>NC_140756.1:24295000-34295000 GCF_051527215.1 Medicago sativa | reverse complement strand
AGGGTTTTGCTTGTTTCATTGGTGTCACAGTTCGTCGGTTAGTTTCAATTAGCTTGGACAATTGGAGTGCAAAATGAAATAAAGCCCGTGGATGTTTATAAAGAAAACATTTAGGATGAAATTCAAGTAAAACACTAACTCATTCTAGTTGTAAAATTTTATTTAAGTAAATCTATTTGCGGGGATGTTCAAATAAAAGTTTAGAACTAAACTGAACCTTGAACTGAACTAATCTCCCTTTTAAGAAATTGAACTATCAAAGTTAATCTATTTCTATTTTTGTTATAATTGGCTATGATATACATTGTCTTGCAGAAAGCTTTTGTAATTGGCGACAAACATCGTGAATTTGTATTAAGAGAAGCTGAAAAGTTGCATCGGGCATTCAGAACCAAAATTGCCAAGCATTTTCTCAAAGATAGTAATGGTAATTTTAATAAACAATGTCCGACAAAATATTCTTACTATATAAAACAAGATCATTTGGATAACTTTATAGCTCAACGTATATTTTCAGGTAATATTGTTATTACTTAGTTACGGATCCTTAATGTCTTACATGCTAATAGTTTTACCTCATCATATTATAATTTAAAATTCTAGTGTTAGTGATACTACTGGGGGGATACCCTTTTATTAGCCAAATAACTTTTTAATTACTGCATAAACTTAATAATGAAAATCGAGAAAGAGCGTCGTCCTTAACATCCACATAGAAAATCACAATTGGGTTGTGCTCATCTTGAAGAGGATATTGTAAGTGTATGTATAAATGTATTCTACATGATGGTAAAAATGTTTTGTAGTTGCTACGTTAATTTGTCAAAATGTATATATAGATAGAAGAGTCCGGAAATGATCCGGTAACCCGTTGTCAAGTGTGAAAGGCTGCCCGTGTCAATAAGGATCGAGTGATTGATAATGACAATGTTCAAGGAGTTGTGGATAAATGTTTAAGTCAAATATTAATATTTTGCATACATGTCATATTCTCTTGTTAATTAGGATGATGGTTAACAAGTTTTTTCTACTTATTGATATCAGGAGAAGTTAACACAATCTTTAACAGAAGAACATAGAGAAGACCTTGGTCATACAAATATATTATTTACAGCTCTAAATCATCCCCCAAACTACTATGGTCGTGTTAGGAGTTATGGTTTTGGGGTATGTTCTAGAGACATATTTCCACGTCAAATTCACTCCACACAAATGGACCTTGAAAAAATTTATGTCATTTGCAATACATTGAAGAATAATATAGTTGAGGTGTCGGAGAGAGAGAGAAGCTAGAGAGAGATAAGTTAGAGAGACAACAAAGCAATGAAATAATAGAGACACATCAGCCTGAAAGAGTGACAGAGAGGCAACATACTCAAAAAGTGTCTTAGAGGCAACAAACTGAAAAAGTGGCTCAGAGGAAACAACTTGAAGAAGTAGTAGAGAGACAACAACCAAAAGAAATGGTAGAGAGGCAACAAAAAGATAAATTACTTATTATCTACATGCTTGATTGCTAGGCAATATATACTTGTTTTATTATTTTATCACTAATCTTCATTAATGTAACTATGTAGATTCCTAATCAATTTCAAACCAAGATAAGAATATCTAGCGAAGTGCTGAATCAATTTCATCACCCAACAAAAGCAACAAAAATTTCAAAATTCAAGAGTCCCCTAAAGTTGGTGGTTCAATTGTGGTCTTGCAAATTTATTGTTCCTTAAAATGTATACAAAAAAGATGATGAGGGCTAGGTCCTCATTTCATATAAATACGGAGGAGAATATATTTGATGAAAGAGTTTTAGAGTGTCCACATGTAGATAATGTAAAAGGTTTTATTGATCATAACTGGTTAAATGCCTCTATTATCACTGTATTTGCCAGGTACCTCTATTATTACCAATGTTTTATAATCCGACCAATAAACTAATATTAATGCTATTTATATTGTGAGGTAATATTAATATCTTTAATATAATTGTTTTTCATTTCAAGGTACTTGTTTGACAAGTTCATTAGTCCAAATGGATTAATTACTAAGTTCTCCTTCATATGCCCACATGTATCACGAGACGATAATTAAGGAAAATTGCTATAGACAAAATACTCTTCAAAGATAGGATGATTCTTGCACCTTGCAATATAGCGTGAGATTTTATTCAAAATTGGGTAAATTACATTGACCTCCCCTGAGGTCTGTTTAAATGACACATACACCCCCTCTCGTTTCTTACTTAGCACTAACCTCCCTTGGTGTTAAACATCATTTAACTTCTATCAAATTATATTAAGGAAAAAAACAAAAGTACTCATGTTAATGTTGTCTTTTCATCTCCTCCAAGCCCAAAATTTTCATTCCTCCATGGAAGCAACACAGAAGACATGAAGCTCATGTATGTCTCTTTGATTCTTGTCCATTCCATTCTCATACATCATGCTTTTGTGGATATATATTGTCATGTTTGTTTTGCTGGCATCGAAATCTATGATCATAAAAATATCAATTTCCATGGTACAATTTATCCACAAATTTGACTATGTAATGACCTCCTTGTTATGATATTTGTAGACAATTTTTTTGGATTAATACAGTTTGATTGATCACATTACATATGCAATGAGTGTAATTGAAATGTTATTTTGTATTGGAAATTGAATGTAGTTTTTTTTGTTTTGAAATTTTGAATTTGAAAAGAATATGGCTGCATTAAGGTTACAAACCAATCATCATAATAATTTTGTACGCAACTTTTTTTTTTTTTATTTTAAAAAGTGGCATTTTAATAGCCTTTGTAAAGGAAACACTATCAAATATACACATCTTATGATAGCACTTTTAACGAAAAAGCTATTAAACACAATATGAATCTTATTCAATAGACCTCTTTGATAGCGTTATAATGATACTACAATAGCGCTTTCAAGAAACGCTATTAAAAACGAGGCTGCTAATATCATTTTAAAAATGCTATTAAAGAGCATGCACTTATAATAGTCACATTTAATAGCACTTTTAAGTGCTATTAAAGGTGTCCTTAAAAAAAATGCTATTAAAGGTGAAAAATAGTGCTATTACACATCTTTTTTGGTTAAACTCTTCAAATTTATGCCTATTATTTTACTGATATTGCTATTGCCCACCCTCAGTTTTCCGTTTTGCAGGCCCAAAACATGGCAAAACTGACGTGCACAAACAATGATACGGACTATTGACTAGTTAGTTTGATAGATTTGTATAGCAAGTAAACCACTAAAATGAACCAATTCATATCTAAGTGTATTGCAAGTAAATTATATATTGTATACTACTCCAAAATAAAATATTCCTTCTCTAATTATTGGTCTATCTGGCCAATATGGATGCGCGCTAGGAGAGGGGGGGGGGGGGGGGGGGGTGAATGGCGCTTTAAAAGTAATACGGAGTTTTGGCGAAAGCGTTTTGAAAGATTTTTACTTACTGGAAATATGCTTTGAACAATCACAAACTATGACAAATTGTTAAGACTATGCACTAATAAGATTTACAAGAGAATTGAGAAATTCACAAGCTAAATCATATTTCAATCAATTATTAATAATACTTGAACAATTTGCAGAACAAGACAATTTCAAAACCAAACCTATAAGAAAATATATCAAGCTAAAAACTAAAAACACAATTTATATGCAATTGATGAATTGGTTTGGAATTGAAACTAATTGATCCAAGTGAAATAGTGAAAAGCTAATTCAAGGAATTAGGGCAATTTTAACCGAAGATAACTTAGATCAAAATCAACTTATATTCTAACCATTAATCAATTTAAGCATATTCAATTATCAAAATTAAAGAGGATAAGAAAAAGAGAATGACACCGAGATTTTTATAGTAGTTCGCCCTTTCGGCCTCACTTCGGGCTACATCTATTCTTCTTGGTGAAAAACGCCTCGACCAAGGACTTCCACTAATAGTAACAATGTTAACTTACAAATGTGATTACAAGAGTTCCTTGAAACTATCATAGTTCTTCAACCCCTATGTAACCACTCCCGTAAACTTCTAATACCCTTTGAATTTGGTGCTTCTTGATGTCTTCGAGTCCTCAATCACCCGTGCAACCCTTCAAGCTCTTCACACAAGCTCTTCGATGCTACGTCTGGAAAATGGATCCCCTTGAACACAAGAACAATTAGAAAGAACCCCTAAGACCTTTGGAGGTGGAATGAGATTATTCACTTCACTTTAGAACCTTGATTAAGCCCAATGAATTTCCTTGAAAGAACCAACTTACAATCCCTATTAGCACCCTAGCAAATCGTATGACTCAAAGAACAAAGTGATTCTAAGAAAAAGTGTTTGATCTTGAAGAATGTATGAACAATGAGTTTTTGAGACCTAGATATAATAGATGCAAATGATTCAAAAATATGGGTAATATGAGGAAGAGTGTATAGATTTGGGTGACAAGTGTAAAAATTCGGCAAAAAACAACATAATGAATCAATTCACTAAATGTGTGAATCGATTCAGACAACAAGAGGACAAGCTAGATGGAAAATGATGATTGATACTATTCAGACATAATTTGAATGATTCAAAGTTCCCAAGATGAAGATTGAAACGATTCAGATTATATTGAATCGATTCAATATAAGTCAGAAAGTTTTAATGATACGATTCAGACAAATTTGACTCGATTCAAAAGGGAATCGATTCAAAATATCATGAAACAATTCACCCCAAGTCAAAGACTTTGGATGATACAATTCTGGCAAAAATGAATCAATTCAAATCCTCAAAAAACAATTTTGACCGCAATGATGAAGTTACTTGAGTCATAAGGTATCAGGATCAACAAGGAATCACACGGTGCCAAGAGAGACAATTTGTTAGGGTGCTTTAACATAATCTAAAGCTAAACTAACAAGAGAAAGCAACATACTAAGAAAACTAGTCCACATTAAAACATAATCATAATACCCTAGGATTAACATCATCAAGATAACCTTTCAACAAGGCAAGACAAGCTTCACTAATTTCTCATCCTTTTCTTTGGCCAATTCTTTTTCTTTTCTCTATAAAGACTATGATTATGATTAATTGTATATAATTTAAATTAAATGAAATTATTCTTTTAAATTCCTATTGATAAATACTTGCGATTATAATTTATCAAAAATAATAAGCCATAAAAGTTAATGCGATTATTTGGGTAAAAGTAAGAAAAGTGTAAATTTATGAGTTTTAATTGTAAATTAAGAAATACTTGATCAAAATTTGGTTTCCCATACATAAATGTATATATGTTTATAATTTGATCAATAAATTTTTATTTATACAAATCATTAAAGATCTTGATATTACTCAAATAATATCTAGAAACTTACATATAAATGAAAGACAAACAAACAAAAGTTGCATTGTTAACCCTTTTACAATGGTAAAATGTATAATAGTTGATGAAATTAAAAAAAATTGCATACCTGACTCTAGGTCTTGGATATACGCCACTGAGTTTGAAAACAATTTTGGTTGATTTCCAATGTCTTTTGACTACAGCACCGCCGTAAATTTGATGTCTAACTTTGTATGAATATATACAGTGACAAATATATCTCACTTGAATATCTCTTAGCATATTATCAATTAATTTGTTAGATAAAAAATTGTTATCAATGTTAAAAGTTTACATTACTTATTAAAAGTTGAACATGTTTGTTTACAACCTTAAATATATCCTACTGTGTGGCATTATATTTTATGTTTCTGCAACTACAAGCAAAGGCGGAGCTTGGTATGGGCTAAGGTGAGCCACGACCCACCCACCCGAAAACAAAACAATTTTTTTCCGGCTAAATTACATTTTTGGTCCTCTAACTATTTAATTGGTATCGGATTGGTCATCTAACTAAAAATTGATTTATTTCAGTCATCTAAGTTTTTCACCGTTACTACATTTAGTCCTTTCTGTTAGTTTTATTCAAATAAACGTTAGGGTTTGTGTTATGTGGGTCCTCTAACTTTATTTATTAGTATCATTTTGGTCATATACCTTATTAAGGTATTATGATTAAATAGTGACTAATATTATTAGTAACTGTTATGGTTCATATGTATGTGTGAAACAGGAAGTCTGATACCCACATAACACAAACCCTAACGTTTATTTGAATAAAACTAACAGAAAAGACTAAATGTAGTAACGGTGAGAAACTTAGAGGACCGAAATAAATCAATTTTTAGTTAGAGGACGAATCTGATACCAATTAAATAGTTAGAGGACCAAAAAGGTAATTAAGCCATTTTTTTCTATGAAGAAACTACTAAAACACCCCTTGTATTAAAGATAAATCCAAAATGGTCCACCCTCTCCACTACTTAAGCACGACCCTTCATTCCCTCAGGCTCTTCTAACGCAGAGTTTCACGCAATTTCCAACTCCAACTTCCCTCATCAACTCTTTTACTGTCGTTTCCCATTCCGCTTCCAATTAACCCAATCGGCGTTGTTATAGCCGAGGTGAAAGCCCTCATCGCGGCTCTCTCACTCTCACACTCACTATGTCAGTTTTTTCACTTTGAATTTGAAAGTTAATTTATTGTATCTTGTTGATTTTTGAATTGCTAGGTGTTTTGTTGTTTTATGTATATGTCTTTGTTGATTTACTTTTTCGCCGTCATCATCGTTGCTTCGAAATCCTTCATTAATCTTTGTAATTCGATTAATCTATTCCCGCTTGCCTTAATTGTAAACTGCAAACTATTTTTTTACATTTGGTAACCAAACAAAATGAGAACATAATTAAGAATACAACGGAAGATAAATGTTCTAACTCTTGATGTTTTCTCCTTTCTCTTTTGTTTTCCACTTATTTGAATAGGATGGAGTGTTATAAGAAAGTAAAAGAAAAGTGGCCAAATAATTTGGTATCTATAAAGTCTAAAAAATGACCTTTCATACATATGTTTTAATTAATTATATTAAGGATAAAGTATGTTTTTGAATTATTAGGTCTATATGAGTTAACTATATTGCATTTCTTCTTAAAGACAACTAAAATAAAACTATAAAAGGTTCACACAGAAAAAAAAAACTTTAATTTTGGCCACCAAACTAATTACGTGCTATAAAATGTACATATTGTGATTACCTACCGTTTAATAGTTCTCATTTCTCGAGACATAATGACGATTCGAAATACGTAAAGAAATTTATAAAATTTTGAAGGTATGTAATTTAATTTTTTTATCAACTTTGTGCTTAAACTTATTACGACGTAAATTTTGTACTTTATCGTTTATTTTAGCGGTCCACCCCAAACTTTTTTTTCTGGCCCCGCCATTGACTACAAGTCTACTATGCATATTTGATTGCCTAACTAGGATGTACATATCCAGTAAAAAAACTAAGATGTGGCATAAGTAGGGGTGAGAATAGGTCAGACCGGGCTTTAAAAGACCTGAGCCTGGCCAACGAAAAAATTTACAATCCTGAGCCTAGCCTATGACCTATCATATAGGTCGTTTTTCTTTGTCTGGCCTATTTAAAATCCTGGACTGGCATGAAAGCCTACTTCCAGGCCTACTTTACATTAAGGTCATCAAATAGTTCATTTGACCTACTAAATAGGCTAAACAGGCCTTAAAGCCTACTTAAACTCCTATTTAACTGCAAGCAAATTTTAACACATTAAAACCTACTTATAAGCCTATAACAACAAATTGTCTATTACGAGATTGATAGATAGAGAAAATGATGTTTCTATTTTTAATGTATGCAATTATTTTAATATAAAAAAACACTTTTTAATAGATAAGTATTAATAGGCCGGCTTTATCATACTTAACAATAGAAAGCACTACGCGAGCGATCGTAAATCGTAGTTCTTTTTTTGTTTGTCGTATAACCCTAGCCGCTCCAAGAATCTTTCTTTTTCCCCCCCTCTTCCAATCGTTTTTTTCATCCCAGTTTTCCTTCATCCCTTTTGCGATGTAGTTGATTGTTAGCTTTACATATGTTGATGTTTATCCTTGGATCCCCTTGGCTTCTCTCTGTTTTTAGATCATCACCCTTAACCGACTCATCACCCTTTACCTATTACCGCTTCCACCTTCATACCTTCTTCTCTTTCACCCAGTTTTTTCCTCTTGAATCTTGAACTTTTTCTTTATCTTTTTCCACCCTTTTGCTTTTCCTTCACCTTTTTTTCTCCTTTTTTCTTCTTTGTGTCCTTGTGTAACGCCCACTTTTTCATAATTAATATTTAAGTGATTTATGGCTTTTTATTAAAATATTATGTGAATTATTATATATATTTATAATGGTAGAAGATATGTTAATAATATAAGTATTTTCTTAAGTGGGGGAGAAATATTGTTATTAGTAGAAATAATTAGTTATTAGGGGAAAGAGTTAGTTGTGGTGAGAAGAGCAATTAGGGAAAGAATAAAAGTCTGTAATTGGGAGAGAAAATTAGAACGCGTACAACTGAGAAAAGAGGAGAGAAAGAAGAGAAGTCAGAGAGAACCCTAAAGAACGAAGAACGCGGCTGATGGATTTTAGAAACATAATCTAAGGTAAGGGTGAGACTAACTCTCATTATTAACAAGTTTTGATTCATAGAAGTGGTCAATTGTTGTAGGTTTAAGGGATTGAGATTAGGTCAAAAATCATTAAATTTGGAAGATTTAAGTGAATTGTTGTGTAATTTGATGTAGAATGATGTTAATCAATCATAGAAAACGTTTAGATGTTGATTCCTAACGAATTTCGGGCCTGGGTAGTGAAATTGGATGACTGAGATGAGAGAAACAGAGCTGCGACAGAACCCTGTTCTGTCATCGCTCGCCGTTGCGAGCGATTCAGCTCGCCGTTGCGAGTAAACCCCAACTCGCCAATGCGAGTAACCTTGCTCGCCGTTGCGAGTTTCCCCGTTCAGCTCGCCGTTGCTAGTAGAATAGCTTGCCGTTGCGAGCTAGTGCTGCACAGACCTGCTGTTGTGCGAAATTGTGTCTTTTCGCCCGTTTCTTTGATGAATTAGTTTCTGATGTTTATAATAATGATGATACTGCTAATTATGATGTTCCAGTGATGCAGTTTTGATGTAATGAGTTTTTGTGAATTATTTGTTAATTAATTTAACATTAAAAATGAAGATTTTTGCATTTAGAGTCGAGTTGTTGCATAGTCGGCGATGGGGGCTTAATGCCTGACAGGTTCTTATGACCTTAGTGATGGGGGCTTAATGCCCGACGGTCCAAATATGACCTTAGCAATGGGGGCTTAATGCCCTGGTGGTACCACATGCATGTTGAAGTTGTCTAAGTTGTTGCTGATGTTGTTGTTGCATTGTAGAGTCATCATAACTTAAAATAAATGATGAATGCTGCGATGATGTTGCGGCCTTGATACTGTTGTTGCTGTCCCAATAATTATAATGATGTAAATGAAGTGAATTAAGATGAATATGCTACCTTTGAATAACTATGAAGTTGTTGATTACTTAACCTTGTTAAATGATGATTAAATGATGATATTAATGTTAGATATATGTTGTTGGTTATCTTTTATGAATTATTATTTGTTTTTAATGATTGTGAAACCTCACCCCTTCTGCTTGAAAATGTTGCCCTTCGTATGGGTAACTTGCAGGTAACCAGGACTAGCTGTGTTCGTGAGTAGACTCCTCACATCGTGTTTAGGATGCTCTGATACGTAACGGGATGGGGGTTGTCTGATGCTTGTTTTTCCTTGTTACGCATTTTATTTAATAAAAGTTGAACAATTTTTGAAGACTATTTGAGATGTTAAGTTGTGGCCTTTTAATGCCAAAGATTTTATGTGACGTTGCAAACTAAATTTCCGCTGCTTTTGATTATTGAATTTTATAAAGACAGGTTACTTAAATAATAGTATTTCCTATTATTATATTTGTGGAAATGATGTATTGATGTATGTGATGCTCCGTTATGTTGTAACTCTGATAATTTTTATGAAATTTTTAAGTTGGGAAAACGGGGTGTTACAATTGGTATCAGAGCAGGTCGGTCCGTCCGGCCAAGTAGTGAGTCAAGTTGTGTCATTTTAGCAATTGGAATACCATTATTATGTTATTCTAAACATTGTGTGTTGTGAAGTCAAAGAGAGTAGACCTAGAGGCTGCAAACCTTATCTGTTACAAGAGGACTAGAATGGCTGGAAGAAATGATGCTGCGATTGCTGCTGCTTTGGAAGCTGTAGCCCAAGCTGTGGGACAACATCCAAATGCTGGTGCTGGTGTGAACGCTGATGTGAGAATGTTGGAGACCTTTCTGAGGAATCATCCTCCTACCTTCAAAGGAAGGTACGACCCTGATGGAGCACAGACGTGGCTCAAAGAGGTTGAAAGAATTTTCAGAGTTATGCAATGTACTGATGATCAGAAGGTGCGTTTTGGTACGCACATGCTGGCCGAGGAAGCTGATGACTGGTGGGTGAGCGTTCAACCTATCCTAGAACAGAATGAAGCGGTTATTACTTGGGCTGTGTTTAGAGAAGAGTTCCTAAACAGATATTTTCCTGAAGATGTTCGCGGAAGGAAAGAGATCGAGTTCCTAGAGCTGAAGCAAGGAAACATGTCGGTGACAGAGTATGCAGCGAAGTTTGTGGAGCTGGCTCAGTTCTATCCACACTATACCGGAGACAATGCTGAGTTTTCTAAATGTATCAAGTTTGAGAATGGCTTGCGTCCTGATATTAAGCGAGCCATTGGTTACCAACAGATCCGTGACTTTTCTGCGTTGGTAAGCAGGTGCAGAATCTATGAAGATGATTCAAAGGCTCATTATAAGATTATGAATGAGAGGAAGCGCAAGCAGCAACAGAATTGTGGGAAGCCTTATAGTACTCCAGCTGATAAGGGCAAGCAAAGAGTGAATGATGAGAGAAGACCTAAGAAGAATGAGACTCCTGCTGGGATTGTTTGTTATAAATGTGGAGAAAAAGGTCACAAGAGTAATGCTTGTGGTGCTACTGAGGTGAGAGGATGCTACCGTTGTGGTGTCAAAGGGCATACAGTTGCAGAAAGCAAGCACGATGACACTATTTGTTTCAATTGCGGTGGGAAAGGACATATTTCTGCTCAGTGTACTGAACCAAAGAAGGCCACGGCCAGGGGTAAGGTTTTTGCTTTGACTGGCACTCAGACTGAGAATGAGGATCGTTTGATCAGAGGTACTTGCTATATCAATGACACTCCTTTAGTTGCTATTATTAATACTGGTGCTACACATTGTTTTGTTGCTTTTGATTGTGTTTCTAAGTTGGGCCTTGCTATGTCTGATATGAATGGAGAAATGGTTGTCGAAACTCTGGCTAAGGGTTCGGTGACCACTTCTCTCGTCTGTTTATGTTGTCCTCTGTCTATGTTTGATCGTGATTTTGAGATTGATTTAGTATGTCTACCTTTGAGTGGAATGGATGTGATTCTTGGTATGAACTGGTTAGAGTACAACCATGTTCTCATTAATTGTTTTAGTAAGTCGGTGCGTTTCTCTGCTGCTGAAGAGGAAAGTGGAGCGGAGTTTTTGTCTACTAAGTAGCTGAAGCAGCTAGAACGCGTTGGAATCCTAATGTTTTCTTTGATGGCATCCTTATCTTTGGAGAATCAAGCAGTGATCGATAAGTTACAAGTAGTGTGCGATTTCCCTGAAGTTTTTCCTGATGAAATTCCTGATGTGCCACCGGAAAGAGAAGTTGAATTTTCTATTGATCTTGTTCCGGGAACGAAGCCTGTGTCTATGACACCTTATCGTATGTCAGCTTCTGAGTTGGCTGAGTTGAAGAAACAGTTAGAAGATCTACTTGACAAGAAGTTTATTAGACCAAGTGTTTCACTTTGGGGAGCTCCAGTGTTGCTGGTTAAGAAGAAAGATGGCAGTATGAGGTTGTGTATCGACTATCGACAGTTGAACAAAGTAACTATAAAGAATAGGTATCCACTTCCAAGAATTGATGACTTGATGGATCAGTTAGTGGGTGCACGTGTGTTCAGCAAGATTGACTTGAGGTCGGGTTATCACCAGATTAAAGTAAGAGATGAAGATATGCAGAAGACGGCTTTTAGGACGCGATATGGACATTATGAATATAAGGTGATGCCTTTTGGTGTTAGTAATGCACCTGGTGTATTTATGGAGTATATGAATCGCGTTTTTCATGCATTTTTGGATCGCTTCGTGGTTGTGTTCATTGATGATATTCTGATTTATTCTAAGACGGAGGAAGAACATGCTGAACATTTGAAGATTGTCTTGCAAGTGCTGAAAGAAAAGAAGTTGTATGCTAAATGGTCTAAGTGCGAGTTCTGGTTGAAGGAAGTAAGTTTTCTTGGCCATGTTGTTTCTGGTAGTGGTATTGCAGTTGATCCATCTAAAGTTGAAGCGGTATCACAATGGGAGACTCCGAAGTTAGTTACAGAGATTAGAAGCTTTTTGGGTTTAGCGGGTTACTACCGAAGATTTATTGAAGGATTTTCTAAGTTAGCACTTCTGTTAACGCAGTTGACGTGTAAAGGTAAAACCTTTGTGTGGGATATTCATTGCGAGAACAGTTTTAATGAGTTGAAGAAGCGTTTGACGACGGCTCCGATTTTGATCTTGCCGAAACCTGATGAACCTTTTGTAGTGTATTGTGATGCGTCCAAGTTGGGCTTAGGAGGTGTACTTATGCAAGATGGTAAGGTGGTTGCATATGCATCAAGACAGTTGAGAACTCATGAACGAAACTACCCTACTCATGATCTTGAATTAGCTGCAGTTGTATTTGCACTTAAATTTTGGAGACATTACTTGTATGGTTCGAGATTTGAGGTGTTTAGTGATCACAAGAGCTTGAAGTATTTGTTTGATCAGAAGGAATTGAATATGAGACAGCGAAGGTGGCTCGAATTATTGAAGGATTATGACTTTAGTTTGAATTATCATCCGGGTAAAGCTAATGTTGTCGCAGATGCCTTAAGTAGGAAGACTTTACACTTGTCGGCAATGATGGTTAAGGAGATGGAGTTGCTTGAACAGTTCAGAGACTTGAGTTTGGTTTGCGAAATGTCGCCAAGGAGTGTGAAATTGGGGATGTTGAAGATCAACAATGAATTTCTGGATAGTATCAGAGAGGCGCAGAAGGTAGATGTGAAGTTGGTGGATTTAATGGTTGCAAGCGATCCTGCTGCAGACAGTGACTTTAAGGTTGATGGCCATGGAGTGTTGAGGTTTCGAGGAAGAATTTGTATTCCGGATAATGATGAGATGAAAAAGATGATCCTTGAAGAAGGCCATAGAAGCAGTTTGAGTATTCATCCAGGAGCTGCTAAAATGTATCAAGATTTGAAGAAAATGTTTTGGTGGTCAGGTTGCGCGACGTGGCACAATTTGTGTATGCATGTTTGACTTGTCAGAAGTCGAAAGTTGAGCATCAGAAACCTGCCGGGTTATTGACACCGCTAGAGATTCCGGAATGGAAATGGGATAGTATATCCATGGATTTTGTGACGAGTTTGCCGAATACCAACAAAGAGAATGATGCAATTTGGGTGATCGTAGATAGATTGACGAAGTCGGCTCATTTAATTCCGATTAATATTACTTTTCCTGTGTCCCAGTTAGCAGAGATTTATGTTAGAGATGTTGTGAAGCTACATGGTGTCCCATCGAGTATTGTGTCGGATAGAGATCCGAGGTTTACATCGAGGTTCTGGAAGAGTTTGCATGAGGCCTTGGGCACTAATTTGAAGTTAAGTTCAGCGTACCACCCGCAGACGGATGGACAATCGGAAATGACAATTCAGCCGCTGGAGGATTTATTGAGAGTTTGTGTGCTTGAGCAAGGTGGAACTTGGGATAGTTATCTACCTCTGATAGATTTCACGTACAACAACAGTTACCATGCTAGTATTGGAATGGCACCCTTCGAAGCATTGTATGGTCGGAGATGAAGAACTCCGTTGTGTTGGTTTGAATCCGGTGAGAGTGTGGTATTGGGACCAGAACTTGTCCAACAGACTACCGAGAAGGTGAAGTTAATTAGAGAAAAGATGAAAGAGTCACAGGATAGACAGAAAAGTTATCATGATAAGCGCAGGAAGGATCTTGAGTTTCAAGAAGGAGACCATGTGTTTTTGAGAGTCACTCTGGTGACGGGTGTTGGACGTGCATTGAAGTCATAAAAGTTGACTCCGAGGTTTATTGGTCCGTATCAGATTTCAGAAAGGGTCAGGACGGTTGCTTATAGGGTGGGTTTGCCACCACATCTTTCGAACTTGCATGATGTGTTTCATGTATCACAACTTCGGAAGTATGTGCCGGATCCATCCCATGTGATTCCAAGAGATGATGTGCAGGTAAGGGATAACCTTACAATCAAGACCCTACCGGTGAGAATAGAGGATCGAGAAGTGAAGAGGCTTAGAGGCAAGGAGATACCTCTTGTGAAGGTCGTTTGGGAAGGAGCAGCTGGTGAAAGTTTGACTTGGGAATTGGAGAGTAAGATGCGGGAATCTTACCCGGAGTTGTTTGAGCAAGGTACGTTTACGAGGACGTAAATATTCTAAGTGGGGGAGAGTTGTAACGCCCACTTTTTCATAATTAATATTTAAGTGATTTATGGCTTTTTATTAGAATATTATGTGAATTATTATATATATTTATAATGGTAGAAGATATGTTAATAATATAAGTATTTTCTTAAGTGGGGGAGAAATATTGTTATTAGTAGAAATAATTAGTTATTAGGGGAAAGAGTAAGTTGTGGTGAGAAGAGCAATTAGGGAAAGAATAAAAGTATGTAATTGGGAGAGAAAATTAGAACGCGTACAACTGAGAAAAGAGGAGAGAAAGAAGAGAAGTCAGAGAGAACCCTAAAGAACGAAGAACGCGGCTGATGGATTTTAGAAACATAATCTAAGGTAAGGGTGAGACTAACTCTCATTATTAACAAGTTTTGATTCATAGAAGTGGTCAATTGTTGTAGGTTTAAGGGATTGGGATTAGGTCAAAAATCATTAAATTTGGAAGATTTAAGTGAATTGTTGTGTAATTTGATGTAGAATGATGTTAATCAATCATAGAAAACGTTTAGATGTTGATTCGTAACGAATTTGGGGCCTGGGTAGTGAAATTGGATGACTGAGATGAGAGAAACAGAGCTGCGACAGAACCCTGTTCTGTCATCGCTCGCCGTTGCGAGCGATTCAGCTCGCCGTTGTGAGTAAACCCCAACTCGCCAATGCGAGTAACCTTGCTCGCCGTTGCGAGTTTCCCCGTTCAGCTCGCCGTTGCGAGTAGAATAGCTTGCCGTTGCGAGCTAGTGCTGTACAGACCTACTGTTGTGCGAAATTGTGTCTTTTCACCCGTTTCTTTGATGAATTAGTTTCTGATGTTTATAATAATGATGATACTGCTAATTATGATGTTCCAGTGATGCTGTTTTGACGTAATGAGTTTTTGTGAATTATTTGTTAATTAATTTAACATTAAAAATGAAGATTGTTGCATTTAGAGTCGAGTTGTTGCATAGTCGGCGATGGGGGCTTAATGCCTGACAGGTTCTTATGACCTTAGCGATGGGGGCTTAATGCCCGACGGTCCAAATATGACCTTAGCGATGGGGGCTTAATGCCCTGGTGGTACCACATGCATGTTGAAGTTGTCTAAGTTGTTGCTGATGTTGTTGTTGCATTGTAGAGTCATCATAACTTAAAATAAATGATGAATGCTGCGATGATGTTGCAGCCTTGATACTGTTGTTGCTGTCCCAATAATTATAATGATGTAAATGAAGTGAATTGAGATGAATATGCTACCTTTGAATAACTATGAAGTTGTTGATTACTTAACCTTGTTAAATGATGATTAAATGATGATATTAATGTTAGATATATGTTGTTGGTTATCTTTTATGAATTATTATTTGTTTTTAATGATTGTGAAACCTCACCCCTTCTGCTTGAAAATGTTGCCCTTCGTATGGGTAACTTGCAGGTAACCAGGACTAGCTGTGTTCGTGAGTAGACTCCTCACATCGTGTTTAGGATGCTCTGATACGTAACGGGATGGGGGTTGTCTGATGCTTGTTTTTCCTTGTTACGCATTTTATTTAATAAAAGTTGAACAATTTTTGAAGACTATTTGAGATGTTAAGTTGTGGCCTTTTAATGCCAAAGATTTTATGTGACGTTGCAAACTAAATTTCCGCTGCTTTTGATTATTGAATTTTATAAAGACAGGTTACTTAAATGATAGTATTTCCTATTATTATATTTGTGGAAATGATGTATTGATGTATGTGATGCTCCGTTATGTTGTAACTCTGATAATTTTTATGAAATTTTTAAGTTGGGAAAACGGGGTGTTACAATTGGTATCAGAGCAGGTCGGTCCGTCCGGCCAAGTAGTGAGTCAAGTTGTGTCATTTTAGCAATTGGAATACCATTATTATGTTATTCTAAACATTGTGTGTTGTGAAGTCAAAGAGAGTAGACCTGGAGGCTGCAAACCTTATCTGTTACAAGAGGACTAGAATGGCTGGAAGAAATGATGCTGCGATTGCTGCTGCTTTGGAAGCTGTAGCCCAAGCTGTGGGACAACATCCAAATGCTGGTGCTGGTGTGAACGCTGATGTGAGAAGGTTGGAGACCTTTCTGAGGAATCATCCTCCTACCTTCAAAGGAAGGTACGACCCTGATGGAGCACAAACGTGGCTCAAAGAGGTTGAAAGAATTTTCAGAGTTATGCAATGTACTGATGATCAGAAGGTGCGTTTTGGTACGCACATGCTGGCCGAGGAAGCTGATGACTGGTGGGTGAGCGTTCAACCTATCCTAGAACAGAATGAAGCGGTTATTACTTGGGCTGTGTTTAGAGAAGAGTTCCTAAACAGATATTTTCCTGAAGATGTTCGCGGAAGGAAAGAGATCGAGTTCCTAGAGCTGAAGCAAGGAAACATGTCGGTGACAGAGTATGCAGCGAAGTTTGTGGAGCTGGCTCAGTTCTATCCACACTATACCGGAGACAATGCTGAGTTTTCTAAATGTATCAAGTTTGAGAATGGCTTGCGTCCTGATATTAAGCGAGCCATTGGTTACGAACAGATCCGTAACTTTTCTGCGTTGGTAAGCAGGTGCAGAATCTATGAAGATGATTCAAAGGCTCATTATAAGATTATGAATGAGAGGAAGCGCAAGCAGCAACAGAATTGTGGGAAGCCTTATAGTACTCCAGCTGATAAGGGCAAGCAAAGAGTGAATGATGAGAGAAGGCCTAAGAAGAATGAGACTCCTGCTGGGATTGTTTGTTATAAATGTGGAGAAAAAGGTCACAAGAGTAATGCTTGTGGTGCTACTGAGGTGAGAGGATGCTACCGTTGTGGTGTCAAAGGGCATACAGTTGCAGAAAGCAAGCACGATGACACTATTTGTTTCAATTGCGGTGGGAAAGGACATATTTCTGCTCAGTGTACTGAACCAAAGAAGGCCCCGGCCAGGGGTAAGGTTTTTGCTTTGACTGGCACTCAGACTGAGAATGAGGATCGTTTGATCAGAGGTACTTGCTATATCAATGACACTCCTTTAGTTGCTATTATTAATACTGGTGCTACACATTGTTTTGTTGCTTTTGATTGTGTTTCTAAGTTGGGCCTTGCTATGTCTGATATGAATGGAGAAATGGTTGTCGAAACTCTGGCTAAGGGTTCGGTGACCACTTCTCTCGTCTGTTTTTGTTGTCCTCTGTCTATGTTTGATCGTGATTTTGAGATTGATTTAGTATGTCTACCTTTGAGTGGAATGGATGTGATTCTTGGTATGAACTGGTTAGAGTACAACCATGTTCTCATTAATTGTTTTAGTAAGTCGATGCGTTTCTCTTCTGCTGAAGAGGAAAGTGGAGCGGAGTTTTTGTCTACTAAGTAGCTGAAGCAGCTAGAACGCGTTGGAATCCTAATGTTTTCTTTGATGGCATCCTTATCTTTGGAGAATCAAGCAGTGATCGATAAGTTACAAGTAGTGTGCGATTTCCCTGAAGTTTTTCCTGATGAAATTCCTGATGTGCCACCGGAAAGAGAAGTTGAATTTTCTATTGATCTTGTTCCGGGAACGAAGCCTGTATCTATGACACCTTATCGTATGTCAGCTTCTGAGTTGGCTGAGTTGAAGAAACAGTTAGAAGATCTACTTGACAAGAAGTTTATTAGACCAAGTGTTTCACTTTGGGGAGCTCCAGTGTTGCTGGTTAAGAAGAAAGATGGCAGTATGAGGTTGTGTATCGACTATCGACAGTTGAACAAAGTAACTATAAAGAATAGGTATCCACTTCCAAGAATTGATGACTTGATGGATCAGTTAGTGGGTGCACGTGTGTTCAGCAAGATTGACTTGAGGTCGGGTTATCACCAGATTAAAGTAAGAGATGAAGATATGCAGAAGACGGCTTTTAGGACGCGATATGGACATTATGAATATAAGGTGATGCCTTTTGGTGTTAGTAATGCACCTGGTGTATTTATGGAGTATATGAATCGCGTTTTTCATGCATTTTTGGATCGCTTCGTGGTTGTGTTCATTGATGATATTCTGATTTATTCTAAGACGGAGGAAGAACATGCTGAACATTTGAAGATTGTCTTGCAAGTGCTGAAAGAAAAGAAGTTGTATGCTAAATGGTCTAAGTGCGAGTTCTGGTTGAAGGAAGTAAGTTTTCTTGGCCATGTTGTTTCTGGTAGTGGTATTGCAGTTGATCCATCTAAAGTTGAAGCGGTATCACAATGGGAGACTCCGAAGTCAGTTACAGATATTAGAAGCTTTTTGGGTTTAGCGGGTTACTACCGAAGATTTATTGAAGGATTTTCTAAGTTAGCACTTCTGTTAACGCAGTTGACGTGTAAAGGTAAAACCTTTGTGTGGGATATTCATTGCGAGAACAGTTTTAATGAGTTGAAGAAGCGTTTGACGACGGCTTCGATTTTGATCTTGCCGAAACCTGATGAACCTTTTGTAGTGTATTGTGATGCGTCCAAGTTGGGCTTAGGAGGTGTACTTATGCAAGATGGTAAGGTGGTTGCATATGCATCAAGACAGTTGAGAACTCATGAACGAAACTACCCTACTCATGATCTTGAATTAGCTGCAGTTGTATTTGCACTTAAATTTTGGAGACATTACTTGTATGGTTCGAGATTTGAGGTGTTTAGTGATCACAAGAGCTTGAAGTATTTGTTTGATCAGAAGGAATTGAATATGAGACAGCGAAGGTGGCTCGAATTATTGAAGGATTATGACTTTAGTTTGAATTATCATCCGGGTAAAGCTAATGTTGTCGCAGATGCCTTAAGTAGGAAGACTTTACACTTGTCTGCAATGATGGTTAAGGAGATGGAGTTGCTTGAACAGTTCAGAGACTTGAGTTTGGTTTGCGAAATGTCGCCAAGGAGTGTGAAATTGGGGATGTTGAAGATCAACAATGAATTTCTGGATAGTATCAGAGAGGCGCAGAAGGTAGATGTGAAGTTGGTGGATTTAATGGTTGCAAGCGATCCTGCTGCAGACAATGACTTTAAGGTTGATGGCCATGGAGTGTTGAGGTTTCGAGGAAGAATTTGTATTCTGGATAATGATGAGATGAAGAAGATGATCCTTGAAGAAGGCCATAGAAGCAGTTTGAGTATTCATCCAGGAGCTGCTAAAATGTATCAAGATTTGAAGAAAATGTTTTGGTGGTCAGGTTGCGCGACGTGGCACAATTTGTGTATGCATGTTTGACTTGTCAGAAGTCGAAAGTTGAGCATCAGAAACCTGCCGGGTTATTGACACCGCTAGAGATTCCGGAATGGAAATGGGATAGTATATCCATGGATTTTGTGACGAGTTTGCCGAATACCAACAAAGAGAATGATGCAATTTGGGTGATCGTAGATAGATTGACGAAGTCGGCTCATTTAATTCCGATTAATATTACTTTTCCTGTGTCCCAGTTAGCAGAGATTTATGTTAGAGATGTTGTGAAGCTACATGGTGTCCCATCGAGTATTGTGTCGGATAGAGATCCGAGGTTTACATCGAGGTTCTGGAAGAGTTTGCATGAGGCCTTGGGCACTAATTTGAAGTTAAGTTCAGCGTACCACCCGCAGACGGATGGACAATCGGAAATGACAATTCAGCCGCTGGAGGATTTATTGAGAGTTTGTGTGCTTGAGCAAGGTGGAACTTGGGATAGTTATCTACCTCTGATAGATTTCACGTACAACAACAGTTACCATGCTAGTATTGGAATGGCACCCTTCGAAGCATTGTATGGTCGGAGATGAAGAACTCCGTTGTGTTGGTTTGAATCCGGTGAGAGTGTGGTATTGGGACCAGAACTTGTCCAACAGACTACCGAGAAGGTGAAGTTAATTAGAGAAAAGATGAAAGAGTCACAGGATAGACAGAAAAGTTATCATGATAAGCGCAGGAAGGATCTTGAGTTTCAAGAAGGAGACCATGTGTTTTTGAGAGTCACTCCGGTGACGGGTGTTGGACGTGCATTAAAGTTATAGAAGTTGACTCCGAGGTTTATTGGTCCGTATCAGATTTCAGAAAGGGTCAGGACGGTTGCTTATAGGGTGGGTTTGCCACCACATCTTTCGAACTTGCATGATGTGTTTCATGTATCACAACTTCGGAAGTATGTGCCGGATCCATCCCATGTGATTCCAAGAGATGATGTGCAGGTAAGGGATAACCTTACAATCAAGACCCTACCGGTGAGAATAGAGGATCGAGAAGTGAAGAGGCTTAGAGGCAAGGAGATACCTCTTGTGAAGGTCGTTTGGGAAGGAGCGGCTGGTGAAAGTTTGACTTGGGAATTGGAGAGTAAGATGCGGGAATCTTACCCGGAGTTGTTTGAGCAAGGTACGTTTACGAGGACGTAAATATTCTAAGTGGGGGAGAGTTGTAACGCCCACTTTTTCATAATTAATATTTAAGTGATTTATGGCTTTTTATTAGAATATTATGTGAATTATTATATATATTTATAATGGTAGAAGATATGTTAATAATATAAGTATTTTCTTAAGTGGGGGAGAAATATTGTTATTAGTAGAAATAATTAGTTATTAGGGGAAAGAGTAAGTTGTGGTGAGAAGAGCAATTAGGGAAAGAATAAAAGTCTGTAATTGGGAGAGAAAATTAGAACGCGTACAACTGAGAAAAGAGGAGAGAAAGAAGAGAAGTCAGAGAGAACCCTAAAGAACGAAGAACGCGGCTGATGGATTTTAGAAACATAATCTAAGGTAAGGGTGAGACTAACTCTCATTATTAACAAGTTTTGATTCACAGAAGTGGTCAATTGTTGTAGGTTTAAGGGATTGGGATTAGGTCAAAAATCATTAAATTTGGAAGATTTAAGTGAATTGTTGTGTAATTTGATGTAGAATGATGTTAATCAATCATAGAAAACGTTTAGATGTTGATTCCTAACGAATTTGGGGCCTGGGTAGTGAAATTGGATGACTGAGATGAGAGACACAGAGCTGCGACAAAACCCTGTTCTGTCATCGCTCGCCGTTGCGAGCGATTCAGCTCGCCGTTGTGAGTAAACCCCAACTCGCCAATGCAAGTAACCTTGCTAGCCGTTGCGAGTTTCCCCGTTTAGCTCGCCGTTGCGAGTAGAATAGCTTGTCGTTGCGAGCTAGTGCTGTACAGACCTACTGTTGTGCGAAATTGTGTCTTTTCGCCCGTTTCTTTGATGAATTAGTTTCTGATGTTTATAATAATGATGATACTGCTAATTATGATGTTCCAGTGATGCTGTTTTGATGTAATGAGTTTTTGTGAATTATTTGTTAATTAATTTAACATTAAAAATGAAGATTGTTGCATTTAGAGTCGAGTTGTTGCATAGTCGACGATGGGGGCTTAATGCCCTGGTGGTACCACATGCATGTTGAAGTTGTCTAAGTTGTTGCTGATGTTGTTGTTGCATTGTAGAGTCATCATAACTTAAAATAAATGATGAATGATGCGATGATGTTGCAGCCTTGATACTGTTGTTGCTGTCCCAATAATTATAATGATGTAAATGAAGTGAATTAAGATGAATATGCTACCTTTGAATAACTATGAAGTTGTTGATTACTTAACCTTGTTAAATGATGATTAAATGATGATATTAATGTTAGATATATGTTGTTGGTTATCTTTTATGAATTATTATTTGTTTTTAATGATTGTGAAATCTCACCCTTTCTGCTTGAAAATGTTGCCCTTCGTATGGGTAACTAGCAGGTAACCAGGACTAGCTGTGTTCGTGAGTAGACTCCTCACATCGTGTTTAGGATGCTCTGATACGTAACGGGATGGGGGTTGTCTGATGCTTGTTTTTCCTTGTTACGTATTTTATTTAATAAAAGTTGAACAATTTTTGAAGACTATTTGAGATGTTAAGTTGTGGCCTTTTAATGCCAAAGATTTTATGTGACGTTGCAAACTAAATTTCCGCTGCTTTTGATTATTGAATTTTATAAAGACAGGTTACTTAAATAATAGTATTTCCTATTATTATATTTGTGGAAATGATGTATTGATGTATGTGATGCTCCGTTATATTGATAACTCTGATAATTTTGATGAAATTTTTAAGTTGGGAAAACGGGGTGTTACACCTTGTACCTTTATCTTCTTGTTCCTTTCCCTTTTTGCCTTCCCCTCATATTTTTACCTTCTTTGTATCTCCTTTCATCATGTCAATCAAAACAGACTCTGGTGTCACCTCCGACACCAACAACATGCCTCATCACAATGATGTTATCCCCTCCTCTAATCGTCCTGCAAAAATCCAGAAAGTATCAGTTATCACACCTATAATCACTACCATTGCTGGTCAATGTTCATCACCAACTTTTGACAACAAACACTATCAAGAAACATACTATGATGTTGGAAACTCTAGTGGTCAGTTCTCCTCCCCAGATAGGGAGCATGAGCAGCATAACAATATGCAACAAGAGTCCTCTCCCGACACCCCAGAAGATGTTGAACCTTTCTGCTACTACCAGGAAACAGATGTTCAAGAAAGTGTTCAAAGATGCACAAACACTATCATTGGAAAGATCCTATCAAAAAAAGCTATCCTTACTCATACTCTATATAGTTCTTTGGCTGGAGTTTGGTGCAATCCACAAACTGAAATTGAAGGCAAACTTCTACAAATCTCCATGGAGAAAGCTCAGGATATGGCAAGAATTCTTAAAGGTAATCCTTGGGTGATTCGTAACTGTTGGTTAGTTTTACATCCATGGGACAGACAAATTAACATCAAAGAATTAAATTTCAATAGAATTCCTCTTTGGGTCCAACTCTGGGGACTCCCCTTGCATTGTAAATCCATAAGCATGGGTCATCAGATTGGAGCCCAAATTGGACAAGTTCTGGATGTCGGTCTCTATGACTATCCTGATAATGCCTGGATTGTGAAGATTAAGATCCTATTTGACATTGCTACCCCTATTAGAGCTGGTCTCTATATTGGGAATGATGTGGACGATATTAATTGGGTTGATTTTCGATACGAGAACCTCCCAATGTTTTGCTTTAGGTGTGGAATTGTGGGCACAATGAAGAAATCTGCACATTATCACTCAACTCTCGCAAAACTCCTACTACTGAAACTGTCACTAACCCAAGAGGGGCCTAGCTCAGATCCATGATCTACGGGCACAGAGTGTTAGATAAAAAGGAGAAGATTTTTAACAGTAATCCCCTCAAATCAGTCAGTGGAAGTGTTTTCAGTCCTATTCCTAAGGCTTTTTTGGACAAAATGGCCACGCTTAGCATGAACAGACAGAAGGAAGCAGCTACTAACAATAGTCCCTCTTCTAGCCATTGTACCAAAGTCTATCAACAAGCACATCAGTACAACAGGCCTACTAGTATGGCTATTTCTCATCCTACAGGAGATCACCCCTCTACACTAATGGAAGACACAAGAAACAACAAAAGGAAGCTTATGGCAACCAAGGATAGTGACAATTCCTCAGCAGTTACACAAAAGTTTGAGTCTAAATTGGCAGGCCTTAGCAGTAAGGCCAGCCAGTCCCCATGAGGATACTATCTTGGAACTGCGGAGGGTTGGGCAAACCCTCTGCAGTAAGAGCTTTGAAGAAGCTCCTCAGAAACACTTGCCCAGATGTGGTCTTCCTGATGGAAACCAAGCTCAGTCAATCTGATAAAAAAGCTATGTCAACTTTGTCTTTTGGTCCTCTTTCTAATGTCTTTATGGTTAATTGTACACTTAGCAATAGTAACAGATCTGGTGGTCTAGCTCTTATATGGAACAATGATGTAAAAATTACTATTCTTGATGCTAATAAAATGATGATTGATGAGTACATTACTTCTTGTAATACTAATCATAATTGGTATGCCACTGGTTACTATGGGTCTCCTTATCACAATGCTAAACATCTCACTTGTGAATCCATTAATAACCTCTATAATAGCAGGAAAAATGATAGTTGGCTAATTTTTGGTGATTTTAACTTGGTCCTAAATCACTCTGAAAAATTAGGAGGTGCTGATCTAGATGTCCCTCTTACCAACCTTTTTAATAATACCCTTAATAATTGTGACTTAACTGACCTGGGTTTTATTAGCTACAAATATACTTGGGCCAATAATCAGGCTAACCACCATCACATTCAGGAACGTTTGGATCGTTA
The DNA here is from genome assembly GCF_051527215.1 of Medicago sativa. Taxonomy (NCBI): domain Eukaryota; kingdom Viridiplantae; phylum Streptophyta; class Magnoliopsida; order Fabales; family Fabaceae; genus Medicago; species Medicago sativa. Next base: position 34,270,289 of record NC_140756.1, on the reverse strand, counting down.
TTGTGCTAATTCTAACTGAATTTCTAAATTCCCCAGGTACTTAAACAAACATCTTCTTAGATATACCTCTGATCATGCTCCCATCCTACTGGAGTTTTTTGACTTTGAAGCAAGGTGTTTCTCAACCAGACAACAAAGAATCAAAAGATTTGAACAACTATGGGCTGATGACAAGGAAAGTCTGCCCCTAGTTAAGGCCAATTGGGAATTCAATACAGGTGATTGCAAGGATAAACTTGATAAAGTTCTGTGTTTCTTGGACAGCTGGGGAAGACAGAAGTTTGGCGATAGCCCCATGAAAGTTAAAAAGTCTCAGGAGGCTCTCAAAAGTCTTAAAAATAGAATTCCTACTGAAGAAAATCTTCAACAAATTAAAGATGCAGAAAAGAACCTCGATGATTTGCTTAATAAAGAAGAACAATGGTGGTCTCAAAGGGCTAAAGTGCATTGGCTAAAATTTGGTGACTTAAATACCAAATACTTCCATTACAAAGCCAGCTAAAGGAGAAGGAAAAATGCCATACATGCTATTTCTGACTCAACTGGGAAATTTTGGAGAGATACTATCCATATTCATAATATATTCAAGGAATACTTTCAAGGCATTTTTACAAGCAATAATCCTACAATTACCTCAGATAATCTACATGTGGTCCAGAATAGAATTGACAGTGATATGTATAGCTATCTTGCAGCTGATTTCTCTAGTACTGAGATTGAGACAGGCATTCATCAACTTAAAGGAACCTCAGCCCCTGGTCCTGATGGGATCTCTGCCTTATTTTTTCACAAGTATTGGGAAATAGTCGGCAAGGATATCATTGATTTCACTCTCTCTATTCTGAATAAAGGAGGTAGTCCTGAAAAGATTAATTTCACTTATATTAGCCTCATCCCCAAAGTCTCCTCCCCATCAACTCCCTCTGAGTTCAGACCAATTAGTCTCTGTAATGTTGTGATGAAAATCATTACAAAGACTATTGCCAGCAGAATTAAAGTCATTCTTCCTAAAATTGTTAATGATGCTCAGAGTGCCTTTCTGGCTGGAAGATTGATCACTGACAACTCTCTTTTAGCCTTTGAAGCTTTCCACTACCTTAAAAAACCTAGACACAGTGGTAATTGTAACAACCCGTTTTTCACTAGTTATTTTATTATTTATTTATGTGTGTTATATGTACTCTTATGTGATTAATTGCCTCTATGTGTATTTTTGGTCGGGAATTGTAGAATTCAGTGTTAGAAGGGTTTTTTAGTCATTTTGGACTTAGGGGTATTTGGTCATTTTGGGAGTAGGGGTAATTTTGTAATTTTGCTGAGGATTATTTTTAGTACTTAGTAAGAGTGGTTATTTTACTAAGTGCTAGGGAGTTGTAGTAATTTATTTTAATTACCGATAGTTGACCGGTAGGGTTACATTTTACCGTTAAGTGAGTAGTAACATTTATGGGTTACAATAGAAATGGGTTAGGCCCATTAAGGTGTTGTGAGTTAAGCCCAATTAGGTGAACCTATATAAGCTCTAGTTGGTAGAGGAAATAGGTTTTTTGGCCAACATTTTCATTTTCAATTGAGAAGAGATAGAGATAGAGATAGAGAGAAGACAAGAGTTTGGAGAGGAGATCTAGAGAAGGCTAGAGGGAGGTCAAACTTCAAGGATTGGAGCTAGTATTGGAGCTAAAGTAAAGCCTTAGTTGGTGTTGAGAAGAATTAAGGTAAGGGGGTTAGGCTTTAATCATAATCCTTTATTTTAATTCTACACCAATTCTTTGTATAATTGTGGTTAAGTGTTTAGTTTGATTTTGGTTGTAGAATTTCGTGCTTAATTTTGTTGACATGATTATATACATGAATTTAATGTTAATTGTGTTGTTGTTGTTGAAATTGTATGTCAAAATGGGTAGATATGAACATGATATGTTTTTGTACGAAATTGATGATGAATGAAGTTGTGGTTGTTGAATTGTTGATGAATTCATGTTCAAATGTTGTTGTTGTTGTTTTAACTTGTGTTGTTAATGAATTGATGCATTGGGTATCATGAATTGATGAATTGGTGATGAGAATTGTTGTTGTTGAAAGTTGTGGAAGTTTGGTGATTTGATGAATTTTGTTGTGTTGATGTTTTAATCGCAAAACTTATGTATGTTTAAGTGTTTTGAATGTTATATGACCTATAAACATCTTCGGGATTAAGTTTTGGGGTTTGGAATGATCAAAATTTGGATTTTTGGGTGAAAATGGGTTGAAACCCGAAAGTTTAATTTTCTAAACCAGTTCAGGAGCAGTTCAGAAGCTGAACCAGTTCAGAAGCTGAACTAGTTCAGAAGCAGTTCAGAATCTAAACCAGTTCAAAAGCAGTTCAGAAGTTCAGAAGCAGTTCAGAAGCTGAACCAGTTCAGAAGCAGTTCAGAAGCTGAACCAGTTTGGAGATGTATGAATTATATTCCGCTGTGACTGTTGATATATTATTATATATGCATGTTGGTTGTTGTTTAGATGAGACGTAGCGTCTATTTCTTGAATATTTGTTATATTCGCGTGTTTTATCGCTTTAATAGAAATAGGGCGTTACAGTAATGGCTATGTAGGTATTAAGCTGGACATTGCTAAGACCTATGACAGCCTTGAGTGGGACTTTATTGAAGGAACTCTATCTGCTATGGGCTTCCCAAATTCCTTGGTGGCCACCATTATGAGATGTATCAGGGCTGTCTCTTTCTCTGTTTTAGTAAATGGACAACCAACAGATAATTTCTCTCCCTAGAGAGGAATCAGACAAGGAGACCCTCTCTCCCCCTATTTGTTTATAATCTGTGCTAAAGTTGTCTCTGGCTTAATCTATGAAGGCAAGGATCAAGGGCTCATACATGGTATTTCTATTGCAACTAATGCCCCTAGCATTACTCATCTCCTCTATGCTGATGATAGCCTTCTGTTTTGTAAAGCTAAACCTGAGGATGCTTTGGCCATTCACAATATTCTTATTACCTATCAAGCCATGTCTGGCCAACAAGTTAATATGAATAAATCTGAGATGGTCTTTAGTCCGAATGTCTGCCCAGAAGCTAGAAGTAATTTTCAAGCTCAGCTGCCTATTCCTATAAGTAACAAGATCTCTAAATATTTATGACTGCCAACTCAATTTGGAAGATCAAAATCCCAAGATTTTAGATACATTATGGATAAAATTTGGAAGAAGCTTAGAGGTTGGAAAGAGAAAAATCTATCTTTTGAAGGAAGAGGAGTTTTGATTAGAGCTGTGGCACAGGCTATACCTGTATATGTTATGAGTCGTTTCCTTCTTCCTATTTCCCTCTGTGAAGACATAGAGAGAGCTATTTGAAATTTTTGGTGGGGTGGGTCTGATCAATCTAGGAAAATTCATTGGACAGCCAAATCTAAACTATTTCAACACAAAAATGAAGGAGGAATGGGATTCAAAAGCCTCAGAGATTTCAACCTGGCTATGTTAGCTAAGCAAATTTGGAGACTACATACTAATCCTAATTCCCTCCTATCACAATGCTACAAATCTAAGTATTTCCCTCATTCAGATGTGCTTAGGCTCAACTTGGCTCCAACCCCACCTATGCATGGAGAAGCATGCATCAGGCAGCTTGGATAATTATCAAGGGTAGCTGTTGGAAGATAGGTAATGGCCATAAGGTTAGAGTGGAACATGATAACTGTAACACCCCGTATTCCCAACATAAAAATTTCATAATAAAAATCAGAGTTTCTCAATCATAACGGAATGTCACATTCTTTTCTTAAAATCATAAACTGAATAAATAAATATTTATCCTTCAAAATCCAACAACGTAATTATTTTAAACTTCGCAGCAGAATAATTTCAACAACTTAAACATAATCTTTGGCACAAGGGCCTCAGCATAAAATCTCATAAAACTTAGTTCAATAACAATTCATGAAAACTTCTGAAAATAATACGTAAGGAACAGAAAAACTATAACAAAATTCCCATCCCGTTACGTATCAGAGCACCTAGGACACACTTGTGAGGAGTCCACTCACGACCGCGACTAATCTTGGTTACATGCAAGTTACCCAGACGAAGAGAAACATTTTCAAGCAGAAGGGGTGAGATTTCACAAACAACAATATTAAGCATATAATTCATCAATTACATTTAACAACATAAACATCATCAAGATATCATAATAATAATAATCATGTAACATCATATCATCATCATAAACAACTTCATATTAATCATCGACATCAACTTCATAATCAATCATCAACATCAACTTCGTAAATTAATCTTTAACAACTTGACGACTTTGACTCGACTATGCAACTTCAACTCGACTATGCAACTCTTAACATCTTAAATCATCTTGACAATGCAAATGCATGTGGTACCAATCAGGGCATCAAGCCCCCAACATATTTGAGCGTAAAAAGGCTCCAAGGCATCAAGCCCCCAACATATTTGAGCAAAAGCTCCAGGGCATCAAGCCCCCAACAGATTTGAGCGTAAAAAGGCTCCAGGGCATCAAGCCCCCAACGTATTTGAGCAATGGCTCAAGGGCATCAAGCCCTCAACTTGAATGAGTATGCATGGACTCAACTTCTTACAACTTTAAACATCATGAACATCTTATATGCCTCCAATAATTTGGACGACATCTTACAACTTTACAACTTAGACCGACATTTACAACTTTATGACATTAATGGTCAGCAACAGCAAAACAACAACATATGCAGCATATAAACAGCTCTTATATATCATATCAAATATTAAAGAAAGAATCACATCATCATAAGCATCGTAAACAATACATAAAGTGCATATATAACAATATCTCACTACTATTAATCTTAATCATCTTAATTCAGGTTTTCTGGACAGCTTCTAACATCATAAATAACTTTCATTCCTACCCCAAGGTCGTCTCATGACTACACGTGCGAAAGGTTCGTAAGGCAACAATTCAAGGCAGCCTACCACTAGTTAGACTCATCACAGCATAGGTTAAATACTCTTAAACACCTTAATTGAACTCATAGTACACAAGCTTTGAAGTTTGGAGACAATCCATACGTTTTGGTTTAACTTAGAAATAATTATGCTGAATTTTCATAAAGTTTTACCAAGACCCACTTGGAGTATTTTCATCATAACTCAAAATCTAAAAATCATTTTTGAGCCAAACCAAAACCATTAGAAAGCTAACACAATTATCTAAAACTTTCATGTTTACACCTAAGGCCAATTCAAAACAGAAATGTGTGAAAAGACACAAGAACACAAAAATCAAAGTCCTGACAGCACGCAAACGAAGGAACAACAAAGCAGTCACCCATGAGGGGCTGCCTTGCTGCGCTCAGGCGCTGGCAAGCTGCACCCAGGCGTGGGCAGGCAATAGCCAGTGACCTGCGCTGCAGCTCTGTGCAGTCCTGGTTTTACCGTATCTTCCGTAAAAACCTAACTGTTACCCCGATTCCAATTCCGTTTTTGCCTACGCGTTCTATTCGATAAATCCTATCATATTTTACTGAAAAATCATATTTTAAAATCTCCAAAACAGCTTATCCCAGAATCACTTATTCCCCAAAACACTTAAAATCACTTTTTCTCAAAATTTCAATTTTCATCAACTCAACCCCAAAACTGGTTCTAATCATTGTACTATAAAAGTTCTAAGGTCTGGATATTGTTTTCCTACATCAATTCAATATGTTTCCATCATCTAATCAACAATTTACAACTTCTAGCCCTAATTCCCAAATTCTCACAAACTAAACCTACAACATGTTAGATGCAATTTCAGAATCACAGACTTAATATTACCGAAAGATCGTCTCACCCTTACCTTAGATTGATTGACAGCAAGGTTCTACAGACTTCTCCTTCTCTTTGTCTTCTCTTCTCTCTAAACCTTGTTTTTTTTTCTAAATCCTTGTTTTTGCACATAATAATCTTTCAAGCTAATCTCTCCTCTATTTATATATTACTAATTATTCTTCTTAAATCTAATTAGGACCAATAACTCTCTTCTTTCTATTTCAGCTCCCAAATCTACTTATTCTAATATTTATTATATTTCTCCACTAAATATATTCTTCCACTAAATATATTCTCCCACTAAATATATTCTCCCACTAAATATAAAATAGGGGTTACTAAATACAAACACACAACAAAATATCACTCATCAAATAAATTAATTAAATTATAAAAAGACTTTAAACTCAATAAAATAAATAAATAACAAGGAGGGCGTTAACATAACTGGCTTCCTTTCCAAAATGGTTTCAAAATTGTTACCCCTGTCACCAACAGTCCCAACCCTATTATGGTTAAAGACCTTTTAACTACTGATCCTTATGACTGGAACTACAGCCTTATTCAAGAAACCTTTCTCCCTATAGATAGTCACCAAATCATAAAACTGCCTATCATCCACCATTCCAAAGATGATGAGCTGATGTGGATGTTTGATAAGACTGGGAATTACACTGTCAGGAGTGGTTATGAAGCAATTCAACTCTGGAAAACAAGAGAAAACATAGAGCCAACTTAGTTCTATTAATAATACTATATGGCATAAGCTTTGGCACATTAATATTATGCCTAGACACAAGATGCTGCTATGGCGTATTATTAATAACTCTCTTCCTGTCAGAGCTGAGCTAAACGAAAGGGGAGTTCAGTGCCCAATTCTCTGCCCCAGATGTAATTCCAAGGTTGAAACTACTACTCATTTATTCATGCATTGCCCAAACTCTGAAAAAGTATGGTTTGGATCTCAGCTTGCAATTCGTATGCCAAATATCCCAAACCACTCATTTTCAGACTGGCTTACGAAGATGATTATGCTCCAAGAAGACAATATTATAGTTCAGATAGCAGCTTTAACTGACAGTTTTTGGCATGCTAGAAATCAAGCCATCTTTGAAGACACTTTATTTCCAGAATCTCAGATCATTCAACGCGCTGCGTCCAGCATCACTGCTTACATTCAAGCGAATATGAAGAACCAGGAGTCCCCCTTCCACATAGAGCTGCGAGTTCAACCCAAAATCAACACAATCAGTCGAAACTCTCTTCTATTAACAAAAGTTGGACCAAACCTGAAAAACACTATATCAAAATTAACACATATGCTAACCTTCAGGTAGCTGGTCGGTGGGGGATGGGATGCATAGCCCGAAATGATGAAGGCCTCGTGAAGGTTGTAGCTTCATGGTGCAGAAACGGCTTTGATTGTGCTCTAACGGTGGAAGCTTACGCCCTCTACGCAGGAATAGTTCTAGCAGCGACCAGTGGTTTCAAGCAAGTGATCTTTGAAAGTGATTGTCAAGTGGTAATTGAGAAACTGAGAAATAAGATTCATATGGACAGATCTTATCTTGGTTCTATCCTTGATGAGATAAAGTCTCTTATTGGTCAGTTTGAAGTGTGCAGATTTCACTATATCCCTAGACAAGGAAATATTGTAGCGCATGGCTTAGCCCAACTAGCCCATAGTGAGCCCAATAGTATTTGGTGGGAGAATGTTCCTAACCAAATTCAATCTCTGTACTTCAATGATTTAATTCATTAATAAAATTTCCTTTGTTATTCAAAAAAAAAAGGCTTTTATGGAAGCCTAAGCATGACCTATTTAACTAAACAAACATTTTAAAAAGTCTAAGTCTAGACCTCTATACTAAACAGGTCAGGCCAGGCCATAGGCTCTTGTAGGTCGGTATGGCCTATTCTTAATCCTAGTATTCCCAACAAATATTCAAAAGAAAAATCAAAATTATATTTGATCAAGCGAGTCACTAGTCGAGATACGCTTCGTTTAAAACATGAAAATGATATAATTTTTATATATGATTGCCATGCATGCATGTAAGTAAAACCAAAACACACACTTGTTTTTTCTTTTAATGTCTTTTGAGAGGTAAAAATCGGTTGACCAAATTAGAGGCATATATGTACTATATCTATAACCGTCAAATAAACTCCATTCTCTTAAATTTTATTAAGATTTATTCAATTTTAGATCTTATTTACATTTTATAAGGACTATTTTGGAAGGTAAACTGGTTGTACCTCTTTCCTTTAATCCTCCTTTGAGTATGGACCTTCACCATGTTTTTGAAGGGTGAATTGGTAGCAAAGAAATAAGTTAAGAGTGACATGGGTTTGCCATAATTGTGTATGACATCAGGTATGCCTAAATCAACCACATTTAAGTGACATGGAATTTATGAAGTTAAAAATGTGATTCCATATGTGACTTTGAGTTTTGAGCAAATTAGAAGTAAAATTCTCTTCATTATTTTGGGATCCCATATTTGCTACCTGAATTTTATATATAAAGATTTTAAGTATATAGATTGGGGAGAAAAATTTACATTACACAAATACAACTAAAATTATTTAGACACATATAATATTGACAAAAATTAAATGATAAAGAAATTGATCACATCATCAACATCATTAAATCATTTTATCTTTAAAAAAAATATTTGTATGAATATGCCTAAATTTTTTAAATTTAGGTTTGTCCTAAGTAATTATTTCTCATAGATTGGGTTGCAACCTTACATTATTTGGGTCTATATATGACTAGCCGGTATGGAATGTCCCATGATCATAATTATCATTGAATTGGATTACAGACAAGCAGCAACTTCCTTAAAAAAAAAAGACAAGCAGCAACTGTATAGGCTTTGTATAGTGTGCCAAAATTATCAATCCTATTATTATTTGACACATATATACGATCTTGTGTTTTCAGAGTTGTTGGATGTTTGATTTGACACATATTTGTGTTATCATGCATTCTTCCAAAAAACAAGTAAGTCTTCATGAAATAGTTTGTATAATCATTACTTAATCAAAAGTAATATCATATATTTCTAAGATAAAAATTATATTTGTAGATTTTATTAGCAATGCTCTCGAACATTGGTTAGCAAGACCCTTGTTTTAATTGTCTTTCTTAACAACATGACTAAGTTCAAACTTTTAGGAATATGTCTCAAGAATGATTATGTATTCGCCAACTTCTTGATCTTTTACCTCTTCAAATTTTGCTTCATGATCATTTTTATCAACCACTTGGCGTAAATTTGGTAAAGTAACTGGTGTATGCTCCTTGCCATGTCTCTATCATATGTTCCAATAGCCTCTTTAAAATTCTCACGAATCGATTTTTGACGGTGCGAAAATTGATTAATTTGACAAAAATACATAAATTGAATATGTATCAATCATAGAATATATATCCATCAAAATATTAAATATGTATTAAAACATCAGAACCATAAGATAAACTTACAAAATTATGGCAGAAGATTTGAAGAAATGTATACCAAAAATCAACATATTGGATAAGAAGTCAACATACTCATAAATGTTTTATTCACTTTTAGGCCTTATTTGCATTTTATAAGGACTATTTTGGAAGTTAAACTGATTGTACCTCTTTCGTTTAATCCTCCTATAAGTAAGGAACTTCACCATGTTAATTTTCTTATGGGTTTCTAATAATATAGGCAATTTAATATTTTTATACGAAACTCAAAATATTCATGCATCACACGGGTTGGAGTCTAGTAGGTTAAGAATAACAAATAACTATGAATCGTCATAACTAAGCTACTAACCACTAAACTACTTAAAAAAAAACTAGCAACAATCATAACTAATATGGCATACACTTTCCACATAATATCATTTATTGCCTCTATAAATAATAGTGTAACCGATTTCTATTTAAAGCATGTGTTGCATACACTTCTCTGCTATTAGATTAGGGACCATATTTTATGCGATCTCCATGATTTTATCTTTGATATTAAAATATCGGTCATAAATTTATTGCCATCAAAGAAGATATGAGTACCATTGCTGGAAATTAAAATAAAATATTGCCTCTTTAGTTTCTCAATGATGTAATGCAAAACAAAACAAAAATGATGTAATGCAATTTCTATTTAAAGGCATGGGGTTGCATCCAGTTTCATCATAATATCAACCCTAGTTTCTTTCTTCTATTTCTTCTTTTTGTTTCATTCAGAAATGGTGCTCGCCGGTAAACTTAGTACTGAACTTGGGATCAAAACACCCGTCGACAAGTTCTTCAAACTATTTGCATCAGAACTTCACGAAGTGCAAAACATTAGCGAAAGAGTTCATGGTGCCAAACTTCATGAAGGTGAAGATTGGCATCACACTGATTCGGTTAAACACTGGACTTATGTCATAGGTAATTATGTTTCTAATTCAACTAACATGCCCTCCATATCATCTTGTTTATTTATATATTGATCCTTAATTCAATTAATAAGAGCATAGGGACCATACTTTATAAGAAGATTATGTCCTAAAGATGATAAAGATAAAGTTTTTCAGCTGTGATATTTAGACAAAAAAAAAAAAAGACATGTTTTAATTGATTAGTTATTTTAAAAAAAATGTGACCATATATTTTTCATAACTCTATATACACTGTTTTAATTTAATTGGTATTAATTGCCCTTGACATCACAACAGATGGTAAGGTACACACATGTCATGAGAGTATCGAAGTTGATGAACAGAACAAAAAACTCACTTTCAAGCTCTTCGGTGGAGACATTGATGAGCACTATAAGGTCTTTAATGTGATCATTGAAGTAATTGATAATGGTGATGGCAGTGGAGCTGCAAAATGGACCGTTGAATATGAGAAGATCAATGAGGATATTGACCCTCCAAATGGCTGGATGGACTTGTTAGGCAAAGTCACTCGAGAAGTTGATGCTCATCTTGTCAAAGGCGCAAAGTCATAAAGAAAGTAACAAATATGTTGTAATGGCTTAACTATTCATCTTTATAATGTGATGTGATGTGATTCATATATTCGTAAAAGCATACATTGGCTTATGTTGATCTTAGTTTGAATGTGCTGGTTTAAGAGTGTGACTTAAATTATGTGATTCAAATCAATAAATTGATATTTGTGTTTTTTAGTTTATATTTGCACATGCAATATGTCTTATTTTTGTAACAACCAATATTGGTGTTTTTTTCTCGGTAAAAAAAAACAAATATAATTGGTTTAGCTCATTGTGGGTCTACACTTTTAAAATTGAACCCACATAAAATGGTGGGACATATATTGATTTCAGCCAATAAAAATGTGAGTGCTAGAGAGTGTTGAAAAGTGAGTGTTGCTAGCATTCCTCTTATAACTAATAATAAAGTGAAGGGTAAAATTGGAAGGAAAAAAGTTACACCAAAACAAAATATTTTTTACATAAAAACAAAATACGTACCTTTTAGAGTGTCTAATATCATTGATATTGTTGTGGATTGTTCTTCTAGTTGTTGTAAAAGGTTTGTACAAAGAGAGTGGTGATTCCAAGGGTACTAAGGTTTTGAGATTTCTTTATTGCAATGACCTTGGGCTGCCAATCTCTATTCATGCATCTCAAAACTTTGTTAGTACAATCTTGGTTTGAGATGTCTTTTCCTAAGTTTTGCAATTTATTAACATTATATGTGAACCTCGTTTGCATTGAGGAGATGGATTCACCCTTCTCAATGTGAAAGAGTTCATATTGTTAGATGAGAGTATTGATCTTTGATTGCTTAACGTCTTTTGTACCCTCATGAAGAATTTCCAAAATGTCCTACATTGCCTTAGCGGTTTAACAATGAGAAACCGAGTGATACTCATTCACTCCAAGAGAGAAAATTAGTATGTTTCTCGCCTTCAAATCATATTGAACATTTTTTTTCTCATCGTCGGTCTGTTTGACTTTTAGTTTGTTTTGTGCGACACCGTTAGCCACAACTTGCGGTTCATACCGCCTGTTCGTCACGGCGGCCCACACTGTAACACCCTAAACCCCGAAAACAGTAATCATGCAATAACGTCAATAATTTAAGGGATCTAGGTGTTACATCTACATTTTTCCAAAACATGCATAACTTGGTTTTCATAAAAATTTGCAACGGAAGACAATCAACATATATAAAATCTCATCATCAATTAATAATCCTCAAAATCAAGAGTAATAAATCTCAACATGCCATGTGTCACTCCACATAAATACATCACCATGATATAATTAATCCTCATCATATAATTAACATAAGTCAACAGAAGGTATCAAAAGACAAGGTCATGAGACCGACGCTCCTACATTAGAGCCTATCTAGACTCTAAGCGAAAACAGATAAATGAGGAAGCATCCAAGCTAGTCCTCAAGCAACTCACAAGCAAAAGCAAATCAACTAATCGTGCACGCCGTCTACCCATTCGTACGAATAAGGTACGCGGTCAACCAAACGACCACTGGGGGTTAGATACAATCCACAAATAAAATATAATCAATTGAAAATTTAACGACATCAATAATTTCAAATGATTAATGACATTTAATTAAATCATTCACATGTATTCAACATCATTAATATACATCAAGCATACAAGCATAATAATATAACAAGTACACTTTCACATCTTCACGTATTCACTAAATTTCACCAAGTATATAAATCACCAAGTTTCACCGATGCATATAATCACCAAGCACATAAGCAAGTATGACACACTTCACCAATTATAAAATGTAGGTTATGTGCCTAGACACGACTCTATATGCATGTGGTATCAATCATCGTCATTAGATACAACCGTATCATAGTCGTCGTCGTTGGATACAAAGTATCCTAGTCGTCTTCGTTGGATATAAATATCCTAGTCGTCTTCATTGGATATAAATATCCTACTTATGAATGCATGGACATATGACTCAACAATGCATACGTTCAACAAACAAATCGTCGTCGTTTTCGTCGTCACTTTTCATACATGCATTCGTCATCAATATCGTCGTCCTTTTTGCATGTAAGAATTCATCATCATTAGTAAATCATCATCATCATAATCATCATCAAAACATCAACATAAATCACCATCAACAACTACCATCTTTAAAGAAACAACACGGTTTCAAATTCACATTTACATAAAAGACGTACAAGGAATACCATCATGACATCAATCATAATAAGCATTTAATCATCATTGATTCATCATCATCCTATCATATAAACATGAATACAAACCATTGGTTATATATATATATATATATCAACAAAAACAACACAGTACCATACAAATATAACATAAATATGCATAATGATCTAAGTTAAGAAAGTAGTGTTTTATAATTTACATAAACTTACATTGGTTTGATATATAACAAAAGCTTGATATTTATTTAAAAATAGTTATAAACATGGATAAATTTGTGAAAGTAGAGATTATAAAAATGTAAGTATCTAAACCATCAAAAGTTTATAGCTAATAATTTTTTGAAATTAATCTTAAGTGAACTATAAATTTATGTGCATCAAATTAGCAATACGTTCTAAAATTCTATATTATAATCCTAAATGACCGTTTCCTTGGATATATAAAATTAGCATGACAAAAATATAAATTTTGAGATAGCACCATACATTCTTATGTTTCTCAGAAGAACTATAAATTTTATGTTCATGATTTGTTTGAATATAAATATGTGTTTTCTGCAGTTACCAATTACTGCGTTCTTGCTTACACTGTAATAATGCTCAATACTGATGCTCATAATAATATCTTGAAAGGTAAGGTTTGCCCTAACTGAATCTTCAGTATTATATCTTAGGCTCAATGTTTGAGCATCTTCTTTGTGGCATGCTCCCTCTGGGTATTCTTGCGATTAGGCTTAATTGAATTCTGAGTATTCTTTTTCAAATTATTTGACAGATGAAAATTAAATAATATGTTTTGTATCATGCAGAATTAGCCAACAATACAATGCGATAAACACATACAGGCATATGAGATCAATATACACATACACGGCTGGATAAAACAATGACACTATAAGCAATACCAAAACCATAGAGAAACAACTTTACCTCAAATTGTTAGAGCTTCGTGTTGATAACGTGTTATGAAATTAATCCAAAGTATTGCAAGATATTGTCCAACATAGAAAAGTAAAGAGAAAAGGATAAAAGGAGAACAAGAGAGTATATCGTATTACTTCACAAGTGTGTTCTTGACATTGAAATATAAGTCCTATTTATAGGACACAAATGTGGTAAGTTACAGCTACATGAAAAGCCATAAGACTAAGTGCCACTAACAATGAATATAGACATTCATTCATAGGAGTTAAGGAACATAGAGAGCCTTAGAGAATATGGACATCCACATCATAATAATATTATTCATAACATATAAATTAATATTAAGTAGAAAAATACCATCATATATTAAAACATTATCAATCATTTTTTTGGTTGCAAAACATTATCAATCATTTAACTCTATGACTTTGTTTGGTTATGAAAGCAAACTTAAAGGAAAGAAAGAGAAAGGAAAGATTGTATAAGGAACGAAAAAGAGTAGAAAGTGAAAGGATTGTTTTGAATGTTTAGTATAAGAGAAAGTGAAATAGTAAGTTAAAGGAAAGAAAAATCTATTTTTAATAATTGACATAAATATCCTTGAACATAAAATATATTTCTATAAACATATATGTATAATAAAAAAGCGTGCCCATGGTTTATATGAAATGGAAAGTGTGGCTAATGTGACTACACTGAATTGGAAAAACTAAAAAGAAAGAGACAACAAATTGTAAAATAAAATATAAAAAAAGCAATAAAGTTAGGGGCTTTGGGCACTTTGGACTTTTCAAGCAAAAAATGTTGTTTCTCAACTTTCCGTCCAAATGTGGGTGGAAAGGTTTTTAGTGTGGGTCGTACTCAATTCTTTCTTTCCTTGGCCTCTTTTGAGCAATGTTTTAAAACCCGGACCGATGATCGATCTGGTCAAGGCACTGGGTCACTGTGATACTGGTCGAATCAGTGGGTCACTGATCGGATCGCATGACTATTGTTCACGTATGTAAACAAATTAATTACAATAGGTAAGCTGCTCAGTGAGACGTCCTAGGTGGAGTCTCAAGAGCACTTTTAAGAAGTAAATAAATGATACACTGTTTTCACTCTCTCTTATCTGTCCCATCAAACATCCAAATGTTCCCCTTTTATAGTGCTGGCCTAATGGGCCCTTCTCTGATCATTCAAGGCCCATTAAGTTGTGATCCAGAGCCTTCTATTGGTTGCCTGTTTTCTGTACGGCCGCGCGTGGACTATAGTGCAACTCATCCGTACCAGGCGCGTGGAATCGAGATGCGTCGATCATCCGTGCTGAGCTGGCCATCTTGACTTGAACAATCAATCCGGCTGGAGTCGTGCTGAGCTGGCCGTCTTGACTTGAACAATCAATCCGGCTGGGGTCATGCTGAGCTGGCCGTCTTGACTTGAACAATCAATCCGTCGTTGACTGAAGTCGTGCTGAGCTGGCCGTCTTGACTTGAACCATCAAAGGGAATGGTCTATCCATGCCAGTCCACAGTCCACCAAGCGTCAAGCCTGTTAAGGCGTAGACGTTTGTTCTCTGTTTGATCGATCCTGGAGTCGTGCTGAGCTGGCCGTCTTGACTTGAACAATCAATCCGGCTGGGGTCATGCTGAGTTGGCCGTCTTGACTTGAACAATCAATCCGTCGTTGACTGAAGTCGTGCTGAGCTGGCCGTCTTGACTTGAACCATCAAAGGGAATGGTCTATCCATGCCAGTCCACAGTCCACCAAGCGTCAAGCCTGTTAAGGCGTAGACGTTTGTTCTCTGTTTGATCGATCCATACCAGTCCACAGTCCACCAAGCGTCAAGCCTGTTAAGGCGTAGACGTTTGTTCTTTAACCCGATCGATCCACTTTTCTCAATCGACTCATACCAATCTGTCGTCCACCAAGTAACTAATTAGTGACCGAGTTATAAACACTAGTTAGATTCCAACTTATATCATTTAGTATGTATTGTCACATCATTGTACTTGTCTCATTAATGCTTCTTTTCCATCATAATTGTCAGCAGCCCCACCACACCCTTTGTTATTTTCTTCCCCATATATACTAGCTTTTACCTCCTCATTTTCACACTACTACATTTCACTCTTTCCTTTTTACAGTGTTGGCTCTTTGTTGTGGAACTTCATTCTTTTCTTGCTTCACACAATCCCACTCCTTCTTCAATCCTTCAGAGGTATTAACTTATCTTCTTTGCATTCTTGTCTTGTTACTAGTTTACCATGTATTCTATGGCTAGATGTTGTAATATGGTATGTATGATAACGTGGTTGTACTCATGTTGATGTGGTTAAAGAGACAAAATTTAAAACCAACAGCACCACAGCAAACCGAACTCAAACCCATCCAACTCAGCGAGTCAACTCGACTCCGCCCAACTCACTGAGTTAACTCGCCCATTCCAACTTTAAATCAAAATTCAAACACGATACTCGATGTTCGAAAATATCCCTCCAAAAGAAGTATCCACGTCATCGATCCGCGTACTCTTCAATTCAACCAATCAGAGCCCAGCAACAATTCCTATATAAACTATCCCACACCACTAACCCAAATCACAACTCAAACACTCTTTCCTCTCTACCCTGTTAAACTCTCTCTTTTCTCTTTCGTTTTCGTTTTCGTTTCAGTTTTTCGATTTCATTCAACAATGGCACCAAAGGGAGAGAAGAAACCCGCTGAGAAGAAGCCCGCAGAGAAGGCACCAGCAGAGAAAACGAAAGCCGAGAAGAAGATCCC
This sequence comes from Medicago sativa, assembly GCF_051527215.1. NCBI lineage: Eukaryota > Viridiplantae > Streptophyta > Magnoliopsida > Fabales > Fabaceae > Medicago > Medicago sativa. The sequence continues at coordinate 34,253,593 of NC_140756.1, read as the reverse complement.
AAAGGAAGCATCCTCAACAGATAAGAAGAAGAAGAGAAACAAGAAGAGCGTTGAAACCTACAAGATCGTTGAAGAAGAGCGTTGAAAAAGTGCTCTTGAGACTCCACCTAGGACGTCTCACTGAGCAACTATTGAACCGGTTTATATAAAAATATTTATGACCAAAAATTACATTATGATGAAATTTTGATAAAAAAAAATTCTGTCAATTTTTTATCTATTTAAAGTTCGTACATTAAAAAATTTATATTCACAAGTGCAAGATAATTTCTTAACTGCAGCACAATTCAATTTCAAGCTAATTCCAATCCAAATTCAAATTAACTCATACATTAAACAATAGTACTGCATAAAAAACCTCACAAATAGCATTTGGGTTGAGAGTATGTGTTAATAGGGTTTTTGTCTTTATATATGCCTAGCCTTTTATTTAAAAAAAAAAGTAAACTGGTCGGGTGGGTTAAACTGGGTCAGCAGTCTGCCCACTAACCCGACTGGGTCACACCGGGTTTCAGAGGGCTAATTACATATCGGGTCCTATAGCCTGCCCGAACCGCTGCATCCTCCGGTTCACGGTCTGACCGGTTCGACCGACCGGGTCGGTCCGGATTTTAAAACACTGGTGTTGAGAGTTCCAAACAGAAGAAGAAGCTTCTTTCCATTCACTTTCTCTCCCCCCTCACTTTCTTGCCCTAGAAACAAACATACCTTATGTGATTATTGTTGGTTGCAACGCACGGGATATACTCAGAGTCGTTCCAATAAAATTGGAGGCTCAGCTCTAATATTAAAAATGACCTCTAATAAAAAAATCAATGATAATTTAAACAATTACAAATTAACAATAAACATTATTTTGTTGATAGATGTGTGGATTTGGCCTAACTTGTCCATTTACTTTTATTTTTGTCAAATAATAAGTGTTTGATTTAGACCTACATAACAAAAGAAAATATTATTTATCCCTAAAATAAAAAAATTATTATCCTATATCCCGACAATTATACTCATACCTCCACAAATAATTGAGGCCCCCATATATTGGAGGCCCGGCTCCATAGAGCTCTTTGCGTTTGCCCAAGAACGGCCTTGGATATACTAGTTTCTATTTAAAGCATGTGTTGCATGCACTTTCCTTGTAAGCCTTTTTGAACAATTCTCCGCTATTAGATTAGGGACCATATTTTATTCGATCACCATGATTTTATATTTGATATTAAAATATCGGTCATAAATTTATTGCCAACAAAGAAGATATGAGTACCATTGCTGGAAATTAAAATAAGGGCCTTCTTAACCGGTGTCCTGGGGCATTTGTTAAGAAACTAAAAGTAAAAATAAAAGACATGATTTACATTGAAAAGAACAATACTTCAACTTTTAAAAAATAGAATATACAATTGTTAAGAAAATATTTCGTTTTCTAATTCCTTAACCTGTGCCCCGGAAGTATCGGTTAACATTTCCCTTAAAATAAGGGGTTATGCTAACTAGTGTCCTTGGGACATTTGTTAAGGAAACTAAAAGTAATAAATTTGCATAGAATTCAACAATATTTTAACTTTTAAAAAATCAAATTCATCATTTTTCTCTATTTTTCAATGCAATATTTCTATTTATATCTTCTTAACCAATGCCCTAAGGGCACAGTTTAACATTTCCCTAAAATAAAACATTGCACGTGAAACATTCCCTTTAGCTTACTGCCTCTATTATGTAATCAATGATGCAATGCAGAACAAAGCAAAAATCATGTAATGAAATTTCTATTTATAGGCATGGGCCGGGGTTGCATCCAGTTTCATCATATCAACCCTAGTTTCTTTCTTCTATTTCTTCTGTTAGTTTTGTTTTTTTTTTTTTTCATTCAGAAATGGTGCTTGCTGGTAAACTTAGTACTGAACTTGGGATCAAAACACCCGTTGACAAGTTCTTCAAACTATATGCATCAGAACTTCACGAAGTGCAAAACATTAGTGAAAGAATTCATCATGCCAAACTTCATGAAGGTGAAGATTGGCATCACACTGATTCAGTTAAACACTGGACTTATGTCATAGGTAATTAAGTTTCTAATTCAATTGACCTCATAACCAAGTCATCATCTTGTTTATTTATATATTTTTTTTGAACAATTTGTTTATTTATATATTGATCCTTAATTCAATTAATAAGAGCATAGGGACCATATTTTATACGAAGATTATGTCCTAAAGATGACAAAGATAAAGTTTTTCAGCTGTGAAATTTAGATACAAAAAAATAAGACACTGTTTCCTGGCATCATATATGAATTTGTGCAGATGGAGGATCTATGGAGAGGAAAAGATAAAAAAAATAAAACAGTCAGAAAAAAAAAAAACAATTCGATCAAAGTTTAATTAACCAAATCAATCAATGAGACAATATATAGAATAAGTGATGGATTTATAGATACATCATAGTACATATACTTGATTTACATGTCTAAATAAATGGTAGTTACTATAGATACGTAGTACATACTTGGTATATTCATGTCAAAATAAAATGCTAAATACTCATTAGGAGATACATGATTGACTTTATAGTTGTAATGAGTGCATATAATTCAGACTTCTTAAAGATATTCAAATATTGCATAGAGTCCTAAACGATATGTGAGAAGGCAACTAAACATTATATAGATTATTAATATTCATTTTTTTGTTTAAAAACTATTTTATTTGAAAAATGAAAACAATTTAATTGATTAGTTATTTTAAAAAAATGTGTCCATATATTTTTCATAACTCTACATACATTGTTTTAATTTAATTGGTATTAATTTCCCATGACATCACAATAGATGGTAAGGTAAACACATGTCATGAGAGTGTTGAAGAAGTTGATGAACAGAACAAAAAAATAACTTACAAGCTCTTCGGTGGAGATATTGATGAGCACTATAAGGACTTTAAGCTCATCCTTGAAGTAATTGATAAGGGTGATGGCACTGCTGCTGCTAAATGGACAGTTGAATATGAGAAGATCAATGGGGATATTGACCCTCCAAATGGCTGGATGGACTTATTAGGCAAAATCACTCGAGAAGTTGATGCTCATCTTGTCAAAGGCACAAACATATAGCTCTATAAGTCATAAAGAAAGTAACAAATATGATGGCTTAAGTATTCATCTTTATAATTAGTGTGATGTGATGTGATTCATATACTCGTCGTAATAGCATAATGGCTTATGTTGATCTTAGTTTGAATGTGCTGGTTTAAGAGTGTGACTTAAATTATGTGATGCAAATCAATAAATGGATATTTGTGTTTTTTAGTTTATGTTTGCACATGCAATATGTTTTATTTTTGTAACAACCAATAGTGGTGTTTTTTTCTCGGTATAAAAAAACAAATATTATTGGTTTAACTCATTGTGGATCTACATTTTGAAAATTCAAATCCACATAAAATGGTGGAACATATATTGATTTCGGCCAATAAAAATGTGAGTGCTAGAGAGTGTTAAAAAGTGAGTGTTGTTAGTATTTCTTTTATAATTAATAATAAAGTGATGAGTATAATTGGAAGGAAAAAAGTTTCACCGAAACAAAATATTTTTTATATAAGGACAAAATACGTACTTTTTAGAGTGTCTAATATCATTCATATTGTTGTGGATTGTTCCTACATTTGTTGTAAAAAGTTTGTACAAAGAGAGTGTTGATTTCAAAGGTATTAAGGTTTTGAGATTCCTTTGTTGCGATGACCTTGGGCTGCTAACCTCTAGTCATGCATCTTGAGATGGGTTCACCCTCCTCCATGTGAAAGAATTCATATTGTTGGATGAGAGTATTGATCTCTGATTCCTTGACGTCTTTTTTACCCTCATCGTCGATCCGTTCGACTTTTGGTTTGTTTTGTGCGACACCGTTAGCAACAACTTGCGGTTCATACCGTCCGTTGGTCACAACGGCCCACACATCCATGTGTTCGCCTGTATTTTCGACAGACTATAATAAATGCAGTCAACTTAGTTTGACTTAAAATTTGAAAAGAGTTAATGGGTTTTGACTCCTTAATTTAGTCGAATTCATGGAACTAAAGAGATTTGTTGTCTTCATGGTGATTGGTACAAGCTAGAGTCTAAGAGAAATGGCTCGACAAGCAGGATTTTGTCGAATGGCACGGCATTGCATAGGGAGAGGATCCTCTCCAGTGAAATTTTCTCCTGTTTTCTCCTGTGAAATAATCTTAGCCATTTGTTCCTTTTAATGACACCTTAACCCATCTCAGCCCTTCATTCATTTTTTTTTTGGGACAAGTTCATTCATTTCTTTTCATCCGTTTCATTCCTTCCTCACGCCATTCATTCACTCTTCTCAGAAACCCATCTCAACCCACTTTCCTCCCAAACCCATCTCAAAAGCAGCGGCACAGTAGTGGTGACGGTGGAGAAGTGTGGTGGCACCGGCGCACCACAGCGGAGGTTGTCCTTCCTTCTCTATTTTCCATCTTCCTTCAAAATCCTTCTTTCATTATGTTGTGCGATGGCGGCGGCGCACCTGCACGACGGTGGATTACATGATTATGCAGTGACAGTGAATACTAATTTGAATTTTATTTCAATTCCAATCATTTGAATGGATTAAATGATTATAGTGATAATTTGAAAAAAAATCTTAATTGAAGGTTGAACAAATTGAAGGTTTTTTTATGTTTACCACTCTAACTTAATTGGTGAAATATCTTAAAGAATTGTATGTGTTGTTATGGAAGAAGATGAAGCTGTTTCAATAATTTCCACAGGTGAAAAGGAAGGACAATGAAAATGAAAAATGAATGAAGGGTTAAGATGTGTTAAGGTGTCATTAAAAGAAATGAATGGCTAAGATTATTTCACAGGAGAAAACAGGAGAAAATTTTACTGGAGAGGATCCTCTCCCCATTGCATACACTTTCCACATACTATCATTTATTGCCTCTATCAATAATAATGTAACCGATTTCTATTTAAAGCATGCGTTGCATACACTTCCACGAAAGTCTTTTTGAACAATTCTCTGATATTAGATTAGGGACCATATTTTATTCGATCTCCATGATTATATCTTTGATATTAAAATATCGGTGATAAATTTATTGCCAACAAAGAAGATATGAGTACCATTGCTGGAAATTAAAGTAAAATATTGCCTTTAGTTTCTCAATGATGTAATGCAAAACAAAAAAATGATGTAATGCAATTTCTATTTAAAGGCATGGGGTTGCATCCAGTTTCATCGTAATATCAACCCTAGTTTCTTTCTTCTATTTCTTCTTTTTGTTTCATTCAGAAATGGTGCTCGCCGGTAAACTTAGTACTGAACTTGGGATCAAAGCACCCGTCGACAAGTTCTTCAAACTATTTGCATCAGAACTTCACGAAGTGCAAAACATTAGCGAAAGAGTTCATGGTGCCAAACTTCATGAAGGTGAAGATTGGCATCACACTGATTCGGTTAAACACTGGACTTATGTCATAGGTAATTATGTTTCTAATTCAACTAACATGCCCTCCATATCATCTTGTTTATTTATATATTGATCCTTAATTCAATTAATAAGAGCATAGGGACCATACTTTATAAGAAGATTATGTCCTAAAGATGATAAAGATAAAGTTTTTCAGCTGTGATATTTAGACAAAAAAAAAAAGACATGTTTTAATTGTTTAGTTATTTTAAAAAAAATGTGACCATATATTTTTCATAACTCTATATACACTGTTTTAATTTAATTGGTATTAATTTCCCTTGACATCACAACAGATGGTAAGGTACACACATGTCATGAGAGTATCGAAGTTGATGAACAGAACAAAAAACTCACTTTCAAGCTCTTCGGTGGAGACATTGATGAGCACTATAAGGTCTTTAATGTGATCATTGAAGTAATTGATAATGGTGATGGCAGTGGAGCTGCAAAATGGACCGTTGAATATGAGAAGATCAATGAGGATATTGACCCTCCAAATGGCTGGATGGACTTGTTAGGCAAAGTCACTCGAGAAGTTGATGCTCATCTTGTCAAAGGCGCAAACATAGCTCTATAAGTCATAAAGAAAGTAACAAATATGTTGTAATGGCTTAACTATTCATCTTTATAATGTGATGTGATGTGATTCATATATTCGTAAAAGCATACATTGGCTTATGTTGATCTTAGTTTGAATGTGCTGGTTTAAGAGTGTGACTTAAATTATGTGATTTAAATCAATAAATTGATATTTGTGTTTTTTAGTTTATATTTGCACATGCAATATGTCTTATTTTTGTAACAACCAATACTGGTGTTTTTTTCTCGGTAAAAAAAAAACAAATATAATTGGTTTAGCTCATTGTGGGTCTACACTTTTAAAATTGAACCCACATAAAATTGGTGGGACATATATTGATTTCAGCCAATAAAAGTGTGAGTGCTAGAGAGTGTTGAAAAGTGAGTGTTGCTAGCATTCCTCTTATAACTAATAATAAAGTGAAAGGTAAAATTGGAAGGAAAAAAGTTACACCAAAACAAAATATTTTTTACATAAAAACAAAATACGTACTTTTTAGAGTGTCTAATATCATTGATATTGTTGTGGATTGTTCTTCTAGTTGTTGTAAAAGGTTTGTACAAAGAGAGTGGTGATTCCAAGGGTACTAAGGTTTTGAGATTTCTTTATTGCAATGACCTTGGGCTGCCAATCTCTATTCATGCATCTCAAAACTTTGTTAGTACAATCTTGGTTTGAGATGTATTTTCCTAAGTTTTGCAATTTATTAACATTATATGTGAACCTCGTTTGCATTGAGGAGATGGATTCACCCTTCTCAATGTGAAAGAGTTCATATTGTTGGATGAGAGTATTGATCTTTGATTGCTTAACGTCTTTTGTACCCTCATGAAGAGTTTCCAAAACGTCCTACATTGCCTTAGCGGTTTAACAATGAGAAACCGAGTGATACTCATTCACTCCAAGAGAGAAAATTAGTATGTTTCTCGCCTTCAAATCATATTGAACATTTTTTTTCTCATCGTCGGTCTGTTTGACTTTTAGTTTGTTTTGTGCGACACCGTTAGCCACAACTTGCGGTTCATACCGCCTGTTCGTCACGGCGGCCCACACTGTAACACCCTAAACCCCGAAAACAGTAATCATGCAATAACGTCAATAATTTAAGGGATCTAGGTGTTACATCTACATTTTTCCAAAACATGCATAACTTGGTTTTCATAAAAATTTGCAACGGAAGACAATCAACATATATAAAATCTCATCATCAATTAATAATCCTCAAAATCAAGAGTAATAAATCTCAACATGCCATGTGTCACTCCACATAAATACATCACCATGATATAATTAATCCTCATCATATAATTAACATAAGTCAACAGAAGGTATCAAAAGACAAGGTCATGAGACCGACACTCCTACATTAGAGCCTATCTAGACTCTAAGCGAAAACAGATAAATGAGGAAGCATCCAAGCTAGTCCTCAAGCAACTCACAAGCAAAAGCAAATCAACTAATCGTGCACGCCGTCTACCCATTCGTACGAATAAGGTACGCGGTCAACCAAACGACCACTGGGGTTTAGATACAATCCACAAATAAAATATAATCAATTGAAAATTTAACGACATCAATAATTTCAAATGATTAATGACATTTAATTAAATCATTCACATGTATTCAACATCATTAATATACATCAAGCATACAAGCATAATAATATAACAAGTACACTTTCACATCTTCACGTATTCACTAAATTTCACCAAGTATATAAATCACCAAGTTTCACCGATGCATATAATCACCAAGCACATAAGCAAGTATGACACACTTCACCAATTATAAAATGTAGGTTATGTGCCTAGACACGGCTCTATATGCATGTGGTATCAATCATCGTCATTAGATACAACCGTATCATAGTCGTCGTCGTTGAATACAAAGTATCCTAGTCATCTTCGTTGGATATAAATATCCTAGTCGTCTTCATTGGATATAAATATCCTACTTATGAATGCATGGACATATGACTCAACAATGCATACGTTCAACAAACAAATCGTTGTCGTTTTCGTCGTCACTTTTCATACATGCATTCGTCATCAATATCGTCGTCCTTTTTGCATGTAAGAATTCATCATCATTAGTAAATCATCATCATCATAATCATCATCAAAACATCAACATAAATCACCATCAACAACTACCATCTTTAAAGAAACAGCACGGTTTCAAATTCACATTTACATAAAAGACGTACAAGGAATACCATCATGACATCAATCATAATAAGCATTTAATCATCATTGATTCATCATCATCCTATCATATAAACATGAATACAAACCATTGGTTATATATATATATATATATATATATCAACAAAAACAACACAGTACCATACAAATATAACATAAATATGCATAATGATCTAAGTTAAGAAAGTAGTGTTTTACAATTTACATAAACTTACATTGGTTTGATATATAACAAAAGCTTGATATTTATTTAAAAATAGTTATAAACATGGATAAATTTGTGAAAGTAGAGATTATAAAAATGTAAGTATCTAAACCATCAAAAGTTTATAGCTAATAATTTTTTGAAATTAATCTTAAGTGAACTATAAATTTATGTGCATCAAATTAGCAATACGTTCTAAAATTCTATATTATAATCCTAAATGACTGTTTCCTTGGATATATAAAATTAGCATGAGAAAAATATAAATTTTGAGATAGCACCATACATTCTTATGTTTCTCAGAAGAACTATAAATTTTATGTTCATGATTTGTTTGAATATAAACACTACTACAAAATTGGGAAAATGTAGCGCCTCATAAATAGCGATTTTAACACTAAAGCGCTATAAATTAAAACACGGAGGTCTTAGCTAGCGCTTTTTTGAAAAAGCGCTATCTATCATTTTAAGTATATATAGCGCTTTGTATTGAAAGCGTCAGTATAGGCTAAATAAAAATAATAGTTATTTAAATAAAAAACATGATTAATCGTATATGGCACTTTTTATGAAAAGCGCTATATATAAATCAACCTTAAATAACGCTTATAGGTTAAAAAAAGCGTTATTGTATGCTTGAGAAAGATAGCGCTTATAGGTTAAAAAAAGCGCCATTTTATTAACTGATTTAATGTACATTAACTAACAGGTCCCCTGTTCGATCCCCTGCATAGCATATTTCAAATATTTTTTGAATTTTTATGAAAAATGGATTGCAGTAACAAAGCACACATTTTTTTAAAAAAAAAATTTGGTACAAACCTTTTTTAATTCTTTTATCATATATATAACAAACCTTTGTTATGTATATTATATATAACAAACTAAATCTAAACTTTTAAAAAAAAAAACAAATCTAAACTTTTTCCCAAAAAACAAATCCAAACTAAAAAACAAATCAAATGTCCTGGTCCCACTAAATCCTACTTTTCCATAAATCCTACTTTGCACGTTGCGTTTTTTGTTTTTTTATTTATATTTGAAAAAAAAAACGCTTTATACACTAACAACAAAGCGTAACTTCTTTTTGTTATATACTCAAAAGTAACAAAGAATCCCAATTTTAATGGAAATCCCTATTTTAATGCATCCTAAAGATAAAATAAAAACTATAACATAATTTTCATGAAGTTTGCGTTTTTTGTTTTTTTATTTATATTTGAAAAAAAAAATGCTTTTTTTTGTTACACAAAAAAAAACGCTTTATACACTAACAACAAAGCGTAACTTCTTTTTGTTATATACTCAAAAGTAACAAAGAATCCCAATTTTAATGGAAATCCCTATTTTAATGCATCCTAAAGATAAAATAAAAACTATAACATAATTTTCATTAAACGTATTTTTTAAAGCAATTAATAACATAACCCAAAACTACTTTACTCAAAACTTTCATTAGATCGTGTGCAGGAAATTCAGTCCAGAACCACCACCTCTATTGATTCATTCATCACCAACCACCTATATCTATCAATTCATTCATCACCATCACTCGCTTCCTTCGATCTATTCCAAAACCATAACCGTCTCTTTCGATTCATTCCAGAACAACCACCTCTATCTCACTCTTAATTGCGGTGCATCATATCGTCGCTGCCGTCGACCGGTTACAGCTTTTTCAATACTCAATTCTTCATCTCAGGTACCATCTTCATTCTTTCCTTACCTCAATTTAACTCAAATATTCTTTAATTTTTTCATATTTTCATCTGGATATTTTAGGTTTTCAAGGTTCAAACTAAATTTAAGACTTCACTGTTAGTGATTAGGATGAATTTGACAATCGAAAATTCAAAATTTTTGTTTGATGAATAATTACTGAAATTTGACAATTGTTTATTAAAGATTTTGGGTTTAATTAAACTCTACACAACTAGTAAGATGAATAATTTTTCTTTTGGTTCAATTTTTTTTTTATATATATAAACAATAACACTTTTTGTGTGTGACTAGAATTATTTTCTAATAAACTAATTGAATGATGTGATAATATGATATACACTATGCATATGCCTTTTGTATAACCTACTAATCAATTCCATAATCATTCATCGTGACTTCTACATGGCATACCAAATAAACTAACTTATACAATTACTTATTATTTTATTTTTTGTAGTGTCCTTGCCAAGAAAATGGTATAGATTGCGGGTACTTTGTGACGAGGTTTATGAAAGATATTCTCATTTCAAAACTAAATGAGATTCCAAAGTTGGTATGTTTGTTTATATTAAAGTATAATATCTATGTATAATTAAGTTTATTAAGTAACATGGTTATTTTTAATGTTATAATATATACAGTACATTGATGGTTTCAAGTGTGTGACATACTTAAAAGATAAACTAATAGAAATCTAAGAAGAATGGAGTCGGTTCATGATCAGCCTAAAAGTTATATGATTTTTTTTATAATAAGGTGAGTTTAATGTTTCTAAATATATTTGCTAGAAGTGGTACGTAGTTGTTTTAATTTATAATCTTGCTTTAATTTCTACTCATGATCAGTAGTACTTTGAATTTATCTCTAATATAATATAGCGTTATTGCTTAATGGCGTTTTCTGGTATATATTCAGGTGGAGGAGAGTGAACGAAATTTGGAAATGAATGATGATTTGCGTGCTTGTTTTGGATAAAAATGTTGAGAAGACCAAGAAGATAGATGAAGACTGCATGATACCATAGAAGATTTTGATCTTTATGTCAACTAATTAGTTGTAACTCTTAGAGATATCCATGTTACCATATTAGAGGCTATACATTTCTGACTTTTATGCTATATATGCATACATTTTTTATGATATGGTTATGTTTTATTCGATAAATAATAGTCTCAATTATAATGTGCCTTAATTATATACATTTCCCTTTAAATTTCAGACTTTATATATATATATATATATATATATATATATATATGTATTACTTTAAATTAATAAAAAAAACGCTATCTGGAAAGGAATTTTTTTTGACAAAAATAAAATAAAATAAATGCTTTTCCTGGCGCTTTTTTTCCTTTATAAAGCGTTATCTAAACCTATTGTTACATAGCGCTTTTAAAACAAAAACGCTGTTTTTAAACTTGTCTTAGATGACGTTTATTTTTGAAAGCGCTATCTAAGGATAACCTTTGCTAGCACTTTTTGACATAAAGCGCTATATAAACCCTGCTATAGCTAGCGCTTTATACAAAAAAAAAACGCTATATTACCTTTACCAGCGCCATTTACAATAGCACTTCAAAAGCGCTACCTAAAGCCAAAAAAAAGCGCTATATAAGCCCATTTTTGTAGTAGTGAAATATGTGTTTTCTGCAGTTACCAATTACTGCGTTCTTGCTTACACTGTAATAATGCTCAATACTGATGCTCATAATAATATCTTGAAAGGTAAGGTTTGCCCTAACTGAATCTTCAGTATTATATCTTAGGCTTAATGTTTGAGCATCTTCTTTGTGGCATGCTCCCTCTGGGTATTCTTGCGATTAGGCTTAATTGAATTCTGAGTATTCTTTTTCAAATTATTTGACAGATGAAAATTAAACAATATGTTTTGTATCATGCAGAATTAGCCAACAATACAATGCGATAAACACATACAGGCATATGAGATCAATATACACATACACGGCTGGATAAATCAGTGACACTATAAGCAATACCAAAACCATAGAGAAACAACTTTACCTCAAATTGTTAGAGCTTCGTGCTGATAACGTGTTATGAAATTAATCCAAAGTATTGCAAGATATTGTCCAACATAGAAAAGTAAAGAGAAAAGGATAAAAGGAGAACAAGAGAGTATATCATATTACTTCACAAGTGTGTTCTTGACATTGAAATATAAGTCCTATTTACAGGACACAAATGTGGTAAGTTACAGCTACATGAAAAGCCATAAGACTAAGTGCCACTAACAATGAATATAGACATTCATTCATAGGAGTTAAGGAACATAGAGAGCCTTAGAGAATATGGACATCCACATCATAATAATATTATTCATAACATATAAATTAATATTAAGTAGAAAAATACCATCATATATTAAAACATTATCAATCATTTTTTTGGTTGCAAAACATTATCAATCATTTAACTCTATGACTTTGTTTGGTTATGAAAGGAAACTTAAAGGAAAGAAAGAGAAAGGAAAGATTGTATAAGGAACGAAAAAGAGTAGAAAGTGAAAGGATTGTTTTGAATGTTTGGTATAAGGGAAAGTGAAATAGTAAGTTAAAGGAAAGAAAAATCTATTTTTAATAATTGACATAAATATCCTTGAACATAAAATATATTTCTATAAACATATATGTATAATAAAAAAACGTGCCCATGGTTTATATGAAATGGAAAGTGTGGCTAATGTGACTACACTGAATTTGAAAAACTAAAAAGAAAGAGACAACAAATTGTAAAATAAAATATAAAAAAGCAATAAAGTTAGGGGCTTTGGGCACTTTGGACTTTTCAAGCAAAAAATGTTGTTTCTCAACTTTCCGTCCAAATGTGGGTGGAAAGGTTTTTAGTGTGGGTCGTACTCAATTCTTTCTTTCCTTGGCCTCTTTTGAGCAATGTTTTAAAACCCGGACCGATGATCGATCTGGTCAAGGCACTGGGTCACTGTGATACTGGTCGAATCAGTGGGTCACTGATCGGATCGCATGACTATTGAACCGGTCTATATAAAAATATTTATGACCAAAAATTACATTATGATGAAATTTTGATAAAAAAAAATTCTGTCAATTTTTTTTCTATTTAAAGTTCGTACATTAAAAAATTTATATTCACAAGTGCAAGATAATTTCTTAACTGCAGCACAATTCAATTTCAAGCTAATTCCAATCCAAATTCAAATTAACTCATACATTAAACAATAGTACTGCATAAAAAACCTCACAAATAGCATTTGGGTTGAGAGTATGTGTTAATAGGGTTTTTGTCTTTATATATGCCTTGCCTTTTATTTAAAAAAAAAAAAGTAAACGGGTCGGGTGGGTTAAACTGGGTCAGCAGTCCGCCCACTAACCCGACCGGGTCACACCGGGTTTCAGAGGGCTAATTGCATATCCGGTCCTATAGCCTGCCCGAACTGCTGCATCCTCCGGTTCACGGTCTGACCGGTTCGACCGACCGGGTCGGTCCGGGTTTTTAAAACACTGGTGTTGAGAGTTCCAAACAGAAGAAGAAGCTTCTTTCCATTCACTTTCTCTCCCCGCTCACTTTCTTTCCCTAGAAACAAACATACCTTATGTGATTATTTTTGGTTGCAACGCACGGGATATACTCAGAGCCGTTCCAATAAAATTGGAGGCTCAGCTCTAATATTAAAAATGACCTCAAATAAAAAAATCAATAATAATTTAAACAATTACAAATTAACAATAAACATTATTTTGTTGATAGATGTGTGGGTTTGGCCTAACTTGTCCATTTACTTTTATTTTTGTCAAATAATAAGTGTTTGATTTAGACCTACATATTAAAAGAAAATATTATTTGTCCCTAAAATAAAAAAAAATATTATTCTACATCCCGACAATTATACTCATACCTCCACAAATAATTGAGGCCCCCATAAATTGGAGGCCCGGCTCCATAGAGCTCTTTGTGTTTGCCCAAGAACAGCCTTGGATATACTAGTTTCTATTTAAAGCATGTGTTGCATACACTTTCCTTGTAAGCCTTTTTGAACAATTCTCCGCTATTAGATTAGGGACCATATTTTATTCGATCACCATGATTGTATATTTGATATTAAAATATCGGTCATAAATTTATTGCCAACAAAGAAGATATGAGTACCATTGCAGGAAATTAAAATAAGGGCTTTGTTAACCGGTGTCTTGGGGCACTTGTTAAGAAACTAAAAGTAAAAATAAAAGACATGATTTACATTGAAAAGAACAATACTTCAACTTTTAAAAAATAGAATATACAATTGTTAAGAAAATATTTCATTTTCTAATTCCTTAACCTGTGCCCCGAAAGCATCGGTTAACATTTCCCTTAAAATAAGGGGTTATGCTAACTAGTGTCCTTGATACATTTGTTAAGGAAACTAAAAGTAATAAATTTGCATAGAATTCAACAATATTTTAACTTTTAAAAAATCAAATTCATCATTTTTCTCTATTTTTCAATGCAATATTTCTATTTATATCTTCTTAACCAATGCCCTAAGGGCACAGTTTAACATTTCCCTAAAATAAAACATTGCACGTGAAACATTCCCTTTAGCTTACTGCCTCTATTATGTAATCAATGATGCAATGCAGAACAAAGCAAAAAAATCATGTAATGAAATTTCTATTTATAGGCATGGGGTTGCATCCAGTTTCATCATATCAACCCTAGTTTATTTCTTCTATTTCTTCTTTTTGTTTTGTTTTTTTTTTTTTTCATTCAGAAATGGTGCTTGCTGGCAAACTTAGTACTGAACTTGGGATCAAAACACCCGTTGACAAGTTCTTCAAACTATATGCATCAGAACTTCACGAAGTGCAAAACATTAGTGAAAGAATTCATCATGCCAAACTTCATGAAGGTGAAGATTGGCATCACACTGATTCAGTTAAACACTGGACTTATGTCATAGGTAATTAAGTTTCTAATTCAATTGACCTCATAACCAAGTCATCATCTTGTTTATTTATATATTTTTTTTGAACAATTTGTTTATTTATATATTGATCCTTAATTCAATTAATAAGAGCATAGGGACCATATTTTATACGAAGATTATGTCCTAAAGATGACAAAGATAAAGTTTTTCAGCTGTGAAATTTAGATACAAAAAAATAAGACACTGTTTCCTGGCATCATATATGAATTTGTGCAGATGGAGGATCTATGGAGAGGAAAAGATAAAAAAAATAAAACAGTCAGAAAAAAAAAAAACAATTCGATCAAAGTTTAATTAACCAAATCAATCAATGAGACAATATATAGAATATCGATGGATTTATAGATACATCATAGTACATATACGTGATTTACATGTCTAAATAAATGGTAGTTACTATAGATACGTAGTACATACTTGGTATATTCATGTCAAAATAAAATGCTAAATACTCATTAGGAGATACATGATTGACTTTATAGTTGTAATGAGTGCATATAATTCAGACTTCTTAAAGATATTCAAATATTGCATAGAGTCCTAAACGATATGTGAGAAGGCAACTAAACATTATATAGATTATTAGTATTCATTTTTTTGTTTAAAAACTATTTTATTTGAAAAATGAAAACAATTTAATTGATTAGTTATTTTTAAAAAATGTGTCCATATACATACATTGTTTTAATTTAATTGGTATTAATTTCCCATGACATCACAATAGATGGCAAGGTAAACACATGTCATGAGAGTGTTGAAGAAGTTGATGAACAGAACAAAAAAATAACTTTCAAGCTCTTCGGTGGAGACATTGATGAGCACTATAAGGTCTTTAATCTGATCATTGAAGTAATTGATAATGGTGATGGCAGTGGAGCTGCAAAATGGACCGTTGAATATGAGAAGATCAATGAGGATATTGACCCACCAAATGGCTGGATGGACTTATTAGGCAAAATCACTCGAGAAGTTGATGCTCATCTTGTCAAAGGCACAAACATATAGCTCTATAAGTCATAAAGAAAGTAACAAATATGATGGCTTAAGTATTCATCTTTATAATTAGTGTGATGTGATGTGATGTGTTCGTAATACAATAATGGCTTATGTTGATCTTAGTTTGAATGTGCTGGTTTAAGAGTGTGACTTAAATTATGTGATGCAAATCAATAAATGGATATTTGTGTTTTTTAGTTTATATTTGCACATGCAATATGTTTTATTTTTGTAACAACCAAATATTGGTGTTTTTTTCTCGGTATAAAAAAACAAATATTATTGGTTTAACTCACTGTGGATCTACATTTTGAAAATTCAATCCACATAAAATGGTGGAACATATATTGATTTCAGCCAATAAAAATGTGAGTGCTAGAGAGTGTTAAAAAGTGAGTGTTGTTAGTATTTCTTTTATAATAAATAATAAAGTGAAGGGTATAATTGGAAGGAAAAAAGTTTCACCGAAACAAAATATTAACAAATAGGACAAAATACGTACTTTTTAGAGTGTCTAATATCATTCATATTGTTGTGGATTGTTCCTCCATTTGTTGTAAAAAGTTTGTACAAAGAGAGTGTTGATTTCAAGGGTATTAAGGCTTGATTCTTGTTTTGGTATTTACTTTTCTATTACCTACGTATATTTATAAGTATAATAACAATGTATGCAACCATTCCAGACATCCATTTCTCCCCTTTATTTTTTTTTTTGTCTTTTTTAATTCTAAGTTTAGAAAAATATACCATAAATAATACTCCATTTAGTCTTTTTTTAAGGGACAAGTGAGTCGATAAAAGTTGATATATTTCGTTCATAATATAAACTAAATATATGAATGTTTGTCAACTCATTTATCTTTTATAAAAAGGATTCGAGAGAGTATTTATGTTTTCACATTGAGTTTAACTAGTATGATTTATCAATGTACAATTATTTGCATATGTATTCAATGATGTGTTGCCACATCAATTAATAAATATGACAACTCATGTGTTTTTATATTCACTAAATCATGACAACGCCTTATTGGATGCATGTGTAAAAAGTAGTACATTGACATAGTATACTACTTAAATTTTTTCATATTTTATTTTTCTTCTATTTGGTTTCATTTTTTTAAAAACATATATACTTTGTCTAATACTTTTTAACTTAAATTGAATTTATTTATTTGTTTTTTTAAATACGGACCCCATTCCTAAAATTTTCTGGGTCCGTCACTAGTTCATATTGTTGGATGAGAGTATTGATCTTGGATTCCTTGACGTCTTTTGTACCCTCATGGACAGTTTTCAAAGTGTCCCACATTGCCTTAGCGGTTTAACAATGAGAAACCGAATGATACTCATTCACTCCAAGAGAGAAAATAAGTATGTTTCTCGCCTTTAAATCATATTGAACAATTTTTTTCATCATTGGTCCGTTCAACTTTTGGTTTGTTTTGTGCGACACCGTTAGCAACAACTTGCGGTTCATACCGCCCATTGGTCGCGGCGGTCCACACATCCATATCAACCGATTAAATATGAACACTCCTACGTACATTCTTTACAATAGTCATAATTTTCACCGTAAAAAATTGGTGCTCTATTGTACGTCCCCTTAGGCTCTTTGCTTGCTATATCGACTCTTCTGGTA
Source organism: Medicago sativa (assembly GCF_051527215.1). Classification (NCBI taxonomy): domain Eukaryota; kingdom Viridiplantae; phylum Streptophyta; class Magnoliopsida; order Fabales; family Fabaceae; genus Medicago; species Medicago sativa. The sequence goes on along the minus strand of NC_140756.1, from coordinate 34,235,795 downwards.
GTTAAACGTTAGTGAAGAGACCAGACTCTTGATGCCACTTGTTGGTCTATATGGCAAGCAAGAGTATGCGCTAGAAGAGGAGTGAATAGTGTTTTAAAATATTTTATGAGTTTATCGAAAGCGTGATTAGAAAACGGTTTGACTTATTGAATTTGTGCATGATAGTTATAACAAAAATATAAAAACAATGATAATGATAGATTCAATGGTCAAATTTTACTACAATCAAATATCAATATTCCACAATACAATTCACAAAACTAGACAAATTCAAACCAAACCTAATTGGAATAAAAACATACTAACACTAAGGAACACAAAGTATATAAATTAATGAATTGAAACTTAATTGAATTTCGATTGTGATAAGATTGACTTTAAAATGAATCTTAATTCAAAGAACTAAGATTAGGTTAACAATTAAAATATGAACACAATCAAATCAACTAGCTACAATTATGAAAACACATACTACAATTAATGCAAAATGAAAGAGGAAAGGGAAGCGAAAAGACTAGGTATGACAACATAACTCATATTCGTGGGTATCCACGTGAACCAAACCCAATTTAACGGGTTTTACCCGCTTTGACTGGGTTTGGGAATTTCCCCGATTTCAAAATACGGTTATGGGACAGGTAACAGGGATATAGGTACCCACCCCGAACCCATACCCAAACTCATCCGAAATGTAGAAAATTAATTTGTTACCTCTTTTATATAAATAGAAATCAAAACCCTAAATCATTTCACTCACACAGTCAGAGTCTCAGTCTTTTAGATGACACCCACTTATCATAGTTCGCTTTTTTCTCCTTCCATAAATCAAACTTTCGGCCTCCTTATTCTCTATCACCATATACATCGATCACCATCATCTCTTTGATGGATAATGCATTACAACATTGCGCTCGGAGCTGAAAAACACTTTTATTTTTATTAAAAAAATTTTTTATCCACTGTCGGGATGGGGATGGGGCGGGGATACCCGAACCTGTCGGGGACGGGGATAGGTTTCGATTTCTCATCCCCGCTGGGTATGGGTAAGGTAATGAGTAAGTATATGGGAGTAGGGTATGGTAAAACCCGTCCCCACCCTGCCCCATTGCCATGCCTAAAAAAGACACTGGGATTTATAGTAGTTCTCCCTTTCATCCTCGCTTCGGGGTACGTCTACTATTCTTGATATAAAACGTCTCTATCAAGGACTTCCACTATTGTTGAAATTTGATTACAATGTTGTTGAAGCGGCCTAACAATTCGAGGGATGCTCGAAAGACAATGAAGTCGCCACCAATTTTTATGAAAATAGGGTAAACGTCGGAAAAAAAACCCTTTAAAACGAAAAACGGTCTTTGAAACTAGATTTTAGGTTCGGGAGTCGATTATGCGTAGAGAAGGTATTAGCACCCTACAACATCCGTTAAAAAAACGGTTACTTCTAATTAATTGTGCAAAATATTGTTAACTTAAAATGTTCATTTCTCCTTATTATTAGATGCGAACAAAAATTGAGTTTTTCTAAATGGGAATACAATGTGTTTTGTTATAAAGAAAAACAAGTTTTTATTATTGTGCTTGACAAGAGTTTGATCTTGCTCCTACGTATCTCCTGGTGCGATGTAGAAATCAAAGCTATGTAGTTCTAGGTAGAAAATGTTTGTGTGTTGGTTTGTTTTAAGGAAAATGTTTTTGTAGTGAGAAATGCGAGTAAAAAATAATAATAAATTGTTGCAAAAAGTTGATTGTTGTGAGTTTATTTGATCGCTTAATGTTTGCGAAGACTGCACTAAAAGTATATTTAACGTAGTTATCGATTTTGGAATATGTGCAATGACCAAATCAAAAGAGGATTCAACGTACTCATCAAATTTGAGATATGCATAGTAATTGAATCAAAAGTGGATTTGACGTAATCACTATTTTGGGGTTTTAGAGATGACTAAACCAAAAGAGGATCTAGCATATAGTCACCGACTTCAAAATTTGCATAACGATCGAATCAAAAGTGGATTTGATGCGATCACTATTTTGGGATTTTTGCAATGACTAAACCAAAAGAAGATTCAGCGACCGACTTTAAAATTTGCATAGTGATCGAATCAAAAGCAGATTTGACGCAATCACTGCTTTTATATTTTTTGCGACAACTGAACTAAAAGAGGATTTAACACATTATCAACTTTGAGGTTTTTGTGATGACCAAACTAAAAGATGATTCATAATAAGGCGTCTCAAACAAAAATTAACAATATGTCAGATCTCGGCTAATCCGGTTTATTATTTTTTGTTTGATTTTTTATTAAGGTACTGCAAATATCAAATGTTGTTAGAATGAGGGGATTCAAAGATACATATAGGTGGATTAATTTTGGACTGACCCAAAACTTAAACAAAATTTCCGATACAGCTTATTCAGAAGCCCTCGTCATGAAAACAAGTTAAATAAAAAAAGATATGGCATTAATAAACAGAAAAAAAAAAAATCTAGGAAATAAAAATGCAAAATCACAAGGGGTTAGGGATTAGAGAATGGGTTTGAGAGAGTGAACAACAACAACAAACATGCCTCTTCAATTTGCATGCTCGCTTTCCTTCTTTCCTCTCTCTTTCAAACGCAACTGCGATCAGTGCCTCGGCAACGGTGGCTAGGTTTGAGTGTTATGCGGGAGAAACCGTGGACCTGTGTTGGGTGGTAACGGTTGAGGCAGTGGTTACCGGTGGTGATGGTTGTGGTAGTGGTTATTAGTTGCTGAGTCTCATGGTGCAGCTACAGAAGCTGCTGGATGACAGGATGAGAGAACCGAGGCACAACAGTTTGTGTGTTGTGATGGGCTGTGGAGGAGCAGTGCATTGTGGTTCTAGTTGTAGGTGAGAGGGAGAGGCACACAGTTGTAGTCCGACGAGAAATTAGATGGCGGTGACGGTGTTTTCGATAGACCTTCCTATACCTTCCTTCTCTATTTATTGTTTATATTGATGTTGTTGTTATTAACATGGAAGTTTTTTGAATGGTGAAAGTGTGGGTTTGTAGGGAAGTGTTGTGAGGTGGAAGTGATGGTGTTTTATGGAAGATGGTTAGAATGGAGGTGGTGAAAACTCCATGAATCTCTACATTTTTCCTCACTTTCTTTTCATCTCTATTTTTTATTTTTGTTCGTCTCTTTTCCTCTCAGTTTCTTTTGTTTCTTCTCTCTAAGTTAGCTCTTGTTTTTTTTTTATTTCCTCATTTTTTTCCCTTTCTTTTCAATTATTTATAGGTTAAATTGACCAAAGGAGTTTCGAAATGGATGTCCCTTCCATCTCACAAAAAGGCCAGTTACTGTGTATAACTTCTATTTTCAAACTTGCTTCAACTAGAAACTATTTGTATGTGCACTGCAGGACTAGGAATTAAATGCATTGAAGACAATATGGTAACTTGGAACAAGTTTCTATTGTTGGGCACACCTTGGATACAATTATATGTTACTATTTATTCTTTGATTTTGGGATTGTGTAGCTGAAATGATGGGATTGTGTAAAGGATAGCTAGATTGTGCGGCTGAACTTTGGATTGTTTTCCCACTTGGTGAATAATGGAAAAACATGATAACATTAAAAATTATTACATATTTTTGGAATTTTTGTAATTTTGCCTTGACAAAATTAGGGTACTACAGTTGTGATTTCAAGAATTCTATCAATTACCCTAATTTTCAATTTCTATGCAACAACAACCCTCAATCTTCAAGTAACCCTTGAAATTGATGATTCTCCAAGTCTTCAAATCCTCAAACTCCCATGCAATCCTTAAAGCTCTACACCTCGAACTCTTCTTTGTTATGTTCGGAGCTTGGATCCCCTTGAACTTGAGAAGATTAGACAGAACCCCCAATCCGTTGGAGGTGGAATAAAATCACTCAATCCTCTTTGGACCCTTGATTCCCAATCAAGTTCCTTGAATGAAACCAATATACAATCCTTATAGCACTCTAGCAATCTATGACTCAAAGATCATAAAGATTCTTAAAAAAAGTGTTTAACATGAAAACTAGTGGAAAGATAGGTTTGAAGACTCAAGATAGATAGTTGCAATCGATTCAGTAGTTTTGGAGTTGGGATGATATGAATATATATAGAAATGAGTGGTAAGTGCAAAATTTTAGCCAAAAGCGTTGTGTTGAATCGAATCATAAAAACTTGAATCGTATCAAACATGTAGAAAAGGATGAAACTAGAGCTATGAAGGTTGATACGAATAAGACAAAGTGTGATTCAAATCAACCCTGCCCAGACAAAGGTTGATATGATTCAAATATTTGTGAATCTATTTAACACCTTAAAAAAATAAGTCCAGAAGTAAAGAATGATACAAATCAGACAATTTTGATTTGATTCACCAGTGATACGATTCAAGAAACCATGAATCGTATCAAAATGCATGACACACACACAACAGAGGTAGAAAGAATGCTTGATACGAATCAAAAATGCTTTGAATCGAATCAATCACATAGAAAAAAGTTTTTGCCACTCAAAAGGAAGATTTCTACATATATGGAAACATTTGACATCCGAGAATCATATGACACAAAGAGACAAGGAGTGCTAGGTGTTTTAACAAATTTCTAGGCTATAGCTAACATTATATAAACATCATCAAAATAACCTATAGTTAGCATTATATAAACATCATCAAAACAAACCTAATGTTATAAACAACTTCACAACATATTGATGGCTTTAGAGGTAAGACATATAGAATCATTAATTTGCTTTCCCTTTATGAATCTTCTTTGCTCAATTAAAATTTTATCTGGCAATATCTGAGCTAATTTGTCAGCAATTTTTATTGAAATGGTCTTGTATTTGAAGTTAGCCATTGCTCAGTTATTAGGTTTATTCGAATTTAAAGTCATAAATATTTGTACTTATAATTTTAATTCAAACTATAATTTCATAAAAAATGTTGTTGGTAATTTACATGTGTTAACAAAATAAAAAGAGTGAAAAGACGGACATGTTAGTATCCGTCTTTCCGTTAGTTATAATAATTAAATTTGAACCATAGATTGGTTTGTGCAACAGTATATTCACAATCTCAATGGTTGAAAATGTTATATCATGAAGGTAAATGGATTCTAAAGAAACCTAATAAATAAATGATTGAATTGATATAGATATATGTTCCTTAAAAGAATTATAGCTTCCAGAAAATAGGTGTTCAATTTAACTAATATTTAGTGCAAATGGACGTAAATGATTGTCTCAAGTCAATATTAGTTTGATCAAGTGCAAAATTTGTTAGTCAGACATAATTTTGACTCTCGCAAATGACAAGTACATACACTTTTTATGTTAAATATATTCAACAAATACAGATAAAGATGATTTGAGATCTTCTGACGAAAGCATTTGAAAGACTCATTCCATTGCACATGAATTTGATTATCGTAATGATTGTTGTAATTAAGTGTGAACGGACACAAATGATTGCCAAGAGTCAATTTTAATTTGAAACATGTGCAAGATTCATTTAGTCAGACACGATGTTGACTCTCGCAAACAACAAATACATACACTTTTTATGTTACTTATGTTCAATACATATGAAAAAAATGTCTGTTTTAAGATCATATGACCAAAGTATTTGAAAGACATATTCAATTACACATGAGTTCGATTCTTGTAATAATTGTTTTAATTAAGTGTAACTAAAATGTTGTAGAATCATATATCAAGTTATTATTTCAAATTCTTAAAATCTCAAATATATACTAAAGTATAGATTTACCACTTCAAAATCCTCCCCTCCAAATAAAATCTGTTACGTAATATCCTAAATTTTAATTTTCCTAATTAATAAAAACACACAATTGAGAGAGAACCCACACTTGTTGATATAGGCCCGTTTGTTAAATATTTTTTAAAAAATAAATTATTTTTTATGTTTTAATATATTTGTGTGTAAGCTTTTTCAAAATTAATTTGTTAAATAAATGATTTTTACCCTAAAATTGAAAAACTCTTTGAATTAGATTTTGAAGAGGGACATGAAAAATATATTTTAAAAAATGTAAACAAACAAAACATTGTTTTTGTTTTTTCCTTAAAATCTCAAAAAAAAAAAATCTAAATTATTTATATCAAAATAACTTACTTTTTTTATCAATAACAAACGACACTACGTTAACCTCAATAACTATTTCACTAGTGAAAAATATGTTTTAATTTTTGTGAAAATATATCTAAAAAATGTTCAAGGAAATGATTTTTTATTGTAAAAGGTAATGTCTACCGGAGCATCAAATCAAGTTAATTATTTATATAAAAAATACTAAAATATGTTATACAATAAAATTATTATTACCTATCTTTCTAAAAAAAAATAACATTATTTATTTATTTCTGAAGTAGCTTAGTGACTAGAATTTCACCCTTAATATAAATAAGTGAGGAATTTATGATTCAAACTTAAGCCCCTGTGTATACAATACAATGTTCTTACCAATTGAGTTATTATCATAGAGACAACAATATTATATTCTCCTAAAAGGCAAACTTTTACAAATAGAATATATAATTAGACTAGAAATTAAGTAAAAATATTCATTCTCTGAATTTGTAATACAGTAAATGTTATTTTTATTTTATCAATAGTTGTATTTTATTTCTTAATTAACTCAATCCTCGTTGAGCTATAGTCCTTAGCAAGATTCTCTATCAAAATCTTGTCAAATTAGATCATTCAGTTACAAATATGATTTCTTGTTCATTCTTCAAATAACTTGTTAGAGCTTCCAATGCCGGAAAGTGTGAAAGAGGCACTGCTAAATCAAAAAAGGTCGTTGAGCTATAGTCCTTAGCAAGATTCTCTATCAAAATCTTGTCAAATTAGATCCTTCAGTTACAAATATGATTTCTTGTTCATTCTTCAAATAACTTGTTAGAGCTTCCAATGCCGGATAGTGTGAAAGAGGCACTGCTAAATCAAAAAATGAAATGATTAGAATAATTAAGTCTTATTTTACACATCAGTCTAAAATAAATAAGTTTTCATTTTACAAAGAATAACATATTATAATTGTAAGCCATGCTAAGTTCCTAACAAGTAAAGATATTGTTTAAGAAATCCATAAAAGAAAATTTTGTCTTGGAAATACAACTCGAATATCTGTCTTAATCATAAATGCTCAAATTTCTATACAAAAGTTACCACTCATACTACTCCCTCTGGTCACTATTATAAGCTAAAATTCACTTTTTAGATTCATTCAATAAATGATGTATGTGGTCTATATATAGACCACATACATCATTTATTGAATGAACCTAAAAAATCAACTTTTGCTTATAATAGTGACCGGAGGGAGTACTTATTTTAATTTCCTAAACTATACTTTAAGGACACTTGTTAGTATTCCCTTTAATTATATTGAAAACTCTTATCAAATTTAATACATTGAAAATCCACTTTGGTTGATCTGGCGGTGTTTGTTTGAGACTTTGGAGTGTGCTCCTCTCAAGATTTCAAGTTTGATTTTCCCTGATGCTAATTTCGATGCGCTAATTGAGATTCTTAAAAATAATTAATATATTGAAATATGCAACAATATTCATGATTGCTCGCCACTCTATATGTGTTCTTTTGACACTATATGTCCTATTGTTGCATCAAAATCACAACAAATTATCATTTTTTGTGAATCTTTGTTTTTTTGTACCGCTGTACCTCACATTCTTTTCGCTAAATATTCATTCAAGAGTGTATACATGAGTTGGCAAACCCTCAGAAACTGTGTCTTTAGTAGAAAAGTAACTGTAACTGATTTTCTTTGTTGCAATTGCAATGAGTACACTTGAAGTATTATAATTCATTTACTATAACCTACCCTCACAAAACACGTCTCTTAATGCATGAACATGTGAACATGACTTATTCATTACTATTTAAACATTACATAGTTTCCCAAATTGAACATAGCATTGTTTCATATTTCCTTCCATGGATCCTCCACTTTCTTTCACTATTCCTCAAGAGGATTTTCTCATGATCCACCAAATGGACAGAGACCTCTACAAAATCCTTGTCACAGACCTTTCTCGTGATCCAACCGAGTCCATGCGATTGCTTGCTATGTGGCTTTGGTTGGAAAAAATTGGTTTTCACAATGTTGTGAAAAATATTATGTCTTTGCCTATTATTTTGATCAATGAAATTGCTGATGAATCAATGATATGTCTCACATGTCTTACCAACAACAATAATACTTCCCTAATTTCAATGTCATCTTCTGAAGTAAATGATATTCCACTTCTTCAAAGCCTAATAGAAAATGAAATCTCTCTGAAATTTTTTCTTCAGAATCGCGTGGAAGCAATTCGAGGTGTGGAGAAAACAAGAAGAGAAGTATGTATGAGGGCATTTGGTGATATCATGCAACAAGCAATGATGAGAAACATAGCAGAGAGAATGGTGGAGAACAATAAATTTTTGTTTGGTTCGACTGGACCAATGAATCTACAATTTGGTTCGGTTGGGATTGCTGGTGCAATGGTGCAACAACAGAGCAACAACAATGGAGGAAGAGGAGGAATCATACCAGCGGATGAGAGGACATTGTTTGTGACATTTTCGAAAGGGTATCGTGTTGAAGAATGGGAAGTTAGAGAATTTTTTACTATGGCTTATGGAAATTGCATTGAGGCTTTGTTTATGCAAGAAACTCAACCAAATGAGCAACCACTTTACGCCAGAATTGTTTTTCATATGGTGAGTACTATTGACATGATTCTGAGAGGGGCTTCTAAAGTCAAATTTTCAATCAATAGGAAACATGTGTGGGTGAGAAAGTTTGTTCCGAAAAGAACAAACACCGACAAAGTTATACTTCCTGGCGAGACTTCTGGTTTTGGGTTTGGAGCTACTAGGTAGCCAAAATTATTTGATGTGTATGTGTCATGTTTTCATGTTTAAGATGGTTTGAGAATATTAATGTTCACATAAATAAAATTATGTACTCCAATGAACAAATTATGTACTATAATGATTTGCATGAATAAAAAAAGGAAAATACAAACTACAATACAAATTAGTATGAAGGAATCAGGTTTGAAAACAATTGTGTTATTGATTTCCAATGTCCTGTGACAAAGATATCTCACTTGGATATCTCTCAGCATATGTAATCAATTAATTTGTTAGATTAAAAATAGTTACCATGTGACAAAAATATCTCACTTGGATATCTCTTAGCATATGTAATCAATTAATTTGTTAGATTAAAAATAGTTACCAATTTGGAGTTGAACCCAGGTGTAGATGGTCACTTTCTACGGTTTTTGCCACTAAGACACATAATATCTTTTGTAGATTAATTTCGCTTTCAAATAGTTATTACACCTTATTTGATAACTTCTATAAGCACCCATCACTTCTTATCCCACACTTTCCACCTCTCATAAACTTCCATTTTCAATCCTTTCAATTACGCGTATATTTTTTCGTTCTTAAATATTGGTTCAAACAATCATTTCAATTAATTGAAATTAAATAGTTATTTTGATATTTTGATTTTTTTTCGAGCAATGTTGATTGTTGTTAGAACTTTGGTTGCACGGATTGAATGACTTGTATTGGAATACACATTCGAAGTGACCAGAAGATCCGTCATTATTTTTATATTCATTCCCTTCTCTCCAAATTCTTTGTGAATTGATCATTTGTTTCTCTTTCTCCTTTATTGTTTCTTTCTATGCATGTAGAATTGCTTTTTTTAATCAAATATGAAGGCAATTAAGGAACACAGCCGGATGACATTGTTTGGTAAAAAAATAAAGTTAATGGCTTAAATTGTTATATCTTTGCAATTTTTTTATTGTTTTTTTCAATAGTTTGATAACATATATGTAACTCTAAAAACAATTATATAGCCAATTTAATACTTATACATGAAACATCTCAATGCACGGATTAGAGTCTAGTTATATTAAATGTTAGATAGTATCTAATTAACCTTAATCCCGTCGTTTTTGACGGGTCTAAATATTTTGAAAAAAAAAATGTTTGTGGAGAATTGAATCAAGTACCCGTAACAACACATTAGAGCTTTTACCACTAGACCACTAAGATTTTTATTGAAATATTGTTGCTTCTAAATTGGATATGCAATCCTAAAGGAAGGAAACAACATATGAACTCTTTAAAGGAAGGAAACCCAATATCTCTTACTTTCATCAATTTGGATGTACATGTTACATTCTGAATAACAAGCTCTACCTAAAGAAATTTGATGCCAAGGCCCAAAGAGGAATCTTCTTAGGTTACTCTGAAAGGTCAAAGGCATACAGAGTGTATAATTCAGAAACACTTTGTATTGAAGAATCTATGCATGTGAAATTTGATGACAAAGAGCTTAAATATAAAACTTCAAAGCAAGGTGAAAGTTTTGCAGAGATACAGGTTCCTAAAGCTACTCCAGAACCTGATCAGATAGCTGAATCTGAAGAAAGTCCAGAAGCTGAACCCACATCAGAAGCGCAAGATGAAATTGCTTCTGATGAAGCACAAGATGGCCCACATCAAGCAGATCCTCCCAGAAACGCATTCAAGCACAAGTCTTCACATCCTGAAGAATTAATCATTGGAAACAAAGATAGTCCAAGAAGAACAAGATCATACTTCAGACAAGAAGAATCAATGATTGGACTGATCTCAATGATTGAACCTACAACGGTTGATGAAGCACTTTCAGATGATGGATGGATCTTAGCTATGCAAGAAGAGCTGAATCAATTTCAAAGAAATGATGTGTGGGATCTGGTACCCAAACCTCAGCACAAGAACATTATTGGAACAAAATGGGTATTCAGAAACAAGTTGAATGAGCAAGGAGAAGTAACAAGAAACAAAGCCAGACTCGTTGCATAAGGGTATAGTCAACAAGAAGGCATTGATTACACTGAAACATTTGCTCCAGTTGCAAGATTGGAAGCAATTAGGTTACTTCTTTCCTATGCAGTTAATCATGGCATAATATTATATCAAATGGATGTCAAGAGTGCATTTCTTAATGGTGTCATAGAAGAAGAAGTGTATGTCAAGCAACCTCCTGGATTTGAGGATATTAAATATCCTGACCATGTTTTTAAATTGAAGAAATCACTATATGGCTTGAAACAAGCTCCCAGAGCTTGGTATGATAGACTAAGTAATTTCTTAATCAAAAATGATTTTAAAAGAGGACATGTTGATACAACACTCTTCAGAAGGACCCTTGGGAAAGATATTCTTGTTGTGCAAATATATGTTGATGATATAATATTTGGTTCTACTAATGCATCTCTTTGCAAGGAGTTTTCTAGGGGGATGTATTGGATTAGGATTCTAAAGGATTTTAAAAGACTTTTTAATTATGAAAAAGTCTTGTTGTATTCAATCAAGACTCTTTGCAATTTTAAAAAAGTCTTGTGGTATTCAATCAAGATTCTTTGTCATTTTAAAAAAGTCTTGAGGTATTCAATCAAGACTTTTCATCACTTAAAAAAAGTCTCATGGTATTCAAAATCATTCAAATTTCAAAGGATTGTTTAATAAATTAGATTTTGATGGATTTTGTGAGATTGTCTAGTGAAATTTTAACAAAAAAAAGTCTTTCATGAAGACATAAGATTTCTTGGGATTGTTTTTCTTTAAAAGTTTTTACTATGTCTTTCTTATCCCTTCTTCCTTCTCTCTTCTCCCTTCCCTCTCTCCTCTCTTTTCTCCCTCCTCTCTCTCTCCCTTCTCTCTTCGTCTCTCTCTTATCCCTTATCTCTCTCTCTCTCCTCTCTTTTCTCCCCTCTCTCTCTCCCACTTCTCTCTCTCTCTCTCTCTCTCTCTCTCTCCTCCCTCTATCTCCTCTATTTTCTCCCTTCTCTCCTTCCTCTCTTTCCCCTCTCTATCTCTCATAAAAATAAAATAAAAATAAGAGCATGTATTCAAAATATTATGATAGAGAGTGTGTTGTAATCATTTCTTTTCAATGAGTACTTAAAATTCATAAAATCTTTTGAAATCTTATAAATCCATAAAATCCTTTAAAATCCTTTAAAATCTTATGATGTAAATCCATTGAAATCCAAATTGAAAATCCTGATTGTCTTTTAAAATCATGAAAGTCATTAAAATCCTACAAAATCTTTTAAAATCTTTGAGACTTTTTTAAGCAAAAATTGTCCTTCAAAATCCTAATTCAATACACCCCCCCCTAAGTTAATGCAGGATGAATTTGAAATGAGCATGATGGGAGAGCTGAAGTTCTTCCTGGGCATTCAAATTAATCAATGCAAAGATGTAGTCTATGTTCATCAATCAAAGTATACAAAGGAGCTTCTGAAGAAGTTCAAGCTTGAAGATTGTAAAGTGATGAACACTCCAATTCACCCTACTTGCACCTTAAGCAAAGAAGATGAAGGAGCTAAAGTTGATCAGAAGCTGTATAGAGGTATGATTGGTTCTCTGTTATACCTCACTGCATCTAGGCCAGATATTTTATTCAGTGTATGCTTGTGTGCAAGAATCCAATCAGATCCTAGAGAATCTCATATGACTGCTGTCAAGAGAATCTTTCGGTATTTGAAAGGAACAACTAATCTTGGACTCCTTTATAGGAAATCCTTAGATTATAAGCTAATTGAATTCTATGATGCTGATTATGCTAGTGATAGGATTGAAAGAAAGTCAACCAGTGACAATTGTCAATTTCTGGGTGATAATCTTATATCATGGGCTAGCAAAAGACAAACAACTATTGCTATGTCTATAGCAGAAGCAGAATTCAGCTACAAGTTGTTGTACACAACTACTTTGGATGAAAAATCAGTTGGAAGACTATCAGATAACTGCTAACAGTATTCCCATTTATTGTGATAATACTGCTGCTATTTGTTTGTCTAAAAATCCAATTTTGCATTCAAGAGCTAAGCACATTGAAATCAAATACCATTTTATCAGAGACTATGTTCAAAAAGGAATTTTAGATATACAATTCATTGATACTGAAAATCAATGGGCTGATATATTTACTAAGCCTTTAACTGTTGAAAGATTTGATTTTATAAAGAAAAAATTGAACATGCACTTTGTGTCTGATTAAATGTTTGCTTGCTCCTAAATAGGATTTTAGGTTCTAAAGTTAGTTCAGAAGCAGTAGTCCATCAGAAGCTCTTTATTGAGGTTCTGAGGAAAACTCGCTTCTGATAATGACGTCAGCATCTGAAGTCCAGAAGCTGGATTTTATGCGTCTGAATAGTGGAGTTAGTGGAAACGTTGGGAGTTACTTTTTATGGTAACTTCTGGCCCACTAACTTGGTAGTTACTCTGAGAACTTCTGACGTGGCCTATATGTATTCGTGTATAACTTAAAAGGGCAATGATGATTTAATAGCTTTGAAAGTACTTTTCACGCGCCCCCAATTTTGTCATTAATGTTATGTTTGTTTGTCTCTTTTGAATTGCAAACGTTTTTACTCTTAACACTTTGTCAATTCACACACTACTCACTCACAACAAACACATTTGCTCTCAAACCTCTTACGAAGCAAGCACATTCTCTCAACCCTAGAACCCTAAAATCATCATCTTCTTCAATCATCATCTAATGGCATCATCAAGCTCAAAGGTTTCAGAATCTACTTCAAGCTTGCACGGCGCATCAGAATCTGGGTCTGTTTACAAAGAGAAGACTATGACTATTCCATGGAAATCCTTAATCGTTCAAATAGAATCACCAGTGGACTTCGCTTCACTTAAGAAGTACGAAGTAGACATGGAAAGTCTGGTAGATACTCAGAAGCTATCTGAGTACTTCAAGATGCTGAATGGGCCAACTTATGTGAACTTGGTCAAGGACTTTTGGTTAAGGGCTGAGGTGTACAATGGAAAGCCTGCGAAGGTCGTAGGTAAACAAGCAGGGTCAAAGAAAGGGAAGATGACGGTGAATATGAATCCTACCTCTTTTGATAGCTTAGAAATAAGGTCTGAAGTGATGGGCATTCCTATAACCATCACTGAGGATGTTATAGCTAAAGCTTGTAGAGTGGATGCAGAGGGAAGATTCCATGAAATAGTCAAGAAGGAAGATGTCCTGCCGAAAAGCTACTACAACTTGCTTCTGGGTGGAGACTCAGAAGGGAAGCCTTCAGAAATAGAAATTCATCACAGGATGTTAGTGAAATTCTGTACTGATTGCTTCTTTTTAAGAGCAGGAGCGTCTGACCAACCAAATCATCAACAAAAACTGGCAATCTACTTCATGGCCATGCTTGAGAAGATTAATTTCCCTAGATATGTAATGGATTATCTCTGCTGGGCTATTAATGAAGGCACTGTCAAAGGAAGGAAACAAGTGCCATGTGGAAGATTGCTATCTGAGATCTTTTATCAAGGAAGGGTGCTGGATTTCTTGAAAAAGACAATGAGTGCTTCTGATAAATGCTTCGAAGTTTCTACTGCTGAAAGGACTATCAGCAACAGGAGCTTATTTTCTATGAAGTTTATCAAGAAAACTCCTGAAGATGAAAAGTGGTTGGAGATGACCACAGAAGAAACTGGGATTATCAGAGACTTTCCTTCAATCTTTGAGGAAAGTAATCCTGAAATCTTAGCAAAATCAGTAGTTAAGTATGTCTTGGAAGAAGATGCAAGCACTCAGGAGGAAGCTGCTCCTATTAAAGTAAAGAAGGTTAAGGGTGCTACTGCATCAGAAGCAGCTACTGATAAGGGCAAGCAAAAGAAGGATGCCAAAAGAAAGCGAGGGAAAGCTGAAACTGTGTATCACAAAGAGAAATTGGATGAAGCTCTGGATGAGCTGGAAAAAGAAGAAGCTGACCCCAAGCTGAAGAAGAAAAAGGCACCCGTAGACATGAAAATCTCCATGGTTGAACTGACTCCTGCCAAGGCCAAAACGGCTAAGGAATATGCTGCTAATGAGATAGCAGATAGAAAGGAGACGAAGAGAATTGGGGCTGCTTCTATTCCCATGGAAAGAAGTAAAGGCAGATCAGAGTCCATCATCACAAAAGAGCATCTGGATAAAGCTCTTGATGGGATAAAGGCAAAAGAGCAAAAGCCCAAGAAGAAGGCATCTGAACTAACCTTCACTCCAATGGTTGTAGTGAGTCCTGATATGGAGAAAGAAGCTGATGAGCAAGCTGTTCAGATGCTAGCTGAGATAAAAAGGAAAGAAGCTTAGTACAATCTGGAGAGGGATCAAAGGCTTAAGGCTTCAGGACAAGAAAAGTGTGATGAATTCTTCAAGAAGAAGTCTGTAGAAGTCAAGGAAGTGGCTGATAAAGCTTCAGAAGCGGTTCTAAAAGCACCAGGTGCTACCACTTCAGAAGCTGGAACTACAGTCAAGGTATGTCAGATTCCAGTCACCTCAACCCCCATCTCACCCTTTTCACCACCAGCAACTGAGCAAGAAGAAGACACGTCTGTCTTAGAAAATCTTGCTCTCCACTACTCTGGTGAGTTACCCACAGACAAACCCAACTCAGAGAAAGTCTCTGAAACAACTCCAGAAGCAGTTGCTTCTGAAAATGTTGTTTCAGAAAGCCCCCATCAACAACCACCCAAACCCTCATCACCCCCACAACCACAATCACCAGTTGCTAACATTGACCCCCAACTCAACATCCAAACACCAACTTCACCACAACAATCACCAACTGTTACTGAAACTGACTCCCCACTAAACCAACAACCAGAACAAACTTTTCCCAAACCAACTCCCATGGATATTGACAATCCTCAAGTCAATCTCCAAGCCTCAACCTCTACATCACAAATTGCTTCTGACCAGCCATCACTCTCAACTCCATCTCATCAATTCACCATTCCAGAATCCAACCCTGTTCAAGACTTTATGCTTAGTGATTCTGACCTGGAAACTCTTGAACAACCACCCATGGACATCCTGGAATCTGAACATATTGACGTTGAGCTACTCAAGATCCTTTCTGAAATGCATGATCTGGTGAATCAAAGAAGGACAATTGATCTCACCAATGCATATGAAGAAGCATGGACATCACTTCATAACAGGGCTGCTGAGTTAATTGAAGTTGTAAAGGCCAAATGCATCAGAATCAACGGAGCTTCTGTCAGGAGATTAATGGAGAATCTGAGGCAAAGATTTAGAATTGGAAATCCTAGATTGCTTCTGACAAACAAGCCATTCTTCTCAGAAGTGGATTATATGACAAGAGAAGCTAGAATGTTCAAGCTTCTGAGGCAGCAGATGGCACAACAACAGCAAGAAGCTAAGGCAAGGGAATTGGAGCTTCTCCAGAGGCAACAACTTCTTGAAGAATAGTTGAAGAAGCAAGCAGAAGAAATGAGGAAACAACTACAAACCAAACCTTAGTTGCACAACTTAGTGTTTATTTTTGTTTGTTGTTTGTTTTAATCCTTTTCTATTTCCTGCTTCTGAATACTTCTTGTCTTTAAGTTTCTTACTGCTTCTGAATTCTTAATGGTTCTGATTCAACAATGCATGTATATATTGTTTTGATTGATTGATTTACTCAGTTATTCATGCTCTGATTATATTTTTTTTTTGAGATTATCGGTTCTAATTCTAATTATACTCTCCTCTTGTTGAGTTTTTCTCAAATATTTTTGTCTTTATGTTTATTTGTTATTTTTTTTGATAATGACAAAAGGGGGAGTATATGTGATAGTATTTAAAGGCTCTGAGCCCCATTAATGGTATTTGAAATTTTTTGAAACACTTATATCCTTTGTCTTACCTAAAGAAAGGTGTATCAAAGGGGGAGTATCAAATTTTCAAACAAGATTAATTGAACCACTCTTCTCATCAATAACTCATTTCATTTTAAGCTTTGAGATTATTATTGCGCGCTAAATGAATTTAATTAACCTGGATAGAACTTAGGGGGAGCTTACAAACCTCACCTTAAAGACTATCAGACTCAGGGGGAGTTTGAGCTTACAAACCTCAGAACCCCAAAGTCAACTTGTTAATTAGATTAACAACAATTAATCAATTTTAAATACTATTGTTTGTCATCATCAAAAAGGGGGAGATTGTTGGAACAAAATGTGTTTAACAATGAACCTTAAAGAGTTTTGATGATAACAAGGTATTAAAAATTGTAAATTGGACTAGCTAATATTTGTTCAAGTGTACAGGACCATAATTAAAAAGTTACATCATTTTTTGATTCTGAATGAGCAAATAAAGAGCAAAAGGAATCAACAAAAATGAAGCTTAGTGCTCCTGAAGGCAACTCGCTTCTGAAGAGAAAAAGCGCTCTTGAAGTATAGCCGCTCCTGAAGTCAGTAAAGTGCTTTTGAAGAATAGTGCTCTTGAAGACAAGAGGTCCAGAAGCCACATTATCAGAAGCTGCGTTATCAGGAGCTGCGTTATCAGAAGCTGTATCGTCAGAAGCTGCATCATCAGAAGCTGCCTCATCAGAAGTCATTTCACCAGAAGCTGAAGATCAACTGGATTTGCAAAAGATTCAAGGATTGAAGAATCATCACTGCAAAAGCTGTCTATTGGATTCGAAAAACACAACAAAAGATTAGTGGAATTTTGCAACGGTCATTTCAAAGGGTTTGAAGGCATGTGCTTGCAATTTTGGACGAAAGCGTTGACATTGTACTGTGTACGAACTGTACAACCACCTTCTGCACTACTCTGTTTTGTGTCCACGCTACAAAACAAGAAAACAGCTCCAAACTAACAGCTTGCCTGCATAGATGTTCCTTTGGATAAGGAATGGATTTCAAATTGGTTCTTCATAGGACAACAACCAAATCAGGCAAAAGATCATTGGTGAAAGATCAAGATTCAACAACGACTCTTTGATGTGTTGGCAATTTCACAACGTCTCTTTCACACCTCTATATAAAGGAGTGAAGACTTAGAGTTTTGGTAATGTTGAACGAAAGACTCACAACATTTTTACAAGTGTCAAACCTCTGCTGAAATTGTTCTGCATTCACTTAGAATTTCTGTGTCTCAAAGTTTCATTTTAGAAATTCTTAAGTCATTGCGTCTGTATCTGATTTGTATTGTGGAACCTCTGATTGTATATCAAGTGTTCAACCTTAAACAATTTTCTCTGTAATTTTGTTTAGTTAGAAGTCTCTTGCAATTGTGCTTGAGCAGGGAAGTATCTTGATTGTGTTCTTGAGCAAAGGAAGTCTCTTGCTTGTGTGCTTGAGCAAAGGAAGTCTCTTGCTTGTGTGCTTGAGCAATTGTAATCAGATATTACTCTTAGTGAAATCTCCTTGGAAGTGCAAGGGGGACTGGACTACTTCCGGATTGTGGAAGGAACCAGTATAATTGATTTGTGTCGTTCATCTTCTCTCTCTCTGTGTTTTATTCCGCTGCATTTAGATTCTGATTACCACTTCAAAAGCTGTCTCACTTAGCTTCTGACCAGTGTATTCAGTTTTTAGGAGAAACGAAGAATTTTCCTAAACACAATTCAACCCCCTCTTCTTGTGTTTTTCTCACCTTCAAAATGGTGGATCAAGAATGAAGAGGAATCTAGGGTTTGAGCTTGGATCTTGAAGGAAAGCAAGAAAACATGATTAGATGAGTTCCATAGATAGTTTACCTACCTTTGGTTGTGTAAATTCATGTTAGAAAGGATTGATTTATGTTTATGAGAGGTTTTAAACCCTAATGTCTCTTTGAGCAATTCTTGTCAATTACATGTTAGTTTGCCATGAAATATGTTATTTAAAGTCAATATATGTTGCTGGATGATTATGGTGCATTGCAGGATCAAAGTGAACAAGTTTTCGGTCAAAACTGGAAATTTTGTACCTCAGACCCGAAGAACCACGCTATTAGCGAAATCTACGCTAATAGCGAAATTCTTCAAGATGAACCACGCCCCAGCTGAGCTATTAGCGCAGCTCTCTGGACTTGGCCAACTTGCTTTGGCCTGTTGGCCCAGTTCAGGGTCCGTGGTGCGTTCCGAAGCTTTTCTTTCAAAGTTTTACAACTTTATAACCCCAAAACAACATCTAGGCAATGCACATAACATCAAACGATTCTTGAAATGAAAATCATGGCAAACTTAATAAGAATGGCAAGAGTGATTCAAGAGAGTTTAAGCCGATATTACTCGGGTAGCTATTAATTAAGAAAGGCATGAATGTAGAGCCTCGACATAGTTGTTGAGAACTAGCAAGTTAGCATGAATCCCTAAGTATGTCAAGTATAGGAATGAGTGCATATGTAAGTAAGACGCGAAGTGTAATCTCTTCGCACATGAGCTAGAATGACTTAGCAAATATGTAAGTTGTGGATTGATAGGTTAGACCCCTCCACCATGTTAAGTATGAATAAGTATAAGTTACCGACAATCGGATCGATCAAGGTTCTGAGGTAAATAAGCAAGTATGTATATGTTTAACTTATATGCACGACAAGACTATGACTAATAAGTGTAGATGGCATGTCTCTTGCTATCCACCTCAGGGGGGATACAAGGGGTTCTCATGATGGGAATGGTTCAAGCCGTAAGGGACCCGCATGTCACTGAGTAACAAGATGTAGGTGCTCGTGTCTCTTGTTATCCACGCCAGGGGGATACATGAGGTTCTCGACCTAAGGGGAACGGTTCAAGCCGCAAGGGACCCACACGACATCGAGGGAGTCCGATGTACGTACATCGGTCATGTATGGGATTGTTCCCGGGGTTACTCCACCCGCGACTATCTGTAAAATGAATCCAGATAATGTTTGTATGTTCAACGCTAACATAATGAATGAACTTAGATACGTTTATGTATGATATGATTATGATTATGTTATGTTCATGATTATGCAAGAGTGAATCCATGCAAGTTTATGTTTAAGAATAAGAGCATTAGATGCTACATGACAAGTACAAGGCATGGATTAGAGCAAGTAAAGAACATGATACCGATGACGATCTTAGGTTTCCCCTAATCGTCCAGTTTAGATTAGTGTCATGATATGTTATGTTTAGGCCTTGATACGTAGAGCGTATTCTTGGCAATGCAGTCTTAGACTCCCCCTCGACCGCCATGACACGTATAGGAAGTGAAGCCTATAACAAGTTAAGATAAGATTATGACGGCTCTAGTATGCACTACCGGCTAAGTATGCAAGTCCCCACACACGTATAATCAACCGTCAGGTTGTAATGTAGACACGTGGTGACCGTAGGTTTCCCCTTGAGGTTGCCTATAGCCTAGGATTTAGGGGAACTCACTGAGACATTATGTCTCATCCCAATCCTTATTTGTTTCAGATAAGCAGGATGTGTATGCATGCTCGTAGCCGGATGGATATTACTACAAGGGTTCGTTCGTACCGCCACAAGACATTATGGACATCAAGGATGTATTTTATGTATGGATGAGATGTATTGTTTTATTATTTATACGAACGGGACTTGATGTAAATAATATTCATTCGAAATTTTTATTGTTGTATATTTTAATGTATCCAGTACTAATAATAACGTTCGTGCCAGACTTTCTAGATACGTCTGGTATGGGTGTTACAATTGGTATCAGAGCAGGTCGATTCAGACCGTGCCTTGGGTCATTAAGTTACAACTAAGGTAGTGGGACCATTGGGTTCCGGGTAAATGTTTTAGTTGTTGATGTTAGTTGAGCCTGATCAACTCAATTTAGCATTCGACGATTAGAATGGATGCCTGAGAGCTGAATAGAACCCAGGAGGAATGAAGTATGTGATGAAGATGCACTGGAAAGTGTAAATTCAGAAGTAAGAACTCGAAATGAGTATTGATAAGAGGCTGATCGCGCCATTAGGTGGTCGGTGAACTGAGCAAGTATAAGTGTGAATCCTCCGGGAATGTAAGGCAATGTTATGACAGGATGTTCCGACAACGTTGGGTAAGATGATAGTGAAACTTCATGTACCTGTAAGTGAAGAAGTTGGATATATATATATATAACTATGAACGGAAGCTTCGGTAAGAGTCGTTGTTGGAACGGGTTTATTGTATGCAAAGGAAATGTAATAGTAAGAGCCTTCGTTAGAAGCATTATAGGACAAGCGAGAAGTTCTCAAAATGTTAAATAGGTAAGGAGACCGATATGGACAGTGAAGGGTATAATGAATGTGTTTTTATCTACGTATGATAAGAAAGATGTATGTAAGAGTATGTGCTATGATAAGAGAAATACATGTAAGAGTCGAAAGGTTCCTTCTTGTGACTCAAAGTAATGATTGAATTATCAAGTGTGAAACTGGATATAATGTTTCGAAGATTCAAGTTTGTTGTTCTTAGAACGAGGAAATGAGATAATGTTATGAGGGTCAAAGATCCTGTATGATTTATATTATGCAATTATGTGAGTTTCCAAGATATGTATGTAAGTCAAGAAAGAATAATAAAGAAGTTACTTTTGAAGTTCAAGAATTTCATTATGGAAAGAGATATGAATCAAGAGTTATGCACAATGAAGTGCATACCCTCTTATGTCAAACTTGTTAAATGTTCACGATACTTGTTATGAAGATTTCGAACTATGATTTAAAAACTTCTGAATTTAAAATGGGTATTGAGAGACTTGGGAACGAACTTGTTTTTAGCATGATATTTTTCACAAAATTCTTTTAAAAGAGTATGTCTCTATTCGTTCCAAGGATCCGAATACTCATGTTTAGAAAACTTTTTAAAGTAATATGTTAGAATGAGTATCGTCATTATTTAACAAGATGCGACACTTGAGAGTATGTAGGACACCATGTAAAGTAAGATTTGATGAAGTAAACAATAAGGTTCTCCAAAAGGGTTATATGAGACATACAAGCTTATGTTGGGAATATTCAAATGCAAGTGGCCTAAGTCGGAAGTTTTAAGAGCATGTAAGCTACAAGATGGATTGATGAATGTCATATGTATCGGCGTATTTAATTTCGCCTCTCCATGACAAGTTATATGAGTTACCCATGAATTCGGATGCAATAAGAATGGTAATGAAATCGGAAGGTTTCTTAAGACTCTGAAAAGAGATTCGTAGAATCGACAAGATAAGTAATGTAAGAAAGAGGCACATGTGTATCAAGGTACAGTAAGTAAAATGATGTAAGAATTATGTGTTTACACGATAAGATGTTTTATGTTGCAAGCAAGCACTGCAGGGCGAACCTGGATTCCATGAGGACCCAGTTAAAGGCAAATCCTGAGTGTTCTAGTTATGATAAGTTACTTATATGGATGATTTACATTAGGCGGATGTAATATGGATCTGAGATAATTAGCCTAGGTTGTCACAAGGATAAGTTATGATCAAGATGGTTCGAATTAGGCCAAGTTTATGAAAGAGTTAAATTTTCACCATACGAGAATTACTTTAAGATATTATGCTTTGAACTCAGTAAATGTCAAGCGGGTAAGATCCGAGTCTGAGACAATAAGTTTATGTGTGGCAAGGTAAGTTCTGAATCATGATAGGCTAAGAAGACTCTAAGTTTGAGTGATATTAAGACCAAGAAGGCTATGTTCAGTTACATGCGGGTTAAGAAACAAGATGAGAACATGATGCGATGGACCCTTCGGATATGTATGAATGGAAAACGTTTGGCTCAGACCATAGATGGTAAGTTTTTGGTCATGATGATTGGTAGTCGATCTCTAAATTTCGAGGACGAAATTTTTTTTAAGGGGGTAGAGTGTAATATCCCGCTCGTCAGCTAATGAAAATTTTATCTGTTAAATGTATCAGAGGACTAAGGTTTATGGAAAGTGCTTATGATGAAGAGTGTTAAGTACGACGGACGACATTATTATGTAATATCACTCGAGTATGGACTTATGTATCAGTGTCAGGTAAACACGACTGAGACGAAGGGCATATAAGTATTTACGCACAAGGGAGTATATAAGCATGTTTGGACACAAAATATTTATTTTCCCTTACACTTTCTCTCTCTAGGTTTTGAGAAGAAAGTTTCTCCTCCTTCTCTCTACTTGGCCGCCCCATCCTTCCTTTCCCTAAGGCATCAAAGCTTCACAAGACATGTAATTTGGTGGATTAGCAAGCAAGAAACAAGAGGAAGCATGGTTTGGTGGGAAAATGGTGGATCAAGAATGAAGAGGAATCTAGGGTTTGAGCTTGGATCTTGAAGGAAAACAAGAAAACATGATTAGGTGAGTTCCATAGATAGTTTATCTACCTTTGGTTGTGTAAATTCATGTTAGAAAGGATTGATTTTTGTTTATGAGAGGTTTTAAACCCTAATGTCTCTTTGAGCAATTCTTGTCAATTACATGTTAGTTTGCCATGAAATATGTTATTTAAAGTCAATATATGTTGCTGGATGATTATGGTGCATTGCAGGATCAAACTGAACAAGTTTTCGGTCAAAACTGGAAATTTTGTACCTCAGACCCGAAGAACCACGCTATTAGCGAAATCTACGCTAATAGCGAAATTCTTCAGGATGAACCACGCCCCAGCTGAGCTATTAGCGCAGCTCTCTGGACTTGGCCAACTTGCTTTGGCTTGTTGGCCCAGTTCAGGGTCCGTGGTGCGTTCCGAAGCTTTTCTTTCAAAGTTTTACAACTTTATAACCCGAAAACAACATCTAGGCAATGCATATAACATCAAACGATTCTTGAAATGAAAATCATGGCAAACTTAATAAGAATGGCAAGAGTGATTCAAGAGAGTTTAAGCCGATATTACTCGGGTAGCTATGAATTAAGAAGGGCATGAATGTAGAGCCTCGACATAGTTGTTGAGAACTAGCAAGTTAGCATGAATCCCAAAGTATGTCAAGTATAGGAATGAGTGCATATGTAAGTAAGACGCGAAGTGTAATCTCTTCGCACATGAGCTAGAATGACTTAGCAAATATGTAAGTTGTGGATTGATAGGTTAGACCCCTCCACCATGTTAAGTATGAATAAGTATAAGTTACCGTCAATCGGATCGATCAAGGTTCTGAGGTAAATAACCAAGTATGTATATGTTTAACTTATATGCACGACAAGACTATGACTAATAAGTGTAGGTGGCATGTCTCTTGCTATCCACCTCGGGGGATACAAGGGGTTCTCATGATGGGAATGGTTCAAGTCGTAAGGGACCCGCATGTCACTGAGTAACAAGATGTAGGTGCTCGTGTCTCTTGTTATCCACGCCAGGGGGATACAGGAGGTTCTCAACCTAAGGGGAACGGTTCAAGCCGCAAGGGACCCGCACGACACCGAGGGAGTCCGATGTACGTACATCGGTCATGTATGGGATTGTTCCCGGGGTTACTCCACCCGCGACTATCCGTAAAATGAATCCAGATAATGTTTGTATGTTCAACGCTAACATAATGAATGAACTTAGATACGTTTATGTATGATATGATTATGATTATGTTATGTTCATGATTATGCAAGAGTGAATCCATGCAAGTTTATGTTTAAGAATAAGAGCATTAGATGCTACATGACAAGTACAAGGCATGGATTAGAGCAAGTAAAGAACATGATACCGATGACGATCTTAGGTTTCCCCTAATCGTCCGGTTTAGATTAGTGTCATGATATGTTATGTTTAGGCCTCGATACGTAGAGCGTATTCTTGGCAATGCAGTCTTAGACTCCCCCTCGACCGCCATGACACGTATAGGAAGTGAAGCCTATAACAAGTTAAGATAAGATTATGACGGCTCTAGTATGCACTACCGGCTAAGTATGCAAGTCCCCACACACGTATAATCAACCGTCAGGTTGTAATGTAGACACGTGGTGACCGTAGGTTTCCCCTTGAGGTTGCCTATAGCCTAGGATTTAGGGGAACTCACTGAGACATTATGTCTCATCCCAATCCTTATTTGTTTCAGATAAGCAGAATGTGTATGCATGCTCGTAGCCGGATGGATATTAATACAAGGGTTCGTTCGTACCGCCGCAAGACATTATGGACATCAAGGATGTATTTTATATATGGATGAGATGTATTGTTTTAATATTTATACGAACGGGACTTGATGTAAATAATATTCATTCGAAATTTTTATTGTTGTATATTTTAATGTATCCAGTACTAATAATAACGTTCGTGCCAGACTTTCTAGATACGTCTGGTATGGGTGTTACAAAAGCCAACTCAATGAGTTTGTAGACCAATGAAAATACCAAATGTTTCTCAGTTTGAATTCAAAGACCTCCTCATCTCTGAAATTTAATGATCCAAAGTTAATATTCAATTCACATAGCTAGTTTAAAAAAAATAACAATTAACAAAGTTAATTCCAAATTAACAAAATAGATAACAATTACAATAACAATTAGCAAATTAGCAATAATAAATTGAATCATTCCTTGCCAACAACAACAATAATAAGTTTGCAATTCCTAATGGCTAATCCGTAATTCCAAGAAAAGAAAAGAAGGAAGAAAGAAAATAAAAAGAACACGACATAAATGACAGGAGAAAGAAAAGAGGCGTGAGTGGAGAGGAAGAAAAGTTGCATAGGAGAAAGAGGTAACAAGACAAAGGGAACATCACAAATTGAAAGAGAAAACGAGCATAATTTTGTTGGTCCAAAGAGGCTTTCCAAGCCGAAAGTTTATTTCTGATATCTTATCTACAATAGGCTGAAAGTAGGAAACTTTATCTCTAACCCACTTGGGTTGGCCTAGTGGTATTGGCTTGGGACTTGGGAGTGTGCTCCTCCTCAAGGTCTCAGGTTCGATTCCCTCTGGTGTCAATTTAGGTGGGCTAATTTAGCTTCTTCAAAAAAAAAGGAAACTTTATCTCTCCCTTTAAAAATAGGTGCCCCAAGATAAGTGAAAGGCAAGCTACAAAGACTAAATCCTAATAGTTGAGCAAACTGGTTCAATTTTGATTGTGAAACACCACCAACAAAAATATAAGACTTTCTAACATTTATGATCTGGCCAGAACATTTAGCATATCTATGAAACAAATCTTTAAGAGCATTTAAGCTATCAATATTTCCTTTGCAAAAAACCGTAAGGTCATCTGCATAAAAACAATGTGATGGAACCTGTATGCTTCTAGAGCTTGAAATGAGAGCAACCTTTCCTTCCTGCAACAGTTTAGTTATACCTCTGCTAAGGACTTCTTCTGCAAGGCAAGAGAGAAGTGGAGAGAGAGAGAGGGTCTCCTTGTCTGACTCCTCTCTTACAAGAGAAGAAACCATGTTGTTGACCATTAATGGAAATGGAAACTTTAGATGAGTTCAGAATAGCTTCTATCAAATTACAAAAAGTTGAATTGAAACCAAAGGACTTGAGCAAAAACTCCCAGTTTATGGTATCAAATGCTTTAGTTACATCAATCTTGAAGGCTAGGTTCCCACCAAAACATTTTTTATCTAGCAAGTTTATAGCTTCAGAAGTTAAAGCTATGCAGTCCCTAATGTTCCTGCCTTTTATGAATCCCCTTTGTTATGTAGACACAATGTTTGGAAGAATAGTTACTAACCTGTCAGCAATGATCTTTGTGATGACTTTGAACTTGAAATTAGCCAGAGCAATAGGTCTATACTGCTCTATAGAGTCAGCAGATGATTTAGGGATTAATATGATTGTGTTGGAGTTGAAATTTGGGAGCATCCATCCAGTAGTGAAGAATTGAAGGACATCATTTACCACATCATTTTGCACAATGTCCCAGTAAGTCTGAAAGAAAAAAGCCCCAAAGCCATCAGGGCCAGGAGCTCCTTCTTTGTTCAAATCAAAAACTGCATGCTTGATCTCCATTCTGGAAGGCATCTTAGTCAATAGTTCATTAACATATTCATCAATCAACTGTGGAATGACCTCTTCAACAAGCAACCTATCCTGCAAAACAACATTGAGGAAAATAGGTTTTGATAATAATTATTAACAATATGTTCCGTGATGAGGGAAGGATCAGCTATGATCTCATTCTCTTTTCCGATGCTTGAAATTACTTTAGTTTTATTTAGTTTTCAATTTTAATGCAATTGAAAGCAACTAAAATTTGAGGTTTTTTTTTTTAGTAAATGAGCCAACTTTTTTTTATTATTAAGAGGAATCCATATTAAAATTTCTCAACTTTTAATCAACATGCCTCTTTATGATAAAAAGTTGACTCAAAGTTTAGCTGCTTTTAATTGCAATAATCAATTTCTTTCATCATTTTCTGATATTAAAATAAAGGGAAATGTTAAAGAGTGCTCTTAGGACATTGGTTTAGAGAACAAATTTAAAGATGTTATACTGGGAAATGGTAAAAAGTGATAGATTTAACTTTTTAAAAGTTAAAAAATTGCTCAATTCAATACAAACTTACCATTTTTTGTTTTCTTAACTAGTGTTCTTAGGGCATTGGTTAACATAACCCTAAAATAAAATAAAAGGTGACGGTCGGTCCTTTCAAAAAAAAAAACAGGTTACCGTCGGTTGTATTTATGTCTATATTATTACCTTATACTATACTATTTATCACCTTCTTTGACATAATGATCTTAAATATTGGCCAACACAGCAAAGTTACATGGACGTACGTTTGGCATATGTTAGTTTTCAATTTTATTGCAATTGAAAGCAACTTAACTTTAGACCAACTTTTTTAAAACATCTGATCTGTTCGGTGAAGATATATGAGTGACAACCAGTGACGGATCCAGAAATTTTAATAAGTGGGGTCAAGTTATATCATAAAAATTTATATAAAACTTTATACACGCGCAAGCGTGCGAAAATTATACAAGTTATATTTATAATTACCTTAAAATGTTGATTTGTTAAAAATATTTGTCCATTTCTAACAGAGTATAAAAAATATAACCATAATTAATTTTTTCACCACCAACGTAGCGTCAGTCACAACTTTTTTCAACAAATATAAGAATAATTTATATTATAATAGTAGTTTTATGGTTTTGTCAACGATATGCTCTAAGATAATTGGTTAAAGAATTCATAAAAGAAAATTTTATCTAAAAAATAAGCGTTATTTGTATTGATATAATAATTATAACAACTTTTTATAAAAAAATTACTTCTTTTGATTTATTAATGATGAAGTATATTCTTAGCATCAAACGAGATAAGTATTTTTGTATCGTCTCCACAGGGAATAGTGCGTTATCAATGACAGTTTAACATCGACTATCATTCCAAGTATTAAGAGTACTTGTTTGTTTGAATTGAAAGGTAACTAACTAAACTAATTGCAAAAAGTAAAAGATGAGATTAATAAGGATTGAAACTTGTTAGGAGTAGCGTTCCTTAACCAAGCGTCACACGTAAACTAATGATCCATACGAATTCTAGCTTTATAAACAACATTATCACAATCAATTCTAAACTATCCTTCGTGTCCAAAGTGATATAATTATTTCTAAGTTATCGTTTAAACATTCGTGTCCAAATTCCTTAAACGATAACAAAGTCGATCGGATAACTTAATCGACCGTGTCCAGCCTGATTAAGCATCCGAAAGCATTAAACTCTTGATTAAGGTGATTATCACAAGATTAACAAAGTTGTCAAAGAAGTTAACCTAAGATATGTTGCTACCCTAGCTCTAGATTCAAGAGTTTGTGTCCAAATCATCTTGAATCTTATTGAAAGCATTAACACAAGAATAACAACAATATTGAATATAAATTGCTAGAATCATATATTGCAAGATCAAAAGATTACATGTTTAGCAAGATCAAGTACCTCACATCCCAACAAAGGGTATTTAGCTACACATCATCATGGAAGCCTTGCAAGGATGGATTGAAAAGGAAGGATTCATTACACTTGTGATGTCTCAACAAAGAAATAAAGATCCAACTTCCAAAATCACTCTCACTCTATATGATCTACCTTATTTCTCCCTAAGAAATATCTACCTCTGAAAACTATGAGAAAAACTAAGATAAAAACTAACTTAATAATTAGAAATGAGAGAAAATGAGCTTTTATACAAATCTGCAAAAACCAATTTCGCCTGGCAGAATATTGCTCGCCATGGCGAGCTCAGTTTTCTTCACCAATGGGATTCTGCCACGTCACCAAAAATCAGATCAAACCGCCTTTCTTCGCCTTTTACCTCGCCAGAACTTCGCCTGGCGAAATTTATCGCCATGGCCATCTCAGTGGCGAAGTGGCCTGGTGCTCTCTGGAAGTCCTCGCCATTTAGCTCGCCTTTGGCTCGCCATGGCGAGCTGACCTTTGCCCAAATTTGTTGTTTTTGCACTTGCTTGATGTTTGGACACTCAATTCCTGCACAAATGGGTAGAGTAAGATGACTAAAGCGTAAAAGGTCAAAATTTCACTTTTCTCTCGGCTTTTCCCTGGATAACTTGTGAAACAAGTAACAAACGTGCCATAAATAAACATTAAAAGTACTACTTCCTGGCACTTATCAAACTCTCCCCAACTTAACTCTTTGTTTGTCCTCAAACAAAATATCAAAAACATAACAAGCTACGCCAAGACACAAGTAAGAAAGACTTTGAAAGCTTTTACAGGTGAATGATTTGACAAATATGCGCGGGCAAGTCTGAAGCTTCCGACTTATCTGGCAATCCACTGCAAATGTGAAATGAGTTCTAAACACAAAGTACATGTCAAATAGTTCAAAACAATAATATATTTATTTACGAACCACTCCTAACACACTTCTATGAAAGTAGATAAACAATTGAAATCAAGTGAATGAGGGTTATGAACACACATCCGGCAATCAAGCTAACATTCCAATCAGGTTATGTGTCCATCCAAAAATCGTTTCAAAAGGCATAAAAACATGGATCAAAAGGTCTTTGAGGGTTATAACTTGGCTTGGCTACAAAAGAAATGTCATATGTGGGGCAATTGAAATCAAAAAGCCTATCAAAGAGGAACATTCCTTGTATCAACCATTAAAATTCACAATCTTTCCTACCAATCATTACAAACCCTTGGTGCTTAAACATGAAGCACTTTGATCTTGACAACTTATTTTCTTTTTGGATTTTTCTTTCTTTTTCTCTTTTTCTTTTTCTTTTCATGTACACATTGCTTTTCTTTCCATTTTGTATTTACAACAACATGTTGTCTTGATCAAAGATAAATTTACACCATAGTACTTGACATAAGATTTACATCTACCTTCTCTCCCCAACTTGAATCAACAAATACCCTAATTGAATGTTCCTCTACTCTAAGGCAAAAGGGACAAATAACATTGAAATTTTAGGGTTCAACAATTAAAAACATATCAGAGTCCTAAAGTGCGTCAAAGATGAACTGAATTTTGAAAAATTTAAAGGCAACTTCATCAAGCATTGTGCTTATGAATTGACAGTTCATAATTGATGACTCCGATTCATTTGGCTCAAATGGGTTAGCAAGTACTCGCTCTTCTCACAAGGTAGGCTATTTGTGGTCAAGTACGTTTCACTCAATAACAAAAATGTGCCTTGATCACTTCCATGCCTTCACACAATTTAAAACAATTATTGGATTTAACATAAAACAACCGAGTTAAACAATGAAAACCGGTCTCCTTGCATATGTACAAACATTTGAGGTTTCCTCACTTTAGGCTAGTACTACATGGTTCACAAACAAATAAATTATTGTAAAGAACTGAATTACGTGAAATTTGTGCAAAGTACCCGTTTCACATTCAAGTAAAAATCTAGAAAAACCGGAAACTTGTACCTTGGCTATGCGCTTTAATCACAACAATGAATCATTATCAATCATCTGAGATATGCTCACTTTGGCTATCTTTCAAGCACATTGCAATTTGAAGTTTTGAGCATTTTTTTCAATTTCTTTCAAACAAGCAATAGTAATAACCAAAATAAACTTCCACAAATTTTTAAAAATAGCTCAAAATGAAATACATTCACAAAAATAAAATAACACAATACGTTACTAAAACAATACTAACAACCCGTAATTAAACACATTGTCTAAAACAATAACACAATACATAATCCCATAGTATGGAACAATACATAATTCAAAATATCCCAAAGTACTAAAGTCATACATAACAAAGTAAACATCAACAGAAGCAAATAGTTCAAAGAGTAATTAACAAAAAGCAATAAAAGATGAGTTCTAGAAATAAGGAATTGACTGAAAGCATCTTCAAATGTTCTCAATTCAGATGTGCTTTCAAGTTCTGCTCCCTAAAACTCCTCCTCTTCGTAACTCTGAGTGTCTTCACTAGAATTTGTTGCACTCACCACCGCATCCGGATCATGTAAATCTGCCCCACCCTGATCATCATCAGCTGGATCATCAATATGCATATCTGAAGAACCACCCCCTCCATAGACAAATGGCCTGTCCCCAGGCCAAGCACAATAAGCCTGAAAAGCCTCTGGAAAAGGAACCTGATGGTCTGCTACCTGTGGGTAACCGGCATGTAGCTGCATCCGGTACATAAAGTCATGCAATGATGTCATAGCCCGCTTGTTTGCATCCAGGTAGTCCCAAGTGTAAGTAAAACACTGCCTCTGAGCTGGGTCCATGTGTGAGAAATCATCAGCTGAAGTTGGAGCTTGAGGTTGGTGCGATGAGGAAGCTCCGGTACCTTTCTTACCCTTTTTCTCTTTGTCACTGTGCCTTGCAATGATAGCATCAGTGATTGGATTCTGCAGCTCCTCATGGACATGGCTAGGGATTTTAATGCGGAGGCTAATGATCAACCCCATTATCAATCCAGGAAAGGCTAAAGGGACCCTATCCTTGTTGCTTAAAGCAACATCTTTAAGTTCTTCAGCAATGATGCGGGCAATGTCGACCGGTTGATCGGTGAGAATGTAGTACAAGAGGGGTGGGATATCTATGGTGCAAGTAGAGAGGTGACTTTTGGGTTTGACATTGAACAAGATCAGTTTCAAGAGGGTTTGAGCAATGGGGGTCATGTTACACTTCTTTACGGTATCCCTCCCAGTCACACTCTTCTCATACCCCTTCCCCGGTTGTAGAATTGTTTCTTGAATGGCTGAGTGATCCCAATCCCCTTTGTTTTGTTGGAGGTGGAAGGGACACAGTTCATCTGGGGTCTTAAGTTTGTACGGTTTCCCAAGGTAATCATTGATACCTTCGCGATCAAAGGTGATCACCCTGCCCCTTACCATGGTTGTAAAGCTAAAACCCTCTCCTTCTAGAGGCATGGCGTTTGCATAGAACTCACGCACAATGTCAGTGTTGAGTTGAGGGTGTGGGGCAACCAGTTTCTCCCATTTTCTCCTCTGAATGATGGCAGCCAACACTTTGTATTTCCCTTGAGCTGAGATTTGGAACTGCTTGTCATGCCAAATCTTTCGGCTGCAGAGTTCCTGAAACCTTTCCTGATGGTCAGCACTAAAGAACCTGTGCTCATCATATGGCCTTGAAGCTTCAACAGTTTCAGATTGTTTCCTTTTTCCCTTAGCGGAAGATGATGCCTTTTGAGAATTTTTAGGAGCCATACCTGTAAGAAAACACAACCAGGAAACCCATACAATTCACAGAACAAAAGATTAGAAAGAATTACAGTCAAAGCAGAATAAAAAAAATTCTGGGTCCAGTGAATTTCGCCAGGCGAAGGCTGAGCTCGCCATGGCGAAATTGGTTAAATTTTTCTGGGTTTTTTAAGAACACCTCGCCATGGCGAGGTGAATGGCGAGCGTACCCAGATTTTGAAATTCAACCTATTTCTCAAAAAAAATCAACAGCTCTCCCTTGTTTCTTCCTATTGCATGATTGTTCTAACTTAAATCAACAATTTTCGACCCTAATCATGACTAAGAGATGAATTAAATCAAAGTTTTGTCACAACAACCCTTTTTATGCGAAAATTTACAACACTAGGGTTAAAGATTCAAAGTTGTGATTTGAGTATGAAATGAACACAGATATTATTTTGATTTTCGTTCATCTCTGTTACTTAAGGATTAAAAACTACAATAAGAGAGAATCAACATTGTTCTTGTCTTCTAACCTAGGGTTTGTTCTAGAACATGCAATTTACAATAAGCAATGAAACAAATGAATCACAAACCTGTTGTTCAGAGTAAATCAAATGCAGATTTGATGCAAAATTGAAAGCTTGACTTGATATTACTTGAATGGAATTTGTGTGGACAATTTCTTTGTAAGTTTAGGGTTTGGAAGAGAGGAAAATGGGTTAGTGGAGAGAGAGGAAAAAGAAACCGAAATTTTTGAGATAATGAGGGTTAATGGGTGGTTGGGAGGAGTTATGGTGAGTTAGTGGCATGGGAAAACGTAACTGCCATTTTGGCAATTTCGCCAGGCGGAGGATGATCTCGCCATGGCGAGATTTCTGGTAAGCAGGTCAAATGACCTGTAAATTTCGCCAGGCGAAATATTCTTGGCCTGGCGAAAATGACATTTTTAGACCAAAATTTTTAAGTTGCTTCTGCTTTGGATTAGCTTTGTTATGCATATGACTCTAAACTTATTTATGCAATAAAACAATAAATGGACTTACAAAATTGGGTTGCCTCCCAACTAGCGCTTGTTTAACGTCGTTAGCTCGACGCCTTTTTCGTTAGGGTGGCCAAAATGAAACGGATAGCACATCATGCTTTGAAACCCTACGCTTTGGGAGGAATTCCATGAACTTTAGAAACAAAAGATTTGGAGTCCATGACCTCCCTAGCTTTGGTTTGAACAAGGCGTTAATTTCATCAATGACTCGATCGATTTCTACCTTGTTCATCTTCTTCCCTCTTGTTACCATTAAATCTTCCTTGATTAGTAACCGTTCCTTTTTCTCAACCACCGTTGCTTCTTCAATATCAACAATTGTAACTACCTCATTTTGAACAACAACTTCTTCAACAATCTCTCCGACTCTCTCAAACATGTTTGGATTATTTTCTTGTTCTCCAAGAGTGGATTGATTGTTGGCTTGGTTATCCATGATTTGTGCTTGAATCAACCCAATTTGAAGTGATAAAGTCTTCAATCTTTGGTTGGTATCTTGCATGTTTATCATGGATTGTTGCATGAAGATGTTCAAAGTATTTTCAATCACCGAATATCTTTCATCTTCATAAGACTGTTGCTGATACTGTGGATAGGATTCATACTCGGGTGGAGTATAGAAGTTGAAGTAACCATGATCAGCCATGATTTTGGCTAGGTGGTGATCCTAAAACGGAAACAACTAACAAGAAACTTTTCTATGTTTATCAACAAGGGGTAAGTACAAACAACTATCAAATAAAGAAAACTATTTACGGATTATATACAAATACTTAAAGCGATAAATCAATAGTACTATCTATGATAACTAAACACCATTCCCCGGCAGCGGCGCCATTTTGATGAAGTATATTCTTAGCATCAAACGAGATAAGTATTTTTGTATCGTCTCCACAGGGAATAGTGCGTTATCAATGACAGTTTAACATCGACTATCATTCCAAGTATTAAGAGTACTTGTTTGTTTGAATTGAAAGGTAACTAACTAAACTAATTGCAAAAAGTAAAAGATGAGATTAATAAGGATTGAAACTTGTTAGGAGTAGCGTTCCTTAACCAAGCGTCACACGTAAACTAATGATCCATACGAATTCTAGCTTTATAAACAACATTATCACAATCAATTCTAAACTATCCTTCGTGTCCAAAGTGATATAATTATTTCTAAGTTATCGTTTAAACATTCGTGTCCAAATTCCTTAAACGATAACAAAGTCGATCGGATAACTTAATCGACCGTGTCCAGCCTGATTAAGCATCCGAAAGCATTAAACTCTTGATTAAGGTGATTATCACAAGATTAACAAAGTTGTCAAAGAAGTTAACCTAAGATATGTTGCTACCCTAGCTCTAGATTCAAGAGTTTGTGTCCAAATCATCTTGAATCTTATTGAAAGCATTAACACAAGAATAACAACAATATTGAATATAAATTGCTAGAATCATATATTGCAAGATCAAAAGATTACATGTTTAGCAAGATCAAGTACCTCACATCCCAACAAAGGGTATTTAGCTACACATCATCATGGAAGCCTTGCAAGGATGGATTGAAAAGGAAGGATTCATTACACTTGTGATGTCTCAACAAAGAAATAAAGATCCAACTTCCAAAATCACTCTCACTCTATATGATCTACCTTATTTCTCCCTAAGAAATATCTACCTCTGAAAACTATGAGAAAAACTAAGATAAAAACTAACTTAATAATTAGAAATGAGAGAAAATGAGCTTTTATACAAATCTGCAAAAACCAATTTCGCCTGGCAGAATATTGCTCGCCATGGCGAGCTCAGTTTTCTTCACCAATGGGATTCTGCCACGTCACCAAAAATCAGATCAAACCGCCTTTCTTCGCCTTTTACCTCGCCAGAACTTCGCCTGGCGAAATTTCTCGCCATGGCCATCTCAGTGGCGAAGTGGCCTGGTGCTCTCTGGAAGTCCTCGCCATTTAGCTCGCCTTTGGCTCGCCATGGCGAGCTGACCTTTGCCCAAATTTGTTGTTTTTGCACTTGCTTGATGTTTGGACACTCAATTCCTGCACAAATGGGTAGAGTAAGATGACTAAAGCGTAAAAGGTCAAAATTTCACTTTTCTCTCGGCTTTTCCCTGGATAACTTGTGAAACAAGTAACAAACGTGCCATAAATAAACATTAAAAGTACTACTTCCTGGCACTTATCAATTAACTAGTACTCTTAGAACACTCATCAGGAACCTTCTTAGTTTTATAATTTTTTGTAGTGTAATAAATTATTAAAGAGAGGTCAAACTAAATATATATCTAATTTTAGGTTAAAAATACAATACACAAGTGGAGGCAAGTGGGGTCGCTTGACCCCATTGCCCCCACATTGTATCCGTGCCTGGTGACAACGGTGGCAGAAAATGCTTCGGTATGACGGCGACGGTTCCCGGTATGGTAAAGATATTTTTTTGTCAAATAAACTTATAAAATATAAGCTGTAAATTCAAATATGTGTCTTGCAAAATAGATTCTCAATAATTTTAATATGTCGACGGATGCAAAACTTTTATTTATTAGAAAAGAATTTTTCTCTACACATGTTTTCTGCTAATTCCAACGCAGTGCAGCAGAAGAGCAATCACTTAGTAGACTCATCACATTAGTAAGGTTACATCCCCACAATTTCCTCCACTTCACTTTGTTTCATTACAAGTCATTGTTGTGGGACCCAAATCTCTATTCAACTCACATTATTAATTTATTTTATTTTATAAAATTAACAATTTTTCAAAAAATTGTTGGATTTAATTTATTAACCTATCCATACAGGTCATACTCTATGCACAATAAAACCATAAGCATATCCTTTAGTGCGGAATAATCAGATGAACATGCATGTAACTAAAATCTACGACATGTTTGCTCCATCAAAGATTATAGGAATATATGGAGGATTTAAATCAAAATCGGTTGTGATTGTGTTGCTGAACTGAGAAATTTGGATCAGTGGGGAAGGTTGAAGGAAAAGTTTGGGATGGTGGTTGAGAATAGGCACGTGGGTATAGGAGTTTTCATAATGTGAGGAATGTGTTTGATGGGAAAGGTTTGAAATTGGATGAGATTAATTTTGAGGGTTGTTTTAGATTGAGTGTGAGAATTCCTAATTTTTAAAGAAGAAGAAGTTGGGTGTTAAGGAAAAAGAAGTTGAGATTTTGTGAGTTTTTTTGTTTCTTGGTTGGAGTTTTGAATTTTAGATGAAGATGATGAATAATTAAATTTGATTAGAATCCAAAAAAAAATTGATTAAATCAATGAGGTTATTAATGTTGTTGACAAGGCTTTTTTTATGAGTCATCATACATTTATTCTAGTTATTAGTGACACGTCATCAAAATTGTGTCACTTCATCAACAAAATTGATTGAGGGGCAAAATCAAAAATAATTAATATTTTTAAAAAAAGTTAAATTAAAAAGATTAACAATTACATGTACCAAAACTCAAACACTCCCTCTTTGTCGGGATTTAATTTATTTCATAATTTGAATTCTCAGGTTTTCATCACTCAGTACCATGATTATTGCCTAGGTAGTGCCAGGCACAGATCTACATGTGAGGTAATGGGGACAGCTGCCCCCACTAATTTTTATTTTTATTAAAAGTAAATGAATTGTTTTAGGTTTATTTTCATTAAAAATTAATGATTGTCCCCACAAAAAATCTGGAATCATTTTGTTTACGAAAAAATCAAGTGGATAATGGTATGAGCGATAGTTATTGAATTATTATTTAGTCACATACACAAAAGTGACATATTTGATGGTGTAAAAATGGGAAAAAAGCATGCTACGTACATTTGAAAATATAATTTTTAGATGTTTCAATATATTTTTTTAGTACAAACAAAATATTCTTTTTTTTTTGTGGTGAAACTAAAATATTCTTTAAAGTCTCCTTTCAATTTTTTTAATTGTCTCTTAATTTTTTCTAAGTGATAATTTCGCAAGCATTTTATCACTTATATGTTAATATATTTTTTGTATAAATATTTGTAATAGTTTAATATTGTTTTCACTAACAACATTTAAAACAATAAATATAATAAAACACGAAAACATTGTTAAATTGAAACTTTGGCGTTGCTCAATGATGCAACTTTCTTCGCAGATATGGAAGTGAACCATTGATTGAAGGGGTGCTCTTCGAGTTCCTAGTACTTCATTTTCATGGCTACAGTTTGGTGGGTTTGGCGTCACTGAAATCTAATATGTCTTAATAATGTGAATTGGTCTCTTAGTCATCTCTCCTACAACATCCACATTATGGTAGATTCTTTTTCTCACTATTTCACGATTAATTCTCATGTTGTTCAAGTTGAGAGATTTATCAGGTGGAATAGTGCTAATTATTCTTGCACAATCCTCAATGTTGACGGTAGTTGTTTGGGCAACCCCGTGAGAGCTGGTTTTGGTGGAATTATTCGGAATAATACTAGATATTATTTATCAGGTTTCTTAGGCTATATTTGGGCCCGACCCTGAGGGGGGTGCAAACAGCTCAACAGAGCTGGGCCTCCCTCAGCCATTGACCTAAAAAAAAAAATTTAATACCCACTAGTACTACTGCCCTCCAATTTTTTTTTAATACCCCCAGCCATTTTTTGTCCCCTTGTTTTAGCCTTTTAGGCCTATTAGAATTAGGTCCTCTTGCTTTTGGTGTTAGGTGGGGGTTTCCTCATGTATACGGTAGTCATTTTCACCTTTGGGTGTACCACGTATATACGGCAGCTTATATTTATCTTTTAAAAAATATAAATAGAACATTGTTCTTTTAAAAAAAATACGTTTTGATTTTATCATTGGCCTCTTTTCATTTCCAGAGCCGAGCCTCCGAATTCTTAGGGACGGCCCTGGCTATATTAATGATTCTTCTGACATCTTGTATGTCGAGCTTCACGCTATTTACCAGAGGCTTATTTTGGCAAAAAGATTGAATATAATTGAGCTTGTTGGCTATACCAACTCCTTGCATTGTATAAACCTCCTCAAAGGCCCGACTATGAGATACTATGTTTATGTTGTCTTGATCCAAGATGTGAAGGATCTGATTAGGCAAGGTAATGTAACTGTTTGCCACACTCTTAGAGAGGGTAAACAATGTGCGGATTTTATGGCAAAGCTTGGAATAGGTTCGGATACTGAGCTGCTTTTCCATGTCTCTCCTCCAGTTAATCTTTTGCTCCTCCTTAGGATGAACGCAGTTGGAACTCTCTATTCTAGAGAGTAGTTTCTCCTTTTTTTTCTTTCTTTTTTCTTGTTTTTGTTGTTTTTTTCTCTTTCTTTTTCCCTTGTAACCAAAAAATAAAAAAACTTTGGGAGTGTTCATACTTTAGAAATGACATCTATCTCTCATACTTTTTGTCGTGACTTACATGTTTCTCTGGACCGCACTATGAATTTACTTGATAATAATGAGTTAGCTTGGTTTGAGTTAAAAATAAAAAAAATGAAAATAAATAAGTCACTTAATAATGACAAAAAATACTAAAAAACAAGAGAAATAGAGTGAGTTAAAATAAATAAAAATTTCAAAACAAATAAGTCACTTAATAATGAAAAAAAAACTAAAATATCAAGAGAAATAGAAATCTAAATCCCCAATACCACATAATCTCATAATCGATCATAAATATTCTAAAATAGTAACCTATTTGTGTTAGTTTGATGGTGTTGACTTGAGATATGAGAATGCACTCCTCATCATAGTCTCGGGTTTGATTCTCTCGATATCAATTTAGGTGAGTTAGTTTAAGTTCTTAAAAAATTATTCAAAAATAATTTTTTTTTTAAATTTTATTATACATAATTATTTTAGATAAATGGTGTCATACATTGCCCCCACAAATAAAAATTTATGGATCTGTCACCATGTTGTAGGGCTAGTATTGGGTCTCCCTGTCCATCCATTCAACTTTTGGCTACTATTAACTCCAATTATATTTACTGCACAACCAGTTAGGTAACTCGATGTTACTGAAACAAGCTCAAACGTGTTCAATGAGGTGGAAAAGATATCCAATTTGAGCAATGGGACCCTGGTGGTTATTTGAATCTGTCAACACCAGCTAATTCTTACCCGTGGAAGCAAAGGGATGGCTAGGAAGTTTATTGTAGCTAGAGCCTCCAAAAGATGAGGACAAGGTTTGTAGTATAAACTTTTTACAACCTTTTGAGGACAAGGTTTGATAGGGTAGTTATTGTTTTGAGCAAAGATGATATGAGCTATAGTGATTCGGAATTGCATATTGAGTTTAACAAGTTAGGGAACCCAAAAAGTAAAATGACCATGTCGTTATTAAGTAGCGACTCGTTAGTTCTATACGATTGATGAGTTATTAGTTTGTTATGAATACATGAGTATAGAATAATGGTGGTTTTATAAGGTCTTGTGTTTTCACTATTACAATCATCAACGAAATTAGTCAAATATCTTCTTTATCTCTTTATTCTTAAGAGACCCTTTTACTTCAATTCAAAGAATCCATATCCCTATTATCTTTTATTTTGTTAAAGAAATTAGTTAGCGACACAACTCAAACATTATTCGCAACGGAGTGCTTAATATGTTGGCGAAGAGCATTGCTATATAAAGCGAAGAAAAACATTCCGAGGAGATTGCGAATAGTAAATAAACCAATGAATATCAAGGGTGAGCGAAATTCATGGGAAATTGGTTTATAGAATGGTATTCAATAAATGTTGTCTTTCATGGAATACACGTCGTGAAAAATTCGTGGGATCCCAATTCGCGTGATTTAGCTTTTTCCTTAAAAAAATCAATTCAAACATTATATTCCAAAACTCCTCCTCAATATTAGATTATTTTATTTTAACTTTTTTATAAATATTGTGAAAAAAAGGCATTGGTCACATTATAAATACCGTGAACAATATCACATGGGTCAGTTTGTTATAGTTTGTTTTTAAATATATTTTTATAGTGTAACATCTTTTAGGTATAATTTTTTTTTGGCTTAATTACATAAATGGTCCCTCAACTTATTTGTTGTTTTCGATTTGGTCCCTTAACTCTAAAAATTTCCTTATCGGTCCTTCAAATAAGCTCCATTAGTCAATTTGATCCATGTCAGTTAACTTTAACCCCAAATATCTTAGGTGGATCAACCTTGTAGGTGGTCCACCGTATACCTTATTAATTTTTTAATTTCAACCTTTTGATCCTTTTTTTAAAATAGAAACCGCTAGATCATTTAGGTATATCATATGTTACAATGAACCATCAACACATAATTTTTTCTCCTTTTCTTCCTCTTCCACCCTCCTTTCTTCATCATTTTATATTTTTCTTACGATTCTTCTTCTTCTTCCTTTTTCACCACCAACTTCCAGCCACCATAACTCCTCCGTGCGGCCTCCTTTGAAAGCCCCACAACCACCAATGAATTACTCTCTTCTCCCTCTTCAATAACCACTAATTTATTTTTCGATTGGTGTGAGTTTGAAAAACTCCAATGACCACTTTCTCTCTTAATTTTTGTCCACCATGAGGCTCCTTTTGAGAAACGAAAGTGACAATCTTTTTTTTCACGATTACCTCTACCAAACCCCTTAATTTATTTCATGATCTGGGAAATTTCACCGGCGACCATCGTGCCGGAAAACCACTGCAACCGTGCCGGAAACTCGAGGTCGGAGCCCAGAAATAACAACAACAACGAATCGATTTTGGATCCCAGAAATTCGAATTCAAATTCAAATTTCGAATTTGTGTTGTTGTTGTTGTTGCTGCTGGAATTCACTATTTTCTTCCATGTTTTTCCATCATCCTTCACTCACGACAACCTTCTTTTCTTTTCCAATTAAATCTGAAACCTTCATACACCCTTCTTTTCTCAGATTCATGATTGAATGGAAAGGGGAAATGAGAGGCATGGAATGGTTATTGGTTGGTGGGGAGATTAATTCTATGCGGTGTGCCTTGGCTTTTGGCTACTGTGCAGTGTTGTTGATTCCGTCAGTTTGCTGGGTTGTTGCTTGTTTCATAGTGCATGGGGTTTGTTTTGGTTCTGTTGGGAGCTATATAGGATTTTTGGCATGTATTTTTTTTCTTTATTTTGTGCCTTAGGGCGTGTATGGCCACTGTTTGGTGGTAGTTTGTTTTGTTTTGTGCTCTCTTTTGCCTATTTGCATTTCTTTTGCTAGGCTGTGATTATTATATGTTGTTTCAAAAAACAAAAGTTTAGAATTTAAAGTTTTTTTTTCTCTTTGCTGGGTTTGCTGGTTATTGTTTTTCTTGGATTTATGAACATATGTTAAAGATGAAGAAGATTAAGAAATAAAAAGGGGGAAGGATTGTTGTTTGTTGTTGATGAATTTCTAGATTGAAGAATTGTTGTTGTTGATGATTTTTAGATTTGTTGTTGTTGTTGTTGATGAATTTTTGGATTGAAGGATTGTTGTTGTTGATGAAGATGAAGAAGAACATGAGGGGGAAGATGAAGAACAAAAAAATTTGGTGTTGGTGGTTCACCGTTACATACAATGGTCCTACAATCTAATGGCTGAAATCATATCTAAGATATTATGCATTAAAAAACTAACGGAGTGGACCAAATTAACTAACGGATGTGTACATAAGGGACGAAAATGGAAAATTTTAGAGCTAAGGGACCAAATCGAAAACAACAAATAAGTTGACGGACCATTTATGTAATTAAGCCTTTTTTTTTAGCAAAGAATTTTTAAAGAAAGCTCCAAATGAAAATAATCATTTGAATAGCTTATCGTAAAATGTCATTTTAAATATTAATCATTTTGTTATATTTTTTTGTTGATAAAATTTTAAAAAAAATCTAAAATAAAAAGCTATTTCAGATGAGTTTAAAATGTGATTTTTATTATGTAAAATCTCAAAGCCTTTAAATATGATTTTTATTATGTAAAATCTCTAACCATAAATATTTAAGTTAGTGAATATTAAAATATCTTATTCCAAATAAAAAATTACTAGATGTCAAAATCTCTTTTTTAACTTATAACAAATAAGTTTGAAATAACTTCAACTACTTTTAAGTAAATTGTCCTCGTGAGCTTAGCTCAGTTGGTATGGACAATGCATAATATATAATATATGTAAGGTCCGGGGTTCAAACCCCAGCCACCACAAAAAAAAAGTAAATTTTCAAAAAGGGGTTCAAACCCCAGCCACCACAAAAAAAAAAAAGTAAATTTTCAAAAAATTCAAAAAAATCTTTTTTAAAAATCATTTTTTTTTTCAAAAATATCTTTTTTAAAAATCATTTTTTTTAAATCTAAAACAAATGGGTCATGTATCTTCAATAACTACATTAAAAATTCTCAAAAGGTAGGTCAATATAATGTAATCAAATTTCTATTTAAGGCATGGGGGTTGCATACACTTTCCTCATATCAACCCTTTCTTTCTTTCTTCTCTTTCTTATTTTAGTTTTTCTTTTCAAAAATGGTGCTTGCTGGTAAACTTAGCACTGAAATTGGGATCAAAGCATCCTCTGACAAGTTCTTCAAACTATTCGCATCAAATATTCACGAACTGCAAAACATTTGTGAAAGTGTTCATGAAACCAAGCTGCATCAAGGTGATGAATGGCATCACTCTGATTCAGTTAAACATTGGACTCATGTCCGAGGTAAATTATATTTCTAATAACACTAACACTGGATTTATGTGCTATTTCGGTCTATCAATAAATTTATAATTTATTTGTCTTCTGATTTTTAACTTGGCTAAATAAAATTTATTTCTCATATTCTTCGAAAAAAAATATATTTCTCATAGACATCTTTAAATTTCATTTTGGCAATAACATGTTATAAAAAGTTTAATATAACGTAAAAAATAGATGACAATAACATATTGCAAAATTTGGGATATAATTTTTAAAAGAAGATTTAGTCCTAAAAATATGACAGATCTAAAGGTTATATTATGACAGATCTAAGTAAAAGATATAAAGGTTCAAATTGGATAAATATACCATATTGATATTGATCTTGAATTTTGTATAAAACAAACATTTCTCAAGATTTGTTAACAAAACCAATCAACAATTAATAATGGAACAAGATATAGCAAAAGCGATGGATTTAGGTTTCAAATAGATGTCCTTACTGACCATTAAATTAAAATTAGATGGCTCACGTATCAATTGAAGAGTTTTTGTCAACATACACAATTAATTAAACTCTGAGTCGTTTGATCAAAATAGATGAATATTTTAATTGAACGGTTTGTTATGTACAAGTACAACTATAAAGGATTCTTCTTATACTATAGAAACATAATACATACAGTACATTATATGTCAAAATCAATGATAAATAATCATCATGATATATAAAATTGGTTGATTTGATGGTTGGAATAGGGGCCTAAATTAGAGATCCTTAAAGCCAACCAAATAGTTTTAAATTATTATTATTCATTCAGTTCGATTTTGTTTACAATTTTTTTTTTTGGGGAACAACATATTTTATTTAAGAAATGAAAACAATATATTATTAACTTTTTTTTTTTAAGAAAAAATTGGGTTCCATATGTTTCTATAATTATACTTTCATAATTATTCTTTCAAAAAAATGTTTATATAATTATTATAACCGTTTTAATTTTTATTGGAATTAATTACCTTCGATTTCACAACAGAGGGCAAGGTATACACATGTCATGAGAGTTTCGAAGAAATTGATGAAAAGAACAAAAAAATCGTCCACAAGATCTTCGGTGAAGAAATTGATGAGCACTATAAGGTCTTTAAGCTCATCATTGAAGTGATTGATAAGGCTGATGGCACTACTGCAGTTAAATGGACTGTTGAATATGAGAAGATCAATGAAGATGTTGAACCTCCAAATAGTTGGATGGAATACCTTAGCAAATGCACTCGAGACATTGATGCTCATCTTGTCAAGCAAGCAAAGGTTGCTCCATAAGTCATAAGAAATAAGTAGTAATGGAATGGCTTAATGCATGGGGTTTTGCTTTCATCTTTAAAGTTTGTGTTATTTTCGTAATGGCATATTGCATATGCATATTGGTTTGTTTTCATCTTTCGTTTTTATGGAATAAATGTGTCGGTTGAAGAGTGTTTGTGTCTTCAATAAATGGTTTTTTTGTGCTTT
The DNA here is from genome assembly GCF_051527215.1 of Medicago sativa. Taxonomy (NCBI): domain Eukaryota; kingdom Viridiplantae; phylum Streptophyta; class Magnoliopsida; order Fabales; family Fabaceae; genus Medicago; species Medicago sativa. Next base: position 34,191,207 of record NC_140756.1, on the reverse strand, counting down.
TTGGTTTATATTTGTATGTGCAATAATATTTTGTTTAACGTCGAATGTTATATTCATAGTTTTGGCTATTTCATGTTTGATTATGTTTCTTGGAAATTTGGCAACAGATGAAGTAATCGGTTACATGTACTCCCCTATATCTATTTAAAGGTCGCTCATATTTGGTGAAAAGAAAATTCTCGTGCGATAAATATTCTTGAGTCTTCTCTTAAAAAAAAAAAAATTAATATTCTTGAATCTATACTCTACTACGTCAACCAATGAATATTCATGAGCGAATATATATGAGAAAAGTGATGACGACTCAAAGGTTTTTGTGATAATGTATTTTTTATTTATTTTAAATAATAGCATTATTAATAAAATTTGTACTTCCTCTATTTCACTATAAGTCGTTTTGACATATTCACTTTGTTAAGAAAAGTAGTTAATCTGTATTGGAAAGTGAAATTATAACTGATTTTACAAAATTATTCATTATTAATGACATATGAACAAGAGATATTTTTGTAATAAAAAAAGGTAGCCTAGCAAGGGGCTAGGCCATACCAATATATATAAACCAAGGTAAAAAAAAATCGGATCAGATCGGCCGGTTCAACCGATTTAAAGAAATCTGAAAACCATGTCTATAAAACCAGGGGACAAACCGTTGAACTGCTAAAAAACAGGAAAAACTGGGAAAACCGACGGTTCATGCGGTTCATATGGTTGGACATAAGATAAGGAAAGAAGGAAGAATGAAGGAAGAATGAAGAAAGAATCGTGCTTTTCATAAGATAAGGAAAGGAGGGTGAGTGTTTGAATCTTATGTTTAGAGACATGCTAAAACAAATCCAAGCCAAACAATTTTAGGTAATTCATGAGCAACTAGTTTCCATCAAAGAAGGATGAATAAAAGAAAGTGATTTTTAGAGAGAGAAGTATGAAGATAGGAGAAAAAGAAGGGACACGTGAGAGAGGAGAGGAAAGAAGAGTAGATTTTTCATGTGTTATTACCTTTCTCAAGGTTCTTGTAATTTTCATATGTAGAAGGGAGAAGAAAGAAGAAATAAGAATGAAGAACAAGGAAAGAAGGAAGAATGAAGAAAGAATCGTGAAAGAAAAAGAAGAGAAAAGAAAGAAGAGAGAAGAATGAAGAGAGAAGAAAGAAGAAAGAAAAGAGATAGAAGAGAGAAGAGAGAAGAGAGATGAGCAATTTTGTTTGGCATACATATACATATATTTATAAAAAAAAATTGGAATATGCATATGTGTGTATAGCCGTGTGAGGAAAGGAAGAGGATAAGAAGGAGAAGATATTTTCTTTCTTAGCAAAGCAATTCATCATCATTAGACTTTACTAGTTACAATTGGTTCTTATGAGAGAAAATTTTTCGATGGAAAAATATTTTTATTGCATAAATCAATCATCAATAATTTTATGAATCTATACAAAAAATTTCGTACAAAACGGAGTTTGTTTTAAAAATTAAGCGCGATAAAATTTTCGTTTGTGGAAGAGACTGAAAATTAAATTCTCAAGAAATTTTCTGAAAAATTTATCATGAGTCGCTATCGCGACAAAAACTACAAAATATTCGAGTAGCGATAAAAATTCATCGTCGAAGGTATTATTTATTTTTATTTGAACAACAATTAAAATAGATATGAGAACGTAATATTATATTCTTAATATTTATCTATTTTTAAAATTACGGGTCTTACACTTTCCTCGTTGAGGCATTGATCGACGGGTGATGCCTCTTCCTATTCTTAGGTCTTCCTCCTTTCTTTCCTTGGAGACTACGCACTAGCAAACCTCTTTTTTAAAGGGGGGATTTCTTCATCTGTTTTGGTTGTTTATCCTTGTAGCTTGTGTACTTTCGTAACTTTCCCTTCTGGATCAGAACCTCAATGGAATCCTTTAGCTAAAAGAAATAATCTGTCCCGTGGCCTAAACACCTGTGGAATCTGCAATATTTACTTTTGTCATCTCCCTCATCATGGAACTCATCGTTTGCACATTCTTGTAGGATGTGTTTGCGGTATTGAGAGGAAAGTGCTCTTGGAACTTATGGTGAGAGTGTTCTTTAGAAAAGGATATTACAGATGCAAGGATATCCAAGAAACATGAATCTTCACATCATCAAGTGCTAGGAAAAACTTCAGATTGATTAGAAGAACTTTAGAGTGAGATCAAAAGCATTTCGTGGACACTACAAAATTGGAAGAACAAGATTAACCAAGGAATGTGAGATAAGAAGTTGATCCATGTCAATCTTTGAAACAAAATTCTTCAATAAAAAGAACATACGAAGCGCTTAAGATTGCATATCAGAAGTACTTCAGAAAGGCTAATTCAGGAAGTTCAAAATTTGTTTTTATCAACTGATTCTCATCTCAGAAGTTATAATCAAAAAAAATTTAAAGACACTACAAGAAACTTGACATTTAGTGACAACAAAAATTTGTAGGTAAATGTCTTTTTACCATAAGTATGGCCCCAAATACCTATACCTACATCAACAGTGGTGATATACCTATGGATTTTCTACCGTCATGATAGTTTATAGATGACAAATATTTTCTGTCGAAGAAAACGTTTTATTTTACCTACAGATTTAGATTATAGGTATAGCTCTCAGTGGTATCGGTCCGGATGGCCTAAAAAACCGTTAGTCTAGGGAACCAGGACTAAAACAGAGAAAACCAGATCGAATTGGTGAAAACCGGAAGACCACTAAACTAGTGACAGTTTCGAAAAACCGCTTGGTTTAGATTAAATTATTATTATTATTTTCTTCAACCATTTTTTTCCAACAACTTCACTCTCTGATCTCGTACAAATTTTTAACTATTTCAATATTTAAATAAGGAGATTTCACTAGAATGTAATATCTGATTACAATTGCTCAAGCACACAGCAAGAGACTTCCTTTGCTCAAGCACACTTTGCAAGAGTCTTCCTATGCTCAAGAACACAATCAAGAGACTTCTATGCTCAAGCACAACTGCAAGAGACTTCTAGACAAACAAAATTACACAGAAAATGTTTGAAGTTGAACACTTGCTATACAATCAGAGGTGCTCACAATACAAATCAGATACAGACTCTAAGACTTAAGAATTTCTAAGATGAGACTTGAAAAACAGAAATTCTAAGTGAATGCAGAACAATTTCAGCAGAGGTTTGGTACTAGTAAAAATGTTGAGAGTCTTTCGTTCAGCATTACCAAATCTCTAAGTCTTCACTTCTTTATATAGAGGTGTGAAAGAGACGTTGTGAAATTGCCAGCACATCAAAAGAGTCGTTGTTGAAGCTTGATCTTTCACCAATGATCTTTTGCCTGATTTGGTTGTTGTCCTATGAAGAACCAATTTGAAATCCATTCCCATTGTGAAGGAACATCTTTGCAGGCGTAGCCGTATTCTGGAGCTGTTTTCTTGTCTTGTAGCGTGGACACAAAACAGAGTAGTGGAGAAGGTGGTTGTACAGTTCGTACATAGTACAATGTCAACGCTTTTTGAAGATAAGATTCCAATGCCTTCAAATCTTCATCAAAATGACCGTTGCAAAATTCCACTAGTCTTCTGCAGTGTTTTCGAATCCAATAAACAGCTTTTGGAGTGTTAATCCTTGAATCTTCAGCTTGTGGTGATAATCAGCTTCTGATGAGCTTCAGCTTCTGATGAAGTCGCTTCTGAACTACCCGTTTCTGATGAACTTCAGCTTCTGATGACGTCATCATTCTTCAGGAGCACTTTGTCTTCAGGAGCACTTTTCTTCAGACACTTTAAAGCTTCCTCTTCTTGATTCCTTAGCTCTCTTTTTGTTCTTCAGAACCTTTATATGATGTAAATTTTTAACTATGGTCCTGTACACTTGAACAAATATTAGCTAGTCCAATTTACAATTCTTAATACCTTGTTATCATCAAAACTCTATAAGGTTCATTGCTAAACACATTTTGTTCCAACAAAAACGTCTCTATCAAGGACTTCCACTATTGTTGAAATTTGATTACAATGTTGTTGAAGCGGCCTAACAATTCGAGGGATGCTCGAAAGACAATGAAGTCGCCACCAATTTTTATGAAAATAGGGAAAACGTAGGGAAAAAAACCCTTTAAAACAAAAAACGGTCTTTGAAACCAGATTTTAGGTTCGGGAGTCGATTATGCGTAGAGGTATTAGCACCCTACAACATCCGTTGAAAAAACGGTTACTTCTAATTAATTGTGCAAAATATTGTTAACTTAAAATGTTCATTTCTCCGTATTATTAGATGCGAACAAAAATTGAGTTTTCCTAAATGGGAATACAATGTGTTTTGTTATAAAGAAAAAAAAGTTTTTATTATTGTGCTTGACAAGACTTTGATCTTGCTCCTACGTATCTCCTGGTGCGATGTAGAAATCAAAGCTATGTAGTGTTTTATCTTGGTTTTCGGGTGTCAAACATTGATTACCTTTGAACCTTTTTAACCGTTGATATCTCATTGTTTCTTGGGAAGGGAAAAAATAAGCAAAACCCTTGAGAATCAAGGTCCGGGAGTTGTTTTCGCTACGGGAAGGTATTAGGCACCCATAACGACTATCGTATCCTATAGGAACCGTCTTTACTTTCTACGCGCGCGCTTTATTTTTAGATGCTATTTAAGAAATGATATTTACACCTAAAGGTTTATTAAGTCAAGAATTGGAGGGAGAAGAAGGCGTTTGAATTTTTATTTTATTTGAATTGAAGGAATATTGTTTCCTTGCCTACGTACCCTTTTAAGGGATCAAATCCACCGTAGTTCTCTTCTAAAAATGTTATTGTTTTTGTTGGTTGATTTTAATTTTGAAAATGGAATTTTGAAGAATGAGAGAGAGAGGTCTCAAGGACATAAGATTTGGAAAATGTGAGGTGGAATTAGTTATTTTGCAAGAAAGAAGTCTAAGTATGATTAAAATTCATTAAGATTTTGTTTGAGAAAACAAAGGGAAAATCAATGGGATTTTGATCCCAAAGTTTATTTAGAAAATGATTTGAGTGATGTTGTTCATATTTTTTGGAAAAGAGAATTTTTCTAAGTATCGCGATTCCTACGCATACATCTAAACATACATTCCCTAAGCATACATCTAAAATAACCATGTGATATGTGTGCATGTGTCGGTGCTTGTGTCGGTGTACATTATTAGAGTCCATTGTCCTTTACATCATTGGCCTAAATACATGCTATGGTCTTGCAAGAAATTAAAAACATAAGGTAAAGTACAAGAATTCCTAGGTTTTACATTCTAACTTTTGCATGAATTTTAAAGTGTAATAAAGACTAAGAATATAAGATGGAGGATGAAATGCTTATGGATGAATGAAACATGAAATGAAAGGGGTTAGTAGCACAAATGATATAATAGCAAAAGATGAAGCAAGTAAAGCAAGCGAAAAAACACATTGAAACTTGACACTTTTTAGCCATTTTGAAAGGGTAAAATCATAGAAAAAAAAAGGCAATGACATAGAAATAACCAAGGGATTATGAGCATATATTTTGACACACTTTGAAACCAAGAATTTACCAAGAGCAAAAGAAAGATTAAAATGCAAGAAATCGACATAACAACATGCTTAAGATAAATCATTATGAATCTAGTAAAATATGAATCCAATGATCTAATATCATAGCCAAATTTTCAGTCATGATGCAAGAATCAAAAGGACTAATATCTCACAAAATTCACAATGATTCCTATGAGCATAGTTATCACATTTATCTCTACATTTTTATCAAGATTCAAGTACAAACTTAACAACCAAACAAGAATGAAACTCACATACATTTTTCATGCTTTGGAGGTAAAATCCATCATGCACAAATTCAAGGAACACACAAGAAAACTATGCAAGAAGTGCGTGATTAATTTGGAGTTCTTTTACAACATTTTAACGAAAATGAACATTATTGGATCAACAAAGAAACAAATGCCTTTTCCACATTTTTGGATCCAAATTAATCATGTACTAATGCAAAAAACAATTAGAATTAACAAGAAAAGCCTTGCAAATTTTAGAACATTTTAGTACAAAAATTGATCAAACAGGGGGTGTAAACAGCAAGAAATTATCAAGAACATACAGGGAAGGGGGTGTGCATAGCAGGCAAGCATACAAGCATGCAGAATGGGCCTTAGGGGGGAGTGGACCGGTCCAAGGACGGGTCAACCCGGTTCATGGCAATATATATAGGCCTGAACCGGTTTGAACTTCATTCTTTCCCAACCCTTCTCTCTCTACAACGAAACCTAGAGAGAGAGGCTCTCTCCTCTCTCTAGAACCAGTCACCGGAGGTGACAACGGAGAAGACGACCGGAGCTTGCTCCGGTGCGGTGGTTCGCTGGCGGCGCCACCGTACCGGAGCATTTTTTTTACGTTTTCAAAAAATTTTCACATCAGAAGCTTCGTCTCATCTTCCTCGTTCCAAATCCAACGTTAGTTTTCACATATCAAAGCTCAAAAGCTCTAGATCTAGACTTCTCACTCTTCGTCAAAAAAAACAAACCAATCGGAAAGCTGAAAAGAGAGAAGAGAGAGGCGTGACGTACCTGAGTTTGAATCGGAGAAAACGAACAAGAGGACGAAAGAAAACTTCAGTCTGCGTCTCTTGTAGCTTCTGGTAAGAACTCTTGAACCGAAAATAAAACGGTTACGACCTCTCCCTTCTTCCTTCTTGTGCCGGTTGAATGTGAATCGAAGTAACTCCGTCCAAGTTTGTTACGATCTGTAATGATCTTGAACTTCGAATTGTGAACCGGTTTTTGTTGATATTCATGAAATTGAAAGGAATTTTGGTGTTGTGGTGATTCTGTGATGTTGAATTTGATGAGAATTGAAGGATTTTGTGATGATTTGTGGAATTTTGGTGGAAATTGGTACGGTTAGGGTTTAGAAAGGGGATGAATGTTCTTGAGCATTCATCTCAGTTTCTGGAATTTTGTGGAGTTTGATCTTTGATGATCAGAGAGAGAAATTGGAACTGTGTCTTTGGTGAGTTGGCAGAAAATGAATGGTTTTGTTGGCACTTGTGCAGTGAATGCGCCTTTTATAGGCTGTCATGTGGCCTTTGACCCAATGAGGCGTTGACACGTGGACTTGGGCTGATGACTTGGACAAAAGGACTGAAATTGGACTTGGGGCTTCCCTGCAATTACCAAAAATAGTGGATTGGACTGTAAAATTAAAAAAGGACTGAAATGTAATTTTAACAACTTGGGGGACTAAAATGAAAATACTAGAAAATAGGGACTTAAATAAAAATAAAATTTGATTAAAATTTGGTAATTTGAAATAAACGTAAAGTGAAACCAATAAAAAAACACAAAACGGACTAAAATGAACCAACTACATAATTAGGTACCTCAAAGTAACCTCTCTCTGCCAAAATTTCGTGTGAAATGACCAAAATGCCCCTAGGGACTAAAATGACTCAAAACGACTCAAATGCAATTTTAAAATGGTTTTTTAACAGGGAATCAAAGCAAGAGTTTTATATAAACTAAATGAAAAGACTCAGAGACAATTTTCACAAATTAAAAGGAATTTTATCACAGATAATGACTAAAATGCCCCCAGGGGCTAAACTGACTCAAAATGACTCAAATGCAATTTTTTTTAAATAGACTTTAACATGAGATTGGAACAAGGACTTATACAAACCAATTGAAAAGACTCAAACAATTCCCAAGGACTAAAATGAGTTTGAATGCAGGAAATGACTAAAATACCCTTTTTCATGAATTTTGCAAGTAACGTTGAAATAAGATGCAGAGAAAGGTGCAATTGATCAAGGACAAATTCAAATGATTTGAAATGCAAGAAAAATATTTTGGATGACTTGAAATGCAAGAAAAGAAGAATTGAGCTAGTATTTTTAGGTCCAAAATTAGGGTATAACAGCTGCCCCTATTTAAGTTTCTTTGCCCGGAGAGTCAAGAGACGAAGTCTTTGATTTGACGGGACGAAGATACTTAAATATTAACATTTGCATTGTTTTTGGACATAAAAATACGCTCTCAGATTTTCAAAAACATGAATGCCATGCAACATTTCGATTATGAGTGGAAGACAAACGAATTGGAGTCTACAGAGCATGTCATATCACTGGGGATTTAGGTAGACATTGACAGGGTAGACAAACCAGGGGACAAAAGATAGGTACAAGCTGTTCTTTGGATCGAACTAGCCACTTGACCATGAAATACAAACAAGAGATGGGTACAAGCTGTTCTTTGGATCGAACTTGCTACTTGACCGGGGAATAGAAGTATAAGACAGGTACAAGCTGTTCTTTGGATCGAACTTGCTACTTGACCGGAGACATAGACAAAAGGTAGATACAAGCTATTCTTTGGATCGAACTCGCTACTTGACCGGAGACATAGACAAAAGGTAGATACAAGTTGTTCTTTGGATCAAACTTTCCGCTTGATTGAAAACACAAACAGATAGGCAGGTACAAACTGTTCTTTGGATCGAACTTGCCGTTTAACCTGGGGCCATAGACAAAAGGTAGATACCAGCTGTTCTTTGGATCGAACTTGCGGCTTGATCAATATTACAACATGTAAGTTGGTGCAAACTGTTCTTTGGATCGAACTTGTCGTTTGACCTGATAATAAAACATAAGCAGGGTACAAACTGTTCTTTGGATCGAACTTGTCGTTTGACCGGAAACATAGGCATGTAAGCAGGTACAAGCTGTTCTTTGGATCGAACTAGCCACTTGACCAACAACAAGACATATAGCAAGATACATTGAAGGTTTGATTTAACAAGATACAAATTGAGGGTAGACTGACATTGATTTGATTTGATTTGAAGATAGACATGACCATTATTGTTGGCCCAAGAGCAAATTGAGAGTGAATTAAAATTGACAGAGACATTGAATTGAATTGAAAGTTGATATTGAAAGAGACATTGGAAGTTGAAAATAGTCAGAGACATAAACATTGAATTGGAGAGTTGAAATTGAGTTGAATTGGAGATTGAAATTTAGTTGAATTGAAAACTGAAATTGTTTTGGATTGAAATTGAGATTGAACTGGATTGAAAGTGAAGATTGAGTTGAATTGAAAGTTGAGATTGGGAATGCAACATGTATGTATGGTATAACAAGATTATTAACTATATGAGCACATAAAATGCATGATTATGCATGTATGAATGCTTGAAATGCATGATTGGTTTGTAGTTTGACAGAGAAGTTTCACAGAGACAGACAAAACATTGGAATATTGGGCACGTAGTGGCTCGTGCTATAACATAATCATATGGAAATCCTCTTTGGAGAGACCGTCGTTGAAAGACGTATAAAAACCATGGCTGAGGGCAATAAAACTTGTAGACGAGGCACTTTGGAAAATTCTTTGATACAAGTCACCGTTGTTAGGTGTGTCAGTGCTGGGTAAACATTGGATGTTCGCATCTGCAGTCAATGCTTTTCATTCTTTTTCATTCTTCAATCCCATTTTTGCCTGAACCGCCCTTTTGGGTTTTCGATTCATTGGGAATAAATTCTTTTCATTACCCCATTTTTGCCTGAATTGCCTTCATAGGTTGTCAATCAGCGGAGTGCTCATTTTTGCCTAAGCCGCCCTTTCAGGTTTTCGACTTAGCGAGCTTTTCATTTGCATTTTTTTAAAATTTTCTTTCATTCTGTTTTTTCATTCTTGCCATTGACCACAAATCATCCTGGGGAACACCTTGCTTGTAACACGTATTGGAATAGATATTGACACTCATTTATGCATGCATGTTTCACTGAAATGTACCTTATTGCTCAAGTTTGCTTTCAAAATAGACAGAAAAAGGTTTTTTTTTTAAAAAAAATTTTCAAAGATGTTCGTTTCGGATATTGACATTATCAAATAGGAAGAAAATGTTTTGTATACAACATTTGAAAATAGAAAGAAGATAGAGTTTCAAACAATAGCACAGGCTCAAATTGATGTAGAAGAGTGAGGGTCAGCCAAAGACATAACTCCACGGATTTACAAAGCTTGGAAAATGGTAATTTTATTGGTTGGTGGTACATTGAACACGATGACCGCTACATTTCATAGAAATTTTGAATTCACAAGTACAAAAGCTTCTGATGAAGACGATCATTGACAGTTGCAGATGCCCCAAGGGGTGATGGTGGTTTGCCAGATATAGTTACTTGTCTTTTATTATCAATCTCATTTTTGCATGAACCGCCCTTTCGGGTTTTCGGCTCATCGAGACGCTCATTCTTGCCTGAGTTGCGTACAATCTCAGCGAGCTTTTTCATATTCATTTTTTTTGTCCCTAACTTTTGCCTGGATCGCCCTTTCGGGTTTTCGATCCACCGGGAAGCGCATTTTTGCCTAGGCCGCCCTTTCGGGTTTTCGACCTACCACGCTGTTCTTTTCTTTTTAGACAAAGTATTTCTTGACTATATCGGCATTTACAGGATTCGGAAGTTCAACACCATCCATGTGTGTAAGGATCAAAGCACCACCAGAGAAAGCTTTCTTGATAACATAAGGACCTTCATTGTTAGGTGTCCACTTGCCCCTTGGGTCGGGTTGCTGACTTATCCTTCTTTTCAACACAAGTTCGCCCTCTTTGAATTCACGAGGTCGAACTTTCTTGTCAAACGCATTCTTCATTTGCACTTGATACAACTGTCCATGAGCCATAGCATCCATACGTCTCTCTTCGATCAAATTCAACTGGTCATACCGACTTTGACACCATTCAGCCTCAGTTAGTTTTGCTTCCATGATCACTCGAAGAGATGGAATCTCCACTTCCATAGGGAGAACTGCTTCCATACCATATACCAAAGAGAAAGGAGTTGCCCCGGTTGAACTGCGCACTGTAGTACGGTAACCATGCAAGGCAAAAGGTAGCATCTCATGCCAGTCTTTGTAAGTAGTGACCATCTTCTGAACAATCTTCTTGATATTCTTGTTAGCGGCCTCAACTGCGCCATTCATCTGAGGTCTATAGGGAGAAGAGTTGTGATGTTCAATCTTGAATTATTCACACAAAGCTTGCATCATGCTATTGTTCAGATTGGAACCATTGTCAGTGATGATCTTGTTAGGAACACCATATCGACAGATGATGTTATTCTTGATAAACTTCACTACCACTTGCTTGGTTACATTTGCGTAGGAAGCAGCTTCAACCCACTTGGTGAAATAGTCAATTGCTACTAGAATGAAACGATGTCCATTAGAAGTCTTTGGTTCAATTCTTCCGATCAAGTCAATGCCCCACATAGAGAAAGGCCATGGGGAAGATATAACATTGAGGGCATGTGGAGGCACATGAATCTTGTCAGCATAGATTTGACATTTGTGGCATCTCTTGGCATGTCTGTGGCAGTCACGCTCCATAGTTATCCAGTAATAGCCTGCTCTTAACAGCTTTCTTGACATAGTGTGACCTGTAGCATGGGTCCCAAAGGTGCCGTCACGTACGTCGTGCATCAATTTCTCAGCTTCTTGCTCATCAACACATCTCAATAAGACCATATCATAGTTCCCCTTGTATAGGATTCCTCCGTCCAGAAGGAATCTGCTAGCCCATCTTCTCAAAGTCTTCTTATCCCTATTGGAGGCACCAGGTGGATATTCATGATTCTGCAAGAACTGTTTGATATTATAATACCAAGGTTTTCTGTCATTCACATCTTCATCAGCCTGATCTGGCATATTTTCTATAGTAAACACATGAGCGGGTTTATCAAGATGATGCACTTTGATTACGGGCACATCATTCCAGTGATTCACATGAAACATGGAAGACAAAGTATCAAGAGCATCAGCCATCTGGTTTTCATCCCGAGGGATGTGGTGCAACTCAACCTTGATGAAGTATGTCAACAGACGTCTTACATAGTCACGGTAAGGGGTCAGCTTCTCATGATGAGTCTCCCATTCACCTTTTATCTGATTAATCACAAGCGCGGAATCACCGTAGATGTCAAGGTGTTTAATTCTCATATTAATGGCTTCTTCAATGCCCAAGATGCATGCTTCATATTCAGCTATGTTGTTTGTACATTCGAAGATTATTCGAGCAGTGAAAGGAATGTGGTGCTCCTGCGGAGTTACAATAATGGCCCCAATCTCTTTACCATAAGCGTTAACAGCACCATCAAAGACTAACCCCCATTTGCTATTGGGATCCGTCCCTTCATTGATCAGCGGTTCTTCACGGTCTTTTGCTTTCAGATACATAATCTCTTCATCAGGGAAATCAAACTTAATCGGCTGGTAGTCATCAAGAGGTTGACAAGCAAGATGCTCAGCAAGGATACTTCCTTTGATCGCTTTCTGAGCTTTGTACACAATATCATACTCAGACAACAACATTTGCCAATGTGCAATATTTCCAGTAACAGCAGGCTTCTCAAAGATGTACTTGATTGGATCCATTCGGGATATGAACCAAGTTATATGATTCACCATATAATGACGCAGGCGTTTGGCAGCCTAAGCTAAAGCGCAACAAGTCTTTTCAAGCATTGTATACCGAGTCTCACAGTCGGTGAATTTCTTGCTTAGATAGTAGATAACATGTTCTTTCTTTCCAGTCTCATCTTGTTGACCGAGAACACAACCCACAGAATCAGCTAACACAGACAGATACATAATCAAAGGCCTTCCTTCCACTGGCGGGACAAGGATAGGTGGTTCCAACAGGTATTCTTTAATGTTATCAAAAGCTTCCTGACATTCATCATTCCATACAACAGGCTGATTCTTTCTGAGCAATTTGAAAATAGGTCCACAGGTAGTAGTCATGTGAGATATAAATCTTGAAATATAATTCAGGCGTCCGAGGAAACCTCTGACTTGCTTTTCAGTATGAGGAGCCGACATCTCTCTGATGGCTCGAACTTTGTCAGGATCCACTTCAATGCCTCTTTGACTGACAATGAAGCCTAGTAACTTTCCTGATCTTACACCAAATGTGCACTTGTTGGGATTCAACCGCAGCTTGTACTTTCTCAATCTTTCAAACATCTTTTTCAAATACACAACATGCTGCTCTTCATCACTTGATTTCACAATCATGTCATCAACATATACCTCAATCTCCTTGTGAAGCATATCATGAAACAGAGTAGTCATACCTCTTTGATAGGTTGCACCAGCATTTATCAAGCCGAACGGCATCACTTTATAACAGAATGTTCCCCACGGAGTGATGAAGGACGTCTTTTCTCTATCTTCTGGTGACATCCGTATCTGGTTATAGCCAGAGAAACCATCCATAAAGGAGAACACTTTTGATTGGGCAGTACTGTCGACAAGCACATCAATATGGGGCAGTGGGAAGTTATCTTTCGGACTGGCTTTATTCAAATCTCTGTAATCAATGCACATTCGAACTTTCCCATCTTTCTTTGGTACTGGTACAATGTTGGCAATCCACTCAGGATATTCAGCTGTCATGAGGAAACCCGCATCAATTTGCTTTTGCAGCTCAGCCTTAATCTTAAGAGCCATGTCTGGACGCGACCTTCTCAATTTCTGTTTGACGGGAGGACATTCCGATCTTGTCGGTATCCGATGTTCCACAATCTTGGGATCTAGACCCGGCATATATTCATAGGACCATGCAAAGACATCTGGATAATCACGGAGAAGCTGAGTAATCTTCTTTTTCACTTCTGGATCAAGTGCAGCACCAATCTTGATCTCTCGCTCGTTCTCTTCAGTACCCAGGCTGATAAGCTCAAGCTCTTCCTGGTGAGGCTGAATGGCTCTTCTTTCTTGTTCAAGCAGTCGAGTGAACTCATACGGTATCTCTTCATCATCTTCCTCATCTTCAGCTTCATATACAGGGAATTCAAAATTTGGAGGAACCATAGGGTCACTGTGTTCAACGGGTTTATTGTGGTTCAATCTGCATAATATGATTGGGATGATTTTTAGAAAAATGTTTTTTTATGCAGATTTTTGAAATTAATAAGAAAATACAGATGTTTTGGTTCTTTCTGGCATTACCATTATTTCCAAGAAAAAGGCACTAAAAAGTACAAAAACAAAGAGTCGCGGAAAAGACGACAACTTTTATTGATAACGGCAATGCCGAAACAAACATGCCCTTACAAAGATATCACTTTCGCCTTGGGCAGAGCGAAAGGATTGTTATTTTGAAAACAGAGAAAAGCATGAGCAACAAGACACATTACATGGAAGCATGCATGACTAAAGGAACATCAACGGCCTCCCAATTTCTCATAGTGCCTCCTGGTACAACAAACGTAGGCACACAACTACTTTCAGCAGCATCTTCAGCAATGGCATTAACAAACCCAACACTATAGAAGGTTCCTGTTGAAACTCCTGAGGTCGGGGAGAATCCAAGGCCCTCTTTACGCTTGTTCTCCAAAATCTGTATCACTTTGCCCCAGCCAGCAGCTTGCCCTTCTTGAACAGCTTTCTGGGCGTCTTTCAATGAAGCCATACTGGCACTAGCTCTCCGGGGTTCTGCACCTTCAACAGTCAAGCCTTGAAATGACGTCCCTTCAGCGGACCCTGCTTCAACACAAGAGAAAGATGACACTTGGCTAACCAGATACGCTTATTCACCATGTACAGTGACAAGCTTACCATTCTTCACAAACTTGAGCTTTTGATGCAGAGTAGAAGTTACTGCCCCAGCGTCGTGATCCACGGCCTTCCGAGGAGACAACTGTAAGAAGCATTGATGTCCATGACCTGAAAAGTGATCTGGAATGTCTCAGGACCAATGGTAATTGGTAGATCTACCTCTCCAAGAACATCTTTGCGAGATCCGTCAAAAGCCTTAACCAAGTAGCTGCTTCCCCTTAAAGAAATTCCATGATGACCCAACTGTCTCAATGTAGACTCAGGCATGACATTTAAAGATGATCCAGTGTCCACCAACACATTGGATATCATGTCAGACTTACAGTGAACGGAGATATGCAAAGCTAAATTGTGGTATTTCCCTGCTTCGGGGAGCTCATCGTCACCAAACCCCAAGTTATTGCAAGCAGTAATGTTACCTACTATTCCATCGAACCGATCCACAGAGATTTTATGATCAACATAAGCATGTTCCAATACCTTCATTAACACTTTCCTGTGAGCTTCTGAGCTCAAGAGCAGAGATAAGATGGATATTTTTGACGGAGTTTGCAGCAGCTGATCTACAATCTTATAATCGCTCTTTTTGATAAGCCTCAGAATTTCGTCCAGTTAGACTCTTCAATAGACTGGCCTGATGGGCTGTCATTCTTATCAATAGGAGGAGCAACTGGTGGAGTTATTGTGGCAACAGGTGTAACCATCTTCTTTTGGAATAAAGGTGGACGGACCTTTCTGCTTCTCAGAGTTGTAACTTCTCCGGCAACATTATCAACCATAGCTGGGGATATCAGAGGCACTTCCACCCCATTCTCAATCATAGTTGCATCATACTTGTAAGGGATTTCCTTCGTAGAGGCACAAGATACTGGACCAGGTAACCTGATCACTAAGGGTTCAACATTCCTTGTCTGAGATGCATTTCAGCTGGAGAATCATGAAACACTGGCACAATCACGCAAACATCACTGACAATCACGTGCTTGTCATATATTAGGCTTTGTATATCACCTTCCACCACACAACAACGCATAGGATTTCGAAAACATTCTGAACAAGAAGCATGATTGTGATTGAACAAAGAAGCCTGGCAAAGTTTGACATGTAGTGGCACCAAAGGAGTAGCAACATTACAGACATCTAAAGTAAGAGCTTCTCGAGGAGCAAAAACTCTTTCGAAAGCCTCAATCATATTAACGGCAGCATGATTTGGAAGTGGGTTGTCAAGAACATAAGGAACACTATTTTCAAAATTCAACTGTCCTATGTCTATCAGATCCTTTACAACGTACTTCAGAGCATAGCAACCTTCCACGTCGTGGCCCTGAGCGCCCTGATGGAATTCACATTTGAGATCCTGTCGGAACCTGGGAGGCAATGGCGTAGGCGGAGGCTTACCTGGTCTGGTGACGCAGTGGCCTTTAGCGAGTAGAGTTGGGAGCAGATCAGCATACCGCATTGGTATTGGTGGGAAATAAGTCTTGGGTCGAGGACCCTGTTGTTGCTGTTGTTGCTGTTGAGCGGGAGGCTGTTGTTGTACCTGTTGGGCAATGGCATTAACGGGCACTGGTGGTTGACCCGATGGCAGAGGATATTGCTGGTAGAATGGTGGAAAGAAAGGATGTTGAGAGTACTGCATATATTGGTAGGGCAGCGGTAACTGAGTAGCAGCTGTAGACTGGTTACCAGATACCATCCCCACTTCGGATTCTTTCTTCTTATGGTGGCCATTACCACACTTCTTAGGTGCACTAGCTGAAGATTCCCCCTTTTCAAGAACAATGATACCTTCTCTGACAGCCTCCTCTAGACGAGTTCCCATAGTAACCATATCGGAGAAATTATTTGGAGTAGAGACTATCATCCTTTCAACATATTCCTTCTTCAAAGTTTTCAGGAATGTCTGTGTTAGTTCTTCCTCATCAAGCCGAGGAGAAACACGGGTAGCTGCCCCTCTCCATCTCTGAGCATATTCACGGAAGGTTTCATCTAACTTCTGAGACAAAGACTTAAGAGAATCCCTATTCGACTTCAATCGGGTGTTAAACTCATAATGATTTTCAAAAGCAGCAGCGAGTTCCTCAAAAGTATGGATATTGTCTTTACTCAAGCCAGTGTACCAGTCTGCTGCATCTTCCATCAAGCTGTCCTGGAAGCAGTGGATCATCAGTGCATCATTATCTGCGTAGTTGGCCATCTTTCGGACGTACCGAATGACATGGCTATGTGGACAAGAAGTTCCATTGTATTTGTCAAAATCTGGCACTTTGAACTTCTTAGGAACCTTAAATCGGGACACCAGGCATAGATCACGAGCCTTAGCAGAAACACCATTCCCACGGCTAGCTTTGATCGCACAGAGTTCTCCAGCTAACTCCCTTAACTGTTTCCTCATAGCCTCCATCATAGGATCTTGTCCACGCGGAGTGTCAACATCGATTACCTGTTGCACAGTGTGTACAATAGGATCAGTAACAACAGTAGTCACTTGAGGCATAGAGGTAGACGTAGGAGTAAAAGTTGTCATGGGAATCTGTCCTTGATTGCCAATACCAGGAATACCAGCCGCAGTATTAGGTGCATAGAAAGCTGAGAGTCCATAAGGGCGTCCATTGGGCATAACAAACCGAGCATCAGACATCACAGTAGACAATGGGATAGATGGAATCATTTCAGTAGAAGCTGGGACAGACGTGGCTGGTTGTTCTTGTGCAGCCATCATAGTGGACATAGCGTCATGAGCGTTAGCCAAGTCTTCTTTCATAGCAGCCAATTCGGCACGGAGCTGAGCATTTTCTTCTTCAAAGTTAGCCATGTTTCTTCTCTTGTATAATCTTGTTTGATGAACTCTATCTGGTTGGTAAACTTTACGAGCACGAGCCACTTTTCAGACTGCGGCAGAAGAACCAGGAGGCAATGAGCACGAGAGAAGTCTTTTGTGACCAATGAATGCATATGATGCATGAAATGTGTTAATGCATATGCAAAAAGATTCTTTTTATGTTATCGAAGGGTTTCCGACAAATTAGAAATTTGTAAACATTACTAAACAATTGAAACATCAAAACCAGACAAAACAATCAAACATCACAGAGTCTTACAAGATAATTCCCTTTGAAACACTAAGCCAAGGGATAGACTTTGAAATGTAAAACAACATAAACAACTGGAAATAACAACAGGCAATAGAATCCTCAAGCATAGGAAGTGGAAGTATCATCCTCAGACTCAGTCTCAGACTCATAGCTGCAGTATCGTGCATAGAAGTTACGGGCACCCCTAGCCCTCTTGGAATCTCGCATAAGCAACTTATCCTTTTCTTCAATTTCTCTTCTAGCTTTAGCCAACTCTTTCTTCAGTGTCAAGACCTCATGAGTCTTCTGCTCATCTTTTCCATCCAAAGTCATGATCAAGTTCTCAGCCTCATAGTATCTAGTCCTCCACTGGTTCTTCTCCCGACTCTCCATAGCTAGATGCTCCTGATACATCTCCTGAGTAGGTGGTAGTAGAGGCAAAGGCATGGTTGGAATAGATGCAGACACATATCTCATGGCGGGGTAAGGCATACCAATCTTCTCAGCTTGGTTTATCACCCACTGTGTATAGGCCTCATGAGCAACACCGGACCTCACACCCATATGCTTCACCTCTTTCTTTCGGAGCTTAGACCAAGCCTCTATGAAATCTTCTCTTATTCCTGTGGGTGCATTGGAGTAATGGAAGAAGTAAGGAGATGTAGCAAGATTGATGGGCTTTTATTTCATCGGGAAACCAAATTGTCGCAAGGCGAGCTCCGGGTTATAGTTGATTCCACCCCGGGTACCAAGAAGAGGTACATTAAGAAACTTCCCACCACCGAAGATGATTTCTTTGACTCTAGCAGCGGGAGTGAGCCAAACCACTTCATTAGGGGTGAGAGCCATGATCCTCTGTGAAATAGTCCAATTTTCTGGATTAACATGGAAAGACTTCAGAAGGTGCGAAATAAACCACCTATAGAGGAGAGGTACACAGCAAAGAATGTATCCACGACCCTTGCCGGATCGATCGTGAATAGCATGGTATGTGTCAGCTAGCAAAGTAGGAACCGGATTCTTGGAGTGGAAGATCATAATAGCATTCATGTCCACGAAGTCATCAAGATTCGGAAAGAGAATAAGCCCATAGATGAGTAGTGCAAGAATAGCCTCAAGAGTGTCCTGACAAGTAGTTTTGAGGTTGGCTTTCTCAAGTAAATACTTCGAAGTGAACCCTCGGATGTGAGCCTTAGTGACAAGATTCTTGGAGACATCGGTGGTCTTGAGATAGAGATCTTTAGCAATAACCAATGGAGTAGGAGGATTCTCAAGTCCCACGAAGGGTACCCCCTTAGCAATAGATAGATCCATCAAGCAAGAATAAGCCTCGAGTGTGGGCACCAACTGAAAGTCGGGAAAAGTGAAGCACCGATAGTCCCGATCATAGAATTGCACTAGAGTGTGCACAAGTTTCTCATCCACATTAGTCCGGAGAAGAGTAAGTAAGGCCCCGCAACGATGTCGAAAACCAGTCGGATCCTCGATCTTGAGTGCCAAATCTCTCAAACTAGCCAAATCCACTTCCTTAAACTTGTAGGACTTAGTCTTTCCCATTCCTACAATGTATACAAATTCAATTTGTCTAAGCCCTTCGATATATGCATGTATGCATGATTATGTTCAAGTACGGAGAAGACATGGTGGGTTGAAATTCAAAGTCGAGGAGTCATGGGTGGACACGGTGTCCGGTGAATCTAGGGCTTTGGATAACAGTAACCGGGTTCTAAAAAGTTCCCAAGTTGCAACCTCTCCGACGTATATCATGGTGTCACGAGACAAACACTCGCTCCCTGATTATCCGTAAGAAGGTCTAACTTGAGTGTAGTATCGCGTGACGACTAAAACTCGAGACAACACTCGGTCTAGCCTCCGCACTACATCCTAGAAAATGGCCATGGATGGGTTCGGTTATCTACGGTTCATAGTGTCATAGAACAATTAGAAGTAAAGTTCCTAAACGTGACAACACGCGCCGACAACATCACCCCCAAAATGCCTCAGCTATGTGGGATTGATCGCATAATCCAATACACGAGGCAACCCTCGGAATGAATTGTCGATTATATCCCCCCTAAATCCTAAGTTCACTCAGCCCGGGTGTAGGACTTTTGATATTCTTACCCCACACGTTTGCAAGGATTTAAACATTTATTCACATAGGAAGGCAAAAAAGAAGCAAGTAAAAACGAAAGCGCAAGCGGGGAAATAAAGACTAGGCGTAACTCTCGAATCTCCCCAGTGAAGTCGCCAGCTGTTTTATCTTGGTTTTCGGGTGTCAAACATTGATTACGTTTGAACCTTTTTAACCGTTGATATCTCATTTTTTCTTGGGAAGGGAAAAAATAAGCAAAACCCTTGAGAATCGAGGTCCGGGAGTTGTTTTCGCTACGGGAAGGTATTAGGCACCCATAATGACTATAGTATCCTATAGGAACCGTCTTTACTTTCTACGCGCGCGCTTTATTTTTAGATGCTATTTAAGAAATGATATTTACACCTAAAGGTTTACTAAGTCAAGAATTGGAGGGAGAAGAAGGCGTTTGAATTTTTATTTTATTTGAATTGAAGGAATATTGTTTCCTTGCCTACGTACCCTTTTAAGGGATCAAATCCACCGTAGTTCTCTTCCAAAAATGTTTTTGTTTTTGTTGGTTGATGTTAATTTTGAAAATGGAATTTTGAAGAATGAGAGAGAGAGGTCTCAAGAACATAAGATTTGGAAAATGTGAGGTGGAATTAGTTATTTTGCAAGAAAGAAGTCTAAGTATGATTAAAATTCATTAAGATTTTGTTTGAGAAAACAAAGGGAAAATCAATGGGATTTTGATCCCAAAGTTTATTTAGAAAATGATTTGAGTGATGTTGTTCATATTTTTCGAAAAAGAGAATTTTTCTAAGTATCGCGATTCCTACGCATACATCTAAACATACATTCCCTAAGCATACATCTAAAATAACCATGTGATATGTGTGCATGTGTCGGTGCTTGTGTCGGTGTACATTATTAGAGTCCATTGTCCTTTACATCATTGGCCTAAATACATGCTATGGTCTTGCAAGAAATTAAAAACATAAGGTAAAGTACAAGAATTCCTAGGTTTTACATTCTAACTTTTGCATGAATTTTAAAGTGTAATAAAGACTAAGAATATAAGATGGAGGATGAAATGCTTATGGATGAATGAAACATGAAATGAAAGGGGTTAGTAGCACAAATGATATAATAGCAAAAGATGAAGCAAGTAAAGCAAGCGAAAAAACACATTGAAACTTGACACTTTTTAGCCATTTTGAAAGGGTAAAATCATAGAAAAAAAAGGCAATGACATAGAAATAACCAAGGGATTATGAGCATATATTTTGACACACTTTGAAACCAAGAATTTACCAAGAGCAAAAGAAAGATTAAAATGCAAGAAATCGACATAACAACATGCTTAAGATAAATCATTATGAATCTTGTAAAATATGAATCCAATGATCTAATATCATAGCCAAATTTTCAGTCATGATGCAAGAATCAAAAGGACTAATATCTCACAAAATTCACAATGATTCCTATGAGCATAGTTATCACATTTATCTCTACATTTTTATCAAGATTCAAGTACAAACTTAACAACCAAACAAGAATGAAACTCACATACATTTTTCATGCTTTGGAGGTAAAATCCATCATGCACAAATTCAAGGAACACACAAGAAAACTATGCAAGAAGTGCGTGATTAATTTGGAGTTCTTTTACAACATTTTAACGAAAATGAACATTATTGGATCAACAAAGAAACTAATGCCTTTTCCACATTTTTAGATCCAAATTAATCATGTACTAATGCAAAAAACAATTAGAATTAACAAGAAAAGCCTTGCAAATTTTAGAACATTTTAGTACAAAAATTGATCAAACAGGGGGTGTAAACAGCAAGAAATTATCAAGAACACACAGGGAAGGGGGGTGTGCATAGCAGGCAAGCATACAAGCATGCATAATGGGCCTTAGGGGGGAGTGGACCGGTCCAAGGACGGGTTAACCCGGTTCATGGCAATATATATATAGGCCTGAACCGGTTTGAAGTTCATTCTTTCCCAACCCTTCTCTCTCTACAACGAAACCTAGAGAGAGAGGCTCTCTCCTCTCTCTAGAACCAGTCACCAGAGGTGACAACAGAGAAGACGACCGGAGCTTGCTCCGGTGCGGTGGTTCGCCGGTGGCGCCACCATACCGGAGCATTTTTTTTACGTTTTCAAAAAATTTTCACATCAGAAGCTTCGTCTCATCTTCCTCGTTCCAAATCCAGCGTTAGTTTTCACATATCAAAGCTCAAAAGCTCTAGATCTAGACTTCTCACTCTTTGTCAAAAAAACAAACCAAACGGAAAGCTGAAAAGAGAGAAGAGAGAGGCGTGACGTACCTGAGTTTGAATCGGAGAAAACGAACAAGAGGACGAAAGAAAACTTCAATCTGCGTCTCTTGTAGCTTCTGGTAAGAACTCTTGAACCAAAAATAAAACGGTTAGAACCTCTCCCTTCTTCCTTCTTGTGCCGGTTGAATGTGAATCGAAGTAACTCCGTTCAAGTTTGTTACGATCTGTAACGATCTTGAACTTCGAATTGCGAACCGGTTTTTGTTGATTTTCGTGAAATTGAAAGGAATTTTGGTGTTGTGGTGATTCTGTGATGTTGAATTTGATGAGAATTGAAGGATTTTGTGATGATTTGTGGAATTTTGGTGGAAATTGGTACGGTTAGGGTTTAGAAAGGGGATGAATGTTCTTGAGCATTCATCTCAGTTTCTGGAATTTTGTGGAGTTTGATCTTTGATGATCAGAGAGAGAAATTGGAACTGTGTTTTTGGTGAGTTGGCAGAAAATGAATGGTTTTGTTGGCACTTGTGCAGTGAATGCGCCTTTTATAGGCTGTCATGTGGCCTTTGACCCAATGAGGCGTTGACACGTGGACTTGGGCTGATGACTTGGACAAAAGGACTGAAATTGGACTTGGGGCTTCCCTGCAATTACCAAAAATAGTGGATTGGACTGTAAAATTAAAAAAGGACTGAAATGTAATTTTAACAACTTGGGGGACTAAAATGAAAATACTAGAAAATAGGGACTTAAATAAAAATAAAATTTGATTAAAATTTGGTAATTTGAAATAAACGTAAAGTGAAACCAATAAAAAAACACAAAACGGACTAAAATGAACCAACTACATAAATGAGGTACTTCAAAGTAACCTCTCTCTGCCAAAATTTCATGTGAAATGACCAAAATGCCCCTAGGGACTAAAATGACTCAAAACGACTCAAATGCAATAACCTCTCTCTGCCAAAATTTCGTGTGAAATGACCAAAATGCCCCTAGGGACTAAAATGACTCAAAACGACTCAAATGCAATTTTAAAATGGTTTTTTAACAGGGAATCAAAGCAAGAGTTTTATATAAACTAAATGAAAAGACTCAGAGACAATTTTCACAAATTAAAAGGAATTTTATCACAGATAATGACTAAAATGCCCCCAGGGGCTAAACTGACTCAAAATGACTCAAATGCAATTTTTTTTGAAATAGACTTTAACATGAGATTGAAACAAGGACTTATACAAACCAATTGAAAAGACTCAAACAATTCCCAAGGACTAAAATGAGTTTGAATGCAGGAAATGACTAAAATATCCTTTTTCATGAATTTTGCAAGTAACGTTGAAATAAGATGCAGAGAAAGGTGCAATTGATCAAGGACAAATTCAAATGATTTGAAATGCAAGAAAAATATTTTGGATGACTTGAAATGCAAGAAAAGAAGAATTGAGCTAGTATTTTTAGGTCCAAAATTAGGGTATAACATGTAGTTCTAGGTAGAAAATGTTTGTGTGTTGGTTTGTTTTAAGGAAAATGTTTTTGTAGTGAGAAATGCGAGTAAAAAATAATAATAAATTGTTGCAAAAAGTTGTTTGTTGTGAGTTTATTTGATCGCTTAATGTTTGCGAAGACTGCACTAAAAGTATATTTAACGTAGTTATCAATTTTAGAATATGTGCAATGACCAAATCAAAAGAGGATTCAACGTAGTCATCGAATTTGGGATATGCATAGTGATTGAATCAAAAGTGGATTTGACGTAATCACTATTTTGGGGTTTTAGAGATGACTAAACCGAAAGAGGATCTAGCATAGTCACCGACTTCAAAATTGGCATAACGATCGAATCAAAAGTGGATTTGATGTGATCACTATTCTGGGATTTTTGCAATGACTAAACCAAAAGAAGATTCAACGTAATCACCGACTTTAAAATTTGCATAGTGATCGAATCAAAAGCATATTTGGCGCAATCACTGCTTTTATATTTTTTGCGACAACTGAACTAAAAGAGGATTTAACACATTATCAACTTTGAGGTTTTTGTGATGACCAAACTAAAAGATGATTCATAATAAGGCGTCTCAAACAAAAATTAACAATATGTCAGATCTCGGCTGATCCGGTTTATTATTTTTTGTTTTATTTTTTATTAAGGTACTGCAAATATCAAATGTTGTTAGAATGAGGGGATTCAAAGATACATAGGTGGATTAATTTTGGATTGACCCAAAACTTAAACAAAACATCCAATACAGCTTATTCAGAAGCCCCCATCATGAAAACAAGATAAATAAAAAAAGATATGACATTAATAAACAGAAAAAAAATAAAAGGAAATAAAAATGCAAAATCACAAGGGGTTAGGGAGACTTCTACTGTACACTAAATTGAGGTGTATCTGTAAATTAAAAACAAACATGCCTCTTCAATTTGCATGCTCGCTTTGCTTCTTTCCTCTTCTGGTTTCTTTCCTCTCTCTTTCAAATGCAACTGCGATCAGTGCCTCGGCAACGGTGGCTAGGTTTGAGTTATATGCGGGAGAAACCGTGGACCTGTGTTGGGTGGTAACGGTTGAGGCGGTGGTTACCGGTGGTGATGGTTGTGGTAGTGGTTATTAGTTGCTGAGTCTCATGGTGCAGCTACAGAAGCTGCTGGATGACAGGATGAGAGAACCGAGGCACAACAGTTTGTGTGTTGTGATGGGCTGTGGAGGAGCAGTGCATTGTGGTTCTAGTTGTAGGTGAGAGGGAGAGGCACACAGTCGTAGTCCGACGAGAAATTAGATGGCGGTGACGGTGTTTTCGATAGACCTTCCTATACCTTCCTTCTCTATTTATTGTTTATTGTTGGGTAAACAGTGTTTTTAACCCCTGTAATATATGGCACTTTTGAGTTTAGCCCCTGTAAATTTTTTTTTTTTAGATTCCACCCTCATAAATTTTTTTTGTTTTGGTTTTGGCCCCTGACCCCTGTGACTCAGCAGAATCTATGAGGTGGCACTGACGTGGCATTTTTTTTTATTGGTTTTGGCCCCTGACCCCTGTGACTCAGCAGAATCTATGAGGTGGCACTGACGTGGCATTTTTTTTTATTTTTCAATTTTTTTTGAATGCCACGTGTGTAAATGAATGTCCACGTGGCATTTTTGATTATTTTTAAAAAAATAAAAAAACGAAAAAAATTCTTAAAAAATAAAAAAATTTCTGAAATCTGAATTTTTTTTAAAAAATTGGAAAAACTAATAAAAATGAAAACAAAAATCTAGAAAATTTTAAAAATAAAAAATAAAATATGGTAAAATTAAAAAAATGAAAAAATTCTGGAAAAAATTAATAAATTTCAAAAAATTCATATTTCCAAATTTTTTTCAATACTGGAAAAATGAAAGAAATTCATATTTTTTTTTCGGAAAGTACTTGTCATTCAACCTAAGCTCGGAATACACAAAAATTCCCGGAAAAAACACTAATGAAAATTTCGAAATTTCGAAAAATACACAAAAAACCTAAGCTCGGTTTATAAATATACATATTTTTTCCCTTATTCTCGGTTTATAAATACACAAAAATTCCCAAAAAAAATTTTGGAAATAAATACACTGAAAAAACCTAAGCTCGACATATATACTAATGAAAATTTTGAAATTTCATTTTGAAATTTCTCGGTTCAAGAAATACTAATGAAGATTTCAAAAATTTCATTTTTTTTAAAAATGATTAATCTTCAAGAAAATTTCAAAATTTTTTAAAATATTTTCCAGAAGTTTTTCACAATTTATATTTTTCATTAAAATTTGAATTAGAATTTTTCCAGAATTTTAATTAAAATTTCGAAAATTTTAATTAAGATTTTTCATTAAAATTTTGAAAATTTCATTTTTCCGGAATTTTAATTTTTTTCAGAAAATTTCGAAATTTTATTTTTCATTTTATTAGATTATTTTATTTTTTTAATCATTTTTTATGTTTATTAATTTTTCCAGAATTTTTAAACTTTTTTCCGTATTTTTTAAAAAAATTTCATTTTTATTAATTTTTCAATTTTCCAAAATTTTTTAATATTTTTTTCAATTTTTTTATTAATTTTTCATTTTTTCAGAATTTTTTAATATTTTCAGATTTTTTTTCAATTTTTAATTATTTTTAATTATTCCAGAATTTTTTAAAAAAAAAATAAAAAATGCCACGTGTACCCCAAAAAAAATATAAAATAAATTTAATTATACAGTCAGCGTGACACGTCATCAAAAAAGGTGACGCAGCATGCCACGTCAGTGCCACGTCAAAGATTCTGCTGACTCAAGGGGTTCAGGGGCCAAAACCAAAACAAAAAAATTTTATGAGGGTGGAATCTAAAATTTTTTTTTTACAGGGGTTAAACCCAAAAGTTGCTTATATTACAGGGGCTAAAAGCACTGTTTACCATGTTGTTGTTATTAACATGGAAGTTTTTTGAATGGTGAAAGTGTGGGTTTGTAGGGAAGTGTTGTGTGGTGGAAGTGATGGTGTTTTATGGAAGATGGTTAGAATGGAGGTGGTGAAAACTCCATGAATCTCTACATTTTTCCTCACTTTCTTTTCATCTCTATTTTTTATTTTTGTTCGTCTCTTTTCCTCTCAGTTTCTTTTGTTTCTTCTCTCTAAGTTAGCTCTTGTTTTTTTTTTTTATTTTTTTATTTCCTCCTTTTTTTCCCTTTCTTTTCAATTATTTATAGGTTAAATTGACCAAAGGAGTTTCGAAATGGATGTCCCTTCCATCTCACAAAAAGGCCAGTTACCGTGTATAACTTCTATTTTCAAACTTGCTTCAACTAGAAACTATTTGTATGTGCACTGCAGGACTAGGAATTATATGCATTGAAGACAATATGGTAACTTGGAACAAGTTTCCATATTTATTCTTTGATTTTGGGATTGTGTAAAGGATAGCTAGATTGTGCGGCTGAACTTTGATTGTTTTCCCACTTGGTGAATAATGGAAAAACATGATAACATTAAAAATTATTACATATTTTTGGAATTTTTGTAATTTTGCCTGGACAAAATTAGGGTACTACAGTTGTGATTTCAAGAATTCTATCAATTACCCTAATTTTCAATTTCTATGCAACCACAACCTTCAATCTTCAAGTAACCCTTGAAATTGATGATTCTCCAAGTCTTCAAATCCTCAAACTCCCATGCAATCCTTGAAGCTCTACACCTCGAACTCTTCTTTGTTATGTTCGGAGCTTGGATCCTCTTGAACTTGAGAAGATTAGACAGAACCCCCAATCCGTTGGAGGTGGAATAAAATCACTCAATCCTCTTTGGACCCTTGATTCCCAATCAAGTTCCTTGAATGAAACCAATATACAATCCTTATAGCACTCTAGCAATCTATGACTCAAAGATCATAAAGATTCTTAAAAAAAGTGTTTAACATGAAAACTAGTGGAAAGATAGGTTTGAAGACTCAAGATAGATAGTTGCAATTGATTCAGTAGTTTTGGAGTTGGGATGATATGAATATATATAGAAATGAGTGGTAAGGGCAAAATTTTAACCAAAAGCGTTGTGTTGAATCGAATCATAAAAACTTGAATCGTATCAAACATGTAGAAAAGGATGAAACTAGAGCTATGAAGGTTGATACGAATAAGACAAAGTGTGATTCAAATCAACCCTGCCCAGACAAAGGTTGATATGATTCAAATATTTGTGAATCTATTTAACACCTTAAAAAAAATAAGTCCAGAAGTAAAGAATGATACAAATCAGACAATTTTGATTTGATTCACCAGTGATACGATTCAAGAAACCATGAATCGTATCAAAATGCATGACACACACACAACAGAGATAGAAAGAATGCTTGATACGAATCAAAAATGCTTTGAATCGAATCAATCACATAGAAAAAAGTTTTTGCCACTCAAAAGGAAGATTTCTACATATATGGAAACATTTGACATCCGAGAATCATATGACACAAAGAGACAAGGAGTGCTAGGTGTTTTAACAAATTTCTAGGCTATAGCTAACATTATATAAACATCATCAAAATAACCTATAGTTAGCATTATATAAACATCAACAAAACAAACCTAATGTTATAAACAACTTCACAACATATTGATGGCTTTAGAGGTAAGACATATAGAATCATTAATTTGCTTTCCCTTTATGAATCTTCTTTGCTCAATTAAAATTTTATCTGGCAATATCTGATCTAATTTGTCAGCAATTTTTATTGAAATGGTCTTGTATTTGAAGTTAGCCATTGCTCAGTTATTAGGTTTATTCGAATTTAAAGTCATAAATATTTGTACTTATAATTTTAATTCAAACTATAATTTCATAAAAAATGTTGTTGGTAATTTACATGTGTTAACAAAATAAAAAGAGTGAAAAGACGGACACGTTAGGATCCGTCCTTCCGTTAGTTATAATAATGAAATTTGAACCATAGATTGGTTTGTGCAACAGTATATTCACAATCTCAATGGTTGAAAATGTTATATCATGAAGGTAAATGGATTCTAAAGAAACCTAATAAATAAATGATTGAATTGATATAGATATATGTTCCTTAAAAGAATTATAGCTTCCAGAAAATAGGTGTTCAATTTAACTAATATTTAGTGCAAATGGACGTAAATGATTGTCTCAAGTCAATATTAGTTTGATCAAGTGCAAAATTTGTTAGTCATACATAATTTTGACTCTCGCAAATGACAAGTACATACACTTTTTATGTTAAATATATTCAACAAATACGGATAAAGATGATTTGAGATCTTCTGACGAAAGCATTTGAAAGACTCATTCCATTGCACATGAATTTGATTATCGTAATGATTGTTGTAATTAAGTGTGAACGGACACAAATGATTGCCAAGAGTCAATTTTAATTTGAAACATGTGCAAGATTCATTTAGTCAGACACGATGTTGACTCTCGCAAACAACAAATACATACACTTTTTATGTTACTTATGTTCAATACATATGAAAAAAATGTCTGTTTTAAGATCATATGACCAAAGTATTTGAAAGACATATTCAATTACACATGAGTTCGATTCTTGTAATAATTGTTTTAATTAAGTGTAACTAAAATGTTGTAGAATCATATATCAAGTTATTATTTCAAATTCTTAAAATCTCAATGTTCAATACATATGAAAAAAATGTCTGTTTTAAGATCATATGACCAAAGTATTTGAAAGACATATTCAATTACACATGAGTTCGATTCTTGTAATAATTGTTTTAATTAAGTGTAACTAAAATGTTGTAGAATCATATATCAAGTTATTATTTCAAATTCTTAAAATCTCAAATATATACTAAAGTATAGATTTACCACTTCAAAATCCTCCCCTCCAAATAAAATCTGTTACGTAATATCCTAAATTTTAATTTTCCTAATTAATAAAAACACACAATTGAGAGAGAACCCACACACTTGTTGATATAGGCCCGTTTGTTAAATATTTTTTTAAAAATAAATTATTTTTTATGTTTTAATATATTTGTCTTCTCATCGAAAGCGACGCCGATGGCGGGGAAACCCCCAGAGATTGAAACGAATGCAAAGAAAATTTCCTTTCGCGACATGCTTACTGAAGGACAGCAACCTGTGCCAATCAAAGAGAAAGTTGATATGGTTGCTAAAGGTCTGGTGCAAATTGCACATCAAAGTGGAAATCGACTTCTGCCGGTTGTCACGTTAGATGAAAGTTATTTCAAGGAGTTGTGCAATCCGTGGGTAGGTTCTCTGGTGATTAAGCTCTTAGACAAAACAGTCCCTTATCATGTGTTAAGGGAGAGACTCAAAAAGTTGTGGAAACTATCAGGGGGGTTTGATATTATGGATATCGACAACGGTTTCTACATGGTTAAGTGTGATTTGATTGCTGATAAGGAAAGAATAATGTCAGAGGGTCCTTGGATGCTCTTTGATCACTACCTTGTTGTCTCACAGTGGACACCGGAATTCGCCTCCCCTTTGGCAAAGATTGAACGCGCTATGGTGTGGATACGATTCCCGGGTCTAAACTTGGTGTATTTCGACAAAAGCTTCATGCTAGCCCTTGCATCAACAGTTGGTACTCCTGTCAAGGTTGATACCAACACCTTAAAAGTGGAGCGAGGTCGATTTGCTCGTATTTGTGTTGAAATTGATCTTACAAAGCCGGTGGTGGGGAAAGTCTGTGTTAATGGATACTGGTATATGGTTCAATATGAAGGCCTTCACATAATATGTGCTAGGTGTGGTTGTTATGGACACCATACGCGCGACTGCAAGAAGATGCCGGAGCAACGTCCAACCATCACTGCAACACCGGCGTCATCAGGACCGGCAGTTACAATTCCAGATTTGGAGGTAGCAGGAGACAAACCAGTTAATGCAGGAGATAATGTTACGTCTATTCAGTCTCATAAAAATCAAACAGAAGTTAATGTTAATCATGAAGGAAAAAATGATGAGAGTGAAGATGTACATGGAGAATGGCTAGTTGTACGTAGGAAAAAAAAGGCACCTACCAAGATTGAACAAAAAAAGGCACCACCAAAATTGAACAAAAAAAGGCTACTTTTGTGCCATTGGTGAATAAAACTACCACCCTTAGTCAACGCAATATGATGTGGCATCCAAGAGGGGAAGAAACCAATTTTTATTCAAAACAAGTAACTCATAATGCTAAAAGTGGGATCAAAAAAAGAGAAGGTTTGATGGGAATATTCCTGACGTGAGGAATAACACTAAGGTCATCGGATGGGGATTGGTTCTCTGAGGGGGTTACTAAGGTCATCGGGAACGGCCTCTCGACCCAGTTCTGGCATGACCCGTGGTGTGGGAATATCCTCCTCAGAGTTAGGTTCCGTAGGCTGTTTCAACTGTCTCTCCAGCAAGGGGGTGTTGTGGGGGATCTAGGTAGTTGGGTGGGGAGTGTTTGGGTTTGGGATCTCAGATGGAGGAGACCGCTTTTTGTTTGGGAGTCGGACTTGCTTGTCGAGATGTTGGGGGTGGTGACCAGGAACTCCCATACAAATAGAGACGATAGGTGGGTTTGGGCCTACAGTTCTGATGGTCGGTATTCGGTTAAATCGGCTTATGGCCACCTTTTGAGTCGCCTGCCGGGTACCGATGCCCCGGTTGGTGAGGCTCTGCAGGCGGTGTCGCGGGTGTGGAAGTCGGGTGCCCCGTCTAAGGTAGTGGTTTTCTCTTGGCAGCTTATCCTAGATAGAATCCCTACCAGGCTTAATCTTAGTCATCGTGGGGTCCCGCTGCCGGTTGGGGGTTTAGGGTGTGTTTTCTGCGCAGCGCCGACTGAGTCCTCGGTTCATCTGTTTCTTTCGTGCCCGTCTATCCTTCCGGTGTGGTATCAGGTTGTTAGGTGGTTAGGTTGGGAGTTTGTGATTCCAATAGGTCTAGCCCGCCAGTTCCTTTCCTTTACGGGTTTAGGTGGGGGGAAGCGGGTGAGATTAGGTTTACTTATTGTTTGGCATGCTGTTATTTGGACCATCTGGACGTCTCGGAATGACCTTATTTTTTCTGGTGGCGCCCATTGCGAGGGGCCTGTGGTGGATAGGGCGAAACTCTTAGCTTGGAAGTGGTTCCTGGCTAAGTGCCCTGCTAGTTCCTGTTCTTATTATGAGTGGGAGGCGCAACCCATCCTTTGCTGGCAGCGGTAGGGTGTTGTGGTGGTTGTGTTCCTGGGGTTGTGGGGGGTTAGGGTGGGGTGCTTCGCCTCTACCTTTCCGGACTGTCTTCCCGGGTTCCTTCGTGTGCTTTTCCTTGGCAGGAGGTGGTGTGGGTGGGGGTCCTTTTGCTGCGTGACTCTTGGGTGTTTTCTTCTGTTTTTTGGTGGTTTGTTTTGTTTTGTTGGTGCCGCTGGTGTTTTCCTCCTCCCTCGTTTGTGAGGCTAGGGGGCATCCTCGGTGTTTGTTGGGTGTCTTTCGGCATCCTATTGGTGTATTTGTACAGTTACTTTCTTTATTTATATATATATATATATATATATATATATTTTGCCATTCAAAAAAAAAAAAAAACACTACGGGCTCCACCAACTTGGACAACTTTAATCTCACTAGTAGCAAACAAAAGACTTTCGGAAGTGAAACAAGCAATAGAGGGGTGCAATCTATTGTACCAACTAATGTCACAGCCAATCTAAAAGAAACACAACGGCATCATACACCTCAAGAGACTGAGACGAATAAAGAGTGTAGTAATAATGAGAAACCAGTGGTGCATGTGCTGTCGATTCTCAACAAAAACGAGGAAGAAGTCGTCCAAAAGACTCCTATTAATTGGGTGGAAAATTGTCAAGACATGCAAGATTAATCTTGCATTATGTGTCCTTGTATACATTGTTTAGATGATTGGTTTCAAAGATGTATCTGCGCTCTCTTGGAACATTTGGGAAGCTCAAAGTTTAAAGGCTAAAAGACATATGATGGATTTGATTAGAAAGTACAATCCTACTTTTCTTGTCATCATAGAAACTCATGTAGCATTTGATAAAAATTTAGTGTTTTGGACTAAAGCTGGGTATGTTAAGATCCAAGCTGTGGAAGCTCAGGGCCACTCCGGAGGCATTTGGATTCTTAAACAAGTGGGAGTAGCATTCAAGCTGATCTTGTAGACATTTTTTGGTAATCTTTTTTGGTACCTTACAGGAATCTATGCTAGTCCAACTTATGTGGCTCGAGTTCCTCTTTGGGACCATCTATGCTCTTTAAGTCAAGATTTGGTTGGGCCGTGGCTTATGCTTGGAGACTTTAATGAAATCACCACTCCTAGTGAGCAAAGAGGAGGGGTGTTCAATCAAAATAGAGCAGATGGCCTTCTGAAGGTCATGGATCGTTGTAATATGCTGGATATTCACTCTATTGGAGGTAAGTTTACTTGGCACCGTAATTACAGAGGACAAAGAAGAATCGTGAAGAAACTAGACCGTGGCATGGCTAATCTTACATGGCGGTGTAGTTTCCCGGAGGCTTTCGTGGAGGTGCTTCCGAGACTTCATTTAGACCATAATCCTCTCCTCATCAGGTGCGGAGGTATTCCTGCTCGTCAAGGTAACCGACCTTTCAGGTTTGAAGCAGCATGGATCACTCACCCAGACTACCAATAAGTAGTTCAAAGTGCTTGGACCAGGGCTGTATCTGATCCCGTGTTAGCTCTTAAGAAGGTGGAAGAGGACTCTATTATTTTTAATAAAGAAATTTTTGGAAGCATCAAGAATAGGAAATATAGCATAGAGCGCAGGCTTAAAGGGATCCAAAAAGCACTTGAAAATATTGATTCTGCATCCTTAGTATATCTAGAGCATCAACTGCAGAAAGAGTATGATACTATTTTATTTCAAGAAGAGCTCTTGTGGTACCAAAAATCTAGAGACAATTGGATTAAATTAGGGGACCGTAATACTCGTTTTTTCCATGCTCAAACTGTGATCAGAAGGAACCGCAACAAAATTCATGGGCTTAATCTTCCAGATGGTTTGTGGTGCACTGACGACGATATTCTTAAGGTTGAGGTAATAAAATACTTCAAGGATCTTTTCTGTTCGTCTACTACTCAAGTGCTTCCATAGACCGAGAGTAGGTCTCGATTCTGCCCCCAATTGGATACGCTTGCTAAAGAAACTCTTAGCCAAACAATCACTTATGAGGAAATTACTGCTGCCTTGAATCATATGCACCCTTATAAATCTTCGGGGCCAGATGGTTTTCAAGGTATTTTCTTCAAACAATATTGGCACCTTATTGGGAAAGATGTGTGTGATTTGATTACCCAAGCTTTTGCGACGGGGAAATTTTATAATTCTCTTGCTCACACTCTTATTGTCTTGATTACTAAAGTTGAGCAACCGTCTAATTTCAAAGAGTTTCGCCCTATAAGCTTATGTAACACAATATACAAGCTCATCACTAAGGTCCTTGTTAATAGACTGTGACCGATGCTTGATCAAATTATTGGTCCCTTTCAAAGTAGTTTCCTCCCTAGTCGTAGTACTAGCGACAACGCCATTATTCTTCAAGAAGTGATTCACACCATGCGTAAATCAAAAAGGAAGAAAGGAGATGTTGTTTATAAATTGGACTTGGAGAAAGCCTATGATAACGTTAATTGGGATTTTCTCAAGTCTTGTTTGGAGGACTTCTGATGCAGGAGGGTTTCTTAGTAATTTAGTAGTATTTATTATTTAGCCAAATCTTAGTAATTTTCTAGAACTTTCTATTATTATTTCGTTTTATTTTATTTTGGCCCACGGGTTTGTTATTTCTTTCACTATATAAGCAGAACTTGTAACAGCTCGTTTTTCGCTAGATTTATTTTATTATTTATTTATGTGTGTTCTATGTGCTCTTATGTGATTAATTGTCTCTGTGTGTATTTTTGGTTGGGATTCGTAGAATTCGGTGTTAGAAGGGTATTTTAGTCATTTTGGGCTTAGGGGCATTTTGGTCATTTTGAGGGCAGTGGCAATTTTGTAATTTTGCAGAAAGTTATTTTTAAGTGCTTAGTGAGGATTTTATTTTACTAATTGCTAGAGGGTGTAGTAATTCTTTTATTTACCGTTAAGTGACCGTTAGTGTTATATTTTACCGGTAAGTGAGTAGTGACATTTTGAGTGTTAGAATAGAAACGGGTTAGGCCCATTAAGGTTTAAGAAATAAGCCCAATTGAGTAGAGCTAGTATATAAACTCTAGTTGTTGGTAAAACTAGGTTTTACAAACATTTTCATTTCATTTGAGAAGAGAAGAGAAAGAGGCTAGAGGGAAGAACAAGGGTTAGAGCTTGAAGAGGGGATTCATCATCTAGGAGCTCATTTGAAGCTTGGGTTAGAGATTCTTGGTGCTAGAGGTAAGGGGGTTAGGTTTCAACCATAATTCATTTTTTTTTCTCTTTACCCATTTTTGTTGAATTGATTAATTGAACCTAATTGTTGTCAAATTCGTGCATAATTGTTGTTGTTATGTTTGAGAACATGATTTATGTGATAATTGCATGTTAATATGTGAATTAACATGTTCAAATGCATAGTTGTTGGTGTTTTGTGTTCTTGAGCAAGTTTGATGAGAATTGATGTTGTGATGTTGAATTATGCATGAATTTGTGTTCATTAGTTGTTGTTATTGATTTGGAACATGTTGTTGTGGAATTGGTACTTTGGGTATCAAGATTGGTGAATTAATGATGAGATTTGATATTGTTGTTGAAAGTTGAGAATGAATTGAGAAATTGGTGAATTTGGTTAGGTTGATGATTTAATTCCAAAACTTGTATGTGTTTAAGTGTATTGAACCTATTTTGACCTATAAACACTTTCTGGAACTTGTTTTGGTGATTTGGGGGATTGAAAATTGGATTTTGGGATGAAAATGGGTTAGAACCCGTAACTGAGTTCTGGGAATCTGATGTAGGACGCTTTCGCGTGCTTAGGACGCTTAAGCATCCCACCAGCGTCCCAGAAGCGTGCCAAAAGCGTGCTGTTCCAGGAGCTACTGAAACAGGGACGCTTAAGCGTGCAGAGGACGCTTTCGCGTCCTAGCCTCAGTTCAGCAATTTTTGATTTTTGTTTTCGAGCACTTGGGGACCAATCCGATACTTCTAAAATGTTTCTTTGGACTTAATTAACCTCTGTTTATGCCTTTAATCCTACTGGAACATGATTTGATTTGGTTTGGACTTGAATTTGTGAAAATCGTCTAACTTTTATAAAAACGGTTCAAACGTTGATTTTTCCGAAAACTCGTTTTTCTCCGGAATTTGAGGTGGGATTAAAGTTGTATATTGTTTATATGATTTCTAAAAATGGTTGTGATTGGTTCCATCAAGTTTGAACTTGTTTTGCTTCGAAAATGGAAAACTTGGTGAAAAGTGATAAAATGAGACGAACTTTGAGTTTTCATGAATTCGTCGCATTTGGCCGATGAAATGCTTACGTAACCTCTACTACACACATATGTGAATTGTGAGAATTCTAGGCATAGGCAATTGAGCTTGTTTACTTGGTTTTGACTCAAATGTTCAATTAATTTTAAGATATGACTTGGAGAGACGAACTTGACTAAAGATGACTTTTGAGAACCAATTGATTGTGAATCCTTTATGGAGTACTGTTATATGACTATGAAATGGTGTATGAATGGTTGTTGAGTGATGAATATGATGTTTGTGATCATATGTTGTATTTGTTCCCCTATTTGGATTGTAAGGAATTATGTGAAAATGTGGCAACTATATATTGATTTATGTGGAGATGATTAATGATGTATGTATATGTCAAGTGATGGTGAATTGTTGTCGGTGCATATATACTAATTGAACGGTGATGAACATGTTATGTTATGTTGTTTGTGGAACATGTTAAAAGTTGATTGTTGGTGGTGTATATATGTGACAACTATATGTTGTGTGATTTTTGATATTGTTGGTGATTGTATATTTGTTAAATTGGTGGTGAATTGTTGATGATTGCATATATACAAGTATTGGTGATGATGAGGTGATTATTGTTTGTGTGAACATATGCATTTGTAGTTGAGTCATATGTTCATGCATTCATGACTGATGGTGGTGGATTTTATATCCAAGACTGATGGTGGCGGATTTTATATCCAATTGAGGTGAGTACGATGTTTTTGTTGCATCGAAGGTGACGACCTTGAGGTGTTTTGGTACCACATGCATCTAGAGAAGAGTCTAGAACATTGCATGCATTTGAATAATTGATGAGTTGTGTCATAATTGAATATATGA
Source organism: Medicago sativa (assembly GCF_051527215.1). NCBI lineage: Eukaryota > Viridiplantae > Streptophyta > Magnoliopsida > Fabales > Fabaceae > Medicago > Medicago sativa. The sequence continues at coordinate 34,154,372 of NC_140756.1, read as the reverse complement.
CTTGGTGAATTTGTGTATTGGTGAAATTGGTGAATGTTGTGATGATGTGGATTGGTGTATATGTACATTGGTGAATTTGTGTATTGGTGAAATTTGGTGAATGTTGTGATGATGTGGATTGGTGTATATGTACATTGGTGAATTTTGTAGATGGTTGTGAATAATTGTATTATGCTCTAATTGCATGCCTTAATTGTTTGTACTTATACACTTGGTGAATCAATTGATGATGGTTATTTTAATAATAATGATGAGGTGAGATTTGTATATGTATATATACATATATGATGTGGTGATGTTCTTTGATAATGATGATGGCTTGCTTATAACTTTGATATGACGAATTGTACTTGTTGAGATAAGCATGCTAGATGAGTAATGAAGTGAGTAATGTTTTCATTGATTGATGTTGATAAATGATGAGCTTTTGTTGATGACTTGATTAGAGGTTGAATATACATGCTATGCTATGATATTAATGTGATAGCTTGAAATGTAAGTGATGGGGGATAATAATGATCATGTGATGCTAGTGTTCTAGGAGGGAGGGTTATGTATATGTGATACGTGTATGATACACTTGTTGATATGAACTTGGAATGATTGTATGGAATGGTTCGAATGGTATGAGAATCATGAATACTTGTGAATACATGTATGATTTGTTATTCTGTATTCTTGAATATATATTCTTTCATTTCCAATGTTCATGATAAATGTTTTTCGCGGATTATGATGATGTAATGCTAACCCTCAGTGGTCTGTGGTGGACCGCCTACCTTTCTGTATGGACGGGTAGACGGCGTGCAGGATGCTTAGTTGTTGCTTGTTGATGCCGAGGAGTGGAGTTCCTCTTTTTCATGCAAGTGTCTAGATTAGGGCTCTGATCTAGGATAGTCTTTGCATGATGTTTATTTGACTTGGTATTTCGGAGTTGTTGAGATATTCTGTTATTTGAGATTTGGAGATACATTTGTATGTATTTTGGAGATCCAGAGATGTTTATGAATTATATGTTGTTCCGCTGCTATGTTGTGTAACATGATCTTTATGCATGTATGTATTGTGGTTTATTCGGAGACGTAGCATCTATTTCTAGATTATTTCTGATGTATTCGCGCGTTTTACCGCTTAATAGAAATAGGGTGTTACAGAACTTATGTAGCCTAAGAGGCACACTTTTGATTCAATAAAATTATTAGAGATTTTCTCTCAATTCTGGTGGATTCCGGAACCCTTATTTTGATAGGTTTGTCGCTTGCAACCCTATTTTCACAAGTTTGTCGCTTGCAAACTTGTTCTTTTATATCTAGGTTTAGCGTTTGCTAACCCTACGCTTCCGTACTGCGTCAGTTGGTATCAGAGCAGGTTTCTCCTGTTCTTTTCCTAACGTGATCAGCCATGGGAGATCAACCGGTGACGAAAGCAGAGGCTGTCGCGGCTCTTACCCCGGCCCTTAATGCTTTGGCTGCACAAATGGCAATATTAACAACTAACCTGAATAACATCGCCAACAGCACCAACAACAACAACAATAGAGACAATTTGAATAGGAGAGGAGAACCAATTCCGGTTATTAGGGTTCGTAATAACAATCAGACTATTGATGGCGATGGATGTGGGAATCACCATGATTACCGCGTAAAGGCTGATATTCCATTGTTTTACGGAACGATGGATGTAGAAGAATTTTTGGATTGGGTGATTGATGTTGATAGATTTCTCGACGTCATGGACGTCCCGGAAAGCAAGCAGGTTAAGATGGTTGCAAACAGACTGAAAAGTACCGCAACTGTTTGGTGGGATAGACTCGTTGTGCATAGACAGAGACAAAGAAAAGGCCCTATTCGAACTTGGAGAAAGATGAAACAGTTAATGCATGAAAGATTTAACTCTCGCGATAGATTGTCTCTCTCGCCGCTTGTTTCAATTGAAAGTTTGGAGAGGAAGCAGCTTCCGTCGCCGCGGATGTATCAAACGCCGGTGAAGGGTGGTTATGATGAGAATAAGAAGGAGCAGTTGAGTAAGGAGGATCTTGGAGTTGGTGGGAATTTATCGCATGATGCTGATATGGAAAAGAAGAGGGCTACAGTTGACAATGAAAAGATCAAACTTCCTGTCATGGAAGTAATTGATGTATTAGTAGCAAATAAGAAGAGTTCGACAATAAATGCCCAACCTGATGTATTTGGTACTGGTCAGCCTCGGCCTTTTCCACCAGTTGCTTCAAAAACTGTAAAGTTAGAAAACTTCCTCGGTGGACACCTGTAGACCAAGATTTTCGGGTATCAAGCCATTGATTGGACTTGAACCTTCAATCTACCGGACTTGCTCGATTTTATTCTTGGGAAGGGAAAAAGAGATTGAAAAACCCTTTTTGGATCCGGGGGTTGGTTACGATTCGGGAAGGTGTTAGGCACCCGCGTCGTTCACGGTACTCCGTGAGAACCTCTTTCTAACTTTATTTTATTTGAAAATTTGTTGTTTAAAGTTGAAGTGAAAGAATGGAGGGAGAAGAAGTTTGGAGTTTTGGTTATTTTTATTTGATCGATTTGAAAGGAATAAAGCCTCTGCCTACGTACCCTTAAAAGGGATCAAAACCGTCGTAGTTCACTCTTATAAAAAACATTTTTGTGGGTTAGGTTGATTTTAGTTTGATTTTGAAAATGATTTTGAGAAGGGTTGCGAGACCTCAAGGTATAGAAGAATAAAATAGAAGTGAGGTTGTTTCATTTTATTTGAGAAATTTGGTCTAAGTTTGATTAAAGTTCATTTAGGAATTTGATTAAGAAAACAAAGGGAAAACCACTTGGATTTGGATCCAAGGTTTATTAAGAAAACAATTTGACTTTTGCTTATTTGATTTTTGAGATAAAATGATTTTTCTAAACTAACGGAAAGCGAGCGTAATAACGTGAAAATTAAAGCGAGCGTAAAGCAATAAATAAAGTGATAGTGTCGGTGCAAGTGTCGGTGCTTGTGTTACCTACATTATTACAAAAATTCCTAGGTACATTCTATGGCCTCTTTGCCAAGCTACAAACCAATGGTAAGAATATACATTTGTTTCCTAGTTATACATACTAAAATATCATGGAATTTTAAGATAAATTGCAAGAATAAAATGCGTGAGATGATGCTAGAAGTAAAGCAAGCATAATAAGATGACAAGAAACTTAAAGCATTGCATGGATTATCAAAGAGAAAGCAAGATGTCGAAATGTTAAAGAAATGCATGAAGTAGAAATTGGAATATTAAAGCCAAATCAACACAAGATATTATGGAGTAAAAAAGTTTTAAAGTGCATGGAGTAATATTTTTTTTTGAAATGTTAAAGCAAAAGAGTTATGGAGATTAAAGTATTTTAAAAAACTAAGAACCACAGACACAAAATGAGTTTAAAATGCATGAGTTTGTGTTTAAAAGCCTATATAGGCTATAATGCATATGATGAAAATGAAGTTAATGAACAAACAATGTAATAACGCTATGCATGGTGCGAAGTACTTTTCAAAAGTCTAGATGAATTAAAAGTAAAAATATGCATGGGACAAAAGTTTATTTATTAAATGAATTAGATAGAAAATGCATGATAATAAGTTTAAAGCATTATATGAGTTAAAAGTGAAATGAAGATGCATGAGATTATATTAGAGATGATGCAAAACATAACATAACCAAATATTAGATCCTAAATCGACAGGCTGAAAAAAAAGTCATAAACTGAAACAAGCTACCACAGAACATGTATGGCACTAAAAAAAAATCAAAGATGCACGAAATGAGGTCTTAAAACAATTAAAGCCAAAATTAGAGGAATGCATATTATGCAAATCAAATCCTTACAAATGTATGAAGCGTAATTAAAACATCATATAAGTTTTTTTATAAAATGTATGAGACTTCAAAGAAAGATTTACGAGACACAATACCTACAAGAAGGAGGTACAGAAACTACATCTGGTGGTGTAAACAGTCACCAAAACAAACAAATAGTGAACAGAACGGGCCTAAGAGATATGGAGCAGATCGGGCCAAAGGGAAATGGACCGGTTCAGGATCCGAAGCGGTTCAACCGAACCGGTCCAAAGTTAGTGGTATATAAAACATGGTTTTAGGGTTTCATTTCATTTTAGCAAGAAGCTTACCCTTCCCTTAGACACATCGGCGCCGCTCTTCCTACTTCTCTTCATCTTTTTTCAAAATATTCAAAATGATCAAACACACAAAAACAAACAATCATACGGAAAAACATAACCTCTCGTCACTTCTCTTTCAATCATGTTCCTATTTCTCTTCTTCTTCATCTCAAACATTTTTCACACAAACAGACTCAACCAAAACGTATCACACATAAGCCAGCAACAAATTGAACTCATAACACGATTACAAGCGCAACACAGGTCATAGATCGAATCAAAAAAGGGAAAACAGCGATACCTGAGTTAGATTGGAGGACGTTAGATCGCGACGGAAAACTTCAACTCTTCACTTTCACAGATTCGGATCTATATGCGTTGCTGTTTAAAGTTGTTGTTCAAACTCGGTTCTACTTCTTGTTACTGCGAATCGGCCTCAGCTTCCATTTCCTTCTCCCTTTCTTCTTCTTTGTACCGATCTGTAGTTGTTAATGAGTTGTTGGACGAGTTTGACGATGTTCTTCTTTGTTTCTCAATGTTCTGATTTCCTGATGATTGTTTACATTTTCAAATTGATTTGGTTTGATTGTATTGATAGAGTCGTGTTGGGATAGTGTTTATACGTAGGTGTTGTGAAATGAAATTGAGAGAAAAGGAATAAACAGTGTTACTGTTACAGTGATGCGATTGGATTTGTGAGTTTGGTATACGGAAGTGGTATGGTTATTTATGAGTTTTGTTCTTCTGTGTTCTTCATTTCTGGAAACTGTTCATGAATGTTCTTGAGAAAATAAAGCTTTGATCTGGATTTGAGGAGAGAGAGAAGAAATTAGGGTTTGTGTGGTGATGGGTTGCGGCTACAGTGATTCAGTCCCCTTCTGCAGTGTAATAAATGCCTTCTATTTATAGTGACAAGAATAGGGTTTAGGTGAAAGATTGTGGACAAAAACGCCCTTTGCTTGGGCTCCAATTCTGGACAGATGGATCAAAGGACTAATAGACTGGAGACACCTGTACATGACTAAAGACTTCTTTGGACTAAAACTTAAAGCAACTAATAATGATTAAAAGGGAAAAAAAAAGAGTCACTTGAGTGACAAAGGGGATAAGCAAAATAAAATAAAAAGTGACAAAGGGGATAAGCAAAATAAAATAATAATAAAAAAGGAAAGTTATAAACAAAAATGGAAGCAATAATAAAAAAAATGGAAACAAATAAAATGTAAAGGAAAATAAAGAAACTAATTAATAAAAATAAGGATGACATAAATGAGATGATAAAATGCAAAGCTGCCTCTTTCGGAAACCAAAATGAGGTATTTTAAAATACTTCTCTGACGAAAATTCGTCTGAGAGGAAGAAATTACTCGGCGTTAAAAGCACGAATAAAAACGGTAAATACCAAGAAAAGTGGTCAAAATTTGGGGTATGACAGATGCCCCTATTTAAGTTTCTTCGTCACGAAGATTTGAAAGAAAACTTTTAAATCGATGGGTCGAAGAGACTTAAATACTAAGTACACCGAATTTTGACCAGTTGAAAAGCTGAGAATGCGATGAATACAATGCTATGAATGCATGCGATGCGAGTATGAATGCAAAGACGACGGAAATAAACTGATTGGGGAACAAACTGATAAGTATCACTGGGGAGATAAAGTCTTTCTACTACCAACTGATGTGGAAGAGACGAAAATGCGAAAGATAAAGCTTGAACAGAAGATAAAGCTTGGACGGAAGATAAAGCTCGAGATGGCAAATAAAGCTTGAGACGGAAAATAAAGCTTAAGACGGAAGTACAGAAGATAAAGCTTGTCTATATTGATTAGTATTGATAAAGTGATTATTGGATGGGATCTACCACTTGAACACAAATTGATTGGTGACATTTATGAATTAAACACCTTGAGGATGACCTTTTTATGTATTGGATTAGTGACGCCTCTTGAACACAAGCTGGGGACGACATATTAAGGGAATGACAGGTAAACACAAGCTGTCCGTGGTTTGGGGACTGACCATTTGAAGCAAAATAAACGTTTGCGAGAATCCACTCGGCTTTTGACGAAATGTTTGCGAGAATCAACTCGGCTTTTGATGGAGGGTTTGCGAGAATCCACTCGGCTTTTGATGAAAGGGTTTGCGAGAATCCACTCGGCTTTTGATGAACGGTTTGCGAGAATCCACTCGGCTTTTGATGAAAGGTTTGCGAGAATCCACTCGGCTTTTGATGAAAGGGTTTGCGAGAATCCACTCGGCTTTTGATGAAAGGGTTTGCGAGAATCCACTCGGCTTTGTAAAAATTTGCGAGAATCTACTCGGCTTTTGATAAAAGTTGGCCAGAATCTACTGGGCTTCATAAGAGTTTTGCGAGAATCCACTCGGCTTACAGTGAATGACATCTCTGGACCAGACACACTGGGGTAGACGCTTTTATGAGATACAGTTGAAATAAGACACGAGGTGGTAAATGCAATGATATTTTGTATGCATGCAATATGTGCATGAATGTTTATATGCATGAATATATGTATGAATGAATGTATGAATGTATGACTGTATATGACAGGTGAACTTGATGAAACAAAAGAGGATAGGTAAGATGAGAGATGGACCGACACCGCAGTACAACCACTCGGCAATCTTCATTGGGGATAACATTACTGGAGATGAGTTAAACACTGTCAGGGTAAAGCTCATACTCAGACCACTGGTGGGGGAACAACCCATAACCACACCACTGAAGGGAGAATGCCCCATAATCAAACCGCTTGGAGACAGAATGCCCCATAATCAAACCACTTGAGGGGAGAAAGCCCAATAATCAATCCACTTGGGGAAACAACTCATCAAACAAGAACTTGGCAGAAGTCGCCATCTCTAAGGGATAAAATACATTAATCAAACCACAGATGGGAGACACCGTCAATCAAACCATAGGCAGGACTCGCCATTTCTCGGGGTAAAACTCATCAATCAATCATTCTGGCAGAAGTCGCCATTTGTAAGCAAACACAAAGTGCTTTCTTTCCATTCGACCCACTTGAACTGTGATGCCTCTGTCCTTATTTTCTTTTTCATTTTTTTTGTATATATATTTTTTGAATCCCTAACTTTTGCCTGGATCGCCCTTTCGGGTTTTCAATCCACCGGGAATATACTTTTTTTTTGTATGCCCCTAATTTTTGCCTGGACCGCCCTTTCGGGTTTTCAATCCACCGGGACGCTCATTTTTGGCTTAAGCCGCCCTTTCGGGTTTTCGACTTAGCGAGCTCTTTTTTTTTTAATTCTTTTTCTCTTTTTTTTTTGACAGAGGTCATCACACAACACTTGTTCATAACTATCTTGCAGAGTTTAACTGTCCTAAGGACGAATGTTGATGTATGCTTCTCTTACTCATAAGTTCAAAGAAGATGTACCTGTTGTTTATGCTTTTCAAAGGACATTAAAAAAGATTTTTTTTATTTTTTGCTTTAAGTATTCACATCAAAAATAGAAGAAAATTATGCAAATAGAATAAATGAGAATTTCAAATAAATGGGCACAGGCTCAAATTAGATGTAAAGGAGTGGTGACCTGCCAAAGGCGTGGTTCCACAGATTTTAAAAAGTTTGGAAAATGGTAATTATATGGAAAAGGTACATTGAACACAATAACCATTGTGCCCCCTAACAACTTTGAATTCCACTGTTCCGAGTCTTTGACCTGCAGATGCTTTATATCGGGAGTCCTTTGACAGTTAAGATGCCCCAGATGAATCATACTTGATTTGATGAAGATGCCTTGCCATAAGTCGGAAGTCTTTTGACGACTGTAATGCCCCAAGTGAGTCATGTCCGACCAGATGCAGTTACTTCGTCATAATCCTTAACTTTTGCATAGGTTGCCCTTGCGGGTTTCAACCTATCAGGATAAACACATTTTTTTTTGTCTCTAACTTTTGCATGGACCGCCCTTTCGGGTTTTCAATCCATCGAGACGCTCATTTTTGCCTAAGCCGCTTTTTCAGTTTTGCGACTCATCGAGCTTTTCTATTTTTCATCATTTTTTTTTACATGTCTCTAACTTTTGCATGGACCTCCCTTTCGGGTTTTCAGTCCATCAAGACGCTCTTTTTTGCCTAAGCCGCCTTTTAAGGTGTGCGACTTATCGAGCTTTTACTTTTTTTTTGTGTTTTTAAAAAGTATTTCTTGATTGCATCGGTATTCACAGGACATACAAGTTCATCACTATCCTTTGTAATTAGGCATACATTGCCCCTGGAATCAGGTAACACATTTTTTAGCACAAAGCCACTTTCTTGATCTTCACGGGGACGAGCCTTCTTTGTCAAATACTCGCAATAACTGTCGGTGGCACACAACAGTAACACTTTTGAATTTCAATCAAGTTTAGCTTTCGTTAGAACTTCCGTTGCCGGGACTTTGACCTCCATGTGAAGCATTGCCTTTATATTGTATACTGAGGGATGGTGGGGGGTTGCCCCTGTTGAAGTGTGCATTTGAAGTATAACATCCCTGCAAGGCAGATGGTAGCATCTCGTGCCAGTCTTTGTACATGAAAGTCCTCTTCTGGACAATCTTTCTTGATATTCGCAGCTTCGATGGCCCAGATGCCCCAGTAGGCGAGAAATCACATTGGAAACTTCTTCTTCATACTCCTCTTCAGTCTCGGATACAAGGAACTCAAAGTTGAGAGAGAGAGTACATGGTTTAAGTGTTCAACGGGTTTATTAATGCATGATTTGATTATTGATATAAACATTATGATTATGCAAATATGTGGAAAAGATTTAAAGTAAAGAATATTTGGTTTTTTTGTATTACCATCTTTCCAGAAAAAGCACAAAATAAAAACAAAGTCGGGATCAAAGCGACCTTTTAATTAATGATGAAACTACATAAAGCAAAAAGCCCTAAATAAGTTCACTTCCGTCTCGGGTGGGACGAAAGGATTTTTTTTTTTTTGAAAAACATAAAGCAACAAACAAACATATTAATTGACCAAATGAGCAGTAGAAATAAACATCAACGACGACCCAGTTGCAGCTAAACATTCCATGTAACAACATTAGACGCCAAGATCCGATAACGGATTAGCTTGAACCTTCAAATTCAAAACTCTTCAAAAGGTATGAGATTTTTCTGGATCAACTTCTGAACTATCTTCTGCAATGCACAACAGTGCTCAATATCATGACCTGGTGCCCCTTGATGGAAAGCACAAAAGAGGTCGGGCCTGTTCCGGGCTGACAATTTTGCTGGCACTGGCAGAGGTGCCTTGGTATAGACCAAATTCCTTTCAAGCAACTTTGGAAGCAACTCTGCATACGTCATGGGAATAGGATCAATCTGTTTCCTTGAAGTCCGTTGTCGAGGCTGTTGTTGATATTGCTGAAACTGGGGTTGATAACCCGAACTTTGCAGAGCATTTGTGACAGGCATAACAGCGGCAACAGGGTGATAAGCCAGATACTGTTGTTGAGGTTGAATTTCTGCCACACTCATTTCCTGGTCTTCCTCTTCTGAACCGTTAGTGGGAACAACTTCTTTGATCAAATGTCCTTTTCGGACCCAATCTTCAATACGCATGCCTGCGGCCATCATATCCGTGAAATTGCCAGATGCACTTGCAAGCATATGCTCAAAATAGAACGGATCCAGAGTTTCCAGAAAAATCTCAGTCAACTCTTTCTCTTCTAGACGTGGACGGACTTGTTCAGCGAAATCTCTCCAACGTTGGGCATAAGCTTTGAAGGATTCATTATCATTCTGAGTCATGGCCTGCAATTCCTTTCTGTCTGGGGCCAAGTGCAAGTTGTAATTATACCGCTGAACGAAAGCCTCACACAAATCACTGAAAGTTTTGATATCATCCTTGCTCAGACTCATATACCATATCAGTGCGGCACCAGTCAAACTATCTTGGAAACAGTGGATAAGGAGCTCATCATTGCCTACTTGAGCAGACATCTTTCTCACGTACATTACCAAATGAAGCTCAGGGCAAATGTTCCCTTTGTATTTCTCAAAATCAGGGACCTTGAATTTGGGTGGTATCACGACATTGGGAACCAAGCAAAGATCATAAGCATTTTTCCCAAACAGTTCTTTCCCACGAAGAGCTTTCAATTCCAACTGTATTCTGTCAAACTTTTCTTCCAGTTCAGCTATCCGGTCGTATGCAACCACATTTCCTGAGTGATAGGTTGGCCCAGGGCCCTGCTGAGTAGTATGAACCAAAGGTGATGAGTAGGTCATAGTAGCTTGAGGGAACGAAGGGCCCGATTGAGAGATAGGCTTTGTCTGTTGCACAAGAGGATTTTGAACCTTAGAGACACCAGGGTGGAACACTTCACCAGAACTTAAAGGTGTACTCCAGAGATAACCTTCCAGCATTGCAGGTTGAGGAGTACTAGCAAACATTGTTAAAATCGGGGTTGTGGAAGCAACCGTCTGAGCTTGAGTGCTGCCAACTGGAAGAGATAATGGCTGACTCTGTGCAACCGTCATCAAAGATACCAAGTTTCTCAAAATCTCATTTTCGGCCCGAAGGGTTGTCACCTCTTCACGAAGCTTGTGGTTCTCTTGTTCAAGATGATCCATTCTGATTTGCTCGAGTGTTGTAGGTGCGAGTAGACTGATAGATTGACCTTTTGTAGGCAAAAACAAAATATGAGACACGGACTAGAAACTATGAATGCAAAGATGATACATGATATGTTTATGCAAAAAATGTGAATTTTTTTTTTTGAAGGACTTATTGAAGCTAATTTGTAAACATCGTAGAGGAACATGGTTTCATTTGAAAATTGTAAAGATATTGCAAGCGGTTTTCTTTTCAAAAGGTAAGAACGAAACCAAAGAAGAAGTTCTTAACAAAAGCAAAAGCTTAGGTAAGATTTTTGAAGTTGTATTGCTTGGTGTTCATTCTTACAAGGTTCATTCCTTTGATATTTACAAAAAAACTTGTCTAAATCCTTCAATATTTTTGATGCAAAAAAGGTTTATGGATGAATGCATGTATGCATGATTATGCAAGGAATACATGATGAGGTTTAAGATATACAATGTTGGAGCTTAAGGACAATAACGCCATTTGGTAAGAACTATGGTTTCCATTTGCACTTGTAACAAGGGTTCTACCAAGGTTCCCAAAGTTTTCAACCACGTCCGAATATTTGTTAGGCGACGAGAGTACTCTCGTTCCAACAATATTCATCGGTTAGTCTCGTTTGGGTGTAGTATCGCGTGACGACCAATACGAGAGTACTCTCGACTAGCCACCGCACTACGTCCTAAAAGGCCAAGATGGGTTAAAGGTGACTAAAGGTTCTCAACTTCGACGGTCCCTTGAAAGTATCATGCCATACGCGAGTACTCGCGACAACAACGGTATACCTCCAAGGTCCCTCCATTGAGTGGGTTATCACATGTACCAATGCCGAAGAGTACTCTTGGCATGGATACTATGATTATACCCGATCCTATCTTAAGTTCACTCAAGCCCGGGTACAGAGCTTATCTCACCACTCTCGTATAAATATTTACAAAGTATATACAAATGATAAAACATAAGAAATAAAGAAAGAAAGGTGGGCTTAACCCGCGAAGGATCCCCAGTGAAGTCGCCATTTTTGTAGACCAAGATTTTCGGGTATCAAGCCATTGATTGGACTTGAACCTTCAATCTACCGGACTTGCTCGATTTTATTCTTGGGAAGGGAAAAAGAGATTGAAAAACCCTTTTTGGATCCGGGGGTTGGTTACGATTCGGGAAGGTGTTAGGCACCCGCGTCGTTCACGGTACTCCGTGAGAACCTCTTTCTAACTTTATTTTATTTGAAAATTTGTTGTTTAAAGTTGAAGTGAAAGAATGGAGGGAGAAGAAGTTTGGAGTTTTGGTTATTTTTATTTGATCGATTTGAAAGGAATAAAGCCTCTGCCTACGTACCCTTAAAAGGGATCAAAACCGTCGTAGTTCACTCTTATAAAAAACATTTTTGTGGGTTAGGTTGATTTTAGTTTGATTTTGAAAATGATTTTGAGAAGGGTTGCGAGACCTCAAGGTATAGAAGAATAAAATAGAAGTGAGGTTGTTTCATTTTATTTGAGAAATTTGGTCTAAGTTTGATTAAAGTTCATTTAGGAATTTGATTAAGAAAACAAAGGGAAAACCACTTGGATTTGGATCCAAGGTTTATTAAGAAAACAATTTGACTTTTGCTTATTTGATTTTTGAGATAAAATGATTTTTCTAAACTAACGGAAAGCGAGCGTAATAACGTGAAAATTAAAGCGAGCGTAAAGCAATAAATAAAGTGATAGTGTCGGTGCAAGTGTCGGTGCTTGTGTTACCTACATTATTACAAAAATTCCTAGGTACATTCTATGGCCTCTTTGCCAAGCTACAAACCAATGGTAAGAATATACATTTGTTTCCTAGTTATACATACTAAAATATCATGGAATTTTAAGATAAATTGCAAGAATAAAATGCGTGAGATGATGCTAGAAGTAAAGCAAGCATAATAAGATGACAAGAAACTTAAAGCATTGCATGGATTATCAAAGAGAAAGCAAGATGTCGAAATGTTAAAGAAATGCATGAAGTAGAAATTGGAATATTAAAGCCAAATCAACACAAGATATTATGGAGTAAAAAAGTTTTAAAGTGCATGGAGTAATATTTTTTTTTGAAATGTTAAAGCAAAAGAGTTATGGAGATTAAAGTATTTTAAAAAACTTAGAACCACAGACACAAAATGAGTTTAAAATGCATGAGTTTGTGTTTAAAAGCCTATATAGGCTATAATGCATATGATGAAAATGAAGTTAATGAACAAACAATGTAATAACGCTATGCATGGTGCGAAGTACTTTTCAAAAGTCTAGATGAATTAAAAGTAAAAATATGCATGGGACAAAAGTTTATTTATTAAATGAATTAGATAGAAAATGCATGATAATAAGTTTAAAGCATTATATGAGTTAAAAGTGAAATGAAGATGCATGAGATTATATTAGAGATGATGCAAAACATAACATAACCAAATATTAGATCCTAAATCGACAGGCTGAAAAAAAAGTCATAAACTGAAACAAGCTACCACAGAACATGTATGGCACTAAAAAAAAATCAAAGATGCACGAAATGAGGTCTTAAAACAATTAAAGCCAAAATTAGAGGAATGCATATTATGCAAATCAAATCCTTACAAATGTATGAAGCGTAATTAAAACATCATATAAGTTTTTTTATAAAATGTATGAGACTTCAAAGAAAGATTTACGAGACACAATACCTACAAGAAGGAGGTACAGAAACTACATCTGGTGGTGTAAACAGTCACCAAAACAAACAAATAGTGAACAGAACGGGCCTAAGAGATATGGAGCAGATCGGGCCAAAGGGAAATGGACCGGTTCAGGATCCGAAGCGGTTCAACCGAACCGGTCCAAAGTTAGTGGTATATAAAACATGGTTTTAGGGTTTCATTTCATTTTAGCAAGAAGCTTACCCTTCCCTTAGACACATCGGCGCCGCTCTTCCTACTTCTCTTCATCTTTTTTCAAAATATTCAAAATGATCAAACACACAAAAACAAACAATCATACGGAAAAACATAACCTCTCGTCACTTCTCTTTCAATCATGTTCCTATTTCTCTTCTTCTTCATCTCAAACATTTTTCACACAAACAGACTCAACCAAAACGTATCACACATAAGCCAGCAACAAATTGAACTCATAACACGATTACAAGCGCAACACAGGTCATAGATCGAATCAAAAAAGGGAAAACAGCGATACCTGAGTTAGATTGGAGGACGTTAGATCGCGACGGAAAACTTCAACTCTTCACTTTCACAGATTCGGATCTATATGCGTTGCTGTTTAAAGTTGTTGTTCAAACTCGGTTCTACTTCTTGTTACTGCGAATCGGCCTCAGCTTCCATTTCCTTCTCCCTTTCTTCTTCTTTGTACCGATCTGTAGTTGTTAATGAGTTGTTGGACGAGTTTGACGATGTTCTTCTTTGTTTCTCAATGTTCTGATTTCCTGATGATTGTTTACATTTTCAAATTGATTTGGTTTGATTGTATTGATAGAGTCGTGTTGGGATAGTGTTTATACGTAGGTGTTGTGAAATGAAATTGAGAGAAAAGGAATAAACAGTGTTACTGTTACAGTGATGCGATTGGATTTGTGAGTTTGGTATACGGAAGTGGTATGGTTATTTATGAGTTTTGTTCTTCTGTGTTCTTCATTTCTGGAAACTGTTCATGAATGTTCTTGAGAAAATAAAGCTTTGATCTGGATTTGAGGAGAGAGAGAAGAAATTAGGGTTTGTGTGGTGATGGGTTGCGGCTACAGTGATTCAGTCCCCTTCTGCAGTGTAATAAATGCCTTCTATTTATAGTGACAAGAATAGGGTTTAGGTGAAAGATTGTGGACAAAAACGCCCTTTGCTTGGGCTCCAATTCTGGACAGATGGATCAAAGGACTAATAGACTGGAGACACCTGTACATGACTAAAGACTTCTTTGGACTAAAACTTAAAGCAACTAATAATGATTAAAAGGGAAAAAAAAAGAGTCACTTGAGTGACAAAGGGGATAAGCAAAATAAAATAAAAAGTGACAAAGGGGATAAGCAAAATAAAATAATAATAAAAAAGGAAAGTTATAAACAAAAATGGAAGCAATAATAAAAAAAATGGAAACAAATAAAATGTAAAGGAAAATAAAGAAACTAATTAATAAAAATAAGGATGACATAAATGAGATGATAAAATGCAAAGCTGCCTCTTTCGGAAACCAAAATGAGGTATTTTAAAATACTTCTCTGACGAAAATTCGTCTGAGAGGAAGAAATTACTCGGCGTTAAAAGCACGAATAAAAACGGTAAATACCAAGAAAAGTGGTCAAAATTTGGGGTATGACAACACCCTTTTTCCGATTATCATGAATACGGTGGTGCTGCAAAGGGTTTAAAAGAACACAGAGCTGTTATATTTGTTCAAGCCTATTGGAGGATGTACATGGTTAGGTCTGTTTTCCATCAAGATCTTGTTTCAGTTGTGGCAATACAATGTCTATGGCGGTGTAGACAAGCAAAAAGGGAGTTCTGTAGACTTAAACAAGAGACCAGCGCAAGAGAATCGGAGAATAAACCAATTGGAGATCATTCTTGCATTCAAAAAGAAGCTAATATATTTATTGACAATCAATTAGCTCAAAATCAATTGTGGCAGAATGAATCCCTTCCTCACGGAGCTGATGACATGTGTACACAAAACTCTGAAAAGAAAGAGGATAATGTGGTGATTGGTGACGACGAAACAGAGGAATCACAATGTGCAGACACCTTCGATGCTGATCCAATTTCAGAAAACAACATGGAGATTGTGAAACCCACACTGTTTGACAAACAAATTCCAACTAAAGCATTCTTGCCATTCGATCTGCAACACTTGGGTGAGGTAAATTTCAAATCCCTCTCACCTAACACCATCAGTATATCCGCACAATCATTACTTCTAAGCTTCGATGGTCTCAGATGTTTCGATTCCAGTGGGTCGTTATCACCGTTGTCTCCGCACTTTTCGATTTTGTTTTTGTGTCCACCAAAAGCCTCACGGTCAGGCGTTAACCAAGGTTTTAATGAACGCGGTTGTTATGGCACAAATGAGACATTACACGCCAAATTTAATCACTCGCCAATTGCAGCTCCGCCAAAACCACCTGATATCGACACAATTCCACCAACAACCTATGTTACAGCCTCAACATCTTTCACGAGTTCTTTAAATGTTTCAGTAAATATATCTTTCAGTGAACCATGTATAGGTGAAGGTTTTAGATGCAAGTCTGTGAATGCCTGCAATCTTCTTGTCTATGGTGCTGGCCAGGTTATACCATCTTTCTTTAGAATTCAGAAGCCAAACCTCATGTCTTCCCATGTAATTCTCAATCCACAACATTCTTTGAACACTTATAGCACTGGTTTAGAGCATACAACAGTAGTGCCTGTAAATTTTCTCGAAACCACATACATAAAACATGTTGCTGACCTAAAAAAGACATTTGAGTCCCCAAACCCCGCATTAGGTTTGAGAAAGTTTCCTAACCGCATAAACACACCAGGTTTCATCTATGAATCACTCTCCTCCAATCATAGGGTGAATAATAATTCCAATGTGAAAATTTCGAGCAACATTTGTGGGTTTCTGCCGCCACCGGAACCACCTGATATCTTTCGAGCGTCGTCACTCCATCTACCTCTGCCGGTTACTATCAGAGGTAACACAACAATGCAAAATCCAGATGTGTATTCATTTAGAATACTGCAAACTTCCCTCCGATTGTTCGATGAACCGCCAAAGTATCAAGTATATGTTTGGAAGGCTATCAGTAGAAGATCATTATTGTTCTTGTTTCTGACTGTTTCGATTTTGTTTCCGTGTCCACCAAGTGTATCACGGTCAGGGCTTGCTCAAGAAAATGAGAATGATATGACTGAAGCTAGCAATGATGTTTCTGCTATTGAACACAGTTTTTTGGATTTTGGTTCATACTATCTTGCTGGAATTATATTGAAAGAGACGCCACATGTTGCAAATCTTGGAGATTCACATGCTGTAATTGAAAATATGATAGTTAATAAGAAAATCCATGTTGAGCAGTTGACAAAAAATCACAACTGTAATGATTCAGCTGTTAGAGAAGAACTCAAGTCAATGCATCCTGGTGATCCTACAATTGTGAAGGAAAAGAATGGAGTGTGGCA
Source organism: Medicago sativa (assembly GCF_051527215.1). Taxonomy (NCBI): domain Eukaryota; kingdom Viridiplantae; phylum Streptophyta; class Magnoliopsida; order Fabales; family Fabaceae; genus Medicago; species Medicago sativa. The sequence goes on along the minus strand of NC_140756.1, from coordinate 34,137,443 downwards.
CGTTAAAGGCATCATTATGGTCAGTAGAAGTCTTAGTGATGCATATATGAAAAGGCCTGAATTTACTGAATCGTTTCTCAAATTCAAAAAAATGCCTGAACCTTTTACTAGAGGTGTGGTATCAGCAGAACCAGATATGCATACTAAAGTTTTAACAGATAGTGACAAGTTTCTCATATTTGCTTCTGATGGACTTTGGGATTTCTTGTCAAATGAACAAGTAGTTGAAATTGTTGAAAAAAATCAAAGAAATGGAATTGCAAAAAGGCTAGTGAGTACTGTTCTAGCGGAAGTGGCTGGTAGAAGGAATGTTATCTATAATAACATGATGCATGCTATTCTGGGACATGGTCTTGTTGCTCATTTATTACCAATTTTTGATGTTGTTGATAATCTTTGGCTTGGACCTCTGTCTTGGCAGGGAATTGGATGTACGACAAACACTAAAGCTAGAAATGTAGGTTACATTGATGGGAATATAAAATCAAGATCATATCCTGAAAAGAAACTTGTATTTTGTTTTGGTTCTTATATTGCATCCCAAATGTTACTTCCTTTTGGAGAAGAAAATTTATTGTCTTCATCTGAGATGCAACCGGTCCAAGAGTTGGTATATTTTTCAAACCCGCCATCTTTGCATTTCACTCAATGGGATCCAGGAGGTTGGTCTCTTGTTCATTGAAGGAGTCAACATGCATGGGAAGCTCTTTATCAGAATGAGAACTCGAGGTCGAGTTCTTCAGAGGTGGAGGAGACTGATGCAGGAGGGTTTCTTAGTAATTTAGTAGTATTTATTATTTAGCCAAATCTTAGTAATTTTCTAGAACTTTCTATTATTATTTCGTTTTATTTTATTTTGGCCCACGAGTTTGTTATTTCTTTCACTATATAAGCAGAACTTATGTAGCCTAAGAGGCACACTTTTGATTCAATAAAATTATTAGAGATTTTCTCTCAATTCTGGTGGATTCCGGAACCCTTATTTTGATAGGTTTGTCGCTTGCAACCCTATTTTCACAAGTTTGTCGCTTGCAAACTTGTTCTTTTATATCTAGGTTTAGCGTTTGCTAACCCTACGCTTCCGTACTGCGTCAACTTCGGATTTCCTACTTTAACTATTAATCTAATTATGCATTGTGTGACATCGTCTTCTCTTTCTCTAATTTGGAACGGGAACAGACTTCCATCTTTCATCCCTACTAAAGGCCTCCGCCAAGGTGACCCTCTCTCACCTTACCTCTTTGTGATGTGCATGGAAAAATTGTCTCATATGATTCTAGAAGCAGTTGATGACTCTAGATGGAAACCGGTGACCTTATCGAGAAATGGTCCTCCCTTGTCCCATCTCTTTTTTGTGGATGATGTGTTGCTTTTTTATAAAGCGACGGTTTCCCAAGCTCGGGTGATGGAAGACATTTTTACTAAGTTTGCTGGTACTTCAGGGTTGGAGGTTAGTATTTCTAAGTCTAGGGCTTTTTTCTCAAGTGTTGTTACGCTCTCAAAAATCAATAACATGGTATCTGTCACGGGGATTCGTAGCACTTCTTCTCTTGATAAATACTTAGGTTTCCCCATTTTTCATGGCAGAATGAAAAGGGCCGACTATGAGTTTCTGATTGACAAGGTCCAATCTCGTTTAGCTACGTGGAAAAATAAATTATTAAATAAAGCTGGCAGGTTGACTCTGGCTAAATCGGTCCTCAATGCTATTCCTACCTATTATATGCAAATCTCTTGGATCCCTCAAAGCATTTGTAATCAACTGGATAAAATGACTAGGAAGTTTATCTGGAAGGGTATTGATGGTAAAGGTGTTCACTTGGTGGGTTGGGATAAAATCACCCGACCCAAATCTCTTCGGGGGCTTGGTGTTCGTGTGGCTCGCAATGCTAATACTGCTTTACTTGGAAAATTGGTGTGGGATATTCATACTAATGCTAACAAATCTTGGGTGCAAATCTTGTCCAACAAGTATCTCGGCAATTCTAGTGTTCTAGATGTTCCAAAGAAGAATGGTTCCACCACTTGGAACTTAATTTTGAAGGCGAGGTCAATTTTGCGAGATGGTTTTGTGTCGGCTAGGTAACGACAACACATCCTTTTGGTATTCCTCTTGGATCAGCTTGGGGACCCTTGCAAGTATGGTTTCGTGGGTTGATATTCATGACATATCCTTGTGTATTCGTGACTTGATAATAGATGGTAATTGGAACTTTAATCCGTTGTATACTATCCTTCCCAACAATATTCAAAACCATGTGAAATCCCTGCCCCCTTGCTTGCATAATGATGTTCCAGATCGCATCACTTGGGCCGACCATATGGATGGTATTTATACAGCTAGGTCGGGATACTCCTGGCTTCTAACTACTCATTCTGAAGACCACAATGATGAAGACGATTCTTGGAATTGGATTTGGAAAATGAAAGCTCCGGAGAAGATCAAGTTGCTCTTTTGGACTGCTAGCCATGATTCGCTCCGCACTAAAGCACTTTTGAATCGCCGCGGTATGGTTTTGTCTCCTTTGTGTTATAGATGTAATGATCATGTGGAAGATGTTTTACATTGCCTCAGGGATTGCCCTCTTTCTGCTTGTATTTGGAGATCCTTAGGGTACAATGGTATTGCGTTCTTCCAGGAGCTAAACACTCACTCGTGGCTCAAAAAAGGTCTTCGCCTCTCAAATCCTTTGATTTTTGTGGCAAGCATCTGGTGTATTTGGAAAGCACGGAATGCAATGTGTCTTGGTCATGAAGAGGTTAGCTATAATCAACTGCGACACAATGTTGGGAGCTATCTTAGTTCTCTTTCAACGTCTTTCGATGGAGGTCTTGTCTCTCGCCCACAACAACGTTGGACTTCTTGGCACTCCTCCCGTATGCAAGTTACAATTCTTTATGTTGATGGGAGCAGTTTTGGCAACCCTGGTCGTTCTGGCTTTGGTGGTGTTCTTCGTACTTTGGACGGGACTTGGCTTTGCGGATTCTCAGGTTTTCTTGGTATTTCGAATAACTTGCACGTGGAACTACTTGCGATCATGCACGGGTTGAAGTTGACTTGGGAGAGAGGGCACCGAAATGTGATTTGTTATTCTGATTCCCTCCATGCTATAAATTTAATTCAAGCCCCCCTCAATACTTGGCATGTTTATGCTACTATCATCAGAAATCTTAAGCATCTCCTTAATCTCCGTTGGAATGTGCAGTTGACTCACACCCTTCGAGAGGCTAACGAGTGTGCGGATTTTCTAGCAAAACATGGTGCTAATCACGATTCTTCTTGGTGCAGCTTGGAGAACCCCATCCCAGACTTGGAAGATTTACTTCTTGCAGATGCTTCTAGAGTGCAGTCCTTAAGGCTGTAGCCTAGTTTCTTTTTCTTTTTCTTTTTCTTTTTTTCTTTTTCTCCTTCTACCAAAAAAATATATTTGTGTGTAAGCTTTTTCAAAATTAATTTGTTAAATAAATGATTTTTACCCTAAAATTGAAAAACTCTTTGGATTAGATTTTGAAGAGGGACATGAAAAATATATTTTAAAAAACGTAAACAAACAAAACATTGTTTTTGTTTTTTCCTTAAAATCTCAAAAAAAAAAAAAATCTAAATTATTTATATCAAAATAACTTACTTTTTTTTATCAATAACAAACGACACTACGTTATCCTCAATAACTATTTCACTAGTGAAAAATATGTTTTAATTTTTGTGAAAATATATCTAAAAAATGTTCAAGGAAATGATTTTTTATTGAAAAAGGTAATGTCTACCGGAGCATCAAATCAAGTTAATTATTAATATAAAAAAACACTAAAATATGTTATACAATAAAATTATTATCTATCTTTCTAAAAAAAAAATGACATTATTTATTTATTTCTGAAGTAGCTTAGTGACTAGAATTTCACCCTTAATATAAATAAGTGAGGAATTTATGATTCAAACTTAAGCCCCTGTATATACAATACAATGTTCTTACCAATTGAGTTATTATCATAGAGACAACATTATTATATTCCCTTAAAAGGCAAACTTTTACAAATAGAATATATAATTAGACTAGAAATTAAGTAAAAATATTCATTCTCTGAATTTATAATACAGTAAATGTTATTTTTATTTTATCAATAGTTGTATTTTATTTCTTAATTAACTCAATCCTCGTTGAGCTATAGTCCTTAGCAAGATTCTCTATCAAAATCTTGTCAAATTAGATCCTTCAGTTACAAATATGATTTCTTGTTCATTCTTCAAATAACTTGTTAGAGCTTCCAATGCCGGATAGTGTGAAAGAGGCACTGCTAAATCAAAAAATGTCGTTGAGCTATAGTCCTTAGCAAGATTCTCTATCAAAATCTTGTCAAATTAGATCCTTCAGTTACAAATATGATTTCTTGTTCATTCTTCAAATAACTTATTAGAGCTTCCAATGCCGGATAGTGTGAAAGAGGCACTGCTAAATCAAAAAATGAAAAGATTAGAATAATTAAGTCTTATTTTACACATCAGTCTAAAATAAATAAGTTTTCATTTTACAAAGAATAACATATTATAATTGTAAGCCATGCTAAGTTCCTAACAAGTGCTCTAAAGATATTGTTTAAGAAATCCATAAAAGAAAATTTTGTCTTGGAAATACAACTCGAATATCTGTCTTAATCATAAATGCACAAATTTCTAAACAAAAGTTACCACTCATACTACTTATTTTAATTTCCTAAACTATACTTTAAAGACACTTGTTAGTATTCCCTTTAATTATATAGAAAACTCTTATCAAATTTAATACATTGAAAATCCACTTTGGTTGATCTGGCGGTGTTTGTTTGAGACTTTGGAGTGTGCTCTCTCAAGATTTCAAGTTTGATTTTCCCTGATGCTAATTTCGATGCGCTAATTGAGATTCTTAAAAATAATTAATATATTGAAATATGCAACAATATTCATGATTGTTCGCCATTCTATATGTGTTCTTTTGACACTATATGTCCTATTGTTGCATCAAAATCACAACAAATTATCATTTTTTGTGAATCTTTGTTTTTTTGTACCGCTGTACCTCACATTTTTTTCACTAAATATTCATTTTAGAGTGTATACATGAGTTGGCAAACCCTCAGAAAGTGTGTCTTTAGTAGAAAAGTAACTGTAACTGATTTTGTTTGTTGCAATTGCAATGAGTACACTTGAAGTATTATAATTCATTTACTATAACATACCCTCACAAAACACGTCTCTTAATGCATGAACATGTGAACATGACTTATTCATTACTATTTAAACATTACATAGTTTCCCAAATTGAACATAACATTGTTTCATATTTCCTTCCATGGATCCTCCACTTTCTTTCACTGTTCCTCAAGAGGATTTTCTCATGATCCACCAAATGGACAGAGTCCTCTACAAAATCCTTGTCATAGACCTTTCTCGCGATCCAACCGAGTCCATGCGATTGCTTGCTATGTGGCTTTGGTTGGAAAAAGTTGGTTTTCACAATGTTGTGAAAAATATTATGTCTTTGCCTATTATTTTGATCAATGAAATTGCTGATGAATCAATGATATGTCTCACATGTCTTACCAACAACAATAATACTTCCCTAATTTCAATGTCATCTTCTGAAGTAAATGATATTCCACTTCTTCAAAGCCTAATAGAAAATGAAATCTCTCTGAAATTTTTTCTTCAGAATCGCGTGGAAGCAATTCGAGGTGTGGAGAGAACAAGAAGAGAAGTATGTATGAGGGCATTTGGTGATATCATGCAACAAGCAATGATGAGAAACATAGCAGAGAGAATGTTGGAGAACAATAAATTTTTGTTTGGTTCGACTGGACCAATGAATCTACAATTTGGTTCGGTTGGGATTGCAGGTGCAATGGTGCAACAAGAGAGCAACAACAATGGAGGAAGAGGAGGAATCATACCAGCGGATGAGAGGACATTGTTTGTGACATTTTCGAAAGGGTATCGTGTTGAAGAATGGGAAGTTAGAGAATTTTTTAATATGGCCTATGGAAATTGCATTGAGGCTTTGTTTATGCAAGAAACTCAACCAAATGAGCAACCACTTTACGCCAGAATTGTTTTTCATATGGTGAGTACTATTGACATAATTCTGAGAGGGGCTTCTAAAGTCAAATTTTCAATCAATAGGAAACATGTGTGGGTGAGAAAGTTTGTTCCGAAAAGAACAAACACCGACAAAGTTATACTTCCTGGAGAGACTTCTGGTTTTGGGTTTGGAGCTACTAGGTAACCAAAATTATTTGATGTGTATGTGTCATGTTTTCATGTTTAAGATGGTTTGAGAATATTAATGTTCACATAAATAAAAGGGTAATGTTAACCAGTGCCCCCGGGGCACTGGTTAAGAGAGCAAATGTAGTAAGTATTGTATTGGAATATGTGTTGTCAACTTCTCAAAAGTATAAAAAGTATTATTTTCATTTTAAAATTTTATGTACTCCAATGAACAAATTATGTACAATAATGATTTGCATGAATAAAAAAAGGCAAATACAAACTACAATACAAATTAGTATGAAGGAATCAGGTTTGAAAACAATTGTGCTATTGATTTCCAATGTCCTGTGACAAAGATATCTCACTTGGATATCTCTTAGCATATGTAATCAATTAATTTGTTAGATTAAAAATAGTTACCAATTTGGAGTTGAACCCAGGTGTAGATGGTCACTTTCTACGGTTTTTGCCACTAAGACACATAATATCTTTTGTAGATTAATTTCGCTTTCAAATAGTTATTACACCTTATTTGATAACTTCTATAAGCACCCATCACTTCTTATCCCACAGTTTCCACCTCTCATAAACTTCCATTTTCAATCCTTTCAATTACGCGTATATTTTTTCGTTCTTAAATATTGGTTCAAACAATCATTTCAATTAATTGAAATTAAATAGTTATTTTGATATTTTGATTGTTTTTTTTTTTCGAGCAATGCTGATTGTTGTTAGAACTTTGGTTGCACGGATTGAATGACTTATATTGGAATACATATTCGAAGTGACCAGAAGATCCGTCATTATTTTTATATTCATTCCCTTCTCTCCAAATTCTTTGTGAATTGATCATTTGTTTCTCTTTCTCCTTTATTGTTTCTTTCTATGCATGTAGAATTGCTTTTTTTAATCAAATATGAAGGCAATTAAGGAACACAGCCGGATGACATTGTTTGGTAAAAAAATAAAGTTAATGGCTTAAATTGTTATATCTTTGCAATTTTTTTATTGCTTTTTTCAATGGTTTGATAACATATCAGTACTTAATGTAACTCTAAAAACAATAATGTAGCCAATTTAATACTTATACATGAAACATCTCAAAGCACGGATTAGAGTCTAGTTATATTAAATGTTAGATAGTATCTAATTAACCTTAATCCCGTCGTTTTTGACGGGTCTAAATTTTTTTTTGAAAAAAAAAATGTTTGTGGAGAATTGAATCAGGTACCCGTAACAACACATTAGAGCTTTTACCACTAGACCACTAAGATTTTTATTGAAATATTGTTGCTTCTAAATTGGATATGCAATCCTAAAGGCCTTTTTTAAGCCACTAACACTCATTTTTATTATGTATATATTGTTGCTTCTAAAGTGGATATGCCATCCTAAAGGCCTTTTTTTAAGCCACTAACACTCATTTTTATTGTGTTTATTTCCACTTTTGATTACTTTTACAAAATTTAATTTATGACTTTAATTCCATATTCATTTTTGTGGATGCAAACTGCATTTGCTTTTTTGAGATTTTGCATGTCGATCACTCTCAATCATCACTTAGTTTGATTGTTTCTATGACTTTGAATGTTGCTCTAAAATTAATAATATAGTCAGTTTTATACTTATATATGAAACTTTACAAAACGATGTACGGGTTAGAGTTTAGTTACTTATTAAAAGTTGAACATGTTTGTTTACAATCTTAAATATATACTACCGTGTGGCATCACACTTTATGTTCCTGCAACTACAAGTCTACAATGCATATTTGATTGTCTAACTTGGATGTGCATATCCAGTAAAAAAACAACTAAGATGTGGCATAATCATCATATTGACGACTCGTTTATTGTAGGAAAATATACAAAAGAGTTATGAATAATTTGCCCAACAATCAATAAAAGTTAGGCACATTAGTAAATTTAAAGGCTGTACCCACATACAAATAATGTTTACGACCACATATAATTTACTTATGCGCTTAATTTTTATTGATTGTTGGTAAATTATTCTCAATTGTTCGTAATCTAAAATAAACCGTATTGGTATTCGTTTTCCATACTCGTTTAGTGGAAGACAGTCGAATATGGTAGCTCATACTCTTGCGCGAGAGACCCCATTCTCATCTAGTCCCCATATATTAATTGAAGTACCATCATGTATTACGTATTTGATATCTAATGAAATGTAATGAGTTTATTTTCCTAAAAAAAAAAACCACAATTGTCTTATTGTTATTATGAAATTAATCAATAGTATACTATAGAAGAATAAAGAGAAAGATGTAAAGAGAGAACAAGAGAGTATATTGTGTTACTTCACTAGTGTGTTCTTTACATGATAATGTATGTCCGATTTATAGGATACAAAACTTACAAGTACATGAAGATTGAAGAGCCATGAGACTAAATATCAATGAGAATGAATAAAGTCATTTACTCATAGGAGTTAAGGGATATAGAAAATCTAGGGAAAATGGACGTCCACGTCATATTAATATTTTGGCTTATTTAGTTTATTGGTCCCCTAATTAATTTTCAGTTTTCATTTAAGTCTCATAACTAATAAAACCCACGTTTTGGTCCCTCAAGTACATCTCCTTTTGTCAAAAAAAAAAAAAAATCCCTGACTGTTAACTTTAACCACAAATGTCTATGGTGGATCAACCTTAAGAGTGGTTCACCATATATTATATTAATTTTTTTAATTTGAACTGTTAGATTTTTTAAAGGAGGATCATTGGATTACGCAGGTCTATTTTATCTTACTGTAAGTTAACAACATCGAACTAATTTTCCCTTTCTTCATCTTCTTTCCTCAACTTCTTCATCATATTCATCATCACATTCATAAACACCATTATCATCTTCTTCCCCTCATTCTTCTATCAACAACTTTTTTGTTTTGTTTTGTGGAAGTGTTGTTTATGAAAGGAAATAATAACAATCAAATTAAAAACGAGTTAATTATTGTTCCATCAACCTATCATTTCTCCTCCTTTTATTTCTTCCTAATCGATCTCGTTCTCTTTCCCTCTCATGATCTCGTTCCTTCTTCCCACTCCCTCTATCACTTAGCCTCATTGGCTCTTGCATCTTCATACCTCCATCATCATCTGCACAAAAAAAGAAATGAAAAAAGCGTTAGAATCAGAGTTTGTGAAAGAAAGTAGTGGAGCCAAAAATTTTATAGAGTCCGGGCAAAATTTTAACCGCAAATTCACATGTGACATAATTTATAAATAGTCATAAATCGAAATAATACAAGCTCGTAATTTTGTCAACAAAAGTACAATTTGAAATAAAAAAGATGAAACGTAACCTGCCAATAGTGTGCTAAATAGGAGGTAAACGCCCTTTCCGAGACCTCTTTACGGTGAATTTTCGAATAATATCAACATCACCAAGTGACTTGAATATCTCTTGCTCGGTGTAACATATCATCAAGTCATTGAACCACACATCATTGATCTTGTTGCGCAATTTAGACTTGATAATCTTCATTGCTGAAAAAGCTCTTTCAACGAATGATGTCGAGACCGACAATATCAAAGTCAACTCAATAAGTTTGTAGACCAATATGGAAATACCAAATGTTTCTCAGTTTGAATTCAAAGACCTCCTCATCTCTGAAATTTAATGATCCAAAGTTAATATTCAATTCACATAGTTAGTTTAAAAAAATAACAATTAACAAAGTTAATTCCAAATTAACAAAATAGATAACAATTACAATAACAATTAGCAAATTAACAATAACAAATTGAATCATTCGTTGCCAACAACAACAATAATAAGTTTGCAATTCCTAATGGCTAATCCGTAATTCCAAGAAAAGAAAAGAAGGGAGAAAGAAAATAAAAAGAACACGACATAAATGACAGGAGAAAGAAAAGAGGCGTGAGTGGAGAGGAAGAAAAGTTGCATAGGAGAAAGAGATAACAAGACAAAGGGAACATCACAAATTGAAAGAGAAAATGAGCATAATTTTGTTGGTCCAAAGAGGCTTTCCAAGCAGAAAGTTTATTTCTGATCTTATCTGCAATAGGCTGAAAGTAGGAAACTTTATCTCTAACCCACTTGGGTTGGCCTAGTGGTATTGGCTTGGGACTTGGGAGTCCGCTCCTCCTCAAGGTCTCAGGTTCGATTCCCTCTGGTGTCAATTTAGGTGGGCTAATTTAGCTTCTTCAAAAAAAAAAGGAAACTTTATCTCTCCCTTTAAAAATAGGTGCCCCAAGATAAGTGAAAGGCAAGCTACAAAGACTAAATCCCAATAGTTGAGCAAACTGGTTCAATTTTGATTGTGAAACACCATCAACAAAAATATAAGACTTTCTAACATTTATGATCTGGCCAGAACATTTAGCATATCTATGAAACAAATCTTTAAGAGCATTTAAGCTATCAATATTTCCTTTGCAAAAAACCGTAAGGTCATCTGCATAAAAACAATGTGATGGAACCTGCTTCTAGAGCCTGAAATGAGAGCAACCTTTCCTTCCTGAACCAGTTTAGTTATACCTCTGCTAAGGACTTCTTATGCAAGGCAAAAGAGAAGTGGAGAGAGAGGGTCTCCTTGTCTGACTCCTCTCTTACAAGAGAAGAAACCATGTTGTTGACCATTAATGGAAATGGAAACTTTAGATGAGTTCAGAATAGCTTCTATCAAATTACAAAAAGTTGAATTGAAATCAAAGGACTTGAGGAAAAACTCCCAGTTTATGGTATCAAATGCTTTAGTTACATCAATCTTGAAGGCTACGTTCCCACCAAAACATTTTTTATCTAGCAAGTTTATAGCTTCAGAAGTTAAAGCTATGCAGTCACTAATGTTCCTGCCTTTTATGAATCCCCTTTGTTATGTAGACACAATGTTTGGAAGAATAATTGCTAACCTGTCAGCAATGATCTTTGTGATGACTTTGAACTTGAAATTAGCCAGAGCAATAGGTCTATACTGCTCTATAGAGTCAGCAGATGATTTAGGGATTGATATGATTGTGTTGGAGTTGAAATTTGGGAGCATCCATCCAGTAGTGAAGAATTGAAGGACATCATTTACCACATCATTTTGCACAATGTCCTAGTAAGTCTGAAAGAAAAAAGCCCCAAAACCATCAAGGCCAGGAGCTCCTTCTTTGTTCAAATCAAAAACTGCATGCTTGATCTCCATTCTGGAAGGCATCGTGGTCAATAGTTCATTAACATATTCATTAATCAACTGTGGAATGACCTCTTCAACAAGCAACCTATCCTGCAAAACAACATTGAGGAAAACAAGTTTTGATAATAATTAACAATATGTTCAGTGATGAGGGAAGGATCAGCTATGATCTCATTCTCTTTTCTGATGCTTGAAATTACTTTAGTTTTATTTAGTTTTCAATTTTAATGCAATTGAAAGCAACTAAAATTTGAGGTTTTTTTTTTTTAGTAAATGAGCCAACTTTTTTTTTATTATTAAGAGGCATCCATATTAAAATTGAATTAAAATTTCTCAAATTTTAATCAACATGCCTCTTTATGATAAAAAGTTAACTCAAAGTTTAGCTGCTTTCAATTGCAATAATCAATTTCTTTCATCATTTTCTGATATTAAAATAAAGGGAAATGTTAAAGAGTGCTCTTAGGGCATTGGTTTAGAGAACAAATTTAAAGATGTTGTATTGGGAAATGGTAAAAAGTGATAGATTTAACTTTTTAAAAGTTAAGAAATTGCTCAATTCAATACAAACTTACCATTTTTTGTTTCCTTAACTAGTGTCCTTAGGGCATTGGTTAACATAACCCTAAAATAAAATAAAAGGTGACGGTCGGTCCTTTAAAAAAAAAAAAGGTTTCCGTCGGTTGTATTTATGTCTATATTATTACGTTTTACTATACTATTTATCACCTTCTTGTGACATAATGATCTTAAATATTGGCCAACACAACAAACTTACATGGACGTACGTTTGGCATATGTTAGTTTTCAATTTTATTGCAATTGAAAGCAACTTAACTTTAGACCAACTTTTTTACTGTAACATAAAACATCTGATCTGTTCGGTGAAGATATATGAGTGACAATGGTGGCAGAAAATGCTTCGGTATGACGGCGACGGTTCCCGGTATGGTAAAGATATTTTTTTGTCAAATAAACTTATAAAATATAAGCTATAAATTCAAATATGTGTCTTGCAAAATAGATTCTCAAATAATTTTAAGGGTTATGATAGAAGACACCTTTTATGAAAGTGTCTTTTATCAAGTTACTCTATGAGCATTTGCGAAAAGACACCAACTTACTTTTAGGAAGGTGTCTTTTATCAAAGTTATAACTAAAAAGTGAAAATCACACCTTAAGGTGTGACTTGATAAAAGACACCATCAAAGGGTGGCTTGTAACATAACCCTAATTTTAATATGTCGACGGATGCAAAACTTTTATTTATTGGAAAAGAATTTTTCTCTACACATGTTTTCTGCTAATTCCAACGCAGTGCAGCAGAAGAGCAATCACCTAGTAGACTCATCACATTAGGAAGGTTACATCCCCACAATTTCCTCCACTTTACTTTGTTTCATTACAAGTCATTGTTGTGGGATCCAAATCTCTATTCCACTCCACATTATTAATTTATTTTATAAAATTAACAATTTTCCACAAAATTGTTGGATTTAATTTATTAACCTATCAATACAAGTCATACTCTATACTCCCTCCGTCCTAAATTATAAGCACAAAAAAACTTATTTTCTTTGTCTCATATTATAAGCAAAAAATACCAACTTTTATCACATTTAATTATGTTTTATCAAAAAATTATCTTTTCCAAAGGAAAATTAAATGCAAAGTGCATTCAATTTGCTCTCTTTTTCATTTTTTCTACAATCAACTACCGATGAAAATTGTTTTTACATCTTCCTATAAAACTTATTTCAAAGATAATACAAAAAACTATGTTACAAACTGCTATGTTTTAGTTTTCTTAATAAGTATGATTTTTTTTTAGCTTATAATATGAGACAGAGGGAGTACACAATAAAACCATAAGCATACTTTAGTGCGGAATAATCAGACGAACATGCATGTAATTAGAATCTACGACATGTTTGCTCCATCAAAGATTATAGGAATATATGGAGGATTTAAATCAAAATCAGTTGCGATTGTGTTGCTGAACTGAGAAATTTGGATCAATGGGGAAGGTTGAAGGAAAAGTTTGGGATGGTGGTTGAGAATAGGCACGTGGGTATAGGGGTTTTCATAATGTAAGGTGTAACACCCAAATTGAAAGTGTCTAGAATTTTCAATAAGTTTGTTAAATACTGATATTGGATACAATAATTATACAATAAAGATGCTACAACAATCGCGAATTCAGAATACAAGCCAACTTGTGTCTTTATGTTACATTATTTCCAAAGATAAATACACCAAACTTAACACTCATAGTTCAATACAACACATCTCATAATATAACATATGCGTCCATAATGATACACGACTTTGACCCACAAAAGCGCGATCAATCCAAAGCTTTCTCTTTACCTTTTCCACGAGAACCCTGTGAACCTGAACAAAAAGAAGTGGGATGAGATATAATGTCTCAGTGAGTTCTACATAGCCCTAGGCTATTGGTAACCTTGGGGAAACCTGCGGTTACCACGTGTCTACATTACAATCTGACGGTTGATTATACGTGTGTGGATATGCTTGCGTAGACGGTAGTGCAAACTAAATCCGTCATAGTTCGTATACTTGTTATTGGTCTTGCTAACTCCTACATGTTATGGCGATCGAGGAAACCTAAGATCGCATTTCCATGATACGATAATCACACCAAGGCTAAAACATAACATCATTTATGACATAATCTTAATCGGGACTATTGGGGAAAACCTAGTTCGTCACCGGTATCATTTCATATCTACGATAAACATAATACATTCATATCTTACAACATATCATACGTAATTATATACATTTATATTAGAAGTTAGCATTGAACAACAATATTATCTGAATTCATTTTACGGAGAGTCCCGGGTGGAGTAATCCCGAACACAATCCCATACGTAACCGATGAAACCAAAAGTTAGGAATTATCGGACTCCCTCAGCAACGTGCGGTTCATCTTATAACTTATCCCATTCCCCTGGTGGGAACCCCTTGAAATCCCTACCTAATGAGGATCGCAAGAGACACGAATACCTACGTTTTTAAATACTTATTATTGTTAGAAAAGTTTACAGCCATTCTAATATCTTAACATACATACTTAAGGTCCTATCATACATATATTCTATGCTATACGTTCTAGTTCCCGATAAACTATATCGAGGCTCTAGTTTCATTCCCATTCATAACTTATAGTTCGCTACCCAACTAATTTATTCGTCTCTGGTTGTCATGCTTTATTAATCATGTGAATTGCTTGCTTTAATCTTAAGAAAAACCTTTTAAAGATCATCATTTGGGACCTTGGTTTGAGGGGTTTATTTTTATAAAAGGCTGCATAAGAAAATCCCAAGCGAAAATCGCTGAAATCTGCCTGAATGAGCAAACAGTGCAGAATGCACCATTTTCTCGCCTAGGCGAGTAAGTACATGTGGGAGGTGACAGGCGTTTGGCAAGTGCACCAAATACTATCGAAGTTGTAAAAATATCGATCCCACGAGGATTGTGTTAATCTCAATTCAACAATAAGGTAAAATATTTAGGATGCGTAAAAGTTATTTTTGGTTTGCCACTAGGCAGTAGATTTGATTGCATAAAATTAAATAACATAAAATAAAGATTTGGTTAGAAAATAATAGAGAGATGAGATCAGGTCTTTCGAATCATCTATGTTCCCCTAATTGGTATACTGCACCTATTCTTATGACTGATTTCCTAGTCCCACGATAGTTAACAAAATAGTACTAATCAATCCCTTGAGTTAGGATCCTCTTCTCACACTACAGCCCCTAATCCCTTAGGTGGTCTAATAATATTTGAAGGTTTAAGCACGTTAACCTAATATCACTAATAAACGATTATCTATTCCTAGACTAACCATGTTTATTAGAACAATTCAATTTGGTCTAAGTCGAAAGCTATGGTCAGTAGTCATTCGTTCTCACAAAATCATGTTTATATTTGATCAGGATATAAAAAGCATTAAGAACAATTGAATTGAATAAAGACTAAATAATCATTCATAATAAATAGAGTTTCACAGCATCATGTATCAATTAGGGTTACAAAGAATCATCTCAGACCTAATCTCTAAGAGATTTAGCTACTCATAATTGAGTTCACAAATAGCATAATCAATGAAAGAATTAAAACATACATAAACTGGTAAAGAATGGAGGAAATTGCCCCGTTCTTCAGTCTCCAGTTCTGCAAATCGCACTTTCTCTCTCTAGAATTCATAACCCTTGTTTTTGGAATAGACTTCAGCTTAAATAGGCACAGAAATTCGCCTAAAATCGTGTCACGTTTTAAGTAAATCGTGACACGTTTTTACAAACAGCTGAAGAAATCGTGTCACGTTTTTGCAATCGTGACACGTTTTACCCCAACGCCGAGAGCATGTTTTTCAGGTCTGGTAAAATCGTGTCGCGTTTTGGTAAATCGTGACACATTTTTGGCGTTTTTCCAGCATCTTCAATTTTTCCTCTTTTTCGCACTTTATCATGCTCAAAATAACTATGAACTCCAATATTCTTCAGAAAATTACTTTCTTCAAAATCTTCAACTTTTCATGCTTTTCTTGCTTTTCTTGCTGCTTAAGTTGCTTTGTGAACTCCAAAATGTGATGAAAATGATACTAAAAATAGCGAATAATTGACTGTCATCACAGCCCCAAACTTGAACCATTCCTTGTCCTCAAGGAATCTACTTGCAATATTGACAATCGACAGTAAAATAACAATTACCTGATCAAGCGATAGTACCCAAAAGTTCAACACCTTACTTGCTAAAGATGAGCTAGTTTGACTTGTACGCATCCACCAATTCACAACTCCACGCAAAAATATGAAAGGGTTCACACATAGTCGACATGCAATCTACATATTACCATACGCTTGAAATGTTTCTAAACGTCAATCAAAATCCATGTCAATGAACACTTTGAGGTCTTTAAGGGTTATAACGGGGCTTAGGTGAAGGTGGGATAATATTTGGATAAGTAGGCTACACAAAATTTGAGTTAGGCATTCCTACGGAAGATAAGCACAAAATTAAATTCATCATTCATTCACCTTATGGAACAACAATTCTTGCAAAGGTACTAGAGAACACTTGTAACTATTGGGACAATCGAGTTTAAAGTTACTCGGATTTTCAATGTTTTGTCCCTTTTTTCATTCTATTCTTTTCTTCCTTTTTTTTTTGATACACCATTTATGTGTGTATTTTTCATGATAATGTTCTTTGTTCTCTAGTACCCCCAGCCCCAAACTTAGTTGGTTGCAAATTCCAATTTCAACCCCAAACTTAATTATTTAGCAACATTCTACAATGCCTAACTCAGAAAAGCAATATGGGACAAGTCCTAAAAGTCTCTAAGCTTGTAATGTAGTTTGTCACCGAACAAAAAGTTCTAATCCTACCGGCTCAAATTGGTTAAGAAAAGGAAAGAATATAACAATTAAAATCAGGGTAGGCTTCAAAAGGCTCACAGGACCAAGCACTTTTGCCTCAGTGTGCTAATGACAAAGATCAATCAACAGTAGAGAAACAATGCAATTTCTAGAAATGTAAAAGCATGGAACACTCTATATAAGTAAATTGGGAAAATAAAATTTGGGCATGAACCTTACAGTTATGATATCTGGGAGTTGTGACTACCTATCTTTAACTGCCGTACACTTCGCCTTTGAAATACCAAGTCACTCCTCCTTTTGAACTTTTGGAATACCACTTGAACAACTATTTGTTACTAAACTGTAAAAAGTCAAGAAACAAGCAAATTCATCAATAATAAACAAGTTTAGATTCAATCACATAAAAGGGGGATACAACTGAGTTATTCAAACATACTGACAATTGTCTGACTCGACAAAAAAAAAATACTGAAAATAAAGACATAATAAAAAGGATGGGTTGCCTCCCACCAAGCGCTTTCTTTTACGTCATTGAGCTTGACGCTTCAACCAATGTTAGGGTGGAAAATATGATAGAAAGAATATATCATCTTTCTTCTTCCTCTTGTTTGGTAGGAATTCCATGAATTTGTAGCAAAGAAGTAGATGCTCCCATGATCTCACCGTTAAACCTTTGGAATTTAAGCTCTCCCACCGTAGAGAAGGACGTGCATCCATCTGCACACGAGTGATTTCCTTAACCTCCGTTGGTCCAGACTTTGGGAAAATATCAACACTCATTACTTTGGGTTTTTCTTCCACCACAACCTTGTGACACTCACTCTTCATCTGAACCAATTTCCTATGAGACTCGTGTGCTTTCTCAACAAGATCACCACACTTAAGATCAAACTTCTCAAATGAAACTTGATTTGAGACCAAGAAATCATCTAAAATATTCTGAAGTTGAGTATTGTAATCGATGTTGATCACCTCTTTCTTCCCTTCACCATCACTACCTGGTTGATTCGCCTCATAATGACCACAACTCGAGATTTTGTTGTCCAAAATTTTGATCTTAAAAGATAACATATATTTTTCATACTGCAACTTAACAATCTCTTCTGTGTCATAGAGGAGTACCCTGTCTATCATAGCTGCAAAACTTGGATAAACTTTTCAGTAGCACAGTACAATGAGAAGAAAACAAAGAGCATAATATTTTTTTTATTTTTTTTAATATATATATATACAAAAATATAAAAGACAGAAATCCTAAATAATAACGTAATTACCAAATTGAAATGACTCAACAGTCCCCGGCAACGGCGCCAAAAACTTGATAGGCGTTTGGCAAGTGCACCAAATACTATCGAAGTAGTTAAAATATCGATCCCACGAGGACTAAGTTAATCTCAATTCAGCAATAAGGTAAAATATTTAGGATGCGTAAAAGTTATTTTTGGTTTACCACTAGGCAGTAGATTTGATTGCATAAAATTAAATAACATAAAATAAAGATTTGGTTAGAAAATAATAGAGAGATGAGATCAGGTCTTTCGAATCATCTATGTTCCCCTAATTGGTATACTGCACCTATTCTTATGACTGATTTCCTAGTCCCACGATAGTTAACAAAATAGTCCTAATCAATCCCTTGAGTTAGGATCCTCTTCTCACACTACAGCCCCTAATCCCTGAGGTGGTCTAATAATATTTGAAGGTTTAAGCACGTTAACCTAATATCACTAATAAACGATTATCTATTCCTAGACTAACCATGTTTATTAGAACAATTCAATTTGGTCTAAGTCGAAAGCTATGGTCAGTAGTCATTCGTTCTCACAAAATCATGTTTATATTTGATCAGGATATAAAAAGCATTAAGAACAATTGAATTGAATAAAGACTAAATAATCATTCATAATAAATAGAGTTTCACAACATCATGTATCAATTAGGGTTACAAAGAATCATCTCAGACCTAATCTCTAAGAGATTTAGCTACTCATAATTGAGTTTACAAATAGCATAATCAATGAAAGAATTAAAACATACATAAACTGGTAAAGAATGGAGGAAATCGCCCCGTTCTTCAGTCTCCAGTTCTGCAAATTGCACTTTCTCTCTCCAGAATTCATAACCCTTGTTTTTGGAATAGACTTCAGCTTAAATAGGCACAGAAATTCGCCTAAAATCGTGTCATGTTTTAAGTAAATTGTGACACGTTTTTACAAGCAGCTGAAGAAATCGTGTCACGTTTTTGCAATCGTGACACGTTTTACCCCAACGCCGAGAGCATGTTTTTCAGGTCTGGTAAAATCGTGTCACGTTTTGGTAAATCGTGACACGTTTTTGGCGTTTTTCCAGCATCTTCAATTTTTCCTCTTTCGCACTTTATCATGCTCAAAATAACTATGAACTCCAATATTCTTCAGAAAATTACTTTCTTCAAAATCTTCAACTTTTCATGCTTTTCTTGCTTTTCTTGCTGCTTAAGTTGCTTTGTGAACTCCAAAATGTGATGAAAATGACACTAAGAATAGCAAATAATTGACTGTCATCACAGCCCCAAACTTGAACCATTCCTTGTCCTCAAGGAATCTACTTGCAATATTGACAATCGACAGTAAAATAACAATTACCTGATCAAGCGATAGTACCCAAAAGTTCAACACCTTACTTGCTAAAGATGAGCTAGTTTGACTTGTACGCATCCACCAATTCACAACTCCACGCAAAAATATGAAAGGGTTCACACATAGTCGACATGCAATCTACATATTACCATACGCTTGAAATGTTTCTAAACGTCAATCAAAATCCATGTCAATGCACACTTTGAGGTCTTTAAGGGTTATAACGGGGCTTAGGTGAAGGTGGGATAATATTTGGATAAGTAGGCTACACAAAATTTGAGTTAGGCATTCCTACGGAAGTTAAGCACAAAATTAAATTCATCATTCATTCACCTTATGGAACAACAATTCTTGCAAAGGTACTAGAGAACACTTGTAACTATTGGGACAATCGAGTTTAAAGTTACTCGGATTTTCAATGTTTTGTCCCTTTTTTCATTCTATTCTTTTCTTCCTTTTTTTTTTGATACACCATTTATGTGTGTATTTTTCATGATAATGTTCTTTGTTCTCTAGTACCCCCAGCCCCAAACTTAGTTGGTTGCAAATTCCAATAGCAACCCCAAACTTAATTATTTAGCAACATTCTACAATGCCTAACTCAGAAAAGCAATATGGGACAAGTCCTAAAAGTCTCTAAGCTTGTAATGTAGTTTGTCACCGAACAAAAAGTTCTAATCCTACCGGCTCAAATTGGTTAAGAAAAGGATAGAATATAACAATTAAAATCAGGGTAGGCTTCAAAAGGCTCACAGGACCAAGCACTTTTGCCTCAGTGTGCTAATGACAAAGATCAATCAACAGTAGAGAAACAATGCAAGTTCTAGAAATGTAAAAGCATGGAACACTCTATATAAGTAAATTGGGAAAATAAAATTTGGGCATGAACCTTACAGTTATGATATATGGGAGTTGTGACTACCTATCTTTAACTGCCGTACACTTCGCCTTTGAAATACCAAGTCACTCCTTCTTTTGAACTTTTGGAATACCACTTGAATAACTATTTGTTACTAAACTGTAAAAAGTCAAGAAACAAGCAAATTCATCAATAATAAACAAGTTTAGATTCAATCACATAACAGGGGGATACAACTGAGTTATTCAAACATACTGACAATTGTCTGACTCGACAAAAAAAAAATACTGAAAATAAAGACATAATAAAAAGGATGGGTTGCCTCCCACCAAGCGCTTTCTTTTACGTCATTGAGCTTGACGCTTCAACCAATGTTAGGGTGGAAAATATGATAGAAAGAATATATCATCTTTCTTCTTCCTCTTGTTTGGTAGGAATTCCATGAATTTGTAGCAAAGAAGTAGATGCTCCCATGATCTCACCGTTAAACCTTTGGAATTTAAGCTCTCCCACCGTAGAGAAGGACATGCATCCATCTGCACACGAGTGATTTCCTTAACCTCCGTTGGTCCAGACTTTGGGAAAATATCAACACTCATTACTTTGGGTTTTTCTTCCACCACAACCTTGTGACACTCACTCTTCATCTGAACCAATTTCCTATGAGACTCGTGTGCTTTCTCAACAAGATCACCACACTTAAGATCAAACTTCTCAAATGAAACTTGATTTGAAACCAAGAAATCATCTAAAATATTCTGAAGTTGAGTATTGTAATCGATGTTGATCACCTCTTTCTTCCCTTCACCATCACTACCTGGTTGATTCGCCTCATAATGACCACAACTCGAGATTTTGTTGTCCAAAATTTTGATCTTAAAAGATAACATATATTTTTCATACTGCAATTTAGCAATCTCTTCTGTGTTATAGAGGAGTACCCTGTCTATCATAGCTGCAAAACTTGGATAAACTTTTCAGTAGCACAGTACAATGAGAAGAAAACAAAGAGCATAATATTTTTTTTTATTTTTTTTAATATATATATACAAAAATATAAAAGACAGAAATCCTAAATAATAACGTAATTACCAAATTGAAATGACTCAACAGTCCCCGGCAACGGCGCCAAAAACTTGATAGGCGTTTGGCAAGTGCACCAAATACTATCGAAGTAGTTAAAATATCGATCCCACGAGGACTAAGTTAATCTCAATTCAGCAATAAGGTAAAATATTTAGGATGCGTAAAAGTTATTTTTGGTTTGCCACTAGGCAGTAGATTTGATTGCATAAAATTAAATAACATAAAATAAAGATTTGGTTAGAAAATAATAGAGAGATGAGATCAGGTCTTTCGAATCATCTATGTTCCCCTAATTGGTATACTGCACCTATTCTTATGATTGATTTCCTAGTCCCACGATAGTTAACAAAATAGTCCTAATCAATCCCTTGAGTTAGGATCCTCTTCTCACACTACAGCCCCTAATCCCTTAGGTGGTCTAATAATATTTGAAGGTTTAAGCACGTTAACCTAATATCACTAATAAACGATTATCTATTCCTAGACTAACCATGTTTATTAGAACAATTCAATTTGGTCTAAGTCGAAAGCTATGGTCAGTAGTCATTCGTTCTCACAAAATCATGTTTATATTTGATCAGGATATAAAAAGCATTAAGAACAATTGAATTGAATAAAGACTAAATAATCATTCATAATAAATAGAGTTTCACAGCATCATGTATCAATTAGGGTTACAAAGAATCATCTCAGACCTAATCTCTAAGAGATTTAGCTACTCATAATTGAGTTTACAAATAGCATAATCAATGAAAGAATTAAAACATACATAAACTGGTAAAGAATGGAGGAAATCGCCCCGTTCTTCAGTCTCCAGTTCTGCAAATTGCACTTTCTCTCTCCAGAATTCATAACCCTTGTTTTTGGAATAGACTTCAGCTTCAATAGGCACAGAAATTCGCCTAAAATCGTGTCACGTTTTAAGTAAATCGTGACACGTTTTTACAAACAGCTGAAGAAATCGTGTCACGTTTTTGCAATCGTGACACGTTTTACCCCAACGCCGAGAGCATGTTTTTCAGGTCTGGTAAAATCGTGTCACGTTTTGCTAAATCGTGACACGTTTTTGGCGTTTTTCCAGCATCTTCAATTTTTCCTCTTTTTCGCACTTTATCATGCTCAAAATAACTATGAACTCCAATATTCTTCAGAAAATTACTTTCTTCAAAATCTTCAACTTTTCATGCTTTTCTTGCTTTTCTTGCTGCTTAAGTTGCTTTGTGAACTCCAAAATGTGATGAAAATGACACTAAAAATAGCGAATAATTGACTGTCATCACAGCCCCAAACTTGAACCATTCCTTGTCCTCAAGGAATCTACTTGCAATATTGACAATCGGCAGTAAAATAACAATTACCTGATCAAGCGATAGTACCCAAAAGTTCAACACCTTACTTGCTAAAGATGAGCTAGTTTGACTTGTACGCATCCACCAATTCACAACTCCACGCAAAAATATGAAAGGGTTCACACATAGTCGACATGCAATCTACATATTACCATACGCTTGAAATATTTCTAAACGTCAATCAAAATCCATGTCAATGCACACTTTGAGGTCTTTAAGGGTTATAACGGGGCTTAGGTGAAGGTGGGATAATATTTGGATAAGTAGGCTACACAAAATTTGAGTTAGGCATTCCTACGGAAGTTAAGCACAAAATTAAATTCATCATTCATTCACCTTATGGAACAACAATTCTTGCAAAGGTACTAGAGAACACTTGTAACTATTGGGACAATCGAGTTTAAAGTTACTCGGATTTTCAATGTTTTGTCCCTTTTTTCATTCTATTCTTTTCTTCCTTTTTTTTTTTTGATACACCATTTATGTGTGTATTTTTCATGATAATGTTCTTTGTTCTCTAGTACCCCCAGCCCCAAACTTAGTTGGTTGCAAATTCCAATAGCAACCCCAAACTTAATTATTTAGCAACATTCTACAATGCCTAACTCAGAAAAGCAATATGGGACAAGTCCTAAAAGTCTCTAAGCTTGTAATGTAGTTTGTCACCGAACAAAAAGTTCTAATCCTACCGGCTCAAATTGGTTAAGAAAAGGATAGAATATAACAATTAAAATCAGGGTAGGCTTCAAAAGGCTCACAGGACCAAGCACTTTTGCCTCAGTGTGCTAATGACAAAGATCAATCAACAGTAGAGAAACAATGCAAGTTCTAGAAATGTAAAAGCATGGAACACTCTATATAAGTAAATTGGGAAAATAAAATTTGGGCATGAACCTTACAGTTATGATATCTGGGAGTTGTGACTACCTATCTTTAACTGCCGTACACTTCGCCTTTGAAATACCAAGTCACTCCTCCTTTTGAACTTTTGGAATACCACTTGAACAACTATTTGTTACTAAACTGTAAAAAGTCAAGAAACAAGCAAATTCATCAATAATAAACAAGTTTAGATTCAATCACATAACAGGGGGATACAACTGAGTTATTCAAACATACTGACAATTGTCTGACTCGACAAAAAAAAAAATACTGAAAATAAAGACATAATAAAAAGGATGGGTTGCCTCCCACCAAGCGCTTTCTTTTACGTCATTGAGCTTGACGCTTCAACCAATGTTAGGGTGGAAAATATGATAGAAAGAATATATCATCTTTCTTCTTCCTCTTGTTTGGTAGGAATTCCATGAATTTGTAGCAAAGAAGTAGATGCTCCCATGATCTCACCGTTAAACCTTTGGAATTTAAGCTCTCCCACCGTAGAGAAGGACGTGCATCCATCTGCACACGAGTGATTTCCTTAACCTCCGTTGGTCCAGACTTTGGGAAAATATCAACACTCATTACTTTGGGTTTTTCTTCCACCACAACCTTGTGACACTCACTCTTCATCTGAACCAATTTCCTATGAGACTCGTGTGCTTTCTCAACAAGATCACCACACTTAAGATCAAACTTCTCAAATGAAACTTGATTTGAGACCAAGAAATCATCTAAAATATTCTGAAGTTGAGTATTGTAATCGATGTTGATCACCTCTTTCTTCCCTTTACCATCACTACCTGGTTGATTCGCCTCATAATGACCACAACTCGAGATTTTGTTGTCCAAAATTTTGATCTTAAAAGATAACATATATTTTTCATACTGCAACTTAGCAATCTCTTCTGTGTCATAGAGGAGTACCCTGTCTATCATAGCTGCAAAACTTGGATAAACTTTTCAGTAGCACAGTACAATGAGAAGAAAACAAAGAGCATAATATTTTTTTTATTTTTTTTTAATATATATATACAAAAATATAAAAGACAGAAATCCTAAATAATAACGTAATTACCAAATTGAAATGACTCAACAGTCCCCGGCAACGGCGCCAAAAACTTGATAGGCGTTTGGCAAGTGCACCAAATACTATCGAAGTAGTTAAAATATCGATCCCACGAGGACTAAGTTAATCTCAATTCAGCAATAAGGTAAAATATTTAGGATGCGTAAAAGTTATTTTTGGTTTGCCACTAGGCAGTAGATTTGATTGCATAAAATTAAATAACATAAAATAAAGATTTGGTTAGAAAATAATAGAGAGATGAGATCAGGTCTTTCGAATCATCTATGTTCCCCTAATTGGTATACTGCACCTATTCTTATGACTGATTTCCTAGTCCCACGATAGTTAACAAAATAGTCCTAATCAATCCCTTGAATTAGGATCCTCTTCTCACACTACAGCCCCTAATCCCTTAGGTGGTCTAATAATATTTGAAGGTTTAAGCACGTTAACCTAATATCACTAATAAACGATTATCTATTCCTAGACTAACCATGTTTATTAGAACAATTCAATTTGGTCTAAGTCGAAAGCTATGGTCAGTAGTCATTCGTTCTCACAAAATCATGTTTATATTTGATCAGGATATAAAAAGCATTAAGAACAATTGAATTGAATAAAGACTAAATAATCATTCATAATAAATAGAGTTTCACAACATCATGTATCAATTAGGGTTACAAAGAATCATCTCAGACCTAATCTCTAAGAGATTTAGCTACTCATAATTGAGTTTACAAATAGCATAATCAATGAAAGAATTAAAACATACATAAACTGGTAAAGAATGGAGGAAATCGCCCCGTTCTTCAGTCTCCAGTTCTGCAAATCGCACTTTCTCTCTCCAGAATTCATAACCCTTGTTTTTGGAATAGACTTCAGCTTAAATAGGCACAGAAATTCGCCTAAAATCGTGTCACGTTTTAAGTAAATCATGACACGTTTTTACAAACAGCTGAAGAAATTGTGTCACGTTTTTGCAATCGTGACACGTTTTACCCCAACGCCGAGAGCATGTTTTTCAGGTCTGGTAAAATCGTGTCACGTTTTGCTAAATCGTGACACGTTTTTGGCGTTTTTCCAGCATCTTCAATTTTTCCTCTTTTTCGCACTTTATCATGCTCAAAATAACTATGAACTCCAATATTCTTCAGAAAATTACTTTCTTCAAAATCTTCAACTTTTCATGCTTTTCTTGCTTTTCTTGCTGCTTAAGTTGCTTTGTGAACTCCAAAATGTGATGAAAATGACACTAAAAATAGTGAATAATTGACTGTCATCAGGAGGCGTGTGCCAACTCGCCATGGCGAGTTGGTGGCGAGTAGAATGATGGTTCTGCCTCGTTCTGCTCGCTGTGGCGAGTAATTGCTCGCCCCGGCGAGTCGTGACAGTCCATAACCTGTAAAAATGATATTTCAGACCCAAAAACCTCAAAACCAAGTATCTCCAAGTATAATAAGACTTTAGGAATCATAGAAAAACCTGAAAAACTTCTATATAGCAAGTATTCACAAGTTAAACAAGTATGGCATAAAAGGGGTAACAATTCTTTACATAAAACCTATAGTTTTCACAATTTTCTTACAAGAGTAAACACATAATTCCCTTGGGTAGGAAATCTATCTAAGAACTCACCTTAAACAAACTGGAATTAACACAAAAGCTCTGGTTCAAAGCAGCAAGGTTCCTAGCAAGAAACTCTAGATGAAAAGACCCTAGTTGAAGAAACTTGTTTAAATGATGAACTTCTTTCCTTGCTTGCTAGATTGAAGAACTAAGAAAGTTTGAGGATGAAGGGAAAGGATGAAGGAACCGTGACAAAGAGAAATGAGGAGAATGATTGAAAAAAAAAAAGGAAAGAAATAATTGAAGAGAAAAGAATAGTTGCCGGTAGGTGAAAAGAGAACAAAATAAATCCATGCACAGTAACTTCCATATAATTGTGTCTGCACTATGCAGCCCGTGAAGCTGCATTCTTTTACCTCTTAGGCTTAAACGCGTTTATTCTGTCTCTTAAACGTATCTTTGGCTTGTCTAAAAATTATTTGAATAAACTTTTTATGTCATACTTATTTTTCCATGAACATTAGTCCTCTTACACGTTTAAACTGGTAATAATCCAAATATTAACGAGCGGGATATTACATAAGGAATGTGTGTTGATGGGAAAGGTTTGAAATTGGATTAGGTTAATTTTGAGGATTGTTTCAAATTAAGTGTGAGAAGGGTGTTAAGGAAAAAGAAGTTGAGATTTTGTGAGTTTTTTTTTTCTTGGGTGGAGTTTTGAATTTTAGAAGAAGCTGATGAATAATTAAATTTGATTAGAATCCAAAAATAATTGATTAAATCAAGGAGGTTATTAATGTTGTTGACAAGGCTTTTTTGATGAGTCATCATACATTTATCCCGGTCATTAGTAACACGTCATCAACAAAAATGATTGAGGGGCAAAATCAAAAGTAATTCATCACTCAGTACCATGATTATTGCCTTGGTAGTGCCAGGTGCAGATCCACATGTGAGGTAATGGGGACCGCTGCCCACACTATTTTTTTAATGAGAAATGATATTTTGACAATCATTTTTTGATAATTTTTGGACAACTCTCACATGATGTTGTTATCCTCTCTCTTCCTTTTTCTCTCTCCATTGTTTTTGACCAATAAGAAGTGAGAAAAACAAGGTTGTCAACAAAGTTGTCATTAAATGGATGTCAAAATATCATTACTCTTTTTTTATTGGTGAACAAAGAGGGCCAAAGCCCCACTAATTTTTATTTTTATTAAAAGTAAATTAATTGTTTTAGTTTTATTTCCATTAAAAATTAATGACTGTCCCCACAAAAAATCTGGAATCATTTTGTTTACGAAAAATCACGTGGATAATGGAATGAGCGATAGTTATTCAATTATTATTTAATCACATACACAAAAGTGACATATTTGATGGTGTAAAAAATGGAAAAAATATGCTACATTTGAAAATATAATTTTTAGATGTTTCAATATATTTTTTTAGTACAAACAAAATATTCTTTTTTTTTTGTGGTGAAACTAAATATTCTTTAAGAGCAATGCTATATCTGTAGAAAAATAACATAAAAATTCTTCAAGAATAAAAAGCAGCCAATCATAGTGCACTATTTGCCACAATTCAAGGAGGTATAGCTGAAAAATAGGAAATGAATAAATAAATCATGCAATTATAATTTGCTAGCTGTACCTTGAAAAATTCTTGATATTATTTTTCTAGAGAAATAACATTTTCCATTCTTTAAAGTCTCCTTTCAATTTTTTTATTGTCTCTTAATTTTTTCTAAGTGATAATTTCGCAAGCATTTTATCACTTATATGTTAATATATTTTTTGTATAAATATTTGTAATAGTTTAATATTGTTCACTAACAACATTTACAACAATAAATATAATAAAAGACGAAAAAATTGTTAAATTGAAACTTTGGCGTTACTCAATGATGCAACTAATTTGTTAAGCAGCGGCTCGTTAGTTCTATAAGATAGATGACTTATTAGTTTGTTAGGAATAGACGGGTATAAAATAATTGTGGTTTTATAAGGTCTTGTATTTTCACTATTACAATCATCAACTAAATTAGTAAAATATCTTCTTTATCTCTTTATTCTTAAGAGACCCTCTCACTTCAATTGAAAGAATCCATATCCCTATCATTTTTATTTTGTTAATGAAATAATGAAAGAGCAGTGCTATTCCTCCCGACAAAAATTATTGGCAACTCAAAATATGTTAAAATCCATATCCCCTTATTATCTCTAATGATGAATATTTAAGTTAGTAAATGTTAAAATATGTTATTTTAAAAAAATTAGTGAATATTAAAATCTCTTTTTTAACTTATAACAAAATAAGTTTGAAATAACTTCAACTACTTTTAAGTAAATTTAAAAAAAATTATCATTTTTGAAAATCATTTTTTTTAAAATCTAAAACAAATGGATCCTATATCTTCAATAACTACATTAAATATATCTCAAAAGGTAGGTCAATAATGTAATCAAGTTTCTATTTAAGGCATGGAGTTGCATACACTTTCCTCATATCAACCCTTTCTTTCTTTCTTTCTTTCATATTTTAGTTTCTCTCTTCAAAAATGGTGCTTGCTGGTAAACTTAGCACTGAAATTGGGATCAAAGCATCCTCTGACAAGTTCTTCAAACTATTCGCATCAAATATTCACGAACTGCAAAACATTTGTGAAAGTGTTCATGAAACCAAGCTGCATCAAGGTGATGAATGGCATCACTCTGATTCAGTTAAACACTGGACTCATGTCCGAGGTAAATTATATTTCTAATAACACTAACACTGGATTTATGTGCTATTTTGGTCTATCAATAAATTTATAATTTATTTGTCTTCTGATTTTTAACTTGGCTAAAGAAAATTTATTTCTCATATTCTTCGAAAAAAATATATTTCTCATAGACATCTTTAAATTTTATTTTGGCAATAACATATTATAAAAAGTTTAATATAACGTAAAAAATAGATGACAATAACATATTGCAAAATTTGGGATATAATTTTTAAAAGAAGATTTAGTCCTAAAAATATGACAGATCTAAAGGTTATATTATGACAGATCTAAGTAAAAGATATAAAGGTTCAAATTGGATAAATATACCATATTGATATTGATCTTGAATTTTGTATAAAACAAACATTTCTCAAGATTTGTTAACAAAACCAATCAACAATTAATAATGGAACAAGATATAGCAAAAGCGATGGATTTAGGTTTCAAATAGATGTCCTTACTGACCATTAAATTAAAATTAGATGACTCACGTATCAATTGAAGAGTTTTTTTTTTTTGAAAGAGTATCAATTGTATTATGTATCAATTGAAGAGTTATTTGTCAACATACACAATTAATTAAACTCTGAGTCGTTTGATCAAAATAGATGAATATTTTAATTGAACGGTTTGTTTTGTACAAGTACAACTATAAAGGATTCTTCTTATACTATAGAAACATAATACATACAGTACATTATATGTCAAAATCAATGATAAATAATCATCATGATATATAAAATTGGTTGATTTGATGGTTGGAATAGGGGCGTAAATTAGAGATCCTTAAAGCCAACCAAATAGTTTTAAATTATTATTATTCATTCAGTTCGATTTTGTTTACAATTTTTTTTTTTTTTTGGGGAACAACATATTTTATTTAAGAAATGAAAACAATATATTATTAAATTTTTTTTTTTTTTTAAGAAAAAATTGGGTTCCATATGTTTCTATAATTATACTTTCATAATTATTCTTTCAAAAAAATGTTTATATAATTATTATAACCGTTTTAATTTTTATTGGAATTAATTACCTTCGATTTCACAACAGAGGGCAAGGTATACACATGTCATGAGAGTTTCGAAGAAATTGATGAAAAGAACAAAAAAATCGTCCACAAGATCTTCGGTGAAGAAATTGATGAGCACTATAAGGTCTTTAAGCTCATCATTGAAGTGATTGATAAGGCTGATGGCACTACTGCAGTTAAATGGACTGTTGAATATGAGAAGATCAATGAAGATGTTGAACCTCCAAATAGTTGGATGGAATACCTTAGCAAATGCACTCGAGACATTGATGCTCATCTTGTCAAGCAAGCAAAGGTTGCTCCATAAGTCATAAGAAATAAGTAGTAATGGAATGGCTTAATGCATGGGGTTTTGCTTTCATCTTTAAAGTTTGTGTTATTTTCGTAATGGCATATTGCATATGCATATTGGTTTGTTTTCATCTTTCGTTTTTATGGAATAAATGTGTCGGTTGAAGAGTGTTTGTGTCTTCAATAAATTGTTTTTTGTGCTTTTTTGGTTTATATTTGTATGTGCAATAATATTTGTTTAACGTCGAATGTTATATTCATAGTTTTGGCTATTTCATGTTTGATTATGTTTCTTGGAAATTAGGCAACAGATGAAGTAATCGGTTACATGTACTCTCCTATATCTATTTAAAGGTCGCTCATATTTGGTGAAAAGAAAATTCTCGTGCGATAAATATTCTTGAATCTTCTCTCAAAAAAAAAAAAAATTAATATTCTTGAATCTATACTCTACTGCGTCAACCAATGAATATTCATGAGCGAAGATATATGAGAAAAGTGATGACGACTCAAAGGTTTTTGTGATAATGTAATTTTTATTTATTTTATATAATAGCAATATTAATAAAATTTGTACTTCCTCTATTTCACTATAAGTCGTCTTGACATATTCACTTTGTTAAGAAAAGTAGTTAATCTGTATTGGAAAGTGAAATTATAACTGATTTTATAAAATTATTCATTATTAATGACATATGAACAAGAGATATTTTTGTAATAAAAAAAGGTAGACTAGCAAGGGGCTAGGCCATACCAATATATATAAACCAAGGTAAAAAAAATCGGACCAGATCGGCCGGTTCAACCGATTTAAAGAAATATCAAAACCATGTCTATAAAACCAGGGGACAAACCGTTGAACCGCTAAAAAACCAGGAAAAACTGGGAAAACCGACGGTTTATGCGGTTCATATGGTTGGACCGTGTTTTCAGTTTTGTTCGAGAGAAAACGTACAACAACACACAGATTTGATGTTTTGTATGCGGAGAGAGGATGAACAAACAAGATGACTACCAGAAGTTTAAGAATAATTGAAAAAACTAAAGAAATTGAAGAACAAGTGTCTCTGAGAAAAGGAGAAAAATAGGTAACTAATGATGAAAGGATAAAGAGGAGGCTATGTGTTTCCTCTCGTTCCTATTGCTTTCAGATGATCGACGGGTGAGGAATCTTGCTATTCATATAATATTTCCTAGTGCTTTCCTCGTTGAGGCATTGATCGACGGGTGATGCCTCTTCCTATTCTTAGGTCTTCCTCCTTTCTTTCCTTGGAGACTACGCACTAGCAGACCTCTTTTTTAAAGGGGGGATTTCTTCATCTGTTTTGGTTGTTTATCCTTGTAGCTTGTGTACTTTCGTAACTTTCCCTTCTGGATCAGAACCTCAATGGAATCCTTTAGCTACAAGAAATCATCTGTCTCGTGGCCTAAATACCTATGGAATCTGCAATATTTACTTTTGTCATCTCCCTCGTCATGGAACTCATCGTTTGCACATTCTTGTAGGATGTGTTTGTGGTATTGAGAGGAATGTGCTCTTGGAACTTATGGTGAGAGTGTTCTTTATAAAAGGATATTACAGATGCAAGGATATCCAAGAAACATGAATCTTCACATCATCAAGTGCTAGGAAAAACTTTAGATTGATTAGAAGAACTTTAGAATGAGATCAAAAGCATTTCGTGGACACTACAAAATTGGAAGAACAAGATTGACCAAGGAATGTGAGATAAGAAGTTGATCCATGTCAATCTTTGAAACAAAATTGTTCAATAAAAAGAACATACGAAGCGCTTAAGATTGCATATCAGAAGTACTTCAGAAAGGCTAATGCAGGAAGTTCAAAATTTGTTTTTATCAACTGATTCTCGTCTCAGAAGTTATAATCAAAACTTTTTAAAGACACTACAAGAAACTTGACATTTAGTGACAACAAAAATCTGTAGGTAAATGTCTTTTTACCATAAGTATGGCCCCAAATACCTATACCTACAACCATTTTTTCGTAATCGACAGTGGTGATATACCTATGGATTTTCTACCGTCATGATAGTTTATAGATGACAAATATTTTATGTCGGAGAAAACGTTTTATTTTACCTACGGATTTGGATTATAGGTATAGCTCTTAGTGGTATCGGTCCGGATGGCCTAAAAAACCATTAGTCTAGGGAACCAGGACTAAAACAGAGAAAACCATATCAAATTGGTGAAAACCGGAAGAACCACTAAACTAGTGACAGTTTCGAAAAACCGCTTGGTTTAGATTAAATTATTATTATTTTCTTCAACTATTTTTTTCCAACAACTTCACTCTCTGATCTCGTACGGATTTCTAACTATTTCAATATTTAAATAAGAGGATGATAATAGATGAAGATATAAGAATCTTAAATGAAAAATAGAGGATTAGATTGTATTTCATGAGAGAGTGGTAAGAAAAAAGGTATTTTCATGATAGGATTAGATCTTAAATTAATAATACACTTTCAATTGATGAATATAGGAAAATGAAAGGGGAAAATTGGGATTGTATAAGAAAGGAAGATGGCAAGAACAATCCAGTGTGATTGGAGTAGCATATGTAGAAGACAAAAGAGATATGCAAGGTTGCGGTGATTCTAACAAGAGAGAGAATGAAAAAGCTTAGTTCTAGGGTTAGAATTCTCCATCGCATGCTCCACTCTGGCTCTCATGCTGCTGATGACTTGCAATGGATCGGGAGGATGTCTGGTCAACAAGAATATCCTGGTAGACAGTTCTCGGAACGACAATGTCAAGCTCTGGAGCAGGGTTGATAATATGATGGGATACATGGTAGAACCACCTAATGTACCTATCTGAATGCTTCCACCTCGTCGTCCGAAACTGGGCACCCCTCTGCTGCTAGCCAACGACATGCAGAGCAAACTCCAAGAAGGCAACAAATCTGTCGGGGCAAGCGACTGAATCGTCGTAGGAGGTCGGGGAATAGGGGTGGGAACAGGCCAGGCCGTCCGACAGGGGCCTACGACCTAGCCTATTTAAAGCCTAGCTCGGCCCAGCTCGTTTATTAACAAGGCCAGGCTCAAGCTTTTTATAAGGCCTATTTAATTAAACAGGTCAGGCTAAGGCTTCCAAAAAAGCCTATTAAGCTCATCAGGCTGGCTTATTAAGCTTTTCATATATAATATATCTTCCATTATTGATATTTTTGAATTTTTTTTTCATAATCACGGACCTTCATTTGATTGGTTATTTAGTAGCTGATATATTGGTGTGATTAGACCTTCGTAAGAATTCATTATTTAGTAGCCAACATATTTGTGTGCTTTAGGCCTTAAAAAGTTTTGGCCTATTTGGGAGTAGGCTTACATGTGTTGTCAGACGTTAGCATAACATAGGCTTTTAAATAGGCTTTCATGCTTCATCAGGCCTTTAAAAGGGCCAGGCTAGGCCTCAAAAATGAGCCTATGACGGGTAATAGGCCAGACTCAGGCCTATAATTTTTGAAGTAGGCCAGGCTTAGGCCTTACAAAGCCCGGCCCGGCCTAGCCCATTTCCACCCCTATCGGGGAATGGTCTAAACATAGCCGTACTGCCTCAGAACCCGCTCTAAAAAGTGACACACCATCATTTGTTTGCCGGCCATGATCGATCAGGAGTACCAACACACGTTCTGAAAAGGCGTCACGTTTCGTCGCAGCTCGTACGACGTCCAGGTGACATGACAATGCTCCATCGAGTCCAACAAGCCTCTGAAGTGTTTAGCATGAGCAAACCCCCTTTTAGGTTTCCATCTACCCACAAATGGGTTAGCCCGTTCGTAATCTTCATATTTCTTCCTCGGAACGACATGTCTGATGTGAGCTATAACCCATCCCTGCAAACACAAACAAACAAATTTATATCAGCACACAAGTAGCATACAAAAAACTATACATTTACGATTAACTTAAATATATATATATATATATATATATATATATATATATATATTACCACAAGCAAGGTCATGTAACCTCCAACGTCGCCAACATTCGAGCTAGAGGTAAGATGCAGCTGCTCATACAAGAAAGCAAGTCCCATCGCGCCCCATGACCACGTGCCTAAGCATCCAAATTCCGAATCGCAAGCATCCACTGCAGAGTAATGGTTTTGCTGTTATTGCCGGCAAAAAGGGTGTAGCCAAGCAAGAGCAACAAAAACGCCTTGACACAGGCGGTCCTAATACGTCTTAGCTCCTCCTCATCCTCTGATAAATCCTCCGCCAACAAATGGTTACACCTATTCAGCAGGTGCTCATAACGCCGCTTCAAGGCTGTGTAAGTGACAAAGGCACCTGAATTATTACCCCTGGTGATACTCATACCCCTCCTGATACTGATACCCCTGCTGAAATTCAGGCTGATACGCCTGCTCCTGATAAAGCTGTTGCTGATACTATGTCGGGTCAATCGTCTGGGACTGACCCGTCTGTGACGATGAGGCCACAACATCATCAACTATAGCAAGTCTAGTGCCCCCCACTCTCCCTCGACCTCGACCAGCCGGAGGCTGTAGTGCTTGCTTCTCCCTCCGTGCACTACCATTAGGGACATGCCTCCCTAACCTAAGTCTATCAGTCCTCTCCTCAGGGGGGCTTCTGAGATATATCTGCATAACATTTCAACAATCAAAAACAAAATTCGACAACATTGCAGTCAAACATATCGACACTAACATTTCAACAACAACACTAACATTTCGACAACAACACTAACATATCAACAATGTCATTTCAATCTGTAAACTACCACATTGCAGTCAAACATATTATAATCAACATTAACAAACCATATTCTAACTAATTTGATCATTCACAATCCAAAAAAACAAAAATCATTGAGACATTTTACCAAACACATAGTCTGCAATTTTCAAACAACTAGGTAATCTAACAATTTCTAAACCCTAAACTACCACATTGTACTCTAAACAACAATTCCTAAGTTAATCCGTCACTAACAATCATCAAAACTAACATGCAAGAAAAATTTATAAAAACCTAAAAATGTTAAATTTCTTCAAAAATTCGAAAATTTCAACCCAAATAATGCAAAGAAGTAGGATAATCATCATGTACTTGATACTGTGGATGAATTTGGCTTTGAATGGCGCAAGAACGATGAATTTCGAATCTGGGGGTGGAATTTTCGTGTGTGGAGAAGTTGGGAAATGAGGGTTCTGAGTTGTTGTTTAGCTGTTATAAGACTTAAGTTACATAGCGTGAGTTAACTCACGCTGCGTGACCGCTAAGGTTATAACTGGCGTAAGTTAACTCACGCTACGTGAGTTAACATGCGTATGGTTATATTCATCATTTCACCTGGGAATGAGCAAATCCTATTGGGTAAAGAGCAGAATTCCTAGGGTTATAACTTACAAGTGGGCCTAAAAACCGTCTAAAACTAACCAAGTTCCGCCCACAGGTGGCACATTAGTCCACTAAAAAATGTCTAAATGTAATTTTTATTCTTTAACACTATGTTTTTTTAATATTAATTAATTATTTTATTATTTATTAATTTTCCGGTTCAACCGGTTAAATTGGTTGAACCATGAACCAGAGATCTTATTGGTTCGATCTCCGGTTTTAAAAACATTGATTTAGACACATTACACTCTTAATGCTTAATTATTTAAATCTTAACTTAGAAAATAAAATTACAAACTACGCAATTAAGTAAATATATTTACGGAGCATAAGTAAACAAAAAGTTCCATACCATGTAAATATTGAAAATTAACATGAAGTTTTACAAACATGTAACTTTAACAATAGTTATGCCATGTTAATCATAACTTTAGAGCATTATACTAATAACAAAAAAGATAGTTTTCTGATCATATTATATAATAGGCATATAAAACCTTATGTATAACAATGTAAAAAATGAAAAAAAGCGTCCACTTAATAGCTAAAGTTTCCAACTTCAAGTCTCCATATTTATCTTTTAATCTTCATCTACAAAAAATGAAAAACAACAATTGAATATTAACACAATTAAACATAGATAATATCACTCCTAAAAAAGCAAAGGAAAGCCACACAGTCTACTACCAGACGATACCAATCATGCAAGACCAATAATGCAAGAATAAAGCAACACTAATAATAGATCAATAGATATTCTTCCATGGTCACAAGACCAAATCAATAATGTTTGGACACAAACAGATAAAAAGATTATTCTCAAAATATTCAATCGTTTTTTTTATCAATTTCCTCCTTATTATTAAAAAAAATATTTCTTTATGTGTGTGTGACCAAACACTGTTTCTTTGATCATGTGGCCATATTAGAATTTCTCATAGATCAAAACAAAATCAAAAGAAAATCCTTGTATCCAGTGACATCATTATCACACCACGAAAATGGAATCAGAGTAACCACAACAGTCCAACTATTCACAAATGATAAGACATATACATGTTCCTGAATTACTTAATTTGATTAGACCAACAGGGACAGTAGATAATAATTATAAAAGAGCAATGTTATATCTCTAGAAAAATAACATCAAGAATTCTTCAAGAATAAAGAATAGCCAATCACAATGCACTATTTGCCACAATTCAATGAGGTGTGGCTGAAAAATAGGAAGTGGACAAATAAATCATCCAATTAAAATTTGCCAACTATTTCTTGAAAAATTCTTGAAGCTATTTTTCTTGAGAAGTAGCATTTTCCATTATAAAAACATACAATATGCATGTCTTTACATTTGGGCAATGCTCAGATCTGATCAGAATTAAAAGAAACATAATACATACTTGAAAAGGAACTTATGAAGATTAGTAAAAAATTAATATACCTACCTCACGAAGGTAGAAGCTCGGATTTCAGTTGGGTGATATAGTTTTTTATGAGATTAATGATATTAATGTATTTTAGATGAAAGAAATGATTGATGAATGCTGAAAATAAATGATTAAGAGAGAAACAGGAACAATGTCACCAATATCGCTAAACACTCATGTCATCCAAGTGAAACCGTAGGAGCTGGACGCAGATGGTGATTGTGGAAAGTTATAATGATTGTGAAGGTGAAAGATTCACATAAAATCACATTTTCTCTCCATAAGCATTAGCTAAACGCAACAACTCAGCACTACTACTCTTATATCAAACTAGTGATCAGCCATGTCATATAACCTAACCATAGTTAATAATCAACATAGCCAAACAATTTATTCAATACATGCAACAATAGTCAATACATGCTAAACCTAATAACTTCTTACAAATGAAATCTAGTAATTAATAATGCCAAACAAATTTAGTAGATGAACATTGTTGTTTGAACCTTATAAAAATAAATCATTACCTATTCTAGTAGCAATAAATTATGATAAGATTGTTCCAGTAGCATTCCAAACAACTTTGCAAGAAACTAAAACTATCAAGAAAACTAAAACTCAAACCCTATGATAGGAAACTAAAAATTATCACTAAGAAAACTACAAGAAATTAGGGTTCTAAGCTTAAAATGACAAGATAAAACTATCAAGGTGTACAATATTTTCTCTGTTATTGCTACTTCTGCCATTTCTTCTCCACAATTCTGCATTATTTGATTGGTAAGTTTTACCAATCTAGAGAAATAATCTGCAAATTTCTCACAATTTTTGCTATACATCAATCCACGCTATCTCTTCAAGGCATGAAGCTGCTTCACTTTCTTGACCTTTGCATCACCTCCAAGCTCTTCAACAAAATATCTCAAGCTTCCACAGAATTGCAGCTTCTGCAATCTTCTCAAACACTTTCGCATCAATGCACTAATGAATAAGAAACAGCGCTTTGTTGTCTTTCTTCTTCACATCCTCGTGCGCATTTCCCTGCACCTTAATTGCTTTTGCAAGAAGGGGTTCCACACAATTGATGATGTGCTCGTACCAAATATGTGCTCGTACCACACAATTCATCAAGACCAAATATGTAGAAATGTTATGATCAAAGACTTGAGGACTAGCATAAAACCTGACACTTGACGTAGACCGTGAGTGACATGATTGGCAAGTCTCTTAACTAAAACCTTCTAATTTTGTTGAATAGAGAGACTAACACTAAAAGACACATTAACATTGCTACTGCTGCATTGTATCCAAAGAAAACATGGAACTCATCTCCAGGTACTTCATTACCGCAAGCAAGTTGTCAAAATCGGGACTTTACTTCAGATCGAAAGCCAATAGCAAAATCGGGACTCGTAAAATCGCAATCAAAATCGAAGGATTTTACTCAACTACTTTTGTAGAATCGATATAAGAAAATGTAAATTCACAATCAAAATCGATGGATTGTACTAGGGGTGTTCATGGTTCTAAATTGCATTGGAACTGAATCACATTAACAGATACAATTCAGTTTTTAAAACCACTTTAAAAAAAACTGATTTATTTTTAAAAACAATTCAGTTCAAGTTTAAAACTGGTTTTAAATAATTTAATATATACATAATTTAAATTAATAATATAATATTGAAGGTGAGAAAAACACAAGAAGGGGGGTTGAATTGTGTTTTTGAAAAATTCTTCAATTCTCCTAAAACTGAACACACTGATCAGAAGCTAAGTGAAATAGCTTCTGAAGTGATAATCAGAATCTACACGCAGCGGAATAAAACAGAGAGAGAGAAGAAGAATGACACAAAGCAATTATACTGGTTCCTTCCACAATCCGGAAGTAGTCCAGTCCCCCTTGCACTTCCAAGGAGATTTCACTAAGAGTAATATCTGATTACAATTGCTCAAGCACACCTGCAAGAGACTTCCTTTGCTCAAGCACACTTTGCAAGAGTCTTCCTATGCTCAAGAACACAATCAAGAGACTTCCCTGCTCAAGCACAACTGCAAGAGACTTCTAACTAAACAAAATTACACAGAAAATTGTTTAAGGTTGAACACTTGATATACAATCAGAGGTGCTCACAATACAAATCAGATACAGACTCAATAACTTAAGAATTTCTAAGATGAAACTTTGAGACACAGAAATTCAAAGTGAATGCAGAACAATTTCAGCAGAGGTTTGGCACTTGCAATAATGTTGTGAGTCTTTCGTTCAGCATTGCCAAATCTCTAAGTCTTCACTCCTTTATATAGAGGTGTGAAAGAGACGTTATGAAATTGCCAGCACATCAAAGAGTCGTTGTTGAAGCTTGATCTTTCACCAATGATCTTTTGCCTGATTTTGTTGTTGTCCTATGAAGAACCAATTTGAAATCCATTCCTTATCCAAAGGAACATCTATGCAGGCGAAGCCGTATTCTGGAGCTGTTTTCTTGTCTTGTAGTGTGGACACAAAACAGAGTAGTGGAGAAGGTGGTTGTACAGTTCGTACAAAGTACAATGTCAACGCTTTCGTCCAAAATTGCAAGCACATGTCTTCAAACACCTTTGAAATGACCGTTGCAAAATTCCACTGATCTTTTGTTGTCTTTTGATGAGTTTAGATTCATGACACAGCTCTTGAATCCTTGAATTTCTCAAATTCAGTTGATCTTTAGCTTCTGGTGATAATCAGCTTCTAATGAAGTCGCTTCTGAACTATCTGCTTCTGATGACCATTCGCTTCTGAAGGCTATCCGCTTCTGTTGACCTTCAACTTCTGATGACCTTCAGCTTCTGATGACTTTCAGCTTCTGATGACTTCCAGCTTCTGATGATCTTCAGCTTCTGATGATCTTCAGCTTCTGATGACGTCATCATTCTTCAGTAGCACTTATGACTTCAGATGCACTTCTTTTCAGATGCTTTCAAGCTTCCTTTTAGTCCATTGCTTTCTGTTTGTTCTTCAGAACCTTTATATGATGTAAAATTTTTAACTATGGTCCTGTACACTTGAACAAATATTAGCTAGTCCAATTTACAATTTTTAATACCTTGTTATCATCAAAACTCTTTAAGGTTCATTGTTAAACACATTTTGTTCCAACAATCTCCCCCTTTTTTGATGATGACAAACAATAGTATTTAAAATTGATCAATTGTTGTTAATCTAATTAACAAGTTGACTTTGAGGTTTGTAAGCTCAGAATCTGAGGTTTGTAAGCTCAAACTCCCCCTGAGTCTGATAGTCTTTAAGGTGATTTTTGTAAGCTCCCCCTAAGTTCTATCCAGGTTAATTAAATTCATTTTGGCGCGTAATAAAAATATCAGAGCTTTAAAAATTGAAAGAATTAGCTTATAGAAGAGAAGAATGGTTCAATTAATTTTATTTGAAATTTGATACTCCTTCTTTCGTTCATATCTTATACCTTTAAGGTAAAAATGATAGAAGTTTTTCAAAATAATTTTCAAATATCATTAATGGGGCTCAGAGCCTTTAAATACTATCACATATACTCCCCCTTTTGTCATTATCAAAAAAAATAACAAATAAACATAAAGGACAAAAGAATTTGAGAAAAAAAAAATTCAAACAAGAAGAGAGTATAAATATGATCAGAACCTATAGTCTTATCAATAATAATCAAAACAAAAATAAATCAGTAAAATAGAGCAATGAATGTAAACAAAAATATTCAGGCATTGTTAGTCAGAACCATTAAGTATTCAGAAGCAGTAGGAAACATAAAGACATGAGGTATTCAGAAGCAAGAAATAGAAAAGGATTAAAACAAACAACAAACAAAAATAAACACTAAGGTGTGCAACTAAGGTTTGGTTTGCAGTTGTTTCATCATCTTCTCCATTTCTTCTGCTTGCTTCTTCAACTGTTCTTCAAGAAGTTGTTGCTTCTGGAGAAGAGCCAATTCCCTTGCCTTAGCTTCTTGCTGTTGTTGTGCCATCTGCTGCCTCAGAAGCTTGACCATTCTAGCTTCTCTTGTCATATAGTCAGCTTCTGAGTAAAATGGCTTGTTTGACAGAAGCAGCCTTGAACTTCTCTTTGCTGACTCCATATCTTCCAAGAACTTCCTTACAGTAGTAGCCTTGATTCTGATGCATTTTCTTCTCATAGATGCTATCAAATCAGTAGCTTTCTTCTGCAAAGATTCCCATTGCTCTTCATAGGATGATGACAGATCAATTGTCCATCTATTCTCAACTAGATGATGCACTTCAGAGAGGATCTTGAGTAGCTCAATTTCAATGTACTTAGATTCCAGAATGTTCAAGGGTGGTTGTTCAATAATTTCTAGGTCTGTGGATTGGTCAAAAGCACTAGGGGAAAGGTTTTGAATGGATTCTGGAATGATGAGATGTTCAGCTTGGGTTGAGGATGATGGTTGGTCAGGATCAACTTGTGAGGTTGAGGTTGAGGCTTGGAGATTGACTTGATGATTGTCAAAGTCCATGGGAATGTGTTGGGGAGAGGATTCTTCTGGTTATGGTTCAGGTTGTGGTTCAGTATTGGTTGGTGGTTGTTGTGGTGAAGATTGTTGAGTTTGAATGTTAGGTTGGGGGTCAGTGTCAGCTATGGGTGATTGTGGTTGTGGAGGTGAGGAGGGTTTGTATGGTTCTGGTGTTTGTTGTTGGGGGGTTTCTGAAACAACTTTATCAGAAGCAACTGCTTCTGAGGTTGTCTCAGAGGCTTTCTCTGAGTTAGGTTCAACATTTTCTGGTATGATCATGTTGAGAGGTTGAATGTTAAGAGGTTGAGGGTTATGGCGGAGGATACTATCAATGACTCCGTCTCTCTGCTCAACCATTTCTCCTAGCTTCTGATTGATTATATGACCAACTGGTTCATAAGAGCTTGACTGAGAGGGCTTTTTTTTTTTGTCTTGGTTGATGTTGGATGGCTTTTTATTGGTTTACGAAAAAGGAGTCCTATGGGTATATCATCATCAGAATCTGATGATGATGAGGATGCGGAATCTGATGATATATTGACTACCTCTTCTGGTTCAGGATCAGAATCCTTCTGAGCAGTCTCACTTGCCATCAGCATCAAGTGCTTAGCTTCTGAAACTACAGACTCTTTTAGCTCAGATGTAATTTCCAAGACTTTTTCAGCTTCTGCCTTCTTCCCTTGTAAATCCTTCAAAGCCAAATCAGACGCAGCTTCAGCTTTCTTGGTAACATGAGGAAAGTCCTTGGTCCTCCTTACTGCTGGCTTCCTCTTCTTCTTTGGTATTGCAGGTTGATCAAGAACAATGCCAACATCCAGGATCAACCTTGAATCCATTTCTTCAATAGCCTCTTCAATTGATGGTACTGAGGAACCACCAATCTTGACCTTGTCAGAAGCAACTTTTGCCTTCTTAACAGACTTTTCAACCTCCAGATACTCTTATGCAGTCATCTTCCTCTTTGATTTTCTACCTCTGGCTCGTGGTAGTGCACCACCATACATCTCCTCGGGTACATCTTCCAACCTGATTCTTTCATTGGTTGCCTCAAAGTGCTCCTTGATGTAGTACATCTGCACTTCAAGAGGATCCTTCTTGCAGATGGGTGGAAAGTCCTTCATAGATCAGACTTGACATGGGATTCACTCAAATCAGTTTGAAGCTTGGTGACAACAGTGATCAACTTCATATTCTTGAGGGTCTGAGAATTTATGAACTTCCCAGTCTTAGTATCAAGCAGCTCATCTGTGAAGGCTTCAGCTCTGCTTAGTTTGTCCAAAACTCCTCCTTGATAGAATATTTCTGACAAGAGTCTTCCATAAGGTACCCAGGTTCTATTCTGCAGCTGACTCTGTTTCAGACACTCTATCAAGTACTTGAACATGTATTTTCGCACGTTCACTTTTTCCTTCTTAATGAAGTGATGGAGAAAGACTTTCTGTGCCAAATTGGGTTTCTCACTTCCACCACATGGAAGCAAGTCCTCATTCTGAATCTTCAGAAGCAGCTTCTTATCCATGCTTAGATCAGCATACTTTCCTGACTGCGTGGAGTTATACAAAGCCAAGTTTACTTTCTCTTTCCAGATGCGTTCTTCAGCAGTGTTTGAGAGATCAATTCCAGAGTATTTTCCAGAAGCTTCTCTACGGAGTACAGCTTCTATCTACCATTCTGCAATTCTCACTGGAATACCACAGATACTTGACCTGATTTCAACACCGGTAAATGCCTCAAGTCCCATTTCGTCTATGGTTCAAAACCTTTTGACTTTCTTCAGCTATAGACGCAGCTTTGTCATATACCTTAGCTCTCACCCAGAAGTGTCTAACTAGTGCTTCGTATGTCAGTCCATTCAACATCTTGAAGTAATGCATAAGTTCTTGCACTTCATAGTGGCTTCTGATCCAACACTCATGGAAAGCGAGTGATTCAAAATCTACCGGATTTTCTATTTGAACATGTAGTTCCCACTCTTCCAGTTTCATACTTCTTCCTCTGTAGTCATATTCAGGAACCTTTCGTGCTGTAGATTCTGAAACTCTTGAACTTGATGATGTCATTTGATGATTGAAGAAGATGATGATTTTAGGGTTCTAGGGTTGAGAGAATTGCGCTTACTTCGCAAGAGGTTTGAAAGCAAAGTGTTTGTTTGTGAAGTGAGTAGTGTGTGATTTGACAAAGTGTTAAGAGTAAAAACGATTGCAATTCAAAAGAGACAAACAAATATAACATTAATGACAAATTGGGGGCGCGTGAAAGTACTTTTCAAAGCTATTAAATCATCATTGCCCTTTTTAGTTATACACAAATACAGACAGGCCACGTCAGACACGTTAAGAGTAACTACCAAGTTAGTGGGCCAGAAGTTACCATAAAAAGTAACTCCCAACGTTTCCACTAACTCTACTATTCAGAAGCATAAAATCAAGCTTCTGGACTTCAGATGCTAACGTCATCATCAGAAGCGAGTTTTCCTCAGAACCTCAATAAAGAGCTTCTGATGGACTACTGCTTCTGAACTAACTTCAGAACCTAAAATCCTATTCAGGAGCAAGCAAACATTTAATCAGACACAAAGAGCATGTTCAAATTTTTCTTTATAAAATCAAACCTTTCAACATTTAAGGGCTTAGTAAATATATCAGCCCATTGATTTTCAGTATCAATGAATTGTATATCTAAAATTCCTTTTTGAACATAGTCTCTGATAAAATGGTGTTTGATTTCAATGTGCTTAGCTCTTGAATGCAAAATTGGATAGTTAGACAAACAAATAGCAGCAGTATTATCATAATAAATGGGAATACTGTTAGCAATTATCTGATAGTCTTCCAACTGATGTTTCATCCAAAGTAGTTGTGTACAACAACTTGCAGCTGAAATGTATTCTGCTTCTGCTGTAGACATAGCAATAGTTGTTTGTCTTTTGCTAGCCCAGGATATAAGATTATCACCCAGAAATTGACAATTGCCACCGGTTGACT
This sequence comes from Medicago sativa, assembly GCF_051527215.1. Lineage (NCBI taxonomy): Eukaryota > Viridiplantae > Streptophyta > Magnoliopsida > Fabales > Fabaceae > Medicago > Medicago sativa. The sequence goes on along the minus strand of NC_140756.1, from coordinate 34,092,788 downwards.
TTCTTTTAATCCTATCACCAGCATAATCAGCATCACAGAATCCAATTAGCTTATAATCTAAGGATTTCCTATAAAGGAGTCCAAGATTAGTTGTTCCTTTCAAATACCTGAAGATTCTCTTGACAGCAGTCATATGAGATTCTCTAGGATCTGATTGGAATCTTGCACACAAGCATACGCTGAAAAAAATATCTGGCCTGGATGCAGTGAGGTATGACAAAGAACCAATCATACCTCTGTACAGCTTCTGATCTACTTTAGCTCCTTCATCTTCTTTTCTTAAGGTGCACGTAGGGTGCATTGGAGTGTTCATCACTTTACAATCTTCAAGCTTGAACTTCTTCAGAAGCTCCTTTGTATACTTTGATTGATGAACATAGACTCCATCTTTGCATTGATTAATTTGAATGCCCAGGAAGAACTTCAGCTCTACCATCATGCTCATTTCAAATTCATCCTGCATTAACTTAGGAAATTCCTTACAAAGAGATGCATTAGTAGAACCAAATATTATATCATCAACATATATTTGCACAACAAGAATATCTTTCCCAAGGGTCCTTCTGAAGAGTGTTGTATCAACCTGTCCTCTTTTAAAATCATTTTTGATTAAGAAATTACTTAGTCTATCATACCAAGCTCTGGGAGCTTATTTCAAGCCATATAGTGATTTCTTCAGTTTAAAAACATGGTCAGGATATTTGATATCCTCAAATCCAGGAGGTTGCTTAACATACACTTCTTCAATGACACCATTAAGAAAAGCACTCTTGACATCCATCTGATATAATATTATGCCATGATTAACTGCATAGGAAAGAAGTAACCTGATTGCTTCCAATCTTGCAACTTTAGCAAATGTTTCAGTGTAATCAATGCCTTCTTGTTGACTATACCCTTGTGCAACAAGTCTTGCTTTGTTTCTTGTTACTTCTCCTTGCTCATTCAACTTGTTTCTGAATACCCATTTTGTTCCAATAATGTTCTTGTGCTGAGGTTTGGGTACCAGATCCCACACATCATTTCTTTGAAATTGATTCAACTCTTCTTGCATAGCTAAGATCCATCCATCATCTGAAAGTGCTTCATCAACTGTTGTAGGTTCAATCATTGAGATTAGTCCAATCATTGATTCTTCTTGTCTGAAGTATGATCTTGTTCTTCTTGGACTATCTTTGTTTCCAATGATTAATTTCTCAGGATGTGAAGACTTGTGCTTGAATGTGTTTCTGGGAGGATCTGCTTGATGTGAGCCATCTTGTGCTTCATCAGAAGCAATTTCATCTTGCGCTTCTGATGTGGGTTCAGCTTCTGGACTTTCTTCAGATTCAGCTATCTGATCAGGTTTTGGAGTAGCTTCAGGAACCTGTATCTCTGCAAAACTTTCACCTTGCTTTGAAGTTTTATCTTCAAGCTCTTTGTCATCAAATTTAACGTGCATAGATTCTTCAACACAGAGTGTCTCTGAATTATACACTCTGTATGCCTTTGACCTTTCAGAGTAACCTAGGAAGATTCCTCTTTGGGCCTTGGCATCAAATTTCTTTAGGTAGAGCTTGTTATTCAGAATGTAACATGTACGTCCAAATTGATGAAAGTAAGAGATATTGGGTTTCCTTCCTTTAAAGAGTTCATATGCTGTTTTCTCCAAAATAGGTCTAATATAGATCCTGTTCTGGACATAACATGATGTATTCACTGCTTCTGCCCAAAAATGTTTTGGTAAATTGTTTTCATGGATCATGGTTCTGGCCATTTCTTGTAAAGTTCTATTCTTTCTCTCTACAACCCCATTTTGTTGTGGAGTTCTAGGAGAAGAGAATTCATGGACAATTCCATGTTTTTCACAAAAAGCTTCAAATGGCTCATTTTCAAATTCTCCACCATGATCACTTCTGACTTTCAAAATCTTTGATTCTTTTTCAGATTGAATTTGAGTGCAGAAACTACTGCATACATCACAAGCAACATCTTTACTCTTAATGAATTTCACCCAAGTCCATCTGCTATACTCTTCAACAATGACTAATCCATATCTACTTCCATATAAGGATGCAGTACTAACTGGTCCAAATAAATCAATATGGAGTAGTTCCAAGGGTCTGGAGGTTGAAACAATGTCTTTGGTTTTAAAAGATGATTTCACAATTTTCCCTCTCTGACATGCACCACAGAGTGCATCTGAATGATAGTCAATGTCTGGTAGCCCTTTGACAAGTTGTAACTTACTAAGTTTAGAGATTAATCTCCAGTTAGCATGTCCCAACCTTCTGTGCCACATCCATTTCTTATCATTCACTGATAGAAGGCAAATCACCTTCTGATCAGCCAGTTCAGAAAAATTGATTTTGTAGACATTGTCAACTCTCTTTCCCTTGAACACAATGGATTTGTCTTCCTTGTTGATTACAATACAGTTGGTTTTCTCAAAAAGCACATCATAACCATTATCACAAAATTGACTAATGCTCAAAAGGTTATGTTCAAGACCATCTACCAACCATACATTATTAATTGAGGTAGAGGAATTACCAATAGTTCATGTACCTATGATCTTTCCAGTTTGGTTGCCTCCAAATTTCACACTTCCTCCTTCCTTCATTGTTAGGCTGAGGAAGCTGGACTTTTCTCCTGCCATGTGTCTTGAGCAACCGCTGTCTAGGTACCATGATTTTTGCTTTGGTGCTGCTCTTAGACATACCTGCATCATTGACATTTTCAGATTTAGGTACCCATTGTCCTATGGGTCCTGAAAGGTTAGTACTTGAGGTTTTACTCTTCACTTCCTGTACCTTGTGCTGTGAGTTGGATTGCTTCAGATTAACCATCACCTTAGGTTTTGGTACTTCAGAAGCAGTAACTGTCTTCTTCTGAAACTTAGACTTCAGAACCTCAGATTTTGGTTTCACCAGACTCTGAGGAACAGGTTCTGATCTTTTTAGGATCCTGATCTTTGAAGTCTTGGATTCAGATTTGATCATAGCCTTTGGCTTAGAGTTCTTTGGATTTGAAGTAATCTTAGCCTTAGAGCCAGAAGCTTCAGGTTCTGATTGAACAACAGTTTCCAACTCAGCACCTTCAGGTACAAAGAAGGTTTTCAGACCTTCCTTGATGCATTCACAACAAGATTTAAGATTGGTTTTCTCAAGTTTAACTTCTGGAAAACCAATTCCTCTGCCATTGTTCTTGTAAATGCTATAAATCATAGAAGCCACTTTGCTTATGTCAATGCCAGATATGATAAAATCTTCAAGAGCAATTTCATGGTTGCTTAAAGGTTTTTCATTACACTTTTCTTGTAGCTTCTGATATAAGAACCTGAGCTGATCTTCATAAGTTTTACACATGAAGTCAAAGCCCCTAAGTCCTTGTTCAGAAGCTTTTAGATCCAATAGAGTTGATTTTTGCTGTTTTACCAAATCAGCATATTTTTCTTTTAAATCCTTCAACTCATTGGTTCTTACTTCAAAATGTGTAAAAAGTTCTTTAAGTGACTCAACAAGTTCATCTCTGGGAATCTTAGAATATACCTCATTTTCATCTTCAGAATCTGATTCTGATCCAGCTTCTGAAGTTGCTGTCGCAACTAACCCAACTGCTACCTTTGCATCTTCATCAGTGATGAGTCATATATTAGTCTATTTTAATGCTTTATTTAGTTTAGTTTTAAATAAGATTTGATTTAATTATATTGCATTTTATTTTCTTTTAGAATATTTTACTTTAAATTGTCTTTTATTTTATTTTAGGAATGAATATATGGTGGAAGGTGCCTTGGAGCGAAAGAAAGAGGACTGGAGCAAATACAACGCAAGAATACGAAGATATGGGACAAAAATATGTTCCCCCAAAGTCAGAAGCTTGGCACGGCCCGTGCCAACATGTGGCACGGCCGTGCCCGTCCCCAGATTCACTTTTGCTGCTTTTTCTTCGGGCCCAAGTTACCCTGTTGCAGCTTTACCCTTTTATCCCTTTAGTTGCTTAGTTTCTAAGTCAATTGTAAAGCTATAAATAGAGTAGCTCTCCACCATAAACATTCACCCTTTACCTTGTTTATTTCAAGTATTATTTCAATAAAAAGTCTTTATTTTCCTTTTACTTTCTTTGCAATTTATTTTACTGTTTTTCTCTCTTCTTCCCCCATGTCTACAATGAACATGAGTGAGTAGACTTCTTCGTCTTGGGATTGTTGGGGAGTCTAATGACTCAATCCTAAACAAAACAAGCCTAAACCCTAATTTCTATGTAACCCTAATTTCTAATCTAGATTTACCGTCTTAACTTGGATTAACAATTATCAAACTGTGGAAGCGAAAGCGGAGGGTTTGATAATCGTTAATCCATCATCCCAAACATCAATTCATAAAGCGAGAGCGGAGTCTTGATGTTGGAACAAGTGAATCTAGACAATAATTGCAAAACAGTGAAATAGTCTTTGCAATTATTGAGACAAAGAGTAGTTTCAATCCTCTATGCATCTTCTAGTAATCATGTCAGCGAAATAGGCTTGGTTGCTAGAAGTAAACTCTCACCGGACTTTCATCGGAAAGGTGAGGGGCTAAGGGAAACCGGTCTTTAGAAATTAGTGTGTAAACCATGAAATTAGATGTTTAGGTCTTGTCTAGTGAAGGATTTGTCATTATGTTGAACCAATGATCCCGAGGCTTTTTATTAATATTGTTTTTATCTTCAGCAATCAAAACCCCTTTTTACTAAACTTTCTCTCCCTCTAATCATTCACTAAAGGTTAATTAAGTTTAACAACTCCCTAGCGGAACGATACTTTTACTTACTACTATTACTTCGATAGGCCGTGCACTTGCGGTTTGGCTCTATCAAGTTTTTGGCGCCGTTGCCGGGGAGTTAACTAATTTAATTAGCTTTTTCTTAGTGATTAGAATTCTCTCTTCTTTCTCTTTTCTTTTTCGTTTTTATTTTTAACTTTTTATTTTTCTGTCATTGTTAACTTCTTAGGTTCTCAATTTTTAATGCGAAAAATCATAAATTGAGTTGTAATAATCAACGAGATCGAAAGGTATTTGCATAAACGAAAGAGAGACGCACGAAGTAACACCGCCATGGCCAATCGCACTCTCAAAGAGTATGCAACGTCGTCTACGGCTGAGCCACAAGCTGTTATTGTGTACCCAACGGTTGACAATTTTGAAATTAAGCCTGCCTTACCTAACTTGGTGCAGCAAAACCAATTCTCGGGATCCCTCACTGAGGATCCCAATCTTCACATCTCTGTTTTCCTACGAATTAGTGGAACCATGAAGGAGAACCAAGAAGCCGTAAGACTTCATCTCTTTCCCTTTTCCTTAAGGGATAGAGCTAGCGCTTGGTTCCATTCCCTCGAAGTCAACCAAGCATTCCTTGCCCGTTTCTTTCCACCATCTAAAACCGCTAAACTTAGAGACCAAATCACGCGGTTCAACCAAAAAGATGGGGAATCTCTCTATGATGCGTGGGAGCGTTTCAAAGAAATGCTAAGACTTTGTCCCCACCATGGCCTAGAGAAGTGGCTTATAGTCCACACTTTTTATAATGGCTTGTCTTATACCACTAAGATGTCTGTTGATGCAGCTGCAGGTGGAGCACTTATGAACAAGAACTACACGGAGGCGTATGCCCTGATTGAAGACATGGCTCAAAATCATTACAAATGGACCGACGAGAGAGCCATCACTAGTTCTTAATCCTCCAAAAAGGAGGCAGGTATGTACGAAGTCTCTAACTATGACCACCTTGCTTCTAAAATTGATACACTAACTGAAAAACTTGAAAAACTCAATGTTAGTGCTATCAATTCTGCTTCTACTCCTTCTTGTGAAATATGTGGTATAACTGGTCATGCTGGTGTTGATTGCCAACTAGGTAGTGCTATTAATGGTGTTGAGCAAATGAATTATGCTCAATACAACCAAGGGATGCGACAAAATCAAAATTTTTATAAAAACCAAAATCCCTATGGACAAGTAGCACCACCCGGTTATGCAAACAACCAATGATTCACTCAGAAATCCAATTTGGAAATTTTGTTGGAAAATTCTATTACCAACCAGACTAAACAACTTCAAGAACTTAAAAACCAAACTGGATTTCTGAATGATTCTCTTTCCAAGCTCAATAGCAAGGTTGATTCTATTGCTACTCACTCTAAAATGGTTGAAACTCAAATCGCTCAAATAGCCCAACAAGTGGCTACCTCTTCCCAAACACCGGGAGTCTTTCCTGGTCAAACCGAAGCCAATCCCAAAGCCCAAGTTAATGTCATATCTTTTGGGGGTAGTAAGTTAGGCGAAACTTTTGCTAAGGTTAAAAACATTGGGAAAGAAAGTGTCAAGCCTTTAGGTGATAAAATTGTGATAGAAGAAGCAAAACCGCTTGAAGAAAACAAAACTCCATCCCCCTTAAATCTTGATAAGCTTAAACTAGAGGGTAAGTTTGAAAAATTTGTTAACATACTTAGGAAGATTTGCATTAAACTTCCCTTTGCTGAAGCTTTGTCTAGGATGCCTCTATATGCCAAGTTTTTAAATGAAATTTTTTCAAAGAAAAGGGCTATAGAGCATAATGAGACAATAGCCTTGGCCAAGGAAACTAGTGCAATCATCCAAGAAGCACCCGCTAAGCTTAGAGATCCAGGTAGATTTGCCATACCGTGTGAAATTGGGAATGAAACCATAAACAAAGCCTTATGTGACTTAGGAGCTAGTGTTAGTTTGCTGCCTTTGTCTCTTCTTAAAAGGATAGGGATAGGAGAATTGAAACCTACCGAAATAGAGTTGAAGCTAGCTGATCGTTCTACCATGAAACTTGTAGGTAATTGCTTTTAATTGCTTTTGTTTTGTTTTTCTTTGTTTTAAGTATTTTTGTAGGTAATTGTCCAAGTGTGATTCGAAAAAAATCGAGAAATTGAAAAATTCTGAAGCCCCCAGTACCAGAAAGGTGGCACGGCCCGTGCTAGGTATGGCACGGCCGTGCCAAGTTTTTAAGCAAAAAAAGTGATGGATGAAGTCAGGAAGATGGCACGGCCCGTGCCAATAGGTGGCACGGCCCGTGCCCGACCTCTTGTTGCCCATATATACAAATTTTTCTTTCTTCTTCCTCATTCACAAACAACAACCCTCTTTTATCTTTCAAACTTCATTCTAAACCTCCATAACCTTCAAACCTTCAAACCCTCATATCTCCCTCAAATCTTAACCAAATCACTCAATTCTTTCACCAATCAACCACAAACTTCATCCAAAACAAAAACCACCAATCAAAAACATCTTTCATCCATCCAAACCCATAATTCACCAAAACCCTAATCTTTCAAAACCTAACCCAAACACCACAAAACCTTAACCAATCTCCACATCCAAACCAACAAACCTTCCTTAAACATCAACCCCAACCTAAACCAATCATTTCCACCAAAAATCTTCCCAAACCCTAAAACTTCAAACCAATTGCAACAAGGGTCAATGGCTTCAAGAAGAAGTGGTAAGGAACCAACAAGCTCTCAAGGAGGACCTCCCCCAAAGAAGCAAGCACAAGTGAAGAATCATGGAATCTAGTTCAAAAACAACAAGCAAAGGGACAGGTATAAAATTCTAATCTCTAAACACTTGCATCCTTCTCGTTATCCTGATCCCAATACTTTGGACGCGCTAGAGCTTTTTGATGATGTTTCTAGGTTGATAGGAAAATTAGGTTGGACTGATTTGCTGAAACCTATGCGGGGTTATGAAAATTTCACTTATGAATTTTTAAGCTCAATTGTTTTCACTAAAGATAAGTTGGATTATGATAACCCTAACCATAGAGTTGTTTTTCGGTTGATGAATATTGATTATGACATGTCACTTCAGCACTTTTGTGAGGCCTTAGGTTTTGCAAATGAAGGATATATTCATGATCATTGGGATCCTAGTCTAAAATCGGTTAACTACGACCCAGCTGCCTTTTGGACACGTATCACCGGCGTTTCCAACTATGTTCCTAGAGCCAACAAAGCTAGCAACATCCACAACCCCGTACTTAGGTACCTCCAAAGGGCAATGGCTTGCACTATTTGGGGTAGAACCGAGCTAGGAAATACTAGAACCGATGAGTTGTTCATGTTATGGCCAATCCTCCACAACCACCCCGTCAACACATGTTTCTATTTGATTGACTACCTAGACTTCTTAGGTAATAAACCAGCCGGTAAGGGCGACATAGTGGTGGGTGGCATCATTACATACATAGCTAGGTGTTTTGGAGTAGGTGAAGATGAGGGGATCAAACCAATTGAGGGCAACAATAAACTCAACATAGATACCCTCATTGCTATGAACTTCATTAAACAACGTCCACCCCTCCATTACCAACTCAAGCTAAATGTGCCTATCTTGTTTTTACTTCCTAACCCATCTCGGACTACCACCGAGGTGGAAGAAAATTGGTTGTATGTTGATGATGTGCAGGTTCTAGAGCAGCAAGATGATGAAGGAGTCGGTGCTAACTTGCACCATGACATGGGAGAAGGTGCTAACTTGCACCAAGAGGGGCACCATGGCCATGAAATCGGTGAACTTGATGGACATCAAAGATGGGCATGGATTCACAATGAGATCGAGAGGATGATCACCGAGCAACAAAGACAAGGTGTTGAGTTATCCGGGCTTCGAAACGATGTCCAAAGAGGCAACCGTGTAAACAATGAAAACAATGAAATGCTCCGAAGGATGATGCAACACCTCCAACTTCAAGGTCCTCCTTATGGACCTCAATAAATTGTGAGCTTTCCTCTTCCTCTCTTCCCTTCTCTTCTCTACTACTCTTCTTCTACTCCTTCTTTTTTCTTCTTCTTCTTCTTTTTAATTTCTTTTCTTTTTGAATCATTGAGGACAATGCTTCCCCTAAGTGTGTGTGTGTGTGTGTGTGGGGGGGGGGGGGGGGGGGGGGGGCTAATAAAGTGTCTAGAGTCGTAGTGTCCCCTAAGCACTGCTTAGGGTGATTTTGAATCTAGGGGGAAAGGACAATTACATCCGAGAAGACTTCCTACGAGGATAGATAGCCCCTAAGCATCTGCAGCCCCTTGTGCTTAATTGTTAATCTAATCTGATTTTAACTTAAATTCCCATCACTCTTATATGAAATGAAGAAAGGACTTTTCTCGGTTACTTTAGCATTAAGGATAGAACCTATTCCTCATAATATCTGTCTTATACAGGAGCAAGAAAAGGGTTGGACTGCACACACACTCACTTGAGACTTGATGTTGGGTAGAATAGGTTCATGAGAAGTATTTGAAATTGTAATTAGTGTACTTGAAGCGAAGCCTTTCTTTTGAGACATGTGTTCTTAATATTGCCATGAATAAATCTTTTGTTGCTGCTATGTCTATTGCCTTTTGCTTGAGGACAAGCAAGGATTCAAGTGTGGGGGAGTTTGATGAGTCATAGATTAGTCTATTTTAATGCTTTATTTAGTTTAGTTTTAAATAAGATTTGATTTAATTATATTGCATTTTATTTCCTTTTAGAATATTTTACTTTAAATTGTCTTTTATTTTATTTTAGGAATGAATATATGGTGGAAGGTGCCTTGGAGCGAAAGAAAGAGGACTGGAGAAAATACAGCACAAGAATACGAGGATACGGGACAAAAATATGTTCCCCCAAAGTCAGAAGCTTGGCACGGCCGTGCCCGTCCCCAGATTCACTTTTGCAGCTTTTTCTTTGGGCCCAAGTTACCCTGTTGCAGCTTTACCGTTTTATCCCTTTAGTTGATTAGTTTCTAAGTCAATTGTAAAGCTATAAATAGAGTAGCTCTCCACCATAAACATTCACCCTTTACCTTGTTTATTTCAAGTATTATTTCAATAAAAATTCTTTATTTTCCTTTTACTTTCTTTGCAATTTATTTTACTGTTTTTCTCTCTTCTTCCCCCATGTCTACGATGAACATGAGTGAGTAGACTTCTTCGTCTTGGGATTGTTGGGGAGTCTAATGACTCAATCCTAAACAAAACAATCCTAAACCCTAATTTCTATGTAACCCTAATTTCTAATCTGGATTCACCGTCTTAACATGGATCAACAATTATCAAACTGTGGAAGCGAAAGCGGAGGGTTTGATAATCGTTAATCCATCATCCCAAACATCAATTCATAAAGCGAGAGCGGAGTCTTGATGTTGGAACAAGTGAATCTAAACAATAATTGCAAAACAGTGAAATAGTCTTTGCAATTATTGAGACAAAGAGTAGTTTCAATCCTCTATGCATCTTCTAGTAATCATGTCAGCGAAATAGGCTTGGTTGCTAGAAGTAAACTCTCACCGGACTTTCATCGGAAAGGTGAGGGGCTAAGGGAAACCGGTCTTTAGAAATTAGTGTGTAAACCATGAAATTAGATGTTTAGGTCTTGTCTAGTGAAGGATTTGTCATTATGTTGAACCAATGATCCCGAGGCTTTTTATTAATATTGTTTTTATCTTCAGCAATCAAAACCCCTTTTTACTAAACTTTCTCTCCCTCTAATCATTCACTAAAGGTTAATTAAGTTGAACAACTCCCTAGCGGAACGATACTTTTACTAACTACTATTACTTCGATAGGCCGTGCACTTGCGGTTTGACTCTATCAATCAGCTTCCTCTTTATCAGATCCAGATTCACTTCCCAAATCATCCCAGGTTGCCATTAAACTCTGCTTGATCTGCTTCTTGAATTTACTTGGTTTGAACATTGAATTCTTTGACTTGTCCTTTGATTTCTCCTTCTGAAGATCAGGACATTCAGCAATAAAGTGTCCAGGATTCTTACAGTTGAAGCATCCCTTCTGATCTTCTTTCCTTGAGCTTCTGGAGTTACTCCTTCTTCCTAGAAACTTTCTGTTCTTCTTGGCCAGATACTGAAGTCTGTTGGAGAGCATAGCCATTTCAGCAGCATCTGGTTCAGAATCTGAACTTGATTGTTCTTCCTCTTCAGATTCAACCACTTTGAGAGCTTTTAATGACTTGCCTTTGGATGGAAGAGCTATTGATTTATTCATCTTAGTAGACTCATGTTCATTAAGACTTAACTCATGAACTTTGAGAGAACAAACAAGATCTTCGACACTTAAAGTGTTTAAATCTTTAGCTTCCTCAATGGCAGTCACCTTTGGTCTCCATCTTGCAGGCAAGCTTCTGAGTATCTTGCTCACATGCTCAGAAGCAACATAGCTCTTCTTTAGAATTTGTAGCCCAGAGACTAAGGTTTGAAACCTTGAGTACATCTCCTCAATAGTTTCATCATCCTTCATCTTGAATAACTCGTACTGATGTACAAGCATGAGAGCTTTAGCTTCTTTGACCTTCTTACTGCCTTCGTAGTTAGAATAGAGAGAAGCAAACATAGCTTTAGCAGTGGATTTGTCACTCATCTTCATGTACTCTGCTTTAGGTATGGCAGTGACAAGAGCTCCTCTGATAATATGATGCTTCTTGTAGAGTTTCCTTAACTCAGGAGTATGTTTCTTTCTATCCACAGCAGCTCCTTCTTCATCAAGGTCTAAGCCACTAACACCATCTTCTAGAATATCCCATAGTTCTTCATCTAAGCTCATGATATAACTATAGAAGTTGGTTTTTCACCAAGAAAATTCTTCAGCATCTCTGTTGAACTTTGGAATCTTTCCAACACTGGATTTCTTGTCAACATTGTAATCATATGCAACACTTTTGTTGTTGTTGCCAGATCCATTTCCAGAAACAGATTCGTCAGACATGTTTTTCTCTGATCTTGGACTGTTACACTGTTAGGTGTTATCAACAGAACCAAGGCTCTAGATACCAATTGAAGGTGAGAAAAACACAAGAAGGGGGGTTGAATTGTGTTTTTGAAAAATTTTTCGATTCTCCTAAAACTGAACACACTGATCATAAGCTAAGTGAAACAGCTTCTGAAGTGATAATCAGAATCTACACGCAGAGGAATAAAACAGAGAGAGAGAAGAAGAACGACACAAAGCAATTATATTGGTTCCTTTCACAATCCGGAAGTAGTCCAGTCCCCCTTGCACTTCCAAGGAGATTTCACTAAGAGTAATATCTGATTACAATTGCTCAATCACACCTGCAAGAGACTTCCTTTGCTCAAGCACACTTTGCAAGAGTCTTCCTATGCTCAAGAACACAATCAAGAGACTTCCCTGCTCAAGCACAACTGCAAGAGACTTGTAACTAAACAAAATTACACAGAAAATTATTTAAGGTTGAACACTTGATATACAATCAGAGGTGCTCACAATACAAATCAGATACAGACTCAATAACTTAAGAATTTCTAAGATGAAACTTTGAGACACAAAAATTCTAAGTGAATGCAGAACAATTTCAGCAGAGGTTTGGCACTTGTAATAATGTTGTGAGTCTTTCGTTCAGCATTGCCAAATCTCTAAGTCTTCACTCCTTTATATAGAGGTGTGAAAGAGACGTTATGAAATTGCCAGCACATCAAAGAGTCGTTGTTGAAGCTTGATCTTTCACCAATGATCTTTTGCCTGATTTGGTTGTTGTCCTATGAAGAACCAATTTGAAATCCATTCCTTATCCAAAGGAACATCTATGCAGGCGAAGCCGTATTCTGGAGCTGTTTTCTTGTCTTGTAGTGTGAACACAAAACAGAGTAGTGGAGAAGGTGGTTGTACAGTTCGTACAAAGTACAATGTCAACGCTTTCGTCCAAAATTGCAAGCACATGTCTTCAAACACCTTTGAAATGACCGTTTCAAAATTCCACTGATCTTTTGTTGTCCTTTGATGAGTTTAGATTCATGACACAGCTCTTGAATCCTTGAATTTCTCAAATTCAGTTGATCTTCAGCTTCTGGTGATAATCAGCTTCTGATGAGCTTCAGCTTCTGATGAAGTCGCTTCTGAACTATCTGCTTCTAATGACCATTCGCTTCTGAAGGCTATCCGCTTCTGTTGAAGTTCAACTTCTGATGACCTTCAGCTTCTGATGACTTCCAGCTTCTGATGATCTTCAGCTTCTGATGACGTCATCATTCTTCAGTAGCACTTATGACTTCAGATGCACTTCTTTTCAGATGCTTTCAAGCTTCCTTTTAGTCCATAGCTCTCTATTTGTTCTTCAAAACCTTTATATGATGTAAATTTTTTAACTATGGTCCTGTACACTTGAACAAATATTAGCTAGTCCAATTTACAATTTTTAATACCTTGTTATCATCAAAACTCTTTAAGGTTCATTGTTAAACACATTTTGTTCCAACAAATATGTATAAAGGAGAGGGTGGCAGGTGATGGGAGAGTGGCCGCCGGTGGTGTCAACGGCGGAGCTCCGGCGAGAGTGAGGTGGTTGCAGGTGGTTGGTGGAGGCGCCGACAAGATGAAGTGGTGGCTGTCACTTACTTAAATTAATTTAAATAATATTTTAAGTAAAAAATTTATCCAACATGAGAGTTGAATCCAAGACCTTTCTCTCAAATGCAACATCACAAACCACTACACCAATTTAATTTATGTAACTATTTTTTTTATTTTATATATAAGCCTGCTCTGCTTATAACTTTATAAATATTTTAAAAGAAATTTGATTAAACATTTGTAAAAGTAAATATTAAATAGTTCAAAACAAGTTAAAAATAGTTTTTAAATTAAATTTGGTTAACTGAATTGGTTTAAATTTGTGGTTCAGTTCATAAACCATTTAATATGGTTCAGTTTTTTTGCAATTCAGTTTGGTTCAGTTTATGGATACAATTCAGTTAACCACATTTTTGCACACCCCTAGATTTTTCCAAAACAAAAATAATGCTAAATATATGCTATAAATTGTATATAATCTATGGATTTTACGACAAAATACTTAGACGTAAATGACTAAACAAAATGGACAAAAATATTCAAAACCCTTTAAAATCCTGTGATTTTGTATGAAATCATAAAATCGCAATCAAAATCGATGAATTTTGCTTATTTTGGGATTCTACTATGGATTTGAGTCGTCGAAGGTGATGAAAGTTGCAAAATCCTGGATTTTAGGATTTAAGTCGGGATTTTGACAACAATGACTACAAGGGGAAAGTGTTGAGCAACGAAATCCTTTGGTTATAAGGTTCTCTCTTATTGGTAAAGATCATATAGAATCTCTCCATAAAAATACCTTGATTTTATTTGTATGCGGATTTCACAGTGTACTTTCGATCATTATTTTAATACAAAATGTGTCTGTCCTCAGCTTGTGTATCCAGTTGTGGCATCACTATACTTTTGTTAAGGATGTATGTTTTCAATTTCGTTTGTTGACATATATTTGTACCGAAGGATTAGAAAAAATGTGTATCATCTAAAGTAAGCTTCAATTCATCGTTGTATATAAATCAAAGTTGAATTTTGAAGCTGTAGTCATAAACCAAGAACTTAAGGAGTATACATATCCAAACTACAAGAACCGTTTGAAGAGAAGAGATAAAAGGGAATTATCAGAAAATGAAGTACTCAAATGTATATCAAAAGCAATACAATTTAAAACTGCATATAACACTCAACTGCTTGCATTATTTAGGGAATTACCATGCATAGATTGATGAGTAAATACACATTTGTAGGTAGACATTTTAAAAATGTAATTTCTCAGAAAAGTAAATTTGAAAACAAAAACATCGTTACATTTTAGAAGTCAAATTTCAACAAAGCATTTTCAGAATGTGCTAGAATCCTTATTAGCCTATTGATTGGAAAAAGAATGAAAGAAACAAGTGATTCGAATATCCTTTCACTGGCATAATGCCTATTTCTGAAACTCCCACTTTACCGCATTTTCAATAGTGGTTGCGATATAATTCCTAACAAAATGCTAGCGAACAAAGCATCCACATCAACTCTTGTTTTTGACAAGTTCAACACCTCCAATTTTGGAACTCCAATATTCATTCGACTCAGAGTCACTCTCTAACAGCGGGTTAGCTTCAAATGTTTAAAAATATAAAAAAAACCTTAAATCTTGACAAATACGTTCTTCAGATATGTTATAGCAATCTCTTAAATCAAGCAGCTGCAAAATGGGAAAATTGGTATCAAACATTTGTTGCCTTCATCTCTTAACCATGAATTGCAAGACAAATGGAGAGACTTAAATTGAGGGCTTACAATAAAGTTCATCAAAGAATTAGAATTCTTACATTATTTTCGTCCATAGTGGTAAATGATAAAGACCTCAATGTTGGTCTCTCACGTAGAGCAGAAGCAACACCAGCGTTGGTTATTCTATCACAGCCCACTATGATGGCCTCTTCTAGAAGCTTCAAGTTCTTGAACAAGTTGAAAAGCGATTTATCATTTATATAAACATGAGAAGTGAGATTAACCTTGCGAAGTTTAGTAAGTGATAATGAAAGAATCTCCATCCCATTAAGCATTCTTATACTGGATATATTTTTTTTTTTTCAAAAAGAGTAGCTAGCAAAGGGCTAGCTACCAAAAGATATATATATATATATATATATATATATATATATATATATATATATATATATATATATATAGCCAAAAAGAGAAACATGTACAAATGAAACCAAAAAAAAAAGAGGGGGACCAAACCAAAACCCCTTAATAGGTCACAAACCTAAAGTTAGTCCACCCTAACTTATCTTTCACAAAATTATCATTTATACAAGATGGAACATGTAACCAAACTGTGAGATTAGCAAGATTATGACCCATATTAGCTAAGGTGTCTGCACATTGATTGCCTTCTCTGTAAACATGAGTGGCTAGGAAATTCATCTTGGTTGTTAAGAGGAGACAATTCATCCATCTGTTCCTTAACCTCCAAGGAACCAAATTAGGATTTTTGAAAGCTTTGATCACAAGTTCAGAATCTGTTTAAAGCCAAAAATTGGACCAGTTATAAGAATTTGCTATCTCTATTGCCCTCATTGCACCAAAATGCATTCCCAATACCAGTATTTTCACTGAAGCAGAGTAAGAAATTAGAGTGACTGTTCCTGAAAATACCTTCACAAGAAGAAAGATTACCATTGGTTGAACCATCAGTGTTACCTTTGGTCCAGTTAAGAGATGGAGGATGCCAAATGACTTCAATCAGCTGAGGAGCTTTGGGAGGATGGAGAGTGACATTGAACTTCCTCAAGAGCATAAAATTTGATATGTTTGCATAAGCTTTGCCTTTAGATAAATTTCCTGATACAACAGTTTGGGATAAAACAGTGGAAACTATAGTCTTCCAAGGAATTATCTTGTTTTGGAACCTCAATTGATTCCTTGCAAACCAGACACCATTGAGGATGTTGATTATGGTGGCAATGAGGACAGTTTTGCATTGAGGATTCCAAGAGTTATTACAAATGTCCCACACATCTTGCATAGACTTAAAATTAAAGGTTTTGTTGATACTACTAGCAAACCAGCTCCATATATGCAAAACATAGCAGCATTCAAAGAAGAGATGAATTGAAGTTTCAGATTGAGAGTGACAAAGAGAACATACTGATGGAAGGTGGCATCCTCTGGAAGCTAGATTATCATCAGTGGGCAGCTTACCAGACATCAACCTCCAGACCATAAGGGATTTGGACGGAGGATAATCAGGGGACCATATCATCTTGGCCCAAGGAACCTGTGGAAGAGCAGATTTTTTGAAATTGTAGGCATCTTTCAAAGAAAGAATACCATTTGTGCTATGTCTCCAGATGAGCATATCCCTTGTGTCTTGTTTAGGGATGGTAACATTTTCTGCAAGCACTTTCAAAGTAGGAACCTGAATCAAAACATCAGCAGGGAAATGCCAGGCCCCATTTTGAATGTAACTAATTAGCTGAGTTGGAAGTATAGCAATCTGTTGAGGGCTAAGTGAGTCAGCCAAGATGTCACCACACCAGTTATCTAACCAGCAGTTGATTGATTTGCCATTACCAACCAACCAGTTTGAGTTAGTTATCAAATTTTGATATTCAGATTTGGCCCCACTCCATATTGAAGAGAATACATGATAATGAATACATGATGAATTTCTAATCACTCTAGTTCTAAGAATATTAGCCCACTGTTCTGCAGAGTTGATCATGTCCCAACAAGTTTTTAAATTAGAGGCTGCATTCAGAGATACTAATGATCTTAGACCAAGACCACCTTCTTCATAACTGGTACAAACCTTTTTCCAGGAAACAGTCACTAACTTCCTCTTTTGCACATCTCCACTCCAAATGAAGTTTTTGATCCATCTCTCCATTTCTCTTAACAAACTAACAGGCCAATAGTATATAGACATAGTGTGTGTTAGCATGCTTTGAACAACTGACTTGACTAATTGAACCCTCCCAGCCATAGACAGTTAAGATGCTTTCCAATTTGCAAGTTTCAACTTCACTTTATCAGCAATAGGCTGAAAATGAATTTTCTTTGGTTTCCCCTTAAAGATGGGAGCACCAAGATAATTAAAAGGAACAGTACCAATTGAAAATCCTAAAAGATGCACCATTTGATTTAGTCTAGCATTAGAAACACTCCCAGCAAAAATAGAAGATTTATTCAGATTCATCACTTGACCAGAACTTAAAGCATATTTTGTGAAAAGATCTTTTAAAGCTTGAAGACTATAAAACTTGCCTTTACAAAAGACCATGAGATCATCAGCATAAAAGCAGTGAGAAGGTATCAGTGCAGACCTTGAAGCTTTGATTAGATCTATCGTTCCTTCTTCAACAAGTTTGGTAATGCCTCTGCTCAAAACTTCTTCAGCTATGCAGAAGAGAAGAGGTGACAGGGGAACACCTTGTCTGACTCCCCTATTACATTTGAAATAGCCTGCTTGAGATCCATTGATAGAAATGGAGATATGAGCTGAATGAAGTATGAAGCTGATCCAACTACAAAAAATTGGATTAAATCCAAATCCCTTCAAAACACTAAGCAAGAACTCCCAGCTTAAGGTATCAAAAGCTTTAGAAACATCTATCTTAAGGGCCAAATTTCCACCAAAACATCTTTTATCCAAGACATTAATTGCCTCTGAAGTCAAAGCAATGCAATCTTTGATATTCATGCCTTTAATAAATCCTCTTTGTTCTTTAGATATCAAATTTGGAAAAATCTGAGACAATCTATCTGCTAGAACCTTTGTAATGATCTTGAATTTGAAATTGGCTAGGGCAATGGGCCTGTATTGATCAATACTATCTGCATTAGGTGTTTTAGGAATGAGGATGAGAGTATTAGAGTTGTAATTTGGAGGGATCCATCCAGCTTGAAAAAATTGGAGCACTGCAGCATATACATCTTTCTTGATTATTTCCCAGTAAGTTTGAAAGAAGCATGCTCCAAAACCATCAGGCCCTGGAGCACCATCATTGTTGAGACTGAAAACTGCATTTTTGATCTCTAACTCAGATGGAGTCATGGTCAGGAGGTTGTTGGAGGTCTCATCAACCAATTGAGGGATGACATCATTCACAAACAACTGGTCCTGCAAAAAATAGTTAGTAGAAAAAAACAAATTATTATAATAAGAAACTATATGTTGTGATATTCTTTGAGGGTCAGAGATAATTTCATCATTGTTCCTAATATTTGATATAATTTTGGTTTTGTTTTTGATCTTTGTAACTCTGTGAAAATATTTAGTATTTCTGTCCCCATTCAAGTGCCATCTAATCCTTGCTTTCTCCTGCCAGAAGACTTCTTGTTTGAGCAGTGCTTCATCTAATTTGGCTTGTGCTTTCTTCTCTTCATTCATAAGCACATCAGTATGACCATTTGAGTGAATCAGGCTTTGAATATCAAGCAATGCTTGTTCGGCTTCAGACACAAAAGAGTGAATATTACCAAAAACATCTTTGTTCCAAACCTTGAGTTTGACTTTCAGATTTTTTAACTTGTTACTAAGAACATACATAGGGCACCCCACTACATTTTCATTCCAACTGTTCTCAACAAGCTCTTTACATTCACTGTGAAGGGTCCAAGTTTTAAGAAACTTAAAATTTGAAGCTATTTTAATCTCATCGGTTTTGATTTCAAGAAGCAAAGGGTAATGGTCAGAAGTGGTTTTAACAAGAGTGGAGCAGGAGATGGATGAACAAGAATCCAGAAGCAGCTGATTACAAATGGATCTATCAAGTCTCCTTTTTGTGTGTCTCCTGCCTGATCTTCTATTATCCCAGGTAAACAAAGCTCCTCTAGTTGGAAGGTGAACCAAGTCATAAGTTTCAGTCCAATTTAAAAAATCAATCATTGGTGGTCTGGCTGGGGAAAATGAGCCATTATGCTCATGGGCACCTAATATTGTGTTGAAGTCTCCTATGAAGCACAAGGGTTTAATGAACTGTGATTGGAGGAGATTAAGTTTGTTCCATAGGTCCTTCCTTCTAATATTACTAGTAGAAGCATAAACAGCAGAAAAACAAAAGTCAAGATTATCTATGTTCATGGAAAAGGCTATTTGTTGGTCATCTATGTCTATTATAGTGGGGTAAAGGGATGATAAGCAGAAACACCATAGATTGGGGAGAAGATTTTCTCTGATGTTCTTGGAGAAAAGCTTAAACCCTAATCTATTTAACCAGGCTAAAGGAAAATTATCAAAAGGCATCCAAGGTTCAGAAATAAAAACAAAGTCAGGTTTGTTGGTTGTAATAAGGTTATTTAAGGCTAGTCTAGATGGTGAATTGGCTAGACCTCTAATGTTCCAATAGATAAATTTCATTTGAAAGGTTTTGGGTTACCAGTTTTGTTTCTGGTTTGATGAGTGTTTTTAATAGATGGTTTTTGCTTAGAGATTTTACCTTTGGATCTGCTTACCACTTGAAAAGCTGAATCATCCTATAAATGCTTCAGCAGTCTATGCTCAGCTTCAGCATCATCAGTGATATTTGCCAAAGACTGGTCCAGAAACTCTTTGTTCTTCTTTTCAATCTCTTGTAACCTTAATTGTTCACTTGATTCACCAATAGTTACATCAGCAATAGGCATTAAAACAGGACCGAAATCAGGTTGGTTTGGAGTATTTGCAATGAACTCAGTGTCTTGTGAACTGCCAGATTCTTCATCAGCAACTGCTGCGTTCACTTGTTTGTTCAAAATGTCATTCACCTCAGTTTCTAATTGAGCATCTTCTAGTAGAGCATCTTCCATATCCTTTTGTACCAGTGCTTCAAATTTATTGTGCACTGGTGCTGCAGTGTCTTGGCTCTTCTCCTTTTCATTTCCATGTTGTTGATTTGAACCAGATGCATTTGTGTGCTCCTTCAAACCTTCAGCAACAACCTCTTCCATTACAACTGGATCATTGACAACAGTGCCCTGTTTTTTCCTTCCATCATTAATGATGTTATAGTCCTTCCTGACCTCTAAATTCTTCCTTTTAGCATCAGCAACCCCATATGGTTTATTCAGAAATCTACAAACATCAACATGGTGTCCTATCTTCTGACAATGAGAGCAAACTTCAGGGAGATTTTCATATTCCAGTTCAACAAAATAAGCAAAGTCTTTCCTTTCAACCAACACCTTATAGCGCAGTTGTTGAGTGATATCCATGTCAACCAAGACCCTGACAAACTGACCAAATGTTCTATCCATCATAGGTTTAGAAGTGGCAGAGTCTGTGCAGATGGGAGTTCCTACACTATTAGCAATAGCAAACAGGATTCTTGGGCGCCAATATTCTGAAGAGAGGCCATAAATACGTAGCCAAACCTGCGCAGTGTTTGTAGTTTGAAGATTAGGGCTAAAATTTGTTGTCCAAGCAAACAGTTTCAAAACTCCCAGATTTAGATTCCAAGATGGAATTGACCTAACCCTTTCAACATCCTCCAAACATGAGAAAGTGAACTCAAAGAATCCCTTCCCAATAGAAGAAACCCCCCACTTATTCAGACCTTTCCACAACAAAACAAGCTTCGCGCGCAGGGCATGAACTGTTAAAGGTGGGGAACCTTTAGGCCATATGACTCTAGCATGAAGATTAAAATTGCAAGCTTCAATACCAGCAATAACCTTCTCCTCCGGGATAGAAATAGCATAGTTGTCGCCCTTAAGGACCAGTTGGGGCAGCTGTGAGCTTGGGATGTCACAAAGGTTGGTTAACGCTTGCGCAAACGTTTTGGTGACTTTTTGGGTAGTGGTTGGAATGGTTTTTCTGGGACATTTGTTGGAGTGCTGTTTGTAATTTCGATTTGGGGATCAACTGAAGCAGTTTTGGTTGGGATGGTGGATGGTGCGAGAATGGGTATTTGATTAGGGATTGAAACCTTTGGATCAAGATTTGATTTTTTTGTTGGTGGATTGGCATAATTTAGACAAGGCCAGGTTATAATCACAGGATCGGACATGATCTATGAGAAATTAACTAAAGAGGTGGGGAAGAGAAGCTTACCTAACAATGAAGAAAGCAAGAGGAGATGGCAGATGAAATGTAGACAGAAATCGCTAAACAATCGCCAGAGAGGAACATGTTTCGTAGAATTTCAAATCCAGTTCATTCTAACTGGATATATGAGTAGTACTGAAAGCTTACTAAGATTGAGTTCTTCGAGGTAAGGGAAACAACCGGCGATGAGGGTAAGGTCAGAGCTACGGAGATTTTCCTTGTGGGAACAAGTGAGAGAGGTCAAAGTTGTAATATTTTGGGAGAAAGCTCGTAACCCATTAGTGGGAATGGCGAGTTGGTTGGAGAGATTGAGTGATGTGAGGTTCAATGGAAAATGAGAGATTTCACTAAGAAGCTTTTTTAGGAAACCTTTGTAACGTGAGAGATCGAGGGAAGCGAGGTTGGTGAATCTATGGAAGAGGCGACGAAGGGGAGGGTGTGCTGGATCGCAGACAGTGAGTGAATATATGAGACGGTTGGTGATAAATAGAAATTGTTTAGATACGAGGGAAAGAGGCTCAAGGTTGCGGTGGTTGTTGCCGTCATCGTTGACGACGTTGAGGAATTTGATGAAATTGGCAGCACAGAGACAATTTAACCAACCATTTTCTTGACATACACAGATTTGATAGCACAAATACAAAGAGGGTCAATTCAAGCACTCTCATTCACCATTAGAAAAATCGTATACTAGTTTGAGGCGAAGACTTAAAAGTAGTTTGACAGAGGCATGTTACATCACAAAGACTGCCTATGCTATTCTGCACAATATGATTGTTTTAAATCCTCTTTTTAAATGAATGAAACTTTCCAAATTCCACTCTGAAACCTTCTGCGGCCATGTCGTTGTTAGTGTGACTGGAAGTAAACCCATTTATCATTCACCACATTGAATTCGAATAAAATTTAACGAGAAGGTCATGTGGAGAAATTTCTAGCATTAGATTTATGAGACCGACTACAATTCTCCAAAGGTAAAGTGCAGTTGCTGCGAAAACACAACAGGATCCTGATCCATAATGCGTATGGCGAAAATTGTTGGATGCAGTAGAGTTGTTAATGTTATTAGAATTTGTATCCTCAAAAGTTGATGTAACCATCTAATTCTACAACATTTGTAGATTTTTTGGCAGATCATATGTCCCCAACTCTTAGTGAAAATATAATGCTCACCAAACTTTGATAATGAAATCACATACCTCTATACGTAGTATATGTAAAGCGACACTTTGTGTAGTGATTCTTCGATGAAATATAAGATTTAGTAGATATGCAATTTCAATAGTAGAGTCGAGTAAGCTTCTGTACCAGATCATTTAGAGAGCATTACACCAGGAAGTGTTACATTATAAACTCCGTTTTGTTGTGTATGCTGGCAGCCAATGTGGAAGGATAAATTATAAACACCTTTCATTTCTTATTTGAATTGACCTAATCATGTGTCTTGAACAGTGTAAGTTTTTTCATATCCTCTTTCAAGTTTGAACAAATGTTCATATTTTTGACTATTTGGAAACAAATAGAACACTTTGAATCATTTCTATGAAATGATTAATTTACTTTGTAGGATAAAATAAATAATTTTAATTCACCTTTTTAGATTTGAAATAATGGCCACTGCATACAATTTTTCCATGACATTTATCATAGTATTTCAACATCAAGCTAGAGACATATTCAGGCATTAAATTCCGGTCTGCGAAAATGGCGCTTTCCGCTGGAAACGTTAATGCCAAAACCCAACTCCACAATACAACATTTATATTTGTAACAATATCATTAAAACCTACAACCTTCCCTTTAAGCATAGTATTATTCCTAGCTAGCCTTAAGCACCACACTGTTGCCCCCCAAATCAATAGGCGGAAATCTTTCCTCTACACTGTCGCATCCGACATAACTCCAGCATGCTGAAGAAATTGAGATATTGGATCCACATTTTGCACAACTTCGACCCCAAGACACTTATAAATTTGAGCTCACACCTGAAAGCTTAACCGACACTGAAAAAACAAATGCCTAACTTCCTCGTTATAAACAAAACAGAAACCGCAGCATTTGTCATGCACATAACACAAAACTTTTCCTGTGTTGCAATGCGATTTTGGAACAACCTCCACATGAACATAATTGTCTTGAACGGTGCCTTACACTTCCATAACTTTCGATAGGCAGACATTATTTTTTTATCTGCCACATCTGTTCTTGAAACTGCAGATATTGACTAACGATTCCTCCAATTCCATTACTTGAACAACCTCCCAGTCATATAGCGTGCACCTCCAATATCATACCCAAGTCCATCGGTTATTCGACCACTGCCCCATATCCTCAACAACCGCATCTTTTTTAGCAGACAGAGAACAGTCTCGGAAATAAATTATACTAGGGCAGTGAATAAACCCAAGGATCACCACAGTTTTTCTTACACCAAGATCCCCATCTTTTTTTGCATGACAGACCATATTCAACCTGAGACATGGAGCTTTCTTGTTGTCATCACTACCTCTGCCTTTCCACAGAAATTTCCTTTGTAGCTTTGCGAGCACATTCAACACCTTACTTGGTACTTTAAAAAAGGACCCCGTTCCAAGAAATCTTGTTAAAAACATATATATAAATGACTATGAAATAATTGTTTACAAGAAAACAAACCATCATCATGCCAAATTTGAGGGGTGGGGTTTAGGTTAGGTTATATCAAAAGAAAGCAAACCATCTTGGGCCGTTGTGTGGGCCGTCTGGAACAACTTTGGACAATCATAATGCCAAATTTGTGATCATGATGAGAGCTACTAGATTTAGATGATATAAGGCAAGCTAACAATTAACACAACAAATTATATAAAAACAACAATTACATGAAATACCTTTAAACTTTTCTTCTTTTGTTAGCGAATGTATAACCAAACCTTTAACTCCTTTTTTCATCCAAAGTGAACATGTCTTTCAAAAGTCAAGGTTTTCTGGTTTAATCAGTTATTACTCATTGGATTCAGTTAAGTTTTTAGTGGTGCCAGACTATGTAGTTGTACTCTCAACAATTGTACCTAATCCTAAGGTAATCCTCTAATTCTACAACATGCAATTATGTTTGTTTAGTTACTATCCATATGGAAACTTCTCATTGATTCTAATTCAACCTTCATCCTAATAGGACATCAATAAGTTGAAAGATTGTAGTTTGTTCATAAATGTCAACAAAATTGTCCGAAAATCTTTTTGGAAATTAAGTTTACTAGTATATGTTACACGTAATGTATGGAAGTGAATTCTCTAATGTCCACACAGGAACGTTAGAGTGTGCCTTTCTCTCGTTTCTTACCTCCTGATGATGATTCCGGACCGCTTAGATGATTCCATATGACCAAGTTGCTTTAACGAAGAAAAATAAAACAAAAAACTGTCGAGCTGCCAATTCAATAGCGATTTCCATTCTTTTGGTTGCCTCAAGTCAACTCAATGTAAACAATTAGAGTCAATTATGTATCTGTATGCTGATTTTCACTGTGTATTTTCCATCATTGTTTCGATGCCAAATGTGTTTAATTTGTCCTCAGCATATATATATTCAGCTGTTGGATGATCTCCATAATATTCATGATATCATGGTGGCATTAAGGATATGCTTTGATTATGCATATATTTCGTTTACTCTTGATTTGATATACTTTGGTCAATAATATATGCTTTCAATTTCTTTTGATGACACATATTCTTACTTATATTAAGGAGAAGACTTAATTAAGTTTTTACTAATATTGCAAAAACAAACAAAATACGCAATCTAAATCAACAAAGCAAGTTTAAGAAATAGAAGAGAAATTGGTAAACGGTATATATGTTTTTCTATGGCTCATCTAGTTTGAATGGCTTAAAAATTCAAATGAAAACACACTCACATGTAATAAAAAGTAAAGGATAGTAAAAAATGTGGTACAGACATCTCATAATTTGGGAGCAAGTTTATTGATTGGAAAAAGAATGAAAGATTCAAAAGAAATTCTAATCTCCTGTCACTGGCATAATCTAGTAAACAAGTCTAACAGAAAAACCTAAAACTAAATGCCTTAGGGAAGACTTAATAGCCTAAAACTTTATTCTAATTAACTAACAAACCACCTAGCCAACCTCTTAACTGACCAAGAGGTTTAATGTCTATCTCTATACTCCGTCCTAAGACAAACACTTACCACATTTTCAATAGGTGTTGTGACATTATTCCTATCAAAATGCTAGTTGTAGCAAACAAGGCATCCATGATGCAAGAAGAGATTCCTCTCTCTTTCAGTAAAGGGAGGACGTCGATCTGGAATAATTATCTTTACTAGTGATGGTCTTAAAAGTACCCACTTTAGAACAATTGTGTGCAATTGTGTCTCAATCGAGAAAACAATATTAGGACACACTTTAGAACAACCCCCCAAATTGATCTCTCTCAATTGTGTGCAATTTTCTAGCACATGCCTCACTCCTTTCTCTGTGACATTAAAACAATATCGCAGTGACAGTTGCAAAAGTCTGCGACAACTCTTTGAGATAGCATACAATGCTTCATCATCAACTGTTGTTTGTGTCAAGTTCAACATCTCCAATTTGGGAACTTCAAAGTTCATTTGATGCAGTTTCACTCTTGAACACCAAGTTAAGTTCAAATGTCTAATATTAGAACATCTCCTTAAAACATGACAAATACCTTCTTCAGATATTTTATAGCAACGCCTTACATCAAGCAGCTCCAAATTGGGGAAAATGGTATCAAGCATTTTGATGCTTTCATCTCTTAACCATGAATTGCTAGGCAAATGGAGATACTTAACTTCAGGGCTTACAACAAAATTCTTCAATGAATTAGAATTCTCTACATTATTTTCCCTCGCACTTTCGCACATCATCTTAATCTCACTAAGTGAAGGACAATGTCTAGCAAGTGCAAACAATATTGAACAATTATCCGATTCGAAATAACTGGTAAATGATAAAGACCTCAATGTTTGTCTCTCAAGAAGAGCAGAGGCAATACCGGCGTTGGTTATATGTAGACAATTCAATATGATGGCCTCTTCGAGAAGCTTCCAATTCTTGAACAAGTTGAGAAGAGATTGATCTTTCATATAATAATGAGAAGAGAGATTAACCTTGCGGAGTTTAAGAAGTGACAATGAAAGAGTCTCTATCCCTCTATTTCCATCCATGAAAATTGAAGGCCTACTGAGGTCAAGTTCTTCGAGCAAAGGGAAACAATCGGCGATGAGGGTAAGGTCAGAGCTGCGGAGATTTCCCATGTGGGAACAAGTGAGAGAGGTCAAAGTTGTAATATTCCGGGAGAAAGCTTGTAACCCATTGGTGGGAATGTAGAGTTGGTTGGAGAGATTAAGTGATGTGATGTTCAATGGAAAACGAGAGATTTCAAGGAGAAACATGTTTAGGTCACCTTGATAGCCTGAGAGGTCGAGGGAGGTGAGGTTGGTGAATCTATGAAATAGGCGACTATGGTGATTATGTTCTGGATCACAGATAGTGAGTGAGAACATGAGACGGTTGGTGATGGATAGAAACTGTTTAGAAACAAGGGAAAGAGGCTCCAGGTAGCGGTAATTGTTGTTGCTGTCATCGTCGCCGACATTACGGAATTTGAAGACAGACTCCCAACACTCGTCAGGTAAATAAAAAGCAAAAGCAATTGTTTTCTTCCTTTTCATGTTGAGGACGTTTGTGCCGCCGGTGATGGTTGTACTATTTGTGAAGGTTTGCGTACTTGTGGGGTTTAAGGTTATAGGTTAGGTGAAAATAAGGAATGATAAAAGCGTGGGGTCTGGTTATGGTGCATAAGGATTTTCCTTATGCACCCTGCATAAGGATTTTTAATATGGCCCATTAATCTGTAGCCCAACAAAATTTGCTTCCTACACCCCCCAAAACTGAAAACAAAGAAAATTGGCAAAACAAAATTTCATTTCTCAAACAACTCACGTCATTTCTCAAAATCCATCGGAAACAACCTCCACCACCGGAAATCCATCGGAAACAACCTCCACCACCGGAAATCCATCGGAAACAACCTCCACCACCGGAAACAATCGCCGTCGTTCTTCATCAACAGAAGGTAACGAGCAACATCGTCGTCTTCCTTCACCACCGGAAACACCGTCGTTCACTACACGAGCGTCTTCACCGTCGTTCACTTCCAACGCCGTCGTTCACTACACCAACGTCTTCAAACACCAGCATCTTCATCAACATTACCGTCATTCACCATCCAAACTCAACAAACAGCAACATGTCGAAATCAAATCAGGTTTGAACTTAACTTCTTTATCATTATTGTGCTATGAATCAAAGTGTTTTTGTTTGTTTAAAATGGTTTTGTTTAGATCAATAAGGTTTCTCTGTTAGTTGGAAAGAAAATTTGATTTCAATTTGGGAAAATCTGAATCTGATGCCCTAAATTGACTGATTAATGTGCAAATGTGTAACTCTCAATTTGAAAATTGTATTGGAAATGCTTTCAGACTGTTAAATGTTTCCAAAAATTAAAAATTATACAAAAACCATTTTAAACCTAGGTTTGGGGATTTTTCTTTTAAGAAAACTCAGAGTTCGATTTTAGATGTTAAGGGTTATGCTTTTCCGCAAAACGGTGGCGTTTTGGGGAATGATGATACGAAATTTGAGTTTGTTGAATCTCCGGTGATTGGTGGGTTTAGTGTCGGGAAGGTGCCGTCGGCTGGGGTGATTGCAGGGTTGTTTTCGGGGACTGAGGTTGCGGCGAGGACTAGGGTTCCGATTAGGGGACGTGCCGCGGTGAATTTTAGGTGGGGGGTTAGGGTTCCGGCTGAGGTTAAGGGCGAAAGCGTGTTTGGGAGGGTTCCGTTTCTTGTGATGGATAAAATTGGGGTGGAACATTTGCCAGCGGAGTGTGGGGATTTGAAGAATTTGAAGAAAGGAAAGGTTGGTGCTGCTGGAGTTGGTGTTCCGACAAGTGCTGTGTTGCCGAGACGAGTTTTGCAGTGAAGAGGCAAATGGAGGTTCTGCAGGCGGAGAATGGATTGCTGAGGAATGCTGTGGAGGATCTTCGGAGAGAATTCACTAGTGTAAGGATTGGAGGAGGGAAAAGCTTTGAGGGGAGAAAGAATGAGAAGAAAACCGGGTCAGATTTTAGTGGTTATCCTGGGAAATCGACTGAGGCTGATGCGAGCAAGGAATTGGAGAAGGCGTTGAGGGGAGCCACCACTGTTGGAGCTTGAATTCAAAATAGATGTAGTCGGCTTTATGGTGCAGTCAATTGCAGACCGTTAGGTTACGAAAGATAGGATCCAAGTCCGTTTGAATTCTTGTCGAACTGTGCTTTTATTTTACAATTTTGTTTATAATATATCTGGTGGAGTAGCATTGTGTTTTTTCTGTCACAAATTTCTAGTGTCAGTTTTGGAACTGCAAATTTACTTTATTGTCATATGAATAATGATGATATGAATGATGATGATATAAATATGTTGATTTGGTTGGTTTATCATATCCAAGGCTTGTTCTTAGTTTTTATTTTTTCAATTTTAAATAAGAGATCACAAATGTTGAATGATTTTCTGCTAAAAATGTTAAGAGACATATTTAAGTTCAATGGTTTTAAGTGATTTTCTGCATTGGTTTTAAGTTCAGCTATAGAGATGGAACAAAATTGAAATCAAATTGGTTTTGTTTATCACTTTTTAGATATAAGTATCACATTAGAAATGTAGGGTGCATTTTGTTTCAAGGTTGGTAATGCACTCAATCCGTTTTATTTTGAACACAGCAATTCCTTCCTTTTACGTTTCTGCGTTTTGGAAAGTGAAGCCATTTTTGAAAGAAATCTGCACAGTGTCAGTGGATGCTTATTTGTACTTAATGGTTTTGGAGTACAAATAGAAGCATCTATCAAGCTATAGTTCAGTAGAATTTAGTAGAAAATTTGTATTGTTAATCTTGTTAGGTATTGTTAATCTTGTTATTTAGTAGATTGTTAATCTTGTTATTTAGTAGAAATTGAAGATGTTGTTAGGTATTGTTAATCTTGTTATTTAAAAAAAATCCACGATGTAGTTGGCTTCAAGTGGGAAATAGAGTTCACCCTTTTGTTGCTGGAGATAAAAGTAATATGCAGAGTGATAAAATCTACAACTTTTTGGATAAGTTGATAAAGAAAATAAAAGTGGCAGCATATTCCACCACAAGGATTAAAAGTGATTTTTATCTCCTTGAAACCATTTAAATTTGAGATGCTCTACTAGGAAGTAATTTCATTTGTGAGATGCTCAAAGACGAAAACAATGAACAATGTTGACTTATTTGTTTTTATGGGAATTAGAATTACATTAGTTTGTTTTTGTTTTGGGTGCATGTTGTTTAGTTGACTGAATCTTTGTAGTGTTAAACATGTTTTATTATTAAAATTGGTATAGAAGTAGAAGGGAACATTGTATGCTGGAATCTGTACTACTAAACTAAGCATTGGGAGCAAGTCTAGAGATATAGAGAACATTGTATGCAAGTGAATTTTGGATTACGTTGTATGAAACTGAACTTGTGCTGAACATCCATCATATTTTTTAGTTCAATGAGTTGAATGCAACTAGTTGACTTTGTGTGAGAAATTGAAAATATGTAAAATTATAATTGTCATCCATCAAGAAAGTTGTGTTCTGTTATTTTGATTTGATGTTGACTACTTGTATTATTTTGATCCTGTGAAGTTGAAACTTTACAGGATGTTGAAATGGTTTCTATGTAAGAAAGTTTTTACAATTAACTCTACTTGATACAATATTATGTTTAGTTAGAACTTAAAAGTTACTTTAATAAAATGTCCATAATGTATTTGTTGTTTTTAATAAAATTTTACCAAAACCATTTTTCTGCAGAAATGGTTTCTATGTGTTGTACACTAAAACCATTAGATGTAATTA
The DNA here is from genome assembly GCF_051527215.1 of Medicago sativa. Taxonomy (NCBI): domain Eukaryota; kingdom Viridiplantae; phylum Streptophyta; class Magnoliopsida; order Fabales; family Fabaceae; genus Medicago; species Medicago sativa. The sequence continues at coordinate 34,062,469 of NC_140756.1, read as the reverse complement.
ATGGTTTTCTGTGATCATGCAGGTGAAAAAAACCAGGGACCTAGGGCCAATTCCATCATTCAGTATTGGACTGACACAATCGGAGGAGGAGCAAAGGAATGTCACACGATTAAGGAGCGGTGGTGATAAAAATAAGGAGCGGAAATCAGACGAGACTAAGGGAAAAGAAAAGAAGCAGTACATAAAGAAGAATGAAAAAAAGAAACAACAGAATGAAGCACAAGATTCCGATGAAGGAAAATCGGATGATGAAAATGCAAAACAAAGACTGAGGCACAAGATGAGTATACCTAAGGTATATGATCTTATGCGTTCAGTAGATGGCAAAAGAAGAAAAAATGAGATAATTGGGCTTCTGAATGATAGTGGTTTTGGAGGATTGATGCATATCTGCAACTGGACAAAAGTCCATACTTTCTTTGTGGATTGGGTAGTTAAAAACTTTGAGAAAGAGCATATGTGGATTAGATTAAGCAAGACTGAGGTACTTCCCTTGAAAGAAGATGATGTACATAGGGTGTATGAGCTTCCAATGGCGGGGAAGCAGATTAAAGTCGATCTTTGCTCGGAGGCAGCAATAAAGAGCTTGAGGAAAGAATTAGGATTGAATGGTAATTATTCTGCTTCTGTGAGGGTGACAGAGTTGGAGAGAGTATTGAAGACTATCGAGAAACCAAAAGCGTGGGTGAAGGGTGCAATTTGTTATATCATTCACTGTGTTTTGTGCCCGACTAATAGTAGCTTTGTATCTCTCCAATATGCACACATATTAGAAGATCCAGCTGGGGTATCCTCATATAACTGGTGCTCACATGTTCTTGGATATATGAAAGAAGGCCTGCAAACTCCGGAGGTTGCAAATCCATTAGCGGACTTCCACTTCCTAATGGTAATCATTTTATATATATATATTTAAAACAACAAAGTGGTTGACATTTAAATTATGTATGTGCTGTATTTATTGTGCAGATTAATTACATGGAGAAAATGGGGAAGAGAAGCCCATTTCTGACAGGAAAATACAAGCGTCCATCACTCCGTGATTGGGATGTCAAAACGGCAAACCAAGACCTTCAGAAGGTCCATGACCTTATGGGACTCGAGCATGGACTGACAGCCGGGGTAACAAGGCTGCACAACACCGATGAAGGTCCGCTTGTGTTGTGTTTTGATGCAAATACTTGTCCACTCTCTGAGGTGAGAGGAAAATAATCATATAACTACTATTTATGCAATATCATTATAACGTGCATGTGAGAAATTTTCTCGCATTACACTTTACCTAATTGTTGCTTTTGGTCTTTTGAATATGATTTTTCATTAGGATATGATTGAAATAATGGTTGTAAATAGATGAGTTGAAATTTGCTAGCCAGAGATCCAAGCCTCTCTGATTCACATATTTCTCACATTACACTTTACATAATTGCTTAATGTGCATGTGGAGCCTCATACTGATCAATTGAGACTATATTTTACAACCATTATTTTTAAACCAAACAAGATTGTGTAGTTCATGATGTGACTAATGGAGATTGCATAGAAGCAGTGTGTCAATATTTTCTTTGGATGTAAATTACTATGTGTCAAAATGACATATGCTTAACTGTTATGTGTTTGTAATATTATGTAATATTATGGTTTTTAGGTGAGGGATATCTTAATAGTACATAATGTATATAAAAATTGCAGGCAGAGATGCATCTCAGTCACTGTAGGTCTTGTATACGGATCTACACTACAGCCGCGGAAACCTTGGAAAGAAGGATAGCTGAGGGAGATGTTGGAACTTCTGGGCAAAATGATGCAGTTCCAAAAGAAACAAACAAACCCAAGGACAATCCGATTAAAGTGCAACCGACTCAAGTGCAACCTGAAACTGATGATAGTAGAAGTGTGAGTGCCAGAACAGATAAAACCCGCAAAAGAAAAGAAAGAAGATCTAGTGTGGATAATGGGCAGACTCAAAATGAATCATCGATCCCACAAACAAGCACTCGAGGTGAAGAAAGGTACTGCATCTAATTTTAAGTCGAGGGTTTAGTTAGACTCTGTAAAATAATTTTGTAAATAATGTTCAATAACTGTTGTTCAATAATACCTCGTTTGTCTCAAATTATTAATGATGGTTTCAGGTTGAATGATGACAAAGATGTAGAAGAAGAGATCGATCACAAAATCATTGATGATGATGAAGAAGCTGAAATTGATGCAAAAAGCCTTGATGATTCAGTGAGAAAAGCATGCGATATAGATCTTTCCTTTACACAGGAAACAATCTTGAAGTTTCCAGAGTTTTTTAATGGGGGGCAAGCTTCAAATGCAGGGTAAGAAATGAAGATATATAATGTGTTTTAATGGTTATATGAATATATATATTTGTGATGTGTAAAACTATAAGAACTAACTAATGGTTTTCTATATATAATGGTATATGATGGTTTTCTATATAGCGAAACAAGCAATGTGAACCAAGCACCCGTGATGGAGGAGGAGAAGCCTTTGAAATCCGAGGAAAGAAACTTGAAGTTTCCAGAGTCTTTTAATGGAGGACAAGCTTCAAATGCAGGGTAAGAAATGAAAATATATAATGAGTTATAATTTTTTTAAATTTGTGTTGTGTATAACTATAAGAACTAACTAATGGTTTCCTATATATGATGTGTTTGCCAATAGTGAATCAGTTAAGACACAATGCAAAGCAAGCAATGTGAAGCAAGCAAACCTGGAGGGGGAGAACCCTGAGGGGCAGAAGCCTTTGGAATCTGATAGAGTTATAAAGTAAGAATGATTCAATGTGACAACTCTACTTTACACTTGATTCATTAAATTCTATAAAATATTAATTCTGCAAACTAACAATTACATGATTTATTCGACAGTGCAATTCCGTTAAGGTCAGTGTTACCAGAACAAATAATCAACATGGATAATGTCAAGACTGTGCAGAGAAAGAAAAGAAAGAAGCATGATATGCTTTATTCTGGTGGCACATATCCTGAGCGTAGAAGAACTGTGAAAAAATCAAAATACTTTGCAAGCCCGTACGATGAAGCTGTGTACGAGTCAAATGCAAATAAGATGCAGAAGGATATATCAACATTTGTATGGAGCATCTCACATGATGAGTAAGTTGATTTATCACTCATTTGTTTAAAATTTTGATTTATCTTTCATGTGGTTAGAGTAAGTAAACATGCAGTAGGTGTGAAGATATTTATTGTAGCTTTTTGATTGGATAACTGGATTTTAATTAAATTGAAATCTTTAGTTAGGCTATGGTTGGAGAAAGTTGTTGATAAATTATAAGTTACCTAATAGTGAATGTTATAGTTGAGGGTGGGCGTAATTAATCATACCGTTAGATATATGACTTGTAACACATGAAGTCTCAATCCAATGACTTGTAACACATGAAGTCATTCCATCTTAATCCAATGACTTGTAACACATGAATTCTGAATCATAACAACTTGATCAAATAGTCCAAATTCATATAACCAGAAGATCAAAAGCCGCTGCCCTAAATTATTCCAAAACCATTTTCCTGTTGAAATGGTTTCTATGTGTTGTACTGCAAAACCATTACATGTACTTAATGGTTTTGGAGTACAAATATGAGGATCTATAAAGCTATAGTTTAGTAGAATTTAGTAGGAAATTTGTATTATTTCTTAGTTCCCTGAAAATCCATATCACTTAAAGTTTCTTCCATAAAATTCAATTCAAGCCTATCATACGCCTTAGCTATGTCTAGTTTAAGACCATATGAAGTTTATGAAGTTTATGACAAGTTTCAAAAGCAAGTAAAACATTGTCAGTTATTAGTCTTCCTGGAACGAAGGCACTCTGATAGGCACTCTGATAGGGACTTATAAATCTTAAGCATCACATAACATAAGGCTATGGGTCTGAAATCACTAGCATTCATATGATTGGAAATTAGGCAGATGACAGTATTATTAAAACATTCAGCGTTAGCCTGGTTATTAAGAATATTAAGGATAGACATTCACTCGGCGAATATAATATTCACTCGGGTTTAAAATCAATATCCCGTGTGTGAGTTTCAACGATGTTTGTCACTTACATTTTCACAAAATCACAGAGCCATTAATATCCTAAATAATTTGATCTGGTTGTAACTTTGATCTGGTCTTAAATAATTTGATCTCAGATAATATCCTAAATGCTAAATGCTTTATAATATTGTAGGGAGGAGATTTTGTACTGCTCAGAAAACAGGGCTCATGCTTTCAGTCTGCAAAGGAGTGACTTGTGGACACTTCAAAAAGATGAGTGGGTGTCATGCTTCGTGCTAAATGCCTGGGTCAATTGCTTGAACTGGAATCAACCAAATGAAAACAGGACCAGACTGGTTACACCATTCATCAATTATGTATGCATTACATTCCATAAAAGTTAAAATTTTATAAACTGTTTATGTCTTTTTGGAATTTATTTTACTCATTTCATATATACAGGTTGACTTGGAAAGACCTGATGCCCTAAATATAACAAAACAAGTTGCATGCAAAAGGTTCATCGAGAGATTAAAAAAGTTCAAATACATGGATTGCAAGGCTATTGACCCTACATGCCTAGAATATGTAAGACTCAATTCATTATAGTTTTGGAAATTTCTGCAGATTGATTGTTTGAATTATATGATGTTGACTATTTTACTGATGAAATAGATAATGACGCCAGCACTAAATGGAAATCCGGGCTTTCATTATGTATGCTTTGTTGTTAATCTCAAGAGCCAAAAATTCCAATTCCTGAACAGCTTGATGGGAGAGACATTGCACATGAAGAATGGCGAAGCAACTGTCTACAAGAAGATGTTTGATGTATGGCTGAAGGAGGTGGAAGCATTTGTGACAGATTTGTATAAGAAAAGAAAAATCGCAATGCCTTTCGAGTTTAGCACATTTAAGTGGGAAACACCAAGGATGCCTACTCAACCTGACAAAGACAGTTGTGGAGTCTTTTGCATGAAGTTTCTTGCTGAATGGGAGGGTGGCAATACACAAATGGAATCATTCAAAGACTGGTCCAAAATGAGAAAGAATGAGAAGAAAGGGAAAATTATGGATTTCAGAATCGGAATATGTTCCAAAATAATAACCGACACAAGCAATTGCAGAAGAACCCATGTCGAGAAGGAAGCAACTTCATACTATGAAGAAATGCTTCAAGAGCTAGCACGTCCAACTTGAATTCGAATTAGTTTTAATGTTTTTATATTATTGAGTTTGATTAAAGATTTTTTGGATATGTATCAACTTCATACTATTAATTTCTTTTATTATGTTTCTGGATATGTTTTTTTTCTAATGATCTTTAAAAAATAAGTAAAAATGGGCTTCTCAACCTTCCACTCTTTAGCACCCTGTCCCCTCTTCCATTACAGTTCATTCATCATTATATTACTGAAATTAGTTTCATGCAGTAAGAGTAAGGCTTGACTACATAGGCCTGAAATCAGTTTACTCTTTTCTACATAGTTTGTGGTTCATAGCAGAATTTTGTTTATGCTTATAACACTGGTTTTCAAGCATTACACAGCCAGGGTGAACATGTGGAAAATCATGGAACAAATCACCTGTTCTATATCTAAAATCCACATAAATTTGAATGCAGTAATAATTCAGAATATATATAAGGGAACCTAACTGAAGATTTAGAGTTAACATAAAGCACATGTGCCTCAAAAACATGATTTGTGTTTGAGCTACATCCAAAAAGTAGGTATTGAATGGGCCAATGTCATGATCAGTGCATTTGTTCTAGCAGCATGGAAATTAATGATTATACATAGAATAAAACCATGAGCGAAGTTTACCTTGTCAAAACGGGAAACTCAGCCTTGAAGCGAGTACACACAAAGTTTTGTATCTCTTCAACAGATACATTTTGTTGTGTAAAAATCATATAGAAAACCATTTTACTCCGAAAACCAATATGCTGTGTAAATGGTTTTAGCAAGTTTTACTCTGAAACCATTTTGCTGGGGAAATGGTTTCAGATCGCTGATTTGCTTTGGAACTATTTTTAACAATTTCTTTGTTTGGTAACTCACCAGTGCACACTGGTAACGTGGTTTTTGTTTGGTAAAAATCATATAGAAAACCATTTTACTCTGAAAACCAATATGCTGTGTAAATGGTTTTAGCAAGTTTTACTCTGAAACCATTTTGCTGGGGAAATGGTTTCAGAGCGTTGATTTGCTTTGGAACTGTTTTTAACAATTTCTTTGTTTGGTAACTCACCAGTGCACACTGGTAACGTGGTTTTTGTTTGGTAAAAATCATATAGAAAACCATTTTACTCTGAAAACCAATATGCTGTGTAAATGGTTTTAGCAAGTTTTACTCTGAAACCATTTTGCTGGGGAAATGGTTTCAGAGCGTTGATTTGCTTTGGAACTGTTTTTAACAATTTCTTTGTTTGGTAACTCACCAATGCACACTGGTGTTGTCTTTGTGTTTGTGAGAGTAACAAAGACAAAGACACCGCACCAATAACTCGTTTCTCAAATTCAATTCCATTCACATTAAACTCAAATTCAAGCTCAAACTCAAATTCTAACTTCAGCAAAACGATGTCGTTAGAAGAAGAAGAGGGTTTAATGTTGGGGTTGTAACGTCGCATGTCCCGCGCTTTCACTTTATGTTTGCTTTTTGTGTTACCCTCCAATTTTTACGAAAAAGTGACACTAGTTATCCAGAGTCATGGTTTAACTATTATTGATAAATGGTTTTAAATAATGACTATTACTGAAACCATAAGTAGTATTTAATGGTTTTGTTAGTGTATTACATGAAACCAAAATAATTATCTAATGGTTTTGTAACAAACTATAATCATCAATACATAAAAACAAATAATGCGAAATGTATAATTTCATTAGATCATATCCAAAATATAATCATCAATACATAACATTAAAGAATGTGAAAATGTATAATTTCCAATAAATCATATCAAAATAATCAAAATAAAATCTAGTACAAACTTATAACCTAAAAAACCAAACTTATAAAAACAATCAATCAGGGACCCACAATCACTGATAAAGCTTCATCATCTCTCTTTTGTTTCTTCCGATTGATAAGGAATTTCTGCCTTTCTCTAGCTTTTTCATAATCACTTTTAAGTCGCTTCTTTGACTTAATTGGATTTGGTCTTTCTTTGAACTTTGGTGCGGTGGGCTTCACCCCAGCAGATGTTTCACCAACAGCAGCTACTTTTGAAGACTTAGATGGCGTCGGGCCTGTACGAATACCTTTAGAAAGAAGCAACTCCTCTGCCTTTTTTCCAGCTTCAAGAACACCGTCGAGAAAAATTTTAGATGACTCTGGATCTGCATAAAATTGTGTAGAAAGCTGAACTGTAACAGCACAAATTTGTTGATATCGTTGTGCTTGACTGGTGTCTTCAGTGCCAACATTGACGGTCGATTTCATCTTATCGACAGACGGACGCACATCTCTAGTCCAACGCTTTAAAACATATTGTCCAGGTATTGTCTTCAAAGAATGATATTGCACATGTCCACCTAAGAACTCCAAGATCTTCAAAACATGTCGACATAAGAAGCCCCTGTTCTCAAACATACGACATGAACAACTAAAACTTTTGCTTCTAATGTCAACTGTGACAAGCCTTTCATCAAATCGATCATGATCTTCAAAACTTGGGGAAACGTTTTCTTGAAGTTCTGCATCCAAAACATCAACATTCGAAGGCCCGTCATTATCAGCATCATCATAATTATCATCCCTTATCAATTGTGAAAACTTTGAAAAACTTCTCAAAGGCAGACCCTTTTGTTGTGTCCTCCTCATAATAGTATTTGAAGGAAAGGTCATACTGCCTGTGAATAAATGCAAAGCAAGAAGGGGTGTACTTGTTTACAACGGACCGCATCAGCTGACTGTTGGGATAATTATTTTTTGTTCTAGTGTTTGCAGCCTTAAAGTCCAACTCAGCATGATTATCCCTCATTCTCTGAACCATAATGTTGAAATGACTAAAGAATCGAACAAGTGAGTGGTCTGGCTGTAGAAATCCACGAAGAAAAGCATTGAAAGACTCACTTAACTGAGTCGTTTTCAGACCAGCTGTAAAATGTGACTTGACCCAAGCTGAAGACCAATGCATACGATTTGCGTAAGTTTGGACAAGCCACCTAAAGTCTGAGGTAGGCCTTCCATCAAAACAATTTATCATCATCTGATCCCAATTATAGTCAAAATCTGATTCATCATCTACATTTGAAACCAAATTATTTAACTCATCAAAAAATGCACTGTTTGCACGAGAGCCAAGATTTTTCTTTGCATTCTCTGCCATGTGCCATGAACAAAGCCCATGAAAAACACCTGGAAAACTATTCGGAATTGAACACAATAACGCACTAGCCTGGTCTGTATAAATCGTCTGTGGTTTCTTATTGGACATACACTTCAAGAATGTTTTAAACAACCAATCAAAAGTAGCTGTTGTCTCATCGTACAATAGCGCAGCACCAAACAAAACACTCTTTCGATGATTGTCAAAACCAATAAAGGCAGCTGAAATTTAAATTATCCATATCAGAACAAAATACAACACACACACACACACACACATATATATATATATATATATATATATATATATATATATATATATATATATATAGCTTACAGTAAATAATTAGAGAAATCACTAATTTAAGTCATTGCTAGCCTGTAATCACAAATTATAAGAAATCATGCCTCAACAATGCGTAAACTAAATGATAAAACACACCTAAGTATTCTAATAAGTATGTACTAAAGTTCGATCACACAAGACAAAATGCCTAGGCAGTTCAAAATATAAATTCCAATCAACATCATTTAAGTTTGTCTCAAACCAAATGGCAGAAGCAAGAAAATCCCTAAACAAACAACATGGTTAAACCCGTGTAGTTCAAATAAGTAAGACCTATAGTCAATCCTAGGCAGTTCAAAATGTACTGCTACTTATAATACACATGCCAGAACAACTTAATGAAATTAAACAATAATTTAAAACCTGAGAGAAGTAAAAAACACTAACCTAATGGCCGATATTTATTGTTTGTTCGGTAAGTTGTATCAAAACTGATGACATCGCCGAATAGAGAATAATCTAGTTGCATAATTCCATCTGACCAAAAAATACTAGCTATGTCTTCTGCAGCATCAACTTGAATATCATAGTAAAAAGATGGTTTCGAGAGGGCTTCATTTCTAAAGAATTCTTGAATTACAGTTGCTTCACCAACCACCATCTCTTTTTGACGAATTGTCATTAGATAGTTCTTTAAGTCTGAAAACCGAAAAGGAAGATTCTCTGTGCCTCCAACTCCCTGACCCATAACTTCATAAGACGTTCTCATCGACATTCCAGCTTTAGAATTTATAAGAGCTAGTTGTCCTTGAACTTCATTTACTTCTCGAAATGATCTAAGGTAACACGAATGCTCTGGTTTATGTAATGGATGACAGTGATCCACATCCCATCTATATATCTTATACACATTCAAAACTTCATCCAGCTTCAAATATATTCCAGCTTTACAACCAACCCTTTCCTCAGGTTTTTCTTTCACTTTCACAAACTCAATAACCTGTGGACTGTCTGTTGTTGGCCTGTTGTTAGGATTAAGTAAACTTCCCTTCTTGAAACCTTCTTTGTTACAAACATAACGCAAATAATGTACCTTATCAGATTTCTTGTTTTGTGAATTATTCTTCGACTTCAACATAGTCCTAATAGAAAATCCAGTGTTATATGCATAATTACCATAAAAATCTTCAATCTCTTTAATAGATTGAAAGACTAAAGACTTCCATGATTCTTTATTGCTAGGGGAGTAACATTGAGAACTGTCAGCATGAATCATTGCTAGGGGAGTAACACTCAATTGTCCACTCTCAGCATGAATCAGTGATGAAGTTTCAACACTCAGTTGTCCACTATCAGATGAAGTTGATGTCAAATCCATTGAAAACAGCAACAAACACTATTAAGAACAAACAACCATTAGATATCATAAATTGAAACTACAAATAAAGCAAAATTGAAGCTAATTGCTACAACTGAATCACTAAATTTGAATCAACATGCCAAAACCAATATATTGTGTAAATGGTTTTTTCAAGTTTTACTCTGAAACCATTTTGTTGTGGAAATGGTTTCAGAGTGTAGATTTGAAAATACAACTGAAGCAAATCATATTTTATACTTTTTTTACTCTAAATTGAAATGGTCTCGACTTGGAATGGTCTCGAAGGAGCTTCCAAGCGAATGCAACCACTTAGTTTCAATGCAGTCATATTTATACTTTTTTTACTAACAAACTCATTATCAATGCAGTCTTATTAATACTTTTTTTACTAACAAACTAATTATCAATGCAGTCTTATTTATCATACAATTTCAAAAGTCCATTTCAACTTCACATGCCACTTCTATGATCCATATCAATCTTAGTTTCTAACACATGAAGCTTTCACCCTTACCTAAAAGGAAATATCATCTTAGTTTTGTCTAAGTCATCACTTAGGCTTCTTAATATTCTTTACCATGCTTGATCTTAAATTTACAAATCAAATTTGAGAATACTTTTACTCTGCCACCTTTTTTGCAAAATATTTGTAGATTTTGACAATTATTTTATTGAGACATTATTAGAAGGTTCAAATTCAAACCTCTACTAAATGATGAAAGAAACTCTAACATATAAAAAAAAAAGTTAGAGAAGGGATTAAAAGCATCTCAATGCATTTCAATGCTTAATTAGAAAAATATCTTGCATGCTTGCAGATTGGACCCTCATTCACAGATAGGAAACAGAGAAATCTAAGATTAGTTGTGACAAATGTAGTTAGGATCGAGATCCTACGTAGGATAGGTCGGCCGGTGAAGTAACATATTAACAGGAACGTAACACGGTTCATAAGTTGGAGAGAACTAATAAGAGGAAAATAGAGGAAAAACACAGGAACCAAGCAAAAAAACAGAGAAAATAGAGGGAAAACAGGGAAAAACAGAGGACAACAGAGCAAAAACGAATCGGAGTAAAGTCGAAGCACATGTGAGGTACCGTGGGATGTAGAATCGCACGATCCTACGAGCCAGTGCTCAATCCTGGCTACATTGGTTGTGACTATAAGATCCTAACTTGAAGCTAATGTGACACCTGTACAAAACCCATTTTCACTACAACATTATTCAGAGATAGGACTTATATCCACAAAAAATTTAATCTCTATATGCTACTTAAGAAAAGTTCCATTTCTGCTACATTACCTCTATAAAATCCTGACAACAGAAAGGTATCTAGAGCTAGAATTTTTTAAATACTTACTAAGATAAAACAAAGTGCTGATAAAATTAAGATAAGAAAGCAACAACAGTAGTAAAATAACAATTAGAACAGCCATACATTATATATACTTATTAACAATGAAGCAACTAACTATGAAAACCATTAAAGCTTAGTGCCTCATTTATGGAATTGGAGTCCATAAATGAGACCACATCAAAGCTTAGTGCCTCAAGTTAAATTAAATAGGTTCACCAGGTCCAAAGTAACAGGTCCAAATTTAAGGCTAAAGCCAGTGACAAATAAGACTACACAATGCAGATACAACAAGTTGAACAAACAACAATGTAGAACTTTAATCTTATGACCATAGTTAATGACTCCAAATAAGTGAACTACTTGTAATCTTCAAATCAAAACAACTTCAGAGCATTAACATATATGTAAAAAATAACACAGTTTTATCAATAATAGCATCCTTCGTATTTCCGAATGTTAACTTGAGGAAAAGTTTGAGAATCACTAAATTTGAATCAATATGCCAAAACCAAAATACTGTGTAAATGGTTTTTTCACTAAATTTGAATCAATACTGTGTAAATGGTTTTTTCAAGTTTTAATCTTATACTAAACCAAAATTGATTCTTATACAAATCGAAAAATGAAGCTTATTGCTACAACTGAATCACTAAATTTGATTCACTAAATTGATACTATACTAAGAACAAATTGGAAATTTCAATCAAAACCTAAATTCGAAATTTGAATAAAAAATCTGGAAAATGCAATAAGAATTTGCTACAACAGAAAACCTAAACAAGATTACCTCTTCAAAATGCAGTACGAATTTGCTGGAGATAACCGGAAAAACGACGTCAATCCGGTGAGAAAGGGTGAAAATCGTGAAATCTACACACACAGGTGAAATCGTCGCAATCACCGGTGAAATCGGAGCGGAGAGCCAACGTCGGGATCGGCGAGCAGAGGAGGAAGAAGTCGTGACGTCGCCGGAAAAAGACGCCGGAAAATCGGCACCAGAGAAGGAAGAAGTGGTTAGCGCGAGAGAAGGAGAAAAATTTTCTGGGGTATGAGTTGAGAAGCACAGGATCATTACACGTGTCCAATCATCTGATGGTTGTGATTAATTTATGCATGGTGCATAAGTTATAGCTTATGCACCATAACTTTTGCCAAAAGCGTGACTCAAGGAAGAAGATATATATAGTTCTAGAAAATTGCTTTTCTGACATAGAAAAGTTCCTATTGACACAAGTAAATGACCAAATCACCCTAGCGGTAGTTAACTACCGCTGGCATATGTGCCGGCAGTTAACTGCCGCTGGCAACTGCCTCTGACTTTGCTGCTTTTTATTGTGATTTTACGCGTTTAGGTCGAAAAATCAAAATAAATCGAAACTTATTCAGAATTCTACGAAACTTTACAGACCCTCTATATATAGTTTTTTTAGAGCTGTCTGCAAAAAACCAGATCAAAATTCAATTTCTAGGTCGACGTTTTGATGTTTCGGTTTCTTGAGTTATTGGCGCATTAAAAATTCATATTTAATCTATCCTTTGTCGAAAAATTCTGATTTATTGCGGGAAATGTTTTTTTTTTTATGTTCTTAATATGTGTATAAAAAATAATGAAAAAATTCAACCTCTATATAACTTTTCCGGACGCGCAGTTGGAACAATTTTACGCGTTTCAGTTAAAAATTTAAAATAAATTGAGGATTACTCGAAATACTAAGAAAATTTTCAGATCCTCTATATGTATTTTTATAGAGATGTCTGCAAAAAAACAGCTCCAAATTCCATTTTTCGGTTGATGTTTTGATGTTTTCGTGTCTTAAATTTTAGGCGCGTTAAAAATACATATTTAATCCGTCCTTTGTCGAAAAATTCAAATTTTTTGTGGGAGATGTTATTTTTTTGTTATAAACATGAGTGCAAAAAAGCGTGAAAAAGTTCTACCTCTAGGACACTTTTTCGACTCGCACTTGAAAAAAATTGCGATTTTGCATGGTTCGGTCGAAAAATCAAAATAAATCGAGACTTAGTCGAAATGCTACGAAACTTTATAGACACCTCTATAAAAATACATATATATAATATGCAAAGTTTTGTAACATTCCGAATAAGTGTCGATTTTTTTTATTTTTTCAATTGCGATTTTGCGCGTTTCGGTCGAAAAAATAAAACAATCGAGACTTATACGGAATGTTACGAAACTTTTCACATCATCTATATGTATTTTTATAGAGGCTTTTGTAAAGTTTCATAGAATTCTGAATAAGTTTCGATTTATTTTGATTTTTCGACCGAAACGCGTAAAATCATAATAAAAAGCAGCAAAGCCAGAGGCAGTTAACTGCCTCTGGAGAAGCCAGCGGCAGTTAACGGCCTCTGGAGGAGCCAGCGGCAGTTAACTGCCGGTGCATATGCCTGCGGTAGTTAACTACCGCTGGGGTAATTTGCTCATTTACTTGTGTCAATAGGAACTTTTCTATGTCAAAAAGCAATTTTCATAGTTCTAAACTTCAATTGTTTTGGGTTTCAGCTGATACTAAAAATGGATTACTATCAACCCACCCACACACCCTCTCTATAAAAAAAAAAAAAAAGCAACAATGATTTTTATTTTCTTCTCCTAAAACAAATTTTGTTTATTTTTTTTGTTAATGAAAATAATCGATATTCATTTCATTCACATTGATGAGTATATCGGCACAATACTAAGACAAAGTACTAAAAACAAAAAGGATGAATCTGCAAATAAACTCACAACATGTTAATAGCATTAAACGATAGAGTAAATATACTTTCAAATATGATTATTTTTAGGTATCTAGAAAATTCATGTCTCCCAATCGACAACGTTGATGACGTGAAATTCATTGATTGAATCTGCACTTTATCAAATTTAATCTTTCAACACGAATCAAATAAACACCGGACTAAGACAAGAAACCAAAATACAAATCGTACAAAGATGGGAAATCAAAACAAACATAGTTGTGTTAAGGCAACCCACTTGGGTTGGCTCGGTGGTGTTGGCTGGAGACTTTGGAGTGTGCTCCTCCTTAAGGTCTCAGGTTTGATTATGCACATGTAAATTTGAGTGGGTTAGTTTAGATTTTTAAATAAAACACAAAACAAAGGAAAGTAAACTAAAAATATGTGGAATCACTTATTTTGAAGAGAGGGAAATAATTTCTTTCTTTTGACCCAAAATTACCCCTCCGAATTGTTTTTCTTTCTTTCTTTGTTAAATAAGTTTTTCCACATATTTTCAATCTTATTTTGTTTGTTTCTGCGATTTCGGCATCGTTGCACGTCTGCGTTCGTTTTGATTTCTCATCTTTGTCCGGTGTGCTTTTTATTTCCTATCTTAGTGCGGTATTTATTTGATTCAGGTTGAAAGATTAACTTTGAGTATTCCAAAGATATGAGTATTCCAAAGACTTGAATATAGTCATATTTGTAGGCATAGGTACTCATCTGTTTTATGCTATTAACATGGATGCTGTGAGTTTATTCGCAGATTCATCATTTTTGTTTTAGCGACTTTGAATTTGTGTTGTATTGATGTACTCTATCTATTTGAATGAATAAATTAATATCATTTATTTTCGTCAAAAAAAAGTGTATAATAATTAGAAATATTTTTCCCAACCTCCTTACTTTTGGTGTATCATCTAAAATACTCATTTTGCCCCCGACTGAATTATATAATCCGAAGTTAATTTGTTAATTTTTGGATTATATAATCCAAATCATTCAAGAGTCTATCAAACTAGATAAAATAATTTTGTGCATGGAGATTTAACAAACTTTCATTATAGATATAATTATATGAAAGACTAGAAGGTTATAATAACATAAACATCATTATATATAATATATGTTTAGTTTTCTAATGATATACATTTCAACTGACCCACCTTAAGGTTTATGCTACAATCTTTAAGTTCTAGGCTATCAACTTCAATCTTGGCTCCATCTTCAACATTCTTATCATAAAAAACTTTTCTTCCTTTTCAAGGTTATCAACAATCACCACATGATCATATCCTATTATCTTAGTTTCTGCCGCTCATCTGAAATCATCATAACTAGTCATCATATGGATATATCTAGGCTCCCATGGCTCTACATCATCTTATAGGTCTTCCTTCAACCATGCATCCCTCTCATTCTAATGTGGATTCAGTTTTCTTATAAGCTGTCAAGAATCGCTCCTTGTCATGCCTTGTGGTTCAACGACCATTCCCTGTCCTCGTTTGCCTCGGGTGTTACAAACAGAAACCATAGCTGTAACACCCCGTTTTCCCAACATAAAAATTTCATTTAAAATCAGAGTATTTAATTCATAACGGAATGCCACACACTACTTTAACATCTCAAAACAGATAGTAATAATTATCCTTCAAATTCAACATCATGAGAAATCTTAAACTGTTGCAGCGGAAAATAGTTCAACATTTAAAAGTCTTGGCACGCAGGCCTTATTGAAAAATCCCATAAATTAGTTCATAAAAGAGACACGTAAGGAACAGAAGTAAAAGCAAGCCCCCATCCCGTTACGTATCAGAGCACCTAGACACCAACTGAGAGTCCACTCATGAACGCCTCTAATCTTTATTACCTACACATTACCCACGGTCGAGGCAACATATACGCAGAAGGGGTGAGATTTCATAATCAATACATTAAGCATATAATCCAATAAAATGCATTTAACAACTTAAACATTAATAACATATCAACAATTAACAATTAGCATATTTTTCATTTCATAACAAATACAATCATCGAATATCATTACTAATTTTCATCACAAATCATAATCAACTTAACACTCAACTTGACGACACAACTCATCTTTGACCATGCAACTCTATCAACTCAACAACAACTTGACAACACAACTCATTTTAGACCATGCAACTCTATCAACTCAACAACAACTTGACAACTTAAACATCATGAAACTTCTTGATATGCAAATGCATGTGGTACCAATCAACAACAAAATGAGCATAATAGGCTCCTCAACGTGTGAGCACAAAGGTTGCCGGGCCTAAAGCCCCCAACTTTAATGAGCACAAAGGCTGCCGGGCCTAAAGCCCCCAACTTTAATTAGTATGCAATGAACATCAACTTCCAACAACTTAGACAACAACATAAACAACTCATACGACTCATAATCATGGACAACTTCTTAAACTCTTGCAACATAGACCGACTCATGCAGTTTCAAGACTTTATAGGTCAGCAGCAATGAACAGCAACAGATTTGCAACATATAACAGTGTTGGAATATCTCAACATCATTTAAGGAATGGATTACATCAACATAAATATCATAACACATCATAACATTATTCATGCAACATTACTAATCTTCTCAGTCATATAAACAGACTTCTGTAACATCTGGAAACACCCTAAACCTCCCTCATTCTTACTTATAAGGTCAGCTCAAGACTATACGTGCGAAAGGATCGCATCGGGACAATTTTGGGCAACTGACAGCCTAACTCGCAGTGGCGAGTGATTCTACTCGCAGTGGCGAGCTCAAAGGTCTGGCTCGCAGTTGCGAGCGATGTTACTCGCAGTTGCGAGTGTCTTGGGGTAGCTCGCAGTTGCGAGTGTTCTTGCTCGCAGGTGCGAGCGATGAATGTCAGTACGGCCAGAAACCTAAAAATTCCAACTTTTCACTTAATCTCCTAATTCTAACCTCAATTCAACATCTAATTATCATCTTATGGTATATCTAAGTTCTGTACACTAATTTAGCATCAACCTAACATCTTTTCATGATTCAATCATCAAATTCGGTCTTAAACATAATTCCCAATTCTCACCAAAACTTAATCTAATCATGCTAAATTCATCCTATAGAATCATACTCTTAATAATATTGAAAATTAGTCTCACCCTTACCTGGTAATAGCAGAAATCGATAGCCTCCTTTTGTTCTTCTCTCTTTCTGACTTTTCTCCCTTTTTCTCCAAAAACGTACGTATTCTGTTTTCTAACTTTTGTTGTCTATTTATCTCTCCTAATTACTCTTCTCACTACTAATTGCTCATCTCACAACACAGCCCAATTTTTAATATTTTATTTTATTTCTCATATCTTATTTTATTTAATAATAAAATAAGTCACACCAACATAACAACTTCACAACATCAATATACTTCACGTCATTCTAGGAAATCACATAATTTATCTATAAATCATGCAAACTATTTAAATTCTTAAATCATATAAATATATATATAAATAAATATATAAATCCTCATTAAATTAAGTAAATAATTAAGACGGGCGTTACAACTCTCCCCAACTTATAGAATTTTCGTCCTCGAAAATTTACCTCAAGCAAACAACTCTGGGTAAGACTCCATCATCTTACTCTCCAGCTCCCACGTCAAGCTTTCACCAGTAGTGCCGCTCCAAACAACTTTCACTAGAGGTATTTCTTTGCCTCTCAACGTCTTCATTTTGCGATCATCAATCCTCAAAGGTAAAGTCTCCACCGTAAGGTTGTCTCTAACTTGCACGTCATCACTCTGAATCACATGGGACGGGTCTGGAACATACTTCCTCAGCTGCGACACATGAAACACATCGTGCAAATTCGATAAATGCGGTGGTAAGCCAACTCTATAAGCCACCGTGCCAATTCTCTCAGATATCTGATAAGGACCAATAAACTTTGGAGTCAACTTCTTTGACTTCAATGCACGACCAACACCGGTCGTTGGGGTAACTCTCAAGAACACATGGTCTCCCTCTTGGAACTCAAGGTCTTTCTTACGCTTATCATGGTAACTCTTCTGTCGACTCTGCGACGCCTTCATCTTCTCTTGAATCATTTTCACCTTCTCAGTAGTCTGTTGAACAATTTCTGGTCCTAGAACCGCACTTTCACCTGTCTCAAACCAACACAACGGAGTCCTACACCTCCGACCATACAAAGCCTCGAAAGGTGCCATCCCAATACTTGAATGATAACTGTTATTATAAGTGAACTCTATCAACGGAAGATGACTATCCCAAGTTCCACCTTGCTCAAGTACACAAACTCTCAACAAGTCTTCGAGTGACTGAATTGTTCTTTCCGACTGACCATCTGTTTGAGGATGATAAGCCGAACTCAATCTCAACTTAGAGACTAAAGCCTCTTGCAAAATCTTCCAAAATCTAGAAGTAAATCTTGGATCTCTATCTGACACGATGCTTGAAGGAACACCATGCAATTTCACTATGTCACGAATATAAATCTCTGCCAACTGAGCCACAGGAAAACTAATATTAATCGAAAGGAAATGTGCCGACTTCGTCAATCTATCAACAATAACCCAAATAACGTCATTTCCCTTAGGAGTATTCGGCAAACTCGTCACAAAATCCATGGATACACTATCCCATTTCCATTCTGGTACATCTAACGGTGTCATCAATCCAGCAGGTTTCTGATGCTCTACCTTCGACTTCTGACAAATCAGACAAGAGTACACAAATTATGCTACATCACGTTTCAATCCAGACCACCAAAACAACTTCTTTAAGTCATGATACATCTTTGTAGCTCCGGGATGAATACTTAAGCTACTCCTATGACTCTCTTCAAGAATCATCTTCTTTATCTCGTCATTGTCTGGAATACAAATCCTACCTCGAAACCTCAACACACCCTGATCATCGACCTTAAAGTCACTATCTTCAGTTTGATTACTAGCAACCAACAAGTCCACAAACTTAACATCAGCTTTCTGCGCATCCTTAATATCTTTTAAGAAATTATTATCAATTTTCAGCATTCCTAACTTAACGCTCTGAGACAACATTTCACAAACTAAGCTCATATCTCTAAACTGTTCAAGCAATTCAAATTCCTTCACCATCATAGCAGACATATGTAAACTCTTCCTACTTAAGGCATCCGCAACAACATTAGCTTTACACGGATGGTAATTCAAACTATAGTCATAATCCTTCAACAATTCGAGCCACCGCCGTTGTCGCATATTCAATTCTTTCTGATCAAACAAGTACTTCAAGCTCTTGTGATCACTAAACACCTCAAATCTCGAACCATACAAGTAATGTGTCCAAATCTTACGGACAAATACGACTGCAGCTAATTCAAGGTCATGAGTAGGATAGTTTCGTTCATGAGTTCTCAACTGTCTTGATGCATAAGCAACAACTTTACCATCTTGCATAAGCACACCGCCTAAGCCCAATTTGGACGCATCACAATACACCGCAAAAGGTTCATCAGGTTTTGGCAAAATCAAAACTGGAGCCGTCGTCAAACGCTTCTTCAATTCATTGAAACTGTTCTCACAATGAACATTCCACACAAAGGTTTTACCTTTACACGTCAACTGTGTTAACGGAAGTGCTAACTTAGAAAATCCTTCTATAAATCTTCGGTAGTATCCTGCCAAACCCAAAAAGCTTCTAATCTATGTAACTGACTTAGGAGTCTCCCATTGTGATACTGCTTCAACTTTAGATGGATCGACTGCAATACCACTACCAGAAATAACATGGCCCAGAAAACTTACCTCGTTCAACCAGAATTCACACTTAGACAATTTAACATACAACATCTTCTCTTTCAGCACTTGCAAAACGATTTTCAAATGTTCTGCATGTTCTTCTTCTGTTTTAGAATAAATCAAAATATCATCGATGAACACAACCACAAAGCGATCCAAAAATGCATGGAAAATGCGATTCATATACTCCATAAACACGCCAGGCGCATTACTCACACCGAAAGGCATCACCTTATATTCATAATGACCATATCGCGTCCTAAAGGCCGTCTTCTGCATATCTTCATCTTTTACTTTAATCTGATGATAAACCGACCTTAAATCAATCTTGCTGAACACACGTGCACCTACCAGCTGGTCCATCAAATCATCAATTCTAGGAAGTGGATATCTATTCTTTATAGTTACTTTATTCAGTTGTCGATAATCAATGCACAACCTCATACTTCCATCTTTCTTCTTAACCAACAATACCGGCGCTCCCCAAGGTGAAACACTCGGTCTTATGAACTTCTTATCTAGCAAATCTTCCAACTGTTTCTTCAACTCAGCCAACTCAGAAGCTGACATACGGTAAGGTGTCATAGACACAGGCTTCGTTCCCGGAACAAGATCAATAGAAAATTCAACTTCTCTCTCCGGTGGTACATCAGGAATTTCATCAGGGAAAACTTCAGGAAAATCACACACCACTTGCAACTTATCAATCACTGCTTGATTCTCCAAAGATAACGATGCCATCAAGGAAAACATCAAGATCCCATCGCGTTCTAATTGCTTCAGCTGCTTAGTAGACAAAAATTCTGCTCCACTTTCCTCTTCAGCAGAAGAGAAACGCATCGACTTACTAAAACAATTAATGAGAACATGGTTGTACTCTAACCAGTTCATACCAAGAATTACATCCATTCCACTCAGAGGCAGACAAACTAAATCAATCTCAAAATCACGATCAAACATAGACAAAGGACATCGTAAACAAACAAGAGAAGTAGTCACCGAACCCTTAGCTGGAGTTTCGACAACCATTTCTCCACTCATATCAGACACAGCAAGATCCAACTTAGAAGCACAATCAAAAGCAACAAAACAATGTGTAGCACCAGTATCAATAATAGCAACTAAAGGAGTATTGTTAATATAACAAGTACTTCTGATCAAACGATCCTCGTTTTCAGTCTGAGTACCAGTCAAAGCAAACATTTTCCCTCTACTCTGAGTCTTCTTCGGATTCGTACACTGAGACCCAATATGACCCTCTTCTTTGCAGTTAAAACACACAATGTCCCCATGCTTACACTCTGTAAGTGTATGTCCTTTACTGCCACAACGAAAGCACCGTTTAATATCCTTAGTACAAGCATTACTCTTATGGCCTTTCTCGCCACAAGTGTAACAAACAATCTCAGCACCAGCATCCTTCTTATTTGACCTCCTCTCATCATTAGCTCTTCCTTTTCCTTTGTCAGCAGGAGCACTGTAAGGCTTTGGGCGACTTTGTTGGCCCTTACCCCTGTTCTCACTCATAATCTTATAATGAGCTTTGCTGTCATCTTCATAGATTCTGCATCTGCTCACCAAAGCAGAAAAGTCGCGAATCTGTTGGTAACCAATGGCTCGCTTAATATCAGCACGCAAACCATTCTCAAACTTGATACACTTAGAGAACTCAGCATTGTCCCCAGTGTAGTGTGGATAGAACTGAGCCATCTCCACAAACTTTGTTGCATACTCTGTCACCGACATGTTTCCTTGCTTCAGCTCAAGGAACTCGATCTCTTTTCTTCCGCGAACATCCTCAGGAAAATATCTGTTTAGGAACTCTCTCTTAAACACAGCCCAAGTAATAACTGCATCATCCTGCTCTAGGGTAGGTTGGAGGCTCACCCACTAGTCATCAGCTTCCTCAGCCAGCATATGCGTTCCAAAGCGCACCTTCTGATCATCAGTACATTGCATAACTCTGAAAATTCTTTCAACCTCCTTGAGCCACGTCTGTGCTCCATCAGGGTCGTACCTTCCTTTGAAGGTAGGAGGATGATTTCTTAGAAAGGTCTCCAACATTCTCACATCACCATTCGCACCAGCACCAGCATTTGGATGTTGTCCCACAGCTTGGGCTACAGCTTCCAAAGCAGCAGCAATCGCAACATCATTCCTTCCAGCCATTATAGTCCTCTTATAGCAAATAAGATTTGCAGCCTCCAGGTCTCTTCTCTACACAACACACAGCATTTAGAATATCATAATAGTGGTATTCCAACTGCTAAAGACACAATTCGACTCACTACTTGGCCGGACGGACCGACCTGCTCTGATACCAATTGTAACACCCCGTTTTCCCAACATAAAAATTTCATTTTCTAATCAGAGTATTTAATTCATAACGGAATGTCACACACTACTTTAACATCTCAAACAGATAATAATAATTATCCTTCAAATTCAACATCATGAAAATCTTAAAACTGTTGCAGCGGAAAATAGTTCAACATTGAAAAGTCTTGGCATGCAGGCCTTATTGGAAAATCTCATAAATTAGTTCATAAAAGAGACACGTAAGGAATAGAAGTAAAAGCAAGCCCCCATCCCATTACGTATCAGAGCACCAAGACACCAAGTGAGGAGTCCACTCACGAACGCCTCTAATCTTTATTACCTGCACATTACCCACGGTCGAGGCAACATATACGCAGAAGGGGTGAGATTTCATAATCAATACATTAAGCATATAATCCAATAAAATGCATTTAACAACTTAAACATTAATAACATATCAACAATTAACAATTAGCATATTTTTCATTTCATAACAAATACAATCATCTAATACCATTACTAATTTTCATCACAAATCATAATCAACTTAACACTCAACTTGACGACACAACTCACCTTTTACCATGCAACTCTATCAACTCAACAACAACTTGACAACACAACTCATCTTAGACCATGCAACTCTATCAACTCAACAACAACTTGACAATCTTAAACATCATGAAACTTCTTGATATGCAAATGCATGTGGTTCCAATCAACAATATAATGAGCATAATAGGCTCCTCAACGTGTGAGCACAAAGGCTGCCGGGCCTAAAGCCCCCAACTTTAATGAGCACAAAGGCTGCCGGGCCTAAAGCCCCCAACTTTAATGAGCACAACGGCTGCCGGGCCTAAAACCCCCAACTTTAATGAGTATGCAATGAACTCAAACTTCCAACAACTTAGACAACAACATGAACAACTCATACGACTCATAATCATGGACAACTTCTTACAACTTACAACTTAGACCAACATATAGAACCTCATGACATTAATAACCAACATTTAGGACAACATCTTGGATAGACTCATACAGCTTAATTCAGTAAGTGACATCAACATGGCAGCACAGAAACCACATCACAATATAACAGTATCAATGATAATCAAAAACATCTTAAACGTCTTATATAATCCGCATAATACTCATATAACAATACCACATTATGGCAAAAGAAACTACTACTATAACCCTTAATTACAATCCCTCTCATTAAGGTTATTGATTTAGGGTCTTACTATACATCTTAGGACCCCTTTAGAGACATGAAAATAGGTCAAAAATAGTCTAAGTCAACACTTCATCGTGGCACGTTGAGGTACCATCGTGGCACGTTTGGACAGCCTAAAAAAATGGTTTTGTTTCTGGAAAAATCGTGGCACGTTGGACCTCCATCGTGGCACGTTCTTAGTTCGACAGACAACATCAGATTTTCTACCTTTCACGTTTTCGTGCATAAAACCTAAACCGTTAATCCGTTTTCGTGCCGTTTTTGCCTACGCGCTCCTGACACTAAGCTCTATCATATTCTATAGAAAAATTCATGTTTAATCCACTCAAAAAAAATCGTTTTCCAAAACCCCACTTAGTCACTTATTCTCAAAAACACTTAACATCAATATTTCACATGGAAATCCCGAATTCATCTACCCAAATCCCAAAATACTGATTAGAACATTGTTATAGGATTAATCTATGAACTGTAAATCATCTATACATAGTTTTAACAACTTCTATACTATCATTAATCTATAACAACCTCAAAACCCTAATTCTTAAAGTCTCACCAAAACTTAACCTAATCATGCTAAATTCATTCTACAGAATTATACCCTTAATAATATTGAAAATTAGTCTCACCCTTACCTGATAATAGCAGAATCGCAGCCCTCCCTTGGTTCTTCTCTCTTTCTGACTTTTCTCCCTTTTTCTCCAAAAACGTACTTACTATTTTTCCTAACTTATGTCTGTCTATTTATCTCTCCTTTTTACTCTTCTCACTACTAATTGCTCATCTCACAACACAGCCCAATTTTTAATATTTTTATTTTATTTCTCATATCTTATTTTATTTAATAATAAAATAAGTCATAACAACATAACAACTTCACCACAACAAAATACTCCACATAATTCAGTTATAAATCATATAACCCACTTAACTTCATGAATCATAAAATTCACACATATCAATCATGAAAATCACGTAAATCATATATATAAATATTTTTTTAAATAATCGAATAATTAAGACGGGCGTTACAATAAAACCATCTTCAAAGATTTAAAGCCAACTCATATCTCAAAAAACAGAATTGGCAACGATGTCTATATCCTGCAAAAGGAAAAGGAACCATCGTAATTTCAACGAGTTCAGGTATAAAAATAATCTCAGATGTTCTTTATGTACCTGATATTGATCAAAATCTGCTAAGTGTTGGTCAATTATTAGAAAAAGGGTTTAAAGTATCTTTCGAAAATCAACTTTGTCTCATCTTTGACTTCACTGGTCGGGAGATTCTTAGGGTCAAAATGAGAGGTAAAAGCTTCTCATTTGATCCAATTGAGGAGGAGCAGACCGCTTATTTCACTCAAGTCAGTCCCACTGAACTTTGGCACAAGTGACTCGGTCACTGTCATATTCAAAGAATGTTGAACTTGAAGAAGAAAGACATGTCAAGAGGTCTACCGGTACTTTCTGATCATTTGCCAAACTGCAATGCTTGCCAGTTTGGTAAACAAAACAGAATTCCGTTTCCCAAAATTGTTTGGAGAACCACTAAAAAGCTTCAACTCATTCACACAGATGTTGCAGGACCTCAAAGAACTCCATCATTACAAGGTAGCCTATACTTTATTCTTTTCATAGACGACTTTACAAGAATGTGTTGGATTTATTTCTTGAAATTCAAGCATGAAGTGGCTGGAGTATTTTTAAAGTTAAAGAAGATGGTGGAAACTCAAAGTGGCTCCAAGATTCAATTTCTAAGGTCTGATAATGGCAAGGAGTATACATCAGCACAATTTAATTTATTTTGCGAATAAGCTGGAATTGAACATCAACTGACAGCTCCTTACACTCCCGAACAAAATGGAGTTAGTGAAAGGAGAAATAGATCAGTAATGGATATGGCTAGATGTATGTTGCATGAGAAGGAATTGCCTAAACAATTTTGGGCAGAAGCGGCAAACACGACGGTCTTTCTTCAAAATCGACTTCCAACCAGGGCTTTACAAGATAAAACTCCTTTTGAAGCATGGTATGAGTATAAGCCTTCACTAACCTTTCTTAAAGTGTTTGGTTGTGTTTGTTTTGCACATGTTCAAAAGGTTAAGCGTGACAAACTTGACAAAAAAGCACTTCCGGGCATTTTTGTGGGGTACAGTTCAGTTTCAAAGGCTTACAAAGTGTATCATCCTCAAACCGAAACACTGACTATAACTAGAGATGTACATTTCAACGAAGACCAGCAATGGGACCGGAAGAATCTACCGAAAACATCTGGATCTCTAAGCATTATTGAAGATATTCATCCTGAAAAGCAAACAACCGAGTTGTGTCTGAATGAATTAGAAGATGATCCCTCTATTAGAGGCACAAGGCTGCTGTCAGACATATTTCAAAGATGTAATGTAGCAATATGTGAGCCTTCTTGCTGCGAGGAAGCACGAAAAGATCCAAAATGGAAAAATGCAATGGAGGAGGAGATGTCAATGATACAAAAAAAAACAAAACATGGGAGCTGGTCGAAAAGCCTCAAGATAGAAAAGTTATTGGAGTTAAATGGGTTTTCAGAACAAAGCTCAATGTTGATGGCTCAATCAATAAATATAAGGCCAGACTCGTAGTTAAAGGGTATGCACAAATTTTTGGTGTTGATTATTCCGACACTTTTGCACCTGTATCCAGATTAGACACAATTAGATTGGTGTTAGCAGTTGCTGCTCAAAGGGGCTGGAAAGTATTCCAGTTAGATGTCAAATCAGCTTTTTTGAATGGAGTTTTACAAGAAGAGATATATGTGGAGCAGCCCGAGGGATTTGTGATGCAAGGTGAAGAAGATAAAGTCTATCTATTGAAAAAAGCCCTTTATGGGTTAAAACAAGCACCAAGGGCTTGGTACAGCAGGATAAATGATCACTTAATGAGTATAGGCTTTGTGAAACGTTTATTTGAGTCCACTCTTTACGTGAAACATACAAGAAATAATATTCTCATAGTTTCTCTCTATGTTGATGATCTTTTAGTGACTGGAGATGATACAAGGTTGGTTGAGCAATTCAAACAAGAAATGATGCAAGCATTTGAAATGACAGATCTTGGTCTTATGACATATTTTCTTGAAATTGAGATCTAACAAAGTGACAATGAAGTGTTCATCTGCCAAAAAAAATATGCAAAGGAAATATTGAGAAAATTTCAGATGGAGGAGTGTAAGGCAGTTAGCACACCAATGAACCAAATGGAGAAGTTGAGCAAGGAAGATGGTGCTGATAAAGTTGACGAAGGATACTACAGGAGTCTGATCGGATGTTTAATGTATCTCACTGCAACAAGACCGGACATTTTATTTGCTGTAAGTCTCCTCTCTCGCTTTATGCATTGTGCTAGTGAAATACATTGAGTAGCAGCAAGAAGAATATTGAGATATGTTAAAGGCACGGTTGATTATGGTGTCAAATATGAGAGTTGTCAAAATTTCAAGCTGTGTGGATTCTCTGATAGTGACTGGGCTGGATCTATTGATGACATGAAGAGCACTTCAGGATATTGTTTCAGTATAGGCTCTGGAGTTTTTTCATGGTGCACAAAGAAGCAGGAAACAGTAGCACAGTCCACTGCAGAAGCTGAGTTCATAGCAGCAACAGCAGCCGTAAATCAAGTTTTGTGGTTAAAGAAGATTTTATGTGATTTGCATCTTCAACAAAATCATAAAATAGAAGTTTTTATTGACAATCAGGCAGCAATTGCAATTTCAAAGGATCCAGTGTGTCATGGGAAGACTAAACATTTTAACATCAAGCTCTACTTCTTAAGAGAGATGCAGCAAAATGGAGAAATGACTTTGGTTTATTGCAAGTCAGAGGATTAATTAGCAGATATGTTTACAAAGCCACTTCCTGTCAGCAAGTTTGAGTTTTTAAGGCAAAAAGTTGGAATTTGCAGATCCTAAAGCAAGAAGGAGTGTTAATTATTGCTTTTGGACTGCATTACGTGGCTGATTTATCTTTATTCTCTATTGTTTCAGTTTTTTTTTTATTTTAGTCAATAAGTGGTACCTACACTTTAGGAGAAAGCAATTGTTGTTATCCCACGTTCCTAGTTTAGTGGTGATGCAGTTGTGTTTTGTTTTGGTTTGTGAAACACTATTAAGTGTATTGTTTTAGTGAAATTAATGGAATCAATCTCCCATTCCATTTCAACGTATTCTTCCCTGTCTATCATATTATTTTTCATTTATACCAAATAACCAACAAAAACAACCGCTTAAATTGATCTCCCTCAGTTGTGTGCAGTTTTTCAACACATGCTTCACTCCCTTCTTTGTGATATCTGTACAAGATTCTAGTAATAGTTGCAAAAGCCCACAACAACTCTTTGAGATCACATGGAGTTCCTTATCATCAACTCTTGTATGTGACAAGTTCAACACCTCCAATTTAGGAACTTCAAAGTTCATTCCATATATTTTCATTCCTAAACAGTAGCTGAAGTTCAAATCTCTAATCTTGCATCTCCTTAAAACTTGACAAATACCTTCGTCATATATGTCATAGCAAGACCTCAAATCAAGCAGTTGCAAATTGGGGAAAATGGAAGCAAACATTTTGATGCTTTCATCACTTAGCAATTTATTGAAAGCCAAATAGAGATATTTTAATTGAGGTCTTACAACAAAATCTACCAAAGGATTAGAATTGTCTACACTCATTTCCCCAATAGACATGCTTTCCATTTTTATCTCATAAAGTGAAGGACAATTACTAACTAGTCGAAACAAGCTTGATTCGTTGAGCATCCGACAGTAACTAATGTTTACAGACACCAAATTACTAAGAAATGAAGACAACTCTACAACATTTTGATTATTCAAAAAATCAGCTCTCTGAAGATTCAAATGTTGGATACATTGACACCTAGATAACAAAGAAAAGATTCCAGAATAACTATAGTTAGTGCAATTTTGGAGGTTAAGCCTTCTCAAAGAAATACCTTCAATTGCAATATAGGAGAGCAACGTATCTGAGATACGTAAAAACGACAAATCAAGATAAGTTAACCCCTTCAAACTCACCGGCAAGTCAGTAAAGTGTGAACTGATGTTGTCTTGGCTTCCATTTGACCACCGGCCAACAGATAGAGACCTCAAAGATGGTCTCTCATGGATGGCAGAAGCAATGCCATCACAAGTCAAGAATGGCTTAACATCACAACCTCTTCGAGAAACTCACAATTCTTACACAAGTGAAAAAAGTAATGAGTCATTTATAGGGCAATGACCAGATAAATTAATCTTGCGGAGCTTAGAAAGCGTCGTAGACACAGAATTTACTACATCAGTAATGCGAATTCCCTTAGGATTACTAAGATCAAGTTCTTCGAGAAAAGGGAAATAATCAGAGATAAGAGCAAGGTCACTGTTATTGAGAGAATCAATGTTGGAACATGTGAGAGATGTTAAAGTTTTCATATATCTATCCAAAGCATCGAATCTAATTGCAGGAATGGTGGATTGGTTGGAGATTTTGAGCGATATAAGGCTCAAGGGGAAAGTGGAGATTTGGCAGAGAATCGTGTTGAGATCACCGTGTTTGGAGAAGTGTGTAAAGTCAAGAGAGGTAAGATTTGGGAACCTTTGAAAGAGACGAGGGAACGAAGGGAGTTTTGTATCGCAGATAGTGAGAGAGAATCGGATGTTGTTGGTGATGGAAAGGAAGTGTTTGGAGACTAGGGAAAGAGACTCCAAATCTGTGTCAAGGAATTGGATGATACACTCCCAACAGTCATTAGGTAAATATAAATCTGCTGCTGCAACCATTGTTGTTTGATGTGAAGAATTGAGGGAGTCTATCTTCTTTTTCATATTGTCAACAATGAGAGAGAATCGAAGACGGTCAATGATGGAGAGGAACTGTCTGGATACAAGGGAGAGAGAATTCAACAAGTCTCTATTGTTGTCGCCGTCATTGATGATGAGTTTGAAGACATATTCGCAACAAGGACTAAAGGATATGCTGCTGGTGCTGCTGGTGCAACCATTGTTGGTTTTGTTTTAGATTTGAGAGAGTTTGTTCTTCTCTTCCTTCTCATACTGAGGACAACCGCAAAGGATATGGTTGTCGCCATAACAAGGACTAAAGGAACTAACCTGCTTTTCATACTGGTGTTTTTGTGGAAGAAAGCGATTGTTTTTCTTGTGAATGATAATTGTGAAAGAATGAAGGTATTTTAGGGTTAGGTCAGTTTCTATGTACAAAGGAAATTCAGGGTTAGAACTCTATATTGACTAAATTAAAGTCGGTCCCTTATTTTATAAAATATTTAGGATTTTTCACCCCGCTCAATTTGGACTATTTTGTTATTGGTTGAGATCATAGTAATTTGGCAATGAAGTCGTTGTGTTTGTTGAGATTATTATTATCATCTAACCCTCACTTAGAATTTATCAATGCACCATAAAATGTTCTTTCACCTAAACACGTTTGTAGGTTACATTTTCGTCACTATGGTCGGTTACCCCTTTTGCAGTGCAGATGGATTGTCGTTATACTCTTGATGGTCATGATATGGAGGCTAGATAGGAAAACATATCATATCCTATTCAAATCTTCCGTTTTACACACCAAACGAATGAGATAAATACCTTTGCTTAATCCTATCATGTCAATTCTTTGTATTTTCTATCCTAAGTATAGGCTAGCTTGAAAATATTCTTCCCCTTTGCGTACATAATTATGGATCAACTTCATGACATGTAGGTTTTATCGGTCTTTTGTCTCGTTGATCTACTCATTTTTATCAGACCCGCTCTTTGGCATGAGCAAAGTGCTCTACGGAGCTAGACCTCTAATTTATGGGGGCCTCAAATATTTGTAAGGATAAGGGTATAATTGTTGGGGTATAAGATATAAAAAATAACACTTTTACTTACGATAAAATTTGTCACTAAATGTAATTTTTTTCGTAAGTAAATGTCTATTTGTCTGTAGATAAAAATCATGTTTGAATCAATGCTCATATATTTAACTAAAACTTAATTATTTATAACTGTAAGTTGTGTTGAATTTTTTTTTTTTAACGAAAATTGTCAAGATTACAATTGGGCCTCTAATTTGTCAGAAACGGCCTTAGTGACTCTTCATTGTTACTGATATCACTAATAACAATTCTTGCAAAAGTTTCCAGACAAATTATAAAATGAACTATCTTTATATGTGATCCACTATAGACCAATATTTAAAAGGCATTTTTTTTATGAAAAGGAAAGAAATAAACAAGACAAAGAAACTAAGACAAACAATTCCTAGAAACCCCAGAAATGTCCGCCAACAGGATAAGGTTCAATTGAGCAGGTGGAGAAGTCCACATTTTCAAAGTGTCCACACTATTCGCACCAAACTTTGCCAACCAATCAGCACACTCATTGCCTTCTCTGAAGGTGTGGTTGAAGGTCACCGACCAAGGGAGGGAGATTAGCTTTCTAATGAGAGAAAGTAACATTCCATAAGGATGGAAATCATGTTGATTCTCCTTAGAGATCAAGTTCAAAGCCGTCTTAGAGTCAGATTCCATAATAATAGTCCGGTAACCAAGATCCCAAGCCAAAAGGCCTCTCCAAATAGCTGAGAGTTCAGGTAGCAAATTAGAAGCTCTACCACATGATCCGGGAAAACCATGTAACCAAACTCCAATATCATTTCTTAAAAGGCCTCCAAAACCCGCATTACCTACCTCGATTACCAAAAGAAGAATCATCCACATGACGGTTCTCATATTGATCAAGTGCACGCACCATGGAAGAGTGATAGGAGCATATGCAATTGATTGAAGCCCATTAATCTTTTTTCACGTTTTGAAATATCTCCTTATTTCTGTTCTTCCAAATCTCCCATCATATCACAATAAAAAGAGACCATGTCTTTTTAGTAGCATGATGTTTGAACCAAAATCCTGCCAAGGCCGGTCCCAAGCCCGGGTAAAATGGAGAGGGTTGTGTTAGGCCTCGACAGCCAACGTAAAACTTTGTCGAATCTCTATGACATGGACCAAATACGAAATAGTGTGAATGCTAGGTCGTTGCCCGGAAGCAACGCGATGTATGGCTCGAGTACAGTGTCAAATGAGCATGGGCCGCTGCATCGCCGCCTGGATGTAGTGAAAAATAAGCAAGGGTTCCCACATCTTCGTGAACGGGTGCGGGTAAAGAAGCTAGTTCATGAGAGTAGGATTCGTTTTGGAACTTGGAATATAGGTACTCTTACGGGTAATTCTATGGAA
Source organism: Medicago sativa (assembly GCF_051527215.1). Classification (NCBI taxonomy): domain Eukaryota; kingdom Viridiplantae; phylum Streptophyta; class Magnoliopsida; order Fabales; family Fabaceae; genus Medicago; species Medicago sativa. The sequence continues at coordinate 34,030,710 of NC_140756.1, read as the reverse complement.
GTAGTAGACACTATGACTAGGAGGAGGATTAACTTTATGTGCCTACAAGAAACTAAGTGGGTGGGGAAAAAGGCGAGAGAATTAGATAGTTCAGGATTTAAGCTTTGGTACACGGGCGAAGTTAGATCGAGAAATGGGGTAGGCATCATTGTGGATAAGGAGTGGAAGAAAGATATTGTGGATGTTAAAAGGATAGGAGATCGGATTATAGCCTTAAAGTGTGTAGTGGAACAAGACACCTTTAACGTAATTAGCGCTTATGCACCTCAGGTAGGACTAGAAGAACACCTTAAAGTAAAGTTTTGGGAGGAGCTAGAAGGATTAATTCAGGATATTCCATTAGGAGAAAAGATTTTTCTAGGAGGGGATTTGAATGGGCATGTAGGGAGGGTTTCGAGAGGTTTCGAGGGCGTGCATGGGGGGTATGGTCTCGGGGAGGTAAATGCGGAGGGAAATTCCATCTTAGATTTTTCATCGGCTTTTGATCTTACAATAGCAAATACGTGTTTTAGGAAAAGAGAGGAGCATCTCATCACTTACAAGAGTGGGGCCTCTTGTTCTCAGATCGATTTCTTTCTCATTAGGAAAACAGACAGGAAGATCTGTTTAGACTGTAAAGTCATACCGGGAGAGGGCTTAACTACCCAACATAGAGTAATGGTGATGGATGTAAGGGTTAAGAGGAGGGCAAAGAGAAGAGACCGTAGCGGGGCTCCGCGAATCAAGTGGTGGCATTTAAAGGGTGACAAACAAAGGATATTCCAACACAAGATATTAGAGGGAGGTTTCAGGCAACCACATGGAAGCGCTAATGATATGTGGGAGAGGATGGCTCATGAGATTAAGAAGGTGGCAAAAGAGACATTGGGAGAATCTAGAGGTTTTGGACCTAGGGGTAAAGAATCTTGGTGGTGGAATGACAGTGTTCAGAGTAAAGTTCGGATCAAGAGAGATTGTTTTAGAGATTGGTCTAAGTGTAAAAATGCCGAAACTTGGGATAAATATAAGATAGCTAGGAAAGAGGCTAAGAAGGCGGTGAGCGAAGCGAGAACTCAAGCATTTGAAGGATTATACCAATCTTTAGGTACCAAGGAGGGGGAGAAATCTATATACAAGCTTGCGAAGGGACGAGAACGAAAGACAAGAGACCTGGACCAAGTGCAGTGTATTAAGGATGAAGAGGGTATAGTTTTGGTGCAAGAGAGAGATATTAAGGATAGATGGAAGAAGTATTTCCACAACTTATTTAACGAAGGATATGAGATCTTACCAGACTCTAACAGGTTAGACATCAGAGAGGAGGACCGAAACTATAACTATTATCGTCGGATTCAGGAGCACGAGGTGAAAGAAGCGTTGAAAAGGATGAGTAATGGCAAGGCAGTTGGGCCGGACAACATACCTATCGAAGTGTGGAAAAGTCTTGGCGATAGAGGAATTGGGTGGCTCACAAAACTTTTCAACGAGATTATGAGGACGAAGAAAATGCCGGACGAGTGGAGAAGAAGCACCTTAATTCCAATCTATAAGAACAAGGGGGATATACAAGATTGCGCGAATTATAGGGGAATTAAGCTAATGAGTCATACCATGAAGTTATGGGAAAGGGTAATTGAGCGAAGACTAAGAAAAGAGACTCACGTTACGGATAACCAATTTGGTTTTATGCCTGGGAGGTCGACTATGGAAGCGATCTACTTACTTCGACGCGTGATGGAGCGATATCGGACGGATAAAAAAGACTTGCACTTAGTTTTCATTGATTTGGAGAAGGCGTATGATAGAGTACCTAGAGAGATTTTGTGGAAAGCCCTGGAGAAGAAAGGGGTGAGGATTGCCTATATTAGAGCTATCCAGGATATGTATGAGGGGGCTTCGACTAGTGTGAGGACGCAGGATGGGGATACCGGAGATTTTCCCATAGCAATAGGACTGCACCAAGGGTCAACCCTAAGTCCTTATCTTTTTACTTTAGTTTTGGATGTACTGACGGAACACATCCAAGAGTTAGCACCGAGATGTATGCTTTTTGCAGATGATGTAGTCTTGCTTGGTGAGTCGAGGGAGGAGTTAAACGGGAGGCTAGAGACTTGGAGGCAAGCCTTAGAAGCGTACGGTTTCCGCCTGAGTAGAAACAAGACGGAATATATGGAATGTAACTTCAGTAAAAGGAGAAGTGGGTCTACCTTAGAGGTGAAAGTTGGAGATCATATCATACCCCAAGTTACACGGTTTAGATATCTTGGGTCCATAGTACAAAATGACGGAGAAATAGAAGCTGATGTACATCATCGTATTCAAGCTGGGTGGTTGAAATGGAGAAGAGCCTCAGGTGTTTTGTGCGATAAGAAAGTACCACTTAAGCTGAAAGGAAAGTTCTATCGGACAGCAGTCAGACCGGCAATGTTGTATGGTACGGAGTGTTGGGCGGTTAAGAGCCAACACGAGAGTAAAGTAAGCGTAGCGGAGATGAGGATGTTGCGTTGGATGAGTGGTAAGACTAGACATGATAGGATTAGGAATGACATCATTAGAGAGAGAGTGGGGGTAGCACCTATAGTAGAAAAGTTGGTAGAAAATAGGCTTAGATGGTTTGGACATGTAGAGAGAAGACCCGTAGACGCCGTGGTAAGAAGAGTAGATCAAATGGAGGAGAGTCAGGTTAAAAGAGGTAGAGGAAGACCTAAGAAAACTATTAGAGAAACCATTAGAAAAGATTTAGAGGTCAATGAGTTGGATCCAAATATGGTCTTTGATAGAACATTATGGCGGCATTTGATCCATGTAGCCGACCCCACTTAGTGGGATAAGGCGTTGTTGTTGTTGTTGTTGTTGATGTTTGAACCAAAATTGGCAATTATCCATGGAAACATCATTCAGCCAAATTCAGTAGAAAGACCTCCAGATGGACATAGCCTTAGAGCAGTCATGAAGCATGTGCAATTCATTTTCAATACCAGCACTACACCTCAGACAAGCAGTATTAATGGTAAGATGTCTCGAGCTTCTGAAAGAATTTGTGGGAAGACTACCATGCATCACCAACCAAGAGAAGTGTCGTAGGTGTTCAGAAATAGGTATTTAAAAGGCATTAAATTTCAATGATTGATGTAGTGACTCAATTAATTGATACACATTCGATTTAAACACTGCAAAATAAATAGGATGAGAAGGATCATGTGTGTTCACTTATGAAGAGTACTCCCGCCAAAAAATCAGTGTGATGCACGGATAAAACCCGCCATAGGAATAAAATGGATAGCTTAACTACTACATACAATAAAATACATAGATATTTGGCTAAATTGCATTTTTGGTCCCTTAACTATTTAGGTAGTATCACATTGCAAATTCGCAACAAGCAAGAACATGGATGTTTTGTTAAGTAGAATCGTCTCTCATGCTTGTTTTGCAATTGTTTTCCATTTATTATTTAGCCTCTTTGGTGTTGAAAGCAAAGCCATGTATACATTTCCATGGTCAAAAAGGCGAATTACTGAAGCTTACAAATTTACTGCTGGTTTTGGGTTACTTAATCGTGTGATTTTTTTATAAGCACTTAATAATGTGATTAATTTCTACTTGGCCGATTAGCTTCTATTGGGACGATATCTTGTTCATATGTTGTTCTATAATCTAGGTTAAATTTGGAGATTATAAATTAAATTTTAGAGAGCCAGAGAAAACATCTTTTGCTTTGGCCATTTTTCATATTTTCTAAATTTTCTTTTGGTGGAACCCATCAATGGAAGGTTAAGTCATTTGATCAATCCAGCAGTTGGAGAACTCTATATAAGGATCTTGAGGATTGGACTCTGTTTATTTTTTGTTGACTCTATATTTTCATCTCAATCTTTAATCTCATTTTGTTATATCTTTTGATGCTTAATCAAATCAATTTTAATTTTATTTCTTAAAGTTCACCAATCGACTCTAAGGTTATTCGAAATGATTTAAGCACATGCTTTAGTTTATTCCAAATAGAGATTGATATGATATATAACTAATGCTTAATTATAGGTTTGATTGTTAGAATAGTTGTGGTTTCGTGACGCTTGTTCCATAACCAGTAGGGATTCTTACGAGTTTAATGGTTTTGTGACCTCCTACGAAACCTAAATTGACTATGTCCTAGGGGCCTCTGGCTATCATCAGTAGACACGTGAAAGAAGATTACCAAAAAAGTTGATATTCTTTTTTTCTAGCAAATACGATTGTGATGCTTTTTGGACAAGAGGTAATATTAAGTGAATTAATTAGTAGAAAGAACATACCATATTTTATGTTAGTAACAGATGTTAAAGATAATCTAGCATATTAAGTATTGGTTTTGCATATTGATTTTCCGTGGGGAGCAAGGAAAGAGTCCAGAACATATGACTGCACGTATAAGAGATTGATTACGGCTCAATTTGTTATTAATGCTTGCATCTGTATGTGCTAAGCCAGCTTCTTTCAAGATGGAGCCGAACTTTTTCCGAATTGAATGAATTTCCTGGAGTGTTTGAGAAGAAAGAGAATTTCTATAGCAGTATTCATCAGCTGATCCTTCTCTTTTAGCATCTATCCATCCTTTATATGCTTGATGAAGAGCCATATGATCACTGTAGTCTTCTGTAGAAAACCTGGACTTTGCCCATGCTAACTGAACACAAGCAAAATAAAATTAGTTTTTTCCAACAGTGTTAAACTTCATTTTTTATCGGTGCTCTTGGTCCTAGCAGTAATCTCTGACCAGAAAAAGTATACATGGCATACGACAAAAAAGGTGATTAAGTTAAAAGACTAGATACTTATCATTATCAATGGTGCTATAATCTCAGATAGAACACAGGAAGCACAATCTCAGATACCAGGATGAAATGGACATTATATTTAGGACTAGTGTTCATACCTAAACCAAAGTGTCATATACATGCTCAATCAAAGGATCAAAGGAAGAATAAAACAAAACTAAAAGTTACTAGACTAAAAGTCTACATTTATTTTAATATAAGTACCAAGTACACTTGCTAATACATTCCATATTGATGAGAAGACATTTTATTTTAACTTTTAGAAATCTTAAAAACTTAAATTACGAACATAATGTTTTTAAAGATATAATGATGCCACTATCATGATAACTGTAATTTGCTGTAATTTTTGTGTATCTATCTAAAGATCACTGTTGGAAATCCCGCCTCGAGCGTGAGGGGGTTTGTTGGTAATCCCACTTAATTGCGATCTGCCCCTAGTTGCCTTAAGTTGGCTTGTCTTTGAGGGGGTGGATTTAGTCCCACGTCGGTTAGATAGGAAGCTTGATCAGAGTTTATAAAGAGGAAGCACTCCTCACCTTACAAGCCGGTTTTGTAAGGATGAGTTAGGCACCCGAATTTCAACAATCACAAAACTTGTATTCATAATGGTGTTACAATAAATACATTTAATGTTTAATGAATAAGTACTAACCTAGGAAGTAGTTGTATACTTTGGGTGCGTTTGATCTCCTAAAAAATAAGGGACTCGACAGGACAACTCCAGTTGTACTATGTTTGATTTTAAAACGGTCCAGATTGAGGGGCAAGGGACTGTACAAAAATTGAAATTCTTCTCCTTTACTAAACCACAACACAACTTTACAAGTTACTACCTCCGTCCCTAATTATAAGACCCTTTTGAAAAAATAATTTGTCCCTTTTTATAAGACCCCTTTGATATTTCCAAGTACATTAATTATTTCTTTACCAACATACCCTTATTTATTTTGCATTTTTTTCTTCAATCAACAATAAATATTATATTGAAAACATAAATTATATCTCTCTCTTAAGGATAAAATTGTAAAAACAATAGTAATTATATACAAATTTAATACTACGACCAACTTTCTTAATCTCCGCAATTTTGGCAAAAGGCTCCTATATTTAGGGACGGAGGTAGTATATAAAATACCAAAATAGCATTTTGCCAACCAAACATCGTACAAGACAAAAAAATGTTCAATACTTTGCTGTCCTATCTGGTACTTGCCTTTTAGCGGATTAAACACATCATCAAGGAATATTAACAATCAATCTAGGAAGTTGTCCATATAAAGCACTATCTACAAATTCATATAACTCTAACAACAACCATCCAGTTAAATTTGAGATTAGCCATTCTTTCAATCACATTCAGATCATTCTAATTCAAAATATCATATGAAACATTTACCAAAAAGATAGTATAAAAATTTATTGAAGAACATGTTTGTACTTACTGCCTTGCGACATTACCAAATTCATAAATACAATGATTACATTCAAATGGGAACCAGTAGCCGAGCCCAATCGGTGAGAAGGCTTGGTTGTTGTACAATCAAATGAAAACCAAAAGGATGATAAGCTGACTTACATCTCTCTTATCTTGGGTCAAAAGAAAAGGATCCCTGACACTGAGGCCAGCAACTATCGTAAGAACAGGATCAAGGCACCGAAATATAGCTCCCAATATCAGCATTTTTCCCAGCTTGGGATCTACAGGAAGTATCGAGAGAAACTTCCCTGATTGATAAAAAAAAAAATCTAGGAGTCAACAAAAACCAAGAAAATAGCAACAAACTCATAAACAACCAAAAGAATAGGACAGAAAAACAGACTCACCAAGATTGGTAAGATTTTCATTTTCATCTAATGCTCCAATTGTCGTAAGAAAATCAATAGCATTATGGACCTGTCATTGTAAATATATGGTATATTTACAAAACGCTTAACCAAAAGTATGGTCTAAAACATATAAATGAATTTCACAACTTCAATACTAATTTTCCATAGTCAATAATACTTATGGTCTTATCATTCCTAGGAAGGAAGTTCTCAATTCAAATGAGTTCTATAGGCAACTCTGGATGACTATATCCAAACATCTACGCAAAGCTCCTAGGGTAACTGATATTATCATTAAAATAGACTGATAATAGATGCAAGAAAGGATTGAAACAGGGAATATTTACATTGTTGAAACTATTTCACATTTATGAATATATGACCACCAAAATGTTTAATTAAGTCAATAACACTTTTGATATATATATATATATATATATATATATATATATATATATTTCTTAACATAAGTATTTTTTATTACGAAGGATGTCTACGTGTAATTTAATTTTTACTATATAAATAGGTTCATGACGCTTGTGATCTCCACATTTCTTGAAATAACATTGGCTTTTTAGTAGAACTTTTAATTGGCACAAATATACAATTGAATAGCAATGATACTTACAGCACGTGGCTCCGGTGCCTGCAAAGCTGATGATAGGAATTCTCCAATGCTATCAACCTGCAAACTTTTTATTTGCAAGCAAAGAGAGTTCAAGGGTGTTCTTAAAAGTTCAGGAAGTTGATATTCAGAAAAGGCTTCATAAACACATTTGGGGTAAAGGTGGTAGCATTCCTGGCTGCACACGACCAGCTTTTCCTCTTCTCTACAAATAAAGAAGCCAACACAAGAAAAGACGATTACTTGCATGTTTAGATTTACAGTAAAAACAATAATGTTGTACGAACATGCAGCATAAAATAGAAACAAACTATTGAAGGCAACCTAAAATTTTCAAATAAAACTATTTCAGAATCCAACAACTCATTTCAGCATCAAATAAAGTTATAGAAGGCAACCTAGAATACTCCACCTTTTCATTATCTTCGTCCAATGATATGTCCTTAAAACAAGTACTAGCATTTCTCCCTAAATGTGGAGAAAACATTCGTGACGGCTTACATGCTCTTCTGCCTATATTTTCTACTCCCTATGTTCTACTCAATAATAGGTACATAGATTCATGTAAAAAATAAATAAATACAATATTTTAAGGGGAAAAGGTCTTCTCATCACAACTTCATTTTAAGTAAATAAAGTCATGCATACCCTGATGACTTGAACTGAAAAAATAAAAGCAAATGCATACTTGCCTGACGTGCAGATGCTTGCGAAATCCAAGATGGTAGTAGACATGGTGTGTTATTCAAAGCATCATAACTGCTTTCTTTTGCTTTACCACAGTCTATGATAAAAACTATGTCGTTGATCGTAATACTTGCCTCTGCGACATTTGTAGAAAGTACTATTTTTCTTATATTTGGAGGTGGTTTATCAAATATGAGTTTCTACAAAAAAATATAAAGCAAGAAGACAGTTTCAAAACAAATTCATTAGTATTTTGTATAGTACAGTTTATTGTTACATATACTAAAAGCATGTTAAATAAAAAAAATCAAATTCATTAGTATTTTATATAATTTAGTTTCAAAACAAACAAACAACATAATTGATCTAATTACTTAACTCGTTTCAATTTGTTGCTAGCAAAAAGACACAACAGGCTTATCAGTAAATCAAATTCCATGAAGGAAGGATAAACAACAAATATTTGCAAGTACATCACAAAGTTATGGTTTTGACACACCGATAAATAAAAAATAAACCAAGAAGATGACCAACCTGTTCAAAAGTTTCCATTAAACCGTGGCATGTTTGAAGCAGGACACTCTTGGGATCTCCTAAAAGAGGATGTTCTTGAAGCTTATCTTTTAAACGAAGTATATCCTCCCACCCAGTCATAAATACTAAGACAGCACCTGGTCGTTCCTTCCGACAAATATGGCATAGAACAGACTCAATGAGATCAAGTCCTATGCAGTCAGGTTCCCAAGAAGATAATGAACGGAGTGTATTGGGACTATAGTTCTTAAAGTTTGATTTAGGAAGAGCATCCTATTCAAAAGAAGGAAAGTTAAAAATTCCTTGTCAACATAATGAACTTAAAAGAGTCCAATTTTAGTTTATAACTCATTACTACGAATTATAGAATGAGCTGTATTATGGGACAATAATTTTCGACAAATTACTTTATGGTTAACTCAGTTCAAACACGTGCATGGTTAATTATGCAGTGGATGGTTGGTGAATATAACAAGCTGTCTCAACCCATTAATCGTATATTAAATAGAATTAACCACAATTCTAAACGTCATTGACCACGATTTTCATGTGACATTTGAACACAGTTCATGGTCAATGTGTCAATTAGAGGTAACTTTTGATTGGTATACAAGAGAGATTAGTGGTACGCTTAATTGATTGATACACTCAAATATATGATACTAACTTTGATCTATGAGACATCAGTCTTAATAGTAAAGATGACCATGGTGTGAATCTCACTTTCACGTGCTACTCACTTTGGATGATAACTACACCAATTCGATTTCACATATACATTTATACATGGAAATTTAGAGGAGGAGGTGCATACAAAGATTCCCCTGGATATGGACCAGTACGGGGAAAATACAAAGTATGCATTGCATGTTAAGGAGAAAGGATGAACTTTGAACTACGGTACACAGAGTCTGTGAACTACTACGGGTGAAGATCATATTATCAGGTGACCAGAAAGTAAGGAATGATAGTCCTTCAAAGCTGAGTTGTGCCAACAAATCGGGTACCAGGTACCAACATTGCCCATAATCTAATTGGGCATAAGAAGGAAAAATATATTGAGAATACTTAAGAAAGAGATGTCTTTAAACAACATTTAAAATTTTAAGCCAGCTACATACCTCAACAAGAGCAGTGATCTGGTTTATCCTCCTCCGTGCATGTTGGTTGGAAGAAGTCAACTCATATCCAGTCATTTCCAAAACATCTTCTAAAAAGTGAGCTCTTACAGGATAGGTGAAACCCTGGACAACGAACAAATGCATTCTAAATGCTTTGTTTCATAATTAAACATTACAAATTCAGTCAAAGCATAATTCAATAAAATTTGGCAAGCTAGTGTTAGGTATTCTACAATGAATTATAAAAGACTTTGAACTGTGTGATACAAATCCAATGTTTTAACAATTTGTCTTCTAATTTTTACTTTTCGTTAACTAACTACTGATGAGTCATAGATAGTCTTATTTATTGAGTTTAGTTTTATTTTAGATTTGATTTTATTTTATTGCATTTTATTTGAGTTTAGAATATTTTACTTCAAATTGTGTTTTATTTTATTTTAGGAATAAATATATGGTGGAAGGTGCTTTGGAGCAAAAGAAAGAGGACTAGAGCAAATACAGCGCAAGAATACGAAGATATGGGGCAAAAATATAATCTCCCCTTACCAGAAGCTTGGCACGGCCCGTGCCAACATGTGGCACGGCCGTGCGCGATCCCAGAGTCCACTTTTGCTGCTTTTCTTCAAGCCCAAGTTACCCTGTTGCAGCTTTACCGTTTTATCCTTTTAGTTGCTTAGTTTCTAAGTCAGATGTAAAGCTATAAATAGAGTAGCTCTCCACCATAAACAATAATCCTTTACTTTGTTTATTTCAATTGCTATTTTAATAAAAGTCTTTATTTTCCTTTTTACTTTCTTCGCAATTTACTTTACTGTTATTTTCTCTCTTCTTCCCCCATGTCTACGATGAACATGAGTGAGTAGACTTCTTCGTCTTAGGATTATTGGGGAGTCTAATGACTCAATCCTAAACAAAACATGTCTAAACCCTAATTTCTATGTAACCCTAATTTCTAATCTAGATTCACCGTCTTAACGTGGATTAACAATTATCAAACTGTGGAAGCGAAAGCGGAGGGTTTGATAATCGTTAATCCATCATCCCAAACATCAATTCATAAAGCGAGAGCGGAGTCTTGATGTTGGAACAAGTGAATCTAGACAATAATTGCAAAACAGTGAAATAGTCTTTGCAATTATTGAGACAAAGAGTAGTTTCAATCCTCTATGCATCTTCTAGTAATCATGTCAGTGAAATAGGCTTGGTTACTAGAAGTAAACTCTCACTGGACTTTCATCGGAAAGGTGAGGGGCTAAGGGAAACCGGTCTTTAGAAATTAGTGTGTAAATCATGAAATTAGATGTTTAGGTTTTGTCTAGTGAAGGATTAGTCATTATGATGAACCAATGATCCTAAGGCCCTTTATTATTATTGTTTTTACCTTCAGCAATCAAACTCTCTTTTATTAACTTTCTCTCCTCTAATCATTCACTAAAAGTCAATTAAGTTGAACAACTCCCTAGCGGAACGATAACTCTACTTACTACTATTACTTCGATAGGCCGTGCACTTGCGGTTTGGCCCTATCAAGTTTTTGGCGCCGTTGCCGGGGAGTTAACTAATTTAATTAGCTTTTTCTTAGTGATTAGAATTCTCTCTTCTTTCTCTTTTCTTTTTATTTTTAACTTTTTATTTTTCTGTTATCGTTAACTTCTTGGGTTCTCAACCTTTTATGCGAAGAACTAGAAATCGAGCGGTATTCATACCCGAGATCGAAAGGTTCTTACATAGAAGGAGGAGAGCGGCACAAAATAACACCGCCATGGACAATCGTACTCTCAAAGAGTATGCAACGCCGTCTACGGCTGAGCCACAAGTTGTTATTGTGTACCCAACGGTTGAGGATGACAATTTTGAAATTAAGTCTGCCCTACTTAACTTGGTGCAGCAAAACCAATTCTCGGGATCTCCCACTGAGGATCCCAATCTTCACATCTCTGTTTTCCTACGAATTAGTGGAACCATGAAGGAGAACCAAAAAGCCGTAAGACTTCATCTCTTTCCCTTTTCCTTAAGGGATAGAGCTAGCGCTTGGTTCCATTCCCTCGAAGTCGGTTCCATTACTTCATGGGATCAGATGAGGCAAGCATTCCTTGCCCGTTTCTTTCCACCATCTAAAACCGCTAAACTTAGAGACCAAATCACGCGGTTCAACCAAAAAGATGGGGAATCTCTCTATGAGGCGTGGGAGCGTTTCAAAGAAATGCTAAGACTTTGTCCCCACCATGGCCTAGAGAAGTGGCTTATAGTCCACACTTTTTATAATGGCTTGTCTTATACCACTAAGATGTCTGTTGATGCAGCTGCAGGTGGAGCACTTATGAACAAGAATTACACGGAGGCGTATGCCTTGATCGAAGACATGGCTCAAAATCACTACAAGTGGACCGACGAGAGAGCCATCACTAGTTCTTCACCCTCCAAAAAGGAGGCAGGTATACACGAAGTCTCTAACTATGATCACCTTGCTTCTAAAATTGATACACTAACTGAAAAACTTGAAAAACTCAATGTTAGTGCTATCAATTCTGCTTCTACTCCTTCTTGTGAAATATGTGGTATAACTGGTCATGCTGGTGTTGATTGCCAACTAGGTAATGCTATTAACAGTGTTGAGCAGATGAATTATGCTCAATACAATCAAGGGATGAGACAAAATCAAAATTTTTATAAAAACCAAAATCCCTATGGACAAGTAGCACCACCCGGTTATGCAAACAACCAAAGAATCACTCAAAAATCCAATTTGGAAATTTTGTTGGAAAATTCCATTGCCAACCAAAACAAACAACTTCAAGAACTTAAAAACCAAACTGGATTTTTGAATGATTCTCTTTCCAAGCTCAATACCAAGGTTGATTCTATTGCTACTCACTCTAAAATGCTTGAAACTCAAATTGCTCAAATAGCCCAACAAGTGGCCACCTCTTCCCAAACACCGGGAATCTTTCCTGGTCAAACCGAAACCAATCCCAAAGCCCAAGTTTATGTCATATCTTTTGGGGGTAGTAAGTTAGGCGAAACTTTTGCTAAGGTTAAAAACATTGGGAAAGAAAATGTCAAGCCCTTAGGTGATAAAGTTGTGATAGAAGAAGCAAGACCACTTGAAGAAAACAAAACTCCATCCCCCTTAAATCCTGATAAGCTTAAACTAGAGGGTAAGTTTGAAAAATTTGTTAACATACTTAGGAAGATTTGCATTAAACTTCCCTTTGCTGAAGCTTTGTCTAGGATGCCTCTATATGCCAAGTTTTTAAAGGAAATTTTTTCAAAGAAAAGAGCTATAGAGCATAATGAGACAATAGCCTTGGCTAAGGAAACTAGTGCAATCATCCAAGAAGCACCCCCTAAGCTTAGAGATCCAGGTAGCTTTGCCATACCGTGTGAAATTGGGAATGAAACCATAAACAAAGCCTTATGTGACTTAGGAGCTAGTGTTAGTTTGCTGCCTTTGTCTCTTCTTAAAAGGATAGGGATAGGAGAGTTGAAACCTACTGAAATGGAATTAAAGTTAGCTGACCGTTCTACCATGAAACTTGTAGGATTTGTCGAGGACATACCTGTTAAGATAGAGGGGATATACATCCCCACTGATTTTGTAGTCGTTGACATTGAAGAGGACGATGACGTCCCTATAATCCTAGGTAGACCTTTCCTCGCAACCGCGGGAGCTCTCATTGATGTTAAACTTGGTAGGATAGTCTTTCAAGTGAGTGATCAAATGGTAGGATACGAGTTGGAAAATGTTATGAAGGGTCCCGCTCTTTACTCTTGTTGCATGCTTAACGATCATGTTGTGAAAGAACGTTTTATAGCGTCATCTACACAATATGATATCTTTGATCCATTCTAAGGACTCTTTCTAACCGTCAAGCTAATGACATTAAAAGAGCGCTTCGTGGGAGGCAACCCACGCATTTAATTGCTTTTGTTTTGTTTTTCTTTGTTTTAAGTTGTTTTGTAGGTAATTGTCCAAGTATGATTCGAAAAAAAATCAAGAAAATGAAAAATTTTGAAGTCCCTCTGACCAGAGTGTTGGCACGGCCCGTACTGGAGCTGGCACGGCCGTGCCAGTGTTTTTGAAGGAAAAAGAGCTTGGAGCCACAGAGTGTTGGCACGGCCCGTGCCAAGGGTGGCACGGCCGTGCCCGTGTTCTAGCCTCTTATAAACCCAATTTTTCTCTTCTTCTCCATTCATTCTCAAACCACAAACCTCTCTCTACCTTCAAACTTCTCTCTAAACCTCCATTGTAACACCCCGTTTTCCCAACTTGAAAATTTCATTTAAATCAGAGTATTTAATTCATAACGGAATGTCACATACTACTTAAAAATCTTAAAAACAGATAATAATAATTATCCTTCAAATTCAACATCGTGAAAATCTTAAACTGTTGCAGCGGAAAATCGTTCAACATTTAAAAGTCTTGGCACGCAGGCCTTATTGGAAATTCTCATAAATTAGTTCATAAAAGAGACACGTAAGGAAATGAAGTAAAAGCAAGCCCCATCCCGTTACGTATCAGAGCACCTAGACACCAAGTGACGAGTCCACTCACAAACGCCTCTAATCTTTATTACCTGCACATTACCCACGGTCGAGGCAACATATACGCAGAAGGGGTGAGATTTCATAATCAATACATTAAGAATATAATCCAATAAAATGCATTTAACAACTTAAACATTAATAACATATCAACAATTAACACTTAGCATATTTCCATTTCATAACAAATACAATCATCAAATACTATTACTAATTTTCATCTCAAATCACAATCAACTCAACACTCAACTTGACGACACAACTCATCTTAGACCATGCAACTCTATCAACTCAACAACAGATTAACAACTTAGACCATCATGAAACTTCTTGATATGCAAATGCATGTGGTACCAATCAACTACAAAATGAGCATAATAGGCTCTTCAACGTGTGAGCACAAAGGCTGCCGGGCCTAAAGCCCCCAACTTTAATGAGCACAAAGGCTGCCGGGCCTAAAGCCCCCAACTTTAATGAGCACAAAGGCTGCCGGGCCTAAAGCCCCCAACTTTAATGAGTATGCAATGAACTCAAACTTCCAACAACTTAGACAACAACATGAACAACTCATACGACTCATAATCATGGACAACTTCTTAAATTCCAACAACATAGACCGACTCATGCAACTTCAAGACACTAACAGTCAATAGCAGGGAACAGCAGCAAGATACAACATTTAATAACACTTGAATGCGTTAACATCATCTAAGGAATGAAATACATCAACATAAGTACCATAAAGCATCATTATAACATTCATGCAACAACACTACTAATCTCAGTCACCTGAACAAACTTCTGGAGCTTATAAAAGTATCCTAAACAGCTCTCTTACTTACTTCTAAGGTCAACTCAAGACTACACGTGCGAAAGGATTGCATCGGGACAATTTTGGGCAACTATCAGCCTAACTCGCAGTGGCGAGTAACTTTGCTCGCAATGGCGAGTAAAGCGTGCATTCTGGGTTCCTAAGTCCTTACTCGCAGTGGCGAGTTATTCTGCTCGCAATGGCGAGCTTACAGGTCACTCGCAGTTGCGAGTTGCATTGCTCGCAGTTGCGAGCTCTGGGTTCTAGCTCGCAGTTGCGAGTGTCCTTGCTCGCAGGTGCGAGCGATGAATGTCAGTACGGCCAGAAACCTAAAAATTCCAACTTTCGCTTAATCTCCTGATTCTAACCTCAATTCAACATCTAATTATCATCTTATGGTATATCTAAGTTCTGTACACTAATTTAGCATCAACCTAACATCTTTTCATGATTCAATCATCAAATTCGGTCTTAAACCTAATTCCCAATTCTCACCAAAACTTAATCTAATCATGCTAAATTCATCCTATAGAATCATACTCTTAATAATATTGAAAATTAGTCTCACCCTTACCTGAATTGAAGCTTTCACGAGACATACAAAATTTATCGACAACAGCAGGCTCGAGCAAGTTAACACTTCTTTTCCGTTAAACATCACGACTAATAACCAAACCGGCCAAACAACGCTTGCAACAAAATGGCAATTATGATAATGACAACCTCAATGGCACCAAAATATGTAGACGAGAATCGTGAAGGAGAGTTTATGAATATGTGTCCAAAATCAATTGGGATCTTGCACACCCGCGGAAAAGATAAGTAGAAGCTTTGTAACTTATAATTGAGAGATGGGAAGCCTTTATGAGTGGGGAGGTGGGCGGCACACAGCTCATCATAAGGAATTAGAAGAGAATCTTAGGTTAAACACATAGCGTAACATATATATACTAGTGAATATGTAAGTAGTGGGCTTTTTAGGTTATTGGTTATACATACACGGTATATAAATTACAAGTGGTTTATATAACAATTCCATTATTTTCTTTTTCCTCTTAAACCACTAAACTCTCTAAATTTAAAACAGCCCCACATCTCAATAATTATTTTATTTTCAAACCTTATTTTATTAAATAATAAAATAAGTCACCCAACATAACAACTTTACAAAATCATAAACTCCACATAATTTATTTATAAATCATATAATCCACTCAACTTCATGAATCATAATTCACGCACATCAATCATGTAAATCACTTAAATCATCAATCATATAAGCATATATTTATAAATATATTATAAACTTCATTGAATTAATTAAATAATTAAGACGGGCGTTACATCCATAACCTTCAAACCTTCAAACATCCATATCTCACTCAAATCTTCATCAATCTACTCCATTCTTTCACCAATCAATCACAAACTTCATCCAAAACAAAAACCATCAATCAAAAACAACTTTCAACCATCCAAACCTATAATTCAGCAAAACCCTAATCTTTCAAAACCTAACCCAAACACCACAAAACCTTAACCAATCTCCATATCCAAACCAACAAACCTTCCTTAAACATCAACCTTAACCCTAAACCAATCCTTTCCACCAAAAATCTTCTCACACCCTATACCTTCAAAACCAATTCCAACAAGGGTCAATGGCTTCAAGAAGAAGTGGTAAAGAACCAGCAAGTTCTCAAGGAGGTCCACCCCCAAAGAAGCAAACACAAGTCAAGAATCATGGAATTCAGTTCAAAGACAACAAACAAAGGGACAGGTATAAAATTCTTACTTCTAAAACCTTACATCCCTCTAGATATCCTGATTCCTATGATTTGCAAGTGCTAGGGCTTAGAGATGATGATTTTAGGTTGCTGGGTAGGCTAGCTTGGACTAATTTGCTAACACCTATGAGGGGTTATGAGAATTTTACTTATGAATTTTTAAGCTCACTTGTTTTACCAAAGATAAGTTGAATTTTGATAACCCTAATCATAGAGTTGTTTTCCGGTTAACGAACATTGATTATAATATGTCTCTTCAGCACTTTTGTGAAGCCTTAGGTTTTGTCAATGAGGGGTATATTCATGATCATTGGGATGATAGTCTAAACCGGATAACTATGACTCAGCTGCCTTTTGGAACCATATCACCGGCCTTGATAACTATGTCCCTAGAGCCAACAAAGCTAGCAACATTCACAACCCCGTACTTAGGTACCTTCAGAGGGTCATGGCTTGCACTATTTGGGGTAGAACCGAGCTAGGAAACACTAGAACCGATGAGTTGTTCATGTTATGGGCAATGCTCTACAACCACCCCGTCAACACTGGCTTTTATTTGATTGATTACCTAGACTTTGTAGCTACTAGACCAGCCGGTAGGGGAGACATAGTGGTGGGTGGCATCATTACATACATAGCTAGGTGTTTTGGTGTGAGTGTGGATGAGGGGATCAAACCAATTGAGGGAAACAATAAGCTTAACCGGGAAACCCTCATTGCTATGAATTTCATTAAACATCGTCCACCACTCAATTACCAACTTAAGCTTAATGTGCCAATCATGTTTTTATTGCCTAACCCACCTCGGACTACCACCGAGGTGGAAGAAAATTGGTTGTATGTTGATGATGTGCAGGTTCTAGAACAACAAGATGATGAAGGAGAGGGTGCTAGCTTGCACCATGATGAAGGAGAAGGTGCTAACTTGCACCAAGAGGGACACCATGGCCATGAAGCCGGTGAGTTTAATGAAAATCAAAGATGGACATGGATTCACAATGAAATCGAGAGGATGAGCACCGAGCACCAAAGGCAAGGTGTTGAGATCTCCGGCCTTCGCAATGAAGTTCAAAGGGGCAACCGTGTCAATGATGAAAATAATGAGATGCTCCGTCGGATGATGCAACACCTCCAACTTCAAGGTCCTCCTTATGGACCTCAATAACATGTGAGCTTTCCTCTTCCTCTCTTCCCTTCTTCTCTCTCTCTACTCCTCTTCTTCTACTCCTTCTTTCTTCTTCCTCTACTTCTTCTTCTATATTAGTTTCTTTTTCTTTGAATCATTAAGGACAATGCTTCCCCTAAGTGTGTGTGTGTGTGGGGGGGGGGGGGGGGGGGGCTAATAAAGTGTCTAGAGTCGTAGTGTTCCCAAACTCCCTTGAACTTTATTCTTTTGTTTTGTTTTTATAGCAAGAGGCATAACTAAATAGCTTGTTTTTAATGTAAATATGACATGAAATTTTTTTGTTTTGTCTCTTCCTTAGGTTGCTTCTTGTACATAAAAGTAGTTTCTTGTGTTTCTTATGTTCTTGCTATACCCATATCTTGTTTTAATGTGAAAATTCTCCAATGAGAAAAGCACCCGGTTGCAATCCTTGAGTAAATGTATGAATAGGTATTTTAAGGAGCACGTTCTATCTTTAGTGTTAACCTAGACCCTTTAAAGTCTTAAGAGTAAAAGTAGTATAAGTTTGTGTGGGAAAATTAATCAAATTGATTCTTAATTGTTATATTCTTCTTAATTTGTTAATGTTAAATGGGGCGGGAGAATGGCACCAACATGTGGGGGAAAGGACAATTACATCCTAACTTCCTAATTGTGGTGGTGACTCCTTAATTTGAACTTAAAGTGAAACAAATTCATCAATGCTAGGGGGAAAGGACAATTACATCCAAAAAGACTTCCTACGCGGAGATGAAACAAATAATAATTTTGCAGCGCTACTTAGGGTGATTTTGAATCTAGGGGGAAAGGACAATTACATCCGAGAAGACTTCCTACGATGATAGATAGC
Source organism: Medicago sativa (assembly GCF_051527215.1). NCBI lineage: Eukaryota > Viridiplantae > Streptophyta > Magnoliopsida > Fabales > Fabaceae > Medicago > Medicago sativa. The sequence goes on along the minus strand of NC_140756.1, from coordinate 34,011,953 downwards.
CCCTAAGCATCTGCAGCCCCTTGTGCTTAATTGTTAAATTAAATCAATCTTAACTTAAATTCCCATCACTCTTATATGAAATGAAGAAAGGACTTTTTTTCGGTTACTTTAGCACTAGGGATAGAACCTATTCCTCATAATATCTGTCTTATACAGGAGCAAGAAAAGGGTTGGACTGCACATACACACTCACTTGAGACTTGATGTTGGGTAGAATAGGTTCATGAGAAGTGTTTGAAGTTGTAATTAGTGTACTTGAAGCAAAGCCTTTCTTTTGAGACATTTGTTCTTAATATTGCCATAATCAAATCTTTTGTTGCTGCTATGTTTGCTGCCTTTTGCTTGAGGACAAGCAAGGATTCAAGTGTGGGGGAGTTTGATGAGTCATAGATAGTCTTATTTATTGCCTTATTTAGTTTAGTTTTATTTTAGATTTGATTTTATTTTATTGCATTTTATTTTAGTTTAGAATATTTTACTTCAAATTGTGTTTTATTTTATTTTAGGAATAAATATATGGTGGAAGGTGCCTTGGAGCAAAAGAAAGAGGACTGGAGCAAATACAGCGCAAGAATACGAAGATACGGGGCAAAAATATAATCTCCCCTTACTAGAAGCTTGGCACGGCCCGTGCCAACATGTGGCACGGCCGTGCGCGATCCCAGAGTCCACTTTTGCTGCTTTTCTTCAAGCCCAAGTTACCCTGTTGCAACTTTACCGTTTTATCCTTTTAGTTGCTTAGTTTCTAAGTCAGATGTAAAGCTATAAATAGAGTAGCTCTCCACCATAAACAATAATCCTTTACTTTGTTTATTTCAATTGCTATTTTAATAAAAGTCTTTATTTTCCTATTTACTTTCTTCGCAATTTACTTTACTGTTATTTTCTCTCTTCTTCCCCCATGTCTACGATGAACATGAGTGAGTAGACTTCTTCGTCTTAGGATTATTGGGGAGTCTAATGACTCAATCCTAAACAAAACATGTCTAAACCCTAATTTCTATGTAACCCTAATTTCTAATCTAGATTCACCGTCTTAACGTGGATTAACAATTATCAAACTGTGGAAGCGAAAGCGGAGGGTTTGATAATCGTTAATCCATCATCCCAAACATCAATTCATAAAGCGAGAGCGGAGTCTTGATGTTGGAACAAGTGAATCTAGACAATAATTGCAAAACAGTGAAATAGTCTTTGCAATTATTGAGACAAAGAGTAGTTTCAATCCTCTATGCATCTTCTAGTAATCATGTCAGTGAAATAGGCTTGGTTACTAGAAGTAAACTCTCACTGGACTTTCATCGGAAAGGTGAGGGGCTAAGGGAAACCGGTCTTTAGAAATTAGTGTGTAAATCATGAAATTAGATGTTTAGGTTTTGTCTAGTGAAGGATTAGTCATTATGATGAACCAATGATCCTAAGGCCCTTTATTATTATTGTTTTTACCTTCAGCAATCAAACTCTCTTTTATTAACTTTCTCTCCTCTAATCATTCACTAAAAGTCAATTAAGTTGAACAACTCCCTAGCGGAACGATAACTCTACTTACTACTATTACTTCGATAGGCCGTGCACTTGCGGTTTGGCCCTATCAACTACATCTTAGTAACTGAAAAGTCAAAAAATCTTGGATTGTTAAATGAAAAATATAAAATTCATTTCCATCCTAGAATTCTGTTTTCATTCCTCTCTAATAGGGACTCGACACGTTGTTAGAGTCATGAACCAGCTCTTAAGACCTATATCCTGCAGTTTACATGTTCAATACTTAAATGCTCTACGTCAATCTTGTGCAAACGTTGATCCTCCTTCGTCATATGTGAAACTTATGTATTATTTGAGATTTTGGAGCATTCCTAATGTTTAGGTGTTGAAGCATGTATATCTAATAAACCATTTATGAATGTGTTTCTGAATCATATCATGTATTCACGAATCACCCTTCAAAAAAAATATGAACAAATGATTGCCAATATGATCCACAATTTGACAACTATGCTGTTAACACATGCCCTTAGAAGAGCTATGCCAACAAACAATGATCTATATATTAATAATGGAATATTGAAAATAACTATAAAGCAGCACATACCCAATCACTACCCTACCTTTCCACCACCATCCCATACACATACAATTGCATTTAAAGGAGTGCAATGAACACTCTCTCTAACACCCAGTTATTGGGTGAAATCCATGTAGGTACCACACATTGTAAACGGATCCCACATAAAGTAGTGAGAGCGAGTGTTAGAGAGTGTTAGAAAGAGAGTGTGCGCATTTCTCATTGCATTTAACATCTAACAATTAGAAAAATTAAAGTTCATTTATCGACACAAATAAATGCTCAGTTAAAACTAGAGGACCTTACCGGGATATGAAATGTTGGTGCACCTCCAAAATATTTTGAAAAAAGATCAGCATTCAAAGTGGCACTCATCAACACCAATTTTAAATCAGGGCGTTGTGGAAGAAGATCCTTCAACACAATCAGCAAGAAGTCTAAGAATAACAAAAAACAATTTGTTAATTCTTTAGGAATGAACAACTATAAAACTAGTGTTAGTAGGGAATGTACCTTCATTCATGCCTCGCTCGTGAATTTCATCCACAAACACGTGGGTTATACCACTCAGGTTCCGATCACTCAGCAACCTTCGAAGTAATACACCACTGGTGCAAAATAGCAGACCGGTGCTTTTACCTCTCATTCCATCTAACCGAACTTTGAAACCAACCTATCAAAAAACCTCTTGTGGTATAGCAGGAAGAACAAAGATATTCCCAATTTTAAAATCTCATTGAAACGCAAAAAATATATCTGACGAATACTTTGCTTTTTTAATGAATAATAATACGTGTATTCATGTATTCTACACAACTACATTTGTTTTTTTTTTTTTTGGGTCCATTTCAAGAAAAAGGGGACTTACTGTTTCACCTGGAGACTCTCCTCTCTCTGCTGATATTCTCTCAGCCACTGTCATAGTAGATATCCTTCGAGGTTGTGTGCAAATAATGCTGCAAAATGCCCCACGGCTGGACTCTATCTCAGACTCTAATAAATACTGAGGAATTTGAGTAGTTTTACCACATCCAGTCTCTCCGGATATAACTATTACCTACATAATTATTCAAAGATATAAGGTATCAATTATGAATGCATAACACCGACTAAGTTCATGACATTCAATTAATTCCTATTGGAAAGCCACAAACACAGATAATATGTTGGATCCAAATATCACAATAAAAATAAACTAGGGGATTTGGAAGTAATTAAATGACATTAGGATAATATGTTCTTATTTGGAAGTAATTAAACGACATTAAACAGAAGTCATTTCAAGCATGAAATACAAATTGAAATATCCTACAACAAAATTCAAGAAAGTAAACAAGAAAAACCAAACCTGCCAAGATCTTTGCGTATTATGCATCCTCAAACTTCTCCTCTGGAGAACCTTTTCCATAACAGAATCATTAAAAAAAGAATTGGCATTTTCATCCATGTGAATATCTTCAACATGATAAGTGGAATTCACACTATCCAGAGAGCTGGTTGTCTTTTCAGAATTTAACTGTGGTATATATCAAGGTACTCCTGCATATAACCCTCCACCTTCCTTTGCAAACTTAGTGGAATCACAACCTGTGATTATGGAACGGTGTAGGATTAATTTTCTAGGATGACACCAATCAAGGTAGTAAACTATTATTTGATATGTTCAACCCCACAAAAGGGTCGAAAATTAATATGCCTCGGAAGTTATTACCTCTCTTTATGGACGGTATTCATCCAAATCTGGCCGATAGTTAGGAAGAGGCACCTTGCTTGCAACAACAATATTTCCACATAGCTGACTGTGCATTAAGATAAATGACAATACCGATTGATGAGAGCAAACAAAGGTTCATTTAAAAATTTGAAGTAATCATTAAACGTCGAACAAAGTGAAGATACTACAAGCAAAAAGACATTGTTTTGTTATTCTATATAGCATACGAAAATAAGTATCTTTTACCTGTAAAGTCCCATTCTTTCTGCAAGGTCAGCTATTTGTTCATAGTCTCTCCTATCTCTTTTATCTCTTGATACAATCTCCTGATCCTTATCGTTCTGTAACAACATACTAAGTTTCCAGTTCCACTCATTCATATTGGCCTCCGTAGACGATACCTACAATAACCATTACATTTTCTTAGAACTACTAAAATCTCAAACTAAGAAGCACCGGCACAAACACAGACACTGGACACGATATTGACACGTCGACACTGTTAGTAATTTGAGAAAATGACATAATTGAATTTAATCACATGTGTTGGTGTCGGACACGTAAAGCCTTTAATCAAAAGTGTCGGTGCTACCGAGATCACAAATAGTAGCCTTAATAATTCACAAATCCCACTTAAAACACCTAAACAAAAATCATTTAAAATAATTCCAGGAAAACAAAATAAAAATCCAAAGACCACAACAACAGCAACAACAGCAACAAAAACCTGATAATCATGATCATGATCATATGAGTGTTGAGCATTGGATGAAAAAGAAGAAAGACAAGGTTGAAAGTTGAACAAGAGTGAGTGTGAATTGTTGTTGTGACGGAGAAGTTGAAAAGAGTTCTTGGCGTGTGCTACGAGGAAAGACACTGCAGATTTTGGATAATGCATTGTTTGAGGTTTAAGGCATCATGGTGGTGTTGCTGTGTGTTATATTGAATTTGAGGTTTAAGCAAGGGTTTATCAATTTTCACTTTGTAGTACACGTTTGAAATTTATAATAAAAATAAAAAAGAAATAAAAAAACGGAGGGTTAAATGACTTTTATCATGTAGTTTGGACGAATTTTAGTTTAAGTTAAAAAAAAAAACTTTAGATTTCAACTAATTTAGAATATTTTTTTAGTTTACCCTTTTATCAATATTTTAACTTCAACAAATAATCATTTAAAAAAAGTATATCAATTTATTATTTAAAAAATAAATTATCTATTAAAAAATTTCTTTACAAAAAGTTTAGGTCAACACTAGGTGCTCATCAAGTTCAGTGAAAGCCTTAAGCTTAAAGAGCGTTTATAGAAGTACTTACAGATCATCCACCAAAGATGTCATCCACAACAATAATTTAACTCATTACCTTGCGTGAGTCAACTCCTTATCAACCGAGAGACAACCTTCATCTACAATTATCTATTAAATTTGATAAAATTTATGTTGAGTTTAATATTATTTAACTGAAATTTAATGAAGGATAAAACTGATAAACATATAGATAAATAAGTAGAATTAAAATATAGGATTATATTTAAAAATAACAAAAAAAATGTAATGTACATAGTCAATTTTAATAATAATAATAATAATAATAATAATAATAATAATAATAATAATAATAATAATAATAATAATAATAATAATAATAATAATAATAATAATAATAATAATATAGTTGGAAATAGCTAAATTAATTAATGTAGTTGGAAATAACAAAGTAGTCTTGTATTTGTAAAAAAAAAAAAAAAAACAAAGAAATCTTATACAAATGCACAATATTTCTTTTATAGGTCTTATAACAAGAGACGGATACAGTAAAGCCAATTACGGACTCATCTAAAATTTTACATCCCCATTTGTTGAGTTTTGAAGTAAAATTTCATTTTGATTTTGAATTTCCACTTTGCAAAACCTACCTTAATTAAACCCCATTTCAATATGTACTACCAATTGGTTCTAGCGAGATTTAGGTGTTTAAATTTGTAACTTGTTTTGCATGGCCAGTAGTAACTGATACGATACCTTCAGCCGTAAGGTCTAAAAACTTACCATAACTCTCTTAGGCTTGAAACAATATTTTAATAGACAATCAAAGAAATAATATTGATTGTGATTATCTTTACAAGGCAACCATGTGAAATAAACAAAATAGTGACAATAATATGATAGGCATCAGTAATGAACAAAATCAAATAACATGAACAGACTTGAGTTGCAAACAACGAAGCGCAGCTTTGTTGATAAGACGCATCACATAGACTCAAAGGGTTGCGGGTTCGAATCTAAAATGGAGAAAATGGAGACCACTATTGATCTCTGTTTAGAATAAAAAAGTTGGATGGTTTACCCAATATGTGTATGTTTAGGAAAATACTATAATCATCTCAATATGTATGTTTAGAAAACCTACAATATATCTTCCAAATTTATAATTAACAAAAATATTGCTACACCTACGCAACGCGCAAGTCTCAATCTAATTTTACAATTTATAATTAAGAAAAATATTGCTACACCTACGCAACGCGCAAGTCTCAATCTAATTTTACAATATTTTCACATCACCAAACTTGATAAGGGATGTGTGATGGACGTCTTTATGGCTTTAGTTGCCCTGATTTCATTATTCTTTAATTTTCCATGTTTATTACCAAAAAAATATATTACCAAAAACAAAGTAGATAATCTTTAAGAAATGTAAATGAAACCGTTGTGATGCTTTACGGACAAAAGGTAATATTAAGTGAATTCATTTGAAGAAAGAACATACACTATTTTATATTAACAGATGTTAAAGATCATCTAGCATATTAAATATTGGTTTTACATATTGCTGCCATAAGATTACATGCCATCAACACCTAATCGACGCAGAACAAGTTATACGTAACTTGTACCTACAATGTATAACACTGAGAATAAAAGAATGGGATAATCGCAGCAGCACGTCTTGGCCTCATTCCACCATGGAAAACAAGAAGCTACAAAGTGTAGCTTCAAAATAACGTGCTTCTGGCCTCACTTCTACCAGAGTTCAAAACTCGCTAAAACTAACCTAAATAACCATTAGTAGATACAAAGTTAATCAAAATGTCCTTTATATTTTTTGTGAGGAGCAAGCTCTTTGGGTTTGTCCCATCGTTTGTGAATTTATTCTCGTCATCAGAGGCCTTAGGCTTCTGGCTGTCAAGGCCAGATACAAATCCTCCTTCACACCGATCCCCTGAGATCAATTCCCGAACAGCATACATCACACACTCCCCTTCCTTGTGAAAGTCAATTCCAGGATCTTCTAGCTGCATTATTATAAAATTCGTCATCATTCAATAAAATAAAATAATAGCTAATATCATCCAGACATATCTTGCATCAATAAGTAAACAAGGAATATCATTGCAAAAGAAAAATATCTGCTAACCTTCTTTTGGATAAGCCTATCTAGTTCACCCTTGAGCTTCAAATAGCAGTCAGCTAAATTAGGATCCATAAAGAAGTCCACGTACCCATCCAACATTTTCAGGTGCCCACGCTAAATCCATCAGGGAGGATAAAAAGGCATGTTACTGTACTGAAATACATGGAGCCTTATCTTTCTACTGGAAGAAAAATATATATTGACTAAGAAATCACCTGTGTCCCATTATTTAGAGCACCACCAAATAGGATAAGCATTGAATCAGATACACCCGTTGAATCGCGGATGAGAATATCGTTGATCTTTACTTTCTCATTAAAAACCAACCATGGGTAAGGAATAATTTGCTTTGCGTTCACTGAAATCTGGCGAACATCACAGAAATTAATAAATAGGAAGAACAGAAACATTATGTAAGCAAACTAAAATCAATCTCACAATATCAACATCTTCTATCATGGAGAGATATTGTTCCTACAAGGTCAACCATAAGATTGCTTTATTTTTACTACGATGAGCAATAAAAAACTGCACAACAACAACCACTAGAGAAGGAAACTACAAAAGTTTGAAAATATTCTCAGGTGTCATGACATCTACGGTGAGCTCCAAGGATCAGTTACATCTTTGCTAAGTCTTTATGGTGTCCTATGATAGATTTATCACTAACAAGCTGGATGCATAATGTTCTACTGAGCAAGTATGACCATCATTGCTATACAACATACATGCTCATTTTTCTATCTTTGCATTTATATGATGTATGATTTTCATGTAATAGACACAGTTAAGTATTCATTTTCAAGTGAAAATTTAGATGCTCAACAATAATCTGAATTGCAAAAAGGATATTTCATAAAATATGAACCATATTATAACACAAGATGGATGAAGTAATTCACTGAAGTTGATAGGAAAAACAAATTTGTATGGTCACTTACTTCAGATAATTTAACGTGCCAGTCGTCCTTTGTCTTAATTGACACCTTATTCTGTACATGGAAATAAACAAATGAATAAGTAAATATAACAATAAAGGCTCAACTACTAATTAAGATAATCATTGTAACTACTGAAATAGCATTATAAGAAAGAAATAGCTCCCCACCACCGATGCTATGCAAGGAAAGAGTCCAGAACATATGACTGCACGTACAAGAGATTGATCATGGCACAATTCGTTATTAATGCTTGCATCTGTATCTAGCAAGCCAGCTTCTTTCAAGATGGGGCTTAACTGTTTCCGAATTGAATGAATTTCGTGAAGAGTTTGGGAAGAAAGAATATTTCTCCTGCAGTATGTATAAGCTGATCCTTCTCTTTTAGCATCTCTCCATCCTTCATATGCTCGAACAAAAACCATATGATCACTGTAATCTTTAGCAGAAAACCTAGACTTCGCCCATTTTAACTGAACACAAAAGCAATAGAAGATTAGTTTTTTTCCAGTGTTAAACTTATTTTTTATTGGTACTCTTGCTCCAAGCAGTAATCTCTGACAAGAAAAAGCATACATGGCATGCAACACAAAAGGTGATTAATTTCAAAGACTAGACACTCATCAATGGTGCAATACCCGGATGAAATGGAAATTATATGTTGGACTAGTGTTCATACCTAAACCAAATTGGCATATACGTGCTCAATTAAAGGAAGAAGAAAACAAAACTAAAAGTTACCAGACTGAAAGTCTACATTTATTTTAATGAGTAACAAGTATACTTTCTAATACATTCCATATTGATGAGAAGACATTTTACTTTAACTTTTAGAAATCTTGAAACCTTACATTATGCAAATAATATTTTCAAAGATCTTGAAACTTTTAGAAGACATTTATTTTAATGAGTGTACACTTTCTACCTTCCCACTACTTTGATAACTGTAATTTTTTGTAATTTTTGTGTATCTATCTAAGATCACACAACTTGTGTTTATAGAAGTATTACAATAAAGTGAAATGCTAACAAGTGCCATCGGGGAACTTTTGAAGGACCTTAAATGGTACGTTGTTATGAAATGTTTGACTTTTTTAAAGAATAATTACATAATTTAGAATGTTTTCCCCGGAGGCACTCATTGGCAAGACCCTACAATAAATACATTGAATGCTTAATGAATAAGGACTAACCTAAGAAGTTGTATACTCTGGGTGCGTTTGATCTGCTAAAAAATAAGGGACTGGACGAGACAACTCCAGTTGTAGTGTGTTTGATTTTAAAACTGTTCCTGGGGCTGGTCAAAAGTGGGGGGCAAGGTACTGGACAAAAACTGAAATTCTTGTCCCTCACTAAACCACAACACAACTTTTGTGCGAAAACAAGAAGTTGTTCAATAATTAAAATTTGGTCTTGTGCTGTCCTTTCCAGTACTCACCTTTTAGCAGAACAAACACATCCTCTAGGAATATTAACAATCAATTTAGGAAGTTGTCCATTTAAAGCACTAACTACAGATTCACTTAATTCCAACATTATCCATCTTGTTAAAGATGAGATTAGTCATTCTTCATTAAAAGGTTTTTCAATCACATTCGTAGCATTCTAATTTAAAATATCATATGAAACATTTACCAAAAGGATAGTATAAGGATGATAAGCCGACTTACTTCACTCTTGTGTTGGAGCGAAAGAAAAGGATCCCTGACACTAAGGACAGCAACTATTGTAAGAACAGGATCAAAGCACCGAAATATAGCTCCCATTATCAGCATTTTTCCCAGCTTGGGATCTACAGGAAGTATCGAGAGAAACTTCCCTGATTGATATAAAAAATAAAAAATAAAATCTAGGAGTCAACAAAAACCAAGAAAATAGCAACAAACTCATAAACAGCCAAAAGAATAGGACAGAAAAAACAGACTCACCAAGATTGGTAAGATTTTCATTTTCATCTAATGCTCCAATTGTCGTAAGAAAATCAATAGCATTTTGGACCTGTCATTGTGAATATATGGTATATTTATAAAATACCTAAGCAATAGTATGGTCTAAAACATATAAATGAATTTCACAACCTCAATACTCATTTTCCAAAGTCAACACTACTATAGTATTATCATTTCTAGGAAGGAAGTTCTGAATTGAAATGAGTTCAATAGGAAACTCTTGATTACAATATCCAAACTTCTATGCAATGCTCTTAAGGTAACTAATATTACCATTAAAATATACAGATAATAGATACAAGAAAGGATTGAAATGGAGAATCTTTACATTGTTAAAATTATTTCCAATCTATGAATATCTAACCACCCAGATAAGTATTTTTTATTACCAAGGAGTCTATTTAATTAAATCAATAATGGTGAATTATTACCAAGGATCTCTACCTGTAATTTAATTTTTACTATAAATAGGTTCTTGAGACTTTGATCTATACATTTTTTGACATAAGATTGGCTTTTTAGTAGAACTTTTATTGGCATAGATAAACAATTGAAGAGCAATGATACTTACGGCTCGTGGCTCCGGTGCCTCCAAAGCTGATGATAGGAATTTTCCAATGCTCTCAATCTGCAAACTTTTTATTTGCAAGCAAAGAGAGTTCAAGGGTGTTCGTAAAATTTCCGGAAGTTGATATTCAGAAAAGGCTTCATAAACACATTTGGGGTAAAGGTGGTAGCATTCTCCTGGCTGCACACGACCAGCTCTACCTCTTCTCTACAAACAAAGAAGCCAACACAAGAAAAGATGATGACTTGCACGTTTAGATTTACAGTAAAAACAAGAATGTCGTGTGAACATGCAGCATAAAATAGAGACAAAAACTATTAAAGGCAATCTAAAATTTTCACTTCAAAGCTTAAAGACAATCTCACGATTTTGAAAAAAGAAAGAACTTTCAGTTCAATACATTTGAAATCTGCTCTGAAACAATCAACTCTAAGCAATCTGAAGACTCTTATTGTAAAGGTCCCTGGAAAAATTGAGGGAATCCAAATTTACAGGACGCCTGTGGTGGTGAAAAGGGAAGAAGCATGTTCGCCAATATATCAAACCAAAAATCAAGATAATACTGAAAAACATGGAGTGAGGGAAAAACAACTGACGGTTAACTAAAGAGTGAGGGAGAAACACTTGACAGTCATTAGCTCCTACAATTTCATAGTAATAGGAAAAGGCCTACATCACATACTCTAGGCCATAATATAATGTGAAAATGAACTTCTAGGCTCGTGAAACAAAAACAGGATGAAAATGAACTTCTAGGCTCGTGAAACAAAAACAGGAAAGAGTTGAGCATTTTTTATTCTTTTAGAGTTGGACAGAGAAGAAATATAATTACAGAGCAGTAAAGAGAAGAAGAGAGAATAAGAAGTCATCTAAAAGAAACCACAAGACCGAGAGATTAACCGAAAGCCAAATCAAAGGGAAATTGCCACAAATACAACAAGAGTTGAGCATGTTTCGTTCTTATGGACAAAAGAGAAACATAATTACATAGGAAGAGAGAAGAGAAGATAGGAACAGTACACAAAATAAAAGCAATGCCAAATGCATACTTGCCTGACGTGCAGATGCTTGTGAAATCCAAGAAGGTAGTAGACATGGTGTGTTATTCAAAGCATCATAACTGGACTCGTTTGTTTTTCCACAATCTATGATAAAAACTATGTCATTGATCGTAATACTTGCCTCTGCGACATTTGTAGCAATTACTATTTTCCTTACATTTGGAGGTGGTATATCAAAGACGAGTTTCTACAAAAAAGTGCAAAGCAAAAATAGTAAATGATTTATCGAAATGCAGTAAGATTAATTCAAGTTAAGTATCAAAAACAGAAGGAAAAAAAAAAGGAAAAAGAGATGTTTTTTTTCATTTGATCAAAATATGGTTTATGATAGAACATTATGGCGTAATTTGATTCATGTGGCCGACCCCACGTAGTGGGATAAGGGTTGATTGTTGTTGTTGTTTGTATTAACTTTTGAACCCATAATAAATGATAATGGGATACATACTCATTTATTTTTCCCGTAATGGTGCCATCTATTTCTCTCTAATAAAATCTATTTCTATCCAAAAAATATGAGATGTGATAGTAGCATCTTATATCCAAAATCTAAACTTCTATGCAAATTTTAGTGGCATCCATTTCTGTCAAATCATAACACATTAAAATAGCATCTTATAAACATTGATATATAAGTGATAAATTAAAGCTTACAAAGTATTAAGCAATTCTTTTTCAAGAAAAAATAAATATATATTAAGCAATTGAATATTCTTTAGCATTTGATTCAATTTTTCCTGTCAAAATTCCAATCTCTTTCTTTTTTATATGATTCATCCACTGTGCCTTTTATAGAAGACCGCAATGAATTGCACCGTGGGTTTTCCATGGAAAACACCAAGCTAAGGAGGAGCATGCAGCAGCAATGTGAATTTTGTGTTTCAGGGAACGAGAAAAGCCTATAAATAAGTGTCTTCGTCTATACCAACCAACAGATTATTCATTGTTACATATACCAAAAGTATGCTAAATAAAAAATCAAATTCATTAGTATTTTATATAATTCAGTTCAAAACAAACAAAAAACAAAAATTGATCTAATTAAATAACTCGTTTAAATTTTTTGATAGCAAAAAGACACAACAGGCTTATCAGAAAAACCAATTCCATGAAAATAAACCAAGAAAATGTTATGATTATGACACACCTATAAATAAAAAATAAACCAAGAAAATGACCAACCTGTTCAGAAGTTTCCATTAAACCATGGCATGTTTGAATCAGGACACTCTTGCGATCTCCTAAAAGATGATGATTTTGAAGCTGATCTCTTAAACGACTTATATGCTTCCACCCAGTCATAAATACTAAGACAGCACCTGGACGTTCGTTCCGACATATATGGCATAGAACAGCCTCAATGAGTTTAAATCCTACGCGGTGAGGTTGCCAAGAATATAATGAATTGCGTGTATTGGGGCTATAGTTTGCAAAGGTTGATTTAGAAAGAGCATCCTATACAAAAGAAGGAAAGTGAAAAATTCCTTGTCAATGCAATGCACTTAAAAGAGTCCAATTTTAATTTACAAGTCAAATACATTTTAGAAATTACAACGAATTATAGCATCAAACATTCACAAAGAGGTACTGATATACTTGGCTTGGCATGTGTCGAACCAGATTTGGCACGTGGTATCAGTGTCACAAGTCAGTTCATGCATTAAACAAGAGTAAGACATAATTCTCTAGCATCATAAAGCCCTATATGTGGAAGAAAAATGTTAGGTAGAAAGAGTGGAAGTTTATGCAAAATACCTAAGAGTTTAGTAATTGATAGAAGGTCCACATCAGTTTTAGGAGTGGAAATATGGCCTCATGGAGAAACAAGAAATAAAACATAATTTCCTAATCAAGCAGAGAGGATGAACTTTGAACTATGGTACATGGAATCTGTGAACTATTACGGGTGAAGATCGTATCAGGTGACCAGAAAGTAAGAAATGGCAGTCCTATGAAACGGCGTTGTGCTAACAAATATGGGCATTGCTCATAATCTATTGGAGAATGAGAAGATAAAACAAATTGAGATATACTACCTATACTTACTAGGGGCTTGCAACTAAGAGGATTCGAGAACTTACTTAAAAATTGGGAATGAATGATTTCTGCTTACTAAGGGGATAAGAGATTTCAAAATTTTAGTTTATTCTTATGTAAACATAACTATGATAGTTTTAATTAGTAGGACATATTTCAATTTGTTTTGACTAAGTATCAATAATTAGGATTCAAGTACAATAAGTCCATGTGTTTTCCTTTGTGTACATCCATTATCCCCACTCAATCTAATATACCTTGGTAATAAATAGTTCAATGAGGTTTATCATGTTTACAACATCAGTACTAAAGACATTTTGAATCTAGTTCAACGCTTTCAATATCGATTTTATTACATTTTCAGACTACATAGGTGTAACTCCCAAGAATGCAGAAACACCAAACTTTTAAGCCAGCTACATACCTTAACAATATCAGTGATGTTGTTTAAGCCAGCTACATGCAAATAATCATCATCTTCGTTGAAAGAAATCAACTTATATCCAGTCATTTCCAAAACATCTTCTAAAAAGTGAGCTCTGACAGGATGAGTGAAACCCTGGACAACGAATAAAAGCATTCAAAATGCCTTCTTTTATTGATAAATATTACTAATACAGTCAGCGCTGCATATATAAACAATATGGTCACATTGCCGTATTATGATGAATTAGAAGCGTGTACCAAATCCCCTAAATTTTAAAATGGATAGAGATATTAAAATGGTACGTATTGCATAATTCAATAAAATTTGGCAAGCCCGTGTTATGTATTCTACTCTGAATTTAAAAGACTTTGAACTGTGTCATACATCCATCAACCAGTGCGCTCTGTTTCACCGATACAAATCCCAGGTTTTAACAATTTGTTTTCTAATTTTTACTTTTCGTTCACCAATTATATCAGAGAAACTGAAAAGTCAAAAAAGCTTAGATTGTTAAATGAAAAATATAAAATTCATTTCGTTCTATTTTATTATTCTTTCTTTTTCAGAAGTGTATTACTTATCTATAATTCTGTTTTCATTCCTCTGCAATAGAGCCTTCACACATTGCTGTTAAACTCACGAACCACCTCTTAAGACCGTATGATTCTACAAATCTACCCTTCTTTTCCTGATCACATTCCTACCAGATAATGAGAAATGGACCGTTCGTGTAGACTCACCTTCCCAACTTGTGAGAAACACAGGAATCAGGTGTGTCCAAAAAAGTTTGTAAACTGGAAAAAACCTTGCCAGGTTGCGGTACGTGTTCCGTACCAAAAAATACAGAAATGACCTTGCCAGGTTGCGGTACGCGATCCGTACCAAAATATACAGCAATGTACAGAATATAGAACATAGGAATTAAATACACAAAATACTGTGTGTTATTGATGACAAATAAGGACACTGCATTAGGGAAGAAGATCCCAACCACCCAAAGAGCACCGCTCCTTCAGAGAAAGGAATTTCTCTGCCCAAACCTTCTAAGGTCCTAATTGAAAAGTGACGAATGCCCCTATGACAAACTAGCCACATCTGAAAATGTAACCAACTCCTCTATTTAATACATTAGTTGGGCTTAGGCCCAAATCCAGTGCCTAACAGTGCATGATTGGGGAACCCTTGTTCAATACTTAAATGCCCTACATCAATGTTGTGCAACCCTTGATCCTCTGTCGTCGTATGTGAAACTTATGAATTATTAGAGATTAGAGATTTTGGAGCATTCCTAATGTTTAGGAGTTGAAGCATGTATATCTAATAAGCCTTTTATTAATGTGTTTCTGAATCATATCATGTATTCATGATTCACGTTTCAAAAATTGAACAAACGATTCCCAATGTGATCCACAATTTGACAACTATGTTGCTAGCACATACCAAATCACTACCGTACCTTCCCACCATCAACTCATACACATACAATAATTTCATTTGGGACACCCAAAACAATTTCAATATCAATGAATATACAATTGCATTTAACATCTAACAATTAGAATAACTAAAGTTCGGTAACCAACACAAATAAATGCTCAATTAAAACTAGAGGGCCTTACCGGGATATGAAATGTTGGCGCACCTCCAAAATATTTTGAAAAAAGATCAGCATTCAAAGTGGCACTCATCAATATCAATTTTAAATCAGGACGACATGGAAGAAGATCCTTCAACACAATCAGCAAGAAGTCTAGGAAGAACAAAACCAATTATGTAAAGAATAAGTCTACTTTGTTAATTCTTTAGGATTGAACAAAGAATAAACTAGTGTTAGTTGGGACTATACCTTCATTTATGCCTCGCTCGTGAATTTCATCCACAAACACATGGGTTACACCACGCAGGTTCTGATCAATCAGCAACCTACGGAGTAATATACCACTGGTACAAAATAACAGTTGGGTTTTTTTCCCTCTCATTCCTTCTAACCGAATTTTGAAACCAACCTATCAAAAAAGCTCTGTTGTGGTATAGCAGGAAGAACAAAGATATTCCCAATTTTAAAATCTCATTGTATAGCAAAACAATTAATTGACAAATATTATATTTTCTTAATGAATAATAATATCTGTATTCTTGTTTTGTGCACAACTACATTTGTTTGTGTTTTGGTCCATTTCAAGAAAAAGTGCACTTACTGTGTCACCCAGAGACTCTCCTCTCTCTTCCGACACTCTCTCAGCCACTGTGATAGCAGATATTCTTCGAGGCTGTGTGCAAATAATTTTGCAAAATGCTCCACGGCCGGACTCTATCTCCGACTCTAATAAATACTGAGGAATTTGAGTAGTTTTTCCGCAGCCAGTACCTCCAGATATAACTGTTATCTAGGTAATTATTCATAGAGATAATGTATCAATTATTAATGCATAACACCAACTAAGTTCACGACATTCAATAAATTCCTACTGGAAATCCACAAACACAGATAACATGTTGGATCCAAATATCACAATAAAAATAAACTTGCTGCTCATCACAGGATTTTATCATGGGAAAAAATTATACTAACTGTTAACATGTTACACGTTTGAAATATACTACTCACTCCGGTCCTATTTATAAGAGAAATTTTGGAGGATTTTTTGGTCTCATTTATAAGAAAAAGTTACAACTTGTAAGGTGTAATTATTGTTTAAATTACATTTTAACCCTCATTTAAAATGTTTGTCTTTTCAATATTAGTTGATGCATTTAATGTTTTACAATTTTCCACGGTATATATGTAAAAACATTCAAAAAGTTAAAAATGATTTTATTGGTTTTGATGTTTTTTTTTAGCAAAAGCATTCATGAATTGTTGGATTAGAGGTAATTTGGTTTTCAATTCCAAAGTGCTGAAGATCTTACCAGTAGCTAACATGGCAGACATCAAACCATACCTGATTACGTTCTATAGCTTCAAGCAAACGTTCCTTCTCGCTGAATGCTGGTAGAGACTTACGGAATTCCATCATCTTCTTGCCTTCAGGTGAATCCTATATATAAAAGTACAATATATATGAATCCAGAAAATGTGGATATTATTTCAATAACTTTCTGCCTTATAAAATAGATTCTCACTTTAACACATAACTCAGATATGAAATGGGAAAGGAAAAAGTAACAATTACAGGATTAAATGTAACAGTCATACTCTTCTGATCAAAATTGCTCCTAATTCAAGCATGTAATGCAAAATAAAATATACAACAATAAAAATCAAGAAATCAAACAAGAAAAACAAACCTGCCAAGATCTTTGCATATGACACATACTCAAACTCCTCCTCTGACGAGCCTTTTCCGTAACAGATTCATCCACAGAAGAATTGTCATATTCATCCGTGTCTATATCTTTAACCTGATTGTTAGAATTCACATTATCCAGACAGCCAGTTGTCTTTTCAGAATTTAATTTCAGCCTATCAAGGTGCGCCTGCACAAAATCCTCCACCTTCCTTTGCAATTTTTCTGCAATCACAACCTTTGATAATGGAATGGAGTAGGTTTATTTTTCTAGGATGACACCAATCTCAGTATTAGACTATCAGTTGAAATGTTGAACCCCACAAAAGGGTCGAAAATTAATCTGTCTCCGAAGTTATTACCTCTCTTTGTGGACGGCTTTTATCCAAATCTGGCCGGTAGTTAGGAAGAGGTACCTTGCTTGCAACTATTGCACTCTTAAACTGCCGACTGTGTATTAAGATAAATGAAAATACCGATTGATGAGAATGAACGAGGATCCATTAAAATTAAAAGTTTGAAGTAATCATTAAACACCGATGATAGTGAAGATACTACAAGCAAATAGACATAGTTTTCTTATTCCATAAATATAGCATACAAAAATAAGTATCTTTTACCAGTAAAGTCCCATTCTTTTGGCAAGGTTAGCGATTTGTACGGCGTCCCTCCTATCTCTTTTATCTGTAGATACAATCTCCTGATCCTTTTCGTTCAGTAACAGCATATTAAGTTTCGATTTCCATTTATCTACATTGGCCGCCACCTACAATAACCATTACATTTTCTTAGAACTACTGAAATCACAAATAGTGGCCTCATGACAGTGCTGATAAAAGATTTCAGAAGCTAATTGCTATAAAACAGATTGGTAGAATATTGAGTTTAACTTCATATTTGATTCAAAATTTCCAAACAAACAATATTTACAGAGTTACAGTTGCAAAACACACATCCATAACATGGTAGTATGTCGCAAAAACACAAAATCAGTAATCAAATGAAGTCTCGTCAATTCAATATCACTTTAATTCAAGTTATATTAAGACATGTACTGGGAAGGGGATCACAAATCCCACTTAAAATACCTAAAAAGATAATTGTTTGAAAGGGGGGTTTCGCAGATTTGAAATCATAGACCCGTTACCGGAACCAAACCACTTTGAGTTTGAACAAGTTGGTTTTGGTTGAACCTAAACTTGAACGGGTTGGGTTCACGGCTTTGAAATCATAACCTCGTTACCCGAACTAAACCACTTCAGGCTTAAATGGGTTGGTTTGGGTTGAACCTAAACTTAAACGGGTTTGACAAAATGTTTGTCAAAGTCACTCGGGTTGAACGGGTTACCCGTACCCATGAACACCCGCTAAGGGTTAACCGGATCGTGTAGGCTTGGGACCCAGGAGTGTTCTCCTGTTTAGGTCTTAAGTTCGAATCCTAGTAGCAACAATTTCTATAGTTGGACCCCTTGCAGTGGACGGATTAGTCGATCTTTAAGCCAGAT
Source organism: Medicago sativa (assembly GCF_051527215.1). NCBI lineage: Eukaryota > Viridiplantae > Streptophyta > Magnoliopsida > Fabales > Fabaceae > Medicago > Medicago sativa. The sequence goes on along the minus strand of NC_140756.1, from coordinate 33,992,987 downwards.
ACACGGTTTCCAACAAAAATATACATTGAATAAAAACATAAATCATTTTAAAAAACAAGCATTTGAAGCAAAACCTAATATCTAAATGTATGAAAAGAAAGGGAAAAAAAAAAGGAAAAAACCTGATGATCATGATAATGATCATATGAGTATTGAGCATTAGATGAAAAAGAAGGAAGCGAAGGTTGAAAGTTGAACAAGAGTGAGCGTGAGTTGTTGTTGCAACGAAGAAGTTGAAGAGAGTTATTGGCGCGTGCTACGAGGAAACAAGCTGCAGATTTTGGATAATGCATTGTTTGAGGTTTACGGCATCGCTGTGATATTGAATTTGAGGTTTAAGCAGGGTTTATGAACTTTCACTGTGTCACACGTTTGAGATGACATATATAATAATAGTAAAAAAAAAAAAAAAAGTTAACAGTGTTTTACTTGTATTATAGGTCATTTCCGAGCTTGCCTTTGTAAAAAAAATTTGGATTAGGTCCTTGTAAAAATAATTGTTTCAAAATACCCTATATATGTCATTTGACTGTGCATATTCGCTGATGTAGCACGTTGAATCACCTTTTTTTGCCGACGTGGCGCGTCAACTGAATAATTAATATTGTATTTTCATGAAATCAAATTTTAAAATTTAAGGTATTTTTCTCTTTGTAATTTGATCGAGTTTTGGTTTGTTTTTGTCATATCATTTATTTTGTATTTTCTTTGTTCTCAATTATAAGAAAGAAAATATTTTTTAAATTCATTCAATAACAAATGTATTTTTTATATATTACAAATCAAATACATTTGTTATTGAATAAGTTTAAAAAGTAAACTTTTACTTATAACTGAAACTGGAAGGAGTACCATCAAATTCACAAAGGTGTTGGAATCCAAATTTGTTTACCCATAAACCATAACTCAATGACATAATGTAAACACAATTTATTCTAATTTAAATTAACTTTTTCCTCCTTAAACCAAACATACATTAAGTTGTATGCACTAACAATATAGAATTATTTCAATTAATCATGTAACGTAAATATTTTATAAACTAATCTATAAAAGTTACATTATCATGTGATTTGATTGGATGCATGAGTAAAAATAGTTTATCCTTCATAAAAATTAAACTCATATTTTGAAGTAAAATATCAAAATTTTCATTTCAAATAAAGGATCCGGGGCCACATTTACACTTTCACAAATCACTTGTACAAAAATTCTCCACTAAAAATATCTAAGAACCAAGATAAATAAATTCAAAACCACCATTTTGGCTACACCTTAGCCCTTGGAGGATTTACAACAACAATGAAATGAAAAGTTGTTGGTTTGATTACAAGTTTTTTCTCATAGGATGGATAAATAAATTTCTGGAATAATACAAGTGTTTGATCTTTCTATGGAAGTATATGGAAATGTATATCACTTATTTATTTGTTTCTCCGACTTAGCAAATTTGTTCATATAAAACTTTTGTGATTGTTTCTCAATTTGTTGTGTATGTATTTTTGTGTGATTTACTAAGTGTGTTCAAGAGCTCCTTACATAGCCTAGAATGATTTGGACATTGTGGAGTATATTCTTTGGAATAAAAGTCGTTGCATCGAATGTAATATGGTTAAGAGAAATTCTTCACGACCTTGTCTTGTTGCAGAATTTGTCTTCACAATCTTGTACTATTTGCAGAGGTTGTTGCGTATAACTTTTACTATTGTATCTTGTGTATAATTTACCAATATTTGATTTTGAACATTTGGATTGAAAGCTTCAGAGGATGATATTTGATCTCCAGAGGGTAAGCTTCTAGAGGATCAGAGACTAGTTCTTCAGATGATAAGCTTCTTTAGAGAATCAAAGACTTGGCTCAAAAACAATGCCTGCAAGAGTTACCTGCAGCAGTCAAATTCTTTGGAAAGGCACCTAAAAACAACGCCTGCAACAGTCACCTGCGCGGTCAAATTTTCATACATTCTATGGACGCTTTCCACGGGAAAAAAATAGATTTGCACACCCTGCTATGGTCAGATCAAAGCATGTTCTGAGGACATTTCTTCCAAGAGTTTATGGAACATTGTTGAGGACACCGTGTTCCTCAAAAAAATTGGACAAAAATCCCTATCATTTTGTAGTGATACAAAAATGTGAATGCCAAAAACCCAACAACATGAGAGTTCTTTAGAAGACTAGATTTGTGTTCCAAATTTCTCTTTGAATCAAAGTTACAAGGAATGCCATCACCGTGAATACTATCAAAATGTGGAGGGAACTTCTGAGGATTCTTTTGAAAAAATTAGTTTTTTCGCAACACAATACAAAACAAAAGTATATGAAGGTTATGTGGGAGAACTCACTTTTAAAACTTGTTGAATCAAATAACTTAAATCAAATAAAAAGAACAAGCGGATTTGTGAGATTTTCCACATAACTCCCTTGTGAAATTACAACATGAGAAGATCGAAATCTCAGTTTAGCTTATGCACCGATCATGACATGATACAGGTAAGGTCGTGATAATGATGCCAATATTCCGCGAAAGGAAACTTCAAGGAGCCAAAGATGAATATGATACGTGGATTTACAAAAAATATTTACAAAAGCAAAAAAAGTTCAGGGAAAACCATATTCTTCCTGAATTGTGTGCTAGCTATGGTTGTGCAGGAAGTGCCTGGTAACCGTCACAGCGAATACTTACATCTTTTTCAATTGGGAAGCACTTCAGAAGACAAGCTATAAGCATGCTAGTAGCACCAATTAAAACACTAATTAACCAGAGTTCCAAGTTCAGAGGCACTGTACAGGCAAAATTGCCAAGGAACTGCACAATGATTACTTGAATTGCAACTGTTGAGAAAATTATGACCGAAAATGCCCAGCTGTTTAAAATGCCTCTGAAAATGTTTATCTTCTCTATCTCTCTGCAGTTTATCTCATTGAATACCTGGCAGTAGAAATAAGGCAAATGGAGAACATAGTAGAGTAATTAAAAATCAGAATAGGCAATTTCAAACATTCATCATTTAAATTAATGTTTTAGAATTAGTTCATGACAGTTTCAGTACGAGGAGATCGTAAATAATTGTGGCATTGACTCTATAAAAAAGATTTATATGTGTCTGACAATACTTCACCATGTAGTAGATATTTGTGGAAATGTTTAGAAAATAATGTAACAAAATGATACCATTGGGAAATATGATTGACCTCTAGTTAAAACTTTTTTACATTGTTGATGAATGGTAATTAGCATTGAGTTGATCAAAATGAAATTTAAGCTAAAATCAAAATTCATGGCGTTGTGTTTGAGCGTTTGATTCACTGTACCTGAAAAAATATAAAGGAGTTGAAGATCAAAGTTCTAAGCACATCAGTTGCATTTGAACCACTTATACCAAGTATATTCTTCCCTTGAAAATTAAGAACCATAAGGACAATAACTTGATATATGCTTTGGCCAAAAATATTCCTCCACATGGCATTCGTGATAAATTTTTCTCCCCTTCCAACTGGAGGCCTCTTCATAAGTTCATCGTTAAGTGGCTCACTGACAAGAGCTAAAGGGCAGAGGATGTCCATAATCAAGTTGACCCAAAGCAACTGCACAGCTGTTAGCGGGACATAACCTGAAAGTGAAGAAAGCTATTCAAAACTGTTACCCTTGAATAGATGATAACCAAATGTTATACTAACAAACCTGTGACAGAAGCAGAAATAAAGTTGATCACCAGAGCAACAATAATGGCTGTTAACTGAAACTGCACTAATTTTTGAATGTTTATGTATACCGCACGTCCCCATTTGATAATATTGACAATAGTAGTGATGTTGTCGTCCATTAAAATTATATCAGCATTTTCTTTGGCAATCTGTGAAGAGTATAATTCCATAAAACATTCAGCAAGCAGAAATGTTTTTTTTATAGGCACACATTAGTTTTTAGCATGAAGGAGAAGACTTAGTTATGTAGGAGGTAGGCTGCTTTCCGTACAAGGCTTTTACCATTGGATATGAATATGAATATAAACTAAATCTGGATACTGAACTACCTTACGAAGGATGTTGAAGAGCCAAGATTAAAGATCGTCGTGTTAAAATAAGACGCATTGTAGACTTATTCACATCCCGTGAACTATAAAAGTAAAAACTATAGTATGGTTTGACTGCATATAGAAGGACCGGACATCCGGAGTGTAAGTGGCTCCGTAGCAGGTTGGCCACACAACCGGCTTTAAGGTAAAGGATGTCCTTTTTTATAACCACTATCCAATGTTGGCAACTCGACAATCTTCGCAGCTAAGTTCTTGTTGGTTTTTATTTTGTTTAGCTATGCTAATGTTAATTATGTTATTGAATAGATTAGATTAGTTGCTAGTTGTTTAGTTAGTGGTTCTGTTACAGTTACTGTTAACTCTAACAGAATAGTTAGCTTGCTTTATAGGCTTTTTGTGCCTACAAATTCAGATCTACTATTCAGAATTTCAGATCAAATTAAGAAAAACATTATTCAATGACAAATACTTTAAAATTCATTCTCTTCCTCTCTAAATTTGTGTTCAATATCTCTCAGTTTCACTCTCTATTTCTTGAGTATATCCAAACTCGTAGCATCTCTTGAAGAAACAGAACAAAACTGAGGATTATTATACTTTGGACTCAAACAGAATCACTGCAGATTTTATTTTTTAGAGATATAAGAAAACCTCTGTGCCTGATAATCCCATGGCAACTCCAATGTGTGCCTCATGCAGTGCAGGAGCATCACTGATTCCATCACCAGTAACCGCAACAACCTCACCAAACATATCCTTCAGATAAGCTACAATGGAGTGTTTGTCATGTGGTAGGAATCGCGCCATCACCTGCATCAATATTAAGCATGTAAGAGAAACAAACATTTCAAATAGAGGTAAAATTCACAGAACAAACAGTGATATTAGAACCTGAATTTTTGGTATGGTAACCTCCATATCCATTGTAGACAAGTTCCGAAATTGTTGTCCTTCAATGGTTAAACCATTATTGGTGAGTATACCACATTCTGTAGCAATAGTCCTAGCTATATTCATATCATCGCCAGTGACCATGGCAATGGTTACTCCTGCTGCTATACAAGTTTGAACGACGTCTTTGACACCAAGGCGTATAGGATCATTGATTCCTAGAATGGCTATCAGTGTATAGCCATTATCAGGGATGTTGTTTTCAGTAGGGATTACATTTATATCTTTGTAAGCTAAAGAAATAGTTCTCAAAGGTTCAGAGGCAAAATCTTTTAGAACAAGATCGACATTCTTCGCATGGTTTTCAAGGAAATCAACAGCTACTCCATTGCAGTCGATGATTTTTTCACACATTTTAAATATTATTTCAGAAGCACCTTTACAGAAAACTCGTAGTCCACCATTGGGAAGACTAACAAGGACTGTCATCATCTTGTAAACAGGATTAAAAGGCTCAATCTTAAGTTTCCTATACAATTGGCATTGGACATCAAAATTACCCCCCAACAGCAAGCCAAATTCCAACAATGCTGAATCTGTTGGAGTTCCCAATATTGTGGTTTTTCCTTGTTTATCCTTAACCATTTCGGAAGCATTATTTTGGAATAAAGCCTGCAAAAGTATGTTCAGAACTTCTTCAGATATCTTTCCTTTCAGTTTATTTCCATTCCTATTATCTTTCATCTCCACAACTTCTCCAGATATCCATAGTTTATTGACCACCATGCAATTGGAGGTCACTGTCCCTGTTTTATCTAAGCAAATATAACTGGCAGAACCCATTGCTTCACATGCAGAAAGATGCCTCACGAGTGCCCTATCATTTGTTAAACTTTTCGTTGCAAAAGCAAGGTTAAGTGTCACGGCCAATGGTAAACCTTCTGGAACAGCAATGACTATCATTGTCACAAGTATATTAATGTAGTTCAGCAGCTTCATAGCATCTTTTGAGGACCAATTAGTAAAATCTCCGCGAGTTGCTTTATACACAAGAAATTGTATCACCAACACAGCTAATGTAAGAAGAGCAAAACTCAAGCCAATCTTACCAACAATAGTAGCAACTCCGTTCAGTTTCACCTGTAATGGCGTTTCCTCCACCCCTACGTCATTCAAAACTTCTACTAACTTTCCCCATTCAGTCCTCATGCCAACAGCTGCCACTAGCATCTTCCCCGACCCATCTATCACTTTGGTTCCCGAAAGTAGAAAAGGGTTTTCTTGATTTACATAAACTGGGTCAACCTGACCAGTTAAACTTGATTCGTCGATGTGTAAACTTGATTCGTCGATGCAAATCCCATCAGCAGGTATTTGATCCCCAATTGACAAATGAACAATGTCTCCTACTACGAGATCATAAATCGATATCTTCTGTCTTTTCCCATCTCGTGTGACCTTAACTGAAATGTTCTTGTTCTCTCTGTCCCATTCGCAGAACTTCAATGATTGATGGTAATCAATGACCGATGTAAAGACGACCAAAAAGAATACACCAAGTATAATACCCACCTCATCATACACATTTACTAGCAACCCTTCAGTGGCAAATTTTCCACCTATTAAAACTATGGAACAAACCATAAGAAAAATGAGTGTTGAGTCTAGCATTGATTCCCACACAAATTTAATAAAAGGTTTCGCATGTTTTTCTGCATAGCGGTTAAACCCAAAATAGTGTTGCCGGGTATTTAGGCTATTTTCCCTAACACCAGCTGCCACTGAGACACGAAGTTTCCTTGCAATGCCTTCAACTCCATTAATTTTTTTGAAACCATTGTTATCATAGTTATGAACAAGAGATGCAATTGAATCTGGATCAATGTCAAAACCATCAACATGCACTTCAACATAATCAGGATCTGCAACCAAAAGTCAGTTGAACTCAAAAATGCTAACATATAATACGTGTATGTTATTAAGTTATTGAGAAATGCTGAGATGTGCTTTAACTGAAAGCAATATGTTAATTACCGTACCAGCAATAGCAATCGGGGCAAAATGTAAAGCTGCTCTTTGAACATTTAGTACAGCCCGAAGCTTTTCCTGTATTTGTTTATAAGGAAGGAAACATTAATCAAATGATCAAATTGGTAATGAGCTATTCTAGAAAAACTATCTTTGAAAGATTGTGCAGGATAATATTAGCATTGCATTTGGAAATGTCATTGGAATCTCAAACTAACAATAAATTTGTGTTTCCTTCCTATAGTATGTTGTTTTCCCATAATTTTTCGTTTTCTATCTAGTAACTAACTTCTAACAAACTTGTGCTAATCACTATAGGAAAACAACATACTATAGGAAGGAAACACAAATTATAGAAATTAGATAGAAATTAGATTGGATAAGATTGAGTTAGTTAGAGAGTAACTTGATCAAAAAGAAAAGTAAAAACCTGCTTTTCTTGTAATAGGGCACGTTTTTCGAGATCCGCTGCAAGTCGGAACCTTCTACGGGGATTCTTCACCAGCGAGACGGCGCTTCTCCAACGGCTCAACGCCTCTGTACTCCGATCCTTATCCACTAATTCGAAGTCTTCCAGAAATTCCTCCATGTTATTCCAGATCAGTGACCCTGTGTAGTCTCAATCTCCAAACTGACTTTTCTTTCAACTTTCATTCAATATCATGGAGCAGCATGACGTCAACGCATCGTTTGGTTGACTTGACTTAGAAGTGGACTATTCACTAAAAATTACTGTAGATGACAAACCATTCGGTACACGTGTTTCAAAACATCTTTATCTTTTATTATCTTCAAATACATGTCTTTTGGGTTTTCGTCCATACAGTTTGCTAACTCTAGATACTTTTATAATTAAAAAATCATTTTTAGATTCATTGAAAAATTGATGTATCTGAAATTAATGTATTTGGTCTAATAATGTAGACAAGATACATTAGTTATTCAATAAATTTAAAAAGTGGTTTGTTGCTTATAACATAGATCCGAGAATGTAATCTTTTAAAACAACCTCGTAATTAATAATCGAGAATTGTTCTTCCCACTTCATAAATTGCTCTCTCCTACATGAAAAATATCATTTTACCCCATCAATTGCTAACTACCATGCGGCTAAAGCAATGGCAGTTAGATGTCGTTTCGTTCGGAATTTTCCAAATCCAGCACAACCTAGTCTTATTTCACTATTCATTAGCCATCATTTTTCCTAAACCATCAAAACGTCAAGTTATTTTTAGAGCAATGATATATGAACAACCATTAATAGACAACTTTCATGACAACTTCATTTTCCTCTATTTCTATTGGTTGAAAATAAAAGAGAGAGAAAAAGTAAGAGAGAGAATAAAAACATATTGTGAGTATGAGAGAGAAAGTTGTCAAAAAATTGTTGGCAAATGGTTGTCAAAATATCATTTCTCTTATTTTTATGTGTCAAATGTGTGATGTTCAGATGTGGTTACTGCTACTGAGTGTGTATGTTTAAGACCAATTTCTAAAACCTTTTGTTTGATGCTTTTATGTGATGACATTATGTCTATGAAACTTGATTTTTTGTTGAAGACGGTTTTGGTGTATGCACCTTGAGGTTGAAACTGGTATGTATATATATATATATATATATATATGCCTTTTTTATGCTATGATAATGTGCTAGGATGTTCTGGACATCTTTTTTTTTTTTTTTATATATGAAGTGTGTTGGAGTATATTCCTATGCGTGATGAAGAAGTATTATATGGAGTTGTTGAAGGTTAATGTACATCTGTGCGTGTGTGTGACTCTAAGCCAGATGTTGTGGATGATGTCTTGGACATCGTGTCCTCTAGCAGAAGAAAAGTTAGTTGGTAGAGGATCCTTGTGAATGTTGTCTCTGCTCTTCTGGATATTGCGTCTTTTCACTCTGAAGCAAATGTTATAAAGGAAAATGTCACAAAAACTAAAAAGTGTGATTTTATATTGTAGTGATTAAAAACAAAATCATAATTATTTATAGGGATCATTTGTTTAATTAATCCTAAATTAAATTTTGGAAATCTAAATACACTTGTTTGTAAATTCAAAAACTAACAATTGCGTTTCAAAATCGTACTGCAGTTATGCTTGGTTGTGTCAGTTATTGTTTTAGTTGTAGTATTATGTACTAATTGAGTTTATGTCTAGGTGACAAAGAGTTAGTATATGAGAAATGATAATTGGACACAATTTTTTAACACAATATAGACACCATGGTAATTTAGATATTTCAACCTTAAAGCATTGGCAACATTGTAAATACACAACACCCATCTTTTTCCTTTCTCTTTTCTTCTCTGCGTGTGCTCTCTCCAATCTCCTACCATCCTCCTAACTACCACCATCATCTCCCACCGTTGTTCTAGCCGCCGTCTTGCCCCACCACCGTCCACGCAACCACCATGGTCATCAACAGCAACCACCACCAACCCCCCTCTTCTTCATCTCTACTCTTCGCGTGCCCTCCCTCTCTCTCTCTCTCTCTCTCTCTCTCTCTCTCTCTCTCTCTCTCTCTCTCTATTATTCTACGGGCGTCTTGACCTCCGTCCTCACAATCACCGTAATCGTCAACATTGACCACCATCGTCCTCACACCCATCAACCAGTTCGGATCTGGATCTCACACCGCCGCTTGCCGGCGACAACCTCTTACCTCCCTCACGTCATCTGAGATAGTTCAGTTTGCCCGCCGTCGGAGATCCGTTCTGGTTTTCGTCGGAGAATTGACCGAGAAGAGGGAGAGCAAGAGGGAAAAGAAAAAAAATAAAAAAAGGAAAATAAGTATAATCATACGGTGTTGGTATTTTGTCAAAAAAAATTGTGTTCATTTATCATTTCTCTTAGTATATAGGTGACAAAAAGACTTTTCTTGTAAGTTTTGGTAGTCACGGTGACGAAGGGTGTTTGGTTGTTTTTTGTATGGTGTCCTGATCATTTGATGCGACATTATGCAATTGATATTGTAACATGAGAAATGATATTTGAACAATCATTTTTTTACAACTTTTGTGACAATTTTCTCTCTTATATTTACGTTATCTGTTTATTTTCTCTCTCTATTGTTTTGGTTTTTGTGTCAATACTTCATTTTCTTTGTAAAATTTGGTTGTCTCAAAAGTTGTCATGTAAATGGATGTTCAAATAACACAACCCTTATAATATATAAACTTGTGTTTGGTTTAGAGTACTTAGTAATATATTTTTGCATGTCTAAAAAAATACATACTATGTAGTCCTCACCCCACCCCTCAGCACGATGAAGTCAACGCTTGCGCACTATTGTGTTAGGCTCACGAGGGACAACTTACGGGAGAGAAAAACAATTTGTGCTCTAAGCGTATATAGTAAGAAATTTACATTGAAAAGAGTTTTTTTTTTTATTTTTTTTAGGCTTACATATGTGTTTAGTCCCTGCACTTTCGCTCAGTTTTGGCATTGGTCCATGTGCTTTTTTTTGTTTGGAATTGGTCCCTGTACTTTGTAAAACTTTTGGCTTTAGTCCTTCTGTTAACTTTCCGTTAAAAAAAAAAAACACAAAACTAACTGTGTGCCACGTGGGCCAATCATGACACGCCACGTGGCACACAAAGACAAAATTTTAATTAATAAATGAAAATAATTAATTTTAATTAGTATTTTAATAAATTGATTTGCAACGTGATACACGGTGTTAATTTAATTTCCATCTAATTTGATAAATTGATTTTAATAAATTGATTTGCCAAAGTGCAATTTAATTTCCATCAAATTTGTTAATTTTTATATATTGTCACGGTGTTAATACGATACAATTTTCATTTGCAATGTGATACAATTAAAGCTTAATTTCTTTTTATGATTATTCTTAATAAAAATAATGAACAAAACAATAATTAAAGCATAATAATTTCATTTTTAAGAAAGAAAAAAAAGTTTAGGGACCAATACCAAAGTGCTGGGACTAATGATATTTTTAAGTAAAAAAATAATAAATAAAATAATAATTAAAAATTGATGTTTTTTTTCAAAAAAAATATTTTTTTTGTCTTTTAGTGTGTCACGTGGCGTGTCATGATTGGCCCACGTGGCACACCGTTAGTTTTGTGTTTTTTTCTAACGGAAAGTTAACGGAAGGACTAAAGCCAAAAGTTTTACAAAGTACAGGGGCCAATGCCAAACAAAAAAAAGCGCAGGGACCAATGTCAAAACTGGGCGAAAGAGCAGGGACTAAACACATATTTAAACCTTTTTTTTTATTTTTGCTTTTAAGAGTTTGATCATTGAACAATTCGTTTTTTTAATCATGTAGTTTAGTGATTAAAAGTTCACCTCTTAAAGATGAATAAGAACTGACTCACACACACACAGATATATATATATATATATATATATATATATATATATATATATATATGTATATATATATATATGTAAACAAAGCTCACAAGGATAAACAACTCTTATTTTAATGCTACATTATTTTAGCTGTTTTTTTTAAGACCTTATTTTAATTGTTATTATGTCCTTTTTATTACAATCTAATGGTTTGATTGTGAAGACAATGGAGTTCTGAGTTTGAATTAGAGTCACACAATATACCAGTAAGTTTATACAATTTTTTTTAAGTGGAATTACCTCTTCTCTGGGTGTATTTATTTAAGTATTTGTTAGTGTTCACTAGGCCAATTGCAAAATAAAAATATAAACAAAAATGTGTATAAGTTGTATTATTATAAGGTGAAGACATTGTGGAAATCCAACTTGTATACAATTTTTTTTAAGTCAAATTACCACTTCTCTACGAGTATTTATTGAATTTTTTGTTGTTGTTTACTAGACCAATTGCAAAATAAAAAAATAATAAAAAAAAACACAAAATATGTATAAGTTGCATTATTACAAGGTAGTAGTAGTGTATTTTTTTGGTACAAGGGAGTAGTAGTGGTGGCGTTTAACATGGGGCAGTGAAGTTTTTTCCCACCATGGGAAAGTTGATTTTTTTACCATTAGATCAAATAAGGAACATGGTCTTATCATAGTCACTCAACACTAGATCCTTTTTACATTATCTCTCTCTCCCCCTCTATGTCTCTATCCACTCACCCACCACCACCAACAACAACAACAACCTCTCAAAATCTATCTAGACCACCACTGACTCCATCCTCATTGTTCTTAAAAACACCCAGAAAATAAAATTAAAGAACAATCCCAAAAAACACCAAAAAAAAAAAATTAACCAAATTAAAAACAAAATAAGAGGCATCGATTGTTTTAGCTTTTTTATTTCTTGTAGCTTCACTTTCAAAGATACAATTACCTCTTGTTTGAAATTAATTAAAAAACAATGATTAAACTGAAAGCATATATGAACCTATTTCTTAAAATTCCTGGGTTTCTCATTCAAACACAACCAAGAAAATTTAGAAAATGCAAATCTGAAATGGGAATGAGAAACCAATGGAATGGTAGTATCTTAGTCACAAATAAGTAACCTTTGCTCTCTGATTATTGTATGATTTTAAAATAATGATAATACAACAAAGGTTGTTTTGTGAATTGTGATTTGATGTTATGTATATAGAAATGGAAGTTATAGGTGCGATTTGTCGATTTGTATTTTTTTTTAATGTAAATCTCACTGTTTTCTTTGACGGCGGATGAATATGAAAAGAAAAGATGTAAAAATTTGGGGGAAATGATGAAGGTGGTGGTGGTGAGAGACTGGTATGAGAGATGGAGGAGAGAGAAAATGATGGTGGAAGAAAGTGTGGAAAAAAATCCAGTACTGAGTGACTAAGATAATACCATGTTTCTTGTTTGATCTAATGGTGAAAAATCAACTTTCCCATGGTGGGAAAAAACTTCACTGTCCCATGCTAAACGCCACCAGCTGTGGTGTATGGAAACATACAGTGAGTTTCCAAAAAAATACTCGTTTCAATCACATTTTTAACCAAATATTGCTTTTCTAGATTGATTGAATAATGATATATTTGGATTATAATAAATATAAATAATTGTTTACAAATGTGATCACAGTGAGTTCTATTGAAGAAGTTTTCTTTCAACCAATCAATAATTGACTAGTGTTAACGTGTGCATTATTACTTTTCTCTAGCAATAATTGCTCTAGATCCGAATTGTACATATCTGGTTTCCTTGTTCGAATATTGAAGTCAACTACCGAACTTCTTGTAAAAATCTGAAACACTTGCATCAAACAACATGGTAATCCCTATAAGTTTATGCAAATCAGCTGCTAAGAAAATTCTTGAAGAACTTACCACTATACTTACAAACAGGTATAACTTATACTCTTCATTCGAAGAAGATTTCAAAAAGCTAAAAAATGACATGTCAGCCATTTCAGCAGTTCTTCTAGATGCAGAAAAGAAGCAGGAGAAGAATCACTTGGTTGAGGATTGGTTGAAGAAGCTCCAGGATGCGCTGCACGATGCAGAAGACTTGTTGGATGACATAAATGCTGAAGCTTTGAGGCAGAAAGTGGAGGCTGAATGGAAAATAGTTACTGTGGTAAGAAATATGTTTTTCTTTTCTGATATGGATGTTAGAATTAAGAAAATCATAGTGAGAATCGATGAGATAGCGAATCGGATAAGTAGTCTTCACTTGCAGGAACTTGATCAACACCAGGAGACTGCTAGTAATAGACATAGGGAGAATAGAACAATCTCATATATGAGATGCAGCACTGAGCTTGTAGGAAGAGAAGAAGATAAGAAATATGTGATAGAAAGGTTACTAGGTGGTGGTAGTAATAGTAATAATGTTGTTCTTCCTATTGTCGGAATAGGAGGGTTGGGGAAAACAGCACTTGTCAATTTAATTTTTGATGATGAAAGTGTCAAGAATGGTTTTGATTTGAGGATTTGGGTAGATGTGTCTGATGATTGGAATATAGAGAGGGTTTGGCAGAAAAAAGTTGTTAGAGCTGTCGATCGTTCGGATGAGATTGTTCAAGATATAGATGTCTTGTCATCATGTCTTAAAGTGAGAGAGATGAAGTTTTTACTTGTTCTAGATGATGTTTGGAATTGTAACCGTGTCGAATGGCTTGATTTCAAGAAATCATTATTAGGAAATTGTGCAAGTGGAAGCAGAATTATAGCTACTACGCGCTACAAAATTACTGCATCTGTCATGGGTGAAAATGAAATCGAAAACAGTCTGTATCAGTTGGGTGGTTTGGCTGATGGCGACTGCAGGTCATTGTTTGAGAAATGGGCGTTCGGAGGAGGAGAAAGAGTTCAACATCCTAATCTTGTTAAAATTGGAGAAGAGATAGTGATGAAATGTGGTGGAGTGCCTTTAGCGATACGAACTGTGGGTGGCTTACTATCTGGAACTAAAGACGAATCTTATTGGATGTCGGTGAAAAACAGCGATACTTGGAGTATGAGCCATTTGCCCGAAAAGGAAGATGGTATAATGGCAGTTCTCAAGTTAAGCTATGATCAATTACCATCTCCTTATAAAGAATGTTTTGCATATTGCTCTTTACTTCCCAAAGGTAAAGAATTTGATAAGCAAGATTTAATCCATTTATGGATGGCTCAAGGTTTTATTCAACCATCAAACAATGATCAATTGGAAGATGTTGGAAATTGGTATATAAATGAGTTTGTGTCAAGATCAATATTTGAGATAGTACATGAGAATCATAAAACTGAAATAGTAAAATGCAGAATGCATGATCTATTTCATGATCTTGCTAAATTAGTGGCAGGAAACTTGATGGTTAACTCTGATGCTTCAAACATGTCTGAAAGCACAAGACACATTTCAATTTGGGATCAAGCAGACATAAGGGAAGATCCAAGTTTGTTTCTCAATTTACCAAAATTGAGAACACTTCTTTTGTGCACCAAATTGGGACCTCATTTGAATGTCTTTCTCTTGGGTTCGACTTATTTACGCGCATTGGATTTGAGCAACATGGGAATAACAAGTCTTCCTAATAGCATTGGTAACATGAAACATCTGAGGTATCTAAATCTAAACGGAAACAGCGAACTTCAGTTCCTTCCCAATTCCATTTGTAGCCTGCATTTTCTACAAACTTTGAAGCTATCAGGATGCAGAAAAATCAGTACCTTCCCAAGAAAATTCAGCCACTTAGTTTCCCTTAGACATTTGGTGATAACCTCTCCAAATGTTTTTGAGAAACAACTTGGTACTTTAACATCACTTCGGTCGTTAACAATTGAACATTGTAGAAGCCTTGTTTCTTTGAACGAAGTAACTAAGAACCTCACTCTCCTTCGAACACTGCGAATTCACAACTGCGCTAAGTTAACTTCATTGCCAAGTAGTTTGAAAAACTGCACTGCCCTTGAGAATTTAGAAGTTGTAAACTGTCCTATGATGGAATCATTGGATGTGTGCATTGAAAATCCTTCTAGTCTTCGTTCGTTAACTATCAAAGGTTTACGCAAGCTGAGAACTCTACCAAGGAAGCCTGAATTCTATGCAAGCAGTCTTCAGTATCTGTTCATCATAGATTGCGTTTCTCTCATGACATTGCCTGATTTTGTGAGGAATCTGTCATCGTTAATGCGTGTACACATTCGGTATTGTCCCAACCTTCTAAATTTACCAATCGGATTTGGCCAACTTACCTCTTTACAAGTCTTGCAAATTGATGGATGTCAGCTTTTAAGCAGAAGATGCCGAAGGATTGCCGGTGAGGATTGGGAAAAGATAGCTCATGTGCGCGAAATATATGTTGACAATGTCAGAATCTAGTTGACCAGTGCTTTGATTTCTTTCTTCTATTGTCATCCTTTCTGCAATAGGATTATTTGTATGGAATAAAATTTATTTTCATCACTTTTTATGTTCTTTAAAATTGCACATCAATCAAAATGTACACCTTTTGGTTGCTATTATGTTAAAATAAAATCTATGTATATATTCATATATGAAATCTATGGGTAAAATTATTTGAAGTTCGTATAACTATGGAATCTGAAAGTTGTTGAATGGTTGCGATGAAATTTGTTGAGGTTTTTGAATGTTTAGGTTGAAGTTTGAAAGATGACATGATTGGTTCAGAAAGGTAAACATAGGACAAACCAAGATGATACGGTGGTTAGTGTATATACGTTAATTTCCAATTTTCATAGGAATTGGAATGAAGTAATTTTCATAGGAATTGGAATGAAGTAATTTAAACTGAAGCATGATATAGTAATTGAAACTTTCATATAATTATGATCAGATTGTAGATGAATCTCAAAATAACAATACAATAGTAGTTCACATGTTCCAAAACTACCTAAACTACTAACTCCCCATTAAGAAGATGAAAGTAACAACGTTGCAAGATAAAGGGTGACACATATACCATCATGTTTGTTTATATATGAATTATAACATATTTTATTGTGTTTGTGTTTAAGCAACAACACCCACTATCAAACCCTAAATTAGAATCATAAAATACTTGAATGACAAAAATATACAAGTCTCTATGGACACGATAATATAAATACTTTGACACCATTATAGTCTTTCAAGTAACGTCGTTGTCAAGAACTTGTGTCGTTAATCGCTATACTTTAGCATAGCAATGATTTCTATCTTTCTAAATTAATTTATAGTTTCTTTTACTTGTACAGACATTGAAATTTTTGTGACAAAGCTGCTAACCAGACAGAATAATCACCAAGTAATTTTGCACAACCTAGAAACTTTGTACAGTTTAATTTAATCTTTGTTTTGTCTTGCTAACCATTGAACTAGTGTGTTGAGTTTCTACCACGGAAAATCAACAAGGTATAACAGTCCCAAACGGTTAACTCATCAACTCAAATGAAGATAGGACTTCTGTTGATTTTATATGGTTTGCATGCTGATTTTTGAGCTCCTTATTCCACAGTTTCAATTTTAGGATACAAATACTTTCTTACTCTTGTTGATGACTTATGTCAGTTTCCATGGCTTATCTTTGTTAAATGTAATGATGAGGCTAAAAAGAGTACCATTCATTTTCTTGCTTACATAAAATACTTTCAACCATCATACTACCTTGAAGTGTCCTTGGTCTGAAAATGGAACTGGATTTGCCATGGGTGTTTTCTTTCATCAAAGGGAATCATCCACCAAACAAGATGTGTTGAAACCCCTCAACATAATGGTGTTGTTGAGAAATGTAGCAGGCCTTTTTACATCCACTCTCACATTCACTTTTACACAAATGTGTTTCGTCATTTTGGGATTTCCAAGATAGGGTGACTATTTTTTCTTATTCTAACATATTAATGGTGTCCTTCAAGGTTCTACCAAAACTATAAGTAAAGGCAAGGCTGGCCCAACCAAAGGCTTTAGGCTTCAAAATTTTAGGTTGGAAAAAGGCCTCAAAATATTTTAATTTACGTATAAATATATAATATGAAATTTTTGAAAGAATATTACCCAAGTTGAGTTGGTACAATTGAAGGTCTCATATTTTCTTTGTTCAAGGTTCAACTTTTGACTTCAACAAATTTGGAATGTTTTTATTTATTTTCAGAAAATTTATTTAATTTTTTTTTATTGTATAAGATCTCAAAATAAAAAATGTTTTAAGCCTCTAAACTTGTTGGGTCAGCCTTGAGTAAAGCAAAGTTAGTGAGAGAAGACGTGAAGCATCCAGAGGCTACCAGAATATATGGCGCCTAATGAGGCTCGAGGAAATAATACATTAATCACTCTGTTTTAAATTATAAGTCGTTTCGACCATTTCACATATATTAAAAAATGTCATTCTTATGAAATGGAAGGATTGATTTTCCTTTTAAGTTTTAACCAAAGTGATATGGTGAGTTTCTCATCATCCATTTGTAGTTACAACCCAAACAAAGATAGAAGTTTCCCATGCTAGCATGATGATGAATCCATACAAGAAAAAACAAATATTACATCAAATACACAAACATTTTTATTCATTATCTAGTCAAACGTACATTACATTGGACATGGGATACCAAAGTACACAAAGACACACCAATAGTTCTAATTATAGTTTAGAACTATATTTATTTCAAATACATGAATTATACTTTATATATATATATATATATAAGGTTTGATATTTGCACGTTATATTTTCCCCTT
Source organism: Medicago sativa (assembly GCF_051527215.1). NCBI lineage: Eukaryota > Viridiplantae > Streptophyta > Magnoliopsida > Fabales > Fabaceae > Medicago > Medicago sativa. Next base: position 33,974,916 of record NC_140756.1, on the reverse strand, counting down.
TATCACACTTTATGATGAGCCCATACATTAAAGCTCCATGAAGGTGAAAACCCTTATCTTTTATGTATGGTTTTGAACGTGATGTAATAATATGAAGGAGAAATAATGTGCATATACAACTAGATAAAATCTAGATGACACAAGGATGGTCAACAGACTCATCCACAACATTATTAGGTACCCAAGCAATGGCCTTGTTGCCAATAAAATGGCAAATAGGGACGGTTCCTGGCTTGACTTTGAGAACCTTATAGAGATGATCAGGATTCATACCTCTTGTATCATGGTGACAAATAGTTATTGCCTTAGCTTTAGTTCCATCAGAAGCCACCAATGGCACCATGTAAACTGTTGTTGCATTAACTTGGTGACAAGAAAATATAATATTTTTGAAATTCATTCTATGACACAACACTGCATTGTCTCCAATTTTCTTCACTTCGTCCACCCTATATTGATCTTGGTTTTGGGCAAAGGAGCTTGTAATTACCTTAATATTCGTTCCAAGCTTTGATATGGCAAAACTCATCATTGATTTTAGGGATAGTGCACAATACTTATCTTCTCCTATAGCTGATGGGTGTCCACAATAGTCGACATAACTTTTTCTCTCTTTTACACCCCACGTGCGAGCTTCAAAAGGTAGACTTATTTTTTCACCCTCTGTGGAAGCTTTGTAAGGTTTACTTATTTCTTCACTTGGTTTTTCACCCTGCGTGAGAGTTCTTGTTTTTTCACTTGACTTCCAAGCTCCAAATGGTTGGCTTAATTTTGGTTTTACATTCGACTTCCATGCTCCAAATGGTTGGCTTATTTCCTCATTTGTTTTTTCATTCGACTTCCACGCTCCAAATGGTTGACTTATTTCCTCATTTGTTTTTTCACTCGACTTCCATGCTCCAAATGGTTGACTTATTTCCTCATTTGTTTTTTCATTCGACTTCCATGCTCCAAATGGTTGGCTTATTTCCTCATTTGTTTTTTCACTCGACTTCCATGCCCCAAATGGTTGGCTTATTTCCTCATTCGTTTTTTCACTCGACTTCCATGCCCCAAATGGTTGGCTTATTTCCTCATTTGTTTTTTCACTCGACTTCCATGCTCCAAATGGTTGGCTTATACCTTCACTTCTTTTTTCACCCCTAGTGCGAGCTTCATAAAGTTGACTTTCTTCTTTACTCCATGTGGGAGCTCCTAAATGTTTTGGTTTTGCATCATAATTCTTGCGGATGCCCAAGCTAATTTTATTTCCAGGATATAAGTCATGATCGAAAAAGACAGTCCAATACTGCTTATTTTCTTCACCTCTAATGGGTAGATTGGTTCTGCTCTCTGCAATATGAAATACTAAAAGTTTCTAACTCTATTGATAAAAATACACAGTGGATATGCAACTGCAAAATATATGAAAATGATCACATGTTAAAGAACCATCCTTTCCCAATTAGTATTAGCATTATGAATCCCAGAGCATTTAAATACCTCAGTTATTAGTAATTTTGACAAAATTACTGTAGAATATTATTATGTTTTAGGGAATTTCGTTAATTATGTGAACGGACACTACACTTGATATCATTATATTAAATTTTTTTTGCTTGTGAATTAAATTAAAAATAAATCAAAAAGATGGCAGTGTTCGCAAGCTGAGAGGTATAAGTGTAGATGAGTTCTCAGCCTCACGAAATAGAGTGGGTATTGATATGTGTATCCGTGACAACACCAGTACTTATGTGCTAGAAAAAACATTTTGGATCTCCTCGCTGTGTTGAGTGCATCTAGGGGAGGCATTGGAACTTTATCATATACTACTATGTGAATATATGAACTACAATTAGCGACCGTGGATTTTGAGGTTGATTCAAAGAAAACTGCTAAATATTTTAAGAGATCTAGCATTGATATTACGAAGTTTAGGGCCATTATGAGGGGCTTGTTTACATTATTGTAATTTATTTTAATTTTTTTAAAACTCTCATGTCTAGGTTATTCAAATTTAGGTGAATGAAGTTGCTCATAATTAGGGCCGGACCTGTTCCTAGGTCGGGAGTGCGACGACCGTAGGGGGCCCATTTTTATTATAAGGGGGCTATATATAGAAAAGTTTATTTTATAGTTGTGGTGTATATTTTTTTTTTTTGAAGAAAGTTGTGGTGTGTATATTAAATCGTACAAATTGGCTCAATTTCAAATCTTATATTGGCCCATGATGGCCACTCTGGCCCTTTCCCTTAAAAAACAAAAAAAAAAAAAAACTTTGTGACATTTTTCTTATCAATTGAAAAGCCAAAAACATATATAACTGAAAAGGCAAAATGTTTTTTTTATGCGTATTGTACGGTTTTTTTTTTGTGACTTCAAATTGTTTGTTTTGTTGATTTCGGTCATCTATTGTTCTCAGGTGTTGTTATTGTTGTTCTTGGGTGCTTTTAGTTTGTTGATATGTTCTCATGTTATGTATTTCAATTATTGTTCTCAGGTGCTATAATGCTATTAAGAAACCTATGCAATTGAAAATACAATGATATAACAATTTCTATTTAGAATCGTCCTTACTTTTTACGATGTTATTATTTAAGGGACTCTTTTCTTATACTACGCCTTAGACCCATAAAAACGTCCATGCTCATACTTTACCATGAGTAGCCACATGTCTTTATTGATTGTCTTTATTGATGTACCGTCATGTATTACTGATTTTGATATCTAATGAAATGTTACAATCATGTTCCTCTAAAAAAATGTAGAAATGGACCTAAGTACAATTTGAGGTAAACATAATCTTATCTTATTACAAAGTATTAATTATTATTTTCTATTAATATGTCACTATTTTTTCCATGTTAACTCTCATAGACTCATAATTACTCTACGTACGAACTACGGTAAGTAAAGATATTTTAATAAACAAACTTTATTCCACATAATTTAGGGGAATTTGTACCCTCGTAACATTTTAAGAACCCACATAATTTTAAAAGTCAGGTTAACTTATGGCTTCAGGGCACTGGTTAAAAAACTAAAAAACAAATTAATGCATAATTTAAAAAGATAACATTTAAATAACACTTACGAGAATTCTGTCGAAAAAAAAAATAACACTTACGAGAAGGAGAGAGTAATAAATAAGTATTTACTAACCAGTCTGCAATAAATCTAAGATAGGCTGAGGCATAGGAGTGTTTGGCCAAATTGCTTTCCAATAATCTTTCCCAGATTGCGATGCATTGATTCCTACCAGAGTCAACTGTGAAATAGTATTAGGGGGTCAATGTTATTAGAACAATGATTAAATCAACAAAACATAAGAGTTGTTTTCCCTAAAAAAAGAACATAAAGATTTTTTAATTATTATGTTACAAACGGAACTATTTTGATTTTTGATGTATTTGACATAAGTGACTAATGAATTTTCTTTGGGAGAGTTTATAAAAACAACTTATAATATGTCTATAAATTGTTTCAAATTATTTCCAAACTCTTTCACTGTTGTTTATATACAAACATTTGACTTAATTAATTAATCAATCTAAGTGACCGTATCTTCTTTCTCTAAAAAAATAATATCTCCCCTCTCTCTACAAACCGACTCAAAGCCCATCGTATTGTCCACCTTCTCCCCAATCCAAATCTCCCCTCTCACCATGTAGATCATATCGTGGGTCTCCTGCTATGTTCTTGTGTTTTTATGGTTGTTCAAATATTGGATGCGGCTGCAGATTTGTACCTATATGGTGGATAGTTTTGCAAACCGGAAAAGGTAATGGTTTGTTAACCCAAAACGGTTGGTTGGTTATTAACGTATTGAACTCATCCTTCGATCTGAGTTTTTAAGTGTCATATTGAATTCAGTTATTTTGGCAGTTTAAACTTTGGGGAATTAGTCACTTTAGTCCCTGAATGGGAGAGGATTCGTCACTTTAGTCCCTGAATGAAGAGAAATTGCAAAACAGTCCCTGCATGGTCAATTTCAGGGACTAAAGTGACTAACGGAGTCTACATTCAGGGACTAAATTGACTAACGAAGTTTGCATTCAGGGACTAAATTGACTAACAAAGTCTACATTCAGGGACTATTTTGCAATTTATCTGCATTCAGGGACTAAAGTGACGAATCCCTTCCGATTCAGGGACTAAAGTGACTAATTCCCCTTAAACTTTTGATTCTCTGATGCTTTGGATCTGTTGAGATCCGTAGGTATCAAGGCGTATCAGACATGCTTTACTTCGATACTGTTGTGCTCGAAAGAGCTTTTATACTTGCTATTTTGGTTAGGGAGTCGTTGGTGCATGGATTTTGATTCCGTGTGGGCCGTCGGTCCATTCACCAGTTTTATACCCTACATGTTATTTGCAAATGTTCACTCTTCATCTTTTTTGTAGTTTGGTTTCGCGTCCGTACGCGGGTTTGTTAGACTACACTCGTGATGAATGATTATTTGGAAGGATAGAGTATGATTGATCTACTAGGTTTGATTTACACTATGTATTTTCATTTGAGTTTTATATGAGTCAAGTCTAATGTCCCCCAATCTTTGTATCTTTTTAGTTTTATTTAATATCATTTTTCTTTAGCTAAAAAAAAAGTTGTTTATATACAAACAAAATGATTTGATTATAAATTTTATTACATAAAAACAATTATACGATAGCCGTTTATGCTTAAACACTTAATTAAGTATTCTTTTTATTAAAGTGCTTAATTAAACTATTTAATTAAGAAAGATCAAAATATTGCTGTAAAATTCCTATAAAAAATGATCAAAATATTATTGAAAAAGTAATATTTAGCACTTTATAAACTTCAAACATATTTTTTAATTATTATCAATTTTGTGTCCATCCTTTGATATATAAATTATGAAGACTTTCATAAAGAATATTATTGCTCATGAAAAAATATGCATCATGCCTTATAAATGTGCGAAGACAGAAGAAAAATGGATGAAATTTTATCTCTCTTATTATAAAAATATAAAAAAGAATTAATGCATGAATATTAGAAAATCACAAAAATATGATTGAATAAGTTGAAAAAATCAATCATATAGCTTACACAAAATAGAGCAAAAACAGAGAGACGTGTGAACTCCATTGTTGAAGAAGCTCAGAGCTTACTATGTGGATATGAAGAATTGTTACAATATGGGGCTATATATATAGTGAATTTGATGACCCTCCACGTAGTGCATATTGTAGACCCACTGGATAGTGGGATGTCCAGCCAAAGCACAAAGTCTTCTATGTATCTATTCAATGCAAGGAAGCATTTTATCTACATATTGGAAAGCTATGGTATAGCTTACGGTGGAGAGGCATGGCTAGGCATAGCCTGTTGTGCAGAAAAGTTTGAATGCTTGCAATTCATTCCAAGTTTTACACTTTGAATGCTATGACTTTTGGTGTAAGAGGTGTACGTACGACACACGGATCTTATTTGTTATTATGTATTATAGTAAATTTTAAGATATACACATGCGAATGAGTGTTTTTTTTTTGTGGCCGAGTTCAAACCACAAACCTTGCATATATTATGTATTGTCCATATCAATTGAGCTTACATAAGTGGACTAAATCATCAATCAATAAATAAAAAATTTGACAATTAATAACCAAAAAAGCAGTCCTAAACAAATGTCAAAGAACACTTGTTGAGAAACTAGTGTTATCAACAATTAATTATGAGTGTATCACATTAAAAAAAATGCAGATACACTTAATATTGTGATGTTTAATAAAAAAAAATCTTAAATCATTGGGTGAAAAAAAAGGTTTAATTTTTTTTTTCTTTAAATGAAGTGGTAATTCCCTGAAATTAAACTCACAAACAACTGTGAGGGCCCGGGTTCGAACCTGGGTCACGACGTCCAATCTTGCAATTTCGGCAATTGCCAGTTGAACTAAGACTTCTAGACAAAAAAAAAATCATTTCTCATAAAAAAAGGGTCATTCTTTGTTAATAAGTAAAAATATTACTTATCTCTTATTTATTAAAGTTAACCCGGACGCTAACTGTTGCCCTAATTTTAACCTAAAGTTAACCCGGACGCTAACTGTTGCTGTACTTCTAACCTAAATTCTATGCTTATTTTTACTGTATTACCCATGTTTAATTAAACCTATTTAATTTAATTAATTTAATTAAAATCTTATTTTCAAACGGAGAGATCTCTTATCTCTTATTTATTAAAGTTAACCCGGACGCTAACTGTTGCCCTAATTTTAACCTAAATTCTCTGCTTACTTTTACTGTATTACCCCTCTTATCTCCTATTTATTAAAGTTAACCCGAACGCTAACTGTTGCCCTAATTTTAACCTAAATTCTATGCTTACTTTTACTCTATTACCCCTGTTTAATTAAACCTACTTAATTTAATTAATTCAATCAAAATCTTATTTTCAAACGGAGAGATCTCTTATCTCTTACTCCCTCCATCCTTATATCTAAGCACCCATTTAACTTTATTTTAGTCCCTAAATGTAAACCCCTTTTTAAATTACTAGATGCATTTATTATTTTTTTTCCTAAACATACCCTTAATAAATACTACTAACTTATCTTGAAAAAAGGAAAGTCAAATTTAATACACATACAAACAAATGACGATTTGGTAATAATAACACATAAAATAAACAAATTAATTACACCAACAACTTTTCTTAAGAAATGTGAAAAAAGCAAAAGAGGTTTACATTTAGGGACGGAGGGAGTATTTATTAAAGTTAACCCAAACGCTAACTGTTGCCCTAATTTTAACCTAAATTCTATGCTTACTTTTACTGTATTACCCCTGTTTAATTAAACCTATTTAATTTAATTAATTTAATCAAAATCTTATTTTCAAACCGAGAGATCTCTTATCTCTTATTTATTAAAGTTAACACGGACGCTAACTGTTGCCCTAATTTTAATCTAAAGTTAACCCGGACGCTAACTGTTGCCCTAATTTTAACCTAAATTCTATGTTTACTTTTACTGTATTACCCCTCTTTAATTAAACCTATTTAATTTAATTAATTTAATCAAAATCTTATTTTCAAAGGGAGAGATCTCTTATCTCTTATTTATTAAAGTTAACCCGGACACTAACTGTTGCCCTAATTTTAACCAAAATTCTATGCTTACTTTTACTGTATTAACCATGTTTAATTAAACCTATTTAATTTAATTAATTTAATCAAAATCTTATTTTCAAACGGTCTCTTATTTATTAAAGTTAACCCAGACGCTAACTGTTGGTCTAATTTTAACCTAAATTCTATGCTTACTTTTACTGTATTACCCCTGTTTAATTAAACCTATTTAATTTAATTAATTTAATCAAAATCTTATTTTAAAACGGAGAGATAAGCTTAAAAATCGTTTCTACTTTGTTTCATCCTATAATCGTTGCTCCTATTTTCAACTCATCGTTGCTACTTTGTTTTTACTAAACAGAGTCCATCCTATAACAGTTTCCTCCTATTTTGTTTCCAGCACAAAAATAGGTTCAAATTGCTGCTGCTACTTTGTTTGCAAGATAAACATTAAAAAAAAAACAAATCACTCCTATTAACAGATTGCTACTATTTTGTTTGCCAGATAACCCGTAAGCAATATTTTGCCCTAGATTTACCCTAATTTCTCTGCTTAATTTTACTATATTAACCCTATTTAATTTAAACAAAATGTTAATTGTTATGGAAATCTCCTATTGTTATGCAAAGCATCATTTATTACTTCACTTATTAATTAAAGTTAACCCGTAAGCAATATTTTGCCCTAGATTTACCCTAATTTCTTTGATTAATTTTACTATATTAACACTATTTAATTTAAACAAAATGTTAATTGTTATGGAAATCTCCTATTGTTATGTAAAGCAACATAAACACATCGCATTAACCCTAGATTTAACCTAATTTTTTCATGTGACTTTACTATATTAACCTTAGATTTAATTTATGCAAAATGTCATCTCTTATTTCTAAAAGTTAACCCGTGACGCAGTATTAACCCTAAATTTAACCTAATTATTTCGTGTGATTTTACTATATCAACCCTGGATTTAATTTATGCAAAATGTCATCTCTTATTTCTATAAGTTAACCCGTGACGCAGTATTAACCCTATATCTAACCTAATTTTTCGCGTGACTTTACTATATTAACCCTAGATTTAATTTATGCAAAATGTCATCTTTTATTTCTAAATGTTAACCCGTGACGCATTATTAACCCTAGATTTAACATAATTTTTTTCGCATGACTTTATTATATTAACCCTAGATTTAATTTATGCAAAATGTCATCTCTTATTTCTAAAAGTTAACCCGTGACGCAGTATTAACCCTAGATATAACCTAATTTTTTTGCGTGACTTTGCTATATGTAACACCCATACCAGACGTATCTAGAAAGTCTAGCATGTGCGTTGAATTTAGTACTGGATACATTAAAATATACAACATAAATTTTTTGAATGAATTTATATACAACAAAACGCGTTCGTACAGTATCAATACATCATAACTTGTCTAATTTGAAAATAATACATCCTTGAGATCCATGTTCTTCATGCTTTAGTACAAACGAGCTCTTGCTGAAAAATCCATCCAGCTGCTACCTTGACGTCCAATCTGATATCTGAAACAAATAAGGATTGGGATGAGACATAATGTCTCAGTGAGTTCCCCTAAATCCTAGGCTATAGGTAACCTCAGGGGGAAACCTACGGTCACCACGTGTCTACAATACAACCTGACGGTTGATTATACGTGTGTGGTCATGATTCCTAGACGGTAGTGCATGCTAGACCCGTCATAGGCTTATCTCACTTGTTATAGGCTTCACTTCCTATACGTGTCATGGCGGCCAAGGGAACCTAGGACCGCATTGCCAAGAATACGCTTACGTATCGAGGCCTAAACATAACATAATCATGGCACGATTCTAAACCGGACGATAAGGGGAAACCTAAGATCGTCATCGGTATCATGTTCTTTACTTGTTCTATTCCATGCCTTGTACTTGTCTTATAGCACCTAGTGCTCTAGTTCTTAAACATAAACGTGCATGGACTCATTCTTACATGTCATAACATAATCATAATCATAAGAAACGTAATTGTATTCATATCATGCATAAACGTATCTAAGTTCATTCATTAGGTTAGCGTTGAACAAACAATCATTATCTTGGTTCATTTTACGGAAAGTCCCGGGTGGAGTAACCCCGAGTACAATCCCATACATGACCGATGTACGTACATCGGACTCCCTCGGTGTCGTGCGGGTCCCTTGCGGCTTGAACCGTTCCCCTTAGGTCGAGAACCTCCCGTATCCCCCTGGCGTGGATAACAAGAGATACGAGCACCTACGTCTTGTTAATTTCAGTGACATGCGGGTCCCTTACGGCTTGAATCGTTTCCCTTAGATCGAGAACCTCTTGTATCCCCCTGATGTGGATAGCAAGAGACATGCCACCTACTTAATAATAATCATAGTCTTGTCGTACGTATACTTAAACATATTCATACTTGCTTGCTTATTACCTCGGACCCTTGAGTCGATCCGATTAGCGGTAAACTTAAACTTGTTCATTCCTAATCATGGTGGAGTGATTAACTAATCAAACCACGACTTAACATGCTTGCTAAACACTTTTAAAAATATGCGAAGAGCTTATACTTCGCGTCTTGTCATTCTAAGAATTCATGCTAACTAGCTAGTTCTCGACAACTATGTCGAGGCTCTAGTTTTCCCCTTGCTTATGAACAATTTGCTACCCGATTCATGACATGATTCTCTCGTATGCCATGCCTTACTAACTTACATAATACTTGCCTCTTTAACATAAGAATCTTGCTTTCATTGATCATCATTTGGGACCTTGGTTTGAGGGGTTTACATTCGTAAAAAGACACCACGGAGAAAACCGCATCGCGAATCCCCATGCCTGCTTGAAACAAGCAAAACAGTGAGATTTCTCACTGTCTTACTCGCCTAGGCGAGTGATTCCACTGGGGAGGCGAGCAGTAGCTCGCCGTGGCGAGTTGGGGGCGAGCAGGACCCCCTGTTCGGAGTTCTAGCTCGCCGTGGCGAGTAATAGCTTGCTGTGGCGAGTTAAGACAGTCCAGAACACTTAAAAATGGTATTTTTGACCCAAAAACCTCAAACCAAGTGTCTCTAAGTGTTATATGACCCTTAGGATCATTAGAAACCTGTAAAACATGAACTCAACAAGTATTCACAAGTCAAGCAAGCATGGCATACAAATGGGCAACTAACATATACTTGAAAACCTAGATAAATTCATGTTATTCATATTAATCTATCATGGCATAAACATAATCCCTAAGGGTGGGAAATCTATCTATGGAACTCACCTAAACAAGTTCTTGAAGCATCAACAAGCTCCAAGCTCAAACATGGCAAAACCCTAGTTTGTGATCACTTGCTTCCTTTGCTCAAACCATACATTCTTGTTGTCTTTTCTTGCAATTCATAGCATCATGACCTTTGCTAGCTCATCTCTAATCCAATCCAAGGCTTCTTCCACCAAAACCCTAATTCCATGATTTTTCCCTTGTAAAGATAGAGTTGGAAAAACAAGCTCAATCAAGCTTCTACTTGTTCCTTGATCTTGAGAGTACCATAAAACCAACTCCAACTTCTTGCTCAATCCAAAACCCTAACTCCTTGAAACCTTTATTGAGATGAGAAGTAGAGAAATAAACCAAAAACACACTTCCCTTAAATAAAGAGATCAAGAGGAAACATAAACTTAAAGCTTTCCATAAGTTTTGGAAAGATTTGGTAGTGAGAATGAAGGAAGGAGGCGTGGAGGAGAAGAGAGAAGGAAGAGAGAAAAGCTTTTGCCAACTTAGAGAGAGAAAGAGAATTGGAAATGAGATATTTTTGGGTTAAAACCAATTAAATATCCTTTCCACATGAAATTACCATTTTACCTTTGCCTTAAGCGTGTTTAATTCGTGTCTGATACTTTTCCCCGTAAAAAAGCTGACATGTCATAAATATTCCCATTAACTTACTTTCCATGATTTTAGTTCCACTGGCACGATCACGGGTAATATACCAATGCTGACAGGCGGGATATTACATTCTACCCCCCTTAAAAAATTTCGTCCTCGAAATTTAGAGATCAACTACCAATCATCCTGACAAAAACTTACCATCTATGGTATGAGCCATACTTCTTCTATTCATACATATTCAAAGGGTTTGTCATATCACGTCCTCATCTTATTTTTTTTTTATCCCACATTTAACTGAACATAGCCTTCTTGATCTTAATTCTACTCAGAATTTAGAGTTAACTTGCTACATCATGATTTAGAACTTACCTGGTTACACATAGACGTATTGTCTCGGACTTGCATTTTACCTGCTTAACATAACCCATTCATAAAGATATCTTATCATAAACATGAACACTCAGGATTTGCCTTTTAACTGGAATCCTACCGGAAGCCAGGTTTGCCCTGCAGTGCTTACTTGTAACATATTGTCGCGTCATTTTTCGGAGATCAAGGCTATTTGATTAGTTTATTGACTCACTAATTATTTCACGACTGAACATTTTATTTTTTTAAGAAAAGGGGAAAAAAGTTCAAACTACCCCATATTTGAAAAGATTTAGGGTTCGGGGGTTAGTTACATAAAGGGAAGGTGTTAGCACCCTTTATGTCCGTAGTACTCTACGGGAACCTCTTTGTTTTTATTTAATTTATGTGCTATAACTTGCTTGTTTTTGAAAAAAAGAATTTGAAATGATTAAAAAAAAGGAAGACCTAATTATCTACATTTTATTGATTTGGAAGGACAAGTCCCTTGCCTACGTACCCGTGAGGGATCAAAATCACGTAGTTCGTGGTTAAAAAACTGACGTTTGATTGGTTGTGTGTTTTTTATTAGTTTGAAAAAGGTTTTAAAATGGAAAAGCCAAAGTGGCAAAAACGTATTTGTTTGTGTTTTTTTAATATTAAAGAAAATGGACTCAAAATAAATTAGATTGATTGATATTTGATTAAGAAAAGAAAATAAAAAGACGTCACTTGATTTAGGATCAAGGTTTATTTAAGAAAATATTTTTGTGTTTTGTGATTATTTGCATGTTTTTGTTATTTTTGAATAATGGTTAAACTAGAATTGAAACTAACGGAGCAAGAAAATAAAAGCGTAGGTGTCTTGTAGTGACGTTGGATCACTACAAGAACCTTTAACCTAAGCTAGGGGCATAAGAATAAGGCATACACGCACGCACACATGCACCTAAAACTATTACATAAAAACCTATTATACATGCTATGGTCTGCAATAAAATAAATAAATTACATAAAGGCCTAAATATACATTCTAAAATATGCGATTCTAAAATATGCGAAGAAATAAACATGCATGAATTATTTACATCAAAGCCTAATATACAAACTACGTCCATGTGATAAAATAAATAACGAAACGTGAAATATGCATGATAATAAGCCTATACTAAAGATGCATGAATGATTTTCACATTAACCTAATATGCATTCTAATTATTGAAAAAATAAAAATAAGTGACATAAAAAATAAATATGCAATGAACAAATGAATGATGAATATGCATCCTAGTCTAATAAATATAGAAATAACAATATGCTAAAGAAACTAATAACAATGCAAGAGAATTTAAAATGCATGAAGTAGAATAAAAAAAAAATGATGCAACAGTGGGGTGCAGGAAGCAATCAGGGGGTATTAAACAGCAAGCAGGAAAAATAAAAAAAGAGAAGCAAGATGGGTCTTGCAGGCCGAACCGGGTCAGTTGTTGGTGTACGGGTTGAACCGGTTCGGATGGGTTGATATATAAAGGCCATAGGCAAAGAACTCTTTCATTTTTCTCTTTTCCTTCTCTCTCCTTCTTCTCGTTCACGCTCTTCTCTTCTCTATCTCAACTTCTTTTTTTGTTCCCTTCTTTTCCTTGTACACTTAAATCAACAAAAAAAAACTATGTATAAAAAGAAAGAATAAAAAAAATGAAGGGGATATACCTTTTGGTGTTAGATCAGAATCAATTTGATGGTGATGGCTTTGTATCGATCTGCGTTGTGTGTATCGTGACAGTTCTGGTGCCGCCGTCCATGAGTATATGTATTGTTACGGTGGTGAATTTGATTCTGACGGTGTTTGTGTTGTTTGTGACGTGACTGGATCGTTCGGTGCTGTTGTGCGGTCCTGTTGTTGTTGCAGTTCGAATGCGGTTTTGAAATGGTGATGACGGTTTCGTGTTGTGACTGGTTTTGAATTGGCTTGGAGGGATGGTGAGGGTCTGGTATTGGTTTCTTGAAAGAAAAAAAAATGATTGGGTTTTGGTTTTGGGATTAGAATCGCAGGTTTCTTGTGATTGAAAATTGATGAATTGGTGCGAATGAATTTGGCCGTTTGTGCATGTTGGAATTTTTTGTGTTAATGCGTTTGGTTGCAGGTTTTTTCCTGGTGAATTTCGGCCCCCTGCTGTGTGTGTGTGCAGGCTGTACTTATAGTGTAAGGAATCTGTGTTAGGGTTTGTTGATATGGGGCAAAAAACCAGTGGCTTGGGGAGAAATGGAAGGGAATGAATCGTGAATTCTGTTCCTGGAAATGGGATTGAAATGTGTTTGTGATAGGCGCATGAAAGCTGGATTGGACTGGAATTGACAGACTGTATTTTGGATATGGACTAGAATTGGACTCATCCTCTAATAATATAAATAAATAAAAATAAAGAAAAAGATAAACATGTGTATTTTTTTGGATTTTTATCAAATGAAAAATAGAAATAATAAGAAAAATGAAAAAATAAAAAAAAGATAACTACGTAGACTTAGACAATTGGACTTTAAAAAAAAGATAATTAAATAAATAAAAAAATTAAATAGAATTAAAGATTAAAATTAAATGATTTAAAAAAAGAAAAAAAAGATGGAAATTTAAACTTAAAATAAAATAACAAATAAAGAGAGAAGAAGACCCGACTCGGAACTAACACATGAGGTATTTTAAAATACCTCTGCCGAATCTGCCGAATTTTGACTGAAAAAATCAGAGATCGATCAGGGTCAGGCGACGCGTGTCAGTGTAGGAATGTAGGATCTTTAGGTCAAAAATTGGGGTATGACAGATGCCCCTATTTAAGTTTCTTCGTCCAGAGATTTGAAGATGAAATCTTTGATTCGATCGGACAGAAGAGACTTAAATATAAAGTACACCAATTTTGGACCTAAGATGCTATGAATGCTTGTGAAATTCTTGTATGAATGCAGGACGACAAAGATGATTTGACTGAGAATAGAAACAACAACGGGATACCCAAATTCATTGAAGAACAGGATCCGACTCCGCCGAGGGGTAATGTAGTTTCACTGGGGAAAAGATTGTCCACTACCGTAGTGGTTTGAGACGATAGCTTTAATGAAGACAAGACTTTTTAGCAACATCTCTTAAACAGTTACGCTGGGGATGACACTTTTGAATTTGAAATTGATTAGTGACATCACTGGAACAGCTAATGCTGGGGATGACACTTTTTATAAGACAAGAATTTTTGCAAGCTATTCGCTTGACACACAGGTAACAAAAGAGGCTTGCAAGCTATTCGCTTGACACAAAGGTAACAAAAGATATTTGCAAGCTATTCGCTTGACACTCATGATGACAAAAGATGGTTGCAAGCTATTCGCTTGACACACAGGTAACAAAAGATATTTGCAAGCTATTCGCTTGACACACAGTTAACAAAAGATGTTTGCAAGCTATTCGCTTGACACATAGGTAACAAAAGATGTTTGCAAGCTATTCGCTTGACACCAGGTAACAAAAGAGGTTTGCAAGCTATTCGCTTGACGCAGAGGTAAAAAAGATATTTGCAAGCTATTCGCTTGACACAATAATGAGTGAAGATCGAACTGAAAGGATACAACCAAAAAAAAGATTATGGGTGACTGATGCAACCATGTATGAATGATGTTGTGTATATATTGTGTATGCATGAATGTATGAATATTTGAAAGTATTAATGTATGAATGTACGATTGTGTAAATGGATGTATATATGAATGTATGGATGTATGAATACGTGATTGTGCAACTTGCATGACTGTATAAACTGTAAGATGGGAGGCGGACTGACATCGCAGTACAAACACTCGGCAAACTTCCTTGGAGATGATACTATTGTGAACAAATTGAGCCGCTTGACGGGGTAAAACCAGGTACAAGGTAGCGACTGATGCCTCCTGGGGAGAAATCCCATTGTTAACCAAAAGCCTGGAAGAAGTCGCCATTTGTAAATCAGCGCGGAATGCTTTTCCCTTGTCATGCTTCGACAGTCATTTTTTGTATTTTTCTTTGAAAATCCCTAACTTTTGCCTGGACCGCCCTTTCGAGTTTTTAGTCCACCGGGAGTATATTCCTTTTTTGTGCCCCTAATTTTTGCCTGGACCGCCCTTTCGGGTTTTCAGTCCACCAGGACGCTCTCTATTGCCTAAGCCGCCTTTTCAGGTTTTCAACTTAGCGAGCTTTGATTTTTTTTTTTTGTATATTTTTGTATACATTTTTTTTGACTGTGAAAGCATCTTGCTTGAAGCAGAGGTCCCCTCCATTGTGTATAGACATGTTTCTCTTTCGGAATGTAGCCGTTCTCGAGGCGGATGCTGATGTACGCTTCGACTACTCACAAGTTCAAAGAGAGTGCGTTTGTTGTTCACACTTTTCAAAAGATGTAAAAAAGGTTTTTGTATTTTGAAAATTTTTGCTTCAAGTATTGCCATCAAAAATAGAAGAATTTTTGCAAATAGAATAAATGAGAGTTCCAAATAAATGGGCACAGGCTCAAATTTGATGAATTGAGTGGTGGCCTACCAATGGCACGGCTCCACGGATCTTTGAAAAATTTGGAAAATGGTAAATATATGGAAAGGTACATTGAACACAGTAACCGTTATACTCTCTAACAACTTTGAATGCCCATGTTTCGAGTCTTTGAATGCCCCTGTTTCGAGTCATTGATTTGTGGACGCTTCGAATCGGAGGTTCTTTTGATGACTGGATGCCCCAAGTGGACTGTGCTGACTGATGCAGTTACTTGTCATGATCCTTAACTTTTGCATAGATCGCCCTTTTCGGGTTTTCGATCTATCAGGATAATCATCATTTTTTTTTGTCTCTAATTTTTGCCTAGACTACCCTTTCGGGTTTTCAGTCTACCGAGACGCTCATTTTTGCCTAAGCCGCTTTTTAAGATTTGCGACTCATCGAGCTTTTTATTTTTTGACAGAGTATTTCTTAACTGCACCAGCGTTCATAGGACGTGTCAGCTTGTCACCATCCATAGTTGCGAAAGTCATTGCACACGAGCCTTCATAGTTAGGCATCCACCTTTGACCCTGGAGTCTGGTTGAAAGGATAGTACCTTTTTGGGCACAAAGTCTCCTTCTTGAATTTCACGGGGACGAACTTTTTTGTTGGAAGTTTGTTCCTCTTTTGATATATTCGTACAAGATCTTCATGCGTTTAAATTCGATCAAGTTTGGACTTTATCAGAACTCCTATTGACGGGACTTCGATCTTCACGGGAAGCACGACCTCCATGTTGCATATTGGGGAAGGAGGGGGGTAGCCCCTGTTGAAATGTGTACTGAAGTATGATATCTGAGCAAAGCGAATGGTAGCACCCCGAGCCAGTCTTTGTAATCGAATGTTATCTTCTGGACAAACTCCTTGATATTTTGTTTGCAGCTTCAATGGCTAAAATGCCCTAGTATGTGAGAGATCTCGTCGGGAATCTCTTCATTTTCCTTCTTCAGCTTCGGACAAAGGGAACTCACGATTGGAAGAGAGTATATGGTTAATGTGTTCAACGGGTTTTTTAATGCATGATTTGATTATTGATATAAACATTATGATTATGCAGATACGTGGAAATGATTAAAGGAAAAATAATTTTTTTGTTTTTTGTATTACCATTTTTTCCAAAAAAAAGCACAAAATAAAAACAAAGTCGGGAACAAAGCGACTTTTTTAATGATGAAAATACATAAAGCAAAAAAAAAGCCCTAAACAAGTTCACTTCCGTCTCGGGTGGGACGAAAAGATTTTTTTTTTTTGAAAAACATAAAGCAACAAACAAACATATTAATTGAACAGATGAGTAATAGAAATAAACATCATCAACGACCTGATTGCAGATTAAACATTTCATGTGTCAACCTTAGATACCAAGATCCGATAGCGGATTAACTTTCACATTCAAATTCAAACTCTTCGAAAGGTATAAGGTTTTTTCGGATCAACTTCTGAACTATCTTCTGCAACGCAAAACAGTGCTCGATATCATGACCTGGTGCCCCTTGATGGAAAGCACAAAAGAGATCCGGCCTGTACCGGGATGTCAATTTTGCTGGCACTGGAGGAGGTGCCTTAGTGTAGACCAAATTCTTTTCGAGTAATTTTGGAAACAACTCTGCATACTTCATGGGAATCGGATCAATCTGTTTCCTTGAAGCCTGTTGTCGAGGCTGTTGTTGACATTGTTGAAATTGGGGTTGATAACCTGGATTTTGAACAGCACTTATGAAAGGCATATCAACGGCAGCAGGGTGATAAGCCAGATACTGTTGTTGAGGCTGACTTTCCACCATATTCATTTCTTGGTCTTCCTCCTCTGAACGGTCAGTGGGAACACCTTCTTTGACCAGACGTCCCTCTCGGACCCCTTTTTCAAGGCGCATTCCTATAATCATCATCTTTGCAAAGTTGTTGGGAGCACTTCCAACCATTTTCTCATAATAAAACTGATCTAGAGTCCTCAAGAAAATCTTGGTCAATTCTTCCTCTTCCAGAGGTGGACGGACTTGATCGGCAAAATCTCTCCATCGCTGGGCATATGCTTTGAAAGATTCATTATCATTCTGTGTCATGGCTTGCAGATCGTCTCTGTCTAGGGCCAAGTACAAGTTGTAGTTGTATCGTCGGACGAAGGCATCGCCCAAATCAATGAAAGTTTTGACATCAGCACGACTTAGGCCCGTGTACCATTTCAAAGCGGCACCAGTCAAACTATCTTGAAAGCAGTAGATAAGAAGCTCATCATTGCCGGCTTGAGGGGACATCTTTCTGGCATACATTGTCAAATGGTCTTTAGGGCAAGTATTCCCTTTGTACTTCTCAAAATCAGGAACCTTGAATTTGGGTGGTATCATGACATTTGGTACCAAGCAGAGATCATAAGCACTCTCCCCAAACATTTCTTCCCCACGGAGAGCTTTCAATTCCAACCGTAATGCATCAAACTTCTCTCTCAGTTCTTCTACCTGGTTATATGCAACCACACTTCCTGGTTGATAGATGGGTTTATGAACCAAAGGAGCTGAGTAGGTCATAGCAGCTTGAGGGAGCAAAGGGCCTGATTGTTGCACAAAAGGAGTTTGAACCTTAGAAACAACGGGACAGAGTATTTCACTAGCACTTAAAGGTGTACTCCAGAGATATCCTTCCAGCATAGCATGTTGAGGAGTACTAGCAAACACTGTTGAAATCGGGGTAGTGGAAGCAACCGTCTGAGCTTGAGTGCTGCCAACTGGAAGAGATAATGGCTGACTCTGTGCAACCGTCATCAAAGATACTAAGTTCTTCAAAATCTCATTTTCGGTCCGGAGGGTTGTAACACCCCGTTTTCCCAACGTAAAAATTTCATAATTAAAAATCAGAGTAATTCAACCTTAAACGGAATGCTACATTTCTTAAAAATTTATAAACGGAATAAATAACAATTTATTCTTCAAAAATATAACAACATAATCTTTAAATCTTCGCAGCGGAATAGTTTGACAACTTAAATAATCTTTGGCACAAGGGCCTCAATATAAAATTTCATAAAACTTAGTTCAACATCAATTCTTGAAAGATTCATAAAGTAATATGTAAGGAACAGAAAGTAAAGACATAATCCCATCCCGTTACGTATCAGAGCACCTAAGACACACTTGTGAGGAGTCCACTCACGACCGCAACTAATCCTGGTTACCTGCAAGTTACCCATACGAAGAGCAACATTTCCAAGCAGAGGGGTGAGATTTCTCAAACAATAATATAAAGCATATAAATCATGTAAAGTACATTCAACAACTTAAACATCCTATAATTCATTAATCATATCTAGCAACTTAAACTTCCTTAACTAGTATCATTATTCTTCCTACATTAGTCATATACTTCATATTATATCATCATATAAATATCATCACATATCTACAAATATTAGTCATAAGCATTATCATATATCCTTTTAATCATAGCATCTTAATCATAGACATAAACAACATCATATAACATCAAGTACTAATCATAACCATCTCATAACATTATATATCAACCATAAACATAATCACAAACAATCCATCTTAAATATAATCACGAGGAATCATCATACATCATCATTAATAAACGTATAACATCTTATCATATTCACATATCAGCATATCATAAATCACATAGCATCTTATCATAACAACTTCATATTCAACCATCATAATTCATAAGCAAATCATAATCAACATCATCATCAATCCTAAACAACATCATCGTCAAACATGAACAACATCATCATCAAACATCATCATCAAAATAAACATCATCATCAAACATGAACAACATCATCGTCAAACATCATCATCATTAAATCATAATTAAATATAAGTTATGACGACTCTACAATGCAACAACAACTTCAAAAACAACTTAGACAACTTCAACAACAACTTAGACAACTTCAAAAACAACTTAGACAACTTCAACATGCATGTGGTACCACCAGGGCATTAAGCCCCCTTCGCTAAGGTCATATTTGAACCTGTCGGGCATTAAGCCCCCATCGCTAAGGTCATAAAGAACCTGTCGGGCATTAAGCCCCCATCGCTAAGGCCATAAAGAACCTGTCGGGCATTAAGCCCCCATCTCTGACTATGCAACGACACAACTTTAATGCAACGACATAACTTTCGTACAACTTAGACAACTTCATGAACATCTATGACATCTTGACATCTTGACATCTTGACATCTTGACAATATAACATCTTAACAACTTGATGACTTCATAACGACTCGATGACTTAACAACTCTTATCATCTTAACGTCTTAACATCTTAGCATCTTGACAACATATGGATCACATAAATAATTCATGTCATATCATAATATAACAATATCAAATGATAATAAACAACATCTTAAAACATCATATTCATCAATCATAAACAACTTCATATAACATCGTATTTAAACATCAACAATAATTCACTATGTATCTTTGTAAAAACATAATAAATTGTGCACAACATATTTTCATGTCAAACAAAAGCTACTGGAAAGATATCACAAATATCAACAACTTTCATGTTTACAACAAAGATCAATTCAAAACAGAAACATATGAACAAAACGCAAAAACATGAAACAGAGAATGCTGTCACCGTACAATTTTGCAAAGACCTCCCTGTAGTATTTTAATCATAACTCAAAGATCAAACATCATTTTCACGTCAAACCAAAGCCACTAGAAATCTAGCAAAATTATCTAAAACTTTCATGTTTACGCCTAAGACCAGTTCTGTACCGATCAATACCAGTTTTCATTTTAAATTCGGAAAAGTTGTGCTGAAAGTCCATAAAAATTCACTGTGACTTACGTGCAGTAATTTGACCATAACTCAAGTTCTATAAATCCTATTGACGTGAGACCAACGGCATTAGAACGCTAACATCCATACCTACAACTTTCGTGTTTACACCTAAACCCAGTTCGGAACTTAAACTTGTCAAACTGAGACAATAAAAACGCGTTTTGCACCTTGACAGCAAAATCGCAGTTCAGCTGCGATTTCGCTTTGGGGAAATCTTTTCCACTTCTTATTCGATCCAATACTCTCCAAACTTGACCCTAATCATTACCCTATGATTACCCTATCATTAGAACACTAATTATTCATCAACTTACTGTATGCAAATTCAAAGGGTTCTCAAATCTATTAACAACCTATTACAATTATTAAACCCTAATTCTTAAACTCACCAACATCTCATCCAATTCCATGGTTCTAACCTCAAAACTACATCCAATAATCGTCATATGGGTTATCTAAGGACTGTATACAATTTCTACATCAATTCAACAAGTTTTCATCATCTAATCATCAAATCTCTCTCAAAACCCTAATTCTCAAATTCTCACAAACATTCCCCAACTTGTTAGATGCAATCTAATGATTTAACAACTTAATATTAATGCAAGATAGTCTCACCCTCACCTTAGATTAATTCCTGAATCAGCGGCAGCGTTCTTCTTTCCTAAGGTCTTCTCCTCTTCTCTTCTTTCTTGTTCTCCTCTTTTCCAAAAAGCGATTTTCGGTAAACTCTTTCTAACCTAAGCTTCTCTATTTATAATACTAAACGCTCTTCCTAAATCTATTTTGGCCCAACAACTTATTCTTCTTTCTATTCTAGCCCCCTTCTTATTTCTCTTACACCTCAAAACTACTCTATTCCTCATAATCTTATTTATTTCTAAATTAAATATATCTCTCCTCCACTTAATAATAATAATACACCAATAACAAATATATCTCTAACAAATAACAAATATATTTCTACACCAAATAACAAATATATCTATAACAAATAACAAATATATTTCTACACCAAATAACAAATATATCTATAACAAATAACAAATATATTTCTACACCAAATAAAAATTATATTATGCTAGTAAATACCAACATATAACATAACAAAATATCACATAAATCATGTAAATCATACCAATCATATAAATATATTCTAAAACTAATTAAAATAATTAAATAAAAGGAGGTCGTTACAAGGGTTGTCACCTCTTCATGAAGCTTGTGGTTCTCTTGTTTAAGATGATCCATTCTGATTTGCTCGAGTGTTGTAGATGCGAGTAGACTGATGGATTAACCTTTTGTAGACAGAAACAAAGTATGAGACACAGACTAGAAACTATGAATGCAAAATGATGCATGATACTTATGCAAAAATATTTATTTTATCGAAGGATTTGTCAAAGTAATTGTAAACATCATAAGGAACATTGTTTCATTTGATAATTGAAAATATTACAAACAGTCCCCTTTTTGAGAGCAAAAGCAAAACTAAGGAAAAAGTTCCTAGCAAAGCTAAAGTCTAGTTAAGACTTTTGAAGATGTATTGATGTTAGAGTTCATATCTTTGTTGTTTACAAAAAACTTAGCTAAGTCCTTCGATGCTTTGATTTAAAAAAGTTTTTTTTTTATGAATGTATGCATGTATGCATGAACATGCTAAAGAACGGAGAAAACATGGTGAGGATTAGGTCCATGATGTTGGAGTCAAGGGTAACAAAGTCATTTGGTAAGGACTATGGTTTTCAAATGTACCTGTATCACGGGTTCTACCAAGTTCCCAGAGTTATCAACCACTCCCGAACACTATCGGGTTACGGAAATACTTCCGATCCAACAATGTTCGTAAGAAAGTCTCGTCTGAGTGTGGTATCGCGTGTCAACTAAACCAAGATTACTCATGATTAGCCACCGCACCACGTCCTAAAAGGCCAAGAGGGGTTAAGGGTAACTAAAGGTCCTCAACTTTCGACAGTCACTTGAAAATAACATGCCAAACACGAATACTCATGCCAACATAGTATACTTCCAAGATCCCTCAGTTGAGTTGGGTTATCACATGTGTCACGAACCAAAATTCACTCTTGGCAAGGCACTATGATTATACCACCATCCTATCTTAATGTTTCTCTCAAGTCTGGGTAATGGACTTATCTCACCACTCTCATTAGAAAGAAGAAAGAGAGGGAGCATATATACACGTATTTCCATCTTTTATTTTTGATTTTTTTTTAAGCAAGTTATAGTACAAAAATTAAATAAGACCAAGTTAGGCTCAACCCTCTTACGGGGTTTCCCCAGTGAAGTCGCCAATTCTGTCGCGTCATTTTTCGGAGATCAAGGCTATTTGATTAGTTTATTGACTCACTAATTATTTCACGACTGAACATTTTATTTTTTTTAGAAAAGGGGAAAAAAGTTCAAACTACCCCATATTTGAAAAGATTTAGGGTTCGGGGGTTAGTTACATAAAGGGAAGGTGTTAGCACCCTTTATGTCCGTAGTACTCTACGGGAACCTCTTTGTTTTTATTTAATTTATGTGCTATAACTTGCTTGTTTTTGAAAAAAAGAATTTGAAATGATTAAAAAAAAGGAAGACCTAATTATCTACATTTTATTGATTTGGAAGGACAAGTCCCTTGCCAACGTACCCGTGAGGGATCAAAATCACGTAGTTCGTGGTTAAAAAACTGACGTTTGATTGGTTGTGTGTTTTTTATTAGTTTGAAAAAGGTTTTAAAATGGAAAAGCCAAAGTGGCAAAAACGTATTTGTTTGTGTTTTTTTAATATTAAAGAAAATGGACTCAAAATAAATTAGATTGATTGATATTTGATTAAGAAAAGAAAATAAAAAGACGTCACTTGATTTAGGATCAAGGTTTATTTAAGAAAATATTTTTGTGTTTTGTGATTATTTGCATGTTTTTGTTATTTTTTAATAATGGTTAAACTAGAATTGAAACTAACGGAGCAAGAAAATATAAAAGCGTAGGTGTCTTGTAGTGACGTTGGATCACTACAAGAACCTTTAACCTAAGCTAGGGGCATAAGAATAAGGCATACACGCACGCACACATGCACCTAAAACTATTACATAAAAACCTATTATACATGCTATGGTCTGCAATAAAATAAATAAATTACATAAAGGCCTAAATATACATTCTAAAATATGCGATTCTAAAATATGCGAAGAAATAAACATGCATGAATTATTTACATCAAAGCCTAATATACAAACTACGTCCATGTGATAAAATAAATAACGAAAAGTGAAATATGCATGATAATAAGCCTAAACTAAAGATGCATGAATGATTTTCACATTAACCTAATATGCATTCTAATTATTGAAAAAATAAAAATAAGTGACATAAAAAATAAATATGCAATGAACAAATGAATGATGAATATGCATCCTAGTCTAATAAATATAGAAATAACAATATGCTAAAGAAACTAATAACAATGCAAGAGAATTTAAAATGCATGAAGTAGAATAAAAAAAAAATGATGCAACAGTGGGGTGCAGGAAGCAATCAGGGGGTATTAAACAGCAAGCAGGAAAAATAAAAAAAGAGAAGCAAGATGGGTCTTGCAGGCCGAACCGGGTCGGTTGTTGGTGTACGGGTTGAACCGGTTCGGATGGGTTGATATATAAAGGCCATAGGCAAAGAACTCTTTCATTTTTCTCTTTTCCTTCTCTCTCCTTCTTCTCGTTCACGCTCTTCTCTTCTCTATCTCAACTTCTTTTTTTGTTCCCTTCTTTTCCTTGTACACTTAAATCAACAAAAAAAAACTATGTATAAAAAGAAAGAATAAAAAAACGAAGGGGATATACCTTTTGGTGTTAGATCAGAATCAATTTGATGGTGATGACTTTGTATCGATCTGCGGTGTGTGTATCGTGACAGTTCTGGTGCCGCCGTCCATGAGTATATGTATTGTTACGGTGGTGAATTTGATTCTGACGGTGTTTGTGTTGTTTGTGACGTGACTGGATCGGTCGGTGCTGTTGTGCGGTCCTGTTGTTGTTGCAGTTCGAATGCGGTTTTGAAATGGTGATGACGGTTTCGTGTTGTGACTGGTTTTGAATCGGCTTGGAGGGATGGTGAGAGTCTGGTATTGGTTTCTTGAAAGAAAAAAAATGATTGGGTTTTGGTTTTGGGATTAGAATCGCAGGTTTCTTGTGATTGAAAATTGATGAATTGGTGCGAATGAATTTGGCCGTTTGTGCATGTTGGAATTTTTTGTGTTAATGCGTTTGGTTGCAGGTTTTTTCCTGGTGAATTTCGGCCCCCTGCTGTGTGTGTGCAGGCTGTACTTATAGTGTAAGGAATCTGTGTTAGGGTTTGTTGATATGGGGCAAAAAACCAGTGGCTTGGGGAGAAATGGAAGGGAATGAATCGTGAATTCTGTTCCTGGAAATGGGATTGAAATGTGTTTGTGATAGGCGCATGAAAGCTGGATTGGACTGGAATTGACAGACTGTATTTTGGATATGGACTAGAATTGGACTCATCCTCTAATAATATAAATAAATAAAAATAAAGAAAAAGATAAACATGTGTATTTTTTTTGGATTTTTATCAAATGAAAAATAGAAATAATAAGAAAAATGAAAAAATAAAAAAAAAGATAACTACGTAGACTTAGACAATTGGACTTTAAAAAAAAGATAATCAAATAAATAAAAAAATTAAATAGAATTAAAGATTAAAATTAAATGATTTAAAAAAAGAAAAAAAAGATGGAAATTTAAACTTAAAATAAAATAACAAATAAAGAGAGAAGAAGACCCGACTCGGAACTAACACATGAGGTGTTTTAAAATACCTCTCTGCCGAATCTGCCGAATTTTGACTGAAAAAATCAGAGATCGATCAGGGTCAGGCGACGCGTGTCAGTGTATGAATGTAGGATCTTTAGGTCAAAAATTGGGGTATGACACATATTAACATCTCTCATACATACATCTTATCTTGAATACATAATTCATGAATCATTTTACGTACTGTACCTTGAGACATATGCCTCTTACTTCCATTACTCATCTAGATGATTCCACGAATCTCTTTCCGAGTCTTAAGAAATCTTCCGTTCTCATTGAAAACTTATTGCATCTTATCGCACCCGAATTAAAGGGTAACTCATATAGCTTGACATAGATAAGCGAAATCAACTAGCCACTTTATCTGACAATCTAATAACCAACATTGTGGTTAACGTGTTCTTGAAACTTTCTAGCAAATTTACTTACACATACATCATACATTCTTAACACATTTCCGTGTATCCCGCAGGATATTGGCTTCATACGAACATTGTCGTTTCCATAACATGTGCATACTTTCAAGTGCTGTCTCTTGTTAAATGATAACGATACATGTTCTAAAATCTTTTTTGAAGAAATTTTTCTTAAACTTTGGTATTCGGGTTCTTGGAACGAATATATATATACAACTAAAAAGATTTTATCATTTCCAAAACTGATTGTGTAATAGTACCACAGAACCATCGGACGAGTTTCTATATTTTGAAAAAGATTTAACAACTCGCCCCAAACTTGTCCACGACAAGTCGTTCTTGAAGTTTGTACGTCTTAAGTGAGTTTACTTACGACGTATCTTATCAGTTTCAAAAATGTGTAATTCCATGAGTTTTAAAATAAGCATCGTTCCCAAGTTCCTTAGTACCAATCTTAGCTTTAAAAGTTATAAAATCATGACTTAACATGTCTTAACAAGTATCGTTTTCACTCAACAAGTATTTGCATATGAGAGTATGATTCTCATTGCATAAACTCGAGAGTTGCATCTCCTTTCATGATAACATACTTAACTCCGAAAGTGGATTCTTACCTTCTTAACTAACATACGTAGCTCATACACGTATTACTGCATAACATAGACCATAGATGATCCTTCGCCCACTTGACGGTAACTTGTTCCTCTTCTTCAGGAACACATAACTTGATTCTCCACATAATTTTATTCAGTTATCACTTAAGCGTTAATACCTTTTTCCGAAACCGGTCATCATACTCTATGTTTCAATCATTACTTGAATCACAAGAGGAAACCTTCTGAACCTAACATGTTTTCCAATATCATCATTCATGCATTCTTGACCAATTCATATGTGGCAACTCTTGTCTTTCTCATCTTACCTTGGTGGAGATACATACTTAAAACTTTTACCTTAGCCAATGATGACAATATAAACATCCATATTTACTTATCACATCGAGAACTCCTCGCTTGTCTTATGATGCATCTTGCTAAACTTGAATTACCAACCGAACATTCTTCACGAAAATCCATACATACTAAAATTCCATGTTTCGTGATTAACAATTAGCTTCCATGGCGCTACTCTGATTCCCACCGGTTGGTTTAAACCATTACTCTAATCCGTTAGAGCGATTGAGACTTCACATTCCTTACACTTCTCTTTACTACTGCCTTGTAAGAACAAAACTCGTGATGACTTATCTTATGCTCATAATACTTGACTTGGGGGTAAACCTTACGTTCTTGCTGGTTACTTTTACCATACATATCATAATTGAACTTGTTTCCAAGCAACTCGAATTCCTTTGACAAACTCATATAACACTTGAACATATCCTTCTTGAACATTTAATCCTTGTACCTTCGCATCCTCGCATACTATATTTTGCTTAATCATAACAATGCTTGCTCGTTGATTTTTCTTTTAAAAGAAAACTTCGTAAGCTAGCGCACATGTCATTGACGTTGATGATTTTCCTACTTTATAAATATATTGAGTTTTGGCCCCAGGCGTTGTTCTAAAATCATAGAACGAGTTGATAACACATATGTGCCATCAAACCTAGACCCTAATGAGTCTAGGCCGCTCTACGAGTGTCGAAGCAAACCGGTTCCTAGAAAATCTCGTGAATTTTCAAAATATCAACCTCAATCACCCATACGTGTAAATCCTTTTTAAAATCCTTTAAACCTGATAGTTCAATTTCATAATGAGCCTTAGCAAGTTAATTAAGCAAAACATAGGTTTGAGCGATACGTCATAATTCCACATAATCGGTGAACCTTGTGATTCCTCATAACTTAGCACCACTTTAACTTCTTACTTCATACCTCATGCATAAACATCTGTGACTTTCCTTCTAATTGCCGGAACTTCTATACTCTTGATCTTAGCTCGTTCTTGACTCTTGACATATTAACTTCCAAAGCTACCTTAAACCGTATCGATTTCGTTGATTGTTGCCCATGTCCTTTTCCTTGAAAATCTTAGGATATGATATGCATTCGTTACTTGATGTCATAAATTATTTTTCGTCATATAAAAGATTATTGTGAAGACATCTCCCCAATAGTCATTGCAAACCATTGGAACGAACGGGTAAATTTCATAAAAACGGAAAATTTTGTTCCAAGTTCGCTTTTGGTGAGTTTCTCCAACTATATATTTTTTTTCTCAAGTAACCAATGCACATCATTCATTCCTAGCATCGTAAAACATTCCATAACGTATGCATGGCAACTTCAACCTTTTCGATACAATTCTTGGCACGTCGGGAATCAATGCCTTAATCCTGATAATATAAAACTTTCTCTTGAATCCTTAACTTCCTCCACTACGAATAGCTTACCTCATTACGTTGCCACTTACGCAACTTTCCGAACATACATGTCCTTAACTTCATTCATATATTACCATTTCTGAGAGCTCGTTGACTCCGTCAACATACGTCGACTTCTCACTATCTTGTAACCTTGTACTGACATTCCAGAATATAATAAACTCGTTCCAACAACAACTCTTACCGAAACTTTCCGTCATGGTTAGATACATATATCCAACTTATTCACTTTCGGGGTACATGAAGTATCACTAACATCTTACCCGACATTGTCGGAACGTTCCTTCTTAACATAACCTTACATTCCCGGAGGATTCCCACTTCTACTTGCTTTGTTCACCGGCCACCTTTTGGCACGATCAACTTCTTCATCACGTACTTCGTTCCTCCTGGGTCCTATTCAGCTCTCAGGCATCCATTCTAATCGTTGAATGCTAAATTGAGTTGATCAGGCTCAACTAACAACGACAACTAGAACATTTACCCGAAACCCAATGGTCCCCCAACCTTAGTTGTAACTTAATGACCCAAGGCATGGTCTGAATCGACCTGCTCTGATACCAAATGTAACACCCATACCAGACGTATCTAGAAAGTCTAGCACGTGCGTTGAATTTAGTACTGGATACATTAAAATATACAACATAAAAATTTCGAATGAATTTATATACAACAAAACGCGTTCGTACAGTATCAATACATCATAAATTGTCTAATTTGAAAATAATACATCCTTGAGATCCATGTTCTTCATGATTTAGTACGAACGAGCTCTTGCTGAAAAATCCATCCGGCTGCTACCTTGACGTCCAATCTGATATCTGAAACAAATAAGGATTGGGATGAGACATAATGTCTCAGTGAGTTCCCCTAAATCCTAGGCTATAGGTAACCTCAGGGGAAACCTACGGTCACCACGTGTCTACAATACAACCTGACGGTTGATTATACGTGTGTGGTCATGATTCCTAGACGGTAGTGCATGATAGTCCCGTCATAGGCTTATCTCACTTGTTATAGGCTTCACTTCCTATACGTGTCATGGCAGCCGAGGGAACCTAGGACCGCATTGCCAAGAATACGCTTACGTATCGAGGCCTAAACATAACATAATCATGGCACGATTCTAAACCAGACGATAAGGGGAAACCTAAGATCATCATCGGTATCATGTTCTTTACTTGTTCTATTCCATGCCTTGTACTTGTCTTATAGCACCTAGTGCTCTAGTTCTTAAACATAAACGTGCATGGACTCATTCTTACATGTCATAACATAATCATAATCATAAGAAACGTAATTGTATTCATATCATGCATAAACGTATCTAAGTTCATTCATTAGGTTAGCGTTGAAAAAACAATCATTATCTTGGTTCATTTTACGGAAAGTCCAGGGTGGAGTAACCCCGAGTACAATCCCATACATGACCGATGTACGTACATCGGACTCCCTCGGTGTCGTGCGGGTCCCTTGCGGCTTGAACCGTTCCCCTTAGGTCGAGAACCTCCCGTATCCCCCTGGCGTGGATAACAAGAGACACGAGCACCTACGTCTTGTTAATTTCAGTGACATGCTGGTCCCTTACGGCTTGAATCGTTCCCCTTAGATCGAGAACCTCTTGTATCCCCCTGATGTGGATAGCAAGAGACATGCCACCTACTTAATAATAATCATAGTCTTGTCGTACGTATACTTAAACATATTCATACTTGCTTGCTTATTACCTCGGACCCTTGAGTCAATCCGATTAGCGGTAAACTTAAACTTGTTCATTCCTAATCATGGTGGAGTGATTAACTAATCAAACCACGAATTAACATGCTTGCTAAAAACTCTTAAACATATGCGAAGAGCTTATACTTCGCGTCTTGTCATTCTAAGAATTCATGCTAACTAGATAGTTCTCGACAACTATGTCGAGGCTCTAGTTTTCCCCTTGCTTATGAACAATTTGCTACCCGATTTATGACATGATTCCCTCGTATGCCATGCCTTACTAACTTGCATAATACTTGCCTCTTTAACATAAGAATCTTGCTTTCATTGATCATCATTTGGGACCTTGGTTTGAGGGGTTTACATTCGTAAAAAGACACCACGGAGAAAACCGCATCGCGAATCCCCATGCCTGCCAGAAACAAGCAAAACAGTGAGATTTCTCACTGTCTTACTCGCCTAGGCGAGTGATTCCACTGGGGAGGCGAGCAGTAGCTCGCCGTGGCGAGTTAGGGGCGAGCAGGACCCCCTGTTCGGAGTTCTTGCTCGCCGTGGCGAGTAATAGCTCGCTGTGGCGAGTTAGGACAGTCCAGAACACTTAAAAATGGTATTTTTGACCCAAAAACCTCAAACCAAGTGTCTCTAAGTGTTATATGACCCTTAGGATCATTAGAAACCTGTAAAACATGAACTCAACAAGTATTCACAACTCAAGCAAGCATGGCATACAAATGGGCAACTAACATATACTTGAAAACCTAGATAAATTCATGTTATTCATATTAATCTATCATGGCATAAACATAATCCCAAAGGGTGGGAAATCTATCTATGGAACTCACCTAAACAAGTTCTTGAAGCATCAACAAGCTCCAAGCTCAAACATGGCAAAACCCTAGTTTGTGATCACTTGCTTCCTTTGCTCAAACCATACATTCTTGTTGTCCTTTCTTGCAATTCATAGCATCATGTCCTTTGCTAGCTCATCTCTAATCCAATCCAAGGCTTCTTCAACCAAAACCCTAATTCCATGATTTTTCCCTTGTAAAGATAGAGTTGGAAAAACAAGCTCAATCAAGCTTCTACTTGTTCCTTGATCTTGAGAGTACCATAAAACCAACTCCAACTTCTTGCTCAATCCAAAACCCTAACTCCTTGAAACCTTTATTGAGATGAGAAGTAGAGAAATAAACCAAAAACACACTTCCCTTAAATAAAGAGATCAAGAGGAAACATAAACTTAAAGCTTTCCATGGAAAGAAGAAGTTTTGGAAAGATTTGGTAGTGAGAATGAAGGAAGGAGGCGTGGAGGAGAAGAGAGAAGGAAGAGAGAAAAGCTTTTGCCAACTTAGAGAGAGAAAGAGAATTGGAAATGAGATATTTTTGGGTTAAAACCAATTAAATATCCTTTCCACGTGAAATTACCATTTTATCCTTGCCTTAAGCGTGTTTAATACTGATACTTTTCCCCGTAAAAAAGCTGACATGTCATAAATATTCCCATTAACTTACTTTCCATGATTTTAGTTCCTCTGGCACGATCACGGGTAATATACCGATGCTGACAGGCGGGATATTACACTATATTAACCCTAGATTTAATTTATGCAAAATGTCATTTCTTATTTCTAAATGTTAACCCGTGATGCAATATTAACCCTAGATTTAACCTAATTTTTTCGCGCGACTTTACTATATTAACCCTAGATTTAATTTATGCAAAATATCATCTCTAATTTTAACCTATTTTTCCCTCCACACTTTTGCATTTAATATTTATCTAAAGTAAAATAAAATTATGTTCCTAATTATAAGCTGTTTTTTTGGAAATAAATAATCGTTAACCCGTCTCGCTATACTTAACCTAATCCCTTACTTATAAATCTTAACCCGTCTCGCTATACTTAACCTAATTTTAACCTACTTAACCTAATTTTTCCCCACACTTTTGCATTTAATGTTTATCTAAAGTAAAATAAAATTATGTTCCTAATTATAAGCTGTTTTTTTGGAAATAAATAATCGTTAACCCGTCTCGCTATACTTAACCTAATCCCTTACTTATAAATCTTAACCCGTCTCGCTATACTTAACCTAATTTTAACCTACTTAACCTAATTTTTCCCCACACTTTTGCATTTAATGTTTATCTAAAGTAAAATAAAAATATGTTCCTAATTATATGCTGTGTTTTTTTGGAAAGGAATAACCGTTAACCCATCTCGCTATATGTAACACCCATACCAGACGTATCTAGAAAGTCTGGCACGTGTGTTAATATTAGTACTGGATACATTAAAATATACAACATAAAAATTTTACGAATGAATAATATTTACATCAAGTCACGTTCGTATAAATCATAATACAATACAACTCATCCATACATAAAAATACATCCTTGATGTCCATAACGTCCTGCAGCTTTACGAACGAACCCTTGAAGTAATATCCATCCGGCTCCAAGCATGCATAACATCCTGTTTATCTGAAACAAATAAGGATTGGGATGAGACATAATGTCTCAGTGAGTTCCCCTAAATCCTAGGCTATAGGCAACCTCGAGGGGAAACCTACGGTCGCCACGTGTCTACAATACAACCTGAAGGTTGATTATACGTGTGTGGGGACTTGTATGCTTAGACGGTAGTGCATACTAGAGCCGTCATAGTCATATCTTACTTGTTATAGGCTTCTCACCTATACATGTCATGGCGGTTGAGGGAACCTAAACCGCATTGCCAAGTGTACGCTATACGTAACAAGGCCTAAACATAAATAACATAGCATATTCATGACATGATTCTAATCCGGACGATTAGGGAAACCTAAGGTCGTCACGGGCATAGCTTTCTTTACTTGTCCTATACATATCTTGCTTTCGTCTAATAGCATTTCATGCTCTTGTTCTTAAACATAAACATGCATGAATTCATTCTTACATAAATATAACATAAACATATCGTGCATAAACGTATCTAAGTTCATTCATTAGGTTAGCGTTGAACAAACAGTTATTATCTTGATTCATTTTACGGATAGTCCCGGGTGGAGTAACCCCGAGATCAATCCCATACATGACCGATGTACGTACATCGGACTCCCTCGGTGTCGTGCGGGTCCCTTGCGGCTTAAACCGTTCCCCTTAGGTCGAGAACCTCCCGTATCCCCCTGGCGTGGATAACGAGAGACACGAACACCTACGTCTTGCTTACTCGGTGACATGCGGGTCCCTTACGGCTTGAATCATTCTCATTACGAGAACCCCTTGTATCCCCCTGATGTGGATAGCAAGAGACATGCCACCTACACATATTAATCATGGTCTTGTCGTGCATATAGGTTAAACTTATTCATACATACATATTTACCTCGGAACCTTAATCGATCCGATTAGCGGTAACTTATACTTGTTCATAAACATACTTATCATGGTGGAGAGATTAACTAGCCAAACCACATCTTAACATGCTTACTATCTTATTCTTAATCATGTGCGAAGATAACATGCTTCGCGTCTTATCATCTAGGGATTCTTGCTAACTATCTAGTTCTCGACGACTAAGTCGAGGCTCTAGTTATTCCCTTACTTAATTCATTACTACCCCATCATACGTAAACTCTCTTGTGCCATTCTCGTTGTACATGCTAAGATTGCCACGATTAATGATGCAAGGATCAATTGACGATGCGTGTAAAGTTTCAATAATTACTAAAGACCGAAAATGCCATAAACCCAAGTTTCAAGCCGTTTATAAATTCTATGATTTGATAAAGCCAAACTTGTTCCAGTAGAAAGGTAAGTGAAAACAGTGAAAGAACACCTCGAAACGATCGCTACGGACCCCCACACGACTGCCCCTAAGCACCCGAACGCAGAACAACGCGAACGTTGTCCTGTCTGAGGCGCCTGGCGCCAGGAGTAGGGCGCCTAGCGCTGGCTCCCTGTGTGTGGGCGCCTAGCGCCCTTGTACAGGCGCAGCGCTGCGAATTTTCGCGTTTTCGGTGCTTTCGGCTACGGGTTTTCGCCATTTTCGACCCAAAATTCGACCAATTGGACCCTGTAATGCACCAATACATCCAACAGCATATATAGCTTCATTTAAACATATCTCATGGCAATTTTAGCATGTAAACAACAAGAATTCCTTTGGGGTTATTTAAGGTTCATAAAAGCTAAACTAACATAAATCATCATTCATTCATTACAAGATTGAACAAACCCAAAGGTAGGGTATCTATCTATGGAACTCACCAAGATAAATTCTGATATCCTCTAAGCTTCTAACTCAAGACAAACAAAACTCTAGCTTGCTCCCTTGCTTCCAACTTGAACCCAAAGCTTCTATCCACTCTTGTAGTGGTTTCTTGCTTGTTGAATTGCTAGCATCCCTACTTGATCCACCAATTACACAACTTGGAAATATTGATGGGTTTGGGAGGGAAGTTGGGGGCGATAATGAAGAGAGAAGGAGGAGAGAAATCTTCTTCAAAAACCTAGAGAGAGAAAGGTTGGAGAATAATGAAGATATTTTGGCCCAACTCAAAATAAATATCCCTTAGCGTGCAATTACCAAATCGCCCTTGCCTTAAACGTGTTTAGCCTGACTCTGATACATAAGTCCATACTTTACTAATATCACTTAATAATGTCCTCCGTCACACATAACATTATTTACCA
Source organism: Medicago sativa (assembly GCF_051527215.1). Classification (NCBI taxonomy): domain Eukaryota; kingdom Viridiplantae; phylum Streptophyta; class Magnoliopsida; order Fabales; family Fabaceae; genus Medicago; species Medicago sativa. The sequence goes on along the minus strand of NC_140756.1, from coordinate 33,940,176 downwards.
TACTTATTTTCCATGACTCTTAGTCCTCTGATACGTTTGTCGGATAAAAATTCCATTAGGTAAAGAGCGGGATGTTACACTATACTTAACCAAATATCTTACTTATAAATGATAATCCGTCTTGCTATACTTAAACAGGGACGGAGCCAGAAAAATTTATAGAGGGGGGTGAAAATATAAGACGTGATAAATAAGATAAACAATAACAAATATCTACTACTAAATCTTGAGGTGTGGCGGTACTTGAAATTTTGAGAAATTGGAACTTTAGAATATAATTGTTCTTGAATGTATGATTTAGGGTATCTCTATCACCCCTAATTTCCCAAACGTTGTTGGCTTCTACTTGAAAATAGGAATAAAACTTAATAGACTGATCAATTCAATATATATTTATTATTATAAAAAATATGAGTGGATGGTAAGAAAAAAGAGAATATGAGTGGACCTTTTATTAAAAAAATAAAATTTAGTATAAGTGAACCAAGTTGATATGAAAGCATGGGTGGCGAACGGTTAATATGTGTTGGAACAAAATGTGTTTAACAATGAACCTTAAAGGGTTTTGATGATAACAAGGTATTAAAAATTGTAAATTGGACTAGCTAATATTTGTTCAAGTGTACAGGACCATAATTATAAAGTTACATCATCATTGGTTCTGAATGAGCAAATAAAGAGCTATGGAAACAACAAAAATTTGAAGCTTGGACGCTCCTGAAGGCAACTTGCTACTGAAGAGAAAAAGCGCTCCTGAAGTCAAGCTGCTCCTGAAGAAATAGCGCTCCTGAAGTAAGCTGCTCCTGAAGAATAGTGCCTCTGAAGACAAGAGGTCCAGAAGCCACATCATCAGAAGCTGCGTCATCAGAAGCTGCAGAAGTCATATCATCAGAAGCTGCGTCATCAGAAGCTGCAGAAGTCATATCATCAGAAGCTGCATCATCAGAAGCTGCCTCATCAGAAGCCATTTCACCAGAAGCTGAATATCAACTGGATTTGCAAAGAATCAAGAATTGAAGAATTATCAATGCAAAAGCTGTCTATTGGATTCGAAAACACAAACAAAGGATTAGTGGAGTTTGCAACGGTCATTTCAAAGGTGTTTGAAGGCGTGTGTTTGCAATTTGGACGAAAGCGTTGACATTGTACTTTGTACGAATTGTACAACCACGTTCTCCACTACTCTGTTTTGTGTCCACGCTACAGGACAAGAAAACAGCTCCAGAATACGGTTTCGCCTGCATAGATGTTCCTTTGGATAAGGAATGGATTTCAAATTTGTTCTTCATAGGACAACAACCAAATCAGGCAATATATCATTGGTGAAAGATCAAGCTTCAACAACGACTCTTTGGTGCGCTGGCAATTTCACAACGTCTCTTTCACACCTCTATATAAAGGAGTGAAGACCTAGAGATTTGGTAATGCAAGAACGCTGAACGAAAGACTCACAAGATTTTCACAAGTACCAAACCTCTGCTGAAATTGTTCTGCATTCACTTAGAATTTCTGTGTCTCAAGTCATATCTTAGAAATTCTTAAGTCCATTGAGTCTGTATCTGATTTGTATTGTGAGCACCTCTGATTGTATATCAAGTGTTCAACCTTAAACAATTTTCTGTGTAATTTTGTTTAGTTAAGAAGTCTCTTGCAGTTGTGCTTGAGCAGGAAGTCTCTTGATTGTGTTCTTGAGCAAAGGAAGTCTCTTGCTTGTGTGCTTGAGCATTGGAAGTCTCTTGCTTGTGTGCTTGAGCATTTGTAATCAGATATTACTCATAGTGAAATCTCCTTGGAAGTGCAAGGGGGACTGGACTACTTCCGGATTGTGGAAGGAACCAGTATAATTGCTTTGTGTCGTTCTTCTTCTCTCTCTCTCTGTTTTATTCCGCTGCATTTAGATTCTGATTATCACTTCAGAAGCTGTCTCACTTAGCTTCTGATCAGTGTGTTCAGTTTTTAGGAGAAACAAAGAATTTTTTCTAAAACACAATTCAATCCCCCTTCTTGTGTTTTTCTCACCTTCAATTGGTATCTAGAGCCTTGGTCTGTTGTGTAACACTTAACCGTGCAACAGTCAAAGATCTGAGAAAAACATGACTACTCCTCCTCCTAATGGTTCTGGTTCTAGTGATACTAGCTATAAAAATGTTTCACATGATTATAGTGATAGTAAGAAAACCAGTATTGGAAAAGTTCCAAAGTTCAATGGAGATGCTGAAGAGTTCTCTTGGTGGAAGACCAACTTTTACAGTTACATCATGAGCCTAGATGAAGAATTATGGGATATTCTGGAAGATGGTGTTGGTGATTTAGTCCTTGATGAAGAAGGAGCTGCTGTGGATAGAAAGAAACATACTCCAGAACTGAGGAAACTTTACAAGAAGCATCATATTATCAGAGGAGCTCTTGTCACTGCCATACCCAAAGCAGAATACATGAAGATGAGTGACAAATCCACTGCTAAAGCTATGTTTGCTTCTCTCTGTTCTCCTGCTTGTACATCAGTATGAGTTATTCAAAATGAAGGATGATGAAACTATTGAGGAGATGTACTCAAGGTTTCAAACCTTAGTTTCTGGTCTACAGATTCTAAAGAAGAGCTATGTTGCTTCTGATCATGTAAGCAAGATTCTCAGAAGCTTACCTGCCAGATGGAGACCGAAGGTGACTGCCATTGAGGAAGCTAAAGATTTAAACACTTTAAGTGTCGAAGATCTTGTTAGTTCTCTCAAAGTTCATGAGTTAAGTCTTAATGAACATGAGTCTACTAAGAAGAGTAAATCAATAGCTCTTCCATCCAAAGGCAAGTCATCAAAAGCTCTCAAAGTGGTTGAATCTGAAGAGGAAGAACATTCAAGTTCAGATTCTGAACCAGATGCTGTAGAAATGGCCATGCTCTCAAACAGACTTCAATATCTGGCCAAGAAGAACAGAAAGTTTCTCTCCAGAAGGGGTAACTCCAGAAGCTCAAGGAAAGAAGATCAGAAGGGATGCTTCAACTGTAAGAAGCCAGGTCACTTCATTGCTGAATGCCCTGATCTTCAAAGAGAAAAGTCAAAGGACAAGTCAAAGAGGTCTACATTCAAACCAAGCAAATTCAAGAAGCAGATTAAGCAGAGTTTAATGGCAACCTGGGATGATTTGGGTAGTGAATCTGGATCTGATAAAGAGGAAGCTGATGAAGATGCAAAGGTAGCTGTTGGGTTGGTAGCAACAGCAACTTCAGAAGCTGGATCAGATTCAGACTCAGAAGATGAAAACGAGGTATATTCCAAAATTCCCAGAGATGAACTTGTTGAGTCACTTAAAGAACTTCTTACACATTTTGAAGTAAGAACCAATGAGTTGAAGGATTTAAAAGAAAAATATGCTGATTTGGTACAACAGCAAAAATCAACTCTATTGGATCTGAAAGCTTCTGAACAAGGACTTAGGGGCTTTGACTTCATGTGTAAAACATATGAAGATCAACTCAGGTTCTTATGTCAGAAGCTACAAGAAAAGTGTAATGAAAAACCTTTAAGTAACCATGAAATTGCTCTTGAAGATTTTATTATATCTGGCATTGACAGAAGCAGAGTGGCTTCTATGATTTATAGCATTTACAAGAACAATGGCAGAGGAATTGGCTTTCCAGAAGTGAAACTGGAGAAAACCAATCTAAAGTCTTGTTGTGAATGCATCAAGGAAGGTCTGAAAACATTCTTTGTACCAGAAGGGGCTGAGTTGGAAACTGTTGTTCAATCAGAACCTGAAGCTTCTAGTTCTAAGGCTAAGATTACTTCAAAGCCAAAGAACTCTAAGTCAAAGGCTATGATCAAATCTGATTCCAAAACTTCAAAGGTTAGGATCCTGAAAAGATCAGAACCTATTCCTCAGAGTCTGGTGAAACCAAAATCTGGGGTTCTGAAGTCTAAGTTTCAGAAGAAGACAGTTACTGCTTCTGAAGTACCAAAACCTAAGGTGATGGTTAATCAGAAGCAACCCAACTCACAGCACAAGGTACAAGAAGTGAAGAGTAAAGCCTTAAGTACTAACCTTCCAGGACCCATAGAACAATGGGTACCTAAATCTAAAAATGTCAATGATGCAGGTATGTCTAAGAGCAGTGCCAAAGCAAAGATCATGGTACCTAGACAGTGGTTGCTCAAGACACATGACAGGAGACAAGTCCATGTTCCTCAGCCTAACAATGAAAGAGGGAGGAAATGTGAAATTTGGAGGCAACCAGTCAGGCAAGATCATAGGTACAGGAACTATTGGTAACTCCTCTACCTCAATTAATAATGTATGGTTGGTAGATGGTCTTGAACATAACCTTTTGAGCATTAGTCAATTTTGTGATAATGGTTATGATGTGCTTTTTGAAAAACCCAACTGTACAGTAATCAACAAGGAAGACAAATCCATTGTGTTCAAAGGAAAGAGAGTTGACAATGTCTATAAAATCAATTTTTCTGAACTGGCTGATCAGAAGGTGATGTGCCTACTATCAGTGAATGATAAGAAATGGATGTGGCACAGAAGGTTGGGACATGCTAACTAGAGGTTAATCTCTAAGCTTAGTAAGTTACAACTTGTGAAAGGGCTACCAGACATTGACTATCATTCAGATGCACTCTGTGGTGCATGTCAGAGAGGGAAAATTGTGAAATCATCTTTTAAAACCAAAGACATTGTTTCAACCTCAAGACCTTTAGAATTACTCCATATTGATTTATTTGGACCAGTGAGTACTGCATCCCTATATGGAAGTAGATATGGATTAGTCATTGTTGATGATTACAGCAGATGGACTTGGGTGAAATTCATAAAGAGTGAAGATGTTGCGTGTGATGTATTCAGTAGCTTCTGCACTCAAATTCAATCTGAAAAAGAATCAAAAATTTTGAAAGTCAGAAGTGATCATGGTGGAGAATTTGAAAATGAGCCATTTGAAGCTTTTTGTGAAAAACATGGAATTTTCCATGAGTTCTCTTCTCCTAGAACACCACAACAAAATGGGGTTGTAGAGAGAAAGAATAGAACCTTACAAGAAATGGCCAGAACCATGATTCATGAAAACAATTTACCAAAACATTTTTGGGCAGAAGCAGTGAATACAGCATGCTATGTTCAAAACAGGATCTATATTAGACCTATTTTGGAGAAAACAGCATATGAACTCTTTAAAGGAAGAAAACCCAATATCTCTTACTTTCATCAATTTGGATGTACATGTTACATTCTGAACAACAAGCTCTACCTAAAGAAATTTGATGCCAAGGCCCAAAGAGGAATCTTTTTAGGTTACTCTGAAAGGTCAAAGGCATACAGAGTGTATAATTCAGAAACACTTTGTGTTGAAGAATCTATGCACGTTAAATTTGATGACAAGGAGCTTGAAGATAAAACTTCAAAGCAAGGTGAAAGTTCTGCAGAGATACAGGTTCCTGAAGCTACTCCAGAACCTGATCAGATAGCTGAATCTGAAGATAGTTCAGAAGCTGAACCCACATCAGAAGCACAAGATGAAGCTGCTTCTGATGAAGCACAAGATGGCTCACATCAAGCAGATCCTCCCAGAAACACATTCAAACACAAGTCTTCACATCCTGAAGAGCTAATCATTGGAAACAAAGATAGTCCAAGAAGAACAAGATCACATTTCAGACAAGAAGAGTCAATGATTGGACTAATCTCAATGATTGAACCTACAACAGTTGATGAAGCACTATCAGATGATGGATGGATCCTAGCTATGCAAGAAGAGTTGAATCAATTTCAAAGAAATGATGTGTGGGATCTGGTACCCAAACCTCAGCACAAGAACATTATTGGAACAAAATGGGTATTCAGAAACAAGCTGAATGAGCAAGGTGAAGTAACAAGAAACAAAGCCAGACTTGTTGCACAAGGGTATAGTCAACAAGAAGGCATTGATTACACTGAAACGTTTGCTCCAGTTGCAAGATTGGAAGCAATCAGGTTACTTCTTTCCTATGCAGTTAATCATGGCATAATATTATATCAAATGGATGTCAAGAGTGCATTTCTAAATGGTGTCATAGAAGAAGAAGTGTATGTCAAGCAACCTCCTGGATTTGAGGATATTAAATATCCTGACCATGTTTTTAAACTGAAGAAATCACTATATGGCTTGAAACAAGCTCCCAGAGCTTGGTATGATAGACTAAGTAATTTCTTAATCAAAAATGATTTTAAAAGAGGACAGGTTGATACTACACTCTTCAGAAGGACCCTTGAGAAAGATATTCTTGTTGTGCAAATATATGTTGATGATATAATATTTGGTTCTACTAATGCATCTCTTTGCAAGGAATTTTCTGAGTTAATGCAGGATGAATTTGAAATGAGCATGATGGGAGAGCTGAAGTTCTTCCTGGGCATTCAAATCAATCAATGCAAAGATGGAGTCTATGTTCATCAATCAAAGTACACAAAGGAGCTTCTGAAGAAGTTCAAACTTGAAGATTGTAAAGTGATGAACACTCCAATGCACCCTACGTGCACCTTAAGCAAAGAAGATGAAGGAGCTAAAGTAGATCAGAAGCTGTATAGAGGTATGATTGGTTCTTTGTTATACCTCACTGCATCTAGGCCAGATATTTTATTCAGTGTATGCTTGTGTGCAAGATTCCAATCAGATCCTAGAGAATCTCATATGACTGCTGTCAAGAGAATCTTCAGGTATTTGAAAGGAACGACCAATCTTGGACTCCTTTATAGGAAATCCTTAGATTATAAGCTAATTGGATTCTGTGATGCTGATTATGCTGGTGATAGGATTGAAAGAAAGTCAACCAGTGGCAATTGTCAATTTCTGGGTGATAATCTTATATCCTGGGCTAGCAAAAGACAAACAACTATTGCTATGTCTACAGCAGAAGCAGAATACATTTCAGCTGCAAGTTGTTGTACACAACTACTTTGGATGAAACATCAGTTGGAAGATTATCAGATAACTGCTAACAGTATTCCCATTTATTGTGATAATACTGCTGCTATTTGTTTGTCTAAAAATCCAATTTTGCATTCAAGAGCGAAGCACATTGAAATCAAACACCATTTTATCAGAGATTATGTTCAAAAAGGAATTTTAGATATACAATTCATTGATACTGAAAATCAATGGGCTGATATATTTACTAAGCCTTTAACTGTTGAAAGATTTGATTTTATAAAGAAAAATTTGAACATGCACTTTGTATCTGATTAAATGCTTGCTTGCTCCTGAATAGGATTTTAGGTTCTGAAGTTAGTTCAGAAGCGGTAGTCCATCAGAAGCTCTTTATTGAGGTTCTGAGGAAAACTCGCTTCTGATGATGACGTCAGCATCTGAAGTCCAGAAGCTGGATTTGTTGCTTCTGAATAGTTGAATTAGTGGAAACGTTGGAAGTTACCTTTTAAAAAGTAACTTCTGGCCCACTAACTTGGTAGTTACTCTGTGAACTTCTTACGTGGCCTGTATGTGTTGGTGTATAACTAAAAGGGCAATGATGATTTAAAAGCTTTGAAAGTACTTTTCACGCGCCCTCAATTTTGTCATTAATGTTATGTTTGTTTGTCTCTTTTGAATTGCAATCGTTTTACTTTTAACACTTTGTCAATTCACACACTACTCACTCACAACAAACACATTTGCTCTCAAACCTCTTGCGAAGTAAGCGCATTCTCTCAACCTTAGAACCCTAAAATCTTCATCTTCTTCAAATCTTCGTAAATCATCAAATGGCATCATCAAGCTCGCAACGAGAAGATTCAGTATCTACTTCACGAATGGTCCCTGAATATGACTACAGAGGAAGAAGCATGAAATTGGAAGAATGGGATTTGCAGGTTCAGATAGAGAATCCAGTGGACTTTGATTCTCTGAATTTTCATAGGTGTTCAATCAGAAGCTACTATGAAGAGCAAGGACTCATGGATTATTTCAAAATGTTGAATGGACCAACATATGAAGCTCTGGTTAGACACTTCTGGGTAAGAGCAAAATTCTACAACAATCATGAGTCCTTAACCTAATTTTATTTGTATTTGTTGCACAATGTATTTGTGGGGAAAAATTAGGTTAAGTAGGTTCAAAATGTTAAATTGCACAATGGCACATAGAGTATGTTCTCAAGGCTGCAGCCTCTGGATACTACTCTGGAATTGATCTTTCAGATGCTGCTGAAAAACGCATTTGGAAAAAGCAAGCCAACTTGGTGATATACAATTCTGAGAAGGAGAAGAAATATGCTGAATTGAGCATGGAAACTAAGATGCTTCTGAAGATTCAGAATGAGAACCTGTTTCCAAGTGGTGACTGTGTGAAACCAAATCTAGCTCAGAAGGTCCTTCTCCAGCACTTCATCAAGAAGGAAAAGGTGAATGTGCCCAAATACATGTTCAAGTACTTGGTAGAGTGTTTGAAACAGAGTCAGCTACTGGATAAACCCTTGGTTCCTTATGGAAGACTCCTCTCAGAGATATTCTATCAAGGAGGTATCTTGGACAGTCTCAGTCAATCTCAAGGTTTCACAGATCAGCTACTTGACACAAAAACTGGAAAATTCATTAATGCTCATACTCTCTTGAATATGAAGCTAATCAGTGAAGTCACCAAACTTCAAACTGATTTAAGTGAATCATTTGTTAAGTCTGATCTTATGAAGGACTTTCCACCCATCTGCAAGAAGGATCCCATTGAAGTGCAGATGTACTATATCAAGGAACATTTTGAGGCAACCAATGAGAGAATCAGATTGGAAGATATTCCAGAGGAAATGTATGGTGGTGCTCTGCCACGAGCCAGAGGCAGAAAGTCAAAAAGGAAGATAACTGCAGAGCAATATCTAGAGGTTGAACAACCTGCTAAAAAGGCAAAAGTTGCTACTGACAAGCTCAAAATTGGTAGTTCATCAGTACCTTCTATTGAAGAAGCCATTGAAGACATGGATTCCAGGTTGATCATGGATGTTGGCATTTCTCTTGATCAACCTGCTATACCAAAGAGGAAGAGGAAGCCAGCCTTGAGGAGGACCAAGGATTTTCCTCATATCACCTCTACAGCTCAAGATGCTTCTGATTTGGAGTTAAAGGAGTTACAAGAGAAGAAGGCAGCAGCTGAAAAAGTCTTGGAAATTGCTGCTGAGCTACAAGAGTCTGTAGTCTCAGAAGCCAAGAAAATGTTGCAGATGACCAGTGAGGTTGCTCAAGAGGATTCTGATCCTGAACCAGAGAAGGTAATTAATATATCATCAGATTTCGCATCCAAATCATTATCAGACTCTGATGATTCTGATGATGATATACCCTTAGCTCAACTGTTTCGAAAACCAGTAAAAAGCCAATCAACATCAACCAAAACCAACGATAAGCCCTCTCAGTCAACTACTTATGAACCAGTTGGTCACATAATTAATGAGAAGTTGGCTAAACTGGCTGAGCAGAGAGAAAGAGTCATTGATACTATTTTTCGCCTTCACCCTCAACCTCTTAACATTCAACCTCTCAACATGATTCCTCCAGAAAATGTTGAGTCTACCTCAGAAAAGGCCTCTGAAGCAACTCCAGAAGCAGCTGCTTCTGAAAATGTTGTTTCAGAAAACCCCCATCAACAAACACCTGAACCACATAAACCCACAACACCCCCACAATCACCAACAGCTACCATTGACCCCCAACTCAACACTCAAACATCATCTTCACCACAACAACCACCAACTGAAACTGAATTTCAACCTTTACCTGAACACTCCCCAGAACCAACTCCCATGGATGTTGACATCTCTCTAGTCAATGTTCAAGCCTCAACCTCTACCACTCACATTGCCTCTGACCAGCCTTCATCTTCAAACACACAAACACACTTTACCATTCCAGTTCCTAACCCTGTTCAAGATTTGGAAATCAGTGATTCTGATCTTGAAATCCTTGAACAACCACCCTCAAACATCCTGGAATCTAGATATATTAATTCTGAGCTTCTCTCAATCCTGAGTCAGTTGCATAATCTTGTGGATCAACGAAGGACAATTGATCTCACAAGTGCATATGATGACTCCTGGGCATCTCTTCAGAACCGGGCAACTGAGCTAATTGAAAGCATAAGGGCTAAGTGCATCAGAAGCAAGGAAGCTTCTGTCAGGAAGTTAATGGAGCATCTGAATCAGAGTCTCAGAGTAAGAAGTTCTACACTGCTCCTGGCAAACCAGCCTTTCTTCTCAGAAACGGACTACTTGACCAGAGAAGCCAGGTTGTGTAAGCTTCTGAAGAAACAGATGGCACAGCAGCAGCAAGAAGCTAAGGAAAGGGAACAGGCTCTTCTCCAGAGGCAACAACAGCTTGAAGAACTGTTGCAGAAGAAGATTGAAGAAATGGAGGAGATGAAGAAACAACATCAAACCAACCCTTAGTTGCACACCCTTGTGTTTTTCTTTTTGTTTGTTGTTTGTTTTAAATTCCTAGTCCTTGCTTCTGAAACCATTCTGTTTTAATTCTCTTTGCTTCTGAATGCTTACTGATTCTGACTGTTTAGCTGCTTCTGATATTTTAGATATTCATGTTCATTTATTTTTGATCTGATTAATTTCTTGTATACTCTCTTTTGTTTGAGTTTTTCTCAAATCTTTTTGTCTTTTATGCTTATTTTAATTTTTTTTGATAATGACAAAAGGGGGAGTATATGTGACAAGTATTTAAAGGCTCTGAGCCCCATTAATGGCATTTGAAATTTTTGAAAAACTTCTATCATTCTTACCTTATTGGTATAAGCTATGAACGAACGAAGGAGTATCAAAATTCAAGTAAAATTAATTGAACCATTCTTCTTATCTATAAGTTAATTCTTTCAATGATTCAATTTTGTTTTTAAGCTCTGATAATTTTATTGCGCGAAAAATGAATTTAATTAACCTGGATAGAACTTAGGGGGAGCTTACAAACCTCACCTTAAAGACTATCAGACTCAGGGGGAGTTTGAGCTTACAAACATCAGATTCTGAGCTTACAAACCTCAGAACCCCAAAGTCAACTTGTTAATTAGATTAACAACAATTGATCAATTTTAAATACTTTTGTTTGTCATCATCAAAAAGGGGGAGATTGTTGGAACAAAATGTGTTTAACAATGAACCTTAAAGGGTTTTGATGATAACAAGGTATTAAAAATTGTAAATTGGACTAGCTAATATTTGTTCAAGTGTACAGGACCATAATTATAAAGTTACATCATCATTGGTTCTGAATGAGCAAATAAAGAGCTATGGAAACAACAAAAATTTGAAGCTTGGACGCTTCTGAAGGCAACTTGCTACTGAAGAGAAAAAGCGCTCCTGAAGTCAAGCTGCTCCTGAAGAAATAGCGCTCCTGAAGTAAGCTGCTCCTGAAGAATAGTGCCTCTGAAGACAAGAGGTCCAAAAGCCACATCATCAGAAGCTGCGTCATCAGAAGCTGCAGAAGTCATATCATCAGAAGCTGCGTCATCAGAAGCTGCAGAAGTCATATCATCAGAAGCTGCATCATCAGAAGCTGCCTCATCAGAAGCCATTTCACCAGAAGCTGAATATCAACTGGATTTGCAAAGAATCAAGAATTGAAGAATTATCAATGCAAAAGCTGTCTATTGGATTCGAAAACACAAACAAAGGATTAGTGGAGTTTGCAACGGTCATTTCAAAGGTGTTTGAAGGCGTGTGTTTGCAATTTGGACGAAAGCGTTGACATTATACTTTGTACGAATTGTACAACCACGTTCTCCACTACTCTGTTTTGTGTCCACGCTACAGGACAAGAAAACAGCTCCAGAATACGGTTTCGCCTGCATAGATGTTCCTTTGGATAAGGAATGGATTTCAAATTTGTTCTTCATAGGACAACAACCAAATCAGGCAATATATCATTGGTGAAAGATCAAGCTTCAACAACGACTCTTTGGTGCGCTGGCAATTTCACAACGTCTCTTTCACACCTCTATATAAAGGAGTGAAGACCTAGAGATTTGGTAATGCAAGAACGCTGAACGAAAGACTCACAAGATTTTCACAAGTACCAAACCTCTGCTGAAATTGTTCTGCATTCACTTAGAATTTCTGTGTCTCAAGTCATATCTTAGAAATTCTTAAGTCCATTGAGTCTGTATCTGATTTGTATTGTGAGCACCTCTGATTGTATATCAAGTGTTCAACCTTAAACAATTTTCTGTGTAATTTTGTTTAGTTAAGAAGTCTCTTGCAGTTGTGCTTGAGCAGGAAGTCTCTTGATTGTGTTCTTGAGCAAAGGAAGTCTCTTGCTTGTGTGCTTGAGCATTGGAAGTCTCTTGCTTGTGTGCTTGAGCATTTGTAATCAGATATTACTCATAGTGAAATCTCCTTGGAAGTGCAAGGGGGACTGGACTACTTCCGGATTGTGGAAGGAACCAGTATAATTGCTTTGTGTCGTTCTTCTTCTCTCTCTCTCTCTGTTTTATTCCGCTGCATTTAGATTCTGATTATCACTTCAGAAGCTGTCTCACTTAGCTTCTGATCAGTGTGTTCAGTTTTTAGGAGAAACGAAGAATTTTTTCTAAAACACAATTCAACCCCCCTTCTTGTGTTTTTCTCACCTTCAATATGCACATGAGTCCTCTAGGGGTCCTATATATTTCATGGGTGGCGGCTACCCCTTTTCATTAGTACTTAGCTTCGTCCCTGTACTTAACCTATAATGTTACGTTACGGTATTAAGGACGATGTCATGGAAAATTATGTTATGATACAGTACCAACGTCTATGCTTCTTAATACTATGAAATATTATATGACAATCATGACATTCATCTAAATTATTTTGTTACCTATTACCGTCAAATATTACCTTCCATATGACCCGTGCGTTCATGGTTCATAGTCGATGGTCTAGTGGATAATGATAAATATTACGAAACCCCATGTTTTGTGTAAATATCAATCTAATGGTTTAAACAAATAATCATTTGTTTTTCTTGCAGTTCATGTTGATCCGCGTTCGTAAGATTTAATAACTATTAAATTTTATATATAAAATTATGAGTATTTACATAATGGGATAGCTATTTATACACTTCATAGCTTGGTTGCAAAATTATTTAATGGTTACATAGCATTTTCAATTTTCGGTTACACCATCATCGTCATATTCATTGTAAAAGTTGCTGTTATGGAATAATTTCATGATCATGTTCATGGTTAATTTTGGATGGAAGTTGTATCATGATCAAATTAAAATAAGTCATAGTTAAATACACATATTACGGTTTTCTAAAGCCTAAGGCATATGTAGTGTCATATCTGTTGAAAAGTTAATGTTGATTATTTTTTATGAAAGAAGAAAAATCAAGGTAAACCCAAATAAAACGGCTGAAATTAGAAGCAGGCTTAACTTGTTAAGAGTAGAGAAAATTGTACACATGATTAAGAGAGTGAGCAATAATGTGCCAGTGAGCTTAACTCAGTTGGTAAGGACAATGCATAATAATATATGCAAGGTCTAAGGTTTGAACCTTGGACACCACCAAAAAAAAGAGTGAGGAATAAGTAATTATCTTGAACTAGACCATTAACCCGTGCTAATGCACGGGTCATACCGAAGGTAATATTTGATGGTAATAGATAACAAAATAGTTTAGTTGAATGTCAAAATATTAATAAGCATATACGTTGGTACTGTACTGTCGCGTCATTTTTCGGAGATCAAGGCTATTTGATTAGCTTTTGACTCACTTTTTATTTCACGACTTTGAAAAAAATTATTTAAATTGGGGGGTCCAGGGGTTGGTTATATTTAGGGAAGGTATTAGCACCCTAAATATTCGTAGTACTCTACGAGAACCTCTTGATTTTATTTAACTTTTTGTGCTCTAAACTTGCTTGTTTTTTCTAAACAAAATGGAATTTTGAAATGATTAAAAAAAGGAAGACCTAATTATCTACATTTTATTGATTTGGAAGGACGATTGTCCTCTGCCTACGTACCCGTGAGGGATCAAAACCTCGTAGTTCGGGGTAAAAATTGACGTTTGATTTGTTTTGTGTTTTTTATTAGTTTTGAAAAAGGTTTTAAAATAAAAAGCCAAGTGGCAAATGAGAATTGGTTTGTATTTTTTATATTGAAAGAAAAATGGACTCAAGGTATGATTAAATTGATTGAAGTTTGATTAAGGAATAAAATAAAAAAGAACGATCACTTGATTGAAAATCAAGGTTTATTATGAAAATATTTTTGTGATTTTTGTTATTTGAATGTTTTTGTTGTTTTGGAATAATAAATGAAAATTAAACTAACAGAACAATAAAAACAAAAGCGCGTGGATTTTTGTAGTGACGTTGGGTCACCACAAAATCCCTAATCTATTTTTTTTGTATTTTTTTGATATATATAAAGCGGTAAAGAAATAAAAGACACACACACACACACACACACACACACACACACACACACACTTTTCTCATTTATATTTACATTGGACCTAAATACATTCTAATTGCTGGAAAATAAATGACAATAATTAAAATGCTAAATAGAAATAAAATAAAATGCTAAAAAGAATAAAATGAAAGAAAATAAAAGAAAGGGACAACCGAAGGGACAAAATTACGAAGGGACTTATTCCGAAGGGACAGAAAAAAGAGGGAGAAGAAAAGAATAGCTCGTCAACACAAGCTAAATGAGGGAGAAGAGAGAAAAGTTCTTTGACAACTCAAGAGAACTTTTGGTGTCTGAAATTGTGAAGGATGAGAGCTCTATTTATAGGTTCTAAGGTTGATGAAAAATGGAAAATTGGTTTAATGCACTTTGATGGGGATTTGAATGAGATTGATGGTTTTGGAATGTGATTTGAATGATTTTTCAAATGGGAGAGTTGACATGTAAAAATGACATGATTGGTGGCACACTTGAGAAAGAAAAAAATTGGACCTTGACACTATATTTTTTGACAATTTTTGGACTCATTAAAAAAAGTTATTAAAACCTTAAGAAGTAATTAAACGAAAAAAATAAAAACAAAATGGTAAAATGGAAAATAAAAAAATATAAAAATCAAGACTGAATAAAAATGAAAGATAAAAATAAAAACTAAAAGTTCAAAAAAAATGACTAATAAATTAAAAAAGTGAGAAGAGGTATTGATGATGAAACGCGTTCCTGATGAAAAATGGGAAGAAAGTTTTAACTCTGCACTGATTATGGCATGACTTGGAGGAAAAATGTTTTGGACCCCTGGACACTTAATTTTGGACTCATTGACACTTTGGTTTTTTTTTTTACTTGGACAATAAAATAAAAGTGACTAAAATAAAATATGAAAAATGACTAATTAAAAGCTAAAATAAAAATTGGAAATAAAAACTAAAATTATAAAATTAAATAAAAGATGGAAATTAAAGAGTAAATAACAAATAATAAAAAAATAAAGAAAACTAAAATTATAAAAATATAAAGAGCGAAGAGGGTCCGACTCGGAACCAAACATGAGGTATTTTAAGATACCTTTCTGCTGAAATTTCCTTTGAAAAGTCAAAGACTATTCAGGGTCAGACAATGTATGAATGTAGGATGTTAGGTCAAAAATTGGGGTATGACATGTACCATAACATAATATTTCCATAACATCGTCCTTGGTACTATAACATAACATAATATTTTAGAAAGTAAATATTTGACATTAAATGCAAAAATGTGGTGGGAAATTAGGTGAGAGAATTAGGTCAAAATTAGGTTTAATTTTGCGAGACGGGTTAAGATTTATAAGTAAGAGAAAAAATAGGACTTAATTTTCGCATGAAATTAGAAACATAATTTGACTGTAGATAAACATTAAATGCAAAAGTGTGGAGGGAAATTAGGCGAGAGAATTAGGTTAAAATTAAGTTTAATTTTGTGACACGGGTTAAGATTTATAAGTAAGAGAAAATTGTCAGTGGATTAGTGGTGAAATTGTTGAGAAGAAGACATTAAGACTCGGGTTCGAATCCCTGCAAAATCTTTTTTCACTAAAGATTTTTTAGAGTAATTGCGTGGAGAAAGGAGGGAAATTTTGAGATTAAAATTAGGGTTTAATTAGGGTTAAGGATAGCTTGACGGGTTAACATTTATAAATAAGAGATAAGAGATTTAATGATTTGTTTAAAAGGGCGATTGATATTGGATATCAATTAATGAAAGCAAAATTAAATCAAGAAAATTGTCAGTGGCTTAGTGGTGAAATTGTTGAGAAGAAGCCATTAAGACTCGGGTTCGAATTCCTATTCCTGCAAATGCTTTTTTCAATAAAGATGTTTTAGATTAATTGCGTGGAGAAAGGAGGGAAATTTCGAGATTAAAATTAGGGTTTGATTAGGGCTAAGGATAGCTTGACGGGTTAACAATTATAAATAAGAGATTATCTTCTCTTTACCTTTAGACCTTGATTCTTCTGATACATTGTTCCATTCCTTCATAATTTTCAACCAATGGTTAAAGTTAAATACAAAACAAGCCATGTCTACGAAATTTCAGTTTTGATAAATTTCAAAATGGAAAATTTATGGAATTACAATTTTGTAAATGATTTTTTTTCTTTGAAAAACTTTTTTTTTAAATAGTTTTGTTATTTATTTTTTGAAGGGTTCTGTTATTCTTTTATCAGCCAAAGAACAATCTAATGGCTTGCATAAACAAAACTAACATTAATTATTCTCCCTTATTCACAATTCAAATTGAAAACCACATACCTTACAAATATAAAGAAACCACCATCGGTTCTCCCATGTACACATGGTTTTGTTGCATTGGGTTTCCTCTGCATTATTCTAAACTATTGCAAGAAACATAAATCAGTCTCCAATTTGTTTCAAAAGAAAAATCATGAAACAAAAAAATAAGAGTGGTAAAACTTACAAAGATTTTACATTTTGAAAGCATGCACTTATTCAAGTCATGATTTAATAAAAGATATTGAACATTTTGAAAAGCTATAAGTAGGTATAATAAAAGAAATGTAACAAAATTGAAGACAATGCAAATCTAAAAAACTCAAATGGTTTGGATGTGAATAAAGACGACCTGAAAGCATTAGGAAATGTGTGGAAACCTTGGAGTTGAAGAGGGAGTGAAATCTAACATCCTTTAATAGAAACATATAGGATATTTGGAATTGTTGATTGCAATTTTAATGCAGGTTTATAACTGTTGGTTGAATATTCAAGGGATTTTTGTTGGTTGAATATTCAAGGGATTTTTCTTGGTGGGAATGTAAGGAGGAAAAATTGGAATGAATTGGCAAAAATGAAGGACAAAAAAGTCAAATCGGGCATTGGGGTTAGGGAGGAGGGTTTGCACACTATTCTCCAGTTGTATATAACTTGATCGTACACCCGTGCGACGCATGAGTGAGTTCTACAAAAAAAATGTATTCGTTTATTTTATTTATATCGAGAGTTTTACCCGTGCTACCGCCCGGGTCATAAAAATGGAGAAGTTAATATATTGTGATATGATCCATCACATAGATAATAAAAGAATTAAGAACATACAATGGTTGTTCACACATTTTGGAAAATCTCCTTATACACTACATTTGAAGTGGTGTTAATACAATCCTCATTGTCATATGTTAATAATATTTTTAGGACATTATAAATGTAGTAGACAAAAGCAAAATTTTATAGTACAATCCCAACTTATAATTTTAATGTCATAATTTTAAATAGAACTATAAAAGCAGATTGTGCAATTGATTCAAAATATTTTTAGCGACATTGAGCAGCAATCCATAATTTTTTAACGAAAGAGATTTTGGCAAAAACACCACACAAATTATAAATTACTGAAACAAAGCAAATGTATTTTGATTCCTATCAGTTCTGTATGTAAGTTTAAAATATCTGTCATGATTCTATATTTATGTCATTTATATTGTGCACTAGTTTTAATGATAATTTTCCTTGTAAATTATCATACGTCAACTGATAGGTCCGCAAGTGCACGGAAATATCGGTTTTAGTATAAAAGATGTCGAATCCCACAGAGACCAATGTCAAGTACCGTTATCTATTGTCACGTTGTTTATCTAAGGCGATACTAATCAATTTGGTTGCGAAATTGGGAAAAAACTTTGATTTGATTAAACTTAAAACAAGAGGCCGGAATATAATTTGTGTCGATCGTTGATGCTTGCTAAATTGTATTTTATTATTGTAACAGGACAATATTTTCGCGCGTAAAAAGAATTAATTTAAAGAGGTCGTCAGCTTTCGCGTGTACGACATCGAATCTTGACTTTGTAATCTATTCGACCGCTTTCGCGCGTACGCCTTACAACGTCAAAACTCCGTTCACTACAAGAAATTTTGTATTTTGCGACACTTACTTTGCGACCCTTAGCTTAAAACTGCCTCTGATTACACCTTTGCGACAGTTTCTACGACCCTTAAGCCCAACAGCCGCAAACTTTTTAGTAATTGCGACCCTTAAGCAACTGTCGCAGTTTTTTGAGTTTTTTTTTTAGTTTTTTTTTGAGCTTTTTGGGTTATATCACGTGTTCTTCACCCAATTTCCTGACTATCGCTTTCCCAAATTCACTCTCCCCGCTCCCAAATTTCACTCTCCCCGCTCCCAAAATTCAAACCCTAAGCCTCCAATCTTCATCTCACTCAATCTCTGAAATCTTCATCTCAACCTCATTCTCTTTCATCACCTCTCATGCTTAATCTCATAAACCCTAAAATTCCCAATCTCTCTCACCCTCTGTTCTCTGCCATCGCCGCAGCCGTGCTTCTACACCAACCACGCCGCCGTGCCTCAATCTCGTTCAACCAATCACCACATTGACAAATCCTGCACTCGTCTCTCCAATCTACGGTCCCCACTTCTCTTTCCTTCCATTTCTCATGACCCACCTTCTTTCTCAAAGCTACGGTCAGCCTTCAAACCTAATAATCTTCAACTTTTCATTTTCAGCTGCACAATTGGTTGCTCCAGTCACTGCAAAAGCTGTAAGTTTAAATGTCTCGGTTGCATTAATGTCTTCTACAATTCTTGTCTCTTTCCAATGTTTCTTTTCATTTGTTTATTTTCCGGGGTAAGTTTGGTCTCAGGAACAAGAATTGTGTTTTTTAATCAGGAAGTGGTTGCAACTGTTTTTACTTTGGCTGATGGAGGTATCGGTGACTGGTTTGGATGCATCCTATTTTCAGCCGGACAACAGGCCAATGAAGCAGTTCTGGACCAACTATCGTCCCTGAGTTTTACTAGGTGCACTATAAATTCCTCCGAATGATTTTATTTCTATCATTTCCACTAATAATTGAAACTTGTGTATATGGTTTTTTATATGCTTCTTATTCAACTTTACAGTTTGGCTGTAATTTATGGGGCAGGACTTGTAACCAGCCTTTCTCCCTGTACGCTTAGTGTGTTACCGCTAACCCTCGGTTACATTGGTAAGCTTGTTGTCTTTTTACGTTTTTCGGTACCAAAAACGTTTTAAAATGACTAAAATCTCTGTTATAATATGGCAGGGGCTTTTGGCTCTGGAAAAAGCAGAGCACAGGTAATCTCTTGCTGCCCGAGTTAATTTCTAGTTAATTGAATCTGTGTAATTTCTAGTTTCTAATTTTGCGTTCTTATTCTGTGCAAATGGGTTTCGCTGTAGGGCTAGGGGAACTTCAACATAATTTACTTTAGGAAAAATTTTAAGTCTTTTAAATTAACCTTAAGATAAACTGATGATGATTTTTGTTATCATTCTTCATTAAGGTTACTCATTGAAAACATGTACATATTATGGGAATTTAGGCGGTTGAGAACTTTTGAGCATGAACTAACAAAGTAGGTTGTACATGCACATGTTAAAGAAGCTTTTAAAATATATTGAAACTTACACATACCTTTGTAGTTTCAAACTTCTGATAGTCTTTAATTGCATATAAAAGTATTACGAAGAACTCTAGTTTAAATTCCACTATAGAGAGTAAACGTGATGATGAATGTAAATCTGATTTTAGGAAGAAAAAAAAAATGTTGATGGTAAATGATATTACAATTTGTGTTGTCTTCCAAGTAAAAGTATAATGGAGTCGAAATTTTACTACAAATGAATATACTTTCAGGGGCAAAATTTAAATCAAACCAAAAGAGAAGAGAAAATATCTATACTTCTTCTCAAGTTCTCATGCTCTCACCTAAAATGGCTACTATATAGTGTAAAATGATATGTAATATGTGTGCATGCTTGTTTGGGTTCCAAGTACGCTTGATGTTTCTTTTCTATGTATATGAATGTCATCATGATCTTTATATATTATATTCATGCAGGCCCTTTTAAATTAGTTTATTGATTTAGTTTGTTAATATAGAGAGAGTGATTTAGTTTGTTAATTTATTTATTGATTTTGTTAGTTTCTCAGTTCTGTGCAATTGGTTTTCCGTCATGTTACGCCGCCGCCAATAATTTGTTAATAACGTCTTTCTTTTTTTTCTTCTTACCTGCCACAACTTAACTCTTCCCTTTTTTTCTTCAGAAAACAGTTGGAAACTGGTGCTGATATAGTTACCGGGACTCGTTATGTTAAAGGTGGTGGTGTGCATGGATGGAATCTTATGCGCAAACTAACAAGCAGGGGAGCAAATGTTCTTGCACAAACACTTTTATGGCCTCTCTCAGATTTGACAGGGTCTTTCAGGTAAAGAGATTGATAATGGATATCTAAAAGTTTAGTGAGTGTTTTTGCTCCCTGTTGATCACTTGATTGGTTTGAGATTGATGTATTGTTGTTATTTGTAGACTTTATAGGAAATCAGCGCTTGAAGATATTATTAGTTGCTGTGTTAGTAAGGGATATGTCTTTCAAATGGAGATGATAGTTCGAGCATCCAGAAAAGGGTACCATATTGAAGAGGTGTTGTTGCTAATTTGTGTTTTCTATTCTTTACATTAACCTGGTTGTTATGTCAATTTCATAACTCATGAGTTAGATATGTAGTTAGCATTAATCGTCACTATATGTGCTTGCCATTTATAACATCTTGATATATTGATCGTAATTTTCTTTTTCCAATATCTAACATGTACCTTTTATTCATAAAACTTGTGAACTGAATGATGGCACATCCTTTTTAATGCCATAGGATTTATAATTGACTACACTTTACAGATGCCTGCTGCTGGATTATAGAAATGTTTCACCAATGCATATATTCCCTAATCCCATGGCTTCAGTTGACTATGACATTTCCTTATTAAGTTACAATTGATCATATGTATGTACTTTGTACATTGAGGCTATCAGCATGTGTTTTTTGTAAAGGCAGTCAGCCATGCACTTATCCATGTAGACATTCTATTCCATATATTGATAGGCTATTGGTCTTCTGTAGGTCGCTGATAAATTGAAATTTGTATGACATATAATTATTCTTAAAGATGCATTTGATATTAACGTTGTCAATTTGATTGGCAGTCATACACACACTGTCTTGTGCTTTGCAAACTGTCCGAAATGATAATCGCAAAACATGGAAATTATTCCAGGATTGGCATTTGATGATTAGATAAATTGGGAGACTATTAAGGATGATGTTGAGTTGGGAAACTCTAATTACCCTATGGTTCTTGTTCAAGTTCCAATGTATAATGAAAGAGAGGTGAATTTTCAATATTGATTTTTTCCATTTTAATGTAATTTGTGACCTTTTTAAAGCATAACTTTTTGTCTTTGAAATTGACATAAAAATGGTTCAAAATGCAGGTTTATCAGTTATCAATTGGTGCTGCATGTGGACTCAGCTGGCCTTTTGATAGAATCATCATACAAATTCTTGATGATTCAACTGATCCAACAATTAAGGTATACATGCTACGAAACTAATGTGCACTTTTGTCACCTTAAATTACACTTTTGGTCTAGTAAATTTTATTTTTCACCTAAGTTTTTCTTTGGTTCCATTTTGGTTCTCTTGTTAGACACTATAGTCATTTATATCGGTTTTTCATTTCAGTCCATCAAATATTTCTAAAATAGAGAATAATCGAGTAACATGACTAATGATAGGGTTAAGTTTGTATTAAAAGGTGATTGTGAATGATTGTGGCAAGTGAACAAACAAAAAATGCAGGAGTTGGTACAAGTAGAATGCCATAGATGGAGAAGCAAAGGTGTGAATATATAGTATGAAGTTAGGGACAATAGAAATGGTTACAAAGCAGGTGCACTAAAGGAGGGAATGAAACATAGCTATGTGAAACAATGTGATTATGTTGCTATCTATGATGCTAATTTTCAACCTGAACCTGATTTTCTTTGGCGAACCATCCCTTTCCTTGTTAATAATCCTGATATTGGTTATTGTTGTTGTTGGTTATTGTTTTTTTTTTATTTGTCCTCTGTTATTGTTGTTAACCCTTTGCCATTGTAATCGAATATGCATATGAAAGATAATTGTTTGAGCTAATTTGTAATGCAGTGGTTCGTTGTTTAAGTTATTAACCCATTGTTATGTTGCAGGCTTGTTTCCTCTTTCCGCAACTAATATATTGGATCCTTCCATACATCCAGTTGATGCTTTTGTCCTTTGATTCCAGAAACAGATCAGGTATTGTACTGATTCCTTCATCACATGTTAATTGTTTTTTTTTGGAGTACATCACATTTTAATTGTTTAATGGTCTGCATTTGATGTCTAATTACAGGATTTGTTTTGGCATTGATGTTTGATGTGTGAAACATCAGTTTTAAAGCAAATTCAGTTTCGCTAAATTTCTGATGTTGATGCTATCTGTATGCAGCTTCTACTTCACTCAATTCAGTTCAGAACATTTAAAATGCCTAAGGAGAGAAAAGATAGGTCTTTGTCACATGAGTGTAGCAGAACATCACCTTATCCGAGCAGCTCAAGTCGCGTCAGAAGATCTACATCTAAAATTCCTTTAGGAGGCATGTCACATTCAGATGGCACTAGGTTAGGTTCGCATGTGAGTGTGTGGCTGCTATCTAATGCTTAAGCTGTGAATAATGTCATTGGTCAAGAAGATTGTGATGACCAAATAGATTAACATTATTAAGGATGTTAGTTAAGACACATTTTATGTGATGGTCTTGCTATTTTTAGTTATATATTTTTGTATTTTATGTATTTATTAATATATTTATTTAAATTGGCAACAAAAACTGCCCCATTCATTTTTTATTTATTTTTTTAAAAATCTTAACATCTGCGACTGTTTTGAAGGGTCGCAAGCCTTTATTTTTTTTAAAAAAAAACTTACATCTGCGACTGTTTTGAAGGGTCGCAAGCCCTTTTAAATTAAATTAAAGCGCTCTTTTGCGACGGTTGGCAACTGTCGCAACACCTGTTGCGGCAGTTGGAGTGGCTGTTCTACGAAGGGTCGCAAATGACTGTTGCGACCCCAACAAATGTGACTGTTGGGGAACAGTCGCAAATGTACATTTGCGACCCTTCTAACAGTCGCAATCGTCAATTTTAAAGGTCGCAAAACGCATTTTTTCTTGTAGTGGTTTGAAAAATAATCAATTTACTCTTGAAAAGTTATTTTTAGTAGAAATTTTAATTTAAAGGTCCTGTTAGCTTTCGCATAACTAGTACCGTATTTTAAACTCACAGACGCCAGCTTTCGCGTGTACGACCACAAGTTTAAAATAGCCTTTTTGAAAATTAGAAATTTCTAAATTAATTAAAGAAAACGCTTTCGCTGTATTTCAAAATCAATTCCTAAAAATTCTAAGGTCAGATATAGGTTTCACTCTTTCGATATGAAACCCGTATCACTTTATTTCAGCTTTCACCGTAAACATTCATCGTTAAAAACCAGAATTTTTAGACTTAAAAAATAATTCATGTTACAATTACTAATCATACAAATTAACAGAGCACCATTGGTACGACGTTCATTACATTCCGGACTCTATAAAAATCTACTCTGACATGATATAACTAATAAATAAACAATGGTTCATGCATGCTAATTATTATAATGGAACAGAGAAACACACGAACAAAATAAATGAATAGAAACAAAGTAAACAAGAACCTGTGAGTGATGACTACTCTAAAAATAACAGTCGCGGCATCAGCAGTTGCAAGCAATTGGAATCGAATGGAACCGCAGCAATTTGAACGATGATTAGGAAACCAATGCAACAGTGAACAACAGCAACAATCAGCAATTTGAATGAAATAACACCAGCAGCAACAGTACTAAATTAGAATTGGAATTTAAAGCAAACAAAACTGTTGACCGCGACAATAATTTAACATGGAACGGTAGCAGCTTATTTGGAATTTAAAGGGAAGAATAAAATAAGGGAACTAAGATCACGTATCAATCCAAAATCAAAGAAAACTAGAACTGAAATTATATATATATATATATATATATATATATAATTGTACGGTACATAAAGGTTTTGAATGGAAAATAATTTGCAGAACTGAATTGTAAATTGCGGTGGCTAAAAGTAAATTGAAAGCTTAAACAAAAATCTCTAAAAAGCTTGGTGTCTACAACTGATTCTCCAAGGTCTATATATAGGAAAAAATTCAACAGAGAGTGCTTCAGATCATGTCTAAGGTAGTGGAGAATATGGAGGAAGTGGGCAAAATGCTTCTGAAACGTGAAGACATATTCAACTTGACTCATGTGTTGGACTTTCCTTTCCATCTGACTTGTTGGCCTTTTAACCTTTTTTTTTTCTTCTTTTTCCACCACCATTTTTCCTAATAACGACGTGCATGACCTTTAATCAACATATACCTGAAATAGACACACAATACCAACATAACAATGCAAAAATCTAAAGAAATCAAGATCAAAACATGTGTGAGTCGAGTCAAAATAATAGTGCATTTTACATGTTATCAAACTCCCCTACACTTGAACCATTGCTTGTCCTCAAGCAAGAGACAAGGGACAACATCAACATAATTCAGAAAAACATAATCAACTAAAAATCAATTACATTATTATTTTTCAAGGCTTTGTTCTCAGGGTGCACTTATCACAACCTAAACACTTTTCAAAGATCACATCAACCCTACAACAGTTTCAAGTGAGTGTGTGTGTGGAGTCCAGCTTTTTATTGCACCTGTGTAAGAGGTATTATGAGGAAAACAGGTTCTAACTTCAACAGTAAATCAACCGAGAAAAGTCATTTCTTCATTTCATATAAGAGAGATGGGAATTTAGTTAGAATTAAATCAACAATTTAAGCACAAGGGACTGCAGATTGCTTAGGGGCTATCTATCCTCATAGGAAGTCTTTATGGAGAGGGTGTCCTTTCCTCCTAGATTCAAAATCACCCTAAGTAGTGCTGCAAAATTTTTATCATCTCCGCGTAGGAAGTCTTTATGGAGAGGGTGTCCTTTCCCCCTAGCTTTGATGAATTTATTTCCTCTTTTGAGGGATTTGGAACTTAAGCTCAATTTAGGGAGTCACCACCACATTTAGGAAGTCAGAGAGAGAATGTCCTTTCCTCCACATGTTGGTGCCATTCTCCCGCCCCATTTTAGTTTAACAATTTATAACAATAAGGCACAATATTTCCCACACAAACTTATACTACTTTTACTCTGAAGACTTTTAAGGGTCTAAGTTACCATTAAAGTTAGAATGTGCTCCTTAAAATACCTACTCATACACTTACTCAAAGACTGCAACTTTGTGCTTTTCTCAAAAAGAGAATTTTCACAATGAAACTGATATGAGTTTAGTGAGATTTAAAAAGGAAAAGGTGTTTACATGCACAAAATCATCATCAAACTCAACCTTCAAATAAGAGAAACAAATTTATTATTATTATAATTATTATTATTATTATTATTATTTTTTTTATTTTTTTTTTTGAAAATTTGGGAATTTATTTTATTGGTTCAAGAAATAGGAAAATTAAATAACAAAGCAAAAACACAAGCATAAATGACTCGACAGCACATGCATTGACTCGATAACACTACTTTATTAATGAAAATGAAAATCCTAAACCATTAAAGTGGGAAATTCCTCCCCCACACTTAAAACCTACATTGACCTCAATGAAAATAAACAAAAATATGAGAAAAAGAAAGATATTACCGAGCAAGATCAATCGTCGATAGAATCAACTGGGGCGTGTACATACGCATGATCATGAAGTGGTTTGTACCTGCGGAAATGTTAGCATGAAAATATGGGGGAGGGGGTGGATTATGGTGTTGATCCGATTGCATCTTTTTATTCACTTAATTAACTAAAAAAACTAAACTTAAACTCGTGGGTTGCCTCCCACGCAGCGCTTCGTTTAATGTCGGTAGCTCGACTTTTCAGTGCTTGGCCCTTAAGGGGGACACATCACTAGAGTAGCGACATGTCCTATTTTCTCTGCTGGATGGTAGTGCTTCAGTCTCTGGCCGTTTACTATGAACTTTCCTGTGGATTCACTCCAAACTTCAATTGCACCGGATTGGTTAACTTTAGTCACTTCAAATGGTCCACTCCATCTAGAGCGAAGTTTTCCAGGGAAAAGTTTCAGCCTAGAGTTAAATAGCAGTACTAACTCGCCCTCATTGAACTCCCTTCTAGTAATGCGCCTATCATGCCACTTTTTAGTCCTTTCTTTATAGATCAAGGCATTCTCATACGCATCTAACCTCAACTCCTCTAATTCATGCAGGTCTAACATCCTTTTTCCTCCGGCATCACTATGGTTCATGTTCAGGGCTTTGATGGCCCAATATGCTTTATGTTCTAGCTCTACCGGGAGATGGCAGGATTTGCCGTAGACCAGCTTAAAAGGGGTGGTTCCAATGGGTGTTTTGTATGCCGTCCTATAGGCCCAGAGCGCATCATTTAACTTTGAAGACCAGTCTTTCCTTGAAACAGAGATAGTTTTCTCTAGGATTTGCTTAATTTCTCTGTTAGAGATTTCTGCCATTCCGTTTGTCTGTGGATGATAAGGGTTAACCGCTCTGTGCCGCACTCCGTACTTTGTCATAAGGTTTTCAAATATTTTTGATATAAAGTGAGATCCACCATCACTGATGACAAGCCTAGGGACACCAAATCTTGGGAATATGACGTTTTTGAACATCTTAACCACTACTTTTGCATCATTAGTGGGAGAGGCAATGGCCTCAATCCATTTTGACACGTAGTCCACAGCAACAAGTATGTATTTATTTCCCATCGATGACGAAAAAGGACCCATAAAATCAATTCCCCAGACGTCAAAGACTTCCACTTCCAAGATGTATTTTTGGGGCATTTCATGTCTCCCGGAGATGTTTCCGGTGCGCTGGCATCAATCACATTCCATAGTGAAAATATGAACATCTCGGAACATGGTGGGCCAGAAAAGGCCAGCTTGAAGGATCTTTACATCAGTTTTAGACTTACCCATATGTCCTCCACATGGCGAGGAGTGGCAGTGGGTAATGACACTTTCTATCTCATCTTCTGGGATACATCGACGGAAGATTCCATCAACACCTCTCTTAAATAAAAGGGGGTCATCCCAGTAGTATTGCTTAAGGTCATGGAAAAACTTTTTCTTTTGCTGATAGGTCAGATCGGGAGGCAGAACTCCAGCAGATAGGTAGTTGATGATATCAGCGTACCATGGAACTGTAGTTTTACCCAAAGCTAATGCCTCCTCTGGATCCTTTTTTATGCTTGAGCTTCCTTCCTCTAGGAAGTCTACAAGATGACCATATCTAGGTGCCTCAGCTCTAACAAATGCCACCAACCTATCATAAGGGAAATGGTCATTTATGGGCAATTCTTCCACTTTACCATCATTGATTCTTGACAAGTGATCCGCTACTACATTCTCTGTTCCCTTTTTATCTTGGATCTCCATGTCAAACTTTTGAAGCAGTAGTATCCACCGAATAAGTCTCGGTTTTGCATCTTTCTTGCTTAGTAGGTACCTGATAGCTACATGGTCTGTGTAAATGATAATCTTCGATCCCACTAGATAGGAACGAAACTTATCAATTGCAAAAACAATGGCTAGAAGCTCCTTTTCAGTCGTGGCATAATTAATCTGAGCTTCGTCAAGTGTCCTACTAGCGTAATAGATTGCATGTAATTTCTTATCTTTGCGTTGTCCCAAAACAGCATCTACTGCATAATCACTAGCGTCGCACATGATCTCAAATGGTTGGTTCCAATCTGGAGGTTGCATTATAGGGGCAGAGATCAATGCACGTTTCAGCAGTTGGAAAGACTCAAGGCATTGTTCATCGAAGATGAATTCAGTGTCTTTCATCAAAAGGCCAGTTAATGGCTTGGTGATTTTTGAGAAGTCTTTGATGAACCGCCGGTAGAAACCAGCATGTCCCAGAAAACTACGGACCTCTCTTACAGTTGTGGGAGGCTGCAAATTCTCAATAACTTCAATTTTTGCTTTGTCAACCTCGATTCCTCTGTTGGACACCACATGGCCAAGGACTATGCCTTCATTTACCATAAAGTGGCACTTTTCCCAGTTTAACACGAGGTTGACCTTTACACACCTCTCCAATACTTTCTCCAAGTTGGCTAGACATTTTTCAAAACTTGAACCGCACACAGAAAAGTCATCGATGAAAACTTCCATAATGTCTTCTAGGAAGTCGGCAAAGATTGCCATCATGCATCTCTGGAATGTTGCAGGTGCGTTACACAGTCCGAATGGCATTCGCCGGTAGGCAAATGTGCCATATGGGCATGTGAAAGTAGTTTTCTCTTGGTCGTCCGGGTGAATTGGGATTTGAAAGAATCCCGAATAACCGTCCAGGTAGCAAAAATACGAGTGCCTAGCTAAACGCTCAAGCATCTGGTCTATGAACGGGAGAGGAAAATGATCCTTCCTGGTTGCTTTGTTTAGCTTTCTATAATCAATGCACATCCTCCATCCCGTTACTGTGTGCTTGGCGACTGAGACTCCTTTCTCGTTCTGCACCACCGTCATGCCACCTTTCTTTGGTACCACGTGCACCGGACTAACCCACTTACTATCAGATATAGGATAGATAATCCCAGCATCAAGAAGCTTCATTACTTCTTTCTTTACCACTTCACTCATGTTAGGGTTCAGTCTCCTCTGATGCTCTCTAGAGGTTTTAGAATCCTCTTCTAGCATAATCCTGTGCATACAAACAGAGGGACTGATTCCCTTGAGATCATTAATTGTGTAACCTATTGCTTTGGGATATCTTCTTAACACATCAAGGAGTTTCTTTGTTTCCTCTTTTCCTAGGTTGGCATTAACTATGACTGGGTGATTCAATTCACTGTCTAAAAACTCATATCTAAGGCTTTGGGGAAGTTCTTTGAGCTCTATCTTTGGTTGCTCTGGTTCAGGCATCGGATCAGGAGTAAGGTTGAGGCATTCTAGAAGTTGAGAAATATCATCCTCGTCTTGAAGTTGCATGAGTCGGTCTAAGTTGCAAGAATTTAAGAAGTTGTCCATGATTGTGGAGTTGTATAAGATGTTCACGTTGTTGTCTAAGTTGTAGGAGAGGTTGAGTCCATTGCATACTCATTAAAGTTGGGGACTTTAGGCCCGGCAGCCTTGTGCTCATTAAAGTTGGGGGCTTTAGGCCCGACAGCTTTGTGCTCAAACTACGTTGGGGGCTTTAAGCCCGGCAGCTTTATGCTCACATGTTGAAGAGCCTAATTACGCTCATTTATGTTGTTGAATGGTACCACATGCATTTGCACATCAAGAAGTTTCACAATGGTTTAAGTTGTTAAGTTGTTAAGTTGTTAAGAGTTGCATTGTCAAGTTGTATCGCATTGTCAAGTCAAGAGTCGAGTCGATTATGAAGTTGTTTATGATTATGATTATAAAGTCGATGATGAATTTGATTAAGAAGTTGTTATGATGACTATAAGATGATAAATGATGTCTGATGATGATGTTTGATTATGTTTTGATGATGATGGTTGTTATGTTTTGATGATGATGTTTGATGATGATGTTGTTTATGATTGATGATGATAATAATATGATACTAAATGAATATTGATGCTGATGTTATGATGTCTTAAGTTGTTAAATATATGATGATACTTGGTTATGATTTAAAGATGATTTTGCTTATGAATTAAGAATGATATTTGTTTACGAACTAATGATGATATTTGATGATAATAAATAATTATGATTTGTTAAGATGCTAAGTGATAAATGTTTGATATGTTAATAATGTTTATGTTGTTAAATGCATTTGATGAATTATATGCTTAATTTATTGACTGTGAAATCTCACCCCTTCTGCTTAAAAATGTTGCCCTTCGTATGGGTAACTTGCAGGTATTAAAGACTAGGAGTGTTCGTGAGTGGACTCCTCACTTGTGTCTAGGTGCTCTGATACGTAATGGGATGGGCTTGCTTTCATATCTATTCTTACGTATTGTTTTAAGAGATTATGATTAAGTTGTTTGGATTTGAACTAATGAGATGTTTTAGACTTTTTATGAGACTTTTATGACGAGGCCTTTGTGCCAAAGACTATTTATGACGTTGAAATAATTCCGCTGCAAGACTTTAAAAATTGTGTTATTATATTTTGAAGGAATATTACTTAATATCCAGTTTACGATTTATGAAATAAATGTGACATTCCGTTTTGTGATGAAAAACTCTGATTTTAATTATGAAATTTTCAAGTTGGGAAAACGGGGTGTTACACTCTACATAATTGGGCTCAACTCACAATGCCTTAATGGGTCTAACCCATTCACTAAAATGTTTCTATCCACTTAACGGTAAAATATAATAATAACGGTCACTTACCGGTTATAAAATAATTCACTACAACTCTCTAATAACTTAGTAAAATAATACTAACTCTCGCTAAGCACTAAAAATAATCCTCATCAAAAATACTAAATTACCCCATACTCACAAAATGACCAAAATACCCCTGAGTCCAAAATGACGAAAATACCCTTCTACCACCGAATTCTACAATTCCCAACCAAAAATACACACAGAGGCAATTAATCACATATGAGCACATACAAACACACAAAAATAATTAAATTAAATCTAGCGAAAAATCGGGCTGTTACACGTTGAAGTCAAGCAATCAAGGCGGGAAAGATCCGATTTCAAACTCAAAGGTGGTTTCCTTAGTGGAAACGTGAGGACAAGCGGTTGTCCAAGATGGAGGAAGTGCTGATCATGGGATTAGTCTTTTTCAAGTTATTTTCCTTATGTATAAATAAGAGTTTCCTAGTCGGAAAATGGCTCGCATATCATTTATAGAAATTTTACAACACTCTCAAACTACCGGCGCATAGGGAAACAAGTTATACAAAATGTATGTAAACTGATTTGTAGATCATTTTACTTTTAATGCAATGCATTTTACATTTCCTTTAAGTTTATGTGTTTAAGCTTTTACCCTTTTCTTTAATTTTACCTTGCTTTTACTTGTAATCTCAAACCTGTCAAGAGACAGTGCCTTTTTCACTCTGAAACTCGTCCTGCTCTCTAAGTATCTTGATTGCATTTCGTGGCCTTTTTTCAAACCGTTTTCTATCAAAACCTTTGCACAATATGTCCTGAGATTTCTAGTTCGGTCTCGCTTGTAATAATCAGAACTAGCCCGTAGTTTGCCGAAATCAACGGTAAACAATCTCACATTGGATGCATCAATTTATTGAAAAGTTGGTGGATGTAACTTGTGATGGTCATTGTGGGTTCCGTGCAATTGCGGGTCTTCGTAAATTGAGTCTTGACGATCACGAAATGATCTGTTACCAGCTGCACAAAGAGCTCATTGGTGAAAGAAATGCTCGCTATAGGCGAATGATTAATGATGATAGGAGGTATAAAGAAGTCTTAGGCGCTCTAACCTTTTTGGGTATTGGTCCTGCACCACCGGATAAATGGATGACCTTGTCGGATATGGGTTTCCTCATTGCACAGAAATACAACCACGGTGGTGTTTTACTATCCATTGAGAAAGGGCGATCTGAAACCTTTTTTCCATGCGGTGAACCGCCACATATTGAGTGATTGATGTGTATGGCACATGTGAATGACAACCATTTCATGATAATATATTTGAAGGATGGTTGTCATATTCCTCCCACTTTCCCGTTATGGAGACAACATGCTCTTGATGATGCCAAAAGCTTGCCTAATAAATATATTAGTCGGATGGCTGACTATAGTGAACTATGTCGGGCCGCGGGTTAGATTAAATGTATATCATTAGTTGAAATGTATATCATTAGGTACAATGTGTAATGATATAAATTCAACTTTTTTGGTATAATGAGACATACATATATATATATATATATATATATATATATATATATATAATGATTTTTCGGTATAATTCTATCATAATTTTCTTTTGCATAATTTTTTGTCTTCAAAAAATTGATGAAACCACAAAGACATGTAGTTCTGTTCAGTTATGTCTGCACTGAGTGTGTTCGGATTTTAAAATCCAAACTAGGTTCGGATTATAAATTCCAAAGGGTATTTTTAGAATAAAACAGGGCGTGCAAGTAACACATAGGATGGAAAAAGTAATAGCTAACAATTATGTAAAGATGTTTGTTCCTAACTAGGGTGGTTGTTAAATTAAGAGTTTTAATTCATGTTGCAAGACAATCCCAAGACTTTCTATTTAATTCGTTTTGTGTACCTTAAAGTCTTATTTCATTCAAATTTCTATTAATTTGATGTTTTTTTTTTTTTTTTGGAAATATGTTAAGGCATGTAGTGGGCAATCAAAGTTTGTAAAAGTACAAAAGTAATTTATATTTGTGTGACGATTCAATATTATTTTACTATTTTAAGGTCTAACAATTGGTAAATAATGATTATATTAAATTTTCAACATATCTATACTATATATAAAGAAAGGGTCATGTTAACTTGTGCCCTAAGGGCACAAGTTAAGGAACTTAAAATGGAAATTTAAAGTAACTTTTATATTGAAAATACAACTTTTGAAACTTTTAATGCATTGAATGCACAATTTCCAAGAATTTTTTTACTACATTTAGCCTTTTAACTTATGCCCCAATGGCACAAGTTAACATTTCCCATAAAGAAAACAACTACCTTTCAGCATTTTTGGCTGAATTTTTCAATACAAATAACACATGTAACAAATAGATAAGATAAATTTAAATATTAAAACAAATGTAACAAACACGATATTAATATGTTTTTTTTTTCTTTATCATCTAAAAAGTGTAACAAACTAGATGAGTATACTCCTTCAAAAAAAAACTAGATGAGTATATTTATACTTACTTTTTCATCATTCCAATTATACCCTTAAACAACTTTTTCTATAATAAAATTGTTGTTGGTGTCATTAAAAAAAATTTAGATTATATTTTTTTTGTTATATTGTATTATTGTCGGTGTCTTTGAAATTGATAATCTTGGTTATGAAATAGATAATCTTGGTTAGTTTGATTTTTTATAACTTGAAAGCAACAAACATTTATATTTTTATTAGTTTTAATTAAAATCAAAATTTCATAAAAAAAAAACACAGTTCATAATTTTCAAACGTTGCTGCAATAAAAAGAACAGAAAGACATGCACGTGAGTGCCTGTCTTTTTGCTTGTGTTAATAATTAAAGTAATTTTTATCGTAAAAAATTAGCTATTTCACTAGTGGAAGTATAACAAAAAGGGTTAAACTCTTATAACGTTACTAACTTAAATTATCAGTAATTAGATCTTTCACTAATGGAGAGAGATATCCACGACACACCGTAACGGAATTAGTTTCTATTGAAAAACTATTGAAAAAGTTTTTCATTTTAAAGTTATTTTCTCTCGACACACTTAAAAGTTTCAATTTAAAATTCATTTTAGAATTACGAATTCATTAGGTCGTCGCCGCAATAATTTAGATTCTAACATATAAAATGCTGTGGCCGAAAATGGTGGATATATATAGTTGGAGTTTTTGGTTTCACATTTATCAATTTCATTCTCTATTAGTGCTACTTTTCATGAATGTCCCAATAAAGTTAGGTTAGTAAACGTGATACACTAATATTTGCCATATATTTGCCGTCCATTGTTATCTAGCTAGTTCAACACATCATTGCCAAGTTTTCCTGTTTGGGAATTCCTCTTAGCACAAGTGGTCGACAATCATTTTTTCAACGTCATTTGATCCATTTGAAGCTAGAAAGCAAATTATATTATGTGATTTATAGTGGCTGGTAGGCCCAAATTTCATAGCTAGCACTTATCAAATTTGCTAACACTTGTGGTTTCATATTTACTTCAATAGAAGCATCATGGCTAACAAGAATTTAGCAGTTGCATTATTGAAAGTTTGTCTCTCTCTCCCCTAAGGTCCCTTCTCTTGTCTGTCCTTTGTGGGAATTTTCGTTCGATTGATTATCCTTAATCTGATCGTCTGTTTTGTTTATTATAATCTCTTCTTGTCAACCTTTGATTTGAGATCTTAGTACTGTGGTTAACGCTTTTACCCTGTTTTGTAGTGGGATTTTAATTTGTTATTTGTACCAAATCTTTCAAGATTTGATTTTTAAGCATGAATCTCGTGGTCAATTCATGGTGTTTAATCCTCTTTCCGCCCGTTGCCTCATATTATTGAAAGCTAGTATCACCATTGATGTTGAGGTTCTCCATCTTTTTGAAAGTAATAAGGGATAAGATTATAAGATAGGTTAAGAAAGGAAGGTTATAATTCATAAGGCACCGAAAAAAACACAACCGAGGCATATAAAAATAACATACACTCACTTGAAAGATCTTTTGATAATCTATTTATCAAACAAGTATTATAAATCATGTTTTGATAATCTATTGCGTATTAAATATCTTTTTATAAATCATGTTTTGACTTATAGTTAAGCATCACAAGTATTATAAAAGAAATTCGTGGATATTATTACATATAAAATCTTTTTGCATGGAGTATTCTCCATCTAAGAGGAAGGTTTCATACCATGCACTCATGTGAGAGGATGGTCGTACTAAAATGCATTCATCTAAGAATATGGTTATTAAAACTACTTTAACTAAATTGTCTGATCTCAAAGTATCAACTTGGGAAGATGTTCTCTAAGTTTCAAGTTAGTTTTTTTTTTTTTTAAAGCGTCACAATTCAACTATGTTCTTGAGTTCCACTTCAACCTCATAAACGTGTTCTTCTACTATCGTTCAATGAGTTTCCCCATTATCTTTTCATCTTTTTTTTGTGTGAAAATCAGTTATTCAATAGGAAACGAAAGTAGTTTTCTTTAAAATTTTGACCAAAAGAATATGGCGAGTTTCTCGTCAAAAATTTGTTGTTACAACCCTAACCAGGATAGAAGTTTTCTATGACATTGAGTCCATATAACAAGAAGCTTGATATTACTGATTACATCAAATGAACATACATTACATTGGACATAGGCCACCAATGTGTGCCAAACTAATAGCTCTAATTAGTTAAGAACTATATATTTATTTCAAATACATGGATTATACTTTATACATAAGGTTTGTTATTTGCACAAAATATTGCCCCCTATATCACACTTTAAGACGAGTCAGGCACCCAAGCAATAGCCTTGTTGCCAACAAAATGGCAAATAGGGATGGTTCCAGGCTTGACTTTGAGAATTTCATAAAGAACATCAGGATTCATTCCTCTTGTATCATGGTGACAAATAGTTAGTGCCTTAGCTTTAGTTCCATCAGAAGCCACCAATGACACCATGTAAATTGTTGTTGCATTAACTTGGTGGCAATAAAATACCATCTCTTTGAAATTCAATCTATGACACATCACTGCTTTGTCTCCAATTTTCTTCACTTCATCCACCCTATATTGATCATGGTTTAGGGCAAAGGAACTCGAAATCACCTTAATATTAGTTCCAAGCTTTGATATGGCAAAATTCATCATTGATTTCAAGGATAATGCACAATACTTATCTTCCCCTATAGCAGATAGGCTTCTACAATAGTTGTCAAAAGGTTGGCTTGTTTTTTCACTTGATTTTTTAAGCCACCATGCGGCAACCCCAAAAGGTTGATTTATTTCTTCACTTGTTTTTTTAAGCCACCATGCGGCAACTCCAAAAGGTTGAGACTTATCATTATTCTTGTTGAAGCCCAAACTAATTTTATTTCCAGGATATAAGTCATGTTCAAAAAAGATGGTCCAATATTGCTTATTTTCTTCACCTATGATGGGTAGATTGGTTGCGCTTTCTGCACCAGGAAATACAAAAGTAATTTCTAATTCATAAGTCATAAAATTTACAAAGAATATGCAAGTGCAAAATGTATGAAAAGGAATCCTTTTCATTATAAATCAATCTATCTACTCAAATTAGTTTTGCATTGGTACCTACTATTCGGTTTAAGGATTTCATATTGGGGAAATAATGGCTTGCTTGGGTAGTTAACATATCCATGGCTTCACCTCTAATGGTTAACATGAATTCATGGCTTCACCTAGCTCTAACGTTTTTGGCTTGCAGGAGTACTCCATCGTTTGTTTAGAGCATAAGTGGAAAAGTTTTTATGACGGAAACTAGGATATTTTTGTTTCTATTAAGGGTTTTAATTAATTTAATATTTTACTTATTTATAAAAAAGGAGCCGAAAAAAAATCATTAACTCTTTTAAATACTCTTTTTTAGAGGTAACATATTGGTTTTAGATAAACAAAATAACAAATAATCATTAAGACTCACACACATAAATGGAGAGATAATTTGTCTGTTGAACTAAAACTTATGGGCGAACTAATACTTTTTTTGTTTGTGATCTTTAGTTAGCTGACTCTTTTAACTAGTATTCATAAATATAATTTAATAAACAAAAATTATTTCACAGGCTCGATGATAATTTTAAAAAGGGCAATGTTAACCAGTACCCCGGGCACTGATTAAGAAAGACAAAAGAGAACATTTTAAGTAAAAAATAATTTTTTTTAGCATATAATACATTGATTACACAGCTTTGAATGCAAATATTATCCTTTTGGGTCATTATTGAAGCGTTTAATGCAAATATTACTATATTTTACTTCTTAACCAGTTCCCCGGGGAAACCCGTTAGAATGACCCTTTTAAAAAATACACTATCTTTCCCCCTTTTTAGAAGAACATGAATTGTTAAAGTAATAAATTTGTCTAAAATGTGTGATTATTACTAAATTAACTTTTGTATATAAATGAATCTAATGTTACTTTTCATATTTCTAAACATACTAATATTATTAGGGTAGTGTTAACTTATGCCCTAAGGGCACATGTTAAGAAATCCAAAAAAAGAAATATTCTCTTAAACTTTGTGCATTCAATTCATTAAAACATTAAAGATTAAATTTAATGTACGCATTCCAATACATTATTTCTACATTTGACTTCTAAACTTGTGTCTTAAGGGCACAAGTTAACATTTCCCATATTATTAATAACAAGTATATTTGAAAAAAGCGTAATAAATATATTTAGAAATTTTTACATGGTCTTATATTTAGAGACAAATAGATATTTGTAAATGAAATTATAATAACTTTAAAACTTATTTTAAGATGGAGAGTAATAAAAAAAAAGTATTTACTAACCAGGCTGCAACAAATCCGAGAGAGCCTTAGGCATAGGAGTGTTTGGCCAAATGGTTTTCCAATAATCTTCCCCCGATTGTGAAGCATTGATTCCCACCAAAATCAACTATGAAATATTCATATGTCAATGTAATTAAAACAATGATGAAATCAACAAATAACAAATATCCTATTTGGATTGACTTGATATAAGAACTTATGAAGAAACCCCCTTGAAAAGCGTATAAAAACAATTTATGATAAGTTTATAAGTTGTTCTCAACTTGTTTTTTTAAAGTTGTCATGATAACTTATGAAATATAGTTGTAACATAGAGTAGTTTATTTTTAACACACATTCTTTTTTAATACATTATACTTGATAAATACCAAAAAATAAAAGTGATTGAAAGAATACTTATGTTTAATAAAATGAGTTAATAACATCCCTTGTCTCTTTCTATATATAGATCATTGGCGTACACCAAAAAAACAAATAGATCATTGGCCATTTTTAGCAAAATGAAATTTCGGGTGTCTGTGCATGCATCCTCGTTTTGATTTATAATTATAAAGACTTTCATGATCAATTCTTCAAAAAAATAAAAAGACTTTCATGATCAATACTATTGCTAATAGAAAACATATACATTGTACATTAATAATGTGTCAAAATATAGAAAAAAATGCATGAAATATTACGGAATCACACAAAATGATTTAAGAAGTTGAGACATTCAATCATGTACTAGTGATCAAGCGAAGAACAAAATAGCTTACAAAAAATACAGCGAAAACAGAGAGATGAGTTAACTCCATTGTAAAAGCTCAGAACTTAATATGTGTATGAGGCTGATGAAGAATTGTTACAACCCAGCTACTACTATATATAGTGAATTTGATGACCTCCTCATAATGCACATGTTGTCATTTTGTAACATCACTTGTGTTCATTGAATTTACTGACCGACTGAGTTAATAAGATCACTTATGGTTCATTTAATGTTCTGACCGATTGAGTTAATAACATCACTTGTGATTCATTGAATGTATTGACCGATTGACTTAATAACATCACTTGTGATTCATTGAATACACTGACTGACTGAGTTAATAAGATCATTTATGATTCATTGAATGTACTAACTGACTGAGTTAATAACATCACTTGTACGGTTAGAAAAGAAAAATCATCACAATTATGAGTGTATCGTAGAACTATCCAAATTAATACAATTAGTACATATGTTTATTTAATATGGACCTTTAAAAAAGTTTAAATAACCTTTACTATTAAAAAAATAATTTTTATAACATTAAAAAATTTATATATCACCTAGGTGACTAGGTTCGAGTATATTCCCTTGGAGAAGAATTCTAATGTGGTCACAAGATCAAATAAATGGTGTTTGGGCACACACATAAATATTTTAAGGTATATAGGATTATGCTAACTTGCGTTCTTAGAACACATGTTAAGGATTCCATAAACTGTAAATATTTATTAGAAAACATTAATGGTAAATTTTTAGAAGAATAAATTGGAACAATTTCGTAGACAAAATTTCCACTTTAAATTCCTTAACATGTGTCCTGATGGCACACATTATCATTTCCCTAATATATATATGTGTGTGTGTGTGTGTGTGTGTGTGTGTGTGTGTGTGTGTGTGTGTGTGTGTGTGTGTGTGTGTGTGTGTTCCTGTGATGCCCAGATACTTTAGGTTTTGGGTTTTAATTTGAATTTTTAGCATGAAAGGAGGATAAGGTGATGGTCGGATATGGCAAGTGTACCAAATCATTTACCAAGTAATAAAGTGATAAATAGAGTATCGTATCCACATGGATTGTCGTTTCGTCACAACAATATGCGTTACTTATTTTAGAAAGTTGACGGTAAAAAAGATAGGTTACAATTTTTATCTGTTTGCAACAGAGCAAGTTTACCTCTTTTTGGTTGCAAAAAAGTAAGAAGCGGTTAGGATTCATCGAATCCCCCTTGTTTATATTATTGGAAATTAAGTAACAGTAATGTCGTGTTTTTTATCTTAAATTGGTTTTCCAGTGTTTCCCAAGGCAATGAAGGTCAAGGTTCCCTTAGGTCTTCCCATCTATGAATCTTATGACACTCATAGCACACTCTCTCTACATTCTTAGTAGTTCTACAAA
Source organism: Medicago sativa (assembly GCF_051527215.1). Lineage (NCBI taxonomy): Eukaryota > Viridiplantae > Streptophyta > Magnoliopsida > Fabales > Fabaceae > Medicago > Medicago sativa. The sequence goes on along the minus strand of NC_140756.1, from coordinate 33,900,475 downwards.
CGGGCAGCCCTAATCTACGTCTACCTTACTAAGGGTTTCAAGAGAATGGTTCTATTGTACTACGGCTTATTTCCTTTAGCTAGCCACTTGTTTCCCTAATTACTAACTAGTTACATCCTAGGTTCGGTAGAGCACCGCTCAGTCTTAGTAATGTCACCTCCTAAGTACCTACAACTAGGGTCAACTATCTTTCGGTATCTTTTGCTACTTAATAATCACTTACTTCCTAGACAGATAGTTATCAGTAAAAGGATATAAACATCCAGTTAATGATAGCAATATTAGGCCCTGTCACAACCTAAGTACCTGATCTAGGGTTGCACCTTTCGCAGAAATAAACTAAGGAATTTCCTAATAAAACATAATAGCGAACAAAAAGTAAATAAAACACAAACGACCTTAAATTATATAAATATCCAACAAAAATAAACAGAGGTTCATCTTAGAACTCAAACCTAAAATGGTAACTAAAAACAAATTACTAAAGATAAAAACATACCTTAGAAAATCAAGGAGAAGATAGAAACTCTCCCGAAGCTCCAAAGTAGCCTTCCTCTTGAACTGCCACTTCTGAACGAGAATTTTATAATGAGGAAGGTTGGTATTTATAGTGAGAGTTTCTACCTAGGTTTGGGCTAAAAGTGCAAGCTTTACCCAAAATAAAAGCAGGAAAAGATGCTTGTGCCCCGCATTTTCAAGATGCACGGGGCACATTGTTAGTGTGCCTAGCGCATGAGAGAGAGGGCAAAGCCATGCCCTAGGTCCATGGGTGCCTCTCCCATGTGCTAGGCGCGTGAGGTCTTTCCTGGGACCAGGTTCTCCGATTTGCCGTCGTTTTAGGTCTTCCTCTTCAAATAACTTGCCTCAAAACTTGGGAACAAAATTCCTCCCATTTGTAAGTCTTTCGAGACCTCTTGAATCTTCACAATTCTTCAGATGTTCTTGATTTGCCGATATGCATGATTTCTTCGTGAATTACTTCAAAAAACCTCTAAAATTGCTATGTTTTGGGAAAACTATAATTACACACTCAAATATAGAAATTATTACAAAAGTCCTGAAATCATAGACAATCATTCAAATACTCCTCCTTTTTGTTGCTAAAACCTAATGAAAATACTTGAAAAACATGCTAAGAATAATGTATTGTCATCGGAGGAATAACATATTTGTAAGTTTTACATATATATGTGTGTGTGCCATCGAAGGGATTCTAAACATTAATGTATTGTCTTCCTTCCTTCCTTGATTCAAACAAGATGGGTAAAACCGTAGAACTATTTGTCTTTTTATTTCACAAAAACATACATTTTTTTAAGAGACCATTTTTTTTGGCTCTTGATTATTTTCTTTTTCTGTTTTTTTTTTTTTTGTGTAGATCCATGGTCATATACATTTATTTCATTTTTTCTGACAAATGTGTTCTACTGTTACCCCACCATAAACTTAAAATGTTGCTAATTCCAATGATCAACCCCAAACTTAGTTTGAAAGCATGTGCAATCATAATAATACCTATCTAACTCCAAGTGAAATCAAAAAGGGTGCATTTAAAGTGTAGGACTGTGACACGATTCGTCACTAATAAAGAAAAGAAATTTTTCGTCTGGAGGCTCAAAGTGGTTTCACAAAGGAAATAAGAATACAACAGGGTGGCTTGAAAGGCTTTAGGTACCAAAGAAAAATTGCATCGTGTGTGTAATAACCTAACCGATTGTCCATAAAGAACGGCCGCAAATTCAAGCAAAATTAGCATTCATATGGAACACTCATATTATATATTGGTCCCTCTCTCTGTGTGACTCATCATCAGGTTTGCCATGTCAGGGCTGTCTGCCACGTCATCCACTACCACGTCATCCTCTGTTAGCCACATGTACTTTTTTGCAACAGAAGCTAACGGGAGGGATGAATAGCATAACATTAACAGCTTACAGGGACAGTTTTTAAAGAAAAAAAGAATACAGGGATGAAAAGGAAAAACACTCCAAAACGAGGATGCATCCACACACAAACAAAACTTCATTTTGCTAATAATGGTTAATGATCTATTTATAGAAAGAGACAAGTGATGTTATTAACTCAGTCAGTACATTCAACGAATCACTATAGGGCTTCACCTTAAACATAATGCATTATCATACTTATTCTTTTGATCGATTTTTCTTTTTGGTATTGGTATTTATCAAGTATAATGTATTAAAAAGGAATGTGTGTTAAAAATAAATTATTAAAAAAGAAATTAACACACTTTCTAATAATTTATTTTTAACACACATTCTTTTTTAATACATTATACTTGATAAATACCAAAAAATAAAATTGATCAAAAGAATATGTAAGATAATATATTATGTTTAAATGTTTAAGGTGAAGCCTTATTGTGATTCATTGAATGTACTATCTGACTGAGTTAATAACATCACTTGTCTCTTTCTATAAATAGATCATTAACCAATATTAGCAAAATGAAGTTTTGTTTGTGTGTGGATGCATCTTCGTTTTGATTTATAAAAACTATCATGCAATCAATACTATTGCTAATGGAAAACATATAACATTGTAAATTAGTAATGTGTCAACACATAGAAAAAATGCATGAAATTATATTATGTTGAGACATTCAATCATGTATCTAGTGATCAAGCGAAGAACAAAATAGCTTACACAAAATACGAAAGATGAGTGAACTCCATTGTAGAAGCTTAGAACTTAATATGTGTATTAGGCTAGTGAAGAATTGTTACAATGCAGCTACTACTATATATAGTAAATTTGATGACCTCCTCATAATGTACATGTTGTCATTTTGTAATCTAATTAATGTATTAATATTATTAATAGACGTAAATGTTATACAACATGAGACCATCTATAAAAACCAGTAAAAATACTATTTGTAGTAGCATGTTATACATTGATACGTAAATGTTCAACTTCAATTTAAACATAGATACTTGTACGGTTAGAAAAGAAAAATCATCACAATTATGAGTGTACTGTAGAACTATCCAAAATTAATACTATCTTGCTCAAAGTTTATAATTTTAATGATCAATTTTCCTATTAACTTCAAGTGATTAACGCTAAGAATCTAAGACCATCAACAACTAGTTTGTAATCTAACTCTTCACATGCTTACAAGATTAATGAGTACATATGTTTATTTAATATAGACCTTTAAAAAAGTTTAAATAACCTTTACTATTAAAAATAATAATTTTTATAACATTAAAAAATTTATATATCACCTAGGTGGCTAGGTTCGAGTATATTCCCATGGAGAAGAGTTCTAATGTGGTCACAAGACCAAATAAATGGTGTTTGGGCACACACACAAATATTTTATGGATAATATATAGGGTTATGCTAACTTGTGTTCTTAGAACACAAGTTAAGGATTTCAAAAATGGTAAATATTTATTAGAAAACATTAATGGTAAATTTTTAGAAGAATAAATTTCCACTTTAGATTCCATAACATGTGTCTTGAGGGCACACGTTATCATTTCCCTAATATATATGAGTGTGTGCCTATGAAGCCGGGATACTTTAGATTTTGGGTTTTAATTTGAATTTTTAGCATCAATGGACGATATGGGTAGAAGAAATGGTGAATATGTGCGGTTAAGATGAAAATGGTGAAAGAAAGACATGAAGAAGATGGTAGAATTGTTACTTTTTAAATTTGAATTTTTCGACTTCTCGTTTTTTGGTTTTGGTCCCTCTACGAATTTTGTTTTTTTGGTTTTGATCCCTCTCTCTGTGTGATTCATCATCAAGTTTGCCATGTCAACGCTGTCTGCCATGTCATCCACTGCCACATCATCCTCTGTTAGCCAAGTGTACTTTTTTGCAACAGAAGCTACCGGGAGGGACGAATAGTATAACGTTATCAACTTACAAAAGGATACAAGGATGAAAAGCAAAAACACTTCAAATTACATAGACGATTTACATATTTAAGCCTTTATTAAAAAATAAATTATCACACTTTCTAATAATTTATTTTTAACACCCATTCTTTTTTAATACACTATACTTGACAAATACCAAAAAATAAAATTGATCAAAAGAATATGTATGATAATATATTATGTTTAAGGTGAACCCCTGTTGTGATTCATTGAATGTACTCAACGGCTGAGTTAATAACATCACTTATCTCTTGCTATATATAGATCATTTACCATTAGCAAAATGAAGTTTTGTTTGTGTGTGTGCATGCATCCTCCTTTTGATTTATAAAGACTTTCATGCAATCAATGTTATTGCTAATGGAAAACATATAACATTGTAAATTTATAATGTGTCAACATATAGGAAAAATGCATGAAATTATATTATGTTGAGATATTCAATCATGTATTTAGTGATCAAGCGAAGAAAAAAATAGCTTACACAAAATTCAGCGAAAATAGAAAGATGAGTGAACTCCATTGCAGAAGCTTAGAACTTAATATGTGTATTAGGTTGGTGAAGAAATGTTACAATGCAGCTACTACTATATATAGTGAATTTTATGACCTCCTCATAATGCACATGTTGTCATTTTGTAATCTAATTAATGTATTCATATTATTAATAGACGTAAATGTTATCTATCATGAGACCATCTATAAAAACTAGTAAAAATACTATTTATAGTAGCATATTATATATTGATACGTAAATGGTCCACTTCTTTTTAAACATAGATACTTGTACAGTTAGAAGAGAAAAATCATCGCACTTATGTTGACACCATTTACCTCAACTTATTATTTACCATGGACAAATATTTTTTTCCTTTTTAGAAATACATGGGCAAATAATATTAAAAACTTAAAAATGAACAAATCATACTTGGAACGAAATCAAACCAAAAGTCAATTTTTAAAGTTTTAAAATGTTCAATACATGATTTCCAAATTAAATTTCATTTTTTTACTTCTTAATAAGTATCTTCACTTATTCATTTTGGTTATATTTAGTTATGCATAAGTAACCTAGTTAACCTAAGATAACTCTATATTGCAACACCTTGCATGTAAATTTCAATGCTTTAGCAATGCATAAATACACATCAATAATTTAGTCGTAAAAGTTTAACCTTAATATAACCTCATGATACAAAATTAAAATCTCATGAGAACTGTTATAAAAAATTATTACTATCACTTTGTATATTAAAAAATATTTTCTCCTCTTAATTTTTTTTCTAATACAAACCAAAAAATTGCCACGCAGCCGAATTGTCTATTTTCTTCAAATAGATTCGGAAGCTTTAATTTTTTCCAAGTTACAATATATTTACATTATTTTCCTAAATCAATTAATCAATTTTCTCACAAAGATTTCTAATAAGGCAACACGATACCAGTCATGCAAGTAGACACATCACCATATTGCATGACTCAAGTTGATTTTTTTCTGTTGATATATGCACCGATATATATCCACGTATATTTGACCACAAAACATCGGAAATTGGTGTGTTAACATTTGACCTAAATGGGCGATAGCCCATGTGTCTTGAGTTAGATAATGGAAATGACATCAAATAAAATCAGGAACTTGTAATATGTTCTAGTAATTAGATTTACGATGTCTTGCCATAAAATATCATATACTGACATGCGTCTTAAGTTTTGTCAAATGACACTTGTTAATTATAGGACATTGTTAATTAGTGTTTTAAGAATATTGATTGAAGAATCCATGAAAGAAAATTTTCTCTTGAGTATATAATTTTTTATTTTATATTTTGTTAACTTTTCGGTTTTTAAGAGAATGGGGCCTTGGTAAGATGGACATTTGATCGTGAGATAAGTACAGTACAGATTGGCTAAGAATTGTTCCACGCAAGAATAGAACTCGAGTTCTTCCGAACAATTCATCATTTGGTGAAGATCATTAATCACTAAGTTCAATCACTTGGTATACAAATTGTTACTTTTGTCAATACAATGATTACACCACTTTATAATACAAACTTGTTACTTTTAATACTTTAATCAATGACTTAAGGGCATGTGTCAGCTTTCTTGTTAATTATAATGGTCTTTCTAACTTGTATCCTAAGTATGCATAGTAAGGAATGTACAAGTAGCAACTTTGCATTAGAAAACACAATATCTCAACTTTATTTTGAAGTTGAATGTGCGACTTTTTAAACATATATATTCCTATTCATTAACATATACCCTTAAAGACACATATGTTTACATTTGCCTAATATAACAATACTACACTTGAATTTAAATTTACTCTATTTATCTACCTTCAATTTATTTTTGCACTGCACGCATATAAAACCTCTCATTCCATGGACATGCCATCTTATTTGCAACATCGCCACAAAAATGACAAGTTCCGCCCAAGATCTTATATTTTTTTATTATAGATAACTAATTGTATTAATGATCAAAGTTGTGTATTAACATGTATGAAATGATTGACTATATCATGTATTTAGGAATAGGGAAGTAATTGTCTAGTCGTTGGGTTTCGGCGATCAAGGGACAAAATCTCGTGATCGAAATAGCGGCCCTTTATAAATGATATAAATGCACACATTTATATAATTGGAGACATTAATTGGACATTTATACATCAAAACTATAATAATAAAAATTTCCATTTAGTGTAAGAAATGGAGAGGATCTCAACTTCGTTTTAGAGAATCTCAAATTCCTTAAAATAAATCAGGGAGTGGTCCATTAATAAAATAGGTTATAGGTGCAAGGAAAATGGAGCGGTCCATTCTAGTGCAGGAAAAAAATTCTATACACACACTTTTGAGTCTTTTTCTGTTAGTTTATAAAACATTGTCTTGCTAACTTGTGCTCTTGAGATATATGTTACGAAATTCATATGTAAATAATTTGGATCAACAAAATTAATTTGTATACTTTTACGAATTTAAATACATCCTTTTGTCAAAAAAAAAAAGAAGAATTTAAATACATCCTTTTAAAATAGAATTTGAATACATGACTTTTGAGACAATTTTTCATATGAAGTTTCTTCGTATGTGTTATTATATTTCCTATAAACCTAAGCATGAATGAGATTACTAATGTTATAGACTATCCAACTTATAATTCCTATATCTATATTATAAGTAAAAAAGAATTGTAGTTCTAATCTTCTCCTTTTCATTCTCAGTCATATGGCTTACATTCAACCCCTTCTTTTCATCATACAATAAATTATAGTTTTTCTCTTTTAAGTATGGTATAGGAATTGGTCGTTTGGTGGACCTAGGAGAATCAAATTGACATTGGTATGCGTCTAGGTGGTTGAAAGATTTCATGAGTATAGAGGATATAATGGGATGAAATTGGGGAATGGTAAGATAGGTGGAAAATGGTGAAAACCAGTGGCAGAGCCACTCACAAGAGTGTGGGGGCTCCTGCCTGCACAATTTTATTAAAATGCATTGCTACTATATGTCCATATTAGTAGCTTTGAGGTAATTTTAGGTAGTTAAAATTTAATTTGTTTGCTTACTAACAACAAAACCCATAAAGAACGTCTCACCTATTTAATTTTGTCCCTCACAATCATTTGATAACAAGTATAATTAAATTTAAATTGCATAGTGGTGAAGAAACATCAGCTCGCAGTTGCGAGTGCAATTACTCGCGAGGCGAGTTCAGGCAGAAGAGAAATTCTTTAAATAGCCCACTTGCTATTCTTTGAAAAAGATCTAGGGATCTTAGTTCTTCTTAGTTTTTCTCTTAGTTTTCAGATATAGATTTTTTAGAAAGGAAATAGGGCTAGAGCATATAGAGTGAGAGTGATTAGAAGTTGGATTCTTCCTCCTTTGTTGAGACATCACAAGTTGTAATGAATCTTTCTCTTTCAATCCATTCTTGCAAGGCTTCCATGATGATGAGTAGCTAAATCTCCTTTGTTGGGATTAGAGGTACTTGATCTTGCTAACATGTAATCTTTTGATTTATAAATATATGGTTCTAGCATTTTTATTCAATATTGTTGTTATTCTTGCTCTTAATGCTTTCAAAGAGATTCAAGATGATTTGGACACGAACTCTTGAATCTAGACATAGAATAACAATCTATCTTAAGTTAATAATCTAGACATGGATGTTAATATTTGATAATCACTTATAATCTAGGACTTAATGCTTTTGGACATTTAATCGGTTGGGAAATCGTTGATTAGATTATCCGAACGGCTTTGTGATTGTTTAAATGTTTGGGAAATCAATGTTTAAACAATCCCTTAGAACTAACGATTTCATTTGGACACGAATGTTATTGTCGAGTGATTGTGATAATATTGTTTGAAAAGCTAGAAACCGTATATGATCATTAGGTTATGTGTAACGCTTGGATAAGGAACTTTAGTCCTAACAAGTTTCACGCCTTATTAATCTGAACTTTTACTTTTGCAATTTAGTTTATCTAGTTACAATTGAAACAAACAAGTACTCTTAATACTTAGAATGATATTTGATGTTGAATGGTCTTTGATATCGCGCTAGTCCCTGTGGAGACGATACACAATACTTATCTTGTTTGATGCAAAAAAAAAAAACTTCATCAATAATACTTTTACAATTGCAATTTTATTTTATTTCAACAATCGATATAACATGGTAATGTAAGAAATAATTGTTTCCCTCAAAAATAAAAATAAAAAATTGTTACTTTTCATTCATCAAAAACATTCGTGTATTGTTATAATTTAAAAAGTACTAAAGTATATTACGATGTATACATATATTCTTAAAAAATTATCATATTTTTTATATTATATATGCCGAATATTGCCCCCACGTCTTAAAATTCCTGGTCCGTCGCTAGTGAAAACACTAGTTTTTGGTGAGATATTTGGGTAGGAAACACACCACATTATGTTACATTCCATCAAATTTATTCTATTTCAAACCAACAAGAGGCAAAGGTGGGTGAGATTAGGGAGGTGTGTAGGTTAAATTTGTGTAGACAACCTTTTATTTGGGAGAGAGATTTAATTGATCGTATTTTAGTTTTAATTGGGGGTTTGAGTGGTTCGAAAAAGGAGGATTGTTAGGTATGAAGGCCGAAGGGGGAAGGCGTGTTCTTTGTGAGATCCGCCAACAAAGTGTTAGAGGTTATTCTCTTACTTGATGGCGGGTTGACTATGTTGGAGGAGGGAGTGTTTAGGTAGCTTTGGAAGAGTTTGACGTTGTCAAAAGTGGTGACTTTTTCTTGGAGGCTACTTCTTAATCGTATTATGACATGATCAAATCTTGCCATTAAGAATGTTTTGGAGTCAGAAGCTACAATAAATTGTGTGTTGTGTGGAGGTGGTGTGGAAACTTCAACCCACCTTTTTTTACATTGTAACTTTGTAGAAAAGGTTTTTTCAAAGGTGTTGTGTTAGATAGAATTTAATTTGGTTACCCTTTCCAAATTATTTATTTACTTGGGAGTGTTGGTCCAAGGAGGCAAAGAGTAGGAAACTCCATAAAGGATTTTGGTTAATATAATTTGGCATGCGTCGATTTGGGTGATATAAAGAGAAAGAAACAATATGATTGTTGGCATTTTAAGACAGTTTTTTCAACAACAAAAATAATCCTCTTTGTGGAACAAATCTTGATGAACGGATGATTAAATCAATAATCACAAATTAACAAACACATACTTAAATATTTTAAAGATTCATGTGTTTACCTCTTGAAGTGCATAACATTTGTAGTCGAATCGTTTATGATCATGAGTAAAGCTAAGTAGAGATGCCTCTACACAGTTGACATGAACATAACTTCTTCAAATATTAGTTCTAGACGAAACGAATGGAGCTTCAAAGAAGATTTTTCAAAATCACACCAAGATTTGGTGTAGTTATTTACATGTATTGATTCATCAAAAGTTATGGCACTATCAGTTGAAATCGCGACGCAATTCAACAAACTTGCAACAATGGTCTTCTGTATGAATTCTAATGAGGGCACGATCCAGGAAAATCATGGTGTTATTTCGTCATGAGATCTGGACACAATAGAAGCATTCTTTTATCATTTATCGAGTAATCTTGAAAAGCCAAAGGAACTTATACACTAAGTGTTGAGTTTGTTTGGGTGAGATTCTTGGATTGAGAAATACTTCATGAACATGTTGGATATTGAGATCTCATTAGAAGAAGAATTATAAAAGTTTGTTTTCATGTTTTCTCTTAGGATTTATTGTGGGTTTGAGTGACTTGAAAATGGGTAGAAATTAATGTTTGTTTTTTGTGAGCTTGAGGTATTATTTTTGTTACCTCTTTGTACCATTCATTTCATAGTGGGTTAGAGAGATTTTTTCTCCCCATACATACGACATATTGGTTCAAACTAGGTAAACAAATATTTAAGTGTTGGTTTTCTCTACTCATTTGCCTATGTTGCTTTAATTACGCTTGTGAATTTTCTATGCTTAGATATTAGGTATATTGTTATTTTTGTTTGAAGCTACTTTTAATTTAATTGTTACTTCCTTTTGCTTCACAATTCTAAATTTATTAGTGTGATTTTGTTTGAATTCACAACAAAGGATATTTCTAAAACTATTCACAACAAGCAAATTGCATTTTAGCGTCGGCCAAAAACCCACGCTAACAACGCAAAAAAGCACGCTAATGTTGATTTAGCGTCGGATTAACGTCGGGGTCGGGGACAGGCTAACAAAGCTGAATCTACTGGCTAGCGTCATCTTTTTGGGATTCGAGGCTATTAGAGTCGGCCAGGCCGAATTAAAGTTTGACTTTATTCTCATCTGACGTTGAATTAGGCAACTTGTTGAAAGTCGTCGAATTATCCAACACTAAAGTCAACAGTTTCATTTAGAGTCGGATGAACCGATTCTAAAGTCAACATATGTATAGTCAACTAAATCCTTTTGAGTCGGCCTAATCGACGCTAAAATAAACATTTGAAAAAGAAAAAAATTGACAATGTAGGTGTGTGAGATATTGTTAGCTTGTATTTTCGACAGGCTACAATAAATGCAATCAACTAAGTTTGACTTAGGTTTTGAAGAAATCTAAATAAGTTCGACTCACAAGCTGGATCAGGTTTATGGACTTAGAGAGATTTCGCCGTTCGATGGAGAAGCTTCGACAAGCAAGCAAGATATCGAAGAGAAGTTGGTGCCAGATCGACAAGCCAAACAGCAGTTATTGTCAGAGAGATGTCATTTGAAATTCAAAAGATATCTAGGGTAGTTATTAACGGTTACATTCGACGGTTTCTGTATAGGCAGTTGTGTAGTATAAATAAGAGTTTTTCATAGGAAAAAACGGGTCACAATTTGCGTACACACAAAACTTACACACTCAAACTATCCGCACTATAGGATAAACGAGTATACAAGTTGCAAATGTATGAATCTGTGTACCACTTTACATTCATTTATGCAATTTAAGTTTATCCTTTAAATTCCTTGCAATTTACCCTTTTTTCTTTGCAATTTACTTCGCGGATTCGACGCGTGTTTGATCCTGACTTTTATATTTTTTGGTTTTACAACAAGAACAATCATACTTTCTGTCAAACATAAACACAATATGCCCCGAGATTTACTGGTTGATCTCTCAAGTTAACCATTTTCGAAAACCAGCGTTTGTTTACCAAAAACCAGGGTAAACAGATGCTAAACTATACCTTTTTTTTATTGCTCATTACCCTATATTGCACTGAATACTAGGAAACAAGAATAACACATTAAATTAATTTGAAACTACATAACAAGAATGCAATGTCTACATTCATGTCTTCCAAATCATAACCATCATAATGAGGATGTGAAGAGAGATGGGACGCATTATATCATCTGACAGCTGAACAATGCTCCATAGCTGAAAAGATACGAAACAAAAAGATCAATTATGTTTAGTGAATGAATATTAACAAGGTGTGAGATTAGGCTCGAATATTACATGGACCACTAGCTTTAATTAGTCACAGGTTTACTCCTTATGCAACCAAACACTAAGTTGTAGATCACTAAGCCAAATAAAAAAAATGTACAAAATTTAAAAAGAATAGTAAATAATTCTCATAGGAATTGAGATAAGGATATGCTCAAGAAATAACATGTCAAATTCTCATAAGGAAGTAGCATTTTGGATATATAATGAATTCATAAAGCATGCCCGATTCAAATAGATTCTCTTCCTAACAATCACCTCCATCATTCAATATCAAGTGAAATATCTTAAACATAATAAGTAAGGTTGAAAGGATAATCAATCACTATTAACTATCTTTACTTGTTATGAAGACCATTGTACAAAAGGCATCCTCTAAGAAACACTCATATTATATGAGGAGTAAAATACATGTAAACAAAATGATATTCGGAGATGTCATGAGCTTCAATGCGTGACAACATGCCAACAGAGAATTTACTAAAATAACATGTGACCACACTTGTAGCCAAAAGGTATAATAAACAACCTCCAAAGTAACCCAATAACCAAACCTTACTTACAACCCAAGACACCAATTTTGGTTATAGTAACAACAAAACATTAACTCCATGTGAAAATCACAACAAACTGCGAAGCAGCAACACTGCAAATCTCCAACTTTCACGCCCAAATCATTCTTTAGTATTAGTTATACAAATTTAACAAACACAGAACCTTCAAATTTCACCTCAAATTTTACCTTATAAAGATACTAATTTCAAAAATCCAGATCAAAAGCTGGCTCCATTAAAGCATTCAATCCACCTTTATGATAAGTCATAATTTGTGTGGTTTTTACGTTTTTATTTCAACAGGATTTTGTGTGTTTTAGTCTCCTTTTAGAACTAGTTTACTTCAAAAGTTTGTGTTTTATTTTCAGGATCAAAATGATGTTGAACAAGTCTTTGGAACAAAAGCATGGATAAAGAACCAAGAAAAAGTTGAAAAATCAAGTTTCCAGGCCATTCTTACTCGGCACGGTCGTGCCTCACTTTGCATTGACTGTGCGTCCCTCTCCTTCAGATCGTCTGCATGAGGTGCGAATGATACGCATGGACCGAGCGCATCCTACGCACGACCGTGCATCCCTTCAGGAGCCAGCTCTGGCCGTTTTTTATACCAGGCACGGTCATGTGCCTCACCGAGCAGCAATGGCAGGGTACTGACATCCTGAGGTTGGGTGCTGATGTTCAAACGGGCAATCGCATGATGGAGGTAAATAAAAACTTATGTTTTGAGTGTTTCTACTAAACCCGCATCAGTTTCAATGTGAAATTCAAGTTGTAGATATTTAAGTGTGTAGGTAGGTATTTTAAGGAACAATTTCTAACTTTAGTGGTAAACTTAACCTAAAAAATTTCAAGTAAAAAGTAGTATAAATTAGTGTGGGGAACAATGAAATGCAAGGTGTACAATTAAAAGAAAAAGGGGTCAGAGCACAAAAGTAAGAGGGATTGACTCGAGTTGGGGTGACCACCATATATCACTACTTTCCCAGGGATGATTTGGTTACCCTCAAAACAAATAAAAAAGCTTCTGCAGTTCCCCATGAAAGTAAACACCAAAGGTCCAAATAAAGAATTCCCACCTAGGTTATATGTACTAAATGAGAAAAAAAAATTGGTATGTTTACTGTTAAAATTAGAACTTATTTTCCTTATAATACCTCTTACACAGGCGCAATAAAATCTGAACTACACACACACTCACTTGAAACTGGTTGTTGGGTTGAAAAGAATCATGAAAACACTTGGGGTTGTGATACTCTGAAAACAAAGTCTTGGAAGAAATAAACATTTGAATTTGCTTGTGTTGTTTGTTTATATTGTTATGTTGCTAGTATTCTTTGCCTTTAGCTTGAGGACAAGCAAAGATTCAAGCATTGAGGATCTTGATCATAATTTGTGTGGTTTTTAAGTGTTTATTTCAATAGGATTTTGTGTATTTTAGTCTCGTTTTAGAACTAGTTTACTTCAAAAGTTTGTGTTTTATTTTCAGGACCAAAATGATGTTGAACATGTCTTTGGAACAAAAGCATGGATAAATAACCAAGAAAAAGCTGGAAAAAAACAAGTTTCCAGACCATTCTTATGTGGCACGCTCGTGCCTCACTTTGCATTGACCGTGCGTGATAACAATTTTCGCAAGTGTACGAAATCATGCAAGTAGTAAAATTAAATCGGTAAGACCGAGTGTTGAACTCGAGGATCGCGTTATACTGTTGAATAATACTCATTACTTAATTGAACAAAAAGGTACGATATTTGTTTGATAGCAATAATGAAAATTAAGCATAATAAAATTGGTTTGAACTTTATAATAATAAAATTGTCAAGGATGAGGTTCGCTAGATGACTATCTTGAGTTAACAGCTCGAATATGGCTATTTAATCAACTTATCGAATTATTACCGAATTCTCTGATTTATTCTTGCCGTAATTACTAGTGACAGAACCATTAATTCTAAAATAACTCCTAATTCCTTAGTGAATTTAAGATTAGAATTAAGCATGAATGAACAAGAATTCTCAAGTGGTTTCAAGGGTTTGCATCTATTCCTAGATTACAAAGGCAAGAATTTCTTATCTCAAAGCGTTTATAAATTCAACTTTCGTTTCACAATATAAACCAAAAATCGATTTAAAGGTGGTCAATCAATAAAAGCATTAAGCATGGAGATAAGAAAAGCAATTCAAGAAGTTTCATCAATAATCATAATCAAATCACATGACAAAAGTATTCATCTAGGTCTACTCATCCTCAACAACTGAGGGTTTAGTTACTCATAACAAATAAACAAGAGAAAGAGATTAAAGAAGAATTACAAGAACAATCCATGAATGATCCATGATAAATCTTCTTCAATGGTGTTGGAAACCGCCTCCTCTGTGTTTTCTCTGCTAGGTCACAAGTTTCTAAACTCAAAATTGATTATAAGATACTTTCAATCTGATTAAAAATGTATTTATAGCATAACAGGCCCGACACAAGGCGTTTTGACCCGACTAGCACCAATGCGCAACATGGAAATCACGTACCATCGCAACGCTGCGCTGCTGCATGGGCTCCTAGCCCCCACTTCCAGAGAGTTGGCGCCTCTGAAGTGACCTCATGGCGCCTAGCACCCTCTTCAAGGTGTTTGGTGCCTCAAACGACATGGTTCTGGTTCTTGGCGCCTATTGGCCAGCAAGAATCCATCAATAGACTTCAACAAAACATGTATCCATCCACTTTGAAGCTTTACTCGTTACTCGTCTTTCATCCGCCTCCAGTCCTACATAACCAAACATACAACCAAGTCAAATGTTCAGAAATCATGCAATAAATTGCAGAGGAGACCAACAAAGTAAAAAAATTAAAACACACAAAAGGAGGAGAACTAGGTCATGCAATCACTCAAAAGAAACTTGATATAGAGGTAAAATTGAAGGTAATAACCTACATTTTGTCGGTTATCAGTGTGTCCCTCTCCTTCAAACCGTGTGCATGATGTGCGAATGACACGCACGGACCGTGTGCATCCCACGCACGACTGTGCGTCCCTTCAGGAGCCAGCTTTGGCTGTTTTTTATACCAGGCACGGTCGTGTTCCTCACCAGCACGACCGTGCGTGTTGTGCAGTCTATTTTAACTTATGGAAACTCTTGGTTT
Organism: Medicago sativa; assembly: GCF_051527215.1. NCBI lineage: Eukaryota > Viridiplantae > Streptophyta > Magnoliopsida > Fabales > Fabaceae > Medicago > Medicago sativa. The sequence continues at coordinate 33,884,874 of NC_140756.1, read as the reverse complement.
CTGTAACGCCCCCCTTTATTTAGTTATTTTTATTAAGTTAGAGTCTATTTATGTGATTTATTTAAATATGTGAGGTGTTAGTATTTTATTAAGTGGCATTATTCTATTATTTATTAGAAATATGAGAATTATTAGAGTAAGTAGATTTGGAGGTAGTTTTGAGATTAGATGTCTTTTTATGATTTCGTCGATTTATTTTAATGAATGATATTTTGTTATGTTATATGTTGGTATTTACTAGCATAATATATTTGTTATTTGGTGTAGAAATAAATAAGATTATGAGGAATAGAGTAGTTTTGAGGTGTAAGAGATATAAGAATGGGGTTAGAATAGAAAGAAGAATAAGTTATTGGGCCTAAATAGGTTTAGGAAGAGTATTTGGTATTATAAATAAGGAAGGTTAGGTTAGAAAGAGTTTTACGTGAAACCGCTTTTTGGAAAAGAGGAGAAGAGAAGAAAGAGGAGAACTCAGAGAGAGAACCCTAGGAACGAAGAACGCTGCTTTTGATTTCAGAAAAAACAATCTAAGGTAAGGGTGAGACTATCTTTCAGTAATAATAAGTCTGTGAATCAATAGATTGCATCTAACATGAATTATGATGAGTTTGTGAGAATCTGAGGATTAGGGTTTTGAGTGAAAATTGAGAATTATATATCGATTAAGATTAGAATGCAACCATGAAGTGTGATGCGTGACCTTAATTTTATCACGTTTTAGTTATCAATTGAATAGTTTATTAAAAGATAAAAGTTGAATTCCAAAAGTAGCTATGATTCAAAGAGATATATACATATGGGAATCTTGTATACTATGTGTTGGTACTGCCAAGCCATAGATAGAAATAAGAATTGGGTATTGTGAGTTGCTGGTTGCGTGAGGGTTTAATTAGATATCTTAAATTAATTTTTTTTGGTGTAGCCATATTGGGACGAATGAGAATTTCTTACGGCAAATAAGGATTTGTGATTTTAAAGGAATAGAAACTATGGATTTGTGATTTTTAATACATACATATAAGCATGTACGTGAAGCCTTTTTTTGTCTTCTTAGATTAGCATGAAATTGTCTATTTTTGGTGATAAAGATTTCAGTTTTATACTTAATAAATGTTTCTTATCTGCAATGTTTTTGTATCGATTTCTTTTATGAATGTGAAAATATAAGTAACACACCCATGAATCCAAATTGAATACTGTAATTGGTTTAGTATCGATATAATTGCATTGAATTCTTGAATTGTCTATCTGTCAATAATCCATTGGTTAAGGCATTTTAATTGGTTGGATTGAATAAAGTCTTTATTATTTCTATTCAAATCAAACCCATTGTTTATTTATACGTGTATGCATTGTGCATTATTTGGACTAGTTGTGCATCCATGCAATTTTTGTGTGTTACTTGCATAGAAGATTTTTGGTATATACGTGTAGCATAGAAGATTTTTTTTTGTATGCACAGATGTGTCGTTGAATTTTTCTAATAACAAATTCATAGATAATTGTGTTAATTGATGATGTGTAATTAATGAGTTATTTAACAAAATGTAATTGATGAATTATTTGACTAAGTGTAATTTGTGAATCACTTATTGATGTGTATATAAAGACGTGGATATTGATGATGTGTATGTAATTGATGTGTGATTTAAAGATGGGTATATAAAGATGTGATCTTGTATTTATGCACTATATGTGTTAATTATGATGCTTATGATGATGCGATGTTTAAGATGTTGATTATCATTTGAGGTTGTTGTACTATGATGCTGATATGAGATGAATTATTTATATGCTGCATATACTGCTGAGTCTTATTTAAGATGTAAATGTCGGTCTAAGTTGTAAAAATTTGAGAAGTTGTCCATAATAATGGAATTATAAGAGATGTTCATGAAGTTGTCTAAGTTGTACGAAAGTTATGTCGTTGCATTAGAGTTGTGTCGTTTCATAGTCAGCGATGGGGGCTTAATGCCTGACAGGTCCTTTATGACCTTAGCGATGGAGGCTTAATGCCTGACAGGTCCTTTATGACCTTAGCGATGGGGGCTTAATGCCCGACAGGTCCAATTATGACCTTAGCGAAGGGGGCTTAATGCTCTGGTGGTACCACATGCATTTGCATTTCATGATGATTCAAGATGGTTTAAGACGTTAAGAGTTGCATAGTCGAGTTTAGATGCATTGTCAAGTCAAGTTGTTAAGTTGTGATGTTTTAACGAATTACTTTGTGATGTCTTTTAGTATGATGATATGTGATCATGACTGTGACTGCTATATGATGATATTTTGCTAAGATAAATGATGATGTTTATGTGTTTAATTATAGTTGTTAAATTATAAGATGTTTATGTTGTTAAATGTAATTGTTGATTTATGAGCTTAATATTATTGTTTGAGAAATCTCACCCCTTCTGCTTGAAAATGTTGCTCTTCGTATGGGTAACTTGCAGGTAATCAAGATTAGGCGTGGTCGTGAGTGGACTCCTCACAGTGTGTCTTTAGGTGCTCTGATACGTAACGGGATGGGAGTTTTGACATTGTTTCTATTCCTTACGTATTGTTTTAAGAGATTTATAATGAAGTTGTTGGATTTGAACTAATTATTATGTTTTAGACTATTTATGAGACTTTTATGATGAGGCCTTCGTGCCAAAGACTATTTATGATGTTGAAATATTTCCGCTGCGAGATTTAAAAGATTATGTTCTTATATTTTTGAAGGATAAATTATTATTTATTCCATTTGCGATTTTTAAGTAATGTGACATTCCGTTTTATGATGAAAAACTCTGATTTTATTTAAGAAATTTTTACGTTGGGAAAACGGGGTGTTACAATTGGTATCTGAGCAGGTCGGTCCGTCCGGCCAAGTAGATGAGTCGTTGTGTCGTGTCGTCATCTTTTCTAGTTAGTAGTTATGTTTTATTACGTGATCATGTTTAACTGACTAATTTTGATGTGGTTTTTGTGTTTTGTTTGAAGAAGTAATGACTAAATTTATTTTCTATTGTGCTTGAATTTCGAGGACGAAATTCTTTTAAGTTGGGGAGAATTGTAACGCCCCCCTTTATTTAGTTATTTTTATTAAGTTAGAGTCTATTTATGTGATTTATTTAAATATGTGAGGTGTTAGTATTTTATTAAGTGGCATTATTCTATTATTTATTAGAATATGAGAATTATTAGAGTAAGTAGATTTGGAGGTAGTTTTGAGATTAGATGTCTTTTTATGATTTCGTCGATTTATTTTAATGAATGATATTTTGTTATGTTATATGTTGGTATTTACTAGCATAATATATTTGTTATTTGGTGTAGAAATAAATAAGATTATGAGGAATAGAGTAGTTTTGATGTGTAAGAGAAATAAGAATGGGGTTAGAATAGAAAGAAGAATAAGTTATTGGGCCTAAATAGGTTTAGGAAGAGTATTTGGTATTATAAATAAGGAAGGTTAGGTTAGAAAGAGTTTTACGTGAAACCGCTTTTTGGAAAAGAGGAGAAGAGAAGAAAGAGGAGAACTCAGAGAGAGAACCCTAGGAACGAAGAACGCTGCTTTTGATTTCAGAAAAAACAATCTAAGGTAAGGGTGAGACTATCTTTCAGTAATAATAAGTCTGTGAATCAATAGATTGCATCTAACATGAATTATGATGAGTTTGTGAGAATCTGAGGATTAGGGTTTTGAGTGAAAATTGAGAATTATATATCGATTAAGATTAGAATGCAACCATGAAGTGTGATGCGTGACCTTAATTTTATCACGTTTTAGTTATCAATTGAATAGTTTATTAAAAGATAAAAGTTGAATTCCAAAAGTAGCTATGATTCAAAGAGATATATACATATGGGAATCTTGTATACTATGTGTTGGTACTGCCAAGCCATAGATAGAAATAAGAATTGGGTATTGTGAGTTGCTGGTTGCGTGAGGGTTTAATTAGATATCTTAAATTAATTTTTTTTGGTGTAGCCATATTGGGACGAATGAGAATTTCTTACGGCAAATAAGGATTTGTGATTTTAAAGGAATAGAAACTATGGATTTGTGATTTTTAATACATACATATAAGCATGTACGTGAAGCCTTTTTTTGTCTTCTTAGATTAGCATGAAATTGTCTATTTTTGGTGATAAAGATTTCAGTTTTATACTTAATAAATGTTTCTTATCTGCAATGTTTTTGTATCGATTTCTTTTATGAATGTGAAAATATAAGTAACACACCCATGAATCCCAATTGAATACTGTAATTGGTTTAGTTTCGATATAATTGCATTGAATTCTTGAATTGTCTATCTGTCAATAATCCATTGGTTAAGGCATTTTAATTGGTTGGATTGAATAAAGTCTTTATTATTTCTATTCAAATCAAACCCATTGTTTATTTATACGTGTATGCATTGTGCATTATTTGGACTAGTTGTGCATCCATGCAATTTTTGTGTGTTACTTGCATAGAAGATTTTTGGTATATACGTGTAGCATAGAAGATTTTTTTTTGTATGCACAGATGTGTCGTTGAATTTTTCTAATAACAAATTCATAGATAATTGTGTTAATTGATGATGTGTAATTAATGAGTTATTTAACAAAATGTAATTGATGAATTATTTGACTAAGTGTAATTTGTGAATCACTTATTGATGTGTATATAAAGACGTGGATATTGATGATGTGTATGTAATTGATGTGTGATTTAAAGATGGGTATATAAAGATGTGATCTTGTATTTATGCACTATATGTGTTAATTATGATGCTTATGATGATGCGATGTTTAAGATGTTGATTATCATTTGAGGTTGTTGTACTATGATGCTGATATGAGATGAATTATTTATATGCTGCATATACTGCTGAGTCTTATTTAAGATGTAAATGTCGGTCTAAGTTGTAAAAATTTGAGAAGTTGTCCATAATAATGGAATTATAAGAGATGTTCATGAAGTTGTCTAAGTTGTACGAAAGTTATGTCGTTGCATTAGAGTTGTGTTGTTTCATAGTCAGCGATGAGGGCTTAATGCCTGACAGGTCCTTTATGACCTTAGCGATGGAGGCTTAATGCCTGACAGGTCCTTTATGACCTTAGCGATGGGGGCTTAATGCCCGACAGGTCCAATTATGACCTTAGCGAAGGGGGCTTAATGCCCTGGTGGTACCACATGCATTTGCATTTCATGATGATTCAAGATGGTTTAAGACGTTAAGAGTTGCATAGTCGAGTTTAGATGCATTATCAAGTCAAGTTGTTAAGTTGTGATGTTTTAACGAATTACTTTGTGATGTCTTTTAGTATGATGATATGTGACGATGACTGTGACTGCTATATGATGATATTTTGCTAAGATAAATGATGATGTTTATGTGTTTAATTATAGTTGTTAAATTATAAGATGTTTATGTTGTTAAATGTAATTTTTGATTTATGAGCTTAATATTATTGTTTGAGAAATCTCACCCCTTCTGCTTGAAAATGTTGCTCTTCGTATGGGTAACTTGCAGGTAATCAAGATTAGGCGTGGTCGTTAGTGGACTCCTCACAGTGTGTCTTTAGGTGCTCTGATACGTAACGGGATGGGAGTTTTGACATTGTTTCTATTCCTTACGTATTGTTTTAAGAGATTTATAATGAAGTTGTTGGATTTGAACTAATTATTATGTTTTAGACTATTTATGAGACTTTTATGATGAGGCCTTCGTGCCAAAGACTATTTATGATGTTGAAATATTTCCGCTGCGAGATTTAAAAGATTATGTTCTTATATTTTTGAAGGATAAATTATTATTTATTCCATTTGCGATTTTTAAGTAATGTGACATTCCGTTTTATGATGAAAAACTCTGATTTTATTTAAGAAATTTTTACGTTGGGAAAACGGGGTGTTACAATTGGTATCAGAGCATTTAGATGACACAAGGATGCTCATTCACATCACTATCGGGTACCCAATCAATGGCCTTGTTACCAACAAAATGGCAAATAGGGACTGTTTCAGGCTTGACTTTGAGAATTTCATAGAGCACATCAGGATCCAAACCTCTTGTATCATGGTGGCAGACAGTTAGTGCCTTAGCTTTGGTTCCATCTAAAGCCACCAATGGCACCATCTAAGTTGTAGTTGCATTAACTTGGTGACAATAAAATACAACATTTTTGAAATTTAATCTATGACACATCACCGCTTTGTCTCCAATTTTTTTCACTTCATCCACCACATATTGGTCCTTATTTTTGGCAAAGGAACTTGAAATCACCTTAATGTTGGTCCCAAGCTTTGAAATGGCAAAATCTACCATTGATTCTAGGGATAGTGCACAATGCTTATCTTCTCCTATAGCTGATGGGCTTCCACAATAGTTGTCAAGCCCTTGTCTCTCTTTTTCATCCCACGTGTGAGTTGTAATAGGTTGTCTCTCTTTTTTTTTTCATCCCACGTGTGAGTTGTAATAGGTTGTTTCTCTTTTTCATTCCACATGAGAGTTGTAGCAGGTTGTCTCTCTTTTTCGCCCCACATACGAGTTTTAAGAGGTTGTCTCTCTTTTTCATTCCATATGCGAGTTGTGATAGGTTGTCTCTCTTTTTCATTCCACATGAGAGTTGTAGCAGGTTGTCCCTCTTTTTCGCCCCACATGCGAGTTGTAAGAGGTTGCCTCTCTTTTTCATTCCACATGCGAGTTGTAGCAGGTTGTCTCTCTTTTTCACCCCACATATGAGTTGTAATAGGCTGTCTCTCTTTTTCATTCCACGTGAGAGTTGTAGCAGGTTGTCTCTCTTTTTCACCGCACATACGAGTTGTAAGAGATTGTCTCTCTTTTTCATTCGACATACGAGTTGTAATAGGTTGTCTCTCTTTTTCATTCCACATGTGAGTTGTAAGAGATTGTCGCTTTTTTTCATCCCATGCGCGAGACTTAAAAGTGTCACTTGATTTCTTAGGCCATAAGTGAGCTCCAAAAGATTGTCTTATTTTTTGGTTTGTGTTGTCACCAGAAATTATTTTTTCATTTCTCCATCCACGAATGCCTAAGTTAATTTTATTTCCAGGATATAGGTCATGTTCAAAAAAAAATGTCCAATACTGCTTACTTTCTTCACCTCTTATGGGTACATTGGTTCCGCTCTCTGCACCATCAAAGATCGAAAGTAACTCTCAACACATAAATAATATAATAATATATTCATGGATAAGGAAAATAAAATTAATTATTTCATTACTCAAATTAAAAAGAGAGACAACCTATTGGACTAGCATTCTTTCAGAAAAACAAACAAAAAAAATATCAATACCAATGAAATTATTATTTGTTGCAGCTTTTTTGATATTTTTACAAATATACCATCATAGAGATAGAGAATGGTGAGGTATTAAATAATACAGAAATATTAAAAAAGACAAATATGAGTTTTATAAAACCACTTCAAATTAATTTGTACCTTTTATATGACTATCGTCTTAAAAAAAAACTAATTTTTGTGGGAGAGATTGTTTCAATATTTTTCTGAAGAAGGAGATTGTTATAATAATATTATAACTATATATGTAAAAATGGATTCAGAATGTGAAAGGTGCATATGAATTGATTTGACAACAATGAAAAAAAATCGTGACAAAAATATTTGGTGACAACTTCTTTACCCATCAATAAAGAGTGGATAGCACAACTTATGCTGAGTTGGCACAATCAAAGTTATTTATTTGTTTTCTATTATTTTTAATATTATATAAATATATAATTTTGATTGGGCCAACTCAGCATGGGTAGTGTTACCCACCTTTTATTGATGGATAAACAATAATTTTCCAAACTATTTTGAGGAACATAATTTGCTATAAAATCTTAGACACAACAAAAATTGAGATGTTTACAAAGATCGAAAATTTGTTTAAAATAAGTAACAAAAGTCTTCATAAAATTAGATTAGTTGGTAATGAATAATAATTTTAAAATCTGAACTTCACACTTGTTTGTTTATTTTGATGAGATAATTTTTAGAGAAATGATATTTGAACAACCAATTTTTGATAACTTTTGTGACAACTTTCTCTCTCAAACTCACATTATTTTTTTACTTTATCTCTCTATTGCTTTGGTTTTTGTGTCACTACCTAAATTTCTTTGTAAATTTTAGTTGTCTAAGAAGTTGTCCCAAGAAAGAGTTGTTCAAATAACATTCCTCTAATTTTTAATCAAGAGGCTACTCTGCTAAAGAAAAATTAAAGAGAAAATGAGTAATAATTCATTTATTAACCGGGTAACAACAAATCCGACAGAGCCTTGGGCAGAGGAGTGTTAGGCCAAATGGATTTCCAATAGTTTTCCTGTGACTGTGATGCATTGATTCCCACAAGAGCAAACTGCAAATATTACGGTGTTACTATTAGTGTCATTAGACAACAACTATTAAATGAATCGAGGATCATATTAACTTGTGTTTTAAAGGTACATATTAAACAACCTAAAAAGGGCAATCTTACATTAAAAAACATAATATGGTATGTTAACATTTTATATGCATTTATAACTATTTTTACATATTACTCCAAATTATATATATATATATATATATATATATATATATATATATATATATATAGGGTTAATATATTTTTACCCCTCTAATATTAGCGATTTCCGGTTTACCTCCTGTAAATAAATTTGTTTAGATTTCAACCTTGTAATTTGAAGATTTTCTGATTTTGGACCTTCATGGCATCAAATTTGAAAATTTAAGGTACTTTCGCCCCCTGTAATTTGTGATAATTTCGTTTTACCTCCTGTCATATCATCGATATTTCGGTTTAACCCTATGTCATATCATCGATTTTGTACAGTCAAAATTCATGAAAGTCGAAAACCAAAAATCTTCAAATTACAGGGTTGGAATGATCTATACAAATTTTTTACACGGCATAAACCGGAAATCACTAATATTGTAGGGGTAAACATATATACATAACGTTTATCACTTTAAAAAAAATATAAAATATAAAACGTTTGTATTCATGCATTGTTTTGTCAAATAGTATTGACATATAAAAGGTGGATTCATGCATTATTTGTAAATCCATTGGAGTAAATATTAAGTATATACATATTGAGAGAGTTAAAAATACAAATGGTATCTATAAAAAGTGACCGGTCAAGTATTACTATCATCAAAACATGTGAGTAATGGTAAGGACACTCTTTTTAACATTCTCTCTGACAATCACTCTTTTATTTTATGAAACTAGTGTATGTTCCACCACTTTAAGTTAAATTTATTTTCAATGTGTGAGATTCACCTTGATTTAAACCAATAATGAAGTGGAACTTATTTTTAGGAGAGTGTTGAAAAGAGAATGTTACTAACACTACTCAACATATGTTTGTATAATTTGTGACACAAACGGAAAATGATACATTGAAAAGCCCAAAAATTGATTGGAAGAAGTTGAGACAAGCAAAGCCGAAAATAGCTTACACAAAGTAGAGAGAAAACAGATAGATGTATGAACTGCATTGTAGAAGCTCGAAGCTTGATTATTATGTGCATATGAGGAAGGTGAAGGATTCTTACATGCCTTGTATATAAAGTGAATACAGTGGGCCTCCTCATATATTAATCTCTTGTCAAATATATTAAACTATCGATGAAATAGGCACCACCAAAAAAACATCTATGAAATATACTAAAATAACCAAAATGGTGCGATTAAGTGAGAGATGCTTAGGTCAGGTCAGTTAATAGTTTAACCTCTGGCACAGGGGATGGATCCAAGAATTTTATAGAGTCTGAGTAAAATTTTAACATAACTTCACAGGTGATATAATATATAAATAATCATAAATTGAAATAAAAAGAGGTTCATCATTTTGTCAACAAAAGTACAATTTGAAATAAAAGAGATGAAACATAACCGGCCAATAGTGTGCTAAATAAAATTAGGAGGTAAATGCCCTTTCTGAGACCTCTTTGCAGTTAATGTTCAAATAATATCAAAATTATCACGTGACTTAAATATTTCGTGCTCGATGTAACATATCATCAAGTCATTGAACCACACATCGTTGATCTTGTTGGTAACAATTCTTTCTCACGAACTTATAAGATTATTTTGCTAACTTATGACAGGGCTTGACAATCGGTGGACTTCCAACTTTTGTTGATAATTTTATGAATTATTCATTTTTAAAATTTATAGTAGAATAGAAAATATAAAAAATAAATAAAACAATGATAAGTTTTAGTGACAGCCGCAACCGTAGGTAGAGATCCTTAATGTTTTTAAAATGGTATCCTTAGAATTACCTATGGTTTTGTCCGTAGGTAAATGTGGAAAACATTCAGTGATAGCCATATGACAATGACAGACGGACACATTTTCGTTTGACTATTCATACTCTCAAGTAGGTAAAAGGAAACTCAATGTATTAATAAACTCAATGTCATATGAAGTAGGTAAAATATGTCCGTCTATCATTGTCATATGGTTGTCACTACATATTTTCTACCATTTGGATATGTCATCAATCCAAATGAAATTTATTATCCATTTTTCAATTTCTTTTAACGGTGAAACATGCCAAGAATAAATGGTGATGTTGTGGATAAACATAGCCTTAATGACATACTTCACTAAGGCTTTGTTTGGGAGTTTGGAGGGGAGGGGAGGGGAGGGTTTTGCAAAAAAGGAAGGAGCAAGTGGAAGAAATAGAAGACATTGGGCGGAGAGGGCTTTGGAGGTTAATTTTTTACACATAATAAAAAATCCTCCTCATTTGGGGGAACTCAAAAATTGTATTGGGGGAGGGTTTTGGGGGGATATGGAGGGTGTTGGAACAAAATGTGTTTAACAATGAACCTTAAAGAGTTTTGATGATAACAAGGTAATAAAAATTGTAAATTGGACTAGCTAATATTTGTTCAAGTGTACAGGACCATAGTTAAATTTTTACATCATTAATTGGTACTGAATGAGCAAATAAAGAGCAAAGGAAATCAACAAAATTTGAAGCTTAGACGCTCCTGAAGGCAATATGCTCCTGAAGACAAAAAGCGCTCCTGAAGTCAGAGTTGCTCCTGAAGAGAGAAAAGCGCTCCTGAAGTCAAGTGCTCCTGAAGACTGGAAGTCCTTAAGCGCCACGTCATCATCAGAAGCTACAACATCAGAAGCTGCCTTATCAGAAGCCATTTCACCAAAAGCTGAAGATCAACTGAATTTGCAAAATTCAAAGATTCAAGAGTTGTTTCATGGATCGAAATTCATCAAAGGACAGCAGAAGATTAGTGGAACTTTGCAACGGTCATTTCAAAGGTGTTTGAAGGCATGTGCTTGCAATTTGGACGAAAGCGTTGACATTGTACTATTGTACGAACTGTACAACCACCTTCTACACTACTCTGTTTTGTGTCCACGCTACAAGACAAGAAAACAGCTCCAGAATACGGCTTCGCCTGCAAAGATGTTCCTTTGAATTAGTAATGGATTTCAAATTGGTTCTTCATAAGACAACAACCAAATCAGGCAAAAGATCATTGGTGAAAGATCTAGCTTCAACAACGACTCTTTGACGTGCTGGCAATTTCACAACGTCTCTTTCACACATCTATATAAAGGAGTGAAGACTTAGAGTTTTGGTAATGCTGAACGAAAGACTCTCAATATTTTTACAAGTGTCAAACCTCTGCTGAAATTATTCTGCATTCACTTAGAATTTCTATTTCTCAAGTTCTTATCTTAGAAATTCTTAAGTCTTAGAGTCTGTATCTGATTGTATTGTGAGCACCTCTGATTGTATATCAAGTGTTCAATTTCAAACACTATTCTTTGTAATCTTGTTTGTTTAGAAGTCTCTTGCAGTTGTGCTTGAGCATAGAAGTCTCTTGATTGTGTTCTTGAGCATAGGAAGACCCTTGCGAAGTGTGCTTGAGCAAAGGAAGTCTCTTGTTGTGTGCTTGAGCAGTTGTAATCAGATATTACATTCTAGTGAACTCTCCTTGGAAGTGCAAGGGGGACAGGACTACTTCCGATTTGTGGCAGGAACCTGTATAATTGCTTTGTGTCTTTCTTCTTCTCTCTCTCTGTTTTTATCCGCTGGGTTTAACTGTCTATCACTTCAGAAGCAGTCTCACTTAGCTTCTGACCAGTGTGTTCAGTTTTTAAGAGAAACGAAGAATTTTTCAAAACACAATTCAACCCCCCTTCTTGTGCTTTTCTCACCTTCAATTGGTATCTAGAGCATTGGTCTGTTATCTTAACACTTAACAGTGTAACAGCAAAAGATCTGAGAAAAACATGTCTAGTGGATCTCCTACTCCTACTCCTGGTCAAACTAGCTATAATAATGTTGCACATGATTATAGTGACAGTAAGAAATCCAATGTTGGGAAGATTCCAAAGTTCAATGAAGATGCTGAAGAATTTTCTTGGTGGAAAACCAACTTCTATAGTTATATCATGAGTTTAATGAAGAACTATGGGATATACTAGAAGAAGGTGTTGGTGACTTGGTTCTTGATGAAGAAGGAGCTGCTGTTGATAGAAAGAAACATACTCCTGAGTTGAAGAAACTCTACAAGAAGCATCATATTATCAGAGGAGCACTTGTCACTGCTATTCCTAAAGCAGAGTGCATGAAGATGAGTGACAAGTCCACTGCTAAAGCTATGTTTGCTTCTCTCTGTTCAAACTATGAAGGCAGCAAGAAGGTCAAAGAAGCAAAGGCTCTCATGCTTGTACATCAGTATGAGTTATTCAAGATGAAGGATGATGAAACTATTGAGGAGATGTACTCAAGGTTTCAAACCTTAGTCTCTGGGCTACAAATCCTGAAGAAAAGTTATGTTGCTTCTGATCATGTGAGCAACATTCACAGAAGTTTGCCTGCCAGATGGAGACCAAAGGTGACTGCCATTGAGGAAGCTAAAGATTTAAACACCTTAAGTGTCGAAGATCTTGTTAGTTCTCTCAAAGTTCATGAGTTAAGTCTTAATGAACATGAGTCTACTAAGAAGAGTAAATCAATAGCTCTTCCATCCAAAGGCAAGTCGTCAAAAGCTCTCAAAGTAGTTGAATATGAAGAAGAAGAACCATCCGGTTCAGACTCTGAAGAAGATGTTGCTGAGATGGTTATGATCTCCAACAGACTTCAGTATCTGGTCAGGAAGAATAGAAAGTTTCTGACCAGAAGGAGTAACTCCAGAAGCTCAAAGAAAGAAGATCAAAAGGGATGCTTCAACTGTAAGAAGCCTGGACATTTCATTGCTGATTGCCCTGATCTTCAGAAGGAAAAGTCAAAGGACAAGTCAAAGAAGTCAACATTCAAACCAAGCAAATTCAAGAAGCAGATTAAGCAGAGTTTAATGGCAACCTAAGATGACTTAGGAAGTGAATCTGGATCTGATAAAGAGAAAGCTGATGAAGATGCAAAGGTGGTTGTTGGATTAGTAGCTACAGCAACTTCAGAAGCTGGATCAGAATCAGACTCTGAAGATGAAAACGAGGTATATTCTAAGATTCCCAGAGATGAACTTGTTGAGTCACTTAAAGAACTTCTTACACATTTTGAAGTAAGAACCAATGAGTTGAAGGATTTAAAAGAAAAATATGCTGATTTGGTAAAGCAACAAAAATCAACTCTATTGGATCTGAAAGCTTCTGAACAAGGACTTAGGGGCTTTGACTTCATGTGTAAAACTTATGAAGATCAGCACAGATTCTTATGTCAGAAGCTACAAGAAAAGTGTAATGAAAAACCTTTAAGCAACCATGAAATTTCTCTTGAAGATTTTATCATATCTGGCATTGACAGAAGCAGAGTGGCTTCTATGATTTATAGCATTTACAAAAACAATGGAAAAGGGATTGGATTTTCAGGAGGGAAACCGAATGAAATCAGTCTCAAAGCATGTTGTGAATGCATCAAGGAAGGATTGAAAACCTTCTTTGTACCTGAAGGTGCTGAGTTGGAAACTGTTGTTCAATCAGAACCTGAAGCTTCTGGCTCTAAGGCTAAGATTACTTCAAAGCCAAAGAACTCTAAGCCAAAGGCTATGATCAACTCTGATTCCAAGACTTCAAAGATTAGGATTCTAAAGAGATCATAACTTGTTCCTCAGAGTCTGGTGAAACCAAGATCTGAGGTTATGAAGTCTAAGTCTCAGAAGAGGACAATTATTGCTCCTGAAGTACCAAAACCGAAGGTGATGGTTAATCAGAAGCAATCCAACTCACAACACAAGGTACAAGAAGTGAAGAGTAAAACTTCCAGTACTAACCTGAGAGGACCCATAAGACAATGGGTACCAAAATCTGAAAATGTCAATGATGCAGGTAAGTCTAAAAGCAGTGCCAAAGCAAAGATCATGGTACCTAGTCAGCTGTTGCTCAAGACACATGACAGGAGAGAAGTCCATGTTCCTCAGCCTAACAATGAAAGAGGGAGGAAATGTGAAATTTGGAGGCAACTAGTCTGGCAAGATCATAGGTACAAGAACTATTGGTAATTCCTTTACCTCAATTAATAGTGTATGGTTCGTAGATGGTCTTGAACATAACCTTTTGAGCATTAGTCAATTTTGTGATAATGGTTATGATGTGTTATTTGAAAAAACCAACTGTACTATAATCAACAAGGAAGACAAATCCATTGTGTTCAAGGGAAAGAGGGTAGAAAATGTCTACAAAATCAATTTTTCTGAATTGGCTGACCAGAAGGTGATTTGCCTTCTGTCAGTGAATGATAAGAAATGGATGTGGCATAGAAGGTTGGGACATGCTAATTGGAGATTAATCTCTAAGCTTAGTAAGTTACAACTTGTCAAAGGCCTACCAGACATTGACTATCATTCAGATGCACTTTGTGGTGCATGTCAGAGAGGGAAAATTGTGAAAGCATCTTTTAAAACCAAAGACATTGTTTCAACCTCCAGACCCTTGGAACTACTTCATATTGATTTATTTGGACCAGTCAGTACTGCATCCTTATATGGAAGTAGATATGGATTAGTTATTGTTGATGATTACAGCAGATGGACTTGGGTGAAATTCCTGAAGAGTAAAGATGTTGCTTGTGATGTATTCAGTAGTTTCTGCACTCAAATTCAATCTGAAAAAGAATCAAAGATTTTGAAAATCAGAAGTGATCATGGTGGAGAGTTTGAAAACGAGCCATTTGAAGCTTTTTGTGAAAAACATGGAATTGTCCATGAATTCTCTTCTTCTAGAACTCCACAACAAAATGGGGTTGTAGAGAGAAAGAATAGAACTTTACAAGAAATGGCCAGAACCATGATCCATGAAAACAATTTACCAAACCATCTTTGGGCAGAAGCAGTGAATACAGCATGTTATGTCCAGAACAGGATCTATATCAGACCTATTTTGGAGAAAACAGCATATGAACTCTTTAAAGGAAGAAAACCCAATATCTCTTACTTTCATCAATTTGGATGTACATGTTACATTCTGAATAACAAGCTCTACCTAAAGAAATTTGATGCTAAGGCCCAAAGAGGAATATTCTTAGGTTACTCTGAAAGGTCAAAGGCATACAGAGTGTATAATTCAGAAACACTTTGTGTTGAAGAATCTATGCACGTTAAATTTGATGACAAAGAGCTTGAAGATAAAACTTCAAAGCAAGGTGAAAGTTTTGCAGAGATACAGGTTCCTGAATTTACTCCAGAACCTGATCAGATAGCTGAATCTGAAGAAAGTCCAGAAGCTGAACCCACATCAGAAGCGCAAGATGAAGTTGTTTCTGATGAAGCACAAGATGGCTCACATCAAGCAGATCCTCCCATAAACACATTCAAGCACAAGTCTTCACATCCTGAGGAGCTAATCATGGGAAACAAGGATAGTCCAAGAAGAACAAGATCATACTTCAGACACGAAGATTCAATGATTGGACTGATCTCAATGATTGAACCTACAACAGTTGATGAAGCACTTTCAGATGATGGATGGATCTTAGCCATGCAAGAAGAGTTGAATCAATTTCAAAGAAATGATGTGTGGGATCTAGTACCCAAACCTCAGCACAAGAACATTATTGGAACAAAATGGGTATTCAGAAACAAGTTGAATGAGCAAGGAGAAGTAACAAGAAACAAAGCAAGACTTGTTGCACAAGGTTACAGTCAACAAGAAGGCATTGATTATACTGAAACATTTGCTCCAATTGCAAGATTGGAAGCAAGCAGGTTACTTCTTTCCTATGCAGTTCATCATGGCATAATATTATATCAGATGGATGTCAAGAGTGCCTGGTGTCATTGAAGAAGAAGTGTATGTCAAACAACCTCCTGGATTTGAGGATATTAAGTATCCTGACTATGTGTTTAAGCTGAAGAAATCACTATATGGCTTGAAACAAGCTCCCAGAGCTTGGTATGATAGACTAAGTAATTTATTAATCAAAAATGATTTTAAAAGAGGACAGGTTGATACAACACTCTTCAGAAGGACCCTTGAGAAAGATATTCTTGTTGTACAAATATATGTTGATGATATAATATTTGGTTCTACAAATGCATCTCTTTGCAAGGAATTCTCTAAGTTAATGCAGGATGAATTTGAAATGAGCATGATGGGAGAGTTGAAGTTCTTCCTTGGCATTCAAATCAATCAATGCAAAGATGGAGTTTATGTTCATCAATCAAAGTATGCAAAGGAGTTTCTGAAGAAGTTCAAGCTTGAAGATTGTAAAGTGATGAACACTCCAATGCATCCTACGTGCACCTTAAGCAAAGAAGATAAAGTGAAGAGAATCTCATATGACTGCTGTCAAGAGAATCTTCAGGTATTTGAAAGGAACAACTAATCTTGGACTCCTTTATAGGAAATCCTTAGATTATAAGCTAATTGGATTATGTGATGCTGATTATGCTAGTGATAGGATTGAAAGAAAGTCAACCAGTGGCAATTGTCAATTTCTGGGTGATAATCTTATATCCTGGGCTAGCAAAAGACAAACAACCATTGTTATGTCTACAGCAGAAGCAGAATACATTTCAGCTGCAAGTTGTTGTACACAACTACTTTGGATGAAACATCAGTTGGAAGACTATCAGATAATTGCTAACAGTATTCACATCTATTCTGATAATACTGCTGCTATTTGTTTGTCTAAAAATCCAATTTTGCATTCAAGAGCTAAGCATATTGAAATTAAACACCATTTTATCAGAGACTATGTTCAAAAAGGAATTTTAGATATACAATTCATTGATACTGAGAATCAATGGGCTGATATATTTAATAAGCCTTTAACTGTTGAAAGATTTGATTTTATAAAGAAAACTTTGAACATGCACTTCGTGTTTGATTAAAGTTTTGCTTGCTCCTGAATAGGATTTTAGGTTCTGAAGTCAGTTCAGAAGCAGTGGTCCATCAGAAGCTCTTTATTGAGGTTCTGAGGAAAATTCGCTTCTGATGATGACGTCAGCATCTGAAGTCCAGAAGCTGGATTTTATGCTTCTGAATAGTAGAGTTAGTGGAAACGCTGGAAGTTACTTTTTGTAGTAACACTGGCCCACTAACTTGGCAGTTACTCTGAGAACTTCTGATGTGGCTTATCTGTATTGGTGTATAACCTAAAAGGGCACTGATGATTTAATAGCTTTGAAAAGTACTTTCACGCGCCCCCAATGTCATTAATGTTATGTTTGTTTGTCTCCTTTGAATTGCAATCGTTTTACTTTTAACACTTTGTCAATTCACACACTACTCACTCACAACAAACACTTTCTTCTTTCAAACCTCTTGTGAAGTAAGCGCAATAACCCTAGAACCCCAAATCTTCTTCATCATCATCATTCAATGGCAACTTCAAGCTCAAACTGAAGTATTCCAGAATCAACTTCAAGTATGCAACAAAGAGCACCTGGATCTGGTTCCGTAAGCAAACCTAGAACAATGTTTATCCCTTTAAAATCACTGATCATTCAGAAAGAATCCCCAGTGGATTTTGCTTCGCTGAAAAAGTATAAGGTGGACATGAAAGCGCTGGTAGAAGCTCAGAAGCTGTCTGAGTACTTCGAGATGTTGAATGGGTCGACGAATGAGAACTTGATCAAAGACTTCTGGGTAAGGGCTGAAGTCTTCAATGGTAAGCTGGCAAAGGCCGAAGGTAAACAAGCTGTGTCAAAGAAGGGAAAGATGACGATGGAAAAAAATCCTACTTCATTCAGTAGCCTAGAGATAAGGTCTGAAGTGATGGGTATTCCTGTAACCATCACTGAGGAGGTTATAGCAAAAGCATGCAGAGTGGATGTTGAAGGAAGATTCCAAGAGATACTGAAAAAGGATGATATCCTGCTGAAGAGCTACTACAACTTGCTTATGGGTGGAAACTCAGAAGCCAAGACTTCAGAAATGGAAATTCACAACAGAATACTGGTGAAATTCTGCACAGATTGCTTCTTTCAGAGAGGAGGAGGGTCTGACAAACCTAATAATCAACAGAAACTGGCAATCTATTTCATGGCTACCTTTGAGAAGATCAATTTCCCAAGATACGTCATGGATCATCTTTGTTGGGCTATAAATGAGGGCATCAGCAAAGGGAGGAAGCAAGTGCCTTATGAAAGATTGCTGTCTGAAATCTTCCACCAAGGTAGAGTACTGGAGACTCTGAAGAAAACAAGGGATGCTTCTGACAAATGCTTCAAGGTTTCTACTGCTGAAAAGACTATCAGTAGCAGATCCTTGCATTCAATGCATTTTATCAAGAAAGCCCCTCAAGATGAGAAGTGGATGGAAATGACCACAGCAGAATTTGAGATTATCAGGGATTTTCCTTCCATCATTAAGGAAAATAATCCTGAAATCTTAGCTGAAACAATAGCTGCTTATGTCATAGAGTCAGGTGACAACTCTCAGGAGGAAGCTGCTCCTGTTAAGGTCAAAGGAAAGAAGATCAAGGTTGTTACTAAATCAGAAGTTGCTGCTGATGTTAAGCCCAAGAAGAAGAAAGTTACTGCTACTTCTATTCCTACGAAAAAGAGGAGTAGAGAAGAAACTGTCATCAGCAAGAAAGAGCTAGAACAAGCTCCTGGCAATGTAGAAGAATAAAAGGAGAAGAAGAAGAAGAAGAAGGTTGTTGCACCTATCTTCACTCCTATGGTGGTAGTGACTCCTGGCATGGAGAAAATGGCTGCTGATGAAGCTAACAAAATGTTAGCAAAACAGAAGGAGAAGCAAGCCAAAATCATTCAGGACAGAGATACAAAGCTCAAGGAAGCTGGTCTATACAAGGATGAAGGCTTTCTTGTGGAGAAGTTGGCAGAAGTAAGGGAGATTGCAGATGTAACTGCACAGATGTCTACGAAGAGAGCTGGTTCTTCAGAAGCTGGTGTTCAAAAATCTACTCCTGAAGCTGCTGATAACTCAGCTAAGTTCACTCAGATATTTCAAAGTTCACACACATCTTGTACTACCTCATCTATCCACCCTGAAGACACTTCACTCTTAGATCACCTAGAAAGCCATTACTTAGGTGAATTACCCAAATCTAGCTTCATCACAAACTCACAAACAGCCTCTGAAATGGCTTCTGAAGCAACTGCTTCTGAAAAGGTCATTTCAGAAAGCCCCCAACAACAAAAACCTAAACCTCAAACTTCATCACCACAACAACCAACTTTTGTTCCTAAACCAACCGTTCCTGAACCTTCTGTTCCTGAACAATCAATTCCCAAACCACACGTTCCTGAACCTTTTCTTGAACCTGAACCTGAACCAGTTGCTCCTGAACATCATGTTCCTGAGCCAACCCAATCACCCATCACTCCGTTACCTGTACAAACCATCAAGGTAACCCGCTATGATGGTGTCTCTATAACCAGTGATATGTATATGGATACTGATTCTGAGGATGATCAAGATGATCATGCCTCTGACATGGTTATAGACCCTGTTGTTGACCAACCATCATCTAGCCAACCCTCAACCAGCCAACCTTTAACCACAGATAGCCAATCAACAACTAACCTAGCCATTGTACCAACAATCCCACCTAAACCTTCTAAACAACCTTCACCACCCACCATTTTCCTGGATTCTCAGATATTACAAGGTGTGTGGGAAGACATTACTTCTGAGGTACTGAAGCTGATAGAAGGAAGAAGTGACTTGGGTCACAAAATCAGCTATCAGAAGCAGTGGAGGAGGATAAAAGAAAGAGTGGTCAGTCTGATTTCAGCTATGCATGATTCCTACATAGAAGCTCAAGAGCAAGCTAAGCAGAAGCTGGAAGACTGGCTGAATGGGGTGGAAGCAAATTCTGATGATGTAGAAGTCCTTGGAACTTGGGTGAAGAATCCTCTAAGCATCAGAGTAAGAGAACCTGAAGATTTTCTTCCCAATTACATTCACCCAAAGGATCTGGACTTATCATTCCTTTCAAAGATTAATCTGAAGAATGCTGCACCTGATCTGGCTCTAGTTCAGGAGAACAAGGTGTTGAAGGAAAGGAATAGAGAGTTAGAAACATAGATATAAGAGCAGAAGCTAAAGCTGATGAAGTTGGAAGCTGATATGGAACAAGCTAGAATCAGGGAAGAGAAGAACAAGTCAGAGATGGATCAGAAATATGATGAAACTCGAGAGATGTTGAAGAAGATTTTAGAGAATCAAAACAAGCCAAACCTTTAGTTGCACACCTATAGCTTGATTGTTTCTTTATGCTTTTGAATATATGTTGTTTATTTCTGCTTCTGACTTAGTTTTCACTTCTGATTAACTTATGCTTCTGAGCTCTATCTATATGCTTCTGAACTCTTTTCGCTTCTGAGTAACATTACTTGTTTATATCTTATGTATACTTAGTTTATGCTCTGATAATAGTGACTAATATGCTCTGATTAGTTTATTTACTTTTGAGAAGATGGTTAATATGCTTTTATTTTGCAGTTATATAATGCTCTGAACCTTTATCTTATGTTTTTCTCATCTCTTCTTTTTGTTTATTTCTTTTTGTTAATGACAAAAGGGGGAGTATATGTGATAGTATTTAAAGGCTCTGAGCCCCATTAATAATATTTGAAAATTTTGAAAAACTTCTATCTTTTTGTTTTACCTAAAAAGGGGTGTATCAAAAAGGGGGAGTATCAAATCTTCAAATAAAATTAATTGAACCATTCTTCTTATCTCTAATCTAATTCTTTCAATTTTATTTAAGCTCTGATATTATTGTGTGCTAAAATGAATTTAATTAACCTGGATAGAACTTAGGGGGAGCTTACAAACCTCACCTTAAAGACTATCAGACTCAGGGGGAGTTAGAGCTTACAAACCTCAGACTCTGAGCTTACAAACCTCAGAACCCCAAAGTCAACTCGTTAATTAGATTAACAACAACTGGTCAATTTTAAATACTATTGTTTGTCATCATCAAAAAGGGGGAGATTGTTGGAACAAAATGTGTTTAACAATGAACCTTAAAGAGTTTTGATGATAACAAGGTATTGAAAATTGTAAATTGGACTAGCTAATATTTGTTCAAGTGTATAAGACCATAGTTAAATTTTTACATCATTAATTGGTACTGATTGAGCAAATAAAGAGCAAAGGAAATCAACAAAAATTGAAGCTTAGACGCTCCTGAAGGCAATATGCTCCTGAAGACAAAAAGCGCTCCTGAAGTCTAGTTGCTCCTGAAGAGAGAAAAGCGCTCCTGAAGTCAAGTGCTCCTGAAGACTAGTGCTCCTGAAGACTGGAAGTCCTGAAGCGCCACGTCATCATCAGAAGCTACAACATCAGAAGCTGCCTTATCAGAAGCCATTTCACCAGAAGCTGAAGATCAACTGAATTTGCAAAATTCAAAGATTCAAGAGTTGTTTCATGGATCGAAATTCATCAAAGGATAGCAGAAGATTAGTGGAACTTTGCAACGGTCATTTCAAAGGTGTTTGAAGGCATGTGCTTGCAATTTGGACGAAAGTGTTGACATTGTACTATTGTACGAACTGTACAACCACCTTCTCCACTACTCTGTTTTGTGTCCATGCTACAAGACAAGAAAACAACTCCAGAATACGGCTTCGCCGGCAAAGATGTTCCTTTGGATTACGAATGGATTTCAAATTCGTTCTTCATAAGACAACAACCAAATCAGGCAAAAGATCATTGGTGAAAGATCAAGATTCAACAACGACTCTTTGATGTGCTGGCAATTTCACAACGTCTCTTTCACACCTCTATATAAAGGAGTGATTTTGGTAATGCTGAACGAAAGACTCTCAATATTTTTACAAGTGTCAAACCTCTGCTGAAATTGTTCTGCATTCACTTAGAATTTCTATTTCTCAAGTTCTTATCTTAGAAATTCTTAAGTCTTAGAGTCTGTATCTGATTGTATTGTGAGCACCTCTGATTGTATATCAAGTGTTCAATTTCAAACACTATTCTTTGTAATCTTGTTTGTTTAGAAGTCTCTTGCAGTTGTGCTTGAGCATAGAAGTCTCTTGATTGTGTTCTTGAGCATAGGAAGACTCTTGCGAAGTGTGCTTGAGCAAAGGAAGTCTCTTGCTGTGTGCTTGAGCAGTTGTAATCAGATATTACATTCTAGTGAACTCTCCTTGAGTGCAAGGGGGACAGGACTACTTCCGGTTTGTGGAAGGAACATGTATAATTGCTTTGTGTCTTTCTTCTTCTTCTTCTTCTTCTTCTCTCTCTCTCTCTCTCTCTCTCTCTCTCTCTCTCTGTTTTTATCCGCTGCGTTTAAATCCTGTCTATCACTTCAGAAGCAGTCTCACTTAGCTTCTGACCAGTGTGTTCAGTTTTTAAGAGAAACGAAGAATTTTTCAAAACACAATTCAACCCCCCTTCTTGTGTTTTTCTCACCTTCAGAGGGTTTATATGAATTTTTTAAATCCAATCTATGTTGTTATTATATTCTTAAAATTAAAAGTATATTAATCATAAGTATTAGTTTATCATTCTCTAAAAAACTATTCTTTCAAAAAATGTGAATTTTTTGTCCATTTTTCTATATATTTCCAACCCCCCAAAGCCCTCCCCTCCCTTCCCCTCCAAACTCCCAAACAAAACCTAAGAGAATTCTTCATTCAATGGACAAAAGGGAAGCTTTCCATGTTGATAGTTTTTCTTTAATCTTGTCAACCATAGGTTTTCCTTTTACCTACTTAAAGACACATTAATAAACTCTATGCAGAAATTATGTCTTGAAAATTACGTCAATTTTTTTTAAAGTTGAAAAAAATCTTCTTAAATAAATACTTGCTATAAGTGAAATCTTTAACATGTGCTTTTAAGACATATTTTAGCATGATCCATATATATATTTATATGGTTTGCTAACTTACACCAACAAAAAACATGAAGATTTAAGTTAGCAAAAGTGCATCTTTTCATTTGTGTAATAATATCATTCATCTTTATTATTTAAAAGTAATAGCTTGAGGGTTACTTTAGTAATTTTCATTAAAACATTTTTGTAAACTTGTATCAATTTGCTAACTTAGACCCAACTTTATTTTATTACAAATAGCTGGAGGGTTACCTTAGAAATTTTCATTAAAACATATTTGTTAACTTGCACCAATTTGCTAACTTAGACCCACTTTTATTTTATAACAAATAGTTTGAGGGATATTTACTAAACTATCTCTTACTTTAAATTGGTTTATAACCTAGACCGACTTTTATTTTAAAACATATTGATTTTTTTGTCCAAATAAAAAGGTGTACTTTACCTTCATTTTTTTTTTTTGTCCAAGTTAGCAAACACACACACACACACTCTTACGTTTTATAATGAATGTCGTTTTAACAAAAAAAAAGTTGTTTCAAAATGAATATCATCTTTCACTTTTCAATGTAGAATCAATTTTTTTTTCCAATTATGTCCTCTAATTAGGACTAATCAACTACTCCCAAACATTATTTTCTACTTTACATTTATGATGTTTAGATACACACCAACAGTTGATAAGATTAATTTAATAAAAATGACATTTTTATTAATTTAATAAAAATTGCATTCCTTATTCCGTATACGATAAACTTAAACAACATTTATTTTAAATCAAAGGAGTATATATTCAATTAATGTGTCACGTCATAAAATTCATAAAAACAAAAATTGACATAGAAACTATTTTGAACGACATTTTACAATTTTATAATTGTATTTCCTACAACGAGAAAACATGTGTCACGTCATAAAATTCATAAAAACAAAAATTGACATAGAAACTATTTTGAACAGACATTTTACAATTTTATAATTGTATTTCCTACAACGAGAAAACATTAATACTATTTTGATCAAAGTTTGTAATTTTAATGATCAATTTTCCTATTAACTCCAAATGGTTAACGCTAAGAATCTAACTAAGACAATCAACGACTGGTTTGTAATCTAACTCTACATGTGCTTACAAGATTAATGAGTACATATGTTTGTTTAATATAGACCTTTAAAAAGTTTAAATAACCTTTACTATTAAAAATATAAATTTTATAACATTAAAAAAATTATGGAAAATGCTAACAAGTATCCTTTAGACATTTGCTAAGAAACTAAAAGTAGAAATGTTATCTTGAAAATTGTGTATTTGACTTATTGAAATATCAAAAAATACCTTTTTCTACATAGAATTTAACAAATGTTTTCTTTTTAAAATTCTTAACTAGTACTCCCTCCGGTCACTATTATAAGCAAAAATCAACTTTTTAGGTTCATTCATTAAATGATGTATTTAGTCTATATTATTGATCAAGTACATCATTTAATGAATGAACTTAAAAAATTGATTTTTGCTTATAATAGTGACCGGATGGAGTACCTGAAGGATACTTGTAGGTGGCTAGCTTCGAGTATATTCCCACGGATTTTTAATTGAGGTATAACCTTGACACGTTTGAAACTTGTTACTACTACTAAAAGAACACATTGGAAATTGGTATAACCATTTGGCAAATTAGTGGTGAATTCCAAGCTATGACTTAATTGTCTTTAATTTCTTAGGAGTTGGGAGCTTGTAACATTATGAGATATATAGTCTGATGTATTTGCCATGCAACATGACATCTAGTCCATCTGTCTGGAGTTTGATTTTGCAAATGACACCTATTATGAATTTGTCGGGTTAGAATCATTCTATTTGATAAAATAAATGAAGAATACAATTTGAAGAGAGATAGACACAAAAAGTAAATAGTAGATTCCCCCACTAAATGGGTTCCACCATCATTAATATTTTATATTTTTTAATTTTTTTTTTTTGTATATTTATCTCTCCAAATGGAAGAAATAGATATGCATATAAATGGATAGGATCTTAACTCGAATTTGTCATAACACGTCATCTAGTCGATGTGTGCGAAGTTTGATCATGCAAATGACACTTATTTGGCTATGTCACCAGACCTCATGCGCAAGAGTCTCACACTTATGGGAGATATGTTAAAGTGCCAATTGTGACTTAAAATTCCACAATATATGCAAGTAGATCTTTAAAAACATATAAGTGAGATGACCAATATACATAATATTTTAAGGTTTTGGGCGATGATGTGGTGTCAATCTCAGTTGTGTGCTTTGTGATGATCTACCTCATTGCAGGTGGCCATGAAACTCTAAACATTTTGATGAATTATTTTGTTAGTTTTTTCAACATTGTTTGTATACTTTCTATATTAAATTGAAGTTTTTTGATGTTGTTCGCTTTCAAGCAATATTTTATAATATCAATCTCTATTATTTTAACTTCCTTCAGTTTTGGTCTTCGTTGGGATTTCACGATAGAAAAACATTGATGTGTTATGTTGAGTTGACAAAATACATGTTTATTGAACATTTTTAAATGTTGTGCGTATTTTTAATTGAGTTTAATTTTTTGGTAAATCGATTACTCAAATATCACAAACTCCTTCAATACCGATAAAATTACTATAAAATCACTCTATTTGTTATAACCTCATGGACAAAACACACAATTCTTTTTTTTTACCACTATCACATCTCTTAATCTCAAATTTATTTTTCATGATCTTCTTTCTTTTTCTAATTTTTTTTATCTCTATTCTCATGAAAGATAGGAACATAAACCTCAATCCATTAAATTACATCAATCCACTTTTTTGACCATGTTGTGTCTTAATTTGACCTTATTTGACTATGTAGTATGTCACATAATTAAGGACACAGGGTCGCACATTGGGGGGAGAGAGGGGGGGGGGGAGAGAGAGAGAGAGAGAGAGAGAGAGAGAGAGATGTTAATGTGTTTGATATGAGTTAAAATTTTACAATAGATGGAAGAGTAGATGATGAATAACATAGAAGTGAATGACTCATATACATGTATCTAAAGATTTTGGATAAAAATGTGGTGTCAATCTCATTTGTTTGATTTCTTTTAGTCTGATAGTGAATATAATTCAATGTAAGCTTCATAGGAAGTCCCAGCATTACAATGATTTGTTTTTGTTAATTTTTAGGTGTCATTTGTGTTAATTTTATTATCTTACATTTTAAACTTTTGATGTCATTCACTTTGATGGAATTATTTTTTGGTGAAAGCAATATTTAAAATTCCTTCTCTATTGGTCTTTGGAGGATCTGAAAAAGGAAAAATGTAGATGTGTTATGATGAGTTGACAAAATACACATTTATTAGACATTTTAAATTTATGTGACATTTTTTTTAATGATTCTAATATTAGGTAGAAAAATTACCCAATAATTTATAACTTCATCAACAAACTCATAAATTATCAAAAACTCGTTATTTTCCCTTACCATTTCTCTCATGTTTAAATTTCGTTTTCATCTTCTTTCTTTTTCTATTTTACTTACGCTCTTCTCATGAAAGAAATGGGTAAAAACGCCGCACTATAAAAGTGCCACCAACCCATCTTTTTTACAGGTTGTGTCTCCAATCTTAGTTGGATATTTCGTCAAATCATAGACACCAAGATTCGCACCCTTAGAGAGAAGAAGTTAATGTGACATGTGTGAGTTAGCCTTTTACATTTGATGCAAGAGTAAATATTGAGAAACATATAAATGAGATGTCCAATATACCTAATGTCTTAAGGTTTTGAATGAAGATGTGGTGTCAATCTCATTTGTGGGGTTTCTCTTAGACAAATGTAATGATCCAACTCATTGTAGGCTTCCTCATAACTCTGAACTCTATGATGTATTGATTGCGGAGATATTCATTATCATTTCTCTCATGTTCAATTTTTTTTTATCATCTTTCATTTCCTAATTTACTTTCTCTTTTCTCATGAAAGAAATGAGTATAAACCTCCATCCATTAAATCACACTAAGTGGTGCTAATGTGTCATATGCGAGTTAAAGTTTCACATTGAATGCATCAGTAGATGAGGAGAAACATATAAATGAGATGATCCATATATCTAATGTCTTAAGGATTTTGACGAAGATGCAGTGTTAATTAATGTGGTTGTTCTTAACCTAATGTGATTATATAACTTAGTTCATGTTAGCTCTTTTCTTGGATTCGATTTATGTCCCTAAATTTTTATCAGATTAGGTTTACGTCTCCTAGTTTTTTCTTTTTTTCTCCATAAATTTTTTTCTTAAGAAAACTTATTAGAAAAGATCCTTAAAATATCAATTATTTTCTATTTTTAATTTAAAAAATGTCTAGAATACTATTTAAAATGAAAGACATAAGATTTTATTGATCTAGGTTAAAAGTTATATATTTAATTAAGAAAAAATATATCCTATTAACCAAAGGCTTTTTAATGGCAAATTTTAATAATTAGTTGTTAGATTAATTTTTCTTTCTTTCTCAAAACAAAATTAATTTTTTTCTTCTTCATCTGAGTTTGTACCAAGAACCTCTAACATCATCTGAAAAACACAATCAAAGAAAACCAATAAATACATTCAATTAGACAATTGATATTTCATTAAATGCTAAGATGATTTTGCATCTTTCGTAGAAAAATAAAATGATACTCTTCATAGCATTATAATTAAATCAACTATATAATCTGACATATTTTTAGGATCCTTTTTTTTTTATCAAAACAAATTGACCAGAAATAATTTGAATTAATTCAATTTTAGAAGCAATTCAAAGGTCCTTGCAATGACATACACTCATACTCTCACCTCACATTTATTTCTATTTTTCAGGTATAAGTAATTTTCAAAGTATCATCAGAGGCCGGATCACAGTAGAGTCTAATTTAGGGTCTCATTATTCGTTGTATTTTTTAAGGTGTCTTTTATGTAAATGTAAATATTTTATAAATCTTTCTTCTAAATAAAGTTATTCAAAGTCATTTATATGAAGTTTTAAGTTGAAATCTTAAAGTAAAACTCCATTTGAGTTGAAAAAGTTTTAAATTCTAATACTCAAATTGGAATGTTACACATACTCATTATGTTATATCATATACTCGTACTCAATGGTCCTTGCATTTTAGAAGCAATTCAATGGTTCTTGTAATGACATCAATGATACATTTCATATTTGAGAAACGAAAAAAAAAATGAAAATGAAAGCCCAAGAAAAAAAAATGTCACGTCACCATGCTAGTTGAAAGTTGAGCAGAAAAACATTTAAGATTTTCCATGTTAGAAAGTTATATTTGTTGTACCTATATATATATATTTGATTTACTTGTTAACAAATACGTGTATGATTGAAACCTATGATGATTTAGTTACTCTAATTGGTAGAAAGTTAAGGCAAAGAATACATGACTTCATTTGATTGGTTGAGAAATCAAACAATGATGATAATTTGATGGTTGCCTTTGAAACATGATTAATAAGTGATAAAAAATTTAATTAGTTTTTCATTGAAAAAAAATGAAGCTATTTTTTATTTGTTTACAATAGTGAAATTTGCATATACCAATTTTTTTTAAGAAAAACAATTAAAAAAACTTTATATTTTGTTGTGTCTCACACAGATTCAATCCAAATGTGATTGTTACCATTTTTGGTAAAAAATAATTAGCGGAGTAAACTTCGTAGTATTATACAAACAATAATCAACTCATAAATATTTTTTTTTTGGTAATGAAGGGTATTTCTTTTTAGGAAATGGATCCTTAATCAGCGGTAAAGGGTTACCATCGTTTTATTTATTATCTTAGTGAAATTAAAAAAGAAAGAAGATTTACATAGGATCTTTAGTGCACTCTTGTTGAGATTAAAATACTAAGTAAAATGTATCAAAAAACAAATATTACTAAGCAAAAGGATTTGTCCAATGTAATTGTTCTTATTTGGATATTTTTATAAGCTTTATTTTAAATAAAAAATTTCATTAAGCTTTATTTTTTTCCGAGAGAATTAAGCTTTATTTTATAAGCTTTATTTTAACGGTTATTTTTCATTCAAACTCATTCATGAATTTTCATTGTCATTTAATCCTTTATTTAATTTAATTATATATTTTATTTGATGTTATAAAATTTCTGTTTCAAGCAAGAGAAGTAAAACACGTTGTTTGATTAATTTTTTTCTAACGTTAATGGTTGATTCATATTTAGAAACAACGGAAATGAAAGATGTGTATGATACCATTGCAAATTTTTTAAAGGTAATAAGATCATATGAAATGAATAAGCAAGTGAAAATGATGTAAGATGGATCGACTATATATAGGGAAAAGGCTAGCAGATTATTGAACATTAAACATATGATTAAAAACGCAAATCATCCATTTATCATGTTGAAGGAATTAAACAAATTATTTTTTAGAGGAAAAAGGAATTGAAGGTAAATGATGATCACCATTAAGGAATTGAAGGTAAATGTTATTAATTATCTTTGAACATGCATATTATGTAATCAACTAAAATCAATGCATATAATTTTCATTCAAAACAAAATTCTTGCAGTGATAATGTATGATTCAATGGACACTTCTTAACCAAAATTCTTGCTTGTTCAATTTTTTAACAAAATATGGCCTAATAAGTTTGATTGGAAAATTTGCCTTCCTTGATTTATTTTTCCAAAAATTAAAACAAATATTTGGAAAACTATTTTTTAAAATTTTTCGTAGGAAAATTAATACGTTAAAATGATTTTCTATTTACTTAGGATATTATTTTCATAGATTAAAAAAATCATGAAGAAAATACAACGATTAAGTTATAATTGAGTAATAAAATAGAGTGGAAACTGTATAATAAAATCATAATCAGTTTTTTTAGTACAATTTAAATCAATAATTATTCGCCTATTTTGATTTATTTTTGCTGTGCATGCCTTTTGTTTATTATAGAGATTCGAAGTAGATATTTTTTTTAATTTTGTTTAAGATTATTAATTGAATTGTTAGCATGTATAGAAATGATTGACAAAAAATTATAAAATTTTCACCATAAAAAAGGGCAATTGCTTTGGCACGTGAAAATCTTCTCTTTCTTGATTTGATTAAGACTGTTCATAAAAATTACTAAATTAATATGAGTAAGTAATAATAACTTTGAATGTTCATAAAAATTACTAAATTAATATGAGTAAGTAATAATAACAAAAAAGAAGTAACGTGTTTATTGTAGGAAATTTACAAATGAAGAATTAAGAGCAATTAAGTCTTGTAAGTAAATTAAAATGTCATGTGTACTATTTTTTTTTTTTTTATCTTTATAATAATATAGATTTGTAATTTCGTATATAGTGAATGAGTTAATTTGTATATACCAACAATTTTTTTTTATTGATATATCAAATCACTTTGTTTTATTGGTGCACCTAATCAAATTGCTTTGTTTTAAAATATAATTAAAAAATATGAAAAAATAAACAAAGACAATAAAAACCAACCAACAACATTCCTTCAAAAAAAAACCAACAACATTAACGTAGCAAAATTATAATTTGAAACGACCAAATTATTTTTTTAAGGAGAAACAACTAAATTATTCCTTCAAAAAAAAACTAAATTATATATTTCAGCCAAAAAAATAAATTATCAACAAACAATTTGATGATAATGCCAGTAAACACTAAAAAAAACATTAGTACATGTTTATATCCATGTTTCATAGAAAGAAAAAAAAATCTACATGTTTCATAGATCCTTATCAATCCTTCTCAATCTTAATATTCTTCAAAAATTCTTGGACGAAATTGTACTGCTGCTACGTGTTGATCCTGATATCAAATGATCGCTTGAAAGGTGTGACTTCAAAATTTAGATGTCTAATTGCTAGGTCTAGCCTCCACGTTACATATTAGATCCATAAT
The DNA here is from genome assembly GCF_051527215.1 of Medicago sativa. NCBI lineage: Eukaryota > Viridiplantae > Streptophyta > Magnoliopsida > Fabales > Fabaceae > Medicago > Medicago sativa. The sequence continues at coordinate 33,853,656 of NC_140756.1, read as the reverse complement.
CCCTGGACTTTGATAAAGAAGTCTAGAATTTATAAGTGACTTAAAAAAAAGGATAGATAATACTACCAAATAAAAACAATACGATGAGAGAAAACTAACAGAAAATAGTATAAATGAAAACACCTTTTTACCCGAACCACCATCATATACAACTTTCGTTATGATATTTGGAAAGCATTCTGAATTCTTTGAATGAATATGAAATGGTGAAAGTTTAACCAATATTTATAGAGAAAAATTGAGCAATAAAATTGTTGATGCATATCTTAAATTAGAACTTTTTTCACACGTAATTATAAGACATTTATGGACATTAAAGGGTGATTGTTTGATTAGTGGAAATACACATACAAAATGAAATGGTTGTAGGTTCAATAGAGAGAATATTCTTATAGGATGCCACTTTTGTATTGACATTCATATCGGTATCAATTGTAATAAATGGAAAGGTCAAACATGTGTTAATATTTAACAATGATTTATCAATAGCCAATAATCAAGCTAAAATTAGATGATGAGGTGCACATGTGTATTAGTGATGCTTAAGTGTGTAATACATTAAATGAAGTTTAAAAATCTACATGTTTCATAGATCCTTTTTCAAAAAAAATTAAGGCAAATATATATAATAGAGATAAAACTCAATCACTCTCACTTGTTCACCCCAAACCTTTTTCTGAAAAACTCACAACAAACGTTCACCCCCACTTTCTTCTGGAAAACGTTCGCACATTGGTTAATCATTTTATCATATGGTTGTGTTTGTTCTCTCAATCATTTACCGAAATCTTTGATTAAGGTTTTCAAGGTTACTAGAATTGTTTCGCTCCATGGTTGTATTGGATTCACGTCGTGTTTTGGGTTACCGAATCGAAATCGTTCTTTGATTATACTGTACTATCGACTTTATAATTGTAGGTTTGAGAATTGTTTTCATAAATTAAAGAAATTTTGGCAATTAATTTGTCTGCTATAGTCGACGTGTGAGAGAAGACAAACAACCTAATGGAAGTGCTCGTGTAATCACAACAATATTGGGAGTGCTCGTGTAAGTGCTTCAGCACACATGACTTCATGATTTCACAAGCAGGAACATTATTATATATTTTTTGGCATACCTTTTAAAAAACTAAAGATGAATGTTCCGGGAAAATTTCGAAAATGTATTATAGGATGAATAATTGGAAATACATACCTGGGAAAATAGCACGTGGGGGTGAACTTGAATGGGAAAGGTTGAAATTGAGGGTGAAAAATTATGTGGAAAAGGTTAAACAATAAAGAGGGTAAAATTGGAATTTTTAAAGATTTGTAGGGGTGAAAGTACATGTGTCGGGGTATATGGTAAAATTTCCTAACTTTCGTGGGGGCAAGACAGTTAATTGTCATTGGGTACCGAGCGGCAATTTGCTGGGTTAATTTTGGCAATTTGGGATTGGAAGGAGCAATTTTCCTAATTGAGTTTGGGTCAATTTTGACGGGCCAACCCACCCTAAAAAAAAAAAAAGTACATTTAACGGGTCGGGTCGAATAAAATCCGACCCAACCTCACACTCCTCAGTTCATATTACCGTGAGTAAATAGTCAATTACCCCCTGAAATTGTAACTTTCGTCAAAAACCCCTGAATTTTGCAAAACATCAAAACCCCCCTGAAATTGTCTAGCGTCTGTCAATTAACCCCCTCCGTTAATTTCCTCCATCCAACATGCTGATGTGGTCGTTAACTGCCACGTGGCACTGCCACATGGTCAGAAAAGTCATGCCACGTCATAGGGGGTAATTGACTATATTTTTTATTTTTTTTGAAAAAAATCTGATTTATTTTTCTTTTCATAATTAACTTTTGAAAAGAAAAAATAATTAACTTTCTGTCAAAAACCCCCTGTAGTTTATCAGTAACGATCAAAGGCCCTCTTGTAGTTTATCAATAATGGTCAAAAGCCCCTTGTAGTTTTTCAGTAATTAACTTATAATCAAATTGACACATGAAGTTTATCAGTACATTAGAATATTTTAGGTTGTATTTAGCTATCCCTCTCCCTTCAGATATGGTAGCTAGAAAGATGCACCTGGTGTCACAGCACTCCATAATTTAGGGTCTTTCTTTGTCATTTCCTTTCTTGTTTTAAGTATGGGAAGATTTTGCTCTTATAGTTGTACTTTTATGTATCTGTGACCAATGAAGGAAGGAAATTTCCGCAATCAAAGGCCATGGCCACCGATTTACAAACCATCAATAACAGTTTCATCTCTTTGTATTTATTTGAAATCAAATAATTATTTGCTCTTCTTCATTTTGATGATGATATATCATGTGAAGACGATCTCAACCTTCCAATTTCATTTTTGAACAGGGTTGCCTAAAACTCTACGAAAATAACAATATTCATTTAGCTTACCTTTTCTATTTTCTATTTTGTCGTTACCCTTACCATCTTTCAATTTTACTGGAGTTCAATAACATGTCTATTGCCCTTAAGATTTTTACTTCATATTTTTGTTTCTCGTTCTTTGTCTCTTTTGTAAGTATATAGTCCACCTTGCTTTTTTGTTTTGTTCCTAATTCTTGTTCTCAATCATAAAAGTTAAATATTCCAATGCACCGGTAAACTTCATGTGTCAATTTGATTATAAGTTAATTACTGAAAAACTATGGGGGGCTTTTTGTTGGAACAAAATGTGTTTAACAATGAACCTTAAGAGTTTTGATGATAACAAGGTATTAAAAATTGTCAATTGAAATTTGTTCAAGTGTACAGGACCATAGTCAAAAATATACATCATATATGGGTTCTGAAGAACAAAAGAGAGCTAAGAAATCAACAAAAAGGAAGCTTAAAGCGTCTGAAGAGAAGTGCTCCTGAAGACAAAGCGCTCCTGAAAATGTTGACGTCATCAGAAGCTGAAGTTCATTAGAAGCAAGTTCATCAGAAGCAACCTCACCAGAAGCTGAAAATCACCAGAAGCTGAAGTTCATCTGAAGATGCAAGAATTAAAGCTTCAAAAGTTGTCTAATGGATTCGAAAGCAATGCAGAAGACTGGGAATACAAAGCAACGGTCATTTTGAAAAAATTTGAAGGCATTGGATGCTTATCTTCAAAAAGCGTTGACATAGTACAACTGTACGAAGTGTACAACCACTATCTCCACTACTCTGCATTGTCTCTGCTACAAGACAAGAAAACAGCTCTGAAATACAGCTCTGCCTGCAACAATGTTCCTTCACATTGGGAATAAATTTGAAATTGATCCTTCATAGGACAACTACCGTATCAGGCACAAGATCATTGGTGATTGATCAAAGCTTCAAACGACTCTTTTTTTATGTGCTGGCAATTTCACAACGTCTCTTTCACACCTCTATATAAAGGAGTGAAAACTCATAGATTGGTAATGCTAAACATCAGACTTAACAACAATTTACAAGTGCCAAAACTCTGCTAAAATTGTTCTGCAATCAAAGTTCACTTAGAATTTCTGTTTTCAAGTTCATATCTTAGAAATTCTAGAGTCTTAAGAGTCTGTATCTGATTTGTATTGTGAGCACCTCTGATTGTATATCAAGTGTTCAACCTCAAACATTTTTCTTTGTAATCTTGTTTGATTAGAAGTCTCTTACAGTTGTGCTTGAGCAACAGAAGTCTCTTGATTGTGTTCAGGAGCATAGGAAGTCTCTTGCTTGTGTGCTTGAGCAATTTGAAGTCTCTTGCTAGTTGTAGCAGTGAGCAGTTGTAATCAGATATTACATTATAGTGAACTCTCCTTGGAAGTGCAAGGGGGACAGGACTACTTCATGTTTGTGAAAAGAACCTGCATAATTGCTTTGTTTCTTTCTTCTTTCTCTCTCTCTGTTTTTATCCGCTGCTTATTAGTTCTGAACTTCACTTGAGTTATGGTCAAAGAATGTGACATTCCGTTTATGTTGAAAATACTCTGATTTATATGTGAAATTTTTATGTTGGGAAAACGGGGTGTTACAAGAACAGTCCTTGGAAGGAGATTGTCAACATGACTCTGTTTGGCAGTAAGAAGGATGGTAAATATGCCAATTTAGATATGGGCAAGAGGATGCTCCTGAAGATCCAAAATGAAAATTTACTACCTAAAGGTGGTGGTGGTGATCAACCATCACTGGGTCACAAAGTCTTTCTTCACTACTTCATCAAAAACAAGAGAGTGAATGTGTCTAAATATATATTTAAGCACATGATCAAAGAGCTGAGGGAAAGCCAGACAAAGAATATATGCTGGGTTTCTTATGGGAAACTTATTTCAGAAATCCTTCATCAAGGAGGGATTCTGAATGCTCTGAGCAAGGTCCAAATCTACTCAGATGCGCAGCTGGACACTAAGACTGGAAAGGTGATAAATGCTAAAAATCTTAAGCATATGAAGCTAATCAGTACAGTCACAGCTCTTAGCACTGACATTATGGAGTCAGATGCTAAATCAAATCTGATGGAATGCTTCCCACCTATTTGCAAACAAGATCCTCTGGAAGTTCAACTGTACTACATCAAGGAACACTTTGCTCTAACTGATACTATGTATGGTGGAGCCTTACCAGTGGCCAAAGGAAGAAAGGCAAAGAGGAAAATTATGTCTAAGGAAGAGTAGTTGGAGGCTGAACAACCTTCAAAGAAGGCCAAGAAAGAAAAGGCTACTGATAAGCTGAAGATTGGTGGTTCTGGTGCACCATCAATTGAAGACGAAGTTGAAGATCTGGGTACAAGTGAGGTTCTGGTTGAAAGAACAAGAAGTGGCAAAGCTGCAACTTCTTCACAGATTGCTCCTGAACAACCTCCAGTGCCTAAGAGGAAGAGGAAACCAGCTATCAGAAAGATTAAGGAATCACCCTATCTGATACAAGAGGAAGAGGGTGTTGAAGCTGCAACTGGTTTGGTCACCAGAGAGCTTGAAAGAAATAAGGCTGTTGATGCTGCTACTTTAGCCAAGATCAGAGAACTGGCTAAAGGGATAGAAGTCCCTACATCAAGCATAGCTAGGGAAGACGCTGGTGATGCTGCTCAAGAAGTAGTTGAAGCTACTGAAGATGTGCAAGCCTTAGGAATTTCAGAAGCCATCAAATTGATGATGATCGCCAGTGCTTCTGAAGACTTTGCTGCTGGACAAGAAGCTGCTGCTCCAGAAGCTACTTCAGGTATTCCTGATTCTCCACACTCCAATTATGTAGTAGATGTAGAATCTAATACCTCCCAATCCACCTCTTCATCATCATTCACTGATGTAGATGACATACCAATTAGTCTAGCCTTCCCTCTCACTAAAAAGAGCCTGTCATCATCATCCAAGACACACAAAAAGCCCTCTCAGACAATTCCTTATGAGCCTGTGATTCCTAGTATCAATGAAAGGATAGGCGAAATGTCTGAAAGGAGAAACAAAGTCTGTGAAAGACTGCCTCTGAACCATCCCTTTCAACCACAAATCATTCAACCTCTCAACATGGTTGTAACTGATGAGGTAAATGTTGACTCCTCATCATCTCGACCACCCTCAACCAACCAAACACAAAACCTAGACACAACTATCCTGGACAATCTGGTTAGTCACTACTCTGGTGAGCTACCAGAGGTTAGGCCAAATCCAGAAAGAGCCTCTGAAGTTGCTTCTGAGGAAGTTGCTTCAGAAAGCCCCCAACAACAAACACCCAACTCACAGATAGCCCTACAAACAAGCTCTGACCATGCATTTAGCTCTGAACATGTCTCTACATCTGAGCATGTTTCAGTACCTGAGCCTGTTGTTCCTGAACACATTGTTCCTGAACAACTTGCTCCTGAGCAAACCTTTTCATCAACCATACCTGAATATATTATCTCTGAACAATATGTTCCTGGAAAAATCCTTAAACCATCCATTCCTGAAACCATCAGTGAATCTGACAATATAATCACATCAGATGCTACTGATATGGAGATTGAGCAATCTGTCTCTAATGTGGTTATAGAATCTGTTCCTGATCAACCCTCAACCAGTAACACTCAAACTCCAAACTCTACAAATAGCCAACCTTCATCATCCAACCTAGCCATTGTACCTACCCCTCACCACCAACCATATTCCTTGATTCTACTCTACTTCAGAATGTATGGGAGAATATAGGTCAGGAGTTGGTTCAGCTTATTTAAGCCACATATGATCTAGTGCACAAAGTGAATTATGAGAAGAGATGGAGCAGACTCAAAGAAAGAGTTGACTATGTTATGTCTGCACTCCAAACAACCTGCATAGATACTCAAGCTCATGCTCAGCAGAAGCTTCAAGACTGGCTGAAAGGAATCAATAACAGACTGCAGGAGGTCAAGATTCTCAGAACATGGGTGCAGAATCCCCCAAGTATCAAAGGAAGAAAAGTTACAGACTTCATCCCTTCAAGTGTGCATCCAAGAGAACTAGACTTTGTAACGCCCTCCTTTTTATTTAATTATTTTTATTAAGTTAGAATTTATTTATGTGATTTAATTATTTATATGAGGTGTTAGTATTTTATTTTGTGGCATTATTCTATTATTTAGAATATGAGAATTATTGGTGTAAGTGGAATTGGGGGTTAGAATAGAAAGAAGAATAAGTTGTTGGGCCCAAATAGATTTAGAAAGAGTAGAAAAGGATATAAATAGAGGAAGCTAGGTTGAGAGAATAGTTTACAACGTACGATCAAGTTATGGAGAAAAGAGGAGAAAAGTCAAGAGAAGAAGAGAAGAAGAGAGAGTTGTGATTTCTGCAAAAATTAAGGTGAGGGTGAGACTATCTTGCATTAATATTAAGTCTGTAGATCATTAGATTGCATCTAACGTGTTTTAGGATGAGTTTTGTAAGATTATGAGAATTAGGGTTTGAGTGAGAATTGATGATTAAGTGATGAAAAACTGTTGAATTGATGTAAGGGGGGAGTCTTTATTCAGTATAAGGGTTGTATGATCGTATGGGTAGTGAAGGGTTTATGTTTGTTTTGACGATCTTTGATGAATTTTGTTAAATTCAGGTTCTTTTATATATTGTTATAACTATACCTTGACTGTGGTTTATAAACTGTGATGAATCTTTGTTAAATTGTGGTCTCTTGTGTCGCTATGGCTTTATGTTGATTTGTTGTCTATGAATTGATTTCGTATGTAAATATATGTTCCTTGAACCATTTTCGACTGTGTTTAGGTGCTGAGTTATTGTTCTTGTCTATACATATATGTTGATTCGACCTACCTGCTTTATGAGTCACTGTGCTATAAATTATTTTATTGAATTATCTATATTCCAAGACTAAAGTGATAAATTCTAACGTGATTTGGTAAAGGTAATGAATTATAGATGAACTATCCAATAAGATGCACATATTAATTATGCATATCGATTATCTAGTGATTCATTTGTGATTTGTTGCTGCACTGATAATTGTTTACGAATTGTTGCTGATTGGTATTATATTTTATAAAATGTGTATATATTTCTAAAGGAATATGTGTATATATATAAGTTAAAATATTTATTGTTTATTTTCTTTAGCATCATGATTTATGAAATAATGAAGTAATTTGTTCTTCAAAACGTGTTGAATTGCGGGAGATTGTTCTAGATGATAACAGGATGAATAGCTTTAGGCCTAGTGACTTTAAATATCATGCATGACTTTTAACCACTGTTATAGCCAACACAGTTTGTTGTATAAGAATAAGGATTGGATTCTTCTAATTGATTTTGAGATATGGATTCTAAAATTGGTTGATTATTTTTATAAAGATTTATTTCTTTTATTTTGGAAAAACATTGATTTTAGATTCTTCTTTTATTTTATTTAAAGATGTGCTATTTGAAGATGTGTGATTTAAATATGTTTCTTATAAGGCTTAATTGCACTTTTGGCCCCCTATCTTTCCAAAACTTGCGGTTACAGCCCCCTAACTAATTTAAATACAAAGCAGCCCCCTAAGTATTGAATCTTTGGCAGTTTTGGCCCGCCAAGGCCAAAAAAAATTAAAAAAAATGACACGTGGCACCTCATTTAGGGTGCCACGTCAGCGTTGGGGGCCAAAACTGCCAAAGATTCAATACTTAGGGGGTTGTTTTGTATTTAAATTAGTTAAGGGGCTGTAACCGCAAGTTTTGGAAAGATAGGGGGCCAAAAGTGCAATTAAGCCTTCTTATAAAGATGTGCTATTTGATGATTTGTGATTTAAATATGTCATAAATATGTGCTATTTTTTGATGTGTGATTTGAAGATGTGTTACTATTTAAAGATCGTGTAGTTTTAAGATGTAAATGTCGGTCTAAGTCAAGAAGTTATAAGAGATGCTCATGAAGTTGTATAAGTTGTAGGAAGTTGAGTCCATTGCATACTCATATAAGTTGGTTGGGAGCTTGATGCTCTGAAGAGCCTATTTACGTTCATATAAGTTGGTTGGGAGCTTGATGCTCTGAAGAGCCTATTTACGCTCATATAAGTTGGTTGGGAGCTTGATGCTCTGTATTGGTACCAAATGCATTTGCATATCAAGAGGTTTTAAGATGATTTAGGATGTGAAGTTGTCGAGTTGTCAAGTTGTTAGGTTGTTTAGATGCTAAGATGATTTTAGATGTTAAGAGTTGCATAGTCGAGTTGAGTCGCATTGTCGAGTTAAGTGAGGTTTAATTATGAAGTTTGATTGTGATTCGATGATTATGATTTAATGATGATGTTTGTTTATGAAGTTGATTATGAACTTGATTATGAAGTTGTTTTCGATAAATGCTATGTTTGATAATGATACTTATGTGAATTATATTATAATGCTTATGACTAATATTTGTAGATATGTGATGATATTTATACGATGATATAATATGAAGTATATGACGAATGTAGGAAGAATAATGATACTAGTTAAGGAAGTTTAAGTTGCTGGATATGATTAATGAATTATAGGATGTTTAAGTTGTTGAATGTATTTTATATGATTTATATGTTTAATATTATTGTTTGAGAAATCTCACCCCTCCTGTTTGAATGTTGGCCATACGTTGGTAACGTGCAGGAAATCAAGGTTAGCTGCAGTCGTGGGTGGCTATCTCTCACATGTCTTTAGGTGCTCTGATACGTAATGGGATGGGGTTTATGAACTGTTTTCTATTCCTTACGTGTCTTTTATGAACTTTTATGAATAAGTATTGAACCAAAATTTGTGAGATTTTTCTGATAAGGCCTGCGTGCCAAGACTTTTATTATAATGAACTATTTTCCGCTGCGAAGTTTCAGTTTTTATGATGTTGAATTTTTGAGGATAATTATTATTATCTATTTTATGACTTTCAAGTAGTATGTGACATTCCGTTTATGATTTAAATACTCTGATTTATTAAGAAATTTTCAAGCTGGGAAAACGGGGTGTTACAGACTTGACCTTCCTTAACAAGATCAACTTCAAAACAACCTCTCCTGATCTAGCTTTACTGCAAAAGAATGCTCTCTTGGAAGAGAGGAACAAGAAGCTGGAAAAGGAACTTCTAGAGCAGAAGCTACTGTTATTAGAGTACAAGTCATCTACTGAGGCCAAGCTAGAAGAAGCAAGAGTAAGAGAAGAGAATCTGATCAGAAGCAATGAGGAATTTAAGGTTGAGATGAAGCAACAACTAGAGAAGACAAACATGATGTTGCAACAGATGATGTAAATGTTCAACAAACAAGCCAAACCCTAGTTGCACACCTCTTTAGCTTGTTTAGTTTAAATTTCCTTGAATTGCATCTTCTTGTTTTTTTTGTGCTTCTGAATTAAAATTTTGCTTCAAAACATCTTTTGTGCTTATGATTATTTATCTATGCTTCTGACCTTAATTCATATACTCTGATATACATTTGATTATATTGCTTACTCTGATATTTATATGTTTTATACTCTTTTTAGAATTTTTTTTTCTCACAATCTTTTTACTATCTTTCTTTTTGTCTTTAGTTTTTTAAAAATTTTTGTTGATAACAAAAGGGGGAGTAGTATTTATAGGCTCTGAGCCCCATTAATTTAAAATTTAAAAAAAAATTAAATTAATAGGACCATCTTCTTATCTCTTAGTCTATTTTAATGTGAGATTATTCTGAGAGCTATTTCGTTTTAAATGATGAATTTAATTAACTTGAATAGAACTCATGGGAGCTTACAAAACTCACCTTAACGACTATTAGACTCAAGGGGAGCTTGCAAACCTCATAACCCTAAAGTCAACTTGTTAATTGAATTAACAACAATTGCACATTTTTTAAATACTATTGTTTGTCATCATCAAAAAGGGGGAGATTGTTGGAACAAAATGTGTTTAGCAATGAACCATGAGAGTTTTGATGATAACAAGGTATTAAAAATTGTCAATTAGACTAGCTAATATTTGTTCAAGTGTATAGGACCATAGTCAAAAATATACATCATATATGGGTTCTGAAGAACAAAAGAGAGCTAAGAAATCAACAAAAAGGAAGCTTAAAGCGTCTGAAGAGAAGTGCTCCTGAAGACAAAGCACTCCTGAAGATGATGACGTCATCAGAAACTGAAGTTCATCAGAAGCAAGTTCATCAGAAGCAACCTCACCAGAAGCTGAAAATCACCAGAAGCTGAAGTTCATCTGAAGATGCAAGAATTAAAGATTCAAAAGTTGTCTAATGGATTCAACAGCAATGCAGAAGACTGGGAATACAAAGCAACGGTCATTTTGAGAAGATTTGAAGGCATTGGATGCTTATCTTCAAAAAGCGTTGACATAGTACAACTGTACGAAGTGTACAACCACTACCTCCACTACTCTGCATTGTCTCTGTGTGTTATATGGGTGTTATATGTGATTAATTGCCTCTGTGTGTATTTTTGGTGGAGAAACGTAGAATTCGGTGTTATAAGGGTATTTTAGTCATTTTGGACTTCGGGGTATTTTGGTCGTTTTGTGAGTAGGGGTAATTTAGTAATTTTGTTGAGGATTATTTTTAGTACTTAGTGAGGGTTATTATTTTACTAAGTGTTGGAGGGTGTAGTAATTATCTTATTACCGATAGGTGACCGTTATTATTATATTTTACCGTTATGTGGGTAGTAACATTTTGAATTAGATTAAGCGATGGGTTAAGCCCGTTGATGACATCCTGTCATTACGTAATATTAGGGACTTATTGTGACATTTTGATAGAGTTCTCATGCAATTTATACTGTTTTGGAGTGCAAAAAGCTTAAAATTTGAAGTCTGTTCGAAGGAAATCGCGCCACGCCAATTTCAAGCCGTGCTGCGATTTTTGAAGCAAAATTACACACTTCCTGTAAAGAGGAAATCGCGGCACGCCATTATACAAGGCGCGGCGCGATTTTGATGGGTCAGGCCCATGACTTCTATAAATACTGCACTCAATCTGAAGAACAAGGGTTACGATTTTGGAGAGCAAAGTGCGATTTTGAGACATCAGAGACGGCTAGAAGGGCGATTTCTTCAACCTTTTACCAATTCATGTATGTTTTAATTATTTCATTGATTATGCTATTTGTAAACTCGATTATGAGTAGCTAAATCTCTTAGAGATTAGATCCAAGATGAATCTTTGTAACCCTAATTGACACATGTTGCTGTGAAACTCTATTTTGTTTATGAATTCAATTCTAGTTTATTCAATTCAATTGTTCTTAATGCTTTTTATATCTTGATCACATATAACTTGATTTTGTGAGAACGAATGACCACTGACCATGGCTTTCGACTTAGACCTAATTGAATTGTTCTAATAAACATGGTTAGTCTAGGAATAGATAATCGTTTGTTAGTGATAATAGGTTAACGTTCGGTAAAACCTTCAAGAATTATTAGACCACCTAAGGAATTAGGGGCTGTAGTTTAAGAAGAGGGTCCTAACTCAAGGGATTGATTAGGGCTAATTTGTTAATCATCGTAAACTAGAAGAGGGTTCATAACAAATAGGTGCAGTAGACCAATTAGGGGAACTTAGAGGATTCGACGGATCTGATCTCATCTTTCTCTCGTATTATCTTAATCAAATCTTCTCTTTTATTTGATTTCATAAAATCAAACCAAATCTACTGCCTAGTGGCAAAACAAAATAAATTTTACACATACTAATTATATAACGAAATTGAATTATTGAAGTTAAAAACAGTCCTCGTGGGATCGATATTTTTACTACTTCGATAGTATTTGGTGCACTTGCCAAACGTCTATCAAGTTTTTGGCGCCGTTTCCGGGGACTGTTGAATTATTTCAACAAGGCAATTACGTTATAATTTAGGGTTTTTGCAATTTAAATTTCTGTTTTTTTTTATTTTTATTTTTCTGCTTTCATATTCACTTGATTACTTTGCGTTGTGCAGTGCTACTAAGGTATTTTGCTGTTTATGCGAGGTAAACAAAGCTCAGACGACTTAGAGTACGATCCGGAAATTGAAAGGACTGCTAGAGCACTTCGGAAAGCTGTCCGATCGCAAAGGTTAGCCCAGTCTGTTCCACTGGGTGTTCGAGAACAAATACCGGAGTCACTCTCAACTGAATCTGAAACATCTGCTTCTCCTAAATCTGTTATCATGGGAGAACCTGCACCAAGACCTAAGCTAGGAGACTACGGGTTAGCCACTCATCGCGGTCAACTGACCCACACTTTTCAACCAGCTAACCCCGTAGCTTTCGACATCAAGACAACTGTCCTCAACGGTTTGAGGGACAAGCAATTCGATGGGACTGAAGCTATGAGTCCTCATGAACACTTGAGCCGCTTTGCTGAAACTTGTGAGTTTTGTGTACAACCAGCCACCGTGACTGAAGCACAAAAGAAGCTAAGGCTGTTTCCTTTCACTTTGACTGGAAGAGCGAAAGATTGGTTGCTAACAATACCAAACGGGACTGTCCAAACATGGGAAGAGTTAGAGATGAAGTTCTTGGAGAAATATTTCCCTATGTCTAAGTATTGGGACAAGAAGATGGAGATCTCTAACTTCAAGCAAGGAGAAGGTGAATCATTGTATGATGCTTGGGAGCGATTCAATTTGCTTCTTAAGAGGTGCCCTAATCATGAGTTCACCGAGAAACAATACCTCCAAATCTTCACTGAGGGGGTAACACCAAACACTAGAATGTTCTTAGATGCTTCCGCGGGAGGTAGTCTCAAGAGAAAAACTGATCATGAAGTTCAAGCTCTAATTGAAAACATGGCTGGCAATGAGTATCGTGATCAAGCTAAGAAGAAAGAAAGAGGAGTGTTTGGGGTAAGTGAGCAAACTGCTATCCTTGCTAACCAAGCAGCTATGAATAAACAAATTGAAGCTCTAACTAAGGAGTTTCAAGGCTTCACTTTGGCTCATAAGCAACAACAAGTAGCTGCAGTCAAGTGTGACTTATGTGGTGAAGAACATCCCAACGGTGAATGTGTTCCAGAAGGATCAAGTGAAGAAGCTAACTTCATGGGCGGTTATCAAAGGCAGAATCAATACTACAATTCAGGCATCAATAAGCATCCAAATCTAAGCTACTCAAATAACAATGTTTTGAACTCTCAGATGCTCACTCCTCCTCAACAACAACAAAGGAAGCCATCAGCTCTTGAGGAAACTATGATGAACTTCATGAAGATGACTCAAGGCAACTTTGAAGAGATGAAGAAGAGTCAAGAAGCTGAAAGAAAGAACAATGAAGCTTCTAGGAAGATGCTTGAAACACAACTGGGGCAATTAGCTAAGCAATTGGCTGAACAAAACAAAGGCGGATTCTCAGGTAACACTAAAGACAACCCTAAGAATGAGTCTTGTAATGCAATTGAATTGAGGAGCAAAAAGGTTTTGACACCTTTAGTTCCAAAAGCTCCAAAGAAGGTTGATGATGTAATTGAGGTGGAGGAGAATGATGTAGTTGAAGAAAATGATCATGGAGTAGTTGAAAACGAAAGGAAGAAAAAAATAGAGGGAGAAAAAAGTGAGAAGTTAATTGATGAAGATTCAATCTTGAGGAAGACGAAGAGTCAAATATTAAAGGATGGAGACAAACCACAGGTTATTCCATCATATGTGAAGCTTCCATACCCTCACCTTTCGAAGAAGAAAGAAAAGGATGAAGGTCAATTCAAGAAGTTCATGCAACTTTTCTCACAACTTCAGGTGAATATTCCTTTCGGCGAAGCTCTTGATCAAATGCCGTTATATGCTAAGTTCATGAAAGACTTGTTAACCAAACGAAGGAAGCCTAAGGATAATGAGAACATAGCACTTTCTGAGAATTGTAGTGCTATTCTTCAAAAGAAGCTGCCACCTAAGTTGAAGGATCCTGGTGCTTTCACTATCCCTTGTTCAATTGGACCGGTAGACATTGGAAGAGCTTTATGTGACTTGGGAGCAAGTATAAACCTGATGCCTCTTTCAATGATGAAGAAGCTTAAGTGTGGGGAACCAAAACCAACAAGAATGACCATTACTTTAGCTGATCGGTCAATCTCTTATCCTTTCGGTATACTTGAAGATGTGCTAGTCAAGGTTAATGACTTGGTGTTCCCAGCAGATTTTGTGGTTTTAGATATGGCTGAAGATGAAGACATGCCACTCATTCTAGGAAGACCTTTCCTTGCAACTGGTCGTGCTTTGATTGATGTTGAACGTGGAGAGCTAATGTTGAGGTTCCATAAGGAGCAGGTAGTTTTCAATATCTTTGAGGCAATGAAGCACCAAGATGAGAACCACAAGTGTTACCGGATTGACATTGCTGAAGAAACAGTCGAAAAGAACTCCCTTGAATCTCAACCTATTCAGCCTATTGAAAGTAAGGAAGTGGTTGAAGACGTGGGGGTGACAGAGTGTGTCAAGCAACTTGAAGCAAGCACAGAACTTATGCAACAACAATCATCAGGAGACATCCTTGACAACAAGTATGGGGGATTGGGAACTTGGAACAATATGCTTAAGACGGCTTTTACTAATCCTTGTGGTGTATTTGCTTATAAGAAGATCCCCTTTGAAATGCGTAATGAGCCGGCTACTTTTCAATGGTGTATGCTTTCTATTCTCTCTGACACGATAGAAAGAGTTAGGAGGTACTATGACAAAGGGGTGGTAAGGAACAAGCCTGTTAATGAAGCTTTGGATCTAAGGAAGTCTGGTGCACAAGGAACTTTCAAGGGTAAGGAACAAAAGCTGAAACGGTACCGTAAAGGAGGACTCCCAAACAATGAAGAGGGAGAGACATCAACTGATCCTTAGGAATAGTCATCAGTCAAGTTAGTGACGGTAAAGAAGCGCTGGGTGGGAGGCAACCCACTATTTATTTTTCAGGTATGATTTTATCGCTTTCGAAAACAAAAACACAAAATTTTTTTTTTTTTTTCGTTTCTTTTAATACAAGGCAGGAAAGTTTTAAAAATTTGTTCAAGGATACCTCTTGCCAAGAAAATCATGCAAGGTACTGATGTCTTGCATGATTCTCTCCTTAAAAGTTTTTCAAAAATTCAAGGAACTCAGGCAATTTTTCAAGAAAACAAAATTTTTGGCCTGAGGAAGCAAAGAAAACTCCCTGTTTGTTCAAAATCGCGCCGCGCCTATATATGGCCGCAGCGCGATTTTCCAAAAGCCAAGCATGACTCCCTGTTGTACCAAAATCGCGGCACGCCTGGTCATTACCGCGGCGCGATTTTGGCTGTTATATGAAAAAAAAAATAGCCGTTACTAGCCGTTACAAATTTGCCCGTTATTGCCCGTTAAACACAAAATCGCGTCGCGCCTTGCATTTTGGCGTGCCGCGATTTTGACCAAACAGACCTATAAATCTTTCACTGTTCATCATCATTTTCATTCCATTCTTCACACCTTTCTCTACCAAAACTTTCCTAAACTTCTAGTCACGAATTCTCCTCATTTTCATCTCCTTATTCACTTCCAAACCATCATCAAACCACATTCCAATCACAAATTCACCAATCTAAACCACCATCAAACCACAATCATCCCAAACCTTCCCAAACTTCACAAAACTTTCCTTTCACCATCTTCCTAAACCACAAATGGCCTCCAACCAAAGAAACACCCGCTCAAAGAAAACCACCAACCCAAAACCATCCACAAGCAAATCCAAACGCCCTCGTGCCGCATCCGTACCACCCGAAAACGCCATCCATTTCATCAATGACCAAGCCCAAGAGTTTCATCAATCCATGAAGAGTTTCGAGGTCATAGGGGAGAGGAAGTTTGATTTCACAAAGCTTGTGAAATATCCTTTCTTTGAGTCTGAATTACGAAGGAGGGGGTGGACGAGGTTGAATGATATGATCGACGAAGCAAACAACAAAACGGTGATCGTCGAATTCTTTGCAAATGCAAGGGTGTCCGATACACCCTTTCAATCTTTTGTTCGAGGAAAGTATATTGATTTCAGCCCGGATGCTCTCAATGCATGGCTGAATGTTCAAGCACCGGAGGAGTGTTGGGTTGAAAAATTGAGGAGGGAGAGATTTGCCATTACGGAGGATACCTTTGATGAGATCATAACCACCATGTGTAGGCCTGGGTCGACTTGGAAAAGGTCCCGGATGCTTACCTATGCGGAGATGTTGCCGGTACCCAAGGCGTGGGTGTCCTATTTGGTCCAGACTCTTGAGAGTGCATCTTGCACTTTTGAAATTCCTCTCAAGAGGGTGCTTGCTGCCTACGCCATCATCAAGGAGCATCCTATAGATATTGGCCGCCTCTTGGCCAATAGCCTTCATGATCTAGCAACCGGAAACACCACACAATTAGGGCATGGAAGTCTAATTAATTGGTTGTGTGAGCAAGAGCTTGTGCCGGCTTATGATAGTGATCTCAACACCAGCAATATGAAGCCAATCACGGACTCGGTAATGGATGGATTTATGAAGAAATATGAAGGCTATATTAAGGAGAGAGAGAGGGAGGCAGCAAGGCAACAACAAATGGAGCAAGGAGGGAGTAGTAGCCAAAGGGGTTATGCTCCTCTTCACCCAAAGCTTGAGGAATTCATGCATGTGCAAGCTAATTGGATGAATGAGACTTCGGACCAGCTGTGGGTGAACCGTCCTAGGTTCTCAGCTGCGTTTGCTGCGGAGGCTCAATTGCATATGGGTCCGATTAGTGGATCTTATGAGAGGTTTGGAGGCTCCCGTGAGCGCATGGAGCAATATTTTACACATCAAGAAGAGTATGGTCTGCGCATGAGGAGGGAAATCACTGATGATTTCAATGTCACCGAGCAAGATCAAGGGGATGGCATCTTTGAAGGATTAAGGACACCGGGGGCTGGACACTCGGATGATGATGTGAACATGGGCTGATCTACTGATGGATTAGCATTTTCTGCTTTGTATTTTATTTTCAGTCATTTTTCTTTTGATGTACTTTCTTTATTTTCTTTTTATGTCGAAGTCCATTGAACTTATTTCCCTATTGTAATTGCTCCTGCACTTGTTTATTATTAATGAATTTGCTTTGTTTCATGTGACCTATTCCAGTTTAGTAACAGTTGTTTGATGAAACGATATTCCAAAAGTTCTAAAGGAGGGGTGACTTGATTCAAAGGCGAAGAGTACGGCGTTGCTAGGTAGTCACATACTCCCAGAAATCTCAGCCATAAGGTTCATTGCCAAATTTGTTTTTCAATTTACTTATATTTAGATTAGTTTCCATGCAACTACATTTCTAGAACTTGCATTGTTTCTCTATTATTGATTGGTCTTTGTCAATTACACACTGAGGCAAAAGTGCTTGGTCCTGTGAGCCTTTTTGAAGCCTACCCTGTTTTAATTTGTTGAATTTATCCTTTCTTAACCAATTGTGAGCCGGTACGATTAGAACTTTTTGTTCGGTGACAAACTACATTACAAGCCTAGAGACTTTAGGACTTGTCCCTTAATGAATTTCTGAGTTAAGGCATTGTAGAATGTTGCTAAAGATTAAGTTTGGGGTTGCTATTGGAATTTGCAACCAACTAAGTTTGGGGTGGGGGTACTAGAGAATAAGAGAACAAAAATATGAAATTGACATGCAAAATACACACAAAAATGGTGTATCAAAAAAAAAAGAGAAATTGAATGATGAAAAAGGGACAAAACATTGAAAATCCGAGTAACTTCAAACTCGATTGTCCCTAAATGTTAAACATATTCTCTAGTACCTTTGCATTGATTGTATTTCCACAAGGTGAATAAATGAAGGATTGAATTTTGTGCTTTAACTTCCGTAGGAATGCCTAACTCAAATTTTGTGTAGCCTACTTATCCAAATATATCCCACCTTCACCTAAGCCCCGTTATAACCCTAAAGACCTCAAAAGTGTGTAATGATATTGACTTTGATTGATGTTTAGAAACTTTTCAAGCGTATGGTAATATGTAGACCTGCATGTTGACTGGTAGAACCCTGTTTCAATTTGATGCGAGGAGTTGTGAATTGGTGGATGCGAACAAGTCAAACTAGCTCATCTTTAGCTAGAAGGAGAATGAACTTTTGGGTACTATCGTTTTGTCAGGTAACTGTTATTTTACTGTCGTTTGTCACTGTAGCAAGCAAATTCCTTAAGGACAAGGAATGGTTTAAGTTTGGGGTTGTGATGACATCCTATCATTACGTAATATTAGGGACTTATTGTGACATTTTGATAGAGTTCTCATGCAATTTATACTGTTCTGGAGTGCAAAAAGCTTAAAATTTGAAGTTTGTTCGAAGGAAATTGCGCCACGCCAATTTCAAGCCGTGCTGCGATTTTTGAAGCAAAATTACACACTTCCTATAAAGAGGAAATCGCGGCACGCCATTATACAAGGCGCTGCGCAATTTTGATGGGTCAGGCCCATGACTTCTATAAATACTGCACTCAATCTGAAGAACAAGGGTTACGATTTTGGAGAGCAAAGTGCGATTTTGAGACATCAGAGACGGCTAGAAGGGCGATTTCTTCAACCTTTTACCAATTCATGTATGTTTTAATTATTTCATTGATTATGCTATTTGTAAACTCGATTATGAGTAGCTAAATCTCTTAGAGATTAGATCCAAGATGAATCTTTGTAACCCTAATTGACACATGTTGCTGTGAAACTCTATTTTGTTTATGAATTCAATTCTAGTTTATTCAATTCAATTGTTCTTAATGCTTTTTATATCTTGATCACATATAACTTGATTTTGTGAGAACGAATGACCACTGACCATGGCTTTCGACTTAGACCTAATTGAATTGTTCTAATAAACAGGGTTAGTCTAGGAATAGATAATCGTTTGTTAGTGATAATAGGTTAACGTTCGGTAAAACCTTCAAGAATTATTAGACCACCTAAGGAATTAGGGGCTGTAGTTTAAGAAGAGGGTCCTAACTCAAGGGATTGATTAGGGCTAATTTGTTAATCATCGTAAACTAGAAGAGGGTTCATAACAAATAGGTGCAGTAGACCAATTAGGGGAACTTAGAGGATTCGACGGATCTGATCTCATCTTTCTCTCGTATTATCTTAATCAAATCTTCTCTTTTATTTGATTTCATAAAATCAAACCAAATCTACTGCCTAGTGGCAAAACAAAATAAATTTTACACATCCTAATTATATAACGAAATTGAATTATTGAAGTTAAAAACAGTCCTCGTGGGATCGATATTTTTACTACTTCGATAGTATTTGGTGCACACGCCAAACGTCTATCACCCGTTAAGACATTGTGAGTTGAGCCCAATTAGGTGAAGCCTATATAAACTCTAGTTGGTAGAGAAAATAGGGTTTTACCAACATTTTCATTTCATTTTCACAATTGAGAAGAGGTAGAGAGAGAAAGAACAAGAGGAGAAAAAGGGTTTGAAGAGAAGGATCTAGAGAGAGCTAGAAGAGGCTAGAGAATCAAGGTTGGGAGCTAAAGTGAAGCCCTAGTTGGTGATTGTGAAGAATTAAGGTAAGGGGGTTAGAATTCAAGCATAATCAATAGTTGTAGTTAATCCATAATTCTTTGATTAAGTGGTTTATTTGATTTTAGATGTAGAAATTCGTGCTTAATTATGATGTTATGATTATGTACATGAATTGAATGATAATTGTGTTGTTGTTGTTGTTGTTGAATTTGTATGTCAAAATGGATAGTTATGAGTATGATATGTTTTTGTATGAAATTGATGATGAATGAAGTTGTTGTTGATGAATTGTGGATGGAATCATGTTCAAATGTTGTTGTTATTTTGACATGCGTTGTTGATGAATTGATGCATTGGGTATCATGATTTGGTGAATTGGTGTTGAGAATTGTTGTTGTTGTTGAAAGTTGTGAAAGTTTGGTGAATTGTTGAATTATTGATGGATTGATGTTGTAATCTCAAAACTCGTGTATGTTTGAGTGTTCTATAATGTATATGACCTGTAAACATCTGTTGGATTGAGTTTTTGGGGTTTGGGATGATCAAAATTGGGATTTTGGGTGAAAAGGGGTTGGAACCCGTAACATTTTTGCTGCAGAACCATGAAGGTTCGCTTAAGCGGTCGCTAAGCGAACGCGTAAGCGAACCAACATGTGGGTTCTGACTTGAGTTCGCTCAAGCGAACAAGAGCTTCGCTTAAGCGAACCTGCACAGGTTCAGCCCAACTTGAATTTTCGTTTCGTGCATTTGGGGTCCAATCCGAGCTTTCTAAAATGTTTCTTTTGACTTGTTAAACCTCTGTTTATACACTTAAACCTACTGGAACATTGTATGAGTTGAATTGGACTTGGTTTTGTGAATTTTCACTTAACTTTTGAAAAATGGTCCAAAACGTTAATTTTCCGAAAACTCGTTTTTCTCATGGAATTGAGGTAGGGTTAAGGTTGTATAATGTTTATATGATTTCTAAAAATGGTTGTGATTGGTTCCATCAAGTTTGAACTTGTTTTGCTTTGAAAATGAGAATTTTTATGATAAATGACAATGAGAGACGAACTTTGTGATTTTCATGGTTTCGTCGTATTTGGCTGGTGAAACGCCAAGGTATCCTCTACTGCACTCATATGTGGCCCAGAGGTATGCTTAGTTGAGGCATTAGAACTTGTTTACTTGGTTTTGGTTAAATGACTCGATTATTTTCAATATTGTGATTTTGAGAGACGAACTTGATTGAAAATGATTTTTGAGAGCCAATTGCTTATGTATCCTTTATGGATGGTTGATATAATTTATGTGGAGATGATTGATGATGTATATATGTGACAACTATTTATTGGTTGAAATGTGGATGTTGTTGGTGATTGTATATATGTTAAGTGGTGGTGAATTGTTGTCGATGCATATATACTAAATGTTGGTGGTGGTGAGGTGATTTGTTTGTGTGAACATATGCATTTGTAGTTGAGTCATATGTTCATGCATTCATGACTGATGGTGGCGGATTTTATATCCAATTGAGGTGATTACGATGTTTTTGTTGCATTGAAGGTGACGACCTTGAGGTGATTTGGTACCACATGCATGTATGTGTCGAGTTTAGGCAGATATCATATTGCATGAGTCTTGATTGTTGTATTTAAATGATGAATGTTGATGATGAGAATGCTTAATGAATATAGACTTACAATGATAGAAGTTGTGATATGAATGTATATGCGGAGGTTAAATGTTCATGATGATTAGTTGAGAATTGAACTGTCTTATTTATATCAAGTTAATTATATTGATTATGATTGATGTAATACTAACCTCTAGTGGTTTTGACCGCCTAACCTGTATAATTGCTTTGTGTCTTTCTTCTTTCTCTCTCTGTTTTTATCTGCTGCTTATTAGTTCTGAACTTCACTTCAGAAGCTGTTCTCACTTCGCTTCTGATCAGTGTTTTTCAACTTAGGAGAAAACAAAGAAAAATCTAACACAATTCAACCCCCCTTTCTTGTGTTTTTCTCACCTTCACTTTTGACCATTATTGATAAAGTACAGGGGGCTTTTGATCGTTACTGATAAACTACAGGGGGATTTTGACAGAAAGTTAATTATTTTTTCTTTTCAAAAGTTAATTATGAAAAAAAAATCATATTTTTTTCAAAAAAAATATAGTCAATTACCCCCCTATGACGTGGCATGACTTTCTGACCACGTGGCAGTTAACGGCCACATCAGCATGTTGGATGGGGGAAATTAACGGAGGGAGCTAATTGACAGACGCTAGACAATTTTAGGGGAGGTTTTGACGTTTTGCAAAATTCAGGGGGTTTTTTGACGAAAGTTACAATTTCAGGGGGGTAATTGACTATTTACTCTAATATTAATGTACCATTATTGATTTTCTCCTATAGTATCATTTATTATTTATCATTTATTATTTATTACTCTATCTTCTTTCAATTCTTTTAATATATTTTTCCTATGTCTTTAGCTGAAAGATAGTTTTATAAAATCACTACTAATTTCTCTTTCCCATAATTGTATTTTTTAATATGTGTGAAAAATGATAAATCGACTTATAATAACATATTAATGGAGTAGTGGTTATGATATAGTTCACATGATGAAACTCAGAACTCACAACCTCCTTCTTAGTTACCCCTTTAGATCCTTTTTTTTTCCATTCATTTTGCTTAAATAAGTGATTTTCACGTATATTTAATTTTTCCTTTTGTGATTTTGTCGTTTCACATCGACGTTGGTTTATTCGTTGTCTGTCTTGGTGTGACACTATTTTGTTTTCCCGTTTCGTTGCGGTGGCGTTCAACTCAGATCGACATATTAGTTCTGATTCAGTACATATACTTTTAACGTAAAAGACTATTTTCAATAACATAATGCACAATTAAAGACTATTTTGAAATTTTGATACATTGAGTAACTATTTTGACTACTCCTTACACATTCAAGGATCAAAATGATTATTACCCCGTTATTAATTATAACAAGTTGACTCTTAAGTTTTTTTTATCACTTACGTCCTTTAAATTATTTAATTGTAACAAGTTAATCATTTATGTTTTTTTCGTACCACTTATGTCTTTAAAGTTATTTAATTGTAACTTTTAAACGTCGAGTAACTTACATTTTTAAGATTTTTTTTTAAGAAACTTAAAATCTTAGAAATTTTAGTTTCTCAAATTACTACAGATAAACAACTTATAAAATCTAAGTGACACGAAAAAGCTTGAAAAACAACTTATAACAATTAAATAATTTAAAAGATCTACGAGAAAACTTAAAAAAAAAAACTTATCATGATTAAATAATTTAAAAGACTGGTTTAAAAAAAAAAAAAAGAATACAGTATAACATAAGAAAATGTGTCAAAAAAGTGTGATGGTACGCGCGAACAAGTAGAACAGTAAATATCTCACACTCACTTTGCTTTGCACTGACGGTGTTCATTCACTCACTCACTCCCTTCAGCGAGAGCGATTTTCTGCTTGCTTAGGGTTCTTCTTCTTCGTGCGTGATTTTCAGTTTCACTCCCTCGAATCTCCATGGCTGATACTTCGAAGAAGAGGAAGGTTAGTAGTTCTTCTGATTCTCACATTCATGATGACATTGCTTTCTCCATTCTCTCCAAATTGCCTATTAAATCTCTCACACGTTTTACTTGTACTAACAAATCATGGTCACTTCTTTTCCAAAACCCTAATTTCATGAACCTGTTCCGCACCAATTTCCTCATTTCCAAACGCGATGATGACGCTGAAATGCGTCTTCTCATATTGGAACGGTCAGGGTTTCCCATTCAGCAATCTCTTTCCATTCTTTCTGGTGAAAGGTTTGAAATTAGGGCTAATTTGGAATGGCCACTTCCTCTTCAACAACAAGGTTACAATGCCAATGCCAATGATCCTCCTATTTTCATTCCTATTTTCATTTTGGGTTCTGCCAGTGTTAATGGCACTTTTTGTCTCCACCAGGGGTTAAGGACTGTGTTATGGAACCCTAGTACCTCAGAATCCAAAATCATTCCACCAAGCTATCAACCAATGGAAAACAAATTTCCTCCTCATGGGTTTGGTTATGACTGTGTTACAAATGATTTTAAGGTGATTCGGAAACTTAGATATCCCGTGGAATTTGAAGGCAAGTTGTATGGACCTTTTTGGGAGATATATAGCCTCAAAAGTGATTCTTGGAGTAAACTTGATGGATTTGATGATATACCTGTTTCTTTCACACATACGACTATGGTGAACTTGAATGGATTTTGCCACTGGTTTACCGAAGCACATGATAATGATATAGTGTCCTTTGACTTTACTAAAGAGACATTTGTTGCAACTACCTTACCTTCTTCTTCAGATGTAAAATATAGATCATACAACTTTCAATTGGTGGAGTTAAATGAGTCTCTTTCTGTCATCTATAATTACGACAGGACGTCTGATTTTCATATCTGGGTTTTGGGTGAAGTGGGTGTCAAGGAATCATGGACCAAGATGTTTGTTGTCGGGCCTTATGATTGTTCGATTGTCTCTACTATCACAGTAGGGAGCAAGAACCGGGTATTCTTCAGGGAAGAAGATTTTGAGCTAGGCTGGCTTAATTTAAGTACCCAAAGAGTTCAGGAAATTGAAGTTAATGGAGAGTTATTTCACATGGCAATTTTCAAAGAAAATCTGCTTCCTTTTCCTAGGAATGAATAATTTATTGTTTTTGTAGTTTAACTATTATGAAGTTATTTAGAAACTGTAGTTTTGTATGTGTGGTAGCTGCACATGTGACTAGTTCCAGAGTTCTATACTCTGTTTGGCATTTATTTGTATGGAGAAATGAGATATATAACCTACTTATTCTCGGTGGCAATTAAAACCTAATTGATTGATATAAATGGCCTATTTACTCTACTCTGTTTATGTAATGTGGAAAAGCTTAAGGCCTTGTTGCAGTGCATGTGAATTTCGTTGTTAGAAGTCAGTTATAGAATTATTTTGGTGCTTCAGAATGATGATTCTCCACATCATATGCCTTTCCTCAGCACCAAAGGTATGGAATTGTTTTGTTGCTTCATGCTTAGTTAGTTCTATCTTTTGTTGTAGACTACCTTGATATTGTTAGTAGTGTTATTATTTTGGTGATACACATATTTGACTGCATTATTTCTACAAAATTGAAGCTTTATCTTAGTTAAAACATATCACAGAAGAAAGATATCACGTGCCAAATTGGGAGGATAGAATGGTTTGGTGCATTAGGTGTGCGTAGCAGAGTTGGATTATTGCTTGTTTATGCACAATAGACTTGTTTTTTTATTTATTATTTCTAGCCTAATCATAGTATACCTTGTGTAAGTCATTTGCAAGAATAAGTTGGAGTAAATGCCAGAGATTTGATGTTAGATGAACTCAATTATAGGTTTCATTCCAGTCTGTGTGTTCCTTTGCAAACCGGCATTATACCTTTTCTATGTGGGGGTCTTTGTATTGCATAGTTTAACTATTGAGCTTTATGATATAGGTGTTATGTGCATAAAAGCGAAGTTTTATGAATGCCTGATTTTATATTCCCCGGCATACATAGTTCAGCTTCTCTGTTTTAGACAATAGGTTTTATGAATGACTGATTTTATATTCCCCAGCATACATAGTTCAGCTTCTCTGTTTTAGACAAAAGGTTTTATGATATAGTGTTATAAATAATGTGATTGTGCATGGATTTTTTGTAAGGGATTATATACGGGTACATGTTGAAAGAGTGAATGTATCAGATAAGCTGTACATTTACCCTTGGACTTTTCTGTAACTTATAGTTACTCTTATTTTGGTATGTATCACTACTGCCTGCAGTGAACCATACTGCTTGCAGTATTGTTTAATTCCTCACTTGGATTGATTAATATACTAAAACAACTCAAGTTTAAGATTTGAGGGCTATCCATCTTAATTTTCTCAAGTTGGCATCTTATACACATATAAGATCTGGTCTAGTTAACAAGAATCCTTTATTATAGATTTTGAGACATGGAATGTCTAAAAGACTCCAATGCTAAATTATAGTTTTGATTCAACATTAATTGGTAGCATGTGAGTTATAATTTATTGATCTAGATTGCTTTGTTTACTCTGCTCTGTTCATGTATTCTCATATTGAAATTTATGATCATACATGCATCTTACATTGAGATTAAAATGAACAAAATTTATCACAGATTTTTGTATTTACAATCTGAAGTTAATTTTCTAGGCCAACTTCCAACATGTTTGGTCCTGTGTCTCGAAAGTGTTATCGTGGAAAGTTGGATTCCCAAACGCACAGTTCTTCATTTCATATCTTGCCAAACATTTTGATATTCTGGTATTGTATGTTTATTTCCTACTTTAAGGAATCTTTAACTGGCTTGGCTGGGTTACTATATAAGTTTTACTAAATAATATACAAGAGTATACTTCAATTTGTATGATTTTGGGACGTCCAAAAAGTTGTATGCTAGCAACGAGGTTTTAGGCAAAATCTAGAGTAGCTGACTTTGAAATATTCGAGTTTCGTTTTGAGTGTGTTTGTTAAAGTATCAGGTTTAATGAATTTCACAAGTCTTGCTCTTCATTCTTTCACTCTCTAGAGAAACAAAGTGAATAATCGTCTTTAAACAGTTGAAAATGCTACCCGGTGCTTTATTTTGCTGCTGATGCGCAATCTTCTGCTTGACAATACTGCCTAATAGGAAATATAAATGCAGAAATTGAAAATTTAGAAGGTAGGTATGAATGTACTATAGTTTGGAACAGTGCAAGTTAGGTAACTCTTTAGATATCCTGATTTTGTATACTAGTAACATCTTCCCAAGTTGGGTTTCGTGAATCCAATTTCTGATGTTAATGTTTCTTTGGCTTCGTTCTTTTATCATGTTTTGAGGTTGGTCTTTGTGAGCAAAACCTATTCCAAATACACACTTAGAGATTGAATGTATGAATAGTCAGAATATTTATGATCATGAGTTTATCCAATCCTACCGTCAAACCATGAGACGAAAACAACAAATGTATGGTTTGAATCAGAAAGTAACTTTGTAGTCAGAATCCTTCTCCAATAGACGAGGTTCTATATTTTTTCTTTCTTTCTAAAACGAGTGATTCATTTGACTAATATAAAACTAATTGCTACACTTATGCCTCAACTAGCATTTATAAAGTAATGAATGTCAATTGCAACTGCTTTTGCACATTCTTTTAACGTGACTTGAACAATTTCAAGGAGTTTTAGTTGTCCGTTTGCTATGGGTTTATCCATCATTTGGGATTAGATGAACCATTTGAAATTTGTTGTAGAATATAATCGTGTTTTAGAGCGCTTTGTTTGCTATGGGTTTATCCATCATTTGGGATTAGATGAACCATTTGAAATTTGTTGTAGAATATAATCGTGTTTTAGAGCGCTTTATCTGTGTGCCGCCTCTATTTGTGTTAGAAATCACAGGAACATAGAGATTTTGATGAATCTCATATGTAAAACAAGCATGAGAGCTTGAAAGAAATAGAAACTCTTTAGAGTTCGTTCATATTGATATTTGATAAAGATGGTAAACGAGTACATGAGAATGGCGATGCTCTATAGGTCGAGCTTTTGTATTTGAATTTTTTTGATTGGATTAGAGTACCCTTTGGACTAATTTTTAAGAAAATTTAGATAACTGAAAGCACATTTCATACAAAGTTAGCTATGGAAAACCGCTCATGTCATTAAAAATTTACAATTGAGTTTATTTATAAACTACTAACTGAGAAATTTTGAACTTAAAATCCATGTCATGTAAGCTGAACTTAAAATCCTTTATGCTAACTTTCTATAGTATTTTGGTTTTAAAAAGAAAAAAAAATGTGAACGGTAACAAACTAAAGTTGTCAAAATTGAAAAAACTTACAAAAATATATCTAACTACGATCATTTGGGAAAAATATGAATAACCATACATTTGGGTAAAACAAAGAACAATTACTTTCTTGGGCAAATTAAGAAGTTATACCTTATATGATTCTAGCTAAGCAAGGAAAAGGGAATACCCAACCTAGTTGCATCAAAAAACCAAAATATACAATAAAGAATAATCTCCATGACAAGAAAACCCATTTAACCATATTATCTAGACTTTCATATAAATACACAAACAATGAAACATATAACTCAACAAGTGTCATAATCAAAGCATTTACATAACTACAATTTGGTGAGGCACAAATAATAATATTTACTCTGAAGTTATTATGGCTTTCAATTCACAACGTACATTTAGAGCACCAACTTTCCGGTCACAACTTTCAGTTCGTCGTGTGTACGAGACTTTGCAGCCTCCATCAGAGATGAAAGAAACTCCTGAAGCTTACCTTCTTCATGTTTATCTTCCTGGTATATGCCCTTAACTTGTTCACATGGTCGTTAATTCCGTAAGTACAATTCATATGATATGCACGCTAGAATATTTAATATTGCAGCGTGAGTTTGAATCTACAATTCCTCGCATCAACTGTGTCATTGCTATATTATTTTCGAATTTATTTATATTTTACTTAAAAGTCCAAGCTATATAATCAAACCAAAACTATATTTCTGTTTTGATTTTGTAGGTTTTACGAAGGATCAAATGAAGATTGAGTTGCTGGACATGTCACGGAAGTTGAGGGTTACAGGTGAACGACCAATTCCAGGCAACAAATGGAGAAAATTTGACCAAACATATCCTGTTCCAGAAAATAGTGAGGCAAAGAAACTTGAAGCCAAATTTGAACAAGATGCAAAAGAAGCCAATTTCACAATCATCACAAGTAGCTCCTCAACAAGAAGTGGAAAAAAGTCCTTCAAATAATAAAGATTTAGATGAAGCAAAGGTTGAAAAAGCTCAAGAGACCAATATTCCACCACCACAAAAATTGGAAGAATCAACTAAAGACATGAAAAGTGATTCACCACAAATTTCTCAAAGCATTGAAAAAAAGACACAAAATGATGATGACACACCATCTCAAATTCCTAAAGAAACAATTAGCAATGACAATAACCCTCAAAAGGGTCAACAAGAATTTGAGCCAAAACCAACATCTAAAGACACAACCAATAACCAAAAAGATGAAAAGCCTCGAGAGGGTCAAGAAGAATTTGAAACAAGACCAACATCAACTGAGAGAGCCAAAACACAAATAGATGAAAAGCCTCAAAATGGTAAAGAGAATTTGGAGTCAAAACCAACATCCATAGAGAGAACCAAAACACAAATAGATGAAAAGGTTCAAAAGGGTGAAGAGGAAGTAGAGCCAAAAACAATAGAGAAATTGTTTACTAAAGAAAATTTAGAGGAAAAGATAGTAGGAATGGGTGCTGAAGATGCTGAGAAAGAAAGGAACTCAAAGAAGAAGGAAGTTGAGGAGAAAAATGAGAAGACTTATGAGTCAAGCAAGAATCAAAACTTAGAACAAAAGGAAGTTGAAAAGGCAGAAAATTCTGCTCCAAATGTTCCAGAGAAGGAAAAGGAATATTGCTGCAGAATTCCTCCAAATCAAGAAGGAAAGAATGGAATCAGAAAATTTGCTTCTACTTCTTCTCAGTTTGTGACAAGAATTGCTGAAGGGAAATTGAGTGGTGAAGAGAGACATTTAGCTGAAAATGTAGGTGCTGCAGTTCTAGTGATTGCTGCATTTGGAGCCTATGTGTCATATTGGTTTTCCTCTTAAGGGAGAACTATAATTCACTAGTTCTACTCATTCCTTTCTCACACTTGCACATCAATAAATGCAAACCATTATATTGCAAATGCAAAGTTGTAATGATCTTACAAGTTACTTGATTATATATAAATTATTATCTATTATCTCTTACAAGTTACGGTTACTCCTATACAAACCTTTATATTGCTGAAAAATGTGGGAAAATGCAGCCGATGCGACCAAAGTTGCACTTGCAATGTTGTGACACATGAAGGCCCCCTTGTAGTTTATCAGTAACGATCAAAGGCCCCCTTGTGGTTTATCAATAATGGTCAAAAGCTCCCTGTAGTTTTTCAGTAATTAACTTATAATCAAATTGACACATGAAGTTTTTCAGTAATTAACTATAGGGGGTTTTTGACAGAAAGTTAATTATTTTTTCTTTTCAAAAGTTAATTATGAAAAAAAAAAATCAGATTTTTTTCAAAAAAAAAAAAATTACAGTCAATTACCCCTATGACGTGACATGACTTTTCTGACCACGTGGCAGTGCCACGTGACAGTTAACAGTCACATCAACATGTTGGATGGAGGAAATCAACGGAGGGAGGTAATTGACAGACGCTAGACAATTTCAAGAGGGTTTTTGACATTTTGCAAAATTCAGGGGGTTTTTGACGAAAGTTACAATTTCGGGGTAATGGACTATTTACTCTATTACAGTAGCTGAAATCATTCATTCACCTTCAAAACAATTCGCGTTTTTCCATTACCGAAACCAAACCTACACAAACTCATTGCAGTTGCAATCTTCATCTTCTTCCATTGCTGAATTCACAGCAACACCACCGCGATGCATCAACCTCACATTCCACAACAACAATGCATAATCCAAAATCCGCAGCGTCTTTCCTCATAGCCCGCGCTAAAAACTCTCTTCAATTTCGCCACCGTAACAATTATCGCTTTCTCACTTCGACTTCACCGTTAATCTTATTCTCCACGCGCTTATCTCAGCCGTTTATCGCCACGCGCTTCTTCTCTGGATATTATAATGTTGAACAGTTCTCTGATGATGAATATGAATGTGATTTCGAGAATCACCAGGTTTTATTTTCTTTCTCTTTTTTAATTTTAATTATTATTTTTATATATTTAGATATTAGGTTTTACTTGAAACGTATTTGTAATAATTTATGTGAGATTAGTGATTTGTTTATTAATTTTTAGTTGGTTGAATTTAAAGTAAAATGTAATTTACTAGAATTCAGTTGTTAACCTAACAAGTGTTGATATATTTTCTGCTAATTGTATTCTGTAAGATATTGAAAAAAGATTTTTAATTTATTTTTAGGTATATATTTTTAGTTTTGATGGAAATATGTTAGGTTTTTGAATGATTTATGTTTTGGGTTTGAAATGACAACATTAGCGAGAGAAATAGAGTAGCATTTATAGTAAAAAAGATGGCGGAAACTCGGCTTAAGTTGTTTGATGATGTAGAGAAAAGACATGTAGATTCTGTAGTAAGGCGAGTTGATCATATGAAGGGTTCTCGAATCACTAGCGGAAGAGGAAGACCTAGAAAAACTATATGAAAAACTATTAAGATTGGTTTAGTTTATTGAGTTGGATTGAGATATGATGTATAATAGAACGTTATGATGTTGTTTGATACATGTAGTCGAACCCACTTAGTCGGATTAAACTTGGTTGTTGTTGTTGTAGTTGATTAATGTTTAGGTATTTCAAGTGGGATTTATGATTTTTCCCCTGCACTTTTCTTAATTGATTGAATTAAACTGATATTGAATTGATAGGAATTCATTTGGTTACTGATATATATATATATATATATATATATATATATATATATATATATATATATATATATCATAACATGTTATGGATGTGCATTTTGCTACTGCAACTCTGTAAAGATTGTTTGTTTGGAAATTTTAAATCAAATATGGAGTTAAATTCAATATTCTATCAATCTGTTTTGAAGTAATTATCTTCTGAAATTTGTTATCAACTCTGTCATAAGGCTACTATTGGTGATCTCTGTAGCACTGATATGTTGATCAAAGGCGTGTCCATGTTTAACGCGACAAATGTGATTACATTCAATTCTGTCATTTTCTCAAATTAAATTACGACTGGTGTCGATGTGTCTGTGTTGTGAACGTGCTAGTGCTTCATAATTTGTGATTTTAGTAGTTCTAAGAAAATGTAATGGTTATTGTAGGCATCGTCTACCGTGGCCAACGTGGATGAGTGGAAATGGAAACTTAGTATGCTGTTACGGAATGAAAAGGATCAGGAAATTGTATCTAGAGACAAAAGAGATAGGAGAGACTATGAACAGATAGCTAACCTTGCCAAAAGAATGGGACTTTACAGGTATAAGATACATATTTTTGTATGCCATATGGAATACGAAAACAATATCTATTTGCTTGAAGTATCGTCCCTCTGATCGACTTTTTATGATTACTTCAATCTTTTAAATGAATCCTTGTTCGTTCTCATCAATCATCGATCAATATTGTCCTTTATCTTAATGTACAGTGAGCTGTTTGGGAAAGTAGTTGTTGCAAGTAAGGTGCCTCTTCCTAACTACCGACCAGATTTGGATGACAAACGTCCACAAAGAGAGGTAATATCTTTGGAGACACAAGTTAATTTACAACCCTTTGCTGGGGTTGAATGTTTCAACTAATAGTCTAATATTGAGACTGGCGTCATCCTAGAAATATAATTCTACTCCGTTCCATCATCACAGGTTGTGATTCCACTAAGTTTGCAAAGGAGGGTGGAGGGTTTGGTGCAGGAGTACCTTGATAGACTACAATTAAATTCTGCGAAGACAACTGACTCTCTAGATAATGTGAATTCCTCCAATCAGGTTAGAGATATAGAAATGGATGAAAATGCCAATTCTTTTGTCGATGAATCTGTTATGGAAAAGGTTCTCCAAAAGAGGAGTTTGAGGATGCGTAATATGCAAAGATCTTGGCAGGTTTGTTTGATTTCTTGATATTTGCTTGTCTATGGTAAAAGCTTACAAATAAAAGGTGGATTTAATGGATGATAAGCAGGTTTCTACACATTATTTATGTATGAAATAAGCTAACATATTTTTTGAAGGCCCATTTGTTGCATTTTTTTTTTTGAAGGCCCATTTGTTGCATTTTTTGTATGAAAAAAATCACCTCTTTAAAAAAATTATATCTTTTACGAGTTTTCATCCATTTGTTACATATTTTAAAAAGAATGAGAAACTGAAAAAAACCTAAAAACTGCTTCAAATGAGAAGTTGTTTTAAGCAGCTTCTATTGCAAATCATTTTCGATAAACGTTATAAAAAATCAATTTTCATTATGGTAACTAAACAAAAAAATTACTTCTGTTACTTTTTTTTTATTTAAAAATATCTAAAATTTAATCCGTAAATTATTAAATCTGAAAATCACTTATAATCTGTAACAAATGTTGTTCATAATAAAATCTATACGTATAATTTTAATCAAAATCTAACTAATTTCATAAAAAAATATTGTTCATAATTTACACGATTTAGCGTAATAAAAAGAGCAGACAGACGAGCCGTTCCCATTTGAACGCTAGTTAATCATAAAGAACATGTCAATAGAGTGCATTACAAGTACGCATCTTTCGATGATAATAACAATCTTAGATATGACTGTATGCCGTAATTCATTGAAGATAATGATACATAATTTATTCAAGTTATCAAACATCCTTAATGCAATAGTGCAAAGAGCGCAGTGTACGGAAGCACACAGGCTTGTATTATTGACATGGAAAAAGCTTGTATTCCTTGCATGTAGCAACTGTGATTTTAGGTATATGAGTAGATTTGACTTGGTTTCTATATGTTCCATTGTGTAGCCTTTATGTATCTCTTTCTCTATATTCGTATTTTACAAGAGGAACTCCCTTTATTATTTTCTGGATTCTATATATAGGAATCACCTGAAGGCAAGAAGATGTTGGAATTCCGGAAGTCTTTACCAGCATTTAGGGAGAAGGAAGGTTTACTTCAAGCTATAGCACGTAATCAGGTATGGTTGCTAGTTTTTTTACTTTGTATTTTCATTAGATTAGATGTCTGCCAGGTTAGCTACGGCATGTCTTCAGCATGTTGAGATTGAAAAGCAAATTACCTATATTCCCACAATATTTTAAAATTTTGTTATGCATATTAGACAAAAACAGGATAATAACATTAGACTTGGTAAGTTTTAATGTTGTAAAATCTAAGATCAAATAAAATTCTTGCTCAGTCTACCAAACTAGAAAGGAACATCTGCAACTGAGAAGCAAAAATTCAGATGAACTTGACTGAACTGACGCTTAAAATAATCTAATAGGTCCTAAATATACTACACCCTGTGGAAAAATTGCAATGATACATCCCAAAATCAGACTTTATTTTCAATATCTGTTTGCAATTTGAGATTGCATTATTATCTTATCGTGTTGCACATATAAAGAAACAATTTGATTTTGAATTCTTTTATTCATTGATACCTTATCTCTATGAATAATTATCTAGGTAATAGTTATATCTGGAGAGACCGGCTGTGGTAAAACTACTCAACTTCCTCAATATATATTAGAGTCCGAGATAGAGTCCGGCCGTGGGGCATTTTGCAGCATTATTTGCACACAACCTCGAAGGATATCTGCTATGGCAGTGTCTGAGAGAGTTTCAGCAGAGAGAGGAGAGTCACTGGGAGAAACAGTAAGTCCTCTTTTTCCTGAAATGTACCAAAACAGAAACAAATGTAGTAGTACAGAAAACACGAGTATAACTACTTTTTTATTAAGAAAGTAAAATATTCATAGATTATATTTTTTGCTTTTCAATGAGATTTTAAAATTGGGAATATCTTTGTTCTTCCTGCTATACCACAACAGAGGTTTTTTGATAGGTTGGCTTCAAAGTTCGGTTAGAAGGAATGAGAGGGAAAAACACCCATCTGTTATTTTGTACCAGTGGTATATTACTCCGAAGGTTGTTGAGTGATCGGAACCTGAGTGGTATAACCCATGTGTTTGTGGATGAGATTCACGAGCGAGGAATGAATGAAGGTATATTCTCTAGTAACACCAGTTTATTGATTGTATAATCCTAAATATTTAACCAAGTAGATATCTTACATAATTGGTTTTTGTGCTTCTTAGACTTCTTACTGATTGTGTTGAAGGATCTTCTTCCACGTCGTCGTGATTTAAGATTGGTATTGATGAGTGCCACTTTGAATGCTGAACTTTTCTCAAATTATTTTGGAGGTGCACCGACATTTCATATCCCGGTAAGGTGGTCCTCTTGTTTTAATTGAGCATTTATTTGTGTCGATAACTGAACTTTATTATTCTAATTGTTAAATGTTAAATGCAACTGTATTTTCATTGATATTGAAATTGTTTTGGGGTTCTCAACTGAAACTATTGTATGTGTATGAGTTGGGAAGGTAGGGTGTGATTAGTGAATGGGTATGTGCTGCTATATAGTTGTTTTAAAAATATTCCATTCTTGATAGGGATTAATGTCAGTTAGCTTAGCTTTATAAGACCCACAACCCCAAACAGGTAGCAACATAGTTTCAAATTTTTTGGAGGAGGATCAAGGGTTTCACAGAAGAATGCTCAAGAGATATAGGGCATTTAAATATTGAACAAGTGAATTGCGGGAAATCAGTTTTTTTCCCCAATCAGGTATTGCAACCAGGCCAGTTTTTTTTTGTAGTCTGCAAACTTTTTTAGACGCACTCGACCCTTTTGTTTTTCACAAGTTTGCAAGGTGATTCTACAAGAGCTGTCCATTTTGCATTCTCTGGAATGAATGTGACCAGAAAAGAATTGTAAATTTGTAGAATCATACATATGGTCTTGAGAGCTGGTTCGTGAGTTTGACAACAATGTGTGAAACCTCTATTACATATGAATGAAAGCAGAGTTATAGGACATCCAAATAAGTAACACAGTGAGTGGCTGTGTGAAGCCCAGCTTCAGAACAACAAAGGCAAAAAAAAATAGAATAATAAAATAGGATGCATTTCATAATTTTCATTTATCATTGTAAGCATTTTTTATTTTCAGTATCTCTGATGTAATTGGTGAAAGAAAAGTGAAAAATCGAAAACAAATTGCTTAAACTTGGGATTTGCATCAAAGTGATACAGAGTGCACGGGTTTATGCATGTATCACACAATTCGAAGTTTTTTATAATTCATCATAGGATTGCCATGTTTTATCAAATTGTGCAATACATGTAATTTTAATATCTCTATCCATTTCAAAATTTAGGAGATTTGGTACACACTTTTAACTGTTCATAGCATGACTATATCTGTTTATATAAGCTGCTTTTGTATTGTTTATTTACGAAACAAGGCATTTTAAATGCATTTATTTGTTGTCCAGGGTTTCACCTATCCTGTAAGAGCTCACTTTTTAGAAGATGTTTTGGAAATGACTGGGTATAAGTTGACATCTTTCAACCAAGTTGATGATTATGGTCAAGATAAATTGTGGAAGACACAAAAGCAGCTTGCACCACGAAAGAGGAAAAACCAGATCACTGCTCTTGTTGAGGTATGTAGCTGGCTTAAAAATTTGGTGTTTATGCATTCCTGGGAGTTACACATAGGTAGTCTGAAAGTTTTAGTAAAAATCCACATATTGAAGTGTTGAACAAGATCCAATGATGCTTTAAAACTGATGTTGTAAACATGATAAACCTCATTGAACCATTACCAAGGTATATTAGAATTAGAGGGGACGATGGATGTTCACAAAGAACGAAGACACTCAGGATAGTCCCATCTCCCAACAATTTCCACTCCTACCTTTTTTACTCTTTTCTCCCCCATGTTATGTGTCAGGTATCCTGAGATTGCTCCTCTTGGTAGGGTACCCCGGTAAATGACCCTGGGTTCTTCTCTTGGAAGATACTCCCCTGTTAAACCTGGAGGGCTCTTCTGTGATGGAGTGTTCCTTTGACTCAATTTTGTAAGTTTTACGACGAAGCAAGAGTCACAATAGTAATAATTGTCCAAAGTCTCAATTAGACATGGTACATAAAGGGGGTCTATAACTGATCTCAAATCCTTGATAAATCTTAATTAGATACACTTTGATGAGCTAAATAATATGAACAGTAGTGATTGATTAATTGGAAATTATAAACCCTAATATATACACTTTTTCTCTTGAATCCTAATTATTGATAGTTAGAAAAAACAAAAATCAAATATGTCTTACTGATTCATTCCCAATTTTTAATCAAGTTCTTGAATCCTATTACTAGTTACAACTTACAATCCCCTAGTTAGTATATAATAGTAGTTGGTGCTTGAAAATAACATAAGCAGTTGTTATCAAACAACTATCCAACTTCCTTTTAGTAAAAGCATGGGGCTATCTCAATCTGTTTTGTCTTCTCATACCCAATTAGATAGTTGGGACTACGGAATATTTCCTTTGAGTGATGAATATACCAATTGCGTTTTGTGAGGAGAGAAAAAAATAGAGAATGGACAAGAATCTTGACGATTAATTTCTACTAACCAGCTCAATCATTAGAGTGCAAAAGCTTCTAGATTACACAGAAATAGAATAGCAGCCACTACTAACTAGCTACTTGACAGTCATGCTGTTGGAAAATATCCCAATATTTAGTTTCCTATTTTTGTTTTCTTGGCAATTCTAGAGAATTCTATTGTTTCCTTTTATTTTCAATTTGTATTAATTTTCTCCTTAATTCAAGTAGAGAATGAATTGTACCCTCACTAAAAACCAGCATTAGGCTGAGGAATAAAGTATTATCGCATTCACCTATTATTTTCTACTATGGTATCTGAGCAAAAAAAATAAGAAACCATGGCTAACGAACAAAAAAATAGGAAACCATGGCTTAGAGTGCGCTTTGCACCTACAAAAGAGTCAATACCTTGTTTAGAGTTGGACTCAATCCCACAAAAGTACTTTAGTCTCCCAAGGTCATTTTTCAAATTCAACAGCCAATTTCTCCTTGAATAGCTCATGTGAATTATTACCTATTAGAATGATATTATCAGCATCTATGAAACACGGCCACTCCTTGGATTAGGCATGTCCCGGTGTCGGACACATGTTAGTGTGCGACACCGACACATATGATTACATTGAATTACGTGATTTTCTCATTACCGGTGTCGGCGTGTCCGTGTCCTGTCCGGTGTCCATGTCCGTATCCGTGTTTCATAGATCAATACACACAAATACTACAGTTAGTTTACCTTGACTCTGTCTATATCCTCGGGATATCGTTGTTCTTGTGAATCTCTCAAACAAAACATAGATTGCTGCATTAACCCAAATAAGGCTTCCTTAATGGGCAATGCCTACCTTGTTTCCCCCTCACTGCTCCATGTCCAAGGGAATCTTTGTATGCGCCTCCTCTAAATATCCATGTAGAAATGAATATGTTATACTGATACCAAATTGGTGTAGTTGTCACCCAAAGTGAGTAGGCAGTAGCAAGTGAAATAAGATTCACACCACGGTCATCTATCTATTAACAAAGGTTTATGAGCCTGATGTCTCATAAACCATAACTAGTACCACATATTTGAGTGTATCAATCTATCAATCAATCAAGCGTACCACTAATCTCAGTTTGTATATCAATCAAAAGTGGCCTCTTATTAATAATTTGTAGTATTAAT
Organism: Medicago sativa; assembly: GCF_051527215.1. Lineage (NCBI taxonomy): Eukaryota > Viridiplantae > Streptophyta > Magnoliopsida > Fabales > Fabaceae > Medicago > Medicago sativa. The sequence goes on along the minus strand of NC_140756.1, from coordinate 33,815,361 downwards.
ACTCTACACCTTAATAACCTTTTGTCTCATGTTAATTTGGCTTTATCCAATGTTTCATTCTTTTCTAGTGCTTTCATCTCCTCATTCATGATTTGAACTCAGTTTTTATCCTTTAATGGCTGAGCATATCAATCAATAAAACACCGAACAATAGTGACCTTTAATGGTTAAGCAAAGTTTTGGCTTTCGGCTAGTCCAAAAGGCTACATTTTATCTGGTCTCGATGCCTCTTAGTTTTTAAACTCGTCCAAAAGGCTCCCTAACCCTTTATCAAAGAAATTTGAGCGAGATTTTGAGGCGAGTAGATTCTGGTGGAACTCAATTTCTCTTAAATTTAACAACCTTTGTATTCCTGAAATTCTATCTATTAACACTTTTGCAATTGATTTCCAATACACTATATGAGAAAGCAAATTGACATATGTGAACTAAAAACAACTGCTATAAATATATCAGGTTCACCTCCATGAGGGGAAACGCTAAATTCTACGTTTTGCACGTCTTCTGCCATTACCATATATAGCAACTAGCCTTGATGGCGACGGTACTCGTAGGCCAATAGATTCTGGAATATCAAGATTTCTCTTTTTTTGCATGTGTTCTACTACTAACACCGCCTATATCAACTAGTCTTGACAATGAAACATGTGAAATTGCTGGCAAGCCAATAGATTCTGAATATCAAGTTTTAATCTTTTGCGACATATTCTACTACTAACACCGTCTATATCAGCTAGCATTGATGATAGAACATGTGAAAGTGTTTGTAGGCCAATAGATTCTGAAACATCAAGATTATTCCGTTTGCCAAGTGTTCTTCTACCATCATTAATAGGTGAGGGTTAGATTCGGGAATGTCAAGATTTCTCTGTTCTCCATATGTTCTACTATCACCATCTATACGAAAAGGTGAGGGTGTTGGTAGAACATATGGAAAATAGATAAATCTTATATTTCGGAATCTATTGGCCTGCCAGCAACCTCACATGTTTTTTATCATCAAGGCTAACTGATATAGATGGTGGTAGAAGAACTCAAGGAAAGCGGAGTAACCTTGATATTTCAGAATCTATTGGCCTAAAAACACCTCACATGTTCCATCTTCGATGATAGCTGATATAGATTGTGTGAGCAGTGGAACACGTGACAAACGGAGAAAACTTGATATTTCAGAATCTATTGGCCTACAAGCACCTTCACATGTTCTATTATCAACGCTAGCTGATATGGACTGTGTTAGTAGTAGAACACGTGCAAAAAGGAGAAATCTTATATTCTAGAATCTAGTGGTCTACCATCACCCTCACCATCCAATCTAGTTGATATTGATTGTAATAGCAGAAAACATGAAAAACGTAGAATTTAGCGTTTCAATTATGGAGGTGAACCCAATATATTTATTGCATTTGTTTTTAGTTCCACATATGTCAATTTGCTTTGTCATCTAGTGATGTATTGCGAATCAATTGCAGAGGTGTGAACATATAGAATTTTATGAATACAAAGGTTGTTAAACTTAAGTGAAATCGAGTTCCACCAAAATTGACTTGTCTCAAAATCTCCCTGAAATTTCTTCGATAAAGGGTAAGAGTGCCTTTTGGACCAATTTAAAAACTAAGAGGCATTGAGACCAATTAGAATGTACCCTTTATGACAAGTTTTAAAACTAAGTAAGAGGCATTATTTAGACTTAAGATCAATTTTTTTTAGATAAATCGACGTGATGATCAGTACCGTGAAGTGGACAGTACGACCAGTATGAACAATCTCCGTGGATTGACACTGTTCACCTTCGGCTACCATTATTCATTGCGTCAGTACTGTCGGTTATCACTTTTGCAAGATTTCAGCGAGATTTTGATGCGAGTTAATTCTGGTGGAACTTGATTTCACTTATATTTATCAAGGGTAGTCAATTCTGGCTACCCTTTATATTCGTGAAATTTTCTCGGTTAACACTTTTGCAATTGATTTCCAATCCATCACTAGATGAGAAAGCAAATTGACATATGTGAACTAAAAACAAATGCTATAAATATACCAGGTTCACCTTCATGAGAGAAATGCTAAATTCTATGTTTTGCACGTCTTCTGCTATTACCATTTATCTATAACAATTAGCCTTGATGGCGAGGGTGCTCGTAGGCCAAAAGATTCTGGAATATCTAAGTTCTCTCTCTTTTTTTTTTTTTTTTTGCATGTGTTCTACTACTAACACCGTTTATATCAACTAGTCTTGACGATGGAACATGTGAAGGTGCTGACAGACCAATAGATTTTGATATATCAAATTTTATCCGTTTGCCACGTGTTCTACTACTAACACTGTCTTTATCAGCTAGCATTGATGATATAACATGTGAAGGTGGATGTAGGCCAATAGATTCTGAAATATCAAGATTACTCCGTCTTCCATGTGTTCGACTACCATCTATATCAACTAGCCTGATGATAAAGCAGGTGAGGTTTAGATTTTTGGAATATCAAGATTTCTCTGTTCTTCAAGTGTTCTACTAGCACAATCAATACAAAAAGGTGAGGGTGCTGGTAGAACACATGAACAACAAAGAAATCTTGACATTCCGGAATCTATTTTGTTGCCAGCATCCTCACATGTTTTATCATCAAGGGTAGTTGTTATAGATGGTGGTAGAAGAACATGTTCTATCATCAATGTTATATCATCAATGTTATAGACAATGTTAGTAGAAGAACACGTGAAAAACAGAGAAAACTTGATATTTCAGAATCCATTGACCTACAAGTACCTTCACATGTTCTATCATCAATGTTAGCTGATATAGACTGTGTTAGTAGTAGAACATGTGCAAAAAGGAGAAATTTTGATATTCTAGAATCTATTGGCCTACCTTCAAAACTAGTTGATATAAATGGTAATGGCAGAAGACGTGCAAAACGTAGAATTTAGCGCTTCCCTCATGCTGGTGAACCCTCATGCTGGTGAACCCGATATAGTTATAACATTTGTTTTTAGTTCACATATTTCAATTTGCTTTCTCATTTAGTGATTTATTGGAAATCAATTGCAAAAGTGTTGACAGATAGAATTTCATGAATACAAAGGTTGTTAAATTTAAGTGAAATTGAGTTCCACAAGAATTGACTAGCCTCAAAATCTCCGTGATATTTCTTTGATAAAGGGTAAGAGAGCCTTTTGGACCATCTTAATAACTAAGAGTCATTGAGACCAAATAGAATGTAGCCTTTTGGACCAGTTTTAAAACTAAGGAAGAGGCAGTATTTAGACTTCGGATCATTTTTTTTTATAATGATCAGTACTGATGCGACGAACAGTGCGATAGAAATGAACGGCAGACAAACAGTGTCTATCTGCGGTGGCTGTTCATGCCAACTGCATTGTTCACTTGCGATACTGTTCATTCGGTGTCGTTCATTACTTTTTTTTTTAATAGGTAGTGTTTTCTTTTTAATCCGAGTACATTGGGATCTCTTTACTGTCGTTCTTTAGTAAGACAAGTCGCATGACATTAGTCAATATGTCAAAAGGAGGATTAGTTCAAGAATATTGAGAGGCTGATGGATCTATTGAGAGGTACAAGACAAGATTGGTAGCCAAAGGATTCAGTCAAACTTTTGGAGCAGATAATTCAGAGACATTTTCTCATGTTGCAAAAATAAATAATGTTAGGGTGATATTAGCTAACTACAATTAGAACTTAAACCAATTTGATGTAAAAACACTTTCCTTCATGGAGATCTTGAAGAAGAGATCTGCATGGATCCACTCCCTGGATACCATGGACGTACTGTCAACATTTTGTGCAAGTTAAAAAAGGCTTTATATGGACTAAAGCAATCACCACAAGCATGGTTTGGGATATTCACTAATGTTATGGTATGCTTGGGATTTAAACAAAGCCAAGGAATGCTGTAAATAATGAAGTTTTACTATTATTGTTAGTAATTTGCAATTGGCCCATTAGTCATTAGTCAGGCCCATTAGGTTAGAATAGCCTTTATAAACACATTAGTGGCTGTGCATTATTTATCTCTGAAATATAATATTTAGTTTTCTCAATGATTAATGAGTTGAAGCACCTTGTTATATTCACCAACCATCCATTGAGTGTAATTAACCATGTGTCTGAACCGCATTAACCATAAAAATTGTTGTCGGAAATTATTGTCCCATTTTATGTCAATTTAACACAATTCATTCTATAATTTGTGGTAATGTCTAAAATCAAAGGAAGTATCTTGATATTCCCTGTCTGACTTATAAACTGAAAATGGATTCTTTTAACTGTATTATGCTGACAATGAATTTTTCACTTTCCTACTTTCACATAGGATTCCCTTTCTAAATCAAGCTTTGAGAACTATAGTCCCAAGACACGCGACTCATTATCTTCTTGGGCACCTGACTGCATAGGATTTAATCTCATTGAGGCTGTTCTATGCCATATATGTCGGAAGGAACGACCAGGGGCCGTCCTAGTATTTATGACTGGGTGGGAAGATATAAGCTGTTTAAGAGATCAGCTTAAAGCACATCCGCTTTTAGGAGATCCCAATAGGGTTCTGCTTCAAACATGCCATGGTTCAATGGCAACTTCTGAACAGGTTGGTCATTTTCTTGGTTAGTTTTTTTTATTTATTTATGGGTGTTTCATAACATTATAATGTGCTCCAAACCTTTGTTGTAAACCTGTTGTGCTTTTTTGCCAGCAACAAATTGAAACAAGTCTTGTAATTAGATCAATTTATGTTTTTTTTTTATTGAAACTGATTGTATAGAATACTAATGAATTTGATTTTTTTAATTAGCATGCTTTTGATATATTTAGCAATAAAAAATCTGTTGGTCAGTATAGCTTAAGACACTTATGTATAGCCGTTTCTCGCTCCGTAACAAAATATTCTCATTGTTGCATGTTTCCCCTTTGCTTGTTGTTCTCCATGGAAAATCCAGGGTTCCATTCATTGCAGTTATCTAAAAAGGGCATAGTAGTTGAATCATATAAAAAGAAAGAAATTGAAATTTTGACAGGAAAGATAGAAGTAAATACTAAAGGATAAAAATAAAGAATATTGAATTGCTCAATATAGCTTTTATGTTATCACCTATATATTTATGTTTATGAGATGCTTTTTGATATGTCATGTTTGACTGATATGGGATGCAGCTAAATTTTGTTGGTATTCCATTGTCACATCTCATTTTTTGGATACAAAATTATTTTACTAGGAAGAGAATAGATGGCACCATTACGGGAAGGATGAAGTAGTGATGAAACAACAAATATAAATGAGTATCCCATTATGATTTATTATGGATTCAAAAACTAATCTTGCTATAGATTTTCAGGGATGCCGTAGCCTCTGCCTTTATTCATTCTTCTGCTCTGAATAAAAAAACCTCTTTCTTTTTCCTTGACATAAATAAAAATCTCTTCAATAAGCTTTTTTTCAATAGTATTTAAAGGTAGTTAATAGTATACAATACCATAGTTAAATTTTTACTCTTACCAAGACTGGTGGTTCCATAATGATGGTAGAATTTTATTTTCATGTTCAATTTCTAAGACCATTGATGATTTATCTTTTCTTGTGTTACTTAACTTGAATTTACCTTAGTGTATTTATATAAATAATTTATTATTTTTGCTTTATATTCTTTGTAGAAACTCATATTTGAGAAACCTCCTCCAAATGTAAGGAAAATTGTACTTGCGACAAATATGGCAGAGGCAAGTATTACGATCAATGACGTCGTTTTTGTCATAGACTGTGGAAAAGCAAAAGAGACCACTTATGATGCTTTGAATAACACACCATGTCTGCTACCTTCTTGGATTTCACAAGCATCTGCACGGCAGGCAAGTTTTCATATCATAACCTTCCTGTCTTATATTTACTTGTAAATTTTCTAGTGATCACAATCACACGGCTGCATTTGTTTACTTCATATGAGGTTGTGGTTCAAAGAATTTTTCTCCTTAAATTCTTTTGTCAAATTTTTTTCTATGGCTCTATTTACCTTCTTTTTTTATTGAGCAGAAAATGTAGGGGGCTTATATTTTTTAGTATCACGAGGAATTCACAAGCTTTATTTAATTGATTATTTTTCTTTTCTAAGAAAGATATCTCTGCTTTCTAGCTTTTTTCATTCATCTTTTCTTTATGCTGGTGAATTATTTTTCCATCATAAAATAGATGAAGCTATATGCGATTGTAAAACCCACCCATAATAGGAAACAAAATCAGGCATGTAAGGTGCAAAGCATCACAGATTCATTATCCGGGTACATTTTAGATGGAGATGTTCCATCAGTATATAGCAAAATGATTGATGTAGTTAGTTCCAACAATTGCTTGGTCACGTGGACAATGCCTAACCAAGAGTTGAGGGTAATGAAATGTATAGACTGCTATGATTCCACAAAAGGTGGCGCTTTTTGATCAAATTTAGAGGATATCAAAGGAATATGTTATTTGTGGCAACTTTCTTTTAAGCTGTCTTTTGGATTCTTGTCTACATGTTTCCCTTTTGATCTTGTGGTTCTTCTGGGGATTTCCGAACTTCTCTTCTTCTGTCTTCCTATGTAATTATATTTCTTTTTCTGTTCAACTCCAATAGAATAAATATTGCCCAGTTCTTTCCTGTCATATTTGTTTCGTGAGTCCTAGAAGTTTACATGCTTATTCTGATCCATTTTATGGTTTTATAATGGCCTAGAGTATGTGGTGTAGGTTATTTCCTTTTACTATGAAATTGTAGGAACTTCGTTATTTTTTTGAAGAAGCCAAATTTTCCCACCATAATTGGCACCGGGGAAAATTGTGGCACCGGGGAAAATTGTAGGAACTAATATCTGTTATTTGTTTTTCCCTCTGTAGTTTAATGTTTATTCCAAAAGGGAAGAAGGTAGGCTTCAAGATAGCTATTGTCATTAAGTTTTTTTTTTTTTTTTTTTTTTTTGCATTTTTGCATTTTCTTCTAGTGATATAATGGTCAACCCAATTCTTCCCTTTCACAAATAAGCTTCCTGTAAATTTCGATTCCTCTAATTTTTCGTGGAACCTGTACAATAAGAGTCTTCAAGGGTGATGTCTTTGTTAACCTTGCTTAAAGTTGATTGTTTAAGAGCAGATATCAAAGGTAAAGTTCTTTCTTTTCTCAACGTCAAGAGGTTGGCTTGAGCTTTGAATCTTTTACTAATTATAAGTGTCTTTAGATCCTTAAGCTTTTACTTAATCTAGATTTTCTCCGTTTGTATTTCTCATTTTCTGTGTCATTTTATTCTAGAATTGTTGGATGCTGAAATTGTGTTATTTGAAACTTTTAGGTTGCCTTGAATTGCTTTTGTTTCTTTTTTATGCTGCATGTTCATACAGCATTCTTATTTTGTACTTTACATTTAAACATGAAAGTAATTGTCTTTTATTGTGTTGGCTTCTTTAATTGCAGAGAAGAGGTAGGGCTGGTCGTGTGCAGCCAGGAGAATGCTACCACCTTTACCCCAAATGTGTTTATGAAGCCTTTTCTGAATATCAACTTCCTGAACTTTTGAGAACACCCTTGAATTCTCTTTGCTTGCAAATAAAAAGTTTGCGGGTTGAGAGCATTGGAGAATTCCTATCATCAGCTTTGCAGGCACCAAAGCCACGTACCGTAAGTATCACTGCTCTTTAATTGTATATTTCATGTTTTTGAGACCTTGTTATTGGTTAGGCGTTTTGTAAATATACCATATCTTCACAATTTAATGGAACAGGTCCAAAATGCTATTGATTTTCTCACGATGATTGGAGCATTAGATGAAAAAGAAAATCTTACCAATCTTGGTTAGTCTGATTTCCTGTCCAATTCAGTTGGTTGTTTACGAGTCATTCACTATTTTCTTTAGTTATTGCTGATTCCTTGATTTATTTTCATTTACTTTCAATCAGGGAAGTTTCTCTCGATACTTCCTGTAGATCCCAAGCTGGGAAAAATGCTGATAATGGGAGCAATATTTCGGTGCTTTGATCCTGTTCTTACAATAGTTGCTGGCCTTAGTGTCAGGGATCCTTTCCTTTTGCCCCAAGACAAGAAAGATGTAAGTCGGCTTATCATCCTTTTGGCACCTATTTGAATACAAACTTGTTCTTCAACAAATTTCTATACTATCTTTTTGGTAAATGTTTCATATGATATTTTAAATTAGAATGCTCTAAATGTGATTGAAAAACCTTCTACTGAAGAATGGCTATTCTCATCTTTAACAGGAATTTTATCATAACAGTGGCATCATTATGTCTTTGGAAACTTTATTTGTGTAATGTCAGGTTTCAAGATTTCTAGAATTGAAAATAAAATAAAATGTCTTCTCATCAATATAGAATGTATTAGAAAATGTACTTGTTACTGATATTGAAATAAATGTGGACTTTCAGTCTAGTAACTTTTAGTTTTGTGTTTTTCCTTTTGTTGAGTGTGTATATGCCAATTTGGTTTAGATATGTACACTAGTCCTACATTTGATTTTCTTTTCATCCTGGTATTTGATATTGTGCTGCTTCCTATATTCTATAATGGCAATAATCTGGTCTGATAGTCACCATTGATGAGTATCCAGTCTTTGGACTTGATCACCTTTTGGGTTGCATGTTGTGCATATTTTTCCTAGTCTGAGATTACTAGCACCAAGAGCACCGATAAAAAAAATTAAGTTTAACACTATTAGAGAAAACTAATTATCTTTTCTCGTGTTCAGTTAGCAGGGACTGCAAAGTCTAGGTTTTCTGCTAAAGATTACAGTGATCATATGGCTCTTGTTCGAGCATATGAAGGATGGAAAGATGCTGAAAGAGAGGGATCAGCTTATGAATACTGCTGGAGAAATTTTCTCTCCGCCCAAACTCTTCAGGCAATTCATTCACTTCGAAAACAGTTTAGCTTCATCTTGAAAGAAGCTGGCTTGGTAGATACAGATGCAAGCATTAATAACAAATTGAGTCATAATCAATCCCTCGTACGTGCTGTCATATGTTCTGGACTCTTTCCTGGCATAGCATCAGTTGTGGTGAGCTATTTATTTCTTATAATTTTATTTCAGTAGCTACAGTTCTTATCTTTCTTGTTGAGCTTTCATTGTTTTATTTACTTAATCATTTACTTCTTCTAATGTACAGCACAGGGAGACATCCATGTCATTTAAGACAATGGACGATGGCCAGGTTTTATTATATGCAGTAAGTCACAAACCAAATCTTATCTTTCCTATTATCTTCATATAATTGCTTCATTGATCCCGTGTTATAATGCTGTTATGAAATATTTCGGAGTAAATGGGCATCTAGATGTGGAATTTTATTAGTGATTCTTTCAGGACCATGGCTTGTCACATGAGTCTGAATTTCATATTTACGTATGTGAAAAGAAAGTATAAATATCTTCATAGACCAGACGTTCACTAATGAGTACAGCATCTTCAGAATTGTAACCTTCCCATGGCATATAAGCTACTAATACGTTTTTTCCCAAAGCGAGTTCACCGCCAACAGTAGCAGCACCATCTGCTAAAATTTATCCCTTTTTTATGCATTTACCTTTATGAACCTGGGATTTTTTATGCATATGCAAGTATTTTTGTTGGGACGTTGATATATAATTAATGGAATACTTAGAGCATTCCCATTTCCAAATAAAATGATTGTCAGTAACGATCTTTCCTGCGTCTTCGGCTATAGCGGGTACTCCTGAATCTAAGGCCACTTGGCGTTCCAATCCAGTTCCAACAATGCACTTTTCGGACCGAGAAACCCTTTTTACAATTCAGATTATTGTTGAACACCTGAATTTTCATTTGAAACTGAATACTGAACTGTGTACTCAACTTTATCCTGTTTCTATTGCATGAAATTTATACAGTATATATGTATACATTACAAAGACACTAAAACGAGGAACCCCTCGTTTTAAGAGGCTGAAATAGGTAATGATTAATCCTGGAACATGTTAGGGAATAAAAGGAAATAATAACTGATTACAATCAGCACTGCTTACCAACAAAAAAATAAAAGTTTTGGTCAGCATTATCCCAGGGTTGGAACATGCATGTAAAAAACTTTTCAGAGATAAAATTCTATCCTAGGACACCTTAAAGACTTGAGTGAAAATGTAACTGATCCTTGTAGCTCACGGTAGAATCCTGATGGCACTTGAAAGAATATTTTCGAACCTCAGTAGTTTCCTTCTCTATTAGTTGCTGTGCAGTTTTTGTTGGCACGTTGTAGTTAAAAAAAGAACTCTCAAATTCTAATGACAATAGGAATGCATTATATGTAGTCCTATGGTCCACCTTGTGGGAACAGATTCCTTGGGTATCCGTGATTGCGTGTGCATTAGTTTGAGAGTCAAAACTGTAAAACCATTGGACAATTTTATATCAGCTAACAGAGATATTGATAGTGTGAGATGAATTTTGTCTGCTCCCATATTATTCCTGTTCTTCATATTTATGATTTTTTCAATGATTTTATCCAGAATTCGGTGAATGCAAGGTACCAGACTATTCCCTACCCATGGTTGGTTTTTGGGGAGAAAGTAAAGGTCAATGCTGTTTTCATCCGTGATTCCACTGGCGTATCTGATTCAATACTTATCCTATTTGGTGGTGCTCTAAGTAATGGGATACAGGTGATTTCTTTAGTCAATAAATATTTTTCTTCCATTAGAAACATAAGGATCCAAATATTTCAGTGCAATAACTTGCCCTTGTTTTTTCCTCCCCGATGGGTTTAGGCCGGGCATCTAAAAATGTTAGATGGATATGTTGACTTCTTTCTGGATCCTAATTTAGCTGACTGCTATTTGAAGCTTAAGGACGAACTTGATAAGCTTATCCAAAAGAAGGTTCACATTTTTTTGTTGTTGTAATGGCATTCCTTGTTTACTTGTCAACACAAAACACTGCTGAATGATAATGGATTTTATAATAATGCAGCTAGAAGATCCTGGCATTGACATTCACAAGGAAGGGAAATACTTGATGCTTGCTGTTCAGGAATTGGTTTCAGGGGATCAGTGTGAAGGAAGATTTGTGTTTGGTCGTGACAGCCGGAAACCTAAGGCCTCTAATGACGAGAATAAATTCACTAAAGATGGGACAAACCCCAAGAGCTTGCTGCAAACACTTTTGATGCGAGCAGGGCACTCTGCACCAAAATATAAAACAAAACATCTGAAGACAAATGAGTTCAGGGCATTGGTAGAGTTTAAAGGAATGCAATTTGTTGGCAAACCGAAAAGGAATAAGCAACTTGCAGAAAGGGATGCAGCTATAGAGGCATTGGCTTGGTTAACTCACACCTCTGACAATGCTCAGCATGAAGACGACAAATCTCCTCCTGATGTCACTGACAACATGTTAAAACTCCTAGGGAAGCGTAGAAAATCATCGAAACGACGTTAAGATTGAATTTTTATCAATTGATCTTTTTTTAGGTTAGTTTACCCATTCTGGTGTCCTACATGAGTTCCTAAGCATTATTTAGTGGCTCCTGATTTTGTTATTCTCTTTTTCTCCCTTTTTTGAATTTGAAAGGTCATCGGTGTTGAAAATGGTTATGGAAACTATAGTTAATTTAAGGCATCCAGTTTTGGCAGTTGGTTTGCACTTGAAAGGCTGTTGATTGAATATATTAGTCGTCTCCTTCAAGCCAAATCCAAAATCGTTTGTAACCATTATGTACATAATAAGCTAAAATGACGTAATTAAATTTCTTGCATGTATCTTCTCATTGATAATTATTGCTTTGACATAAATATACTCTGGAAAATAAAGATATATAAAATGCTGAAACAATCTCTAAAAAAAATGATACAAGAAATTGAAGAAAAAAAAATGTTGGTTCAATTTTTAGTGAACCCTCCAATTGTTTCGAATGCGACCAGACCTCACAAGGATTTTTTGCTATGCTGCTCTGGTAAGTCAGCTAGCACGAGCCACAGTAACTTGTGCTCTGACATCAAAGAATGATGTAACCCTAGAGTCCGATGACACTCCAATAGGAGGCGTGGTACTTTTAATCCACATCACATAATATAGAAGAAAAAAAAATGTTGGTTCAATTTTTAGTGAACCCTCCAATTGTTTCGAATGTGACCAGACCTCACAAGGATTTTTTGCTATGCTGCTCTGGTAAGTCAGCTAATACGAGCCACGGTAACTTGTGCTCTGACATCAAAGAATGATGTAACCCTAGAGTCCGATGACACTCCAATAGGAGGCGTGGTACTTTTAATCCACATCACATCTATGCTGCTCTGGTAAGTCAGCTAGCACGAGCCACAGTAACTTGTGCTCTGACATCAAAGAATGATGTAACCCTAGAGTCCGATGACACTCCAATAGGAGGCGTGGTACTTTTAATCCACATCACATAATATAGAGAAAAAAAATGTTGGTTCAATTTTTAGTGAACCCTCCAATTGTTTCGAATGCGACCAGACCTCACAAGAATTTTTTGCTATGCTGCTCTGGTAAGTCAGCTAGCACGAGCCACGGTAACTTGTGCTCTGACATCAAAGAATGATGTAACCCTAGAGTCCGATGACACTCCAATAGGAGGCGTGGTACTTTTAATCCACATCACATAATATAGAAAAAAAAAATGTTGGTTCAATTTTTAGTGAACCCTCCAATTGTTTCGAATGTGACCAGACCTCACAAGGATTTTTTGCTATGCTGCTTTGGTAAGTCAGCTAATACGAGCCACGATAACTTGTGCTCTGACATCAAAGAATGATGTAACCCTAGAGTCCGATGACACTCCAATAGGAGGCGTGGTGCTTTTAATCCACATCACATCTATGCTGCTCTGGTAAGTCAGCTAGCACGAGCCACAGTAACTTGTGCTCTGACATCAAAGAATGATGTAACCCTAGAGTCCGATGACACTCCAATAGGAGGCGTGGTACTTTTAATCCACGTTCCAACATTATGTATCCACATATTATCCACATATTATGTATCCACGTCAGTTTCAACATTATGTATCCACGTCAGTTCCAACACCTTATGTGATGTGGATTAAAAGTACGTGGATTAAAAGTACCACGCCTCCTATTGGAGTGTCATCGGACTCTAGGGTTAATGATGTAACCCTAGAGTCCGATGACACTCCAATAGGAGGCGTGGTACTTTTAATCCACGTACTTTTAATCCACATCACATAAGGTGTTGGAACTGACGTGGATACATAATGTTGAAACTGACGTGGATACATAATATGTGGATAATATGTGGATACAGATAATATGTGGATACATAATGTTGGAACTGACGTGGATATGGAACTGACGTGGATACATAATATAATATCCACGTCAGTTCCAACACCTTATTGCCCTCACTTGAGTGATAGGCTTACGTTACTTAGCCCGGCGGATTATGTTGTAGAATTATGCCTTATAAATCTTATTATTTCTAATAATATAATCGATGTGGGGCTTTTAATAATTATAAACAAAGAAAATGTACATAAGCATATCAATTGCTTTCCCAATTCCAATTCGCATGGCATCGTTTCATTTGACTTCTAATATTTCTACTCAAACATTGCATTGTAACACGCATGTACAGCCTTCTTGAGTTTTTTTGTTTTAAGTTAAAATTATTTGTGTATTATTCTGGTATGTATCATTGAATCGAAGTACTAGTTTAGTTGATAATTTCATACTTCAAGATGCTATTTTACCCTGGAACCCATGATCTTAATTGGGATGGAGTTGATTCCTTTAACTTGTTTCTATTTTGCTGAAAAATCAATCATGTCCATTATAGGACAATAGTATGTTGGATTTTACTCCTTATAAATATATGAACGTTTTGTTTTACTCTCTATAATAATTTCTTCGACTTTTAGTCCTCCAATTTTTTTTCCATAATTACTTTTGTTCCATCGTTTAAAGTAAATTCATATGTAGAATTCATATTTTTGAATTACATTTTGCAAAAAAGTTTATAATATTATAAGAATCTTTCAAAAAAAATTGAATTTTCGAACAGAACATGAATTAAATATGAATTTTGATATTTTTGATGGCTAAAAATTCATATTTAATTCATGTTTCATTTTAAAAAAAATTCTATATTTTTACAATATTCTACACATTTCTACACAATTTCATAAAAAAAATGAGTTGACTTAAAAATAGGGACCAAAAGTTGTGATTGAAAATTTTATAGGGACTAAAACGAAAAATTTGTATATTTATAGTGATAAAAACATATTTAACCCTAATATGTAATTAGAATAAAGTAGGGGAATTCAAAATCACAAATCTATCGAAAAACACACAAAACTGAAATTTATTGGATGTACATTTATAACAACGTCGCTCCAAATTTGAATTTGTTTTTCAAAATCGAACCAAACTGAATCGCTTACATAAATATCAATACTTATTTTTCAATTACAATAATATGAATCGATACAACATCTTCAAGACAAAATTAAGCTTCATTCTTATTGGTGGCTGAAACAAAATAAACTTGATTTTGTTTTTAACTATCACTTGTGGTGGCTTAACCTGTTAGCTTGTTTGGGAATCACTTTGTATTGAGTCTGCTTTGCCCTCTTCTTTTTCCTTGTTTTCGTTTTTGATGTAATGTAAATCTTTTCATCCTGGTTTTCGGCACTTTTGTGCTAAAAATTCTAGGATCTCAGTTAATATAATTCATTTTAGCTTCTTCAAAAAAATTCAATAATATATTGCTTTAATATATTTTTTTTTTGTTTTTCCTTTTAATATAAACTTAGAAGTTAATTATTATTATTTTACTATTTCAAACATTATCTAATATATTCTTTCATAATTGTTATTTTTTTAATATATTATAAGTTATTTTTGCATCAAACCAATGATTTTATCGTGTCTTTATAATGATATTTGCAATAGATGTATTCACAAAATTGTAGTTTGGATATTCAAAAACCAATCAAAATTATACCACATAAAATTGGGTTGGATAGGAGTTTTTAAGAAGTTATCCAAGCCGAACCGCACTATGACTATTTAAATTATTTGGATCGAACGGCTTTTTGGTCCATAACTAATCCAAACCACACCGCAAATACCTCTAGATAATAATATTTGTATCATTTTTTTTTGTTGCTTTTTGATGGTCAAATTTAGGTTAGGCCCCTCCATATTTATTTGTATTTTATATTTTAATATGGGAAGCCCCTAATATGGTCCTTAATTTTAAGGGTCCATCCATGGTCCCCTCAAAATGACCTTCACTAATAGGTTTTACCAAAAATAAATTGTTTCATGGTTCCACACAATAAAAAGGAATTTTTAAAGTGCATTAGTGGATGTTACTTTTGTGCCCTTCCATATAACACCAAAATCTCTTGTGCAAAATAATTTTCTTCCTCTTTCTCTCTCTCTTGTCTCTTCAGCGCCAGATTCATTCTTCTATCTCTCCTTCACCTTTAACAATTCATTAAATCCCCAAATTCTCTATTCTTTTTCTTCTTCCTCTCACCATCACAAAATCCAAAATCTTAGAAAGTAATTCATTTTCCTCCTCTATCGCTCTGTTCACTGCTCAAGAATTATCCCCTCTTCTTCTATCTCTAAAGCCAAGAAAAAATATTAGATTAAATTTTATTGCCTAACAATCAAGTACCTACTGCCATCCTTCTAATATTATCATTGAATCAAAAAAGAAGTTATTCTTGTAAGAAATTTGTTTGGATCAGAATTCAATGTTACTATTCATTCAAAATACATACTTCTAGTTCTACATTTCATACAAAAGTAAAGTATGTCATTTTGCCCATTTTTTAATTCAATTCATTTAAATTGAATTTTTCTTGGGCTCTAAAGTTACGTGTGTTCCAAATACGACATAAAAGGGGCTCATCCATCCATTTTCCCTTTATTTCTTAAATTTTTATACCAAGATATGCATAGAAGTTTATAGGTTAAATGCGGGCAGGGGTAGCGATGAACAAAGAGAAAGAGATGAGCAGAAAAATGGTTCTTTGCATAGGGATTTTAGGATTACATGTAAGGGCACAAAAGTTATATCCATTGTTGCACTTTAAAAATGATTTTTTGGTGTGTGGGACCATGAAACAATTTTTTTTAGTGAAACCTGCTATTGAAGGTCATTTGGAGAGGACCATGGGTGAACCCTTAAAATTAAGGACCATATTAGGGGCTCCCATTATTATGAGTATGTTTGCATGGGATTTTTGGTTGTTAACTAACAACTAATTTGATGCATCTGTTATCCAAAAAAGAATTTGATGCATACGAATAAAAATGATGTCTCAACAAATGACATATATAAATTCAATTCTTGCACCGTACTTGCAATGAAGAGCATAAATTCAAAATAAACGAATTCATCATCAACTTCAGTTGGATCTCAAGGAGCATATTTTGCATTGTTTTGGGAGTGAAAGTTAGCAAGATTAATTGTTTTTTAAATTATGTAATTTACCATCATTTTATTTTTATTTTTATAGTTTAAATTAATTTTTTTTCTTTTTATTTTTTATAAGTCAAGAGATAGGTTAGACATTAGGGTAAAGGTGAAGACTTTCCAACTAGATTGTCAACCAAGTTGATGATACTATGGCCAAACACGGTCTTAGTTTAGATCCTAGTTTATTTGTTTATCGTGAAATTTTGGACTTTCTTTTTTATTGCCTTCTAGATGAGCTAACTAGCAATTATGACCCTAGAGTTGTTTAGTCTATCTTGAGCATTTGGCTCTTTTCTTCACAAAATTTAAGAATAGGAAATTTTGGACTGACTTTTTCATTCTTCAAATTATATTCTTAAACAAATTTGTGTATAATAATGTTATATTGTTGGGGTCATTACAAAAAGATAAGAATTTATATTATATTTTGTATATTATTGGTGTCATTGAATAAGATAAACATGATTTGTTGGGTTTGTTACAATTTGAAAATCACAATATCTATACTTATAATTTTACTCAAAAATTCATATAAAATACCGTTTGTAAAATACACGCGTCAGTGCAATAAAGAAAGCAGAAAGACGAGCACATGAACACCTTTATTTCTGTTAGTAATGATAATTTTTTTCCTAATTATTTTTTTGAAGAATATTCTTTTTTCCTAATTAAAAAAAAACATCAAATAATAGTATAATGCCATTTTTAACTCACCCAATCCAAATCAAGTAAATGAGAAGTGAGCAGATAAGTATAGTTTGCCTATAAGAATGTTATATTATTCTTGGTGTCGGTTACAAAGATAAAATTTATATTAGAGTTGTTATATCATTGATGTCGTTAAAAAGATATAAATATAGTTTGTTACATTTTTTTTAACAAAATATAGTTTGTTACATTGTGAATGCTACTTATATTTATTTTTGACGTAAGCAATGAATAATCCAAATTTGTGGGCACTTAACTTGGGATGTTTGTTACGGCACACACTATATAAGTAAGTCCTCGTAGGTTAGCCCTTGAATAATATTTATCTACCGAAAGCTCTCTCTACTCTCTAGAACTAGAATTTAGGGGAATTAGTCACTTTAGTCCCTGAATGGGAGATGATTCGTCACTTTAGTCCCTGAATGAAGAGAAATTGCAAAACAGTCCCTGCATTGTCAATTTCAGGGACTAAAGTGACTAACGGAGTCTACATTCATGGACTAAATTGACTAACGAAGTTTGCATTCAGGGACTAAATTGACTAACAAAGTCTACATTCAGGGACTATTTTGCAATTTATCTGCATTCAGGGACTAAAGTGACGAATCCCTTCCGATTCAGGGACTAAAGTGACTAATTCCCGTAAAATTTATAAAAGGAATTGAAGATCAAGTAATTATTCCTCCAATGGAAGAATCTAAGTGCTCTGATCCAATTAACACAAGGTACTTTGTCCCTTTTAAATTTTCATCCTATAATTCTCTTTTCTTTTTCCTTTTCAATTCCTATGTATCTTATGTACGTGTGTGTGTGTGTATATATATACACTAGTAATAAACCCGTGCTGACGCACGGGTACAGTAAACGTTTGTTGTTTGTAAAAAATCATTAAATTTTAATAAGAATTTTGATATAATTAAATTATATGTAAATGTAAAGTGCCTTAAAAAAATGTAAAGTAAATGTCGAATTATTTATGTATTATATGTTTGATGGTATAATAAAGTAAAATTGCATTGATCGGGTAATTTAAACTTTTTTGAATTAGTATAAGACACTTAAAATCAATTAAAATATAAAAAAGACAATTGAGATGCAATGCTATGCATTGGTACAATTTTAGGAATAAATAGTCATAAATATACTAATAGAAAATAACCCACATAGTCCTATTTTATACAAAATACATGACAAATATAACAATTATTGATAGAAAATTTAAGTCTGACGGTGCATCTTGGTCGGAATTCATTGATTCGAGAGAAGTTATTCCACTTTTGTTCAATTTGTGTAGTTAATTTGCGATAATTATTGACAATGATGTTGAAATTTTGGTTTTCTCCATTATCTCCATATAATATGAGGCTGTCACGTATGTGGTGCTTTAGAAAATTTGCAAAGTTACACTTGTGTTGACCATTATTGGTAATTACTTTTATAAAAAAACAAATTAATTAAATTTTGCAAAATGACCATTATGTACATGAAATTAAGGAGATCGTGAGTTTTAATAAGGTGGTTTATGACAATTTGCTAGACTTTGATTTCTATATATTGTTAGTAGAAGTAGATGTTAGTAGATTTGTATCAGTGACGACTTCGCCCGTGTATAGTAATAGTTTAGCAGTGACAACTTGTTTCGAGTATAAAAAATATGTCACTTGTTTCGTGTATAAAAAATCTTTTAAAGTTAACACATAAAAAATCTTTTAAAGTTAACACATGAAATTAAGAAAATAATGAGTTTTAATAAGGACGATTATGAAATTTTGGTGGACTTTGATTTTTATATATTGTTATTATTGTTAGTAGAAGTAGATGTTAGTAGATTTGTATCAGTGACGACTTCGCTCGTGTATAAAAGTAATTATTAGTAGAAGTAGATGTTAGTAGATTGGTGGACTTTGATTTTTATATATTATTATTATTATTATTATTATTATTATTATTATTATTATTATTATTATTATTATTATTTGTACAACCACTTTGTGACAACTTTTTGACAACTTTCTTTCTCATACTCAAATTATACTCTTATTATCTTTCTTCCTTTTTCTCTCTCTCCATTGTTTTTGGTCAATGAAAAGAGAGAAAAAAGAAGTTGTCACATAAGTTGTCTACAATAAGTTGTTCAAATATCACTACTCATATTTTACCAAGCTTCTTTGTATAATTTTGCTTCTAATATAACGACTATTTACATATTTTTATAAGTTGATACACTTAGACATGTTGTTGTTGTTGTTGTTGTTATTGTTATTATTATTATTATTATTATTATTATTATTATTATTATTATTATCTCATGCGTTTGAGTTAATTTTAAAATTTTATTAGTGATAACTTTTCAAGTGCTTGATAGTTTAATTTGATCAATGTCGACATCTCTTTTGCATTCTATTAATGACAACTTGATTTATTTATGATAGTCGTTTTTAATCAATGTTAACCTCTCCAGTATATTTTAATTGAATATGGTATAGTATATTTATATAATTGATACAATGTGATATTCTAAATTTTAGAAACAATTTAGGAGGAACAATCTTCCATGTGTATAATAACATTTTGCAGTGCTCCGATGGCCTCACACTCCATTCCATCATCACCATCTTCATCCAAAAGATCTTCTTTACTTATATTTAATAAATGGTGGTCAATGACTTTTAAATTTTGTCAGTCTAATATTGAATCAATTGAAAATATGTAATTAATTTGTGAAATAGTATATCACAAATTTTAATTTTGATTAAGTGATCTTGACCATTATTAAGAGTACACATACTTCATCTGTCTCCTTATAAGTGAGTTTTTTGTCATTTTACACGTATTAAAAAAATGTATAAGTAAAAGAGAGATAAAAATAGTTTTTAGTGTCTTGTTAAGTTTTATTGCACTTCTCATTATCATAAATGTAAAACATCATAGAATTAGGAGCGATTAAAGAAGTACTAACGCGGATTATAATCCAAAAAATATTTAATCTTATATTGAAAAATAAAATAAATATTATTTGGGACAATTTTTTTTACCTAAAAAAATATTTAATCATGTATATTTAATCTTGTAATGTTTAATTTACTTCTAAATATTATTTATTTATATCAACTTTTATACTACATATATGCCTTTTTTTTAAGGATATGCTCATATTTTCCACAGACGCTCACTCATTTGGTATTTTCTTTCTCTCTCTCTTCAACAAAATGAAAATTTGAGAAGCTCTCCTCTCCCAACAAACTCTATCCATTGCAACACTGTTCACGACATTTTAAATCCGTTTCTGACTGCCTTTGGCCTTGTTACCCTTTCAATCTTCATCTATTTCTTCTCTTCCATCATCCTATTAAGTTTATTTTCAGATCTGATAGACTTTTAATAAAGTTATGTGATATTCTAAATAGTATAATTGTTTTTGCAAGAACATTTTTTTATAAATAACAACTTGTCTCGTGTACTAAAGTTAGTTTAGTCAGTGACAACTTATTGTATTTATTTTAGTTAATTCTGAACATTTATTAGTGAAAATTTGTCAAGTACATGATATTGCAATTGAATCAATGTCATCTTCTCTTGTGCATTTTATTATGGATAACTTATCTCGTGCATGACTTTTCTATTTACTCAATGTCAATTTCTTAACTTTCATTTTGGTTATTTCTAAAATTTTAGTCAATGTTCACATATCTCATTTATATTAGTCGATGAAGGTTCAATATTATTGTAGAGTTGAAGAGGGAGGTGATATTCTAAATAGTAGAAATGTTTTAGCAAAAACAATTTTTTTTATAAATAACGACTTGTCTGGTATATCAAAGTTAGTTTAGTCAATGACAACTTATCTCATGCATTTGAGTTAATTATGATATTTTATTAGCGAAAACTTGTCAGTGCATGATAGTTTAATTTAATCAATGTGAACTTCTCTTGTGCATTTCATTAATGACAACTTGTCTCTTGTGCCCATTTCAAACAAAATAAATAAATAATTGTCTCTTGTGCATTATTTTTTTTAGGGGGCATGATAGTTTTTTTTTTGGTGGTGAGATAGTTCTATTTATCAATGAAAAATCTTTGTTACATGCTTATTTGTACACATCAGTGACAAACATTTGTTCCAAATTTTTGTGTTAACGAAAAATATTTGAGAAGCTCTCCTCTCCCAACAAATCCTAGCCATTGCAACACTGTTCACGACATTTTAAATCCATTTCCTACTGCCTTTGGCCTTGTTACCCTCGCAATCTTCATCTATTTCTTCTCTTCCATCATCCTATTAAGTTTATTTTCAGATCTGATAGACTTTTAATAAAGTTATGTGATATTCTAAATAGTATAATTGTTTTTGCAAGAACATATTTTTTATAAATGACAACTTGTCTCGTGTACTAAAGTTAGTTTAGTCAATGACAACTTATCGTATTTATTTTAGTTAATTCTGAACATTTATTAGTGAAAATTTGTCAAGTACATGATATTGCAATTTAATCAATGTCATCTTCTCTTGTGCATTTTATTATGGATAACTTATCTCGTGCATGACTTTTCTATTTAATCAATGTCAATTTCTTAACTTTCATTTTGGTTATTTCTAAAATTTTAGTCAATGTTCACATATCTCATTTATATTAGTCGATGAAAGTTCAATATTATTGTAGAGTTGAAGAGGGAGGTGATATTCTAAATAGTAGAAATGTTTTAGCAGAAACAATTTTTTTTTATAAATAACCACTTGTCTGGTATATCAAAGTTAGTTTAGTCAATGACAACTTATCTCATGCATTTGAGTTAATTATGATATTTTATTAGCGAAAACTTGTCAGTGCATGATAGTTTAATTTAATCAATGTGAACTTCTCTTGTGCATTTCATTAATGACAACTTGTCTCTTGTGCCCATTTCAAACAAAATAAATAAATAATTGTCTCTTGTGCATTATTTTTTTTAGGGGGCATGATAGTTTTTTTTTTTTGGTGGTGAGATAGTTCTATTTTTTTTAGGGGGCATGATAATCTTTGTCACATGCTTATTTGTACACATCAGTGACAAACATTTGTTCCAAATTTTTATGTGTTAACGAAAAATATTTGTGTGGCAAATATTTGTCTCTTGCTTTCTTATACTCCCTCTAGTCACTATTATAAGCAAAAATTCACTTTTTAGATTCATTCAATAAATGATGTATGTAGTCTATATATAGACCACATACATCATTTATTGAATGTACCTAAAAAAACAATTTTTGCTTATAATAGTGACCGGAGGGAGTATCTACCAATCACAAATCTTTGTCCTTTTTCTTTTGTGACAAATTTTATATCCATATTTATTTGTATGTATCACCGACAAATATTTTTTTTTAAGGAGACAAATATTTATTCTTGATTTCTATCTATCAATTAAAAATATTTGTCTTATATATTTGTTTTCATATTCAACCGTGATAAATATCGCACATATTTTTAAATAGTTATTAATAACTTATTAATAACAATTTTTTTGTGGTGAGATAGTTTTATTTATCAATGAAAAATCTTTGTCGCATGCTTATTTGTCCACATCAGTGACAAATATTTGTTCCAAATTTTTATGTGTTAACGAAAAATATTTGTGTGGCATTTTTTTAAAATTTATAAGTGACAAATATTTTCTCTGCAAAAAAAAAATGACAAATATCTGTCTCTTGCTTTCTTATATCTACCAATCACAAATCTTTGTCCTTTTTCTTTTGTGACAAATTTTATTTCCATATTTATTTGTATGTATCACCGACAAATATATATTCTTTTTTTTAAAGAGACAAATATTTATTCTGGATTTCTATCTATCAATTTAAAATATTTGTCTTATATATTTGTTTTTATATTCAACCGTGAAAAATACCGCACATATTTTTAAATAGTTATTAATAAGAAATCTTTTACCGTTAAGAAATCAATAAGAAATCTTTGTCACATGTCTCTTTGTACATATCAGATGATCAATGTTTTACCGTTAAATTTTTTTTTTTGAGAGATACCGTTAATTTTATTATGTAACAATGAAATTTATTTATTTTATGTTTTTATGAATATAAAAAAAATTCAATATTAATTAATTAATGTGACAACAGGTCGTTAGCTATATGTGTAAAATAACATTAATTTAACTATTTTTTTAGAGGTTAATTAAACTACTACTATTATTTTTATTATTTGATAAAAAAAATTTATTTATTTTTTGACCCAAAAAAAAATTTATTATGTCAATTTTTGTCACACTACTTTGTCAATTTTGCAATTAAAAAAACACACATCCCCTTTCTATCCCGTACAGACCTTAGGAGTCTTTTTTTATATTTTTCTTTTTATTATTATTTTTTCATTTAACTTTATCCCAAACACACTATATTCATTTCATAGTTATTTTTCTCTCTCTTCACCAAAGAAAATCTGAAAAACTCTCTCATTCACAAACAAACCCTAGCCGCCGCCTCCCTCCTTCAGTGTGTCTCCGGCGGCTGCCTTTCATTATTCCACCATCTTCATCCTCTTCTTTTCATCAGTAATTTTACTCTATCAAATTTATTTTCATGTCAAAGATGATTTTCAATTTCCCTACGGTTTTTGGCTAGATCTAGACAACCACATACAAGTTTTTGAAAAACCTTCACCATAAAAATAGTCCCCTTCATCTTCTCTACAAAACCCATTAAAAAAAAAAATCAGGATCAGACCACTTTAGCCGGTTACCACCGAGCCGGAGTTTGCAACCACCGCGCCGGAAAAGAGCTGACATGTTTTCATCCCAAGTTTTCATCCCAATCTTGTATGTTTTGGTCCAGATCTGGGTCAGAATTTGTACACAAACACTGATGTTATGGTCGCAAACCTGGGTTGTTGTCTTCATGAAGGTTAAGTTGTTTACATATTTTGTTTCCATTACATGAAGCAGCAACAATAACAGCAGTAAAAACACAAATTGAATGTGATTTTGTTTTATTTTCAAGAGATAAAAGTTTCTTTTGTAGATGAATCTTTTTTTGTCTTTTTTTGTTCTAATACTGTTGATAAAAAAACCATTTTTTATACTATTGATAACAAAAATCCTTTATTCCATGAATCTTTTTTGGTTTTTTTTTTTTGATCAAACAATTTTGATTTCTTATTTCTGTGAATTCTTTGAAGATTTGTTTTTTGAAGATTTCTTTTGTTCTTGCAAAAATGATATAAATAGAAGATTTTTTGTAAGTCAAAATGAAGACTTTTCATTTCAGAAAATAGGAAGTTTTTTTTTTTTTTTACAGATGAATAAATATTTTTTGCTTCTAATTTTTTTCTTTTCTTTTTCAACATTCACTTTCTGTTATTACTTGTTATGATTTAACAAAAATTTCACTTAGATTTTCTTGTAATATGACTCAAATAATATTCATTTCTTTCTAAAAAAAATTCAGTTTATGTTATTACTTGTTATGATTTAACTAAAAACATAGTTTTTTTTTCAGCCTAAAAAAAAAACTGATACTAAACCTTATTCTCAATACTCTGAGAATCAGCAGCTCATCCTCTATCTCTTATTTATGCACTCTCTTATTTTATTTTTTTCTTTTCCCTTTTTGCTCATCTGTGATCTGGAATCGTCCTGCCAGTGAAAGGATAAACATTAGATTAGCTGAAAAGTTTGCAAGACAAACAAAAAAGACACAACTGAGTCATTTTCTTATGGAGATATTTTGTATATTTGCTTTTTTGCTGTTGATATAATTGTAAAATTGTGTTAGGACTCTGTTTGGATGTGTATGTTTTCTTTAACTTCTCATCTTGATCATTTCCCGTCTTCTACATTTTTGATGCTATGATTCTGTAAGTAGATATATTAAAAGACATGTATGTGAGTGTGTGTAAAATAAAATTATTGAGTTTATAAAAAATAAAGTAAATCTAATTGTAGAGTGGAGTTCAGTCCAGTAGTGGTGAGTGTCTCCATGTTATTTCCTGTTAGATGCACTTTCTCTAATAAGATTGGTCTTTTCCATTTTTGTTTTCTTCATCATTATTAAAATAAACATGTTATAAATAAAATGAGTAATATATATGTATATTGTTTCTTATGCATTCATGTATGGATGTTACATAAAAAAGAGCTTCATTTAACATGTTATAGCTTGTTAGAGATCTGATGTGAAGGGAAAAAAAAATAAAGACAACGCACAACCAAAAAATCAGTTCATTATCATCTTCATACCTTTGTGAAGATAAGAGGAGTTTCATTTACCTACATGATGTGTTGTTGAAGAATTTTGCTGCAAAATAGAGATGAACAAAATATGGAGGTTAGAAAAAATTGAGAAGAAAAAAAAAAGTATACATAAAAACCAATTAAGGAGAAGAAAGAGAAGAAAAAGTGAGAATGGTATAATAGTGAAGAAGTGTTGGATGATATATAAAATAGAATTTGAATTTGAATTTTGAATTTTGAATTTGAATTTTGAATTTTGAATTTTGAATTTTGAATTTTGAATTCATCTTTGAAATTTGAATTTTGAATTTTTGCCCCCAAGAGTACAACTTGCAGCATTGATTTTGACGGACCCGGATTCAGTAACTTTTTGGTGGGAAAAGTCATGTGACTTTGCTCAATATCCACCATTGGTTTAATCCTTTGGCTCATATATTGACACATGTTCCAACCTTTATTTGCATTAAAAAACAAAATAAAAATAGATTGAGATCCAGACCCAGTACCCATTTCACACAGCCCATACCCATCACCCCTTCAACAAATCTCCACCTTCAGGCCGCCGTCCCTTTCGCCGTCGAATTGCTCATAGCGTCGTTTTCCTCCTCTGGACCTGTTACTTGTCGTACCGTCGCTGACCCATTTCCCAGATTTTTATTTCTCTGCTTTTGTTGCCTGGATTTTTGTTGCTGCAATTTAGATCAAGAAGGAGGTTTTAGATTAGGTTAAGATTGTAGAGTTGAATCTACTGGATTATGTCTTCGATGGAGATTGAATTTGGATTTGGATGTATTGGTTCCTTATTTGCAACATCACTACAATCTGCTTTGTATATTTTGACCCTGAATCTTTCAAAAAAAATTGCAGAGAACTTTTCAGATTTGAAAATATTGGTTCATGTTCATGGTTTTTGATGGTGTTTGGCTTTGTTATCCTAATTGTTAAAGTTACTAAACGAAAATGTCATGAGCATTAAAAGTGTTGATCAGTTCGGCGACGCGAGGGGTGGTACCGCAGTCGACGGCGAGCTGAATACGGTGTTCGTTGAAGGGGCAATGGGTTGTGACCCTGTTGATGTTCGGGTTATGGGTATTTAGAAATGGGTCTCAATTTGATTTGTTTTTTATTTTTAACAAAAAAAGACTGAGACACATGTCAAACTCTGGACCATGAGATTAATCCAAGGGTGGAAATGGAGCCAAAGTCACATGACTTTTCCCGCCCTAAAGTTATGCAATCCGGATCCGATTTTGACATATAAATGCTGACATAATACCAGCAAAAGTGAATTATCTAGTTGCAATGTAAGGGAAAAGGTGTTTTTGTAGTGCAAATAAACCAAAGCAAATGCTTTTAGTAGTTACATGACATCATCGTAGTTAATTGTGGTCATTTAGTTCAATGAAGTAATTTTTAGACAACTTTTACCCTCAATTGTGTGATTTGGCAAACAACCAGCTTAGGGTAATAATGAATTTTCCACAACATCTTCCCTTCTTATATTAAGATATATATATATATATATATATATATATATATATATATATATATATATATATATATATATATATATAGTTAAAACTCTATAAATTAATAATGTCAGGACCGAAGAAATTTATTAATTTAGAGAGTTATTAATTTATCGATAAATTAATAATTATTAATTTAAAGAGTTTTTAAGTAATTATACTGTACATACCAAACAAAAAGGCAAATTAGTCTCTGCCTCTTAGAATTACGTTGCAGCGAACCTTGGGACTCAATGTAAATTAGTAACTACTGTGTTCATATGCATTGGAAATTTATAATGACTTTTGAAGTACAGTAAACGTAAACAAGAGGAACAAATGTGTTCAATGTATTCTTAATATATTTTTTTTCAGTTTCTATGAATTATTAATTTATGATTTTCTTGGGACCGAAAATTATAAAGGAATCTCCAGAAAAATTATTATCTTATTATTTTATCGAGCTTTTCAATTTTTTACATTGGCCCAAGTCGGAACCGGACAAATTTATTATTTTAGAGAGTTTATTAATTTACCGAGTATTAAATTAAAGAGTTTCTACTGTATATATATATATATATATATATATATATATATATATATATATATATATATATATATATATATATATGAGGGTGTATCAAATGAGAGGAGTAATTAAAATGAGAGATGAGAGGACTTCTTAATAGCCATTAGATTAAATTATGTGGCTGAGATTAAAAGCTCCATAATAAATTGATTACACATGATTCATCTTTTCTAGTTACCCTTTCTCCTTCCTCCTTCCTCCTTCCTCCTTTTCTATCAGTTTTCTCTCTCCCGAACTCCATTGCTCAGACCAACTTGAATTAAAGAAAAATGAATTGGGTGTAACTCCATTGCTTATTTTTCTCCCGTATAACAAATTCATTAAAAGAATTCTCCTGATTTCTCTCTCTCTCGAATTCATTTTTCTTCATGCACAGTTGGTAGTGATTCTAGAAGGCGATATACAACAGGATGTGTTCAAAGGATGCATCCATGGTCATTTGAGGATTTTATTTCTACTAATTTCAAAGTGATATACAATTAATAAATTAGAAAACCTGTTGTTTTTAGAATTAACAAAAAAAACTTAATTCTGGGCTTTGCTATATAACCTTTTAAATTAATTTTGAGAAACATAAAATGCAGAAGAGTTTAACATACGTAAAAAAAAAATGCACAAAGAGAACAAGTGGAGTTGGTTTATGAAAGAGAAAGTATTTGCAATTTTGGATTGCATCTGAGTTGTTTACGATAGAGAAAGGGAAAGGGAAAGGGGAAGGGGAAGGGGAAGGGGAAACGAGTAAAGTTGAGAAAAAGGAAAAAATCACATGTAATTAATTTATTATGGAGCTTTTAATCTCAACCACATAATTTAATCTAATGGCTATTAAGAAGTCCTCTCATCTCTCATTTTAATTACTCCTCTCATTTGATACACCCTATATATATATATATTCATTGTTTACAGCGATTGTGAAAAAGTCATGAAAAAAGTGGTAGTGATGGAAGAATCTCCTCCAAGGTACTCAATCTCTTTAATATACCCTCACACAATTCTACTATTTTTTTAGGGTTTTAATTTTTTAAAGTTTACAAAGGGTCTATTTGGATAAACAACTCATTTGCCTCTTATTAGTATAAGCCCTTGTTATTATGATAAGGGTTTATGCATAAGTTTTCATAAACTATTTTTATTGTAAACTAGCGAAAAGACGTAACAAACTCAACGAACCATATTTATCTTTTTCAATAATATAACCAATATAATAAAAATTCTTATCTTTTTTAATAACACCAACAATATAGCATTATTATAAGAATTTTTTTAATGATATAATTGAAATAAAAAAAAAATCAGCCAAAAAACCTCCCAAAATGGGCTATTTTCCTTATAATATACTCCCTCCGTTTCAAAATGAGTGTCGCTTTAGCCAAAAAATTTGTTTCAAAATGAATGTCACTTTCAGTTTCCAATGCAATAATAACTTTTTCCTTTCAATTGTACCCTCCAATTAACACTCATCACGCCACTTCCAAAGTATTACTTTTAAAACTAACCAATAGTTAATAAGGATAATTTGGTAAAATAACCATTCTCTTTCTTTTAATCATTACATTTCTTAATATGTGTGTAAACACCTAAAATGACACTCATTTTGAAACGGAGGGAGTAGTATAATAGATGATATATTAAAATTAAGTAATTTTTTGTATATGGTATAAGCTGTTTTTTATGTGCTATATAACAAGCGAAAAGAATCTTATGAAAACTTATGGTAAACTCACAAACCAATGTATGTATATAATCTTGTCAAAAAAAAATATATGTATATAATCTCATGAACATGTGTTAATATGCATACAGGTACATAGATTACGTCGTGAAGCTCTCAATAATAATATGCTTGATATTGGTTATCATCCCTACACTAAAGACATCATCATATGGTGGTAACTTCATGGCAAAATATGAGCATCTCATCAAGCTCTCACTCGTCAATTTTGTTACATTTGTTCAATTAGAGCTATTTTGTATTACGACAATGCACCCTATTCGATGCAGCATCTTTGGGATCTTATTCATACTTATGTTAGCATGTTCTTCTTTGGTTGGAGAAGTTAGTCTTTTTTCATGGACATCTATCATCCCTTTGATCTCTTGGGCCATCGTAATTGCATCGTTTGTCAAAGCTCTCAGGAAATTGATCTCTAGAGTGAAGATATTGTATTTTAAAAAACATAGTTCAAAAAAGGAATCTTAAAAGCATAGTGCAAAAAAGGAATCTCCTTAACTTTGGTTCTTAAGTTTGTTTTCTAGAGAAATAACATTTTCCTTGTTTTATTTCTTTTTTATTATACTTGTTACTATGAGTATCTAAACACGTTTTGATTAGGGTTTTAAGATGAACTTCTATTTATTTGTTTAATTTTATTAAAGCAAATCATTTATTCAGTTATGATATGAGTTATATTTAATTTTCGTATGTTTCATGCTTAATGTCTTCATGTGCTCGGGAAAATGACATGCTTAGCATGCATGGCTGAACTTAGACTAGGCTTGAAAGCTTATGACTTGCCTAAATCAGAGTCGTTGCATATGAGCTTTATTCTAATGTATTTAATTAATCAGGGATAATGAGGGTATATGGTTGAATTCTTAGATTCATGTGTGGTACGGTTCCTTTAAATGTCAATTTAGGGACTTCAATGTATGTCTCGTTTCAAGTACATGTGAACGTGTAACTCTCCACTTTAATAAATTTAACAATGTGTACGGAGACCTAGAAGACTGACAATCATTTATTGTATTGCATGTATGACTTTTAGGGTGATGCAGAACAACATGATATCTACAGTGATTCTTGTAACGCCTGTCTTAATTATTTACTTAATTTAATGAGGATTTATATATATATATATATATATATATATATATATATATATATATATTATATGATTTAAGAATTTAAATAGTTTGCATGATTTATAGATAAATTATGTGATTTTCTAGATTGACGTGAAGTATATTGATGTTGTGAAGTTGTTATGTTGGGGTGACTTATTTTATTATTAAATAAAATAAGATATGAGAAATAAAATAAAAATATTAAAAATTGGGCTCTGTTGTGAGATGAGCAATTAGTAGTGAGAAGAGTAATTAGGAGAGATAAATAGACAACAAAAGTTAGAAAACAGAATACGTACGTTTTTGGAGAAAAAGGGAGAAAAGTCAGAAAGAGAGAAGAACAAAAGGAGGCTATCGATTTCTGCTATTACCAGGTAAGGGTGAGACTAATTTTCAATATTATTAAGAGTATGATTCTATAGGATGAATTTGGCATGATTAGATTAAGTTTTGGTGAGAATTGGGAATTAGGTTTATGACCGAATTTGATGATTGAATCATGAAAAGATGTTAGGTTGATGCTAAATTAGTGTACAGAACTTAGATATACCATAAGATGATAATTAGATGTTGAATTGAGGTTAGAATTAGGAGATTAAGTGAAAAGTTGGAATTTTTAGGTTTCTGGCCGTACTGACATTCATCGCTCGCACCTGCGAGCAAGAACACTCGCAACTGCGAGCTACCCTAAGACACTCGTAACTGCGAGTAACATCGCTCGCAACTGCGAGCCAGACCTTTGAGCTCGCCACTGCGAGTAGAATCACTCGCCACTGCGAGTTAGGCTGTCAGTTGCCCAAAATTGTCCCGATGCGATCCTTTCGCACGTATAGTCTTGAGCTGACCTTAGAAGTAAGAATGAGGGAGGTTTAGGATGTTTCCAGATGTTACAGAAGTCTGTTTATATGACTGAAATGATTAGTAATGTTGCATGAATAATGTTATGATGTTTTATGATATTTATGTTGATGTAATCCATTCCTTAAATGATGTTGAGATATCCCAACACTGTTAGATGTTGCAAATCTGTTGCTATTCATTGTTGCTGACCTTTAAAGTCTTGAAATTGCATGAGTCGGTCTATGTTGCAAGAGTTTAAGAAGTTGTCCATGATTATGAGTCGTATGAGTTGTTTATGTTGTTGTCTAAGTTGTTGGAAGTTGATGTTCATTGCATGCTCATTAAAGTTGGGGGCTTTAGGCCCGGCAGCCTTTGTGCTCATTAAAGTTGGGGGCTTTAGGCCCGGCAGCCTTTGTGCTCATTAAAGTTGGGGGCTTTATGTAACGCCCTCCTTTTATTTAATTATTTTTATTAAGTTAGAATCTATTTATGTGATTTATTTATATATATGAGGTATTAGTATTTTATTATATGGCATTATTATATTATTTATTAGAATATGAGAATTATTAGTGTAAGTAGAATTGGAGGTTAGAATAGAAATAAAAAATATTATTGGGCCTAAATAGATTTAGGAAGAGTGATTAGCATTATAAATACAGAAGCTTAGGTTAGAAAGAGTTTTTACGTTAAACCGCTTTTTGGAGAAAGAGGAGAAAGAGGAGAACTCAGAGAGAGAGAGAACCCTAGGAACGAAGAACGCTGCTTTTGATTTCAGAAAAACAATCTAAGGTAAGGGTGAGACTATCTTTCACTAATATTAAGTCTGTAGATTATTAGATTGCATCTAACGTGTTTTAGGATGAGTTTTGTAAGATTACGAAAATTAGGGTTTGAATGTGTTGCTTTTACGTTAGGTGTTCCTTATAATTTTAATAAACCAATTCGTGCTAACAGGAGCTGATATGTTGCGTGTTTGTTTTGGTCACTAGCTATAGGACCAGTGCCGATGGAATATAGTTAAGGTTTCTAAATTGTTGTACCAAATTAATTAGCCTAGAATATGAGTCTAGCTTACGACCCATTCTCATCCTTTACTTAGTTGTTGATCTCTATGTTTAGAACAGTATTTGTTTTAGTAAAATAAAACAAGGTGTGGTGTATTAATTAATTACTCATGGGTATATCATGTTGATTTCATGGAAAGAAAAGAACAGGAAGAGTCAATTGAAAATATTGCCTAGCTAACTAGCTACCTACCAAACTGTGATGCACCAATTTTACTTTAGTTATACTCTCGGATAGTGCTTGCCTTCCTTTCATTAATACCATTGTTGTTGAGTTCAGTTATAATTAGCATTACCCTATTTTAATTATTCCCCTCTTGCTGCATGGCTACCGTTTTTGGGATTTACTTCCCTTTTTATGCATGTGTCGTTCGGTTATTTGCCGGGGATGTTTTAATCCCATTCAGCTGTTGTAGTGCCAATCTTATGGTGTGTACCGTAGCTATATTTAATTAATTTAGTTAAGTAGTATATGCACATGTCCCTATATGAACTCCTAAGAATAACTTCTTAAAATTACTAGCCGTGTGGTTTGAACTATTATTATCATTTAGCATAATCCTTCACTTCTTAAGACTTAGTTAGTTTACAAGGTATCTCACTCACTCAATACCAAGTTCATAGGTGTGTCAAGACTTTTATCTTCACTTTTGAAATCGAAGACTTTTAGGTTGAGCATATAGTTGGCTTTGATATTTAAAATACTTTAAAAATAATAGTAATAGTTAATAATAATGATAAACTGATTATTGTTATTGTAAGATGTAAGACACTAATTGATATGTATTTAACGACGTGTATTGAAGTGTTATTTAATGATGTAATTGATGTGTTATTTGAAGAGGTGTAATTTAAAGATGAGTTATATAAAGATGTGCTATTTGAAGTTGTGTGATTTAAAGATGTGTTCTATAAAGATGTGTTATTTATGATGCTTATGTTGATGCGATGTTTAAGATGTTGATTATCATTTGATGCTGTTGTATTATGATGTTGATATGCTATGAATTAATTTGTGCTGCATATGTTGTTGTTGATCTTATTTAAGATGTAAATGTCGGTCTAAGTCAAAGAGTTTGTTAAGTCGTCGAGTCGTTATGAAGTCATCAAGTTGTTAAGAGTCATGTTGTCAAGATGTTAAGATGTCATAGATGTTCATGAAGTTCTAAGACGTAAGATGTTGAGTCCATGCATACTCATTTATAGATGAGGGCTCATGCCCTGGAGCTTTTGCTCAACCACGACGATGGAGCTTATGCTCAACCACGACGATGGAGCTTTTGCTCAACCATGACGATGGAGCTTTTGCTCAACCACGACGATGAGGGCTTATGCCCTAAAATGGTACCACATGCATTTGCATTTCATGATGATTCGAGATGGTTTAAGACGTTAAGAGTTGCATAGTCGAGTCTAGATGCATTGTCAAGTCAAGTTGTTAAGTTGTGATGTTTTAACGAATTACCTTGTGATGTCTTTTAGTATGATGATATGTGACGATGACTGTGACTGCTATATGATGATATTTTGCTAAGATGAATGATGATGTTTATGTATTTAATTATAGTTGTTAAATTATAAGATGTTTATGTTGTTAAATGTAATTTATGATTTATAAGCTTAATATTATTGTTTGAGAAATCTCACCCCTTCTGCGTATATGTTGCCTCGACCGTGGGTAATGTGCAGGTTATAAAGACTAGCTGTGTTCGTGAGTAGACTCCTCACATTATGTCTAGGTGCTCTGATATGTAACGGGATGGGGATTGCTTTTACTTCTATTCCTTACGTGTCATTTTATGAACTTTTTATGAATAAGTATTGAACCAACCTTATGAAATTTTGATGAGGCCTGCGTGCCAAGACTATTTCTATTGTTAAACTAAATCCGCTGCGAAGTTTTTAAATGTTATGTTGATGAGTTTTTGAAGGATAAATTATTATCTATTTTGTTAAGATTTTATGATAAAGAGATGTAGCATTCCGTTTATGTGAATTACTCTGATAATTTATTATGAAATTTTTAAGTTGGGAAAACGGGGTGTTACAATTGGTATCAGAGCAGGTCGGTCCGTCCGGCCAAGTAGATGAGTCGTTGTGTCGTGTCGTCATGTTATCTAGTTAGTAGTTATGTTATTTTTTTTCTTCATGTGATCATGTTTAACTGACTAACTTGATATGGTTTTTTGAGTTTTGTTTGAAGAAGTAATGACTAAATTTATTTTTTTCTTGTGCTTTGAATTTCGAGGACGAAATTCTTTTAAGTTGGGGAGAGTTGTAACGCCCTCCTTTTATTTAATTATTTTTATTAAGTTAGAATCTATTTATGTGATTTATTTATATATATGAGGTATTAGTATTTTATTATATGGCATTATTATATTATTTATTAGAATATGAGAATTATTAGTGTAAGTAGAATTGGAGGTTAGAATAGAAATAAAAAATATTATTGGGCCTAAATAGATTTAGGAAGAGTGATTAGCATTATAAATACAGAAGCTTAGGTTAGAAAGAGTTTTTACGTTAAACCGCTTTTTGGAGAAAGAGGAGAAAGAGGAGAACTCAGAGAGAGAGAGAACCCTAGGAACGAAGAACGCTGCTTTTGATTTCAGAAAAACAATCTAAGGTAAGGGTGAGACTATCTTTCACTAATATTAAGTCTGTAGATTATTAGATTGCATCTAACGTGTTTTAGGATGAGTTTTGTAAGATTACGAAAATTAGGGTTTGAATGTGTTGCTTTTACGTTAGGTGTTCCTTATAATTTTAATAAA
This sequence comes from Medicago sativa, assembly GCF_051527215.1. Classification (NCBI taxonomy): domain Eukaryota; kingdom Viridiplantae; phylum Streptophyta; class Magnoliopsida; order Fabales; family Fabaceae; genus Medicago; species Medicago sativa. The sequence goes on along the minus strand of NC_140756.1, from coordinate 33,780,330 downwards.
CCAATTCGTGCTAACAGGAGCTGATATGTTGCGTGTTTGTTTTGGTCACTAGCTATAGGACCAGTGCCGATGGAATATAGTTAAGGTTTCTAAATTGTTGTACCAAATTAATTAGCCTAGAATATGAGTCTAGCTTACGACCCATTCTCATCCTTTACTTAGTTGTTGATCTCTATGTTTAGAACAGTATTTGTTTTAGTAAAATAAAACAAGGTGTGGTGTATTAATTAATTACTCATGGGTATATCATGTTGATTTCATGGAAAGAAAAGAACAGGAAGAGTCAATTGAAAATATTGCCTAGCTAACTAGCTACCTACCAAACTGTGATGCACCAATTTTACTTTAGTTATACTCTCGGATAGTGCTTGCCTTCCTTTCATTAATACCATTGTTGTTGAGTTCAGTTATAATTAGCATTACCCTATTTTAATTATTCCCCTCTTGCTGCATGGCTACCGTTTTTGGGATTTACTTCCCTTTTTATGCATGTGTCGTTCGGTTATTTGCCGGGGATGTTTTAATCCCATTCAGCTGTTGTAGTGCCAATCTTATGGTGTGTACCGTAGCTATATTTAATTAATTTAGTTAAGTAGTATATGCACATGTCCCTATATGAACTCCTAAGAATAACTTCTTAAAATTACTAGCCGTGTGGTTTGAACTATTATTATCATTTAGCATAATCCTTCACTTCTTAAGACTTAGTTAGTTTACAAGGTATCTCACTCACTCAATACCAAGTTCATAGGTGTGTCAAGACTTTTATCTTCACTTTTGAAATCGAAGACTTTTAGGTTGAGCATATAGTTGGCTTTGATATTTAAAATACTTTAAAAATAATAGTAATAGTTAATAATAATGATAAACTGATTATTGTTATTGTAAGATGTAAGACACTAATTGATATGTATTTAACGACGTGTATTGAAGTGTTATTTAATGATGTAATTGATGTGTTATTTGAAGAGGTGTAATTTAAAGATGAGTTATATAAAGATGTGCTATTTGAAGTTGTGTGATTTAAAGATGTGTTCTATAAAGATGTGTTATTTATGATGCTTATGTTGATGCGATGTTTAAGATGTTGATTATCATTTGATGCTGTTGTATTATGATGTTGATATGCTATGAATTAATTTGTGCTGCATATGTTGTTGTTGATCTTATTTAAGATGTAAATGTCGGTCTAAGTCAAAGAGTTTGTTAAGTCGTCGAGTCGTTATGAAGTCATCAAGTTGTTAAGAGTCATGTTGTCAAGATGTTAAGATGTCATAGATGTTCATGAAGTTCTAAGACGTAAGATGTTGAGTCCATGCATACTCATTTATAGATGAGGGCTCATGCCCTGGAGCTTTTGCTCAACCACGACGATGGAGCTTATGCTCAACCACGACGATGGAGCTTTTGCTCAACCATGACGATGGAGCTTTTGCTCAACCACGACGATGAGGGCTTATGCCCTAAAATGGTACCACATGCATTTGCATTTCATGATGATTCGAGATGGTTTAAGACGTTAAGAGTTGCATAGTCGAGTCTAGATGCATTGTCAAGTCAAGTTGTTAAGTTGTGATGTTTTAACGAATTACCTTGTGATGTCTTTTAGTATGATGATATGTGACGATGACTGTGACTGCTATATGATGATATTTTGCTAAGATGAATGATGATGTTTATGTATTTAATTATAGTTGTTAAATTATAAGATGTTTATGTTGTTAAATGTAATTTATGATTTATAAGCTTAATATTATTGTTTGAGAAATCTCACCCCTTCTGCGTATATGTTGCCTCGACCGTGGGTAATGTGCAGGTTATAAAGACTAGCTGTGTTCGTGAGTAGACTCCTCACATTATGTCTAGGTGCTCTGATATGTAACGGGATGGGGATTGCTTTTACTTCTATTCCTTACGTGTCATTTTATGAACTTTTTATGAATAAGTATTGAACCAACCTTATGAAATTTTGATGAGGCCTGCGTGCCAAGACTATTTCTATTGTTAAACTAAATCCGCTGCGAAGTTTTTAAATGTTATGTTGATGAGTTTTTGAAGGATAAATTATTATCTATTTTGTTAAGATTTTATGATAAAGAGATGTAGCATTCCGTTTATGTGAATTACTCTGATAATTTATTATGAAATTTTTAAGTTGGGAAAACGGGGTGTTACACTTTAGGCCCGGCAGCCTTTGTGCTCACACGTTGAAGAGCCTATTATGCTCATTTTGTTGTTGATTGGTACCACATGCATTTGCATATCAAGAGGTTTCATGATGTTTAAGTTGTCAAGTTGTTGTTGAGTTGATAGAGTTGTATGGTCTAAGATGAGTTGTGTTGTCAAGTTGTTGTTGAGTTAATAGAGTTGCATGGTCAAAGATGAGTTGTGTCGTCAAGTTGAGTGTTAAGTTGATTATGATTTGTGATGAAATTAGTAATGATATTTGATGATTGTATTTGTTATGAAATGAAAAATATGCTAATTGTTAATTGTTGATATGTTATTAATGTTTAAGTTGTTAAATGCATTTTATTGGATTATATGCTTATTGTATTGATTATGAAATCTCACCCCTTCTGCGTATATGTTGCCTCGACCGTGGGTAATGTGCAGGTAATAAAGATTAGAGGCGTTCATGAGTGGACTCTCAGTTGGTGTCTAGGTGCTCTGATACGTAACGAGATGGGGCTTGCTTTTACTTCTATTCCTTACGTGTCTCTTTTATGAACTAATTTATGAGATTTTTCAATAAGGCCTGCGTGCCAAGACTTTTAAATGTTGAACTATTTTCCGCTGCAACAGTTTAAGATTTTTCATGATGTTGAATTTGAAGGATAATTATTATTATCTGTTTTGAGATGTTAAAGTAGTGTGTGGCATTCCGTTATGAATTAAATACTCTGATTTTAAATGAAATTTTTATGTTGGGAAAACAGGGTGTTACAATTCTCCCTTGAACTAACTACTTTGATAAAATCTTTATTTCATAAATGATAGATGTATTTGCATTAGGTCTAACAAAGATGTAGAGGTGATTCAAAGAATCTTAATTGCCACTAATAATCTAAATTAACCCCCTTTTATTATTTTTGCAATCAAACCAACTTATTTGCGCAATTAAATCAAAAACTTGGGAAAACTTAGTTAAAGTTTTAACAATTGCAACAACAAACTAAAAACACAAAAGACGGAAAGAAACAACAAAAACAATCTAAGCAATTGCTTGCAAACACGTAGTGGATTCCACTTATTAAGTTGTTCTATTGTACTTAATTTGTTGTTCTATTGTACTTAATTTGTCTGTTTATATAATAGTTTAAAGAGTTAAATAATGTTTAGTCCCCTGTCATTTAGGTGAGTTTTGATTTTACCTTCTGTAAAAATAAAAGTTTAAGATTTTCCCTTACAATTTTATGATTCTTTGATTTTAGACCCTAATGCCATATGATTGTGCAAATAAGCTTATGTGGCACGTTGGTTGTGTAGTGGTTAATTAGGTGGCGTGCTGACTTGGCTTTTTCTATTTCATTTTCATTTATTTTTTCGACATTCATTTTTTATTAATTAACATTAATTTTGAAAGAAAAAAACAACCCCTCTCTCTCACTCAAATCTCCTTTCCAAATTTCCAAATCCCTATTCAATTCTTCAATTTATTTCATTTCCATTTTTACTATTCAAAATCCCTAATCTTCTCCTTCATCTCCGATCTATATATCTCTCTATCTTGTTGAGCTTGTAAAATAGAAAACTTGCAATCAATCCAACTGATTTGCGCAATCAAATCAAACTTGCAAATCCTCCCAATTTATTGCTTTAATTAATTAGTCTCACCCGTCTTTTGTAACCCATTTGTTTAGATATATGAATAAATCTTAACCCTCTTGATAAATCTTAACTTTGATGATGAAGTTATGAATGTGAAGAGAAAAATCAAGGTGAGGAAGATGAAAGAGAAATGAGTTTTAATGGGATTGATGATGAATGTGATGAAGGGGAAGATAAAAGAATTTAAAAAAAATAATAATAATTATATGTTATGTTTAACTATTCTTTTAAAAAAATTTGAGCTAAAAATACCACCTAATTAAAACAAAGTTGAATCAACGTGGCATACTATTTACTATGTATAGTCAACATGCTATGTCATCTAATTTGTCTAGTCAGATGAACTTAGGTCTAAAATTAAATAATCTTGAAATGACAAACAAAATTGTAAAACTTTATTTTTTACAGAGGTAAAATCAAAACTCGTCCAAATGACAAGAGGCTAAATATTATTTAACCCTAGTTTAAATAAAGGTAAATTCTTATTTACAGATCAACAAAAGTTGAGTGGAGATTACACATATGAATTAACTTCAATCAAAATAATTCATTTGTCTTTTACTATTATGTTATACGGTAAAACATTGAAGACAAATGAATGATTTTCATTGGTGCCAACTTAGATGGATAATTTCTATCCATCTTTGTTAATGTTAATATAAATGTCATCTTAAAATGTATAATTGAAAGAAAATCAAGTTACCGTTGTATTGAATATAAACAAGGAAAATACTAACAAATGCTCTTAAGACATTTAATAAAAAGTTTAAAGTAATTTTTATATTTTTTTAAGATAAGACCGCATAAACAAAGGAAATGTTAATCACATTTGTTAAGAAGTCTAATGCATTTAACACCTTGAAAATTAATGAGTGTTTAAGCACTACACTTGAAAATTTGAATAATTTTATCCGTAAATAGAAGAAAATTGGAAGTGTTGAGACTGTAGCAGTGAATTAGCAATCTTCATCATCAATGGCTTCCTTTCAATTGCTTTCTTCTTTTCATTCTCATCATCTTTGCATCTCTCCTTTCTCTCGTCTGCCTAAATTCAACACAACATTGTTTACTTCCTGCACCCCCACCACCAACAATAACAACCGCTTCTCTCTTTCTCTCACTAAACCAACTTCTTCATCCTTTCTCATCATAACAGCTTCTTCTGATTCTAACAACAATAATACCATGCTTCCTCCTTACAACGTTTTGATTACTGGCTCAACCAAAGGTCTTTTCATTTTTAGTTAAAATGTTATTTGTATTATTCTTTCATGATTCAATCAAAGTTTTAGTTTACTTATCCACTTGTTTAATAAGTGTCAAGTTAATGGCAAAAACTTGAAGTGTATGCAAACCAAATTATGCAAATATTTAAGCTTTTATGTATTATTCATAAGTTTGTCGAGTTAGTTTATGAAAAAACAGCTTATGAAGATACAGTTTTCGTTATTGACAACTTATGAATTAACATAAAAGTTTATTTATTTGCATAAGCTATTTTGAATAAACTCAAAAATAAGTCAATTCAAACCGGCACTTAGTGTATGTTTCGTTCCACTTCTACATAGCCCAAAATTCATTCTTAAGTTGAAGAATGGATTTAGACATGATTTGGTTGCTATCGAGTTGAGTTGGTTTTGCCTTCAGAATTGATTCTACTTCAAGTTAGAATTTGTAACTTTTGATTCTAGAATTGATTTTTACACACAAATTTATTATTCAAATCACTTTTACATGAATGTATCCAAACACAAAGCATTTTACCTTCAACTCACTTTTAGTCAGAACCAATTCTTGTCACCGCAGAACCAAACATACATTAGACAGAAGACCTGTAGATTTTGTTGTAAGGAGAGTAGATTAGATGAAGGGTAGTCAAATCACAAGAGGCACGGGAAGACTTAGAAAAACTATAAGAGAAACTATTAAGAATGATATGGAGATTAGTGAGTTGACTGAAATATGTTTGTAGTTTGATCCATGTAGCCAACCCCATTTAGTGGGATAAGGCTTCGTTGTTGTTGTAACTTGTAAGTTTTGCTTTCACTCTAGTTGCTCATTTTCAACAATTAGCTTGAATCATATTTACTTTATGATTTAGGGATAGGGTATGCTTTGGCGAAAGAGTTTCTAAAAGCAGGGGATAACGTTTTAGTTTGCTCAAGATCAGGTGTGGATAAATTGTTGGATTTTCATTATGTTTCAACTATGATATTTGTTTATTTCACTCATGCTATATACTTCAATATCACTTCAAGTTGTATGTATATCACTCTGCTATTGATTCATCAATGATTGATTTTTCTGTTAATCTTTCCCTTAGTTCCTTTGGATAAACCTTCAATTTAGTTCTAAAACTATCCAAATATGATAAATAGTTCGTAAAGTAAATATAATCTATCAATAGTCTTTGATCTTAAGATATTCGGTGCTAAATTGACGGGTTCCCATTTCCGTATACTTTAGGAAGTAAATTTATGAATTTTATATTCTCTATGAACTACCTTTTTTTTTTACAGTTTAGGGACTAAATTAAACGCTGGTTTTATTTTCTTTCTATTGAAGTTATGTGTTTTAGAAAAAAAGGGAGAAGAATGAAAACAAATACGATTTTGGTGTAATACAATTGATAATGATTTGATACTAACTTGGTATTAAAATATAAGCACTCATCACTATTTATAGGAATACATAGACTTTGTTTCCTTTGTGTTATTGTTTGTCTCAATCCCTCTTATTTATGCTTTCTTTTCAATTTACCTTGTGAATTATGACTGAGTGGTTGGGATTTCAGTCTTATTTATCTCATTTCCATGACCTTTTTTTTTTTTCTCTCTATATACCTTGGTATTCATTTAAAGATGAAAGGGTAGAGAATGCAGTCAAGAGCTTGAGAGAAGAATTTGGGGAGCAGCATGTGTGGGTACCTCCTCTTGAACTTCTATCTTAGTAGAACCCATCTACAATAAATTTATCACTCATCGTTTTTATGTTCTCATGTTTGCGTTTTGTTTCTTGCAGGGCACTACATGTGATGTGAAAAATGGAGAGGATGTGAAGAAACTAGTTTCGTTTGCTAAAGAAAAACTGAAATACATTGATATATGGGTACGAATGTCTGATTTCTTTTTCCCATTGAAATTTTTATTTTGCATATATGCGTAGAAATTTTTGCGAGGATTTAATTGGTTCTCTTTGATAAACTCATGGTTTGATCTACTATGCAAGCTGATGATGTTCTTATCAAAATTCTGGCCATCTTATTTTCGCAGTTAGATTCACAATCATCATCACTTACGCTTAGCATCGACCATTTTCCTTCCTTATCCCCTTTCGTTTCAATTCTTCGACAGTTTATAATTTGACATTGTCTTGTAGCTATATCATTGTTGTCAATTATTGGCCATGGTGGATTGCGGTGGAGGGTTTTTTCACAACGGCCATGGCCAAATTTTTACCGATTGCTGCACCATGGTGTTTTATGGCAGATATGGTCGCTTAGAATGATGAATTTTTGGCTTTCCGCCATTGTCCGCCATCCGCACTTGATAACACAAAGCTATACCAATATTTCATTTGTTTCAACTCCCTAATTTTATTGAATGTGTTTGTTAAAGTATACTTTACTAATTCTTTTCTTTCCCGGCCTACGCTGAGAATGGTGTAGATCAATAATGCTGGATCGAATGCATATAGCTACAAGCCACTTGCTGAAGCATCAGATGAGGATCTTATGTGAGTCACACGAGACCTTTCACCCTAAATGTCATGTTTTACATTTTATTTTATTAAAATTCTTAATTCTGTGCATGCAGTGAGGTGGTTACAACAAACACACTTGGCTTGATGATATGCTGTCGAGAGGTAAAATATATTCTCATGTAAGAGGCACTGTAAATAAAGTAGGTGCTCTGTTATGCATGGATGTTTAGTTTCTATTTAGGCAATAAAGATGATGGTGGGCCAACCTCGCGGAGGTCATATTTTCAATATTGACGGGGCAGGTTCGGATGGAAGACCAACTCCTAGGTACTTTTTGACTTTATTGAACTACTACATAATTAGTTGATTGGGTACATATTCCTGGTTATGTTTTTTGATTGTTTCTGTTTATCTGCTATTGTCTTCTAGGACAGACAGCCAAATTAAACATGCCATACTGAATCGTCTTTTGTTGATCATTTGGTTAACCATGCTGTGGTCTTTTGTGGTCCAAATGATTTAACTCGCATTTTGATGAAAATCAAAGATCATTAATTCTTTCTTCAGTTTATTTATTTCTTATATTCTTTACCAATATGTGCCAAGCCTATGACTTGGTATTTTATGGGTGATGGGTGTGTATTGAAAGTTAGATTTTGGATGATATCCAAAATGCACTTTAGATTCCACTATATATTGCAACTTTATCAGTAGTCATATACATGCCATGAAAATTCTTGATTTCTACCCTTTTTCTTAGGTTTGCTGCATATGGAGCAACAAAGAGAAGTGTGGTTCACTTGACAAAGTCATTACAGGTTGGTGTTTTAGATGTAAAATGTTAGCTATGCATCCGTTTCCTAATTTGCATATATTCATCTAATATCTGATCAAATCTGCATATACCAATGAGAGAAGGAAGTTAGGGAAATCTCAACAAATCTTTTTGGTAATCAAGTCAGATTTCTAATTCTATGATGTTTCTTACTGATCCTTTCTTTTTTTGACCCCTACCTGTGATATAATTGAGACATCATCACAGTTATCAGCTTGATCATGTTAAGAGAGTGCTACTTTTTGAACTAGTATATGGAAAAGAAAAGACATATCTAATCCGACAAAAATATATCTTTTTCCTTTATTGTTGTCATTCTCTAAATGTAATTCTAGGTGTTCAGGGAGAAATTAGTTTCTAAGATAAAATTCCTGAATAATCAATATAACTAGAATCTAACTTCCAATATTACGTATTTACGTTGGTTTGAGTGGAACTAAACTTGGATTATTTAAGGAAGGTTCCGGCCATGAGTCTGTGGATAGAAGAAAAACGTGGTTGGGAGGGGAGGCCAAACTAAAGGTGGCCATATAATTTTCTCATTGGAGATTAGTCATTAGCAAAGCTGGTGGATAACACGATTAATGATAAACCTAATCAATAATTAGGATTGAGTTGTGTGTTGGGCAACCTACTTAGTTGACCTGCAATGCCATACAGTTTCTTCAATAGTATAGTTACATTATTCCACAAAAGGAAAAGTAATTCCTGCTTACTGGATAGACGATTGACATTTCTAGCAGTTCATCAAAGAACTTTAATTTTTGATTCACATATGATATGTTTGGTGTGCAGTAATACCAATTTAAAGTATCTTGTAAACTTGAAATTTCACAGGCAGAATTGCAGATGCAAGATGTTAAAAATGTCATGGTTCACAATCTTTCGGTATGTTTTGACTTATTTATCCTTTGATGAATAAAACTTCTGTCTTCTATAATATAAGCTGTTATAGTTATTTATTCGTATGATAAATTTAATAAATCTGGATGCAAAGAATTAGTAATTTGGCATAGTCTTTGTTGTTCGGAATGATTCCAGTCCATATTAATTACGGTGTTAGATATGATGAACCCCTTCACATTTACAGCCACATTTTCTGAGTTACAGGCCCAATTTGTAACAAACATATTCTGAATGAACTTTAGTGAAGGAACTTTAAACAAAATTATGTTAGCTTTAGTAGTGATAAAAATCATCATGCTTATCCAATTAGGTGAAATAATGATGTTTGTCTCATCCATTTAAAATATAATAAAGGACTTGTTTGGTATCATACTATGTTCTGTTTTCGATTTTCCTGTTTTCATTTTTAATTACAAGGTTGACACCTTATTTCAAAATTTTGGCCATTTTATAATTGTCCCCTAGGAGATTCAAACTCCATCCCTTGAGGTTACATGGTCAGGATATTACCACTAAGCTAACACCCCAGGGATGAAAACAAATCTTTGGAAACAAGAAACAAAGTGAAAACAGGATAATAGTTTGTGATGAAAGTGGGGAAAAAAAAAAAGAAACGTTTTCTCAAACCTAACAGACCCAAATGTTGAGAAACACTTAGTAATACAGATTACGATTTGATCTATATTAAAGCGTTGGAGACGAAGTGCAGAGTTTTAGCCGTTGACTGAAAAACCAATGATTGATATTATGATACAATACATTCATACATATAACTAATATGAAGCTAAAATCTCAACCATTGATATGCCATCAACAGACATAACTCTCCACTGTACCCTCTAAAGTACGTACCTCATTTTGGAGGAAGCAAAACTAGAAAATTAAGCTTAATACTTCTGACCAAAATGTATTGATGTAGTGGAAAACAGTGATGTTATTCGACTGGATGCCTAATCAATAGAAAGGCCGCCCATCCAGGAAGAAACACTGAAATAGTTGGATTATTTAGTGGCATAAATCAGAGCCTAATACTTCAATTTTGTACTGGTATGTTAGAAATTTAGAATTGATTCACAATGTGGCCAACCCTTCTCTACATCCAACCATTGTGGGAGCTATGTAACACTAGGTTTCCCTTTATATCGTGATGGTCTGTGCCGGTCCTGTTGCAGAATTTTCATCCCTTGAACGATAAAGTGGTTTTGAAGGTCTTATTCAAATATAAAAGGTCAGATGATACCTGAGATTAACACACTGTATAGGCAGATCATATGATAAAATACACATGAATTTGACATCCTGAAAAGCTGAGTGGCTTACTGTCATTATTATTAACTTTAATTTGTCATGCAAGCTAATTAAATGAAATGTTAGAGAAAGGAATTTTAGATGACGAAATATACCTTTTGTGCACTAGCTTGAGTGATTTAATTCTTAAAAGGAGAAAGGCTTGAAGAAAAACTTGGGCTCGCTGCATCGAAGAGAATTATGATAGTGGATCTTAGTGGAATGTCAAAAATGTGCACAGTCATCAAAACCAAATCCTTCTAACTGGAATTATTGCCAGAAAAGATTTCTTAAACCCATGTTACTTGCATGGTTTTCTTATTTATTTATGGTTATTTACTTTGTTCTGCTGTTTTCATCATTTCATGTTTCACCTTAAGAAAACACGACTTAAGAATAAACATCTGGATGAAATTCCTGTGAATCTTTGATGGTTAATGTGCACTCATTTCATCTCAACTGTTAGAACTTAGAACCTGTTTTTCTCTTTTTACCCTCTTCTTTTTTGGTGTTACAGCCAGGAATGGTTACAACGGATCTTCTCATGTCTGGCGCCAATACAAAACAGGTAAATATGCAATTATCTTATTTCTTCCATTTAGTTTTGTGGACTGACTTGACTTCTTTCTTCTTTGCAGGCAAAGTTTTTCATTAATGTCTTGGCTGAACCAGCCGAAGTGGTAAGTTTTTCATAGCAGGGAATGGTGATAGACATAGGAAATGATTTGTTCATTCATGTTTAATAAATTTGTAGCTTTTGTGAATAACTTCATGAAAATAAACTCAAGTGGAAAAATGGTATAGACTATAGATCCGTAAAATATTTGAAGTGAAGTTCTTCACGGATTACTTGAGTCTCCTCCAAAATGTTAACCTGTTGAATGAAGGAACATTATTACATTTCTAACATATCTGTGATGATTCGCAGGTTGCAGAATACTTAGTTCCAAACATTAGATCTATCCCTACCAACAGATCAATGAAGCCGACATACATCCGGTTCCTCACGGGTTTGAAAGCCTATTCCCAAATATTTTCAGTTAAGTAAAAGTCTAATCTTCAGTAGTCTAAATCTCATACTTGCATGCATCGTCACATTAGTATTAAAGAAGTAAAAATTAAGTCGATATTCTATCAATAAATTGAATATTCTATTTTCATAGTTTGTAAATCTAAAAAATGAATTTCTTTAAGAAAAAGAAAAGGTAATCTTTATTCGGATATACTATTTGTATTCAAATAGTATAGGCATATATCATGAATAGATATGATATGGGACGGAAGGATTTGAACCTCCGAATAACGGGACCAAAACCCGTTGCCTTACCGCTTTGCCACGCCCCAGTTTTTACTTGACACTAATAAATACTACTATCGGTACCCGTGCACGTCTTAAATTTTCTTATATCATGGGGTTAGTGACCAAAACATAATCTAGCAATTTCTGTCATGTTCAGAACTTAATGCCTTCTTTTCTGTTATCATACAGAGATTTGCATTTGGCGCAAGGAGGAACCGGTACATTATTGAAGATTGAACAGCATAAAAATAGGTTACATGTTCAATTTTTGTCGGCCCCTTTATGGTTTTCTTTATTATTTTTCTCGTGGAAGACGTGTCTGGTGTCCGACACCGGTATGACACTCACACTTGTAATCACATTCAATTAATTTGTTTTCTAAAATATTCATTGGTGTCGACATGTCGTTGTTAGTGTCCAGTGCTTGTGCTTGTGTTTGTGCTTCATCGTTCTTTATAATAAACTAACTTCAACTCCGTAAATAAACTAAGGAAAATACTAACTAGTGCCCCTGAACACTAATTAGCATGACCCATAAACTAATGCATGAATGAAGAGAAATCTTGATTAATTGTTGCAAAGTACATTTTGAGAATGCAAGTCAGTTTCACTGAGAAAAGGTCCAAAAAGAAGTCACGGGTTAAATTTACAGTGACAACAAACTAGAAAATTGTATGTACAACATAGAATATCAGGTTCTTGTGAATTCCAAGATTCCTCAATTATTGAGACGTGGGTCTCCTTTTTGTTTTTGGTTTTGGACATGTAATATGATAGCTAGCTAAAAATTAATTTAAAAAACTAAGCAGAATATAACTATCTATTCATATTCCTTCCAAAAAGAACTATTTATATCATTTATATTTTTTTGACAAGTATATAATTTATATTTTAGTTTTTGTACGAATTCTCATAAAAGAGCTAAAATAAACAAATTAGGTTTTGTGCTTGATTTTGATGTGAAAAATAATACTAGTAAAGATATAATGTGTGCAATAAAATATGTTTGCTTTAAACATCAATATTTTCATGGCACCAAACTTAATTGGTTTGAGTCTTTAAACATCAATCTTTTCATGGCACCAAACTTAATTGGTTTGAGTTGGGTAGAAGACCCTCGTATATTTTATATCAAACCTACACCAACCAAATATGGTGTTGACCGAGATGGTTTGGATTAGGTCAACGGATCATTACACGTAACAAGTTGAAAACTCATACGCACAGTTGATGAGTCAGAGTTTAAATTTCAATCACAGTATTCGCCTTAACAATTTCAACATTTTATTCAATTTGAGGATCTATGTTTGCTTTTTATTTTTATTTTTTTACTGAATAACACATTAATATATATAGAAAGAAATAAAAACACATAAACATAGGCTTGTTTCTCTTGGTTTATTTTTTATATGAATTTAAATTTTTGTTGTTATTATGTAAGTATTGTTTTTCACGAGAACATACAAAGCAGACCCGTGAGGTTAGGTCCCACTGTCATTTGTCCCTTTCATTCATCAGCCATAATGTTGACACTAGTACACTACATCATATTTTGGCATCACACAAATGTGTCACGAGCTTAACAACATACCCTCTGTCGACTATTATGTACTTTTCATAGTGTGGCTCGTGGGTGGGTGCTATGGACTTCAAGCCAATAGTATATTAGTATATGCGCAAATTCTTAATTTATTTAAGATAAAAAAAAAAAAAAAATCTTGTTTACACATAACATGTCCATTGGATAGTAGATTGGTATCCTATTCCACTTAGTCTATATTTAGTACTCCCTCCGTCCCGGAATATCTGACTCATTTACTAAAAAAAAGTGTCCCAAAATAACTAACTTATTTTAATTTTCAATACAACTTTCATCATTCCCAATACAATATAACTCTAATTAATACTACTGTCATCATTCTCAATACAATATATTTCACTTTCCCCTTTATTTATACATTTTTCTTAATTTGTGTGAAAAACCAAATTGGATCAGATATTCTGAGACGGAGGGAATATTATTATAAAATACAAGTATGTTTGAATCACGACGGTCTATATTTAGTATTACGATAAAACACAAGTATGTTTGAATCACGACCATTGTCTGTGATTTGTCAAAAGTTATGTTTTATAGTTTCTACAAAATTATGGTGGATCAATGTAATTCTGACATACTCGTTATGATATCAAATATATACTCTTAAAACCTAGTTATGTTCACTAATTTACTGTCAATTGTTTGCATTATGATAACTTAAAGTAATCAAATATGAATTATGTTTGATAAGTGAAAGTATAAAACATATAAAAAAATCGACTATGACTCGATTAAAATGACACTTTTGGCATCACGTATGCCACTTTTTAGGTACTTGACAAAAAACTTTTATGTGGGGGTCAGGTTAGCATTCTACATTTATTTATTAAAGTAATTCTCAAATTTTTTTTTTATTAAAGTAGTTAACAACGTGAATGCAGAATCTCAAGTATTTTACTACTATTCCATCTTTTTCACTTACACTATTTTTTCAATTTTTTAAACAATGGGGATGGATAAATTTATTAAAAATAGTGGCACTAGCGTTCAAATTACAACTGTTTTCGATAGGATTGAAACTTTGTATTAGAAAGTTAAACTCAACTACTAAAAAATTAAATTTAAATTTTCACTTCATTTTCCATATGTTAATGACTCTCAAGTTCATTACATTTTATGTGTTTACTTACAATGATTAATGTCTAATGGATGGTGAAGATAACTTTGTAAAGGGGTGCATGTTCGACCCCACATTTCTCAGCACCTAGTATTGAAATTGGTAACAATTATTTTCCATAGAATATATATATTCAAAGCAATAGACACCAAAGCAATTTTTTTCTTAAAATAGATAAATTTAATCATGAAGAAGGACCACAATATTGGGTTTCTAAAGAAGACAAGACATGAGAGCAATGGATGACAAACCAAGGCAACCCAAATTTCAGTGAGTGAGATACACAACAAAATGAGCAGACCATTTTTTAATTATTTATTTTGGTGGAAGAAAGAATACACCATTTTACAGAATATAAAATTTGTATATGTTGCCATAACTATGTGCTACCAAACTAACTGAAAAGCTTTAATATCAAAAGAAAGTAGATTGCAAAAAAAGGGTCAGGTTGGAATGAGAATAACATTAAAGTTTATGACTTTTCATTCCCTAGTACATGCAATGTAATCCCATCTCAAAACTATTGATATAGTGTGGGACAGTTTACAAATAATCAATTTCCTTTAAGTATGTGATTAAAAGTATGCATATGATTAGTCGGTGATTATGTTCACTAACACTTCTGATTAAAGACGTGTTGAGTATTTATTTTATAATGACACATATGGTTACATATTATTATATGTTTTCAATATAATATTTTATCGACGTGTCAGTATCGTATCCGTGTTAATACTTAATAACTCTCGGACTTCTATCAAAGATATCCTTGTTAAAGAGTCTCACATGGAATAAAAGATTGTATGAACATGTGTTTATAAGTAGGGACAATCCTCACCTCACAAGCTGATTTTGTGGGGTTGTGTTAGGCTCAACCACAATTTCTAAGATGATATCAGATCCTCTCCAAGATCTATTGGATCATCCGCTATCAGATTTCCGCTATCGGGTCGCCCACTGTTTATGTGTTATATAAGTAAGGGTAATGTTCATCGCACAAGTCGGGTTTGTGAGATTGTGTTAGATCTAACCACGATTTCTAGGAATCCAAACAAAAAAAAAATCATCATAATACATACAAAATATATGCATGAGAAAGAACCAAGTGTGAACAGATAGTTAGTTCATTCATTGGTATTGAATGAATGGCAGAGACTGCAGCTTGGTCCTATTCCTATAACCTAGGTTCAAAACCTCTTCTATAGTGTACTTACTTATCCAACTCCATCTCTCTTCTCCACTTGAAGAAATAATGGCAAAACCATTTCCACATTCACAACACCTACTCCTCTTCATCTTCTTCCTTTCCACCATCCATCTTTCACAACAGTTACAATTTTCTCAGTCTCAAACACTTTACAAACTTCAAGAAATTCTTGGCTACCCTTCATCACTAAAAACCTTAAGCACCACCACAGATTTCTGCAACATTGAACCTACTCCATATTTAACACTAGTGTGCTATGAAGAAAATGTAACACAGTTGCATGTTGTTGGAAACAACAATGAGCATACCTCACTGCCTCAAAATCTCAACTCATACACACTCTTTTCAACACTTTCAACTTTATCAAGCTTGAAAGTACTCTCTTTGGTTTCTCTTGGTTTATGGGGGCCACTACCTGAAACTATAGCTGAATTATCTTCACTAGAAATACTAAACATTAGTTCAAATTACTTTAGTGGAGAAATACCATCTCAACTTTCACATCTTAACAATCTTCAATCACTAGTACTTGATGATAACCATTTCAATGGTCAAATTCCAAATATTTTAGGCTCACTTCATGGTTTAGTTGTGCTTAGCATGAAGAAAAATTTCCTTAGTGGAAGTTTGCCAAATTCAATGAATGATCTTGTTACTCTTAGGGTTTTGGATCTATCTAATAATCAGTTATTTGGTGAATTACCTCATTTTCATAATTTGGTTAACCTTCAAGTTCTTCATTTGGAAAATAACACATTAGGACCTCATTTTCCTTCACTTCCTAGAAAGATAGTTTCACTTGTGCTTAGAAATAATAGCTTTAGGCTTGGTATACCTTCTAATATAAGTTTTTTATATCAGCTTCAAAAATTGGACCTCTCTTTGAATGGTTTTGTAGGGCCGTTTCCTCCGTCTTTATTGTCGCTACCTTCGATCAATTACCTTGATGTTTCTTCAAATAAGTTTACTGGTATGCTTTTCAAGAATTTTTCATGCAATGGTGATCTTCAGTTTGTGAATTTGTCTTCAAATCTTTTGAAAGGTGAACTACCTAGTTGTTTGAGACCAAAGACAAGAGTTGTTTTGTATGCTAGAAATTGTTTATCAAATGAGAAACAAGATCAGCATAGTTACAATTTTTGCAGCAGTGAAGCTTTGGCGGTGAATATCACGCCTCAGCGACAACAGAAGCATAAGGGAACAACTAGTAAAGCAGTAGTTGTGTCATCATGCATAGGAGTTGTTGGATTATTGATTGTTGGAGTTGTTATCTTGGTTGTTAATCAAGTTCATCGAAAAAATGCTACGAAAGAAACTTCATTGTCAACATTGGAACATGTTATTATTAGTCAGATAAACAATGAAGAGAAAGTGAAAAGTACTGCAAGGTCTATAGTGGAGTATTTTAGAAGAAGGGTTCCTGATAAAAATGCTATGAAAACACTGACAAGATCCATAAAGGAACATATCATGAGCCGATTCAATAACAGACGCCTTGTGAGGGCGCCTTCGAGGTCCATAATAGAACATGTATCATCAGTAAATACTGCAAAACTACTCACTGATGCAAGTAAATCCACAAATCCTTTACTTTTGTTTCTACATAACTTTAATTCTGAAAAAACGTGTTTTAGTTTTTGTTCATATGATTCTAGGGAAATCTGAGTTTCTGGTGCTACTTTTTGTTTCTGAACATATATGTGTCGAATGTCGATGTATAAAAAATATTTTAAACTTGAGTTGAAGAAAACTTTGGTTATACTGCTGCAGTAGATGGGATCAATTATAAAAAATGTACACATCACCTATGAAACACCGACAGACAGATATGTACACCAGACACGATAGTGGCTCGTCAACACCAATAATAATTTGTGAGGATTGAACTGGAATGAAAAAACACGTGTCGGACACCTAAGACACCTTTTATTTGGAGTTTTTGTGCTACATATAGTTACTTTGTATTATTTGTTAACAGGGTGTATATCTGAAACAATGAAGATGGGGACTGGCCTTCCTGCATATAGGACCTTTCCTTTGGACCAACTTAAGGAAGCTACAAATAATTTTGATGCATCAAGTCTCATAAGTGAAGGTCCACTTGGTCAGGTATGTATTTGAAGTTATAAAGGTTTATATAGAATCATATTTGTCTACCAAATATTTTGCACCATTACCTACAAGAATATAATTGTGTTAACTACAAACTTAAATTTAGAAACTGCATACTAGAATCAAATATGTCAATAATATGCACGGACAGAAAAGAATAATGTTAGTAGTAATCGAACTTCATAGTTTTGTATTTTTTTTTAATGTATAGTTTTCCCAACAATTGTGCATATAATTCTTAGAATCTTTATAACTCAATTTCCTGTACTATGATATCAGATATATAAAGGGGTGCTCTCTGATGGGATGCATATTACTATTAGAGGAATGAAAATAAGAAAGAGGCACAGCCCTCAGGCCTATATGCACCATGTTGAGTTGATTTCAAAACTCAGGCATTCACATTTGGTTAGTTCACTTGGTCATTCTTTTGAATGCAACCAGGAAGATTCAAGTGTCAACACTATTTTTCTCATATTTGAGTTTGTTCAAGACAAAAGTTTAAGAAGCCGCGTCTCAGGTAATGAAAAGTTTCCACTACAATCTTCCTTCTAATATATCTTGAGTACCGTAAACTTCAAAGAATGTGTTTTCTAATAACATTTTGTTTCAATAGGATCAAATGGAGAAAAGCTTAGTTGGACACAGAGAATAGCAGCGACAATTGGAGTAGTCAAAGGCGTTCAATTTTTGCATACAGGGATAGTGCCTGGACTGTATTCAAATAATCTCAAGATAACTGATATTCTTTTGGATAACAATCATAATGTTAAAATAAGCAGTTATAATCTGCCACTCTATGCTGAAAACAAAAGAATGGTAAATGGATAAAATATCAGTTTCTATATACTCTCATCTTCCTACTGATATATCTTCACTAATATATGATATTTATCGGTATAACTGTTTTCTTCAAAATATTCAGGTCAGCAATGGAACTTCTCCTGCAGTAAAAGGAAATCTCCAAGCAAGGTAAAAAATTGTGCTTCCTTTGATATTACAATGTTACCAAATCTAGTAATCATATCTACTTAGCGAGAATGAAAGTATAGAAAATTGAACACAGAATGACTTGATTTGCTACCTTTAATGGCATAACTTGTTCACACTACTTTGGATAGGTTTAGGTTTCAATATCAACAACTATGTGGACATGTCACATAACCTTTTTCCAAAACCTTGTGCAAAGGATGCCTTGATGATTTCATATGGTTATATAGTTGTTTTTTCTTGACATTAGTTGAGATGTGCTGAGTATGGCTCATCTTAGAATTTTAGGTTGGGCCTAACTCATCCTTACAACACCGCCTTGTAAGGTGAGGGCTTCCCTAACTTTATAAACACTACGCATGTCGTATCTCTAGGTAATGAGGGACTAAACCACCCCTTCACACACAAGCCGGTTAGGAGGGGTAAACTTGTTGGGTTACAAGTTATGGTTAGGAAGGGTAAATTTGTAATCTAGACCATAGTGTATAAACAAATTTTTGTACTTTTCAAACCCAAGTGTATACTAGAAAAACTACAGTAGACACTCTTGTCGAAGACATAGGCATAACTATCCAAACTATGTGATCAATTGTTATGTTCTAGTGTGAGTTTATTTATTTGTTTACGTTAAAGTTGAGTTTGTTGCGTTTAACAAGATGATTACACTTATTATTTGTGCAGGATAAACGACGGAGACAAGAATGATGTCTATGATATTGGGGTAATCTTGCTAGAAATCATTCTAGGAAGACCAATAATGTTCCACAATGAAGTTGGAACATTGAAAGATCTTGTGAGTATTACTTTCAAGTTTCTCATTTGCAACTAAGCAACTTTGTGAAATTTATCTAAACATGAGCCAAGTTATAAAACCCAACTTTTCTGTTTTATTAACCACAAAAGTAAGTAAACTACCACCTAGGGAGTGTTTGACAGAGCTTATTTGGACTTATATTATAACCTAAGCATTTCTATAACTGTTTGAAAGAGCGTATGAAAATAGTATGAGACATATCTAAAAATTTAACTTAACTTGTTTTCTTTAGCTTCTCTAAATAGCTTATTGTCATACGCTATTTTCAGCTTTCGATGGTAGAAGTAACTTATATGAAAATGGTTATACAATAGGGCTGCATTCGGATTGTGTTATGAACGACTTATCTGACCTTATCTACTAGTATAAGCACGTGACAGGATATATTTTAGAGAACTTATAAAAACAACTTCTGACATGTTCAGAAGCTGTTTTCATCTAATTTCTATAATCTCTCTGCGATAGCTAATGAAAACAATTTATAGATTATATACAAGCGCATATCATATAAGCTTTACCCTATAAGTGCTTAATTTAGTTGTATATCCAAACATCTCCTAATCCTAACAATGTTTTATATGTTGTTTCAATGCAGTTACATGTAAGCATAAAAACCGATGATATAGCAAGAAGGAGTATTGTTGATCCATTTGTTCATAAGGAATGTTCAGATGAATCATTAATGAAAATGATGGAGATATGTGTAAGGTGTCTTTCTAGTGAACCAAATGAAAGGCCTTCTGTGGAAGATATTCTTTGGAATTTACAGTTTGCAGCACAAGTTCAGAATTCATGGAAAAGAGAAACAAGTGATCATAGAGATTCACCTATATCATCCTCAAGGGAGATATAAGGTTACTATGAAATTAATAGGGTGTATGCTACTTTGTACAAAATGTTTCATTTTATATATACATATTGTATCAGCATGATTAATTATCACAGTTTTAAAATCATCTTTGTTACCAGAATTCATTAAATACGTGTTCATCAATTTTTCCTTTTATTTATATATCTTTTTTGGATAATCCTTTTATTTATATTTGTTGATTTCATTTTCTGGCTATCGTTCAATTTCTGAATGCAGAAGCCAAAATCAAGCCTTTTTTGTGAGTCCCTTGAGAATTATTTATGTGCTACACTTTAATTCATTTCAACATAATTATCAATAAAGTGATTCTCCTCCTTCTATAGTCAATGATCTGGAATGGAGAAGTTCGATGAGTAACCGGTGAATAATATTCATAACATATATTTGCAATCAAATTTTTCAGTCTCTATAGATATAAGTACAAAATATTTGTCTTAATATGACATATCTCTACCAACTTAAGGATTTAATATAAAAAATATGCCAAGGTAGTGATGCTACCATTTGACTAACAACAGAGAGGATATAATTATCATTCCACATCTGTAAAACCTTGGCTAAATGAAAATCCATGCACACTCAAGGTAAAGAAAGAAGCTGTGGAAAGTAAAATCTGAAGGTTTCTAAAGTATCATGAGTTGCACTTGACATTCTGAATTAATAATTCACAGGAAATAATTTGGACTTATTTATTACTTTTGAATTGCTATAGTTTTACTCTTTGGAAACATATAAAATTTGCTTACCTTTAAAGTCAATACCACTCGAGTGACAGTGAGAGTACAAAAATCTACTCCAGTTGTTACTGAAAAAAGGTTGGCCCAAAAGTATATGTTACGTTCACCATGCTAAAAGAACTTTTTGCTGCACTCAGGTTGCTGATAGTAATATGACGTCAGTTCTTCGATGAACCATCTTCATAAGTGGATCACCGTGGACCAATGTTTAAAATTATCAGGAATTCTGAGGATAGTCATCGATACTATTCAAAAATAAAAACGTATGATCCTTTTCATATTTACGGTTAAGATGATGACTTGATTGATGTCGGTTCAATAGGAACTACATATTTATTTTCTGTTGTTTTAATCAAACCGGTTTCAATTAAGTCAATATTTTAATCGTAAAAATGAGAAGGATCATTAACATTTATCACTAAGAAACGAGTATGTCATCGTTGGAGTTTTAAACAATTTTTAGTCCTAGACCATGATGGATCACTTATGAAGGCGGTCCATATTAGAATTCCTCGGTAATAACATACTCCCTCCGTCCTAAAATATAAGCAAAAATTGGTCAACGAAAGTTAATGTATTTGGTACAAATTTTTAACCAAATACATTAACTTTTGTTGACCAATTTTTGCTTATATTTTGGGACAGAGGGAGTATATGATTAACTTTTTTTTTGTAACTTTTTTTGTAAGTCAACAAGTATGTCATTTGATCCTATCCCTGATTGAATAAACAAAAAAAAAACACTGTCTATGATGCTCTAAAATATTCATGAATGTCTTAAATAAGTTTGTACATAACCTGATTTTGATAAAGACCAATGTTTGACTTCACCTGTGTATAAAACACAGAAATTTGCTACAGAAATAAGCCAGAGCATTTTCCTTTATGTTATAACTAACTCAAGAATCAGTATACACTACTTTTGGAAAAAGAAACAGAAAACAATGAAATACATTCCTAAAAATTATGAAAAACAATGCACAAAGAAGTGAGTGTGACGCACGAACTCAAACTCAAACTCAAATGAGTTAATATCTTGATTGCAACTGCTTGGAATCCTAAATATCATACCTCAAAGTCAGGATTTATCAACTTCCATGACTCTTTATTCTAATGAACTTGAAGCACAAACCCTCAAGTCTATCTTACCATGAAACTATTATTGGCGCAAAATTGAAATTCTTACTGATCAGAGAACAAATAAGCTTAACATTCCCTCGCGGTTCATAACATAGCTATCTTCTTAAACATTGAATACATGGAATTAGCCATGACAGTAATGTACTTGAAGAAATCCTCAATGCCTCATCCAACAACAAATGTTACTAGGACTTGGTTAGGATATTACACGCTTTCCTGAAAGGATCCGGAGCGAGAGAAAGCAGCAGGGTTTGCTCGTAGAATTTGATTATCGTCTAAATCACGAGAACTTGCATTTGACTTAGGTTCAAATGATTTAAAAACACTTCCTTTCATAATAGGTTTGTTCTGTTCAGATTTAGTTCTCAAAGTTGACCATATAGAACTCTTAGCAGCCTCTTCTGGATCATTAATTCTGATAGTTTTAGGCACCCAAATATTCTGCTTCACTGTATCTTCTTCTTGTGTACTTCCATCTCTACAATGTTTTCCTAAAGTTGGTGACCTATTACCGGAACAAGTACCACTGCTAGCCGAAGATGAAGGGGATGGAATGCCGACTAACGATAATTCTTCCATTTGGCCAACCCAATTTGGCATACAACCCCAATATGAAGGTGTCATCGGTACTTCTACTGCCATCATGGTTGCAGGACTTGAAGTTATGTTATCAGGCTTAAATGCCACCGGATTCCAACATGGATAGGTCCATGGAGGAGCAGAGTAATAATGAAGTGAATGTAAAGGAATTAAGCCATTGCATTGTGGTGTCAAAGTCAAACCAATATGCTCTATTCCACTTTCAGAATACTCCATTTCCTTGGATTCAGAAGCTCTCACATAAGAGCTGGAAGAGTTCTCAATTTCCTCTTTGACAGTAGAAGAGTCCGTTTCAATTTTTCTATTGCCCTTGAGATTTAACACAGTTTCTACCGATTCACTAAGAGGAACTTCCTCCTTGGAATCTATGTGTATGACAGGTACTGCATCAAGGGTAACAGGAACTTGACAATTCTGCAAAGGCGATTGCTTATTTCTACGCTTACCGGCTCCAATAGGAACATTCCTAATTACTCCACCAGCTGTCCAATACCTCTGGCAATTTTTGCAGAAATGCCTTGGTTGGTTAACATTGTAATTGTTGAAATAGCAAAACTTTGTCTCCAAACTATTGCAGCGAGGACACGGCAGAACCTTGTCTGGCTTCTTGAAAACTTTCTCTTGATTGTCAGTATCTCTTTTGGCAGTCTTGTGTTCATTAGTTCTATGAACTGCTTTGGTCACCGGTTTCAAAGTACCGGTATTGTACATGTTTGGAATAGTATTAGCATCTTCTTGTGGATTAGCTTGTTTGCTGGAAAGCTCATTCGTACGAACATCAACATCAGCATTAGCTGATTCTTCAAGTCCATTCTGCAATTGAGTACCAAACTGTGTCAGTCGACACACATTAAAAAGACAACTTGCATTAGGACCAAAAGTTATAACTCATTGATAGTATGCATTTCTATCGGTGCTTTCAATCACGGATCGCCGAAAATAATGACTTTTTCAAATTAGCGGCATAACAGTTCTATGGCACTGCTATTTGACAACATTTTGTACTAGATAATGTATCGTGGAACAACACTAATTTGGTCAAAATCTGCTACGCTATAGCCACTATTTAACAACGTTGATTTCTACACATCAAAACTATACATGAAATACCCACAAATTAAACAATACCAAAAACTCGTGGTTTTACTCGAGCAAAGTAATCAAACAGTTAAAGAATATGACAACAAGAATCAAGTTAAAATGCAATCGATTTTGAACTTAACATAACAAAAGGTCAAAAAAATTCTTTCGCCTAACATATTTCATTTTAATTTTGTGTTAATCCTCTGGTTCCTAAGGGAAGGCGTTCCAGTAATCCGGAGTTCGGCCAAAACGTAAGTAAAGTCTGACCAAGAATTATCCCACTCAGGAATCGAACTCAGATTCCCACGAACAATTCGTACTTAGTGGAGTTCATTAATAATTCGAGTCCAATTACTCGGTCAACCAGACATATTCCAATGATACAGTAACCAGAACACACCTCAATTAATTTGGTCCAATTTAACATTTTTCATGTCAATTACTGGTGAAACAGTTCAGTCCAACTTAAAAAACCAGATTCAAACAAAAATAATTCAAATTGAACCCTACCACTTATTTTCTATAGTAACACTCAAAAGTCAAGTCTCACTACCTTCAAAACAAATTATCAAACAACATCATATACCTAGCTATAATATAAACATTTTTGAGTTATAGATATTAATAACAAAATCAAAATATTCATTATTATACAAGTATATACAACCTAGAACTATATATATACGAATAATAATAAATAGCCTCTATATCCATTCAGTATGAAAGGAAAAAAAAAAATCTGGGTTTTTAATTTTTTAGTATAAAAATGCAAACTTTAGCATTAAGTAAAGTGCAAGCCAAAAAATATATAAGAAAGATAAAAAGGTGCAAAAAAGATGAAAAGGAAAATGAAAAGCATGACCATGATGGATTGTTGATGTGGAAGAGAGTGAATCTGTGAATCTGTGGTGGGAGTATGAATTTGAATATCACTTCCAAAAAGCTTGA
Source organism: Medicago sativa (assembly GCF_051527215.1). Lineage (NCBI taxonomy): Eukaryota > Viridiplantae > Streptophyta > Magnoliopsida > Fabales > Fabaceae > Medicago > Medicago sativa. Next base: position 33,755,250 of record NC_140756.1, on the reverse strand, counting down.
TTGAATGAAGGATCTTGTTGTTGTTGTTGTTCTTGTTTAATATGGAACATGCCTCAAATGGAACAACTTTGTAAGTTACTTAGGATGGAAAAAGAAACAAAGAAAGAAAGTGGAAAATGACTCAAAAAAGTAACTAAAGAAGAAAAGATGGCGCAACTTAGAAACAAACAAACAAAGAAACCCAAAACCATGGGAATGTGTAATAAACTTTTTATTTAATATATAGAATGTAGATATAATAAAGTCAAATGAAATTGTTGAATTCAATATTTTCATTCATTTTTGAATTTGGGATATTGCCGATGTATCTGTGAATTTCATTGATTTTTTTTTTTTTTTAAGAAAATGTTAATGAATGTTTATGGCACTTTTTAAGAACTATAAATAGTTTCTTAAATACGAATTCTTAAAGAATGTTCGACACTCGGAAACCTTTTTTTTTTAAGAGTTTTTCACTTATACTTAGAGCATGTTTGGCTCTGCTTAATTTCAACTTAACTTCAACTTCTAAGAAGAAGTGGGGCCAAACACAATTTTAATAAAGTTCTTAATAAAAGAAGTGACTTTTTTGCAAAGAAGAAAATCTAATAAAAGTGACTTTGAAAATAAGATGGGAAAATGAACTTTGAAGCAACTTCTCGCCACTGTATTCCCTTGTGCACCTTCGATTCCCGTGCAAACCCATATATTCTTTAATTTATTATTATTTTTTGCATAGTTGGCGCCATCATTTTTTCTTCATTTTCAGGAAACCGCCAAAACTTCACAACCCTAGTTATATATATTTTTTCTATTTCAGGTTTCTGCTACACCTATCCAGCTGGCTGCTGCCGCCGCTGACAATTGGTGTGGTGCAGGTACATCATGTTTATATTTTATCTTTTGATTCCTATAAATCTTGTTTATTTCTTTTGTCCTTTTGTTACTTTTTCTTATCCCTTATACGATCTTTCAGTTTATATACTTCTGTTCATTGATCAAATTTTGTCCATTTGTTCTTCAGTAATAATCTTGCTACTTTGTTAAAAGCTTATATTATATTTTAGTTTGTGTTTTGTTTATTAACCCTGTCATTCAATAAGATATCAGATCCATTTGTTTATTACTACTACTAGCATTCTACTTTGTTTATTATATAGTTTCATTACTTCTATATATGTTATCATATGGATCTTTATTTCGTTGAATCTTTTCTTTTATTTTCATTTGAAATGATATTCATCTAGGCCATTTGTTATAATGATCATAGAGTATTGATCAAATGAGTTGGTTAGATACTTTTAATATTATAATTTTATGCATTTAGATACTTTTAATATTAATATTTGAGCAACTTTACTTTATATTTATTTTCATTTGGTAATGACATTATTTACAGATGTCTTCTAATCAGATCAATGAGCATTCAAGAAAAATTAAAAAAAGAAAATGCATGTTTTATAAAATATGTTATGGGGCAGCGATGATTGCATATGACTGTCACATGAAGTACTTACTAAAGCAAGGTAATAGATTTCTTTATTCTCATGGATAGACTTGGGTTCGAGAAACTCTTAACACTCTGGGTAAAAGTTATAATATGTTTAGAATGGAAACTCATGCTGTATTAAAACTTAAAAAGTTATTAGTGAGTAAGGGATGGTTGCACCCATCAAACGAAATGACATCCTTAGAGGCACTTGTTATGTTTATTTGGAGTTGTGCGCATAGCGAGACTAATAGAAATATTCAAAATAAATTTAGAAATCAGGAGAGACCGTAAATAGGAAGTTTAATGAAGTTTTAGAAAGTTTATGTTTACTAGCAAAAGAAATTGTGAGGCCTCCTGATTTTAACTTCACAGGTCTTTACAAAATTTAATTTTTTTTTAAAAAAAATGCCTTTTATTTTATTTATGATAATTTATAATAAAATCTCAAAGCTTTTTTAAAAATATTTTGCCAAACAGATTTTAACTGAAAAGTACTAATTAAGTTGAAAAAAACAACAAATACCAAACAACTTTAACTTCAACTTCAAAGTTTTAATTTTCAACTTTATTCTAAAAGTGACTTTTAGATCTAATAAAAGTAGGGCCAAACGCACCCTTACTACCACTTGATTGAGTCAAATGAAATTAAATATCATTAGTGAGTAAAATAAAATAAAATAAAATTAAGTCTTATGCACAAGATAGTTCATTTATATTTCAATTTAATTATTGATTTTTAATCTCGAGTTAAGTAAGACACAATGCAAAAAAGTAAAAATTAAATAATCTTTAAGATGTTAGGGTCAGTTGCAGTACACGTAATAAGAAAATAGATATGTATAATATACTTTTGAACAATAGATATGTATAATATATTTATTTTATAGAATGATGTTACATATTGTATGTAAATACTCTTGTGATAAAACTATATTTGATTTGTTATAAATTTTAAATTAATTCTCATATTTTTAAAAATCTGTAGTCAAATTTAATTTAGCTATAAAACTTTCATTTAGGGTTTGGGTGTGTAAGATTCGTTGGATTAAGTGAGATAAGATGTGTCTTTATCACGAAAAGAAGGGTTAGATGGATGTAGGGTGCTAAAATTCAATATTGCTTTGTTATGAAAGTGATGTTGAAGGTTAAGAGCGAATTAGAGTGGTTTATAGTTTAAGTTTATGTCTCATAAGTATGGGTTAGAGTGGAGCGGATAAAAGTTCAGCTTCACATGTGAATTAGGCTTTTCTCATGAAGATGATTTGGAATTTTATAGACAATTCTGACGACCTTTGGTGTCAATTTTTTCCACATGAAATATAGGTGTAATAATGATCTCTTTGGAAAGCCTTGATTGGTATCTTTTGGTTATGGATATTCGGAGTCCTTCGAGCGCTTGGGACCGTGATTTTCTTACAAACAATTTGTCATTTGACACTTTTAACTTGTGATTGGTTACCCTGTGGGTCACCGCTGCCTCACATTTGCAACTCATTTCACCGTGAATTTGTAAAGCTACTATTTGTAGCTTCTCTCTCAATGCTACTTTGTACCGTGATTTTGTCTTTCACCATACTCACACTTAGTCAAGTTCAAACCCTTCTAACTCCTACATATCTAGCAGTCGTTACACAATTGGGTGTGTTGGGACCAATATCCACCATTTTTATAGTTAAAAGTGAATATTCTTTGCGGTATCATATTGTTCCTTCTGATTTCAATAACCTCAACATGAAGAAGGGATAGAACAAACATATACAGATGGGAGACTACCTTCATGAGTGAGAGCGTGCAAACATTATTGGCAGGAGTATTTATATTGTGAGATATTCATAGATGTTTATGTAGAAAACATGTATATACTAATTAAATTCAAATTTACTTCTAGCCTCTCTGAAAATTTATTTTTGAGTCCATCCCTATGTGCACTCTATTAATGCATCATATGTTCACACAATTTTTTATCATCTAAATTATACTTACAACTTACAAGGATGTTCTAAGATACATTTTAATTAACCTAAACAAGTAATTAGGTTTAAGCAAAAAATAAATGAGTGATAAGGCATTAGGGTCCACAAAATATAAAGAAAAGACAAAGCCACTTTCTGCTCCTTTTGAAGAGTCCACTTGTGATGCTGGCAAAAATAAAAGGACGGACCGACTTGTGACATTTGTGGTGTTTCCATAGTCTTTTTCTTTTTCCATATATGAACAACAAAGTCACACTGACCCTTGTCAGGTGACATAGGGAATTAATTCCATGGAGTCCTAATGTTGTCATCTGCATTATTACTTTACTGCCATTGCATGCTACTTTGATAAACTTATTTACACCCTCCGTCTTTATATATAAGCACCCTTTTATTAGAGACAAATGGTGCTTATATATAGGGACGGAGGGAGTAGTTTTTAAAGGGAATTGATTTTTTTTTAAAAATTTATTTAGTTGCAATGCAATCATGTTTTATGTATCATTCATTCATGCATGCATATCTTAAAGGATGTATGTATCTTCCCTTCTAGGTCAGTTGAATTTACAGATACTGTGCAAGTGAACATTTATTTTTAATTTATTATTCAAATTAAAGTATATTATATCAAGTATATCAAATGTAATAATGATATAGTATAATTAATATTGCCATATTTTTGAATGACTCTTGGTGAATCAGTTAAAATCAATTCACTCTCTTTTTTACAGTTTAGTAAAGTAGAATTGAACTAAGTAGGCTTATATGAGGTAAAAACATGATTATCATCAAAGGAGGCAATGAAAACAACTCTTCATATTAAAATTTGATCAGTAACATATAATCAATTTTCTCATTTTCTGCTATAATCAATGTAAATTTACAACAACCTAATTTTATAAATACAAGAACAAAAATACAACATTTTGTATGAAACAAAAACTCTATCTACCCTTTGGATAGAAAACAATGAAATCATGGCAACCAACATCAATAATATTCTGACGTAGCCTAAAGAATGAATAACTTTACAAAAAGAAATAATACAACAAAGGTACAAGATGAACACTAGTGCTATCTTTGTGGATTTGAGATGTGAAGCATTTCTATCTGTCTATCTCCATTGACCCTTCTATTCTCAAACTTCTCGATTTCTCTTGAAATCTGAATATCGTCGGGACAATAATATTGATAAATAAACTTTACAACAAAACGTGGAAGCAATGCTGCTATCAGTATTCCAAACAAACATAACCAGAATAATGTGGTGCTTGCCACATCAAAGATAGCCCTGCAAAGTTTTGTACACATGTAATAGTCAGATTTTATGTTACACGATTACAAAATAATGTAGAAATTCTCGCATATAAAAACTATTTAAGCCATCCAATGTGGAACTCTCAACACGCCCTTCTCAAGCCTAGGATTGAACATTTGGAACATGACCTAGGTGGTCCAATAAGACTAGGATAGAAACAAATATCATCTTAGAATTTGAGTTGAGTCTAACTCAACCCTACAAAGTTGACTTGTAAGATAAGGATTTTTCTCGACTTACAACTCGAATTCAGAGTATACCACTATCCAACGTAGACTTATTTAAGAGGATTGATTTTGCAATCCATAAAGGGGAACCTGTTGGATGCACAAGGTGGGTCCTCCCACCCTCACCCCAACAGAGTTTTCTCCACACACGAGTTAGGAATTGAAACATTGATGACTACTTGCTTAAGCTGCCTGATCGTTACCACTCTGACCTATCACATGTTGGTGACTCTGAGCCATTTTAAAACATAATAAAATGACTTATTTTATAATGACTATAAAAATAAACATATTCACATGCATGCATGACATGACTAATTGGCAATGTTTTAAAAATAAACATGTCATCTCCTTGTGTTTTACATCGTTGGATTCATTTGCATAAAGATAGAACGTACCAGTAACCATGAAGTGACGGTATAGCATCAACAACCATGACACATATGAAAGTTGCGATGATAGACCCCCAAATGGATGCATGAGAAATCCAAGTCCACCTGATTACATCCATGGCCAAGTGCAAATTGACCAAAATAACTATCGAAATAGTCCAAAGATCCCCAATACTTGCTATATCTACAGTGCTTCCCCAATATGCAAAGAGAGGAACAAAAAAGACAACAATGCTTTGCCATAACGTATCGGCTATTGTCAACCAAAACAATTTTTTGTTGTAGGCCTCTTGTCTTTGTCCAGCCCCATAAAGCTGAGGACTCTGTAGGAGAGTCCTTTTACTAAGATCCTTGTCAAAAATGGCAACAACAATAGTTGGCACTGCAGTGTAGATTATTGAATACAACATGCTGCTCCATTCATTTATAGCTGTTGTCAAAGTGAAAGCAGTGAAGAGAACATACCTGGTAGACAAAGACACACGACAAGATAGTAAGATATCAAAATTTGAAACCATGCATCTTAAAAGCCACAAAGAGCAATGGTCACAGTTTTTGCACAAGAGTTTTTATAAACTTGTTAAAGTGATGCAAAGACACGCATGCAAGCGTGCACATAGGCACATATAGAAATAAATTGGTAAATTGATGTTTGTAGCATACTCAATGACGAACTGCATGATGACAACATCTACATATAAACATAAGCTGAATTTTAACTTACCAAAACAGAATTAGCACAAAGACAGCATTTCTGTAAAAATTGTATAGCACCATGTAGCCTAGTCGTTGGTAATTCCAGTGTCCGTGTACAAATAAGAGAGGAACTAAAAACCGAAACTGCCCCATTGCAAAATCTGAAGCCATTACAGCTTGCCTACCCTCCTGACCACTGATGCCAACCCCAACATCAGCCATTTGGATCATTGATACATCGTTAGCACCTATAACACATGAAGGAGAAAGATCATTTACACAACAATAAATCATGTATAAGAATTTTTTATCTTTGTTATCCTAGTATTGTGTTATCATTATTTGAAGGGAAATGATAATCTGAAACAAGTAAAATGAAGATACCATACCATCTCCGATGGCTAGAGTCATGTCGGCCGTCCTATTCTTTACGAGAGAGACAATCCCAGCCTTTTGCAACGGAGCTACTCGACAACAAAGAACAACGGAACATCTTCGTGCAAGTTCAAAGAGCTGGAATCAACAGCATTGGTCAAAGTCAGCAAATAAGAAATAAGCATGAAATGCATTGTAAACACCATCTGAGATCTATCAGCACATACCTCTTCTTCAAGTTCACTATCAAGAATATATACAAGGCTGGTACCATCAATAATCAACGCCATAGGAGTTGAAACAACTCCATCAGAACTTCCTTCAAGATAGTTGCCAACCTCAGACGCAGCTACGTTTTTTCTAGACATGAGAAGTGCATCCTGTAAACGTCTTCTGCACGACTCTCGATTATTGCTCTTAATTCTAAATTGAGTCATGCCGCTTGTTAGTAGCTTTGACGAGTAGCCAATTGATATGGCAGTTTCTTGTTTGTCCCCAGTCAACACCCATACTTTAATACCGGCTTTCCTTAGAGACTCAATAGCTTCCGGTACACCTTGCTGCAGTTTATCTTCAATAGCGGTAGCGCCCAATATGCATAGGTTATTTTCTACATTTGCAGCAACCTTGCGAAGCAAAGCAGCCCTACCAATCATAGAAGTACTTGCTGCCTCAAAGGCAAAATGCCATTGATCAAATTCTGAAGCATTTAAGTCCCGCATCCCAATAACAAGCGTCCTCAAACCCACAGAAGAATAAGAGTGAAGATGGGTTTCAGTATCCTGTATTATGTCTGTATTCAATGATTTATTGATCACACTGAACATTGATGTATCCGCCCCTTTGACGAAAAGTTTCACCGAATTGTCATTGCACCCCAATATAACAGACATTCTTTTCCGATCACTATCAAATTCATGCAACCCCAAGACATTGAACCTGCATAGCCCAAAATGAGAGCATTCATAAAAAAAGGACTACTTTGGGACCTAATTCAAGGGCTAAAGCAGTTGAAGGAGTTAAGGAGCTGGGGTTCAAATAATATTTGCAAATACTCTTACAAACTGCTTAAACATCATTAATACAAAACCATTAACAGCAAATCATTCTAAATTGTCAATTTTCAACATAAAAATGTATGTTTGGGGAAGAAAAAGAAGCAAAAAGTAATTTATTAAAAAAATTAATTTACCTTTGTTGTTCTCCATGAATATCAATCATTATGTGACCTGAGGTTCGCTCTATAAGCATAAAACCATAGGCAGCGGCAGCATATGTCAACGCTTGTTCATCTGGTGATTCCCCTTGATAATCTATCAGCTTGACTGTAGGGTCGGATGTGTCAACAACAAGAGGCACAATAGTATTGCATGCTGCCAGTGCAAGAAAGAAATCGTATATCCGTTTTCCATCTTTGCTTGCAAATCCACTTTTTGCTAATTGCATAAGCTCTTGATTAACTTTCACCTTCATCTTTGGCTTCAAGACCTTTCCATTCACTGAGACCAAATAACAACACAAAAATAAACATGCGAAGTAAAAAAGAACAAATGCAATAAACTTAAAGCTAAAAGTATGTTAGAACAACAGACAAGCATATTTGACGAAGAAATTGCACCTTGAAGAGAGTATTCAACTTGCTCATTCTCAAGGCTGGCTTTTGCAGAACTGTAATCGACACCCCAAATACTAGCGCATTGAAACTCCATCTTGTTCTCAGTCAGAGTGCCAGTTTTGTCCGAAAAGACATATTTAATTTGCCCTAAATCTTCATTGATATTCAAGGCCCTACACTGAAACCTTGAATTTGTTGCCTCATCATACAATCTAGAATCTTTGATCATGAAGTAGGCCTGACCAACACGAACAAGCTCCATAGAAATGTACAAGGATATCGGGATCATAACCTGGTAAACTATAACCGACATGAGGAATGTGAAAAGGATTTCCACTCCCCATCCATAATATTGATAACTTTCCTCTTTTCCCTTTGAAAAATCCAATTTCCTATAATAAGGTAATCGATTCAATTCATTCTTGTTTCGCTTTAACCAAACAGCAGCACAAACTGAAGTAACTGAACACAAAACTACAAGAAAGAACGAAAGCATGATGATCTCAGAGTTCATTTGTGTCTCAAGACGGCTCCTCTTAGACGGAGCTCCTGAGTTGTTGAGCATAGCTTTCGTCTCACGACCACAATACACGGCAACACCAACCACACAATTAGTATTCTTAAGTTCACATCCTCTAAGTACAATATTCGAGGAACCAAGTGACAATCTCTTTCCATCAACCTCCATTGTAGCTTGAAATCCATATATATTCCTATTCGGTTTCTCGCACTTAATCAAACCACTAAACCTCTCCTTTTCATGAAACTTAAATTGAGTCTCTTGTTTTGCATACCTAGTCTTTAAATTAGACTCACCATCTAGATTAAGAGTTTGAACATAAGCAACACCGGTAGGATCACTCGCCGACAACAAAACAAAATCACACGGAATCGGTTCATTTGCATTGATTTTAATGATCTCGCCAACTCTAATATCTTTCCATTTCTTCTCAATGAAATGACCATTAACCAAAACCAATCCTAACCTATTGTTCTCAACTTTATCTGATCTATGTCTCCTCCAATCCTCATATGCATCTTTCACAGCAGTAACAAGAAGAACAAAAGCCAATGGCAAAATTGATACACCTCTACCAAAAACAGCTAGTTGAGGTAACTGATTAAGTATAGCAATTATAAGGAAATAAATATAAGCAACTCTATGAAACTGTTCAAACAAATTCCTAGGAAGAAAAGTTATAAAAGAGTATTTTCCGGTCCGAACCGAATTCCCAGCAAATTCAAATCTCTCATTTGTTCTATCAGGATCATCAACATAAATCAACCTAGCATCTTCATCACTGATTTCTTTCTGAGACATGCTGAATGCTTCAGAATCAGCAACACCCTTTGATCCATATCTCACAGGTTTGGACTCAGAGTGACCAAAAGTGACTTCCCTAGTTGAATTTCTACCAGAACTTCTTCTTGATGATGAATTATGCATGAAAGTTTCAAACTTTGAAGAATTCTCAGATGGGTTTTTTGTATCCATCATAATTTGACTTTTTGACTTAACTAGATCTTGAAAAAACCATAATTTGTTCTAGTACTAAAACATTTATTAAGGTTGTTTTAAATATGGGATCAGAACATAATAACAGCATTAAATTACATGATCCAATCATCAAAAAGACATAAAAACATGAAACACCAACACCAACGTTGTTTGTTTCACACACAAGTTTGTTTCTATAGAAACCAAAGACAGAGTGAAAAAAGAAAAAAAAACTGGAAAAGAAACAAACCCAGAAGTTCAAATCTGGAAAATGTTGCAGATGTGAAGTGAAAGGTGGTAGAAGAAAAGGGTAGCTTTGGAGAAATGGTTGCTTTGTTTGAGTTGATGAAGATAAAGAAGAAGTAGAAGCAAGTTGGTGAGAGATGCTTGTGAATTTGGACAGCACAATGGTCAATGGCACTGTGTGTAGAGAGAGAAGAGAAGAGAGAGAAAGGACGGCAGTTTGGAAGGAAAATAAAAGAAAAAAATTAGTAAGATGGATCACACGAGTTAAGTCCGTAAAATCTAGTTCAACTGATAAAATTGATATTGTTAGATTAGATATTGAGTTGAATTTGAATTTAAAATTGTGTGTGAATTTAAGTACGAATTTGTAATTTTTAAGTATGAATATGAAATTAAATATCAACTTTAACTTATGATTAACACCTTTTAAACTTATGGTTAATTATATTTAGTAGATTGTTAATGGCATTCAAGCTTATGGGTTTATGGTTAACTATATTTAGTAGATGGTTAATAGCATTCAAGCTTATGGTTTATTGTTTATGTGTATAAATCATTGATTAATTATTGTAATACTTTATAATATTTTATTCATTAATTAAACACTTTTGATTACATATGAAACATCTTTAAAAAAAACTTACATATTTAAACTTTTTTGTGTTAAAAGTTTTTTACGAAAAATTGATATTGAAAATTAATTTCAATAATTAAACTTGTAAATTGTAATAATGTCACTGCTGTTGTGTTTATTACATTTTTTTGAAGGAATTGTGTTTATTACTTAATGGGTTACTATTGTTATGTTAATGTTTTTATGAATATTAATCAAATTCATTGAAACATCTTACTTACATGTGAAGAATTTTTTTTATTTTGTTATCTTAGAAGTGAAGATACTCTACACCTTTTTTAGGAACTGTTGAAGATGACAACCAATTATGTACGAGATAAATTTAGGGTGTGTTTGGATTGAGTGTTTAGAAGGGGAAGGGAGAGGATGATTTACTTTTCTTTTTTTTCAATTACGAACTATATAACATGTTTTTCTAAAATAAATTAAGTGTGAATGATAATTGTTTATCATGTTAATATGTTAACTTTTTAGAAAACATTTTATAGTGTCCATAATTTAAAAATGAAAAGTGAACACTCCCCTCCCCTCCCTTCCCCTCCCAAACCCTCCATTCAAACACACTCTTAAAAAAAAAGTATACTAGTTATCATAAACTACAAAGTAGTCACACCTATAGTTTCAAATTTAAGTAAGGAAAAATGTTTAGTTACACATAACTTTAAATTAAAAAGATTTAGGCATACATGCATAAATGATAAAATTTAAAAGAGAAATAATTTAGTTATATCACTTAATATCATTTCTCTTTTAAAATTTATCTTTTTTTTTTTGAAACGGCAAAATATTATTAGCCAACAACCCGTGCAAGAAGCACTAATAAGCTGAGGTGGAGAAAAAAAAATACACACAAGGGGAAATCGGTTGCCAAATAAACAAAGGCTTGAACAAAAACCCCTTAAAAAACCACCCAAAAAAGAAAAAGCCCAAAGCGAACTAGTAATGACGCCGACATATACATATGACAGCCAGCTGCATACGTCTGCGTCAAAACCAAAAACAGCAAAACCAAACTAATAGCAGCCACTCCTAGCGCTAAAACTGCTACTGGAGCCTCCCACACCAGCAAAAGCAAACAGAACCCGCCAATCACAGAGAGGGAATCAGCGCTAGAAAAACCAAGGAGATACAACACCAAACTTGCCAACCAACTGGACAGCCACTGCACCACAAAGAAAACCAACAGCTCCACACCTACCTCAGCCACAAAGAAAGACTTATCCCCGCAACAAGCATTCATGCGGACTCCACAACCATTCATAATATAAGCACGACTGAGAATTAAGACTTCCCAAAACCCATTTCCAAGACAACAACTTAATATCTTCCACCACCTCATCACATCTCATCACCACATCATTAAAAATACACTCATTTCTAGCCCTCCAAATACCCCAAATAGCTGCTTGCCAAATCAATCGCAACCCCTTCCGGATTTTAGAATTCCTCACTCCACCACTCCAACACTCCCAATGTATAAACAAATTAGGCGGCATTATAAAATTTAAATCCAACCAACCCATTAAATTCATCCAAATGTTCCTAGCTTTATCACAATGAAGAAATAAATGGTTAGTGCTCTCCGACGTCGACACACACCAAACACAATTAGAATCAATGTCCGGAGGCAAACAATGCCTCACTTCCAAGTTACGCCTTGTTGGGATATGATCAAGAAGAGCCTTCCAAACAAACGCCGTCACCTTTGATGGAGCCCTCACCTTCCAAATATTCCGGAAAACAAACCTCTCATCATCCGATAAAATACCCTCCATCCTCCTCTCCTCTTCCAACTTCAAATACAAAGACTTCACCGTAAACTCCTCTTCCCCACTCAACCTCCACCACCACACATCTTTCTCATTACTTAAAACGACACCATCCAACTCTCCCAATAAATCATTAAGAAGATTCTCTTCCCAAACAAACAAACGACGTCTCCAAGTAAAGACCCAACTTCCTCCGATAGCATTATCCTCCCACATCGCATCCACCATAGCCTCTTGTTGGGTAGAGATAGTAAAAAGTCTATTATATTTAATCTTGAAAGGGACATCACCTCTCCAAGCCACCTTCCAAAAGATTGTAGTAATACCATCCCCCACACGCCTATCAATCTCCTCATTAAACCAAAGTTCCTCCCCCCTTATCAAGGTTCACTAAATCCTTCCACCACTTTGAAGCATCTCTCGGAACAACCTCCTCCCCCACCTCCAATTTAGCACAAACATTATTACCATACCTCTCCACAAGGACCTCCTTCCAAAGGGCCTTCTCCCCAAATAACAACGTCCACCTCCACTTGGCAAGCAAACTCAAATTCATTAGCCGGATATCCCTAACACCAAGACCTCCATACTCCTTTGGTTGACACACCACCTCCCACTTAACCCAATTAATTTTCCTACCAACCCACACACCACCCCAAAGAAACTCCCTTTGTAATCTCACTATTTTCTTCCAAACTTTCACCGGTAATTTAAAAAAGGAGAGATGAAAAATAGGAATAGAATTCAAGATGGAATTTAGAAGAACAATTCTTCCACCGAGGCTAATAAACGTATTCCCCCAAGAAAACAATCTCTTAGATAGTTGGTCCAAAAGCTGATCCCACGTTGCCACTCTACCCGGATTACCTCCCACCGGCAACCCCAAATATCGAAACGAAAAACTCCCTTGACTACAATTCAAAAAATTACACGCCATTTCCATAAAATCCGGATTCACATTAATACCCATCAAGCAACTTTTATAAAAATTCACCTTTAGTCCGGAAACCATTTCAAAACCTCTAAGTAAAGCTTTCAACGTCCAAAGATTCTCCACCGTTGCCTTCCCCATACAAATAGTGTCATTGGCATATTGAAGATGCGAATACACCTTCCCATCTTCCTTCATCTTAAAACCTTCAAAAAAATTAAGATTAACCGCATTCCTCATCAAACCGCTAAACCTTTCCGCCACCAAAAGAAAGAGAAAAGGAGCTAAGGGATCTCCTTGCTTTAATCCTCTATGAATATTAATTTCTTCCGTCGGACACCCATTGACAAGAATGGACATACTCCCACCACACACACACGCCTTCATCCACGTTATCCACTTCGAACATAACCCCACTCTCTTCATCATATATACCAAGAAACTCCAATCTATTGAGTCGTAAGCCTTTTCAAAATCCACTTTAAGAATTAAACACTCCTTCTTAAATTTCCGAGCATAATCCACAATCTCATTAATTACCAACACCCTATCCACCAAATTTCTACCCTTAAAAAACGCCGATTGATTCAACGAGATGATTTTATGCATGACCTTCGCAAGCCTCCTAGCTAGAACCTTAGCCAAAAGCTTATAAAGGCATCCCAATAAGGAAATAGGTCTATAATCTTTTAATTCCAAAGGGGAATTAATCTTTGGAATCAACGCCACAAAGTACGCCAACATCGCCTTAGGCAACACTTCATTACCATGAAATTGGTCGAACATAATTCTCACCTCCCCTTTGATCAAATACCAAAAAATTTTCACAAAAGCAAAATTAAAACCATCCGGGCCCGGGTTTTTATCCACTTCACTATCCTTCACCACCCCTTCAATTTCTTCCATTGAGAAAGGAACCACCAAACTCAAATTATCCTCCTCCGACAACATATCGAAAGGCACACCATCAAGCTTCGGCCTCTCCCACATTTGATTTGCAACATGATTGGTAAAATAATCTACCACCACTCTTCTAACATCCGACGGAGATTGCACCCACTCCTCTCCCACCCGAAGAGCTTTAATAGAATTCCTACTACTTCGCAATTTTACACACTTATGGAAATACTTTGAATTCGTATCTCCTTCTTTAATCCATTTCGACATAGCCCGTTGAACCATATTAGAGTCTTTAGCTTTTAGAAGTCTCCATAAATCTCTAAACAACGATTTACGCAACTCCACCTCTTCCTCACTCAAACCCACTTCCTCACCTCTAACATCAAGAGCACGAATGTCTTCCACCCCCTTACTCACCCTAGCCTCTAAGTTGCCATAAACATCCTTGTGCCACTCCTTAATAATACACTTCAAACCCTTAAGTTTTTCTTTCAAGACAAAACTCATCCATCCTTGTCTATTCAACCCTCTCCAAGCCTCCTCTACCACCCTCTTGAAATCATGATTCTCCAACCAATAGTTGTTAAATTGGAAAGGTCTTGCACCCCAATCCCAACCGGCCTCTTTTAAAATTAAAGGGCAATGATCGGAAACATCTCGGGGTAACACCCAAAGAGAAGCTTCACCCCATAAATTCCTCCACTCTTCGGAAATAAGGACCCTATCAATGCGACTCATAGCACTCCCGTTAGGATGATACCACGTGAATCTTCTACCCAACACATTTAAATCTTCTAAATCCGCATCCCTCACGAAATTATTGAAGAGCAAAATTTCCTCCCGTTGAGTTGGTCCTACCTCATCATTCACACCTCTTCTTTCATCACTACTACACACCGAGTTAAAGTCTCCTAAAAAGCACCACGCCCCCTCACCCATAGTTCTTCTCAACTCCGCTAGCTTCTCCCACAACCTCTTCTTAGCCGGTAAATCACACTTAGAATAAACATTCACAATATAGCATCTATGCTTCAAGACTCCCCAATCCAAACAAACCCCAACATACCCTTTGTAACGCCCTCCTTTTTATTTAATTATTTTTATTAAGTTAGAATCTATTTATGTGATTTATTTATATATATGAGGTGTTAGTATTTTATTACGTGACATTATTCTATTATTTATTAGAATATGAGAATTATTAGTGTAAGTAGAATTGGAGGTTAGAATAGAAAGAAGAATAAGTTATTGGGCCTAAATAGATTTAGGAAGAGTGATTAGTATTATAAATAAGGAAGCTTAGGTTAGAAAGAGTTTTTACGTTAAACCGCTTTTTGGAGAAAGAGGAGAAAGGGGAGAACTCGGAGAGAGAACCCTAGGAACGAAGAACGCTGCTTTTGATTTCAGAAAAATAATCTAAGGTAAGGGTGAGACTATCTTTCACTAATATTAGGTCTGTGAATCAATAGATTGCATCTAACATGCTTTAGGATGAGTTTGTAAGGGGAGTTTTATTCATCATAAGGGTTGTATGATCATGTGGATAGTGAAAGGTCGTTAATTTTCGTTGTTTTCTTATTCTTTTGGCAAATCTCTATTACTTTCGTGTCCCTTTATGTTGTTGTGATGATATATTTGATTTATTAGGATTGCTTGAATTATACCGTGTTCAGGTTTTAAGTTTTACCTTAATTTTTCTTTGTGAATCCTATTTGATTTATTCGGTGCTTTCTTAATTCATCGCAAGAGCCTTATAATTATCTGTATTTGAGAGTGGCTTATTCTTAAAGTGTAACTCATTATCCTATAAGCTAGAATTTTGACGTAAGATGAGTATCCTTTATGTTTGGTAGCCCAATTTGATTAATTCTTTATTAGTTGGCAGTGAAATATTTTAATAATTGAGAGAAAAGTGATCGACTAAGATAGATAATAGTGATAATTTTGGAATCTGATATTGTTGTTTTATTATTTCGGGGAAGTCATTGGTTTCAAATATGATGAGTCAATTAGAGACTTAAACAATTAAAATAGGTGCGTGCAATTCCTCTTTTAGCATGTACCAATCTAACCAAAATGAAAGCTATAACTAATAGCAGTAAGACCGATTGGATACCTCTAGGAATTAATCACGAAGAGCAAATTTAATGGATGGCAGAGGCAGAAGCAATAACAATGTATTTATGCTAGTACAAAATCACTTGAAGACTAAAGCACATAGGTTATAATGTGAACTACTATATGAACTATAGTAATTATAATGAAGATATTTTATTATTATAAGTGTATACATAGTATACGAATATTACTACAACATAATTATAATATGTTAATATAATAAGTTTTAAAGATGAATTATTCGATGATGTGTATTGATGTGTTATTTAACGATGTGTAATTTAAGTGCTATTTAACGATGTTGTGTTTGATGATGATATTATTTAAAGATGTGACCTTTGTTATTTATGCACTATATGTATTGATTATGATGCTTATGATGATGCGATGTTTAAGATGTTGATTATCATTTGAAGCTGTTATACTATGATGCTGATATGAGATGAATTATTTATATGCTGCATATACTGCTGAGTCTTATTTAAGATGTAAGTGTCGGTCTAAGTTGTGAAGTCGTAAGAAGTTGTCCAAATTATTGGAATCATATAAGTTGTTTAAGAAGTTCAAGATGTCTAAGTTGTAGGAGTTGAGTCCATTGCATGCTCATTAAAGTTGGGGGCTTTAGGCCCGGCAGCCTTTGTGCTCATTAAAGTTGGGGGCTTTAGGCCCGGCAGCCTTTGTGCTCACACGTTGAAGAGCCTAATTACGCTCATTTATGTTGTTGATTGGTACCACATGCATTTGCATATCAAGAAGTTTCACGATGGTTTAAGTTGTTAAGTTGATAAGAGTTGCATTTGTCAAGTTGAGTCGTGTTGTCGAGTCAAGTGTTAAGTTGAACATGATGTCTAATGATGATTTAAAAAGATGATGGTTGTCTATGATTTGATATGATGCTGAATGATAAATGTTTGATATGTTAATAATGTTCTATGTTGTTAAATGCATTTTGATGATTTATAAGCTTAATATTATTGTTTGAGAAATCTCACCCCTTCTGCGTATATGTTGCCTCGACCGTGGGTAATGTGCAGGTAATAAAGATTAGAGGCGTTCATGAGTGGATTCCTCACTTGGTGTCTAGGTGCTCTGATACGTAACGGGATGGGGGCTTGCTCTTATTACTATTCCTTACGTGTCTCTTTTATGAACTAAATTATGAGATTTTCCAATAAGGCCTGCGTGCCAAGACTTTTAAATGTTGAACTATTTTCCGCTGCAACAGTTTAAGATTTCATGATGTTGAATTTGAAGAATAATTATTATTATCTGTTTTGAGATGTTAAAGTAGTGTGTGACATTCCGTTATGAATTAAATACTCTGATTTTAAATGAAATTTTTATGTTGGGAAAACGGGGTGTTACACCCTTCACCAACAAAAATAGAATTAATAACATTATTTGTTTTACTCCAAAGAGAAAGAATACCTCCATTATTCCCCTCGGACGGCAAAAAAGCCCAATCATAATCCTCACTACCCCAAAGATTGTGACAAAAATTCGATGTAATCGTCTCCATTTTCGTTTCTTGAATCGCCAAAAACTCCACCTTATTATGTCTCACCAACTCTTTAATCTTGTTCCGCTTAGAAACACCCCCCAAACCTCTAATATTAAAGGTTGAAATTATCATTGATTAACCATTGCATTCTCCCTAAGAACTTTCTCCTTAACATCTACAACTTCCATACCTTCCAACCTATCCTTATTCTCAACATCCGGTGTAGTGAATGAGACTCCCAACCCATTTTGAATTCCATACAACGAAGAAGCCTCTATTTTCTTCAAAGGGTCACCTCCTTCGTTCACCAAAGGATTTTCTAAAGCTACCTCCCCTTCTTCTTGTAACACAAGTCTTAGGCCCGAAGGAGGCGTAAAAATCGTCCCCGACACCCTACTAATTTGAGGCGAACCACCAACCTCCAATCTCTCTCTCGCTGCAGCTCCCTCTTGAAGAGAGGAGGGACGCATCTTTGAACTTCTCTTCCCTCTACCGATACTCTCCTCCAAATAAGGAAAATTTGTCACACTTAAGGAAGGAGCATTACCTTTAGTCATCTTCTTCTTCTGCTTCCTCTTAGCTTTCTGCCAAGCCTTCTGATCATGTTCCTCTGCAATATCGGCCACAGAGTCACTAAAATCCGATAAATCAGAGTCTTCGAGTCTGAACCTGATGTGGCTGTTTACTCTTCCCACCTCCTTTGCTGGAACCACTTCTTTAGAAACCCTTCCCTCAAAATTCATGCATTTTAAAATTTATCATTCATGTATTTTTGTCGAAATAAATTTTATTCAGGCTTGTGTCTATGTAAGACTTACTCTTAATTATGTTATATATCGTCAAGATTTCCGCTTTTATCAATAAAAATAATAAAATATATCAAGCTTTATATTATTTTTTAAAATATTAAGATTGTAGTAAAAAGGGAAAAAATAAATATAGTGTTTAAAATTAGGCAAAATTACACAATTTGTCCCTTAACTTAATTTCTAGTAACACTTTCGTCCTTTATCTTTTTTTGTCCCAATTTAGTCCTTTATGTTTTAAAATGACAATATTTTATCATTTTTAATGAAATCTTTTCAATGTAATTTGAGTTTCTTAATTTGTATGATGAAGATTTGGGTTTGTTTATGAGTTTGATGAGTTTTTTTTTATGAGTTTTTGATAAAAAAAAAATTGGAGTTTTTGATTATTTTTTTGATAAAAATGGATAACATTGTTGACATTTTTTAACATAAAGGACTAAATCGGGACTAAAAAAAAAGAGAAAGGACTAAAGTAAGTTAATTTGGAGATTGTTTTTAGAAAATGAATCATAATTAATGAATTTAAAAGTACTCTTGTTTAAAGGAAATTTAGGTCTATTGAAATTTAAAAGTACATTTCTCCTTCTTCTTCTCCTTTCCCTTATTGTTCTCCTTTCTCCTTCTTCTTCTTCTCCTTGAGCTCTCCTTTCTCCTCCTCCTCCTCCTCCTCCTCCTCCTCCTCCTCCTCCTCCTCCTCCTTCTCCTTCTTCTGCTCCTTCTTCTTCTTCTTCTTCTTCTTCTTCTTCTTCATCATCACATATCATCATTATTAATCATAACATCATCACATATCATCATTAATAATCATGACACCATCACATATCATCATTAATAATCATAATAACATCACATATCATCATTAATAATCATAACAACATCACATATCATCATTAATAATCATAACATCATCACAAGGTAATTCGTTAAAACATCACAACTTAAAAACTTGACTTGACAATGCATCTAGACTCGACTATGCAACTATTAACGTCTTAAACCATCTCGAATCATCATGAAATGCAAATGCATGTGGTACCAATCTAGGGCATAAGTCTTCATCGTCATCTCAAGTTCTATAAATCTTTTTGAAGTCAACCCAACGGCATTAGAAAGCTAACATCCATACCTACAGCTTTCGTGTTTACATCTAAAGCCAATTCAAAACTGAAATGTGTGAAAAAGATACAAAAACATGAAACAGAGAATGCTGTCAGAGATAGCTTTCGGGAAAACTCCATTTTTCATCCCAAAATCCCAATTTTGAATCCCCTAAGCCCAAAGTTTGTTTAAACGTTTCTAAACATGAAAAGACACCCAAATCCATATAAAACTTGAACTAAAACACCCTTTCAACAAAAATCACCATTTGACCCATTTTTCATGAAAACCTTCAAGAACAACATAAATTCAATTCAAGCTCTATGATTATGATTACCCATGGATTATCTAAGGTCTGTACACAATTTCTACATCAATCTAACAACTTCTCATCATCTAATCATCAATCCTCTCTCAGAACCCTAATTCGCAAATTCTCACAAACTAATCCTAGAACATGTTAATTGCAAATTCAGAATTACAAACTTAATATTACTGAATGATAGTCTCACCCTTACCTTAGAATTATCGATTGACAGCCCTTTTCTTGGTTCTTCTCTCCTCTTGTTCTCTTCTCTCTAAACCTTGTTTTCTCCAAATCCTTGTTTTTGCATATGTTAGTCTTTCAACCTAATATCTCCTCTATTTATAATACTAACTTCTCTTCTTAAATCTAATTAGACCCAATAACTCTCATCTTTCTATTTCAACCCCCAAATCTACTTATTCTAATAATTATATTTCTCTACTAAATATAGTCTCCCACTAAATATATAATACCCCAAATAACAAATATATTTCTACACCAGATAACATATATATTTCTACACAAAATAACAAATATATTTCTACACCAAATAACATATATATTTCCACACAAAATAACGAATATATTATACTAGTAAATACCAACATATAACTTAACAAAATATCACTCATCAAAATAACTCGACTAAATTATAAAAAGACATCTAATCTCAATAAAATAGTAAATAATAAAAGTAGGGCGTTACAATGAACCCCTTCTTATTTGTTGGATTCTATTAATAAAGTTTTCATTTAGTTTATGCTTTTATTGTGCCTGATTTAAATTAGTTCGTGTTTGTTCAGTAATGCTTTTTCAATTGAGATAATCTTGAAATTTGATCTGTAGATTAAAAGTAGGACTGACAACCCAAAATTATATCAGTTCATTGGTTGTTCTAATTACTTGTTTCTTAAATTGGTTAATAAAATTAAAGTTTGAAACCTAACTGTTACCACTCTCTTCTTTGAACAACGTCGTACGTAACCTAGGTTAGTCCGACATATAGTTGTTGTGAGAAGCTTTGTATGAGTTTTATCCGTTGATTTCACTAAATCATAATTAGGTACCACATAGTTTTTTGCTTCTTAAGTTAATTCCAACAAAGACGAAAGGGTGATTCAAGTATTCTCTAATCGCCGTTAATAATATGAATCACAAACCTAATCTTGCATTGGGCAGGGCAATTCAACCCTGCAACTCTATTCGGTTTTATCTTACATTCACCCTTTGAAATAAGTTTTACTAATTGCTAAGTTGAACGACACTCCCTGTGGAGAACGAAAAACTTACTACTTTATTAATTGCTACGATTTGGTGCACTTGTCAATTTCATTCATCATTGAGCCACTTAAACTTTTTAGCAAATGTTTGACTTTCAAATTTCTTTCCTAAGTGTTATATTTTTTTTTACTGAAGAAGGGAGCAATAAGCTGCCCTAGAAATATATTAAAGAAAAAAGCAAGATACGAAAGAAAAAAGCTGCCCTAGAAATATATTAATTAGGTACCACATAGTTGTTTGCTTCTTAAGTTAATTCCAACAAAGACGAAGGGGTGATTCAAGTATTCTCTAATCGTCATTAATAATCTGAATCACAAACCTAATGTTCCATTGGGCAGGGCAATTCAACCCTGCAACTCTATTCAGATTTATCTTACATTCACCCTCTGAAATAAGTGTTACTAATTGCTAAGTTGAACGACACTCCCTGTGGAGAACGATAAACTTACTATATTAATTGTTACGATTTGGCGCACTTGTCAATTTCATTCATCATTGAGCCACTTAAACTTTTTAGCAAATGTTTGACTTTCAAATTTCTTTCCTAAGTGTTATATATTTTTTTTAGCGAAAAAGGGAGCAATAAGCTGCCCTAGAAATATATTAAAGAAAAAAGCAAGATACAAAAGGGAATAGGGAGAATAAAGCTAAACCCCTCTTAATTTACAAATATAAAGTAATGCAACCCTAGGGGGAATATAGCTTAGCAATAAGAGCATTTCCTGAAGCAATGTTGGATGCAAAACTCCCTAAATGATCAGTTGAGTTATTCCTTAAAATTCATCCACAAGAAACAAAAGCAGGAGTACCAACAACAAAACCATATGTGTTGCACTTCCCCAATCGAGGAGAGGAGGTTTCCAAATAAACCTATTTATTTATAAATGAAGTTCTTGTAGGATTGGTAACAACTTAAAATTATTCAGAAAAATAAGATCAAAGATAGATGAAAAGAAGCACTTTTTGTTTTATTTCCATTCAAATAAACATCAGCCATAACTCTTGAAATAGAAGACTTCCATTGGAAATTAGAATTGTTGAACCTCACTCGATTTTGATCAAAATTTAAAAGTATAGGTGTATATGTTTGTGACATTCAAATTATAGCAAATCCAAAAAATCATGTTTGTTTTTTGTCAGTGACACTAACACTATAGAAAATATGATATAAATTCTTATCTTTTTTAGAATAATACCATAACATTGTTATAGAAAAATTTGGTTAAGGGTATAATTCGAATAATGAAAAGTCAACACAAAGTTCCATATTCTCTTTATATATAGCATAAATATGTAAAATCCTTGTTTAAATTTTGGCAGCAATCAGAGTAAAAAAAAAAAAATTAAACAGCTAGAATAATTTGTGTTTTATTAGATTTTAACATAAAATAATTTTTAAAGCTCTAGAACCACCAAACACTCAATTCACGATTTAAGTGATCATACACACTTAACAAATAGAAATTCAAACGGTAATGAGCACACGATCATATCAATTTTACAGTCGACAAACAATCTAATTAATTGACAAATCTTTTCAACAACTAATAGATAATTTTACATTAGAAAACATATTTATTTCACACATAATTTAGTACGCATAACATCATGGACGTCATATTAAGCACACTTAGTATTGTCACAAATCAGTCTTCGATAATTAAACAAATAGAAACTTAGATTAACAGCAATTTCTAGGTTTGACAGAAAAAAAACCCTAATACTACGTAGGCTAAATTATGGATCCTACAGTTTGTCAAAAAGATGGAAAACAAGTTGATAAGCCATAAGAGAGATGGACAAGTGTTGAACGTGTGCGCGCGTGTGTTTTATTAACTAACGTCCATGCACTGAATATTTAGAAGGGATATTTTAGCAAGTTATAACTAAAGTAGTTAAATACACCTTGAGTGCATGTTGATGTGTGTGTGTGTGTGTGTGTGTGTGAGAGAGAGAGAGAGAGAGAGAGAGAGAGTAGTTTAATTGGTTTACGTGTCATAATTGGATTGGTCAGTGACATTCCCCGCCTGAATGGTACACAAGTGGAGTCCCGTTATAACAACTCCTATATGTATTTGCTAGAATACACCCACTTGTTTGTTTTAGAAAGAGCATTTTAGCAAGTGATTGCTAAAAAATTATTAAATACACTCTAATGTGCATTTTGCTAAAATACTCTTTCATAAACTATTAAGTGCATCCTAGCAAATTCTATATATACGAGAGAGAAGTCGACCAAGATCATAAATTTACGAGGCTAAAATACTGTTTCATAAACTATTAAGTGCATCCTAGCAAATTCTATATATACGAGAGAGAAGTCGACCAAGATCATAAATTTACGAGGGTATTATAAAGAAAAAAACAAATAATATAAAAAATAACAAAACTTACTAATTTTCTTAGTATGCACAAATAAACTTAAAATAACTACTAAAAATATTGCGTTGTCTTTCTTTTGGGTTATAAAAGAGAAGCAAATTATTGCATTTTCTACAAATCACTTCAATTGACCATTATTTTTTTTATGTGATGAGGACCCGTTTGAATTAGGCTTATTTTGAACTTATGTAAAACAACTCATGCAAATAAATAAACTTTAATGTATTATTCATTAGTTTGTAAATATAGTTTATGAAGAAAAAAACAGTTTGAAAAGAAACTACTTCTGTTAGTGAGAACTTATAAATTAACATAAAAGCTTATTTATTTGTATAAGTTGTTTTGCATAAGCTCAAAATAAGTTTAATCCAAACGGCGAAAAAGACAACTTGTTTTATATAAGGTCGTTTTTAAAGTGCTATCTAATGGGGAAAAGAGCTTTAATAGTGGTTACTCATCTACGAACATTGCAAACTACATATAAACTGTTTCGGTAGATGATACATAATAATTTTTTTTTTTTGCGTTAAGCCATTCACCCTCCGGTTCACAGAAAAAGAATGCAATGGTAATCTGTAATTCGGTCGTAGGATAAGTATAGTCTTCCTAAGTATTGTTTCATCTAAGAATCGAACTTAGGTTCTCTTGAACGATTCGTCTTTTAGTTGACGTCATTAACCACTTGAGCTCAATTGTTTGGTTTGCACGTCTTAATTATCATTATAAATTGTCTGTAGAGATACCATTACTTCTACATATGTATTCATTACTTTAAAGTACTCGAAATATCAATTTATTTTATTTGTGTGTACCTATTAAGCTATTCACTTCACATCAATGGTCGATTTTATCCATGGATATCATGCATATAAATTTTTTGGCATCCCTAATTACTGCTACTGTTACTATTATTTTTTCCCTTCATAAGTCTATTA
Source organism: Medicago sativa (assembly GCF_051527215.1). Classification (NCBI taxonomy): domain Eukaryota; kingdom Viridiplantae; phylum Streptophyta; class Magnoliopsida; order Fabales; family Fabaceae; genus Medicago; species Medicago sativa. The sequence goes on along the minus strand of NC_140756.1, from coordinate 33,730,774 downwards.
TTACTATTATATTCATTTGATCTTTTTTATTCATTTATATACTTTGTGTTCTTTTTTAACAACTAACTGTTAATATTTCTCATTAAAAATATCCTTTATTCTGAGGACAAAACTTTGGTGCCTATTCCGTACATGCTTTTCACATGAATCTTCACATAATTAAAATTTACTTTTTGTGGTTATAACAAACTTTCAAAAAATTATGGATTTGAGAAATCATAGTTAGTTGTGAGTGTATTTTTTTTTTAAAACAAATTGTGAGTATTTTATATGAAGTACCACACGAAAAGCATATAAAAAAATGCACCTAGGTTTTATCCTTATTTTAATTCTAGCAGAAAACTTATGTGTATTTTCTTAGGTGCTTTTCATATGGTTCCTAAATAAACTACTCATGAAAAGTGTATTTTTAGTTAAGAATCATATGAAAAACATGTGAAGAAATTCACATGAGTTTTGTCCCTATTTCAAACTATTTATGCGTTTAAAGTTTTCTCCTTCATTAAATTTCATTTTAAATTAGATTTTATTTAGCATAGATTTTGTCAAATTTAATAGATTGTCCTTTCATTTTTAAATAATAAATTGATAGTGAATGTTTTAGATTATTATTTGATTACATTTTTTTTTAGGGAATTTTGATTAAATTATTCATTTCAATCAATTTCATATATTTATAATAAAGTAATTTATTTTTGCCTATATTTGCTCATTATTTTCATTGTAAACACACACACACACACACACACACACACTCTATATTTGCCTATATTCCCTTATTAATAAATTTTAGAGATTGGCAGGTATAGGACGGAGGCATCCCGGGATGCCAACCTAGTTGGGGTGTCGATGATGCCTCCTGATGTCTGTCTTTCTCCCTGCTTAGCAAAAAAAAAAATATATTATTCAACTTAGATGACTAGGATTTATTTATTTTATATTTTAAGTAGATTTTTTCTAAAACTCGATATATGGTCCAAGGAACGACTAATTCGAGGGGTCCAATCCTGTCGTCCATTTGCGAGACCCCATTTAAATCTATATTTTAGGTAAATGTTAATAGTTTATTTAAAAAGTTCATATAAAAAAAAGTTTATTTAAAAAGTTAAGGGTAATATAACCACAAAAGAAATGTTATAATATTAGCAATTTGTTTTTTTTTCAGTACTTTTAAATTATATATATTTTCAACAAATATTATACATATAACACAACACTAATATTATTGATAATTTTTTCAATTTAGAAAACTACGATATAAATTTTTTGGTCAAAAAAACGAGAATTTATTTATTTTATACTTTAATCAGATATTAATAGTTTATTAATAAAATATAGATCATAACATGAGTAATCTTTTTTCTCTTATAACTCTTGAGTTATATGAACTTTTAATAAATAATAAACATAAAACACAAACATTAATACTATGTATATAACCCGGGTAACGCCGGGAAAATACACTAGTATATGTTTAAGAGAGGGTCATGATCCACTTTACCCTTGATTTATAAATCAAATTAAGACAAACGAGTTGGTAGGGTCAACTCATCAGATAAGATATATTATAAAAATTCAAAATGTAAAATTAAAAAGAAAAATAATGCTATATCCTCTAAAAATTTCAACACTTGGACAAAACTCCATAGCTTAAAAATAACTACTTAAACTAAAGTAAAATACTTATTAATTTAAGAGTTGAATAATTTTGTGTTTCCTATAAATATATTATATTTTGTTTTTAGTTAATTTAAAAGTTTTCTTCAAACAATGATCCTTCAAATATTTTTAGTTAACATTTTTTTGTCATACCTTTTAACTCAACTCGTATGATACCTTTTAAATTTTAAAACTTTTTTTTACAATCTACTATCTACTATCTATTATATATATATATATATATATATATATATATATATATATATATATATATATATATATATATTAAAGTAAGGTTATTCTTATTAGAACAATTTACAGGTGGCATCACCATATGCATTCAATTTTCCGCTTACTTTATTTTGCATATATATCTCAACAAACCAAATCTAATTTTATTTTTTTGATTTTATTTTTGCAATAATATCTCAACAAACTCATCCAGTTATATTTTATTTCATAATGAGAGAAGATTTTTATTTAAGTAATGCGACAATTGTATAATTTTACTAATTTAATAACAGGTACAGATTTCTGCAAGTCCGGGTACTTAAAATGTGTTTATTTTTTCTATAAGTGTTAATAATTTTACGAAATCCAGTTAATTTCACCCGCCTGTCCATCTATTCATTTATGGGCACTTACAATATGACTTATTTTATTCTATATATGTTAATAATTTTAAAAAATCCAATTAATTTAATCAGCATGTGCATCTATTAATTTACCGGTAGTTAAAATATGATTTATTTTATTGTATTCATGTGTGTTTCCATTATGATACTCGTGTGAATTTTATTTTCGAATACCAGTTATCATGCATAAAAAATATTGGTCATCTTTAATCATATGTCTAACCCGGGTAACGCCTGGTAAATACACTACTTATGTTTAAAACATTGTAGAAATGTTTGATGCAATTTTATTTTAACAAGTGATGATTTAAATATGAACTTTTAAGTTTTTAACGCCTAATAATTTATATTCAATTAATCTTTGTAAAATTTTGTGGAAAAAATTCTATTAATATACTAAACATATCTGTAAAAACTCATTCAAAAAATATGAAAAATACATGATCTAACTTAAAAGCAAAGATAAATAATGTTTTTTTTTTATAGGAAAGCAAAGATAAATAATGTTGGCCGATAACATTAGAAGGACCATTAAAAAAATGTTTAGAAGTCCTCAACTACGTCCACAAAATTAAAAAATTCACATTTTTCTTTTCACGTGTTCATGGTTTGAAAATTGAAAACCTATTATATAAATCACAAATAAATTAGGCTGAATTAGTTCAAAATCTACTCAAACTAATATGAACCAAACGTTCATAGTTTCAATTGGCAATCCGCACGCATCGAGTTTATTTACCGTTGATAAAATATATCTAACGGTTCACAGTTCCAATTGGCAATCCGCACAGATTGAGTTTATTCACCGTTGATAAAATATTTCTAATGTTCACAATTCCAACTGACAATCCGGACCGTGTTATAAATACCTACGAATGATTTTCCAATATCACTCATTCCAAATCAAAAAACAAGTTTAAGTCGATGAATCGTGTCACTGCGATTTTCTCCTCTATCGTTGATTGTTTCCGCCCATCTTCTCAACCCCGTCAGCAATCTCGCGAGCTACCTAAGGTTTCGGTTAAGCAACTTTCTGATGATAGGTTTGGACAACATCGTCATCAATAACGGGCGCGTTTTCAGTCAACATTCTCCTTCAAATGTCTACCACACATCAATTCTCCAACTTAGTTGTATGTTGTATAATAATAATAAATAATAGTTTTTTTTTTCGTTTATCTGCTTTGTTGTTTTATGCTTTTTGTTTTATATTTCGTTTCATGGTTATATCATTGGTGGACAAGGTTGGCTTAAATAAAAAATAATTATAAATGCCACGTGTATTTCTAAATTAAAAAATAAAATAAAAATAAAGATAAGGGAAAGGTGAGAAGCATGTGAGCACCATCATCAAGCTTTTGTTTAAGCTTCTTCCTCAATGTAAAAAAACAACAACCGCACCATCATCACCTCCTATCCCAATCTGCCCACCGTACCACCGCCTCTTTCCAACAACCACCACAACAGAATCAACAACAACAACCACTCCACCATCTTTTCCATTGATTCACCTTCTTTCTCTTCATCCTGAACTTCAGAAGGAGGAAGGTCCTATAGGAGTGATATGTGCACCTACCAGAGAATTGGGACATCAGATATATCTTGAGGCCAAGAAATTTGCTAAAGCATATTATGGAGTACGTGTCTCTGTTGTCTATGGTGGAATGTCAAAACTTGAACAGTTCAAAGCACTCAAGGCAGGCTGTGAGATAGTTGTTGCTACGCATGGAAGATTGATAGACATGCTAAAAATGAAGGCGTTGACAATGCTCAGAGCAACTTATCTGGTGCTTGTGAGGCTGATCAAATGTTTGATCTTGGATTTGAGCCCCATGTAAGGTCCATTGTTGGTCAGATTAGGCCGGACCACCAAACCTTGCTCTTCTCTGCACCAATGCCTCGCAAAGTTGAAAAGTTAGCCAGGGAAATCCTTTCCGATCCTATCAGAGTGACAGTGGGAGAGGTGGGGATGACAAACAAAGATATTACTCAAGTTGTTCAAGTAATTCCTTCTGATTCTGAGAAATTGCCGTGGCTTCTGGAGAAATTGCCTGAAATGATTGATCAAGGTGATACATTAGTTTTTGCTTCCAAAAAGGCCACTGTGGATGAAGTTGAAGCACAATTGGGTCAGAGAGGCTTTAAAGTTGCTGCCCTGCATGGTGATAAGGATCAATCTTCTAGTATGGATATTTTACAGAAATTTAAATCTGGCACCTACCATGTTCGTGGTCTTGACATCAAGTCAATTAAAACCGTGGTAAACTTTATGTCTTTCCTTAAACAATGCCAATAATGCTTTCTTAAACATTGATAAGGTCCCAACTTTAAATTAGCCCCACGAATTTCATCTTAATGATTAACATAATAACTCCAAGTTTGTGGATGTTTTTTCAAATTCTTAAAACTTTGAAAGCGCGTTGATAGATTGTGGTTCGGGTATCAAACAATATTGTAGGAAGACGAAAGAAAAAAAACAAAACTGAAAAGATAACAAAGATAAAAAAGGGATACTTTATTCATGCCCTTCAATGGGAGGCTGCTACAGTTTATATAACTAGGTCTGCAGCTTGACCTAACACAACTGGGCCGTAGGCCACTTGAAGGAATTGTAAACTAAAGGCTAAAGCCCAATTGCCATAAGGGCCCAATTACCAAAATTTCTACTTGAGAATGAAGTCCTTGGTCCACTTTGGTTTAATGGATTCTCTTTTGATCTTAGTGGAAATTAACTCTCTAACATTACTATCCGGCCCACCAAAAACCTTGTCCTCAAGGTTTGCATCAGACGGTCCAGATGAGGAAGTAGGTAGATCGTATGGAGCAGAGTCGCCGTTGGGAACTGGGAGATTTTGAGTGGGATCCAAGGGTTGCTTTTGATGTGGGGGGTCCCGAGATATTAAAACCTCTGGCGCAGTATCTAAAGAAGGATTTGGTGTGGCACTTGCATTGTCATTCAACCCAGAGTGTTTGGCATGTTCTGTTCTCTCTGTAGAGGGAAATAGATCTGGAGTTACATCTTCAGCTAAGATGGTGTCTTCAAGCTCTGATGGAATGGGAGCAATTTGAGAGGACGAGGGATCGCCATGAAAAGCTCTCAGCTGTGTAACGTTGATGACCGGATGGATCTTGGATTCCGGTGGAAGTTGTAGCTCGTAGGCCAGTGAGCCGATACGGCGGAGGATCGGAAAAGGGCCGAAGTATCTCTTGGTCAGCTTAGGAGAGGTGCGGTTGCTGACGGAGTTCTGGCGATAAGGTTGAAGCTTGAGAAGAACCAAATCACCAGGTTTGAACACACAATCTTTTCTTTTTTTGTTGGCTTGATCCTCCATTTTCTTCCTACTTCTTTGCAAGTGATGTTTGAGATTTTGGAGAATTGTCTGTCTCTGCTGCAGAGTTTGATCCACCTGGAGATTCGGAGACTGCTGAGGAGTGTAATCTATAATGGATGGTGGAGAACGACCATAGAGGGCTTCAAAGGGGGACATCCCAATGGCCGAATGAAAACAGGAGTTAAACCAGTACTCTGCCAAGTGCAGAAATTTGAACCATCGTTTAGGATTTTCACCGGCAAAACACCGCAGGTATGTCTCCAAACTCCTATTTACCACCTCAGTTTGACCATCCGATTCAGGGTGGTAAGCTGTGCTGTAGTGAAGTGTTGTTCCCTGGATTTTAAACAGCTCAGTCCAGAACTTGCTCAGAAATAATGGGTCCCGATCCGAGACTATAGATTTTGGGATTCCATGCAACCGACACACTTCAGTAGAAAAACGAGCAGCAAGGTCTTTGTCTTGAAATTTGGTGGGTAGGGCGAGGAAATGAACGTACTTAGTTAGACGGTCACAAATGACCCAAACAACGGTGTGGCCAAAAGAATTGGGTAAGTGAGTAACAAAGTCCATAGTAAGTTCATCCCATACCTTGTCTGGAATGCTCAAAGGTTTTAATAACCCTTGTTTTTTTGTTGGCATGTATTTATTTTGTTGGCAGGTTGCACACATACGGACGAATCGCTGGACATCATTATAAATTCCTGGCCAGAGAAAGGATGCTGAGATACGAGCCAGAGTAGGTCTGAACCCGGAATGGCCTGCAAGAGGTGTGGCATGGAATTCAGTGATGATGGACTGGCGAAGAGTGGAGTCGTTTGGAAGGTAAATTCTGTCCTTGAAATAGAGTAAGCCCTCTTTGAACTGATAGAGGTGAGATAACTCTCGTTGTTGTGTAAGTTTAGAGACTTCTGCCTGACCTGCGGAATTGTTCTTGTAGTATTCCTGAAGGTGGGAGATGATTGAAGGAACAGCTGAGGAGAGGGACAAGAGGAGATCTTCTGGTTGCTGGTCTGAGTGTTTACGACTGAGGGCATCAGCCACTATGTTGCGTTTACCAGGTTTGTAGAAAATCTCAAAAGAGAACCCTTGTAATTTTGCAGCCCATTTTTGTTGTTCTGGGGTTTGGATTGTTTGCACCATGAGTTCTTTCAAGCTTTTTTGATCCGTATAGATTACAAAATGTCTGCCGACAAGATATTGACGCCATTTTTTGATTGCTTCAGTGATGGAAAACATTTCGCGGACATAAACTGAGGATCTTTGGAGGCGGTTGCACATTTTTCGGCTGAAGAAGGCTAGTGGGTGCCCAGATTGAGAGAGGACAGCGCCAACTGCAATGGAGGAAGCATCAGTTTCGAGACAGAAGGGCTGTGAGAAATCTGGCAGCTGCAACACTGGAGTAGTTGTCATTTTATTTTTTAAGTCTGTAAAAGCGGCTGCGGCCTGGACATTCCATGTAAATTTGCTGGACTTTAATAAATCCGTGAGCGGAGCGGCGAGAGTAGCATAGTGTTGAACAAAACGGCGATAAAACCCGGTGAGGCCGAGAAATCCCCGGAGAGCTGTGAGTGACTGCGGTGTAGGCCAATCCAAAATAGCTTTGATTTTCTCCGGATCAGGGGTGACTCCTTGTTGTGAAATAACATGGCCCAAATAATCTACTTTGGGAACTGCAAAGACACATTTTGATAACTTGGCAAAAAACTGGTTAGCTGAAAGTAAATCTAAAATTATGCGCAAATGAATTAAATGATCAGCCATGGATTTACTATAGATAAGTATATCATCAAAAAAAACCAAAACAAACTTCCGTAAGTAGGGGCGAAAAAGATCATTCATGGCTGATTGAAAAGTAGAAGGTGCGTTTGTTAAGCCAAAAGGCATAACTAGGAACTCATAATGACCATCAAAAGTCCTAAAGGCAGTTTTGTAAGTGTCTTCCGGCACAACCCGAATTTGGTGATATCCCGATCGTAAATCCATCTTGGTGAAAACATTCGCAGAGCCCAACTCATCGAAAAGTTCATCGATTGTAGGGATAGGGAATCTATCACGCACTGTAACAGCATTTAGTGCACGATAATCAACACAAAAACGCCAACTGCCATCCTTTTTTCGAACTAGGAGGACAGGGGAGGAATAGGGGCTGTTGCTGGGCACTATGATACCATCTTTGAGCATATCATGAATGATGGTTGACATGGCCTCCTTTTGAGAGTGAGGGTAACGGTAGGGCTTAACGTTAATAGGTGGGGTATTGGGGTAAAGAGGGATTTTGTGGTCATGAGGGCGAGGTGTTGGGAGGCTGTGTGGTTCGTGAAAGATAGCTGGATAGTCTTGGAGTACTTTGGCAATTTCGGGTGGTATGTTGGGAGGGAGGTCAGTAGTCGGAGAAATTGGGAAACATTCAGCTGTGGGTGTGGTATCTGTGGTGGGTTTATAGGTAAGAAGGTGCATTGAGGCAATGGAATCCATGTGTAGGTAGTGGCGTATTTGGTGGTAGGATGAAGGTGCTGCTGGCGTGAGTGTATCGCCCTGAAGGGTTATTTGTTGGTCTTGGTGGGTGAAAGTGATGGTTGGAATGGAGAAATCGGCTAGGATGGGGCCCAAGGTTCGCAACCATGCCATTCCCAGCACTACGTCGGCACCTTGAATGGGGAAGAGGTAGAAAGGAATTTTAAATGTGTGGCTTTGCAGGTTTATGGGAGTGTTGGGGCACAAACCAGAACAGTGTATGTGTGAACCATTTCCCACCATGACAGAAAATTTAGGACTAGTAGTTTGTGGTCGATTTAAGTGTGTTGCGATGCGGGGTTGTAAAATGTTATGGGTACTCCCAGTGTCGATGAGGACGGTGACATGTAGTCCAAGGATGAGAGCTTGAAATTTGAGGGTCCTTGGGGAAAACTGGCCTGTTAAGGCTTGGGGCGATAATTGAAAGAACGTGTCTGGGTGGTCGGGTAGGGATTCATGTTCTAGTGTCTCCGTATTGTCATCCTCAGGTGGGTCATCAGGTTCAAGGATCAACAATAGGTAACGGCCTGTTGCGCATCTGTGGCCAGCAACATATTTCTCGTCGCAGTTGTAACAGAGCCCTTGGGCGCGACGGTCCTGCATCTGTGCTGTAGATAGGCGGCGTATGGGGAGTTTTGATGCTGTTGAAGATGTAGGCTGTATAGTAGTGGCAGGTTTAAGTTGGATTGTGGGGGAAGGAACGAGTTTTGTAATGGAAGTAGTGGTGTTGTGAGATGTATGCTGTAGTTGTGGGAGGGGTCTGGGAAACTTTGGCTTAGAGTCTTTAAGCTTAGCTTCCACCAGTTTTGCTAAGCCAATGGCTTGTGAGATAGATTGGGGTTGTTGAATAGCAATTTCATGCCTGATTTCTGGGATGAGGCCTGATATGAAGCAATTTAAAAGGGCTTCGGCCGGTAGGCCCAAAACACGGTTGCCTAGTTTCTCAAAACTAGCTTGATACTCAGAGACAGATCCTTGCTGGCGGAGTTTAAATAACTGGGCCTGGTGATTTTCATAAGTGGAGGGGCCAAATCTTAGTTCAAGAGCTCGGGAGAAAGAGTGCCAATCCACCAGCTGGTTATTTTGGTACATCCATTTGTACCAGCTTAGAGCATCGCCTTTCATATAGAAGGAGGCCATAGCTAAACGGTGTTCTGGTCCAATGTTGTAAAAGGCAAAGAACTGGTCTGCTTGAAATAGCCATTCCAATGGTTCAGAACCATCAAAAATGCCATTTCGATTTTGGGATTACGAAACGGTTGTTGTGGTTGTTGTGAAAAGGTGGAAAATTGTGGTGAGAAGGGGCTTTGGGGAAATGGTGGGTATAAGGGGTGTTGTTGCTGCGGTGTATGAGTGGATTGGGGCTGTTGTTGGAACATGGGGTTTGTATATGAAGTGGGAAATAGTTGTTGTGGAAAATGAGGAGGTGGTGGGTACCCCAAAGGGTGTATTACGGGTTGGGTATAGAGGGGTCGATAGGAACTTGTGAGTAGCGGAACAGAGACGGGGTTGGTGTTGGAGTGGGTGGTTGGGTTTAGGGGTTGGGTTGTGATTTGGGTGTGGTGAGGAAGACTGGGTATGGCCAGATCTGAGATAGGGTTTAAAATGGGAATGGGAAACTCAAAACCAGGAGGAACAGAGGGAGATACTGAAGGAGAACTCGGTATACCTGAAGTCATGGAGGTGATGATGTTGGAAGAGGTGGCGCGATTGTTGAGAGCTTCAGTTAGGAGTGATGTGAGAGAGCTGTGATGTTCGGCGATCTGTTGATGGAGATTTGCGTCTCTAGTGTCCATCAGTTGTTGCTGATTATCCATCTTGGTATTCATGATTCCCATTTGTTCTGTGAAGTGTTGGTTTGTTGCCTGGAGTGATTCCTCCAATCGGTGTTGGGCGGCGATGAGAACTTCATCGATTTCACGGTTTGGGGGATTTGGAGGTTTGGGAGGCATTGAGGCAGTGTGATGAAAGCACCAGTGATAGATTGTGGTTCGGGTATCAAACAATATTCAAAATTGTGCAGGAAGACGAAAGAAAAAAAACAAAACTGAAAAGATAACAAAGATAAAAAAGGGATACTTTATTCATGCCCTTCAATGGGAGGCTGCTACAGTTTATATAACTAGGTCTGCAGCTTGACCTAACACAACTGGGCCGTAGGCCACTTGAAGGAATTGTAAACTAAAGGCTAAAGCCCAATTGCCATAAGGGCCCAATTACCAAAATTTCTACTTGAGAATGAAGTCCTTGGTCCACTTTGGTTTAATGGATTCTCTTTTGGTCTTAGTGGAAATTAACTCTCTAACACGCGTGGTTGGACAAGTCGCTCTATCATTGATATTATCGATTTTTCAACTTTAAACACTTTTTACAATAGTATTTAAATTCTAAGTTGGTGCATGTGACAAGGTTTTTGGTTCATCATAATACCTGTCGTGTTTCTTTTGAAAAACAAGTTGATAGTTTTTTTCTCAAGCATTTTTCAATGTAAAAAAATGCTTAGTATATGCTTATGTTGGCGCGCAATTGATGATAAGCTCAACTGTGGCCAAGTTGGTACACAATTTCAATGAAATTTTATGAGTTTATATTTACAATATATATTTAAGTTTGCAAGATGCTTAAGAAAAAAACTATGGATTGATTTTTTAAAAGAAAAGAGAGATAATGAAGAAAATAACTTTTATTTTCCGCACCATATTAGTGGTTCGAACTTGTACGTTTTTCTTTGAAATGACAATTATTAGTGTTCCGGACTGGGCAAAGCCCTATCCGCTGATGGACCTCATCCCCAAGTCATTAGTGTTATGTTGTGGGTCAGGGATAGTACCCTTGACCCCTTTATCACTCCACTCCTTAACTCCCTCAACCCAACCACCAAATCAACATTATGTTACCTAAGTGTTTTGAAGTTGAAAAACCAAAACTGTCATCATGGATTAACTTGTCCAACCACATGCTTTTAAAGCTTTTGATGTTCAAAAACAAAAGAATCAATATTGATTTGTGATTCTGAAAAATTTCCACAAATCTGGAGTTAATTTGTTAATCATCAAGATGAAATTTGTCAGGCACCCTTAAAATTTAGATATCAATTTTTAAAGAATGTGCATCTGCATTCTGGTCAAGTGGAATAGGATCATACCAATCTATTTCGCGTGGAGAGTGAAATGGTTAACAAACTTTGATTCTTCAAAATTGTCCTTAGGCATATTATGTACATTGCTTGACTCATTGACGGCAACATGCTCTTGTTGCTTCAGCATAAGTAGTAGTTAATGTACATTTTTTTTTTCCTCTTTTCAAAACTTAAACGTGGTTCTTAATTTTGTGTGTTCTTTGTAAAGGGAATGATGAGTAACAAGTTGCTTTTGCAATTGAAATTATAGGTTTGGTCGCAAATGTGAGATTAAGGCTAGAAGGAGAGCTAATCAAACTGACATATTATAGATACTAGAGTTTGAAATATCAAGATATAGTTCTCATTTCATTATGTAGCCTTTAACGCATGTATAATGAAATACCTTAGTTCTTCGAAGACTTAGACGTAAAAGGATATACTTATCCTCATTGAGGTAGTACAACTTATGTTCTTTGTTGCCTCTATCTTGCTTAGTGTTAAAATAATATTTTCTCAATTGAATATATTTGAAATAATCCGACATACTTAATGCTGTAATGACTTTTTAAATTTGGAAAAACATAGATTAATTTCTTGGAATTATTTGTATGCACTGTCTGTGATTGGTGAGCAGGGTGTGTGCGTGTTGTAAACTTCATGGCATCGAGTTTGATTCCTACTGATAATAAAAATGTTAACCTTTTTACACATGCATCCAATCATATCTCACATGTAGATATTTGTAGAGATAGTGTCATCTTGGTGTAATTGAGCTATATCCGACATTGTAATTGCTAATTTGACATCTCATTTTTTTATTTGATTCGAGTATTTAATCCAAGTGTCACCCATTTTTCAGCTATATATTATCCATGGAAAATGTTAACTTGTGCCCTTAAGGCACAAGATAAGGAACCCAACATAGTAACTTTTTGTTGGAATGTGTGCATTCAATTTAATTTTTGAATTTATAATAAATAAAATGCACAAAATTTGAAGAAATATTTCTACTTTTAGGTTCCTTATCTTGTGCCCTAAGGGCACAAGTTAACATGACCCATTATCAATTCTAACACTGGCTGATCGTATTCCTGGAAGTAAAACTTCAGTACCATTTAATCGGAACTTACTCGCGACATTTCTTCTGGTGAACAATATATTCCTCGACGATATGAATTCATCTTAGAAAATAGGAGAGCAAATTTCATATATACGATAGAGAAGTCGTCCAAGATCATAAATTGATGAGGGTATTATAAAGAAAAAAACAAATAATATCAAAAATAACAAAACTTACTAATTTTCTTAATATGTATAAATAAACTTAAAACAACTACTAAAAATATTGCATTGTCTTTCTTTTGGGTTATAAAAGAGAAGCAAAATATTGCATTCTCTACGAATCACTTCAATAGACCATTATTATTTTTTATGTGATGAGGATCCGTTTGGATTAGACTTATTTTGAACTTATGTAAAACAACTTATGCGAATAAATAAACTTTAATGTGGGGTCGTATCTCCCCTTCCTTCCCAGTGTGGCGTTCAGGCTTTTCTTGTTGTTTTTTATTGCCGCAGGTGCTTGCTGGGTTTGCTGCTGTTGTTGGCGCTTGGCCTTTTGGTGCTTTCCTTTGTTTTCTTTGGTCGTTTTTTCTCCATTTAGGGGTTTTTGGTTGGTCCTCCAACCCCGCCTGTGGGGCTTGGGATGCTCTCCATGGTGGTGGTTTGTTGGTGGGTCGCTGGGCGACTCTTTTGGTGTATTTTGTACAAACTCTTTTCGCTTTTTATTTATATATGTATATATATTTTGTCATTCAAAAAATAAAAATTAACTTTAATGTATTATTCATTAGTTTGTAAATATAGTTTATGAAGAAAAAACAGTTCACAAAGAAACAATTTTCGTTAGTGAGAACTTATAAATTAACATAAAAACTTATTTATTTGCATAATAAATAAGCTTAAAATAAGATTAATCCAAACGGCGAAAAAGACAAGGTCGTTTTAAAAGTGCTATATAATGGGGAAAAGAGCTTTAATAGTGCTTACTCATCTACCAACACTGCCAACTACATATAAACTGTTTCGGTAGATGATACATTTTTTTTTTTTACGTTAAGCCGTTCACCCTCCGGTTCACAGAAAAAGAATGCAATGGTAATCTAAAATTCGGTCATAGGATAAGTATAGTCTTCCCAAGTATTGTTTCATCTAAGAATCAAACTCGGGTTTTCCTGAACAATTTGTCCTTTAGTAGACCTCATTAATCACTTAAGTTCAATTGTTTAGTTTGTATACATAATTTAATTTGAGAAACAGTGTACAAATATAGTTGAATATGCTGTCCTTCTTGAGACGTTTGGGATTTATTCTTTGCTTCATTCTATAGTATCTAGAAGGAGTGAAGAATAACTAGTTAAAGGAGTATATATATTTTCCAGTGTTCATTCATATACAAATGTGTATTTATAAACCAAGGTGTTGTTGATTAATTAGCTAATTTTTGTACATAATGTTGGAGTTACCATTCAACATGACACTTAGCTTCCCTGCATTTTTCAAGTCCTTACCTTTTGCTCAGAATTTGGAGCCTGAAATTCTAAATGGTGCAATTGCTCTTGTTGCTGTTGGCCTAACGGTTGCTTATATTTACTATCGCAAAAACCCCAAAGGTGTAGTTATTATTATTTGATTGTTACTAGATTTTGTTAACTTATATGATCATTTTCAAAGTCATCATTTTATGTCAATAATTTTAAATTGTTACTAAGAGCACTTATAAGATGAGATGGTAAATATCTCTTTTAACCAATGTTTTTAAAATCGAATTACACATTGAATCATCAAGACCACGTATCATGGTTCATATGTTTTACACCGTTTGAATCAAGGTAAAACTGCAATTGAATAGCTCAAATAATTGAATTGTAGACAATGTCAATTCTATGTTCAAACGGCTGAACCATCTAGTTCCGCTTGATTTTTTAAAGATTACATTCGACTTAACTTGTGGGCTCGAGCTCGATGTTCAGCTTGTAGTGAGAGTTTTTTCTAATATGTAGTCTATTTAGCTTGAAAATTTAGTCCTTAAAGGTTGACCATGAAAATATTTGATTCATACAAAAATAAAATATCATTATGTAGTCATCTTTGAATACAAAGTGACCATCTAAACGACAAAATTTTCAGGTAGCTTGGATCCCAAAAATTTCAAAGAATTTAAACTTGTAAAGAAGACCATGATCAGCCCCAATGCTGCAAGATTCAAATTTGCCCTTCCTACTCCTAATTCGATATTGGGACTTCCTGTTGGAAAAAACATACTTGCCAGGTTTGAAAAAGATTCCCCATGTATTGCTCTAGTTGTATCATTTAACTAATTAATCTACGAACAAATCTAAATTTGTCAATAAGGAAAATTTGTTACCAACTATTCTAAGCTATACTTAAATATGCATACATTCCCTTTATTTTTAAGCAAACACCTACCCACCACAATTATTGGTTGAAAAAATTGCACTCAAATCCCATAAGGTCTATTTGAATGACACATCTCTCTACTTCTAGAAAGGATCTTGGAGGTGAGTGTAGCAAAAGATAGCTCAATGTCTTAAAAAAACAGATATAATGTATTTGTCAAGTGGACATATCTTAAATTAGTGAGTATCATTTTCCTTAATAAATATTTGAAAAAAAAGGCAAAATTAATTAATTGTGTAACATTTTGTATAAATGTTGAGCAGAGGAAGAGATAGTCAAGGAGAAGAAGTTATGAGATCATATACTCCAATCACATTGGATTCAGATATTGGCTATTTTGAATTAGTTGTGAAGGTACAAAATTTTTGTGGACAAATTTTGGCAAAAGAATAAATGAATTTATCTTTCACACACTTATACATACTTATATATATTATCAAACTTTATTTGTGAAAATAATCATTTACATCAACTTTGTGCAAGCAGATGTACCCAAATGGAAAAATGTCCCACCATTTTAGACAAATGAAGGAAGGTGACAACTTGGCCGTGAAGGGCCCTAAGGTACTTTCTACCATCTTAGGCAAAATAAAAATTGAGTAAACAAATTATTAACTCCCAAGAAATTGAAGCTCTAAACAATGCATAGTTTAAATTTTCATATTTTTATCTACTTGAAAATGTAAGTATAACAATGGATTGCTGGAGCTTGTAGGGACGTTTCAGTTACAAACCTGGTCAAGTTAGGGCATTTGGAATGATTGCTGGAGGTTCAGGCATTACCCCAATGTTTCAGGTACAAATGAATCTGCCATTTAGGCACTTGAAAAGGTGTACTTGTTAAAAAAAATGTACTAAATGTACATTTAATTTTAACTCAAATGGTTAATGAGTTTCATTTAAAGAAGAATCGTTCAAGAAAACCTAGGTTTGATTCTTGGATGAAATAATTCTTGATCAAACTTTATTTAACTCTCGGCCGAATTCATATTATAATTATTTGCTTAAAAAAACCATGTTATAATTGTTTGAAAGTAGATAGAAAATGACATTTTTTTTCCTGTTATTATCTTTTGTTGCAGATCATAAGAGCCATACTAGAAAACCCAAAGGACAAAACAAAGGTGTACCTTATTTACGCCAATGTGACAGTGGATGATATCCTACTAAAGGTAACCTACATAATTAAGAAATCATGTCCTTAGAGTAGTACTTTCTTGCTTGTGAGGAATATAGAACTGCTATTACCATAGGAATATAGTTGGTAAGAGAACTAAATTTGACTTTCAATTATTAGCTATGTCTGTTGTTGTGTCCTCATGTAGAAGAGAATTAAATTCAACATAAATTTACTCATGAGATTAATTAGATTTCAGAAGATTTGTTGTATCTATTACTATATTACAATCATATTTGTTACATCTATATATGTTTGGTGATGCAGGAAGAACTAGATCGCTTTGCAGACAAATTTCCTCACAGATTCCATGTCTTTCACGTTCTTAATAAGGTTTGTTGCTCCATCTAATCTATACAAATAAATACTCTATTATTTAAAATTTTGCTCTTAATTACATACCTCCAAATACGAATGTAAAAAGAAAAAATAGTTATATTAAACTAACAATTTGACCGCTAATCCATTTTATTAAATAAGTGCAAAACTAATTTTATCTTGGACACACATTTTCTGGGAAGTACTAAATAAATTTTAGTTGTTTGTAGAATTAAATGTTTGATATATTTTGAACACATTTGACAGCCTCCTAATAAATGGAATGGTGGTGTTGGGTACATATCAAAGGAGATGATTGAATCTCATTGTCCAGCACCTGCCCCTGATATCCAGGTTTAATTGCCAATTAACAATAATCAATTTTCTTTCCTTTTCATATTGACATATACAATACCAAGAAAAATCACCACCACCTAGTAATAATTTAAAAACAAAAATGGTTTCATTTTGCAGATACTTAGATGTGGTCCACCACCCATGAATAAAGCCATAGCAACTCATCTTGCAGCACTTGGATACACATCAAACATGCAGTTCGAGTTCTAATAACACTTCAATTCAATTTCTCAGATTCTTGCAAAGTTGCAACACTTTTTATTTGCTTGTATCACATATCTATGTGTGCGTGTGTGTGTGTGTTAAACTTAAAGATTAAAAATCGCAACAAGGACAATCATTGATCTGAGTGAAGGTAATGTAACTTTAAGCAAAGTTCTTGCTTCCATTTGCCAACAAAGGGGCAAATTCGTATGAATAAAATGTTATTTCGATGTACCTTCTTTCAATCACTATAATCATTCTATATGGTGATTTTGTCAAATGTTCTTTACAATGTAAATCTAATATTAATGAAACACGTGTGTAATTTTTTTGCTCCTCTAATATTAATGAGCAAAATATACACAAACTTGCCAAGTCAGGCCAGTTCTTGGCACTGAAAATTTGTCTGTTATACCTTGGATTGAGCAAGCTTGCCACTTTAACCATGAGCAGGGATTGCTCTTACCCATGAGGGATAAATACCCTGATCTTTTACCCTGCAAAAATAGCAGATGCAACACTTCATCACAAACACAAATAAAACATCGATCAATGAACAAAAAATTTCTTCCATCATTGAAACGTAATCAAATTAGAAACCAATAAGATGTAGAAATAGGGATACCAATCAAAAAACTAACTACAAAGCAGAGAGCTCGACTGCAATGCCAATGATATGGATTTAAAAAGTGAAGCACCTATTTTAAAATGGAAACAATAACACATTCTATTTGTATGTTTTGAGTAGAAATTTTTTTACCATATTATCTAAAAATAATTTTACTGATCATGAAACTTTTTTTTTTTAACTCAAATTAATCATGAAATATAAGCTGCAAAGAGGATGGGACCAAAGTAAAAATAAATTTTTTGATGTGGAAGCATTCGATGATCATCTCATTTACAAATAAACAATTCATGGGAAAGATAAAACAGAACATAGGGCAACTGAACAAGGAAACAAACGCTGAATAGAGCAATTAATTTTAGCTCAACGAGGAACATATTTGACCAGAACATCAATAAGCAAAATTATTTTCTTCACACAAAAAAAAAAAAAAAAAAAAAGAAGCCAAAACTACGTATCAAGTAAAGAAAGTTCACTTACAAATACACATCATCTCGATCAATTTCTGGGAACAAGTTAATATAAAAGCGAAATCCATCAGGGCTTACATCTCTGCAAAGTATACCTGGGAAAGATTGGAAGAAAAAAAATTAAGAATAAAGATATGTTGCTAATAGTATTGAAGAAAGTAGTACAGCATTGTACCCTTGCTCTCAGCAGATAAGAGATGTTCCTTTGCCATTGCTGGGGCGACTCCTAGTGTCCTTGCAGCATCACTAGGACTTATCCCAGCTCGAAGAGCATCAGGCTTCATAACAAGCGCCTTAATTTTAGTGAAAACCTACACCAAAGAGAAAAAACGTATATGAAGATTCACACATTTACAACAACCAAGCTTTATCCCACTAAGTACGGTCGGCTATATGGATCAGATACATCATAATATTAACACAGTTAACATTAGAGAAGATACAAGGCGTTGATCTAAAATATGAATTTGTGTCTATGTTGCAAACAATTGAAGGTAAATTCATTGTACAAACATCGTACCCCAAGAAATTTAAATGGCAGAGAGAAGAAATAAATAATCTAAAATTGAATTTCATGTCCATGTTGCAAACAATTAGATTCGTTATATACACAACATACCCGAAGCAATTTATATGGCAGAGGGAAGAATCAGTTCATGGTAATCAATAAAATTTGGCAAATATTGTGTAGTCCGTTGCAGATATAAAAATCTTCTCAAGACCACAAATGGGAGATCTAACATTCGACTTTGAAATTTGAATATTAACCTCCGCTCGCCTGCTAAAGCAGGCTTTTCAAAATGGTGAAGTGGGGACGGAAAAAGTCTCGTAACGACTAAGTATTAGCTTATAAAAATAGTTTTGGATATTTGGTAAATTAATCGAATTACTTTATGCATAAACAATTGAAAAAAGTTAAAGAGCCTTGCATAATCTATAGACCAGAGATCGAACGAGTCAAAAGGCCAGGTCACTGGTTCGGTAGTCTAACCAAACAACAAATAGAAAACAACCAAATTTATGCAGGAGGAACTGACAGCTGTCCTCTCACTCAAGTTATTTATTTATTTTTTTCTGAAAAAGAAGAGCAACCATATCCCAAATGTGCAAGCATAACACAACTTGAAGCCGGCCAGAATTGAGGTCACATGAAATCTTTCAATTACAAGTGCTCTTTATCACAGTACCAGGCGATGACCGTTCCCTTTTGGGACCCACCAGGCCTACAAGGTTATTTTTCTTAGTTATTTTTATAATTTGTCTATTTGGTGGGATCTTACGATCCGTGTTACAATCCTACAATCTAGGCTTTTCAATACCCGAACAATCGTTAGTGGGATCTCGATTTTTGACAACCATGATTACAAGTTACAACTCCTCTTTATCACAGTACCAGGCGATGACAGTCCCCCCTCACTTGTGGGACCCACCAGGCCTATTACACTGTCTGGGAAGAACCCGAGCAAAAGTCCAGATATTAGAGCTTCTAAGAAAACATAACTAGAATAAATACAAGCTATTCTACAAAGTTTACAACTTCACAATTAGGGTATAGCACCAAATCATATTATGGACGACCACGAGACAGATGCTTTGCCCAGTCAATAAATAAGTAACAAGACCTAACATATTTCACCCAAAAAAAAAAGCTACATAAGGTGAAAAAATAAACAAACATACCTCCTCATCACTGTGGGACTTATTTTGTATTACCATGACGCCGCTATCAAACTTCCGAAGAACAATTGGGCTGAAACAATCGAATAACATAGTCAATGCATGTAAGTATAACAAATCCAAACGGGGGTTGCATTAAAGGATTAAACAAGTTAGAATCCCAGATTATGAATTGAAGTCATCAACTTGTAGGTTCCATGCTATGACCACAATTTACAACAATGCATAGGCAGAAATAATTAAAGTAAAAGATAATGCCATACATACACATCAAACTTCTCCCACAGAGAGCATGCTTGCAACAAATCATCAGGCGAGATCAACTCTGTTTATTAGACAACCGAAAAAAGGGCAGTATTAATTCAAACAATCTACAACTTGAAAATTAATCATTTCTAAGGGAACACAGATGAAAGAGTATTGAAACCTGTCCCACGAGCACGATTGAAGAGACAGTAAATGTCAATTAGATTGATAATTCCTCCGGATCTCTCTAGTGGAACTTTAACGAAATCTGCCAACTAAGTATTAGCAAGGATATATTAGAATATTATAAACAAACAGAAAACTAACAAATGGTAATAAGTCAAGCGGCCATTATTAACTCTATAGCTTAAGAAATACAGACCACTGATTTTTCCATTGCTTCTAAACAAGTGATAAAAACATCAAATGATAAGCAACAAAACTTGAGAGCAGAAGAGTTAGCAAAATATCTTACAGTTAATCAACCACTAATATTTTCTGCCTAGGAATGAGAGCATGAATAAGAAAGCATTTCCTAGGCTATAACAATAAACCAGGATGAAACAATTATGCACTGCAAAGAAAGCGACACCCTGTTTTAATATGCTCAGCATGCATCTTGGGTTCTAATTCTATTATTTATATGCGGAGAAATTCGATGATTGTTTTATTTATATACATATACATCTTGATAATTCTAACCTTCTATTGACTATTCTCGTGTATCCTTTTTGGCCTGGTTTCTATTATTTATATTTTCCTCTTCAACACCATCTGCCCTTAATATTAGCTCCATGTAAGTCCTTAGTTGTTGTCATCACCAATGGCAAAGAAAAATTCGTCTTCAACATGTTCAACATATGGTTCAATACTAAAAATCATATTTATGAATGATACCTTATTTCATACCACTTTTTTAGTAACAGCATAAGACATGAGAATCCCCTTACCCCCAAATTAAAAATGGCAAAAATTGAAGGATCCACCATAAAAAAGCCTCAACTGTGAATTCTTTAGATTAGATAAACAGTCATAGGCAGAGCAGAGAAAAGAGTACCTGGCGAGATAACTGTTGATGATACAAAGCACCCGCAGACTCTTTTGTAACGGGGGATATTATACCAACACTCAATAACAATTCTTGCATCTCTTCCTTTGAACCCATCTCCTCATCATTAGTTGTATTTGTTTGAGAATTTGAGCCTGACAAAAGTTTTAGCCTCATTTTTTCTGCTAGCATCACCATCTCTTTAGCCTTGCTCTGCAAATCCATCATTAACCCAAAACTTAAACCAGCTTTTAAGCTTAAAACAAACCAAAAAGAAAACTAGATAAAATATTACAAAATAACTTCTAGACCTAACTAAGCCGACCCCACTTAGTGGGAAAAGGCTTGGTTGTTGTTGTTGAACTTCTAGACCTAACTACAATTGTTACGATCAAATCTGTTTGCACATCATAAAGATGAAACTCAGGTCACAAGTACACCTATAAAATTAACATTAAACTTTCAAAATTTATTAAATAAGATTTCATTTGCCTGACTAATCCTTATTGATCAAAATCAAATCAGGTGATGTTCAACTTTTGTGTAACTAAGCCTAAAATGAGAAGAAAACACATTTTCCACAAATTACTCCATGAACACAAATTAAAAGTGTAAACATCAAGACAATAAAAAATAAGGCCCTGTTCACTTTCTAAAATCATTTTCAATTTTAATTTTCTATAATTCATGTTCATTTAAAATTCCTAACATGGAGATAGATGGCTAATGTTGTGAACGATTGTGATAGAGAGAAGATAGAAGGAAAGTTAGGAAGAATGCATTTTCAAAAACAATGAAAACAGTGTTTTGACATTTTTAAATATTTGAAAAATGCTAGATATGTTTTGTAAACAGCGACCTAGTATTTCCTTGTAACTTATGGCCACAACGAGTCATATATAACAGTAGCAATCAAATCATTTCCCCAAAGTGAAGTCAGATACATGGATCAAAATTAGTCATTATTTCTATCATGATCCATAAACATAAAGATTTGGAATATGATTCTCATCAAACTATGGTGCAATAGTCAATTCTGAACAAATTCCTATAAAATTAAATCCATGCTTACAAGTTACAGCTCTATCAATCACAAAGCCAACTAGACTTTTGATAAAAACAATGCAATTTAGCCTATGTAGCACTAACACAAACATGAACATCAAACACAATACGACCACTCTAACACATAGAAATCCGTAATAATTTGAGAAAATAAAAATGATTGAGTGAAACCACATCTTTCGTGTCACACACTCAAACATGTTTACAATCTGAAGTGTTTGTGCTACATACAATTGATCTCAATTCAGTACATCAAAATTTTCTCCTTCCACCAAAACCTCAAACATAAACTTCATTTTTTGCGAAAGGACCAACAAATTAACAAAACAACAACCAAGTCTTATCCCACTAAGTGGAGACGGCTAAATGGATCAAAAGCAGTCATAATGTTCTATCATATACCATATTTCTATCCAACTCATTAATCTCTAAATCTTCCTTGATAGTTTCACCTATAGATTTTCTAGGTCTTCTTCTGCCTCTAGTGATTTGACTATCCTCAATCTGATCTACTCTCCTTACTACAGAATCTACAACCCTTCTCTCGACATGCCCAAACCACCTAAGCCTAGTTTGCACCATCTTTTCTACTTTAGGTACTACTCCAACTCTATCGCTAATGTTGTCATTTTTAATCCTATCCGGCCTAGTCTTACCACACATCCAACACAACATTCTCAACTCTGCTATGCTTCAACTTAAGTGCTACTTTCATATCACATAAAACACACGAGCCTTTGCATTTCAAGCACCCAGCTTGAATTGGATGGTTTAAAAATAAGCATCAAATTAACAAAATCTATTACCAGAAAAAGAAAAAAAATAGACACAAAAACATTACCATAAGAGCATTCAAATCCTGAAAAGCATCCTGCAAACTTTTATCAGTACTCTCCCACATTTCCTGCTCTTTCCTCAAAATCCCCGACACCCCCACCATCCTCACCGTCCCATCACTCGAATAAATCCCGCTCGACGCCGAACCTCCCCCGGCCACCGCATTCGAACTCGAACTGGCAACCTTCTCCGACTCCTCCCACGCTCTACCTCTCCAATTCTCCCAAAACTTCGCCACAAAAGCATCACAATCCCCTTTCCCCCTCACCACAATCGTCACAACCACTGATCTCGATCCCGTCTCCGGTGACACCTGAAAACGGATCCTTCTCGAGGCGAATACGGATTTCAGAGACTTCTTGTTAGGGAAAATGTGGGAGATCGAAGAAAGATGGACTGCGGAGGCGGAGGAGGAGGATGCTACGGCGGTGTCGGGGAGCCAGAGGAGGCGGTGAGTGGTGAGAATGAGGAGACCGGATTTGAGATGAGGAAACCATGAATTGGGTTCGTCTTCACAGAGAAGGTCTACGCCGGAGAGGAAGAAGCATTCGATTTCGTTCGGTAAGAGTACTGGTCGGCCATTGTCGGTGAGGTTCACCGGCGGTAAGGAGTTTCCGGCCATCGGAGAAGTTCAGAGCTTCGACGTCGTTTTGAAGGTTTTAGTAATTTAGTTGGAGTTGAATTTAAGTGACCCTTTCAAACAAACAAGCTTATAAACTAGTACTACCTCCGTTCCTTTTTAATTGTCACATTTTGACATTTTACACAAATCAAGACAATCAATAAATGTTGCTACTTTTGATACAATAATTTCTATTTTTACTATAATAACCTTATTTATTTAATGTCTCATTACATATATTTCTCTCTCCACGATAATAAATAAGGGTAATATTAGTAAAATAACATTTAATGTTGCATTGAACTATGTAAAGTGACACTTAAATAGGAACAAAAAAATTCTCCAAAAGTGACACTTAAAAAGGAACGGAGGGAGTAAGAACAACTTTTTACACTGATATAATAAATTTAGATTTTTTATAGGGTTAAATATGTTTTTGATCCCTATAAAATTGGTAATTTCTAAACTTAATCCTTACTTAATTTTAATAGGTCTTTTAGTTCCTACAAAAAAAAAAATTACTTATAATTTTAGTCCTTGCTAAAACAAAGTTTGTTTATTTATTCTTAAACTCTTGAATTTTTTAACGATTTTTTTGAGACAAGTTTAGAACAATATGAAAGATTCATTCACTAAAATTTAGAATTTTTCAACGTGAAAGGAATTTAATACGAATTTTTTAAAACGGCAAAAGTTAAAGATAAAAGTAACAAAATTTGGACATAGAAATCAAATTTTGCGATAATTTTTTGTGGAGGAACTTTTAGTAACATTCTTAACACGCATGCAAAAAAGTATTCAAAAACTTAAAAGTTTAAGCATAAATTAAACATATTTAAATTTAGTAGGGACTAATATTGAGTGCATAACTTTTTTTAGGGACTAAAAGAACTATTAAAATTAAGTAAGGACTAAACTTAAAAAGTCCCAATTTTATAGGGACCAAAAACATATTTAACCCTTTTTTATATGATAGGTATTTTCATAAGCTATCTTAAGACAAGGAATGCTAGCAAGTAGCAACACTCACTTTTTATTGGATGAAATTAATGTATATTTCACTACTTTGTGTGGGTTCTATTTCTAATGTGTAGATCAACAATGAGTTAATCTAATAAGAGAGTGAGTCTTAGAGAGAGTGTTGCTAACACTACTCATCTTAGAAAATATATAAAAATAAGCTGAAAAAAGCTTAAGAAAAAAATGTCATGAACCAATTTTTATAAATTATCTCTAAAAGTCTCACAAAACCTTTTTTTTAGTAGATAAACTCAAATAAATAAAAAGTAAATAGTAAAAAATTCAAATAAATCTTTCAATGGGTGGTCGTCTTGTTTTAATCAAATTTGTCTTGTTGTCTCTTTTGGATTATTTGTTTTCCTTCTTCAAGGCACCCACAAGTATCATATCGAATCTCTTTAAAAAAACCGTGGGAGTGAAGATGCTCGCAAAATTAATTAGATTTGTTAGGACATAATTTGTTATGAGAATTGAGAATGAAGTTGGTGGTTTGGGGAGGGTTATGGTACAAAGTTTTGGCGGCAAAATATGAGCAAGTACGGGGACAAAGGGGGGAGGTGGGGTGGGGTGCAAAGGCGTCGTGTTGGTTCAGAGATTTACGTGACATTCAAGAGGGTGTGAGTGAGCTTTAGCGTGGGTGGTTTGAGAATGGGATAGAAAGACCAAGTGTCAAACTTGATACCAAATCTTAACCGTCTATATTTTAAATCTAATCCACATTTGTATTTCTTGGGGATCCTTTTTGTGAGTCGCACACTAGTATTGTTTTCGATCATTGAAAACTCAAATTGAAAACCATGATTGGCATCGTGATACTCCTCATTTCCATCTCGAAAATTTGTAGATTAATTATCTCCACACACCCTTTGATGTTATTCTTGTATGTATCTCCTTTAGTCCTTTTCATCTTGGTTAATTTCTTGTATGGATTGGAGTACATGAGTGCGTTTGGATAAGGGAATTCAAATATTTTTAAATGAATTTCATTGTTTGGATAATAATAATATGGAGAATTTTATGAAGTATTTTGTTCAAGTTAAATTTAGATAATTTCAAATGATACCTAAAAGTTAAGAATTTCAAATTTCTTCATTCTTATAATTTTTCAAATTTTGCATTTTGGTCCTCAAATTTTCCAAAATTTTCAAGTTGACCCCAATAAATTTCCAAAAAATTGCAAATTGACCCCTTTTTTTTGCAAATTACAAATTTACCCCTAAAAATTTTGAAATTTGCAAATTGATCCTATTTTCAATTTTGAAATTTGGCCAAAAAAATTAAAATTTATAAAAGTTTCCCAAAAATATGATAATGAAATTTTTTATTACTCCATCCAAACAAGAAAATTTAGAAATGATGCCAATTTAATTGATGGAGTTAAATTGCCTAAAATTATAAATTCTTTAAATTTTCCCAATTACATCATCCAAACACACACTCTAAAACAATTTGTGATGAAGATCCCAATTGAAGATGACGTAGTGAATATAGGAGTATTTTCGATTAAGGTGAATTCTACGGTACAGTCACTCAAATGACTTTTCCAATAAAGTCAAAAATTTTAAATCAGTTTGTGGAAAACCGGCTTTAAAAGTCTAAATAGAAATGGAATTTATTAAAGGACCAACAGGGAAGTGTATTTTACAACCCTTTATCCTATGTCCAAACTATCAAGATATTACACTAGTTAAAGCACAAATTAGGTGGTGTGATACAACGGCTGAATATTTTTTAGACAAATATTTATATGAAAGCCATGAAAATATAGATCATTTTTTATATAATGAATATAAAGGATTAGCTCAAGATTTAAGAAATAAACTTAAAGAATTAGCTAGATGAGTGAAGAAAATAATACCCTCACAACCAGAGTCAAAGCTTTGCTTGACGAAACCAAGAAATTAAATGAGAGATTTGAAAGACAAATTTCTTTTCTTGAAACTTTACCTCAAATCTATAAACAAAATAATTTGTTTACAAAAGATTATGAGCAAGGATTAGAAAGACCCCATGAAACTTGGGTAAATATGGAAAAAGATTTTCCGTGTTACAATAAAAATGAGAACCATAAATATCCTCATATATATCATTCTTTTAATCCTCAGTTAAACAATATTACTGATATGATTAATTATCTAATAAAAAACTGTTGTAAACAACATCTTTCTCTTCAAGAAGGGGGGAAGAATAAGGAAAAAATCAAAATCGAAGAAAAAACCTTATTTGCTAATTATAAAAGATGAGTATAGAAGAAAACATAGAGTATCAACTCGAAAAATTAGATCAACTTATGGCTACTTTAGACATAAGTGAAAAAGATTCCATTAAGGAAGAACCTGAACCTAAAGATCTAGAAGATTTTGTCTACGACTTTAGTTCTGATGATGATTCAAAAGACGATGGAAATTTCGTAAAAATAGAACAATTAGAAATGGGCGAAAGCTCAGGAACAAAAAGAGGACCCTCTTATAATTGGAATGCAGAATTCCATAGGGAATTTGCCCAAGCTAAATACCAAAAAATTCCTATGAGTTATATTCCCAAACATAGTGTAAACGATGGAAGTGGAATTTTAAATATTGATTGTGTTGACAATCTTGTCCAAGCCATAAGAAGTTGGTATAATAAAAATACTATCCAGATACAGTTAGATAGTGACTTAAAAGGTCTAAGCCCAAAACAAATTTTTAATTATCTTTTGTGTAGAACAGAAGGTAATGCATATAAATTTCTGGCCGAAAAACCTGAAGAAGAACAAACTGCAGAAAACAGTATGGGAATGATCAATAAAATCTTTGAATGGCTTTTAAATGAATTCAAAGGATGGCAAGATACGGTAGACTCAAATACCGCCTTTAACACTGAAAAATTATGGAGAATAATGAATTTATCCATATGTAATCCTTGTTACATAGAAAATTATATTTGTGAATTTTCACAATTATATTATGATTTAAATAAAGACACTAGAGAAAACCAAAAGGTTGTCGAATTATTTTACCAAAAATTACCTATGTCTATGTCCCAAATAATTCAAAACGAATTTAACAGTGCAGTATCCTCAGGAACGGTTAAAGATACTTTAGGAGCTAGAATTTCTATCCTTAGAAATTGGATGCAAGAACAATGCCTAAAGAAACAATCAAAACGAGATGCACGAATAGGTTTGTGCTGCGATAGAATCCAAGGAAAAATTGGAGCATATGGTTGTGAAAAAACTAGGAAAAGAAGAAAATATCCTAGAAGAAAGAAATTTAAAAGATTTTCCTATGATAAAAAGAAACATAGGAAGAAAAGATTCTATAGAAGAAAAAGGGAGTACCCTAGAAAAAATAAAACCTGTCCTAAAGGTAAAAAATCTTGCACATGTTGGCTATGCCATGAAACAGGACATTATGCTAATGAATGTCCAAAGAAAGTTTCTAAAGAAAAGAAACAAGTTTTAAACATGATCTATAGAATAGGTTATGAACCCGTAGAATCAGACTCAGATTCTGATTGGGAGCAACAAAGCTTCTATGAACTTTGTACAGATTCCGAAGATGAGCAAAACCAAGATTTTGAGTAAAGGAAACCCTAGTGCTACCTTTATCAAAATAAAACTTCGTAAGAAGGAGATTTTAGCCTATTTAGATACAGGCGCAACATTATGTTTTGGAAAACGAAACATATCAAGAAATTGGGAAAGATTAGGAAAACCCAAAGAAATAATTGTTGCAGATAAGTCAAAACATCAAATATGGTTTGTTTTGAAAAATATCTCAATTACTATAGAAGGTCATGAATTCTTCATACCAACAATTTATCTCCATGATTCAGGATTAGATTTAATCATTGGAAATAACTTTTTAAAGTTATATGCACCGTTTGTGCAAAATGTTAAAACTATTTCTTTACTTTGGAAAAATTTAGCAAACCCCAAAGAAAAGACAAAAGTTATAACAACAAAAATTATAACTAGAAATGAGATTATTCAATTAATTTCTGAAAATCTTATAAACCTAAAGAGTATTTGGAAAGAAGGTAAATTATTTTTAAATCTTGAAGAAATAGAACAAAAACTTGATGCTGTATGTTCAGAAGATCCTTTGGATAATCTGAAAAATACAAATCATGAACTTGTTACCATCAAATTACGAGATCCTAATAAGGAGATTAATGTAAAGTATAAAATGCCTTATTCAGTACAAGATAAATTAAAATTTCAAAAGGATATAAAAGAACTTCAAGAAAAGAAGTTAATTACTCCATCTGCAAGTCCACATTCAGCACCCGCTTTTTATGTGACAAATCACAATGAAATAAAAAGAGGAAAAGCTAGAATGGTGATAAATTATAAGAAACTCAATGATGCTACAATCGGAGATTCTTATAAATTACCACGAAAGGATTATATTTTGCAAAAAATAAAAGGATGTGATTGGTTTTCATCTTTTGATGCAAAATCAGGATACTATCAAATCAGACTTTCAGAAGGAACTAAGCCTTTAACAGCTTTTTCATGTCCACAAGGACACTATCAATGGAATGTTCTTCCATTTGGACTAAAACAAGCACCATCTATATACCAAAGATTTATGGATAATGCTCTTAGAGGATTAGAACATATATGTTTGGCATATATTGATGATATTTTAGTTTTTACAAAAGGAACTAAAGAACAACATCTTAAAGATGTAGAAATTGTTTTAAACAGAATTTCAGAAAAGGGAATTGTTATTTCAAAAAAGAAATCACAATTAGCCAAAAAGGAAATCGAGTATTTAGGCCTTATTTTTAAAGAAAATGGCACCCTCGATTTATCTCCACATGTTCAGGAAAAGATTCAAGTTTTCCCTGATGAATTGAAAGACCGAAAACAAATTCAAAGATTTTTAGGATGTTTGAATTATATTGCCAATGAAGGATTTTTCAAAAATTTGGCAACTGAAAGAAAGATTTTACAGAAAAAGATATCTGAGAAAGTTCCATGGTCATGGACTGAACAAGATACTCTAACTGTAAAAACTATTAAAAGAAAAATTAAAGTTTTACCCAGCTTATACAATCCAACAGAAAATGATTTTTTAATTGTTGAGATTGATGCTGATAAAACAACCTGGGCAGGTTGTATGAGAGCTCTACCTAATGGTAAAGCGATACTGAATCTTGATGATTCGGGAAACTATGTTGGTGATGTAACCCATCAACAAGGAATGAAAGATACTGGAGCAACCCAGTACGCTAAGTCTAGTAGCTCGAAAGAGAAATTGGACAAACTCTCTGATTCATTAGAAAAATTAGTATCAAAAGATACTAAGATTGATTATTCTTATGAAAATATTAAAAATAAGATAAAAGATGAAGATCTTTTACTTTGTAAATATGTTTCAGGATCATTTACAGATACCGAAACAAGATATCCAATTCATGAATTAGAAACATTAAGTTGTGTTAAAGTTTTAACAAAATGGCAAATGGAATTAATTCCAACCAGATTTTTATTAAGAACAGATTCCAAATATGTAACTGGATTTTGGAAATATGACCTTCGAGTCAATTATAAATATGGAAGACTTGTAAGATGGCAGATGAAACTCCAACCGTTTCACCCATATATTGAATATATAAAATCTGAAAAGAATTGCTTTGCAGATGCATTGACAAGAGAATGGAAGCAGCTATAAAGACATTACAGAATTCTCTCAGACAAAAGCAGGAGCAAATTGCCTCTGCAAAAAATCGTCTAGAAACTCTTCTTTCTGAAGAGGGGGAGATGATATTAACAATTCAAAACCTTGAAAAACTATGCAAAAAAGAAACATCAACAGTTTCAGAATCCAAAAATACTGAAAATTGGGATCTGCTAGGGCAAGATTCTGGAAAATTCAACTACTATGTAAAATACTCAGCTCCAAAAGAGTCAAACATCCCAATTGAGTCAATAGAACCAAAAGGATGGAAATCCCCAACAACTGTCCTTGCAGATTTACCAAAAACATCTTGGGCTGATAAAGTCGAAGAAGATGAAAGAAAAAATGGAAAAGAAAAAGAACCCATTGATCAACAAACAAGCCAAAAGATTGACAGTCAACTTGGAGGCAGAAAGAAAGCTTATGTAATTTTTGATGGACCTATGAAAGGTATCTACCAAAACTGGGAAACCACAAAGTTACATACAAACGGCAAAAATGTCAGATACAAAGGGTATGAGACCCTTGAAGAAGCAAAAACAGCCTACAACGCTGTTTACAAGGAAGTTGCAACAGCAAACAATATAGTCCAGCCATCAAAAATGGAGACTAAGAAGAAAATATCTGTAGATAGAATTATCTATGGAGAAAGCAAATTTGTTAAAGAAGTCACCATTGGAGACTACTACAAAAACTGGAGATGGTTAACCAACTACTCAGAAGAGTTAAAAACAGAATGTTTTTATCCTAGCAACAACGGGATAGAAGTAAAAGCTGTAACAGTCCCAGGCGTAGGAAAAGAATTAGTCAGATCATTCTATGATTGTGGAATGATTAAAACAATGTATCTTCAAGAAGATGCAGGAAGAAAAATTCATGAACTAGAACTTCTTCCAAAAGATATAGGCGAAATCGCTTATAAGTTCAACAATAGCTTCGCAAAAGGTAAAGAGTTCTTTTTATCTTTTACTTCAACTTATCCATGGTTTGAAGACGATGAAGTTATTAAAGCCAGACACTTAATCAAGATTGGCATTTCAAATCATTCATATCCAACAAATGATGGAAGAGATGTAGATCCAAGACAAGAGTGTTTTCTGCATCAAATGGAAAAATTCTATGATACTCTCATTAGATTTGGAGTAAAATTACCAAACTTCAGGGTAATTACTGCAAAGGAAAGCTTTCTAGTCTATAGTGACTCAAGGAAGCAAGCAAGAGAAGAACACCTTCAGCAAATTCTAAAGTTCGAAGAAAACTTTAGCGGGCTTGAAGCAGACTTGGGCCGTCTACCCGACCCAATCCAACAGGAGTGCTGCCGACACTTTCAAAAATACAAAGGACACCAATGCAAGTGGTGCGCAAAGGACATGAAAAACGTGGCCGACAAAGAATCGTTGTATGATAGTGACATATCACCAAATAACGAAGAAAATGTAGAAAGTTAGTGGGCATGGGACCCATTTAGAGATAAGCCTTATCTCTAAGGCAATTATGTAATCTACTTTTCTGTATTTTCTTTATTTCTTTTGTCGTATAGTAAGCTGTAGCCAGCTGTAAGGATGGAGACGTAGTACCTATCTGTAAGTCTCTATGCCTATAAATAAGAGCCTTGAAGCTCATTTGTATTCACCATGTTTTGAAGCAATATAAGTTATATCGTTTGATATGAGCTTGCCTCTTAGTTTTTAGAACTAGTGGTCCTATAGTGGTAAAACACTATAGCTGAGAATTCTTGAGGTAATACTCTGGAGGAATTCGCCCTGAGTTGGGATAAACTCAACACAAGCAGAAAAAACTGCTGAAGAAGATCAGATTGCTGAAGCAAAACAACCCATATTTCTGAAGAAAAATCAGGTATGAATTTATCAAGAATTATTATAAAATATGTCTGAAGTTTCATATTTTGAAGGAACATCTAGTTATCATGCTGATAGCATAATAGATAATAAAATTGAAGAAGCAGATTTGTCTTTAACTGCTGAAGAAAATTTTAAAAGAAAGTTTAGTAAACTTAAGGAATTTCTGTCAAGAAAAAATATTCTAAAATTCGGAATAATGGTAGGAGAGGAAGCAATTCCTATTGAAACAACTAATGGAAAAATAGTTATATCAACTATAGATAAACAACAAATCGATAAAAGACTTGGAAAATTTTCTGAGAACGAGAGAAAAAAGATTGGTTATATTCATATATCAACCATTCAAATTCTAATCAAAAGTACCTTCATGAAAGGTATTGATTCACCGTTAGAAATAGCTTTAGAAGATTCTAGAATTAGAAATAAGAAACAAGCAGTAATTGCAAAAGGAAATTGTAATCTAAAATATGGAAAGATAAAATTTGATATAAATTTACAGATGGGATTATCCCTAAAAGATATAGATTTAAATAAATCTATAGTTTTTCATTATAAACTAAAAGATTCAACATTTATGAAGGAAGGTAATCATCCTTTTACAATTTACTACAGAATTAATTATGCTTTGAGTAATTCACATCATAGCATAGAATTCATAGGGAAAGAAACAATTCATATTGATGAATTATTTACACCATTAATTACTTTGGAAACACCAATATTTAAAGATATCACAAGAAATAGTTTTTCTTTGATAGAAGCAGAAAAGAATATGTTTGAAGAAACAGAAAAACCATTGTTTAGAAGCCAAAGTCTTCGAATAACATCACCAAACAAAGATCAAAAGGATTTTAATAAATCATTAAGTTCTCGAACTATACTTGAAGATGATGTCTCATCCTCAAATAACACTTCATTCGAACCCCCTAGGAAGGATTTCGAAATAAGCAGAGAAAAAGAGCTTAAGGATCTGCATGATTCTATAAAAACTCTATCAATACAGGTTAATAAGATTAATCAAAGACTATAAAAAGTCAAAATGCCTGGATTAAATCTAAAAACAGAGTTACAACTCTATAAGCAAAGACTAGAAGAAATAATTTCTGAAATAAATTATCAAAATACAAGAATTATATTAAAACAAATTCTTTTTGCTTCACAAGATTTAATAATCTACCATGTAGGTTATATTTCTAATTTATTAGAAGAAATAGAAGACTCGAATACTCTTACAAGTATTCAGCAAGAAAAAGCAAAAAGACTTTTAGAACCCTTTCAAGGTTTAGAAAAAATCGAAAAAATGTTAAAACAAATAAAAACTGATCAAATGTTAGAACAAGAAAACCTCCGCTGGAGAATCAACAATTAGATATGCCTGGATTAGATCTTATAACAGAATTAAGACTCTTCAAGAAAAGGCTAGAAGACATAGTCTCTGAAATAGAATTGTATTATGAAAGAATTGTTTTTAAACAAACTCTTTACAATTCTAGAGAATTTGTTATATATCATATAGAATATATTGAAGATCTATTAAGAGATACAGAAGATTTAGAAAATCTTACTCAGATACAAAAACAAAGAGCTAAAACACTCTTAAAACCTTTTCAAGGATTATTTAAAATCGAACAAATGTTAATAGAAGTTCGAGAAAATTCCGCAGAAAACCCCACTCCAAATCTGGTATCAGAGCCGGAAACATAATCCTAAGGGATAAACATGAAAATAAAAATAAAAAAGAAATTAAAAAATATTTTTTATATAAAACAAAAGCTTTTTAAAATCGTTTTTCCAAATAACCGATTTAAAAAGACATCCACGTGGCACTCTTCCATTAAGCCACATAAGCGACTTTTCCAGAAAAGTCATAAAAACAACTGCACCATAGCAGTCCCCTTCGATTAAATGTCTATTGATTGAATTTTAGGTGTTTCACCATGAACTATGATTGAACAGTTGATTAAAATATCCCCAAAGCATATCGTGAAAAATAAAATGGATATATAAATTAATTTCATGGTTTTGGTAGAATAGAAAACCCTTTACATTTGAGAATACACATAGTTTCATTCTTGGCAGAAACGATTTGGGAATCAAGTGAGAAAAGACCAGGCAAAGAAATTTAACAAAAAATTATGGACCTTTGGATTAAAAATACAGATGATTAAGATTTGGTGTTAAACTAAAGTTTTAGTGCCGGTGATCCTCTCTCTTTACACACACACTCCGTTACAAAATATTAGAAAAAATGAGTTAAATAAAATTGATGTATTTGATCTATATACATCAATTTGCTTTGACCGGATATATTTTAATTGCTAAATATATCATTTATTACATTTTTTGTTTGGTCAAATAGTTTAGTGATTAAAAATTTACGTGGTGAATTTGTAAAAAAAAAATAAAAAATTGTGGTGAATAAGTGGAGTGTTCGAGTTTCAAACTTCAACCCTACGTATCATAATACATTGTCTCTATCGGTTAAACTAAGTTCATGAGATATTTTACATTTCTTTTAATGATTGTTTCAGATTTTGTTAAAAAAAAAACTATTTAAAAAAAAACATGGTCATTTTGAAGTGTTTGCTTAGGATTTTTAGAAAAATCATTTTATCAAAAAATATTATTTTGACTCTAAAATAAAAAACTATTGAGATTTGCTTTTCCTCAAATCTATTTTTTTTTCAAATACAAAGAGGTAACACATGAACTAATTAAAAAAAAAAATCACTTTTTCAAATAGTAAACAAATACAAATAACTTCATTTTTTTTTTTTAAATCTCTAAAAAATATCCTTTTAAAACTAAAACAAAGGCACCCAATATCTCGTCCGCTCATGTGTTATTTGTCCAATAATCTTTTTTCTTTTTTGGTCTAGTAGCCTAGTGGCTAGAGCTCGCACAATTAATTGTGAAGAAGTGGGGTGTCTGGGGTTCGAACCCCGACCCCTGCATATATTATGCAATGTCCTTACCAACCAAACTGAGTTAAGCTCACGGGGACTCTAATAATCTATTATATTACGTGCAATGCTGATTCATAGTGCAACCAAAATGAACGTGGTCCAAATGACACCAATAATTTTCTCTCGTGGCTCCATGAGAATAATATTAATTATTCATGCACGTTGCACGTGGACCCTGTTTCTTATTCCATTATATTGTTCCATTGAGTAATGCTTCGTTTTGGTACACTATTTTTCAACCAAATGGAGATATACATATATAGCACAACCAATGTACCAATGACCATTTCTCTTATTCTCTTTCTCTTGTTTTTTAGTAGCAAAAGGCTCGAACATCATTAGTAGGAAAAAATAACATTATCACTACCTCAAAACAAAAACTAGATTCTAATGGAATCCTTTGGTGTCAAAGTTGAAGAAGAAACAATGTTAAAAGCTGTTTTTCTCCCCTTTATATCAAAAAGTCACCTCATTTTCGTAGTAGACATAGCAAGGCTTTTTGCTATGCATAGTGTGGATGTAACCATAATCACAACACCAGCAAATGCAGCCATTTTTCAAACCTCCATCGACCGCGATTCAAGTCGCGGTCGGGCCATTAGAACTCACGTTGTCAAGTTTCCACAAGTACCTGGTTTGCCACAAGGAATGGAAAGTTTCAACGCCGACACTCCTAAAGACATAATTTCCAAAATCTCCCAAGGACTTTCCATTCTCCAAGAGCAATTCACACAACTATTTCGTGACATGAAACCTGATTTCATAGTCACTGACATGTTTTATCCTTGGAGTGTTGATGTTGCTGATGAATTGGGAATTCCAAGGTTGGTTTGTATTGGTGGAAGTTACTTTGCTCATTCTGCAATGAACTCTGTTCAACAATTTGAACCTCATTCGAAAGTTAAATCGAATAGCGAAAGTTTTCTGCTTCCCGGGCTGCCTCACAACGTGGAAATGACGCGTTTGCAACTTCCGGATTGGCTTAGAGCACCGAATGGTTATACTTATCTGATGAAGATGATTAAAGATTCAGAGAGAAAAAGCTATGGATCATTGTTTGATACCTATTATGAGATTGAAGGTACTTATGAGGACTATTACAAGATAGCCATGGGAAGTAAGAGTTGGAGTGTGGGACCAGTTTCTTTGTGGATGAACAAAGATGATTCAGATAAAGCTGGTAGAGGACATGGTAAAGAAGAAGATGAAGAAGAAGAAGGGGTGCTTAAGTGGCTTGATTCTAAGAAAGATGATTCTGTTCTGTATGTTAGTTTTGGGAGCATGAACAAGTTCCCTACTCTTCAACTTGTTGAAATAGCTCATGCACTTGAAGATTCTGGCCATGATTTCATTTGGGTTGTTAGAAAAATCGAAGATGCCGAAGACGGTGATGGTGGTTTTTTGAGGGAGTTTGAGAAGAGAATGAAGGAAAGCAACAAAGGCTATTTGATATGGGGTTGGGCACCACAGCTTCTGATACTAGAGCATGCTGCAATTGGAGCTGTGGTGACTCATTGTGGGTGGAACACTATTATGGAAAGTGTAAATGCAGGTTTGCCATTGGCTACTTGGCCATTGTTTGCTGAACAGTTTTTCAATGAGAGGTTGTTGGTTGATGTGTTGAAGATTGGTGTGGCAGTTGGGGCAAAAGAATGGAGAAATTGGAATGAGTTTGGGGATGATGTGGTGAAGAGGGAGGAGATAGGAAAGGCAATAGGTTTATTGATGGGAGGTGGTGATGAGTGTTTAGAAATGAGGAAAAGAGTGAAAGCACTTTGTGGTGCTGCAAAGAAAGCTATAGAGGTTGGTGGTTCTTCTTACACTAAGGCAGGGGCGGATCCACTTGAGAGCCATGTGGGACTATAGCTCCACATGGTTTTCCCATTTTTTTTTTTTTTTTTTTTAATATTAAACAAAAGCAGCTCACGCCTCACTCTCTTTCATTATTTTCTATTCCAATTTCCTGTATTACTCTCTTTCTCACGCCCCTTCCTCTCTCAAATTGTAATCTCTCTCAATCTCAGCTCTCCATCTCTCTCAATTTCAAATTTCTCCTACTTCTCAACTCTCACCTCTCACTCTAAGGTAAGCAATTTCCCCCCTCATTCTCCAATTGATTGTTTTAGGTTTTTAAAATTGGGGTTTTAAAATTGTTAGGGTTTCAATCAATTACTAAGAATGTTTAATTTGATCCTTATATTGATTTTGAGTAGGAAATCATAAACCTCATATTTTATTTCAAACCCTAATTTCTTTTTCATTGTATACTATAATCTGAATCTGCATCTTTTTGATTATATATTATGAGTTTGTGTTGTTTCGGCTCCTAGCTGTTGCTGTTGTAGCAGGTTTGGTCATGTTTTGTATGGCTTTAAGGGAGGGCTTTTGTTTATTTTTTTTGGGTTTTGGCTGAATCAAATCAATGAAAATTTGTCCTGAATTGACCAACGCTAATGTTGATCCTTGTGTTTCTTTATTTTCTCTAAAAATTTGCTTCTCATCTAGAGAATTAAAAATGTTATCGACATTAGTATTAGTTCACTGAGACTGAGAGATGTAAACATAGAATAAAACAGAGTTTCGAATGTGAGGATTGCATAAATTGCATTACAAACAATCTTTAAAATGTTTTGCTCTGTGGGCTAGGAGTATATGACAGCCTCACTGCTGTCCGAGTGTCCGATTTCTTTGTATCTGTGCTGCTGTCCTGTAACCTGTTGCTGGACTGTTTGGAGTGTTGGGTTTTTTAGCTGCTGTCCGGTGTGCTGCTGTCCTGTAACCTGTTGCTGGGGGTTTTTGGTTTCTGTTTTTTCCTCCCTGTATGGTGTGGCTAAGTGTTCTTTATTTAATGACTAAAGCTAGTTCTTTACTTGTACCAATGATTGTGATTTTTTTTTTTATAGTGAGCCACAAAATGAAGTTACGCCTAACTCGGCCAATGAGGGTATTCAAGTTGTTGATTACAAACTGTTGGAAACGGATCCAGGACTTAGGTCTCCAAATTCAAGCTATCATCCTAACATCCAAGATGAGGTACGTAAAGCTTACCTTAAAAAAGGTCGTTATCAACCTAGCAATTTCGTTTACCCAAACATCCAAGTTGGTGGTGTGTCTTACACGTAACAAAAAAAAAAATTTAGCTCCACGTATATTTAAAGTCTGGATCCGTCCCTGCACTAAGGTGAAAGAACTTATTGAGGAGCTTAAGTCATTCAAACTTGAAAAGGTTAATAACAAATTGGAGGAAGTGGCTTAGGGAGGATTATTTAGATAACAATGATTTGAGTAAACATTGTATTTGAGTAAACTTGAAAAGAACCACCAGTTATGCTTGTGTTTATGTTTTGGGAAGTTAATTAAGTGGTTATTAGGAAGTTAATTAAGTGGTCATTTTCAACTGTGTCTTCTGTTCTGTTTTTCCTTTGTAACAATGTCTATGTAAACATTGTATTTGTATGAAATTCTGTAAACATTGTATTTGTATGAAATTCTGATTGAGAATCCCTTTGTCCAGAGGTTAGATCAATAATTTACTATGTTATTCATATATGTTTCTATCAATGTGTTCATGAGAATACTCAAAATTGTGTTTGTCATAGAGTTTGGTAGTGGTACAACTTGTGAAATTATAAGCTCAAGTATTGTTACTTCTTACTTCTTAAACTAGTTTAGTTGTATCATATATGTTTCTATGCTCTAGACATGCTAATATAAACACAATCTATCTAACCAGATACATTGTTAATGTTAGTAAAATCACTTAATATTCTAGGAAAGGGAGACTAACATCTAATCTTCATTTGATAATAGCCATTTTAATTTTGATGTTCACGTGAGACATACACGAGTACTTTACTAACTATTATTACTTACACATGCAACAACGTTAAAACTCTTAAGGACAGTTGCGCACGTGGACGATGCTCGATTTACAACAAAAAAAAACTAACTACTATTACTTATCTTAAAATACTAAACATTTTCAAACAAAAACTCAATATAAAGTAGTCATAAACTAATTCTCCAATAATAAATGGGAAACAAGTTGTTTATTGTTTTGCACTGAAAATGCATATATATGACCAAGTTGTTTAAAGCCCTTGGTTCTCAAAAGTATTTTAATTTCTTTATTTTTCTCAAAAGTATATTATGTTTAAGGACGGAGGTAGTATATCATAAAAATATAAATTGGAAAAAGTTCTATCATTTTTCTAAAAAAATAATTATGACAAACACATATATTTAATTACCAATATTTAATAAGTAAATTTATAGTCATACAAAACCAAGCTTTCTTGCTTACATAGAAAGAATCTTGCAAAATCTCACTCAATCAAACAGTTATTTAACCCTTTGCTATGTGATCACGATGATAAATGATAAACATTTCTAAACCAAATCGAAATCCAAAAGGTGACACAAAAACAACTAAAATAATTCGAAATAAAAACAATACAATAATATTAAATAATAATAAGGGCCAATGTTATGTTGTCCCTCAAAAGTTTATTGAGACATATTTCAGTTAAAAAATAAAACAAATAACTTCTTCATATTTTCATGTAGGAGATGAATTATTGTTTATGATTAAATAAATAAATGGTCTCTATAAATCTTTAGAATTTTGTTTTTAATCCCTACAAATAAAAATCACACTTTTTAATCCTTGTAACATTTTTCCTTTAGCATTTATGGACAAAAAATGCAAACATAAATTTTTTACAAGGATTAAAAATATTGACGGAAAATGTTACAGGAACTAAAAATATTGACGAATTTTTTTATAAAAACTACCATTTTCTATTGCAAGGATTAAAAACGAAATTTTAAATATTTATAGAGATCATTTACATTACTGACCCTAGTTTTTATATTAAAAATAAGTGAATAAAAAAATTTCTAGTCAAAAATCTACGAAAAGAATAAAATTTTTCCTATATAAAAATGTCATAGTTTACTTTAGGTATTTATTTCCTGGACAAGAGACAACAGGTTGGCTGGATATACGATTGAATCGAAGATGCAAACAAACTCATTATTACAACCCATTTCCTACAAAAACATTTATTATCATTATTCTCCCACATTTTCCTTCATTTTCTCGTGAGATGGCTGTTTCAGCCTTCAAATCCTCTTCACGAAGAGGAAACAACAACCAATCATCATCCTCCACCACCACCACTCCCACTAGATCCTCAACCACAAAAGCTCCTCCAATCCGACGGTCAAGAAGCGTTAGCGCGTTTTCAAGAACAACAACAACCACTTTCGACACTGAGTTTCTTAACAAAAGGGATAACCCTCTCTTTGACCAAATTTCCAAATCCAATCAAACGGTTCCGTTTCTAGAAACTTCCGCGCCTTCTTCTAGCTCCAGAGGACGTTCCGTGGCGCGAAATGTTGAACCCGGTCGAAATAAACCGGGTCGGAGTCTTTCTCGAGTTGATACCGGTCGACGAACGACCCGGTCTGCTTCTCAGTGTCCGGTTTCCCGGCGGAGCTTTAACTATTCCACTTCTGAGGTACTACTACATCCTTTTTCTGTTCAATTAGTCTTTAAAACGTGGCATTACATTGTGATTTTTGATTCCATAAATTGTTGTATACAAATTAATGAGCATTGTCAGAGGGGTATTAATCCAGAGTTCGGTCGAGAGGTAACTAAAGTCCGTCTAAAGTCGAACTCAACAATTTAACATAATGTGATAGCGCGGATGTTGCTTCCTAGCTTAGTTTGTAGTTCTTTCTTTTCCGGGCTATCACCCTTTTGTATGCCAAAAACAGAAAAAATAAAAAATGAATCCCTATTTAAAAATGGACATTTATATAAAATTTCTACATGAGACAATGTTGTAAATAAATGACTGTGAACCAGTACTTAAAAATTATCGCAAACACCGGCCGTTGTTTATAAGTAGAAGCTCGTGGTCTCTTTATCTGAACAACTGAGATGGTGATATGATTGGTGCCGGTTGGACAGAATAAAGGGAAAATAAATATGAAGTTGGTTTTGAAACAAAGATATATGCTTTCTGTTGTTTTTTTTAGACGTTACAATAAGGAGGATAACAAGTTTCTACTTTTGAGGGGTGGCATCAATCATAATTGGGGTTTCAGGTGGTTTTCAAGTACTGGTCCACGAAGGCGGTACTTCGTAGATCTTGCGAGTTGCGACACGTTATATCTTAAAAGAAAAAATATGAGATTTTATGTATGAAATGATTTTCGATTTCAATGAGATTTTATAAATTTTATCCATTTCATAACAATTTTCAATTCAATGATTTGTTGGTTGGATTCAAGCAGCAAGTTGCTAAGTGATGTAAGCTTAAATGTTTTTCTTTCGATTTGGTATCAAATGTTTCTAAACGCTCTGGTATTAATTTAAGAAAATAAGTGATTGAATGTTACTGACATGTGTCAGACTCCGGACATACCTACCTTTGTTCTAAACTGTCGATGCTACGTAGCATATATGTATGAAGTTGATAAATGGAGGAAATGTCAGGGTATATAGTGTGATCCACCTGAGATTTTAGCTTCTATTTTTTTTTTTGTTTGTTTATGTTTTAAGGGATTTTAAATGTTAGTTCAGACCATTTGAGGTCATGATTTTCTGTATTTTATTTATTGTCTCTGACTATCTGCTCATAATTAGAAAAAAGGACAAATTTGTTTTTTTTTCATCTTTTTAAAACAATTTAATTTGTGTACACGGTCATCCAATAAGTTGATGTGATACGATGCATGGGTACAACTTTTTTACACTATCACTGCATACCAATTATGCTCTTTTTAAAATTTAGAAAAGATATAGTTATAACACCAAGATATTTTCAATTTTTCTTTATCTTGAAAAAAAAAATGAAATTAAGATTATGACTTTGTAATTGTGAGTGAAAATAAGATTAATGAGTTGGATCCAAATCGAAATATTTTCTCTAATCGAACAAGTTCTCAAGGCTGTTTGTTTTATGAAAAGATTTCACGGTTTTATTTTTTCTTTCTCGAAGAATGATAAAATATCTTATGATTTTTTTTTTATTTTCCTTTTTAAAATATTTGTACATGAATATTTGTTCAAACTGTGAATAAAGTGAAAGGAAAGAACGAACATGCTGTGATCGTCTCTAAAAG
Source organism: Medicago sativa (assembly GCF_051527215.1). Classification (NCBI taxonomy): domain Eukaryota; kingdom Viridiplantae; phylum Streptophyta; class Magnoliopsida; order Fabales; family Fabaceae; genus Medicago; species Medicago sativa. Next base: position 33,688,724 of record NC_140756.1, on the reverse strand, counting down.
TAGAAAATATTTCCAGTTCCACTAACCAAGTTCACTCTTGTTTGTTGTTTCCACGAGGAACATGGAAACAAGAGTATGTAAAGAATTCTACTTACTTTGCAATTTTGATGTTTGAGCAGAGTGAAGCTGATTGTAAAGATAGAAGTGGTCTGAAGTTAGGTGGAAGTAATAGAAAAGGTGGTTTGTTTGGAAGAACTGATAAAGATGTGATGGATCAAGAGAAAGATCTGCGCAGATGGTCTAGTCAGCATTCAGCCGTTGAGGTCTCAGATTGTTTCACTTCCACTTCAGTATGTTCCTTGCTTTTCCAGTTTGTATTTGAAGAATATTAAAATGATTGAGATGAGGAATGAAATGATTACTTGATTGTTTAATTCAATTCATGTTTGTCTCACAGTCTGGTTTGCAAACTCAAAACTATGATGATGCGGTTTCTTCACCAAGTTCTGAATTTGCTTGTAATGAGAAAACTATCAAAGCAGTTTGTGAACAGAAGGTAAGTTATAGCCCTATAGGAAATCTTCTAGTCTTTATTGTTATCATACTCTTATCCATGTTTGCTTGAAAATGACATTCACTTCGTTTCAAAAAACTTTATGTCACTTTAAAAACCTAAAAGGATTATCAATTTAATCCATGCCTCCTGGAATTTCCGTGAAGTGGAATCATTAATGGAGGAAAAGGGTAATTTCATAAAAAGACTTGTATTTCTCTAAAACTAGGTATCTGGTGACTTCTTATTTCTTATGCAAAACTTTAAATCACAATTGTTTGAAATGGACAAAGTACTTGTTGCTGTGATATTTTGATGTAGATCACAGTATCCTAAATTCAGGAAGCTTGAATTCGTAATAAGTTATTCCACAGGGTGAAAATTTAATGCTTCTACACTCAATACGCCAAAAATTAGCCAGTGTTCTTGATGATATGTAGATAATGTTTTGTATGAACTTGGGTCTTCACTTTTGCAGTCAGTACAAAGGGATCAGCCAGGAGCCGGTGATATATATGAAACAGTTCGTTCTGAAGTGAGGCGAGCTATTTCTGAGATTCAGATTGACCTCGAAAGTGTAAGTTTCATGAGATCATGGCTTTCTTCTTGCCAGCTTGAAGTTAACGGGCTCTATTTGAATTGATATAAGTTATGACCATTGATGATCAGTGTTGTTAAATAGTGGCACTATTGCATAGCGGAATATGAACAAATCTCTATTGTCCCGTGATACGCTATTTAATACAAAATATTGTTATGTACGGGCTATAGCGGTGCTATAGCACTTTTGCGTAGCAGAATTTGAACAAACCGTTATTTTCTGGGATCTGCAATTGACAACATTGATGGTGATTATCACATTATGCACAAAAAGAATACAAAGAGAACCACTTAATCCTATATAATAGGTAAATGCACAGAATATAGAATAGGGAATTAAAATGCACAAATAATAGAATAACAGAGTATTATTTCTGTAATTAAAAGATAACTGCAAAAGGATGAACATTCTAATGCCCACAGAGCAAAGCTCCTTCAAAGAAAGAGAACACTCTCCCTTTGCCTAACCATAATGGTCCCAGTAATAATCTTCGATATCCATTACAATTTATACTACTAGGCATAACAAACTTGCCAACTAAGCATCCTATCCCACTCTTCATTTACCATACAACCTCACCATACTCTTTATTACATAATAGCCCCTTTTCCCCTTATCTCTCATACTTAGGTTTCTATCAAGTAGGTTCGTGCACATGGTTCTGATTTCTGAACTGTAATTTGTAAATCACATCAACTGATGTAGAATGCCGCAACTGTATCACATTACTGTGGAATAATTTTAAATCACAAGTATGGGCTGTAGCCTGTAACGTATGGCCTCGACAGGCACATCAAAATAAAGCTGATCACAACAGACTGCATCACACTGCAACAATCTCATTTTTTGGTGCAAATATAAATTCCTAGTATCACGAAGACCGATTGTAATTTAGAACTATGGTTTAGACTTGGGCTTTTCAGTATAACAAATCAGCCTAAAAAGCAGCATGGCAGTTGATTTCAGGGAATGAATCATCCAACTTTTAGCTAATAATCAACGGATAAAAAACTATTCAGGTTTCAATGTATATTCATGGTTGAAAATATCACAGATCTAGGCCTATTAGTTAGATACAACTTTGCATTTTACATGAATTTAGCAATATGTGCATTTGTTATGAATATCATTTGATTTTTTACCCATTTGTGAAATATGCATACTTCAGGTCATTTACTCATTATATGTCTTGTTTTTTGCCTTCTTTTGTATTCAAAATTTCTAGTTCCTCATCACAAGGTCCACATAGTTTGGTGCTATTGTTTGTTTATGCATGTATATCTAGTTTTATAATGTTTCTATAATAATTGTAAAACGAAATTCAATTGCTATTCTCCAACTTGTTTCTGGCTTTCTGAAATTATAGGCTGTTCAAAAGAGTAATGCTGCAGCCATTACTGTTACCGACATGGCTGATATTCATCCTGACTTGCTGAACCCTGGAACAGTAGAATTAGCATTTGAGATTAGAAGAGAGTATACCAAAAAGCTTGAAGAGGTAATATTCCCATTTATACTTGTAGATGAAGTATGGTTGACTTCTCGTTCTTTTATATTGCTTTCTATTGAGTAGAACTTATGATACTTACAGGCCGAAGAGCGAGCTAGACGTCTTCGAGCAGATCTGGCAGTTGAAGAACATCGAGTACGAGAACTGGATAGAATTTTGAGAGAAGTTCTTCCATATCCCAAGACCCCTAATATACCAAAGTCTCGTCCATCAAGAAAAGTAGGTTAATTTCACGTTTTATTCACTTAAATGGTTCTTTTCCAACTTTTTGGGTGACTATCTTACATACTATGCCTCCACAACATGTATAGCATGTGTGTTTTCTATGTTGTGCGTGAATCATATTCTTTACACTTGACATGTGTAGGGAGGAAAGATTCTCCTAGGAGGGCTCTTGGTTAATAACCAAAAAGAATGGGGTATAGCTTGCAAAAAATATGTGTTCGTACGTGAACTTTCCATGGACGGGTAGAAAATTAACACACTTTTGTGGTATTATAAATTATAAATAAAATATTATTTAAAAGCATACAAATCTGAAAATATTTAAAAGCAAATGTCACATGTCATTTTAAGTGTTGTCGATGTCAATGTTTCCCTTGGGGTTTGTTTGGGAGGGGGGTTTGCGGAGAAAAGGGAAGCAGACCGGAGAATTATCTCTCCCAAAAGTGTTTTCGGAGGGGCGTAAGAAGACACTTTATGATTAATATTTAATGTTTGAGAGTATTATGAGAATAGGGAAAGAATTTGGGGAATTTCTCAAAGCTGTACAAAGTTCACCAATTCATCTTTTGAGTTTCCCCGTATGGGATTTTAGCCCAATTAAAAAAAAAAACGCAAGGTGGACTTAACAAAGCCTCTATGTCAACTGATGCAGCATGATAGATCATTTGAATTACCGATGAATGAATGGAAACTTTTGAAACTTCGAAGAAGGCCTTAATATTTGCACCTGTGATTGTTGCTCCTGATTGGGATAAGCAATTAAGCTGATGTGCGATGCCAGTAATTATGTCATCGGTGCTTTACTTGGGCAAAGACCTGTTAATGTCTTGCATTCTCCCTTGTCCAGTTGTCCTTCCCCTTCCCCTCCCCCTCTAACTCTCAATGAATCCTTGTTGTTTTCAGACATGCACAGAACTTGACCGTATGCATCATATATATTTTAACTCATTTATCTCACATCTCTCAGGTGAATTGTAGTTGTTACAGTTAGTAAACAATTTCTTACAATCTGTGCTGGGGTGCATGCTTTTGTTCTATTTGCTTTTATTCTATTATTAATGAACCAAAAACATGTTTGCAGTCAAGCATTGAAAGAAAAAGGATGTCAAAACGTCTTGCAGAAGATGCCAAAGCTTATTTTGATGAGTGTGTATCGCTATCGACATTCGATAGTTCGGACTTTTCATCCCAAGAGGATCCTCCACTTAGTATGGTCGGCCCACCTACTCCATCTCGTTTAACCGAGGCAAGTTCAAATGCTTCTGCCTGCAGTTTCTAATTTTGCCAGTAATTTACTTACTACTTAACAAGTGCATCTTGTTATTCTTGAACAATGTATATGTTTTTGAATCCATTAACTTCTAAACTAATCATGCATGTTTATGTAAACTTGTTCCATAATGTTTTTTTTTTTTGAATGGCATCCATAATGAATTTTTAAAATAATTTTTTTACATTTTTACAGGAATCAGGCACTCGAGAACAATTCCATGATAACCATTATGACACATTGCAGCCACTAACCAGCATTGATTCTGAGGAAGCTAGTCATGGACAAGTCAGTTCAACTGCTGATAGCAAGGAAACCGAATCTAAACCCTGCTTCTCCTTTGCACAGAAGCCATTTGAATCCACTACAGTTCAACAAGATATCCAACAATATATAAAAAAGTTTGAAAAAAGTGTTTCAAAGTTGCCAACTATGAGATCAAATTATGGCGAGATGCGTGACTACAGTTTCCAGTCATCAGCTGAGAGCTTGTTGGTTGATAGGGTGATGCTAAAAAGTAGAATCGAGTCTGGTAGGTTTTTACTCTGTGGTGGTGGTAACATATGGTAATCTTAAGCCTTGTAATTTTTACCTTTTCCTTTTCCTTTTCGCATTATATTTATACGTGTAAATGTGGTTGGACCGCACATGTAATAGCTTCTCTTCGGTTTTGCTTTTTGTTTTTGCTGTTGATAACTTCTCTTGTTACTCTAAGCACCCATTGACTCTAACCTATACACATCTGTGCAAGATATATTTTTCCTAAAGACGCACAACTAAAATTAAGAATGTTTTTATCTGCTTCTCAGTCTAATGCACTTTCTCCAAAGGTAAAGGAATGTGATTTTATGCAGTTACACGGTTGGCAAGTTAGAACTTTAGTTACGACTTCAGGGCAATCCAATCTTGATTGCGCATCTCACACTTTGATCTTGCAGTCGACAAGTCGGACAATGTGACGGCTCAAAATACATAGCAAGTATGCGTGACTAAGATTGTAATTGAAATGTGCAATCAAGATTGAACAGTCCATACTTGTAAATTGTGTTATTGCATGGATTTTCTTACTGCATATAATCTGAATCCCTCCCAAGGCATGTATATGGGTGCGTTTGTTTCGACTTTAAAAAAAATAGATTTTGAGTTAAAAGAATTTAGGGTCCGTTTGTTATGGATTAAAATAAAAGTGATTTTGACATAAAATAATTTAGAGATTATATTTTAGAGATTTTATGAAAAATCAGAATCTATTTTGCGTTTGTTTACCGTAATAAAAATCACTTTTTTTAAACAAATAATCTAGTTTGTTTGGATACAACTATATAAAAGGGATTTTTTGTTACAAAATTAGCTCAATCTTTTAAACAATATTTTCTCTCTCCTCTAAAAAAAATCTATTTTTTGAGAAGCTGCTCTTAACAGCTTCTCATTTGAAGCTGTTTTTAGATTTTTTTTAGATTCTGATTTTTTTAAAAAGCTGTAACAAACGGATGCAAAACTCTTAAAAGTGATTATTTTTTTAAAATAAGTGATTTTTTTCTTAAAAAAGCTATAACAAACGGGCTCTTAGAGTTTTTTTTAGAGATTTTTAAAATAATCTAAAGTTATTTCTGTTTGTCTACTATCATAAAAATCATTTTTTTTAGATTTGAAACACTTACACTTGAGTTCCTTGCATTAAGGAAAAAAATAGATTTTGGAAAAGCTACTTGAAATAGATTTTCATTTTGAGGCTAAAAATGATTTTTTTAGCAAAATGGATTTTTTAAAAATCTCAAACAAACACAACAAAAACTAAAAAAGTGATTTTTTACTCAAAAAAATAGATTTTTTTCAAAAAAAATCCAAAACAAACATGCCCTATATTAAATATCGAGAAGCACTTGCAACACATTTCAATATTCTTTTTTCAACATTGATTGTCCAACTAGTTCTTGGGAGTTATGTTTCCTATTACATGAAATTCAATCAATCATAGTGTTGAAGAATGTATTGAGCACTTCACTTGCACATAACTAGTTTTCAAAATCATCAATTCCTTCAACTAAACTGAAGGCATGAGTAAACTTCAAATGTACAAAGTCAGCTTACATTGGAAAACTGCACTTATTAGTATAATCCAGTATTTTGATCAGTTCTATAGACGGGTTTGTGTTGACTAGTATTTTTACCCCCTACTCAATAAAATAAAAAAATTGAACCCAACATACATCTATGGAAGAACTAATTTCGTAATACTATATTTTTTTATAGAAAAAAATTGAGTGGATTATTCTTAGCATGCAGAGATTACTTGTTTAAAATACTTTTACATTCTTAACTTGCAGAAATTACTCTCTTATATGTAGTGTTTATATGTCGATTTCAAACATCAGTTGGTGACATCTTTTATTGTATGCTTAATACATTATTAGACTATTACTTTTTCCACCCTATTGGCTACTCACACGCCCTATTTTATTCTGAAAATACCCTTCGGAAAATGTAATCCGAACACGTTTGGAATGTATAATCCGAACTGACACAGTATAGACAATCCTGGGCAGAACTGACAGTTTTTGCATGCTTTTGTGAATTCATACTTTTTTGAAGATAAATAATTAAGTAAAAGACAACCTGATAAGTAAAAGACATAACTGAGATAAATATTTTATTTTTTTTGCATGTTTTTGCATGTTTCTTTTAAAATCATTTTAACTATTTAAGGTGGTTGATCAGTTTTTCCTATGTTTTTTTTTTATCTTTCGTCATTTACAAATCAACCCGATTGGGAAGTTGCACGCAATTTAATATATAAGGGAATTGAAATTCTGCAAGTAGACAAAAAAACAAAAATATGTAGGAATTTCTTTTTATACCATTATTCAAACATGAGAAATACCAAACCTGATATCATGATTCATGATCAATCATTATCACAAGATTAGTCATATTCAGCTTAGTCTATAACATGAAACTATCTATTCAACTGGTCTGAGTATAGAAAGTTCAGTTTACATCAAGATGGATTCCGAGTCTGGTCTTATTCTACCCCCAAGAATTTTGGGAAATGACATCAATTTTGAAAGAGTAGTTACACACTTACACTAAATGAAATACAACTTTAAACCATTAATCATAGCAATATTTTGCTACATAACCATATAAAGCATCGCTGATCGGAGCCAACTTAGAGCATAGTAAGGTAATGGAAATGGAAAGTGTGACAGTACACACAATGCAGCTGCAAAATAATATGTCACAACAATCAGAATGACATAGAATAACATGGAAAACAATAGAGTCATGAAAAAGTAGTTAACAAATGTTCATCTCATATATACTATATTCATCTAAATATTTTTTTTATGAAATAGGGAAATTTTTCCTAATTGATATCATACAATACGGTAGCGTACAGTTGGCAAGGATAATCAACAAACTTCATCCAATTCCAAGATCACTGAGTTTGTATAAACACTTTGAACATGAAAATCATCGTCAATATGTGGTATATTACATCGAACAGAAGATTGTGAATTAATTTTCCAACTCGGTTTGGTTATTAACAAAATATTGAAAAGGGCTAAATTAAGTAGTAATAATAGTAAGATATGTTAAAATGGTAAAATGAATTAGATGTAAGTATGAACCTTATTTATAAAGATACAATTAATGTACCTGTTAAAGATCTAAAACAAATTTGCAGAAGAATATCCTCCTCCTCCTCCTTTGATTATGTGCACTACCCAGTTCTGTATTTCAATATCCTGCACATGAGCTATTTTTTGCCAATCCTCACCTGTTTCCTTTTGACAGCATTTCCCTAACTCAGTGCACCCGTAAATTTTCAAACTTTTAAGACGAGTAAGGCGTTGAATGCTCATTGGAAGACAGCTCAACTTCGGACACTTAGAAATAATTAATTCGTGCAGCAAACCTAGGTTTCCTAACCAGTCAGGCAGGGATGCTAGGTTTGGAAGATCGCACAATATTAACGATTGAAGGGAAGTCATATGTTGCAAAGCCTCGTGCAAACCTTCTATTTCTGAGGAGCTCTCAATCATCAATTTCTCAAGACAGGTTAGGTACTGGAAACTTGCTGACAAATTGAACTTTGGGCACCTCACAATATCTAATATCTTAAGAGAGTTCAATCCTTGTAAAGCTTCATCTGGTAATGACTTGAGGCTATTACTACCGTAAATATATATTTCTTGGATAGAATTAAGACTAACGATTTCAGTTGGGAGCTTCTCAAGTTTGGAGAGCTCAAAAATGTCCAATACCTTCAGAGAAGTGAGGTTTTGTAGCATCCTATCTGGAAAGTAAACTAGCTCTTCATTATCAGCAAATCGAATGGTTTCAAGACTTTGATGTTTATGAATTGAACTTAGTAAACCTTGATTGCATTTTCCTCGTACACGCATATCATTCAAAGATGGAAGGCAAGGCAAGCCCGACAATTTAGGACATTTAGTTATTTGAAGTGTGGAAAGACGTGGAAACATGTTTTCTCTATCCTCCCATGATAACCTTTTCAGGTTGGGCAGCTTCTCCAGCAACAAAAATTCTAGTGCCATGAAACATCCAACAATTCCATCATCGTTTGAATTCTCTTGTACATACATTATATGCATCATGTTGGATATCGTTAGCTTCTTCAGAGATGGTAGTTTCCCTACATGTGGAAGGTGTACACAGTTCTTACAATCCACAAGCTCCAAGGAATTTAAATATTTGAGAGACGGACTAGACATCCATTGTGGGAATTGTTCACCGGTATATCCTCCCACACCAAAACTTTGAAGTTTCTGAGTAAGAGGTTGAAGCGCTTCAAGAATCTCCTCAACATTTTCTTGTGATACAGACTCTTCATTTCTCTCCCACGACAACAACAATTGGTTCAAGTGTTTACTCGACATGTTGGCATCTTTGGCATCCATGACACATTTTACTCTCTCTAGGTGCTTGATGTAAAGATCTCCTTTAAGGTTCAATTGTTTTAATTCTGCCAAAAGTAACCCTCTTTTCTTTCCAACAACATACATGCTTAAAGTCCTCAGGGAAGCCATCTTTCCAATATGGGGGGGCAAGTTTGAGAGTGAGCGACAAGCCCTTAGCGATAAACGTATAAGGGCTTTCAATTGTACCAAACTATTTGGCAACTTTTGGAGGTATTGACAGTAATCTAAGTTAATTATCTGCAAATTTCTCAACTTACATAAGGATTCTGGAAGAGTTTGGAAGTCACCGTTTGAAAGATTCAAGTACCTTAGATATTTCAAACGACCAATTGAAGATGATAGCTTTTTCCTTCTCTCAAAATCAAGCGCTCTTAAAGAATAACATTTCAAAATATAAGGTGACAGTTGGTCATCATCAGCACTCACTTGCATTATACAAGTCTTTAATGATTTGGCAGCAGGTAACCAGATTGATAGTGTCTTTGCTTTGGCGTCTTGGATCCTTGGACGTGAATCAAACATACATTGAATATTTGTTGTGGCATCATGGCTCCTTAAACATGTTATGGAATGCTTGCATGCAGAAACAAACTTGCATTGAATCGACTTCATTGAATGATTTCAACCTATAATTTGAAAGATGGCGGGTTCGTTCAGACATACTAGGCATACCATTGTCATTTGTAACACAACAAACCTCTTCTGATATAGATTGAGCAAGATCATGTACAAGATCATGCATCTTGAAATATATAATTTTTCCAAATTCATCTGTCATAATATCTTGGAAAAATGATCTCCAATATAATTCATTCCATATCTCATTGCCAATATCCTCCGCTTCTAGAATTTCATTGGATGAAATAAAACCATTAGCCATCCATAGATCAATTAGAAATTGCTTTTTTATTAATTCATCTTTTGGAAAAAGTGCACAAAAGGCAAAACATTGTCTCAATTTTATTGGCAAATTCAAGTAACTTAATCTCAAGGCAGGCATGACTGTGTTCTCACCTTGTAAACTCCATAGATTACTTTCCAATACATAGCGCCACTCCTTTTCCTCTCTTTTAAAATGCAAGAGACTTCCTAGTGCTATTGCTGCAAGAGGTACACCCCCACACTTTTTTACTATCTCCTTCCCTATGACCACTAGCTCTGCATGTTCATCCTCATCTGTTCCAAAGGCTCGTTCTCTAAACATTTCCCAACAATCAGTGTCACATAGAATTGATAAATCATGAGGTGGCCTTGTTCCCATGATTGCTGCAACCTTTGGAAGGCGAGTGGTGACCAAAACTGAAGCGCCTTCTCTCCCACATGCCAATACAGATTTCAACCTCTGCCAGTTTCCTTGTTCATCATCCCACACATCGTCCAAAACAAGCAAATATCTTTTTCTTTGTAATAAATCTACAAGTCTTCTTTGTAGTGGCTCAAGTTCCAAATCAGCAGTTGCTTGTCCAGATGCTGATTCTATGATGGATCTTATCATTCGCTTCAAACTGAAATCTTCAGAAACACATACCCAAATTCTTAGCTCAAAGTGGTCGACTATCTTCTCATGATTAAAGATGAGTTGGGTCAGTGTTGTTTTTCCAAGTCCACCTAGACCAACTATTGGATAGACAGATAAATTCTGAAAACCAGAAACATCACCAACAAGAAAGTCTATAATTTTATCCCTATCTTCATCTCTTCCATAAACTTGAGGTTGAGTAATGATTGACGTGGTTTGGCGCCAGTCAAATACTCCACTTCTCTTCTCTCTCACTATCTCAGTCAAATGAAACTTAGTCCTTTCTTCAGCAATTTCATCCAACCTCTTTCGTATCCTCGTCATTTTCTTAGAAATATTGTAACGGAAAGCAACATGCTTAGGATGAAAAGAGGATAAGCAAGAGCTTTGTACCTTGTGTGGTGGTCCACATGTGAATCCTCCATGCTCCAACTCCAGGGCTTGAGTGGAACATTCATCCAAGACGTCATCAAGGATGTGAGCAGCATCTTTGAGCTTAATCAGCCAATCTTTGATAGCTCTGTCGGTGAATTGTTTCTCCTCGGCATCTTCAAGTGTAGCCTTGATTGTGGTGAGGATGCTGGCAAGACTCTTCAAGTCTTGATCAAAACTGAGAAATAAGTCAAGCTTCTTTTGAGCAAGGGAGCTCAAATTATTGAGGACAACTTCAATGACAGCCTCAGCCATATTTCAAGTTCTAACTAATTAAATGGAAATGGAATAGTGTTTGTTGCTAGTATCAAGCAAGAAGATTAACAAATAGGGGAAGGGGACCTTTTGTGTAGACTTTGTTGCTAAGGTTTCTATCTACTTTTTATTATTGTTCGTTTGAAGTTTCAAGGAAATAGTGTGAAGAAAATGAGGTGGCATTTCACATGGGAAAGGGTAAAACTTTCCCACCATGGGAAAGCCAATTTTAACCATTTGATCAAATAAAGTACACACATTTATCATAGTCTATCGGCACTATAATATTCTCCTACACCATCTTCCACCAACCTTCTCTCCTCCCAGCAACCTTCTCTCCTTCCCAGCCACATCAGACACTACCATCCTCACTATCACAATAATAAATGTAAACACAAATCATCACCAAACTCAAACACTCACATATGAAAACTTATAATAATTACATTTCACTTAAAGGTCCAAGTTTTTTAATGGGTAATAACAAGTTGAATTGCTTTGGTTTCACAGATTTCTTAAAATGAGAACACAATGTTTGACCTCTTCATATTAATGAGTCATAAACTGAGTTTACTCGGTCCGAGTCAAGCTCGTTAGCCACTGAGTCCGTCGTCGCTGTTGGAGTGTTCTTTGAGAAAGTCATGGACGAGATTAGAGAGGAAAAAAAGAGTAACCTTCCCTTGGATCAACAGTTCCAGTGGTAAAGAGAGAAATCGAAAGAAGAAGAAAAAAATGGTGAGAATTGTGTTTTTCAATTAAAAAAAAATTAATTGGGTTAAACTTTTTTTGAATAAGAGAAAGAGAGAAGGGTGGTGGTTTTGAAATGAAACCGAGTTGTGGAAATTTGAAATGGAGCTGGTTTTATGAATTTTCTTCTACCATGGTTGAATCTCATAGGAAATGAAGATTTGCAGCACAACATTTGTTAAATAAATAAAAACAATAAGGAAAAAAGTTAAATAAATAAAAACAATAAGGAAAAAAGAATGAAATATAAACCCAGAAATTGAATGTGATGCTTATTTGATACAACCTTCATTCTAGGTGTTTGAGGTTGATGATGATGATGTTGGATGGGGACTGGGGAGCAACGAGGGAGAGAAGAAAGAGAAGCGCTATGGTGTGGGAAACATATGATAAAATTTAGACTAAAGTGCAACTTTGGCCCCCTATCTTTCAAAAAGTTGCGATTTTGACCCCATAAGTTTGAAAACTACAATTTTGGTCCCCTATGTTTTAGCCCCTTTGCATATTTGGTCTTTTTGGTCAATTTTGACCAAGTCAACGCATACGTGGCATGCCACGTGTGTAATTAATTAATTAAATAAATAAAAAATCGAAAAAATCAATTTTTAAATTAAATAAATGAAAAAAATAATAAAAAAAATATTAAAAGGTTTTGAAAAATAATGAAAAAATAAAAAAATTTAAAAAACGAAAAAATATTACAAAAAATGAAATAAATTCTTGAAAAATAAAAATATTAATAAAAATGATTAAAAAAATGAAAAAAATTTAACAAAAATTCATGGAAAATTCCAAGAATCACTTATTCGAAAAAGTAATGTCATGGAAACATTCATTTCCCTAAAGAAGAAATATGTACCAAATTTATGGCTAAGTTGTATTCTCGTCGGTGTTTTTGCGTATACTTTTTTCATTTCCTTGCGCCTTTAAAATGTCAAATTTTCAACATTAGAAAATTCTGTAAAAGATTCTGGAAAAAATTTGAAAAAAAATTCTGAAAAAATTTCGAAAAAAATAATGTCAAATTTTCCAGATTTTTGAAAAAAAATTCCGTATATTTTTCGAATTTTTTAAAAAATTTGGAAAATTTGACATTATTTTTTTCGAATTTTTTCTTTATTTTTTAATTTTTTATTATTTTTTTTCGTTTATTTAATTTAAAAATTGATTTTCTGGATTTTTTTTCATTTATTTAATTTAAAATCTGGAAAATTTTTAAATTTTTTCATTATTTTTCATTTTTCCAGAATTTTTTTAATATTTTTTTTATTATTTTTCATTTTTCCAGAATTTTTTTATTATTTTTTTCATTTATTTAATTTAAAAATTGATTTTTTCGATTTTTTATTTATTTAATTAATTAATTACACACGTGGCATGCCACGTATGCATTGACTTGGTCAAAATTGACCAAAAGGACCAAATATGCAAAGGGGCTAAAACATAGGGGACCAAAATTGTAGTTTTCAAACGTATGGGGCCAAAATCGCAACTTTTTGAAAGATAGGGGGCCAAAGTTGCACTTTAGCCTAAAATTTAATACAACCTCAAAATCTAGGTGGCATTTCACATGGGAAGGGTGATTCCTTTCCCACCATGGAAAAGGTGAATTATGACCCTTGATATATTAATAAAAATATTCAATGGCTGAGATTGTTTACTTGTAACCCATTGTTTACTTTTTGTTTTTAAAAATTGCACAAAAATTGTGACCCCACATAATAAAAGTTTAATGATATTTTATTTTACTGGTTGTTGTGATTTATTTTATTAGTTATTTAAATAAGGTATTCTGTATAACTTAATTAATTAAAAATCTATCAAATTGTTTATCTGTGTTGCTTCTTTTTCCCACGCCTAGATCAATACATATGCTTACTGTGTTTCAATATCATTTGTTAGTTATTATTCATCTTTTTCTTTCTTAAATTCTTCTGATCCATTCTCTGTCAAACGAGCTACCATTAGGTGATTTTTACATCACAATTTTTATTTTTATTGTGAACTCTTAAACCCCCAAATTGTAATGTGTATCTCAAAATCGTATATAATTTTTTTTTCAGTTCCACCTAATTGATACCAAAATCCTCAAAATCACTTAATAAATCATTTTCTTTTTCCAAATATTGATCTCGAATGGATTCTGATGTTTCATTCTTTATTGATGGAGAAGACGGATGTGGTGAATGGAAGAAGATATTTGTTGCCATGAACACATTTCAGATCTGTATCTGTAATTCAAAGCTTCAAAGGTGTTGTTCCAGATCCATAACACCGCCGTTGAATTGTCAAACTCTGTAATTTGAAGTTCAAGATTGATTTTGATTTCTAGATTTGAGAAAATGAATGGGGAATCACAGTTTCGATAATTTATGTTTTCCGATAATTTCTGGGTACATATACTTCAATGAAGAGAAAGAACAAGTTTTTAATTTTGGGAGAAAAAAATTCTAAGATTTGATATAACAAAACCAATGACATTAATTAAAAAACAACAACCAAGTGTTGTGTGTTTGTGAATTCATTTTATTAAGTTTAAGAAGATAGATAAGAAGCCTCTCTTCAACAAGCAATTAGGAAACAAGTGAAGGTGTGAGATTTTCTTTCATGTTTTTTAAGCTTCTCTTCATGTTGCTCGTGTGGTTGAAGAACAAGGAGGAGAGAAGAGTGTGGATAGTACTGATTTTTAGAGGAGTGATATTTGTACAACCAATTGTTGTACAACTTGTGTGACAACCCTTTTTCTCTCTTTTTATTGGATAAAAAGAATAGAGAGAGAATGAAGAAGAGAGAGAATAAAAACACATGTGAGCATGAGAGAGAGGGTTGTCACAACAGTTGTCAAAAATTGGTTGTACAAATATCATTTCTCGATTTTTAAATGGGGGGGTGTAGTTCACAGTTTAATATAATAAATCATTAATGTTTTTTTTTGTCTGAACTACAAATACCAAACAAAGCCAATTGCAACCTGTTAAACTGGCAATTGTAGGTAAAAATCCGTCTTTCCCATGGTGGGAAAGGATTGACCTTTCCCATGTGAAATGCCACCCAAAATCTAACCTATAATCACATGTGGTCTATCATGGGAAGATTTTCACTTTTCCCATGTGAAATGCCACCAGAAAATGAAGGGTTGGAAAAAATAAACAAATTGATATTCACACTGAGATAACAAGCTTAAATTTTTCCCATGTGAAATGCCACCAGAAAATGAAGGGTTGGAAAAAATAAACAAATTGATATTCACACTGAGATAACAAGCTTAAATTTGAGAATGTGTTGGTTTTTTTCATTAAAATTTCATTTTTTTCAAATGTAAAATACTATCTCTCTCTACTGTACCAAAAAAAAAAAACAAGGCTAAAATGCTGTTTTGGTCCCTTAACTTGCTTTGTAGTATCGGTTTGGTCCCTTGAGTAATAAAAAGTCCGTTTGAGTCCCTTAAGTTTTTTTTAGTATCGTTTTGGTTCTTTCCGTTATGTTTAATAAAAAAACGTTGACTCCTGTACATGTGTCACTTTGTCATTGGCTCTGGGAATTTTTTATTTTTTTTTATACAACATATCATAGAATGCTTTACGTACTTAAATTGTGCACTTTCATGGTGACTGCTTTTCCTATTCCAAATTGTCTTCAATCTTCATTACTTTTTTCATTGAAAAATTTGTTCCCTGAATGATCCAACCAAATTGAAAAATCAAGAAGGGCTTTTGCTGCAGCCCTATGAGATTTCGATCTATCAATGAGATTAACTTGTATAGTATAGGATAGGATAGGATGAATGCTTGCATTATTTTATCTTGAAACACAATTTGGCACCTTGATTTATCTTAGGTCCAAACTTTTTTAACCTCAATCCTAAAAGTTATACATGGGTGTAATTTCAAGAAAATTTCATGACAGTGTATTTGCTAACATCTTTTCTTAATTACACACCATTACATCCCTTGATTTCTGGCAAATAATAAATTTAATTGGCTGAGACCTTTTCTTGATCAATTCTTGATAAAATCTCTCTAGATAAATAGCATTGCTCATTTAACTTGAGCACTTTCAGTGATAATTACATATGAGAGTGGAATAATTTTGTCATCACGAGTAGTTCAATCAACTCCTCTTTATACAGATGGACAAAAACATTATAATCGGTTTTGCTATGATCTCTAATATTCATCGGTGGAAAATATATATAATAAAGATGCAATAAACTTTTGGTGATTGATTAGTACCTCTGAAGTCTATCTTATCTTCTCTATCGATCAATTTTCTTTCCTTCTTCAAGGCTCTAGCATGTGCCATTTCTTCTATTGAATCTTTATTTATTTATTTATTTATTTTTTTTTTTTGGGGGGGGGGGGGGGGGGGGGGGGGGTTAGGAAAATCTCTTGGATTAATTGGGACATTATATGTTCTAAAATAGAGAATGGTGGTTTGGGGGTTCAGAGATTAAGGGAATTTAATTTTGCTTTGCTTGAAAAATGGTGCTGGAGGATGAAAGTAGAGAATAGGAGTTTGCGGTATAAAGTTCTAGTTGCGAGGTATGGAGAGGTGGGAGGTAGTATAGCGGAAGGAGGGAGGTTTAATTCATCTTGGTGGAATAATTTGATCACTATTAGGCGAGGGACTAGTGTTGGAGTGGGTAGGTGGATTGACGAACATTTGTAGAGTTGTAGGCGATGATAATAATACTCTTTTTTGGTGGGATCCTTGGATTAACGGTGTGATGCTGAAAAATACTTTTAGCCGCCTTTTTTATTTATCCATTAATAAAATGACAACGGTGGCTGGAATGTATGCTCTTGGATGGGGGGAGGAGGGGAATGCTTGGCGATGGAGGCATAGGTTATTAGCGTGGGAAGAGGAGCAGGCATGTGAGTGCATTGATTTGCTAACTAATATTATTCTGCAGTCTAGTATTCCTGAAAGGTGGCTTTGACATTTACATGCTTCCCAATCTTACAATGTTATAAGTGCCTATCATTACTTGATTTCGACGCTCAATATCGGGGAGGCGGATCATCCTGAATCAATTTGGAATAAGGAGGTCCCTCTTAAGGTCAGCTTGTTTGCTTGCCGTCTGTTTCGGAATCGGTTACCAACAATGGACAACTTATCAAGGAGACACATTCTTCAGCATAACGCTCAACCTTGTGTGGGTGGGTGTGGTTCGATGGAAGACCTTGCTCACTTATTCTTGTCCTGTAACAATTTTGGGAAAATATGGGATGGCTTTTTGCATTGGCTTGGCTTCATAATGGTTCAACCAGCACAAAGATGATTATTTCCACCAATTTGAAACTCTAGGCGGCTGTTCTAAAAGTGTCCGCATTGTTTTTAATCTCATTTGGCTCTCTTGTGTGTGGGAAATCTGGAATGAAAGAAATGCTCGGGTTTTTCATCAACAAGAGACCTCTTTACAACAACTGCTTGACAAAATTAAGCTTCAAACTTTCTGGTGGATGAAAGCAAACTACAACACTGCTTTTAACTGTGTCTTAATCCTCTTAATTGTCTGGGAATCTTTTTGTAATGAGCTTCATTTTGCTTTTGTTCCTTTATCAGACTGTTGACGTAATTGTTTTGACTTTCCTTTTTTCAAGCACTCTTTGTGCTTGAATTGTAAGTTTTTATGAGTAATGAAATTCCATTTTAGCTTCTTCCAAAAAAAAAATCCACAACAATAAAATCGATATTAGAAACCATGAAAAAAAAATTACATTTTGACCTTCTATAAAAAAGTGAGTTTTGGTGTAATGTTTTTCTTTCAATTTTACCGTTCAATTAATTATTTATTTTTATCATTTTATTGTTAGAAAATTCCTTTTTCGCATGTGTTTTTTCTTAAAACACATGGAAAATATGTTTTTGTCCCCAACGGTAGTTTGAAGGTGAGAAAAACACAAGAAGGGGGGTTGAATTGTGTTTTAGAAAAATTCTTCGTTTCTCCTAAAAACTGAACACACTGATCAGAAGCTAAGCGAGACAGCTTCTGAAGTGATAATCAGAATCTAAATGCAGCGGAATAAAACAGAGAGAGAGAGAAGAAGAACGACACAAAGCAATTATACTGGTTCCTTCCACAATCCGGAAGTAGTCCAGTCCCCCTTGCACTTCCAAGGAGATTTCAGTATGAGTAATATCTGATTACAAATGCTCAAGCACACAAGCAAGAGACTTCCAATGCTCAAGCACACAAGCAAGAGACTTCCTTTGCTCAAGAACACAATCAAGAGACTTCCTGCTCAAGCACAACTGCAAGAGACTTCCTTACTAAACAAAATTACACAGAAAATTGTTTAAGGTTGAACACTTGATATACAATCAGAGGTGCTCACAATACAAATCAGATACAGACTCAATGGACTTAAGAATTTCTAAGATATGACTTTGAGACACAGAAATTCTAAGTGAATGCAGAACAATTTCAGCAGAGGTTTGGTACTTGTGAAAATCTTGTGAGTCTTTCGTTCAGCGTTCTTGCATTACCAATTCTCTAGGTCTTCACTCCTTTATATAGAGGTGTGAGAGAGACGTTGTGAAATTGCCAGCACACCAAAGAGTCGTTGTTGAAGCTTGATCTTTCACCAATAATCTTTTGCCTGATTTGGCTGTTGTCCTATGAAGAACAAATTTGAAATCCATTCCTTATCCAAAGGAACATCTATGCAGGCGAAACCGTATTCTGGAGCTGTTTTCTTGTCCTGTAGCGCGGACACAAAACAGAGTAGTGGAGAACGTGGTTGTACAATTCGTACAAAGTACAATGTCAACGCTTTCGTCCAAATTGCAAACACACGCCTTCAAACACCTTTGAAATGACCGTTGCAAACTCCACTAATCCTTTGTTTGTGTTTTCGAATCCAATAGACAGCTTTTGCATTGATAATTCTTCAATTCTTGATTCTTTGCAAATCCAGTTGATATTCAGCTTCTGGTGAAATGGCTTCTGATGAGGCAGCTTCTGATGATGCAGCTTCTGATGATATGACTTCTGCAGCTTCTGATGACGCAGCTTCTGATGATGTGGCTTCTGGACCTCTTGTCTTCAGAAGCACTATTCTTCAGGAGCAGCTTACTTCAGGAGCGCTATTTCTTCAGGAGCAGCTTGACTTCAGGAGCGCTTTTTCTCTTCAGTAGCAAGTTGCCTTCAGGAGCGTCCAAGCTTCAAATTTTTGTTGTTTCCATAGCTCTTTATTTGCTCATTCAGAACCAATGATGATGTAACTTTATAATTATGGTCCTGTACACTTGAACAAATATTAGCTAGTCCAATTTACAATTTTTAATACCTTGTTATCATCAAAACCCTTTAAGGTTCATTGTTAAACACATTTTGTTCCAACAATCTCCCCCTTTTTGATGATGACAAACAAAAGTATTTAAAATTGATCAATTGTTGTTAATCTAATTAACAAGTTGACTTTGGGGTTCTGAGGTTTGTAAGCTCAGAATCTGAGGTTTGTAAGCTCAAACTCCCCCTGAGTCTGATAGTCTTTAAGGTGAGGTTTGTAAGCTCCCCCTAAGTTCTATCCAGGTTAATTAAATTCATTTTTCGCGCAATAATATTATCAGAGCTTAAAAACAAAATTGAATCATTGAAAGAATTAACTTATAGATAAGAAGAATGGTTCAATTAATTTTACTTGAATTTTGATACTCCTTCGTTCGTTCATAGCTTATACCAATAAGGTAAAAAAAATTATAGAAGGTTTTCAAAAATTTCAAATGCCATTAATGGGGCTCAGAGCCTTTAAATACTTGTCACATATACTCCCCCTTTTGTCATTATCAAAAAAAAATTAAAATAAATTTAAGCATAAAAGACAAAAAGATATGAGAAAAACTCAAACAGGAGAGAGTATAAAAGAAAGTGAACTAAATAAGTCAGAGCAAAATATATGAACATGTATATCAATTGTCAGAAGCAGCTAAACAGTCAGAATCAGTAAGCATTCAGAAGCAAGAGAAATAAGACAAGATGGTTTCAGAAGCAAGGACTAAGAAATTTTAAAACAGACAACAAACAAAGAAAAACACAAGGGTGTGCAACTAAGGGTTGGTTTGTTGTTGTTTCTTCATCTCTTCCATTTCTTCAATCTTCTTCTTCAACAGTTCTTCAAGTTGTTGTTGCCTCTGAAGAAGAGCTTGTTCCCTTTCTCTAGCTTCTTGCTGCTGCTGTGCCATCTGTTTCTTCAGAAGCTTACACAGCCTTGCTTCTCTGGTCAAGTAATCCGTTTCAAAGAAGAAAGGCTGGTTTGCCAGGAGCAGTGTAGAACTTCTTACTCTAAGACTCTGATTCACTTGCTCCATTAGCCTTCTGACTGAAGCTTGCTTGACTCTGATGCATTTGGCCTTGATTTCTTCAATAACCCCAGCTGCCCGGTTTTGAAGAGATGCCCAGGAGTCTTCATATGCACCTGTGAGATCAATTGTCCTTCTTTGATCCACCAGATTATGCATCTGACTCAAGATTGTGAGAAGCTCAGAATTAATATATCCAGATTCCAGGATGTTTGTGGGTGGATGATCAAGGGTTTCAAGATCAGAATCACTGATTTCTAAATCTTGAATGGGGTTAGGAATTGGAAAGGTAAGGTGTGTTTGTGTGTTTGAAGACGAAGGCTAGTCAGAATCAATGTGTGTGGTGGAGGTTGAGTCTTGAACATTGACTTGAGAGATGTCAACATCCATGGGAGTTGGTTCTGGAGAGTGTTCAGGTAAAGGTTGAAATTCAGTTTCAGTTGGTGGTTGTTGTAGTGAAGTTGTTGTTTGATTGTTGAGTTGGGGGTCAATGATGGCTATTGGTGATTGTGGGGGTGTTGTGGGTTTTTGTGGTTCAGGTGTTTGTTGATGGGGGTTTTCTGAAACAACATTTTCAGAAGCAGCTGCTTCTGGAGTTGCTTCAGAGGCCTTTTCTGTTGTAGACTCAACATTTTCTGGAGGAATCATGTTGAGAGGTTGAATGTTAAGAGGTTGAGGGTGAAGGCGAAAAATAGTATCAATGACTCTTTCTCTCTGCTCAGCCAGTTCAGCCAACTTCTCATTAATTATGTGACCAACTGGTTCATAAGTAGTTGACTGAGAGGGCTTATCGTTGGTTTTGGTTGATGTTGATTGGCTTTTTACTGGTTTTCGAAACAGTTGAGCTAAGGGTATATCATCATCAGAATCATCAGAGTCTGATAATGATTTGGATGCGGAATCTGATGATATATTAATTACCTTCTCTGGTTCAGGATCAGAATCCTCTTGAGCAAACTCACTGGTCATCTGCAACATTTTCTTGGCTTCTGAGACTACAGACTCTTGTAGCTCAGCAGCAATTTCCAAGACTTTTTCAGCTGCTGCCTTCTTCTCTTGTAACTCCTTTAACTCCAAATCAGAAGCATCTTGAGCTGTAGAGGTGATATGAGGAAAATCCTTGGTCCCCCTCAAGGCTGGCTTCCTCTTCCTCTTTGGTATAGCAGGTTGATCAAGAGAAATGCCAACATCCATGATCAACCTGAAATCCATGTCTTCAATGGCTTCTTCAATAGAAGGTACTGATGAACTACCAATTTTGAGCTTGTCAGTAGCAACTTTTGCCTTTTTAGCAGGTTGTTCAACCTCTAGATATTGCTCTGCAGTTATCTTCCTTTTTGACTTTTTGCCTCTGGCTCGTGGCAGAGCACCACCATACATTTCCTCTGGAATATCTTCCAATCTGATTCTCTCATTGGTTGCCTCAAAATGTTCCTTGATATAGTACATCTGCACTTCAATGGGATCCTTCTTGCAGATGGGTGGAAAGTCCTTCATAAGATCAGACTTAACAAATGATTCACTTAAATCAGTTTGAAGTTTGGTGACTTCACTGATTAGCTTCATATTCAAGAGAGTATGAGCATTAATGAATTTTCCAGTTTTTGTGTCAAGTAGCTGATCTGTGAAGCCTTGAGATTGACTGAGACTGTCCAAGATACCTCCTTGATAGAATATCTCTGAGAGGAGTCTTCCATAAGGAACCAAGGGTTTATCCAGTAGCTGACTCTGTTTCAAACACTCTACCAAGTACTTGAACATGTATTTGGGCACATTCACCTTTTCCTTCTTGATGAAGTGCTGGAGAAGGACCTTCTGAGCTAGATTTGGTTTCACACAGTCACCACTTGGAAACAGGTTCTCATTCTGAATCTTCAGAAGCATCTTAGTTTCCATGCTCAATTCAGCATATTTCTTCTCCTTCTCAGAATTGTATATCACCAAGTTGGCTTGCTTTTTCCAAATGCGTTTTTCAGCAGCATCTGAAAGATCAATTCCAGAGTAGTATCCAGAGGCTGCAGCCTTGAGAACATACTCTATGTGCCATTGTGCAAGTCTTACTGGAATACCACAGATGCTGGACCTGATTTCATCTTCAACAAATGGCGCAAGACCCATTTCTTCTCTTGTTTTCCCTTCTAATTCAGGATACATTAGCACCATCTGACTTTCCTCAGCTAAGGATGCCGCTTTGTTGTAGAATTTTGCTCTTACCCAGAAGTGTCTAACCAGAGCTTCATATGTTGGTCCATTCAACATTTTGAAATAATCCATGAGTCCTTGCTCTTCATAGTAGCTTCTGATTGAACACCTATGAAAATTCAGAGAATCAAAGTCCACTGGATTCTCTATCTGAACCTGCAAATCCCATTCTTCCAATTTCATGCTTCTTCCTCTGTAGTCATATTCAGGGACCATTCGTGAAGTAGATACTGAATCTTCTCGTTGCGAGCTTGATGATGCCATTTGATGATTGACGAAGACTTGAAGAAGATGAAGATTTTAGGGTTCTAAGGTTGAGAGAATGCGCTTACTTCGCAAGAGGTTTGAGAGCAAATGTGTTTGTTGTGAGTGAGTAGTGTGTGAATTGACAAAGTGTTAAAAGTAAAACGATTGCAATTCAAAAGAGACAAACAAACATAACATTAATGACAAAATTGGGGGCGCGTGAAAAGTACTTTCAAAGCTTTTAAATCATCATTGCCCTTTTAGTTATACACCAACACATACAGGCCACGTAAGAAGTTCACAGAGTAACTACCAAGTTAGTGGGCCAAAAGTTACTTTTTAAAAGGTAACTTCCAACGTTTCCACTAATTCAACTATTCAGAAGCAATAAATCCAGCTTCTGGACTTCAGATGCTGACGTCATCATCAGAAGCGAGTTTTCCTCAGAACCTCAATAAAGAGCTTCTGATGGACTACTGCTTCTGAACTAACTTCAGAACCTAAAATCCTATTCAGGAGCAAGCAAGCATTTAATCAGATACAAAGTGCATGTTCAAATTTTTCTTTATAAAATCAAATCTTTCAACAGTTAAAGGCTTAGTAAATATATCAGCCCATTGATTTTCAGTATCAATGAATTGTATATCTAAAATTCCTTTTTGAACATAATCTCTGATAAAATGGTGTTTGATTTCAATGTGCTTCGCTCTTGAATGCAAAATTGGATTTTTAGACAAACAAATAGCAGCAGTATTATCACAATAAATGGGAATACTGTTAGCAGTTATCTGATAATCTTCCAACTGATGTTTCATCCAAAGTAGTTGTGTACAACAACTTGCAGCTGAAATGTATTCTGCTTCTGCTGTAGACATAGCAATAGTTGTTTGTCTTTTGCTAGCCCAGGATATAAGATTATCAGCCAGAAATTGACAATTGCCACTGGTTGACTTTCTTTCAATCCTATCACCAGCATAATCAGCATCACAGAATCCAATTAGCTTATAATCTAAGGATTTCCTATAAAGGAGTCCAAGATTGGTTGTTCCTTTCAAATACCTGAAGATTCTCTTGACAGCAGTCATATGAGATTCTCTAGGATCTGATTGGAATCTTGCACACAAGCATACACTGAATAAAATATCTGGCCTAGATGCAGTGAGGTATAACAAAGAACCAATCATACCTCTATACAGCTTCTGATCTACTTTAGTTCCTTCATCTTCTTTGCTCAGGTTGCACGTAGGATGCATTGGAGTGTTCATCACTTTACAATCTTCAAGTTTGAACTTCTTCAGAAGCTCCTTTGTGTACTTTGATTGATGAACATAGACTCCATCTTTGCATTGATTGATTTGAATGCCAAGGAAGAACTTCAGCTCTCCCATCATGCTCATTTCAAATTCATCCTGCATTAACTCAGAAAATTCCTTGCAAAGAGATGCATTAGTAGAACCAAATATTATATCATCAACATATATTTGCACAACAAGAATATCTTTCCCAAGGGTCCTTCTGAAGAGTGTAGTGTCAACCTGTCCTCTCTTAAAATCATTTTTGATTAAGAAATTACTTAGTCTATCATACCAAGCTCTGGGAGCTTGTTTCAAGCCATATAGTGATTTCTTCAATTTAAAAACATGGTCAGGATATTTAATATCCTCAAATCCAGGAGGTTGCTTAACATACACTTCTTCTTCTATGACACCATTGAGAAATGCACTCTTGACATCCATCTGATATAATATTATGCCATGATTAACTGCATAGGAAAGAAGTAACCTGATTGCTTCCAATCTTGCAACTGGAGCAAACGTTTCAGTGTAATCAATGCCTTCTTGTTGACTATACCCTTGTGCAACAAGTCTGGCTTTGTTTCTTGTTACTTCACCTTGCTCATTCAGCTTGTTTCTGAATACCCATTTTGTTCCAATAATGTTCTTGTGCTGAGGTTTGGGTACCAGATCCCACACATCATTTCTTTGAAATTGATTCAACTCTTCTTGCATAGCTAGGATCCATCCATCATCTGAAAGTGCTTCATCAACTGTTGTAGGTTCAATCATTGAGATTAGTCCAATCATTGACTCTTCTTGTCTGAAATGTGATCTTGTTCTTCTTGGACTATCTTTGTTTCCAACGATTAGCTCTTCAGGATGTGAAGACTTGTGTTTGAATGTGTTTCTGGGAGGATCTTCTTGATGTGAGTCATCTTGTGCTTCATCAGAAGCAGCTTCATCTTGTGCTTCTGATGTGGGATCAACTTCTGGACTATCTTCAGACTCAGCTATCTGATCAGGTTCTGGAGTAGCTTCAGGAACCTGTATCTCTGCAAAACTTTCACCTTGCTTTGAAGTTTTATCTTCAAGCTCTTTGTCATCAAATTTAACGTGCATAGATTCTTCAACACAGAGTGTTTCTGAATTATACACCCTGTATGCCTTTGACCTTTCAGAGTAACCTAAAAAGATTCCTCTTTGGGCCTTGGCATCAAATTTCTTTAGGTAGAGCTTGTTGTTCAGAATGTAACATGTACATCCAAATTGATGAAAGTAAGAGATATTGGGTTTTCTTCCTTTAAAGAGTTCATATGCTGTTTTCTCCAAAATAGGTCTAATATAGATCCTGTTTTGAACATAGCATGCTGTATTCACTGCTTCTGCCCAAAAATGTTTTGGTAAATTGTTTTCATGAATCATGGTTCTGGCCATTTCTTGTAAAGTTCTATTCTTTCTCTCTACAACCCCATTTTGTTGTGGTGTTCTAGGAGAAGAGAATTCATGGAAAATTCCATGTTTTTCACAAAAAGCTTCAAATGGCTCATTTTCAAATTCTCCACCATGATCACTTCTGACTTTCAAAATTTTTGATTCTTTTTCAGATTGAATTTGAGTGCAGAAGCTACTGAATACATCACACGCAACATCTTTACTCTTTATGAATTTCACCCAAGTCCATCTGCTGTAATCATCAACAATGACTAATCCATATCTACTTCCATATAAGGATGCAGTACTTACTGGTCCAAATAAATCAATATGGAGTAATTCTAAAGGTCTTGAGGTTGAAACAATATCTTTTGTTTTAAAAGATGATTTCACAATTTTCCCTCTCTGACATGCACCACAGAGTGCATCTGAATAATAGTCAATGTCTGGTAGCCCTTTCACAAGTTGTAACTTACTAAGCTTAGAGATTAACCTCCAGTTAGCATGTCCCAACCTTCTGTGCCACATCCATTTCTTATCATTCACTGATAGTAGGCACATCACCTTCTGATCAGCCAGTTCAGAAAAATTGATTTTATAGACATTGTCAACTCTCTTTCCTTTGAACACAATGGATTTGTCTTCCTTGTTGATTACTGTACAGTTGGGTTTTTCAAAAAGCACATCATAACCATTATCACAAAATTGACTAATGCTCAAAAGGTTATGTTCAAGACCATCTACCAACCATACATTATTAATTGAGGTAGAGGAGTTACCAATAGTTCCTGTACCTATGATCTTGCCTGACTGGTTGCCTCCAAATTTCACATTTCCTCCCTCTTTCATTGTTAGGCTGAGGAACATGGACTTGTCTCCTGTCATGTGTCTTGAGCAACCACTGTCTAGGTACCATGATCTTTGCTTTGGCACTGCTCTTAGACATACCTGCATCATTGACATTTTTAGATTTAGGTACCCATTGTTCTATGGGTCCTGGAAGGTTAGTACTTAAGGCTTTACTCTTCACTTCTTGTACCTTGTGCTGTGAGTTGGGTTGCTTCTGATTAACCATCACCTTAGGTTTTGGTACTTCAGAAGCAGTAACTGTCTTCTTCTGAAACTTAGACTTCAGAACCCCAGATTTTGGTTTCACCAGACTCTGAGGAATAGGTTCTGATCTTTTCAGGATCCTAACCTTTGAAGTTTTGGAATCAGATTTGATCATAGCCTTTGACTTAGAGTTCTTTGGCTTTGAAGTAATCTTAGCCTTAGAACTAGAAGCTTCAGGTTCTGATTGAACAACAGTTTCCAACTCAGCCCCTTCTGGTACAAAGAATGTTTTCAGACCTTCCTTGATGCATTCACAACAAGACTTTAGATTGGTTTTCTCCAGTTTCACTTCTGGAAAACCAATTCCTCTGCCATTGTTCTTGTAAATGCTATAAATCATAGAAGCCACTCTGCTTCTGTCAATGCCAGATATAATAAAATCTTCAAGAGCAATTTCATGGTTACTTAAAGGTTTTTCATTACACTTTTCTTGTAGCTTCTGACATAAGAACCTGAGCTGATCTTCATATGTTTTACACATGAAGTCAAAGCCCCTAAGTCCTTGTTCAGAAGCTTTCAGATCCAATAAAGTTGATTTTTGCTGTTGTACCAAATCAGCATATTTTTCTTTTAAATCCTTCAACTCATTGGTTCTTACTTCAAAATGTGTAAGAAGTTCTTTAAGTGACTCAACAAGTTCATCTCTGGGAATTTTGGAATATACCTCGTTTTCATCTTCTGAGTCTGAATCTGACCCAGCTTCTGAAGTTGCTGTTGCTACCAACCCAACAACTACCTTTGCATCTTCATCAGCTTCCTCTTTATCAGATCCAGATTCACTACCCAAATCATCCCAGGTTGCCATTAAACTCTGCTTAATCTGCTTCTTGAATTTGCTTGGTTTGAATGTAGACCTCTTTGACTTGTCCTTTGACTTTTCTCTTTGAAGATCAGGGCATTCAGCAATGAAGTGACCTGGCTTCTTACAGTTGAAGCATCCCTTCTGATCTTCTTTCCTTGAGCTTCTGGAGTTACCCCTTCTGGAGAGAAACTTTCTGTTCTTCTTGGCCAGATATTGAAGTCTGTTTGAGAGCATGGCCATTTCTGCAGCATCTGGTTCAGAGTCTGAACTTGACTGTTCTTCCTCTTCAGATTCAACCACTTTGAGAGCTTTTGATGACTTGCCTTTGGATGGAAGAGCTATTGATTTACTCTTCTTAGTAGACTCATGTTCATTAAGACTTAACTCATGAACTTTGAGAGAACTAACAAGATCTTCGACACTTAAAGTGTTTAAATCTTTAGCTTCCTCAATGGCAGTCACTTTTGGTCTCCATCTGGCAGGTAAGCTTCTGAGTATCTTGCTTACATGATCAGAAGCAACATAGCTCTTCTTTAGAATCTGTAGACCAGAAACTAAGGTTTGAAACCTTGAGTACATCTCCTCAATAGTTTCATCATCCTTCATTTTGAATAACTCATACTGATGTACAAGCAGGAGAGCCTTTGCTTCTTTGACCTTCTTGCTCCCTTCATAATTTGAACAGAGAGAAGCAAACATAGCTTTAGCAGTGGATTTGTCACTCATCTTCATGTATTCTGCTTTGGGTATGGCAGTGACAAGAGCTCCTCTGATAATATGATGCTTCTTGTAAAGTTTCCTCAGTTCTGGAGTATGTTTCTTTCTATCCACAGCAGCTCCTTCTTCATCAAGGACTAAATCACCAACACCATCTTCCAGAATATCCCATAATTCTTCATCTAGGCTCATGATGTAACTGTAAAAGTTGGTCTTCCACCAAGAGAACTCTTCAGCATCTCCATTGAACTTTGGAACTTTTCCAATACTGGTTTTCTTACTATCACTATAATCATGTGAGACATGTTTATAGCTAGTATCACCAGGACCAGTAGGAGTAGGAGTAGACATGTTTTTCTCAGATCTTTGACTGTTGCACGGTTAAGTGTTACACAACAGACCAAGGCTCTAGATACCAATTGAAGGTGAGAAAAACACAAGAAGGGGGGTTGAATTGTGTTTTAGAAAAATTCTTCGTTTCTCCTAAAAACTGAACACACTGATCAGAAGCTAAGCAAGACAGCTTCTGAAGTGATAATCAGAATCTAAATGCAGCGGAATAAAACAGAGAGAGAGAGAGAAGAAGAACGACACAAAGCAATTATACTGGTTCCTTCCACAATCCGGAAGTAGTCCAGTCCCCCTTGCACTTCCAAGGAGATTTCACTATGAGTAATATCTGATTACAAATGCTCAAGCACACAAGCAAGAGACTTCCAATGCTCAAGCACACAAGCAAGAGACTTCCTTTGCTCAAGAACACAATCAAGAGACTTCCTGCTCAAGCACAACTGCAAGAGACTTCCTTACTAAACAAAATTACACAGAAAATTGTTTAAGGTTGAACACTTGATATACAATCAGAGGTGCTCACAATACAAATCAGATACAGACTCAATGGACTTAAGAATTTCTAAGATATGACTTTGAGACACAGAAATTCTAAGTGAATGCAGAACAATTTCAGCAGAGGTTTGGTACTTGTGAAAATCTTGTGAGTCTTTCGTTCAGCGTTCTTGCATTACCAATTCTCTAGGTCTTCACTCCTTTATATAGAGGTGTGAGAGAGACGTTGTGAAATTGCCAGCACACCAAAGAGTCGTTGTTGAAGCTTGATCTTTCACCAATAATCTTTTGCCTGATTTGGCTGTTGTCCTATGAAGAACAAATTTGAAATCCATTCCTTATCCAAAGGAACATCTATGCAGGCGAAACCGTATTCTGGAGCTGTTTTCTTGTCCTGTAGCGCGGACACAAAACAGAGTAGTGGAGAACGTGGTTGTACAATTCGTACAAAGTACAATGTCAACGCTTTCGTCCAAATTGCAAACACACGCCTTCAAACACCTTTGAAATGACCGTTGCAAACTCCACTAATCCTTTGTTTGTGTTTTCGAATCCAATAGACAGCTTTTGCATTGATAATTCTTCAATTCTTGATTCTTTGCAAATCCAGTTGATATTCAGCTTCTGGTGAAATGGCTTCTGATGAGGCAGCTTCTGATGATGCAGCTTCTGATGATATGACTTCTGCAGCTTCTGATGACGCAGCTTCTGATGATGTGGCTTCTGGACCTCTTGTCTTCAGAAGCACTATTCTTCAGGAGCAGCTTACTTCAGGAGCGCTATTTCTTCAGGAGCAGCTTGACTTCAGGAGCGCTTTTTCTCTTCAGTAGCAAGTTGCCTTCAGGAGCGTCCAAGCTTCAAATTTTTGTTGTTTCCATAGCTCTTTATTTGCTCATTCAGAACCAATGATGATGTAACTTTATAATTATGGTCCTGTACACTTGAACAAATATTAGCTAGTCCAATTTACAATTTTTAATACCTTGTTATCATCAAAACCCTTTAAGGTTCATTGTTAAACACATTTTGTTCCAACATAGTTAACTACCGTTCGGTTTTTTCATACGTAGTTAACTATCGCTGAGTCAGCTGCAATTGGCTCAGGAGCACTTAAATGCAACTCTTGGCAGAGCATCAATTGTGATTTTGCGCGTTTTGGTCGAAAAATCAAAATAAATCGAGGCTTATTCGGAATCCTACGGAACTTTGTAGATACTCTATATGTAGTTTTATAGAGGTGTCTTTTAGAATTCCGACTAAGTCTCATTTTATTTTGATTTTTCAACCAAACTGCGCAAAATCACAATTTTTTTCCAAGTGCGCATCCGGAAAAGTGACCTAGAGGTTAAATTTTTTCACCATCTTTTGCATGCATATTTAAGACAAAAAAAAAAACAACATCTCCCACAAAAAATTTGAATTTTCTAACAAGGAACTGGTTAAATATGATTTTTTAACGCACCTAAAATTCAAGACACCGAATCATCGACATAAAAATCGAATCTTGAGTTGTTCGTTTGTAGACACCTCTATAAAAATACATATAGAGGACATGCAAAATTCTATAGTATTCCGACTAAGCCTCAATTTTTATTCAAGTGTGTGTCCAGAAAAGTGATATAGAGGTTGATTTTTTTTATTATTTATTGTACTCATGTATAGGACATAAAAACAACATCTCCTACAAAAAATTGGAATTTTCCAACAAAGGACGGATTAAATATGAATTTTTAATACACCAAAAACTCAAGAAACCAAAACATCAAAACATCGACCTATAAATCGAATTTTAAGCTTTTTTTTTTTTTTTTGCAGACACCTCTATAAATCGAATTCCAAATAAGCCACACTCTCCTCAGCCTCAGCATCACCCACACCCTCCTCAGCTCCTCAGCCTCAGCATCATATTCCACCTGATGTTCCACGTCCATCTGATCGTACTCTGGCTCAGCATGAGGCCGAGGCTTGTCGTCAGCAACTGCACGGCGTGCCCTGCCACCCCTACGCATGGGAACTGAAACTACACATTTCACCTCCTCCTTTTGCCGACGCTCTCTCCTAACGGAAGCGTGCATAGCCTCAACATCACCCCTTATGCGATCAACAAGATCCATACTTGTAACATGCATATTAGGGTAATCAACATAAAAGACACAACACATGAAAAAAATAACTCTGGGTAAATTTAGATTTTATAATCCGAACTGCAACAATGTAGTTCGGAATATGAAATCCGAACAGTTTCAGTGCATAGGAAAAAAAAATCGACCAAATTAACTTGCATGCATAAGGAATTCGAACTAACCTTCAATTTGATGTTTGTTAAAGCTTCAAATGCGGTGATTTTTGACAAAAAAAATCTCCAAGTTTGGACAGATTTGTGCAATTCGGATTTTGGGATAAGGGCGGGAGAGAAAAAGTGAAAAGTTGAAACTGTAAAACTGTAAAATGGGAGGGGTGATTTCCCTTATATATATCAAAGCAGTTCAGATTACGTAATCTGAGTTGCATTTCGTATTTTTTCAGATTACGTAATCCGAAGGGCATCGTGGGAAATTACATAGGACACGTAAGTATTACATATGATGAAAAAAGTAATAGTCAAAACATTATTAGAATAAGTCATTTAATCCCCAATCTATCACTTCTTTCCAATTTAGTCCCAAACTGCAAGCTATGTGTGTGGCCCAGTCCCATTTCCACACAAGTGTAGCTTTCTAGAGAGTAGAAAATTACTCTTCTCACTTATAAAATTGCTTATTCACTACATCAGCGGTAATAACTGACGTTCGGTATTTTCAGTGGCAGTTAACTATTGCCGGCACTTTTAAGATTGGTTGAACCGACTTAAAAAATGATTGAACCTGTATTAAAAGTGTCAACGGCAGTTAACTGCCGTTGATCTAATGAATGAACAATTTCATAAATGAAAAGAGTAATTTTCGAGAGAGTATGTAGGACATGTATCCTAAGCCGCCGGACCACACTTCTTGCCGACAAAGGGATATGGACACTTTGTAGATACGTACTTCTTCAGATAGGACTTCTTCCCTTGATGGAATATCCTTGATAACCACTTATATTACATAATGATAAGTATGCCTCCACACTTCTTGTGTAAAGGTTCATACTTCATTTAGGATAAATTATATTTTTACTATTAAGCTATTTTTAGATTTTCCTTTTACCCCTTTTTGTTTCTATTTTCATTTTAGTTCTTTACATCACATACATTATACACTTAAGTCATTTTTTTCCTTCTATTTTAGTCCTTCAAATTACAAAGCTTATACATTTTGATCTCGTAAGTTATAAATAAATATTAAATATTTTGATCTTTTCATTTGTTTGTAGCTAAGAGAGAAACATGTCTAACATTTATAATTTCTAGTGACATTTTCCAAATTTTTAGTCTCTACTCTCTTTCAAAAGATCTACTTCGCAGCCCTAATGCATAAGCATAACGATGCGCAGCCTTCATAATGAAACAAGAGCCATGCAAACTCTCTTTGACGCTCATAAATGCAACTTTTTTATGATCACTTGATCAAGAAATGTGACATTCAAAGTCATTATTGACCAAAATGAATTGATTGCCATAAATTTCTTGAACAATCTTATTCTTAGAAGGTACGAATATCATCAGCATTAATGAGAATGAAAACTTTTTTTTTTTGAGAAGAGAATGAAAACTTAAGATGGGTAAAATATTTTTTGACAATATGAGATGACAACGTGAACATGGTTTTTTATATTCTTGGAAAAAACATACTCCAATGTCTTGTATTGCCCTCTATCATGAGGCCTATTGAAGTTGAATTGGAATTTTAGATTGTCAAAAATCTCAAATTGTTGGATGTAACATGTGTTTTGGCACCTCATTCTTTTAGGAAGCTTTTGAGATTGAGATCCAAACCCATTTAGCATGATATCAGGGTTGAGATGGTGGGTATATAATAAGTTGTATATAATTTTCGCATAACCACGTTGTCGAGGTTCTCAAAATGTTGGATGCATGTATGTGCACCTCATCCTTTGAGCTAGATTTTAAGAGTGATATTCAGAGTCCATTCGTTATAGCTTTTTTAAGAAAAAAAAATAATCACTTTTAAGAATATTGCATCCGTTTGTTACGACTTTTTAAAAGAATTAGAATCTAAAAAAAATCTAAAAACAACTTCAAATGAGAAGCTGTTAAGAGCAGCTTCTCAAAAAATAGATTTTTTTTAGAGGAGAGAGAAAATATGAATTAAAAGATTGAACTAATTTTGTAACAAATAATTGCTTTTATATAGTTGTATCTAAACCTTAAACAAACGCAAAATAGATTCTGATTTTTCATAAAATATTGAAAATATATAGCCCGTTTGTTATAGCTTTTTTAAGAAAAAAAATCTCTTTTTTTAAAAAAATAATCATTTTTAAGAGTGTTGCATCCGTTTGTTACAACTTTTTAAAAAAAATCAGAATCTAAAAATAATCTAAAAACAACTTCAAATGAGAAGCTGTTAAGAGCAACTTCTCAAAAAAAAAAAAATTGGAGGGGAGGGAAAATATGGTTTAAAAGATTGAACTAATTTTGTAACAAAAAAATGCCTTTTACATAGTTGTATCCAAACAAACTAAGGGCCCGTTTGTTACGGATTAAAATAAAAGTGATTTTAACATAAAATAATTTAGAGATTATGGGCCCGTTTGTTACGGATTAAAATAAAAGTGATTTTGATATAAAATAATTTAGAGATTATATTTTAGAGATTATATGAAAAATTAGAATCTATTTTGCGTTTGTTTACTATAATAAAAATCACTTTTTTTTAAACAAATAATCTAGTTTGTTTGGATACAACTATATAAAAGGGATTTTTTGTTACAAAATTAGTTCAATCTTTTAAATTATATTTTGAGCCCGTTTGTTATAGTTTTTTTAAGAAAAAAATCACTTTTTTTAAACAAATAATCACTTTTAAGAGTTTTGCATCCGTTTGTTACAGATTTTTAAAAAAATCAGAATCTAAAAATAATCTAAAAACAGCTTCAAATGAGAAGCTGTTAGGAGCAGCTTAAAATAAAATAGATTTTTTTTAGAGGAGAGAGAAAATATAATTTAAAAGATTGAACTAATTTTGTAACAAAAAAATCTCTTTTATATAGTTGTATCCAAACAAACTAGATTATTTGTTTAAAAAAAGTGATTTTTATTACAGTAAACAAACGCAAAATAGATTCTGATTTTTCATATAATCTCTAAAATATAATCTCTAAATTATTTTATATCAAAATCACTTTTATTTTAATCCGTAACAAACGGGCCCTTTCTCTCTCCTCTAAAAAAAATCTATTTTATTTTAAGCTGCTCCTAACAGCTTCTCATTTGAAGCTGTTTTTAGATTATTTTTAGATTCTGATTTTTTTAAAAATCTGTAACAAACGGATGCAAAACTCTTAAAAGTGATTATTTGTTTAAAAAAAGTGATTTTTTTCTTAAAAAAGCTATAACAAACGGGCTCTATATTTTAGAGATTTTGTGAAAAATTAGAATCTATTTTACGTTTGTTTACTGTAACAAAAATCAATTTTTTTAAACAAATAATCTTGTTTGTTTGGATACAACTATAAAAAAGTGATTTTTATTACGGTAAACAAATGCAAAATAGATTATGATTTTTCATAAAATCTCTAAAATATAATCTCTAAATTATTTTATGTCAAAATCACTTTTATTTTAATCCATAACAAACAGACCCATAATCTCTTTGTAACAAATAATCGCTTTTATATAGTTGTATCTAAACCCTAAACAAACGCAAAATAGATTCTGATCCCTAAACAAACGCAAAATAGATTCTGATTTTTCATAAAATCTCTAAAATATAGGGCCTATTTGTTACGGATTAAAATTATAAAAGTGATTTTGACATAAAATAATTTAGAGATTATATTTTAGAGATTTTGTGAAAAATCAGAATCTATTTTGCGTTTGTTTACCGTAATAAAAATCACTTTTTTTAAACAAATAATCTAGTTTGTTTGGATACAACTATATAAAAGTGATTTTTTGTTACAAAATTAGTTCAATCTTTTAAATCATATTTTCTCTCTCCTATAAAAAAAATCTATTTTTTGAGAAGCTGCTCTTAACAGCTTCTCATTTGAAGCTGTTTTTAGATTATTTTTAGATTTTGATTTTTTAAAAAATCTGTAACAAACGGATGCAAAACTCTTAAAAGTGATTATTTTTTTAAAAAAAGTGATTTTTTTTCTTAAAAAAGCTATAACAAACGGGCTCATAATCTCTAAATTATTTTATGTCAAAATCACTTTTATTTTAATCCATAACAAACGGACCCTAATTTTGTAACAAAAAATCCATTTTATATAGTTGTATCCAAACAAACTAAGGGTCCGTTTGTTACGGATTAAAATAAAAGTGATTTTCGCATAAAATAATTTAGAGATTATATTTTAGAGATTTTATGAAAAATCAGAATCTATTTTGCGTTTGTTTACCACGATAAAAATCACTTTTTTTTAAATAAATAATTTAATTTGTTTGGATACAACTATGGGCCCGTTTGTTACGGATTAAAATAAAAGTGATTTTGATATAAAATAATTTAGAGATTATATTTTAGAGATTATATGAAAAATCAGAATCTATTTTGCGTTTGTTTACTATAATAAAAATCACTTTTTTTTTAAACAAATAATCTAGTTTGTTTGGATACAACTATATAAAAGGGATTTTTTGTTACAAAATTAGTTCAATCTTTTAAGAGCCCGTTTGTTATAGCTTTTTTAAGAAAAAAATCACTTTTTTTAAACAAATAATCACTTTTAAGAGTTTTGCATCCGTTTGTTACAGATTTTTAAAAAAATCAGAATCTAAAAATAATCTAAAAACAGCTTCAAATGAGAAGCTGTTAGGAGCAGCTTAAAATAAAATAGATTTTTTTTTAGAGGAGAGAGAAAAATATAATTTAAAAGATTGAACTAATTTTGTAACAAAAAAATCCCTTTTATATAGTTGTATCCAAACAAACTAGATTATTTGTTTAAAAAAAGTGATTTTTATTACAGTAAACAAAGGCAAAATAGATTCTGATTTTTCATATAATCTCTAAAATATAATCTCTAAATTATTTTATATCAAAATCACTTTTATTTTAATCCGTAACAAACGGGCCCTAAATTATATTTTCTCTCTCCTCTAAAAAAAATCTATTTTATTTTAAGCTGCTCCTAACAGCTTCTCATTTGAAGCTGTTTTTAGATTATTTTTAGATTCTGATTTTTTTAAAAATCTGTAACAAACGGATGCAAAACTCTTAAAAGTGATTATTTGTTTAAAAAAAGTGATTTTTTTCTTAAAAAAGCTATAACAAACGGGCTCTATATAAAAGGGATTTTTTGTTACAAAATTATCGTTCAATCTTTTAAAACATATTTTCTCTCTCCTCTAAAAAAAATCTATTTTTTGAGAAGCTGCTCTTAACAGCTTCTCAGGGCCTGTTTGTTACGGATTAAAATAAAAGTGATTTTGATATAAAATAATTTAGAGATTATATTTTAGAGATTATATGAAAAATCACAATCTATTTTGCGTTTGTTTACTGTAATAAAAATCACTTTTTTTAAACAAATAATCTAGTTTGTTTGGATACAACTATATAAAAGGGATTTTTTGTTACAAAATTAGTTCAATCTTTTAAATTATATTTTCTCTCTCCTCTAAAAAAATCTATTTTATTTTAAGCTGCTCCTAACAGCTTCTCATTTGAAGCTGTTTTTAGATTATTTTTAGATTCTGATTTTTTTAAAAATCTGTAACAAACGGATGCAAAACTCTTAAAAGTGATTATTTGTTTTAAAAAAGTGATTTTTTTTCTTAAAAAAGCTATAACAAACGGGCTCTCATTTGAAGCTGTTTTTAGATTTTTTTTAGATTCTGATTTTTTTAAAAAGCTGTAACAAACGGATGCAAAACTCTTAAAAGTGATTATTCTTTTAAAAAAAATGATTTTTTTTCCTGAAAAAGCTATAACAAACGGGCTCTAAATTATTTAAAAAAAAAGTGATTTTTACGGTAAACAAACGCAAAATAAATTATGACTTTTCATAAGATCTCTAAAAAATAATCTCTAAATTATTTTATTTCAAAATCATTTTTATATTAATCCGTAATAAACGGGCCCTCAAACTCATTTAATAAGAGCAAAAGCATTACTCATTTTGTAGCAAGGAAAATTTTGTGTAAATCACTTGCATTTACTCATCATGATTCATTCCATTCTCAAATATTACCTTTATGATCATCATACTGTATGCAATATAACATCTACAACTCCACCAAAAAACGCTTAGATGAGATGGTGCAGATCTATTCTAGTTTAATCAAGGTCATGAGTTAGAATACAGTTCTGAGCATGCAACATTGTTAAAACTCTTAGGGAGAGTTTGCTGCCCATTTGGATCACAAGACTTGAAAGATTAGTCTCAACAGTTGCGCGCAAAAGATACATGGTTTACATGGAAAAAACTACAACTCCACATGTAAGAAGTGGAAATATCTCCAAGTGATCAAAGGATTACTTCACTTTGGTAGTCATGTAAATATCTCCATAAGCGCACATGTGTTGGCTTTGTTGAAAGGAAATGGTAATTTAAAAGAGTTGGATAAGGATAACATATGATAGAAACATGATAAACTATCATCATATCACAGTTGTGAAACTGCTAAGTTATAATTCATCTGTTTCTTTTTAAGTGTCGTTTGAACACATAGTCAATGTTTCTATTTAGTTGTCGTTTTGATAGTTTAAGGATACAATTGTCCAATATACTGGTTCTCAATTACTCTTACTTAATCTTTTTCAATAAAACATATTAATGCTATCTATTTGAATAACTCAAGTTAGTTTTTTTTTAAACAAAGTTTGTTCTTTGTTATGTCAAATTTAAACAAAATTTTGATTAATACGAAATAATTTTTTTTATTTACAATTATTAAAAAATATATAATATTTGGATATTGACAATTGTTTGTTATGGGAGAGAGATAGAGTGTGGCAAAATAAATAGAATTTTTTTCGGAGAGAATAACTAAAAATTATTTGTTAGTTTGTTATGGGAAAGAGATAGAGTGTGCCAAAATAAATAGAAATTTGTTGGAGAGAGGAACCAAAAATTAATAGTTATAAGAGAAATATATCACATTAAATTTATTGAAAAGAGAACGTGTGTGCAAAAAAATATGAATTTATTGGTGGATTAAAGCAAATGATATAGTAGGATAAAAAACTCTAAAAAAAAACAATTTAGCAAAAAAAAACTCTAAAAAACAATTTGGTGGATGGAGGGTTACCGGGGTGCCAACCTAGTTGGGATGTCGGTGTTCCCTCTTGAAGCTTGTCCTCTCTCCATGCTTAGCAAAAAAAAAAAAAAACTCTAAAAAACCAATTTCTTAATTTAGTGTTACTATTCTAAAATGACAAATAAAAAAGAACAAAGGGAGGAATAATTAAGTTTACATGATCAAAGTGGAATTGTTTGATAAGAAACTATATCATTTCAGATTATAACAGTTTTTCTAACGATTTGAGCTTACAACTTATAGCGTAGTAACAACAACATTCTACAAAGTTGAATAGCTTCTCTTTATATAGTGGTAAGAATTCTATAGTTGGAGAATATGACAAGAGATACAGTCGTTGTAAAGATACATGTTATATCTATTTGTCCTTAAAGTGTATGAGTACATGTTAGATCCTCTCCTTTTTGTACTTAAAGATATTGTAGCTTCCAACGTTGTTAGAGTTATGCATGTGATCTATAATACTTGATCTTCGATGATTATTTGATATTATAATAATTCAAAGGCAGCTTCCAACATATTGTCCAATACTTGATCTTTAGTACTTGACAATGTGTTGACCAAAGGATTTGCTTGCTTGCTAGTATCATGATCAACTTGTCTTGTGATTGATGACCACTTGTCATTACCTCAAAGATAGTTGTATATCTTCTTATCTTGACGATCAACCATTGCATTAAGACCAGAGAGAATGACACTTAGCGTTTCATATGGTTTGCACTGACATAATTAGTAGACAAGTTATTCCTCTATTAATAGTCATGTTATCATCAAAACATAATATATAGATATTGTGTTTTGAATCTACGTGGTTCTAACAGTTTTTATGAATCGCATAAATCTTTTCAAAAACCCTTCGTACTATACTATCATTTACTATCAATCATGTCTTTCCACAAGAGTTATATGTTGGACTAAAATGATGCATGCCTTCAACATTCAGAAGGTATGGTTACTTTCTTTGTGCGAGATTATGATCATTCTTGTCAAATATAATGGTGCCATAAGAGATAATATAGTGAAACTTCTAAATTAATTTAAATCTTTTGGTGGCACAATCAAATAAAAATTAGAGATAAATTTTTTCCCTTGGATCATTGTTCGACAAACCATCTTGATTCTAACAAGAGTTACGTTCTCGTTCCCCAATATGCAGAACAGTGGAGACACCCTAGTATTCTAGTAATCTTATCCTTGTATTTGTTTACCTTGGACATGGGTTCAGATGTAGCTTCCATGCCATGTCTTCCTTCATGAGTCGTATCTTTGCTTTGGTCTCACCATATTGTGTCAACTATTTGGGTCTAACTTGTTCATGTAATGTGGACTATGGTGGTCATAATATGATCGTTTATTGGAAATTATAATAGATTCATATGATTGGGTGACAAAATACGCATATCATGTTGTATTTACTCACCAAACATTGTATCAATACATGATATTATAATGTTTTCTATCATGTCTTACTTATTTTGATCACCAAACGAATTATAAAAGAGTGATGAAATATAACATCTTAGAGTCTATAGCTATAATTAGACTCTAAGAAAATAAGATAGTGATTTATAAGTTGAGTAGAAAATAAATATTCTCAATCTGGCCCAAGACTAGCTAGTCAAAATATGACAAATTTAAGGGATTCCACTTAATTTTTTTTTTTTTGATAATAAAAAGATTCCACTTAATACATTAAAAATAGTTTTAGTCTTGTATCAAAAGTTTGAATAAGTGATTATATTTTAAAGAAATTCAAATTTATGTCCAAAATATTTTTAATAATTGACCGTTACTTGTGATATATGATTATCTTGAAATTGAAATACTTTTTAAGAAGTAAATTATCTTTTATTACAATAATATTGATTTTCCTACGTGAGCAAGCTTATACATGTATTTTTACTTAAAAACACATTGAGAAACCTTTTGGGGCCTCATTATAAAAGTATAATCAAACGAGGTCAAACCCTAATAAACCTCAAACACTTTATAAGGGGGTCTAAGCCTTCACACTAAACAATTGGTGGTAGAAAGATCCAAGAAGAAAACCCTTCACGTATGCTAGAATACTATACTCGACAAGAACACTTAATGTTTTGGAAAGTCTTTTAGAGGTGAGTAAAAATCATTTCATTTCTCTTTAATGGTATAATTGATTTGAGAAATTGAAATTAGTGATTATTGAAGATTATTTGTGTAGAAATTTACATGTGTGGTAAAAACCAGGTTGTTGGATTAGGGGTTTTGTCTTCTTAAATATGAATTGCGCTAAAAAATTGGGCCATGAAAATGTTTAGTTATGATGTGAACGGTTATTATTATCTATGGTCATCGTTGACATGTATTTTATGATGTAAGATAGGTCAGGATCTTCTCCAATATCTTCTCCAATTACTTGATGGTTTCCATCAAAAGATAGAAATATCGGGTAAATAAAATATTATTATTTTATCTGTTGAGTTTTTTCTCTCCTAATGAAACCATCTAGTAACTACGGATGGTTTCTATCCGTGATAGTTGATGAGTTTTTAGTATCATTACTATAACATTGTTTTGAATGTTAAATACAAATTACATTACATGATAAATCAATAACACCCTCTTCTGTTAAGAAGGTGCCAAATAATGAGTAACATTCTTTTGAGGAAGGAGTATTGATTGATAAAAAATAAACATTCGAAGAAGTGATAGAATAATAGCCTTAAGAAAAGATAAAAAATGCTTGAATGATGGAAAAGTTTACGTTGAACCGTGCAAAATTCATTTACTCTTAATGATGTAAATAATGAAAGAAATACTTGAAAAATGGAGGAATTTTTTTGTATTGATAGCGACATTTACACCAAACTATGCATGAAACCGTTGTGAAGACAAACATTGATGTTGAACATTGGAGAGACACTTTAACAGAGAGAAAAATAATTTACACTGAATTGATTTGAGACAACTTCGGTATCAACTTTTCTTTTATCTCTTTTTATTGATCAAAAATAACATATAGAGAATAAGAACATAATGCGAGTATAGGAGAAAAGGTTGTCAAAAAATTGTAATAAAATGGTTGTACAAATATCATTTCTCTATAAAAATATAGTAGAAAACAAATTAACAGTTTCTTTAAAATAATATTTCTTTTTTTTTTTATAAGCATAAAATAATATTTCTTTGATTAGCACAAAATATCTTAACCAACTCTTATTTAGTAGCAAAGAGAGTAACAACCTTTTTTCAATCATCAAACCCTTTTGCAACTTCAATCTTAAATTTAGTTAAACAATATCAATATAAAAATAAACATTGAACATTTATATTTTAATAAGGCTTAAATATGTTTTTGGTCACTATAAAATTGAGACCTTTTAAGTTTAGTCTTTACATAATTTTAATAGTTTTTTTAGTCCCTGCAAAAAAAAATTGCACTTAGTAATAGTATTAGTCCCTACTTAATTCAAATTTGTTTAATTTATGCTTAAACTCTCAAGTTTTTGAACAATTTTTTGCATAGGTGTTAAGAGTATTACTAAAAAAATATATTTATTCTTAAGACTAGCGTTCAGATAGATAGTATCCGCTCTTTTTATTCCACTAACGCATGCAAATTATGAGTAATATTTCTTATGTTGTTTTGAGTTTGATTAAAATTATTAAGATTTTCTTTTAGATTACATGTATAGATGTTTGTGACTACAAATTGTAACAAATCATGCTTATCTTTTTGAATGACACCAACAACAATATACCATTTTTTATAAGAAAATTTGTTCCATGGTATTAATGAAATAATTAAAAATTCATCCAAAAATCTCTTATTCCCTTTATATATCGTTATAGAAATCCAATTTTGCGATAATTTTTTGTGGAAGAACTTTTAGTAATGTTCTTATTTTTTTAATCATTAAAGTGTTGAACTAAAAATATTACTTTGACTACCTTTGTGATTAATATGATTGCATATTCCCTCCGTCCCAAAATGTAAGTAAGAAATTCAATTTCATTGTTTCAAAATGTAAGAAAAAAAGACAAATTTTTATCTTATTTAATCTTGTTTTTTGAAAAAAAAAATCATAACCAATAATTTAATCTTTTTTTTGAAAAAAAAAAAATCATAACCAATAATTTTCTCTCTCTTCCATTTTCTCCCTAATCAATAACCAATAATTTTTTTTTTTTTTTTTACATATTTTCATGAAACTTATTCTAAAGAAAACACAAAAAACTATACTTCAATTTAGGACAGATAGAGTATTCCTCAAAATAAAATGGTTCTGGTATGATCAATAATTTTAAAATGTTATAGAAAAAAGGTATGTAACTCGTGTAATTCATAGACTATTGCTTAGTACTTTGTTGTAACTATGTAATGTGACTATGTGGGTACCAATAGAGTTTTATGCTGTGGATATTAACATGAAGAATATCATTTCCCATGTTCAGCCAAAAAGAAATCAGTACTAAGGGATAATATGAGTGGTACGAGAGAGATCAATAAAAGAATAATGAATATTTTATTGTTATTCTAATAATATTAAATTGATAGTATCCTAAAGTGAGAGAGTAATTATATTTGTTTGAATTTGTTCAACAAATTATTCATGGACTATTGCTTAACTAGATTCAAGTTCCCAGTTGAATATGTTATATGTCCTCCGATTTTTATAATAATAAAATTTATTTATATTTTGTCAAAAAAAAAGATTTATTTATATAAAAAAAAAAACGGTTCTATATTTATAACAAAATGTCACA
Organism: Medicago sativa; assembly: GCF_051527215.1. NCBI lineage: Eukaryota > Viridiplantae > Streptophyta > Magnoliopsida > Fabales > Fabaceae > Medicago > Medicago sativa. The sequence continues at coordinate 33,645,669 of NC_140756.1, read as the reverse complement.
TTTTTTTTAAAAATAAAATAAAATAAAAGTTCACATTTTTAAGTTGTAGTTATTGTTTAAAAACTTTTCTATCCACCATTTAATGTCTATTTTTTTAATATTAGCGACTATATTTAATTTTTGAGGAATGCTAGAGACACTCTCTTTTAACTATTCTCTCTAACAATCACTTTTTTATTGGATGAAATTAATGTATGTCCCACCACTTTAAATGGAATCCATTTTCAAAATGTGAGATCCACCTTCACTTAAACCAATAAAGAAACGAGTGTTTGGGAGAATGTTAAAAAGAAAGTGTTACTGACACTACTCTTAATTTTTTCACTATTTTAAGCCGGTCGCTTTTGATTCGAGATCGGGAGTCAATTCTTTGGTTCAAGTTTGGTTTTGGGCTTTTTTTTGGAGTTCTTTCGGTGGACCGGAGGTTGTGCGGTGGTGGATGCTGAATGATCTTTAGAAAATGAGTTCTTCGGATGTGTCTCAATTTTGGTGATGAGGACTAGGTTTTCTTTTACAAGGGTGTTCTTTTGGGGTGAGTAATGTCGATGAGTGTTATGAATGTCGTTTTTCAGTGGTCAGTTAGTATAGGAGTCAGTTTTAGGTGGGGATGTTTATTTTGGTGGGTGTTGTCCTTATGGGTGTTGATCGCATGGGTGTCTTTGTTCGAGTGTTCCGTCTATATACGGTGCATTTTGTTTATACTTTATGTAAGGCAAAAGTTATGGTGCATAAGCCATAACTTATGCACCATGCATAAGTTAATCACAACCATCAGATAATTGGACACTTGTAATGATCCTATGGTTCTCACCTCAGACCCCACAATCAGTCTCCACAATCTTCTCCAACCTCATACTCAACCATTCTCGCGCGCCACCGTAACTCCGACGTCGTTTTTCGGTTGATTCACGGCGGGATTGCGCCGACTCTAAGGAAGCAGCTCGCCACCAAGGTAACCACCGTTCACCGCCGTAACTGATTTGTTTTCCGTTTTCTCGATGTTAGTGTTTCGTTTTCTTCGATTCGAAATTTTCAATTAATTTCATCGTTTTTTTCATTCAGGCTGCTAGGAAATCTGCTCCTACTACTGGAGGAGTCAAAAAACCTCACTGTTACCGTCCTGGAACCGTCGCACTTCGGTAATTTCGTTTTCCCCTAATTTTTTAGGTTTTCAGAGTTTTGAATTTGAATTTTGGATTCATAATTTTTAGGAATTTTGAATTTGCGGTTTATGATTTTTAGGTTTTCGTTGTTGTTAATTTTGGTGCAGGTTGCATGCTACTTCCATGCCAAATACAGGTCCACCAAATCAAGTACTTATAGGAAAAATGGTTTGTCTCTCTCGTTTTATGAATTGCAAAACCGATTCTCTGATGTATTTGTGTTACTGTGTAGCGTTCTTTTTGTTTCTCAGAGTAGTTTGAAGTCTAAATTTGTTGTGTTCTGTGGTGTTTGAATAGAAAGAAGCATGTATTCCTTTCCCAAAAATTGAAACAGGGTGAAGTCTTAACAGTTAACAGGGTGGAGTAGTTTGGAATTCTACCATTCACCCTTTGGTTATTGGCAATTACTAGTTTTTGACATATTGTAATTTGTTTTGGCATATCTCTACTTATATAACTCGTGTCTAGGCATGGCAACAAAACCCATACCCGCGGTTACCCACCCGAACCAAACCCAATTTGACGGGTTTTCCCCGTTTTGACTGGGTTTGGGTATGGGTATGGGTTTTCCCCGATTTCAAAACACGGGTATGGGACGGGTAACGGGTATACAGGTACCCACCCCGAACCTATACCCAAACCCGTCCCAAATGTAAAAAATTAATTTATGTTGATATTTCATGTTATTTTGTTTGATAATTGTAGTGTTAATAAAAACTACCATTGATATTTAAAGATCAACTAACTCATTCCGTCAAACAAATGTTAAAGTGAGACCATTGTTAGATAATGTATTACAACATTGCTCTTGGGGATGCCAAAAAACTTCTATCTTTTAATAAAAAAAATAATTCAATGTGGGGATGGGGAGGGGGCGGGGATACCCGAACCCGTCGGGGATGGGGATGGGATTCAATTTCTCATCCCCGTTGGGTATGGGTAGGGTAACGGGTAAGTATATGAGAATCGGGTATGGGGACGGGGAAGGTAAAATCCGTCCCCACCCCGCCCCATTGCCATGCCTACTCGTGTCTGTTCTTATGTTCTTCTATTTTCGGTTCACTTGATATTTTGCATCTGTCAAGGGAATGTTGTCTTTGTTTATAGTATAAGATTTTTCTTGGTTTCGTGCTGTTAACTAGGGACTGCTGCAATTCAATATGGTACTGGAGCAATTTCTGGTTTCTTTAGCTATGACAATGTTAAAGTGGGTGACATAGTTGTAAAGAACCAGGTAATGCTGATCATTGGTGTCTTTTATGTCAATAAAGGATGGTGCAACTTTGTATCTTTCATAGTATGTTCGGTTATTAATCCGCATAGCACCTTTTTACAATCAGGAGTTTATTGAAGCAACTAAGGAGCCCGGTGTTACCTTTTTGGTGGCCAAGTTTGATGGTATATTGGGACTTGGATTTCAAGAGATATCAGTTGGAAATGCTGTTCCAGTGTGGTATGTTTACTTTTAAATTTTGGTTCATCATTTTGTTACGGTTTTATTGAATGACTGCCTTGCAAATGCTTGGCAAGGTTTCATTGTAGACTCACTCAGTGGATGTGACCCTTCTGTAGACCTGTTCGTAGTGGGAGCCTTACAGCTCCAAGCTTCCCTTTTTTGTTAAAAGTTTATTGAATCCCCATGTGATTATCAGAATTTGCGTGTCACAGGTATAATATGGTTGAACAAGGTCTTATCCAGGAACCAGTATTTTCATTTTGGCTCAACCGTAAACCAGAGGAAGAGGAAGGGGGTGAGATTGTTTTCGGTGGTGTTGATCCTGCTCACTACAAGGGAAATCACGTACACTTATGTGCCTGTGACAAGAAAAGGATATTGGCAGGTTAATCAATAATCAGTAAATATAATTATTTCCATACTTGTATTGATCTTTTTAACCTTTTTCTCTACTTTTTTATTTTTATTTTTTTTATTTTTTCAGTTTGATATGGGAGATTAACTATTGATGGTAAATCAACTGGTATGTGTAGATTACTGTCAGAAGAAATACCAATTTATTTTTCTAGCAGAGATTTTATAAATTGGTCTTAGCTTTAATTTCATTGGTTTGACGTGCTTTTAATCCAGGATATTGCGTTGATGGCTGTTCGGCAATTGCTGACTCGGGAACATCTTTGTATGGTTTAAATTTCCAACTGAAAAAAGGTCTTGACTAATGCTTTTGACTAGCTTGTTTCTATGATCATGTGTTTTATTGTTGTAGACTGTAATTACCATGATAAATCATGCAATTGGGGCATCAGGTGTTGTAAGCAAAGAGTGCAAGACCATTGTTGCGGAGTATGGACAAACAATATTGAACTTACTATGGTCATGAGTCGTATGTTAGAAGAAAGGTTCTTTTAGAATGGATTTTCTTATACTTTTCCTTTACTCCTTTAGGCACATCCAAAGAAGATCTGTTCCGAAATTGGATTATGCACTTTTGATGGTGCTCGTGGTGTTGAGTAAGGCCCAATTATATTTTTATATCCATTGAATCTTTGGTCATCGAATTCAAATATTATAATGCTTTTGTACGATTTCACTGTGATTAACATTTTATCTGTCTTCTAATTTTTCCACTTAGTTTGGCTATCGAGAGTGTAGTGGACGGAAATGAAAGGAAATCATCTAGTGGTCTTCACGGTGCTTCTTGTTCTGCTTGTGAGATGGCAGTTATTTGGATGCAGAACCAGCTGAGGCAGAATAAGATCCAAGATCAGATACTAACCTATATCAATAATGTGAGTTAGTTGTCTTAGTCCTGCTATTTGAGTTTCCTGTTTCATCTCTTGATTCTTAGCTTCATGATGATGTTGCAGCTTTGTGATAAAATGCCTAGCCCAATGGGAGAATCATCTGTTGACTGTGAGAATATCTCTTTGTTGCCTGTAATTTCCTTCACAATTGGTGGAAGAACTTTCGACCTTGCCCCATAGGAGGTATGGCGTCCCCATATCTGATTGATTTCTTTTGCAATGACCGGTCACCGATTATTTTATGCTATGAAAATAAGATAAGTTCATGCGCGCCGATAAAAATTATAATTCTTAAGATCGGAGAACTAGGTATTTTTGAAGAAAAATGAAAACAGACTTGAAGAAAAAGCTAATTACCACTAGCTGAAAAAAGCTTTCCAGTGTCTGCAAATTAATCATATAATGATATAACTACTCCCAGAGACACCCTGGGCTAGAAAATGATATAACTAGCTGAAATTTTTTGTTTTTGATATTGTTGTTATAGACGGATCTGAGATTCCAGAGCCATGCAGTTCTTGCACTTCAGGAAGCAGCTGAGGCTTACCTGGTTGGATTGTTTGAGGACACCAATCTGTGTGCAATTCATGCTAAGAGGGTGACAATTATGCCAAAGGACATTCAACTTGCTCGTCGCATTCGCGGTGAACGTGCTTAGGGTGGTGAAGGTGCTTTTAGGGTTATGGCGGATTAGTATTTTGGAAGGATTTAGGGTTTTATGAATTGAATTTTCTTTTATGCGTTGTATAGTTATGAACTTATAATGTTCAATTTTTAACAACAAACATATTTTGGATTATGATTAGTTTGTACTATTATAAGTTTGTACTAGATTTTATTGGGAATATTTTGATATGATGTAATGAAAATTATACATTTCACATTCTTTATAACATTCTTTATTTTGATATTGATGCTTATATGTTGTTACAAAACCATTAGACAATTAGTTTGGTTTCACAAAGAACACTATGAAAACCATTAAACCATACGTATGGTTTCAACAATAGTTTTTATTTAAAACCATTTATCAATAATGATTTTCACTATTCTTTTAGGAGCACTTGTTATTGGAAATTATAACATTCACATTCTTTGTTGTTACGTATTCATGATTATAGGTTGTTACAAAACCATTAGACAGTTAGTTTGGTTTCGCATAGAACACTATCAAAACCATTGAACCATTCTTATGGTTTCAGTAATAGTTTTTATTTAAAACCATTTATCAATAATAATTTTCACTATTCTTTTATTTTATTTACCATTTGACAATTATTTAATAGGTTATAAGTGTGTACTATTAAGTGGTTACTTAATAATGATTTTAATGTTTATCACATTTTTTTTATTACAAAACAATTAGACAATTATTTTGGTTTCACATTGAAAACTATCAAAATGTGTACTATTAAGTGGTTACTTTGAAAGCTAATTTTAATAAAATTGAACATTCTTGGGCCAAAAATTAAATAAAATGAACGGTATACTATGATAGATACTATAAAAAGACACAACCAATTGATTATGTCACTTTTCGTAGAAACTCGAGAGGTTTAACACGAAAAACAAACATAAAATAAAGCAAAAGTATGTTTTCTTTTTCTAGAAGATAAATTGTTTAAAACAAATTAATAATTTCATTTAAAACCATTAGACAGTTATTTTGGTTTCACATAGAACACTATCAAAACCATTTAACCGTACTTATGGTTTCAGTATTTCATACCCCTAATTTTAGTAAAATTAAATTAAATTGAGCATTATTGGGCCAAAAATTAAATAAGATGAACAGTATAATATGATAGATACTATAAAAAGACACACCTAACTATCAAAACCATTAAACCATACTTATGGTTTCAGTATTCCATACCCCTAAGTTTGTTTCACCATAAACTTGATACATATCCATAAATTCATAAACTTGATACAAACATTAACAAGAAACTTAACACTAATCTAGAAATCCAGAAATTCAATAAAAAAAAACATTAACGTGCTAGCTTTTGAATCAATTCCACATAGTATGAAGTTGCTTGAGTCGCTTAATATTGATGAACATATTCCAATTCTCAAATCCATAGTTTTTGCAGCCTTGCCATTCTTCCAATAATTTTCATCATCTGAACTTCCTTCATCAGAATCTTGTGCAACATTTTGTTGTTTCTTTTTTTGATGCTTCTTTTCTTTACCCTTAGACTTTCTTGTTTTCTGCTCCTTATTTTTACCACCATCAGATGATGAAGTTGTGTCATTCCTTTCCTCCTCCTCCATTTGTGTTAGCCCAAAACTGAATGATGGCAATGACTCTAGCTCTTTAGTTTTTTTTCACCTGCATGATCAAAGAAAACCATTAAATACATCTAATGGTTTTGGAGTACAACTAACCAAAACCATTTCCACAGCACAATGGTTTTTGCATAGTTTTTAGAGTTTAACAAAGTTCTAACAAAGTGCATTGTGGTGTATGGCTTCTAAATCTCTATGTCCATATTACGTCTTATTTTCACTTATATTTCTGGCTCTTGTTTGTTTTTTCCTAACAAAAATAACAATAATGAATTTTTTGTTATATTTAAAATAATTCACACACACATACAATAAAACCAAATATATTAGTGTCATAAGGACGGAGCAAGTAAGTGAAATGCCGCAAAACCATTGAAATAAAACAACCATTGATTTTGGTCAGAGCACATATATAGCTAGCAGAGATGGACCAGTAGAGCCGTTTCAAATCACAAACACAGTGCAGGAAAATATTGTCTCAGCTGATATTTTAAGACCATAAGGACGGAGCAAGTAAGTGGAATGATCTCAATCCATCATGCCATTTAAGTGAAATAAGTCAAAAGAAAAAAAATCATTGATTTATACAGCACAACACATAACACAAGCAAGATGAAGATTTCAATCCATACTGTCATTTTACAAAATTGCAACATGTTGTAAAACAAATGATCTCCAAACACTATGACAGTGTGGCACATTGCATTGTAGCTACTGCCTACTGCTCGCGCGCGCGCGCACACAAATGATCTCCAAACTTTTGAGTTTGGACACTTATTTGTTTGTAGTTGGTTTTCGGTTTTTAAACATGTTAACACTGCATTCATTTTAAGTGTTTGTTTTGTATGATGTTTGATGAAAATTACGGAAAAAATGCATATGAAAACATGCTAACATGCTTTTGTATGTTGCCAACGTGACGTGAAGCCAACACAAGCTTATTTCAATATCTCTGGTATACAATACAATGTGGTAAGAAACAAAACTAATATTATGCACTTACTAAGATTGATGTTCTACCATATCTTTTTGGTAAGTAAACGTTGCCAAAGGACCTAAGAAACAAAACTAAAAGGCTCTTATTTAGGAAACTAGACCCTAGATGCACACATTCAAAATCAAGAATGCAATAACAAAAATCTAAAGTGAAATTAAGAGAAAGGCAAGACTAACACATCTACTTACACATGTTAAAACTGGTTGCCACAAAGGCACACATAGGCAACTTTTTCCCTAATATGATAAAATGTTACTAATAAATAATTAAACAATAAATGTGAGGACTATAATAGAGACACAAATAGATGGGTAAAAGTTTAAGCATGCACGTCCATGAAGAGTTACATTTTTTTTGTTTCTTAAAACCAAAACTTTCATCAACTCTTGACTCACAATTAACAAAAAAAACAAAATGCACTAACTTAACTTAAACTAATAATGCTCTAGTATTCTAGCAACACTTTTTTTGTTCTTTTCAAAATGCACTAACTTAAACAAAATGCACTAACGTAACTTAAACTAATAATGCTCTAGTCTTCTAACTTAACTTAAACTAATAATGCTCTAGTCTTCTAGCAACACTTTTCTGTTCTTGAGAACACCCTCAACCTATCTCTTAAAATCTTCAGTCCTATTTTTCAAGAGATACTCTGAAACCATTTCCACAGCAAAATGGTTTCAGAGTAAAACTTCCAAAAACCATTTACACAGCATATTGGTTTTGGCATAAATTTTAAACAAAACATACTATAATAAGCACATTTAAACACTCTGAAACCATTTATTTGACTAGATTTTCCCCAATTCGAAATTAAAATGTCAATTTAGGGTTACACAGATGCAATTACTTTCCAAATTAAACAAAAACCATTTCTAACTCACAGAAACACTTTCAAAACTCATTGTAATTACTTGATTTTCCCCAATTCGAAATTAAAAGCAAAAGATAAGTTCAAACCTGTTTTGTTTTCATCATTTTGCTTTTTTGTTGAAGATGATAAAGATGCGGTTATGGTGGAAGATGCTTGCAGCGGTGGAAGATGCTTGCGGCGGGGGAAGATGCTTGCGGCGGCGGAAGATGAAGATGATGCTGATGAAAATGCGGTGGTGATGATGTTGATTTCGAATTTGCGGTGGTGATGATGTTGATTTCGAATTTATTATGAACACTTATTCAAACAGCATATTGGTTTTCACAGAACAAATTATGAACACTTATTCAAACAAACATTCGCAACTATTCATCACTGAAAAATAATCAGCATTTCAAAATTGAATGGAAGTAAAACAAGAAAACGAAAAGCGATTATTGAGAATGAATTATGCGGAAAAGTGAAAGTGAAAAAGGAAGTAACCGCAAAAGGATTGACATGAGTCTCTTCTTCTTCGAAAGGGTTTGGATCGTAGCGACTCATTGTTGTGAGAATGAAGAGATCTTCAAAGAAATCGAAATCGAAATCGTAGGACGGTGTTGATGATGAAGAACGACAGAGATTCTGTTGTTTCCGGTGGTGGAGGTTGTTTCCGATGTGATTCCGGTGGTGGAAGTTTGAGAAATGACAGTGACTTTTGAGAAATGGCTTTTGAGAAATTTTGTTTTGCCAATTTTCTTTGTTTTCAGTTTTCGGGGTGTAGGAAGCAAATTTGTTGGGCTACAGATTAATGGGCCATATTAGCAATCCTTATGCAGGGTGCATAAGGAAAATCCTTATGCACCATAACCAGACCCTTATGTAACACCGATTTTTTTGCTGATTCAAAAAAAATGAATGCATTAATTTTATTTTATTTTTATAATAAAGACCGGAGAAAATATTTCTCTATCTAGTAAATTGCACACACAAATTGACAGATTAAGTCATGGAAGCCAAAAAAAACACTAAAGTGTGGGAAAAAAATGCAAGCAAGCAAACAAAACAAAATGACAAGGGTCTTCAAACATCTTTTAATTGTTGAGTGCAACTTTGCTCCATTTAAGATGCCTCCATTTCCACTTATTCAATACATTGATGTCTGACATGTGGCAGAAACAAAACCAAGGGTTGAGATTACATGTTGAAAAGAAAGCTTTTGTTTACTAGAAAAAACACAGGCTACTTCAGCCTCTCCCTCTCACCGGCACTTCGCCCATCACCATCCATCCAGCGGCGACACTCTCCTCGTTCACACGACGACGCTCTCATGAGATGAGGAAGATAGATGGGTGTACCGTGTACAGGGAGATGGTAGAGGAATAAGATGGATTTTTGTTTTAAATAGTTTTATGGTTAAAAATTTAAGGAATAAGCGGGTTATTTGTTGGTTTAAACCCGACCCTGTATATATTATGTAATGTCTTTACACCTTTATGTATTTTAACCTTTCAGTTATATTTTTTAAATTTATTTTTGTCACATGTCACACATTTATACATTGGAAAAGAGTAAATAGAGCAAAGCTAAATTAAGCAAAATTGAACACAACCGATATATATTTCAGCAACAGACTCAAAGGCAACTGACATAGACAACTTGACCACCATTAAAGTAAGGTTAGTTTTCAATTCTTTTTCTTCTTATTTTTTTTTTTATTTTTTGTTGCAAAATTGAGATTCTTATACCAGGAAAGCCAGCTTTAAATACAAACTCCTATTGGTAGCATGGCTGCACCACTTTGACAAGTGTTTCTCCAAATTCATGCCATTTTAATTAGCCTATGGTTAATTCAAACCATGGTTAAATTTAACCATTTCACTTCACTTACAGATTCATTTTTTTGTACTTATTATATATATTTGAACGTTTTCTGTTTCATTTAAAATACACACACAAACACACCAATTTTCTTTCCTTATTTCACTGTCTTAGTCTCTTTTTTTCTCTATGTTTTGGTAAACCACTTTAGGTAACCCAGATTAGCGCTATTAGTCTATTATTACTATCACCAACGCTACAAATACAAACTTGGTATCATAGATATTCACCAAAAGAGGAAAGAAAGAGAAAAACTTTGTAACAAATTCAAAGTCTATTTTTGTCTAATTCACCTACAAAGCACACACATTGTGTTCTTTCTTTTCTTAGGACAAAAATAGTGTTCTTTGTTTTTGTATCATTCAAATGAAGAGGTCTCCACCATCTTCAAGTTCATCATCTTCATCTTCTATTGGATTCGAGAATCCAATTCAATCAGTGAAAAAAAAGGGTGCTAAGAATCCAAAAAAGAATCTCAATGTCAAGTCACAGAATTTAAAGCAGAAGAAAAACCAAACAAATGGTGGAAGTAGAAGAAGCTCTATTTACAGAGGAGTTACAAGGTTTGAAATTTAATCACTTTTTTTTAATTTTTTCAATTTATTTTTACATTTTTGATGACCCTTTTGAATTTTGTTGATGGGTTTTTAGTTTCATTTGCATGTCACTTATTTTTGTTTGATCAAATTAGACATAGGTGGACTGGAAGATTTGAAGCTCATCTATGGGATAAGACTTCTTGGAACAAGATTCAGAACAAGAAGGGAAAACAAGGTAATTTTACTATGTTTTTTTTAGTGTTTGGTTTTTCTTTGATGAGTTTCTATGAAGCATGGACAGAGACACGTATACCAGACACGTATACCAGATACGACACGGACACTAATACGCCGATACGGAAAATAATTTGAAAAAAATGATATAATTCAGTGTAATCATCGGTGTCGTGTCGGTGTTGATGTCAGACACCTACGCGAATCCGACACTGGGACACGCTTAATCCAAGGAGTGTCTCTGCTTCATAGATGGGTTTTTTTGGTGTATTTTTTTTCTGGTGAATTTTTTATTATTTGGTTAGTAATATGTGATTAAATTAAGATAGAAAAAATTAATATTAAAAAAAATAGAGAAGACAAGTTAGAGAAAATCAAGGAGATCTGTTATGTTTTTATTATTACTTTAATTTTAACTTTTTTCATTTTAATTATTTTAATGGTGATTATTTTCTATTTGTGAGTTTCTGACCTTGTTTTATTCTTTGCAAATCTCTGTCATTGCAACGTTCACAATCACTTGCGGATGGTTTAGTTTATTTGGGTAAGTCTTCTTTGTCATACACTTTGATCTCACACAATCTTAGTCAACTTTTTCAATTTTATAAATTATTAATATTAATAAATTATTATTGATTTGTGGAAAGATTCTGATTAACTTAATTTGGTTATTATGTTGATATAGGTGCTTATGATACTGAAGAAGCAGCAGCTCGTACCTATGATCTTGCAGCACTCAAGTATTGGGGGAACGATGCAACCTTGAATTTTCCGGTAAAATTATTTAGTTTTTCTAAATTGGTCAATGAAAATTAAATCGAGTCTATTTTGTTTTGGAAAAATAAGAAGCATCTAGTTAGTCTCAAAATATCAAATGTCAAGTCAAATATATTAGTCATTTCAAATAATTTTCAAGGTTATTTTAGCCATGATCAAGGACTAATTTAACCAATGTTTGAAATTTTCAACAATAACATTAATACATGGACATGGTTCAAAGAATCATTATATTTAAGTAATTTTTGATAAAAATGCCACATACCCTTCTTTGAACTATTTTTTAGAGATTGATATTGGAATCTTTTTGTTATGTTGTTATCGATATGAAGTTTACACTACCGTCTAATAGTCAATAATATTCGTTGAGGAATTTATTAGACACAAAAAGTGGGTCATCCTCTCCTAACTAATTTTTTTTCCATAGAATTAAACCCCTGATCGTCTATTTAAGGAATTCAAATTTCTTACCACTTGGACCAATATATCATTGGTACATGTCCATGTAAGATAGATACATCTATATTTTCTGTGTTAATTTTAAAGGGCCGTACAATTTAATTTAACATATTGTTGACATTTCTTTAATGAAATGAATATGTACACTAACTTGTGGAAAAACTATGCAGATAGAAACTTATGCAAAAGAGTTTGAGGAAATGGACAAAGCCTCAAAAGAAGAGTATTTGAACTCTTTGCGGCGGCAAAGCAGTGGTTTTTCTAGAGGACTTTCTAAATACCGTGGGGTTGCCAGGTTAGATCATTCAAATTTATACAACTCATTTCATTCTAAATCGAAAATTTAAATTCTCTAGCATTTTTTGAAACCATGGTGCAACTGTGTCTCAAAACGGATCCGGATTGTCTGCAGCCGACTACATGTGCATTTCATACATGTGTGATTAGAGGTTTCATACATGTTTGATATCACATTAGGTTTGTCATTATTAAGAGTGTCGCCTTGATTTTGCAAAAAACTACACAAAATGTAATTTTTGCAAAATCACAACAGTTATTCAATCAACTCACCGTGATATCAAACATGAATCATATAGTAAACAACACAAACCAATTTGTACCATTACCATTTTATCAATGGTCCAAGTTATAACCATAGTCAAGTTGTTTGTTGTTTGTTTGTGACACTTTTGCAAGTATCTGGGTGTTAAGTGTTAAAGCATTTTTTTAAACACAGAGTGTCCACATTACTTTAATAATATTATGTACATGACTTGGTTGCTGTCATTATTTGCAGTTAAAATATTTTATGAAATTAAAAGTATATGCTATCAATTATATATTAATCTTACTTTTTGAATAGGCATCACCATAATGGTCGGTGGGAAGCTCGCATTGGAAGAGTTCGTGGTAACAAATACCTCTATTTGGGCACATACAGTAAGTTTAATATGTCACTTCTATTTTCCATTTTTTATCAAAAATTGTTTCAAACTTTTGGACTGTGTCTCTCTCTACTTATGAAATTGCAAAAAAACCATGCTTAATAAAGATGTCACGTGGCATGTGACATTTGACAATCCATAAGCAGGAAAAGTACAATTTGTCCTCTGCAAAGTACTAATTTCCTAATTTGTGTCCACAGTCCACAAAGGCCTAGAGAAATTAGAGAATGGTACGAACACAGACACCGAACAAGACACGGATGCTAACACATTGACACTGTTAATAATTTACATAATTTAGTGTAATTATAGGTGTTGGTGTCGGACACGATATATGTCCGACACTGAAACATGTCTAATATGGGGAAAGTCCGTGTTTCATATTAATTATATACAAAAGTTTTAGTGTATATAGAACTAGTAGCTTCATCTAAATTAGATTTTTCAAGTAAAAGACAAAAATGCACTTGGAGATTGCAAGCACATTGAATAACAATACTAGTATATTCTGTTACCAAATTACAGCTTGTAAAACTATAGTTCTCATAATTAACGTGAATTGGGTTAAAGCTGGAATTTTAGGCTCCATGTGTGAGTTGTGCTGGTTGCATGAACTGTAGCAGCAGTACTTTTGTCCTCTTGTTGCAGAAGAAATATACTACTGCATCAATTTCTGGTCTCACCATAGGAACATAGGAAAATCTTAATAATATACAAATGAGGAACAACAAATAGCAAAAAATCTTGCATCAATCCTATGTGTCACATCCTCAAGCCCCTTAATGTCACATCATCATTAAAAACTAATTTTATTTTTGCCATTTTTAAACATTCACACAATACAAACAATAAAATATCATTATCACACATTTTCCCTCTTCAATTCAAAATTCAAATTTTAAAATTTTTTAAATCCTTTTTTCCCTCCTACTTTTTCTCTTATCCTATCAAACATCACTTTCTATATCCTTTCTCTCTCATTCATTCCAAACTTATTTCTTTTTTTCCTCACTTCCTCTCTCTCTCACCAACCCAACACCACTCTCACGCAGACCTCCTCATCCCTTCTAAACTCATTTTTCTCTGCCTTCTTTCTTCATTTCCGATCAAATCCGACCTCCTCCTTCAAAAATAAAACCATCACCGTCTTCCTCTAATCATCCTCTACAAAACCCACTCAATTATTTATAGATCTATCAGGTTCAGTTTTGAAACCACCATTAACCACCGCGTCGGAATTCGCCTTCACTGAGCCGGTTTTGCAGTCAGAAGCTTCAAAGGTTAATTGTTCATTTCACTTTTTTTATTCCACTTTTCTATCATTTTATTTGATGTTATTCATTTTGATCTTTGTTTGGTTCTTTTATTGCATATTTACGGATATATTCGTAGGGGCTCTGAATTTCTTTGCCGAACTTGAAACTCACTACTTCGAAATTGTATCAGGTATGATTCTAAAACGATTGTATATGTTCAGATTTGTATGCTCCAGTTTACAATATTTTTATAGAAAGAATATTCACATCATGGTGTTATTTGCATGTGCATTCAAAAAATGTTGCTTGATGAATTTGAGACAATAAGTATGACATTCAACAGTATCAGATTCAATTTGCCACTTGAATTGCAAAATTTGATTAATTATTGTTTGTGTTGTGTTTTTTCTTCACTATTTTGTTTTAGTTCAATTTGGTTTGTTTGAAACCTGGCTGATTTTTTTTCTATTTTTATTTCCTGGTTTTGTTTGGTGACAGGTTTTATGCATCAACCTTAAAAGAGCTAAAATTTCATCAATCTGTTTTATGTTTTTAATTTGGTAGAAATACATGACCATTTGGTTTGGGTTGTTTTGTTCTAATTATTATTTTGTTTGAATTATGTTTCTAATTCATGGATCTTGCTTTGCAGCTACGGGCAAATGGAAATCAAATGAAGGGGCTTTCACTAACAAGAGCATGTAAGTAATAGCTTACGATTACTTAAAGCTTTTGTTGCCTCAATTTGAGGGCCTTAATCATGTTGTTTTGTATGAACTAAGAAACACAAATTCAAGAAGGTATAATCTCATGAAATAAATGATATCGTGTTGGTTTTTTGACATGTAATGTTTAGTTTTGTTGTGATTTTTCTAAAACCTAATTTTCATTTTACAAAGATGAGTTTACTGTTCCTTATATTTCTTTCTTTGGCAAACATGCGTTTTCTCGCCCTATTTTTTACTCTATATGGCATTCAAATTTCTTACTTTGGTACAAGTTTAATTAGGTCTTGATTTGTTTTAAAGTAGCATACTGCACACACATTCAAATTAAAAATAAGAGTTAGTATCTTACTTCATCATCTTTTGATGCTATTAATTGATATGTCTATAATTTATAATGACATCTATCATTTAGGTAATTAAAGCTGAAAATTAGGGGAGCAGTTCATCAATAAAATTGAAGGTTGTTTAAGGCACACAAATTTTATAAGTTGAATTGTCGACGATGACTAACATGAGGATAACATATTTGTATCTACTTTTTGTTTCTTTGATTGACTAATGTATACCAGATGGAGAAAACATGTTCAGTTATCATAGATATAAGACATGTTCAGTTAACTATAAGTTGAATCTCCTTGCGTCATTTGAGAGGAATGTAATTAAATTCTTCATCTTAAAATTTATATAAATTTGTCTTCATTTTTAATTTATTGTTCAGAAAATTAATTGATTAGGATATATTTTTGTTTCACTTTTCCATGGATTAGGATGTTGTTGTTGAGGTCTGATTTGGGATTTGGCAAGTCAATGGACAGTTCAATATGCAGGTGACATGAATGATTTTAGCTTAAATGACTTTATTTGTAGTCATGTAATTAATATAATAAAATCAGACTTCAGATTTTGAGAGCTGAAATAAGTATTGGTGTCAACTTAATTAGGTCTTATTAGTTATTCATTCAGTGCAGATTTTACCAAAGGTCTTATTATTAATATAATAAAATCTCTCTCTCTCAATGTTCTGGCAGATTTTGAAGCATGACATGAGATATCAATATTTGTATTTGAGATAATGACCATGAGGTAAATTCATTTCTTCTTTTAGATTTTTTTTTGATATTAGTGAAGTGAACTCTCCTTTCTTTCAATTGGTCTTTGTATTTGGTCTTTCAATTTTATTGTTATTATTTGTACCTTCTTTCAATTTGGTATATATTTACTTATCGATTTTCTGTTGAATGAGTAATTTTTAGATTAGTCTATTGCTGATTGTGTAAGGAGAAATTAGAAGATCTATTATTAGATTATTCTTTTGTTAATTGTTATGTGGTTTTTTCTCTTAAATTTGTTGTTTTTACCTTCTCTTATAAGAAGTTATTTGGTTTGATTGATTTGTGGAAGTTTGTAGAATGATTGTTGTGTTTATAGTTTTGGATTGATTTGGATTCAATTTTGGTAAAAGCAGTTAGAGGGATATGCTATTGCCATTAACTTGGTAGCATTTGGAGTTTGTTTGATTTGGTCAATTGGGTAGTGCTTTTGGTGTTAAATGTGTTAAGGACAATTGGGTAGTGCTTTTGATGTTAAATGTGTTAAGGACAATTGGGTATCCACAAGGTTCATTAGTAGGAATAGATTCTCATAAATAACTACCCATCATATCTACAAAATATAAATTACCATCAGTCAAAATATGAACTGAATAAGGATTTTGATCCCAATGATGGGATTGTCAAATTTTAAGTAGTTTATTGTGAAGAGAGATTAATTATTTTTTGATACATATAAGCAATGAGAATCTTTTGCCTAATCTATTTGTTTTGGGTGTTTTGGTATTAACTATAAGTTTTATTTTTTGGTTAAACATGCACTCATGGCAGGAATTAGTGAACGAGCTCAATTAGTGGTTTATACAGTGTCTTTAAAGGCTTCTATTGGCACTTATTACTTCCCACTTTACTTGATTGCTTTCTTTTTGTTTCACCATATTTCTTCCTTTGAAACTTGATTTGGATGTCAATCAAGTTAAGATGAGAACATACCCTTGGCGTGGTTAATGATTTGAGGTTGTAATATGGGATTAGTTCATGACTAAAGTATGATAATTGTTGAAAATAGGACTAATAGAGTGATAAGCTACAAAATAGGATTATCAATATATTTTACTGTAGTTCTTTTTAATAATTTAAAAAGAACTTGCAATCATATTTGAGATTTTAGGATATAGTTTATTTGGTTTGGGTTAGTAAACTCATAAAAGCAATTAGAGGGATATGCTACTGCCATTAACTTAGTGTAAACTGAAGTTGGTTTCATTAAGATGTAAAGATAAAAATGGACAGTTCCCTCAAATAAGCAAATCGTGATTTATTAAATGAGATCTTAATTGGGCCACCTTGCTATACATCAAATATTATTTACCAGGCTAAGTTAGGAAAGTGAGGATAATGAGAACTTAATTCTGTCGAAACAAATCTGATTGGGAACTTGCACATTTTAGAATATTAAATGAGAACTTAATTGGGCCACCCTGCAATGACTTATTTGAGTTACTTCTGTATTTTTATTGTAATTTTGATCAAAACACAACCCTATTTCTTCATTTTGTTTTGTAAAAATAACCCCAATTCTACTTCATTTTGTATTTTTCTTTGTTTACATTCTCATTTTCAATTACTTTTTTGACAGTTGGCTGAGTTTGAAAGTTTGGTTAGAGAAAAGATCACATCAAATCATATTAATTAAAGAGATAAAACTAAGGAAGTTTAGATTTGTACTGAAACACCTTGAATCCTTAAGCATATCTTCCAAACCATGACAATTAGGGCAATCAAATTTATTGCATAATAAGTTATTATAAAAGAATGTAGAAAACTGAAGCTTTGACAGAAAAGGCTGTGTCTATTAGAAGACTCTACAACACATTGTGATCACCTTGTGATGATTCAAGTAGTAATTATTCAGAATATGTTTTTTTTTATTGAATGTTTCTTTTTTTTTTTTTGAAGAAGTTTATTTTATGGATGTTGAATAATTGAATAGAGTTAGGATTAAAAACTAAGAGTTAATATTTTATTTTATTTTATGCATCAACAAAATAATTTTTGTGCTATGACTTTTAGTTTTTAAATTTTTTTTTTCAACAAAATAATTTATGATTGTTTTACTTCTTATGCAGCAAAGATGATAATGCGATTTTATGCCTTTGGATGTGTTAACAATTGCAATATGCATGTCTTAACAATTGCAATAGGCTATGGTTCAGTCCTCTTCTCAAATCTCATATTTATTGATTATTTAATGGTTCATTTTTTGCTAATATGCATGTCTTAACAATTGCAATAGGCTATGGTTCATTTTATGCCATTGTTTCTTATCACACATTATGTTCTCTCTTTGCAGCGACACAATAATCTTTTGTAGGATATGGTCAAGTTGCAATAACACTTGCTATAAAGCACATGGTACTCATTAGGTGTAAGTTTTATTTTATATATCAATAGCCAAGTTTAATTTTACTAACTCTATTTTGATATTGATTGCCTAAATTTAAGTTTATTTAAGTTTTCTTCTAATGAAAAAAAAAAAAAAAAAGCTGCAACCTATATATTCTTTTTGGGATTTGTTATCTCATGCGTCAATGATTTATATGGAGTAATAATCAGACCAAAAAATCAAAAACATTTTGTATTCTCGATGATGACATGAAGATTTGACCAATTCAAATACCAATCATTATTTGTAGTTTGTTTCGATTTGATAGTGATACTCAACTTATAAGAATTGACTAGACTTTTATGTTATTGATGTTAATTCAATGGTTCTTTATAGTTTTGGCAATTTGAGTCTCCAAATTTTTATACCACTAATTGACAAAACAAGTATTATAACTCTTGCTTCATGGTTATGTTTTAAGCTCAGAATTTTCAATCTTGCAATATTGTTTTCTTTAAAAATGTTGGTTGAGTTTTGTAGTATAATATGATTATATTAACCGGAAGCAACTAACAAGAGTGCCCTGTTTTCAACTCTTTGAATTTGGCCATGATTGAGGTGATTTAACTTCTACTTTAGGTGTTTTGAATTCACTAATATTTTATTTTTTTTTTGTACATAATCAGGAAATAGTTTTGGCCCTTTTTATTTTTTATTGGTTCAAATACATGATATCACTCATCAGACTTGAGGAATAGAAATACAATACATGATACCTGCATTTTTCAATGGCTGATTTGGGGCAAAAAATTATAAACTTTTGTCAAGCCTCTGACAAATAAATTGCAAACTAAACTATAAATGTTTTTTTGTAGGGTGCTAAAGTCGTGGTAATGTAGTCGCGCAATTCGCTGCAATGAAGATGTGCAACTTGAAGGAACTTTTGTTTTTCTAATCCATTGTCATGTTTTTAAGTTTTAGTTACATTGAACACAAGACCACGATTGCATTTTTTTATTGGTATATATTTTAGGACTTTTAATCTTTGTAAATCAATACTATTCTTTAAATAATTATTATTAGCTCAATTTACGAGTGTTCTGTTAAATCCAATTTTAGGTCTTCTATTAGCTCAATTTATGAGTGTACATGAATTTGTTGATTACAAATACTGATGTAATCATGTAGAAGGAATGACTACAACTAATTAGGCAAATGTTAGCAGGCTTATACGTTTATTGATTTATAATGTATGTCTAAACATAGCTAAATGGTTTTTGAGTGCAAGCAATTTATACACTTCTATGACAGTTTTCAAACTTTTTCACTTAACAAGTTAACTTATGTCATAACAAGCACCAAAGTTTGATTCAAAATACCATCTAATTTGGTTGAACTCGAGTATTTTCTATAATGTTCTTTTTCACTTCCGGTTCTTTTTACTCTTTAAAACTATGTGTTTTAGTTTGACATAATGAGTTCTCATTGTTTTACTTAAGCTTTTCTCCTCATTGTCAACACAAAAACCCCCAAGACAAAACCACAAATCAATGATTACATCAATTTTGTTTTTTGTGGTGAGAGTTTTATATGGGTATAGCCAAAATTGTTATTTTCTGAAGACTTACTCTTTGTTTATCAATTCATTAGGATAATTTCAAAAATATGCCCCAAAAACTCACAAGAGGCTTGAATCTTCCATTTGATAATGTTCGGAAGTTAACGAATATTTTAGTTCATATATCAACTTTTTCAAGGTATTATAAATATCCTATTTTCAACATTATAATATAGCTATTTTGAATATGATTTCTTTTGTCGACAACGTGGGAGATATGAATTGATCTTAGAGATATTTTCAACAAGCGATGTTTGGATTAACATATTTTTAAATTATATTTTTAAGTTATATTTTCAAACTATAGTAGAATCTAATTAAATGTTGCTATGCTTAGGCATGGCAATGAGGCGGGGTGGAAATTAGTTTTACCTTCCACGTCCCCATACGCTTCCATGCACCTCAACTATCAATGTTGTTTATCCGAAGGTGTTTGTTACTTTGTAGAAAATAGCTTATCAGGTATGAATATATGTATATTTAAGCTTCATGGTCAATTTGAATTATCCAAGATACATTAATAACATGCAAAAACCTTTGTTTAATTTTGTAGATCATTTTGGAGTTATAAAGTGATGATGCATCTATATGCATGAAGGTTTTTTTTTGGATTAATTGTGATTCCAAGTGTTCACAACTTTTTGGTGTTACTTTTAACTTATGTAGCTCCGAAGAATCATTATTGGTCAGGTTTATGTAATTGCTGTAAATTAAATCGAACTATATGTCAAATGATGACATTTTTCTTTTGATGATGACAACAACATCTGATTTATCTAAGAAGTGCATTATATGTTTTTATTTTGTGGTACGTTGAGAGTAATATTTTGTTAATGCCACGATAAATCTTTTCTCGCCCGTGCGTTGCACGGGTGGAAATACTAGTTTAATACAGCCAGCTGCAAAGGTTAAAATCTAATACTAATTCAAAAATTATAAATATTCCTTAGTGTAAAATTATACTAATACTTCTGAAAAATATATTTTTCATAAAAATATTTAATTATTTTTAATTTATTTATTCTCTAACAAATTCAAAGTGTTAATTTACTAAAGTTCCCAATATCAAACTATGATAGTACCTGTCAACAATATTTTTTTTGTCTTCTTTTTTTGGAAAGAAGTACCTGTCAACAATACTGGAAATTGTATTTTTCATAAATTTTCAAATATTATAGTTGTATTTAAATTAGATGATGACTAGATAGATAAGATTGCTTTTGCTGATGACTAGATAGATAATATATATAAATGTATATGTGTCATACCTTAAAATCTAAAAAAATTATATGCCACTTTTAATAAAAAAAATCTTAATTTTGTTATTGTATTATTTTGCCATGTGGTCATGCAGTATTTGTTTTGTTGGCCAAGTTCAATCTAACATTTGACTATAGAGCCTTAAACCCTATAAGATAAGCATGTTGGAGGGTACATCAGATCCTTGACTCATGCAGTATCTACAATCCCCTGCCAACATGTCGGTCAAAAATTATAGTTAAATATTTCCCAATCTTGTGAAACCATAATAAAAATGAAAATATGTTTCACTATTATTATATTCTAGGTATAAAAAGCTAAGATCAAGTTAAAAAGTTAACTAAAAAAATGGTTAAAAAGTTAACTAGATCTACAAGACATTAACAACTTCCCCCACCCAAGTATCCAGTAAGCACGTGAATAGTGATCCAGACACTGATTCTTCAAATATATTGTTTTTTAACATTGTGAGATTTTATTATGTCATAAAGTTAACTTTATGTAAACTTTTATTCTCTAATGAATTCATTAGTGAACAACCAATTTTAAATTAACTTCAAAAACCGTACAATGTTACTATAAACAAATTGAAACATTTATCAAATCATATATCACTATTTAGATATTATGTCGAGATATTTTAGCAAGTAATATACAAATGTGTCACCAAGGTTAGATGGATTTGGAATGAATCAAGTCAAAATCTTTTGCATTCATGCAATCGACACATCGGAGACATGAATCGAGATTAGATGGTGTAAGATTTTGATTTTTGTTTTAAGTCTAAAATATCAAGATTGAAATCTCGATATCTGATCATCTTTGTCTAATGACCACCAATGTGCCGAGTGCATAAATGCATAAGATTTTGACCACATACAGGCCAAATTCATGGTTAAATATATGTGTACATGTTTTTAAAATTTCAGTGCTTAATTGTTGATTTTTTTTTTTTATTAACAATAACATTTTTTAAATAATTAAATCTTATGAGATCAATTTGTGATTTGTATTGAAGAAACTCAAGAAGAGGCAGCAGTGGCTTATGATATGGCAGCAATAAAGCACAGAGGAATCAATGCCGTGACCAATTTTGATATAAGCAACTACATGGACAAATTGAAGGTGGAGAAAAATGATGAAACAGAACAAACAAAACCACAATCAAACACAGAAATTGTTGCTAATTCCCCTGATTCCGAAGAAGCATTGGAAGAACAAACAACAACTACCCCGCCTCCACAAGAAAATCAACTACAAATAGAACCTTCGCAGCAACAATTTCAACAACATGTTCCTCCAACTAGTCATGAATGCGCAATAGTTAATATTATGGATCATTGTTTTGACCAAGATTATCCATGGAGCTTCATGTATAATGGATTGTCAGAGTTTCAAGACACAGGTTCGACTATGAGTAAGTGTGGTGATGATGATTTAATGAATATATTTGATGGATCAAGCTTTGATGATAACATTGAATTTGAACTTATGTTCAACACGGAAGAACCTTGTGGTGGTGGTCGTGGTGAAAGTGATATCAATATCGGTGAAGTTTTGGAGGGTATTAATCTTTGTGGAGGATTATTAAATCAAGATGCCGAAAATATGGTTGTGGATGAGAATAGTAACAAGGAGAAGGATTTATTATCCTTAGATTCTTCTTCTTCTTCACCATCATCTTCAACCACTACAGTTTCTTTGTAACTATTATATTTGAATTTGATGTCTTTGATCACAAGGTGTTGTTGGATGAAGCTAGATGGAGTAGACACTTTGAAGATTGTTTGGTTTGTTTAGAAATTGTTGGTTGGGAAGTGTGGTTTGTGATTGGTAGATGGATGTAGCCATTGGGTGAATTGTTACAATTGGTTTTAGATTTTTACATGTCTTTCATTTTAGGTTTGGATTTTAGTAGACATCAAAAAGGAGTATAAACCAAATTTAAGTTTTTAATTTTGGCAAAATAGTTTTGTTCTTTTGTTTTGTTTTTCTCCATTGAGTAAGGAGATGAGATGGAGAAATGGAACAATTAAACATATTTCTTGTTCTTGAGTAATAAACTAATATACATCTTAGAGAGGGCTAAGAATAATTTTGACATTTGTTTTGGACAGGCAAATAGAATATTTTTATTCAAGAATATGTGATAAGTACAAGTGATTTAAACTCACACATTGGTATCAAGTACAAGTAATACTCACCTATTCGGAAGAAACCAACACCAAAAGCGAACACAAAAAAGCCAAGACTAACTTATCAAACAATCTAAAGGAAATGCGAACCACTCATAGAACATGCAAAGGGATCCAAATATTTTTCCCAAGAACCAATTTCAAGATAGGCTTTTGATAGCAAAAGAGCTAAAGATTTGCAATAAAGAAGGGAGATCCCCCGGATCACCATTTGTATCCCAAACCAATTACAAATTTCATACCAAATATCACTTGCAAATTCACACCTAACAAACAAGAGATATTCGCTTATATTGGTTAGTTAGAGGCACTGCCAATATGGCAGTTAGTTATGCCACACTGATAGTTTGTTAGCTATGTTGGCAAGTTAGTTGGAGAGCATCAAAGCTCATCATAGTATATATTACTCCCTCTGTCCCAAATTACATGATGTTTTGAGCATTTCATATGTATTAAGAAATGTAATTAATTTTGTATGAAAAAATATATTATGAGTTGTTTATTATGAGTTGTTTTACAATATTATCCTTAATAAACGGTATGTGAAAGATAATAGGAAAAATAGCATTAATGTTTCGTTGGAATTGTAAAATGGCTTATAATTTAATACAATATTTTTCCAAAACGACTTATAATTTGGGACGCAGGAGTATCAAACACGTGTAAATCATTGAAAAAATATACTTACAACAGGGACGGACCTAAACAAGGCCGGGAGTGGCAAGTGCCACACTAGCCCAGACCCAATTTTTTTTACATTTTTTTTTATTCAGCTCACTATTTTTTACTTATATATCAATACAAATACCTATTTTTTTTTTTTTTTTTTATGTTTATGCATGTGTCCATATTTTTACACATATAGTAATACGGGGACATATTTTTTTGTTATTTATACACGCATATATATATTTTCTCATATATCAATAAAGGGACCTATTTTAAAAAAAAAATACATGTGTCTATATTTTAACGTATACATTAATACGAGGATCTATTATTTATTTATTTATGCACATGTTTATATTTTTACTCATATTTAATACGGAAATGATTTTTGTACATTTGTCTATATTTTTATTCATATATCAATACAAAGATATTTTTTTAATTTCTATGCAATTGCGACTTGCTTCTAAAAAAAGAGTGCAACGCGCTCACCCGTCTGTATGCACGGGTATCCTGCTAGAACATTTGATTCATTTCTTGTATAGAAAGAGATGTTCTTGAAACAATTAATAATGATGTAATTTTAGTTGCTACAACTATTTTTAATATAACTTCTTACTAAATTTAGTATTATTTATCCCCGTGAGCTTAGCTCAGTTGGTAGGGATATCACATTTTATATGTAGGGGCCGGGGTTCGAACCCCGGACACTCCACTTCTCCACAATTAAATTGTGTGAGCTCTAGCCTTTAGGCTACTTGACAAAAAAAAAAAAATTAGTATTATTTAATTACTTGATAGAAAATTTTTGCCTGACTAATATTGTGAGTCTTGATCCTCCCCTGCATACAAAATTAATGGACCGTAAATATATATATATTTAAAAGCAAAGAGAACTTTTATTAAAACTAGCGGAAAGACGGGCACTATCGTACCCGTCTGTCCCCTCTTTCTACAACACTAACGCATGTGATTATTTTATTATGTTTGTTTGTATAATTTTGATTAACAATTTTAAATTTTTAAATATTATGAAAATTATTGATATATTGATTTATTCGTAAAGTATGTATCTTCTCCTTCTATTTTCCCTTCTTTAATGAGAACTTTTGTTGAATTTTGAGAAACTGCTCTTGATAAAGCTATATATATTTGACCATGGCTGAAAACATGCCGTGGAAGATAGATTCCGACATTGGGAATGGTCTTCCCTTGTGACTTATTTATGGTAATAGCAAAACTTAGTCTAACGGGAAACTGTTTTCTACTAAGCACAAAGGGAAGTCATGAACTTGCATTTGTTTTTAATTTAATTCTGGGCAAGAATGCTCTTTTTCAAGCATTGCTTCCTGTTAGGATTTCCACATCCAACATATTCTTAAATAAACCATGACATAACAATCGTGTTCCATTACACAGGCCATATTTAGGATCTACGTTTCGCAACAACATCAAAGGTGCACCTTTTTTTACCTTTAAAATATGTGGTGGGATACTTCCTTGAGCAGTTGAGTTTAGGAATTCTTGTTGATATAAGTTATGAGTATCCCCTTCAACCTCATTAAATGACAACAAATTATGTTATTCTTCTGGAAACTAATTGGTAATTATGTCATTCAATTTTTGAACATCATCATTTGTAGGTATAATTATGGCTCTTTCAACCATATATGAATTATGATATTACTCCTCGCCTATGAATCACATGCACTCCTCATATTAGATGTGTCTGAACACGTGTTGCATCCGCATCCACAAATATAAGTACCCTAAATTATGTGATTTTCTCAAATTATCAACGCTATTGGCGTGTCTGTATCTGTGTTGTATTTGGTGTAGGTGTTCGTATCCATACTTCTTAGCGATCCTCTCTTTTTATGACCTTTCAAATGGTGTTTGAATGTAACCAAAAAGAAAAGATGGTGGTTTGAAGCTTTCTAGTGTTTCTGTTTTTAGTTGTTGGTAACATAAGTGTGATTATCGTTTAACAATTTTGAATTGTTTAAATGGTTTTAACACTTTGATTTCACTATACTTTGATTTAACAATTTATCTATTGTATACATGCAGAACGTTTGAAATCACAAAGAAAAAAGCAATGTTTTTATTCCTTTAAACGACAGTGGAAGGAGCTTAACGGCAGGGGATGTTATTGCTATTTTCCCTTTATTTAATAATTAAAAAAAACCACGGTTCTCTTTATATAAAAAAAAAAGTCACGCTATCATAGTTTGTATAAGCAATTATAAACCAGCAAGGTCAAATAATTCTTAGAATTAATCGTAAACAATTTAAATCATAATCTGTTATAAACCAGCAAAGTCAAATATATAATCCATATGGACTTTGATTTGTTGTAACGTGAAAGAAAAAGAAAAAAAAACTAAACAGGTTAATTCTGAATTCTGATGCAGAGGGTTGAGAGTGGTTGAGAAAAACTAAACAATGTGGGAACGAACTATTAACTGTGAGAACCTTACTTATTAATATTTATTATAGTGCTAACAAAACTTTTTCTAAAATATTTTGGGTCCTAATATTTTTTTAGAGGATTTAAAGTCCAATCTTTAACATTATTTTTTGCTCACATTTGTTAATAATCTTTTTGATTTAAAGTCTAATCTTTAACATTATATTTTGCTCACATTTGTTACTAATCTTTTTATCAGAAGATTTAAAGTCTAATCTTTAACATTATTTTTTGCTCACGTTTGTTACTAATATTTTTTTTAGAGTATTTATAGTCCAATCTTTAACATTATTATTTTTCGCTCACGTTTTTTACTAATATTTTTTTAGAAGATTTAAAGTCCAATCTTTAACATTATTTTTTGGTCATGTTTGTTACTAATCTTTTTTTAGAGGATTTAAAGTCCAATCTTTAACAATATTTTTTGCTCACGTTTGTTACTAATCTTTTTTTAGAGGATTTAAAGTCCAATCTTTAACATTTTTTTTTGCTCAGGTTTGTTACTAATATTTTTTTAGATGATTTAAAGTCCAATCTTTAACATT
Source organism: Medicago sativa (assembly GCF_051527215.1). Taxonomy (NCBI): domain Eukaryota; kingdom Viridiplantae; phylum Streptophyta; class Magnoliopsida; order Fabales; family Fabaceae; genus Medicago; species Medicago sativa. The sequence goes on along the minus strand of NC_140756.1, from coordinate 33,618,594 downwards.
ATTGTTTGTTCACGTTTGTTACTAATCTTTTTTTTAGAGGATTTAAAGTCCAATCTTTACCATTATTTTTTGCTCACGTTTGTTACAATTGATCAAAGACTAAGGAAGAGTAACTTATATTAATAAAATAATATGAAAATACTGTTTTTTGTGGAAGTAATAAAATAATATGGAAATATTGTTTTTTGTGGAAGGGATATGAAAATACTAGGCAATCTTTGTCGGTTGTATTTAGGGGAACAACACAGATGTACAACATAAAATCGGCTGATAAAAAAGTAAGGTGAGTTTTTATTTTGTGCTAGTTTTTTATGAGTTTGATCTGTGGTTAACGGAGGTAAAGGAGGGTTAACGGGGACGATTTGTGACATGAATTAGTAATCCACATGTTATTTTATAATTGGCTGACACTAAGAATAATTCATAAGAAATTGTGCGTAAGTTTTCTCCTTAAATTAAATTTATTCTTATCTATTTGTTACATGTGTTATTTGTATTTAAAATAAAATTTAAATTAAAAATTAAGGGTATTTTTGGAAAGAAAAGTCCAACGCTGAAAGGGGTAGTTTTATATATATAGATACATCCTTATTTATCCTTATTTATTAATTTTGTTACGTCTGCGGCAACTTAACCTAATTTTTCCCGCTCATTTGTTTTATTAGGTTTGCAATGATTTAACCTAACAAATTCCATCTAAAAAAATGCATTGCACACCAATTTCATTCCTATCCGCTTGCCTTTTTTTTTTGAAGAAAATATTTTCTACCAATGATCTTAGGGTTAAAGATTATGTATTGGTCTCTATTATAGTCGAGAAAACCCGTGCGACGCACGGGTCAAAAGTCTAGTACTATTGATTAAATTTCATTCCACTATAAACCCTAAACCCTCCATCAATTCTATCATCATCAAACCATGACTATGTCCACAAGTTTGTCACTAGAACCCTGTCCCTTCCATTTGAAATGGAAGAAGCAATTCTCTTTTCCTCGCACTCACACCTTGACAACTTCAATATCAATACCCAACAACATAAAATCACACAAATTCAAATGTCACTTAAACCAAAATCACAAAACCCCCTCCTCAATAACTTCCAATTCAAAACCAAAACCCCTATTAGAATCTCTCGCAACCGCATTATGGAACACACTTCGGAAACCCATGGTAGCCGTGATATTAATTACAGGAATTCTAATGATGTTTGATCCATACAGGACGTCCTTAGCAGTTTCTTACAATTTATTTTTCATCTTTGGGGCGGGTTTCACTTGTTTTAGTTTCGTTTCTGAAGTTCTTTCTGGTTGTGATGAGGGTAGTGTTCTTACTGCTGCTGGAATAACCACCGTACTCAAGCTTCAGGTAATTTACTTATAATAACTGACTTAGATGAAAGAGAGAATCATACTTTTAGTGAAAATAGTATATGCTTAAATCTTTGGTGAATTTCAAATTCTCAATGTCAGTGTTGTTCTTATTTATAGGTTGGTTTGTTGGGGACGGGTCGCTCACTTCAAAGGGATCTCAATAGGATTGCAGAAGTTGCAGATACATCATCTCCAGAAGGTTTGAATTACATATTGACAGGTGAATGAATCTCCTCCTAAACATGTGATTTTTGGTCACTAGCTTGTCTTTAGTTGTTTCTTTTTTCCTAACCAACCACATGATAATACTTTAAGGTTTACTGAAAATGATTACAAGCTACTTTCTGAATCTAATTTGACCTTCTGTTGCAGAGACCTCATTAGCTTTGCTTCGGCATCCGGATTACTGTATCTCGGGGTACTCTTCTGTAAGTGACTTTAATGCTTTGTTTGTACCATTGCAATTTCATGTATTCCTGGAATAGACGACGACGTCTTGCTGTTTATATCTAATATCTACTATACAACATTGTTTATTTATTAGAGTTCATCATTAGGGAATTTTATACTTACTTTATATTGTTGGCATAGAAATTGGAAAGTTGAAAGCACATATTTTCCGACATTTTTGCAGGTGGACATAAAGCGGGGTATAGAAGAAGGGGAGAAACGTTTTAACCAACTTTCAATTGAAGAGCGAGGAAAATTTGATGAAGAGACGCTGGTCAACGTTAACAACATAAAGAGGCAAAACACGAGAAGCCAGAGATCTAATGGGTTCAGCAATGAATACATAGTGGTATCATAACTATCTTGGTGTCTGTTTTCAACATGTTGTATTCCTTTATGCACTATAGACTTAAAAACTTAAAAAAATTAACTTTGGGATTAGCATGACACAAAAAGTAAGATTCATATTACTAATACAAGTGTTCTTTATTTTCAACTTCTTTGTCCCTAATCACTTGAAAAAGTGAAGTTCCATGAGAATGGTTCACCTCACCTATCTTCTAAACTTTGTTGTTCTTATATATCAGGTAACAATCTTGGCCGCTGCTGAAGGAGAACATAAACTTCCTAGCATCAATGGAAGTGAAAACTTGAAGGAAGCTTTACAAAAACTTGGATCCATTCTTTCGAGCAAATTATTAGTAAGATCAGTAATAGTTCCAAGTCATTTTCAGATGTTGTTAGTACTTTTTTTTTTTTACACGATTTTTCTATAATTACTTGCAGGCAATTGAGGTGTTATGGGTAACCAAAAAAAAAAATTGAGGTGTTATGGACCCCACAAAATGAAAATGATACTCTCTCGGAACTGGAGTTACTTGAATATTACCCACTTTTGCTGCCTTTGTAAATTGCAATGGCATGCCTGTTTTCTGCTTCCAGTCTTCCACAACTATTAGCTGAACTTGGGTTGTGATTGCGTAGTTGCGTAGAAATATTCTCTCAAGTTTTGTGCATTCGACCAGGAAGCTTGTTCCTGTGAAACTATAATGGGGAATGGAGTACAAAAGTTATCTTGTTTCACTTGATTCCTATATGAACTTGCAGCTGGCTAACATTAAAGGGTATATTGAGAGAAATTTTACCAGTAACTTAGAATATATTAATTAATATATCTTTTTTATGTCATCTAAGTTAGTTCGACCACAAATTTTTTCTAACATTACAAATTCAATCAGTTTACTTTTCCGTTATCGGTTATAGTCTAACCTATCAGTCATTCGTTATAGACTAATTTATCAATTTTTTGAACAAGCTAGACTATTTTATCAATTATTCATTCTTTTTACTGCCAAATAGAACCGACATGTGCCTTTGAAGTGAACTAAATGTAAATATATTTATAAATGGTCTTTAACTTTAAGCCTGAGGTTTCTCTCAGGCTTGAAACACCATAAGAGAACAATGGTAAAAGTGTTCGAATTAGACTGGTGACGACAAGACCCACCATAGAAGAGCATGACCTCACTTAGTCAACGCAACCACTGTCATCTTGTCCACCTCGGATTTACCTGTTGCACTAAAATAACTCTCAGTCCAGAGGATCCCTCAATAGGCATCTTCGTTTCCGTCGAAAAGTGAAAGCTCCATAATTGACGTTATTTAGTGGGGATGAGATCAAGAATGAAATCTGTAAATAATACGACCCAATTTGAATAGGGATCGCACTCCATAAATTAAGAGAGAAAACTATAGATAAAAGAAAGGAAATTGATTATTTTTCATTCATTCCGTCTTTCCGTCTTTCTAAAATATTTTGAGTCCTAATATTTTTTTAGAGGATTTAAAGTCCAATCTTTAACATTATTTTTTGCTCACATTTGTTACTAATCTTTTTGATTTAAAGTCTAATCTTTAACATTATATTTTGCTCACATTTGTTACTAATCTTTTTATCAGAGGATTTAAAGTCTAATCTTTAACATTATTTTTTGCTCACGTTTGTTACTAATATTTTTTTAGAGGATTTAAAGTCCAATCTTTAACATTATTGTTTGCTCACGTTCTTAGAGGATTTAAAGTCCAATCTCTAACATTATTTTTTGGTCATGTTTGTTACTAGTATTTTTTTTAGAGGATTTAAAGTCCAATCTTTAACAATATTTTTTGCTCACGTTTGTTACTAATCTTTTTATAGAGGATTTAAAGTCCAATCTTTAACATTTTTTTTTGCTCAGGTTTGTTACTAATATTTTTTTAGATGATTTAAAGTCCAATCTTTAACATTATTGTTTGCTCACGTTTGTTACTAGTCTTTTTGTAGAGGATTTAAAGTCCAATCTTTACCATTATTTTTTGCTCACGTTTGTTATAATTGATCAAAGGCTAAGGAAGAGTAACTTATATTAATAAAATAATATGGAAATACTGTTTTTTGTGGAATTAATAAAATAATATGGAAATATTGTTTTTTGTGGAAGGGATATGAAAATACTTGGAAATCTTTGTCGGTTGTATTTAGGGGAACAACACAGATGTACAACATAAAATCGGCTGATAAAAAAGTAACGTGAGTTTTTATTTTGTGCTAGTTTTTTATGAGTTTGATCTGTGGTTAACGGAGGTAAAGGAGGGTTAACGGGGACGATTTGTGACATGAATTAGTAATCCACATGTTATTTTATAATTGGCTGACAGTAAGAATAATTCATAAGAAATTGTGCGTAAGTTTTCTCCTTAAATTAAATTTATTCTTATCTATTTGTTACATGTGTTATTTGTATTTAAAATAAAATTTAAATTAAAAATTAAGGGTATTTTTGGAAAGAAAAGTCCAACACAAAAGTGTGCTGAAAAGGGTAGTTTTCTTTATATATATAACATAGCAACTCCCAGCATAAGCTATGCCGACCAGAAGCTAAAACATAGTGAGAGATACATCTCACAATATCAACTCCAACTACAACAGCAAGTGCAAGAAAACAGCTATATAAAGTGACCATTATAATGTGAAAGTGCTAGCATCCCATTGCCACCTAGAAAAAACCTCATCCAGAATTCTAGAATTGAATTAATTATAACCGTTAATAAATATTAGTACTACTATTGAAAAAACATAAAACGTGAATCATAGTCAAGTTTAGAATTCCATGTTTTTCCCATTTGGTCAATTATTAATGGACGGTAAGTGGTCATAGGACTGTGCTTATGATAACTAGGACAACGTATTTTTCATTTCCTATGAAAATGAGTTAATGGTTTCTATTAGATGGGTATGTTTATTTATAAATACATACTATCACATAATCTCTTCATGTTTCCTCATACAAAGCACAAATACACTTTGCTCATTTTTTATTTCCAGTTTCACTATTTAAAAGGTTGATAATCAAAATTAATCTATGTGTTGACACACAATGAGTTTTCACGTAATCGAAGAATTCTTTTCATGATTCAAGAATTAATAGTCAGGTACACATTTATAATATTATTCGATTTAATATAATTTAGACGTAAAATAGATCTATGTGTTATGAACATAATTTTTCCTTCACATAAAAAAATCACCAAATTCAAATACCATTTTTGTCTAATTCATCTTCAAATAACACACATTGTGTTCTTTACTTTTTAGAACAAAAGGAGTGGTTTTCTATTTTTCAGCATTAAAAATTTGTGGCTTCAATGAAAAGGTCTCCATCATCTTCAAGTTCAGCATCTTCATCTCTTGTTGAATTTGAGAATCCAATTGAATCAAAAAAGAAAAGGGCTGCTAAGAATCCAAAAAAGAATATCAATCCCAAATCACAAAATTTCAAGAAGAACCAATCAAATGGTGGCAGCAAAAGAAGCTCCATTTATAGAGGAGTTACAAGGTTTGAAATTTAATCACTTTTTTTTTATTACCCTTTTGAATTTTGATGATGGGTTTTTAGTTTCATTTGCATGTCACTTATTTTTGTTTGATCAAATTAGACATAGATGGACGGGAAGATTTGAAGCTCACCTATGGGATAAGGGTTCTTGGAACAACATTCAGAAAAAAAAGGGAAAACAAGGTAATTTTACTAAATTTTTTAGTGTTTGATTTTTTGGTGAATTTTTAATATCTGTTTTTTATTGGTTAATTATTTAGAATTTGGCTATGGAAAATGTGATTAAATTAGGCCATGAAAACCCAATATAAAAAAAATAGAGAAGAAGGATGGAGAAAAAAAAATCAACGATATCTATTATTGTTTGTTTATTATTTTTAATTTTAACTTTTTTTATTTTAATTATTTTAATAGTGATTACTATCAATTTATAAGTTTTTGACCTTGTTTTATTCTTTGCAATCTCCGTGTGTCATTGCAACGTTCACATACACTTGCGGACGGTGTAGTTTATTTGGGTAAGTTCTCTTTGTCATGCATTTTGATCTCACACAATCTTAGTCAACTTTTTCAATTTTATAATTTATTAACGTTAATAAATTATTATTGATTTTAGAAATATTCTTACCATGATGTGGTCACACTTCACTTAGACCCAATTATCTTAGGAATATTTTAATCAAATTTCTTTTAATGTTGTTGTAGGTGCTTATGATACTGAAGAAGCAGCAGCTCATACTTATGATCTTGCAGCACTTAAGTATTGGGGGAAAGATGCAACTTTGAATTTTCCGGTATATTTATTAATTTTCCTATTCATAATGTTAGACTAAAAATCTAAATTGGTCAATCAAAGATAAACAAAATCTTAATTTGTTTTGGCAAAATAAGAAGCATGAACTTGGTCTCAAACTATCAAATTTCAAGTCAAATTAGTCATTATTTAAAAAGATTTTCAAAGTTATTCTAGCCATCATTAAGTCATATCTTGACTGATATTTGAAAATTTCAAAAATATCACTTTTAGTTTTTGAAGAACTGAAATAATTAAATTTAATATCTTAACATTTTGAATAAAATGATATTGTATATTATTCCATCAATTAATTTTTAAAATTGTGGTTTTCAATTATGTGCAGATAGAAACTTATGCAAAAGAGTATGAGGAAATGGAGAAGTCCTCAAAAGAAGAGTATTTGGCCTCTTTGAGGCGCCAAAGCAGTGGTTTTTCTAGAGGCATTTCTAAGTACCGTGGGGTTGCTAGGTTAGATATATATATACATTCAAATTTATGCATATTATTTCATTTAAAAAAAGTTAAAATGAAAATTATTCTTTTCATTTGTTTGTTAGTGTTGATGCATCAATGTCAATGTCATGTAAGAATTTACCATACATGTGTGATTACAGATTTCACATCATAAACTGCACAAAACAATTTCAACCGTTCAAATTGGGTGCTTATCAATTTTTATACAAGAGTTTCATTGCTTTAATGATACGTGCATGCATAGTATGGTTGCTGTCATTATTTTTTAGTTTTTTTGGTCAAGTGCTGTCATTATTTTTACTTGACAATTAAATTATATTGTAATGTACAAAATTTCTTAATGAAATTATTAAAAATATGCTATTAATTATTATATATATATATATATATACTAATCTTACATTTTGAATAGGCATCACCATAATGGTCGGTGGGAAGCTCGTATTGGAAGAGTTTGTGGTAACAAGTACCTCTACTTGGGCACATACAGTAAGATTAATTTGTTACTTGTATATTTTTTTTTATCAAATTTGTTTCAAACTTTAGGATTCTAGGAGAGAGATATTATTATACAGCTAAACTAAGTACACCCTCCGATCACAAATATAAGTAAAAATCTATGTTTTGTATTCATTCAATAAATGATGTATGTTGTCTTTATTGTAGACAATATACATTATTTATTGAATGAATTTAAAATATGAATTTTTGTTTATATTTGTGACCGGAGGTGTAATTAAAAGGAAAATATAAAGAAGTGTAATTTCCCTTTCTTTCCCCAATTTCTCTTTCTAATTATACAATTGCAGACTATGCTTATTAAAGATGTCACGTGCCACCCTTAAGAAAGAAGATGTCACGTGGCATGTGACAATCCATAAGTAGGAAAAGTACAATGTGTCCTCTGCAAAGTACTAATTTCCCATTTGTGTCTCATGAAGGCAAAGAGAATTTAAATTCATAAATTTGCCCCACCTACATTTTGTTTGTGTCCCATGAAGGCAATGTAAGTGTCAACATATACATGAATGGAGTCAAAATTTTGTGAATTCACGCAGTTGAATGTTGAATTAATATGGACACGGTTCAATTTTTTTTTTAATATTTTAATTTAAAATACCGAGATTGAAATTTGGAGGTCTTGTCTTGATCCAACGACCATTGATGTATCGACTACATCTGTGGTTAGATATATGTGTAGTGTAGTTATTTTTTTTCAATTTCCTTAGACCCGGTTTGAATTGAGCTTATTTTGAGCTTATGCAAATAAATAAGTTTTTATCTTAATTCATAAGTTCTCATTAACGAAAATTGTACTTTCATAAACAGTTTTTTCATAAAGTACATTAATAGGACTATAAATAATACATAATGGCATAATTATTTGCATAAGTTCTAAAATAAACTAATCCAAACACGGCCTTACTCTTTAATTTTTTTTTAAAAAATTAATAGTAACATATTTTGAATGACTAATCTTATGAGATAAATCTGTGGCTTGTTTTTGAAGAAACTCAAGAGGAGGCAGCAATGGCATATGATATGGCAGCAATAGAGTATAGAGGAATGAATGCAGTGACAAATTTTGACATAAGCAACTATGTGGACAAATTGAAGAAGAAAAATGAAGAAACAAAACAAACAGAACTACAAACAACAAAAGAAATTGTTCCATATTCATCTGATTCTGAAGAAGCATTAGAAGAACAAACACCGACAATGATACCATTACCACCACAAGAAAATCTACTACAAATTGTACCTTCTCAGCCACAAGTTCAACAACATGTTCCTCCAACTGATCAAGAGCACGCATTAGTTAATGTTATGGATCATTATTTTGACCAAGACCTACCATGGAGCTTTGTGTGTAATGGGTTGTTAGAGTTTCAAGACACAAACATGGCTTTAAGCAAAGCTGATCAAGATTTAATTGATATATTTGATGGCTCAGGCTTTGTGGAAGACATTGGTTTGATGTTCAACATAGAAGAACCTTGTAGTGGTGAAAGTGATTGTGGAGGATTGTTAAATGGAGATGCTGGAAACATGCTTGTTGATGAGGATGATATCAAGAAGGAAATATTATCCTTAGAATCTTGTTGACCACCATCTTCAATAACTAAGTTTCTAACTATTCTATTTTATTTTGGTGTGTTTGATCATAAGGTTTTGTTGGATGAAGCTATAAGGAAAAGAATGATGTGAAGACTAATTGGTTTGTTTAGAAATTGTTGGTTGGGATGTGAAGATTGGATGAATTGTGAAGTGTGACAATTGGTTTTAGATTTTTATTACATGTCTTTTCATTTTAGTAGACACCAAAAAGAAGCATAAACCAAATTTAAGCTTCTTTTTGACAAACTAATTTGTTCTTTTGTTTTGTTTTTCTCCATTGGGTAAGGAGATGGAGAAATGGAACAATAAGACATAACCATTGTAGTTGTTCTTGAGTAATAATGCAATAGACATCTTAGAAGGAGTAAGAATAAATTTTGACATGATTAATTGTAGTATTTGTTTTTTGGGTCTTACCCTTTGAATTCTGAGAAGAGAGACTAGACTGTTTTGCTAGGAGTGAAATGTACCATACCAACTTTGCTAGGTATGTGCAGTAAAAGAAGTTCTAAGTCTATTAATTACTACTACTTATGCAGAGTTTTTTTTCTTCTTTTCTTTCTGTCCTATGAAAAAAAGAAGTTATTGGCCAACCTTCATGTTCGCTGGAACAAAAAAGAAAAAAAAAATGACAACTTCAATAAAACCAAACCACCATGCATGAAAACCCCAACCATATGTTTAGTATTTTGAAGCAACAAATTGGAATCCATTTTAAAAATTAAATTTGTCTTGTATAACTTAAGGTGTTGGCCTGAAATATGGCTCAAGCACAGCCATTTGTTGATAAAAAAAACTCCCTCTGTAATGTTACTCCAGCTTACACACATACAATAAACAAAATCTACATTGACAGGAGCATCATAGGTCATGAAACAGGAAGGACACCACGTTCCCCTCCCTTGATGTATGCATTCAGAAAAACCACCAAATTTATACAATCCAAATGCACGCTTCTAAGACTATTAGTGCCGTCCGGGACTCTGGATGCACATTTCCAGAAATATCGGAAGTTTTCGTAGGGAATGAGGGGAAAAGCAGCGCCCAACATGAATACAGGATTGATTGTTTTGTCTACTGGAAAATGCTAAATGCATTTGGAAGACCAACCAAGTTTCTGGGTATATCAGGAGGCAGAAAGTCATACAGAAGAAAAAATTGCATGAAGCATACTTTAACCATTCAAAGCTCATCTTACACCAGAATTTTGGAAAAATTTGTTCCTACTTATCTATCATTTTCAAATTTTAAAGTTATATTAACTATTTTTTTTATCAAATATACTCTTAGCTTATCAATTAATTTACACTTACATTAATGAAGAGTGAAAGTAAATGGGTGAGTAAGAATATATTTTGAAATTTGATAAGTAATCAAAGCTATTTCTTAGTTTGTGTAAAACAACCTTAAAAGATATATAGAAACAGAGTACAGAGTAAAGTATTGATTGCCAAAAGAATGTTTCAAATGCTAAACAAAGCCACATAAAGAGGAATGTTTCAACTGCTGGACAAAGACACAATAAACCATCAAAAGATATATGAAACAAAACGTTGGAAAGAGTATACAGATTCAAAGAATTAAAATCCAAAAATTGGAAAGTGAATCACCAAATTCACCACAAGTGCACAGGGAGCCACAGTATTAAGATTAAGTTAAACTAAACATACCAAAAATTACATTATAAAGAGTAAGCAAAGACATACAGTATCTTAAACTTCAACAGATTACACTATCTTTTGCCTAAACCAGACATTCTAATGAGATTTTGACAATTGACAACTAGTAAATAAAAGGAACAAACTTGTACTTAACTTTGCTTGCATATTCGGTGTATATCTGGCCAAAAGTTTCGACCATTAAAGCCTCCTCCATAGCTGCTTTCTGCTTATAATACAACAAACAAACCGCTACAATGAATAGCAGACTCAAGGGTGCTCGAAGCGCAACACAATATGTTACAAACAACAGCGTTGTTGAAGAATAAATCGGATGGCGCAACAAGCGATAAGGTCCAAATTGCACAACAGAAGTTGGAACCACTACTTTTTCTGAATACTTAGCAAGATACAATGTGGAATTATAATGAAGCAGTAGAGTTGGAATAATCAAAGCCCAGATTCCAAGATTGCTCCATCCACCTGGTGCGAGGTTAAGCTTCGGCCCTTCAAATGCTGCAAGCCAATGGCCAATCATGATTCCTGCACTGAACAAAAGGCGAGACCACATGGGCAAGTTCACATCCCATTTTGGGTCATGACGGCGAGCATAATAATCTCCATATAACCGGTTCCGGACACTAACGTTGAAGAAAAAGAAGTAATGATATACAAAAAAGAAAACCAAAGGCCAGCCTTCAAGGTAGCCATTGAAATAAGCTGGTGGAACAAGGGTGAGCCATGTAAAAGTTGATGTAACGATCACCAATTGCTCAAATATGTTTGCCTGACCAAGCATGTGTTTCCAAAAGCAGTATAACCCATAAACTGCAAGCATTATAGCCACCAACCATGGCCAGTAAATCCAAGTCCAGCTAACATACATCCAGAAAAAAGGATTTAAGAGCATATTAATAGTGCATTTCGTGGCTGTAGTTATGACGGATATTATCCCCGTCAACTTCACAACATCAATTGGAGTCAACTGCAGAGCAATATCTTTTATCGAATCAAATGATATATTTTTGAAGTACTTTAGAACTGGATTACTAGAATCAAAAGATATATTTTTGAAGTACTTTAGAACTGGATTACTAGAATCTATGCTGGCTTCATTGGAAATTGAGCATTTGGGAAGAGGTAACAAATCAGCCCTTTTTGTTGTTTGTTTAAGTAACGAGGAAAAATGGTTTCCATAGCTGTGATTCAATTGAAAACTAACACGCTTAGGTCTTGGGTGGAGTTGATTACTGTTATTAACTACACCAGCATGAAATTGTTTGTTGAAAGGTCTCAGAGAGACGTTGTTGCTCACAATAGAGAAACCAAAAGGTACAGTTTTGGAGTGTGAAAGAACTTTTACTGCTTCCATCACTGTTTGAGACAATTACATAAAACTTTGCCACTGGCCGCAGGTAAATCACAAAGCCAAAGATGCACCAAGTGATATTAGGCTCATATCCTTCCACACATTGAGTTACTTGTTAATCATAATCGATAGATCCAACCCACGGGAGAACCAATGCAATCGTACATGTATAATTTTCGTTGTTCCCCTTTCTGCAGGTTAGCCAACAACAACCGTAATAACATCAAAATCCAATATCATTCAATCTCTAAACATCATTATTAATAGGCACGACACAAATAAACGAACAACCACAAAACAAATTTCATAACATAAAATGAAAAATGACTACTCAGTTTCAAGTTTCCACATCCTAAGATAAACAAAACAAGGTACTAACCAATCTATATTCTAATTCATGTAGCACCGACACTTCAAATGGAAGACGTATTCTGTGTCTGACACGTGTTGGGTTAATATACTTGTTATCATTACATTCAGTCACTTCCATTTTCTTAAATTATTGACAGTGTCTACGTATCAATGTCGTGTCAGAGCTTCATAGATTATGATTAAAAAAAATTACAAAACCAATTATCATCAACTTAACAGAATTAAAAGGGTATGATAAACTCAAAATGAAAATATCACAAATCCTAAATACTCTTTTCGCATACTCCAACAACAGCAACAAAAAGAAAAAGTAGAGCGTGTAACCAAGTTAGACAAAAAAACAAACACATGGTGTGCAGATACAAAAGAAGGTGCAAATGAAAATGGAAGAAAGGAAAATGAAATGAAGAAGATAGCATAGGAAAGGTACCAGTTAATGAATGAAAAATAGAAGATGTGTTTGGAGCGAGAATTGAAGCTTTGAAGTTGAACAGAGACAATTGTTGTCTGTCTCCTGTAATGTTATGTTATCTCTCAACTGGACCAACAACGTCACCCCCTTTTGACGGTAACACACCAAAATTTGTACTCCCTCCGGTCTCAAATATAAGAAAATATTCATTAATTATTCAATGAATCTAAAAAAGGAATATTTTCTTATATTTGAGACCGGAGGGAGTATATATATATGTGCTAGATAATAATTTGTTTTTTTTTTTGAAGGAAGATAATAATTTGTTGTCATATTTAAGGTAATTAAAATCGGACCGAATATTAAACCGCTGTAGATATGGGTTTGGGGTCTGGGTTGAACCGGTACTAATGAAATGATATATTTTAATCAACTTTATTTTTATTTTTTTAAGGATTTAATCAACTTTAATATTTTATACTAGAAAACATAAAAAACAATTATACTAGAAAAATATCATATTTATAATTTTGTAATAATTAATTGAAACGTTACATTTTGTTATGGAACGGTCACATTGAATTGTAATATTACTCTACTTTAAGTTTCAAAGCTACCCTTTCACTCGATCCCAACTAAAATTCACACACCCACCACATTAAATCAACTTTAGACACACATACAATCTCTCTCTCTTTAGAGCACCAAAATTCTTAAGACCGGCCTTGCCTATGAGTTTTTTTATTAATTTTTTTGTTGAATCATTGATTGAGTTATGCCTTATGAACAAAGGAATTAAAATTTCATAACAAAATAAAAATTGTCGCATATAAGACTTGACTAGCATATATCAAAACTATGACATCCACTTAGGAGAAGGATGATCTCATTTATTTTATTTTTTTCATTCTTTCTTTTCGTTTTTCTGTTTCTTATCCCGAGAAAATTGTATCGCTATTGATTAATTTTCATTTTGTTTTCTCAATAGTTAGAGATTGTTAGTCTTTGAAAGAACTTATATCAACTCAACTTTTTTCCCCATCACATTCCAACCAAATATATCATTGACCTTGATGAATCAACTTTCAACTAAGTGCACTATTAGTGTCAAGAATTTGAATTTAAAGGCTGATCTAGTGTGATTTTTGTAATATGAAAGATCTAAATGAACATGGATTAAGAGGTCTATTTATTTATTATATATATTGTACTATCTTTCTTTCAAAAGAGTAATATTACATAACTGGATTCAAATACAGCATATATAAACAAACTATTCTTATTTGAATTTAATCTTTAACATGACAATACAAACAGAAAAACCATTAGTAAATAAACATTCCTAGTTAATATTCAGTAATGAACACAAACATGTAAATGTTGCATTCACTATCTCTCTTTCATGAGAGTATATTACATAACTTTGATACAAACACACTATAGTTAGCATAAGCACAAGGATCCCATAGAAAACCAACTGTCTAACATATCAATAAGTTGATCTAAGATCATCATCAAGATCATCAGGACATGCCGTATCAATTCGCCAAGATTTAGGTCGAGTATATATAATTGAGTGCTACCAAGATTATCACTTCTCAGTCAATTTCTAGTTTCATAGCAGGACATGTAGCATTGTTAAAGTCTCTGAAGCGTAAACCATCATATGCAGAAGTGGCTATTCTATAGCCATCCACAGCCAAGGCATTACAACTGTCAGAGCAAGGCAAGGAATTTGTTAACTCACCAGTGCCAGCTTCCCATACCTTTACATGAGAGTCGCGACTTCCACAAGTAACTATTTTGTATGGATCCATGTACAGTTTAGTTACAGAATACTTATGCCCCTCCAACTCGGCTAAAGGTTCTGGTTTTAACAATCCGTGATTTCTCCTAATATCCCATAGCAATGCTCTGTAGCATTAATGTGTAGGTTAGTGTTCTTCATACAAATCAGAAACTATTTTTTTTTATTTTTTTTTCTGTTAGGTTTTTATTTTGACAAGTGTTTCTATTGGGTAATAATTTTAAAAATAATTTTTTATTTCATTTTAAAAAGTACTTATAATTACAATTATTTTTCAGAATCTACGTTTAAGTTGTTTCTCATTATAATCATTTTTTTTTCAATTTTGAATTTTTAAAAAAGCATTGACAAATCCCTTAGAAACTTTCTAGAGAAGACATTTTTCAAATAAAAGTGAATTCTTCATGAAAAAAAAAAATGATACAAACAGGCCTTAAATTATAACATTATTTTGCCAAGATTCAACCTTTTTCTTTACACAATAAATAGAAATAATGGGCCAAAAACAATTCACTCATTTAGCAATATTAAGTTAATAACTACGTTTCTTCTCTCAAGATCATACCTGTCATCATAACCACCTGTACATAGTAAATACTTGGAAGGGACAGCAGCAAATGAACGTATCTTAGTTCGATGCACGGCACCTGTGACAACATTCTGCATTGTCCTTAAATCAACTGCAATGACAGACGAACCAGCAGCTACGTAACATAGTGACTCATGGCATTTCATATCTATAGGTTTACCAGGAACAGAAGTCATTCCCACACAACAGGACGAGCCAAGATCAGATGATGTAGCACTAGCCGTATCCCAAACCATCACCTATTGGAACCCCCAAAATTGTAAAATAGGCTGGGTTTCGAGAAAAATATTAGGACTTAAATGTTCATTGACTGTAAAAAAAATCTACACTATCAGAGAACCATATGGTGAAACAAAACACACAAAATTCAAAAACCATCCATTATGGGTCAGAAAACCTATCCTTAATAACTACAATGATGTGACGCTTGTCATTAACTGCTACCTACCTATCAAAAAAGCCTTCCTACGATCTCTACCGGACAATTATCTGCCCCCTTTGGCCCCAACCAATCCACTATATGGAAATGATTTTCTATTTCACTCTCACCAGTCATCTAGTGTCTCCTGTCCCTCTTCTGTTATGCCCCCTTCCAATGGGTTTCTCTCCTTCCGATTCCCATCTTAGCCTTGGCACTCCTCTTCTTTATTTGTCACCTCCCAATTTAAGGGCCAAATAAGCCCAACAATGGGTTGTGGTTGCCCAATAGATAACTGAAGCATTGGGGAAAGCAATACATATAAACGATCCATGGCATACTCTAGTACTAGTTTAGCTTCCACTAGGAATACGATTAAAGTTATTTAAGACAAACATCAAAGACTTTTCGTTTTGACAGCACCTATAATTAGAAATGATTTGTTGATATATATACTCCACAAATTTATGAAACAATGAAAGGAAGTTAGATAATTGACAGAGTAAATGAAAAATCAGAAATCAACTACATAGACAAGTAGATTAAAATGGCAAAACATAAAAGACAAGAATACAAGGAGAACCTTAGAATCTCTAGAGATGGTCACCAACATCGAAGAATTATGCCTGAAAAATTAGGAGATGAAGGATCTGTCATTATAGTTGACGGAGGTGACTAGTATAGATATTTTACTTCAATTAACAAAATGTGAGTTATAGTGGGTGAACACTTGACACATACCAAACACGCAAAACCTCACATATATTTACACATTCTATATAGTTGCTATTCAAAACACCACTGGTGTATCCAAATTACTAACTATTTTCTTTGCAGTGCTGATAAGTTATACTGATTTACGAATCATGGTATTCAACCAGCTCATTATCTATACTACTAAGGCATAGCAAACTTGGCAACTAAGCACCCTATCCCACTCAATAATTACCATATATTCATACGACAATCATTATTACAATAGTAGTCTTTTTCCCTTATCACTCCTACTCGGTTCTCTATCACTGCTACTACAGCAGATTCCATCGCCTATTGGTTACACTTTAAGTCTTACAATTTTTGACCTCAGGACACAAATATGTCGCCATTTACAACTCGGATCTTTTTCCAATTAAGTGAGAAGCAAATCGCACATTCATTTCATAAAGATTGGCAAAGTTTTATAATGACTGTTGGCAAATGCATTACTGTTAATCAAAAAATTAATGTTGGCTTTAGCATGCAAGAATGAAAGTTTAATCAGGTGCATATCTACACCTGCCTAATTTTCTAGCAGAACATACAAGTGAAAATCAGAAAAAACCTGAGCATTCAATTTTAACCAATCATGCATCTCGAAATTATCGTGTATCTGTATGAGAATTTTTATATGATATATTGATATCCCTCAATTCCCTACGATAATTAAAATATTAGTTAAATCGTACGTTAAAATGTTCGGGTGTATAGCATGACCACCAGCTCAAACCTTAACTAGTCA
The DNA here is from genome assembly GCF_051527215.1 of Medicago sativa. Taxonomy (NCBI): domain Eukaryota; kingdom Viridiplantae; phylum Streptophyta; class Magnoliopsida; order Fabales; family Fabaceae; genus Medicago; species Medicago sativa. The sequence continues at coordinate 33,601,388 of NC_140756.1, read as the reverse complement.
AATGAAAACCAAATCAGAAAAAAAACATTGCAATTTGTTAACCCTATTTCTACCCATTGTTTCATCAATAGTTATCCTTATACAAATTGGTGAAAGGAAAGATATTGAATACGTCATCAAATGAACTTACCCGGAAACTGACATCAATTCTACAGGTTTTTCATGCCCGTGGAGTGTAGCCTTCAAATAACGATCCTCTTCTTCACTACTGGACCTAAGGGACCATAGTCGAACAGTACCATCTTGCCCTCCACTTGCCAATATACTACTGCTATCCTCTCCCAATAATTCATTTGATAGTGATGACACCGGACCATTGTGACCTTTAAAGCATTGCAGGCAATAACCCTTGAAGGCAAGGATGAAGGAACACTCGACATAAATTAGAGACATAACATAAAACAATAACTTGAACCAATATTGTGATGCGCCTTGCATAAGTGTGTCCAAAAAGGAAAAAAATGTCAAAGGAAAACAGAGCTTTCAAGAAGCAAGCACAAGTAACAAGACTAACTTAAAAGTGCTTTTTCTTTCCTTTCTTGGTTCTGCTTGTTTGGTAGAATTCTGAACATGCTTGAAATGAAACAAGCAATTGAAAATTGATATGTAACAAAAGTTTATTTTGTTTTCTTTTGATCCTGCAAATAAAGAGATAAACATATATCCTAATACCTAAACATCCCATTTTCACCCTTCTCTATTAAGCATTAATAAGGGAAATTATTGTCTGTCGGTGTCTATTTTCACGCAGCTCTTTCGTTACACCATTGCTATAGAAAATATGTTGGTGATACAGTGAACTTATCATCAATAGGATTATTCAATATAGACACGGATGCCTCATATGATGTTCTTTAAACTAAGCAATACCTTCCATGACATACGAATTGAGTGATCACGGCTTGAGGTAACCAACAAATTACGACTCCCTCGGGAAAACACCCTGCAGTTTGAGTATTTAATTTTAGATAAATCCAACTTACCAATAATTTCATTAATTTTTAGTTATCTATCTAGTTGGAAAAGATATTTGATTTATCAAACTAAAAACAATAGACAATAATTCCAAGAATGTTGGCAGTGGTACAATCCAGCAAGCAGCCCAAGAGTAAGCTTTGTGTTATTAATGTTTAGCTACAGGATTACAAAATAAATGTAGTTTCTAATTATTGGGAAAGACATTGTATTTCATTATGGTATTGCAAAAGTTGTGAACATAAATATCTATAATTGCAAAATAATTTTTTCTTTACACATATCTACAATTATAAGCCATTTAGTTGGAATATCATCTAACCCATAGGTTGTACTTCGGTAATCTAAGCTTTTAAGGACAGTTTTTACGAATCAAACAAATTGAGCAACTTATTACCACTAGCTGAACTTGTAAACCAATGTCATGATAATATAATGGGAAATCATCAGCACAAGGTTTGATGTGTATTTTTGAATATCAAGGCTCTGTGTAATTGGTTTGCAAGATACAGATTTGAGAATGATACATGTTCTTTTAACCATTGGCACTTTTTAAAATAGTGACACTAGGAAGAAATTAACTTAGTTTCGGAAAGTGAGGTTAAATATAATTTAAAATTAACCAGTGAATATCTGAAACTTCATATACCTCTTCAGATGATTTTATAAACCAAATGCAGTAAACTAATTAGAAATTAATCCACCAAAAAAAATAAATAAATACAACATGTGGGTTACCTTACCTCATACAAGTGATTCTGTCTGTATGATGACTCATCACATGGAAGAAATCCTTTGCTCCCATTTGATAATCATCCAAATTCATCATTTCTACAGCTGAGCCCTGATCAACAACAATCAGCAAGTAACTTATACCAGTATTCCTCTCAAAAAAGTGCTTATAGGAAAGACGAGACATGTTTGTTGCAATTCAGTTCGCCGAGCCATGTACAGTTCCCTTGCTACAGTTCCAATTCCGCTTGAGCGTGAAGAAGACGGTAATTGTTGAAGCCAACGCTCCCTACTTGCAACATTTTTCAAATTCAAATTGAATAATAGCAGTAATAATATTAACAATCACAATAAGGCAAGTTCTACGAATGTGGACCAGTATTTAAAAATCGTCCAAAATGTCAATCGCAAGGTCTGTGGAAGTAGAAGCTATCAGTCCTCTTTGTTGTAACGTGTGTGAGACAATGACCTGATCGGTGTCAGTTTCACAAAATTAAGATAAAAAGCTCAACTCATATCTGTGCATCAAAACTCAACTTATATGTGTTAAATTGACACGACAACACCAATCAGGTCATCATCTCGGTTGCGAGGACCTTTAACTTCTAACATTACCACACATCATTTATGTTTTGAGCAATTTTCCGTCGCCAGCCCACAGTTGATTGCCTATCAATGTCAGAGCCGACTCAAGGGTAAGGCTAGTAAAGCTTTAGGCCCACCAACAAAATTTACTTTTCATTAGTGTTTTATAAACAAAAAAGTGGCATAAGTAGACAAAAAGTCCCATATTTAAAAACTTGCATTAGACCTCAGATTATTGAAATATATTAGACCGGCCTTGATCAAGGTAAATACTCCACCGTAGAATTTGCTAGCAATTGCTCACAAGCACCTCGAATTTCTGAAAATACCCCCAACGGTAGTTAACTACTGTTCATTGCTGAATGGGAGTTAACTGCCGTTCAGTGCAGGAATCATCTTTGTTGTCTTTAAGCTAAGACAAGAACTACCTCTGCATTGAACGGTTTATAAAACTTGTTTGATGCCAAACGGTAATTAATTACCAATGGTAGTAGTAGTATTTTCGGAAGTTTGAGGTGTTTGTGAGCACAATGAATTTATAGAAGTGAAAGAGATCAACGGTAAGTAGCGTTGCCAAACGGAATCGGAATAAGCGAGGCGTTTAAGTGTGGTGGATGTCATTGACAGGTTGCACACATCACGGATGGTGAGGTAGCTGGTGCAGTGAGCCATGGCATCTTCATCCAGATCAGTTATCGTTGTTTCCGGACAGCGCCAGCGCCGACGAGGCGAGGAGGATGAACCGGCCATTAAACCCTAAGCCCTAAGTGCTGAAAAAAAAAACATTCTACAAATTAACATAGACAAAAATGTAGCTAATGTTCATTAACAGCAACAATAAAATCTATATTTGAAAATGGAAATGGAATAACTGAAAAGTAAGAAACAAGCGAGCATAAAGAGTAGAGAGGCAAATCTAGAGTTACCTCTTATGCAAGCGAGAGAAAGGTATGTCAGCTAGAAATGGAATAACTGAAAATCATAAATCATTCAGGAAGAGCTTTGTCACATTGAGTTCACACCAGAAAAATAAATGGAATGGGCAAAGCAACATGTAATACTACCAAAGATTGAAATTAGTAGAAAGAGGTTTTCTTGTTCTCTAAGGACAAGCTGGGTTTACCCAAATCGGATTACTTACTATGATAAATTGATGAGAATTTATATAAATTTATTAACCGATGAGAATTTAGATTTTTTTTTTGAGGGAGAGAGTTTAGATAGTAACCACTTAGGGTGCATTTGTTTCAATTTATATTCGTAGGTGAAATAAAAAGATAGAAATATTTATGTCTATGTTTGTTACAAGTTTATTACTCCATCCGTTTCAAAATGAGTGTCGTTTTAGGTGTTTACATACATATTAAGAAATGCAATGATTAAGAGAATGAAAATGGTTATTTTACCAAATTATCCTTATTAACTATTGGTTAGTTTTAAAAGTAATACTTTGGAAGTAGTGTGCAGAACATTAATTAGAGGGTACAATTGAAAAGAAAAAGTTATTATTGCATTGGAAACTGAAAGCGACACTCATTTTGAAACAATTTTTTTTGGCTAAAGCGACACTCATTTTAAAACGGAGAGAGTAAATTTTATTCCTGAGTATAAAACATTCCTGGGAATAGAAAATTTTTCCCAAAGAAAAGAGTGGGAATAAAGTTCCCATGAAGATGGGAATAATTTCATATCTAATCACCTATTATAATCCCTATTTTTATGGTTCCCGGAAATATTATAATGTTAAATAAACATCTTTTTTCTATATACTTTGGAATAAAATTCTCATCTTTATGTTCCAAGGAATGTTATTCCTAGGAATAAGTTTGGTAAACTTGAAACAAACACACGGTTAGTCATTTCTCGTAATGATGGAAAAAAGTAGGACTCCTCTTCATTTATTTGACATTCAAATAAATAAAGTATACAATTTGGAGAGAGAAAGACATATAAACTACTTTTTTCGTCCAAAATTGTAAAGAAAAATCATTTCACACTTATGAACGTTTGATCTACTAAAAAAATAACGGACATGACAACACAACTCCAGTTGTACAGTGTTTAATTTGTAAAACTATTTTTGGGACATGACAAACTTGAGGCAAGGGACAAGACAAAAACATACTCCCTCCGTCCTTTAATGTAGGCACCCATTGTCTTTTCACATTTCTTAAGAAATGTTGTCACCGTAAATAATGTGTATGTTTTGTATGTTAATATTACCAAATTGTCCTTTGTTTGTATGTGTATTAAATTTGACTTTTCATATTTTAAGACAAGTTAGTAGTATTAATTAGAGGTATGTTTAGGAAAAAATAATAAATGCATCTAATAATTTGAAAGGGGGTTTACATTTAGGGACAAAAATAAAGTCAAATGGGGGCTTAGATATAGGGATGGAGGGAGTAAATTTTTGTCCTTCAATAAACCACAACACAACTTTTTTATCCCACACACAAGTTATCTAAAATACAAAAATAGTTTTTTGTTTACCAAAAATCATATAATACCAAAAATTATTCAATACCACATAAAAGTTTGTCTTGTGATGTCTAGTACATACTAGTTAACAAATCAAACGCACACATTAAGAAAACTAAAACATAGTAGTTTATAGAATAATTTCTTGTGTTATTCTTGGAATTAGTTTCACAAAAAATGTAAAAAAAATTCATTTGTTATTAGTTATAGAGAAAATGAAAGGGAGAGCAAAATAAATACAATTTGCATTTAATTTCTCTTTTGGAAAAGATGATTATTTAAAATAACATATTTAAATATGATAAAAGTTGATATTTTTTTGCTTATAATCTAAGACAAGAGGTTTTTTTCTTTACAACTTATGGTGGATCCTAGGGGTGGCAATTGGATCCATTAAATCCATATTCATCCGATCCATCCACAACAAAATCCATCCATAATAAATTTATTTTTTAATGGATTGTATCCAATCTATCCATTTAAAAATATGGATGGATCTAGTCCATCCAATTGAGTTTAAAGATCCAATAAATCACTTTTTATTATTTATTTTTTATCCAACGGATCACTTTGATTAAAAAAATAATAAATTAAAACAAAAAAAAACAATTAAAAAATTTAAAAGCTAAATAGTGAATAGCTTATTTCTTCCCCAATTAAAAACCCAACCCTAATTTCTTCCCCCAAATTTCTTGGCAAAAGTTATGGTGCATAAGCCATAACTTATGCACCATGCATAAGTTAATCACAACCGTCAGATCAGGGACACGTGTTATAATCTTGTGCTTCAGCTCTTTCCCATTGTTTTGCATCACAATCAGTTCTCTTTCTCTTCACCATCACCACGATTCTGTTTCTTCTCCGTCAGTTTAATCGCGCCGAAATGGAGGTGGAAGTAAAGCTACGTCTTGCAAACGCCGAAGCTCATCGCCAAGTCACCACTTTCCTCTCTCCCTTCCACGTCATCACCCATCACCAACACAACCACTTCTTCGACGGCGCCGCCTCGGAACTCTCTTCTCGTCGAGCCACACTTCGTTTCCGATTCTACAACGACGACGAACGGTGCGTCTTTTCGCTTAAAGCAAAAGGGGTTCTAGTCAACGGCGTGCGTCGTGTAGAGGAAGACGAGGAAGATTTGGATCCGAAGATTGGTCGAGATTGCGTTGATGAACCGGGGAAGTTGGGTTTGGGTAAAAATGGGTTTGTGGGTTTGGGGGATTTTAGGAATGTGAGGAATGTTTATGATTGGAAAGGTTTGAAATTGGAAGTTGATGAAACTGGTTTTGATTTTGGGACTTTGTTTGAGATTGAGTGTGAGAGTTCTGTTCCTGAAGAAGCTAAACGTATTCTGGAGGAGTTCTTGAAGGAGAATAAAATTGATTATTCATACTCAATTGCTTCTAAATTCTCAATTTTTTGATCTGGGAAATTGTCATAGTGTGTCTATATTCTATGGTTTTTGAATTGGTTTCTAAGTTATGCTTTTGTAGTTGATAATATAAGAATGCATGATTTTCTGTTTGTTGTGTTGCAAGTTACTGTTATAAGAACCATGATTTTCTGATTTTGAATCAGTTACGTGTTATAATCTTTTTCTGTTCAGTAACAATTTTGTTTGTAATGGTGAATCGATGATTCAGTTCAGTAATAATCCTAGAGAACGAGATTCAGTTCAGTAATGGTTGGAGGGATTAGGGATTGATTTGAATTTGATTGGCAAAATTGATGATGGACCTGGTTTGAGAAAATGTCGAAATCAAATTGGGAATTTTTCTGAGAATTGTGATTTTGTTGCTAAGAATTCAAAGTCGGTGCCTGAATCTGATGATTTTGAAAATGTTCTGTTATGGTTAGAAAATTCCATATGTTTTTGATTTTTGATTGTCATATGCACCCTGCTGGATCAAAGAAAACCATTAAGTACATCTAATGGTTTTGGAGTACAACTCACATAAACCATTTCCACAACAAAATGGTTTTGGAGTACAACTCACAGAAACCATACCCATAGCAAAACCATTAGACAATTAGTTTGGTTTCGTGTAGAACACTATCAAAACCATTAAACCACACTTATGGTTTCAATAATAGTTTTTATTTAAAACCATTTGTCAATAATAATTTTCACTATTCTTTTATTTTATTTAGCATTTGACAATTATTTTTCTTTCACATACAAGTCTATTAAAACCATTAAAGCGCACCTCTGAGCCCTGAGGCCTGCCCTGACCCTGGTGGTTACCGGAGCCGAACCCACCTAAACTTTCTGTAACCAAAAAAAAAAAACCATTAAAGCGCAATTATATTTAGACAAAGCCAGAAATTCGTTTTACAACGTTAGAAATAAAAGAGAGATGACGAGGCTTTATAAAAAAAGTGGTTACTTATTGATTAATTCACATTAGGTTATAAGTGTGTACTATTAAGTGGTTACTTAATAATGATTTAAATGTTTATCACAATTTTTTTATTACAAAACCATTAGACAATTATTTTGGTTTCACATTGAAAACTATCAAAACCATTAAACCATACGTATGGTTTCAGTAATAATTTCAGTAATAACCATTAGACAATTATGTCTGTACTTTTGCAGTAATCAGTAATTAGAAGTTGACCTCCAGGTTTCAACCATTTGTAAAATGATCTAAATAATGTTGGTTTGTCCTGCAACAAATTCAGAGTACATTGCAGAATACAAAGGTCAGGATATTGATCAAAATTAAAATCCAGAATTCTTCTTAATGGAGAGCCAAAGAGACCAATAGTTTAATTTGCTTGCAAGTGTAAGAACCGAAAAGGAATAACATTTACGAATAATAAGGTGGATGGCCACTGCCGAATCACTTTCAACCTAGAGTTTAGGTATTCTTTTATTCCAAGTAAAATTGTTACAGAGGAAGGAAATTTAATTTGATAAAATCGTCCTTCATTCATGCTTACAGTTACATACACCTGGGGCTAAGAGGATAAAGCTATCTATTGATTGAATATTTCAAAGCTTAACAAGATAATTCCTTACTTTGATGTATAACATGGCATCACGAGTGTAGATTACATCATAGGTCTTCTCAGGATATGTTTTTTTGGAGCAATCAGCGCAATCAAATTCAACAGTGTATTTCAGACCGATAGCACGTTCAATAGCACGGGGAAATCACATTTATGGATAGGTCTACACCAACAACCTCAACATCAAAATTTTCAGCCATGTAGAAATCACCTCCGCCAACACCACAACCAACATCCAGTATTTTCTGGCCAGGCTTTCGTTCCAGCTTAGCCTAGCCATGTAGAAAGCAATTTTGGTTTTTTCTGGGGTGTAGAAAGCAATTTTGTTGGGCTAGGTGTTAATGGGCTGGACTTATGCATGGTGCATAAGTTTTGGCTTATGCATAATAACCACACCCAAATTTCTTCCCCAAATCTGAAATTCGTGCACCTATGTAGCAATTGTCAGCGTTCGTTTTCCTACTTCCTATTGATTCAAATTTCGATTCTTCCTCTCTTCCGACGATTGGATTCTTCCTCTTCAAATCTGAAATCGATTCTTCCGTGCCTTTGCAAGTCTCTATTATATTGTAATGTGATTTTCTGAGATTGGGTTTTTTGAGACTGTTGTTGTTTGTGATGTTTGTTTGATTCTTGTTTTGTTCTATGATTTACACTTGATTTATTCAGCTGGGATATAATGTTTAATCATTCTGATGTTGATTTTGAAGTGAAATTTGGGCTTAGAAAGCATAGAAAATGGATAATAATGTATTTGTCTCATATCACATGTTAATGATAAGCCATTCTGCGATATTCATTGGCCAACTTGTGAAAATGATAAGCAGTAGTTTGTTATGTGGTTGTTTAACAATCTGATAGTTAACTTGAGAATTTTTTAGGATCTGTTTGGATAAACAAATTAAAAAGCTATTGTTTAACAATCTGATAGTTAACTTGAGATTTTTTTATGTTAGCTATAAGTTGTTTTCATAAGCTCTTCTCGAAAGCTTATGGAAAATAGCTTATAGATATATCATAAGTGGTTTTCATAAGTTCTCCCAAACCCACTGTCAAGTGCTTATACTAGTAGTTAAGCTCAGAAAAATACCATGTCCTTGTAGAAATGAAGGGTATCTACTTATGCTTGTTGTATTTGAGAAGAATGATTTTAATTTATCTGCCCTACCACTAAGTAGGTCCCACCATCATTAGGCTTTGTAAATTGGTTGAGCTGAGAAAGGGACCAAAGAGGTAAAATGAGAGAAAAGAAAAATCAGATTTCTATTTCCTCTTTCTCCTCTCTCCCTCACCCACCCGTAGCTTCACAAACCCTCACCCCCCCAAATCCTTCAGTTGAAGCTAAAGGGAACAAGGATTAAGTTGTGTTTTTTTCTCCCTTTTTCTCTCCTTTAATGGGCTGGCCGAAAATCGCCAAAGTTTTACCCAAAATCCCATTTGTTCCATTTTTTGTTGAAATTAATTAAGCTCTTGCATGTGAAATTCATGGATGATTAATGTTTGGAAAATGGCTTAGGAGCTGAAGTGCAATCCTTGGGAGGAAGTAGGAGCTTTTGAAGTTCAAAGCTTGGAAAATTGAGGTGGGTTTCTTAGGATTATGAGAAAATTCATGTTGTTACCTAAGTTAAAAATTGATAAATTGAACTTTGTGTGTCGGGGCGCGCGCATGCTGCGGCCAATAGACCTACAGGAAAGAATTGACTTCACAAATTGATTGAATTACTTCATGAGCATGATAATAGTCTTGGGACACTATTGTGCAGTTATACTGATCCATATCAAAATACTTGCCACCTTATTTTACTTTTAGGGATAATCTCCTTACGTGATTGTTTTCCTTTAATCTAGTAGTTGAATGGTGTTCTATGTATCTATCAATATCATAATCATTATATGCTTATTTAACATTTTGTCGTATTACATGCATGAAGAGGTCCAAGCTTTTAAATCATTCATTTGAACTATTTTCTCTTCTGATTGTGTATGCAGTTTCAAGTTTTGTTTTTTTGTTGTTGTGGGTTTTCCCCCTTACATCTTATGTCTTTAAATTTTCAGTAACGATGGCAAAGATGTACAAGAAGAAACAAGCTGACGGACATGGACCTCCAAGAGAACATAGCAACAAGCAGAAAAATGAAATGGACATCAAGAAGATTATGGAAGACGTCCAAAACTTTAGTATTTTCTCTTCTTTTTTGTTTCATTTTGAATTTATTTTCCATTGAATCTGTTTTCTGTTTTTGATGCACTTGAAATATATGATCAATGATGTTTCTTTTTTAAAACAAATGCACTGCATTGTGATTTTGTATGTGAGATGTTTAAATGATAAGAAAATTATTTGAATATTAGATGTTTGAATGATAAGTAATTTATAATGGGTACTTATTGCAATATATCTTAGCGAACTCGCATATGATATGGAAAGAGCGCAAAAAGGTTGAAGATAGGAAGGTTGTTTCCCTTGGCGGGAAGGTGCGGTCTATTCATCGATGCTCTATTTTTTATATCGTGTTCTATTTGCAAATGGTATCGAAATGCTCGGTGCAAAAATTTCACAAATTCACTGTTTCATTTGCTCTTATTCAGCCTCTCAAGAATCAAAGATTACCTTTAAGTGTGGCACGACCAATGATGAAGAAACAAAAGCAGAGGGAGGAAAAAAATGCTCCAAGAGGTAATTGATTTCTATCATCCCCATCCTTGTTGTATTGTATAACTCTTACTTTCCTTATTATTCCTTAAATACACACCACTTGTGGCTTTTAGCGAATGACTCTACGACTGTTCGGAGGAAAGGTTGGTGGTCGCAGCAGTAAAAAACCAGTTGGAAAACACAAACCTGAGGACAGAGGTTTGAAGTTAAGTGACGGTCGATTTAGAAATGGCATACTCGACGTGAAGCATTTGTTGAAGTCAACACCCACAAGAGGTCATGACACTGGAAAAAATATGTCCAATACAGGAAAAAGAAAAGGAAGCAACTGAAAAATGTTTTAGAAAATGACATGAGTCATTTGTCAATGTGTATGATCTTTATAAATCTGGCACTATCCTTACTTTACATATAGGATTTGTTAATTTCTATTAGAGGAGTGATAAGAACACCCTCTTTTCAACACTTTTTATAACAAGAGAGAGTTGAATATTTTTTAAGTACCAATCGGTCATACCACACCGTAGTGAGAGAAACTCCAACATCTCTCTAAGTTTTCCTTCTCTTTTCCTCATTGAGGCGAGGTGGTTTTAGGTCATTTTTTGACCTAAAATCACCCCTCTGCATCTTTTTTTCCATTTCTTTCGATCTAAATAAGTGATTTTCACAAATATCAAGCGTTTTCTTTTGTGTTTTTTTTTGTGATTTCGTCGTCTGAGTGCGACCTTGTGTTGTTCGTCGTCTTGTGCGGCGTTGTTTGGTTTGGCATCTTGTTGCGATTTTCGTTGGTTCATATTGAAAGATCAGCTTCAGTCAATCATAGATTCAATCAATGATTTGGACGTCAACGTTGCAGATCCAGAAGCAAGAGTATTCTGGTGATTTAGATTTTATCATATTATTTGTAGGCATTTTGCCGTTGTATGCTATTAACTTGGGTGCTGTGAGTTTGTTCGCAGATTCATCCTTTACGTTTTTAGCGATCTTGATTCTGATGTATTCTATCGATTTGAATGAATGAATATCGTTTTGTTTTTGTCAAAAAAAAAAAAACACTTTTTATAACAAGATTACACCAAAGTTCACGTACACGAAGAACTGTGACAACAAAAAATGTGTATTACGCCACACAGAAAAAAAATAATGTGCCTAGCCCAGAATTTTTAATTGAAATTTAATATTTTCTTAAGGAAAAATAATTAATAATTTTAATTAAAAGGATTAACTCAGCTTTTATAATTCGGCACCCTCAATTTTTAAGTCTAGTTGCAATCAAGGTCGGTCCAACACTAAATGAGGTGAGAAAAAAAAACCTAGGCCCTTCATAAGATATGTGAAATTATTTTCCCAGCTCCTCCTCCCTTTTCTTATACGCCTAGATTTCAGAATTCATACGAACTATGAGCATCTACGAAATGTGGAGGTGGGAAAAGAAATAGTTCAAAGATATGGAATGAGTCATGGACCAAACCAATTAGATCCAATGAAAAAATAAATAAAAGATATTTGAACCAAAAATGACATAATATTTTTTTTTGAAGAAGCTAAAATGGAATTTCATTAAACAAACCTCTTTGTTGTCCCAACATAAGATGTGCTGATTGCTTCAAAAACAAAAAACATAAGATGTGCAGAAGAGAAGCAAAGAGAAAAACCAAGTTACATTAGAAACACGTAAGGGACACCCTTTTTTTTTTGGTCGAAAGAGATGATATTCCAATAAAAGCGGTATAACCCAAGAAACGGTTAAAACCACAAGTCAAGTACAAATGAACCTTTGGGGAATTAGTCCAAATAATACACTCTCAATACAAATAAACACTAAAGCACAAGAGAGCCCATGGAAACTATCAAAGATATACCAATCCCCCAATATAAATGAAGTCACTAAAGAAATGCTATCAAAAACCAAGGCCTAAAGCAACTGAAGACTATAAGTCTTTAAGATAAATAAATTAAACAAAAGGCATGATGGTGGCCAAGGCAAAAACCAAGAAGCAGAAGCAACCCACGTAAGGGACACCTGAACGAAAATAAAAAGAATCATTACAAGAAATTTAAAGGATCGATCCACCACGAGTGATAGTCAAAAGCAAGATTTTTGTGCTTCGCTTTCAACCGACCAAAAGATTGAGCCTTAATGTTGTCAAGCAAGTGGTGAATAATATTATGTGAATTCTTGAAAATTCTGACATTTCTTTCTTTTCATAAGACCCCAGCTGAAGAAAATTAAACTAAATGAATAATGTCTTTCTTTCGTTTAGTAAAACCACCAAAGGAACCAAACTGAGCTAGATGATCTGAAATATTAAGCGGAGTAACCAAGACAAAGCCTAACCAATTGTATACAGCTAACAAAAGTTGCAATGAAGAAATGAGATGGCTGAAGCTACTTTCTTAATCCACACATAGCTGCAGGCTGTTTTCGTGATGGAAAATAAATGGATCAAGAAACAATTTTTCCACAAAGTTAGTTGCGATATATCCAATGCTAACACAGATTGTATTTGTTGGCTTTGTGTGACTCTCGTTGGATTTGTGTGACTCTCATTGGATTTGCGTTGTTATCTTTCGACATGAACGAATCAATTTTTCTTTTATCTCTAGTTTGTTTCTCTAAATTATAGAGTGTGATCCTACTCGAATTGGGGAAACAACTAACTAAGTTCTAACAGTGTATAACAAGAAAAAGGAAATAAAAGGTAAGGAGGAAAACAAAGGAACGAACATGAAAATATTGTTTGCATATCATCAGGGCAATCGTCCACAATGGAGGAGTATAGAGAAATGTTGGTTGAATTAAGAGCCTCTTTGTCGACCCCTGAAGAATTAAAATCACCATAAGCACGAATATGAATTGTACCCATAATCCCGTTAGCTCTAACGGCTGCCATAATTGAAGGTGCTACCTTGGAAAAGCTAACACCAGAGGGCACGGGACAGCTATCAAGGTGCCACCATACTGAAACCTCGGGAAAAGAAGAAGAAGAAGATGACGATGAGAACCCACACACTCGAAACCCAGTCAAAACCTTGCATGAAAGACGAGAAGGGAGAATGGAGAGATTTTTAATAGAAAGAGGAAACATTCTCGACGAGAAAGGAAAACAGCAATAGGAACGAGAAAAACATGAGTGAGTGAGGGAAGGGAAATAACACCAGGCTTTTGTGGAAGTAAAATGTAATGGGCCAGCCAAGTAAAAATAATGGAAAATTGTTTTTTTTCACATTTAATTTTGCCTAAAAACACATTTTTGTATGGGCATTGAAAGTATTATTTTTACTTAGTAATATATATGTATTTTTTTTAATTTGCTTTCATTAATTCTATTGAAAATATATTTTTAGACAATCTTAATTATGAATGAATCTTTTGCAACAAAAAATACAAAAGAGAAATATGCGATGAATAGGCTGTGATACGCGCTCGTTAACGAACGAAAAACGGAAGATGAGTTTGGAGCGATGAATATCTTAGCTCTCAACTAGACCAACAACGTCACCCCCTTTTGACGGCAACACACCAAAAATTGGAGAAATTCTTATGTGGGAACGCACCTAGACCATCATATTTACAAACAACCAATGAAAACCATACAACTCGTTAAAATCTGTAAAAAAAAAAAAAATTAAAATAAATAATTAAACAAATTAATAATTCTCTCTCTTACTAATTATTTTCTCTCTATTGTTGTCTAAGATAACTGCAGAAGTTTTTCGTAAACTAGACTCTAACCCGTGCGATGCACGGGTTTTTGTAGAGTTTCATATATAAAATATCAAATTGGCTATAGTATTAATCGTAGAGTTACATTTAAACTCAGAAACAATCAAACTAAGTGACAATTGAGAGTGATCGAAATGCACAATCTCAAAGAAGCAAATTAACAACATTTAGTTTGCATCAACAAAAATGAATATGGAAATCAACAAAAATGAATATAGAATCAAAGTCATTACTTTGCCAAAACAAAGTAATGTTATAGTCTGTCTACTGTAATGATTTTTGCAAATAAAAATTCAGAACAAAAACTTCATGTAATATACTATAGGAAAAAGTGAAGTTTCTAATGAAAAAATTTATCATATGGATCAGTCAAATTATCTACAATTTTAAAGATGCAACTTTAATATCGTAACACGTAGTTAGCGTACACAAAAAAAAATATGAAAAAAACTACTATCAATAAAGTTACTAAAAAATAACTGCTATGAGAGAGGTAACCGCTAGGGCGGTTGGGGCTTTAAAAAAAAAATTTAGTCATGTATTTCATTTTTGGAAGCAACAATATTTCAACAAAAAGAGAAGTGGCATAGTGGCTATACTTGTAAAGTGTAAGCATATGGTACCTGGTTCGATTCCTTGCAAACTCTTTTTTTCATAAAAATTACTCAGACCCACCAAAAAGGGCGGGATCAGAATTAGGGCAAACCTTTCAGAACTGTTTAACATTTATATATATTAAGATTAAGATTAAGATTAAGACTAGATTGATGACCCGTGCGCCGCACGGGTCTTATGAGCTGACGATCTTTGGATAATGATAAAATGTAACAGTTTATATGAAACAGGTATAATACATAAAGATAATATTGTATAATATATTAAAATTCAACAAACAGTCAAGCTAGTTTGATCATCACCAACATGAAATACTTCCTCATAAATGACGTTAGATGTAAAATCACTATCTTTACCATCTTCATCATTGATCAATATCTTCAACCCTTCTCTTGAGGTAACTCACGAATCAGCAACTTACAGTTGTCTATATGAAAATACTGGAGTTGGTAGATATATGCCCATATTTTTAACTGACTGTCCTTGACTCTTATTAATAGTCATTGCAAATGATACGACCAAAGGAAACTACCTTCTTTAAAACTTGAAAGGAATTCTCATGTCCGAGGGTGTTAGAGATAAGCTAGGTATAAAGAGTTTATCGCCAACATTACTTCCGGATATCGCCTTCCCTTCGAGCACATATCTTCCCATTTTAATAATAACCAATCTGGTTCCATTGCATAGTCGATATTGTTGATCTAAATTCCTTAAAAATATGACCGGCACTCCAACCTTTAATAAACAACCATCAAACGCTCAAGTTCGTATGCTGATCCTTCTTGAACCTTTGCCCGGGTAATTTTCACCAAAGCCTTTCTCACCGCGGTAATTATAACAAATATTCCTCTATCATAATTCATGCGAATGTGAACAACCGTTTATGTTGATTGTATGTTCACATCTCATAATGAAAGGATGGGGAAACCAATGGACACGTTCCTCAGAAAATGTAATATTGTGTTTACAATTAAAGTGGGGTCATCATAAATTTCTTCAAAATTGTGACACTCTTAAATTAACATCTTAAGTTTAATTTTAACGGTGGTCTATACATTGTATGCACAAAAAATAAAAACAATAGTTAACTTACCACATAAATCATATCCATAGTTAAGAAAATTAAGTTATACTACGTTGTGTATCCCCATAATTTATGTACAATTCAGCAGTGCCAATCAACTTCCCTCTAAAAAAAAGTGCCAATGAACGAAACTTTTTTTAATACTTTACGCCCTTGTTGCAAATTGCATTTCTTTGTCGTTTATTCAAGAAGGCGCACCGGTTTTACGCTATTCAAACTTAAACAAAAATATAAGAAGCCCGTACTTTGAAGGCTATTATTATAAAATTGAATGGTCTGATTGTGGAGCAACAAAGGCGTAAAATATTTCGCAAAGCATATTGTTGTTATTTGGATTTCTCAATATTCAGAAAAGCCTTTTATAGACAAAGGGTTGGTCATACATATTGTTTTTTTATTTTAACAGCCAAATTATATTAAAGCCGCACAAATCCTCTCAAGGAGCGAAGGATCAGGCAAGGAGGAACACAACACATGCCCTGTAAACCTGTACACAACAGGGAAATAAAACAAAAAAAAAAAACTCCAACAAAAAATCAGCACAGCAGGAAAAAAAAAGCCCAGCCATAGCTCAGGCTGCAACTAACGGCTCAACGCAGCACGCCCCACAAAAACTGCCCACATCACCTTAACCATGCTGAATTTATTCGCAAGAGCTTTAGTGACTTGGCCATTAACAGATGCCAAATAAAAAAAAACACCGCAATTTAGAATGGATAAGAAATTTGATACTTAATTAAACTGAAATTGTCTTCATGTAAAACATAGTATAAAGCGTATAAATAGCAATTTGCTTTAGTTACTTTGCCATTAACAGATGCTAAATTAAAAACGTCACAGTTTAGAATGGATGGCTTTGCCATTACAAATCTTCACTAACCAAACAACATGTCAGTAACACTAAACAGACAAAAGCAACCAACTCAAGCTCAAAAACGATCACAACAATTCAACTAACAGCAAAAGAATCTTCTAGAACAAACTAACTCCAGCTAAAATAAATCTCATAAACAAACACGATTACACAGTAACAAAATCACAATAAAACAAAACCCATAATCAGGTTTCAGACTCATACTTCCACGAGCAAAAAAATTGTTGGAAAAGCACCAGACTTAGATTTGAACGAAATCCCAGACTCATCAAACTCTTTACAACCCTTTTGATTATCCTTTGGATACACAACGCTCCCAGCCATACTACCACCGTATTGAGGTATCCCAAAGCTGCCAATCGCGCTATCGTATGTTCCTTTGATACTATCCGGTGAAGTCACCCTCAAGCTGTCTTCTCCACCATGAATTTCGCCATTGATGAAGGCGTCAACGATAGTAAAAAAACCCTGAAAATAAACCCATTGAAGAACTTCGAATTTTCATGATTTTTTATTCTTCTGCTAATGGGTTAGTTAGGAAAAGACCAGGGTAATGTCAGGGCATCGTACCTTGCATGTATATTTATAGCCATGAGGAAGGGTAGATTAATATGTGAATACATGCTTTTACTCTCTCAACTAAGACTTCGAACTCGTTTTCTTTTGTACCAATCAAAGTGACATAGCGGGTAATCTCATCCCCAAAATCAGCTGCAAAGAGGTTAGGTAACCTCACAGCACCCTACAGACAAAAAAATAACACAAATAAACGTCAAAACATTGGTAGAAGCAGTGACCCTAGAAATTTCTCTATAAAACTGATGTAAAACGAAAATTTAACACCCACATCCTCAACATCATTTTCGACAATATAGGAGTGGTATTTCGTTCGGAGCTTGTTGACGGCCATATCCAACTCGGTACCAGGGTTACTCGCCAAAGTTCCTACTAAAGAATCACGAAAAGATAGAGTTAGAATAAAAACAATAGATTACGATTCAAAAATGAAAACTAAACTTGTTTATAACAGTCAGTGCATAGTAGGACAACAGCGTTTCAGCGTTGGCTCTTGACATTTTCTGTTGATGCTAGCAATTTACAGTGAATTCCAACAACCAGGGTGATATGAAAACCAACACAACATGGCTATATATAGTAGGCCATTGGACATTTGTGGGAAACCGAAAAAATATGTTGAGTGGAGAGCTTTCTGTTTTCCATGCGGCATAGCAATATGTGAAATTTAATGCGATTCATTGTACCAAATGATTCCACTAAATGGCACGTTTTATTATTTTCTGATTGCTAAGATCAAGATTTTTCAAATTCATTCGGTGGAATTTAGAAGGGATTTTTTAGGGTTAACACTAACAGCAATTAATGCATCAGTTTTAGAGGGAAATTCCTAGGGTTAATTGTTTGCAGACCTAATAACATTAAGGAGTAAGGGATAAGCAACAACAATCACACACTGCAAAATGCATAAATTACTTGCTAAACTTATAAAAGAATACTACTACAATCTTTGTCAAAACAGGTAGAGTATAATAAAATGCATTGGGGTTCAAATCTGTTTCCCATTGTGACGTAATTGTTCACGAGAATCCCATATTGAACCAAATATGTTTATTTAATTTAATTTTCAAATTTTGTTTTTTTATTTAATTTTCAGTTGGTCAAATTAGATTCTGAGGGCAGAAATTCACCTTTTGAGGGTTTTTCTTTGTAATAAAATTGGAATGCATTAGTGATTGGTTCATGGAGGAGAATGTTTGTCTTCATGGATTGATTATGTTAATATGGACTAAGCCTTACACTATATTGGAGGCGGTTACACCCGAAAATAATGAAAAATATATTAATTTGTTTAATAATTTATTTTTTAATGTGTTGAATCGTTTTGATTGGTTGTTTGTAAACATAATGACTTAGTTGCGTTTCCACATAAGAATTTTTCTGCAAGCTAGGGATTAAATAATAGAAAGGATTCATTGTAGCAAGACCTAATATAGATTTTTGAAGACAAAAAATTGTTAAATGGGTAACTTCATTCCTTGCAATCCTATATGGCCCAAATGGGAGATGACTGATCCTATTTTGACGGTTTTCAATCACTTCAAGTGAATTTGTTTAACCTCCAAAAGAAATGTTATTTCACCTACAATTTGTAACCCTAATTGCAAACTCTTAACATCACCAAAAAAAATCACAACTCTAACACCCTAAAGCCCTAGCTCAGATCGAACTGCATCTATGTTGTGTTTGAAAGGGCTCAACCAAGGAGAAAACAAATTCCTTTTCCCATTGTTTTGTTGCTTGATGCTAGATGAATTTCTACAACATTTAATCTCAATTCATTTTGAAATTGAAGAGACTTTCACAATCGCTTCCATAACAGTTATTTCCTTGCATTCCTAATACACTTTATTCAGTGGTCACTAAATACCATAAATAGTTTTAACATCTATTTCTACGGCATGGCCAGTCCAATGTGTGTGTGTCTAAACTATGTTCTTTTAAGTGTGCAGATCTAGAAATATAAAAATTAAGAACACTAAATGAGTAATTATTTGAGGCATGTTAGACACTAGATATGGGTATCATTCTCCATCAATATTCGAATATTGTTTCATCAGGCTGTGAGAGTCTAAGTCTTTCCGTTAGACTCTCAACCTCGTTAATGCAAGAACTTTTTGAAAACAAAAAATTAGTTTAATTAGTAATATATGTTGAAAATAATATTTAATGTAAACATTATTCACTTATTCTTAAATCTTTAAGTAGCAAAATATATTGAGTTCTAACACAACTATAAATTACTTTTTTACTTTTGCATATTTTGGTCGCACGTTACATGTTTTAATATATTTAAAATACAAAAATAGTTTTTTGTTTACCAAAAATCATATAATACCAAAAATTATTCAATACCACATAAAAGTTTGTCTTGTGATGTCTAGTACATACTAGTTAACAAATCAAACGCACACATTAAGAAAACTAAAACATAGTAGTTTATAGAATAATTTCTTGTGTTATTCTTGGAATTAGTTTCACAAAAAATGTAAAAAAAATTCATTTGTTATTAGTTATAGAGAAAATGAAAGGGAGAGCAAAATAAATACAATTTGCATTTAATTTCTCTTTTGGAAAAGATGATTATTTAAAATAACATATTTAAATATGATAAAAGTTGATATTTTTTTGCTTATAATCTAAGACAAGAGGTTTTTTTCTTTACAACTTATGGTGGATCCTAGGGGTGGCAATTGGATCCATTAAATCCATATTCATCCGATCCATCCACAACAAAATCCATCCATAATAAATTTATTTTTTAATGGATTGTATCCAATCTATCCATTTAAAAATATGGATGGATCTAGTCCATCCAATTGAGTTTAAAGATCCAATAAATCACTTTTTATTATTTATATTTTATCCAACGGATCACTTTGATTAAAAAAATAATAAATTAAAACAACAAAAAAAACAATTAAAAAATTTAAAAGCTAAATAGTGAATAGCTTATTTCTTCCCCAATTAAAAACCCAACCCTAATTTCTTCCCCCAAATTTCTTGGCAAAAGTTATGGTGCATAAGCCATAACTTATGCACCATGCATAAGTTAATCACAACCTTCAGATCAGGGACACGTGTTATAATCTTGTGCTTCAGCTCTTTCCCATTGTTTTGCATCACAATCAGTTCTCTTTCTCTTCACCATCACCACGATTCTGTTTCTTCTCCGTCAGTTTAATCGCGCCGAAATGGAGGTGGAAGTAAAGCTACGTCTTGCAAACGCCGAAGCTCATCGCCAAGTCACCACTTTCCTCTCTCCCTTCCACGTCATCACCCATCACCAACACAACCACTTCTTCGACGGCGCCGCCTCTGAACTCTCTTCTCGTCGAGCCACACTTCGTTTCCGATTCTACAACGACGACGAACGGTGCGTCTTTTCGCTTAAAGCAAAAGGGGTTCTAGTCAACGGTGTGCGTCGTGTAGAGGAAGACGAGGAAGATTTGGATCCGAAGATTGGTCGAGATTGCGTTGATGAACCGGGGAAGTTGGGTTTGGGTAAAAATGGGTTTGTGGGTTTGGGGGATTTTAGGAATGTGAGGAATGTTTATGATTGGAAAGGTTTGAAATTGGAAGTTGATGAAACTGGTTTTGATTTTGGGACTTTGTTTGAGATTGAGTGTGAGAGTTCTGTTCCTGAAGAAGCTAAACGTATTCTGGAGGAGTTCTTGAAGGAGAATAAAATTGATTATTCATACTCAATTGCTTCTAAATTCTCAATTTTTTGATCTGGGAAATTGCCATAGTGTGTCTATATTCTATGGTTTTTGAATTGGTTTCTAAGTTATGCTTTTGTAGTTGATAATATAAGAATGCATGATTTTCTGTTTGTTGTGTTGCAAGTTACTGTTATAAGAACCATGATTTTCTGATTTTGAATCAGTTACGTGTTATAATCTTTTTCTGTTCAGTAACAATTTTGTTTGTAATGGTGAATCGATGATTCAGTTCAGTAATAATCCTAGAGAACGAGATTCAGTTCAGTAATGGTTGGAGGGATTAGGGATTGATTTGAATTTGATTGGCAAAATTGATGATGGACCTGGTTTGAGAAAATGTCGAAATCAAATTGGGAATTTTTCTGAGAATTGTGATTTTGTTGCTAAGAATTCAAAGTCGGTGCCTGAATCTGATGATTTTGAAAATGTTCTGTTATGGTTAGAAAATTCCATATGTTTTTGATTTTTGATTGTCATATGCACCCTGCTGGATCAAAGAAAACCATTAAGTACATCTAATGGTTTTGGAGTACAACTCACATAAACCATTTCCACAGCAAAATGGTTTTGGAGTACAACTCACAGAAACCATACCCATAGGAAAACCATTAGACAATTAGTTTGGTTTCGTGTAGAACACTATCAAAACCATTAAACCACACTTATGGTTTCAATAATAGTTTTTATTTAAAACCATTTGTCAATAATAATTTTCACTATTCTTTTATTTTATTTAGCATTTGACAATTATTTTTCTTTCACATACAAGTCTATTAAAACCATTAAAGCGCAATTATATTTAGACAAAGCCAGAAATTCGTTTTACAACGTTAGAAATAAAAGAGAGATGACGAGGCTTTATAAAAAAAGTGGTTACTTATTGATTAATTCACATTAGGTTATAAGTGTGTACTATTAAGTGGTTACTTAATAATGATTTAAATGTTTATCACAATTTTTTTATTACAAAACCATTAGACAATTATTTTGGTTTCACATTGAAAACTATCAAAACCATTAAACCATACGTATGGTTTCAGTAATAATTTCAGTAATAACCATTAGACAATTATGTCTGTACTTTTGCAGTAATCAGTAATTAGAAGTTGACCTCCAGGTTTCAACCATTTGTAAAATGATCTAAA
The DNA here is from genome assembly GCF_051527215.1 of Medicago sativa. Taxonomy (NCBI): domain Eukaryota; kingdom Viridiplantae; phylum Streptophyta; class Magnoliopsida; order Fabales; family Fabaceae; genus Medicago; species Medicago sativa. Next base: position 33,579,198 of record NC_140756.1, on the reverse strand, counting down.
TAATGTTGGTTTGTCCTGCAACAAATTCAGAGTACATTGCAGAATACAAAGGTCAGGATATTGATCAAAATTAAAATCCAGAATTCTTCTTAATGGAGAGCCAAAGAGACCAATAGTTTAATTTGCTTGCAAGTGTAAGAACCGAAAAGGAATAACATTTACGAGTAATAAGGTGGATGGCCACTGCCGAATCACTTTCAACCTAGAGTTTAGGTATTCTTTTATTCCAAGTAAAATTGTTACAGAGGAAGGAAATTTAATTTGATAAAATCGTCCTTCATTCATGCTTACAATTACATACACCTGGGGCTAAGAGGATAAAGCTATCTATTGATTGAATATTTCAAAGCTTAACAAGATAATTCCTTACTTTGATGTATAACATGGCATCACGAGTGTAGATTACATCATAGGTCTTCTCAGGATATGTTTTTTTGGAGCAATCAGCACAATCAAATTCAACAGTGTATTTCAGACCGATAGCACGTTCAATAGCACGGAGAAATCACATTTATGGATAGGTCTACACCAACAACCTCAACATCAAAATTTTCAGCCATGTAGAAATCACCTCCGCCAACACCACAACCAACATCCAGTATTTTCTGGCCAGGCTTTCGTTCCAGCTTAGCCTAGCCATGTAGAAAGCAATTTTGGTTTTTTCTGGGGTGTAGAAAGCAATTTTGTTGGGCTAGGTGTTAATGGGCTGGACTTATGCATGGTGCATAAGTTTTGGCTTATGCATAATAACCACACCCAAATTTCTTCCCCAAATCTGAAATTCGTGCACCTATGTAGCAATTGTCAGCGTTCGTTTTCCTACTTCCTATTGATTCAAATTTCGATTCTTCCTCTCTTCCGACGATTGGATTCTTCCTCTTCAAATCTGAAATCGATTCTTCCGTGCCTTTGCAAGTCTCTATTATATTGTAATGTGATTTTCTGAGATTGGGTTTTTTGAGACTGTTGTTGTTTGTGATGTTTGTTTGATTCTTGTTTTGTTCTATGATTTACACTTGATTTATTCAGTTGGGATATAATGTTTAATCATTCTGATGTTGATTTTGAAGTGAAATTTGGGCTTAGAAAGCATAGAAAATGGATAATAATGTATTTGTCTCATATCACATGTTAATGATAAGCCATTCTGCGATATTCATTGGCCAACTTGTGACAATGATAAGCAGTAGTTTGTTATGTGGTTGTTTAACAATCTGATAGTTAACTTGAGAATTTTTTAGGATCTGTTTGGATAAACAAATTAAAAAGCTATTGTTTAACAATCTGATAGTTAACTTGAGATTTTTTTATGTTAGCTATAAGTTGTTTTCATAAGCTCTTCTCGAAAGCTTATGGAAAATAGCTTATAGATATATCATAAGTGGTTTTCATAAGTTCTCCCAAACCCACTGTCAAGTGCTTATACCAGTAGTTAAGCTCAGAAAAATACCATGTCCTTGTAGAAATGAAGGGTATCTACTTATGCTTGTAGTATTTGAGAAGAATGATTTTAATTTATCTGCCCTACCACTAAGTAGGTCCCACCATCATTAGGCTTTGTAAATTGGTTGAGCTGAGAAAGGGACCAAAGAGGTAAAATGAGAGAAAAGAAAAATCAGATTTCTATTTCCTCTTTCTCCTCTCTCCCTCACCCACCCGTAGCTTCACAAACCCTCACCCCCCCAAATCCTTCAGTTGAAGCTAAAGGGAACAAGGATTAAGTTGTGTTTTTTTCTCCCTTTTTCTCTCCTTTAATGGGCTGGCCGAAAATCGCCAAAGTTTTACCCAAAATCCCATTTGTTCCATTTTTTGTTGAAATTAATTAAGCTCTTGCATGTGAAATTCATGGATGATTAATGTTTGGAAAATGGCTTAGGAGCTGAAGTGCAATCCTTGGGAGGAAGTAGGAGCTTTTGAAATTCAAAGCTTGGAAAATTGAGGTGGGTTTCTTAGGATTATGAGAAAATTCATGTTGTTACCTAAGTTAAAAATTGATAAATTGAACTTTGTGTGTCGGGGCGCGCGCATGCTGCGGCCAATAGACCTACAGGAAAGAATTGACTTCACAAATTGATTGAATTACTTCATGAGCATGATAATAGTCTTGGGACACTATTGTGCAGTTATACTGATCCATATCAAAATACTTGCCACCTTATTTTACTTTTAGGGATAATCTCCTTACGTGATTGTTTTCCTTTAATCTAGTAGTTGAATGGTGTTCTATGTATCTATCAATATCATAATCATTATATGCTTATTTAACATTTTGTCGTATTACATGCATGAAGAGGTCCAAGCTTTTAAATCATTCATTTGAACTATTTTCTCTTCTGATTGTGTATGCAGTTTCAAGTTTTGTTTTTTTGTTGTTGTGGGTTTTCCCCCTTACATCTTATGTCTTTAAATTTTCAGTAACGATGGCAAAGATGTACAAGAAGAAACAAGCTGACGGACATGGACCTCCAAGAGAACATAGCAACAAGCAGAAAAATGAAATGGACATCAAGAAGATTATGGAAGACGTCCAAAACTTTAGTATTTTCTCTTCTTTTTTGTTTCATTTTGAATTTATTTTCCATTGAATCTGTTTTCTGTTTTTGATGCACTTGAAATATATGATCAATGATGTTTCTTTTTTAAAACAAATGCACTGCATTGTGATTTTGTATGTGAGATGTTTAAATGATAAGAAAATTATTTGAATATTAGATGTTTGAATGATAAGTAATTTATAATGGGTACTTATTGCAATATATCTTAGCGAACTCGCATATGATATGGAAAGAGCGCAAAAAGGTTGAAGATAGGAAGGTTGTTTCCCTTGGCGGGAAGGTGCGGTCTATTCATCGATGCTCTATTTTTTATATCGTGTTCTATTTGCAAATGGTATCGAAATGCTCGGTGCAAAAATTTCACAAATTCACTGTTTCATTTGCTCTTATTCAGCCTCTCAAGAATCGAAGATTACCTTTAAGTGTGGCACGACCAATGATGAAGAAACAAAAGCAGAGGGAGGAAAAAAATGCTCCAAGAGGTAATTGATTTCTATCATCCCCATCCTTGTTGTATTGTATAACTCTTACTTTCCTTATTATTCCTTAAATACACACCACTTGTGGCTTTTAGCGAATGACTCTACGACTGTTCGGAGGAAAGGTTGGTGGTCGCAGCAGTAAAAAACCAGTTGGAAAACACAAACCTGAGGACAGAGGTTTGAAGTTAAGTGACGGTCGATTTAGAAATGGCATACTCGACGTGAAGCATTTGTTGAAGTCAACACCCACAAGAGGTCATGACACTGGAAAAAATATGTCCAATACAGGAAAAAGAAAAGGAAGCAACTGAAAAATGTTTTAGAAAATGACATGAGTCATTTGTCAATGTGTATGATCTTTATAAATCTGGCATTATCCTTACGTTACATATAGGATTTGTTAATTTCTATTAGAGGAGTGATAAGAACACCCTCTTTTCAACACTTTTTATAACAAGATTACACCAAAGTTCACGTACACGAAGAACTGTGACAACAAAAAATGTGTATTACGCCACACAGAAAAAAAATAATGTGCCTAGCCCAGAATTTTTAATTGAAATTTAATATTTTCTTAAGGAAAAATAATTAATAATTTTAATTAAAAGGATTAACTCAGCTTTTATAATTCGGCACCCTCAATTTTTAAGTCTAGTTGCAATCAAGGTCGGTCCAACACTAAATGAGGTGAGAAAAAAAAACCTAGGCCCTTCATAAGATATGTGAAATTATTTTCCCAGCTCCTCCTCCCTTTTCTTATACGCCTAGATTTCAGAATTCAGACGAACTATGAGCATCTACGAAATGTGGAGGTGGGAAAAGAAATAGTTCAAAGATATGGAATGAGTCATGGACCAAACCAATTAGATCCAATGAAAAAATAAAAGATATTTGAACCAAAAATGACATAATATTTTTTTTTGAAGAAGCTAAAATGGAATTTCATTAAACAAACCTCTTTGTTGTCCCAACATAAGATGTGCTGATTGCTTCAAAAACAAAAAACATAAGATGTGCAGAAGAGAAGCAAAGAGAAAAACCAAGTTACATTAGAAACACGCAAGGGACACCTTTTTTTTTTTGGTCGAAAGAGATGATATTCCAATAAAAGCGGTATAACCCAAGAAACGGTTAAAACCACAAGTCAAGTACAAATGAACCTTTGGGGAATTAGTCCAAATAATACACTCTCAATACAAATAAACACTAAAGCACAAGAGAGCCCATGGAAACTATCAAAGATATACCAATCCCCCAATATAAATGAAGTCACTAAAGAAATGCTATCAAAAACCAAGGCCTAAAGCAACTGAAGACTATAAGTCTTTAAGATAAATAAATTAAACAAAAGGCATGATGGTGGCCAAGGCAAAAACCAAGAAGCAGAAGCAACCCACGTAAGGGACACCTGAACGAAAATAAAAAGAATCATTACAAGAAATTTAAAGGATCGATCCACCACGAGTGATAGTCAAAAGCAAGATTTTTGTGCTTCTCTTTCAACCGACCAAAAGATTGAGCCTTAATGTTGTCAAGCAAGTGGTGAATAATATTATGTGAATTCTTGAAAATTCTGACATTTCTTTCTTTTCATAAGACCCCAGCTGAAGAAAATTAAACTAAATGAATAATGTCTTTCTTTCGTTTAGTAAAACCACCAAAGGAACCAAACTGAGCTAGATGATCTGAAATATTAAGCGGAGTAACCAAGACAAAGCCTAACCAATTGTATACAGCTAACAAAAGTTGCAATGAAGAAATGAGATGGCTGAAGCTACTTTCTTAATCCACACATAGCTGCAGGCTGTTTTCGTGATGGAAAATAAATGGATCAAGAAACAATTTTTCCACAAAGTTAGTTGCGATATATCCAATGCTAACACAGATTGTATTTGTTGGCTTTGTGTGACTCTCGTTGGATTTGTGTGACTCTCATTGGATTTGCGTTGTTATCTTTCGACATGAACGAATCAATTTTTCTTTTATCTCTAGTTTGTTTCTCTAAATTATAGAGTGTGATCCTACTCGAATTGGGGAAACAACTAACTAAGTTCTAACAGTGTATAACAAGAAAAAGGAAATAAAAGGTAAGGAGGAAAACAAAGGAACGAACATGAAAATATTGTTTGCATATCATCAGGGCAATCGTCCACAATGGAGGAGTATAGAGAAATGTTGGTTGAATTAAGAGCCTCTTTGTCGACCCCTGAAGAATTAAAATCACCATAAGCACGAATATGAATTGTACCCATAATCCCGTTAGCTCTAACGGCTGCCATAATTGAAGGTGCTACCTTGGAAAAGCTAACACCAGAGGGCACGGGACAGCTATCAAGGTGCCACCATACTGAAACCTCGGGAAAAGAAGAAGAAGAAGATGACGATGAGAACCCACACACTCGAAACCCAGTCAAAACCTTGCATGAAAGACGAGAAGGGAGAATGGAGAGATTTTTAATAGAAAGAGGAAACATTCTCGACGAGAAAGGAAAACAGCAATAGGAACGAGAAAAACATAAGTGAGTGAAGTAAAATGTAATGGGCCAGCCAAGTAAAAATAATGGAAAATTGTTTTTTTTCACATTTAATTTTGCCTAAAAACACATTTTTGTAAGGGCATTGAAAGTAATATATACGTATTTTTTTTTAATTTGCTTTCATTAATTCTATTAAAAATATATTTTTAGACAATCTTAATTATGAATGAATTTTTTGCAACAAAAAATACAAAAGAGCAATATGCGATGAATAGGTTGTGATACACGCTTGTTAACGAATGAAAAACGGGGGATGAGTTTGGACCGATGAATATGTTATCTCTCAACTGGACCAACAACGTCACCCCCTTTTGACGGTAACACACCAAAAATTGGAGAAATTCTTATGTGGGAACGCACCTAGACCATCATATTTACAAACAACCAATGAAAACCATACAACTCATCAAAATCTGTCCAAAAAAAAAACATTAAAAATAATAATTAAACAAATTAATATATTCTCTCTCTTACTAATTATTTTCTCTGTATTGTTTGTCTAAGATAACTACAGAAATTTTTCGTAAATAAACAACAACAATCACATACCACAAAATGCATAAATTACTTACTAAACTTATAAAAGAATACTACAATCTTTGTCAAAACAGGTAGAGTATAATAGAAAGCAATGGGGTTCAAATCTGTTTTCCATTGTGACGTAATTGTTCACGAGAATTCCATATTGAATCAAACATGTTTATTTAATTTAATTTTCAAATTTTGTTTTTATTTAATTTTCAGTTGGTCAAATTAGATTCTGAGGGCAGAAATTCATCTTTTGAAGGTTTTTCTTTGTAATAAAATTGAAATACATTAGTGATTGGTTCATGGAGGAGAATGTTTGTCTTCATGGATTGGTTATGTTAATATGGACGAAGCCTTACACTATATTGGAGGCGGTTATACCTGAAAACAATGAGAAATATATTAATTTGTTTAATAATTTATTTTTTAATGTGTTGAATCGTTTTGATTGGTTGTTTGTAAACATAATGACTTAGTTGCGTTCCCACATAAGAATTTTTCTGCAAACTAGGGATTAAATAATAGAAAGGATTCATTATTGTAGCAAGACCTAATATAGATTTTTGAAGACAAAAAATTGTTAAATGGGTTACTTTTACTTCATTCCTTGCAATCCTATATGACCCAAATGGGAGATGACTGATCCTATTTTGACGGTTTCCAATCACTTCAAGTGAATTTGTTTCAACCTACAAAAGAAATGTTATTTCACCTACAATTTGTAACCCTAATTGCAAACTCTTGACATCACCAAAAAAAGAAAATCACAACTCTAACACCCTAAAGCCCTAGCTCAGATCGAACTGCATCTATGTTGTGTTTGAAAGGGCTCAACCAAGGAGAAAAAAAAATTCCTTTTCCCATTGTTTTGTTGGTTGATGCTAGATGAATTCCTACTACATTTAATTTCAATTCATTTTGAAATTGAAGAGACTTTCACAATCGCCTCCATAACAGTTATTTACTTGCATTCGTAATACACTTTATTTACTGGTTACTAAATACCATATATAGTTTTAACATCTATTTCTACAGCACGGCCGGCCCAATGTATTTATAGATATAAAGCGAATTTTAAACTACGGTCTTTTAAGTGAGTAGACATAGAAACATAAAAATTAGGAATACTAAATGTGTAATTTTATTTGAGCCATGATGGACACTAAATATGGATATCACTCTCAATCAATATTCAAATATTGTTTCATCAAGTTGTGAGAGTCTAACTCTTTCCGATAGACTTTCAACTTCATTAATGCAAGGATTTTTTAAAAACAAAAAATTAGTTTAATTAGTAATATATGTTGAAAATAATACTCAATGTAAACATTATTCACCTATATATTCTTAAATCTTTAAGTAGCAAAATATATTGAGTTCTAACACATATAAATTACTTTTTTACTTTTGCATATTTTGGTCGCACATTACATGTTTTAATATATTTTTTAACAAAAAACCTTATATTCATAGAAATCTGAAGAAAAAAGAATTTAAGATACGTATAACCAATAAAGTAGCTACTTTTAGGATCAAACTTACAATATGAACTAAAAGTCTACATTTCTCTATTTAACTATTAATTGAGCTAGGCGCAAAGATGTTTAAAGAATTTTACTTATGAAAATATATACAAAGCAAAAAAGATTTGGAAACTAATATAAGGCCTAAAAAATTTAAGGTCGTAAAACCCTTGCTTTAGTGACAGTCCCTTTGGACCGGCTATGTTCTACAACTTTGTTGTTATCTTTCGACATGAACGAATCAATCAATCCATTAAATTAAGCTTTGTCTTAGAAACATGCTCCGAAAGGAAATCCAAACTTTATTTATTTTTATTTTTTTGGTATCCGGTGTTCGAACCCCGGACCTTGCATATATTAATATGCATTGTCCTTACCAATGAGCTAGACTTACGGGGACAATCCAAACTTTATTTGAATATCCCAACTACAACCCTAAAAAGTATAGTAGATAATTTTTATATATATTCCACACCTTAAGACAAATTAAAGGCATAAACCCTACATGGATTTAATTAAACTCTCAAACATGCTATCATTTTTCTACTATATCCCTACCGATAGAAATCAATTTTTCTTTTTTCAAAAAGATAATTAAAAACATATCTAACCCTTTATATAATTACCATCAAACTTTTTCTTATAACCAAAATACCTTAATATTTAAAAAAAATGATATTATTTATAATAAAGAATACATAATAGAAGAGACTCGTGCAAACAAGACTTGGTCCAGATTGTTGAATAGTGGGCTTCTTACCTTCATATATGGCCCAATTGGGAGATAATTAATATTGTAAAAAGAAGTTCTATTAGTGTGCCGTCTCGCAACCTATCCCAAATGGTTATCAAGGTTTAGGTCATTCAGAATAATTTACATCACTTCAAGTGAATCGGCTTCGACCTCAAGAAGAAATCTCATTTCCCTTACAATTTGTAACCCTAGTTTCATCGGCATCAAATCCCAAGTTCTATATGTACCAAAACATTACCTCCACCATTTTAAATCGAAACTCTGATTCCCCAAATCCCAAGTTATTATCGAATTGCGTCTACATCGCGTTCGAAGGAGTTTGGCAAAGGAGACCTCAAACAATTTCGTTTTCACATTGTTTTGTTGATTGATACCGGACGGAGTTCTGCTTCATTTTATTTATATTCATTGGGATCGAAGAGATCAACTTTAACAATCGTCTTCATAGCAGGTATTTACTTCTCTTCATAATACATTTTATTCATCAGTCACTAAATACCATAGTAAAAACATCCATTTTTATAGCTTCATTTTAATCTTTTTGCATAAAGAATCATTCAAACCATTAAATAAAGATTTGAGTTGGAGTGTGAGAAGCATGCTCCAATACGAGATCCAACCCGTATTTGAGTAGTCCAAATACAATCCTTTTTTTGAAAAAAAAAAAAGATTGTATTTGGACTACTCAAATACGGGTTAGATCTCGTATTGGAGCATAGAATCACACCTAGAAAGTATATTAATTAATTATTATATATCCTTCACACCTAGCACAAATTGAAGACATAGAATCACCAATAGATGATGATTTACTGTAAGACATGCATGATTTTTTATTTTATTTTTTCAAAAAGGGGGAAGATTAAAATTCAGTGATGTGACACTATACTTTTTTTTTTATCGATATAAGTTTATGTCAATTGGTAAAAATAAAAAATTAACTTAGGCAAGTTAGATGCATATTTATCGATATTTTTGAAAGATCCAAGTCTTAAAAAAAAAAAAAATAGATCCAAGTCTTTATGAGATCTCTGTTAATTTTTATTTTTATTTTTAAGGAATCTCTGTTAAATTCTTATCAACCTCATCAAATTATGTTGGATGTTTTGACACTATATTAATAATCCAATAACAAAACACAAATTTTTGTCAAAAAAATAAAACAAAATGTAAAATTAAAATAAACAATTTTTAGTTGCAAATCAGCGTGTAACGTTTCGTTATCATAGTTCGGTTGATAGAGATATTACGATAGACAAAATCGGTTGAATAACATATTAACCTCAATTAATTTTACTCAAAAAAAAACCTCTAAATTAATTAACAAACAAATTAAATGTGTAATTGTAGAGATTAATGTCACTATTTTTATGGGATCTAAAATATGAAGCACAGATACGGACACAAACACAGGACACGACACGGACACTCCGACACCGTTAATAATTTGAGAAAATCACATGATTCAGTGAAATTATAAGCAACAGTGTTGTGTCGGTGTCAGACACGACACATGTCCGACATCAGGACACGCCTAATCGGAGGAGTGTACGGGCTTGATAGGACCTAAACTTACTTTTTTTTTTTGACAAATTTTAATAAAACTAGTAAATGAGTGAAGTTGAAAACTTGTTCGTTTTTGTATATGGGTTTTGGCTAGGAACACTTAACTGTTAGCTCATTCTACGCTGAAATTCAAAGAAATATAAACGTAAAACGCAACGTTTTAATTCAACTCACAATCTCTAGCTAAACCTAGGTGAATATTTCTCTTCTTTTTTATTGTTTCTCGTTCATTCAGAACGTTGAAATGGCAATGCTGTTTGAGAATTATGAAACTGTATGTATGATTTTTGTGTCTGCATTTGTAATGACATTATTGTATTTGTTGATGTTATAATGTGATATTCTTTTTGAATTTGCTCCGTAGAACCAACACTGGCGTGTTATGTGTCTGAGACATGTTGTGTACGTGTTACATTCAATTATGTTCTTTTCTTAAATTACTCTTAAGATGTTACATTCAATTATGTCTTCTGTCTGTGTCGGTCGTTCATAGAATTTACTCTTCAGATGTTTATATTTTATGAAGCAGCAATCGGTTGATCTGAGGTAGCATTTTAGAGACAACCCGAATAAGTTGCTTGCAGCGAAGCCGAGATGGGGCTTGACGGAGTAACAATGGAATTGGTTATGTGGTACTTGCAAACACTATAACTCTCGAGTCAGTGTTTGAATTAGGCAAGAGGTAAGAATGAAAAATTTGACTATAACCGTAAGTGGAAGTGATTACTTTGTAGTTATATATGATTAAACTTGTTTTGGAGCATCATCATGTTTTGGAGGGTTATGTCTATATTTTGATATTTAAAAATGCACATGTGAAATTAGGGAAGAAAAAATCAAACCTGAGATAAGAGTCACTACAATAAGAGTTTTAATCTAGGCCATTGATTTTGATCTAATGGTTGATAAAAGACCCTCTCACCCTCTCACAATAACATGTCCTCTCATTTTATACACCCTATATATATATATATATATATATATATATATGATAGTTTGAAAAATGTAAAAGAACAATATGATATTATATGCTAATGTTTCATATTGTTCTTTCAATTTTTTAAAATATAAAATATATATCAATACATAGACTTAGCCATCCAAAACCCTCCAAAAAAAAAAAACTCGCAGACACACCTTAAATGTCTTTTTGTAGGGAAGGACTTTGCAGGGATGAGTGTATTTTAAAATATATATATATATATATATATAATATTTTAAAAATTTGAAATAACAACATGGTATATGATCATATAATATTTCAATCCCACTTAATTCATTTTAAAAATACATTATAAAGTAATGTAATTTAAAAAAAATAAGGTAAGTCCTCCCCTCCAAAACTCATCATCCAAACATACCCTATTGGAATTTTATACTTTATGTTTAAAATAAATCCTTAAATTTGTTCAAAAGGATATATGATAATGTTGTAACTTTTTGTCGCATGATGCAATATTTTTTAGGAATTCACTATAAATTTTTTCACCTGCAAGACTTTTTTATAATTTTATATTTGTTTATATCTAACATTTCAACTTGTCTAGTGCCTTGTGGGTTTTTTAATTCTTGAAGTAAAAAAGCTTAATTTTATTTTATGCTGAATTCAGTTTCCTTTTTTATGTGATAAATGTTACACTAGTTTCAATTTAGAGTTTTTTGCTGAACATCTTCACCAATGTCTTGTGTAGGTAGATATTGCTGCCAATTTCAAGAGAAGCCAGTTGAAGTATTCTTACCATTGGCTACACTATGATGGAAGTTGAAGCAATGGATGAAGGGAAAAGCGAGGAGCAAATTATGACTGCAAACGCAGCTGAAAGACAAGTGAATGATAAAGATGGTAATGGAAATACGAAACCACGAGTTGGAATGATCTTTAAATCTGAAGAATCTGCAGTGTCATTTTATAGTGCATATGCAAGACATGTAGGATTTAGCATCGGCTTTTGTCAATTCAACTGTGTCGATTCAATTGAATTTTGGGACTTTACTTGTTCTAGTGAAGAATTCAAAAGGAAGAATGTGGCAAGTTGCAATGCAATGCTTAGGATAGAGAGAAAAGATAAATATTGGACAGTGACAAAGTTTGTTGAGGACCACAGCCATTCTCTAGCTTCCTCTAAAACGGAGAAACACAGTCGGCCACATAGGCATTTTGTAGGTTCTAAAAGAAACGTTGGAGAGACATCCAATGCCAGTAATGATTGCAATGTTTCTATGAAGGGCAAATATGGCAAACCGATTGGTGCAGAAAATGGTCATCCAACAAGAAACATTGGGCCTTTTGCCAATGGAAGATCATTCCGAAAGAGGACTCTTGGAAGTGATGCTCAATATCTTCTCAATTATTTTCAGAAGATGCAGTGTGAAAACCACGGCTTTTATTATGCAATACAGCTCGATGATAAAAACCACTTGACCAATGTATTCTGGGCTGATTCAAGGTCAAGAGCAGCTTATAATCACTTCGGTGATGCAGTAACTTTTGACACAACGTATCGGACAAATCATTACCAAGTCCCAATTGCTCCATTTACTGGAATTAATCATCACGGTCAAATGGTTTTATTCGGTTGTGCATTATTACTAGATGAATCTGAGTCTTCCTTTATATGGTTGTTCAGGACTTGGCTATCTGCTATGAATGGTCAGCCTCCCGTTTCGATAACCACAGACCAAGATAGAGTCATAAAGGCTGCTGTTACGCATGTGTTACCAGAAACTCGCCACTGTATCTGTAAATGGCACATTTTGCGAGAAAGTCAAGAACGACTGGCGCATATTTACCATGCACATCCTTCACTCTATGGAAAGTTTAATAGTTGCATTAATTCCTCAAAGACAGTTGAGGATTTTGAGTCAACATGGAAGTCTCTTCTAGATAAATATGGTCTTGTAGGAAATGATTGGCTTGAAGCAGTGTATAACGCTCGCAAACAATGGGCCCCTGCTTACTTTCGTAACACATTCTTTGCTGATTTAACTTCAAAACATGGAGCAAGCTCCTTTTTCGATGGCTATATAAATCAACAGACAACCATGCCTTTATTCTTTATGCAGTATGAAAAATGTCTCGAACATTCATTGGAAAAAGAAATAGAAGCAGATTACGAGACCATTTGTACCAAACCATTTTTGAAGACTCCGGCACCAATGGAAAAACAGGCTGCAAATTCGTATACTAAGAATATTTTTGCAAAGTTTCAGGAAGAACTCGTGAAAACTTCTGCTTATACTGCAAATAAGATTGAAGATGATGGTGTGGTCCGTAAATACAGGGTTGCAAACTTTCAAGATAATCGCGAGGCATACACAGTCAGTGTTCCGTTAGATATTTCTGGAGCAAAGGCAAATTGTAGCTGTCGAATGTTTGAATACTCGGGCATTCTATGTCGACATATACTGACTGTCTTCACTGTTACAAATATTCTTACTCTTCCATCACACTACATTTTGAAACGCTGGACAAAGAATGTAAAATCCAGTGTTGGAACAGATGAAGAAATACCAGATCAACTCGGCATTGAAAATATCACTTCACGTTTTAATAATTTATGTCGAGAAGCCATTAAGCTTGCAGAAGAAGGAGCAGTAGCTGTAGAGACTTATAATGCTGCAAAGGATGCCTTAAGAGAGAGTACTAAAAGGGTTAGTGATGTGAAGAAAAATGTTGCAAAAGACGCACCTCCAACTCCGAGCACTCGGGGTAATATGCCTCAAGACGACAATAGCAGGATGAGCTCTTCATCAGTTTTTGAAGCCGTCCCATCATGGTGGTCTTGGCCACATTCAGTATTGCCTCACTTTAGTATTTATGACATGGAACTTCCCGTTAATGGTCTGAATCATCCTTGTATTGCTCCTGCTCCTGCACCTGCGCCTGCTCCTGCTCCTGCTCCTGTTCATCGGGACAATGGCTCTCCACATAGCGTTGTATTGATCTGACTCACCCTAATATTTAATACTGCTATGCCAGTCATTCCTTTAATTGACTATCGTTTTTCGATGCAGGTTGTCCCTATTTCTTGTTTCAAGTCAATGACTTGGGTTATTGAAACTCAGAACTCAGACACTTCTAGTAAAGTTGCAGTGATCAACATGAAGGTGTGTATATATAATTATGTAGCACTGACACTTCAAGTTGAAGGCGTGTTCAATTTGACCAAGACACCAACACGATATTGACACATCTGATTAATTCAACTATTTCTTTTCTATTAAATTATTATTATTGTTGTCCACGTGTTAGTATGGCGTTCAATGATTGTATCTGTGTCGATACTTTATCGTATATATAAACTTATGCCTACAAGCTACGCTTTCTGTTTCTATACTTGTGAGTACTTATAAATACGTGTGTAGATAACATGTACAATGCGTTAAAAACATTTTTTCCTATCTGTTAATTAAGTTAACCCTTCATGTAGCTGCAAGATTTCAGCCAAAGTTCTTCAGGAGAGACAGAAGTGCAGTTCAGAGTGACGAAGGTAACTTTTCGGCCCATGTTGGAGTCAATGACTCGCATCAGTTATCAGCTCATTGGACCTGTTAATAGAACTGCTCTTGTTAGTCTAAAGGTATATAAACATAGATCATGGTCCCCTATTCTTCTTTGCTTCTAAAGAAATAGTGAATTTTTCATTTTCATGAATTATAAGATTGTGTCCAAGTATTTTAACTTATTATATGGTTCTACTTCTTCCAGCTCCAGGATACAAAGATAAGTACCAGGGAAACGGAGCTGAAATTCCGAGTTACCAGAGATTCACTGGATTTAATGTTGAATAATATGTACTACATCATCGAGCAACTATAAAATTTGTAAGCATTATATTTCAAACCATTTACTTTTATCTTTAAACTAACGTATATTGGATAAAATTAAACATCAATTTCTCAGCTCTTCATTTTATTTTTGAAGCAATTTAGAATATACTATTCCTGTTATTTTAGGAGTCTTAATGTATCAAAAATTTTACAAAAAGTTTATTATTATTTTTATAATTATCACCTATCATTTCTAAAACATGTCTTTTTGTGACAGATACAATAAATTTTGGACACTTTCAGTGGCAGCAATGTCAAAGTGCAGTTTCAAGGATACTCTCATCCATCCTCTGAAGAATTTTTTTCTCAAGATTTTTCATGTTGGATACACATTCATGATTGGTGTACCTAGGGACCCTTCAATATTTTACTCTCATCCATACTAGAATTTTTTCTTTTCATGTTATGCTTTCGTTATCGTACTCTAGAATACCCGGTTATATTTTGTGCAATAATCAATAATAAAAGTCAGGAGTATTCGACAGTTCTAAATTTGATTTAGCTAGAAGTTCAACTCAATTTGGCCATGAACTTCTGTTTTCGGCTCAAAATTGACTTGATTCAAACTCGCAAATCACTCGGCTGGTCTTGTTAGTTTAAATACATCGTTCTCGCAACTCAATTTGGCCATGAACTTCTCCACCGCAAGACATGACCAAATCACATCCATAATCCATCACACTCCTTTTCCAATTTCCTTTTTATTTTGTTGTATGTTGTGTTAAATTTTGGTTTAACTCTCTTGTAGTGCTATTTCATGATTGAATACTTGGATAGTGCACTTGTAATTGCACAATGGTTGAACTTGACGGAGAGAGAAAACAAACTTTTGATTTTAATTTTTTAAAACTCAGGTATTAAAATTCCATTGGTTTGACTGACCATGCAAGAATTTCTCATGAGAGATTCATCTCCATTGATGGGTGTTTTATTTTGATACAATAATCTTAACTATTATTGAAATGTCAGTGTAATTTGTTATCCTTCATCCAAATAATAATCTTGACAAAGAGCATTCAATTATTTAATCAAAACAATACATTTTGTAGATGATGGAATTGAAATGAACCCGTTGTATTAGAAGGATTTTCGAATTTCCTTGAATTTTGATTCCTCCGTTTTGAATTCTTGAGTGAAATAAACAAATTAATTAAATTGCTCAATTTTTTTTTAACCTCTACTCTTGTGTCATATACTCATCGCCACAATGGGGTATTGTCATGGGTGCCAAATTGAACACAACAACTTCGTCTTGTATTGGAAATGACACATCAATTTATAGAAATTTGTTCAATAGATACTTCAATTTTGCACCCTATCAGGTCTTAACAGCCTAGATAATATTTATGAGTAAAATTTGGGTGTAAAATCAGACCAGATCGTAACTTCCGGTCAACTCTGATCATCTAATACAACGGGTCGGTCTATCTAATTTCGCTTCCTATGATGTCTTAACAGCCTAGAGAGCATTTATTTATTTGCTGCACATCCAAATTCTTAAATTACTTCAATTGAATTGAAATTGGTTGCTTTTACTTGTAAAATCTAGTCAACTTTTTACAGCCTAGAGATCAATTTGGATGTGCCGCAATTTGGATGTGCATATTGAGCAATCATCCAATTTGTGCTGAGAGTAGTTGAACAAACACGTTCAGAATACCAAACAAAGGGAACACGAGACTGACTTTATTCACTTTTTAATTTCATCTTGATCATTGTCCGAATGGGATTTTTACTAATTTCTAAATATTTTTTTCTATTTGTGATATTTTTTAACTGTTGATTGCTCTTCAGTTTTTATTTGAAAAAATGATTGCAACACTGGAATCCATACCTTTGACTATTGTTATATCAATTTTGTTAAGTGAAAAAACGACTTGTTCTTCTGTAACTATTACAGCTATATGGTGAAGAAGCCCGAGGGCATTTTATATCTTATTTTACACGAAACGAATGCACATTTTAGTAAAAACAAAATTATCCAATCAATTGATTTAAATAAATTATAATTGGACTATAGTTATTGCTTTTTATCATTTCTCAAAATATTGAAATATTCCCAGGGACATGAATTTCCGTAAAAAGTAAAAAAGTCACCGAAAAATTCGCAGAAGAAAAAGAGCATGAACCTAGCAAAAATATCAGTAACACAGCCAGCTTTCAACTCTGCAGGTCGCATGGCCACTCCATCTCAGAATTTATACAAAACCAGTCACCCAAAGACACCTACAAACTCCGATAGTCTATCACGGTGACCTCTTCGTCTGGAGCATCCAAATCTTGATAACTGCCACCAATGGAATACATGTATATCATACAAAGTTAACCACAGAACAAATACAAATTTGACGACATCAATTAAGTACAAATAATTTATTGATATCTGCATTCTTATGTAGCAGGCACATGCTTCTGTTTCCTAACTTTGTGGTTATAATATCGAAGGAGTAAAAAGAAAACAATAAATAAAGGAACTATCAACAAACATTAGATTATGGACAAATAAGCTGGGCTGAGGATTGAAGTAACAGATTGGATATTTAAATCAACTTTGCACCAACATTTCCAGATGAAAGATCCCAGAATTTAGAAAGAGTCAGAGTGAAGAAGCACACAAAATATATGAGCAAAGGGTCATGCAGAGAACACTTTACCTTCGCATCTTCCGAGGATCTGGTCTAAAACCTGGAGGAAGAGTAATTATTGGTGCCGGTCCACCCATATGATGCGGGCCAGACAGCATATTTATTCCAGAGCCATCAAATGAAGATGGTCCTCCTTGATCTCTAAACATCTGCATTGCAACTTCTGGTGGAGCAGGAACAAAGGGTCCTAATGGCCTGCAGCGTTATAGATTAAATAATCACTCACCAAATCTGAAGAAATAAAAAATGTGCATCAGATTGTGAGAAGGGTAATTGGAAGAGGCAACTGACCCAGCACCAGGTACAGGCATCAATACTGGTGGAGGTATATCTGAGGTAAAAGGAGGAACACCAGGCCCTGCAAACGTGTCTTGCATTGTTTCGTCATGATTTCCCATCTCAAGTGCTTTGGACAGCCTTTCACGGGATGGGGAATTAGCTCTATCTCCATTCATTCTGTCATATCGTTCATGGTCTCGACGATTACCACGATCATCTCTCAATCGGCCCTCAAAACCTAACCTTTGATTTAAAGGCCTGTTGTCCTTCTACAGATGAAAAAGAAAAAAACAGAAAGGACCATAGCAATTTGAATGAGTATAGATTATAATATTTAAAAGAAATACAAATGCTAAGCTCAAGACAAAGGTTGACATAAACTCCTTAAGGTTGATACATCAGATTATCTTCAATCATGGATATACCGCATAGTAAGGAAAGTAAAAGAAAAACTTTTCACTGTTTGACAAGCTGTTCAGAACCCATGGTTCTGAAATGCCATATTGAGGATAAACTAATGTCAAAACATGAACACCAAAAGGTTCTCATAAATACAACGATCATAGAGAGTTTTATCAAATCATGTTTCGATGGATATAGTGGTCTACCTGAGATTGCTGCATGACAGGCTTTCCACCAGGAGCATCTGGATCACTACAACAGTAGTAAGGCCACTATTAGTAATATTTTCACCAATACTCGCAATACTGACCACAAAATATAGAAAGTCTTAGTTATTACTTACTTCATGTAATTTTGAGCATAGAGATCCTCACGCAATTTCGAAGTTTGTTCAAGAGCAAGCTCAGGGTGCTTTAGCTTCAGATGTTTGTACACAAATTCAGCAGCATGAAAGAGCTTTGTGCAGCCCTTAGCTCCACAACCATACTTCCATCCATACTTTTCGTCCCTGATTTTTCTAACATATGGATCCAACACTTCAATTGCTGCAGCATCTATTTTCTCCTTAGCAGCCATTACTTCCAATGGATCCTGACCATTCAACCTTCCCTGCCAAAATGAGTCAAGTTTCTTCTCCCATTCAGACCCTGATTTACCTGTTTCTTCATGCCCTGTTCTTTCTGGCCTCACATGCCTAAAACCCTTAGCCTCATTAGTCTCAATCATGCCATAATAATCTACACCGTGAATCCGCCACAGATATGTAATCAGTGTGTCCAAAAGCTCAACACCTTCTAAACCCTTAACAGATGTTAGGCCTCGTATAATGACTGTGGGACCCACAGATCCATTGTGAGACTTGTCATCAGTTTTGTTGTGATCACTGCTGCATAAAATATTATCTCCGATCCTCTTCTCTGTGTCAAGCTTGCGAACAAGGGCCTGAGCCTGTTGAACATCTGCTTGTATTCGTCTTGGTTCAGCACTGACAGGATGAGCCTTTGGAGCAGCTGAGAAATCACTTTTTTTATCAGAACCCCACCCATCTCTTCTTCGTTTGTCTTCCGCTTCCTCCTCTGAATTTGGCTCGCTAGCTTGCCCTGATTTGCTGGATAAAGAGGCACCTAAACCCGGATTTCTGCATTGGTTGTAACACAACATATGCATAATTATGAATACGGAAGGCCAGATTGAGAGATGCACAAACAAGAGTAAGTAAAAAAGAGGACAAGAACTTACGGATCTAATGTTCCACTATGCAAATCAAGCAAAAAATCCTTTGCCAGCTGTCGAGCACTTTCATTCCTCCTAAAAGATATGAAGAAATAAAAATTAGAATCCACCTATCTATCGAGTAAGCACTCCCCACAAAAATAAAAATGATCTGTTAAGATTAACAGGACAATATGTTGTGTTTTACAACAGAATTGTAAAATTGATATAAAAAAAATAATAATAATTACCTTTCAATGACTGTAAGCAAATTTGTTGGATGATATTTATCTTTCAACCTATATAAAAAGTAAAACGAGAAATGGAACTCAACATCAGATTGTGTGGACTTACAAAAATATGGCAATTCATAGTTTTACAGTAAACATTTAAAGATTGAATACTACAGATTGTTAGAGAATAGAGAATATAAAGATACGTACCACTCCTCATCCTTATGAGCAGTGAAATAAGCTCTTTTTTGTGTAGAAATATACTCTGATTTGTATTCTTGATACCTAGAAAAATCAATCAGAAGTCATTTGTCAATGAAGATCTGAAATTTTCTTACATGACTCGAACTCAGACATAATGCAAAAGATTATTTTCCACAACTTACCTACGTTCTGCTTCAGTTGGTAGTATATCATCCTCAAGCTCCTGAATGAATTGCTTATAGGACATCAACCCTTCTCTAAAACAGGTCATAATTATACTAATGTTAACATGTAGTTCCAGAAAGATCAATTATCAGACAGAAGAAAAATAAAGACAGCTTACATCATTAAACAGACAATAATATAATCATTGTGTACAATAAGTGTTCTTTCATTATTTATTTACTGAGGAAACTCAACTGTAGACGCATTTAGGTATTAAAGTGTCGCAAGTAGATATTTAATGTTGAATGGATAAATGAGTGCACTGAGTGCTCCTTAAGTTCAGAATCAAGATTTTAAATATAAGATATGAAAATGAATTTTGTTGAAGTTTCTTTTAGCAGAAACAACGGTTCATTCACCATGAGTTGATTAAATCAACAATGAAAATTAAAACCAAGACCTGAAATTATAATATTGCAACTTTTTAAGGAAATTTCAGATTAAGTTGTTACATTTAGATATCAACAAAACCCAACCAGCACAAAAAATATTAGGCACTAAGCGAATAGCTGATACTCCACGCCAATCCCAGTCAACAACAGTAAGCTCAGGAGCCCATTATCTCTATTCAGTTTCCTATAATGCTCTCAATATATATTGCACACAAAAAGGAACATTGGATACGATGTATTCACTGACGGCATGATGAAGATCATGTTCGTTGATGGTAATGATATAATTTTCTATGTGCCAAAAGGCATTCAAAGTCAAAGGTGACATGTGATGTGATACAGCGCTGCAGTTATTTGATATGGAATAAAGAGGAAACCACAAACAGCATGTGGTGAATTAAAATTACATGTAAAAGGAGTTATGCAAAAGCAATTATTAGTTTTGAAAATATAAACTCCGAATTGGCGAGAAGAAGACAAGTTGCTTAAATAAGATATCAAACGTGGTCAAGAAAGGAATTGCCAAAAAAAGTTGAGTCTAAGTGACTTGATGAAATCTAGTTTAGGAATCTGTTAACAGTCATATAACCAATGTGGAGATCCAGTCAACATTGTATCTAGACTTCCATAGAAAATATCAATGCCTAGAAACATCTTTTGGATAAAGACAAATTATTCATTAACCACTGATAAAACTCTGTCTATGATGGACATGAAAGAAACAAAATTGTAGGTCATATTGATTCATCAAACGGTACAACAACTGAGAAAAAAAACTAGAAAGCTGACCTTTGCCCACCGCCACTTGGCAAGTCTGCATAACCACGATTGGATTCCATACCTGTAAAAAGTAAGTACCAAATAATAAGTCATCTTGATCCAATAATAAAATTCATGTGAAAAAAAACCAAGCATCCCATTCTAAATCTGGGTATATCCTGAAGAAGTATGTGATATTTATTTGCTTTGATTTTTATGTCACTAGCAAGGTTGTGTACTTGATCAAGGATGAAGAAAAATCGAAAATAGAAATGCAGAGTATATATAAACTTTAAAAAGCTGTTATCAGTCTTTGGAAGAAATTAAGAACAGATTACAATTAATAACAACGAGGGAATTATGAAAAGCTGTTAACTGTAGAGAAATACAGCTCATGAACTATACTAAAAACCATAACCGTTAAGAGAAGAAAATGACAATTAGAGAATCAATTTGGTAGTGATAGGGCAAGTGTTGTCAAATATCGGCCACTGCGGAATGTTGTGGCGGATATTTTGACAACCACCATAGGCAATTTTTGAAAGATAGTGGCGCCATAGCATTTTATGGCAGATATATGGCTACTCAAAATAGCAGAATTTTGGCTTTAGGCCATCCGCAATCACTAACACTGGTCTTAGGTGATCAACCAGTGAACTCATACATATTTACGTGTACTAAGAAAAGGCCTGTGATTGGGTGAAGAGAGGGTCCAATGGAAGATATTGAAGACGGGAGTTCATGTTAGTTGTACAAACTAGAATTAGGACCTGTTTGGATAAACAACTTAATTGCAACTTATAGCACAAGCCTTTATGTATAACCTTGCATAAGCTATTTTTATAGTAAAAAGATAAAATAATGTTAAATTGTTTTTGTGTATGTTATAAATTGTTTTTACAAGCTATATCGCCGAACTTATGGAAATAAGTTGAAAAAGCTTATGAAAATTGTCATAAGCTGTTTTCATAAGTTCTCCCAAACAGTCTCACAAAATGTATGCTAGTAGATAAGCTCAAATAAGCTAATCCAAACAGGCCCTTCATGCTTTGTCATACATAAAACGGAATGACAGAAAAAAGGAAGAACCCATGTAATTGGCATCATTTAACATACCAGAGACCCCATTTTGATATCCTCCTCCAGAACGATGTCCAAACCTACCATAAGACCTGTCATCACCATAGCCACCTCTTCCACCCCTATCATAGCCACCTCTTCCACCCCTATCATTACCACCTCGGCCACCCCTATCATAGCCACCTCTTCCACCCCTATCATAACCACCTCTTCCACCCCTATCATAACCACCGTAATTATCATATTCAGATCTGCGGTAATCAGATGATCAAAACACAGTCAGATAAAGCATAGCCTTTATATAATTTAGGTATTAGACGAAATAACCAGAATTAATGAACTAAGTTCAGCTAGCTAAGAGAAACCAACTCATTGAACATTGCTATCAAAATGATTTTTCTACAACAAGAACACACATGATGCTAAACCATTCCTAATTCCTAATATTAACAAATAACAACTCATCCTCAAGTAGTCGAACTTTTAGTACTTGTGTCCATTTGGATCCACGTCAATATTGAAATTTATATCCAATAATTAAAATATCAGAAATCATAAAAGAAAACTGTGAACACTCGGCTTTCTAATCATTACCACATGAAGTGCACCAGAACTATGGAATCATAAAAAAGGTTTATCTGATTTTAGATTTTTTTTTTCTTTCTGATTTCCGATTTCATTTTCTATTTTCATTTTTAATTCTAAAGTATCACCTTCTTTTCAAATATTTGTATACAAAATCATCGAAATCAGAAAACCAAGTAAAATGCAACAATTTTGTAATTAAAAATGAAACTTCAAATGAAAACTAAAAAGTTATTCTCAACGAAACTGCCAAAAGCTACAATCTAAACGTGAAATTCTTTTGACTCGTTTTCTAAACGTGAAATTCACTCGACACACAAGTTCAAACTACAACCACCGTGTAGCACCGACACCTCTGATGAAAGGAGTGACCGGTGTTCCGACACTGACACTTACATTCAAATAATTCATTTGCTCAAATTATTTCCGGTGTTTGATGTGTCAGTGTTGTTTCCATAACCACACATAATTGATATTGAAAAATAAAACTACCAACACAAAGTTCAAAATACTTTAAAAAAGAAAATTGAAATTCATCCGGTTTTGTTTTCTGCATCCAAAATCAAATTCTAAGCAACAGCAACAAACATAAAACTCAATAATTGAAAATTTGAATTAGCAGAACAAGAAAAAATTCTAGGCATTGCAATTTCACGCTAAGAAATTCCATAATAATCAAAAAAATTGAAATGGCAAAACATGAAAAAATTCTCTACATTGCAATTCCACGCTTCGAAATTCAATAATCGAAAACTCAAAATAGCAGAACAACAACAAATTATAGAAATTGCAATTTTACCTATCATCGGGTCCATAACCGCCACGGGGACTACCACCTCTCCTGGAGCGTTTATAATTATTATTATAATGCGGAGGAGGCGATCTTCGCATCGGCGGAGAATGACGGCGATCACGATACGGAGGAGGACTAGGACTACGCCTGCGTTTGAAATCCCTATCTCTATCCCTCGGCGGCGACATGTTGTTTCGGTCATAATACTCGCGGCGAGGAGGAGGACGATCGAAATCTCTATCTCTATCATCGCGACGGTAGTCTCTGCGACGGAAGGAGGATTGTGGAGGTGGTGGAGGGAGATCGGAATCGGGGGCGGAGGTGGGAGGAGGTGATTGTGGTTGTGGTGGTGGAGGGGAGGTGGTGGTTGGGGAGGATTGGTCGAGGGAATCGGAGGGAATAGGGGTGAGAACTTCTGCCATTGGAGATTGGAGAGAAACCCTAACGAATGAAGAGAGAAATGAATGAATGAGTGTGAAGTGTGGGTTTGGTTTTTGTTAGAATTTTGTAAGGAGTTTTCAGTGTTATGGTGAAGACCACTCCAACTGAATTAGTACACTTTTCGCTTATCGGGGTTACATGCCAATTTTATTTTAGACAGTACCATAAATAAGGTGGCAACTAGGTTGAGGTTCGAACCTCCGTCACCACATTAAATATAATAATTTTTAAATTTTTAAAGTTGAATCGATAAATTTTTCATTCAAAGAGATATGATATGTCTTTTTTTGACAAAAACAAAACGATATTCAAAAATCGATAGAGTACATTATTCAACACACCGCTAAAAACGTTAAGGATGAATCTGCGAACAAACTCACAGCATCCAAGTTAATAGCATATGACGACATAATGCCTACAAAAATATATGATAAAATTAAAGTTACAGGAATACACATGCCTCCGGATCTGCAATGTTGGCGTCCAAATCTTTGATTGAATAATCGATCTTTAAATATGAATCAAATGAACACCGCACCAAGGCGGAAAATCAAACAACGCCGCACAAGACGACGAACAACAACCACACTCAGATGACGAAATCACGAAGAAAAAAAAACCTAAATCTATGTGAAAATCACTTATTTGTAAAGGATAATCATTTAACAGCAACTAATCATAGTAAAGGATAATCACAAATATGAAGAAAAAAAAAAAAACCCTAAATCTATGTGAAAATTACTTATTTGTAAATGATTAGTAAAGGATAATCTGCATATTTGTATTTAATCCTGTATTTGCCACAAATATGTAAAGGATAATCTGTTAGTAAAGGATAAGTGATTATCCTTTACTATGATTAGTTGCTGTTAATATGTTAAGTGATTATCACTTAACAGCAACTAATATGTTAAGTGATTAAGTGATTATCACTTAATCTGTTAAGTGATTATCTGTTAAGTGATTATCGTTTGATAATCTGTTAAGTGATTATCACTTAACAGCAACTAATATGTTAAGTGATTAAGTGATTATCTGTTAGTAAAGGATAATCACTTAACAGCAACTAATCATAAATAAGTGATTTTCACATAGATTTACAAATAAGTGACTTTACATATTTGTGATTATCCTTTACTAACAGATAATCACTTAATCACTTAACATATTTGTGTTTTCAGTTGCTGTAAAGGATAATCACTTAACAGAGTAAAGGATTAGTTGCTGCAAACACTTATTTGTATTTGCCACATCATCACTTAACAGATTTTTTTAACGGCAGGGACTAAAGTGATAACGGAAGTGTAGAGTTAGAGACTTGTTTGTATTTAATCCTGAGTCAGGGACCTATGTGACAGCGAGGTGCAGAGTCAGGGACTAAAGTGACTATTTGCTCTAAAAAATACGAAATGAATTTCACACTATCAAAAGTTTAAATTCAATAATAATGTTTTAATAATAAATGAACAGGGTTCATTTTTTCCGTAATAGACTATGATAAATTTTTAAAGCCATACCATGCTTATTTAGTTGACTGTTCTATATAATCTACTGGTTTTAACAACCAAATCTGAATGCAATATCACAATCTTGTCAACTGTGTAACAATCCTTTAGCTATAGTCATGTCCACAGTTCAACTCCCAGCGCCACCCTTTTTAACTTTTTTTTAAGAAGAAAATCATATTTTAGGGAGAAAATCATCAAAAATGTGGTGGATGGGATTCGAACAATAGACTATGATAAATTTTTAAAGTCATGTCATGCTTATTTAGTTGACTGTTCTATATAATATACCGGTTTTTTTTTTGACAAAATAATCTGCCGGTTTTAACAACCAAATCTGAATGCAATATCACAATCTTGTCAACTGTGTAACAATCCTTTATCTATATAGACATGTCCACAGTTCAACTCCCAGCGCCACCGTTTTTAACTTTTTTTTAAGAAGAAAAATCTATATAGTCATGTCCACAGTTCAACTCCCAGCGCCACCGTTTTTAACTTTTTTTTAAGAAGAAAATCATATTTTAACAAAATCATCAAAAATGTGGTGGATGGGATTCAAACCAAAAATGTGGTGGATGGGATTCGAAGAACATGAGACATAAAGATGTAACAAACTTGCCTTAGCCACTTCATCATAGTGCTTTTTCTGTTTAATTTTCGCATTACTAATATATATATCGTATTATAAATCAAATGTACACTAAAAATTTTCTTTTATTAGAATTTTGTCACACCAAACCATCATGTCTAGATCCACCCTTGTGTGTACACCACCTTTGCTTTCCATGTATTACCAAGGGGAGGAGCACGCCCTACAACCTTCCAGTTCATTATTCATTGACCGTTTTATTTTATTTTTTGGGTTAAATATGTTTTTGGTCCCTATAAATATGTCACCTTTTCGTTTTGGTCCCTCTAAAATTTTCCTTCAACTTTTAGTCACTCTAAAATTTTCCATCTTCACTTTTAGTCCCTCCTTTAAAGTAAACTCATACGTAGAATTCATATTTTTTAATAAAATTTTGCATAAAAATTCATAATATTATAGAAATCTCTCCCAAAAAAATTTAGAATTTTTTAACAAAACATGAATTTAATATGAATTTTTATATTGTTTATGGTTAAAAATTCATATTTAATTTGTGTTTTGTAAAAAAATTCTAATTTTTTATTGGAATTTTTTTTACAATATTTTACATATTTCTGCATAATTTCATTCAAAAATACAAAAATTAACTTAAAAATAAGGACCAAAAGTAGTGATTGAAAATTTTATAGGGACTAAAAGTTGAAGGAAAATTTTAGAGGGACTAAAACAAAAAGTTGGTATATTTATAGGGACCAAAAACATATTTAACCCTTATTTTTTTAACTCTTCAGTTTATAGAGGAAATTAAAAGGACTTGTAATTTAAAGTTCTCAACTCTCTGACCAAGAATTGTTCTACAGAAATTGTAACATCCTGATACTTGTTATACAAGTCTTTGGTAGTAATTTTCTTGATTTATGAATTATTTGACAGCTTATATTACATCTAAAGAATTTAAGAAAATTGTAACACTATATTTTTCTTCATTGACTAATTACCGTTAGCTGTTTATTTTAACTATGTGTGTAGTTATCTACTTTTCTTGATCAATTTGATAAACTAGAAATGTCTGACTTGGTAAATTATTTTAATATCAATTACGGAATATGTTTATAGTAAGGAATATAAAGAATTTCTTTAATAATAAATAAATATAATATAATTATAGTAACGTGCTTGATGCTATCTATATAATTTGTTATGTGATAGTTAATAACTCCTAATATTTAGGAATTGTTAGTGGGACTTACGGTTTTCTCCCATAACCCACGTTTGTGTTGATTGAGTGGATTATTCTCTTAATTGGTTATTTAGTCTATTGTAATTCACATTGCAAATCACCTTAATTATTTGTCTATCTCTCCCAAGTGATAACCGACCGTGTTCTCTGCCAATATGTGCCAAGTGTTGTGTGCTTATATTAAGTTCTGCCTAATGCCTGTTAGTGCTAAGTATGTTGGTACATGATGTACCCCACGTTTCTCCCATAGTTCTAATGGTTCTATTGCCTAATTCAAATTCTCACTAATTATACAAGCAATTAGAAACCAAACCCCAACCCTCTCTTGATATATAATTGCACCGAAAACATGTCACATACCATTCTCTCAATTTTCTTGCATATCTGAACAGAAAACCCCCTGGCCATTAGTTGCAATCATGTATATCTTATCACACTATCGTTCATCAAATACTTTTCCAAGTCTATTCGCTTTCCTTCTGTTTTCTTTTGTGTGGCGTGAAGCTTTGAACTCTTTCACTAGCAAGTACTTCGTGAGGTTGTAGAGTTTTCCATGAGAAAGACCTAAGTTTAGGGCTTGACCATGATTTAAATTAAAATAATAGGTTATGATATTTTTTTTTGAACAATCAAAAATGGAATTATATTAACAACAAGAGTCTCAATAGCACAAGGCGTGCCACAAAGACTCCTCAAGAAACAACAATGTTCAGAAGTCTATACAACAACAAAACCAACTTAGCCAATACCCAGACATTTTAAGGGCTTGACCACCATCTATAAGGTAGCGTTTGGCCCGACTTATTTCTGACTTTTCTACATAATAAAAGGAGAAGTTGGGCCAAACACATTTCTAGAGAAGCACTTAATATAAAAAGTTGCTTATTTTTCTAGTGTAAAATACACAAATAAAGTAGTTTTGCTAAAGTTGTTGAAACTAACTTTTGAAGTTCTCGGCAACTTTTTTCAATGTATTCCCCTTCGAATCCTATTGAGCACGTTTTATTTTTCATTTTAATTGATTTTTCAGACGGCATGCATGTGCTCTTCAATTGCTAATTGCTATGTATTATTTTTTGTTTGTTTTTACATTTTTTTTTGAAGACTTGTTTGTTTTTACATTTATTTTTGTTAATTGCTATAATTTGTTTATGTTAAAAAAAATGGTTATCTTCTATTGTCCGTATTAATAAATTGGTTATAAAAAACTACTACTCACAATTTTGTATCCTCGTACATTTTATTGACAATGGTATACTATTATTATTATTTTTAAAGAAATACTATGATGTAAATTTAAAGGTCCATCATTTATATATTTAATTAAGATTTTTTTTTAAAGATCATAAATAATTATTTATTTAGGCCTTTTAATATAATTTACATTATCATAAAAAGATTTCTATTTTCTAAAATATTTTACTGTACGTTCAAATATAATAAATTATATGTTTTTAAATTTTAATTTTTTATATTGTTTAGTAATATATATATAAGGAATTTTTTCTTTCATTTTTAAATAATTTAATAGTTATTAGATCCTAACAAGGCATTTTCATCAACAAAAAAAAAATCATAAATGAGGTAATCGTTTATGAAATATCTTCAAAAATTACTTAAAATCATAATGTATGAATTTTTATATATCTTATTCTCCTCTTTATCTATAATATTTTTTAAAAAAATTGTTTCATTTTCCCCTAAAAAAATGATTGTTTCTTTTAAATATATTTATTTATTTATCATAATTTCTTTTGAAATATGAACTTTCTTAAAATAAATTCATTTTAAATAAAAATATTATCAAACATTTGAACATAAAATAGATTTTGAAATAAAAAGCAGCATTTACCAAACAACTTTAACTTCATTTCTAAAGCTCATATTTTTAACTTTAAGTTTAAAGTAGCTTCTATGCCTCAAAAAAGTTGGGCCAAACGCACCCTAAGTGCCAAACAAAAAAGTAACTTTTCTAGCTTTCAACCAACCTAAAGACAAATATTTTACTTTGTCAAGCAACCTGGGCAAAGGAGTGATAGAATTATTGAAACACCTATTGTTACGTTCAGTCCATAAAACCCAGACACAGAGAAGCCAAATAAGCTGGAGAAAAGACTTTGTAGCCCTACTACCACCTGTTGAGTGAACAAACTGAACAAAGTGGCCAGACACAACATTAGTGTCCACTCCAACGAAACCAATCCAATCGCGAACCATTGGCCAAAGTAAAGCAAAGGAAGAGCAAAAAAGAAACAAGCCGATTCTAAAGCACCGCAACCAGAGACACACAAACCAGCTTTTGGTGAAATGACACCTCTGTAGATCAGATTCGATTTGGTAGGCAAACGATCACGAAGAAGCCTCCAAGCGAACACTGATACCTTCATAGGAACTTGTCCGTGCCAAATCATCTCCGCTGCTGAGTCCACCAGAGGTAAATCTTTAGAAGTCAACACGTAATATGCCCCCAGAACAGAGTAACCCTGCATGGGGTCTGGGATCCACAACCACTGATCTAAAACATTAACAAGCAAATAAACATCAAGCAGAAGAGCTCTACACTCCTCTAACATCTTCTCCTCCCACACCCACAATCTCCGCCTCCACTGCCACGCCTCACCCCCCCCCCCCCTCCTCTACACCAAGAGAAAACAAATCTGCCACTGTAACAGATTTATTTACATAAAGCTCAAACAACCTACGAAAGCGAACACACAAAGGAACCGACCCCAACCATGTATCAAACCAAAAAAGTGTATCATTCCCATCCCCCACCTTCTTAGTAACACATTTCTGAAACCAACCTCCCCCATCACCATCGTCCCCATCCCTAATCCTCCCCACCTCCCGGCACCAAGAAGAACAACTCCGGCTCCCATCCTCCAACCTCCCACAGACCTCGCCATAACGGGCGACTAAAACTCTATACCAAAAACCACCCCTATCCACTAACATCCTCCAACACCATTTCCCTAGTAAGGCAATATTAAACTCCTTCAACTGTCTAACCCCTAACCCTCCAAACTCCTTTTGGAGACAAACAGAACTCCAGCCTATCCAAGATATTTTCCTATGTTCCTCTAATAGGTTATGATATTGAATTTGATATGCTTATTGATTCAATGGATGAGTGAAGAGATTAATTGTTATTAATAAATATATTGTTGTTTAGTAATTTTTGTTGTGACTTTGAAGAAGATGTGAATTTTGATAATTATACATGTGATTGATTAGTTGATATATATGATTGTTGATATGTGAAACTGTGAATTTTATTGATTTAAAGCGACTCTGTGTTGATTTTGTCTCTAGAGGTTTTGAGAAATTTTATTAATTTCGAGGTGTGATGATTTTGTGGAATTGATAAGCTACGTGGCTTGAGAATATAAAACTATAAAGATTTGAAGAAAAAATACATTTCATTCATATTATTGTATATAATGGTGTCATAAGATACAAATGGTAAGATTCTTATTTGCCAATTAAGGCGATTCATATGCATCTGTCAAATGAGACGATTAAAACTATTTTGCCCAAATGGGGCGATTAAAACTACTTTGCCAAATTGGGCGATTAAAATCATTTTGCCACCAAATTGGATCGATATCCGCATCATGTTCTAGTTGCATTTCATGCATCTGCATTAACATTGACTCTTGTGTCTTGTGTTTGCTTCTTTTAATATATTTTGGAGTGATGAATATTTTAAACATTTAAAACGCAAAAGAAATATCTTAGAACAATTCCTTGATAATGGTTGTATATTCTTATTTGATGTTGTAACTTATTATTGATTTTATTCATGGGCGTTGAGGACTAACCCTTACAACCAACATTTTAGGTACCAAAGGAGATATTCATGTGTGCTTAATGTTTTGCTTGAAGCGTGGACGAGGGGAAACAAATTTGGGTTTATGAATTGTAATTAGATTAGTATAACTATTTTCTCAGGTTCTAGTTAGGAAAAAAAAATAGTCCTATTTTTTTTTTTAAATGAAAAAAATTAGACGTAATTTCTTAGATAAAAAATTCAGGACTTTACAGAAATCAAACTCGAGTTCTCTTAAATAATTTGTCGCCCAAAATCACTTAGTTAAGTTTCTTGATCTATATTTTTTATTTCTTATATGGTAGTATGTGATTGTGGTGTGATTATTTTTTTTTAACATATCAATTGAGATAAAGATATTGTTTATATCATATTTGTAAATGATATTATGTGATTTAATTTAAATTTTTTATCGCTAATTTATAGTTTTATAAATTCAAGGATTCATATATAAAGATATATAGAAAGAATTGTGAAGAATATGTTCAATGTAATAAACTATTCGAAAGCAGAAAGACATACACTATCGTGCCTATCTGTCCGCTCTTTTTACTACGTTAACATGTGTATTTTTATTATGTTTGTTTGTATAATTTTGATTAGAATTTTTAAATTTTTAAAAATATTTCCTCAAAAAAAAAATTTTAAAAAAATATTAATGGAAATTATTCATACATCAATGTATCTACAAATTATTGTCAAAGTATATAACGAAATTATTTATCAACTCGACGTAGTATTTTGGTTTGCCTGTATATAAAATATTTTATCTCGATATATCGATGGCAATTTTTCTTTTCTTATTGATTATATTTATAGTGACATATTCTTGATCTAGTTTGTTAGACTTTTTTAAGGATAAAGGAAAAACCTAGACAAATACTCATGTCGTATTTGTTACATGTTATATATTGTGTGGTAACAAAAAAAAAAAAAAGTGCTCCTAATTCAAAATCAATGTTTAGTCTCTATTAAGACAAATTAAGAATGGAAAAAAAAATTTGTAAACAAATCATATTTGATGTGCCCTAAAAAAATTAGATTTTGCTCACATTTTAATTAATTAATTTATCGGTGTTTTATGTATGTATACTTTAATATTATACAAATTCTTTTTTAAGGGAATATTATATAAATTCTTGACATGTATGTTTATTGTGTTTACAAACACTTTTTTTTTTGTAAAAAAAAAACACTTTTTTTTATAATTTACGCATCTAAGCTTAATAAAAAAATAGACATAATAAACATAATAAAACGTATAATTTAAAATCACTTTATATTTCT
Source organism: Medicago sativa (assembly GCF_051527215.1). NCBI lineage: Eukaryota > Viridiplantae > Streptophyta > Magnoliopsida > Fabales > Fabaceae > Medicago > Medicago sativa. The sequence continues at coordinate 33,546,720 of NC_140756.1, read as the reverse complement.
AACATATATAATATATATTTTTACATTACATGTATGACTTCAAAAATCATATTTAATACATGAAGCATGGAAAGATATGTATTTTATAAGATATAAGATATATTGGCGGTGTCCTGCAAGTAGTTAGATGTGTTTTTAGTGAAAAACATGTATGACTCACAAAATCATATCTAATACATGATGATGACGAAGAAGGAAAGTCATATTTAATATATTTTTTTAGTATCATATTTAATATATTAATGTAGTTGGCTTGGTGATCAAAATGCATAACTTAAATAGTCATATTTAATACATGAGAATCATGAATAATCAATTAATTGTGTATGATTTAGATTTGATAGATACTACCCACACCCCAAATAATCCAAGTTACACCCCAAAGTTACTAATATACCCTTTATTCATGTTCACTGCACATTAATTATGTATAAGTAAATTCAGTTTATGTAAACTCAGTTTACGTAGTGTATGTAAACTCAGTTTACATGAGTTAAGTAAACTGAGTTTACATACACTACGTACACTGAGTTTACATACACTATGTAAACTGAATTTACATAAGTAAGTTAAGACTGAGTTTTAGTTCATGTAAACTGAGCTTACGCAGTTCATGTAAACTGAGTTTACATAGTTTATGTAAACTGAGTTTACATACACCACGTAAACTGAGTTTACGTAGTTTATGTAAACTGAGTTTACATACACCAAGTAAACTGAGTTTAGGTGTATGTTATTCCTTTTTAGAATATGTACTACGTAAACTAAATTCACGTGAGACCTATATGTAAACTTAAATTACGTTACCTTTCTGGCTCTGTCTACCGTGAGAGACTTTAATAGGTCTCTTACGGTGTGCAACTAAGATAATTTTTTTTAACCGTTAGATAACAAAGACATAAGGATTTTATCATATACTGTCAGTACCAAATACTTTTTTAATGCATTCTCCCTTTCCAAATTCTCTCTCTTCTCTACCCAGATGACAGAGAGGGGGCAGCCACCACAACAAGAATATGCAGCAAAGAGAGTGGTTTGGATAGACCCCCTCTCTCTCATAGTATATCAGTGGCCACCAATTCTTAATTCAAGGATCCCCTCTCTCTCATAGTAATTCAAGGATCACCTTGAGTGTTGAACTAGAAGGATCCCCTCTTTAATTTCTAAAAAACTTAAATTTTTTGTTGCGATTTTATGGGTTTTGTTTTGTTCCAGAAGTATTATATTCTCTTCAATGGGTAATATATATGAAGTTAATACCATTCTTTTCTAAATTTATTCTAAATCTGAGAAATAATTTTTGAGACACATGAACATTCTACCATGAGAATGGTGAAAGGAAAATGGGTATTTGCATGGCTGAGAAATCTGCATCAAAGAGTATTGATTTTATATGGAATAAGAAAGGAGTGGAGAGTGAATTGCTAGAGGAAGAACAAATGGAGAGTAATTTGAGAGGTTACGTCTTTCATTGATTTTGGTTTTTTTTTTTTAAGGGTTGTCTGTCATTGATGAGAGCTCATGAGAAGAATGTTAAGGAAGATAATCGTGTGTGTTTAAATTATAGTGTGCTTGATACATCTAACGGATCTGAAAGGTCATGCACGGTAGGAGACCTATGAAGGTCTCTCACCGTAGACATCGCCTACCTTTCTACGTAAACTTAAATCAAACAAATCGATGTAGACGTGAGTGGAGAGTGAATTGCTAGAGGAAGAACAAATGGAGAGTAATTTGAGAGGTTACGTCTTTCATTGATTTTGGTTTTTTTTTTTTAAGGGTTGTCTGTCATTGATGAGAGCTCATGAGAAGAATGTTAAGGAAGATAATCGTGTGTGTTTAAATTATAGTGTGCTTGATACATCTAACGGATCTGAAAGGTCATGCACGGTAGGAGACCTATGAAGGTCTCTCACCGTAGACATCGCCTACCTTTCTACGTAAACTTAAATCAAACAAATCGATGTAGACGTGAAATTAACAACAACTATAAACATCCATAAATCATAGAGCAAACGATAAATAGAAACTCGAAGAAATTTATGAAATTCACTTACTTGTATTAATCAAGTACGTATCAATGAAAGAGATGTTGATTCAATTGACGATTTTAGTAGGTATTGATTGCATATCCATGGTGGTTTGTGGGTGAAAAAGGGGTGAGATTCAGAATGATAGTAAAAGAAGGATTTTTAGAAATTTAGATGAAGAGGGTAATTTTGGTATTATTGTAAAAAATTTAATAAATTTGGGTGTAACTATGATTATATGGGGTGAAACTAGAAAGAGTCTTTAGATTTAGATGGCATTCAAAATAGAATTTTTTTTTTAATTTGAATTTAATTAGAAATCAATTATATTTTTATCTTTTCTGTAATTAAAATTTGTAACACGTAAAATTCTCATTTTTAGAAAAATAATTCAAAAAAACAATGCAACAAACCTAACGTAAGACCATGGTCGAGTAGCTTGAAATAGAGACACCTTTGAGGATTTTTGTGGGAGAGATAAAAAAAACTATGCAACAAACCTAATGTAAGACCCATCAATTGAAATCTATCCAATTAATTACCACATATACATGCATACCTGATCACCATAATCATACATGATAAATAGATTAGGCAAAGATACAAAACATACAGATTATGAGAACCTAAAACAACGGTGATCTAACACACTCATAAGGGTAGACGGCGAACGGTGAAACCCTAGGAGAGACAACAAACGATTCGCTAGAGTTGTTGAATTGACCAACACTTCAAATTGATGGTGAAATTCTATTTGTGAGAGTTAAATTATCTAGACATATTTTAACAATAGAATCAAAATCATACTTTATGATACTAAAATCGTTTCTGGTGGAATAACCCATTGACAAAAATCATACATTATACAGTGTAGAAGTGTGAAATCTCGGGTTTGAACCCGCATCCCACCACATCAAATGTCCATGCATACATAATTTATAAAACAATACTTCATCCGTCCTAATTATAAGAGAAATTTTGCAAATTTTTTGGTCCGCTTAAAAGAAAAAGTTACAAATTATATTAAAGTATTTATTATTTAAATTATTTTTTTTATCCTCATTCAAATATTTGCCTCTTTTGTTTTAGTTGATGAGTTCAATTACTCACAATTTTGAATGAGGTTATATATGTAAAAAAATCAAAAACATCAAACAACAAATGAGTTAATTCGTTTTGATGTTATTAGGTTTTATCTTTTATAATTGGGATCATAAGAATATTACGTATCTATGTAATCATTGAATATGATATAATTAGGATGAGAAACAATACTAAATATCTATGTTATCGTTGCATTTGATGAGACATTTTTCTAAACTAAAATAATTAAAATGTTTACTTGAAAACAAAAAATACAAAGACAAAACAATTCTAATAATATGATTATTTTAGTCGATAAGGGCACCAAAAATATTAGGGTCGGGCCTGAACACTATGTTACTCTTTTTTCCTTTAATGTTTTACTAATTGTACTACGAAAACTTCATAAAAAAAAAGTCCTCAAAGGAGCATAAAAGTACTCAAGTATTAAAATACCATAACATCATGAATAAAAAACTATCATGGACGAAGAGTAGAGAGGACTACATCTTGAAGAGAGCTATCTCTTTGCATAGCAGCTTTGAATTCATCAAATGTAACTTTACCATCATTATTAGCATCCATTAGGTCAAAAATCTCATCCAATTTTCCAGGCTCAGTTATATCAATTGGAAGACAATCATATGGCAAAGCCTGTGTCAATGAATGTATAAAATGTGTGTTAAAAAAATGAAAGTGAAAAGATAAAGCTAATTAATTGAGAGGAGTGTGCTTACTCTGAGCATAGATGCTACTTCTTCTTTGCTGATGCAGCCTGATCTATCTGTATCATACATCTATTTGCCAACAAAATAAAAGAGGCAAATGTGGTTAATATGTTGAAAACTTTTTTTGTGATGTATAAAGGGTTATTAATTGTTTGTTTTGTTCGACTAGTTTGGATTATATTCTAGTTCATAAAATATTTTCAACTAGAACAGCCTGTAAGGGATAATTTGGATGAACTTCATAATATTTATAATTATAAAAAATAAAAATAAGAACACACACTCAGAATGTTGGAAGCTCAAGTGGATGGTGGTGAATTGTGAACAATCAAATATTATAATTTTTTTTCTTTCTTCATTAACTACGTACAAAATAATATAGTATTGAGAACACATCATGTAATGCTTACATTTCAACACATTCTCTTCTATTGATTAAGATTCATGAGCTTTATCAAATTTACATGACACCCATGTAATTCTATGAGACTCATAAATTTCAATCAATAAAATAGAGAGTATGTTGAGATGTGTATATGTTAAAGAGTGTATAGTATGTTCATAACATTATTTCTTAAGAGAGATTAATTTATTCTTTAAAAACAAAGAGACACTAATTTATTGATTCAGCCTCTAAAAAAAAAACTAATTTATTAATTCAGTCCAACATATTTAATGACTTACAGTAATTTTTATTTTATTTTGGTGTTACTCTTCGATTTTAGGTGAACGAGACTCAAATAATCTGAAGTTCAGTTTAAAGGTAAGTAAAACTTGACCAAAAATTTTAAGCCTAAATATTCATTGAACATTTTAGAGGCTTAAAAAAATAAAATAAATCATGTTGTACTAAGTCTAAGGTTTGAATCTATAGGTCTAGCAAGTTATGAGGCCAGATCACCCCAATGTTGATCAACTAACTTAAACACATAATTTTATTTAAGTTTACGAAGGAATTTTTTTATAATGAGAAATATCGGTAATTAATTGTTAGATTAATATTTACTATTTTATTAGTGTCTAAATTCAACCTCCAACTCTTTAACACTTAGTTTAATCCCTCAAAAAAAAAAACACTTAGTTTAAACTAGTTGAACTATCTGCTAACAACATAAATTTTAACTCAAATATCTATAATTTGAATCTATTTTTTGCTTCACATAATCATATTTGTAAAATTCACCTGGAAGCACAAACGAAGAGCATCCTCTCCTTTGGAATTCTTGAGACTGGAAAAGCCACAAAGTATCTCACGCATGTCAACTGTTCCATCACGGTTGTTGTCAAACAAATCAAATATACGAGAAGCAAAAGGGATCAATGATAACATATTCATTGCTTTTAACACCTCCTCAAACTCAGACAGAGTTGCATTGTCTCTATCTGCACATCTGTTTACAACTCATAACATTAGTAGTTTAATCAAAACTATCAAAGGCTACAATAGGAACTAAGGTTTCAAATAACAGTCGTGATTGGATTACATTTGTTAATATTGAAAAATCAGAAATGATTTTTTGTTCGCATTCGACAACCAACTTCGTATAAACATACAAATTTGATTTTTTTTTATTACTATTTTCTTTGTAATCAAATAGAAAACATTAGCCCGAAGTGGATTGCATAAACGGTCTCAATTTTTGGTGTCAAAATACACTTCGGGCAAATGCAACTAGAATTACTACAAAGACATAAAAAAACTTTGATGTCACATCTCAAATGTGGCCGCAAACTATGTTTTAAAAAACTTAGCTAAAGTTGGTAAAATTTGGAGTCATTGTTAAATTAGTCCCCAATAGCATAATATTGTCCACAACATCAAAATTTGACAAATGAAAATGACTTTTAAATATTTTAATTATCGGTCATTCTTAACTAATTTGATTATTTAGTCAAAATGTTTGGTTCCTTGTGAAATTTAAGAGCTAAAATTAAATGTTCCTATGATAATTTTTGACTTCTTGGGGTACTTACATCTTCTTGAAATGCATCCTGAGATTTTCAATTTCATCTTCTTTGAGATCATAGGATCCAACCAATGATTTCAATTTTTTGGTTCTAAGGAATATTGTGGAGCTCCAAACACTAGCAATTGCAGCTGCACGAAGTTTACGTCTTGCATTAAAGCTTTGTAGCCTTGAGACAATCTCAGGGTCCATTTGAACATCTTTGGCTTTTTCACCTTTGACCCATGGATCACTTAGAAGCTGTTCCAAAAAACACAAAGTAGAACAACATGTGTGTTGTGGTTTTTATTCTCCTTAAACTTCTTTAGGTTTGAAAATAATGCAAAAAAAAAATAATATTAAAACTAAATTTTAGATACAAACATAAAGAAATTACTACTTTTTTTAGGTGTATGTTTGACCATATGCGAATCCATATTTTTGAACACACTTTAGATACGTTGATAAACAATTGTATTATTTTCCTTCAAAAAAAGAAACAATTGTATTATTTTGACACACGATTTCCGACATCATGCAGCAACAATGTATACCATTGATTATAGACATCAGACAGACAAACACAATGTGAGAGAACTAAAGCTCGGAAAGAGGGAATAAATAATGTACGACTCGGAACCACATGAGTTTTACCCAATAAAGTACAAGAGAGAGCGTTAGAAAGACATAGTTCCTAACATTTCTCATATTGAAGTCACTTCTTAAACCCTAGGTCTCTTTTGCATTCGACATTAAATTGTTATCGAAATTTATTTTCAAATTATCAAAATATCACTTCTTAAATAAATATGATCAATTTTCATTACTGAAATGCAGATAGTAGTAGTGTACAATACCTCAAGAGCACTAGGTCTCTTGCTAGGATCAACGGTTAAAAGACTTGAAATCAAATTCTTTGCTGCTTGTGAAATTCCCTTCCAAGTCTTCTCATAAAAACTAAAATTCCCCTGTTCCAAAGCATTTTATTTTAGTAAAGCAAAAGAATTGTGCAATGAACTTCTATATTCCGTAAGAGATGGTACTTACATTCATTATCATTTGTTGTTTTTGGCGATTATTTTGGGCAATGAAAGGTGGATACCTGCATAACAATTACATGAAAATAATTTTAAAACAAAACATACCACTAGTATATGTTTGAACACGTTGTTTGAACACATTGAGTTTAACGAAATCACAGTATATGTGACAATAGTTTAAGCATGTGTTTGTTTGGATTTATTTTTTTATGATGTCACCTTGAAGAAGCCCATTTCAAAGTAATGAGCTACCTCACAGTGAGAGGTAAGCTTCGTGTTTCCAAACTGACACTATCTCTCGTAGGTTTAGTTTGGAAATTCCAAACATAAAACCAATAGGCGCTATTTCTTGTAGGCTAGGTTTGGAAATTCCAAATTTAAAACTAAACATACTACTAGTATATGTTTGGGCACGTTCAATTTAACAAAATCACAGTAACACCGTAATTTTATAGAAGATTTAAAGTGTAGTTTTTGTTAAAACCACAGTGACGTACCGTGATTCATACAAACTCATCGATAGAATCAAAACATAAAACCTAACACAATTTAAATATAAGAAAGAAAGACAAATGAAAACATACCCTGAAAGTAAGATATATAGAATAACCCCAAGAGACCACATATCACTCTTAGTAGTAATCTTTCCTTGAGAAAGAGCCTCAGGTGAAACATAATCAATAGATCCAAACAAACCAACAACAGGGTCAGTAAACTCTTCAACAGAACTCAACCCAAAATCCATAATCTTAAGAGGAGAATCTTTCCTAACATCTAAAAAAAGACAATTTTCAGGTTTCAAATCTCTATGAACTATATTAGCTCTATGAACAGCTTCTAACCCTGAAGCTATTTGATGAACCACAGTTGCAGCTTCAGTCTCACTATACTTATCTTGTGCAACAATCCTATCGAAAAGTTCGCCACCGGAACAAAGCTCAAGTACAAGATGAACACCATTTGTGTCCTCATACACATCATAAAGATCAATCACATTTGGATGCGGCGAAACATTTTCGACTAATCGTCTCATTACAAGTATCTCATTTGTTAATAATGTATCTGAAACTGAAACTTGTCTCAATGTAGGGAACCCTATTGTGCTTTTCTCTCCAACATCTTTTTTTCTTGGTAAGCCACTAGGGTTATTTGAAGCACCTAACCTTCTAAGTGTTTTGATTGCTACTTGTGGTTGTGATTTTTCTTCTTCAATGCTTGATTTTTTTGTACCTTTTCTAACAACAGAAAATCCACCTCTACCTAGAATTTCTGAAACTTCATATTCATCTAAGAGTTTTCTCGTTCCATATCCCATGGTGATGAAAAAAAAGTTTGAAAATACGGAATATTTTTGAAGACTTAGAAAATGTGCAAAGACAAAGGAACTATAGAAAAAGAACAAGAGGGTATGTAATATGTTCAATAATGAGAGCATATAAAACGCGTTATTGAAATGGTTGAAATTGACATTAGCATATAATACAAGAGTTATTGTATTTTTTATTTTTGAAGGATAAGAATTATTGTATTTGTTTATGAAATAAAATATGAATTAAATTAAGATAGGTACAAGGGAATATTAAGTAGGCTGGTAAGAGCTGTTTTAGAATGGACAAAGAGAGAGTCAACTGCTACATTTGTATCATAACTTTCACTGTTCCATCATTTGGCCAAATTGAAATTAGAAATGTGTCTGTCTAAAGTATAAAACAAAAGAGAACACTAAGAAAACTGAATCGGATTTTATTTTTAACAAAATGCATATCATTTTTTTTTTTGACAAAAAAAAAAGGATATTCATTCATTCAACAAAATGCATATCATGATAAGTGGTTTTTTTTTCCTTTCTCTATGTATATATAAAATAATAATTTTCTTTATATATAAAGAAGCCAATAAAAGCAAAAACTTAATTAGTATACTTTTCATCGTAAAATTAATTTACGCATGTATCAAATAATGTGCTGTCATATCAATTAATGTATATGAAAACATAATTAACGTGACCACACATCATTTGATGTGTGGCTAAAATTTATTTTATACAATAGGAACATTTAAGTAATCGGTAGAAACATTCTAGTATGCAGTAGTCAGAGTTCAACCCAGATTTTTCCACTTATTTACTTGGTTGATAAATTCTCAGTCAGTAAACTACATGACTAAAACGAGAACAATTTTTTTTTTTTTTTTTCTAAAAAATGGACAACTTGATTAATGTAAAATTGTAAATTTGTTTTCATGTCGGGTAATGTTTGTGGGTAACAGATTCTAAACGCAAGGACTATTTGCTTTTTTAATAAAATAAGTTATGTGAGGTGTACTTTTTTGTTTTTTAATTCGAGATAAATGCAAGTCTTTTTATATAAGTTTTGTTATGATAAGCATCATCATAGAAGAAATTTTGCAACAAAGGATGTATACTTTTCACAAAAAAGAATTGTTCATAAATCGTATATTAAATTATTACTATTAAGTATTTTTGGTAAATATATAACAGTGTGTTTTCATCTGCAATAAAAAACGGGTTTTCATGTCATTGTGACATTAGATAAAATTAAAACAGGGACAAATATGACTATAGTGTTGAGAATTGCAGGCCAAAACTTTTCTTATTCAAGTCTTGAGCAGAAATCAAGCATACTACTTCAGAACCTGAAAGTCCAAACAGAGAACCTAGATTCCCCTAACCAATCATTTGCTCCACTCCAAACCATGGAAAGTTGAATGAACCAATTTAACTTAAGAATTGTTTGTTTTGATTTATTGATAAATTCATATATCACATATTAGTACCTTCTGAATTTATACATTCAGGGTATAAAAAATTTACATATATACTTTCAAAATAAACATTTTTTTCGTATAAAACATTAATTCATGTGACTAAATGCAATTCACAATGTGTACATATGGCACAAACTAAAGGTGCATACTGCCATAAGAGATGTGACGAGGCTACAAGACGATGTTGGTCAAGTTCCAGCATAGGATTCTGGAGCACTTCACCATCATCGCTCGCAGCCACCATCTGAACATTACACAAATGACTCCTCTCAGGCTTGTTGTTGCCTGTTGAGCATTGGTCAAGGGTGCTAATGAAGTCTAGCCATTTCGGACTGCACGCACAAGAGGACTTGTATTGAGCTCTATGAGATGATCATGGGACACGTTGTCCCATTCAACAGATTTTCAACTCATGATGGATCAGGTGTGTCACAATGATGCAAACCCCCATCCTTTCCAAGGTCGCATTACGACCAAAGGATGTGGATGTCACACATCTAGACTTTGAACAACAACTGGTGGAAGAGGCATCAGAGGACATGCCCGTCATACATTTGTACTTATACTACTCGTTATAGGGGTCATCGTGAAGGTTTGAGGACTGCTGGAATTTAGAGTGTATACCAAGCAACTAGCAAAGGGGCAAAGTGCAATCATGTATCAGAAGACAGAAAACTCTATGCAATGATCATTTTACTATTATTTTGTAATTTTTTTTATATATAGACAATATTTGAGGTGTTTAATTTCTTCAAATAGTCCATTGTCTCCACACAATTAACATCCAGAATGTATAAAAGATATGCTTTTGAGGTGTCGTTGTTAACTTCCGAAAGTTATAAATACTCTGAAAGCTCACTTCCAGAAGGCATAATAAGTAAGAAATGTAAATATATCTCCCAGAAGTTTACTTCCATACAGAGAATTTTGGGCAAATTTTGAAAGAATTCATTAGGGTGCTGTCTTAGAAAAACAGGGGTGCGAATAACACCTCCCTATTAAGAGTGGTTCTATAACCTATTTTCCCACGGCAACAGTATTTGGCAAGACCCAACAATTATTCCATCTCCAAGACACCAAAATAAAATTAACTCATGATTGGCTATGATTACTGAAGAACTTAACAGAGGATCATAAAGCATCACATATTCCAGAGATACCAAAAGGCAGGTGTCAGCCTCACATTAAACTACAAGAAAACAATCCCTGATTCTTATATCTACAAACCTCTACTTATAGGTACACAGATCTCAGAATGGACAAGATGCTATTCGACGTAGCTGATATTTAGGTTCGGCAATTGGTGTACATGGCAACATACTCTCTAGCTCCTGCATGTTGAGGACAAATATTAATAATATAATCTGATAATATATAAGAGGCAAAGAAGTAAGTTAGCATGTATAAAAGAGGAATTTTGTTCCCATGATTTTAACAGGTAAAAATGACCATGGATACAATGTGCATATATGCATATAGATAGAGACTTTATATAGTATGGTTGTGCGATCCAAGATCTTCCACAAATACTGCTAATTGAATGAAAAAGAGTGAACAATGTTGAGCTAATAAATCAAATTCCAAATCACCCAATATCAAGTAAACAACCATCATGAAGCAGCAGATATTTAAAATTTAAAATCCATTGAGAGCAGAATAATCCAAAAGTTGTATCAGAACTAACATGCTCATTTCTGTTTGTCGATCACAAAATTAAATGTGACTCATGTGATTCATTTTCCTGAACAATTCTTAATGACAAAGTAAAAGATAGAGCATAGGTCATACGATAGATACATCCTAATAAAATAATCCACTAATTAATCTTTACTTGGTGTATCAGGGATATCAGGCTGATCAATGGATCTATTCCTATTTCATTCAAATCTAACAACCAATTATAAGAGTTAAAGAGAAAAAGGATGCATAATGGAAATGACACATGCTCAGGTCTCAACTACAGAGCTTAATATGCAGAGTTTCCTTAATCCAGAAAATGCAGAGAATTGTATAATAATTGAAACTGAGACTGTCTCCTATCTTGTGCTGAAATTATAATCCAAAAATGTACAATACAAACTACTCAATCTGGGGAATGAAAGGAATTAGGATCAATTAAACTTATAATTTCAAAGCAGAATCAAACCAATTAAACCTTATAATTTCAAAGCAGAATCAAACCTTTCGTTTCCTCAACATTTCATTTTCCTCTTCCAGGCGTGAAACTTTAATCTCCAACTCATTTGTGTAAGCCTGTTTGTTAAAGTTATTATTCAGGTTTAGGGTATTCATCACAACAAAAACCAATCAAATAATAAGGACTTGCGAGTTACAACACTCGAAATAGAGAGATCACCTGTTTCCGTGCTCTTGAACGGGCAGCAGATTCCCGATTCTTGATCATCCTTTTCTGCCTTCTCTCAACAGTCTTCTCCACCATATCCTCCGGAGTACTCCTTTTTCTTCCAGGCATCTGCGTATCTGACACAGTCCCCATTAGAGGTGCACCCAATGCCATATGACTATCTGCAAACGGAATCTCCATCGAAGCACCTGACCCCATGTGTAACGGCTGTGCTATAACCTGGCTAGGCATATAAATCCCCATGGAACTTTGTTGTAGATGCTGATATTGTGGTTGCGGATACTGTAACCACTGACCCTGCGGAGGAAACTGTGATACTGCCACATTTGAATCGGCCGCAGCCGTAGAATCGGTATTCGTTTTATTAGAAGATGCTTCTGCAACAATACCTGCTTTCACCAAGAAATCCTCCAATGTCATCTCTCCTAAAGTAGTTTGTCTCTCTCGTGACTTCTTTTCCTCGTTGTCTTTCTTTTGTTGGATATCTCTCCAAACCTCATCCACAGTCCTCTTGCTGAATGCAGCTTTTAATGCCAGACTAGCTTGACGTTGTAGAGAAGCTTCACTAGATTGCGTTGTGCCTTCATTGTCCGTATTCGTGGACTGGTTCACTTCAACAGTCCATACATTTTTCAGAAGCTCGTCTAGGTTCATACTGCTTAGTGGCTTCCCTAAGTCACCTAATTGATTTTGAACTTCATCTAGTGTGAGACTGTACACTGAATTTTGCCTCACAAGAGAGTGGAGTTGTGACCGTCTTCCACTACCATCTCCACCACCTTGAGACCCCATTGTCTGAGTTCCCATTTATCAATTACCACTGTTAACAATTCACTTCATATCAGCACTACTGAAAACAAACCAATTTGATCCCTGTTCCTAGAGACAAAGTAAAAAGAAAATCTGTGAGTGAATACCCAATTTGATCCCTGACGATTTTCTCGCGACCCAATTTAATCCTAAAAAAAATAGTACCAAATTATTCTCCGACATTGTCAAATTGGGGACAAATTAGTCCCTTCGTTATAATGAACCAGACTTCATATAGAAACTGTTGGGACTAATTTGGATATTATTTTTTGTAAGAGACTAAATTATTGTGAGGACCAAAATGGGTCTTTACTCAAAATGATTTTTCCATTTCTTTCTTTAGATTACTTCAAAAAGGGTCATTAGAATCTTGATCCCTTTGCATGCAAAGTCAAACAAATATCTACATAAATCAAATTTCCTTTGAAACCCAAAACCCCATTTTCAAAACACACAAATTGCTTTTGCTTACTTCATCCCAAAACCATTTTCCTAATTTCACAGAACAAAAAAAATGAAAAAGAAAGAAAAATTAAATGAACAAAAATTCATCAAAAGAAAATCAATTCATGCACAGAAGATAATGAAGAACAAAACCCAGAATTCAAAATTAAAACTTTCAATTGATAACTTCAAGAAAAATCCATTTGCATGCAACCAATTCAGTGTCATTGTTGAATGACCAAAAACATCTCAATCACAATTTTTTTTAGATCAAACCCATTACAGAAAAAGCTTCTATTTTTCACATGCAGTAACAAAAACACAAGAATTGAAGAGAAAAACATGATAGATAAGAAAGAGTGTGCTCTAAGTAATGAAATTGTAACATAAATTAAGAAAAGAGGAAAGACATAAGCGAAGCGAACCTTTGTTTGTCGGAGAGAGAAAAACATCGATCTGGAAAGTTTTGAGTGAAGCAATGAGTAGAAGTGTTTGACAAAGAAGAGTGACGAACAAAGGTTTCAGAAGTGAGAGAGAGAGAGAGAGAGAGAGAGAGAGAGTAAAAAACACAACCAAATGGCAGTTGCTCAATTTTTGTACATAAAAAATTGGGGATTTCTTACAATATTTTACATGAAAAATGAAATAAAATAATCAAACTAGATATTTCAAAAAAAAAATAATGATCAAACTAGATATTTTTTTTTGGTACAGATCAAAGTAGACTTTTATTTTGTTAAGTTGATTTTTTTTAACAATAAAAAATGGTATATATTAATAACATATCCTCCTCCTAAGCCCACAACCGTCTCCTCCACCTCCCACCCGAGAGCTGACATCGGCGACACAGTACAAGACTTGTTAACCGCTAGCTCAAAAACGCCTAAAACGTGTTTTATCTTGGTTTTCGGGTGTCAAACATTGATTTCGTTTGAACCTTTTTAACCTTTGATATCTCATTTTTTCTTGGGAAGGGAAAAAATAAGCAAAACCCTTGAGAATCGAGGTCCGGGAGTTGTTTTCGCTACGGGAAGGTGTTAGACACCCATAACGACTATAGTATCCTATAGGAACCGTCTTTACTTTCTACGCGCGCGCTTTATTTTTAAATGCTATTTGAAAAAAATGATATTTACACCTAAGAGTTTACTAAGTGAAGAATTGGAGGGAGAAGAAAATGTTTGAATTTTTATTTTATTTGAAATGAAGGAATATTGGTTCCTTGCCTACGTACCCTTTTAAGGGATCAAATCCACCGTAGTTCTCTTCCACAAAATGTTTTTGTTTTTGTTGGTTGATTTTAAGTTTGAAAAGTGGAATTTTGAAGAATAAGAGTGAGAGGCCTCAAGGGCATAAGATTGGAAAAGAGTGAGGTGGAATTAGTCAATTTGCAAAATGAGTCTAAGTATGATTAAAATTCATTAAAATTTTTATTTAAGAAAAGAAAAGGAAAATTCAATGGGATTTGATCCCAAGGTTTATTTAGAAAATGATTTGAGTGATGTTGTTCATGTTTTTCGGAAAAGAGAATTTTTCTAAGTATCGCGATTCCTAAGCATACATCTAAACATACATTCCCTAAGCATACATCTAAACTAACCATGTGATATGTGTGCATATGTCGGTGCTTGTGTCGGTGTACATCATTAGAGTCCATTGTCCTTTACATATGCCCTAGTTTACATTCTATGGTCTTGCAAGAAATTAAAAGCATAGGAAAAATATTACAAAATCCCTAAATTTTTACATGCTAAGTCTTGGCATGAAAATTAAATTGCAAGAAAATTAGAATATGAGATGAGATCAGCTTATGGAATGTATGAAACATGAAAATAAAGTGGTTAGTAGCATAAGATATAAAGCAAGTAAAAGCTATCATAACAAAAGTAAGAAAATTGACATAAAACAAGCAAAAACAATATGTAATAGACCTAAAATTCATTACCAAAGCAAGGCTTAAATATGACTTATAATTCTCATGATTCAACATATTTTCAAGACATGAAATCCAGGGTTTAAAATGAGAATCAAAGAGATATTGTAAGCCTTACATTTTAATGTGAATTTAGACCTATTTGCACTATTTATTCACAAACATAGCTTGCAAAGCAAGCAACTAACCAACACATGCACATATTCAATACAAACACACATTCAAACAGTAACAAAACTTCACAAGATCATATACCATGAATCACAAACATCCATCAAGAAAAGGAATCAAATCATGCAAGTTTTATAGACCTTAATCATAGAATTCAAATAATGAAGCAAGTAAATGTCACAGTATTTTTTGTCAGGTCTTAACATGTAATAATATCACAACAATATCAAGAAAATTGTCAAGAACACATAGAAAATTTTTAGGAATTTTAATATGAGTTTTTTAGGCAAAGCAGGGGTGTAATTATCAAACAGCAGTGTATGAATAGCAAGAAAAACAT
Organism: Medicago sativa; assembly: GCF_051527215.1. NCBI lineage: Eukaryota > Viridiplantae > Streptophyta > Magnoliopsida > Fabales > Fabaceae > Medicago > Medicago sativa. Next base: position 33,531,043 of record NC_140756.1, on the reverse strand, counting down.
GAGGATGCAAAATCTGCGCAGAAAGGAGGCCCAGGCCCAAGGGGAAACGGATCTTGGATCATCCAAACGCATCAGGGACGTTGGATTGATCCAGATCAAACTAAACCTAGATCAAACGGTGGAGAGTGAACCAGAAGTGAACCAAGGTTGAACCAGTCCGGTTCAATGGTCTTTATAAAGATTTGGGGACCGGTCCACCTCATTCTTCACTTCCCTTTCTCTCTCTAAGCTCTCTCCTAGTGAGAGAAGCTCTGCAACTCTTCTCCTTCTCCGATCGTCTTCTCCGACGAACACAACGGAGGAGGTGCGGTGGCTCGCCGATGGCGCCGCTGCACCTGAACTCTTTTCTGGAAATTTTTACATCGTTGTGTTCGTCTGAGACTCCTCTTTATGATTCTGGAACTGGTTTTTTGAAATGAGGCTTAGATATGAGCAGATCTACACTTGAATCTTACGGTTTTTAGGTTTTCAAATCTTTTTCGAAACTTCTTGAAACGAAACCCTAATCTATTCTATTTTCTACACTGATTATGGATATGAACTTAGATTTCGCAAATAAACGGTGAATCTCCATGGATTACATTTTTAGGGTTTCGGTTTCAATCTTTTTCAAATCTTTTCAAAGTTTCTGCTTCGATTCACCGTTTATTTACGTTTGTGGCCCTTCGTTGAGCTTTTGCAATGAAAAACGAAGGAGTTTTGATGATTACCTGGTTTTGATCGGAGATTCGAACGAAAAGATCCTTGCGAATGCTTCTGGTAAGTTCTTGAACTGAAAATAAATCAGTTATTCTCTTCTTCTTCTTCTTCACTGATGTGATTCCGCTTCGATCCCATTCTTCTCACTTCTCTCAATCCTCTGTGATCGTACCAGTTCGTCTTTGATGAATTGGTGCTAGAATTGCAGAGGACGTAGTTCAATGATGAAGATTCACCATTGAATCTCTGAGAACTGCGAAGAAATTGCTTCAATTTGACTCGATTTTGATTCTGGAATAATTAGGGTTTCGTTGAATTTTTCACTGTTCTTGATGAATCTGAAAAACAGTTATGATTTTGATCTTTGATGAGATGAGAGAGAATCAATTTGGTGTTTGTGATGATTTGGCACGCTGTGAATGGAATTCTGTTACTGCATTGATGGGTTGGCTCGTATTTATAGCTGACATGTGTATTGTTGGACCAATAGCTTGCTGACATGTGGATTTGAACTTGGTTGGCTCGGCCTTGCTGAGTTTGGAACTTTAAGGACCTTTTTCCAATTTTTAGAAATTGAAGGACCAACCTGCAAAACTAAAAAAAGACAAAAATAAACTTGATACAAAGTAAGGACCATTCTGCAAAAATAAAAACTAAAAAGACCAATCTGCAATACTAAGAAAAGGGCTAAAAACAGAATTAAAGACTTTGAAGGACTAATATGCAAAAAGGGACTAAAAAGTCAAATTAAAATTAAAAATGACTTAAAATTGGTAATTGGAAAAAAACTTAAAGTGAAACAAAAATAAAAACACAAAAAGGACTAAAATGAACCAACTACTTAAATGAGGTACTTCAAAGTAACCTCTCTCTGTCAAAATTTCATGTGAAATGACCAAAATGCCCCTATGGACTAAAACGACTCAAAACGACTCAAATGCAATTTTATAATGGTTTTTAATGGGGAATTGAAGCAAGAGCTTATACAAGCAAATTGAAAAGACTCAGAGACAACTTTTAAGAATCAAAAGAGTTTTAACACTGGTAATGACTAAAATGCCCCTAGGGGCTAAACTGGCTCAAAATGACTCAAATGTAATTTTTGAAATATACCTTTACATGGGATTGAAACAAGGACTCATACAAACCAATTGAAAAGACACAATCAATTCTTAAAGACAAAAATGAGTTTGAATGGGAAAATGACTAAAATACCCTTTGTCATGAATTTTGTAAATAACATTGAAATAAAAAGCAGAGAAAGATGCAATTGATCAGAGACAATTCAAATGACTTGAAATGCAAGAAAAACTCTTTGGATGGTTTTAACTTGCAAGAAAAAAAAAGAATTGAGTTAGTATTTTTAGGCCCAAAATTAGGGTATAACAAAACGCACACCTCCTAACCACATATCATGCCAAAAGAAGGTATCAACATGTTAAGTTGATTTTTAAATTTGGACTCTTTCCAATAATTTACTTTTAGATGGATTTGTTTTACTTTTTTTTTCTTTCTAAAGACTAAGAAAAAATATTATAAACCCATCTACCACAAGGTGTATCAAATAAACTTATCAATTCAAGTGTTTCACCATACACAACACAGTTGCCCAATCAACAAACGAAATAAAAAAATTTTAACAAATAGCCTTTAAACACGACAAAGGATTCAACCTCCAAGTGAGGTAATCAAAATCGAACAAAGCATAATACAATTTCAACCATAAAAAAATCTGAATTTTAACCTTCTTAGCTAAGGAATGAAGAAGATCAACATTGTGATTGAAAATCCTCCCCATTCCTCTCATTCTAAATGATGTAGAGCACCAAAATCCATATAATGTTAAAAGTCAATCGATAGTTTTTGGAAAATCCCCCTAGCCCATTAAATTGAAGAAGATGATCTAAAATATTACCATGATGAACCTTTGAGAAACCCAGCCAGCCATAAATTAAATTTCGTAATCGACCATACAAATTAGATTGAAAAAAATGTGGTCTCGATCCTCCAAGTAACCACAATCAAACGGACATCGAGCATCATTATTAGCCAAAATATGCAGCCTAACTAAGTTATCCTTTGTTGGAATCCGATTTAAAAACAAATGCCATACGAAAATGTTAACTTTGAGTGGAACTGCTTTAACCCACAACACATGCTTATAACCCACATTAAAATGGACTTTAGCATCAGTTAAGTTAGTATAAGCACTTTTAACCTTATACCTTTGGAAATGATGAAGCTTCGAAACCCAACAATCTGCCTCAGCAACCTACAAAACAACATTATTTAAACGATCCACACACTCCCTCACTAACTCCTCCTCCCATGCTAACAACCTCCTACACCACTTCCAGGCCTCCCCATCAACACCCCATCCCAAAAGATACATGTTAGCGACATTGATACCATCCTCAACCCCCATTAGGAGTGACAGGGCCGCAAGTGCACGGCTATGTCGGTTTTAGTATAAAAAGTATCGTATCCACAGAGACCAATTTAACAAGTACCGCTTTTCGTTGTTACTATGTTTATCTAAGGCAAAATTCAAAATAGTTGGGTTTCGAGCGTAAAATATAAATATTGATTTTAATAAATTAACGATAAGGAGAGTCCAAAACGATGGTTTCCGTCGACCTTCGTCACTCACGTAAATTTTGCGCTAATTAAATAGTAACGAGAGAAATAAAACTTTTGTAGAATATATTGAAAAAGAGACTCTGTTTGCTTTCGCAATACGTTGTCGGAATTTTTCGGCGCGTAACAACCTACTTTCGTAGCGTATAACTACAGGCTTAAAAATTCAATTTTCTAATTCAATAAATTCTTAATTAAAAGAAAAGAAGTGCTTTCGCTTTAACCTTTTCAATTAAAAATCTGAATTTTCTTAGTCGGATATCGTTTTCGCTCTTTCGATGCGTAAACGATATCTCGGTGTCTCTACTTTCGTAGTAGACTTTTTAAATTACAAAACAGAATTTTCAAAACAAACATTTAAATTCTCGTTACAATAAAAGGGGCGCGTAATTTACATGAGTTCCGTCGGTACGACGGTCCTTTCGTTTTGGACTCAAAATAAACTACTCAGACATAATTAAATAATAATCTAAACCTATCTTTGATGAATTCATGTTAGAAATAAATAAAAGGGAGCCGAACCTGTGTCAAGATGGATATTTTGAATTACGAAGAAAAGAAACCAAGGCAATAGTGTTCTCAAACAATTAAAATTGAATGGAACACCTAGTGTAAAGACACGCAGCTATAGAGAAATAAAACAAGTGCAGCACCAGCAAAGAATAGCCAACATAAACGTGCAACAATGGTGAAATTGGATTGAACAGTCACGCAGCAAAAGAATTCAAATGAATTGAATACCGAACAGTAACTCAAGCAATGAAAACGTATGGATAATATGGCACCAGCAAATTGCTAAGGAATTAACACGCATGAATGGAATTAAGTACCAAAAGCCATGGCAACGTTGATGCAAAGAAAATAAAGGAGAAAGTCCAAACCTTGAATTAAATTGAATGTAAAATATACTGCAGAACTGTATTGTGAATTACGGTATCTAGGGTTCTAGTAAAATAAAACTGAAAATAAAAACTAGGGTCCCCTGCAATTGAGTGTCTCATGTGCTTTTATAGTCTAATTCTTCAGCAGAAAAATTGCCAAAGGTCGTTGGGCTTGTGACATATATTTCTTTCTTTTCCTCTTTTTCCTTCACTTCTGCTTTTTACACCTTATGGTCCTGAAACACATCAAAGTACTAGCGGTAATCGTGCAAAATAAAATAAATGACTCTAAAATAAATGGAAAACAAACTATTTAAACAATGTATTTTGCATGTTATCAAACTCCCCCATACTTGAACCATTGCTTGTCCTCAAGCAAATTGCAAGGGACGACAACAACATAATTCAGAAAGATAAAATGAACTAAAAATCAATTGCATTTTTATTTTTCAAGGCTTTGTTCTCAGGATGCATTTATCACAACCTAAACACTTTTCAAGGATCACATCAACCCTACAATAGTTTCAAGTGAGTGTGTGTGTAGAGTCCAGCTTTTTATTGCGCCTGTGTAAGAGGTATTATGAGGAAACAGGTTCTAACTTCAACAGTAAATCAACCGAGAAAAGTCATTTCTTCATTTCATATAAGAGAGATGGGAATTTAGTTAGAACTAAATTAACAATTTAAGCACAAGGGGCTGCAGATTGCTTAGGGGCTATCTATCCTCATAGGAAGTCTTTATGGAGAGGGTGTCCTTTCCTCCTAGATTCAAAATCACCCTAAGTAGTGCTGCAAAAATTTTTATCATCTCCGCGTAGGAAGTCTTTATGGAGAGGGTGTCCTTTCCCCCTAGCTTTGATGAATTTATTTCCTCTTTTGAGGGATTTGGAACTTAAGTTCAATTTAGGGAGTCACCACCACATTTAGGAAGTCAGAGAGAGGGTGTCCTTTCCTCCACATGTTGGTGCCATTCTCCCGCCCCATTTTAGTTTAACATATTATAACAATAAAGCACATTATTTCCCACACAAACTTATACTACTTTTACTCTAAAGACTTTTAAGGGTCTAAGTTACCATTAAAGTTAGAACGTGCTCCTTAAAATACCTACTCATACACTTACTCAAAGACTGCAACTTTGTGCTTTTCTCAAAAAGAGAATTTTCACATTGAAACATGATATGAGTTTAGTGAAACTTAAAAAGGGAAAGGGTGTTTACATGCATAAAGTCATCATCGAACTCAGCCTTAAATTTATTTTTATTATTTTTTTTTATTTTTGAAATTTTATTGGTTCATAAAACGGGAGAATTAGACAACAAACAAAAACTACACATTTTATTGACTCGATAATTAAGACTTAGACTGTTAAGATGGGAAATTCCTCCCCCACACTTAAAACTGACATTGACCTCAATGGAAATAAATAAAAACAAAAATAAAAGAAAAGGAAAGACACTACCTAGCAGATCAATCGTCGTCTGGGTCATCTGGGGGCATCCAATGATGCTGGATCATCCATATATCCTTGCCAATTTTTTTTTCTTGCTTTTGGGACATGCCACCTATCCTTGCCAACTCTGACTGATCATCTTATTTCTTAAAAAAAAGTAAACATAAAAATAAAGTCAATAAATAAAAGCTGTGGGTTGCCTCCCACGCAACGCTTCATTTAACGTCGGTAGCTTGACGCCTTACTCAGCTTTCAGGGGGGTTCCAACCTATAAGTCGAGAGTGACTCTGATGAGTACTCCTTAACGCACCGATCTATGGTATCAACAAGGCAGCATGAGTCATTAATCGATGGGCTTTTCATAAATTTGGATAAGAGGAACTCAATCTTTTCATCTCCAACCTCGAAGGTTATTTTTCCCTTCTTCACATCTATAATAGCACCAGCGGTAGCTAAAAAGGGTCTTCCTAGGAGGATAGGAATGTGAGAGTCTTCACTTATGTCCATCACCACAAAGTCAGTGGGAATGTATAGCTGACCAATTCTTAGAGGAACATCTTCCAGTATTCCAACTGGGTATTTTATGGATCGGTCAGCTAGCTGTAGGGACATTTTTGTTGGTTTCAACTCTCCTAAATTGAGCCTCTTGTAGATAGACAGAGGCATGAGACTCACACTAGCACCTAAATCACAGAGAGCTTTATCAATGACGTAGTTGCCAATAACACAAGGAATCGAAAAACTCCCTGGATCTTTCAATTTAGGTGGCATCTTGTTCTGAATAATAGCGCTACACTCTTCAGTGAGTGCTACAGTATCATCGTCATCAACCTTCCTCTTATTTGTCAGAATTTCTTTTAAGAATTTCGCATAAGAGGGCATTTGAATGATAGCCTCTATGAAAGGGATGTTGACATGGAGCTTCTTCAAGAGCTCAATAAACTTCTTAAACTGACACTCACTCTTTGACTTAGCTAGTCTCTGAGGGAACGGGATCGGAGGTTTGTAGGGTGGTGGAGGTACATAGGGTTTCTCTTTTTCTTCCTCCACCACCTCTTTTCTCTTTAAGACTTGCTCACTCTCTGTAGGCATAGACTCCATCTCAGCGCCTTTCTTCTCACCTGGGCTCTCTAACTCTTTTCCACTGCGCAGGGTAACAGCATTCAACTCCCCTTTTGGGTTTGTTTGAGGTTGCGCAGGGAATGTTCCCAATGGTGCAGCTGCAGATGCTTGTTGTTGGGCCACTTGAGAAATTTGTGTTTCCAACATCTTGCTATGAGTGGCCAACATATCAACTTTAGATGCAAGCTGCTTAATCATTTCATTAGTGTGGATATTCTGATTCAGGAATTCTTTGTTCTGTTGGGTCTGAGCCATGACGAAGTTTTCCATCATTAGCTCCAGGTTAGACTTTTGAGGAGCAACAGGGGCTCCTCTTTGACCTTGGAAACCAGGGGGTGCAATGGGTGCAAGATTTTGCGAATAGGTGGGATTGCTATTTTTATATGGGAAATTAGGATTTCTTTGCCCGTATGGGTTCCCATGCGCGTAGTTTGCCTGGTCCGTAGCGACTAACAGATGACACTCAGTAGGAGTGTGTCCAGGTGTACCGCAAATCTCACAGTTAGGGGCCACAGCGGCCACGGGGGCAGGTGGAGTGATGGTTAGACTATCTATCTTTTTATATAGCGCATCAACTTTAGCGCTCAGATGATCAAAACTGCTAACCTCGTACATCCCTGCCTTGGGCTGGCCTTTTTCAGCTAGAGCGTGCTCGCTCCCCCATTGGTAATGGTTCTGGGCCATATCCTCAATCAGTCCCCAAGCCTCAGCAAACGGCTTGTTCATTAGAGCTCCTCCCGCAGCTGCATCGATAGTCATCCTTGTGTTATACAGGAGACCATTGTAAAAGGTATGGATGATCAGCCACTTTTCCAAACCATGATGCGGGCAAGCTCTCAAAAGATCCTTGTATCTCTCCCACGCTTCAAAGAGCGATTCTCCGTCTTTCTGCATAAAGCAGGTAATTAGGTTCCTCAATTGTGCCGTTTTGCTCGGCGGGAAATACCTAGCGAGGAACGCCTTTTTTAATTCATTCCATGTCGTTATGGAATTTGACGGCAGGGAATTAAGCCATGCGCTGGCTCTATCCCTGAGGGAGAAAGGAAACAAACGTAGGCGAATGGCTTCAGGGTCGACGCCATTCACTTTCAACGTCTCAGCGAACCGTACAAAGGTAGCAAGGTGCAAGTTCGGGTCCTCCGTTGGGTTTCCGGAGAACTGATTTTGTTGAATTATCTGCACTAAGGAGGGTTTGAGCTCGAAGTTATTCGCTGCAATGGCAGGGCGAACAATGCTCGTATGAGGCTCCTCCTCAGAGGGCACAGCGAAATCCTTCAGTGGCCTATTATCGTTGTTGTTGTCGCCCATTTCTGATTGAGTCTCAGATTGCGACGGGGTATCGAATAACAATCGGCGCCTAGCTCGAAAGTAGCGCTCAATTTCGTCAACGTAGCTGACTAGATTTCCAGCACTTCGGGTTTTTCGCATGCAAAGTTTTTTTTTTTTTTTTATAAATAAATAAAAGGGCCTTAGTCTAAACGGTGTAACAACGGAGTAGCGATATTGCCAAAAATTGGTCCCCGGCAACGGCGCCAAAAACTTGACAGGGCCGCAAGTGCACGGCTATGTCGGTTTTAGTATAAAAAGTATCGTATCCACAGAGACCAATTTAACAAGTACCGCTTTTCGTTGTTACTATGTTTATCTAAGGCAAAATTCAAAATAGTTGGGTTTCGAGCGTAAAATATAAATATTGATTTTAATAAATTAACGATAAGGAGAGTCCAAAACGATGGTTTCCGTCGACCTTCGTCACTCACGTAAATTTTGCGCTAATTAAATAGTAACGAGAGAAATAAAACTTTTGTAGAATATATTGAAAAAGAGACTCTGTTTGCTTTCGCAATACGTTGTCGGAATTTTTCGGCGCGTAACAACCTACTTTCGTAGCGTATAACTACAGGCTTAAAAATTCAATTTTCTAATTCAATAAATTCTTAATTAAAAGAAAAGAAGTGCTTTCGCTTTAACCTTTTCAATTAAAAATCTGAATTTTCTTAGTCGGATATCGTTTTCGCTCTTTCGATGCGTAAACGATATCTCGGTGTCTCTACTTTCGTAGTAGACTTTTTAAATTACAAAACAGAATTTTCAAAACAAACATTTAAATTCTCGTTACAATAAAAGGGGCGCGTAATTTACATGAGTTCCGTCGGTACGACGGTCCTTTCGTTTTGGACTCAAAATAAACTACTCAGACATAATTAAATAATAATCTAAACCTATCTTTGATGAATTCATGTTAGAAATAAATAAAAGGGAGCCGAACCTGTGTCAAGATGGATATTTTGAATTACGAAGAAAAGAAACCACGGCAATAGTGTTCTCAAACAATTAAAATTGAATGGAACACCTAGTGTAAAGACACGCAGCTATAGAGAAATAAAACAAGTGCAGCACCAGCAAAGAATAGCCAACATAAACGTGCAACAATGGTGAAATTGGATTGAACAGTCACGCAGCAAAAGAATTCAAATGAATTGAATACCGAACAGTAACTCAAGCAATGAAAACGTATGGATAATATGGCACCAGCAAATTGCTAAGGAATTAACACGCATGAATGGAATTAAGTACCAAAAGCCATGGCAACGTTGATGCAAAGAAAATAAAGGAGAAAGTCCAAACCTTGAATTAAATTGAATGTAAAATATACTGCAGAACTGTATTGTGAATTACGGTATCTAGGGTTCTAGTAAAATAAAACTGAAAATAAAAACTAGGGTCCCCTGCAATTGAGTGTCTCATGTGCTTTTATAGTCTAATTCTTGAGCAGAAAAATTGCCAAAGGTCGTTGGGCTTGTGACATATATTTCTTTCTTTTCCTCTTTTTCCTTCACTTCTGCTTTTTACACCTTATGGTCCTGAAACACATCAAAGTACTAGCGGTAATCGTGCAAAATAAAATAAATGACTCTAAAATAAATGGAAAACAAACTATTTAAACAATGTATTTTGCATGTTATCAAGGAGCGATGAGCAATCTTCTTATATATAAAAGTTAACCTGGGTGATTATTTTAGCCCTAATTTTAACCTAAAACCTAAGCTAACTTTTACTGTATTACCCCTGACCTATTTTGAGACCCCATACATCTTCTTATATATAAAAGTTAACCCGGGTGATTATTTTAGCCCTAATTTTAACCTAAAACCTAAGCTAACTTTTCCTGTATTACCCCTGACCTATTTTGAGACCCCACACAATCTTCTTATATATAAAAGTTAACCCGGGTGATTATTTTAGCCCTAATTTTAACCTAAAACCTAAGCTAACTTTTACTGTATTACCCCTGACCTATTTTGAGACCCCATACAATCTCTTTATAATTAATATTATGAATTTAATTAGAACAATTATGGCATTCAACTAAACTATTTTGTTACATGTTAATGTCAAATATTACCTTCGATATGACCCGTGCGATAGCACGGGTCGATGGTCTAGTTAATTGTAAAATATTTGTCCTCGCGTTGAAAGTTGCATCGATAACTTGGTTTAACGGCCTTAAAGACGACTCTATAGATTGTTAAAGGGAGCTCTGTGAAGAGCTTACCTCCCATTTCACTGCCAGGAGAAAGTAGCTGAAATCGATGGTTGCACTGAATGCAGTAATTCAAGGAAAGAAAGAGACCCTTAAGGAGTATGTAGAAATATTCACCCATGGGGTCGTCGAAGTCCGAGGCATGAACGATAAGTTGAAGTGCTTTGTCTAAGAAAACAACTTATGCAATAAATATAAGTTCAAAGAAGAGTTAGGACTAAAGGGTCTCAAATACATGAATGAACTTTTGATTAGGGTACAACCTTATATTAACTATGAGGAGAAGCGGTTGGAAGCTAAAGTCGTGAAGGATAAACAACTTCATAAATTAAGCGACAAGAAATGTAGTGACGACGACGAGAAAGGAAATGGGTATCATTCTTGTTTCTCTCAGTACACCCCTCTAAATATATACGTCGAGAGAACGAATTTTTCAGGAGTGTGCAAGTACCGAATTCAAAGATGTCGGGGTCAAAAACCTTGCACCTTGAAGGAGTTGTCGTGCACAGATAAGACTAAGTACTGCATATTCCATAGTTGAGTTGGCCATGACAAATACAGTTGTTATCAGTTGAAGGATGCTATCGAAAAACTTATCAAGAACGGGAAACTGAAATGCTTTGAAAAGGACGGGCAAGCTCATCTTCTTTAGTGCCACTATGGGAGGATTTCCCACGCCCAAGAATGCATCCAAAGAAACTATGAAAAAGAAAATTGGTCGTGTATTAAGAAATAATTGGTGATGGATTTATGGGTTTTAAGTTGGGTTTTTTTTTTTTCCTGTTTTCCTGCTCAGGGTCAGTCTTTGTTTTAGTTCTGTTGTAACTGAATTAGGGGCAGGGGATTATGGCTTGTTTCTCGGTCGGTTTTTATTAGGGGATAAAGGTTCTTTGGTCGTAAAGGTTTTATTTAGGGGTGGTTGTTTGAAAGTGTGATCGGTGGTTAGGTGTTCTGATAAAAAAAAACATGAACAACTGAAATATAATTACATTTACTTCAAGATGTTTTGTAATCAATAATATCAGAGGTCGATGTTAACAATGAATAATTATCAAGACAATTCTAATTACGTTCACTTCAGAGGTAAAAAAAACAAATTCATTTTCTACACGACATCCTATACGTTCACTTCAGAGGTAAAAAAAAAATTCATTTTCTACACGACATCCTAGGAAGAAAGGAAATATTGAATAGTTTTCACCCTTTATTGTACAAGAGAAATGATATTTACATCCATTTTGTTACAACTTTTTGACAACTTTCTCTCTCATACGCACATGATGTTGTTATCCTCCCTCTTCCTTTTTCTCTCTCCATTGTTTTCGACCAATCAAAACAGAGAAAAACAAAGTTTTTTTTGAAGGAAAAACAGAGAAAAACAAAGTTGTCAATAAATGGATGTACATATATCATTGCTCATTGTATTTTTTTTTGAAGGAAAAACAGAGAAAAACAAAGTTGTCAACAAGGTTGTTATTAAATGGATGTACATATATCATTGCTCATTGTACAATTCTGGAAAAACAGAGAATTTTTTTTTGAAGGAAAAACAGAGAAAAACAAAGTTGTCAACAAGGTTGTTATTAAATGGATGTACATATATCATTGCTCATTGTACTGTACGTACAATTCTCATTGTACAATTCATTTGTTACTGTTGGGTCACTGGGGGGAGCTCTGGGCTTTGTTACTGTTGGGTCACTGGGTTGGGTCACTGGGGGGAGCTCTGGGGGACCACCACATCGAGGCCAGAACAACCACACAAACAAGAGAAACACCACACTCTTACCCAAAACCTTAATGTTGGAATATTTTATTATTTAATTATATTCCAATATCATTATGTGGGCAAATATCGTAATAATAATTATATTAGCTATTTATCAATTTTGAGCCTTAATTGGTTAGTGATCAAATTAAGTAATAAGGCTATTAGATTTCTAATTGGATAATTAATTAAATATTTAATTAGTTGATATGGACTCAATGAGTGGATGTCCGGATGGCCCATTAACGGAATAATGGGAAACCCTAATGGCCATCCAATATAAAAGAGGCTATGATCCCCAATACACCGTACACGGCGAACTCTCTCTTCTCCCCATCTGAAGAGAACTTGAGGCATAAAGGTACCGGTTGAGGAAGAACCAAATCAGCCGCCGCTAACCGTGTTGATGTTAATGTTTGTTTCAGATCACCTTCTCTTTGGTTATCATTCTTGATGAGAGGACAGCTATGAAAGCTTTATCCAGGTATTCCTAATACCCTAATTTTTGATATCCTTGATAAATCAAACATGTCGTAGATCCGATCATAATCATGTTCAATGTTTTGTTTGCTTCCGCTATTGATTCATAATTGATGAACATGTTTTATGAAATCTGTTTATTAAGACCTAAATTTCCAACAAGTGGTATCAGAGCCACTTCATGTTTGATCTATTGAGTTTTTACGTTACTTAAATTCTTCGATGAATTTACTTTGTTATATTTGTTATCGATTCCAATTTAGATATATTGTCATGCGTAATTGTGATCGATGGTGGCTATGTGTATATGTCTATTGACGCATATATATGTTCCCAATTATTTCCTTTTTTCTTCCATTGGTGCCTGTTTGTGAATTGCATAATCCATGTGACTTGGATTCCTATGAACTGAATTCCAATTAATGATACCGGCATTTTTTTTATATTGTGAATCAGTGTTAAGAAAATCAAATTTTTTATTTTTTTTTTATACGATAGCATCATGTTGTTGCTGTTTTTTATTTAACGGATGGTTATAATCTTAATTGTTTTGTGAATCCGTAAGTTTTTTTATTTTTCACCATAATGACTCAGAATTGAGTCAAAATTATGTTTAAGTTAATCCTGTTTTGTCTCTCAATTTTTTAACAAATTCATTTATAATTGGGATTGTTCTCTTGAATTGTGGATCGGTTGTTATATATATATAACCTTTTTTTATTTTGATCCATTTTCGTTGAGTTTAAAATATATATTTTTTAAGCTGGATCATGAATGAGTGTTCATAAAAGTAGCAGCGCATATATATATATATTTTCAAAAGGAAGGGATTGTTAATTTTGAAGCCGTTATGTTTCGGGGCATCGTTTCCGTTCTATGTAATTTGTTAATTTGATGGGATTTATTTTCATGATTATGATCTCATGTAATCTGGCAGTTCTTTGTTTAAGGATTTTTTTTTTTTATTTGGTCTTCTTTAAAATCCACATGTTTACATGAATGCCATGGTTATAAATCTCCGAAGAGAATCATCATCTTATCTGGCTAAGCAATTAAATATCATCATCTTCCCATTTTCGGGATCTTATTATTTCATTTGATTTCTATTTGAAATTAAAATTGATTCACAATTTCTTTTGTATTCAAAGTTTATTTTGAGATATTAGGCAATTCTTGATATATATTTGGTCATCATATATCATTTGTAGAAATTTGGTTACTTTCGAATAGTGTTTAATAACACATTTCAATATATATTTTGAACTAATTTGGTAGTACAAAAAGTAAGTATTGAATTCTTTAATTTTGGGAAATAATAATTCTAGTTTTGTTTGTTTGTTTATAAACATGTAAAGTTTGTTGCCTTTATTTAGGAAATATTTATGCTAGAGTTATGTTTTATTTTGTTTAAAGAATCATTCAGTTTATATTTGTGAATCAATTATAGCATGAATATTTTTGGAATATATAAGATTCAATTTTCTTTTGGTTTGAAATTGAATATTTTTCTTATAGCATGATTATGATGTTATAGTTTATTGTTATTAAGTTTTCTTCAATAATATTTTGTCTTATCATGCATTTTGAATATATTTCATGTTATGTTTGTTGTTGCTTTTATGCGATATATGTAAATGTATTGTCATACACACATTGATGTGATTTGTGACTTGCATCTTCTTTCAAATTCATGAGTTTTTTTTTTCTTCACACTTAAGTATTGTCATACACACATTGATGTGATTTGTGACTTTCATCTTCTTTCAAATTTGTGAATTTGTCTTCACACTTAAGGGTTGTTGAGTGACCCTATGGTTACTTAGCAACATAATGGACTAATTCGGCCTACATTATGTCGGTAGTGCCTTGTAAATTTAAGACACTTCCCATTTGCCTTGTAAAATTAAGACCATTCTCATTTAAATTCATTTATTGAATTGTCTAGTAATTTTGGTTGAGTTGGTTGAAACAACAAGTTGCAAAAGTAACCTCTGTTGCGTAGATTTGATTCAGTTGGAATTACAAAAGATGTAGTATGTAATTGTTCATGCGAGCTGTTTTAGTCGGCCAAAAGGAAGGCACAGTTTGGCCGGATAATTACATACCTGCGATGGTAAATATGCGGTATTTATTAAGTTTTTCCATGTGGATAATGAGGATGTCAAAAGACACCCATTATCTGACAGGACTTCTTAAGTTTTATCCATGTGGATAATGAGGATGTCAAAAGGCACCCATTATCTGACAGGACTTATTACCATATTTGATCATTGCATTGAGATTACCGTTTGCAGTTAATTCTTAGCAGTCAAAAGATTGTGTTTTAATGGTGCTTTGGTATCTTGTTTTTTGGTCTTTTAATTTACAACTTGTGATGATAAATATGTGGCAATTCTTAAATTTTTCATGTGGGTAATGAGGATGTCAAAAGGCACCCATTATCTGACAAGACTTCTTAAGTTTTTCCATGTGGGTAATGAGGATGTCAAAAGGCACCCATTATCTGACAGGACTTATTATCATATTTGATCATTGCATTGAGATTACCGTTTGCAATTAATTCTTAGCAATCAAAAGATTGTGTTTTAATGGTGCGCTTGGTATCTTGTTTTTGTCTTTTAATTTACAAATAAGAATCAATTGTGCATGTCTTACAATTAATTAATTTTGACATGTCTACTAATGTTGTGTGAATGTAAACTCATTCAAGTATTTAAGAGTTTACATCTACACTTGTGATGGTAAACACACGACAATTATAAGAATTTATTCTTTGTTAAAGTAAATTGTCATTGTTTGATCATTGCTGTAAAATACCACTAGCAATTGATATCATTGTTTAAAGACTTGATATTGATGGTGCACTAGGTATTTTGGTGAGTGCTTTTACTACTCTTGTTCTCTTTAAACTAATATAGTTTATGTATCTGTTAATTTGAGTTAAATTTTAACTCTTAAAAGTTCCTTTAGGAATTAAAGAATAATATTAATATTGTTCTTGGATCTAGACCTTAGATAAGGGTGGTGAAACTCACATTCTCTCACAAATTCAGCACCTAATGTGAGAATCAAGTTTGACAAGTGAGTATACACCAAATCTCTTAGGTCACATGAGATCATAAAGCTAAAATGTCGTATGTATTAGAGGTGTTATTTAAGATGACAAAATTTTTGTCATATTTACTTTGCTTAAACTAAGGTGCTTTTGAAGCAATACAGATAAAAACAAGCTCTCATTGGAGAGTGAGTATTCTATTAAGATTATTAGGCAAAGAAAATATTATGAGCACATTATGTAGATATTTAATCTTGCTGAGACACTATAATTTCGACTATCAGGCAACTTGTTCGAAAATTCAGAATTTAGTATTCTATTTGCACAATTAAGTTTATAACTGTTATAGTTAGAAATGATCTTTTGAAAGATCAATTCATAAAGTGTGCAAATAAGGAAAAGTTGAAGCAAGAGAAAATAAAATAGTGCTCATTCGGAAAATACCTCAAAATATAAGGACAAATAAAGAAAGGTAGTCTTGACTGACTTATGTCCAATGATGTTGAAAGATATATCAATTTTGAATGGACAAAGTTGCTCAAGATTGCTTTATTCATTTTTTGAACCAATTTTAGATTGTCATTACTAGCTTTTTTGTATTTGGTGAATCATCATTTGCTTATTTTTTTTTTTTTTGTTTCTTTCTTCTGTTTCTCTTTGAATAAGTCATGATATTTTGAGTTCTATTTTCAAATGATGATTCAATGTGTCTTTTAAGTTCAATTATTAGAGTCAATTCAGTTATGACTTGTGACATTATATATTGTTTAAGGTTTTGAATATTATAAGTTTTTCGTCCCACAAATTAAGAAAATTTTGAGACATAAATTGTTAAGTTTTCTTGAGGATATTGAGTTTGGGGGAGAGATATGGTAATAGAACAAAATTAAATGAGGAAGAATTAGTTCTAAATTAATTCATATAGTTACTATTATTATTATAGTGTATTTGGATCCTCATGAGGACATTATTGTTCTTCCTCTCAATCAAGTTAAGAAACTATTTCATATAGATCAAACTCAACACCCTCAAGAACTAGGGATTCTAGTGTTATTAAGAATTGACTGAAAAGAGAAATTCTATTTAGTTTAATTGAATGACTCTATTAGGACAGTCATGATACTAGTTTGCTTACTATAATTTTGGAGCTGCACAAGATGGATTTCAATATAGTGTTTCTTAATGGTGACATTAATGATGCAATATGGTGCAACTGAATCAAACTTTTGTGTCAATTGATACAAAACATATGGTTTGCAAAGTCATGAAATCCACTTATAAGTTAAGAAATTTGTCTCTTTAGTGTTACCACAAATTCTCATAAAGTAATTGTCTCATTTGGTTTTGAGATAACATTATGGAGAACTGTGGTTTTATTAAGCTCAGTGGGAGTAAATTTATAGTTCAAGTTTAATGTGTCAATTATATTTTGTTTAGTCAACATTGATATATTAGTTATGTGAAACCAAGAATATCTCTAATGAAAGTTTAGCGATGAAAGATCTTGGGGACACTTCTTTTGTATTAAGTTTTAGATACTTAGAGATTACTCTCAAAGTATCCTTCAGATGTCACAAAAGGTTTATATCAATAAAGTTGAAAATAAATTGACATAATAAATTGTAGGTGACAATCACCGAGAGAGACTTTTCAGTCTCAAATATTGTCCATTAGGAGGTTTATGAATTCAGAAATTTAAGTATTTTCCTAAGCTTTTTATGTATGATCTTATTATACGCATTTGGAAAATATATAATAAGATTGTTTGGCAGATACTTGAGCAATTCAAAGTTCGAATTGTTGAAAAGCAACCTTAAGGATTATTAAAGAGAACAAGAGAGCTTATGCTCACATCAGAGATCTGACAATTTGGAGATCATTTTTTGTGTCAGACTCTGACTTTTGGATGTCAGTATATGACATACATCCTAACTCAAGAAATGACTGTAAGTATTTATGTCACTTGGTTGCATATCGTTAAAGGCATCGAAAGACCACTCAAGTTATATAGTGACATAATTCAGTCGTATAGTTATTTGATAACAAAGTTTATAAGGTTCATTACCTTATAGATTATTGTTGTTGAATGATAGAACAAGTAGAGACAAACTTTATGCTAGCTGATCCGCTATTCAAAGACATGACACATAAGGTCTTTCATATGGTTGTTGTCATTAAGGATGTCTTGGATTAGTGGGAGTCTCTTTTACTTTATGTTCTATACTTTTGTTTTGGTATTGATACAGACTTTATGCTATGATTTTCTGCAGAATTAAAGTTCATGAGGTTATGTTTATTATAACCATTACTGTATCATTTTGTGCAAATATTAAATTTGCAAACTTCAGTTTGATCTCACTAAAGTTTTCAGTTGGATCAGTTGGAAATAGGCATGATTTAGAGATCACATTACATGAAATTTCCATGCCACTCATCCATATCAATCTATGTCATCAAGTGCATTGATATGGTGGTCGTCGGGGTTCCGTTACGTTATATGTCAGTGACGACAGCCGCGGTGGTCCCATTATTAATGTATGAGGTGGACCAGATTGTAAGGTTGAAATCTAAAGATAAATAGCATTCGGATGCGCGCCTAAAGTATTCTGATATAATTATTAAGATATGTAGCCCAAGTGGGAGATTGTTGGAATATTTTATTATTTAATTATATTCCAATATCATTATGTGGGCAAATATCGTAATAATAATTATATTAGCTATTTATCAATTTTGAGCCTTAATTGGTTAGTGATCAAATTAAGTAATAAGGCTATTAGATTTCTAATTGGATAATTAATTAAATATTTAATTAGTTGATATGGACTCAATGAGTGGATGTCCGGATGGCCCATTAACGGAATAATGGGAAACCCTAATGGCCATCCAATATAAAAGAGGCTATGATCCCCAATACACCGTACACGGCGAACTCTCTCTTCTCCCCATCTGAAGAGAACTTGAGGCATAAAGGTACCGGTTGAGGAAGAACCAAATCAGCCGCCGCTAACCGTGTTGATGTTAATGTTTGTTTCAGATCACCTTCTCTTTGGTTATCATTCTTGATGAGAGGACAGCTATGAAAGCTTTATCCAGGTATTCCTAATACCCTAATTTTTGATATCCTTGATAAATCAAACATGTCGTAGATCCGATCATAATCATGTTCAATGTTTTGTTTGCTTCCGCTATTGATTCATAATTGATGAACATGTTTTATGAAATCTGTTTATTAAGACCTAAATTTCCAACACTTAAGGCCATGGGTTTATGGGTCCTCTTACTTATAAGGTGTTCAACCTTTACTCTTTTATCCGATGTGGGACATATAACTCACACTTGCACACAACAACACTCCCCCTCAAGTGTGAGTCCATCTATTCATCATGCTCCCCCTTCAAGCGGAAGCTTTTACTTGCTCTTATTTATAAGGTGTTCAATCGTTACTCTTTTATCCGATGTGGAACATATAACTCACACTTGCACACAACAACAGTTACTACATCTAAAGGTAGATTCCATTACATGTGTACACCAACTTTCTAGAATCATATTCTAACCTTATCATAAGGGTTTAAAGCCTACCTAACATGAACAATTGATATTTTTTGTTTTTGTTTTAAACTAATAACAAAAAAAAGGTTTAACAATAACGATTCTTGTTAACTTGTAGCTGCCATACAATACATGCCAACAACGTTGGACGACGAAAACAGGAAAAGTAAAACTAAATTACGACCACCATCTCTAATTTCACATGAGCCATTAGTTTTAGGCATAGAAGATTCTAAACACAAGGGAATGTTTAGATCGAAATCTCGTTCGAATTTTCCAGTACCATTGCCTTTTCATCTTCTTCTTGGTTGCCACTAGCTAAGGCGACGGCAGGCGGCAAACAAGACTGTCACTGAAGAAGAAATAGTTACATACTGATAATGGTGGCGGGCTGGGTAGTTGCAGGTGGCGGTGTGGCTGTCTAAACAATTAAAATAGAGTTAGATTTACTTCAAGAATACATTATATATACAAAGTATACAATTGAATTAATAAGCTTATTGAAAACCACTTAAAAATACTCAAAAGTTTGATTTGTGGTAAGTGAATTGTTCTGTAAAATAAATATAAGAACATTTGCATAAATAAAATAAGTAATGGAAATATATTATAAGAGGGTAAGAACATAATAATTTCGATTGAGAAATTGATGTTTCATCAAATGAAAGTTCAAATTTGATTTAGATCTAATTTATATAGTGATAGCTAATGATAAAAATAATTAGGATTGGTAAGCAAAGAGACAAATTTAATCTTTTATCACAAATAAAATATTTTTATTCGGTATGAGTAAGAATATATAGATCTATGAATAAAAATATTTTTATACATCATGAATAATAAAAATGTATATTGTTCATAGCTTAAAAGATCTAATACTAAGGAAGAAATAAGAAATAAATATGAATATGTATTATAAAAAAATGAATATAAATCAAAATAACAATTGATTCCATACCTTTGGTACTTCATTGATTTGATTTCATCTTTGGGATTTTTTTTAATAATAACATCACCGTCTTCATCCCTTCCTTCATAGTCTTCCAATTTTATAAAAATCGCACAAGGTTGACTTCTCATATCAGTCAGATAAAATCAAACACATACTAGATCTGATCAATTGACCAGATCTAGAATGTTTGATGTTTAGTTCTTCCCTCGTAAAGTTAACTATGATTAATAAGATATAAATCGTATAACTTAATAACCTAGTTGTTATCTTGTCAGCGAAATTCCACAAGTACAAATTCACGAACGCGGTGAAGTTTTGCAAACAGTCCTAAAGTATATGTAATTACTAAGATCGTAAGAAAGTATAAATAAATGGTATGAAAAAGGAAAAAGAAACAAGGAAATGAGGAGAATAGACAAGAGACGGAAAGGAGAAGATGAATTGGTGATGTTGGAGAAAAGAAATGGAGTGGTAGCTTATTTATAGACAGATTAACAACTAGGGTTAGGGACAACCGAATCGGGCCTAGAAAAATTGGGCCTAGACTATTATAAAATCATAAAATCTTGTAAAAAAAAAGTTCCTTTAAGGATTTGAACCCCTTTACATTGAGCGATGTACGCTTAAGTAACTAATGTATGTGTGCGTATATATATTGACGGTGATAAAAACACAAGAGGGGGGCGGGGGGTTGAATTGTGTTGGCTTTTTGTGGGTGTTTTTCTGAGTGTTTAAAAGCTGTTCAAAATCTGATGAGTACAAATTCTGATAGTGTCTGAGTGCAGCGAAAGTAAGAACCCAAAGATAAAGACAGAGAGAGGGAGAAAGAGATAGAAAAGCAGACACAAGCAATTTTATAATGGTTCCTCCCACGACACAGGAGTAGTCCAATCCCCTTGCACTTCCAAGAGATTTCACTATAATCACTCTGATTACAATTGCTTAAGGAATCTTCCAAGAACTTCTCAATGTTCAAGCACCCTTGAAAGAGACTTCTTTGCTCAAGGTCACTACCAAGAGACTTCCCATGCTCAAGGACAACTCCAAGAGATTTCCTTTTCTCAAGCACACATGCAAGATACTTCTTTTGCTCAAAGGGCACCCCGAAGAGACTTTTGGCACGCTCCTAGAGACTTATATTACGCAAACACAACTGAATGAGATTTCTTGTGCTCAATCACGGCATATTGAGATTTTGATGCTCAAGGTTTCACCAAGAGACTTATATGCTCAAGCTTAACAAGCAAGAGACATATATTTGTTTACAGCAAATATAAACAAACTTGTTCCTACACCGGATTTAACAATTTTGGTGTAGACTAAACAATATGAACAAACTCTTTACAACTAATAGGATTTCTAAGATTACACAAGTTAAAATGAAAATTCTAAGTGTATATGCGCTATTTGATTTGGGAGAGTAATGACACAATTAAAAATAGCAGAGTATTGTTGATATTTTTCATGGTCTTCAACTCCTTATATAGCCAAAATTCTCTCTCCAATTTTGTGAAGCCTTGTTTTTGATTCCTTCGTCAAAGGTTTGAGAGTCGAAGGAAGAATTAAATGAGAGGGTCGAGACTTGTAGATAAGCCTGAAAATCAAATGGTTTTTGCTTGAATATAAGCAAGACAGAGTATATGGAACATTTTAACAAGAGATGAAAGTTGGAGATATTATATCATACCACAAGTTATACAGTTTAAATATTTTAATTCTATAATACAAAATGACTGAGAAATAGAAAAAGATGTAAACCATCGAAGCCAAGTTGGGTGGTTGAAATAGAGGAGTGTCTCAGGTGTTTTATGTGACACTACTACAATTTTGACCTTTAATAGCACCACTTTAATAGCGTTTTCTGAAAAATGCTATTAAAAATGCAAAACACGGACCTACAATAGCGTTCTGTGTCGAGTGCTATTATAGGCTGTCACAAAAGAGGGTTGCATAGCGCTTCTTAGAAAACACTATTATTGTGAATCCCTTAGTTAGCGCTTTCTTGGAAACGCTATTGATCAACTACCCTTTGTTAGCGCTTTAACAAAGGCTTGTAAGCCATTATTCTGAAATAATAATAATAATAAATAAATAAATAACAGAGACACACACGTTCCTGTCTTCACTTCTCTCCCTCAAGCTCCATACAACTCTCTTCTTCCCACATCAGAAATCGCTAATCTCTTCTTCTCTCTTCTCAAACAAAACAACAACCAATCGATTCTCCAAACACGTTCAACAATTCTATCTTCTTCTCTTCACTCTTTTGATGTCTCTAACTAAGCTCTCTTCCACTTTCCTCTTCAAACCCAGTCACTTTCAGATCTGACTCACTCTATGCCTGAGGGAGACTAGATTGATGCAAGCGGAGAGATTAGTGGGAGGTTCAAAGCAATAAGCATCATTGGAAAAGAGCCTGAGATCCAATTCCTTGAGGTGGGGCCCAACAACATGAACCATGTATTAACCGAATAGGTACAAAACTTATCAGCGACGTGAGATTGAGTAGAAGAGATACACATCTTCTGAATTCCGCAGGGTTTTCCAAAAGTGATGATACTGTTTACAAAAACTGATAAGGTTTTGAAGAGTTCGAAACTGTCATCGTTGCGTTGGAAGGAGTCGTCGGAGACGTCGAGAACAGAGAGATGTTGCGCCTTTTGGAAGAGGTAAGCCAATTGATTCACCAATTTCATCTTCCTTATTTGATTGCTTGTTGTAGGGTTTCAAATTGGGGATTAGATTAGATTTCAGAATTTATTCACGTTTGGAAAATTGTTGTGTGCATATGGGTTTCGGAATTGGGAAAATTGTAAGTAACATTGGTTTGGTATCCATTATAGTCAATAGCTCTCAAATATGTGATAATGTCATAGGGGTTTTATCAGTGAAATCATGTATTTAAGCAATCTTTTTTGTTATTTATTTTGATGTATATCTGCTGTTTGTTCAAAAGTCTCAATGAATCTCAAACCTATAAGAGGGAAAATAGAGATATATTGGTCAAATAATGAAATAATGCATTGTTTTTTGTTTTTATTTTGATGTATATAAAGTGTTTGTTTAAATGTCTGAATGAGTCTCACTCACATTTTTTCTTTTTGATATAGTTTGTTTGTTATATTTCCATGTTTTTGATATATAGGGCCAAATGATTCTGTTGATGTGGGATTGTCATGTGTGATTTTTGTTAGGGTATAACATGTGTTCTTACTAAACTTTGTTGAATGAGACAGAAGAGACTCGACACACTTTTCTCATGTAACTTACGGTATCCAAAATATTTACTTTTGAATGAATGCTGCAAGAACCGGATGCTTCCTTTATAATTATACATGAGCTGAGAAATTCATCTTACTAAATATTTCACAAGATTCATTTATATGCCCTATGAGGTGGCCGCAAGTTTTTTTACATAAAAATGTAGTTAACTAAGTTTGTTATCAACTAAGAAACATTCAGGGGAATTGTATGAATTTGAAGGAATCTACAATATGAAGAAATGACCTTTGAAGTGGCGTTTAGATCCTCCAAAATACCAAATTTGTCTCAAATTAAGTTAGGATCATTTATTTAATTTCTTTGAAGTTGTTTACTAAGTAGATTAAAGAGATTAGTGGTAGGAGATTCATCCCCACTATACTAGTTACTACAAGAGATTTATTCATGAGCAAATATTGAGCATTAAGGAGACAATTATAATATATTATAGGCCAAATACATTTTTAGTCCTTTAAGTTTGACAAAAATAACGGGTTAGTCCTTTAGTTTTTTAAGTTTCAAATAGGTCCTTTAAATTGTTAATTTAATACACCGTTACCATTTTAAGGACCTATTTGAAACTTAAAAACTTGAAAAACTTCAAATAGGTGAATGTTTGAAAGATGGCTCCCATCCTTGACTTGGATTTTATAGGTGTGAATACCTAAATTTGACTTTGACTTTCTCATAAGCATAACAGTAGTATACCTATATCAATTGATTACGTGTACATGTAAGAATATACTATACTCAAATGATGAAAAATTGCTAAAATGTTTGCCCTGTTTTGGTCTCATAAAGAGTGCCTATTGTCTTCTTAAAAATGGCTTCATGGGTGTGTGTTAGCATGTGCTTGGTTAGAGTGAAAATGGGTAAGTGGAACATCACAAGATTGAATATTTTTGTATTTTTGTAGTTGCATTCTAATTTTTTAATTGCCATCAACCTAGAAAAGTTTTAGTATATGAAGTACGGACACAAACATGGACACCGAACATGTCAACAAGGGTAAATATTTGAAAATAAAATGATTTGATTGAATGTGATCTCAGTTGAAAATGTGGCTGTTTCTGACACAATGTTTATTTTTCAAGTTCATGACACTGATTAATTCCTATATTTGAAATTTTGACATGTTGGGTTCTGTTATTGCTTAAATGCCTAAATCTGAACATGATATGCTGTCCCCTTTCATAGCTAGGTGACAGACTACAGATTTAAATCCTTTGATTATTGAAAAGTCTGAGGTATACTTCTATGCTATATTTCTTTGATTTTTATTGTATTGCTTTGATTTCGAATCTTCATTATAATGCTCACATTTCTTTGCAATTTATCATAGTATCTGCTAATATATATGATACTACTACATAGTGTAATATTTGACAAGCACCATGTAGTATACGATAATATCAGTTGACCATAACTAACATTCAGATACTAACATAAAGGTGTATATTAACCTAGGAAAGTTGTAGCAATGAGTCGAGTTGAGTTGAACTTGGTTTAGCTCGGCTCGACTCGACAATGTGCTGCTTAACTTATATTATTCAGGACCTGACCTGATTTTATTGACTTATTTAAGTGTATCTACGGACATAAGCACTTGTGCAGTGCTTGAATTATTTCTAATAAGTTTAATAACACTGAAATGTGGCACTAGATACCGGTTTTCAGGATTGCATTTCATTCGTGTGCTTTCATGTTTGTTACCATTGATTGATACTCAAGCTTATATATTTTTCCATTTGCATTCTTCTTTTTGTCCCAGATTTGAGTGTATGTTGCTTGTGGTTATAGGGGAATAATGTGTATTGTTTCATCATTTACAGAGCAGCAAATTGGTCACAAAAAAGATAACCTTGAATCGATTCACTGGTTGATGTTCGACTTATCCCACCCTACCGCGCTTTTGGTGAATGTATTTTTAAAGGTATACATTCTTAATTCTCTTTCTAACCGAATCGCATTTCGTTTTCATATTGGTACGTGATAATTCACATTTCACACATGAATTTCACTGAAAAGTGAGTACCAGAGAACCATACAATCACCAACAAACAATGTAAAAATTTAGACTAATTTATCTGGCCCACCAATTTAATGTACTGCAGTACACTTGGTAGTGGATAGGTGTGTTAGAGGCAGAATGTGTTGTCCGTATTTATAGAATTACTTACCTCACAATGTTAGATAACCTTCCGATGTGGGACTTGCTATTTTTCTATGTTAGATAAAACACATGTGCTAGCTGCCTATATTACTATAAAACATCACCTGTACGAATTCTTTGAAATTTATCACCACTAGGCCTAATGGCCTTATGTCTCTTTGATTTTATATACTTGTTCCTTGTTCCTTCATGGCCAACTATATAAGTGAGTTTCTTTTTATTTTTCATCATTTTCGTTTTTAATGTAATTTGAAATAGTTGTTATGCTTGGATGTTAAAAATTAAGTTAAATTTCACAAGATTAGGCTGTTGGAATTTTTGTATTGGAACTGGATAGTTTGACAGGTTAATAGACAAACAATGAATTACATAATGTCTGGATGTATTGTATTGTATTATATTGTTTATCAACTGAGATTCTTTTGATTTTAAGTGGATTCTATATGCACTTTAGTATCCTTTGAGTTATTTTAAACTGTTGGCTATGCTGGAAATAGAATGATACTTGATTAATTTTTCATTCCATACAACACAGGAGAATATGCTCGAGGTAGATCTATTGAGTAATTTGGATCGCTTGTCACGAGTCCTCTCAATGTTTGGTGTTTTTTTTGTGGTTGTGGCTGCTTTTCATATATATATATATATATATATATATATATATATATGTATGTATTGTGCACGAACTTTCCATTTTTATGCAAGTGTACATTAGATGTCATTTAGGATTGATTAATATTTATGACATTTGTAATTAAGTTTATGATCAACAAATTACTAGTGTTTATTTCTATCAATGGATTAATGGATTACTAGTGTTTCTAATCAGTATCTTGTTGTATTGTCTGATCAGCATTTTATTATAATGCTTTTGGCTGTAGATTTCATTTAAATAATTAAAATAAAAATAGGGACTTTTATTAGCGCTTCATGTAAAACGCTAAGAAACATCAGTTAAATATAGCACAAAAATAAGGCTATATTAGCGCTTTTCTGAAAGCGCTATTGAAAACGTTGCTATGTTATAGCGCTTTCCGTAAAACGCTAAGAAACAACAGTTAAAAATAGCACAAAAATGAGGCTTTATTATCGCTTTTTTGAAAGCGCTATTGAAACGTTGCTATTTAATAGCGCTTAGAAAGCGCTATTATAGGATTCTAACCTTTAATAGCGGGGGCTTTCTTAGCGCTTCACAAGCGCTATTAAACGCTAAAATGAGTGCTATTAAAGGGGGTATTTTGTAGTAGTGTGATGTGAAGGTACCACATAAGTTGAAGGGAAAATTTTATCGGACAATGGTAAGACCGATGATTTTGTGTGGGATAGAGTATTGTTTGGTGAAGAACCAACACAAACATAAAGTAAGCGTAACAAAAATGAGGATGTTGTGTTGGATGTGTGGTAAGACTATATATGATAGAATTATAAAGGTTTAAATATGTTTTTGGTCCCTATAAATATGTCAACTTTTCGTTTTAGTCCCTCTAAAATTTTCCTTCAACTTTTAGTCCCTATAAAATTTTCAATCTTCACTTTTGGTCCCTCTTTTAAATTAAACTCATATGTAGAATTCATATTGTTTAATAAAATTTTTCAGAAAAATTCAAAATATTATAAGAATCACTCCAAAAAAATTCAGAATTTTTTAACAAAACATGAATTTAATATGAATTTTTATATTTTTTACGGTTAAAAATTCATATTTAATTAGTGTTTTGTTAAAAAATTCTAATTTTTTTATGAATTTTTTTTAGAATATTTTACACATTTCTGCACAATTTCATTAAAAAATACAAAAATTAAATTAAAAATAGGGACCAAATGTAGTGATTGAAAATTTTATAGGGACTAAAAGTTGAAGGAAAATTTTAGAGGGACTAAAACGAAAAGTTGACATATTTATAGGGACCAAAAACATATTTAACCCTATTATAAATTACGACATTAGAAAGAGTTGAGGTAGCGCCTATGGTAGAAAACAAGTAAAAACTAGACTTAGGTGGTTTGAGCATGTAGAGGGAAGACCTATGTATTATGTAGTTAGGAGTCTCGCACATTAATGCAAATTAACAGGGTTTCTATTTGCTCATACTCCCAAACAAACGATATCCACCTCCAAAGGAGTCTTCAATTTCCCCCATTCTTGCCAACCTCCCAAATCTCCCCCACCCTAGACTCCTTATTATAAATTGAAAAAAGTCTTGGAAATTGTACATAAATGGTGTATCATCCACCGAAATATCCTTCCAAAAAGTAGTGTTAAAACCATTTCCAATTTTCATGACCACCCCTTCGTTAAAACAATATGCTCTAACCACATTTTCCACCACCTTGACGCATACCAAGGCCAATTATCATCTCCCCACTCCACCAACTTGCATATATATCCTCTCCCCTCATACTTTTCTTGCAACACCTTTTTCCACAACGGGTTATCAAATTGGATCAATCTCCACCTTTACTTTGTTAAAAGGCTCAAGTTGACCACCCTCGTATCTTTTACTCCTAGTCCTCCTTGGTTTTAAGGTTGGCACACTTTCCTCCAACTAACCGAACAAATCTTATACCCCACCCCCGAAAGAAACTGTCTTTATATCTCTACAATCCTCTCCAACGCTTTCGTCGCCATTTTTAAAAATGAAAGATAGAAAATAGGGACTGAATTCAACACCAAATTAAGGAGAACGATCCTCCCCCTAGGCCTACACATTTATTCCTTCCAAAATTTAATCCCATCCGCAATTGTTCCAGCAACGTTTCTCTAGTAGACTACTTTCTAGGATTTGCACCAATTGGGAGACCCAAATAAATTACAGGGATTGAACTTTCCTTGTTGGAGAGTTAGGTTGATTGATGAGAGGTAAAATCAAGAAGATGAAGTTGTGATGAAATTATGCATTTTTTATTTTCTTTTCTGAATTTATGAGTTTTGTGAAGTTTTTTTTTCTAGGTTTTTGATGAATTTTATGTATCTTTGGTTTTTTTAAATAAAAAAAGGATAAAAATGTTGACATTTTATAACTTAAATAATTAAATTGGGAAATAAAATAAGATAAGCGACAAAAAAGTTATCTAAATTTTCTTTTTTGTTTTTTTTTTTTTTGTTTTTATCTAAATTTTGTTAAAAGACGAATTGTGTAATTTTGATTATATATTAAAAAAAATTATTTTTGTGAAAAAAGTACATTATTTATGTTATTTATTTTACAATAAATTATATTTTTGTTAAAAAATTAAATCAATTTATTTTTGTTGTGAAAAAAATTTAAAAATTAAATCTATTTATGTTACTTTTAGTTATGAATAAGAATTATTACGTTTTATAAAAAAGAAAAAGAATTCTTATGAAAACAAACAATTGAGATTTTTTTATAAGAGTTTAATTTATATTTGCTAGCGAAAAGATGGATGCTCAAGTTATAATAATAAACCAAACTAATCATGGCCTGTCTCCCGAGAAGTCACGTGGTCGAGAGAAACTCTCTTCAACCTCGAGGAACTCGGTTCGAGACTCGGCACCGAAAAAAACCAAACTAATCATGATTATATATTTCAATGACACCAACAATATAACAAAAGAATTATTTTTTTGAAGGTATATAACAAAAAAAATATAATCTAAATTCATATTTTTTTTTAATGACACCAACAACCATCTTTATTTTAGAAACATTGTTTAACTGTATAATTGGGATAGTAAAAAAGTTAGTATAGATATACGCATCTAGTTTGTTACACTTTTTAAATGATAAAAAATTGAAAATATATATATATACTCATATCATGTTTGTTACACTTTTATTTTAGTATTAGAATTTACTCTTATTTTATTTTTTTTGAAGAATCGAATTTACTCTTATCTATTTGTTATATGTGCTATTTGTATTAAAAGTTGATGACAATTTTAAAAAGAGAAAAAGTCAACTCAAAATAGCTTAAACATTATATTTTCTTTATATATAGTATAGATATATATTATTAGTGAAATTTTCCACACATACATCTTCCAAATGGTGTGATTCCACATCATCTAATGAGTTATGTGGCAACACCAAATCAATTTTTTTTAAAATAATTTTATTATAAAATTAAAATATTTGATTTGTTTAGAACCAAAATAAATTGTGTCGTAAGTTTAGTTCACTACTAGAAAAATCAGTTTTAGTGAGGGTATAAATCCGTCAGAAACGAATTTAGTGACGGATTTTGTGACGATCAGCAGTCCATTCCGAATTTTGGTCTTAATAAATATTTTATGTCACTAATTGACACGGATAGAATCCCTCACTAATAATATAAACTCGTCACTAAAGATGAAGCAGAAATGTGCCAAAACTCGGACAAATCCATCAATAATTAGTGAGAGATTGTTAGTGAGGGACCAGTCCATCTTTTCACCTATATTTCTGTCACTAATTAATGGCAGATGGTTTTCCCTTTCCAATTGTGAGGGTATATTTCATCACTAATTGTGACGAAACTGAATTCCCTCACAAACTACTCCCTCCGGTCTCAAATATAAGAAAAGATTCTCTTTTTAGGTTCATTAAATAATTAATGTATCTTTTTTACAATGTAGACCAGATACATTAACTACTCAATGAACCTAAGAAAAGAATATTTTTTTATATTTGAGACCGGAGGGAGTACAATATATGGTTTAATGACAAATTTATTTCCGTCACTAATTAGTGAGGAAATTCAAACAAAAATTTGCATTATTGATTTAATATTCAATTTCCTGCCGAATTTCATTAATTAATTATATTAATATTGCAAATGCATTTTCTATATTAAATCATATGAAACTTGTTGAAAATTATAAATACAAAATAAAAAACACTTAATAAATTGTCTTCATACCCATCACATATATTCATCATCATAAAACATAAAAGTCATAAGGAAACTCTCAAAATAAATTTCATAAGAAACACTTCAACATTTGTAATGGTACTAGAAGTAGCACATTAACTAAGTTTGCAACCAAGCTATCAAAATAACCATATACTATACATATTTTAT
Source organism: Medicago sativa (assembly GCF_051527215.1). Classification (NCBI taxonomy): domain Eukaryota; kingdom Viridiplantae; phylum Streptophyta; class Magnoliopsida; order Fabales; family Fabaceae; genus Medicago; species Medicago sativa. The sequence continues at coordinate 33,500,438 of NC_140756.1, read as the reverse complement.
ATCTATATATCAAGTAGATGGAGGTGGAGGTTGATGTAGATGACCTTGTGAAACCATTTCCATCAATTTAGACATTTGCTCCCTAAGAAAATGTGAATCTTCTAGCGATACACGAATCAACTCCCCATGAGCCTTTAATTGCTCTTTAAGTGATGTGTTTTTAGCCCTCATTTGTTCAAATTTGGATTGTAGGATGGCGTTAGATCTGGAAGATCTAGATGTATTATATTTCCCAGCAGCGGGTTCGAACCCCAAACATTCTACTTCTCCGCATTTTTATTGACAAAAACAAAACAATATTCATTCATTCAAATTGATAGAGTACATCAAATACAAACATCGCTAAAAATGTAAAGGATGAATCTGCGAACAAACCCGCAACACCCAAGTTAATAGCATACAACAACAAAATGCCTACAAATAATTCGATAAAGTTTAAGTCACCGAAATACCCATGCTTCCGATATACAACGTTGACACCCAAATCATTGATTGAATTTGTAATTGACTGATGTCGATATTTCAATATGAACTAAACGAACACCAGGACAAGACACGAAATCAAACGCTGCACAAGACAACTAACAATACAACGCTGCAATTAGACGACGAAATCACAAAAAAAAATAAGGGGAAAAACTTGATATACGTGAAAACTACTTGTTTAAATTGAAAGAAAAGAGTAAAAAAAGATGTAGAGAGATGATTTTAGGTATAAAAAAAAAAACTAAAACCTTCCTCAGATAATTGAAGGAGAAAAAAAGTTTAGAGAGAAGTTGAAAAACTAGGGCCATCTATTTACAGTGTTATTCGTGGTCCTGTCATCGAGTGGACAAAGCCGGCATAAGGTAGGTACAAATGTAATATTGATGCCTCCTTTTCCGACTCTCTGAATATGGTAGGTATTGGCATATGTATCCGTGATGATCAGGGTGAGTTTGTCATGGCTAAGACAGATTGTTTCTCTCCTCTTTGTGATGTTGATGTTGGCGAGGCTGTTGGACTTCACACGACGCTACAATGGGTGGCTGATCTTCATTATGATCATGTTGATTTTGTTTTGGATTCCAAGTCTGTTGTTGAACGTTTTAATTCAAACCTAGGTGATAACAGTGAACTAGGTTGTATCATTCAGGCTTGTAGGCAGTTGTTTGATTGTAATTTTCAGAACTCTCATGTCGAGTTCAATAGGAGGCAAGCCAATGTGGTCGCTCATGAATTAGCTAGGGTAGCCCCAGGACCGTCCCTGGGGAGGTGGAAAATGCTCTATAGAGCTGGGCCTCCCCAATTTTGGGGCCCAAAATTGTTTTTTTTTTAATATATAATGCACAAAAAATAGTAATATATACTTGTAGCATTGAAGTTTAACCATCAGGGAAGGCATGGCCCAGCAGTAAATCATGCTGGTGTTATGCTAGCTGACTGCGGTTCAACTCCTTACCTGACTGCGGTTCAACTCCTTGTAAAGGCAATTATTGTCCATATTTTTATTATTTTTCAGCACCCTGTGAAGGCAATTGTTGTCCATCTGCGGTTCAACTCCCTGTAAAGGCAATTGTCCATATTTTTATTATTTTTCAGCACCCTGTGAAGGCAATTGTTGTCCATATTTTTATTATTTGTATTATTTTTCAGCATGATAGGTGTCTTTTGGGCCTAGTTTTAATGGATTTGAGGTCTATAATCGCAAAGTTCTAACAACAAACATTATAATTATTCTCTCTAACAGCACCCTGTGAAGGCAATTGTTGTCCTTATTTTTATTATTTGTATTATTTTTCAGCATGATAGGTGTCTTTTGGACCTAGTTTTAATGGATTTGAGGTCTATAATCGCAAAGTTCTAACAACAAACATTATAATTATTCTCTCTAAAAAAATTCTCTCTAAAAAAATAAAAAATAAAATAAAAAAAACACTATAGTTTTTTTTCTCTCTTTTACAAAAAAATTGTATTTTTTAGGGGCCAATTTTTTCCAAGAGAGCCGAGCCTCCGATTTTACAGGGACGGCCTTGGGTAGCCCCATCTCATGCTAGCTCCCACGTCTATGATGATGTACCGTCATGTATCCGTAACTTGATAGCTAATGAAAAGCATTGATTTTCTTCCCTAAAAAAAAAAAAAATCTATTTACTTGTCCGCATTTTTTTAGCCACTAGTTGTTTTGACCCAAAATAAATTGAGAGGTGAGAAGAGCCTTGTAGGTTTTCTTAACTAAAGCTTTCTCTCACTTTCGCCACCCTCCTATCAGAACCCTAACCTAACCTATTCTGTAGAATCGTAAGAGAATAGCCGCGGGTTTCTCTCTGCGACATCTTTACATTCTCAGGTATTTCTTCTTCCTTTTTGATATGTTCTTCTACTAATCTGTAATTTATTGACTTTTATTTTCATCAGAGATTTGCTAGGTTTAGGGTTTATGTTAAAACTTGGTGTATCACATTAACATTTATGCTTCTCTGATTGAAATCAATGCCGTATTATTGTTGAAATCTTAAAGAAAAAGATCCATTAAATCATTTGTATAAGCTTCAAGTTTACAATTCTAGATATATTTCATATATGGCAAAGGAAGACTCTGTCACAATTCTTGATAGTAATTTTTCTGTTACGATAACAAGAGTACTGTGTCACTTCTTATTGATTTGTTGTGTATGGTTCAATGACTCTTTCATTGATTTGTATTTTTATTTGCTTTTTAAGCAATTAAGGACATGTGTTATTTTTATCTGCTGTAAATTTGTGATCACTCCCTCTCTTGTTCTCTTAGTTGAATGAACTCACCCTCTCACCTCATCAGATCAAGAAGCTGAACAAGCCTTAGATGGCTTTGTTGTAGTTGATTTATTGAGTGATTGATGAGTCAACTGCTATAATGCAATCCCTAATGAGTAAACTGATGATTACATTTAATTATTTTCATGCAGCCTGACAAGCAACGGTCATATGATGTGAAATGCTAGCGACAAATTTTCGGTGAATTCTAGATTTTCTGAATAGGTAATATTCGAAACGAAAACATCACCGTTTACCGCAAATATTAGAAACAATGAAACGTCATTTAACAACAATTTTTTTGGCAGAACAATGTGTTTATTCAAGATCACCGAGTTGCAATGCAGATTGGCAGTTCACAAATGACCTATATGAGGTTTCTGGAAAACATTATTTACTATATATTTCAATCTTAGGTCCCGGCAATGTTGTACAGAAGGAGACAAACATTTCACTCCAAGGATTTAGTGTAAGCATCGGCACTCAATAATTTTAGAAACTGAAGCATTTGGTACACACACACCAACACTCAAAGGATTTCTCCCTTGATTAAAGAAAGCATTAATCAAAATCAAGTTTCTCGAAAACCTACTTTTGGTTTTAAAGAGCAAAGTTCTGCGGTGCAGCGACTGATTAAAGTGGTTGGCCTCTAAAACTTGTGCCTGCACCTTATTTGTTTTCTCATTGACTCGTAAAAGTTGAGTGTTGATACATAATAAATTCTTTGAATTTGATATTATTTTTGGATGGCATCTATTTCGCCTAAAGCATTGAGTGCAACACTTGGTGAAATTTAAGAGGTTGTCCATTTGAATGACGTATTACCAGAGGAAAAATTGTTATATCAACTGCCTGAGATGGTTCATGAAGTAGGTCTACCGATCTTTATTGTTCTCGAAGGTGAAGTCTTGCGGCTAAAGTATTTGAGTTACATTTAAAATTGATGCATGTTCGTGATCAATATTGTGACTTGAAATTATTTGTTCCCACAGGATGGAAAATGCCTCGCAGCTTTGTTGCAACCACTTTTGATACTGCTAGCGTTTGTGCTGGAATATGTGACAGTTTCAATCAGTTCACTCATGTTGCAAAATCTGACTAGAATCCATTCACTATAAAAGGAAAATGTCCTCGAACTGTGGTAATCTTCTTCGTCTTTTTTCTTCCTACCATTGAAATCTACTAGAATAGTATGCTGTTATATTTTTCCTCACTTTTAAGAACTTTATTGTCACATTGTAACTCTAACATGAAAATCAGAATCTTTTAGCAAAAATAATAGACATAAACAATCAATTGTTTGACAATGAGGTGGTTATCGTTGAAAGGGAAAATATGAAAGTGCGCTAGGAGTAGCTTTCGAACAAATTGAATGATTACTTGTTAAAATCATGTACAGTGCAATGACTATCAATCAAAGCCATGTATCTCATTTCACTTCTGATAAAAATGTAAATGATTTTATATTATCTTTTGAACTATTCACATTGATTATTTTGATTATCATTTCATTGACTATATATATAAGTTTTGCATCATTGATCAAACCATGCGGTTGCTTATTCTTGCGAGTTATCCATCCGTCTTCCTCTCATCTATTCTGTACAAATTGCAACTGAAAGTCAGGTTCAAGACTATGATTGTACTCATTTTCTTTTATATTTTTAAGCTACTTTGATCCAATAAAGATATTAATGTAATAAAACTGAGTTGTCCCATCAAGGCAACTTTTGGAAAGATTTGTTTATTTTTTTGGTATTTCGAAATATTTGTTTTTGAGATATCCTGATTATTAGTAATAATGCTGATCATTATTTCCTTATACAAACATAACTGAATAACTACTTATAACTTGATGCATAGTTGCTCAAAAGTATAGATGAAAAGGAGTACAATCATAATCTTTAACGTGACTTTCAACCACGATTCATCCATAACATAATAACAAGAGAGGAAAAGATATAACTTGCAGGAATAAGCAACCACAACGGTTTGATCTATGACTGCGGAATAATTATACATAGTCAATGAGATGAAATCAAAATAATAATCAATGCAACTAGTTTAAAATAGAATATAAAATCACTTACCTTTTTATCATAAGTGAAGTGAGATACAAGGTTCTGATTGATAGTCACTGCATTGTATGTGATTTTAACAAGTACCTCTTCGCTTTGTACGGTGGCTACTCCTACTGAACTTTCAACATTTTCCACTAAAAGATTCTTGCAAGAAGTGAGAGAAAATAACGACATACTCGTAGATTTCAACGGTAGAAAAAAATCTGAAGATTACCACAATTTGAGGATGTTTTCCTTTCATAGTGAATGAGTTCAAGTCAGACTCTGTAGTGACAATGAACTTATTTCGAAACCTTCACATATTCTAGCACAAGATGACTTATTGTTGATTGATCATTCTGATATTTGGCTTGGATTGATAGAACATTCTTGGAGAACGTTTTGTTTATTTTCATTCAAGGATAAAAAAGAACTAAAGAATCAAGACAGTGTCCATTTGCAAGGAAATCGTGAAAAAATGTTTTGGGACTCTCCTCTCCATTTACAATTGAGTAAATTACACTCTCCTCCCTTCAAAGATGTTTGAATTACACTCCCCTTCCCTCTTATGTTAAAATATACACTTCTCTCCCTCTTATTCAAAATATATTAGAAAATATTTCACTCCCCTCCCTTGAGAGAAGCTTCAATTACATTCCCCTCCCCTCTTATGATAAAATCTACGTTTTACTCCCTCAACTATTTTTTAATTTTTAACAATCTAGCAAAAAAAAAAAAAAAATAGTCTAAAACACTTTGAAGAAAAATAGTATTACAAGTTTATTTGAATATAGCCAAAATTTGAATACATATTTTTATCTATTTTTTATTCACAATATCATTAACATGTAGTTTTAAACCTATTATAAAATATGAAACAACCCAAAATAAAATTAAAATATGTGAAAAATAACTAAAGTCAATTAAGTAATGCTTATTTAAATGTGAATTTTATACTCCAAATTATAAAATTAATTACAAAATATTTAAATTTAATTATAATTGACATTTAAATTATAAAAAACTAATTTATGTTTTTAAAACCGTGATTCAAAATTAGTATATATTATAAAAATATTTATTTATGTTAAAATAGATTAAAGTGTAGTGTATATTTAATTATTAAGGGAGTGAGTTGAAATTCAAGCATCTCATAAGGGAGGGGAGTATCAACTTTACTTTTCAAGGGAGGAGAGTGTATATTTTAACATAAGAGGGGAGGGGAGTGTAATTCAAGCATCTTTGAGGGGAGGGGAGTGTAATTTACTCTTTACAATTTTGGATTCTTAATGCGCCTAAAGAGACGGAGAAAGATTACTCATAACTTGTAGAAATTGATGAACAAGATTTACTTACAATTGATGAAAATAAGGACTGAGGTAAAGACAAGCAAGTTTAGGATTCTGTTCCAGTTTTTACTATTTATGTCAATAATAACAAACATGTTGGCAGATCATGCTCTTAGCGACGTAAGAAACAAATTCAATTAGCTATTTAAAGAAAAGTCTTATATGCATTGACGATCATATTCCAAGAATTGCACGTTAGCTATGAGTCTATGAGAATGATTTATTGACAATGAAAGCTTTGGAAGCTTGTTCTTTTATCTTGTCATCAACCGCATATTCACCGTTCTGTGACACAACTATATAGTTCCAACTTGTAACCGTTATATTGATACAATTATATGAAAAACATGTTGCTAACTAGTACGTACTCCAACCGTTTTAGTGCATATTTTGGAATGAAATTAGTTCAACAAATAATTTTTTTTGATATAAAACATATAGTTCCAACGTTCTCATAAGTATTTACATAATTCTAACAAACAACAATATTTAGAAATTACATAAAATATATATAGAACAATAATAAATTCTAGGTATGATGAGGAGAATTAGGTGTAATTTTGATAGCAAGGCCAGGGAAGACATCATCAGGGTCATAGATATGAGGATTATTTTCAACAATGAAAGGGTCATTGCACTTATCAGTTATCACTAATTGTGTAAGTGTCTGAAAATTGCTGTTCACACATATAAGAAGGCTGAAACACATAAAAGACCGTAATACCCCTCCGCAGTTAACTGCTGTCGGATCTCTTTTTCTTCGACAGTTAACTGCCGATGCGTCCTGAAGTCCTGAAATGGAAGAAGCACTTGCTTCTGGACCTGTTATGTGTACGTGTTTTAAACACATAACACAAACCTGCTCGAATGTTTTTTGACACATAATTTAGCCTGAATCGCAAACCTGCTCGCTAACCTGTTTCAACATTGTATTTTTGCGGAATCATCAATATTCGACACAAACAAGTCAAAATGAGTGACGATATTTCACATGAACATTAAACAATTACTACAATACGTTATAAAAGTTCCAACATAGTTAAAGCCAATGTACGAGAATATGTCATCAAAATACAAACATACGAACCAATGTCATAAATACCCGAAAAGTAAAAAAAAAAAACAAGTCCTAAACAACAACTGCAAGTAATCCTACTCCTGGTCCTGGTCCTGCTGATGCTACTGGTGCCGCCTCCTCAGCCTCTGGCCTCGCCTCCTGGTCAAAATCGGTGCGTTCTGCTCCCTAACATGGCACATGGCCTCAACCCATTGCTTAGGGCTCATCACCTCCTGACCCATCTGCTCATCAGCAAAGGCAACAATGCCACTAACCATGTCATAAATATCAGGGGAGCCTCTCGCCTCGTACTGCTCCCACTGCTGTGCAATGATCTGCTCCTCATTAGCTGGCCTCGGAAAATCTAGTAGAAGAAGTGGCAAAATCAGAGGGTGAGACACCCTAGTGTACCACCGGACATAGCCATCCTCCATCCTTCATGTCTCCTCTCCTGCTGGCTCACCCCAATCAGGCTCCTCAATCGTGTGAGTACGGAAGTCAATGAAAGCCTTCACAATCTGAACCGGTCGCAGCTCAACAACATCCGTTAGATGTCTAGGGATGTTTTGGACGTATCCGTACTGCCGCCTAACTCTCTCATGCAAGTGACGATACACCCTAACAACACCGCACATGACCCAACCTGAACATCCCATATCAGTACTTATCAAGAACGGAAAACTGAAATGCTTCACAAAAGAAGGGCAAGCTCGTGTTCCTTAGCGCCGTTATGGGAGGATTTCCCACGCCCAAGACTGCATCCAAAGAAACTATGAAAAAGAAAATTGGTAGTGTCTTTAGAAATAATTGGTGATGGATTTATGGGTTTTAAGTTGGTTTTTTTTTCTTCCTGTTTTCCTGCTCAGGGTCAGTCTTTGTTTTAGTTCTGTTGTAACTGAATTAGGGGCATGGGATTATGGCTTGTTTATCGGTCGGTTTTAATTATGGGATAAAGGTTATTTGGTGGTAAAGTTTTTATTTGGGGATGATTGTTTGAAAGTGTGATTGGTGGTTAGGTGTTCTGATGTTTTAAAAAAAAACATGAACAATTGAAATATAATTACATTTACTTCAAGATGTTTGTAATCAGTAACATCATAGGTCCATGTTAACAATGAATAATAATCAAGACAATTCAAATTATGTTCACTTCTGAGGTAAAAAACAAATTCATTTTCTACACAACATCCTAGGAAGAATAGGAAATAGTTTTCAACCCTTACCGTACAATTCATTGTTACTACATCTAAAGGAAGATTCCATTACATGTGTACACCACTTTTCTAGAATCATATTCTACCCTTATCATAAGGGTTTAAAGCCTACCTTTTTTTTTTTTTAAAACTCAGTATCCGATCCAAGGACCGACTAGTTCGAGGGGACCGAAATTGGCACCAGAGGGAATCGAACCTAAGAACTCGAGAGGAGCATACTCCAAGAACCCAAGCCAACCACAAGCCAACCCCAAATGGGTTAAAGCCTACTTAACATGAACAATATATATATATATATATATATATTGTTTTAAACTAGTAAGGTTTAACAATAATGATTCTTGTTAACTTGTACGAAAACAGGAAAAGTAAAACAAAATTACGCCACTATCTCTAATTTCACACAAGCCATTAGTTTTAGGCATATAAGATTCTAAACACAAGGGAATGTTTAGATCGAAATCTCGTACAGATTTTCCAGAACCATTTTCTTTTCATCTTCTTCTTGGTTGCCACTAGCTAATGCGACGACAGGCGGCAAACATGAAATTGTTATATATTCCATGTGGCGGCGGACTGGCAATTGCAGGTGGCGGCATGGCTATCTAAACAATTAAAATAGAGTTAAATTTAGTTCAAGAATAAGTTCAAGCTTGAATCATATACCCAACAATTTACAAAATCTCATGCCTTTACAAGATACATTATTTTAATTTCATCAAGCATTTACTGATCTTTACGAGATTCTAAAATACATTATTTTATATATTTCCATATTGAGCTTAATTCTCATTTTTCTGAATCTACAAAGTTTACAATTGGTTAATAAGCTTATTGAAAACCACTTAAGAAATACTCAAAAGTTTGATTTGTGGTAAGTCAATTAATATAAGAACATTTGCATAAATAAAATAAGTAATGGAAATATATTCTAAGAGGGTAAAAACATCATAATTTCGATTGAAAAATTGATGTTTTCTCAAATTGAAAGTTCAAACTTGATTTAGATCTAATTTATATAGTGATAACCAGTGACTAAAATAATAAGGTTTGGTAAGCAAATAGACAAATTTAATCTTTTATCACAAATAAATAATATAGATATGAGAATAAAAGTATTTTTATTCGGTATGAATAAGAATATATAGATCTGTGAATAAAAATATTTTTATACATCATGAATAATAAGAATGCATATTGTTCATAACTTAAAAGATCTAATACTAAGGAAGAAATAAGAAATATATATGAATATGTATTATCAAAAAATGAATATAAATCAAAATAACAATTGATTCCATAACTTTGGTACTTCATTGATTTGATTTCATCTTTGTGATTTTTTTTTTAATAATAACATTACCGTCTTCATCCCTTCCTTCACAGTCTTCTAATTTTATAAAAATCGCACAAGGTTGACTTGTCATATCAGTTAGATAAAAAATCAAACACATACTAGATCTGATCAATTAACCAGATCTAGAATGTTTCATGTCTAGTTCTTCCCTCGTAAAGTTAACTATGATTAATAAGATATAAATCATATAACTTAATAACCTAGTTGTTATCTTGTCAGCGAAATTCCACAAGCAGTAAACTACAAATTCACGATCGCAATGGGGTTTTGCAAACACTCCTAAAGAGTATATATAATTACTAAAATCATAAGAAAGTATAAGTAAATGATATGAAAAAGGAAAAAGAAACAAGGAAATGAGGAGCATAGACAAAAGATGGAAAGGAGAAAACGAATTGGTGATGTTGGAGAAAAGAAATGGAGTGGTAGCTTATTTATAGACAGACTAACAACTAGGGTTAGGGACAACCGAATTGGGCCTATAAAAATTGGGCCTAGACTATTGTAAAAGCATACAATGTTGTAAAAAAAAGTTCCTTTAAGAATTTGAACCCCTTACAATGGGCGATGTACGCTTAAGTAAATAATGTGTGTGTGTTTATATATTAAAGATGAGAAAAACACAAGGGAGGTGGTTGAATTGTCTTGGCTTTTTCTGGTTCTTCTTCTGAGTGTTTAAATGCTGCTCAAAATCTGATGAGTACAAATTCTGAGTGCAACGGAAATAAGAACACAAAGATAAAGACACAGAGAGAGGGGACAGAGAGAGAGAGAGATAGAAAGAGAGAGAGAGAGAGCAGGCATAAGCAATTTTATACTAGATCCTTCCACAACACAGGAATAGTCCAATCCCATTGCACTTCCAAGAGATTTCACTATAATCACTCTGATTACAATTGCTCAAGGACTCTTCCAAGATCTTCTCAATGTTCAAGCACCCTTGCAAGAGACTTCTTTGCTCAAGGTCACTACCAAGAGACTTCCAATGCTCAAGGACAACTCCAAGAGACTTCCTTTTCTCAACCACACATGAAATATACTTCTTTTGCTCAAATGGCTCCCCTAAGAGACTTTTGGCGCTCTAGGTTTCACCTAGAGACTGATATTGCTCAAACACAACTGAATGAGACTTCTTATGCTCAATTAAAGCATATTGAGACTTTGATGGTCAAAGTTTCACCAAGAGACTTATATGCTCAAGATTAACAAGCAAGAGACTTATGTTTTTTGAAGGAAAATCGAATAAAAGAATGGAGTAGAAGCAGCAGAATAATTTCGATTTTCTTTCCTTGGATCATTACGAAATTCAAACATGAATCAGTGATTCGATTGTTACCTCGAAGTGTGAAATCTGAAAGCTGAAAACTGGAAACTGGAATCTCGATCACAGCCAAGCAAGCAGCAAGCTGCAAAGCCTCTAGCAAGTCCACACGAACAGTGCTCCTCCAAAACTCGGTGCTAGCCAAGGAATCAGAAGTGCAGAGAAGAGGGTTGCTTCAAAACGTGTAACCAAAAACTTCAGCACTAGAGTTCTATTTATAGAACTTCTAGTGTGCTCTGCAAGTCAGAAGTCACTATTGGGCTTCAGTAAGCCCAACAACGAGTTTAGTAATTTTGCTAACTAATTAGCGTTATTTACTAAACGCACCCCTTATATAAGTCATACTTATATATTTCTCTTTTGACTGTTCTTTGTGTGTGACCCTATAGGTTCTAGTCACGTTGGCAATAATATTAAATCTAATATTTAATATTATAAACAATGAGCGGTATCTAGCAACACATCATTGCTACCCAAGTGACAAGAATGTCAAGTGATCTGACGAAACCTTTCCATGATAATACTCATGTGTACACTTACTCCTTTGTCTCGATATCTTTATTGATCCCAAGGCATAGATATTTTGTCACCCTTGTATAGATCAATATTTATATTTCTTGATTCCAAAATATACTGAATAACGAATAAGTCCAATATCTTATATTGACTTAGTTCGGCATGGCCATGCAGTTTTACAGTCATATTTCATCAAGAGGCCTAAAGATATATCTCCTGTTTATGAGGAGGGACAAATCCCATCTAGGACACTCATGTCCCTCAGCATGATTCATCAAGTACCCATCAACCAACGTTATGGTTATCCTGTTACAGACAACGTTAGAATGTCAACAAAGCACTTGAGTCCACATCTAGGAATCATAGTGGTTTCAGGTCTAAGAGCGATATACATTATTATCATTGTGAGAATATCTTATGACAATATCATAACATACTATGTAGTATTCTCACGGTGGGTCAATCCAGTATAAATATTACTCCTAATACTTATACCTATGTATAGACTTAATATCTCATATCTATGACCCATGAGATGCGGTCATCAGTCTACATACATAATAGTCTCGATGCTTTATTATTATCCTTTATTCATATTAAAGCTTTGACTACGGATGCATTTAAGAATAGCGTTCTTTATGATAATGTAATCTCATGATTAAGTCACACTTAATTATATTATTACACGGACTATCTATTCTAAGGACTTTATTAACATTACATAAATATAATAAAGAGTGCCATATATTATTCAATAATAAAAGTCATGATACATAAGATAAGTTTAACATAAATTATTGGCCTCTAGGGCTTACACCAACAATCTCCCACTAGCACTAGAGCCAATCAGGCATAAACCTAATACCCATAGATCTAGTATGACCATCATGCTTCTGCTGGGCAAGAGCTTTAGTAAGTGGATCAACAACATTCTCTAATGTTGGTACTTTGCATATTTTAACATCTCCTCTTTCGATAATCACTCGAATAAGATGATAGCGCCTTTGTATGTGTTTGGATTTCTGGTGAGATCTAGGTTCTTTGGCTTGTGCGATTGCTCCATTGTTATCACATAGTAATTCAATGGGATCCACAATACTTGGAACTATTACAAGATAAGAAATGAATTTCTTAATCCAAACAGCTTCCTTTGCGGCATTAGATGCAGCAATATACTCGGCTTCTGTTGTAGAATCAGCGACTGTTTCTTGTTTTGAACTCTTCCAGCTCACAGCACCGCCATTTAAGCAAAACACATATCCAGATTGCGATTTAAAGTCATCATGATCTGTCTGAAAACTAGCATCAGTGTAACCAATTACAGAGAGCTCTTCTTGACCTCCATAGATCAAGAAAGTATCCTTAGTTCTTCTCAAGTACTTAAGGATATTCTTGACAGCAATCCAATGATCATTGCCAGGATTAGACTGGTATCTGCTCGTAGCACTCAAAGCATACGAGACATCTGGTCGAGTTCATAACATAGCATACATGATAGACCCAATTGCTGAAGCATATGGAATATCACGCATTCGGTCTCTTTCTTCGTTAGTCGAAGGGGATTGAGTCTTTGATAGATTTATACCTGACGACATAGGGATGAATCCTTTCTTGGAATCATGCATATTGAAACGTCTCAGGACTTTATCTATATATGTACCCTGACTTAAGCCAAGCAATCTCTGTGATCTATCTCTATAGATCCTGATTCCTAATATATAGGAGGCTTCACCTAAGTCTTTCATAGAAAAGCATTTCCCTAACCAAGTTTTGATTCCTTGTAATGTAGGGATGTCATTTCCGATTAACAATATGTCATCCACATATAAAACCAGAAATGAGACTATGCTCCCACTGACCTTCTTGTAAACACAAGGCTCATCTTCATTTTTAATGAATCCATATTGTTGTACAGTTTCATCAAAACGAAGATTCCAACTTCTGGAAGCTTGCTTCAATCCGTAGATTGATCGCTGTAATTTGCATACTTTCTTGGGTGCTTTAGGATCACCAAATCCTTCAGGTTGTGTCATGTACACATCCTCAAGAAGATTTCCATTAAGGAAAGCAGTCTTGACATCCATTTGCCAGATTTCATAATCATGGTATGCAGCGATAGCAAGTAAGATCCGAATGGATTTAATCATTGCAACTGGTGAAAAGGTTTCATCATAGTCTACACCATGAATTTGTTTGAAACCTTTAGCAACCAATCGTGCTTTGTAGGTATTAACCTTTCCATCCATGTCGATTTTCTTTTTGAAAACCCACTTGCATCCTATAGGATTAATTCCTTCAGGTGCTTCAATCAAGTTCCAAACTTGATTTGTGTACATGGAATCCATTTCAGATTTCATGGCTTCAAGCCACTTCTCAGATTCAGGACCAGTAATGGCCTCTGTGTAAGTCACAGGCTCATCTTGGTCCATGAGCAATACATCACCCTCTTTTGATATGAGATACCCATATCTCTCGGGTTCTTGACGTATCCTGCTAGACCTACGTGGTTCTTGTGTTACTGGAATAGGAATTTCTGTCACAACAGTTTGTGTATCCTGTTCCTGTTCCTCCATCGGTATGTCTTCACTTTGTGGGTCTTGAACTTCTTCAAGATCTACTTTGCTCCCACTGATTCTTTTGGAGACAAAATCCTTTTCAAGAAAGACTCCATTTCTGGCAACAACAATTGTTCCCTCAGAAGGTTTGTAAAAGTAGTATCCTCTAGTTTCTTTAGGATATCCGACAAAGAAACATTTATCAGATCTTTGTTCAAGCTTAGTAGACATAAGTCGTTTTATATAAGCTTCACAACCCCAAATCTTTAAATGTCCCACATTGGGTTTTCGACCATTCCATATCTCATATGGTGTCTTTTCTACCGCTTTGGATGGAACTCGGTTAAGTGTATAAGCTGCAGTTAATAAGGCGTATCCCCATAAGGAGTTTGGAAGTTCAGCATGACTCATCATTGATCGGACCATGTCTAACAAGGTTCGATTTCTCCTTTCGGAAACACCATTCCATTGTGGAGTTCCAGGAGGTGTGAGTTGGGACAAGATCCCGCATTCTTTTAGATGATTGTCAAACTCTAAGCTCAAATACTCTCCACCTCGATCAGATCGAAGCATTTTGATTTTCTTGCCTAGTTGGTTTTCTACTTCATTTTGAAATTCCTTGAATAAAGTAAATGATTCAGATTTATGTTTCATTAGATACACATATCCAAATCTACTAAAGTCATCAGTGAATGTGATGAAGTAGTGAAAACCTCCTCTAGCAGTTATGTTTAGGGGTCCACACACATCAGTATGTATGAGACCTAAAAGATCACTAGCCCTTTCACCTTGACCGGTAAATGGAGCCTTTGTCATTTTCCCTAACAAACAAGATCGACATGTTTCATATGATTCAAAATCAAAAGAGTCCAAAATTCCATCTTTATGGAGTTTAGAAATGCGATTCTCATTTATATGGCCTAAACGACAATGCCAAAGGTAAGTCGAATTTAACTCATTTGGTTTCATCCTCTTAGCATTAATGTTATAGATAGGCATATCAAGATCTAGGATATAAAGTCCATTAATCAAAATTGCATTAGCATAAAGAATATTATCCAAATAAACGGAACAACATTTGTCCTTTATTGTAAAATAAAAACCAGCCTTGTCCAAACAAGAAATTGAAATAATATTCCTGCTAATGGCAGGTACATAATAGCAGTTTTCTAAATTAATTAAAAGACCACTAGGTAAGGTCAATACATAAGTTCCAACAGCTAAAGCAGCAACTTTTGCTCCATTGCCAACTCTAAGATCGACCTCGCCTTTTGCCAATGCTCTACTCGTTCTCAGGCCCTGCACATCAGTACAAATATGAGAACCACATCCAGTATCTAATACCCAAGATGTAGAAGTAGACATATTAATTTCTATAACAAAAATACCTGCAGAAGTAGTAGGAACATTTCCATTCTTCTTGTCTTCCAGATACTTTGGGCAGTTACGCTTCCAATGCCCCTGCTTGTTGCAGTAGAAGCACTTGCCCTCCTTAGCCACGCCTCCAGTAGGCTTCAAAGCTTTGGTATATGGCTTGGCAACAGATTTGCCTTTGCCATTTCCCTTAGACTTATTAGGCTTCTTATGGTGCTTTTTGGATTTGCCATTATTAACCATTAAAACGGCAGCAGCCTTTCCCTTTCCCTTCATATTTTTCTCAGCAGTTCTCAACATAGCTACAAGCTGTGGAAGTGTTTTGTCCATGTCATTCATGAGAAAGTTCTGGACAAAACTGCTGAAGCTTTTAGGCAACGATTGCAAGATAAGATCAACAACAAGTTCCTGCTCAAGGACAAATCCCAATCGAGCTAGGTTCTCAGAGTACCCAATCATTTTGAGCACATGAGGACCTACGGGACTTCCTTCTGACAGCTTGGTAGAGAAAAGGGCCTTAGAGACATCAAACCTTTCATGCCTAGCCTGCTCTTCATAAAGAGTCCTTAGATGTCCGATCATATCGAACGCAGCCATCCCTTCATGCTGTTTTTGCAGCTCGGGAGTCATGGTGGCTAGCATGATGCAAGAGACTTCTACAGAATCATTGAGATGCTTGGTATGAGCATTTCTTTGAGCCGCAGGAGCTCCAGCAGGTGGTGCCTCAGGAACGGGTCCATCAAGCACATACAGCTTTTTCTCGTGGGTGAGGACAATCCTCATGTTACGGTACCAGTCAATAAAATTTGTTTCAGTCAATTTTTCCTTTTCAATGAGTGATCGCAAAATGTTGTTTGAAGCGTTATTGGCCATCTACAATTTTTAAAATATACAAAATAAGTATCATGAAAATAACATATTTAATTTGGCCTTTAATTAAATACGCTCCCACTATTTTACTCAAATCAAATGACCTTCAAACATTTGACTCGGAAAATCCCGTTGGAAGATTTTCTAGTGGATTGAAATCCTTATTTCACATTGCTTTAAGTCAACGGGGGCTGTACTTAAAACTCAGCTATTTAGGTAGGAACATTTCCAATTGTATCATATACAACTTTCAAATCAATTAGGTGAATAACTCTTTATTCAAATCTATCATATAGACATTACCCAATTATAGCTTCTAAATTTATTCTAATCTTATTAAAATTAATTTAGTTAAGTTAGACCTAAAAGAATAACACTTGGGTAAATTGGATTACCGCACCGCAACTTACTAGTATAAAATATGCGCTTCACGGAGGCAAAACCCACATATTCGATATTAGTCTTGAAGGGTGTTAAACTTTTGGAAAGCATTGAACTTAATATTTTGAATTGAAGGATTTTTATTAAATTTGATCTCACCTCACCACGGCTTATATATCACATATATTCGCACTCCAATCATAACATGCATAACAATTATACAATAATAAAAGTGACATGATTATGGCCTCCTAACGTTATGACTCTCTCAAGCCAATGAGAGAATCTAAACTAATCCTAGAAACGACCTTGCTTCTCCAAGCTGGACCTCCAGGACTATCCTAACGCCTTCAGCCCTATTACCTACTTGTATTCTATTTACATTACATAATAAGAAACTCGTTTTACATACGAGGGAGTGGATGAGAAGAGAATGTACAAATAGAATATGAGAGAGAGGCACGACACGCAGGCCGTATTTCAAAATCCAAACAAAATAAAATAAAAAGGACTAAGGCCATAATCATTCACACACATAATAATAACAAACACACTTTTATTATTATTGAGGTCTTTATAATTAAAATAAATTAAATTAAAATTTGACATATGATCACACTACGCAGATTAGTTGGGGGTTTAATTGAGTACCAAAATATATTAAATTGAGTACAAAAATATATTATATTAAGTACAAAAATATCTCATATTATGTACCAAAATATATTTTATTGAGTACCAAAATATATTATATTATGTACCAAAATATATTTCAGATCAAGTACTAAAATATATTAGATTGCATACCAAAATATCTCAGATTGTGTTCCAAAATATTCTAGATTGCGTATTTCGCATCAACACTTGACACGTTTCTGATTACCCTAATCCCGCATAACAATCTGATCTTATTAAGCAAGTACTCTGATTGTTTATTCATATATCATGATCGAGTCTAGGATGCTTCACCAGAGTACATAGAATCGGTTACGAAGCTCCATACATCAGATCAATTAATATAAACAATTATCATCTGACTTATTTAAACTATGATCAAATCCAGTATATCACATACACTGTTGTCATACAGAATTTACCAATCATGCTTATGTCGATATGTATAATCGAAAGGTTTGATGTTTCACCAGAAACGGTTTCTGAAACATCAAAGCAAATCGAAAAGCCATGCACATAGACGTGATTGATATTATTATTAACTGCGTTTTATGATCGATCAATTATGTTCCTGTCGATATGTATAATCGAAACGTCGATGTTTCACCAGAAACGGTTTCTGAAACATCGAATCAAATCGAAAAGCCATGCACAGAAAACATAATATAATACGATGCCAATTTTTAATTCTCTTTATTATTTAATTTCGTTCAATATGTTTAATCAAATTAAAACATAAAGCGGTAACAAAGCAATCCGATTCAAGGTTTCGTAATTGGCTCTGATACCACTGAAGGAAAATCGAATAAAAGAATGGAGTAGAAGCAGCGGAATAATTTCGATTTTCTTTCCTTGGATCATTACGAAATTCAAACATGAATCAGTGATTCGATTGTTACCTCGAAGTGTGAAATCTGAAAGCTGAAAACTGGAAACTGGAATCTCGATCACAGCCAAGCAAGCAGCAAGCAGCAAAGCCTCTAGCAAGTCCACACGAACAGTGCTCCTCCAAAACTCGGTGCTAGCCAAGGAATCAGAAGTGCAGAGAAGAGGGTTGCTTCAAAACGTGTAACCAAAAACTTCAGCACTAGAGTTCTATTTATAGAACTTCTAGTGTGCTCTGCAAGTCAGAAGTCACTATTGGGCTTCAGTAAGCCCAACAACGAGTTTAGTAATTTTGCTAACTAATTAGCGTTATTTACTAAACGCACCCCTTATATAAGTCATACTTATATATTTCTCTTTTGACTGTTCTTTGTGTGTGACCCTATAGGTTCTAGTCACGTTGGCAATAATATTAAATCTAATATTTAATATTATAAACAATGAGCGGTATCTAGCAACACATCATTGCTACCCAAGTGACAAGAATGTCAAGTGATCTGACGAAACCTTTCCATGATAATACTCATGTGTACACTTACTCCTTTGTCTCGATATCTTTATTGATCCCAAGGCATAGATATTTTGTCACCCTTGTATAGATCAATATTTATATTTCTTGATTCCAAAATATACTGAATAACGAATAAGTCCAATATCTTATATTGACTTAGTTCGGCATGGCCATGCAGTTTTACAGTCATATTTCATCAAGAGGCCTAAAGATATATCTCCTGTTTATGAGGAGGGACAAATCCCATCTAGGACACTCATGTCCCTCAGCATGATTCATCAAGTACCCATCAACCAACGTTATGGTTATCCTGTTACAGACAACGTTAGAATGGCAACAAAGCACTTGAGTCCACATCTAGGAATCATAGTGGTTTCAGGTCTAAGAGCGATATACATTATTATCATTGTGAGAATATCTTATGACAATATCATAACATACTATGTAGTATTCTCACGGTGGGTCAATCCAGTATAAATATTACTCCTAATACTTATACCTATGTATAGACTTAATATCTCATATCTATGACCCATGAGATGCGGTCATCAGTCTACATACATAATAGTCTCGATGCTTTATTATTATCCTTTATTCATATTAAAGCTTTGACTACGGATGCATTTAAGAATAGCGTTCTTTATGATAATGTAATCTCATGATTAAGTCACACTTAATTATATTATTACACGGACTATCTATTCTAAGGACTTTATTAACATTACATAAATATAATAAAGAGTGCCATATATTATTCAATAATAAAAGTCATGATACATAAGATAAGTTTAACATAAATTATTGGCCTCTAGGGCTTACACCAACAATCTCCCACTAGCACTAGAGCCAATCAGGCATAAACCTAATACCCATAGATCTAGTATGACCATCATGCTTCTGCAAGAGACTTCTTTGCTCAAGGACTCTTCCAAGATCTTCTCAATGTTCAAGCACCCTTGCAAGAGACTTCTTTGCTCAAGGTCACTACCAAGAGACTTCCAATGCTCAAGGACAACTCCAAGAGACTTCCTTTTCTCAACCACACATGAAATATACTTCTTTTGCTCAAATGGCTCCCCTAAGAGACTTTTGGCGCTCTAGGTTTCACCTAGAGACTGATATTGCTCAAACACAACTGAATGAGACTTCTTATGCTCAATTAAAGCAGATTGAGACTTTGATGGTCAAAGTTTCACCAAGAGACTTATATGCTCAAGATTAACAAGCAAGAGACTTATGTTTTTTTGCAACAAATATAAACAAACTTGTTCCTACACCAGATTTAACAATTTTGGTGTAGACTGAACAATATGAACAAACTCTTTACAACTTATAGGATTTCTAAGATTACACAAGTTAAAACGAAAATCCTAAGTGTATATGCGCTATTTGATTTGGGAGAGTAATGGCACAATTAAAAATAGTAGAGTATTGTTGATCTTTTTCATGGTATTCAGCTCCTTATATAGCCAAAATTCTCTCTCCAACTTTGTGAAGCCTTGTTTTTATTCCTTCATCAAAGGTTTGAGAGTCGAAGGAAGAATTAAATGAGAGGGTCAAGACTTGTAGATAAGCCTGCAAATCAAATGGTTTACGCTTGAATATAAGCAAGATAGAGTATATGGAACATTATTTTAACAAGAGGTGAAAGTTGAAGATCATATCATACCACAAGCTATATAGTTTAATATTTTAATTTTATAATACAAAATGATAGAGAAATAGAAAGAGATGTAAACCATCGAAGCCACGTTGGGTGGTTGAAATAGAGGAGTGTCTCAGGTGTTTTATGTGATGCGAAAGTACTGCTTAAGTTGAAGGGAAAAATTTTATAGGACAAAGATGAGACCGATGATATTGTATGGGATAGACTGTTGTTTGGTGAAGAACCAACACAAACATAAAGTAAGCATAACAGAAATGAGGATGTTGTGTTGGATGTGTGGTGAGACTATATATGATAGAATTATAAATTACGACATTAGAGAGAGTTGAGGTAGCGCCTATCGTAGAAAACAAGGTAATAAATAGACTTAGGTGGTTTGAGTATTTAGAGGGAATACCTATGTATTATAAATTAACAGGGTTTCTATTCGCTCATACTCCCAAACAAATGGTGTCCACCTCCAAAGGAATCTCCAATTTCCCCCATTCTTGCCAACCTCCCAAATCTCCCCCACCCCAGCCTCCTTATTATAAATTGAAAAAGTCTTGGAAATTGTACATAAATGGTGTATTACCCACCGAAATATCCTTCCAAAAACTAGTGTTAAAACTATTTCCAATTTTCATGACCAATCCGTCGTTAAAATAATCCACTCTAACCACATTTTCCACCACCTTGACGCATACCAAGGCCAATTATCATCTCTCCACTCCACCAACTTGCATATCCTCTCCCCATACTTTTCTTGAAGCACCTTTTTCCACAACGGGTTATCAAATTGGATCAATCTCCACCTCTACTTCGTTAAAAGGCTCAAGTTGACCACCTTCATATCTTTTACTCCTAGCCCTCCTTGGTTTTAAGGTTTACACACTTTCCTCCAACTAACCGAACAAATCTTACACCCACCCCCCAAAGAAACTCTATTTATATCTTTACAATCCTCTCCAACGTTTTCGTCGCCATTTTTAAAAATGAAAGATAGAAAATAGGGACCGAATTCAACACCAAATTAAGGAGAACGATCCTCCCCCTAGGCCTACACATTTATTCCCCCCCAAAATTTAATCCCATCCGCAATTGTTCCAGCAACGGTTCTCAAGTAGACAATTTCTAGGATTTGCACCAATTGGAAGACCCAAATAAATTACAGGGATTGAACTTTTCTTTGTTGGAGAGTTAGGTTGATTGATGAGAGAGAAAATCAAGAAGATGAAGTTATGAGTTTTGTGATTTTTTTTCAAGGTTTTTGATAAATTTTACGTATCTTTGGTTTTTTTACTAAAAAAGTTGGAGTTTCTCTAGCTAAAACTAAAAAACTAGGGCCGCCTATCTATTTCTCCGCATTTTTTTTAGCCAACAGTTGCTTTGACCCAAAAAACAAAAAACAAAGTAAATTGAGAGGTGAGAAGAGCCTTGTAGGTTTTGTTAACTAAAGCTTTCTCTCACTTTTGCCACCCTCCTATCAGAACCCTAACCTAACCTATTCTGTAGATATCGTAAGAGAATAGCCGCGGGTTTCTCTCTGCGACATCTTTACATTCTCAGGTATTTCTTCTTCCTTTTTGATAGGTTCTTCTACTAATCTGTAATTTATTGACTTTTATTTTCATCAGAGATTTGCTAGGTTTAGGGTTTATGTTAAAACTTGGTGTATCACATTAACATTTATGCTTCTCTGATTGAAATCAATGCCGTATTATTGTTGAAATCTTAAAGAAAAAGATCCATTAAATCATTTGTATAAGCTTCAAGTTTACAATTCTAGATATATTTCATATATGGCAAAGGAAGACTGTGTCACAATTCTTGATAGTAATTTTTCTGTTACGATAACAAGAGTACTGTGTCACTTCTTATTGATTTGTTGTGTATGGTTCAATGACTCCTTCATTGATTTTTAAGCAATTAAGGACATGTGTTATTTTTATCTGCTGTAAATTTGTGATCACTCCCTCTCTCGTTCTCTTAGTTCAATGAAGTGTGAACTCACCCTCTCACCTCATCAGATCAATAAGCTGAACAAGCTTTAGATGGCTGTGTTGTAGTTGATTTATTGAGTGATTGATGAGTCAACTGCTATAATGCAATCCCTAATGAGTAAACTGATGATTACATTTAATTATTTTCATGCAGCCCGACAAGCAACGGTCATGAAATGCTAGCGACAAATTTTCGGTGAATTCTAGATTTTCTCAAGCTACAAATTTTCGGTGAATTCTAGATTTTCTCAATAGGTGATATTCGAAACGAAAACATCACCGTTTACCTCAAATATTAGAAACAATGAAACGTCATTTAACAACAATTTTTTTGGCAGAATAATGTGTTTATTCAAGATCACCGAGTTGCAATGCAGATTGGCAGTTCACAAATGACCTATATGAGGTTTCTGGAAAACATTATTTACTATATATTTCAATCTTAGGTCCCGGCAATGTTGTACAGAAGGAGACAAACATTTCACTCCAAGGATTTAGTGTAAGCATCAGCACTCAAGAATTTTAGAAACTGAAGCATTTGGTACACACACACCAACACTCAAAGGATTTCTCCCTTGATTAAAGAAAGCATTAATCAAAATCAAGTTTCTCGAAAACCTACAAAGTTCTGTGGTGCAGCGACTGATTAAAGTGGTTGGCCTCTAAAACTTGTGCCTGCACCTTATTTGTTTTCTCATTGACTCGTAAAAGTTGAGTGTTGATACATAGTAAATTCTTTGAATTTGATATTATTTTTAGATGGCATCTATTTCGCCTAAAGCATTGAGTGCAACACTTGGTGAAATTTAAGAGGTTGTCCATTTGAATGACGTATTACCAGAGGAAAAATTGTTATACCAACTGCCTGAGATGGTTCATGAAGTAGGACTACCGATCTTTATTGTTCTCGAAGGTGAAGTCTTGCGACTAAAGTATTTAAATTACATTTAATGTTGATGCAAGTTCATGATGAGAAAGATTCTGACTTTGCAATTATTTGTTCCCACAGGATGGAAAAGGCCTCAGCTTTTTTAAAACCACTTTTGGTACTCCTAGTGTTTATGCTTGAATGTGCGACAGTTTCAATCAGTTCACTAACATTGCAGAATCTGACTCGAATTTATTCACTATGACAGGAAAACTCCCTCGAACTATGGTAATCTTCTTAGTTTTTTTCTACCATTGAAATCTACTAGAATAGTACGCCGTTATATTTTTCCTCACTTCTTTTAAGAACTTTCCTGTCATATTTTTCGTCAGTTCTTTTAAGAACTTTCCTACCACATTGTTAACTCTAATATGAAAATCAGAATCTTTTAGCAAAAATAAAAACATAAACAATCAATTGTTTGACAATGAGGTGGTTATCGTTGAAAAGGAAAATATGAAAGTGTGCCTGGAGTATCTTTCAAACAAATTGAATGATTACTTGTTAAAGTCATGTACAATGCAGTGACTATCAATCAAAGTCATGTATCTCACTTCACTTATGATAACAATGTAAATGATTTTATATTATCTTTTGAACTATTCACATTGATTATTTTGATTTTCATTTCATTGACTATGTATATAAGTTTTGCATCATTGATCAAACTATTGCGGTTGCTTATTCTTGTAAGTTATCCATCTTCCTCTCCTCTTATTCTGTACGAATTGCAACTGAAAGTCAGGTTCGAGACTCTGATTGTACTCTTTTTCTTTTATATTTTTAAGCAACCATTGGTTAGAAGCTACTTTGATCCAAAAAAGATATTAATGTAATAAAACAGATTTGTCCCATTAAAGCAGCTTTTGGAAAGATTTGTTTATTTTTTTGGTATTTCAAAAGATTTGTTTTTTATTTATCCAAATTATTAGTAATGATGCTGATTATTATTTCCGTAGCCTAATTATTAATAATAATGGGGATTATTATATCCCATGAAACTTAAATTTTCTCTATACATAGAGATTCTGAGAATGGTTAAAATGAGTTCGAGAAAACGAAATTGATTTATTATGATAAAAACATATTTTTATTGGATCAAAGCAGCTTGTAAATACAAAATAAGTATCAAAGTATACAAACATAACTGGATAACTACTTACAAGTTACAACTCTCAAAAGCATAAATGAAAAGGAGTACAATCATAGTCTTTAACAACGTGACTTTCAATGGCAATTCATTCAGAATAACAAGAGAGGAAGAGATATAACTTGCAGGAATAAGCAACCACAACGGTTGATCTATGACTGCGGAACAATTATACATAGTCAATGAGATGAAATCAAAATAATCAATGCAACTAGTTGAAAATAGAATATAAAATCACTTACCTTTTTATCATAAGTGAAGTGAGATACAAGGTTCTGATTGATAGTCACTGCATTGTATATGTGATTTTAACAAGTAACCCTTCGCTTTGTACGGTGGCTACTCCTACTGAATTTTCAACATTTTCCTTTCCAGCAAAACCATCTCATAGTCGAACAATTGATTGTTTATGTTTTTAATTTCCACTAAAAGATTCTAGCACGAAGTGAGAGAAAATAATGACATACTCGTAGATTTCAACGGTAGAAAAAAAATCTGGAAGATTAGCACAATTTGAGGATGTTTTCCTTTCATAGGGAATGAGTTCAAGTCAGCGACAATGAACTTATTTTGAAACCTTCACATATTGTAGCACAAGATGACTTGTTGATTGATCATTCTGATATTTGGCTTGGATTGATGAGTTTTATGGACGTTAGAGGCAAAGGAAGTATAATCATTGTAACAACAAGAAGTTGCCAATGATGGAAAAGACAATCAAACCCGTTCTTGTGCTCGTGCATCACTTTGGACAAACTAAAAAACATTCGTGGAGAATGTTTTGTTTATTTTCATTCAAGGATAAAAAAGAACTAAAGAATCAAGACAGTGTCCATTTGCAAGGAAATCGTGAAAAAATGTTTTGGGACTCTCCTCTCCATTTACAATTTTGGATTCTTAATGCGCCTAAAGAGACGGAGAAAGATTACTCATACCTTGTGAAATTGATGAACAAGGTTTACTTACAATTGATCAAAATAAGGACTGAGGTAAAGACAAGCAAGTTTAGGATTTTGTTCCAGTTTTTATGTCAATATCATATAACAAACATGTTAGCAGATAATGCTCTTAGCGGTGTTAGCAATATCTAAGCTAGTAATTTAACTCTCCCATTGTATATAAGTAAATTTTTCATTCAGATCAATTCCTACATTAAATTACTTTCTAACTTTTTATTCCTTCTTGGAGGGGTAACCTTGACACAACAGGTAAAGTTGTTGTCATTGTGACTGAAAGGTCACGGGTTCAAGTCCTTGAAACAACATCTTGTGTAAAAACAGGGTAAGACTGCGTACAATACACCAAATGGTGGGACCCCTTCCCGGATCCTGCGTATGCGGGAGCTTTAGTGCACCGGGTTGCCCTTTTAGAAGTATTGGATTTTGACGTCACTGAGTGTGATTTTTCACATTAAGTAGCATTTTCCTATAAAGATATACTTGACAACAAAGATTTATTTTTTTGAGGGGAACAAAGATTTATTTATTAGTTTACGCTACTTACATACCCTTCAGCCATATATATAACAAGATAAGCTTAACTTATTGCGTAAGAAACAAAATTAGTTGGCTATTTAAAGAAAAATCGTATATGTATTGATGATCATATTCAAGAGTTGCACGTTAGCTATGAGTCTATGAGAATGATTCTTGACAATGAAAGCTTTGGAAGCTTGTTCTTTTATCTTGTCATCAACCGCATATTCATTATTCACTAAGGTTAATGCCATCGTCAATTACATGCTATACATCATTTTAAGCCAAAGCTTGAGAAGAAGGGAAAAAAAAAAACAAATTTCGAACGAAATTATTTATACCAAAAGATGAAAAATAATTGTGTTGATATAAAACATATATATAGTTCCAAATGCTCACATATGTATTTACATAATTCTATAACTATTACAAGAATCAAGAGAGGTAGAAAGGAAAAGGGTGATGATCAATGTACACGACTTAGTCGTAAAGGAGTAATGCATATTTAATAATTAATACTTTTCAACATTATAAAGCTAAGGAGGGTTGAATAGAGAAACACTTGTGTGGACCGGGACCACACAAGATTTTCTCGGGTTGAATAACATAATGTTTAGAAAAATCATCTGAAAAGGGAATTTAGTCTTGCATGTAATAAGTACATGGGTGACGAGTCAATTTCCACGGCTCTACTACAACACCAAAATTTACCCCTAACTAATTAAAACTATACTATTCCCAAACAAGAATGAATCATGGTAAATTAGCACTTTAGCAACTCATCTTGATCCCACCACGTTTTCTAGCATCAAAGCATACTTCATGTTCATGATCACAAAAAATGGAAAATATAATGGGACATATATGCATAGTTGGCAATTGAAAATACAAGCTATTAGCAATCATTAGTTTGTCAAGTTGTGTTCTTATATATAAATATTAAACCGAAAATATTGGAAAAAATTGGTATCAAGGGTGCATTCCCTTGATTTTATGTGTGACTAGAAAATGAAGATTAATTGTTTCCTACTCTAACAACAATTAATATGTATGGTACACAAGAAGCAAATTCCTATAAATTACACAAAACAAAGACCAACAATTTTAAGTATGATGATATGAAGGTGTAATTTTGATGACAAGGCCAGGGAAGACATCATCAGGGTCATGGATATGAGGATTATTCTCAACAATGAAAGGGTCATTACACTTATCACTAATTGTGTTAAGTGTCTCACCTTCACCAACGACATAGATTTCGTCGCATGGTTTGGAAGACAAGAAATGGTTGTTCTCTATGATGTTGTGATCATTATTATTTTGATTCAAAGAGCTATCTCTAAATATGCTTAAAAGTATGAGTGCTACAAGAAAAATAGCACAATACCATGAAGCTAATTAGGCTATGCCTTTTGAACTTAAAATTGGTCCCTTTCTTGACTTGAAATTAACCATAATGTGATCAAGAAATCAAAGAGAGAAAATATGAATGATATGAGAGAGTGAAATAGATATATGAGAAAATTATAGGACGCTTTGGAAAGTTATAAAGAAAAAAATATGGGGTACGATGTGTGTGAGTGAGGCTCGGTGTTTGGCAGTTACTAAGAAAAGGAAGTTGATGTGGAGAAAAATGGGGGAGGTAGTGTTTACGTGAATCAATCACATTCTTTTGTTTTTGAGAGGCAATGAAATTTTTTTTTATTTATTTATTAAATCACTTTTTTTTTTATTGAAAAAGCTAAACGAATATATTAAAAACGAGTTCGGTATGCTCCAGTTAAGCTAAGTTCCATTTACTCCATTTAGGGTTTGGATGCAAGACATGTGGCAAAAAAATATCTAACGGTTGAGATTTTAAATTAAAAAACAATAAAAGGTTGTTGTGATATGAGAGAAGAAGGGAACATGGTTTTGTTTGTTATTATTATGTATTTTTATTAAACAAATATTTGTTTTTTAATTTAAAATCTCAACTGTTAGATATTTTTTTGCCACATGTCTTGCATCCAAACCCTAAATGGAGTAAATAGAGCTTAGCCTAAATGGAGCATACCCGAACTCATTAAAAACCAACAAAAGCTCCTCTAGATGAACCAAAGGAAGCTCAAATGTTCAAATGTTACAATCATACAGACAAGTCATTACACATTAGCCGCAAAGAAAATAAAAAAATTATGTTACAGCCTGAAAGCATAACAAAGGAGTCAATCTCCAAACCGTGTATTCAAAATCAAAAAGAACATAATATGATTTTAGCCACCAATAAGCTTGAAGTTTAACAGTTTCCAATAAAGATGAAAGTTGTTCCATCTTATTATGAAAATGTCTCCTATTGCGATCCTTTCAAATAATAAAAAGAACTGAAATTCAAATTATGTTAAAAGCCAAACGAGACATGTTGGAAAAGCCCCAAAGACCTCCAAACTGAGTAAAATGCTCAATTAACGAACCATGCAGAGCCATAGAAAAACCTAGCCAAACTGATATCAAATGCCAAAGTTGACTGTAGAACGCACAAGTAAAAAACAAATGGTGTTATCCTCCACAATGCCACAAGTAGACATGCATAAAAAATCATTGTGATCCAAAATGTTTCTCCCAAACATATTCATTTTTGTTGCTAATCTATTTAGGAACAAACACCAAATAAAAATATTGACCTTACGTGGAATTTGCTTAAGCCACAAAACATGATTAAAACGGTCATCAACACCAACGTCAGAAGTTGTCAAAAGATTATAGCACTTTTGACTGTGTATCGATGGGAATAATGAAGCTTCCAAACCCACCTGTCAGTCTCACCAACCGGCAAAACAACAAGTGACAACTGCTCTGCACACTCTCTCACCAACCTCTCCTCCCACGCAAACAATCTCTTACGTCACACCCACGCCTCACCATTAGATTCCCACCCTAAAGAAAACATCTCCGTAAATGTGGATAATTTATTAATAGCAGGATCAAACAAACTAGCATATCTAACATTAAAAGATACATCATATAACCACGGATCCTTCCAAAATAAAGTAGAAGCCCCATCCTCCACCTGTCTAATAATATTATTTGACAACCATCTATCATCTAACAAATCACCCCTTTCAAATGTGATGCATGTATACCACACTGAACCCCTCCTCTAGCAACAAATATTTAGACTAAACTAACCTTCTTACTTCTTATCTTTAATGATTTAATATATTTTTGTGTACACGCAAAGTTTGTATTATATTTGGACCTACAATATCTTGCAAACCACTAAAATAATCATCCCTTTACTAATTATTCAATTTTAATGACTTAAATGTTGATTATTATTTTGTTCTTACGTGTGGGTGTGGGGGCTAGAGGGTTACATGCCACTACTATACATATATATGATACAAAATAGGCAATTATACTTTATCCATATATAGTCGGTCTTATCGAAATCGAAAGGAAAAAAAAATCATATTGCCAAATGTAAAAAAAAAAAAAATTAATCATTCATACAACGAGATGTCAATTATTTGACGAATAATTGAACAATATAATCACTAAACAAATTGTTGAACAATATTTATTAGATAAGGTATGAATTTGGTTAATTGAAATATTCATTGGTAGCTTACATACTTTTTAATTGGTTTGAGTATTGGTTCAGGGATTAATGATTTACTAAAACAGCGTTTATGGAAATTGGAAGCTTAATAAAAGGTTAAGGGTTGTGGATGGTGGGCTCTTAACAAGCTTCTTGTGGTCGGTCATGTCTGAGTGCTTGGAATTTGCCTCACCCACCCACCCAAAGAAGAAATATGGAAAGCCTTAGCTGAGAAATTGGGAATTGGGACGGTTGTAGTGGCTAGTACAACTTTATATATGCGACCGACCGCAATTTAAAATTATGGTGAAGGTTATCTTTGTGTATTGTTTTGTTGAGAAGCATACTAGAACAAGAACTGAACAAATAAACTAAAAAAAATATGAATTTTAGAATTGAACGAATAAGATGAATTGTGGTGTAGGTAGGTTATCTTTGTGTATTGCTTGTAGGATACACTTTATAATGATCCTAATTAAACTATCAATTTTTAATTAATTTGCAACAATATTAACCAACTTGTAACTAGACTTAACAAACTTCACACATCTATAATCTATTAAATCCATAATTACTATACTTTTGACCCGTGCGTCGCACGGGTTTTCTCGATTATAATAAAGACCAATAAATAATTTTTAACCCGTAAGATCATTGATATGGTAGAAAATATTTTCTTCAAAAAAAAAGGCAAATGAATAGGAATGAAATTGGTGTGCAATGCATTTTTTTAGATGGAATTGTTAGGTTAAATAATTGCTAACCTAATAAAGCAAATGAGCGGGAAAAAATTAGGTTAAGTTGCCGCAGACGTAACAAAATTAATAAATAAGGATATCTAACATTGTTTCTAGTTTTTATTTTATTTGAGGGGGATATTGTGTCTGAAGGTGAGAAAAAACACAAGAAGGGGGGTTGAATTGTGTTTTGAAAAATTCTTCGTTTCTCTAAACAACTGAATACACTGATCAGAAGCTAAGTGAGACAGCTTCTGAAGTGATGATCAGAATCTAAATGCAGCGGAATAAAACAGAGAGAGAGAAGAAGAACGACACAAAGCAATTATACTGGTTCCTTCCACAATCCGGAAGTAGTCCAGTCCCCCTTGCACTTCCAAGGAGATTTCACTATGAGTAATATCTGATTACAAATGCTCAAGCACACAAGCAAGAGACTTCCAATGCTCAAGCACACAAGCAAGAGACTTCCAATGCTCAAGCACACAAGCAAGAGACTTCCTTTGCTCAAGAACACAATCAAGAGACTTCCTGCTCAAGCACAACTGCAAGAGACTTCCTAACTAAACAAAATTACACAGAAAATTGTTTAAGGTTGAACACTTGATATACAATCAGAGGTGCTCGCAATACAAATCAGATACAGACTCAATGGACTTAAGAATTTCTAAGATATGACTTTGAGACACAGAAATTCTAAGTGAATGCAGAACAATTTCAGCAGAGGTTTGGTACTTGTGAAAATCTTGTGAGTCTTTCGTTCAGCGTTCTTGCATTACCAAATCTCTAGGTCTTCACTCCTTTATATAGAGGTGTGAAAGAGACGTTGTGAAATTGCCAGCACACCAAAGAGTCGTTGTTGAAGCTTGATCTTTCACCAATGATCTTTTGCCTGATTTGGTTGTTGTCCTATGAAGAACAAATTTGAAATCCATTCCTTATCCAAAGGAACATCTATGCAGGCGAGACCGTATTCTGGAGCTGTTTTCTTGTCTTGAAGTGCAGACACAAAACAGAGTAGTGGAGAACGTGGTTGTACAATTCGTACAAAGTACAATGTCAACGCTTTCGTCCAAATTGCAAACACACACCTTCAAACACCTTTGAAATGACCGTTGCAAGCTCCACTAATCCTTTGTTTGTGTTTTCGAATCCAATAGACAGCTTTTGCATTGATGATTCTTCAATTCTTGATTCTTTGCAAATCCAGTTGATATTCAGCTTCTGGTGAAATGACTTCTGATGAGGCAGCTTCTGATGATGCAGCTGCTGATGATGTGACTTCTGGACCTCTTGTCTTCAGGAGCACTATTCTTCAGGAGCAGCTTACTTCAGGAGCGCTTTTTCTTCAGGAGCAAGTTGCCTTCAGGAGCGTCCAAGCTTCAAATTTTTGTTGTTTCCATAGCTCTTTATTTGCTCATTCAGAACCAATGATGATGTAACTTTATACTTATGGTCCTGTACGCTTGAACAAATATTAGCTAATCCAATTTACAATTTTTAATACCTTGTTATCATCAAAACTCTTTAAGGTTTATTGTTAAACACATTTTGTTCCAACAATCTCCCCCTTTTTGATGATGACAAACAAAAGTATTTAAAATTGATCAATTGTTGTTAATCTAATTAACAAGTTGACTTTGGGGTTCTGAGGTTTGTAAGCTCAACTCCCCCTGAGTCTGATAGTCTTTAAGGTGAGGTTTGTAAGCTCCCCCTAAGTTCTATCCAGGTTAATTAAATTCATTTTGCGCAATAATTATTATCAGAGCTTAAAAGCAAAATTGAATCATTGAAAGAATTTACTTAGAGATAAGAAGAATGGTTCAATTAACTTTACTTGAATTTTGATACTCCTTCGTTCATTCATAGCTTATACCAATAAGGTAAAAAGATAGAAGTTTTTCAAAAATTTCAAATGCCATTAATGGGGCTCAGAGCCTTTAAATACTTGTCACATATACTCCCCCTTTTGTCATTATCAAAAAAAATTAGAATAAATTTAAGCATAAAAGACAAAAAGATATGAGAAAAACTCAAACAGGAGAGAGTATAAAAGAAAATGAACTAAATAAGTCAGAGCAAAAATCATGTATATTCAATTGTCAGAAGCAGCTAAACAGTCAGAATCAGTAAGCATTCAGAAGCAAAAGAAATAAGACAAGATGATTTCAGAAGCAAGGACTAAGAAAATAAAACAAACAACAAACAAAGAAAAAACACAAGGGTGTGCAACTAAGGGTTGGTTTGTTGTTGTTTCTTCATCTCTTCCATTTCTTCAATCTTCTTCTTCAACAATTCTTCAAGTTGTTGTTGCCTCTGAAGAAGAGCTTGTTCCCTTTCTCTAGCTTCTTGCTGCTGCTGTGCCATCTGTTTCTTCAGAAGCTTACACAACCTGGCTTCTCTGGTCAAGTAGTCCGTTTCTGAGAAGAAAGGCTGGTTTGCCAGGAGCAGTGTAGAACTTCTTACTCTAAGACTCTGATTCAGGTTTTCCATTAGCCTTCTGACTGAAGCTTGCTTGACTCTGATGCATTTAGCCTTGATTTCTTCAATAACCTCAGCTGCCCGGTTCTGAAGAGATACCCAGGAGTCTTCATATGCACCTGTGAGATCAATCGTCCTTCTTTGATCCACCAGATTGTGCATCTGACTCAAGATTGTCAGAAGCTCAGAATTGATATATCCAGATTCCAGGATGTTTGTGGGTGGATGTTCAAGGATTTCAAGATCAGAATCACTGATTTCTAAGTCTTGAATAGGGTTAGGAACTGGAATGGTAAGGTGTGTTTGTGTGTTAGAAGATGAGGGCTGGTCAGAATCAATGTGTGTGGTGGAGGTTGAGGCTTGAACATTGACTAGAGAGATGTCAACATCCATGGGAGTTGGTTCAGGAGAGTGTTCAGGTAAAGGTTGAAATTCAGTTTCAGATGGTGGTTGTTGTGGTGAAGTTGTTGTTTGAGTGTTGAGTTGGGGGTCAGTGATGGCTATTGGTGATTGTGGGAGTGTTGTGGGTTTTTGTGGTTCAGGTGTTTGTTGATGAGGGTTTTCTGAAACAACTTTTTCAGAAGCGGCTGCTTCTGGAGTTGTTTCAGAGGCTTTTTCTGAGGTGGATTTGTCTATGGGTAACTCACCTGAGTAGTGGAGAGCAAGATTGTCTAAGACAGAAGTGTCTTCTATTGGTTCAGGTGCTGATGGTGAAGAGGGTGAAATGGGGAGAGAGGTGACTGGAATCTGAATTACCTGATCTGCAGGGCCAGCTTCAGAAGTGATCTTTTGTGGATCAGCAGCTTGAGGAACTACTTCTGAAGTTCCCTCTTCTGGAGCATTTTCAAAAATGAGCATCATATCGTCTTCCTCATTGTCTTCAGTAGGCTTACCAGCAATGGCTCTTACTTCAGCCAATTTATCTTTGTAGAACCTATCACAATCTTCCAATCCCAAGGCCTTGAGCTTTTCATCTCTTTGATGAATGTATTGTGCTTTTTGTTCCTTTCTGTCTGATATAAGATCAGAAGCACGTTCATCTGCCATCCTTTTCCTTATTGGAGTCATCTCAACCATAGGACTCACAAGTTGAAGGGGAGCCTTCTTCTTCTTCAGCTTGGGATCAGCCTCTTCTTTCTCCATTTCTTCAAGAGCTTCCTCCAGCTGCTCTTGGGTGATTACCAAATCTGCCTTACCTTTTCTTCTTTTCTGAGGAATAGAGGCAGCACCAACCTTCTGCATCTTTCCTTTTTCCTTGATAGAAACAGGTTTAGCAGCTTCTGACTCAGTACTAGTTCTGGCCTTCTTTCCTTTAGTAGGAGCAGCATCAGATTCAGAACTAGTTCTGGCCCTTTTTCCTTTAGGTGCATCAGAAACAGCAGCTTCTGACACAGCAACTGCTTTGGCCTTCTTGCCTTTCCCTTTAGCAAGAGCAGCTTCCTCCTGAGACCTCGCATCTTCCTCCAAGACGTACTCAGCTACTAATCTAGCTAAGTGTTCAGGATTACTTTCCTTAACTATGGAAGGAAAGTCCCTGATAATCTCAGATTCTTCTGTGGTCAACTCCAACCATTTCTCATCTTTAGGAGCTGTCTTGAAAAAGTGCATTGAATGCAAAGTCTTGCTACTGATAGTCTTCTCTGCAGTAGAAACTTCGAAGCATTTATCAGAAGCATCCCTTGTTCTTCTCAACAAATCCAGCACCTTCCCTTGATAAAAGATCTCAGAGAGCAATCTTCCATAGGGCACTTGTTTCCTTCCTTTGACTGTGCTTTCATTAATAGCCCAGCAGAGATGATCCAATACATATCTTGGAAAGTTTATCTTTTCCAGATTGGTCATGAAGTAGATTGCTAGCTTCTGTTGGTTGTTGGGTTGATCAGACCCACCTGCTCTTTGAAAGAAGCAATCGTTGCTGAATTTCACCAACATTCTATTGTGAATCTCCATTTCAGAAGGCTTAGCATCTTTGTTACCACCCAGAAGAGTGTTGTAGTAGTTTTGCAGCAGGACATCATCCTTCTTAACAATTTCTTGAAACCTCCCTTCTGCATCCATTCTACAAGCTTTAGCAACAATCTCCTCTGTGATGATTACGGGAATACCCATCACTTCAGACCTTATCTCAAGGCTACTGAAGGAAGTGGGATTCAACTCAATCTCCTTCTTTCCTTTCTTCGACCCAGCTGGTTTATCTGCTGCCTTCACAGACTTTCTATTGACAATTTCAGCCCTTAACCAGAAATCTTTGACCAAGTTCACATATGTTGGCCCATTTAGCATGTTGAAGTAGCCAGACAGTTTCTGAGTTTCTACGTAGCCTTCCATGTCCACTTCGTACTTCTTGAGTGAAGTGAAGTCCACTGGTGATTCTACTTGGACGATTAAGGATTTCCATGGAATATCCATAGTCTTCTCTTTGTAGATGGACCCAGATTCTGATACGCTTTGCTTGTTTGATGTAGGTTCTGAAACTTTTGAGCTTGATGATGCCATTTGATGATTGACGAAGATTTGAAGAAGATGAAGATTTTAGGGTTCTAAGGTTGAGAGAATGCGCTTACTTCGCAAGAGGTTTGAGAGCAAATGTGTTTGTTGTGAGTGAGTAGTGTGTGAATTGACAAAGTGTTAAAAGTAAAACGATTGCAATTCAAAAGAGACAAACAAACATAACATTAATGACAAAATTGGGGGCGCGTGAAAAGTACTTTCAAAGCTTTTAAATCATCATTGCCCTTTTAGTTATACACCAACACATACAGGCCACGTAAGAAGTTCACAGAGTAACTACCAAGTTAGTGGGCCAGAAGTTACTTTTTAAAAGGTAACTTCCAACGTTTCCACTAATTCAACTATTCAGAAGCAACAAATCCAGCTTCTGGACTTCAGATGCTGACGTCATCATCAGAAGCGAGTTTTCCTCAGAACCTCAATAAAGAGCTTCTGATGGACTACCGCTTCTGAACTAACTTCAGAACCTAAAATCCTATTCAGGAGCAAGCAAGCATTTAATCAGATACAAAGTGCATGTTCAAATTTTTCTTTATAAAATCAAATCTTTCAACAGTTAAAGGCTTAGTAAATATATCAGCCCATTGATTTTCAGTATCAATGAATTGTATATCTAAAATTCCTTTTTGAACATAATCTCTGATAAAATGGTGTTTGATTTCAATGTGCTTCGCTCTTGAATGCAAAATTGGATTTTTAGACAAACAAATAGCAGCAGTATTATCACAATAAATGGGAATACTGTTAGCAGTTATCTGATAATCTTCCAACTGATGTTTCATCCAAAGTAGTTGTGTACAACAACTTGCAGCTGAAATGTATTCTGCTTCTGCTGTAGACATAGCAATAGTTGTTTGTCTTTTGCTAGCCCAGGATATAAGATTATCACCCAGAAATTGACAATTGCCACTGGTTGACTTTCTTTCAATCCTATCACCAGCATAATCAGCATCACAGAATCCAATTAGCTTATAATCTAAGGATTTCCTATAAAGGAGTCCAAGATTGGTCGTTCCTTTCAAATACCTGAAGATTCTCTTGACAGCAGTCATATGAGATTCTCTAGGATCTGATTGGAATCTTGCACACAAGCATACACTGAATAAAATATCTGGCCTAGATGCAGTGAGGTATAACAAAGAACCAATCATACCTCTATACAGCTTCTGATCTACTTTAGCTCCTTCATCTTCTTTGCTTAAGGTGCATGTAGGGTGCATTGGAGTGTTCATCACTTTACAATCTTCAAGTTTGAACTTCTTCAGAAGCTCCTTTGTGTACTTTGATTGATGAACATAGACTCCATCTTTGCATTGATTGATTTGAATGCCCAGGAAGAACTTCAGCTCTCCCATCATGCTCATTTCAAATTCATCCTGCATTAACTCAGAAAATTCCTTGCAAAGAGATGCATTAGTAGAACCAAATATTATATCATCAACATATATTTGCACAACAAGAATATCTTTCTCAAGGGTCCTTCTGAAGAGTGTAGTATCAACCTGTCCTCTTTTAAAATCATTTTTGATTAAGAAATTACTTAGTCTATCATACCAAGCTCTGGGAGCTTGTTTCAAGCCATATAGTGATTTCTTCAGTTTAAAAACATGGTCAGGATATTTAATATCCTCAAATCCAGGAGGTTGCTTGACATACACTTCTTCTTCTATGACACCATTTAGAAATGCACTCTTGACATCCATTTGATATAATATTATGCCATGATTAACTGCATAGGAAAGAAGTAACCTGATTGCTTCCAATCTTGCAACTGGAGCAAACGTTTCAGTGTAATCAATGCCTTCTTGTTGACTATACCCTTGTGCAACAAGTCTGGCTTTGTTTCTTGTTACTTCACCTTGCTCATTCAGCTTGTTTCTGAATACCCATTTTGTTCCAATAATGTTCTTGTGCTGAGGTTTGGGTACCAGATCCCACACATCATTTCTTTGAAATTGATTCAACTCTTCTTGCATAGCTAGGATCCATCCATCATCTGAAAGTGCTTCATCAACTGTTGTAGGTTCAATCATTGAGATTAGTCCAATCATTGACTCTTCTTGTCTGAAATGTGATCTTGTTCTTCTTGGACTATCTTTGTTTCCAATGATTAGCTCCTCAGGATGTGAAGACTTGTGTT
This sequence comes from Medicago sativa, assembly GCF_051527215.1. NCBI lineage: Eukaryota > Viridiplantae > Streptophyta > Magnoliopsida > Fabales > Fabaceae > Medicago > Medicago sativa. Next base: position 33,462,888 of record NC_140756.1, on the reverse strand, counting down.
TGAATGTGTTTCTGGGAGGATCTTCTTGATGTGAGCCATCTTGTGCTTCATCAGAAGCAGTTTCATCTTGCGCTTCTGATGTGGGTTCAGCTTCTGGACTATCTTCAGACTCAGCTATCTGATCAGGTTCTGGAGTAGCTTCAGGAACCTGTATCTCTGCAAAACTTTCACCCTGCTTTGAAGTTTTATCTTCAAGCTCCTTGTCATCAAATTTAACGTGCATAGATTCTTCAACACAGAGTGTTTCTGAATTATACACTCTGTATGCCTTTGACCTTTCAGAGTAACCTAAAAAGATTCCTCTTTGGGCCTTGGCATCAAATTTCTTTAGGTAGAGCTTGTTGTTCAGAATGTAACAAGTACATCCAAATTGATGAAAGTAAGAGATATTGGGTTTTCTTCCTTTAAAGAGTTCATATGCTGTTTTCTCCAAAATAGGTCTAATATAGATCCTGTTTTGAACATAGCATGCTGTATTCACTGCTTCTGCCCAAAAATGTTTTGGTAAATTGTTTTCATGAATCATGGTTCTGGCCATTTCTTGTAAAGTTCTATTCTTTCTCTCTACAACTCCATTTTGTTGTGGTGTTCTAGGAGAAGAGAATTCATGGAAAATTCCATGTTTTTCACAAAAAGCTTCAAATGGCTCATTTTCAAATTCTCCACCATGATCACTTCTGACTTTCAAAATTTTTGATTCTTTTTCAGATTGAATTTGAGTGCAGAAGCTACTGAATACATCACACGCAACATCTTTACTCTTTATGAATTTCACCCAAGTCCATCTGCTGTAATCATCAACAATGACTAATCCATATCTACTTCCATATAAGGATGCAGTACTTACTGGTCCAAATAAATCAATATGGAGTAATTCTAAAGGTCTTGAGGTTGAAACAAAATCTTTTGTTTTAAAAGATGATTTCACAATTTTCCCTCTCTGACATGCACCACAGAGTGCATCTGAATGATAGTCAATGTCTGGTAGCCCTTTCACCAGTTGTAACTTACTAAGCTTAGAGATTAACCTCCAGTTAGCATGTCCCAACCTTCTGTGCCACATCCATTTCTTATCATTCACTGATAGTAGGCAAATCACCTTCTGATCAGCCAGTTCAGAAAAATTGATTTTATAGACATTGTCAACTCTCTTTCCTTTGAACACAATGGATTTGTCTTCCTTGTTGATTACTGTACAGTTGGGTTTTTCAAAAAACACATCATAACCATTATCACAAAATTGACTAATGCTCAAAAGGTTACGTTCAAGACCATCTACCAACCATACATTATTAATCGAGGTAGAGGAGTTACCAATAGTTCCTGTACCTATGATCTTGCCTGACTGGTTGCCTCCAAATTTCACATTTCCTCCCTCTTTCATTGTTAGGCTGAGGAACATGGACTTGTCTCCTGTCATGTGTCTTGAGCAACCACTGTCTAGGTACCATGATCTTTGCTTTGGCACTGCTCTTAGACATACCTGCATCATTGACATTTTTAGATTTAGGTACCCATTGCTCTATGGGTCCTGGAAGGTTAGTACATAAGGCTTTACTCTTCACTTCTTGTACCTTGTGCTGTGAGTTGGATTGCTTCTGATTAACCATCACCTTAGGTTTTGGTACTTCAGAAGTAGTAACTGTCTTCTTCTGAAACTTAGACTTCAGAACCCCAGATTTTGGTTTCACCAGACTCTGAGGAATAGGTTCTGATCTTTTCAGGATCCTAACCTTTGAAGTTTTGGAATCAGATTTGATCATAGCCTTTGACTTAGAGTTCCTTGGCTTTGAAGTAATCTTAGCCTTAGAACTAGAAGCTTCAGGTTCTGATTGAACAACAGTTTCCAACTCAGCCCCTTCTGGTACAAAGAATGTTTTCAGACCTTCCTTGATGCATTCACAACAAGACTTTAGATTGGTTTTCTCCAGTTTCACTTCTGGAAAGCCAATTCCTCTGCCATTGTTCTTGTAAATGCTATAAATCATAGAAGCCACTCTGCTTCTGTCAATGCCAGATATAATAAAATCTTCAAGAGCAATTTCATGGTTACTTAAAGGTTTTTCATTACACTTTTCTTGTAGCTTCTGACATAAGAACCTGAGCTGATCTTCATATGTTTTACACATGAAGTCAAAGCCCCTAAGTCCTTGTTCAGAAGCTTTCAGATCCAATAAAGTTGATTTTTGCTGTTGTACCAAATCAGCATATTTTTCTTTTAAATCCTTCAACTCATTGGTTCTTACTTCAAAATGTGTAAGAAGTTCTTTAAGTGACTCAACAAGTTCATCTCTGGGAATTTTGGAATATACCTCGTTTTCATCTTCTGAGTCTGAATCTGACCCAGCTTCTGAAGTTGCTGTTGCTACCAACCCAACAGCTACCTTTGCATCTTCATCAGCTTCCTCTTTATCAGATCCAGATTCACTACCCAAATCATCCCAGGTTGCCATTAAACTCTGCTTAATCTGCTTCTTGAATTTGCTTGGTTTGAGTGTAGACCTCTTTGACTTGTCCTTTGACTTTTCTCTTTGAAGATCAGGGCATTCAGCAATGAAGTGACCTGGCTTCTTACAGTTGAAGCATCCCTTCTGATCTTCTTTCCTTGAGCTTCTGGAGTTACCCCTTCTGGAGAGAAACTTTCTGTTCTTCTTGGCCAGATATTGAAGTCTGTTTGAGAGCATGGCCATTTCTGCAGCATCTGGTTCAGAATCTGAACTTGACTGTTCTTCCTCTTCAGATTCAACCACTTTGAGAGCTTTTGATGACTTGCCTTTGGATGGAAGAGCTATTGATTTACTCTTCTTAGTAGACTCATGTTCATTAAGACTTAACTCATGAACTTTGAGAGAACTAACAAGATCTTCGACACTTAAAGTGTTTAAATCTTTAGCTTCCTCAATGGCAGTCACCTTCGGTCTCCATCTGGCAGGTAAGCTTCTGAGAATCTTGCTTACATGATCAGAAGCAACATAGCTCTTCTTTAGAATCTGTAGACCAGAAACTAAGGTTTGAAACCTTGAGTACATCTCCTCAATAGTTTCATCATCCTTCATTTTGAATAACTCATACTGATGTACAAGCAGGAGAGCCTTTGCTTCTTTGACCTTCTTGCTCCCTTCATAATTTGAACAGAGAGAAGCAAACATAGCTTTAGCAGTGGATTTGTCACTCATCTTCATGTATTCTGCTTTGGGTATGGCAGTGACAAGAGCTCCTCTGATAATATGATGCTTCTTGTAAAGTTTCCTCAGTTCTGGAGTATGTTTCTTTCTATCCACAGCAGCTCCTTCTTCATCAAGGACTAAATCACCAACGCCGTCTTCCAGAATATCCCACAATTCTTCATCTAGGCTCATGATGTAACTGTAAAAATTGGTCTTCCACCAAGAGAACTCTTCAGCATCTCCATTGAACTTTGGAACTTTTCCAACACTGGTTTTCTTACTATCGCTATAATCATGTGAGACATTTTTATAGCTAGTATCACCATCAGGAGGAGGAGTAGTCATGTTTTTCTCAGATCTTTGACTGTTGCACGGTTAAGTGATACACAACAGACCAAGGCTCTAGATACCAATTGAAGGTGAGAAAAAACACAAGAAGGGGGGTTGAATTGTGTTTTGAAAAATTCTTCGTTTCTCTAAACAACTGAATACACTGATCAGAAGCTAAGTGAGACAGCTTCTGAAGTGATGATCAGAATCTAAATGCAGCGGAATAAAACAGAGAGAGAGAGAAGAAGAACGACACAAAGCAATTATACTGGTTCCTTCCACAATCCGGAAGTAGTCCAGTCCCCCTTGCACTTCCAAGGAGATTTCACTATGAGTAATATCTGATTACAAATGCTCAAGCACACAAGCAAGAGACTTCCAATGCTCAAGCACACAAGCAAGAGACTTCCTTTGCTCAAGAACACAATCAAGAGACTTCCTGCTCAAGCACAACTGCAAGAGACTTCCTAACTAAACAAAATTACACAGAAAATTGTTTAAGGTTGAACACTTGATATACAATCAGAGGTGCTCGCAATACAAATCAGATACAGACTCAATGGACTTAAGAATTTCTAAGATATGACTTTGAGACACAGAAATTCTAAGTGAATGCAGAACAATTTCAGCAGAGGTTTGGTACTTGTGAAAATCTTGTGAGTCTTTCGTTCAGCGTTCTTGCATTACCAAATCTCTAGGTCTTCACTCCTTTATATAGAGGTGTGAAAGAGACGTTGTGAAATTGCCAGCACACCAAAGAGTCGTTGTTGAAGCTTGATCTTTCACCAATGATCTTTTGCCTGATTTGGTTGTTGTCCTATGAAGAACAAATTTGAAATCCATTCCTTATCCAAAGGAACATCTATGCAGGCGAGACCGTATTCTGGAGCTGTTTTCTTGTCTTGAAGTGCAGACACAAAACAGAGTAGTGGAGAACGTGGTTGTACAATTCGTACAAAGTACAATGTCAACGCTTTCGTCCAAATTGCAAACACACACCTTCAAACACCTTTGAAATGACCGTTGCAAGCTCCACTAATCCTTTGTTTGTGTTTTCGAATCCAATAGACAGCTTTTGCATTGATGATTCTTCAATTCTTGATTCTTTGCAAATCCAGTTGATATTCAGCTTCTGGTGAAATGACTTCTGATGAGGCAGCTTCTGATGATGCAGCTGCTGATGATGTGACTTCTGGACCTCTTGTCTTCAGGAGCACTATTCTTCAGGAGCAGCTTACTTCAGGAGCGCTTTTTCTTCAGGAGCAAGTTGCCTTCAGGAGCGTCCAAGCTTCAAATTTTTGTTGTTTCCATAGCTCTTTATTTGCTCATTCAGAACCAATGATGATGTAACTTTATACTTATGGTCCTGTACGCTTGAACAAATATTAGCTAATCCAATTTACAATTTTTAATACCTTGTTATCATCAAAACTCTTTAAGGTTTATTGTTAAACACATTTTGTTCCAACAGTGTCTAGTTTATCCTTGTTTATTAATTTTGTTGTGTCTGCAGCAACTTAACCTAATTTTTTCCTGCTCATTTGCTTTATTAAGTTTGCAATTATTTAACCTGACAAATTTCATCTAAAAAAATGCATTGCACACCAATTTCATTCCTATCATCTTGTTTTTTTTTTTGAAGAAAATATTTTCTGCCATATCAATGATCTTACGAGTTAAAGATTATTTATTGACCTCTATTATAGTCGAGAAAACCCGTGCGACGGTTCAAAAGTCTAGTTAACTTCAATTCTTAACAAATAATAATTGTGGAAATTTACGATCGAGAGCGTTTTTCCTATTCAATTGCAAATATGCAATGCCTCCAATATAATATCAATATTAAATTCCTTATTTCTTTTTTTTGAGAGGAATATTAAACTCCTTACTGTAGATATGTTAATTTTGAAGAATCATTTCCACTAACTGTAAATTCTTTTAGAATTTATTTGTTATCAAACAAAGCTTCAAGATTGATAATAGCAAGATATTTTTAGAGCCTTTCTTTTCTTTTCTTTTTTGAAGTAATTTTTAGAGCCTTTCTGAAGACTGATAATATGATCGAACAAATTAAACTCCCATCAAACTCTTAACGTGTTAAGAAGATATTTCATCCATATCTTTGGAAATAACATTCTTTGTGTAAGTATAACATTCCTTGTGACAGATGACACGTGTTGCGCAAAATTCTCTAAGTTTTACAAGCACTCAAATCAAGACCGACCTCAATAAGCCTGTCAAGAGCCCACAACCCAGCTCTATAATATCCTTTCGATTGAGTAATCATTATGTCTGAAATACACTCAACCAATCCCAAGCCTCCACCATTGAATTTTCAAGATGTGTATCATTTTGTTTTTTTTATTTTATATTTTATTTTTGTAATTCTATCTACCTACATATATGATTGCTCTCATTATATTGGGAGTTTTCAGTTACAGGTCATCCATTTGAATGATAGTTCAAAACTCAAGTGTTCCGCTATTAACTGTAGGATTAGTCGTATAACGGGTCTAAAAACCAGCGGCGGATCTTGAGTAAAATTTTTGGGGGTGCCAAACCACTATGAAATTTATATATTAAACTTTTCAGAAAGTACAAAAAATAATTACCTGGCCTAGTGGTTTAAATTGTTTGAAAGCAGCAAGGAGGTGTAGGTTTGAATCCCCACAAACTCACCCCCCTTGGGAGATTTTTTGACTACCTTTCCACCACGACAGCCGTAAACTAATACACATAATAACCCTAATATAGTATATATTGAAAACCTAGGGGATGTCATGGCTCCCATGAGTCTACGCTAAGATCCACCACGGCTAAAACCCATAGCTCATGTATATATCTTGAAGCAGCTATAGAGTCAAATAGCTTAGTTGCGGAAGGGTAGAAAAAAATTTATTCAAATATATTTTTATTTTATGATAATCAATCCGCCACGGCTAAAACCCATAGTTCATGTATATATCTTGAAGCAACTATAGAGTCAAATAGCTTAGTTGCGGAAGGGTAGAAAAAAAATTATTCAAATATATTTTTATTTTATGATAATCATAAAAATATATTTTTCAAAGATTAAAAAGTTGTATTGTATGTAACTAATACAAAAAAGACGATTAAATTTGTAGTGACTAGGAGTTACTGGTCCAAATCTTGTTAAGAACATTGTATGTGCAACAATAATATATTCAAGCATAAATATAAGAAGTAATAAATTGTTTCCGTGAATTGATATGGATATTGCATTATATATGCAGATGTTAGGATTCAAACTTCAAACACTTCACTTTAAATAAGTGAATTTCTAGCCAAGAAAAAAAAAAAAAAAAGGAAGTTTGTTTAGTTCACGTCAAAAAGAAGAACAAAAAAAAATGTTTGTTTATCCTAAAAAAGAATGTGATTGATTGACGTAAACACCATCTTCCCCCATTTTTCTCCATCTCAACTCCCTTTTCTTAGTAACCGCCAAAACTGACCCTTACTCATACATCATGCTCCATCTTTTTCTTTTCTTTATAATCATTTCCAAAGCACTCTTTTCTCTCATATTCATTACTCATTTCACTCTCTCATCAATCTTTCTCTCTTTCATTTCTTGATCATATTATGGCTACTTTCAACACAAGAAAGGGAGCAATTTTAAGTTCAAAAGGCATAGCTGAAGCAGCTTCATGGTATTGTGCTATTTTTCTTGTAGCCCTCATTCTTCTAAGCATATTTAGAGGGACTCCACTTGTGTAACATAGTGGATTTCTATGTTATATAACATTATCCAATCAGTGTGTGACACGTGGATTTTGTCCATATGACCTTTTAAATCGGTTATTTGGAAAAGCGATTTTAAAAAGCTTTTGTTTTAGGAAAAAAGATATTTTTATTTTCTTTTTTATTTTTGTTTTCACCATTTATCCCTTAAGATTGTATTACTGGCTCTGATACCAGGTTGGACGCAGAATCGCCAGCGGAATTTTCTCGAACTTGATTTAACATTTGTTCGATTTTAATTAAACCTTGAAATGGTTTTAAGAGTGTTTTAGCTCTTTCTTTTTGTGTGTTTGTAAGTTCTTCTAAATCTTCTACTTCTCTTAGAAAGTCTTCAATATATTCTATATGGTATTGTACGAATTCTTTGGAATGAAAAAGAATTTGTCTTAAAACAATTCTTCTATGATAAAATTCTATATCAGAGACTATGTTCTCTAATCTTTCTTTAAAGAGTTTTACTTCTGTTATAAGACCTAAACCAGGCATTATATAATTTTTTCTAAAGATTGTTCAAATTCAGTTAGTTTTTGAGATGGCCATAAAAGGGTTGTGGCTCTTTCTTTTTGTGTAACAGAAATATTTTCTGTTTCTTCTAATTCTTTTATCATTTCATCTATATATGAGATTTGTAAAATCATTAAATCATGGATTCCCCAAATTGCGTTCTTCATTTCTATTCTAAAGAAATTTTCTTCTATTTTGTTAATTAGGGCATCTAGTTTTTTTCTAAATAATTTTAGTTCATTTTTTATTGTTATTCCTGGCATTATAATTTTTTATTAATTTTTAAAAGTTCAGTTTTTATTTCTGATAAATTTTTATCAAACTTTATACTGTCTAATGAAGTTCTTGGTGGTAGGAACCTTGGTTCACTAGTATTTTCCTCTTGCTCTAAGAGAGGTGTTCTTTCTATTGTCATAATAGACTTTGATCTTTTTAGTGGTTTTAGAATTGGTGATTCTAGTTTTACTAATGGTGCAAATAGTTCATCTATTTGTATTTTTTCTCTTCCACTAAACTCTACACTATAATGAGAGTTACTTAGTGCATAATTCATCTTATAACTTATACTAAAAGGATGATTTCCTGGTCTCATAAGTTTTTGGTCTTTGAGTTTATAATGTATTACTAAAGATCTATTTAGATCTATATCATTTAGACTTAAGCCTATTTGTAAATTTATATCGAATTTTATTTTTCCACCTTTTAGATTTCCTTCACCTTTAGTTATTAGTGAATGTTTTTTGTTCAATCTAGCATCTTCTATAAGAAGTTCTAGTTCTGAATTTATTCCTTTCATAAAAGTACTTTTTATGATTATTTGGATAGTCGATATATGAATATATCCTATCTTCTGTCTTTTTTCTAACGATAAGTGTTTTAACCTTTCGTTTATTTGTTCTTTATCAATCATAGATATTACAACAGATCCATCTGTTGATTCCATTGGTATAGGAACTTCTCCTATCATCATTCCATATTTTAGAATATTTTCTCTAGATAGTTTTTCTTTTATTAAAGAAAAAATACTTTTTTGTTTGAAGTTTTCTTCTGGTTTTAATGTAAAATCTACCTTTTCTATATGATCTATCAATACATCTGCCATAAAACCAGATGAATTTTCTTTTATCATACTATATTCCATTATGAAATGTAAAAATTATAAAGCATTTAAAATATTTAAAATCATACCTGACTTTGTCTTGGATTTTTGATAATTCTGATTTTTTGATCCTTTGGATTTGAAATAATCTTTCGATTATTGATATTGAGAATTAAAATCTTTTGATTTGGTTATGACAATCTCAAATCCTGCGAAGCCCTTTCCCACAATGTTTCTCATAAACTAAGGTACTTACTTCATTGATTTAAGTTGTGTTTTACAAGTGAGCATCGAGGCTCTTATTTATAGGAGGATAGGACTTACAAGTAGTTCACATGTCCTTATCCATGACAGCAAAAAAGAAAGACAATTAAAACACGCAAAGAAAAAGAAAACGCATTATCACTTAAAGTGATAAGATTCTTATCTCTAAGTGGACCCCGTCTGACTCAGATGATAAGTTTTCACTATTACATCATGATATCTACATGACGCGTGTCTAGGCTTTTTCTTTTGCCTTATCTCCAATTGTTGGAATTGTCGGTATTTTGTTTTCTTCTGCCGACACTTTGTCTTTTGCACACCATTTACAGATATGCCCTTTATAGGTTGAGAAGTATTGGCAACACTCCTGTTGTACTTCATCTGGAATTCTATGGAGACCATTTTCGAATCCTGAGAATAATTCTTCGAATTGAAGTGTTTGTTTGAGGTGCTCTGTAGAGACCTTTTTCTTTGAATCACAGACCATGAAACAATAGTCTGAAACATATAAGACTTTATAATTGGTAATGGATGACCCATATTTGATTAAATAGTCATAAAAACGTTTCATTTGTTGAACAAATGAGATTAATGTCCATCCAACACTTGTTGCATTTGGTTCTAGATAGGTTTTGTTTGAGATACCTATCTTTATAGCTGTTCTTGGTCTTACAGCCATCTGATTATTTTCTTCTTCGAACCATGGATATGTTTGTTCGAATTGGAGAAATATTTCTCTTCCTTTGGCAAGGAAGTCATTAAATCTTTTTGCTGTATCACCGATTTCTTTTGGAAGATCAGCAAGTTCTTGAAATCTATAACCTTCTTTTTCCTCAAGATATACGGTCTTGAGCATTCCATAGTCATAGAATTCTTTAAGTAATTCCTTGGATATTCCTGGAACTGTATTAGCTTTTACCCCATGTTTGGTATTAACTGGATAAAAACATTCAATTGCTAGTTCTTCCTTGAAGTTGGCTAGCCATCTCCACTTTCCCATGAAATCATCAATGGTTTTTATCTTGTTTTTTTCTTTTTGGAGGTTTATAATTGATCCTACTGAAACCTTCTTTTTAGATTCCATTTTTGATGATTGGCCAATATCTTTTGCTATGGCCATTTCCTTGTAGGAGGCCTTGTAAGCTTCTTTTGCTTCTTCCATTGTTGGATAAGCTTTGTGTCTGACATTTTTGCCATTAATATGGAGACTTGCAATTGCCCAGTTGTTGTAGATGCCTTTCATTGGACCATCAAAGATGACATACACCTTCTTTGCTGGTTGTGGATCGACAACATCGCTTGGTTGGTCTGAACCATTTTTTGACTCTTCATCTTCTTGTTCGACTTTGTCAGCCCATGACTTTTTTGTATCTTCTTCTGGCATAGAGCCTGCTGAAGATGTTGATGAAAAACTTTGTTGTTCATTCAAAGTCTTTTTTGTTGGTTCTTCTGTTGTTGTTGAAGTTTCAACATTTATGATCTTGGTTAGGCTTTCGATCATTTTAATCATCTCCCCCCTCTCTGAAGAGAGTTGTTTTAGCTTTTGGCTATGAATTTCAATTTGTTCATCTTTTTGCTTCAAGCTATTGTAGAGAACTTTTAGAGCTTGCTCCATTCTCTTGTCAGAGTATCTGCAAAACAATTATTTTCTGATTTTATTAGTTGAATATAAGGATAGAATTGTTGGATGCGCATTTGCCATCTAACAAGTCTTCCTTGTTTATGATCAACTTTTAAATTGTAGCGCCAAAATCCGCTAGCATAAGTTGAATCAGTTCGTAATAAAAATCTTGATGGAATTAAATCCATTCTCCATTTTTCTAAAACATTTAAACAAGAAAGAGTTTCTTTCTCATTGATATGATATCTTGTTTCAGCATCTTTAAAAGAACCTGAAACATACTTGCATAAAACAAGATCTTTATCCTTAATTCGGATGTTATTACTTGAATAATCAATTTTTGAATCAGTTGAAACTGATGTTTTATCTGATCGCCCATTAGGGATATCTGATTTTAACTGTGGGGTTGCGCCCACAATGGTATAGGATTGTTGTGGGGTTTCATCCTCAACATATCCATTGAGATTTAATCCCAATTTTTGTTTACCATTAGGTAGAGCTCTCATAACTCCAGCCCATGTAAACTGATTTGCATCAACATTTACAACCAAAAAATCATTTTCTGTTGGGTTGTATAGTTGTGGTAAAACTTTTAATTTTTCTTTTAAAGATTTTACAGCCTCAGTATCTTTTTGTGTCCATGACCATGGCACTTTTTCAGATATCTTCTTCTGTAAAATTTTTCTATCATTTGCTAAATCCTGAAGGAATCCTTCATTAGCAATGTAGTTTAAGCATCCCAAAAATCTTTGGATTTGTTTTCTATCCGCTAATTGATCAGGAAAAAGTAAAATCTTTTCTTGAACATGCGGTGATAAATCGAGTTTTCCACCTTCTCTTATAATAAGACCAAGGAATTCGATTTCTTGTTTTAAAAGTATTGACTTTTTTCTAGATAGAACAATTCCTCTATCTTTTATTCTGTTTAAAACAGTCATAACATCTTTAACATGTTGTTCTTTACTTCCTTTAGTAAAAATTAATATGTCATCGATATATACAAAACAAATATGATCAAGACCTTTAAGAGTATTGTCCATAAATCTTTGATATATTGATGGTGCTTGTTTTAAACCAAATGGTAAAACATTCCATTCAAAATGTCCTTCTGGACAACTAAAAGCTGTTAAAGGTTTAGTTTCTTCTGACAACCTTAACTGCCAGTATCCAGATTTTGCATCTAAAGATGAAAACCAATTACATCCTCTTATTTTTTCAAAAACGTAATCTTTTCTTGGTAACTTATATGAGTCACTTATAGTTGCCTCATTAAGTTTTTTATAATTGATCACCATTCGAGCTTTTCCTCTTTTTATCTCATTATGTTTTCTGACATAAAAAGCTGGCGCTGAATGTGGACTAATAGAAGGACTTATTAATCCTTTCTCTAATAGTTCTGCTATTTCTTTTTTAAATTCTTCCTTATCTTCTCCTGAGTAAGGGATCTTGTATAAGGCTTTGACTTCCTTCTTAGGATCTTTAAGTTTTACAACAATTAAATCTTGTATTTTGTTTACTATAGTATCCAATGGATTTTCAGAACAAACTTGATCTAGACGATGTTCTAGATTTTGTTCAGTTATTAAGTAAAACTTTCTTTTATCCCACATACATCTAAGTATGTTAAGATTTTCTGAAATTGCCTTTAAAATTTCATTTTTTGTTATAATGTTTGTTGTAACAAATTCACTTTCTTTTGGATTATTGACATCAAACCATTTTAATGTTATAGTGTCAGTTTTTTGAATAAAAGGGTTATATAACTTTAAAAAGTTATTCCCTATTATCAAATCTATTCCAGAATCATGTTCATAGATTGATTTTACATAGAAGTATCTATGTTCAATTTTTATAAAAACATGTTTTAGAACAAACCATATTTGGTGTCTTTTCTTATCAGCAAAGATAATTTCTTTTGGTTTTTGTAGTCTAATCCAACCTTCTTTTATTATGGATCTCCTACCAAAACATAAAGTAGCACCAGTATCAATATAACCCATAATTTTCTTTTTATTCAATGTTATTTGAATAAATGTCGCATTAGGGTTTCCATTTTTTAAAATTTTTCTACTCATTCTTCAAATTCTTCTTCAGTAGTATATTCAAAAATACTACTTTCGTCAGAATCTATATCTGATTCTATTGGTTCGAAACCTACTTCCCAAATTAATTTCAAGGTTTCTTTTTTAGAATCTTTCTTTTTAGGACATTCATTTGCATAATGTCCTTCTTCATTACACAACCAACATGTGCATGTTTTCTTTCCTTTAGGACATGAATTCTTTTTAGGATATTTTTTATTTCTCCTAAAGTATTTTTGTTTATTAAATTTCTTAGGAAATTTTCTTTTCCTTTTATATTCAGAGCGGTCTATTTTCCTAAAAACTTTTTTCTTTTTCTTTCTTCTAGGTTTACTACAACCGTAGTTTCCTACTTTGTCTTGAATTCTATCACAGCAAACATTTATTTTTGCTTCTCTTTTAGCAGTTTTTTCCATGCATTTTTCGGATATCCACTTCCTCAATGCAGTTATCCTTGTTCCTAGAGTATCGTCTAATCCTACGATCACTTCTAGATGTTCTTGAATTATTTTTTCCATTATTGTTCCTATAGATGATGGAAGTTTATTGTAGAATAATCCTAAAAGATTATATTGTAATCTCTTTTGTGGAGATATTGCATAATAATATTTGCTAAACTCACATATAAATGGTTCAACATAACACATATCACAGATTCTTAGATTAAAGATTCTATGGATGTTTGTATTCATTAGGTCTGCTTCTGCTTCTGGCGCATCAAAACCTACGAATTCTTTTTTTAGAATTGAATAGACATGATTTATAACCTCTTCGGTTGTTGATGGAAGTTCTGAATCTGATTGTTCAGACATAAAACTCCAAGCATTTCCTATAGTTTTTGTTTTTAAGTAGTTAAAAATACTTTTTGGACTTAGTTTTCCTAATGTAGGATCTAATTGGATTGTTACCATGTGATCATGATACCAACTTCTTAGTTCCTTTTTAATATCTTCACTACAATCAATGTTTAAAACATTATCTTCTTTGTGACGATTTATTGTAGGTATATATTTAGGTGGTATTTGTTTAAATTTTCTTTCATCCATTTTATTTTGAATGATCTGTTGATCAATAAATTTTTCACTATCCTCTTGACGTCCTCTTTTACGTCCCATTTCTGATGATTCTGGTTGCTCATTGGTTTTTACAAGCCCTACTTGTGGTTCTTCTTCCATGCTAAAAGAACTCTCTGAACCAAAGTCGTAAACAAACTTGTTTTCGTCATCAGATTCTTCGGTTATTTGGTTTTTCCTATTAATGTCTAGGGAAGCCATTAATGTTTGTAATTCATTTAGCTGATTAGCTATTTCTTCTTCTGTTTCGTCCATTTTTAGGATAATGGCGCAAAGAAGTTAATTTCTTTTTCTGATTTTTCAATTTTTTCTGAAATTTCTACCATATCTCCCCCTTCTTTTTTGACAAAAGTTTGTAATTCTTCTAGGGTTAGACATTTATCTCTTATAGGTAAGAGTTTTAATAGATCGATCAAATCATCTATTTTAACACAAAGTTTCTCATCTAACAATTTTTGGTTTTCTTCTAAGTTAGATAATTTTTCATTGAGTTTTTCTTCAAACTCTTTTTCTAGTAGAACTTCTACTATTTTATCTAACTGTTTCTGAAGTACTGTTAGGTTTTCAAAAATATCTTGTATATTTTCACTTACACCTTTACTAGCCATGTATAAACTTTTGTATTTTAAGGCTTAAAAGATTTGCAAAGTTTTCATATTCCCAATATGTGGAATAATTATCTTCAAATATTAGAAACCAATATGCTGTTTCTCTTAGCCAATTAATTTGATTTCTCATTCTAATTATATTATTATAATTAGGCTCTAATATAAATGGTTGGGGTATTATTTTCCCAAATGGGTTTATAAGACCTTCCATAAAATATTTAATTTTAGATATTATCCAAATTATTTTATTTCGTTTTAGATTTTTAAAGCCGGTTTTTATAAGAACTGGTTTTAAAAGATTTCTGACATGTGTCAAAATTTGACTGGCCAATGGTACAATGGTACCCAACTACTATGGTACGCAAGTATTTTCCTATTTAGAGATAGCTCTTTGATTCCAAATAATAATGATCACAACATCATAGAGAACAATCATTTCTTGTCTTCCAAACCATGCGAGGAAATCTATGTAGTTGGTGAAGGTGAGACACTTAACACAATTAGTGATAAGTGTAATGACCCTTTCATTGTTGAGAATAATCCTCATATCCATGACCCTGATGATGTCTTCCCTGGCCTTGTCATCAAAATTACACCTTCATATCATCATACTTAAAATTGTTGTTCTTTGTTTTATGTAATTTATAGGAATTTGCTTCTTGTGTGTACCATACATATTGTTGTTAGAGTAGGAAGAATTAATCTTCAATTTCTAGTCATTGATCACGATTCACCACCCTTTTACTTTCTTCCTCTCTTGATTCTTGTAATAGCTAGAGAATTATGTAAATACATATGTGAGCCTTGGAACTATATGTTTTATATCAACACAATTGTTTTTCGTCTTTTGGTATAAATAATTTAGTTTGAAATTTGGTTTTTTTTCTTCATCTCAAGTTTTGGCTTAAAATGATATATAGCATGTAATTGACGATGGCATTAACCATAGTGAATAATGGATATGCGGTTGATGACACGATAAAACTTAAAAGAAAAAGCTTCCAAAGCTTTCATTGTCAAAGGACATTCTCATAGACTCATAGCTAACGTGCAAGTCTTGAATATGATCGTCAATACATATAAGCTTTTTCTTTTAATAGCTAAATGATTTTGTTTGTTATATATTTGGCTGAAGGGTGTGTAAATGGCGTACACTAATTAAGGCAAATCTTAGCCGTCAAGTCTATCTTTATTAAGCAAACAATAAATAAAGTAGAGCAAGTTTTATCAATGTTTTAAAAATCGGATCGGACCTTGAACCAGCAAGGTCACTGGTTCACTAAATCATTGGTCAAACTTCTGGATCATTAGCTGAATTGCATGATAAAACCGTATGACTTGATCATATAATAAATCAGATTTAACTAGATGATTTTGCCTCTAAAGAATGAAAAAAAAAACTCAAACACTTGCCAAATTTTAATAATCATCGGACAAATTAACATTTTTCACAAGTTCATTCTTAAAATTCATCGATCATAGACTATATCTGAAACAAATCTCATAAACTAGTTACAAATATTATAATGTCTATATAAAATTCATACATACTTAAGAATTTTTTATACTATAAATAATAGAATGAGGGGGCAGTTAAGTCCCTCATCGGTGGACCACCTTAAAAAGTAATTATGAACCATTAGATCAATCTATATCACACATTTTATTATAGACTGTATGCACCACGTCACAATTCTCTTCTTCCAACTCATCCTCTAACGCCATCCCTGCTCCCAAACCTTGTTTTGGTTGAGCCTTAAAAGCATCTTTCAATGATAATTTCAGAGTTCCAATGAAAACCAACTAAGTTATATTAATTTGATTTGATTCAAACCTCCTATTTTGATTTTTAACGAGTTGCCAATTACATGATATTTACTGTACAAATGTTAAATTGAAATCAATAGTTTGCTTTCCTAAAATCAAGCTTCTGAGACATAATTTCAACATTATTTTTCGAGAATTTCTACCATAAAATTAAAACTGATGCTCTAGTGCATGTTTTCACAAACCCAAATAGAAGAAATTGCAATCATTATTATTTTCCTTAATTATTAATACTTTTACCAAATTCATGACTCTCCCTACGGGTCAAAGACATCAGAGGGGATCAGATTTATTGGAAAAAAATGGAACAATTGGCTATCAGAAAATAATTATCCTTTTTAAAAATGAAGACCGATGAGTCTCTAAATCACACTATTGGAGTTTTGATTACACTATCTGTGTTTTATTATTTTGAAGTCTTACTTATGGTAATGGCTATGCTATGTTTGGGAGCATAGATGGGGAAAACGAAAGAGGAAAGATGGAAAATAAAAATAAAAAGGAATGTTGTGATGTGGTGCATGAAGTGTATGTATAGTAAAATGTGGTAGATAGATTGATCTATTGGCTGTTAATTACTCTTTAGAGTGGTCCATCAGTGAGGGATTTAATTGAACTCTTAACCTAGAATCCACCTATATTATACCTAGAGATTTTTTTGTTTTACTAAATAATAGATTTTTTGTTAGGTATCTCTCCATGCAAAGAGTTCAACACAACCCCAAGGTCATAAAGTCTTTTCTCATCATCCTCAATCACATGTCAACGTAAGATGCATGTATAAACATAGATTAAACC
This sequence comes from Medicago sativa, assembly GCF_051527215.1. Taxonomy (NCBI): domain Eukaryota; kingdom Viridiplantae; phylum Streptophyta; class Magnoliopsida; order Fabales; family Fabaceae; genus Medicago; species Medicago sativa. The sequence continues at coordinate 33,445,754 of NC_140756.1, read as the reverse complement.
ATGAGAATGCAGAAATAGAGTAGAGTAAACAAGACAATCCAGATCAGTAAATTATGGCAAGGTTTCGATTTTTTTGTCCAAAACAGCAAAGTTGTGTTCTTTCCATATAACTCAAACCGAAGATATCAAACAACATGAATGATATTCCTCAACCTTCTTGCAAAGTCACACAACAAACAAAGATGGAGAACAAAATCCGATAAGTGAAAGGGAATCACCATAGCAACGTCCATCCATTGCAAAACTAAAATCAAATGGTGGCAAAATAATTGCACTGCGAAAACAAATGATCAGCTTATTCTTGTTGGCCGCAACCAGCAATACTAATTAAATTATGTTGGAGGATTCCGCGCGTAACAAGATTATCCTTTGTAGCAATATGGTTCCTAAAATATCGCTACACAAAAATAAAAACATTTAACTGAACAATTTTATTCCAAATTATATCTTGAATGTCATCGCGATATTGAAGCTCGTTTATCATCTGGGTTTTTTAGCCCAACCTGGAAAAGCTTGAGCATGTTATAACTTGGCTTGATGCTGGTCCATAAACTCATTTTTATCAGCTCTATTCTTCATAATTTATGTCCAAAAAAAATCATTTTTTAAAAATATAGATGATGATTTTTGCAACACAAAATCTGAGTTGTGTCATTAACCATTTTTACTACTTCATAAACCACAAAAATATACGTTGTTAACCATTTTTTTAACTTAAATTTCATTAAACACAAAATAGCAAAACATTGACCACTTATTTTACATAAATATATGTATTTCGACCATATTTTTGAAACTACGTAAAATAATTGGTTAACAACTTGACATTTTTTTTTAACGAAGTACTCCCTCCGGTCCTATTTATAAGAGAAAGTTGAGTTAATAAAAGTTGGTGTATCTAGACTGAACTTTTAACCAGATACATCAAATTTTGTTGACCCAAGTTTCTCTTATAAATAGGACCGGAGGGAGTAGTAAAAATGGTTAGAAAAATTTAAGTTTTCAAAAGTGTTTAACATCATATATTTTTGTAATTAATTTAGCTTCGAATTCGATTAATAACACAACTCAGTTTATGTCTTACAAAAATTGTAAAATATAATTAAAAAAATGTGTAATGAAAGGCACTTTTCATTGTATTTTTTTTAGTGCTACAAACAATAAAATAAGTTTTGATTAGAATGAATGTTTAATAGAAGATATTTCTTTAGAAAATGGTTGTTCATAAATAATTATTGACCATGTTGATCATGATTTAGTGGAGAAGGACTTGTTAGAAGTTGATAAAATAGGAAGTTCCGAGAAAGAAAGCTCTCTATTTTAAGTCTGAATATTGTAACAATTGAAGAAGTTGATAAAGTTGGGTCTTGTAATGAGACAAATTGTGTTTCCTTTGTTGGTCAAATTTTTCTTAGCAAAGCAAAGAAGAAACATATGCCTTTTATAAGAGTTATGTTTATCTACAAGGGTTCTCAACTCTAAAGCACTGGTACTCTAAAATGCAAAGCACACCCATACTGGGTTCTTTGTGGGTACTGATGCACGTAGAGTACGCGTACAATATGCACCATATTTTTCTTAGGCTTAAGTGCAATTTTGCCCCCCCTATTTTGGCTGAATCGGAATTTTACCCCCCCCTATTTTAAAACTCGGAATTTCACCCTTTTCGGAATTTTACCACCCCTATTTTGAAACTCGGAATTTTACCCCCGCAATTTAATGTTTTTCGGAATTGCACCCCCCACCACATTTGATGTTATTATCCACCTAATTAATTAGTTAAATTAAATACTTTTTAATTACAAAAAATAAATAAATAACTTTTTAAAAAATAGAAAAAAACTTTAAAAAATACCTTAAAATGTAGAAAAATTCTAAAAAAAAATACTAGAAAATAAAGATAAAATGTAGGAATTATAATAAATAAATAATTTTTTTAAAAAATCGAAAAAACTTTAAAAAATACCTTAAAATGCAGAAAAATACTAGAAGATATAGATAAAATGTAGGAAATAAACCAGAATAAACGAAAAAAATTCCATTAAAAATACATGGAAAAAAAGTATAAACGGAAAACAAAAATACATGGAATTTTCCTACATTTTTTTTATAATTTTTTCTACATTTTTTTAATGGAATTTTCCATGTATTTTTTTTCCGTTTATACTGTTTTTCCATGTATTTTTAATGGAATTTTTTCGTCTATTATGGTTTATTTCCTACATTTTATCTTTATTTCTAGTATTTTTCTGCATTTTAAGGTATTTTTTGAAGTTTTTTTAATTTTTTTTAAAAAATTATTCATTTATTGTAATTGCTACATTTTATCTTTATTTTCTAGTATTTTTTTTAGAATTTTTCTGCATTTTAAGTTATTTTTTAAAGTTTTTTCTATTTTTTTAAAAAGTTATTTATTTTTTGTAACTAAAAATTATTTAATTTAAATAATTAATTAGGTGGATAATAACATCAAATGTGGTGGGGGGTAAAATTCCGAAAAACATTAAATTGGGGGGTTAAAATTCTGAGTTTCAAAATAGGGGGGGTAAAATTCCGAAAAAGATTAAATTGAGGGGGTAAAATTCCGAGTTTTAAAATTGGGGGGTAAAATTCCGATTCAGCCAAAATAAGGGGGGTAAAATTGCACTTAAGCCTTTTTCTTAAGGTTTGTACGGTTACAGTGCGGCTTTGGTACGTTAAGGTACACATGTCCATTTTTTGCGTGTAGAAAATGAGGCGGTTTTCATCAGAATTAATAAATTATACTCCCTCCGGTCTCAAATGTAAGAAACTTTTTACTTTTTAGATTCATTCAATAAATGATGTATTTGGTCTAGACCAAATACATCATTTATTGAATGAATCTAAAAAGTAAAAAGTTTCTTACATTTGAGACCGGAGGTAGTATTTTTTTTTCTTCTAAACCTCAAACGTTTCTAGAGTCATACAACAACCATTATATTACTGTTGGACTGCTGCTGCTACCTGCTCAGTGCTCACCTTTCCAAAGTTCTCGGTCTTGTCTGCCAAAAGTTGGAGGAAGTAGAAAAGTCAAGCTTTTATTCTACTGTGTAAGGTCTCTTCTTATCTTCTTACTTCTTACTCACTCCGGTCTCAAATGTAAGAAATTTTTTACTTTTTAGGTTCATTTAATAATTGATGTATGTGGTCTATAATATGGACCACATACATCAATTATTGAATGAACCTAAAAAGTAAAAAGTTTCTTACATTTGAGATGACTTGTTTGACAATGTACAATATTGATTTAACATACTTTGACTGTTTTTTCTCCTAGTATATAAAGATAAGCAATATCATGTAAGATGTTGGATTCGTCTCGATGAGTATTTTTAAAATATTAAATTTTCATAATTTTTTATAATAGAGAAATTAAGATATTATAAATAAAAAAATATACATTAATATGTGTGTCAGAGTCAACTGTATCAAGTAATATAGGACGGAGGGAGTAAAAAGTAAGCCTTGTCAAGATTTTTTTGTTTGACTCAATTATAATATAGTATATAATTTTCTATTATATTTTTTCAGATGTTTTCACAAAGTAATAATACTAGGGAGTAGGATGTAGCACACACAATAGTGCTACACCTTTAACCGATAAATATACAAGTGGAACTGGAAGTGCTGACAAAGATTTTCCTCTTAAGGCTTATGTGACAATTTTTCAAGAAAGGCATGAACGAAAAGGAAATAATGCAACTTAGAACTGCAACTATAGAAATAATCCCTCCGTCCTATATTACTTGACTTATTTAGAATATTTGCACTATTCATGTACCATGCTTTGACTCTATTTTTCTACTAATATATAAAAACAAAATATAGCATATAAGATGTTAGATTCGTCTCGATTAATATTTTCAAAATATCAAATTTTCGTAATTTTTCTACTAGATTATTAAAGAAATTTAAGTTTAAAATTGTGCATTGGCATACGTGACAGAGTCAACTAGGTCAAGTAATATGGGACGGAGGGAGTATAACATATAACGGTTCTTATTTTAGAATAAGATGTCATTTGCTGCGAGAAAAGAAAAATGGGATAGCTATTTGTCCAAAAGTGACAAATGAATATCTTGCTTAGATGAAATGAAATTCTAGTGTGCTTGTTTTAAGATGTTCTATGTGATGTTCCAACGTTATGCACACAGATAGATAATGTTTCGTTTAATGTTCCAACATCAACTAGTAAACAGAATAAATAACAAGAAAGTAAATGACAAGAAAGTAAATGGCACAGAAAGTTTGTTGACTCATTTCGCTGACAAACACACATACTATGTGGGCTACCAAGCTATGAAGGAAATCCACTAGTGTAATTCTAATGTTCTCAGCAAACACCTTGTTTACAACACAAACGGTATAAATAGGATTATGCACCTAATTGCTAGCATGTAACAACAACTTCTTAGAATTAAGATTAGGAAATGTTCAACAATAAGGACATTCAATCCACTTTCCAAATTTGAAAAGTAGTAGGGATTTTAGCCGTAAAAACATATGGAGGGAACACATGAAATCCAATTAATTAAGCATAGTTATATTTGAGAGTCCATTTGAATAACTAATATATGTGATTCAGGTGTTGAAAAGAAAGGTGCACACATAACATTTAATTTTCTTTTATTTTAAAGCATAAAGGATATTCAAATAGAAAAGCATTCTCTTATGAAATCAAGACCTTATCCAACAGCAAGGAAATATCAAATTTATTAGATTTCTTTCAATTAAAAGAATTCAACGAGGCCATCATAGATTTATACAAGTGTCATATAACAACGCCACCGCCGAAGCAGTAGAATCAACGGCAAAATATGTAAAGACTAATGGTGAATAATCTTTGAAATTTGGAAACAAGTTAAACCAATGAATCCCAAAGTGTTATTGTAACACCCATACTAGACGTATCTAGAATGTCTAGCATGTGTGTTAGTTTAGTACTGGATACATTAAAGAATTTACAACAATAAAACTTCGAATGAATATTTTATACAACAACATGCGTTCGTACAATAACAATACAACTCATCGTTTCAAAAGTATAACAAATACATCTTGAAATCCATAATATCCTGCTGCGGGTACGAACGATCACTTGTTGAAACATCCATTCGGCATCTAGCTTGCCATCCAACCTGTTTATCTGAAACAAATAAGAATTGGGATGAGACATAATGTCTCACTGAGTTCCCCTAAATCCTAGGCTATAGGTAACCTCAGGGGGAACCTACGGTCACCACGTGTCTACAATACAACCTGACGGTTGATTATACATGTGTGGTCATGTATTCCTAGACGGTAGTGCATACTAGACCCGTCATAGGTTCATCTTACTTGTTATAGGCTTCACTTCCTATACGTGTCATGGCGGTCAAGGGGAAAAATAAAACCGCATTGCCAAGAATACGCTCTATGCATCGAGGCCTAAACATAACATAATCATGACATGATTCTAAACCGGACGATTAGGGAAAACCTAAGATCGTCATCGGTATTACATTCTTTACTTGTTCTATACATATCTTGTACTTGTCTAATAGCTTCCCGTGCTCTTGCTCTTAACATAATCGTACATGGATTCATTCATGATCATAATCATAGTCGTGCGTGAAATCATAATCATAATATACATGGTCGTACATAAGTTCATTCATTATGTAGCGTTGAACAAATGATTATTATCTTGATTCATTTTACGGAGAGCCCCGGGTGGAGTAACCCCGAGAACAATCCCATACATGACCGATGAAACCTAGCAAGGGTACATCGGACTCCCTCGGTGTCGTGCGGGTCCCTTACGGCTTGAATCGTTGCCCTTGAGTCGAGAACCTCTCGTATCCCCCTGACATGGATAACAAGAGACATGAGCACCTACATCTTGATTACTCATTGACATGTGGGTCCCTTGCGGCTTGAACCATTCCCATCATGAGAACCCCTTGCATCCCCCTGGCGTGGATAGCAAGAGACATACCACCTACTTTACATTAGTCATGGTCTTGTAGTTCATGAATATTAAACCTAATCATGCTTGCTTGTTTACCTCGGAACCTTGATCGATCCGATTAACGGTAAACTCATACTTGTTCATGTACATTCTTAAACATGATGGAGAGATTAACTAATCAATCCGCGGATTAACGGTAAACTCATACTTGTTCATGTACATTCTTAAACATGATGGAGAGATTAACTAATCAATTCGCGGCTTAACATGCTTGCTATATCTTACTTGATCATATGCGAAGTGAATATACTTCGCGTCCTACTTACATATGCATTCACATTCCTACACTTGACATACTTAAGGATTCATGCTATCTTGCTAGTTCTCAACAACTATGTCGAGGCTCTACATTCATTCCCTTTCTTAATTCATAGCTACCCGAGTAAAATCGGCGTAAACTCTCTTGAATCACTCTTGCCATTCTTGTTAAGTTTGCCATGATTTTCATTTCAAGAATCGTTTGATGTTATGTGCATTGCCTAGATGTTGTTTTGGGGTTATAAAATTGTAAAACATTGAAAGAAAAGCTTCGGAATGCACCACCGACCCCACAATGAACCAACAAGCCAAAAACATGTTGACTGGCCCGAAAGCCCGAATAAAATGTAGGACCTGGGCCGAATAATTGCAGCCCGAATTTTTTCAGGGCTTTTTAGTCCGGCCCGATAAAGCCCGTAGCCCGTTCGGGCTCCGGGCGGCCCGCCAGCCCGCTAAAAAATACAAGTTTTTTTTGTCTTTGTATGGCGTGTAAATGGCGTGTGGACAGTCTTAAACAATTATTCTCAGTAAATTGGACTCAGCATATTCTTTTCACTATGTGTTGGACTTGGAAAGAAGCTAGCAAAATGCTATATATCAGTAAATACTACTACTTGAAATGAAGACCATTACATATGAAGCTGAATATGTATAAAAAAAAAATGACATAACGTACCTGCAGTTGCTGATTCATGTTAAGCACTGGAAATGACATTGTATTCTGTTATGATGAAATTCCATTTATTCTGAACTTCATTCTTAAGATTAAATAAATAAATATTTACTTATGCATATTGTTTATAAAAAAATAGTTACATACGATACATTAGTTACTTATGCATACTATTGGAATTCCTTTCTAAACTGCATTCTTTTTTTTTTTTTTTGAAGTTCAAGATTTTCATTCATTGAAAACAACAGAAGCATTACATGGGATGTCAACTCCATTCCTGGGAATAAGACCCATCCAAGATTTGGAGCCAACTAAGTTACCTAAACTGCATTCTTACTTATGCATACTATTTTGTTTATTGTTTCTTGCTTTGTGATGCTATTTATTTTAATAAAATTATTTTTTGATTTTTGAAAGGGAAAAAAAAAAAGATACGGGCCAGGGCCGGTCCGTTAGCTCGGGAGCCCGTGTAGGGCCAGGCTCGGGCCCCAATTTTCCAGCCCATATTCGAACCGGGCTTTTTAGCCCGGCCCTAAAAAGCCCATTGCCCCGGGCCGAAACGGGTCGGGCCGCCCGTTTTGACAGCTCTAGGTCCAGAGGAAGTCGCTATTAGCGACCCTTGAGCGTGTCCTGTTTGAAGAAATTCGCTAATAGCAAAAATATTTCGCTATTAGCGAGTTTCTTCGAGTCTGTGGTGCTGATTTTGCAATTTTGACCCAAAACTCGTCAAATTTGATCCTGCAATGCACCATAATCATCCAGCAACATATATATACATTTATAAACATATTTCATGGCAATTTAACATCAAATTAACAAGATTTGGCAAAAGAGACATTAGGGTTCTAAACCCTTCATAAACATAAATCCATACTTTTAACATGAAATTTACACAACCAAAGGGTGGTAAACTATCTATGGAACTCACCTAAAAATGTTTCTTGCAACTTCTCAAGCATCAAGCATCAAACCCTAGCTTCCTCTTCATTCTTGATCTTTAGCTCTTTCCACCAAACCATGCTTTAATCTCTTCCTCCACTTGTTTCTTGCTTGATAAGCTACCTAAATCCATGCTTGATCATGTTTTGGAGGAAGTTTGGATGCCTTTAAGGAGAGAGGGAGGGCGCAAGTCTAGAGAGAAGGGGGAGAGAAATATTTCCTCAAAACCTAGAGAGAGAAATGAAATGGGAAAAATGAGTATTTGGTGCCCAAACATACTTATATACTCCCTTGTGTGAAATTACTTAATTGTCCTTTGTCTCGGTCGCATTTAGCCTGACACTGATACATAAACCCTTGCTTGACTGATATTACATAATATTATCTTTCGTCGTACTTAACATTTTCATCATACTCGCTTTCCATGAACCTTAGTCCTCTGATACATATAACAGATAAAATTTCCATTAGCTGACGAGCGGGATATTACAGTTATGAATATACAAACCAAAGTTAAATAACTGTAATGAACATTGCAGCAACCAATTATGGAATGATTTTAATATGAAACGATTGTAATGGATTTTGTTGACACACACTGGCCGAATAATAGCAATGACTTTAATGACTTTAGTTAACAATTATGTAGGCTGGTATAATACTCAATTAAATTAGTGGTTCTATCTATTAATTAATTTCAAATTAGAGACGGTTCGACAAGAAAATTGAACAAAGAGTGAAAAAGCCGACAATTCAATTACTAACACAGTTGGTGCACAACTCACTAAATTTGTTTTATGCTTTGATTCTATTACATGGGAGAAATATATGCGTAATTAATTAATAAAGGAACGCGAAGTCTGATTGAAAAATTCATTCGGATGTGATGGGATTCATGACGCAGAGCGAGGAACTTCGGTGTTGGTGGTTTCGACGGAATCCTTCTCGCTGGATACAACATCAGATGCGTGGTTGAGAGATGAAACTTGAGGCTTGGGAATCGGTGGCGGATTTTGACTTATTTTGTTGGGGTGCCAAATATTCGTAGAATATATAGTTAAGTTGTTTCATTTTATTGACACATACTGTTATATGGTTTAGCAGTTTTATTGTGCTTGAGTGCTATCTGATGAGTTATGAGCATGAGTTCAAGTCGTAGGAAGACCCTTTTTGGGAATAAAACTAAAAATGCAGAAGAATGGGAATAAAACTAAAAATGCAGAAGAAAAATAAAATAATAGAAGAAAGAGCCGGTAGGATTAGAACTCGCGACCTCATGTTGCAAAACATATCTCTTTTCCACTGCAGCACAATCAAATATTTTAATTAATAAATTACACCTAATATAATATTTATAAAATATCTGGGGAGCCATGGCTACCATGGGCTCCCATGAAGATCCGGCACTGTTGGCAATCATTTTTTGAGGCCATTGTTTGGAGACAGCCAGAGAGGTTTTTGTTTGATGAGTACAACCTATGTTTGTTTTACTAAGGCCCCACGGTGGCACCAACTATATTGGCAGTGAGGAAGATATCCAAAACTAGGGTTTAGTATATGTTTAGGTCATGCCTTGAGAATGCTCTCAAGAGAGATATTTATAACCTCTTTGGGCTTATATTTTCATGTCTTGGGCCCTAAGTAACTTAGGCCCCAAGATAGCTGGCTAGCATTCTAGAAGTTTCTAGAAGCTGGGAAAGGTGGTTTACGCCTTCTAAGACCAAAGGCACTCCCCGAAAGGTTCAACAAGCCTTTATTTAGGGACGTCAAGCCCTTAATATAATATTGGCGGTCCATGCCTATAAAAGGGTTGATTGGGGTTGAATGAAAACTCACCCCAACTTTGTGAATGCATTGAAGTAGTACTTAACCCCAGGTACTATGTTCGATTCCCACGGGAGGCAAAAACACTACTATTTCAATGCATTACCTTCAGGTACATGTTCGATTCCCAGGGGGGTAGTGATTAAGCTTGTGAATAACAGTGTCGGGGGTACAGTGCCTAGCCGGGACCCACCTGGGTTGTTACACTTCTACTGCGCATTACCTTCAATAACCTAATAATGGTCTTTTTCTTGGTTATTTTTTGTCCTTTTGTCGATCGAATCTCATGCGATATCAATAATAATTTTTCCATTTTAAAAAATATAACAAAAATAATAATAATCACGATTCATATGTTACAGTTGGCCGATGATTTGATATTAAAAATTAAATGATTTGAATTCATTTTTTAGAAAATTCATAATAACTATATACTATTTTCCATCTCGCGAAACATTTTTATTTTATAAACTTAAATAATAATTTTAAATGTTTGATAATTCGTATTTATCGCATCACTTAGTATATTTCCTTTTTTTATTTTTACGTCAAGTAAAAAAAGACAGACTACAATGGATACTTCAACTTTGTAGAACATTACCATTCTTAACATTGTACTAGACTTTCTTTTTAATTTTAAAATATATAAAATAGTATGAACATAATTATTTCAGATTCTTGGAATTATCCAGGTACAATTTATCTAACAATTGCTAAATAAGAAAAAATATATATAACGGGAAAAAGAACAATTTTTTTTAACAATGAATTATCTTCCATATAAGCCTGTAAAAAGAGATATGATGATAATCTCTCAATCTAGTAAATATTTTATTGTAATGAAAAGTCACAACTTTCGAAAAAGAACCGCGTCTTGAAAATATATTCACAAAATTTGAGCGGAAATATACTCACAAAATTTATCTATAAAATAATTCCTTCACGTCCAATTCCAATGTACCATTTCTTAGTCTAAATTTACAAACACACTCACCCAGCCTTTTCTTTTCTCTCTTTTTGTGATTCAACCATGTCGAGTGGAAGGAAAAGCCGAGGTCGCCAAAAGATTGAGATGAAAAAAATGAGCAACGAGAGCAACTTGCAAGTGACTTTCTCGAAGCGCCGTAGTGGGCTCTTCAAGAAAGCCAGTGAGCTTTGCACTCTCAGTGGTGCAGATGTTGCTCTCATTGTTTTCTCACCTGGGGAGAAGGTATTTTCATTTGGCCAACCCAATGTTGATACAGTCATAGAGCGTTATCTCTCTCGAGTCCCATCCCAAAACAATGGTACCATGCAATTCATTGAGGCTCACCGTAGCGCCAACGTGCGCGAGCTCAATACTCAGCTGACTCAGATCAACCAGCTACTGGACATGGAGAAGAAACGTGCTGAAGAGCTGAACCACTTACGCAAGGCGACCGAGGCTCAATTTTGGTGGGTTGGTCCCGTTGATGGGATGAATAGGGCCCAACTTGAATTTTTCAAAAAGGCTTTGGAGGAGACTAAGAAACTGGTTGCACATCATGCTGATAGGCTTGTTATCCAGGGTGCTCCTACTCAAACCATTCCATTTTTTGTTGGAAATGGTTCATCCTCTAACATGCCTCTCCATCATCAACCAAATCCTCCGCAAACTCAAATGTTTCCAGCACAATTTTTTCAGAACCCTATGTTGCAATCTCATTTGTTTAGTTTCAACAATATGGGGGGAGGAGGTGGATATGGACCCTCCGGATTCTTTTGATCCGAGCCCTTAGATCCACCTTAAGATGTCCGTGTTAATTATGTTTGTGTTTTTATGTTTCATGTTGTTTTAAATTAATTTCAAGCACACATGCTTAACCTAGTTTCATGTATGTGACTTGGTTAGGACCAAGCCTTAGTGTTGTTGGGTCTTTCATTGTATTTGTTATCTAGTTGGAAGTTGAAATTGTACTTGTGTTGTATTCTTTATTATTTGAATAAAGGGCATCTTATTTATCTATATTTCCGTATTGCTTCAAAATTTTATTTAATGTTTTTAAGTCCAATATGAATTTGTTTCATTCCCTCGTCATTTTTTAATCATCAATTGGTAGTTTCAAAATCATGATCAAGTGTAAAAAAAGGTGGGTCAGAGGATAACAATTAGTATCTGTGCTAAAATCAATTAAAAGTTATGGGATAATTTACATATTTTTTGGTTTTTCACAATTTATTTCAATTGAAGATAATCCTATTCAAGGTTTGTTAGACACAAATGTGGATACATCTTTTTGCTGCCACGATGTGCTAATTTAATTTCTTCCATTAGACCAAACTTCTCGTTGGTAGTTTTAGCATTATGATGATGCATGTGATTAAAAAATATAAATCACTTTTAAAGGCTTCACTATATGCAAGCTTTATTGTAAATTCTCATTGAGGCTGGTGGTTATTTTTGTGATTTTCTATGAGGTGCGTCTCCGTTAATCTAGAAAAACTTTAACATACACATGTACCATTTAGTTAATTAGATTAAATGTTTGAGATTTATGCTTAAACTAGTCAAAATTTTATTAAATGATTTGCATTGAAGAGGATAATATCGTAATTTTAAATTTATTTTCTTTTCCATCCGATACGTCTCTTCAAAAGAACGACTAAAATTTGTCGAAAATGGTATGAATTTTTCGGTGTATGATTGAATGGACAAGAGTTGTGTGTGTATATATGTATTTAATTTTTTGTATAAAAAGAGTTGTGTTTATTGGAAGATGAATTACTCATAGAAGAGTTGTGTTTTTTATATATCAAATTTTTAAGTTTGATATATAATCTATGTTTTAGTCACTCCATTATTTTTCAGGTTTGAGTTCTAATAATTGTGTGAGTTTTTATGTTTTTTTTTTTTTTTTTAGTTTTGCATCTTTGTTTGTGTTCTATTGTTATCTTTAATTTGTTTCAAGTTTGTACTTTAAGTGTTTGATGGAATATTTGATAGTGACTCATTTTGTTGATACTTTAATTCGAGTAAGGAGTGTATTGTGGTTTTCACCAAATTCAATATTCTTTTGATCTTATTAAAGACTTATCAACATGTGGTTGAATTGGTCATTCAAAGACCAGGTATAATCGAAATGAGCGAACACCATCAACAATTTTTTTTTCTTCGAGGATTGATGCAATTAAATTTGTGGATCTTTCATTATTCTTTACCACTGGTCATATATGTGGAAGAATTTAGTTATGGATAGCAAACAATTCAACTACATGACAGGCATCATAAGTTCATCAACCCTTTTAAGAAGCTTGCTCTGAGAAAGTGACTTGTTTGTTGGATTCTTTGTCCTTATCTTCTCTGAGAAAGTGACTTGTTTGTTGGATTCTTTGTCAAGCTTCTTGATCTCAATCTTCTTCCCCTCTATGGTTTTCTTTATTGAGTTGTTTAATTTGAACATCCATATATGTGATAACTTTTGTGACAACCAAAATTTTATAAAGGAAATGAGATATTAACACGAAAACCAAAACAATAGAGAGAGAAAGTAAAAAGATAATGTGAATATGAGCAGCGGCGGAGGCTTATATGGGCTGAGGTGGGCCACGACCCACCCCCAAGAAAAAAACAAAAATTTTCCTATAGGGAAATTACAAAAATACCCTCAGATTATATTATTATTTCCAAGTGGCCCACCCAACATTCCCTGCCTTTTCCCCTTCCTCTGTTACGTTAGACACAACTTTTCCCTCTTTGAAAATGCGACCTAACTATACAAACCCATAACCTTCAACCCAAATCAAAGTGTCACCGTCGATTGTCGTCGATTTTCGACCGCGCGAGAGATCTTTTTCAGCAATGAAGATTATCAAGACTAGGTTGAGAAACAAGATGGGAAGTGGGTTTCTAAATGATAGCATGACAGTTTATATCGAAAGGGAAATTAGTGCAAGTATTAGCTCTGAGTTAATTATTGATGATTTCAAGTTAGTTGGATCGCATAACGACTTATTTTAATTTTCTAACGTATGTAGTTTACTTTTTTGATGAAACTTTGTGCATAGCGTTTATTGCAACCGAAAAATTTATGTTTATATATTATAGTATATTTTGTTGGCCCACCCTCGATATTTTTTCTAGCTCCGCCACTGAATATAAGAGAGAAAATTGTCACAGAATTGTCAAAAATGGTTGTTCAAATATCATTTCTCTTCTTTATTTGGTTATCCATATTCATGGTGAAATTGCACTCTAATTTTTTTAATAAGAAATAACTTGAAAAGAATTTATTTATAGGCGAAGGACCGTGTTGGTCTAATCGTACCATCAAATTAGATCCTATAATTTCTGCCTAATCTAAGTATTAAATCTTAAATATTGCCTGAATGTTTAGATTCCATTTTTATTAAAATAGTTTTTATTTTTAATGGGTCATGTTAACCAGTGCCTCCAGGGCACTGGTTAAGAAAGCCAAAAGAAGAAATTGCAAGTCAAAAAAGACACTTTTTAAATTTTTAATGCATTGATTACACAACTTTCAATACAAAAATTACTATATTTGTTCCCTTAACCAGTGTCCCGGAGGCATTGGTTAACATTTCCCATTTTTAATAAATCATGATTTCTAAGATCCTACAATTTCGCCTCGAAAAGAAAAAAAGATCATTATAACTTTTCACTATCAAGATTCTAAATCAAAATAGTATATCGAAGGAATATATATTTTATTGTGTTCTAAATATTTTTTTTTTGAGGGAATATTGTTTTTTATATATTCCATATAGCTCGAAATGCAAGAGGTAGATCAATAAAAAATTTATTTTTAGTTTTATCTTTTACTATTTCTCTCTAATTTTTACTATTTCTCTCTACTATTTCTCTCTACTTGAACCCTATTAAATTGAATCGAGTTGAGATTTCTAAAAAACAATTCAAATCATATTAAAATTTTATTTTTGAATATGATAATTTTTTCCCTCAAAACGGTTTCAAGCTACATTACGAACTACCCTACCTAAAACAATTTTACAAGCAATTTTGATAACCACCTTAATATTTGCATAAAAAATCGCTTTAGAATTAATTCATAGCCAGGAAAGCAACACATTTTTTGTATGTGAAAAACAATTTCCAAACCAGTCTTACTAAGATATTAAATTAAATATATAATAATATTAGAATATCCTCCACCCAATTCTAAATTTAAGAGACAATTGATTCATTAAGATTGATCTATTTGATCCAAATTTTGGACCAAATAAATCAATTTTTATTGATCTACCTCTTGCATTTCGAACTATATGGAATATATAAAAAACAATATTCCCTCAAAAAAAAAAATATAGAACACAATAAAATATATATTCCTTCGATATATATATATATATATATATATATATATATATATATATATATATATATATAATGGAAATTATTCAAAGAATAAATTATAATTTTTACAACACCAAAGTTAACTACATTTTTTAATCGGT
The DNA here is from genome assembly GCF_051527215.1 of Medicago sativa. Lineage (NCBI taxonomy): Eukaryota > Viridiplantae > Streptophyta > Magnoliopsida > Fabales > Fabaceae > Medicago > Medicago sativa. The sequence continues at coordinate 33,430,578 of NC_140756.1, read as the reverse complement.
ACATGTTTCTTTTCTTAAAATGACTTTTTCTTTGTTGGTTGTCTTATAGTTTTTACACACCAAAGTTAACCACATTTTTTAATCGATATATGTTTCATTCTTAAAATGACTTTTTATTGGTTGGTTGACAATTTTTTTTTTGAAGGAGTTGGCAGAGACATTCTTAAAGGAATTTCGAGTAGAATATAAATTAGGTTCAATTACACATCCTTAATCCTCGGAGATAATTTATAAGAAAAAGATCACATTGACATGATTAAAAAAAGATTTACTACAAAAAATGATTAAAAAAAGATCCAAAAAACCATTAAACAAAATGTTGATTGCTGTATACAAAGTGCAGACTGAAAAAACACTGAAAAATAATAAACAAGAACCAACTAGGGTTGGATCTAATCTCGAAAACCATCTATAAACAAACAAAAAAAACTATTTAAAGAAAAATATAATTGATGAAAATTATCCTTCTCACTTTTCAAATTGCTCATGAACTTACCCTAACGAAAGTTAAGTGTGGTTTGACTCTTTTTCGAGTAATTCATATCACTTTTTAAATCAATTTATCCGATCTTAAAAATGTCCAATAACATCTAAACCTTATCATTTTATGGCTTTTATGAAAACGGTTACTACTGCTTCGTGCTTAGACCGTGTGTACGTGTACTTGAGAAAATGACGTGGTGTGGGAATAATAGTAATTGGTACTTATATTGAAAATTTTTTCTGTTTGCCTTACCGAACATTTAATTGGTACTTATAGATATCCATGATGCTGAGCTAATATAAAAAATAAGAGCAATGCTAAGCACAAACTCTCTGTCACACTCTTTTTGACACACTCTCAACTATTGGGCTACATCATGTAATTTTTTCTGCACATCACCTGTTTACCGGTTGTACTTGTACATGTTCACATCAATTTTTATTTTATTTATTTATTTTTACTTGTATGTTTCTAATCATCATCACTTCCATTACAGACTCTTTCAACAGCCCCTTTCCTTCGTCTCCATTCTAAAAAGCTCCTGCGCTGCAAATTTCATTTAATCATGATAACCCCAAATTTCCTTTCTCTTCAAAAATTAAACTTTTAAAGCAGTTGATTTCATTGACCTTAACTTGGTAGTGGTTTTGAATGCATACTGGGTTTATAAATTGAAATCCAGAATTGTTTTCAGTGGTAAATTATTGATAACAAATTTAATTTTTTTTACACTTTCTTAACCCATTTGATTTCGTCCCCACTTCCTCATGAGACGGTGCTAGTTTTAACAAACATTTTTTTTAAAGAAAGGGCAATTCCATTCTAAACTTTGGATTCACCAGGGGATGGGTGTGAACTGTGAGTAACTGTGAGTAAATTCATCTCTTCAAAAACAAACAGTAAATCCACTCCATGGAAGAAGAAGAAAAAAAATAAAAAAATTGTGTCTTTTTTCCATCTATTGCATAAACAGGTAGTAAGAATTGAAGAGAGAGAGAGAGGGGAATCCTTTTGGGCTTCTGCAGATCGTGCATTGTTATGATTTTGTGTAACCGGCAGAACCAGTAACAAGTAAATCATTTTAAAATATTAATGACGTGGACCAATGAGTGGGAGTGTGTCAAAAAGAGTGTGACAGAGAGTTTGTCCTTAGCATTGCTCTAAAAATAATACAGTTAAAACTCTATAAATTAATAATGTCATGATTGGAGAAATTTATTAATTTAGATAGTTATTAATTTATCGATAAATTAATAATTATTAATTTAAAGAGTTTTTAAGTAATTATACTCTACATACCAAACAAAAAGGCAAATTAGTCTATGCCTCTTAGAATTACGTTGCAGCGAACCTTGGGACTAAACGCAGATTAGTAACCATTGTGTTCATATGCATTGGAAATCAATAATGACTTTTAAAGTACAGTAAATGTAAACAAGAGGAACAAATGTGTTCAATGTATTCTTAATATATTTTTTTTTCCAGTTTCTATGAATTATTAATTTATGATTTTCTTGGGACCGAAAATTATAAAGGGATCTTCCGAAAAATTATTATCTTATTATTTTATTGAGTTTTTCAATTTTTTACATTGGCCCAAGTCGGGACCGGACAAATTTATTATTTTAAAGAGTTTATTAATTTACGGAGTATTAATTCAAAGAGTTTCTACTGTAGTTTTTAAGCGGAAATAATAGTTTTTTTTAACAAGAGCGGAAATAATAGTTAGTTAATAGATTAAATTTAATTTGTCATCGTGAGTTTAACTCAGTTGATTGGGACAATGCATAAAATATGCAACGTCTGAGGTTCAAACCCAGGCCACTACCAAAAAAAAAGATTAAATTTAATTTGTACAAAAAGCAAATTAATTAAGGGTTAAATGTGTTTTTGGTCTATAAAATTGGAAACTTTTAAGTTTAGTCCTTACTTAATTTTAATAGTTTTTTTAGTCCCTAAACAAAATACTTATAATTTTAGTCCTTGCTAAAACAAAGTTTATTTAATTATTCTTAAATTCTTGAATTTTAGAACGATTTTTTTTGAGACAAGTTTAGAACAATATGAAAGATTCATTTACTAAAATTTAGAATTTTTCTACGTGAAACAAATTTAATATGAATTTTTTTAAAACGACAAAAGTTAAAGATAAACGTAACAAAATCTGGATGTAGAAATTAAATTTTGCGATAATGTTTTACTGCGGAACTTTTAGTAACGTTCTTAGCACGTATGCAAAAAATTGTTCAAAACCTTAAGAGTTTAAGCATAAATTAAACAAATCGATCGAGTCATGAGGGTTCTAACCGGTTCAACTGCATAATCAATTCAATAAACAGACCAAATCGGTCATCCCACCGGTTCACAGTCTGATCAGTTCGACCAAGCAGTCCGGTCCAGTTATTAAAACACATGTTCATACAACATCCGTTACTTGAGAATGAGATATCAAACACCTCTCATCAAAACAGTGCACAAGCTAGAACAGTGTACACATCAACGGTTGGAAATAGATCCTTCAACTCATCAATGCAACCCCTTGTTCTTCGAGTTCCATGTTTTTCTTCTTGAAACCAATCTTCAATTCACACAAATTGTATCGAAAGTTTGTATCTTGATCAACTGGGTCACTTCCAATACCTTCAGATTTTGGGTCTATGGAGGCTTATAAAAGATGGGTCAGACAGAACAAAGACTATGTGCACTCCTTGGAGTCTTTGGCCAATGTAAGTTTATGTTTTCATTGATAATTTGATAATATTATTTTGTTTAATTCAATTTAATCATTTTGTTGTTTAAGATTTACAAAGTCATGCTTTTGTGTTACAATTGTATATAGAACACCGACACGGACACCAGACATGACCACTGACACTCAGACACAATCACTGATACCACTGATACGTAGACATTGATAATAATTAATAATTTAAGATAGCAGGAATGAATAAATGTATTTAATGTTTTGTTGGTGTACCTTAATCCTGAAGTGTTGATGCTACATAGGTAGTTATTACTTGTTGCAATATATCTATAACTGCGGAAGGGTAACACAAGAGTTTGAGGAAAATGTGATTCTGTTATGAATTTTGTTGTTTGATAGTTTGGCTATTGTTGCATTAAGTGCTATCTTATGGTGGTTTTTGTGTTGATAATCATGATTTCGTTATTTTTTTCATAAATCTAACAACTTGGCGCTTTTTGTAAATTGAATATCAACTGAAAATGGAATCTTAACAAATTTAATAACTACATTTCTGTGATTGTGATTGGGATTGCTTGTTTAAAAAGGTCTCTATGTATGGAGGACATTGTTGAAAGATTGTTGTATATGAGCATTTGTACACAACTTTTCGTTTTATATGGACACACGACTCTTGATACGACACTGACACTAGATACAAATTATAATTTTAAGAAATAGAAGTGACTTGAATTGAATATATAAGTTGGTGTAATATGCAACTTCAATATGAAGTATCGGTGCCTCGTAGCTAGTAATTGTTGCAATAATCAGAGGAAAGTGAGGATTCTGCTGTGAATTTTGTGGTTTGATAGTTTTTGATTATTGTTACATTAAGTGGTATCTTATTATGGTCTTTTGCTGATAACCACGATTCCGCCATTTCCTTCATGAAGTCTAACAATTTCGCTTTTTGTAATTTTAGTATCAACTGAAAATGGAAGCTTAAAACAAATAAACAACTAGTTTTCAGTAATTGTTATTGTTTGTTTAACAAGTCTGTGGTATGTCATGGAGGACATTGTTAAATAACTGTTGTATATGAGCATTTGTACACCACTTTTCATCTTATATAGACACACCACACCTGATACGGATACTGATTTTAAGAAAATAGAAGGAACTTGAATATATCATGTTGGTATCAGATGCAACTTCAATATGAAGTGTTGGTGCGTCATAGCTAGTCATTACTTGTTGCAATTTCAATAACTGCACAAGAGTAACCCAAAAATGAAAAATCAGAGGAAAATTGTGATTCTACATGAATTTTGTTGTTTGATAGTTGTAGCTATTGTTGCATTAAGTGCTATCTTATGCTGTACTTTTTTGTTGGTAATCAAGATTTCTCCATTTCCTTTATAGAGTCTAACAATTTGGCGTTTTGTAACTTGAATATCAACTGAAAATGGAATTTTAAAACAAATTAAACAACTAGTTTTCCGTGATTGTGATTGTGATTGACATTGTCTGTTTAAACAATCTATGAAGGACATTGTTGTATGTTAGCATTTGCAGACCACTTGTTATCTTATTTGTTGATTGAAAATGTGGACAGGGATTGACGTGGCTTCTTCCGGAACGGTTTTCTGAATCAGAGATTGGACCAGAAGCAGGTTTTGTGAATTTTTGGTAAATTTTGGCTACTTCTTTTGAGTTACAAAATTAGTGTAACTTATAAGACTCTATCTCACTTTAAGTAATTCAAGTGGCAAATGACTCAAGTTTTACAATTAGTTGTAATAGATATATTTCAGTTTCAGTTCGTCACAAAATGGGAAGAAAAATAATAGAAGACTGTGCTTTCGCAAAATAAAAGCTTCTATCAGCAATTATATGCTGATCATCAAAATGTTAATTAGGAAAAACAAAAGGTTTTACAATATCAGTACATAGAAATGAATCTCTAATTACAGTGCATGTGAAATTCCATTAATACTCGTTTTCCACTACGTTGTTACAGCTCCAAGGGCAGTGAAACCTACACTTTCCACCATATTGTCGAAAAAGGGTCTTCGTGGAGCTTTGTTTTTGGTTGGAGAAATTCTATTTATCACTAGACCACTTATTTATGTTTTATTTATTCGAAAATACGGTATTTGATCATGGACCCCTTGGTTCCTTTCACTGGCTATTGATAGTGTATCAAGTGGTATTCTCTCACTTGTTACAATGACAGTAGCGGGTGAAAATCAGAAAATGAAACATCTTTCTGCCCCAGAAAAGGATGAGGTTTGTGTTTCTTTAGGCTTAGAGCCATGCTACATACAATTCTCTCGTCTTAAAGAGCTAATGCTGAAATAGTTTTGCTTCAGGTAAAACTAAGGAAGCTGTTATTTGTACTTTACCTAATGAGAGATCCATTTTTCAGCAAATATACTAGGTACCAATTGTTTTATCTTGGTTTTCGGGGGTCAAACATTGATTAAGTTTGAACCTTTTAAACCGGTGATATCTTATTTTTTCTTGGGAAGGGAAAAAGTAAGCAAAACCCTTGAGAATCGAGGTCCGGGAGTTGTTTTCGCTACGGGAAGGTGTTAGGCACCCATAACGACTATAATATCCTATAGGAACCGTCTTTAATTTCTACGCGCGCGCTTTATTTTTAAATGCTATTTGAAAATATTATTTACACCTAAAAGTTACTAAATGAAGAATTGGAGGGAGAAGAATGTGTTTGAATTTTTATTTTAGTTGAATTGAAGGAATTTTGTTCCTTGCCTACGTACCCGTTTAAGGGATCAAATCCACCGTAGTTCTCTTCCAAAAATATGTTTGTTTTTGTTGGTTGATTTTAAGTTTGAAAATTGGAATTTGAAGAACAGGCCTCAAGGGCATGAGATTATGAAATTGTGAGGTTGAATTAGTAATTTGCAAAATATGGTCTAAGTATGATTATTTCCATTGAATTTTTGATTAAGAAAACAAAAGGGAAAATACAATGGGATTTTGATCCCAAGGTTTATTTTGAAAATGGTTTGGGTGATGTTATTCACATTTTTTTTGAAATTGATTTTTCTAAGTGTAAAGCCTAAACATACATCTAAACATACAATCCTAAACATACATCTAAACATGCATATTCTAACTATATAGTGATGTGTGTGCATGTGTCGGTGCTAGTGTCGGTGCACATCATTAGAGTCCATTGTCCTTTACATCATTGACCTAGCTACATTCTATGGCCTCTTTGCCAAGAAATTAAAATGACATGAAGTAAAATATTACAAAATTCCTAAGTATTACATTCTAATTTTTGCATGAACCTTAAAGTATAAGAAGTAAGATGAATATGGGATGAAGTAGGAATGCTTATGAGATATGTGAAACATGAAATGAAATGGTTAGTAACACACGGTGTAATATGGTGAAAAAATGTAAGCAAGTAAACATCACAAAAACTTCAAAATACATCAAAACAAAGGTAAAATATACCTAAAATTTGACCACAAAAGCAAAGCCAACACATAACTCCTAACCCTCATATTTCAATCAATTTTAGAGGTTCCATTTCAACTTTAACCATGAGGATTAGAGAGAAGCATTAAACTAAGCAATTATGAAGCATTTTTAGGCCTATTTTGCACTTTAATTCCACATAGAGTCATTTACATAACTTGTAACACAAGTAAGTCACAAATCAGCACATCCAACAGTAGAATAACCACAATTTCAAGAGTATATGTATCATGGAATCACACATCAAGTAGCATTATCATATGTCAAAGTATTGGAATCAAGAACATAGTAAAAACTCACAAAAAATCTAACCAAACAAGTGAAAATACTAATGAGAAACACCATATATATATTTAACAGCCTCTAACATGCAAAAATAACACAAGGAACAAGCCTCAAGCATCAACAACAATCACAAGAACTTTCACACCATTTTTGGAAGTTTTATCAAGATTTTAACAAAATTAAAAGTGTTAAACTAATCAAGAAATCAACATTTTCACCAATATTTTCCAGCCAATATTAACAGGTAAAAATCACCAAGAATCAATAAAAATATCAAGAGAAGCATCAAGAATTTTTGGGGAACTTTTTGAAGGTTTTTGGTAAAAAAACGTGGTGTAAACAGCACTGAGCAGTGTTAAAATAGCAAGAAAGTTACAAAACAATGACTCAAGCAGACAGATCAAACCCAGGCCCATATCCAGTTGAAATGCGGGTTAACAGGAGGCCTAGGGATCGTTGGATTGATCCGCCTGGATCAGATCCAAGATCCAAAGACCAAAACATGCGCAGGTACACCTTAAGAGGACGCACGCGCGCGCGTGGAAGCACAAGCATGATATATAACCAAAAACCTTTCACAAACCCTCATTCTTCTCTCCCCTTTCTCTCTCTAACATGTAAAGAAGAGAGAGAAGCTCTGCAAGAAGACCTTGTCTTCTCCGACGAGTTCAAGAACGCCGGCGTGGTGGCTGCCGGCCCAACAGGGCGGTGCCGCCGCGCCGGAACCCTTAAACTTCTCTTTTTTTAAAAAAATTTCACTGAGCTTCTCCTCTCTTCCTTCTCTACCCGAATTTAGGATCAATTTTCGCAAAAACGTTCGATATGATGCTAGATCTAGGAAAATAGGGTTCGAAAATTTTGAATCCAAAGACAAATTGAATAACAACAACAACGACAGAGGCAAGGACCTTACCTCTTCTCTGATTGTGATCCTGATTCGGTTCTGAACAATTTCAACTTCGATCTTTTCGTCCTCTTGCCGTTAATCCACGAACGGAGATGACGTTGAATCCTTTTGCTAGCTTGCTTCGTTATTCCTAGTTTCGCAACTGCTTCGATTTGATTTCCTTTGACCTCTTCCTCTTCTCTGATTGTGATTCTTATTCGGTGATGATTGAGACCGTTGTGGATTCTGATGTGAATTCAGGTCGAATTGGTTAACAACGATGATGATTATGTGTTGATGATTTTGGTGATGATGATTATGTGTTGATGATTTTGATTCTGGAAAAGTTTGTTAGGGTTTGTTCTTGGTGTTCTTGATGAACATTCATCAAGTTCATCAAGAATTTGGTACTTTGATCTGAAAATGTGGAGAGAGAGAGAGAGAAAGGAATCTGTTTGTGATGACTGTGCAGAAAGTGATTGGTGACCTTGACCTTTGACCATTGAGTCAGCTTTTATAGCTGATGACTGTAATGCCTGGACCAATGACAAACTGCCATGTGGCGTAACTAACTCTTGGACAAATAAAAACCTGACACGTGTACATGGACAAAGACTTGGACAAAAATGGACTAAAGTGCAAATTTTAGGAATTTAGGACTAAAAAAATAAAATAAAATGAATTAAAATTGGTAATTGGAAAACAACGTAAAGCGAAACGATTAAAAATGACAAAACGGACTAAAACGAACCAATGGCCTAAATGAGGTACTTTAAAGTAACCTCTCTCTGCCGAAATTTCGTGTGAAATGACCAAAATGCCCCTGGGGCTAAAATGACTAAAAAAGACTCAGATGCAATTTAAAAATGGATTTTTAACAGGGAATTGAAACAAAAGTTTATTTAAACCAACTTGAAGGATTCAGAGGCAATTTTTAAGATTTGAACAGAGCTTTGACAATTGAAAAGACTAAAATGCCCCTAGGGGCAAAACTGACTCAAAATGACTTCAAATGCAATTTTGAAATGGATTTTGACATAGAATGAAACAGAGACTTGTTCAAACTACTTGAAAGGACTCAAACAAAATTTTGAAAGACTGAGAGAAATTTGACATAGGAAATGACTAAAATACCCTTCCATGTGAATTTTGCAAATAAAATTGAAATGAAATGCAAAGAGAGATGCAATTGATCAGAGATATATCAAATGGCTTGAAATGCAAGAAACGAAGAGTTGAATAAGTATTTTTAGGTCCAAAATTAGGGTATAACACCAATGATCTCACATTCTGCTCTCACATCTTTTATACTTTCAGTTCTTTCAAATTATACATTTTGCAATGTGCCACTTATAATCTGGAAAATATATGATAGTAAAAATTCTAGGCTAAATTCAGAAGTGGACATATTTATATGAACTAAACATATTTGAATAAGGAAAAAAAAATTAAGCTTGTCATCCATTGCATCCTTGTGTGCAAAAATCCATGTTCAATGTGCTTCTTGCACCAAAAGAATGAATAAATAGTTATGTAAAGCCTAGTTGTGTCTTTATGTTTCAAGTGATGCTGCACATATTATTCATTTATGTCTATATCTGTGTACCAACATGTTCAATATCTTTATGTTTGTTCAATGGTCAATATCTGTGTCAATATCCATTGCAACCTTTTCTTTTTATAAAATGTTCACCATCTCTGCATATTAGAGTTGTCTGGTGAACAAACATTTTGACTCAGTTGGTAAGGAGCGGGCCACTTCCTTGCAGAAGGTTGTGTGTTCGACTCCCTCTGCCGATGTGAGGACAGTATTGGTGGGTGATCTGTAAGTACCTCTATAAGCGCTCTTTGTGAAGAAATTCCTCTGAGCCCTGAGGCCTGCCCTGACCCTGGTGGTTACCGGAGCCGAACCCACCTAAACTTTTTGTAACAAAAAAAAAAACAAACATTTTGACTTAGCCATTAATTAACGAATACTTCTTGGATGCTTCAAAAATGTCTATGTTTAGACCATAACATGAAATTATTCTTAAACATGTAGTTGTATCTCTTATCTCTGAGTATGTTTTATGAAATCATATAAAAATGTGAATCTCACATTATCCCCAGCTAAGAGATATGGTAACTTTTTGGCTATGCCTGAAAAAAAGAGTAGAAATGGAAATTTTTTGGAGGTTAATTTTATGCTTGTAAGACACATAAGTGTACTGGCGAACAACCATTTAAATGACTCATGGTTACAATTACGAAAATAATATCATTGTATTATTGTCTGCATGATATACTCAGAACCAAATAAAAGAGGGCAATGGTTTTACAGAAAGTTAATAGATGCAGCATGACATGACGTATAAAGAAGCAATAAATAATGAAGAAAGGAATATTGATGGTATGCTTCAGTTGCCACTTCAATGAATGTAATATCCCTCCATAAGATTTTTTTTAGCAAGGGGCAAAACTGTAATTTTACCAGTCAAGATTTTTTTTTTTAAGTGGAAAAAATCCACAATTTTCTACATTCTTCCATTCCATTTCTCCCACAAAAAACGTTTTCCCTTTTCTCTCCTCCCTCTTGCTTCGGCCTTTCCCCCTAACCCTTCAATCTTCATCAAATTTTAACTTCAACTAACATACAAATGCATAAAATGAACCCTTGATGTATTAATGAGCTTAAGCAAGTTTTGTTTTATCCATTCTTACTCTTGTCGACCGAGCCTTCCTCCATCCTGGGTCGCTGAAAGTTCTGCAAAATCAGACTTGAAATGGAACTTGCATGCTTGAATGGGATGATGATTATGCTTGGTTTGGTGATTAAAATCAAGTAGAAAAAGGGAAAAAAAAAATTCCAAAACAGAAGCTTGGGTGCTAGAGAATTGGTTGGGAGCTTGTGAAAGAATTCAAATTAATTAGCAAGGTGAGTTTCTTCCTTTAGGTTTGAAATTGATTGTACGGAGTTGAAATTGTTGATTAACGTGATTAATTTAGTGTTATGCTTTAAATGGGAATTGTTAACTATGAATTTGGGAAATTAGTGATCACTATGTTGAGGTGTTCATAATATTGTTGTTGTTGGGCTGAATTGGAAATCAAAGTTAATGGTAGTTGGATTATGTTAAAAATTGAGAAAAAAGGGAAATTTAACCATTTAATTTCGTATAGACCTGCTGTCAGAAAAATTGACGTAAATGCATGTACAAGCATTGTTTTTGAGTGGGAATAAAACCATTGGAAAATAGACACAATTTAATATGAAATAGGCTCTGGAAAAACATAATTTCGTTATGCTATGACTGAGAAAATTAAGGTAGAAGTCTGAGTTGCCGAAGTGAAAATCTGCACTGTTGTGTTGGAATGTTTCTGTCATATCTTTTTGTACACACATCATTCTGGATTGGGACTTGGACCATTTGAAAGTAGACAAAATTTAACATTAAGTAGAATTTGGAATGGTTTAATTAAGTTATGTTATGATGGAGAAACTGAATTACAAGTTTCAGTTGTTGAATCGAAAATCTGCACTAATGTGGATTGGAATGTTCATGTTACAATATTCGTTTCGCCGGCTAGAATGAAAGGATAAGGACTGAAGCGGAGGTTATAAACTAAGGTTTACGAGCAAGAGAAAAGGGTTGACGGGAAAGCAATGGTAGGAGCTTTGAATTTCGGCAAAAGTTATTGAGAGAATTCAGAATTTGTCATGGTGAGTTCCTTTAGTTAGTAAACCCACCTTTGGGTAGTAAATTATATCATTAGAATTGTTATTTGTGATTATAAATTATTAGAATAAGTTGACATAATTATAGCATGATTATTATGCCATATGAGTGGTACAATTGAAGTAGAATAAATATGAGTTAGTAGAATGACTATTCCGGAATTAGTTATCCTTATTAATGTATGTTTTAAATATCTTTGAAGTTAATAAGTATGTTGATGTTAGTATAAATGTTGGAGGAAAATTCTATTAAGACAAGTGATGTATAAAAATTATAGAAATGATTTGAAAGAAAATTTGAAATGCAATCTATGAGTAATATGTTCACATTGGATTATGGAAAGTCACAGAAAATGGAAATGATAAGAAAAATTGAAATGAGTAACATGCTCATAGAAAAAGAAAGAAAGAAAATATGAAAAATCCGTTTGCTACAACGAGAGATAATGTAGCCTATGACGTACGGGTCATAGTAATCCGTTTGCTACAACGAGAGATAATGTAGCCTATGACGTACGGGTCATAGTAATCCGTTTGCTACAACGAGAGATAATGTAGCCTATGACGTACGGGTCATAGTAATCCGTTTGCTACATCGAGAGATAATGTAGCCTATGACGTACGGGTCATAGTAATCCGTTTGCTACAACGAGAGATAATGTAGCCTATGACGTACGGGTCATAGTAACGAATGAAATATATAATCAATGATATGAAATTAAGTCAAGAATTATTCGAATAATATTTGAAAGAGAAGAGAAAATAAAATTTTCAATTATAGAACCAAGGAAAAATTCTAAGGACCCTCCAACATGAATACTAACATAGCATACACATGTTAACATGAAAGTTATGTTAGAATGATTAGAGAAATATTTCATAGACATTATACCAAAAGTTGGAGAAATTTTAGTTATGGAACTTCGACTTAGTTAGCCGAAACTAGTTGTTATCGGTAAAGGATCAGAGACATACTCAGATAAGTATGTCAAAGTATAAGTTATATCAGAATACGATATATTGGATATATGATTGTGTTTATTGATATGAATATGGTGACTATGTTTATGTTTAAAGTTACGAGTATGATTATGTTTATTATATAATCAAAGTAGTATTTTAGACGGCGATTCTAGTTATCCCCTAATCGCTAAGTTATGCTTAATGAAATCCTATAAACCCGAAATGGGTTAAGATTAGAAACAGATGGCGATCCTAGGTTCCCCGAGATTGCCTACAACCTAGGATAGGTGGAACTCACTGAGACATCTCGTCTCACCCCAATTCCTTTTTATTTATTTCAGATATACGAGTTATTATACGACATGATGGTTCTTGTTGAAGAAGTAGCTGGATAATATAAAGTATACGTCAGTGGTACCATTTCTGAGTTAACAAGTGATGAATTCTATGATTTGCTCAGAAATTTTTTATTTATTTATTGTAATTTTAATGTACCCGATACCAAGTATAACACTCATGCTAGATATCCTAGGTAATTTTCTAGTAGGGGTGTTTCAATTTGGTATCAGAGCAGGTCGATTCAGATCGTGCCTTGGGACATTAAAAATTCAATAAAAAAGGCAGTGGGACCATTGGGTTCCGGATGTTTATTCTAAATGTTATATCTACCTGACCTGATCAACTCAGACTAGTATATGACAGTTAGAACAAATGTCTGAGAGCTGAATAGGACCTGGGAGGAATGAAGTACGCGCAAAAGAAAAGTCAGGATGTCAAGTTTACAATGAATTTTGTTAAAGAAGTATTCAACACCACAAGGTGGTTGGTGAATTATCAAGATGGATATTTAATTCAGGAAGGGATAGAAATTGTAATGGGTAAGACGGAGTACTTTAATATTATTGAACGTTACTTCGTATGAGGATACTCGAATGAAATTTTAGTTGAAAAGATAGAGAAATTATTTGTGCTTATTAGCAAGTAAATCCCTAAAATTTCGAGGACGAAATTTTCTTAAGGGGGGTAGAATGTAATATCCCTCCATAAGATTTTTTTTAGCAAGGGGCAAAACTGTAATTTTACCAGTCAAGATTTTTTTTAAGTGGAAAAAATCCACAATTTTCTACATTCTTCCATTCCATTTCTCCCACAAAAACGTTTTCCCTTTTCTCTCCTCCCTCTTGCTTCGGCCTTTCCCCCTAACCCTTCAATCTTCATCAAATTTTAACTTCAACTAACATACAAATGCATAAAATGAACCCTTGATGTATTAATGAGCTTAAGCAAGTTTTGTTTTATCCATTCTTACTCTTGTTGACCGAGCCTTCCTCCATCCTGGGTCGCTGAAAGTTCTGCAAAATCAGACTTGAAATGGAACTTGCATGCTTGAATGGGATGATGATTATGCTTGGTTTGGTGATTAAAATCAAGTAGAAAAAGGGAAAAAAAAAATTCCAAAACAGAAGCTTGGGTGCTAGAGAATTGGTTGGGAGCTTGTGAAAGAATTCAAATTAATTAGCAAGGTGAGTTTCTTCCTTTAGGTTTGAAATTGATTGTACGGAGTTGAAATTGTTGATTAACGTGATTAATTTAGTGTTATGCTTTAAATGGGAATTGTTAACTATGAATTTGGGAAATTAGTGATCACTATGTTGAGGTGTTCATAATATTGTTGTTGTTGGGCTGAATTGGAAATCAAAGTTAATGGTAGTTGGATTATGTTAAAAATTGAGAAAAAAGGGAAATTTAACCATTTAATTTCGTATAGACCTGCTGTCAGAAAAATTGACGTAAATGCATGTACAAGCATTGTTTTTGAGTGGGAATAAAACCATTGGAAAATAGACACAATTTAATATGAAATAGGCTCTGGAAAAACATAATTTCGTTATGCTATGACTGAGAAAATTAAGGTAGAAGTCTGAGTTGCCGAAGTGAAAATCTGCACTGTTGTGTTGGAATGTTTCTGTCATATCTTTTTGTACACACATCATTCTGGATTGGGACTTGGACCATTTGAAAGTAGACAAAATTTAACATTAAGTAGAATTTGGAATGGTTTAATTAAGTTATGTTATGATGGAGAAACTGAATTACAAGTTTCAGTTGTTGAATCGAAAATCTGCACTAATGTGGATTGGAATGTTCATGTTACAATATTCGTTTCGCCGGCTAGAATGAAAGGATAAGGACTGAAGCGGAGGTTATAAACTAAGGTTTACGAGCAAGAGAAAAGGGTTGACGGGAAAGCAATGGTAGGAGCTTTGAATTTCGGCAAAAGTTATTGAGAGAATTCAGAATTTGTCATGGTGAGTTCCTTTAGTTAGTAAACCCACCTTTGGGTAGTAAATTATATCATTAGAATTGTTATTTGTGATTATAAATTATTAGAATAAGTTGACATAATTATAGCATGATTATTATGCCATATGAGTGGTACAATTGAAGTAGAATAAATATGAGTTAGTAGAATGACTATTCCGGAATTAGTTATCCTTATTAATGTATGTTTTAAATATCTTTGAAGTTAATAAGTATGTTGATGTTAGTATAAATGTTGGAGGAAAATTCTATTAAGACAAGTGATGTATAAAAATTATAGAAATGATTTGAAAGAAAATTTGAAATGCAATCTATGAGTAATATGTTCACATTGGATTATGGAAAGTCACAGAAAATGGAAATGATAAGAAAAATTGAAATGAGTAACATGCTCATAGAAAAAGAAAGAAAGAAAATATGAAAAATCCGTTTGCTACAACGAGAGATAATGTAGCCTATGACGTACGGGTCATAGTAATCCGTTTGCTACATCGAGAGATAATGTAGCCTATGACGTACGGGTCATAGTAATCCGTTTGCTACAACGAGAGATAATGTAGCCTATGACGTACGGGTCATAGTAACGAATGAAATATATAATCAATGATATGAAATTAAGTCAAGAATTATTCGAATAATATTTGAAAGAGAAGAGAAAATAAAATTTTCAATTATAGAACCAAGGAAAAATTCTAAGGACCCTCCAACATGAATACTAACATAGCATACACATGTTAACATGAAAGTTATGTTAGAATGATTAGAGAAATATTTCATAGACATTATACCAAAAGTTGGAGAAATTTTAGTTATGGAACTTCGACTTAGTTAGCCGAAACTAGTTGTTATCGGTAAAGGATCAGAGACATACTCAGATAAGTATGTCAAAGTATAAGTTATATCAGAATACGATATATTGGATATATGATTGTGTTTATTGATATGAATATGGTGACTATGTTTATGTTTAAAGTTACGAGTATGATTATGTTTATTATATAATCAAAGTAGTATTTTAGACAGCGATTCTAGTTATCCCCTAATCGCTGAGTTATGCTTAATGAAATCCTATAAACCCGAAATGGGTTAAGATTAGAAACAGATGGCGATCCTAGGTTCCCCGAGATTGCCTACAACCTAGGATAGGTGGAACTCACTGAGACATCTCGTCTCACCCCAATTCCTTTTTATTTATTTCAGATATACGAGTTATTATACGACATGATGGTTCTTGTTGAAGAAGTAGCTGGATAATATAAAGTATACGTCAGTGGTACCATTTCTGAGTTAACAGGTGATGAATTCTATGATTTGCTCAGAAATTTTTTATTTATTTATTGTAATTTTAATGTACCCGATACCAAGTATAACACTCATGCTAGATATCCTAGGTAATTTTCTAGTAGGGGTGTTTCAATTTGGTATCAGAGCAGGTCGATTCAGATCGTGCCTTGGGACATTAAAAATTCAATAAAAAAGGCAGTGGGACCATTGGGTTCCGGATGTTTATTCTAAATGTTATATCTACCTGACCTGATCAACTCAGACTAGTATATGACAGTTAGAACAAATGTCTGAGAGCTGAATAGGACCTGAGAGGAATGAAGTACGCGCAAAAGAAAAGTCAGGATGTCAAGTTTACAATGAATTTTGTTAAAGAAGTATTCAACACCACAAGGTGGTTGGTGAATTATCAAGATGGATATTTAATTCAGGAAGGGATAGAAATTGTAATGGGTAAGACGGAGTACTTTAATATTATTGAACGTTACTTCGTATGAGGATACTCGAATGAAATTTTAGTTGAAAAGATAGAGAAATTATTTGTGCTTATTAGCAAGTAAATCCCTAAAATTTCGAGGACGAAATTTTCTTAAGGGGGGTAGAATGTAATATCCCTCCATAAGATTTTTTTTAGCAAGGGGCAAAACTGTAATTTTACCAGTCAAGATTTTTTTTAAGTGGAAAAAATCCACAATTTTCTACATTCTTCCATTCCATTTCTCCCACAAAAAACGTTTTCCCTTTTCTCTCCTCCCTCTTGCTTCGGCCTTTCCCCCTAACCCTTCAATCTTCATCAAATTTTAACTTCAACTAACATACAAATGCATAAAATGAACCCTTGATGTATTAATGAGCTTAAGCAAGTTTTGTTTTATCCATTCTTACTCTTGTTGACCGAGCCTTCCTCCATCCTGGGTCGCTGAAAGTTCTGCAAAATCAGACTTGAAATGGAACTTGCATGCTTGAATGGGATGATGATTATGCTTGGTTTGGTGATTAAAATCAAGTAGAAAAAGGGAAAAAAAAAATTCCAAAACAGAAGCTTGGGTGCTAGAGAATTGGTTGGGAGCTTGTGAAAGAATTCAAATTAATTAGCAAGGTGAGTTTCTTCCTTTAGGTTTGAAATTGATTGTACGGAGTTGAAATTGTTGATTAACGTGATTAATTTAGTGTTATGCTTTAAATGGGAATTGTTAACTATGAATTTGGGAAATTAGTGATCACTATGTTGAGGTGTTCATAATATTGTTGTTGTTGGGCTGAATTGGAAATCAAAGTTAATGGTAGTTGGATTATGTTAAAAATTGAGAAAAAAGGGAAATTTAACCATTTAATTTCGTATAGACCTGCTGTCAGAAAAACTGACGTAAATGCATGTACAAGCATTGTTTTTGAGTGGGAATAAAACCATTGGAAAATAGACACAATTTAATATGAAATAGGCTCTGGAAAAACTTAATTTCGTTATGCTATGACTGAGAAAATTAAGGTAAAAGTCTGAGTTGCCGAAGTGAAAATCTGCACTGTTGTGTTGGAATGTTTCTGTCATATCTTTTTGTACACACATCATTCTGGATTGGGACTTGGACCATTTGAAAGTAGACAAAATTTAACATTAAGTAGAATTTGGAATGGTTTAATTAAGTTATGTTATGATGGAGAAAACTGAATTACAAGTTTCAGTTGTTGAATCGAAAATCTGCACTAATGTGGATTGGAATGTTCATGTTACAATATTCGTTTCGCCGGCTAGAATGAAAGGATAAGGACTGAAGTGGAGGTTATAAACTAAGGTTTACGAGCAAGAGAAAAGGGTTGACGGGAAAGCAATGGTAGGAGCTTCGAATTTCGGCAAAAGTTATTGAGAGAATTCAGAATTTGTCATGGTGAGTTCCTTTAGTTAGTAAACCCACCTTTGGGTAGTAAATTATATCATTAGAATTGTTAATGTGTGATTATAAATTATTAGAATAAGTTGACATAATTATAGCATGATTATTATGCCATATGAGTGGTACAATTGAAGTAGAATAAATATGAGTTAGTAGAATGACTATTCCGGAATTAGTTATCCTTATTAATGTATGTTTTAAATATCTTTGAAGTTAATAAGTATGTTGATGTTAGTATAAATGTTGGAGGAAAATTCTATTAAGACAAGTGATGTATAAAAATTATAGAAATGATTTGAAAGAAAATTTGAAATGCAATCTATGAGTAATATGTTCACATTGGATTATGGAAAGTCACAGAAAATGGAAATGATAAGAAAAATTGAAATGAGTAACATGCTCATAGAAAAAGAAAGAAAGAAAATATGAAAAATCCGTTTGCTACAACGAGAGATAATGTAGCCTATGACGTACGGGTCATAGTAATCCGTTTGCTACAACGAGAGATAATGTAGCCTATGACGTACGGGTCATAGTAATCCGTTTGCTACAACGAGAGATAATGTAGCCTATGACGTACGGGTCATAGTAATCCGTTTGCTACATCGAGAGATAATGTAGCCTATGACGTACGGGTCATAGTAATCCGTTTGCTACAACGAGAGATAATGTAGCCTATGACGTACGGGTCATAGTAACGAATGAAATATATAATCAATGATATGAAATTAAGTCAAGAATTATTCGAATAATATTTGAAAGAGAAGAGAAAATAAAATTTTCAATTATAGAACCAAGGAAAAATTCTAAGGACCCTCCAACATGAATACTAACATAGCATACACATGTTAACATGAAAGTTATGTTAGAATGATTAGAGAAATATTTCATAGACATTATACCAAAAGTTGGAGAAATTTTAGTTATGGAACTTCGACTTAGTTAGCCGAAACTAGTTGTTATCGGTAAAGGATCAGAGACATACTCAGATAAGTATGTCAAAGTATAAGTTATATCAGAATACGATATATTGGATATATGATTGTGTTTATTGATATGAATATGGTGACTATGTTTATGTTTAAAGTTACGAGTATGATTATGTTTATTATATAATCAAAGTAGTATTTTAGACGGCGATTCTAGTTATCCCCTAATCGCTAAGTTATGCTTAATGAAATCCTATAAACCCGAAATGGGTTAAGATTAGAAACAGATGGCGATCCTAGGTTCCCCGAGATTGCCTACAACCTAGGATAGGTGGAACTCACTGAGACATCTCGTCTCACCCCAATTCCTTTTTATTTATTTCAGATATACGAGTTATTATACGACATGATGGTTCTTGTTGAAGAAGTAGCTGGATAATATAAAGTATACGTCAGTGGTACCATTTCTGAGTTAACAAGTGATGAATTCTATGATTTGCTCAGAAATTTTTTATTTATTTATTGTAATTTTAATGTACCCGATACCAAGTATAACACTCATGCTAGATATCCTAGGTAATTTTCTAGTAGGGGTGTTTCAATTTGGTATCAGAGCAGGTCGATTCAGATCGTGCCTTGGGACATTAAAAATTCAATAAAAAAGGCAGTGGGACCATTGGGTTCCGGATGTTTATTCTAAATGTTATATCTACCTGACCTGATCAACTCAGACTAGTATATGACAGTTAGAACAAATGTCTGAGAGCTGAATAGGACCTGGGAGGAATGAAGTACGCGCAAAAGAAAAGTCAGGATGTCAAGTTTACAATGAATTTTGTTAAAGAAGTATTCAACACCACAAGGTGGTTGGTGAATTATCAAGATGGATATTTAATTCAGGAAGGGATAGAAATTGTAATGGGTAAGACGGAGTACTTTAATATTATTGAACGTTACTTCGTATGAGGATACTCGAATGAAATTTTAGTTGAAAAGATAGAGAAATTATTTGTGCTTATTAGCAAGTAAATCCCTAAAATTTCGAGGACGAAATTTTCTTAAGGGGGGTAGAATGTAATATCCCTCCATAAGATTTTTTTTAGCAAGGGGCAAAACTGTAATTTTACCAGTCAAGATTTTTTTTAAGTGGAAAAAATCCACAATTTTCTACATTCTTCCATTCCATTTCTCCCACAAAAACGTTTTCCCTTTTCTCTCCTCCCTCTTGCTTCGGCCTTTCCCCCTAACCCTTCAATCTTCATCAAATTTTAACTTCAACTAACATACAAATGCATAAAATGAACCCTTGATGTATTAATGAGCTTAAGCAAGTTTTGTTTTATCCATTCTTACTCTTGTTGACCGAGCCTTCCTCCATCCTGGGTCGCTGAAAGTTCTGCAAAATCAGACTTGAAATGGAACTTGCATGCTTGAATGGGATGATGATTATGCTTGGTTTGGTGATTAAAATCAAGTAGAAAAAGGGAAAAAAAAAATTCCAAAACAGAAGCTTGGGTGCTAGAGAATTGGTTGGGAGCTTGTGAAAGAATTCAAATTAATTAGCAAGGTGAGTTTCTTCCTTTAGGTTTGAAATTGATTGTACGGAGTTGAAATTGTTGATTAACGTGATTAATTTAGTGTTATGCTTTAAATGGGAATTGTTAACTATGAATTTGGGAAATTAGTGATCACTATGTTGAGGTGTTCATAATATTGTTGTTGTTGGGCTGAATTGGAAATCAAAGTTAATGGTAGTTGGATTATGTTAAAAATTGAGAAAAAAGGGAAATTTAACCATTTAATTTCGTATAGACCTGCTGTCAGAAAAATTGACGTAAATGCATGTACAAGCATTGTTTTTGAGTGGGAATAAAACCATTGGAAAATAGACACAATTTAATATGAAATAGGCTCTGGAAAAACATAATTTCGTTATGCTATGACTGAGAAAATTAAGGTAGAAGTCTGAGTTGCCGAAGTGAAAATCTGCACTGTTGTGTTGGAATGTTTCTGTCATATCTTTTTGTACACACATCATTCTGGATTGGGACTTGGACCATTTGAAAGTAGACAAAATTTAACATTAAGTAGAATTTGGAATGGTTTAATTAAGTTATGTTATGATGGAGAAACTGAATTACAAGTTTCAGTTGTTGAATCGAAAATCTGCACTAATGTGGATTGGAATGTTCATGTTACAATATTCGTTTCGCCGGCTAGAATGAAAGGATAAGGACTGAAGCGGAGGTTATAAACTAAGGTTTACGAGCAAGAGAAAAGGGTTGACGGGAAAGCAATGGTAGGAGCTTTGAATTTCGGCAAAAGTTATTGAGAGAATTCAGAATTTGTCATGGTGAGTTCCTTTAGTTAGTAAACCCACCTTTGGGTAGTAAATTATATCATTAGAATTGTTATTTGTGATTATAAATTATTAGAATAAGTTGACATAATTATAGCATGATTATTATGCCATATGAGTGGTACAATTGAAGTAGAATAAATATGAGTTAGTAGAATGACTATTCCGGAATTAGTTATCCTTATTAATGTATGTTTTAAATATCTTTGAAGTTAATAAGTATGTTGATGTTAGTATAAATGTTGGAGGAAAATTCTATTAAGACAAGTGATGTATAAAAATTATAGAAATGATTTGAAAGAAAATTTGAAATGCAATCTATGAGTAATATGTTCACATTGGATTATGGAAAGTCACAGAAAATGGAAATGATAAGAAAAATTGAAATGAGTAACATGCTCATAGAAAAAGAAAGAAAGAAAATATGAAAAATCCGTTTGCTACAACGAGAGATAATGTAGCCTATGACGTACGGGTCATAGTAATCCGTTTGCTACATCGAGAGATAATGTAGCCTATGACGTACGGGTCATAGTAATCCGTTTGCTACAACGAGAGATAATGTAGCCTATGACGTACGGGTCATAGTAACGAATGAAATATATAATCAATGATATGAAATTAAGTCAAGAATTATTCGAATAATATTTGAAAGAGAAGAGAAAATAAAATTTTCAATTATAGAACCAAGGAAAAATTCTAAGGACCCTCCAACATGAATACTAACATAGCATACACATGTTAACATGAAAGTTATGTTAGAATGATTAGAGAAATATTTCATAGACATTATACCAAAAGTTGGAGAAATTTTAGTTATGGAACTTCGACTTAGTTAGCCGAAACTAGTTGTTATCGGTAAAGGATCAGAGACATACTCAGATAAGTATGTCAAAGTATAAGTTATATCAGAATACGATATATTGGATATATGATTGTGTTTATTGATATGAATATGGTGACTATGTTTATGTTTAAAGTTACGAGTATGATTATGTTTATTATATAATCAAAGTAGTATTTTAGACAGCGATTCTAGTTATCCCCTAATCGCTGAGTTATGCTTAATGAAATCCTATAAACCCGAAATGGGTTAAGATTAGAAACAGATGGCGATCCTAGGTTCCCCGAGATTGCCTACAACCTAGGATAGGTGGAACTCACTGAGACATCTCGTCTCACCCCAATTCCTTTTTATTTATTTCAGATATACGAGTTATTATACGACATGATGGTTCTTGTTGAAGAAGTAGCTGGATAATATAAAGTATACGTCAGTGGTACCATTTCTGAGTTAACAGGTGATGAATTCTATGATTTGCTCAGAAATTTTTTATTTATTTATTGTAATTTTAATGTACCCGATACCAAGTATAACACTCATGCTAGATATCCTAGGTAATTTTCTAGTAGGGGTGTTTCAATTTGGTATCAGAGCAGGTCGATTCAGATCGTGCCTTGGGACATTAAAAATTCAATAAAAAAGGCAGTGGGACCATTGGGTTCCGGATGTTTATTCTAAATGTTATATCTACCTGACCTGATCAACTCAGACTAGTATATGACAGTTAGAACAAATGTCTGAGAGCTGAATAGGACCTGAGAGGAATGAAGTACGCGCAAAAGAAAAGTCAGGATGTCAAGTTTACAATGAATTTTGTTAAAGAAGTATTCAACACCACAAGGTGGTTGGTGAATTATCAAGATGGATATTTAATTCAGGAAGGGATAGAAATTGTAATGGGTAAGACGGAGTACTTTAATATTATTGAACGTTACTTCGTATGAGGATACTCGAATGAAATTTTAGTTGAAAAGATAGAGAAATTATTTGTGCTTATTAGCAAGTAAATCCCTAAAATTTCGAGGACGAAATTTTCTTAAGGGGGGTAGAATGTAATATCCCTCCATAAGATTTTTTTTAGCAAGGGG
The DNA here is from genome assembly GCF_051527215.1 of Medicago sativa. Lineage (NCBI taxonomy): Eukaryota > Viridiplantae > Streptophyta > Magnoliopsida > Fabales > Fabaceae > Medicago > Medicago sativa. Next base: position 33,407,325 of record NC_140756.1, on the reverse strand, counting down.
CAAAACTGTAATTTTACCAGTCAAGATTTTTTTTAAGTGGAAAAAATCCACAATTTTCTACATTCTTCCATTCCATTTCTCCCACAAAAAACGTTTTCCCTTTTCTCTCCTCCCTCTTGCTTCGGCCTTTCCCCCTAACCCTTCAATCTTCATCAAATTTTAACTTCAACTAACATACAAATGCATAAAATGAACCCTTGATGTATTAATGAGCTTAAGCAAGTTTTGTTTTATCCATTCTTACTCTTGTTGACCGAGCCTTCCTCCATCCTGGGTCGCTGAAAGTTCTGCAAAATCAGACTTGAAATGGAACTTGCATGCTTGAATGGGATGATGATTATGCTTGGTTTGGTGATTAAAATCAAGTAGAAAAAGGGAAAAAAAAAAAATTCCAAAACAGAAGCTTGGGTGCTAGAGAATTGGTTGGGAGCTTGTGAAAGAATTCAAATTAATTAGCAAGGTGAGTTTCTTCCTTTAGGTTTGAAATTGATTGTACGGAGTTGAAATTGTTGATTAACGTGATTAATTTAGTGTTATGCTTTAAATGGGAATTGTTAACTATGAATTTGGGAAATTAGTGATCACTATGTTGAGGTGTTCATAATATTGTTGTTGTTGGGCTGAATTGGAAATCAAAGTTAATGGTAGTTGGATTATGTTAAAAATTGAGAAAAAAGGGAAATTTAACCATTTAATTTCGTATAGACCTGCTGTCAGAAAAATTGACGTAAATGCATGTACAAGCATTGTTTTTGAGTGGGAATAAAACCATTGGAAAATAGACACAATTTAATATGAAATAGGCTCTGGAAAAACTTAATTTCGTTATGCTATGACTGAGAAAATTAAGGTAGAAGTCTGAGTTGCCGAAGTGAAAATCTGCACTGTTGTGTTGGAATGTTTCTGTCATATCTTTTTGTACACACATCATTCTGGATTGGGACTTGGACCATTTGAAAGTAGACAAAATTTAACATTAAGTAGAATTTGGAATGGTTTAATTAAGTTATGTTATGATGGAGAAAACTGAATTACAAGTTTCAGTAATCGAAAATCTGCACTAATGTGGATTGGAATGTTCATGTTACAATATTCGTTTCGCCGGCTAGAATGAAAGGATAAGGACTGAAGCGGAGGTTATAAACTAAGGTTTACGAGCAAGAGAAAAGGGTTGACGGGAAAGCAATGGTAGGAGCTTTGAATTTCGGCAAAAGTTATTGAGAGAATTCAGAATTTGTCATGGTGAGTTCCTTTAGTTAGTAAACCCACCTTTGGGCAGTAAATTATATCATTAGAATTGTTAATGTGTGATTATAAATTATTAGAATAAGTTGACATAATTATAGCATGATTATTATGCCATATGAGTGGTACAATTGAAGTAGAATAAATATGAGTTAGTAGAATGACTATTCCGGAATTAGTTATCCTTATTAATGTATGTTTTAAATATCTTTGAAGTTAATAAGTATGTTGATGTTAGTATAAATGTTGGAGGAAAATTCTATTAAGACAAGTGATGTATAAAAATTATAGAAATGATTTGAAAGAAAATTTGAAATGCAATCTATGAGTAATATGTTCACATTGGATTATGGAAAGTCACAGAAAATGGAAATGATAAGAAAAATTGAAATGAGTAACATGCTCATAGAAAAAGAAAGAAAGAAAATATGAAAAATCCGTTTGCTACAACGAGAGATAATGTAGCCTATGACGTACGGGTCATAGTAATCCGTTTGCTACAACGAGAGATAATGTAGCCTATGACGTACGGGTCATAGTAATCCGTTTGCTACAACTAGAGATAATGTAGCCTATGACGTACGGGTCATAGTAACGAATGAAATATATAATCAATGATATGAAATTAAGTCAAGAATTATTCGAATAATATTTGAAAGAGAAGAGAAAATAAAATTTTCAATTATAGAACCAAGGAAAAATTCTAAGGACCCTCCAACATGAATACTAACATAGCATACACATGTTAACATGAAAGTTATGTTAGAATGATTAGAGAAATATTTCATAGACATTATACCAAAAGTTGGAGAAATTTTAGTTATGGAACTTCGACTTAGTTAGCCGAAACTAGTTGTTATCGGTAAAGGATCAGAGACATACTCAGATAAGTATGTCAAAGTATAAGTTATATCAGAATACGATATATTGGATATATGATTGTGTTTATTGATATGAATATGGTGACTATGTTTATGTTTAAAGTTACGAGTATGATTATGTTTATTATATAATCAAAGTAGTATTTTAGACAGCGATTCTAGTTATCCCCTAATCGCTGAGTTATGCTTAATGAAATCCTATAAACCCGAAATGGGTTAAGATTAGAAACAGATGGCGATCCTAGGTTCCCCGAGATTGCCTACAACCTAGGATAGGTGGAACTCACTGAGACATCTCGTCTCACCCCAATTCCTTTTTATTTATTTCAGATATACGAGTTATTATACGACATGATGGTTCTTGTTGAAGAAGTAGCTGGATAATATAAAGTATACGTCAGTGGTACCATTTCTGAGTTAACAGGTGATGAATTCTATGATTTGCTCAGAAATTTTTTATTTATTTATTGTAATTTTAATGTACCCGATACCAAGTATAACACTCATGCTAGATATCCTAGGTAATTTTCTAGTAGGGGTGTTTCAATTTGGTATCAGAGCAGGTCGATTCAGATCGTGCCTTGGGACATTAAAAATTCAATAAAAAAGGCAGTGGGACCATTGGGTTCCGGATGTTTATTCTAAATGTTATATCTACCTGACCTGATCAACTCAGACTAGTATATGACAGTTAGAACAAATGTCTGAGAGCTGAATAGGACCTGGGAGGAATGAAGTACGCGCAAAAGAAAAGTCAGGATGTCAAGTTTACAATGAATTTTGTTAAAGAAGTATTCAACACCACAAGGTGGTTGGTGAATTATCAAGATGGATATTTAATTCAGGAAGGGATAGAAATTGTAATGGGTAAGACGGAGTACTTTAATATTATTGAACGTTACTTCGTATGAGGATACTCGAATGAAATTTTAGTTGAAAAGATAGAGAAATTATTTGTGCTTATTAGCAAGTAAATCCCTAAAATTTCGAGGACGAAATTTTCTTAAGGGGGGTAGAATGTAATATCCCTCCATAAGATTTTTTTTAGCAAGGGGCAAAACTGTAATTTTACCAGTCAAGATTTTTTTTAAGTGGAAAAAATCCACAATTTTCTACATTCTTCCATTCCATTTCTCCCACAAAAAACGTTTTCCCTTTTCTCTCCTCCCTCTTGCTTCGGCCTTTCCCCCTAACCCTTCAATCTTCATCAAATTTTAACTTCAACTAACATACAAATGCATAAAATGAACCCTTGATGTATTAATGAGCTTAAGCAAGTTTTGTTTTATCCATTCTTACTCTTGTCGACCGAGCCTTCCTCCATCCTGGGTCGCTGAAAGTTCTGCAAAATCAGACTTGAAATGGAACTTGCATGCTTGAATGGGATGATGATTATGCTTGGTTTGGTGATTAAAATCAAGTAGAAAAAGGGAAAAAAAAAATTCCAAAACAGAAGCTTGGGTGCTAGAGAATTGGTTGGGAGCTTGTGAAAGAATTCAAATTAATTAGCAAGGTGAGTTTCTTCCTTTAGGTTTGAAATTGATTGTACGGAGTTGAAATTGTTGATTAACGTGATTAATTTAGTGTTATGCTTTAAATGGGAATTGTTAACTATGAATTTGGGAAATTAGTGATCACTATGTTGAGGTGTTCATAATATTGTTGTTGTTGGGCTGAATTGGAAATCAAAGTTAATGGTAGTTGGATTATGTTAAAAATTGAGAAAAAAGGGAAATTTAACCATTTAATTTCGTATAGACCTGCTGTCAGAAAAATTGACGTAAATGCATGTACAAGCATTGTTTTTGAGTGGGAATAAAACCATTGGAAAATAGACACAATTTAATATGAAATAGGCTCTGGAAAAACTTAATTTCGTTATGCTATGACTGAGAAAATTAAGGTAGAAGTCTGAGTTGCCGAAGTGAAAATCTGCACTGTTGTGTTGGAATGTTTCTGTCATATCTTTTTGTACACACATCATTCTGGATTGGGACTTGGACCATTTGAAAGTAGACAAAATTTAACATTAAGTAGAATTTGGAATGGTTTAATTAAGTTATGTTATGATGGAGAAAACTGAATTACAAGTTTCAGTTGTTGAATCGAAAATCTGCACTAATGTGGATTGGAATGTTCATGTTACAATATTCGTTTCGCCGGCTAGAATGAAAGGATAAGGACTGAAGCGGAGGTTATAAACTAAGGTTTACGAGCAAGAGAAAAGGGTTGACGGGAAAGCAATGGTAGGAGCTTTGAATTTCGGCAAAAGTTATTGAGAGAATTCAGAATTTGTCATGGTGAGTTCCTTTAGTTAGTAAACCCACCTTTGGGTAGTAAATTATATCATTAGAATTGTTAATGTGTGATTATAAATTATTAGAATAAGTTGACATAATTATAGCATGATTATTATGCCATATGAGTGGTACAATTGAAGTAGAATAAATATGAGTTAGTAGAATGACTATTCCGGAATTAGTTATCCTTATTAATGTATGTTTTAAATATCTTTGAAGTTAATAAGTATGTTGATGTTAGTATAAATGTTGGAGGAAAATTCTATTAAGACAAGTGATGTATAAAAATTATAGAAATGATTTGAAAGAAAATTTGAAATGCAATCTATGAGTAATATGTTCACATTGGATTATGGAAAGTCACAGAAAATGGAAATGATAAGAAAAATTGAAATGAGTAACATGCTCATAGAAAAAGAAAGAAAGAAAATATGAAAAATCCGTTTGCTACAACGAGAGATAATGTAGCCTATGACGTACGGGTCATAGTAATCCGTTTGCTACCACGAGAGATAATGTAGCCTATGACGTACGGGTCATAGTAATCCGTTTGCTACAACGAGAGATAATGTAGCCTATGACGTACGGGTCATAGTAACGAATGAAATATATAATCAATGATATGAAATTAAGTCAAGAATTATTCGAATAATATTTGAAAGAGAAGAGAAAATAAAATTTTCAATTATAGAACCAAGGAAAAATTCTAAGGACCCTCCAACATGAATACTAACATAGCATACACATGTTAACATGAAAGTTATGTTAGAATGATTAGAGAAATATTTCATAGACATTATACCAAAAGTTGGAGAAATTTTAGTTATGGAACTTCGACTTAGTTAGCCGAAACTAGTTGTTATCGGTAAAGGATCAGAGACATACTCAGATAAGTATGTCAAAGTATAAGTTATATCAGAATACGATATATTGGATATATGATTGTGTTTATTGATATGAATATGGTGACTATGTTTATGTTTAAAGTTACGAGTATGATTATGTTTATTATATAATCAAAGTAGTATTTTAGACAGCGATTCTAGTTATCCCCTAATCGCTGAGTTATGCTTAATGAAATCCTATAAACCCGAAATGGGTTAAGATTAGAAACAGATGGCGATCCTAGGTTCCCCGAGATTGCCTACAACCTAGGATAGGTGGAACTCACTGAGACATCTCGTCTCACCCCAATTCCTTTTTATTTATTTCAGATATACGAGTTATTATACGACATGATGGTTCTTGTTGAAGAAGTAGCTGGATAATATAAAGTATACGTCAGTGGTACCATTTCTGAGTTAACAGGTGATGAATTCTATGATTTGCTCAGAAATTTTTTATTTATTTATTGTAATTTTAATGTACCCGATACCAAGTATAACACTCATGCTAGATATCCTAGGTAATTTTCTAGTAGGGGTGTTTCAATTTGGTATCAGAGCAGGTCGATTCAGATCGTGCCTTGGGACATTAAAAATTCAATAAAAAAGGCAGTGGGACCATTGGGTTCCGGATGTTTATTCTAAATGTTATATCTACCTGACCTGATCAACTCAGACTAGTATATGACAGTTAGAACAAATGTCTGAGAGCTGAATAGGACCTGGGAGGAATGAAGTACGCGCAAAAGAAAAGTCAGGATGTCAAGTTTACAATGAATTTTGTTAAAGAAGTATTCAACACCACAAGGTGGTTGGTGAATTATCAAGATGGATATTTAATTCAGGAAGGGATAGAAATTGTAATGGGTAAGACGGAGTACTTTAATATTATTGAACGTTACTTCGTATGAGGATACTCGAATGAAATTTTAGTTGAAAAGATAGAGAAATTATTTGTGCTTATTAGCAAGTAAATCCCTAAAATTTCGAGGACGAAATTTTCTTAAGGGGGGTAGAATGTAATATCCCTCCATAAGATTTTTTTTAGCAAGGGGCAAAACTGTAATTTTACCAGTCAAGATTTTTTTTAAGTGGAAAAAATCCACAATTTTCTACATTCTTCCATTCCATTTCTCCCACAAAAAACGTTTTCCCTTTTCTCTCCTCCCTCTTGCTTCGGCCTTTCCCCCTAACCCTTCAATCTTCATCAAATTTTAACTTCAACTAACATACAAATGCATAAAATGAACCCTTGATGTATTAATGAGCTTAAGCAAGTTTTGTTTTATCCATTCTTACTCTTGTCGACCGAGCCTTCCTCCATCCTGGGTCGCTGAAAGTTCTGCAAAATCAGACTTGAAATGGAACTTGCATGCTTGAATGGGATGATGATTATGCTTGGTTTGGTGATTAAAATCAAGTAGAAAAAGGGAAAAAAAAAATTCCAAAACAGAAGCTTGGGTGCTAGAGAATTGGTTGGGAGCTTGTGAAAGAATTCAAATTAATTAGCAAGGTGAGTTTCTTCCTTTAGGTTTGAAATTGATTGTACGGAGTTGAAATTGTTGATTAACGTGATTAATTTAGTGTTATGCTTTAAATGGGAATTGTTAACTATGAATTTGGGAAATTAGTGATCACTATGTTGAGGTGTTCATAATATTGTTGTTGTTGGGCTGAATTGGAAATCAAAGTTAATGGTAGTTGGATTATGTTAAAAATTGAGAAAAAAGGGAAATTTAACCATTTAATTTCGTATAGACCTGCTGTCAGAAAAATTGACGTAAATGCATGTACAAGCATCGTTTTTGAGTGGGAATAAAACCATTGGAAAATAGACACAATTTAATATGAAATAGGCTCTGGAAAAACTTAATTTCGTTATGCTATGACTGAGAAAATTAAGGTAGAAGTCTGAGTTGCCGAAGTGAAAATCTGCACTGTTGTGTTGGAATGTTTCTGTCATATCTTTTTGTACACACATCATTCTGGATTGGGACTTGGACCATTTGAAAGTAGACAAAATTTAACATTAAGTAGAATTTGGAATGGTTTAATTAAGTTATGTTATGATGGAGAAAACTGAATTACAAGTTTCAGTTGTTGAATCGAAAATCTGCACTAATGTGGATTGGAATGTTCATGTTACAATATTCGTTTCGCCGGCTAGAATGAAAGGATAAGGACTGAAGCGGAGGTTATAAACTAAGGTTTACGAGCAAGAGAAAAGGGTTGACGGGAAAGCAATGGTAGGAGCTTTGAATTTCGGCAAAAGTTATTGAGAGAATTCAGAATTTGTCATGGTGAGTTCCTTTAGTTAGTAAACCCACCTTTGGGTAGTAAATTATATCATTAGAATTGTTAATGTGTGATTATAAATTATTAGAATAAGTTGACATAATTATAGCATGATTATTATGCCATATGAGTGGTACAATTGAAGTAGAATAAATATGAGTTAGTAGAATGACTATTCCGGAATTAGTTATCCTTATTAATGTATGTTTTAAATATCTTTGAAGTTAATAAGTATGTTGATGTTAGTATAAATGTTGGAGGAAAATTCTATTAAGACAAGTGATGTATAAAAATTATAGAAATGATTTGAAAGAAAATTTGAAATGCAATCTATGAGTAATATGTTCACATTGGATTATGGAAAGTCACAGAAAATGGAAATGATAAGAAAAATTGAAATGAGTAACATGCTCATAGAAAAAGAAAGAAAGAAAATATGAAAAATCCGTTTGCTACAACGAGAGATAATGTAGCCTATGACGTACGGGTCATAGTAATCCGTTTGCTACCACGAGAGATAATGTAGCCTATGACGTACGGGTCATAGTAATCCGTTTGCTACAACGAGAGATAATGTAGCCTATGACGTACGGGTCATAGTAATCCGTTTGCTACAACGAGAGATAATGTAGCCTATGACGTACGGGTCATAGTAACGAATGAAATATATAATCAATGATATGAAATTAAGTCAAGAATTATTCGAATAATATTTGAAAGAGAAGAGAAAATAAAATTTTCAATTATAGAACCAAGGAAAAATTCTAAGGACCCTCCAACATGAATACTAACATAGCATACACATGTTAACATGAAAGTTATGTTAGAATGATTAGAGAAATATTTCATAGACATTATACCAAAAGTTGGAGAAATTTTAGTTATGGAACTTCGACTTAGTTAGCCGAAACTAGTTGTTATCGGTAAAGGATCAGAGACATACTCAGATAAGTATGTCAAAGTATAAGTTATATCAGAATACGATATATTGGATATATGATTGTGTTTATTGATATGAATATGGTGACTATGTTTATGTTTAAAGTTACGAGTATGATTATGTTTATTATATAATCAAAGTAGTATTTTAGACAGCGATTCTAGTTATCCCCTAATCGCTGAGTTATGCTTAATGAAATCCTATAAACCCGAAATGGGTTAAGATTAGAAACAGATGGCGATCCTAGGTTCCCCGAGATTGCCTACAACCTAGGATAGGTGGAACTCACTGAGACATCTCGTCTCACCCCAATTCCTTTTTATTTATTTCAGATATACGAGTTATTATACGACATGATGGTTCTTGTTGAAGAAGTAGCTGGATAATATAAAGTATACGTCAGTGGTACCATTTCTGAGTTAACAGGTGATGAATTCTATGATTTGCTCAGAAATTTTTTATTTATTTATTGTAATTTTAATGTACCCGATACCAAGTATAACACTCATGCTAGATATCCTAGGTAATTTTCTAGTAGGGGTGTTTCAATTTGGTATCAGAGCAGGTCGATTCAGATCGTGCCTTGGGACATTAAAAATTCAATAAAAAAGGCAGTGGGACCATTGGGTTCCGGATGTTTATTCTAAATGTTATATCTACCTGACCTGATCAACTCAGACTAGTATATGACAGTTAGAACAAATGTCTGAGAGCTGAATAGGACCTGGGAGGAATGAAGTACGCGCAAAAGAAAAGTCAGGATGTCAAGTTTACAATGAATTTTGTTAAAGAAGTATTCAACACCACAAGGTGGTTGGTGAATTATCAAGATGGATATTTAATTCAGGAAGGGATAGAAATTGTAATGGGTAAGACGGAGTACTTTAATATTATTGAACGTTACTTCGTATGAGGATACTCGAATGAAATTTTAGTTGAAAAGATAGAGAAATTATTTGTGCTTATTAGCAAGTAAATCCCTAAAATTTCGAGGACGAAATTTTCTTAAGGGGGGTAGAATGTAATATCCCTCCATAAGATTTTTTTTAGCAAGGGGCAAAACTGTAATTTTACCAGTCAAGATTTTTTTTAAGTGGAAAAAATCCACAATTTTCTACATTCTTCCATTCCATTTCTCCCACAAAAAACGTTTTCCCTTTTCTCTCCTCCCTCTTGCTTCGGCCTTTCCCCCTAACCCTTCAATCTTCATCAAATTTTAACTTCAACTAACATACAAATGCATAAAATGAACCCTTGATGTATTAATGAGCTTAAGCAAGTTTTGTTTTATCCATTCTTACTCTTGTCGACCGAGCCTTCCTCCATCCTGGGTCGCTGAAAGTTCTGCAAAATCAGACTTGAAATGGAACTTGCATGCTTGAATGGGATGATGATTATGCTTGGTTTGGTGATTAAAATCAAGTAGAAAAAGGGAAAAAAAAAATTCCAAAACAGAAGCTTGGGTGCTAGAGAATTGGTTGGGAGCTTGTGAAAGAATTCAAATTAATTAGCAAGGTGAGTTTCTTCCTTTAGGTTTGAAATTGATTGTACGGAGTTGAAATTGTTGATTAACGTGATTAATTTAGTGTTATGCTTTAAATGGGAATTGTTAACTATGAATTTGGGAAATTAGTGATCACTATGTTGAGGTGTTCATAATATTGTTGTTGTTGGGCTGAATTGGAAATCAAAGTTAATGGTAGTTGGATTATGTTAAAAATTGAGAAAAAAGGGAAATTTAACCATTTAATTTCGTATAGACCTGCTGTCAGAAAAATTGACGTAAATGCATGTACAAGCATCGTTTTTGAGTGGGAATAAAACCATTGGAAAATAGACACAATTTAATATGAAATAGGCTCTGGAAAAACTTAATTTCGTTATGCTATGACTGAGAAAATTAAGGTAGAAGTCTGAGTTGCCGAAGTGAAAATCTGCACTGTTGTGTTGGAATGTTTCTGTCATATCTTTTTGTACACACATCATTCTGGATTGGGACTTGGACCATTTGAAAGTAGACAAAATTTAACATTAAGTAGAATTTGGAATGGTTTAATTAAGTTATGTTATGATGGAGAAAACTGAATTACAAGTTTCAGTTGTTGAATCGAAAATCTGCACTAATGTGGATTGGAATGTTCATGTTACAATATTCGTTTCGCCGGCTAGAATGAAAGGATAAGGACTGAAGCGGAGGTTATAAACTAAGGTTTACGAGCAAGAGAAAAGGGTTGACGGGAAAGCAATGGTAGGAGCTTTGAATTTCGGCAAAAGTTATTGAGAGAATTCAGAATTTGTCATGGTGAGTTCCTTTAGTTAGTAAACCCACCTTTGGGTAGTAAATTATATCATTAGAATTGTTAATGTGTGATTATAAATTATTAGAATAAGTTGACATAATTATAGCATGATTATTATGCCATATGAGTGGTACAATTGAAGTAGAATAAATATGAGTTAGTAGAATGACTATTCCGGAATTAGTTATCCTTATTAATGTATGTTTTAAATATCTTTGAAGTTAATAAGTATGTTGATGTTAGTATAAATGTTGGAGGAAAATTCTATTAAGACAAGTGATGTATAAAAATTATAGAAATGATTTGAAAGAAAATTTGAAATGCAATCTATGAGTAATATGTTCACATTGGATTATGGAAAGTCACAGAAAATGGAAATGATAAGAAAAATTGAAATGAGTAACATGCTCATAGAAAAAGAAAGAAAGAAAATATGAAAAATCCGTTTGCTACAACGAGAGATAATGTAGCCTATGACGTACGGGTCATAGTAATCCGTTTGCTACCACGAGAGATAATGTAGCCTATGACGTACGGGTCATAGTATTCCGTTTGCTACAACGAGAGATAATGTAGCCTATGACGTACGGGTCATAGTAATCCGTTTGCTACAACGAGAGATAATGTAGCCTATGACGTACGGGTCATAGTAACGAATGAAATATATAATCAATGATATGAAATTAAGTCAAGAATTATTCGAATAATATTTGAAAGAGAAGAGAAAATAAAATTTTCAATTATAGAACCAAGGAAAAATTCTAAGGACCCTCCAACATGAATACTAACATAGCATACACATGTTAACATGAAAGTTATGTTAGAATGATTAGAGAAATATTTCATAGACATTATACCAAAAGTTGGAGAAATTTTAGTTATGGAACTTCGACTTAGTTAGCCGAAACTAGTTGTTATCGGTAAAGGATCAGAGACATACTCAGATAAGTATGTCAAAGTATAAGTTATATCAGAATACGATATATTGGATATATGATTGTGTTTATTGATATGAATATGGTGACTATGTTTATGTTTAAAGTTACGAGTATGATTATGTTTATTATATAATCAAAGTAGTATTTTAGACAGCGATTCTAGTTATCCCCTAATCGCTGAGTTATGCTTAATGAAATCCTATAAACCCGAAATGGGTTAAGATTAGAAACAGATGGCGATCCTAGGTTCCCCGAGATTGCCTACAACCTAGGATAGGTGGAACTCACTGAGACATCTCGTCTCACCCCAATTCCTTTTTATTTATTTCAGATATACGAGTTATTATACGACATGATGGTTCTTGTTGAAGAAGTAGCTGGATAATATAAAGTATACGTCAGTGGTACCATTTCTGAGTTAACAGGTGATGAATTCTATGATTTGCTCAGAAATTTTTTATTTATTTATTGTAATTTTAATGTACCCGATACCAAGTATAACACTCATGCTAGATATCCTAGGTAATTTTCTAGTAGGGGTGTTTCAATTTGGTATCAGAGCAGGTCGATTCAGATCGTGCCTTGGGACATTAAAAATTCAATAAAAAAGGCAGTGGGACCATTGGGTTCCGGATGTTTATTCTAAATGTTATATCTACCTGACCTGATCAACTCAGACTAGTATATGACAGTTAGAACAAATGTCTGAGAGCTGAATAGGACCTGGGAGGAATGAAGTACGCGCAAAAGAAAAGTCAGGATGTCAAGTTTACAATGAATTTTGTTAAAGAAGTATTCAACACCACAAGGTGGTTGGTGAATTATCAAGATGGATATTTAATTCAGGAAGGGATAGAAATTGTAATGGGTAAGACGGAGTACTTTAATATTATTGAACGTTACTTCGTATGAGGATACTCGAATGAAATTTTAGTTGAAAAGATAGAGAAATTATTTGTGCTTATTAGCAAGTAAATCCCTAAAATTTCGAGGACGAAATTTTCTTAAGGGGGGTAGAATGTAATATCCCTCCATAAGATTTTTTTTAGCAAGGGGCAAAACTGTAATTTTACCAGTCAAGATTTTTTTTAAGTGGAAAAAATCCACAATTTTCTACATTCTTCCATTCCATTTCTCCCACAAAAAACGTTTTCCCTTTTCTCTCCTCCCTCTTGCTTCGGCCTTTCCCCCTAACCCTTCAATCTTCATCAAATTTTAACTTCAACTAACATACAAATGCATAAAATGAACCCTTGATGTATTAATGAGCTTAAGCAAGTTTTGTTTTATCCATTCTTACTCTTGTCGACCGAGCCTTCCTCCATCCTGGGTCGCTGAAAGTTCTGCAAAATCAGACTTGAAATGGAACTTGCATGCTTGAATGGGATGATGATTATGCTTGGTTTGGTGATTAAAATCAAGTAGAAAAAGGGAAAAAAAAAATTCCAAAACAGAAGCTTGGGTGCTAGAGAATTGGTTGGGAGCTTGTGAAAGAATTCAAATTAATTAGCAAGGTGAGTTTCTTCCTTTAGGTTTGAAATTGATTGTACGGAGTTGAAATTGTTGATTAACGTGATTAATTTAGTGTTATGCTTTAAATGGGAATTGTTAACTATGAATTTGGGAAATTAGTGATCACTATGTTGAGGTGTTCATAATATTGTTGTTGTTGGGCTGAATTGGAAATCAAAGTTAATGGTAGTTGGATTATGTTAAAAATTGAGAAAAAAGGGAAATTTAACCATTTAATTTCGTATAGACCTGCTGTCAGAAAAATTGACGTAAATGCATGTACAAGCATCGTTTTTGAGTGGGAATAAAACCATTGGAAAATAGACACAATTTAATATGAAATAGGCTCTGGAAAAACTTAATTTCGTTATGCTATGACTGAGAAAATTAAGGTAGAAGTCTGAGTTGCCGAAGTGAAAATCTGCACTGTTGTGTTGGAATGTTTCTGTCATATCTTTTTGTACACACATCATTCTGGATTGGGACTTGGACCATTTGAAAGTAGACAAAATTTAACATTAAGTAGAATTTGGAATGGTTTAATTAAGTTATGTTATGATGGAGAAAACTGAATTACAAGTTTCAGTTGTTGAATCGAAAATCTGCACTAATGTGGATTGGAATGTTCATGTTACAATATTCGTTTCGCCGGCTAGAATGAAAGGATAAGGACTGAAGCGGAGGTTATAAACTAAGGTTTACGAGCAAGAGAAAAGGGTTGACGGGAAAGCAATGGTAGGAGCTTTGAATTTCGGCAAAAGTTATTGAGAGAATTCAGAATTTGTCATGGTGAGTTCCTTTAGTTAGTAAACCCACCTTTGGGTAGTAAATTATATCATTAGAATTGTTAATGTGTGATTATAAATTATTAGAATAAGTTGACATAATTATAGCATGATTATTATGCCATATGAGTGGTACAATTGAAGTAGAATAAATATGAGTTAGTAGAATGACTATTCCGGAATTAGTTATCCTTATTAATGTATGTTTTAAATATCTTTGAAGTTAATAAGTATGTTGATGTTAGTATAAATGTTGGAGGAAAATTCTATTAAGACAAGTGATGTATAAAAATTATAGAAATGATTTGAAAGAAAATTTGAAATGCAATCTATGAGTAATATGTTCACATTGGATTATGGAAAGTCACAGAAAATGGAAATGATAAGAAAAATTGAAATGAGTAACATGCTCATAGAAAAAGAAAGAAAGAAAATATGAAAAATCCGTTTGCTACAACGAGAGATAATGTAGCCTATGACGTACGGGTCATAGTAATCCGTTTGCTACCACGAGAGATAATGTAGCCTATGACGTACGGGTCATAGTAATCCGTTTGCTACAACGAGAGATAATGTAGCCTATGACGTACGGGTCATAGTAATCCGTTTGCTACAACGAGAGATAATGTAGCCTATGACGTACGGGTCATAGTAACGAATGAAATATATAATCAATGATATGAAATTAAGTCAAGAATTATTCGAATAATATTTGAAAGAGAAGAGAAAATAAAATTTTCAATTATAGAACCAAGGAAAAATTCTAAGGACCCTCCAACATGAATACTAACATAGCATACACATGTTAACATGAAAGTTATGTTAGAATGATTAGAGAAATATTTCATAGACATTATACCAAAAGTTGGAGAAATTTTAGTTATGGAACTTCGACTTAGTTAGCCGAAACTAGTTGTTATCGGTAAAGGATCAGAGACATACTCAGATAAGTATGTCAAAGTATAAGTTATATCAGAATACGATATATTGGATATATGATTGTGTTTATTGATATGAATATGGTGACTATGTTTATGTTTAAAGTTACGAGTATGATTATGTTTATTATATAATCAAAGTAGTATTTTAGACAGCGATTCTAGTTATCCCCTAATCGCTGAGTTATGCTTAATGAAATCCTATAAACCCGAAATGGGTTAAGATTAGAAACAGATGGCGATCCTAGGTTCCCCGAGATTGCCTACAACCTAGGATAGGTGGAACTCACTGAGACATCTCGTCTCACCCCAATTCCTTTTTATTTATTTCAGATATACGAGTTATTATACGACATGATGGTTCTTGTTGAAGAAGTAGCTGGATAATATAAAGTATACGTCAGTGGTACCATTTCTGAGTTAACAGGTGATGAATTCTATGATTTGCTCAGAAATTTTTTATTTATTTATTGTAATTTTAATGTACCCGATACCAAGTATAACACTCATGCTAGATATCCTAGGTAATTTTCTAGTAGGGGTGTTTCAATGAATATATGAAATTTAAAAGTGAGAGCAGGGGCGGATCTAGACATTTGATACATGTGGGGCTAAAATAGTCCCTCAATGTATCAAAATTTTAAATTGTATCTGATTGTACGCATACTTACTTATTGTCACTTGAGGGACTATCATGACTATTTATTACACATTCAATGACCAAAATAGCTATGACCCTTTTTTATAATATATATATATATATATATATATATATATATATATATATATATAAACAGGGAAGTGGCATGTGGGGCTTTAGCCCCACATAGCCTATAGATCCGCCCCTGAGTAAGAGTCAGAGGAAGGTCAAGGAAAGATGAATACAATGAACTTTTTCCAATGATCATTCTTCATAGAATCTAACAACTTTGGCTCAACCTTTGGTGGGAGAGAGCTTGATAGGATCACTACCAATAATTCTACAAGGATTTGTTAAAGATTGGACTTTAAATCCTCTAAAAAAAGATTTGAACACAAAATATTTTAGAAAAAGATTTGTTAGCAGTATATTAAATATTAATAAGTAGGGTTCTCACTGTTCATAGTTCGTTCCTGCATTGTTTAGTTTTTCTCAACCTCTCTCAGCCCTCTGCATCAGACTTTAGAATTAACCTGTAATTTTTTTTTGAAGGCTGTAATTTTTTTTCTTTTTCTTTCATGTTACAACTAATTAAAGTCGATTAATTTTATGGATTTTATTTGACTTTGCTGGTTTATAAGTGATTATAATTCAAAAATAATTATGTTATATGCATTGACGATATTTTGTTTATAAATCAATATATCAATAATTTCCATTAATATTTAAAAATTTAAAATTTTTAATCAAAATTATACAAACAAACATAATAAAATAATCACATGCGTTGGCGCAGTAGAAAGAGCGGACATACGAGCACGATAGTGCCTGTCTTTCCGCTAGTATGGTATAGATATATTTATATATAGTATCAATACCAATTATATTCTTAAATAACTTTTTTCTATAATAAAGATCGTTGTTGGTGTCATTAAAAAAATAAGATTACTCCTTCAAAAAAAAATTAGATTATATTATTTTGTTATATTGTTTTTTTTTAGGGAATTATTTTGTTATATTGTTGGCGTCATTGAAATAAATAATAATGATTAGTTTGGTATGTTATAACTTGAAAGCAACAAACATTTATATTTTTAGTTTTAATCCAAATCAAAATTTCATAAAAAAAAACACCGCTAATCAGTTTCAAACGTCAGCGCAATAAAAAGAGTGGAAAGACAAAAACATGAGTGTTTGTCTTTTTGCTAGTTAAAAATAACAAAAATGGGGACCGTTGTAGTGTTAATGTCTAGTGTTTCTTTGTTTGGTGCATATTTGACTCATATAGACCAACAAATATGGATGCATTTGTTTGTTTATCATAAGAAAATAAGTTTTTAAAAAATAATCTAGTTTGTTTAATAAAACTATATATTATAAAAATTTTGTTACAAAATAACTTCAATATTTTTTGTTACCAAAGACTAAAAAATTTAAAAAATATGTAGCGATGTCAAATGATTAGGATAAAACAAAATTCTATTTTTTTTTGCCACTAACTTTCATAAATAAAGAATAAATAAAAGATATGATTAGAATATTTTAAAATATTTGTTGAGATATTTGTGCTACATAAATATTAAAAAAAAAAACTCCCACTAACTTTCATAAATGAAGAATAAATAAAAGATATGATTAGAATATTTTAAAATATTTGTTGAGATATTTGTGCTACATAAATATTAAAAAAAAAACTCCAATTAAATATCGATTTGATAAAATCAAAATAATATATTTTTCCAAAAAAAAAAATCAAAATTATCTCCCACGTGCTTTGCTGCTAACTTGCTCTCAAAACCCTCGTCAAAATTATCGCTTTCGTCAGTCTCACTCCCTATCGCAACCCGAACGCCTCTCACTTCTTGCTATTTGAGGAAAATTACCCTGTCTCAGTTTTTCTCCCAATTCTCGTGTTGCTAACTTGCTTGAAAGAGAGGAGCCTCGTGTTGCATTTCGAAATTCTCAGGTATTTCTTCTTCTTTGCTAGGTTTAGGGTTTAATGACTTTTATTTTCATATGAGATTTGCTAAGTTTAGGTTTAGGGTTTATATTAAAACTTAGTGCATCACATTAAAATTTATGTCTCTCATATTGACATTGAACTTGTGATAGAACACAATAATACCCCAAGTTTTAAAATCTGAAGAAAACAATGTGGATTTGTGCATGTGTTTACGTTCAAAGCTTAAAGAGAAAAAAAAAACCATAATATCATTTCTATAAGCATTGTGTTCTTAGAGGTGAATTACTTGAGAGGCTGACCTTCTTAACAATAGTTGGTGGAAAGGGTGAGGTGGTCGGAAGATGGTAGAGATTTTACGGTGAAATCAACCCATATTTTGTTAGAGGGGTTGATGGTGTTGGAAGAGAGTTTGGATGTATTGGCGGAGCTAGTGTTTAGTTTCTTGGGGAGGAGTTCAGCTCCGTGCAAAGTGATTGCTTTCTCTTGGAAACTCCTACTTGATCAAATTCCAACTTGGAGAAATTTAGCACGGGGAAAGGTTATATCTCCAGAAAGTTCTAAAGATTGTGTCCTTCGTGAAGGTAGGGAGGAAACTTCATATCACCTTTCCTTCCATTATGAAGTGACTTCTACAGTTTGTTAAAGTGTGTTTCGATAGCTTGGGATCAATTTAGTGAATCCGCCGAACTTTTATATTCATTTGTTGTGCTTATATGGGGAAGCGAGAAGCAAGAATATTCGAAAGGGCTATTTACTAATTTGTCATGCGACTATTTGGATGCTTTGGATGATGAGAAAATGTGAGAATTTTAAAAAACCGGGTTGTGAGTACGGAAGAGATCTCAGAGGAGATTAAGGCTGTGTCGTGGAGGTGGAGCCTAAGTAGATTGATGTCATCCACTTGCTTATTTTAGGAATGGTATTGGGATCGGGGTGATTGTTTCAATTGGTAGCTTTTGGGATGCGGTTATTTCGGCGGTGTGGTTTCTTCGGGTGCAGTAGGGTGGCTGGTGGTGTTGGGAGGTCGTACTGTTGTGTTATTGTGGGGTTTTGTTTTGCTGCTGTTTTGTGTCTAGGTGTTTTTACGTCACCCAGCTGCTATTTCTGTTGTTGACCCTGTAGCTTCTGGACAATGTTTAGTTCATAGGGGTTTTAGAGTTGGTGTTCTTTTAATTTATTTGGATGTAAAGATCGGTTTTTTAGACTTTAGCTATAACTAAAGTGCTGTGTCTTGAGTGTTTTTTGGGGTTTATTATTTCTGTCCCAGTTTCTGCATATACAAAGCTTTTGTTTGCGCTCTTTAGCAGTCCTGTTCGTCTTGTACGGGATTTTGCTTGTTAAAAAATGTATAAGCTTGAAGTTTTTCGAATCTTACATGGTCACAAATATTTGGGCACATCATTTGGGGGCGTGCATACACACACAAAAATACATACCATCTAATTATTTTAAAATGTGTGTTCCACAAATGAGCGCCCAAATATTTGTGAGCAACCAAGTATTTTCCATATTTCATATTTCCTTAAAGTGTGCATACTAATTTGCTTGTGTGAAAAATGGCTGCAGGTATGTTGTCTTACACGATTGATCAACTGATCAAGAAGCTAGAGTCCATGGATGTTGAAGCCTATATAAGAGGAGATGGTGTTAAAAATTTGGTGCAAAGCATGCATTCTATCCGTACTTTGGCGTTATATGCAGAGACGCAACATAAGCAGCTGGGTACCAACGGCTTTGAAGTTAAAATCTGGCTGAAGAAACTCAAAGATGCTCTTGATGATATTATGCACTTGCTTAATGACTTTTCTACACAAGACTTGAGGCACCAAAACAAGAAGGATAAAAAGGTTAAGATCTTCTCATCTTTAAATCAGCTTGCCTTTTCTTTCAAGATGACAAACAAAATTAAGGCCCTTACCAAGAGAATTAAGGGCCTTCGGAAATTTTCAAACTTTGATTGTCACCCTTGTGAGCAACTGGATCCTGAACGAGGAGAAACCCATTCCTTCATTCATGAGGAAAATTTTATTGGAAGAGAGGAGGAGAAGAAAGATTTAATGAAGCTATTGTTGAACACCAACAACATCATTAATGAAGAAAACATTTCATTGATTTTCATCAATGGAGATGAAGGAATTGGGAAGACTGCACTTGCTCAACTCGTATACAATGATAAGGAAGTCCAGCGGCATTTTGAGCTGAAAAATTGGGTGTGGGTTTCAAAACTCTTCAATATTAATGGTATTTGTGCAAAAAATTTAGAAGATATGGATACTAATATTGTGTTGGAACATGAGTCAAAAGGAAATAATATTAGGCTGGAAGACGTATCCTCAAAACTCAGTGAAAACATTGATGGAAAGAGATATTTACTTGTGTTGGATGATGTGTCGAATGAGAGTTATTTATCTTGGTCTAATTTGATGAAACGTTTGAAGGGTGCGGCAAAAGGAAGTAAAATCATAATAACAACAAGAAGCAAGAAAGTGGCAAAGATATCGAAAAACCGGTCTCAGCTCATAACTTTGGAGAAACTAAATGAAGAACATTCCTGGAGAATGTTTTGTTTATTTGCTTTTAATGATGAAACAGAACTCGAGAATCAAAACTTGGTGTCCATCGGCAAGGAGATCGTGCAAAAATGTAACGGGATTCCCCTCTCCATTTACCGTATTGGTCGCTTGATGTATACTAAGAAGACGGAGAAGGATTGGTTAAAGTTAAAGGATCAAGATCTTGTAAACATCGATGAACTGGGTCTACTTGCACTCTATGAAGAAGATTTGTTCTGAGCCAACAAGAAAGTTAACAGTTTAAGAAGATATGTAGTAAACCAGTACATGTATGCAGAGCTTGCTCTTAGAGCTGTTAGAAATATATATAAGCTATAAACTATCATGTGATAAAAATGTAAATTGTCCATTCATCTTAATTACTCTCTTAAATTACTTGCTAGCTTATTATTTTTTTGACTAGACTTTCTAGCTTCTTATTCTTTCTTAGAAGTACTGGGTGTTTAATGTGCTATAGATTTTTAATTAGTTGTTGATTTATTTTAAAGTTATGCTTTTTTATAATTGCACCAATACCGAAAGCCATTTGGTTTACAAACTTATGTTTTCATCCCCCAATTCGACTCTTCATCCCTCTCTCTCTCTCTCACACAAACATCCATTAGGTGACCAAACTTGATTGAAGATAAAAAAAATTGAAGTACAAAATCTACCATTAATATTTGATTTCATATATAAGTGAACTTTTGAGCGATTTTGTGTTTTCATTTTTTTCTTACTCTACAATTACAAACCAGAAATCATGTGCATTCGGCTTACACAGGTATACGCAAACAAAATTCACATAGACTATTCTCTCTGCTATTTTTGCTTTATTTGGTTTGTGCATCTCTTCTGATCTGTATCTTATAAACATCATATTTATAATTATAATTGGTGAACTATTTGATTGAGGAAATTTCTGTATACTGATGTAAATTGCTTAGTTGTTTGAAATAGATAATTTCATTCAAATGATATTTAGTTCAATACAATATCAGGGCAATGCACATCTTTTGAGTAAATAGATAGAATTTCATTGTGCAGCTTCAGTTGTAAACAGAAAATGGCCATTTGATGAAGCGTTACAATGAGATATGTCCTCAAATGCTTAAATTGACCAACAGAGCGTCGGAATCTCATAAAACTTACACATATTTGTCCAAAGTTTATGAAGAGTCTAGCAAAATAGTTGATGATATGTTAACCAAAAAATACGTGGATGGAGAATCTAGTGGAATGGTTCACGAAATTGAGAACCACGTAGACACTGCTCGCGTGGCAAAAGGCATAAGAAGCGAGATTGTTCATGAAAGACTTAAAAACGGGATAAATCTTGGGTTGAAAAATTAGCTAGAAAGACAAAGGTACTCACAAAAAAATATAAAATCTTAAGAAGATTTAGTACAATCGTTACATGTAAGTTTGTTTTTATCAATGTGTTAGATTTTGTTTAACCGTATCATTTATTTAACTTTTCTTGTATTATGCAGCAATCAAGCGACACAATCCAAGCGACATAGTCAACCCAAGTAAGCAATGGAACTCAACGTCAAGCTACTATCCAAGCAACACAATCAAGCCAAGTTAACTCATTGTAATTTCACAGCTTTGATGTGTTTGTTAGGAGAATTGTAATGTATTCGTATTTTGATGTATAATATCACAACTTTACTGGTTTTATGGATTATGACAGTGAGATACTCAATTCAACTTTATCTCGTATGCATCCTGTTTGTTGCGCAAATTTGAGAAGTGGACACTGGTGACATGACTGTGATCCAATTCTTTGCTTGAGAGAATGGTTACTGTGATAACCAAATGTACAAATGGCTGTGATCCACTTCCTTATGGCTCTCGTATACGGCCAACCCTGTGAAACGAGCATCTCTGCTACACCACGCTTCAACTTAAAGATGCAAAGAGACATATTCTGCATTTTATCTTAACAAAAGAGAAGAATTGAAAAAGCTGAAATTCATCTTCTCTTGTCATTCATCATTTCTGGTCATGAATAAATTGGCAAGGGTAAATGTCGATAAAAATGAATCGACGAGTGTGGAAGAGAAACAGTATTATCAGAGTAATGGTACTTCATATAATTTTTCATATTAATATATTTGGTTTGTCAATAGATAGATATTGCAACAGTTTATTTACATAGCATTAATCAAATCGATACTGTTAGCAAACTAGCACAACAAACATGTTGTGCTTGGCTGTAGAGGACATTAAAGGTCTTGCCACTGAGAACATAGTAGATCGAAAATTTAAGTATATCAAGAAGGGATTTCAAGAGGGATATAAGTTATCAAACTGTGAAACCAGATTACACATGCATTCCCTTTATTCAGCACACACTGCTATAAAAGTTCCAACCTGTTGAATTACAGAACAAACAAGGGTCGGGCCTTCATTCTTGCAAACAGTATCTCAAACTTCACAAATACTACAAAGGGAAAGTTAAATTATAGCTTACATATTGCTAAGAGTGTTAAGAGCTTGCTCTGCTTACAAGTTTCTTATTGTTGGCATAAATAAAAATAGCAAGGACTGGAACAAAATCCTAAACTTTCTTACTTGTCACCTCAGCAGTCATGTTGATAAATGGTAAGTACACCTTGCTCATCAATTTCTACAAGATTTTTGTTCTTGAAATACGACCATTTCTCCTTCTTTTGAAAAAGCATTAATAATCCAATACTATAAATGGCTTGGGGAATCCCGAAACATTTTTGGACAATTTCCTTGCCAATGGACACTAAGTATTGATCCTCTGGTTCTTTTTTATCTTCGAAAGCAAAAAAACAAAACATTCTCCAAGAATTCTGTTCATCTAATTTGTCCAAAGTGATGGACAAAGAGGGGTTTGTTGTCTTGAATATCATTGCCACCTTCTTGATTCTTGTTGTTATGATGATTTTACTTCCTTGTGCTGCACCCTCCAAAAAACTCATCAAGGCAAGCCAAATGTGAGAATGCTCAATGAAAATGTCATCTAATACAAGCAGATATCTTTTTCCTTGAACTTTATTGAGAATTTTCTTGCGCACGCTTTCGAGGGTAGTATTACTAGTACAGGAACCAGCAATACTTTTGCCAATACGTTTAATATCAAACATGTTATACATGCTTAACCATTCTATCAAGTCAAAATATTGTTGGACTTCCTTGTCATTGAATGCAATTTGAGCAAGTGCACTCTTACCGATTCCTTCTTCTCCTATGATGAAAATAACTGAAACATTGTCTTTCGCATTGTCGTTGGTGTTGAACAGAAAATCCATCAAGTCCTTCTTCTCCTTCTCTCTTGCGAAAAATTGTGGCGGAGGATTGGTGAAAAAGAATCTAGTTTTCACAATCGTTGAATGCGGAGTTTGCACACAAGGGTGAGGATAACTTTCGCAAAATATCTTAAGGCTTGCAGTTCTCTTGGCAAGGTCTTTAATTTTGGTAGACATGTTGAAAGAAAAGACAAGGTGATTTGAAGATGAGAAGAAGATCTGAAGATTTCTACTGTTCTTCTTCTTCAAGTCTTGAGTGGAAAATTGATCAAGCAAGTGAACAACATCATCAAGAGCATCTTTGAGTTTCTTCAGCCAAACTTGAACTGCATAGGTATAGATACCATGCTTCCTTTCGAACTTCTCTGCACATAAAACCACACGCTTGATAACATAGAGGTTTTCCCCCAAGTTTTGAAAATGATCTCCTCTAATGTTCCATGATTTAACATCGATGGAACCCATTTTGTCGATCAGTTGCTGAATCTTGTTAGACAACTTGCAAGAGTAAGTAAAGCGTTGCTGTTGTTCATCATCATCATCATGAAATTTATTGCAAATTTTCTTACTGCCCTCTATCAAACTGTTATCCATTACTGCTTTGCTGAAAATATTATTGGGAGAAAACAGTGAAAATCTATGTTGATAAATACTATACTAACAATAAGAAACTAAGTAGAAATCGTTCATTAAGCAAGGTAGGTAACTGATCTCACATCCTATTTAGTTATTATATCATGTATGCAGTATAGTATAACCTTTGCAAGTACCAAAACGCTAGCTGTATATATCAAGTTAATTATGTGGACATATAGTAACCTAACTAAATGCGGTTTTAGTCTATCATAGTGATAATTTCGTCAACTACTTCAATTCAAGAGGAAAAATAAAATAAAATACATGATTAACGATTATAACAGTTACATATATTGGGGAGGGAATCCTAAAAGCATAATTATATAATCGCCTCAATACTAATATAATCAAACTAAACGCAAAGACCGATTAACAGAAATACTAAGGTTTTAAACTGAAAAGCAAGCACCAAAACGACAAGAATAATTAGTTGAGTTAATAATCAAGAAAGGATACTCACCTTCTAACTAAATAGAGGAGATGGAGGATGAAATAAAAAGAGAAGGTCCACCAAGAGTTGTTGCGTGGTCTTTATCGATTGAGCAGTTTTCTAAAAATTGCAATGCTAGGGTTAGGCACAAAATCAATCAATAGTATATATATAAACTAGAAAGTAAGGGTTTTTTATGTCATTTGTCACTTTCACGTTTATTCTCAATATTTTTATTATACATTCTATTTTTTTAAACAAATATTTTATTTGACATAAATATCTCAACACACTTTTGATCATATTCATTAAATATTTTATTTAATTTTTTTTTTTTTGAATTCATAATATTTTATGTAGTAAAAATATCTCAACAAACTACATATAACACTTTCAATACTATTAATTAAATTTTCACTTCTTTTTTTAGGAAAAAAAAAAGCTTCAATTATTTACTATCTAATCTTTTAGCACTGTATTACTCAATTAGATTTTCATTGCGGAAAAAAGGATTAGGTTAGGTTTTTTTTTTTTTTATATTATCTTTTAGCAACATATTTTTTTTTTTTGAAGAAAGCAACATATTCTAATGCACATGTTAACTATAAATAAAGGAGATTTTGTTAATCACATAAACATACTTTAAGTACAAACCGAAACTCAAACCTTCTTTTGATCTAAGCTTTTTCTTTCTTCAGGTTTGACAAACACCTATTCTATTATTTCTTTTGCTTATACTTTGATTTTTATGTAATAAGAGGGAATAGAAAAGAGACAAATTTGCCAAAAACTAACACCTACAAGCAGCTACGACTACGATTTTTCGCAGAGGAGTTGAATATTGTTTTTTTCGACTCTACAGGAAAAAAGTAGCGCTCTTCTCTCCATTTTTTTATATATAATTGAGTTTGTGAAATCCATTCCTATTTTGTTTTATATTTACTACTATTATTATTTCACCAGTTCAGTAGATTAGCAATGAGTACTTATTTATGTTGATCTTTTCTATTGTTTTGTTTTATTTGTTTATTTATTTATGTCACTAATATATTGACCGATAGGTTTTGTATACATTTCGTTGGGATTTGTGAATTCATTCGTAGTTGATGTTGGTGCGTGCCATTATAGGGGACACCGTGAACCCAGTAGTCTATAGGAGCACACACCTTTTCTATATAACCAACCAAACAAGGTCATTTGTATTTCTAAATACCTTTATTCAATTTTGATTCATAACTAACCAAATTATAAATTTCATCATTTTTTTTTTGGCCTTCCAGAAATTTATGCCTACAAAATCTGACCTCATTGGTAACATACCCATCAATAATAAATACAAAGCATGGAGATTCAAGATTATGATCATTAAAATGTGGAGAATACCTAACTTCAAAAATTGAGACCAGATTGATTTAATCGATATGATTTTCATGGATGAAAGAGTATGCATCAGTTCTTTATCTTTATTAACCTTTACAAACTAACATGATTTTACATTATTTAAAATTATTTTATTTTATATGATAATTAATTTTTACAATTTTTATTTTTCGTGTTTTATTATTGTTTTTAGAATTTGTATGTATACTTATTCACAATTTTTGTCGACCTTTATTCTTTCTAGACTCAGGGATCAAAATTCAATGTTTTGTGGAGTGAAGTTGCAAAATATCAATCTATGTTGGTTGAGGGAATGTGTTGCAAGATAACAAATATCTCGCTTTCTAAAAACAACTATAAATTAAAAGCAGCTTGTTTCTAAAAACAACTATAAATTAAAAGCAGCTTGCCATGGCTATAGATTATATTTTAAGTATAATTTCACCGTGAAGCCGGTTGGTGATTCAATTGTTCCTTTTTATGCATTCAAATTCACATCTTAGTATGAATTTTTTAAAGCTGTGAATGAAGATTCATACCTAATTGATATTTATTTAAGTAGTTTTTTTTTTTTTGAAAGGGGTATTTATTTAAGGAGTTGATTTATATATCTATTGCCTATTTATTTTTTATAGTTTTTCTAATATTTTTTTTAAGATATTATTGAAGTATTAGCTGCAAAGGGAGAACTCATATATTACAAAAGCTGCGTCCAATCAACCAATTATATGTCTATGGAGTTGGAGGATCTTGAGTAAATATTTTTTAATGTTTTTGTTTCTCATTGATAAACTTATGTGATTTATAAATTAATTTATTCAAAGAGGTGGGGAGAAACTCAGGTGCACACTGTGGGGAGAATATACAAACCAACTAATTGGCTTTGTGTCTGAAAATCCAGATGTACCAATTAGTATTTATCTTAACGTTGATATTCCTGAACTTCAACAAGGTATTCTTAATATAAATAAATCATATTCTATTCAAGCTTTTAAGATAAAAACTAATTTAAGTTTGTATTTTGATATTAGGTATAAAGAACTCAGTTCAAAATCAAGTTCTCAATCATCGGCCAAGTTAATTGTAGAAACAAGATACTCATTAGTAGACGACTTCTTGAAAATGTCTACTTACAAAACAATCGTAGAGTTAAAC
The DNA here is from genome assembly GCF_051527215.1 of Medicago sativa. Classification (NCBI taxonomy): domain Eukaryota; kingdom Viridiplantae; phylum Streptophyta; class Magnoliopsida; order Fabales; family Fabaceae; genus Medicago; species Medicago sativa. The sequence continues at coordinate 33,380,267 of NC_140756.1, read as the reverse complement.
AGTTGCCAAGAGGTTTGTTGTTATGTACATTACCCAAGGGAATAATTTTTAAAAAATGATTAAAAAAAATATGAAATATAAAAGAGTATTTTCAGGATGGTTCCTTTGTCACATATGGTATTGTGAAAGGCATATACTCTGAATCACAATGGTCCTATCATGGATGTCCATCAAAGAATTGTTTCGCTAGGGTTATATAGAAAGATGATTGATATCACTATTAGAGATGTTAGGATGACTATGCGTCATTTGTCTTCAGGTACTTAAGACTTTCTTTTTCTTTTCTCTGGAAAATCAACTTCTTTCATTTTATTAAAATTTTAATCATAGAGTTACGAAGGCTTACACTCATGTTCATGTGGTGTGATTTAAATAGGTATAACCTTCAAATTAAGGTGGTTAATCACACTGATTCACCTATTTTTTTTTATATTTGACGGTGAAAGTGAATCATTCAAACAATAACAACTTAGGGCTCACAACCAAATGTTTTGGAATTTTTCAAGCATGAAACATTCAAACAATAACAACTTTCTTTGAGCAAATTAAAGAGTTTCTCTACTTCTCTACCTTTCCTTCCAAAGCCAACGATAGAGAAAGAGAAACATAGTTCCTTGTCAAACAAGATGGCTAACATGCGTTTTTCTGATTCCAATTTTTTTTGGGTATAACATGGTGCCTTTGGTTGTTCAAGAGGTCTCAATCTCTGATCAACAATAGCTTTTGATCTTTTAAACACCTTAATATCTTGAAATGAAACTCTTCCTCAGCTATGACATGTTTTGTCTTACTCAAAGGTTTCAATATTCAAAATCACCCTCTCTCGGAGCTACAAATATCAAAGGTTTCTTGGATTTTTCAGAGACAGTTATGCCATTTTCCTTGGTTGCTTTATTGCAAAAATTGGTTTATTTGACACTCATTGCTACTTCATCATTTTATATTTATATTCTAAAAGTATTTATATATGTATTTCACCTATATTTATTTGATAAGTAAAAAAATATTTAAACCACATTGAGTAAGATAAATTAGAACTAATCCTATAAATCAGTTTTTATGCATAAAGTTATTTAGATTCGATTTATTCATATTTATCTTGCCTTTTTTAATTCCTTCTTTATACTATTTGTTGATATGGGCCTAGAGGAAGATGTAAACTCTCTTCAAAAATAAATTCCAACTAAAATATATTTTTAACTTCTATAAAATACTTAAGTGTTCTACAATGATGCCATTGCGACTGACAATTGTTTAATTTCTACAAGAAAGTTATATCAAAGTGACAGATACGTTCTTAGAAATAAACTTTCTACAATGATGTCATATTTTATGCAAGTATAAATCTAATATAATATATTAATTCAAATCCTAACAAGTACCAAAAGGGAGCGTAAGCATTACAAAGAAGCAAGAAACAACCAGAGGGCAAAAAAAACTAATGGCAGAAATAAAATAAAATAAAATCCCCTAAAAACAATAAAACACCAAAAGCAACATATTATTCTACGTGATTTCCAGATCATAGACACAAGATTGTTGCAGATGTTTCATGTGCCAACCGGTGGTGTTTTGTGGTTACAATGATTTTACTTCCTTGTTTTCCCTCAATCAAAAGTCGAGTCAAATCATCCCAAAACCCACCAATTTCATGAGATCTCTCAATCCATACATCATCCAACACAATCAAATATCTCTTGTTACGAACTTGTTTTCTGAGTTTATCGCCTACGACTGCCATCCTCAATTTACTAATATCCCCTAGAATTTGTTCTTTGCCATCATCTTCGTTTTGTATAATTTTTTTGCCATCCTTCTCAGCTTGTAGAATTTGTTTGGAAATATCATTAATAACACGAATTTCAGAAACCTCCACCCATTTTCTCAACTCAAAATATTGTTGAACTTCGGTATCTTTGTATACAAGATTAGCAAGTGCAGTCCTTTCAGCTCTTTCATCTCCAATTATGAAAATAACTTCAATATTGTCGCTCACATAGACGCTGTTGTTTTTGGTGTTGGCATCAAACAACATATCCTTCAAAGCCTTCTTCTTTTCCTCAACGGAGCACTCAGTTTCTGTTTGTTTCTCACAAGAGCAACGATACTCTGGCCAATAGTCTTCGGAAACTTTCTCCATGCTCTCGTCCTTCTCGTTCTTGTTCACTTGTTTCATCTCTTTAGAGGAACCGCACCCCATTCTTCTCACAACAAAAAAAAGGTTACGAACAACTTTTTAGAAATTGAGGATTTGACTATTCTCGTCTTGTATTTAACATGGTAGATTTGGGCCCAAAATTTAATTAGGATTATTTTATTTAGGATTTAGTTGTTTAGATTTTGCTTGTTTTTAGTTAGTTTTGTTTTATTTTCTTATCTTAATTCAATAACAAACAAAAGATTTAGTTGTCGATTTAGTTTTAGTAACATCTTTTCTTTTATTTAATTTGTTTCTCGTTTACTATTATTTATTTATTTTTATTATTATTTTAGTTGTTAGATTTGTTTTGTTTTTATCTTTTAAGTTAGATTTTATTTTATTTTCAAAAACTTACAAATATAAATATTGAACAAATGATCATTTTAGTCCCCGACTCTTCACCTCGATGTCACAAAGGTTCATGACTCAAGATTAAATATAAAAAATTCTCTGACTCTGCACTTCCGTTATCACTTTAGTCTTTGGCACTAAATAATTCCGTTAAGTGATGATATGCCACAGGTTATACGATGACATGAGATGTGATGTGTTAGAGACTTAAGTGAAAGAAACCAAATAATCACTTTATTTAAATTTGCTTTTAGGACCAAGTGTAATAATACTATTTAGTTTTTTTAGACTAAATAAGTGAAAGAACCATGGTTTTTTTAATTATTAAATAAATCATTATTTGGTTTAATAAATGCAATATAGCTTCAACAACTTATGTAACGTCGGTGATGACGTTGAAAACTCTATTACTCGACTCCTTTATGCTTTCTATGTGATCTTTGTTTCCCCACTCAAGAGGAGGATAATTGACCATGGCTGAAAACTCTATCACTAAACTTCTATTTTCCCGTCAATTATACATAGCTTTATCAAGAAGAGTTTCTCAAAATGCAAAAAAAGTTCTCATTAAAGAAGGGAAAATAGAAGGAGAAGATGGAGACTTTACGAAAAATGTAGTTTTTAAAGATATTCTTTTATCACAATCATAACAATGTTTCTTTTATATAACATGTCACTTATACATTTATGTTATGATGTTACTAATTACTATTAGAATAAACAATAAAAGATCATTATTTTATCTTTATTTTATATGCAGGTAAACTAAAATACGTTAAGTTCATAAATAATTTTGTTATATGCCTTGACAATATTTTGTTTATAAATCAATATATCAATAATTTCCATTAATATTTTAAAATTTTAATCAAAACTATACAAACAAACATAATAAAATAATCACATGCGATAGCGCAGTAGAAAGAGCGGACAGACGGGTACGAAAGTGCCCATCTTTCCGCTAGTAATTAATAATGAAAGAGATTTTTCGTTTTTTGTTTTAAAGGGGTAATAATGGAAGATTTAGTAAAAGTATCATGCATATATTTAATTTTTTTTCTTTAACAAAAGAAGCATGAAATTTTAATATTTTATATCAATGTATGACTGTGATATTTGTCCAAATAGCGACATCCATCATTGCTCCATTTAGGTGTGCTCTATTTATCCAATTTCAAGCCATAGATGTGTGACATGTTGCCAAAACAAATTTAAGTGTTAAGATTAAATAGAAAGTGGCAGCTAATGTAAATGTGGGATTGTTCCGGGGCTATGCTACAACAGCAGTAGCAGTGAGGGAAGACCATCTAAAAATATTGGAGGTCCTTATCAATGGTGGGGCGTTGATAGACTTTTAGCAAGTGTACTAAAACTATCAAAGTAATAAAATTTATAAGTTCGTATCCACAGGGACTCTGTTAATCTCAATTTAGCAATAAGGTTAATATCTAGGATGTGTAAATTATTTTAGTGCCTGAGGCAGTAGTTTTGATTGCATAAAATTAGATAAACAGAAAATAAAGATAGTTTTGGAAAAGATAAAGAGAGAGAGAGATGAGATCAGGTCTTTCGAATCATCTATGTTCCCCTAATTGGTATACTACACCTATTCTTATGAATGATTCTCTAATTCCACGATAGTTAACAAAATAGTCCTAATCAATCCCTTGAATTAGGACCCTCTTCTCAAACTAAAGCCTCTAATTCCTTAGGTGGTCTAATAATCTTTGAAGGTTTTTAAGTACGTTAACCTAATATCACTAATAAACGATTATCCATTCCTAGACTAACCGTGTTTATTAGAACAATTCAATTAGGTCTAAGTCGAAAGCTATGGTCAGTAGTCATTCATTGTAATATCCCGCCAGTCAGTATCGGAATATTACCAGTCGATCGTGTCGGAGGATTTGAATTTAAGGAAAGTGAGTATGGAGAATATTTATTACGTAATGTCAGATATTACAGATTAAGTATCAGTGTCAGATTTAACACGCTTAAGGCAAGGGCATTTTGGTAATTGCACGATTAAGAGATATTTATTTGGATTTGGCCCAAAATATCTCACTTTCTCTTTTGTTTTCTCTCTCTAGGTTTTGGCAAGAGCTTTCGCCTCCTTCTCTCTACTTCCATCGATCTCTCTCTTCTCTCCTCACCTCATCAATTCATCAAATCTTCTTCCTCAAAGATTCAAGATCAAGTTTTGGTCTCTCTATCATCCCACAAGAGATTGGTAACTTGGTTTGAGCTTGTTTCCAATTCTTCTCCTCTTTAGAAGAGATTCAAGGCTAGGGTTTGTTATTTGGTTAAGTGGGAGTTAGAGCTTGAATATGTCATGGTTTCACCTTGATCAAGAACTGGTATGAAGCTTGGAATGATATCACTATTCTTCCTCAATTAGGGATTCTCTTGAGATTAGGGGTTTGGTGAAAAAGCTTGAGATGGAGTATTAACTTAAAGATTGATGATCAACAAGGGATCATGGTGCCTTAGATTGCAAGGAAAACATCAAGATTGTATGCTATGAGCAAAGGAAGTAAGTTGACCAAAAGTTAGGGTTTGGACTTGTTTGAGCCAGGAGCTTGGAGCTGTCACAAGAATATTGTTTAGGTGAGTTCCTTAGATAGTTTTCTCACCCTTTGGGCTTATGTGATTAACTTTGTAAGAATAACATGAAAACTTAGGGTTTTTATATATAAGTTAGTTGCCCCTTTAATGCCATGCTTACAAACCTTGTAAATACTTGCCATACAAATGTTTTACATGTTTTCTATGACCCCTAGAGTCATAATATGCATAGAGACACTTGGTTTTGAGGTTTTTGGGTCAAAAATACCATTTTTACAAGTGCTGGACTGTCATAACTCGCCACAGCGAGCAAGTAGCTCGCTAGCCGAGCTAGACCACCAGAACTGGGGGTTTACTCGCCTCCAACTCGCCACAACGAGTAAGGTTACTCGCCTCGCGAGCAAAGTTACTCGCCTCGCGAGTAGACAGTGTGGCAGCACACTGGTTGCTCGCTTCAGGCAGCTTTGGCATCTTTTCGAACGGTTTTCTTTGTGCAATCTTTTTATAGAAGTAAACCCCTCAAACCAAGGTCCTATTTGATAAATCTTGAGCAAGGTTTTCTTGAGAAAAGCAAGTATTTGACAATGTTAACATAGCATGGCAAATGAGAGAATATTATAGCAAGAATCGGGTAGCAAGTTAATCATTCAGGAAGGGAATGAAAAGTAGAGCCTTGACATAGCTTGTCAAGAACTATAACAGTTAGTAAAGAAATAGAATGCTATGCATTAGTGATATGCTTGTTAAGACGCGAAGTGATATAGAGTATTATCTTCGCATAAGAGCTAAGTGCCATACGAGTATGGCAAGACGTGAATCGATTAGATATCTATTGACAAAGTAAGTTAAGCAGGCATATAAGTTTACCTCTAGTGGGATCGTTTAAGGATCTGAGGTAAAAGAGATAGTATGAATAGGTTTAACCTTCATCCATGCATAAGACCAAGATTTTAATAAGAGTGTCATGTCTCTTGTAATCCTTCCAAGGTTGGATTCAAGGGGTTCCCCAAGGGGAATGGTTAAGCCGTAAGGGAGCCGCATGTCACTAAGTTAAGGTGCCGTGTCTTTTGTATTCCTTCCAAGGTTGGATATAAAAGGTTCTCCAAGGGGAACGGGGTAAGCCGTAAGGGACCCACACGTCACTAAGGGAGTTCGGTGCGCCCTAGCTAGGCATTTCACCGGTAGTAGGGATTAACTTCTGGGGTTACTTCACCCGGGACTAATCCGTAAAATTGAATTCAGATAATGTTTGTTTGTTCAACGCTAACATAATCAATGAATCTGACTATGCATATTGATCATACATTTATATGTTATGTCATAGAGCCTTGACGTAGATCGTCAAGAACTGGAAAGATAGCAAGAATCACTATATGTGATAACATATGATATGTTGTTAGATACAACATATTCAAGCGAGTAGAAACAAGTAAAGAAAGATATGCCGGTGACAATTTTAGAGAGGGTAGAAATCCCTCACTAAACTACCAGAATTCCCTCACAAACTAATTTAGTGACGGATTTAGTGACGACCGGTAATCCCTTAAGAATATTGGCCTTGCTAAATATTAGTGAGGGATTTTGGTTTCCGTCCCTAATTGATACGGATACAATCCCTCACTAATTATATAAATCCGTCACTAAATATGAACCAGAAATGAGCTAAGATTTGGACAAATCCGTCAGTAATTAGTGAGGGATTCTTGTTCCCTCTCTAATAGTGAGGGACTATTCCATCATTTTTTAGCATTATTTCCGTCACTAATTAATGACGGATTGGTTTTCCCTCTCAAATTGTGAAGGCATATTTCATCACTAATTGTGATGAAACTGAATTCCCTCACTAATTGAAACAGAAATTTATGTTCAATTGCCTACCAGATTTCATTAATTAATTATATTAATATTTTAACTTCATTTACTATATTAAACCATATAGAACATGTTGGAAATTATAAATATGCAATAAAAAACACTTGATAAATTGTCTTCATACCCATCACAGACATTCATCACCATAAAAGTCACAAGGAAAATGTCAATAAGTTTACAACCATTGTTCAACTCTCAAAATACATAAAGAGTCATAAGGAAACTCTCAAAATAAGTTTCATAATAAATGCTTAGAACATTTTTAATGGTACTAGAAGTAGCACATTAGCTAAGTTTGCAACCAAGCTATCAAAATAACCATATATTATACATATTATATATCTATATATCAAGTAGATGGAGGTGGAGGTGGATGTAGATGACCTTGAGAAACCATTTCCATCAATTTAGTCATTTGATCCCTAAGAAAACGTGAATCTTCCTGCGATGCACGAATCAACTCCTCATGAGCCTTCAATTTCTCTTTAAGTGATGCGTTTTCAGCCCTCATTTGTTCAAATTCAGATTGTAAGATGCCGTCAGATCTGGAAGATCTAGACGGCTTATATTTCCCTGCTATCGGGCCCAAACCATATATACGACCCTTCTTATTTACTCCTCCAACAACATCTAAGAAGATAATGTTGTCACTTTCAGGTCTAGAAACATCATCCCCTAGCGCCTCCTCATGTGAATCCCTCTCAATAATCCTTTTTTCAAACTCATCCTGCAAATTAATAATATTTTACTAACAAGTAATAATTTCATACTTCATTCAGTCAACATAAACAACTTTTTAAAAAAAAAAAATATTGAATACATGAATAATTCCAAGTAAGTATATGAAATATTTTGATAACTATTCTCCCCTGGTCTTAAACAGAGTACTTTGTCAACTTTGTCACCTGATAACTATATGAAATGTTGGCCTAAAACCTTATCTTTTTTTGAAATGGCAAATATTATTCTCGACAAGTCCGTGCAAGAAGCACTAAAAGACTCGCGGTAAAAGAGAAAAATACAATAAGATGCCGCGATTAAACGGGACATCAAAACAAAGAATAAAACCCCAAGAAAAACCACAGAAACATGTCGTGAGGCCGACGTATACAAGCCATAAACTGCCAGCATACTCCTGCCTCACACCCGAACCGGTCACCAAGAACCACACCAGCTAACCAACAAAGTGCTGTAACAACAGAAGCTGCCAGTTCAGCACAGAAACTAGCTCAGCAAAAACTCCCTAAGAGGCAGAACCGAAGACAGCAGGGAAAAAAGGGGAGGGACTCAGCTGAAGGCCTCACAAATAGCCAGCACAGACCGCTATACCAGCAAGAAAACAGCAGCTAACAGCGGCCCAGACTACTGATTTTTACCCGGTATGCTATCCTAAAAACTTATACTGTGTTCACTGCTTGCCTATATCAGTTTCACAGAAGCATCAAACAAACTAACATTATGATATGTCTTTTTGTCAAGACAATTAATTATTTTTCTCAATCTGCTTCTAAAACATACACTTACAGACTGCTACATATGTGCTTAACAATTAGCATCAGTGCAGAACCTCTATAAAAATAGCATCAGTGTATAACTAGTTCCCAACAACTAGCATCAGTGAACAATTATTTCAGCAATATCCCAACAAAATAGACTAAATATTCATCAAGTTCAATAAGGTCATGAAGTAATAACTTACAGCAATATCCTTTGATTTTGAGGAAACCCACTTGCTTGGATGACCTTTCAATTTGTGTGTGTATTCAAATATTTCCCAAGATGTTGGAGTCACTTCTGGAGATGTTTTCTAAAAACAAAACGGATCAATCAATTTTAATTGAAATTAAAATGCTTAACCTAACAAATACAATTAAACTCAAATTCAATTACTTACTATTCTCTTACAAATCTCAAATGTTGGAATCGACCCTCCAGTGTGGAGTGGAGCATCAGAAGATTTTCTGTTTTTGCTGTTAGTTTGTGCCTTGCTTTTCCATTCATCCTCACTCCATTTTTCATCCAATTTCTTACGCATTTCAACTGGAATCCAATCACCATCATCTTCCCCTGTTCTGACCCTATACATTGCACTTGAGTATAACTGAGAGGCTTTATGGTCAAATGACTTCTTAATCTCTCCATTAAGTTCAGGTAGCCACTTAAACTTCCTCTACAATATAAAAAATATAGGTTAATAATATAATAAAGCAATATATTGAGAATAATCTACATGAAAAAAAATAAATATAATTAGTAAGATACGTAAATATTCATGAATACTTTCATACATTAAACTCTCTAAACCACATTGCAATCACACTATGTTTCCCGTTTTTTTTTCTTCAGCCTTTAGTTCTCCATACGTTGCCCGACATCCATCAAACTTTTGCTTCATAATTTTTGTTATCGCACGTGTAGGCGCAATAGGAGGGTCAAACCTATTAAAACAATATTGAAGAAATTGTAAGATACGAGTATGATATATTTAAAGTTAAAGGACAAAAAGTAATAAAAACATACGTGCTCTCTGGTCCTGGACGAATCCAAATACGATCATCAAGAGGGTCCTCACTCCCACTGTTTGGAGATGAATCCACATCATTTGATGATACATGTGGATCAGCAGCAGATGCATTAGATGATGGGATTTGTGGCAAGCTTGTTGGTTGAGAAATGGGAGGGCTAGGAGTAGAGTGGGGAACTTGTGTATTTGTTGTTGTATGAGATGTGGAAGGATTTGTTGCTTGCCCAACAATAGAGTGTGATGGAGTAGTGGCAGCCATACCTCTCCCAGATGAAAGTGTGGTACCCCTAACTCCCCTACCTCTACTGATACCTCTACCAGTACCTCTTCCTCCACCCGCCAGAGTATCATTTCCTGCCATCTATATATACATATAAAAAAACATATTTGATTAACACATAAAAATCTGGACACATCTAAAAAACATATAACGCAGATGTCAGATCAAAATAATAGACGCACAAATCAACATTTACCGGCATAAAATTAAATAAACGCACAAATAATAATATTTTCATTGAATATGGATAAGAATAACACATCAAAATCAAAATAATACAAAAAAAAAAAAACATGTGTGCCACTTTCAACTTAATTTAGCTCAATGACTTAGTTTGAATCTATATCTTCATAAATATCTTCATCTTCATCTTCCTCCCTTTCATCTTCCCCCCCCCCCCCCCCCCCCCCCCCTCATATTCATCTTCCTCCTCCACCCCTTCATATTCATCTTCCTCCTCATCCTCAACAATGGGTTTGGCACTTCTCCTCAACAAAGAGTCTGGCACTTCTTCAGCTACACCATTAATGTCAACAAGACATTGCTGAAAATCATCATTTGAAACAACTATAGGTAGTGTATTAACATCATCATCTTGATATGCATCTGTTGTTTGCTGTTTTTTTTCCACAGTTTGAATGTTACTGCTTGGTTTTTATGACACCTAGCCAACCTTGTTGCCCTTCAGGAAAGGATGTAAAGTAAACTTGATCCGCCTGTTGGGCTAATATAAAAGGATCATAATTTTGATATTTTCTAGATTTTTTTATTTCAACATTGCCATAGTTATCCGTCTTGGTCCCTTGAGAGCTCGGATCAAACCAATCACATTGAAATAAAACTACCTTCTTTGTAGGATGACCGGTGTACTCTAATTCGACAATGTCAGTCAAAACACCATAGTAATCATTTTCTAATGAATCTAATTGCCCTCCCCGAACACATACATTGCAATTGGATTATGATAATGAGATACTCAATTCAATTTTATCTCGTATTATGCATCCCGTTTGCTGCACAAATTTGAGAATTGGACATTGATGACAAAATTGTGATCCAATTATTTGCTTGAGTGAATGGTTACTGTGATAACCAAATGTACACATGGCTGTGATCCACTTCCTTATGGCTCTCATATACGGCCAACCCTGTGAAATGAGCATCTCTGCTACACCATGCTTCAACTTGAAGATGCAAAGAGCCATATTCCGCGTTTTATCTTAACAAAAGAAAAGAAACATAGAACAATTGTTTCAAGAGCTAAAATTTATCATGATCATTTCAAAACATGGAACAACTTGTCAAGTTCATCATTCCTACTAAGGTGTAGGAAAAGAATAAATCGAAAAAGCTGAAATTCACCATCTCTTGTCATTCATCATCTCTGGTTATGAATAAATTACCAAGGGTACGAGAGAGGAAGACATGAAGGGAACATATTATGACTTTTAATTGTTTTTAATCAACAAATGCATGTTTTATTTATTTTTAAATCTCAACCCTTGGATCTTTTTTTCGCGACATATCTTTCATCCATAATCCTAAATGGACTAAATGAAGCATACCTAAACTCGTGAAAATGGGAGTCATTATTTATTCGATTCTTAGCTTGAGGGAAAACTGTTGAGTCTAGAGCTGCAATCCACCCCTCTTTCTGCTGGTAAATTATACATGAAACAATATACTCAATTCTAGCAATTTAAGAAACAATCTGCTCCTAACTTTGGACGATGGTAGGAACTTAAGTGGCTTCTCATTCTGAAATCTTAGTATGAACAAATCAATAGCTATAATTCCTAAACATTGAATCTACTCCCTGTACTGTCTGAGCTGCTGGCTAGAGTAAAAAAAAATGTCACTGCCTACAAACATTTATCAAAATATATCTTGCTTTTACCCAAAAAATATTATCTTTTGTGACTACAATATTATAGAACTAGTCACCTCAGTACTGAAATCAAAATAGAACTGATTTTGATCCTGCCTTAAAGAAATCAAACCAAAGTCTAAGTTGCACCTAAGTATTATAGACCATCCTTTTCTATATTTCATTTCCTTATGTAAGGAACTAGTCTCCAATTCCATTACTAATTCAACAGTATTATCAGGGTAACGGTCCTTCATATATTCTTCTTATTGATATATTCGGTTGCTCAATAGATAGATATTGCTTGCAACATGTTATTTACATAGAATTAGTCGAATCGATACTTTAGCAAACTAGCACAACAAACATGTCATGCTTAGCATAAAAAATATCCAATACTTATAGGTGTATTTGTGTGTTGGATTTTGAAGGGCTGAGTCTATATTCTAAAATATCAAAATATAGATTTAACCCTCTAAACCCACCCCCCCCCCCCCCCCCCCCCCCCCCCCCCTCAAAAACCAACTCGCAAAAACACTATTAAGAAATTATAATAAGTGTTAGAAAGTACTTTAATATTGGAAATGATCTGAATGAACAATTTACTAATACAAAGGGAGAGTTAAATTATAGCTTACATATATTGCTAAAAGCGTTAAAAGCTAGCTCTGCTTACATGTTTCTTATTGTTTGCATAAGCAAAAATAGTAAGGACTGGAACAAAATCCTAAACTTTCTTACTTGTCACCTCAGCACTCATGTTGATAAATGGTAAGTACACCTTGTTCATCAATTTCTACAAGCTTTTTGTTCTTGAAATATGACCAGTTCTTATGCTTTTCGAAAAGCATTAATAATCCAATACTGTAAATGGCTTGGGGAATCCCGAAACATTTTTGGACAATTTCCTTGCCAATGGACACTAAGTATTGATCCTGTGGTTCTTTTTTATCCTCGAAAGCAAAAAAACAAAACATTCTCCAAGAATTCTGTTCATCTAGTTTGTCCAAAGTGATGGACGAAGAGGGGTTTGTTGTCTTGAATATCATTGCCACCTTCTTGATTCTTGTTGTTATGATGATTTTACTTCCTTTTGCTGCACCCTCCAAAAAACTCATCAAGGCAAGCCAAATGTGAGAATGCTCAATGAAAATGTCATCTAATACAAGCAGATATCTTTTTCCTTGAACTTTATTTCGGATTTTCTTGCGCACGCTTTCGAGGCGAGTATTATTAGTACAGGAACCAGCAATACTTTTGCCAATACATTTAATATCAAACATGTTATACATGGACAACCATTCTATCAAGTCAAAATATTGTTGGACTTCCTTGTCATTGAATGCAATTTGAGCAAGTGCACTCTTACCGATTCCTTCTTCTCCTATGATGAAAATAACTGAAACATTGTCTTTCGCATTGTCGTTGGTGTTGAACAGAAAATCCATCAAGTCCTTCTTCTCCTTCTCTCTTGCGAAAAATTGTGGCGGAGGATTGGTGAAAAAGAATCTAGTTTTCACAATCGTTGAATGCGGAGTTTGCACACAAGGGTGAGGATAACTTTCGCAAAATATCTTAAGGCTTGCAGTTCTCTTGGCAAGGTCTTTAATTTTGGTAGACATGTTGAAAGAAAAGACAAGGTGATTTGAAGATGAGAAGAAGATCTGAAGATTTCTACTGTTCTTCTTCTTCAAGTCTTGAGTGGAAAATTGATCAAGCAAGTGAACAACATCATCAAGAGCATCTTTGAGTTTCTTCAGCCAAACTTGAACTGCATAGGTATAGATACCATGCTTCCTTTCGAACTTCTCTGCACATAAAACCACACGCTTGATAACATAGAGGTTTTCCCCCAAGTTTTGAAAATGATCTCCTCTAATGTTCCATGATTTAACATCGATGGAACCCATTTTGTCGATCAGTTGCTGAATCTTGTTAGACAACTTGCAAGAGTAAGTAAAGCGTTGCTGTTGTTCATCATCATCATCATGAAATTTATTGCAAATTTTCTTACTGCCCTCTATCAAACTGTTATCCATTACTGCTTTGCTGAAAATATTATTGGGAGAAAACAGTGAAAATCTATGTTGATAAATACTATACTAACAATAAGAAACTAAGTAGAAATCGTTCATTAAGCAAGGTAGGTAACTGATCTCACATCCTATTTAGTTATTATATCATGTATGCAGTATAGTATAACCTTTGCAAGTACCAAAACGCTAGCTGTATATATCAAGTTAATTATGTGGACATATAGTAACCTAACTAAATGCGGTTTTAGTCTATCATAGTGATAATTTCGTCAACTACTTCAATTCAAGAGGAAAAATAAAATAAAATACATGATTAACGATTATAACAGTTACATATATTGGGGAGGGAATCCTAAAAGCATAATTATATAATCGCCTCAATACTAATATAATCAAACTAAACGCAAAGACCGATTAACAGAAATACCTAAGGTTTTAAACTGAAAAGCAAGCACCAAAACGACAAGAATAATTAGTTGAGTTAATAATCAAGAAAGGATACTCACCTTCTAACTAAATAGAGGAGATGGAGGAATGAAATAAAAAGAGAAGGTCCACGAAGAGTTGTTGCGTGGTCTTTATCGATTGAGCAGTTTTCTAAAAATTGCAATGCTAGGGTTAGGCACAAAATCAATCAATAGTATATATATAAACTAAAAAGTAAGGGTTTTTTATGTCATTTGTCACTTTCACGTTTATTCTCAATATTTTTATTATCCATTCTATTTTTTTAAACAAATATTTTATTTGACATAAATATCTCGACACACTTTTGATCATATTCATTAAATATTTTATTTAATTTTTTTTTTTGAATTCATAATATTTTATGTAGTAGAAATATCTCAACAAACTACATATAACACTTTCAATACTATCAATTAAATTTTCACTTCTTTTTTTAGGAAAAAAAAAAGCTTCAATTATTTACTATCTAATCTTTTAGCACTGTATTACTCAATTAGATTTTCATTGCGGAAAAAAGGATTAGGTTAGGTTTTTTTTTTTTTATATTATCTTTTAGCAACATATTTTTTTTTTTTGAAGAAAGCAACATATTCTAATGCACATGTTAACTATAAATAAAGGAGATTTTGTTAATCACATAAACATACTTTGAGTACAAACCGAAACTCAAACCTTCTTTTGATCTAAGCTTTTTCTTTCTTCAGGTTTGACAAACACCTATTCTATTATTTCTTTTGCTTATACTTTGATTTTTATGTAATAAGAGGGAATAGAAAAGAGACAAATTTGCCAAAAACTAACACCTACAAGCAGCTACGACTACGATTTTTCGCAGAGGAGTTGCATATTGTTTTTTTCGACTCTACAGGAAAAAAGTAGCGCTCTTCTCTCCATTTTTTATATATAATTGAGTTTGTGAAATCCATTCCTATTTTGTTTTATATTTACTACTATTATTATTTCACCAGTTCAGTAGATTAGCAATGAGTACTTATTTATGTTGATCTTTTCTATTGTTTTGTTTTATTTTATTTGTTTATTTATTTATGTCACTAATACATTGTGAAGGTGAGAAAAAACACAAGAAGGGGGGTTGAATTGTGTTTTGAAAAATTCTTCGTTTCTCTAAACAACTGAATACACTGATCAGAAGCTAAGTGAGACAGCTTCTGAAGTGATGATCAGAATCTAAATGCAGCGGAATAAAACAGAGAGAGAGAAGAAGAACGACACAAAGCAATTATACTGGTTCCTTCCACAATCCGGAAGTAGTCCAGTCCCCCTTGCACTTCCAAGGAGATTTCACTATGAGTAATATCTGATTACAAATGCTCAAGCACACAAGCAAGAGACTTCCAATGCTCAAGCACACAAGCAAGAGACTTCCAATGCTCAAGCACACAAGCAAGAGACTTCCTTTGCTCAAGAACACAATCAAGAGACTTCCTGCTCAAGCACAACTGCAAGAGACTTCCTAACTAAACAAAATTACACAGAAAATTGTTTAAGGTTGAACACTTGATATACAATCAGAGGTGCTCGCAATACAAATCAGATACAGACTCAATGGACTTAAGAATTTCTAAGATATGACTTTGAGACACAGAAATTCTAAGTGAATGCAGAACAATTTCAGCAGAGGTTTGGTACTTGTGAAAATCTTGTGAGTCTTTCGTTCAGCGTTCTTGCATTACCAAATCTCTAGGTCTTCACTCCTTTATATAGAGGTGTGAAAGAGACGTTGTGAAATTGCCAGCACACCAAAGAGTCGTTGTTGAAGCTTGATCTTTCACCAATGATCTTTTGCCTGATTTGGTTGTTGTCCTATGAAGAACAAATTTGAAATCCATTCCTTATCCAAAGGAACATCTATGCAGGCGAGACCGTATTCTGGAGCTGTTTTCTTGTCTTGAAGTGCAGACACAAAACAGAGTAGTGGAGAACGTGGTTGTACAATTCGTACAAAGTACAATGTCAACGCTTTCGTCCAAATTGCAAACACATACCTTCAAACACCTTTGAAATGACCGTTGCAAGCTCCACTAATCCTTTGTTTGTGTTTTCGAATCCAATAGACAGCTTTTGCATTGATGATTCTTCAATTCTTGATTCTTTGCAAATCCAGTTGATATTCAGCTTCTGGTGAAATGACTTCTGATGAGGCAGCTTCTGATGATGCAGCTTCTGATGATGCAGCTTCTGATGAGATGACTTCTGCAGCTTCTGATGATGCAGCTTCTGATGATGTGACTTCTGGACCTCTTGTCTTCAGGAGCACTATTCTTCAGGAGCAGCTTACTTCAGGAGCGCTATTTCTTCAGGAGCAGCTTGACTTCAGGAGCGCTTTTTCTTCAGGAGCAACTTGACTTCAGGAGCGCTTTTTCTTCAGGAGCAAGTTGCCTTCAGGAGCGTCCAAGCTTCAAATTTTTTGTTGTTTCCATAGCTCTTTATTTGCTCATTCAGAACCAATGATGATGTAACTTTATACTTATGGTCCTGTACACTTGAACAAATATTAGCTAATCCAATTTACAATTTTTAATACCTTGTTATCATCAAAACTCTTTAAGGTTTATTGTTAAACACATTTTGTTCCAACAATCTCCCCCTTTTTGATGATGACAAACAAAAGTATTTAAAATTGATCAATTGTTGTTAATCTAATTAACAAGTTGACTTTGGGGTTCTGAGGTTTGTAAGCTCAACTCCCCCTGAGTCTGATAGTCTTTAAGGTGAGGTTTGTAAGCTCCCCCTAAGTTCTATCCAGGTTAATTAAATTCATTTTGCGTAATAATTATTATCAGAGCTTAAAAGCAAAATTGAATCATTGAAAGAATTTACTTATAGATAAGAAGAATGGTTCAATTAACTTTACTTGAATTTTGATACTCCTTCGTTCATTCATAGCTTATACCAATAAGGTAAAAAGATAGAAGTTTTTCAAAAATTTCAAATGCCATTAATGGGGCTCAGAGCCTTTAAATACTTGTCACATATACTCCCCCTTTTGTCATTATCAAAAAAAAATTAGAATAAATTTAAGCATAAAAGACAAAAAGATATGAGAAAAAAAAAACTCAAACAGGAGAGAGTATAAAAGAAAATGAACTAAATAAGTCAGAGCAAAAATCATGTATATTCAATTGTCAGAAGCAGCTAAACAGTCAGAATCAGTAAGCATTCAGAAGCAAAAGAAATAAGACAAGATGATTTCAGAAGCAAGGACTAAGAAAATAAAACAAACAACAAACAAAGAAAAAACACAAGGGTGTGCAACTAAGGGTTGGTTTGTTGTTGTTTCTTCATCTCTTCCATTTCTTCAATCTTCTTCTTCAACAATTCTTCAAGTTGTTGTTGCCTCTGAAGAAGAGCTTGTTCCCTTTCTCTAGCTTCTTGCTGCTGCTGTGCCATCTGTTTCTTCAGAAGCTTACACAGCCTTGCTTCTCTGGTCAAGTAATCCGTTTCAAAGAAGAAAGGCTGGTTTGCCAAGAGCAGTGTAGAACTTCTTACTCTAAGACTCTGATTCAGGTTTTCCATTAGCCTTCTGACTGAAGCTTGCTTGACTCTGATGCATTTAGCCTTGATTTCTTCAATAACCTCAGCTGCCCGGTTCTGAAGAGATACCCAGGAGTCTTCATATGCACCTGTGAGATCAATCGTCCTTCTTTGATCCACCAGATTGTGCATCTGACTCAAGATTGTCAGAAGCTCAGAATTGATATATCCAGATTCCAGGATGTTTGTGGGTGGATGTTCAAGGATTTCAAGATCAGAATCACTGATTTCTAAGTCTTGAATAGGGTTAGGAACTGGAATGGTAAGGTGTGTTTGTGTGTTAGAAGATGAGGGCTGGTCAGAATCAATGTGTGTGGTGGAGGTTGAGGCTTGAACATTGACTAGAGAGATGTCAACATCCATGGGAGTTGGTTCAGGAGAGTGTTCAGGTAAAGGTTGAAATTCAGTTTCGGATGGTGGTTGTTGTGGTGAAGTTGTTGTTTGAGTGTTGAGTTGGGGGTCAGTGATGGCTATTGGTGATTGTGGGGGTGTTGTGGGTTTTTGTGGTTCAGGTGTTTGTTGATGAGGGTTTTCTGAAACAACTTTTTCAGAAGCAGCTGCTTCTGGAGTTGTTTCAGAGGCTTTTTCTGAGGTTTTGTCTATGGGTAACTCACCTGAGTAGTGGAGAGCAAGATTGTCTAAGACAGAAGTGTCTTCTATTGGTTCAGGTGCTGATGGTGAAGAGGGTGAAGTGGGGATAGAGGTGACTGGAATCTGGATTACCTGATCTGCAGGGCCAGCTTCAGAAGTGATAGTACTAGGTGCTTTCAGAACCGCTTCTGAAGCTTTAACAGCCACTTCCTTGACTTCTTCAGACTTCTTCTTGAAAAATTCATCACAATTCTCCAGACCTGAAGCCTTGAGCCTTTGATCCCTCTCCAAATTGTATTGAGCTTCTTTCCTTTTTAATTCAGCTAGCATCTGAACAGCTTGCCCATCAGCTTCTTTCTCCATATCAGAAGTTACTTCAACCATTGGAGTGAAGATTAGTTCAGATGCCTTCTTCTTGTGCTCATTTGCCTTTATCCCATCAAGAGCTTTATTCAGATGCTCTTCTGTGATGACTGACTCTGATCTGTCCTTGCTTCTTTTTATGGGAATAGAAGCAGCCCTAATTTTCTTCTTCTCCATTCTATCTGCTAACTTATCAGCAGCGTATTCCTTAGCCATCCTTTCCATGACTGGAGTTACTTCAAACATAGAGTTTTTCAACTCAAGAGGAGCTTTCTTCTTCTTCAACTTGGGATCAGCTTCTTCTTTCTCTAACTCGTCCAGAGCTTCATCCAACTTCTCTTTATGGTAGACAGTTTCAGTCTTTCCTCTCTTTCTCTTAACAACTTTCAGTTGCTTGACCTTATCAGCAGCAGCTCCAGGAGCATTTTTAACTTTCTTCACTTTAACAGGAGCAGCTTCATCCTGAGTGCTTGCATCTTCCTCCAAGATGTACTCAGCTACTAAATTGGCTAAGATTTCAGGGTTGCTTTCTTTAAAGATGGGAGGAAAGTCCCTGATTATCTCAGTCTCAGCAGTTGTCATCTCTAACCACTTCTCATCTTTAGGGGCTTCTTTGAAGAACTTCATAGAGTGTAAGCTCCTGCTACTGATAGTCCTTTCAGCAGTAGAGACTTTGAAACATTTATCAGAAGCACTCCTTGTCCTTTTTAAGAACTCCAGCACCCTTCCTTGATGAAAGATTTCAGACAGCAATCTTCCATAGGGTACTTGTTTTCTTTCTCTTGTAATGCTTTCGTTTATGGCCCAGCAGAGATGATCCATTACATATCTTGGGAAGTTTATCTTTTCCAAAATAGCCATGAAGTAGATTGCTAGCTTCTGTTGATTGTTGGGTTGGTCAGATCCTCCTGCTCTTTGAAAGAAGCAATCATTACTGAACTTCACCAACATCCTGTTGTGAATCTCCATTTCAGAAGGCTTTGCATCCTTCTTCCCACCCAAAAGAGTGTTGTAGTAACCTTGTAGCAGGACATCTTCCTTCCTGACTATTTCTTGGAATCTTCCCTCTGCATGCCTTCTACAAGCTTTAGCTATAACTTCCTCAGTGATGGTTATAGGAATGCCCATCACTTCAGACCTTATTTCTAAGCTGTCAAATGATGTAGGATTCATATCCATGACCATTTTCCCTTTCTTTGACCCAGCTTGTTTGCTTACAACTTTTGCAGGCTTTTCATTGTACACTTCAGCTTTTAACCAAAAGTCCTTGACCAAATTCACATATGTTGGCCCATTTAGCATTCTGAAATACTCAGACAGCTCCTGTGTTTCTATTAAACCTTCCATGTTTACTTCGTACTTCTTGAGTGAAGTAAAATCCACTGGTGACTCTATTTGGACTATCAAGGATTCCCATGGAATATCCATAGTCTTTTCTTTGTAGATGGACCCAGATTCTGATACGCTTTGCTTGTTTGATGTAGATTCTGAAACTTTTGAGCTTGATGATGCCATTTGATGATTGACGAAGATTTGAAGAAGATGAAGATTTTTAGGGTTCTAAGGTTGAGAGAATGCGCTTACTTCGCAAGAGATTTGAGAGCAAATGTGTTTGTTGTGAGTGAGTAGTGTGTGAATTGACAAAGTGTTAAAAGTAAAACGATTGCAATTCAAAAGAGACAAACAAACATAACATTAATGACAAAATTGGGGGCGCGTGAAAAGTACTTTCAAAGCTTTTTAAATCATCATTGCCCTTTTAGTTATACACCAACACATACAGGCCACGTAAGAAGTTCACAGAGTAACTACCAAGTTAGTGGGCCAGAAGTTATTTTTTTTTTTTTTTTTTTTTAAAAGGTAACTTCCAACGTTTCCACTAATTCAACTATTCAGAAGCAATAAATCCAGCTTCTGGACTTCAGATGCTGACGTCATCATCAGAAGCGAGTTTTCTTCAGAACCTCAATAAAGAGCTTCTGATGGACTACTGCTTCTGAACTAACTTCAGAACCTAAAATCCTATTCAGGAGCAAGCAAGCATTTAATCAGATACAAAGTGCATGTTCAAATTTTTCTTTATAAAATCAAATCTTTCAACAGTTAAAGGCTTAGTAAATATATCAGCCCATTGATTTTCAGTATCAATGAATTGTATATCTAAAATTCCTTTTTGAACATAATCTCTGATAAAATGGTGTTTGATTTCAATGTGCTTCGCTCTTGAATACAAAATTGGATTTTTAGACAAACAAATAGCAGCAGTATTATCACAATAAATGGGAATACTGTTAGCAGTTATCTGATAATCTTCCAACTGATGTTTCATCCAAAGTAGTTGTGTACAACAACTTGCAGCTGAAATGTATTCTGCTTCTGCTGTAGACATAGCAATAGTTGTTTGTCTTTTGCTAGCCCAGGATATAAGATTATCGCCCAGAAATTGACAATTGCCACTGGTTGACTTTCTTTCAATCCTATCACCAGCATAATCAGCATCACAGAATCCAATTAGCTTATAATCTAAGGATTTCCTATAAAGGAGTCCAAGATTGGTTGTTCCTTTCAAATACCTGAAGATTCTCTTGACAGCAGTCATATGAGATTCTCTAGGATCTGATTGGAATCTTGCACACAAGCATACACTGAATAAAATATCTGGCCTAGATGCAGTGAGGTATAACAAAGAACCAATCATACCTCTATACAGCTTCTGATCTACTTTAGTTCCTTCATCTTCTTTGCTCAGGTTGCACGTAGGATGCATTGGAGTGTTCATCACTTTACAATCTTCAAGTTTGAACTTCTTCAGAAGCTCCTTTGTGTACTTTGATTGATGAACATAGACTCCATCTTTGCATTGATTGATTTGAATGCCAAGGAAGAACTTCAGCTCTCCCATCATGCTCATTTCAAATTCATCCTGCATTAACTCAGAAAATTCCTTGCAAAGAGATGCATTAGTAGAACCAAATATTATATCATCAACATATATTTGCACAACAAGAATATCTTTCCCAAGGGTCCTTCTGAAGAGTGTAGTGTCAACCTGTCCTCTCTTAAAATCATTTTTGATTAAGAAATTACTTAGTCTATCATACCAAGCTCTGGGAGCTTGTTTCAAGCCATATAGTGATTTCTTCAATTTAAAAACATGGTCAGGATATTTAATATCCTCAAATCCAGGAGGTTGCTTAACATACACTTCTTCTTCTATGACACCATTGAGAAATGCACTCTTGACATCCATCTGAAATAATATTATGCCATGATTAACTGCATAGGAAAGAAGTAACCTGATTGCTTCCAATCTTGCAACTGGAGCAAACGTTTCAGTGTAATCAATGCCTTCTTGTTGACTATACCCTTGTGCAACAAGTCTGGCTTTGTTTCTTGTTACTTCACCTTGCTCATTCAGCTTGTTTCTGAATACCCATTTTGTTCCAATAATGTTCTTGTGCTGAGGTTTGGGTACCAGATCCCACACATCATTTCTTTGAAATTGATTCAACTCTTCTTGCATAGCTAGGATCCATCCATCATCTGAAAGTGCTTCATCAACTGTTGTAGGTTCAATCATTGAGATTAGTCCAATCATTGACTCTTCTTGTCTGAAATGTGATCTTGTTCTTCTTGGACTATCTTTGTTTCCAATGATTAGCTCCTCAGGATGTGAAGACTTGTGTTTGAATGTGTTTCTGGGAGGATCTTCTTGATGTGAGCCATCTTGTGCTTCATCAGAAGCAGTTTCATCTTGCGCTTCTGATGTGGGTTCAGCTTCTGGACTATCTTCAGACTCAGCTATCTGATCAGGTTCTGGAGTAGCTTCAGGAACCTGTATCTCTGCAAAACTTTCACCCTGCTTTGAAGTTTTATCTTCAAGCTCCTTGTCATCAAATTTAACGTGCATAGATTCTTCAACACAGAGTGTTTCTGAATTATACACTCTGTATGCCTTTGACCTTTCAGAGTAACCTAAAAAGATTCCTCTTTGGGCCTTGGCATCAAATTTCTTTAGGTAGAGCTTGTTGTTCAGAATGTAACAAGTACATCCAAATTGATGAAAGTAAGAGATATTGGGTTTTCTTCCTTTAAAGAGTTCATATGCTGTTTTCTCCAAAATAGGTCTAATATAGATCCTGTTTTGAACATAGCATGCTGTATTCACTGCTTCTGCCCAAAAATGTTTTGGTAAATTGTTTTCATGAATCATGGTTCTGGCCATTTCTTGTAAAGTTCTATTCTTTCTCTCTACAACTCCATTTTGTTGTGGTGTTCTAGGAGAAGAGAATTCATGGAAAATTCCATGTTTTTCACAAAAAGCTTCAAATGGCTCATTTTCAAATTCTCCACCATGATCACTTCTGACTTTCAAAATTTTTGATTCTTTTTCAGATTGAATTTGAGTGCAGAAGCTACTGAATACATCACACGCAACATCTTTACTCTTTATGAATTTCACCCAAGTCCATCTGCTGTAATCATCAACAATGACTAATCCATATCTACTTCCATATAAGGATGCAGTACTTACTGGTCCAAATAAATCAATATGGAGTAATTCTAAAGGTCTTGAGGTTGAAACAATATCTTTTGTTTTAAAAGATGATTTCACAATTTTCCCTCTCTGACATGCACCACAGAGTGCATCTGAATGATAGTCAATGTCTGGTAGCCCTTTCACCAGTTGTAACTTACTAAGCTTAGAGATTAACCTCCAGTTAGCATGTCCCAACCTTCTGTGCCACATCCATTTCTTATCATTCACTGATAGTAGGCAAATCACCTTCTGATCAGCCAGTTCAGAAAAATTGATTTTATAGACATTGTCAACTCTCTTTCCTTTGAACACAATGGATTTGTCTTCCTTGTTGATTACTGTACAGTTGGGTTTTTCAAAAAACACATCATAACCATTATCACAAAATTGACTAATGCTCAAAAGGTTATGTTCAAGACCATCTACCAACCATACATTATTAATCGAGGTAGAGGAGTTACCAATAGTTCCTGTACCTATGATCTTGCCTGACTGGTTGCCTCCAAATTTCACATTTCCTCCCTCTTTCATTGTTAGGCTGAGGAACATGGACTTGTCTCCTGTCATGTGTCTTGAGCAACCACTGTCTAGGTACCATGATCTTTGCTTTGGCACTGCTCTTAGACATACCTGCATCATTGACATTTTTAGATTTAGGTACCCATTGCTCTATGGGTCCTGGAAGGTTAGTACATAAGGCTTTACTCTTCACTTCTTGTACCTTGTGCTGTGAGTTGGATTGCTTCTGATTAACCATCACCTTAGGTTTTGGTACTTCAGAAGTAGTAACTGTCTTCTTCTGAAACTTAGACTTCAGAACCCCAGATTTTGGTTTCACCAGACTCTGAGGAATAGGTTCTGATCTTTTCAGGATCCTAACCTTTGAAGTTTTGGAATCAGATTTGATCATAGCCTTTGACTTAGAGTTCTTTGGCTTTGAAGTAATCTTAGCCTTAGAACTAGAAGCTTCAGGTTCTGATTGAACAACAGTTTCCAACTCAGCCCCTTCTGGTACAAAGAATGTTTTCAGACCTTCCTTGATGCATTCACAACAAGACTTTAGATTGGTTTTCTCCAGTTTCACTTCTGGAAAGCCAATTCCTCTGCCATTGTTCTTGTAAATGCTATAAATCATAGAAGCCACTCTGCTTCTGTCAATGCCAGATATAATAAAATCTTCAAGAGCAATTTCATGGTTACTTAAAGGTTTTTCATTACACTTTTCTTGTAGCTTCTGACATAAGAACCTGAGCTGATCTTCATATGTTTTACACATGAAGTCAAAGCCCCTAAGTCCTTGTTCAGAAGCTTTCAGATCCAATAAAGTTGATTTTTGCTGTTGTACCAAATCAGCATATTTTTCTTTTAAATCCTTCAACTCATTGGTTCTTACTTCAAAATGTGTAAGAAGTTCTTTAAGTGACTCAACAAGTTCATCTCTGGGAATTTTGGAATATACCTCATTTTCATCTTCTGAGTCTGAATTTGACCCAGCTTCTGAAGTTGCTGTTGCTACCAACCCAACAGCTACCTTTGCATCTTCATCAGCTTCCTCTTTATCAGATCCAGATTCACTACCCAAATCATCCCAGGTTGCCATTAAACTCTGCTTAATCTGCTTCTTGAATTTGCTTGGTTTGAATGTAGACCTCTTTGACTTGTCCTTTGACTTTTCTCTTTGAAGATCAGGGCATTCAGCAATGAAGTGACCTGGCTTCTTACAGTTGAAGCATCCCTTCTGATCTTCTTTCCTTGAGCTTCTGGAGTTACCCCTTCTGGAGAGAAACTTTCTGTTCTTCTTGGCCAGATATTGAAGTCTGTTTGAGAGCATGGCCATTTCTGCAGCATCTGGTTCAGAATCTGAACTTGACTGTTCTTCCTCTTCAGATTCAACCACTTTGAGAGCTTTTGATGACTTGCCTTTGGATGGAAGAGCTATTGATTTACTCTTCTTAGTAGACTCATGTTCATTAAGACTTAACTCATGAACTTTGAGAGAACTAACAAGATCTTCGACACTTAAAGTGTTTAAATCTTTAGCTTCCTCAATGGCAGTCACCTTCGGTCTCCATCTGGCAGGTAAGCTTCTGAGAATCTTGCTTACATGATCAGAAGCAACATAGCTCTTCTTTAGAATCTGTAGACCAGAAACTAAGGTTTGAAACCTTGAGTACATCTCCTCAATAGTTTCATCATCCTTCATTTTGAATAACTCATACTGATGTACAAGCAGGAGAGCCTTTGCTTCTTTGACCTTCTTGCTCCCTTCATAATTTGAACAGAGAGAAGCAAACATAGCTTTAGCAGTGGATTTGTCACTCATCTTCATGTATTCTGCTTTGGGTATGGCAGTGACAAGAGCTCCTCTGATAATATGATGCTTCTTGTAAAGTTTCCTCAGTTCTGGAGTATGTTTCTTTCTATCCACAGCAGCTCCTTCTTCATCAAGGACTAAACCACCAACGCCGTCTTCCAGAATATCCCACAATTCTTCATCTAGGCTCATGATGTAACTGTAAAAATTGGTCTTCCACCAAGAGAACTCTTCAGCATCTCCATTGAACTTTGGAACTTTTCCAACACTGGTTTTCTTACTATCACTATAATCATGTGAGACATTTTTATAGCTAGTATCACCATCAGGAGGAGGAGTAGTCATGTTTTTCTCAGATCTTTGACTGTTGCACGGTTAAGTGATACACAACAGACCAAGACTCTAGATACCAATTGAAGGTGAGAAAAAACACAAGAAGGGGGGTTGAATTGTGTTTTGAAAAATTCTTCGTTTCTCTAAACAACTGAATACACTGATCAGAAGCTAAGTGAGACAGCTTCTGAAGTGATGATCAGAATCTAAATGCAGCGGAATAAAACAGAGAGAGAGAAGAAGAACGACACAAAGCAATTATACTGGTTCCTTCCACAATCCGGAAGTAGTCCAGTCCCCCTTGCACTTCCAAGGAGATTTCACTATGAGTAATATCTGATTACAAATGCTCAAGCACACAAGCAAGAGACTTCCAATGCTCAAGCACACAAGCAAGAGACTTCCAATGCTCAAGCACACAAGCAAGAGACTTCCTTTGCTCAAGAACACAATCAAGAGACTTCCTGCTCAAGCACAACTGCAAGAGACTTCCTAACTAAACAAAATTACACAGAAAATTGTTTAAGGTTGAACACTTGATATACAATCAGAGGTGCTCGCAATACAAATCAGATACAGACTCAATGGACTTAAGAATTTCTAAGATATGACTTTGAGACACAGAAATTCTAAGTGAATGCAGAACAATTTCAGCAGAGGTTTGGTACTTGTGAAAATCTTGTGAGTCTTTCGTTCAGCGTTCTTGCATTACCAAATCTCTAGGTCTTCACTCCTTTATATAGAGGTGTGAAAGAGACGTTGTGAAATTGCCAGCACACCAAAGAGTCGTTGTTGAAGCTTGATCTTTCACCAATGATCTTTTGCCTGATTTGGTTGTTGTCCTATGAAGAACAAATTTGAAATCCATTCCTTATCCAAAGGAACATCTATGCAGGCGAGACCGTATTCTGGAGCTGTTTTCTTGTCTTGAAGTGCAGACACAAAACAGAGTAGTGGAGAACGTGGTTGTACAATTCGTACAAAGTACAATGTCAACGCTTTCGTCCAAATTGCAAACACATACCTTCAAACACCTTTGAAATGACCGTTGCAAGCTCCACTAATCCTTTGTTTGTGTTTTCGAATCCAATAGACAGCTTTTGCATTGATGATTCTTCAATTCTTGATTCTTTGCAAATCCAGTTGATATTCAGCTTCTGGTGAAATGACTTCTGATGAGGCAGCTTCTGATGATGCAGCTTCTGATGATGCAGCTTCTGATGAGATGACTTCTGCAGCTTCTGATGATGCAGCTTCTGATGATGTGACTTCTGGACCTCTTGTCTTCAGGAGCACTATTCTTCAGGAGCAGCTTACTTCAGGAGCGCTATTTCTTCAGGAGCAGCTTGACTTCAGGAGCGCTTTTTCTTCAGGAGCAACTTGACTTCAGGAGCGCTTTTTCTTCAGGAGCAAGTTGCCTTCAGGAGCGTCCAAGCTTCAAATTTTTTGTTGTTTCCATAGCTCTTTATTTGCTCATTCAGAACCAATGATGATGTAACTTTATACTTATGGTCCTGTACACTTGAACAAATATTAGCTAATCCAATTTACAATTTTTAATACCTTGTTATCATCAAAACTCTTTAAGGTTTATTGTTAAACACATTTTGTTCCAACACATTGACCGATAGGTTTTGTATACATTTCGTTGGGATTTGTGAATTCATTCGTAGTTGATGTTGGTGCGTGCCATTATAGGGGACACCGTGAACCCAGTAGTCTATAGGAGCACACACCTTTTCTATATAACCAACCAAACAAGGTCATTTGTATTTCTAAATACCTTTATTCAATTTTGATTCATAACTAACCAAATTATAAATTTCATCATTTTTTTTTTGGCCTTCCAGAAATTTATGCCTACAAAATCTGACCTCATTGGTAACATACCCATCAATAATAAATACAAAGCATGGAGATTCAAGATTATGATCATTAAAATGTGGAGAATACCTAACTTCAAAAATTGAGACCAGATTGATTTAATCGATATGATTTTCATGGATGAAAGAGTATGCATCAGTTCTTTATCTTTATTAACCTTTACAAACTAACATGATTTTACATTATTTAAAATTATTTTATTTTATATGATAATTAATTTTTACAATTTTTATTTTTCGTGTTTTATTATTGTTTTTAGAATTTGTATGTATACTTATTCACAATTTTTGTCGACCTTTGTTCTTTCTAGACTCAGGGATCAAAATTCAATGTTTTGTGGAGTGAAGTTGCAAAATATCAATCTATGTTGGTTGAGGGAATGTGTTGCAAGATAACAAATAGGCTTAAATGCACTTTTGGCCCCCTATGTTTCAAATAGTTGCGATTTTGGCCCCCTAAGAAAAAAAATGGATATTTTGGCCCCCTATGTTTTGTTTCTCTTTTGGTTTGCTGAAAAGTCAATAAAAAAATCGAAAAAAATCAATTTTTAAATAAAATAAATGAAAAAAAATATTTAAACCACATTGAGTAAGATAAATTAGAACTAATCCTATAAATCAGTTTTTATGCATAAAGTTATTTAGATTCGATTTATTCATATTTATCTTGCCTTTTTTAATTCCTTCTTTATACTATTTGTTGATATGGGCCTAGAGGAAGATGTAAACTCTCTTCAAAAATAAATTCCAACTAAAATATATTTTTAACTTCTATAAAATACTTAAAGTGTTCTACAATGATGCCATTGCGACTGACAATTGTTTAATTTCTACAAGAAAGTTATATCAAAGTGACAGATACGTTCTTAGAAATAAACTTTCTACAATGATGTCATATTTTATGCAAGTATAAATCTAATATAATATATTAATTCAAATCCTAACAAGTACCAAAAGGGAGCGTAAGCATTACAAAGAAGCAAGAAACAACCAGAGGGAAAAAAAACTAATGGCAGAAATAAAAAATAAAAAAAACCCCTAAAAACAATAAAACACCAAAAGCAACATATTATTCTACGTGATTTCCAGATCATAGACACAAGATTGTTGCAGATGTTTCATGTGCCAACCGGTGGTGTTTTGTGGTTACAATGATTTTACTTCCTTGTTTTCCCTCAATCAAAAGTCCAGTCAAATCATCCCAAAACCCACCAATTTCATGAGATCTCTCAATCCATACATCATCCAACACAATCAAATATCTCTTGTTACGAACTTGTTTTCTGAGTTTATCGCCTACGACTGCCATCCTCAATTTACTAATATCCCCTAGAATTTGTTCTTTGCCATCATCTTCATTTTGTATAATTTTTTTGCCATCCTTCTCAGCTTGTAGAATTTGTTTGGAAATATCATTAATAACACGAATTTCAGAAACCTCCACCCATTTTCTCAACTCAAAATATTGTTGAACTTCGGTATCGTTGTATACAAGATTAGCAAGTGCAGTCCTTTCAGCTGTTTCATCTCCAATTATGAAAATAGCTTCAATATTGTCGCTCACATAGACGCTGTTGTTCTTGGTGTTGGCATCAAACAACATATCCTTCAAAGCCTTCTTCTTTTCCTCAATGGAGCACTCAGTTTCTGTTTGTTTCTCACAAGAGCAACGATACTCTGGCCAATAGTCTTCGGAAACTTTCTCCATGCTCTCGTCCTTCTCGTTCTTGTTCACTTGTTTCATCTCTTTAGAGGAACCGCACCCCATTCTTCTCACAACAAAAAAAAGGTTACGAACAACTTTTTAGAAATTGAGGATTTGAGTATTCTCGTCTTGTATTTAACATGGTAGATTTGGGCCCAAAATTTAATTAGGATTATTTTATTTAGGATTTAGTTGTTTAGATTTTGCTTGTTTTTAGTTAGTTTTGTTTTATTTTCTTATCTTAATTCAATAACAAACAAAAGATTTAGTTGTCGATTTAGTTTTAGTAACATCTTTTCTTTTATTTAATTTGTTTCTCGTTTACTATTATTTATTTATTTTTATTATTATTTTAGTTGTTAGATTTGTTTTGTTTTTATCTTTTAAGTTAGATTTTATTTTATTTTCAAAAACTTACAAATAAAAATATTGAACAAATGATCACTTTAGTCCCCGACTCTTCACCTCGATGTCACAAAGGTTCATGACTCAAGATTAAATATAAAAAATTCTCTGACTCTGCACTTCCGTTATCACTTTAGTCTTTGGCACTAAATAATTCCGTTAAGTGATGATATGCCACAGGTTATACGATGACATAAGATGTGATGTGTTAGAGACTTAAGTGAAAGAAACCAAATAATCACTTTATTTAAATTTGTTTTTAGGACCAAGTGTAATAATACTATTTAGTTTTTTTAGACTAAATAAGTGAAAGAACCATGGTTTTTTTAATTATTAAATAAATCATTATTTGGTTTAATAAATGCAATATAGCTTCAACAACGTATGTAACGTCGGTGTCGATGATGACGTTGAAAACTCTATTACTCGACTCCTTTATGCTTTCTATGTGATCTTTGTTTCCCCACTCAAGAGGAGGATAATTGACCATGGCTGAAAACTCTATCACTAAACTTCTATTTTCCCGTCAATTATACATAGCTTTATCAAGAAGAGTTTCTCAAAATTCAAAAAAAGTTCTCATTAAAGAAGGGAAAATAGAAGGAGAAGATGGAGACTTTACGAAAAATGTAGTTTTTAAAGATATTCTTTTATCACAATCATAACAATGTTTCTTTTATATAACATGTCACTTATACATTTATGTTATGATGTTACTAATTACTATTAGAATAAACAATAAAAGATCATTATTTTATCTTTATTTTATATGCAGGCAAACTAAAATACGTTAAGTTCATAAATAATTTTGTTATATGCCTTGACAATATTTTGTTTATAAATCAATATATCAATAATTTCCATTAATATTTTAAAATTTTAATCAAAACTATACAAACAAACATAATAAAATAATCACATGCGATAGCGCAGTAGAAAGAGCGGACAGACGGGTAGAAAAGTGCCCATCTTTCCGCTAGTAATTAATAATGAAAGAGATTTTTCTTTTTTTGTTTTAAAGGGGTAATAATGGAAGATTTAGTAAAAGTACCATGCATATATTTAATTTTTTTTCTTTAACAAAAGAAGCATGAATTTTTAATATTTTATATCAATGTATGACTGTGATATTTGTCCAAATAGCGACATCCATCATTGCTCCATTTAGGTGTGCTCTATTTATCCAATTTCAAGCCATAGATGTGTGACATGTTGCCAAAACAAATTTAAGTGTTAAGATTAAATAGAAAGTGGCAGCTAATGTAAATGTGGGATTGTTCCGGGGCTATGCTACAACAGCAGCAGCAGTGAGGGAAGACCATCTAAAAATATTGGAGGTCCTTATCAATGGTGGGGCGTTGATAGACTTTTAGCAAGTGTACTAAAACTATCAAAGTAATAAAATTTATAAGTTCGTATCCACAGAGACTCTGTTAATCTCAATTTAGCAATAAGGTTAATATCTAGGATGTGTAAATTATTTTAGTGCCTGAGGCAGTAGTTTTGATAGCATAAAATTAGATAAACAGAAAATAAAGATAGTTTTGGAAAAGATAAAGAGAGAGACCTGAGATCAGGTCTTTCGAATCATCTATGTTCCCCTAATTGGTATACTACACCTATTTTTATGAATGATTCTCTAGTTCCACGATAGTTAACAAAATAGTCCTAATCAATCCCTTGAATTAGGACTCTCTTCTCAAACTAAAGCCCCTAATTCCTTAGGTGGTCTAATAATCTTTGAAGGTTTTTAAGTACGTTAACCTAATATCACTAATAAACGATTATCCATTCCTAGACTAACCATGTTTATTAGAACAATTCAATTAGGTCTAAGTCGAAAGCTATGGTCAGTAGTCATTCATTGTAATATCCCGCCAGTCAGTATCGGAATATTACCAGTCGATCGTGTCGGAGGATTTGAATTTAAGGAAAGTGAGTATGGAGAATATTTATTACGTAATGTCAGATATTACAGATTAAGTATCAGTGTCAGATTTAACACGCTTAAGGCAAGGGCATTTTGGTAATTGCACGATTAAGAAATATTTATTTGGATTTGGCCCAAAATATCTCACTTTTTCTTTTGTTTTCTCTCTCTAGGTTTTGGCAAGAGCTTTCTCCTCCTTCTCTCTACTTCCATCGATCTCTCTCTTCTCTCCTCACCTCATCAATTCATCAAATCTTCTTCCTCAAAGATTCAAGATCAAGTTTTGGTCTCTCTATCATCCCACAAGAGATTGGTAACTTGGTTTGAGCTTGTTTCCAATTCTTCTCCTCTTTAGAAGAGATTCAAGGCTAGGGTTTGTTATTTGGTTAAGTGGGAGTTAGAGCTTGAATAGGTCATGGTTTCACCTTGATCAAGAACTAGTATGAAGCTTGGAATGATATCACTATTCTTCCTCACTTAGGGATTCTCTTGAGATTAGGGGTTTGGTGAAAAAGCTTGAGATGGAGTATTAACTTAAAGATTGATGATCAACAAGGGATCATGGTGCCTTAGATTGCAAGGAAAACATCAAGATTGTATGCTATGAGCAAAGGAAGTAAGTTGACCAAAAGCTAGGGTTTGGACTTGTTTGAGCCTGGAGCTTGGAGCTGTCACAAGATAGGGAGAAGTCGGCATATGTTGACGGAATTAGTAGGCTCTCAAAAATAGCGTTATGTGATTGAAGTTATGGACTTGTATGTTCAGAGTGGACAAGGTTCTACTGTTCGGGAAGTTGCGTTACGCGGTATCGTAATGAGGTAAGCTACTCGTAATGGAAGAAGTTAAGGATTTAAGTGAAAGTTTTATGTTATCAGGATTAAAGCATTAATTTCCGACGTACCGAGAATTGTATCGAATTAAGTTGATGTTTGCCATGTATATATTATAGAATATTTTATGATGTTAGGAATGAATGATATGCATTGGATTACTTAAGGAATAAGAATGTTTTTAGGAAAATTGAGCCAAAGAAACTCGCCAATAGCGAACCTGGGGCGAAATTCTTTGTTTTGCCGAAAACTGTCAGTTCGTCTCTAGGGTCTGCAGTAACTATTGGGGAATCGTTTTCACAATCTTTTAAGTGATGAAAACCTTTATAACATCAAGTAACGAATGCATATCACATCCTAAGGTTTCCAAAGGAAAGGGCATGGACAACTATCAACGAAAATCGATTCGGTTTAAGGTGACTTTGGGAGTTAATGTGTCAAGAGTCAAGATGAGCTTAGACCAAGAGTTTAGAGGATTCCGGTATTTAGAATGGACATCATGGACGCGAAGGCATGAAGAAAGGAATTAGAGTTATGTGAAATCACAAGGTTCATGGATTTTGCGGAGTTATGAGTACCCCTCGAATCTATGTTTTGCTTGATTGACTTGCTAAGGCTCGTTATAGTGTTGAATCATAAAGTTTACATGATTTTAGAAAGATTGAAGTTGACATTTTGAAATTTAAGATGAAAGTTTTGTAGGTACCGGTCTGTTACGACTCGCGTAGAGTGGGTTAAACTCACTAGAACCAAGACTTGATGGCACGTATGTGTTATCAACTCGTTCTGTGATTTTAGAGTAACGACTGGGGCCTAAATCCAGTATATTTTTATAAATATATATATATTGGAAAATCATCAACGTCAATAACCCGTGTGCTAATTTACGAAATTTTCTTTAAAAGAAAAACTAACGAGCAAGCATAGAAATGATTAAGCAAAACCTAGTATGCGAGAAATGCGAAGATGCAATGTTAGATGTTCAAAGAAGGTATGCCCGAGTACAAGATGAGTTATCATGGGAAGTTGTAAGAACGATTCATGGAATAGTATATATGTAGTAACAAAGATGTGCCCTATGAATCAAGATTGCTTCAGAACAAGTGTAGTTATGGCATTGATATGTCAAGAGGTAAGTTTACCTTAAGATTTAACCTTACAAGCAAAGGGTAGCGCAAGGTTGCAGAGTAGGTTGCAACATAGAAGATCTTGAGAATAGTTCAAGAAGATAGTAATCAAGAGATGAACGGAAGTGTCAAGTTTCACTCGTCTCAACGGATCAGAGTATTGGGTTAAGCCAACCGGTGGGAATCAAAGTAGCGCAACAGAAGTTAATCAGTAAAGTGGTTGACAGTAACCATGGAACATGGAATCTGGTAGTAAGAATCTTCGTGAAGGATGTTCAGGATAGTAATGCAGTTTAGTGAGAAGTATTATGAGACAAGCAAGGAGTTCTCGATATGATAAGTAAGTAATGATACTCCCACTGTCAGTGATGATTAATGTAAAAGTATAAAGGATGTATCTTCACTTAAGTAAGACAAGGAAGACTAGAGTTATCTCAATGAATTAATCGGGTTGCATAATTGTAATGTCGAATGTGTAGAAGAGCTATTCGTTAGTCAGAAGAGTATGTGCTATGTTAAGGAAATCCGGTTTATGAGATATGCACGATGAAGTACATACCCTCTTTTACCATACTTGTTAAGTGATAACGATACTTGCTAGAATAGTGTTAAGCCATGATTTATAACTTTTAAAGTTAAGATTGGTAATAAGGAACTTGGGAACGATGTTGTTTTAAAAACATGAAATTTTATATTGTTGAAACTAGTGAGGCGTGTCGTAAGCGAGCAAGCTCACTTAAGACGTACAGGCTGCAGGGCCAACTTGTTTTAGACAAGTTTGGGGCGAGTTGTGAAACCTTTTTCAAAATATAGAGACTCGTCCTGTGGTTCTGCAGTATTATTACAGACTCAGTTTTAAAATGATATTTTTAAGTCAATTATCTAATCGTTCCAAGAACCTATGTACCAAAGTTTAGAAATTTTTAGAAGCAAAATGCTAGAATGAGTATCGTTATTGACTAACGAGAAGTGGTACTAGAAAGTATGCGAATACTATGGAAGATAAGGTATTAAGAGGAAACGGCAATGTCCGTGTGATATCAATATCATACTGGATGCACGGATTTGTGCTAAGAGTGTTAAATGCAAGTGCAAGTGGACTTAGTAGAAAGTTTTAAGAGTATGTGATCCACAAGACTGGTTAATAAATTGTCAGACGAAACGGTATAATTGATTTCGCTTCTTTATGCCAAGTTAGACGAGTTACCCATGGATACAGGTGCAAAGAGATAGAAAGGTTTCTTAAGACTATGATAAAAGATAAGAGGTTTGTAGAATCATCAAGATAAGTAATATAAGTAACGAGCACAAGTTGCAAGGTGCGGTAAGAAAGATTGTGTATGCATGAGAATGTATGCATGATAAGATGTTTTAGATGCAAGTAAGCACTGTAGGGCAAACCTGGATTCCGGTAGGACCCCAGTTTAAAGGCAAATCCTGAGTGTTTTAGTTATGGAAGGTTACTCAGATGTGTTATACCCTAATTTTGGACCTAAAAATACTTGTTCAAACTTTCTTTCATCCTTGATATATGTCTATCATCCTTGAACATTTGTCAATCTGCTATTGTTTACACTAACATTTCACTCTGCTTTATCTCTCAATTTAGTTTTACATATCTTTTCAACTGTGTGTTTGTCCATGTTTTCTTGCATTTCAAGTCATCCAAAAACATCTTTCCTGCATTTTAAGTCATTTGATATGTCTCTGATCAATTGCATCTTTCTCTGCATCTTATTTCAATATTATTTGCAAAATTCATGAAAAAGGGTATTTTAGTCATTTCCTGCATTCCACTCATTTTAGTCCCTTAAAAATTGTTTGAGCCTTTTCAATTGGTTTGAATAAGTCTTTATTTCAATTCTATGTCAAAATCCATTTCAAAAATTGCATTTGAAGTCACTTTGAGTCAGTTTAGCCCCTAGGGGCATTTTAGTCTTTTCATGTGTTAAAACTCTGTTTAAATTCTAAAAATTGTCTCTGAGTCTTTTCAATTGGTTTGAATAAACTCTTGCTTCAATTCCCTGTTAAAAATCCATTTTAAAATTGCATCTGAGTCATTTTGAGTCGTTTTAGTCCCCAGGGGCATTTTGGTCATTTCACACGAAATTTCGACAGAGAGAGGTTACTTTAAAGTACCTCATTTAAGTAGTTGGTTCATTTTAGTCCGTTTTGTCATTTTTAATCGTCTCATTTTACGTTATTTTCAATTTACGTTTTTTAAACCAATTTTAGTTTTTTTTATTATTAAGTCCTCAAAGTCTTCAAATTTACATTTTAAGGTATTTTTTTTACAGTTTTTTCTATTTTTTTAAAAAGTTATTTATTTTTTGTAACTAAAAATTATTTAATTTAAATAATTAATTAGGTGGATAATAACATCAAATGTGGTGGGGGGTAAAATTCCGAAAAACATTAAATTGGGGGGTTAAAATTCTGAGTTTCAAAATAGGGGGGGGGGGGGGGGGGGGGGGGGGGTAAAATTCCGAAAAACATTAAATTGAGGGGGTAAAATTCCGAGTTTTAAAATAGGGGGGGGGGGGGGGTAAAATTCCGATTCATCCAAAATAGGGGGCAAAATTGCACTTAAGCCTTTTTCTTAAGGTTTGTACGGTTACAGTGTGGCTTTGGTACGTTAAGGGTACACATGTCCATTTTTTGCGTGTAGAAAATGAGGCGGTTTTCATCAGAATTAATAAATTATACTCCCTCCGGTCTCAAATGTAAGAAACTTTTCACTTTTTAGATTCATTCAATAAATGATGTATTTGGTCTTTATTATAGACCACATACATCATTTATTGAATGAACAAAAAAAGTGAAAAGTTTCTTACATTTGAGACCGGAGGTAATAGTTTTTTTTTCTTCTAAAACTCAAACGTTTCTAGAGTCATACAACAACCATTATATTACTGTGGGACTGCTGCTGCTACCTGCTCAGTGCTCACCTTTCCAAAGTTCTCGGTCTTGTCTGCCAAAAGTTGGAGGAAGTAGAAAAGTCAAGCTTTTATTTTACTGTGTAAGGTCTCTTCTTATCTTCTTACTTCTTACTCACTCCAGTCTCAAATGTAAGAAATTTTTCACTTTTTAGGTTCATTCAATAATTGATGTATGTTGTCTATAATATGGACCACATACATCAATTATTGAATGAACCTAAAAAGTGGAAAGTTTCTTACATTTGAGACCGGAGGGAGTAGTGTATACTCCCTCTGTCTCATAATAGATGGCCTGTTTGACAATGTACAATATTGATTTTGAAGTAGATAATATAGTCACAAGGAAGGGGGGGTTTGAATTGTGACCCTTTTAAAATTAAACCTGTCACTTAAAATTTTATTCTCAAGTTGAAAACTTGGAATGGTTAAGTTGACTGACAGACTTCAGAACGTTCTGAAGTGTTAGTCTGAAAAACAGTTTAAACAGTTAAGTTAATTAAACGTGTTTGTGTGTGTGTTGTGTTTACTGAAATTAAAGAGTAAAGAGAAGAGAAGAAGGACACACAGAAATTTATAGTAGTTCACCCAATGTGGGCTAGTCTACTCCTCACAGTTTTGTGAGATTTTCCACTATGATGCTTGAGATAACTTCTCAAATCCTGCACCGTACAACTCTGTTCACCTGAACAATTACACAACCTGTATTCTCTAAGCCTCAGCAGGCTTGCACCTTTCTTGCTAAGTTACCTACTTAGACTTTACACCTTCCTACTCAACCTAATACTTTAGTACCCCTAAAGCTAGATGAGACTTTGTTTACAATTTGTATGGAGTTTGTATGGAGTTTGAATGATATAGATCAGACAAAGGAGAAATGGAGGAAGAGATTTATCTTTAAAAAGATAAGAGAAATATTGATGTACACTTTGAAGACTTCTTGGAATCTTTGTGATGATCAATATTTTTGCTAAAGCTTCAAACACTCTTATGTTGTTTTCTTGTATGCTTTGCAAAGGTGTGTGTTATGCTGAGGTCTTGATCTCTATTTATAGAGTTTCTTGAACCTTTGTAGCCGTTGGAGAGTGTCCACTGGTCTTGTGCCACGTGTCCTGGGACCCACCAACTTATACTTGAATTCTGGGCAAAACTGATGTACTTCAGAATGTTGCTGTGTTCTTGAGAATACTTCAGAATGTTGTTGTGTTCTTGAGAATACTTCAGAATGTTGTTGTGTTCATCATGATCTTCATCTGGGTTCATGTGGATGAACGGTCAGATATGCATCTGGGCTTTTTGCAGATGAATGTCACATGAATTTCTGAGTTGTACTTGAAGATTTGCTTTGTACGACTTTAGAATGTTCCTGGGTCAGATTTTCTTTGCAATCTGTCTTGGAACAAGTGCAGGATCTCATAAAGTGGAGCTGTCACTTTCATTCCATGCTTTAGGGGATTTGGTTTGCTTTGTACAGTACCAACTTCCTTATGTGTCGAAATCTTGTTGAATAAGATTTGATCTTGCTTTTGTCTTTACCTTTTTCTTTCCAACAACTGTACTGTTCATGTCAGAAAAAAGCATGGAGCATGATCGAACTTTCTGAACTCAGGGGACTTCAGAATGTTTCTTTTTGTTTCACTTAGGATGATTTGTAAGACTCTTATTTGATGTAATCAAATCCTAATAGTGAAACATTTATGAAGTGCAGCTTGAAAACATCTAGGATAATATTCTTGACGGAATATTCCTAATGTTTTGTACTTCAAATGTTCATAGTCTTGAATGAACATTGAAGATGCCCTTTTTGACTTTAATCAATTAAATGCCTTTATTCCTTGATTGATTTTAGTCATTGTACTTTACTGGGCTTTTATTTAAGTCACGTAGACCTTGCATGTTCTTTATTTGGATCATGAAAATCTGGGCTTGGTTCTTGATGTTCATCATGAACAACCTTCTGAACTCTGTCCAACCTTCTGAACTCTTTTTAACTTTCTGAACTCTGACTGAGTTCTTAAGTCTTTATGTCCTTTGATTCTTTGTTTCTTGGTATGAATTGAAACTTGTTCCTGTCTTAATTAACCACTCAAGAGCACAAGTTAAATACCAACAAATTAATCAAAGTCCATTAATTCCTTAATCATCAAGGTTTGTTATCTTTAAAATTAATTAGGGATTTTGCCTCAACAATCTCCCCCTTTTTGATGATGACAAACCTTTGATTTAGGATAATGGATTTTGATTATATATATATGAGGAGTTTCAGAGCTAAAAATATATTTTTATGCTCCCCCTCATTTTTATAATACATGCAGTGAGTTTTTAAAAGCTTTATAAAGCTCCCCCTCACTTTTATAATTTATGGCATAAATAAAACATGTATTTTTTGAACCAAATTCATTTTTCATTCATTAATGTTTAAACATTCAGTACAAGTTCATGACTTATATGGTTCAAAAAGAAAAAAGAAATTATAAAAGCATATGTGATCAAGCAAAAAAAAGGAATGAAGTTTTAAGAACTTCTCCAACAAGATTTGATCACTGACCTACTTAGGGCCTAAGCCTAGAAACTTAAAGACATAATTATCCTAAAGCTTCTCCCCTTTTTGTCATCTGCAAAAAGTTAAGGAGGTACAAGACATAGAGAACTAAGGGGTGGAATCCCCAGAGTCAGAAGAGGGCTCAGAGTCAAATACACTAGGATCTTCAAAAACAGGAGGGTCCATGGCAAGACCAGGAGCTTGAACATCAACTGTCCATTTAGCTAGCACACAAGCAATCTTATGAGTCTTAGTGGAGACCCTAAGAGCCCTGGCAGCCAATTTCTCAGCTCTGGATGGTTTAGCAGAGGGAGCAGGAGCAGATGCTTCAACCTTTTCCTTAGAAGGACCATCTTTGGTGACAAAGGTATCCAGAGATTCAAAGAGGTCAGGAATGTTTGGCAGTTTGCTAGTGTTTTTATTTGTGACTGGTGGTGGAGAAGGTACCACATTTGGAGTGGGCAGAGGAGAAACAAAAAACTTTCCAACTTCTGATTCCATGGTGGAAGTGGAGAAATTAAGATTCTGATTTTGAGGAGTTCGTTAAGCCATGAGCTGGACTTCAGCAGAAGGTAGTGATCCTGATGCTTGAGGAATGGGGTCAATAGACATTTCATTCTCTTGAGGCAGATTTGGTTCAGCAGTTGCATTTGTCTGAACATTCTGAACTATGATTGCAGGATTTTCTTGAAGTTCCTGAATCATTTCCTGAGTCTCCTGAAGCACTTCTTCATTGTTATCAAGCTGTGCATCTTGGTACACATTCAAATCAGAGCTGGGATCTTCCACATTCAGATCAAAACCAGCTTGATTTTCTTCTTGCTCAATCTCTTGAGAGTCCATGTTATCATGTCCCTCACTCATCCTTTGAGAGACAAGAATTTCAGCTACATCATGCAGGTCTTGGTCATCTTCCTGAGATGTTTCTCCAACAGCATCAGCAACTTTCTGAGCTGTTTTCTCAATATTTTCTTCAACTCCATCAACTTTCTGAAGTTGTTCATCAGGTGAGGCAGTAACATTCTAAACTGCAGCAGCAATGGTTGAATCATTTTTCTGAAGTTCTTCTCCAGGAATTGCAGCAACCTTGGATGCTTCTTGAGTTATCTCTTCTTCTTTCTCATGAGAGACAACTTCTTCTTGAGTTTTCTCTTGGTCACCAGCAACATCTTTCTTCTGAGAGTCTTCAACATTCTGAACTTCTGCATTTTGTTGAAGTATCTCTCTAGCACGTTCAGCAACTCCTTGAAAGAGACTAATAACTGGGGTTCATCTTCCTTTGGAGGAGAATCAGCCATATCATCATCAGAGGCTTCATTGTCCTCTTGTCTGTGAACACTTGACAAGTTCCTGACCTTTTCAAGTTTTCTCTTCTTCCTTGTCATCTTAACCTTCTGATCTGAGTGCCTTTTGATAGATCCAGTAGTTTCTGAAGATGTAGGAGTAGGCATGTTTGAGGTGGTTATGTGAAGTTGAGCAAGAGTCTTTGAGGTGAATCT
The DNA here is from genome assembly GCF_051527215.1 of Medicago sativa. NCBI lineage: Eukaryota > Viridiplantae > Streptophyta > Magnoliopsida > Fabales > Fabaceae > Medicago > Medicago sativa. Next base: position 33,339,551 of record NC_140756.1, on the reverse strand, counting down.
CATGAAGGTGTAGTCACCATCTTCTCCTTCAAGGTCAACCTTAGCAGCTCTAAGAATAGGGGTGATATGCATACCATAAGCAAGGGCAGCATTTGATTGTTTGGGATTCATACATGAGTCTATCATGTGTTGAAGAATGATATAACAAAGATTCAACTTCTTCTTTGTGATTAGGTGATACATGATGCAAAGATCTGTGTCTGTGACTGCTTCAAAAGTACCACTCCTTGGAAGCAGGGTGTGCCTAATCATGTTGTGTAGAATCTTTGGGACATCTCTTAGATTTGTGGAGTTGAAAGAGTGGTCAGGCTTGGTGTACTCAGCTATGAGTTTGTTACGACTGACTTTCATCTTATCAAACCAGGAAGGAAAGAAGAGTTCATTACCTTCATTAGGGATTCTCAATGCTTTTGAGAGAAATTCCTTGGTGATCTTGATTTCTACTCCCTTGACAGTGGTGATGAGAATCTTTTCGTTCTTCTTTTCCTTGACACTCATTGAGCTATAGAACTCTCTTACTAAATCTTCAAAGGTGAGGTCTTGGAGGGACACAAAGTGGGTCCATTCCTGAGAGTCAGTATATTCTCGTAGGTTCCAGTTTTTCTTCTTAAGATCAGCAAAGTCAAAATATTTTGCTCTGCTTACTGGTCTTTGAGATTGCTTTGCTTCCTTCTCAGCCTTCATCAAATATGCAATCAGTTTGACATCCTTCCCTTTTCCATGCTTGGGAGGAGAAGCTTCTTTTTCTCCTTCTTCCTCAGATGAGAGTGAGTTCTTTTCTGAAGTTTCAGATGCTGGAGGAGTCTTAATTACTTGAGTCTTTCCCTTATTTTTCTTCTTCTTAGACTCAGCTTTTGAAGCCTTCATGAACTCAGAGAGAGTTTCATCACCATCATCATTTTCTCTAGAGTCTGTGAGATCTACGTGAGAGATTGTTTTGGTTTTAGAGGATGACGAACCAGACATAATCCTTGAGGATTTCCTAGTGGCCTTCTTCTTGGTCTTAAGTTTGGATGATTTGGTGATTTTGGAGGGTTCAGAGATTGGAATGATTTCGTCTGGTAAAATGGTGTGGACAGGGGTTTCGTTCAGAGGTGATGAGTTTGATTCATCAGCAGCGGTTTGAGATGGTGGTTGAGAACGAGCAACAGGGGTTGAGTCATCTTCAGATAATGGAGATGTTGTTTTGGTTCGAGCCATTTGAGAACGAAGACAAAGACAAAGATTTTGGGTTTTTGGAGAGAGAAGGAAAGAAAGAAATGAGAAAGTTTTAAAGTGAGGAGTTAGTGAAAGGAGTAGTTGGATATATAGAAGTGAACGTGTGAGAGTGGAGAAGTGGAAGAAGTTTGATGATGGCAGTTTTTATGGGGAAAGAGGAAAAAGAAAAACGGTACAGAGAGGAGAGAGAAAAAGTAGCCGTTAAAGGAGGGAAGTAGAAAAGGTGTAGTTGACCTTTTTACCATTGCCTAATGGTTAAAAACCAAATGAGGCTTCTTTTAGGTTAGCATTAAATGCTAGAGATATGGAAGGATCCTAAAAGAAGTAAATAATCATTTTATAAATGAATTATTTAATTTATCATGAATGTCAGTTCTGAACCTTTTTATCAGATGCGAACATTCTGAACTTGGTTGAACATTCTGAACTTTGCAAACATTCTGAACTTTGCAAACATTCTGATCTTAGTTGAACCTTCTGATTTTGGATCAGAGAGCATCAAGGGGGTTGGTCTATGGCCCTTAGTGTTTACAGTGATCAACCTTTGTTGGGATTTTTCATGATTAACAATTTTTCTTTAATAAAATTGAATCTATCCTCAACTAATGGTTTTGTAAATATGTCAGCTAGTTGATTTTCAGTATCAACAAAGCTTAATGCAATATCCTTTTTCTGAATATGGTCTCTAATGAAATGATGCTTAATTTCAATATGCTTAGACCTAGAATGTTGAATTGGATTTTTAGAAAGATTAATAGCACTTGTATTGTCACACATAATAGGAACATTTGTGTACCTTAGTGAATAATCTTCCAGCTGATTTTTGATCCACAAAACTTGAGAGCAACAACTTGCTGCAGAGACATATTCAGCTTCAGTTGTGGAGAGTGCAATGGTGTTTTGCTTTCTGCAAGACCATCCAATCAAAGCTTGTCCCAAGAATTGACAGGTTCCACTTGTACTCTTCCTCTCAACTTTGACTCCATCATAATCAGCATCACAATAGGCTACAAGATCAAAACTAGAACTTTTTCTATACCAAAGGCCAAGATCATTAGTACCTACTAGATATCTAAAAATCCTTTTAACTGCAGTTAAATGAGATTCTTTTGCACATGTTTGAAATCTAGCACATAAGCCTACTGCAAACACTATGTCAGGTCTGCTAGCAGTCAAATATAATAACGAGCCTATCATGCCTCTATATTCTTTTTCAGAAACAGATTTTCCATTTTCATCTTTATCTAAACTTGAGGATGGATGCATAGGGGTGACCATGATTTTTGCCTCATTCATTTTATATTTCTTAAGAATGTCTTTGACATACTTTTCTTGACTTATGAAAATTCCATTTGGATGTTGTTTGATTTGTAAACCAAGGAAAAAACCAAGTTCACCCATCATGCTCATTTCAAATTCACTTTGCATGAGATTGGAAAAGTCTTCACACATTTTTATTTTTGTAGCACCAAAAATGATATCATCAACATAAACTTGGACACTGAGTAAGTCTGAGTTATGAGTTTTTCTAAAAAGTGTGGTATCAATTTTTCCTCTTGAAAATCCATTTTCAATTAAGAATGTGCTAAGTCTATCATACCAAGCTCTAGGAGCTTGTTTAAGACCATAAAGTGCTTTGGTTAGCTTAAAAACATGATTTGGTTTTTCTTTATCTATGAAGCCAGGAGGTTGACTTACATAAACCTCTTCATTTAGAAAACCATTTAAAAATGCACTTTTCACATCCATTTGAAAAAGTTTAATGCTTTTATGAGCAGCATATGCAAGAAGTATTCTGATAGCTTCTAACCTTGCTACTGGTGCAAAGGTCTCATCATAGTCAATACCTTCTTGTTGATTGTAGCCTTGAGCAACTAACCTTGCCTTGTTTCTGACAACCTTACCATTTTCATCAAGCTTGTTCCTGAAAACCCATCTTGTTCCAATGATGGTTTTCTCTTGATTATTTGGGACCAGGTTCCAGACTTTGTTCCTTTCAAACTGAGAAAGTTCTTCCTTCATGGCCTCAATCCAAGAGTCATCAATAATAGCTTCATTGATTGACTTGGGTTCCATTTGAGAGATCATTGCCATGTTGGTATCTTGGAAGGACAATCTGGTTCTTACACCATCAGTTGTGCTTTCATTCTGAAGTTCTGGCACTTCTGTGTCTTCACTTTATTTTGGTTGAGAATGTTCATCATATTCATCAAATATGACATGCATACTAATTTCAACTGTCTGGGTTTTTAGATTGTACACTCTATAACCTTTAGAAGTTGTAGAGTATCCTAAAAAGATAGCTTTATCTGATTTAGGATCAAACTTACCCAATTTTTCTTTATTGTTCAGAATGTAGCAATAGCAGCCAAATATGTGAAAGTAAGATATGCTAGGTTTAATGTTTTTCCAGAGTTCATATGGGGTTTTATTAAGAACTTTTCTTATTGAAACTCTATTCAAAATGTAGCAAGATGTGTTAATGGCTTCTGCCCAAAAGTAATTTTCAACATTTGATTCATTTAACATTGTTCTAGCCATTTCTTGCAAAGTTCTATTTTTTCTTTCAACAACTCCATTTTGTTGTGGAGTTCTTGCACAAGAAAAATTATGTTTAATACCATTTTCATCAAAGAATGTTTTGAAGGATGCATTTTCAAATTCTCCTCCATGATCAAAGAAATGCTTCAAAAGATTCATCTTTGTGTTTTAAAAATAGAACCCATGTAAATCTGGAAAAATCATCAACAATAACAAAACCATATCTTTTGCCATTTAGACTTGCAGTTTGAACTGGACCAAAAAGATCAATGTGAAGAAGCTCTAAAGGTTTCTGAGTTGAACCAAACTCAATGGTTTTGAAACTACTTTTGACTTGTTTTCCTTTAACACAAGCTTCACAGATCTTGTCCTTTTCAAAACTGATCTTTGGCAAACCTCTAACTAGATCAAGTTGAGAAAGTTTAGCAATGGTTTTCATACTTATATGACCAGCTCTTTTATGCCAAATCCATTTATCTTTTTCAAGAGAAATAAAACATGATTCAGCTGGCATATCATTTAAATCTAAGACATATAAGTTCTTTCTTCTTGATCCAGTGAAAAACAACTTGTTAGAGGAGGTCTGTCTTATTTCACATATGTTAGGTTTAAAGATCACTTCAAATCCACTACCACACAATTGACTTATGCTAAGTAGATTGTGTTTTAAACCTTCTACATACTGAACATTTTCTATTTTAGCAGAGTTAGGCTTACCTATAGTACCTTTACCTCTGATCTTACCTTTGTCATTATTTCCAAATGTCACCAGTCCTCCATCCTTCTTTTCAAAGGTCAGAAAACAGTTCCTGTCACCTGTCATGTGTCTAGAACAGCCACTATCCAAGTACCATGGCTTTGTTCTTGCACCTTGAGTCAGGACCTACATTTGACAAGACAAAAACTTTAGGTACCCATGTAATGTTGGGTCCTTGAGGGTTAGTTCTTCTAAGAGATCTTTTCTGATTGTAACTTTCTGTCTTGTATGATCAGATTTGTTACAGCAGGAACACATCTTCTTAGCTTTCTCAGCCTTTTGTGAACTTTCTGATCTATTGAGATGAGAACGTTCTGAACTAAGATTAATTTTATTTTTTCTAATAAAATTCTTCTTATGAAAGCATACAGACACATCATGTCCTAATTTATCACAGTAAGAACATTTCAGTTTCATTTCAGCCTTTTGAGGTACAAAACTTTTAATAAGATTCTTGTTTGGATCCTTGAATCCTAAACCAGATTTTTTATCACTTTTGCTTTGTGATCCCAAAATGTTTTGAAATGTTTCTGTAGACTTTATGAAACATGTAAGATCATTTTTTAATTCCTCAACTTACTTTTTCAAAAGAATGTTTTCCTTTTGTACCTCAGAAGGTTTGGAATGAATGTTCTTCTGTTTCTTGTTTAACTCTCTTTGTTGTTCAGACATTTTAAAATGAGAGTCCTGTAAAGTTTGTATAATTTTTCTAGATTCATCATATTTGTTTTGAAGTTCTTCCTTTTCTATTTTTAGTTCAGAAAGTTCCTTGATTAATGATTGACATCTATTAGTTAAGAAGTTAGAATCATATAAAAGACTATCAAGTTTGCTTTCAAGATCTTTATATAGAGGATGAGTTTTATAGACAATTACCTCTTCTTCATCATCTGTTTGAGCCATCAAACTTAAGTTGGCTTCCTTATCTTCTTGTGGTTCTGTTTCTTCCATGTCATCACAAGTGATCATAGCTTTCTTCTTGAAGGGTGGCTTTCTTTGCACCTTTTTAATGTCAGGGCATTCACTTTTGTAGTGTCCAGTTTTGTTGCATCCCAAACAGGTGACCTGACTCTTGTCAGCTTCTGATCTGGTGTTGTTTGTGTTGGGAAATTTCTTCCTGAGTTGATTTCTTCTCATCATCATTCTTTGTATTCTCTTGGAGATTAGTGCCAGTTCATCTTCAGCTTCTTCTTCATGAACTTCCTCAATTTCTTGTGTTTCTTGCACATCATCTTCAATTACTGATGAGGTTTGCTGAGAGGCTTTCAAGGCAAGTGACTTGACCTTCTTCACTGGTTTGTCTCCTTGAAGTACAACTTCATGAGCTCTTAGTGAGCCAATGAGATCTTCCAGGTTCATAGATTTTAAATCTTTAGCCTGAGTAATTGCAGTGACCATAGGTCTCCACATACTTGGAAGGCATCTCAATATTTTTCTGATTCTCTCATGAGTGGAATATGCTTTTCCAAGAGATCTCATTTCATTTACTATTGTAGTAAATCTGGCATACATCTCATCAATGGTTTCATTTTCACTCATTTCAAAGACTTCAAACTTTCTGACTCCAATGTCAATTCTAGTTTCTTTGACATGAGATGTACCTTCATGATGTATTCTCAAAGTATCCCATACCTCTTTGGCATTCTTGCATTCATCAACTCTTTCACTTTCTTCCATGGTTAGTGCACATGATAAAAAGAGTCTAGCTTTAGAGTTTAGTAATACCTGAGCTTTTTCATCAGTTGACCATGCACTCTTATCTTTGATGGTGTCTTCTTTGGTCTTTGGAACAAAGTCTCCATCTGTGATTACTGACCACATGTCATTGTCTTGAGATCTGAGAAAGAGTTCCATCTTGCCTTTCCAGAAGTAGTAGTTTGATCCATCAAAAAGTGGTGGTCTGTTTGATGATCCTCCTTCAGCTATGTATTTGACTTTAGACATACTTCCTTCCTGAATCTTTTCTCTAACACTTGTTTAAGTGTTCAAACCCTTAGAACCGGGCTCTTGATGCCAATTGAAGTAGATAATATAGTCACAAGGAAGGGGGGGTTTGAATTGTGACCCTTTTAAAATTAAACCTGTCACTTAAAATTTTATTCTCAAGTTGAAAACTTGGAATGGTTAAGTTGACTGACATACTTCAGAATGTTCTGAAGTGTTAGTCTGAAAAACAGTTTAAATAGTTAAGTTAATTAAATGTGTTTGTGTGTGTGTTGTGTTTACTGAAATTAAAGAGTAAAGAGAAGAGAAGAAGGACACACAGAAATTTATAGTAGTTCACCCAATGTGGGCTAGTCTACTCCTCACAGTTTTGTGAGATTTTCCACTATGATGCTTGAGATAACTTCTCAAATCCTGCACCGTACAACTCTGTTCACCTGAACAATTACACAACCTGTATTCTCTAAGCCTCAGCAGGCTTGCACCTTTCTTGCTAAGTTACCTACTTAGACTTTACACCTTCCTACTCAACCTAATACTTTAGTACCCCTAAAGCTAGATGAGACTTTGTTTACAATTTGTATGGAGTTTGTATGGAGTTTGAATGATATAGATCAGACAAAGGAGAAATGGAGGAAGAGATTTATCTTTAAAAAGATAAGAGAAATATTGATGTACACTTTGAAGACTTCTTGGAATCTTTGTGATGATCAATATTTTTGCTAAAGCTTCAAACACTCATATGTTGTTTTCTTGTATGCTTTGCAAAGGTGTGTGTTATGCTGAGGTCTTGATCTCTATTTATAGAGTTTCTTGAACCTTTGTAGCCGTTGGAGAGTGTCCACTGGTCTTGTGCCACGTGTCCTGGGACCCACCAACTTATACTTGAATTCTGGGCAAAACTGATGTACTTCAGAATGTTGCTGTGTTCTTGAGAATACTTCAGAATGTTGTTGTGTTCTTGAGAATACTTCAGAATGTTGTTGTGTTCATCATGATCTTCATCTGGGTTCATGTGGATGAACGGTCAGATATGCATCTGGGCTTTTTGAAGATGAATGTCACATGAATTTCTGGGTTGTACTTGAAGATTTGCTTTGTACGACTTCAGAATGTTCCTGGGTCAGATTTTCTTTGCAATCTGTCTTGGAACAAGTGCAGGATCTCATAAAGTGGAGCTGTCACTTTCATTCCATGCTTTAGGGGATTTGGTTTGCTTTGTACAGTACCAACTCCCTTATGTGTCGAAATCTTGTTGAATAAGATTTGATCTTGCTTTTGTCTTTACCTTTTTCTTTCCAACAACTGTACTGTTCATGTCAGAAAAAAGCATGGAGCAGGATCGAACTTTCTGAACTCAGGGGACTTCAGAATGTTTCTTTTTGTTTCACTTAGGATGATTTGTAAGACTCTTATTTGATGTAATCAAATCCTAATAGTGAAACATTTATGAAGTGCAGCTTGAAAACATCTAGGATAATATTCTTGACGGAATATTCCTAATGTTTTGTACTTCAAATGTTCATAGTCTTGAATGAACATTGAAGATGCCCTTTTTGACTTTAATCAATTAAATGCCTTTATTCCTTGATTGATTTTAGTCATTGTACTTTACTGGGCTTTTATTTAAGTCACGTAGACCTTGCATGTTCTTTATTTGGATCATGAAAATCTGGGCTTGGTTCTTGATGTTCATCATGAACAACCTTCTGAACTCTGTCCAACCTTCTGAACTCTTTTTAACTTTCTGAACTCTGACTGAGTTCTTAAGTCTTTATGTCCTTTGATTCTTTGTTTCTTGGTATGAATTGAAACTTGTTCCTGTCTTAATTAACCACTCAAGAGCACAAGTTAAATACCAACAAATTAATCAAAGTCCATTAATTCCTTAATCATCAAGGTTTGTTATCTTTAAAATTAATTAGGGATTTTGCCTCAACAGATTTAACATACTTTGACTGTTTTTTCTCCTAGTATATAAAGATAAGCAATATAATGTAAGATGTTGTTGGATTCGTCTCGATGAGTATTTTTAAAATATTAAATTTTCATAATTTTTTATAATAGAGAAATTAAGATATTATAAATAAAAAAATATACATTAATATGTGTGTCAGAGTCAACTGTATCAAGTAATATAGGACGGAGGGAGTAAAAAGTAAGCCTTGTCAAGATTTTTGGTTTGACTCAATTATAATATAGTATATAATTTTCTATTATATTTTTTCAGATTTTTTCACAAAGTAATAATACTAGGGAGTAGGATGTAGCACACGCAATAGTGCTACACCTTTAACCAATAAATATACAAGTGGAACTGGAAGTACTGACAAAGATTTTCCTCTTAAGGCTTATGTGACAATTTTTCAAGAAAGGCATGAACGAAAAGGAAATAATGCAACTTAGAACTGCAACTATAGAAATAATCCCTCCGTCCCATATTACTTCACTTATTTAGAATATTTGCACTATTCATGTACCATGCTTTGACTCTATTTTTCTACTAATATATAAAAACAAAATATAGCATATAAGATGTTGTTAGATTCGTCTCGATTAATATTTTCAAAATATCAAATTTTCGTAATTTTTTCTACTAGATTATTAAAGAAATTTAAGTTTAAAATTGTGCATTGGCATACGTGACAAAGTCAACTAGGTCAAGTAATATGGGACGGAGGAAGTATAACATATAACGGTTCTTATTTTAGAATAAGATGTCATTTGCTGCGAGAAAAGAAAAATGGGATAGCTATTTGTCCAAAAGTGACAAATGAATATCTTGCTTAGATGAAATGAAATTCTAGTGTGCTTGTTTTAAGATGTTCTATGTGATGTTCTGTAACACCCACGACGTGGCTTTCGATATCCCGCCAGTTGGATACGAAAGGTTCCCGCCAGTTGGAACGGGCACTATCCGTAAGGATGACCCCACGTTAATAAGAGGAACCGAATCACATCGGAATGAGAGGGATCCGGAGGCCGTGTAGGTATGGGACTACATGGTTGAAGGAAGGCTTATAAGAATTGTTAGGTACTACCCATATCAACAAGATGCATCTTCTTTTCGGTAGCTCAATCCATAGGAACTCCACAGTTAAGCGTGCTTGGCTTGGAGTAGTACTAGGATGGGTGACCTACCGGGAAGTTTCCCGGTAAGCGTGCGAGTGAGGACAAAACACGCTGAAAAGACTCGTGTTGGTTTGTGCGGTTAGTTGGCAATCCTAAAAAGCAGTCTGGGATGTTACATGTTCCAACGTTATGCACACAGACAGATAATGTTTCGTTTAATGTTCCAACATCAACTAGTAAACAGAATAAATAACAAGAAAGTAAATGGCATAGAAAGTTTGTTGTCTCATTTCGGTGACAAACACACCTACTATGGGGGCTACCAAGCTATGAAGGAAATCCACTAGTGTAATTCTAATGTTCTCAGCAAACACCTTGTTTACAACACAAACGATATAAATAGGATTATGCACCTAATTGCTAGCATGTAACAACAACTTGTTAGAATTAAGATTAGGAAATGTTCAACAATAAGGACATTCAATCCACTTTCCAAATTTGAAAAGTAGTAGGGATTTTAGCCGTAAAAACATATGCAGGGAACACATGAAATCCAATTAATTAAGCATAGTTATATTTGAGAGTCCATTTGAATAACTAATATATGTGATTCAGGTGTTGAAAAGAAAGGTGCACACATAACATTTAATTACTATATGTCAACTATATGTTCTGCAAAGTAAACTAAAAAAAAATATAGGAAGTTTTTCTCTCCTAGGGCTTGCTTCTATCACCTTGATCACTGTCAACCATCTTGCTAGTATTTTCCATATGATCTAATACCCCGGTGAGAGTCTGTTGTCAATCGTTTAGTATTCTACTATCCTGATTGTTATTTGTTTTGGCTTGTGTCTACTCTTTTCTCAAATGGCTCATTTATTTATGAAAGAGTACAGTAGTACAACGTGGTTTTCTTAAACATAGTCACATATCCTTGATTATGTCATTGTATACTAGCTTCTATTCAACAAATCCAACACAAAAAAGACAAGCATGCTATGGTTAAATGTAAAATTAGCATGGAGATTGGAAGAAGGAGTGCAGGAATTTCAAGTATATTTTATGGAAAGGCAGGCATACATAAGATATTGGGTTAATTATGTTTCTAGTCCCTATAAAATAGCGACCTTGTAAGTTTAGTCCCTACTTAATTTTAATAGCATTTTTAGTCCCTATAAAAAAAATTTACTTATAATTTTAGTCCCTGCTAAAACAAAGTTTGATTAATTATCCTTAAACTCTTAAATTTTTGAACGATTTTTTTGAGACAAGATTAGAACACTATGAAAGGTTCGTTTACTAAAATTTAGAATTTTCTGGCATGAAATGAATTAAATATGAATTTTTTAAAACGACAAAAGTTAAAGATAAAAAGTAATAAAATCTGGATGTAGAAATCAAATTTTGCGATAATTTTTTGCAGACGAACTTTTAGTAATGTTCTAAACATGTCTGTAAAAAATTGTTCAAAAATTTAAGAGTTTAAGCATAAATTAAACAAATTTGAATTGAGTAGGGACTAATACTCAGTGCAAAAAAACAAAATTAGGGACTAAAAATGCTATTAAAATTAAGTAGGGACTAAACTTACAAGGTCGCTATTTTATAGGGACTAGAAACATAATTAACCCTAAGATATTTCATCCTGGGAAGCAATCTATTATTACAAGAAATTCATTGAAATACTTTGGGATTCATGAGTCTTGTGCCATATATGTAAGGAAGAACAAGTATGGAGGTTGGGTTGTAGGAGGCGTATGGTGGCTTGTTTCTTCCTTCATGTATGAAACATATACTCATTGTAATTCCATACGTATTTTCAATACCAACTATGATGAGTACAAGTCAATATGGACAGTTTTAAGCTTATTGAATCCTGTCAGTTGTACTTTCACAAAGGCATTACAGGATATCCCATGCTGTATGAGTCCTTCACATACCAGATTTGGTGCAATTCTGCATCTGTACTACCATGAAATCAAAGGCGCAAAAGGAGGGGACGCGTTAGCAGCTTTCTTGACAAGTAAAGGCAATTTAATGCTGTCTAATGGAACAGAAATGTTGCTGCTGGTGAGTCAACTTTCAGCTTTATGGCATGTGTGTATTATGTTAAGGAATATAGAGCAAGGGAGGAGGGAGAGAAGGCGTTACAGAAGGCTCTACCTTCCTATACATGATTCACAACTAAATGTCATTAAGACAGAAGATACTCAAGAAGTTAATGCAATCTCTGGATGGCAGACTGAAAAGGAAATATGCTTAGTCAACAAGTATCAACCTCATTCTTTGCAAGGTATTTGTGCTGACAGACTTAACCACATTTCCTATCTCAACATTGCACTCTTAATAGAAATTAAAAATAAAAACGGGATTGAAATTTCACTGATCAATTCCCAGTTATTATTTTTAATTTACATTAAATCATGGATGAATATGGAATTAGCTTTTATGACTCATTCAAAAAATCAGCAAATCAAGCTCATCCCTACTTGTTTAAATAGCGACATTCAGAAGAGGATCAATCACAATCATATGCCTTACAACTACAGACCTTTAATTATCCTCTTTACTTTGATCACAAATTCTGTCACCACAACCATGTCAACAAATCCCTCCCAAAATGAATCCAATACTCACTCTCAGCCTGATCAAAGCCAAACCAACACTGATTTACATGACTGCTGTTTGGTTGGGAGATGGCTTAGTAACAAACCTATCCGTTTTCATGCTATCTGAAACAGACTTGCACATCTCTGGCAGCCTGACAAACAAATGGATGCAACCTTAATTGAGAATAACAGATTCCTTTTTCAGTTCTTCGATCAGGGAGAAATGGAAAGAGTTTTACACACGGGACCCTGGCATTTTGACAGTTACCCTATGCTGCTACGCAAGCTTCAGTTTGGTGAAAATCCACTCACTATGCCTATCGACACGATGGACATATGGATTCAAGCTCATAACCTTCCCTTTGGATTTATGGCTGAATCAATGGGCCATCTTTTGGGAAACCATGTTGGAAAACTGCTGAAATATGATTTTAACAACAATTATGGTACATGGCGTAAGTACATGCGCCTTAGAGTCACCATGAATGTTAATGAACCGCTGAAGCAGTGTTTGGAATTTGAAAGGGAAGGTGCTGATCCAGTAACCGTGGTTTTTAAGTACGAAAACCTTGGCAATTTCTGCTATATTTGTGGATTGCTAGGCCACACTGATGCTTTTTGCCCCAAAAGGTTTGAAGCAGGATTTATTGAAGGACCAAAGAAGTGGGGACCAAGTTTGAAAGCTGAATTTCAAGGTCCTCAAGAAGGAGGAGTGTTCACAAACCCTTGGCTGCGAAGACAAGAAACAGGTGCACAAAGGCAGAAAGGTGGGGAACGTCCAGCTTGCAGTAAGATTCATAGTCGAGTCGGGAAAGTCAAGATTGGTAGAAACTCTGTCACAAAGGAGCTGATATTTGCAAAATACATTGGGGCACAAAACAGCAGCAATGAATGGATTATTTTTGACCCTTTCAGTGCAGATTTCAATGCTTGGCCAGTCGTGGAAGTCGCTGCTGCTGCACCAGGCCCAAACATACTCCAACTAGCAGGAACGGGAGAACCTTCTGAAGTGCGTGCTGAACAGGAAGAGGATGAGGCCAGAATTGCAAGGTTGGTGCATGAAGCAAGATTGAAGAACCCAATACAAACTATGGAGATTCCCGTTCTTGTGCAACAACAAAATACTCAGATTGCTGCCAGCTTAATTAACTGTCAACCTATGGGGCAGGTTAGGATGACTGCTGCGCTGCCACTCAAAATAAGCACAAAAGATGATGGTTTAAAACAGCTGAAGCGAAGCCGGGTTGATGATTCAGGTGCTGAAGTGGAAGTTTCTGATGTTGATGCTGTTCAGACAAACATAGGTTCTCTAGCAATAGATAGTCAGGAAATTGTAATGAGAGATAACTGTCTGTTTGAAAGCGATAATGTAATGGCAGAGCCTGGTCACCAGGCCCGCCAAGGAAAATGAGTTTTATTGTATGGAACTGTCGGGGCCTGGGCAGCCCGAGCACAGTTCCCACTCTGAAGTACCTTATCCGAACATACAAACCGGAAGGAATATTTCTGTCTGAAACAGTGGCAGCTTTAAATAAAATTGAAGAATTAAAGTATATTTTGTCTTTCGATTCTTGTTTTACGGTTGATAGAATTGGTAGGGGAGGAGGCTTGGCTTTTCTTTGGAAAAATTCTGCTAACTGTACTATTACAAATTTCTCTCAAAATCACATTGATGTTGAAGTGGATGATTTGTTGATTGGAAAATGGCGATTGACTGGTTTTTATGGGATGCCAGAAAATGGAAGAAGAAAAGAATCGTGGGCTTTCTTAAAAAATCTAGCAAGAACTTCTTCTTTACCATAGTGTGTTATCGGAGATTTCAACGACATATTGGCATCTGAAGAGAAGAAAGGTAGGTCAGAGAGAGCTCCTTGGCTGATCCGTGGTTTCAGGCAAGCAGTGTTGGACGCGGGTCTGTTTGACTTACACATGACTGGTTATGCTTTCACTTGGTTCAAAAGTCTCGGTACCGCTAGAGCTGTTGAAGAGAAGCTAGACAGAGCACTTGTAAATTCTGATTGGTGTAACATGTTCCCAAATGCAGGTGTTGAATGCCTTTCGACGACATCTTCTGATCATTACCCATTGTGGCTCACTTGCAAATCGGTTACTGCTGTCAACAGAAATCCAAAACGCTTTAAGTTTGAAAATGCATGGCTCACTGAACCTGATTTTAAGCAACAAGTGCAGCAACGCTGGAAGCTCTATCCTGAAGAAGGTATCACGCAAAAATTGAGTTATTGCGCCGAAGACCTGACTGATTGGAGTCGTAATAACAACAATTTTCGCAGTGACATCAGTAAAGTTCAAAAGAAAATAGAAAAGCTTCGAACTCATGTGACAGCAGCAAATGTCAACTATTTTAATTCTCTCAAAAATAGGTTGGACAAGTTACTTGTACAAGATGATCTTTTCTGGAAGCAAAGGGCAAAAACATTTTGGTACAGAGAAGGGGATTTAAATACCAAATTCTTTCACGCAGCAGCCACCTCACGCAGAAAAGTGAACCGAATTGAACACCTTGAAAATTCAAATGGCGTTGTTTGTCGGAAAGAGGAAGAACTACAAATAATTGCCCGTGATTATTTCTCGCATCTGTTCACTAAGCTCCCAAGCACTCGTGCAGATGTCATTTCCAAAGTAGCTGCTTCCATCTCTGATGATGATAATTGTTCCTTAACTGCGGCGTTTACATTGGAAGAATTCAAAACTGCGGCGTTCTCTATGCAAGCAGACAAATGCCCCAGACCGGATGGTTTTAACCCCGACTTTTATCAGAATTTTTGGAATATGTGTGGCAGCGAAATTCACAAGGCAGGCTGTGAATGGCTCGAAAATGGTGTGTTCCCTCCACATTTGAACTCTACTAACATTGCTTTAATCCCAAAGGGTGATGCTCAGACAACCATGAAAGACTGGCGACCCATTGCTTTATGTAATGTAGTCTACAAGATGGTGGCTAAAGTCCTTGCTAACAGACTCAAAAATGTCCTTGACAAATGCATATCTGCATCTCAGTCCGCTTTTGTTCCAGGCAGATCAATCCTTGATAATGCACTTGTGGCTATTGAATTAATTCATTATATGAAGGCAAAAACAAAAGGGACCCAAGGTGATGTTGCTCTCAAGTTAGACATCAGCAAAGCTTATGACAGATTAGATTGGGAGTACCTCCGTGATATAATGTTTCAGATGGGATTTTTAGAGAAGTGGATTCGACGGATTATGCTTTGTGTTGAGACCGTTGATTACACAGTTTTGGTCAATGGTGTACAGGTTGGACCTCTCATTCCGGGTCGTGGTATTCGGCAAGGTGACCCGCTATCATCTTATCTTTTCATTATCTGTGCTGAAGGACTATCTGCTCTCATTAGGGATGCTGAGAGACGAGGTGTCATTACGGGTACTCGTATTTGTACAAATGCTCCAGCTATTTCACACCTTCTTTTTGCAGATGACTGTTTCCTCTTTTTCAGAGCTTCTGACCAAGAAGCATCGGTAATGAAGAATATTCTAACTACATATGAAGCTGCTTCCGGTCAAGCGATCAATTTGCAAAAATCAGAAATGTATTGCAGTAGAAACACTCCCTCAGATTGCCAGAATCGTATCGCAACAACTCTCGGGGTGAAGCAAGTTTTGGGAACAGGCAAGTATCTCGGTCTTCCATCAATGATAGGGAGGAGCAAAAAAGCGACTTTCAAATTTGTTAAAGATCGGATCTGGAATCGAATCAACTCTTGGAGCAGCGGGTGTTTATCACAAGCAGGGAGGGAGATTCTTATCAAATCAGTACTGCAATCTATACCCTCATATGGCATGAGCATTTTCCTTCTACCGAGCACTTTCATTAGTGAAATTGAGAAGATGCTTAACACCTTCTAGTGGGGTCATAATTCTACAAATTCACGAGGCATGCACTGGTTATCTTGGGAACGCCTCTCGGTTCCTAAGACTTTTGGAGGAATGGGATTCAAAAGTCTCCGAGCTTTTAATTTGGCCATGATTGGAAAGCAGGCCTGGAAGTTGATAAGCAACCCGGATTCACTGATCACTAAACTACTCAAAGCTAAATATTTTCCGCATAGTGATTATTTTAGTGCTTCTATAGGACATAACCCAAGTTATGTCTGGAGGAGTTTATGGTCTGTTAGAGATAATCTTAAGCGTGGTTTAAAGTGGAGTATTGGAACGGGAGAAACCATTTCAGTGTGGAATCAACCGTGGCTAAAAGATCTGCTTTGTCTCCAGCCTATTACAGAAGTGCAGGTTATGTGGGATGCTCTCACTGTTGGTCATCTTTTCAAGCCAAATACAAAGGAGTGGAATGAGAATTTTATCCGGTATGTGTTTAATGCAGAAACATCAAATCAGATTCTACAAACTCCCCTTTTACAATCAGTTCAGGTAGATAAAGCAACTTGGAGATTTGAAAAGAATGGCTTGTACTCGGTGCCCAGCACATATCGAGAGGTTATTAACAGTAATGATGTTCTGCTTCAACATAGGGTTTCAGGGAATTGGAATATAATTTGGAACCTTAAACTCCCACCTAAAATTAAGAATTTTTTGTGGCGTATATGTCGAAATTGCTTACCAACTCGTAAGCGGTTGATCACGAAAGGAGTCCAGTGCCCTCCAACTTGTGCCATATGCGACAATCATGAGGAAGATGGGAAACATCTGTTTTTTGCGTGTAGTAAGAGTGCTGGGTCTTTGGCCATCAATTCAGCAGGTTTGGTCTCATAATGCCTCTTGTGTTGTTATAATTTTTTCTTTACTCCAACAGCTAGACATCGCTCAGCAGCAGATTTTTGCGGTTACCCTTTGGAGCTTATGGAAACACAGGAACAATAAAGTGTGGAATAATATTGTAGAAACAACCGAGCAGATTGGTGACCGAGCGATGGCTTTCCTAAATAGTTGGAAGACCGCGCAAGAGACAAGGATTCGCAGCTTGCCAGCAAATCCGCACTTCGACATAAGTAAGTGGTCAAAACCAAGTGTTGGGAGGTTCAAGTGCAATGTTGATGCTGCCTTTTCTGTTTCTCTCAATAAGGTAGGCTTTGGAGCTTGTATTCGGGATGCAAATGGGAATCATGTTATAAGCCGTACTGAGTGTTCCACACCTTTACTTGATGTGGATATGGGAGAAGCTATAGGACTCCTACATGCTATGCGATGGGCGAAAGACCTGAATTTGGTAAATATGGATTTCGAAACCGACTCAAAAGTGGTGGCAGAAAGTATCTATAAGGGGGATGGTGTCTCGGATTTCATGGCCATAATACACGAATGTAGCAATCTATTAATGACTGATTTAGCGAACTCTGATGTGAAGTTCATTAGGAGACAAGCCAATAGTGTTGCCCATAATCTAGCTAGGGAAGCACTAAATCATGCTAGTTTCCATTATCATCTTAATATTCCACATTGTATTCATACTTTGATTAATAATGAAAAGCTATAAGCTTCTTTCCTTCAAAAAAAAACATTTAATTTTCTTTTATTTTAAAGCATAAAGGATATTCAAATAGAAAAGCATTCTCTTATGAAATCAAGACCTTATCCAACAGCAAGGAAATATCAAATTTATTAGATTTCTTTCAATTAAAAGAATTCAACGAGGCCATCATAGATTTATACAAGTGTCATATAACAACGCCACCGCCGAAGCAGTAGAATCAACGGCAAAATATGTAAAGACTAATGATGAATAATCTTTGAAATTTGGAAACAAGTTAAACCAATGAATCCCAAAGTGTTATTGTAACACTCATACTAGACGTATCTAGAATGTCTAGCATGTGTATTAGTTTAGTACTGGATACATTAAAGAATTTACAACAATAAAACTTCGAATGAATATTTTATACAACAACATGCGTTCGTACAATAACAATACAACTCATCGTTTCAAAAGTATAACAAATACATCCTTGAAATCCATAATATCCTGCTGCGGGTACGAACGATCACTTGTTGAAACATCCATTCGGCATCTACCTTGCCATCCAACCTGTTTATCTGAAACAAATAAGGATTGGGATGAGACATAATGTCTCAGTGAGTTCCCCTAAATCCTAGGCTATAGGTAACCTCAGGGGGAACCTACGGTCACCACGTGTCTACAATACAACCTGACGGTTGATTATACGTGTGTGGTCATGTATTCCTAGACGGTAGTGCATACCAGACCCGTCATAGGTTCATCTTACTTGTTATAGGCTCACTTCCTATACGTGTCATGGCGGTCAAGGGGAAAACTAAAACCGCATTGCCAAGAATACGCTCTACGCATCGAGGCCTAAACATAACATAATCATGGCACGATTCTAAAACGGACGATTAGGGAAAACCTAAGATCGTCATCGGTATTACATTCTTTACTTGTTCTATACATATCTTGTACTTGTCTAATAGCTTCCCGTGCTCTTGCTCTTAACATAATCGTACATGGATTCATTCATGATCATAATCGTAGTCGTGCGTGAAATCATAATCATAATATACATGGTCGTACATAAGTTCATTCATTATGTAGCGTTGAACAAACAATTATTATCTTGATTCATTTTACAGAGAGCCCCGGGTGGAGTAACCCCGAGAACAATCCCATACATGACCGATGAAACCTAGCAAGGGTACATCGGACTCCCTCGGTGTCGTGCGGGTCCCTTATGGCTTGAATCGTTCCCCTTGAGTCGAGAACCTCTCGTATCCCCCTGACGTGGATAACAAGAGACACGAGCACCTACATCTTGATTACTCATTGACATGTGGGTCCCTTGCGGCTTGAACCATTCCCATCATGAGAACCCCTTGCATCCCCCTGGCGTGGATAGCAAGAGACATGCCACCTACTTTACATTAGTCATGGTCTTGTAGTTCATGAATATTAAACCTAATCATGCTTGCTTGTTTACCTCGGAACCTTGATCGATCCGATTAACGGTAAACTCATACTTGTTCATGTACATTCTTAAACATGATGGAGAGATTAACTAATCAATCCGCGGATTAACGGTAAACTCATACTTGTTCATGTACATTCTTAAACATGATGGAGAGATTAACTAATCAATCCGCGGCTTAACATGCTTGCTATATCTTACTTGATCATATGCGAAGTGAATATACTTCACGTCCTACTTACATATGCATTCACATTCCTACACTTGACATACTTAAGGATTCATGCTATCTTGCTAGTTCTCAACAACTATGTCGAGGCTCTACATTCATTCCCTTTCTTAATTCATTGCTACCCGAGTAAAATCGGCATAAACTCTCTTGAATCACTCTTGCCATTCTTGTTAAGTTTGCCATGATTTTCATTTCAAGAATCGTTTGATGTTATGTGCATTGCCTAGATGTTGTTTTGGGGTTATAAAATTGTAAAACGTTGAAAGAAAAGCTTCGGAATGCACCACCAACCCCACAATGAACCAACAAGCCAAAAGCATGTTGACTGGTCCAGATAGAGCTGTCAAAATGGGTCGGGCCGTACGGGCCGGCCCGAAAGCCCGAATAAAATGTAGGACCTGGGCCGAATAATTGCAGCCCGAATTTTTTCAGGGCTTTTTAGTCCGGCCTGAAAAAGCCCGTAGCCCGTTCGGGCTCCGGGCGGCCCGCCAGCCCACTAATAAATACAAGTTTTTTTTTGTCTTTGTATGGCGTGTGGACAGTCTTAAACAATTATTCTCAGTAAATTGGACTCAGCATATTCTTTTCACTATGTGTTGGACTTGGAAAGAAGCTAGCAAAATGCTATATATCAGTAAATACTACTACTTGAAATGAAGACCATTACATATGAAGCTGAATATGTATAAAAAAAAATGACATAACGTACCTGCAGTTGCTGATTCATGTTAAGCACTGGAAATGACATAGTATTCTGTTATGATGAAATTCCATTTATTCTGAACTTCATTCTTAAGATTAAATAAATAAATATTTGCTTATGCATATTGTTTATAAAAAAAATAGTTACATACGATACATTAGTTACTTATGCATACTATTGGAATTCCTTTCTAAACTGCATTCTTTTTTTTTTTTTGAAGTTCAAGATTTTCATTCATTGAAAACAACAGAAGCATTACATGGGATGTCAACTCCATTCCTGGGAATAAGACCCATCCAAGATTTGGAGCCAACTAAGTTACCTAAACTGCATTCTTACTTATGCATACTATTTTGTTTATTGTTTATTGTTTCTTGCTTTGTGATGCTATTTATTTTAATAAAATTATTTTTTGATTTTTGAAAGGGAAAAAAAAGATACGGGCCAGGGCCGGCCCGTTAGCCCGTGTAGGGCCGGGCTCGGGCCCCAATTTTCCAGCCCATATTCGAACCGGGCTTTTTAGCCCGGCCCTAAAAAGCCTGTTGCCCCGGGCCGGGTCGAAACGGGTCGGGCCGCCCGTTTTGACAGCTCTAGGTCCAGAGGAAGTCGCTATTTGAGCGTGTCCTGTCTGAAGAAATTCGCTAATAGCGAAATATTTCGCTATTAGCGAGTTTCTTCGGGTCTGTGGTGCTGATTTTGCAATTTTGACCCAAAACTCGTCAAATTTGATCCTGCAATGCACCATAATCATCCAGCAACATATATATACATTTATAAACATATTTCATGGCAATTTAACATCAAATTAACAAGATTTGGCAAAAGGGACATTAGGGTTCTAAACCCTTCATAAACATAAATCCATACTTTTAACATGAAATTTACACAACCAAAGGGTGGTAAACTATCTATGGAACTCACCTAAACATGTTTCTTGCAACTTCTCAAGCATCAAGCATCAAACCCTAGCTTCCTCTTCATTCTTGATCTTTAGCTCTTTCCACCAAACCATGCTTTAATCTCTTCCTCCACTTGTTTCTTGCTTGATAAGCTACCTAAATCCATGCTTGATCATGTTTTGGAGGAAGTTTGGATGCCTTTAAGGAGAGAGGGAGGGCGCAAGTCTAGAGAGAAGGGGGAGAGAAATATTTCCTCAAAACCTAGAGAGAGAAATGAAATGGGAAAATGAGTATTTGGTGCCCAAAGATACTTATATACTCCCTTGTGTGAAATTACTTAATTGTCCTTTGTCTCGGTCGCATTTAGCCTGACACTGATACATAAACCCTTGCTTGACTGATATTACATAATATTATCTTCCGTCGTACTTAACATTTTCATCATACTCGCTTTCCATGAACCTTAGTCCTCTGATACATATAACAGATAAAATTTCCATTAGCTGACGAGCGGGATATTACAGTTATGAATATACAAACCAAAGTTAAATAACTGTAATGAACATTGCAGCAACCAATTATGGAATGATTTTAATATGAAACGATTGTAATGGATTTTGTTGACACACACTGGCCGAATAATAGCAATGACTTTAATGACTTTAGTTAACAATTATGTAGGCTGGTATAATACTCAATTAAATTAGTGGTTCTATCTATTAATTAATTTCAAATTAGAGACGGTTCGACAAGAAAATTGAACAAAGAGTGAAAAAGCCGACAATTTAATTACTAACACAGTTGGTGCACAACTCACTAAATTTGTTTTATGCTTTGATTCTATTACATGGGAGAAATATATGCGTAATTAATTAATAAAGGAACGCGAAGTCTGATTGAAAAATTTATTCGGATGTGATGGGATTCATGACGCAGAGCGAGGAACTTCGGTGTTGGTGGTTTCGACGGAATCCTTCTCGCTGGATACAACATCAGATGCGTGGTTGAGAGATGAAACTTGAGGCTTGGGAATCGGTGGCGGATTTTGACTTATTTTGTTGGGGTGCCAAATATTCATAGAATATATAGTTAAGTTGTTTCATTTGATTGACACATACTGTTATATGGTTTAGCAGTTTTATTGTGCTTGAGTGCTATCTGATGAGTTATGAGCATGAGTTCAAGTCCTAGCAAGACCCTTTTTGGGAATAAAACTAAAAATGCAGAAGAAAAATAATAGAAGAAAGAGCCAGTAGGATTAGAACTCGCGACCTCATGTCGCAAAACATATCTCTTTTCCACTGCAGCACAATCAAATATTTTAATTAATAAATTACACCTAATATAATATTTATAAAATATCTGGGGAGCCATGGCTACCATGGGCTCCCATGAAGATCCGGCACGGTTGGCAATCATTTTTCGAGGCCATTGTTTGGAGACAGCCAGAGAGGTTTTTGTTTGATGAGTACAACCTAGGTTTGTTTTACTGAGGCCCCACGGTGGCACCAACTGTATTGGCAGTGAGGAAGATATCCAAAACTAGGGTTTAGTATATGTTTAGGTCATGCCTTGAGAATGCTCTCAAGAGAGATATTTATAACCTCTTTGGGCTTATATTTTCATGTCTTGGGCCCTAAGTAACTTAGGCCCCAAGATAGCAGGCGAGCATTCTAGAAGTTTCTAGGAGCTGGGAAAGGTGGTTTACGCCTTCTAAGGCCAAAGGCGCTCCCCGAAAGGTTCAACAAGCCTTTATTTTGGGACGTCAAGCCCTTAATATAATATTGGCGGTCCATGCCTATAAAAGGGTTGATTGGGGTTGAATGAAAACTCACCCCAACTTTGTGAATGCATTGAAGTAGTACTTAACCCCAGGTACTATGTTCGATTCCCACGGGAGGCAAAAACACTACTATAGGGGGGTAGTGATTAAGCTTGTGAATAACAGTGTCGGGGGGTACAGTGCCTAGCTGGGACCCACCTGGGTTGTTACACTTCTACTGCGCATTACCTTCAATAACCTAATAATGGTCTTTTTCTTGGTTATTTTTTGTCCTTTTGTCGATCGAATCTCATGCGATATCAATAATAATTTTTCCATTTTAAAAAATATAACAAAAATAATAATAATCACGATTCATATGTTACAGTTGGCCGATGATTTGATATTAAAAATTAAATGATTTGAATTCATTTTTTTAGAAAATTCATAATAACTATATACTATTTTCCATCTCGCGAAACATTTTTATTTTATAAACTTAAATAATAATTTTAAATGTTTGATAATTCGTATTTATCACATCACTTAGTATATTTCCTTTTTTTACTTTTACGTCAAGTAAAAAAAGACAGACTACAATGGATACTTCAACTTTGTAGAACATTACCATTCTTAACATTGTACTAGACTTTCTTTTTAATTTTAAAATATATAAAATAGTATGAATATAATTATTTCAGATTCTTGGAATTATCCAGGTACAATTTATCTAACAATTGCTAAATAAGAAAAAATATATATAACGGGAAAAAGAACAATTTTTTTTAACAATGAATTATCTTCCATATAAGCCTGTAAAAAGAGATATGATGATAATCTCTCAATCTAGTAAATATTTTATTGTAATGAAAAGTCACAACTTTCGAAAAAGAACCGCGTCTTGAAAATATATTCACAAAATTTGAGCGGAAATATACTCACAAAATTTATCTATAAAATAATTCCTTCACGTCCAATTCCAATGTACCATTTCTTAGTCTAAATTTACAAACACACTCACCCACCCTTTTCTTTTCTCTCTTTTTGTGATTCAACCATGTCGAGTGGAAGGAAAAGCCGAGGTCGCCAAAAGATTGAGATGAAAAAAATGAGCAACGAGAGCAACTTGCAAGTGACTTTCTCGAAGCGCCGTAGTGGGCTCTTCAAGAAAGCCAGTGAGCTTTGCACTCTCAGTGGTGCAGATGTTGCTCTCATTGTTTTCTCGCCTGGGGAGAAGGTATTTTCATTTGGCCAACCCAATGTTGATATGGTCATAGAGCGTTATCTCTCTCGAGTCCCACCCCAAAACAATGGTACAATGCAATTCATTGAGGCTCACCGTAGCGCCAACGTGCGCGAGCTCAATACTCAGCTGACTCAGATCAACCAGCTACTGGACATGGAGAAGAAACGTGTTGAAGAGCTGAACCACTTACGCAAGGCGACCGAGGCTCAATTTTGGTGGGTTGGTCCCGTTGATGGGATGAATAGGGCCCAACTTGAATTTTTCAAAAAGGCTTTGGAGGAGACTAAGAAACTGGCTGCACATCATGCTGATAGGCTTGTTATCCAGGGTGCTCCTACTCAAACCATTCCATTTTTTGTTGGAAATGGTTCATCCTCTAACATGCCTCTCCATCATCAACCAAATCCTCGGCAAACTCAAATGTTTCCAGCACAATTTTTTCAGAACCCTATGTTGCAATCTCATTTGTTTAGTTTCAACAATATGGGGGGAGGAGGTGGATATGGACCCTCCGGATTCTTTTGATCCGAGCCCTTAGATCCACCTTAAGATGTCCGTGTTAATTATGTTTTCATGTTGTTTTAAATTAATTTCAAGCACACATGCTTAACCTAGTTTCATGTATGTGACTTGGTTAGGACCAAGCCTTAGTGTTGTTGGGTCTTTCATTGAATTTGTTATCTAGTTGGAAGTTGAAATTGTACTTGTGTTGTATTCTTTATTATTTGAATAAAGGGCATCTTATTTATCTATATTTCCGTATTGCTTCAAAATTTTATTTAATGTTTTTAAGTCCAATATGAATTTGTTTCATTCCCTCCTCATTTTTTAATCATCAGTTGGTAGTTTCAAAATCATGATCAAGTGTAAAAAAAGGTGGGTCAGAGGATAACAATTAGTATCTGTGCTAAAATCAATTAAAAGTTATGGGATAATTTACATATTTTTTGGTTTTTCACAATTTATTTCAATTGAAGATAATCCTATTCAAGGTTTGTTAGACACAAATGTGGATACATCTTTTAGCTGCCACGATGTGCTAATTTAATTTCTTCCATTAGACCAAACTTCTCGTTGGTAGTTTTAGCATTATGATGATGCATGTGATTAAAAAATATAAATCACTTTTAAAGGCTTCACTATATGCAAGCTTTATTGTAAATTCTCATTGAGGCTGGTGGTTATTTTTGTGATTTTCTATGAGGTGCGTCTCCGTTAATCTAGAAAAACTTTAACATACACATGTACCATTTAGTTAATTAGATTAAATGTTTGAGATTTATGCTTAAACTAGTCAAAATTTTATTAAATGATTTGCATTGAAGAGGATAATATCGTAATTTTAAATTTATTTTCTTTTCCATCCGATACGTCTCTTCAAAAGAACGACTAAAATTTGTCGAAAATGATATGAATTTTTCGGTGTATGATTGAATGGACAAGAGTTGTGTGTGTATATATGTATTCAATTTTTTGTATAAAAAGAGTTGTGTTTATTGGAAGATGAATTACTCATAGAAGAGTTGTGTTTTTTATATATCAAATTTTTAAGTTTGATATATAATCTATGTTTTAGTCACTCCATTATTTTCAGGTTTGAGTTCTAATAATTGTGTGAGTTTTTATGTTTTTTTTTTAATTTTTTGGTTTTGCATCTTTGTTTGTGTTCTATTGTTATCTTTAATTTGTTTCAAGTTTGTACTTTAAGTGTTTGATGGAATATTTGATAGTGACTCATTTTGTTGATACTTTAATTCGAGTAAGGAGTGTATTGTGGTTTTCACCAAATTCAATATTCTTTTGATCTTATTAAAGACTTATCAACATGTGGTTGAATTGGTCATTCAAAGACCACGTATAATCGAAATGAGCGAACACCATCAACAATTTTTTTTTCTTCGAGGATTGATGCAATTAAATTTGTGGATCTTTCATTATTCTTTACCACTGGTCATATATGTGGAAGAATTTAGTTATGGATAGCAAACAATTCAACTACATGACAGGCATCATAAGTTCATCAACCCTTTTAAGAAGCTTGCTCCTTAATTCATAAATGGACACCATAAATTGTTCAAGCTCTTCAATACTCATATCATCAATTGAATCATTCCACCAATCACATTTCTTAAAAAACTCTGCCAAAATTTCAACATGAGTCAGTTTCTTCTTCTCCAACTCTAACATCTTTAACGCCTCTTCATATTGTCTATTGTACTTTTCTTAAGTTGAAGAATTTCCTGTTGACTTTGAATCCTCAAACTCGGTGGTTCCTTTGACGTAGCTATTGAGGATTATGTTAGTGTTGGGTTGACCAAAGCAAAATATTGTTTGTCACTAGAGCAAAACAAATTCATAGTTACTTGACCATTACAGAAGTGACTTCTGGGCACCAAAGACATGTGCCTTTACCACAATCATCTCCTGCCATGTGGTCATGTTTATATTAAAAATAAAAATAAAATAAAAATTGTCAAAGAGAAAGAGGAGAACGCATATTAGAAGAAGAGGAATGTTAACAACACTCACTTTTCAACACTCTTTTTAGCATTCACTCTTTTATTGGTTGAAATCAATGTATTTCCCACCACTTTATGTGAGTTCAATTTTCAAAGTGTAGACCCACAATGATTTAAACCAATAAAAGAAATTAGAGAGTGAGTATTAGAGAGGATGTTCAAAAAAGAGTGTTGCTAGCATTGAAGAAACAGGGACATGAACATAACCCAAACAAAATCTCTCAAACTTCACTTAAACCACCACCCAACATCAACAAGTGCACCGTTGTCGCCTCTCTCTGATGTCGTCCTCTTTTGCACCACGAAAATCGTTCTGCCACAGGCCACCGACAATTCACATCCTCTCGTCTTCTATATCTTTTCAAATTTGATGAGTTTTGTTGTGCAGTGGAATAAATTTTGGATTTGATTGAGAGTTGTTATCTCTTAAATAGTGAAATTATTTGGAATTTGAGTAGTAGAATTGATTTTCGCGATGGCATATAGCAAATGATTTTCGCGATGCAACGGAGGATGACGTCGGAGAGAGGTGACAACAGTGCATTGTTGATGGTGGATGGTGGTTTAAGTGAAGTTTGAGAGATTTTGTTCGGGTTATGTTCCTGTTTCTTCTAACACACATTCTTCTCTTTCTCTTTCACAATTTTTATTATTTTTATTTTTAATATAAGCATGGACACATGGCAGGTGATGATTGGGGCAAAGGCACATGCCTTTGACGCCCAGAAGTCACTGAAGTGCTTCCTCACATAAGACACAAAGTTCACTTGCTTATTTGAACAAACCTTATCTTCTCTGAGAAAGTGACTTGTTTGTTGGATTCTTTGTCAAGCTTCTTGATCTCAATCTTTTTCCCCTCTATGGTTTTCTTTATTGAGTTGTTTAATTTGAACATCCATATATGTGATAACTTTTGTGACAACCAAAATTTTATAAAGGAAATGAAATATTAACACAAAAACCAAAACAATAGAGAGAAAGTAAAAAGATAATGTGAATATAAGCAGTGGCGGAGGCTTATATGGGCTGAGGTGGGCCACGGCCCACCCCCAAGAAAAAAACAAAAATTTTTCCTATAGGGAAATTACAAAAATACCCTCAGATTATATTATTATTTCCAAGTGGCCCACCCAACATTCCCTGCCTTTTCCCCTTCCTCTGTTACGTTAGACACAACTTTTCCCTCTTTGAAAATGCGACCTAACTACAAACCCATAACCTTCAACCCAAATCAAAGTGTCACCGTCGATTGTCGTCGATTTTCGACCGCGATAGAGATCTTTTTCAGCAATGAAGATTATCAAGACTAGGTTGAGAAACAAGATGGGAAGTGGGTTTCTAAATGATAGCATGACGGTTTATATCGAAAGGGAAATTAGTGCAAGTATTAGCTCTGAGTTAATTATTGATGATTTCAAGTTAGTTGGATCGCATAACGACTTATTTTAATTTTCTAACGTATGTAGTTTACTTTTTTGATGAAACTTTGTGCATAGCGTTTATTGCAACCGAAAAA
Organism: Medicago sativa; assembly: GCF_051527215.1. Taxonomy (NCBI): domain Eukaryota; kingdom Viridiplantae; phylum Streptophyta; class Magnoliopsida; order Fabales; family Fabaceae; genus Medicago; species Medicago sativa. The sequence continues at coordinate 33,311,619 of NC_140756.1, read as the reverse complement.
TTTATGTTTATATATTATAGTATATTTTGTTGGCCCACCCTCGATATTTTTTCTAGCTCCGCCACTGAATATAAGAGAGAAAATTGTCACAAAATTGTCAAAAATGGTTGTTCAAATATCATTTCTCTTCTTTATTTGGTTATCCATATTCATGGTGAAATTGCACTCTAATTTTTTTTAATAAGAAATAACTTGAAAAGAATTTATTTATAGGCGAAGGACCGTGTTGGTCTAATCGTACCATCAAATTTTTTTTTGACACAAATCGTACCATCAAATTAGATCCTATAATTTCTGCCTAATCTAAGTATTAAATCTTAAATATTGCCTGGATGTTTAGATTCCATTTTTATTAAAATAGTTTTTATTTTTAATGGGTCATGTTAACCAGTGCCTCCAGGGCACTGGTTAAGGAAGCCAAAAGAAGAAATTGCAAGTCAAAAAAGACACTTTTTAAACTTTTAATGCATTGATTACACAACTTTCAATGCAAAAATTACTATATTTGTTTCCTTAACCAGTGCCCCGGAGGCATTGGTTAACATTTCCCATTTTTAATAAATCATGATTTCTAAGATCCTACAATTTCGCCTCGAAAAGAAAAAAAGATCATTATAACTTTTCACTATCAAGATTCTAAATCAAAATAGTACTGTATATCGAAGGAATATATATTTTATTGTGTTCTAAATATTTTTTTTTGAGGGAATATTGTTTTTTATATATTTATTCCATATAGTTCGAAATGCAAGAGGTAGATCAATAAAAAATTTATTTTTAGTTTTATCTTTTACTATTTCTCTCTAATTTTTACTATTTCTCTCTACTTGAACCCTATTAAATTGAATCGAGTTGAGATTTCTAAAAAACAATTCAAATCATATTAAAATTTTATTTTTGAATATGATAATTTTTTCCCTCAAAACGGTTTCAAGCTACATCACGAACTACCCTACCTAAAACAATTTTACAAGCAATTTTGATAACCACCTTAATATTTGCATAAAAAATCGCTTTAGAATTAATTCCTAGCCAGGAAAGCAACACATTTTTTGTATGTGAAAAACAATTTCCAAACCAGTCTTACTAAGATATTAAATTAAATATATAATAATATTAGAATATCCTCCACCCAATTCTAAATTTAAGAGACAATTGATTCATTAAGATTGATCTATATGATCCAAATTTTAGACCAAATAAATCAATTTTTATTGATCTACCTCTTGCATTTCGAACTATATGGAATATATAAAAAACAATATTCCCTCAAAAAAAAAAATATAGAACACAATAAAATATATATTCCTTCGATATATATATATATATATATAAAGTGGAAATTATTCAAAGAATAAATTATAATTTTTACAACACCAAAGTTAACTACATTTTTTAATCGGTACATGTTTCTTTTCTTAAAATGACTTTTTCTTTGTTGGTTGTCTTATAGTTTTTACACACCAAAGTTAACCACATTTTTTAATCGATATATGTTTCATTCTTAAAATGACTTTTTATTGGTTGGTTGACAAATTTTTTTTTGAAGGAGTTGGTAGAGACATTCTTAAAGGAATTTCGAGTAGAATATAAATTAGGTTCAATTACACATCCTTAATCCTCGGAGATAATTTATAAGAAAAAGATCACATTGACATGATTAAAAAAAGATTTACTACAAAAAATGATTAAAAAAAATCCAAAAAACCATTAAACAAAATGTTGATTGCTGTATACAAAGTGCAGACTGAAAAAACACTGAAAAATAATAAACAAGAACCAACTAGGGTTGGATCTAATCTCGAAAACCATCTATAAACAAACAAAAAAACTATTTAAAGAAAAATATAATTGATGAAAATTATCCTTCTCACTTTTCAAATTGCTCATGAACTTACCCCTAACGAAAGTTAAGTGTGGTTTGACTCTTTTTCGAGTAATTCACATCACTTTTTAAATCAATTTATCCGATCCTTTTTTTTTTTGAAGAAGCTAAAATGAATTATATTAACAGAACAAAGGCCTTCCTAGCACAAGGTGTGCCAAGGAATAAAAACCTCAACGTCGAAATACAAAAAATGTCCAATAACATCTAAACCTTATCATTTTATGGCTTTTATGAAAACGGTTACTACTGCTTCGTGCTTAGACCGTGTGTACTTGAGAAAATGACGTGGTGTGGGAATAATAGTAATTGGTACTTATATTGAAATTTTTTTCTGTTTGCCTTACCGAACAATTTAATTGGTACTTATAGATATCCATGATGCTGAGCTAATATAAAAATAATACAGTTAAAACTCTATAAATTAATAATGTCGGGATTGGAGAAATTTATTAATTTAAAGAGTTATTAATTTATCCATAAATTAATAATTATTAATTTAAAGAGTTTTTAAGTAATTATACTCTACATACCAAACAAAAAGGCAAATTAGTCTATGCCTCTTAGAATTACGTTGCAGCAAACCTTGGGACTCAACGCAGATTAGTAACCATTGTGTTCATATGCATTGGAAATCAATAATGACTTTTGAAGTACAGTAAATGTAAACAAGAGGAACAAATGTGTTCAATGTATTCTTAATATATTTTTTTCCAGTTTCTATGAATTATTAATTTATGATTTTCTTGGGACCGAAAATTATAAAGGGATCTTCCGAAAAATTATTATCTTATTATTTTATCGAGTTTTTCAATTTTTTACATTGGCCCAAGTCGGGACCGGACAAATTTATTATTTTAAAGAGTTTATTAATTTACGGAGTATTAATTCAAAGAGTTTATACTGTAGTTTTTAAGCGGAAATAATAGTTTTTTTTTTAACAAGAGCGGAAATAATAGTTAGTTAATAGATTAAATTTAATTTGTCATCGTGAGTTTAACTCAGTTGATTGGGACAATGCATAAAATATGTAAGGTCTAAGGTTCAAACCCAGGCCACTACAAAAAAAAAAAGATTAAATTTAATTTGTACAAAAAGCAAATTAATTAAGGGTTAAATGAGTTTTTGGTCTATAAAATTGGAAACATTTAAGTTTAGTCCTTACTTAATTTTAATAGTTTTTTTAGTCCCTAAAAAAAATACTTATAATTTTAGTCCTTGCTAAAACAAAGTTTATTTAATTATGGGTTAATTATGTTTCTAGTCCCTATAAAATAGCGACCTTGTAAGTTTAGTCCTTACTTAATTTTAATAGCATTTTTAGTCCCTAATTTTGTTTTTTTGCCCTGAGTATTAGTCCCTACTCAATTCAAATTTGTTTAATTTATGCTTAAACTCTTAAATTTTTGAACTATTTTTTGCAGACATGTTTAGAACATTACTAAAAGTTCCTCCGCAAAAAATTATCGCAAAATTTGATTTCTACATCCAGATTTTATTACTTTTTATCTTTAACTTTTGTCGTTTTAAAAAATTCATATTTAATTCATTTCATGTCTGAAAATTCTAAATTTTAGTAAACGAACTTTTCATAGTGTTCTAATCTTGTCTCAAAAAAATCGTTCAAAAATTTAAGAGTTTAAGGATAATTAATCAAACTTTGTTTTAGCAGGGACTAAAATTATAAGTAAATTTTTTTTATAGGGACTAAAAATGCTATTAAAATTAAGTAAGGACTAAACTTACAAAGTCGCTATTTTATAGGGACTAGAAACATAATTAACCCTTTAATTATTCTTAAATTCTTGAATTTTAGAACGATTTTTTTGAGACAAGTTTAAAACAATATGAAAGATTCATTTACTAAAATTTAGAATTTTTCAACGTGAAACAAATTTAATATGAATTTTTTTAAAACGAAAAAAGTTAAAGATAAAAGTAACAAAATCTGGATGTGGAAATTAAATTTTGCGATAATGTTTTGCTGCGGAACTTTTAGTAACGTTCTTAACACGTATGCAAAAAATTGTTCAAAACCTTAACGGTGTGTTTGATGGTCAGGATAGGATAGAGACAAGATATGATATAAAGCTGGATAGGGATAGGATATGATAAGGACATGATAAACATTAATCCTATCATGTGTTTGATGCACACATGATAACAAACAGGATATCATTATAATTAAATGAAAAATTGCTCTTATAATTAGTTAAATATTGTAAAAATGGCATGTAATTAATTATAATAGAAAATACATGATATCATTATTTTAAAAATGACAATATTTTAAAAATGGCAGAATATCAAGACAATAAATAAGGAATGATCTTCTAATCCCATCAGGATAATTTCTAACCCAGCCTATACCCAGGATAAAAATTACAAAGGAAAGTCAGGATAGGATAGAAAAATGATTTATTTTATCCTATCCTTTTGGTGCATCAAACATGAGATTTAAGCAGGATATGATTAATGTATCATATCCTGTCTCCCTATCCTGACCATCAAACGGACCCTAAGAGTTTAAGCATAAATTAAACAAATCGATCGAGTCATGAGGGTTCTAACCGGTTCAACTGCATAATCAATTCAATAAACAGACCAAATCGGTCATCCCACCGGTTCACAGTCTGATCAGTTCGACCAAGCAGTCCGGTCCAGTTATTAAAACACATGTTCATACAACATCCGTTACTTGAGATATCAAACACCTCTCATCAAAACAGTGCACAAGCTAGAACAGTGTACACATCAACGGTTGGAAATAGATCCTTCAACTCATCAATGCAACCCCTTGTTCTTCGAGTTCCATGTTTTTCTTCTTGAAACCAATCTTCAATTCACACAAATTGTATCGAAAGTTTGTATCTTGATCAACTGGGTCACTTCCAATACCTTCAGATTTTGGGTGTATGGTTTTTGAAGCTATGGAGGCTTATAAAAGATGGGTCAGACAGAACAAAGACTATGTGCACTCCTTGGAGTCTTTGGCCAATGTAAGTTTATGTTTTCATTGATAATTTGATAATATTATTTTGTTTAATTCAATTTAATCATTTTGTTGTTTAAGATTTACAAAGTCATGCTTTTGTGTTACAATTGTATATAGAACACCGACACGGACACCAGACATGACCACTGACACTCAGACACAATCACTGATACCACTGATACGTAGACATTGATAATAATTCATAATTTAAGATAGCAGGAATGAATAAATGTATTTAATGTTTTGTTGGTGTACCTTAATTCTGAAGTGTTGATGCTACATAGGTAGTTATTACTTGTTGCAATATATCTATAACTGCGGAAGGGTAACACAAGAGTTTGAGGAAAATGTGATTCTGTTATGAATTTTGTTGTTTGATAGTTTGGCTATTGTTGCATTAAGTGCCATCTTATGGTGGTTTTTGTGTTGATAATCATGATTTCGTTATTTTTTTCATAAATCTAACAACTTGGCGCTTTTTGTAAATTGAATATCAACTGAAAATGGAATCTTAACAAATTTAATAACTACATTTCTGTGATTGTGATTGGGATTGCTTGTTTAAAAAGGTCTCTATGTATGGAGGACATTGTTGAAAGATTGTTGTATATGAGCATTTGTACACAACTTTTCGTTTTATATGGACACACGACTCTTGATACGACACTGACACTAGATACAAATTATAATTTTAAGAAATAGAAGTGACTTGAATTGAATATATAAGTTGGTGTAATATGCAACTTCAATATGAAGTATCGGTGCCTCGTAGCTAGTAATTGTTGCAATAATCAGAGGAAAGTGAGGATTCTGCTGTGAATTTTGTGGTTTGATAGTTTTTGATTATTGTTACATTAAGTGGTATCTTATTATGGTCTTTTGCTGATAACCACGATTCCGCCATTTCCTTCATGAAGTCTAACAATTTCGCTTTTTGTAATTTTAGTATCAACTGAAAATGGAAGCTTAAAACAAATAAACAACTAGTTTTCAGTAATTGTTATTGTTTGTTTAACAAGTCTGTGGTATGTCATGGAGGACATTGTTAAATAACTGTTGTATATGAGCATTTGTACACCACTTTTCATCTTATATAGACACACCACACCTGATACGGCACTGACACATAGATACGGATACTGATTTTAAGAAAATAGAAGGAACTTGAATATATCATGTTGGTATCAGATGCAACTTCAATATGAAGTGTTGGTGCGTCATAGCTAGTCATTACTTGTTGCAATTTCAATAACAGCACAAGAGTAACCCAAAAATGAAAAATTAGAGGAAAATTGTGATTCTACATGAATTTTGTTGTTTGATAGTTTTAGCTATTGTTGCATTAAGTGCTATCTTATGCTGTACTTTTTTGTTGGTAATCAAGATTTCTCCATTTCCTTTATAGAGTCTAACAATTTGGCGTTTTGTAACTTGAATATCAACTGAAAATGGAATTTTAAAACAAATTATACAACTAGTTTTCTGTGATTATGATTAATATTGTCTATTTAAATAATCTATGAAGGACATTGTTGAAACATTGTTGTATGTTAGCATTTGCAGACCACTTGTTATCTTATTTGTTGATTGAAAATGTGGACAGGGATTGACGTGGCTTCTTCCGGAACGGTTTTCTGAATCAGAGATTGGACCAGAAGCAGGTTTTGTGAATTTTTGGTAAATTTTGGCTACTTCTTTTGAGTTAAAAATTAGTGTAACTTATAAGACTCTGTCTCACTTTAAGTAATTAAACAAGTGGCAAATGACTTAGGTTTTATAATTGGTACTAGTAATAGATTTCAGTTTCAGTTGGTCACAAAATGGGAAGAAAATAATATAAGACCGTGCTTTCGCAAAATAAAAGCTTCTATCGACAATTATATGCTTATCTTCAAAATGCTAAGTAGGAAAAACAAAGACTTAGCTGAGCCTTGTGCCTTCATAGATTTCTCGTGCAAATTTCCAACTGATATTACTTCCTTCTAGTTTAGTAGTTTACCAACAATGTCTTTAAGACTACACGAGCTGCGTTTGTCTTATAGTATATTTTTAATTATTTTTCTGTTATTATAGACACATGCACCTTGCTGAAAATATCTATGATTTCATGTAGTGACAACCATTCTGGGAATCATCACAGCTATCAATGAACATATAATTGATACTGCTCCAACCCAATATATTACAGGCTCTGTTGAGCCTCATTCATTTCCTTATCCATTATGCTTATCTGCATTAAAGGATCTGGAAACGTTAGTCGAAGTCGTGGCACAACATTACTATGGTGATGATAAAAAATGGAATTTTCTTGCAATTACCGAAGCAACCAAGTAAGTAATATAATGTGATTTAGCATATTGTCCTTCGGATTTCATTACATATCTCTAGTCATCAATCTGTTTTATCTTATTATTTTGAGTTACTCTAACTCAGGGTACTGGTTCGGTTATCTTTGTTTCAAAAGAGTGGATATAAAATGTTGTTGCACGGGGGCGAGACATCTAATGATGGGATGCATTCAGACGGTTCTGCTTCACAGCATCAAACAGCCATAAACCCGAAAGGGCGTTACACTCCTGGAACAAACCCGTGGAATCTGCAAGGAAGAGCACTGTCTGCTCTAAGTCAATTTGGAGAGAAAACTAGGATGGTGTCAGAACCAGTGTGGTTACGTAGGGTTCATCACCAACAAGCTATTATGGAGCCTGCTGGTAATCCGTTCTAAAGATACTTTTATCACTTTTCTGTAATGGAATAGATTATACTTACATCTATGTAGCACCGACACCTCTGATCGAGTAGATGTGTCAGGTGTTTGATAAGTGTCGGTTTGTGATTACATTTAGTTAATTTATTTTCTTTTAAAGTATTACCATCTATGAAGTACGACCACCGTACACGGACACTAACACGCCAACACTCCTAATAATTTGAGAAAATCACATAATTAGGGTAATTATGTGTCGGTGTCAAACACGACACATGTCTGACACCAGGACACGCCTAATCCGAGAAGTGTCTGTGCTTCATAGATTACAGTGTTATTACTGACACATCTGATCGAAGACATGTGTCTGACACATCTGATTGAAGTTATGTCTGGTGTCCGATACTGGGACACGCCTAATCCGAGGAGTGTCCGTGCTTCATTAGTGTTAGTACTGACACATCTTATCGAAGACATGTGTCTGACAAGTATTAGTGTGTGATTACATTCAGTTACACATCTGATTGAAGTTATGTCTGGTGTCCGATACCGGGACATGCCTTATCCGAGGAGTGTATGTGCTTCGTAGCTTACAAGGATTTAATTTGTATGCAGGGTCAGTGTTAAATTTACCTCACACGTTAAATTATCGCTCACCTATTTTAGGAACAAATATAACAGTGAGATCATAATGTAATTTGATTGGATTGGATACACGTGTTAAAAGGTTTTACAATGTCAGTGCATAGAAATAAATCTCTGCTTACAGTGCATGTGAAATTCCACTAATACTCGTTTTATACTACATTGTTACAGCTCCAAGGGCAGTGAAACCTACACTTTCCACCATATTGTCGAAAAAGGGTCTTCGTGGAGCTTTGTTTTTGATTGGAGAAGTTCTATTTATTACTAGACCGCTTATTTATGTTTTATTTATTCGAAAATACGGTATTCGATCGTGGACACCTTGGTTCCTTTCACTGGCTATTGATAGTCTATCAAACAGTATTCTCTCACTTGTTACAATGACAGTAGCGGGTGAAAATCAGAAAATGATTCATCTTTCTGCCCCAGAAAAGGATGAGGTTTGTGTTTCTTTAGGCTTAGAGCCATACTACATACGATGCTCCTGGCTTAAATAGCTAATGCTGAAGAAGTTTTGCTTCAGGTTAAACGAAGGAAGCTGTTATTTGTACTTTACTTAATGAGAGATCCATTTTTCAGCAAATATACTAGGTACCAATGATCTCACATTCTGCTCTCACATCTTTTTTATTTTCACTTCTTTTAAATTATTCATTTTGCAATGTGCCACTTCTAAGCTGGAAAATACACGATACTAAAAATTCACTGCTTAATTTTATAGGCGAAAACTCGAAAGCACGGAGAAAGTTTTGGAACCAATACCTATCTTTGGATTTCTTACAGGTGTGCTTGATATTTATATATTTCCTTCGTTACCTTATTTCTGTTTTTCAGCTTAGTAGACTACTTTGAAGAATTGATATGTTTTTCTTAATATATATTTGTTGCAGCGAAAATTGTTGAGCTGATGATTGGAGCTCAAACACGATACACTTACATGTCAGGATCATGATCAAAAGAAAGATCTCATTGCCCTCCAAAATTGAGGGAATATGTTCTCCCTATGCTTCCTGATTTTTTTTTTCGAAGGAAGAGGAGGTATCAAATTTGAGATACTATTATGATTGAAAAGCAAGAAACAAGCAAATGTGGGACAAATTGTTTGCAAGGATAGTTCAAATATCAACAACTAGGATATAGATTGTTTCACTCCTACAACATTAGAGCTTGGTGGACTACACTTATGGTTCTGAGCATCGATTGGAAAGTTACACTGTTTATTAATTAAACTTAGAAAATTGTATTTTTTTTAGGCTAAATCCTGAAGGGGACATATTTACATGAACTAAAAACATATTTGAAGAAAAAAAAATTAAGCTTATCATCCATTGCATCCTTATGTTTCAAGTGATGCTGCAAATATAATTCATTTATGTCAATATCTTTGTACCAAAATTATATTATCTTATTGTTTTGGCCTTTTTTTTTTTTATGAAATATTCACCATCTTTGTGCATGTTAGAGTTGTTTGGTGGACAAACATTTTGATTTAGCCATTAATTAACGAATACTTACTTTTTTTATGCTTAAAAAATATGTCTATGTTTAGTACAATAACATGAAAGTATTCTTAAACATGTAGTTGTATCTCTTATCTCTTTGAGTTCGCATCATGTTTTATGAAATCATATAAAAATGTTTTGGGGCGCTGCTGTCACAGTCTGTTCCTGCGGGCTGCTGCATTGTTCTTTTGCTGTTTTCGACTCTGGTGTGCTGCTGCTGTTATAGCCCCTGTGTGCTGCTGTTTCGTTAGCCATGTGAAAGGGTGTGTTAGGACAGTTTGTATGTGGTTATTTGGTGTTTTTCTGCTGAGTTTTTTTTTCCTCAGTTTTTCAGCTGGTTTGCGGCCTTGTTTGGTGCTTCACCAGCTGTGCCGTTAAACAGCTCCTTGTGTAGTCCCTGCTGTCCCATTTTTGCACTTGTTGTGCCGGGCTCGTTATCAATATATATGCTGATTCATAAAATAAAAAAAAATATTAAAATGTGAATCTCACATTATCCCCAGATAAAAGATATAGTAACTTTTTGGCTATGCCTGAAAAAGAGAGTAGAAATGGAAAATTTTTGGAGGTTAATTTTATGCTTGTAAGACACGTTAGTGTACAGGCCAACAGCCATTTAAATGGCTCATGCTTAAAGTAAATGACAATTACCATCTGAATGAGAGTAAGCAACTTTTCTACTTATTTACAAAAATAATATCATTGTATTCTTGTCTGCATGATACTCTCAACCAAATAAAAGAGGGTAATGATTTTACAAAAATTTAATAGATGCAGCATGGCATGACGTATAAAGAAGCAATAAATAATGAAGAAAGGAATATTGATGGTATGCTTCAGTTGCCACTTCAATGAATATAAGAAATTTATAAGTGAGAGGCAGAGCAAGGTCAGGGAAAGATGGATACAATGAACTTTTTCCAATGATCATTCAGAATGTCTATGTAAACAAGTTCAGTATTACAACAAAGAACTTTCAAATCAATTAAGATATTATTGGTTTCTGTCATGTAATCTATTTTCTGTTTTCGAATTTGTTCAAAATTATGTGACTTGATGCCAATTGTTATAGTATTTGAGACATTTAATGTCTAAAAGACTCCAATGAGAAGTTATAGTTTTGATTTAACATTAATTAGCATGTGAGTCATAATTTACTGATCTAGATTGCCTTATTTGCTCTTCTGTATTTCTGCATTCTCATGGTTTAATTTATGTTTATACATGCATCTTATCTTGATATGCGATTGAGGATGATGAGAAAAGGCTTTATGATCACCTTGGGGTGCGTTGAACTCTTTGCATGGAGAGATACCTAACAAAATCTGTTTGGATAGAGGATTGGACTGGCTCTGAGAGTGAAGGGATATCCATAAATCATGGAGCAGTAAGCAAGATTAGAGTTTAATTAATATTTTAGCAGGTGAACTGAACTTATGTAATATTTTGTTACTGCTGTTATTATAGACAAGCGTAATTAATTGCTTTTGGACATAAAATGAGTCAAGCTGCATGAATTTGGCCCCAACAATATTATGGTTTTATTGGAAGAGGATGAGGGGAGGTTTTGATGGTAGCAATTTTGGAATGAAGAATGATTATTGGAAAAGCTGCTGCATAAGACTGATTTTCTTGTATTTGAACTATCTGTGGTGTTTTTAGTGATAATGTGCCAAATTGTATTGTTAAAATGTTTAGGCACGACTTGTTCAAAATATAAATCAAAGTTGTAACATTCTTTTGTCCAATCTTATTCTCTACTTATGTGACTGTTCAACAAAATCCCTACATAACAAAATTGCAAGTTCTTTGTTGTAATACTAAACTTGTTTATTAAACAAATAAAAGTTGTAGATGCATTTTAATAAACAATAGCTAAACAAATAGAATGCAACAACTTTGATCCTTCCCTATGTACTTGTCACTATGCAAATCCATAGCTAAACAAATAATGAGTTGTATCGGTCACTATGCCAATCCATAGCTTAAAAAATATCGTGTTTTATCAAACAATCAATGCGTATAGTTCAGTTCTTAGATCATCTTTCTTCTCGACCCTGTCATCTGGCACAACCTTCATTTAAAAAGAAAATTGTCAAAAAAAGAAAAAAGTTCGTATAGTTATATTTCAAAACTTTTACTAATGTAGAATCAACTGTAGAGTTATTTAAGTGACGGATGAACAGAACTAAGTTGAACTAAACAATTGGATAAAGATTCAGGTGTAGGATAGATAAAATCTTAATGAAATCAGAAATAAAAAATTCTGATGAGAAGAATGCCTGAAAATGCATAGTAGCATCATATGAAATTACAATATTTCACTGCATTTCTTTCTACCCGTGAATTGGAAAGTATCCATATCGGCATTGGGCTAAACCAGGGAAATTTAGGTTCAATGTAATTTTGTCATTCTTAATGTGGTATATGCATCCCAAGCCAAAATATAAATAACCAGTATCGTTATAAGAAAGTTGGTAACATGACTCTCTTTCAAAGAAAATAATACGGGTTCGGTTCTTGGAGTCGTGGGATTGGAAGACAACTTAACTATTCCATGTAAAATATCGGATGTCTCACTAGCAATTCGGGGGCTGGCTCTATAATGAGGTCAAATGAGCATGACAGAAGATAACAGATATATTATTATGCTCCAGATATTACTCATTGTTTTGTAGCTAATGAGTCATCATGACCCATAAAAGTTTCTCAACTAATCAATTTTCTAGCCTATGGTTAAAAGTTGCAGTAAAAATATCAAATTAAATCATCTAGATTATTACTATGAAATCATTACCGCGGTGATTTAATGAGTTCCTACTTTCCTATTTGACTCTTTATTTCTATATGTAAATATCATTGACCTCTTATCGCGCAAATGTCAAATTACTGGCAATGACATGAAAAAATTCTAGAGATATAGATTATGTCATGTGAATGATTAACTTACCATGGAAAGTTGGTAGAATCCAAAAAACCTCCGATGCTTCATGTTTTGTTTGTGAAATCTGTAAAATGAAATAAATAAAAAACACATGAATCTATTGCAATTATGGAAAGAAAAGCTAGGCTTGAATTATATCAGATTAGATGTATCTGATGTCCAAATATCAAACAAACGATCATGCAGTAAATTGGCAAGAGAATCGAATTTATCAACTTAATGATATATTATACAAGGGAATACTTGTTTGTGGAATTTACCTCCAACATGATAAATCTAAAATCAATCCGTTTTAGCATCCCCCCGTTGAGGCAAAGACTTCAGCTTGGGACAATCTTTAATTCTCAAAGTTGGTAGCGATGTTACCCATTCTGGCATAAATGTAAGATTTGCACAATCCTCAATTCTCACAGATTGTAAAGTGGTAACATGTTGAAGTCCATCAGGCAATGATTTCATTTTCGGGATTTTACGCAATACCAAGTGTACAAGGTTTTTAAGTTCTTTCCATTGCATGCCATAACAACCATTATCATCATCGCACAGATCAAGCTCCTCGGAATCTCCAATGAACAATTCACGCAGCGTAGTGAGTTGTTGAAGGACTCCAGACAAAGATTTTAAATCCTCTATCCTTTGTATCCCAAGAATCTCTACTTTATGACTGATTGTTTGGTGTAATATCTTCTCGCACACCTCGTGAAGCTTTATTCTCTGGCTAACTGTGTCTTGTGGCATTGAAATTAGATTCGGACAATAATTAATTGTTAAACTACAGAGACTCTTAAGCTGATGACAACAACTGCTTGGAATGTCTTCTTTACTGCATCTACACCATCCTTTAAGGGTAGGTAACTCATAAAGAAGGATCTCTGTGACTGATGGACAAAATGTTGATGAACTACTGTTGTCATTGACTATCCACTCTAGACAAGGCAATTTGACAAGGATGAGACTTTTGACATTCAACTGTGGGAGAGATTGCAATCTTGGACAACCATTTAAATGCAAAATGTTCAAATAAATGAATGAGTTGACCGAGCTTGAGAATCTCAAGTCACCAAATCCATATATTTGTAAGGCCTTCATGTTGGGGTGCAGCAGTAGACTTTGTAGAATTATATCATCTTTTCCCATTTCATTGTTATCATTATCCCAATACAAGCTCAAATCTTGAAGATGAGACTTTCCGATTAAATTGACGTGTTTAGCATCAGTTGGACAATGCCTTAGTTCCAAACCTTTTAACTCAAGTCGGTAACTCAAATAATTTAATTCTCCTAGTTCATGAGCTTTAGCACTATGTTTGGAAGTCGTATCTAACACAAATTGCGTCAGGGTTTGGAGATTACTCAGTTTTCCAATCCCACTTGGCATGAAACTCAATTTCGGGCAGCGATCTAACTCAAGATGCCGAAGACTTATCAACTTCCAAAGATCCTTAGGCAACTCTCTCAACATGAAACAATCATTGAGTAAGAGAGTCTCTAAGTTAATTAACTTGGTTATAGAATTTGGAAGCACCTCTATCTGTTCATTGTGAGACAGATCAAGATAGCGTAGATATTTCAGCATACCAATGCAAGACGGGATCTTTTTTGTAATGATGTGATTAAGATTCAATACACGAAATTGCTTAAAACTTGATATGATTGAATTACTAGCAGATTCTTCCATAGATGCTTGGACATCAAAGAAATGTGCATTACAATGTTGTGGCAATAGAAATGTTCTTAGTTTTTTTGCCTCCAAAAGAGAACTCGGAACTTGCCATGAAATATCCAACGCAAAGCCAAAAGAAACATGACGCGTTCCCTTTTCAATATGCTGCCCTTTTTCATTAACTATGACATAATTATTTCCAGAAATGAATCTAGACAGATCAGCCACGATATCATGCATTTTGAAAGATATGGTGTCACCAAGGGGTTCTTTGACTATATCTTGGAAGAAAGATCTATGAAGTAAAGTCAAGAAGTACTTATCACCATTATCTTCTAAATTTGTACTTTCTTCAGATGAATGAACAAGACCTTGTGCAATCCAAAGTCGAATCAACTTTTTCTTCTCAATTCGATAGTCTTTTGGAAACAAAGAGCAAAATGCAAAGCACTTTTTCAGATAAAAGGGTAGATGATCATAACTTAGTTTGATAAGTTGAAATATTGTATTGCCACCTTGCTCATCAATTTTGATAAGATCTTTGTTCTTGAAGTTCAACCAATCCTTCTCAGTCTCCATGGAAAACATTAAACTTCCAATACTTCTAAGAGCAAGTGGTACCCCTGAACATTTTTTTGAAATTTCCTTGCCAATTGACAACAAAATTGGATTCTCTGACTCTTTTCGATTCTCAAAAGCTAATTGACAGAACAAATTCCAAGATTGTTTTTCATCAAGACCCTTCAAAGAGAAAAAGGAAGATGTTCCACTTATCTTGGCCACCGTCTCGCTCCTTGTAGTTATGACAATTTTACTTCCTTTTGCTCCATCCCTCAACAGTGTCATCAACTGAAGCCAATTTTCACGTTCCTCATTCCACATGTCATCTAAAATGAGCAAATATCTATTTCCGTCAATTTTTCTACGGAGTTCTTGTTGCACTTGATCCATCTCATCACTAGTCTTAGATTCTACGATCTTTGCAGCAATACCTTTTACATCAAAACCTTTCACTTCATAATCATCGTCAGCAACACACACCCACTTTTTCAATTCAAAATGTTGTTGAACGGTCGTATCATTGTACACAAGTTGAGCAAGTGCAGTCTTTCCAAGTCCTCCAATTCCAATGATGGAAATAACTGAAACATTTTCTTTGACATCGATGTCAGTGTTCAACAATAGCTTTATCAAATCCTTCTTTTCCTCATCTCTTCCTATGACTTCTTCCTCACGAATGAAGGAATGAGATACTCTCTGTCTCATAACTCGTTTCTCAGGAGTACGATTAGTAAAATTGAAAATTTTCCTATCAACGTTAAGACCCTCAATTCGCTTCCTAAGTTTCTTAATTTTCTGAGCCATGTTAAACGAAAAGAGAAGTTGGTTGGAAGTGGATAAGAAGATGCAAACCTTTTTAGCCTTCTTGTCTTTTGTCAATACTTGACGCCTCAAGTCTTCTGTAAAAATGTCATCAAGCAAGTCATCAGCATCATCAAGGGCATCTTTAAGCTTCTCTAACCATCGTTTAACTTGATGGTTGTCGGTGCCCTGCTGTTGTTCCTCTGCATCCAAAACCACAGCCTTGATCTCAGACATGCTTTCCACCAACTTCTCAAGATCATCTCTCAGATTCCAAGCCTCAACAGCAATGGAACCCAACTTCCCGATCAGTTTCTCAATCACGTTGAACAAAAGTCCTTCAGCCATTTTTCTCAAAAATGAAAAAGATATACAAACTTACGAGAGTTTTGATTCACAGCACAAATTTTTCGAAGGGAATAGTGTTTCTAAAACATGTATGAACTATTTTACCACGATGTCAACTAAAGCATCTTTTTACCTACCCTGGAAGCTTCTTTAATTATTGACTAGTGCATGCAGTGTTCACACCATAATGGTGAAAAAGCCGATCAAGCATTATTTCAATGAAGCTTCTTTAAGCAATTTTTTAAATCATTTCTACTTTTTCTTTTTTTTCTTTTTATATACAGTGACAATTTCGATATCTTTATTAGTTTTGAGATGCGTGCTACTTACGGACATTTTTAACCTTTTTATGTTAAAAATGAAAACATATACTTTATTAAAAATAACAAAAATGGGGATCGTTGTAGTGGTATAGTGTTCCTTCGTTTGGTGCTTATTTGACTCATAAAATCAGCAATAGATGAATAAAAGATAAATGGTTAATAGGGTTTCACCCTGCTATTTGGGTGAAATTTGGTTTAGCTCCCTGTAATTTTTGTTTTAGATTCTCCTTTTGTAAATTGAAGATACGTTGGTTTGGGCCCTCGAGACATATGACTGTGTAAATATGATGGTTTAACATGTTGAGCGTAATGATGGGTGAAATGACACTCACACCTCATTTTGTTTATTTTTTATTTTAAAATTATTAAACTAATACACATAATAATTTTGTTTTACAAAAAATATTGCTAAAAATATGAAATATCTAAAATACCCATGATGTTAAATTATAAACGAGTAAATGGTCATTTTAGTCCCTAACTTTGTACCTCGTTATCAGAAAGGTTCATGACTCATGATTAAATACAAAGTAAACTTTAGTGTTGTGTTCTCTTCATTCTTATAAGAGACATTAGTGCCAATATTTTCAGTAAACTTTCAAGAATTTATTTTAAATCCAACATCATGATGATGCTACATATATTTAGGGAGAATGTAATGTAACGTAGATGATTTTAAATTTGAATAAATACGCAACTTTGCTTCGAATTGAATAAATACGCAATTAGCTTCGAATTGAATCGAATTGAATAAATACGCAATTTCGCTTCGAATTGAATAAATACCCAATTTCGCTTCGAATCAAATAAATATGCAAGTTCACTTCGAATTTAATCAATACGCAATTTCGCTTCGAATTTAATCAATACACAATTTCGCTTCAAATTTATTCAAAACGCAAGTTTATTCAAGATTATTCAATAACAAAATGTTCTAAAATATGCAGCATATTCAAGATTATTACAAGTCATTACATTATTTAATCATCTCCCTCATCGCTTATCTCAATTGGGTTGTCCTCAACAGTCCCTGAGGCACCTGCTTTTGGTTGACGACCAAAATAGCATGTCCTCCCGCTTCTCCTCAGCATGGACTGATTATACACCGGCACCTTCAATTTTTTTTACGGAACCATCACATTTGATTCTGTGCCATGTCACAGTCGATTATGCTTTCTTCTTCTCATCAACCTCCTTTTTGTTCAACTGAACGTCACCCTGATTTCGAGACATATCTACATAAAGGAAGTCGGTGATCAAAACCTAAACTAATCCTAACAATTCTATCACAAATTCATAACAACAACAATTCATAAAAAACCTAAACTAATCCTAATAATTCTACAACAATTCATCAAAACATAAACTAATCCTAACATCAAATCATAAAATCATAAATTCAACAAAACCTAATTATGTGACAATTTAACCAAAAAAAACTAACAATTCAATCACAAAACAACAATGCAATAGGATGATAGCAACTTACTTGATTTTGTGATCGTAATTGGCGTTGAATCCGCAACAATTGAAAAAATTCGCACCTCTTGAACTTCAATCCGCAACAATGGAGTTTCGGAAACTCCTAGGTGTTGTTCTGTTCTTATAACAGACCATTGGCACTTAACTGTCGATGGAATCTTCAACACTTAACTGCCGCCGGTTCCATTGGTGGTTAGCTTTCGCCGGTTAACTAAACATCGGCACTTAAGTGTCGAGGGGTATTTTGGTCATTTACATGTGTTTTTCAGTCAATGCTGATGTGTCAAAAGCAAAATTCATCAAACAATATTGCTCATCTATTGGTGTCGGGGCAATATTGTCCCTAAATTCACGAGCGTATGTTTATAAAAACTACATGTATGAATGATATGAATTAGTTGTATTTTTAAAAGGAAATTTATTGTGTTTTTGTCAACAAAAAAATGAAAGTAATTTTAGATATTTTATAAGATTTTTTTTTGGAGATATTTTATAAGATTAAAATATTTTATATATAAACTAGCGTTAATACGAGCATTTCGTGCACATCTGTATGTTTTTTTTTTATACATTAATACGTATAAATTACAAACAATAGTTTTTATGAAATTTTTACTTTGATTATAATTATTTTGATTTTGATTAAAATTATATGTATGAATATTTTGCACTTTCATGTTGTAACAAACAGTGCCTGTCTTTTTGAAAACACTAACCATAAAAACTAATATAATATAAATTATTATATTTTTGAATGACACCAACAATATAACATTCTTATATACAATTTTTTTAAGGATATACTTGGATGTAAAAAAGGCAGCTCAAAATCATGTATATATACAATATATAAAGGGAATGCATGATTTTGATTTGACTCAAAGAATGGTATTTTGTTAGTGTCATTCAAAATGATAAGAATTTATATTATATTTAGTATATTGTTGGTATTATTAAAAAAGATAAGTATGCAGAATATTTATTCTCTATACTTATAATTTTAATCAAAATCAAAATAATTTTAATCAAAATTTTATAAGACACTTGTTCATAATTTCTATAAATTAACACACGATAAATATGATCGACGGACTAGCACTGAACGGTAGTATTAATTATTATTAAACTAGCAAAAAAAGGGCACTCACGTGCTTATCTTTCCGTTTTTTTTTTTGTGTTAACGTTTGAAAATTATGAACGATGTTTTTTATGAAATTTTGATTTTGATTAAAAGTAAAAATATAATTATTTTTTACTTTCAAATTATAACAAATCAAACTAATCATGATTATCTATTTATTATATAAAAAACTATTGTTTAAGGGTATAATTGGAATAATGAAAAAATAAATATATATACATTTATCTAGTTTGTTACATTTTTTAAATGATAAAGGAAAAAACTGAACATGTGTTTTTGTTATATTTTTAGTTTAATATTTAAATTTATTCTTATCTATTTGTTACATGTTTTATCAATAGTATATATATAAAGTAAGATTTTTTTATGCCACGTGTCACTTCCACATTCATTCTCAATATTTCTATTATTTTTTCTATTTTTAAAAACTAATATTTTATTTAACATAAATATCTCAACAACATTTTTGATCTTATCCACTCAATTTTTCTTTAATTTTTTTTTGAATTTCTAATATTTTATGTAGCAGAAATATCTCAACAAACTACACATAATATTTTCAACAAAGTTTACATGTATGATCTTATTTTATGATTAAAAGACTTCAATTTGTTTATTTGTTTTTAGGAAAAGAAACTTCAATTAGTTATTACTTATCTTTTAGCACTGTATCATTCAATTAGTTTTTATGTTTGAGGAAAAAAATGGTTCGATTAGTTTTTATTTTTGATAAAAAAAGGTTCGATTAGTTATTATGTTACTCCCTCCGGTCCTTATTATAAGAAAAAGTTGACTTTTTAGGTTCATTGAATAATTAACGTATCTCGTCATAAATATAGGCTAGATTCATCACTTGTACAATGAACCTAAAAAGTCAATTGTTTCTTATAATAAGGACCGGAGGGAGTATCTTTTAGCAGCATATTCTATTGCAAATTTTAATTATAAATAAATAATTTTTTGTTAATCACATATTTACATATTTTGAGCACAAGCAGATACCCCAAACCTTCTTTTCATCTAACATTTTTCTTTTTTCAGGTTTACCAAACACCAATTTTATTCCCTTTCAATAGATTTTTTCTCTCATACGCATGGGCCACGAAACAAACCCATGACCACATGTTTAAAGGGACCAAAAACTCTTACCACTTGAACTAAGGACAAAACTTAGGTAAAGTTCCATATGTACGGTTCTTACTGTTCTCCAATAATATCATAACACATGTATTACTTATTCCACGTCATCCAAATAAACTAAACGTCGGTATCCTGCCGTTACCGAAACTGTGAAATAGCAACTCTTGCTGATAATCAAGTTTCCATGTTGGTGAACGTTTGTAAAACATGTTTTGGACGGTGGTACAAAACTCAATCTTGACTGCCATCATGGTTGCCACCGGTGCTCTTAAACAAACAAGGTCGTCAGTATATGTTTTTTACACCATCAGAGGACCAAAGAAGAACCTGGTTATAACTTACAAGAGCTATCAATTGTCTTGATTTTTTTTGTTGGATAAAGTACTGATTTTAAATTATATGGATTTGGATTGATAGAACACTTTTAGGAAGTGGGGATTAATGAGAAATTAGGTGTGAATTTGACCGCAAGATGAAAACTTACTCATGATTTCAGTTTAGTGCATAATTCCATGGATAATAAGTGGAAGGAGTTGACGAAGAGAGAAAGAGGGTTTCAGGTTTGGAAGACAGAAGTGTAACGGTGGTCAATATTTTATTGATATATTATTTAAAATTAAAATAAATAATACACGTGTCATGTTTTTATTGAATAACAGTAAGAAGAGTATAGATGGAACTTTACCTAAGTTTTGTCCTTGAACTAATTCATTATTGATTTTGTTACACTTTTTATTCTTGCATTGGACATTCATCTCATCATTTATATATATTTTTAAGATATTATTATAATTGTAAATTTAAATAAATTCAATCTAATATACTTACATGTGTATTCGTGCACAAAAACTTATAAAACTTACTATTTAATATCTAACCCGGGCAACGCCGGGTCTCTAAACTAGTTTGTATTGAAAATTGAGAGCATTTTTGGAAGTCAAAAGTGTTTTTTTTTTTTTTTTTTACAAAAGGAAGTCAAAAGTGTTGAAAGGGGTATATACAGTAATTATAGATAAAACCAACATAAACATAAACTCTTTTATATATGTATTGAAAATTGAGAGTATTTTTGGAAGTCAAAAGTTTTTTTTTTTTTTTTTGACAAAAGGAAGTCAAAAGTGTTGAAAGGGGTATATACAGTAATTATAGATAAAACCAACATAAACATAAACTCTTTTATATAAAACGAACAAAAATTCAAGAGAGGAGCCTCACACTTGTTTGCTGCTAACTTGCTCTCAAAACCCTCATAAAACCTTTCTCTCGCTTTCGTCACTTCTCAACCGTATCTCTCACAATCGGAACCCTAGCGCCTCGCACTTCTTGCTATTCGAGGTAAATAACATTTTCTCTGTTTCTCTCCCAAATCGCATGAACCCTAACAGTATGTTAATTTGTTTATGTGTGCATTATTCTAATTTCAACTTCACAATTTTAAGTTAAGCAGATATCATATATACTATCACAAGCTCAATTTCAATGCGTGAAGCATATATATCATATTCTAAGTTTTATTTTGATAGCTTAGAGTAAAAGAACCATAATATCATATATTGCAAGGGAAGAGTGTTTTACAATTCTTGATACTAATTTGTTCTCAATTACCAACTATTTTTCCAAATCAAAACATTAGTTGAATTGAAATTATATTGTTGCAAATAATCAAAAAATTCCTCTTCTCTATTTCAAGTGAGATTTGATAAGTTTAGGTTTAGGGTGGCTAGTAGTGTTGGGAAAAGGGTGAGGAGGTCGGAATAGGAGATTAAGGTCGCGTCGTGCAGGTGGAGCCTAAGTAGATTGAAGTCATCGCCTTGCTTATTTTTAGGGATCCGGGTGATTGTTTCAATAGATAGCTTTTGGGATACGGTTATTTCGGCGGTGTGGTTTTTTCGGGTGCTGTAAGGTGGCAAGTAGTGTTGGGAGGACGAACTGTTGTGTTGGGTTTTTTTTTTTCTGCCGTTTTGTGTTTAGGTGTTTTTCCGTCTCCCAGCTGCTATTTCTGTTGTTGCCTCTGTAGCTTCTGGACAATGTTTAGTTCATAGGGGTTTTAGAGTTGGTGTTCTTTTGTTTGGATGTTCAGTTCGGTTTTTTAGACTTTAGCTATAACTGAAGTGCTGTGTCTTCTTAAGTGTTTTTTGGGGTTTATTATTTCTGTTCCAGTTTCTGCGTGTACAAAGCTGTTGTTGTTTGCACTCTTTAGCAGTCCTGTTTGTCTTGTACAAGATTTTGCTTGTTAATAAGTGAATTTCGCTGCTTCAAACCATGTCTTTTCTCTCTCTATGATTCTGTTGTCTAACAACATATATAATGTCTAGAATGTACATAAAGTAAGATTCTGTTCTCTATGGTAACAATTTTTATTCATTTCACCAAAATCCTCCAATTTTTCTCTATGATTCTTTACTTACTATTTTTTTTTTCCAAGTTTTTGTAGTTTTGTAGAATGGCATGGGAACTCTTCCACATATAACTCCACCACTATGTTAAATTCTGACATGAGTTGACCCAAATCCCAAAAGTTTGTATACTAATTTGTTTGCGATAAATATGTGCAGGTATGTTGTCTCACATGATTGATCAGCTGATCAATAAACTAGAATCCATGGATGTTAAAGCCTCTATGAGAGGAGGTGATGTTAAAAATTTGGTTCGAAGCATGCGTTCTGTCCATACTTTGGCTTTATCTGCAGACACGCAGCAGAAGCAGCTGGGTTACAACAGCCGTGAAGTTAAAATATGGCTGAAGAAACTCAAAGATGCTCTTGATGATGTTTTGCATTTGCTTGATGACTTTTCCGCTGAAGACTTGAGGCGTCAAGAGAAAAAGGATAAAAAGTTTCAAATCTTTTTCTCATCTTCAAACCAATTTTTCTTTTCTTCCAAGATGGCTGCCAAAGTTAAGGAACTTACAAAGAGAATTGAGGGCCTTCAGAAATTTTCCAATTTTCAGAGTCACCCTTGCGAGCAACGGGATTTCAATGAAAGAGAATCACTTTCCTTCATTCTTGAGCAAAATTTTATTGGAAGAGAGAAAGAGAAGAAGGATTTGATAAAGTTGTTGTTGAATACAAACACCAACGGAAATAACAACGTTTCAGTTATTTCCATCGTTGGAAAGGAAGGAATTGGAAAGACTGCACTTGCTCAACTTGTATACAATGATAAGGAAGTCCAAAGACATTTTGAGTGGAGAGAATGGGTGTGGGTTTCTAAATTTTTTAATGTTCCTAGTATTTTTGCAAAAATTATAGAAGCTAAGTATACAAATTATAATATGAAACCTGTATACCAGCCGCTCCGCGAAAAAGTTAATGGTAAGAGATATTTGCTTGTGTTGGATGATCTGTGGAATGAGAGTCATTACCATTGGTCTACTTTGACGGACATTTTGAAACTTGGAGCAAAAGGGAGTAAAATCATCGTAACCACAAGAAGCGAGAAAGTGGCAAAGATAACAACAAAATCATCTCCGTCAATCACTTTGGACAAAATAAATGAAGAGCATTCGTGGAGAATGTTTTGTTTATTTGCTTTTGATGATGAAAATGAACCAGAGAATCAAAACTTGGTGTCCATAGGCAAGGAAATTGTGAAAAAATGTAACGGGATTCCGCTTGCCATTTATAGTATTGGACGCTTGATGTATTCTAAGAAGACGGAGAATGATTGGTTAAGGTTAAAGGACAAAGATCTTGTGAACATTGATGAAGAAGGTGTGCTTACAATTTATGAAGAAGATATGTACTGAGCTAACAAGAAAGTTAACACTTTAGGATTTCGTTGCAGCTAGTTTTTACTAGGTATGTCAATAATAAACTAGTACATGTAAGCAGAACTTGCACTTACTGGTGTTAGCTATATATATAAGCTATATACTCTATCGTTTGGGATTAGTAAGTCGTCCACTCATAGCAATATAAATTCTATGTTCCTATTCTTAGCAGTATTGGATGTTTAATGTGCTAAATTTTTTTAATTAATTGATGATCTACTAACTATAATAATATAATATTTAGGGGGTGTTTGTTTGAGGGTTATCAAAATAATTCCTAGGAATCTAAGGCTGGAATCAAAGATTGCTTTGTTTGGTAGATGGGAAAAACAAGAATATGCCTAGGAATTATTTTATCCCAGGAAAGCAGCTCCCCCACGTTCTCCCCCACGTTCCACACATTTTTCCTCTCTTTTTCCTCTCTTTTATTCCCATCAGATAGCTTGGGAAACTTTTATTCCCAGGAAATGTAAACCCATTGATCTATTTAAAAAGCCATTTATGCCCCTGCAATTCCCGCTTTTCTTTCTCAGCTGTGAACTCCTATTCCCGCTAAACATCCCACCTTCCCTGATCTTCTATAAAAACCCATCATCTTTGTGGTGTTCATCAACTGCTTGCTATTTTGGTTCTGGATTTCACTCTTCTCTTTAAGGTACCATCAAATTTCTTTTCAATTCTTCCATTACTCAACATAGATTTGGTAATTGATATCATTATCTCATTATTTTTTGGTCTACTATTGTTGCTTATTGACTAAAAATTGCATTTTAGTCCTTAATTGTCCAAGTCATTAGTCCAGTGCCATGTGTCCTTTTTTCATTTGTCCAAGAGTTAGTTATGCCACATGTCATCATTTAACAGGTCCAGCAGTCACATGTGTCAGCTATATAAGCCACATCACAGTCAAAGTCAAGATCAGAATTCACACTTTCCAAAAAATCAACACAAACAGATTCAACTTTTTCTCTCTCTGCATTTTCAGATCAAATCATCAAATTCTTGATGAACTTGATGAATGTTCATCAAGAACACCAAGAACAAACCCTAACAGAATTTTCCAACACCACCACATCTCCGCCGTAACAAACTACAAACCGCCGTAAACCACCACAAATCCGCCGTCTAATTCCACAACAGATTCATACACCTGCAAAAGAAAAGAAACAAACACAACAGCAGTTCGTTTTCACGCAAATCACACAGCAAGCAACACGTCAGAATCACCGCAACAACATTTCAACGCAAGATCCAAAGCCGCAGAGAAATTCGAACCAGATTGTGCAAGAAAGGTCGAAAACGAAGCCAAATTCAACGTGATGGAAAGTCAGAAACGAAGTTAAAGCAGATCGAAGAAGAAGATTCGCGAAAGACGGAGAAATCTTCCGTCATTCTCCTCTTACTTCCTCCGTTTTGATCCAAAAGAGGTAACTATTTCTTTGCTGTTCATTGTCCTAAAGAATTTTCGAAATAGAAGAGTAGATCTAGGCTTATATGTGTTTCGTTTTGAAAATCCAAGACTGGATTCGAATAGAGGAAGAGAACACGAGTGAAATGACGTAAAAATTTCAAGAAAAAATAAAAAAAAAGGCTCCGACGCGGCGGCTCTCCGGCCGACCACCGCGTCGGAGCGGCTCCGGTCGTCTTCCTCGTTTCGTTTCCGGCGGACTGGTTCTAGAGAGAAGTCAGACTCTCTCTCTCTAGAACCAAGTGTTGTGATGTTTTTTTTTGTCAAGTGTGAAGTTTTTTTTGTACAAAGCCTTTTATACTCCCCCTATAACCCGATCCAGTTGGCTAACCCATGGATCTACCCGATCCAACTCTCTTTGGGCCCATAACTGTCTTTCTTTGTTGTTGCTGCATGTTATTGCTGTTTGCACCCTTCTTTTCTGTGCGTTCTGGTTAATTTCTTGCTATCTGCACCCATGTCTACTCAAATTTGTTTATAAAAAATCCTAAAATTTTTCTAATATGATTTTAATGCTTTTCTTGACATTTTTGGTGACATTCTTTGTGCTAAAACTTGAGAAAAACACTTGAAGCATTTTTTTCCTTATTTTTGTTAGAAATAGTAATTTTCTTGAACTTTTTTTAGTCCAAAAAACTTAAAAGAATTCCTAAAAATTTCATGAGTGTTTCTTGATATTCTTGTGACCTTTTAGTGTTAATTTTACATAATGAAAATTGATAAAAATAATGTGGCGGTTTTCGTACTATTTTTGTGATATTTTGTGCTAAAAATAAATGAAAAATTTGTTTGATTTTAGTTCCAATTGCTTGGTGAATAATTGTGACCTATACCATTTGATTCCATAGAGTTTAGCCACTGTTTGTGTTTGATATTGATGCTTGTGTGTGAAATTTAGTTAGTTGCTTAGCTTACAAGTTAGTTGTGTAGTTAAATAATGTAAATATGTTTAAAATTTGTTTTAAAATGCCAAGTAAATCATGTTGCCTTAATTCCCATTCCAAGACTTGTTTCTAAACCCCCAAAAATATATTGGAATGTGAGAATTATAGGTCATATGGTTCTTGCATTCTATGAACAAATTTTAGCCATGTTTGCACTCATTTTCTATCCTTTATGTTGTAGTGTCTTTCGTGCTTTATTCCTCTTGATATTGCCTTATGCTACTAACCATTTCATTTCATGTTTCATATTCATCATAAGCATCTCCATTTCATCCCATATTCATCTCTATTTTTCTTGCAATTTAATTTGTACCAAAGTTAGAATGTAAACACTTAGGAGTTTTGTAATGTTTTTCCTTTATGCACTTTTAAATTTCTTGGCAAAGAGGCCATAGAATGTATCTAGGGTATGGTGTAAAGGACAATGGACTCTAATAATGTACACCGACACATGCACACACATCACTAAGTAGCTAGAATATGCATGTTTAGATGTATGTTTAGGATTGTATGCTTAGATGTATGTTTAGGCTTTATACTTAGAAAAACCAATTTTCCAAACAAATGTGAACAACTTCACTCAAACCTTTTCCAAATAAACCTTGGGATCCAATATCCCATTGTATTTTCCTTTTCCATTTTCTTAATCAAAAATTCAATGAACTCTAATCCTACTTTGACCATATTTTGCAATTCACTAATCCAACCTCACTATTTTCTAATCTCATGCCCTTGAGGCCTCTTTCTATTCTTCCAAAATCCATTTTCAAACTTAAAATCAACCAACAAAAACAAAAACATTTTTTGAAAGAGAACTACGGTGGATTTGATCCCTTAATCGGGTACGTAGGCAAGGAACAAAATTCCTTCAATTCAACTAAAATAAAAATCCAAAAACATTCTTCTCCCTCCAATTCTTCACTTAGTAACTTTTAGGTGTAAATAACATTTTCAAATAGCATTTAAAAATAAAGCGCGCACGTAGAAATTAAAGACGGTTCCTATAGGTTACTATAGTCGTTATGGGTGCCTAACACCTTCCCGTAGCGAAAACAACTCCCGGACCTCGATTCTCAAGGGTTTTGCTTACTTTTTCCCTTCCCAAGAAAAAATAAGATATCACCGGTTTAAAAGGTTCAAACGTAATCAATGTTTGACACCCGAAAACCAAGATAAAACAGCTGGCGACTTCACTGGGGAGATTCGAGAGTTACGACTAGTTTTTATTTCCACGTTTGCGCTTGTATTTTTTTACTTGCTTCTTTTACTTGCTTTCCTATGTGAATAAATGTTTAATTTCTTGCAAACGTGTGGGGTGAGAATATCAAAAGTCCTGCACCCGGGCTGAGTGAACTTAGGATTTAGGAGGGATATAATCGACAATTCATTCCGGGGGTTGCCTCGTGTTTTGGATTATGCGATCAATCCCACATAGCTGAGGCATTTTGGGGGTGATGTTGTCGGCGCGAGTTGTCGCGTTTAGGCACTTTGCTTCTAATTGTTCTATGACGCTATGAACCGTAGATAACCAAACCCATCCATGGCCATTTTCTAGGATGTAGTGCGGAGGCTAAACCGGGTGTTGTCTCGAGTTTTAGTCGTCACGCGATACTACACTCAAGTTAGACCTTCCACGTATAATCATGGAGCGAGGGTTGTCTCGTGACACCATGAGATACGTCGGAGAGGTTGCAACTTGGGAACCTTTTTAGAACCCGGTTACTATTATCCTAAAGCCCTAGTTTCACCGGACACCGTGTCCACCCATGACTCCTCGACTTTGAACTTCAAACCCACCATGTTTTCTCCGAATTTGAACATAATCATGCATTCATGCATACATGCATAAACTTTTTGTCATGCATTGTTATCGAAGGGCTTAGACAAGTTGAAATTGTAAACATTGTAGGGATGAAGATGACTAAATCCTACAAGTTCAAGGAAGTGGATTTGGCTAGTTTGAGGGATTTGGCACTCAAGATTAAGGATCCGACTGGTTTCCGACGCCGTTACGGGGCTTTACTTCCTATTCTCCATACTAATGTGGATGAGAAGCTTGTGCACACTCTAGTGCAATTCTATGATCCGGGGTATCGGTGCTTCACTTTTCCAGACTTTCAGTTGGTGCCCACTCTAGAGGCTTATTCTTCCTTGACAGGTCTATCTATTGCTAAGGGAATACCTTTCTCAGGACCTGAAAATCCTCTTCCTCCATTGGTTATTGCTAAAGATCTCTATCTCAAGACCACCGATGTCTCCAAGAATCTTGTTACTAAAGCACATATCCGAGGGTTCACTTCAGAGTATCTTCTTGGGAAAGCCAACCTCAATACCACTTGTCAGGACACTCTTGAGGCTATTCTTGCACTTCTCATCTATGGGCTTATTCTCTTTCCGAATCTTGACGGCTTCGTGGACATGAATGCTATTATGATCTTCCACTCCAAGAATCCGGTTCCTACTTTGCTAGCTGACACATACCATGCTATTCACGATCGTTCCAGCAAAGGGCGTGGATACATTCTTTGTTGTGTGCCTCTCCTCTATAGGTGGTTTATTTCGCACCTTCCGCAGTCTTTCCACGACAATCCGAGGAATTGGTCTATTTCACAGAGGATTATGGCTCTCACTCCTAATGAAGTGGTTTGGCTCACTCCCGCTTCTAGGGTCAAGGAAATCATCTTTGGCGGTGGAAAGTTTCTTAATGTACCTCTTCTTGGTACCCGGGGTGGAATCAACTACAACCCGGAGCTTGCTTTGCGACAATTTGGTTTTCCGATGAAAGATAAGCCCATCAATCTTGCTACAGCTCCTTACTTCTTTCACTACTCCAATGCTCCCACAGGCATTAGAAAAGATTTCATGCAAGCTTGGACCAAACTTCGGAAGAAGGAGGTAAAGCATATGGGTGTGAGGTCCGGTATCGCTCATGAGGCCTATACACAGTGGGTGATAAACCGAGCTGAGGAGGCTGGTACGCCTTACCCCTCTATGAGATATGTGTCTGCATCTGTCCCTACCATGCCTTTGCCTCTACTCCCACCTACCCAGGAGATGTATCAGGAGCACCTAGCTATGGAGAGTCGGGAGAAGCATCAGTGGAGAGCTAGATACTATAAGGCTGAGAATTTGATCATGACTTTGGATGGGAAGGATGAGCAGAAGACTCATGAGGTCTTGACACTGAAGAAAGAGTTAGCTAAGGCTAGGAGAGAGATTGAGGAGAAAGATAGGCTGCTTATGAGGGACTCCAAGAGAGCTAGGGGTGCCCGTGACTTCTACGCACGATACTGCGACTATGAGTCCGACTCTGAGGACGACGCTTCCACTTCCTATGCTTGAGGATTTCCATTTCCTGTTGTTATTTCCATTTGTTCATGTTGGATTTGTCTTGTAAAACTATATGTTAGTTGTTTGATTCCCGTTTATGTTAATTGTTGTTTAGTAATGTTTACGAGTTCATAATTTGTCTAAAACCCTTCGATAACCTAAAAAGAGTCTTTTTTGCATATACATCAGCACATTTCATGCATCATATGCATTCATTGACCACAAAAAACTTCTCTCGTGCTCATTGCCTCCTGGTTTTGTCCGCCGCAGTCTGAAAAGTGGCTCGTGTTCGCAAAGTCTACCAACCAGATAGAATTCATCAGACAAGATTTCACAAGAGAAGGATAATGGCTAACTTTGAAGAAGAAAATGCTCAGCTCCGTGCCGAATTGGCTGCCATGAAAGAAGACTTGGCTAAGGCTCATGACGCTATGTCCGCTATGATGGCTTCACAAGAACAGCCAGCCACTTCTGTTCCAGTTACTACTGAGGTGGTTCCCTCTATCCCACTGTCTACTGTGGCTACTGATGCTCGTTTTGTTATGCCCAACGGCCGTCCTTATGGCCTCTCAGCTTACTACTCTCCTAATACTGCTGCCGGTATCTCTGGTTTTGCTGGTCAGGGACAGATTCCTGTGTCTACTGCTATGCCTCAAGTAACCACTGTTGTTACCGACCCTATTGTACACACTGTGCAACAGGTGATTGATATTGACACTCCGCGTGGACAAGATCCCGCAATGGAAGCTATGAAGAGACAGTTAAGGGACTTGGCTGGAGAACTCCGTGAGGTCAAGGCTAGCCGAGGAAACAATAGTGCTCCTGCTAAAGCTCGTGATCTATGCTTGGTATCCCGATTTGAGGTTCCGAAGAAATTCAAAGAGCCATAATTCGACAAGTACAATGGGACTTCTTGCCCACATAACCATGTTATCCGGTATGTCCGAAAGATGGCTAACTACGCCGACAATGATGCACTGATGATCCATTGCTTTCAGAGTAGCTTGACAGATGATGCAGCAGATTGGTACACTAGTCTGAGCAAAGATAACATTCATACCTTTGAGGAACTCGCTGCTGCTTTTGAAGGTCAATATGAGTTCAACACCCGTCTGAGGCCAAACAGAGACTCTCTCAAAGCCCTATCTCAGAAATCAGAGGAAACATTCCGTGAATACGCACAGAGATGGAGAGGGGCAGCTGCCCGTGTTTCTCCTCGTCTTGATGAGGAAGAGTTAACGCAGACATTCCTGAAGACTCTAAAGAAGGAATATAAGGAGAGAATGATAGTCTCTGCCCCAAACAACTTCTCTGATATGGTTACAATGGGAACGCGTCTAGAAGAGGCTGTCCGAGATGGTATTATTGTCATTGAGAAGGGCGAATCTTCAAACAGTGTACCAAAGAAGTACGGTAACGGACATCACAAGAGGAAAGAATCTGACGTAGGGATGGTGTCTGGTAACCCGTCTGCAGCAGCCATGCAACTACCTCTGCCTTATCACTACATGCAATACTCTCAGCATCCGTTCTTCCCACCATTCTACCAGCAATATCCTCTGCCACCGGGTCAACCACCAATGCCCGTCAATGCTATTCCTCAGCCAGCACAACAACAACCTCCTATTCAACAGCAACGACAGCAACAACAGGGTCCCCGACCCAAGCCTTCTTTTCCACCAATACCAATGTCGTATGGTGAACTGCTCCCAACTCTACTGGCCAAGGGACACTGTGTCACTAGACCAGGCAAGCCTCCGCCTAATCCATTGCCTCCCAGGTTCCGTCAGGACCTGACATGTGAATTCCATCAGGGTGCTCAAGGCCATGATGTTGAAGGTTGCTTTGCTCTGAAATATATTGTGAAAGATCTGATAGAAAAAGGGCGTTTGACTTTTGAGAATAGCGTTCCTCATGTCCTTGACAACCCGCTTCCAAACCATGCTGCTGTCAATATGATTGAGGCCTTTGAAAGGATTCCCGTTCCTCAAGAGGATCCCGTGTTGGATGTCCGCAATGTCGTCACTCCCTTGGTGCCATTACATGTCAAACTTTGCCAGGCTTCTCTGTTCAAACATGATCATGATTCTTGTTCAGAATGTCTGCAGAATCCTATGGACTGTTGTGTTGTGCAAAATGATATCCAGAGCCTGATGGATGACAAGTACTTGATTGCCAGTGATGTATGTGTGATTGTGCCAGTATTCCATGACTCTCCTGTTGAAAGTGCATCTCAGGTAAAGAATGTTGAGCCCTTGGTAATCAGGCTACCTGGTCCGGTATCTTATACCTCTACCAAAGCAATTCCCTACAAATACAATGCAACCATGATCGAGAACGGAGTGGAAGTGCCTCTCGTATCCCCAGCTACAGTTGATAATGTTGCTAGTGAAGTTACAACTCTGAGAAGCGAGAAAGTCCGTCCACCCTTGTTTCAAAGACAGGTGGTGACACCCATTGCCACGATAGCTCCACCAGTTGCTCCTCCTGTTGACAAGAATACCAGCCCAGTAGGCCAATCTATTGAAGAGTCCAATCTGGACGAAATCCTGAGACTTATCAAGAAAAGTGACTATAAGATTGTTGACCAGCTGCTACAGACTCCTTCAAAGATATCCATCTTGTCTCTGCTTTTGAGCTCAGAAGCTCACAGGAAAGTGTTGATGAAGGTACTGGAACAGGCCTATGTTGATCATGAGGTCTCTGTGGATCAGTTTGATGGGATAGTGAGTAATATTACTGCCTGCAACAACTTGGGGTTCGGTGACGATGAGCTCCCCGAAGCAGGGAAACGCCACAACTTGGCTCTACATATCTCAGTACATTGTGGATCTGACCTGATATCCAACGTATTGGTAGACACTGGATCGTCTCTGAATGTAATGCCCGAATCCACACTAAGGCAATTAAGTCATCACGGAATTTCCCTGAGGGGTAGTAGCTATCTGGTTAAAGCTTTTGATGGATCCCGCAAGGATGTTCTCGGAGAGGTAGACTTGCCAATTACCATTGGTCCAGAGACGTTCCAAATCACTTTCCAAGTTATGGACATCAACGCTTCTTACAGTTGTCTCCTCGGAAGACCATGGATCCATGACGCTGGAGCAGTCACGTCCACTTTGCATCAGAAGCTCAAGTTCATGAGGAATGGTAAGATTGTCACTGTGCACGGTGAGGAAGCATATCTAGTTAGCCAGGTATCATTGTTCTCTTGTGTTGAAGCAGGGTCCGCTGAAGGGACGTCGTTTCAAGGATTGACTGTTGAGGGTGCGGAGCCCCGGAGGGCTGGTGCTAGCATGGCTTCATTGAAAGATGCCCAGAAAGCTGTTCAAGAAGGGCAAGCTGCTGGCTGGGGCAAAGTGATTCAGATTCTGGAAAACAAGCGTAAAGAGGGCCTTGGATTCTCCCCGACCTCAGGCGTTTCAACAGGAACTTTCTACAGTGCTGGGTTTATCAATGCTATTACTGAAGATGCTGCTGAAGGTGGTCACGTGCCTGCATTTGTTATACCAGGAGGCACTGTGAGAAATTGGGAAGCCATTGATGTTCCTTTAATCATGCATGCTTCCATGTAATGTGTTTTGTTGCTCATGTTTCTTGTTTTCAAAATAACAATCCTTTCGCTCTGCCCAAGGCGAAAGTGATATCTTTGTAAGGGCGTGTTTGTTTCGGCATTGCCGTTAATCAATAAAAAGTTGTCGTTTTTCTCACGACTCTTTGTTTTTTTTTACTTTTTAGTGCTTTTTTCTTGGAAATAATGGTAATGCCAGAAAAAACCAAAACATCTGTATTTTCTTATTAATTTCAAAAATCTGCATGAAAAACATTTTTCTAAAATCATCCCAATCATATTATGCAGATTGAACCATAATAAACCCGTTGAACACAGTGACCCTATGGTTCCTCCAAATTTTGAATTCCCTGTATATGAAGCTGAAGATGAGGATGATGATGAAGAGATACCATATGAGATCACTCGACTGCTTGAGCAAGAAAGAAGAGCCATTCAGCCTCACCAGGAAGAGATTGAGCTTATCAACCTGGGTACTGAAGAAAACAAGCGAGAGATCAAGATTGGTGCTGCACTTGAGCCAGAAGTGAAAAAGAAGATCATCCAGCTTCTCCATGATTATCCAGATGTCTTTGCATGGTCCTATGAAGATATGCCGGGTCTAGATCCCAAGATTGTGGAACATCGGATACCGACAAGACCTGAGTGTCCTCCTGTCAAACAGAAATTGAGAAGGTCTCGTCCAGACATGGCTCTTAAGATCAAGGCTGAAGTACAAAAGCAAATTGATGCGGGTTTCCTCATGACGGCTGAATACCCTGAGTGGATTGCCAACATCGTACCAGTACCAAAGAAAGATGGGAAAGTTCGAATGTGTGTTGATTACAGAGATCTGAATAAAGCCAGTCCAAAAGATAACTTCCCATTGCCTCATATTGATGTGCTTGTTGACAGTACTGCTCAATCCAAAGTGTTCTCCTTTATGGATGGTTTCTCTGGTTATAATCAGATACGAATGTCTCCTGAAGATAGAGAAAAGACGTCCTTCATCACTCCGTGGGGAACGTTCTGTTATAAAGTAATGCCGTTTGGCTTGATAAATGCTGGTGCTACCTATCAAAGAGGTATGACAACTCTGTTTCATGATATGATTCACAAAGAAATTGAAGTATATGTTGATGATATGATTGTGAAGTCAAGTGATGAAGAGCAGCATGTTGTGTATTTGAAAAAGATGTTTGAAAGACTGAGAAAGTACAAGCTGCGATTGAACCCTAACAAGTGCACATTTGGTGTAAGATCTGGAAAGTTGCTAGGCTTCATTGTCAGTCAAAGAGGCATTGAAGTTGATCCTGACAAAGTCCGAGCCATCAGAGAGATGCCGGTCCCTCAAACTGAGAAGCAAGTCAGAGGTTTCCTCGGACGTCTGAATTATATTTCAAGATTCATATCTCACATGACTACTACTTGTGGACCAATTTTCAAATTGCTCAGAAAGAATCAGCCTGTTGTATGGAACGATGAATGTCAAGAAGCTTTTGATAGCATTAAAGAATACTTGTTGGAGCCACCTATCCTTGTCCCGCCAGTGGAAGGAAGGCCTTTGATTATGTATCTGTCAGTGTTAGATGATTCAGTGGGCTGTGTTCTCGGTCAACAAGATGAGACTGGTAAGAAAGAGCATGCTATCTACTATCTGAGCAAGAAGTTCACCGACTGCGAGGCTCGGTATACGATGCTTGAAAAGACTTGTTGTGCTTTAGCTTGGGCTGCCAAACGCCTGCGTCATTATATGGTGAATCATACAACTTGGTTGATATCCCGAATGGATCCAATCAAGTACATCTTTGAAAAGCCTGCTGTTACTGGAAAGATTGCACGTTGGCAAATGTTGTTGTCTGAATATGATATTGTGTACAAAGCTCAGAAAGCAATCAAAGGAAGCGTCCTTGCTGAGCATCTTGCTTGTCAACCTCTTGATGATTACCAGCCAATTAAGTTTGACTTCCCTGATGAAGAGATTATGCATCTGAAAGCAAAAGACTGTGAAGAGCCACTGATCAATGAAGGGCCGGACCCCAACAGCAAATGGGGATTGGTGTTTGATGGTGCTGTTAATGCTTACGGTAAAGGAATTGGAGCTATCATTGTGACTCCGCAGGGGCACCACATTCCTTTCACCGCTCGAATAACCTTTGACTGCACAAACAACATAGCTGAATATGAAGCATGCATCTTGGGCATTGAAGAAGCCCTTGACCTGAGAATCAAACACCTTGACATCTATGGAGATTCTGCACTTGTTATTAATCAGATAAAGGGTGAATGGGAGACTCATCATGAGAAGCTGATCCCGTACCGTGACTATGCAAGACGTCTGTTGACATACTTTACGAAGGTTGAGCTGCACCATATCCCTCGGGATGAAAATCAGATGGCTGACGCTCTTGCTACTTTGTCTTCCATGTTTCGTGTCAATCACTGGAATGATGTGCCTGTGATCAAAGTACAACGTCTTGATAGACCCGCTCATGTGTTCACCATTGAAAATATGCCAGATCAAGCTGACAAAGATGTGAATGATAAAAAGCCTTGGTATTACAACATCAAGCAATTCTTGCAGAATCGTGAATATCCACCTGGTGCTTCCAACAGAGATAAAAAGACCTTGAGACGATGGGCTAGTAGATTCCTTCTGGACGGGGGAATCCTATACAAGAGGAACTACGACATGGTCCTGTTGAGGTGTGTTGACAAACAAGAAGCTGAGAAATTGATGCATGATGTACATGATGGTACCTTTGGGACCCATGCTTCGGGCCACACCATGTCAAGGAAACTGTTAAGAGCCGGCTATTACTGGATAACTATGGAACGTGACTGCAACAGACATGCCAAAAGATTCCACAAATGTCAAGTTTATGCTGACAAGATTCATGTGCCTCCACATGCTCTCAATGTTATATCTTCCCCATGGCCTTTCTCTATGTGGGGCATTGACATGATCGGAAGAATTGAACCAAAAGCTTCCAACGGACATCGTTTCATTCTAGTGGCAATTGACTACTTCACCAAGTGGGTTGAAGCTGCTTCCTATGCTAATGTGACCAAGCAAGTGGTTGTCAAGTTCATCAAGAATAACATCATCTGTCGATATGGTGTTCCCAACAAAATTATCACTGACAATGGTTCCAATCTGAACAATAACATGATGCAAGCTTTGTGTGAAGAGTTCAAAATTGAACATCACAACTCTTCTCCTTATAGACCTCAGATGAATGGTGCAGTTGAGGCCGCTAACAAGAACATCAAGAAGATTGTTCAGAAGATGGTCACTACTTACAAAGACTGGCATGAAATGCTACCTTTTGCCCTGCATGGTTACCGTACTACAGTGCGCAGTTCAACCGGGGCAACTCCTTTCTCTCTTGTATATGGTATGGAAGCAGTTCTCCCTCTGGAAGTGGAGATTCCATCTCTTCGAGTAATCATGGAAGCAAAACTAACTGAGGCTGAATGGTGTCAAAGTCGGTATGATCAATTGAATCTGATTGAAGAGAAACGTATGGATGCTATGGCTCATGGACAGTTGTATCAAGTTCGAATGAAGAATGCTTTTGACAAGAAAGTCCGACCTCGAGAATTCAAGGAAGGAGAACTTGTATTGAAAAGAAGAATAAGTCAGCAACCCGACCCAAGGGGCAAGTGGACACCTAACTATGAAGGTCCTTATGTCGTCAAGAAGGCTTTCTCTGGTGGTGCTTTGATTCTTACACACATGGATGGTGTTGAGCTTCCAAATCCTGTTAATGCCGATATAGTCAAGAAATACTTTGTCTAAAAAGAAAAGAACAGCGTGGTAGGTCGAAAACCCGAAAGGGCGGCCTAGGCAAAAATGCGCTTCCCGGTGGATCGAAAACCCGAAAGGGCGATCCAGGCAAAATTAGGGACAAAAAAATGAATATGAAGAAGCTCGCTGAGATTGTACGCAACTCAGGCAAGAATGAGCGCCTCGATGAGCCGAAAACCCGAAAGGGCGGTTCATGCAAAAATGAGGTTAACAATAAAAGACGAGTAACTATGTCTGGAAAATCACCATCACCCCTTGGGGCATCTGCAACTGTCAATGATCATCTTCATCAGAGGATTCTGTACTTGTGAATTCAAAATTTCTATGAAGTGTAGCGGTCATCGTGTTCAATGTATCACCAACCAATAAAATTACCATCTTCCAAGCTTTGTAAATCCGTGAAGTCATGCCTCTGGCTGACCCTCACTCTTCTACATCAATTTGAGCCTTTCTACTGTTTGAAACTCTATTTTTCTTCCTACTTTCAATGCTATATACAAAATATTTTCTTTCTATTTGATAATGTCAATATCTGAAACAAACATTTTTGAAAACTGAAAAATCTTTCTCTGTCTATTTTGAAAGCAAACCCGAGCAACAGGGTACATTTCAATGAAACATGCATGAATGAATGAGCATCAATGTCTATTACAATACATGTTACAAGCAGGTTGCTCCCCAGGATGATCTGTGGTCAATGGCAAGAATGAAAAAACAGAATGAAAATGAAAAATGAAAAATGAGAATAAAAAGCTCGCTAAGTTGAAAACCCGAAAGGGCGGCTTAGGCAAAAATGAGCACCCCGCTGATTGACAACCTATGAAGGCAATTCAGGCAAAAATGGGGCAATGAAAAGAATCTTTACTCCCCGGTGAATCGAAAACCCGAAAGGGCGGTTCAGGCAAAATGGGGTTTGAAAATGAAAAATGGAAAGAATGAAATATTGAAAAAGCATTGACCACAGATGCGAACATCCAATGTTTACCCAGCACTAACACGCCTAGCAACGGCGACCTGTATCCAAGGACTTTCCAAGGGTCCCTCCTTTACAAGTTTTATTGCCCTCAGCCATGGTTTCGATACGTCTCCCAACGATGGTCTCTCCAAAAGAGTTTTTTCCCCTGTGAATATGTTGCAGCACGAGCCACTACGTGCCCAATCTTCCAATGTTTCGTCTGCCTT
Organism: Medicago sativa; assembly: GCF_051527215.1. NCBI lineage: Eukaryota > Viridiplantae > Streptophyta > Magnoliopsida > Fabales > Fabaceae > Medicago > Medicago sativa. Next base: position 33,273,426 of record NC_140756.1, on the reverse strand, counting down.
TGTGAAACTTCTCTGTCAAACTGCCAACCAGTCATGCATTCCAAGCATTCATACATGCATAATCATGCATTTTATGTGCTCATACATCCAATAATCTTGCTATACCATACATACATGTTGCATATCCAACTTTCAACTGCCAACTTCAATACAAGTTTCAACTCTCCAACTTCAATTCCAATCATGTCAATTGTCAAATTCGAAGCAATTTCCAATCTCCAATGTCAATTCCAATCTCAATTTCAATGTCAAACTGTCAAATCCAATCATGTCAACTGTCAAATTCGAAGCAATCTCAACTTCAATAACAATTCCAATGTTGACATCCAATGACAACGTCAATGTCAATCTCCAATTCCAATGTTGACATCCAATGACAATGTCAATGTCAATCTCCAATTCCAATGTCAATGTCAATATCCAATGTCAATGTTAATGTCAATGTCAATGCCAATGTCAAATGTCAATGTCAATGTCAATATCCAATGCCAATTCCAATGCCAATGTCAATGTCAATATCCAATGTCAATGTTAATTTCAATTGCCAAGCCAATGTCAATGTCAATGTCAATGTCAATGTCAATGTCAATGTCAATGTCAATGTCAATTTCAATTGCCAAGCCAATGTCAATGTCAATGTCAATGTCAATGTCAATTTCAATTTCCAAGCCAATGTCAAATGTCAATTTCAACTTTCAATTCAATTCAAACCAATGTCAATTCATTCTCAATTTACTCTTGGGCCAACAAAAATGGTCATGTCTATTCTCAGAGCAAGTCAATGACAATTTACCCTCAATTGGTATCTTGTTAAGCCAGACTTTCAATTGGTATCTTGTTACTGGTCAAGTGCCAGGTTCGATCCAAAAAAGAACCACTTGTACCTGCTTATATACCTATGCTTCCGGACAAACGGCAAGTTCGATAGAACAGTTTGTACCCAGCTTATGCTTTGTTATCGGTCAAACGGCAAGTTCGATAGAACAGTTTGTACCCAGCTTATGCTTTGTTATCAGTCAGACGGCAAGTTCAATCGGAAGAACAGTTTGTACCCAGCTTATGCTTTGTTATCGGTCAAACGACAAGTTCGATCTAAGAGAACAGTCTGCACTCTCCCACATGATGTGGTGATAATCCAACAAGCAAGTTCGATCCAAAGAAACAGCTTGTATCAACCCTCTATGTCTCCAGCCAAACAGCCAGTTCAATCCAAAAGAACAGTTTGTGTCTGCCTATCTGTTTGTATCTTCAACCAAGTGTCAAGTTCGATCCAAAGAACCACTTGTATCTGCCTATATGTCTATGTTTCCGGTCAAGTGCCAAGTTCAATCCCAAGAACAGCTTGCACCTATCTCTTGTTTTGTATTCCTTGGTCAAGTGACTAGTTCGACCCAAAGAACAGCTTGTACCTTATTTTCTATCCCTGGTTTGTCTACCCTGTCAATGTCCACCTGAATCCCCAGTGACATGATAGGTTCCATAGACTCCAGTTGTTTGTCTTGCATTCATAATCAAACATTACATAGCATTCATGTTTTTGAAAATCTGAAAACGTATTTTTATGTCCAAAAGCAGTGCAAATGTTAATATTTAAGTATCTTCGTCCCGTCAACTCTAAGACTTCGTCTCTTGACTCTCCGGACAAAGAAACTTAAATAGGGGCAGCTGTTATACCCTAATTTTGGACCTAAAAATACTTGTTCAATTCTTCTTTTCTTGCATTTCAAGCCATTTGAACTGTCTCTGATCAATTACATCTTTCTCTGCATTTTATTTCAATGATTATCTGCAAAATTCACATGCAAGGGTATTTTAGTCATTTCCTATGTCAAAATTTCTCTCAGTCTTTCAAAATTTTGTTTGAGTCCTTTCAAATAGGTTGAATAAGTCTTTGTTTCATTCTGTGTCAAAATCCATTCCAAAATTTGCATTTGAAGTCATTTTGAGTCAGTTTTGCCCCTAGGGGCATTTTGGTCATTTCAAGTGTCAAGTCACTGTTTAAATCCTAAAAATTGTCTCTGAGTCTTTTAATTTTGCTTGTATGAGTCTTTGATTCAATCCCTGTTAAAAATCCATTTTTAAATTTGTATCTGAGACATTTTCAGTCAGTTTAGCCTCAGGGGCATTTTGGTCATTTCACACGAAATTTCGGCAGAGAGGTACTTTAAAGTACCTCATTTAGGCCATTTGTTCGTTTTAGTCCGTTTTGTCAATTTTAATCGTTTCACTTTACGTTATTTCCCAATTACCAATTTTATTTCATTTTATTTTTACTTTTTATTTTTTAGTCCTAAGTGTCTAAAAATTGCATTTTAGTCCTTAATTGTCCAAGTCATTAGTCCAGTGCCATGTGTCCTTTTTTCATTTGTCCAAGAGTTAGTTATGCCACATGTCATCATTTAACAGGTCCAGCAGTCACATGTGTCAGCTATATAAGCCACATCACAGTCAAAGTCAAGATCAGAATTCACACTTTCCAAAAAATCAACACAAACAGATTCAACTTTTTCTCTCTCTGCATTTTCAGATCAAATCATCAAATTCTTGATGAACTTGATGAATGTTCATCAAGAACACCAAGAACAAACCCTAACAGAATTTTCCAACACCACCACATCTCCGCCGTAACAAACTACAAACCGCCGTAAACCACCACAAATCCGCCGTCTAATTCCACAACAGATTCATACACCTGCAAAAGAAAAGAAACAAACACAACAGCAGTTCGTTTTCACGCAAATCACACAGCAAGCAACACGTCAGAATCACCGCAACAACATTTCAACGCAAGATCCAAAGCCGCAGAGAAATTCGAACCAGATTGTGCAAGAAAGGTCGAAAACGAAGCCAAATTCAACGTGATGGAAAGTCAGAAACGAAGTTAAAGCAGATCGAAGAAGAAGATTCGCGAAAGACGGAGAAATCTTCCGTCATTCTCCTCTTACTTCCTCCGTTTTGATCCAAAAGAGGTAACTATTTCTTTGCTGTTCATTGTCCTAAAGAATTTTCGAAATAGAAGAGTAGATCTAGGCTTATATGTGTTTCGTTTTGAAAATCCAAGACTGGATTCGAATAGAGGAAGAGAACACGAGTGAAATGACGTAAAAATTTCAAGAAAAAATAAAAAAAAAGGCTCCGACGCGGCGGCTCTCCGGCCGACCACCGCGTCGGAGCGGCTCCGGTCGTCTTCCTCGTTTCGTTTCCGGCGGACTGGTTCTAGAGAGAAGTCAGACTCTCTCTCTCTAGAACCAAGTGTTGTGATGTTTTTTTTTGTCAAGTGTGAAGTTTTTTTTGTACAAAGCCTTTTATACTCCCCCTATAACCCGATCCAGTTGGCTAACCCATGGATCTACCCGATCCAACTCTCTTTGGGCCCATAACTGTCTTTCTTTGTTGTTGCTGCATGTTATTGCTGTTTGCACCCTTCTTTTCTGTGCGTTCTGGTTAATTTCTTGCTATCTGCACCCATGTCTACTCAAATTTGTTTATAAAAAATCCTAAAATTTTTCTAATATGATTTTAATGCTTTTCTTGACATTTTTGGTGACATTCTTTGTGCTAAAACTTGAGAAAAACACTTGAAGCATTTTTTTCCTTATTTTTGTTAGAAATAGTAATTTTCTTGAACTTTTTTTAGTCCAAAAAACTTAAAAGAATTCCTAAAAATTTCATGAGTGTTTCTTGATATTCTTGTGACCTTTTAGTGTTAATTTTACATAATGAAAATTGATAAAAATAATGTGGCGGTTTTCGTACTATTTTTGTGATATTTTGTGCTAAAAATAAATGAAAAATTTGTTTGATTTTAGTTCCAATTGCTTGGTGAATAATTGTGACCTATACCATTTGATTCCATAGAGTTTAGCCACTGTTTGTGTTTGATATTGATGCTTGTGTGTGAAATTTAGTTAGTTGCTTAGCTTACAAGTTAGTTGTGTAGTTAAATAATGTAAATATGTTTAAAATTTGTTTTAAAATGCCAAGTAAATCATGTTGCCTTAATTCCCATTCCAAGACTTGTTTCTAAACCCCCAAAAATATATTGGAATGTGAGAATTATAGGTCATATGGTTCTTGCATTCTATGAACAAATTTTAGCCATGTTTGCACTCATTTTCTATCCTTTATGTTGTAGTGTCTTTCGTGCTTTATTCCTCTTGATATTGCCTTATGCTACTAACCATTTCATTTCATGTTTCATATTCATCATAAGCATCTCCATTTCATCCCATATTCATCTCTATTTTTCTTGCAATTTAATTTGTACCAAAGTTAGAATGTAAACACTTAGGAGTTTTGTAATGTTTTTCCTTTATGCACTTTTAAATTTCTTGGCAAAGAGGCCATAGAATGTATCTAGGGTATGGTGTAAAGGACAATGGACTCTAATAATGTACACCGACACATGCACACACATCACTAAGTAGCTAGAATATGCATGTTTAGATGTATGTTTAGGATTGTATGCTTAGATGTATGTTTAGGCTTTATACTTAGAAAAACCAATTTTCCAAACAAATGTGAACAACTTCACTCAAACCTTTTCCAAATAAACCTTGGGATCCAATATCCCATTGTATTTTCCTTTTCCATTTTCTTAATCAAAAATTCAATGAACTCTAATCCTACTTTGACCATATTTTGCAATTCACTAATCCAACCTCACTATTTTCTAATCTCATGCCCTTGAGGCCTCTTTCTATTCTTCCAAAATCCATTTTCAAACTTAAAATCAACCAACAAAAACAAAAACATTTTTTGAAAGAGAACTACGGTGGATTTGATCCCTTAATCGGGTACGTAGGCAAGGAACAAAATTCCTTCAATTCAACTAAAATAAAAATCCAAAAACATTCTTCTCCCTCCAATTCTTCACTTAGTAACTTTTAGGTGTAAATAACATTTTCAAATAGCATTTAAAAATAAAGCGCGCACGTAGAAATTAAAGACGGTTCCTATAGGTTACTATAGTCGTTATGGGTGCCTAACACCTTCCCGTAGCGAAAACAACTCCCGGACCTCGATTCTCAAGGGTTTTGCTTACTTTTTCCCTTCCCAAGAAAAAATAAGATATCACCGGTTTAAAAGGTTCAAACGTAATCAATGTTTGACACCCGAAAACCAAGATAAAACAGAAGGCTGATGCAAACTCATTTAAACCTGGGTATACTAAAGCTTTGGAGAAATATATTCACAACAAATTCCCAGGTTGCACACTAAAAGCCACCCCACATATTGAATCAAGAGTGAAACTGCTTAAAAGACAATATTCTGCAATCAAAGATATGTTGGGTCCAGGTGCAAGTGGTTTTGGGTGGAATGATGCTGAAAAGATGATTATAGTAGAGAAGGAGATTTATCGTCAATGGTGCAAGGTAATATAAGATATACTATTCCAAATTGATAAATTCATGATAATTTTTCTTGCATTAAATTTATATTTCTAAACACTTTTTCCTTTAACGCAGTCTCACCCTACCGCAGTTGGCTTGTATAAAAAACCATTTCCACACTATGAGAGCTTGGATACTGTATTTGGAAAAGATAAAGCAGCTGGTACTGTAACAGAAGATATCATTGATATGACTATTGAGATGGAGAAGGAAAATGTTCAATCAACACAAGAGGGCGGATCAGGAATTAATTTGAATGATGATGATGATGATGAGAATTTTGAGTCGCAGATGCCAGAAACACCCACAGTTAACACTACTGCTCCGGGTTCAAATCCAACAAACCAACCACAGCGTGATTCTACTAATTATAGGACCGGAAAGCGTGGGGAAAAAGGGTGAAGTATAACGATGATGCGTCCGATAACATGTCAAATTCATTGAACAAATTGGGTGAGATTTATGCTAATGGTGTTGAGAATATGAAACAAGTCTTCACTTCTTGTTTTGTGCACGAGAAACACACAGCTGATAGGAGGAACCAGATTGTCTCTATTTTAAAAGAAATTGAAGGATTGTCTGATGCAGAAGTGGTAATGGCTGGTATGCTTATCACCAAAGACAATAACCTTTGCGACTATTTTTTCACAATGGATACTCCTGGATTGAGGAAGCGGTTTGTGGACATTGTTTGTTTTGAGTAACAATGGTTCTAGGTAGAATTTAGAATGTTCAATGCTTTTCGAATTTGGTAAAAAAAAAAAAAAAACTCAGTAGCCACTGTCTTTAATTCCTTTTATTATTTAGTTGTATCCGTTATAATGGTCTTTATTAGTTGTGTAATGACTTCGATTATACTTTAAATTTATTTACTCTATTGGATATGTTACTAGTGCAACTTTTGATTTATTTTTGAAAAAGTGATTTTGCTGGTCTCGTATTGGTGTCAGTTTATGCATAATGTTGTAGCTAGTTTTTAGTGTCTTTTTTTAGTTTGTTCTTGTGGATTTTGCAATCTTCTTTAATAGTGAAGATGGGGACAGAACTGATTCTAAGTGTATGTGTAACATCAGTGGTGGCTGGTGTTATTTCAACAGGTTGTGGCTGGTGTAAAATTTATGCAAAGAATTACCTGGTTTATAATTTTTGTTGTCACTCTTTGGCAGAATTGGAAATTGGATCATTGTGGTTTGTGCAGGTTCTGAGTTGGCTATAGGAAATTTGTGTCTGTGAAGGCTTTCTGGTTTCATTTCAGTTATGTACCAGCTTTGCTTTTGCTTTAATTGCATTTTTTTTTGTTGCTGCCATGTGTTCTTCTTTAGCACTATTGTATTGTGGGTTTTGTTGATGTTTGTTTGCTGCAGAGAGTGTTTTATGATGTTCTAGTGTCTGTTGTTGCTTATTGCTTTTTCTCAACATTGAACCATTTGTAATTTGTTAGATACTGGTTCAGATGTGAATAAATATGATGATAACTCTATGGTATTTGGGAGATTATTGCATAATAATAAGGAAATGATGCATTATTATTGATACAAGAAAATAACTGCAGAGAAGTAACCAACCTCTAGGAATTAGAGAGCCTAGTCTCTCCCAAACCAACCCACATACAAAATACCCAATGCCCTCCCCTTTCCTCGGCATCTTTATTTATAATACTAACTCACTAGAAGTTCTGCAATTACATAGAAGTTCTACAGACAGCAGTTACTATGTAACAGTTACTAATTAATATCTTAAATAAACAACTAATATTTTATAACTTATGCCCTTAGGAGTCCTATATCTAACAATACTCCCCCCCTAAAGATTCACCTTGTCCTCAAGGTGAAGGATAACATAATTGTCCACCAGGGTCCCATAACTTGAAGTAGAGTGACATAGCAAGGTGTGAAACATGATAACTAATGCATGCATCAGACACTCTTTTGGGGAGGAATTTTTGGCAGCAATAGGCACAGTGCCAGTTCGATCAAACCAGAGGATAATCCACTCTTCACCACAAACATGTCTGGATCTGGCGGCTTTGGCAGCGGTGGAGGTAGGCCTCCCAACTCGAGTGAAACCCATCCCTCTCCGATAGTTTTTCTAGGCAATTTCGTCCTCGATTCGAACACACTACTCATTCCATGTTCAATAAAGAGTCTGTCGATACCAAGAAATTTGCACAGATCTGCTTTAGTCTCTTGTTGCTTTTCCACAATGATGACATTCACGGAGGAATTTTCTGCATCCCTTTCTTCTGCATTCTCTACCTTTTCCTCATTTTTCTCTTCTGCTGTGTGAATGAGTTGAGAATTTCCTTGATCAGTTTCTTCTGATTGAAGGCTGAATGTGTGAGGCGTCAACGACTCCCATTCCAATCCAGCTTCCTCTTCTTCATCAGATATAGGCAGAAGGTCTCTATACTCTGGCTTAAAATGCCAAAGTAGTGCAACGTGAAATGCTCGCCAACTCACATGTGGATGGCATCGACTCCACCACTGCCACCATCCGAGAGCACGGTTTCGCAAGGCTTTCACCGCCTCCAGCAACTTCTCACCCTCCTGTGTTCCCACGACATCAAAATGTTTCTCAATACAAATCAACCACCAATAAGCGTCACTGCTGCCGTCAAATTGTGGCATGTCCATTTTCCCTCTACTGTGAATTTCTTGCCCTGGATCAGAACTGCTCTGATACCAGTGTTAGATACTGGTTCAGATGTGAATAAATATGATGATAACTCTATGGTATTTGGGAGATTATTGCATAATAATAAGGAAATGATGCATTATTATTGATACAGGAAAATAACTGCAGAGAAGTAACCAACCTCTAGGAATTAGAGAGCCTAGTCTCTCCCGAACCAACCCACATACAAAATACCCAATGCCCTCCCCTTTCCTCGGCATCTTTATTTATAGGCTAAAGTGCAACTTTAGCCCCCTATCTTTCAAAAAGTTGCGATTTTGGCCCCCTAAGTATGAAAACTACAATTTTGGTCCCCCATGTTTAGGGAAATATGCTCTTTTAACCCCCTAACTTAAGGGAAATATGTCTATTGACCTCTTATCTTTTCAAAATGTTGCGATTATGGCCACTTATCTTTTCAAAATGGCCCCTTTTTTTGGACACGTGTCGCCTTCTCAGCAGTTTTCAAAGTTAGGGGGCCAAAATTGTAGTTTTCAAAGTTAGGGGGCCAAAATCGCAACTTTTTGAAAGATAAGGGGCCAAAGTTGCACTTTAGCCTTATTTATAATACTAACTCACTAGAAGTTCTGCAGTTACATAGAAGTTCTACAGACAGCAGTTACTATGTAACAGTTACTAATTAATATCTTAAATAAACAACTAATATTTTATAACTTATGCCCTTAGGAGTCCTATATCTAACATAATTTTTCAGAGCTGATTTGATGTTTGCTTAGATGCCTGAATAATTTTTAGCAAAAATGGTTTGTTTGACCTTGTTGATGATTTTGATCCTGTTGAAGAAATGTGGGTGTCATTATCATCATGGTTATTGTGTTTGTGATTTTGCTATATTTGTAGTTTTGTAATAATAATTTAACATTAAGTGCAACGATCATTAGTTTTTTTAGCTAAAGCTAAATCCAAAAGCATAATACATGACAAACAATTCTGTTAGCGCAGCTCACAATGATTTATGAGGTTTATAATGTTTATAGGGTTATTCAGAAACTGTTATAAGATTCTATCATTACTTGAAGCTTCATGTCAAACTGAAGCTTGCAGCTTATTGTTAGGGGCTGATTTCAAATCATATTGTTAGGGGCTGATTTCAAATCATTGATGATATAAAGAGCAGTGTAGGTTCAGCCTTGTTTTTGCTGTCGGATCTGCAATTTAGTGCAGTTCCATTCCATACTTTTATGATTTTTTAGGTGTTTGTGGCTGCTATTGCTTTTCATTTAGTTGTGAGGCTGGTATGTCCAATTTTCAGTGCAGGTTTATGCGTTGCTTTCGACCTGCTTTGGCTGGTTTTTTTCTTTCCTTCTTTCTGTTATGTTTCTACTATTTCGCTGCTTCAGTAGTTTTGTTTGTACTCTTCTTGTGCGTTTCCGGGTATACCTTGTGCTTGGACGAGTGTTTATCAATACCTTGTGCTGGTATGTTGCTGCAATCCGTGACAGACTGCACATTGTTTTACATATAAAACACTTGAACAATTTCATTTGATTTCTGCATAATTTGTTGCCTGATTGTAGCAACATCTATTGTATGACTTTAAAAAAATGAGCTTTTTTCTTGATCTCCAAGATCATGGTAGTCAAACAATGCATGAAGTCCTTGACCAATACATCCTCACTCTGATCCCAGTAGGGTATATTTTTATTTTTTCTTTACCTCTATTACCAAGCTATTTACTATGTATGTGGTTATCTGCTGGCACTGAATTTGTAGTCTAACTGTATTTGTTTAGGGAAAAGTCCAATTTACTCCCTCCAACTTAGGATTAGGATCATATGCTTTTAGTGCTTAAACATTAAAAATGTGCAATAAAATTCTCAAACTTTAAAACTGTGCACTTTATTTCATCTTTCAAACATAAGCAAAAATTGTCATGCTCAAATAAATTTGACCATTTTTTTTGCCAACTTTCTTCATGGGAGAATTCCAATTTATCTTCTTCAATTTAGGTTCATGTGCACTCTGGTCACAGACTTTGTTTACATTACACAGCATATTTGTGTAGGTACAGGTCTCTAAATTGTTGATTGAGAAGGATGATATCGAGAAAGGGATCATACAAGCTATTGCTCAACACAATATTATATGTCTTGTTGTGGGAGCAGCTACACACAAACATAATGCTTACTTTCTTTAATCTTATAAGCTGAATGATTCATAAGGGGGCCATTAAGCATTACATCGATCGCACACTATGAGGCACAGACACTTATCGGATTAGGCGTGTCCTAGTGTCGGACATGTGTCGTGTCCGACACTGACACTTATAATTATACCGAATTATATGATTTTCTCAAATTATTAACAGTGTCGGTGTGTCTATGTCGTGTTCGGTGTCAGAGTCCGTACATCCGTGCTTAATAGATCGTACATAGTTGGGATGAACAATATATGTTCAATTAAACATGTGACTACCATCACAGCGTGCATCAAATATACAGGATCCTATACAATTCAGCAAAGTAGCAACTAATTAAAGAGGTTACATGAACTTATTGAACTTGTTGGAAAGATCAAATCAACTTTAAGGATCTGGTAAATTTGTATTCCCACTTAAATTAAATTTTATAACTTATCATTTCTATGTTGAGTGCTTTTTTATTAACACGTAATTATGATTCTCCAACCATGAGTATAGATAGCTATGTGTACCTATAATTATAAGTTCCGTTTACGAAATGATGTAAAGAAACCAACCTCCCTCCTTGAATACATTCACAACAAGATCCAAACAAATATGCATAGATAAAATGATAATGTTCCATTTGGGTAGGGATGTCAAATAACTGTTTTCACAATTTTGATTTTGCATGGTATCGAAAAGTAGAATGGAATTACAATCCAGGATATTTTAAAAAATCTCCAAAATTCCACATGTTAATTGATTTTCATGGTTTACCAGCATCTTTAATCAAGGCACAACAGTACTCCTTCTCAATTGATTTGCACACGAATTACCAGCAAAATTGGAGTGTAAAGAAGGATCACTAATACACGTTAGTTTTATGGTTTATAAAATGAGGGCATTTGTGTAATTATAATGTTCATTCCCAGGATTCTACATCACAAACCAAACGTACTTTACCTGTCCCCAGGAATTAAACAATTAACCAAACACTTTTTCCTATATTTTCCTGGGAATAAAATTTTAACCTTCACATTCCTGGAAAAGTTGATACCTGGGAATAAATTTTGTAACCCTCAAACAAACGCCCCCCTAGTATTGGAGAGGATGAATTAAGTATACTAAATAGAAAGAGGTGATGCTTGAGTGAAAAGAAATAGAATCAAGGTTGTTGTGTTAGCGTATCAAAGTAATTAAGATGTACACTAATTGACAGAACTGCAATGTAGATGAAATTAATGTTAATGTAAAGTATATGGTATATTTCATTCCTTAAGATATCATATATGGGTTGAAGGTTATCTAAGACCAAGATAATGTACCATGAATTAAGTTTGGAACTTGCTAAATATATATGGAAACCGTCACATTGTCAAGTTCAACCGTAACTTGGATCAACCACATATGAAGATGGATGGGAACACCAAGTTTCGATAAGCTTTTCAGTATATAACCTCTTTGATAGTGGTAGATGATTTATCAACGGTATCTCTTAATGTGTTTATTTCAAAATACTCTCCAACTATAAAGAAGTATCTCTTGTGAAGTATCCTTTTAACCTTATTTTGAACTTATGTATTGCTTCAGAACAGTATGCTACATTTTGTAAAACTTATATTGAGTCAAGTTGGTTGTGATGTGTCAAATATTTGTAGTTTCATGTAAACATCAATGATATAAAAATATTTCAGTGTCAACGGTTGGTTGTGACGTGTCAAATGTGAGTTAAAGTCCCGTGTTAAATTGAAGAGTTGAAGTTGAACAACGATATAACTATATCGATAATGTTGCATATAGCGAATGGATTTTCATGACTGGATTCACAAATGATGCGGCATGTTAGTGTCCCTTAGATTTCAATTTTTTTCACTACCGCTTCAAAAAATTTGATTTCTAGTTGGGCAAAATTTTGATTGGGCAATATGCTTTTTGGGACGGTAAATTGATAAAATTATTCTAAATAGCATTGCTCAACTGATATATACGTGAGGGGATCAACAAATCTAATGTTTTAAGGTTTTCGATGAAAATATGGTGTTTAACTCACTTTTTGTGTTTCCAAACAACCAATAATTTTGAAGGTTTGAATTTTTCATTTTTTACTTTTGAATTGATTAGTATAACTTTTTCTCTTAAATAATACAATTAACATTTTTTTAATTTTGATTAACTTTTTTTTTTTTTACAAATTTAAAATCATAGGCATAAATATTATATATTTTATACTTTTATGTTGTAACAAACTATACTTATCTTTTTTAATTATACCAACAATATAACAAATATAAAATATAACAAATATAATATAAATTTTATCATTTTAAATGATGACAGCAACGAAATAACATTTTATAATCAAGTTTATTATTGAAAGGAGAAAAAAACAACCCAAAACAACCTATTCTCTTTATATCATACTGAGTGCCCGTCTTTCCACTCTTTTTATTGCGCTAACGTTTGAAAATTATGAACGGTTTTTTTATGAAATTTTGATTTTGATTAAAATTAAAAAAAAATATAAATGTTTGTTTCTTTCAAGTTATAAAAAATCAAACTAACCATGATTATTTATTTCAACGACACCGACAATAATATAATATAACAAAAAAATATAATCTAAATTCTTTTTTTAATGATACCAACAACAATTTTATTATAGAAAAAGTTGTTTAAGGGTATAATTGGAATGGTGAAAAAGTAAGTCGTTTAGTTTGTTACACTTTTTAAATGATAAAGGAAAAAACCAAAATATATATATTCATATCTTATTTGTTACATTTGTTTTAGTATTTAAATTTATTCTTATATATTTATTAGTTATTATGTGTTATTTTTATTGAAAATCGAGGGTATTCAGCCCGTGCTGAAGGGGTAGTTTTGTTTACGTTTACGTAGTATAAAATATCATATCAGACTCAGAGGGCCATTCAACTCACTCGCGGGTTTGTCTACTTTTATGCCCTAGCTACGCAGCCATTCTCTCTTCCCGTTCTCCTCCCAGCTGCCGCCGAATCCCTGTCAGTTCTTCTCTGATCTTCGTCTTCCATCTCTTTTTTTAGAAGGTCTGTCTTCTTCCTAGTTTATCTTACTCTGCAATTTTGATTTCATCGGGGAACCTAAAATCTTCACTGCACTAACTCATCTCGTTGTTGTTATTGTTGTTGTTGTTTCGGTACTTGCTTTTGAATTTCATTAAACCTTAGGTATTTAAACGTTACTATCTCTGTTTCACCGGCACTTCTGATTGAAGGCGTGTTCCGGTGTCCGACACCAATACAACACCATATGTTTTAATATTTCATTTGATTCTCTGTTACTATCATCTTTATTTATGTATTTTGTTTCTCTTAATAATATTTTATTAGATTGTCACCAAAATGATAGGATCAATGTTGCGTTTTTGGTTGAGTTATCGATCGGAATCTATCTCAATCTGATGCATGTTTGTTAATGTGGACTTTATTTTGACTTCTTTCAAAGTGTTTGTTATCACAGATTGTTTTAAGAATCGCATACGACATTAGTGTGCATCTTGTTCTGTTCTCTATTATAGTGATTAACTATGACTTCTTCTCTGCATCGTGCAGAATCATTCTAAAAGTGTTTGTTCCTTTGTGAGAAAAAAAATGGGTGAAGGTTTGTCTCACAAGATTGAACAACTGATCGAGAAATTGGGTTCCGTTGATGTTAAATCATGGAACATTCGAGGAGATGATATCGTAAAGTTGGGAGAAAACTTGTATGTTATCAAAGGTGCTGTTTTGTGTGCAGAGAAGCTGCAAAGGAAGCATGGTCTCTATACCTATGCAGTTCAAATTTGGCTGAAGAAACTCAAAGATGCCCTTGATGATGTTGTTCACTTGCTTGATCAATTTTCCGCTGAAGACTTGAAGCGCCGGGACAAGAAGAATAAAAAGGTTCAGATATTCTTCTCTTCTTCAAACCAACTTGTCTTTTCATTAAAGATGGCTACCAAAATTAAAGACCTTAGGAAAAGAACAGAGGGCCTTAAGAATGTTTGTGATATTTATCCTCACCCTTGTGAGCAACTGCAACGGATTACGAAAAGAACATATAATTTTGTGGATCAATTTTTTGGAAGAGAGAAGGAAAAGAAGGATTTGATAAATTTTTTGTTGAACACCAACAACAATGCGAAAGGCAATGTTTCAGTTGTTTTCATCATTGGAGATGAAGGAATTGGAAAGAGTGCACTTGCTGAAATTGCATACGATGATAAGGAAGTCGAACAATATTTTGAGTTGAGACATTGGGTGTGGATTTCTAATTTGTCAGATATTAAAGGTATTGGCGAAAAAATTGCTGGTTCTTATGATAACATTACCCTTGAAAGCATGCGAAAGAAAATGCACAATAAATTTGAAGGAAAGAGATATTTGCTTGTATTAGATGACATGTTGATTGATCATTCTGACATTTGGCTTGGATTGATGAGTCTTATGGAGGTTGGGGCCAAAGGAAGTAAAATCATCGTAACAACAAGAAGCAAGAGGTTGACAATGATAAACAAGACAGCAAACCCAGCTTTGTCCATCACTTTGGACAAACTAGAAGAAGAGCATTCTTGGAGAATGTTTTGTTTGTATGCTTTTGAGGATAAAGAAGATCTAGAGAATCAAGAGAAAGTGTCCATTGGCAAGGAAATCGTGAAAAAATGTTTTGGGATTCCCCTCGCCATTTACAGAATTGCATTCCTGATGCGTTACACGAAGAATTGGTCATCCTTCAAGAACAAAAATCTTGTAGAAATTGATGAACATGGTGTACTTACAATTTATCAAAATGAGCACTGAGGTGACAAGAAAGTTTAGGATTTAATTTGTTACTGTTCTTACTAGTTATGTCAATAATAACAAACATGTAAAGCAGTGCTTGCCCTTAACACTGTTAGCAATATATATATATATATATATATATATATATATATATAAGATAGTATTAGTAAATTGTTTATTGAGATCAATTCCTATTTTAATAACTAGCGTCCAGACGGGCACTCCCGTGCCCGTCTGTCCGCTTTTTCTATTGCGCTAACGTGTGTTACTTTTAAACACTATGTTTTGTTAAATGTTGGTTTACTTTTTCTTATATTTTGGAAAAAATTATCATAATTGAAAGAAAGATCATACATGTACTTGATTTAAGAAATCAAACTTGGTAAAAAAAATGTAAGATGATACATATCCACTTTTAATACGTTCTGCTAATGAATTATGATTAATCATAACTAAAAATAGTTGTGCTCGTCAATTTTTTTATCCGTAGAAAACTCATACTGTGATTAATTAACACTTTTGATACGTTGTAGTAATTTTTTATTTTTTTTTGACAAAATATATGTTGTAGTAATGTTAATCATACTTTTTGCATTGTACCAAATTGTGTCATTTACTATTGAGGTGCTCTATCATGCTTTTAATTTGGTTATCTTGTGCTTGGGTAATCTGAAAGGAAAGAAATAATAGGATTTTTCATCATAATACCAAAGAGGCTTTCATTTTGGTGGCTGAAGGCCAATCATCCCATTAAAGCCTTCAGTTATATAATTGGAGTGTAGCTCTCTGGATTGTTTGGGCATTGACTAATTTTTGTGTTTTAGCATCGTTTTGCATTTCATGTTTCAGACATTGATTTAGTGATTTTGTAACCATTTCTTTGACTTTCTGTTTTGGCATGCTCTCTTTTTCTTTTTTCTTGTAGCAGATACTAAAAAGACTCGGCCATCCTAAAAACAAACAAAAAAGTCTATGAAAATTAATCAAAAGGAAGATTAAATAAATCAAAAAACATCAATTTAGTTTTGTTTTAGAATAGCTCTAATTCTTGTTTTTAACAATCACGATCTCTTAACTATTTTTGATAAATGAATTTGGTACCCGAACTACTTTCAAGTAAGAGCAAAAAAAATAAAAATCATGTAAGACACTTAGCCAGCACTACCAAAAAATAAAAACTATTAGCCAGTTAATTGGAAGGATATAACATTGGTTTTTAGATAAATGTATACATACAAATATAAATCACTTTACCATCTACTCACTTTTCGTCGAAATCAATTCAATGAAAGCCTATTTTTATTACTGCAAACCCAAATATGCATTGTATGAAATAATGTCTAATTATAAAACAACTCATAGCACTTGATTGTCAAGAATCCATGTTGATCTATTCAAGCATCACTTCTCTCGCTCTTTTGTCCTAATGATTAGAGTAATCAAAATGACATAAGAATAAACAAAGAAACCGCTAAAAAAGTGAGTGTGAGGAATTTCTTTGAGAAATTGTTTAATAAAATTCATGGGTTACCGTTTTTCATGAGATTCCATCCATCCTTTTCCATTCTTCCGCTCTCAAGATTGTGCGGCAATTTTTGTTTAGTAGTTTCTGTGTTTGAAATTGAATGAGAGGCATCAGTCACCGCCTTCATCTAATCTAATCTAGGGGTTACGATGAAATTACTATTATGCACCGGTTTACTAAACTTGAGAACTAAAGTAAAGGACATTTTTGGAACGAAAATAGGCCACACCAAAAAGGTGTATTGCCCTTGCAGCCATTGAATTTCCTCCGACAGGGGTTGTTTCATTTTCTGCATTGTTAGTCCATGTTGCGCACAACGTGACTGACCTCTTTTTTGTTCATCACTTCGTCGTGACAAAGTTCACAACGTGTTACACAGTATAATACTCTACGCGTGGTTCCGTTACCGTCCTGCCTTAGCATCACCATTGTAGCATATCTCCTCTTTTTTCACACAATTCCCGGATACCCTTTTTTAATCTCCTGAATTACCACCTAGGGTCCCCTCTTTTCCACTCAGTTCCCTCAACCGTCACGTTTCAGTTTCAATATTCTTCTTTGTATACACATAAGTGATTTTGGTCTTAAGAGTTTGAGTTCAAAATAATTATTTGAATGTCAATAAGAGTCTTCTATGAATCACAAACACAAAATAGCAATTAATTAGGAGTAATCAATGATAAAAGTATAGATGCTTTCAATTGAGATCGTTCAAAAAAAAATCTTTCAATTAGGAGTAATCACAAATGGAGAAACAACAAATATAGAGCATATCCATTGTTCTTATTTTTATTTTTTAATATAGGGAAATGCTAACCGGTGCCCCCGGGGCACTGGTTAAGGGAACTAAAAAAGGAAAAATATAGTAATTATTGCTTTGAAAATTGTATAATTAATCCATAAATAAGTCAACAAAGTTTCCTTTTATGTTAATAATTTCCTCTTTTTGTATGCTTAATCAGTGCCCCAGGGGCACCGGTTAGCATGACCCTTTAATATATCGTAAGTATCTTTGTTTTTGTTAGTTTCAAAAATAAAAAAGATTGTATATACAATTAAAAAACTATTCGTGATCTCATCAAGGATAAAAATTTAAATACTTGTTTGTTTGCTATAATGCTATCTTCTTACTCTGATCTTCAACATTCTTCTATTGCTTTGGTAGCCTTTTAAGCAAATTCTTTCCAATGACACTACTTAATTGTGAAGCGATGTAAATATCAAACCTTATCCCATGTTGAAAAAGGAGGTATAATAATGGGAGGAAATGTTAGAGGATATACATTATGTAATAAGTTTTAGAAGAAATGTTTAGCAGTTATATGACTTTCACTTTTAGAAAACTACACGGATAATAAACTGCCATGATTGGGTTATATTGGCTTGCCGGTTTGATAAGTAGTTAACATGGATTAAAAAAACTAAATCAGCGAATTATAGAAATAAGAAACTGACTTAGAAGAAATAAGCGACACAAAATTGGTATGAGAGGATTTCTTTTTGATGAAGAATAACAGGCTGTAACAAAAATCAACAAATAACGGGAGAAATGAGCATATAAAAAAGTGAATAAGAAGAATAGAAGAAAGGAAAAAAATTTAAGAAATCCCTACCGTCGTCATGGTGGCACACCGTCACCTATGTGATAACTCGTTGTGCTCACAATGACTTCTCCGTGGCCAATGCACCACACCGCTTCTTTTCAAAGGTGGCAAAGGACACCACTACCTTTCCCCTTTTTCTCACCTCTCTATCTTGAAGGTGAAAACCCAACATTCCAACACCGAATCTGTGCAGCTATCGCATCCCTGCCGCATGTACCACACATACTAATCTCATTTTTTTAACATATTAAGGTTGTTGCCATGCTCCATCGTTATTCCCTATTTTCTGCATATTATAGTTTTATGAATCGAGTGAGTGAGTATGAAGGGTAACCATTTTTTCCAGTTATGAAGGATAAGCTTTCCATTTTGAAAGTAGAAATAATGTAAGTTGAAGTTAAAAGATGTGTGTGGGTTCAATTAGTGTAAATTATATAAATTGTACTCCTATATAATTTGTAATAATTTTTGTTAATGAAAACGAAGTTAGGCCCTATAATGAGGGAGTGGTTATAACTATCATGGAGAAGAAAAAAACTAAGAAATGAAGATCATTTAAAAAAATTGACAATTTGATAAATAAAATTACCAATTTGCAGCCGATAAATGTTGTGAGGCGATCATCATTTTTTCATATGATTTAAACTTGATTGAAGAACCCTTTCATCTCTTAGATTTAGATGTTACTCATGCAATTACTCATGGTTTCATCAATGAAAAAGGTTTTGATTTTTTTATATCTACTCACATTGATCCCCACCGTTCTTTTTAAGCAAGCCTTTTCACTTTTGAGCCCTTGTGCTTTCACTTTTGCATATACTGGTGTGTCTATGAATTGGAACTGCAAAATAGTAATCAATAATCAATTGTAGAAATTATAAGCAGAAGGGTTCACCAAAAACAAATTATAAGAAGATAACCAAGGGGATGTAAATGCCAAACGTTAAGTCTATGCAAGAAAGTAGATATCCTTGAGAAATTGTAGAAATAATGATTATGAGTGATGTCTATTGTATGAAAGCAAGTTTGTGGATAATGAAACTACCATGAATCAGTTATTGTCTTATTCTCTGTGATGTCGTGAATGTTGTTTAACCATCTCATTCTTTTTATAACTTACGGTTTTAAATAAATAAACCACCCAATTCTCACTTTTCAAATTTTATTTGCAATTGTTGTTTCTTAACTTGAAGGGTAAAATAGGTAGAAAAATAGGCTACACCAAATCAATGTATTGCCTTTATTAATAGGTAGTAATAGGTATAGATAACAAATTGGCATAGCAATACCAATTTTTTAATTTAGAAAAATGTGATAATATTTTTGTTTATCCTAATGACTACTATTACTTTCCACATGAATGGTTGACTTCCCCTCTCTTTTTTCCAAAGTAAAACTACTAATCGTAGAGAAGTCAATTTTATTGCACCCTGACATTAACTTAGAAGTTAAGCATATGATGTTCCTCTTTCACTCTCCCAATTTTCTGGATATGCTTATTACTTGTATGATGCATAGTGTATTATCTATAACCTCATCTTTATACTATTATACACAAAATTGAATAATCAGGCCTAGATTTGTGATGTTCATCTTTTGATGTTAGACATACGAAGAAAACGAAATAAAGTATGTTGCACATATATTTTCAACCAAAATGAAGATCAATCAACTTATTCTTAAAAAATGTAAATCAAACAATAAACAAAAAGATGAGCATACTGTTGAAATTGTTGAAGGGGTTTCTTACGTTTTTACCAGAACCATGTGCTCAAAGTATAGTCATCCTCTCTGAATGTAGAGAAAATAATTTTAAACACAATTAGGAGGGAAGTGATATTTTTGCTTTTTGAGTGTGATTGCAGCAAAGAGATATCATCTGAAAGAGAGTAGTATCATAAGAACAGTATAAGTAAAAGCCTACTTATACCAAATTCCCATATACAAAATATGGAATACACGAAACTATTAGAGTTCAAAACAAAGTTTATGTCAAAGATAAAAAATAAAAAAACTAATTGAAATTGAAGTCACTTAATAACAAAGCATAAACAACATATAGAAAAACTCATAACAATCAAAACACTTACAAACATCTATTTGAAAATCAGCCCAAAAACCCTACAAATTTCGGACATGATTGATATGCAACATATAGAACACCCAACTCTTATCCTATGCATGTGAAATATGTTATCCAAGGTTCTTGAAATAACAAACAAAAACTGAAGAAAAATAATAGAAAAGAAACATAACTGAAATCTCAACTTAGCCTAGAAGAAGATAAGAAATGAGAATAAAAGATAAAAATTAAAAACGAACATAGGGTCCTGCCTACTCCATGGTACTTGTCAACCGTTATTGTTCTGTCTATTTGGCCTCGCGGCGGCCTGATGCACTGTTTCCATCACAACTTTTACTCTCTTTTGCTTTTAGTATCAATTTTCTTCTCCCGTCTTTACTTTATTGTAGCGTCTCTAATCCATACTTCCTTTTTCCAATTGTTTTTCTTTTTTCTATTTCCGATGAATGAGGCAAATAAACAAATGAGATAACAATAACATTATTAAAAAAAAAGAGATAACAAAGGACTCAGAGAAACCACTAATCTTATCAATGCACATAAATCCTCACCATAGAAACAAACAATTCATGTCTTTGTACAAATCCCCACCATCGTCCCTCAATATCCCTTGATTTCAAGTTGTCTCCCCCCTTACACAAATGTTGTTGATTGTTTTAAGAGGCTTGTGACATTTCCTACAAAGTAACCAGAATCAAAAGCAAAAACAGAATATGAAAATTTGATGACATAATAGAAAAAATGAAAGATATATTTGAAACAAACAACCAATTTTTTTATCAGTACACTGAAACTGAAACCCAAAAAAAAGAAGAAAATGAAAGCATACACCAGAGAATTGTTGACAACTTTTTTCTTTGAGTGCTAGGTTGTATCCTTGCAAATGTTACCGCCAACATCAGATCGGTGCTGAGGGTTGGCCAACACGGTCTCCTTTATTTCTAACCACATAGCCACGTCTCATTTACATGCTTCATTGTTGTCACCGTCCAAGGACCCCAAGTCGTTCCCTCCTTTTTCTCCCTTTCCCATCTTTCCTTTTTAAGTTATGGATTGAGCAAAAATCAGTATGAAAAGTAGAAATATCATGCAGTTCTGTTTTAAGTTTTAACAACAGACCATATAATATATTTCATGAAAAAAGATTATGTATTATATCGTAGAGACTATAATTATTCACACAACAAATAAACAGTTAGAACGATAAAAAGTCCTACCAAAACACTCAAATCTTTTGAACATATCATACCCCACACTCAAATCTTTGGAACATATCATACCCCGCATAGAAAAATAGTATTATTATTAACTACAAAGACCACCAAAAACAAAACACAAAACCCTATTGCAATCACATTAGAAGTGATCGCAATAGGCACAAATCAAATACATTGATTTTGAAAAAGAAAATATATTTCAGAGAGAGATATTAAATTAAAGATTAATTTAATTTTGATATTGGCCTACCCCACGATAGGTTGTCGGTTACTTTCTCTATTGATTCAGTTTTTATAGTCACAAAAACTACCAAATAGTATCGTCACCTAATCCATTCTGAAGTGTGTTCTACGTAAAACCCCGGTCTGCAAGTCCCTGACTATAGTGCGACATATACAGACCCGCATTGTTGTTTATATTTTACTTGTCGCACCTTACCCTAGTAAAAAAATGTGGCGTGATGTCCCTGGTTCCCTATCTCACTTTCTAGGCCACTCTTCCCCCACAATAATGAAGGCAAAATTTGAAGGAAAAAAAATCGTTGATGAATATAATAGGAAAGAAATGTAGGATATAATAGAAACAATTGATGAATATAAAATCACTAAAGAATTGTTTATTGCACTGAAACTGAAATTAAAAGAAAAATGCATGCACCTTAAGGAACATTCAGGAAAACCGTTATTGTTGGGTTTGTTTTCATCACTGTAATTAACGACAGGAGAGATGGCCATTTGAGTCTACTAACAGGATCATAAGAAAGGATCAGATGCTCAAGTGTAAAATTGAAGTTATACTTCTTTTTCTACAAAACCTGAGGAAAACATCAACAAAAAATATTAACAATGAGTAAAAAAGAAAAAAATACCATGAGAGAAGTTTTTTTCTCAAAAACAAAAATAATGTGAATACTTTAACATTCCACTATTCTCTCCACTTTCTTCTTCATCTCCCTCTTTCTTTTTAATTGATCGTTATTGATCTCTCCTTTATTCCTATTTTGTTATTTTCTTTCTTTCTTTGCTTATCTCTACCCGTGTTCCTTATTTGAGTAGGTTATTAAAATTCTAACTGCAGCCATTTACACAAATAACTGTTGTTACTGGGGGCAATTATGGAAAGTAAAAAAGGCTACACCAAAAGTATGTTTTGCCTTTATTAATAGTTATAGATTACTCTCTGACTTCTTATTCTTTTATAGAAGTATTGTATGTTGAAATATATTTATTATTTAATTAAAAAACTACTTTATGACCGGTTCTCCTTTCTATTGTATAGAACCCTCACTTTTCAACTTTTGAGAATTCTCAAAGATTGACGTTTAATCGAATAGTTTTTTCTGTTTTGTGTTGACAATTTTACAGGATTCAACAATTTTTTTTTTTACTTTTTGATGCTTTACTTGAATAAATGCATATATTTGATTGATAAAGATCATCAAATTCATATTTTCTGATTTGTATTTGTGAAATCTGAGACAGGGTTTGTAAGTATGAAGGTCCGACCCTTATTTGTTTTGTAATTGACAGTTTGCAACTTTTATTAATGTATGTGAATCTGGTTGGTAAGTTGCGTGTAACTTATATCCCTCTTGATTTACTTATTTTTCGATCTGCTATGTTCTGAGTGTCAAAACCTTTGATTTTCGATCTGCTGTATTGAACTGATTCTATGTAAATAAACTGTTGCAATCTGTCTATTGAGCAGCCACATATGTCAATTGGAAGAATTATATTAAGGATGATTACTGCTCTCATGAAACTGCAAGGGAACTCTTAATACTGTTGAATTAGTAATGGAATTGAAATCCACTTGTCCTGTTTGAATTCAAAGTTTAGTTGCCATAAGTTTTATGGGGTACTTGATATAATATTGCAGTCACAAATGATAATGTTTTTTTGGGTACAAGCAAGATATATTTTGATAAGTTTGTAGGCTCTGACATTGTCTTACACTAGCCAGCATCATAGCACAGGGAGCAGAATCAATGTTTAGGAATTATAACTAGTGTCTTGTTCATACTTAGATTTCAGAATGATATGCCACTTTTATTTCCACCTAAATTCCTACTATCATACAAAGTTAGAACCAAATTGTCTCTTAAATAGTTAGGATTGAGTAAATTGTTCGGTGAAAATTCGGATGGCATGGCTTCTTTCCTATTGAATATGACATTGTGCAGTGGTGTTTGAACCCAAGAGTGTGTCTCGGAGACACCGAGGCTTGAATTTTCAGTTGCTGGTGGTTTTGGTGTATTTGGCAATCTGCAGTTCATTGGAGTTTGATCCAAAATGTTTATCTCGGCGTCTCTGTTAATTAACATTTCAGATGCAGTCTTTCGGCAAAATTGCTGAGTGGTTTCCTTCCAAGTTTTATGGTGAGGCTGGCCACTCTCATATCCGTAGATATGCTAAGGTCGGTTTTACCATCTGGTGTTGTCATTCTTTGAGGATCTGTTTGATGTGTTATGGTGCCATCATGGTGGTCAATTTCATTTGTTATTGTAAAATATGTGAAGTCTGTGAAAACTCTGTGTGTCTATAATGAGATCACACACCTTGTATTTATAAAGGCTTTACAATACATTGAATGCTTAATTAGTAAGCACTAGCTTAGGAAGTTGAATACTCTAGGAGTAATATCAATCAATCTAGGTTGAATTGCTATTGCGACGCTAGAATTTCGTTTTTGTTGGAGGTCCGGACTCCTTTTCGTTTAGCGGTGCATTTTTTGGTCAGTTTGTAGAGTGATGGGCAGCAGTGATGCATTTATCGGTCTTAGGTATTGTCGCATCAGAGTTCTTGGAGCAGGTCTGCAGTGCATAGGTCAATGGTTCTATCTAGTTGAGGTCTGGAAAAGGTGAAGTGTCGAGATTTTTAGGACTGTTCTGGCAGTAGTTGATCCGTGGAGGGGCTGGTCTGCATTATTTCTTTTTTCTGCACCTGTCTTCAATCTAAAACCATGGTTGGCAGTTTAATCAAAATTGTTGTCAACATGTGGTTTGTGGTGGGGCAGGTGTTGCTTGGACTGCTCTTCGTTTGGAGCTCTAGTTTTTGATCGAAGTGGCCTTATCATCCAAGTGGGTGAGAGTGTTCTTTGATCGAAAGGTGGTGTTTTTGGCTGCATGTTCTATTTGCTCTTGGTTTGGTGGTGGCTTAGATCATTCATATATTATCATATTTGCTTTTATTTTGTTAAGGTGTCTGTCTAGTGGGATTTGAGTTGTATTGGTGCTTGTAGTGCGGGAGTTTTTGTATTTGTTCTCGTTTATCTTTTTGTGGATTCTTTTTGTAACATCTTTCTTTTGTATATCTTATGTCAGAGCAAAAGTCCACAATGGGAGAGAGAAAGGAAGAAAGCTTAGAAACAGAAATTTTGTTTATTCATTCAATGTGATCTCAATGTACAAGATGAAATTATATATACACTTAGCTAGTGTCAGCTCATACTAACTGTTCTAACTAACTAAATGTAATTTAAATGCACATGAAATTACAAGGAAATGAAACCTAATCAAGTAGGTTACTTGCACAGTAAGCTAAGTAATATTCGTCTCTTCTCCTTTATATGCTAATATTATGCCTCATTAATGTATTATCCTTTTTGCCTGCTAAAAAAAAAACTGTAATTTTCTGCCTTGATTTGATTTTGTGGCAGTAAATGGTGGGAGTTTGTGAGATGTTTGAGTTGTTCAATTAATGTACACATGAAATTGTGCTTTATGCGGGGGATAGAGCGAGGGTGGAGACGACACCAAAGTTTACTCCATTGACACTTACAAGGCCCTTTGATAGATTACTTGATTGAGAACATGTAGAAATAGAATTCCTTTTCAAAGAATTTCTTATTTTTGAGTTGAAAATCTTGGATTGATTAAAATAATTTGTTTTAAGAGTAATATTGTAGTTAGTAAATAATAAGATGCATTAGTAGCTAATCTACTTATCTAATGACAATCTTCGTCTTCTAACAACGACCATTTTGAGTTTTCAAAACTGTTTGTCACATAGGCATAGGAGTATAGGTTCAGGTCATAATATTCCGTTTTGAGATCAGAATTGGCTAGACGATGGTAGCACAATTGTCAAACCGGATTCCTTGTCAGATGAACTGACTAATATCATAGTTGCAGACATTCGGATACCCCATTTGAGGGTGTGGGATGTAGGAGTTATTCGAAATTCGGTAAGTAATGTTGATTTGACGCATCCTGCAAACTCCTACGTTAGAAGTTATTCAAAATGACAAACAAATTTGGAATCTTGAAGCAAATGGAATGTACTCGGTTAGGAGTGGTTATTGTATCAGCTCGCAGCAACTTTTAAATTCCAATAATCACAGAGTAGAAGGCAATTGGGATTAATTTTGGAAATTCCAAGCTCCACCGAAAGTCAAGAATCTTTTGTGGAGAGTTTGTCGCAATTGTTTACCAACAAGGGTAATGCTCCATGACTGTGGTGTTAACTGTCCGAGTAATTGTGTGTTATATGAGGATGGACTGATAGTATGCATGTTTTTTCCCACTGCTCTGACAGCAAGTTATGCTGGCAGCACACTGATATTTGAAGCAAGATTCAGCCCATTTTACTGTCAGAACCAAATTTTAAAGTTGATATTGGAGAGGCTTTATGCCTACTGTTTGCGATAAGATGGCTCAAAGATTTGCATATTAATAATGTGATTTTTGAGTTAGACTCTAAGATAGTTGTTGATAGCTTCCATAGTAATCGCAAACATGAATCGGAACTTGGAGCTAACATGCAAACCAAATTTCTAAAAACCTAAAAATGTAAGGAAGTCCAACAATATTTTGAGTTGAGAGAATGGGCGTGGATTTCTAATTTGTTAGATATTAAAGGTATTGGCGAAAGAATTGCTGGTTCTTATGATATTAAAGATAGGCTTAAATAGTACATTGGTCCTTGCAAATATGGCCCAGTTGAGTTTTGGTCCTTGTAAAATAAAAATTCAGAAATCGGTCCCTGCAAAATTTTCTGTCTTTTAAAAATACCCCTGGGCCCACTGAAGTTGCATGGTGGCACTCCGATGCTGACGTGGCACATGCTGACTGTGCATAATTGGCCACGTGGCATCTGACGTGGCATATAAATTAATTTTAAAATGTAAAAAATCTGAAAAATTAATAAAAAATCTGAAAAATTAATTTAAAATTTGAAAATTATAAAAAAAATTCGAAAAATCTAAAAATAAATTAAAAAATCATAAAAAATTTCTGGAAAAAATCTAAAAATTATAAAAAATTTCCGAAAAATCTGAAAATAAATTAAAAAATAATAAAAAATTTCCGGAAAAAATCTAAAAATTATAAAAAAATTCCGAAAAACCTGAAAATAAATTTAAAAATCATAAAAAATTTCTGAAAAAATCTGAAAATTATAAAAAATTTCCGAAAAATCTGAAAATAAATTTAAAAATCATAAAAAATTTCTGAAAAAAATCTGAAAATAAAAATTTTCGAATATTAAATTTTAAGAAAATATTTTAAAAATTCTGAAAATTGTTTTTAAAATAAATATTTTTTTTGAATATTATATATTCTGAAATTTCTGAAAAAAATATTTTTTTAAAAATTAGAATCCACCAGTGTTGTTTTGATTTTTTTGTAACACCCGATTGGGTTGGCATACACTTTGTGTGGATTAACTGGGTTAGATTTATGTCCCCCCAGTTTTTTTTGTATTTATTTTTTCCTTTTTTTTAATAATATATATATATATATATATATATATATATATATATATATGAGCACCTGACATAGACTGGAATCTGCAAGACACTACAACTCTATTGGACTGTCTTCTATTCCTTTTTATGTCGTTGGACTCTTGGCTTATCAAAAAAAAAATTAAAATTTTCATAAAAGAACAAGAAATTAGATTTTTTTAAAAAATTTAAAAAAAATAGGAAATTTATCTTCAGATTATTCTTTCAAAATTTAAAACTATTAATTTATTTTTTAAAAAAATTTAAAATACATTTTCCAAAATCTGGAAAAAAATTTAGGATTACAAAAATTGAAAAATAAAATATTTTTTCCAAATATTAGAAAAAAATAATTTTTCATTTTTTTTAAATTAAAAATATTTTTTGTTTTGCAATATAATTTTTATGATTTTTAAATTTATTTTCAGATTTTTTGGAAATTTTTTATAATTTTCAGATTTTTTTCAGAAATTTTTTATGATTTTTAAATTTATTTTCAGATTTTTTAAATTTAAATAAATAATTTTTTTAATTTACGAAAATTAATTTCTGAAAAAATTAAAAAAATATATTTTAATTTTGAATTTGTTTTTATAATTTTCAAACAAAAATTCTAATTTTTTTTAATTTGTAAAAATTACAATCCGTATTTTTTATTTAAAAAAATAAATTTTTCTATTAATTTCCATTTTTTTCTATTTTAAATTTTTTTTTATAATTTTCGGATTTTTTCAGATTTTTAATTAATTTTTCGGATTTTTTTTCGGATTTTAAATTAATTTTTCAGATTTTTTACATTTTTTAATTAATTTATTTGCCACGTCAGATGCCACGTGGCAATTATGCACAGTCAGCTTGTGCCACGTCAGCATCGGAGTGCCACCTAGCAGCTTCAGTGGGCCCAGGGACTTTTTTAAAAGACAAAAAATTTTGCAGGGACCGATTTCTGAATTTTTATTTTACAAGGACCAAAACTCAACTGGGCCATATTTGCAGGGGCCATACATGCAAACCAAATTTCTAAAAACCTAAAAATGTAAGGAAGTCCAACAATATTTTGAGTTGAGAGAATGGGCGTGGATTTCTAATTTGTTAGATATTAAAGGTATTGGCGAAAGAATTGCTGGTTCTTATGATATTAAAGATATTACCCTTGAAAGTGTGCGAAAGAAAATACACAATTAATTTGAAGGAAAGAGATATTTGCTTGTATTAGATAACATGTTGATTGATCATACTGACATTTGGCTTGGATTGATGAGTCTTATGGAGGTTGGGGTCAAAGGAAGTAAAATCATCGTAACAAGAAGAAGCAAGAGGATGTCAACAATAACCAAGACAACAAACCCATCTTCGTCCATCACTTTGGACAAACTAGAAGAAGAACATTCTTGGAGAATGTTTTGTTTATATGCTTTTAAGGATAAAAAAGAACTAGAGAATCAAAAAATAGTGTCCATTGGCAAGGAAATCATGAAAAAAATGTTTTGGGATTCCCCTCGCCGTTTACAGTATTGCATTCCTGATGCGTGAGATGCCGAATTGGTCATCCTTCAAGAACAAAAATCTTGTAGAAATTGATGAACATGGTGTACTTACAATTTATCAAAATGAGCACTGAGGTGACTAGAAAGTTCAGGATTTTGTTCCATTTCTTACTAGTTAGCAATATATACATAATATAAGACAAAATTAGTAGGTTCTGTAATACAACAGGTTTCAACTTTTAGAATTTGACTTGCTTTTGTATTATCACTGGCCACTACTGAAAAGCAACTTAATTTGGTTAACATTGAACAATAGATGGTGCGACGATTTAGTTTAGTTTAATGCCTACACAAACTGTCCATGGAAGCAAAAATATATTTTATTTTATTTTTTGCAAAAAGAACAAATCATTTATATTGTTCGTTTGGTCGTACTCAAGAGAAAGGATGCCTCCAACATGTTGGAAAGTTTGCAATTTTGATTGGTGAATAGGCATTTTCATCCCTTGAATTTCAGAGGTCGTTTAAATTCGTCCTCAAATTATTCGAAATAGCTAAAATATTTACGAACGTCGATCAAGTCTGACTCTTCGTTCAGTCTCATCGTTAATGGTGATGACATGTGACGTTGAGTGCTGATGTGGATTGCCTTACGTGTTTTGTATTCAAGGACGAAATTGATAGAAAATTTTGAATTCTTTTTTTTACTTTTTTTAGATGAACAACAAGATATGATGGTTTGGGTATGAATTGCCATTTTGTGGTTTCGACAATCTGCAAAGCAGTGTAGAATATCTATATCTATACTATATATAAAGAAAACTACCCCTTTCAGCACTTTTGGGTTAGATTTTTCTTTCCAAAAATACCCTCAATTTTCAATTGTAACAAATAGATAAGAATAAATTTAAATGTTAAAACAAACGTAGTAAACATGATATGAATATATATTTTTTTGTTATTTTTTCCTTTTATCTTTTAAAAGTGTTACAAACAATATCAATATATTTATGCTTACTTTTTCATCATTCCAATTATACCCTTAAACAACTTTTTCTATAATAAAATTGTTGTTGGTGTCATTAAAAAAAATAGATTCGGTGTCGTTTTTTTTTTTGAAGGAATTATTGACGGTGTCGTTGAAATATATAATCATGGTTAGTTTGATTTTTTATAACTTGAAAGCAACAAACATTTATATTTTTTTAGTTTAATCAAAATCAAAATTTCATAAAAATAAAAAAAAAACTGTTCATAATTTTCAAACGTTAGCGCAATAAAAAGAGTGGAAAGACGGACACATGAGTGCCCGTCTTTTCGCCAGTAAGAATAAGAAAAATACTTTGGCGGTCGCAAATTATAGACTATTTGGTGTGGGTGACCAAATGAAATTCTCAAATGTTTGTGTCCATCGAAAACTTCCTCTAAGAATAATATGTTTAAAGGATATATTATATATAAATATATTTCACTCTTTTCGGTTCTATATATAATAAACAGTTAAATTTTTAGATTTATTGAATAATTAATGTGTATGATCTAAATTCTAAACCAAATACATCAATTATTCAATAAATCTAAAAAATCAATTGTTTTTTATAAATATGACCAAATTTTAACTTTTTCTTTTTTTGGTCAGAATTACGGTTTAACTTTATTTATAGAGCAAGTAAAAGTTTAGAATGAGTTTACATAAAAAAAATATCTATTTCCACAAATACAATCAAACAAAATAGCATCAGCATAATAACCGTATCTTCATCGAATCTTCGATAGTTGAGTATTTTGGTGGTTATAGTTTAATTTTATTTTATTTTCTTGCAAAAACCCAATGGTTATAGTTTAATTATCCTCTCGAAAATAGTATTTAAGAAAAATATTTTGGTCTACTCTTGCACCTTCTATGAGTATAAACTATAACCACTCAAGCTATTTGAACTTTTATCCGAAATAAAATATCAAAGGATAGAACAAAGTTAAATATGCTTCGTCTAGTTCCTAAGCCACTCTGGGAATATGTTTATTGGGGTGGCTTTTAAGGTACACAAATTGTTAAATTTGTGTACCCATACACAAGTCCATTTGTAACCATTGATTTGTGGATTTAAAATTTAATGGATAGGATTTTGCAAGGACAATATAAGATATGGTATATCTTTGATGGTTATGAAATATCAATTTACACTATGTACCATTACGAATAACTAAATTATAAAAAAAAGTTATATTTTGAAAATTTAATAAAATGTTTTGCTATTTTCTTGTACAAATAAAATGATTTATATAACTATATAGAACTAATGAATATTTTTTTCAAGGTAATAGTTGAAATTTTTGTTACAAGATGTTTTGAATAACTGTTATTTTGACTTTTTTTTTTATATAAAGGATGTCTTTTAAGGATCTTTACCATTAGCTCAACACGAGTTAAAATAAAAATCACCGTGCCAGAGTGTACTTTTTTACAAAAGAAAAAAACATATTATATATCCTCCTTAAAAAAAACATACTATATCTTTAAACTTTTTTTTTAGGGAATATTATATCTTTAAACATATTCTGTTATTTATTATTATACATATTTTTTTAGGCAGCCGTCGGCATCCATTCAGTAACAATTAAATTATTTTCTAAATAAACTAATTTGCATTATAATACCAAAAAATATACTAACGATATAACGATTTTTTTATTATAAAATAAGACGGAGGATGTTTTTGAGGAAATTCTAAACTAAAAGTATAAGTTTTTTTTTTGAGGGGTAAACGAAAGATATAAGTTATTAACGTATTGAATTTTTTACCATATGTTAAGGAAACAACAAATTATTCACTTTTATCAACAACAAAAAATCACTCATTCTTCATTATTAAATATAACATTTTATTCTAATTTAATTATTTATAATTCTAAGGTATATAGTGTAATTGATATTTTATAACGAACAAATCTATACTATATCTTATGTTCTTCTTGCAAAATCATATCCATTGAATATTTGAACTCATAAACCTATGGTAGATAATGGACTTGTGTATGGGTACACAAATTTAACCATTTGTGTACCCTAAAAGCCACCGTTTATTGGTACATATTTGTCGTTGGAATACTTTGGATTCAACAAGAGAAAGATTCTAAAATGGTAGTCAAAGACATGTTTTCAAAAAATGACTTGTTTCATCCTTTGTCAGAAGATTGCAGTTGTTGTCTTGAGGAAAAAGAAAAAATACTGACTTGAGGACGAGTCTTTTCCAACTCGGGGAATGATAGAAAATGATGGAGAATAACATCTAACATTATGGAACTTTCAAGATGCAAAAAATTTTTCAAGAATATTACTAAATAAAGTCATAATAACTAGGAGCATCTTAATATCTCTGGAACTTTCTAACTACATGAACTAGATACTAGTATTGGTAGATATTTCTTATAATAAAATACTTCTAAAGTAGTATCATTAAAGTAGTTACAAATACTTCTTGTAATAAAGTAGTATCATTATATGTATGTTATATAAATTGTAGCAAGTAGAGGTTGGTCAATTTTGTGGATAAGAGACTAACCCCAAGCTTGTAACTTTAGCTTTCGAGTCTAGAAATGGTTTCTTGGTAGCTAAGAAACAAATGCATCAATTGTTTGTATGTGTTGACCAATTTTAATTTCTTAATTTCTCGTATCGATAGAGAAAGAGAAACCACGTGGCAGACAAGATGGCTAACATAGGTTTGTTGTTTCCAATTTTGTTGACCTAGGCTAGCCGGCCCCACATTTCATACAAAAAAATAAATAAATTAATAAAAAATTTCAAAGTCTATCTACATTAAAAAATTCTCTTTATTAACCCATTTGGATTGACGTCGTGGTATTAACTTGGGATTTGGGAGTGTGCCCCTCCTTGAGGTCTCAGGTTCGATTCTCTCTGGTGTCAATTTAGGTGGGCTAATTTAGTTTCTTCAAAAAAAAATCTCTTTATTTACTCTAATTCCAACTAAATTAGTATTTACATTTCTTTAAAAAAAAATTAAATATTATTATTACACTTGGTCCTATCAACAAATTTAAATAATAAGTCTAAATTCAACAAATATATTTAGAGAGGAGGGATTCATTGACTCTAAGAGTAACTCAAAAGAGTTACTTCAAATCTTGACCCTTAATTTTATTTTATCTTATGGTTCCTAATTAGTTTACTAATTGATCTCTTGCTGCTTCCTTCAAAACGGTTTGCACATGACGTGATCTGTCTTTCAAATTTATATTCCAAAGGCAGCACGTCAAAATTATACACAAATTCTCAAGCATCCCTATTCTACTTTTTCTCAAATTTATACATATCAACATGACTGATTTTTATTTGTTCGCCCAAAAAAGTGATTAATCCATGATTTATACACATCACCGTGACTGATTTTTATTTGTTCACCTAAAAAATTGATTAACCCAAAAAGTTATTAACGCCCGAGGCATCCTTATTCTACTCGTTCTCATAAAATTCAATATTTAGTGGTACCTAATGATGCCTTCGTTTGCCTTCATGATCTTTCTATCCATTGTGATATGAATTTGTTCTCTAAACTTTCTTAAATATATCATATGCTGAAACAATTAACAAAACTTAATTCATGCTTTTGAATATCATTCAGTTTATTCAGCCGCCTCTCGTTAGGATATTTGCAGTGTCGTTCATGTTTAAAGGGAAAGAGTAGAATAACCTTATGATAAGGGCTATTAGTGATTAATCATAGCCATTAATTAATATTAAAATAAAGGGTCAAGATTTGGAGCAACTCTTTTTGAGTTACTCTTGGAGTCCGACCCCTTCTCATATTTAGAATATCTTAATTATTCCATACAAATCAAATCACCAATTATCGCAATATTATCTTTCAAAAATCATGGCTACAAAGTTTGAAGATTTTAGATTGGAGATTATCGAACTTCAAAGGTCGAGACTAGATTCATTTAATTGATGTGATTTTTGTGGATGAGAGAGTTTGTATCAATTTTTTGCTTTAATTAACTTTTACTAATTGAACCCAAACAACAATGGAGAAATGTA
This sequence comes from Medicago sativa, assembly GCF_051527215.1. Taxonomy (NCBI): domain Eukaryota; kingdom Viridiplantae; phylum Streptophyta; class Magnoliopsida; order Fabales; family Fabaceae; genus Medicago; species Medicago sativa. The sequence goes on along the minus strand of NC_140756.1, from coordinate 33,239,718 downwards.
GTACTAGTATATTTTTAAATCATATATATCATTAAACAAATAAGGGTTAAATATGTTTATGGTCCCTACAAAATTGGGAAATTTTAAGTTTAGTCCTTACTTAATTTTAATAGGTTTTTTAGTTCCTACAAAAAAAAATACTTCTAATTTTAGTCCCTGTTACAACAAAGTTTGTTTAATTATCCTTAAACTCTTAAATTTTTGAACAATTTTCTTGAAACACGTTTAGATCACTACGAAAGATTCATTTATTAAAATTTAGAATTTTTTAATATGAAACAAATTAAATATGAATTTTTTAAAATAGCAAAAGTGAAAGATAAAATTAACAAAATCTGAACGTAGAAATCAAATTTTACGACAATTAATGATTAAACAGGCGGATCCGGTCCCAAATAGTATGAATTTCTTCATGACGCCAATTAGTGATTAAGTCTTCCGAGACAATCAAACAATATTGCTCATCTATTGGTGTCAGGGCAATATTGTTGTACACTTATTCCTAAATTCACGAGCGTAAGTTTATAAAACTACATAAATGAATGATATGAGTTATTTGTTTTTTTAAAAGGAAATTTATTGTGTTTTTGTCAGCAAAAAAATGAAAGTAATTTTAGATATTTTATAAGATTAATATATTTTATATATAAACTAGCGTTAATACGAGCATTTTGTGCACATCTGTATGTTTTTTTTTACATTAATCCGTATAAATTACAAACAATAGTTTTTATGAAATTTTTATTTTGATCATAATTATTTTGATTTTGATTAAAATTGTATTATAAATATTTTGCACTTTCATGTTGTAACAAACCGTGCCTATCTTTTTGAAAACATCAACCATAAAATAAATATAATACTCCCTCCGTTTCTTTTTAAGTGTCTTTTTAGAAATTTAGCACCAAAATAGCGATGTGTATTTTTGCACATTTTCTTCCTATTATACCCTCATTTTAATCCACCAATAAATTTCTATTTTTTTGCATACACTTTATATTTCCAATAAATTTAATATGTTATATTTCTCTCTTAACAAACAATTGTAGTTATTATCTTTTTCTCCAACAAATTCCTATTTTTTTGCGCTCTCTCTCATAAATAACAAACAATTGTCAATTTTATAAATATTGTGCACATTTTTTTTTTGACAAGCTAAATATTGTGCACATCTTTTTAACTATTTTAAGTCGATATAAAAATTATTCCAACTTCACATTAATCAAAAGTTAAGAAAAAGTTAACTTTCTTCCAACTCCTTTAACTTTAATCAAAGTTAAGGTTTCAACTATGGCTTCAACCAATTTTTTTTGACAAGCTAAATATTGTGCACATCTTAACTATTTTAAGTCGATATAAAAATTATTCCAACTTCACATTAATCAAAAGTTAAGAAAAAATTAACTTTCTTCCAACCCCTTTAACTTTAATCAAAGTTAAGGTTTCAACTATGGCTTCAACCAATGCTAGAGTCACACTTGAAATTTTTAACAATTGTTATTTATCTTATTTATAGTATTTTAACTCTTATTGGAACTATTGTTTGGAACAAAATTTTGTTTAAATTTGAAGATAACAAGAAACAAACTTTGTTTTAAAAAAATAAACAAACTTTAGTTTTCCAAATAGATACCATTAATTAGTTTTATTGAAAAAATAAAAGTAATTGACAAAGGGTATAATTGAAAAATCGTACCCTTAAAATATGAAAAAGACAGTTAAATAGAAACGAAAAATTCACTCTAAAAAGACACTTAAAAAAGAACGGAGGGAGTATAAATTATTATCTTTTTGAATGACATCAACAATAAACATTCTTATATGCAATTTTTTTTAAAGATATAATTGGATATGAAAAAGGCAGCTCAAAATCATGTATATATACTATATATAAAGGGAATACATGATTTTGAGTTGGCTTTTCACTTCCAAGTATACTTTTAAACAAATTTGACTCAAAGAATGATATTTTGTTAGTGTCATTCAAAATGATAAGAATTTTTATTATATTTAGTATTTAGTATATTATTGGTATTATTGAAAAAGATAAGTATGCAAAATATTTATTCACTATACTTATAATTTTAATCAAAATCAAAATAATTTTAATCAAAATTTTATAAGACAATTGTTCATAATTTCTACACATTAACACATGATAGTATTAATTATTATCAAATTTATTGCAAATTTTCTTACTGATCTCTATCAAACAGTTATTCATTTATGCTCTGCTGAAAATATTAACGGGAGAAAACAGTGAAAATTTAAGTTGATAACACAAACCCTAGACACTCAATCGCAGGTAAATACTATATACTAACAATAAGAAACTAATTCGAAATCGTTCATCAAGCAAGGTATGTAACTGATCTCATGTAACACTCATACTAGACGTATCTAGAAAGTCTAGCACGTGCGTTATCTTTAGTACTGGATACATTAAAATTTACAACAATAAAACTTCAAATGAATGTTTATACAACAACATGCGTTCGTACAAGAGATTACATCTTAAACTTTCCTAATGCATAATGTATACATCCTTGAAGATCCACATCATCCGGCATCGGGTACGAACCAACACTTGTCGCAGCATCCATTCAGCTACTAGCTTGCAAACCATCCTGATATCTGAAACAAATAAGGATTGGGATGAGACATAATGTCTCAGTGAGTTCCACCTAACCCTAGGCTATAGGCAACCTCTGGGGAAAACCTATAGTCGCCACGTGTCTACAATACAACCTGACGGTTGATTATACGTGTGTGGAGTCTTGCTTCCCTAGACGGTAGTGCATGCTAGACCCGTCATAGGCTTATCTTACTTGTTATAGGCTTCTCTTCTTATACGTGTCATGGCGGATAAGGGGAGACTAAAACCGCAATGCCAAGATACGATCTACGCATCATGGCCTTCACTTGCTAAAGTTATGACACAACTCTAAACCGGACGACTAGGGGAAACCTAAGATCGTCATCGGTATAACTCTCTTAACTTGCTTACTTTGCTTACTTAAATAAGATGTATCTAATAAACTTCCTTAGTCTTGCCACAAAAGTGACTTTTTCTAGCTTGCTAGCTCTTGACTTTCTACTTCTATATTCTTTCTAGTTCTTGATAGTCTATGCCAAGGCTCTATGACATAACACATAAATGTATGATGAATATGCATTGTCAGCTTCATTGATTATGTTAGCGTGTAACAGACAATTATCTTGAATTCATTTTATGGATTAGTCCCGAGTGGAGTAACCCCGGAAGATAATCCGTTACTACCGGTGAAATTCTTAGCAAGAGCGCACCGGACTCCCTTAGTGAACGTGCGGGTCCCTTACGGCTTACCCCGTTCCCCTTGGAGAACCTTTTGTACCCAACCTTGGATGGAATACAAAAGACACGGCACCTTAGCTTAGTGAAATGCGGCTCCCTTGCGGCTTAACCATTCCCCTTGGGGAACCCCTTGAATCCAATTTGGATAACAAGAGACATGACACTCTTTCTTACTTTCTTATAAGCCTTAGTCTTATGCATGAGAAATAAACTTAAACATGCTAACTCTTTTACCTCGGATCCCTAGACGATCCCACTAGAGGTAACTATATGCTTGCTTAACTTACTTTGTGAATGGATATAAAATCGATTCACGTCTTGCCATACTCGTATGGCACTTGCTTCTATGCGAAGATAATACTCTCATTACCTCGCGTCTATCAAGCATATTACTAATGCAAAGCATTCTATTCTTTCTAACTATACCGAGACTCTAGTTCTTCCCTTTCTTAATGGTTGACTTGCTACCCGCTCTTATCTTACTATTCTTTCATTGCCATGCTTTGCTAATTATGCCAAATACTTGCTCCTTCTCAAGAAATCTTTACTTAAAATTAGCCAATAGAATCTTGGTTTGAGGGGTTCATTTCATAAAAGACTGCTCGGGTAACACCGGCTTATAGGACGTCAACAAGACCTGAGACGAGCAAACAATGCCGTAAGCACTGTCTTGCTCACGAGGCGAGTAGCATTACTCGTTGTGGCGAGTTGCATTGCTCGCGAGGCGAGCTAGGGGCGAGCAGTACCCCTGGTTCGGTTGTCTTGCTCGCGATGGCGAGCTCACTTGCTCGCGAGGCGAGCTATGACAGTCCAGCCCTGCATAAAAGGTGTTCATGACCCAAAAACCTCAAAACCAAATATCTTTATGCATAGTATGATTCTAGAGGTCATAGGAAACTTGTAAAACATTTGAATTGCAAGCATTGGCAAGTATAGCAAGCATAACATAAAAAGGGGTGCTTACACACTATATGCAAACCCTAAAAATTCATTTCTTATCTTACAAGTCAATAACATAAACTCAAGGTGGGAAAGCTATCTAAGGAACTCATCTAACATGATTCACACATGATTCCCAAGCTTCAAGCATCATCTTCACTTCACATGACCAAACCCTAGCTTTTTGCCCCTTTTTGCTTTCTTTGTTGAAACCAAACCAATCTTGTTGTTTTCTTGCAATCCATAGCATCTTGATCTTTGCTTGATCACCTTTACTCCAACCCAAAGCTTTCTAACCAAAACCCTAGTCTCAAAGGAATCTCTATGTGAGGAAATAGAGATATTAATCCAAAGCTTCTTGTTGTTCTTGAGAGAGGAGGAGAAGGAAACTATGATGTTTGATCCATGGGGGAGAAGATTTGATAACATGGTGTGGTAGGGAGAGAAGAGAGGGAACCGATGGAGAAGAGGGAAGGAAGTGAAAAGCCTTGCCAACATCTTAGGAGAGAGAATGGAGAAGAGGAAATGAGATATTTTTGGTCCTCCACCAAATAAATATCTTCCTCTCGTGCAATTACCAAACTGCCCTTGACTTAAGCGTGTTATATACGCCTCTGATACTTAACCCGTAATAAGCTGATATTACGTAATGAATATTCTCCATTAAACTTTCTTCCAAAATAAGGTCTCTGGGACGATCGACTGATACAGTTCTGATACTGACAGGCGGGATGTTACATCTCACATGCTATTTAGTTATATCATGTATGCAGTATATATCAAGTGGACTATAGTAACCTAACTAAATGCGGTTTTTGTCTACCATAGTGATGAGATCATCAACTCCTTCAATTGAAGAGAAATAAAATACTCTATCCGTTCCTTTTTAAGTGTCTTTTTAGAAAATTAACACTAAAATAGCGATGTGTATTTTGGCACATTTTCTTCCTATTTTATCCTCATTTTAATCCACAAATCAATTCCTATTTTTTTGCCCACGCTTTATTTTTTCAATAAATTTAATATGTTATCTTTTTCTCGTAACAAACAATTGTCAGTTATTATTCTTTTCTCCAACAAATTTCTATTTTTTTGCGCACTCTCTTATAACAAACAATTGTCTTTTATTTTTTTGAACATTCATGGAGTCTTTTATTTTTCTTCTCTCAAATCTGTTCTTTTACTTTGCACTTGAGATTTTTAACAATTAATATTCATCTTATTTATAGAATTTTAACTCTTCTTGAAACTATTGTTTGTAACAAAATTTTGTTTAAATTTGAAGATAACAAGAAACAAACTTTGTTTAAAAAAAAAAGCAAAGCTAACTTTGGATTTTCAAATAGATAACATAAATTAGTTTTATTGAAGAAGATGAGAGTAATTGACAAAGGATATAATTGACAAATCGTACTTTTAAAATGCCAGAAAAACAGTTAAATAGGAATGAAAAACTCACCCTAAAAAGACACTTAAAAAGGAACGGAGGGAGTACGTGACGAACGATTAGAAAAGTTAAATATATTGAGGGGAACCCTAAAAGCAAAATTATATAATCTCCTCGATACTAATATAACCAACCTAACTAAACGTAGAGAATTAAACACCTAATAAGGTTTAAACCCAAAAGCACGCACCAAAACGACAAGATTAACTAGTTGAGTTAAGGTAATCAAGAAAGGAGACTCACCTTCTAAAAAGAGGAGATGGAGAAGAGAAGGTCCACGAGGAGATGGAGTACTACTGTTTTTATTTTAGATTTTGAAGGGTAACGAGTACTACTATCCCTTTTTATAAGGAAGATTTGTTTCAAATGTGTATCACTGTTGCTTTTTTTTTAATTATTTTTTCTTTTCGGAGGAACTAAATTACCTTACCCTAAAAAGACTAGCAAAAGACGGACACCGTGTGTCTTTCCGCTTGTTTTATTGTACAGACATTTTTTTTTTTTGTATATTATTGTACTAACATTTATAAATTATAAATATGTTTTTTTGAGGGAATAAATTATAAATATGTGATGAACTTTTGATTTAAATTAAAAATATAAATGTTTATTACTTTTATATTATAACAAATCAAACTATTAAAAGTTGAACTCACTGCACATATACTTATCTTTGGAGAACAATTTACTAGATATGATTTTGTCAAAAAAAGAAAAAAATAATTTACTAGATATGATGAATTCGATTAAAACATGGAACAAATTTAAAAGAAAAAAACAAATTTTAAAAGTTGAATTCATCGAGATAAAACAAATTTTAATAGTCAAGAAATGATATCTTTTGTTTTTTTTTTTTGAAGGAAGAAATGATATCTTTTGTGTCTACGATATTATATGAAGTGCCTGATATCAAAATAGAACTGATTTTGATCCTGCCTTAAAGAGGGATTCATCATGATAAAACAAATTATAAAAGTTGAATTCATCATGATAAAACAAATTTTAAAAGTTGAGTTCATCATGATAAAACAAATTTTAATATTCATCAAATATCATATTTTAACATTCAACTCCAATCCGATAATTGAAAAAAAAACTGCATATTTGTTTTTTATTTTATCAATCAATGCATATTTAAAAACACCACGGGAACAAATAAAATACCTATAGGATTGTGAATAAGAGTTTTGGTGTGAGAAATAAACTAAACCTCGCAATTTTAAAAGGCGAAGGAGATTGCTTAGCAAATGCTCAAAGTCACTTAGAACACTCGATCAATGGTTAATTGTTGTAGGAGCACTTTTTAAATCGGTTAAATTGATTTAAAAACTAATTTAATTGACTTATAATGTTTTGAACTATAGTTAACTACCCTTTTTTTTCTCATGCAACAAAAAAAAAAAACTACCATTTTCAAATGAACGGTAGTTAAATGCAATTCGGTGATGATTTTTTATGGTATACTTGGGTGCGTTTGGCCCAGCTTTTTGAAGGTCTATAAGCTACTTCAAAACGAAAGTTGCTACAAAAACTTTATAAATTAAGTTAAGGTTGTTTGGTAAAATCTATTTGACAGAATATACATAAATCTGTTTTTCTACATAACCTTAATCATCATTTTTACTACTAAAAAAAAATAAATCTAACCAAAACCAAAAAATAACCATAACCAAATTCTAACTTGGCACCAAAACAAAAGAAACAGAAGAAAAATCAAAGAAGAAAGACCAAAAAAAGATGAAGATATGTTTATGTTGTTGGAGTGTTGGGTTGATTAATGTGAGAATTTTTTTAATAAAAAAACTAGCAACAACCCCGTGCTAAGTGCTAAGCACAGGCCCGTGCTTCGCACGGGTTGGACATCCAAGTAGGGGTCATATGTCAAAGCGAATTGCAATATTAAATGTATTGAGAAAATAGAAAAAAGATTAACGATAAAGATGACGTTAATGATAAAAGAGCCAATTACATTGATCTTCCTTGAGATTTTCTTAAACAACACAAACACACCGTCTAATTTTATCCAATTTCATTCCAATAACATTCCAAATACACAATTTAATTTCATTCATATTTGTTTGATATATCATGTTTCTGTTTTCTCTTTTGGCAATAAGTTGAAATGAGGTGTTTTCTTGCAATGGAGAAACAATAACAAGTGTTTTTACCAACAAATAGAATCAAACATCGACAATTAAAGAAGAGACTAAAAGAGAATATAGAGATAGATAGAGGTTGTGGTTGACTAATGAAAAGACAATAATCTTCGATATATTTGTTTTTATTAAACCACATTGACAAAGGAACATTGAGCGATCTCTTCAGTTTGGTAAAATCACCAAAGTCTTAAGATTGGTTGGAGACTAACTCATCTCTAGTTGTCCAGGCTTTTAAGAAGTCTTTTTTGATGCTATGTTCCTTAAAGAATAGACGGGATAATTACAACATTCTGATTAGAAAAATGAACATAACGATCACTCATATCTATAGGAAAGGAAACCATTGTGCTGACAGAATATAGGGCTCTCTTTGAACTCTTATATAGTTTGGTTAGATTTACCCTCATTTATTAGAGAGCCTTTTGTGAGGAATCTTATGGGTTGCCAAATTGTGGATTTCGTCTAGTTTGGGGAATTTTTGGCCTTGTCCCCCTCCTTTTTTGTTTTGTTTTGTTATCTCTTAGCTAGATTACATTTTGAGGCTGTATCTCTTTTCTACTCCTCCTTTTTGGGAAAAAAGGGAATAAAAAATAATTAAAATTTAAGGGAGTTCATACTCGTATAAAAAAGTTAATTGCTAAAAAAATGGAATTAACAAAGCTTAAACCGTGTTAAATTATAACGGAAGAGCTTGTCATTTTGATAACTAAATAAGAGAGATTAATGTTTTGTTAGTAAAATAGAGGGGGCGCTTGTGTTATTTAAGAAGACCTTAAATAGGTTAGTGTAATTTCTCCATGATTTTTTTTTTGAAAGATTAACCTGCTCATGATAAAATCACTGAAATAGTTTTTATTAATATAATAAAGTGGTAGAAAAAATATGTAAAAATGTTATAAATAATCAAAATCTTATTGATGATAAAAATCTTGTAACGAGTCCCGTGTATGAATTGTACAACAATATTATTTAATGATATTAAGATTGATTCTTAATACAATTCATACACGGGACTCGTAACAAGATTTTTATCATCAATGATATTTTGATTATTTATAACATTTTTACATATTTTTTTCTACCACTTTATTATATTATTTATCTTTTCTACAAACATAATAGTTTCTACCACTTTATGAATTGTTACAAACATTTTTACACATTTTCATTCTACAAGAATATGATATTAAGATGAACAAAAAGAAAAGATAAATTATCTATACAAAAGAATCAATCTTGAAAATGTGAAAGTTTATGAAAAATAGTCGTATGGTTGTAATAAATATTAATCCCGTGTATAATCTATAAGTGGTAAATATTTTATAATTTTTTCAAGGTTATGTTATTTTATAATTTAAGGGGGCGTTTGTTTCGGAGATAAAAAATGGATTCCTGAAAATAGAGAATGAGAATTGAGTATTCCTGTGTTTGGTACGAAGGAACAAAATCAACATGCCTAGGAATAAATAATACCTAGGAATCTATTTTACCCATGTTCTAACCATTTTTATTCCCAAGAGAGAGGGATGGGAAAATTTTATTCCAAGAAATATGAACCCACGTTTTGCATAAAAACTGTCTTATACCCCACGTTTTGTATCCATTCACTTCTATTTCAATGTAAATTAGTTAATTGATGATTTTTCTTTTCTTTTTTTATTTATAAAACAAGTATATATTTTGACAAATACCCAGGAGTTTAAATTAGTAAACAAACACATTTTTGAAAAATTCCTAGGAATAAAATTCTCATTATTGTATTGCTGGGAAAGTTATTCCAAGGAATGAATTTTACATCCATGAAACAAACGCCCCCTAAGTTTTTTTTTTAGATTTATTGTTGATTCTGTTTTTTTTTTTAAATTCTAACAAACAAACAGATACAATTATCTTTAAAGTGATTTTTTAAAAGTCATTACAAATCTCGTAGGCCCGTTTCTTATAGATTAAAAAAAATTGACATTCAATAATATATAGATTTTCTTTAGAGATTTTACAAAAAAAAACTATTTTGTTCTTTAAAAAAACTTTTTTGTTTGTTTATTATATTTAAATTATTTTATAAAAAATAATTTATATTGTTTAAATACAATGATATGAAAAAAAAATTTGTTACAAAATCAGATCAATTTTTGAAATTATTTTCTCTCATCTAAATAGGATTTTTATTACAAATGACACAAACGGGTAAATATATGCTGAGGTGTCAAAAGATTAAAGTGAGGCAAAATTCTATTTTTGTAGGTCATTAACTTTTAGATTGTTTTAAACTATTTAGATAATTAGAATTAGAATTATAGGAAAATTAATTATGATTGGGATTATGATTATGTTTGTTTATTCTTTTGAAAAAGGATTAAGTTAATGTATTTTATCGAATGAGTTTGTTTTAATTAATTTTTAAGAGAGAAAAAATAAGGGAAGGTTGAAGCAAAAGACACAAAAGCATATAATTTTGACGACGTCTCAAAATATTACGAAGGGTAAAATTGTATTTTTGGTAGACATGAAAGTTTGATAGGTAGAAGAGTACATACATGAAACAAAATTGAGAGAGGATACTCAAAACTCACTCTCTGGCGTCGTCTCTACTACCTAACCAATTCTGTCGAGGAGAGGAACCCTAACCTTTGTCACTTCGTGTTGCTTGAAAGAGAAAAACCTCGTGTTACTTTTTGTCAGGTATTTCCTCTTCTTCTTTTTTGCTAGGTTCTTCTATCATAAGTTCTATTCCACTAATCTGTGAAGAAAGAACACATTGTGTATTTTACCAAATCAAAACATTAGCTCAATAGAAAACTTGTTCTTGATGATGATGGAAACCTAAGAATACATGGGTTGTTGTTTGTTTGTTTCACAATTTGGAGATTGGAACTTGTGTTTGTCCTTCTGGATTTGAGCCTGTTGAAGGTGGAAGTGAAATGGGTTGTAAGTAAGACGAAAATTTCACTTAAGTAACACTAGTTGTCTTAGGCTTGAACTTGATTATGTAAACTATACAATTAATGGTTCAGTGAATCAAAGGAATAGTGTTTCACAATTATTCATACTAATTTGTTCTGTTACAATAACAACATTATGTCTTCCATTATTTCATGTCTTTTTCACAAATCACAAATCACAAATCATGTCTTTTTTCTTAGTGAATCAAAGAAAAATTATGTTTGAATTGGAGAAAATGCCTTCCACGCAAATCACAAATCATGTCTTTTTTCTCTATATGATTCTGTTATCTAGCAACATATATAATGTCTAGAATGTACATAAAGTAAAGTAAGATTCTGTTCTCTATGGTAACAATTTTTATTCATTTCACCAAAATCCTCCAATTTTTCTCTATGATTCTTTACTTACTATTTTTTTTTCCAAGTTTTTGTAGTTTTGTAGAATGGCATGGGAACTCTTCCACATATAACTCCACCACTATGTTAAATTCTGACATGAGTTGACCCAAATCCCAAAAGTTTGTATACTAATTTGTTTGCGATAAATATGTGCAGGTATGTTGTCTCACATGATTGATCAGCTGATCAATAAACTAGAATCCATGGATGTTAAAGCCTCTATGAGAGGAGGTGATGTTAAAAATTTGGTTCGAAGCATGCGTTCTGTCCATATTTTGTCTTTATCTGCAGAGGCGCAACATAAGCAGCTGGGTAACAACAGCTGTGAAGTTAAAATATGGCTGAAGAAACTCAAAGATGCTATTGATGATGTTGTTCACTTGCTTGATGACTTTTCCACTGAAGACTCGAGGCGTCTAGACAAGAAGGATAAAAAGTTTCAAATCTATTTCTCATCCTCATACCAACTTTTCTTTTCTTCCAAGATGGCTACCAAAGTTAAGGAACTTACAAAAAGAATTGAGGCCCTTCAGAAATTTTCCAATTTTCATAGTCACCCTTGCGAGCAACGGGATTTGAATGAAAGAGAATCACATTCCTTCATTCTTGAGCAAAATTTTATTGGAAGAGAGAAAGAGAAGAAGGATTTGATAAAGTTGTTGTTGGATACAAACACCAATGGAAATGACCACGTTTCAGTTATTTCCATCATTGGAAAGGAGGGAATTGGAAAGACTGCACTTGCTCAACTTGTATACAATGATAAGGAAGTCCAAAGACATTTTGAGTGGAGAGAATGGGTGTGGGTTTCTAAAATTTTTAATGTTCCTGGTATTTTTGCTAAAATTATAGAAGTTACGGATACAAATATTGCTATGCGAGGTGTATACCAGCCGCTCCGCGAAAAAGTTGATGGAAAGAGATGTTTGCTTGTGTTGGATGATTTATGGAATGAGTGTCCTTACCATTGGTCTACTTTGATGGACATTTTGAATCTTGGAGCAAAAGGGAGTAAAATCATCGTAACCACAAGAAGCGAGAAAGTGGCAATGATAACAACAAACTCATCTCCGTCAATCACATTGGACAAACTAAATGAAGAGCATTCGTGGAGAATGTTTTGTTTATTTGCTTTTGATGATGAAAATGAACCAGAGAATCAAAACTTGGTGTCCCTAGGCAAGGAAATCGTGAAAAAATGTTACGGGATTCCCCTCGCCATTTATACTACTGGATGCAGTGAGCAACAACAAGGGGTTGTGAAAAGAACAGAAACTGGAACTGACGAATTCATGTTGTCTAACAAGATTGAGAACCTGATCGAGAAGCTGGGTTCCTTCGATGTTAAATCATGGAACATTAGAGGAGATCATTTTGAAAACTTGGTGGAAAACATGTATGTTATCAAAGGTGCCGTTTTATGTGCAGAGAAGCTGCGAAGGAAGCATTGTATCTATACCTATGCAGTTCAAGTTTGGCTGAAGAAACTCAAAGATGCTCGCGATGATGTTGTTCACTTGCTTGATCAATTTTCCGCTGAAGACTTGAAGCGCCGGGACAAGAAGAATAAAAAGGTTCATATATTCTTCTCATCTTCAAACCAACTTGTCTTTTCTTTAAAGATGGCTACCAAAATTAAGGACCTTGGGAAAAGAACAGATGGCCTTAAGAATGTTTGTGATATTTATCCTCACCCTTGTGAGCAACCGCAACCGATTGTGAAAAGAACAGAAAAACCAATGAATCAATTTTTTGGAAGAGAGAAGGAGAAGAAGGATTTGGTAGATTTTTTGTTGAACACCAATAACAATGCGAAAGGCAATGTTTCAGTTGTTTTCATAATTGGAGATGAAGGAATTGGAAAGAGTGCACTTGCTGAAACTGCATACGATGATAAGGAAGTCCAACAATATTTTGAGTTGAGAGAATGGGTGTGGATTTCTAATTTGTTTGATATTAAAGGTATTGGTGAAAGAATTGCTGGTTCTTATGATATTAAAGATATTAATGATATTACCCTTGAAAGTGTGCGAAAGAAAATACACAATAAATTTGAAGGAAAGAGATATTTGCTTGTATTAGATGACATGTTGATTGATCATTCTGACATATGGCTTGGATTGGTGAGTCTTATGGAGGTTGGGGCCAAAGGAAGTAAAATCATCGTAACAACAAGAAGCAAGAGGTTGTCAATGATAAACAAGACAACAAACCCAGCTTTGTTCATCACTTTGGACAAACTAGAAGACGAACATTCTTGGAGAATGTTTTGTTTATATGCTTTTAAGGACAAAAAAGAACTAGAGAATCAAGAAATAGTGTCCATTGGCAAGGAAATCGTGAAAAAATGTTTTGGGATTCCCCTCGCCATTTACAGGGTTGCATTCTTGATGCGTTCCAATGACACGCCGAATTGGTCATCCTTCAAGAACAAAAAACTAGTAGAAATTGATGAGCAAGGTGTACTGTACTTACAATTTATCAAAATAAGCAGAGGTGACAAGAAAGTTTAGGATTTTGTTCCAGTTCTTAGTAGTTATTATGTCAATAATAACAAACATGTAAAGCAGTGCTTGCCCTTCAACGCTGTTAGAAATATATATATATATATATATATATATATATATATATATATATATATATATATATATATATATAAGATAGTATTAGTAAATTGTTCATTGAGATCAATTCCTATTTTAAATTACTCTCTGACTTCTTATTCTTTTATAGAAGTATTGGATGTTGAAATGTTTTTATTAAATTAAAAAACTACTTTATAACCGGTTCTCCTTTCTATTGTATATAACCCTCACATTTCAACTTTTGAGAATTCTCAAAGATTGGCATTTAATTGAATAGTTTTGTCTCTTTTGTGTTGACAATTTTACAGGTTTCAACAATTTTTTTGACTTTTTGATGCTTTACGTGAATAAATGCATATATTTGATTGATAATTATGATAAAGATCATCAAATTCATATTTTCTGATTTGTATTTGTGAAATCTGAGACAGGGTTTGTAAGTATGAAGGTCCGACCCTTATTTGTTTCGTCATTGACAGGTTGCAACTTTTATTAGTGTATGTGAATCTGGTTGGTAAGTTGTGTGTAACTTATATCCCTCTTTATTTACTTATTTTTCGATCTGCTATGTTCCGAGGGTCAAGACCTTTATTTTTCGATCCTGCTCAATAGACAGATTGCAACAGTTTATTTACATAGAATCTGTCTATTGAAAATTTCAAATGACATTGTCTTACACTAGCCAGCATTATAGTATAGGGAGCAGATTCAAAGTTTAGGAATTATAGATATTGACTTGTTCATACTTAGATTTCAAAATGACATGCCACTTTCATTTCCACCTAAGTTCCTACTATCACAGAGTTAGGAACAAATTGTCTATTAAATAGTTAGGATTGAGTAAATTGTTCAAGATGGGGAAAATTTGGATGGCACGCCTTCTCTCCTATTGAATATGACATTGTGCTATGGTGTTTGAACCCAAGAGTGTGTCTCGGCGACACCGTAGCTTAAATTTTCAGTTGGTGGTGGTTTTGGTGAATTTGGCAATCTTGCAATTCATTGGAGTTTGATCCAAAATGTTTATGTCAGCATCTACGTGAATTGAAATTTCAGGTACAGTCTTTCGGCATAATTGCTGACTGGTTTCCTTGTTAGTGGAGGCTGGCATTCCGAGTTTTTCAGTGAGGCTGGTCGCTCTCATATCCGTAGATATGCTAAGGTCGGTCTTACCATCTTGTGTTGTCATTGTTTGAGGATCTGTTTGATGTGTTATGGTGCTATCACGGTGGTCAATTTCATTGGTTGTCAGTTGAAATTCCCTTTTGTTGGAGGTCAGGACTCCTTTTCGTTTAGCAGTGCATTTTTTGGTCAGTTTGTAGAGTGATGGGCAGCAGTGATGCATTTATCGGTCTTGGGTAATATCGTAGCAGAGTTCTTGGAGCAGGTCTGCAGTGCATAGGTCAATGGTTCTGTCTAGTTGAGTCTGGAAAAGGTGAAGTGTCGAGATTTTTAGGTCTGTTCTGGCAGTAGTTGATCCATGGAGGGGCTGGTCTGCATTATCTCTTTTTTCTGCACCTGTCTTCAATCTAAAACCATGGTTGGCAGTTTAATCAAAAGGTGGTGTCTTTGGCTGCTTGTTCTCTTTGCTTTTGGTTTGGCGGCGGCGTCTTAGATCATTCATATATTATCATATTTGCTTTTATTTTGTAAAGAAGGTGTCTGTCTAGTGTGATTGTGAGGTCTCTGAGTTGTATTGGTGCTTGTAGTGTGGGAGTTTTTTTTTTTTATTCTCATTTAGCTTTCTTTGGTAGTAGTAAATGGTGTGGATGTTTGAATTGTTCAGTTAATGTACAAACGAAATCGTGCTTTATGCGGGGTTAGACCGATTTCATGTGTAGTTTACCAGCAGCTCCATATTCAATAATACTCTTCCCTTCTGAGATTCAAATGCATGCACATTTGTAAGTATTTGGCTTTCTTTTGTATTATGCCACTACTGAAGAGCAACTTAATTTGGTTGCCTTGATAATTTCTTCATTATGAATTTAATGAAATATATTTACACATGTTTCTAGATTTAATTTAGTTTTATTTGCAAAAGTAATATATAATCATTGCTACCAAAACAATTCTTAATAAAATGATTTTTCTATCATCGCAAATTTGCACATGTTAAGAAGTTCATTGTTAATCATAGGATTCATAGCAGCCAAAAAGGTCGAACTACTAATTTACAATCACGTAAAACCACTCCACATCCAAATTAACGTCAATCCAACCACAAAGGTCTCAAGATCAAATGATTGTGTTGATTATCTGAAATTGAATAATAGAGCTTAACCATTGTCATTTGTCAGAAGAGGTTAATCTTGAACAATAGATGGTGCGACGATTTAGTTGAATGCCTACAAAAACTGTCCATGGAAAAAGAAATACACTTTTTTGTTTTTGCGTATTCACATAAATAACCCAATCGTGTTTTAAAAATCCAGGTGAGTACTTCCAACGTGATTATAATTAGTTGATTGCAGTGAATCATAATTAGTGTGTACAGACTCATATATAAGCATATTAAAGAGGACCACTTTTAGTCTTTTTCAATTCTAGTCATGGTCAATGTAGTCATTATCCTTTCTAACATTTTAAAGTTAACACAACAAACACACTCACATTCATTTCTCATTAAAAAAGTGAAATACTTCTTTTTTATAAAAAGAAAAAACAATACTTATTTAATAATAAAACTTAACTCATGCTAACAGCTGAAAAATGAAGACAACTTTTACTATTGTTGTAAGTGTATTATATATTACCAAAAAACCAATTTTGGTCCCTAACAAAAAACAAAAGTATCAATTTGGTGTCTAAAAGAAAAAAGTACAAATTTAGTCTCTTAGAGCTCAACAAAATTTAATTTTTGATTCAAATGAAGGAAAAAAAAGGGGGAATGAAAGAATGATCAATATTCAAGTTTACTTGTTTTTGGATTTAAAAAAATAAATAATATTCAGTCTAAATTTCTTTTGATGAATGAACTAACCTGGTCTAATTTAGTTTGTAACAAGGGACTAAAATAGACAATTTTTTTTTATTAATTAATAATTAATCTGGACAACATACCTTTAGTGAGGGACCGTAATGGTTATTCACTAAAAAATAGTGAAGAAGTCATCTTAAATATTCTAATTCTTTATAAAATAGTTTATTCATAATTTTTAAAAAATATGATCAAAAATTAATATCTTCCAATACTAACTATCATGTGATCACTTTATTAAGAAGGGAAAAAATAGGAAACTTTTAAGTCTTCCCCAATTGCTGTCATGGTCAGTGCAATCATCATCCTTTCTGACTCCCAACCTCCCCATCCAGAAGATATGATCATACAAATTAACACCAATTGAATTTCTTATAATTTTTTGTTTTATTATAAATAAATAAATAAAAACCTATAATTAGATAATTTGTTTGTTTTCACAACCTTGTATTATCTATATTATTAGGGAAATCAACCTTTTCACCTTAACAAATTTTTTCTTAGTGATTACATAAAGAAATAAAAAAATCAATTCAATCACAAATTTCTACTGAATTTTATTATATTTTTTATTTTTATATAAATTTTCTGAAAATGATAAAATCTACCGTCTCAAATGAGTAGTACATGTGAGCAGTGGGAAGAAAAATATTGGATGATGTTAAACATAATTTAACCTAGTTTTATCGAAATGTAATAATCTATGACCAAATGAAAGCGACAATTTGGCTCTTCTATTCTCTCTATTTATTTTGTCATTTTCTTCCAAATCACAAAAATAAAAAATGATGAATAAATTATTAGTTATTATATTTCAAAAAAAATTGATTACTTATTTAGTTGTGTAACTTGTGTGTTAAGAAACAATCTAGTTCGTTATTTAGGTTACTTCTATATCAAGTAACGTTAATCAAAGTGTTCTTTCAAATTCTCACAATTATCTACAATCCCTAAACAAGATTTCCTTCAAAATAACCAAAGTATTCTTTCAAATTGGCACCCAGATCTTGATTCAATTGATCAACCCACGAATCAAAAGTGCAATATCGAAAAGACATTGTCTTCAAATTCAAGCAATGGAGGGTTTCCAACGTTTCTATTTAAAAAAAATATACCAATGTATCTCTGTGGACAACAACAAGTACACATCAAAATTAGAACGGTACACCACACTGACAAAACATATCAAATAATAAGACTTCAAAGTTATTTATACTCCTATAGATAGTCTGGAATATTTCTATATTAAAGGTACAAAATGCTTATTTCTAATTGCCATTAAAAAAAGGTACAAAATGCCAAAAACATGTTTGTAAATTGTATCGTACATCATCAAATATCAAAGTTATTCAGGGTAGTAAATAAATTTGTTCATGTTTCAAAGTGCAATAATTTTCAAATCTTAAATCCAAAAGACTAATCAATTTATAAAATGGATTTTTTTTTAACCCACTTGGGTTGGCCTGGTGGTATTAGCTTGGGACCTGAGAGTGTGCTCCTCCTTGAGGTCTCAAGTTCAATTCTCTCCGGTGTTAATTAATTTGGGTGGGCTAATTTACCTTCCTCAAAAAAAAATTAAAAAAAAAATTGGAAAATTTTATAATGCAAATCTTGATAGTCAAAGATATATAAATTTTAAATCCAAAACCAATTCTATAAGAATATTAAATTAATATAAATCAAAATATTTATCATGATAAATAATCCAAAACCTTAAATCCAAAACCAATTCTATAAGAATATTAAATTAATATAAATCAAAATATTTATCATGATAAATCTGATATAAAAGATAGTATTACTGAATCTCATTGGTATATGGTGATGCAATTTAAAAACTGGCACACTTTGAAAAAAAACATTTGTTGGTTTTTGGATTTTCAAACGGTTGTATTTGGATTTTCAAGTCTATTTTAAAAAAGAAATTTTCATCTACTAAAATTGTTACTATACGTTGAGTCACGACCAGATTGCTCTCTTTAACACGTTTCATGACATTGTCCAAAATTCTGCATGACAGACTATTAACCACACCACCTCTTGGATAAATGAAGCTCAACTACAACTGTGAGATTAATTACATGTAGAAAACCGTTGAAAAATACGTCTCCAATATGATATTAAGACCACTCATATTTTAATTCTGAAACCAATTATTCATGGTACTATGATCACTCTAGTATGGTATTGTGACCGTTAAAATTTGGTGTTACCACCATTCTAACATTTAACATCATCAAATATCAACATGGTATCTCAACCATTCAAATATGGTGCTACCGCCATTTTAACCTCTAACTTAAAAATATTATTTATTTCGAAGCGACGTAAATTATAGAAGGAATTATGCTCTTAAGATCATTTTTAATTCTGAAGGGACATTATATTTCGAAAAGGACTACGCTCTTAAGAATATTCTTAATTCTGAAGGGACAAAAAAAGGAAAAGGAAATTAATAGAAGAAAGGCTTGTCAACATAAGCCGGAAAGAGAGAAGAGAAGAAAAAGATTTGAAGTTTTAGAAGTCTTTTTTAGTGCGTGGAATGAACTATGTGAGTTCTCAATTTATAGAGAAAGTTTCACAACTAATGTGTAAGAAACTTTGGGAACAAATAATTTACATATTAGATCTAGTGCAAAAATATCTCAAATTAAGTGCCAAAATATATCACATTGAGTACAAAAATATATTATATTGAGTACAAAAATATTTTTCAGATCAAGTACCAAAATATATTATATTGCATACCAAAATATTTCAGATTGTACACCAAAATATTTCGGATTGTGTTCCAAAATATTTTAGCAAAACTTGGGGACTAAGAAAACACTTTCTAATAATTATTAAATTAGTTATTTAATTCAACATTTTCAAATAATAAAACATAGAAATATATATATATATATATATATATATATATATATATATATATATATATATATATATATATATATATATATATATAGGGTTATGTTACAAGACACCTTCATAAAAAGTAGTGTGGTGTCTTTTATCAAGTCACACCTCAAGGTGTGATTTTCACTTTTTTAGTTATAACTTTGATAAAAGACACCTTCATAAAAAGTAGTTGGTGTCTTTTAACAAATGCTCATAGAGTAACTTGATAAAAGACACCTTCACAAAAGGTGTCTTCTATCATAACCCATATATATATATATATATATATATATATATATATATATATATATATGAGTCAGGATCCGTTGACACCAGGTGTAAGTTATTAGACTTACACCAAATCTTAACCATTAAATTAAAGGCTAAAGTGCACTTTTCCCCCCTTAACTTTCAAAAACTTGCAATTTTGGCCCCCTAAGTATGAAAACTACAATTTTGGCCCCCTAACTTTTAGCCACATTTCATCCTTTTGGTCAATTTTGACCAAGTCAACGCCTATGTGGCATGCCACATGTGTAATTTGCTAATTAAAAAATTAAAAAAAGCCACATAATCATTTTTATAAATTAAATAAATTAAATAAAATTTAAAAAAATCAGAATTTTTTTTTAATTTAAACCGAAAAAAGTACATATTCATCATTCTTCATATTGATATTCATGTCTTCAAATCCAACCCAGAAAAAAAAAACTATGAAGATGAAGAGCATGAACAAAAACAACACACAAATCCAGATCCATGAAACACAGTAATAACACAAACAAATTTTCTTATAAACTGAATAGAGGGAAAACAACACACAAAATCAAATCTCACTACACCTTCAGTAGCATCCATATCAATTGTTCTCACTACACCTTCACACATTAATGGAAGTTACCTGCTAAACTGAAGCAGTAAAAGGAACTTGGCAGAAAATGGAAGTTACAGATAGAGGGAAAGCCAAAAAATACAAAACAAAAGCTATATACAAGCTTCCCCCTAAACCGAACAGCAACAGGAACCAACTGCCAACAAACAGCAAACTGAGACCGGACAAAACAGCTCCATAGCAGATCCAAAAAGACACAAATGCTAAGCCACTTCCAACATCAATCTCATGAGCAAGATCGGAAGCAAACCCTCACCATTACAATAATCAACAAATTAAAACAAAAAAGAGATAATAAAAGCAAACCTAGAAGTATCATTATCATGATTATCATGCTGCATAATCACCAGAAGCTCTAGCAAAAACACCACGGTCACCAACATGACCCTCAGCAACTCGAAAAGCTCCTTTTGTTTCTAGTAACGGAAGGGATGACGGAAAGTGACCCCTAACTCCTTCGGCACCGCTAATGAAACATCTCTCTCCATCTTTGTCTCTGAAACCCTTTCCCAAACCGATCCATCTTCAGCTCTGAAACCCTTTCCCAAAACATAAAAATCAATTAAAGAATTTTTTTTCTTCATATTTTTTATATATTTCCTCAACCAAATAAAAACACAGTGAAGAGATGAAGATGGGTTCAGAGAAACCTAAACCTAGGACTCTAACCACCGTGCAACAACAAATTGAAAATGGGTTAAGAGAAAACCTAATTTTCGGATTGAGAGAGATGATGAGAGGGTTATCGGAATATTCTAAAATTTCTAGGTTCAAAAATTTTGGGGTATGTAGGCATAAATTTTGGGTCAGGTATGTATGAAGAAGAGAGAAGAAAAAGAAAAGGAGATTTTTCAATGGACAGAGAAGAGAAAGAGGAAGGAAAAAAACGGGGGGTTATGTGTTTCTGGGTTTTACAATTTTGGTCTTTTTTTATTTTTTTTAATTCAATTAATACACAAGTGTCATTTTTCTTTTTTAAAAAATCAGTAATTACACATGTGGATGCCACATAGGCGTTGACTTGGTCAAAATTGACCAAAAGGATGAAATGTGCAATGGGGCTAAAAGTTAGGGGGCCAAAATTGTAGTTTTCATATTTAGGGGGCCAAAATTACAAGTTTTTGAAAGTTAAGGGGGGAAAAGTGCACTTTAGCCTAAATTAAATTAATCCAACGGCTTCCATCTATTAAATTGAAAGGGGTCAAAAGTGAGACACATACGATCTTCTCTCCCTTCCCTTGTCGCGCTTGAAATCATTCTTTCTAATTACTTGAGATCTTCCATCAGACACAACTCAGCTTCATATTTCGATGCATATGTTCCATTACTAGAGATCAATGTGTGATGCTTTGATTGTGATCCTTAATTTTGCAAGAACAGAAAACAGCCAAAACGGTGGGTTGATAAAACAAACGTGAATTACAATATAAAATTGAAGCTTTCGATTAAGACCATGATTTATCAAGGAATTTAAATTACTTTAGTTATCAATACATGGTTTTCAAGACCATGATTTACCATCGATATCTAAACAGATTATGAAATTGGGAGATTATAAAAAATTAAGATGTGTTACTGTTACGTATTGAAGGACAAAGATGGAGAAGATGCGATGCAGGTGAGACTGTCGTAGGAGCTACAGTACACCGAAAGGAAAGTAGTCTCACCCTATTTTTGACATGTATAATTTGAACCGTTAGATTAATTGGATTTAATGATTGAGATTTGGTGTAAGTCTTTAGACTTACACGTGGTGTCAACGGATCCTGCCTCTATATATATATATATATATATATATTCGCTAGTGTTTACTCTATTCACATAATTATTTACCCTCTAGAGGTACACCTCCATTATATAAACACAACTAATGTGTGTGATCCATCATGATGTGAGACTTCCATTTTTTTCAATTGACACAACATTGGTTCTACTCAATGTGGGAATTTTTGTTTAGTCTTTTAACTCAATTTCCACAAATGTTTCAACAATTTCCCACTTAAATTTAAAAAAATGGTTTCAGAAATAACGTCAAGTGTTTCTATAAGATTGCTAATAAACAAAGGTGTTGACATCAACTTGAACCTCTGCATAGCGAGTAAAATTCCGATTAACAAGAGTTTCTCATGGAATTGAACTCAATCTCGGACATAGAACCTGCACACAACCTTTCTTAGGGTGTATTCTAAAAGCCCATGTGTTTATGGCCATGCACATTTATCCCTGTTTGGCGAACCCTATAGATATTCTGCTTCAAAATCTCATAGAAACCGGCCTCAGTTCCACATTCATATAGGTGAGTCTATCAAGAGTATTTTGTAGTTTTGCACTCCACTCGATATATAGTATAGATCTCATTAAGAGATTTTATCATCTCAACCTCCTATTGCTTTAGGAATCATGCTTCTTTAGTTTTATCATAGCATGTCATTTAGGTCGGGTTACCATCACTTGTGATCTATAAGCATTAGTCTCATCCTATTGGATGTGTTTAAGACTTTATTTGTATTGATTCCTTTTGCCAAAGGATCAACTAAGACTTCATTAGTACATACATGATCTACTTGAATCGTTCCATTATAAAGTAGCTACCTATCTAATTATTCTATTTTTGTGCTTTAAGTATCATCTCTTACCATTGTAGTAACGATTCTAAATTTTCTAATAGATGCAATAATATCACAATGAATTAAAACACCTGACAATGGTTTTTCCCATAAGTGGATCTCAACTAGCAAGTATCTTCTCAACTTGCTTCTCACTAGTTTTCCCTAGTGATCTCATCTCAGATTCCATTGTGGATTGAGTCAATATTGTCTGTTTTTTATTTTTTTTCCTCCAAGAAAAATACCTTCAGTGATACTCAATGTATTACCACTTGTCACTTAGGAATCATCTGAAAGAATGTTCCATTTTGTATCATTGTACCATTCAAGTACAATATGATACTTCTCATAATGTAATCCTAGAGTAATAGTCTTTTTAAGGCATCAAATGACTCTTTTAATAGCATTTCAATACTACTCATTTGGTCTACTAGTAATCTTACAAAAGAGTCCCACGACATAGGCAATGTTAGGTCTAGTACATTCAATGGTATACCTAAGGAATGTCAAACTTGTTCACGTATTTTGTTTGTCTAACTCCATATCTAGTGTTCTTTAAAGGTTTAACACTTGGATCCTAAGGCGTGTTTGCAAGTTTACAATCAAAATAATTATATTTTCTTTAGATCTTCTCGACATAGTGAGATTGATCCAAAGAAATATTGTTTTCTGTTCTAGAAATCTTGATACCAAGAATTACTTCAACTTCGCATATGTCTTTCTTATCAATGTTGTTTCTAAACAATGATTTCATATAATTTACAGCATGAATCTTTGAACCAAATATGAGAAAGTTGCCTACACATATGATCGTGCAAATGTTATTTCCATATTTGCAATGATACATTTGTCACTTTCATTCACTTTATACTCATTCGATATCTTTAAGTTATTAAATTTTCCATGTCATTGCTTAGGAGTTTATTTTAGACAATACAAAGATTTATCTAACTTATAGAACTTGTTTTCTTGTCCATGAATCACAAGACCATTTGGTTTTAGTTTCTTTTTCAAAATACAAATAAAACTAATTGATTTGCAACCATAGGCAAGTCTATTAAGCGTCATGTTTAGTTAGACTCTAGAGAATCTATTTCATCGTTAATAGCTTCTTTCAATAATTTAGCATCCAATGAGGATATAGCTTCTTTAAGGCTTAATGGATCTTCTTCGAGTGTACAAACCATATAACAGGGTCAATACTCCTTAGCAAGTCTTGATTTCTTACCTCTTCGGCTTTTTATAACATCTCATACAATATATTCATAACTATTTCTGATTACTTGAAATGTGATCAGATGCGCCTCCACTAGTGCTCCCTCTATTCTTTAATTTTCATAGAAGTCGGTATTGTTTGATTCTATGATCACTTTAAAATTTATGTCATAAAACCATATGCTTTGCTATTTATAGCATACCAAAGAATACACATCCATAGACTCTTCTAGTGTGTTTAACTCTCTTGGATTCTTGCATCAAAACATAGGCCTAAAAATCTCAAGTTAAAAAATAAGATAAGTTGGGTTTTATTTTCTTGAAAACTTTGTAAGTGTAAATTTTGTTCATATTTCTTCCCTGTGTAATATCTTCTGATTTCTTCGTAAATCACATCAAAACACCCTAAAAATTTTCGATTTCGGGAAAAGTAGAATCACATGACTATAGAAAACATTACAAATGTCCCAAAATCATAGGCAATTACTCTAATGTTCTTTTATTTTAGATGAAAAACCTAATGAAAGTAACTGGAAAAAAAGCATTGTATTAAATAATTTCAATGAAAAAAGTTCGTGTCGTCACAAAGGCAAAAATTTAAAATGGGATAAAAGAATTCAAACCATTTCGACCACGGAGAAGCCTTACTGCAATGAGAATATATAGTCAGTTTTAATATAGTTGCCAAAAAATGCGATAGTAAAAATTCAATTTCACCACATATATTGTTTATGGTTTCAAAGAATTTGGATTAAAAGACTTTAATCAAGTAAGAGTTATGTTATCCAGCATTTTAACTAAATATTAATATAGTTGCCAAAAAATACAATAGTAAAAATTCAACTTCACCACATATATCGTTTATGGTTTCAAAGAATTTGGATTACAAGACTTTAATCAAGTAAAAGTTATGTTATCCAGCATCTTAACTAAATATAAATCCATATAAACTATAACTATACTCCTACGGATCATATCCAACATCTTATTTTAAAGTCGTGTATAGGAAGTAAGTTGTTTCTATGGATCTTGCGTCAGTTAACCTTAGCTGGAGATGTACACTGAGGGAAAGATGAAGTTATAATTGAAATAAAAAGAGTATATAATCGATTAAGGAAGAATATTAGACGAATAGTTCATGAAGCTTAATTCCGACAATAAAATCTTTGTACTCTTGTTTTATCATATAAATTGCAAAGACTAATTCATGAAAACAAAGAAACTCTTATCTTTTCCTACTCAAAACAAATTTTTTTTTTGTTGGTAGTGGCCGGGGTTTGAACCCCGGACCTTGCATATTTTATGCATTGTCCCAACCAACTGAGCTAAGCTGATGAGGACAAAAACAATTTAGTTGTTGAACGGCTTTGATATTGCACGATTCTTTGTAGTTCGACAAATTATTTTGGGATAAACCGACATACTTACTGTTGTACAAGGATTAGTAAAATCCTCTTTATCAACTAGAGAGAAAAATATATATTTATGTATTTTATTATTCAAAAAATTGTTAAATTAAATATTTCATTTAAACATTACCTGAAAGTGTTTTCTGAATCCTAAAGTGTTGCTAAAATAATTTAGAATGCTATCTGAAATATTTTGGTGCACAAATTGTAATATTTGTGTATCCAATCCAATATATTTTGGTACTGTATCTTAAATATTTTCGTACACAATCTAAGATATTTTGATACTCAATATGAAATATTTTGGTACCTAATCTGAGATATTTTTGTACTCAATAAGAGATACTTTGGTGTTAGATCTAAGATGTGAGTTACTTATTCACAAAGTTTCTCACATATTAGTGATGAATTTTTTCTATAAATATAGATAATTCACATAGTTCATTCTACACATTGAAAAAGGGTTTTGAGTTATTAATCACTCTTCTTCTCTTCTCCCTTTGACCTGTGTTAATGAGGTATTCTCTTCTTCATCTTTTCTTTCTGTACTAATATTTTCTAATTAATTAATTTTCTTTGCTTTTGTGTTTGTTTATGATCGGTGTAAAATTTGTTTCCCTTTCTAATTAATTAATTTTCTTTGCTTTTGTGTTTGTTTATGATCGGTGTTAAATTTGTTTCCCTTCCTTTTTCTCTATTTTTTCTTTAAGCTTGAGACTTTGGCAAGTAAATTAGGTTAATATGGTATATGATGTTGGCCCCATTGAGGGTAATAATTTATGGGTGTTGCTTTGTTCATCAGTGACCTAGCAGCATCATGATCCTCCTTGTAGATAGATGATGTTGTTGTGTTTGTCATGTTGATGAAACTAAAAATACTTAATTCGAAAGAAAAAAAAACTTAAATTTTGCCTACAAATAAATTAAAATTGATTTCTAATACGTGTTTGGCATGATTCTCATACTAATTTCATAAATATGCATCAAAATATTTTGAGTAGCATGTTCTAAGATTTAATTTTAATTTTTTTTATGGAAATTTTACTTTAATTATAAAACGAGTGTTTAAAATATAGCTTGTTAAATTCAAGCACAAGAATACCCAAATCCTCAATTTGTCAAAATTTGTTTGTAACCCTTATTTTTATTTTTTATTTTTAATTAGAAGAATGGGGGATGAACAGAAGAAGGCTTTGATGGATATGTTGTTTGACGCCAACACCGTAAACAAACAACAACGACCTTGTTAGCGACAACATTCACATTATTTTCATAATTGGAAATGATGGAGCTGAAAGGACTGCACTTGCTAATCTTGTATACAATGATGAGGAAGTCAAGCAATATTTTGAGTTGAGAAAATGGGCATCGGTTTCTAAAATAGAAGATATATTTAGTATTGGCAAAAAAATTATACCAAATGAGAATGAGGATTGGGTAGACCTATCCTATAAACTCGTCGAAAAATTTAAGGAAAAGAGATATTTGCTTGTGTTGGATGATTTGGAGTTTAAGACTTCTTTTTATTGGTATGATCTGATTTTACTTTTGAGTAAAGGAAAAAAAGGAAGTAAAATCATTGTAACCGCAAAGAGCGAGCAGTTGGCATTGAGAACGAGAGCAAGCAAGATTTTGCTATGAATCAACAACTTTTTGCGGTAATGAGGATATCGGATATGGAAGTCACTTTAGCATTTTTCTTCTATGTTTTAAAATAATTGTCACTTTAGAATATCAATTCAACATTTATTTTTTTTCCCATTAATATACTCTTATTTATTGATTTCAACTCTACTTAACTACTTAACCAACTACAGTTAGTAATGATGTTTTATTAAATTATATTAATATACCCTTATGAAGTTCATATATGATTCGAAGTGATGTGATGTGTGTGACGAAAGTTAGTTCTTTTTGTTTACCATGTGTACATGATGATACAAATTCTATTTCATTCGTGATTAGAGTTTGAATTGTTAATTAATATGTCTGAAAGCAATGATATGAGTTTTCAGTAGGCAAGTTTTGTTAAAAATCTCCTGCTGAACCTCGACATTATTGTATTTCTTAACAATAATTCTTAGCCATGATCTACTAATACACCATAGTAAAAATAGGACAGGACAACCACATATATCTCTGTTAAAGCAAACAATGGCAGTAAGACAATTAAAATCAACTATAGAATTCAAAATCTTCCCACAAAAGATCCTGCAGCATCGTCAATTACTTTGCAAAGCTTCGTGTAATCCATGCGACGTTGTCTTAAATCAAAAACAAGTAGCGCGAACAAGTGATATAGCCAACATCAAAAGATAACTGAAGGATAATTCTCATAGATCTAGTATAACATAAAAGACGTACGTGAATGGAAAATAATTACTTTAAGTCTCTATACACCAAAGGATGAGTTTTCTACGACAACACAATGGTGATGCTATCATCCAGATCCAGCTCATGAGTAGACCTTTTGATAATCATGCCTAGCTTGGAAATATTCTGCAAAGCAATGATATTTATTTTTGCATTTGAACCACAATATCGCTCAATTCCTTCAATGTGTTTCGCCAAGATACATCATGAATGTTGTCTTCTAGTGAATTTGGTTGGCACTTGGACCATTGGCATCTCTATCAAGTGGTCCATGGCAGATAAAACCAGATGTGTTGACATGAATCCACTCAATGTATACAATAAGCGCAAGTGATTTGGAGCGCGACGATTTGGGCAATTTGGAAGAGGCAGAATGAGATTATTTTCAATAATGGCACTTTCGAGATGGACGGAGTAGTGGAGAGGATCAAGATGTTAGCTTGGGTTGAAAATTGCTTCATGTTTGTATTACAAGTGGTGTTTGAACCCATGGGAATGCTTAGCTCGGTAAAGATTCGGTGAAAGTTTGAGTGTCAGGTGATGGCTGCAACAGTGTTAAGTGGCGTTTTTTTCCCCGGTTTTTTCCTCGGATACGGGGCTGTTTCCCGAACTGAAATCAGCTGCATCTGTTTTTGTGAGCGGTAGTTTTTGTTTGGGTGCCCTGTATTGCATTCACGCTGGGGTTTGTATGTGTACTTTCCTGTCCCAGTTTTCTCATTTTGAGAGGCTTGGCTTTTTGCAATAATATTGGTTGTTTCAAACAAAAAAAATATTCTAAAAGGGAAGCATGACATCATTGCACAAAGTTCAACATGATAAGATAAGCATTGAAATCTTGATTGTGCACATGGAAAATAGAAACTTCAGACAGCAAAAGGAAAATGGTTCAAACTTACCAACGTGTGAAACATTACATAACTTAACAAGGATCGAAATTTCTACAAGGGAAACATGAAAGCATTTTACCCGACCAAATTCAAATGCTCTTCCATAGACAAACTAAACGAGCAAGAGAATTCTAGAACACATTTTTTTAAATGTCACAAATGTTGAACAATTTTTTGATCACATACTAAAAGAGTGAAAATTATATTACAAAAACGAAAAACATGATCATAATAATTTTTTATGAAGTGTAGGAAGCAAGGAAGAAACTCACAGCATGTACTCAAGATATTCATCATCCTTTGTACTCCTTCAAGGTGAAAATAGTCTGTTTCCTTCCTCTCTCGATATGAAACTAAGTTGGGCACAACACATTGGAGCACTCACCAATTATAAAACCATCAACTCTATCATAATTAAGGAATAAGGGCAACCTCAGCATGGTGTTCAGCCTTCCCAAATTTAGTATATCACATGGTGTCAAGTCAGCAGCAGAAAACTCCTCCTCAGGGTACGATAAAAAAGCAAAACTTTTCCCTTGCTATGTACTAACATAAGAAGAACTGAACAGAACATCCTAAAACAACACTCAAAAAAGTCCTTGTATCTTTGTATTCTCATAGTATATCACCACCAAGTTTAGTACTAAAAATAGATGTACACTACTTTCAACCCCCCACATGACAAATACATAAGTTCATGTCTCTCGGAATAGCTCTCTTCTTTGCTAGATTGTCTTTTGTTTTATTGGTAACCTATAATTATTAGCATGAAATACCACAAAACTTCGACCAGCAAATTCCTCATTATGGAAGCTTCTTCCAAAGATGTGTCGGGACGTGCCTGATGTGGATTTGATATCTGATTTAAAGAGTAGGTTTTGACGTATAATATTGTGCAAATTTTTCATCAATTACTACTTTATTTTTTTATTTCAAGAATGGTCTGTGGATTCATACCTGGTCTAAATTTTGAACTGCTACATATAAATTAATTGATTCCATTGGTGAAGCAGCTTTGGAAAGTACTGAATAATAAACCTTTTATTTTTTCGGGATGAATCTTTGCTAGTATCTTCAACTTAATCAATATAAGCAACTTGAATAGATTAGCACTTAGAATTATGACATTAGCACAAAAAGTAACAGGACAGTGCTTGCTTAAGCAATAGCAAGTAACGAGTTGGTTTGAAAGACTTGCTGAATCACGGATTTAAAATTGGCAACTACTGAAATGGGAGAGATTCTTGCTGTTGCTTATATGCATATTTCAGATTATATAATCTGAAAATTTCTAAAACGCTTTTGGATTATATAATCCAAACAAAATTGTGAGATACTCAAAAAAAATTCTCACGAAGCCTTCTATCATACTCGTAGGAACGGAAGTCGGAACCCTAACCTAACCAATACCACTAACTTACATCTTGTTCTTCTATCATAAGTTCTATTCCACTAATCTGTGAAGAAAGAACACATTGTGTATTTGTGTTTATGCTGAACGGAAGAGTGTTTCACAAGTCTTCATTGTAATTTGTTATCAATTACTAACTATTTTACCAAATCAAAATATTAGTCGAATTGAAATTGATTTTAGGTTTAGAAAAGTTGTTCTTGATGATAATGATGGAAACACAAAAATTTATAGTTTTTACCCTGAGGAAAATGTGCTCCTAATTCAGTTTGCATGCCTAGAGAAGATTTCTATAATTCAACCTTTTGTGTTTGAGCAATAGAAAATTCCACTTTCAAGTAACACTCATTTTCTTAGGCTTGATTATGTAAACTATACACTAATGACTCAATGAATCAAATCTATGGTTTAAATTATATAATTTGTGAATCAAGTTGTTTAAGAGACTCAAATTGTCTTGGATTTGGATTCAAATACAATGGATCGGGATATTGTGTTTTTTTAAAAGATAAACAACATCGATATGGTTACTGGTCGCTTTATTTTTCAAATTTGATCAAAAGGAATCAGAAGCTCCTAATTTCATTGGAATGATCAAAAGGAATCAGAAGCTCCTAATTTCATTGGAATGACAGAAGTTATGCAAACAACTTGTCCAGCGAGGATACTCATTCATACTCAACAAAGGGTTTGGTATGTTATAGTATTAAGATGAGGAATTATCATTGAGAATAAAAAATTGAGAAGTGACAAAGTTGAGTTTTTTATTATTCGAAACAATTTCAATTGCACTAATGTTTTGATTTGGAAAAATATCCATGATATCATATATGCCAAAGGAAGAGTGTTTTAAAAACTGAACAACACAATGTATGTTTCACAATTCCATGATTGTAATTTGCATTTATATTTTCCTTAAATGGCTTCTTGTGGTTGAGTTTTTGAATCAGTTAATGATGAATATGTTTATGTCTTTGTTTTTCTGCTATTTGGTTTACATTACATTTGTGCATCTGTCATTTCATAATTCAGAGTTTGCCTCTTCACGTCACCACATTGCTGATTTGCTGCTGTGCTGTTTGTCGTTCTCCCACCTTGCGCAGCCGCCAGCCAGTCTGTCGTCACCATTTTGATGCAGATTCTCGTTTAAGTTGAGCTTTCGTTAATTTCAAGTAATTGGATTTATTTTAATCTGTTTGAGTGTGACTTTATTTTAAACCCTTCATTGGAGCAAGCTCCAAAGGGATTTTTTCTTACCTGAGATGCAAGCCCTCTCTCTATTTCTCTTCCTCTTTTGTAATGATGGAACGTCGTGTGTAATATTGTGCAATACTGTGTTGTAATTGCGAATTTACTTGAGTGACCTCTTCGTTTTCTCACGGAGAATCAGGATTCATAATTGGAGCACTTTCAGAATTAATGTTTTCTTGTGGCAGAATAAGATGAGTGTTCTCGTCTTGGCCATCAAAATTCTTAATTGGAGCACTTTCGAAATGAATGGTTTCTTGGGCCTCGTTAAGAAGAGCATTTTCGCATCGAAATTCAAAAGTGGTGCACTTTCGGAATTAATGATTTCTAGTGGAAGAATGAGATGAGTGTTTTCTTGGGAGGCATCAGAATTGATAATTGTAGCACTTCCAGAATTAATGGTTTCTTGTGGCAGGATTATATGGGTGTTTTCTTCAAAGGCATGAGAATTCATATTTTCAGCACTTTCGGATAATTAACAGCTTCTTGTGCCTAGGTAAGATGCACGTTTTCCGCAGCAGTACTAGATTCTTCTAAATCTGCATCAATTTGAATGACTAGAGAATTTTGGTCTTGGATTTGGAGTCCAAGATTGCCACTTTCTATAGCTGCGGCCAAATAAAAACGAAGAATGATGAGGGAATAGTTGAAACTCACTCCAACGATCACTAAAAACAATTTAATCTTCATGAGCTGTAAAGTTAAACAACTGCAGAAAAAATATAAGAGATCAGCCTCAAATCCGAAGCGAGTTTGCTTTGACAAACAAAGAGACATGATAGCAAAAGCTGCATTGGAAATCAGAACATATGAATCTGGTTTTTGGCTAGCTTTATCAAAAAAGGAGTAAAAAGTCGAGATTGTGAAAACCAAAAATACCAAATGAGCCTTATATGGAAGACTAGTACCCGATGTGTGGTTTATTTTTGCAAACAAGACGGCGATGCCAACCATGAATGAAAAAGACACACATATCTCCATATCTTTGGATGCATCACCCATCTTACAATTTGGTTGAGCATGGAGGTCATTTTGTTGCACAAACTTGCATTCAGGAGCAGATAACATATACCATTTTCTTTCCGACGAAATTTCAAGGAAATTAAACTGTCGAATGAAAATGAAAGTCCTGCGCTAAACAAATGCAGGATTTGAATGAAAGAGAAACTCATTCCTACATTCTTGAACAAAATTTTATTGGGAGAGAGAAAGAGAAGAAGGATTTGATAAAGTTGTTGTCGAATACCAACAACAATGGAAACGACAACGTTTCAGTTATTTCCATCATTGGAAAAGAAGGAATTGGAAAGACTGCACTTTCTCAACTTGTATACAATGATAAGGAAGTCCAAAGATATTTTGAGTGGAGAGAATGGGTGTGGCTTTCTAATTTTTTTTAATGTTTCTAGTATTTTTGCAAAAATTATAGAAGCTACAGATACTAATATTGCTATGCATCGTATATACCGGCTAATCCACGAAAAAGTTGATAGAAAGAGATATTTGCTTGTGTTGATTGATATGTGGAATGGGTCTCCTTTTTATTGGTCAAATTTGATGGGCATTTTGAAACTTGGAGCAAAAGGGAGTAAAATCATCATAACCACAGAAGTGAGAAAGTGGCAATGATACCAACAAACCGATCTTTGTCCATCACTTTCGTGGAGAATGTTTCTTTTCTTTGCTTTTGATGATGAAAATGAACCAGAGAATCAAAACAAATGGTGTCCTTCAAGAACAAAAATCTAGTAGAAATTGATGAACAAGGTGTACTTACAATTTATCAAAATGAGCACCGAGGTGACAAGAAAGTTTAGGATTTAATTTGTTACCGTTCTTACTAGTTATGTCAATAATAACAAACTTGTAAAGCAGAGCATGCCCTCAACGCTGTTAGCAATATATATATATATATATATATATATATATATATATATATATATATATATATAAGATAGTATTAGTAAATTGTTCATTGAGATCAATTCCTATTTTAAATTACTCTCTGACTTCTTATTCTTCCTTACAAGTATTGGACATTGAAATACTTTTATTAAAAAACTACTTTATAACCGTTTCTCCTTTCTATTGTGTAGAACCCTCACTTTTCAACTTTTGAGAATTCTCAATGATTGATATTTAATAGAATAGTTTTTCTGTTTCGTGTTATTAATTTTACTGGATTCAACGTAAAAAAAATGGACTTTTTGATGCTCTACTTGAATAAATGCATATATTTGATTGATAATTATGATAAAGATTATCAAATTCATATTTTCTGATTTCTATTTGTGAAATCTGAGACAGGGTTTGTAAGTATGAAGGTCTGACCCTTATTTGTTTTGTAATTGACAGGTTGCAACTTTTACTAGTGTATGCGAATCTGGTTGGTAAGTTGCGTGTAACTTATATCTACTATGTTCTGAGGGTCAAGACCTTTATTTTTTGATCTTGCGCTCAGTAGACAGATTGCAACAGTTTATTTACATACAATCTGTCTATTGACAATTTCAAATGACATTGTCTTACACCAGCTAGCATCATAGTATAGGGAGCAGATTCAAAGTTTAGGAATTATAGCTAATGACAATGGAGCTCTAGTTTTTGATCGAAGTGGCCTTATCATCTAAGTGGGTGAGAGTGTTCTTTGATCGATAGGTGGTGTTTTCTGTTGCATGTTCTCTTTGCTCTTGGTTTGGTGGTGGCTTAGATCATTCATATATTATCATATTTGGTGGTGGCCTTATCCATTGTGAGATGTTTGAATTGCTCAATTAATGTACACATGAAATCGTGCTTTATGCGGGGTTAGATCGATTTCATGCGTAGTTTACCAGCAGAAAGAGGGGTGGAGAGGACATCAAAGTTTACTCCATTGACACTCATAAAGCCTTTTGATCGATTACTTGATTGAGAAAATGTTAAAATAACTAAATTCAACGCGCTCTAGTTAAATAAAGTCACTTGATTTTTGCAATGTCAAATCATCCAAATACCATCAATATTTATAGCAGATACATCTATATTCTTCGTTGGTCGTACCCAGGAGAAAGGATGGGTCCAACAAGTTTGGAAAATAATGTCACAATGATTAAAATGCTATAATGGAAAGCTAAGTCAAAATTTTAACTGAAATATTTCGAGCCATAAGAAGATTGGTTATATTAGTAGGATTAATTATTTTTGCCATTCTTTAAACAATTGAAAGTATAATTCCTTTTCAAAAAAATTCTTATTTTTGAGTTGAAAATCTTGGATTGATTAAAATAAATTGTTTTAAGATAATATTGTAGTTAGTAAATAGATAAGATGCATTAGTAGCTAATCTACTTATCTAATGACAACCTTGTCTTCAAAGGACTCTTTCAGTAATTGAAACCAAACGCATAAAGATGAAAGGTCTCATGAATAAAGAGTGAACTTTTTCAATATATATTCATTCATATGATAATTAGAATATGAAAGATGACAAAATTTCAATAAAGGATGAGAAGGTTTTTTAGAGGTGTCACATAGGCATAGGAGTATAGGTTCAGGTCATAATATTCCGTTTTGAGATCAGAATTGGCTAGACGATTGTAGCGCAATTGTCAGACCGGATTCCTTGTCAGATGAACTGACTAATATCACAGTTGCAGACATTCGGATACCCCAATTGAGGGTGTGGGATGTAGGAGTAATTCGAAATTCGGTAAGTAATGTTGATTTGACGCATCCTGCAAACTCCTACTTTAGAAGTTATTCAAAATGACAAAAAATTTTGGAATCTTGAAGCAAATGGAATGTACTCGGTTTGGAGTGGTTATCGTATCAGCTTGCAGCAACTTTTAGATTCCAATAATCATATAGTAGAAGGCAATTGGGATTTGATTTGGAAACTCCAAGCTCCACCGAAAGTCAAGAATCTTTTGTGGAGAATTTGTCGCAATTGTTTACCAACAAGGGTAATGCTCCATGACCGTGGTGTTAACTGTCCAAGTAATTGTGTGTTATGTGAAGATGGACTAGAAGATAGCATGCATGTTTTTTTAGGGAGGTGTAAATGTAACTTCGATGCAGCTTTCTCCAAGATTAGCAATAGAGTCGGGAGAGGTATGTGTATTAGGGATGATCAAGGGAGATTCGTCTTGGCTAAAACTGAATGGATATCACCCATTCTTAAAGTTGATATTGGAGAGGCTTTAGGCCAACTGTTTGCGATAAGATGGCTCAAGGATTTGCATATTAATAATATGAATTTTGAGTTAGACTCTAAGAAAGTTGTTGATAGCTTCCATAGTAATCACAAATATGAATCGGAACTTGGAGCTATTATTAGAGAGTGTAGAAATTCATTCTCGTCTTTTTTCACAAACTTGCACGTTGAGTTTATTACGAGACAAGAAAATGAGGCTTCTCATAGCCTTGCTAGGGAAGTCACATTGTTATCTAGTTTCCATTTGTTTACTAAGATGCCTAATTGTGTTGAACTTATTACTATTAATGAGATAGATATATATTGTCAAAAATCATTTTGGTTATCATGTTACTTTATCCTTATGACTATATATTATCATGATGCATGACTATATACCCATATAAAAATATATTCATATTCAATACATGTATTGCATTGTATTATATTACATTCTAGTCATAATAGTAAAACTTGTTTGGGAGAGAATATATACATATGGAGCTGAAATGAAGAAGTTTGGGGGAAAATCATGTCAGACCGTTCTAACTAGCAATATAGATGCCAAAAGTATAAAATGTCATGATACAAATCCCAAATTTCAGAAAACAAATTAATAACTAGCAAGCAGGTTCAGCAAGAATCTACACTCGATTCAGTGACTAAAAAAAAGACTTCTTTCATATGCAAAGGTCTGAAGCAGCATGACACTTATATTACCTCCTCAGACACTTGTACGGCCTGTTTGATCAACTGCCTTCAATTAATTACCTGCACAACAAGGCATCACAGTTCTGATAAATATGGCTAAAACGATTCAAAATCTAAATGTTCTTAGAGGTACCATATCCATAAACAATACTTCCATTACAGAGAACTGGAGTAGAGAAGTTACCTACGATGGAACACCTACAGGATACCAACATATGATATGAAATTCAATTGTTGTAAAGAGGTCTGAAGCAGCTAGCATGACACTTATATTACAGCCTTCAAAACCTTTAATCAGACTCCACTTACTTACCTGCACAACAAGGTATCACAGTTTGTCATTAGAATAAGTTACCTACAATTCAAAATATAAATTCGGCTAAAACAATTCAAAATCTAAATGTTCTTAAAGGTACCATATCCATAAACAATACTTCCATTACAGAGAACTAGTGTAGAGAAGTTACCTACAATGGTACACCTACTGGATACCAACATATGATATGAAGTTCAACAGTTGTAAAGAGTTGCCCGCGATTTTGCCCATTCTGGTACACATTTAAAATTTTCACACTGCCAGATAATTAAATCCTGTAAACTGGTTGCATGTTCAAGCCCGTCAGGTAAGGATACCATTTTTGGGATTCCCCACAAGTTAATCAATTTAAGGTTCTTGAGTTGCTCCCATTTCATGCTGTAGCAACCATCTTCATCATTGCATGGATCAAGCTCGTAGCACTTTGAAATATGCAGTTCACTCAATGTAGTGAGATTTTGAAGGACTCCGGATAGAGATTTTAAATCATTGATCAGACATATCCAAAGAGTCTCCACTTCGAAATGATTGAGGACTTCCTGTAACACCTTCTGTCCGACATTGTAAAGCTGTACATTCCTGATTTTTGTGTGTTGTGGAATTGAAATCACATTTGGACAGTCACTAATCCATAAACTATCAAGGCCCTTAAACTGATGGCAACCCCCTGCAAGTGATTCTTCACTGCATCCACACCAACCTTTAAGATTAGGCAACGAATGAAGTTTGATCTGTTCAAGAGATGAAGAAAAGGGCGATGGGTTGGCACTGTTGTTGTCGTTGACTAGCCATTCTAGACTAGGCAAGTGTTGCAGGTGAAGAGATTTGACATTGAATACTGAGATTGGGAGATATTGCAATTTGGGGCATCCAACTAATTGCAATTTATTCAAGTGTGAAAATAAGTTAACCGAACTAGAGATTTGTACCCCGCCAAATCCATTTATACTTAACTTCTTGGTATTGGGGTGCAGGCGCATACATTGTAACATTATATCATCTTTTCCATTGAAGTCTGTATCACCACCCCCTTTCAAGCTCCAAAACAATTCCAAGACTTCAATGTGCGACTTGCGCATTAAATTCATCCGCTTTACTTGTCTTGGTGCAGGCCTCAAACATTTCAAGCCAAAAATAGTGAGCCGTTTCGTTAAGTTGTTCAATTCTCCAAGCTCCCTAGCTCCAGCACCTTGTTCAGATAACACAAATGGAAGCAACGTTTGAAGACTAGTCAATTGCCCTATTCCAAGTGGCATGAAAGACAATTTAACACAACCTATCAAAACAAGATGTCGGAGACGTGTCAGTTTCCAAATATCTTTTGGCAACTCTCTCAACCTGAGACATCCAATTAGTAAAAGTGTTTCCAGGTTGTATAATTTAGTTATAGACCTTGGGAGAACCTCAATCAGTTTGCTACCAGAAATATCAAGAGACCTTAAATGTTTCAGGGCACCAACACAAGAAGGAATGCTCCGTATACTCAAGAAGTTAAGTGTCAGCACACGGAGTTGTTTAAATCTTGACATGATCGACTTACAAGCAGGCTCTTGAAGCCATGAACTTTGATGTGATAAGAATGTCCTCAGCTTGTCAGCCTGGAAAAGATTACTTGGAAGTGTGCATGAAGGTCCATGTTCTAAGCAAAAAGAGATGTGACACGTTTGTTTGTCAACATGCGGCTTCCCTCTTTTGTCCATCTTCACATATTCATTATTTGCAATAGAACATGCCAAGTCATGCATGAGAGCATGCATTTTGAACTTATAGATGTAACCGTTCTCATCTCTTTTTACGTCTTGGAAGAAGGATCGGTGAAGAAGAGTCAGGAAGTATTTTTCAGCAACATCTTCTAAACTTGTATTTGCATCAGATGACAGAATGAAATCATTTGCAATCCAGAGCCGAATCAGGTTATTCTTGTTAATATGAGCATCTTTTGGGAAGAGTGAACAAAATGCAAAGCATCTTTTCAAAGGAAAAGGTAGTTGTTCATAACTGAGTTTGATGAATTGAAAAATTCTATTTTCATCTTGTTCGTCAATTTTTGCAAGATCCTTGTTATTGACATTCAACCAATCTTGTTCCCTGTCCATGGAAGCCATCAAGTCCCCAATAACTCTAATGGCAAGGGGAACCCCTGCACATTTCTTGACAATATCTTTGCCGATTGTTATCAATTTTTTATTTTCAGGTTCTTTTCCAACAGCACCAAAAGCATGTCGAGAAAACAAACTCCATGACTGTTCTTCATCAAGACCATCCAAATGTAAAATTGAAGATGCGCGAGATACCGTGGCCACCGCCTCACTTCTTGTAGTTACAATGAGCTTGCTTCCTTTAGCTACCTTCATCGATCTTGCCATTTCCATCAATTGATCCCAACCTTGACGACTCTCACTCCATACATCATCCAATACGATCAAACATCTAAGTCCATCTGTTTTCTGATTAAGTTTCTCAAGCACGGATTCCATGTCATCATTATTATTACACCCAGCAATCTTTGCAGCAATACTGTTTGCATCAAAACTGGAAAAATTATCCGCAACGCACACCCATTTTTTGAACTTAAAATGCTCTTGGACAATAGGATCAGAGAATGCAAGTTTAGCAAGTGTAGTCTTGCCAAGCCCACCAATTCCAACTATTGCAATAACTGAAATTGTTGGTTCTAACTCGCCTTTAAAGTTCAACAACCACGATATCAGCATGTTCTTCTTGACCTCTCTTCCAATAACATGTTGCTCAAAAACAAAGGGGTTAGTGTTTCTTTGGTTAATAACTTGTTGGTTAGGAGTGTGTCTTAAAAAATTAAACACTCTCTTACCAACATTAAGGTCATGAAACATCTTCATCATATCCCTAAGTTTGAAAGCCATTATTAGATAGAACCCAATCTGGTTTGATGATGAGAAGAAAACGCGGAATTTTTTGAAATTCTTGTGCTTGGTCATCACCTGGCGAGACAAATCTTCGGTGGAAACTTCATCAATCAAGTCCTCAGCTTCATGAAGAGCATCATTAAGAGTCTTCAACCAATGGTTAAGTTCATGGCTGTATGATATCCTTTGTGTCTCCTCTGCATCCAAAATCACAGCTTGGATTTCAGCCATCAAATTCTTCAATTTCTCCAGATCTTCTCTCAAATACCAGATTTTGATAGCTAGGGGCCCTAGCTTGTCAATCAACGTCGAGATGATGCTGAACGCAGAACTTATAGAGTAGGAGGCAGGGTCGGTCGGCACACTTGTTGACATTTCCTATCAATAGAACAAAAACTCAGTTAAAAAAGTTCTTGATAAGAATCATACTTAATGGATATATACAATCTTTTGTGGAGAGGGGGAATGTTACAGACATTAAATTAATGCAATGAAGTTAAAGTGACCTTTACATTAGGGAAATGTTAACTTAGGTACCAAAGATAGAAAACAAAATCACAAAAAATCTACCATTCATCGCTTAATATTTGATATCTACCATGCATGATATCTTGAACCTACCACTTTAAATAAACAAAATCTTTGTATCCATCTCATAGTTGGATTTCATAGATTTCCATCTAAATTTCAATAAATCATGCATGAACCTAGGTGTGGCTATTTAATATGTGTTGTTGCTTGGAAAGTAATTTTATGACTTATCCATTATTTACAGCTTACTTTGATATGCTACAAAAAATTGATACATTGTTATGAAATTTTTTACCTCCCTAATTCCAACACATTTTCCATCCTCAAAGATCCATATGACAAATCCCTAAGACAGTAAACAAGTGGAACAATAGCACAAACAACCGAAAACAACCCAAAAACACGAGTAAGCGGCGACGGGGATGGACTAAACAGCCCAAAACACACTTGCTATATACATCTTGGATATACACAAAATTTCATGAAATTGCACAATTTTTTTGAAACATACCCACCAAATTGAAGGTTGTTGAATGTATCCATTAAGTTATATTTTAATCTTCATATGGTTGTTGAATGTATCGATTAAGTTATATTTTAATCTTCATATATAAACCCAGCAATCACTACACTAGTGTGCACAAAACTAAACTAATTACAAACACTAAATTAATGCAATGAAGTTAAAGTGACCTTTACATTAAGAAACAAACGCAGCACTATCCTCTTGATGAAAATGGAAGACACAAATCCTTGGTATGATGCAATGTGATGAATTTAGTTTTTTGATGAACTTAATTAATAAATGGAGAACTTGTTGAGGAAGGTTCCCACACAATAGACACACTCACACCTCATTTCTCACACATAATAATAAAACTTATTAATTCATGCTAACCGAGTGTAAGTGTTTTATTCATAACAAACACATGATCAAAAATAAATATTTTTCAATACCATACCAAATGTCATGTGCTCAACCGAATGTAAGTGTTTTATTCATAACAAACACATGATCAAAAATAAATATTTTTCAATACCATACCAAATGTCATGTGCTCAATTTTAGAGGACCACTTTTAGTCTTTTTCAATTCTGGTCATGGTCAATGCAGTCATTTTCCTTTAATTTCTAACATTTTAGGATTAACACACAATAAACACCCTGATAAATAAAAACACAACAAACATACACACATTCATTTCTCATTAAAAAATTGTAATACTTCTTTTTTTTAAATAGAAAAAACAATACTTATCTAATAATAAAACTGATTAACTCATGCTAACAAACTGATAAATGAAGACAACTTTTACTATTGTTGTATGTGTATTATATATTACCCAAAAAAACAATTTGGGTCCCTAACAAAAAACAAAAGTATCAATTTGGGGTTTCACAAAAAAAACAAAAGTACAAATTTAGTCTCTTAGATGTCAACAAAATTTAATTTTGAATTCTTGTATGAAGGGAGAAAAAAAAAGTGGAATGAAAGAATGATCAATATTCAAGTTTACTTGTTCTTGGATTTAAAAAAATAAATAATATTCAGTTTAAATTTCTTTTGATGAATGAACTAACGTGGTCTAATTTAGTTTGTAACAAGGGACTAAAATAAACAATTTTTTTATTAATTAATATTAATAATTAATCTGGAAAACTACTACAAAACATAATAAGGAGCCTACATTTTAGAACGTAATCACTACTACCTAATAATAAGTTGATTCAAATATTCCTTAAAAAAAAGTTGATTCAAATATGGATTTAGGTATTAAAAACATAATTTTTTAATTAGATCCAATAGTAAAGTTGCCTGATGGTAATTCATAGTTCATCAAGGACTTTGTTTACAAAAACTCAAAGATCTACTTCTTTAGTATGAAAAGTTTTCAAACAAAAATCAAAGATCAAACACTAAAAGATCAAAAATCAAAAATCATGTCTTAAAGTGATAACTACCATAATAAACAAAAAACATGTTCAAACAATCCAACATGTTCAAACAAAAATCAAAGATCATGTTCAAGGAAAAAATCACGTTAGTCTATATAAACAAAAATCATGTCTTAAAGTGATAACTACCATAATAAACAAAAAACATGTTCAAACAATCCAACATGTTCAAACAAAAATCAAAGAACAGATCAGATATGAATTCATGTCTTAAAAAACATAAAAGATAAAGTACTAATAGTTTACTTGAAAATTAATTAGTTAGAGCAGAAAAAGGATTTGAAGAGACAGAGAAACCAACCTGAAATAGTTGAACTTTTTTGATGAAAATCAAAGAAACAAACAACCACTTTCCTCTTGACTCAGCCTTGGACTCAAATTGTTGGTTGTATGCAATGTGATCAACTTAGAGAGGTAGAAAATAATTGATTTTTTTTTTTATGGAACTTGGTATGTTTTTTTTTTTTGTTTTGTTGAAAGAATGGAAATTGGTATGTTGAAATGGACTATCCTGGTAGAAGACTTGTCTTCTCTCATAAATCAATAAAATGCAAATTGGACTGATACACGTTATTTCTATTTCTGATAAATAACATGACAATCCCAATAGAGTATAATCATTCAAACTAACCCTAATTTTTTGACAATCTTATATTATCTATATTAGGGAAAAGCAACTTTATCACCTCACCAATTCTATTTTATCTGGTACATAAGTTAATAAAAAATAAATATTGTATTCAATTAAATCCCAAATTTCTAGTGAATTTTATTATTATTTTTTATTTACATTTCAATTTTCTCAAGATGATAAAAACTATGGTTTCAAATGAGTACATTTTTCTTGTCTTTTTTTTTTTTTGATAGAACTTTTTTTTCTTGTCTTTTTTAAAGCTTTGGTTCTTTCACTATTTTCATGGGAGCAATGGGAAGAAAAATATTGGATGATTCTAAAACTAATTAACCTAGTTTCATTATTATTTGAATTTTTTTAATTAAAAATAAAAAAGTAAAGATTTTTACAATATTCAAATGAAATTTAAAAGTGGGGTAATATTTTTGTACTGATTATTATTCAACTAATGATATACATTATTTATCTAATAAAATAGACACACCCTTGTTTTTTCTATATATAAAGATCAAATAAAAGCTTATCTAATAAAATAGACACACCCTTGTTTTTTCTATATATAAAGATCAAATAAAAGCGACGGTTTAGCTCATCTATACTCTCTACATTTATTTTGTCATTTTCTCCCAATACCCATAAAGAAAACTTTATGAGTAAGGTATTAGTTATTTTATTTCAAAATAGTTTATTAGTTAGTTGTGTAACTTTTGTATTAAGAAATAAAGTTATAGTTAGTTTGTTTGGTTACTTGTATACCAAGTAATGAGTCAGTTTGACAAGTTAGTATTTAATTCTTTGTATAAGTAGCAAATGTTCACAATGTAAATAGTATTTTTTATTTGAAGATATTCTGCCGTTATCTTTTTTTTTTTGGTGGTGGCCGGGGTTCGAACCCCAAACCTTGGTGGTGGCCGGGGTTCGAACCCCAAACCTTGCATATTTTATGCATTGTCCCTAACAACTGAGCTAAGCTAACGAGGACAATGTAAATAGTAGTGATCATAATTAATAAAGAAAATTATGATTTCCTATCACTCATTCTCTCAATTCTCAACAATCCCTAAAACAATATTTTTTTTAAAAAATTAATAAAGAGTAAAGACTTCTATCAAATTGGCGACAAGACCCTAGTTCGATTGATCAATCCTCGAATCAAAAGTGTGTGCAATATGTGAATGATTGCGTCGTCAAGTTTAAATAATGGAGGGTTTCGGCGCATTTACTGTTTCTTAACGCAAAAAACTACGACAAATGGATTATAAATATGAAGGTGATCTTTCAATATCAACATGTGCTTAATGTAGTTAGAGATGATATTTGTGTGCTTGAAAAAGGCGCTACTAATGCGCAAACCACCGCGCATTAAGATACGAAGAAAAAAGTGGGAAAAACCTTGTTCCTTATACATCATCAATGTGTTGGTTTTGATATCTT
This sequence comes from Medicago sativa, assembly GCF_051527215.1. NCBI lineage: Eukaryota > Viridiplantae > Streptophyta > Magnoliopsida > Fabales > Fabaceae > Medicago > Medicago sativa. The sequence goes on along the minus strand of NC_140756.1, from coordinate 33,195,350 downwards.
TGAAAAGATAAATATGCATTGTGAATGTGCAAGGGTTACAAAGAGAAAGTGTTTAATGGATATCAAAATTTGAAAAAGGTGAAGTTACAAACATTAAGAAGGCAATATGTGCCCCTTCAAACGATTGATAACGAAATTAAGAGTGGGTACTAAGCTACAAAAAATGACTATCTTTCTTGCTTGAAACTAATTAATTTGGACAACATACCTTTTGTGACTATCTTCTAATTCTTACAAAATAGTTCATGTTTTTAATTATCCTCACTACTAAAAAATTACACAATAAGTTGTAAGTGTTTCTTTCATTACAAACACATGATCAAAAATAAATATTTTTCAATACCATACCAAATGTCATGTGCTTTCTTTTTGAGGACCACTTTTAGTCTTTTTCAATCCTGGTCATGGTCAATGCAGTCATTATCTTTTGTAACATTTTAGGATTAACACACAATAAACACCATGATAAATAAAAACAATACTTATCTAATAATAAAACTGATTAACTCATGCTAACAGATTGAAAAGTGAAAACAACTTTTACTATTGTTGTAAGTGTATTATATATTACCAAAAAAACAATTTTGGTCCCTAAAAAAAAGTACAAATTTAGTCTCTTAAAGGTCAACAAAATTTAATTTTGATTCTTGTATGAAGGAAAAACAAATGGAATGAAAGAATGATCAATATTCAAGTTTACTTGTTTTTGGATTTAAAAAAATAAATAATAACCAGTCTAAATTTCTTTTGATGAATGAACTGACATGGTCTAATTTAGTTTGTAAGAAGGGACTAAAATAGACAATTTTTTTATTAATTAATAATTAATCTGGACAACATACCTTTAGTGAGGGACCGTAATGGTTATTCACTTATTAAAAAAATAGTGAAGAAGTCATCTTTTTAATATTCTAATTCTTTATAAAATGTTTATTCATAATTTTTTTAAAAATATGATCAGAAATTAATATCTTCCGATACTAACTATCATGTGATCACTTTATTAAGAATAGGAAACTTTTAGTCTTCCCCAATTGCTGTCATGGTCAGTGCAATCATCATCCTTTCTGATTCCCAACCTCCCCCCATCCCGAAGATATGATCATACAAATTAACACCAATTGAATTTCTTATAATTTTTTGTTTTATTATAAATAAATAATAAACCTATAATTAGCTAATTTGTTTGTTTTCACAACCTTATATTATCTATATTAAAAATATTGGATGATGTTAAACATAATTAACCTAGTTTTTTTTTTTTAAATGTAATAATCTATGACCAAATGAAAGCGACAATTTGGCTCTTCTATTCTCTCTATTTATTTTGTTATTTTCTTCCAAATCACAAAAAGAAAAATTGATGAAAAGTATATTAGTTATTATTATATTTCAAAAAAATTGATTACTTAGTTAGTTGTGTAACTTGTGTGTTAAGAAACAATCTAGTTCGTTATTTAGGTTACTTGTATACCAAGTAACGAGTTAATTTGAGAAGTTAGTTGTTAATTCTTTGTATATGTTGCAAGTATTATAGCATGTTTGTGCAAGCGGTAGATTTGGCAAAAAACCACGTTTCAGCAGAAGCTACCTTTTAAAGCTTCTTTAAATCACGTTAGAAATTGCATTGGGAAGTGGAAAAGGTGTTTTGGCCGTGAATCCAAACACAGGCTTAATCACGTAAATAGTCAAATAATAAGACAAGATGTCCTTCAAAATAACCAAAGTGTTTATTATGAGGTTTATATCTAATGGGTTTTGCTACAAGCCACCCTTTGGTGGTGTCTTTTAGCAAGTCACACCTCAAGGTGTGATTTTCACTTTTTAGTTATAACTTTGCTAAAAGACACCTTCATAAAAGTAAGTTGGTGTCTTTTCGCAAATGCTCATAGAGTAACTTGCTAAAAGACACCTTCACAAAAGGTGTCTTGTAGCAAAACCCATATCTAATAATGTGGACCACACAACAAGTACACAGCAAAATTCGAACGGCACACCACACTGACAAAACAGATCAAATAATAAGACTTCCAAGTTGAGTAAATACTCAAATTAGTCCCTAAATTTTAACGCGTCGGCCAACTTAGTCCCTCAATTATACGAAATTTCTAATTAGTCCCTGAATTTGTAAATTGTCAATCAATTTCGTCCTTCTGTCCAAACGGAGGGTTAACGGGCTGACGTGGCCGTTAACCTCTCACTTGTCATACGCCACGTAGGCAGGGACTAATTTGGCCGAAAATAACAAACATTTTTAAGGACTAAATTGATTGATTTGCAGAAATTTTTTTGGCTTCTTCCCAAACAGCTCTTTTCTTCCCCAACGTATATGTCTTCCCCAATTGTATAAAATTGGAACCCTAATTAAACAATATGCAATCTACATTCTAATTAAATGGGAATATGGGAAAAAAACTGTTATTAAAGTCGAGCTTCATCTTCAAGCTCCAACTTTAATGGTGATGAAAAGAGGTTGAAGATGATTCAGAAATGTAACCTTCAAATACATCCCTAAGTAATATTAAAAACCATCAAATAAGTCCCTGAATTTTTTAAACATATATCAAATAGATCCTTGAAATTACAGAACACACAAATTGAAACTGAAATATTATATAGGCAAAAGTCATAGGTCATAAGTCATAAGTCTGAGAAATTACATAGGCAAAAGCAACCCAATTTTGGGGCATTAACAAGTCATAAGTCTTAAACGGCAAGTTAAGCAAAAAGAAACCCAACTATGGGCATAATTCAAACAAGCCTAAATATTACAAATCTAAAACATCTATTAAACTCTAGGAAGCATCACTTCTTTGGAAATCCGGGAGTTGGTATAAACTCCATGAATTTAGTAGGTTGAGTCGAACCGGGTGGACCATAGGTAGAGCTGTCAAAACGGGCCGGGCCTGCCGGGCCGGGCCGGAAAAGCCCGAAAAATAAAGGGCTTGGACATAAATTTTTTGGCCCGTTTAAAACCGGGCCTTTTTAGCCCGAGCCCGTTGAGGCCCGAGCCCGTTGCGGGCTAGCCCGACCGGGCCGAGGGTAGCCCGTTTATTTTATAATAATTTTTTTAATATTAAATTTTCTACAGTCCAGCCCATGCACCAGGAAAAAAAAATTGATGTTTGGCTAAAGCGGCCCAACCCAAAACCCCAAATAATACAAGGAAACCAATTCACTTCACTCACTTCACTCTCTCTCTCGACCACGTTCACAAAGAATTGAAAGAAAACCATGACCGTCTGACCTAGATCTGCTGTCACTCCTCCACCGCTGCCGCACATCACTCCTCCACAGCCCACTCTGACTGAACCGTAGCTAATCTGCTGTCGCGCCACCATCCTCAACCTCCACACGACATCGCAAGCTTCATCATCTTCAGTTCTTTGGTGAGCCATCTTCTCCTGTTTTAAACTTTTAATGTTGGATATTTATTCTCTTTCTATTAGTTTGGTAATCTGATGCAAAACTTGCAAGTTATTTATATCTCCAACTGCTCAGATTTGTAATACTAATAACAAAGATGTATGTCGAATCTTGGGATTTTGATCAATATACCTTATTATTATTGTAAGTATTCAGTAAAAATGTTTTTTGTTGAGGAACAAGGGCGGTTATTTTATGCAGAGAACTGGGCTGCTGAAGGTAAGGCAACCTTAGTGGTACATCGGAGAATCAGAAATCTAATGATGCATTAAATACTAATAATGCAGAACAAAACTTCTACTATTCTTTTCATTGTGCTGGATTAAAGTTAAAATCACAACTATCGTATGAGGTTAAATCAGAATAGTAAATTTAGATATACTTGATTTTTTTTCATTCTTTTTCATGTGTGTTGGTTCTAGTCTCGTCTCTCATGATTTTGTCCTTTTCAACTATTTTTATTACATTAATTAATAATATTGTACTATTATTTTGGTTTAAAAATATTAATTTCATGTATATGCACATGTGTCGGTTAAGGTGTATGTATAAAGAAGCAAAGCATGCCGGTAAACGTTCGATCGAGCAGAATCATCATTACTTGTATGTATTGAAATTTGTTGTGGATCATATTCTGTGAATGCCAACTTGTGATTTGTTTTGTGCACTGAAGGATATGTTATCCCACTGTTGAGTCGTAGATGTATGTAATTGTGTAATTGTGAGTGCATGCCTGCGTTATTTTTCATGAAAGAGATGTGTTGGACATGTTTTTTCTAATTTAAATTCTTTGCTTCTTTGCAGAAATTTGCTTCTTTCAATATGAATGCTCGTGGTAATGGAAAACGTGTGGTGCCGGATGATGATGATGATCTTCAAATTCTTGAAACCCCTCCACTACAAGTTAATCAACCTCAACTACAAGTTAATCAACCTCAAGAGGCCAGCCCACAAGATAACACTAACACATCAGTGGAAAAGAAGACGAGGGCCTTAACATCTGATGTGTGGAACGACCTTGTAAAGATTGGTCTCGGTGCTGATGGAAAAGAGAAATGTAAATGCAAGGGTTGTGGGAAAGAATTGAGTTGTCGGTCTAGAGATGGAACTACACATTTAAATCGTCATACAAAAAGTTGTATGTTCCTTAAAGGTAAATTTGGTGATGTGGGTGATATGCACATTGATGTTGAAGGAAACCTGAAAAGAAAAAAGTTTGATCAGAAGGCTAATCGTGCAATTATAGCCGAAATGATAATTACACACGGTGCACCATTTAATATAGTTGAGTGGAAGGTCTTCAGAAAATATCAGAAGTTTATGAACGAGGAATGTAAGTGGATTTCTAGAAATACCATTAAAGCTGATGTAATGGAAATTTACAAGGTTGAGAAAGAAAAGTTAAAGTCACAATTGGCCCAAATTCCTGGGAGAGTATGTCTCACTTCTGATTGTTGGACTTCTTGCACAAATAATGGCTACATTTCTTTAACTGCTCACTTTGTTGATGTGAATTGGAAGTTGAATAGTAAGATTCTTGCATTTTCTCATTTAAAACCCCCACATTCGGGATCCCAACTAGCATTGAAGGTTATGGAACTTTTACGAGAATGGGGCATAGACAGAAAAGTTTTTTCTCTCACTTTGGATAATGCTTCTGCAAATGATAACATGCAAAGCTATTTGAAAGAACACTTAGGACTGTCAAATAGTTTGTTGCTTAAGGGAGAGTTCTTTCATATCAGATGCTGCGCTCACATCTTGAACCTCATTGTTCAAGATGGATTGAAGTTAGCAAGTGATGCATTGCAAAAAATTAGGCAAAGTGTGAATTATGTGAGGGCATCAGAAAGTAGAACAATTGCTTTTTTTAACTGTGTTAACAACGTTGAAGGGATTGATACATCAATTGGATTGAGGACGGATACACCAACTCGATGGAACTCAACATTTATAATGCTTGAGAGTGCTCTTAATTATCAACGTGCCTTTTATAGTTTAAGTTTGTGTGATCCAAATTACAAGTTCTGTCCAAGTAGTGTTGAGTGGGATAGAGCTGAAGTAATGTATGACTTTTTGAGGCCATTCTACAATATTACAAACTTAATATCTGGTTCTTCCTACCCTACATCAAATTTGTATGTAAGAGAAATATGGAAGATAGAGGCTCTTTTGAGTTCAACTATGGCAAGTGAAGATGTTGTGATCCAGAAAATGGCCACAAAAATGAAAGACAAATATGACAAGTATTGGAGTGATTATAGCATGGTGTTGAAATTTGGGGCTGCACTAGATCCAACAAAGAAGCTCAATTTCTTGTCATTTGCGTATAAACAAACTGATCCATTACACTTTGAAGAGAAGGTGAAAGTTGTGAAGGATAATTTGACCAGGTTGTATGGTGAGTATGTTAAAAATGGTAGTCATTCCGATTCTGATGCAAGACATTCAAATCAAGCACAATCTTCATTTAGAGGAGGCAAGGCAAAGATGCCAAAGTCATTGTATGTATGCGATGTAAGTTGTGTTTAGTTTCATTTTTTCAATTTACAATGTTCTTAATTCATTTGCATTTTTATTTGTCAATTTACACGATTCTTAACTCAATTGCTTTTTTATTTGGTAGGAGTTTGAAGAGCATGAAAGCCAAGCGGTTACTGTTGCCGGAACATCTGAACTTGATATTTATTTATCCGAGCAAAGACTTCCACCATCAATTGGTTTTGACATATTAGCTTATTGGAAGGAGAGAAGTCGTAGATGCCCTGATCTTGCAAAGATGGCTTGTGATGTATTAAGCATTCCAATAACAACTGTGGCCTCTGAATCCGCTTTTAGCATTGGTGCTCGAGTTTTAAACAAATATAGAAGCTCTTTGAAAGATGAAACAGTTCAAGCTCTCATGTGTGCACGTAGTTGGCTGCATGGTTTTGATGGTATGATTTTTAATTCAAGAATAACTACTTACAATTAAATAACTATATATATTACAAGTTATGATATACTACCATTTTTTTCTTGTAGAATATGATAGTGATAGTGATGAAGATGAAGATAAGCAGGAAATCATCATACAAGAAAATATGGATTTTTCACAAGAAGGAACAAGCCATTAGCTCCCTCCCTGTTATGAATTATGATGGTATGTTGTGTGTAAATTCATATATTTTGTTCCACTTTTAGAAGCATGTTGCAATGCTGTTTTGTTTCTGTCAATTGTGGTATGTTGTGTGACTATGAGTGTTTCTGTCAACTGTGGTCTGTTGTGTGACTGTGAGGTGTGGCTGGTATGATTTGCGCCAGGTTTTTTAGCTGCTTCTGCTGTGTTCTTGTGTGACTTTCTGCAGTCTGGCATTTCTTGCTTGTTTCGGGTGTTAGCTTGTATAATTCTGCATCATTATTTTGGGTTGTGAGCCATCAATTGTTGGAGACAATTTATGTATGTTGTGCAACTACTGATTTTGTTTTCTGGTTTTTGCAGTTAATTTTTGTTGTAATTTCATTCTTTTGAAGTTGAACAACTCCTTTGAAATTGAAGTGCACTGGATTTTTGAAGTTGAAGGCACAGGATTATTTCTGAAATATCATATTTTGCTCTTTTAATTGTATTATTGAAATTGCCGTGCACCTGGAACGTTGAAGTTGAACTTTATGTCGCTCTTTTGATTGTATTATTGTCGATTTGAATGTAATTCATTGACAATGCCTACTTTAAAATGTAATATTTGGCACATAACAAATTAACATTGGTAATTTGTGAAGTTTAGCATTGATTTGTATTTTTTAGTGTAATTTTTAATTAAAAACTTTAAATAACCGGGCTAGCCCGAAAGCCCGTAGCCCGCAAAGGGCCGGGCTTGGACAATTTTTTTTGAGCCCGTTTATCTTCCGGGCCTTTTTGGCCCGGCCCGCAAAAGCCCGAGCCCGTCATGGGCCGGCCCGACGCGGGCCGGGTAGCCCGTTTTGACAGCTCTAACCATAGGTAGGATATGGAACCCTAATCATGCCAGCAGGAGGTTGACGAGCTGGTGCAGGACCCCTCATTGGTGTTTGCTTAGGCCTATCAGCTGAAGGAACCGGTCCTCTAAGGCCATACCTCCTTGGTGCAACACTCTGAAATTGCAAAATCAATCAAATTAGTCCCTAAAATCATACATAATCAATCATATCAGTCCTTCAGTTAATATACTAGTTGCCAAAACGATCCTTAAAAATTAAGAGTCATACCTGTCCAGCATTTGCAACATTTCCTACAGTTTCTGCATTTCCAGGCACAACATTTTGTGGCACAGAGTATGAAGCATTTCCAGGCACAACATTTTCTGGCACAAAGTTAGGAGCATTTTCTGGCACAACATTTTCTGGCACTTCATTAGGAGCATTCCGAGAATTTTCATCCACAACATCTACATTGCCAGCATCAATCCAGTCCTTTGGTCTTCTACTAACACCTTGCTCCATACAACTTCTTGCATTATGACCAACCAATCCACACCTCCCACATTGCATGATGATGATTTTGGAGGGGTGAGAATGGAGAAATTTTTAGCGGGAAGGAGTAGGTTCAAGGATGTGTTTGATGGTTCAGACTGAAATGTGAAGAAGGAGGAATATGTAATGCAGGGGCAAAATGGGAAAAGCAGGAAAAAAATAAACTGAAAAGTGAAAAATGAACTTTTTCCAAATCAATCAAATTAGTCCCTGAACACGTGGCTTCCTTCTTGCCACGCGTACAAGACAACACAGCATGCAGGGCGACATGTCAGCATGGCTAACGGAGCACTTTGACGGAGGGACCTTTTTGATCGACGTTTCACAAATTCAGGGACTAATTAGAAATTTCGTATAATTGAGGGACTAAGTTGGCCGACGCGTGAAAATTCAGGGACTAATTTGATGGTTTAGTCCTTCCAAGTTGCTTATATTTCTATATTAAAGGTACAAAATGCTTATTTCTAATTGCCATTAAAAAAAAAGGTACAAAATGCCAAAAACATGTTTGTAAATTGTATCGCACGTCATCAAAATTCAAAGTGCAATAATTTTAAGTCTTAAATCCAAAAGATTATTTCCCATTCCTCGATTTTTTTATTAAAAAAACAACAAAATATATTAAAAAAAATAATTTAATGAAAGGCAAAATCACATGAAGTAGCATATAGAGGATGATGCACCCATAGCACTTATTAGTAACCAAATAAATAGAAATAAGGGTAAGTTACATTCACCCCCTTGAGGTATTGTTAAATAGCACTAACACCCCCTCTAGTTTTCAATTAAACATTAACCTCCTTTAAGTTTTATTTAAAATGACAAACACATCCCCTCCTTCTAACTAGCCGTTAACACCGTTAGTTTGTCTTCAGTTAATTAACTTCATATGATTTTCTTCATAGTGGTGTAATTAACTTCTGCCTTTTATTTGCTTTGATCCAAGATTCCATAGAAATTGCAATGAACTCAGTAAAATGGTATTGAAACATAAGGAATAATACATTTAATTGTATCACTATTCAACATGGATAGATAGAAGAATAAAAAGGACCCGGAGAGAAGGAATCCAATTGAAAACCATTGGAGTAATTCAAATTCATTTTCACTTAAAGAGCAATCAGAAATCTCCCCCTATTTTTATGCTATTTCTCCTCCCACTTCTTCTTCTATCTCGAGGGAGAGATTTAAAGAGCAAATCCATCAGCAAATATATTTCAATTTTCAATTGAATTTGACTATGTTGGCTCCGTGACTTCTTCCAATTTTGATGATTTTATCTCTGATTAAGTTCTAACTTAGCGTTTCTCTCAACGATTCTGTCTCAGATTTAGTTCCGTTTTGGTTATTCATATAGTCACTACCTAATTTCATGAACAAAAAAAACCTTAAATGTGTAAACTGTCAACATTCTGATTTCAATGACGGCTTTGTCAGCGGTGAAGACGAAACAGGGGAAGAAAATTTACAAGGTGCTGCTTTAAAAGAAAGGTAACAACGATGACAAAAACATGATAATATTGTTGAGTAAGTGAAGAGGGTGAGGTTTTTGAAAGGGTTATTTAACTGAGAGCTAACGGTGTTACATGGAGGGGAGGTTAGTGTTTAGTTGAAAACTAGAGGGTGGTTAGTGTAATTTAAGAAGACCTCAGGGGAGGTGAGTGTGATTTACCCTAGAAACAATGATTAACGTATGGGAAATGTTAACGAGTGCCCCCGGGGCACTCTTTAAGCACTTTAATTAGTAAGTTCTTTATGAAAAGTTGTGTATTGAGTGCATTGGAAATTGTAATAGTTGACTTTTTAAAAGAATAATTTCTAAATTTGGTATGCTTAAAGAGTGCCCCGGGGCACTCGTTAACAAGACCCTTAACGTATTAATTCTCCTAAAAAAGTTGATGAAGTAGCAATTCTTTCTCTCTTTCCATAGTATTTTATTTTGCTTATCAATTCTTTCTCTTTTTAAATCCATAAAAAACGCACAATAAATGTAAAGTAGACCCACAATCATTATTATTATTTTGGATTTTGGGTTCACAAAAAGTGACTATTCACAAGTTTTTTTTTTTTTTTTTGACAAACTATTCACAAGTTATTTACCGCATAAGAAAATATATGTGTGAAATTTGTTATCCCAAAATTATCGAGATACATCAAACATAAGAACATGATACATATGCACCCCCCAAACAAATTAAAGAAGAGGTTGCAAACTCCACTAATGGAGATTAGAAAGAAAGAAAGAAAAACCTTAAATCTATTGCTAGTTGACAAGGTTCATCGCTTGCTTAAATCTAATGGAGAGGGAGGTCGCTAGTTGACAAGATTCATCGCTTGCTTGCTCTTGATTGGGAAGTTGTTGTTCACCACTCTTACCTTGAAACAATGATTTATATAATTTACAACATGAATCTTTGAACCAAATATGAGAAAGATGCCTACAGAGACACATATGATCGTGCAAATGTTATTTCCATATTTGCAATGATACATTTGTCACTTTCATTCACTTTATACTCATTTGATATCTTTAAGTTATTGAATTTTCCATGTCATTGCTTAGGAGTTTATTTTAGACAATACAAAGATTTGTCTAACTTATAGAACTTGTTTTCTTGTCCATGAATCACAAGACCATTTGGTTTTAGTTTCTTTTTCAAAACACAAATGCAAATAATTGATTTGCAACCATAGGCAAGTCTATTAAGCGTCATGTTTCGTTAGGCTCTAGAGAATCCATTTCATCGTTTATAGCTTCTTTCAATAATTTAGCATCCAATGAGGATATAACTTCTTTAAGGCTTAATGGATCTTCTTCGAGTGTATAAACCATATAACAAGATCCATACTCCTTAGCAAGTCTTGATTTCTTACCTCTTCGGGGTTCTATAACATCTCATACGATATTTTCATAACTATTTCTGATTAATTGAAATATGATCAGATTTAGTGCTTCCAATAGCGCCTCCACTAGTGCTCCCACTATTCTTTAATTTTCATAGAAGTCGACATTGTTTGATTCTATGATCACTTTAGAATTTATGTCATAAAACCATATGTTTTGCTATTTATAGCATTCCAAAGAATACACATCCATAGACTATACTAGTGTGTTTAACTCTCTTGGATTCTTGCATCAAAATATTGGCCTAACAATCTCAAGTTAAAAAATAAAATAAATTGGGTTTTATTTTCTTGAAAACTTCATAAGTGTAAATTTTGTTCTTATACTTGAAAACTCTATTTAGAACAAATCAAACAGCTAAGAAAATTTCCCTCACCAATGCGACATAGTGTCAAAATTAAGCATGAATGCAATAACTAGCTCGGTAAAGGTTCTAATTTTCTCCTTTTCAACTTCACCGTTCATTTTAGGATAATAAGATATAGTTGTTTCATGAATAATTTTGCACTCTTCATAAAACTCATGTATTATTTTATTGTTTCATTTTATTTTCTTGTTCCCAAAAAAGAAACATGAATTGCTTAGTTGGAATGACAATCTATGTGGATATGATACTTTACTTACACTTTATTATTTGGTAAACGATTTGATACACTTTCCTAAATCAGAATATCAACAAGCGTTTAATTTAAACTTGATTGACTTGGATTGAATTCCAAAGTTATATGTAAACAATTTTGAAAAATAAAAGTGATGATGTATTCAATTTTTTATAAAGGAATTGAAATTTATTTCAATAACAAAATCAATATTTTCGTAGTGATAGAAGCACATAATATGATCCACATTTTCAATGGGTTTTGCAATTTAGTCTGTTTGCAGCAGAGCAAGAGTTTATGAGTTATCCTGGTTATTTATTGCATAATGTTAACAGCAGTTAGGATTCTTTGAATCCCCTTTATTCGTTTGTTGGAATTAATTAATAGTCAAGCCTTATTCAGTTTTTAGTGTTTTTTCTCAAAGGTTTGGGTTTATTGCCCTCAAGATGTCAATTGCAACCTTCCACTAGAGTTTCAACGTGTTTCAGTGTTTAGGGTCGTCAGTTATGTAGGAAGATACACTTACGTGCGTAGAGGTACGTGTAGGTTCTTACTTTCTCAAAGGTATTTGAAAAAATAACATATAATAGGGTTCCTAAATTCTCAGTGTCCAAAAGGTACCCCCGTCTATTGATCTTAGAAGGAAATCAACACACTCACCTCTCGGTATAGTTCTACAAACGGGAAGTCCTATCTCGTCTACCTTACCAAGGATGAAAGAAGAATGAAGTTACTAGGCCGATTTAAGTCATGAAGTCAATGTGCTTCGCTAATTACCGTAATCGTTATCTTAGTTACTTCCTGATTCGGGCAGGTTTACACCAATATTAGGTTTGTCACCTTCCTAAGTACCGTTATCGCTAGGTGGTTAGCTTCAAAGGACACAAATAAATGAATAAATACTTAAAATATATATATAAAAAAAACAAAATAGAGGTTCATCTTAGAACCCCAGCTTAAAAATATTTTGTTACTTGGGGTGACTAAAGACAAATTACAAAAGAAATAAAACATACCCTAGAGACTTATAGTGAGGGGAGAGACTCCTCTCTTGAAGCTCCTAGTGTTTAGCTTCCTCTTGAACCACTTTGTTTTGAATTAAAAATTATGAATGAGATGAGTGGTATAAATAGGGAGAGTTTCCACCTGAAGTTGGACTTAAAAATTGAGCTTTTTCCACTAAAAAATAGAAAAAAGCATTATGGCCCGCTCATCCCACACTTGGGGCGCATGGCTGGGCGGCCAAGTGTATTTTTCTCGCACTTGGGGCGCACAAGTGTATTTTTCTCCACTCTTGGGGAGCATAGCCCACACTTGGGGTGCATGGTGCATGCTTGATTTGCATGGACCAGTGTATTTTCTTGCGCGTAAACGTCTGTTTCTTTGTCTTCTTGAGTGTTAGCTTCCATATAAGATGTCTTGAGACTTGGAAACAGAATTCTTCCCTTTGTAATATCTTCTTATTTCTTCGTAAATTACATCAAAACACCTCGAATTTCTCGGTTTCGGGAAAAGTAGAATCACATGACTCAAATATAGAAAACATTACAAATGTCACAAAATCATAGACAATTACTCTAATAGCTCTTTTAATTTATTCTAGATGAAAAACCTGCTGAAAATAACTGAAAAAAAGCATTGTATTAAATAATTTGAACGAAAAAAGTTCGTGTCGTCACAAAGGCAAAAATTTAAAATGGGATAAAAGAATTCAAACCATTTCGACCACTGAGAAGCTTACTGCAATGAGAATATATAATCAGTTTTAATATAGTTGCCAAAAAATACAATAGTAAAAATACAACTTCACCACATATATTGTTTATGGTTTCAAAGAATTTGGATTACAAGACTTTAATCAAGTAAGAGTTATGTTATCCAGCATCTTAACTAAATATAAATCCATATAAACTATAACTATACTCCTACGGATCATATCCAACATCTTATTTTAACGTCGTGTATTGGAAATAAGTTGTTTCTATGGATCTTGCGTCAGTTAACCTTAGCTGGAGATGTACACTGAGGGAAAGATGAAGTTATAATTGAAATAAAATAAAAGGAGTATATAATCGATTAAGGAAGAATATTAGACGAATAATTCATGAAGCTTAATCCTGACAATATAATCTTTGTACTCTTGTTTTATCATATAAATTGCAAAGACTAATTCATGAAAACAAAGAAACTCTTATCTTTTCCTACTCAAAACAATTTTAGTTGTTGAACGACTTTGATATTGAACGATCCTCTGTAGTTCGACAAATTATTTTGGGATAAACCGACATACTTACTGTTGTACAAGGATTAGTAAAATCCTCTTTATCAACTAGCGAGAAAAATATATATTTATGTATTTTATTATTCAAAGAATTGTTAAATTAAATATTTCATTTAAACATTATCTGAAAGTGTTTCCTGAATCCTAAAGTGTTGCTAAAATAATTTAGAATGCTATCTGAAATATTTTGGTGCACAAACTGTAATATTTGTGTAATCTAAGATATTTTGGTACTCAATATGAAATATTTTGGTACCTAATCTGAGATATTTTTGTACTCAATAAGAGATACTTTGGTGTTAGATCTAAGATGTGAGTTACTTTTTCACAAAGTTGTGTTAGATCTAAGATGTGAGTTACTTGTTTACAAAGTTTCTCACATATTAGTAATGAATTTTTTCTATAAATATAGAGAATTCACATAGTTTATTCTACACATTGAAAAAGGGTTTTGAGTTATTAATCACCTTCTTCTCTTCTCCCTTTGACTTGTTTTAACGAGTTATTCTCTTCTTCATCTTTTCTTTCTGTCCCTTCAATTTCGAGGTAATTCGAAATTCCAAAACTAATATTTTCTAATTAATTAATTTTCTTTGGTTTTGTGTTTGTTTATGATCGGTGTTAATTTTTTTTCCCTTCCTTTTCTCTATTTTTTCTATAAGCTTGAGACTTTGGCAAGTAAATTAGGTTAATATGTAATAATTTATGGGTGTTGCTTTGTTCATCCGTGACCTAGCAGCATCATGCTCCTCCTTCTAGATAGATGATGTTGTTGTGTTTGTCATGTTGATGAAACTAAAAATACTTAATTCGAAAGAAAAAAAACTTAAATTTTGCCTACAAATAAATTAAAATTGATTTCTAATACGTGTTTGGCATGGATTCTCATACTAATTTTATAAATATGCATCAAATTTTTGAGTAGCATGCATAATCGTTCTAAGATTTAATTTTAATTTTTTTTTTATGGAAATTTTACTTTAATTATAAAAAGAGTGTTTAAAATATAGCTTGTTAAATTCAAGCACGAGAATCAATTTGTCAAAATTTGTTTGTAGCCCTTATTTTTATTTTTATTTTTTATTTTTAGAAGAATGGGGGATGAACAAAAGAAGGCTTTGATGGATATGTTGTTTGACGCCAACACAGTAAACAACAACGACCTTGTTAGCAACAACATTCACGTTATTTTCATAATTGGAAATGATGGAGCTGAAAGGACTGCACTTGCTAATCTTGTATACAATGATGAGGAAGTCAAGCAATATTTTGAGTTGAGAAAATGGGCATCGGTTTCTAAAATAGAAGATATATTTAGTATTGGCAAAAAAATTATACCAAATGAGAATGAGGATTGGGTAGACCTATCCTATAAACTCGTCGAAAAATTTAAGGAAAAGAGATATTTGCTTGTGTTGGATGATTTGGAGTTTAAGACTTCTTTTTATTGGTATGATCTGATTTTACTTTTGAGTAAAGGAAAAAAAGGAAGTAAAATCATTGTAACCGCAAAGAGCGAGCAGTTGGCATTGAGAACGAGAGCAAGCAAGATTTTTCTATGAATCAACAACATTTTGCGGTACGGAGGATATGGGATATGGAAGTTACTTTAGCATTTTTCTATGTTTCAAAATAATTGTTACTTTAGCATTTTTCTATGTTTCAAAAGAATATACTCTTATTTATTGATTTCAACTCTACTTGACTTCTCCGCTAACCACAGTTGATAATGATGTTTTAGTAAATTGCACTAATATACCCTTATGACGTATATATAGGATTTGAAGTGATGTGTGTGATGAAAGTTAGTTTTTTTTTTTTTTTTTTTTACTACACGAATTCTATGTTATTTGTGATTAGAGTTTGAATTGTTAATATGTCTAAAAGCAATGGTATTGGTATGCGTTTTCAGTAGGAAAGTTTTGTTCCAGACGCTTAAAAATCCTGCTGAACCGTTATTGTATTTCTTAACAATAATTCTTAGCCATGATCTACGAATACACCAGAGTGAAATAGGACAGGACAACCACGTATATCTCTGTTAAAGCAAACTATGGCAGTAAGACAATTAAAATCAACTATAAAAATAAAAATCTTCCCACAAAAGATCCATAGCAGCTGCAGCATTGTCAATTGCTTTGCAAAGCTTCGTGTAATGATCCATGCGATGTTGTCTTAAATCAAAAACAAGTAGCATGAACAAGTGATATCGCCAACATGAAAATATAACTGAAGGATAATTCTCTTAGGTCTAGTATAACATAAAAAGATGTGAATGAAAAATAATTACTTTTATTCTCTATACACCAAAAGATGAATTTGCTGCGACAACACTATGGCGATACTATCATCCAGATCCAGCTCATGATAATCATGCCTAGCTTGTAAACATACTGTGAAACAATGCTATTTATTTTTGCCTTTGAACCACAATATCGTGAAGTAAACTATTTTCACAAGAAAGGGGGGTTTGAATTGTGACCTGTTTAAAATATGCCTGATAAAAATTTCTCAAGTATATATATACTTGGATTAGGTTAGTATGTTAATTAATAAAAAGAATAATATTGTGAAGTGTGTGAGACAAAAATAAAAGAGATAGGGAAAAGAAAATCACACACAAGAAGTATCCTGGTTCACCCAATATGGGTTAGTCCAGTCCCCACAATCCTGTGAGATTATCCACTAGGTAGTTGTGTTAAGTAACGTTAACCACAACTCCTCTTTTATCTTCTTTTTACACAAATGAGTAACTTTTACTCTTTGCTAGATCCGACTGATCTTTCCTGCAACCGAGTAAATCTACCTTTGCTTTTACAACCAAACAACAAACGAGTACAAATCACCCTTGCTAGATCTACCTGATCTATCCCTACAAACGAGTGATTTAACCCTTGTTTTTTTTACACACTTGTTACCTACAAGCTTTACAACCCAATAAGAAATAAATTCTTACTTGGACCAAATATCAAATAAAATTGAGTAGTGCTTTACTAAAAATAGCTCAAGAACAAAAGAGCAATTTCTAGTTCACTGGAAATAAAAAGAGAGAGCTTTGTGTATTTTTGCTTGTGTGTATATTGCTTTGCTTTCTCAAAAATTCGGTGGTTTGTTCTTGCACCCAGCATGTGTATTTATAGGCACAATTGCTCAAAGAATTTTGCTTGCTCTTTCTTCCCACGTGAGGAGCGTATAAGATTGCAGGATTACAGCTCATGCCTTTTGTGTTCTCACGTGTGTAGTGTTATGAGCATCACAGCTCATTGTAATTCATCAATGTCCACGTGTAACAATTCTTGTGGCTTAAAAGATAAATATCCATCTTGCAAGCTATCAACCTTTTGCTTTGTCCCTTTTCACCAAAAAGAAGTATTTTGTTTGTACTTTGCAATATGTCATTTGATTGGATAGAGAGTGGTTTAGGAGACATAATATACCAATATTCAAAACCAATATTCAAAACCAGTTGTTGTATTGAGCTTGTGTATGCCAACGTGCTGCTCAATTTTGGGCATGTCTAATTTCATCCAATTCAATCTTAACCAAATATTTCTTGCTTTGATCATTGTATGAGGTGCTCAAATAATTTTTAAGGAACTTAGTTATATCAATCCTTTTGAGTTTAAGTTCCTGCAACTAAAAATACTCATACAAAGATGTTAAATACAATAATATCAGAATTCATTTATAAAGTAAAATCTAAATATATTTTTTCATCTTTAAAACTAAAATAGGAATTTATGAATATTTTCTCAACATTCTCCCCCTTTTTGACGATGACAAAATATATTAGAATTTGATTTATAAATGTGTTCCGATTAAGCTCCCCCTCAATTTGATGAAAATCTTTTGAGGTCTTTTTAAAAGAAAAGGATTACTTAAAAAAAACTAGGCTCCCCCTCAATTTGATATTCTTTGTAAAAAGAATTAAATTATATTAATAAGATATAACAAGTCTTTTTACCGAATTGATTTGAAAAGGATGATAGGGACCCCTTTTTTTTTAAACATAGTCATACTTTTCTTAATAACAAGAATATTTATGTTCTTCAAAGAAGCTAAGTGACTAATTAGAACAAAATGACTTGTATTTAACAAAGATAGAATACTTAAGATGCATAAATCATTAAAGTTCCAAATATTATTACATAGGCTAAATGACTATTAGAACATTCAGAACTTGCATTTAACATGGATAAGGACCAAAATACATATAACTTAGAGATTCCATTTTTAGCAATAACTTGCTAAAGTACAAAAGACCATTTCTAAGATTCTTAGCTAGAAACAGAAAGACATATAAATAGTAAAGGAAAAGGCACCCATGTGCTTAACAGTCTACAACCAAAACATATAAAGGGCATTTTCAAATTCGTTTCATGCAAGTATTCACGTAAGACACTTGCTTTCTCCCCCTTTTTGTCATCTTCAAAAAGATAGCATAAGATACCATAGACATAGCATGCTACTGCTGATTTGGAGGTGGGTTGGATGAAGAACCGGGATCATGGACAGGAACAGGAGCAGACATGCCAAAGTATTGGAACATGAATGACACAAAGCATTCACGCAAATTGTTAACATTTCCTCGAAGAGAGGCAACCTCAGCAAGTATCATCTCATTGGAGATGATTGAGTTTGTTGGTTCGATTGGAGTATCCCTTTTTGGAGAAGTTTCAGTGGACTTGAAGCTGTCAAAGGAGCTGAAATGCGAAGGAATGGGAAGATCACTCAAAAGAGGAGTGTCATTCTTTGGAGAATTAATAAACCTGTTCAAGCAGGAGGAACCAAACAGAGCAGAATTTTCGCAGTCAAAAAGAGGGGTTGTAGGATTTGGTTCGACATTGCCATCAAGTGACAGTTTAAGATCAGTTGAGATGTTTGGATCAACAAAGTGATGATAAGTGTTAGGAACATCTAGAGGAGCGGATTGAGAGGACAAGTGACTTTCCACGATAACTGCATTCACGAGACTTAGGAGTGGATTTTCTTCTTCTTCCTCTTTGAGAAATTCTTCTTGTGGAAGTGGAATCTGATGCAAACCTAGGGTTTCAATACCGTCATGAAGTTTGATGTGAGCGATGTTCCTACGATTGAATGGTTTCAGATTCTCTGCGGCTGTTTCTCCTATGAAGGAAAGTTTGAATTCATGGAAAATTTTGGTAAGAGCCATAGAGTAGGGAAGACCACCGTTCCCTTTTGTGTCTTTGATTGCAGCAATCATGTGTCTAATGATCAAATATGGAAGATTGATCCTTTTTCCACGAGTTAAATGATACAAGATCATGAGATCATTATCATTAACTTTATACATGTTGCTGCTCCGAGGCAAGAGACAGTGAGTGCATATATTATGCAGAATTTTGTACTCGTTTTTCAAAGAAGTTACAGCAAAGTCTTTGGCTGGCTTGATTTTACCAAAAAACTCATATAACACAGTGTTCCTGTCAGAAATAACCTTATCATACCATTTCCTTCCAAACAGTTTTACACCAGAGTTAGGTATATTGAGGACTTTAGCAAGGATGTCAGTGGTTACAATGATTTGAGTTTGATTCATGAAGCAGATGATAACATCATGTCCTTCAAGCACTTCAGCAGATGAGTAGAATTGTTGAACAAGATTTGGATAGATTACTTCATCTAACTCGCAAAACTCTTTCCACCCAATACTGGTCATTACATCATCAATCACGATTTTCTTAGATTTCATATCCTCAAAGTCAAAGGATTTGCTTTCGCAAAGAGGTCTTGAAAGAATTCCAGGAGCTGGGTTTGTTAGATAAGGATTCAAGATCATTTTTTCTTTAGTGTTGACAGGTTTTGAGATGATATCTTCCAGCAATTTTTCTTTCTTGGCCACTTTTCGATCGTACGGTAAACAGGCTAAAGGAGATGTTTTGAGTCGTTTGGCAGGGTGTTGAGTTTGGATGCAGGAGTCTGATTCATGTTCAAGATCAATGTAGGAAACTTTTGAGGGTTTAGTTGATAATCGAATGGATTGTCTGAGTTCATTTGAGAAGGATTGTTTAGGTTTGTCGTTTGGTGTTGGTTTGAAAAACTCATCAAAGGTTTCAGTTTTCACTGGAGCTGAAGTTGTGATGCTTTTTGGTGGTGAGAAAGAGTAAGGATCCTTTTGTGATTTGAGAATGATGTTTGAAGGAATGGAGAGTGATTCAGAGAGATAGGTGAATGAAGCTGGAGGGGTCGATGGTGGTGAACGATTAGGAGAGAAGGGAGTGGTTTGATCAACCGAAAGAAGAAGTTCAGAGAGGGTTTGTTTTGAGTTTTCCATTTGGTTGGGTTTTGAGAATAAGGTGAATGACTATGGATGAAAGGATTTTTATGGGGAGGAGAAGGATTGGTGGAGTGGACAAGAGTGATGGGTTTGAGTTGATGTTAAGCGCAGAGTTATGTCTGCGTAACCAGAAAAGAAAATGATGAAATTTTAGGTTAGCCTTTTGTTTAAGGGGAGATCAAAGAAATGAACGGTCAAGATTTGTTTAGGGGAAAGGATCTTGTCGGATTAGTGTTTTGAAAATTGAAGAGAGAGAACGCGTGAGTTGAGATAAAAAAGGAGAGAAATTAACTCAAATGAGAATTTGGTGGAGTAAAGGAACGATTTTTATGGAAAGAAAAAAAAATGCAGCATTAATTTTTCTTTTAAAAATAAAAACCGATCTTCCACTAAAGGTTTTGTAAAAATATCAGCTAATTGATTTTCTGTGTTAATGAATAAAAGTTCAACTTCCTTTTTATTCACATGATCACGAATAAAGTGATGTTTTATTTCGATGTGTTTAGACCTGGAATGCTGAATGGGGTTCTTTGATAAATTTATAGCACTGGTATTATCACATAATATTTGAATATTTGCGTACCTGAGGGAGAAATCCTCTAATTGATTTCTAATCCATAATACCTGAGAGCAGCAGTTTGCAGCGGAAATGTATTCAGCCTCTGTGGTGGATAGTGCTATAGTACTTTGCTTTCGACAACACCAGCTGACTAAGGCTTCTCCTAAGAATTGACATGCGCCACTTGTACTTTTTCTTTCGATTTTATCTCCGGCGTAGTCGGCATCACAGTATGCCATGAGGTCAAAATGTGATCCCTTTTTGTACCACAAACCAACACCTGTAGTGCCTACAAGGTACCTGAAAATTCTTTTAACCGCAATGTAGTGTGATTCTTTTGGTGCAGTTTGAAATCTAGCACATAGACCAACTGCAAAAACAATGTCAGGTCTACTAGCAGTTAAATATAAAAGAGATCCAATCATTCCTCTATATTCTTTTTCAGGAAAATCTTTTCCATTTTCATCCTTGTCAAGACTAGATGAAGGATGCATGGGAGTAGTCATAATTTTGGCTTCATTCATCTTGTATTTTTTAAGAAGATCTTTGACATATTTTTCTTGACAAATGAAAATACCATTTTTATGTTGTTTGATTTGTAATCCTAAAAAGAATTTCAGTTCTCCCATCATGCTCATCTCAAATTCACTCTCCATGAGTTTTGAAAAATCATCACACATTTTTTCATTTGTGGATCCAAAAATGATATCATCAACGTACACCTGTACAATTAATAAATCATTTTTGTCAATTTTTCTAAAAAGTGTGGTATCAATTTTTCCTCGAGAAAAACCATTTTTGATCAAAAAGATACTCAATCTTTCATACCACGCTCTTGGAGCTTGTTTAAGTCCATAAAGAGCTTTGGTTAGTTTAAGCACATGATTTGGTTTTTCTAAATTTTCAAAACCTGGAGGTTGATGAACATAAACTTCCTCATTTAAAAAACCATTTAAAAAAGCGCTTTTTACGTCCATTTGAAAAAGTTTTATGTGTTTATGAGATGCATATGCAAGAAGTATTCTTATGGCTTCGAGTCTAGCCACAGGAGCATAAGTCTCATCATAGTCTATGCCTTCTTGTTGATTGTAACCTTGGGCTACCAATCTAGCTTTGTTTCGTGTTACTTTTCCTTCTTCATCCATCTTGTTTCTGAAAACCCATCTTGTACCAATGATGGAATGAGTTTGAGGATTAGGTACAAGAGTCCAAACTTGATTTTTTTCAAATTGAAGTAGTTCTTCCTTCATTGCTTCGATCCATGATTCATCAATGATTGCTTCCTTTATCGATTTTGGCTCGATTTGAGATATCATTGCTAAATCATTTGTTTGAAAGGATCTTCTTGTTCTTACTCCATCTGCGGTTTCACCAATTATTTGATCTTGTGGATGGTAATCAACTGTTCTCCATGATTTTGGAGGACTTTGAGGAGCTTCTTCGTTTGAAGATTGTTGGTGAGAATTGTTGATGATAGGGTTGATTTCTTCATCTTCTTCAATGATTCTTTCTTGATTTTCAATTTCCTCAAATTCATCAAACTTAATGTGCATACTTTCTTCCAAGATTCTTGTTCTTAGATTAAAAACTCTGTACGCTTTTGAAGTTGTGGAGTAACCAAGAAATATGGCCTTGTCTGATTTTGAATCAAACTTACCCAAGTTGTCTTTGCTGTTTAAGATGTAACAATAACATCCAAAAATATGAAAGTAAGAAATGTTTGGCTTTCTTCCTTTCCAGAGTTCATACGGGGTTTTGTTTAAAATCTTTCTTATTGAAACTCTGTTCAAAACATAGCAAGATGTATTTATGGCTTCAGCCCACAAATATTTCTCAACATTTGATTCATTTAAAATAGTTCTTGCCATTTCTTGCAAAGTTCTATTTTTTCTTTCTACAACACCATTTTGTTGAGGTGTTCTAGGACAAGAAAAATTATGAGATATTCCACTATCATTGAAGAATTGTTCAAAGGATGAGTTCTCAAATTCTCCCCCATGATCACTTCTTACAGAAATGATGTTGGCTTCTTTCTCATTTTGAACCTTTTTGCAAAAAGTTTGAAATGCTTCAAAAGAATCATTTTTGTGTTTTAAAAATAAAACCCAAGTGAATCTGGAATAATCGTCAACGATTACAAAGCCATATTTTTTTCCACCAAGACTTTCTATTGAGATTGGACCAAATAAATCTATGTGAAGAAGTTCAAGAGGTCTTTGTGTTGAAATAAAATCTTTTGAATGAAAACTACTTTTGACTTGTTTTCCTTTGACACATGCTTCACATATTTTGTCCTTTTCAAAGTTGATCTTAGGAAGTCCACTTACTAGATCAAGTTTTGATATTTTAGAAATTGTTTCCATACTTACATGGCCAGCCCTTTTATGCCAAATCCATTTGTCTTTTTCAAGAGATATAAAACAGGATTCGACAGGGAGTTCATCTATGTATAGAACGTAAACATTTTTAAACCTTGATCCCGTAAATAGAATTTTTCCTGAAGATTTTTGTCTTACTTCGCATGTGTGTAGTTTGAATAATATTTCATATCCACTATCACACAATTGACTGATGCTAATTAAATTATGTTTTAATCCTTCCACAAACTGAACATTTTCAATTTTTGCAGAATCTTTCTTACCAATAACACCTGTACCTTTGATTTGAGATTGCTCATTATTACCAAAGGTAACGAATCCTCCTTCCTTTTTGATGAAGGAGAGGAAGCTTTGTCTATCTCCAGTCATATGTCTTGAGCATCCACTGTCCAAGTACCAGGGCTTTTTCTTGACTGTTATGAGACATTCCTGCAGTAGAAGTTAGTAGTGCCTTAGGTACCCATATCTTTTTGGGTCCTTGATGGTTAGTGTTATACTCAGAAAATTTCTTTTTATGAAACTTAATGGAACTTGTTTTGTGATTAACCCTTGGTTTTTGAAAGGTTTGATTCTTCTTTTTCCTAAAGCAGAAAGGTTCTAAATGTCCATATTTTTTACAAAATGTACATTTGTATTTTTCACAAGTTTTCTCATTTCTTTCAGGAATAAAAAAATTCTTATAAAGTTTTTGTTTATGATTAGTTCTGAAACCTAATCCTGCTTTATCAAAGACACTTACTTGAGATCCCATGATTTTTTGAAATGTTTCAGTTGATTTAACAAAATTTGAAATATCATTTTTTAATTGTAAAACATTTTCTTTTAAAATAATGTTTTCCTTTTGAGAGTCATTTTTATTTTCAGAGACTTCTTTTGATTGAGAATTTTGAATATTTTCAATCAGATTTTTGTTCTCTTTTTCCAACATTTCTTTTTCCCTTTGTAGTTTAAGATTTTCACTTCTCAATTCTGCACATGTTTGTTCTAAGATTTGAGAGTTATAAAAAAGATTATCAAACAAATATTCGGTTTTTTCACATGATGAGCAAGGATCAGGATTTACCTCTTCATTGTCTGATTTTGCCATTAAGCAAAGATCTGCTTGTTCATCTTCATTTGTTGATTCTTCCGGTTCATCCCATGTAGTTAAGAAGGATCTTTGATTTGATTTGAAGTTGTTTGATTTTGTTTTGTTTAATGGACATTCATTTTTGTAGTGTCCAAGTTTGTAGCAACCGTAACAGGTAACCTGACTTTTGTCAACTTCAGTCTTTGTGTTTTCTTTCCTTGCTGAAAAGTTTCTTTTGTTTTGATCTCTTCTGTGAATCATTCTTTGAAGTTTTCTGGTGAGAAGAATGATTTGATCTTGATGATCTTCGTCATCGGGTTCTTGTTGTTGATTGTCAAAATCCATTTCTAGTTCTTGATTTTGTGATTCTTGATTTGTTTTGAAAGCAATCATTTTACTTTTGTTTGAGGACTTGTCCTCTTGCAAAAGAACTTCATGTGCTTTTAGAGATCCTATAAGATCTTCTAATCTGAGTTTTTTCAGATCTTTTGCTTCTGTTATAGCTGTTACAATATGTCTCCAAGATTTTGGGAGACATCTTAGAATTTTTCTTACTCTTTCATGGACTGTAAAGTCCTTTTCAAGAGAACGTAACTCATTCATAATGATAGTAAACCTTCCATACATTTCATCTATGGTTTCGGTTTCTTTCATTTCGAATAGTTCAAATTTACGAACACCAATGTCAATTCTTGTTTCTTTTACATGACTGGTGCCTTCATGATGTATTTTTAGTGTATCCCAAATTTGTTTGGCATTTTTGCATTCTTGTACTCTATCGTATTCTTCCCTGCTCAAAGCCATGGTTAGAAATAATTTAGCTTTAAAGTTTAATAACATGCGCTTACCTTCCTCCTCTGACCAGTCTTCTTTACTCTTTATATTTAGATCTTCATCATATGGAATATAGTCTCCATTTTCAACTATGGTCCACATGTGATTATCTTGTGATTGTAAAAATAGTTCCATTTTTCCTTTCCAGTAATAGTAGTCTGCTCCTTCAAAGAGCGGTGGTCTATTTGAGGAGCCTCCTTCGGACATAAATTTTATTTTAGACATATTTCCTTTTCTTGGATCTTCTACACCGTTGGGTGTTTCGGTTTTGAATTTTCTTCCTTCTACACCGTTGGGTGTTTAGGTTGTGTTGAGACTTTTCTTCTGAATCTTTTTCCTCCTGCACCGTTGGGTGCGTAGGCTTTTTAGAGGCAGAGCTCTGGTACCAATTGAAGTAAACTATTTTCACAAGAAAGGGGGGTTTGAATTGTGACCTGTTTAAAATATGCCTGATAAAAATTTCTCAAGTATATATATACTTGGATTAGGTTAGTATGTTAATTAATAAAAAGAATAATATTGTGAAGTGTGTGAGACAAAAATAAAAGAGATAGGGAAAAGAAAATCACACACAAGAAGTATCCTGGTTCACCCAATATGGGTTAGTCCAGTCCCCACAATCCTGTGAGATTATCCACTAGGTAGTTGTGTTAAGTAACGTTAACCACAACTCCTCTTTTATCTTCTTTTTACACAAATGAGTAACTTTTACTCTTTGCTAGATCCGACTGATCTTTCCTGCAACCGAGTAAATCTACCTTTGCTTTTACAACCAAACAACAAACGAGTACAAATCACCCTTGCTAGATCTACCTGATCTATCCCTACAAACGAGTGATTTAACCCTTGTTTTTTTTACACACTTGTTACCTACAAGCTTTACAACCCAATAAGAAATAAATTCTTACTTGGACCAAATATCAAATAAAATTGAGTAGTGCTTTACTAAAAATAGCTCAAGAACAAAAGAGCAATTTCTAGTTCACTGGAAATAAAAAGAGAGAGCTTTGTGTATTTTTGCTTGTGTGTATATTGCTTTGCTTTCTCAAAAATTCGGTGGTTTGTTCTTGCACCCAGCATGTGTATTTATAGGCACAATTGCTCAAAGAATTTTGCTTGCTCTTTCTTCCCACGTGAGGAGCGTATAAGATTGCAGGATTACAGCTCATGCCTTTTGTGTTCTCACGTGTGTAGTGTTATGAGCATCACAGCTCATTGTAATTCATCAATGTCCACGTGTAACAATTCTTGTGGCTTAAAAGATAAATATCCATCTTGCAAGCTATCAACCTTTTGCTTTGTCCCTTTTCACCAAAAAGAAGTATTTTGTTTGTACTTTGCAATATGTCATTTGATTGGATAGAGAGTGGTTTAGGAGACATAATATACCAATATTCAAAACCAATATTCAAAACCAGTTGTTGTATTGAGCTTGTGTATGCCAACGTGCTGCTCAATTTTGGGCATGTCTAATTTCATCCAATTCAATCTTAACCAAATATTTCTTGCTTTGATCATTGTATGAGGTGCTCAAATAATTTTTAAGGAACTTAGTTATATCAATCCTTTTGAGTTTAAGTTCCTGCAACTAAAAATACTCATACAAAGATGTTAAATACAATAATATCAGAATTCATTTATAAAGTAAAATCTAAATATATTTTTTCATCTTTAAAACTAAAATAGGAATTTATGAATATTTTCTCAACATATCGCTCAATTCCTTCAATGTGTTTCGCCAAGATATATCATGGATGTTGTCTTCTGGTGAATTTTGTTGGCACATTGGCATCTCTATCAAGTGGTCCGTGGCAGATAAAACCAGACGTGTTGACATGACTCCTCTCAATGCATAAAGACGATTGACAACAAAATGACAGGTCCCCTGCATAGATTGAGGTCTAGCAGAACGATTACGAGTATTAAGTCGATATATCTGACTAGGTAGTATCTCTCCACCCACCACATAAACTTTGGACAAAAAATGCCTTCATATAGACCAAAAATCAACATCAAAACATAATTATTGGAATCCTAGTCGTTCAAATAAGTACTTAACTATCAACCTATTAGTTTGTTATTATGCTATGCAATCTATATTCAGGGCAACAAAAGGAAGATGGTTCAAACTTATGATATTTGTAACCTTAGGGAATTTAACAAGGATAACAACAAGGGTTAATCTAGCCATTCGACGAGTTTTGGATGGGGAAGCATCCAAAAAATGTGTATTTTGCGGAAAGGTGGAGGAAACGGCGGTACAGCTTTTTCTTCATTGTGATGTAGTATCTAAAGTTTGACTTCGGGTGATGAGTTGGCTCCAAGTTAATTTTATAACCCCTCCAAACCTTTTTGTTCACTTTGAGTGTTGGGGGAATGAAGCAAAATCAGGGAAACTAAGACTTGGGTTCTAGTTGATATGGAGCGCGACGATTTGGGCAATTTGGAAGAGGCAGAATGAGATTATTTTCAATAATGGCACTTTCGAGATGGATGAAGTAGTGGAGAGGATCAAGATGTTAGCTTCGTTTTGGAGTATGAGTCGGTTGAAAATTGCTTGCTTTGTGTTTGTATTACAAGTGATGTTGGAACCCACGGGAATGCTTATCTCAGCCGTATCTGTTTTTGTGAGCGGTGGTTTTTTGTTGTTTTTATCCTGTTTTGAGGTTCTGTTAGCGGTGGTTCGGTTGGTTTTTGTTTGGGTGCCCTGTATTGCATTCATACTGGGGTTTGTATGCTGGTATGCTTGGCTTTTTGCAATAATATTGGTTGTTTCAAACATGACAAGATAAGCATTGAAATCCTGATTGTGCACATGGAAAATAGAAACTTCAGACAGCAAAAGGAAAATGGTTCAAACTTACCAACATGTGAAACATTACATTACTTAACAAGGATCGAAATTTCTGCAAGGGAAACATGAAAGCATTTTACACGACCAAATTCTAATGCTCTTCCATAGATAAACTAAACGAGCAAGAGAATTTTAGAATATATTTTTTTAAAATGTCACAAATGTTAAACAATCTTTTGATCACATACTAAAAGAGTGAAAAATATATTACAAAAACAATAAACATGATCATACTAATTTTTTATAAAGTGTAGGAAGCAAGGTAGAAACTCACAGCATGTACTCAAGATATTCATCATCCTTGTACTCCTTCAAGGTGCAAATAGTTTGTTTCCTTCTTCTCTCGAAATGAAACTGAGTCGGGCAAAACACATTGGAGCACTCACCAGTTATAAATCCATAAACTCTATCATAACAAATAAAGGCTCACCATGGTGTTCTGGTGGGTCTTTCAAAGATATCTTCCCTTACTATAGCCCTTGTGTCTCTGTATTCTATCTAATAGTATATCGCCACCAACTTTATTACTAAAAATAAATGTACACTACTTTCAACCCCCCACATAATACATAAGTTCATGTCTCTCGGAATAGCTCTCTTCTTTGCTAGATTGTCTTTTGTTTTGCTAGTAACCTATAATTATCAGCATGAAATACCACCAAATTCCTTGTGTTGGGACGTGCCTGATGTGGATTTAGATATCTTATTTTTGTATACCAAGTAATGAGTTAGTTTGACAGGTTAGTATTTATTAGTTTGACAGGTTAGTATTTAATTCTTTGTATAAGTAGCAAATGTTCACAATGTAAATAGTAGTGATCATAATTAATAAAGAAAATTATGATTTTATCACTCATTCTCTCAATTCTCTACAATCCCTAAAACAACATTTTCTTAAAAATTACTAAAGAGTTCTATCAAATTGGCGACGAGACCCTTGTTCGATTGATCAATCCTCGAAGCAAAAGTGTGTGCAATATGTGAAAGATTGCGTCTTCAAGTTAAAATAATGGAGGTTTCGGCGCATTTACTGTTTCTTATCGCGAAAAACTACGATAACTGGATTATAAATATGAAAGTGATCTTTCAATATCAAGATGTGCTTGATATAGTTGGAGATGATATTCGTGTGCTTGAAAAAGGCGTTACTAATGCGCATACCACCGCGCATTAAAACACGAAGAAAAAAGTGGGAAAAGCATTGTTCCTTATACATCATCAACGTGTTGGTTTTGATATCTTTGAGAAGATAAATATGCATTGTGAAGGTGCAAGGGAGGCAAGGGATACAAAGAGAAAGTGTTTGATGGATATGAATAGTTGAAAAAGGTGAAGTTACAAACATTAAGAAGGGAATATGTGCCCCTTTAAACGATTGATAATGAAATTAGGAGTGGATACTAACATGGTCTGGTTTATGTTGTACTAAGCTACAAAAAATGACTATCTTTTTTTGTTTGAAACTAATTAATTTGGACAACATACCTTTTGTGAGGAACCATATTCACTCAAAAAATAAAAAAGTGAAGAAATCATATTGAATCTTCTAATTCTTATAAAATAGTTCATGTTTTTAATTATCCTCACTACTAAAAAATTACACAATAAGTTGTAAGTGTTTTTCATAACAAACACATGATCAAAAAGACATGTCTTCCAATACCATACAAAATGCCATGTGATCACTTTATTATAAGGGGAAAAAAATTCGAGTACCACTTTTAGTCCTTCCCAATTGTGGCCATGGTCAACGCAATCATTACCCTTTCTAACATTTTAAGTTGATTCCCCCCCACTCCCCAAATCCATTTCAATAAATAAAATTCAGTTTTAGTTTAACATAATTATAAAAAAATATTTACGATAATATATATTTTAGTGTTAATAAAATAATTAGTTGTATCAATGAATATGTTAATAAAAGTATCTTTGTGCATCCGTCAAAAAAAAAAAAGTATCTTTGTGCAAGTACAGCAAGGATCAGCCATGTTAGTCAAATGTTGTTCACTAAGGATCACGCACATAACTAACACATGAATTAAGCTCAAAATTCTGACCAATAATATGCCAATAATTTTTATAAGTATATAACAAATAAACTCAAGAACAAAAACATCCAAGCTAAACAACAAAACAAAAAATGGTCCATGGAAAGATCTATCTCTCTCAGTAAACTAAACACTTGAAAGGACTTCAAATTAGAACAATGGAGATAGTACAATATAAAATGATTCAATAAATGAATATTTAAGCTATCATATGACTTCAAACTAATAAGTAAAACCGACCACTACTCTGTCTCTGACTTCATACGGACGGAATTGCTTCTATCGCCAACGACGAACCATGCACATAATCGTAGCAATAACTTTGTTTGATGGTGATAGGATGTATGCTAACTCTTTCAATATGATCTAGCATTTGGTGGGTCCAAGCCAATGACACGTCCAGCACAAATGAATCGTCCACTGGCTTTCTCCATAGGTCCATCAAATCCTCTTCAAACGAATGAAAAGACAATGACGGTTGATAACCTTGAAGATTTTCACAAATCATGTTTCCTTTGATGACATGCTTGCAAAGGTTACCTTGCAATGACCAAGAACAATTACAGAATGCAAATTCAGATCCCGGATTCCTATCTGCGTAAGCTGTTGTCTTTCTTGCTCGCAGCTTTGGCAAAGAGGCGGTCTTAATCGTCCAAGGTGACAGCAGAGTTGGGAATTTGAAGTGCTCGATGCCGTGGCGTAGAAGCAATATATCACTCCTTCACATTCTGGAAAGAATCACTTAGCGAAACGATCAAGCCAGTAGCTTGAATGCAACTCAGTTGTTAGCTTGTGGACTAACCAATCTACTCTTTGCAGCGCTTCGAGGTGTGAATCATCAAAAAGTTTGGCTTTCAGTTTAACATGGTAAGCTTCTAATGCTCCAGAGGCTTCCTGGCTTGCCTGTGGAAAATTTCTCATTATCGAAAGACACATTTCTGCACAACAGAGGAAAGGAAGGGTAAGGACACCACAAGCAAACATAATCAACGACTAATTAACTACAAGCGAAACATTTGAAGCAAAATGAAGAAAACATTTTAGCTGTAATATATTGTGAAGCCTGGATATGTAGTCCTGGCACGGCTGCAATATGATACGGATACGAGAAATTTTTAAAATTCAAATATTATAAAGCTTAAGATACATACATTATCAAAAAAAATTATTCAAAAAAAAAAAGTATATAAATGTAGAATACTTTTAAGAAAGAGACAGTGATCATTCTACATTAATTTTTATTTTTATTTTTGAAAGAATCATTCTACATTAATATACACCTATAATGATCAGAATTTACAAAAAATAATACTTGTAATCAAAACTAGTTTAAAAGATATATCTTAAGTTTTATTTTTATCTGTCTAAATAAATTGTAAAAGATGATAGTTTTTTAACTTCTAAAAACATGATGTGTACTCGTCCGTATCACCTGTGTATCACCCCCAATGAAGTCATATCCTGCAGTATTGTGTTTGTATCATATCAGGATGTATCTCATATTTATCAGGTAAAATACTTTTTATAAAATAAAATATAGTTCTGGTACTTCTAGGATACTTATCCGAGCGTTCCTTAGGAGTATTGGTATTCGAGATGTATCCGATCCCGAAAGTACGATACATCCCCTACTGTGCTATATCCGGATATGTATGCTAATATGCCTTCATCCAAACAAGTATATTTTATGTGTATGCAAGAGAAAAAACAAGGAGAAAGATCTAACCAATCATGGGCACTCAGGAGACTCTGAAACATTCCAATCCAGTATAAATTGTTCATGGCAAGTGAAGTATTAGTGCCTCCCCAAATGCTGTATACTATTGTCCATAGACGCTTAAAAATCTCCCGCTGAACCTCGATATTATTGTAATTCCTAACAAAAATCTGTCTCAAAAGATCAATATCAGCTGCAGCATCATCAATTAAAAATCCACTGACTTTCCACCCAGACATAACACTACGAGCTTGAACAGTTAAAACTTTCAGCCACTTAGACACATCAACCCTTGCAAACCTGTGTGTTGTCTTGAATCAAAAACAACAAGTATGAACAAGGGATACTGCCAACATGAAAAGAGAACTAAGTTAGGTTGGATGAAAATACACTGCAATGTGAACAAGATAACTAAAGGATAATCATGAATCAGCTGCAAAGGATTACTTCGAATCTCTTTACACCAACGGATGAGTCTGCTGCAACAACACCACGATTACCAAACCATTTTCTGTAGCTGCCATTCTGTTTGGATCTATAAGATGAAAGGATCTCACTCTGAAATATCCTAATGAAAAAAAACAGATTCACTATTGTGTTCGACCCACATGCGGATTCTACCTTGATCATCCAGATCCAGATAATGAGTAGACCTTTTGATAATCATGCCTAGCTTGTGAACATACTGAGAATCAAGGCAATTGACTTCTGCATTTGAACCACAATATATATCGCTCAATTCCTTCAATGTGTTTCTCGAAGATATTCTCTTCTGGGATGCTGAGATATATCATGGACATTGTTTGCTGCTGAATTTCATTACATATATACGGAATTTTCTTGGCACCTGGACCAATGGCAAGTGGTCCATGGTAGATAAAACTAGACATGTTAACATGACTCCTCTCTTTGTATACAATAAGCGCAAGTGATGGACAAGCATAAGTTTGACAACAAAATGACAGGTACAACCACGCATTGATTGAATCTAGCAGAACGATTACGAGTATCAAGTCTATATCTCCGATTAGGTAGTATCTCTCCATCCTCCCCCGTAATCTTCTGATCCGAATGAGCACCAGTACCTTCATAAACAGCAAAAATTCAACATGAAAACATAAGTATTGAAAACCCATTTGTTCACATGACTTCTTAACTATAAACTTATCAGTTTGCTAGTATGCTATGGAATGAATCTAAATTTAGGGCAACAAAAGGAAAATGGTTCAAACTTATGATAATTTGTACCTTAGGCAATTTAACAAGGATAAGTTTTCTAAAAGGAAAATATGACATCATTACACAGAGAACAAAGTTCAACATGATAAGATAAGCATTGGAATCTTGATTGTGCAAATGGAAAATGGAAACTTCAGACAGCAAAAGGAAAATGGTTTAAACTTACCAATATGTGAAATCATTTATTTTAAACTGCACACCACCAAATTCTTATGGTCTAATACTATTTTTTTTTATTTCAGTTATCATAATTTCAGAAATGGTTTATGGAATAATACCTGGTCTAAATTTTGAACTGCTGGAGATAAATCAATTGATTCCGTCGGTGAAGCAACTTTGGAAAGTACTGAATAATAAACCTTGTATTTTTCAGGATGAATCTTTGCTACGTTCTTCAACCTTATCAATATAAGCAACTTGAAGTGATTAGCACTTGGAATTATAACATTAGTGCAAAAAGTAACAGGACATTCTTGCTTAAGCAATAACAAGTTGATTTGAGACTTACTGAATCATTGGATTCAAAATATCTTCGGCCCTAGGATCACCAGATTGCTTGTACTAGTTTACGTCAATACCTAGGCCCTATACAATTCCTGAAAAAGGATTTCTTCTTCTGACCTTCCTGAGTTTCTTAGTTCTTATAATCAAAACATTGAAGGAATTATTTCCATGCATCAGAAGTAAATCATGATCTGAGCAAAAGTATACTACATCATTATAGTATGAGAGGAATAAAGTACATCATAAGAGGAGAATGGACATAAGTTGTTGATAATTAGCATATGGATCCCACTAAACTTACTACTTCCATAGTATAACTTAGACTCCAAAATGGGGACAGATTAGAAAATGTAAAAGAAAATATGAGTCTTACCCATTTCTACCGTGGTTGGTTTCAGCTGTTGTGCTTGATAAGACATACAGGCCAAGATATTGTTACGGTTCTGTTTGTGCCTACTTTGGTCTTCTAATGAAATTTTAACTTAAAGAATTATCGTAAGGTAATCTTTTGCATGGCAGTGCATCCTACAGTTAGACATATAAAAACAGTGCTTTTACTCTTTTTATGTGCTCATCAACTCTTTAAAAAATATTTTGTATAACTCTTCATTCATGAAACCGTTATGTGAAAATGTCAATATATCAATCTTTGTCAAACTTATTTCTGGATGTATATTGCAGTTAACAAGAATTTACATTTTCTCGCACTCCTCAAGAAACAAAAGTAATAATATTTCAATAAGAATCAAAGAATAAGAGAAACATATTTCATGTACTACTACCTTAAAATCTGTTTACCATAGACTAGACACTGCTATCAAGATCTATGCGATAAATGCAAAGTTATAACTGAATTAACCAGAACACAACTTAATTGTCAACTAACTCCCAGAACAATTGGACATAAATAAATGTACCTTACTAGCAAGTAAGAAAGGAGACCATTGGATGAGGTTCAATGAACGATCATTCCATCATGGTACAAGCACAAGGTACATTTCCCTAAATATTTGGTTGCAGTGACTTATTATCAAAAAAATCTCAATATTGAAATTTTTAATTTTCACCATGGACAGAGAATTACAGTATTGAGAAATATTCCATCATTGTACTACCTGCTGCCCATTATATCCTCCTCCCTTAAGCCGGTAATTATTATGTTCCATAACTGTCCATATTCATTGCCTTTACCAGAGGAGACCTGAAACACA
Organism: Medicago sativa; assembly: GCF_051527215.1. NCBI lineage: Eukaryota > Viridiplantae > Streptophyta > Magnoliopsida > Fabales > Fabaceae > Medicago > Medicago sativa. The sequence continues at coordinate 33,160,937 of NC_140756.1, read as the reverse complement.
ACCAGTTTTCCAAGAAAAATTCATATATGTTGATAGAGAAAGTATAGATTATGTTAAACAGCATATTTAACATGTGTTTATTAGGTAAACAATAATAGCTAGGAATTAACGATAGATTTACACAATTTAAGTTACAAGGTTCCTACTCTGATTATGAACATTTGGGTAAGTCATCATAGTTTCTCCATCATGCTTTACACCTCATCAGGTCCGTCCATACGAAAAAAAGTCCAATAGAGTAAATAGAACGCAATCCAGTGTTGAAAGTACACTGAAACAATTCTTCAAATCATAAAAATCAGAATGGTCAAAAACAAATTCAAAAAAATCAGAAGCACACCCTGGCTAATGTATCATATATTGGTTTTAATACTTTAATCAGAATGCCTCATTTTCACCACCATAGACAGGCTTAACATGTTAACCCTGTCGAAGAACTAACATCCCAAATTCGGGTCAAACAAACAACCAAAATTAGCTAAAGCTCAGCACACTGATAAGCTTCACGTTAAGAATGTTAACCACCACCTCCCAATCCATCTCAATAAAGAACAAAGTTCAACATGATAAGATACGCATTGGAATCCTGATTAAGCTTCCAATTATTAGTTTTTTGCTCTGTTATTGATTCAAAACTTCAGACAGCAAAAGGAAAATAGTTTGAGCTCATCAACATGCAAAACATTAGGTAAATTAACAAGGAACAAAATTTCTACAAGGCAAACATGTCATTTCACACCACCAAATTCTAATGCTCTACAACAGACAAACTAAACAAGCAAGCAAATGCTAGAACATTTTTGTTTAAATGCCACAAAAGTTGAACAAACAATCTTCTGATAACATAACCAAAAGAGTAATAAAACAATATAAAAAATAAAAAAACTTGATCATAATGATTTGGAATAAAGTGTAAGAATGAAGGCAGAAACTCACAGCGTGTACTCAAGATATTCATCATCCTTGTGCTCCTTCAAGGTGCCAATAGTTTGTTTCTTTCCTCTCTCGATATGAAATCGAGTTGGGCACAACAGATTAGAGCACTCACCAATTATAAAAGCATTAACTCTATCATATCAAATAAGGACAACCTCATCATTGTGTTCAGCATTTCCAAACTTAGTCAAAGTCAACGGTAGAAAACTCCTCCTCTGGTACGTCTTACAAAAGCATCTTCCCTACTGATAAGTGTGTTCGTAACCCACTTGTCATTAGATTAGTCGGTGCTTTAATGCGAAGCATAGATAAAGATGAAGATTGGGAGGCTATGACGCGTATGGATCTTTGCAGGATAAAAAAATGATCAAGATGTCATATTTCAATTAATAAAGTTGAGCTATGATCATCTTTCTTACCTTTTTAAAAGGTGTTTTACGTTCTTCTCACTCTTTCAAAAGTATAGCTTCATCAACGAGACAGCTTTAATTCGACTTTGGATTGTTGGAGTCTTCATTTCAGATGGTGATGTTGAAGACTAACTATACTCCACATATCCTTCTTCCAAGATGTTCATAGAGATGGCCATGACAACATATTTGGATTGAGAATACACGATTTGATGCATGATTTTGATAATGCAATCCATAATAACAAGTATGTCCAGATCAGCTGAAAGAAACAAGGACAATCAAATAATATCGATTAAGTAACTTGTCATATTTCATTTGTCGAACTGATCTGTTCAGATGCATGGTAAGCTCTAAGTGGTCTTCTTGAGGTGGACAAACATAAGACATTCTTGTTACTGCGTGATCATACCTGATCCGGTTATTGAAGAACCTGCAACAAAACTGATCATATCCACATTCAAAAAACTTGTATTGGTGAGCTCAGTTATACGCGTTATCTCGACATTTTCGATAGCATTTGTATTCAAAGTCTCCCATACTCTTTGATAAAACTGTACAATTTGGAGACTTTTTACTCAATGGATGGATGTATGCAAGTGGATAAAGGACACCACATAAACTATAAATGTTTCATTTTAGTGAACTTTCATGTCTTTTCCTTCCATTTTATAAATCTCAAAAGTTAGTACAGTTTGGTGAAAGAGTTTGGGATACTTTGAATACATGTGCTATCGAAAATGTCGAGATAGAGTGTATGAATGAGTTCACCAATACAAGAAGGAAGTTTGATGGTGAACATATTCTAAGAGTCGGGACACCTATTTTTTTAAATCGGAGATGATTAGTTACATTGAAGGATTTTCAAACCGCGAATCAGCATCCTATAACAAGAATGTTTTTAATATGTTCCCTCATGAATACCACTTGAGGTTGCAGTGAATCTAAACAGAATGGTTAGAAAACGAGACATGACGGTTCCTTAATGGATATTACTTAGTTGCGTTCGGCTAATCTGGACAAACTTGTTATCAGAAATTGCAATAGCAAACTCATACATTTAGATCATGCATGTCCCATTATGTTGCGATGACCATCTCTATGAACATATGTTGAATAGAGTAATGAAGTGCTCTTCGGTATCATCATCATCTGAAACGACGCTTTCTGCAACCCAAACGGATTAACGTTGTCTTGCTGATGAAACTATCCTTCTGAAAGAGTGATCAGAATGAAAAGCACCTCTTAAAAAGGTGAGGCGGCCTAAAAACTCGCGGGTTTCTAAAAAAACAATGAAGTCAATGCCAAAGTTTATTAAAATAGGGAAAATGTCGGAAAAATCTTCAAAACAAAAAAATAAGGTCTTTGAAACCAGATTTTAGGTTCGGGAGTCGATTATGCATATTAGCACCCCTACGACCTCTGTTAAAAAACGGTTAACTCTTGTTATTGTGCAAGATTTGTTAACTTCTAAAATATTTATTTCTCCTTATTAAAATTAAGTTTTTAATGAAAATGCAATGTTTAAATATAGAGGGAAAAAAAGGTTTTTTATTATTGTGCTTGACAAGATTTTGATCTTGCTCCTACGTATCTACTGGTGCGATGGAGAATTCAAAGATATGTAGTTCTGGGATAGAAAATGTTTGTGTGTTGGTTTGTTTTAAAGAAAATGATTTTTGTTGTGATTTGTTTGGTAAAAGTTAGCTTGATAAAAAGAAGTTGCTGATTTGATGAAAATTAATGTTAGAATGTGGGAAAATTAATGTTTGATGAAAATTAATGTTAGAAAATGATTTTGATTGAAGTTTGCTATGATCAAACTAAAAGAGGATTTAGGGTAATCATCGACTTGGAGATTTTTGTGATGGGCAAACCAAAAAAAAAGATTTAGAGTAGTCACCTGACTTTTAGATTTTTGCAGTGAAAAACCAAAGGAGGATTTGGAGTAATCACCGAGTTTGAAAATTACATAGTGACAGAATCAAAGGTGGATTCGATACATTGACTACTTTATTATTATTTTTTAAAAAGGATTGCGAAAAGTTGATTATGATTAGTTTGATTGGTTATATAAGCGAGTTTGAGAACGAACAAGTTGTAAAACTTAGTTATAACAACTCGAGGATTAAAGAGATGTGCATCCAATTAACCCTCTTAAAATGATATGAATCGAAAGTGAGCTTGAGATTGATCAAGTCATACAACTTGTGTCCTGGCAACTCGAGGATCAAAGAGATATACATTCAATTGACCCTCAATTAACCCACTTCCTCATGATTTCTACAGCAATTGGAAGCCAAATAAGTCCCAAATTAGTTCTCGGCAAGACTCTTCATATTGAAGGTTGAAGATGAGAGTGTTACAGAGGCCACCTCCTCACTCACTTCTCGTGGTAACTAGTATAGCTTACTTCCTCAAAATAACAGTCAAGCAGTGTTGTCCCTCGACTTTTTGGTCCAGTTTTACGCGAAGCTTTTCCGGATCATAGTCATCAGAGTCAGGGATACAAATTTAAAAAGGGAAAAACCCAAAACATCATTTGAAATGGATAACCATTTATCAAACTGAAAGCGTTTTTACAACTTGTTTAAAAGAAGCTTAAGTATGTAACTAAATAAACTCATGCAAACATATTTCATAACCTCATCATGTCTCAACCAGAAAAGTGGTTTAGCACGCGATGAGCTTAAACGCAAAAATAGAAGTGAAATAAGAAATAAATAAAAACACCATTGCATAAATCAATTAGTAAGTTTAGAGTTTACAAAGGTGGATTACAATCTAGGATAGAAAGGAAGGAGCTTTTTTTTATTAATCACTCAAAATAATCTTAAAATTCTAACTATATATGAGTTAGCTATCATGCATTTATAGAGAATGGATGAAGGGTATACTATGAATTTGAGATGTGAAGTGTGGTTGCTAGGGTTAGAAGCTTGAAATGGCCGTTGAATTGGATTAGAATTAAGACTCTAGACACGACAAATAGATTGTCTTTTAACAGTACAAGTATTCCTTCCTGCATGTGCCTTTTGTAATTTCTCATGCGAGTTGTCCTTGTCCTTATCCTTCGGGAACCAACAAATTCCTTATCATTGCATTGAACTAGCAATCATTGCTTTTTAACTTTTTTGTGAAAATTTAAATGTTCATTTGATAGTCATTTGATTTTTGTGAAAATATATTCAACATAAATCAAGTTACATTTCACTACTTTTTAACCAAGATAAATTTTACTTTGTCAAAAAACTAATATTAGTTTTACAGTCTTTTGACCAAATAAATGTCAGATAGTTTTTTTTTTAGGTAATTTTGTTTAAGGGAAATTTTAGATAGTTAAATAATGAAAAAAAAAAAAACAATTTTAATTATATAAATGTTTACCTTGCAGCGCACCTTTCGAGCAAAAATATTTATCATATAAAGGGTTGTTCTAGCCAGTTCAAGCCACAAACAAATACATTTAAAATAAAACCTTACATTCATCATAGTCAAGCCAAACCAATCTCTAGAAAAAAAAACAAATGAACAATCGAAACTATAAAACCAATATTTAAGGGTAAATAAATGAGAGTAGAGAATAAATCTATTTACTCTTTGTCTTCGGCTTAGGGTTTCTTTTCTATTCAAAAAGAAAGTTGGTGATTAATTATGAAAGAAAAATGTTAATCCATTAAATAATTTTACTAAAACAAAAAATGCATAAAGAAATGGATGTTTGGACAACTAAAAAAGAGAAAGAAAAAAAATTCATCTTACTATTAACCTTGGCCACACTAAGGAAACCATTAGTGGAAAATGACTATAAATGAACAAAATGTGCACAAAAACACTCTAAAGGACATCGAAAGTATTTATGGACTTTTAATTTATTAGGAAATGAGATTTTTGAAGAAATTAACCTCAACCACGAGAACCGAAGAAATGTAAAGAACTGGTGGGTGGTGGCTACAACCCTTCTTTCCATTGTAGCAAATCAACAACCTCAACCTCACCCTCAGCCTCGCCCTTGTCTACTTAATTGTTAAATAAATCCCCTTAATCATGAAAAGATATGAGAAGTGCATGGAGACAAGCGAGGAATGCACATTGAGTAGACTACAAAAGAGACTAGCATAGGAACGATGTGCAAGGAAGAAATGTGCACAGAACTCACTGAAACCAAGAGGAATGCAGGAACGACGGAGGATCGAGCGAGGAAAGAACCGACTAGAATAAACTCATAAGGAACAAAGTAATTTTCAATTTTGTTGGAAGACACAATGGGTTGGTCCTTTATAGTGTTTGGTGATGGAGGAGTTGTTTTACCTCATTTTCACCAAGAGGGAAATATGTTGGAGAGATTCTAAATCTATGTTTTCGTGAAAGAAAGGTTTTAGGAGCCAAATCGGAGGAATATTTTGTTTTTAATTTAACTTTTAGTAAGAGATGGATTAATTCAGAAATAGGGACAGAGTTTATTTGATATGGAAAAAATCTGCCTTATCACAACAACTTATAGCATATACAAAAACAATTTAATTTTAGTTTATCTTTTGCTATAGAAATACCTTAAATAAACTTACACATAAGTGATTATCTTGATACATGTTTGTGCTACAAGCTGTAAATAAGTTGTTTATCCAAATAGGGCATGATCACCCATATAGATGGATAACACAAGAATCAAGCTCAAAATTCTGACCAATAATATGCAAACAAATTTTATATGTACACAACAAGTAAATTCAAGAACAAAAACATCACAGCCAGAAAACAAAAAGAAATGATCCATGGAAAGATCTATCTTCCTCAGTAAAATTAGAACAATGGAGATCGTACAACAATATAAAATGATTCAATCAATGAATATTTAGGCTAGCGTATGATTGTGGAAACTAGAGAAAAATATGAAACACTAAGGAATGACTTCAAACTTTTATGTAAAACCGACCACTACTCTGTCTCAGGAGTGATCACCTAGAAGTATTGTCAAGCATAAAAGCTAAACAAAACATACGGACCGGAATTGCTTTTGATTCCTCCATTCTATCTCCTACAACGAATCATGTGCATAATAATAGCAATAACTTTATTTGATGATGATAGGATGTATTCTAACCCTTGGTAGAAGTTGCTACTTCAAAGTAGAGAAGAGGCAACAGAGCTAGAATCCAGAGATATATATTTAAAGAAATTCTTTAAATGAAATCCACTTTTCACTAAGTAGAGTTATCATAGGTTAAAACATCATGGACAGAATCAGTCATCTTAGTTTTGACAATCTTTTCCTTCCGATTCTTCTTATACATAACAACACTTTTCGTGTTACGGTTACCAGAATGAGTAGCCGAAATTGAAGATCGTTTGCCAATGATGGTTCTTCGTTTCTTTGAAACCCATTTCAGAGGCATATTTTTTACTACAGTACCAACCAATATCAGTGGAATTATTCAGTTGAACAAGTTTTTGAATTTGATCTAGCATTTGGTGGGACCAAGCCAATGACAAGTCCAACGCAAACGAATCTTCAACTGGTTTTCTCCATAGATCCATTAAAACCTCTTCAAATGACTGAAAAGACATTGATGATTGACAACCTTGAAGATTTTCACAAATCATGTTTACCTTGATGACATGCTTGCAAAGGTTACCATGCAATGACCAAGAACCTATCACAGAATGAAAATTCAGATCCCCGATTCCACACTATATGTGTTAAGCTGCTGTCTTTCTTGCGCACAACTTTGGCAAAGAGGCGGTTTTTATCGTCTAAGGTGACAGCAGAGTCGGGAATTTCAAGTGCTTGTGCCATGACGTAGAAGCAATATAACCTTCTTTCACATTCTGGAAAGAATCACTTTCATCAGCGAAACGATCAAGCCAGTAGCTTGAATGCAACTCAATTGTTACCTTGTGGACTAAACAATCTACTCTTTGCAGCACTCCGAGATGTGAATCATCAAAAAATTTGGCTTTCAGTTTCACAGTGGTAGGCTTCTTGGCTTCCCAGTAGAAAATTTGTCATTTTTGAAAGTCACGTTTCTGCACAGCAGAGGAAAGGAAGGGTAAGGACACCACAAGCTAACATAATCAACGACTAATTGACTACACCCGAAACATTTGAAGCAAAATGAAGAAAACATTTCAGATGTAATATATGGTGAAGCCAGAATATGTGGTAACAATACGGCCTTGTAACGTTATCAAATTTTTTAATAAAAAGTTATATACATGTAGAATACTTTTAAAGAAAGAGACAATGATCATTCTTCATTAATATATAACTATAATGATGACAATTTACCAAAAAAGACTAATACTTTTAATCAAAACTAGTTTAAAAGATATATCTTAACTTTTATTTTAATCTATCTAAATAAATTGTAAAAGATGATAGTTTTTTAACTTTTAAAAACATGATGTGTACTCGAGTGTATCTCGTTCTTATCACACCCATTGAAGTCATTGATGTATCTAATATTAATCCGATAATATCAGTGATGTACATGATAGCGATAGCCGGTACTTCCCCTACTTTGTTGTATCCAGATATGCAAGGCTATTGACTTTTGCATTTGAACCACAATATCGCTCAATTCCTTCAATGTGTTTCCCCAAGATATTCTCTACTGGAATTCCGAGATATATCGTGAACATTGTCTGCTGGTGAATATTTTTGGCACCTGGACCATTTGCATCTCTATCAAGTGGTCCGGCAGATAAAACCAGACGTGTTGACATGACTTCTCTCAATGTATACAATAAGCGCAAGTGATGGACGTGCATAAAGACAATTGACAACAAAATGACTGGTACAACCCCGCATTGATTGAGGTCTAATAGAATGATTACAAGTATTAAGTCGATATCTCTGACTAGGTAGTATCTCTCCACCCTCCCCGTAACCTTCGAAGCAGAATGAGCACCAGTACCTCTATATAGACCAAAAATCAACATGAAAACATAAACCCTGGTCGTTCACATGAATACTTAACTATCAACCTATTAGTTTCCTAGTATGCTATGGAATCTAAATTCAGGGCAACAAAAGGAAAATGGTTCAAACTTATGATAATTTGTAACCTTAGGGAATTTAGCAAGGATAAATTTTCTAAAAGGAAAACACGACATCATTACACAGAGAACAAAGTTCAACATAATAATATAAGCATTGAAATTTTAGACGGAAAAAGGAAAATGTGTCAAAGTTACCAACATGTGAAATCTTACGTAACTTAACAAGGATCGAAATTTCTACACTGGAAACATGAAAGCATTTCACACAACCAAAATCTAATTCTCTACCATAGACAAACTACACGAGCAAGAAAATTCTAGAACATTTTATTTTTAAATGTCATAAAAGTCAAATAATCTTCTGATCACATAGTAAAAGAGTGAAAAACACATTATATAAACGAAAAACTTGATCATAATAATTTTTAATTAAGTGTAAGAAGCAAGGAAGAAACTCACAGCCTATACTCAAGATATTAACTATCCTTGTACTCCTTCAAGGTGTCAATAGTTTGTTTCCTTCAGCCAGTGATGTGGCTCTGCATAGTAAGTTGGAAACTAGCCTCTGCATATTAATTCCCAGCCAGTGATGTGGCTCCATCAAAACCATTGAGAATCCTAAACATTCAAAAATAGATGTGCACTACTTTCAACTGCTCCACTCCCACAAACACATAAGTTCATGTCTCTCAGCATAGCTCTCCTTGTTGCTAGATTGTCTTTTGTTCTGTCGGTGACCTATAATTATCAGCATGAAATACCACAAAACTCCGACCAACATATTCCTCATTTTGGATTCAGCATGTGCCTGATGATTTTGTTGAAGAAATTTCTGTGACTCTTGTGTGCCTATGTGAATTTGGATATCTTACATAGTACTGAGATTTAAAGAGTAGATTTTAACGTATAATTTTGTGCAGATTTTTTATCAATTACTATTTTTTTTATTTCAGTTATTATAATTTCAGAAATGGTTTATGGAATAATACCTGGTCTGAATTTTGAACTTCTACAGATAAATCAATTGATTCCGTCGGTGAAGCAGCTTTGAAAAGAACTGAATAATAAACTTGTATTTTTCTGGAACTTTTCCATGCATTCGAAGTAAATCATGATCAGAGCAAGAGAATATTACAGCATTATAGTATGAGAGGAATAAAGTACATAATAAGAGGAGAATGGATATAAGTTGTTGATAATTAGCATGTTGTTACCTCTAAATTTACTGCATCCGAAGTATAATTTAGACTCCAAAATGAAGACAGATTAGGAGATGTGAAAGAAAATTAGGATGCTACCTCAAAAAGATATACAGGCCAAGATGATTGTTAAGGTTCAGTTTGTGCCTACTTTGGCCTTCTAATGAAATTTTAAGTTAAAGCATTGTCTTAAGGTAATCTTTTGCATGACAGTGCAAACTACAGTTATACATATACAACCTTGCTTTGACCCTTTTTACGTGCTCATCAACTCTTAAAAAATATTCTGTATAACTCTGCATTCTTGAAAGCACTACGCCAAAATGTCATTATATGTATAAACAAGTTCACTATCATCATGAACAGATGGTCCTAGCTGACCGTGAGGAATATCATTAAACCCATTCTGATTCCGAGTTTCGAAAGGTTCAATTGAAGGTTCTTTCGTGATCTTTTCTTCTTCAGCAAGATCACCTTTTCTTGGTGTGTGATCAAAAACAAGTTTCCTGAAACAAGTTTAACTGACACCGGTGAGGTCACAAGCTTCCTCAGCAGGGATGGTATCAATTTCACGTTCATTATTTAGCGTCAAAACATCATCAACTAAAGAATCTTGGCCCTCTTCGCAATTATGTCTAGTCTTATTTGCATAGGTGTCTACTACATCCTCCACGATGAGATCTTCTGTTACTGTAGTGATTATTTTAATCTCAGCACAATCATCTTTACAAGAAACATCGATACTCATCCCTTCTTCTTGCTTTAATTTTTCATAATCCCTATTTTCTCCATCACAAAGTGAAACCATGTGCTCACCAGTCTTCTCAATACTAACAACAGGTTCGGTGACAGAATGTTCTTCAACCGATTCCACAGACGTCGAAAACGCTTGGGTCATCCAAGCAGCGTCGATCTCCTCTTTCAACGGCATAAGAATTCTTATAATATACGTTATCAAAACAGAGTGTTTAAAAATATCTTTAACCGTCTTACGCGAGTTATCTGCCATTTTGAAAGCATGTCTCAAAAGGTCGGTCAAGGAGTAATCTTTGTTGTAACAAAACGGACAACGATATATTGAATCAAAGATTTTAAATTTGTAGTAATCATCCTTCAACTTTGTGTAATATCTATGCTCATAGTATTCCAAATCAGATTCATGGGTATGTTTTGATTTTCGGTACGTAACAATAGTAGGGATGTTATTATATGAACCCTAATAACCGGAATTGGTTCTCCTCCTTTTGTTCAGATTGTTTCTGTCGTTGTTGTTGTTGTTGGCGTTGTTGTTGTCAACCTTAATTGTCCACGCTGCCATATGATCTGACAGCGCTTTGATGTCGTGGTAAGAGTCGCGGTTATGCCGGCAAACTCTGCCCTCGTCATAAGTTGATCTCCCATGGCTGATCATGTTAGAAAAAAGAACAGGAGAAACCTGCTCTGATACCAACTGACGCAGTACGGAAGCAAGGGTTAGCAAACGCTAAACCTAAAAGATAAAGAGACAGGTTGCAAGCCGCAAACCTGTCAAATAAGGGTTTCCGAAATCCACCAGAATCGAGAGAAAATCTCGAATAATTTTATTGAATCAAAAAGCTATAAGTTGTCTCTTAGATTACAACTGTTAAGCATACATAGGGAAATAACAAACCCTAATGGGCCTAAAATAACAAACTGAAAACAAAATAGAAAATTCTAGAAAATTAGGCTGAAATAATAAATACTACTAAATTACTAATAAAACCCTCAGGCATCAAGAACACATAACAAATAATGATTTAGAGAAATCATTGTTAGTTTGTATAGTTTTATTTATTGGATCGGTAATCATTAAATGAACTATGTTAGAAATAATCTGCTCAGTTGATAGTATTGGAATGTGGCTGAGAACAAAAACAAACATCAAACATTATCTATGAAGCAATGACACCGAACATGACATGGATCTCCTTTGGTTTTTTATTTTATTCATTAGTTTTTTTTTTTGAAAGGATTATTTTATTCATTAGTGTAGACACCAATAATAATTTAAGAAAATGAAAGTGATTAAATGTAACCGCATTGTCGGTCCCTAGACACGCTTAGCTTTCGATCTGAAGTGCCGCGCTACATAAAAGATTATTTAACATAACAACCCACCTCTGTTCCCTATTCTGATTTATCCTCATAACCACCGCTGATAACATAATAGCCTCCTTCAAAAGAGTTTCTGGAGTAGCACTCTGAGGAACACCACCATTCTCCATCAGCGTAGATTCAATAAAAGCAGCTGATTGGCCGAATCTTTTCTCAAGGTCCTCTCGTGACATACGTTGTGCTCTGTCACCATCAAATCCAGAACCTGAAAAAATATCCATAACAATTGCTAAAATTAAATACCTAAATCATACTTTAGGTTAACACAATTTTAACATGAGATACAATACAACACTCCAAAGAAGCAAGAAAGCAAGCTACATTTCTTTTCAGCAATTGAAAATGACAACGTTAAATATGGCAAAAATACTTGATAAAAAAAATAGTTTGAACTATGGAACTATTATGCAACGAACGCAGGCCTACCTTCTACTCCTTCTTCAATATCCTCCAGACTGAAGATCGACACAGTTGGACCGACGTGCTTGTTATACTTTTTCATGTCTGATCCTTTCTTACTATATTTTGAACTCTTCTTTCTACTTCCACCACAGAGTGATGACAGAAACCCAGGCTTTTTATGTTTCAGTTTAAGAGTTCTTCACCGTATAAAGCCGTCCTATTGAAGACACATCCAGTACCGACATAAACTGGACATAGCAAACATGTTTACTGAGTATTAAATTCTTCGTTTTCTCTCTTAAAAGTAAAATGATATATTTATCGAGTATGATCATTTTTTTTCTTCGTAAAATTGATTCTAATTTGGAGTTGATATTTAAAGTTTGTGATTCTAAGCTTTGTTTTTAGTTTCAAATTTAATGTTCATTTGATTTTTATGAAAATATATTCATCATAAATCAAGTTACGTTCTACTAACTTTTTTAACTTAATGTTCATTTGATTTTTATGAAAATATATTCAACATAAATCAAGTTACGTTCTACTAACTTTTTTAACTAAGATTAAAATGTTTATGACACACTTTAGATATGCCACGTAACAAAGAAAACTACAAATGGTAAAGTTGAAAGTATTTTTATGAAGCAAGGTAAAGTTGAAACTATACTTTGATCGAATGGCTTGTGGCACATTATATAAAGAGTTGTTCTGGCTGAAAACTATCAAAATAGAAACCACACCAAAAATTTAAAGTTTGAAATACTTTAACTAAAACAAATATGATGCAGGAGGGTTTTATTAGTAATTTAGTAGTATTTATTATTTAGCCAAATCTTAGTAGTTTTCTAGAATTTTCTATTATTATTACGTTTTATTTTATTTTGACCCACGGGTTTGTTATTTCTTTTACTATATAAGCAGAACTTATGTAGCCTAAGAGGCACACTTTTGATTCAATAAAATTATTAGAGATTTTCTCTCAATTCTGGTGGATTCCGGAACCCTTATTTTGATAGGTTTGTCGCTTGCAACCCTATTTTCACAAGTTTGTCGCTTGCAAACTTGTTCTTTTCTATCTAGGTTTAGCGTTTGCTAACCCTACGCTTCCGTACTGCGTCAGTTGGTATCAGAGCAGGTTTCTCCTGTTCTTTTTCTAACGTGATCAGCCATGGGAGATCAACCGGTGACGAGGGCAGAATTTGACGGTTTACATACGGCCGCCAAAGCTCTGTTAGATCAGATGGTGGCATTAACAGCTAAGATCGGTAATATCAACAACAACAACCTCAACTACAACGACAAAAACAATCAGAACAGGAGATGTGGACCAATTAGGGTTCGTGGTAGAAACATAGGGTTTAGGGTTCGTGATCAGATGGTGGCATTAACGCTAAACTTGTTCTTTTCTATCTAGGTTTAGCGTTTGCTAACCCTACGCTTCCGTACTGCGTCAGTCAACTTGATTGTTTCACAAGTTTGTCGCTTGCAAACTTGATTGTCCTCAATAATTTGATTGTTTCTACCACGAACCCTAATTGGTCCACATCTCCTGTTCTGATTGTTTTTGTCGTTGTAGTTGAGGTTGTTGTTGTTGATATTACCGATCTTAGCTGTTAATGCCACCATCTGATCTAACAGAGCTTTGGCGGCCGTATGTAAACCGTCAAATTCTGCCCTCGTCACCGGTTGATCTCCCATGGCTGATCACGTTAGAAAAAGAACAGGAGAAACCTGCTCTGATACCAACTGACGCAGTACGGAAGCGTAGGGTTAGCAAACGCTAAACCTAGATAGAAAAGAACAAGTTTGCAAGCGACAAACTTGTGAAAATAGGGTTGCAAGCGACAAACCTATCAAAATAAGGGTTCCGGAATCCACCAGAATTGAGAGAAAATCTCTAATAATTTTATTGAATCAAAAGTGTGCCTCTTAGGCTACATAAGTTCTGCTTATATAGTAAAAGAAATAACAAACCCGTGGGTCAAAATAAAATAAAACGTAATAATAATAGAAAATTCTAGAAAACTACTAAGATTTGGCTAAATAATAAATACTACTAAATTACTAATAAAACCCTCCTGCATCAAAATAAGTTCAAGCCACAAATAAATATATTTAAAAATAAACCTTGTATTCGTCATAGTCTTTTTTTTTTTTATGACACCGTTTTTGTTATGACACCGTTAAAAATCAAAAGTCTAACCAATGTTTGTTATCAAAAGAAAACATTGGAAAGAAAACATTGTCTCCTATAACAATATTCCTTAGCTATGATCTACGAATACGCCATAGTGAAAATAGAACAGGGCAACCAAATATTTCTAATGCAAACAACAGAGTTAAGAGTTAAAACAAATAAACTCAACTATAGAACGGTAAACCACACTCATTTTAAAGAAATAAACAACTGGCCTCAAAAAATCAATATCAGCTGCAGCATCGACAATTAAAAATCGACTAACTTACCATCTAGGCTCAACACTACGAGCTCGTTAATTAAAGCTTTCAGCCACTTAGATACATTAGGGCTTGAAAAGCTCCATGTAATGATCCATTCAACAAAGCAAGTAGCGTGAACAAGAGATACAAGTCAGGTTGTTTGAAAATACACCGCAGCATGTGAACAATAAAACTAAAGGATGATTCTCTTAGGTCTAGCATAACTTAAAGGATGTACACAATAAGCGCAAGTGATGGATGAGACGTTTGACAACAAAATGACAGGTACAACCCTGCATTGGTTGAGGTCTAGCAGCATGATTTCGAGTATTAAGTCGATATCTCCAACTAGGTACCTTCACACAGAACAAAATTCAACATAACTTGGATGACAGAGCCAAAATGATACAGAGCACAATTGTATTCATGGGATAAAAGCTAATTAGGAGTCATTTTTTATTATTAAAGAATGGTAAATTCTTAGTGTACATAATTATCTTATTTATCAAACTACTAACAGAATTTTATTCTCCTAACAATTACTGTTCTTAACAATGACAACATAACTATTGGAATCCCGATTGTGCACATGACTTCTTAAGTATCAAAATATCCAGTTCGCTACCATGTTATCTGTAAGAGTTAACTTAAAATTAGGTTCTGGAAAAATCGTGCCACGATTCATAAGCAACGTGCCACGATTCAGAAGCAACGTGCCACGATTGGAAGAAACGTGCCACGATTGGTTGAAAGCAGTTCCTGAGGCAAGCACTGGAAAAGTTGTGCCACGATGGAATCGTAACGTGGCACGATGGTACGCTGAAGGAAATAACATAAACGTATTTTCATTGAAGATTTGTTCCATATTTTAAGGGTTACTTTTACTATAAATATAAACCTTGTATCAGATGAAAAAGTGTGTAGAAAAACAGGGTTTAGAAGCCAACAAACAAACTAGGGTTTATAGAGAATTTCTCGTGGCAACAAACACTAGGGTTGGGATTGTTTTGATTCACCTTAGAACAAAACACTGTTAGGATTGAGTCTCTTGGTCACGGGAAGAGATTGGGACTTGGGTAGAATTAGGTTTGAAGACTGATTCTCGTAACCCTCAATATCTCTTTGTAAAGAAACTCATATCATTATAGTGGAACGGAGAGCTGCTCTCTCCCCCAGAGTAGGTCATCATTAGACTGAACTAGGCAAACAGATTCTTGTGTTCTCTTTCTTCCTTTCATCTCTTGTTGTTTTATTTGTGTTTGAATTAATTTTTGTCACCCGCTTGATTTGATTGCTTCGTACTAATTTGCTCCACGCATCAAGTTTTTATTGGTGTGGTTTTCACAACGAATTCACAACAATTGGCATCTTTTCACCGGTGGTAAAACATTGTTCTATAAGGGTATTTATGGCGATTGTTAACATGTATGATCTTGAGTTAGAACAGATGGATGTGAAGACCGCATTTCTACATGGAGAGTTGGAAGAAACTATCTATATGCAACAACCAAAAGGTTTCGTAGAAGATAATACAAAAGTATGTTTGTTGAAGAAATCTTTGTATGGGTTAAAGCAAAGTCCAAGGCAGTGGTATTGTAACGTCTGTTTCGATTATTTAATTATTTTAATGAGTTTTAGAATATATTTATATGATTAGTGTGATTTATAAGATTTATGTGATTTATATGATTTTAGAGAAATTTATGAGACGTTGTGACTTATTTTATTGTTTAATAAAATAAGATTCGAAAATAAAATAAATATTAAGTTGTGGGGTTATTTTGTGTAGAGATATATTTGTTATTTGATGTAGAGATATATTTGTTATTTTGTGTAGAAATATATATGTTATTTGATGTAGAAATATATTTGTTATTTTGTGTAGAAATATATTTGTTATTTTGTGTGGAAATATATATGTTATCTGGTGTAGAAATATATTTGTTATTCAGTGAAGAGGTATATTTGTTATTTGGTGTTAAAATATTATATACATATATATTTTGATGAAATATGCTATTATGTGTTATTTGGTGTATTAATATTATTAAGTGGGAGAGATATATATTTAATTTAGAAATAAATAAGATTATGAGGAAAAGAGTAATTTTGAGGTGTAAGAGAAATTAGATGAGGGGTTATAAATAAGAGAAGTTAGGTTTAGAAAGACATAGAACGTACGATCAGTTTTTGGAGAAAACAAGGTTTAGAGAGAAGAGATGAGAAGAGAAGAGAAGAGAAGACAAAGAGAAGAGAGAAGAGGCTGCATCGATTGTTAAGGTAAGGGTGAGACTAGCATTCAATCTTATTATGTGTATGATTCTAACGATTAGATTTAACAAGTTGTAGGAAGAGTTTTTGAGAGATTGAAGAATTAGGGTTTGAGTGAGAATTGAGGATTAGATGATGAGAAGTTGTTAGATTGATGTAGAAATTGTGTGCAGACCTTAGATAATCCATGGGTAATCATAATCATAGAGCTTGAAGTGAATTTATGTTGTTCTTGAAGGTTTTCATG
The DNA here is from genome assembly GCF_051527215.1 of Medicago sativa. Classification (NCBI taxonomy): domain Eukaryota; kingdom Viridiplantae; phylum Streptophyta; class Magnoliopsida; order Fabales; family Fabaceae; genus Medicago; species Medicago sativa. Next base: position 33,143,895 of record NC_140756.1, on the reverse strand, counting down.
AAAAATGGGTCAAATGGTGATTTTTGTTGAAAGGGTGTTTTAGTTCAAGTTTTATATGGATTTGGGTGTCTTTTCATGTTTAGAAACGTTTAAACAAACTTTGGGACCAAATTTGGGCTTAGGGGATTCAAAATTGGGATTTTGGGATGAAAATGGAGTTTTTCCGAGAGCTATCTCAGACAGCATTCTCTGTTTCATGTTTTTGCATCTTTTTCACACATTTCAGTTTTGAATTGGCTTTAGATTGAAACACGAAAGTTGTAAGTATGGATGTTAGCTTTCTAATGCCGTTGGTTTGACTTCAAAAGGATATACAGAACTTGAGTTATGGTCAAATTACTGCAAGTAGGTCACTGTGAATTTTTATGGACTTTCAGCACAACTTTTTCGAATTTAAAATGAAAACTGGTATTGATCAATACAGAATTGGTCTTAGGCGTAAACATGAAAGTTTTAGATAATTTTGTTAGCTTTCCAGTGGCTTTAGTTTGACGTGAAAATGATCTTTGGTCTTTGAGTTATGATAAAAATACTACACGGAGGTCTTAGCGAAATTGCACAGTGATAGCATTCTCTGTTTCATGCTTTTGCGTTTTGTTCATATGTTTCTGTTTTGAATTGATCTTTGTTGTAAACATGAAAGTTGTTAATAATTGTGATATCTTTCCAGTAGCCTTGGTTTGACATGAAAATATGTTGTGCATGATCATTTATGTTCTTACAAAGATGCATGATGAATTGTTGATGTTTGAATATAATATTAATGATGATCTGTGAAGTTGTTATAAGATGATTTAATGTTGTTACTAATGATATATATAATCGTATATGCATTATGTGTTATTATGATGCTTATGTTGATGTGATGCTTAAGATGCTATTATTATCATTTGATATTGTTATGTTATGATGTTGATATGATGTGACTTATAAGTGCTGCATATGTTGTTGTTGATCTAAGACGTAAGCTATTCATGAAGTTTCTAAGACGTAAGATGTTGAGTCCATGCATACTCATTTAAAGATGAGGGCTCATGCCCTGGAGCTTTTTCTCAACGACGACGAGGGCTCATGCCGTAGGAGCTTTTGCTCAACGACGATGAGGGCTTATGCCCTAGGAGTATATTTATGCTCAACGATGATGAGGGCTTATGCCCTAGAATGGTACCACATGCATTTGCATTTCATGATGATTCGAGATGGTTTAAGACGTTAAGAGTTGCATAGTTGAGTCAAGATGATTTAAGATGAAGAGTTGCATAGTCGAGTCAAGTGGTTAAGTTATGATGTTTAAGATGATGAATGATTATGAAGTTGCTTATGATGAATGATTATGAAGTTGTTTATGATGATTGATTATGAAGTGGTTTATGATGATGATGTTATGTTGATGCTATAATGATAATTATTATGATAAGTTGATGATATGATGCTATATGATTTATGATATGATGTCTATAATTATTAATTGATGATATGTGATGATGTTTTATGAATATATTTATGATGATATATGATGACGTTTATGTTTGTACTTATGATGCTATAAGATGATGTTTTATGATTATATTTATGAAGATATATGATGATGTTTATGATTGTATTTTTGATGATGTATGATGAAGTTTAAGATGTTAGATATAATTGTTGAATTATATGCCTAATATTATTGTTTAGTGAAATCTCACCCCTTCTGCTTGAAAATGTTGCTCTTCGTATGGGTAACTTGCAGGTAACCTAGATTAGTTACGGTCGTGAGTGGACTCCTCACAAGTGTGTGTCTTAGGTGCTCTGATACGTAACAAGATGAGATTATGTCTTTACTTTCTGTTCCTTACGTATTACTTTATGAATCTTTCGAGAATTGAGGTTGAACTAAGTTTTATGAGATTTTATATTGAGGCCCTTGTGCCAAAGATTTTTTAAGTTGCCAAACTATTTCGCTGCGAAGTTTTAAATATTATGTTGTAGAACGTTTTGAAGGATAAATCATTATTTATTCTATTTATGATTTTTAAGAAATGTGACATTCCGTTTTATGATGAAAAACTCTGATTTTATTTAAGAAATTTTTACGTTGGGAAAACGGGGTGTTACAGGTATTGTCGGTTTGATGAGTTCCTAGTAAAGACTGGTTTTGTGAGAAGCAACTATGATAGTTGTGTGTACATGATGAGAAGAAATGAGAAAGTCATTCTCTACCTTCTCATTTATGTAGATGATATTCTTATGGCAAGTTCTGACATGCATGAGATTCAGAATCTCAAGAAAAGATTGAATGATGAATTTAAGATGAAGGATCTTGGTAATACAAAGAGGATACTTGGTATGGATATCATGAGGGGTCGAAACAAAGGTGAGTTGTTCTTATCTCGGCAAGGTTACTTGAGGAAAGTGATGGAGCATTTCAGAATGAAAGATTATAAGGTCGTTGGCACTCCTCTTGGTCATCACACAAAGTTGTCAATAAAGCAGTGTCCTTAATCCGATGAAGAGAAAAGCAAGATGGAGGGTACTCCCTATGCAAGTTGGGTTTGAAGCATCATGTATGATATGGTTTGTAGTAGACCGGACTTATCCTATGCAATAAGTGTGATAAGTCGGTTTATGGCAAATCCGGGTCAAATGCATTGGCAAGCTTTGAAGTGGGATGAATGGGTCTTTGAATGGTGGTCTGAAGTATACAAGGTCACCACCAGGAAGGGATGCTTTGGAGGGATGATACGACACCGATAGGACCGTCTTGAAAACAGGTAACTTGACCCTAACCGCGACCTGCCGGTAGAACCATAGTTATCAAATAAGGAACTTGACCCTAACCGCGACCTGCCGGTAGAACCAAAGTTATCAAACAAAGTGCGACCCTAACCGCGACCTGCCGGTAGAACCAACACTATAAAAGTTCTTATCCCAAGAACAAAGGAAAAGTTCTCACAATCGAGAAAACTCAAATATATTAATCTTCAAATTGTGATTTGAGAATTACATGAGCTTCTTATTTATAGCCTAGGCTTGGAATACTAAAGATAAATTCCCACTACCATGCATTTACCAAATACTTTGATAAGTGCATGTTTATTACCTAGAAAATGGGCACTAACATGCTTAAAATTCCCACTAGCCACTATAATAACTTAGAGCACTACTTTGAAGCATTTGGAGAGGCTAGGAGAATACAAAAGACCATCTAAAAATTCACCCAAAATAAAAAACGAAAATTGCTTATTAAAATGATGAAAATTGGATTTTTAATGCTTCTTGTCATGTGATTTTTTTATAGGTTTCCTTCCACATGCTTAGTGAACTCTTGATCTCATCATTCTCCCCCTCTTCAAGAGGATTTGTCCTCAAATCCAAACCAGTATAAAATGGAAGTGAGTTATGTGGAAATTGTTCTCCTTTTGATTCTTGGACATAAACATATTTCCAAATCTCATAATTGTTTCCCACACTTTGAGGAGGTTCTTCTTCATTCACTTGATTGCCTTCATGAATTAGAGAAGAAAGGTTAGAATATTGAAAAATATTAGAAGAATTCCAACACTTAGCCGCACAAAACAATCTAGATGAAGGTACAAGTGTAATAGTAGGCAAGAAATTTCCAACATTTTTATCTCCCTTTTCATTCACCTTATTCACCTTATTCTCTTCATTTTCCTTACAATCTTCTTTCCCCTCTACTTTTTTCTCCTCATCGACCAAACTCTCAACGATTTCTTTCTCGATCTCTCTTTTCATGATTTGATCTTGATCCACTTGATCATGTGTTATAGTGATTTGACGAGTTTTAAATGAAAATGTGTATGCTTTGGTGTGTCGATCATACTTTGCTCGATGTCTGTGCTGCCACGGAAGCCCAAGTAACAAATCCATCGTTTTGGAAGGCACCACATCACATAGAACCTCATCTTCATATTCTCCAAGTATGAATGACACTCTTACTTGTTTCGTCACGAGAACATCAGCCATATCTTTAAACTCTGGATCCTCAAGACTATAAAGTTTGTATGGTTTTGGATGCTCAAGTATCGGAAGTTCCCACTTCTCCACCATGGTTGTACTGGCCGTGTTGATCCAATATTTTCTATCAATGTACAAGCCACAAACTTTATCATTCACAAGACACCTTGTAAAGAAACAATTATTCCTTTGTTTGCCTTCCATGAAGAACAACTAAAAGATACAAACTTGGCAACAAAAAATTCCTTCTTTCTTGTTGAACTTTTTTTTTCTTTTGTTTCTGTTGAATAAACTTTTTTTTCCGTAAAGTTGCTTCTTCTTTTTTTTTTGTTCGACTTATATTTTCTTGTTACCACTTTTTTTTTTTTGGGAATAGGAAAATAGGATAAGGTGATATTGGTACTATCAACTTTATTTAATCTTTCTATTCCAAAAAAAAAAAAAAAGTAGCATTACCGAAGAAAAAATAGGATAAGGTGATATTGATACTACACAATTCAAAGGAATAAAACAAGAAAGATGACACAAAATAAATAACAATGGTGGAACCCTTTATTTGTATATTTTTTGTTAAAGAAAACAAAATCTAAGATAGATAACACCTGATTTCAAGAGCCGAAGCTCTGATACCAACTGATACGACACCGATAGGACCGTCTTGAAAACAGGTAACTTGACCCTAACCGCGACCTGCCGGTAGAACCATAGTTATCAAATAAGGAACTTGACCCTAACCGCGACCTGCCGGTAGAACCAAAGTTATCAAACAAAGTGCGACCCTAACCGCGACCTGCCGGTAGAACCAACACTATAAAAGTTCTTATCCCAAGAACAAAGGAAAAGTTCTCACAATCGAGAAAACTCAAATATATTAATCTTCAAATTGTGATTTGAGAATTACATGAGCTTCTTATTTATAGCCTAGGCTTGGAATACTAAAGATAAATTCCCACTACCATGCATTTACCAAATACTTTGATAAGTGCATGTTTATTACCTAGAAAATGGGCACTAACATGCTTAAAATTCCCACTAGCCACTATAATAACTTAGAGCACTACTTTGAAGCATTTGGAGAGGCTAGGAGAATACAAAAGACCATCTAAAAATTCACCCAAAATAAAAAACGAAAATTGCTTATTAAAATGATGAAAATTGGATTTTTAATGCTTCTTGTCATGTGATTTTTTTATAGGTTTCCTTCCACATGCTTAGTGAACTCTTGATCTCATCAAGGGATTTGTGGATGCGGACTATGCAGGTAATGTAGACACTAGAAAATCTTTATCAGGATTTGTGTTTACTTTGTTCGGTACAGCAGTAACTTGGAAGGAAAATCAACAATCAGTTGTAGCTCTTTCAACAACTCAAGCAGAGTACATTGCCCTTGTTGAAGGGGTCAAGGAAGCCATATGGTTGAAAGGTATGATTGGAGAAATGGGGATTAGTCAAGGGTGTGTGAAGATACATTGTGATAGCCAAAGTTCCATTCATTTGGCAAATCATCAGGTATATCATGAAACAACAAAACACATTGCATTTATTTGCACTTTGTTAGAGACATGATTGAGACAAAGGAGATCATGGTGGAGAAAGTGGCATCAGAAGAAAATCCAGCAGACATGTTCACCAAGGTGGAAAATCAGTAGATCATGATGGTTAAATTGGCATCATCACTGATTTGAAGTCAAGGTGGAGAATTGTAAGAGTTACCTTAAAATTAGGTTCTGGAAAAATCATGCCACGATTCAGAAGCAACGTGCCATGATTGGTTGAAAGCAGTTCCTGAGGCAAGCACTGGAAAAATCGTGCCACGATGGAATCGTAACGTGGCACGATGGTACGCTGAAGGAAATAACAGAAACGTATTTTCAGTGAAGATTTGTTCCATATTTTAAGGGTTACTTTTACTATAAATATAAACATTGTATCAGATGAAAAAGTGTGTAGAAAAACAGGGTTTAGAAGCCAACAAACAAACTAGGGTTTATAGAGAATTTCTCTTGGCAACAAACACTAGGGTTGGGATTGTTTTGATTCACCTTGAACAAAACACTGTTAGGATTGAGTCTCTTGGTCACGGGAAGAGATTGGGACTTGGGTAGAATTAGGTTTGAAGACTAATTCTTGTAACCCTCAATATCTCTTTGTAAAGAAACTCATATCATTATAGTGGAACGGAGAGCTGCTCTCTCCCCCAGAGTAGGTCATCATTAGACCGAACTAGGAAAACAGATTATTGTGTTCTCTTTCTTCCTTTAATCTCTTGCTGTTTTATTTTTGTTTGAATTAGTTTTTGTCACCCCCTTGATTTGATTGCTTGGTATTAATTTGCTCTGCGCATCAAGTTTTTATTAGTGTGGTTTTCACAACGAATTCACAACATTATCGATTCCAAGTTCAGGACAGTAAAACGAAAATGGTTCAAACTTATAATCGTGTGTAACAGTAGGAAATTGAACAATGATGAAATTTTCTAATAGGAAAACATAACATCGTTTTACATTACCAATTTCCAATGATCTACCATAAACACAATATAACAAAGCAAGAAAATGCTAGAAAAATTCAACAAAATGTCATAAAAGTAAGGCAATATTCTGATCACATAAACAAAAGAGTAAAAAATAAATTCAGGACATTAAAACGAAAATACACTGAGTAAGAATGTTATACCACAGACAAACTAAACAAGCAAGAAAATGCTAGAACATTTTTTTTTACAAGGGAAACATAAAATCATTTCACACCACCAAATTCGAATGTTGTACCACAAACAAACTAAACAAGCAAGAAAATGCTAGAACATTTTTTTTAAATGTCACAAAAGTTGAACAATCTTTTGATAAAATAACCAAAAGAGTAAGAAAACATTAAAAAAATGATCATAATGATTTTGAATAAAGTGTAAGAATGAAGGCAGAAACTCACAGCATGTACACAAGATATTCATCATCCTTGTGCTCCTTCAAGGTGCCAATATTTTGTTTCTTTCCTCTATCGATATGAAACTGAGTTGGGCACAACACATTAGAGCACTCACCAATTATAAAAGCATTAAATCTATCATATTGGGCAACCTCGTCATTGTGTTCAGCATTTCCATAATTAATCAAAGTCAACATGTTGACTTTGATTAATTTTGGAAATGCTGAACACAATGACGAGGTTGCCCAATATGATAGATTTAATGCTTTTATAATTGGTGAGTTTTCTACTGTACAGTAGAAAACTCCTCCTCTAGTGCGTCTTACAAAAGTATCTTCCCTACTAATTCAACTAGATTCTTGGCTATCGTGAGGAAGTGTATTGGTAAACCACTTGCCATTAGAGTAGTCGGTGCTTTAATGTGAAGCATAGACAAATATGAAGATTGGGAGGCTATGACGCGTAAGGATCTTTGCAAGATCAAGAAAAATTATCAAGATGTTATATTTCAACTAATAAAGTTGAGTTATGATCATTTTCTTTACCTTTTAAGAGGTGTTTTACCTTCTGCTTACTCTTTCAAAATTATAGCTTCATCAACAAGAAAACTTTAATTCAACTTTGGATCCTTGGAGGCTTTATTTCAAATGGTGATGTTGAAGACTACTTCACAACTATACTCCACATATCCTTCTTCCAAGATGTTCATAGAGACGGGCCATGACAACATATTTGGATTCAAGATGCAAAAATTTAATGCACAACTTTGCTACTGCAATCCATAATAACAAGTATGTCCAGATCAGTTGAAAGAAACAAAGACAATCAAATAATATCGATCAAGTAACTTGTCATAGTTCGTTTGTCGAACTGATCTGTTCAGATGCACGGCAAGCTCCAAGTGGTCTTCTTAAGGCAGACAAACAAAAGACATTCTTGTTACCGCATGTTCATACCATATTTGTTATTAAAGAACCTGCAACAGAACTGGTCATATCCACATTCAATAAACTATGCATGCTGACTTGTAGGAATATGATCAACTTTAACATTCCTTCAATATGTATTGGTGAGCTCCGTTATACGAATTATCTCGACATTTCTGATGGCACTTGTATTCAAAGTCTCCCGTACTCTTTGATAAAATTGTACAATTTAGAAACTCTTATACTCAATGGATGTATAGGCTTGAGAAAGTCGCCAAAAAATACGTGGAAATTAACAAAATTTCAGCATTTAGAATTCATGGGTTGTTCTTTATCCACTTGCATACCACTTGGCTTAGGTAAATTGACTACTCTTCACACTATAATTCCATTTCATAGTGTCGGAGCTAGTCAGCTTAAATATTTATATAATTTGACATAAGTGTTCACTGTTTCAAGCAAGGAATGTTTATGGTCTACTCCAACAGAAGATAAAGGAATGACGTTACATAGCAAGTCGCATCTAAAAATGTTTGAAAAGTGTCTTACATTGTAACTTCATTCCTTTAACTTATGTTGAAGTGACCTTAAACATTCCATTGCTTGAAACGGTGAGCATTTCTGTCAAATTATCTAAGTCTCTTAGCTCATTAGCTCAGGCTCTATGAAATGGCATCACAGTTTGAAGATTAGTCAATTTACCTAAACCAGAAGGTATGCAAGTGGATAAAGGACACCCGATAAATTCAAAATGTTTTATTTTAGTGAACTTCCCTGCCTTTTCCGACCATTTTCTAAAGCTCAAGCGTTTATCGAGTAAAAAGTTTTAAATTGTACAACTTAGTGAAAGAGTTTAAATACCTTTAATACATGTGCTATCGAAAATGTCGAGATAAAGCGTATGAATGAGTTCACAAATAGAAGAAGGATGTTTGGTGGTGAACATATACATATTCTAAGAGTCGGCACACGTAGTTTTTGTAATGTGGATATGATCAATATATTGAAGGGTTTTCAAAATATGAATCGCATTAAAATGTTGTTATAACAAGAATGTTTTTTAATATGTCCCCTCAAGAATACCACTTGGAGGTTGCCATGAATCTAAAAATAATGGTTAGAGAAACGAGACATGACGTACTTGTTATTAAACATGTCCCCTCGACTGATATGGACAAACTTGTAATTAAAAATTGCAGTAGCAAAGTCATGCAAATAGATCATGCATCTTGAGTCTCATCCATGACCATCTCTATGAACAAGAAGGATATGTTGAATAGAGTAGTGAAGTACTCTTCGGCATCATCATCATCAAGCTTTCTGCAACCCAAAGTCGGATTAACTTTGTCTTGTTAATGAAACTATCCTTCTGAAAGAGTGATCAAAATGTAAAGCACCTTTTAAAAAGGTGAAGCGGCCTGAAAATTCAAGAGTTGCTCGAAAAACAATGAAGTCACCACCAAAGTTTATTAAAATAGGGAAAACGTTGAAAAAACCCCTTTAAAACGAAGAAAAAAAATGGTCTTTGAAATCAGATGTTAGGTTCGGAAGTCGATTATGGATAGGAAGGTGTTAATCCATTAAAAAACGGTTACTCTAATTAATTGTGCAAGATTTGTTAACTTCTAAAATATTTATTTCTCCTTATTATTAAATGAGAATTAAAATTAAGTTTTTTTAATGAAATTGCAATGTTTAAATATAGAGGAAAAAAAAGGTTTTTTTTATTGTTTTATTTGACAAGAGTTTGTTCTTGCTCCCACATATCTTCTGGTGCGATGGAGAATTCAAAGTTACGTAGCTCTTGGTTTGTTTTAAAAAAAATGATTTTTGTTGTGATTTGTTTGGTAAAAGTTAGCTTGATAAAAAGAAGTTGCGATTTGATGAAAATAAAATGTTAGAATGTGGGAAGTTGATTAAGATGAAGTTTGAGATGATTAAACTAAAAGAGGATTTAAGGTAATCATCGACTTGGAGATTTTTGCGATGACCAAGCTAAAAGAAAATTTAGAGTAGTCACCGACTTTTAGATTTTTGCAATACAAACCAAAAGAGGATTTGGAGTAATCACCGAAGTAGAGATTTACCAAGCTAAAAGAAAATTTAGAGTAGTCACCGACTTTTAGATTTTTGCAATACAAACCAAAAGAGGATTTGGAGTAATCACCGACGTAGAGATTTTTGCGATGAGCAAACCAAAAGAAGATTTAGAGTAGTCAGCGACTTTTAGATTTTTGAAATGATCAAACCAAAAGAGGATTTGGAGTAATCACCGACTTTGAAAATTACATAGTGACAGAATCAAAGGTGGATTCGATACATTCACTACTTTATTATTATTTTATAAAAAGGATTGCGAAAAATTGATTATGATCAGTCTAATTGGTTTTATAAGCGAGTTTGAGAACGAGTAAGTTGTACAACTTGTGTTCTGACAACTCGAGAATTAAAGAGATGTACATCCAATTAACCCTCTTAAAATGATTTGATTCGAAAGTGATCTTTTGAACGATCAAGTCGGACAACTTGTATCCTTGCACCTCGATGATCAAAGAGATGTACATCCAATTAATCCTCTTAAAATGATTTTTTTTGAAAATTAGTACAAGAACGACCAAGTTGTACAACTTGTGTCTTAGACTAGGATCAACAAGATGTCACATATCAGTTAATCCCGTTTATTAAAACAAAACTTTATTATTTAATAAGTTAATTAAATATGTCAACGTATAATAAAAATAAAAACATATGATAGTGTTTGCATAGCAATAAAAGAAAGTGGACTAACGAGCTTGAGCCTCTTCTCTATTTTTTGGCCTTCTCTCTTAATGTTTGTTCTATTGTTTTTGTTTGTTTTGTCTATTGTTATTTTTGTTGTGTTTTGATGAATGGTTCGTCAAGGGTTGGTTTTTATGGATATGAGAATGGTTTAGTGAAAATAGTTGATGGTTCAAAAATTGTGGTTTGTTGTTGATGATGATGATGATGAAAAAATGGTAGTGGTTTGTCTAACTCACCACATTTTGTTATCTTCCTTTCTGTTTTTCGGTTCTGACCCCTCCTTTTGCTTTGATTTATTTTTGATATAGATTTGGGTAAATATTGAGAAGATGATTGAAAAATGGTGGTGATTGTAGTTGAGTTTAAAGGGAAGTTTGGTGTGGAAAGGAAGAAGGTTTTTTTTTTTTTTTGCTACACTGTCTACATTTTATTCCTGCCTCCCTTTTTTTTTCACCCTCTCTCTATGATTTTCGGTTCCCTTTATAGACCACACTGATGCAATTTTTGTCCTTTGGATTAGGTTGTAAACCATACATATGTGTGTTTTGGCAAAAATTTTGGTTAACATTGATAAAAGAGGGAAGGAAGTGACTAAACTTTTTGGTTGTGTCCAAATTTGGTGAAGCTAAAACAGTTTTTGGGAAAGAAAGGTAGAGTGCAAGCAAGCTTTGCTGATAAAGAAAGGTAGACCGTTCTACTTTTCAGATTTTTTGTTTACTTTTTGTTTATTTTATTTTATTTTATTGTTTTTGTTTATGTTTTTTTTTTATAATAATAAAATATGTAATTGGATTCAATTGTGTAAGTATGCTACAACTATTGGGCTTACCTAATGAGTTTGATAAAATTCAATTCTCATATTTTATGGGTTTTTATGATTTTTTAGATATTATGATGAAAATTAACAATGATGGAAAAACATATATTACGATGCGCGAGGAAGAAATGTACACAACACATACTGAAACGGGGAGGAACGTAGGAACAAAGGAGGAACGAACGAGGAAGGAACCAACTAGATTAAACGCACAGGGAACAAAGTAATTTTCAATTTTGTTGGAAGACACAATGGATTGGTCCCTTTTAGTGTTTAGGGATGGAGGGATTATTTTACCTCATTTTCACGAATAGGGAAATATGTCGAAGAGATTCTGAATCTGTGTTTTGGTGAAATTAAGGTTTTAGGAGCCAAAACAACTTATAGCATATTTGATATGGAAAAAATATGCCTTACCAAAACAAGAGAAAAATAGAGACAGAGTTTATTTGATATGGAAAAAATATGCCTTACCAAAACAACTTATAGCATATACAAAAACAATTTAGTTTTAGTTTTTTGCTGTAGAAATACCTTAGATAAACTTATACATAAGTGATTTATCATGATACACGCTTGTGCTACAAGCTGTAAATAAGTTGCTTATCCAAACAGGGCATGATCACCCATATAGATAACACAAGAATCAAGCTCAAAATTCTGAGCAATAATATGCCAACAAACTTTATATGTACGTAACAAGTAAATTCAAGAACAAAAACATCACAGCCAGAAAAAAAAAATGATCCATCGAAAGATCTATCTTCCTATGTAAACTAAGCACCGGAAAGGACTTCAAATTAGAACAATGGAGACGGTACAATATAAAATGATTCAATAAATGAATATTTAGGCTAGCATATGATTGTGGAAACTAGAGAGAAAAATATGAAACACTAAGGAATGACTTCAAACTTTTACGTAAAACCGACCACTACTCTGTCTCAGGAGTTATCACCTAGAAGTATTGTCAGTTATAAAAGCTGAACAAAACATACCGACCGGAATTGCTTTTGATTCCTCCATTCTATCTCCTACGACGAATCATGTGCATAATCATAGCAATAACTTTGTTTGATGGTGATAGGATGTATGATGACCCTTGGTAGAAGTTGCAACTTCAAAGTTGAGAAGAGGCAACTTTAAATGAAATCCACTTTACACTAAGCAGAGTTATCATAGGTTAAAACATCATGGACAGAATCGGTCATCTTAGTTGTGACAATCTTTTCCGCTTCCGATTCTTCTTATACACAACAACACTTTTTGTGTTACGGTTACCATAAGGAGTAGCCGTAATTGAAGATCGTTTGCCAATGTTGGTTCTGCGTTTCTTTGAAACCCATTTCAGAGGCATATTGTTTACTACAGTACCAATATCAGTGGAATTATTTAGTTCAAACAAGTTTTTGAATTTGATCTAGCATTTGGTGGGTTCAAGCCAATGACAAGTCCAATGCAAACGGATCGTCAACTGGTTTTCTCCATAGAACCATTAAAACCTCATCAAACGACCGAAAAGACGTTGACGATTGACAACCTTGAAGATTTTCACAAATCATGTTTACCTTGATGACATGCTTGCAAAGGTTACCATGCAATGACCAAGAACAATCATAGAATGAACATTCTGATCCCGGATTCCACACTATATGTGTTAACCTGTTGTCTTTCTTTCTCACAACTTTGGCAAAGAGGTGGTTTTTATCGTCCAAGGTGACAGCAGAGTCGGGAATTTCAAGTGCTCGGTGCCATGACGTCACTTTCATCAGCAAATCAATCAAGCCAGTAGCTTGAATGCAACACAGTTTTTAACTTGTGGACTAACCAATCTACTCTTTGCAGCACTCTGAGATGTGAATCATCAAAAAAATTTCCTTTCATTGTCGAAAGCTTCTAATGCTCCAGAGGCATCCTGGCTTGCCGTTGGGTGTTGGCAAATTTCTCATTATTGAAAGCCACGTTTCTGCGCAACAAAGGAAAGGAAGGGTAAGGACACATCAAGTTAACATATCAACGACTATTTGACTACACCGAAACTAATGAAGCAAAGTGAAGAAAAAATTTCAGCTGCAGTATATGGTTAAGGCAGGATATATAGTGCTGGCACGGGTGCGATACAATGCAGATATGAGAAATAGATGATGAGTCATAGATTAGTATATTTTAATGTTTTATTTAGTTTAGTTTTAAATAAGATTTGATTTAATTATATTGCGTTTTATTTCCTTTTAGAATATTTTACTTTAAATTGTCTTTTATTTTATTTTAGGAATGAATATATGGTGGAAGGTGCCTTGGAGCGAAAGAAAGAGGACTGGAGCAAATACAGCGCAAGAATACGAAGATACGGAACAAAAATATGTTCCCCCAAAGTCAGAAGCTTGGCACGGCCCGTGCCAACATGTGGCACGGCCGTGCCCGTCCCCAGATTCACTTTTGCTGCTTTTTCTTCGGGCCCAAGTTACCATGTTGCAGCTTTCCCGTTTTATCCCTTTAGTTGCTTAGTTTCTAAGTCAATTGTAAAGCTATAAATAGAGTAGCTCTCCACCATAAACATTCAACCCTTTACTTTGTTTATTTCAAGTATTATTTCAATAAAAAGTCATTATTTCCCTTTTACTTTCTTTGCAATTTATTTTACTGTTTTTCTCTCTTCTTCCCCCATGTCTACGATGAACATGAGTGAGTAGACTTCTTCGTCCTGGGATTGTTGGGGAGTCTAATGACTCAATCCTAAACAAAACAAGCCTAAACCCTAATTCCTATGTAACCCTAATTTCTAATCTAGATTCACCGTCTTAACGTGGATTAACAATTATCAAACTGTGGAAGCGAAAGCGGAGGGTTTGATAATCGTTAATCCATCATCTCAAACATCAATTCATAAAGCGAGAGCAGAGTCTTGATGTTGGAACAAGTGAATCTAGACAATAATTGCAAAACAGTGAAATAGTCTTTGCAATTATTGAGACAAAGAGTAGTTTCAATCCTCTATGCGTCTTCTAGTAATCATGTCAGCGAAATAGGCTTGGTTGCTAGAAGTAAACTCTCACCGGACTTTCATCGGAAAGGTGAGGGGCTAAGGGAAACCGGTCTTTAGAAATTAGTGTGTAAACCATGAAATTAGATGTTTAGGTCTTGTCTAGCGAAGGATTTGTCATTACGATGAACCAATGATCCCGAGGCTTTCTATTAATATTGTTTTTTACCTTCAGCAATCAAAACCCCTTTTTACTAAACTTTCTCTCCCTCTAATCATTCACTAAAGGTTAATTAAGTTGAACAACTCCCTAGCGGAACGATACTTTTACTTACTACTATTACTTCGATAGGCCGTGCACTTGCGGTTTGGCCCTATCAAGTTTTTGGCGCCGTTGCCGGGGAGTTAACTAATTTAATTAGCTTTTTCTTAGTGATTAGAATTCTCTCTTCTTCTTTCTCTTTTCTCTTTCTTTTTATTTTTAGCTTTTTATTTTTCTGTTATTGTTAACTTCTTGGGTTCTCAATTTTTTTTATGCGAAAAACCAGAAATCGAGTTGTAATAATCAACGAGATCGAAAGGTATTTGCATAAACGAAAGAGAGGCGCACGAAATAACACTGCCATGGCCAATCGCACTCTCAAAGAGTATGCAACGCCATCTACGGCTGAGCCACAAGCTGTTATTGTGTACCCAACGGTTGAGGATGACAACTTCGAAATCAAGCCTGCGCTACTTAACTTGGTGCAGCAAAACCAATTCTCGGGATCCCCCACTGAGGATCCCAATCTTCACATCTCTGTTTTCCTACGAATTAGTGGAACCATGAAGGAGAACCAAGAGGCCGTAAGACTTCATCTCTTTCCTTTTTCCTTAAGGGATAGAGCGAGCGCTTGGTTCCATTCCCTCGAAGTCGGTTCCATTACTTCATGGGATCAGATGAGGCAAGCATTCCTTGCCCGTTTCTTTCCACCATCTAAAACCGCTAAACTTAGAGACCAAATCACGCGGTTCAACCAAAAAGATGGGGAATCTCTCTACGATGCGTGGGAGCGTTTCAAAGAAATGCTAAGACTTTGTCCCCACCATGGCCTAGAGAAGTGGCTTATAGTCCACACTTTTTATAATGGCTTGTCTTATACCACTAAGATGTCTGTTGATGCAGCTGCAGGTGGAGCACTTATGGACAAGAACTACACGGAGGCGTATGCCCTGATTGAAGACATGGCTCAAAATCATTACAAATGGACCGACGAGAGAGCCATCCCTAGTTCCTCATCCTCCAAAAAGGAGGCAGGTATGTACGAAGTCTCTAACTATGACCACCTTGCTTCTAAAATTGATACACTAACTGAAAAACTTGAAAAACTCAATGTTAGTACTATCAATTCTGCTTCTACTCCTTCTTGTGAAATATGTGGTATAACTGGTCATACTGGTGTTGATTGCCAACTAGGTAGTGCTATTAATGGTGTTGAGCAAATGAATTATGCTCAATACAACCAAGGGATGCGACAAAATCAAAATTTTTATAAAAACCAAAATCCCTATTGGACAAGTAGCACCACCCGGTTATGTAAACAACCAAAGATTCGCTCAGAAATCCAATTTGGAAGAAATGAGAAAGTCATTCTCTACCTTCTCCTTTATGTAGATGATATTCTTATGGCAAGTTCTGACATGCATGAGATTCAGAAGCTCAAGAAAAGATTGAATGATGAATTTAAGATGAAGGATCTTGGTAATACAAAGAGGATACTTGGTATGGATATCATGAGGGATCGAAACAAAGGTGAGTTGTTCTTATCTCGGCAAGGTTACTTGAGGAAAGTGATGGAGCATTTCAGAATGAAAGATTATAAGGTCGTTGGCACTCCTCTTGGTCATCACACAAAGTTGTCAATAAAGCAGTGTCCTCAATCCGATGAAGAGAAAAGCAAGATGGAGGGTACTCCCTATGCAAGTTGGGTTTGAAGCATCATGTATGATATGGTTTGTAGTAGACCGGACTTATCCTATGCAATAAGTGTGATAAGTCGGTTTATGGCAAATTCGGGTCAAATGCATTGGCAAGCTTTGAAGTGGGTTCTGAGATATATGAATGGGTCTTTGAATGGTGGTCTGAAGTATACAAGGTCACCACCAAGAAGGGATGCTTTGGAGGGATTTGTGGATGCGGACTATGCAGGTAATGTAGACACTAGAAAATCTTTATCAGGATTTGTGTTTACTTTGTTCGGTACAGCAGT
Organism: Medicago sativa; assembly: GCF_051527215.1. Lineage (NCBI taxonomy): Eukaryota > Viridiplantae > Streptophyta > Magnoliopsida > Fabales > Fabaceae > Medicago > Medicago sativa. Next base: position 33,127,251 of record NC_140756.1, on the reverse strand, counting down.
AACTTGGAAGGAAAATCAACAATCAGTTGTAGCTCTTTCAACAACTCAAGCAGAGTACATTTCCCTTGTTGAAGGGGTCAAGGAAGCCATATGGTTGAAAGGTATGATTGGAGAAATGGGGATTAGTCAAGGGTGTGTGAAGACACATTGTGATAGCCAAAGTGCCATTCATTTGGCAAATCATCAGGTATATCATGAAACAACAAAACACATTGCATTTATTTGCACTTTGTTAGAGACATGATTGAGACAAAGGAGATCATGGTGGAGAAAGTGGCATCAGAAGAAAATCCAGCAGACATGTTCACCAAGGTGGAAAATCAGTAGATCATGATGGTTAAATTGGCATCATCACTGATTTGAAGTCAAGGTGGAGAATTGTAAGAGTTACCTTAAAATTAGGTTCTGGAAAAATCATGCCACGATTCAGAAGCAACGTGCCATGATTGGTTGAAAGCAGTTCCTGAGGCAAGCACTGGAAAAATCGTGCCACGATGGAATCGTAACGTGGCATGATGGTACGCTGAAGGAAATAACAGAAACGTATTTTCAGTGAAGATTTGTTCCATATTTTAAGGGTTACTTTTACTATAAATATAAACCTTGTATCAGATGAAAAAGTGTGTAGCAAAACAGGGTTTAAAAGCCAACAAACAAACTAGGGTTTATAGAGAATTTCTCTTGGCAACAAACACTAGGGTTGGGATTGTTTTGATTCACCTTGAACAAAACACTGTTAGGATTGAGTCTCATGGTCACGGGAAGAGATTGGGACTTGGGTAGAATTAGGTTTGAAGACTAATTCTTGTAACCCTCAATATCTCTTTGTAAAGAAACTCATATCATTATAGTGGAACGGAGAGCTGCTCTCTCCCCCAGAGTAGGTCATCATTAGACCGAATTGGGAAAACAGATTCTTGTGTTCTCTTTCTTCCTTTAATCTCTTGCTGTTTTATTTTTGTTTGAATTAGTTTTTGTCACCCCCTTGATTTGATTGCTTGGTATTAATTTGCTCTGCGCATCAAGTTTTTATTAGTGTGGTTTTCACAACGAATTCACAACATTATCGATTCCAAGTTCAGGACAGTAAAACGAAAATGGTTCAAACTTATAATCGTGTGTAACAGTAGGAAATTGAACAATGATGAAATTTTCTAATAGGAAAACATAACATCGTTTTACATTACCAATTTCCAATGATCTACCATAAACACAATATAACAAAGCAAGAAAATGCTAGAAAAATTCAACAAAATGTCATAAAAGTAAGGCAATATTCTGATCACATAAACAAAAGAGTAAAAAATAAATTCAGGACATTAAAACGAAAATACACTGAGTAAGAATGTTATACCACAGACAAACTAAACAAGCAAGAAAATGCTAGAACATTTTTTTTACAAGGGAAACATAAAATCATTTCACACCACCAAATTTGAATGTTGTACCACAAACAAACTAAACAAGCAAGAAAATGCTAGAACATTTTTTTTAAATGTCACAAAAGTTGAACAATCTTTTGATAAAATAACCAAAAGAGTAAGAAAACATTAAAAAAATGATCATAATGATTTTGAATAAAGTGTAAGAATGAAGGCAGAAACTCACAGCATGTACACAAGATATTCATCATCCTTGTGCTCCTTCAAGGTGCCAATATTTTGTTTCTTTCCCCTATCGATATGAAACTGAGTTGGGCACAACACATTAGAGCACTCACCAATTATAAAAGCATTAAATCTATCATATTGGGCAACCTCATCATTGTGTTCAGCATTTCCAAAATTAATCAAAGTCAACAGTAGAAAACTCCTCCTCTGGTGCGTCTTACAAAAGTATCTTCCCTACTAATTCAACTAGATTCTTGGCTATCTTGAGGAAGTGTATTGGTAAACCACTTGCCATTAGAGTAGTCGGTGCTTTAATGTGAAGCATAGACAAATATGAAGATTGGGAGGCTATGACGCGTAAGGATCTTTGCAAGATCAAGAAAAATTATCAAGATGTTATATTTCAACTAATAAAGTTGAGTTATGATCATTTTCTTTACCTTTTAAGAGGTGTTTTACCTTCTGCTTACTCTTTCAAAATTATAGCTTCATCAACAAGAAAACTTTAATTCAACTTTGGATCCTTGGAGGCTTTATTTCAAATGGTGATGTTGAAGACTACTTCACAACTATACTCCACGTATCCTTCTTCCAAGATGTTCATAGAGACGGGCCATGACAACATATTTGGATTCAAGATGCAAAAATTTAATGCACAACTTTGCTACTGCAATCCATAATAACAAGTATGTCCAGATCAGTTGAAAGAAACAAAGACAATCAAATAATATCGATCAAGTAACTTGTCATAGTTCGTTTGTCGAACTGATCTGTTCAGATGCACGGCAAGCTCCAAGTGGTCTTCTTAAGGCAGAAAAACAAAAGACATTCTTGTTACCGCATGTTCATACCATATTTGTTATTAAAGAACCTGCAACAGAACTGGTCATATCCACATTCAATAAACTATGCATGCTGACTTGTAGGAATATGATCAACTTTAACATTCCTTCAATATGTATTGGTGAGCTCCGTTATACGAATTATCTCGACATTTCTGATGGCACTTGTATTCAAAGTCTCCCGTACTCTTTGATAAAATTGTACAATTTAGAAACTCTTATACTCAATGGATGTATAGGCTTGAGAAAGTCGCCAAAAAATACGTGGAAATTAACAAAATTTCAGCATTTAGAATTCATGGGTTGTTCTTTATCCACTTGCATACCACTTGGCTTAGGTAAATTGACTACTCTTCACACTATAATTCCATTTCATAGTGTCGGAGCTAGTCAGCTTAAATATTTATATAATTTGACATAAGTGTTCACTGTTTCAAGCAAGGAATGTTTATGGTCCACTCCAACAGAAGATAAAGGAATGACGTTACATAGCAAGTCGCATCTAAAAATGTTTGAAAAGCGTCTTACATTGTAACTTCATTCCTTTAACTTATGTTGAAGTGACCTTAAACATTCCATTGCTTGAAACGGTGAGCATTTCTGTCAAATTATCTAAGTCTCTTAGCTCATTAGCTCAGGCTCTATGAAATGGCATCACAGTTTGAAGATTAGTCAATTTACCTAAACCAGAAGGTATGCAAGTGGATAAAGGACACCCGATAAATTCAAAATGTTTTATTTTAGTGAACTTCCCTGCCTTTTCCGACCATTTTCTAAAGCTCAAGCGTTTATCGACTAAAAAGTTTTAAATTGTACAACTTAGTGAAAGAGTTTAAATACCTTTAATACATGTGCCATCGAAAATGTCGAGATAAAGCGTATGAATGAGTTCACAAATAGAAGAAGGATGTTTGGTGGTGAACATATACATATTCTAAGAGTCGGCACACGTAGTTTTTGTAATGTGGATATGATCAATATATTGAAGGGTTTTCAAAATATGAATCGCATCAAAATGTTGTTATAACAAGAATGTTTTTTAATATGTCCCCTCAAGAATACCACTTGGAGGTTGCCATGAATCTAAAAATAATGGTTAGAGAAACGAGACATGACGTACTTGTTATTAAACATGTCCCCTCGACTGATATGGACAAACTTGTAATTAAAAATTGCAGTAGCAAAGTCATGCAAATAGATCATGCATCTTGAGTCTCATCCATGACCATCTCTATGAACAAGAAGGATATGTTGAATAGAGTAGTGAAGTACTCTACGGCATCATCATCATCAAGCTTTCTGCAACCCAAAGTCGGATTAACTTTGTCTTGTTAATGAAACTATCCTTCTGAAAGAGTGATCAAAATGTAAAGCACCTTTTAAAAAGGTGAAGCGGCCTGAAAATTCAAGAGTTGCTCGAAAAACAATGAAGTCACCACCAAAGTTTATTAAAATAGGGAAAACGTTGAAAAAACCCCTTTAAAACGAAGAAAAAAAATGGTCTTTGAAATCAGATGTTAGGTTCGGAAGTTGATTATGGATAGGAAGGTGTTAATCCATTAAAAAACGGTTACTCTAATTAATTGTGCAAGATTTGTTAACTTCTAAAATATTTATTTCTCCTTATTATTAAATGAGAATTAAAATTAAGTTTTTTTAATGAAATTGCAATGTTTAAATATAGAGGAAAAAAAAGGTTTTTTTTATTGTTTTATTTGACAAGAGTTTGTTCTTGCTCCCACATATCTTCTGGTGCGATGGAGAATTCAAAGTTACGTAGCTCTTGGTTTGTTTTAAAAAAAATGATTTTTGTTGTGATTTGTTTGGTAAAAGTTAGCTTGATAAAAAGAAGTTGCGATTTGATGAAAATAAAATGTTAGAATGTGGGAAGTTGATTAAGATGAAGTTTGAGATGATTAAACTAAAAGAGGATTTAAGGTAATCATCGACTTGGAGATTTTTGCGATGACCAAGCTAAAAGAAAATTTAGAGTAGTCACCGACTTTTAGATTTTTGCAATACAAACCAAAAGAGGATTTGGAGTAATCACCGACGTAGAGATTTTTGCGATGAGCAAACCAAAAGAAGATTTAGAGTAGTCAGCGACTTTTAGATTTTTGAAATGATCAAACCAAAAGAGGATTTGGAGTAATCACCGACTTTGAAAATTACATAGTGACAGAATCAAAGGTGGATTCGATACATTCACTACTTTATTATTATTTTATAAAAAGGATTGCGAAAAATTGATTATGATCAGTCTAATTGGTTTTATAAGCGAGTTTGAGAACGAGTAAGTTGTACAACTTGTGTTCTGACAACTCGAGAATTAAAGAGATGTACATCCAATTAACCCTCTTAAAATGATTTGATTCGAAAGTGATCTTTTGAACGATCAAGTCGGACAACTTGTATCCTTGCACCTCGATGATCAAAGAGATGTACATCCAATTAATCCTCTTAAAATGATTTGTTTTGAAAATTAGTACAAGAACGACCAAGTTGTACAACTTGTGTCTTAGACTAGGATCAACAAGATGTCACATATCAGTTAATCCCGTTTATTAAAACAAAACTTTATTATTTAATAAGTTAATTAAATATGTCAACGTATAATAAAAATAAAAACATATGATAGTGTTTGCATAGCAATAAAAGAAAGTGGACTAACGAGCTTGAGCCTCTTCTCTATTTTTTGGCCTTCTCTCTTAATGTTTGTTCTATTGTTTTTGTTTGTTTTGTCTATTGTTATTTTTGTTGTGTTTTGATGAATGGTTCGTCAAGGGTTGGTTTTTATGGATATGAGAATGGTTTAGTGAAAATAGTTGATGGTTCAAAAATTGTGGTTTGTTGTTGATGATGATGATGATGAAAAAATGGTAGTGGTTTGTCTAACTCACCACATTTTGTTATCTTCCTTTCTGTTTTTCGGTTCTGACCCCTCCTTTTGCTTTGATTTATTTTTGATATAGATTTGGGTAAATATTGAGAAGATGATTGAAAAATGGTGGTGATTGTAGTTGAGTTTAAAGGGAAGTTTGGTGTGGAAAGGAAGAAGGTTTTTTTTTTTTTTGCTACACTGTCTACATTTTATTCCTGCCTCCCTTTTTTTTCACCCTCTCTCTATGATTTTCGGTTCCCTTTATAGACCACACTGATGCAATTTTTGTCCTTTGGATTAGGTTGTAAACCATACATATGTGTGTTTTGGCAAAATTTTTGGTTAACATTGATAAAAGAGGGAAGGAAGTGACTAAACTTTTTGGTTGTGTCCAAATTTGGTGAAGCTAAAACAGTTTTTGGGAAAGAAAGGTAGAGTGCAAGCAAGCTTTGCTGATAAAGAAAGGTAGACCGTTCTACTTTTCAGATTTTTTGTTTACTTTTTGTTTATTTTATTTTATTGTTTTTGTTTATGTTTTTTTTTATAATAATAAAATATGTAATTGGATTCAATTGTGTAAGTATGCTACAACTATTGGGCTCACCTAATGAGTTTGATAAAATTCAATTCTCATATTTTATGGGTTTTTATGATTTTTTAGATATTATGATGAAAATTAACAATGATGGAAAAATATATATTACGATGCGCGAGGAAGAAATGTACACAACACATACTGAAATGGGGAGGAACGTAGGAACAAAGGAGGAACGAACGAGGAAGGAACCAACTAGATTAAACGCACAGGGAACAAAGTAATTTTCAATTTTGTTGGAAGACACAATGGATTGGTCCCTTTTAGTGTTTAGGGATGGAGGGATTATTTTACCTCATTTTCACGAATAGGGAAATATGTCGAAGAGATTCTGAATCTGTGTTTTGGTGAAATTAAGGTTTTAGGAGCCAAAACAACTTATAGCATATTTGATATGGAAAAAATATGCCTTACCAAAACAAGAGAAAAATAGAGACAGAGTTTATTTGATATGGAAAAAATATGCCTTACCAAAACAACTTATAGCATATACAAAAACAATTTAGTTTTAGTTTTTTGCTGTAGAAATACCTTAGATAAACTTATACATAAGTGATTTATCATGATACACGCTTGTGCTACAAGCTGTAAATAAGTTGCTTATCCAAACAGGGCATGATCACCCATATAGATAACACAAGAATCAAGCTCAAAATTCTGAGCAATAATATGCCAACAAACTTTATATGTACGTACGTGTAACAAGTAAATTCAAGAACAAAAACATCACAGCCAGAAAAAAAAATGATCCATCGAAAGATCTATCTTCCTATGTAAACTAAGCACCGGAAAGGACTTCAAATTAGAACAATGGAGACGGTACAATATAAAATGATTCAATAAATGAATATTTAGGCTAGCATATGATTGTGGAAACTAGAGAGAAAAATATGAAACACTAAGGAATGACTTCAAACTTTTACGTAAAACCGACCACTACTCTGTCTCAGGAGTTATCACCTAGAAGTATTGTCAGTTATAAAAGCTGAACAAAACATACCGACCGGAATTGCTTTTGATTCCTCCATTCTATCTCCTACGACGAATCATGTGCATAATCATAGCAATAACTTTGTTTGATGGTGATAGGATGTATGATGACCCTTGGTAGAAGTTGCAACTTCAAAGTTGAGAAGAGGCAACTTTAGATGAAATCCACTTTACACTAAGCAGAGTTATCATAGGTTAAAACATCATGGACAGAATCGGTCATCTTAGTTGTGACAATCTTTTCCGCTTCCGATTCTTCTTATACACAACAACACTTTTTGTGTTACGGTTACCATAAGGAGTAGCCGTAATTGAAGAACGTTTGCCAATGTTGGTTCTGCGTTTCTTTGAAACCCATTTCAGAGGCATATTGTTTACTACAGTACCAATATCAGTGGAATTATTTAGTTCAAACAAGTTTTTGAATTTGATCTAGCATTTGGTGGGTTCAAGCCAATGACAAGTCCAACGCAAACAGATCGTCAACTGGTTTTCTCCATAGAACCATTAAAACCTCATCAAACGACCGAAAAGACGTTGACGATTGACAACCTTGAAGATTTTCACAAATCATGTTTACCTTGATGACATGCTTGCAAAGGTTACCATGCAATGACCAAGAACAATCATAGAATGAACATTCTGATCCCGGATTCCACACTATATGTGTTAACCTGTTGTCTTTCTTTCTCACAACTTTGGCAAAGAGGTGGTTTTTATCGTCCAAGGTGACAGCAGAGTCGGGAATTTCAAGTGCTCGGTGCCATGACGTCACTTTCATCAGCAAATCAATCAAGCCAGTAGCTTGAATGCAACACAGTTTTTAACTTGTGGACTAACCAATCTACTCTTTGCAGCACTCTGAGATGTGAATCATCAAAAAAATTTCCTTTCATTGTCGAAAGCTTCTAATGCTCCAGAGGCATCCTGGCTTGCCGTTGGGTGTTGGCAAATTTCTCATTGTTGAAAGCCACGTTTCTACGCAACAAATGAAAGGAAGGGTAAAGACACAGCAAGTTAACATATCAACGACTATTTGACTACACCGAAACTAATGAAGCAAAGTGAAGAAAAAATTTCAGCTGCAGTATATGGTTAAGGCAGGATATATAGTGCTGGCACGGGTGCGATACAATGCAGATATGAGAAATAGATGATGAGTAATAGATTATTATATTTTAATGCTTTATTAAGTTTAGTTTTAAATAAGATTTGATTTAATTATATTGCGTTTTATTTCCTTTTAGAATATTTAACTTTAAATTGTCTTTTATTTTATTTTAGGAATGAATATATGGTGGAAGGTGCCTTGGAGCGAAAGAAAGAGGACTAGAGCAAATACAGCGCAAGAATACGAAGATACGGAACAAAAATATGTTCCCCCAAAGTCAGAAGCTTGGCACGGCCCGTGCCAACATGTGGCACGGCCGTGCCCGTCCCCAGATTCACTTTTGCTGCTTTTTCTTCGGGCCCAAGTTACCATGTTGCAACTTTCCCGTTTTATCCCTTTAGTTGCTTAGTTTCTAAGTCAATTGTAAAGCTATAAATAGAGTAGCTCTCCACCATAAACATTCAACCCTTTACTTTGTTTATTTCAAGTATTATTTCAATAAAAAGTCATTATTTCCCTTTTACTTTCTTTGCAATTTATTTTACTGTTTTTCTCTCTTCTTCCCCCATGTCTACGATGGACATGAGTGAGTAGACTTCTTCGTCCTGGGATTGTTGGGGAGTCTAATGACTCAATCCTAAACAAAACAAGCCTAAACCCTAATTCCTATGTAACCCTAATTTCTAATCTAGATTCACCGTCTTAACGTGGATTAACAATTATCAAACTGTGGAAGCGAAAGAGGAGGGTTTGATAATCGTTAATCCATCATCCCAAACATCAATTCATAAAGCGAGAGCGGAGTCTTGATGTTGGAACAAGTGAATCTAGACAATAATTGCAAAACAGTGAAATAGTCTTTGCAATTATTGAGACAAAGAGTAGTTTCAATCCTCTATGCATCTTCTAGTAATCATGTCAGCGAAATAGGCTTGGTTGCTAGAAGTAAACTCTCACCGGACTTTCATCGGAAAGGTGAGGGGCTAAGGGAAACCGGTCTTTAGAAATTAGTGTGTAAACCATGAAATTAGATGTTTAGGTGTTGTCTAGTGAAGGATTTGTCATTACGATGAACCAATGATCCCGAGGCTTTCTATTAATATTGTTTTTTACCTTCAGCAATCAAAACCCCTTTTTACTAAACTTTCTCTCCCTCTAATCATTCACTAAAGGTTAATTAAGTTGAACAACTCCCTAGCGGAACGATACTTTTACTTACTACTGTTACTTCGATAGGCCGTGCACTTGCGGTTTGGCCCTATCAAGTTTTTGACGCCGTTGCCGGGGAGTTAACTAATTTAATTAGCTTTTTCTTAGTGATTAGAATTCTCTCTTCTTCTTTCTCTTTTCTCTTTCTTTTTATTTTTAGCTTTTTATTTTTCTGTTATTGTTAACTTCTTGGGTTCTCAATTTTTTTTATGCGAAAAACCAGAAATCGAGTTGTAATAATCAACGAGATCGAAAGGTATTTGCATAAACGAAAGAGAGGCGCACGAAATAACACCGCCATGGCCAATCGCACTCTCAAAGAGTATGCAACGCCATCTACGGCTGAGCCACAAGCTGTTATTGTGTACCCAACGGTTGAGGATGACAACTTCGAAATCAAGCCTGCCCTACTTAACTTGGTGCAGCAAAACCAATTCTCGAGATCCCCCACTGAGGATCCCAATCTTCACATCTCTGTTTTCCTACGAATTAGTGGAACCATGAAGGAGAACCAAGAGGCCGTAAGACTTCATCTCTTTCCTTTTTCCTTAAGGGATAGAGCTAGCGCTTGGTTCCATTCCCTCGATGTCGGTTCCATTACTTCATGGGATCAGATGAGGCAAGCATTCCTTGCCCGTTTCTTTCCACCATCTAAAACCGCTAAACTTAGAGACCAAATCACGCGGTTCAACCAAAAAGATGGGGAATCTCTCTACGATGCGTGGGAGCGTTTCAAAGAAATGCTAAGACTTTGTCCCCACCATGGCCTAGAGAAGTGGCTTATAGTCCACACTTTTTATAATGGCTTGTCTTATACCACTAAGATGTCTGTTGATGCAGCTGCAGATGGAGCACTTATGAACAAGAACTACACGGAGGTGTATGCCCTGATTGAAGACATGGCTCAAAATCATTACAAATGGACCGACGAGAGAGCCATCCCTAGTTCCTCATCCTCCAAAAAGGAGGCAGGTATGTACGAAGTCTCTAACTATGACCACCTTGCTTCTAAAATTGATACACTAACTGAAAAACTTGAAAAACTCAATGTTAGTACTATCAATTCTGCTTCTACTCCTTAATGGTGTTGATTGCCAACTAGGTAGTGCTATTAATGGTGTTGAGCAAATAAATTATGCTCAATACAACCAAGGGATGCGACAAAATCAAAATTTTTATAAAAACCAAAATCCCTATGGACAAGTAGCACCACCCGGTTATGCAAACAACCAAAGATTCGCTCAGAAATCCAATTTGGAAATTTTGTTGGAAAATTCTATTGCCAACCAAACTAAACAACTTCAAGAACTTAAAAACCAAACCGGATTTCTGAATGATTCTCTTTCCAAGCTCAATACCAAGGTTGATTCTATTGCTACTCACTCTAAAATGCTTGAAACTCAAATCGCTCAATAGCCCAACAAGTGGCTACCTCTTCCCAAACACCGGGAGTCTTTCCTGGTCAAACCGAAGCCAATCCCAAAGCCCAAGTTAATGTCATATCTTTTGGGGGGTAGTAAGTTAGGCGAAACTTTTGCTAAGGTTAAAAACATTGGGAAAGAAAGTGTCAAACCTTTAGGTGATAAAATTGTTATAGAAGAAGCAAAACCGCTTGAAGAAAACAAAACTCCATCCCCCTTAAATATTGATAAGCTTAAACTAGAGGGTAAGTTTGAAAAATTTGTTAACATACTTAGGAAGATTTGCATTAAACTTCCCTTTGGTGAAGCTTTGTCTAGGATGCCTCTATATGCCAAGTTTTTAAAGGAAATTTTTTCAAAGAAAAGGGTTATAGAGCATAATGAGACAATAGCCTTGGCCAAAGAAACTAGTGCAATCATCCAAGAAGCACCCCCTAAGCTTAGAGATCCAGGTAGCTTTGCCATACCGTGTGAAATTGGGAATGAAACCATAAACAAAGCCTTATATGACTTAGGAGCTAGTGTTAGTTTGCTGCCTTTGTCTCTTCTTAAAAGGATAGGGATAGGAGAATTGAAACCTATCGAAATAGAGTTGAAGCTAGCTGATCGTTCTACCATGAAACTTGTAGGATTTGTCGAGGACATACCCGTTAAGATAGAAGGGATATATATCCCAACTGATTTTGTAGTCGTTGACATTGCGGAGGACGAAGACGTCCCCATAATCCTAGGTAGACCTTTCCTAGCCACTGCGGGAGCTCTTATAGATGTCAAGAACGGTAGGATAGTCTTTCAAGTGAGTGATAAGATGGTAGGATTTGAGTTGGAAAATGTTATGGAAGGTCCCGCTCTTTACTCTTGTTGTATGCTTAACGATCATGTTGTGAAAGAACGTTTTATAGCGTCATCTACACAATATGATATCTTTGATCCATTCTAAGGACTTTTTCTAACCGTCAAGCTAATGACATTAAAAGAGCGCTTCGTGGGAGGCAACCCACGCATTTAATTGCTTTTGTTTTGTTTTTCTTTGTTTTAAGTATTTTTGTAGGTAATTGTCCAAGTGTGATTCGAAAAAATCGAGCAATTGAAAAATTCTGAAGCCCCCAGGACCAGAAAGGTGGCACGGCCCGTGCTAGGTATGGCACGGCCGTGCCAAGTTTTTAAGCAAAAAAAAGTGATGGATAAAGTCAGGAAGATGGCATGGCCCGTGCCAATAGGTGGCACGGCCGTGCCCGACCTCTTGTTGCCCATATATACAAATTTTTCTTTCTTCTTCCTCATTCACAAACAACAACCCTCTTTCATCTTTCAAACTTCATTCTAAACCTCCATAACCTTCAAACCTTCAAACCCTCATATCTCCCTCAAATCTTAACCAAATCACTCAATTCTTTCACCAATCAACCACAAACTTCATCCAAAACAAAAACCACCAATCAAAAACATCTTTCATCCATCCAAACCCATAATTCACCAAAACCCTAATCTTTCAAAACCTAACCCAAACACGACAAAACCTTAACCAATCTCCACATCCAAACCAACAAAACTTCCTTAAACATCAACCCCAACCCTAAACCAATCCTTTCCACCAAAAATCTTCCCAAACCCTAAAACTTCAAACCAATTGCAACAAGGGTCAATGGCTTCAAGAAGAAGTGGTAAGGAACCAGCAAGCTCTCAAGGAGGACCTCCCCCAAAGAAGCAAGCACAGGTGAAGAATCATGGAATCCAGTTCAAAAACAACAAGCAAAGGGACAGGTATAAAATTCTAATCTCTAAACACTTGCATCCTTCTCGTTATCCTGATCCCAATACTTTGGATGCGCTAGGGCTTTTTGATGATGTTTCTAGGTTGATAGGAAAATTAGGTTGGACTAATTTGCTGAAACCTATGCGGGGTTATGAAAATTTCACTTATGAATTTTTAAGCTCAATTGTTTTCACTAAAGATAAGTTGGATTATGATAACCCTAACCATAGAGTTGTTTTCTGGTTGATGAATATTCATTATGACATGTCACTTCAGCACTTTTGTGAGGCCTTATGTTTTGCAAATGAAGGATATATTCATGATCATTGGGATCCTAGTCTAAAACCGGTTAACTACGACCCAGCTGCCTTTTGGACACGTATCACTGGCGTTTACAACTATGTCCCTAGAGCCAACAAAGCTAGAAACATCCACAACCCCGTACTTAGGTACCTCCAAAGGGTAATGGCTTGCACTATTTGGGGTAGAACCGAGCTAGGAAATACTAGAACCGATGAGTTGTTCATGTTATGGGCAATGCTCCACAACCACCCCGTCAACACATGTTTCTATTTGATTGACTACCTAGACTTCTTAGGTAATAAACCAGCCGGTAAGGGAGACATAGTGGTGGGTGGCATCATTACATACATAGCTAGGTGTTTTGGAGTAGGTGAAGATGAGGGGATCAAACCAATTGAGGGCAACAATAGACTCAACATAGATACCCTCATTGCTATGAACTTCATTAAACAACGTCCACCCCTCCATTACCAACTCAAGCTAAATGTGCCTATCTTGTTTTTACTTCCTAACCCATCTCGGACTACCACCGAGGTGGAAGAAAATTGGTTGTATGTTGATGATGTGCAGGTTCTAGAGCAGCAAGATGATGAAGGAGACGGTGCTAACTTGCACCATGACATGGGAGAGGGTGTTAACTTGCACCAAGAGGGGCACCATGGCCATGAAGCCGGTGAGCTTAATGAGGATCAAAGATGGACATGGATTCACAATTAAATCGAGAGGATGAGCACCGAGCAACAAAGGCAAGGTGTTGAAATCTCCGGCCTTCGCAATGAAGTTCAAAGGGGCAACCGTGTCAATGATGAAAATAATGAAATGCTCCGAAGGATGATGCAACACCTCCAACTTCAAGGTCCTCCTTATGGACCTCAATAAATTGTGAGCTTTCCTCTTCCTCTCTTCCCTTCTCTCTTCTCTCTCTCTACTACTCTTCTTCTACTTCTTCTTTCTTCTTCTTCTTCTTCTTCTTCTTTTTAATTTCTTTTCTTTTTGAATCATTGAGGACAATGCTTCCCCTAAGTGTGTGTGTGTGTGTGTGTGTGTGTGTGGGGGGGGGGGGGGGGGGGCTAATAAAGTGTCTAGAGTCGTAGTGTCCAAACTCCCTTGAACTTTATTCTTTTGTTTTGTTTTTATAGTGAAAGGCATGACTAGTAGCTTGTTTTTAATGTAAAAAAATTGGCATGAAAATTTTTGTTTTGTCTCCTCTTTAAAGGTTGCTTCTTGTACATGAAAGTAGTTTCTTGTGTTTCTTATGTTCTTGCTATACCCATGTCTTGTTTTATTGTGAAATACCCATGTCTTGTTTTATTGAGAAAAGCACCCGGTTGCAATCCTTGAGCAAATGTATGAATAGGTATTTTAAGGAACATGTTCTATCTTTAGTGTTAACTTAGACCCTTTAAAGTCTTAAGAGTAAAAGTAGTATAAGTCTGTGTGGGAAATTAATCAAATGTTCTTAATTGTTATATTCTTAAATTGTTAAAGTTAAATGGGGAGGGAGAATGGCACCAACATGTGGGGGAAAGGACAATCCCTAACTTCCTAATTGTGGTGGTGACTCCCTAATTTGAACTTAAAGTGAAACAAATTCATCAATGCTAGGGGGAAAGGACAATTACATCCAAAAAGACTTCCTACGCGGAGATGAAACAAATAAAATTTTGCAGCGCTGCTTAGGGTGATTTTGAATCTAGGGGGAAAGGACAATTACATCCGAGAAGACTTCCTACGAGGATAGATAGCCCCTAAGCATCTGCAGCCCCTTGTGCTTGATTGTTAATCTAATCTGATTTTAACTTAAATTCCCATCACTCTTATATAAAATGAAGAAATGACTTTTCTCGGTTACTTTAGCACTAAGGATAAAACCTATTCCTCATAATATCTGTCTTATACAGGAGCAAGAAAAGGGTTGGAATGCACACACACACTCACTTGAGACTTGATGTTGGGTAGAATAGGTTCATGAGAAGTATTTGAAATTGTAATTAGTGTTCTTGAAGCAAAGCCTTTCTTTTGAGACATGTGTTCTTAATATTGCCATGAATAAATCTTTTGTTGCTGCTATGTCTATTGCCTTTTGCTTGAGGACAAGCAAAGATTCAAGTGTGGGGGAGTTTGATGAGTCATAGATTAGTATATTTTAATGCTTTATTTAGTTTAGTTTTAAATAAGATTTGATTTAATTATATTGCGTTTTATTTCCTTTTAGAATATTTTACTTTAAATTGTCTTTTATTTTATTTTAGGAATGAATATATGGTGGAAGGTGCCTTGGAGCGAAAGAAAGAGGACTGGAGCAAATACAGCGCAAGAATACGAAGATACGGGACAAAAATATGTTCCCCCAAAGTCAGAAGCTTGGCACGGCCCGTGCCAACATGTGGCACGGCCATGCCCGTCCCCAGATTCACTTTTGCTGCTTTTTCTTCGGGCCCAAGTTACCCTGTTGCAGCTTTACCGTTTTATCCCTTTAGTTGCTTAGTTTCTAAGTCAATTGTAAAGCTATAAATAGAGTAGCTCTCCACCATAAACATTCAACCCTTTACTTTATTTATTTCAAGTATTATTTCAATAAAAAGTCGTTATTTCCCTTTTACTTTCATTGCAATTTATTTTACTGTTTTTCTCTCTTCTTCCCCCATGTCTACGATGAACATGAGTGAGTAGACTTCTTCGTCCTGGGATTGTTGGGGAGTCTAATGACTCAATCCTAAACAAAACAAGCCTAAACCCTAATTCCTATGTAACCCTAATTTCTAATCTAAATTCACCGTCTTAACGTGGATTAACAATTATCAAATTGTGGAAGCGAAAGCGGAGGGTTTGATAATCGTTAATCCATCATCCCAAACATCAATTCATAAAGCGAGAGCGGAGTCTTGATGTTGAAACAAGTGAATCTAGACAATAATTGCAAAACAGTGAAATAGTCTTTGCAATTATTGAGACAAAGAGTAGTTTCAATCCTCTATGCATCTTCTAGTAATCATGTCAGCGAAATAGGCTTGGTTGCTAGAAGTAAACTCTCACCGGACTTTCATCGGAAAGGTGAGGGGCTAAGGGAAACCGGTCTTTAGAAATTAGTGTGTAAACCATGAAATTAGATGTTTAGGTCTTGTCTAGCGAAGGATTTGTCATTACGATGAACCAATGATCCCGAGGCTTTCTATTAATATTGTTTTTTACCTCCGCAATCAAAACCCCTTTTTACTAAACTTTCTCTCCCTCTAATCATTCACTAAAGGTTAATTAAGTTGAACAACTCCCTAGCGGAACGATACTTTTACTTACTACTATTACTTCGATAGGCCGTGCACTTGCGGTTTGGCCCTATCAATAGACGATGATCATTCCTCATTAATATATAACTATAAGAAAGATCGCAATTTAGAAAACTAATATTTTAAGAAAAACTAGTTTAAAAGATATATCTTAACTATTATTTTAAGGGGAAATTACTTTGACCTCCCCTGAGGTCTGCTCAAATGTATCACACACCCTCTCTATTTATCAAAAAGCACTAACCTCCCCTATACACGGATTTTCTTATGACACCTTGAAAAATCAAAAGTCTAACCACCGTTTGTAATCAAAAGAAAACACTGCAGAGAAAACATCTTCCCTTAAAAATATCAATATAAGCTCCAACATCGTCAATTAAAAATCCACTAACTTACCATCTAGGCTCAACACTACGAGCTCGATAAATTAAAGCTTTCAGCCACTTAGATACATCAGGGCTTGCAAAGCTCCATGTAATGATCCATGCGACAAGTAGCGTGAACAAGAGATACTGCCAACATGAAAAGATAACTAGGTCAGGTTGATTGAAAATACACCGCAGCATGTGCAATGTGAGCAAGATAACTAAAGGATGATTCTCTTAGGTCAAGCACAAATTAAAAGTAGTGAATTAAAAATAATTTAAGTCTCTTTACACCAAAGGATGAGTCTGCTACAACAACACTATGATGACCAAACCGAACAATTTGTTGTAGCTGCCATTCTGATTGGATCCCTGAAAGGATCTGACTTTGAAGTATGCTGATGAAAAAAAACATTTTCTATTGCATTCGACCCATAAGCGGATGCTAGCTTGATTCGTCCAGATCCAGCTCATGAGTAGGACCTTTTGATAATCATGATTAGCTAGTGAATATACTCAGAAGCAAGGCTATTGACTTTTGCATCTGAACCACAATATCGCTCGATTCCTTCAATGTGTTTCTCCAAGATAATCTATTCTTGAATGCCGAGATATATCATGGACATTGTCTGCTGCAGAATTTCATTGCATATATACGGAATTTTTTTCGCACATGGTCCAATAGCATCTCTATAAAGTGGTCCATGGAAGATAAAACCAGATATATTAACATGACGCCCCGCCTTGTACACAATAAGCGCAAGTGATGGACGAGACGTTTGACAACAAAATGACAGGTACAAACACGCATTGCCGCATTGGTTGAGGTCTACCAGCACGATTTCGAGTATTAAGTTGATATCTCTGACTAGGTAGTATTTCTCCACCTTCTCCATAATTTTCTGAGCCAAATGAGACACCCGTACCTTCACACAGAGAACAAAATTCAAAATGACTGGGATGATAGGGTCAAAATGATGCTCATGAGTGAGATAGAGAGGATGATTGTAAATTCTTAGTGTACAATTACTATTCTTAACAATGACAACATAAGTATTAGAATCCCGAGTGTGCACATGACTTCTTAAGTGTCAAAATATTCAGTTCGCTAGTATGCTATATATCGATTCCAAGTTCAGGACAGTAAAACGAAAATGGGTTGATATCTCTGACTAGGTAGTATTTCTCCACCTTCTCCATAATTTTCTGAGCCAAATGAGACACCCGTACCTTCACACAGAGAACAAAATTCAAAATGACTGGGATGATAGGGTCAAAATGATGCTCATGAGTGAGATAGAGAGGATGATTGTAAATTCTTAGTGTACAATTACTATTCTTAACAATGACAACATAAGTATTAGAATCCCGAGTGTGCACATGACTTCTTAAGTGTCAAAATATTCAGTTCGCTAGTATGCTATATATCGATTCCAAGTTCAGGACAGTAAAACGAAAATGGTTCAAATTTATGATCATGTGTAACATTAGGGAACTAAACAATGATGAAATTTTCTAATAGGAAAACATGACATCATTTCACACTACCAATTTCCAATGGTCTACCAAAAACACAGTATAACAAAGCAAAAAACCATGAAAATGCTAGAAAAATTCAACAAAATGTCACAAAAGTAAGACAATATTCTGATCACATAAACAAGAGTAAAAAATAAATTCAGGACATTAAAACGAAAATGCACCGAGTAAAGAAAAAAAAAATCACTGACCAGCTGCATTCGCCAGCCTGTTGGCATGACACTGCTAGAGTGTATGAAAATATGCATTGAGACGGGGCACCTGCCAACAAATAGTATAGAAAAGGTTAATTTGACATGAAACCATACAAATTCAAAAAAATTAAATTCTTGAAAATGTAATGAGTTTAGTGTAAAGAAAGGGAGAGTGTGGCTAGCATTAGATTTCATCTCTAGATCTTAGCTAAAAAATATTTTTTTTTAACCATTCATGAATTGTAGAGATTGAACAGTATGTGGATAGGAGCACTAAACACTTCAATTATCCAAATAACATTTAACTGAACGATACATAAGGATTATTCACTAGTTTTGTCCCTTGACTTCAATTATCCAAATAACATTTAACTCTCTAAAGGAAATCAGAAGTATTTATGGACTATTAATTTATTAGGAAATTGAAAAAGGATTCAACTGGGAAAAACTCCATATCTAACATTTTAGAGACTTTAGAAGTGCATTTAACATATAAGCAAAACAGAGAAATAAAGGAAAACTTGATGAAAAAAATTGAGTGAGATTTTTGAAGAAATTAACCTCAACCTCGAGAACTGGAGAAATGTAGAGAACTGGTGGTTGGTGGCTACAACTCTTCTTTCCATTGCAGCAAATCAACAACCTCAACCTCACCCTCGCCCTCGTCTACTTAATTGTCAAATAAATCCCCTTAATCATGAAAATATATGACAAGTGCACGGAGACAAGCAAGGAATGCACATTGAATAGACTGTAAGAGAGACTAGCATAGAACGACGCGCGAGGAAGAAATTTACACATAACATACTGAAACCAATAGGAACAAAGGAGGAACGAGCGAGGAAGGAACCGACCAGAATAAACGCATAAGGAACAAAATAATTTTCAATTTTGGAGATGGAGGGATTATTTTACCTCATTTTCACCAAGAGGGAAATATGTTGGAGAGATTCTAAGCCTGTGTTTTGGTGAAATAAAGGTTTTAGGAGCCAAATAGGAGGAATATTTTGTTTTTAATTTACCTTTTTGTTAGAGACGGATTAATTCAGTCTCTAATAAAAAATGTTGTCTAATTTGAGAGAAAAATGGAGATGGAAAAAATCTCTGTTATCAAAACAAGTTATAGCATATACAAAAACAATATAATTTTAGTTTATCTTTCGTTATAGAAATACCTTACATACCTTATACATAAGTGGGGTTTGTTCCAGTGTCTACCGTCGGTAGACTTTTCGTAAGGAGCATGGCTACTGTTTTGTTTTTTCAACTCGTTTAGTTTTTTCCTTATTGTTCAGGTGCGCTACTATAAGGGATTCTATTTGTGTAATGTCCTTTTGCAAGCTTTGGTGCTTCTCTTACTTAGTTTTGCTCAATAAAATTTGCTGATTCAAAAAAAAAAAAAAATTGTTTATCCAAACAGGGCACGATCACCCCATAT
The DNA here is from genome assembly GCF_051527215.1 of Medicago sativa. Lineage (NCBI taxonomy): Eukaryota > Viridiplantae > Streptophyta > Magnoliopsida > Fabales > Fabaceae > Medicago > Medicago sativa. The sequence goes on along the minus strand of NC_140756.1, from coordinate 33,107,710 downwards.
AGATAACACAAGAATTAAGCTCAAAATTCTGGCCAATAATATGCCAATAATTTTTATATGTACATAACAAGTAAATTCAAGAACAAAAACATCACAGCCAGAAAACAAAAAGAAATGATCCATGGAAAGATCTATCTTCCTCAGTAAACTAAGCACTGGAGACGGTACAGTATAAAATGATTCAATAAATGAATATTTAGGCTAGCATATGATTGCGGAAACTAGAGAAAAATATGAAACACTAAGAAATGACTTCAAACTTTTATGTAAAGCCGAAATTTAAGATCGTTTACCAATGTTGGTTCTGCATTTCTTTGAAACCCATTTCAGATGCATATTGTTTACTACAGTATACCAATATCATTGGAATTATTCCGTTCAACAAGTTTTTGAATTTTATCTTGCATTTGGTGGGTCCAAGCCAATGACAAGTCCAACGCACGAATCGTCAACTGGTTTTCTCCATAGATCCATTAAAACCTCTTCAAACGACTGAAAAGACATTGACAATTGGCAACCTTGAAGATTTTCACAAATCATGTTTACCTTGATGACATGCTTGCAAAGGTTACCATGCAATGACCAAGAACAATCACAGACTGAAAATTCAGATCCCGGAAACCACAGAATGACCATGCAATGCTAGCTTGATTCGTCCAGATCCAGCTCATAGGACCTTCTGATAATCATGAACCACAATATCGCTTAATTCCTTCAATGTGCTTCTCCAAGATATTCTCGTCTGGAATGCCAAGATATATCATGGACATTGTCTGCTGCTGAATTTCATTGCATATATATGGAATTGTTTTGGCACCTGGTCCAAAAGCATCGCTATGAAGTGGTCCATGGAAGATAAAACTAGATGTATTAACATGACGCCTCGCCTTGTACACAATAAGCGCAAGTGATGGACAAGACGTTTCACAACAAAATGACAGGTACAACCCTGCATTAATTGAGGTCTAGCAGCACGATTTCAAGTATTAAGTCGATATCTCCGACTAGGTAGTATTTCTCCACGTTCTCCATGATTTTCTGAGCCCAATGAGCACTAGTACCTTCACACCGAGAAAAAAATTCAACATGACTGGGATGATAGGGCCAAAATGATACTCATGAGAGAGAGATAGAGTCCATGATTGTATTCATGAGGTAAAAGCTCATTAGGGAAGGATAGTAAATTCTTAGTATAATTATCTTATTTATCAAACTACCAACATAATTTTATTCCCCTAACAATTATTATTCTTAACAATGCCAACATAAGCATTGGAATCCCGATTGTGCACATGACTTCTCAAGTATCAAAATATTCAGTTCGCTAGCATGCTATTGATTCCAAGTTCAGGACAGTAAAACGAAAATGGTTCAAACTTATGATCGTGTGTAACATTAGGGAACTAAACAATGATAAAAAAATATAAAAGGAAAAGAGCGAGAAAAATTCAACAAAATGTCACAGAAGTAAGACAATATTCTGATCACATAAACAAAAGAGTAAAAAAGAAATTCAGGACATTAAAACGAAAATGCATGGAGTAGAGAAAAAACATCACTGACCAGCTGCATTCCCCAGCCTGTTGGCATGACACTGCTAGAGTGCATGAAAATATGCATTGACACGGCACCTCACAACAGATAATATAGAAAAGGTTAATTTGACATGAAACCATACAAACTCAAACGAATTAAATTATCGAAAATGTAATGAGTGGTGTAAAAAAAAAGGGAGAGTGTGCCTAGCATTAGATTTCATCTCTAAATCTTAGCTCAAAAATATATTTTTTAACCATTCATGGTCAAGGTAAGATCAAAGAGAGAAATGATCTTAGAGATTGATGAATTGTAGAGATTGAACAGTATGTGGATAGGAGCACTAAATACTTCAATTTTCCAAATAACATTTAAAACTTCTATGTAGTATATTTTGATTTCTTTTTTACTTTTGATAATGTTATGTTTCAAGTAAAATAATGCCAACAGGCTACAAGTCGTTAATTATGTTCATTAAAAATCTTTCCAGTGGGTCTGCAGTTAGAATCAGTCTGCAGAATTCCCTGAATCTATATAGAATTACACCAAAATTAGGAAGACGATAAATCTATCATCCATGAAATACCATATACCAGTAAGCCAATACTGACTGCAGTTAAATTCATATCCTATTCCTAGTAGCTAGACTAGAGTATTGAACAGAGAAAAGAAACAAGTTTATATTCATAAAAATATCTATGAGAAAAGCACTTACCAAAACGGTGTCCCTGCCATGAACCATATGGTTTTGGTATTTAAAATACAGTAAACTACTAATCTATATTGTTGGCTAAATATATGGTAGATTTCAAGCAGAATCACCGACTTAAATCCTTTAACACAAGGACTCTAAGAATAATGCCTATAATCATCAGCAATAAAAATCTTTCCTCAAAAGATCAATATCAGCGGCATAGTTAAATAAAAATCCACCGACTTCCCGTCCAGACTCAACACTGCAAGCTCAATCAATTAAAGCTTTCAGACACTTAGAAACATCAGGCTTTTCAAAGCAACGTGTAATGAACCATGCGACAGGAAGTGCATGTTTTCTTGAATCAAAAACAAGTAGTGGGAACTAGGAATACAGCCAACATGAAAAGAAAACTAAGTCAGGTTGATTGAAAATATACTGCAATGTGAACATGATAACTATTATTCTCTTAGATCTAGAGTACAAATTAAAAGTTGTGGATGAAAATAATTACTTTAAGTCTCTTTAAACCAAAAGATGGGTCTGCCACAACAACACTGCAATGACGAAATCAAATCATTTTATGCAGCATCCATTCTGTTTGGATCCCTATGATGAAAGGGTCCGACTATGAAGCATCCTGATGAAAAAAACATATTTTCTATCGTGTTTGACCCTCAAGTGGACGCTAACATAATCATATAGATCCAGCTCATATAGTGAAGCAAGGTTGCTGACTTTTGCATTTGAACCACAATATCGCTCACTTCCTTCAATTTGTTTCCCCTAGATGTTCTCTAATGGAATGCCTAGAAATATCATGGACATTGTTTGCCTCTGAACTTTGTTGCATATATATATATATATATATATATATATATATATTGTGTGTGTGTGGAATTTTTTTGGCACGTAGGCCGATAGCATCTCTATGAAGTGGTCCAAGGCAGATAAAACTGAACATGTTAACATGACACCTCTCATTGTATACAATAAGCGCAATTGCTGGATGAACATGAGAGGTACAACCCCGCATTGATTGAGGTTTAGCAGCACGGTTTCGATCGTATTAAGTCGATATCTCCGACTAGGTAGTATCTCTCCACCCTGTCCATAATTTTCTAGGCCAAATGAGCACCAGTACCTTCACATAGAACAAAAATTCAACATGAAAACATAAGTAGCGGAACACTGGTTGTGCACAAGACTTCTCAAGTATCAACCTATTAGTTTGGTTCAGTGCAACAAAAGGAAAGTGGTTCAAACTTATGATAATTTGTAACCTTAAGGAATTTAACAAGGATAAAATTTTCTAAAAGGAAAACATGACATCAGTTTACAGAGAACAAAGTTCAACATGATAAGATAAGCACTGGAATCCTGTTTATGCACATGACCGCTTAAGCTTCAAATTATTAGTTTTTTACTCTGCTATTGATTCGAAACTTCAGACAGCTAAAGGAAAATGGTTTGAACTTACCAACATGTGAAACATTAGGTAAATTAAACAAGGGAAACATGAAATCATTTCACTCCACTAAATTCTACTACTCTACCACAGACAAACTAAACAAGAAAGGAAATGCTAGAAAATGTTTTTTATAAATGTCACAAAAGTTGAACAATCTTCTAATAACATAACCTAAAAAGCAAGAGAAAATTATTAAAAAGAAGAAAAAAAAAAACTTGATCATAATGATTTTGAATAAAGTGTAAAAATGAAGGTAGAAACTCACAACATGTACTCAAGATATTCATCATCCTACTGCTCCTTCAAGGTGCCAATAGTTCGTTTCTTTCCTCTCTCGATATGAAACTGAGTTCGAAAGAACACATATTAGAGCACTCACCAATTATAAAAGCATCAACTCTATCATACGGAATAAGCGCATCCTTATCACGGTGTTTAGCATTTCTGAACTTAGTCAAAGTCAACAGCAGAAAACTCCTCTTGGGTGTGCGCCTTACAAAGGTATCTTCCTAGTGATTCAATTAGATTCTTGGCTATTGGAAAAATTGTGTTGGCAACCCACTTGCCATTATAGTTGGTGCTTGCACTGACAAAGATTAAGGTTGGGAGGCTATGACGCGTAATGATCTTTGTAGAATTAACGAAAAAGGATAAAGATATCATATTTTAACTTATAAAGTTGAGTTATGATCATCTTCCAATCTTGAGGTGCTTTGCGTTCTGCTCGCGCTATTTCAGAAAGATAGTTTCATCAACAAGAAAACCTTGATTCGACTTTGGAGACTATTTCACAACTCTACTCAACAAATCATTCTTCCAAAATGTTCATAGGCCACGACAACGTATTAGATGATCTAATATATGAGTTTACTACTATAGTTCCTAATTTGTAATAACAAGTATGTCCAGATCAACCGAAAGGAAAAAACAAAGGCAGCCAAATTATATTGATCAAGAAGTTTGCCATAAATCTGAACAGATCAATTCGAGAAACGAGATATGACGACTTCCTTGATCGATATTATTTGAATGCCCTTGTTTCTTTCGGTTAATTTATACATACTTGTTATTAGACACTGCAGTACCGAACTCATTCATTTGATCATGTATGTTGTGGTCATCTCTATCTCTATGATCATTTGTTAGAAGATCTATGAACTAGAGTTGTGAAGTAGTCTTCAACATCACCATCCAAAATGGAGTAACAATCCAAAGTCAAAGTTTAATTGTCACTTTGATGAAACTATCTTTTGTTTGAAAAAGTGAGCAGAACTAAAGGAAGGTGATCATACCTCGCTAAATATGACGTCGGTCTTTGTCTTTCTCTTGTTGATTCAGCAAAGATCCTTACGCCGGTCATAGTCTTTCGGTCTTCATCTTTGACTATATTTCGCATTAACACGCTGACTACTCTAATGTCAAGTGGGTTACCAACGCTTCGTCACGATTTTGATTGTGATCAAAAGCAAACGTCTATTTGGTTCCGACACCATCAAACACGTGTTGAGATCGACAACCTAATAAAACAGACATGTCCTTATTTATTTTCTCCCTAAAAAAAAAAGAGAAGTTGTTGAGTAAGGTTCACACACAACAAACACACTGACACATAAAAACACAACAAACTTTTCTAATACCATACCAACTTGTCATGTGCTCTCATAAGAAGGACAAAAATAGAGGACCCTTTTAATTTGTTTCAACTGTGTCATGGTCAATGCAATCATTATCCTTTCTCACATAATCATTATCCTTTCTCACATTTTAAGTTGATTCCCATCTTTCAAAAGAAAATAAAAATTAAAGGTGATTCCCATCTTTCAAAAGAAAATAAAAAAATTGATTCCCAACCTCCTCATCCATTTAAGTAAATAAAAATCAGTTTTATTTCAAATTATTTATAGAAAATGTTTATGACAATATATAATTTAGTGGTAATAAAATTTAATATGATATATATTCCTTAAGGGGTTAGTTTGTTTTATACAAAAAAAAATATATTATGAAACAGACAAGTTTTTTTACTCGATGAAATTGACAACATAGAGAGACACTCAAAATAGTGAAACATGTTTTGAACTAATTTAATATCTTATGAAACAAACACACCCTTATTTATTTTCTCCCAAGAGAAATAGAAAACTTGTTGAGTAAGGTTCACATAAAACATAACAAACACACTCAAACACATTATTTTCTCAGATAGAAACGTAGTAATCAAGAAATGCAATACTTCTTTTTTGTAAAAAGAAAAAAATGATTATACTATGATTATTATGGGTGTGTTTGTTTCAATTTTAAAAAAAATAGATTTTGGGTTAAAAGAGTCTAGAGAATTGTTTTTATTGATTTTTTCAAAAAAAATCTGAATCTATTTATGTTTGTTTACTATCATAAATATCATTTTTTTTAAATATTTGAAGCTCTTACACATGTGTTCCTTTTAGCTCAGTTGGTATGGACAATGCATAATATATGCAAGGTCCGGCTTTCAAACTCCGGCCACCACCAAAAATAGAAGGAAAAAAAAAAGAGATTTTAAAAAAGCTACTAGTATGAATAATTTTTTAAACAACTTAGATTTTTTTAAAAATCTGAAACAAACACTACAAAATAAAAAAAAAATCTCAAACAAACGGCCCCTATATATTACTATCGGGTTTATCTAATAATAAAACTGATTAATATCTTACAATGATTATATATATTAATGATTAATTCATGCTAACCACCGAAAAATGAAGACAATTTTTTACTATTGTTTTTTTGACAAAATTTTTACTATTGTTAACCGGAAAAAAAAACATTTTTTAGTCCCAAACAAAAAATAATGAAACTGATCAGGAAAAATAAATCATTCAACAAAATGCATGATTAGATTTTTTGAGGGAAAAATGCATGATTGGATAGTTAACATATTTTACAAATTTAACTTACATTAGAATATTTTGTCAAAAAAAGAACTTACATTAGAATATTCAGATTTATTTGTCAAAAAAGAGAGAATATTCATACTTTTTATTATGAAAAGATAAAATTAAAATTTTAAGATTTTTCCTGCATAACAAAAGGATTTGAAGATTCAACTAACTGTTTGAACTCAAGTCATGAATGAGTTTTCTGTAAAACAAATTATTCAAAACAATATGTTTTAACCATTGAGTTTTAAACCCCCACCCCACCATAAAAATTTAGAAGATTGGATAGGTATTATCGAGGGAAGAAATTTAATTTAGTTGGTCAAATTAAATTACATAAGCTCATAATTGGTGTTGGGTTTTAATTTAATGTGAAAAGGAGAGGGAAATTGTAAAAATGGTGTTTTCTTGAGGATGTGTGTGACTCAAACTTGTATTGGGAGCTTTCAGTGAAAAACGTGATTCATTATTCACTCAACAAATCTTATGGACTGCGAGGCTTTAGAATAAAAAAATCCAACGTGAATACCTAAGTATTGGAACCAGGGTTGTGCACAAGACTTCTCAAGTATCAACCTAATAGCTTGATTTAGTGCACCAAAATGAAATGGTTCAAACTTATGATAATTTGTAACCTTTAGGAATTTAACAAGGATAAAATTTTCTTAAAGGAAAACATGACATCTGTTCACGGAGAACAAAGTTCAACATGATAAGATAAGCATTGGAATCCTGATTAAGCTTCCAATTATTAGATTTTTGAGCTGCTATTGATTCAAAACTTCAGACAGGAAAAGGAAAATGGTTTGAGTTGTTGGGCTCCTTCAAGGTGCCAATAGTTTGTTTCTTTCCTCTCTCGATATGAAGCTGAGTAGTTGGGCACAACTCATTAGAGCCCTCACCAATTATAAAAGCATCAACTCTATCATAAGGAATAAGGGCAACCTCATCGTGGGGTTCAGCATTTCCGAACAAAGTCAAAGTTAACAGCAGAAAACTCCTCCTCGAGTGTGTCTTACAAAAGTATCTTCCCTATGATTCAACTAGATTCTTGGCTATCGTGAGGAAGTGTGTTGGTAACCCACTTACCATTAGAGTAGTCGGTGCTTTAATGCGAGGCATAGACAAAGATGAAGATTGGGAGGCTATGACGCGTAAGGATCTTTGCAGGATCAAGAAAACTGATCAAGATGTTATAATTCAACTAATAAAGTTGAGTTATGATCATCTTCCTTACCTTTTTAAGAGGTAATTTACGTTTTGCTCACTCTTTCAAAAATATAACTTCATCAACAAGACAACTTTAATTCGACTTTGGATTGCTCAAGGCTTCGTTTCAGATGGTGATGTTGGAGACTACTTCACAATTGTACCCCACATATCCTTCTTCCAAGATATTGATATGGATGTCGATGACAACATATATTTTGGATTTAGGATGCATGATTTAATTTAATGCATTAGTTTGCTACTGCAATCCCTAATAACAAGTATGTATAGATCAGCTGAAAGAAACAAGGACAACCAAATAATATCGATCAAGTAACTTGTCATATTTCGTTTGCCGAACTGATCTGTTTAGATGCATGGCAAGCTCCAAGTGGTCTTCTTGAGTCAGACAAACTCTGAAGAATTTTTGTTACCGCAGGTTCATATACCAGATCCGTTATTTAAGAACGTGCAATAGAATTGATCATATCCACATTCAAAAAACTATGTGTGCTGAGTCGTAGGAATATGATCACCTTTAACATTCCTTCTTGTATTGGTGAGCTCAGTCATACATAACACTTGTATTCAATGTCTCCCATACTCTTCGATAAAACTATACAATTTGGAGACCTTTTTACTCAGTGGATATTTAAGCTTGAGAAAATGGCCTAAAGGTATGTGGAAGTTCACAAAACTTCAACATTTAGAATCCATGGGTTGTTCTTTATCCACTTGCATACCACCTGGCTTAGGTAAATTGACTAGTATTCAAACTGTGATTCCATTTCATAGTGTTAGAGCTAGTGAACTTAGATACTTAGATAATTTGACATAAGTGCTCACCGTTTCAACCAAGGAATGTTTATGGTCCACTCCAACAGAAGTTAAAGGAATGAAGTTACATAGCAAGTCGCGTCTAACAACGTTTGAGATGCGGCTTACTTTGTAACTTCATTCCTTTAACTTATTTTGGAGTGGCCCTTAAACATTTCATTGCTTGAAATGATGAGCACTTCTGTCAAATTATTTAAGTCTCTTATCTCACTAGCTCAGGCGCTATGAAATGGCATCATAGTTTGAATACTAGTCAATTTACCTAAACCGTGGTATGCAAGTGGATAAAGGACACCCCATAAAGTCTAAATGTTTCATTTTAGTGAACTTCCACGTCTTTTCCGGCCACTTTCTAAATCTCAAACGTTTATTAAGTGAAAAGTCTTAAATCGTACGGTTTGGTGAAAGAGTTTGGTATGCTTTGAACATGTACTATCGAAAACGTCTAGATAGAGCGTCTGAATGAGTTTGCCAATACAAGGAAGTTTGGTAGTGATCATATTCTAAAAGTTGCACACGTAGTTTTTTTAAAGTGGATATAATCAGTTCTATTGAAGGATCTTCAAAACGCAAATCGACGTCAAAATGCTATAACAAGAATGTCTTTAATATGTCCCCTCAAAAATACCACTTGGAGGTTGCCATGAATCTAAAAAGAATGGTTAGAGAAACGAGACATGACGAGTTCCTTAATGGACATTGCTTGGCTTCTTTCGGCAAATCATAGTGTTGAAATGTAGTTAGCTAGCCTTATAGATAGTATATAAGGGGGAAGGTGGATTCATTAATATAACAAACCTACATTTGTATCATTCCGAAATTAATTGGACTGAAACAAATGGTAAGTTAATTACAAATGAGTCGACCTTTAACACTTTATATACTACTAATTAAACTAATTATTCGTATTTCAGCACATGAACTTGAATTTTTTGGAAAATGTTTGATGTATATTTTATATAACAGTATACACCTTAAAAGAAAAGGAGATTGATATAATATATGTTACCATGCATGTGATAGAAAAAAGAAAGATAAAATAAAATGAGTGTGTGAATGGAAACATCATTTCAAATGGATAACCATCATCTCATTCCTCCATTTAAAAACGGCAAAACCCAAAACATCATTTGAAATGGATAACCATTTTGCAAACTGAAAGCGTTTTCACAACTTGTTTAAAAGAAGCTTAAATAATCTCATGCAAACATATTTCATAACCTCATCATGTCTCAACCAGAAAAGTGGTTTAGCTCATGATGAGCTTAAACGCAAAAACAGAAGTGAAATAAGAAATAAATAAAAACACCATTGCATAAATCAATTAGTAAGTTTCGAGTTTACAAAGGTGGATTACAATCTAGGATAGAAAGGAAGGAGCTTTTTTTTATTAATCACTCAAAATAATCTTAAAATTCTAACTATATATGAGTTAGCTATCATGCATTTATAGAGAATGGATGAAGGGTATACTATGAATTTGAGATGTGAAGTGTGGTTGCTAGGGTTAGAAGCTTGAAATGGCCGTTGAATTGGATTAGAATTAAGACTCTAGACACGACAAATAGATTGTCTTTTAACAGTACAAGTATTCCTTCCTGCATGTGCCTTTTGTCCTTGTCCTTATCCTTCGGGAACCAACAAATTCCTTATCATTGCATTGAACTAGCAATTATATTGTTGTTTAACTTTTTTGTGAAAATTTAAATGTTCATTTGATTTTTGTGAAAATATATTCAACATAAATCAAGTTAGATACTAATTTTAAGGGTATAATATGAATTTGAGATCTGAAATGTGGTTGTTAGGTTTAGTAGTTGGAAATGGTTGTTGAATTGGATTAGAATTCATTCTAGACATAACAAATGGTTTGTCCTTTAATATTATGAGTCTTGTCCTTCCTACATGTGCCTTTTATAATTTCTCATGCGAGTTGTCCTTGTCCTTATCTATTGGAAACCAACATATTCATTATCATTGCATTGAACTAGGCAATCATTGCTTTTTAACTTTTTTGTGAAAATTTAAATGTTCATTTGATAGTCATTTGATTTTTGTGAAAATATATTCAACATAAATCAAGTTACATTTTACTACTTTTTAACCAAGATAAATTTTACTTTGTCAAAAAACTAATATTAGTTTTACAGTCTTTTGACCAAATAAATGTTAGATAGTTTTTGTTTAAGGGAAATTTTAGATAGTTAAATAATGAAAAAAAATTAATCTTCTTGTGAATTGCTCTCTCTATCATGAAAAATTATCGAACAAGTAATGAAGAATTGATTAGGGTCTGTGAATCAAAAACATCTCAGAGGATTTTGTCTCAAGGACTAGATTGTGCATGAGAAAGGACTAGATTGTGTGTGAGAATGTGTAGGTGATCTTACTTTTATTTTTAATGAATCTGAAACATTGATTAAATCTAATGGTTTATTTTCCCCTGCTCCACCGGTGAGGGACTTAATTGAGCCCTCACCCTAGAATCCACCATTATTATAAAAATGATCATTCCTCATTAATATATTACTATAAAAATGATCACAATTTACAAAAAATACTACTTGTAATCAAAACTAGATACAATTTCCAAAAAATACTACTTGTAATCAAAACTAGTTTAAAAGATATATATTATTACGTTGCAGCGAAACTTGAGACTCAACGTAAATTAGTAACTACTGTGTTCATATGCATTGGAAATCAATAATGGACTTTTGAAGTACAATAAATGTAAATGTTTGACCAATCCGCCGTAACTGTTACCGCTGCTGGAGTCTAAGTTGTTTTTGGCCTTCTTCTTCATCAATTGACCTGCTCCTAGGGTTTGTGCCGCCGCTACCCTTGTGAGATTTTGTCGTCGTTCGCTGAGAATTTTTCTCCCTTGGACGTATTGATCTGCCTTGTGCTAGTTCCTACCATATTTTCCCATCATCCTTTGGTTGAAATTGCAGCTTTCATGGGTGAATCCAATAGCCGTTTTTGCAGCTGTGCTTGATCGTAAATTTCAAGGTGTCATTCCTTTACTTGCAATTGTTATTACAATTGAGTTTTTCTTTTTGGGGTGCTCGCTGGTTTGTGATTGTTTGGATGGGCTATTTGGTTTCTTGCTTCTGCCATCTCCTTGCCGTGAGAGGTTGGTTTCTTTATTAATACTTGGCTATTCAATCAATTGTATTAGCAGTGAGGGTTGGTCTTAGAGACAAAGGTGCACGTGCTCATTATTCTTGTCTTCCTTGTTTCATTACTTTTATAGTGCATCACATATATTTTTGAAGGATTGATAGTGGCTCTTATTACAATTAGTATTGTTGCCTTGATGCCATGGGTGCAGCCTCTATGGTGATGGAGGTTATTGGAATTTGTGGGAATAATATACATGTTGTTTCTATTAGTGAAATAATGAAATGCTTTTAAGTCTAATCATGTCAAGGTAAATGAGTCTAGTGGCGTGGAATTGTCGGGGTATAGGTAGCCCGAGTACAATTCCCGACCTTAAGTACCTAGTCCGGCATTTCAATCCGGATCTTTTATTCCTAAGTGAGACTCTAGCTCACCGAAATAAAATTGAAGAACTTCGTTTTTTGCTTGGTTACGATTGTTGTTTTCCTGTAGACCGCACCGGTAGAGGCGGGGGTCTTGCTTTATTTTGGCGTAACTCTTTAAATTGTCAACTTGTTGATTTTTCAAGCAATCATATTATTGTAGAGATTAATGATATTGTTCTTGGTACTTGGAGACTTACCGGCTATTATGGCTATCCTAATGGAGGTCGTAGAACTGCCACTTGGAACTTCCTTCGACAACTATCTAATCAGTTTACAGGTCCTTGGTGCATTTTTGGCGAATTTAACGATATTCTTGATGCGAGTGAAAAGAGGGGGCGTACCACTAGACCTCCGTGGCTGATAAATGGCTTTCGTCGAGCTGTTCTGGATTCAGGTTTGTCTGATGTTCCTATTGAAGGCTATCCGTTTACCTGGTTCAAAAGTCTTGGCACTCCGCGTGCCGTCGAAGAAAGGTTATATCGTGCACTCGCAAATAACTTGTGGTTTAATATTTTTCCGAATGCTACTGTTGAAACTTTGGTGGCACCTGCTTCTGATCATTATCCAATATATGTAAATGTTGCCCCTGCTCCACGGCCACACGCTTCTAAACGCGTTTTCCGTTACGAAAACGCTTGGCATCTTGAACCAGGTTTCAAGGAGCTTGTTACTCACTCTTTGCAGGAACATTCTACTCATAATATCATTCCGAAACTTTCCTCATGCGCGGAAGACATGAATGTTTGGAGGAAATCCCATTGTCACAAATTGAAAATTGATATTGAAGATTGTTGAAAACAATTGCATGAAACTCGGTTAGGATCTTCTGGTGAGGACCAGGTTCGAATGTTCGAGTTAAGGAAACGCATGCAAAGGTTGTTGTCCCAAGACGATGCATATTGGCGTCAACGTGCAAAGACTTATTGGTATAAAGATGGCGACCGTAATACTAAGTTTTTCCACGCATCGCCTTCAGCTCGAAAAAAGGTAAATCGAATAACCTCTCTTGATGATGATGTTGGTAATAAAATTACTAATGAGAATGATATGCAAGATGTGGCACGACATTATTTTGTGAACATTTTTCAACAACAAAATAGCAATTTCTCATCGGTTATTGATGTTATTGATACGTCTATCTCTGATAACGATAATGACATGCTCACAGCTCCCTTCACTAATGCCGAATTTAAGGATGCTATTTCCTCTATGCATCCGGACAAGTGTTCAGGCCCTGATGGCAACAGCCCGGGTTTTTACCAGCATTTTTGGAATTTATGTAGTGATGATATTTTCAAAGAATGTTGTGGTTGGTTAGACACTGGACAATTCCCCTCTGATTTGAATATTACTAACATTGCACTTATTCCAAAAGGTTCTACGCGGGTTAGCATGAAAGATTGGCGGCCTATTGCACTGTGTAATGTGTTATACAAAATCATTTCAAAAGTGTTAGCAAATCATTTGAAAAAGGTGCTACCTCAATGCATTTCTGACAACCAATCCGCTTTTGTCCCGGGACGATCCATCCTAGATAATGCCATGGTTGCAATTGAGGTCTTACATTTCATGAAAGCTAAGACAAGAGGGGAAGATAGGTATGTCGCTCTAAAACTTGATATTAGTAAAGCCTATGATCGTATGGATTGGAATTATCTGCGGGCTGTTCTAAATAAAATGGGGTTTCATACTCGTTGGATCCACTGGGTGTGTATGTGTGTTGAAACAATGGACTACTCTGTGCTTGTTAATGGTACACAGGTCTGTCCTATTATTCCAAGGCGGGGTCTCCGACAAGGGGATCCTCTTTCTCCATATTTATTTATTATTTGTGCAGAAGGTTTATCTTCGCTTATTCGAGATGTCGAGGCAAGAGGTGTTCTCACAGGTACAAAGGTGTGTCGACAAGCACCGTCAGTTTCCCATCTTTCGTTCGCTGATGATTGTTTTCTTTTTTTCAAGGCCATTGAGGACCAAGTACATGTCATGAAAAATATTCTTTCTACTTATGAGCTAGCTTCTGGTCAAGCGATCAGTTTACCTAAATCCGAAATATATTGCAGTCGTAATGTCCCTGATGATCTCAAAACTAATATTACAGATATTCTAGGCGTTCAAGTTGTTTTGGGTACAGGTAAATATTTGGGATTACCCTCTATGATAGGTCGCGACCGTAACACTACTTTCTCTTATGTCAAGGACCGAGTTTGGCAAAAAATTAACTCATGGAGTGGTAAGTGTCTTTCCAAAGCAGGTCGTGAGGTGATGATAAAATCTGTTTTGCAGGCTATCCCCTCTTATGTGATGAGCATCTTTCAGCTTCCAACCAAGTTGCTTGACTCCATCGAAAAAATGATGAACTCTTTTTGGTGGGGACATGGTAAAACAACGCAAAGAGGGATTCATTGGCTGAATTGGGAGAAGCTTTCAGCACCAAAGATTCATGGAGGTATGGGTTTCAAGGACCTTTCTGCTTTTAATTTAGCTATGTTGGGTAAACAGGGATGGAAATTTATTACCGAACCAGACTCACTAGTTGCTAGAATTTTTAAAGCACGTTATTTTCCTGGCTCATACCTCACGGCCAGCATTGGGCATAATCCCAGCTACGTGTGGCGTAGCATCATGCGTGCTAGATTTCTTGTGTGTGGGGGTGCTAGGTGGAGCATAGGTTCAGGTGCGAATATTTCTATTCTAAATGAACCATGGCTGTCAAATGGGGAGGTTATTCGTAGTGATATTCCAGGTGCTCACTTTGTCCATAATTTTCCTGTCAATAGCTTGATGAATATATATGATAAAAGCTGGAATGAACAGGTGGTTAGACAGGTTTTCAGTGACGATATTGCAAACAAAATACTTCATACATCACTTATTTCTCAGTTTGAAGAGGATAGAATTATTTGGAAAGCAGAAAAGAATGGACGTTACTCTGTTCGTAGTGCATACAGACTATGTATATCAGAGTTAATTGATTCTTCTTATAACTGGCGTCCGGGGTATTGGGCTGGTATCTGGAAACTTAAGGTTCCACCAAAAGTCAAGAATTTAATTTGGCGTATGTGTCGTGGTTGTTTACCAACATGTGTCCGTTTGTTAGACAAAGGTGTTACTTGTTCGACTAATTGTGCTAGCTGCGCTTCTAACCACGAAGATCTTATGCATTTTTCTTTGACTGTCTTTTGCCATACAGGTTTGGAATAGAACAGGTATATGGAGTTCTGTGCAGCATGTGATTTCTATCATTGCCTTAGCTATGGAAGTTCTATTTTACTTGCTAGAGAATTTGTCTGTTGAATTACAACAACGTCTGTCATTTGTAATATGGAGTTTATGGAAACACCGTAATCTTAGAGTATGGGATGATGTCACAGAAACGAGTGCCACGGTTGTTGAACGTGCTCGGAACATGGTTGAAGATTGGCAAATGGCTAATGCTCCAGATGTGCTTGCATCTAGTTCGACACATCAACCTCCATCAGCCTCCACCTCTTCTCAACGCCGAATCATGTGGCAGCCTCCTGTGCAAGGTAGATATAAATGTAACATCGACGCGGCTTTCTCTTCTCACATCAATCGTACAGGTCTTGGCATTTGTGTCCGGGATGCAGAAGGTACGTTTGTTCTGGCCAAAGCTTTTACATACCCTTGTATGGTTCCGGTGGATGTGGGTGAAGCCTTAGGGCTGCACTCCGCTATACAATGGTTGAGTGATATGCAGTTTGACAATGTGGATTTTGAAACAGACTCAAAGTCAACAGCTGATGCTTTTATTTCTAGTACGAACGACTTGTCCGAATTTGGTTGCATTATTTCCTCCTGTCGTTCGCTGTTCAGCAATTTCTTTTCTAACTCTAGGGTGGAGTTTGTTAGGCAACAAGCCAACGCGGTTGCTCATGCTCTTGCAAAAGAGGCCACGTCCTTAGCTAGTCCCGCAGTTTATTTTGATATAACCGATTGTATTGAAACTCTTATTATTAATGAAATGCTATCAGCATGTTTTCCCTCAAAAAAAAAGATATATATTATTATTTTAAGGGGAAATTACTTTGAGAGGTATGTTCAAATGTATCACACCCCCTCTATTTGTTAAAAAGCACTAACCTCCCCTAGACATTAATTATTTTTTTCATGACACCGTTAAAATTCAAAACTCTAACCACCGCTTTCACTCTTTGCTCTGCTTAAAACTATTACGTTAACAAAATTGAAACATTGTCTCCTTTCTTACTTAAAAGGTTGGAGCCCACAATCTAAAATATTGGGAAGAAATTGCAACAATTTTACATCTGGAGAAAAAATGGCTGAATACCAAAGGATGAATACAAAAGAAGGCAAGTTATGTTGAGCTATCTCACAACCGTTTGTAGGTTTGTGGGAAATGGCAGCGGTTTAACTGGAAGAAAGTCTTGTTCACATAAGCATTGCGTGATTTCCAACGCAACAGCTCTCATATCCTAGCTTTCACATACAGTGACTATGGACTGTTCTCACAGAATGCTCAGGATGGGTTATGGATTGGAATGGGTCTTGATGACGGTTTTGCTCTTGATTTAATTTTTTAATTTAAATTTGTTTATTCCATATTAACAGTGTGATACCTCGATATTACTGCATTTCCTCACAATATTCCTTAGCCATGATCTACGAAAACGCCATAGTGAAAATAGGACAAGACAATCAAATATATCATTGTAATAGCAAACAACGGAAGGCAATTAAAATCAACTATAGAACTTTAAACCAAACTCATTGTAAAGAAATAAAAAATCTTGCCTCAGAAGATCAATATCAGCTGCTGCATCGTCAATTAAAAATCCACTGACTTTCCATCCAGGCTCAACACTACGAGCTCGGTGAATTAAAGCTTTAAGCCATTTAGACACATCAGGCTTTGCAAAGCTTCGTGTAATGATCCATGCGACAAGAAGTGCTTGTTGTCTTGAATCAAAAACAAGTAGCGTGAACAAGGGATACAGCCAACATGAAAAGATAACTAAGTCAGGTTGATTCAATATACACTGCATTGTGAATCAGATTGTTATAATTCCCTTAGGTCTAGCGTAACTTAGGTCGTGAATGAAAAATAATTACTTTTAAGTCTTTTCACACCAAAGGATGAGTCTGTTGCAACAACACTACGTTGACCAAAACGAACCATTTATTGTAGCCAGGCCGTCCCCATCGAATTGGAGGCTAAGTTCTAATAATAAAAAGAGGCCCCTAGTCTTTGTTTAAAAAAAAAAAAAAAGAGGCACCTAGTAAACAAATGCAAAAAAAAAAAAAAATTAAAAAAATCATCTATTTAGACAGTTAAGAACGTAAAAAATAGGCATTCTGGTAACTAATAAAATATAAAAAAAAATGGGCTCCTACTAATTTAAAATTTATTGCTTCAAAAAAAATTAAAATTTATATATTTTTAAATGATTAAAAAAAAATCAAAATGAGGACACTGGGACTCGAACACACGTTTCATTGTTACACAACCTGCTGTGCTGAACTGGATTTCATGCAAACTTAATTCTACTTTATGTATTAATATTATTATAGACAACCACTGGACTATTAGAACAACACATTTGGCCCCCCAAAAATCTGAGGCCCGGCACCATAGAGCTGGTTGCACACCCTCTGGGCCGGGCCTGGTTGTAGCTGCCATTCTGTTTGGATCCCTGAAATGAAAGGGTGGAAACAATATTATAAAAATGAAAATCTTGATCACATAACCCAAAAGAGTGGAAACTATATTATAAAAACGAAAAAACTTATCATAATAATTTTAAATAGTGTAAGAAACAAGGAAGAAACTTACAGCTTCTACTCAAGATATACATAATCATTGTACTCCTTCAAGGTGCCAATAATCTGTTTCCTTCCTCTCTCGACATGAATCCAAGTCAGGCACACACATTGGAGCACTCGCCAATTATAAAAGCATCATCTCTATTGTAAGGAATAAGGGCAACCTCATCATTGTGTACCAAAATAACATGTCCAAGTCAAGTCAGCAATAGAAGAAACCCAAATTTTTCCCTTGCTATGTACTACCTAAGAAGCACTGAACAGAACACCCTGAAACAACATTCAAGAAAACCCTTGTATCTTTGTATTCGCATACCATGTACATACCAAAAATCAAAGAACTGAAAATCAAAGAACTTCTCAGAAATAAATTCATGTATTAAACAAAAAACACAAAGTTGAAGTAGTAAATAATTTAATTGATTCCGCATCAATCTTTTAGAAAAAACAGATAGGTGGTGAAATAAATATTTACTTGCAAGATTTCACCACCGACCATAAACCAACATTGTACAACATATTCACATAATAATAAGTTTATTAATATTCAAACACAATACGAGCCACATTATAGAGCATGATTATGTTAGTTCACAAATTATCAAAACAACATTACGTAACATATTCACCTAATAAGAAGTTGATTAAAAATCAAACACAACACAAGCCACATTTTAGAGCATGATTCTGCTGGTTCACAAACTATCAAAGCAACATTACACAACATATTCACCTAATATTAAGTTTTAAAAATCAAATACGACACGAGCCACATTATAGAGCGTGATTATGCTAGTTTACAAAATATAAAAACAACATTACATAACATATTCACCTAATAAGAAGTTGATTAAAAATCAAACACAACACAAGCCACGTTATAGAGCATGATTATGCTAGATCACAAATTATCAAAACAACGTTAGATAACATATTCACCTAATAAAAAATTGATTAAAAATCTAACGCAACACAAGCCACATTATTGAGCATGATTATGCTAATTCACAAATTATCAAAACAACATTACATAACATATTCACCTAATAAGAAGTTGATTAAAAATCAAACACAACACAAGCCACATTATAGAACATGATTCTGATGGTTCACAGATTATCAAAGCAAAATTACACAACATATTCACCTAATATTACGTTTTAAAAATCAAACAAGACACGAGCCACATTATAGAGGTGGCGTTTGGTATGGACAAATACAAGATTTGTACACCATGCACAACTTGTGCATATAAGAGCTGAAAGCAATTGTGAGCCATTGATATATTAATATAATACGCCAACGGTCCAGATCTGTTCCAATTGTGTGATGGGTGGCCTGCTGCTTTTTTACACGCGGGTCCCATGGATTGAATAAATGTGAGTTTTTTAATGGTTTTTTGGTATGTGTTTGTATTGGACTTATCAATTTTCCAGCAAGTGAATAAAACCAGGCCCAATTGTTGTTCTCAATGGACATGAAATTAATTTATATGAATAATTATTATTAAGTTTAACGGTTTAGAATAAAAATGAATACAAATTTATTGAAAGTATTATATTAATAAATCATATTAAAAGTATTATATTAATAAATCAGATTCCAGCAAGTATTATATTTATTGAAAGTATTATATTAATAATTTATATTGAAAGTTTAACGGTCCTGAACAAATTTATTAATATAATAATTTTTTTCAACCAGCCCAATTCTAAATTTTTTTTTCTGTGTGAATAAATCATTCGAAATCATATTTATACAATAATTGGATTTTTATTTTCGAAAATTTAGAATATGAATAAATTGGTAATAATAGACAGTTTAGTCACTATTATAAACAAAATATAACTTGTTAGGTTTATTTAATAAATAGTGTGTGTGATGTATATTAAAGTCTATATAGATTAATTATTGAATAAATATAAAATTTCAAGTTTTGCTTATTTTGGTGACCAAAGTCTATACATTATTCTTGAATGGGTCAAGGTAAATGGACATTAAAATACGCAAAACATTTATTCATTAGCAAGTTTGAGTTTTTGTATTAAGAATTTATTTTTGTATTTTTATTCTTGAGTTTATTTAAATAACGTAGTATTATGTTATTTTCATTTCAATGTGTTTAAAAAATAGTTGTAATTTGTTATCTATATTGAATTTATAAATTAGTTTTGGCATTAGAAAATGTAATACACGCTAATTATAATAATAACGATAAAAAAGTCTAAGTACAATCCACGTAGTCGTTGTGACCTCTTGATCAATCATTAAAGAGTTTGATTAGTCATTGAACGTTCATTCAAGTACTTTGACTCCAAGATTCTTTCAGTTAAGGCAAGAGTTGTGAGTTTGATCAGTCGTTCTGAAATCTTAGAAGTAGTTTAGGTCGAAGAATCTTGTCATTAGGGTTAGAGTTGTCAATAAGGTTAGAGTTACAAGCTTGATCGGATGAACTATCCCCTCAGAAACTAGTCAACTTAGTAACTTGTTTACTCCGGAGACCTATATGTGCCTATCACCTGAACAGCAACAAGTACAATCAATCCGACCGTTCAAAATGACCTTCTAAGACCTAAAAGGATATATAAACTTGAATTTCTCAGATCGAGTTCCCGGAGGTAAGTCGATCGGACGAACTATCCCTTCAAAAACTAGTAAACTTAGTAACTAGTTTACTCCGGGGACCTAAACGTGCCTATTACTTGAACGGCAACAAGTACAATCAATCCGACCGTTCAAAATGACCTTCTAAGACCTAAAAGGATATATAAACTTGAATTTCTCATATCGGGTTCTCGGAGGTAAGTCGATCGGATGTACTATCCCCTCAAAAACTAGTCAACTTAGTAACTAGTTTACTCCGGGGACCTAAATGTGCCTATCACCTGAACAGCAACAAGTACAATCAATCTAACCATTCAAAATGACCTTCTAAGACCTAAAAGGATATATAAACTTATTATTATGTTATTTTCATTTCAATGTGTTTAAAAAATAAAATGTAATTTGCTATCTATATTGAATTTATAAATTAGTTTTATAATAATAACGAAAAAAATAATTAAATACAACCCACGTAGTGAATATCATGATTAATCAATTAAAATTTATCCAAGTACCTTCCGTATAAGATTCTTGTTGTTAGGGTAAGTTATGTGGGTTTGATCAGTCGTTGTGACATCTTCATCTAACTATTAGAGTAGTTTAGGTTGAAGACTATAGTCATTAGGGTTATAGTTGTCGTTAGGGTTGGAGTTGTAAGCTTGGTTAGTCGATCACAAGAGTTTGATTAGTCAATGAACGTTCATCCAAGTACTTGACTACAAGATTCTTTCAGTTAGGGTAAGAGTTGTGAGTTTGATCAGTCGTTCTGAAATCTTGGAAGTAGTTGAGGTCAAAGAAACTTGATATTAGGGTTATAGTTGTCATTAGGGTTAGATTTGTAAGCTTGGTTAGTCGATAGATAGTTTGATTAGTCATTGAATGTTCAACCAGATACTTTGACTCCAAGATTCTTTTTCAGTTAGGGCAAGAATTTTGAGTTTGATTAGTCGTTTTGAAATCTTGGAAGTAGTTTAGGTGGAAGAATATTGTCATAAGGGTTAGAGTTGTCATTAGGGTCCTAGTTGTAAGCTCGGTTAGTCATTGAACGTTCATCCAGGTACTTTGACTCCAGGATTCTTTCAGTTAGGGTAAGAGTCGTGAGTTTGATAAGTCGTTATGACATCTTGGAAGTAGTTTAGGTCGAAGAATCTTGTCATTAGGGGTAGAGTTTTAAGCTTGATTAGTCGGTTAAAAATTTGACTAGTCATTGAACATTCATCCAAATACTTTGACTCCCATATTCTTTCAGTTAGGATACTGAGCTAAGTTCGCAGGGACAAAAACTGATCGAATATAATCCTAAAAAGATATAGCGATTTTCTTTTAATCATAATATAAATTAAATATACAATAAACCATATTTATAAATAAAAGATACAATAAATCGAAAATGAATAAAAATTTAGTAGAAGTTGTTGAAGTAAATTGAACGGTCGTAATTGGAATTAATTATTTTTTCAAAAATTTAAAATATGAATAAATTGGGTGTAATAGTTGGGTAATAAATAGACAGTTTAGTCACTATTATAAACAAAATATAACCTTTTAGGTTTATTTAATAAATAGTGTGTGTGATGTATATTAAAGACTACATAGATTAATTATTGAATAAATCTAAAATGTCAAGTTTTGCTTATTTTGGTAACCAAAATGTGTACATTATTGTTGAATGAGTCAAGGTAAATAGACATTGAATGATTCGTTAGGGTTGTAGTTGTAAGCTTGTTTAGTCGATAAAAGAGTTTGATTACTCAGTGAACGTTCATTCAAGTACTTTGACACCAAGATTCTTTCAGTTAGGGTAAGAGTTGTAAGTTTGATCAGTCGTTCTGACATCTTTTAAGTATTTTAGGTCGAAGAATCTTGTCATTAGGGTGAGAGTTTTAACCTTGATTAGTCGATAAAGAGTTTGATTAGTCGTTGAATGTTCATCCAAGTACTTTCACTACAAGATTCTTTCAGTTAGGATAAGAGTTGTGAGTTTGATCAGTCGTTATGACATCTTGAAAATAGTTTAGGTCAAAGATTCTTGTCATTAGGGTGAGAGTTGTAGACTTGATTAGTCGATAAAGAGTTTGATTAGTCGTTGAACATTCATCCAAGTACTTTGACTACAAGATTCTTTTAGTTAGGGTAAGAATTGTGAGTTTGATTAGTCGCTATGATATCTTGGAAGTAGTTTAGGTCGAAGAATCTTGTCATTAGGGTGAGAGTTTTAAGCTTGATCGGTCGGTTCATCAAAGTACTTTACGTATAAGTTTCTTTTAGTTAGGGTAAGAGTTGTGAGTTTGATTAGTTGTTGTGACCTTTTGACTAATCAATTAATAGAATTTCAAGTAGTTTAGGCTGAAGAATGTTGTCGTTAGGGTGAGTGGTAAGCTTGATTAGTCGATGAACAGTTTGATTATTCATTGAACTTTCATCTAATTACTTTCACGGCAAGATTCTTTCAGTTAGGGTAAGAGTTGCGAGTTTAATAGATCAATAAAGATATAAGAACTGAAATTTCTCATATCGGATTTCCGGAGGTAAGTTGATTTGAAAAACCATCCTTTACTCATAGAAGATATTATTGAAAACGCAAATGCAAATATGTTAGACTTAATATTATTTATTAAGTGGAATGAAAATATTAATAAAAAAAGACAGTTATTTAAAAAAATGATTTTTTTTCCTGGGTAAAGGTAATAGATTGAAGGCTAAAGTGCAACTTTGGCCCCTTATCTTTCAAAAAGTTGCGATTTTGGCCCCCTAACTTTGAAAACTACAATTTTGGCCCCCTAACTTTGAAAACTGCTGAGAAGGCGACACGTGTCCAAAAAAATGGGCCATTTTGAAAAGATAAGGGGCCATAATCGCAACATTTTGGAAAGATAAGGGGTCAATAGACATATTTCCCTTAAGTTAGGGGGTTAAAAGAGCATATTTCCCTAAACATGGGGGACCAAAATTGTAGTTTTCATACTTAGGGGGCCAAAATCGCAACTTTTTGAAAGATATGGGGCCAAAGTTGCACTTTAGCCTAGATTGAATACTAATTGAAAAGGACTTAATTTCATTTTAGCTATTTTTTTGGCATAATTATATCACTCAATTTCACTTCCCCTCTTCTACCAAAATAATCAAATTTCACTTCCCTCCTTATTTTACCTCTCTATTTCACCACTTTCACATGGCTCCAAAATTTCCCTCCATCTAATTTTCAAGAAAATCCCAAATTAAAAACGCATAAGATTTCCATTTGTCTATTAGTTTTTTACTTTGGTCACTTTCGAAGAACAACATTCCAGCGCTCATTTTTGGCTTTTCACTTTTCATTTCCCTCTTAACTTTCCCTCTCTCACATTCACAAATTTTGTTTTACTTTATTATCTTTTTACTTTAACACTATCTAAACCCTAAATCCATTCACCACTCCACCTTCAATTTCACCTCCAACGTCTCCTTCCCCCACCTTCACTGACAATGAATCTTCTTTCAACCTCAAATCTTTGTTCATATCACTTGTGTGCTTTGCCGATTCTTTGTTTCACGAAGGTTGAAAATGCATATCACAAGGGTCTGAAGGGTTGCTCACACATGGATTAAGGTTATGGTAAGGTTGTTCACGGATGAAGGGTGGGTGTTACCTGTGGAGTAGTTGAGACCGTGG
Source organism: Medicago sativa (assembly GCF_051527215.1). Classification (NCBI taxonomy): domain Eukaryota; kingdom Viridiplantae; phylum Streptophyta; class Magnoliopsida; order Fabales; family Fabaceae; genus Medicago; species Medicago sativa. The sequence continues at coordinate 33,083,436 of NC_140756.1, read as the reverse complement.
CCCGTTGAGAGATTAGGGATTTTATACACTTAGTGAGTAAGATTAGAGAGAGATTAGGGTCCATGATAGATTATATATTAAGGAATTTAAGTCATGGGTTCAGTGATTAATTTTGACAGATTTGGGATTTCAGGGTTTGAGTTTAGTGATTAATTGTGCCATTTCTCTATCAGTTTTTAATATTTATTTTCATCTAATTTTATAACTTCATATCACTCTGTTTTTTGTTTAATTCTCAGGTGAAGTACTAAAGAGGGCTTAAAATCACACCAAATGTAAGTCTGGTTTTACTTCAATTAAATTTTGTGTTGATTCAATTCAGTTCAGTTTACCTTTTCACTTTTGTTCATACCTTTTGATTTATATTAGATTTGAGAATGATTTCAATTTCTAAATGTATACAATATTGATTCGGGGTCACACAATAGAATGTTGATAACATTCTGATTTGAATGCTTTTTTTTGCTTCAATCCTTATCATAATAGATATTGAGATTCTAATGCATATGGTGGATAAATAAAAATATTATGACTAACTTGTTTACTGAAGTGATGTGGTGAAAATAATTTCAAGGCGTATTGTGATTCTAATGCATACATACTGTGATTCCAATGGATATAGTGGATAGCAGGGCATTTGGTCTAGTGGTGTGATTCTCGTTTTGGGTTCCCGTGTTTGATTCCTGGAATGCCCCTCAAAGTGTGACTGATACTTAGCTGTCACTTTGATGATAAAATAATAAGTGATGGTTTATTCTTTTTTCAGGTGCCCACAACTTAAAACCATGTCTTTGCAACACAGTAACATTTCACATTTTTTGCTTAATTTCCCTTTTCTGGATGAACTTGATACAGGCTCTTGCCACAAACTTCCGAATGTTGCTTAAGGTTGCTATTAGTTGATTTCTCTTTCATAGAGGATGTATACCTATTGGGAAGATTATATTTCATCTATATTTTATTTAAGAAAGAAAATGTTGTTGTTTACAAGTTGTCATTCTTTCCTGTTAAATATGATTAGGATTTTTGTTATTGCACCTTTGATTAGATAATAATTTGAATGTTTTTTTTTGATGTGCTGATCTCTTCTAGTGATGATATACTGATCCCCGTTAATTATTCTCTTAAGTTTAAGTTGTTTTTGTCGGTTTTGTATAGGTATGAGCTTGGTCGCCAGCCAGCCAACACTAAGTTGTCTAGCAATAAGGCAGTCAGAAGAATCTGTGTTAGAGGTGGCAATGTGAAATGGAGAGCTCTTAGATTGGACACGGACATTTCTCGTGGGGTAGTGAGGCAGTGACTCGCAAGACTCGTCTTCTGGATGTGGTTTACGATGCCTGAAACAATGAGCTTGTTTGTACTCAGACTCTGTTTAAGAGTGCCATTGTCCAAGTTAATGCTGCACCATTCAAGCAGTGGTATCTTCAGCACCACGTACGGTGTTGAAGTTGGTAGAAAAAAGATAACACTAACCAAAAAGGATTCTGCAGAGGTGATAGTTTTTGAAACTTTCATGTTATATAAGTTTGTGTGTTGTATGATATATATGCTTTTAGTTATAGTGGTCTGTGGATGGTTTTTTTATTTTGCATATCTTCAATTTTTAAATGACTGTGTGCCTTTTCAAATATTTATCTTTAAAAACTGTGTATATATTGTGTTGAAATTGTAAGTAGGTGCTAGGCATATTATGTGTTTCTTAATGGCATGTTTTTGAAAGTTCATAATTTGTTCTAATCTTTATATGAACAACATATGTTTACCATGGGTTAAATTATCATTTTTATTGGATATATTATGTGTTTCTTAACGGCATGTTTTCAAAAGTTCATAATTTGTTCCACTTTTTTATATGTAGACCCATGTTTACCTATTATTTTGTGGATTAAATTAGCCCGTATTCTACTGTGCAGTAGTTGACTTTAATCTCAAATCTGATGTAAATTTTCTGATCCTTTGACATGAACATCTAGGAGGCTGAAGTTGTTGCTGAAGAAGTTAAGAAAAGTAACCACGTGCAGAGAAAACTTGAGCAGCGTCAGAAAGATAGGCAACTTAATTTTGATTATAGGATTTAAAATCAATGTCGAAATTTAATGCTTCAATGTAGGGGAGATGTAATATAAATGTTCCTCATGGAAGTAGCTCTTCCTTTCTCATTGAAAACTTAATTTTGGAAAATAAATCAATCATTGGTTAGTAATAGTATCTCCTTGAAGTAGTTCTCTGAAGCTCCACCATATATGGAGTTAACTTGTTGTTAGTACTGGTTTAGTAGATTGTGTAGTTGGGAATCACCGCTTTGAAGCTAATGTACGCAAGATTTTATCGTACCACGTTTGAAATTGTAGGACAGGTCACTATGGCAATTGCAATGACATGAATGATAATTCTTGGATGAGAATCTAGAACACTCTGAACAAGAGCTACTCCCCAAGTCATGTGCAACATAACATGCAAAATAACTTAGTAATTGGCAAACCTCGGAAAATAATTTAGACAATAATGTAATGACTTTAACATACCTCTGAACCTTCATCAGTTATGTTGCTTACATTTGAAACTTAAAAAAATTCTAGAATTTCATGAATATCCATTTTGCTGATCATAATACATAGATATAGTGAATTAAACTTCACACTCATAAAACGCAACCAGTGCAGGAAGAAACACAGATTTTCTTTCTTTCAATATGCTATAATCTTTCTATACATGTCAATAATTTAACTTTATTCCTTTTTTGTTTTGAAATACTAACGAAATTGCTGGAAGAAAACAAACGAAATTATCATATTTCCATATATTCACCCAAACCCACACATCCTTTTTATCAAAAACATTGCAAGAAACAAACAAAAACGAAATCAATTAACAAAAACAGTTGTAAGCAAGCTAGAAACGAAAATAGACACATAGCGTTCTTCCTCGCCAAACAACCCAGATGATGTTCAGCAACATTTAACTCACTTTTGCAACAACCAAGGAGGCAAAGACAAGATTTTTGTTTTTGGAAAAGCATATTGGACAATTAATTATTTTGATCGAAAATTATTTTTTATTTATAAAAAAAAACAACATGATTCAAGCTCATCGATCACTACTTTTTTGGTGAGCAGTTAAAGATTATCAACATCATGAAAAAAAGTTTTTCTAGAATTTAAATTTGGATTTAAAGTCAGAATTGATAAGATTATTATATTTTAATAAAACAAATTTCTTCATGAAATTAGGTCCAAAAGCTTCAAACACAATCATCAATGGCTGCCACTCACATGTACACAAACAAGTAGCAGCAAAAAATCACTCCTCATTAGATTTTTTTTGAATGCTAGATCTGATTGTCTGAAACTACTTATTCTTCATGCCAAGTATAGCAGCACACAATCCCTCCACATAAACACAACGTCACAACCTCTACTTCATGTCTTTCTTCTCCTTTCACTTCTACTCAAACTCTTCAACTGGGGTTTTTTTTCCTTCACGGCTTCCTCTCCATCTTTTTCAATGCATGTTAATTCTCTGTAAAAAAAAATTGGGTGCCAAGAATTTAACAGCCACCGCTGCTACTTTCCGCCGAGAAAGACGATCAGAAGGATGATGAGTGAGCGGTGAGGTGAGAAATCCGTCGTGATTTCAGTGGTGTGTCCAAGCTGATAGCACGTGTTTCTAAGTGTGGTGTGAATTGCTCCTCTGCATTTTCAGATTTGGGGGGTGTATACAGCAAAAACAATAAAACCAATATTTTCCATTATAATATGTTTCCTTTTATTAATTATTTATTTTTAGCAGGTCATCCAACCCCACCAAAACCGCCACCTGTCCTTCAATGCACAACTTGTGCATGGTGCACAAATATTGTATTTGTGCATTCTAAATGCCACCCATTATAGAGCATGATTATGATAGTTTACAAAATATCAAAACAACACTAAATAACATATTGACCTAATAAGAAGTTGATTAAAAATCAAACACAACACAAGCCACATTAAAGAGCATGATTATGCTAGTTTACAAAATATCAAAACAACATTACATAACATATTCACCTAATAAGAAGTTGATTAATAATCAAACATAACACAAGCCATATTATAGAGCATGAATCTATAGTTACAAGTTATCAATGCAACATTACAGAACATATTCACCTAGTAATTAGTTTTAAAAATCGAACACATCACAAGCCACATTATAGAGCATGATTATGCTTGTTCACAAATTATCAAAACAACATTACATAACATATTCACCTAATAAGAAGTTGATTAAAAATCAAACACAACACAAGCCACGTTATAGAGCATGATTATGCTAGATCACAAATTATCAAAACAACATTACATAACATATTCACCTAATTAGAAGTTGATAAAAAATCAACCACAACACAAGCCACATTATAGAACATGAATCTATAAGTTCAGGAATTATCAAAGCAACATTACACAACATATTCACCTAATAATAAGTTTTAAAAATCGAACACAACACGAGCCACATCATAGAGCATGATTATGCTAGTCTACAAAATATCAAAACAACATTACATAACATATTCACCTAATAAGAAGTTAATTAAAAATCAAACACAACACTAGCCAGATTATAGAGCATGATTATGTTAATTCACAAATTATCAAAGCAACATTACACAACATATTCATCAAATATTAAGTTTTCAAAATGAAACACAACACAAGCCACATTATAGAGTATGATTATGCTTGTTTACAAAATATCAAAACAAATTTACATAACATATTCACCTATTAAGAAGTTGGTTAACAATCAAACACAACACAAGCACATTATAGTGCACGATTCTGCTAGTTCACAAATTATCAAATCAACATAACATAACATATCCAACTAATAATAAGTTGATTAAAAATTAAACACAACACAATCAAGCACTAAATCATTGAATAATTTATTTTACCTAGAATCATGAGATTTTGACATGAAAACTTAATCTCTCCTACCTAATGCAATGGCTATTGCTAACGCATGGCGCACGAGAAACTTATAGGGTGGGAAAAGTAATACTCTATTTAAACACATACACATCAAAATCAAAATACTTCGTAATCGCTGTGTCTGCTATTAGGGTTTTAGGGTTTTGTTTTGTTTCAACCTTCTCTCTCTCAAACATGCGCTTAATTCTTCTCAAATTAGGGTTTCGTTTTTCGTTTTGCTTCAATTTCTAGATAAATGTTACAAAATGACAGATTCTGCTTGCTTGTTCTGTTTCTCTTACCTCTATAATCCTAGCACAAAGTCTAACGAGGTACTTCGGGCAGCTATACCCACAGGTTATAGATTTAGAGTGTTTTTAGTACACAGATATGGTTTTAAATTTGAAAATATTACAATGGTCACTGATGAAATATTAAAAAAGAAATTTGATTTATACTTATAGTTACAAGAAATGATGAATATGATAGTTTCTTGGAGCTTGACGAGAAATGTAACAGAGAGAAAAAGTGAAAGGGGGAAGAAGAGGATGATGAGAAATGTAACAGAGAGGAAACGAGAAGCAGATGAGGAAATGGTACTGACAGTGAGTAAGAGTGAGTGCCACAAAAACACACTTCAAATGGCAAAACTTGCTCACAATGTTTACACGAGCCTAGCCGGCCGTTGATCCAACATTATTTTTATAGAATTCAACATTTCTTTTGTCTTTTCTTTCAAAAAAGGATTCAACATTATGTTCTGACTATTTTTTTCATAATTAATTAACCTAGTTTCATTAAAATATGAAATTTTGTAATAAAAATAAAAAGAGATTTTTATAACATCATTGACAATCTCTTCTTCATTGCTGGTGTCCAACAACAACCTTCACAACTCATTTTTAACATCATCTCTTCCAGCAACACGTTCTTCTGAAATGAAAGCAAGTGTGTTTCTTCGATTCATAACCAGTTTGTTAGGAATGTTTGTAGTAAAACTAAATACCTTTTTACCAATATTAAGGTCAGCAAAGATCTTCAACACTTTCCTAACTTTGGGAAACTTTTTTAAATTGAAACCAATTTTGTTTGATGATGAGAAGATTATGCGATATTGTTTGCCCTTTTTTTCTTTAGTCATCACATGACGAGCCAAGTCTTCGGTTGAAAAATCAGCAACCAAATCTTCAGCTTCATGAAACACATAATAAAGAGTTTTCAATCAGTGCTTAATTTCATGACTGTTAGTTCTCTTTTGTTGCTCGTCAGCATCCAAAATCACAGCTTTGATTCCAATCATTTCTTTTTTATCTGTTCAAATGCATCTCTCATAAATCAGGCTTCAACAGCAAGGGGCCCTAACTATTCAACCAGTGTTGAGATAAGACTGAATACAACAGTTACAAAGATTGAGGTAGGGTGGGTTTACAAAGTTGTTGACATTTGCTACCAATAAAAAAGAAACTCCGTTAATAACTAAAAATCATGTTCAAACAAAAATCAAAGAATTGAAAATATATAAATTTATGTATTAAATAAAAAACATAAAGTTGAAGTAGTAAATAATTTACTTGATGAAGCATCAACCTTATATAAAAAACATATAGGTGGTGAAATAAATATTTAATTCCAAAACCTCACCACCGATCATAAACAAACAATGTAGAACATATTCACATAATAAAAAGTTGATTAAAAATCAAACACAACACGAGCCATATTATAGAGCATGATTACGCTAGTTCACAAATTGTCAAAACAACATTACATAACATATTCACTTAATAAGAAGTTGATTAATAATCAAACATAACACAATCCATAATATAGAACATGATTCTGCAGGTTCAAAAATTATCAATGCAACTTTACACAACATATTCACCTAGTAATAAGTTTTGAAAATCGAACACATCACAAACCACATTATAGAGCATGATTATACTAGTTCAAAAATTATTAAAACAACATTACATAACATATTCAACTAATAAGAAGTTGATTAAAAATCAAACACAACACAAGCCACATTATAGAACATGATTCTGATGGTTCACAGATTATCAAAGCAAAATTACACAACATATTCACCTAATATTAAGTTTTAAAAATCAAAAAAGACACGAGCCACATTATAGACCATGATTATGATAGTTTACAAAATATCAAAACAACATTACATAACATATTCACCTAATAAGAAGTTGATTAAAAATCAAACACACAAGCCACATTATACAGCATGATTATGCTAGTTTACAAATTATCAAAACAACATTACATAACATATTCACCTAATAAGAAGTTGATTAATAATCAAACATAACACAAGTCATATTATAGAGCATGATTATGATAGTTTACAAATTACCTAATAAGAAGTTGATTAAAAATCAAACACAACACAAGCCACGTTATAGAGCATGATTATGCTAGATCACAAATTATCAAAACAACATTACATAACATATTCACCTAATAAGAAATTGATAAGAAATCAAACACAACACAAGTCACATTATAGAACGTGAATCTATAGGTTCAGGAATTATCAAAGCAACATTACACAACATATTCATCTAATAATAAGTTTTAAAAATCGAACACAACACAAGCCACTTTATAGAGCATGATTATGCTAGTCTACAAAATATCAAAACAACATTACATAACATATTCACCTAATAAGAAGTTAATTAAAAATCAAACACAACACTAGCCAGATTGTAGAGCCTGATTATGTTAATTCACAAATTATCAAAGCAACATTACACAACATATTCATCTAATATTAAGTTTTCAAAATAAAACACAACACGAGCCACATTATAGAGCATGATTATGCTTGTTTACAAAATAGCAAAACAAAATTACATAACTTATTCACCTTATAAGAAGTTGATTAAAAATCAAACACAATACGAGCCACATTATAGAGCATGATTATACTTGTTAACAAATTATCAAAACAACATTACATAGCATATTCACCTAATAAGAAGTTGATTAAAAATCTAACATAATACAAGCCACATTATTGAGCATGATTATGTCAGTTCACAAATTATCAAAATAACATTACATAACATATTCACCTAACAAGAAGTTGATTAAAATTCAAACACAACACAAGTCACATTATAGAGCATGATTATGCTAGTTAACAAATTATCAAAACATTACATAACATATTCATCTAATAAGAAGTTGATAAAAAATCAAACACAACACAAGCCACATTATAGAGCATGAATCTATAGGTTCAGGAATTACCAAAGCAACATTACACAACATATTCACCTAATAATAAGTTTTAAAAATCGAACACAACACAAGCCACATTATAGAGCATGATTATGCTAGTCTACAAAATATCAAGACAACATTACATAACATATTCACCTAATAAGAAGTTAATTAAAAATCAAACACAACACTAGCCAGATTATAGAGCATGATTATGTTAGTTCACAAATTATCAAAGCAACATTACACAACATATTCACCTAGTAATAAGTTTTAAAAATAGAACAAATCACAAACCACATTATAGAATAACTAAGCATTTTTAACTTTTTATGGTTATTAAAATCCCCTTAATCGTGAAAAGATATGAGAAGCATACTAAGACTAGCGAGGAATGCACGTGGACCATAGTGGAACAAAGACTAGCATAGGCATATTAAATAAATTCATAAATTCCTAATTACTCAAAATGTACTTAAATAATGGGGGGAAATCAAAGCTAATAACATTTTTATGGTTATCAAAATCCCCTTAACCATGAAAAGATATGAGAAGTGCACTAAGACTAGCTAGGAATGCACGTGAAACAAAGAGCGAGGAAGGAATGTACGTGGAACATAAAAATAAATTAAATATGAATTTTTAAGCGTAAAAAACATAAATATTCATATTTATATAAAAAAATTGTAGATATTTTTATAATATTATAAACATTCCTGCAAAAACTCGTTCAAAATTTTGAATGATACACATACGTTGATTGAAAAGTTGGGACCAAAAGTGGTGATGAAAAACTTTTGGGAGCCTAAAACTCGAATCAAAATTTAAAGAGGACTAAAATGATAAGTTAAAATGTTTATAGGAATTAAAAACATATTTAACCCTAAAATTATATTTGATATATTTATTGAGTATGATCGTTTTTTTCTTTGTAAAATTGATTCTAATTTGGGGATGATATATAAAGTTTGTGATTCTAAACTCTGTTTTTAATTTCAAATTTAATGGTCATTTGATTTTTATGAAAATATATTCAAAATAAATCAAGTTACATTCTGTAACTTTTTAAACTAAGATTTATTTTACTTTGTCAAAAAACTAATATTAATTTTACAGAGTTTTTTGACCGAATAAATGTTAGATAGTTTTTTTAAGGGAAATTTATTTTAAATTTTTTTTAAGAAATGGGAAAATTTAGATAGTTAAATTAAATAATTAAAAAAATTTATATATTTAAAAATAAACCTCGTAATCATCACACCAAAAATTTAAAAGCTTTGAAATACTTTAACTAAAACAAATAAGTTCAAGTCACAAACAAATATATTTAAAAATAAACCTCGCATTTATCATAGTCTTTTTTTAAGAAGTTAAATTAGTCCTCGAAAATTGGCAACGCTGATAATCGAGAACATGAGACCTTGTGGAGGAGCACCCTTCAAAAGTTTACGAGTAAACACCAAACATCTCTAGAAAACAAAACAAATGAACAATGGAAACTATAAAACCGATATTTAAGGGAATAGATGAAATAAATGAGAGTAGGGAATAAATCTATTTACTCTTTGTCTTCGGCTTAGGGTTTCTTTTCCTTAAAACATACAAATGGGTATATCTCAAGCTTGATTGATCTAATTCAATTCAAAAAGAAAGTTGGTGATTAAGCATGAAAGAAAAATGTTAATCCATAATGTAATTTTTCAAAAACAAAAAAATGCATAAAAAAATAGATGTTTCATGTTTGGACAACTAAAAAAGAGAAGAGGAAAAAATTCATTTTACTATTAGCCTTGGCCAAACTAAAGAAACAATTGGTGGAAAATGACTAAATGAACAAAATGTGCAAAAATAACTCTCTAAAGGACATCAAAAGTATTTATGGACTATTAATTTATTAGGAAATTGAATTCAGCTGGGAAAAACTCCATATCTAACATTTTAGAAACTTTTGAAGAACATCTAACATATAAGCAAGGCAGAGAAATAAAGGAAAACTTGATGAAAAAAAATTGAGTGAGATTTTTGAAGAAATTAACCTCAACCACGAGAACCGAAGAAATGTAGAGAACTGGTGGGTGGTGGCTATAACCCTTCTTTCCCTCAACCTCACCCATGTCTACTTAACTGTCAAATAAATTCCCTTAATTATGAAAAGACATATGATAAGTGCACGGAGACAAGCGAGGAATGCACATGCAATAGACTATAAGAGAGACTAGCTAGCATAGGAATGACGAGTGAAGGAGACAAGCGAGGAATGTGCATTGAATAGACTAACGACGCGGGAGGAAAAAAATGTACATAGAACATACTGAAACCGATAAGAATGCATGAGCAAAGGAGGAACAAGTGAGGAAGGAACCGACTAGAATGAATGCATAAGGAACAAAGTAATTTTCAATTTAGTTGGAACACACAATGGGTTGGTCCCTTTTAGTGTTTGAAGATGGAGGGATTGTTTTTACCTCATTTTCACGATGAGGGAAATATGTCAGAGAGATTCTAAACCTGTGTTTTGGTGAATAAAGGTTTTAGGAGCCAAATACGAGGTATATTCTGTTTTTAATTTAACTTTTTAGTTAGAGACAGATTAATTCAGTCTCTAATAAAAAATGTTGCCTAATCAGAGAGAAAAATAGAGACGGGTTTTATTTCATATGAAAAAAATCTGCTTTATCAAAAGAGCTTATAGCATATACAAATACAATTTAATTTTAGTTTATCTTTTGCTGCAGAAATACCTTACATAAACTTATAAGAGATTATCATGATACACGCTTATGCTACAAGCTGTAAATAAGTTGTTTATCCAAACAGGGCATGATCACCCATATAGATAACACAAGAATCAAGCTCAAAATTCAGACCAATAATACGCCAACAAATTTTATATGTACATAACAAGTAAATTCAAGAACAAAATCATCAAAGCCAGAAAACAAAAATAAATGATCCATGGAAAGATATATTTTCCCAAGTAAACTAAGCACTTGAAAGGACTTCAAATTAGAACAATGGAGATGGTACAATATAAAATGATTCAATAAATGAATATTTAGGCTAGCATGTGATTGTGGAAACTTAGAGAAAAATATGAAACACTAAGGAATGACTTCAAACTTTTATGTAAAACCGACCACTACTCTGTCTCAGGAGTGATCACCTAGAAGTATTGTCAGGTATAAAAGCTGAACAAAACATATGGACCGGAATTGCTTTTTGATTCCTCCATTCTATCTCTGGAGATATTTAAAGAAATTCTTTAAATCAAATCCACTTTTCACTAAGCAGAGTTATCATATGTTGAAACATAATGGAGAGAATCAGTCATCTTAGTTGTGACAATCTTTTCCGCCTCCGATTCTTCTTATACACAACAACACTTTTCGTGTTACGGTTACCAGAAGGAGTTGCCGAAATTGAAGATCGTTTGCCAATATTGGTTCTGCGTTTCTTTGAAACCCATTTCAGAGGCATATTGTTTACTACAGTACCAATATTAGTTGAATTATTCAGTTCAACAAGTTTTTGAATTTGATCTAGCATTTGGTGGGTCCAAGCCAATGACAAGTCCAACGCAAACGAATCGTCAACTGGTTTTCCCCATAGACCCATTAAAACCTCTTCAAACGACCGAAAAGACATTGACGATTGACAACCTTGAAGATTTTCACAAATCATGTTTACCTTGATGACATGCTTGCAAAGGTTACCATGCAATGACCAAGAACAATCACAGAATGAAAATTCAGATCCCGGATTCCAAACTATGTGTGTTAAGCTGCTGTTTTTCTTGCTCGCAACTTTGGCAAAGAGGCGGTTTTTATTGTCCAAGGTGACCGCAGAGTCGGGAATTTCAAGTGCTCGGTGCCATGACGTAGAAGCAATATAACCTTCTTTCACATTCTGGAAAGAATCACTTTCATCAGCGAAACGATCAAGCCAGTAGCTTGAATGCAACTCAGTTGTTAACTTATGGACTAACCAATCTACTCTTTGCAGCGCTCCGAGATGTGAATCATCAAAAAGTTTGGCTTTCAGTTTAACATGGTAGGCTTCTAATGCTCCAGAGGCTTCCTGGCTTGCCAGTGGCAAATTTCTCATTGTTGAAAGCCACATTTCTGCACAACAGAGGAAAGGAAGGGTAAGGACACAGCAAGTTAACATATCAACGACTAATTGACTACACCGAAACTTCTTAAGCAAAATGAAACCAGGATATGTAGTTGCTGGCACTGGTGCGATCCAATGCGGATACGGGAAATTTTTAAAATTCAAGATACAATAAGGCCAAGGCCTTGATACATTAATAAAAAACTTTATAAAAAAAGTTATATTACTATAGGTGGATCACATGGTGAGGGCTCAATTAAGTCCCTCATCGGTGGAACAGAGAAAATAAACCATCAGATTTGACCAATGATTGAGATTCATTAAAAACAAAAGTAAGAAAATTTACATATTATCACACAATTTTTCTCCTATCATCATCACCAAAAACCCATAAGAGCAAATTAGGCATCGGAAACATCAGGATCATCAATTTTTCTAATTCATCATCATCCATAGAGGAGTTGGAAGATTTTTAGATCCAAACTTCACAAAATTTCGAACTTCACATATTTTTAGATCCATAGATATAACCGTCAGCATTTTTTTTTTTTGTTGATTCAATATTATTTTGTTCTTGTATGTTTACCAAATGCTACCCCCATGAAAATTCTCCAAAACAAATGGGACGCATAAATTTTATTTTCCATAAAATGAGAGCAATAACCTTCACCTTTATTATTAATATTAACACTATTGTTATTTTTAAATGTCTCATGTTCTAAAGGATGAATAACCACTATCTGAATTTGATTTAATCTTCTTGTGAATTGCTCTCTCTATCATGAAAAATTATCGAACAAGTAATGAAGAATTGATTAGGGTCTGTGAATCAAAAACATCTCAGAGGATTTTGTCTCAAGGATTAGATTGTGAATGAGAAAGGACTAGATTGTGCGTGAGAATGTGTAGGTGATCTTGCTTTTATTTTTAATGAATCTGAAACATTGATTAAATCTAATGGTTTATTTTCCCCTGCTCCACCGGTGAGGGACTTAATTGAGCCCTCACCCTATAATCCACCATTATTATAAAAATGATCATTCCTCATTAATATATTACTATAAAAATTACTTGTAATCAAAACTAGTTTAAAAGATATATTATTATTTTAAGGGGAAATTACTTTGACCTTCCCTGAGGTCTGTTCAAATGTATCACACCCCCTCTATTTGTTAAAAAGCACTAACCTCCCCCTAGACATTTATTATTTTTTTCATGAAACCGTTAAAAATCAAAAGTCTAACCACCGCTTTCACTTTTTGCTCCGCCTAATACTATTACGTTAACAGAATTGAAACATTGTCTCCTTTCTTACTTAAAAAGTTGGAGCCCACAATCTAAAATATTGGGAAGAAATTGCAACAATTTTACATCTGGAGAAAAAATGGCTGAATACCAAAGGATGAATACAAAAGAAGGCAAGTTATGTTGAGCTATCTCACAACCGTTTGTAGGTTTGTGGGAAATGGCAGAGGTTTAACTGGAAGAAAGACCTGTTCACAGAAGCTTTGCGTGATTTCCAACGCAGCAGCTCTCATATCCTAGCTTTCACATACAGTGACTATTGGCTGTTCTCACAGAATGCTCTGGATGGGTTATGGATTTGAATGGGTCTTGATGACGGTTTTGCTCTTGGTTTAATTTTTAATTTAAATTTTTTTATTCCATGTTAACAGTGTGATACCTTTGAATAAACCTCAGGGGAGGTCAATGTAATTGTCCCTTATTTTTAATCTAACTAATTTTTTATGTAAACGATGTCTTTTTAACTTTTAAAAACATGAAGTGTACTCGTCTGCATCCCGTGCATATCGCTAAAAGGTAGAAGAATACGACCTATTATGAGACCCATTGAAGTCGTATCTCGCAGTATTGTGCTGTATCAGTGATGTATCTCAGTATTTTGTTGTATCAGTGATGTATCTCAGTATTTTATTGTATCAGTGATGTATCTCATTCTTATCCGATAGTTTTTGTGTTTTCAATAAAAAATAGTTCTGATATTTCTAGGATATGTATCCAAGCATATCCTAGAAGTATCTATATCCGATATTGATAGTCTGATAATTCACCTATTTTCTGTATCCGGGCTCTGCATAATATGCCTTAATCCAAACATGTATGTTTTATGTGCATGCAAGAGAAAAGAGGAGAAAGATCTAACCAATCTTGGGCACCCAGGACACTCTGAAATATTCCAAGAAATCAGTTTGGTCAACAAAATCCAGCATAAGTTGTTCCAAGGCAAGTGACGTATTTGTGCCTCCCCAAATGCTGTACACAATTGTCCCTAGACGCTTAAAAATCTCGCGCTGAACCTCAATATTATTGCATTTCCTCACAATATTCCTTAGCCATGATCTACGAATACGCCATAGTGAAAATAGGACAGGACAATCAAATATATCACTGTAAAAGCAAACAACGAAAGGCAATTAAAATCAACTATAGAACTTTAAACCAAACGCATTTTAAAGAAATAAAAATCTTGCCTCAAAAGATTAATATCAGCTGCAGCATCGTCAATTAAAAATCCACTGACTTTCCATCCAGGCTCAACACTACGAGCTCGGTCAATTAAAGCTTTAAGCCATTTAGACACATCAGGCTTTGCAAAGCTTCGTGTAATGATCCATGCGACAGGAAGTGCATGTTGTCTTGAATCAAAAACAAGTAGAGTGAACAAGGGATACTGCCAACATGAAAAGATAACCAAGTCGGGTTGATTGAAAATACATTTCAATGTGAATCAGATAACTATGATTCTCTTAGGTCTAGCATAACTTAAAAGTCGTGAATGAAAAATAATTACTTTAAGTCTCTTCACACCAAACGATGAGTCTGCAGCAACAACACTACGATGACCAAAACGAACCATTTGTTGCAGCTGCCATTCTGTTTGGATCCCTAAGATGAAAGGGTCTGACTCTGAAGTATCCTGATGAAAAAATACAGATTTTCTATTTCGTTCAACCCACATGCGGATGCTAGCTTGATCATCCAAATCCAGCTCATGAGTAGACCTTTTGATAATCATGCCCAGCTTGTGAACATACTGAGAAGCAAGGCTATTGACTTGTGCATTTGGACCACAATATCGCTCAATCCCTTCGATATGTTTCTCCAAGATATTCTCTTCTGGAATGCCGAGATATATCATGGACATTGTTTGCTGCTGAATTTCATTACATATATATGGAATCTTTTTGGCACCTGGGCCAATAGCATCTCTATCAAGTGGTCCATGGCAGATAAAACCAGACGTATTAACATGACGCCTCTCATTGTATATAATAAGTGCAAGTGATGGACGAGCATAAAGACGTTTGACAACAAAATGACAGGTACAACCCCGCATTGATTGAGGTCTAGCAGCACGATTTCGAGTATTGAGTCGATATCTCCGACTAGGTAGTATCTCTCCACCCTCCCCATAATTTTCTGGGCCAAATGAGCACCAGTACCTTCAGACAGAGAACAAAATTCAACATGACTAGAAATCTGGGATGATAGGGCCAAAATGATACTCATGAGAGAGATAGAGAACATGATTGTATTCATGAGGTAAAAGCTCATTAGGAGTCATTTTGATTACTAATAGCTAGTAAATTGTTTACATAATTATCTTATTTATCGAACTCAATAGCACCAACTCCTAACAGATTTCTGACTACTAACAGAATTTTACTCTGCTAACTATTACTATTCTTAACAATGACAACATAACTATTGGAATCCCGATCGTGTGCGTATTACTAATTCACTAGTATGCTATGGATTCTAAATTCAGGATAACAAAAGAAAAATGGTTCAAACTTATGAAAATTTGTAACCATAAGACAAAAATTTTAACAAGGATATAATTTTCTAAACGGAAAACATGACATCATTTCACAGAACAAAGTTCAACATGATAAGACAAGCATTGGAATCCTGATTGTGCACATGACCACTTAAGCTTCAAGTTATTAGTTTTTTACTCTACTATTGATTCGAATTGAAACTTCAGACAGCAAAAGGAAAATGGTTTGAACTTACCAACATGAAAAACATTAGGGAACTTACCAACAACAGCAGCAGCAGCAACAATCAAGCCTTATCCCACTAAGAGGGTCGGCTACATGGATCAAACGCTGCCATAATGTTCTATCATATATCATATCCCTATCAAACCCATTAATCTCTTGATCCTTCTTGATGGTTTCTCTTATAAATTTTCTAGGCCTTCCTCTGCCACTAGTGATTTGACTACTCCCCATCTGATCTAATCTACTTACTAAAGAACCTACATGTCTTCTCTCTATATACCCAAACAACCTAAGCCGAGTTAACAAGAATCAAAATTTCTACAAGGGTAAGTAACAAGGATCAAAATTTCTACAAGCAAAACATGAAATCATTTCACACCAAATTCTAATGTTCTACCATATACAAACTAAACACGCAAAAAAATACTAGAAAATATAGTTTTAAAATGTCACAATCTTCTGATCACATAACCAAAAAAGTAAAACTTGATCATAATAACTTAGAGTAAAGGGTAAGAAATAAGAATGAATGCAGAAACTCACTGCCTGTACTCAAGATATTCATCATCCTTATACTCCTTCAAGGTACCAATAGTCCGTTTCCTTCCTCTCTCGATATGAAACCGAGTCGGACACAACACATTTGAACACTCCCCAATTATAAAAGCATCAACTCTATCATAAGGAATAAGGGCAACCTCATCATAATGTTCAGAATTCCCAAACTTAGTCCAAGTTAAGTCAGCAGCAGAAAACTCTTCCTCAGATGGGTCTTGCAAAGGAATATTCCTTACTGATTCAACTATAGTCATCTCCATAAAAGTTCAACCAAAAACAAAACTTTTTCAAATTTCAGAAGCATTGAACAGTAACACCCTGAAATAAAAAATAACATTTAGAAATGACCCTTTTGAGATAAATAGTTAAAAATTTGATTTTGATAAGTTTTATGAGTTTTTAACAACAGAAGTTAAGTAATTCAATCCAAAAATTGTGGAAAAAACACAAAATAAATACAAGATCATGAGTGAAAAATGAAGAACATACCCTTTTGTGATTGTATGGTTTTGTCGAATTTGCGCTGCAATGAAGGAATTTTTGGTGGTGATGGAAACGACGTGTAGAGTGTTGTCGTTTTGGTGACGGTGAATTACATTTCGTTACTGAGAACTATAACCGTCAACATGTATAAACTAAAACCCTACTTAGACTTTTTTCTTTTCCTCTTAAGTTAAAAACCCTTGTGAGTTTTTTATAATTGAGATTAATTTTTAATCGCACATTTTTAAAACATGATTTTGGTCTTTTTTTTTTTTTTTGCAAAAAAAATTGAAGTTTTTTCTTGATCCACAAGTATTTTTTGATGATGTGTTTTGTAAAAAAAAAATTATTTTTTTTAAGATATGTATGATCATTAATTATCTAATAGTGATGTGGCACACGTGAGTTGGATAAACTAAATTTCATATTATTTATGAATAAAAGATTAGAATAAATAAAGAATTTGGTTAACGAATAGCCTATTATTTTTTTTAAAACAACAAATAGTCTAAGATAGTCTGTAAGGATTCCAAAATAATTTTTTTTAAGAACGGATGAAAAAAATTATTTTATAAAAAGTTAAATATTTTGTTCTTAAAAAAAAGTTAAATATTTTAATTTCAAATATATTGATGCACAAATTTTCATGTAAAATACCTTTAAAAAGTCTTAAAAAGCATGCATGAATTCGTTAACGTTTTCGATAAATAAATCATATTTTTTTTTAGAATGAGAATAAACCTAACAAAACGGAAACAATGAGAATGAGAACATCTTCTTCCATCTTCCCCTCCTCTTTTCCCCTCCATCCATCAATCGGTCATCCTTCTAGGCCACGTAACATCTTTACTCCAGCCAGCAAACATCCTCCTCTTAAAGGATTTTTCCATCAACAGAATTCACACCATCGCACAAATATCAACAACTCATAACACACCTTCTTTCTCTATTCTTCATTGGCTACCATCACCACAAACATCACTAAACTAAGTATTAAAAAAATAGAACAAAAAAAATTCTAAGGAGGAGGAGGTGGTTTTAATTGTGTTGACCATTTCAAATCTCTCTCTAAGTGAGAACAAGATGTAGGAGCGTGATGATGATGTGAACTAGTACATTAATACTTTTGCACTCACATTTTTCTTTCATCTCAATTTCAATATTTACTTTAATTAATTTCAAAATTATTGTATACATAAAGTTTGTTTCAAACAAAGGATTGATCAATCGTAATAAAAAAAAAAGTTTTTAAATGGTTAACACAATACAGGGTGTGTTTGGTAAGACCACTGAATGAGCTTATATCTTACGGTGGATAGCTTATAAGTTCGTCTAACAAAAAAAACTCTATTTGGTAATGGTCTTTCACCACGAGCTTATAACTTATTTCACGAGTATATAAGCTATTTTTCAGACGCTATTTCAAGTAGCGTTTGATCTTATGGCTTATAGCTTATCATCTTTTCTTCCAATTTTACCCTTATATTTTTATTTAAAATCCACTTTTATCATTTGAACTCAAACTAAAATAGTTATGTAATAATTATCAGTTGTGCTACCGTTTTTTTTTCTTTTGAGAGAGAATGCCTTCCATAGTTTTTTTTAGAGTACGTTCCAATTTTTTTTCCTATGAGAATGTTAACAAGTCCTATTACGTGACTATATCAATTTAGTATAATAAAAGGCTTAATAGGTCATTTGGTCCCCTAATTGATTACCAGTTTTCATTTTGGTCCCATAATTAATAAAACTCATGTTTTGGTCCCTCAAGTTTGCCTCCGTCGGTCAAATAAATCCCTGACCATTAAGTTTAACTCCAAATGTCTATGGTGGACCAACTTTAAGAGTGGTCCACCATAGACTTCATTAATTTTTTAAATTTTAACCGTTTGATCTTATGAAAAAAGGCTACCATTGGATTGTGAAGGATTACTTTATCTTACAATGATCCAACAACAACCACCGTTGGATTAAAGAAAAGGCTACCATTGGATTATATTTCCCTTTCTTCATCTTCTTCCTTCTTCTTCTTCATATATTCAACATCATCTTCATCAGTCACTCATTTTCATCTTCATCACCAACATTCATAAAAAATTCAGAAAAAGCAAAAAATGTAATTGAACCAAAATCATCACAAAACATGACAATGCAAGTCTGAATAGAAGGACCAAAAACTAGCATAAAATGTATCAAACTCCTACAGCAGCACCACATTAAAGAAGATTAACCAATAAAATCCAAAATTGGTGTCAACAACAACAACTTTTCACCTAAAATCATCCCAGATTATAAACATAGAGAATCAGTAACAACAACAACAACAATTCTTCACTCAAAATCGAACCAAAATCACCCCAGATTGTCTGCTGCTTTCATTTTGATTTTCATCAACATTCTTTGTTGACTATTACTGTGAACAGTGTAAAAAATTGCAGAATTTGAGACTGGAACTGTGTAAAATTGAAACTGGAAAAGTGAGAACTATGTTGTTGAAACATGACTTCGGAGGCGGTGGTGGAAGGTGGTTCGCAGTTGTGTGAAGGCGATGAAGGTTTCAACGGTTAGGGTATCGGTGGAAGAGGAAGAGATGGAACGCCGCCTCCGTCGGAGCAGTGAGAGAAGACGGTAAGAGGGAGGAAACACAGTGAGATAAAGGGTGGAGGAGGACGCTGGAATAGTGAGAGAACACGGTGAGAGAGAGAGAGAGAGAGAGAGAGAGAGAGAGAGAGAGGAAATACAGTGAGAGAGTGGGTGGAGAAGAACGGAACAGTAGAGTGGGTGGAGGAGAAGCGCGATTTGAGGAGATGTAGGGAGCGATGTTATGATATGAGATTGGGAGTGAAGATACACTCTGTTATTAGAATGAACAAAAAAAAATCTGGGCTTCTTTTCTGGTTGGATTTTTCATGAAGATTGATGATGAAGATGGTATGTTGATGAAGGAAGAAGATGAAGAAATTGGAAAATATTAGTTATTGATGGTATACTGTAACATAGAATGGACCTTCATGATCCAACGATCCTCCTTTTACAGAATAAATCGAATGGTTTAAATTTAAAAAATTAATAGGGTCTATAATGAACCACCTACAATGTTGGTCCACCGTAGACATTTGGGGTTAAACTTAACCTGTAGGGATTTATTTGACCGACGGAGGCAAATTTGAGGGACCAAAACATGAGTTTTATTATTTATAGGACCAAAATGAAAACTTGAAATTAATTAAGGGACCAAATGACCTATTAAGCCTATAATAAAATTATTCAAGATATTATTATGTAACTATGCATTGTTGTTAAATTGTTAATAATACATATAATAATAATAATAATAATAATAATAATAATAATAATAATAATAATAATAATAATAATAATAATAATAATAATAATAATAATAATAATAATAATACCTTCGATTAAATGTCATTGCTACATTTGTCTCCGAGCTTAGCTCAGTTGGTAAGGACAATGCATAATATATGCAAGGTCTGGGGTTCAAACCCCGAACACCACAAAAAAAAAAAAAAGATGTCATTGCTACATTTAATTGTTTTATAAAGTTGAGGTTTAGGTAGCTTAATTGGTTTGAGTTGAGGGATAAAGAGTTAAATTTTTTTCGAGATACTAACTACTAACATTTTTTTCGAGATACTAACTACTAACATTTACAGTTTAATTTTTTTATAAAGTATAAACACTCAAATGAAATAAATTTAAAATTAAATTGTAGTGAATAAAAATTAATTTAAAAATATAATATAAATGATAT
Organism: Medicago sativa; assembly: GCF_051527215.1. Lineage (NCBI taxonomy): Eukaryota > Viridiplantae > Streptophyta > Magnoliopsida > Fabales > Fabaceae > Medicago > Medicago sativa. Next base: position 33,062,275 of record NC_140756.1, on the reverse strand, counting down.
ATTAAATTAATAAATTTAAATTACTAACTTCTAAATACTTAAATATTAAGTGATATGAATTATAGTATGAATTAAAAATGTCATTTTTTGTCATTTTACATCTAACACCTAGTTGAACCACTAATTTTACCAAACACTTCAATTAACTTATCAGCTATCAGTCATAAACTATAAGCTAGCTTATAAGCTATCCGCTATTTTTACCAAACAGATCCACAATATTCCTCTATTTTATGATGGCAAAAACAAATATTATGCTAAACAATTTTTCGTTTTTTAAAGAGAGACAAATATTTAGAGACTCCCCTTAGATTTATGCCAGAATGTTTATGATAAATATTGATCGTACCTGACCAGAAGGTGACTGCTGATGTGGTGTTAGATGGTGGTTGTGAACAGTTGCTTTGGCTGGAACCGCAGAGGGGGTGTCGTAACCGTCGAGCGAGTTTCGCGGCAGCATGGGGGAGACGTTACCAATTAAGTTTGAATGGGTCTCTGACTTGCTGCAAGCACCCTCATCACGAAGAGGAATGTGTTGCGAGTAAATAGCCCAAATGTTAGATTTGGATCATTTTGGATTGGGCCTATGAAAATAGGCTTGGGAGCGATTGCTCGATCCAAAACAAATACCATGTGACATCATTGACATTCTCCTTAATCTCATCTTGTTTTACAAAGAATCGTAACAATGGTCCTCATTTTATGATATGTCAAGATCAAAAACAATTAATGAACTTTGAAGTCAAAATGATAATATGTCAAAATATATATATTATTTCAAGATATAACACCCTCCTAATCTCTTAATATTCTTCTCCTCCTTTTGCCATAAAAAAAATGAATAAAATATTGAGCAATGTATGAGGCAGCTTATAGTCAAGTTATTAACTTACCTGGATCATGGATATATTGTAGTAGGGATGTTTCTGATACCAGGAAGGCGTCCATCATCAATATCCTGGTTGCTTAATTTGCGCTTAGTATCAGGAAATATTTGGGTTTTTCATATATGATAGGTCGCGATAGAACATTGAATTTCTTGTAAGGATCACGTTTGGAAAATAATAAATTCTTGAAGTAGTAAATGTTTATAGCAGATCTTAAGGTGATGAATAAATTTGTCTTACAAGCTATCACGTCCTATCCAATGAGCATATTCCAGTTACCTACCTTAATCATTACTACAATTGAGAAAAAGATGAACCCATTTTGGTGGGGCCACGACAGTTTCAATAACCGTCGTATTCATTGAATGTCATGAGAGAAGTTATCAATGCACAAAGTCGATTGTGGTATGTGTTTCAAGGATTTATCAGCTTTCAACTTGGCACTGTTAGGTAAACAAGGGTGGAAATTTCAAACTAACTCGCACTCTCTGGTATCTCATATTTTTAAAGCTCAATATTTCCCCTATAGGAGTTATCCCACGACCAACATGGGTCACAATCTGAGCTATGTTTGAAGGAAAATTTTATGTGTCTATTTTATTGTTAAAGGTGGTGCGTGGTGGTGCAACAAGATCAAGTATCTCTATTCTTATTATTGATGAACCTTGGTTGTTGAATGTTGGTTGCATAGATGGTAACATTCTAGAGGCGCTTTTTGTTCATGATTTTACTGTGCATAGTGTAATTGACGACTCTTCCAATAGATGGAACAATGCATTGGTTTGATAAATTTTTAGTGAGGATATAACTTCTGTCATATTAATACTTCGTTGGCTGATCAGGTGGCTAATCGATTGGTTGGAAAGAGGAGAAAAATGTTTATATTATGATAGTAGTATGTACAAGCTATGTGTCGAAGATTTAGTAGATGCTTATCATCTACTACGTTTGGATTTTGGACGGGTATTTGAAGCCTGAAAGTGCCATCGAAGGTACAAAAATCTTGTTTGCCGAATGTGTCGTGGATGTTTTCCAACCTGAGTTTGTCTACAAGTTAAAGGGGTGCATTGTCTTATGAACTATGTAAGTTGTAATTCTAATCATGAAGATCTTCTGCATGTTGTGTTTGTTGTTCTTTTTTATGTCCAAGTGTGACAAACAGCAGGTATGTCGGATGATGTTGACCATGTCGTTTTTACCATTGATTCAACTGTTATGTCATATTTTCTTTACTGCAAACTTTGACACATGGACATGCCCAACGAATAGCTGTCATAATTTGGAGTTTATGGAAACACCGAAACCTCAAAAGCTAGGGAAGGGTGAAATGAGATGTACGCTAATGTTATTGACAGAGGACACCATTTAACAAATGATTGGCAGACCACAAATCACCCTCGAAGCACGAACAACCAACAAAAAGAGACACAAGACAATACAACTAGTGTTCACCATATAGAGGAAACATTGTTGCCATCTTCTTGTTCTAATATAACATCGCCAAGTCGATGGCAGAGACCACAATGCTGTATGTTTAAGTGTAATATCAATATGTGTTTGCGTGAAAACTACGATGATGATGGTGCATTTGAGTTTGTTATGATGATGGAGCACAACTCAATGATGATGGAGCATTTGTTGTGGTGAAAACTACCAGCTTTTCACCTGTATACCTCGTAGATATTGGGGAAGCGTTGAGTTTGTTTCACGCTTTGCAATGGTTGAATAACATTTAACCGCCGTCGATGACATTTTGGTATTTTCAAAGTTTAGGGAGTATTTTTTTTTAAGTGAAAATAGAAATTTTCCTCAATACCCACGCGCTGACCAGTCGCGTCTCTCCCACTTAAAATTTCTCCCACACTTCTAAATCAAAAATCTCACACTACGCTCCCAAAAATCAAATCATATAAATTGATCATACAAAAAAAAAAAAAACCAACACAAATATTTCAAATCCTCCTTCTTCTTCAGATCTATACATAATAACACTGACGAAAAATAAAATAAAACAAACACTCTCTTTCCAATATTTCATTCATTCTTTTTCTTCTTTCTTTCTATAATTTGAATTTTTTGAATTGAAACCCGTTACCGTCGATTCCGATGTCGGCATCCACCGTGTCAATCACGGCGGCGAACCCAGGCACTCGTCGGAGACCTGTCATCTCCGCCGACAAGAAAACCGCTAGCAATCTCGAACTTCTCGCCAACGACGTCGCCGCTTCTCCAAACACCGCCGGCGACGGCAAGAACCCTTCCACCGCAGGTAACGGTCATCACTCGATCCGAAGCGATGCTGTTCTTTCGAAAGATTTAGCACCGGCAACAAAGAGGGTCGCTGGTGGGGATTCTACGCGGCGGGTGAGGAAGATTGGTGGGAAGTCTGAGAAGCAGAAATGGGTTACTGTAGCGAGGATTTTCGCCAAGAATTTTGGGCTTTTGGTGATGGTTGTTGGGTTGGTTCAGTTGATTAGATGGTTTGCGGTGAAATCAGGGGAAGGTGTTGTTGTTGGAGGAGGGTTTGGTGGGTTTTCGGAGTATGAGGACAGGATTTCGGAGATGGAGGGTTTGTTGAAGAAGACGGCGAAGATGATGCAGGTGCAGGTTGATGTGGTGGATAAGAAGATTGAGAATGAGGTTGGTGGGTTAAAGAAAGAAATGGATGCGAAAATTGAGCAAAAAGGCGCGTTCTTGGAGAATGAGATAAAGAAATTGGTGAATAAGGGGGATAAATTGGAGAGATATTTGGATGAATTAAAGGTGGGGGATTTGTTAACAAAGGAGGAGTTTGAGAAATTCGTCGAGGGTTTGAAGAATGTGAAGGGGAATGGATATGAGGGTGGTGGTTTGGATGAGATAAGGGAGTTTGCTAGAGGGGTGGTTGAGAGCGAGATTGAGAAGCATGCTGCTGATGGGCTTGGGAGGGTGGATTATGCTCTTGCAAACGGTGGAGCCTGGGTTGTGAGACATTCAGAGGCTTATGATGTGGGGAGGGGGAATTGGTTCTTGTTGAATGCTAGAAATGGTGTTCATCACAATGCTGATAAGATGTTGAAACCGAGTTTTGGGGAGCCTGGACAGTGTTTTCCGTTGAAGGGTAGCAGCGGGTTTGTTCAAATTAGGCTGCGTGCTGAAATCGTTCCTGAGGCTGTTACTTTGGAACATGTAGCAAAGGTGATGCCATGCATATTCTTTTTTAACTATATACAGTTACTGTTATCTTGTCTTGTCATGATGAATCAGTTAGTAATATAATCTTTGACTTGCTGTTAATGTTTTGTGTACTTCCTTGAATATATGAAAATTTTTAGTAGTTGAGAATTGAGATGTTTGTTATAGGAAATTTGATGATGCATACTTGGTTTGAGAATAATCTGCATGATGTGCCCATGAATTAAGTTTATGTTATGTAGGATCATGGTATATCAATTAGACTAGATGTGACTGACTTATCCATGCCTTTGGGTGAGTTATGTAGGGTGTAGTTTTTAGAAGTGGCAATTTGTTTTCTTTTTTCCTTGTAATTGGGCTACTAAATGAGATGAAAAATAAGTTTATGTTATCTAGGATCATATCAACTGGCTGCGACTAGTTTTTTTATAAGTGCATGCATTTGGGTGAGTTATGACTTATGATCCGTATAGTTTGTAGAAGATGCAATTCGTTTTTCTTGTACTTAGGCTACTAAATGTGATGAATTAAAAGTAAAATTAATGCTATTAACTAATTATTAGCGGTTGAGTTGTGGATGTCCACAAATTGGCTTTTTAAATCAAGCTTACATATGATAGGAGAAACATCTAGGTCGCTTTTGATATGGGAATGTATGAAGCTTACTGCATTCATAAGGGGAAGAGGGTGATACTTATGTTTCTGTAGTTTGTGTTTTTATAAGTCTAATGCAATGATTGCTTGGTCTTTTCTTGATATACTTTGTTGTGTTAACGAGATTGAATCACCCACCATATGTGGTTGAGTCTGAGACTTTTCTTGATTCTAAAGTCTTATATATCGTAGTCAAGCACTGTATCTGATGTTGTGCTATCTTCAAGTTTGAATAGATCCATGTGTTACTCAAAAAGAGTATCGACTTTTCTCATACGGAGAGAGCTCTAATTTTATGTGTCTGTTGTTGCATTTTACATTATTTGAGAACATTTTGGAATGGAGTTTAATTGAAATCTTATTCACATGAATTATATGAAAGCGTTTCTAAATATTTATCAACCTATAATTGACTTGATTTAACCATGATTTGATAGTCTAATGCACGTACACATGTCTGTTTTCTTGGTTATTTTAGAGTCAAGGCACATTCCTCATTTAATGAGACATTTGTTATCGTTCACAATACTGACAACAGAGATTAAAGCCCATTGGATCTATTCATATTGCCACTAGAAATAAAATAATTTGAAGGACTGTGTTTTACATCAAAAGAACGTGGCTTGTTGGTTTAGTGCTTGAACTTTTGACATACTTTGACTAAGAAAACAAATATTGAATCAACAAAGAAGCCACTGTTAAAATTAATACTTTCTCAGTTAAGAAAACTTGGTATGCGGTGTATGCTATCATAATGTACATATTTTACATTCTGTCCATGTATTAAATTGTACTTTTTGATGCAATGAAATACCTATTGCTGAGATGGCTGGTGTTTATGAACTATGTGTCTGTTACTGTCATTTGCATGATTGGGTTGCCTGCAGATTTTTTTGTATATGTTTTCATATTTGGTGGGTTGCTTGTGTACTTTTGGCATATTTTCCATCCAATCTGCATTTTTGTTCTTGCTCCCAATTGTTCCACTGCTAGGATCTTGAGTTTGCAAATTTCTTTGAAAAGAACTGTTCCGTACTCTGGGCAAATCCAGTTTAGTGTATATTTTCTTCTTTTAATCTGCTACAAAGGTGAGGAGGTGGGAAATAAATATTGGAGATGTAACTTACTGTTATAGTAAATACAATGGGACTTTAGTCATGATTATACACCAACAAAAACAACCAAGCCTTATCCCATTAAGTGAGGTCGGCTACATGAATCAATTATGCCATAAGGTTCCATCCTATCCCATATGTCGATCCAACGCATTAATCTCTAGATTTTCCTTAATAGTTTCTCTTATAGTTTTTTTTAGGTCTTCCTTTGTATCTAGTGATCTGACTACCCTCCATCTTATCTACTCTCCTTTCCACAAAATCTACAGGTCTTCTCTCTACATATGCCCAAACCACTTAAGCCTAATCTCCACCATCTTTTCTACTATGGATGCTACTCCAACTCTCTCTAATGTTGTCATTTCTAATTCTGTCCCATCTAGTCTCATCACACAACCAACGCATATCCTGTCTATGGTGTTAGTCATGATTACACTGTACTTTTTTGTGTATGGATATATATCAAATTATTTATTTAATAATAGTAGCATACCTTGTTTATATCATAAAAATTTCGAAAGTAACACTCCCCTAGAGTATCATGCAATATTAGGGCACTATGTTGTTTGACTTATGTAGCGGACTGCGGACCTTAGAATTAAAGGTTTTTTGTTGTTGTATTGTTGCATTCTCCAGAGTATTGTATATCAGAGGTCTAAAGTAAATATGATTAATTCATAAACTTTCTTGGGTAGCCCCAAAACTTTGGAAGAAGTTTGGGGATTATAATATATTGGTAGGTTGGGGTTCTTGTTACTGTTGCAGGGATAATGTCTTGTAGTTTATATTATAACATTTTCTGGCCTTCTCTAGCTGGGGTTGGTTTTGGCAGGAGTCAAAAGTTCCCTGGACTCTTATTTATGGTTCTGAAGACCTTTGCTTATATAATATTTTTCTCTACATTTATTTTTTCCTTATATTGTTGTAGTTGATATAACAGTTTCATATCACATTTGCCTTCATGTATTGTTACCAGTTCTCTTTGTGCTTGTGTTGATGTATGATTGAAGTACTTTGTTGTCTTCTGTTAATTGTTCTGTGTGACAAGTTGATAAAATGACATATTTTGTGTATATGACTAACCTAAATCTTTGTTGAATCCTCATGATATGAATCAAAATGATTCCGATTACCTTCTTTTTTCACACATTACTGCTATTAGATTGAGCTAGATGTTATTCTTTGGACCAAAAGGGAATATAATAACAATGAATAGTTGAGTATACCATTTAAAATTGGTTAGATAGATCATACATGTAAACTATATCTTTAACTGTTTTTCTGGTGAAATCCTGTGCTTTTAGTCAAGTTTTAGCAATCTTCTGCCTGAACTCAATTGATTTCCTTGGTAATTCACACAGAATTTTTTTGTCTGCTGAACTTGTGCTTCAGTTGTCCTAATATTTGCTACATAGGCTTTTAGCAATTATATTCTTTGTAAGCTAAGTTGGAACTGATTTGTCTTTGTTAATAGTTCTGTTATGTTCATGTTTTTTATAGCTAGAGTATTTTTGCTTTTCTGTTTAATCATTCATTCACCATTTCTTTGAATATTGTTAGTTTGTGTACTGATACTTTTTCTTTCAACAGAGTGTTGCATATGATCGATCTAGCGCTCCCAAGGACTGTAGGATCTCCGGTTGGCTGCAGGGGAGCAATCCTAATTCTGTAATTGATACTGAGAAGATGTTTCTCCTGACAGAGTTTACATATGACCTTGAGAAGAGCAATGCTCAAACTTTCAACGTGTTGAATTCAGCAGGTTATGGTGTTATCGACACAATAAGGTTCGATTTTACGTCTAATCACGGAAGTCCCTCACACACCTGTATATATCGCTTGAGAGTTCACGGTTACGAATCTGACTCGGTTTCTGTGATGGCCATCGACTCATAATGTATCATTTGTTTGCTTGAAATTTATCCATGTCTGTGTAATTGTTCAGTATTATTTGTTTAGATGTAGGTAGGAGTTTGTGGACTAAATATACTAGATGCAGTCAGTAATGATCTTTGTTGGTGTATTTAACTTCTTATTGCTGTTTCAAATGGGTTATGTATTTAGTGTATGAGTTCTGAATTAGGAAGATGAGATAGATTTCACATTTTTGGGTAGCACGAAGTTTTACCAATTTCTATTCTCTCTATTGATTGATTTTTAAGATTAAGTGTGTTTATAGTCCTTATTAAATATTTTATATATGGTTAATATTTCATTTTGTGACTTTAGGAATCTTGACATACATACAAATTTGTACCAAATGGGGACTTTTCATAAGTTTTTTATTGGATTAAAAATATATTTAATGATTAGTAGAATGAATGATACTTGGAAAATTATCATCTAAAACCATTTTTCTGGTGACCAATCATTCAAAACCATTATTATGCCACATATTTTGTACTTGAGTTCCTTTTTGTGGTGATTCTTGGCTAAGCCAGCTAATTAGCTATGATTACATGAACATGTCACATGATCAGTACATGGGTTCCATTAATTAATTAGGTGAGCATACAGCACCCTGTATATCATCAAGTTATTGAGACTTCAATTGCGTAACTCGTTTTGTTTATTTCAATCAATACACAATACTAATTTATTTACTATTATTCTGAGTAAAAATCATATATCTATTGAGTATTGGAATGGGTGTGCTCGTTTAATAATATAATCATTTACATGGTCAAAGTAAGCACTACAGTTTTTAGAGTATAGATCTCATTTTTCATACGAGTACTACGATTTGATTAAAATTGATTACTGAGGCATCATTTTAAAGCAATTATGAAATGTGTCACAAGCAATATCCCTTCTATGCAACATAAGAAGCTTGTAAGAAACCAACATAAGGTAAGACTTTATGACTAGCCAGATATTCCGATAGAAATTAATCATTAGAAAAAATATCGGTGGATACCAATGTCATAGTTATTAAAAAAGATAAGACTGAATATTCATCGTCACCAAAATTTAATAAATCACTAGTACTAATATGTTTCTTTTCAATTAACAACTAATTGATCAATCATTTCTTCAGTTAGAAGTCACTATGTCAAGCATTGAGTATATATTCTTCCATCGATGATCAATGAGAATCTAAGGTCTGTGATGATTTTACCAAAAATTTGTGATAAAAAATGTAAATGGACTAGGTGTGCAACTAACATCCATTTGAATCACTCTTTTGGCACACCAATTTACTCTTTCTCTAGAAAAACAACATCGAGAGTTACATCCTAAAATTTTTAAATACATATAAAATGTCATTCAAAAGTTATATTTTGAACGGTTTGCGCATTTGTGGATAAAAGAGCAACTCTCATTTGAATACATCTTAGAAAATGATAAAATTTTCGACAAAAAGGAAATTGATAAATTAAAAAACTGGGTCCAATAAATTAGTGGAACAAGATTATAAATATGTTTTATAGAAAAAGTGCTAAAAATAGTAAATGTGTCTCTACCAAAAAAAGAAATAGTAAATGTGCAGTAGTTATCACCAACTTAGTTTGGTCCTAATGGTAAGAGCTCAAACCCTCTTAAACAAGTGATCTAAGATTTCCAGTTCTAACTTCTAACTCTTGTAAATAAATTAATATAGTTGGGACGAAACCACCAACCATTTGTGTCATATATTTTACTGTTTTCTTTTTTCTTTTGAAATGTTTTACTGTATTAATGCAATATACAACCTTTTAAGAAATTATAAAGGTGGTTTGTTGGTTGAATTAAGAGAGTTAAAAATAGAATGACCGTTCAAACCCCAGCTACCACAAAAAAAAAAAAAAAATAGAGTGACAAGGATGTGAACGGTTATATGTCCACTCTTGATATAAAAACTAACAATACTAATAATTGTTTCGAAATAAACACATTTTATTATGATGTAAATTAAAGAATGATGAAATACTAAGAAGTGCCAAAAAAAAAATGATAGTTATTAAAATCAAAATATATTTGTAAACGTTTAGTATATTTTCTTTAAAACACATTCATCCAGACCAGCATTTCTAGAGACTTTTCTGGAGGAAAAATACAAATTACCACCTCTTTTTTTGACAGTACAAATTACCACACAACAACTATTTGTTACATGAAAAATTCAATATTTTGTATAGTAACTGACTCAATACTTTTAGTTGTACCTACACATTTTCATGGATGCCCTTCCTACTTTGAGATCTGAAAGTTTGGGTGAGAATAAGATGAAGTATTTATTGACCATTCAAATATGATTTGTTAAATGTTTGACCAAGTTTGTTTGTTTAATTAAATTAAAGAAACTCGAGAAGTGAAGTGCAAGCTTTGCAGGCTTCACACATGAGGCTCGTAAATAGTTCATTCATTTATACTATAGATTGTGATCGATAAAAACTTCATAAATACTCCCTCCGTTCCTATAAGTAAAGCCCTTTTGTTTTTTTTCACATTTCTTAAGAAAAGTTGTTAGTGTAATTAATGTGTCTAATTTATGTGTTAATATTACTAAATTGTCTTTTGTTGTTATAAGTGGGTGAAGTTTGGGAGTAATAAAATCATAGATCACTTGTTTATAAGTGGGTGAAGTATTAGTCGTTATGAGTGGGTGAAGTCAAATTCATAACATTTTTATCATTCTCGACTTTTATGCCTCTCCCCAAATGACCAAGTGATTTTATTACTCCCAAACTTCACTCTTTTTTAACAAGTCAAATTCAAGTTTGTGAAACTCTCATTACTAAATGTGTTACACTTGGACAACCTATTTTTTTTCCACAAGTCAGATTCAAACTTTAAGTACTTGACTTTGCTCTACTCCTTAAACCCTAGTCTCATGCTCTTTATTGCTTGCTCAATTCGATTATCGACATTGACAACCACAGGCCGTCTCAATTTTGGAATTTAATTGCTTGTTTGGTTTCACATTAGTTGGATGAAAACATGATTTTAAAAGCATAAAATTGATTTTGATAGTGTACCAAAAAAAAAAATGATTTTGATAGTTTAGATATTGGGTGCGTTTGTTTTAACTTTAAAAAAAAAATAGATTTTGTGTTAAAAGAATTAGAGATTTTTTTTTAGAGATTTTAAAAAAATCTGAAGTTATTTTTGTTTGCTTACTACCCATAAAAATCCATTTTTTTGAAAATATGAGTTTTGACTTGTACATGTGTTGCCTCCTTGTTTTTGAAAAAAAATAGATTTTGAGAAAAACCAATCCTAATAGCTTTTCATTTTAGGGTCAAAATAGATTTTTTTGATAAAATGATTTTTCTAAAAATCCTAAACAAACACTTAAAAATGAAAAAAGTGATTTTTTAAAAGGAAAAAATAGTTTTTTTTTTTGAAAAAATTCTGAAACAAAAAGGCCCATTATTAGGTAAAATTGATTTTAACGTCCCAAATAGATTTTGATTAAAACTAGGATTCAAGGGTTTTAAAATTTATTGTTCAACTTAAATGTATATAAAAATTTATTGTACGGGTCTCTTCTAGCTTAACTAAGGTCATGGGTTCAAATCCAGCCTTGGGCATGTAGTAGAGTTAAAGCTTTTAGGGAGAGTTTGCCGCCCATTTGGGTCTCACAAGACTCGAGGGATTAGTCTCCACAAGTTGCACATGGAGGATACCCGGTTTTAAAAAAATGCATATAGAAATTATTGAATTTTTTTTTCCGGTTACAAAGCTAAACAAAGGAAAAGAAAAACAGGAACAAAGAAAAAGAAAAAGCTAGCTCCTAATTCATCTGTCCTTAGCAGGGGAAGCAGACTCTCTGGAGGGGAAGAATGGATTGTCAATTCAACATCAGTCGAAACTCTTAACTTAGCCATGAAATCCGCACACTGATTACCTTCTCTAAGTGAGTGTTGAAGAGAGAAATTTCTTGATCCCAAATATATCTTTGATATTTTGAATGAGAACTGCAAAAATATGATACTGAGATGTGTCACTGTTGATGAGGTTTACTGTGAGGAGTGAATAAGAATAGCACGCCAATTCTTCAACACCTAATTCTTATAGCCAAACCGAGACCCTGATAAATTGCTTTCAGCTCTGCAAACAAAATGTCTTTGGAGTTATTGATAAATTATGAAAAACTTGACAGATAAGTGCCTGAATGATTGCGAAGAATTCCACCAAAACTTGGATCTTCGATACAACTAACGTCAACAATCAGAATGGTACAGACATGACTGTTGTTATTCCACCGAACTAACCTTGGACGGGGATTAGCGCTACTGACAGGTTGCTGGAAGGAACTTATATCAACCACGAAATTAATAATATTCATGTCGAGACGGGCTACTGACCAAGGTTTCGTTACCAAGACACATAAGGTTACGATGTCTCCAAGTCCAACAGAGGCCAGCAAGAAAAGCAGTCTCATATCTTTATTTAAATAAAAAAATTGGTTTAACCTACGCATGACGTAATTTTGGTCGTAAGTCTTTATCAACATATTTGACTTATTTTCACCGTTACGTAAGGTTACTGTGCCATATGTCATCTTACATATTTGACTTATTTTCACCGTTACGTAAGGTTACCATGCCATATGTCGTCTTTATCGTTGATTTGACACCTCATGGAGAATATTTGTAATGAATTGTTTTCTTTGACTCACAAATAATAAGTGTTCAAGTTTTTGGAAGGTTGGTTGTATAAGTGTGTCTGGGTACTACCTTGCAAGGTCAAAAGAGTAACATTTCATTTACATTTATTATGTATTTTATCCGGTTGTTGTTGGGTTTAGAGGTCAAAGAAGTGGTTACTCTTTTGACCCTCCTATTTGCTCTCTATTATGAAAAACAACATTCGAGAGTTATCTCCCAAAACTATAAAAAAAAAAAAAAATACTGTTAAGAAGTTATCTCCCGAATCGATTGTGCATTATGAAAAACAACATTTGAGAGTTATCTCCCAAAACTATAAAAAAAAAAAAAAATACTGTTAAGAAGTTATCTCCCGAATCGATTGTGCATTTTTGAAAGACCTGAAGAGTAACTATCAAAGAAGTTAACTTTGATTTGACATTCAGTTGTTTGATTTTTTTTTTATTTTGACTGAATTGTTTGATTAATTTGGGAAGTGAAGAATGAAAACAATTTCTCAACTTATTATTGGTAGGATTTAGGCTATCTCTTAGAAATGGCTCTTGGATAGATCAAAGGCTTCTCTTACCTATTTTATGAATGGTTTCAACTTTGTACACCCTTTGATTGTTTCCATAGAAGCTAGATCTTTAGTGTGTGGGTATCCAGATTTTCTCTTGCCCACTTGGTAGGTAGGAGTGGTGCTTCATAACTTGTATATGTACTTTAAAAAAATAATGTGAAGGAGAAATTATTAGTATATATTAAGGTTAAACTCTTACTATTGAGTTTAGTATTTTTTTTATTGTATATTTTTTCTATTCTTAAAAATAATAATATTAATAATCAGCTGAGAATTTATTCAATTGGCTTGAAAGATTTTTGTTTTAAAACCATGGAGATTAAAGCCAAATAGGTCGAGGGAGAAAAATAATTGGAATTGAACATTTTACAACCATATTATATTACTTCTCCTAAAGTAACGATTATATTACTTTCGAAACATTCTGTATAAGCAACTAGTCGAGATACCCGTGCTATAGCACGGGTAGCGCGGCTTCGCCGCGCTGTATGGCCGCGGCTCCGCCGCGTGTCGCATATCGGCTGTGCTTGGTATAGTATTTTTTTTGTCCTTAGTGAAAATATGTAAAATATTTAAAGCATAATAATGTATATATTGATCGGTAGTAATGAAAAATTGTATAATAATTAAATTTTAATATGAACAAATATATATTAAATTTTAGTATTGGCGATATTAAAAAAACTAATAAATAAAAATAATCATAATTTTTATTTACTAATATGTTTTAGTGTGAAAAATACTAATAAGCATCCTGTAAAAAATCATAACTAATGTATTATATAATATTGTTATCGTAAAATATATTTCATAAATAAGCATATGGTAACATATTCCCGTAAAAAAAATACAGTGAGATATATTTTTGTTAATATATAGTCAATACACTCATCTATATTTTATCAATATATATAGTTCTCATTAGATTTCATAAATAAGAATATACTAATATATTCTCGTAAAACAAACATATAATCATATATATTTTTATTAATATATAGTCCACACACCAACATATACTTTATTAATATATTCATAAAACTTAGGCAGTTCTTTCAAAAAAAATTAAAACTTAGGCAGTCGCGATGTTTAAATAGAGATATTGAAAAAATATTTTTTTTTTTAAAGATTAAAAATACAAATTAAAACTGATAAATCGTTATAGTTACTAAAATGGGTCACGTGTTACAATTGTACACTCGAACGGGTTTTTTATTGATACATTTAAAAAAATGGAAAAAATTGAAGTATGATTAATCAAAGTATATTATAATTTTTGTGTTTGTTTTAGTATTGACGATATTAAAAAAAATGAAAATACATTTCAGAAATAAACATGTACTAACATATTCCCATATAAAAACATATAATGAGGTATATTTTTATTAATATATAGTTCATACACTCGCATATATTTATCAATATGTGGCCGCGGCTCCGCCGCGTGTCGTGTCTCGGCTGTGTTTGGTATAGTTTTTTTTTTCAATAGTGAAAATATGTAAATTATGTCAATTAATAATGTATATATTGATCGGTGGTAATAAAAAATTATAAAATAATTGAAATTTAGTATTGACGATATTAAAAACCTAATAAATAAAAATAATCATAGTTTTATTTACTAATATGTTTTAGTGTGAAAAATATTAATAAGTACACCGTGAAAAATCATAATTAATGTATTATATAATATTGTTATCGTAAAATATATTTCATAAATAAATATATACTAACATATTCCCTTAGAAAAGTTAGAAAAGTTAGGCAATGGTAGTGTTTAATTAGATATATCAAAAAAAGACAAATTAAAACTGATAACTCGTTATAGTTACTAAAATGAGTCCCGTGTTACAATTGTACACTCCAACGGGTTTTGTATTGATACATTTAAAAAAAAGAAAAAAATTGAAATATGATTAATCATAGTATATTATAATTAAAAAAAATTGAAGTATGATTAATCATAGTATATTAAAAAAAAAATTTACTAAAATTGAAGTATGATTAATCATAGTATATTATAATTAAAAAAAATTGAAGTATAATTAATTATAGTATATTAAAAAAAATTACTAAAATTGAAGTATGATTAATCATAGTATATTATAATTAAATATATAAAAAAATACTAATTAAAACTGATTATTCTTTATAGTTACTAAAAAAAGTACAATTGTACGCATTTATCAAATCAACTATACAACTTGTGCAACTCTTTTCTAAATTTGTGCAACTTGTGCAACTATAGCTACTTTAACTTTAGTAATTGGTCCCATTTAATTAGGCTGAACCAATCATATTTTTCATCCTCTCATCTTCCTCTACATTTCTACCCAAACTGATTTATTAAAGGAGTTAGTTTGAAAAATGGGTCATTCACATCTTCTACCCAAATGGCTTTGAAGCAACCAACAGTGCTGATGATCTCTTGTAAGCTTTAGTCTCGATTGATTTAGTGTTGGATCTGTAACATTAAATTTCAAAATTAGTATGTTGTTGGTCGTGGACTGTCTTGGTATGTATGAAAAACAATAAAAAAAACAAATTAGTATGTTGTTGGTCGTGGATGTTTCAAATTTAAAAATAGTTGTGTAATTTGTTAGTCAAAATAGACATTGACATATCAATACTTTGTTAATAATTTTATATTAATCATTTAATATATTTATTTATTGTCATATCAACCTTTATACTACTTATTTATTATTATTTCAATCATCATATAAAAAAAGTAAATGTAAGTATTGATGAATTATTTTAGCATAAAAGATTATTGTGAATATCACTTATTAATTTTAAAATTAAAACTTAATTTAGGAGCCACACACATTTCTTTTTCTTTCATTTGTCACGTGAGGGACTTGTTGAGATTCCTTTTTTTATCTTTTTCTTCTGCATACAGCCAAGCCACGCCTATATCTGTGGCAGGAATATAAGGAAGCAGGCTTTATTGATAGTAGTGTGCACATGCATTAAAGTAAAGGATTTTTTTTTGGTGAAGATTAAAGTAAAGGATTAATCATAGATGGACATTAAAAATAATTATAGCACTGTCCCGTGTATAATATTTTTATAATTGTATCATTAAAAAATAAAATTAATCATTTCTATACCCTTATTTTAGTTTATCTTGTACATGGTAGACAGTGTCCTTTACTGAATACATTTTATTTTCATTTCACTATCTCAATCAGGAGGAACCCAAAAGTCTCCTCCTTCCCTCATACAAAAACCCTGCCGCCGCCACTCTTTCAGCTACTCACTGCCCCCTTTCATCCTTCTCTTCTCCTCTGTCGTCCTATTGAATCAGATATCAGCAAAGAAAAGCCTTGAAATTACTCAAAAGTTTACTCAAAAGTTTCTTCTATGTAAATTACTCAAAAAATACTTCTATGTTCTTCTTCATCTCATTCTCTCTTCCTTTCTGCCATTGTTTGTCTTCTTCATCTTTCAATCTTCCTTCTCTTGCCGTTGAATCTGCTTGGTGGAAACCATCATGCTGGAAATTCATATACCTTCTCAATCTCTGTAGTAGAGAATACTTTTTCGCAAGCTTTATACATTGAAGAACAGCAAAAACAACGTAAGAGACATACGTATCAGATCTGTGCAATTTCTTCTCAACTTTATACATGCAAAAACAAAATTGCATATGTTGGCCTGATTTCGTTCTTATTGTATCTTCTTCTATTTGGTAAGTTAGTTGTCACTATCTGGAGTGTTATTTCTTCCTCAAAATAAATTATGTCTTAGATGTAACGGCAACAATCAAAATCTAGTGTAGTATTTCAGATCACTTTGTGCACTGTAACAACAACAATTGAAAAAATTAAAAAAACAGATCTGGAGCATTGTTTTTAGAATTTTTTATGTTTTTTTTATTTATTTTTTATAAGGTAAAAATGATAAATTTAGTGTTATTTATTTTTGATTTTTTTTAATGTCGTTATTTATTTATGTTTGTATTTATTTTCTTTTGAATTTTTTTTTTTATTTTAACGACAAATGAGAATTATATTGGTTTATATTTTAATGTCGTTTTTTTTAATGTCGTTTTTTTGGTTTATATTGGTAGTATTCTCTTACATATATTTGATTAAGATTTACTTGATTAGAGACAGTAAAATAAATTTTGACAAATGCAAGGAGATTATGTTATTTTTTAAGTTAAAAAAATAGTGACATTTATGAGAAAACTATAACCACCACTGCTCCACCATCACAATACACACACACGCTGTCATACACTCACAACACAAATTTCACACATTTTCACCAATCAAAACTACCTCAATCTAACAAACAAAAATCATCAACCAAAAGCAGCTTTCAATCGCGACAACGACACTGTCCGAAACCAAAAATCCATCAAAATCACATAAACCCAAAAAACCCAACACAATCATACACACACGCGCTATAACACACAAACACAGTCAAACACCATTAATCCAATACCCCAACAACCCATACATCGCAAACCATAAGAGAAAGTCATAGAGAAGGTAGTAAGTTCTATTTTTTAGATCTAGGTTTGAAAATTTTGTCATTGGGGATTTTTGTTGTGGAAAAAGAACCAGAAGGAAGAGTAGAAGATTAGAGATGAAAAATAACAAAAAAAGGGGAGATTTACATTATTACAAACATTAGTTGAAATAATTCCATTGCTCTCTTACATGTACCATAAGTTCTGAGGTTTCTGGAATGAGTTTGAAGCAAAAAAATTATTTCTTTGAACATAGTTGAACTTAGAATGATAAAGTTGAACAAACCTGTTTTCTTTTTTCTTCATCTGCATCACTTATCTTCTTTCAACAACTGCAACACATGAAAATTATATGAAATGTAGTAATTCGTAAATGAAGAAAGAAAGAATGTTAACAATATTACAATTGTTTAAAGAAAGTAAATCATGATGATTGTATTTATTTTGTAACATGTTAGGAGTAGATGAGAAAGAGGAAAGATGAAAAGTAAGAAAATGAGTAAATGAAACATATATAGGAATATGATGATTATAATGAAAAAGAGAGGGAAATTAAGTGAATGAGATTTGAATTTGAAATTCAAATTCAAATTTTGAAAAGTTGTAAATTTAAAAAATAGAAAAGTAGAAAAGTTTGTAACATATATAAAATTATGAATATGGCCTTTAGTATAGAAGTTGGAAAGGTATTGGTTAAGGGGTAGGGTAGTCCGATTTTGGTAAAAAATCTCACATTTCATATTGGAACTTGAATATCCAATATTACCCTTTGTAAAAAGTGAAAACAATGATGTAATTTTGTTGGAAGCAAGGACAGTTAAATAATTTTGGTAGTAGATTCTTTTTATATATATATAGTAGACTTCTTTCAACAACTGCAACACATGAAAATTATATGAAATGTAGTAATTCGTAAATGAAGAAAGAAAGAATGTTAACAATATTACAATTGTTTAAAGAAAGTAAATCATGATGATTGTATTTATTTTGTAACATGTTAGGAGTAGATGAGAAAGAGGAAAGATGAAAAGTAAGAAAATGAGTAAATGAAACATATATAGGAATATGATGATTATAATGAAAAAGATAAGAGGGAAATTAAGTGAATGAGATTTGAATTTGAAATTCAAATTCAAATTTTGAAAAGTTGTAAATTTAAAAAATAGAAAAGTAGAAAAGTTTGTAACATATATAAAATTATGAATATGGCCTTTAGTATAGAAGTTGGAAAGGTATTGGTTAAGGGGTAGGGTAGTCCGATTTTGGTAAAAAATCTCACATTTCATATTGGAACTTGAATATCCAATATTACCCTTTGTAAAAAGTGAAAACAATGATGTAATTTTGTTGGAAGCAAGGACAGTTAAATAATTTTGGTAGTAGATTCTTTTTATATATATATAGTAGATTCATCTGCATCACTTATCTTCTTTCAACAACTGCAACACATGAAAATTATATGAAATGTAGTAATTCGTAAATGAAGAAAGAAAGAATGTTAACAATATTACAATTGTTTAAAGAAAGTAAATCATGATGATTGTATTTATTTTGTAACATGTTAGGAGTAGATGAGAAAGAGGAAAGATGAAAAGTAAGAAAATGAGTAAATGAAACATATATAGGAATATGATGATTATAATGAAAAAGATAAGAGGGAAATTAAGTGAATGAGATTTGAATTTGAAATTCAAATTCAAATTTTGAAAAGTTGTAAATTTAAAAAATAGAAAAGTAGAAAAGTTTGTAACATATATAAAATTATGAATATGGCCTTTAGTATAGAAGTTGGAAAGGTATTGGTTAAGGGGTAGGGTAGTCCGATTTTGGTAAAAAATCTCACATTTCATATTGGAACTTGAATATCCAATATTACCCTTTGTAAAAAGTGAAAACAATGATGTAATTTTGTTGGAAGCAAGGACAGTTAAATAATTTTGGTAGTAGATTCTTTTTATATATATATAGTAGATTCATCTGCATCACTTATCTTCTTTCAACAACTGCAACACATGAAAATTATATGAAATGTAGTAATTCGTAAATGAAGAAAGAAAGAATGTTAACAATATTACAATTGTTTAAAGAAAGTAAATCATGATGATTGTATTTATTTTGTAACATGTTAGGAGTAGATGAGAAAGAGGAAAGATGAAAAGTAAGAAAATGAGTAAATGAAACATATATAGGAATATGATGATTATAATGAAAAAGATAAGAGGGAAATTAAGTGAATGAGATTTGAATTTGAAATTCAAATTCAAATTTTGAAAAGTTGTAAATTTAAAAAATAGAAAAGTAGAAAAGTTTGTAACATATATAAAATTATGAATATGGCCTTTAGTATAGAAGTTGGAAAGGTATTGGTTAAGGGGTAGGGTAGTCCGATTTTGGTAAAAAATCTCACATTTCATATTGGAACTTGAATATCCAATATTACCCTTTGTAAAAAGTGAAAACAATGATGTAATTTTGTTGGAAGCAAGGACAGTTAAATAATTTTGGTAGTAGATTCTTTTTATATATATATAGTAGACTTCTTTCAACAACTGCAACACATGAAAATTATATGAAATGTAGTAATTCGTAAATGAAGAAAGAAAGAATGTTAACAATATTACAATTGTTTAAAGAAAGTAAATCATGATGATTGTATTTATTTTGTAACATGTTAGGAGTAGATGAGAAAGAGGAAAGATGAAAAGTAAGAAAATGAGTAAATGAAACATATATAGGAATATGATGATTATAATGAAAAAGATAAGAGGGAAATTAAGTGAATGAGATTTGAATTTGAAATTCAAATTCAAATTTTGAAAAGTTGTAAATTTAAAAAATAGAAAAGTAGAAAAGTTTGTAACATATATAAAATTATGAATATGGCCTTTAGTATAGAAGTTGGAAAGGTATTGGTTAAGGGGTAGGGTAGTCCGATTTTGGTAAAAAATCTCACATTTCATATTGGAACTTGAATATCCAATATTACCCTTTGTAAAAAGTGAAAACAATGATGTAATTTTGTTGGAAGCAAGGACAGTTAAATAATTTTGGTAGTAGATTCTTTTTATATATATATAGTAGATATATATAGTAGACTTCTTTCAACAACTGCAACACATGAAAATTATATGAAATGTAGTAATTCGTAAATGAAGAAAGAAAGAATGTTAACAATATTACAATTGTTTAAAGAAAGTAAATCATGATGATTGTATTTATTTTGTAACATGTTAGGAGTAGATGAGAAAGAGGAAAGATGAAAAGTAAGAAAATGAGTAAATGAAACATATATAGGAATATGATGATTATAATGAAAAAGATAAGAGGGAAATTAAGTGAATGAGATTTGAATTTGAAATTCAAATTCAAATTTTGAAAAGTTGTAAATTTAAAAAATAGAAAAGTAGAAAAGTTTGTAACATATATAAAATTATGAATATGGCCTTTAGTATAGAAGTTGGAAAGGTATTGGTTAAGGGGTAGGGTAGTCCGATTTTGGTAAAAAATCTCACATTTCATATTGGAACTTGAATATCCAATATTACCCTTTGTAAAAAGTGAAAACAATGATGTAATTTTGTTGGAAGCAAGGACAGTTAAATAATTTTGGTAGTAGATTCTTTTTATATATATATAGTAGATGTATTTTCTTATTCTACTAGTCGAGATACCCGTGCTAAGCACGGGTAGCGCGGCTTCGCCGCGCTGTATGGCCGCGGCTCCGCCGCGTGTCGTGTCTCGGCTGTGCTTCGTATAGTATTTTTGTTGTCCATAGTGAAAATATGTAAAGTATGTCAATTAATAATGTATATATTGATTAGTAATAATAAAAAATTATAAAATAATTAAATTTGAATATGAAAAAATATATATTAAATTTTAGTATTGACGATATTAAAAACCTAATAAATAAAAATAATCATAGTTTTTATTTACTAATCTGTTTTAGTGTGAAAAATATTAATAAACATCCCGTGAAAAATCATAATTAATGTATTATATTTTATTGTTATCGTAAAATACATTTCATAAATAAAAATATACTAAAATATTTCCATAAAAAAAATATAGTGAGATATATTTTTGTTAATATATAGTTTAAGTAATCATTTGTATTCTATCAATATATATTCCCATAAAACAAACATATAGTCATATATATTAATATATAGTCAATTCACTGACATATTTTTTTTAATATATTCAAAACTTAGGCAATCATGATGTTTAATTAAATATATTAAAAAAGGTAATAATTAAAACTGATTACTTGTTGTATTTACTAATATGGGTTGACAATCGTTAAGTTACATATGTATTTTTGTATACATCAGACCAATGATCAAATTGTGTCCCATAAATTGTGTCCCATATGTATTTTTTATCGATTATTATTATTATTATTATTATTATTATTATTATTATTATTATTATTATTATTATTATTATTATTATTATTATTATTAATGTATTATATAATATTGTTATCGTAAAATACATTTCATAGACTATTTTATGAATATATTAATTAGTATATATATATATATATATATATATATATATATATATATAGTTTTGATATATATAGTTTTGATATAACTTTTATTTTTTGATTTTATTAATCTGAGCAAGAGTGATGAAGGTGGTTTTAGACATAATATCTTGATTTTGTGAATACTGGGGAACTTTGACTGAATTGGGAAGCACTCCGAAATTCCCATCTGCTGAATTTGTTTAAATCTGTCATGAATAGAATTGTTGATGGTGTCAGATCATTAGGGTCGTGAAGTGTTTTGCCGCGATTTAGTGAAGTGATCAAATAATAGTTGATACATCGACATATATTTTATTAATATATTAATAAAATTTAGACAATCGCGGTGTTTAATTAGAGATATAAAAAAAATACTAATTAAAATTGATCATTCGTTGTAGTCCTTAAAATGGATCTCATCTTACAATTTGACACTCCAACGAATTTTTTAGTGATATATTTTTTAAAAACAACAAAACAAATTGAAGTTTAATTAATCATAATAGATTATGATATTGTTGTTCTTTTATACAAAACCCACCTAAATTTTTTTTAACAAAAAACAGAGCAGCAAGAACGCTAATTTTGTCCCACAATCTCTCAAAAAAAAAACTAATTTTGTCCCACAAACAAATCAATTTGCTCTCAAATAGAAACTTTATCAATTTTTTATGATTTCTTTCCATCTTTGACTTTTCAACTCACACAAGTGACATTAAATTTTGTCTTATTCCCCATTTATGTTTCGGGAATCTCTCACCCATTCCATTCCATTATTACTTTTCATTCTATCACTTTCCTTCTTCTTCAATCTCTCCCAAAACTCAAGCCTCCAGCCACAAACCGGCCACCTATGTCCATTTCCGATCACCTTTTTTGCAAATAAAAATAATATTTTTTATCCTTTAATCTTCCTCTATATTTCTGTTAAAACAAATTTTTTTAAGGAGTCACTTTGAAAAAAGGGTCATTATAATCTTCTCATATTTCTCCACCAGAAAAAAATAAAACTTCTTCCCTGTAATCTAGATTTGACTCGCATAAAGATTAGTACCAGATCTGCAAGATTGATCATGTAAGCTTTTATTTTATTGTTTAGTGTAGGATATGTTTGTGTTTATTTTTGAATTTTCTAATGAAAAATATTTTGTATGAAGATCACTCACACTTCCATTTTCTTAATGATTTTTTGAATTTATTATTGTTGATACAAACATAACAAAGAAAAAAAAAACTTTGTTTTCAGAAGTATCTATGTTATAATTTGTACAATTTTGTTTGAGATTAGAAATATCAATGTTTACCTTTTTATAAACGGTTTAATATTAAATCGATCTGAAAAATTGATAAACATAGTAGAATATTATTTTGCAAAGTTATGAATTTTTATTGATTTGCCTGGCTGCACTCTTATTTTATGTATTCAAATTTGAACAGTTTGTATAGATATATCTTAAAACATTAGTATTAATAGTTACGAAGACACTTAATGTTTATAGATTATAAATCGGTAAAAAAAATAATCGTGTATTGTGATAGTTTCACGGAATTTTTTTATATAAGGAGTAAGAAAGTATGAAAAATATATATTTAATATTAATAATATTCAAAAAAGAAATGAAAGGTTAAAGATAATTGATTGGTTTTTTTTACAAATAATAAGTTTACTTTTATTTTTACAAAATATCTAATTGAATTTTAGTATTAATATTAAATATTGAGTATTAATATAAATGAAAAATATAGTTAGTAATTGTTTTTTGTTACAAAAAATATATTTAGCATTAATATATAGTGTTTTTAAGATAAATTAAACAAAAGGCATGATGGTGGGCAATGCAAAAACCAAGAAGAAGAAAAGCAACCTTCACGTGATAATTGAGGCAATCAATACAACTTAGTGGCAAGCAACAAAACAAAAACACCATTCTCCAAAAGTCACATACATTAATTAAATTACTCAAAACATCATGTTCTATGTTCCAAAAAGATGCCTTCTTTAAATTACTCAAACTTCATTGCTGTAAAACGTGTTTTGGTTCTATGTTCTTCACCGTAAATTACTCAAAAGTTTCTTCTATGTACATCTTCATCTCTTTCTCTCTTCCTTTCTGCAATTGTTTGTATTCTTCATCTTTCAATCTTCCTTTCAATCTTTCAAATAAGATAAATGAGATAAGGGTAATTTGTTATTCTTGAAAATATTTTCAGATATTAAGTCAAAATGCAAATTCAAAGTTTTGTACAAAAATTCTTGTGTAACAATATCGAGTATAGTGTTAAACTTTGTTATAGATCTGAAATAAGCTATTTGAATTTCTTATTTAAACTATACATCTCCAAATATTTTTTATCATATAAATATTTGAAAGTGACTTAAAAATCAGATTTTAACTATTTTTTTCTTCTCAAAATACATTTATGAAAAAATAAGTAATTCATTTTAAAATTTGTTATTTATTATTCTATTTGTATTTTTTATCTCGAAAAAGTTTGTTTAAAAGTCTTGTCAAGTTTTTTTTTTTCTTCTCTAAATATATTAATCTGTAGATTTAAAAAAGCAGGTTTGTTAGATATTTGTTTGTTATAATAGATATATAATTTTCATATATAAATGAAGAATCATCACCTCATATTTATTTCTTCATAACAATGACTTTGCTGCAAACTATCACCTCATTTGTGTCTCTTTTCTTTGTTTGTAGATCAATGAAGGGACAAAAACTCCATTACATTATCCTGCAACAACATTTATAGAGCAGAGAGACAGTGGTTGGTCTAATTGAAAAGAAATTCAAACATTTTTTTAAGGTTGAGAAAAGAGACAGAGCACATGAAAGACAGAGTCAGTTTGTACCTTCTCTCCCACACACTCTTCAGTTTTTGCAATTTCAGGCGACAGTTTAAGGAAACAAAATTAACAGTTAAAATCATCTCATTTTCGGTTTGTACATCTTTCTTCACCTGATGAAGACGAGTAATTTCTTTTCTCTCATACCTGCAGCAATAACAACAATCAAATGAGAAGATTAGTTGTAGAAGATGAGAGATGACAGAAATGAATTGAAAATTAGAGAAAGTAGTAGTAATATAGAAGATGAGAAGGATAGAAGAGAGAAATGAAGATACACATTTTTAGAAATAGAAGGTAAATGATGGATATAAAAACAATCAGTGAAGTTTGAAATCTGAAGAAATAGAAGGTAAATTATAAGAATAGAAAACAATAAAATGTGAAGAAGAAGAAGAAGAAATAGATAGATATAACATTGAGAAAGAGTTTTAGATAAAATGAGAAGGAGACATGAGAGAAATGAAGTATGTTTTTGTAGAAAGAATGTAAGAGAGGGAATATAAAGTGAATGAATGAAATTTCAAATTTCAAGTGAATGAATGAAATTTGAAATTTGAAATTTGAAATTTGAAATTTGAAATTTTGATAAAAGTGGGAAAGTTGAGTTTAGTTGCAAAATATCAAGTGTAACCTTTGTGTTATAGTTATAATTGAGTTTAGGAGAAGGGTATTATAAGTCCGGTAATGGTAAAAAGCATAGGAGTCTCCCATTTGAAAATTTGTTACCATCTTACCCTTGAAAAAAAGTGTAGTTAAAAATTTGAAACAGGGACAGTTATGAAATTTTGGTAGGCATTTGTTTTCTTATATAGTTAATAGAATAGATTAATCATTTTATAGCATTCAACTTATAACTGGGGGCTACACCATATTTTGACAAATGACACCTTTATATTCCATTTACAAATCACTGTTTCAAATTTTAATAATCAGATGCTGCTGCTGACATATGTATCTAATTAAAGTGAGTTGCATAAACTTTTCTTTCATTGTCTAATTTTTTTATTGTATATAAATAATCAATAAACAGTAATTGCAAGTTGCAAATGTTCAAAATTCTGAGTTTATAATAGTGACATTAGTGTGTCACACTGTAACCACGCATTAGCTTACAAAATATCCAGAGCATATAATATGATAAATTGATGTCATGCATGCTGAAACATATGCCACATTACTGTTCTAGGTTTCAACTAAATTCCATAACATGATCCGGAAGGAATGGGGGAAAAGACACCACTTGTCTTTAAATGGGTCATCATCAACCCAAATGTTTAAAAATAACTATATTATCTAGCTACATTTTTTGGGTTTTTTTTTTTTTTTAAATATTTCTTTCCAACATGTCATTCGAGAGGGTAACCATTGCGCAGATGTCTTGGCCAAGCTCGGACACTCTTTAAGATTAGGTGTGACTTTTTGGCAGACACCTCCGTCAGAGTTGATGTTAGTGTTGAGGCTTGATGTCCTAGACTGAACCCTATTTTTAGGGTTTTTCTTTCTTTTCTTCTTTTCTTTTGTCATTCTACAAATTTTTTTTCTCTTTTTAACATTTTTTCTCTTAGTTAATATTTTTGTTGTTGAATTGTATCATTTTTTAACTAGAACAACAACAAAAAAAGGAACAAATGATTTCAGTTACGTTAAAAGAATGGGACAAAGGGTCATTGAAAGAATTGATTGTTCTACTCCTTAGAAGAAGAGATAGCTTGAAAAATGGTGATGATAACTTGAAATTTGGGTTAGAGATATTTGGTTTTAGGTTACCATGCATGAAAGGAGGAACATCAAGGAATGTGTCTGTGAAGTGGGAGTGAATTAGGCCCACTTTGCCACTTAAAAAGCAAAAATGGTAACCCTTTATTTTGGGGAGAATGATATATGTGCTTTTATCAATGAAAAAACTGCCTCCATTTTGGTGTTATTCTAGGCTGGCTTTCGTCCCTTTGCGGGTGGCGTTGTACCACAAACGTTAGAGACTTGGTAAAGGAAAATGATTTTTTTTCTTTTGTTTAATTAAGTAAGATGATGAGTTTAAATGAAGTTCTTATTCTTGGTTATATTTAAAAAATTACGAGTAATTTATCCAACAATCAATAAAAGTTATTCATATGAGTAAATTTGTAAGTAGAGTAAAAATTAGGTTCTGAGTATCACTTGCAAAATTATTTATATGACTAATTTTCATTGAGTGTTAGATTAATTATCGATAATTCTTCAAAGATAATTTAAGGAGTAAATAGGCAATTACCCCCTTGAAATTGTAAGTTTCGTCAATTACCCCATGAAATTAACAAAACTTCAATTACCCCCCCTGAAATTGCACAACGTTAATCAATTTACCTCCCTCCGTCAAATTTTTCTGTTAGTGAACATGACGTTTTGCAAATACCCCCCCTGAAGTTTTGCACTTATGTGCAAAATGCCCCCCGAACTTGAAAATTTATATTTTTTTTAATTCTTGACTCAAAAGATATTAAAGATAAATAATTAACAGTTCACTTTAATACTTTAATCTCTACAAACCCCCTAAATGTTAATTCATAATCACACATTGTTCCTTTATTACCATGCCATTCTAGCATTTCAGTACCTATATTTTAAAAGTTTTAAAGCTAAGTAATTGTACATGTTGTAGACATCTTACAACATGTTCTCATCCCTTTTAATTCTTGTTCATTTTAAAAACTTTTTGTACATTTTACTATCTGTTTCAGGCATGAAAACATAATTTGCAAACAACAAATATTTAACAAGTAGTTGTTAATGAATATGTTGGATGGATATGAGAAACAAGAGAATGAGAATACTGGGAATAGTGAAGAACATGTTGAGGACACTTCAATGGGATCTTCACATAGGTGCTCAATATTCTTTGATTTGAATGAAGAAGTTATTAGTGATCAAGATGTAACAATGAGGAGAATGATGAGGCATGTGATCATGAATTAATGTTTAGGAGTTTGTAGAGTTTAAAATATTAAAGTTAATTGTTAATTGTTTGCCTTTAATATCTTTTGAGTCAAGGATAAGAAAAAAATATATAAATTTTCAAGTTCGGGGGGCATTTTGCACATAAGTGCAAAACTTCAGGGGGTTATTTGCAAAACGTCATGTTCACTAACAGAAAAATTTGACGGATGGAGTAAATTGATTAACGTTGTGCAATTTCAGGGGGTAATTGAAGTTTTGTTAATTTCAGGAGGGTAATTGACAAAACTTACAATTTTAGGGGGATAATTGCCTATTTACTCATAATTTAAGTCTCACCTTAAACATATGAATCAATATTTTAGGTTTAAATGCATATACGATTTTAGTCATCTTAATACAAATTTTACGTTTTATTTTTGTTGATGTATCAAGTTAAATAATACTTTTTCCAATACAAAATTTACTTTTTTGTTGTTTCTTTAACCAATGATCCAAAAATACTAGTTCTAGTTCACATGGCCATTCCCAAAATAATATATACATTGTTATATCATTCGACGACTTTTCAATTCATTGTTCAACACTTCAACAAAAATAAATCTAAATTTAGTGGTTTATAAGATTTCAGAAATTTTAAAAATTGATGACTCTATATTTGGATTTAAAGATAGGAGATTGAAATTATGAATGAGCAAAAATAGGGAATGAAAATACGTCCAAGTCAATAATTTATGACCTAAAATCATCTTTGGGACCATACTATATATTTTAGGTGCAACTTTATAACTAGCTTCAATTTTCTGTATTTGTTTTTTCTTCTTTTTGATTCAATCAATATCATGGTTGAGAATCGCCTAGATTTATTCAGTTACTTGTCTTTTGAGATTGGCCCATTCTCATCTCATGACCGGGGACTTGACTTTGACTGTCCATTCAGCCATTTGGAAGAGTTTCTAATTTTGTAGGCCTATGATTTTAAGTTTTTTAAGAATTTGATAAAAGACTCCCATAATTCATAACTTTAGACTATAGTTATAAGGACCACTTTTCAACTCTATTATTAATCCATACATAGTTTATGTCAAAATGAAGATAAAGAATTAGAGCCCTTTAAAATGAAGTATTAGACTCCCATAATTCATAACTTCTCTCATTCTTTTTTTTAATTTATTTATTTTTTTATAATAAATATGGTTTTGAGCTTTTTAACAATTTGATTTGATTCTCTTAAAAAAAAACAATTTGATTTGATAAAGGACCCACTTCGTTTATAACTTTAGACAATTATATGGTCACAAGAGCAAAATATAAATCTCATAGGCACATTCACAATATATTAAGTCTACATTTTTTTCTTTTAAATTATATACAAAAAATAATCAAAAAGTTAATTATACATTTATTTATTTTTTTGAAGAATTGTGACCATAGTTATGTGACTATTTAAGAATTTTTCATTCAACTCTTCTAATCCAAAGTACATATGTTAATTCATAATGAAGTAACAGTGTTATAACCAGTTAAAATTATTTTACTTGAATTTGGAATCTTAATTCTTTAATACAAAAATTTACATAATTAATTCTTTAATACAAAAATTTACATAAAAAGTAGTAAATCACAATATTCAAGTTCATAATATATTTGAAATTGATAATGCACGCTTGCCATATCCCTAGAATATATCCAAAACAAACTTTTTCCAGGTACTACGATGATGAACGTGATCAATTTCCGTGTATGATGGTCCTATTGATTATTTTCATAGAAATCATGATTGCACCCAAAAATAATGCATATCTTCCTTAAAAAAAAGAAAGTGTTATGCTAACAAGTGTGATAAAGACACTTAACAATACTTGTTAAAAATTAAAAAAAAGAAAGTGTTATGCTAACAAGTGTGATAAAGACACTTAACAATACTTGTTAAAAAATTAAATATTATATTAAAAGTTATAAATTCAATTACTCAAAACCTAAAAAGTTTCTTTTCAACATAAAACTTCTTTGATTGGTTTTCTTAAGCATTTTCCTTAAAAGAATGGTTCAAGACCATAACAAAATGGTTCGAATGACATAGTTTTGGTAAAATCTAACAACTATACAAACTTGTTCATTTTATCACGTAATTCTTACATGAAATGAAATTAACTAAAAGAAGAGAAGCAAATAAGTAGGTCCAAAAATGGTATTTTTATGTAGGGCTATTTTACAATTTATATATTATTAGTATGAGTAACTTTCAAAATGATAAGGAGGACAAACAAAAATATCTTGTGACAGGTAAAACCAAATATGCAACCGTAGGCATCGATCCAATGTGAGAAAACTATAAATCTCTGGGTTTAGAGTCACCAAGAACATAAAATACGTGCCATTAGTTTTTTTAATTTTTTTTTTTGTTGAAAGATATAGTTTTTGGATTCAATAGTATATTTATACCCTTTTTTAGGGGTAGTATATCTGTAACTATCAATTACTTATAACAGTTAGATTTTTTTCGGGGATTTATAATGGTTAGATATTATTAATGGTTATTGATATGTGTGGTAAGGATGGATGGGATGCAACGGTGACGTAAAGTGCTTTGGTACGGTGGTGATGAGTCTTCGCGGTGCAACGAAATGTGCCTGCATGCACGTTATCACTCCAACGCTCAAGTCAATATTGAAACCGAGAAAAAGGGATAATACTTCAGTGACATAATGTCACGGTGACATTAAATCTGGGCCACACAAAGGTTTGTGTTGTGTGGCCCAGATGTGTTGTATGGGTGATATTAAATCTGGGCCACACAAAGGTGTGTGTTGTGTGGCCCAGATTTAATGTCACGGTGACATTATGTCACCAAAGTGCCACCCGAGAAAAAGTGTGTAAAAAGTGTAGGAAAAGTGAATCATACTTTGAGGGTGAAGCTAAGTCACCCTTATATAAGCGTGTGTGAGAATAATCGCCTCCGGGATATGCGGCGTGTGATTAGGGAGCAGTTAGAGGACACATGTCTGTAATTGATGCATGGAGGCATGTTCTAATGTGGTACGGTGCACTGACGCTGCCGTGTTCCTTCAGGCCAAGAACTAAATTAGAAAAAAAATGTTGTTACATTTATCTTTTTTATTTTCTAATATAAATTTAGGATGAGTGGATGAAGTCCAATCTAAGGTTGAGAAGATTTTCATATTCAAAGAACATTTATAAAAATATTTACATTTATTACATTCCTTCAATAATACTAGCCAGGCTCAAATCCAGGACCTCTCAGATTCAAAACTGTCTTTTTTGCACGAGACCTAACCCTCTCAAATTAAAAAGCATATACAAATTTGGGCTAAATAGTTAAAGCTCAAACCCTACAATTAATCAGACTTGTCGTGCCCGTCAATATAAATTAACAGTTCTAGCAATATTTTATACACCCTTCGGTCACTATTATAAGCAAAAATCAACATTTTACATTCATTCATTAAATGATGTATGTGGTCTACAATAAAGACTATATACATCATTAATTGAATGAATCTAAAATGTTGATTTTTTGCTTATAATAGTGACCGGAGGGTGTATGTTAGACAAACCCTAAAAATTTGAAGGCCTATGACATTCTATTTTTCATAGAGTGAACCATCAAATTCGTCCTTGAATTTTCACGAGTCGGCCAAATTCATCCCTCAATTATGCGAAATATCAACTTAGTCCCTGAATTTGTCAGACGTCCATCAAAAAGGTCCCTCCGTCCAAGTGCTCCATTAGCTATGCTGATATGTCGCCCTGAATGCTGTGTTGTCTTGTACACATGGCAAAAAGAAAGCCACGTGTTCAAGGACTAATTTGATGGATAGTGGAAAAATTCCAGTTTTTCCTTTTCACTTTTATTTTTTTATGTTATTCAAATTTTGCCCCTGTATTACCCATACCTCCTTCCTCACATTTCACTCAGAAACATCAAAAACGTCCTTGACCCTTCTCCTTTCTGCTAAAACTTTCTCCATTCCCACCTCTCCAAAATCGTCATCATCTCCGGTGATTCTCACGTATTTAAGACTTATGACTTGTTAATGCCTCATAGTTGGGTTGCTTTTGCCTATGTAATTTCTCAAACTCATGACTTATGACCTATGACTTTTGCCTATGTTAATATTTCAGTTTCAATTTGTGTGTTCTGGCTTTTTTACTTAATTTTGTACATATATTCTTCAACGATCAATTTGATATCTGATTAAACAATTCAGAGACTTATTTGATGGGTTTTTAATATAACGTATAGATCTATTTGATAGATAGAGAAATAATTCAGGGACTAATTTGATAGAAATATTATTACAGAAAGGTTATATTTCTTAATCATCTTCAACCTCTTTTCATTAGAACTTTACACACTCCTAGAACACAAATTCCTGGGTAAGCATAGAACTTTGGCAGAGGGCAAGCATAGAATGGCCTTCCTGGGTTTTTTGAAGTATTGGATTTTCTAACAACACAAATTATAGGACACCAACATTCAAGCACTCTCACATCACCATTAAACTTGGAGCTTGAAGATGAAGCTCGACTTTCATAACTGTTTTTTCCCATATTTCCACCCCCCATCATTTCAGATTCAATTTCAATAGTTTTGCTTCAATAAATTTTGAGGATTTTGGTTTTCAGATTCAATACGGAAAAATTAGGGTTTGAAGTTTTTTGAATTGGAGAAGAACTGGACCACTTATTATATGAGAAAATTTTGGTGATTTTAGAGTGTAGATTGCAGATTGTGTAATTAGGGTTCCAATTTTATACAATTGGGGAAGAAAGAGCCGGTTGAGAAGAAAACCAAAACATTTTCTGCAAATCAATCAATTTAGTCCTTTGAAATGTTTGTTATTATCGGCCAAATTAGTCCCTATTTACGTGGCGCTTGACATGTGAGAGGTTAACGGCCACGTCAGCTCCGTTAACGCTCCGTTTGGACAGAAGGACTAACTTGATTGACATTTAACAAATTCAAGGACTAAGTTGATATTTCGCATAATTGAGAGATGAATTTGGCCGACCCGTGAAAATTCAAGGACGAAGTTGATGATTCACTCATTTTTCATAACACAAAGTGGAAGCAACCCTTTTGGTGTCACGCACACAGGAGACATTACAAACCGTCCTCTACTTTACTGTTGTGATTTTATTTGCAGGCAAGCACACTCACACGTGGGGTTAGTTACTCTCTCTCTCTAGACTTAGATCACACAGAAAGTAAAAGTAACTTCATTTCTTTTCTACCCTTAATAGCAGTCAAACTAGTACACAAAGGACTAGGTTCAAACTTCAAAGACAATTCTCACCATTTAATAAGCCTCAAACAACGCACTCTTTTTTGGTTTTTGCTCTTTAAAAAGAACCACTTTTGTTGTTTTTTCCCCTAATACTCCAAATAAAACAAAGAACAAACGGACGAATTATAACCTTTGTTGTCACACCCTCTCAAATAATAGTAATATTTTATTTTTATTTTTTGATAACCATGTTATGTTATAGGTTTTTTGAAGAATTCATCGTCGTTTAACTATGATTAATCTTCGTTTGAGCACATGTTGCAGATTCAAGGTGAGTTTTATTGTCACAACTGATAATCTAGTTTGTAATTGCTTGTTTAAAGCCTTGAATCCATTCAAGTAGTTGATCTCACTATGTAAGAATCACAATGTAGAAATTTAGTTTAAATTTTGATTGAAACCATGTACGAAGTTAGAAGGGGGCTAGAGGCCTCGGTCCTCCCAAACTTATTTTAAAATGATTGTGTTGATGACCTTATCTTTGAGCCAACCATGATAGGTCAGAAATAATTTTTAACTAAACTTTACTTAAATTCTGATTATCCTCAGAATCAGAGGATTAAGACGAAAGAAAAAACGCCATACTCCATAAGAGAAAGCGCGGTCAAATCTCTTACTACTAGGACCAACCAAATGTTGCTTTTTTGAGAGACAATCAAATGTTGTATCAAATAATAATAATAATAATAATAATAATAGTAATAATGAATAATAAATGTGAATGAAAGGACATATAAGATTCTATTCAATTCTTCCCTTTTTGTTTGACTATTTCCTTTTGTATTTTTATTTTCCTCAATCTTTTTTTCTTTCCAATTTTTTGAATAAGAAACACCCTACTCATCTCTATTTCTACCTATACCTATTTTCTCTGTCTCCTCTTGTATCCTTTTTGAAATCATCAAACACTTGTGTTGTTGGTATATATATGTATGTTTCATGATCCCTTTTGGTTACACACTACACTATCAAACTTTTCAGTTCTATAACAAGGATTCTTCTTCAGGTTCCTTTCCCTTTTCCCCCTTTTTGATTTTGTCATGAAAATATCTATTCTGTTTGATAATTGATGCTGGAAAGGCATTTACATAAGAGGTTGATTTGATATAAGAATTATATATAGGATCTTAACACATTTTTAATGGTACCAATGATTACAAAATGTCTCAGATTTGGTTCTTTATGAATGCCATTTTGTGTTTTTGAAGTTCTTGATTCATGAAGAAGAATTTATATATATTGCATTGTTTTGCTCTCAATGTTTCATTCTTTATGTTCAGGTTCATAAATCTGTGCATGAAGTCCTTCATGTGATTTGTTTTTTGGTTTAGAATGATTACTGAAAAAAATGTATTTTCTGCATTGATTAGTTTTGAAATCTAATGTTTTGAATCCATTAATTTACTATTTACACACCCTTTTGTTGAAAATTTAGATGGACAATGAATTTGAGGATGGTCAAGCAGCTTCTGATATGATGCCAAGCAATCAACAGAGGAAAAAACAGGTTAATTTCTACTTATTCATATATTGTTACGCGCAATTTCATGCGTATTCGAGTCTCAGACACTCTGTCATGGATTTTTTTAATGGTTTCATGTCATGTGACTGATGATGTACTTTGCTTGTGTAAGGCTTGTTGCAGAAACACGAATATGATGCTTGATTATTTCGTAATTATTCTTTCGAATGTGATTTCAGTCGTTTATCTGGAAGGTGTTGACTATGAGAGAGAGAAATGGAAGGACAATAGAAAGAAGTTCAATTGATTCACATGGTGAGTTCTATTTTCAAATTCATTCTAGTTCATCTAAATTAGAGGCAGACAATATTCTCACAATATATAAAGTTAGAATAATCTTTTTTAATTTTAATGGGTGACAAACATAGACAATGTTAATCTTTTCTTGATTTTTTTTATATTTTATTTTGGACATATCATCCAATTCAATACTTCAATTTGCTTTCCTGAAAAGGTGGAGTCACTACTTTTTAACATGAAGAGAATGCAATTTTGAATCATTGCTTTTCTGTTTGGAGAATATTTATCACTTCTTTGTTTCTTTTAGATTAAAGTATGGAAGCTTTATGCACTTCTATCTTATGTATAAGCATGATGTTTTTTAAAATACATATCCTATCTGTAAAGATGATGATATGAGCTGGCCTAACAAATAACAGAAAATTCACATTGACTATATGGAATGTAACTACCAATGCTATTTTTATTTTTTGTAATTTATAAGAATATATTCTTGGTTTGATTTTAGATAGTGTAATAAAATGAAGAAAAAATGGTGCATGTATTTTGTTTTGTTAATTACCACAATATCTCATTTTTACCTTGGCATAAAAAATTTCTTCAGATTATTGAGAAAAAGAATATACCATTAGTGATATTTTATCCATAATTCCATATCTATAACCTGTGGTTGAGAGAATTATTCATTCTAGTTTTATTCTTTTAGGAAGAATATTTGGAAAATTGTCAAAAGAAAAATTATTGTTATGATAGCATGGTTTGATTTACATGTAGAGTTATAAGATAAGGTGGAACATCTAGTGATTTGATCCAAATTGCAGAATATAATAATATTTAGACTTTTAAGATGAAAATACAATTTCTTATCTTTCTTTGTTCTTCTTCATTATCCACAATATACCCTTTACTTTTACTGTATGAAAGTTCATTTGTTACTGGTGGAGGATGTTCAAGAATAGAATAAACCTCATACTACACGTTTTTCAGCCACTTTTTTCATTATAAAATAGTTCCTCTCTCATTTTCTTTGTTGCAGAAGAAATTTCTGATTCATCCATTCAAAATCAAGGCTCAGTACCTTCCATGTCTTCTTGTGAAGCAGTTCAGAATTTCAAGTAATTAAAATATTTTATTTATAACTTCATGTTGTTACACAATATTTGTGACTATATTAAAAATAATAGTTATTTGCCTGTGCTTTAAATCATAGTGTTTTTGCTGCAACATGGAACGTTGGAGGTCAATGCCCCAGTGGGAACCTTGATCTGAGTGATTTTCTTCAGGTTCGAAATGAACCGGATATGTATGTTTTGGGGTATGCTCTCTCTATCCCTGCACGCTCGCGTGTATGTGTGTCATGATTTCTGATTTTAATTCATGAAAAAGTTTTCAGTCAAGTATTTTAATTTTTTTCTCAACGATGTCAATCGACTATTGGAATCGATTTATAAAAGAAAAGACAATTAATCATTTGATCAGGGATCCTTAGTTTCGGTTGATCCGAAGATCGAGCAGTCTTGTTAAAGCAGTTCAAGAGAACATGCTTAGCACAAGATATGATTTGTAAGGCATCAGTGTTGTCAAATAGCAGCTATGATGTGCGATGGTACTATAGCATAATGGAATTTTAGCAAATCGCTATTGTTCCGTTATACACTGTTGCGAAGCAAAATTTGAACAAACTGTTATTTTTTGCGATCCGTAATTTGTAACACAGTTATGAACTAAAACAGTATAGTTGATGATTTCTGCTCTAATGCATTCTTAGTATGGTTTTTGTTTTTCAAACTTGTAGCTTTCAGGAGATTGTCCCTTTGAATGCTGGAAATGTGCTTGTATTAGAGGACAATGAACCTGCTGCAAAATGGCTTGCCTTAATCAATCAATCACTCAATGGTCCTTCAGATTTCTCTTCTAATAAAGGGCTAAAACCTACTGCATTATTCGGCGGGTCATTGTACTTCCAAAAGCCTTCTCTAAAGAAGATCAAGAAAACTTTCAAGAAATTAAACGGAAAGAGGCTAAAAAGTTGTAACTGCGTACTTGAAATGGAAAGGAAGGCTGCTAAGGATTTCTGTTTTCGTTGCCAAGAATCAAATGTATATTTAGACGATTCTTCGACAGAAGAGGAAGATGACAGTTATCCGATTTCCGTTGCTTTGGCTACTAATCAGATGAAATATAGTCTTGTTACTTGTAAGCAAATGGTTGGAATTTTTGTTAGTGTATGGATGAAGAAGGAACTTATTCAATATGTAGGACATTTAAGAATATGTTGCACTAGTCGCGGTATCATGGGATGCCTCGGAAACAAGGTAGTTAAAACAAATTTTTCTTTTCTTTTCTGTTTCTCTTCTAATGCAAGTGTTTATGAACTATAAAGTATCAATGAAAAACAATACTTTAACACAAGTGTTACCAATTTTTTTTATGGTGCTGCAGGGGTGTATATCTGTGAGCATGTCATTTTATCAGACAAGTTTTTGCTTTATCTGCAGTCATCTGGCGTCGGGAGAGAAAGAGGGCGATGAGCTACGCCGAAATCTTGATGTCATAGAGATACTAAAGAACACTCAGTTTCCTAAGATTTGCAAGAATCAGTACAGTAGGATGCCTGACAAAATTTTAGATCACGAGTAAGTGTCATTCGAAACTAGTTTTACAAGTTATAATGCAGAGACTTTTCGATTTTATTATAACTGTTAGTTATTTTTCATGTTTATAGTATCAAAATTTCTGATCATATGGTAAAAAAAAATCTCCAGCCGAATCATATGGTTCGGGGACTTGAATTACAGAATTTCTTTGAGTCGCGATGATGCTAAAAGGCTTGTGGAAATGAAGGATTGGCCTGCACTATTTAACAAGGATCAGGTACTTTTTTCTCCCTTGCCAAAGAATGTTGGTATGTTGTATGATACATGTTTCCATGTTGTGATTTCAAGAATCTGTCGATGTTCCTAAGTATCTTAGACTCAGGGTTTTGACTAACTGTCTACAACCGCAGTGTGGCCGCAGTTTTTGTTGCATCAGCTGCATTTTTTCATAATTTTTCACAATATCAAGGATTGCGATGTAACTGAAAAATGCGACCGCAAATTAAAGTTTTCAGTTAAAAAAAAAAAAAATTATTAGCATTGAAATGGAAGACATTCATATTGATGTTTTTCATGAATCATGATGTTTTTTTAGTGCCTTTCTGTTACTTTTCTGATTATACATTTTGTATATATACTACTTATTTTTCACAGCTTAAAATGGAAAGGGAAGCTGGTCGTGTATTTAAGGGGTGGAAAGAGGGGAAGATCTACTTTGCACCTACTTATAAATATGCATTCAACTCAGATACTTATTATGCTGAAGGTGTAAAGGTTTCAAAGAACAAAAGGAGAACTCCAGCTTGGTATGTATCAGTTTGAAGCAATATTCCTTCAAAAAAAAAGTTTGAAGCAATATTTTTAGTAACGGTCCGGAGATCGAACCAATGAGACCTTTTGGTCATAGTTCAATTGGTTCAAACACGGTTTAACCGGATGAGTAATATAATTATTACAAAAGTATTTTTCTTAAACAAAATGGAATAAAACAAACCAGTTGAGCCAAGTCGATTTGATTACGTTCTAAGAGACTGAGACCTGATCGCAAACTAGTCAGGCTGGTTTGGTCCAGTCCAATTCTTAAAACGCAGCAGTTCGAAGAATTTAAGACAAGATAATTTCTTTGGTTAAACATTAAAAATAATGTACATTATGTGTTGTTTTGATCCCTGAAAGTTTTCTGTACAAATTGTTCATTCATTATCCTTGATGGACCATTTTGTACAGATGAAAAATTGACTAAAGTAACACAAGTAACATTTTTTGTGACCAAATTGTGTACTTAGTTCATGTTTGGACAAACAATAATCAAACTCTTACTCAATAAATTATTCTAGAGTCTAATTATGCATTTAATCTACTAAAAAAATCTTAGTAACGGTTCGTTCATATTTTAAGATTATATCGGATTTGGATTACATACAGTCTGACCGTCCGATCTTGATCGGACGTAAATCTCTCCTGACTGCATGCAATTCGGATCCGATTATATTTAGTTTGTGTTTATTTTATTTTTTATTTTTGAGAGGATCTAGTTTGTGATTTGATTATTTAAGTTAATTATTTTTATATAAGAAAAAAAAGAATCTAAATGATAAAAAATTGCAGGTGTGATAGAATCTTATGGCATGGAAGGGGAATACAACAACTTTCATACGTGCGTAAAGAATTCAAATTTTCTGACCATCGACCTGTTTGTGCAACATTTTTGGTAGAAGTGGAAGTCATGTTTAGGGGACAAAAGAAGAAAGTTTCCTCTTTCAACTTTCAAATTCATGATCTTGTACCTACAAGAACTTCATTTTATTCTTGAACCACCAATCCTAACATTATTTAAGGTATTGCAAAATTTAAAAAAAAAAAATGATTTTAATTTCTGAATTTTAAGACATTGGATAGTGATTTTTTGTTGCCAAATATGATAGTGATTTATATACTAGGACAAATTAACACGAATAATTTTATATAATCAACTTGAAGTAAGTTTTATTCTATCATATGATAGCATTAGGACATAA
Source organism: Medicago sativa (assembly GCF_051527215.1). Taxonomy (NCBI): domain Eukaryota; kingdom Viridiplantae; phylum Streptophyta; class Magnoliopsida; order Fabales; family Fabaceae; genus Medicago; species Medicago sativa. The sequence continues at coordinate 33,022,796 of NC_140756.1, read as the reverse complement.
TTTCTGTAGCTTGTGGCCTTTTTCTAATGCATATTTAGATTAATTATTTTGACGAACTTTATATTAATTAATAAGAGAATATTTAATTGGTCTTTGAACTTGTGAACAGGTATTGATGTACTAACCACAATGATTGCAAGAGTGAATAGATATTGCAATTTTTCCGTTCGAAGTGAAGAAGAGTTAGAAGGTTTTGGGAACTTCCAAAGAACAAATTATAGCATTCAGAATTTATGAAGCCAGGAAATTGTAATAGAAAATGTGATTAGAACGGTGAATAAACTAAGAAAAAATAATAATTACAGTCTGTCCACAAATCCTAACTCAATCAACAAAAATGTCAAAATTATTAAACCAAACGGCGTGATCGGTATTCGACTCCTGGTTCTTCCACTTATGTGTATGTGAGTTTTTAATGATTTTGTCATTTCATTTAACTAAAAAAGTCTACTATCACCATGCACAAAGAAACAATTTGTTGGTGCTTTCAATTATTTATTTTCGCCTACATTGAAATTAATACAACTTTCTAACTTGAGGGAGGGGAAATAAATAGATTCGGCTAAAGGTTAAATTGGTGGTTATATTACATGAAATGTGATTTTTTTTTCCTCATGGTGCTGAAAACACAGTTAACCAAGAAATATTGTGGGTTATTTTTTATGTTGTTTCCTTTCTCTTTTATTATAATTATGCTTACTATGCACAAATGCCAAATGGTGCAATACACTTTATACACACCTCCACCCATATTTTATGGTGAATGAATGAATAATATTAAACTTATACAATAAGCAAGATTCGTCCGATATTTTATTTTTATCTTGGATAATTAAGTTTAATATTATTCATTCATTTGATCAAATATTCGACGAATCTTATTTTAAGCTATGTGAATCCATTTTAAAAACAAATTTTGAAGTCGTCCAATCTTCATCTAACAACTCCGAGCTGCTGATTATACGAGTGCGTAAAAGTGTGATTGCAGATGATCTAATTTCTTATAAATGATCTCAACCTATGATCATGGATGTGGTCAATATCGTCTATAGTACTAGAAAATCCATTTGTGGTCTCAACACACACACGTGTGTATGGCCATGAGTGAGATGAGAACTGAGGGAGAAGGATCCATATATGCAAAGGTTGCTAGCGAAAATCCTTCCTTATCTTAGTTTTAAATGATTTATTCTATTGCATCTAGATAGAAAATAGAGAAAAACTTAAAATTGGTTGTTCTGTTATTGATCAAATAGCTAACTATAACTTTATTAACTATAACAATGCTCATAGACATATTCTCACCAATATTCTTCACCACTAGAATATGTAAAGACAACAAAAATATCATATTAGTTTCATTCGTGGTCCACTGACACAAATATGGACACTAGACACGACACTGACATGTTGACATCTACAATAATTTGAGAAAAATATAATAAATGTAACTAAATGTGTCAGGGTCTTATTCAAAAAAAAAAATGTGTCGAGGTAATTTAGATGTCAAATATCAAAATGTGTCGGACACCGAAAACACATCAAATGTGAATTGTCAATGCTGAACACTTTAAAACCTTTGACCTAAGTACAGTGGCGGAGCTAGAAATAAATTTGGGGGTGGGCCAAGTTTAATGTGTAAATTTTTTTTGTTGAGGGAGGTTTAATGTGTAAATTTATATATTTTTTATTAGTTAATTCGAGTGACCAATAATCTTTTATCTATGAAACATAATTTAAACCGCGTTTTAAAGATATTTTAACATAAATATTATATCATTTTTATTATATTACACCATATTTTAAATTTAAAAAAGAATTGTACATAAGTTCACCAACTTATGTACAATTCTTTTTTAAATTTAAAATATGGTGTAATATAATAAAAATGATATAATATTTATGTTAAAATATCTTTAAAACGCGGTTCATGTACACAAGTAACATTTTTTGTGACCAAATTGTGTACTTAGTTCATGTTTGGACAAACAATAATCAAACTCTTACTCAATAAATTATTCTAGAGTCTAATTATGCATTTAATCTACTAAAAAAATCTTAGTAACGGTTCGTTCATATTTTAAGATTATATCGGATTTGGATTACATACAGTCTGACCGTCCGATCTTGATCGGACGTAAATCTCTCCTGACTGCATGCAATTCGGATCCGATTATATTTAGTTTGTGTTTATTTTATTTTTTATTTTTGAGAGGATCTAGTTTGTGATTTGATTATTTAAGTTAATTATTTTTATATAAGAAAAAAAAGAATCTAAATGATAAAAAATTGCAGGTGTGATAGAATCTTATGGCATGGAAGGGGAATACAACAACTTTCATACGTGCGTAAAGAATTCAAATTTTCTGACCATCGACCTGTTTGTGCAACATTTTTGGTAGAAGTGGAAGTCATGTTTAGGGGACAAAAGAAGAAAGTTTCCTCTTTCAACTTTCAAATTCATGATCTTGTACCTACAAGAACTTCATTTTATTCTTGAACCACCAATCCTAACATTATTTAAGGTATTGCAAAATTTAAAAAAAAAAATGATTTTAATTTCTGAATTTTAAGACATTGGATAGTGATTTTTTGTTGCCAAATATGATAGTGATTTATATACTAGGACAAATTAACACGAATAATTTTATATAATCAACTTGAAGTAAGTTTTATTCTATCATATGATAGCATTAGGACATAATTTCTGTAGCTTGTGGCCTTTTTCTAATGCATATTTAGATTAATTATTTTGACGAACTTTATATTAATTAATAAGAGAATATTTAATTGGTCTTTGAACTTGTGAACAGGTATTGATGTACTAACCACAATGATTGCAAGAGTGAATAGATATTGCAATTTTTCCGTTCGAAGTGAAGAAGAGTTAGAAGGTTTTGGGAACTTCCAAAGAACAAATTATAGCATTCAGAATTTATGAAGCCAGGAAATTGTAATAGAAAATGTGATTAGAACGGTGAATAAACTAAGAAAAAATAATAATTACAGTCTGTCCACAAATCCTAACTCAATCAACAAAAATGTCAAAATTATTAAACCAAACGGCGTGATCGGTATTCGACTCCTGGTTCTTCCACTTATGTGTATGTGAGTTTTTAATGATTTTGTCATTTCATTTAACTAAAAAAGTCTACTATCACCATGCACAAAGAAACAATTTGTTGGTGCTTTCAATTATTTATTTTCGCCTACATTGAAATTAATACAACTTTCTAACTTGAGGGAGGGGAAATAAATAGATTCGGCTAAAGGTTAAATTGGTGGTTATATTACATGAAATGTGATTTTTTTTTCCTCATGGTGCTGAAAACACAGTTAACCAAGAAATATTGTGGGTTATTTTTTATGTTGTTTCCTTTCTCTTTTATTATAATTATGCTTACTATGCACAAATGCCAAATGGTGCAATACACTTTATACACACCTCCACCCATATTTTATGGTGAATGAATGAATAATATTAAACTTATACAATAAGCAAGATTCGTCCGATATTTTATTTTTATCTTGGATAATTAAGTTTAATATTATTCATTCATTTGATCAAATATTCGACGAATCTTATTTTAAGCTATGTGAATCCATTTTAAAAACAAATTTTGAAGTCGTCCAATCTTCATCTAACAACTCCGAGCTGCTGATTATACGAGTGCGTAAAAGTGTGATTGCAGATGATCTAATTTCTTATAAATGATCTCAACCTATGATCATGGATGTGGTCAATATCGTCTATAGTACTAGAAAATCCATTTGTGGTCTCAACACACACACGTGTGTATGGCCATGAGTGAGATGAGAACTGAGGGAGAAGGATCCATATATGCAAAGGTTGCTAGCGAAAATCCTTCCTTATCTTAGTTTTAAATGATTTATTCTATTGCATCTAGATAGAAAATAGAGAAAAACTTAAAATTGGTTGTTCTGTTATTGATCAAATAGCTAACTATAACTTTATTAACTATAACAATGCTCATAGACATATTCTCACCAATATTCTTCACCACTAGAATATGTAAAGACAACAAAAATATCATATTAGTTTCATTCGTGGTCCACTGACACAAATATGGACACTAGACACGACACTGACATGTTGACATCTACAATAATTTGAGAAAAATATAATAAATGTAACTAAATGTGTCAGGGTCTTATTCAAAAAAAAAAATGTGTCGAGGTCATTTAGATGTCAAATATCAAAATGTGTCGGACACCGAAAACACATCAAATGTGAATTGTCAATGCTGAACACTTTAAAACCTTTGACCTAAGTACAGTGGCGGAGCTAGAAATAAATTTGGGGGTGGGCCAAGTTTAATGTGTAAATTTTTTTTGTTGAGGGAGGTTTAATGTGTAAATTTATATATTTTTTATTAGTTAATTCGAGTGACCAATAATCTTTTATCTATGAAACATAATTTAAACCGCGTTTTAAAGATATTTTAACATAAATATTATATCATTTTTATTATATTACACCATATTTTAAATTTAAAAAAGAATTGTACATAAGTTGGTGAACTATATATAGTAAATGTTGGCTGCATGGCCGAGTTAACTGCATGGCCGATCCAAATGTTGGCTCGAACCGGCTTACCCACCGGTTCACGGTCCGACCGGTCCGATCGGCCGGTCCGAGCCGAGTCTGAAAACTATGCAAGTATGTTCTTTTCTTATTAAAGAAGGAACAATTGGATTTATCCTTATTAAAATACATAGTTAAGTCTTTTGCTCTGATTGATGGATTATATTTTGAAAAATGTTAGGAAAAGACACCTATCCTTCTACCTTACTTTATTTCATTCTTGTACATTTGGGGTTAGACTTCTTTGGTGGTTCTTTTACCCACTCATTTGCATGTGGATTTAGCTTGAATGTTTGGTGAATTTCTCCGGGAGAAATTGAACCATTGACTTTTTTTTTGGACAAAAATTGAACCATTGACTTCACCATTTGTTTGTAGAATCCATTATAATTAAATGTAAGGAGAGTTTTGGAGGAGAGAACTTGAAGCTCAACAAAGAATGAAGATTTTTCTTTTTATAAATGATAATAATAATTCTCAATCACACGTAAATTAATTTTGTTAAGATAAGAAACAATGAACCAAATCACGAAATGATTGAAATAATAATATTAATAATGTAATAATGATAGTTTACGTGTCAAAAAATATAATAATGATAATATAGAAAAATTAGATTTTTGACCCGTGCACCGCTCGGGTTTACTATAAAGAAATTGACATACGGATAATAAAATGCAATATATAATTGGTAACGGTGAAAAAAATAATACGTGATAATATATAGTAGACAAAATAAAACACTTCATAAAATGTATGAAATCTGAAAATATTATAAAAGAAAATTCGGTAATCCTATCAATAATTCGGTAAAAGAATTATGAAATTTTTAGTACATTAATTGGCATGTAGTTTCATCACACATTGCTAAATACTTCCTCATATACGACATTAGACGTTACATTGATATCTTCACCATCTTCATCAGTGATCAATATCTTTAGTCCTTCTTTGGATGTAACTATTGAAACAACAACATACGACAACTGTCCATGAGAAAATACAGGTTAAGTTGCTGCAGACTTAACAAAATTAATAAATAAGGATTTGTTAGGTTAAATAATTGCAAACCTAAACGTGTAGAAAATATTTGCTTCTAAAAAAAAAGGCAAGAGGATAAGAATGAAATTGGTGCGATGCATTTTTTAGATGGAATTTGTTAGGTTAAATAATTGCAAACCTAATTTGCAAATGAGCGGGAAAAAATTAGGTTAAGTCGCTGAAGACTTAACAAAATTAATAAATAAAGATATACAAGAATAGTAATAAAATTTAATATTATTTTAAGGTGTTTTAAAAAATTAATATTTTTTTGTCAAAACGTAAATTTTGATATATAATCTAATAATATTGAGTAAGTAGTAACATATCTGCAATTAAAGAAGGGGCAGACTGAGCAGTGAGCACACATATTCAAACAATTACCCTCAACAGTCTATAATTCTTTTTTGGTTACACAACAGTCTATAATTCAAGCTAGTAGTGGATCAACATGAAATAAACTATTAATCATTTATGACAAAATGGAAAATTGATAAGATTGTGCTATTTTACTCTAATATGTTATTTCTATCATGCAAATAAATAACCTAGGCATGATTTTTTCTTCTTCTGGAGATTTATCTTTACTTACTTACTTACTTTGAGCATTTGTTGTCTCAAACTTTTGTGGTTCTATCTATTTTTTTTTTTTGAAGGAGTGGTTCTATCTATTATTAATGTACGTCGTTGATCTAGCATAACACCTCACGGAGGGTTGGGTGGCAGCACATACCTCTTCGAGCAATCCCCTAGAACCTCGAGGTTCGGTTTCAAGCCAATAAGGGTCTCACGCAACAACTAGTACAATTAAATGTCAGAAGCCGCAGTCGGGTAGATTCAAATGTAATATCGACACTACTTTCTCTTTTCTATGGAATAGCATGGGTGTTGAATTTTGTTTTCCGGATGAAGATGATACTTATGTACTTGCAAAAACTATAAGTTTTCTAACACAGTTTTCCATTGATGTGGGTGAAGATTTGGGGTTGTTCGATGCACTACAATTATTGGCAGATACGCAGTTCGATAACATGGATTTTGTGACAGACTCAAAAGCAACAGTTGGTGCTTTTAACTCTTCTTGAAACGATATTACATATGGAGTTTGGTCATGTCATCACAACATATTTTCCTCTACATTTACAAACTCAATGGTGGAGTTTTGTCGACGACAAGCAAATGTAGCAACTTACCTTCATGCTAGATAGGCCATGTTGTTAGCTATTCCTAAAATTTATTTTGATGTACTCGAATGTATTAACTCTATTATTATCAATAAAATGCAATAAACATATTTCCATAAAAAAATATTTTATATGATAAAAAATGCAGATACACAAACACATTTGTATTTTTGTTAGTTTTTTTTTTTAATAGCTAAATTTTATTCTCGACGAGAAAGTGCAAGAAGCACTAAATACTCGCGGTAAAAAGGAAAAAAATACAAGGAGGGTATCACATATATTCAGGACACCAAAATACACCCCTAAAAAACCCAAAAATACATAGGTTAAGAAACTAGAGGCCGACATATACCTACGAAAGACGCAGGCATATACCTTCCGAATTAAACCAATTAAGCCCTACAAAATCCCCTATCTTAACGATATCCTTCCACCAAGAAGAAGCGAATCTCGGCCTCCCACTAGAACCCTCCTCCAACAAGCTTCCCGCACTAACATCATACCTTGCTATCAAAACATCTTTCCAAAGAGCACCATTCCCATATAGAAACCTTCATCTCCATTTAGCCAAAAGGTTAACATTCATAACCCGTATATCCTTAATCCCCAAATCTCCATTGCTTTTATGTTGACACACCGACTCCCACTTTACCCAACTAATTCTCTTACCCCCCCCCCCCCTCCCACACTTCCCCAATGGAATTCTCTTGGGATACGAACCAACATCTTCCAACCTTGCACCGAGAGTTTAAAAAAGGACAAGAAAAAAATGGGAATCACATTAATGACCGAATTTAAAAGCACAATTCTACCTCCAAAACTAATGTACTTACGCCCCCCACATATTCAATTTCCCACCTAGGTTCTCCACCAACGACTCCCATGTAGACGTACTCTTCGCTTTTGCATCCACCGGAAGGCCCGAATATTTGAATGGGACACTCCCTTTACTACAATTCAAAAAATTGCACACCATATCCATGAAGTCATTATCAACGTTAACCCCAATCAAAGAGCTTTTGAAAAAATTAATCTTTAAATCCGAAACCATTTCAAAACCTCTAAGAAGAGACTTCATAGCCCAAAGATTCTCCACCGTTGACTTACCAATACAAGGCGTATTTTAATTATCAGTAAATTGCGACTTTTGTTAGTAGATATAAAATGACAACTTAACTTATTTCAGAGCTTATTTTAATTATCAGTAATAAAAATGATTAAATATAATCAATATGCCAAATTTTTTATACCCTCCCAAAGAGTAAAAATAAACACTTCTTACAAAAAAATAAATAAAAATAAACCCTAAATTATTTAATTAAAAAAATTCTTTCCAAAGAAAAGAAAGAAAAGTAAAAATAAAAAAATTGAGTACAAAATTAAAAAGATCAGTGTCTCTGTCTTCTCGAAATACATAAACCCTAATTCTGACCCTCTTTCAGTCGCGCAACTATATCGAGAAAGATGACGAATCCTAACAAGCTACAAGGACAATCACTTCAAGCATTCACCGAAGGAATTGGTTTGGTTTTGAGCCGTTGGTCGGCGCTCCGAACCGCCGTTGAAAATGAGTGGGCTGGCCGTGAAACTCACCTCAAAGCTCAAACACTCGCCGCCAATATCCTTGCTTGGTTCACTCAATCCAAAGGTATTATAATTAATCGCTTAATCCCCCCCGTTTTTTTTTTTTGTTTAAGCTTGAATTTTGTGATCATTCTGATTTTTTATTTATTGTTTTTTTTCTTTCTTCTTCACAGAAACGCTTTATATTGATGACCTTGAAAACTTACTATATCAAGGAGGGCTTTCTGTTAATATAGTCATTGAAGATGGTAGCGATGAACAGGTCTTCATTTTCATTTTTTTTTTCTCTTCAAATTATGTATTTGTTTTTGGAATATTACTTTACTAGTTAATTGTTCTGTAACTCTGCTAATCACAGTGTCATTGTGATCTTGTAGAAGCTCCAAAGTGTTGCTTTTACAAAATCACGTGGCTCATCGTGATTATGTCAAACTCACTGTGAATCCACAAATGTGACCTCGATTGGAGTCATAGTGATATAAAACTATTAGAATTTGGGTTGGGTTAGGCCTAATTCAACCTTATAAAACCGGCATGTAAGGTGAGGACTGTCTTCCACTGGGCCACTTATAAACAATTGTTCAAGCCATATCACTTCAAATGCGGGACTCTTAATATATTCCCCTCACATCTAGGACTAGATATCTGGAGCATGACCTAACAGCAAGTGGCCCAACAGATCTTGAATAGGCTCTGATACCATATTAGCATTTCGGTTGGGCCTAACTCAACCTTACATAGGGACTCATTAACAAAAACATTGATGTTGTGGCCTAAATTCTGGTCGTTGACCCTTTTCTTAAACCTTTATGCCTGTGTCTCGTTTAATAACTATTTCGAAATTAGTCAAATGGGCAAACAACATTTTAGTCTTTGAATGTGTGAGGCGCTGTCACTCTAGTCCCTAAACATATCAAAATTGCAAACATGTCCCTAGTGCCTCTTTTGCTAGTAATTTTAGGGGACTAAATTGGCTGAGGAAAAACACATTCGAGGACTAAATTGGCTACTTAAAAACAGATTTGATGATCAAAATGACTAATACAAAAGACATGTGAAGATGTTTTTTGTTTTTTTTTTTTTGCCATTTCGATTCATTCAGGGACAATATGACAGCAAGTTATACTTATAGGGACTAAAACAGTGATTTGCCCTTAGTCAAATAGAATTTGTGCTTTGCATGTTCTGCTGACTAGTTACTTGTTGAAGATACATGCATGTATGTTGTGTCTGCATTGTTTGCGTGTTCTTACTTTTTATGTGCATGTTTGTGATAATACAGGTAGCTGAAGAACTAATGATTATGTACGGAGAATGTTTAGAAGGTAATTTTAGCTCTGTTGAGCGTCTCAGGGAAGCTAGTCGTAATCCAGCTGCTTATTCTGGTGTTCAAAAGGTAAATTAAGGCACAATGCATTTGGAATGGAAATTAACTGTTTTATTATTACATTTGCAATATCAAATTTATAGGGTATGTGTTTGATTGATTTAGGATTTCAATTTCTACATGATGGGGTATTTTAGGAGGAAAGAATATTGAATTATTACTTGATGTGTTGTGTGTTTTGGTTGTGTTCTATTCTATAACTTTGCATGCTACACGACTATGAAATAATGGGATGCTGCCTCACATTATTATGTGATATTGAGTTTGATTAAAATAGTGCACAGAAAGCGCACTCTTTAATTAGTTCTCTATGATACATTAGTCTCATTAGCATCTTTTAGTGCTCTAGAGATATTGCTTTTATGCTATATGTAGATAGACACAAACTCTAGTCTTATTGGCATCCTTTGTTGGAGAACGCTAGATATGTCCTACTCTCTCTCTCTCTCTCTCACACACACACACACACACACACACACACACACACACACACAAATTTATTGGAGCGCTGAAATGTATTCATAAATAAGTTGAGAGTTATTATATTTCTCTGCATTAGAAATTAGGTAAAAGTTACCATGCTTTTTGTGAGTAGTAATTAATATGCTTCCTTGCTTTCACTGACAAAAACAGTGAAGAGATGTGAACGTGTGTATTATTATTTGAGTTTGATAGTACGGTAAATCCTCTAAAGATGAGAAATTGTTTGGAAGACGCAAGCCTAACTTTCAGAGAGGCACTCCTTTGTCAACTTAATTTTAAACAATTTTTTTCTCTGTACCATTTCCTACCAGCTTTCCCTCTGATATTCCTTCTCACCTCAATCACCTCTCCTATCTTATGCGTCTAACTGACATGCTTCTAAATCCCCCCATGTTTCTCTCCCACCCTTTGGCCAAACACCTCTAGCATCTCTCACGTACACTTTCCCAAACTCAGGCTTAGGCCAAATATCTACATTAGCTGTTGATACTTGCTCCATTATGGTTTTACTTTTTATTTTTGGCGGAATTTGTTCCACTGTGGTTATTGAAAGTGGTATTGAAGAATCTGATGAAAGTTATAATCTTTTCTTCATGATATCTGTGATATGATATAAACTGCTCTTGCCCCGTGTTAAAAAGAAATGATCAACTTCAGGGACTGCCTGATACCGGGATTGAACGCTGTTGATTGAATTACTTATTCCATCTACGAGTATGATTTTATTATGTTGTTTGGCTTTTTGGATATTTAGGTCTATATAGAGAGACATCTTGACATCAAAAATTTAGAGGCTTTTGATGACTCACGAAGTATTTGAGTTTGAGTTTCCGGTGCACCCTTGCTTAAAGGAATATATCAGGTTTTATTAGGCCGGGTTAGGAGAATATCCTGTCAAGAGAAGCACTCAGAATTCGTGCTCCCATACTCAGGCTTCCTTGCCTGCATATTGTAGCTCTCCTTCCTACATTCTCCCCAGTTTTTAGGCCATTATTTCTTTTTAATTCCTGGCCATCACCCCCTTCCTCCCCTCCATAAAACCAGCTTAGATCAAAATTAGATCAAAATGTTCTTTTTGTGAACCTAATACAATAACATTGTGTAATTGTAACTTTGATTGTTCTATGTAGCCAAGCCCAACTTGTAGGAAAAGACTTGATTGTTGATTTTCTTGTGAACACTTATTATAGTTAATTTCCTGACATGGGACTAAATGACAGTAATTGTAAATTTGTTATTTATGTTAATTTAGCATGTTTGGTTTATGGATACACATTTTTCCTTGATTACACATGTCATGAGTGCAATTAGATACTTTCGTTGTATAATTTTTCAACATTTTATGTTGTGCTAGATTGTGAATGGCAATGAAGACGAAGATGATGATTCTGATGATAACACCGAGGACGATAATTCAGCAAACATGGATGTGGACATTCCAAATTCCATGAACAACATGAACAAGGCAGTTAATGGGTCTCAGCAGGATAATCCAGGTGAGGATAATCCATGTGAAGGAGATGATGGATGGTCTGTTGTCTCAAGGAGGAAAAATAAGGGCAGAAAGAATTAGATGAAATCATTATATTATTAATTTTTAAGGATGTGTAGTCCCCTGTTTTGTTGTTTAAACTATTTCAAACCTTGAGTTGTGTAATTGGGTTATATGCGGACTTTTTGTTTATTTATTTAAAGGATACATCCATCCTATAAGGTCTATACTGAAACGAATAACCCGAGCAAATGATTTCTGAAAATGTTACATCACTTTTTCCTTATTAGATTGCATTGTATAACATAGAAAACCTCTAACTCACAATGGATCGGGAGTCCGTGCTGTAATTAAGCTCACAGTTTTCACGCTGTACAGGATCTCGACCATTAATTGAAGATCGAACGGTATAGATTAATGCAGTTACAAAATCATTCTAAACAATCTCAGCCACACGTTTAAGATTGGACGGTGTAAATATGTTATATTTATGTTGTACGAGCAGGAAAATCCAAATCCAACTAACAATGCATACTTTTCACTCATTCCAATAACATACTTCCACTCATTCTGCAAAGTATATCAATTTTAACTCTCGATCACCTAAAAATTGATTCTGATTTTTGCTTGGACCAACATCCTAAACTACACACATTTTCTATGAAACTTTCTTCAAAATGTTACTCCCTCCGTTTCAAAATACATGTCCAAGTCAACCACTTCACACATGCCAATGCACAATTTTGACTGTTAATATCTTTAATTATCTAAAGTAAAAAATTATAAAAATTTAATATTTTGAAAATATTTGTCGAGACAAATCAAACAACATCTTACATGCTAATATTTGTATTTATAGATTAGTTAAAAAATATGGTCAAAGTAAGTCAAGTGAATAGTGCACATTGCAAAAAATGGACATGTATTTTGAAACGGAGGGAGTAATTATAAATGTGCGACAAATTTAACAAAAAAATTTAACAACTTCATTTCAAAAAATTATAAAAGGTAGATTAGAATTATATACATTTTGAACGTAAAAGGGGCTCTAACTTGTCTTTTTTTAATTTTTGATATTCGAGGGTTAGGGCCCCTTTTATAAAAAAAAACTTTTTTGTATGATTTTTTAATTTCCGAAGGTTCTCTTTTCAGTCTTTGTATAGATCTCATTCAATTAGTTAGAGATAAGTGTCTTTACTTATTCCATCTACGAGTATGATTTTATTATAAAAGGTAGATTAGAATTATATACATTTAGGCGAGTTTGATTGACCAAGTAAACTTCTAAGCTCAAAGAGTGCTTACATAAATATTTACTACTCAATTAATTTGGTGAAACAATTTTGAAGTTGTAAGAACTAGCCGACAACATGTTTGCATCACACATCCTTATGAGAAGGAAATAGTTGTGCAGACTCTCTAACTAAGTTATGAGCTTCTTCCAGCACTGATCTCATGGTCCATCTCTACCCTCCAACCAGCATCTCAGATCCCCTCTTCGCACATTCTATAGGAACTCGGTTCTGTATAGTTTAGTTTTTCTCTTATTTTTTTTCTTCATGTTCTCCCGCTCTAGATTTATAACCAGAAAAAAAATAACTAGCCAATTTTAATTCATCTTCTCAATTGATTTTTTCAACCCTCGGATATCAAAATACTTTTTTTTTCCCTTTTTGAAATACAATTTTTTCACAAAATTTTATTTTAGTCAAATAATTCCAAAAAAATATTTTCAAAATCTTTGAAAAGATATTATGTTTGGGACTTTGAATGTAAAAAAATAATTCCAAAAAAATATTTTCAAAATCTTTGAAAAGATATTATGTTTGGGACTTTGAATGTAAAAAAAAAAAAAGAATTGCGAGTGATGCATGTGCTAAGCACATGATATTATGTGGGCAAAAAGTGTTAACTAAATTCGAGGTTCCAAAAGAGAGCTCTTGCAGGCTTCCTACAAAGGCATATAAATGAATTGAATACACATTAGGATTAACCCTAAAGTCTCGTCCTTTCTCTATCGACCTTTGGTCTGCTAAGTTCATTTTAGAGATGGTGGGTTCTAGAGTTTTGCAAGGAGAATCATTGGAAGCATTCAATGAAGGGGTTGGTTATATTTTGAATCGTTGGCCAGCTCTTCGAAGCGCTGTTGATTACCAACAAGGTGGCGAAAACTCTCACCTCAAAGCTGAAAAACTCATTGATGACGTCTGTTCATGGTTCACTCAATCCAATGGTAAAAATCACTTAATTCTCGTTTATAACTCGAATTTTGTTTTATTCTGATTCTATTCATCGTTCCTTCGCAGAGTCACTTCATATTGATGACTTGAAAAAACTAATCTATGAAGGCATGCTTGCTGCTTTCGATCTAAAGATTTGTGATGAAAGCGATGGAGATGTATGTTGTTTTCATTTTAAACACTTATTTGTGGCCTCACATTATTGATTTATTAATTATATGTTCGTTAACTCTTATAATCAAAGATTTAAATCGATATCGAGTCGCAATATTTGATATTGCATAGAATCACAATTAAATGCATGTGATGCAACATTAATATATTCACTATTGTTATGGTTGCTTTGATATCAAACGTGGTCAAATTTGTGATCGCAAGCGTTTTTTTTAATCTTGCTCCCAATGTCTTTTTTTTTGTGCAAGTCCCAATGTCTTTTCTAATAAGCATTTGAGAATTAGTAAAATATAATTTGTGCTTTGTATATTATGTGGCTATTGACTTGTTGAAAATAAATGTATTTAGGTATGGCAATGGGGCAGGTCGGGGCATATTTTGTTTACCCCACCCTGGACCCTCATACAAAATCCGCATTGTTCACTAGTTCTTACCTTTTTTTTCTTGTACATTATGTAGATTGCTGTAGAATTGATGGTTATTCATGAAGATTGCTTAGATGGTGATTTCAGAAATATTGAGCATCTCAGGAAAGCCAGTAGATTTGATGACTTTTCTGTACATGTATGTCCTATGCTCTTTTATTTATTCCTCTCTCTTTGTCTCACACACAAACTTCTAATCTTGTATTGAAAAAAAAAAATTTCTCTAATTGTATAACATTGATTGCATCATTACCAACTTGCAAACCTTTCAAATCCTCTTCTTCATCCAAATTGAAATATAAACAAAAAGGATAGTTGAAAAGTTGATGTATGTAGTTAAATATTTAATCCATATACATCAACTTTTCAACCACCCATTTTGCTTATATTTCATCCCGGAGAAGTACTTCAATTGCTCATCTCAATAGTATATTCAATAATTCAACCGCCAAGACAAAGAGCAATGGGGACATGGGATCTTCTTGTCCTAACCTTAGCTCCATCCTGAAAGTCATAGTCGGTGTATTGTTTAGTAAGACTGAGATCGATGCAGTCGAAAGGCATGCCTTAGCTCACCTTAACCATTAAAATCTAAATCCCATGACATCTAACACGTGGTCTCGAAAACCCCAGTCAATAGTATCATAAGCTTTATGAAAGTCTTAGTTTGAGCAACACAATCTTCTTTTTGCATTTCCAATTGGTTGAAAATCATTTAGATCATCTGCTCATTCCACTTTAGCTATTAGAGTCACGCCTGTTTTTGTTCCCTTTTCGTTACTCCGGTTTTAAATCCCATTAAAAATCCTTTAACACCTTTAATGGGCAGTCATATTCTCCCCTCACTGTCCTCGTGAACTTAACTCAGTTGATATGAACAATGCATAATATATGCAAGGTTCAGGGTTCAAACCCTAGGCTCCACAAAAATTCTCCCCTCACTCCATGCAAATATGTCTAGAGTGCTCTAGGACCCTCTCTATCATTTGGCCCATAGACTAAAACAAAGGCCACATGACTACTCTTCTCCATCAGCTCTCCATATATGTAAATCCATCTAGCTTGATGACTGTTGCACAATTAACGCACTTGTCTCACACAATGTTTGTCTCAGCCGCCTCTTTGTCTTCTGTGTTTCCCATGCTATTCCCATAGTTTCCACTCCTATCTTCTTCCTCTTCACGTGACTCCTCCACTTTTCTCTCGATGCCTATTGTACTACGAAGTATTGCACACTACACATCTCCATGAATACCACAAACATAACTTGAGATATATAACACTTCATCTTCAAGTTCTCTAATGAGGATTTCAAGTTTGCTATCATAGACCTCCAAGAAAAGGTGGTCCTCAATGAATCACAAAAATTCGTGTGATTGGTAATTAATGTGATTCTCTTATCACCGAATTAAAAGTAAATCACTAGGTACTACTTGTGATCCTTGGATCGAAGGTCGTTGATCACAATATTTGTTTTATTAGGTTTTATTTATTTAATTCATTTTATGGATTTTATTGTGTTGTGTAATTTTATTAGATTATTTAGCATTATATAGGGTACTTAGGTCTATAGAGACTGATTCATTGCTAACATTTAGAGGCTTTTCAATTCAACATTTTTTATGTTAATTTCTCAACAGTAAATGATGGTAATTGTGAATTTATTAATATTTTATGTTAGAATATTTGGTTAATGACAACTATATGGTCATCCACTTTCATTTAATTAATGTTGGACATTTTATTTTGTGTTAGATTGTCGATTACGGTCCTGAAGACATTGTCGATTATGAAAGCACTGATGAGGATGATAGTTCTGCAAACATGGATGAGTTTTCTAACTCGGATTCTGAGTCAAACCCAGATTCTAGGAACAACTCCGGCTAACGGGGCTCATCTAGAAGTTGCAGATGAAGCAAATGATGAATGGGTTTTCAAACAGGGAAAAATAAGGGTAGAAGAAAATAAATAAAAACATATATACTTTTACTTTGAGGATATGTTGTGTTCCCTTTATCATGTATTTTTTAAGTTATTTCAATTTTCTTGAGGTGTATGACTATGTTACTCAACTTTATTTCAAACTTTCTTGTGGTGAGTAAACTATTTCAAATCTTCCTGTTTACTTATTTATTTAAAGAAATTAATTCATCGAGGTCTATTTAGAAGAAACAAGATAATCAAATGATATCACGGACTCGAAAAATGGGCGGGTTTTCCATTTTGCCATCCGTACTCTCAAACTTAGGCCTGAAACCATTAATAAGTTGGAGTCATTCAGGTGAAGGAAATTGTTTTGATTATCCTTTTCTAGTGGGTAATTCCTCATCTAATCTTCTTAAAATGTGGCATTTTATCATAAGCTATCTTCTCATAGTGAATTTTGACAAATATAAACATATAAGGAGAGAGATGGGCAATCATCTTCCCAATGATGCAAGTTCTTTTTGGCCTTTGCAGTTTTTTTCATTCCAAACACAACCCTTGAAATGATAAGGGTGACATGGGATTTGTAGATATGATCATTGGGCCCTTTTCTTTGTATTCATAGATTTTAGACTATTACTTTTTTCACCTTATGTGTTTCTCACGCGCCCTATTTTATTCCTAAAATGCCATTCAAATTTTATAATCCGAAACCTAGTTTGGATTATAAAATCCTAAAACACTCATTGCAGACAACATGACTGGACAAAACTGCATGTCTTTGTTGATTCATCAGTTTTTTGAAGATATAAAATTATGTAAAGGACAACTAGGATAAAATTATACCAAAAATTCATTATGTATATATATATATATATATATACCAAAAAAATTGAATTTATATCATTGCACATTTTACCTAATGATATACATTTCAACTAAAGATATACATTTAATCTAATTCACCCCAAGATTTATGTCAACATCGTCAAGATTAAAGCTATCTTCCTTTTCAATCTTCACATCATCTTCAACCTTCTTCTCAGCAACAACCTTTTCTTCTAGATCAAGATTTTCAATAATGTACAAATCTTCGTCATCTCCTATCACATTATAACCCGCCGCCCGACATAGTTCATTATAGTTAGCTATTCGACTAATATATCTACCAGGACAGCTTTTTGCATCATCTCGACAGTGTTGTCTCCATAGTGGGCAAGTGGGAGGAATATGACAACCATTCCTCAAATATATTATCATAAAATGATTGTCATTCACATGTGCCATACACATCAATCGCTCTGTATGTAATGGTTCACCGCATATAAGGAAAAAGGTTTCCGATCGCCCTTTCTCAATGGACAGTAGAACAACGACGTGTTTGTATCTCTGTGCAATGAGTAAACCCATATCCGACATGATCATCCATTTATCTGGTGGTGCATGACCAATACCACAAAATGTTAGAGCGCCTGAGACCTCTTTATATCGCCTACCCTCTCCAATCATCCGTCTATAACACACATTTTCTTCACCAATAGGCTCATTGTTAAGCTGATAACGGATCATCAGGTGATCATCAACACTCAAGTTACGTAGACCCGTGCACGGAGCCCACAATGACCATCACCAGTTACATCCACCACCTTTTCAATAAATTGATGCATCTAATGTGGGATTTGGTCTTTGTGTGGTATGTGGACTTTAACTGGAATTAGCTTAGGATTTTTCGAAATTGGCTTAGGAAGATTAGGAGACATGTTGCTTTTCTGTGCACTCTTTCTACTTGTTCATGCTGAATTTGTCTATAAAGCATGTGTCTGTTGTTCTTGCGAATCAACAATCTCCCAGAGCGAAGGCGATCGCTTTGTCGACCGAATGAAATGTTTATTTTTCTTTGGAGCTCCTTTAGTGGTGACCTTTTTTGGCGATGGACGCATAGAGGTAGTCTCCAGGAAAACAAACTATCAAAATTGTTCTTTAATATGCACATTCATGTTATAATCAGCGACCTTGAACCGTGCCTACAATGTGTTAAAAAATCTGCCAGGCGGAATGTTGTTGAAAAACTAGTGAATAAAAATGCATTCTGATCTGTCCTGCGACCTTTCGGATTATATAATCTGAAACATTCTGATACACCCCATCGACATGTACTAGTTTGCGTTTATGGGGCGTAAATGCTAACTTTTCGGATTATATAATCTGAAACCCATTTAATATTGGTTCGGATTATATAATCTGAATCTACTCAGTACAGATGCAGAGAGTAAAACTTTGCGCAGAACCTAACACAATTTTTATAGAAAATACCTGAAGCAAATCCCATTCTGGTAACAGAGTGATATCTGTCTTTCGATCCTTCATATCACCCTCACACTCAAACCTCAACCTCTTTCAGTGAGTGTGGATTTCATCCAAACAGATGTGGGTGTTGTTCTTAATCTTCAGTGCAATCGCACACGCACATGGCAATCCAAAAGTGATCAAACTCAAACAACCACCTCTGGATTTATCCATACCGACACCAAATGTTCGATCAACCTCATCTGCAAGATAATGAAAATTGTTCCTTGATATGTTTCGAATCAACCTAAACCATAACAACTTTCCTTTGAATCTATGTTCAAGCATGATAATGCTCGTATGGAAGAAAGCATGTATCTGAGTATGTTGTGACTCTAGCATGTTGTGAATGAATTTCTAGTTTGTACTTAAATCACCTGTACTACTAGTCAAATAATTTTTCAACCGGATGTGTGCAGATTCAGCTCTGTTTGTTGTAATATTCCCCATATGCATGATTTTATTGACCCAAAACTGCACAACCTTCTCCTTCAGCGGACCCAAAATTGTACTTTCAACATATTCCGAAAACTTGGGAAATTTTTCGCACACAACTTTGAACCAGTTGCAATTATCAACATATGCTTCTTCCGTATCGAAGTTCACGATATCCTCCCATGCAAGCATGACCATCTTCACCATTGAACTTGGCTTTGTCTCTTTCCCATCCTTGCCTTTGAGATCCTTAACTTTGCAATTTGTCTTACACTTTGCTCTTACATTTCTTTCAATGTGATACTCACACAACAGAGCAGTAGCCTAAGGGAAAAAGGTATCCATAACATTCATCAAAGCATTAGGGTAAATATCTTTGGAATGCAACAGTTCACGACACCTCTCAAGTGTCCAACTAACGTTATATCCTTTCTCATACATCATGTAAGAAAATCGAATAGAGAACGTTAGCTAGGTAGAAGTGTTACCAACAAACTCAAGCAACAGAAGACGGTACTTGTTGGTCTTATAAGTGGAATCCAACACAAGCACCGTATAGAACGTGTTAACAACTTGACACCATTTGGATACGCCCATAATATATCACTGACATCATCAGAACATGATAATTCCTACAATGATACACGTACTCATTTTCAACCAACGATTTCAAGAGATGTTGCATGTCCGTTCTCGTACCCCTAATGGAATGCCTATACACGTGACAAGCATTATAAACATGATTGATAATAGTTGAAGTGTTATTGTTCCTCTTCCTTAAGTTGGTAAGAATTTGTCTCGGAGGAACGTTTGACTCTGCCATCTATTGAAGGTGTATACGTTCTTTTGGGTTTAGACGTCTGAAGGTTTTATGACCTTTCAACACATTTGTCATGTCATGGTTGTGTCTACCATCATCAACTTCGAGGCTCCAATCACTAGCAATCAACAAATAACCTCTCAGCCGAAATGGACACTCACTTTTAGCCGAACTAGAAATTTTGCGTCGAGTCAACTTCTTGTACTCAGTGTATGAACCCCCCCCCCCCCCCCCTCTATCAAATGTCACAGTAACAAATGCACTTCATCAATTTCCACCTTTGTCGGATTTCCTAATAACGGTTTCAAATCCAAGTTTCCTTGCTTCCTCTCGAACCCACCCCAACAAATCGTTCAGTGTAGCAAACCTTTATTTGGTGGAAAAATGTTCTCCATGATCAATACAAACAACAACATTTGGATGTACTGCAGGAGGAATATGAGGAGGAGCATCCTCTAATTTTGCATCGCCTAAGGAAATATCAAGTTTCGGTGGGGTGTGTGTGTGTGTGTTGGGGGGGGGGGATCCTTGGCTTTGGCATTTTCGAGATCATTTACAACGTCGAGTGAAAGAACCAACAACACAGTAGAAGGTTCAATATCAGGTGGCAATTCATTGGGGACATCAACAAGAACCTTCGTTACTGAAACAATACGAAAGGAGGGTTAGAAAATGCAACCAGTTTCTGTATTGGTGCTGTTCGGATTATACAATCCGAACCACGTTGTTGAATTTCAGATTTTATAATCTGAAATGCTCCAGTACAGATTTGTTGATGTTATCAAAAGAAAAGAACATAGAAATCGAATGAGGGAGGGTTTATGTACACATTACCTTTGCATTCAGACAAAAATGATGAAGTTAACTCATCTTAATGACCAGATTGCTACTCCAAATCATATTTTCGCCCAAAATGATGTGTGTCTAGAGGTGTAAGGAGTGTTTGGTGATAAAGGTGGTGAACTTCAACTAGGTTATGGGTTTCCTATATATAATCAAAGTTTTTTGGATGATACAATTTAAAAACTTCCGCAACTTTCCCGCTTTTCTTTAGATGCAGGTTTTTCGGAATATATATTCCGAAACACGTTAAAATATTTCAGATTATATATTCCGGAAGATCATACACCCTCCTTTTGTCATCCAAAACATGATGGCCTTCAGGTTTTGGATGTTTTCGGATTTTATAATCTAAAACAAGTTCGGATTATAAAATCCGAACCAAGGGTAAAATTGAAAGAAAAAAAAAACGCAGGGCGCATGAGAATGGAATAGGGTGGGAAAAGTAATAGTCTAGATTTTAACTGTGTTAATTTCATTGTTTTTTTTAGTTATAACTTATTGCATGCATTGAATTGTTGAATGTTTGATGATGCATTGTGTTCGTTTGGTCATTATTGGAACTTCCAAAAATTTACCTTCTATATCCACAAACCATTTATCTTGTGAATGATAAAATTCAAATGTTGATTACTCACTCCCGATAGTAACAACCTCACTGCAATAGGAAAAATATCATCTTTAACAATATAGAAAGAAAATATGAGATTTTGGGTTAGATTATTTATTATTCCAATTATACCTTTAAGTAAATTTTTCTATAATAATGTTATATCGTTGATGTTATTGAAAGAGATAAATTTTATATTATATTTATTATATTGTCAGTGTAGTTTAAAAAGCTAAGCATGTTATTACAATTTGAAATCACAAACATCTATATGTATAATTTTAATCAAAATCTAACTAATTTTACAAAAAAAAATATTATTCATAATTTACACGTATTAGTGTTATAGAAAGAGTGAACAGACAGGCATGGAGTGCCCGTTAGAGAACTAGTAATGATAATAATAATAACACTAGTGTAAAAAAATAGCCAAGACGAAGGTTATGAAAGATAATAATTTGAAATCAAGAATTTTGTTTAATGCCATGGTCCCTGATGCAAGTGATGATTTTGAATATTTGAAGGCTCACGATCACCAAGATGATCATGATTCTTCAAATAGCACAGATTCAAAAATGGTGTCATCAACATAAGTTCCTCCAATGCATTCTTCGTGCCCTATTTTGAAGAAGGTTATGAAAGATGATATTGAGAAAATTAAAAAGGCTTGGGCGGCAGGGGATAATTCAACTTCTAATGATAATGAGGACGAGTTTATTCCTTTACAACAAATAAAGGTAAGAAAACGTAAGTAAAATTAGCTCGTGCATCTTGGACACATAACACCTGTTCTAGGAGTCCTATTTCATCAAGTTCCCATTGTAGTTTCTTTTTTAGAACAATCAGGTATTAGCAACTCTAACAGTTAAGTTACCTAAAAAATTCGGGCTTGGGCCATGACTATTCTAATTTTACTTGGTGGGATACCCTCCCACAAGATCTTTTGAGGACTTTTACAAGGATCGTTGTAATCTTCCGAATTTCGGTTTTTGCTATTTTTTATCTTTTGCTTTTAATTTTTGGGGTAACGTCCTATCCCCCCCCCCCCCCCCCCCCCCCCATATTGTTTTTTCCCTTTTTTATTTTAATATATATATATATATATATTGGTTGGCATGATGAAAATCATTTTGAAACATAGGAAGTACATTGTATAACATAGGACACTCATAACATCTAATTTTCATTATCACCTTAACGATTCAACATGATTAATCATCTCTTCGTTCCTTTTTAAGTGGCGTTATTGGACTTTTCAGACATGTCAATGCACAATTTTCACAATTAATATATTTTAATTATATATCACCAAAAATTACAAAAAGTTGATAATTTGAAAATATTCATTAAGACAAATTGAACAGCATCTTATATGCAAACATTTGTCTTCATATATCAATAAAAAAATATGGTCAAGTAGATTATGTGAATAATGTGCACGTCAATATGTAACCTGAGACTGACGAGGTTGGGGAGTGAATTAATTAGCTCAATTTTGATTTTTTTTTCATCCATGGCAACAACGACTAAGCTTTATTTCACTAAATGGGATTGACTAGCTAGATAGATCAAATCGTGTTATCATGTTCTAAGTTAAATCATATTGGGATTCAACTCATCAATCTTTAGATCATATAGTTTTTCTAGGACTTCATCTACCTTTAGTAAAATCATATGATTTTTTTTTTTCTATTTAAAATAAATAATATTTGAAAAATATTATAATGTTTGGGAGTTCGAATGTAAAATAGAATTGTGGGGGTCGCATGTGCTAAGCGCATGATATTATAAGGGCAAAAGGTGTTAATTATATTTGAGACTCAAAGAGAGGGGTCTTATTGTAGGCTTCCTACAAAGGCATATAAATGAACTAAATACAAGCTAGGATAAGCCCTAAATTCTCACCCTCTCTCAATCACCCTTAGCTCTACTAAGTTTGTTGCAGAGATGGTGAATCGTAGAGTTTTGCAAGGAGAATCATTGAAAGCATTCAATGAAGGGATTGATTATGTTTTCAATCATTGGGATGCTCTTCAAAACTCTGTTTATTACCGTCGGGGTGGCGATAACTCTCACATCAAAGCTAAACAACTCATCGATGATGTCCGTTCTTGGTTCACTCAATCCAATGGTAAAAATCACTTGATTCCGTTTGAACTTGAAATTTATGTTATTCTTATCGTATTCATTGTCCCTTCACAGATCCATTGCATATTGATGACTTGAAAGGGTTCATCAATGAAAGGTTGTTAGTTGATTTCAATCTTCTGATTAGAGATGGCAGCGATGAACATGTATGTCGTTTTCATTTCAAACCTTTATTTGTGGCCTTGATTTATTGCTTTTGTAATTATTTTTTCATCATATCTTCTAATAGAGGATTTAAATAAATATTGAATCAGGTTTTTGACATTTCAGAGAATCATGATAAAGTGCATCAGATGCAACATAAATTATAGTCGCAATTCTGGATCATGAACTCTTATAATCAAGAATTAAAGTGAATATTGAGTAATCATATTTGCATTGCAGAGAATCATGATTAAATGCATTTAATGCAATATTAATTTTAGACGACTTGAAATCGCAAATGTTGTGGTTGCATTGATGTCAAACGTGGTCCAAATTGTGATCGCAAATATTTTTTAAAATCTTGTTTCCAATGTCTTTTCTAATAAGAATTTAAGAATTAGTATACTATAATTTGTGCTTTGTATATTAGGTGACTAGTGGATAGTTTTAAATACATATATGTAGGTATGACAACGGGGATGGTCGGGGGATTTTTCCACACTTACTGCCCTGACTCCCTGTAAGAAAAACCCATATTGTTCACTAGCTCTTACATTTTTCTGTACATTGTGTAGATTGCTGTTGAATTAATGCTTACACATGAAGATTGCTTAAATGGTAATTTTATGACTATCGAGCTTCCCAGGGAAGCCAATCGTAATCCAAACTTTTATCCTTCTATGGAAGAGGTAAATTAATGAACAATACATTTGGAATGCGGCTTAACTGATTATAATTATTTTTGAATTATAAAATTTATGAGGTTGTATGTATGGTTGATTTAGTTCTTTCAATTTCTACATGATGGGCATTTTAAGATGGAAACAACATTGAGTTATTAATTGATGTGATGCATGATTTTGTTATATTCTATTTCATAACTGTGTGCAATAATGATATATTCACGATAATATTCCGCATTGGGTTTGATTGAAAGAGAGTTTACTCATTTCTGTCATACATTATTGTTGTTAGTAAATAGGATTCAATGCACTCACCAAAATCCAACATTCACCACATTTATGCCCTGTTGGATTGAGATTAGACGGTGTAACTTTTAAACATATTTTTATTTTTTAAAAAAAAAAACTAAAATTGCAACCCAGAAATAACATCGTCTTATCAAAATTCAATGGTTGTTGATGTATTGACTATGTGAATATAAGATTTTAGGGATTGCAAGTAATCCAGGTTCATTTCATTCTTTCATGCTCTAGAAATATTGTTTCATTAAGTTATATATATATATATATATATATATATATATATATATATATATCACACACACTCACACAAGCGCACACATTTCTTATCATGCATTAAAAAAGACCTCTTATATTTGGAAATCTCAAACTACAATTAACACATTCAACACTTTATTTCTCTCTTCCTATCACCTCTCTCATATCATTTTTCTTGTTTCATGCTCTTTCATGATGTCATTGTTTTTGTATGTCCACTGTACATTTTGCATAAAAACAAAATTAGTAAGATTAGACTTTTTTTTCTCTCAATCTAATATTTTATCTAATGAATTTCTTACTATTTTCTTTCTTACATTTTTCCCCTACCTGTCAATTGAAAACCTCCAAGCCTTGTTTTAGTTAGTTGAAGAAATAAGTTACACTTCCTTCCTTCTTACATGGCATTTATCATTCATGTAAACTGATGTTCATGAATGTAATCTCAAAAAAGTCTATAATTGTCTCGTAAGTGCATATTTTATAGTAAAAAGGTGTGGGAATATTTGACGTGTTGGGACATGGGCTTGAATCCAGAATACCCTCTTTTCTTCACCTAGTGTGTAAGATTTTCGCCGCTAGACTCTTTGAAAGAAGAAAAAAATCATTATTATTATATTTCTCAGTATTAGAAATAAGGTAAAAGTTACAATACTAGTGGTAATTAATGTGATTATGTTATTTTCACCCAAATATATGGGAATGTGTGTGATTAATAAAATAGTCTTGCAACATGTTAAATAAATGACTACTTGAACCTTGGACTGGGGATTGCTAATTGGATTATTTGTTTTATTATGCATATCAAAGATTTCATGTTTTAATTCTATTTTGATTTTGGTATAAAATATTTAGATGTTTTTCATTTGAGTAACTTTTATATGGTTATCCACTTTCCTTTAATTAATGTTGGTCATTTGATGTTGTGTTAGCTTATCAATTCCTGCAATGAAAGCATTATTGAGGACGATCCCTACCCTAGTGAATGCATTACTGAGGATGATACTTATAGTTGTGGTTGTGAAGACATTGCAGAACCCGAGTCGAGCTTAGATTCTGTGAACAAGCCCAACTAATGGGCCTTAGCCAAAGATTGTAAGCGAAGGAGAGATGATGGATGGATTTTCAAACAAAATAAACGAAGGTGGAATAAAATAATTGAAGAACATTGTGATTTTTAGTTTGAGGATGTGTTGTTATCTTTATCTTGTTTGTACTTTTTAACCAATTTCAACTTTCTTGATGTGTGTGACTATGTTAAACAATTTTATTTCAATTCAAACCTTTTTGAGGTGAGTAAGCTATTTCAAACCTTTTTGTTTACTTATTTATGTAAAGGATTTCATTTGTGATTTAATGACAATACAAACGAAACATAAAATCAAATGATATCACTGACCCAAAAAATTGTCCATTTTGTCATCCTTATTCTCAAGCTTAGACCTCAAACCATGAAAAAAAAATGAAGTTTTATTTGTAGGCCGCTCACATTTCTAAAACACCCCTTGTATTTATCATATTATAATTCTCAATCATACAAAATATATTGAAGGTTACATCTTGATCATTATTTTTTGGATCAGAGTGTAACTTTAGTTCGACTTATTGAAGAGGTTGAGGACCTACACAAGTTGGAGTCATTGAGGTGAAGGAAACAATTTTGATTGTCCTTTTTTTAGCGGGTGATTGCTCACTCAAACCCCTTAATATGTGGCAGTTTATTGGAAGTTAGCTTCCCACAATGAATTTTGACATATTTGAACAGTGAGAGATGAGGAATCATCTTCCTAGTGATGCAAGTATTTTTTTGACCTATACAATTTTTTTAAAATTCCAAACACATCACCTGAAATGATAAAGGTGATATTGAATTTAGAGATGATGACATGACCTTTTTCTTTGAAGTTTGAATTCATAGAATTTAACTCTTAGTATTGTTGATATGTTAGTTGTTACAACATTTATGCACTGTGTTGGAACTTCAAACACTTTACTTCCTACCTCCACAAATAATAATACCTAAATTATCCTTCACCCTTGTAAATAAAAAGTCATTTTGAGCAATCATTTTGGATTACTTTTAGCAAACTCAACATTTGACTTTGTTGGAATGAAAACAGGTCACAACAAAGTTAAATTTAACTTTGTCGAAATAAAATAGTTCCAGAAAACTAAAACTTCAAATTTCGTGTAATTTAAATGTGTTTTGACAACGAAGATATTTACAGAACATAAATAAGCTTTCACAAATTCATCATACACCCTCCATCTCTAACTATAAGACCATTTAAAAATAAACATTTTCCTAAAAATATAAGATCATCTACAAATTTTTAAATGCATTCATTACTCTTTTTTTTTTCTTTCAATTATACCCCTTATTAATACTATCAATCATCTTGGAATATAAAAGATCAACACTAAATACATTTATGCATAAAGGTCAATTTAATAATAGTTAAATACTTATCGACAAATTTATTACTCCGACATCTTTTCTTAAAACATGTGAATTTTGTAAACTACCTCTATATTACTCCCTCCGTCCCTATATGTAAGCACCCTTTGCCTCTAATAAAAGGGTGCTTACATGTAGGGAGGGAGGGAGTAAGGGACATAGAGAGTAATTGTTTGATCATTAAAATTGTTTGACTTTAATCATAAATATATTTAGAGGCACAACTATCAATGGTTGTAGTTTGTTAATTGTGTAACAAAATTTACATTGGCAATTTATCAAAATTAAATTGGTCTATAAATACAAGAATGAAATTGTTTTCATAAGAAACCTTTAAGTATTAGGGGATATCAAGATGACTTGGTGTTTGAGTTAAGAAGAGAAGTGATAAGAAGGTTAAGGACTTGATCCCCACACTCCCAGCATTAAAAAATAGTAATAAAAAAAATAGATGTTAACTTGTGCCCTTGAGGGCACAAGTTAAGAAATTGTGCCTTAAGGGCACAAGTTAACATGACCCTAAAAAAATAACAATGTTAGCATAACCGTTTCAAAAAGAGGAGAAAAAACAAAGACCTGAAAGTATACAATTTTAACATGTTAAAGAAGCTACTCATTCAACTCCTACAAAGGAGGTAGCAATCACTGAGAATTATCAAAATAAAGTTGAGAAGAAGAAATTAAATTGGGAAATCCCTCGGCAAGGATCTTACAAATGGCATGAACACAGAAACCTTTCAGTAAACCCTTTTAGAAAGACTCTTATGTCAACAGATTTGATGTTTTAATGGCATAAACAAATGCTATGCATTTGTATCTGTTATTTTCATATGAAAATCTGCTAAATGATACTACGAAGTATTCATAAGAGTGTGACGCAGCTCAAACATTTTCACCATTGCCTTCCTCCAAATCCATTCCTTTCAAGCCTTCGGCCAACATCCTCTGCCTATTCTGCTTTTGTCTTTCTACAGCAACCATATACAGACCTAGACAGGTATAGTACAGTGTCGTCAGAAAATATCAGTTGTTGAAATTCCACTACGAAAAAGTGCTATAGTATTGTTATAGCCGCTATTTGAAAATAGTTTACCCTAAATAACGTATCGTAAAACAACAGCAATTTGTTTGAGTTCCACTACGCTATAACAGCTATCTAACAACATCGGTATAGTAGTGATTCATAATGAGAAAAATATGATCATATGAACAATGTTTTATACAAAAAGTGAAGAGACATAACATAACAAAGTTACATTTAAGTTTGTTAACAAGGCTTCAGGAAAGAAGGTTCCATTAATAAAGGGTCTAGAATGCTTACTAACAGCACTTCCAATAGCACAAGCCCAAAGAACTCTCATAGACCACTTGTCCGTAATTACTCCTCTGGTTCCCATGGCATGCAGTAAAGGCCAGCAACTTTAATCTGAAATGAACGGTAAGATGTGAAAGTTTATATACAACAAGTGTTAGGATCCTTTATTTGAGTAAGAAAGAATTCTCAGAACATAACAATATCAAGTAATTCTTTAATATTGAGTAATCAGAAGAATGAAGACTGCAAAAGAGAGACTAGAATTCTTTATTTTACAGCAATAGGAAAAAAAAGAATATTCTCAAAGGAGAACTCTCCTTTCACATTGGATTAATCAGTCATAAACCTCAATTATTCAAAGCTATCCCTTCTCCTCTACCAATTGAGGGCTATTTAAAAAATTTCTTAGAATAACCATAATAACTACAGAACTTAACAACCCCCTAACTAACTTCCCTGACACCTCTTAAACACTAATAATCCTTCATTCATATTCTATATCCTAACAACAAGTTTAGCCAAAGAGAACTAACCACAATTTGTTGAACTATTGAGTAAGTATTCCATCAACTCAAATCAAACAAGTTGAAAAATCAAACATAATAGTTTACGAGCAAAGCTATGAGTTCCAGCTAAAGCATTCAGAGACTATATTTAGGATGGCTGCCAATCCATCCCTGAATTTTGCATTTTTCTTGTCCCACCCCATCTGTAGTTTCATGGCAATCTAAGAAACAAAACACTATCTCACCCAACCTTGAAGACAGAATATAGGGCATTAACAACCAATAGTTGACACTAAATGGATCACTTTTCCCTTTCAGGACCCACACGTCTCCTTCAAGCAACCACCACTTCTATAATAATACAACCATGCTACAATGCATATTGCAGAAAACCCTACTTTTAACAAACAGAAATAAACTGTTACATAGCCTATGTTTGATTTATCTTTTGCAAGACCAAAATTGCTTTCCAATGCACATTTGACCCTATTTTTAAGAAGCTACATTTCCTAGCTTCCATTTTGACGCGGGTTTCCACCATAGAAACAATATCGACATAATATTTGAGAAAGCCAATGCGGGCTCGACTGATTTTATGCCTATCTCTTCTAAGACTCAACCAACAAACATCTACAAAGCACAGCACAGATTCGACATGAGTATTGGATACGAAGATACATGATATATTTATTTATATGATAAAATAAAATGTCCTAAAATATAATGACCATGTTATTGAAGTTCAAAATAATTCCAAACTAAGAATATATATGGGTGAATAGGTTGCAGTGGAATGACATGGGTTAAGTGGTGACAAGTTGATAACCGTGAAAAACTGTAGGCAGTGAAAAAATAAATGAGGGAAGCGGGCTCAAGTTAATAAGACAGAGGAAAAATGGATGTGTCAACAAGGCTCTAGAACCTGTTCTCTAAGCTTGTTTCCCCTGGCCTTCAGTAGCTTTGCTATCAACTCTACAAAATAAACATGACTGTTATCACTATATTGACAACCCTCTCCGCCTGTTGAACATTATGCTCTATTTTCATAGTGGTGACCGTGGTGGACCTAGTGTTGTCAATTGAGGATCACGACAAAGAGATTTGTTCAAACTCCACCAAGTTCCAGTGGCGTTATAGCTACTATTAAACAACACGTCATACAAAATAGCGTATTGCAGAACAAGAGCGGTTTATTCAATTTATGATACGTTATAGTTCTATAACGCTGCTATAGCAGCTTTTTGACAACACAGGGTTGATCTAGCAGTCCCTTCCTATCTGTGATTCTTGCCACAAACTAGTGATAACACCATCAGTATATGTTTCCCTCAATACAGTTTCTCTCCTCAAACAACCAACATTGCACAAACTACTCAAATGACTTCCTCTAAGACCAGTACACAATTACAAGGTCATCTATCTAACACCTCTACTAAGTCTATGAAGCACCGACACAAACATCAAACACGACAATGACACGTCAACACCAATAATAATTTAAATCAACGAATTGACATAATGTAATCACGCGTGTCTGACACCAGACACGTCTTTCACCAGAAGTGTCCGTGTTACAGAGGTCTCTGACTCTGAGCATATTTACTGACTTCCTCATCTTTACTAATTACAAATTAGATTATTTATTTCATTAATGTATACAAACATGTCTTGATCAATTTCTCCAAAATCATTTAATTAACAATGCTTACTTAGGATAATTAGCATATATAAGCTTCTGATTTCACTTATAAACAAATAAATATCAAAACAAGAACAGAAATTCATGCATATAGATTACCCAATTCAAAATCAATGAAATGAAATGATAGAAAAGAAAAAGTACCTCGGAACCTTGTCCTTTCAATACCACAACTTTGCTTACTGATTCGCCAGAAACAGATTTCGGGACACAACGCAAGGTTCTACTGTTTCGCTAACGATTTATGTTACGGGTTTTTTGTTTCTAAATACACCCCTGTTTTCCGGCTTATACTCCACAGATATAAAATATTTCACAATAATACTCAAACTACCCAAAGTATGATATTTATTTTTTAAAACACATTTTATATTTTCTAATATCAATTCATTGTATATGTAAGTGGTTTTTTTTTTTTTTTTTAAATGGTAGAAACTTGGATACCTTAACAATTTGGTATAAGGTTTGACTCATGGTAGATGTATGTGGAAAAAAAATTGTTGGAAGAAGTCGACCTCTTCGATAAATATGAGTTATCTTGAAAGATAATTATTTGCAATTGCACGAGAAGGATACATTTGGCTTATTTTAAAAAAGGTAAGTAGTTTTTTTTTGCTTTTTTTACAACTACTTCTATTTTTTTTCCTTCCAAATTTATGTGTGCATTACAGAATAGTTATAACATCTACATCAAAAAAATGAGAGGGTGAGGAAGAAATGACTAGGAAAACAAAAGGGACAGTGGAACAAAGGAAGAAATAGAAGAGAGAGTGAGAGATCAGGGACATAGTGTATTTTTATTAGAGAAAATATTTTTTATTTAGAATTTTATTTGTTTTGTCAAATTAAATAATTTAATTTAATTTTAATTTTGAACTAATCCTAATTTAAAATTTAAATCAAATATAATGTAATCCTCAAATAAAATAAAATAAAATAAAACAAAATCTAAACTAATTTTAATTAAAATTAATAGCAATTAAAATAAAATATCATTAAATCTATACTCGTTCATCTATTTCACCTTCGCCTCAAGTTGGGCAGCAACATCCTTCATCTTAGCCTCATGTCGAGCGATAGCTTCCACTGTCTCCAACTCATGCTTGGAAATGGCATCCTTTATAATGGCTATTAAGGAGTTCACCATTTCATTTTCGGTGAAGAGGACTTCCTCTTTTCAAGTAGTCTTTAAGTTCGCACGCTCGACAGTCTTCTCAATTTCATCAAAGATTCAATAGGATTCAATAGGATTCATCCGTTGGTCGTAAAATGTTTGTTCATTCTGTAAATAGGGAACTTTTCCATCAAAGATTCAATAGGATACCCATTAAGTCCAAGCAACACTTCCTTGAAATCATTCACTTTACCCTTGAGAATGCAAACTTCCCTCTTAGACAAAGAACCAATGCCTCTAACTTAATGATGCCTATATTAATGAGTCTACATAAGGATCAAACACTTTCGTGTAGTGATGGGAGAAATAAACCAATTTCTTTCACGCACTATGCTTAGTTTGCGGATGAAAAAGATGACAAAGCAAGGGAATGACTAGATATTTACCCAAAAAGTTTGACAATACTTGATATTAAAGAATTAAACCCCATTAGGTGGGTGGTAAGATAGTTCCAAACACAAGAGATTCGTCAAACCCAGCTCAAATTCTAGGAAAGGAAAGGCGAACCCGACTCATAAAAGAGCAGTTCGTATAACCAATGTTGGGGGGGAATAAGGGTCAAAAGGCCCACCTCCTAAACTATAAGGAGGCCAAATTAAAATCAACAAGGATATAAACAATCTCTTTATTGTATATAAAAGATTCCTCACTTTTTATAGAGAAAGATGAAAGAAAAGAAAAGAAATGTGCATTAGTGATAAGAAGAGACAAAGCTTTGAACGACGATGATCAAAGGAACCTAACACACTCTAATAAGATTCCACAAGAGGGACATAATGTAGCTAAGGAAAATTAAAATAAGTAGACATAAACTCATGAACAAGGGAATGCTTAAAACTTTTGAAGAAGAAGAAGAAAGAAAAAGCTGATAAGGGGAGTGAGAACCTACACACAAAAAGGGAAAGACACAAACTACGAAAATCATTTTCCCTCATCCAATGGTTTATAATCCAAAATTGCATCCAACAGCCCACTTTTACTTCAAAACAACATGGGCAAGTCATTCAAACGCTTCCTCGATATTTAATGCACCCAAACAATTGCTCCCAGTCCCACGTACCACACATAGTAGTAACTTAATGGTTGCAACTAACAACAACAATCATTAGACACAACTCCTAGGAACCTCATAGATGGAATCAAATTGACATTTCATCCTCTTTCTAGCTAAAATTTCACCTGGATAACAAATGTCTATATCCGCCATTGAAAAGGCATACCTTGTTCAGATCCGATAAATTGGACACACTATTTTCTAAAAGGGGGCCGGGGGACCCTACCTCAAATGTTAGATTATTTTCAAAATTCACTCTAAATAACCTATAAAAGGAGCCACCCACTCCAAAAAAATAAAATAAAAAGATACACACTGATTAAGATAAAAACCCTTAAAGTTCATTGAAACCTCACTAACTTAAGTGTTGTGTTATAGTGTTTTTGCTTGTAACCACCCCACTCTTTGCAAGGGTAGTCTATGTTACAATTTTATAACTATATGAATAGAAATGGCAATGGGGCGGGGTGGGGACGAGTTTTACCGTCCCCATACCCGATTCTCATATACGTACTTACCCGTTACCCTACCCATATCCAACGGGTATGAGAAATTGAATGTCATCCCTGTCCCCGACGGGTTCGGGTATCCCCGCCCCATCCCCGTCCCCGCATTGAATAATTTTTATTAATAAAAAATAGAAGTTTTTTTGCATCCCTAAGAGCAACGTTGTAATACATTATCCAACAATACGCTCACTTTAACATTTGTTAGACAGAATGATTTAGTTGATCCTTTAAATATCAATGGTAGTTTTTATTAACATGACAATCATCAAACAAAATAACATGACATATCAAGA
The DNA here is from genome assembly GCF_051527215.1 of Medicago sativa. Taxonomy (NCBI): domain Eukaryota; kingdom Viridiplantae; phylum Streptophyta; class Magnoliopsida; order Fabales; family Fabaceae; genus Medicago; species Medicago sativa. The sequence goes on along the minus strand of NC_140756.1, from coordinate 32,988,662 downwards.
TAAAATAATTTTTTACATTTGGGACGAGTTTGGGTATGGGTTTGGGGTGGGTACCTATATACCCATTATCTGTCCCAAACCCGTATTTTGAAATTGGGGAAAACCCACACCCATAACCAAACTCAGTCAAAACGGGGAAAATCCGTCAAATTGGGTTTGGTTCAGGCGGATAACCGGGGATATGGGTTTTGTTTAACAACTCGATCACACTAAATGAAAAAGGAACTCCTCATTGTTTTGGTTCATGAATGAAGACATTTACGCAAATAATTATGTACTGTTTTTTTATAAGTAAAAAGTAAAATAAGTACTATAATATATTCTAAGATTTTTGGAGTTGGGAATATAAATAAATTTAAAGAAGAACAATTGGAGAGAAACGAAAGGGATGCATGTGACATGTCTATACGAGTGATTTCAAATACTAAAAATTCCCATTAGTTTTTGATTTTTAAGGCAACTTGTTAAAAAGATTATCATTGCAAACATAATATATAATGAAAACAAAAAACAAAAAAATTGAGATAAAAACTAAAAACTTAAGAACCAAACCGAAAAGTATCAAATTTAAATGGTTACAGAAGTAATTTTGCCAATTTTATTTTTGCAAAAGAACCTGTGTGAGAGAAACTGCATGGAATTGTTAATGCACTCAATCAAGAAAGAAATAAAACAAATAAATTTCAATCTCTTGCAAAAACTCAACAATTTTGAGTTTGATATTATGATAGCTACTATTTTTCTCCTTTACATTCATTAGCTCCTATACTATCTATAAATCTAAAACAAGGTATTAATAAAAGAACATACATTGAAATCTAAACTCAACTATATATCACTATGACTAACAAAATCTAAGAATATAAAGGTAAGAAACAGTAAAATAAAAAAAAATAAAAAACAAAGCTAGATCAAAACATAGTTGATGCTACAAGTCTGAATCTACATAGCTCCATGTACCACCACCACCATTTTCTCAGCTCAATCCTTTATCCTAGGCTTTAACCTGGTACACACACATGACACACCCTTTGTTATTAACTTGTAGATATAATGGAAAGAACAATGATTAGAGACGCATGAAGAAAGAGGAACATGTTAATTACTTGTTTTGAGTAGGATTTGGTCTGCTAGGTGGTATTCTTTTAAGGCTTGCAGATACTTCTTGATTTGATTTTGATGACCCTTTTTTATGTGAGAGAGATTGGAAAGATGAAAGCATTTTTGAAACATTGGATGAAGATGGGTAAGTTCTAGCTTTTGCAACATTTACCTCAAGGGAAAGGATCAATGTTAGGGCAAAGATCACAACAATGATTAAGGTATACAAGGGTTTCATGTTGCGGTTTTGTTGACTTGGAGAGGGATGTTTTTTCACTTGCTTGATCTATGTTTGTAATGATGAGTTATGGGCATATATATTATTAACTCTTTCATATGTGTGTGTCATGTTTTTTTAGACGGAATGTGTGTGTATTGTTTTTTTATATGAATGTATAAAATATATAAGTATCTAGTTGATCATCTTTTATTCATATGTAAAACAAGCTGAGCTTTTGTGTTGTCAACAGAACGATTAAATTAACTGTGTTATACTATCAATTAAAAAAATAAAATAATATGGTGCATTAAAACTCCTTCATACGAAAGTCTCACCAATTGGTATATTGTACAAAGTCTTAACCCGTTTTTTTTTTTTTTTTTTTTTTTTTTTTTTTTTACATAAAAGGTTGTTTTCTAAAATTGAACTTGTGATCTTTCAGTCACGTGACAACAACTTTTACTATTTCGTCAAGACTTCCACTATCTAATTGCATATCACTATATAGATATTTTAATTTTTTTAGAAACAAACATATATAGTTAGCAAAATGACATTATAGCATGATTTGATTGACTATATATGTAAAAGAAAATTGCATGCATAAAAATCAATCACTCGTCTCATAAATACAACTCAAATTGTAAAAAACTACATATGAATATGTTAGTGTGAATTAAAACCCTCAAATTTTCAATTTTCAAGTGTGTATGAACTTCTATAAAAAAAAGTGTGTATGAACTTTGCCGTTATACTTTTTAAAAAAGAAGAGAAACCAATCTCTTAATTTTATAGTCGAATTATAGATTAAAGTTGTGGAGATTAGTTAGAATCTCATGAATGAGTTATATACTTTTATTACATGTTATTAATAAAAGGGTAATGTTAACCAATGTCCTGGGGCACTCGTTAATAACCAAATATAGTATATATTGCATTGAAAATTGTGTTGTCAATCCCTTAAAAGTCAATAAAGTGTCTTTTATAATTTAAAACTTTCTCTTTATGGTTTTCTTAAATAGTGCTCCGGGGCACTGGTTAACATGACCCTCGATAAAAATATACTAGGGTTTTGTCCTATAGTTTGGACTAAAAATGTGAAAATTCAACTGAGGATGCATTGCAGGTATGATCATGTGCCAAATCTTTGACTAATTCAGCTTACAAGTCCCAAAGCGAAATCAGCACATGATTAGGTTTACATTGATTTTATTTTTTCTGTGGGCATCACGTGATGTGGAACGTGATTTATTTACAGTCGGTTGGTTGGAGCTTTGGATGCTACTATTTCAGAGATTTACAATTGCTTTCAACTGATCATTGTTGATCAAACCAATGTAATGCAAATGACTTTGGTTTAAAAAGACTGCGATCAAAAATTAAAATATATAGTGGCTAGTGATTTGGTGTGATATGAAAATAGTATACTACTTTGTTATCGATTCTAAGTTGAGAAATAATATTTGTACAACCACTTTTTAACAACTTTTGTGACAACTTTCTCTCTCATACTTACATTATAATTTTACTTTCTCTCTCTATTACTTTGATTTCTGTGCCAATACACACTTTTCTTTGTAAAAATGTGGTTGTCCATTTGGTTGTCACATAAATTAATGTTCAAATAACACTACGCTTCTAAGTTTCTAACAGTTGTCGAATAGAACACATGGGTGGGTGTAATTCAATATGCAGGATATATATTATTCAAGTATATTGTTAACATTTGAAAAAAAAAAGTATATTTTTAACATATTGTCGATGTATTTCTTAAAAAATAAAAAAAATATTGTCGATGTAAAAAAGTTCAATCTATCTACAAATTACGATCATTAATATTAATATGTGTGATTTTAAATATAATATTAATTAAAGTTAAATATCTTTCATGATACTCAGTTATAATTCATTGACAATATAATTTTTTTACATCAATTATGTATTTTGGTACATGATATTTTTTTTAGGGGCTGGGTACATCATATTGTTCTTCTTTGATCTATGTTTTTTTCTTGCTTTGAATAAAACAATCAAATTAATTACTCCTGCTTGAACAATTTTATTTTGACAACTAAGAGTTTAGAACTTTAATTGTTGTGCATGTGTGAATAGTGGCCAATAAAATTTATTTGTGGTGAACCAATCATAAGGTTAAGAAGTTAGCATAATTCTAGTCATTTGTTCTCATTGAATTTAACCTTTCTAAAGTAATAGATTTTAGGCCAATACAATGGCTTGCACAAAACATAATTTCTTTTTGCCCTTTAAGTGACAAAATCTCGAAAAAAAAAATTCCTATAAAACTTGACTTTTAACTTGATGACAAGAAATTATATAAGGTTTTTAGTGTCGTCTTGTCATCATTTTAGAGTAAAAGTAGTTAGTTTATATATGTTATAGTCGGGATTTTGTAAAGTAATAATTCAAAACGTCATGAAAGAGCAACAACGAAAAAAAAGACTTTGGAACATGCCAAAGTCACCCAAACCAGACAACCTCGTGATCATACTATACTTATTACAATTTTTATCATGTTAATTATTAGGGTATAGTCATTACATACGTTTCGGTGATAAGAAATGTGATAAGGAATAAAGAAAAGCAAAAGGATCTGCCTCGTCATCACTTGTGACGCGTGCTATGAGATGCGTGCCGTAAGTTTAAAGAGAAATTTTCAAGTTCATTCTTGTGTCAAATCGTGTCAAGGGCTGCAAGGTTTGCGTCACGATATATAGAAAAATTCAGAAGTGTTTAGTCTCGCCCCAACTTGTGTCGCATGCCAAAAGACATGCATCACGATAGTCTGTTATTGAAGGGAGTGCAAATAGAAATGTTTTCACTTATTTGGGTTATTGGCCCTTATTTGGCTTACCCAAATAACCCAAATAGAATATTAGATTGCTTTGAAATTAAGTCAAGACATGCCTATAAATACAAGAGGCAAGCAACACAAGAATGCATCAATGAGAAAAGAATAGAAGAAACAAAAATTAGGGTTTTGGAGAAACCCCAAGAGGAGGCAGATGCGACAAGGAAAGGAGGAAGAATCAAAGAAACACTATCATGGTTATGTAAATTATTCTTCTCTATATGGTTAGCTAATTATAATTGAAACTTGCATTGCTTTAGGTTCATGTTTTGATGATGTTAGTTTATAGTTCCTTGATGTTGTTTATTAGTAATTTTATTTGATGGTTGTTTTGTTCTTAGCAATATAGCATAAAGTCATGTTAAAGCACTCAACAATTTATTTCTCATTGTGTCTCATGTGTTCCTTATGTCTTGCATACCACTTTTGCATGAAAAACCTTCTTTCAAAGCCATTGAATCTATTCTCACAAACTTGAATCATATCACCAGAAGTCTTTGACTTGGGGTGAATCGTTTCATGAATTTTTGAATCTTTTCACCTCTGAATCGATTCAAATTTGTTTGAATCGTATCAAGGAAACTCTCTGAGTTGTGAGTGAAATCGATTCAAATTAATTTTCAATCTTCATCCTGGGCCTCTTGAATCGATTCATTTTTGGTCTGATGCGTATCAATCTTCATAGCATCTTCATAGCCTTCAGGCTTGTCTTTTAGCTGTCTGAATTAATTCATACATTTAGTGAATCGATTCACCATGTTGTTTTTGGCCAAAATTTTGCACTTGCCACCCTTTTCTATATATAGTCACTTCCTCATAACACTCAAACGCTTGAATCATTTGCATTTATTCTTTCTAGAGTCTCCAAACCTCATTGTTCATACATTCTTCAAGATTAAACATTATTTCTTATAATCACTTTGTTCTTTGAGTCATATATTGCTAAAGTTCTATAAGGATTGTAAGTTGGTTCATTCAAGGAAATTGATTGGGTAAATGAAGGTTCTAAAGTGAAGTGAATAGTCTCATTCCACCTCCAAAGGTCTTGGGGGTTCTTTCTTAAGTTCTGGTGTTCAAGGGGATTTAATTTCCATACGAAACATTGAAAAGGTCGAGTGAAGAACTTCAAGGGTTGCACGGATGATTGAAGATTCAAAGACATCAAGAAGCACCAATTTCAAAGGTTATTTGAAGATTGGGGAAATGATTGCATAGGAATGGAAGAACAAGGGTAGTTTCAAGGAATTCTTGTAATCACATTGTAATCAAACATTCAATATTCTATTGGAAGTCCTTGGTGGAGACATTTTCCATCAAGAAGAGTGGAGGTAGCTCGAAGCGAGGACGAAAGAGCGAACTACTATAAATCTCAGTGTCTTCTCTCTTCTCTATCCTTTTAATTTTGATTAATTGTGTATTTGAATGTTGATAAATTGCTAGTGTAGAAATTAGGTGTGATCTAGGTTTAAACCTTTAAACTTGATATTGTTCGTTGATTTGATTTGTCTCACATTACTATAAGACCACATGATAGTATCTGGCAAGTGTACCAAAAACTATCGAAGTAGTAAAAAATATCGATCCACAAGGACTGTGTTAATTTCAATTCTAGCAAGAGCGTTATACGTTAGAATGTGTAAAGTTTGTATTTGGGTGCCCTTGGGCAATAAAAGTTTGTTTTAATCAGATTTGATTAAAATAGAGAAAGTTCGAAAGAAAATTATATTGAGATGAATGGTTAAGCCGGTGAATCCGCTATTGCTCTATATGAAAAGTCTACCTCTCTTTATTCTCAATTACTACTCAGTTTTTACGATAAATTAACTAAGTGGTTTTGATCAATCTCTTGACTCAAAACCCTTTCCTAAGTTATAACCCTATTAATCTCTTAACTTGATTGAATAACCGCGGAAGTAATATTGGAACGTTAATTCATGTATCATAACCCTCAATTTCCTATCTCTAGGCTCCTAGTGTTGAGTTGAACAAAATTACTATTTCAGGATTAAAAGCTAGGGCTAGTAGTCATTCAATTCCTAATATCAATTCATGTGATTGCAAGAAGCTAGGGCTAGTAGTCATACAAAACAATAACATGAAAAACAATAAACACAAGTAATTCTGAATAAAAACTGAATAGCATTGATCATAGAGAGAGTTCAACTACAAATCATATATTACAATAGTTTCACCATGGCTTAACCAAACTAAAGGTTTAGCTACTCATAGCTAAACAATCATAAGAAATAACAAGAGAAAACATACATAAATCTAACCAACAGGGTGTTGGTATGAGATTCAGGGCTTGTTCCTTGGTCTCCTGCCGTCCTTAGTGCTCAAAATCGCAATAATAATCAGTACCATAACCCTTGCTAGCATCTGGATATTTATAGAAAGAAATTAGGGTGTCAGAAAAAGCCCATCATCGTGCCACGTTACGGTCAGGTCGTGGCACGATGCTTCATTAATCCTACGTGGCAGCAGACAAAATCACCCATTGTGGCACGTTGCATATTGCTTCGTGCCACGAAATTTCCCGAGCTGAATCCCTTGTCCCACGCTTCATTCAACGTGCCACGAAAGTCACCAAACGTGGCACGATGCTTAGTTCTTAGGCAATTTTTCCTTGGTTTCTTGAAGTTTCTTCTCTTGAGCTCTTGTTCTTGTTTTGGCTTGATTTCACCATGAATTCATTACAGTTGACTCTCTAAATGCTATAATAAAGACCTAAATATGACTAAATAACTAATGTTGATGCACTGACATCACAACCCCAAACTTAAACCATTCCTTGTCCTCAAGGAATCCAATTTGCAAATGGAAAAATCGCAGTGAGATAACAACTTACCAACCAATGATATGCTTAAAAAGTTCACTCCTTTCCGGTGTAATGATGTACCGGATGCCTAGCTCTTACCTCCAAATCCACAACTCCACGCAATTGTTTGAATAGGGTCACACAATCATCATGCAGGTCTGCTGTATTACCATAAGCTTGAAAAATTTCTAAACTGTCAATCAAAGCCAGAGTTAAGTATACACTTTTAAGGTCTTTTAGGGTTATAACGGGGCTAAGGTGAAAGGTGGATATAATTTGGGAAGTAGAGTTATAAAACAATGAAGTTAAGCTCATACTACTTGGATATCTTTGGTAACAACACAGCGCTTTACAAACTCTTGGCAATCCTTAAAGAGAGTGGGCCACCAGAAGCCACTTTGCAAGATTTTTGCAGCTGTTTTTTCTCCACTATGGTGGCCCCCATAAGCTGAGCTATGGCAGTGCCACATGATACTATTGGCTTCCGTACCTGCAACACAACGTCTGATCAAACCATCAGCACTTACCTTAAACAAATAAGGATCATCCCACAAATAGTGGTTTGAATCCTTGAAAAACTTTTTCCTTTAGTTCTGATCCATGTCATCTGGAATTATGTTACCAGCCTTAAAATTCGCCATGTCGGCAAACCAAGGCCTTTCTTCAATAGCCATCATCTTTTCATCTAGGAATTCGACCGTGATGGCCCTCTCTTTCTTTGTGACTTCTTCATTTTCCAACCTTGAGAGGTGATCAGCTACCACATTCTCCACTCCTTTCTTGTCACGAATCTCCAGGTCAAATTCTTGCAACAAAAGGATCCACCTCAACAGCCGAGGCTTCGAATCCCCTTTTGTTAAGAGATATTTTAAAGCTGCATGATCTGTAAAAACAATAACTTTGGAGCCTATTAGATAAGAACGAAATTTTTCCAATGCAAAGATTACTGCAAGCAATTCCTTTTCAGTAGTGGAATATTTCACTTGATTTTCGTTTAAAACCTTGCTTGCATAGTAAATTGCGTGGAAAAATTTGTTCTTTCGTTGGCCTAGGACTGCACCAACAACATAATCACTTGCATCACACATAAGTTCAAAAGGTAATTCCCAATCGGGTGCAATGATTATTGGTGCAGTCACCAACTTGTTTTTAATCAAAGAAAAAGCATTTAAACATTCAGAATCAAAATCAAAATCATTTTCTTTGACCAAGAGGTTACAAAGGGGTTTGGAAATTTTTGAAAAATCTTTTATAAAACGCCGATAGAAACCGGCATGCCCCAAGAAACTCCTAACTCCTTTAACATTGAGAGGAGGAGGAAGTTTCTCTATAACCTCTATCTTGGCTTGATCCACCTCTATGCCGTTAGCACTTATTTTATGCCCCAAAACTATACCTTCGGTAACCATAAAATGACATTTTTCCCAATTCAAAACAAGGTTAGTTTCGGTGCATCTTTTAAGTACAACATTTAAGTGAAACAAGCATTGATCAAAAGACTCACCAAACACTGAAAAATCGTCCATAAATACCTCAATGTTCTTCTCTATTATGTCAGAGAAGATGGAGAGCATACACCTTTGAAAGGTCGCCGGCGCATTACACAACCCATAAGGGCATTCTCCTATAAGCAAATATACCAAAAGGACAAGTGAATGCTGTCTTTTCTTGATCTTCCGGAGCCACCGCAATCTGATTATACCCCGAATACCCATCCAAGAAACAGTAAAAGGCTTGGCCAGCCAACCTTTCTAACATTTGATCCATGAATGGTAAGGGAAAATGGTCTTACCTTGTTGCAGAATTCAATCTCCGATAGTCTATGCACATTTTCCAACCGGTGACGGTGCGTGTAGGTATCAACTCATTTTTTTCATTAGTCACCACCGTCATTCCTCCCTTTTTAGGTACCACATGAACAGGACTCACCCAAGAGCTATCGGAAATAGGGTAAATCATACCTGCATCGAGCAACTTCAGTACTTCATTCTTGACTACTTCCTTCATTGTCGGATTTAGTATTCTTTGAGGTTGAACAACAGGTTTGTATTCAGCCTCCATGTGTATTTTATGCATGCAATACGCTGGACTAATACCCTTAAGATCAGAGATGCTCCACCCTAGTGCTCCTTGATTACTTCTTAACACTCTCATTAGCTTCTCTTCCTCTAGAGGTGTCAGTGTATTACTGATGATTGCTGGTTTGGAAAAATCCTCGCTAAGGAAAACATATTTCAAATGGGAAAGGAGTTCTTTTAATTCAGGATTTTTTTCTTTTTCATTGTTCAAAGTTTCCGAACCCCCATATTTTTCACCAAGAATGTCTTCAAGTGGTGGTTGCTGAATTTGTTCTTTGCTTGCCTCAAGTTGCTTAACACAATCTTTCACCTCAACCTCTTCAACATCTTCATCATTTTCTATAGAATTAACAAGTGTCTTTTCCATAGGTTGTGTTGGTTGAGGTTTTCGAGAAGCATCTTCAACTATTTCATCAATAACATCGATCCGGTAACACTTAGGATTTTCAGCTTGGTGTTTCATGGCTTCAAAAATGTTAAATACCACATGCTCGTTGTGGAATCTCAACACGAGCTGGCCCATCTCAACATCAATCAAAGCACGACATGTTGCTAGGAAGGGTCTTCCCAAAATGAGTGGCATGTCTTCATCTTCAGCCATATCTAAAATTACAAAATCAGTAGGAAATACTAGCTCATTGATTTTAACTAGCACATCTTCAAGCACACCAAAAGGGTAAGATATCGACCTGTCAGCTAGAGTGAGGGTCATTCTTGTTGGTTTAGGCTCACCACATCCCAGCTTTTTCATCATAGAAAGGGGCATCAAGTTGATACTTGCCCCTAAATCACACAAGGCTCGACCAATGTCTACCGGTCCAATAGAACAAGGAATAGTGAAAGCACCAAGATCTTTTAGCTTGGGTGGAAGTTTCTTTTGAAGAATTGCACTACAATTTTCTGAAAGCGCAATGTTCTCATCATCCTTTGGCTTTCTTCTTTTAGTCAACAAGTCTTTCATGAATTTAGCATACATAGGGATTTGATCAAGAGCTTCACCGAAAGGAATGTTCACCTGAAGTTGTGAGAAAAGTTGCATGAACTTCTTGAATTGACCTTCCTCCTTCTTCTTCTTCTTGGCCAAGTGAGGGTAGGGAAACTTTACATATGATGGAACAACTTGTGGCTGATCTCCATCCTTCAATAATTGGCTCTTAGACTTCCTTAATATTGAGTCTTCATCTATCAATCTCTCACTTTTTTCTCCCTCTGTTTTTTTCCTTTCATTTTCAACTACTCCTTGATCATTCTCTTTTTCAACTACACCATGTTCAATTTCTTTTTCCATTTCACCATCCTCCTCTACCATTCTCTTGGGAGCCTTGGGAACTAAAGGTTCAAGAACCTTTTTGCTTCTCAATTCAATAGCCTTGCAAGAATCATTTTTAGGGTTCTCGTGCGTGTTACCTGAAAATCCCCCTTTGTTTTGTTTAGCCAACTGCTTAGCTAATTGCCCCAGCTGAGTTTCAAGCATCTTTCTAGAGGCTTCATTGTTCTTTCTTTCAGCCTCTTGACTCTTCTTCATCTCTTCAAAGTTGCCTTGAGTCATCTTCATAAAGTTAATCATAGTCTCTTCAAGAGCTGAAGGCTTTCTCTATTGTTGCTGTGGAGTGTAATATTGATTCTGCCTTTGATAGCTTCCCATGTAGTTGGCGTCCTCACTAGTTCCTTCAGGTACACATTCTCCGTTAGCATGTCCTTCACCACATAAATCACACCTGATTGCAGCCACTTGTTGTGACTTGTGTGCCAAGGTGAAATTCTGAAACTCCTTAGTTAGAGTCTCTATTTGTTTGTTCATGGCGGCTTGGTTGGCTAAGATTGCAGTTTGATCACTCACCCCAAACACTCCTCTTTCTTTCTTTCTTTTTCGCTTCAGCACGATACTCATTGCTAGCCATGTTTTCAATTAAAGTTTCATGATCAGTTTTACTCTTGAGACTACCTCCCGCGGAAGCATCTAAGAACATCCTAGTGTTAGGTGTCACCTCCTCAGTAAAGATTTGGAGGTACTGCTTTTCAGTGAACTCATGATTAGGACATCTCTTCAAAAGCAAATTAAATCTTTCCCAAGCATCATATAGTGACTCATTATCCCCTTGTTTGAAGTTTGAAATCTCCATCTTCTTATCCCAATACTTAGACATCGGGAAATACTTCTCTAGGAACTTCAGCTCTAACTCTTCCCATGTTTGGACAGTGCCGTTCGGTATTGTTAGCAACCAATCATTTGCTCTTCCCGTTAAGGTGAAAGGAAATAGCCTGAGTTTCTTTTGTGCATCAGACACGGTGGCTGGTTGCACACAAAACTCATAAGTTTCAGCAAAGCGGCTCAAGTGTTCATGTGGACTCATGGCTTCAGTCCCATCGAATTGCTTGTCTCTCAACCCATTGAGAACGGTGGTCTTGATGTCGAAAGCAACTGGGTTAGCTGGTTGAAAAGTGTGGGTCAGTTGACCGCGATGAGTGGCTAACCCATAGTCTCCTAACTTAGGTCTCGGTGGTACTTGTTCTCCCATGATAGCAGATTTAGGAGAAGCTGATGTTTCAGATTCAGGAGAGATTTGCTCCAGTATTTGTTCTCGAATACCCGGTGGAACGGAATGAGACAACCTTTGCAACCGGACAGCTTTCCGGAGTGCTCTAGCAGTCCTTTCTATTTCTGGATTGAATTCGAGATCGTCGGAGCTCACTTTACCTCGCATAAACAGCAAAATACCTTAGTAGCACTGCACAATACAAAGTAATCAAATGAATACTGAAACAGAAAATTTAAAATAAAAACAGAAAATTAAATTGCAGAAATCCTAAATTATAACGTAATTGCCTTGTTGAAATAAATCAACAGTCCCCGGCAACGGCGCCAAAAACTTGATAGATATCTGGCAAGTGTACCAAAAACTATCGAAGTAGTAAAAAATATCGATCCACAAGGAAAGTGTTAATTTCAATTCTAGCAAGAACGTTATACGTTAGGATGTGTAAAGTTTGTATTTGGGTGCCCTTGGGCAATAAAAGTTTGTTTTAATCAGATTTGATTAAAGTAGAGAAAGTTCGAAATAAAATTATATTGAGATGAATGGTTAAGCCGGTGAATCCGCTATTGCTCTATATGAAAAGTCTACCTCTCTTTATTCTCAATTACTACTCAGTTTTTACGATAAATTAACTAAGTGGTTTTGATCAATCTCTTGACTCAAAACCCTTTCCTAAGTTATAACTCTCTGGTTAATTCATGTATCATAACCCTCAATTTCCTATCTCTTGGCTTCTAGTGTTGAGTTAAACAAAATTACTATTTCAGGATTAAAAGCTAGGGCTAGTAGTCATTCAATTCCTAATATCAATTCATGTGATTGCAAGAAGCTAGGGCTAGTAGTCATACAAAACAATAACATGAAAAGCAATAAACACAAGTAATTCTGAATAAAAACTGAATAGCATTGATCATAGAGAGAGTTCAACTACAAAATCATATATTACAATAGTTTCATCATGGCTTAACCAAACTAAAGGTTTAGCTACTCATAGCTAAACAATCATAAGAAATAACAAGAGAAAACATACATAAATCTAACCAACAGGGTGTTGGGATGAGATTCAGGGCTTGTTCCTTGGTCTCCTGCCGTCCTTAGTGCTCAAAATCGCAATAATAATCAGTACCATAACCCTTGCTAGCATCTGGATATTTATAGAAAGAAATTAGGGTTTCAAAAAAAGCCCATCATCGTGTCACGTTATGGTCTGGTCATGGCACGATGCTTCATTAATCCTACGTGGCAGCAGACAAAATCACCCATCGTGGCACGTTGCATATTGCTTCGTGCCACGAAATTTTCAGAGCTGAATCCTTTGTCCCACGCTTCATTCAACGTGCCACGAAAGTCACCAAATGTGGCACGATGCTTAGTTCTTTGGCAATTTTTCCTTGGTTTCTTGAAGTTTCTTCTCTTGAGCTCTTGTTCCTGTTTTGGCTTGATTTCACCATGAATTCATTGCAGTTGACTCTCTAAATGCTATAATAAAGACCTAAATATGACTAAATAACTAATGTTGATGCACTGTCATCACCACACTTAGTTTCAATTCATTGTCAATACACAACATGTGTTTGTTGGCATAATTGATAATTGCTCTTAGTGTTGGTTTGAGATTGTACTTGTTTTGTAACTTGTGTGAAATTCATTAATATTAGATTGTGTTAGGATTACTTCAAATCTCTCAATTCAAGATAATCTCATCTTTGTGCATAGTCTTATTATATTTGTCATATTCATTGAACCTTGCATAATCTGACAAGTCGTAATTCACATTTACTAAAAACGCTTTCGCTACAAACTCTATAAAGTTTTTAAACGCTATTCACCCCCTTCTAGCACGTATTACCTTGTCATATCGACCAACATTAATTTTTCATTGATTAGGTTTAGTTGAGGATCCTCTCTGTAATTGTTCGATTATGTAATTTTAAATTATCTTATGAATATTCAGTGGATTACATTGCAATATTATTATTTGGTTAGTCTTGTTCTCAATGCTTTTTATGTTGGCAATGTAACCCTAACTTTGTTCCATAAATCAATTTTAGGTCACAATGATTATTAACCATAATTTTGTTGGCTTCACCTATTTTAACCATTCAATTATTGCTTAAATTTAAGACGTAAACTAATAATAATTGTTACTTAAACCTTCAAAGGTTATGACTCACTTAAGACATATTAAAGAGTAGTAACAGTTGAAGAAAATTAGTGAGCAAGACATTTACCCAAGTATTTTGTTCAAAGGTATTAAAATTAAGAAATTAATAGCATTGTATTCATATATAGTTTGTAGGTGCCAAATAATTCAAAGTGAATTGAACAATATAATCATGCCCCTTGCCTTGATCTTATTCTTTTATTTCTTTTCTACAAACTAAACACGTGCCTAGTGCAAACAACCCCCATTACACATCCCATTAACAATCAATATTATTGAGTAGAAATTTCACAATCCTCGAAAGACCAACTTTTATAAATATTACTACTTGTCGACACCATATTATCATTGCTAGTATTTTGTCATCATAACCTTTTTGAAACTAATTTTTCTTGTGAAACATGTTTTTATGAAATTGCAGCACGCTAGGATTTTTTTGTTTTTTTAGTTAATCAGTTACCCCATTTGACTCATAAAAAGAAAATACCTATTTGGTCCCATACTTTACATGAAATCTATCAATTTGGGTGTCTTTAGAGTATGAATTGGGCAATCAAGCATAGAAAAAGGAAACTTCATCTTGAGTTAAAAGAAAGAAAAATAAAAGATGAGAAAAAATGAAAAGCTCGTTAAATAAAATACAACTAATCAAAGTAAATAGGGTGATCCTCACAAAGTCATTATTTCCAAAAGTTAGTTGATCTCCAATTCATAAGAGATGTACTATATATATATATATATATATATATATATATATATATATATATATATATATATATATATATATATATATATATATATGAAATCTGCTCTTCACCCAGCACAAAACACTCGCGCCCTGCAGCCTTGCCGAAAATGCCATACGTTAGTTAAGTAACGCAAGTGTTAAACTCTGCGTTATTTAACTCACTCTGCGTGAGTTAAGTAGTGCAGCGTGACTTAACTCATGCTGCATGTTGTTTTAAACACAGACAGTAGCTCATTTCCTCATTCCCATCTAAAATTTCTCAAATCTCTCTCAAATCAGCAAAATCCAAAATTCCTTCAACTCCAAATCAAACAACACTCTATTAACAATTAAGTTTTCATAATCAAACACCATTAAACTTTTCTGTTTATATGTTAGATTTTTTCTCTTAAATTAGAATTTTTTTAGATGTAGAGTTTGTATAAATTTTGGTTTTTTTTGGCAAGAAATCATACAATGTTTACATGTAAATGACTTGTGTTGCTTAAATGTTTAGATGTTTGCATGTTTATGTTGTAGTTTTGAGTTTCAGAGATTTTTTTTTAGAATTTAGGGTTTGTTTAAATTTTGATTTTTTTGCAAGAAATGATACAACGTTACATGTAAATGACTTATATTACTTAATGGTGTTTGGATGTTTGCATGTTAATGTTGTAGTTATGAGTTTTAAGGTTTATGTATAATTTGCACTCCAAGTGTTTGATGAGATGTTTGATTGAGTTTTTCATTGATTGTTTTTAATTTCTCATTGTGTAGATTTGAAGCAATGGCCGGGTGGATCGACGTTCATGCAGAATTCAACGATGGAGAACCTCAGAGATTGAAGGTTCGGTGCCTTGGTGTAACGTTAAGAAGTCTCAAGGATGAACTGAATGAATTCAACCAAGGAGTCAACCCCAGAGACACAAGAAGGGTGGAATACGTTCGGTATAAACGTCCAACGCTCGACGAGGGGAGAGTATCATTCAGTTGGGTGGAATTAACGAACGACGAAAACGTGACGAGCATGTTTTGGGAGCACATCATGTTCCAGTGGATCGATATACGAGTAACGTTGCTGAGATCAACTGAAGATATCATCATAAGTTTGATTCCGCCAGAAATTCGTGATTAGGTAGGGAAATGCACCTTCCAACTATGACAATTGTCTTCCTTTGAATGAGGTAATTTAAACTTGCCAAACAACAGTTCCCAATCATTCACCCAAAAGTTTTATTGTTCATTTCAAAAGATTAAATTCTTGTTAGGCTGGTTTAAATGAAGTTATTAAAGTGTCAAGGAATGTACCTCATTCTTTTGACACTTGAATACCATCATTTAAACCAAGCCTAACAAGAATTTAATCTTTTGAATGAAACAATAAAAGTTCCGGGTGAATGCTTGAGAGATGTTGTTTGGCAAGTTTGAATTTACCTCATTCAAAGGTAAGATAATTGTTGTAGTTGGAATGCACCTTCCAACTACGTCAATTGTCTTACCCTGAAATGGAGATTCAAATTGGCCGGCTAAACGCCATGACTCAAATATTCACCCAGCAGTTCAATTGTTTCATTCAAAATATTAAATTCCTGTTAGGCTGGATTAGATGAAGGTATTGAAGTGTCAAGGAATGCACCTCTTACATTTCAGCAGTTTTGAGTTTCGCTTTTAAAAACAACAAAAAAACTAAGTAAAAAAAAATGCTAAAAACCTGTCAAATAAAATCATAAAAATATAAAAATGCCACCAAAAAATTCTACAAATCAAATAAAACTAATGCAAATTTTTTCGGATTTTTCTAAGAATATGAAAAATTTAAAAAAAATGAAAAATGGGTCTAAACGATGGAATTTTGGATTTTGAGGGGCGGAGTCCCGTAAGAAGTCCCTTATAGAAAGATTAATGATCCAATTTTTAACTAAGAACATGTATCAATGACCCAAAACACAAGGATGAGAGTTAGGAAGATTAATATTGTCCCTAAAATGACTATCCATGTTACAAACATGTTTAGAATTTGTGCTGATACATTTCAGATTATATAATCCGAACTGTTTTTCCCATGAAAAAGGGTGTTTAGGGGGTGTTCGGATTATCTAATCCAAAAAAATCATGTAACGCGCCCTATTTTTTGAAGTTTCCGGATTACAAAATCCAGAAAAATCCGTAACTCATTTTTTAACCCTATAACAAAGGAAAACACCAGTTCGGATTATGAAATCCAGAAACTTCAAGGCCATTTTGATCAAAAATGCAGGGCGCGCGAGAATGATATAGGGTGGTAAAAGTAATACTCTAAATCATATTGTCCCTATGTCTTTTGATTTTTTTTTTTTTTGTGTGTGTAAGCTTTTCCTAATACTTTCTACCTAAGCAATTGGTTGAGGACAAACAATGGTTCAAACATGGAGGAGTGTGCTAACATATTTTTATACATATATTTTATTTAATAATTTAATAGATTTTGTTATATTTTCATAAATATATTATTACTTTTTGTTTAATTTCCAATAATAGGACATGTTCAAGATAATATGCAGAAATGATTGGTAAAAGACGATGAGGGTAAAAAGGAAAAAGAAAATAACTCACTGTGTTCGTCAATCTCTTTTTAATTTTTAGAACATTACAAACCATTGAATTAATTAGATTGAATGGTTGAAATTTGATGTAAGTTTTTTAACCGACACCACGGATCCTGATATATATATTTTAGAGTAATAAAATCCACCCCAATCCATCTTAATTTTTTTTTTGGCACGCAAGAGACATTACTTCACAATTGACATTTTTACTGCATGAAGTTGCAGATATAGCCCCTCATAGAATCAAAAAAATTCTACAATCTTTAAAGTTTTAAATTTTTAAATGATTATTCCGGAATGTCTTTAAAATATTATAAAAGTTCATTAACAAAAATTTATAAATTTTTAATACTAGATGAATTAAATATGAGAATCTGAACTAAAAATTAAATTTTGAGTTCAATCTATACGGAGGAAATTTTAAAATTTTTGTTTAAGAAGTCAAACTAGCACTATTTCTAAATTGGCATTGAAGAAAATTAAACCTTAGACTTGAGAGTAGCACACTTCAAGGACTCAAGCCAACTCCAAAACAACATGAAATTTATTCGTAGAGACGATAAAGTATCAATTTTTTTATGAGAACAAAAATCGGTAAATACGTATGACATTCTTTTTAACAAAACAAAATGATATTAATTCATTTCAAATTGATAGAGTACATCATTCAACATCACTAAAAACATAAAGGATGAATTTGTGAACAAACTCACATCATCCAAGTTAAAAACATACAACGCCAAAATGCCTTTAAAAATATGATAAAATTAAGGTGATCCGAATATCCAATATTTCAATATGAACTAAATGAACACCGCAACAAGACAAAAAAATCAAACAACGCTGCACAAGACGATGAATAAAATATCGCTGCATTGAGACGACAAAATTATGAAGAAAAAAACTAGAACTATGTGAAAATAGCTTATTTAGATTGAAATATAGAAAGAAAGAAAAAAAGATGAAACTAGAGTGATTTTCGGTAAAAATTTAACTCAAAACCACTGATTCAATGAAGAAAATGGAAGAAACAACATATGGAGAGAAAACTAAGGACATCGTCGGCTGGTTGGAGAAGTTGAAGCTATAAATCACATTTTTTTTAATCCATAAATATTTCATATATTGAATCAACAATACAAATTCGTCAGCATAAGAGCACATTGATGAGAGTAAATAATCTCTTACTCCCTCCGTCCAAATTTACGAGAAAAAAAACATCAATTCGCACTTATTAGGAAGACTAAAATATACTCCTTCACATCTCTTAAGAAAATTTGTTAGTGTAATTAATGTGTCTATTTTGTGTGTTAATATTACTAAATTGTCCTTTGTTTGTATGTGTATTAAATTTGACTTTTCATATTTCAAGACAAGTTAGTAGTATTAATTAGGGGTATGTTTAGGAAAAATATAATAAATGCATCTAATAATTTGAATGAGGGTTTATATTTAGAGACAAATTTTTGGTCAAAAGAGTGCTTAGATATAGGGACGTATGAAGTAGTAATTTGGGGTATAATTTTTTGTATTCTTCTTGGAATAAGTTTAATGGAAAGATGTAAAAACATTTCTCATTGGTTAATGATTATGGAGAAAATAAAAAGGAAAATAACTTGAATGCAATTTGCATTTAATTTTACTTTTGAAAAGATGATTTTTTGAAGAAAAAAATAGTAATAGCATAAAAGTTGGTCTTTCTTATTTATATTTTAGGACAAAGAAAATGAGATTAAAAAGAAAAACAACTTAAATGTAATCTGCATTTTATTTTACTTTTGAAAAGATGATTTGTTTGAAAAAAAACATAATAAAAGGATAAAAGTTGATCTTTCTAACTTTTAGTTTAGGACAAAGAAAATGAGATTTTTTTGTTTATAATTTAAGACGGAGAGAGTTTCTGGCCCGAATCCACCCCGAAACCCGATTCATAGGACAAAAACAATACAAATTCCTTAAACTAATAAAATAGTGACACGTGTAACCTAAAAGACAAAAGCATGTGACGTAAAAATAGTGACGATGGCGCGGAATGGTTCATTGAATAGGAGAGTGTTAAGTGTTAACTCCTAGCCCTAACTTTATCATCAAAATAAAACTCTGAACCCTAACTCTCAAAAAAAAAAAAAAACACTCCTAACCCTACCTCTGATAACTCAAAACAGCACCTCACTCAATCTTGGCTCTTTGGTTTTCTTCTTCAAACGCGTAGGTATACTTCTCTTGTCTTTTTTGTCTATGTTGTATGCATGTTTATAGTAGTCTATCATTTTCTTCCGTTGCGTTCGTTTTTTCTATGCTTTTCCTCTTAATCGATTGTATCGTAGCAAATAATACGATTGTGTCGGGTTCGATTCTCCCGACGCCAATTTAGGTAGGTTTTTCGTTGCGTTCGTTTTTTCTATGCTTTTCCTCTTCATCGATTGTATCATTGCAAGTAATACGATTGTGTCGGGTTCGATTCGATTCTCCCGACGCCAATTTAGGTAGGTTTTTCGTTGCGTTCGTTTTTTCTATGCTTTTCCTCTTAATCGATTGTATCGTTGCAAGTAATACGATTGTGTCGGGTTCGATTCGATTCTCCCGAGGCCAATTTAGGTAGGTTAATTTAGCTTATTCAAAAATAAATAAATCATTGAGTACGTGAATTGATTACGATACTTGTTCCTGCTGTTTTTATCATCGAGGATGTGAATTGATGCATTGCATGACTTGTGAAATTTTGTGTTCATATAAAATCAATAATTTTTGCGTAACTCAACTAGTTTGAGGTTAAAGATAAGGAGTTGGAGGTGAGAAAAAACTAATCCAACAATTAACTAGTAACATTTGCCATTAAAAAAGATATATGAAATCAAATTTTGACGCGCTTACAAAAATTTATAAAAAAAAAAATTAGGGTTTGGAATTGAATCGTTGATTAATTGATGCTGGGAGCTATATTAAACTAGTTTGATATTTCCTGGATGTAACCTAACCCACTTCCTTTTGTATTAGTTTAATTGGCTTAGGTTTTATGAAGCACGGATACAGATACAGATACAGATACGAACACGGACACCGGACACGACACGGACACTGACACGCCGACACAGCTAAAAATTTGAGAAATACACATAATTCAGTGTAGTTGTATGTGTCGGTGTCGTGTCGGTGTACGTGTCTGACACCGGGACATGCCTAATCCGAGGAGTGTCTGTGCTTCATAGCTTAGGGTACATTCATGAATCTAACCTAAACTGTTTTTTGTTTCTAATATATTATGTGATTGTTATGTTTGATGAATGCCATGAGTCCCTTGTTTTACTTGAGCAATTATCAATGTTGTTGTTTCTCTTCAATATCATAACATGCTCTCCTTTTTGGCTGAGGGTATTGCTGCATTGCATTGAAACTGTTATATAGGTTTCTAGAGTTCATAGTATAACATGCTCTCCTTTTTTCTTTTTCTTTTTTATTATTTTATGACAATATTTTATGGACTTTTTCAGGTCAATTTTGAGTACTTCTCAAACAAAATGCAACGCGATAAGCAAGAAGCCAACGTTCCAACCGAGAGATGGAAAATCCAAGAGAACCGGAAAAGGATTGTGAAGAAAATGTAAGAAACATGCCTACACAAAAATATGATTTAAATTGCACATTCTCTTTTAACTTATCAAAGAACTATGTATCATGTTGTTTATAATATCCAGTTGTGTAACAGATTGTGTTAAGCATAAGTTCAAATGTTAAAATCTTTCCTTTTACTTATGAAGACTTTTATGTTTATGAATTATAACATTTTGTGAAGCTCTTCAATATTCTGACATGATCTACCATCTGTTTAAATGTAATATAATCGACGCAGCATGGAAGAATTAATCAGGCATGGTCATCTTAATGACAAATCAAGTTTCCCTAAGCTTGCTCAATTAGTACAAACATTTGAGGAGAAAGTGAATGTTTCTTCCAAAACTGAGGTATTACTTTTACGCTTGTGTGTGCAATGTTATGACTTTCGTATTGCAAATTTTTTTATCGTTCTTGTAGATTTTTCAGTTCATGGACTTTGATTGTTTGTGGAAGCATATGTTCAAAGAATCAACTTTTATCTTGCAAAAAAATCACTTTCTAAAAATTCCAAAGTGTGTCTTGTTTAAGCTTTTGAAAAGAATTAGATTTCTGATTATATTGAGAAGGTACTTTGAGCAGTTTTTAAAACAAAATTGACGCTATAACTACCTTTATCAATACGAAGTGTTATTCATAATTATACTAGCTTCTGCTTTATATAAAATCTCTAAACATGACCTTTAAAAACAATAGTAACTTCTCTACTAAATATGTTTACAGGCTGAGTACATTAGTGTGGTGACTGGAAAGCTAAACTCGATTCGTGCAAATGCTCGAAAAGCTGCTGAAGCCAAAAAACTGTTGACTAATCCTTCTGCTGAAGCAAAAAATCTGGTCGCTAATCATTCTGCTGAAGCCAAAAATTTACTCACTAGTCCTTCTGCTGAAACCAAAAATCCTTCTACTAGTCCTTTGGCTGAAGCCAAAAGTCTGCTCACTTATCCTTCTGCCTCAGGTAAATTATTCTCTTCTCTTCATATTGAAATAGTTTAAGCATGTTTCCTATAATGCTTCCATGGTCACAGAAACTTTTCTAACCTTTAATATTATGCCCCGTGTATTTACTAGATTCCAATATCTGCAATCTCGTCAACATCCTCGATAGTTTCTTTTCCTTTTTCAAATGATTCATTCGTAACAAATTTAAAGCTTAGTAAGCTTTAGTTTGAAGGGAAGTGATTGAGTATTTTCGGTATTATAAATGATTTTCTAATCGGTTGATACTGATATATGTTTCACTAGTAATGCTAAGATACTCTTTAATCTAAACAAGGATTGCTATAATAGTGCGATACTCTTTAATCTAAACAAGGATTGCTATAATAGTGCTGGAGATATATTTTTGAAATGATTAAAATTCCACTATTAGTTTTAGATGCTTCTAATTTGCAAAACAAGACCTTAATTCAATATCTGATTTTATCCAGGAGGATATGTTATTATTCTGACTGAATACCAAATCTATTTAACTACTTTTTATTGGTTTTACAGTTGAATATCAATCTCTATACTACGCATTTTCAACTTTTTAGGTGGACATTAGTTACTTTCAATCTAAATGGAATTTTGGGAAGAAAAACTGTTTTTCTCTTTATGCAAGACTTTATTTATAACTGTTCCAAAACTTCATCAATTACTCCCCTCGACCTCGAAGACTAACAGGCCTTCAGTTCATTGAATGTTAATGTTTTCCTTTGCTATTTCTTGAAGCAGGAACAGATGCAAATGTAGATGTGCGGGAGCAAGTTTATCAAAGGGTAATTACTAAAATTCTTCTGAAAATTTCATCAACTCCTACCACTCCCTCCTTTATTTTAATTTTATATTTGTTAAAGCCGCTTTCATATTGTTTACATGATTTGTGGAATTTTAGCAAAGTATACCATAAAAGACCACACACATACCGAGTATCTTGTTCAATTTAGCTTGTGAATCCAAGAACTAGATTAAAAGCAGATTAGACTAAGCTCCATGTTAATCTAGTATCTAGGATTAAGCATATTTTAGGTATCTTTGGTCTTAGTAAGTAACCGTAGCTCATTTTCTAAGCTAAACGACTATGAGTTTAAGAAGGATGCCCTAGGTTCAAAACCTTGGAAACTAACATAACAACTTACTTACAAAACATTATTTATCTAGGAATTAGATGAAATTAAATGACCACTAACTTCCTAGTAATTTCTTTTTTTTTTTTTGTCTGGATTGTTATGTTAATTGGTTCTCCAGTAATTAACAATTGCTAATTTGTTAGAAATAATGTCTGTGTTACTTTCTTATTGCAGCTTCAATTTCTGAAAAATAAATACTACCCTCTAATCCATGCGATTCATCGACGGATTTCCAGAGGACTTCAGGTTTGTGAATTTTTAATCAAATTATGATTCTAGAAAACTCTCATTTGCATATCGTCCTTCTTAATTTTACTACAAATTTTTCCGATTTATGTTAAATTTCTTCAGGGTGAATCTCCAACTCGAGTTTTAAACTCAAGAGAATTGGAAAAATTTAGAATTCATAAAAGGGCAATAGAAGACCTTTTTCCACTCTTTCAACTGAGTAAAAGCCAGTTCACTAATGATATGAAGGATCGAGTGATCAAAGCAGATCAATACATACAATACCTTGTGAAGATTTTCATGCAATCCAACAAGCAACAGTCACCTGATGTGCAATCCAAGCAACAGGTATTTGGCCCGTTCAATTCTAGATTTTCTCGATCGGTAATATTCGAAACAAAAATATTGCCATTTACCACAAGTATTAGATAAAAAATAATTAAATAAATAATTGCAACAATTAACAACAAATTTCTTGGCAGAACAATACGTTTATTCAAGATCATCGAGTTGCAATGCCAACTGGCAGTTCACAGCACGGTATTATAAACCAACTGTCGGTCGTAAAAGGTAACCATTAGTTAACACGTCTTTGTAGATTCTTAAATGACCTATATGAGGTTGCTGAAAAACATTTATTTACTATATATATTTCAATCTTAGGTCCCGGCAATGCTGTAGAACAGCAGACAAACATATCACTCCAAGGATTTGGTGTAAGCAACAACGCTCCAAGGATCTCAGAAACTGAAGCATTTGGTAAACATGCCAACACTCAGAGGATTTCACCCTTGAAAGAAGAAAGCAATAATCAAAATCAAGATTCTCAGAAACCTACTCTTGATTCTGAAGAGCTATGTCCTGAAATGCAAAGATTGATTAAAGCGGTAGGCCTATAAACTTTTATGCCTTCCCCTTATTTATTTTGTCATTGACTCGTAAAAGTTGAGTGCTGATACATAGTAAATTCAATGAATCTGATATTTTTTTTTTTTCAGATGACATCTATTTCACCTCAGGCACTGCGTGCAGCAGTCGGAGATATGGAAAAGGTTGTTCGTATGAACGATGAAATACCAACCTTTATTAGTCCCGAAGGTGGAGTTTCGCCACTAAAGTGTTTGAACTACATTTGATATTGATGCATTTTCCTCAGCTAGATTATGACTTGCAATGATTTGTTCCCACAGGATGGAAAATGCGTCCCGTCTTTGATCCAACCACCTTTGATACTCCTAGTGTTTCTGCTAGCATGTCTAACGGTTTCAATCAATTCAATGACGCTGTGGAATCAGACTTGAATTCACCTGAAGCACTGCGTGCAGCATTCCGCGATATAGAAGAGGTTGTTCGTTTGAATGATGAAATACAACCCTTTATTAGTCCCGTTGGTGGGGTCTCGGAAGGTGGAGTCTCGCTACTTAAGTGTTTGAACTACATTTGATATTGATGCATTTTCATCAGCTAGATTATGACTTGCAATGATTTGTTCCCACAGGATGGAATATGCATCGCGTCTTTGATCCAAACACCTCTGGTACTCCTAGTGTTTCTGCTAGCATGTTTAACGGTTTCAATCAATTCAATGCCGCTGTGGAATCAGACTTGAATTCACCTGAAGCACTGCGTGCAGCATTCGGCGATATAGGAGAGGTTGTTCGTTTAAATGATGAAATACAACCCTTTTTTAGTCCCGTTGGTGGAGTCTCGGAAGGTGGAGTCTCATCGCTAAAGTGTTTGAACTACATTTGATATTGATGCATTTTCATCAACTAAGATTATGACTTGCAATGATTTGTTCCCACAGGATGGAATACGCGTCGCGTCTTTGATCCAACTGCCTTTGATACTCCTAGTGTTTCTGCTAGCATGTTTAACGGTTTCAATCAATTCAATGACGCTGTGGAATCGGACTTGAATTCACCTGAAGCACTGCGTGCAGCATTCGGCAATATAGAAGAGGTTGTTCGTTTGAATGATGAAATACAACCCTTTCTTAGTCCCGTTGGTGGAGTCTCAGAAGGTGGAGTCTCGCCACTAAAGTGTTTGAACTACATTTGATATTGATGCATTTTCATCAGCTAAGATTTTGACTTGCAATGATTTGTTCCCACAGGATGGAAAATGCGTCGCGTCTTTGATGCAACCCCCTTTGATACTCCTAGTGTTTCTGCTAGCATGTGTAACGGTTTCAATCAATTCACTGACGCTGCGGCATCAGACATGAATTTATTGACTAAGAGAAGAAAATGTTCTCAAACTGTGGTAATCTTCATTTTTTTTTCTTTCATCCATTGAAATCTACTAGAAGAGTATGCCGTTATTTTTTTTTATCTCACTTCTTGCACGAATTTTACTGTCACATTGTTAACTCTAGCAGGAAATTCAGAATGTTTTAGCAGAAATAAAAGACATAAATAATCAATTGTTTGACTGTGAGGTGGTTATCGCTGAGAAGGAAAATGTTGGAAGTGTAGTAGGATTAGCTTCAGAACAAGGTGGAGGATTACTTGTTAAAATTATGTACAATGCAGTGACGATCGATCAAGACCTTGTATCTCACTTCACTTCTGATAAAAAGGTAAATGATTTTATATTCTGCCTTGAATTATTTGCATTGATCATTTTGATTTTTATCTCATTGATTATGAATATTATTTCTGCAGTCATTGATCAATCCGCTGCGGTTATTTATTCCTGCAAGTTATCCGTCTTCCTCTCTTATCTTTCTGGACGAATTACCGTTGCAAGACAGGTTAGTGACTATAACTGTATTCTCTTTCATTTATGCTTTTGAGCTCCTATGCATATAGGTTTGAGTAGTTATCAAGTTATGTTTGTATACTTTGAGACTATTGAAGTATATATTAAATAGATGATACATGTTAGTGCTACACATTTAGAGTGGAACATGACAGATGAGGAAGTTTCTGGTTGGTCTTGTGGTTTTAATTTTTTATTTATTCTTTGTTGATATAGAATATGCAGAGAGAATGTAGATGCATAGAAAACTAATATCTTTTAGTAAAAAAAAAAAACTAATTTCTTAAATATGCAATTTTGAGTTGACTATAGAACATAGAATCTTATGAAGCACACTAAAATAATATTCTATTGTTAAGATCACTGAAGCAATTTGGCTCAAGTGATTAATGAGTTTCATCAATGACGAGTTGTTCAGGAGAACAGGATTTAGATTCCTGGATGGAACAATTCTTGACCAAACTTTACTTACTTTCCGACCGAACTCCGGACTATCAGGGTCTCTTTTCTTTGCAAACCGGAGGGTTAACACAAAAAAAATATAAATTTTCTTTTATTTGATGGGCATAGTATTATATACATAGTGTGGATCTAACACTAATCACTTTATTACCAGTGTGTGTGTACACATACTTGATAGATGATATTTGCAATATATAGTTGTTGACCATAGTATGTGTTTAATAATTTGAATTACATGCAGTGAGGACTTTAGAGCTTTGTTTGAGAGAGCAAAAGGAAAGCTGAGAGTTAATCTCGAAAGCATGAGCCAACCATGGTTGATTAAGGATGTAGCTAGAGCATGGGAACGTTGTGCTAGAGAAGCAATCCTTGAATATGCACATGTTAATGGTGGTGGAACATTTACCTCATTGTACGGTGGTTGGGAATTCTGTTGATTCATTCCCATTTGCCTTGTTTGTTTCAGCCGGAAGATTGTATAATTATGTACAATAGAAGAGTGTGAAAAGTTAAGAATGGTTCATACTATTGAGTTTGATGAGACTTTGAAATCAGTGTTCATAGTCATGCTTGTGGAGATAATCCTCATGTGGATGGATGAGTATTTATGCATGATATGTTGTTGAAGTTTAATTTTAATATATTTGAACATATATATATGAGCATCTCCGTATCAAAATCAATTGAAGGTAAACAAATTGGTTTGATTTCATTTTTGGAGATTTTTTTTTTTTTTTTGTATCAGTTAAAAATGACTAATTTCATTAGTTTGATTTTTATACTATATTTTTATGAAATTCATATAAAACCAAATTGATTTTTAAAAAAAAATTAAAGTAGCATGTTGTTCTTTTAATTTTTTTTTAAATAACAATAAAAACTATTATTACTTCACTAGCCTCAACCTACACACCAAATATGAAGCATGACAAATAATGAAATAGCCATAAATACAATTATACATAAATTAGCAGGCAAATTACTGTCCCTTTTGAGAATCATTTTCAATATACATCTGTTACCACTAATAAATAAAGCAGAGAGTTCATCCTCTGCCCTTTGCACAAGATTCTTCATCACTGCCTACTAAAGAACATATGCCCTAACTTTCTCTATTTGAGGTTGCTAGCAACTAATCATGGTTATAATCATATTCTATGAAGTCAGTATACAATGGAGAGCTATCCTCTGCTAGGTGAAGTAGGGAAAAACATTCATCACAAAAATAACAAGGGTTTTTTGGTGTCCATTTGTCACCCACTGTGACCTTTGTAGCTCTGAATATATTGCAAACATAACATTTCTTGAAATGCATCTTCAGTTGAAAAGTGACTATTGGATAAACAGCCCGATTATGTACATCATCAGCATGAATTGACCTCATATCTCGTATCACAAAGGTATGTGTACAGTCACCCTGCATGTGGACAGAACGCACCGCATTAAACGTCTTTCTAATATCCAAGAAAACAATGATCAATTTGGCCACATGAAAGACCATCTTAGTTGGGACTCAGCGAATGCATTGTTTGGGAGGGGAATCCCTCGCATTGATTGGGAGTGTTTAGTGGGGAGGAGAAAAGAAGGCTTATGACAAGCATTCTCTTTGTTTTGGGAGTATTATAAAAGTATGGAGAGGTGTTAGAGACTTCTTCAAAACCCTCCAAATTAGGGGGTTTTAATCCTATGAAGAAAAATAAAGCCCTATGCAAGATGGAGGGCTATCAACCCTTCTCCTTTCCTTTCTTCCCCCTTATCCTCAAATTCCTTCCCTCGCTTTCTCTCCTAACCCCTCCGAAACAAAATCGTAAAGAACATGTTATTCTAAAGAGAACTTACATCATTCTAGCATGAAATCTGGATTCTTTAAAGGTAGTGTTTAGCATACGTTAAAACAACACAAAACAAAACTTATGGATTCTTTACTATGTTTGATGGATATTAAAAAACTAAATAGAACATGGCATGAAGTAAAAAATGCGGAACATTTAAGTTACAGAAAAAATGATGGAACCAAACAACATAAAAGTAGGAACAGTACAGAACAGGTTGTTTCATTCCATTATATCCTTGCATCAAACATCGCTGAAGTTTTGCCTCTACACTTGAGAGACATTGTACTATTGTAAAATAACAAAACTCAGCCAAACTCCCCTTTCAATTACCCTATGTAGGGGTGTTCAAAAAAACCGGTCTTGATATTATAATGTTGTAAAAACCTGAGCCGCTTTGTTTGGAATACAACAAACCAGTTAGAAAACAACTCAGTTTATGGACAACCAGTTAGAAAACAATTTGAACTGCACTGATATGTTCTCTAAAAGCCCAAACCATATGGAAAAAACCTGAGCCGCTTTGTTTGGAATACAAGAAACCAGTTAGAAAACAATTCAGTTTATGGATAACCAAAAGTCGGTGGTAACGTCGTCATCATCTTGTTTTGGATCTGTACTGGGGAATCTCGTGCATAAGAGTACCAAAATTATGTTTGAGCCATCTATTTCTGCCATGATTTTAGCTTCACTTTTAATGAATTTTTTTAATAAAGAATTAAAGATTGTTGCTGCAATTTAGGTCCGCTATTTTAGCTTCAATTTTAGTGAAAAAAATTGAATAAGCATTAAAGGATTCCAATCCAAGTCATAGGCCAAGAAATAAATTGAATAAGCATCAAAGGATTCCAAGTCATAGGCCAAGAAATAAATTGAATAAGCATCAAAGGATTCCAAGTCATAGGCCAAGATAATTGAATAAGCACTATGTCAGTTTAAAGTTCCAATGCTTCTAAATCTTTTCTAAACAATGTTTATGTTCAAAAGAAAATATTTTACTGGAAGACACTAGGCCAAGATCATGCATACTGTGCAAGTGTCTTCGTTACCTTAATTCTTGATGACTCTCAAATTATTTAGCACCACAGTGCAGAGAAAAGGAAAACAAAACATATATTGATGGGTTTAAACTAAAAATTCAATTTTGAAACGGTTTAAGCAAATTAAACTGGTTCTCATTATATAAAGGTTCTGAACCAGTTCCAAACCGAATTGAAGCCAAATTTAAAAAACAACTGGTTTTTAGTGAAACAGTTATCGATAACCGAACCATAAGTTTGGTTTATTTATGAATTATGCACACCCCTAACCATTAGACAAGTTTCAGGAGCCGTGTCATATTTAAAGTAAAAGAACAATGAAAAATGGAAATAAGGCAACAATCAAACAAAAGGCCAGTGACAGAAAAAAGAAAGTACCTGATGACAATAAAGGTATGCAGCACCAAGTCGAAAGCTTATGTCACAAAAACGTATCTTGTGCATCTCAACAGATGTGAAACGGGGCAAGTGTGATACAGATGCTTCCCCAAGGACTGCCTTTTGTTTCTTCTGTAGTTCCCCATTTATAATATAATCCCATTTCTTCTGTGCCTCCTCCTTGGAGTTTCGGAGCCAATCAAATATAGGTCTGGTCAAATCAATAGCAGATGGATCCCTCAAATCAGTGTAAAATACATCCTGCAAAGAACTAGCTTTTAGTCAGATTTGATGAAGGAATAATTGTCTCATTACAAGAGGTAGCTTAGGTAGATACCTCAATGAGAAAATAACCAGAAGGATCATGCTGTCCAGCTTTCTGCATAACCTGGTCTGTTGAGCAACATATCTTGTCTCTCAATCCAGTTAACGTCTGCTCACCAAGAACTAGCAACTCTTGGGTCTATCGAAAAAAAAAAAGAACAGGGAGGGAGGCCCTACATGTTAATTTTGGTGGTAGTTATACAAGATTCATATTCAAATTTAGATCTTGAATTTATTCTCACTGCATCATCAGGGCATTTAATACCTTGACACCTTTTTGAACATTATGGTAAATCTCCACAGAAAGAACAACTTCTGGATCATGCAAAGGTATGTACTCCTGAAGGCCTCCTGTGTTGACCTGACAAACATTAAACTAGAACAATGATAGGCAATATGAACATGAAAAAAGAGGGGAAATGCATACAACTTTGATACTGGTTTGAAAATATGAAATTATCGTTAATAATATGAAGCAATAATCAGATAAGACATTTTGGAAACCTTCATGGAAGAACTTGTGGACCGGAGAGACATCATCCTTTCTGTTCTTACTGGTCTGTTGGAAGATTCATTGATCCTGCAAACAAGACTAGACAAAAGGACAAGACACCTGAATTAGATTTAGCACATAAAATGGAATAATCACATAAATATTCACAATACTGACTCAAGTGAATGAAGTTTGATTTCTGCCTTGTCTTCTTCCTGCTTCTGTTTGATTCTCACAACCTTCTCCACCTTTTCTGTACAATTACTCTGGCAATCAATCAAATATAAGAAACAGTTAGCATCTGAATAAACAGATCAGGACACACATTCATCTCAAAGTCCAGCGTGAAGCAGCTTCTAACAGTTAGCATTATCTGACTAATTTATTTTAAAAGCAAACTTGGTCAAATAATATGCAACAGCAATTAAAGTAATGGTTAACAGGTGGAAATGTAAATAATGTTTAACTAACTTATTCCAAGACGAAAAAAAATATAAGCATCAAATATTTACAGGGAACCATAAATGCTTCCAGAGAGTAGAGAGTTAACATACATCAAGAATGGGATTATTTGGTCCATTTCTCCTTTTCCTGGGATTCTTCTCCTGACACCTGCTGCCAAATGAAACAATATTTTCTTAAGAGAAGTTGAAAGTGAACGGGATACAGTATCTTTATTATTATCAGTATCTTGCCAATAGTTCCTTATAGCGGCACTATAGTGGAATAGCGTAGCAGTGATAGGGTTCGGCGCGACGTGATCTCCCCATGAGCTGCCTTCAGCAGCGGGTGGTTATAGCAGCCAGAAATGTGGCAACCCCGCTATTACTGCTATAGTAATCTAGTGTCACTTCAGTTGTGGCTAATGGAGTTGAGGAGTTGGAAGTGGAAGAACAAGAGTTTGAATTGAATCAAGCGATAAACAAGATAATATTGACGTGGTGGAATTTAGAAGTGAAGATGAGGTACACCGATGCGGAAACATGATCTTGAGTAGTTTTAGAACTTGATTTTAATTGCTTGTCATTTTGTTTACTTTTAGAACTTGATTTTGTTGTTTTGAAGTGATGTCATTTTGATTACAGTTAGAACTAATTTTATGTGAAATGACAAAGTTGATTATAATTATTAAGTATGATCGTCCCTTTAATTTTGTGTATTTTTCTATTTTGAATATTAATGATGTATCTTGTTGGAATCTATGTTTACTTTACTCTGTACATTGTTCTTTAGTCTTCACAATAGCGGTCATCTTGCTATCCACTATACCGCTATAGCATTTTTGCGGTTTGGTTCTATGCGCCACTATCTAGGATTAACAACATACTTAGGCCTAATGTATATGCATTTAAGCTAATGAATTCAAACAAGTACAATACTATATAATTGTCTAACACTTTATAATAAAAGTTCAAGCATACATACAATCACTACTTTAATCATTTATACAAATGAATTAAAGGGAGTGGAAGTGACTAACCTTGCATTAGGTGGACGGTTTTTGTTGTTCCCTCTACCCTGTATGTAATAACATTTTGATTAAAGATACAAACCAAATTAAAAATTAAGTAATTAAAAAAAAAAAAAAAACAAACAATCATTTTGTTCTGAGTCTTTAAATGTATAATTTTTCTAGTGACATCCCAAATAAACCTGATTACACTCCAAAATGACTAAAATACCCTAAAAATGAAATAAGTCATGCAAACTGAGTTTATGGTAGTGTATGTACACTGAGTTTACACTATACTCTTCTAAAACCGGAAGAAAAAAATGATATCGAAGAGAACCAAAGAATAGTTTCCAAATACAAAGCATCAAAAAGAAAATGAAGAAAAAACATGAAAACTCGTAGAATCGTCATTGAAGAAGAGTGATTTCATTCAGATTGGTCACACATACATGAATGTTGGTTTTGAAAAATTAGATACACAAGGGCAATTTTAGTATTATCAAAATTTTGGGGGTGTAAATATAAAAAATCTTAAATGTATTGAAATTGCAAACACATCCTCAAAATGTCACCTTTTGTTAGTAATCATATCAAGTTCAAAGATGAAAATGAATAATAAAACATAAACTTGCGAATACGTTTAAACAACAAAATGAGTATTGACTCGGAATAAAATATTGAGAAGAGCGTACATAGAGATACATACCTGAAAGGCTTGTTTGAAAGCCATGTCCGTTAACTCATCGTGTGTAAATAGTTTAAGGTCATCGACACTGTAAAAGGAATGAGCAAAATTAGATATACTAGTTTTGAAAATAAAGAAAAGAGAAAGAATGTCCATAGTATACATACGAGATATCATCATCATCATGATGAGAAGAAGAAGAAGAAGAAGAATGTTGAGATAGTTCAGCTTGTAGAATCTTGACTTGATAAAGAAGATGATGTTGAAAAAGAGGAACGCTGGTTATGGAGGAGGAAACCATATTGGAGATGTAAATGGGTCCACCCTTTGCAATCGGGATCGAAGGATCATCGCATTCTTCTCCTCCGTCCATTATTTCACTCTTGTTCGGTGGCTCCGCCGCAGTTGTCGGTTGAGATAAAGTAGATGAATAGTTTTACTTTTACCAACTACATTCATCTTTCTCTTTTTTTACCGTTAGATTCATCTCTTTACCCAAACTACTGTAGTACTCTACTCTGTCAAAAAAGTATACTACTATCTACTCTCAGTATAGTATTTTTATTTGGCTTTTGTTACACCCTGGTATATTACTTTAACCTTTAGATAATTTTGCAATTCTCTAGTTGGTAAATTTTTTAAATTGAAAAATCAATAATTAATTTTGAATTTAATTTATATATACCCACAAAATAAAATATTTTTATACATGTATCAAACCAAATCATATCATATTAAATCAATTTTCGTAGAGCTATTAAAAATTAACTTGACCAAGAGGCGTCAATTTGATTAAATACACGTGTAAAAAGATTATAGCATAGAAGTTAATCTCATTTTTTCAATGAAACGAAAACTTTTAATGAATTTAATTTATAATTGTCAGTGTAATTGATCGTAATCGATAGATCATTGATTATGTTTGATTCATATCTATTTTGAAAATTACAAACATGATTGGTTGTAATTTGCTAAGGTGTAAAAACTTTTACACTATTGATGTATGATGATTATGTCAGGAATTTATTTTAATAATTTATAAGATTAATTTTTATGCACTCGCGGTGTAATTTATTTTATACACGTTTTCAATCAAATCACAATAAATTTCACTTTTATAAATTAATTCCTAAAATATATGCATAAATATCTGCATGACATGATTTTTTTTTTTTTGTGGTGTTTGGGATTCGAACTCCGAATCTTGCATATATTATGCATTGTCCCTACCAATTAAGCTAAACTCACGAAATGGATACATGTATTTTGATTCAATCTTTAAAAAAAATTATTTTGATTGAAGTGTAGGTAAGTAAAAAGCTATGAGCTTTTATTTTGAGAGAAAAAAGCTATGAACTTATAGGCTATAGCTACAAACGGTGGGCTACAGGCATACATTTGTAAAATATCTTCTTCCCTAGTACATGATACAAAATTTATGTGAAACTCATAAATTTAGTGGGACTCATGAGTTTTAATTAACAAAAAAAAAAAAAAAGTGTGTTTTTTTTTTTGACAAAAAAAGAAAAGTGTGTTAAAAAATGTGTTAAAGAATTCTTAGGTATATTCAGTTAGAACATATGGTAGAAGTGTGTCGTTACATGGCAATTTAAATTAGGTTTAAAGTTATTGTTAGTCATGTAGTTGAGTTAACACAATTTTAACTGTAAATTGAATTAATCATTTAATCAATTAAATTAACCAAATTTCTAACATGATTAACAAGGTGTCACAAACGTAAAAAATAAAATAAAAATGGATGTGTGAATATGTTGCTCAAAAGTAAAAACATTACTCTACCCAAGCCCTTCGATATAATACACATGACTAATTTTATTGAAAGGTACCCAAACCCTGTAAAACTTATAATGATGTCATAATATTCATTTTCTCACTTTATATATATTTTTTAAATGTACAAATGTTAATAATTAATTATTAAGTTAGTTTTTTCTTCTTTGTTTGGGTTCGAATACAGGACTGTTCAGTTCAGTTTCTCATACTATGGAAAAGTATTGAAAGAAAATAAATGAAAAGAAAAGAATAAGCTAAGTTAGTTTGAATTAACAAACTAACTAACTAACAGTGACAGCTGTGAAAAGTGATAACTAACTACACCTGTCATAACTAACCTAATTGCAATGAAATGAGAAGTTAAACGCAAATGCAAAGTGTAATAAGAAAAGTCATCACCTTTTCATAACATTTCCAAGTAAGCGTATATTTGAACTTCCAATTCAGTGGCGCGCTCATATATGAAAAACATTCTTCACTCTTCTAATAACACACTCACCTCACTCATCTCTCTCTCTCTCTCTCTCTCTCTCTCTCTCTCTCTCTCTCTCTCTCTCTCTCTCTCTCTCTCTCTCTCTCTCTCTCTCTTCTGTTTTACTTCTAATAACACACTCACCTCACTCATCTCTCTCTCTCTCTCTCTCTATCTCTCTCTCTCTCTCTCTCTCTCTCTCTCTCTTCTGTTTTACTTCTAATAACACACTCACCTCACTCATCTCTCTCTCTCTCTCTCTCTCTCTCTCTCTCTCTCTCTCTCTCTCTCTCTTCTGTTTTACGTGTGACAAAAGGTATACTTCGTTCTTAACAAGTCTGTTTTATGGATTCTTGATACATGTTCTTGTTCTTCTTGCATTGCATGTTTTTGTCAATTTTGTAATCATGTAAAATCAAAATTTTCATGCGGTTACAATAACTAATTTATTTTTCTAGCTATGAAATTCAATCATTCATTAATTCATCTTCTAATCTTTCTTAATTTTTTTTGACATTTCATTAATCTAACCTAAACTACTTCGTTTTGTATCTGATTGTTATGTTTGATGAATGTATGAGTCCCTTGTTTTGCTCTACAATGTTGTTTTCTCTTCAATTCAACATGCAAAGTGCGCGACATTTTGTTGGCTGAGGGTATATTGCTACATTGCATTGAAACTGTTGAAGAAGTTACTTGAGTTCATTGTATAAGTGCTCTTCCAATTTTTATTTTCTCACAAAATTTGTGACTTTTCAGGGAAATTTTGAGTACTTCTCAAACAAAATGGAACCTGGTAAGAACGTAGCCAACAATGTGACTGAGAGAAGGAAGAGGATAGAGTACCGAAAAAGCGTTGTGGAGAAAGTGTAAGAAAACATAAAATATGATTCGAAATTACGCATTTTCTTTTGATTTATCATAAACCTTAGTATCATGTTGTTTAGGTATCAAGTTATCTTTGATTGCACTGACAGATTTGGCTTGACAATGAGTATCTGATAACTAACTTCTTTTTACTGTTAAAAACTTTTAATTCTTTATGTTTATAGCTTTTAGGAAGCTCTTCAATATTCTGACATTATCTTTAAAATATAATCGATGCAGCAAGGAAAATTTAATCAAGCACGGTGCTCTTAATAATGTATCAAGTTTATATGAGCTTGCTCGATTAGCAGAAACACTTGAGGAGAAAGTGAATGCTTCTGCGAAAACTGAGGTATCACTTTTAAGCTTTATGTGTGCAATATTTTCTTATTGCAAATATACTTTATCCTTCATGTGGATTTTCAGTTCATGGACTTTGCTTGTTCCTGCAAGTACATATTCAAAGAATCGACTTTTATTTTACAAAAAATCTCTTTCTAAAGAATTCAAAGTGTGTCTAGTTTAAGCTTTTGAAAAGAATTAGATTTCTGATTATATTGAGAAGCTACTTTGAGTAGTTTTTAAAACAAAATTGACGCAATAACTACCTTTGTCAATACAAATTAAAGTGTTTTTTTTGTAGTTACACGCTTCTGCTTTATATGAAATCTATAAACATACTAAATCTGTTTACAGGCTGAGTACCATAGTTTGATGGCAGAGGAGGTTGCTAAAGCGAAAAAGTTGTTCACTAAAACTTCTGCCACAGGTGAATTATTCTCTTCTCTGCATATTCAAATGGTTAAAGTATGTTTTCTATAACGCTTCCATGGTACTGGAAACTTTTGTAGCCTTCAAAACTAAGCCTTGTTACTCTTGTAGACAAGAATTTAGACTTTCCTGCCTCTTAATGCCTACCTGCCTTATTTGCAGTATGATTTTTTTTTTAGTTCTTGCCACAAATTTCTGCTATTGATTATTGCAATGATGTCCGTTCTTTTCTGATCATGCAACATTCTGACTATCTCTTTAGGCTGATGATCATTGCAGCCAATTTTCATATCTGCTAAGATACTTTACCAGTTTCAGCCATGTTTTATGGAGTCAATATCATATTTTCCTTTTCAGATAATTCATTTTTAACAAACTGAAAGCATAACAAGCTTTAGTTTAGAATGAGTTTAGATTAATCGGTTGATCCTGATATGTTTCACTAGTAATGATAAGATACTCTTTAGTCTAAACAAGGATTCTACAATAGTGCCAGAGATACATATTTGCAATGTCTAATTTCTACTAATAATTTTAGAAGCTTCTAATTTCCACAACAAGACTATATAGTTCAATAATTTTAATGCTTGGTAGACCAACATTTGATTTTATCCTTGAGGATGTGCTATTATTTTGATCACTCAATTTCTTGAAGCAGGAACTGATGCAAACATTGACTGGCAGGAGCAAGTTTATAAAAGGGTAATTACTAAAAGTGTTCCAAAAATTTCATAAACTCCTCCTTCTCTCCACATTTTATCTTTATGCAATCTCTTAAAGTCGCTTTCATATTGTTTACATGATTAATGAAATTCTACTAAAGTGAGGCACAAAGGATACATACATACTGTGTATATTGGTTCAATTATGCTTTTGAATCGATGAACTAGACTGAAAGCATATCACACTAAGCTCTGGTCTGTTGCTGAGAAAAGAGAAAACAAGTTTTAAGGAGGGCCAAGGTTCAAACCTTGGAAATTAACATAACAACTAACTTAACATTTGTCTAACCAAGAAAAAAAGTAAACCACTAACATACTAGTTATTTTGTTTGTGTGTGGATTGTTTATGTTCATTGATTCTCCAATAATTAACAATATGTTGTGTTACTTTCTTATTGCAGCTTCAACTTCTGAAGGAAAAATACTACCCTCTGGTCCATGCAATTCACCAAAAGCTTTGCAAAGGACTTCAGGTTTGTGAATTTTTCAATCAAATTATGATTCTAGAAAACTCTCATTTTCATATCGTCCTTCTTAATTTTGCTACATTTTCTTATCGTCCTGTTTATATTAAATTTCTTCAGGCTGAATCTTCAACTCAAGTTTTAAACAAAGGAGATTTGAAAAATGTTAGATATCATAGAAGTGCAATAGAAGACCTTTTTTCACTCTTTAAACTGAGTAAAAGCCAGATCACTACTGATATGAAGGATCAAGCGAGCAAAGCAGATGATTACGTACAATTACTTTTAAAGATTTTCATGAAACCTAACAAGCAAGAGTCACCTGATGTGCAATCCAAGCAACAGGTTTTTGACCCGTTTAATTCTTGATTTTCTCAATCCGTAATATTTGAAACAAAAATAGCGCCATTTACCGCAAGTATTTGAAAAAAAAAATCATTTAATAACAAGTTACATCATTTAACAACAAATTTCTTGGCAGAACAATACGTTTCTTCAAGATCACCAAGTTGCAATGCCAATTGGCAGTTCACAGCGTGGTATTATAAACCCACCATCGATCGTAAAAGGTAACCATTAGTTGACACTTCTTTGTAGATTCTTAAATGACCTATATGAGGTTGCTGGAAAACATTTATTTGCTATATATTTCAATCTTAGGTCCCGGCAATGCTGTAGAACAGCAGACAAACATTTCATTCCAAGGATTTGGTGTAAGCAACAATGCTCCAAGGATCTCAGAAACTGAAGCATTTGATAAACATGCCAACACTCAGAGGATTTCACCCTTGAAAGAAGAAAGCAATAATCAAAATCAAGATTCTCAGAAACCTACTCTTGGTTCTGAAGAGCTATGTCCTGAAATGCAAAGATTGATTAAAGTGGTAGGCCTATAAACTTGTGCTTGCGCCTTATTTAATTTTTCATTGACTCATAAAAGTTGAGTGCTGATACATAGTAAATTCAATGAATCTGATGTTTTTTTCAGATAACATCTATGTCGCCTGAAGCACTAAGTGCAGCAGTTGGTGACATTGAAAAGGTTGTCCGTTTGAATCATGAAATACCAACCTTTATTAGTCCGGAAGGTGGGGTCTCACCACTGAAGTGTTTTAATTACATTTGATATTACTGCATTTGAATCAGCAAGATTATGACTTGCAATGATTTGTTCCCACAGGATGGAAAATGCCTCGCAGCTTTGTTGCAACCACCTTTGATACTCCTGGAGTTTGTGCTAGCATAGGTGAAGGTTTCAATCAGTTCACTGACGGTGCGGCACCTGAACTGGATTCATTCACAATGAAAGGAAAATGCCCTCCAGCTGTGGTAATCTTCCTCCTCCTTTTTTTCTACCATTGAAGAGTATACCATTATTTTTTTCTCAATTCTTACAAGAATTTTTACTGTCACATTGTTAATTGTAGCAGGAAAATCAGAATATTTTAGCAGAAATAAAAGACATTAACAATCGATTGTTCGACAGTGAGGTGGTTATCGCTGAAAAGGAAATTGTTGAAAGTGTAGTTGGAGTAGCTTCCGAA
The DNA here is from genome assembly GCF_051527215.1 of Medicago sativa. Taxonomy (NCBI): domain Eukaryota; kingdom Viridiplantae; phylum Streptophyta; class Magnoliopsida; order Fabales; family Fabaceae; genus Medicago; species Medicago sativa. The sequence continues at coordinate 32,949,548 of NC_140756.1, read as the reverse complement.
CAAAGTGAGGGATTACTTGTGAAAATTATGTACATTGCAGTGACTATCAATCAAAACCTTGTATCTCACTTCACTTCTGATAAAAAGGTAAATGATTTTATATTCTGTTTTGAATTATTGAACATTTTGATTTTCATCTCATTGACTATGTATATTGGTTTTGCAGTCATTGATCAAACCACTGCGGTTGCTTATTCCTGAAAGTTATCCGTCTTCCTCTCTTGTTATTCTGGACGAATTGCCGTTGAAAGTCAGGTTAGAGACTACGATTGTATTATCAAGATATCAAGATATAAGCAATTATGCATCTAGTTCTGACTAGTTATCAAGTTATGCTTGTATACTTTGAGACTATTTACTTCCTACTTGACACATGACAACCATAAAACTCTATAAACATGATTATAAAGTTTTCACTTACTACCATTGTGTCCTACTATAGATAATAATGAAAAAGACTAACATTCATTTTGTATCAACTAAATGAATTTTCAAGAGAGGTTGATATGTTACATGTTAGTGCAGCACATTGAAAGTGATACATAATATAAATGAGGAAGTTTGTTTTTAATTGTATGGTTTCAATTTTTTTTTTTGTTAATATAGATGAAGCAGAGAGAATCTAGATGCTTAGGATCTTCGGTCTATACATACATTAGTTGATATTACAATAGTTGATATATTGAAATACTAGCTTTGATTGTTAAGAAGCATCATTTTCAAAGTTTCTTAAACATGGAACTTTGATTAAATCTATAAAACCCAAAATCTCATGTGACATGCTAAATAATCTTTTATTGATAAGAAACTTCTATGCAATTCCCATCGAAGTTGTGCTTAGATTGATTTTCTTTTATTTAATTGACATAGTATTTGGTAAATTGTGTGCATCTAATACATGAATTTATTTTAGCTATCAAATATATAGATATACTTGATTGATGATGGATTATATTTGCAATGTATAGTCCTTGACCATAATTTGTGTTTAATAATTTGATTACATGCAGTGATGATCTGAGAGCTCTCTTTGAGAGAGCAAAAGCAAAGCTGAGACTTAAACTGCAAAGCACGAAGCAACCATGGTTGATTAAGGATGTAGCTAGAGCATGGGAACATTGTGCTCGAGAAGCAGTCCTTGATTATGCACATGCTAATGGTGGTGGAACATTTACCTCAATGTATGGTGGTTGGGAGGAGTGTCATTGATTCATTCTCATAATCGATTTGTTCTGTTTGTTGATTCAGCCCCGCAAGTTGTACATGTGTAGAAGAAGTGTTTGAAAATGAAGGATGGTTCAGACTAGTTAGTTTGATGAGAACTTAAAACTTATTGTTTTAAATCAGTGTTCATTGTTTTAAAACTTGTTGATGTATAAAAAGTGTACATGTCTATTCATTTTGCTACTCCATTTCTGTTTTGCTGGGTTTCTGGTTTGCTCGTTTTTTCTGGATGTTGTGTTGCTGTCTGTTTTGGATTTTAATCATGCAGGAAAAATTTCCAAGGATGTATAAAATGATTTCAAATCTGTTGGGTGGATCCCTCATCAATGGGAGTCCCACCGAGTTAGAAGAAAAAAAAAAAGTATGTATGTATGTCTGTGTTTGTGAATGGGTTTATCCCATGTGTTATGTTGATAGTTAGGAAAGGGAATTAAAATCTCTAAGTTCCTAAAAACAACAGCAGTAGCATGCCTAAGAAAAGTGCCACACGAGGAAGTGGTTCAACAAACGAATCAGGATCTGCTTTATTTTTGCTGAAATTTTAGTTTTGTCAAAGAGGGAGAATTTTAAGAACACTGCATATTCCGTCGTGCGTTTTGGTCTTGTCAAAATCTCGCTGTTAAATCCACCTTGGTGGGCAAGTTTCCTTTGGGAGATCTCGATGTCTACGGACTAGTTGAGTAGTATTGGGTAAAATTTCTTACAGTTTTGAGCTTTCACAGTTTCTATTTTTTATAAGCAAATATTTTTTAAAGTGAGTACAAGGGATATTCGAAATCAATTACAAAGAGTCAACAATGAAATACTTTGAAGAGAAACAAGTGTATTCGACCAACATTCCGAAAAAGCTAAATTTTTGTTTCTACCCTCCTTGCATATGAACCATGAGACCAAGAAAGACGCTTAATTTGATCTACCACCCCCACAGAGTTAGTCACTTTACGGTTAAAGAGAACATCATTCTACTCAAACCAAATATACCAATCCATTGTGAACCACACGAGACGAGACACCTTTTTCTATCTTTCCTTTGCACAGGTTGATAAATAAGAAAGTACTTCACCACTTCAGAACTCCACCCTCTAATCATGACTCCCATCCATTTGAAAATCATGTTCCAAACTTCCGAAGGCTTAGGACACGATGCAAACAAGTGGCTAGAGAGTTCAACATTATTGAAATGGCATTGTTGATGCACAATCCTACTCTTTTTGGAAGTCTATCTTGCAATAAACTACATCCAAATGCGCTAATTTTTTATGGTACGTCTGCGATCCAAACACATTTATCTGCAGCTGCAAAATCATCATCATAATCTGGCAGCCATCTGAACAATTGAACAATTGCAAATTTTTTACTCCAAGCCCTCCTTAGCTAGACAAACCTTCTCCTAACTCACCATATATTAATTTTCATATTATCCAAACCACCTTCCCAAATGAGCCTTCTTTGCATTTTCACCAATTCATTTATCAGCTTCCTCGGAACTTTAAAGTAAGAAAAGTAGAATAACAGTAAACTACTCATAATGAATAAGTTAGCCATTTGTTATCAAAAGTTTCCTTGGCAATGGAGGTTCAGGTACACGTATATGTTGATGAAAAAGTTTCTACTTGAGGGTGAACATAATGAATTGATGACTCGCGCTTGAAAGGGATATTGATGTAGCAAGTGTGAGGTGTGTTAAAAGTCTCACATTAGTTGGAAAGTTGAGTGTTGAGTAATATATAAGTAAGAGGAATCATAAACTCAATATCTTAAGGTTTTTGATTAAGATCTAATGTCTAACTCGTGTCGTTGCTATTCGTCAATGTGATTGATCCCTTGAGCTCTCCTCGTGACACAACAATTTCAACACACTCGTGATTTGTTATGATGCACATGTAAAATTTACCTTTGATTTGTCAATAAGTTGTTGATAATAATCACTTTATACTTTAAAGAGTTGACAACTGGACAAGAGTCTGATCATATACTCATGCCTTTAAATGATATGAATTTAGGACTTTATGACCCAAATACACATTAATATGCATCTCACTTTTATAAGAGATGCTCATGTTAGTTAGCAACACTCACCGTCACTTTTTTTTTCTTCCCAATATCCACCATCTTATTATATGAAATTCATGTGATTCTCCTCATTTTATGTGTCATCAATTTTGACATGATGACATCCATATGATTTTTTTCACTCAATAAAAGAGTAAATGTTACTAACACTCCTCAATTTAAAAATAAATTGTTATACTTGAGTATATGTATTATCATTTCATTTAATACTCCTCATTTGATTATATGTAGTATACACCAATGGTCTAGCTTCGACCCCTAACCACCAAAAAATATAGTATTGAAGATCAAAATAGAATATTTTAAATAAAAATTGGGGAAGGAAAATTTAATTAATAAGAATGACACTAATGACCGTATTACAATTGCCACATGTGGGATTTGAATTATGTGTCTTAAAGGTTACAAAGCCAAACTCTAACCACTAAATATTTTACATGAGAATATATTCATATATCTATAAAAAATATATTATTCCTTAAATTATACCATAAAATATATTACAAAAGATTAAATGTTTGACATAATTATTTTATAAATCATTATGTATATAAAAAAATTAAAATTTTTCTCTTTTAGCACATTGTTTATTTCTCTCTCTAAAAAAACACATCCTATTCCATATTTGTAATGAAACAAATATAGAGATATAATTTTTTATAATATGAAGAAATAAAATGAGGAATTATCGGTGGTAAACACCCTCCGTCCCTAATTATAATCCCATTTTGAAAAAAGTCTAGTCCCTAAATATAAGCCCTTATACAAATTATAGGTGTATTTAATATTTATTTATTTTTAAACATATCTTTAATTAATACTACTAACTTACATTCAAATATAAAAAGTCAAATTAAATACACATACTAACAAATGATAATTTAGTAAAATTCATACACAAACTAGACACATTAACTACACTACAAACTTTATTTAATATGTGTTAAATTTGTTAAAGGGGCTTATAATAAGGGACAGAGGAGTAAGATTTTAATAATTTTGACTTCATTGATTAAAAAACAATAGCAGTAAAATATTTTATTTTAAAAAAATGGCAATTTTCTAAGTCCTCTATTCATCTATTGAATGATTTTTATATTTTTAAGTGTTTTAATTATATTTTTAAATGAAAAAATAAACATTATAGCCCAAAATAAGTGTTTTTTCGTAGGGTTCCTAATAATGAAGCATATGGTGCACGCTAGCTCACATGAATGGACTTATTCAAACGCTTCCCTAATAATGAACCGTCCACAACCATATTTGGCATTCGAAATCTGAGTTGTACACGTAATAACTCAATCCAAGTGTCAATGAATATTTAAATTTAAATCATTTACATCTATACGAAGAAAAAAAAATGTAATAACATACATTTAGTACTACTATGATTTTAATTAAGGGTTTGACATTGGGAACAGATCTTCACAACAAGCAAATTACTATTACAATTACGTTGACTTGGGAGAAAACAGCTATTATTTGACTGTAAATTTTAAATCCAACTTGTACTATGTTGTTTTAGCAAGTTGAGAGTATTGTCTTCCATGACCGTGCAAAAACCTATGTGAAACGTGCATTGTTTTGCATATATGAAGCTTACATGCTAAAAAAAATTGTAGGGACCACTGATAAATATGGCTGTCTCTTTAGTCCACACTCCACAGTATGCTTGGAACGGCATTATCATCTTACTATGACCAACTTTACATATTGACTAATTCAGGTCGTGGTATTTATGTATGGGAAAAATTAAGAATGTGCTACTTTATCCTTCAAAAAGAATGTGCTACTTTAAGTTTTATACATTGATATACATCTCAAAGATTAAATGATAGATAAAAGATTGGGATGGTGTTAAGGGCACTTCTTAAAAAATGAGAAAAGTCAACCTTTAATCCTTTTATAGAAAAATAATCCATAAACTTCCTTTGCAATTCAAAAACCCATCTTTACTTGAGGTATAGGTGCCTACATTCAGTATAAATCTCAATAAAAGACAAAATAAAAATCTAACGTTAGGTGAGGAAAATATAGTAATTCCTTAGATGATAGTACAAATGTTGTAGGAGAATTGAATGCAAAGTTCCTATTCAAGATTCCTCTACATGAAAGGAAATGGATCCTTCCTACAATATGTTTTTCATAATTTTAAACATTATTTGATTGTGCATGAGATCAAGTTCGAATTTTACCGTACGTGTATAAGCAATATTCCATAACTATAATAATTACTTCAATCAAAGTCACGTTCTCACACCGTCTACAATGCATTATTTATCGCCATTTTCTGCATGCATAAACCGACAGCCTTGCTTCATATACGTGCTCTTATTCCTTAAAAATAATTCCACAGCTCTATCCTACAAGTCACGTTCTAAACCCATTTACGTTTCCTCTCTTAACTTGTTCATCTTTCTTCCTTCCTATAAATCCCTCTCATTCCAACAAAATCATATTCAAAACCATAACCTCAAATCAACCCTAATTTTAATCAACTTATTCCCCTAATTACAATGTCAACCTCATCAACTTCCTTCATTCTTCTCCTTCCTCTCTCCCTCTTCCTCATTTTACCCTTCCTCCTCCAAGCACAAACCTCTTCTTCTTCTTCTTCTTCTTCTTCTTCTCCTTCTTCTCCTTCTCCTTCTCATTCTTCTTCTCCTTCTCCTTCTCATTCTCATTCTTCTTCTCCTTCTCCTTCTCCTTCTCCTTCTCATTCTTCTTCTCCTACTCCTTCTCCTTCTCCTATTCCTTCTCCTCCTCCTCCTCCTTCTCCTTCTACTCCTACTTCTTCTTCCAAAGCATGCAAATCAACATTATATCCAAAACTATGTCGTTCCATTCTCTCCTCAATCCGTTCCTCTCCTACGGACCCCTACCACTTAGGAAAATTCTCAATAAAACAAAGCCTAAAACAAGCCAAGAAACTATCCAAAGTATTCAAAGACTTTCTCAAAAAACATCACCACTCTACTTCTCTTAACCACGCCGAGATCGCGGCACTAGATGATTGTAGTGAACTAAACCAGCTCAATGTAGATTACTTAGAGTTAGTCCGAGATGAACTCAAATCAGCTGATTCATCATCTTTTAACAACACCGATGTGTTGGTGGAAAAGGTTGAAACTTATCTTAGTGCTGTGGCTACTAATCATTATACTTGTTTTGATGGGTTGGTTGTGACTAAAAGTAACATTGCTAATGCACTTGCTGTGCCATTGAGTAATGTTACACAATTATATAGTATTTCACTTGGGTTGGCCACTCAAGCTTTGAGTAGAAATATTAAGAAGCGTAAGACTCGCAAACAAGGTCTTCCTACTAAGGCTTACAAGGTCAGACAGCCACTTAAAAAGCTTATTAAGGTAACTATTTTCTTTATCTATATTTGACTACCTTATTTTGTTTCATTAAATATGTTTTTTTAGCCCTTACAAATATTTTTGTGTTTGATTTCTATAAGTATTTTATCCATTTTTAATCAATAACCCAAGAGCATTACTTTATAAATGTGAGGATTAAAATGAGCTTGGCTCTACAAACTTTAACAGCAAGAGTGTTGTTTGGAAGCAGTAGACCTTATTCACAATGTGACAAATGCAAAGTTTGCATGTGTATGCCCCTGTGTTCCTTGAAATCTCGAAAGTCTTACATCATGGGATTATTAATTTAGTTACATTATGAAGGAGCAAAATATATGTGTTCATTTTATGGGTAAGGAGGGTGTCCATCCTGCTCACTCATCTCACTGGAATCATCCCCCGCTAGTTTAGAGTCTCTGCTTCTAAAAGGCAAACTCTTAGAAATCGTGGTTGGGCCTAACTCAACCCCACAAAATCGGCTTGTGAGGTGAGGATTGCCCCCACTTATAAACACATTGTCAGGCCTTCTCCTGTCTGATGTGGGACTCTTAACACAAACTAGTTATTTAGTTTTTTTTTTCTTCCGTTACTTTTGTTTTGTTACAATGTAACACCACAAAAAAAAATGTGAGGATTAAAATAGATAATTTTTTTATAAAGAATAAATATTAAACGGCGATCAAAAATGCATATGAATATGATGGTAACTAAAACAAATAAAAAGAAGGGAAATATTAACTTGTATCCTGCACTCAAGGCACAAGTTAATAATTTAAATATGGAAATAATTCATTGGAATGTGTGCATTGCATTTAATCTTTAACTTTTTAATCTATTAAATGCATAAAATTGTAAAGAATATTTTTTCTTTTGCATTTCTTAACATGTGCCCTAGGGCATAAGTTAACACTACCATAAAAAGAAATATTGTTGTGTTATCGAAATCTAATCAGCACTTAGTCATACGCAAATTAAATGTTTAGTGGGATTTTTTTTTTTTGAGCAAAAATGTTTAGTGGGATTAATAACGTAAAATATGTTAACTGGCTAGATCCAAGGAGGTTAAATTCTGGCCAACCTAGGTTTTAGCTAACTTCTGAGTAGTATCTCAGTCACGTGGTTTCATGTTCGTTAATCGTTTGTTTGTTTGTTTGTGCCATAATGGAAAGAACACGTGCAACTCACAAGTACCACCCTACCCCAGTTATATCAACTTCTTCTTATATGCCACTTGTCATCTTGTATATAATATGTTCCAAAAAATTAAAAAACAATTACTTTGTCCTTAAATGCATTTAATTTATGTGTAATGACATTTGGTGCTCATCATAGAAAAGTAATGATAATTATGTACATTATAAAGGCAAAATTGTTAATTGAAATTTGGAGGTATTCTTCCATGGTCACAAAACTATATAAATAGTGTTTGGACATACACATAAAAAGATGATCCTTAAAATATTCAATCATTATTTTATCAATTTCCTCTTTACTATTAAAAAAATATTTCTTTATGTGTGTGTGACCAAATACTTTTTATTTGGTGATGTGACCATGTTAGAATTTCTCTGAAATTTGAAAGTCTAAAATTGTAACATTACTCTATTGCAGCTTCTTCACACAAAACACAGTTGTAATAACTCATCAAACTGTGTCAGACACGAAAGGATTCTTAAAGAAAGCGAAAATAGAGGAATTTTACTGAAAGAATATGTTATTGTGAGTCTTGATGGAACAGAAAACTTCACTTCTATTGGGGAAGCTATTGATGCTGCACCTGACAATTTGAAGGCAGAAGATGGCTATTTTCTTATCTATGTCAATGAAGGAGTATATGAGGAATATGTTACTATTACAAAACATAAGAAGAATATCTTGCTTATTGGTGATGGTATTAATAAGACTTGCATCACAGGAAATCATAGTGTGGTAGATGGTTGGACCACTTTTAATTCTTCAACCTTTGGTAAGTCAAATTTTTTCAACTATACTAGAAATTTTTCAATAAAAAGTTAACTTTAACCTAATGAAGCATATACACGAACACTAGACATATGACACGTAACACGTACACATCCGTAACAATTTAAAAAAATTAAAGATATTAAATATAACATCTCACATCTCGCCATCTCAGTATTAGACACCAACACTTATGTTGAACACCGGACAAAACTTTATTCTGAAATGTCGGTACTACATAACATGGTCAGTAGTCTAACCATCCGTTATTTTTCTTTTAATAATCCGTCTCCGACCTTACTTTATTTGCTTAATGCAGCTGTTTCTGGAGAGAGATTTATAGCAGTGGACATAACATTCAGAAACACAGCAGGTCCTCAAAAGCACCAAGCAGTAGCAGTAAGAAACAATGCAGATCTTTCCATATTCTACCGTTGCAGTTTCGAAGGATACCAAGACACACTCTATGTCCATTCTCTCAGACAATTCTACAGAGAATGTGACATCTATGGCACAGTTGATTTCATTTTCGGCAACGCGGCCGCAGTACTTCAATCTTGCAACATTTTTGCAAGAAAACCAATGGCAAATCAAAAAAATGCTATAACAGCGCAAGGTAGAACTGATCCAAATCAGAACACAGGAATTTCAATACAAAATTGTAGGATTGAAGCTGCAGATGATTTGGCTGAAGATTTGAATTCAACTAAGAATTACTTAGGAAGACCATGGAAAGTGTATTCAAGGACTGTTTATTTGCAATCATATATTGGTGATTTAATTCAACCTTCTGGATGGTTAGAATGGAATGGAACAGTTGGGTTAGATACACTTTTTTATGGTGAGTTTGATAATTATGGACCTGGTGCTATAACTCATAATAGGGTACAATGGCACGGTTACAATTTAATGACTCCTAATCAAGCTTGGAACTTCACTGTGCTTAATTTTACATTAGGAAATACTTGGCTTCCTGATACTGATGTACCTTACACTGAAGGACTACATTTAGATAATTGAAGCAATAAATTTGATTCATTATTTGCTAGATGTAATGTAAGTGTTTGAATAATTTTTTTTGGGACAGGTAGGCATGACTGTTTCATTTTTAAGTGTCATGTAATATGTTTTGATTGAATTAAAAAAAATAAAGTCATCATGGATCCAAGGGTCATGTAATATTCTTTTTTTGATAATGTAAAAGTTATTTTTATAATGTTTTCCTTTATATGTTTTTTTCAACAAAATAATAGAAAAAGGGAAGGTCTTAAACAACAAAAACACCTCCCTAGTGTAGACACTAATCTCCCCGAAGATATTTTAAAATTGGTAAACACCTTCCTTCTCAACTTTGCACAAATTATTAATCTGTTAAAATTAAAAGCCATTGCTTTTTTATTGTAAGCTTTTCAAATCTTTTTGTTTTTTGTTTTCCTTTAGTTCATATATCTACTAACATATTTGAGACTAATTTCATCGAAGAATATGGTCCATACAAAATCTCATACCTCTTATTCACATGTGACTCATACACTAATTACAATATACAAAAAAATTCTAATGGAGCATTGATTTCTTTCTCAACTATCCAAGTCACTTGAAATTCTTCAATGTGCACCCCTTAAAAAAATAGAAATGATATTTCTACATCTACTTTTTGATAACTTTTGAAGCAATTATCTCTCTTATACTCACATTTGTTTTTATTCTCTCCCTTCTTCTTTCTCTCTCCATTGTTTTTGTTCAATAAAAAGAAGAGAAAAATGGTTGTCCCAAGAGTTGTATAAAATTGGTTGTACAAATATCACACCTCTAAAAAAATATATCCCTTAATTTTTTTAGTAAAAGTAAATACATATTTTTTTAACTGAAGGTTACAAGTAAACAAGAAAAAAACGCAAGAGCCTTTGGATGATATGTCACGAATCTCCTAAATTTTAAATAAAGTCTCAAGTTGGAATCTGAATTTGATCATGCAACATCGTTAAAAAAAAATTAGAGAGTTTGTCGCATATTTGAGTTCCTTAAAAATTCAGAGATTATTCATTGCAATTATGTCTTGAAGATACTCGACTTTTTTAAATAAAAAAATACATATGGCAAATATATTCATTTAAAGTTAAAAATTATTTAGCCGACTCAACCGAGTAATATCATCGGCGACTGAAAAATTACTTTTGACAAATAGTTTTCAGAAAGCAAAATACATAAGGCAAATACATTTATTTATAGTTAAAAACATAAGACAGATATATTTATTTAAAGTCGAAAATTTCATTGGCAAGAAAGGGAGAAGAAACTCGAAAACTCAGCTTTTTGGTGCATATTGTGAATTTAGCGTACTCTTCAATTCATAGACGAAATTTGCAACGTACTTGATAGCACAAAATCACTTGAGTGTTTTTGACAAGTTAAAGAAAATGAATAAGCTCACAAGAAAAAACTAATTTGCAAAATTTGAGGGAGTGAAACTAACCTGCAAATCCTAGAGGAGTGTGAAACCGGTTGGAGGCATTAAGAAACCGGTTGGAGGCATTAAATAAAAATTCATTTTCCGGTACAAAAGCACCACACGGATGGATGATTGATGAATTGAATAATCCTTTCAAGTTCTAATGGAAAGGAGTACAAGCCATCTAACAATGTGATCATGTGCAAATGGATCGCTTCCACCTTTATATACACTACTAGTTTGCCCTATCTATGCAATGTGGGACTTTGACTTTTTTTTCAATTCACACGGCCCTAGTTCTAAGTCTCAAGATTTGGCGTAATGTTCCAACATAGAGTTTCAACAAAAGCCTCAAACTCAAGTAATCCATATATATATATTCATACGGCCCTGTCTTAACTTCTTTGACTCATACACTGTGCTTAATTTTACATTGGGGAATACTTGGCTTCCTGATACAGATGTACCTTACACTGAAGGACTACATTCAGATAATTGAAGTAATAAATTTGATTCATTATTTGCTAGATGTAATGTAAGTGTTTAAATATTTTTTTTTTGGGACAGGTAGGCATAACTGTTTCATTTTTAAGTGTCATGTAATATGTTTTGATTGAATTAAAAAAATAAAGTTATCATGGATCCAAGGGTCATGTAATATTCTTTTTTTTAATAATGTAAAAGTTATTTTTATAATGTTTTTCTTTATATGTTTTTTTCAACAAAATAATAGAAAAAGGGAAGGTCTTAACAACAAAAACACCTCCCTAGTGTAGACACTAATCTCCCCGAAGATATTTTAAAATAGGTAAACACTTTCCTTTTCAACTTTACACAAATTATGAAATGAAAATATATAAACCATTGTTTACACTTGAATAGAAGGCAAGCGGACAACAAGTTGCGCCGCTAGACCTTTTTGGATGGCAAAAACAATCCTCGTAAACACAACATTCATAGACCTAGGAAACATGACATTGTTATGCATGACCTTTTGAACTCTGCGTAGAAGGTCAACAGCCTCTGGTGCTAGGAAACCGAAAGTGTCAAAGACAAATGGTATAAAAGCATGTTGATTGTCAGAACACGCTTTCTCATGTTTGGCCACTTTACTTGATGCAACTTTTAGGGTTGTCTGTCCTAACGTAAATGGCCTGACACCTAATCCACAAGTGGTGAAACCCTAGTCAAGTCCACATATGCATGTTTTCCTCCTACCTATCATCCGTACACCATAACATCCGCAGGCTTGAGTGTTGATATTCTATCTAGTGTGTAAGTCAGGAAGTTCACAGACGTCTCCTTCTTCGCTAATACTCACGCCCGTCTGAATATACTAAAAAGTACATCCCTAACAAAGTCATATCTATACTTAAAGTCGGAAAACTCCTTACAATAAATGGTATACTCCCCAAAAATATACAAACACGCCTTACTATAAACAGTGCACACCTCGTCAAATCTCATGCCTCTTATTCACGTGACTCATACACTAATTACAATATACAAAAAAAGTTCTAATATGGAGCAATTGATTTCTTTCAACGATCCAAGTCTCTTGAAATTCTTCAATGTGCAACCCCTTAAAAAAATATCCCTGAATTATTTTAGTAAAAGTAAATACATTTTTTTTTTACTGAAGGTACAAGTAAACAAGAAAAAACTTAAGAGTCTTTGGATGATGTCACGAATCTCCTAAATTTTAAATAAAGTCTCAAGTTAGAATTTGAATTTGAACATGCAACATACATCGTTAAAAAAAAAAATTAGAAAGCTTGTCACATATTTGAGTCCCATGAAAATTGAGAGATTATTCTCTGCAATTGTGTCCGAGAGATACTCAGCTATTTTAAATTAAAACATACATATGGCAAATATATTCATTTAAAGTTAAAAATTATTTAGACGACTCAACCGAGTAATATCATCCGCGACTGAAAAATTACTTTTGACAAATAGTTTTGAAAAAGCAAAATACATAAGGCAAATACATTTATTTAATTTATAGTAAAAAACAAAAGACATATATATTTATTTAAAGTCGAAAATTTCATTGGCAAGAAAGGGAGAAGAAACTCGAAAACTTAGAGCTTTTTGGTGCATATTGTGAATTGAGCGTAGTCCTCACTCAATTCATAGACGAAATTTGCAATGTACTCGAGCACAAAATCACATGAGCTTTTTTTGACAAGTTAAAGAAAATGAATAAGCTCACAAGAAAAAAACTAATTTGTGAAATTTGAGGGAGTGAAACTAACCTGCAAATCCTCCTAGAGGAGTGAGGGAGAATTGTGAGACGGGTTGGAGGGCACGGTCTAACATTAAGAGAAAGACACCCATGAATTAAAAATCAATCTTTTCCTTTTTTTTTTTGGTATAAATCTATCTTTTCCTTTTGGATTTTTGCAAAAGAAAAAAAAATTAAAACCCTCACGTGGATTTTTGCAAAAAAAAAATAAAAATTCCTCTATCTTTTCCTTTTGGAATCATATATATAATGTGCAAATGGATCACTTCGACCTTTATATACACTACTAGTTTGCCCTATCTATGCAATGTGGGACTATGACATTTTTTTCAATTCACACGGCCCTAGTTCTAAGTCTCAAGATTTGGCGTAATGTTCCAACATAGAGTTTCAACAGAAGCCTCAAACTCAAGTAATCCATATATATGTCATTTCAGTAACAAAAGTTTAATGCGATCATGTATTAGAAGAAACTAAAAATATTACAAACAAAAGTTTGCATAGTATTATATATTTGTATCAAAGTTGTTACAGAGAAGATTTAAATGTTGCACCAGAAGCAGGGATCCATCTATCTCCATTAAGAAAAGCCTTAACGGTAAACTTATGAGCTTGTTTACTTGTAATAGTTTTCAAACCCTTCCACTTGACCCTATTCTTCATGGAAGCACCACCTCCAACATTCTGAAATTCAGCATAGAATATAGTATCTGGTGCAGAATCTCCAACCCAAGGTAACCATCCATTTGGACTAATAAAATTTCCCAAGTTGGATTGCATAAACACTGTTGTTGAGTAATTCTTCCAAGGTCTACCTAAATATGTTTCAACAGAACTCAAGTTTCCAAAAGGCGAAACATTGCAATTTTGAATTGAAATTCCTGTGTTCATGTTAGGGTCATTTTTGCCTTGTGCTGTTATTGTGTTCTGCTGTCCTGGCATAGGTTGTCTTGGTAAAATGTTGCAGTTTTGTAATACGACGGCTGAGTTTCCGAAAATGAAATCAACTGTTCCGTAGATGTTGCATTCACGGTAGAATTGACGATTTGAGTGAGCGTAGAGTGTGTCTTGATATGCATCCATCGAACATTTGTAGAAAACTGCTTGATCTGCACTTGTCATTAGTGCTACTGCTTGGTGTTTTTGTGGACCAGCTGTGTTCTTAAAGCCTATGTCTCTTGCAATGAAATTTCTCCCAAACACAGCTGAATATTAAACCATAGAAAAGAAACAATAAATTAATATGGTTAGACAGTTTTATAAATCATGTTAAAAGATTTTTTATGATTATTTCTTTGTTGGAGAATAAGAAGTTTTCAAATTGATACGCAAAAAGAAATAGAATAGCTATAAATTTTGTGCATCTGGGTTGTGTGCATTCACAACCTTGTGACTACATGCAGACTGACATATCAGGACCGACCACACGGTCTAGATTTTAAGCTCGGTGTTTTAATTCTCAAAAAAACTATAAAAAATCAGCATTGAAATCTGAATCGAAAAAATGTTGTATATAATTACTTAATTTCAATTTAAAGGAAAGTTTGATATACCAAATGTTGCTGTTGAAAATGTTGGTGTGCCATCTATAAAATTAAGACTTCCAGAAACAATAGTAACATTCATTCCATCACCAATAATCATAACATTCCATTTAGTCTTTTCCACCCTAACATTCTCATAATAAATCCCTTTCTTCACATAGATCACGGTCCTATTGTCACTTTTATTAGAGACATGTTTCAATGCAGCTGAAATTGTTTTGTATTTCCCACTCCCGTCTTTCGCGACAACAATGTCGGCTTTCTTCTTCAAATCGGTGTCTTTTTGAAGTAACTTTCTGTCTTTATGATGAAGCCAGTTTGGTTCTTCATTTTGATGCGATAAACTCAATAAGCGTCTAAAGTTCACCGAAGATGCAGCCTTGTTAAGCCATGTGATGATGGCAAGACTGTTGCTCGTAAATTCTGTAGAGTTTTTGAGATTGGTTGTAATACTAGACTTTAATGCTTCTTCTGCTTGTTCTAAACCATCAATGCATGTTTGCTGGTAAGTACCTGTTAGATGAATAAACAATGCTTGTTATGAAGTATAAATTAACTTATGCCGAGGACGAATATATTGCATACAAAAAAGTATATAAATGCTTAATTATAAAGTTAACCTGAAGCACTCAACCAAGTTTCAAGGTCCTCCAAAACATCAAGAAAAGAAGACTTCCCTCCATAAGACAAAGAGCTATTCAAATGATCAACAGCAAGACCCAAAAGATCCTTACAATTGATCAAAGCTTCCTTTGTTCTATTATCCAAATTCAAGTTCAAGTCCTTAAAAGTTCCATGGTCAGATAAATACTGAACACCTTTCGAAACTGCAGTTAATGCCACTTGAATCGACAATTTGAACAACTCCTCGGGTCGTATTTGCTGACCCGGTTGAACAAGAGGACTAAGGCTGCTTTCACATGAATCCTTGTACAATGTAACATCACAAACAGCCTTAATTGAACTTGAAAGAGATTGATCATCGTTATCATTATTGTTGTTGTTGTTGTTGTTGTCATCATCATTACGAGCATTGTTGTGAGCAACGGTTCCAAACACCGCTGCAAAAACGATACCAATGAGGACAATTGTGGACAAGCTTATGATAGTTATTCGCTTTCGTGATTTCCTTCGAACTTCGAACATGGCTTGGGCTGATTCGTCGACTTTACCATAGGCCTTAAAGGAAGACATGGTTAAGAATTTTTTTGATAATGATATTTGTGTTTGTGAAAAAGGTTTTTGAGGTAATTAATGATGTTTTTGTAACACTAATAGTTTTGTGATCAAAGTATTTATATATTTGTGTGTATGTGAGTTTTGTAGGAAGAGTTGAAGTTTGGTAGAGCGTAACGCGGTTTTACGTGCGAGGCACTAACCACTTTGGAGTGGCTAACATGTTACACGAATTTGTGCCGTTTTCATGATTTCTATATAGTAGATATATAAGTTTGAATATTATTTAAATGTTTAAATGTTGAAGAAGGTCTATCAATGCAGTTTCTATATATAAGTTTGAATATTATTTAAATGCTGAAGAAGGTGTAGCAATGCAGGGTAGAGCAAGTCTTATGCTAAAAAATTCACATCTCCGTCAAGGTTTCTTTAAATAACATGCACATCTTTCTATTTTAAAAAACACAGACACCAACACCCCTTATTTAATTTGTTAACAATATTTATTTTCGGTTGATAGAAGAAATTAAGAGATGCTCATTTTGTTAAAATAATCAAGAGATGCTCATTTTGTTAAATCATCTATTCCCTCTTGTCCTATTTATAAGAAACATTTGACTTTTTTGATTCATTGCATAAATGATGTATTTGGTCTATATTATAGACAAGGTACGTCAATTACTCAATGAAGTACTATTTAATTATATCTTAATGTTATCGTGGATAAATATCTCTATAATAATTATATTAACTAACTTTTTGTCATAAAAAATTTTACATTAACTATTTATCAATTACTGAGAAGATAACAATTCATCCATGGGTCTTCTCTCTACATGTTCAAACTATCAAAGCCTATTTTCTATCAACTTTTTTATTATAGGTGCTACCGCCACTCTCTCCCTAATGGTGTCATTCTTAACCACCCAACACTCCGTACCGTACAACATCGCTGGTTTGACTGATGTCCGATATAACTTTCCTTTCAACTTAAGTGGTACATTCTAATCACACAAAACACCTGAGACTCTTCTCCATTTCGACCACCCAACTTGAATATGATGATGTACATCTGCTTCTATTTCTCCGTCATTTTGTACCATGGACTCAAAATATTTAAACCGTGTAACTTGGGGCAGTGGCGGATCTAGGACCCTGGACCAGGGAGTACAAACATTTTCGTCTTATAAAATTTTGATTTGTTATTCTCATAAAAAAGTTTACACGTTTTTGTCATCATTCGTCTACATAAATGATTTATTTATGCCAATACTACCAATTAAACTTATTCTTTTTTTGGTACAAATTATTTCAGTTATTCATATTTACCACTTAAAATTTGAATGAGTGATATTATCAATAATAGATACATATTGATCATAGACATAGTCTTTAAAGATAGAGAGAAAACATGATAAAATATCTTGTATATTTCACTAATTAGGAATATATGTTATTTGGTACCATTTATTTTCACGTCTAACTCTCTGGTTTAGTGGCTAAGGATCAATGTTTGTGGTTTTATATACCATGTTTAATTCTCACGGTAGTTGATGACATGTTGTCATTACGTAATTTTTAGGACTTATGTTGACATTTTGATAGAGTTCTAAGCAATATAAAGTATCCAGGAGATGTTAAAAGCAACAAAATTTGAAGAACTGGAAGCTGCCAATCGTATTGAGATTTTCACCATCGCAATACGATTTCTTGAAGTCAGAGAGCATGTTTTTGAAGGAGCTGGATCGCAATACGATCCATCCAATCGTGATACGATTTCAAGAAGGGCTTTGAAGTAAATTAGGGTTTAATGAAGCCATCGTGGTACGATTGTGCCATTGTGGTACGATTTTGGGCGATCCAGATTTGCCTATTTAAGTTGAAGTCAGTCTCAAACAAAGGGGATTACAATTTTGGAGAGCTAAAGTGCGATTTTAACACCCAGAAGGCTGCAGCGGAGAGGATTTCATCATCTCTAACCCAGTTTATGTATGTTTTAATTCTTTCATTGATTATGCTATTTGTAAACTCAATTATGAGTAGTTAAATCTCTTAGAGATTAGGTCAGAGATGAATCTATGTAACCCTAATTGATCATATGTTGCTGTGAAACTCTATTAGTTATTAATGAATTTCTAGTCTTTATTCAATTCAATTGTTCTTAATGCTTTTTATATCCTGATCAAATATAAACATGATTTTGTGAGAACGAATGACTACTGACCATAGCTTTCGAATTAGACCTAATTGAATTGTTCTAATAAACATGGTTAGTCTAGGAATGGATAATCGTTTGTTAGTGATATTAGGTTAACGTTCATAAAACCTTCAAGGATTATTAGACCACCTAAGGAATTAGGGGCTGTAGTTTAAGAAGAGGGTCCTAACTCAAGGGATTGATTAGGGCTAATTTGTTAACTATCGTGAAACTAGAGAATCATTAGTAATAATAGGTGCAGTAACCAATTAGGGGAAACATAGAGGATTCGACAGACCTGATCTCATCTCTCTCCATATTTTCTTAATCAAATCTATTTTCTTTTATTTGATTTCATAAAATCAAACCAAATCTACTGCCTAGTGGCAAACCAAAATAAACTTTACACATCCTATTTCTATAACGCAATTGAATTATTGAAATTAAAAACAGTCCTCGTGGGATCGATATTTTTACTACTTCGATAGTATTTGGTGCACTTGCCAAACGTCTATCAGTAGTTATTTTGTAGAATGTTTTGCTTTTAATTTCATTTATAAATTAATAATTCAAAATAGCTTGCGGTGCATGTACTTTGACTAGACCAATATAAACTGACATATTTGACAATAGTGTGTGCAATCAGTTTAAGAGTTGCAGCAACTATAGAAATGAGAATGCAATTGGTGCAAATTAAAAAGTTGAGGGTGTGCAAAATTAGTAAAACAATGATTACTGGTGCAAATATAAAAATCTGAGGGTGTGCAGTAGCATACCCTGGTTATAGGGTAGCTCCGCCCCTGACTTGGGGTATGATATGATCTCCAACTTTTACCTACAAGGTAGACCTACTTCTCCTTTCGCTGAAGTTACATTCCATATACTATGTCTTGTTTCTACTCAGACAGAAACCATACGCTTCTAATTTGGTATCTGACTCATATTCTTTATTCTTCCTATTTTATAATGAAAATGAGGGAGAAATAGTATGAGATTTAGGGGGAGAAATAGTCCAGGATTAGTATATAAGATAAGATTAGATTAGTGAAGGGTAGACAGGGGAGATAAAATAGGTTAAGATAGATAGGGGGAGAGATAGTAAATTTAGGGGGAGATCTAGTAAGTTTAGGAAAGTAGATACATTTAGCTAAGATTTGGTTTAGAATAGAAAATGTTTACTTATTTGCGTTCATCTACATCATCATTTGCATTCATTTATATCATCTACATTCATTTTGTTTTTTGCATTCATCTGCATGAGTCTATATCATATGATTTATATAGAGTATGGCATTCACCTTTGTTCTAAAAGGCTTAACATACTTGAAGAACAAGGGTAATCTACTTAGACCTTAACATATTCTAAAATGATGTTGAAAGGAAAATCGTGTTGAACCAAAATGGTTTTGAAGAACATTGCCTCTAGTTTTAGGTTTTGATGTAAATATATATTTGAGAACAATTGATACTCTAATGTGTTTGTTTCCTTGTGTAGAGAAACCTTAATCATCTGAACAGAAAAACATAAGCTTCATGAAATCTTAGTTACCATCATATTGACATTTTTCAAATGTGATCTTCTGAGTATCCTTAAGCAACATAGATGATTTAGACATCAAATTCAACAATACATATTATCAGTTGAAACCTCAAACATTCATCATGTACATCAAAGATAAAGTCTAGATAACAAAAGGGAATATTGTAAGAATCCATTTGGTTTAGTCACAATGACTCACACCTTATGGTTTTATGATAACAAAATAAAAGAAAGCAAAGAAACATCATCACATGGTGTTCTAATGTTTAGATAGCAAAGGAACAATTGATATACTAACTGTGTGTAAGTGTGAAGGATTCAAGTGTCTCAAGAAATCATCAAGTGGAGATAGTTGAACACAAGAATCACATCAAAATGCATAGTCTAGGCAAATAACTTTCAAGAACAATACAAATTGATTAAATCAAAAGCGAATCATGTTCTTTGGTCAATGCAAAATTAACAATTAAAGCATCTTATGTACAAGAGCAATCATCTGGATAGAATAAACAAGAAAGTCAGATATCAATCATCTGATACAAAAATCCTCTGAACGAGATAATCTCAATAAAGTCAAAATCAACAATTTGAACTCAACAATCCTTTTGATGATGATTTACAATGAAAGAAAATAAAATTTAACTATCTAGATGCAATGATCCTGCATGGATTAAACTGATGCTCAAGTGAAATCTATACATGATATTAACTTAAAGATCTTATGAAGCACAATGAAGTGTTTCTTTAAAATGCCATTCATCTAAAAGAGATCATGTTAAAAAAAATGAAGACGGCATTAAAAAATTATAAGTCGTAAAATATATCCAACGACTCTTTGTACTTTGTTTTTCCTTATTATCTAATATCTTTTTGTGCAATGATAGTTTTCTCACAAGTATAAAAAATAAACTACGTAAAAATTAAAATGTGACCATTGAGATGAATCTTCAATAAGGATTCTGAAGAAAGACCAATGTAGTTTTTCAAAATACCACACTTAAATAGAAGAATGCACTATGTTCTTATAAAGAGAGAAAAAAATCAAGAAAATCCAAGAACATGATCAAAGAATCAATGTAAAATATTATCAATATGAGAGTGACGGTAAGAATCAACAAATTTACCAAATTGTAATAAAGTAATTAAGTAGTAAGTTATCGTCTCCACAGAGATTTCGTTCTATCACTATTGAAAGAGACTTCCACTGCTCAAGCACACAAAGAGACCTCTAATGCTCAATCACAACTGAAAGAGACTTCTAATGTTCAAGCACGCAGGCAAAAGACTTCTTTTGTTTACAAAGAAACAAATGATCTTACATTTGATATACAATCAGAGGTGTAAACAATATAATCCAAAATATACTTTTTACAAAGTAATGGCATAGTAAAAATAGCATAGTTGATGACAGATCATCTTACGTTATTCTTAGCATGTTTTTCAGTCAATTTCAGTAAGTTTTAGCAGCAAAAAGGAGGAGTATTAGAACGATTGCCTATGATTTCGAGACTTTTGTAGTGTTTTCTATATTTAATAATATAGAACCATGTGTAACTAAGTAGTTATAGGTTAGAGTTCAAAGATGAACTCCTATTTATTTTGCTGGATAATTATTTAATATATGTCATTTATTTAGTTATTTTCTGTTCGCTATTTAGTTTTGTTAGTCCAGGTTTATCTTTATAGTAGGCACAACCCTAGATTAGATATTTAGGTTGTGACATGGCCTAACACTGTTATTACTATCTGGATGCTTATATCTTGATATTTATGTCCTTATACTAATAACTTTATGTCTAGGAAGTAATTAGTTATTAACTAGCGAAAGATACCGAAAGCGAGTTGACCTTTGTAGTAAGTACTTAGGTGATGACATTACTAATATTGAGTAAAATCTGCTGAACCTAGGAGGTAACCAGTTAGAGATTAAGGAAACATGTGGTTGCTTGAAGGAAATAAGTTGAACCTAATAGAACCATTCTCCTCAACCCTTCCTTAGGTAGACACTGATAGGCCTAACCATTTGTAGAACTATTAAGAGGGATAGTGTGCGTTGAGATACCTAAGATTCATGGATAGCTAACCTACAAGAACATTGACCAGGCCTCACACTAATAATCCTTACGAAGGTGGTGGAATCATATAGGATCAATAACCCTATACCGCAGCTCGTGTATAACCTTAGTGTGACTTTCATTGCCTTTGGAAATCTTGGAAAGCCAATTTAAGTTCATGCTTCAATTACCTTTGAATTAACAAGACCCCACACGTAATGGTCACCATGTGAACAACAGGTGCAGTTAGCCATCGGAGGGATAGACCTATAATCAACTAGGAGAGTAAGACCCCGTACGTAAGGATTACCGTGCAATCAGCAGGTGTAACTTAACGACCGACTAGGTTAGAAAGTTTCACGGCCTCATCACTTAGATAGTTCGCTTAGACTAATTAGATGTGACATGTATGCTAATTTAATATCCAATAAAAAATTAGGGGGGATTCTAAGAATCCTCTAACCGTTGTTGCTTTTCTGCAACCAAAAACAGATAACTTGCTCTGTTGCAAACAGATAAAAATTGCAAATCTCTTAAACCTTATCTCTTTATTTTATCGTCAAAATAAGTAACGTGAGTTGTTTGGACGAAACGACAATCCCTGTGGATACGATACTCACTTATCACTTTATTACTTAGTAAACGATTTGGTAGACTTGCCTAATCCGACCATCAATAGTCTTGTTAATCTTCTTCAGGTCTTCAACTTCTTATATAGGCAAAGATTTGAGAGACGTTGGAGAAGAGTGCCAGCACATTAAGAGTCGTTGAGAAGCTTCAAATCATATATGTTAGACCATTGCCTAATATGGATAATTCCGTTGAATAATCATTTGAAATTCCTTTGCTAAAACTGGAATTATCCGTTCATTCTCTTTGTTTTTGAAGTCCTTTGTCCATTTCTACATGTGGCTAGAAAAAGACAAAATTGTACTATCAGATCCTTGATAGAGACAGTTGTAGAAGACGACAAATCAAACATGGTGTCTGGGTCCCATAAGATCTTTTGAGTCTGGAGGTCTTCCAATTCTAAAAGGGTCTTCTGAGTTTGATGAGATTCTGATCAGCTTCTGAGTAGCATCCTTTCTTCTGATCCAAGATGTTGACTTTTGGTTGACCTTTTTTTTCAGATCTTCCACCATAGTCTTATAAGCTTCTCTAGTGCTTCTGATGCTCTTATACATGTTTAGTTCATTGATAGATTTTATTATACGGTCCTGCACACTTGAACATATATTAGCATATCCATTGTTCTTCAATACTTTGTTATCATCAAAACCTTGGAGGAATTGTACAAACTAATTTTGTTCCAACACAATCCTTCATATGATGTCTTGTTTTGCCGATCTACATGATTTCTCGCTAAAAAGACTCAAAACACCTATCGAGTTGCATGATTTAGGATAAAACTAAACTAGCAAGACTCAAATGAAATCAATACAAAATGTTGTTGATGGTCGGATTAGGAAAGTGTACCAAATCGTTTACCAAGTAATAAAGTGATAAGTAGAGTATCGTATCCACATCGATTGTCGTTTCGTCTAAACAATTCATGTTATTTATTTTAGTTTGACAATATAAAATAAAAGAGTTAAGGGTTAGAGATTGCAATTTTTATCTGTTTGCAATAGAGCAAGTTACCTATTTTCGGTTGCAAAAAAGTAAGCAGTGGTTAGGATTCTTCAAATGCCCCTTATTTATTTGTTGGATATTAAATAACAGTCATGTCGCGTTTATTTAGCTTAAGTTGATTATACAAGTGATGAGGTCGTTGGGACGTTCTAACCTAATCGGTTGTCAAGCTGCACCTGTTGATCGCACGGTGATCCTTACATGTGGTGTCTATACTATCTCGGTTCATTTCGGTATATCCCTCCAATGTTTAGTTGCACCTACCGGTCACACGGTGATCCTTACATATGGGGTCTTACTACCTCAAAGGTAATTGAAACATAGACTTTATATTGGCATTCCTAAATTTCCAGAGGCAATGAAGGCCAATGTTCCTAAAGGGTTTTCCCATCTATGAATCTAAGGACACTCGTAGCACACTCTCCCTCACTCTTATTAGTTGTACAAACGGGCATCCCTATCAGTGTCTACCTTACCAAGGGTTTAGTAGAATGGTTCTATTAGGTTTACTCCCCAGAGTCACTTGTTTCCTTAATTACTACCTAGTTACATCTTAGGTTCAACAAATTTTACTCAGTATTAGTAATGTCACCTCTTAAGTACTTACTACAAGGGTCAACTTGCTTTCGGTATCTTTCATCTAGTTACTAACTAATTACTTCCTAGATAGATAGATATTAATATACAAGATATAAATATCAAGTTATAAGCATCAAGATAGTAATATCAATATTAAGCTATGTCATAACCTAAGTACCTAATCTAGGATTACACTCCTTTGAAATAAATTAATCACAATAAAATTTAATAGCGAACAGAAAATAATAAAATAAAATAAAAGAAATTAAATTAAATAAATATCCAACAAAATAATTAGAGATTCAACTTAGAACACCAACCTAATAAGATTTAGTTACACATTGTAACTAAAGACAAATTACTAAAGATAAAAACATACCTTAGAAAAACAAGTAGAAGATAGAAGCTCCTCCTGAAGCTCCCAGAATTGCCTTCCTCTTGAACTGCTCCAGTTATGAACGAGAAATTCTGAATGAGGAATGCTGGTATTTATAGTGAGAGTTTCTACCTGGGTTTGGGCTAAAAACGCGGATTTTACCCCCAAAAAGCAGGAAATGACGCTTTCGTCCCGCTCATTTTCAGTGCACGGGGCACACAACACATGCCCTAGGAGTATGTGAGTGTGCATGTCGCCATGACCTGGGCGCATGGCTTATGCCCTAGGCGCATGGCATGCCAAAGGCCCTTAAATCACGCTCTATGCGCGTGGATGTTGTTTTTGGGTCTAAATTCTCTATTTTCAGCCGTTGTAGGTGTTTGCTTCCAAATAACTTGTCTCGGGACCTGGGAACAGAATTCCTCCCTCTGTAAATTCTTCTGAGGCCTCTTGAATCTTCTTTCTTGATCTTCCCAAAGTCTTCGGATGTTTTGGGATGTTTGTTTTATCTTGGTTTTCGGGTGTCAAACATTGATTACGTTTGAACCTTTTAAACCGGTGATATCTTATTTTTTCTTGGGAAGGGAAAAAGTAAGCAAAACCCTTGAGAATCGAGGTCCGGGAGTTGTTTTCGCTACGGGAAGGTGTTAGGCACCCATAACGACTATAGTATCCTATAGGAACCGTCTTTAATTTCTACGCGCGCGCTTTATTTTTAAATGCTATTTTGAAAGTATTTATTTAAACCTAAAGGTATTCTAAGTGAAGAATTGGAGGGAGAAGAATGTTTTTGGATTTTTATTTTTAATTGAATTGAAGGAATTTTGTTCCTTGCCTACGTACCCGTTTAAGGGATCAAATCCACCGTAGTTCTCTTCCAAAAATGTTTTTTGTTTTTGTTGGTTGATTTTAAGTTTGAAAATGGGATTTTGAAGAATGGAGATTGAGAGGCCTTAAAGGCATGAGAATTTATGAAATTGTGAGGTTGGATTAGTCATTTGCAAAATGTGGTCTAAACATGATTAGAGTTCATTGAAATTTGATTAAGAAAATAAAGGGAAAATTACAATGGGATTTTGATCCCAAGGTTTATTATGAAAAAGAGTTTGAATGATGTTGTTCACATTTTTTGGAAATTGATTTTTCTAGGTTCAAAGCCTAAACCTACACCTAAACATACAATCCTAAACATACATCTAAACATGCATATTCTAGCTATATACCTAAAGTGGTGTGTGTGCATGTGTCGGTGCTTGTGTCGGTGTACATCATTAGAGTCCATTGTCCTTATTACATCACACCCTAGATACATTCTATGGCCCCTTTGCCAAGAAATTAAAATTGCATAAAGGGAAATATTACAAAACTCCTAAGTGTTTACATTCTAACTTTGGTACAAATTAAATTGCAAGAAAAAAAATAGAGATGAATATGGGATGAAATGGAGATGCTTATGAAATGATGAAACATGAAATGAAAGGAGTTAGTAGCACATGACAATATCAAAGGAAATAAAGCAAGAGAAACACCAGAACATAAAGGATGGAAAATGAGTGCAAACATGGCTAAAATTTGTTCATAGAATGCAAGAACCATATGACCTATAATCCTCACATTCCAATACATTTTTAAAGGTTTAGAATCAAGTCTTGGAATGGGAATTAAGGCAACATGATCTACTTGGCATTTTAAAACAAATTTTAAGCATATGTGCATTATTTAACTACACAACTAACTTGTAAGCTAAGTAACCTACCAAAATTCACAATCATGCAGCAATATTAAACACAAACAGTGGCTAAAACCCCATAGAATCAAATGGCATAGGTCGCAAGTGTTCATCAAGAAAGTTGGGATTGGAATCAAGCAAATTTCCATCAATTTTAGCATAAAATGTCACAAAATAGCAAGAAAATTAGCCACATTATGTTCACCAATCTTTAATATGCAAAATTATCACAAGAACACCACAAAGTTGTCAAGAAATGTGTATGGAAATTTTTAGAATTTTTTAAAGGACTTTTAAGCTCAAAAATGTACAAAGCTCTTCACAAATTTGACACAAATACATCACATAAGCAAGATTTTTTATTACACATTTTTTATCAATGTTTCTCATGCAAAACCACTACACAAACATTACATATGCATCAAAAAAAACTTAGAAATTTTTATAGAATTTTTGCAAGAATTTAAAGCAAGGCAGGGGTGTATATAGCAAGGAAATCAGTAGAACATGCAAGAAATAGGGGGTGCAAGCAGCAACATGGACACAGGCCAGGCAGAATGGGCTCCAGGACGGGCCAGGATGGAACCATGGGTTGGACCATGGGTGAACCGGTTCGTTGGCCTATATAAGGCCTTGAACCGGTCCATCCTCCATTTCTCTTCTCCACTTCTCTCTCTAAGACCAAAACTAGAGAGAGAGAGTCTGCAAATGACTCTCTCTTCTCTGACGAGACACTCCACTTCCGACGTGGTGGCCCATGGTGGCGCCGCCGCGTCGGAGCTTCAATCTTCTCCGATCTAAAAACTGAACGCATCTTCTTGAAGCTCTTTCTCTCCTCTTTATGATTATGAAAACGTTTTCTTGAAAACAAGCTTAGATCGGAGTAGATCTAGGATTGCATCGTTCGGTTCTATGTTCTCAGTTTTCATGAAACGAAACCCTAACATGCTCTATTTTCTTCTCTGATTATGAAATTGAACTCGTATTTGAAAAACAACGGTGAATCTTCATGACTTTTCAAATTAGGGTTTCGTTTCGAATTTTCTTTGAATTTCTTCGAAGTTTTCACTTCGATTCACCATTTATTTTCAATCTTGAGTCTTCGATGATGATTTAAAGTGCAAACGAGAGGATTCTTTTGAATATACCTGGATTTAGTGGAGATTCGAACGAAAATCTTTGAGAAAATTTCTGATCCTTCTTCTTCTCACTTTCTTCGTCCCTGTGATCGTTTGAATCCACTGGATTTGCACTTGAATTGCAGGGACCAGTTCGATGATGAAGGTTCTCGCGAAGAACCTCTGAGAACTTCAAAAAAAATTCAATTCGAAGTGAATTTTGCTGCGTGATTACTGGATTGAAACTTGTGTGACGAAATTGATGAAAACTTGTGGTGATTTGGCGTGGATTTTGTTCTGGTTTGATACGAGTTTGGATATTCTGGACAGTTAGGGTTTGAAGATGATGAACTTGTTCATCATTGTTCTTGAGCTTTTCTGGGTTTCTTGAGAGTTTTGATCGAAATGTTTGGGAGAGAGAAAGTGAAGATGTGTTTATGCTGAGTTGTAAAAATCTGTGTGGCATGGCAATGATTGGGGGCCTTTTATAGGCTGCCAAGTGTATTGCTGGACCAATAGGAATTGGACACCTGGATTTGGACTTGAAATGGCTCGGCCTTTGGCTTATTTTGGATTTTGGGCTCTTTTGCAATTTTGAAACTTTGGAGGACTGATATGTAAATGTAAAGAAGGACTAATCTGCAATTGTAAAAAAAAGATAAAATTTCGAAATAAAAAGGACTTAAAAAAGTAAAAATTCAAAACAAAAGGACTTGGACACAAATTTGGAAGTTTTGAGGACTTTAAAAAATAAAATAAAAAAAAGAAATAAAACAAAATTGGACTAAAAAATGGTAATTTGACTAAACGTAAAGTGAAACGATTTAAAACTGACAAAACGGACTAAAACGAACCAACGGCTTAAATGAGGTACTTTAAAGTAACCTCTCTCTGCTGAAATTTCGTGTGAAATGACCAAAATGCCCCTGGGGCTAAAACGACTGAAAATGATTCGGACACAATTTAAAAATGGATTTTTAACAGGGAATTGAAACTAAGACTCATACAAGTAAAATTAAAAGACTCAGAGACAATTTTAGAGTTTAAACTGGGTTTTAGCACATGAAAAGACTAAAATGCCCCTAGGGGCAAAACTGACTCAAAATGACTTCAAATGCAATTCTTGAAATGGATTTTGACATAGAATTGAAATGAAGCCTTATTCTAACCAAATGAAAAGACTCAAACAAAATTTTGAAGGACTGAGAGAAATTTGACATAGGAAATGACTGAAATACCCTTACATGTGAATTTTGCAAATAACATTGAAATAAAATGCAGAGAGAGATGCAATTGATCAGAGATAGTTCACATGACTTATAATGCAAGAAAAGAAGGATTGAATAAGTATTTTTAGGTCCAAAATTAGGGTATAACAGCTGCCCCTATTTAAGTTTCTTTGTCCGGAGAGTCAAGAGACGAAGTCTTAGAGTTGACGGGACGAAGATACTTAAATATTAACATTTGCACTGCTTTTGGACATAAAAATACGTTTTCAAATTTTCAAAGACATGAATGTTATGCAATACTTTGATTATGAATGCAAGACAAACAACTAGAGTCTATGGAACCTGTCATGTCACTGGGGATTCAGGTGGACACTGACAGGGTAGACAAACCAGGGAGTAGAAAATAGGGTACAAGTTGTTCTTTGGGTCGAACTAGCCACTTGACCGAGGGATACAAAACAAGGGATAGGTGCAAGCTGTTCTTGGAATCGAACTTGGCACTTGACCGGAAACATAGACATATAGGCAGACGCAAGCTGTTCTTTGGATCGAACTTGACACTTGATTGAGGATACAAACAGATAGACAGACACAAACTGTTCTTTTTGGATCGAACTGGCCGTTTGGCTGGAGATATAGACAAAAGGGTTGATACAAGCTGTTCCTTTAGATCGAACTTGCTTGTTGGATTATCACCACGTCATGTGGGAAGGTGCAAACTGTTCTTTTAGATCGAACTTGCCGTTTGACCGATATCAAAGCATAAGCTGAGTACAAACTGTTCTTTTTAGATCGAACTTGTCGTTTGTCCGGAATCATAGGCATATAAGCAGGTACAAGTGGTTCTTTTTTGGATCGAACCTGGCACTTGACCAGTAACAAGATACAAATTGAAAGTCTAGTTTAACAAGATACCAATTGAGGGTAAATTGTCATTGACCTGATTTGAAAACAGACATGACCATTTTTGTTGGCCCAAGAGTAAATTGAGGGTGAATTGACATTGATTTGAGTTGAAAATTGACATTGAAAGAGAGATTGAAAGTTGAGATTGAATCAGAGACATAGACATTGGATTGAGAGTTGAAATTGAAAGAGTCGTTGGAAATTGGAATTGGATTGAGATATAGACATTGACATTGCATTTGACATTGAGATTGGATTGGAATTGAATTGAAAATTGGAATTGACATTGACATTGACATTGACATTGACATTGGATATTGACATTGGATATTGACATTGAAATTGAAATTGGAGATTGACATTGAAATTGAAATTGAAATTGAAGATTGGAAATTGCTTCGAGTTGACATTGAATTGAAATTGAAATTGAGATTGCTTCGAATTTGACAGTTGACATGGTTTGGATTTGAGATTGGAAAGTGGAGATTGCATCGAATTTGACAGTTGAAATTGAATTTGAATTTGGCATTGGAATTGGAATTGAAATTGAAATTGAATTTGACAGTTGACAGTTGGATATGCAACATGTATGTATGATATAGCAAGATTATTGGATGTATGAGCACATAAGAATGCATGATTATGCATGTATGAATGCTTGAAATGCATGATTGATTGGCAGTTGGACAGAGAAGCTTCACAAAGGCAGATGAAACATTGGAAGATTGGGCACGTAGTGGCTCGTGCTGCAACATATTCACAGGGGAAAACCTCTTTTTGAGAGACCGTCGTTGAGAGACGTGTCAAAACCATAGCTGAGGGCAATAAAACTTGTAAAGGAGGGATCCTTGGAAAATACTTGGATACAGGTCGCCGTTGCTAGGCGTGTCAGTGCTGGGTAAACATTGGATGTTCGCATCTGTGGTCAATGCCTTCCAATATTCTTTTCATTTTTCATTTTCAAACCCCACTTTTGCCTGAACCGCCTTTTCGGGTTTTCGATTCACCGGGGAGTAAAGATTCTTTTCATTGCCCCATTTTTGCCTGGATTGCGTTCATAGGTTGTCAATCAGCGGGGTGCTCATTTTTGCCTAAGCCGCCCTTTCGGGTTTTCAACTTAGCGAGCTTTTCATTTTCATTTTTCATTTTTCATTTTTTTCATTTTTCATTTTTCATTCTGTTTTTTCATTCTTGCCATTGACCACAGATCATCCTAGGGAGTAACCTGCTTGTAACATGTATTGAAATAGACATTGACACTTATTCATTCATGCATGTTTCATTGAAATGTACCTTATTGCTCAGGTTTGCTTTCAAAATAGACAGAAAAAGATGTTTTAATTTTCAAAAATGTTTGTTTCAGGTATTAACATTACCAAATAGAAAGAAAATATTTTGTATATGGCATTGAAAGTAGAAAGAAAAATAGAGTTTCAAACAATAGCACAGGCTCAAATTGATGTAGAGGAGTGAGGGTCAGCCAAAGGCATGACTTCACGGATTTACAAAGCTTGGAAAATGGTAATTTTATTGGTTGGTGATACATTGAACACGATGACCGCTACACTTCATAGAAATTTTGAATTCACAAGTACAGAAGTCTCTGATGAAGATGATCATTGACAGTTGCAGATGCCCCAAGGGGTGATGGTGATTTGCCAGATATAGTTACTTGTCTTTTATCGTCAACCTCATTTTTGCATGAACCGCCCTTTCGGGTTTTCGGCTCATCGAGGCGCTCATTCTTGCCTGAGTTGCGTACAATCTCAGCGAGCTTTTTCATATTCATTTTTTTTTTGTCCCTAACTTTTGCCTGGATCGCCCTTTCGGGTTTTCGATCCACCGGGAAGCGCATTTTTGCCTAGGCCGCCCTTTCGGGTTTTCGACCTACCACGCTGTTCTTTTCTTTTTAGACAAAGTATTTCTTGACTATATCGGCATTAACAGGATTTGGAAGCTCAACACCATCCATGTGTGTAAGAATCAAAGCACCACCAGAGAAAGCCTTCTTGACAACATAAGGACCTTCATAGTTAGGTGTCCACTTGCCCCTTGGGTCGGGTTGCTGGCTTATCCTTCTTTTCAATACAAGTTCACCTTCCTTGAATTCTCGAGGTCGGACTTTCTTGTCAAAAGCATTCTTCATTCGCACTTGATACAACTGTCCACGAGTCATAGCATCCATACGTTTCTCTTCAATCAGATTCAATTGATCATACTGACTTTGACACCATTCAGCCTCAGTTAATTTTGCTTCCATGATCACTCGAAGAGATGGAATCTCCACTTCCAAAGGGAGAACTGCTTCCATGCCATATACCAGAGAGAAGGGAGTTGTCCCGGTTGAACTGCGCACCGTAGTACGGTAACCATGCAAGGCAAACGGTAGCATTTCATGCCAGTCTTTGTAAGTAGTGACCATCTTCTGAACAATCTTCTTGATGTTCTTGTTAGCGGCCTCAACTGCACCATTCATCTGAGGTCTGTAAGGAGAAGAGTTGTGATGTTCGATTTTGAATTCTTCACATAAAGCTTGCATCATACTATTGTTCAGATTGGAACCATTGTCAGTGATGATCTTGTTGGGAACACCATATCGACAGATGATGTTATTCTTGATAAACTTGACAACCACTTGCTTAGTCACATTTGCATAGGAAGCAGCTTCAACCCACTTGGTGAAATAGTCAATTGCCACTAGGATGAAACGATGTCCGTTGGAAGCTTTTGGCTCAATTCTTCCGATCATGTCAATGCCCCACATAGAGAAAGGCCATGGGGAAGATATAACATTGAGGGCATGTGGAGGCACATGAATCTTGTCAGCATAGATTTGACATTTGTGGCATCTCTTGGCATGTTTGTGGCAATCACGCTCCATAGTTATCCAGTAATAGCCGGCTCTTAACAGTTTCCTTGACATGGCATGGCCCGAAGCATGGGTCCCAAAAGTACCATCATGTACATCATGCATCAACTTCTCAGCTTCTTGTCTGTCAACACATCTCAACAAGACCATGTCATAGTTCCTCTTGTATAGGATTTCTCGGTCCAGAAGGAATTTGCTAGCCCATCGTCTCAAAGTCTTTTTATCCCTGTTGGAAGCACCAGGTGGATATTCACGATTCTGCAAGAATTGTTTGATGTTGTAATACCAAGGCTTTTTATCATTCACATCTCTATCAGCTTGATCTGACATATTTTCAATAGTAAACACATGAGCGGGTCTGTCAAGACGCTGCACCTTGATCACAGGCACATCATTCCAATGATTGACACGAAACATGGAAGACAAAGTAGCAAGAGCGTCAGCCATCTGATTCTCATCCCGAGGGATATGGTGCAGCTCAACCTTGGTAAAGTATGTCAACAGACGTCTGGCATAGTCACGATAAGGGATCAGCTTCTCATGATGAGTCTCCTATTCACCCTTTATCTGATTGATGACAAGTGCAGAATCTCCATAGATATCAAGGTGCTTAATTCTCAGGTCCAGGGCTTCTTCAATGCCCAAGATGCATGCTTCATATTCAGCTATGTTGTTTGTGCATTCAAAAGTTATTCGAGCGGTGAAAGGAATGTGGTGCCCCTGCGGAGTTACAATGATGGCCCCAATTCCTTTACCATAAGCATTAACAGCACCATCAAACACCAATCCCCACTTGCTATTGGGGTCCGGCCCTTCATTGATCAGTGGTTCCTCACAGTCTTTCGCTTTCAAATACATGATCTCTTCATCAGGGAAATCAAACTTAATCGGCTGGTAATCATCAAGAGGTTGACAAGCAAGATGCTCAGCAAGGATGCTTCCTTTGATTGCTTTCTGAGCTTTGTACACAATATCATATTCAGACAACAACATTTGCCAACGTGCGATCTTTCCAGTAACAGCAGGCTTCTCAAAGATGTACTTGATTGGGTCCATTCGGGATATCAACCAAGTTGTATGATTCACCATATAATGGCGCAGGCGTTTGGCAGCCCAAGCTAAAGCACAACAAGTTTTTTCAAGCATCGTATACCGAGTCTCACAGTCGGTGAACTTCTTGCTCAGATAGTAGATAGCATGCTCTTTCTTACCAGTCTCATCTTGCTGACCGAGAACACAACCCACTGAATCATCTAACACTGATAGATACATAATCAAAGGCCTTCCTTCCACTGGTGGGACAAGGATAGGTGGCTCTAACAGGTATTCTTTAATGCTATCAAAAGCTTCCTGGCATTCGTCATTCCATACGACAGGCTGGTTCTTTCTGAGCAATTTGAAAATTGGTCCACAGGTAGTGGTCATGTGAGATATGAATCTTGAAATATAATTCAGACGTCCGAGGAAACCTCTGACTTGCTTCTCAGTTTGAGGGGCCGGCATCTCTCTGATGGCTCGGACTTTGTCTGGATCAACTTCAATGCCTCTTTGACTGACAATGAAGCCTAGTAACTTTCCCGATCTTACACCGAATGTACACTTGTTAGGATTCAACCGCAGCTTGTACTTTCTCAATCTTTCAAACATCTTTTTCAAATACACAACATGCTGCTCTTCATCACTTGATTCCACAATCATGTCATCAACATATACTTCAATCTCTTTGTGAATCATATCATGAAACAGAGTTGTCATACCCCTTTGATAGGTAGCACCAGCATTTATCAAGCCAAACGGCATCACTTTATAACAGAACGTTCCCCATGGAGTGATGAAGGACGTCTTTTCTCTATCTTCAGGTGACATCCGTATCTGGTTGTAACCAGAGAAACCATCCATGAAAGAGAACACTTTGGATTGAGCCGTACTGTCAACAAGAACATCAATATGAGGCAATGGGAAGTTATCTTTTGGACTGGCTTTGTTCAGATCTCTGTAATCAACACACATTCGAACTTTCCCATCTTTCTTTGGCACTGGTACAATGTTGGCAATCCACTCAGGATATTCAGCTGTCATGAGGAAACCCGCATCAATTTGCTTTTGTACTTCAGCCTTGATCTTAAGAGCCATGTCTGGACGAGACCTTCTCAATTTTTGTTTGACAGGAGGACATTCAGGTCTTGTCGGTATCCGATGTTCCACAATCTTGGGATCTAGACCCGGCATATCTTCATAGGACCATGCAAAGACATCTGGATAATCATGGAGAAGCTGAATGATCTTCTTTTTCACCTCTGGCTCAAGTGCAGCACCGATCTTAATCTCACGCTTGTTCTCTTCGGTACCCAGGTTGAAAAGCTCAATCTCTTCCTGGTGAGGCTGAATGGTTCTTCTTTCCTGCTCAAGCAGTCGAGTGATCTCATACGGTATCTCTTCATTATCATCCTCATCTTCAGCTTCATATACAGGGAACTCAAAATTTGGAGGAACCATAGGGTCACTGTGTTCAACGGGTTTATTGTGGTTCAATCTGCATAATATGATTGGGATGATTTTAGAAAAAAAATTTCATGCAGATTTTTGAAATTAATAAGAAAATACAGATGTTTTGGTTTTTTCTGGCATTACCATTATTTCCAAGAAAAAGGCACTAAAAAGTAAAAAACAAAGAGTCGTGAGAAAGACGACAACTTTTATTGATAACGGCAATGCCGAAACAAACACGCCCTTACAATGATATCACTTTCGCCTTGGGCAGAGCGAAAGGATTGTTATTTTGAAAACAAAGAAAACATGAGCAACAAGACACATTACATGGAAGCATGCATGACTAAAGGAACATCAATGGCCTCCCAATTTCTCACAGTGCCTCCTGGTACAACAAATGTAGGCACGTAACTACTCTCTGTAGCATCTTCAGCAATAGCATTGATAAACCCAGCACTGTAGAAAGTCCCTGTTGAAATGCCTGAGGTCGGGGAGAATCCAAGGCCCTCTTTACGCTTGTTTTCCAGAATCTGTATCACTTTGCCCCAGCCAGCAGCTTGCCCTTCTTGAACAGCCTTCTGGGCATCCTTCAGTGAAGCTATGCTAGTACCAGCCCTCCGGGGTTCTGCACCTTCAACAGTCAAGCCTTGAAATGACGTCCCTTCAGCGGACCCTGCTTCAACACAAGAGAAAGATGACACTTGGCTAACCAGATATGCTTCTTCACCATGCACAGTGACAATCTTACCATTCCTCATAAACTTGAGCTTTTGATGCAAAGTAGAAGTTAATGCTCCAGCGTCGTGAATCCACGGTCTTCCGAGGAGACAACTGTAAGAAGCATTGATGTCCATGACTTGGAAAGTGATCTGAAATGTCTCAGGACCAATGGTAATTGGCAAGTCTACTTCCCCAAGAACATCTTTGCGAGATCCGTCGAAAGCCTTAACCAAGTAGCTGCTTCCCCTCAAAGAGATTCCGTGATGGCTCAATTGCCTTAGTGTGGATTCAGGCATTACATTCAGGGATGATCCAGTGTCCACCAACACATTGGATATCATGTCAGACTTGCAGTGCACCGAGATATGCAGAGCCCAGTTGTGGTGTTTCCCTGCTTCGGGGAGCTCATCGTCACCAAACCCCAAGTTATTGCAAGCGGTAATGTTACCCACTATTCCATCGAACTGATCCACAGAGACTTCATGATCAACATATGCTTGCTCCAGTATCTTCATCAACACTTTCCTGTGGGCTTCTGAGCTCAAGAGCAGAGACAAGATGGATATCTTTGACGGAGTTTGCAGCAGCTGGTCAACAATCTTATAGTCGCTCTTTTTGATAAGCCTCAGAATTTCGTCCAGATTAGACTCTTTAATGGGCTGGCCCGAGGGGGCTGGCATTCTCTTCCTCAAGGTTAGCCATGTTTCTTCTCTTGTACAATCTTGTCTGATGAACTCTATCTGGTTGGTAAACTTTGCGAGCACGAGCCACTTTTCAGACTGCGGCAGAAGAACCAGGAGACAATGAGCACGGGAAGCCATTTGTGACCGATGAATGATGCATATGATGCATGATATGCAAATGCAAAAAGACTTGTCAAAGTGGTTGTGAACATCACGGAAAAAACACGGTTTTATTTGAAGATTTTGAGCAAAACTAAAAGTTTAGTTGAGATGGTATCACTTGGTGTTCACATCCGTGATGTTCAAAAGATGACTTGTCTAAGTCCTCTGATAAATGCATGAAAAAAGTTTATGCATGTATGCATGTATGCATGAATGCATGATTATGTTCAAGTTCGGAGAAAACATAGTGGGTTGAAGTTCAGAGTCGAGGAGTCATGGGTGGACACGGCGTCCGGTGAAACTAGGGTTTTAGGATAATAGTAACCGGGTTCTAAAAATGGTTCCCAAGTTGCAACCTCTCCGACGTATATCACGGTGTCACGAGACAACACTCGCTCCATGATTATCCGTGGAAGGTCTAACTTGAGTGTAGTATCGCGTGACGACTAAAATTCGAGACAACACTCGGTTTAGCCTCCGCACTACGTCCTAGAAAAATGGCCATGGATGGGTTTGGTTATCTACGGTTCATAGCGTCATAGAACAATTAGAAGTAAAGTGCCTAAACGCGACAACACGCGCCGACAACATCACCCCCAAAATGCCTCAGCTATGTGGGATTGATCGCATAATCCAAAACACGAGGCGACCCCCGGAATGAATTGTCGATTATATCCCTCCTAAATCCTAAGTTCACTCAGCCCGGGTGCAGGACTTTTGATATTCTCACCCCACACGTTTGCAAGAAATTAAACATTTATTCACATAGGAAAGCAAGTAAAAGAAGCAAGTAAAAAGAGCGCAAGCGTGGAAATAAAGACTAGGCGTAACTCTCGAATTTCCCCAGTGAAGTCGCCAGCTGTTTTATCTTGGTTTTCGGGTGTCAAACATTGATTACGTTTGAACCTTTTAAACCGGTGATATCTTATTTTTTCTTGGGAAGGGAAAAAGTAAGCAAAACCCTTGAGAATCGAGGTCCGGGAGTTGTTTTCGCTACGGGAAGGTGTTAGGCACCCATAACGACTATAGTATCCTATAGGAACCGTCTTTAATTTCTACGCGCGCGCTTTATTTTTAAATGCTATTTTGAAAGTATTTATTTAAACCTAAAGGTATTCTAAGTGAAGAATTGGAGGGAGAAGAATGTTTTTGGATTTTTATTTTTAATTGAATTGAAGGAATTTTGTTCCTTGCCTACGTACCCGTTTAAGGGATCAAATCCACCGTAGTTCTCTTCCAAAAATGTTTTTTGTTTTTGTTGGTTGATTTTAAGTTTGAAAATGGGATTTTGAAGAATGGAGATTGAGAGGCCTTAAAGGCATGAGAATTTATGAAATTGTGAGGTTGGATTAGTCATTTGCAAAATGTGGTCTAAACATGATTAGAGTTCATTGAAATTTGATTAAGAAAATAAAGGGAAAATTACAATGGGATTTTGATCCCAAGGTTTATTATGAAAAAGAGTTTGAATGATGTTGTTCACATTTTTTGGAAATTGATTTTTCTAGGTTCAAAGCCTAAACCTACACCTACACATACAATGCTAAACATACATCTAAACATGCATATTCTAGCTATATACCTAAAGTGGTGTGTGTGCATGTGTCGGTGCTTGTGTCGGTGTACATCATTAGAGTCCATTGTCCTTTACATCACACCCTAGATACATTCTATGGCCCCTTTGCCAAGAAATTAAAATTGCATAAAGGGAAATATTACAAAACTCCTAAGTGTTTACATTCTAACTTTGGTGCAAATTAAATTGCAAGAAAAAAAATAGAGATGAATATGGGATGAAATGGAGATGCTTATGAAATGATGAAACATGAAATGAAAGGAGTTAGTAGCACATGACAATATCAAAGGAAATAAAGCAAGAGAAACACCAGAACATAAAGGATGGAAAATGAGTGCAAACATGGCTAAAATTTGTTCATAGAATGCAAGAACCATATGACCTATAATCCTCACATTCCAATACATTTTTAAAGGTTTAGAATCAAGTCTTGGAATGGGAATTAAGGCAACATGATCTACTTGGCATTTTAAAACAAATTTTAAGCATATGTGCATTATTTAACTACACAACTAACTTGTAAGCTAAGTAACCTACCAAAATTCACAATCATGCAGCAATATTAAACACAAACAGTGGCTAAAACCCCATAGAATCAAATGGCATAGGTCGCAAGTGTTCATCAAGAAAGTTGGGATTGGAATCAAGCAAATTTCCATCAATTTTAGCATAAAATGTCACAAAATAGCAAGAAAATTAGCCACATTATGTTCACCAATCTTTAATATGCAAAATTATCACAAGAACACCACAAAGTTGTCAAGAAATGTGTATGGAAATTTTTAGAATTTTTTAAAGGACTTTTAAGCTCAAAAATGTACAAAGCTCTTCACAAATTTGACACAAATACATCACATAAGCAAGATTTTTTATTACACATTTTTTATCAATGTTTCTCATGCAAAACCACTACACAAACATTACATATGCATCAAAAAAAACTTAGAAATTTTTATAGAATTTTTGCAAGAATTTAAAGCAAGGCAGGGGTGTATATAGCAAGGAAATCAGTAGAACATGCAAGAAATAGGGGGTGCAAGCAGCAACATGGACACAGGCCAGGCAGAATGGGCTCCAGGACGGGCCAGGATGGAACCATGGGTTGGACCATGGGTGAACCGGTTCGTTGGCCTATATAAGGCCTTGAACCGGTCCATCCTCCATTTCTCTTCTCCACTTCTCTCTCTAAGACCAAAACTAGAGAGAGAGAGTCTGCAAATGACTCTCTCTTCTCTGACGAGACACTCCACTTCCGACGTGGTGGCCCATGGTGGCGCCGCCGCGTCGGAGCTTCAATCTTCTCCGATCTAAAAACTGAACGCATCTTCTTGAAGCTCTTTCTCTCCTCTTTATGATTATGAAAACGTTTTCTTGAAAACGAGCTTAGATCGGAGTAGATCTAGGATTGCATCGTTCGGTTCTATGTTCTCAGTTTTCATGAAACGAAACCCTAACATGCTCTATTTTCTTCTCTGATTATGAAATTGAACTCGTATTTGAAAAACAACGGTGAATCTTCATGACTTTTCAAATTAGGGTTTCGTTTCGAATTTTCTTTGAATTTCTTCGAAGTTTTCACTTCGATTCACCATTTATTTTCAATCTTGAGTCTTCGATGATGATTTAAAGTGCAAACGAGAGGATTCTTTTGAATATACCTGGATTTAGTGGAGATTCGAACGAAAATCTTTGAGAAAATTTCTGATCCTTCTTCTTCTCACTTTCTTCGTCCCTGTGATCGTGTGAATCCACTGGATTTGCACTTGAATTGCAGGGACCAGTTCGATGATGAAGGTTCTCGCGAAGAACCTCGGAGAACTTCAAAAAAAATTCAATTCGAAGTGAATTTTGCTGCGTGATTACTGGATTGAAACTTGTGTGACGAAATTGATGAAAACTTGTGGTGATTTGGCGTGGATTTTGTTCTGGTTTGATACGAGTTTGGATATTCTGGACAGTTAGGGTTTGAAGATGATGAACTTGTTCATCATTGTTCTTGAGCTTTTCTGGGTTTCTTGAGAGTTTTGATCGAAATGTTTGGGAGAGAGAAAGTGAAGATGTGTTTATGCTGAGTTGTAAAAATCTGTGTGGCATGGCAATGATTGGGGGCCTTTTATAGGCTGCCAAGTGTATTGCTGGACCAATAGGAATTGGACACCTGGATTTGGACTTGAAATGGCTCGGCCTTGGCTTATTTTGGATTTTGGGCTCTTTTGCAATTTTGAAACTTTGGAGGACTGATCTGTAAATGTAAAGAAGGACTAATCTGCAATTGTAAAAAAAAGATAAAATTTCGAAATAAAAAGGACTTAAAAAAGTAAAAATTCAAAACAAAAGGACTTGGACACAAATTTGGAAGTTTTGAGGACTTTAAAAAATAAAATAAAAAAAAGAAATAAAACAAAATTGGACTAAAAAATGGTAATTTGACTAAACGTAAAGTGAAACGATTTAAAACTGACAAAACGGACTAAAACGAACCAACGGCTTAAATGAGGTACTTTAAAGTAACCTCTCTCTGCCGAAATTTCGTGTGAAATGACCAAAATGCCCCTGGGGCTAAAACGACTGAAAATGATTCGGACACAATTTAAAAATGGATTTTTAACAGGGAATTGAAACTAAGACTCATACAAGTAAAATTAAAAGACTCAGAGACAATTTTAGAGTTTAAACTGGGTTTTAGCACATGAAAAGACTAAAATGCCCCTAGGGGCAAAACTGACTCAAAATGACTTCAAATGCAATTCTTGAAATGGATTTTGACATAGAATTGAAATGAAGCCTTATTCTAACCAAATGAAAAGACTCAAACAAAATTTTGAAGGACTGAGAGAAATTTGACATAGGAAATGACTGAAATACCCTTACATGTGAATTTTGCAAATAACATTGAAATAAAATGCAGAGAGAGATGCAATTGATCAGAGATAGTTCACATGACTTATAATGCAAGAAAAGAAGGATTGAATAAGTATTTTTAGGTCCAAAATTAGGGTATAACAATGTTCTTGCTTTGCCGATTTGCATAATTTCATGTGAATTAGTTCAAAAACCCCCTAAAATTGCTATGTTTCGGGAAGACTAGAATTACAGACTCAAATATAGAAAACATTACAAATGTCCCAAAATCATAGGCAATCGCTCTAATACTCCTCCGTTTTGCTGTTAAAACCTAATGAAAATGACTGAAAAACATGCTAAGAATAACGTAAGATGATTTGTCATCAGTTCCTCAAACCATTGACAACTCATCTATATAACTTCTATTTTGCCTTCAAATGCAAAGAAAGTAACTAAAAACATAGCCTAAAATATCATATAATATTCAATCATCACAACCCTAAACTTAAATCGTTGCTTGTCCTCAAGCAACAAAATAGTAAGAAGTCAGAATTTACGTAAATTTAAGAATTGGAGCATACCGTTTCGGAGATGGTGCTCAGATTGTTACTCTTTCCATTTCCAGACTTAACTATCTTACCACTTTCATAGAAGCGGGACATGATTAGAGAAAATATTCTTAATTTCAACCACTTACAATTCCAAGATACACGTATGTACTTCCTAAAGCCAATGGGGCTGGTCAAGGCATTTGCCACACTCCATTTGTCATGTGATTGAACCTTGCTATGAGATTTAAACAATTATAAACTGACATTCAAGATACATATTATTGTTGGTCGATATGGCCAATAAGGATGCGCGCTAAAGGGGGGTGAATAGAACTTTTAAAAATTTAGCGGAGTTTTAATAAAATCGTTTTGAAAAGATATCGACTATTCAGAATTATGCTTTGAACACTAACTGTGACAAATAGTTAAGACTATGTTATGGTAAGATTTACAAGGGACTTGAGAGATTCACAAGTCAAATCTTAATTCAATCAAATATTAATAATACTTGAACAATTTGCTAAACAAGACAATTTCAAAACCAAAACTATAAGCAATTAAAACAACTAAAACATAATGCATATGGAATTGATGAATTGACTAAGGATGGAAACCAAATGATCTGAGTGAAATATGAAAACCTAATTCAAGAAATTAGGCCAATTTTAACAAAAGAACTTAGATCATAATCAATTTCTATTGTAACAATTAATCAATTCAAGCATATACAATTATCAAAATAAAATAGGATAAGGAAGAGAGATAACACTAATATTTTTATAGTAGTTCGCTCTTATCATCCTCGCTTCGACCTACGTCTACTCTTCTTGGTGGAGAATGCCTCCACCATGGACTTCCACTAATAGTAACAATGTTGAATTACAAATGTGTTAAGTTACTTGAAACTATCCTAGTTCTTCACACCCTTTGTAACCACTCCCCCAAACTTCAAATAACATTTGAATTTGGTGCTTCTTGAATCTTCAAATCCTTGATTACCCGTGCACCCCTTTAAACTTTTCACTGAAGCTCTTTGATGCTATGTCCGGTAATTGAACCCCCTTCGATGCAAGAACAATTAGAAAGAACCCCCAAGACCTTTGGAGGTGGAATGAGATTATTCACTTCACTTTAGAACCTTGATTAAGCCCATTCAATTTCCTTGAAAGAACCAACTTACAATCCCTATTAGCACCCTAGCAAATCATATGACTCAAAGTACAAAGTGATTGTAAGAAAAAAGTGTTTAATCTTGAAGAATGTATGAGAGAATGAGTAATATAGAAAAGGAGGGCAAGTTCAAATTTTTGGCCAAAAACAACTAAGTGAATCGATTCAGTAAATGAATGAATCGATTCTGACCACTAAAAGACAAGGCTAGAGAAAATGAAGATTGATACGTATCATGCCAATATTGAATTGATTCATAAATCCTAGGATGAAGGTTGATACGATTCAAACTGTTGTGAATCGATTCAAAGCAAGTCAGAAAGATTTCATGATACGATTCCGGCAAAGTTTGAACCGATTCACTGATGACATGATTCAAAAACTTATGAATCGATGCATCAGAAATCAGAGACTTTTGATGAATTGATTCTGACACAGATGAATCGATTCATACATAAAAAGATGAATTTTAGCTAAGTTACATGTGTGTGAACAATGCACGAGACACCAAAGACTCCAAGGACATAATGAGACGTAGTTTCTAGGTGCTTTAACATAACTATATGCTAGATAATAAAGAAAACAAAATAATCATGAAAATGAACAACTAAAGAACATCATCAAAAACACAAGTAGAACCAAGCTTCAATTATCACACAAACGTATAGAGATCTTTTAAAAGTTATAACGTGACATAGGTTAAGGTGGGATATATCTGAGAAAATAGGCTAACAAACATTTTGGAGTTAGTTTCCCTATTTGAAATACTTCCTTTCAACATGTAGCTTTGATTCATAATGTCACAACCAATGTTTATAAGGTACTAGCTTTTGTGCTAAACAAGAAAAATGGGTACTAGTAGAACTACTTATTCTCTTTTATTAAAGAGACAAAACTTTTGTAGGCTCTTGTTTTTCTACTTTTTTTTTTCTCGTATAGACCATCATTTTGATGTTTTATCTACATTTTTTTCTGTTCATAACCAAGTTCTACTAGTATGCCACCCAAAACTTAAGCTTTTGCTACTTCCAAAGAGCAACCTCAAACTTAATTTCAAATCTTGACAAGTATTTAACTGATTTATCCAACTCCAAAAAAATCATACATATATATCATTATAGGGTTCAAAACTTGTGACATGATTCAAGTCACCTAAGTAACAAAGAAATAGGACATGGAAGCTCAAAGTGGTTTCACAAAGGATATAACAATAATAAATCAGGATGGCTTGAAAAAGGCTCAAGGTACCAAAACTATCGCCTCTTTTGTATGATAATATATCCGATAGTCCGTAGAGAACGATAAAATTTTTGAGAAAAAATACCAATCCACATGGAACACACATATATGAAAGAATTATGGTAGAAAGTGGAATAAATATTTGGCTCAAAATCTCACTGGTTATGCTATACAAAATTGAACTAATGAATATTTATGAGTATCTTCCACAGCATGCCCCAATAGTTATCGTGCTCTTGAACTTTAGAAGTAAGCTAACCCTCTTCTATTAATGGTTGGAAAATTCTCCAAGACTAAAACAAATTTTTTGAGATTTTTGGAAAAGGAAAGGTTATGCAACTCATGTAAAAACAACGAGTCTTGTCGCAAGTTAGCAAACAATAAAAGTAAGTAAATTGTTAGATGGAATGGCTATGTAAAATAAATGACTGAAAATGACTGAAAATAAATTATGGGTTGCCTCCCTTTCAGCGCGTGTTTAGCGTCGCAAGCTTGACGGATTTTTCTAAGGTGAGCTTGGGAGCGCCAAACCTTCAGGCTCCATGTCTTATTCTTCTCATCTTAATTTTTTCCATTCTTCATTTAGGGTGTATTCCACTTCAGGTTCTGACCAATCAGATGGGCACTATGTAATTGTCTTTGAATGCTTCCTAGTTGTCAGCAACTTTCATGATGCATGGCCTTAGGTTCAATATGGGTCTTCTTCTTTTTTCGGAACATGCAGTTCATAAACAACACAACTATTTTTTATTAGAGCAATAAACTCTTCATCCGATGGTTTTTCCTCAAGTTTCAGGATTTCCTAAAGAAATTGAATGCAGCAGGAGCTTTGCTTGAACATTTCTCTGATGAACATGTTGACCTTAAACCTCTTTAAGACTTTAATGAGTTCTTTAACTTTCCTTTTCTTGATCCTCACCCGTGGTAACTTCCTCCTTGAAATTCTTGCATTTTTCAAGGTTATATCATTCATCATCCTCAACTAACATTTCCGGTGTTTTAGCATCCCCCTTTTCTTTTT
The DNA here is from genome assembly GCF_051527215.1 of Medicago sativa. Classification (NCBI taxonomy): domain Eukaryota; kingdom Viridiplantae; phylum Streptophyta; class Magnoliopsida; order Fabales; family Fabaceae; genus Medicago; species Medicago sativa. Next base: position 32,904,819 of record NC_140756.1, on the reverse strand, counting down.
GCCCCGGTTACTCATCTTCTTTTTTCTTTTGGGTTTTCTTTTTAAGCTTATGTCTCCCTTGCATGGACTTTACTTCCATTCTAGGCATTTTTCTCTCTCTCAAGAGTCATCCTCATTAGATTCAACTTTACTTTGAGTCAATTCTTTACGTAGGCCCTTGGTGGATACTTTCTCTATACTTCCCTCTTTGCTCATATCCTCTTAACAAAAACCAATATTCCTATAATAATGTTATATTGTTGTTGTTATTTTTTTTTTTTTGCACAAGCTAAAATGATATATATATATATATATATATATATATATATATATATATATATATATATATATATATATATATATATATTAACCAAGCAGTTGAAACGCCCTGCACAAGACGTGCAAAAAGCAAGACCCTGCTAAATATTTACATACAACAAGATGCCAGCAAAGAAAGGCACCCTCAAAAACAGATAAATATAAGTTACTGGTGCACTCCCATACAAAGGAGCGGATGTGACCACCAGTCATAATAACAGTAATTAAAAGATGTGTTCTTTGCTTTCATCCACATAAAAGAGTTGTGTTTGATTTTCTCCATAAGAATGGTAGTGTGTGAAGCCTCGATATTGTTGTTGTTATTAAAAAAGATACGAATTTATTTTATATTTTTATATTATTGATATCATTGAAAAAAACAAGCATGATTGGTTGGATTTGTTACAATTTAAATGTCATAAATATACATATAGTTTTGATTAAAATAAAAAATTATATAAAATATTGTTCATATTTTACACGTGTTAGCGTAATAAAAAAGAGCGGAAAGACAAGCGCATGAGTGTCTGTCTTTCCGCTTATCTATATAACGGGGATGGGGGATTTTGGGTTGACCTTTTCATTAGCTCAGTTATACTCTTGGACAAATTTTATAAAATAATGTTTATTTTTGGTGTCATTGAAAAAGATAAGAATTTATATTATATTTGTCATATGGTTGGTGTCATTGAAATAGATAACAAATATGATTTGTTGGGTTTGTCTATAATTTGAAAGCCACAAACATTTATATTTATACATTTAATCAAAATATAAATTTCACAAAAAAAAAAAGTCTTTCATAATTTACAAACATTAGCATAATATAAAGACTTTGTCCCCCCACCCACCCACCCACCCCCCCCCCCCCCCCCCCCCCCCCCCCCCAATAATATTATGAGCAGGCGGCACAGGATGGGGGTAACAGACACACCTTGATGTCTCACCTATCTCTTGGCCTATAGAAAAAAAAATTCTTAAGACTACCTATACTGTCTATAAGCAACATACATATTTATTTTTGCGTTAAATATATTTTAAAATACCCAAAAACTTATATTAGTGACTTTTTTTATTGGATATATAAGTGTGAATTCACAGCTATAAAGATGGGTCCTCTAAAAAAAGATTGGTCCTTTAAAAAAATTATATTTTTAGTAGAGAGATATATATGGGTATATGCTTTTTATTTTCATTTTTTAAGGGAGGGAAAATACTATTTTATTAAATAAATTACATTTTATCTATATTCGTAAGTCGTTCATATACATTGAACGAAAAATAAATGCATTACCTTTTTATTGTTTGACTGGAAACACGACCTTAGAATTCAAACACCGCGTTGAAATTATTATTACTTTTTATTTTATTTCCAGTTTTAATAGTTGTTAATTCCTTTATGTAAAAAAAAAAAGTAGTTAATTCCTACGGCTGAGATCCTATACTTTTTATTTTGTATACTAAATCAACGGTCTATATTCCGAACGACTAGTTATTGTGATACACCTGTTTCACATTATCTTAATATTTAATAGTTTAGAATGCATTTAATAATTTATTTTTTAAAACAAAGAATGCATTTAATCTGAGATTGACTAAATGAATAATTATTTTTTGACACTTATTTAATATATAATACTATTTTTTGTTGTGACTTCGTATATTTCATTGATTCCAATATTTTTCATATATTTTTCTCTCCTTGCTCACTCCCATCATATCTATTTCTCGAGCACCATTTCTTCGAGATCTGGATTGTCTGTTGTAGTATAAGCACACAATTGCATTCTATAAGCGATCTCGACCATCAATTAAAGATCAAACATTCAAATTGCATCAAATCAAAATTGACTCATTTCTCCAAGACTGATCTTCGTCTCCTTCATTACAAGTGGTTGATGCGAACAAATTTTTGGTATGCTATTCCTTTCTTTCTAACTTTTAGTTTATTTTGATGAAATTATAAGTTTACATCCTTGATGCTTAAGTTCGAAAACAAAATCTACTAGTTATAAGGACATTCTAATATGCATACACCTTATATTTTATTTGTAAAGTGTTTTTTTAATTGAAAAACCCCATTTTGAATTGGTTCAACCAAAGGTTTTCAATATATAAATGGTCGAACCCTAGATCTGTGTTTTCTTTAAGATTAAAATGGTGATCCATGCGTCGATGAACTTGAAAAAACAAACACTCAATAAATATTAAAGGATGCATCAATAGTAAAATTATATTAGAAATGAAATTGGATAGGGTTGAAATCCTTGTTCCATGTTAAATTTGCAAAGGTTGGTATGATTCATGTCTTTGTTCGAGCTCAATCAAAATCAATAAATCATATTCAATATCTATTTGTCGTTTTTACCTTCATGTCACTTACAATTGGTCATCCAAGACTCGAACAAAATCATTATATATATATATATATATATATATATATATATATATATATTATTTATTATTATTGTTATTATTATTTATTCACACTCTATTAGTAGCTGCATTATATGAAAAATATTTTATTAAAGTATTTTTTAGCATCTATATATTTTTTTTCATTGGAGTTCAATATTTATTTACTTTTGACAAGTTTCAATATGTTTTACTCGTATGCTAATTAAGTTGAATTAAATCTGACCAACACATACTTCTTCACTAGTTCGATTTTAGTTCAAAGTTAGTGAAAACAAATCCAAACTAAATTATTTATTTTTCATTGGTTTAAACTTTGTTGTCCAAATTAAAGGATCTAACAAGACCGAAAACTTTGCACCTACAAATACTTTGTAAGTTTATATTATTAATCTTTATCTTTACTTTTATATTTTCCTTTCAAACCAAAAACAATAAGAGTGGTGAAATTATAATGTTATACCCTGTAATGATTTGAAGTGGATCGAATTAGAAAACCACTTTTCATCCCTTTGACCTCTTTTTTCCTTAACATATAAATGGTGGTGCAGAGTTGAATTAATTAAAAATATACCGGAACTAAATACAACAAATTAAATTATAAATTTTAACAACTTAGATTCGGTGAAATTAGATGCATGGATTGATATGGGGTGATTATAAAATCCACTTTCCATCTTAGACAGGGATATATGTGTGTGTGATCATCCAATCCGGTTATTATATGGATAGTATATATTGTTGAAAACGGAAGTAGATACCACATTAAATACTTTTACATAATTTAATACAAAGAATCAAAGAACTATGGTTTTTTCTAGATTACCCTCTCTTGTTTAGAGGGTATTTACCCCCTCATGATATCAACCAATCAAAATGTAATATACATTGGCAACATTAAATGTCAAATAAATGAGTAAATTTTTTCTATAAAAAAAAATCAATTTTAGGTAACTTTTAATACTTTTAATTTTTATTTAATTATAGACAAGATTACATTATAGGTCCTTTATCTTATTTATTTGTAACACTTTGATCCTTTATCTTTATTTTTTTCTGTTTAGGTCTTTTATCTCTCATAAAAGCACATACACATCCTTTTTCTCATTTTTTTATTAAAAAAAATACATAATTTTATTTTTTAAAATATATTTTTATTAAAAATGTAAAAAAATCCAGAAATATGATGAAGATGTTCATCATCTCCATCTTCTTTCTTTGAATCTTCATCATCTTCATTGAATCAGAAAAAATTCTACACAAATATATCTCCAAATATCATGAATTAATTTTATGTTCACCTCAAATCTTCTTTTAAACACAAAAATCAAAACCCTATAGAAAATAGATTTAGTTTCATCACAAAAAAAAATTAGTAATATAAATTGTCACACCGTATATTATTATTATTTTCTAACTCAATATTTAAACCCGGCATAAAAATAACCCCAAAATTGAGAGCAGCTTTGCACATCAATTTTGTTGTTTCCAGAACAATCTTAACTTTTGTAAAGCCTAACCCTTCCGCTAGTGACTAAGCCTCCACCATCCGCCTTGCAACATTTGTGAAATTAAGGTTTTGATTTTTGTGTTTAAAAGAAGATTTGAGGTGAATATAACATTAATTCACGATATTTGGAGATATATTTTAGTAGAATTTTTTTATTTAAAGAAGATGATGAAGATTCAAAGGAAGAAGATGAACATCTTCATCATATTTCTGAATTTTTTTTTCATTTTTAATAAAAAATATATTTTTAAAAATAAAATTATGTATTTTTTAATAAAAAAAATGAGAAAAAAGATGTATATGTGCTTTTAAGAGAGATAAAGGACCTAAACAGGAAAAAATAAAGATAAATGACCAAATTGTTACAAAAAAAAAATAAGATAAAGGACCCCTAATGTAATCTTGCCTTAATTATATTTAGGTGTTCAATCTTAATTAATTTACACTACAAGACTGGCTTAGAACAATTAAAATTTCACATCAAATTTCTTTCATCTGAATGTCCTTAAATTTATCTGTTACATTCATAAAATTTCTTCTTCCCATTTTGATTGTTCAATTTTGTCGTTCTAAACTGCCGCATTTTTCAATTTTCGTGAGAATCATCGTTGTTCGTTTGATTCCAAATATCGTGAGAATTACCGTTATTTCCAGAACCACGTCAGGTATGGTGAGTTGATTTTTCTTTTTGATTTGATTTTTCTTGGTTGTGAGGTAGGTAATTATAACAATTGAGTAAGTCATCCGTTATACTTTAAGGATTGCTAGCAGGTGTTGCCGCTGTGATGTTTTGGGAGTTTGCTAGCATTTTTTTCGGTTGCTGCCGAAATGGTTATGTCATGAGGCTTTTGTTCTTTTGTTTGGACTTAAAGGCTTTGGCTGATAGTGAGGCATGTCTATGCGTGTTAGCAGATTTTATTAGGTTGGCTGCTTAAATAAAAAAAAAAGTCACGATACCTGACGCGGTTCTAGAAACAACAACAATTCTCACTATAATTTGAAACTGCAGCAATTTGGAACGACAAAATTGAACAATCAAAATGGGAAGAAAACAAAAAAGAAACAAGAATTGATCAATAGGGAAGAATAAAGAAGAAATTTGAATGAAGGAGATGTTTTTGTACGTTATCACGTTCGGGGTTGTGGAATGGAAGAAATTTTATGAATGTAAGTGATGAATTTAAGGACATCCAGATGAAAGAAATTTGATGTAAAAATTTTATTTGTTATAAGTCTAGTAAAATAAAATAAAATAATCTAACACACTTAAAAAAAAAGTATTGCGGGTCTATTTTAACATAATCAAAATTTGAATACATATTTTTCGCTATTTTTTATTCACAATTACATTAACATATTGTTTTAAACCCTATTATAAAATATGAAACAACCAAAAAATAAAATTACAATAATTACTAAATACAGTAAAATATGGTTATTTAAAAATTAGTTTTATACTATAAATTATAAACTTAATAGCAAAATACTTAAGTTTAATTACCATTGATATTTAAATTATAAAGAAATGAATTTATTTTTCTTAAATGAATTTATTTATGTTAACCTATTATAAAATATGAAACAACCAAAAAATAAAATTACAATAATTACTAAATACAGTAAAATATGGTTATTTAAAAATTAGTTTTATACTATAAATTATAAACTTAATAGCAAAATACTTAAGTTTAATTACCATTGATATTTAAATTATAAAGAAATGAATTTATTTTTCTTAAATGAATTTATTTATGTTAAAATAGATTAAAGTGTAGTACATATTTAATTATTAAGGGAAAATGTTGTAATTCAAGCATCTTATAGGGAGAGGAGTGTAGATTTTATTTTTAAAGGGAGAGAAGTGTATATTTTAACATAAGAGAGGAGGGGAGTGTAATTTACTCTAAATAAAAATTAAAAGTATTAAAAGTTACCTTATGATTAAGATTAACTTTTTTATTTTTAGAAAAAATTGATTCATTTATTTGACATTTAATGTTGTCTATGCATATTACATTTTGATTGGTTGATATCATGAGAGGGTAATTACCCCCTAAACAAGAGAGGGTAACGTAGTTTTCACCAAGAACTATATGTTTTATTGTCATTAATTCTATCTTTTCTAGCAACGATTGCATGCGGACTACATTTGTTAAATTCGTTTATTTATTTAATTTTGTTGAATATTTCAGGAAGTGAACCAAGATCAAGTAAGGGATAAGAATTTCTATAAAAATATAGAAGCTCGATCAATTTTTATTTTATCAGAAACTCATATATAAAATGGAAATTGGTAGTTCTTCAAAATGTAAATCACCAGAAAGTGCACAAGGTGAAGAGAACAACAATGAAGAAAGAAATTTGGAGGAATATGAAAGGAATATAAGCATGGGTATTATGGAATTGAAAAATCTTGGTAAGGAAGTAAAAAATCCAGGCAACAATGAACATGATAGAAGAAGAGTATTGAGTAACACTATAGACAAGGTATTGAAGAGTATGCACAAGTTGGTAGATCTTGGTCGTGCTGATGGATTTGTATATGGAATTATTCCAAAAAATGGAAAACCGATAAGTGCTGCATCTGAAAATCTTCAACATTGGTGGAAGGAAAAAGTGAAGTTTGATAGAAATGGTCCTAGCTGCAATAGTGAAGTACCAACAAGGACTTCATTATAATGTTAATGGTTCGGACCAAGAAATATTCAAATTCAATGTAGATAATAATACATCTCTAAGAAAACTGCATGAACTCCTAAACACAACAATAGGAGCACTATTGTCATGTCTTATGACATTTGGTTGTAATCCAAATCAAAGAAGGTACGTACACTTTGAATTTTTTATGATATACATTCTATAAAACACTGAGCTAAAACCCAAACACGACACTAACGTTTATGCTTCGACACCGGTAATAATTTCACAAAAATAATAAAATTAAATATAATCACATGTCTAGGTGTCATTTGAGGTCGAATACCAGACACTCCTTCCATCAAAGATGTTGATGCTATATATAAACATGTTCAATATATAGATTACAACTAATACTTTATCAAAGATTTTAGAAAGCAATACATGAATTCGTTACTAATAGGAATCCCAAAACACAGAGAGAAATGGGTAACGATCACCCATGACTCGTGTATGATATATCAAGGATTGTTGTTTATATATGTGTATCAAGTGTCAATTAGAACTCCCTTATAAGATGCAAAATTAGAAGTTAAGCAATATATAAAGGAGAAGACTTATACAACCAATGTTTTAAGATTTTAGATAAAAATGTGGTGTTAAAACTCAATTGTGTATGGTTCCTCTTAACCCATTGTGATGAATCTGTGATGTTTTAGTCTCCCTTAGAAGTCCCAATAATGTGTCTGTGTGTGTGTGTGTCAATATATATATTGGGTGTCGACAATTAAGATTCTCATTATTTTGAAATGGGACATAAGTAACATTCACTCATTCTTGAGTCCGTACTAAAATTAATTATTCAATTAACAAACGAAGTGGGCTTATATCATACTTAATTTAATCAGTAATATATTAAGTCTTTTATTTGTCTAATCAATGACATTGGAATAAAATATTTTGTTAGAATTTATATTATTGTGCAATTTTTTTCGTATTTTGTTTCCTTTGGACAATATAAACGTGTTTTTTGTATTTTGAAATTGGAATGAGTACAATATAAACCGTAACATTTTGAACAGGTTCCCTTTAGAAAAAGGTGTTCCACCACCATGGTGGCCAAGGGGAGATGAAGAATGGTGGCCGCTATTGTGTTATCGAAAGGATCCAGGTCCTCCACCCTATAGGAAACCTCATGATCTAAAAAAGGATTGGAAAATAGCTGTTCTAACAGGTATTATCAAGCACATGTCCCCTGATTTTAGTAAAATAAGGAGCATTGTGAGAGAGTCCAAGAATCTTCAAGATAAAATGTCTGCCCAAGAGGCCACTAACTTCGCTCTTGTTATTAATCATGAAGAATTCTTATACAATGTGAAGATGCAATCAAATGAGTTACCACCAAATGGAAGCAATAATAATGGATTTTCAGAAATGTTTGATGAAACTCATAATTATGATGTTGATGGAAATAATGGAGGACCAGGTAGTTCAAGTAATGGGCAAGAACAAAATCCACCTCATTGTGTTGATTTGGTTCCATTCAAAGACAATGTTCAAGAAGGAAACATGGTTATTGATAGCAGCCAACCTCAATGTATAGATTTTGCTCCTTTTCAAGCAAGTGTTCCTGGAAGCAGCATGGTTATTAAAAATAACCAACCTCAATGTATGGATTTGGTTCCATTCCAAGAAAGTGTTCATGGAACCAACATGGTTTTTAGTAATAACCAACGTCAATGTATGGATTTGGTTCCATTTCCATCAAATGGAAGCACCATGGTTGTTAACAATAACCAACCTCAATGCATGGATTTGGTTCCATTCCAAGAAGTGTCCATGGAACCGACATGGTTTTTAACAATAACCAACGTCAATGTATGGATTTGGTTCCATTTCCAGCAAATGAAAGCAACATGGTTATTGACAATAACCAACCTCAACATTTGGATTTGGTTCCATTCCAAGAAAGTGTCCATGGAACCAACATGGTTTTTAACAATAACCAACGTCAATGTATGGATTTGGTTCCATTTCCAGCAAATGGAAGCAACATGGTTATTGACAATAATCAACGTCAACATTTGGATTTGTTTCCATTTGGAAAAAAAGTTGAAGGAAACAACATGATTATCAATAACCAACCAAAATGTTTGGATTTGTTTCCATCTGGAAAAAATGTTCAAGGAAACATGATTACTGATAACCTACCTCAATCTGCTAATTTGGTTCCTAATGAAAAAAATGCTCCAAGAAACAAGGTCATTAGGCCAATTGCCACCAGGAGAGCTAGGTACGTGGTTACTGGAAATTATACTTGTGATAGTCCACATTGCCCTTATCATAGCCACCTAGCTGGGTTTCATTCTTTGGAGGCAAGAGATTATCACCAAATGAATTGTCCTTACAGAAATAACTCTTCTGGTAATTGAGTTCCATTGAAAAGTGTTGCAGTAGATGAAGTAGGTGTGGTTCCTGAAACAAGGCCAAGAATCAACAAACAAGGTAATCCTAAACACATGTTTAAACCTTTTGTGAATCCAAACAAGAAAAACAACATCGTGTGGCTTCTTCAAGCATGCCAATGGCTATACCTCTACCATGAATTCAAGAACATTATGAATGATAGCTGGCTGCTGCAACAAATTGGAGAAGATTTATACTCACTGCATGTGACTCTAGTTTATAGATCAATGATCCAATGAATTTCTTTGAAACCTTTCATTTGTTCTTATATTCTAGGATTTCTAGCTAGTTAATGGGATTTTTTTAAGAACTTTTGATGGTTTGTTTTGATGATCTTATGGTTAAAGATACAAGTAGTTTGAATTTGAATATGTTTGACATTTCATTTAGTACTTTTATTCTAGTTTGATATATTGTTTGTTTAAAAGCAAAACAAGTTTTTTTTTTTTTTGATAGAAAAGCAAAACAAGTTTTATCCTATGTTAATGATCGTCTTTTTCAAAGGAAATGAAATGTTCGATTACTATAATTTTGGTGAATAAATAGCTAATCATATCATATTTTAGTTTGAGTTGTGCTATTAAAAGCGAAGGAAATCATCGTGAATGTACCATTAACCAATCAAAATATTACTTTTGCAAAATACACGGGCGGGAGAGAGAGAGAGAGAGAGAGAGAGAGAGAGAGAGAGAGAGAGAGAGAGAGAGAGAGAGAGAGAGAGACTAAAAATGCACTTCGAGGCTTCCTTATGTATTCTCTCGCGAGAGCGAGACTTAGAAATTTTCTTTTAGCTTGTAGGAATATAAACATTTATACACCAAAACTTATAATAATAAGACTTTTCATTTCTTTCAATGGATATGCGATGACTTGTTTGATGAATGATCATTGTTTAAGTCTTGAGGTCTACCCCAACATCGAGACCAATGAATCCAAAAGTCTGACTCAACTAAAATTTCTTCCATAAAATAATAAAAACTAAATATAGGTTTTTGTTCGCCATAAAAAAAAGCGTTTCCTTCTTTATTTATTCGATAAAGAAAAGAAAAAGGGTTTTTTTCTTCTAATGTGTGAGCTTGCACATGACTCAACAAAATTATTGTTGATTTCCCAATAAAAATTATTATGTGATAAATGATGATACTTAAAAAATTATTTATCTATTGTGTAAAATAATTATTAATCTCTTGTAACTACCTTGAATCATGAGACATCTTTTTTTCGGGGTAGAATCATGAGACATGTTTCTACCATATGTTTTTAAGTAATATATACAAAGACCAAGATGAATAAATGAAAACAAATAAGATATAAAATTACTACTTTTTAAAAAAAAATATAAAAATACTAATTAACGTCGTTGATGTTTTTCATCTAATTTTAGAGGAGTAATTGATGTAAGTTATAAATTGTTCTTAAAATAATAGAAATTATAAAATTTGATGTGATTATTTAAATAACTATTATTACATGAAAGGCTCAAATTATATGAGGCATACAAAGAGATTACTTGATCATAAAAATATTGAAACATGTTAATATTCTTAGTGAATATTTTATAAAAGAGTGATATAAAAATGATAGTATTTGTCCATTTGAAAATAAATCTGAGAACTTCTGAAGAGTTTTTGAAAGTTGATTTTTTAAAGAAAATAAAGTAAGTTGAAATATGTAGCAATGATATATATATTTATTTGTGATTACAAGTTGAGTATTTGAAAAATAACATTATAACAAGGGTTAAAATTTACAATCACTTTGTATTTATAACATATATAATACTTATTCTCACGTGACATGCATGACTCAACACAATCATATTTAATATATGAAAAATGAGTAAAATATGTATTCTTTACAAGACATATCGGTGGTTCATGGAAGTAGTTTGTGATTAAAATGCGACTCCAAGAGTCATGTTTATAGAAAATCAATTTTATGTGATTTATCTAATATTAAAAACTGGGTTTTTAATTTAAAATATATGATATATATTAATTGTATTTCCTATAGTTTCTTTAATTAATAAAACAAACAATCAACGAGGTCTAATAGATTGCTAAAATTTGTCTTTGTTAATTGATGAAAGAAAGTTGAGAATCAACTCAATACTAAATATTGTAATGGCTAGTTTCTGAACATGGTTTAAGTTATTTATTTTATAGATCATTTCAAATCAAGAAAAAAAAATTATTGACCAAGAGCCGCTCTCACCTCTCTTTTTCTAACTTAAAATTGATGTCGTCGTCCTCCTTCCTCCCATAATCCACACCCTAATTGTCGTTGTTTTCCATCCTCCTGCCATCCAAACTCTCTCGAGCAAGATGCAACATATGCTTCTAGTGGCACGCGTGCGCTACCTGCGGTCACACCACCTTTAACCCCCTGTAGGGATATAAAGAAAATGTTGAGGTTAGAACGAATTCGAACACGCCTTAGATAAATTTAGATCCCCTCCGCGATGAGTCATGTTCCTAAGCCCCTTATACAATAGTGGTTGTTCCTAAGACCCTTTCTCTTTCGAACGGTCTAAGCCCCAACCCATTTTCTCAACCTTTCGGTGTCGTCTTCCCCATAGTTATCGTCGTTCTACAAAGTATGCAAAGGGTCGGGTTTGTGGTGATCATTGTTATCAAAAACGCGACTTAAGTCCCAAAATCCTGGTTTTTGCGACTTTGCGTAACTCCAACGACTCAAATCCATAGCAAAGTCCCAAAAACAGGCAAAATCCTATCAAAATCGCAAGATTTTGATGGATTTTGTTCATTTTTTGATAAGGGTCAATTTTTGACTCGGTTCATAAATTGACCCGATTTGAATCCATGACCCGTTCTATAAATACCCAAAAGGCAAAAAAATTTCATTCTTTCACTTCCCCCCACATTTATTCATATGTATTTTGTGGACTTTGAACTTTAGTCATTTATGACTATATGCAATTTATAACATATATTTAACATTATTTTTGTTTTGCGATTTTGATTGCGATTTTACGAGTCCCGACTTTGCTATCCTATATCGATTCTACAAAAGTCCTTGAGTAAAATCCTTCGATTTTGATTGCGATTTTACGAGTCCCGATTTTGCTACTCCCTTTCGACTTGAAGTAAAGTCCCGATTTTGATAACCTTGGTGGTGATGCATTTAAATCCTTTTGGATGGTTGATGGTGGTTCAACAACCTCTTTTTTGGTATTTGGTACTACATCCTCCATGCCAGAAGTTTGGGAATCTTCCATAATTGCTACTGGTTATGCGTGTTCTTGTCCAAAATTTCTCTGATTATTTCCCATGTTTGTCTAGTTTTGTCGGTTTTCCATACATAAGGTTGTGTGCCAGTGTTGTTTGAATATCTGTCCTAGTCTCTGTGATTAACTTCGAACCACTTTATTATCATAATCATTCGTATGATTGACACTTAATAAATTGGGATCTAAATAGTCAGCATTGCTTGTTGTCATCACTGCAAGAAGTTGTTGATTCTTGGGCTCTTTTTCGCGTTGACTAACAGTCCATACACTAGCCTGAATACCTCTCTCTGATAAGTGCTTGTTAAGATTTAAGATGAATTAGAAGTTGGATCCCCCTTGGTGGTTTAAAATGTTTGTAATGCCCGTCTGAATACCTCTCTTTGATAAGTGCTTGTTAAGACTTAAGATGAATTAGAAGTTGGATCCCCCTTGGTGGTTTAAAATGTTTGTAAGCCCGTTTGAGTTGACCTACACTTTGGTGTGAATTTATCGAGTTAGGTTTTATGTCCCTCCAAATTTTTAATTGTTTTTTATTTTTGTATCTCCCCTCTCATTAATAATATATACGAGCATTTGAGAAATGTTTAGAGTGGGGCGTCTACCTAGTTGGGAGTTGGGACACCCTTTATTCTCTTTGATGTCGTTATGCTCTTAATTTTGCAAAAAAAAAATGTTTTTTATTATGAAAAATACTTAGCTAGTTACGATGACAAAAATAATATGCGATGTTATCTTGTGTTATTTATTGTGATGTTTCTAGATTTATTTCTCTCATATGCAGGTAAGTGTCTTTTTTTAAGGCTATTATTGTTAAGAATAAATTGTTTAGGAAAATCTGAGTTCAGTTTCTGGGTGAAACAATATTGGTCAGACTTTACTTATATTTCAATTGACTTCTGGATTCCCCCTTTCCCCCAACAATCAAAGAGTTAACACAAAAAATATTAATATTATTTTTGATCCCTTAAATGTATTTCTGTTAATTAAGTTGGTCTCTTCCATTAATATTTAATCATGAATGTTTAAGGTGGATCACCTACAAACCTCATTAATTTATGCAATTTAACGTTTTTGTTAAAAAAAAGACCATTAAATCGTGCGTGTCTAGTTTATTAGATCTAATGGTGCACCGTCATCGTTATATTTTTTTGGTAACAGAAAGTTTAGGTGGGTTCGGCTCCGGTCACCACCAGGGCCAGGGCAGGCCTCCGGGCCGAAAGGGCACTTTTTGGTAACAGAAAGTTTAGGTGGGTTCGGCTCCGGTCACCACCAGGGTCAGGGCACGCCACCGGGCCGAAAGGGCACTTATAAAGGTACTTACAGATCACCCACCAACACTGCCCTCACATCGGTAGAGGGAATCGACCCACCAACACTGCCCTCACATCGGTAGAGGGAATCGAACACACAACCTTCTGCAAGGAAGTGATCTGTTCCTTACCAACTGAGCCAACGTGTGTTGGTCATCGTCATCGTTATATTTTGGTTATAAACAAAAATTAACTACTTTTAAACTATTTAATTTAATGCCTTTATTCATAATAGGATTTGTCTAACATGTGCAATATTGCACATGTTAAGGTAACTAAAAGTAGCAAGTTTTTATTGAAATCAACAATTATTTAACAAAAAGTTATATATTTAATACAAAATGTTCAAGTTACAATGCAAAGTTATTATATTAAATTTCTTAACATGTGCAAATTTGCACATGATAGAAAAACCCTTCATAATATATTTTTCATTTAATTCAAAAACATTTAATGTGTATAGTTTAGTAAGTTTTTCAACTATATATTGAAAATGAAAATTTAGTAATTTGGCGTATGTTGTTTTACATAAAAGTATAAAAAATTAATTGCATTTAAATAATTTTTTTAAGGGTTAATACCACTTTTTGTCCCTGTAATATTAGTGAATTCCAGTTTTAGTCCCTGCAAAAAAAAAAAGTTTAGATTTCATCCCTATCATTTAAGATTCTTCCACTTTTGGTCCCTCACTTAAACTTGTCAGCAGAATTTGCTGACGTGTTCAGCTGACTGTGTAATTATTTTAGTTTTTAATTTTTTTTTAAAGGAATCAGATGCCACATAGATTAAGTTGTTTGTTTTATTTAAAAATTAAATAAAAACAAGTTAAAATTACAATTAAAAAACCACAAAAATCAAATGCCCTTGCTTTCCAGCTTCTTCTTTCATCGTTTTTCTTCTTCTTCCTATTCATCTTAAACCCAAGTAACAAGAACAAAAATGTGCAGCAAAACTTCATGTTTATAAAAAAAAAAAAACAGATTCACAAATCTACAAAATTTCATGAACAACAACTAAAACAAGAACAACAACAACACAAGCTTCAATAAGAAATCCACAAATTCACAGATTCACAAACTTTTAACAAGAAATTCACAAATTCGGAAAGCTCTTCATCCCCATAATCATCATCCCACCTATTTCACCACCATTATTGTCAACACCACCACCAAATTCATCACCATTATTGCCGCTGGTGAAGAAGGCACACTTGAAGCAGTTATTTGTGCCGCTTGTAACTGTTTACAAAACCAAAACCATCTACAAAACCAAACCTATAAACTGTGGATGATTTAACTCAGATTCTTCTTCTTCATCCTTTCCCTCTTTTAAAACAAAGCTTTCTCTTTCTCTCTCTAAACAACACTCCTATTCATGTTTATGTTTGTTTAAGTGTGTGATTCAAATTTTAAGAAACCCATAAATTCGAAATTGAAAGATGAGATTTTAATAAACCCAGAAATTCAATTGTGTTATGTTGATAAAAAGGATCAAGAATGAAAAATAAAAAATGGGTTTCGATTTGAGATGTATTGGGTCAGATTCAATTTGGAGAAAGAAGATGAAGTCTCAAGAAGAAAGTTAATGGGGGAAAGGAAGGTGATGATGGTGTCGTGATTTTTGGGGCGTTGGGTCTGGAGAAGGAGAATTGGGCAGGGAAGGGAAAGATGAACATGAAGAACATGGGAAATATGAACATGAATAAATGAATTATAGTTTTTTATTTTAATTTAAGTTATTTTATTTCCTAAAATTTGTTTTTAACCAATTAAATAAATGTAAATCAAAATAAAAGCCACTTGGAAATAAATTTAATGATAAAAGTAAAAAATTACACAGTCAACGTGACACATGTGCAGATTCTCCTGACAGGGTTAAACGAGGAACTAAAAGTGGTGGGATCTGAAATTACAGCGACAGAATCTAAACTTTTTTTTTACAGGGACTAAAACCGGAATTCGCTAATATTACAGGAACCAAAAGTGGTATTAACCCTTTTTTTAATAAGAGTAGTTTTTTATTTTTATTTTGCATATAATGGTGATAGAAGATGGATGTTAAATATTATTTTAAGAATCACATAAATTTATGTCTCTATTGGAAAAAATGTGTAGCAAATGATTGTGAAAGAACATGAAATGTGAAAATTGGATAGAACATATGATATTTTGAATTAAATATGAGAGGAAGGAGATAGAGGAAGAGGAAGACAAAAGGTAATGAATGAAAATTTAAAAATAAATTATGGGTACTTTTGTCAATTTGGGGTGTAACCAAAAATACTTGGGGTGTAATTAGAAAAAGTCTTTTTTTTTGAAGGAAAAACTTCAAACAAATTTAAAAGGGTTAAATATGTTTTTGGTCCCTATAAAATGGCGACCTTCTAAGTTTAGTCCTTACTTAATTTTAATAGCTTTTTTAATCCCTACAAAAAAAATTTACTTATAATTTTAGTCCCTGCTAAAATAAATTTTGTTTAATTATCCTTAAACTCTTAAATTTTTTAACGATTCTTTTTATACAAGTTTAGAACACTATGAAAGGTTCATTTACTAAAATCTATAATTTTTTAACATGAAATAAATTAAATATGAATTTTTTAAAACGACAAAAGTTTAAAATATAAGTAACAAAAATATGGACGTAGAAATCAAATTTTTGCGATATTTTTTTCGGAGGACCTTTTAATAACGTTCTTAACACGCCTGTAAAAAATTGTTGAAAAACTCAAGAGTTTAAGCATAAATTAAACAAATTTGGATTGAGTAAGGACTAATAAGCATAAATTAAACAAATTTGGATTGAGTAAGGACTAATATTGAGTGCAGAAATTTTTTGTAAGGATTAAAAATGCTATTAAAATTAAGTAAGGACTAAACTTACAAGGTCGCAATTTTGTAGGGACCAAAAACATAATTATCCAGGTTATCGTGGTTATCCATCTTTTGTTAAATGAATTTGAATCTCATCTTAAAACTAATACTGATAAGTGATCATGCACATTTATACACCCCTAAACAATCTACTCCCTCCGTCCCTTAATGTAACCCCTTTTCCATTTTTCACATTTCTTAAGAAAATTTGTCAGTGTAATTAATGTGTCTGTTTTGTGTATTAATATTACCAAATTGTCCTTTGTTTGTATGTATATTAAATTTGACTATTCATATTTGAAAACAAGTTAGTAGTATTAATTAGGGGTATGTTTAGGAAAAAAAGTAATAAATGCATCTAGTAATTTGAAAAGGAAGTTACATTTAGGGACAAAAATAAAATCAAAGGGTGGTTACATTAAGGGACGGAGAGAGTATAAACAAGGAGATGTAATAAAGGAAACATATGTTTAATCGAAAGAAATCTATAAAGTGAGTGGGATTTAAAGAGAATGATGATGTTCTTCTTCAATTAGCAACGTCATTTATTTGGTATCATTACCAAACCCAACGGTTCTCTTCTCCCAAAGTAAAAGTGGAACCAAAAAATAAAATAAAATTGCATTCTGACACAAACAATTAAATAAGGTATCTACTAGACAAGTTCATGTGTGGTGTGAAAATGGAAAATCAGTTAATAACAGTAACATCATCATAATACTCACTCACTCACCATTCTTCTTCTTCTTCTTCTTTGAGACATGGACATTGCTTCAGTTTCAAAGCTATCCCTAGTAGTAGTAACAACATTGTTTGTTTTGTTTTTGGATTGTCATAGCAAAGTTACATATGACAGAAAGTCTCTTCTCATCAATGGCCAAAGAAGAATTCTAATTTCTGGTTCCATTCACTATCCAAGAAGCACCCCTGAAGTATGTTTGCAATTGCATTTCAATTTTCAAGTTTCTATAGTAATTCAAGTTCTTGTTTTGTAATTTGTTTCAAATGTGTGATTTTTAGATGTGGGAAGATCTAATTAAGAAAGCCAAACATGGTGGTCTTGATGTTATAGACACTTATGTCTTCTGGGATGTTCATGAACCATCTCCTGGCAATGTAATACCCTTAATTTTCATGAAGCCCTTTTAAAAAAAAATGTATTTTTTTTATGTTATTTGTTGTTTTTCTGATTATGTATGGGTTGCATTGCAGTACAATTTTGAAGGAAGATATGATTTAGTAAGGTTTATTAAGACAATGCAAAAAGTGGGGCTTTATGCCAATCTCCGCATTGGACCTTATATATGCGCTGAGTGGAACTTTGGGTACAATGCATGCTGCTGCTTCCATTTTAATTTCATTCCTTTTTATGTAATTTTGTTGTGATTTACAATATTATTCTTTAATGGTGTAGAGGAATTCCTGTTTGGTTGAAGTATGTGCCCGGAATAAGCTTCAGAACGGATAACGGACCTTTCAAGGTTGAATTTTTCTTTGATTTTATGATAATTTGGTTTCTCGGTTTTGACGGATTCTTGAATAATCTGATTGATATATATATTTTTTTTTTGGGTTTAGGCTGCAATGCAAGGTTTTACTCAGAAGATTGTCCAAATGATGAAGAGTGAAAAGCTGTTTCAGTCTCAGGGTGGTCCAATAATTCTCTCTCAGGTATGCCTTTCTCTTTTGAATGTGTGCGTAATTGAAGGAAATGCTCAAAAACCTAGAAGTAGATGAAACATAAGTGTAATTCATATTTCATACCATCAAATTACTACTTCAAGATGTAGTCCTATTGTTTTGTAGATCAGATAAGTTATTTGAACAACAAAATACACATATCGTGTGTGTTTATCTCTATCCCTCTCTTACCTTTGATACAGTCTACGTACATTTAAAAAATATACACAAAAATCAAATGACACTGCATTCGACATCAAAGTTTTGATGCGAAAAAATTATTTCTCTTTCTAGATTGAGAACGAATATGGACCAGAGAGCGGGGCAATGGGAGCTGCTGGTCATGCATACCTAAACTGGGCTGCAAATATGGCTGTTGGATTGGGAACAGGAGTCCCTTGGGTGATGTGCAAGGAAAATGATGCCCCGGATCCTGTGGTGAGCTCTTTCATTCTCTTGGTTAGCCCGTTTGCTTCAGCTGTCACACTTAAGGGGGATTGATTGAGTTCAAGAATTGAAATTATCGAGTCTCAAGTTCTATATTTAGGCTCACCATCATTATATACTTATTGAGTGTTGAATATGATCCATCCAATTCTCCACTACAGATTAATTCATGTAATGGTTTTTACTGTGACGATTTCTCTCCGAATAAACCATATAAGCCTAGCATGTGGACGGAGTCTTGGAGTGGCTGGTAAGCTATATATAGTTCTGATGTTAGATATAGTTGTCTAATTTCTTCACCCTTTTATACTTCTGATCTCTCTCTTTCTATTCTCCATGATCATAAGGTTTACAGATTTTGGTGGCCCAATTCACCAGCGACCAGTTCAGGATCTAGCATTTGCAGTTGCTCGTTTCATTCAGAAGGGTGGCTCATATGTGAATTACTACATGGTTGGTGGTCGCCTTCTATGAATTTATTTTTCAGATTTTCAAAAATGACTTTAACTATTTGAATAAGGTTCAGTTATTTTTGTTGCAAGAAAACATGTGGTGCTTTGCATTGAACCTTAAGTTTCACCTTTGTCCGTTATGATAAATTATAGTACCATGGAGGAACCAACTTTGGACGATCAGCTGGTGGTCCATTCATTACTACAAGCTATGACTATGATGCTCCAATTGATGAATATGGTAAGAAAATCATACTTGCCAGAAGCAGATTCTTCGATATTTTTGTTTGCTAGTGATTCACTGAGAATTTGAATGGATAGTATAGATATAGTTCACGACGCTTATGAAATAATGTATCATAAATATACATGCATTTGATTTGACCCTCAAGTTGAGTTGATTCTTGGATCATTTCAACCCCTGAGTGGTCTTAAAGAAAGTTTATTGATGTTTTTGTTCCATCCTGAACAAAAAGAGAGCTTTTACTATTGAGCACTTCACTATGTTTAGGTTTGGTCAGGCAGCCAAAATATAGTCATTTGAAGGAGCTTCATAAAGCTATCAAGCGATGTGAGCATGCTTTGGTTTCTTCGGATCCTACTGTTACACCATTAGGAACACTTCAGCAGGTAAATTGTCATTGATATTGAAGCAACTAACCCTTTTCTAGTTCTTTGCTTGTTTATGTTAAAGCATTATTGCGGTGACAATTACCTTATTCTCTCTGTATGTGCTTGGTGATTTTTCAGGCTCATGTATTCTCTGCAGGAACTACAGGATGTGCAGCTTTTCTAGCAAACTATCATCTAAAGTCTGCTGCTACTGTGGTTTTCAATAATAGGCACTATGACTTGCCTCCATGGTCCATAAGCATCCTTCCTGATTGCATAACTTCCGTATTTAATACTGCAAATGTAAGAATATTTTGCTGGACCTTTTAAGCTATGTTGATTAAAATTTATCATAATATATCAGATTCAAAGCGAGATTCATGTCCAAAATAGATACAAACTAGAAATACTTACTGATTGAGTACAATATAGTTCGAATGTAGATATGAATCGCATGTATTGTAAGTCACTGATAACCATTTAAATGTGATGTAATAGTCATCCATCATAATTTATTCCTATATTAAGCCTTGTCCTTTGCATCAATCAATTATTTGACTGGACTGATATATATTTATACAGGTGGGAACTCAAACGTCAGTGGTAAAAATGAGTCCTGTCGATTCTAGGTTCTCATGGGAGACCTATGATGAAGATCTATCTTCTCTAGACGAAAGTTCAAGGATTACAGCTGCTGGACTCTTAGAACACCTCAATGTTACAAGAGACACCAGCGACTATCTATGGTACATAACCAGGTAAGATGAGTGATATAATTGTTATCTCCTAGATCTTCAGTCAGGCCATCAAATGAATTACGAAAACTTTTTGAGCTGTTGGTTTCATATCAAAGCAATAATTTCCTAGGTGGTGTCTATTGTATCAAAATGCCAATTCAAGCAGAAGAAATTTGCTTGTTTTTGTTTCCAATAAATTCTTGTACTTGACCATTTTAAGCATCTTTCAGATTATAATCTTTTACACATAAAATATGCTATCCTACCTTCTCAGTTCTCAACATTTCAAATGTTACTGTTTTTTGGTTGGCACGCTGCAGTGTTGACATAAGTTCATCAGAATCATTTCTTCGAGGAGGACACAAACCCAACATTAATGTGCAGTCTGCAGGACATGCCGTCCATGTGTTTGCTAACGGGCAATTTTTAGGTATGCAGAGACACGCAATTAAACATTGTAGTCGATATATTTGCTTATTAATTCTGAGTTAACTGAAGGTGACTGATTTCTTTTAAAGGGTCGGCATTTGGGACGAGGAAACAGAGAAGTTGCACATTTAATGGGCCAGTTAATCTACATGCTGGAGCAAATAAAATTGCTCTTCTCAGCGTGACTGTCGGATTGCCGGTTAGTGCTTAATACCATATTCTAAATCCAACTTGAACTTGAGCATTCAGTTGCACTGCTTCAAGTGTTTCCATTTGCTTGTCAGACACCTTGCTTGTCACTGATTGAATTTTTATTTTATTTTTACTATTGCCATTTTTTATTGGAAGAACGTTGGCCGACATTATGAAACATGGGAGACGGGGATCACTGGTCCAGTTGTGCTCCATGGTCTTGACCATGGACCGAAGGATCTGTCGCATAATAAATGGTCTTATCAGGTCTGATATACAAAAAATACACGTAATATAATTTATGATTCTTAAACTTCAATCAATGTAAAGAGAAATTGTTATCAAGTAGAATATGTTGTTGAACAGGTTGGACTAAAAGGAGAGGCTGTGAATTTGGTATCACCCAATGGGGTCTCAGCTAATGATTGGGTTCAAGATTCACTAGCTACTCCAAGCCGGTCACAACTAAAATGGTACAAGGTAAGAGCAGTTTACTAGGTTATTGTATAATCTGTTGAGATCTTCAACTAGAACCTTACCACAAACTTCAAACCTCCAGGCTTATTTTAACACGCCTGAGGGCAACGAACCATTGGCTTTGGACCTAGGAAGTATGGGTAAGGGCCAAGTATGGATAAATGGACAAAGCATAGGAAGATATTGGATGGCTTATGCAAAGGGTGACTGCAATTCCTGCAACTATTCTGGGACATTCAGACCTGCAAAGTGCCAACTTGGTTGTGGACAACCCACTCAAAGATGGTACAATTTTTCTCTAATACAAGACATAACTTCAACCTTACTTCTTTGTTTGTTTAGGAAAATGTGGAGTAAATACTCAAGTTGATCCTTGAAATGGTAGGAAAGTACCAATCTAGTCCCTCATATTATCAATATTTCAAAATGGTCTCTTATATTGAAAACTATTACTTAAGTTCGTCCCTCTGTTTTGACCTGTTATCAAATGCATCTCTGATATTATTTACTCAATGTCAAATTCATTCCCCATGTTATCAAATTAATATCATTTTAGTCCTTGCAAGTATCAACAGAGGGACAAACCTGATTAACCTTTTCAACTTTAGGAATCATTTTGGAATATTGATGATGTGGATACTAGGTTAATACAATCTTATAATTTCAATGACCAAATTGGGTATTTGCGACATACTATTAAGTAATGATAATGACACGTTATTGTGGGTACAATGTGCCAGATCCAATGCCACTAATATTATTATTCTTCTGTATACAAGAGGCTAGTGATGAAAGAACAGACATGTTTACAAGTGTTCTGTTTGGAATGATGTCGCAGGTATCATGTTCCAAGGTCCTGGCTAAAGCCAACAAAGAACCTAATAGTAGTGTTTGAAGAACTTGGCGGGAATCCTTGGAAAATTTCTTTGGTGAAGAGAACAGTACATACTGCCGCAGCTCGTTAGTGAACTCAATTGTAAGTTCACTCGCGAATTCTCTGGCTTTGCCTGAAACGAGGGTAGCCTTGGTGCAATAAGTTATATAAGCTGCATTCAGTTTGTATGTAGCTTCACTTAGGGGTTAGTTGTGTATCTCTCTTCTTGATCTTGCACCAAACCACCATGATTTTATATAAAAGATGCAGCCTAGAATATCATTTGTAATTTACAATCATCAATGTGTCATTTTATTGTATCTAGCTGGAAAAGAAAATTACAATCTTAAGACGGGTGCCTTTTATTTTTCTTTCTAATTTGTTTTTGTACATACAAGTTATAAACATTTTTTGGTTTCCGTTTGATCATCAAAATATCAGTAGTTTCAATCACCACATGGCAAAGCAGTTTAAGGCTTTGTTTGGGAGTTTGGAGGGGAGGGGAGGGGAGGGTTTTGGAAAAAAGGAAGGAGCAAGTGGAAGAAATAGAAGACATTGGGAGGAGAGGGCTTTGGAGGTTAATTTTTTACTCATAATAAAAAATCCCCCTCATTTGGGGGAACTCAAAAATTGTATTGGGGGAGGGTTTTGGGGGTTATGGAGGGTTTATATGAATTTTTCAAATCCAATCTATGTTGTTATTATATTCTTAAAATTAAAAGTATATTAATCATAAGTATTAGTTTATCATTCTCTAAAAAACTGTTCTTTCAAAAAATGTGAATTTTTTGTCCATTTTTCTATATATTTCCAACCCCCCAAAGCCCTCCCCTCCCTTCCCCTCCAAACTCCCAAACAAAGCCTAAAAGAATCAAATAATTGAGCTCAAGTGATTAATGAGCTTCATTTAAGAACGAATCATTCGGGAGAACTCAAGTTATTTGCATAGCACAATCCATCTACTTGCTTAACCAAACCAATCCTCCTCAAAGCTCCTCTTTCCTGTATAGTACATGAGTCATGTCCAAACAGTAATCTACAATCACATGCTTTGGACATCTAAGAGACAGAAGTCTGTTTAACATTAAATTGAGGTGGGAAGAAAACTTTCTCTATATCAAATCATCACACAACCTAAGTGTACCAGTAAAATATGCTTAAATCAAGTATCCATTTGGCAAATTTACTGATGTAGGATCAACCTTAGTTTATGAGGAAAACCATTTAAGAGAATATATGATCAGTTGCACCTGTATCCAAAATCTAATGAGTCACTGATTTTTACACTTGCAGCTGAATAACTCATACACGCCGTTCCTGCAGAATAGCATTGGCTGCTTCCTCCCTTCACGTTTGTAGCATGCTTGCCTTGCTTGTCTTAAATTGAATTTTTCTCAAGCAATGCTTGTAGGCCGGTGTATCGTTCCTTTGTAAATGTCACACCTCCTTCTTCTTCAACTTTGATTTGCATTTGACCCTTGCACTTGGCGGCAAAATTTCCAGCGTTGACATTATTCACGTAAGTGTTGTTATGTGGATTTTCACGACTAAAACCAAAGTTAGGTGAATATTCATGCTTCTTATAGCATATTTCTACCATATGTCTTATTTTGCCACAATATGGACAGACTTGTGCATTTCCTCTGCCACTTCCTCCTTGGTTGCCTCTTCCTCTTCATGCACCATTCCATATGATGTATCTACCAATGCACTGGATTCCTTACTTGTTGATATAGGTAATCCATACTATTGTCGCCTTTCATCTTGCACCACCATTGAAATAACTTTATTTATGGTCCAAAGTGATTTTATAAGAACCTATGATCTCATCGCTTGATATTGTTCATCAAGTCCCGTTAAGAACTGAATGTTATTGTCTTCTACATTGAAGAATCTTGTGTTTCTCATGGCCAATCACACATATAAATATACATGGCATTGTGGTATAGGACTATATTGATCAAGTTCCTCCCAAAATGCTCACATTTCAGCAAAATTTTCTGATACCTAAAATGCAGTTTGCATGAAATTCGTTACTTCTTGATACAGTGTTACTACTCTCACTATATCTTCTATTACATGCTTCTGCCTTTCCAAAACGTTAGTGCTACTGTTTATTAACAAAGGGACCTCCTCGTTACAATTTATCAGCTTCTAAGCCAGCCACAACATGAATTTTTGTAGCATGTTAATTTTATGGCTTCAGTAATGTCCTTTTCAATCATAATGAACCATAACATTATATACATGACATACACAGAAAATTTCATAATGGAATATGCAGAAAATGTTAGTTACAAAGTCAATGCTTGTCATATTGTAAGTGATAAGTTTAACTCATCGTTATTTTTTATGCTATGAAAATGCACAAAAATATTAGAGCTATAGGTAAAAAGAAAAGTGAATATTAAGTGCGATTTTATTTTATAGGGACTAAAAATGAAATTCTGAATATTTATAGGGACCATTTACAGGGACTAAAAATGAAATTCTGAATATTTATAGGGACCATTTACTTAATTAACCCAAATATTAAATTTAAGTTTTTCCATGTTGCTCTCTTTCATACCATTTATTTCATTCAACTTGTATTATTTCAAATTCTTTTATTTTTTTTGTCTTTGGTAGGATTTAACCTTGGAAAAGCAATTTTATGTTATGCTAAGTTGACAACATACATGTTTATTATAGGTTTTCAAATGATGCGGTGTGTTTTTAATTGAGTCTAATGTTTTGGTAAATTAATTATCGAGAAATTCTCAACCCTTTCAAGAAACTCATAAAATTACCAACAACTTTTGAAAAAATGTGTTTGATCGTGTAATTCCAAAAATCAATAACAATTAAACCAACAAATTGTTTTCAGTAAAAAACCAAGATGAGAGATGGTTCGTGTATAATGAATATGCTATTTATAATGATTAATTTGAATTAAAAATGCATTTTCTAGTTCATTGTGATTTTCCGACTCTAAGGGTTTAATCTAGAGGTAAAAAGACAAACTTTTGATTTAGAGGTTCCAACTCATGACAAAAAACACATTACATATCTTTTTCTCTTATCATTTCTCTCTATTCAATGTCCTTTTTCGTATTCATTTTGCTTCTAATGAAATCACCACTACCCACATTTTTGAACATGTTTGTGTCTCTATTTTACTTTTTATGGCTACGTCACATAATTACGAATGCATAAAATCACACACTTAATTAAAATACGTTAATGTATGAAGTGTGAGTTAACGTTCTACATATTGGAAGAAAGAGTAGAATTTGATCAACATATAAATGAGATGACCATATGTCTAGGGCTTTAAGGTTCCGCGTGAAGATGTAGTGTCAAATTAACTTGCGTGATTGCTATTGGCCTAACATGATTACCCAACCCGATGTAGGCTCCATTGAAAATCCCGGCATTATGATAAACTCTCACGGTTTAGTCTAGTTAATTGTGATTTTCAAACTCTCAGGGTTTAGTCCAGTAGTAAAAAGACAAACTTTAGATTTAGAGGTTCTGAATTTTGAACACTGCTAGTATCTTTGAAGATAGATGAAATCATATTTCATACCTTTCACAAAATCAACATTCGTCGACATATTTTTTTATTAAAAATAAATTCATTGTGATTTTTTATTTTATTTTATTAACTTCGTTAAATATTATACCGCAAAAATCGTTAGTGCAATGATCATTAAAGAGTTATCCCATGTACATTTTTATTCATAAAATTAGACATAAATGCATTAAAAAAATTGTTATTAAAAGACATTTACATGCATTATGCTGTTAAAGGGATCAAACTAAGAGATCAAAGCCAGAGAATTCGTTATCAATTTGTTATCAATTTGATCAAGTTAAGAGATCAATTTGTTATCAATTTGATCTCTTAACTTGTGTAAGTTAGTGCAGCTTAATCCTTTATTGTATAACAAAATCAAACTTTGTTAGTAGCATAAAAAAAAAAGAAGCAAATTTGTATGTAGTACAAACCTATGCAATATCATTTTTAAAAAAAGGAATAGGTGTAAAAATATGATGACATATTCAATTTCATTATTTTTAGAAAAGTAATAAAGACCGTTATATTATATGATTATTTTTAGGAAAAATGATAATGAGCATTTATTCCCGAAAATAACAATAATGGGTATTTATGTGTCTTTATATTTTTATTTTTGTTAATCCTACGTTTTCTAAGAGAAGAGTTCAACTGCGAAGTAACTAAAATTCGGGTTTTCCCAAAAAAAATTATTTGATGGAGTTCATAAACAACTTGAGCCAAAATACCTGGTTTTCGTATTTATTTTTTTTAAATTACTATAATTACAATTTCAAAATTAATCAATTTTAATTTTTCAAGTTTGTAGAAGTGTTTTGAAAGAATTGTTTTTCCGTAGAAGTCAAGGATGAATGAATATTGTGGAAAGAATTAAATATGGAGTCGATTTTAAACCATTTGTAGTTATAAGTTTTAATAATAGAATGAATGCTCCTAAAAAAAAAAAAGAACGAATACAAAGATATGGAGTTGAATAAAACATTAATATTTTTTTCTAAAAAAATATAATAATATAATAATCTTTAATTAGAATATTATTTTAATAATAGTATGAATTCATTTAAATATTTCATAAAGATCAAGGAAATAAAACTAAAAAAATCAAAAACACTATACACTAACGCAAGGTCTTGTTTTTGTTTTTTATTCATACGCTCATCAATTAATTAACTTTTTCCACTCAAATATCTATATTTCTAATTATAAAATATTAGTTTTGTTGTTATCTGTTTTAAATAAATCAAAGGAGCCATAAAAACATTTTTTTTGTATATACAAAAGAAAATAGAAACATGAATAGAGATCCGGTCAAAAACAAAGAATATAGAAGCAAACACCAAAAGAAAATTTTAAAAGAGAACATGAATAGAAAATAACAACATAAGAAATCACAACAAAAAGTAACATACAAATAATAAATGTTAAACAACAATAAAAAATAAGAAATAAACAAATAAAAGAAAAAAGAATGGGTTTAAAAACAATGATTTTTATGGGAGGAAGATGTAGATGAAAATAATGAAAAACAAATTGTCTATATATATAGGAAAAAAATAATGTCATAATCAATTCTGATTGGCTCATTAAAAATAAATGAGTCATTGATCCATTTTGATTGGCTAATAAAAAATAAATGATTCAATATCCATTTTGATTGGTTGATAGAAAAGCATTAAATGAGATGAAGAGCAGGAAGATGCCACGTGTATTATCGCTTATAGATGTATGCATTTGTATTATATAAAGATAAAGATATAGATAGATATAGATATAGATATAGATATAGATATAGATATAGATATAAATATAGATATAGATTCAACTAATTACCGAGTTGAACGACAATCTCTGTTGACACGATTAACTTACTACTTTATTACTTTTTATGATTTAGTGCACTTGTCAATTCACCGAATCCACCATCAAGATTTTTGGCACAAAATTATACACTCAAAGAACATATGAGTCCTCCGTTTGATCAAACGATCTCCCAATTATCATGTCATAAGGGCAAAGAAGGTAGATATCCACATCCATATATCTATAAATAATTTGTGTCACCCCAAAAACAAGGTATGCACTCTTATTCTAAAAATCTTTTCAAACCTCATTGAAACCTCCTTAACTTGAATGTTGGAGTGTCTTTGCAAGTATGTCCATTTTTGTGATGAAAATCAATTTCAACCACCGTAAACAAGCTTCAACCACCGAGAACTACTGCAACGGTTTCGCAATACTTCCTATTGACTCTACTGTTCAATGATCAAACATTATCCATTCACACTTTTTTCATTTTTAAAATGTGTTATAGCTAAGTTAATTTAGAAAAGAAAAAATAATACCTTTTCTTTGATTTTAGGGTTAATTATGTTTCTAGTCCCTATAAAAAAGCGACCTTGTAAGTTTAGTCCCTACTTAATTTTAATAGCATTTTTAGTCCCTATAAAAAAAAAATTTACTTATAATTTTAGTCCCTGCTAAAACAAAGTTTGATTAATTATCCTTAAACTCTTAAATTTTTGAACGATTTTTTTGAGACAAGATTAGAACACTATGAAAAGTTCGTTTACTAAAATTTAGAATTTTCTGACATGAAATGAATTAAATATGAATTTTTTAAAACGACAAAAGTTAAAGATAAAAAGTAATAAAATCTGGATGTAGAAATCAAATTTTGCAATAATTTTTTGCGGACGAACTTTTAGTAATGTTCTAAACATGTCTGCAAAAAATTGTTCAAAAATTTAAGAGTTTAAGCATAAATTAAACAAATTTGAATTGAGTAGTGACTAATACTCAGTGCAGAAAAACAAAATTAGGGACTAAAAATGCTATTAAAATTAAGTAGGGACTAAACTTACAAGGTCGCTATTTTATAGGGACTAGAAACATAATTAACCCATGATTTTAATACCTTTTCTATACCTTTCAAAACGAACCTTTAAGTCTCACATATTTTAGACCTCAAGCTTAATCGTAAATTTTTTTCTTTACAAAATCTATTTCCGGTTAAATTAATTATATTAAGTTTTATAGTATTTATTTCACTCACTAATGAAAAAAAACTTTTTACTAAATAATAAATAAATCTGTAAATTTATTCATAAGACTCGAAGGTCCTTAAATTTAATGGTTGATAATTATTTAAAGAGTTTGTTTCAAATTTGGCTTTTAAATCTACAGATTTGTCCCTCAAAATAAATCTATAGATTTGTCGTACCTATTCTCCATGTGCGATGATACCAATACGTGAAAGTGAAGACGAAACATATTTATTTGCAAAATGCCAATACGTGAAAGGAACATTATTCTCCTCATTTATTCTTATTTATTAATTACTGAAAGAGACAAGCCCTAAAAAAAATTACTGAAAAAGACAAGTAAAGACGATGAGTTATGCCTGATCAAGATTGTATAACCTCAATTTATAACTTGTCAAAAATGAAGAAAAAGAAATACAAGTTTCATATACGCAATCAAAATGTAAATTCGATCTTTTTTGGAAAAATTACACCAACCTCTCGAGGTAAATCTCTTTAAATGACACAAATATACCCTATAATTTATTCTTATTTAATAATTATTGAAAGAGATAACCCTTAAAAAAATGAAAGAGACATGTAAAGACAATTGATTTTGTTGGGGTCAAAGATTCTATAACTCAAAAAATGAAGAGAAAAAAAACAAGTTTCATAGACATAATCAAAAATTACGTTAACCTCTCTTGAGGTCAATCTCTTTAAATGACAAAAAAAAAAAAAAAAAACCCCTCTAATTTTATAGTTGATACTAATATCCTTTTTCTTTTCTTTTTTTTTAAACAAGTTGATACTAATATCCTGGTCTCTTCAAAATTCAAATAGATTTTTTTTTTTTTTTTGAATATCTTAGAATAGACTCCTCTTCAACTAACACCGTTTAATTTTGTCTGATAACATGTTTTAAGCTTTTCAATCCTTAAAAAAATTGTTTTAAGCTTTACAAATATTTTATTTGTTATTATTTTTCTTTGTTCAAATCTCTAGTATCATAGCTGAAATTGCTTTGTCCCCGTGAGCTTAACTCACTTGGTAAGGGATAATGCATATTATATGTAGGGGCCGAGACCGGGGTTCGAACTCTCGATACTCCATTTGTTCGTTTTTAAGGTGATTTTCTCTAGCCGATAAGCTACTTGACAAAAAAAAAAGAAATAGCTGAAACTGCTTTCAATTGAAGAATAAGGCCAAAAAAGCCAAATAGTTTATTCCCGTGTCAACTCACTGTATAAAAAAGGGATTACCATCCATTTATTTATTTGGCATTTATTCGGACCAAAACATTTAAGAACAACACCAAATTTCTATAATCTTAACGTGATTGCACGAAAAATGTGAGTTGATGAGAGGCATCAACATGCTTTCGGAAGGCACATGAAAAGAAACCCTATAGAGACCAAAAAAGACAGAACAAAAGATGTCAATACTACGTTGTTTCTTTAGACGGAAATCGAAACGGCAAGTATAAATAAATTTTAGAATCAGAGTGTTACCGAACAAAAAGAAAAAGTGTGAAGAAAGGTGTGAAATCAAAGTTATTCGTCATGCCTTGACTCTCAAAAGTTGTATTTATAGCTCGTTATGGGCCTGATTTGTGGTTAATTGGGCAGCAAGCAACAGGGGTAATTAGGTATTTTAGGCGCCTTCTAGAGGTTTCTAGAAGCAAGTAGAGGTGACACCCTGGGGAGGGCGCGCCTTGGGCCTCAGGGCCTTTCTGGAGGGCGCTAAGGCCTCTAAGAGGGTCTAAAAGCCCTTCTGGAGGTCTTTTAGGTCCTTAGGAATATATTGACGGTCAGCAGCCCCCCAAGCACGAGTCTTGGGATAAGGTGAAATGATTGACTTGCTTTAAAAATTTGATTATGCTTGGTATGTTTTGGAGTATGTCCGTAGGGCAACCCCAAAGTGTTTAACCCCCAAGGGTATGTGTATGACCCGAGTTTAGACTATATCCCTAGGGCAACCCTAAAGTTTTTTAAGAGCCCCCATAATGGCATATTTTTGAAAATTTTCTTGCATCAAACCACTTTCATCTTTTGAGGTCGTCTTACAAGTTTCAAAGTCTTACTTTTCTTACTCTCAATTGATTCCATGAAGGTCTTCACTTTCTAGTCTTGCACTTCTTCAATCTCAATTTGAGCATAACACACAAGGTCTACATAGTCGTACCACTTTAATGCAACGATCGATATCCATCATTTCTCTTTATTTAACAGCCATGATTCCTTGTTGGTTAAATTCTTCTAATCTCATTAGTGGAAGACTCCACTTCAAACTCAGTTTTCTACGTTAGAGTTTCACACAAGAAACCCTTGGACGGCTCAACGTGTACCTCAACTATGTCTTTTACCTTATAACTGGTAAAACTTACTAAATTGCTCTGAAACAATCTCTAGGCCTTTGTCATTTTCCAACATTTTTAGTTTAGCTCCATTTCCTAGAAAACCTTGTTTAGATAGTCTAACTTCACTCCTGTCCCTGACATGCACCAACACAAAATCACATAGCTATGTTTTACCATGCAAGTCTTGACTAGATGGCAATGCTCGCAAATAATAGTAAAATCATCAAACATGTATAAATCATACACTTTGGTACATTTACATATATTCTTTGAATAATACAAAATTTAAATTATCCCATGTTCAATTCTAGATCCAAAGCAATCCATCTATTATGTTTATAGATAAAATTTTGCCTAAGTTATAAAACATACCTCACATCTTGCAAAATAAATTCACTGTTGTCAAACATCATAATTGAACCCATGACATTTAATATTAGTTGTTTTCTTGTTTCTAAGGTGAATAAATCCACCTTCTTACAACATAACTTCAGAGTCTCAAATTATTCCTTCTAGTGCCCACCTTGTTAGCACTAACATTTTCCATCTTCATAATACTCTTTTGAGGTAACAAACTACACCGGTCATTAACCTCTTATAGACATAGTAAATCATTAACTATTGGTTAGTGACACACAAATAGGTTAATGACACAAACCATATTTTTGGTATTTAAGTAGTCGATCTACTTAATTTTTTTTTTTTTGAGACACAATATATTTTTTGTTTCTATACATGTATAATTTTTTCGCTCTAAAAATTTCCTCCAAACAACCGTTCTTTAAATATTTTTCATCAATAAATTTGATTTTCATTGTTAATATAAGTTAATGTGACATCGTATAGAAGGATTAAAAATAAAATATGATATATTGTTAAGATCAAAACATATTTAACATAAGTTTTTTTTTTTTTTTGTCAAATAGTGTCTAGTGATTGGATCTCACACATTTTAAATGTAGAGAAGTGAGATGTCTGGGGTTCGAACCTCGATCCCTGCATATATTATGCAGTGTTCCTATTAATTGAGCTAAACTCACCGAGACATTTAACATAAGTTCACCGAGACATTTAACATAAGTTTCTATTTCATATAAATATATATACAATTCGTTTTTAATTTCTCTATTTATTTATTTTTTAAGAAATTAAACTAACCTACTCAATTTTTTTAATCCTTCTATTTAGTTCCACGTGTGCAACTTTTTAACAATAAATACTAAATGATATGTTAAAGGAAAATATTTGGCCGACCGTAAGAAACATTTTAGAGGATTAAAAACGAAAAAATGCTTAAATATAGAGGCAAAAACCCATTTAATTCAATTTATAATATGCCAAAAAGTGAAAGGAACACTACCCCGGTTTTCTTTTATTTAATTATTATATACGCTCTTAATGAAGGTACGACACTGGTGTCTCGATTTATATTGCCTTCAATTTTCAAATACAAAATTATTTAGTACTCACTTTTTTTTTTTTTGAGGAATTATTTAGTACTCACTTTTTTTTTATTTAGTACTCACTAGAGACCAAAGTTATTTATAGTACTCGCTATAGACAACTTCGACCATTTTGTTTGGTTCCACAAACAACGACAAATGTTGATATTAGGATTTTTTTTTTTAATATATGAAATTCATACAGTCATTTTAATTTAAAAGATTAAGTGACAAAGCACCTATGAAGCCCGGCCTGGATACTCCAAAAGGGAGACGTATCCGATACGGATACGTATCAAATACCGATATTCCATGAATACTCGTGGATACGTACCCACGAAGTATCAAAATTAATTATTTTAATTTAAAAAAAATATTTGATCGAATACTTATTTATATGATATCCACAGTTACACAAAGATACTTATAAAATACTTCAAAGATATGTATCCTGTAAAAGATGAAGAGTAAAAAAGTGAGACAATGCTGTGAAAATTTAGTGGGAAATGTATATGATTCAATTTTATAAGAAAACTTTACAATTTTTTTATTTTGATCACATGTGTTATTTTTTAAAAATTGCGAGTTTTATAATAGTATGATAATGAAGAGTAATCAATACTGATTTTCTTCAAGTATTTTACATGCATATAAGTTTTATTATAAAAAATTTGTTAACGTATCTTAGTCGTATCGTACCTGCATCCGTATCATGTCTTTGGGCTTCATAGCAAAACACACACAATAAATAAATGCAAGAAGTATGGAATTGCCGACTCGATTTATCATATCAAATGTCTTTACCGTCTTTAAAAATTTGCGTTATATATATATATATATATATATATATATATATATATATGATTAAACAAATATTATAACTTTTATACAGTAACTTAGCATAACCATTGCGTTAAAGATCATGAGAGATATTTGAACTATTATTTATAAGTGAGATAAATTTTCGCCTCAAAAACCGGTTATACGAGGTTGTGTTAGAACCAATCACAAATTTTAAAATTGTATCAGAGTCTCCTCTAAAATTCATTGGAGCTCTCAAATTTCTGTTATCGGATCACCTACCATTTATGTACGTATCAGGTCGAAAAGTATTGAGCGTGAGAGAGTGTGTTAAAGAATTAAAGATGACCTCAACAAGTGTTTAAAAGCTAGCTAGACTAATCCTCATCTTACAAACCCCGACTTCTCTGACATACATAAGGTGCATGTGAGACTAGGCCTAGTGTTGTTCGTTCCCATTCATTGAGCTCCATAAGTTTCTCAAGGAACTGTATGTTTATTTATCTGCTCAATCATTGTTTTTTTTCCTTAAAATAAAGTGCAAAACAAAAGCACTGTCTTTGATAAATCACTTTCTAATCAATCTTTTTTCTACATGTTTCATATAAAGTGATATATAGAAAAAAGGGAAGGAATTGAATTCTGTAACAAACATGGAGGAGGAGCATATGAGAGAGCCATTGTTGGAGAAGAAGCAATACTATGAGGATTGTCCTGGTTGTAAGGTTGAACAAGCAAATGAGCTTAATGAAGGAGTATCCATTACAAAGCTTTTGATTATATGGATGGTGGTTTTATCTGCTAGTAAGCATTATTCAACTTCTTGTTTTATTTTTTCCATTTGTAGAATCATTGTTCTTTGATACTTTTTGTTTATATGTGATTCTTGTGAGTACACACTACACAGTTTGTTGATGCTACTGTTCTAAGTTCTTAGTACGGTTTGAAAATCTTGTTTTCTTAATTTGTTGTGTCACGGGGATTTCCTTTTGAATAAGTTATGTAAGGATAATTTAACTTATTGCCATGTCCTATGTACCTTTGTTCTTCTCTATCTAACTTTTTTGTCTTGTCATTTTCAGCTCTTCCCACATCATCTCTCTTTCCCTTCCTTTATTTCATGGTGAGTTTATTTATCCAGGACTTATTCTATACCTTTCACAAGATTACTACACTGATGTTGTTACATTTGTTATTTCTTAAAGGTTATCTAAATGAACACATAACAAGATGATTTTATTTATATATTTTGTGTTTCAATTTTGAAGTTTGATTTCAGTATTACTTTTCATATATTTATGATAAAAAAAAATAGTAGTGCATACTCTCTTCAATCTGCACATCAGTTTTTGAAAGGACTTGCTAATTGCTTCTCTATGGAACTTAATCTAATATATTTGTTCGATTAATTTTGACAAAAATTGGAGAAGGGAGAAAATTATTATTAAATAAAGTGGCACTGATAACTATTTTACAATCGTCTTTCAAACTATTTGAACTTCGTCTCTTGAGATTACATGGTCAAAGTCTTACCACTGATGCATCATGGATCGATATTTTTCCTAGTCGTTTCCTGTATTTCAATAAATAAATGAGTATCACTTCACTGTTTATTCATCATTCTTGTATATGGTACAAACAATTGGTTCCATGATGTAAATTTCTTGTTTCTTAATTATTTTCCTTTTGTTTTGTCATATCTTGTGAAATACTCAAAAACTGAAATATTTGATTAGTATTTAACTCTAAACTGATTGATTCAATAATACAATTCTCAATAATGCAACATTTATTTTTAGGTAAGGGACTTCAATATTGCAGAAGAAGAAGCTGATATTAGTTACTATGCTGGTTATATTGGTAACATTATTTTTAGTATTTCCATTCATTTAAGTCTTTTATCATTGTTATAAGTTCTTCATTGATGAAGATTGAAAATGCTGTAGGATCTTCATACATGCTTGGAAGATGTTTCACAGCTGTATTATGGGGAATGGTTTCAGATCGCTATGGTCGAAAACCTGTATTAATAATGGGGATTATCGCAGTGTAAGTAGTATCTAACAGTGAATGAGATTCTTTGTTTAAGTTATATATGTTGTGTGATTTCTCCCACAATTGTTCATGTTTTACTTGATTTCAGTGTCATCTTCAACACATTATTCGGCCTTAGTACGGGTTTTTGGATGGCTATTGTCACGAGATTTCTTCTCGGAGGTTTAAATGGCGTGCTTGGACCAGTGAAGGTACATGTCATAATTTGCATGCATAACTTGTTGAATCTCATTCAAATTTCAATGTAGATATATATGTATTTGACAAACTTCATCATTATACAGGCCTATGCTACTGAACTTTTTCGAGAAGAGCACCAAGCTATAGGACTTTCTACCGTAAGTCTCAACAATTCTTCTGTCTAATATTAGTTTTTAATGCTGCATTTCCATCATAATAATTCAAAGTGTGATATGATTTCAGGTTAGTGCAGCTTGGGGCATAGGTTTAATTGTTGGCCCAGCAATAGGAGGCTATTTGGCTCAGGTATTATTTTTATTCTTTGCATTATCAAGTATAAAATACATCTTGAAGAAATTCTTGAATTTTTACATGCACATAAGATTACATTATTTGAAATGCATTTGGCATATTGTGCATGTCTTGAATATTTTGCAATCTGACATTTTCTTGTGTGTGTTCTTGGGCCTATTTTCCTTATAAGTGGCACACATTCATGTGCACATTTTTCATTTTTTTAACTAATACTTTTGTGAAATTTTTTCTCACAGCCTGTAGACAAATACCCAAATATATTTCCAAAAAACTCCTTTTGGGATAAGTAAGTGGACTTTTCTTGCTTTTTAAGTTTATAAACCTAAATAATTCAACTATGGCTTCCATCTTGTGTTTCTATCAGTTTATGCTTTATTGTTATTTCAATTATGCAGGTTCCCATACTTCTTGCCCTGCTTTACAATATCAGCACTTGCACTAACAGTAGCAATCGTCTGCATCTGGATTCCGGTATGCATCTTAGATATTATAATCGATCTTCATTATATGCAAAAAAAATAAAATAAAATTGTTTCTGTCTTCATGTTTTGTGGCTTTTACTTAAACACTTTTATGACGACGCTTTATCATTTATTTAAACGATTTTATTTACAATTTCATCTTTCTTTATTCTAATAAATAATTGAAGCGGACAGAAACATCAATGCTCATATCCATGATAATACAAAATGATTTCTTTGTTTTTTCTAGGTTATATAGTCTTCTCTGCTCCCTCATCAATTATAGTTATTAAACTATTTGCAGGAAACACTTCACAATCACAATGGTGGCAAAGAGTCCAAAGGTGATGCCGAAGCTTTAGAAAATGGAAGCAGCAAAGAAAAGACAGTCCAAAAGAATGAAAACCTCTTTTTGAATTGGCCTTTAATGTCATCTATCATTGCTTATTGCGTCGTCTCTCTTCATGATATTGCTTATCAAGAGGTAAATTTCTAATTATTTAGGTTAAAAATGGTATATGCAATTGTAAATCTCCTTTAATTCATATAAGTTAAAAACATCTATTCATGTTGCTTTCTTTAGGTTTTCTCATTATGGGCTACTAGTCCTCTGAGGCTAGGGGGTTTGAAGTTTACAACTGATGATGTTGGTGATGTTCTTTCAATTTCAGGTGCATCTTTGAAACTTATAATAAATATATATCATTGTTTGGCATGGATAATTAGATATATTTTTGTATAGTTACTAACTTGTGAAATTATTAGGAGTTGCACTTTGCATCTACCAACTTTTCATATACCCATATGTGGAAAAAGCTTGTGGACCTATTGTCTTGGCCCGCATCACTGGGGTCAGTTTTCATCCAATTGTTGTTGAGAAATATGCATTTCATTGATTGTTATTTGAAATATGTTATGTTACTATGGTTGTTTCTTATGCAGATTATTTCCATACCACTTTTGCAAAGTTATCCCTTCATAGCAATGTTGTCAGGCATAACCTTATACATTGTGATTAGTATTGCTTCCATACTTAAGAATGTTATTGCTGTAAGTGAATCTCTTTAAATGGATTATTTAATAAACCAAAATTCAGTTTAATTGATTGAGAAAATGTTCTTTGTATAACAAATTTGACTCTTTGTATTATATTTAATGGACTGACTTAGGTGACGATTACAACGGGATTATTCCTTGTACAAAATCGAGTCGTGGTAAGTATATTTCATTGATTGTGTTTTGTTTCCTCACAAATTTTGATATTATTAGTTGTTGATGGAATTGTGACATTGATTTGGAAAACAGGAACAACATCAAAGAGGAGCAGCTAATGGAATTTCTATGACAGCAATGTCTCTATTCAAAGCTGTTGGACCTGCTGCAGGTGGTACAATGTGAGTAGTCTGAATCTAATTTCTTCTTCATTAGTAGAATTTTTTATCTACATGTTTTTTTACTACACTTGAGTTATATGCTATTAAAAATAATTCTCAATGTTCTTTTTCTTATGATCTTGGTTAACACAGATTAACTTGGTCACAAAAGCGTATGGATGCTTCTTTCCTACCAGGTTTGATCCTCAACTGTAAACAATCATCATTTATCTAGCTAAATTGAGAAAATTTCATTTTCAACTTTTTGAGAAATAAATTGGTACAATGTCCAATACATAATTTCTATTTTTAGTATACTAGAGCACATGTTAGCAATTCATTTTTTCACCCTTATAACATTTATGTACCAAATTTAAGAATATCTTTGCTATTTGAACTTTTATTAATCCCATCTTTTGGTGTATTACTTGAGAACTTACTATTACACATTTAACTGCAGGAACTCAAATGGTGTTTTTCTTCCTTAATTTAGTAGAAGGACTTGGAATACTATTGATGTGTAAACCATTTCTTGGTGAAAAGAAGAAAACAAACTCACACGAGTTACATTGATATTACCTATATCACTTTCCCTTGCGTACGCATGGGTCAATTTGTTTAATTTAGGAGAATATATAACAACTTGAACTTTATGTTATTCATGCAACAAATTAATATGTTGTCATAAGGACCTCTTTCTTCTTATCCATATGTCTATTCATTATAAACATCAACAAAGAACTAATTTCAAAATAGTTCAAAGAAGATGAAAAAGTATGTGAGAACTGAGAATTAGTTTGACACCTATATTTGATGACCACAAATGTGGATGAAAAGGATGGACTACACCAAACGTGACGTTAAGAAACTAACTAGAGTTAAAATTTCACAATCTAATTCATATGTTGCTCCTCAATAATATCAACAACCCTAATGACACTTTTAACCACTAAGAACACCAATAGAGTATGGGATATTTGGCTTTTTTTTAAAGGGGATATTTGACAAAAAAAATTAGTGTTTGGGGTTCAAACCCCGGAACCTTGCATATATTATGCATTGTTCTTGTCAACAACTGAGTTAAGCTCACGAGATATTTGAAACTTGACTCGTAGATAATAAAGTATACAAGTTAGTAGTTTACTAGTTTTATATATATATTCTCTTGTAACATTTTGTAACGTAAGGCGATTGCTAATTTATTGAAACCCTAGTCGTCTTTGTTAGTTTCTTTGTTATTTTCTCTGATTATCTATATCGTTAACCTGACATCAAGAGCTTTTGTTTGATCTGCCTTGAATTATTTGTAGCTTCCATTGTTGAGTTCCCAAAAATTTGAGAAACAAGTGTATTTCGTTTGATTGTGGGATCAATTTCGTCAGTCAATTTTGTTTGTATCTCGCTCTCTGCAAATCAGGTTCAGTTAGCTTTTTTGTTTGATTTCACGGATTAGCTTACTTTGTTTCTCTCCACATGTGATTCTCATATTTGGTGGGTTTGTTCGGGCGAAGCTCTCTCATTTTTTGAGTTATCTTTTTATTGGGTATACGACTTCTTCTTTTGTTATTGGATTGGATATTAGTTGGCTTCATTACATTATCATGTTTCTTGGTTTACGGTGATTTGCTTTGGAATTCTTGGTGTTCCGTTTGCACATGTTACTGCTTCTCTATTTTGGTTTTAAATTTTTTATGATAGTTGGGTTTAAAGAGGTGGTGGTGGATGTCAAATTAAAGGCAATTGTTGATTTAGGTATGAAAATATTTTAAATGATGGTTCGTTGGGTCATTTGGATGTCACATTAAAGTATAGAATTTTATTATAAAAAAAAATAAAAAATAAAAAAAAGTTTACAAATTTCCTAGTTACACTCTATTTAATTCTTGTTACACTCTAAAATGACAAAATTATCTTCAAGTAGGTCATGTAAACTGAATTTAAGTGTACATATTTAAACTAAAATTCACCCACAAACAATGATTCTACTTAATCTTATTTTAATTGGGTACATGTAAACTCAATTTACATGTAATTACTTAAACTGAATCTAAGTTAACCTCAATATTTAAATGAATGTTTACTTAAATTTAATTAAAGTTAACGTGTGACGCACCATCAAACACATGTCGCTTGTAGAGTGCAAAACATTTCAACACATTGAACAACAAGAAAAAAAATAGAAACTCAGCATCATTGAAGAAAAGAAGAAATTTACTTACCTATATGCAAAGAAGAAATTCACTTACCTATATGCAATAGAATATGGATGATAGACGTTTTGATTCATTCTTTAATATTTTATTGAGTTTGATTGAATATCCATAATGTTTGTATGTGAAAGATGGTGAAAGTTTAGACTAACAATTAATCAGAGTTTTGAGAAAATTTATATAAAAGAGAAATTTTGGTATTATTGTAAAATTTTAAGTAAATTTGGGTGTAACCAGAAATATATGGAGTGTGACTAGAAAAATTCTAAAGTTTATGATAGTTGGGTCTTTGTTGGTTTCTATTCCAGCGCTAGTGTGTTGATTTACCGATGCCATTTTAGTTTATTGTAGAGTTGATTATGTGTTTGGTTAGTCATTGTTTTGGTTGTTGATTCTTCTGAATAATTGTACTTTTTCCTATTAATTTTTCTAATTGATTGCACTTGTCCCTACTGACTCTTCTGATTGCACTTCTCTCTATTGATTCTTCTGATTGATTGTACTTCTCCCTAGTGATTATTTTGATTGATTGCACTTCTCACTTTTGATTCTTCTGATTGATTGCACTTGTCCCTATTGGTTCTTCTGATTAATTGCACTTCCCTTTTGATTCTTCTTATTGATTGCACTTCTTCCTATTGGTCCTTCTGATGATTGCACTTCTCCCTTTCGATTCTTCTGATTGATTGCACTTCTCGCTGTTGGTTCTTGTGTATGGTTGCTTCTCCATGCTGGTTCTTTTGGATGGTTTGATTTGACTTGGTTCGTTTGGATGGTTTCTCTCCTTGCCTGGTTGATGGAGATGATTCTTGCTGCTATCTATATGTTGATAACTCACTTTGGTTGCTACTCTACATTGGTTATGCCATCAGCTGCTTTGGTTTATTTTTAGGTTAATTTGTAACAAGCTTAAAGCTTGGTAATTAAGCTTTAGCTTGAGGGGTATAGTGTTGAAACTTTATATTATTTAGTATGTTTTTTGCAATTTGTTTGACAAACTCATAATGTTTCTTGTTAATGCATCATGAATTTGAAGGTAGGTGTTAGATAATAAACTATTGAGCTTCAATCATTGGACCTTTATATTACTAAGTTAGTAGTACATTAGGTTTTATATATATTCTTGTGTAACCTTTTGAAATGTATTGCTATTTTATTGGAACCTTAGCCGTCTTTGTTAATCTCTCGGATTATCTATATTGTTAACATTGACAACCGTATCTATATTTTGCATTGTGCCTCTGTATGGCATCGTATCTTTTCTATACTTTTTGGATGTAAAAATTAATATAAAATTTTACTGCAAATATGAATTATAAAATATTGTGTGGTTTGGCAGGACCCAATTTGAAGTTTTTTATGGGTGGTATGGATATTTAAAAAATTGTTAAATATGTTTTTTATCCCTATAAATATATCAAATTTTCATTTTAGTCCCCTAAAATTTTTGTTAGAATTTTCGTTCACCAAAAGTTTTTCATGGCCACTTTTGATCCTTACTGTTTAGGCAACTCGTTTCTACACTACATATTTTTTAATAAATTTTTTGAGAAATACGTAGAATATTTTGACAATGTCTCCAGGAAAAAAATAGATATTTTTAACAAAACATTAACTACAAAAAAAAGTTTTTATGTTTTTTGTACTTAAAAATTCAAATTTAATTCATAGTTTGTTAAAGATATTCTTTTTTTTTTTTGAGA
Organism: Medicago sativa; assembly: GCF_051527215.1. Taxonomy (NCBI): domain Eukaryota; kingdom Viridiplantae; phylum Streptophyta; class Magnoliopsida; order Fabales; family Fabaceae; genus Medicago; species Medicago sativa. Next base: position 32,862,683 of record NC_140756.1, on the reverse strand, counting down.
GATTGGCAAAATGTTCCACACATTTCTGCAAAGTTTCATTAAAATATATGAAGGTTAGACATGGGTTGACTAAAAAGTAGGGATCAAAATTGGTGATGGAAATTTTGTAGGAACTAAAAGTCAAACAAAAAAATTAGGGGGACTAAAATGAAAAGTTTGTATATTTACGGGGACTAAAACCATACTTAACCCTTTAAAAAAATATAGTTTTGGTTTAAATAATTGGAAAATGTAAAGTAATATAATGTATTTTATGAGGCATATTTATACCTCTCATATGAGTGGCATAGATGTGGGTACTCTAGAAAGTCTGCAACAAACTCTTTCTCACCCTAACACCTCTCTCTCATGTAAGAGGAGAGAAACTTCTCATTGCCCTTTTTGGTCAACTTTAACAAAAGTAGAAAACTATAGACATTAAAATCATCCACAATAAAGAAATTTATTTTTTATATTTAAATGGGTCTAATGTGTACACACCATTTATTTATATGTATTCAATCTCTTCAATCTAGCACGTCACGCAAATTTCTTAAACGAGACTTATTAATCATCTGTCAATAATTATATATCATTACATTTTACTATTTTAATCTTTAAAAAGAGTGAGTCCCACAAAGAAAGGATACCTATTTGAGACTTTGTGCTCACTAGGTACCCAAAATTATTTGTTTCTATCCTATCATGGACTGAATTTCGGATGGGTTTTCTTGAACTCATCGCGATTTCAAATAAAATATTTCGGGTTTCATACCAATGCTCGAAGCAGCTCCTCTATTCGCGGAACTACAACTAAACATGGAGCTTATCTGGTTACCTTAATAAATGGAGGTACATCATAAGTACTAAGTCTTAAACATGAGAGATGTGCATTCACCATCCCCAATAAGGAAGTCTTAATATCAAAAGACTAAGCATGTCCATTACGGGAGAAAAAGAAACTGTCTATTGAAAAGAGGTGCTCTACTAAGTCTTCTATCTCTCTTTTGAGACACACACATTTATTATTAAATATTGATATGTAATAGTATATAATTATTGATAGATAATATAAAGTTATTGTTGTGACTCGGATGATATAAAGTTATTGTTGAAACTCACCCTACACAAAGTGGACCACACAAAAAAAAAATCTTGTCCTTAATGATTTCAGATTGTATAATCTGAAACATCCCTCACCCTACACAAAGCATGAAGTTTCTCTCATTTTCACATATTATTGAATTATTTCGGATTATATAATCTGAAACGTTTGGAAAAGTTTCAGATTATATAATATGAACCAAGTCAGAGTTTTGGACGGTAGAGGAAACTCATGGAACACTTTTTCAAAGGGTTTTAACAACTTTAATGGTTGGTAAGACCCCCCTTTAAACACGTGTTTTGACTCAGCATTAAGTGTCATTACACTCTATGCACCCATTTTTCACAAATTTCCCATATAAATACCCTTCAAACCTTCATCATTTCTCACATCATCATCTCACACTCTCTCCTTTTCTTCCTTCTACAATAATTTGTTTCCATCGTTGGTCTTACAACAAAAATGCTACTTTAGAAATTCAGGGATTGTATGAACGGTCAACGGGGTCAGTGACGCGCTGCAAAGAAGCACGATCTGTCTGGGTGTGAGGTTGGTCTACTTGGTGTAAGGTTGACCATCAAGGTCCCTTTCGTCCTAGAAAGGAAACAAAACTTACCCTAGCCCTATCCAGGGATTGTATGAACGGTCAATGGGGTCAGTGATGCGCTGCAAAGAAGCATGATCTGTCTGGGTGTCAGGTTGGTCTGCTTGGGTGTAAGGTTGACCATCAAGGTCCCTTTCGTCCTAGAAAGGAAACAAACCTTACCCTAGCCCTATCCCCCCCCCCCCCCCCCCCCCCCATCACCATATATGTCTCCTTAACTTTATCCTTCCCCCTCCATCTTCTAGTGCTGCAGTTTTAGTTTTAGGTGTTAAAATATTTTATGTAATAAGCTTTAAGCTTCAACTTTATTGTAAATGTATTGATATAATAATAAAATGAGATTTTTTTGTATCATTTTGTTCTTTTAATTTTGTTTATATCTGCATTTATATTATGTTTATGTCATCGAAATAATATAATCACAGTATAAATAAACCACAATCTCTTTAAAATTCTGAACAAGGCTATTTTCGGATTATATAATCCGAAAATTTCTGGCAATATAATTCGGATTATATAATCTAAACCAGACGTATTTTGGGGGAAAAAAAAAATAGGGCGCGCAAGAAACATGTAGGATGGGAAAAGTAACAGTCATTTTGTTTTATTGCTTACTAGTTGGTTCTGACAGTTGTGTGGTTGTTGTATTCTGGATGGTGCATACCCAAGATGATGGTTGATGCCTTTTTTGGTTCTGATATTTTAGTTGTAGAGATTGCATACACAAGAGAGAGAAATTCAAATCCACGTGTCTTATTGGTATAGCCTATACCGTATTGGGGAACAGTAAGAACTTTGTATATGGTATTGCATGAAAGTCTAGTCCTTTTTTAGTTCACATCACGCTAATTCAAAGTCATATTACTTAATATTTAATCTTTCAATTTCCTTCCAATTTCACAACAAATGTTCCAACAAAAGTGTAACAAAAATATTAGGGAATTAAAACACAGTTGATATATTTATAGTGACTAAAAACATATTTAATTATCAGTTAAAAGACTGCATTATAAATTTGGCTTTACAGGTGCTACCATGACACACATTCAATCATTACCAGTAAAGTGAAAAGGAAAACAATATGTATTGTTAATTTAGGGGTGTAAGTGGTTCGGACAAAACCGATAAAACCGAAAATTCAAACCTAACCAAACCGAATTCATTCACTTTCTGCCATCATCATCTCATATCGTCACTCACACTCTATTTCGTTTCTACTAAAAAAAAACACTGGCCGTCAGTCACACCTAACTCATCGTTCCTCACCGCCGCTGGGATCGTCCATCTCTTGTTAGTTTTATCATGTTAGTTACACAAAGTAGTTTGAAAAATAGAGAACATGACGAACAAACTTCTACGAAATATTTGAGTATGTTGTATGCATGAAATACAAATTTGTGAAAATATGGATTTTTTTTAATTGTATTTTTAAACAAACCGATCAATCGAACCGATCCAAAACCGACTAGTTTGGTTCGGTTTCTTTTTTTAAAAAACAGTAAAAACTAAACCAATCCGAATTGATGTAGATTTCATTGATTCAAACATTTTTTGACCAAAAATTGATCCAAACCGAACAGTTACACCCTAGTTAATGTGCATAATAAGCGAAAGGAAATTTCCCATCTTTTTCTTTTATTTAAAATGAATGTAGGTGTCTAAATTCAAAGTCTACAATTTTCATAAATATAATTTATTTTTTTGAGGAAATAAATATAATTTATTACTCCCTCAAAAAAAATATAATTTATTACTACCACTTAATTTGTGAAAGTATTTTCTATTTTTGTTTTTATAAATATGCGTTCATTTTAATTTATAGGAATGATTTACTTTTGAAAATGTTGTAAAATCTTTGGCATTTTTATTCTTTCCAAAAACATCCACATAATTGTTTTACTTCAAAAGTTTAATATCTCTTTATTAGAAAATCAAATTAACACATAAAAATAGCAAATATTTCTTAGAGTAAATGGGCTGATCACATCACATAAAGAGACAAAGTAAGGATCTCGACTAAACATGCAATTCTGTAAGGTTCAATTGATTTATGCTATATGAAATATCCCAAATTTAATAATTTTAATTAACCAAGTTTGAAATACATTATCAAAAAAATTTGATCTTATTTCAAAAAAAAAAAATCGATGTTAATTCAACTATTCATAATTTCATATTAACGGACACTCCTCCGTAACAAAATATATTCAAAGTATTTTTTTTTTCACAAAGGTAATAGAATTATTTGGGTAAAAAAATTAAATATAATAGTAGTATTTCTATTTAGTTTAAATAGAAATTATTAAATTTCTCAAGAACCTGTATGTCCATTTGTAGGTGTGCCCCATTTATTTAATGGCAAAACAAAAACACTGTCTTTGATATAAGATTTTCTGATTAAGATATTGCTTCATGTTACATGTGAATTGTGAAGTGATATAGAAAAAAAGGAAGAAGTGGAATTCTGTTAGAAACATGGAGAAAGAGCCATTGTTGGAGAAGAAGCAATACTATGAAGATTGTCCTGGTTGTAAGGTTGAACAAGCTAAAGAGCTTAATCAAGGGCTATCCATAATAAATCTTGTGATTATTTGGATGGTTGTGGTATCTGCTAGTAAGCATTGAAATTCTTGTTTTACATTTCTACATAAATATGTTACAATTCTGTTCTATGTTCTTAGTACTTTATGCTATGTCTTATGTGTCTTTGTCCTTTCTCTGATGTAACTAACTTTTTTTTTTGTCATTTTCAGCTTTGCCTGCAACTTCTCTCTTTCCCTTCCTTTATTTCATGGTCAGTTTATCTACCTTCTCTCATGTTGTCACATTTTTATTTCTAAGAAGTTGCCTCAATGAACACGTTTTTATTCCATGAATCATTTTTCGATTGATTCACCGTTTTCCTAATCCTTTGTGACAATTCAAGGAATGAACTAGTATCAGTTCACTCACTGTTAAATAATCTTTTTTTATATCGTACAAACTATTGGTTCTATAATGCTTGTATATTGCACTGTGATAAACTTATTAATGCACAATAATACAATCCTTAATAATGCAATATTTTCAGGTAAGGGATTTCAATGTTGCAAAAGAAGAAGCTGATATAAGTTATTATGCTGGTTATGTTGGTACGATTTTCTTTTTGTTTTAGTATTTCCTAGAAGAATATTATCGTTGATTTATGTTCTTCATTGAAGATGATTGAAAATGCTGTAGGATCTTCATTCATGCTTGGAAGGGCTTTGACATCTGTATTATGGGGAATGGTTTCTGATCGCTATGGCCGAAAACCTGTTATAATTATGGGAATCATTGCAGTGTAAGTAGTATCTAACAAATGAATATTGAAATGGATGTTTCTTTAAGTTATGTTGCGTGATTTCGCACATAATTATTGATGTTTACTTGATTTCAGCGTCATTTTCAACACATTATTTGGCCTCAGTACGGGTTTTTGGATGGCTATTATCACAAGATTTCTTCTCGGAAGTTTAAATGGTGTGCTTGGACCAGTTAAGGTATGTGTGAGAGTATTCTAATCCTATTCTATTGTTCCTAATCCTGATTAATATTGTACTGCTAATATATTCGTTAATTACTTAAGGCTTTCGGTTATCTGTTAAAACAGATTACCTAACTCGTAGCTGTAATATTGACTCTAAATTTTAATTTATGTATGTACATGAAATATTTCTGTATTTAACAGGCCTATGCTTCTGAACTTTTTCGTGAAGAGCACCAAGCGATAGGACTTTCTACCGTAAGTCTCAACAATTCTTCTGTCTAATATCAGTTCTTAATGCTGCATTTCCATCGTAATTATTCAAAGTGTGGTATGATTTCAGGTAAGTGCAGCTTGGGGCGTAGGTTTAATTGTTGGCCCAGCAATAGGAGGCTATTTGGCTCAGGTACTATTTTGATTTTTAGCATTATCAAGTATAAAATACATCTTGAAAAAAGACTTGAATTTTACATGCAAATAAGGTTTATTGAGAAGGCTAATGCCTGAAATTTTGCAAATAAATAGTCTTGTGCATGTTTTGAATATTTTGCAACTTGATATTTTCTTGTGTGTTTGTTTTTGCCTATAAGTGGCACACATTCATGTGCACATTTTTCCTTTGTTTTTTCTCTAATACTTTGTGAAATTTGTTCTTACAGCCAGTAGAAAAATATCCACAAATATTTTCAAAGGATTCCTTTTGGGATAAGTAAGTGAACTTTTCTTGCTTTTTCATTTTATAAAAATCAAATGATAAACTTTTCTATCATAGTTTATCCTTAAATGATATTTCAATTTTGCAGGTTCCCATACTTCTTGCCCTGCTTTATAATATCAGTACTTGCATTTACAGTAGTAATTGCCTGCATCTGGATTCCGGTACGTATCTTAGATTTTATCATCTATCATGATTAAATACAGATTTTATGTTTCATTCGTTTTTATCTTTTGCGTCTTCTACTTGAACACTTTAATAAAGATGTTTTATAATCTATACCTGCATATAAAGAGGATACTGAACTTTGGTGCACCTTTTTTTCTTCAAATATTATCATTTTTTAAACGACCTTATTTACAATTTCATCGTTCTTTATTCAATTAAAAATTGAAGTGGACAGACAGGAACGTCAAATGTACGTGTTTGCTATTTACGCTAATGTAAACTAATTTCTGTGTTTTTTCTCCCTTATCCGTGCTTTGTCTCCACTGCTTATATAGTCTTCTTTGTTTCCCTCATCAATTATAGTTGTTTACACTATCTGTAGGAAACACTTCACAATCACAATGGTAACAAAGAGTCCACAAATGATGCTGAAGCTTTAGAAAATGGAAGTAACAAAGAAAAGACAGTCCAAAAGAATGAAAACCTCTTTATGAATTGGCCTTTAATGTCAGCTATCATAGCTTATTCTGTCTTCTCACTTCATGATATTGCTTATCACGAGGTAAATTTCTTATTATTGAGATTAAAAATGGTACATTCATTGTAAATCTCTTTTAATTTGTATAAGTGAAAAACATCTACTCATGTTGCTTTCTTTAGGTTTTCTCATTATGGGCTACTAGTCCTCCGAGGCTAGGGGGTTTGAACTTTACAACTGATGATGTTGGTGATGTTCTTATAATTTCAGGTGCATCTTTTGAACCTATAATAACTGTTTATCATTCTCGGTCATAATAGATAATGGATTTCATTCATATACACCGTCTGTTAGTATAAAGATTTTTCACTTTGCCAATCAATCGTAATCATCGGATCATTAAGAACATTTGTGAAATGGATATTTTGTATAATTACTAATAGTGAAACTATTAGGAGTTGCACTTTGCATTTACCAATTTTTCATATACCCTTCTGTTGAGAAAGCTTGTGGACCAATTGGCTTTGCGCGAATCACTGCGGTCAGTAATTGTTATAGCAGTTATTGAAATTCTGAATTTCATTGCTAGCTATTTGTAATATTTTCTGTTACTTTGGTTGTTACATATGCAGATTTTTTCTATACCACTTTTGCAAAGTTACCCCTTCATAGCAATGTTGTCAGGCATAACCTTATACATTGTGATTAGTATTGCTTCCGTCCTCAAGAATATTATGTCTGTAAGTTCATTTCTTTAAATGGATTCAATTAACCAAAATTCATTTTAACTAATCGATAAAAATGTTCTTTGTATTACAAATTTAACTGATTGTAATAATTTTATGGACTTGCTTAGGAGACGATTCAAACAGGTTTATTCCTAATACAAAACCGAGTAGTGGTAAGTGTATTCATTGTTATCTTTCATTTGTTTACTCACAAAGTTTGATATTAGTTTTTGAAATATAATTGTGACATATTGATTTGGAAAACAGGAACAACACCAAAGAGGAGCAGCTAATGGAATTGCTATGACATCAATGTCTCTATTCAAAGCTATTGGACCTGCTGCTGGTGGTACAATGTGAGTAGTCTGAATCTAATTTCTTCTTCATTAGTAGAAATTTTAATCTACATGCTTTTTTACTACACTTAAGATATGCTATTATAAATCATTCTCAACTTTTGTCAATGCAGATTAACTTGGTCACAAAAGCGTATGGATGCTTCTTTTCTACCAGGTATGATTCTTAACTATAACAAGTATTGCACCATTAAATTTAAGGATATGTTTGCTAGTAATATATTTAAACTTTTATGAATCCTATTTTTTGGTATATTACTTGAGAACTTACTATTGCACATTTAACTGCAGGCACTCAAATGGTGTTTTTCTTCCTTAATTTAGTTGCAGGACTTGGAATACTATTGATGTGTAAACCATTCCTTGGTGAAAAGAAGAAAACAAACTCAGACGAGTTACATTGATATTAACTACATCACTTTCCCGTGCGTATGCATGGGTCAATTTCTTATTATATATTATATACCATTGATAATGTCTAAAAACATACATTTTTATTATGTATGTAGAAGAATATACAAAACCTTGAACTTATTGTTATTCATGCAACATATTAATATGTTGTCATAAGGACCTCTATTGAAAAAAGAAGGTTATAGTAAGATTTTTTTTAATTGAGGGTGACGGAGCTAGAAATAATTTTTTGGTTGGGTCAATTCTTTTAGTGTGTTTATATTTATTTATTAGTTAGTTTGAGTGATTATTAATTTTTTTTGTCTCTGGAATATGATTTAAACTGGTGTTTTAAGGATGTTTTAAGATAAATATTATATAATTTTTATTATATTACACATATACTTTTAATTGAAAAAAGAATTGTGTTTTATTCACACAATTAATTGTTGGTGAGAGGTATAGCATTGGATATATAATAATTCAAAGCAATAATTTCAAATAGAAGGTTGTTACCTTGGCGGCAATGAATTTTTTTAGTCTACCAGCATGTGCCGGTTCGACCTTGAAACATGAAGGCATGATATAGGTTGACTTTAACTGCTGAAACATGCTATACAATTATGATCTTTAGTGCAACATATTATACATAATATAACTTAATACTTTAATATATGTATATATACCTATTAAAAATAATTTTTTTTAGGGTTTGGGTAGGTCGTGGGCTCCGCCATTGTGGAGGAGAGAGTATTCGATGGAAAAGATTTTTAGTGCAACATATTATACATAATATAACTTAATACTTTAATATATGTATATATACCTATTAAAAATAATTATTTTTAGGGTTTGGGTAGGTCGTGGGCTCCGCCATTGTGGAGGAGAGAGTATTCGATGGAAAACTTTGTTTCTTACTTAACTGTTTTGAACTTGCTTTTCTTACTTGATTTACAAATGACAAGCTCTTCCATTTTTATAGGCTCAAGGTAGAGTTTTAGACTCACTATAAAATAATATTCAACACAATTCTATCTACTAATTACATTTAATGCTAAATATCTATATGACTCTACTACTTCTATTTTCTCTAATACATCACTTTCCAACACACACAAGGCAGATGTTCTGTTTAATGTTCCAACATAGTGCAAGCAGAAAGCATAAACAAACAGCAAAATAAAGGACAGGAAAGTAAAAAGGCACAGAGAGTTTGTTCACCCAGTTCAGCACAACACGCTTACATCTGGGGGCTACCAAGCCAGGAAGGAAATCCACTAGTGTAGTCCTTATTCAATAGCTCTCAGCAAACTCCTCGTTTACACTATATAACATAGGACCTACCCGTATAGACTTCAACCTAGGAACTCCTAGATCTGAGATCCCATCTCACTATCCTAATGGTCAGTCACTGCCCCAGTGACCTATCAGACCTCAAACACAACAAAAGTAGAAGTTACCTTCCAACACAATCTACCTAACACCTTGTTTCACAACTTTGGTGTAGTACACAATCTACCTAGTTCCTTGCTTCACAGCTTCGGAGTAGTGAACACAGTAACCAGTCCTAGACTTGTATCACAGACGATACAAGAGAAGAACACACAGGGAAGACGACTCAAAACCCTAATAATCTATTCTTTTACAACTTGATGGTTTTGATACATTACAACTCAACTAAAGGTCCATCTCGATGCATCAAGGTGATACAAAGAGAGGCTCACAAATAAAGCACGAGTTGAAACCCTAAAGACTCAATCCAATATTCTTGAATTGGTGAATAAAACTAGGGTACAAGTCTTCCTTATATAGCCTTTCAAAGCATGGACATTTTCGTCATAGGCTAAACATATATTTGTATCAAATATTCTCTTCAGAAATATATTGAAACAAATATTCTGTAGAAAATATATTTTCCAAAATCTCTTTTGAAAATATATTTTACAATTATGGTAACTCCTAAAAAGTAGGAACATTTTTAGGAACCACCAAGCACACCACCAAGGAATCCTAAAATATTGTTTATATTTAGAAACAAATTTTCCAGCATATTCTGGGCAATAACGCGCTGCTTGGTGAACAAGAAATAGGGCGTGGTTTCCTTACTGAGATAAAGATTGCATAAACCAAGCCACATGAACAGGGCACACTGAACCGTGCCAAGATGTTGGAACATCGTATCCAACATACACGGGTATTTGTTTTAGCAACAATAAAGCCAATACCCAAATACCCAACAATCTCCCCCTTTGGATTTATTTCTTGTTAAAACAAATCTTAAACCATTCAGACAAGGTAGAGAGATACCACACATACATTTCTTCATCCGCAACCATGAAGAAAAGTAACTGCAAAATGGACATGTTAAATCATCATCCAGCACATTTATCCAGCATCTTGCAGAGATGCCTAACCACATGTTAGAACATTGGTTCCAACTTATAGAGCGAGGATATTTGTTTTAGCAACAATGCAGCCAACACAAATACCCAACAATCTCCCCCTTTGGCAAATTTTTGGCTAAAACAAATTAAGGCCAATACTTATGAAACAGAAGGATACAGAGACACCATTCCTCCAAGAGCATGAGCACACACCAATGAAAAAACAGCTAGCACACAGAATCCAAAGAGATACCATAGATACACTTCCTCAAGTCATCACGAACACATATTCAAGAAGAAGAAGTAGTAGGTAGTATCACTCTAGAAAAAGCAAAAGTGTGCATACATAGAATACCTCACGAATCTTCAATCACAGCTTCAGCTGGCAGAGGTATTACATTGGATCAGAGACATGCAGCAGCGGATCAAATCAGTAGCATAGTCTCAAGAGCTAAGGAATAGATTGCTAAGCTACAACTAGGGAACCTAAGTTCTTGTACAGAAAGAGAAGCAAGTTCTCTAAAGAGCAGAGGAAAAATAAATTCCTTTGCTACAGTCAAGGAAGATAACTTCCCACACAGAAGTGGAGAGAAGCAAGTTCTCTCAAGAGCAGAGGAAAAACTAAGTTCCAATGCTACAGATATAGGATGTTCCAACATCCTTTAGCACATCAGACAGGAGTACCTGCCACACATAGAGGCAAGAGAAAAAATAAATTTCCCATACCTACAGAGTACTGTCACCAACCAACCATAGAAGCACAGAAACATAAATTCCTATACTTACATGTGACAGACTAGGATGCCTTCAGATAACTATCACCAACAGCATAGAGAAGTCAGGAAACACAAATTCCCAAACTTATAAGTGATAGACACAGATGTTTAAACTTCTGACTCAACATCCTTTACCCAGCTTGGACTTAGCACAAGCACACGTAGAAGTATCACTCCTCCTGAATATATGAATTTATGAGTGACTACTTACAGGAATATTCCAATACTCCCCCTGAATACATGCATACATAAAGTTTAAACCTTTTAACAGGCTCCTAATGCATAGACATAAAAACTTCTGGATCTGGGCATAAGACATTCTAGGAATATTCACAAACTAGCATTCCTATCAGCAGATACATGCTAGCAGACCTATCAAAGGTCACACACAAAACTTAGACTTTAAAAAATCATATACACAGACATGTTCCATAATATAAAGAAGTAGCAGGGAACATGTACACTAAGAATTCTAAGAAAAATAAATTCTCAGAATTACATCAAGATGTTGCAGCTTAAGTGCCAACATCTGCACAGGGTCTCACAGACATGTTCCAACCTTTGATTGAGCAGTTACATCATCTGAGAGAAGTAGATTCTCAGAAGCATCACAGAGATGTTCTAGCACAAGTGCTAACATCTATACTAGTCTTCTTAGACATGTCCCAACATATCAGAGGATGTCAGCAAGGAACATGTACACACAAAATTACCGAGAACAGATTCTCAGAATAACTTGAAGACCAACAAGATGTTGCAACATGAGGGGCAACATCTACACATAATCTTCTTAGACATGTTCCAGTATTCTAGAGAACATCAGCAGGGAACATGTACAACAGAAAGTCTGAGAAAAGCAAATTCTCCGAGCAAAACATCAAGATATTGCAGCTTCAGTAACAACATCTTCGCAAAGTTTATTTGAGTTGTTCTTACAGACATGTTCCAACTTTCTAGTGATCATGTGCAATATAAAAGTACTGAGAACAGATTCTCAGATCATCATTAAGAACAACAAGATGTTGCATCATGAGTCTCAACATCTGTACACAACCTGAAATAGTTGCAAAATAAATGCAACACCAGAGAATACAGGCATAATAGGCAAATCTGCAAAATAAATGCAGACATAGCTACATGCAGAATAGCACATATGCAGGTTACCAGCATACAACCATACCCTTTTTCTCCCCCTTTTTAGCCACAAAATATGCCAACAAGAAAATAAAGTACTAAAGGTTAAACTCTCAGAACAGTAGGAGAAAGCAACAATACTAGAGTCTTGAATAAACCCCCAGGAGTACTTTCTCTGTCATCTGCACTGCCTGCCTAGTCAGCATCACAATATCCAATTAATTTGGAATTTTCACTGTGAGAGTATAGAATGTCATAGTCACTAGTCCCATTGATGTGCTTCAGAATCCTTTTCACTTGAGTCAGATGACTCATCTTTCAGCTCAGCTTGCTATCTGGCACAAACCCCTACAACAAAGGTTATATCAGGTCTGCTTGCAGTAAGATATAACAGACTTCCAATCATGCTTCAGTACATGATTTGATCAACATCAACCCCTTTTTCATCTTTTAACAACTTCAAGTGAGTGGCGGCTGGTGTTCTCTTGTGACATGTATCGTCCGTGCCAAACTTCTTTACTATCTTTGCATACTTACTCTAGGAAATAATTATGGTGTCTTCCATCTGTTTGACTTGTATACCAAGAAAGTAAGTCAGTTCTCCCATAAGTCTCATTCCAAATTCAGATTGCATTTGATGAACAAAACGTTGGACCAGCTGGTTCGACATTCCTCCAAACACAACATCATCTACATATATCTGGGCTGACATAAGTTTCCCCTCTTCTCCTTTGACAAACAAAGTCTTGTCTGTCCCTTCTTTTCTGTATCCTTGATCAAGAATTTTGTAAGTCTTTCTTAAGTTCTTCATGCATATATACTTCAGGAGGTACCAGAAGATCACAAATTAGCATAATACAATATCGTCCAAAAATGCATAGAAGCAGAAGGCCAATCAAAGTATAGAATACCATAAGGATTACAAACCAATGACATGCTACAGGAAGAACTTTATGAGCCAAAATGAAATTTAGACAGATGAGATGTTTCAACTTCATTGGGCACATCATAATGGCATCAGGAAAAACATGAATGTTCAAGAGTGCACACAAATAGAATACTACCATGCAACATGAATGCAGAAATGACAGAACAGAATAATTTCAACAATCTACCTCCAGAAGATATCAGACCTGCAGCAAGAGCACTTCCTGATGTTCCAACAATGTCTGGAACATAATCCGCACCACACAACTCATAGTGCAACTTAAGAGGAGATTCCCTCTTCTTAGCAATAACATTGGCAGTCTTAATACTAGGGTGCTGGTCTAAAATAATACTACTCAACATGGCAGAAAAGCTATGGGGGACTTAACAACATCTGGTTTGGCATGCTTAACAGTTTGTTCAAAGATATAAGCACAAAAATCCATTTTAGCCTTAGAACCTATAGCATAAACAAACTTACCCAACCATGTGGCAATATCAGTGGACTGAGTGGTAGGGAACCAGTTTGCTGCAGCAATCCTGATTATCAGTCACCTCTAGCTCAGGTATATTGATCTCCTCAACCCCAAGAAACTTGTTGATGGTGTTGTGAAAGAAGTTGACACATTCTCTTCTAACATAGGCTTTTTGGAACTCCTTGCTAAGAGGATGGTCAGAAACATAAAAGATATACACCAGAAACTCCTTCATCAGCTTTCTTTCCAGGGCTAGTGTCCCACTATTCTGGATAATATTCTTGAGAATATCAATTGTACCCAAATTGACCCAACGTAACGTTGGAACGCCTTGTTCAACATTATATTTTCCTTCATTCATACAAGGTTAGAAAAACTGCCACCAGCTGTTGTGTACTCAGATCCATCAATAGATTGGGACACATAACAATGATTCTCACAGACAAAGAGATTTGATTATTTCTTGAAAAGAACAATATGAGATCATATAGAAAAACTAGTGGGATGCAATCATACCTTCTTTCATTTAAACACAAGAATTCATCTTGAAATAGAATAACAAACTTTAGCATTACTTCGAAAGAGCATATTCAAAATAATAGTAATGCATAGTTGGACATGTTGAAGCGTTTCCAAGAACATCTGAGGCATATACAGTGGAATAGAGACAGAACCCTGCCTCACAGAGAAACCCAGAGAGAAATAAATCCCCACCAGCAACCAATTTCACTGAAAAATAAATTCTCACAGTAGGATGTTATAACATATGGTACGACATCAGTTCACCATAATACACATACCCACATCCAGCCATACTTTAATAAACCAGTATCATGACATCATCATGCTAGTTAAAAGTAATGCTCCCCTTCAACAGCAGATTATCAAAACAAAACATACTACTCCCCTTTAATAGGCATATATATGAATAAAAGAACAACTCAAATACCTCTTTCCTTGAATATGTACATGAGTCCAGAATTTATCTTCCCTGGAGCTCACCCAGTAGCAGGTCGGGTGCCTGCTCTGATACCAATTGAAATTCTGGCAGACTAGCTTTCATGTGTTTTACATGATGTTATGAACAGAATGTCGAGTAAGATGTTTTAACATCGAGCTAGCAGAAAACATACATATCAAGGCAAATATAACAGATGTAGAATTTTAGCACGTTAGTTATAAGCTGTTTTTATGTGATGTTTCAATTCCAGATGCGCAGAAGGCAGATGTTCTGTTTAATGTTCCAACATAGTGCAAGCAGAAAGCATAAACAAACAGCAAAATAAAGGACAGGAAAGTAAAAAGGCACAGAGAGTTTGTTCACCCAGTTCAGCACAACACGCTTACATCTGGGGGCTACCAAGCCAGGAAGGAAATCCACTAGTGTAGTCCTTATTCAATATCTCTCAGCAAACTCCTCGTTTACACTATATGACCTAGGACCTACCCGTATAGACTTCAACCTAGGAACTCCTAGATCTGAGATCCCATCTCACTATCCTAATGGTCAGTCACTGCCCCAGTGACCTATCAGACCTCGAACACAACAAAAGTAGAAGTTACCTTCCAACACAATCTACCTAACACCTTGTTTCACAACTTTGGTGTAGTACACAATCTACCTAGTTCCTTGCTTCACAGCTTCGGAGTAGTGAACACAGTAACCAGTCCTAGACTTGTATCACAGACGATACAAGAGAAGAACACACAGGGAAGACGACTCAAAACCCTAATAATCTATTCTTTTACAACTCGATGGTTTTGATACATTATAACTCAACTAAAGGTCCATCTCGATGCATCAAGGTGATACAAAGAGAGACTCACAAATAAAGCACGAGTTGAAACCCTAAAGACTCAATCCAATATTCTTGAATTGGTGAATAAAACTAGGGTACAAGTCTTCCTTATATAGCCTTTCAAAGCATGGGCATTTTCGTCATAGGCTAAACATATATTTGTATCAAATATTCTCTTCAGAAATATATTGAAACAAATATTCTGTAGAAAATATATTTTCCAAAATCTCTTTTGAAAATATATTTTAGAATTATGGTAACTCCTAAAAAGTAGGAACATTTTTAGGAACCATCAAGCACACCACCAAGGAATCCTAAAATATTGTTTATATTTAGAAACAAATTTTCCAGCATATTCTGAGCAATAACGCGCTGCTTGGTGAACAAGAAATAGGGCGTGGTTTCCTTACTGAGATAAAGATTGCATAAACCAAGCCACATGAACAGGGCACACTGAACCGTGCCAAGATGTTGGAACATCGTATCCAACATACACGAGTATTTGTTTTAGCAACAATGAAGCCAATACCTAAATACCCAACAAATGTATTATTAAGCTTGAGAGCCACCATGTATTCTTTTCTTTTCAACTTATATTCCAATGGTTGTTTGATGTACCCTTCTTCTTCAATGGCTCCATTAAAAAAGGCACACTTCACTTTTAAATGAGATGTTAAATCGGCTTATTTACATTCTAACTAAATTTTGTGGACTATTTATCAATTTGATGTTAAGTCAGCTTTTTTACATGGTGAATTACAATAAGATGTCTATGTATTGGGATATGAGAAGCAAGGGAATGAGAAGAAAGTTTACAAGTTAAATAAGGTGCAACAAGCACCACGGGTTTGGTATAGTCGTATAGAGTCTTATTTCATTAGAGCGGGCTTTCATAAATGTCCATATGAGCACACACTTTTCATTAAGCTTGTACATGATTTGGGTCTGATGTACTATTTTCTTGCTGAGGTAGTACAATCAGTTGCAGGAATTTTTATGTCACGGAAGAAGTATGTTTTCGAGATTTTGAGCAGGTTCCAAATGGAGGGTTGCAATGTAGTCTGCACTCCTACTTTTGTAGATTTGAAGCTAAAAAGGGATTTAAATGGGAAGAATGTAGATTCCACTCTCTGAGCAAATTGTAGGAAAAGCACATATGGATATATCTTCATGATGGGCTCAAGTGCAGTTTCATGGTCATCGAAAAAACAACCAATAGTTACTTTGTCCACTACTAAAGCTAAGTTTATGGCAGCTACATCATGTGCTTGCCAAGCCATTTGGTTGAGAAGGTTAATTAGAGAGCTTGGATATGATGAAGAAGAGCCCACGCCAGTATTTTGTGATAATTTCTATGCAATTAAGTTGCCGAAGAATTATGTTCTACACGGGAGGAGCAAACATATAGATGTTCGATTTCACTTCTTGTGTGATATATGCAAGGATAGTTTTATTGATGTTATCTATTGCATGGGTGAGTAATAGATTGCAGATATAATGACAAAACCTCTCAAGACTGCCGTGTTTGAGAAGCTTCATAGCATGTTATGAGTTTCTTCAAGAAAGGAGGTTAATCATGATGCTTGAAATTCTCTTTGTTGTAAACTGATGTCTGATGCGAGCCTTCAATTTAAGATAGTAAATGTTGAATTTTAATTAGTTACTTTGAGTTGTTTAATTTGTATTTTGTTTCGGTTAGTATGTTCCAGGTTTTAGGATGTGGTAATGGGTGTTACTTTAATTCCTATGTAAAAGGCTACATTGTTGGAATAAGAATGGTTCATACAATTTCTCTAAGATTTTGATGATAACAAAATATTGAAGAACAGTTGGAATACTAACATATGTTCAAATGTGCAGAATCATAGAATGAATCTATCATTGAAGGATGAACATATGAAAAGCATCAGAAGGACCAAGAAAAGTCAAGTGATTTGCGACCTTTTTTCCTTATGAAAACTACTATATATATATATATATGTATGTACTCGCAAAAAGTACGGTAAGGAATACTAGGATTCTAGGGTTTTACTGATTATTCGATGCCTTGGGAATGCTCCCAAGAGTGGTATTTATAGCCTGCCGTGGGCTTGGGCTTTGGTTACTTGGTTTCCAAGCAACAGGGGTATTTACGTATTTACTGGGGTTTTTAGGCGGTTTCTAGAAGGCCAATGGGCCAACGCCTTTAGCGGAGCGCGCCAGGCCCTGGGGGGTCCTTCTGGAGGGCGCTCGTACCCTTCTGAAGGCTCTACGCCCCTTAAGGATGTTTTAGAGTCCTTCTGGAGGTCCTCTAGGACCCCAGGAATATTATGACGGTCCACAGCCCCCCAAGCACAAGTCTTGGGACAAGGCGAAGTGATGATGACAAAGGAGTGGACTTTCTGGAGGTCACCTAAGTCCCTTTAGGAATATCATGACGGTCCAATATATATACATACATATAGAAAATAATTGCAGAACATAAACTGCTGAAAACTGCATGTCTTTGTCGAGAACACTACATGCCTTTCACGCTTCTGGACACTTGAAACCAACTTCTTTACTCTAACGGCCTGTCAGTTTCCACCTTTCTGTCGAAATCTTCCAATGTCTGTCGAATTGTGGCTCCTGTCAAAAAACTCTCAGTATCTGTTGAACTCAGCAACTCCAATCATGAACTTAGAGAATTTTGCAACTTTAAACATTCTTTTAACTGTTGAAAAGCACCAGATAAAATACAGTCTAACAACCCTTAAATAACTTTTTTATATTTAAAATTGTTGTTAGTGTCATTAAAAAAAATTAGATTATTTATTTTTTTGTTATATTGTTGATGTCATTGAAATAGATAATCATGGTTAGTTTAGTTTGTTATAATTTGAAAGCAACAAACATTTATATTTTTAGTTTTAGTTTTAATCAAAATCTAAATTTCATAAAAAACATTATTCATAATTTTTAAACGTTAGCAAAATAAAAAGAGCGGAAAATGCTCGTTTTTCGTTGGTCTCTATAATACATTTTACCCACTACAAAACGTAAAACACCGCACAAAAACCTACACCTATAAGTAACAAAAAAAAATACAACATCTCGCACGGTACGAGACCAATTCCACGCGCGTATGGGAGACAGCGCCGATAATGAAACCAGAAACACAAAAAAAAATTAAAAAAAATAAAAACAAAACAAAACAAAAAAAAAACCTGTAGAGTACGTCTACATCATCCTAGAGATAGTCAAACCAAAAATACCCCGTTTAAAGGGAGAAAATCTTGTGTGGTTCTGGTCCACACAAGTGGTTTTTGGTCACACAAAGAGAAAAAAGAGAAGAGAGAGAAGAGAGAAGAGAGAGAAAATGGAGAAAAGAGAAGAGAAGAGAGATAAGGAAAAAACCTGTGTGTGTGATCAAAATCAAAATTCTTAGTCCTGGTCCACACAAGTATTTCTTTGTTTAAAGGTACCTAACCAAGGCTGCTACATAGAAAGGCTACTAACTCTAGCATAGTAGTGATTCCACCTGTTGGTGAATATGACGATAGAATACTTTACAATAATTTGACTATTGAAATGATAATGCAGATACCGAAATAACCAAGCTAAAACAATGTTTACCCTTAATCAATTTTGAACCATATGTTTACAATTGATACAATGATTTACATCAAAAGATCTTTAATATATTAACGTCAAAAAAAAGACCTTTAATATAAGGATTAAAAATGGTTTTGATTCCTATGGATATATCAACTTTTTTGTTTTAGTTATCCTAAAATTTTTGTTGAATTTTTAGTCCTTCAAAATTTTTTTATCACTGCTTTTGGTATCTATCATTTTTTAGTCAATTCATATCTAGCCTTCATATTTTTTTAATGAAATTTTATGTAAATGTATATAATATTTTGACAATCTCTCCCAACAAAAAGAATTTTTTTTAACAAAACATGAATTAAATATGAATTTTCAAACATCAAAAACATAAATATTCATATTTCATTTTCAAGCACTAAAAATATAAAAATTTATATTTAATTCATGTTTTGTTAAAAAATTCTAATTTTTCTAGGAGTGATTGTACTAATGTTCTAATCATTTATGAAAAACTTTATTAAAATAATATGAAGTCTAAACATGAGTTGACTAAAATGTAGAGACCAAAAGAAACAATGAAAATATATCTTGAGGATGAAAAGTGTAACAAATTTTTAGAGAGATTAAACAAAAAATTTGTACATCTATAGGACCAAATTCATATTTAATTATTGGTTATCTTGAAAAGACTTCATTTTAAATTTGGCTTTACGTGTGCACCATGTCCCACATTCAATTGTTATCAGGAAAGTGAAGATGAAAACGATCCGTATGTATTGTTAATGACTGTGCTAATAGCAAAAGGAAAGTTCCCCTCGTGTTCTTTTATTTAAAATCAATGTAGGTGTCTCAATTCAAAGCCTACAATCTTGATCAATTAATAAATCAAAGCCTACCATTTTTACCAATTAATTTGTGAAAGTATTTTCTATTTCTGTTTTTTTAATATGCTTTCATTTTTTTTTTATTTATAGAAATAATTTACTTTTAGAAATGGTGTAAACAATCTTTCGCATTTTCGTTCTTTCCAAAAATATCCACATAATTGTTTACTTTAAAAGTTTAATATCTTTTTATTAGTAAATGAAATTAATACAAATAAAAGTATGAGACAAAGTAAGGGTCTCTCGATTAAGCAGCCATTCTATTAGGTTCAATGGATTCATGGTATATGAAATATCAAGTCAAGATTGTATACCCCAAATTTTATAGTTTGATTAACCGAGTTTAAACTACATTATCAAAAATTTCCATCTTAATTCAACTATTCATAATTTCATGTCGACGGAACACTCCTCCGTAACAAAATATAATAGAAGTATTTTTTGTCATAGAGGTAAATATAAAAAAAGTATTTGGTGGAAATCAATTAAAACAATAAAAGTATTTCTATTTGGTTAAAATTATCTATTACATTAATGTAGCACTAATTAAGGTTTTCATTTTAATTAATAGTTTTATATTTTACTTTTATAAATAAAAAAGAGGTGAAAAACACTACAAATTATTAAAAAAATGGGTCATGTTAACTTGTGCTCTTAGTGCACAAGTTAAGGAGCTTAAAATGGAAATAAAAAATAAGTTTTATATTAAAATCATAACTTTTGAGACTTTTAAGATACCGAATGCACAATTTCCAAGCAAAAACTTTTATATTTGGTTTCTTAACTTATGTCTCAAGGGCATAAGTTAACATTTCCCTGTGTTAAATATGCCACAAGTAGCTAGTGAGCACTTCTTTAAAAAAAACAAAAGTAGCTAGTGAGCATGCAGCTGCAGCAGGTTGTGGTAGTAGGGCCCGTGAAGTCCTAAGTGCACCTAAAAAGTTGTGAAACGCACTTCGTCGTGCCCGCCAGTGAGTCCGTGGAGTTTGGATTGGGTTAAGAGGAAAAATCTTGTTGATGCTAGTGCCAATATTTCTTCAAATTCAAGTACTATCAATAAATTAGATTCATCAGGTGTTCAAAAAATTAGTAAAACAAAGGGAGGTGGTTACCTCGTCATTGTGCTCTTAGTTTAAAACGAATGGCAAGACTGCCGGATAAAGATAGAAAGGAAGTTCTTCGTGCGTTACAAAGGGCGGTGAAGAAGTGTAGGCTTGCGTCCGATGTTTCAAAGTCTAAGGTCATTTCAAATGAAGGTTCTGCTCAAACTAATTCACAGACATCTGTTAATAATGATTGGTCAAACTGGTTAGTGTTACATGGTAATAAAAAAGTGGTGGATGAGGATATTATGGGGATAGGGAAAGCGGTTGGTTTAAAGTTCAATGGAGATAAAAATAATATGTTTTCTGTGTTGTCTGTGACGGGAAGAAAAAATCAAGAGGGAGATGGGAAGGTGGTGTAGGCCGAGAAGGGTGTGTGGGAGTAGGGTGGTGGTAGGTGTGGTGTATATTGGTAGTAATGAAGATAATTTCTTGGAATGTCAGGGGATTAGGTGGGCATGAAAAGAGGAGGGAGGTGTGTCAGTTGATGAGGGATAAAAAACCATTTATTTTTTGTATTCAAGAAACGAAGTTATCTGTTTTTGATTATGTGATTTGTAAGTCAATGTGGGGTGATATTAATGTTGGCTTCTCCTTTCAACCTTCTGTTGGGGCAACGGGTGGTTTATTAACTATTTGGAATTGTACGGAGGTTGAAGTGTGGTCGACTATGTCCTTTGAGCATGTTTTGGTTATTATTGGCCGGTTTTTGCACTCTGAGGAACAATTTGTGTTGATTAATGTTTATGCTCCGAGTGATGTCAACCGTCAACAGGTTCTATGGAATAATATTTCTAACCGAATGGAGTCTTTTACTGATATGAAAGTTTGTGTGTGCGGTGACTTCAATGTCGTCTGTTATGTGGAGGAAAGACGAAGTGTTGGTGGTAACTCCAGAGTTGCAGGGATGGCCGACTTTAACCATCTTATTGATCGTAATTCTTTGATCGACCTTCCTCTTCGGGGCCGCAGCTACACGTGGTTTCGAGGGGACGGGAGATCTATGAGTCGCATTGATCGATTCTTGTTATCTGAAAGTTGGTGTTTGATTTGGTCTAATTGCTATCAGACGGCTTGGGTGCACGGTTTGTCGGATCATTGTCCGTTAGAGCTTTCTGTTGATGAGGAAAATTGGGGTCCTAAACCTTTGAATATGTTAAAGTGTTGGGAAACTTTTCCGGGTTATGAAAACTTTGTTCGTGACAAGTGGCAGTCTTTTCAGGTGGATGGCTGGGGAGGCTATGTGTTGAAAGAAAAATTCAAATTAATTAAATTGGCTTTGAAAGACTGGCATCAATGTCACTCTCAGAATTTATCTGCTAAAATATCATCTTTGAAGGACAAAATTTCGGCTTTTGATCTGAAAGGTGAGTCTGACTTGTTACTTGATGATGAGGTAGAGGAGTTACATGGTTTATCAGAAAATTTGTTATCTTTGTCTAGAATAAATTCTAGTATTCGTTGGCAGCAGTCAAGAGTACACTGGTTACGGAAAGGGGGTGCAAATTCAAAGTTTTTTCATGGAATTATGTCAAGCAGAAGGAAAAGAAATGCAATTCCTTGCTTTTTAGTCGATGGGTGTTTTATCTTGGTTTTCGGGTGTCAAACATTGATTACGTTTAAACCTTTTAAACCGGTGATATCTTATTTTTTCTTGGGAAGGGAAAAAGTAAGCAAAACCCTTGAGAATCGAGGTCCGGGAGTTGTTTTCGCTACGGGAAGGTGTTAGGCACCCATAACGACTATAGTAACCTATAGGAACCGTCTTTAACTTCTACGCGCGCGCTTTATTTTTAAATGCTATTTGAAAATGTTATTTACACCTAAGAGTTACTAAATGAAGAAGTGGAGGGAGAAGGATGTGTTTGAATTTTTATTTTATTTGAATTGAAGGAATTTTGTTCCTTGCCTACGTACCCGTTTAAGGGATCAAATCCACCGTAGTTCTCTCTCAAAAATGTTTTTGTTTTTGTTGGTTGATTTTAAGTTTGAAAATGGATTTTGAAGAATAGAAAGAGGCCTCAAGGGCATGAGATTAAGAAATAGTGAGGTTGAATTAGTGAATTGCAAAAGAAGTCAAAGTTTGATTATTTTCATTGAAATTTGATTAAGAAAATGGAAAAGAAAATACAATGGGATATTGGATCCCAAGGTTTATTTGGAAAAGGTTTGAGTGAAGTTGTTCACATTTGTTTGAAAAATTGGTTTTTTCTAAGTATAAACCCTAGGCATTCATCTAAACATACAATCCTAAACATACATCTAAACATGCATATTCTAGCTACTTAGTGATGTGTGTGCATGTGTCGGTGCTTGTGTCGGTGTACATTTTTAGAGTCCATTGTCCTTTACATCATACCCTAGATACATTCTATGGCCTCTTTGCCAAGAAATTAAAAGCATGAAAGAATATTACAAAATTTCCTAAGTGTTTACATTCTAACTTTTGGTACAAATTAAGTTGCAAGAAAGAAAATAGAGATGAAATGGGATGCAATGATGATGCTTATGGTGAATATGAAATATGAAAGGAAAATGGTTAGTAGCATAAGGCAAATATCAAAGAAGTGAAGTAAGAGAAATATTAGAATGTAAAAGGTAGAAAATAAGTGCAAACATGGCTAAAATTTGTTCATAAAATGCAAGAACCAAGTGACCTATAATTCTCACATTCCAATTACATTTTAAAGGTTTAGAAACAAGTATTGGAATGGGAATTAAGGCTACATGGTTTACTTGACATTTTAAAACAAGTTTGAAGCATATTTACATTATTTATTTACTTAATGACTTGCAAGCTAAGTAACTAATCAATATTCACATGCATACAGTAAAATCTAACACAAACAGTAGCAATAAACCCACAAAACATCGAGCATGTATCACAAACAATTATCAAGAATTTGAAATAGAATTTGGACAAAATTTTCATGGATTTTCAAACAATTTAAGGAAATAAAGCAAGAAAAATGAAATAATATTTTCCATCAAGATTTTCAGTAAACAAAATGCATAAAAACACCACAAAAATTAACAAGAACATGCACAAAAATTTATGGAATTTTTCAAGTAATTTTGATCATGAACAGAGGTGTAAAAAGCAAAACAGTGTTAGGAAATAGCAAAAATAAAAAGGAAAACGAATTCTGCACAGATACCAAGCCCAAGCCCAAACCCATGGATATGTCTGGATCATCCAAGAGCCTCAGAGGCGTTGGATTGATCCAGGGTTTCCAAAACCTAGATCTAACGGGTAAAATGAAAAGAAACTGAACCAGGAACAAACCGGACCGGTTCAACACCTTTATATAAGGCATGAGACCGGTCCAATCCTCATTCTCAACATGTCTCTCTCTCTCTTCTATCGTTCTCTCCTCTCTTCTCTCTAGACTCATCTTCTCCGGCGGGTTTCACCGCCGCCGGTGAAGATTCCGATGCCGGAAACCTAACTAATACTCAAACATACCAAAACTCTCCGATCTAAAGCTTTTCACCGTTTATTTTTCAATCTAAACACGAATCAAGCATCAGACATCACAAACAAGACTTAAATCTATGCAGATCGAGGCTCAAACTTTACGGTTTCAAGTTTTTCGAAAACTCTTCGTACTTTTGAAACGAGGCTTTAATCCATGTTATTTCTTCTGCTGATGATAGATTTGATCTTGATTTTGTAAAACGAACGGTTAAATTGTACAGATCTGTCTTTTAGGGTTTCGTTTTCGAAGCTTTTGAAACTTTTTCTGAATATATCGAAACGAAACCCTAAACTGAAGTACTTTTCTTACTTATGATGATTATAGGCCTCGTTTCAAGAAACAAACGGTGAATCTTTGAAGATTCACATCGTTAGGGTTTCGTTTCGAAGTTCTTCGAATCTCTTTTGAAGCTCTTCTTCAACTTCACCGTTTATTTCTGTTTGTTGAGCTTCGTTGAGCTTTTGCGATGAGAACGAAGAGGTTTTTCGAGGATTACCTGGTTTACTTTTGGAGATTCGAACAAAAGATCCTTGTTGAAGCTTCTGGTAAGTTCTGGAACCGAAAATAAATCGGTGATCCTCTTCTTCTTCTTCACTGATTCACAATTGCTTCTGTTACTCTTCTTCTCGCCTCAAACCCTTCGTGATCGCACTTTGGTGCTTGAATTGCGAAGGTACGAACTCGATGATGAAGGTTCTTGATGAATCTCTGAGAGTTCGTGACAGATTCGATTGATTTGCACAATGAATTGTTGAATTTAAGCTTTGTATTGATGTGAATTTGAGGAACTTTGAAGATTTTGGAAACGGTTAGGGTTTCTGTTATGAATGTTCTTGAAACTTTTCTGAGAATTTTGGTGTTTGATCTTTGATGATCAGAGAGAAAATCTGAAATGTGTTTGTTGAGTTGGCGTGTATTCAATGGGTTTAGCAATGATTGGGGCTCCTTATATAGCTGACATGTGGATATATGCCCCAATAGAAAATTGACACATGGACAAAACCCTAACTGATTCGGCCTTGGCATGATTTTGGACCTTGGGACCCTTTCTGCAATTTTTGAAACTTTGGAGGACTATTCTGCAAAATAAAAGTCAAAGAGGACCAAACTGCAAAAAATAAAAACTTAAAAGAAATCAAAAAACAACAAAAAACTAATATGCAAAAATACGAAACTGAAGGGCCTGACAAGAAAATTGAAAAGGACTTGGATGCAATTTTTGGAAGTTTTGGACTTAGAAAAAAAAACTAAGAATAAAATTGAAAATAAAAAATGATAACCTGACTAACGTAAAGTGAAACGTCTAAAATTTGACAAAACGGACTAAAATGAAACAATGGCCTAAATGAGGTACTTTAAAGTACCTCTCTGCCGAAATTTCGTGTGAAATGACCAAAATGCCCCTGGGGCTGAAAACGACTAAAAATGACTCAGATGCAGTTAAAAAATGGATTTTTGACAGAAATTGAATCAAAGACTCACACAGGCAAAATTAAAAGACTCAGGGATAATTTTTAGGATTTAAACAGTGACTTGACACTTGAAAAGACTAAAATGCCCCTAGGGGCAAAATTGACTTAAAAATGACTTCAAATGCAATTTTAAAATGGATTTTGACATAGAATTGAAATGAAGACTTATTCAAACTATTTGAAAGGACTCAAACAAAATTTTGAAAGACTGAGAGAAATTTGACACAGGAAATGACTAAAATACCCTTGTATGTGAATTTTGCAAATAACATTGAAATAGAATGCAGAGAAAGATGCAATTGATCAGAGACATATCAAATGACTTGAAATGCAAGAAAAGGAGAAATTGATTAGTATTTTTAGGTCCAAAATTAGGGTATAACAGCTGCCCCTATTTAAGTTTCTTTGTCCGGAGAGTCAAGAGACGAAGTCTTAGAGTTGACGGGACGAAGATACTTAAATATTGACATTTGCACTGTTTTTGGACATAAAAATACGCTTTCAGAGTTTCAAAATTATGAATGTCATGCAGTACTTTAGTTATGAATGCAAGACAAACAACTGGGGTCTATGGAACCTGTGATGTCACTGGGGATTCAGGTGGACATTGACAGGGTAGACAAACCAGGGATAGAAAATAAGGTACAAGCTGTTCTTTGGGTCGAACTAGTCACTTGACCAAGGAATACAAAACAAAAGATAGGTGCAAGCTGTTCGTGGAATTGAACTTGGCACTTGACCGGAAACATAGACATATAGGCAGATACAAGCGGTTCTTTTGGATCGAACTTGACACTTGGTTAAACAGATAGACAGACACAAACTGTTCTTTTGGATTGAACTGGCTGTTTGGCCGGAGACATAGACAAAAGGGTTGATACAAGCTGCTTCTTTGGATCGAACTTGCTTGTTGGATTATCACCACATCATGTGGGAGAGTGCAGACTGTTCTCTTAGAACGAACTTGTCGTTTGACCGATAACAAAGCGTAAGCTGGGTACAAACTGTTCTTCAGATTTGAACTTGCCGTCTGACTGATAACAGAGCATGAGCTGGATACAAACTGTTCTTCAAATCGAACTTGCCGTTTGACCAATAACGCAGCATAAGCTGGGTACAAACTGTTCTATCGAACCTGCCGTTTGTCCGGAAGCATAGGTATATAAGCAGGTACAAGTGGTTCTTTTTGGATCGAACCTGGCACTTGACCAGTAACAAGATACAAATTGAGAGTCTGGCTTAACAAGATACCAATTGAGGGTAAATTGTTATTGACTTGATTTGGAAATAGACATGACCATTTTTGTTGGCCCAAGAGTAAATTGACATTGATTTGAATTGAATTGACAGTTGCAATTGACATTGACATTGACATTGACATTGGCTTGGAAATTGAAATTGACATTGACATTGACATTGACATCGACATTGGCTTGGGAATTGAAATTGACATTGACATTGACATTGACATTGGAATTGAGATTGGAATTGAAATTGGAGACTGACATTGGAGATTGTCATTGAAATTGGAATTGACATTGACATTGGATATTGGAAAGTTGCAATTGACCTTGAAATTGGATTGAAATTGGATTGAAAATTGGTATTGGAATTGGATTGAAAATTGGCATTGGAATTGGATTGAAATTGGAAATTGACATTGAAACTGACATTAGAATTGGAATTTGGCATTGGAATTGGAATTGGAGATTGACATTGACATTGTCATTGGATGTCAATATTGGAATTGGAGATTGACATTGACATTGTCATTGGATGTCAACATTGACATTGTCATTGAAGTTGAGATTGCTTCGAATTTGACATTTAAAATTGAGTTGAAATTGACAGTTTGACATTGAAGTTGAGATTGGAATTGACATTGGAGATTGGAAATTGCTTCGAATTTGACAGTTGACATGATTGGAATTGAAGTTGGAGAGTTGAAACTTGCATTGAATTTGGCAGTTGAAAGTTGGATATGCAACATGTATGTATGGTATAGCAAGATTATTGGATGTATGAGCACATAAAATGCATGATTATGCATGTATGAATGCTTGAAATGCATGATTGATTGACAGTTTGACGGAGAAGTTTCACAAAGGCAGACGAAATATTGGAAGATTGGGCACGTAGTGGCTCGTGCTGCAACATATTCACGGGGGAAAAAACCTCTTTGGAGAGACCGTCGTTGAGAGACGTATCAAAAACCATGGCTGAGGGCAGTAAAGCTTGTAGAGGAGGACCCTTGGAAGGTCCTTGGATACAGGTCGCCGTTGCTAGGTGTGTCAGTGCTGGGTAAACATTGGATGTTCGCATCTGTGGTCAATGCTTTTTCAATATTTCATTCTTTCATTTTTCATTTTCAAATCCCACTTTTGCCTAAACCGCCCTTTCGGGTTTTCGATTCACCGGGGAATAAATTCTTTTCATTGCCCCATTTTTGCCTGAATTGCCTTCATAGGTTGTCAATCAGCGGGGTGCTCATTTTTGCCTAAGCCGCCCTTTCGGGTTTTCAACTTAGCGAGCTTTTCATTTTCATTTTTCATTTTCATTCTTGTTTTTTCATTCTTGCCGTTGACCACAGATCATCCTGGGGAGTAACCTGCTTGTAACATGTATTGAAATAGACATTGACATTCATTCATTCATGCATGTTTCACTGAAATGTACCCTATTGCTCAGGTTTGCTTTCAGAATAGACAGAAAAAGATTTTTCAATTTTCAAAAATGTTTGTTTCAGTTATTGACATTATCAAATAGAAAGGAAATATTTTGTATAAAGCATTGAAAGTAGAAGGAAAAATAGAGTTTCAAACAATAGAAAGGCTCAAATTGATATAGAAGAGTGAAAGTCAGCCAAGGGCATGACTTCACGGATTTACAAAGCTTGGAAAATGGTAATTTTATTGGTTGGTGATACATTGAACACGATGACCGCTACATTTCATAGAAATTTTGAATTCACAGGTACAGAAGCCTCTGATGAAGACGATCATTGACAGTTGCAGGTGCCCCAAGGGGTGATGGTGATTTGCCAGGTATAGTTACTTGTCTTTTATCAACCTCATTTTTGCATGAACCGCCCTTTCGGGTTTTCGGCTCATCGAGGCGCTCATTCTTGCCTGAGTTGCGTACAATCTCAGCGAGCTCTTTCATATTCATTTTTTTTTGTCCCTAACTTTTGCCTGGATCGCCCTTTCGGGTTTTCGATCCACCGGGAAGCGCATTCTTGCCTAGGCCGCCCTTTCGGGTTTTCGACCTACCACGCTGTTTTTTTCTTTTTAGACAAAGTATTTCTTGACTACATCGGCATTAACAGGATTTGGGAGTTCAACACCATCCATGTGTGTAAGAATCAAAGCACCACCAGAGAAAGCCTTCTTGACAACATAAGGACCTTCATAGTTAGGTGTCCACTTGCCCCTTGGGTCGGGTTGCTGACTTATTCTTCTCTTCAATACAAGTTCGCCTTCCTTGAATTCTCGGGGTCGGACTTTCTTGTCAAAGGCATTCTTCATTCGCACTTGATACAACTGTCCATGAGTCATAGCATTCATACGTTTCTCTTCAATTAGATTCAATTGATCATACCGACTTTGACACCATTCAGCCTCAGTTAACTTTGCTTCCATGATTACTCGAAGAGATGGAATCTCCACTTCCAGAGGGAGAACTGCTTCCATACCATATACAAGAGAGAAAGGGGTTGCCCCGGTTGAACTGCGTACTGTAGTACGGTAACCATGCAAGGCAAATGGTAGCATTTCATGCCAGTCTTTGTAAGTAGTGACCATCTTCTGAACAATCTTCTTGATGTTCTTGTTAGCGGCCTCGACTGCACCATTCATCTGAGGTCTGTAAGGAGAAGAGTTGTGATGTTCAATCTTGAATTCTTCACATAAAGCTTGCATCATGCTATTGTTCAGATTGGAACCATTGTCAGTGATAATTTTGTTGGGAACACCATATCGACAGATGATGTTATTCTTGAT
The DNA here is from genome assembly GCF_051527215.1 of Medicago sativa. NCBI lineage: Eukaryota > Viridiplantae > Streptophyta > Magnoliopsida > Fabales > Fabaceae > Medicago > Medicago sativa. The sequence goes on along the minus strand of NC_140756.1, from coordinate 32,832,650 downwards.
AAACTTGACAACCACTTGCTTGGTCACATTTGCATAGGAGGCAGCTTCAACCCACTTGGTGAAATAGTCGATTGCCACTAGAATGAAACGATGTCCATTGGAAGCCTTCGGTTCAATTCTTCCGATTATGTCAATGCCCCACATAGAGAAAGGCCATGGGGAAGAGATAACATTGAGAGCGTGTGGAGGCACATGAATCTTGTCAGCATAAATTTGACATTTGTGACATCTCTTAGCATGTTTGTGACAATCACGCTCCATAGTCATCCAGTAATAGCCAGCTCTTAACAGTTTTCTTGACATAGTGTGACCCGAAGCGTGGGTCCCAAAAGTGCCGTCATGTACATCGTGCATCAATTTCTCAGCTTCTTGTTTGTCAACACATCTCAACAAGACCATGTCATAGTTCCTCTTGTATAGGATTTCTCCGTCCAGAAAGAATCTGCTAGCCCATCGTCTCAAGGTCTTCTTATCTCTGTTGGAAGCACCAGGTGGATATTCACGATTCTGCAAGAATTGCTTGATGTTGTAATACCAAGGTTTTTTATCATTCACATCTTTGTCAGCTTGGTCTGGCACATTTTCAATGGTAAACACATGAGCGGGTCTATCAAGACGCTGCACTTTGATCACGGGCACATCATTCCAGTGATTGACTTGAAACATGGAAGACAAAGTAGCAAGAGCGTCAGCCATTTGATTTTCATCCCGAGGGATGTGGTGCAGCTCAACCTTGGTAAAGTATGTCAACAGACGTCTTGCATAGTCACGGTATGGGATCAACCTCTCATGATGAGTCTCCCATTCACCCTTTATCTGATTAATGACAAGTGCAGAATCTCCATAGATGTCAAGGTGTTTAATTCTCAGATCAAGGGCTTCTTCAATACCCAAGATGCATGCTTCATATTCAGCTATGTTGTTTGTACATTCAAAAGTTATTCGAGCAGTGAAAGGAATGTGGTGCCCCTGCGGAGTTACAATGATGGCTCCGATTCCCTTACCATAAGCATTAACAGCACCATCAAACACCAATCCCCACTTGCTATTGGGATCCGGCCCTTCATTGATCAGTGGCTCTTCACAGTCTTTTGCTTTCAGATACATAATCTCTTCATCAGGGAAATCAAATTTAACCGGCTGGTAATCATCAAGAGGTTGACAAGCAAGATGTTCAGCAAGGATACTTCCTTTGATTGCTTTCTGAGCTTTGTACACAATATCATATTCGGACAACAACATTTGCCAACGCGCGATCTTTCCAGTAACAGCAGGCTTTTCAAAGATGTACTTGATTGGATCCATTCGAGATATCAACCAAGTTGTATGATTCACCATATAATGACGCAGGCGTTTGGCAGCCCAGGCTAAAGCGCAACATGTCTTTTCAAGCATTGTATACCGAGTCTCACAGTCGGTAAATTTCTTGCTCAGATAGTAGATAGCATGCTCTTTCTTACCAGCCTCATCTTGTTGACCGAGAACACAGCCCACTGAGTCATCTAACACTGACAGATACATAATCAAAGGCCTTCCTTCCACTGGCGGGACAAGGATAGGTGGCTCCAACAGGTATTCTTTAATGCTATCAAAAGCTTCTTGACATTCATCATTCCACACAACAGGCTGATTCTTTCTGAGCAATTTGAAAATTGGTCCACAGGTAGTAGTCATATGAGATATGAATCTTGAAATGTAATTCAGACGTCCGAGGAAACCTCTGACTTGCTTTTCAGTTTGAGGGGCCGGCATTTCTCTGATGGCTCGGACTTTGTCAGGGTCAACTTCAATGCCTCTCTGGCTGACAATGAAGCCTAGCAACTTTCCAGATCTTACGCCGAATGTGCACTTGTTAGGATTCAAACGCAGCTTGTACTTTCTTAGTCTTTCAAACATCTTTTTCAAGTACACAACATGCTGCTCTTCGTCACTTGACTTCACAATCATATCATCAACATATACTTCAATCTCTTTGTGAATCATATCATGAAACAGAGTAGTCATACCCCTTTGATAGGTAGCACCAGCATTTATCAAGCCAAACGGCATCACTTTATAACAGAATGTTCCCCATGGAGTGATGAAGGACGTCTTTTCTCTATCTTCAGGTGACATCCGTATCTGGTTATAACCAGAGAAACCATCCATAAAGGAGAACACTTTGGATTGAGCAGTACTGTCAACAAGAACATCAATATGAGGCAATGGGAAGTTATCTTTTGGACTGGCTTTGTTCAGATCCCTGTAATCAACACACATTCGAACTTTCCCATCTTTCTTTGGTACTGGTACGATGTTGGCAATCCACTCAGGGTATTCAGCTGTCATGAGGAAGCCCGCATCAATTTGCTTTTGTACCTCAGCCTTGATCTTAAGAGCCATGTCTGGACGAGACCTTCTCAATTTCTATTTGACAGGAGGACATTCAGGCCTTGTCGGTATCCGATGTTCCACAATCTTGGGATCTAGACCCGGCATATCTTCATAGGACCATGCAAAGACATCTGGATAATCATGGAGGAGCTGAATGATCTTCTTTTTCACCTCTGGCTCAAGTGCAACACCAATCTTGATCTCTCGCTTGTTTTCTTCAGTACCCAGGTTGATGAGTTCAATCTCTTCCTGGTGAGGCTGAATGGCTCTTCTTTCTTGCTCAAGCAGTCGAGTGATCTCATACGGTATCTCTTCATAATCATCATCCTCATCTTCAGCTTCATATACAGGGAATTCAAAATTTGGAGGAACCATAGGGTCACTGTGTTCAACGGGTTTATTATGGTTCAATCTGCATAATATGATTGGGATGATTTTAGAAAAATGTTTTTTTTCATGCAGATTTTTGAAATTAATAAGAAAACACAGATGTTTTGGTTTTTTCTGGCATTACCATTATTTCCAAGAAAAAGGCACTAAAAGGTAAAAAAAAACAAGGAGTCGTGAGAAAGACGACAACTTTTTATTGATTAACGGCAATGCCGAAACAAACACGCCCTTACAATGATATCACTTTCGCCTTGGGCAGAGCGAAAGGATTGTTATTTTGAAAACAAAAGACATGAGCAACAAAACACATTACATGGAAGCATGCATGACTAAAGGAATATCAATGGCTTCCCAATTTCTCACAGTGCCTCCTGGTATAACAAATGTAGGCACATAACCACCTTCAGCAGCATCTTCAGTAATAGCATTGATGAACCCAGCACTGTGAAAGGTTCCCTTTGAAACAGCAGATGTTGGGGAGAATCCAAGGCCCTCTTTACGCTTGTTTTCCAAGATCTGAATCACCTTGCCCCAGCCAGCAGCTTGCCCTGCCTGGACGGCCTTCTGGGCATCTTTCAGTGAGGCCATGCTAGCACCAGCCCTCCGGGGTTCTGCACCCTCGACAGTCAAGCCCTGAAACGATGTCCCTTCCGCGGACCCTGCTTCAACACAAGAGAATGATGATATTTGGCTAACCAGAAATGCCTCCTCACCATGTACAGTGACAACCTTACCATTCTTCATGAACTTGAGCTTCTGATGCAAAGTGGAAGTTACTGCTCCAGCGTCATGGATCCATGGTCTTCCGAGGAGACAGCTGTAAGAGGCATTGATATCCATGACTTGGAAGGTTATTTGAAACGTCTCGGGACCGACGGTGATTGGCAAGTCCACCTCCCCGAGAACATCCTTGCGGGATCCATCAAAAGCTTTAACCAGATAACTGCTACCCCTCAGAGAAATTCCATGATGGCTCAATTGCCTTAGTGTGGATTCAGGCATTACATTCAGAGACGATCCAGTGTCTACCAATACGTTGGATATCAGGTCAGATCCACAATGTACCGAGATATGTAGAGCCAAGTTGTGGCGTTTCCCTGCATCGGGGAGCTCATCATCACCAAACCCTAAGTTGTTGCAGGCAGTAATATTGCTCACTATCCCATCAAATTGATCCACAGAGACTTCGTGGTCAACATAAGCTTGCTCCAGTATCTTCATTAACACCTTCCTGTGAGCTTGTGAGCTCATGAGCAGAGACAAAATGGATATCTTTGATGGGGTTTGTAGCAGCTGGTCAACAATCTTATAGTCGCTTTTCTTGATAAGCCTCAGGATTTCGTCCAGATTGGACTCTTCAATGGATTGGCCTACTGGGCCGGTGTTCTTGTCGACAGGAGGAGCGACTGGTGGAGTCACCGTAGCAATGGGTGTGACCACCTGTCTTTGAAACAAGGGTGGACGGACTTTTCCACTTCTCAGAGCTGTAACTTCACCGGCAACATTGTCAACTGTAGCTGGGGATACCAGAGGCACCTCTACTCCATTCTCAATCATGGTTGCGTTGTATTTGTAGGGAATTGCTTTGGTAGAGGTATAAGATACCGGACCAGGTAGCCTGATCACCAAAGGCTCAACATTCTTTGCACTTTCAACAGGAGAATCATGGAACACTGGCACAATCACACATACATCACTGACGATCAAGTGTTTGTCATCCATCAGACTCTGGATATCATTTTGCACAACACAACAGCCCATAGAATTCTGCAGACATTCTGAACAAGAATCATGATCATGATTGAACAGAGAAGCCTGGCAAAGTTTGACATGTAATGGCACCAAGGGAGTAACGACATTGCGGACATTCAACATGGGATCCTCTTGAGGAACGGGAACCCTTTCAAAGGCTTCAATCATATTAACAGCAGCATGGTTTGGAAGCGGGTTGTCAAGGACATGAGGAACACTATTCTCAAAAGTCAAACGTCCCTTTTCTATCAGATCTTTCACAATATATTTCAGAGCAAAGCAACCTTCAATATCATGGCCTTGAGCACCCTGATGAAATTCACATGTTAAGTCCTGACGGAACCTGGGAGGCAATGGATTAGGCGGAGGCTTGCCTGGTCTGGTGACACAGTGTCCCTTAGCCAGTAGAGTTGGGAGCAGCTCACCATACCGCATTGGTATTGGTGGAAAAGAAGGCTTGGGTCGGGGACCCTGTTGTTGCTGTCGTTGCTGTTGAGCAGGAGGCTGTTGTTGTGTTTGCTGAGGGATAGCATTGACGGGCATTGGTGGCTGACCCGGTGGCAGAGGATATTGTTGGTAGAATGGTGGGAAGAAAGGATGTTGGGAGTATTGCATGTATTGATAGGGCAAAGGTAGTTGCATGGCTGCAGATGGATTACCGGACACCATCCCTACATCAGATTCTTTTCTCTTGTGATGACCATTACCGTATTTCTTTGGTGCACTGGTTGATGATTCACCCTTCTCGAGGACAATAATACCATCTCGGACGGCCTCCTCTAGTCGAGTGCCCATTGTAACCATATCAGAGAAGTTGTTTGGGGCAGAGACTATCATTCTCTCTTTGTATTCCTTCTTCAGAGTCTTCAGGAATGTTTGTGTTAACTCTTCCTCATCAAGTCGAGGAGAAACACGGGCAGCTGCCCCTCTCCACCTTTGAGCGTATTCACGGAATGTTTCATCTGATTTCTGAGATAGGGCTTTGAGAGAGTCCCTGTTTGGCCTTAGACGGGTATTGAATTCATATTGACCTTCGAAAGCAGCAGCGAGTTCCTCAAAGGTATGGATGTTATCTTTGCTCAGACTAGTGTACCAATCTGCTGCATCATCTGTCAAGCTACTTTGAAAGCAGTGGATCATCAGTGCATCATTGTCGGCATAGTTAGCCATCTTTCGGACATACCGGATAACATGGTTATGTGGGCAAGAAGTCCCATTGTACTTGTCAAATTCTGGCTCTTTGAATTTCTTAGGAACCTCAAATCGGGATACCAAGCACAGATCACGAGCTTTAGCAGGAGCACCATTGTTTCCTCGGCTAGCCTTGACCTCACGGAGTTCTCCAGCCAACTCCCTTAACTGTCTCTTCATAGCTTCCATTGCGGGATCTTGTCCACGCGGAGTATCAACATCAATCACCTGTTGCACAGTGTGTACAATAGGATCGGTAACAACAGTGGTTACTTGAGGCATAGCAGTAGACACAGGAATCTGTCCTTGACCAGCAAAACCAGAGACACCAGCAGCAGTATTAGGAGAGTAGAAAGGTGGGAGTCCGTACGGACGGCCGTTGGGCATAACAAAACGAGCATCAGTAGCCACAGTAGATAGTGGAATAGAGGGAATCCCCTCAGCAGTAACTGGAATAGAAGTGGCTGGCTGTTCCTGTGAAGCCATCATAGCGGACATAGCGTCATGTGCCTTAGCCAAGTCTTCTTTCATAGCAGCCAATTCGGCACGGAGCTGAGCATTCTCTTCTTCAAAATTAGCCATCATCCTTCTCTTGTGAAATCTTGTCTGATGAATTCTATCTGGTTGGTAGACTTTGCGAACACGAGCCACTTTTCAGACTGCGGCGGACAAAACCAGGAGGCAATGAGCACGAGAGAAGTTTTTTGTGACCAATGGATGCATATGATGCATGGAATGTGTTAATGCATATGCAAAAAAGACTCTTTTTGTGTTATCGAAGGGTTTTAGACGAATTATAAACTTGTAAACATTACTAAACAACAATGGACATAAACAGGAAACAAACAATCAACATATAGTTTTACAAGACGGTTTCAACATAAACAAATGGAAATAACAACAGAAAATGGCAATCCTCAAGCATAGGAAGCGGAAGCGTCGTCCTCAGAGTCGGACTCATAGTCGCAGTATCGTGCATAGAAGTCACGGGCACCCCTAGTTCTCTTGGAGTCCCTCATAAGCAGTCTATCTTTCTCCTCAATCTCTCTCTTAGTCTTAGCTAACTCTTTCTTCAGTGTCAAGACCTCATGAGTCTGCTGCTCACCCTATCCAAAGTCATGATCAAGTTCTCAGCCTCATAGTATCTAGCTCTCCACTGATGCTTCTCCCGACTCTCCATAGCTAGATGCTCCTGATACATCTCCTGGGTAGGTGGGAGTAGAGGCAAAGGCATGGTAGGAACAGTTGCAGACACGTATCTCATAGAGGGGTAAGGCGTACCAGCCTCCTCAGCTCGGCTTATCACCCACTGTGTATAGGCCTCATGAGCGATACCGGACCTCACACCCATATGCTTTACTTCTTTCTTCCGAAGCTTAGTCCAAGCATGCATGAAATCTTCTCTAATTCCGGTGGGAGCATTGGAGTAGTGAAAGAAGTAAGGAGCCGTAGCAAGATTGATGGGTTTATCTTTCATCGGGAAACCAAACTGTCGCAAAGCAAGCTCCGGGTTATAGTTGATTCCACCCCGGGTACCAAGAAGAGGTACATTAAGAAACTTTCCACCACCGAAGATGATTTCCTTGACCCTAGAAGCGGGAGTGAGCCAAACCACTTCATTAGGAGTGAGAGCCATAATCCTCTGTGAAATAGACCAATTCCTCGGATTGTCGTGGAAAGACTGCGGAAGGTGCGAAGTAAACCACCTATAGAGGAGAGGCACACAACAAAGAATGTATCCACGACCTTTGTTGGAACGATCGTGAATAGCATGGTATGTGTCAGCTAGTAAAGTAGGAACCGGATTCTTGGAGTGGAAGATCATAATAGCATTCATGTCCACGAAGCCATCAAGATTCGGAAAGAGAATAAGCCCATAGATGAGAAGTGCAAGAATAGCCTCGAGAGTGTCCTGACGAGTGGTATTGAGGTTGGCTTTCCCAAGAAGATACTCTGAAGTGAACCCTCGGATATGTGCTTTAGTGACAAGATTCTTGGAGACATCGGCGGTCTTGAGATAGAGATCTTTAGCAATAACCAATGGAGGAAGAGGATTTTCAGGTCCTGAGAAAGGTATCCCCTTAGCAATAGATAAACCCGTCAAGGAAGAATAAGCCTCTAGAGTAGGCACCAACTGAAAGTCTGGAAAAGTGAAGCACCGATACCCCGGATCATAGAATTGCACTAGAGTGTGCACAAGCTTCTCATCCACATTAGTATGGAGAATAGGAAGTAAAGCCCCGTAACGGCGTCGGAAACCAGTCGGATCCTCAATCTTGAGTGCCAAATCCCTCAAACTAGCCAAATCCACTTCCTTGAACTTGTAGGACTTAGTCATCTTTATCCCTACAATGTTTACAAATTCAACTGGTCTAAGCCCTTCGATAACAATGCATGACAAAAAGTTTATGCATGTATGCATGAATGCATAATTATGTTCAAGTTCGGAGAAAACATGGGGGGGTTTGAAGTTCAAAGTCGAGGAGTCATGGGTGGACACGGTGTCCGGTGAAACTAGGGTTTTAGGATAATAGTAACCGGGTTCTAAAAAGGTTCCCAAGTTGCAACCTCTCCGACGTATCTCATGGTGTCACGAGACAACTCTCGCTCCATGATTATACGTGGAAGGTCTAACTTGAGTGTAGTATCGCGTGACAACTAAAACTCGAGACGACACTCGGTTTAGCCTCCGCACTACGTCCTAGAAAATGGCCATGGATGGGTTTGGTTATCTACGGTTCATAGCGTCATAGAACAATTAGAAGTAAAGTGCCTAAACGCGACAACCCGCGCCGACAACATCACCTCCAAAATGCCTCAGCTATGTGGGATTGATCGCATAATCCAAAACACGAGGCAACCCCCGGAATGAATTGTCGATTATATCCCTCCTAAATCCTAAGTTCACTCAGCCCGGGTGCAGGACTTTTGATATTCTCACCCCACACGTTTGCAAGAAATTAAACATTTATTCACATAGGAAAGCAAGTAAAAGAACAAGTAAAAATACAAGCGCAAGCGTGGAAATAAAGACTAGGCGTAACTCTCGAATCTCCCCAGTGAAGTCGCCAGCTGTTTTATCTTGGTTTTCGGGTGTCAAACATTGATTACGTTTAAACCTTTTAAACCGGTGATATCTTATTTTTTCTTGGGAAGGGAAAAAGTAAGCAAAACCCTTGAGAATCGAGGTCCGGGAGTTGTTTTCGCTACGGGAAGGTGTTAGGCACCCATAACGACTATAGTAACCTATAGGAACCGTCTTTAACTTCTACGCGCGCGCTTTATTTTTAAATGCTATTTGAAAATGTTATTTACACCTAAGAGTTACTAAATGAAGAAGTGGAGGGAGAAGGATGTGTTTGAATTTTTATTTTATTTGAATTGAAGGAATTTTGTTCCTTGCCTACGTACCCGTTTAAGGGATCAAATCCACCGTAGTTCTCTCTCAAAAATGTTTTTGTTTTTGTTGGTTGATTTTAAGTTTGAAAATGGATTTTGAAGAATAGAAAGAGGCCTCAAGGGCATGAGATTAAGAAATAGTGAGGTTGAATTAGTGAATTGCAAAAGAAGTCAAAGTTTGATTATTTTCATTGAAATTTGATTAAGAAAATGGAAAAGAAAATACAATGGGATATTGGATCCCAAGGTTTATTTGGAAAAGGTTTGAGTGAAGTTGTTCACATTTGTTTGAAAAATTGGTTTTTTCTAAGTATAAACCCTAGGCATTCATCTAAACATACAATCCTAAACATACATCTAAACATGCATATTCTAGCTACTTAGTGATGTGTGTGCATGTGTCGGTGCTTGTGTCGGTGTATATTTTTAGAGTCCATTGTCCTTTACATCATACCCTAGATACATTCTATGGCCTCTTTGCCAAGAAATTAAAAGCATGAAAGAATATTACAAAATTTCCTAAGTGTTTACATTCTAACTTTTGGTACAAATTAAGTTGCAAGAAAGAAAATAGAGATGAAAATGGGATGCAATGATGATGCTTATGGTGAATATGAAATATGAAAGGAAAATGGTTAGTAGCATAAGGCAAATATCAAAGAAGTGAAGTAAGAGAAATATTAGAATGTAAAAGGTAGAAAATAAGTGCAAACATGGCTAAAATTTGTTCATAAAATGCAAGAACCAAGTGACCTATAATTCTCACATTCCAATTACATTTTAAAGGTTTAGAAACAAGTATTGGAATGGGAATTAAGGCTACATGGTTTACTTGACATTTTAAAACAAGTTTGAAGCATATTTACATTATTTATTTACTTAATGACTTGCAAGCTAAGTAACTAATCAATATTCACATGCATACAGTAAAATCTAACACAAACAGTAGCAATAAACCCACAAAACATCTAGCATGTATCACAAACAATTATCAAGAATTTGAAATAGAATTTGGACAAAATTTTCATGGATTTTCAAACAATTTAAGGAAATAAAGCAAGAAAAATGAAATAATATTTTCCATCAAGATTTTCAGTAAACAAAATGCATAAAAACACCACAAAAATTAACAAGAACATGCACAAAAATTTATGGAATTTTTCAAGTAATTTTGATCATGAACAGAGGTGTAAAAAGCAAAACAGTGTTAGGAAATAGCAAAAATAAAAAGGAAAACGAATTTTGCACAGATACCAAGCCCAAGCCCAAACCCATGGATATGTCTGGATCATCCAAGAGCCTCAGAGGCGTTGGATTGATCCAGGGTTTCCAAAACCTAGATCTAACGGGTAAAATGAAAAGAAACTGAACCAGGAACAAACCGGACCGGTTCAACACCTTTATATAAGGCATGAGACCGGTCCAATCCTCATTCTCAACATGTCTCTCTCTCTCTTCTATCGTTCTCTCCTCTCTTCTCTCTAGACTCATCTTCTCCGGCGGGTTTCACCGCCGCCGGTGAAGATTCCGATGCCGGAAACCTAACTAATACTCAAACATACCAAAACTCTCCGATCTAAAGCTTTTCACCGTTTATTTTTCAATCTAAACACGAATCAAGCATCAGACATCACAAACAAGACTTAAATCTATGCAGATCGAGGCTCAAACTTTACGGTTTCAAGTTTTTCGAAAACTCTTCGTACTTTTGAAACGAGGCTTTAATCCATGTTATTTCTTCTGCTGATGATAGATTTGATCTTGATTTTGTAAAACGAACGGTTAAATTGTACAGATCTGTCTTTTAGGGTTTCGTTTTCGAAGCTTTTGAAACTTTTTCTGAATATATCGAAACGAAACCCTAAACTGAAGTACTTTTCTTACTTATGATGATTATAGGCCTCGTTTCAAGAAACAAACGGTGAATCTTTGAAGATTCACATCGTTAGGGTTTCGTTTCGAAGTTCTTCGAATCTCTTTCAAAGCTCTTCTTCAACTTCACCGTTTATTTCTGTTTGTTGAGCTTCGTTGAGCTTTTGCGATGAGAACGAAGAGGTTTTTCGAGGATTACCTGGTTTACTTTTGGAGATTCGAACAAAAGATCCTTGTTGAAGCTTCTGGTAAGTTCTGGAACCGAAAATAAATCGGTGATCCTCTTCTTCTTCTTCACTGATTCACAATTGCTTCTGTTACTCTTCTTCTCGCCTCAAACCCTTCGTGATCGCACTTTGGTGCTTGAATTGCGAAGGTACGAACTCGATGATGAAGGTTCTTGATGAATCTCTGAGAGTTCGTGACAGATTCGATTGATTTGCACAATGAATTGTTGAATTTAAGCTTTGTATTGATGTGAATTTGAGGAACTTTGAAGATTTTGGAAACGGTTAGGGTTTCTGTTATGAATGTTCTTGAAACTTTTCTGAGAATTTTGGTGTTTGATCTTTGATGATCAGAGAGAAAATCTGAAATGTGTTTGTTGAGTTGGCGTGTATTCAATGGGTTTAGCAATGATTGGGGCTCCTTATATAGCTGACATGTGGATATATGCCCCAATAGAAAATTGACACATGGACAAAACCCTAACTGATTCGGCCTTGGCATGATTTTGGACCTTGGGACCCTTTCTGCAATTTTTGAAACTTTGGAGGACTATTCTGCAAAATAAAAGTCAAAGAGGACCAAACTGCAAAAAATAAAAACTTAAAAGAAATCAAAAAACAACAAAAAACTAATATGCAAAAATACGAAACTGAAGGGCCTGACAAGAAAATTGAAAAGGACTTGGATGCAATTTTTGGAAGTTTTGGACTTAGAAAAAAAAACTAAGAATAAAATTGAAAATAAAAAATGATAACCTGACTAACGTAAAGTGAAACGTCTAAAATTTGACAAAACGGACTAAAATGAAACAATGGCCTAAATGAGGTACTTTAAAGTACCTCTCTGCCGAAATTTCGTGTGAAATGACCAAAATGCCCCTGGGGCTGAAAACGACTAAAAATGACTCAGATGCAGTTAAAAAATGGATTTTTGACAGAAATTGAATCAAAGACTCACACAGGCAAAATTAAAAGACTCAGGGATAATTTTTAGGATTTAAACAGTGACTTGACACTTGAAAAGACTAAAATGCCCCTAGGGGCAAAATTGACTTAAAAATGACTTCAAATGCAATTTTAAAATGGATTTTGACATAGAATTGAAATGAAGACTTATTCAAACTATTTGAAAGGACTCAAACAAAATTTTGAAAGACTGAGAGAAATTTGACACAGGAAATGACTAAAATACCCTTGTATGTGAATTTTGCAAATAACATTGAAATAGAATGCAGAGAAAGATGCAATTGATCAGAGACATATCAAATGACTTGAAATGCAAGAAAAGGAGAAATTGATTAGTATTTTTAGGTCCAAAATTAGGGTATAACAATGGGGTTCTTGTTGAAGGGGTCGACAACGTCCGTAATGCTGTGTTTTCACACTTTTCTTCCCATTTTAAGTCCAGTCAAATTGATCGCCCCGGGTTGGATGGGCTGTATTTTCGATCTCTTTCTATCAGAGAAGGGGCAGGTTTGGTCAAACTGTTTTCTATGGAAGAGGTGAAGGCAGCGGTGTGGGAATTTGATAATTTTAAATGTCCAGGCCCTGATGGTGTTACCTTTGGATTTATCAAACAATTTTGGGATCTTCTTAAGGATGATGTGATGTGTTTTTTGGTGGAATTCCATAGGAATGGGAGGTTGGCCAAAGGGATAAATAGTACTTTTATTGCCCTTATTCCTAAGGTTGATAGTCCTCAACGTTTGAATGACTTCCGCCCTATTTCTTTGGCTGGAAGTATGTACAAAATTTTGGCGAAGGTCCTTGCCAATAGGCTTCGAATGGTGATTGGATCTGTCATTTTGAATTCTCAGTCTGCTTTCATTAAAGGTCGACAAATTCTTGATGGCATTCTGGTGGCTAATAAGGTTGTCGACGAAGCTCGTAAACATAAGAATGAATTGTTACTGTTTAAGGTGGATTTCGAGAAAGCCTATGATTCTATTGATTGGTGTTATTTAGAGGACGTGATGTTGAAAATGGGGTTTCCGATGTTATGGCGGAAGTGGATTAAAGAATGTATAGGGACGGCCTCAACTTCGGTTTTGGTTAATGGTTCCCCAACAGAGGAGTTCTACTTAGAGAGGGGGTTGAGACAAGGTGATCCTCTCTCTCCTTTCTTATTTCTTCTAGCTGCTGAGGGGTTTCATGTTTTGATGGAATCTTTATCTGTGAACCATTTTTTTACTGGTTACAAGGTCTGTGGGAGTGACCCGATGGTGGTGTCTCATCTTCAATTTGCATATGATACTTTAATTTTAGGAGAAAAATCTTGGGCTAACATTCGTGCTATGAGGGCTGTTCTTCTTTTGTTTGAAGCTTTGTCTGGGTTGAAGGTTAATTTCTCTAAGAGTCATTTGGTAGACGTCAATGTTCCTAGTTCTTGGTTAGCAGAAGCCGCTTTGGTTCTGAATTGTAACGTTGGTTCTCTTCCCTTTGTGTATCTCGGGTTGCCTATTGGAGGTAATGCGAGACAGTTATCTTTTTGGGAACTGGTGCTTATTCGCATTAAATCTAGACTGTCTGTGTGGAATTGCAAACATTTATCGTTGGGTGGCCGCTTGGTTCTTTTGAAGTCAGTCCTGACATCTCTGCCTGTTTATGCGCTATCCTTCTTCAAAGATCCTTCAGGTATTGTCTTCTCTGTTGAATCTATTTTAAATTTTGGGGGGGGGTGGGGACCACAAGAAAATATCTTGGGTTGATTGAAACACTGTTTGTAGGAGTAAAGAGGTTGGTGGTTTGGGGGTTAGGAGAATTAGAGAGTTTAATGTTGTATTATTAGGCAAGTGGTGTTGGAGGTTGTTGTTGGGGAGGGAGAGTTTCTGGTTTAGGGTGTTATCGGCCCGATATGGTGTGGAGGGAGGGCAGGTGTTGGATGGCGGTCGTGACGTCTCTACTTGGTGGCGTGATATAGCCGCCACGTGCAGAGAAGGTAGGTTTGGTGACAATGTTAGTTGTTCGATTGGAAATGGAAATAGTACTTCCTTCTGGTCGGACGCTTGGGTTGGTGGTATGTCATTTAGAAGCAGATTTAGTAGACTTTATGATTTTTCGGTGTCTAAGGGGGACACCGTGTCTGAGATGTGCCAGCTTGGGTAGGGGGTTGAGGGTGAGGCTTGGAGGTGGAGAAGGAGGTTGTTCGCGTGGGAGGAGATGGTGGGGGAGCTTACTCTTTTAATTCAAAATGTTAATTTACATGTTGACAAAGAGGATTCGTGGCATTGGCTTTTGGATACTTCTCGTGTGTTCTCTATTTGCACTGCTTACCATTATCTGACAGCTCAACCTCTTGTTACGACAATGGTGGAGTCATCATCCCTTTGGAATAAGGATATTCAATTGAAGGTAGTTATTTTTGCTTGGCGTCTGTTTCGAGATAGGTTACCGACAAAGGTTAATTTATTTCACCGTGGCGTGATTGATCATGATTCTCAGCTGTGTGCTTCTGGTTGTGGCTCATTGGAAAATTCATCTCATTTATTATTGCATTGTCGCTTTTTTGGTTCTGTTTGGAAATTTATTTATAGATGGATCAGAATTTCTATGGTTATTCTTTGTTATGTAATGGACCATTTTCAGCAATTTATTTATGCTGGTGGTGGAGCTAAAGCGCGACGAACATTAATGCAGGTGCTTTGGTGTGCTACCGTGTGGGAAATGTGGAAAGAAAGAAACAACAAAATCTTCAAGGAAAAATAGTGCTCCATTTTACAAGTGGTGGATAAGATTAAGGCACTTTCCTATGAGTGGTTGAAGGCAAAATTGGCATCTCTTCCATTAAATTTTCTTGGGTGGTGGCTTAGTCGATTAACTTTGTGGAGCACTAATTAGTTTGTTTCTCTCTTTTAGTTCTTTGGTGTTGTCATTTTTTATATTGTAATTATTGTAATGACTCTATTGTTCTTCCTTGGTACACCTTGTGCTAGGAAGAACATTTTATTTTGGTAATATATTTCATTTTAGCCTCTTCAAAAAAAAAATTAATTAAGGGTCTTCCTAACAAGCAAGTGTCTTTAAGGCACATGTTAAGAATTTTAAAATGAAAATATTTTATAACTTTTATGTAAAAAAAATTATTTTTGATGTTTCAATGTGCTGAATACACAGATTGAGATAACATTTTTAGTTTTACAGATAAACTTAATTAACTAAGTTTGATTCATAACTTTTTTGTACGATGAAATTAAAATCGTTTGACAAATGAGAACTTATCATGTCTCATCATTTTTTGACGAAGGTTAGTTATCAACTCATGGGTAAACAATGATGGATACTTTTTTTTTTTTTGTCCGGGGTTTGATCCCTAAACTTTGCATATATTATGCATTGTCCTTATCAACTAAGCTAAGCTCACGGGGACAATGATGAATACTTTGAATTAATACCCTAATTAAAAAAAATAAAAAAAAATACCTTCACATAATATATTTGTTAAAAAAACTATCATCTATATATTTGTTAAAATATTGAAAAATAATAATCTGAAAATAATTGAGCGAATATTAAAACTTTTTCAAAATACCCATAAATATTTAAGGCTTAATAGAAGTTTTAGCCCCCTAACTCCTAAGTATTAGCAAGTTGCAATTTTGGTTTCATAACAAAATAAAATACAATCCAGCCCTTTAAGTACTGTCCCTTTTATAGTTTTGGCTCCAGGCCAATTTTGACCAATTCAACGCTGACGTGGACGTCACGTGTGTAATTTTTTTATTTATTTTTTAATTTTTTAATTTAAAAAATAAAAAATTACACGTGTGGCGTCCACGTCAGCCTTGACTTGATCAAAATTGCCCTGGGCCAAAACTGTAAAAGGGACAGTACTTAAAGGACTGGATTGTATTTTATTTTGTTAAGGGACAAAATCGCAACTTCATAATACTAGGGACCAAAACTGCTATTAATATTTAAATACCTTCACTTTGTCATTTATTATTAACTGTTGTTGCCCTTCTCAGCTCGAGACGTTAATCTTTCTGATTGCACGAAGATGATTCACACAAAAAAAAAATCAGCAAACTGAATAATAAAATATTAATAAAGAAGTTTAATCAAATTAAGTGTTTTGTTATGTAGTATGTCGGTTAGTTGAGAAATGAAATATTTAAACCCGACTTGTCTGACATAAATAAGGAAAGGAAGGTGGTGTTGTTCATTTCTCATTCATTCACCTTCAAAACCTTCTCAAGGACACCTATATTGTTTTGTTTGGTGTGCCCCATTTATTTACTCAACTCAACCACTAATTTCTTTAAAATAAAAGGCAAAACAAACACGCATTCTTTGATATATAATTTTCTGATTGATTAAGCTTTTGCTTCATGTTACATGTGAATTGTGAAGTCATATAGAAACAAAGGAATTCTGTTAGAAACATGGAGAAAGAGCAGCCATTGTTGGAGAAGAAGCAATACTATGAAGATTGTCCTGGTTGTAAAGTTGAACAAGCTAAAGAGCTTAATCAAGGGTTATCCATAATAAATCTTGTGATTATTTGGATGGTGGTATTATCTGCTAGTAAGCATTATTCAACTTCTTCTTTTACATATGTGACAATTCTGTTATTTGAAACTTTTTGTTTACATGTGATTGTGAGTTCCTACTGTTCTATGTTCTTAGTACTTTATGCTATGTCTTATGTGTCTTTTGTCCTTCTCTGATGTTACTTACTTTTTGTTGTCATTTTCAGCACTTCCAGCATCATCTCTCTTTCCATTCCTTTATTTCATGGTGAGTTTGTCTACCTACCACAGTTAGCTGTATCCTTCTACAAGATTCCTTCTCTCATGTTGTCACATTTTTATTGCTAAGAAGTTGCCTGAATGAACACATAAAAATTGTTCTTTATTTTTAGAGTTATGATATTCAAACACCCATTTTTCCTACATATGTGACATCTGGTTAATCACATTAAAAAATGTAGTTGATTCAGTTGAGTGGATGATTATATCGATTCACGTTCGAAGTTGTGGTTGATTCAAGTACAAGATTAACAACAATTTTCAACGTGATCTAAATTAATCATTTACTAAACTGAATTAACCACAATTTTGCATTTCATTAACCAGGTGTCACAGTTGCAGAAAAATTGAATCTCCATGAATAAGTTTTCGTTAGATTGATCTTTTTCCTAATCTTTTGTGACAATTCAAGGAATGAATTAGTATCAGTTCACTGTTTAATGATCTTTTTTTGTATATAGTACAGACAATTGGTTCTATAATACTGGTATGGTATGATCTACTGTGATAAAATGATTAATGCACATAATATACTCCTCAATAATGCAACCCTTATGTTCAGGTAAGGGATTTCAACGTTGCAAAAGAAGAAGCTGATATAAGTTATTACGCTGGTTATGTTGGTAAGAATTTCTTGTTTTTTTAGTATTTCCATGAAGAATATTATCATTGATATATGTTGTTCATTGAAGTGACTGAAAATGATGTAGGGTCTTCGTTCATGCTTGGAAGATGTTTGACGTCTGTACTATGGGGAATGGTTTCAGATCGCTATGGTCGAAAACCTGTTATAATCATGGGAATCATTGCAGTGTAAGTACTAAGTAGTATCCAAAAAATGAATATTGAAATTGGTGTTTTCTTTAAATCATGTTGTGTGATTTCACTCATAATCATTGATGTTTACTTGATTTCAGTGTCATTTTCAACACATTATTTGGCCTTAGTACGGGTTATTGGATGGCTATTATCACGAGATTTCTTCTCGGAAGTTTAAATGGCGTGCTTGGACCAGTTAAGGTATGTGCGTGTCAGAGTATTCTACTCCTATTCTAATGTTCCTAATTCTGATTAATATTGTACTGCGAATATATTCGTTAATTACTTAAGGCTTTCGGTTATCTGTTAAAACAGATTACCTAACTCATAACTGTAATAGTTGCCGATACAAAATTTATATGAAATATTTCTGTATTTAACAGGCCTATGCTTCTGAACTTTTTCGAGAAGAGCACCAAGCTATAGGACTTTCTACCGTAAGTCTCAACAATTCTTCTGTTTAATATCAGTTCTTAATGCTGCATTTCCATCGTAATTATTCAAAGTGTGGTATGATTTCAGGTTAGTGCAGCTTGGGGCGTAGGCTTAATTATTGGCCCAGCAATAGGAGGCTATTTGGCTCAGGTACTATTTTGATTTTTAGCATTATCATGTATAAAATACATCTTGAAAAAAGCCTTGAATTTCACATGCACATTAAGGTTACCTTATTTGAAATACTTCTGGTATATTAAGAAGGCTAATGCCTGAAATTTTGTAGTCAACTGAGAACTACAAAGGATAATAAATTTATACCGTTTTTCATATCCAAATAAATGGTCTTGTGCATGTTTTGAATATTTTGCAACTTGATTTTATTGTGTTTGATTGTGCCTATAAGTAGTACATGTTCATGTGCACATTTTTCATTTTTTTTATCTCTAATACTTTGTGAAATTTTGTCTTACAGCCAGTAGAAAAATATCCACAAATATTTCCAAAGGATTCCTTTTGGGATAAGTAAGTGAACTTTTCTTGGTTATTAACTTCACAAAACCAAATGATTTTGGCTCCCATCTTGTGTTTCTATAGTTTATCCTTAAATGATATTTCAATTTTGCAGGTTCCCATACTTCTTGCCTTGCTTTATAATATCAGTACTTGCATTTACAGTAGTAATTGCCTGCATCTGGATTCCGGTATGTATCTTAGATTTTATCATCTATCTAGGTTAATTTCTAATTTTATGTTTCAGTCGTTTTTATCTTTTGCGGCTTTTACTTGAACACTATAATGATGTTTTATAATCTATACCTGCATATAAAGAGGATACTGAACTTTGGTGTGACTTTTTTCTTCAAATTTTATCATTTTTTAAACGATTTTATTTACAACTTCATCTTTTTTTATTCAATTAAAAATTGAAGTGGACAGACAGGAACGTCAATGTACGTATAATGTAAACTAATTCCTGTGTTTTTTCTAGCTTATCCGTGCTTTGCCTCCACTGTTTATATAGTCTTCTCTATCTCCCATGTCAATTATAGTTGTGTAAACTATCTGCAGGAAACACTTCATAATCACAACGGCAACAAAGAGTCCACTGGTGATGCTGAAGCTTTAGAAAATGGAAGCAGCAAAGAAAAGACAGTCCAAAAGAGTGAAAACCTCTTCATGAATTGGCCTTTAATGTCATCTATCATTGCTTATTGTGTCTTCTCACTTCATGATATTGCTTATCAAGAGGTAAATTTCTAATTATTGAGGTTAAAAATGGTACATTCAATTGTAAATCTCTTTTAATATATATAAGTTAAAAACATCTACTCATGTTGCTTTCTTTAGGTTTTCTCATTATGGGCTACTAGTCCTCCGAGGCTAGGGGGTTTGAACTTTACAACTGATGATGTTGGTAATGTTCTTTCAATTTCAGGTGCATCTTTTGAACCTATAATAACTGTTTATCATTGTCGGTCATAATAGATAATGGATTTAATTCATATACGCCGTCCGTTAGTCTAAAGATTTTCTACTTTGTCAATCAATCATAATCATCTGATCATTAAGAACGTTTGAGTTTAGTCGTAACTACTTCTAAAGTCATACATATGATGTTTGTGATTTATCAATAGTGTAAAACTTTTTACACAATGTATCAAAATTAAACTCCTAGATAATTAGATATATTTTTATATCAAGTATTGATCTTTGAATATCTATTATAAATTGGATATTTTGACTAATTACTAATTGTTAAATTTTTAGGAGTTGCACTTTGCATCTACCAACTTTTCATATACCCTTCATTTGAAAAAGCTTGTGGACCTATTGGCCTTGGCCGCATCACAGGGGTCAGTAATTGTTATAGCAGTTATTGAATTCTGAATTTCATTGCTAACTATTTGAAATACGATCTGTAACTTTGGTTGTTCTATATGCAGATTTTTTCTATACCACTTTTGCAAAGTTACCCGTTCATAGCAATGTTGTCAGGCATAACCTTATATATAGTGATTAGTATTGCTTCCGTCCTCAAGAATATTATGTCTGTAAGTTCATTTCTTTAAATGGATTCAGTTAACCAAAATTCATTTGAAGTAATCGAGAAAAGGTTCTTTGTATTACAAATTTAACTGATTGTATTGTTTTTTATGGACTAACTTAGGTGACGATTACAACAGGTTTATTCCTAATACAAAACCGAGTAGTGGTAAGTGTAGTCATTGTTATCATTTATCTGTTCACTCACAAAGTTTGATATTAGTTTTTGATGTAATTGTGACATATTGATTTGGAAAACAGGAACAACACCAAAGAGGAGCAGCTAATGGCCTTTCTATGACCGGGATGTCTCTATTCAAAGCCATTGGACCTGCTGCAGGTGGTACAATGTGAGTACTCTTCTAATTTTTTCTTCATTAGCAGAAATTTTAATCTACATGCTTTTTTACTACACTTAAGATATGCTATTAAAAATCATTCTGAATTTTCTTCTTTCTTTTTATGATCTTTGTTTATGCAGATTAACTTGGTCACAAAAGCGTTTGGATGCTTCTTTCCTACCGGGTATGATGCTCAACTATAAACAGTCAACATTTATCTAGTTTATATGTCATTTTTATTTTCTTTTCACATTATAGCCAGGAACGTGGTTCTTTTGCTAGATATATTTCTTGGGAACTAACTATTGCTCATGTAATTGCAGGCACTCAAATGGTCTTTCTTTTCCTTAATTTAGTAGAAGGACTTGGAATACTTTTGTTGTTCAAACCATTCCTTGGTGAAAAGAAGAAAACAAACTCGGATCTTTTACATTGATATTAATTAATCATTTTTGCATGAGTTATCATGTATCACTTTGTTCTAATTAGGGACAGTGATGGTAGCTAGGTGCATTATTAGTTTTGTCATTGATAATTTGATTGTAACAACACCAAATAAGAAAAGCAAATAAGAAAGCAACAAAGGAGAATTATCATTTTCCTTCAATCCGAACTATCCATTAACAGATCACATAGGATTTCTCTCAGCTCTAGAAATAGTTTTGCCTTCAATGGTTTGGTAAAGACACGAGCCACTTGTAAAAATGCGCAACAATACATGGATTCCAACATCCTTTTGTTCACTTGATTTGATCCTTAAGGACATGAAACTTTATCTTTATATACATGTTCTTATGATGTGCAATTGAATTCTTTGCCAAATTATTTGAAGAATTGTTGGCAACTTGTCAACACACACTGAACTGGTTTCTGGTAATCAATCTTCATGTTCATTTCTTCAGTAATGATTCAAGCCAAGTAGCTTGACATGCTTCCTAAGTCGTTGCAATATATTCTGTCTCGTATGATGATAGAGCTGCACCAGTTTGCTTTCTTGAACTCCAAGAAATCGGAGCATTTAAGAACTTAAACCGTAACCTGGTGTACATTTCTGTGTCTTTACTCCAACTTAAATCTGCTTCAAATCCTGCTGCATTCACTTTTCTATTTGGAAATGATCCGTTAGGACCTGAGATCTTACGTCTGTGAGAGGTGATGACTTTGAGCCACCGAATTCGTTCAGTAGTATCCTTCTTTCTTCTCCTAGAGGGGTAGGGGGTGGTGGTCGTGGGGGTGTATATTGTAAACACTTCGATGATCAAATAAGAATATGCCGAATATGCACGGTAATTAGGGTAGTAAAGTGTGAGCCTGTGAAAAGGTTGTGAGTTAGCCTTTAAAACGAGGAACTAGGGTTTCTAGCCCTCAAAACCTTACCCAGACAGCTGTCCACAATGGACACTCTAAGCATGTTATGACAAACTAGCCTCGGATTTAGACTGTCCATTTTAGCTCCCTCGACCTTGATTCAATAAATTTAGAGCAGGTCTATATCATACTCCGTTCATGTGTTAGCGAGGAGTTACCGGATCCACGATGGTAATTGGTCTCGGCTCCGTCCGGCACAGGAAATATCAAGCCATAATTTAAACATATGTCAATTTTATAAAATATTAAAACTCATAATAATCTATATTTTTATAAAATCTATAAATAACTTTAAATACGCAGTCTATGTTTGGTTTATATTTGCGTAAAAGTGAGTTTGAACGATAAATTTGAGCATAGAAGTCACATTTGAAGTCAAAAACTATAAATTCTATCTACCTTCAAATTTGAATCAATTTCAAAGGTAAAACCAATTCTAAAAAACATTTAAACATATCAAAATCAATTTCATGAATCAATTTTGACAGATACTACCCACACCCCAAATAATCCAAGTTACACCCCAAAATTACTAATATACCCTTTAATTAAAATAAACTATTTTATGTAAACTGAGTTTACATACACTACGTAAACTGAGTTTACACAGTTTATGTAAACTAAGTTTACGTAGTTTATGTAAACTGAGTTTACATAAACCGAGTTTACAAAAGTTAAGTAAACTAACATAAACTGATTTTATACAGTTTATGTAAACTGAATTTACGTAGTTTATGTAAACTCAATTTACGTAGTTTATGTCGTAGTTTATGTAAACTGAGTTCACATACACTACAAAACCTGAGTTTACACAGTTTATGTAAATTAAGTTTACGTAGTTTATGTAAACTGAGTTTACATACACTATGTAAACTGAGTTTACAATAAGAGTTTACACAGTTTACATAGTTTATGTAAGCTGAGTTTACATACACAATGTAAACTGAGTTTACATAAGTTAAGTAAACTAACGTAGTTTACACAGTTTATGTAAACTAAGTTTACTTAAGTTCATGTAAACTGAGTTTACGTGTATGTTATTCCTCTTTAGAATATGTACGTAAACTAAATTCACGTGAGACCTATGTAAACTTAAATTACGTTACCCTTCTACGTAAAATTAAATCAAACAAATCGACAGACAAACGTGAAATTAACAATAACGATAAACATCCATGGTAAAATTAACAACATCAAATAAATCATAGAGTAAACGATAAATAGAAACTCGAAGAAATTTATGAAATTCACTTACTTGTATGAATCGAGTACGTATCAATGGAAGAGATGTTGATTTAATTGGCGATTTTAGTAGGTATTGATTGCATATCCATGGTGGTTTGTGGGTGAAAAAGGGGTGAGAGTTTAGAATGATAATGAAAGAAGGGATTTTAGAAATTTACATGAAGAGGACAATTTTGGTATTATTGTAAAATTTTAAATAAATTTGGGTGTAACTAGAATTATATGGGGTGAGACTAGAAAGAGTCATCAATTTTATCATATCCAAAATTGAAACCAAACATAGTAGAACCCATTTTAATAATTATACATACAAAATCAATTCGTAAACAAATTATTCAAACAACATAAATTAAATGAAAATAACAATCACTCATATTTTAATTTATCCAAACATAAAATATTTTTTATCCAACTCACTACTTACTAAATTAATTTTGTCAAAATCAATTTTTGCTAACACAAAACCAAATGATAAGATTCGGAAATTTGGACATAAGAAACATCATTGATCACATTTTACAATTACTTATTTTAGACTAGTTATTAAGTACATTTTCAGGTCACTATTATAAACAAAAATTAACATTTTAGATTTATTCATTAAATGATGTATGTGGTTTATAATAAATACTTCATACACCATCTAATGAATGAATTTAAAATGCTGATTTTTGTTTATAATAGTGATAGAATGATGTAAGTAAGGAGCAAGTACCTCAAGTCCAATGAACGTGTCTCACTCTCATGTGGTATCTTGGTCGTTTCACTTCCGTGTTCAAATTTGATTTTAGCAACAAAATGTGTGGCCAAGTTCAGGGACCCATACTCTTTTGGTCAGAATTCATTTTTATTTTTTTGTTAGAATCGTATTTATAATTTTTTTTGGTAAATCGAATTGTATTTATAATTTCGATATCATATTGAGAATTGACATTTCTTACTAAGCCTCTACTTTACGAAAACGCATATAATCTAATTTGGAGACTCTTGACTTAGTTAAACATTGTCTAAGAAATATACGACTTTATTATTTATATTATTTTGGAAAAGTTTAATAAAATCCACCAAAAAAATAATCATTTGAGATCATCTAAATTCAATTATTAATCGGAATTTATTTGCTAAGTTCGGATTGTAGGAACTTCTTTTCTCAGAAACTGAAGTGTTAACACTAATAAAATATATCTTTAGCTGATTAATAAATTGAATTTTTGAACTTTAAAGATTAAAATAATACTAATCAAGTAACTGCATTATCAATTTGAGTTTCTTATGTAACGTTGTCAATAATTTTTTATTTTGGAAGATCCGTTCAGTGATTTCTGAGGCACCCTACCCTACCCCAGTTACAAGTAGGCCAATAACATATACGCATGTCGGGAAGCACTTGGGTGACATTATGTCACCGTGACATTAAATCTGGGTCACACAACACACATTACCACACAACATCTGGGCCACACAACACATACAACACATCTGGGCCACACAACACAACACCTTTGTGTGGCCCAGATTTAATGTCACGGTGACTTAATGTCACCCCAAGTATTTTCCTACGCATGTCAGTATGTGACTAATCAGTTAGAGTTTGATACTTCTTCTAGTCCAATATAATTTTTCTTGGCCGTCACGTATACATTAGTTTATAGTTATACAGACCACCATTAAGAAATTGTGACTAAAAGTAGTAAAAAAATTAGCAGCCTAAATCAATTTCTAAGTAGAATAAAATTAATTTGTGGATATCACTTGCTAATTTACACAAGTAGGTAATTCTCATTGGTTAGTCTGGGTCTCACCTTTATTTATTTTCAAAAAGGGGTAAAAAAGAAATAGATATTCAGATTTAACCATCTATTTGGACTTTAATTTTGTAAATATCATTCACCTACTCAAGAGGGTGAAGAGATAGCATAGTACACTCTGAAATAATATATTTTTTTTAGTTGAAATTTAAATAGATTTCACTATCATTTTTTTACAAATATATAGATTTCACTATTATAGAATACACTTCACAAAACTATATGAGTGTAAATTTGATGAGATGTAAATAAATTTCAAACAATAAATATAATAATAGATAAAACAGTGATGCTATATGGTTATGGATGCTTGTCAAAAATTTCATGAGGTGACATGTAGCAATAAAGTTTAACTTCCACATGGCATGGAAAACATGTTGGGTCAAATGTTTTACCAACCAATGAAAAGTTTTCGCTTTGTGTTCGGAACAAAATCTCTCGCTAGATATATCATTTCCCTAAATAAATAAAAAAGTGTAAAAAGTGCATTAGGACACTTGTTAAGGATACAAAAATAGAAACAATTGGTAAATTTTAAGTAGAAAAAGTTATTTTTTAAAATTTCAATGCATTGAATGCACCATTTCCAAGATAAAATTTCTTTCTTAACAAGTGTCTAAGGACAATTGTTAGCATTTCCCTTTTTTTTTTAAGGGAAAAAAAGCTTATTACTAGCACTAGTATCTCTTATTTTCATGTATACTAAATGACACACTATTTTACCAAAATATGTGAAATTTCAACACGTGAGAATAAGACCTGTGTTGTTCATTTTGAATTCTTTTAGTTCCAAGAGTTTCTCAATGAACTCTATAAATATCTGCACAACCACTTCTTTTTCAGTTGGTATAGTATCATAAATAAAAGGGTGATAATAGCTCTCCTTTGATATATCTCTTTCTGATTAATCTGTCACATAAACATGGGTGATGAAAATATGAGAGAGCCATTGTTGGAGAAGAAGCAATACTACAAGGATTGTCCTGGTTGTAAGGTTGACCAAGCAAAAGAGCTTAACCAAGGTGTATCCATTAAAAATCTTTTCGTCATATGGATGGTTGTGTTATGCTCAAGTAAGCAATATTTCAATCTCTTGTTTTCATACACTTCTGAACAGTTTAAGTTTTTTTCTTTCCAATTTTTGTTCATTAGGACTTTTAAGTATCTTTGAGTTCTTAGTTTGCTAATGCTATTATTCAAAGTTCATAAGTACTAGTGATTGTATCTTAGATTCTCTAGAGCATGTAGCGAGTCCAATCTCGGAGTTAAGAGTATTAATCTCTCAGCTGAGATTGAACTAGCTTTCCTAACCACAGTTCATTCATTTTCTTGATTACTTCTTGAAGAAGATCTTGAAAAAGTTCGTGCGGATTGATCGAAGAATTTAGATTCTTTACATTTGAGTTTCCTTTATTTAGGCAAAAGTTTGTAAAAAGAGAGAAAATGTGGGTGTGTATGTGACTTTACAGCTTATAGTATGTTGTAAATGTTAGAACACAGATTGAATCTTTTGTTGTTTTCGCTCGCAACGTATAGGTGAAGATGTTGTGTAATCAATAAGAGAGAATAGGAATTAACACAAAACTGAAAAATGAGAATTACGCAGAGATTGCTAATTGCTAATCCCACATTGGATAGCTAATTATTTTCTAACTGTCAATTAACTACTGTAACAGAATTTGTAACTGTTTTTCTAACTACATAACCACCTAACTTGCATAGTTGCATTGCAAGTAAACTAGTCTAACATGAATTAATCATTCTATAATGGTAAAGACAAAAGTACCCTAGTAAGAAATGCAGGGATTTGTTTATATATAATAATTATTAAACTTATGAGTTCTCATGTATTATTCTTCAGTCAGTTGAAATCTGATACGTCTCTTTTTTTGTTGTCATTTTCAGCACTTCCTGCATCATCACTTTTTCCATTCCTTTATTTCATGGTGAGTGTATCTATCTTGAGACCTCGAGGAGGAGCACACTCCCAGGTCCCAAGCCAATACCACTAGGCCAACCCAAGTGGGTTTTAATTATATTTATAATTAAAAATGAATTTAAAAATTGCATAATCTCTTCAATTTTCACACCAGTTTTTGAGTATCCTTTTTGTATGTATATGAATAATTGGTCCTATAGTGTTGGTCTGTTGTACTGTGGCACATTATAATATAAACTACTTAATGATGCAACATTGTATCATTTTTGTGAAATATTAAGAATACAATTTTTGGTTAGGATTTTATAGTGATGCACATAATACAATCTTCAATGAGGCAACATTTATTTTTCAGGTAAGGGATTTTAAAATTGCAAAATCCGAGGCTGATATTAGCTACTATGCTGGCTATGTAGGTAAGATTATTTTTAATGTTTCCACTCTTTGAAGTCATTTATCATTGTTATAAGTTGTTCACTGGTGATGATTGAAAATGTTGTAGGATCATCATTCATGCTCGGTAGAACTTTGACATCTGTATTATGGGGAATGGTTTCTGATCGCTATGGTCGAAAACCTGTTATAGTCATTGGTGTTTTCACAGTGTAAGTATATCTGTCAATCAATTTGATGATTTTCTTAAGATATCGTAGAAAATAACTATGATATATTTCAAAGTTGAAAATAGAATACAGACACGAATTCGTTTAAATAGTCATCATTTGATTTCAGTGTCGTTCTCAACACACTTTTCGGCCTTAGTACGAGTTTTTGGATGGCTGTTATCACAAGATTTCTTTTGGGAACTTTAAATGGTGCAATTGGACCAGTAAAGGTACAATTTCTTTTGGATGGCTGTTAACACAAGTTTTTAATTAACATTCTTAGCACTCTAATTTTTCGTCTATTGCACTAGGATTTTTTAATGTGTGCACCTGGATACATAACTGGTTCAATGACTCGATCTCTTTAAAATTTCAATTATGTATGTATTTGAGAGTACTCCTCTATTTAACAGGCTTATGCTACTGAGCTTTTTCGAGAAGAACACCAAGCTCTAGGACTCTCAACAGTAAGTCTCGCAAACTCTTATATACTACTAATGTTTTAAAAAACAGTCTGCAGCTGCGATTATAGCAAAAATGTCAATATTTTTTTATGCATTTGAAGCTGCATCAGGACTGCAGTTGCGCCCTTTCAAACCGAAGTTGAAAACCGTGTCCCCTTTTAGTTTTAACAATACAGCATTCCATCATAATAATTAAAATTGTGATATATGGTTTTATATTTTTAGGTAAGTGCAGCTTGGGGAACAGGCTTAATCATTGGACCAGCATTGGGAGGCTATTTGGCTCAGGTGCTATTTTCATTCTGATGCCTGAAACTTTGTATTCAATTGAAAAGTTTGAAGGATAAAAAAAAAAAAAAATTAACTCATTTTCCATGACCAAATAAATGGTCTTTTGAAATTTTTTAAACATTTTGCATCTTTAAACTTCTGTGTCAGTGTGTGTGCTGATAGTGGCAAAAACTTAGGTGAAAATTCATCATTAATCTCTCTAATACTTTGGGAAATTTCTTCTTTCAGCCAGCAGAGAAATATCCAAATATCTTTCCAAAGGGTTCCTTTTGGGATAAGTAAGTGGACTTTTCCTACTTTTCAATTTTATAAAACTCAAGGGTTTGTTTGGTTTAGAAAACATTTTCTATTTCATGTTATGTTTTCACATTTAATTGTAAAAATATCACCTCGTTTTCATTTTGGTTACTCTTTCAAACATCTATACAAAAGATAGTGAAAACAAAGCAGAAAATGTTTTCTGATACCAAACAGACACTAAGTATTCAACTATGGTTCCATATGTGGATTTCCATTTTTCACAACAAATCATTTTGCAGGTTCCCTTACTTCTTGCCCTGCTTCATAATATCAGGAGTTTCATTTGTAGTAGTTATTGCCTGCTTGTGGATTCCGGTATGTATCATCGGTTTTATCATATGTTTTATGGCTTCTATTTCATAACTCAATATAATTGTTTAAACTACATGCAGGAAACACTTCACAAGCACAATGGTAGCAGTGAGTCCATCATAGATGATGCTGAAGCTATAGAAAATGGAAGCATAAAGGTTGACAAAGAAAAGATCGATCAAAAGAATGAAAACCTCTTGATGAATTGGCCCTTTATGTCATCTATCATTGCTTACTGTGTCTTCTCACTTCATGATATTGCTTATCAAGAGGTAAATTTTTAATCAATGAGGTTAAATTGAATCTCATTATATATAAGTTTTTTGGACTCACATGCTTGTTTACCTTCAATAGGTTTTCTCTTTGTGGTCTGTTAGTCCTCTAAATTTGGGGGGATTGAACTTCACAACTGATGATGTCGGTAATGTTCTTGCAATTACAGGTGCATATTCGGTGTTGATCTTTGTATTCTTATTATTTTACATAATAGATATTTTGTACAATTACTAACTTGTGAAATTTTCAGGTCTAGCACTTGTTATATACCAACTTACAATATACCAATATATGGAAAAAGCTTGTGGACCTGTTAACATTGCTCGAATCACAGGGGTTAGTTTCATCTGATTGTGGAAATTCTGCATTTCATTGAGTGTCTTTTGAAATATGTGTATTTATTATTCCATGTGCAGATTTTTTCTATACCATTGTTGCAAAGTTACCCCTTCATAGCAATGTTGTCAGGCATAACATTGTACATAATCATTAGTCTTGCTTCCATCCTCATGAATATTGTGTGTGTAAGTGCATTTCTTCATTTCTTTCTTTAACCATTTATGACTAATATTGAGAGTTTAAGATATATTAAATGGATTCACTTAACCAAATTTGACTGATTATATCCTTTTTTATGGACTTAGGTGACCATTACAACAGGTTTATTCCTTATACAGAACCGAGCAGTGGTAAGTGTATTCATTATCTTTGTATCATTTTCTTCAAAATAAAAAATGTTACATTTTATTTTGTATTCATTATCTTGTTTTCTCACAAAGTTTGGTATTAGATTTTAATGGAATTATGGCACATATTGATTTGGAAAACAGGAACAACACCAAAGAGGGGCAGCTAATGGAATTTCTATGACAGCTATGTCTCTCTTCAAAGCCATTGGACCTGCTGCAGGTGGTACAATGTGAGTAGTCTGAATCTAATTTTTCTTCATTAGTAGAAATTTTAATCTACATGCTTTTTACTACACTTAAGATATACTATTAAAAATCATTCTGAATTTTCTTCTTTCTTTTATGATATTTGTTTATGCAGATTAACTTGGTCACAAAAGCGTATGGATGCTTCTTTCCTCCCAGGTACGATGCTCAACTAATTTGTTTGTTTATTTCTATTTGAACATTATCCCTTAAGATTACAAAGCTAGACAGTCACCACTCCCTTAAGATCACAGAGCTAGACAATCACTACTGCACTAGGCTAGCACCTGAGATATATCAAAAAAATTCAAAAGCAATTAAGTGATTGTCTTATAAGCACTTATAAACCATTTTGGGAATGTGGTTAAACTCTTTTTATATATATAGTAGTAAGTTGTTATTATCGGTTGTTATTAGCTCTCCTTAACACTCAAACAACCATTTATGTCGTAACATAAACCTAAATAAACTTTAAATAAGCTCTTCCAAACGGGTATAATAAGAGGTATATGTTGTTTTGCTAGATGTATTACTTGGTAGCTTACTATTGTGCATTTAACTGCAGGCACCCATATGGTATTTTTCTTCCTTAATTTGGTTGAAGGACTTGGAATACTTATGATGTTCAAACCATTCCTTGGTGAAAAGAAGAAAACACATTTAGATCAGTTAAACTGATATCAGACAACTTTGCAGGAGTTATAATCACAGGGTCATTATTTAGGACAGTGATGGAAACTAGATGCATTACTAGCTCTGTTCTCTGTTTCTATATTGATAGTAGCAATCTGTTCTCTGTTTCTATATTGTCCTTCTGGTCATAACCTTTATAAATTTCTTTCAACTTTCATTTGTTTAAGAG
Source organism: Medicago sativa (assembly GCF_051527215.1). Classification (NCBI taxonomy): domain Eukaryota; kingdom Viridiplantae; phylum Streptophyta; class Magnoliopsida; order Fabales; family Fabaceae; genus Medicago; species Medicago sativa. The sequence goes on along the minus strand of NC_140756.1, from coordinate 32,801,653 downwards.
AAATGACTCTCAAGTGGGAATATATAGATTACAATTCTATGTAAGTTATAATGTTTAGGAATACATAGCACCACTTGCATTATTACCCTTCTATTAATATAAATTTGATGTCCCCAAGCACAATTGTGGGGACTTATCCTCTAATCTGGGTAGGACTATATACTACATAAACAGCAAAGTTCAAGCTCAATATCTTTAGTATGTTACATAGTTCGAGTAAACAAGTCACCAGATCAACAGAAATAGAAATAAGATACACAGCATGGTTTAACAAATTAGTTTCTACATTCCCATATGTAAAATACACCATTAGCTTTCTAATAATGAACATCAACATTAACTACTAAATTACAAGAAAATCTAAGTTAATACTTCAAAGGACAAAGATCAGCATGTTGATGATATTTCAAGCCTTCATGACATTTCAACTCGGCAAAATTTTACCCGTTTAAATTAGGAATGGGGTATGATGATCCAAGTCAGATCCATAAAATAGTAATGCCCAGAGACCAACATGATTAATTTTAGTCCAGAATATCTACCCTTCACAATTATATTTGAAAGCAAACATACACTAAGTTGGAGCCTCCAGGCTTGATCTGGTTCTTGCTAAGTTGGAACTTCCAGGCTTGATCTGGCTCTTGAAATTGAATTTCCTCATCTGCTGTTAAACGAAAAGAGTGTGGATAAATAAAAACAATAAATTTAGTCTTAACTAGGTACAAAATTTCTTGAGAAATGGAAATAATCTCAACTCTATTGGTAGATAATGAAAAGCATAAACATTTGCATACATGAGAACGTTTGTCTGAGATGCATGTATAATCTTAAAACATGTTGCATAAGATTTTAATATACATGAAGACAGATGAAAAAACGTTAATTTAACATGGAAAACCACACCAGTCCGAAACATGCACAACAGCACATGAACAATAATAAGAACTTAAAGCATTTTCTCACTTGTAATACCAAATTCTCACTGGGTCTTTCACAACGAAGTTGGATCCTCTACAGTTGGGGAAAGATACATATTGGAGAGGATCCTGGTCCCTTCAGAACTCAGTCAATTTTAATGGTTCGTAGTATTTTACCTTTTAATATCTTTATCTACCTTACATTACCAAATCATCTCTAGTAAATGTATCGTCTTTTTAATAACCATTGTTACTCCTAATGTTTGTCTATCACATTCATTACCGAATTTTTGCTCGTATTTCCACTCATCTACCAGGACACTCTCATCTCAGAACATTAGCTTATGGTTACATGGTACGATATTCCTTGGAGCTTAATAGCTACCTTTCTATCACAAAGAACATCCAAAACATATCTACATTTCATCCCTTAACCTGATCCTATGACTTACAATCTCTTATTTCTCCATAAAGATCAAAATCAGCTAATGATGTAACTTTTAGTGTAGTATGAAGACTGGAAGCAACTCTTATTTCTTACAATCTCTTATTTTGAACTCAGACAAAGCTAGCACATTTTGCTAAACTTGAATTTTATAAACTCTGTTTTGCTTCTAGTGCGCCAATTAGGGGCCATTTTAGAAGTTTATTTGGAATTAACTTATGACATAAGTACGTGTGTAAATATTTGAAGAACTTATAAGATTGTGATAGCCCAATTTCACATAAGTTGTTTTCAGCTTATTTTCACAAGCTCTCTAAAGATCATGTTCCGGGTGATTTTTCGTTTTATGTTTTGAAAATTTAAAAAACCAAATTTCTTTCCAGTTGAATTTCAGTTCTCTCATTACCTTGCCTTACTATGACAAAAATAATCAAGTCAGAATGTTCTTCAGGGAATGCAAATGTCCATAAGGTTTGATCACTTGTAAAACAGCAAGGGTGTTATTTCTATTCAAAACCTGACTACTGATGTGAAAACAGTTTTTCCCATCCCAAATAAACTGCCAGATAAAAGTCCAAAAGTAGCCACCTATAGTTCCACCCCCACCCCCCACCCAATATGGGTATCTCAAACAATGCCTTGTTGGAAACACACCTTGAAGGCAAAAAAAGAGGTATGTATAAGAATTGGATATGAAATTTCATCTTCACTAGCCTCTCAACATTCAGAACTTTCTTTCTCTATACTACTGGATCAAGGTACACATAACGATAATTGGTCAAGTGCTGAGTTATCTGGGATCCAGACAAATCAAGTGAATGTTTTAGACCTCACAGTGACAGCTACTCCTAAAGATAACATGGCTTCTTTGCCCTTACAGGGGGTATCCTGGTGGTCAATCCATTACTTCAATAACCACTCAATCCCATGATTCTTTTGCAGATATGCGCTATAAAGGAGTTATTTCCACGAAGTCACCTGAATATATTGTGGGCAGAAAAGATGGAATGATGACCTATTACGAAGCCAAGAACTGGATTCCAAAGAAATAACTATTTAATTAACAAAAATGATAGGATAGGAGAGAATCTCTCCTCCAAGGGATTCCCCTTCACAATAATTACAAATATTCAAAGATTCTCCCTATCCCTGATTCTCCCTATCCCTGACATTTGTTCTTATTTATAAACATTTGTTCTTATTTATACACATTCTCTAAAACTAATCCAAATAACAAACTGTTGGAAATTTGGGGACTTACTCATCCTTACAAAACTGGCTTGTAAGGTGAGGAGTGCCTCCTCTTTATAAACTCTTCTCAAGAGTGCTATCTATCCGATGTGGGACTAAATCCACCCGCTCAAAGCCAACACAATGAAGGTGTTGGAGGCTGCAATTAAGGCTAACCAAAGGTCGCAATTTAGGCGACTAGGGGAAGACCGCAATTAAGGCGGAATTTCCAACACAAACTAAGTAACTTCTCTAACAACTCATAACTACAATCCAAACAACAAACTAACTGATTCTTCTAACTACTTTAACTACTCTAATATCTATTATTCTGTATCCTAACAAGACCAGACTCACAGGCAGAAGGAACTGGAACAATGACTGCCTTTTGTGCAGGCAGAACTGGGAAAAACGAGAAGGGATGGAACTTGGTCAAGAACGACAGGAAAAGAAAGGAAGGGACAAAGAAATAGAGAGGGACATGATGTGTTAGCTTTGATATTGAAACAAAAATCATAAAATCTATTTCTGTAGTATTGGGCTTTAGCTGAAAACTGTTTTAAAATTAAGTAAAAAAAAAACTAATTTAACTCCATTTTACCCAAATATGGTTTGTTTTCAAATTGAAAAAACTTTTAAAACCACAAACTTAGAACCACCGAACGGCCCCTCAAGATAGTTTGTAGTAGCAGCTTATACAAAGTTTGTATGAAGTTTATCCTTATTCTCTCTTCAACAGTAAAAGCAGCCTATATATAAACTCTAATATGATAAACACTTATTGAATAATAAGCTTTTAATTAAATTAAATTGTTTATCCAAACCCTTCCGTACATTAGTGTACATAAACCATCTTATTTACAATTTCTTCTTGCCCACGATTCCAAATTCTACCAAAAAAAAGGTATGATTCTGACCATCCTCACTACTGTATAAAATATTTGAGTCCCTTAATGTTGCATGATCTGAGATTCTTATTTTTCTTTCTATACCAAAAGCAAAGCTTCAAAACACTTCTTTCAATCAACATGTTTGGTGCCTAAAGATTGGTATATGTTATAACACGTCAAATGATTTAGGTCTCATCTACCTGATTCCCTTCTTAGCATCCCCTTTTTATACTGACTTTGTTTTTATTAGTTTTCATCTCTGTTATCAAAAGCGGTCGCGCCGGCCGCTATAGCGGAAAAATCAGGACCACCGCGTCAGGGCACGTCGGCGCGTGGCAGAAGTGGAAAGCAGTCAAAGAGGACCTATCGATAGTAAAACGATAATTTGTACTAGTTGTATATAATTGGTATTAGTGATTTTCAATTTTGCTATCCCTTTTATTTCATATTATGAATACGTCATGAAATTTGGAGTAATGTTTAAGGTATTTTAGTATTTCTTATTGAATAGTATGGTATTTAGTATTAAATTTATTAGTGGTCACACCACCGAAATAGTGCCCACTACGCACCCCTCTCCTGCGCCGCGCCAATTTTTGGGTTGGCCGCGCCACGCCGCATTTCTGCATTGACAATAGAGGTTTTCATCATTTTTAGACAAACATCGAACCTTGACGTGCCCATTTTAAACTCTACCTCTTGAACACTTTCCACCTCAAATATTATCTAACCTTAGGTACAGAGCCTCTTGGTTCTCTCAGTGTACCTTTAGCTACCTTCTAAATGACTGAATGCAAATCTTGCTTCCACAACATACTTGTGCCACAATGCATTTTATTCGAGTAACAACCTAGAATTAACTATCTAACATGACCCTTGTATCCAAACATGGAATCAAATATATAATGATTGGCAACAAATCAAAGCATTAACAGAGTTGCATAATAGCACAAGATCAACAAATTTCTTCTTTCAAAACACAGATCTTAAGTTCAAAACTAATCCTAACAAAATCAACTTGTAAGGTGAGGAATACCAACCACTTATAGACACATTTTAAGGCCTTATCTCATAAAATTTGAGATTCTTATTAAGAATACTCTAGACTCTTAACAATACTATAGACCACGAACAACAAAATGAATAATAGAAATGAACTCAAAAAAGGAATCTATCGTGAATTTGAGGCATTATGACCTAAGATGCCTAATTAAATTCAACTGTAAAAGAACTTATCAGTAGCTTATACAAACGAACTTATCATTTATGCTCAAGACTGATTTATTTTAAAATTATCTTGAGAAAGTAAGTTAAAAAAACATACTCTTTAGTCAGTTGTTACTGTGAAAAAGATCATTCAAACTAAAATGCACACTTATAATACAAGCCAAGATACTAACAAATCTGATCTACGTCACATGCCTTTGTTGGGAAACGCAATAAGATTGAAAATTTATTAGAAACTTTAGATAACAACGTAACAAGGCAACTTAAAAAGTTAAAATCAGTATACATACATTATATATATCACATCTGAATGACTAAGTATTTTGAAAACTTGCAATAGATGCACAAACCTCATTTAGCCATGAATAGACTTGCAAGCACCATGTTTGTCTGTGAGCAACTGCAACAAATTGTTAACCAAAGAAACCACGGCACTTTGCTGACCCACACAAGCATTTCTTTCTCCTTCTAAAGGCACTGCTACCTCCAGCATGACCAGCATGGGTAATTCCATAATCATATGTTAACTCTGCCATTGGAGGAATATGTCTAAGGGCAAAAAATGCAATGTGGATAAAGGATTGATTATTTTCCGCATATAAGACTGGCTGCCAAAAAACATTTGGGGAGCAACTATGATTCATGAATCTAGCTATATTTCCCACATTCTTGGCACTTATAATTAGAGGAGATGGTATAGTATAATCCTCACTACATACATTTGAACTTACATCTTCCAGTAAGCTAGGTTCATAATTCCACTTGAAAGGTTCATAAATACGGCTTGTATCAAAAACATATTCGTCATTATCTCCTTCAACATTCTGATATACCTTGGCTCTGTTAATAACTTCTCCTGCATACTCACAAATAAAAGTACCAGCACGTATAGGATCCAGTGTTCGAAGCCCCCAACCTCTACCCTTTGTTCTGAACACTTCCATGTGTTGTTTTAAACCAGTCTGTGATACTCGATTTTTGCAGGTAGGAAAACACCGACACATAGGGCCACATTCATGAATAAGCGGCTTCCGACTCACTAGAATACTATTTGCAGTATACGGAAAATCACCCTCATTTCTTTGAATGCATGAACAGTTCAAATCACCTGGGACACATGCTGTGTTACAATTGCAGCTTAAAGAAGGCTGCACTAGACCAAAAGGTTTCGGGTTTTTGAGAGACGTGAAATAAGTGAAAAAAGCAGGACCCTTCTCATCATCGACATCATTGACAAGTGATACTGGAATACTTTCAACCCCATTGGAGAGGTCAGCAAGAATAAAACCATTCCTTGTACAGGAACCTGCCTTCCACTTTTGAGCCAATTTCCAAGCAGCATAAGCAATTTTTTGACCAGGTAACCTTACCAACTTATACTTAAATATACCACCGCCAGATTTCCCTCTTTCAATCCAAGAATCTTGGATTTTATATAAACCATCATACATATAGATTTTTGAACTTCTATTCACAGGATCTCTCACGCCTCGAATGACTCTAACTTCATCGTGCCGCTGTGCACTTCTGTCCAAAGCAAGATTACCTCTTTGAAGCTTCTGATCAGTCACATGTTTATCTTTCTTGTTGAAATTCTCACCCTGACCACTATAAATTAAAACATTATTATCCTCTGTATCATCACCGTATACACCTGACGAAACAACGCTTAACGCCACAGTATCCTCCTTAGATCCATCCTTGATACTCATATAATCAATTCCTCCCATTGATTGAGCATGCAAACCCACAAGACACATTTCCATTCGAAAAAAGAAAACATCCCCAATCTCAATCCCAGGCACCACGCCCGCTCTTCTCCTCGTGTTAGTTTTAAACCCTTTACAAGTCAAAGCATTACTCGCTCTTAGATCTGCACGCTTGATAGCAAGTGCATTGTTTAGTTCCTTCGACTCTTCAAGTTGGCATAGCCTCCTTCGAATTGAATCAAACGTCATAAGCACATGATTAACTGACTCCCTATCACCATCATCTTTTAGTGTCGGGTTAACACCAACATAAGAACTCGTACCACCAACAACCGGCTCGCGAGTTTTGTTCTTCTTCCTTTTAAGAAACTCTTTGCAATTCTCAATATTATCCGTACTACGCTTTCGTTTATCACCTACAAACCCTTCCGAATAATCGTCGCTATCTCCATAGCCTTGTTGATTCATTTCTTCATCATGTGAACTCTTGTAGACCCTTATTGGAGTCACTTTGGCAGCAACAGGAGTGTCATGAGCTGCTGCTGCTGCTGCTTTCACCGGCGTTTTCTCGGCTACTTTGACATCAACAGGGGTTTCCTCAGCTTCTTTCGGAAGAGGAATTTGATGGGGTTTGACAAATGAGTAAAATGGAGGAAACCCAGATGGGTATCCACCAGAAAACACGGATTGAACATGTTTTGGTAAAACAGGTGCTAAACTACGTAAGGGTTTGACTTCAACAATCTTAGATTTGTCAAATGAATCTGAAGCAGTGTTGTTGTTGTGTTGTTCTTCCATTATTATAAATAAACCCTATCAACAAACCTAAAATCAATGAAAGAAATTTCACATTTTTAATACAAAATTATAATAAAGTTGTAATTTAAAAAAAAAAATTACCTAAAGTTGTAACATGTGGATGTTGAAGAAGAAGAAGAGAAACGAATGTTGGGAGTCTTCTAGAATTCAGAGAGGAAGAAATTGTTTGTAATAAGATCGTTTGTTCTTCTCAGTTTCTTTGACTTGTACTATTTTTTGACTTTGTGAAAATATATATATATATATACTTAAAATAAAAAATATTTGCAAAATTTTGTCATCCTAAAGCTCAATTGATAGAGGTATATGTATGTAATATCTAAAGTTTAAACTCTATATTTTCAACTTATTTATTTTAAATATGAATTTTTAATCATTAAACTATTTGACCAAACAATTAGATAAATATTTGTCCCCGTGAGTTTAGCTCAGTTGGTAAGGACAATGCATAATTGCATAATATATGCAAGGTTTGAGGTTCGAACCTCATACACCACCAAAAAAAAGATAAATATTTGTAAAATTATACAATTTGTCTTTTAATTTAATTTCAGATAACAATAACAATGTTTTTTACAATTTGTCATTTAATTTAATTTCAGATAACAATGTTTTTCAGATAACAATGCTTTTTAGATTTAAACGTTTATGTTATAAAATGTCAACATTGTTATTCTTTTTGATCAAATAGATATCAAAATTTTGAACATACAAACCAAGAAACTCATATTTTATTGAAAAAAATTCATAAAATAGATATGATATTGACATTTTATAACACTAATGATTAAATCAAAGAAAATAAAGGACAAAAATGTTAGATAAAATTAAGTTAAGGGGTAGATTGTTGTAATTTTTTTCCTAAAAAAAATTTAAAAAAAACATCTTTAATTCTATGAAAAAATATTGAATTTCCCATTGTGCATTCATTTGGATTATATAATCCTAACTACATCTTTAATATTTCGGATTTTATAATAGGAACAACTCAAAAATTCATAAACCAAATACAAATTGTCCTGTTTTTTTTTTTTAGGGAAAATTGTCCTACTTTATGTAATTCCTTTTTTAAATAATTCAAAAAGGTATAAACTAGAAAAAGATAATACAAGATCGGATTATATAATCTCAAATATGTTAAATCTCCAGCAAACCAATTTCAAATAACAATTGTAATTCATATGTTAACATATTTCAGATTATATAATTCAAATTTTGTCAGCCTACATATCAAACATTTTTGTGACAAGCATAGTCAGTTTAAGAATCATAACCATTCTAATTACTCTATAATCATTTTTTCACTTTTTTATCTATAAAATAATCAAGAGACATAATCAAATATACATTCTTCTTTGAACTAATTCATTCATGTAATTGACCACAATGAGATATTCAACCAAATCTCAACTTGTTTGATTGCTTATCCTTTGATAGTTTAAAACATTAAATTTAGATGTCAAATATAATAAAAAGGTCATTTGCTGCATCTCTAACATACAATTCAAATTCAAGAAAACTATTGAGTCTAAGAATCATGATACATTGCTACTTGCTTACAACAATCTTAATCATAAGCAAAATTGTAAACTCACCAGTTCATAATACAAATTTCACCAAATAAAAATAACATAGATAGCTAAGAAAAATAATTGTTGGAAGGGAATGAATAGTTGATCATTCATCTACAACTAGTGTTGTAGCACGCGACTCAAGGTGAGCCTTCTCATTCCAACAATACTTTTATTGGTGCAAATATGATCATCTTATTCTCAAGTATGGCTAAGCAAGACCTTAGTCTTAAGACATTAGACAACAATATCTACAATTAAGTTGTGAGGAAAAAAATATATATATACCCAAATTGAGAAGAGAAAACATCAATTAGTTGAAAGCTCAAATTACTCATTATTTGGCCGTAAAAAAGTAGAAACGGCACATAACAGGCAAAAGAAAGTGAACTACAAAAAAAAAATATGGAAGAGATAACAGAGGAATTAGGCAGCTACATTTTAAATCATCAGATCAAATTATCCTATAATATTTGTTTCAGAATGAATTTAGAAGTTGAGAAGATCTTTCGATAATGGCAAACCCAAGTGTCGCGTCATTTTTCGGAGATCAAGGCTATTTGATTAGCTTTTGACTCACTTGATTATTTCACGACCGAACATTTAATTTTTTTAAGAAAAGGGGAAAAAGTTCAAACTACCCCATATTTGAAAAGATTTAGGGTTCGGGGGTTAATTACATAAAGGGAAGGTGCTAGCACCCTTTATGTCCGTAGTACTCTACGGGAACCTCTTGGTTTTATCTAAACAATGTGCTATAACTTTCTTGTTTTGAGAAAAAATGGAATTTTGAATGATTAAAAATACAAAGACCTAATTATCTACATTTTATTGATTTGGAAAGACAAATCCTTTGCTACGTACCCGTGAGGGATCAAAATCACGTAGTTCGTGGTAGAAATTGACGTTTGATTGGTTTTGTGTTTTTTATTGGTTTCGAAAAAGGGTTTTAAAAATAAAAGCCAAGTGGCAAATAAGAATTTGTTTGTGTTTTTTAATTTAAATGAAAATAGACTCGAAGTAGAATTAAATTGATTGACGTTTGATTTAAGAAAATAAAATAAAAAAGACGATCACTTGATTTAGGATCAAGGTTTGTCTATGAAAATATTTTTTGTGATTTTTGGTTATTTACTTTTTTTGTTTTTTAAATAATTGAACTAGAATTAAACTAACGGAGTAGAAAAATAAAAGCGTAGGTACCTTATGGTGGCGTTGGACCACCACAAGGACCTTTTACCTAAACTACCAAGTATAAAAAAGTAAACATACACCCACACACGCACACATGTACCTAAACTATTACAAAAACCTATTTTACATTCTAAGGTCTGCAAAAAATAAATAATTTACATTATGGCCTATTTTACATTTCTAAATTATGTGCAAGAAAAAAAAATGGAATGAAGATGTAAAAATAATATGTGAGTGCTGGTAACTAAATAACATAAAGAGAAAATAAAATGCTAAAAAAAATAAAATGCAAGGAATATTTAAAAATGCATGAAAATGATAAAAAAAAAAAAAAAACGAGATTATGGGGTGTTAACAGTAATAAGGGGTGTGTGGAAATGAAAGAAGAAGTGGAAATGGGCTTAGGTTAAAACGAACCGGGTCGGTCTTTGTGTTGGATCGGTTCTGTTAAAGGAACGGGTCTGGGACATGGGTTAGTGAATCAGGACCGTCTATTTGATCAGACGTCACTGATTCAATCACGAGGTGGAGCATTATTGACTGTGTGATTCAGAACCAAGGATCCAATGGACGAGTACACACGCTAAGGCGTGGTCTGGCACGCATTGGATCTAGGTAAGGGTATATATACCCAACGCCATTAGAAACCCTCATTCTTTCCACTATTTTCTCTCTCTGCAATCTTATATTCTCTCGTCTCTCTCTGTACCTTCTCCAGAAAACCGGCGAGTATGAGTTTCTTGGCACGGTGGTTGGCCGGCCATGGTGGTGGCGCCGCCGCGCCAGACATCAAGAAGGGTCCTTTTTTTATCTTTTTTTATTTTTCGAGTACTATTCTTCCTCTTCTTCTCAATTCTAACCCTAAAATTTTCAAAATACACCCACACAGTTTAAGATCTAAGGAGAAAGAGATTATACCTTTTGTGCTTCTTTGAAATGACTCGGCTTTGATGTATGTAGCTGATGCCGCCTCTAGAACGGTTTGCAAGTGTTGATGATGACCGGTTCGTCCTTCTTGATTTCGTCCCTTCTGATTCTAGATCGGCGTTGCGACTGTGAGCTGGTTCGTGCTTTTGGTTGTTGAGGACATGTGCGGTTGTGGGTTCACATATTTGTGTTCGTGATTGGATTGGAAGCTGGCCGTGAGTATGAGGTTTTGTTAAAAGGGTTGTGTGATCAGCGACGGCTTGAGTAGGTTTGACGAGGTTTATCGGATTGCGGGCGTGTGTGATTTGAAGTTGGGTTTTGAGACATTATGGTCGTGATGTTTTTTGTGAGTTTTTGTTTTACGGTTTGGAAAATTGAGGGTTGCAATGTCTGTTGAATATTAGGCCATGATTGTATGGGAAAATTGCTGGAAATTGAAAATTTTGCTCCTGGAAATTGGTCCGAAAATGGCATGGGATTGATGAACTTTTGAGTGAATTTGTTATGCGTTTTTGGCCTTTTGCAGGTTTAGAGGTTGATGAAATTGCTGGTGCGTGAAGTTGGGTTTAGGGTGTTGATGAAAAAAATGGTTTTTGTTTACAGACGTGAAGCTGTGTTGCAGGTTATAGGTTTTGCTGGGTTTCGGTTCTGTGAAATTGTGACCCCCTTTGCTGATGAATTGAAGCTGTTATTTATAGTGAAAGATATGGGACCTAGGGTCTGTTGAAAGATGCAGAAAAATTGGCTTGGATTGGTATGAGAGGAGCGGTTTCTGTTCCTGGAGAATTGCTTGCAGATTGGCTTGTCAAAGCTGGCTTTGGATTAGAACAGAAGATGCACGCGTGACAGGCTTTACTTGGATTGGAACTCTTTTTTTTAGACTTTATCAGATAATAATAAAATAAAAGAAAAAATAAAATGATAGTAAAAACAAAATAAATAAATAAATAAATAATAAATAAAAAAAACTATGCAGACTTGAGCTTATCTTAAAAATAAAAAGAAATAATGACTAAAATAAAAAACTAAAACTAAAATTAAAATTAATTAAAAAATAAAAGATGGAAATAAAAAATAAAAGAGGAAAGAGGGCCCGACTCGGGATCAAAAATGAGGTATTTTAAAATACCTCTCTACCGAATTTTTCACTGAACAGCTGGAGACTAATTAAGGTTAAACGACATGTGTCAGTGTATGAATGTAGGATCCTTAGGTCAAAAATTGGGGTATGACAACAAGTATGCAAATGGTATCGTTTGATATTTTCATGTTGTCAAAAGAGACTAAACATTGGTGGGAGAATACTCGCCAATGTACGGAAGCAAAGGATGTTGTAATCATTTAAGAAACCATCGCAAGAGAATTTCTAGAGCAGTATTTTCCTGGGGATGTTCTCAACCGTAAAGTGGGGGAATTCTTTGAACCGAAGCAAGGGAATATGTTTATGGCTGACTATGCAGTCAAATTTGAGAAATTATCTTGGTTTTGTCCCACTATAATTATGAAGATGCAGAGTGCTCCAAATGTGTTAAATTCGAGCATGACTTACAATTCAAAATTAAGCAATCAGTTGGCTATTCTTTGAAGAAGAAAAACACAATTTGTTCGCTATCAAGAAATATACTATTTTTCTATCCTTGTGATGAAAAGAACATGTCGAGAGTAACTCGCTATAAGAATGTCGGTCATAAGAAGGACAAAAGGTCCTGATTAAAATAATTTTAGGGTGTGTAGTAGAATTAAGATACAAGAAGAAAATTTTATAAGATATATTTAGACAACAAAATTTAACGATATATATATATATATCCAAAAATAAATCTACATCAAAATAATTTGAATAGACCTTCAGTTACACATCTTATTATTGAAGTTATGTGTAGAAGCACATCAAGAATAAGTCAAAGTACAATGATACGAACTAATTCATGCAACAAGTACAACTGAAACACTCATATTCATAGAGTTAGAAATAACGAATTCTGAAAATAATACAACCAATAATCAATTTATTTACTCACAAACCAAAGAACAAAATCATAGAAATAACACAATCAAGGGTATGCCACGAAACCAACATTGTTCTTACCATGTTATTGTCATCCATCTTAAGCCTAAAATACCCGAGTTAATATTTCAAGTTTATGAAATCCAGTTTGTAAATTTATTATGTCAACATAAAGTTCATGTATATACAAATTCAATATTGTTGTTCTTGGTAATTATTAGCAGTACATTAAATATATACCAATTAGTTTTACGACATTAACACAAACAACATATATACATATGCCATACATGTATCATAAGACACTAACACTAGTCAGAGAAGCGGTAAGAAAAATATCAAAATGTTTTCTGAAATGTAGAAATTGTTATCATGGATCATTAGATAACAAAAAACGTAGCAGGAAAAATTGTTATCTGTGTTAACAATGATCGAAAAATCATGTGTTTAACTATATAGAAAAGTTATAGTTAAAACATATGATATATTTTTCAAAAACAATATACAAAAAGATATAGCATCAAACCGCGCATCTCGCGAGTCTATACCTAATATTTATTAAAGGAGTATCTAACTATGAAAACCAAATGAAATGTTGAGGTATGTCAGAATGTTAATGTTATAACTTTTAAACACATGACACATTTGCTATAAAAAAAAACACATGACGACTACAATTAAATTGATTAACAAATTCATATGTGTTGATAAGTACAATTGAATATGAATTTAGTAATTATTCGACATCACAAATTACACCTTAATGTACAAAGTTTGTAATGATTGTATAACCCTCATGAAAAATTATTGTGTGCAAACACGAAATGTTTTACAAACAACCACTAAACAAATGACAAATAACAACAAATGATTATATTTTGATTCAACAATTTCATAAATTATACGGTATATTTGGTAATAGTCATTATTATTATCGTTTCATTTTAATTTTTTTTAAATCAAATGTGTTTAATCAATTAGAAAAGTTATAGTTAAAACATCATATATATTTTTCAACATACAAAAATATATAGTATCAAACCTCGCATCGCACGAGTCTATATATAGTATTTATTAATATTGCAGCATTTATCATAATTATTTAGACACATCATTGAAATATCAATTTTAAGAAAAATTGGCATCCGCAACATAAACATACATACAAATTAGCTACTAAATAATAAAATCAAACATCATGATATTATATTTGTCACAATCAATAGTTAAAATTCAACAATAACAACATTCACCACTTCTATTGACACATCTAACTTTTTAAATTAGAAAGACTCCCAAAAACTTTGACTTTTCTTGAGTTTCGTTACAATTAAGTACAAGAATTTGTGATTCATTTTGTAATGTTTTTTGTTTTTGTAAATCATAGTTTTTTTTTAAGGAATAAATCATAGTTGTTATGCTTACAACTAAATTATCATATTTGATATCTCTTTTGATTTTTTATCACGTTAAACAATCTTCAGTAATCTTTTTCCTTAGTTTTTGAAATAAATCTTGGTTCCCGTACAAAATCTAATAATTTCTTTAACTTCGTTTACGAGCCCACCAGAATGACAACAATCAGCCACAATAACAAATGAGTGACTATGCGAAACTCATTCGTTGTAACATAGATTGGTATTTACATTATATATTATAAAAAAATGTGGTTGTAATGCAATATTGCTATAATGTTGTCCTAGAATGAGATAAACTACATTGAAAACATACAATATAGTGACTCGCCCATTGATATGATATACTCAAAAAATCATATCCAGCTCCTTAGTGTTCTGAAATAATTAGATATATGGCTTAATAGTGCAGCACCTACCAATCAATCAATATTGCATCATTTATCATAAACATAAATAAACACACAAATTAGTTACTAAATAATAAAATCAAACATCACTATGTTACGTTTGCCCTAATGCAGCATAAACATACAAATTATCTACTAAATAATAAAATCAAACATCATGATATTATGTTTGCCCTAATGCAACATAAACATACACACAAATTAGCTACTAAATATTTTTTTTTGTTACAATTAGCTACTAAATAATAATATCAAACATCACGATGTTATGTTTGTTCTAATTAATAATTAAAATCCAGCAATAACAACTTTTGTCACTCCTGATGACACATCTAATTCTAAACATTAGAAGGACCACCCAAAAAATTCAAATTTGCGTGAGTTTCACTACAATAAAGTCCAGAGATTTGTGATAGGTCCCCGAGCTTTTTGTAAATGATAGCTCTAATACTTTCAACTAAGTCCCGATATATGACTTCCCCTTTGGTTTTTTTTTTTATCATGCTAAGCAAAAATTTGGTAAAAAGTGCACTGTTTTTCAATCGTTCCCAATCTATGCTCCCAAAGCTATGATTTTGGATGCTAAAGAGCAACAAAAGAGAACCAACAGTCATGAAATTAAGCATTGGTTGGAAACGCTTTATGATTTGATTCATGAAGCTCAAGATTTAGTTGATGATTTTTCAACCGAAGACTTGGCTCGTCAATTGATGATTAAAGAAAAAGGGCAAACAGTTTCGCATATTCTTCTCATTATCAAACAAGATTGGTTTCAATTTAAAAAAGTTTCCCAAAGTTAGGAAAGTGATAAAGATCTTTGCTGACCTTAATATTGGTAAAAGGGTATTTAATTTTACTACAAACATTCCTAACAAATTGGTTATGAACCGAAGAAACACACTTACTTTCATTTCAGAAGAACGTGTTGCTGGAAGAGACGATGTTAAAAATGGTTTGTTAAGGTTGGTGTTGGACACCAACAATGAAGAAAAGATTGCCAATGATGTTGTAAAAATCACTTTTTATTTTTTAGTACAAAATTTCATATTTTAATGAAACTAGGTTAATTAACTATGAAAAAAATACTTAGAACTTAACGTTGAATCCAGTTTTGAAAGAAAAGAAAAAAGAAATGTTGAATCCTATAAAAATAATGTTGGATCACAGGTCAGCTAGGTTCATGTAAACATTGTGAGCAAGTTTTTCCAATTGAAGTGTGTTTTTGTGGCATTCACTCTAACTCACTGTCAGAATGTTAATTTTATAACTTTTAAACACATGACACCTTTGCTAAAAAAAAAACACATGACGCCTACAATTAAATTGATTAACAAATTCATATGTGTTGATAAGTGCAATTAAATATGAATTTTGTAATTATTCGACATTACAAATTACACCTTAATGTACAAAGTTTTTAATGGTTGTATAACCCTCGTGAAAAATTATTGTGTGTAAACACACAATGTTTTACAAACAACCACTAAACAAATGACAAATAACAACAAATGATTATATTTTGATTCAACAATTTCATAAATTATACGGTATATTTGGTAATAGCCATTATTATTATCGTTTCATTTTATTGTTTTTTTAAATCAAATGTGTTTAATCAATTAGTAAAGTTATAGTTAGAACATCATATATATTTTTCAACATACAAAAATATATAGTATCAAACCGCGCATCGCACGAGTTTATATATAGTATTTATTAATATTGCAGCATTTATCATAACTATTTAGACACATCATTGAAACATCAATTTTAACAAAAATTGGCATCCGCAACATAAACATACATACAAAGTAGCTACTAAATAATAAAATCAAACATCATTCACCAATCATACGAATGAGTTTCGCATAGTCACTCATTTGTTATTGTATATTTGTCCCAATCAATAGTTAAAATTCAACAATAACAACATTCACCACTTCTATTGACACATCTAACTTTTTAAATTAGAAAAACTCCCAAAAACTTTGACTTTTCTTGAGTTTCGTTGCAATTAAGTACAAGAATTTTAGATTCATCTTACTTGATACTAAATGGCTTTACATTGGTGACTTTTGCAACGAACTCTATTTACCTCCGCCAAAGCCAGAGAGTGGTAGTGGTGGTCCTTCGGGATTAGAAAGTGGTAGTGGTAGTGCTCACCATGATTCAATTGATTATAGTTTGTATGTTGAAACTGAGGTGATATCCATTGGTAAGTATAAGGAAGACATTCCGGGTTCAGCAGAGAAGATTGAGTCGGATAATGCAATTGCTTCAGATGTTATTTGTCACTTTTTTGGTAAATTCTCTTCCTTAAGAGGATTATCATTGAAATTTTTGGCTGATTTTTTTTTATCTGTTGACAAATTTGATTTGAGGAATTGGGTAGTTGCTGGGCTGATAATAGGTTTATGTGAGTGTTTTTTTTTTTTTTTTTTGTAAATCATAGTTGTTATGCTTACAACTAAGTTATCATATTTGACATCTCTTTTGATTTTTTTATCACGTAATACAATCTTCAGTAATCTTTTTCCTTAGTTTTTGAAATAAATCTTGGTTCCCGTACAAAATCTAATAATTTCTTTAACTTCGTTCGTGAGCCCACCAGAATGGCAAAAATCAGCCACAATAACAAATGAGTGACTATGCGAAACTCATTCGTTGTAACATAGATTAGTATTTACCTTATGTACTATAAAAATATGTGGTTGTAATGCAATATTGCTATAATGTTGTCCTAGAATGAGATGAATTACATTGAAAACATACAATATAGTGACTCACCCATTGATATGATATACTCAAAAATCATATTCAGCTCCTTAGCGTTCTGCAATAATCAGATATATGGTTTAATATTGCAGCACTTACCAATCAATCAATATTGCATCATTTATCACAAACATAAATAAACACACAAATTAGCTACTAAATAATAAAACCAAACATCACGATGTTACATTTGCCCTAAATCAGCATAAACTTACACACAAATTATCTACTAAATAATAAAACCAAACATCATAATATTATGTTTGCCCTAATGCAACATAAACATACAAACAAATTAGCTACTAAATAATAATATCAAACATCACGATATTATGTTTGTTCTAATTAATAATTAAAATTCAACAATAACAACTTTTGTCACTCCAGATGACACATCTAATTCTAAACATTAAAAGGACCTCCCAAAAACTTCAAATTTGCCTGAGTTTCACTACAATAAAGTCCGGAGATTTGTGATAGGCCCCCTAGCTTTTTGTAAATGATAGCTCTAATACTTTCAACTAAGCCCCGATATGTGACTTCCCCTTTGGTTTTTTTATCACGCTAAGCAAAAATTTGGTAAAAAGTGCGTTGTTTTTCAATCGTTCCCAATCTATGCTCCCAAAGCATCTTAGTGAGTTTAACATACACTTAAAAGAATGTCCAAGTGATGAGTTGCCCTATTTTGTAAGTTTAAATTTGTAACCTTCATTTTTTCTTAGTTTCTTAGTTGAATCTAGGTCCCTGTTACTAAATCCAATAATCTCTTTTGCTCCATCCAAAAACCCTCCAAAATTACAATAATCAACAACAATGACAAATGAGCGATCATGCGAAACTCCTTTACTGATATACCGTGGGTCTGAGTCTACACAACGCACAACACAAAAACAAAAATCCTACAACTATAAGTACATAGTACCCTCACGGCCTACACCACCACCACATCAATGACATTAACTAGCCAAAACAAATACAATTTAGAGTATGTTAATTAGTTCTTAATGAATCAAAGATTTAGTCCATTGTATCATATATGTTTTTTCATTTTTTTACCTTAAACAGAAAACAATACTAAAACTATTTTTTCCATTGAGTATTCTTTAATTCTTTTATATTTGAAACGAGTGTTACTATATAGAATCATTGAAAAGTTCATAATTATTGAAATCTATCGAGCAAAAGAAATGTATAGAAACAAGCAAATGAAGGGAGAAAATAACACACCGTGACAGCATTATCATGATCATCATCTAAGATCTAAACAAACATTTTCTAGTGTTGATACAGAAAAAAACAAAAAATGGAAAGAAAAGTAAAAAAAATAGAACTCTGAAGTTTGATGCAATTGATTGTTACTTAACAGGCTGGAAGGATTTGAAACAGTATGAAGAATCAAAAACATTCTGTTTCAGTGGGTATTGACTCTTCCGCAAGCCCATTCGCAGCTTACAAATTTCAACCTGAATGGAAGGAAGGACTCTTTCACACTAGTGTACATGGGTACGCTTCTGGAACCTCAAAATCGGTATTTATGCAAATGCTATGAAAAAGTTTCTTAAATCAGGTTTTGGTGTTGAGTTGAATATCGATACGGTGGCTGTTTACAACCATTTGGTTCAGAAGAAAAATTCAAAGTGAAAATTCTAGTTTATTCAAGTCATTTCCTTTACTTTAATTATGCATGTTAAGAATCATAATTTATAGACAATTATATTGAATTTATTAATATACGTACCAACTAGGTTTTTGATGGCACTTTTATTTTTTAAACAAAGTTTATATTTTCATTTGGTAACAAATTGCGTTGGAATTATGATTATATTCTAAGTAAGAATAATATTAAAACTGTTACTATATTAGATTTCATCTAAGTGTACAATAGACTTATATTTTAACAATATATACATAATTGTTGATCATAACATTATAGAGGAATGATTTATGTTGCAATAATAAAAATAACCTATTAAATATAGATAATTGATTCAAATGATGTGCCAGTGCCTCCCCTGGATGAACTTTCTGTAGCACTGTTTTTGGTTTTATTACAATAATTACTTTTTGATAAATTGACAAAATGATGTTATTAGAATTACAAAATTCATGTTGATTTAAAATAATATTCAAAATATAACAAAAAAAAATGAAGTTTATGATCAGTTGAACTTTTTACTAATAGAATAAACAGATCCTATTTCAATAATAATCGTGCACTTTATCGTATATTTTAAAATAATATCGAGTAAATAACACCAACAAAGTAAAAATAACACAAATTTATTTTTGGTTTAACGGATCTGAATATAATATCAAAATGTTAGTGTTCAAAGACTTGTTTTGATGAAAGAAGTATTATTTATTTTCTAATTTTAGTGTTGAAAGACATGTTTCATTGTTAAAATGTATGAAATTTGTACTATTGTACGAACGTATATAATAGTGTATCGTGGTTAGGGGTGTAATATGAAATTCTACAATTATATTAAGTGAAATGAGTATTGTTAAACCAAGTGCAGTGAGTTGAATTAAACATTAAACATTCATATAGTGTAACATCCACAGTTTGATAGATAAATCTAAATATTAAAGAAAGTGTATCAAGCCACGTGTATAATTAATCATTTATGTAGTGTGACATCCATAGTTTGATAGATATGTCTCGGTGTCAAATAAAGTGCATCGAACCACATGTATTAAACGTATTATTTGTAGTATATTGTGTGCAGTTTTGTAAAGTTGGGAAGACACATTTAAAGATAACAATATTTTGTGTTTCAACATGTCCATATGTATATATGTATGATTGTTTTAAGTTGTATCAAGTATAGTTAAGTAAGAAATTAAATTAATAAGAATAATTTCTTAATACAAAAAAATATTGTCACCATTTTTTCTCTATTCCGTAGATATTTTACCTGATTTATGAAATAAACTCTTTTAGAATCCATTGGTTTATTGTATGACAAAAAGTTGGATAGAAGAAGAATATGATACAAATTCGCGAGTTAGGGAAATTGTACGTAGGACTATATAAATATATATAGACACACACATACATCTATATATACACACACACACACACACACACACACACACACACACACACACACACATATATATATATATATATATATATACTTAAATTAATATTTGAAATTGAAATAATTAAATTGGTATTGTCCAGATGTGAATGAAATATTTTTTATAGAACGAAAGTTAGAACCACCATGTGTGCTTGTTGTTTTGTTTAGTGTCACAATCATTGTTAAATTCCACGTATATCATTTGATCTATGTATGAACTTAAATTAAAGTGCAATGTTAATTTGTTATAATCATGCATTTATAGGCAATCTTTTTAAAAATATAGACATGTATTTTTTAAATTAAAAAGTCGACTTTTGTAAACTCCATCGTGTATGGTTTTATTCAAAATTTTATTTAAATCCAATTTTTAGTTTTATTATAATATGGTATTTTATATTGAAACCTATTGATTACATTAATAACAAGAAAAACAACACACATTTCATACATATTAATATGAGTTTTTAACAAGGAATCTTTTTTATACAGATGCAAATGCTCTCTATCTTAGTTTTTTTTTTCTTCTTTTTCAGTTTTATTAAAATATAACTTCAATTTCTTTTGATCTATCACATCGTGTACTATGCTGTAAAAGGGTGAAATATCAAGTCTTCTCGTCCCTATCTTTAATAAGGCATGCACACGTAGGTTGATTTTTTTGGTGGTGGCCGGGGTTTGAACCCCAAACCTTGCATATTTTATGCATTGTCCATATCAATTGAGCTAAGCTCACGAGGACACGCGTAGGTTGATTGACATAAAGCAAAGTGGTTCCTTGTTTAATTAATGTGTAATAAAATGGGAAAACATAATTATTTTAGCAAACAAAAGATATAATACGTTAAATTATTTATGAATACTCAATTAATATGTATATGATTTATCATTAATTTAATAAATTTATGAATACTAAATTATATTTACCAAAGTAGATGAGTATTTTTTTTGTCTAACCGGCCATTAATTTTGTGAAACAATACCTTTGTATCAAACAATGACGTATGCATTTCAAATTATTCAAATAAGATTGGGTTGCATCTTGTGACAAACAAATGGACATCTTGTTTCGTTGCCATTAAATGAACATTGCAACCTTCCAAACCATCCAAGCAAAAATGAAAGAGGCATGGACAAGTTTGAAATCATTCATTCACATATAAATTTTTTAATAGTAAAATGGTTACAACTATATGAAGTATATATTCTTCATTTCTATTTCAATTACTTGTTACAAAAAATATTGTTAGTGCTCATTGAGAAATATAATTTTACTTTTATTGGAATTAGAAATTATTTACTTTTTTTGTGAAATTAGAAATTATTTACTTTTAAGGAGATACAATTAGACATATATTATTTTAAGGAAATTATTTACTTTTATTGGAGGTTCCATCACTTTTGCTGCAGGTTTGGTTGATGAAGGGAGAAGGTTTTTTGCTTTCATGCGGGAATATGAGATTAAGCCTGTCGTGGGTGGAACATTATAATTGCATCATTGATCTTCTTGGAGCGTACTAAGTGTTCCGACTATATAACTGCCGAACGCATCACAAAGAAGACGATTGAATCGGAGCCTAACTTCCATTTGAGTTATGTTCTGGTTGGTAACATTTATTCGTGAACATATATTCATGAACATGTCTTGTTTGGATCTTATTTTAGAAAATCTTTTACTGTGACACAATAACATTATTGTGGTCTCGTCGTTAATGTGAAATAGATCAAGAGAATTGGCAGCCAAGACTATGTCTCATTGACAAATTCATATATTTGAATTATAGATTCTGGTAAATGGAAAGAGTCCATTTCCAAACACAATATAAAGTTAGCCAAAATGTTACACAATCAGGTATGTATAATTATGATATCTATTTGAATATGTATATGTGTGTGTGTGAAAATTTTTATTCAACTTTGACTGCAAATAGTGTATGAACGTAATGTCGACCATCAAGCCATGTTAGAGATCCAAAATTGTATCCACCGCGAGCCTTGTTTCCTGAGAATGAGACTTTATAGGTAATTCTTTGAACACTCTCTGAAAACACAAGTTTGTTGGGGATGACCTTAACAACCAATCCTTCAGGTGCATGCACCTTTGCAACATATGTGGCATTAAATGTTCCCACATTAGTAACTGTTCTTGTGATCACTTTTGCATTCTGATTCCTTTTTAGTGTTCCTATAGAGATTGATGGGTAGTTGATGTTTGATATAAGGTCTGGAGAGGTCCTTGGGCAAGTGACATTGGTCTTCGACACTGACCATATGATTTTTTTTGAATAGCCATAATAACAAAGGAATCTGATGTAGTCTTCTAGGTTTGTTTCAAAGACTAATCCAGGGTTGAGAGCTTTGAGTGGATTAATTTCTCCAACTCCCATTTCATGTGGGTTGGCAAAGTAATTTGAGCTATTGGTCACTGGCTTCCTCATGTTATCGTAGGTTGTAGCTGAAGAATGACATAACAATGTAAGTATATAAAACATCGATACAAACACGAACATCCGACACGAAAATGACATGTCGAGATCTATAATAATTTGAGAAAATAGAGGTGACTGAATGTAAACATGTGTCAGTGCCCAAAATTGACATGTGTAGGACATTAGACACGCTTTCAATATGAAGTGTTGGTGCTACATTAGTTAAAAGATTAGAAAAAGGTATTAGTATAGAAATACCTGTTGTCATTAATGCTGATTTGATCATGGAAGGAGTCCATCTTCCATGTACTGATTTGATGAATGCTGCAGCCCCTGTCACATGTGGGCAAGCCATAGATGTACCAGATTTTATGCCAAATAAGGATGGCTTTTTCCCAATCGGAACACTTCCTGGCTCATCACTGTTGGGAATCATCGCAGCCAAAATGGCAACTCCTGGAGCCATGACATCAGGCTTGACAATAGATTAGCGAAAATAGTCAGTTCACTGTTCTTAAGATCCTTGCGCAACTATTGATACTTGGATAAATAAATGAAATGCATGTTGGAACACATAGTAGAAAATTACCTTGAGAATGTTTTCTGTTAGGCTTGAAGGGCCTCTAGATGAGAATGATGCAACAATTGGTGCAGGCCTATATCTAGGAACTTCTGTTGTTGGAAGAATTGTAGCAGTTGGTTTCCTGTAACAGAAAAATGACAGACTGAGCATATAACTAGTATATAATTTTTCTGCTTTCCAACCAAGGCAAACATAATAAATTACTTTTTATAAATTAATTTATTTTATTATTATTTTTCTTCAAATATAACTGTTTAATTTAGATAATCACTGAAATAAAATGGCATTTAGCATTCAAATAGTTTAAATTTTGGTACAAGGAAGTATAGGTTTGGAAGTGTTTGGCTCTTTGCAACTACAGATCTGGATTCCCCAGATTTGAAAAAAGACACAGTTACGCGCATTAACAAATGTGTTAGTCATTAACTGGGGAATCCAGGTCCACGCAACTACATCCTGACTGCATTTGTCCACAATTTTGTGTCATTTCAATAACCACAGCATAACTGTTTCTGCAATTGTGATTGCAACCTAAAAATTGTCAATGCATTTCACATTTACCGTCATTGTTAGACTAACTTCATACTTGGTAGAGTTTATGTAAATATTGATAATGCTTACTTGGTAGAGTTTATGTACTGAAAGATCTGTTGCCCTTCAAGATTTCCAATCTCTGTGAAGGGAAATGCACCTGCATCAAATGAAACATCTTTGTTGTTCTCGCTGACGAATATCATCCCCATGGCCCTTGCATCTTGTACCACTAGCTTCTTGATTTTCCTTGAAATATTCGGATCATCGTCAACACAGACAACTATTCTGCCTGCTATTTTGTTATAATCTAGTGATCCAGGATAACAGTTCCTGCAGTTCATAGAACACTTAGTATACTTTTCTTATGTAGGGATTTTCAATGCCCAACAGTTGTTGTTAACTAGTATCAGAACTCCTTATATTCGTGTGTAATCACAACATACTATTGCTTAATACACATACTAGTAGTATCAAAACTATTAAATTTTACTGAATCTCATTTGAATTGGCCTAATGAAACTCCATACCAAGAGAAAATGATCAATAATAAGGTACCTAGCTTCTGATGTTGGCGCGAATTCAGCAGCAACTTCCTCTCCAAAGGCAATAGAATGCATCGTTGAGCGTGTAAGGTTTGAGAAGTTAATGCCAGCACCCTGACAACACAAACAAAGAGAAAGTTGATTTAATATTTAGAACATGAAAAAGATAAGCAGTAAGCTATGTAGCAACAAGACATCAGACACAAACGTATCAGATGCTGACACGGACATTATTTTCTTAAATTATCGTATCGACATGTCTATGTCATTGTCGTGTCTAGTGTCTATGCTTCATAGGTAGTTAGGTCTGCGATATTTCTTTTGGCTTGGAAGCTATTGAGATCAAGAAACTTACTTGGAAAATTTTTCCATTTCCAAGGACAATAGTTGACTGAAAGTTCCTATCAATATTAGAAGCTGCAACTGTAAATATCCATGGTGCTGTGTTCACAACAGTGGAAGGATCAGGACCATCATTCCCAGCCGAACACACAACCATGACCCCCCTTAGTTCTGCATGAAATGCTCCAATGGCTATTGGATCATTCAAATAATCTGATTGCATCAGTGAGCTAAGTCCAATAGATATTGAGATTATATCTACTCCATCCTTGATAGCATCATCCATAGCCTTTAGGATGGTGGAACCTGAACAACCTTCTTCTGAACATGTCTTATAGGCAGCAATCCTAGTTGAAGCTGAACCGCCTCTTGCTGTTCCTTTTGCTAAACCATAATAACTTGCATTGTTGACAACCACACCAGCTGCTGTTGATGCAGTGTGAGTTCCATGTCCAACAGAATCTCTTGGTGAACCTTTGGCTCCTCCAATATGAGTCTTGTTGCTACCAAATGTATCTTGTGTATTATAGTATCTTGCACCTATCAATTTCCTGTATTTATTTTTTAAGAGATTTAAATGTAGCATATAATATGTACTTTATGATGAATATTTTTCATTTGACATATCTAATCTTTCAATGTTTGTCATTTTTACAACATTTGTAAGAAAGCAGATAATCACCTGTTGCAATTAGATTTCTTGAAATCATGACCCTCCATGCAAATTCCTTTCCATCTTGAAGGGATTATTCCTA
Organism: Medicago sativa; assembly: GCF_051527215.1. NCBI lineage: Eukaryota > Viridiplantae > Streptophyta > Magnoliopsida > Fabales > Fabaceae > Medicago > Medicago sativa. Next base: position 32,775,845 of record NC_140756.1, on the reverse strand, counting down.
TACCCTCATCTCTGAAACTAGGTGACTCTGGCCATATTCCTTTGTGCAGAACAAAGATAGGCATTATATAATTGAATAATATTCAAACAAATTGTTTACAATATTGAACAGGAAAAATCAAGTAAGGTCTTGTTGATCATATTTTATACTATGAAGAATTCAGGATGATTTTACACTGAAGTAAGAACACTGATACCGCTGCATGCATATTTACACTTAGACTCTAATTTTGTCACATATTCTATGTGTGAGCATATGTGGTGTACACACATGACATCAGATGCCTAACAAGCTTTATCAATTTTAGGACTTTTTGTTGATTTTACCATTAACTTTGTTTTCCCTTTCATTAATTTCTTAACCTGCCACCCCTTCCCCAGTCACTACAAGAAAATCCTGTATTTCCTACAAAATTTTCCTACAAAATTACCTACGACACGTTTACCGAGGAATTACCGACGAAATTTTCGTAGGAACGCATCTGCCAGTCAAAGAGGGTCCCATATACACAGAAAAGCGGTGTGTGGCAGCTTGTGAATAGCTGGATTTACCTAGGAAATATTTTGTAGGAAAGCAGCGGACCCACATGGAGAATAACATTTAAAAAATGGTACGTGGCAACTTGTGAATGGCTGGATTTACCTAGGAAATATTTTGTAGGAAAGCGGGGGACCCACAAGGACAATAACGTTTAAAAAATTGTACGTGGCAACTTGTGAATGGTGGATTTACCTAGGAAATGTTTCGTAGGAAAGCAGCGGACCCACATGCAAAATAACGTTTAAAAAGTGTACGTCTCTTGAAGAGATCCGTTGTTGTTACCGTTGGCAGCATGTGTATATATATGTGCTTCTGCATTCTACCTCACAATACCAATTCCAACTATTTTCCTTACCATTTTCTTCACTTAATTCTCAATCAAATTTTCTTAATATCACTCAAATTTTATTCTTCATTATTTACACTATTTTTCATCATTTTACTATCATTGTTGAAGTTTCTAGCACAGGTTATTATTGTTATTTTTTATAATTGATTTCAATTTTATGTGTTTGAATCTATATATTTTTAATGTAGTTATTAAAATAAGTTACGTTTTTTTTTTATAGTTTTGTTGGTTCCGATCGATTTTGAGGTTGGTGGTGTTGTTCGTTGCTGTTGATTTTGCTGCCTCCAATTAATTCGTCGACTTATTATGAGGTTGGTATATTTCTAACTTAGTTTAAATAATTGCTACAATGGTATGATATTAGTAATAAATATTAGTTATTAGAAAAATAGTTAGTGAAATTATATTGTAAATAAAAATGTTATTGGGCTTTTTGTATAAAAAAAATGTTAGTTGGATTAACTTCATCAAAAAAATATTTAGTGGGATTAAATTTAAATTTCAACTTATTAGTGTTTCTTTCAAAACAAAAAAAACTTATTAGTGTTAGAGAGTATAATAAAAAAGGTGTTATCTTGTAGAAAAACTTGTAGTTTAATTAGTTAAAATAGTTATTAGAAAAATATAAAAATAAATATTAGTTCTTAGAAATAAATATTAGTTATTACAAAAATAGTTAGTAAAATTATATTGTAATAAAATTATATTGTTAATTTAGTTATTAAAATATGTTGCATTATTTTTTGTAGTCGGATTAACTTCATCAAAAAAATATTTAGTGGGATTGAATTAAATTTCAAATTAGTGTTTCTTTAAAAAAAAAACTTATTAGTGTTAGAGAGTATAATAAAAAAGTGTTATCTTGTAGAAAAACTTGTAGTTTAATTAGTTAAGATAGTTATTAGAAAAATAGAAAAATTAATATTAGTTATTATATATAAATATTAGTTATTAGAAAAATAGTTAGTAAAATTCTATTGTAATAAAATTATATTATTTATATATTGTTAATTTAGTTAGTAAAATATGTTGCATTATTTTTTGTAGTTTCCTTGCTTTGGATCCATTTTGAGGTTGGTGTTGTTGCTGGCTGGTTGTTGCTTTATTTTTTTTGCATCCACTTGTTCATTGGCTTGTTATTTGAGGTTAGTATCTTTTATTTATTTAAAATTAACTCAATGGATTAGTAATAAAAATATTAGTTATTAGAAACATAGTTAGTAAAATTACATTGTAGTAAATATGTTATTTAGATAAAATTTGTTTTACTTAAAAAAAATGTAGTTAGTAAAAATGTTACCGTAGTTCTTAAAAAAAAAGGTTAAGTTAGTAAAAAAATATGTATAATAAAGTTTGTTAGAAAAATAATGTAAATTAGTAAAAAAAATTATGAAGTTAATTAATATGACATATGTGAATTATTTTGTGGGAATTAGTTTTGGTGTCCGCGCTTAACATTTATTTGTGGTTCGTAAGTTGTATATGCGCGCAATTTATTTCATACAAATTTTAGAAAATGTGATATAGGTTACAAAATGTTATATATTTTAGTCATAAAATATAAAATATTATATAATTTTTATGCGATACCATGTTTATTTTGTACAAATTTCTAAGTATTTAGGTGATTAGAAAAAAATTGTTATTTATATTAGAAAAATATTTACGTATAAAAAATGGAACTAATTTGAGTCAACTGCAGTGACGCGAAAAATGGACCAACATATTTTCCATCGTAGTTGGATGTACGATAGAAAATATCCGGGGAAAAGGAAACTTAAGGCGGCTTTTGTGGATGGAGTTCGTGATTTTGTTGCTTACGCCATGGCGCAAGATGCCTTTCAATTGGAGGGAGGGATAAGATGTCCGTGTGTTAAATGTACGTGTAGGTTGATTCGGAGCCCAAAAGATGTTCTAAACCATTTAAAGGACCTTGATGCTTATAAATATCACATTGTTAGTTAAATTATTAAAGCTTGCTGCTGCCCAGAAAATGCTGTCCTGTTCTGTTCTGTTTGCCGGCGTTTTTTGTTGGTTGGTGCCTTTCATTTTTGAGATTGTAGCTATCAACACTTTTTGTTTGTGGCTTGCTTACTGCTGCTGTGTCTGTGTTTTTTTCCTTCCTGGTTATGACTTTATTGTTTATTACTTTTCTTTATAGGCAGCTTATCGCACGAATGCAGCGGAGTTTTTGGAGGAGAATCTTGAGATTCCATCATATCCAGAAATTCCCTTCCCCATTAAACTTCAATTATGGGCAAAGGCTGCAGAAAAAGGAAGACTGGATGGAGGAAAAGGAAGAAAGGGTAGAATGTACGGTCTTGGGCCGTTAGCCGGCAATGTGGTACATGGAGATTTGTTCTATGTTCCTCCTCCACCAGAGTCCTCATCTCGTTCTAGGGATCTGCCTCTTGAGATGCAAGCAATGATACAACGAATGAACCAAGAGTTGCAATCTCAAAAGGAGGCATTTGCAAAGAAAGAAGAATCGGAGAATGAGTTAAGGGAATTGCTGGCCAAACAAGCAGATGAAATGAGAAAACTCAAAAGGATGGTTACGAAAAGGATGGGTGGCATGAAGAGTAGGAAAACATCGGAATCATCGTCGCCATCGAGTCAATCATCACCATCGGTTCAAGAAGACCGATCACATGACGACGATGAAAACGTTGATGATGATGATGAGGACGACGAGCGGGATGATGATCATAGCGAGTAATTTTTATTCTTGTTGTGTATTTTGGTGTTGTTTTTAGCAGGTTTTTTGGTTAGGGGCTGATTTGGGGCACTTTTGGGGTTGTTTTAGGTGGTTTGCAGTGGTACATCACCACTGTCAAAGAAAATTCAGGTTGCCTCACCACTGTTAAAGATAATTTTAGTTGCCTTAATGAATTTTATGTAATTATTATCAACATTATAGAAACAAATTCTCAAAAAAATTTGGGTGTTTTTGAAATTTTGGCGCACTTTATTTATTTGTTTTTTTTTAATTTGAATTTGTTCTGAAATTTTGGCGCCATTTTCATTTCAAATTGAAAATTTGGATTTAATTTAATGTTTTTCAATTATTAATGTTTCCTAGGAAACTTTCGTCGGAAAGTGTGGGGTAGCCTGCAAAATGCTTTCCTACCAAAATTTCGTCGGAAAGCATGTGGCAGTTTTGGCAGTCTGCAGAGTGCTTTCCTACAAAACTTTCCTAGGTAAATTCCTCGGAAAGCATGTGTCAGTTTTGGCAGTCTGCAGAGTGCTTTCCTACAAAACTTTCCTAGGTAAATTCCTCGGAAACAACATTTCCTCGGAAAACTTGTAGGAATAGATCTAAAATTTCCTACAACTTATTTCCTCGGTAATCCCTAGGAAAACAATGTTTTCCTACGAAATAGGCTTGTTTTCCGAGGAATTTTTCCCTAGGAAATCAAGTGTTTTCTTGTAGTGAGTATCACTTATTTTGTAATTTCTATGTAAGCAATGAGATGGAAGTAACATGATGGAGGGTGGAAGTAGTGTAAGATAGGAAGAGTGTGATGGATTGAGAATGTTAAAAAGTAGCTAAAGGACAAAAGCCACAAAAGTAGTTTGAAAAATTTCTTAATTGTTTCAACCCAATCGTTCTTTCATATAAGTTTCATAAATGCTACTATTATAAAAAATGAATTACTACATTTTCACACATTAACTGCATGATAGTACTCAATAATCACTACTGGATTGATATTATTGAAATTTATATTGACTTCACTGAACTATATATTATACTATCACATCCTTTTGCCACCTATAGTTCTATAAACTTCACTGAACTATATTTTTTTTTTTTTGGGTACAATTTTCACTTTATTATTATCCTTTTGTCACCTATAGTTCTATAAACTTCAATGAACTATATATTTTTTTTTTGTTACAATTTTCACTTTATTATTATTTATAGTATAGTACTACTCCCTCCGGTCCTTATTATAAGAAACAATTGACTTTTTAGGTTCATTGAATAATTAATGTATCTTGTTATAAATATAGACTACATACATCACTTATACAATGAACAGAAAAAGTCAATTATTTTTTATAACAAAGACCGGAGGGAGTATTTGTTAAAATGGATAAATGAAAAGGAAGGACAAGAGACAATGATGGAATTTAAATGCACCTCAACCTTTCCTTTAATTATTTTAACTTTCCAAACTCATCATATCATCACTAGAGAAACACCTAATTTAAGAACCCAGCCTCGGATCATGTGTCTTATTTTTAAAAGTAAAGAAATACTCACTTCTTTTAATGAATAAAAATATCCTTACTTGTCACACTAGGGGAGCCAATGTGATGTAATATGCCAAGATGCTTGTAAATGATTCAATCGGCATAAAGTGCTATGGAAGTCGAGTAGTTACTACATTGTTTTCTCTCAAAATGAAAAATCATGTGGGTGGCAATCATAACAGCTGGTTGTGGGCCACATTGCCACAATTAATTTCCATTTACACAATAGATATGGGAAATTGCTAAAAAACCCTTTGATTTATCGAAACATATCTTTCGATGGAACAAATTTATCAGAAAATATGTTTCGATTGGATTCTTTTTTTATCAAAAACCATCCTTCGATCGACTATTTTCAATATTTAAGTAAGATGAGAGACCATAGAGCAACATTAGTAGAGATGATATTGACGCTTCAACCGTCAATAGGGAGTGTTTTTGCTTTTGTTTAGTTTTCCTTGTTTCAGGTTGGTTTTAGTTTGGTGTTTTTGTTTTATTTTCGGGAGTACCTCTGGTACACCGAGTTTGGGGCCTGTTTAGCCCTATTGGGTTTGTACTTTGTTTCTTATCTTTGTACTATTTGGGACTTGCTCCCTCTTTTCATAGTTATATTATTATTTTGCCATTCAAAAAAAAAAAAAACCGTCAATAGGGAGTGAACGAGTTTGGGGCCTGTTTAGCCCTATTGGGTTTGTACTTTGTTTCTTATCTTTGTACTATTTGGGACTTGCTCCCTCTTTTCATAGTTATATTATTATTTTGCCATTCAAAAAAAAAAAAAAACCGTCAATAGGGAGTGAACAACAGTGAGTATCCAAAAAAAGGTGTAGTATGTTATGACAAATCTATTTCACATGACAACGCTATATGTTATTAAATTTGTTTTTTATGTGTATCCCTTCTCTTATTTGCTATTACAATTTATTCAAAAAAAAAAAAAAATTAAAAAACTGTGTTTTGCTAAATCATGTGTTATATTGTAACAAAAATCAAAATGGTTATATCTACTTTACTTATTTAATGTGTGACACTCTCTAGCAGCACAGAGTACTTGCTCTTAGATTAGTATAATTTTTTTACTTAATTCATAGGTAGAAATAGTGTTGTATATTCTTTTTCTTTTTTAGTTCATCGCTACACACAAAGTTTATTGTATCTTATTAAAGATTGACCTTTTCATGAAAAAAAAGGCTGACCTTGAAGTCAACAAATATGCATCAATTTTTTTTTATTGTAAAAATTTCATCTATATTTAGATTTAAGTAAGAGAATAAAAAATATTCATATTTTATAGTTTCAAATATAAATAAGTTTTTTTCTTCCCTTTTTTACTTTATTTAATAAGATCATTTCTAAGATGCACCCCAATTATTATTATAAGGTTTATTTTTGAACAATTCTTTCATTAGCATGGAACATACTCCTGTGAAAGACATTTTGTGTCAATCTTTAATAAGATACAATTATGCGGTTATGATTTTTACATATTTTTTACTTATAATTTTAAAACAAAACTTCTTTTTGTAGGTTTCTTAAACAGTGTACTTATGTCGCACGTGTTATCATGATCCAATAAATATTTATATTTTGTTTATGACTTACCGGTGTCAATGAGACCAATGATTATATCATTTGATGAATGTTGGTGAGTGATGGCATTGCTGGCAGGAGGCTTCATTCCCAAATCTGAATCTAAGAAATCCCAAGACCTCGTTGTATGTAATTCAAGCATTGGATCTGGGAACACTGACACCACCCCATCGTGGCCTGTTTACCAATCACAAACTATTAGTTACCTCAAAAGGAGACAATAACATCACTTTCATCAAATTAATATAACTGTCCATGGATAAGGGAAAATGTTCCATAAAATAATTTCTTCACTACAATCTCAATCACTTATTTATCTCTATCTTATCTCACACGGTAAAAGTAATTACTTTTGGAGGGATTGGACATTGGAAATATTTACTAGTTTTGAGATATATGTGAAAGGGGCAGAGTTCAAACTCTAAATACCTCATTTATTCATTTTATTTTATGATATGAATTTTTAATCACTAGATTATTTGATAAAATAATAATTTTTCTGGTCTCAAATACGTATTTTTTTTTATATATAATAATATTATTAGAGGGATATTCATGGGCATATATAGTACAATTCTTTATAGGGGATTCAGACAAATAATATACACTATTCTATTGATTGAAATTTATATCATGTGCTCTGATTAAATTTTTGCGAGATCCATAGGATTGAAAGGGATCAAATTTTAAAACAATGAGATGTGCATGAATTTCAACCACTTAGAAAATGTATTGAAAAGAATGTTTTTCGTCAAGCAAAGTAGATATACAAAGTTTAAATTTTTCTCAATACATCAACTTTCTTTGATTTTTTTTTTCTTCTTATATTTGATACCGAAGTAGTAGATAACATTATGTGTAAAGTAAAATCTAACTACTCACAATTAATGTGTAAATATTTCTTTAATATGATTAAACGATTCGACCTCGAGTGTAAATAATTTTGTTGATTAAAGTGCACCCTATTGTTTTATTTAATTTTTGACAAATGATGTTGATCGCTTGTCCTTTACATCTTTGTGAACATAATTAAGGTTGGTAAATAAAGTTTTTTTGGGCAAAATAACTATAGATAATTAGACATAATAATTCACTTTCAATCTCTTTATTAATTACTAATCTAGACAGACTGTGCTTCAAGCAAAGAATCAATATAATGAAAGTGACACTCTTTTGTCTTTGTTATGTGTTTATATAAAAAAATCTCACATTATTTGAAAATTGAGGTAGTTTATAAAACAACAATCACACTTCTTTTACATAAGACAAAACTATGAGGGCCGACACAAGATCAAAAGCAGACAATAATTTAGACGGTGATTCGGAACATTGGTGCACCAAATAGAGGTTGAATCTTTAACGTACGCTCAAGGACTGACATGCCCTTTGGCCCCCGACTAAGGGGCTACGTACTGTTCCGATACATAAAAAAAGTTTCACATTGCTAAAGAATGTAGTAAGGGTAGTTTATAAAACGACATCCACACTCTTCGACTCAACAAACGTCTTTTACAAAGAATAAAACGGTGAAGTTTACATAAGTCACAAAACGTACAATATCTAAAAATGACGATATTTAGTTTTTTTGGAGTACCAAAATGACAATATTGCCTTCTCAGCAAAACAGTATAGTAGGAAAAGTCAAAGAAACATGGAAGTTAGGAATTATCAAAAAGAGACAAAAAGGAAAGAGAGACTATAGTAGAGAAGATCAAATACCAGACAATGCAGAAGCTTCACTCTGTGTAAGCATGGCAGAAAATCCACTAAAAGCATGATTGTAATGGTGAATAAGTTTTATCCTCTCACTTTCTTCACTGAAAAAAAAAAAAAAGAAAAGAAAAAAAGCATTTTCATTTCATAAGTTCAATTTATTTAAATATTGATTATGATTTATAGATAAAAAAAAAATCAATGGTATATATAAAAATTAATGAAGACATTGATGATGTATTAACCTTGGAATGATTGATGAGAGTAACTCAATATGAACTGATTCTGGTATTTGGCCATCTACACCATTAATGTTGTTTCCCATATAAACAACATAAGGCTACATAAAATTAATAACAGAAACTATAATTTGGTCACTTTATCATATAACAAAATAAAATGGTAAGACAGAAATAAAGTGTAATATGTACCTTAGTAATTTGATCTGCAATTGTTGTGTTGCAAATAAGAAGAGAAACAAGGAGGAGAAGAAGAAATTGGAGGCTCTTCATTGAAGATGAGGTGTGAATTATTGCTAGTGAAGAGAATTTCCCATGAGATTGTTGATTTTATAGGCATGTGAGAGCATCTTTGTTAATTCTTTAGCTTGCTCCTTTGTATGAGAGTATGATTGTATATAACTACGGTTACTACTACTGCTACTATTTTATTATTATTCTCTCTGGCATTAATCATTTATAGTAACTGATACTGCTTCTAGAAAAAGGTTAGTCAATATTGATTTTTTGGACACATTTACTCATTATTGCTTGTCAAAATTAATAGAAAACACTAGAGTGAAAAAGGAAGAAAGAGTAGAAATACAATGAGAGTTTAAGAGAAAAAATACCATTTCTCTTAAATCAATGTAGTAAAATTAGGTATAATACTCCCTCCGGTTCACTATTATAAGTAAAAATCAACTTTTTAGGTTCATTCATCACATGATGTATTTGGTCAATAATATATATCAAATACATCATTTAATGAATAAACTTAAAAAGTTGATTTTTGCTTATAATTGTGACTGGAGGGAGTACACAATTTGCATATTATGACATCACTGACATGGTATATTGTACTTGTATTGAGTGTAAATATTTGTCTGTTTTATGTTGCCATCTTTAGAAAGAGAAAAAAGCTCATCAAAGTTTGAAAATAATTAGAACGCATAAATTTTAGGTAATTTTATGGGAAATGCTAACGGGTAGTTTCAGAACACTTTTTAAGTATCATAATTAGTTCTTTAAAAAAAAAAGTATCATAATTAGTAGTAAGTTTTTTTTTAAAGGTGTGTACTTAATGTATCGAAAATTGAAATATTTGATTTTTTTAAGAAATACCTCCGGTCCTTAATATAAGAAGAAAAACCAAAAAACGTCAAAACCAATAGACTCATTAATTAGTGTAACTTTTTGAATATTTTTACAAATATACCCTCATAAAAAATTGTGTAGCACTAAATACACTTACTAATATTAAAAAGACAAACACTAAATAAGGGGTAGAAAAGTCTTTTAAGCAATAACTACACCTTAAAAGTTGTGATATTTTCTTATAAATAGGACCAACATTTTTTTTGAAAATTTTCTTAAATATAGGACCGGAGGGAGTAATTACTTTATTTATAATTCTTAAAAAATGTCATGGGGACACTCGTTAACAAGACCCTAATTCTATTTGGTCACTCTTAATCCATAACTGTTGCATCAGTCAATTTTTTTTCCTAATAACCATACAAAATTTTTCCTTACATAGGAACAAAACAAATTAGTAATAATTTTGAAGCAGTCACCAAAAATAGATCAAAGTGCATTGGGATGTGTGTCTTGAAGAGTGTATTTCTAACATTATTCTTTATATTGCTTTTGTGAGTTTTTTATTTATTATTTCATATTAATTAAACTTTTTCGTTTAATACATTATTCTTAAATCAAAGAACAATCACATATAACATGCAAATGCAAAGATTAATTCTATGAAATAATTGATAACTATTTTCAAAAAACATTTTTCATACACTTGGAAAAGACCCAAATATATCGCAATATGTTGTACTCCCTCCGGTCCTTAATATAAGAGAAGATTCTTTTTTTAGGTTCATTGAATAAATGATGTATTTAGTCTATATTGTAGTCCAAATACATTAATTATTCAATGAACCTAAAAAAAGATTCTTCTCTTATACTCCCTCCGGTCACTATTATAAGCAAATTTCTACTTTTTAGATTCATTCAATAAATGATGTATGTGATCTACAATATAGACCACATACATCATTTATTGAATGAACTTAAAAAGTCAAAATTTGCTTATAATAGTGACCGGAGGGAGTATTAAGGACCGGAGGGAGTACCATGTTAGTAGTGTGTTAGTACATTTATGCATACTATAGCCAATAAGTTTTAATTGTCAATTACTTACCCGAATTCTTGTCAAAAAGAATGGAAAAGTGGGATTCTAGTTACCTGTGTTGATGCCCTCTCTTTAATAAGATAAGATGGTATGAGTGAAATAAACTAAAGCAGATCATATGCTTGAAACGCAAGTAAATTAGTCTCTTTTTGTGCAAAAGAACTAAGAAAGAATTGTTGCATACTTCCATAGCCATGTGTAATTTTCTCATTTGATTCTTTCCATTCCCTTTCTCTCATTCCCATTAATTTCTTAACCTTCAAGCATTTCTTCTTCTTTGTTATAGGTTCTTACTTGGGCTCTTTGGCCAATTAGTGACGTCTATAGACTCTATATAGGGGCACCCTTAACAATGTGTTGAGTACACACAATAAGTTACTATAGAACTTTTCATATAATTACTCGATTTCAATACACAAGTGAAGTGACCTTTGTGTGCATATTGTGATATAAAGCCTTCAAGTTGAATACTTATTGTCGGTCTTAAAAAACTTATGTATCACAAGAGTTTATGTTGTTAATCAAATTATTTTTTATGTGAATTATACGTCTTTATGATTAAAGTTAAACTTTTTATGGTCTCACAATTTATGATATGCCTCAAAAAAATTAACTTGATATAATTAAATAACTTAAAAAGACTATATGATGTAGTTTGCGAAAACTTTTTATTTTATTTTATTTTTTTTCCTAAAAAACTTTTTTATTCTTGATAACTCGGAACTTTGAGGTTTTTAGAATTTTAGAAATAAACTCAATTTTCCAGAACTCCATTTAATCTTCTAGCTAGTTTATCTATTTAGATTTAGAAAATATTTCATCTTATAAATTTTTCTTAATTATTCTCTTATTTTTAAATATCAATTACTGTGTTGTCAAAAAAATAAAATCTAACTATTGATCAACTACGCATAAGGAAAAAAAAACTATTGATAAACTAATTTTGACTATTACTTTTTTCACCTTACTCATTTCTCGTGCGCCCTATTTTTCTCTCGAAAATGCCTTGAAATTTTCAGATTTTAAAATCCAAACTGGGTTTTTCCTTTGTTACGAGGTGGAAACAAAAGAGTTTTTCACGAATTCGGATTTTATAATCCGAAAACCTCAAAAAAAATAGGGCGCGTTTCCTTGTTTTTTTTCGGATTATAGAATACGAACACCCTTTTTTTTTTTTATAATTTGAACTGTATCAGCATAAATTATGAGTCTGTTTGTAACATTGATAAACAATTTACGGACCATATTAATCTTCCTAACTTTCATCATTCTGTTTTAGGTCATTGTTAGTTGTTATTATTCAAAAATCCGGTTTTCGAGCTACTTTATCAGATTGCTCTGAAACTTCCTTAGAAAATCAGGAAAAAAAATCAAGGATCAAGACTGTTGTAGAAGGACTTCTTATGGGACTCCGCCCCTCAAATTTCAAAATTAAATCGTTTAGACCCATATTTTTTATTCTTTCATATTCTCAGAAAAACCCGAAAAAATTTGCATTAGTTTTATTTGATATTTTGAATTTTTTTGGTGGGATTTTTATAATTTTATTTGACAGATTTTTATCATTTTTTACTTTGTTTTTTGGTTGTTTTTAAAAGCCAAATTCAAAACTCCTAAAATGGGAGAGATTCTGATTGCTGCTTATACGCATATTTCGTATTATAAAATTCAAACTTAATTTGGATGTTTTCGGATTTTATAATCTGAAACCCCATGGACATTTTTGAAACTTTTATAGGGCGTGCGAGAATAGCATAGGGTGGTAAAAGTAATTTCCATTAATTTTTTACAAGTTTTTTCTAAGGCCCACAAGAAATTGGGGCAGCGTTTTGGGTTTAACCAAGTCAAGTCCTTTCATTGCTTATGACAGACCCCCCAAAAAATGCTTAGTATGTGTTTGAATTAGCTTTTTGCAAGGCAAATATCACGACGTCCCGGCGCAAGTTTGACATGAAAATTCTGAAGCTACAAAAGCAAGCTTTTGTAAAAATGTGAAAACTTACCATGATTTTATAAAAAAAGCACCGCTAAACCAAACAAGCTCTTAAACCATTCGGTTCCTAGTTACCGAGCGGCAATATGTGTAGTTTTAACATTTACGATCGATACCTCTCGAAGTTCATTTTTTAGGATAGAGAGATATTGAGGGGCCAGAAAAAAAAACTCTCTTGACTGATATCCTTTATTTTATTGGCAAGTTCCTTCATTTTTTTTATGATTTTGTAGACTTATGCTAAGTTGTTTTTTGTTCAAAAATTCTTGGGTTAAAAAATCATACACTAAAAAGTGGTTAAATACATTTTGAGGAACTGTAAGAGAAACTATTAGGAACGATTTAGAGGTTAATGATCGAAATATGGTTTATGATCGAACATAATGACATAATTTGATCCATGTAGCCGACCTTAGTGGGATATGGTTTGTTGTTGTTGCTGTTGTTATAGTTTTCTTCATGTTCAGATGAAGACAATATCTTCTTTTACTTCTTAACTGTTTGTGATATTTTATTTGTGAACTGCTTCATTTGTATCAGAAAATGTTATTGTTTTAGTGCTCATATTTGCATTCCATAGCTGATAGTTGATAATCAAATCAAACATCTACAAATTACATCTTGCAAATTTAACTTGGCTGGCACTATTGTAATACTTCTATAAGAAAAACGCTAGTAATGTCAATCCAAATTTACAATATTTGTAATTGAAAGTCCATTGACAATATGGAAGAACAAAGGTTGGAAGCTTTGTTAAAAATACAAGCATGTTATTGTTGGCTCATTAAATGTAACAAGCCCTTTCACATACACAACATAAAGTAATGCAAAAAAAAAAAACACAATTAGACCATTTTATTCAACTCATTGGCTGTGCATTCACATATTTATTCAACTTGGACTGCAAATACCGTGTGAACATAATGTCGACGATCAAGCCATGTTAGAGACCCAAAATTGTATCCACCGCGAGCCTTGTTTCCCGAGAACGAGACTTTATAGGTAATTCTTTGAACACTCTCTGAAAACACAAGTTTTTTGGGGATGACCTTAACAACCAATCCTTCAGGTGCATGTACCTTTGCAACATATGTAGCATTAAGGGATCCAACATTGGTAACTGTTCTTGTGATCACTTTTGGTTTTTGTTTCCTTTTAAGTTTTTCTATAGAGATTGATGGGTAATTGATGTTGGTTATAAGACTTTTTGAGGCCCTTGGGCATGTGACATTAGTCTTAGACATTTTTCTTATGTCTTTGTTGGAATAGCCAAAGTAACAAAGGAATTTAATGTAGTCTTTCACATTTGTTTCAAAGACTAAACCAGGGTTGAGAGCTTTGAGTGGATTAATTTCTCCAACTCCCATTTCATGTGGGTTGGAAATGTAGTTTGAGCTATTTGTCACCGGCTTCCTCATGTTATTATAGGTTGTAGCTGAAAAGATGAAAGAACAAAACAACATAAGTATCAATCCTCTATTATGTAGCACCGACACTTCAGATTGAAGGCATGTCTGACACAGAAACATGTGTTTACATTCAACAATTTCATTTTCTCAAATTACTGTTGGTGTCGAAGTGTCAGTGCTTTATTGATCCTCTCTTTCTCCCTTGTATATGATGCACTAATAGAAGCATAAACACTAGACACGACAATGGCACTGTCACCGGCGATAATTTAAGGGAATATAAATCATTGCATATAACCACATGTGTTGCTGTCTGGCCGGCACATACATGCCTCTAATCTGAGGTGTCGGTGATACATTAAAAGATTAGAAAAAGGTTTTAGTCTATGATTACCTGTTGTCATTAATGCTGATTTGATCATTGAAGGACTCCATCCTCCATGTACTGATTTGATGAATGCTGCAGCACCCGACACATGTGGGCAAGCCATAGATGTACCAGATTTTAAGCCAAACATCGATGGCTTTTTACCAATTGGAACATTTTCTTTTTCAGGAATGAAAGCAGCCAATATCGAAACTCCTGGAGCCATGACATCCGGCTTAACAATAGATTCAGCGAAAAACAGTGAGTACATTTTCTAAAGACGCTTCTTTAATTCTTGTTAATTTATTGATGAAATGAACTGCAAATAGGAACACATGTTATAAAAATACCTTGAGAATGTTTTCAGTAAGGCTTGAAGGACCTCTTGATGAGAAAGATGCAACAATCGGTGCAGGCCTGTATCTAGAAACTTCTGTTGTTGGAAGAATTGTCGCAGTTGGTTTCCTGTAACAGAACATGATAGGTTGAGCATATCTATGGTATATTATTTTTCAACTGTTTCCAATCAACTTATAGATAGAATGATAATAATTTTAACCATTTTATTTACTTATATTATTCTTCCTTTATACAAAGATGTTCACCTTTTAGGCTTTAGCATTCAATAAGTGTTTTAAACTGTGACGGCAATCATGCGATTTTAGAAGTCTTTGCAACTGCATCTTGACCACAAAATATTGTAATTGCAATCATGATTGTAACTTAAAACCTTGTTTATGCATTTAACATTTTATGCGATTATTTGTTTTTATGCAAATGATGATGGTACTTACTTGGTAGATTTTATGTACTTAAGGATTTGAAGGCCTTCAAGATTGCCAACTTCTGTGAAGGGAAATTGACCTGCATCAAAGGGAGGATCTATGTGTTCATTCTCAATGAGTATCATCCCCACGGCTCCCGCATCTTGTAAAATTAGCTTCTTCATTTTGCGTGTAAGATTTTGATCATCGTTAGCACAAATAACAATCTTTCCTGCAACTTTTTTGTTATCTAGTGATCCAGGATAACAGTTCCTGCATTTTAGAGACATTTTCACACTTTTCTTACTGCTTCTGTCAACTAGTATCAGAGGCTTAATATAACTATGTGTGTATGTATATATGTTGCTTGTGTTGATGACATAAAACTAATTGGTATATATTTTATATACTACTAGTATTTACCAACAACAACAAAAACAATATTGAATTTGAATATATATCTCATTAGAGTTGAGCTATGAAATGATAACTAAGTTATTTTAGGCTTAAAAAAGGATGACAGTAACACGATAAGAACAATCAGTATCACAATTATGTACCTAGCTTCCGATTTTGTTGCTTTTTTGGCAGCAACGTCCTCTCCAAAAACAAGAGAAAACATCGTTGAGCGAGTAAGGTTTGAGAAGTTAATGCCAACACCCTGACAACACAAACAAACGGAAAATTGAATTAATTTTAGATCAAATGCGTGTCTAATATCCAACACGTGTAAGTATCCGACAATTATGTTTTCTTCAATTAATATCGGTGTCTACATATCAGTGTCTAGTGTTTGTGCTTGTGTTCGTACTTCATACATAGTTAGGTCTATCGTCATTCTTTTGGCTTGGAGATCAAGAAACTTACTTTAAAAGCTTTCCCGTTTCCAAGGACAACGGTTGACTGGAAATTCCTATCGATATTAGAAGCTGCAACTGTAAATATCCATGGCGCTGTGTTGGCAACACTGTAATGATCGGGACCATCATTCCCAGCTGAACACACAACCATCACACCCCTTTGTTCTGCATGAAATGCTCCAATAGCTATTGGATCACTCAAATATTCCGATAGAAATTCTGAGCTAAATCCCATAGAGATCGAGATTATATCTACTCCATCCTTGATAGCATCATCAATAGCCTTCAATAGAGTGCCACCAGAGCAAGCTTCTCCTGAACATGCTTTATAGGCAGCAATCCTAGCAGAAGGTGAACCACCTCTTGCTGTTCCTTTTGCTAAACCATAGTAACTAGCATTTTTAACAATGACACCAGCTGCAGTTGATGCAGTGTGGGTTCCATGTCCATTAAAATCTCTTGGGGAACCTTTGGGATCTTTTTTGTTATAGTATCTTGCTCCTATCAATTTTCTGCAGTAGTTTTAAGTTTTAATTTTAAATGTAACATATAATCAATTACGAATTTTGTCAAATCCAAAATATAGAAAGAGTTAGCAATAGATGTGAGCTTCTGGTCTTGCTAATGAATCCAAATAGGGTAACAGTCAAGGAATTGAAAAATGGAAATTACTACACTGTTCCTAAGGAATCTTGACCTGTTGCAATTAGATTTCTTGAAATCATGGCTCTCCATGCAAACTCCTTTCCATCTTGATGGAATTTTCCCTATACCCTCATCTTTGAAACTTGGTGACTCTGGCCATATCCCTTGATGCAGAACAGAAATAACATAACACAATTCAATAATATTCAAGCAAATTGTTCATAATATGGAAGAAAATTGTTGCTGCACATTAAGTCTACATTCTGATAACATTTGACATTATTGAATGCTCAACATGGATTCATTCTTTAGAAGAATAATGCTACATACACACTTCAATTCACTTTAGTTTTGTCATATTGGGAGGCCAAGAACCAAGGGATAAAGTCCTGTGCAACCCGTCGATCTGGGATTAGTCTCATAGTCGGTCTAAAGAGCCTGAAACTATGGTGATACTTTAATGTACTCGTCGTAGTGTCAAAGACTCTAGTTACAATGTATTTCAAAATAAATAACAAACACCCAACAAATTGTATCTCTAACTAGGTGGCTACAACTTAACATTATCTTACAATGTTTTCTAGAGAAAGTTTGTGCCAGTGTATGGATTCTTTGGTAGCTGGGGATTATTTGAGAAAGCAAAGTTAATTTTATTTATTCATTAGCATTATTATAAGGAATAGTGGTTGCTTTTTCTCACATCACTAGCTCACTCTAGCTGCTATCTTGACTCATGCATGTTTCACTTTATACTTTATTCTGCATAAATACATACTTGCTAAAGTAAACCTATATTATATAATATACCATTGAAAACAAAAATAATATCAAGATAAGCCAATAATATTAATTGAAGGTATCTGAGTTGGCATAAAGTTGCATGGGAATAGTGTAATAGTTTTTGCATGTTTTCTCTCAGTTAGCATAAAAGTATTTAGGTAGATTATATCCAAAATTTATTCATCATACAAATGCAGTGTGCATTATAACAAAACAAATATTCATGTCAGAGTGAAGTCAAAAATTGTTCTGGTTAAGTAACATGCAACCAAAAAAAAAAGTAACATGCAACGATAAAGAAGGTAATATTTATATTTTCCTTTTAGCACTAGTAATACTTTTACTATAAAATTAAGTGTTTTGGCTTTATTAAGTAAGAAATTTGGACTTTTTATTTGTTCACACACGTATAAAGGAAAAGGTAGAAAAAATAACAATTAAATAATTATTAATTTTCTAATGATTATAACATGTTCACTTTTTTGTGTTTGTGATTAAATAGAGGGTCCAAATTCTTGTGTTCACCCAAGAATTATTCCTTTAGATCACATCCTATCTTTGACAAGTGTCTTTGCATTTCTTTTTATTTAATATTGTAAAGTAAAAGTGTATTTATGGATTAAATTAATATAGTAAAAGTGTATTTAACAAATAATGGATAGAGAAATTGCAAATATATAAGTGTTGTTGACAAAAATTAAATTAATTCTTTGTGAAAAACCGACAAATGAAAAGTAATGAATAGAGTATATTTTGTTTATGACGTACCAGTGTCTATAACACCAATAATGATATCATTTGATGAGTGTTGGTGATTAAGAATATTGCCATGAGGCCTCATTCCCAAATCTGACTCTAAGAAATCCCAAGACCTGGTTGTATGCAATTGAAGAATTGGATCTTCGAACATTGACACCACACCATCATTGCCTGTTTACAAACCATACAACATTGATAGTCATCATCAAAGGGACAGTACTAATACTATCATAAAAGTCATTTAATGGCCCTTAATCCAATTTAGTTACAACATAAAAAAGTTTAGGTGAATCTAGTCTAAGTCACTCATGATTAGAGATAGTCTCAACACTCAAATATTGGTCAGTACTCCGATATCAAATATAATTAAAAACGGAAATGATAGATCTAGCGAAAAGCAAATTCGTGAACAGTTCACGAATGTGTTGGCAAATTAATGGCTATTAGATTTCAGTTTTATTTGACTGCTTAGTAAAAAAAAATAAAAAATAAGAACCTCACCTCCATATTTTGCGGCCAGCAAACATTTTAATAGGTTGGAATTCAATTCGGGACTCTCTCACTATAAAATCCTTAGGGATATCTAGCAATGTTCAATTAAAAATTGATAAAAAAAAATTAATGTTTTTGATCTAAAATTTGAATTAGATAAGTACATCAACTTTGTTTGACCAATCTTAGGAATATTCAATGAATTACATAACAAGGTTGAGGAGATATTCAATCTCAATACTTTGGAAGTAATTCATCATGTCATGCAGGTAGCCCGAAGCCTAGCCTGATACACAGTCTTAATCCTGATGAGCTAAAGAATCTAATTACAATTTATCGTTTAATTTTAGAAAATTGTTCTTTAGACCTCTTGGATTGTTCGTACCTTAAAAACTCCAAAATACCCCCAATCTCCGGTCAATCCTAGCATATGATGGTGTTCCATTTTCTACCGTAGTAATTATGGGCTGATCGACATAATTATAAAACACCATCAAGCGATATGATTAGGGGTTAGAATCTGAAGAGGGTATTTTGGAGTTTTTGAGGAGCCCAGTCCATTTTGTCTTTTTTTTTTTTTTTTTTGAGAGAAGTCCATTTTGTCTATAAGCTCTACCACTTAGAGTGAAATTACAAACTGGAAATTACCCTTCACCTTTTAAAATTGTTCATTCCCTTTATCCAGTGGGAGTTAACTCACGTTCGGTATTTTTCAGCGATAGTTAACTCACAGTGACGCTTTTTAAATCGGTTCAATCACTTTTTAAATCGTGTCAACCAATCTTAAAAGTGTCAATGGAAGCTAACTCACGCTGAAAAGTGCACAACGTGAGTTAATTCCTTTGGTTAAATGGAATGAACAATTTCGAAAGGGAGAAGAGCAATTTTCAACTTTGTATATTTTATTTTTAAACCCACAAATACTAATTTTATGTTTAGTTTCAAATTTGTAACTAAAATACTAATTTTTATCAAAACGATATATACTTCTTTATACGTCTTTATTTTCACATTTCCTTCTTATTTGTTCATTTTTTTTCTTCTCATAAATATGTTTTTTATTTTGAAAGAATAAATATAGTACTTTTTTTTATTTAAACAACCATTTCCTTCCAACAATACTTTTTGTTGCTCTTGTACATCTTTTGATTTTTTTTTTTTATGATAATCTTTTTGAACAATAATATAGTTTAGGTTGTCAAGCAAAATTATTAATTTATATGCAGAGGAGTAAATGATCACTTCACACGAAAACAAAAACAAGCAGAAAAGAAGTTAAAAAAGTTAGGCATTTGAAGATAGCAAAGGTGTAGGCTATATATGTTAAGATTCATAGGATTTAGTGTGTTAATTAGGATTACAAGTTAGTTAGTGGAGTTTGAAGTTAGTTACACAATAGGTTAGTCCAATAAGTCCTATAAATATGGACTAGTTTGTACACATTTTCTATCTTTTGATCCGAATGTTTCTCTGATAATCTTTTCTCAATCAAAACCTTATGGCTCTTTTTCGTTCTAATTCTCCGAATTCTCATAAACTCAACAATATAACTGAGAAGATGAAATACCAGATAATGCAGAAGCTTCACTTTGTGTAAGCATGGCAGAGAATCCATTAAAGGCATGACTATAATGGTGGATAAGTGCTATCCTCTCACTTTCTTCACTGCGAAAATTGAAAAAAGAGAAGAACGTTTTCCATTAGGTAAAAAAATTTCAATTAATCTAAATATAATTATTATGTATTTATTTTCTTTGATAGGAAAATGTTAGTTAAGGGTTATGTTAGATTTTAGGGATCAAATTTTGAATATGCTTATATCTTCATTGGTGTCCCTTAGCTCAAAAACAAAGTTGAATATTTATTTTTTGAAAATTTGGTATGATCCATGAACTGACTAATCTAAGGGGACCAATCTCATCGTCCACTTGCGAACTAAGTTGAATATTACTTGGACATATTGAAAAAAAAAATGAATGAATTAAACTATATGAATATAGTGATGGTAGTGACTAGTGAGAAACCTTGGAATGATTGATGATAGTAACTCAAGATGAACTGATTCTGGTATTTGGCCATCTATATCAATGTTATTTGGTGATGAATTTCCCATATAAACAACATAAGGCTACACAAAATAGGAGAAGCTTTGGTGATTTTTGTCATAAAAAATAATTAAAAATAAAGACATAGGGGAAGTGTGTGTAATATGAACCTTAGCAATTTGATCTGAAATTGCTTTACTACTACTAAATATAAGAGAAGCTAGAAAGAGGAGATGAAGGAATTGCAAAAGCCACTCCATTTGAAAATGATGTATCAATTGCTTCTAATGAATAGAGTTGCTCATGCAATCGTCCATTTATAGGCTAAGTGTGTGTATTTTTTTCTTAATAAAATAAGAAGGTTGTTGAAGCATGAAACATGTGATGGCATCTTTGTTCATTCTTTTTGGTCCACCACTTATGTTAAACTAATGTTAGTCTCAAGTAGAATTTATTGAAGCAATACTTTAGAAACCAATACTTAGTATTCTTTGTTGAAGCATGAAAGTCTAAGTATTGAAAGAATTCATTGTTACTAAGTATACTAGACTTTTTCAATACTTGAGACTAAGCTAAATTGTCTCATTCATTGTTACCAATCGCTAAATGAATTCTACAAAGAATTCATTGAAAGAATCTTTGTTGAAGCATGAAAGTCTAAGTATACTAGACTTTTTCAATACTTGAGACTAAGTATTTGTTACCAATACTTTAGAAACCAATACTTAGTATTCTTTGTTGAAGCATGAAAGTCTAAGTATTGAAAGAATTCATTGTTACTAAGTATACTAGACTTTTTCAATACTTGAGACTAAGCTAAATTGTCTCATTCATTGTTACCAATCGCTAAATGAATTCTACAAAGAATTCATTGAAAGAATCTTTGTTGAAGCATGAAAGTCTAAGTATACTAGACTTTGTCAATACTTGAGACTAAGTATTTGTTACCAATACTTTAGAAACCAATACTTAGTATTCTTTCTTGAAGCATGAAACATGTGATGGCATTATCAATCGCTACAAATACTAAGTATTGGTAACAAAGTTGTTTAATATTAAATTATGGAAATTATAAACTAAAATATGTAACTTTTTCAAACCTATAAAACATCCAAAAAAAAAAAAAAAAAAACAACATCGTCATTCATCAACTTGCAAGTCTCGTATCCTTCAAAACTTCGATTTTTATTTTTTTACAAAAAATTAAATATTTTGTCTCATCATTATAATCAAAGAATTGAAAAGAAAGTTTATAAAATATTAATTATTTCTTGTATTTCTTTCTTATTGTAAATTTTTTCTTAACAAAAATACTAACATTTGTGCGTAGATAAGAAACCTTCGTTATTTTGTAGCAGTAACTAAAAAATACAGATGGTTGTGGTGGATTTTTTTTGTCATTTGTTATTGAAATACTATGTTTGTACCGTTGTGCATGCCAGTAGCAAAATAAAAATATAAATTTTGCATGCCAGTGAATTAGTTGTATATGTTAATTCAAATGGTTATATTGATGTTGTACCAAAAAAAAAAAAAATGGTTATATTGATGTAGTTGTTTTGAGCACCCGTTTTCTTATGAAAAAGAAAGAAAAAGTGAGATTCTATTACCTGTCCATGCAGATGCTCTCTCTTTATTTTGAGATTAGATGTATTAATTAATGAAATAAAGCAAATCTTGTGCTTGAAATGCAAGTATATTTGTCTCTGTTTGTGCTAAAGAGCGGGGAAGGAGAATTCTATATATCCATATGTGCAATTATGTACTTTGTTTGCTAATTTCATTCGGTCCTATGCATTAGTATTTTTTTTAAGGGTCTTGTTAACCAGTGTCCTAAGGGCAATGGTTAAGGATTTCATTAATGTACTTTTTTCTTAGCAATAATTACACCATTTTTCAATGTAAACTTATTTATTTTAGTACTTTAACCAATGCCCCAAGGGCAATGGTTAGCATTCTCCTTCTTTTAATAGTAAATAAATAGTTTAGTTTAACGAGCTTTGGTCTCATTAGGTCAAAGAAAGTCTCAAGATTTTTAAAGAATACTTATAAAAAAAAAAAATGAAAACTCAGTCTCCGACCCAAGAGCCGTTTATTTCTAAAAATACTTAAATATATTTTATCTACGAAATTCTTATATCAACAACGAGATTTAAACATATACCCTTAGAAAATATGAGAAGAGCTATTCTAACCATTCAATGTGTATATCCGATCCACCGAGATTTATTTTTTTGGTTAGTATTATATAATCTGACCGACGGAGGTATTTTAGTCAAAAACGAAGGCCGTGAGAAGAGGGAAGAGTGGGAAAAAATTTCCAAAAAAATTACTTCACATAATCACTCCACTTTAAATCCTAATCGAAATAATTATTAGTTAGACTTTATTTATCTCTCGGTCAAACTATTAATTACTAAATCCCCTTCCATTGACAACTGAATAGTTAAGACAATAAGAAGTTATGCCACACAATCAAGCTTAAACTGATGAAGGCATGACAAAAGTTAGGAGTAAAGCAGCCAAACGTGATATTGCTAGGATGCTCCATTGAAGCCTTTGTGGTGGTCAAATGATACTATAGGGTCTGTTTGGAAGTCTTGTGCAATAATCTTTTCATTTCAAACCAAGCAATACAATTTCAAAGTTGACTAAACCAAGCAATGCAGATAGATTGAATAAATTATGGTAATTTATGGTCAAAGCTTACTTGTTCCACAAGCAATACATGTACTGCACTCTTTGTAATTCAATTCAATGTTAATTCACAATTTATCAGTATTATGAAGTTCTCGATACTCTGAATATGAATTACAACCTAAGTTGGAATCCCTTAAATCATCATAGACATGTTTACCTGGCTTCTGAACTTTGTTGCAACTGAATAGATTGAATATAACATCTCTAAACATTAACTCTAGTATTATGCCTACAACTGATTTTTCAAATATACTAAATCAATCTGATAATATCATTGCAAGAAAAAACTCCAGTTGATCTGTTGATGTATATACCAACGACCAGTTACTCTAGTATTATTCCTACAACTGATTTTTCAAATATACTAAATCAATCTGATAATATCATTGCAAGAAAAAACTCCAGTTGATCTGTTGATGTATATACCAACGACCAGTTATATGTATTTTTGCAAATACATATATTGACTCTTCCCCCACACCATTTTCTTATTGCTTTTTAAGGCAAAAAAAAAGGCATAAAACTGATACCAATAGGAGGATACTCTCATAGTATCAGTCAACAAATGAGGACTCAAACCACGAAGAGCCTCAAACAAAACAACCAAAAACTCACTACACCAAGATCCCAAAGACATTTTGATGAATTTGCAGCTCCATTAGCCACTTCAAAGCATGTCATTATCCCAAAGTTTTTCCTTCTCCAACACTCATAGAAGGGCTTTGTCAAGGACTATCCTAATTTTTTTTTTTTTTTTAAATCAATACTTAATTAAAAATTTGGTAAAACTATAGATACCGAGAGATTAATATATTCTTTTAAAATGATTTAAAGTTTACAAGCATCACGAACTACTCAGGTTGAAAATGAAGAGAATTTATGAATTGATTAATTAAAAATGGTTTCCTTATTCCCAATAAATTAAGTGCTAGGACTTCCCTGATCCATCTTGATAATGCAGTGAGAAGATACAAAGATTAGTTCCTATTATCAGGTTATATTAGAGATCAACATTCATTGTGAACTGAACCAAAAATGTTATGCTTGATTTTACTAATCTGCAGAGTTATGTCAGAGGACCAGGTTGACTTGAGCCTATTCTGCTTTACTTCAGCAGCTTCACCCTCGTCTTTAGCAGCAAGTAGAACATCAGCTTCTTCTAATAGCTTTTGAGCTTTATCATTCAAAGAAGCACAATTGGTTGAATAAGTTGAGAGTGTTGCTTCCTTATTCTTGAGATTCAACAAAAGTTGTTCAAGGTCTCTTCCTTTGGCATCTAGTTGTTCTTTCAAGCTAGAAATTTCTACCTCTAGCTCCGTCTTCCTCTTATTTTCAGCCTCGATGGCCAAAGAAATCTCTTTTATTGAGTTTTTGAGATCATTCCGTCGACCCTTACTTGTGATAGTCTCTTGCTGAATTCTTTCTAGATGCTTTTCATTACTCTTCAGTTTGTTCACAGACTCGACAGTTGATTGGAATTCTTGGCAAGATGTCACTGCCTTTCTTTTGAACTCTGCAAGAGCCTCTTGCACCTCAACAGTCCTTCTACTCAATACATCCAATAGCTGATGTAGTCCAAACTGTGTAGCAGGATCAGAAGAGACTTCAGATAAGTCCTTAACCATTAACAGCTCCAAGGCATTGATAGCCTCTTTGATTGATCCAAGAGAATCAGCTCTAGAAGATATGGTTACATGGCCATTAACGGAGGGTTTTCTATCAACTAAGTTGATGACATAATCTGAGTGTGACCCTTTAGTGTTGGAAGAAGACTCTTTAGATTTCGCACCAGAAGATGTGGCTTCCAGGCCACTAATAGAGAGTTTTCTACCAACTCGGTCGAAGGGGTCATCTGAGACAGAATCTTTAGTGTTGAAAGTAGACGTAGACTCTTCGGATTGAATTTCACAAGAGGATACTGATTCCGGTTGGACAGCATCATGCTCATGACGTCTTTCAATGCAAGGATGGTCATTTTGGATTGTAATAGCATAAGCTTCTTCATCCTCTCTACCATTTTTTGAAGTTTCTCCTATGACATCCTCCAAAGGACTCTTAATTGGAATTATTGGTTGAGGGGCTAGGACCTTATCTCCATCATTAAGTTGAGGTTGCGTCAAAGATAACACCGTATTCAGATCTTTCGGGGGTTTCTCTGTTACAATCTGGAAAAAGGAAAGAAAAAAAACAGATGAATTGAATATGAATCCAGAATGGAGCAACCTTGAATTTGTCCACAAGTATCAACTCAGTTGTAAGAGTTTGATTTTGTATCAAATCTCCTTAGTGACGGTTTGTAAAATGGTTATTAATATCACTTTAATTAATAATTATTATTAATTTCCCCTTCCCCATTTTTATTTTATAAAAAATTGAGGTAAAACACAAGAGAATCCAGAAGAAAATTTAACCTTGACTCTTTGTTGTGGTTTCGCCATTGATTTTGAATCAAAACTCACATTTAGCATTGGTGGTGGAGGATGGAATTGGACATTCCTCGAACCAGATGTTTGTTCATATAATACATGGATTCCGCAATAGCTAGCCACCTCTCTGATAGAGTCCTCACTGTTGGTAATATGATCCGCATATGACACCTCCACATGATTCCACTCATTATCTGAAAACACTACGTCCTCGTTATCTTCAAATTTTAGCAAAAGCACATGATCTGTTGCTATCATGAACTCGTAGATTTTCTGACAGCCAAGCAACTGTTTATTGCCATTGATGCATACTCGAGGGCTAAACTTGACCTTGATATGTTTCTCATCCCCGTGTCCGATAACAAGACAGAGAGAAATAGCAGGGAATTTGTTACGAAACCAGAAAGACATTGACCCTCCCCTTGTACGATGCTCGAACCACTTTGGAATTTTTTTTCCCGGAAAAAAGAACTTTTTGTTTCCCGCTTCTACCCATTCCTGTCAATCGTAAGTAAAGAATGGTTAAAATTTCACCAACAACATTTAGACATTGAAAGTAATTGATGATACCATAATGAGAGGACCTGATTACATAACATGCTAATAATCTGGGAAGTCAAGGATGTGCATCCTTTTGCAGAAAAACTGTCCAAGTTTGATGGAAGCCATGTAATTTCTCGAAGACACACGCAGTCATCCAAAATCAGTTCCTTCAGAAAGCAACTTTGTTCAGTGCATTCAGGAAGAACTCCGAGGTCTAAGCAATTCAAGGATATGCATCCTTTCACAGAAATTCTTTCTAATTTCCTCGGAATCCCTATAATTTCTCGAAGACGACTGCAATCATCCATCTTAAGATTCCTCAAAAGATGACACTCTTTGATCCATGCATGAAGAGTTATGAAACTATTACCTGATAGGTTTAAATCTTTCACATTGAAGAAAAAGCTAAGACCTATTGGAAGAAATTCATTGGATATATTGCAGTTTGAGAGAACAAGATGATTCACGTTTGAAGACTTGAGCACCGTTTTATCACATTTTTCTTGTTCAGATAAGGCCAACCCTTCACATTTTGAAACATGCATCAAACTTAGTTCAGGCAACATAAAAATGGTACTAGGTAACTGAACCATTCCACACATTTGCAATTCCAATTTTTGAAGCCGAGTAAGGTTTTGAATTGAAAATGGATATTCCTTTATAGGACTCCCCCTTATTTGAATTTCTGTTATTTTTTCCATCTTCCCCAATATTTCTGGGAAACTCTCAAGAATTGAACAATGTGAAAGATTGAGTTGTTCAAGAGAGGTCAACATGATGGGTGGAAAAGTCTTCAGATTCTTGCAACCAGAAGCATCCAATATCATAAGCTTTCCCAGACGTCCAACTGAGTCATGAACTTTAGCTAAATTCTCACAACGTCTAAATGATAATTTTTCTAAATTTCGGACACCAGATACATCAGGTATCTCAGTTACAGATTCACTGTTGCTAAAATCCAAAATTGTCAAAAGTGAAAATGCCTGCAAAAAAGTACTCCCTCCGTATCAAAATATAGACAAAAATTGGTCAACGGAAGTTGATGTATTTGGTACAAATTTTGGACTAAATATAAAAGATCAAAATGAATAATCATGTGAAGTTAATGTGAATTTATAAATACGTACACACAGTCGCACAGTCACTTGCCTGAATTGGTTCACATGGCTTTAAGCAGCTATCAGGTAACTCGAGTATGGAAAGTTTCTTTGGATGGAAATAACATGGTAAAGATGGTAAAGAATATCCTTGCCATTTCAAAACTCTTAACCTATTTGGAAGATGTGTGGGGCCTTTGGAGAAACTACCATTTCTAATAATAAGTGTTTTGAGGTTCTTCATCTCCTTGAAGGCCTCTCCATCCCAATTTACTTCTTCACCTTTCGGTCCTTTCATGTGCGCTTCATCTTTAGGAAAATCCAGAATTAAGATATGAATTTTGCTACTTCCCTTTTAAGACAATCACCAACCAATGACAATACATGAATATATTAGGAACAAACATATCAGAAAAATTGTAAATTGGTAGCATATTACACTAAGATGATAGAAAAAACAATTGTGAATTGATGCCATCCACAGAATATTAGAAATGAGTGGATAGATAAAAAATACATATGCCATATTATAATTAAAAGAGACAAACCAAAATTACAAATGAAAAATTAAACCAACAAAATCAGTCTTACCTTATTTTCATTTAAAACTTGGACTACATCTTCACAAAACCATAACCTACTACGTTTGCCAGGCTCATGTGGTGATTCAAGTCGGACAATTTCTCTGCCCATGTCTTGTATCAGGTAATGTAATGTCATAAGACCACCTTCAATCTTTATCAGAGATTTTCCAATCAGTTCTTCGATGCTATATTTCACTGAGACACCATAATGAGCCGAAAGTATATCTTCAACATCTGCCAACTTATGTCCATTGAAGAAACAAGCAATGTCAAGAAAAACATTCCCCTCATCTTCCTCCAAGGAATCATAGCTGACTTTAAGTATGTCATTGATCTTTTTATCTGGAAATCGGTCGTACCGATCTAATGTACGTGTGCATTCGTCGTCCCCTTTTCCGAACAAGTTGGAACCTATTACTTCCAAAGCCAACGGAAGCCTAGAAGCATAACCCACTGCACGGTTTAAAATGGCGGTGTATCTTGAATCAACTTTGTCAGTTTTGAAAGCATTCCAACAAAGCAATTCACGAGCTTCTTTGTCATTCAACTCCTCCACCTCATATGTTCTTTTAACCTCATGATGTTTTAGTAAGCCTAAGCCCCGAGTTGTAATGATTACTCTGCTACCCAAACCAAACCAATTAGGTGCTCCAGCAATAGCCTGCAACTGCTCTATTTTGTCAACATCATCAAGAACCAAAAGAACCTTTTTACTGCAGAGCCTTTGCTCTATCATTGGCATCCCATTGCTGACATTTCTCAACTTAAAATCCTCGTCTCCAAGTATATCAGAAAGAACCATTTGTTGGAGATGACCTAAGCCATATTTGCGCGAATTCTCCCTCACATTTTCGAGAAAACAACAAAAACCTTCAAAGTGGTGACTAATGGAATTGTATACAGCTCGAGCAATAGTACTTTTACCAATTCCCCCAATTCCATGTATACCTACCATGTGAACCACGTCATCAGAGCCAACATTCAGACGTGAGATTACTTCATCCACTCGAGACTCCAATCCAACTGGATAATTCGCAACATGTAAAAGTGTACGATTAACCTTGAGGGAGACTTCCTTGAAGATACGCCAAATGAATTCACATTCATATCCATTCCTGCTCAGTAAGAAAAAGCTTGTGTGAAGTAAAGCCAAGCAATATAAAATGCATTATATCTATGGTTTTGTACTTCAAATGTAATATTATAGTCTAAGCGTTTCTTTTCTTTTTAAATTCTAGAGTTAAATACATTTTTAGGTCATACAAAATTTTCTCTCTTATTCTAGGTGTCCAGAAATAGTTCATGCAAATTATTCTATTAACTTAACAGAGATTCAAATAATTTAATTAACATTAAGATAATATTAAAATCTTGATTTATTTATATTTCAAACTGGGCCAAGGCCCAATCCAAGTTAGGATCCAAATCCAACTAAGATCCAACTCAAGGCAGACTCATGTTATGGACACGCCCAAAAGTCCACTGGATCGCAGTCCCGATCACCTATCTGAACCATCTAGTTCGGATCCAATGTTGATCATTAATTGAAGGACTGATTTTCTATTTCGTAAATTCCTATATTGCTCCTTACAATTTCTAGTCCTCGTCGTTAGGAGTGTTAATAACACTCTCCTTTCAACACTAGGTCCCACAAAAAATGGTGTGATTTGTATGGATTTCACCCAATAAAAGAGTGTTTCTAACAAGATAAGCCAAAGGAAATGAAAAGATAAGTAGCATATATACCCATTCTTGAAAGTGAAGCCAGCTATGCTAGCTGCCTTGTGTAGAGCAACCCTCCATTTGTTGAGTTTCTCCTTGTCACCCATGAATCTCTCCTCAAGATTTTCCAATGCTTGACCATATTTTCCTCTGCAGTGTCGTACATCAGAAGGATCAACGTTAAAGAAAACAGGTAAAACAAGCTGACCCTTGTTCTCCTCATAGCACTCTAGAATGGTGGAAAGTTCATCTAAACAAAAGGAAGAAGAAGCATAGTTCTGAGAAAAAACAATGATGGCAATCTTGGATTCTTTAATTGCCTTAACAAGTGATGGAGTTATTTCATCTCCTTTTCGAATTTCCTTATCATCAAAGAAGCTGTGGATTCCTCGTTGACTCAAAGCACTGTAGAGGTTTCCTGTAAAACCAAGTCTTGTGTCTTCACCTCTGAAGCTGAAGAAGACATCATAGTAAGAGGAACCTCGACCAGCCATTAATGGGAGTATGTGTGTAAGCAGAGGGATTGAAATGGTATGCTAAGATGATGATGGTTGGTGATATTTATTTATTTTAGGAGACTCTCTCTCTCTCTCTCTACCAAAGTCAACACATAAATCTGTAAAAATTTGTTTGCTTGTGATTGAAAAATAAATTTAGATTAGGTGCAGCTATTTGCACGTACCCTTTTTGCTACTATTTTGATTCTTAGTTTTCTTTTTTATCTGGAGTGGACTTGAAGACAACAGTCGCTGTCGGAGTTGATTGGATGTGTATGAGAACCACGGCTACTCCTCGGAGGGGTGGTGTACCGCAAGAACTCCAACGCTCAAGTCAACTCCAACACCCAAGTCAGTGAGAATTTTAGGAGATATTAGAAGTTTTATCATAATAGAGAAGGTATCTTTCACCAATAATTAGAGTCCTTTTATAGGTGTGGTGTAAAGGGACACCGAGTCCAAAATGGTTATTCAGGTCAATCTGACGTGATTCACAAATCACAACTTAAGCGTTGGAGTCTTTTCAGGTACAACACCTCCTCCAAAGAGTAGTTGTTGTCTTCCGTTGCATCCAATCAGTTCCGGTTGTTTTCATATCCACTCTGGTCCATTAGAGTTAGCGTTGTGCGTGGAAATGAGATCTATGTTACGCACAATGCCTGACAGACCCTTTATTGAGTTCTATTAACCTCGACTGAGGGCTATTATTCCGATACACCCAAAAATCCCTCTTTGTCGTCTTGGTATCCAATTTCAACCATTTATAATTTTGATATTGATTTATGTGCCTTCATGAAAGTTATAGTCTTACATCTTAATTTTACTTCGTTCTGATATGACTTTAATATGATGCTTATTACTCTAGATATGTTATTTGGAAGCAATGAAGCTTAAGTGGAAAACAATAGTACCTTATCATGAGAGCAATAAATAGTACCTTATCATGAGACCAAATATGATAAGGTACAATTTAAAAAGCTATGTTTGAAATCAAAAGTAAATAGTACCTTATCATGAGACCAATTATGAGTGGGAAGAAACGATATCTATCCCCAACTCCATAATATACAATAAAAACTCACACAAAAAAGAAACTCTTCAAAGGTGTAAAAAATTTGATGATGCTACCAAGTGTTCTAAAGACATTGTTTAATGAATCAAGAGGTAACTTTTGTTTAGAAAAATGATATAATTATTATTTTGACAAGACTAGTATTTCCAAGACAAAATTTCTTATATGGAATCCTCAATGTCTGTTAGCATGACCTAAAATTTAATGCAAAATATGCATAAATTTAATGTGGCACATAAGTTTCTGGTGATGTGCATTGATGTGGAATATACATGAAAAATCACATGTTCATTTAACATGTTACGCCATAGCCTGTAACAACAAAAGTTAAATAATCACATATTTGCTTATTCACTCATCTATGTTTATATGGATATATGAACGAGTTTTATGCTTTACAATTTTCAATTCATTTAGAAGATGTAAAGCACGTCAAACTATTCAGATTGAAGGTAAGGACATTTTACCAATAAACAATGTCCATAGCCAAATATGTTATCCTTATTATGCTGCTTTCCAGGTGCTTCTCGATAAAAACCGGTTAGAACAGAGAAAGATCACATCCAGTGCTACTCATATGAGCCAAGAATGTTTTCTTTCATCTTATTAAGCTGGCCGGTTAGGTCAATAGACCAAGTCCACTTGAGCCTACTCTGCTCTATTTCAGCTGCTTCGCCATCATGTTTTATCTCACCGCTTGAAGCAAGTAGATCATCAGCTTCTTCTGATAGTGCTCGAGCATGTTCATTGAGAGAAGCATAACTCGTTGAATAAGTTGAGAGTGTTGTCTCCTGATTCTTGAGATTCAACACAAGTTGTTCGAGGTCCTTTTCTTTGGAAGCTAGCTGTTTTCTTAAAGTTGCAATTTCTGACTCTAGTTCCTTTTTCCTACTATTTTCAGCCTTGATGTACAAAGAAACCTTCTTTATTGATTTTTTGAAGTCCTTCCATTGATCCTTGCCGGCCACAGTCTCGTGCTGAATTCTGGCCAGATGATTCTCATAATTCTTCAGCTTACTCACAGATTCAACAGTGGCTTGGAATTCATGAAATGATGCAAAGGCCTTTCTCTTGAACTCAGCAATAGCCTCCTTCATCTCTATTGTCACCTTGGGGTGGCTACTTGCACTCAATAGATCCAAGAGCTGACGAAGTTTGGAATGTGCGGAAGGATCAGCAGAGACTTCAGATAAGTCCTTAATCATCAATAACTCCAGTGAATTAATAGTCTCTCTAATAGATCTTAGATTTGCATCTCCAGAACTTACCCCAGAAGATATGGTTTTCTTGCCACTAACGCATAGTTTTCTATTAACTAAGTCGAAGGGATCATCCGAGTCAGAACCTTCGGTGTTGGAAGAAGACTCTTCTTCACAGGATACTAATTCCAGCTCGACATCATCACCCTCACTACATCTTTGAATGAGAGGAGTCTCATTTTGAATTGCAGTAGCATAAGCTTCATTATCGGAAAGATTCTCTGAACTTTCTCTTCCCACATCTCCCAAAGGCATCTTTACTGGAAATGTAGGAAGAGTGACAATGCCTTTTTTGATTTCAGAGGGTGGAGAAGGAGATTGTGTTGATGTGAGTGAGGGAGACAGCACAGTGGTTTGGTCTTCCTGGGGTCTCTTAGTCATAATCTTAAAACAAAATTTACAAAAACAAACGAGAGCATGAGTGATGTATAACAGGATTAACAGGGAAGATAATCAAGAAGAATTTTACCTTTACTCTTTGAGGTGACCCCACGATTGAATCGGGATTGAAATTCACATTTACCAATGTTTGTTGGGGATTGCTGAATCGGATATTCTCAATACTACTTTGTTGAGATACATGGATTCCATTATATTTGGCAACCACTTTGATTGGAACCCCATTGTTGGTAATAAGATCCTCATATGAAACCACCACATGATTCCACTCATTGTCTGAAAACACTATTTCCCCGTTATCTTCAAATTTTAGCATCTGCCCATCAAACAAAAGTATATGATCAGTAGCTATCCTGAACTTGTAGACTACCTGATTGCCACTGGACTGTTCGTTGCCATTGAGGAACACTTTGGGGCTAAACTTGACTGAGATAGGTAGCTCATCCGCCTGCCCAATAACAAGGCACAGACAAATTGCAGGGAATCTGTTACGAAACCAGAAAGATATTGAATCTCCACTTGTACGGTGTGAAAACCACTCTGGAATCTTTGTTCCTGGCAAAGAAAACATCTTGTTTCCGGCTTCAATCATTTCCTGTCGGTGATAAGTTTAGAAACTGTTAAAAGTTAATCTAGAAGTTTGAGATATTGATAGGAATTGATACCCATTTGATAGAAACTGATATTAATGATCAAAAAAGTGAAGAATTCAATCTAGAAAAATATATTAAGAAATGTTAGAAACTTATAAAAGGTTACTATGGGGATGATAAAAGCTTATAAATAGCATCGATCGATTTAAAGTTATGTAAGTATTTTCACGTATACCAAAACACTCCATCAACCAATCTGCCTGATACATTATAGCATCAACTATTTGTAGAGAAAATACCATAATAATCAACATGAAATTATGAATACAACTCAGCATATTAATTAAATAAAATAAAACAGAGATCAAAAGAGGAACCTGATTCACTAACAAGCTTGCACACTGAGAAGTCAATAAAGTGCAGTTTTTGGCAGAGAAATGATCCAAGTTTGGCAGAACCCTGTCAATTTCTCGAAGATAAATACAGTCGTCCAGAATAAGTTCTCTCAAAGATTGACATTCTTCTGTAAGGTCTATGTATTTCAAGGATTTGCATCGTTTTGCAGAAAGTGTTTCTAATTTGCATGGTATCACTGTAATTTCTCGTATATGCACGCAGTCATCTATCTTTAGGTTCCTGAGAAAGTGACACTCTTTGATGCATGCGTGAAGAATAGTGAAATTATTCCCGGATAGGTCCAAATCTTTCACATTGGCAAACCAAGACAGACCTATGGGAAGGAAATCATCTGATAAATTGCAGTAGGACAGAATAAGAAATTCTGTCTTCGAAGACTTGGTCTCCCATTCTTCACTTATGTCCGGTTTAGATAACCACAACCCTTCACATCTCGAAACACACATCAAACCAAGTTGTGAAAACATGGCAATGCTACTTGGTAACTGAACCATTCCACAGATTTGTAGTTCTAATTTTCGAAGCCGATTAAGGTTTTGAATTGAAGATGGCAATTCTTTTATAGGACTTCCGATTATACGAAGCTCTGTTAAGTTTTCCATCTTCCCCAATATTTCTGGGAAACTCTCGAGAGTTGAGCAATGTGAAAAGTTGAGCTGTTTAAGAGAGGTCAATATGATGGGTGGAAAAGTCTTCAGATTCTTGCAGTGAAAAGCATCCAAGTATCTAAGTTTATCCAGAAATCCAACTGACTCATGAATTTTCGATAATTTCTCACAATCTCTAAATGACAATTTCTCTAAATTTGGGAGGCCAGATACATCAGGTATACGAGTTATTGATTCACAGTTGCTGAAATTCAAAACCTTTAGACAAATAAACCGCTGCAATGGGGGAAAAAGACATGACACCAACGAAAAATCAGAAGAATTTGAAGTGAATTTATTAATATACAACAAACAAACATAATACTTGCCTGAATTGGTTCAATTACCACCATGCAACTTGCAGGTAACTCAAGTATGGCGAGCTTCTTTGGATGAAAATCATTTGGTAATGATGTTGAAGGATACCCCCGCCATTTCAACACTTTTAAACTGTTGGGAAGATATGTGGGGCCTGTGTTAAAACAACCACTTTCAATAATAAGTATTCTGAGGTTTTGCATCTTCTTTAAAGCTTCTCCATCCCAATATACTTCTTTACCGTCATCTTTGGGGAAATTCAGAAATAAGCTTTCAATTGTACTAGAACCCTTTTAAGAAAAAAAAAGTACAGGTCGATCACAATATGATTATAAATACTTAGAATTCAACATGCATTCAGAGACAAACTAAGATATCATGAAGCATTAAAAAAAAAAATCCGATGTCAACAAAAGATAAGAAACAGAGATGATAATACAGATAAAATAATAAAACCATCTTATATCAGTAGATTACTCACCGAATTTTCTTGTAAAACATGAAGTACATCTTCATAGGACCATAACCTACTACGTTTGCCAGGCTCAATTGGTGATTCCTGTCGGACAATTTCTCTACCCATGTCCTGTATCAAGTTATGTAATGCCACAAGACCACCATCAATCTTTATGAGAGATTTTTCAATCAATTCTTCAATACTATATTTTGTAGATTCCCCATAACGAGCCGAAAGCATATCCGTGACATCTTCTAACTTATGTCCATTGAAGAAACAAGCAATATCAAGAAAAATACTCTGTTCTTCTTCCTCCAAGGAATCATAGCTTATCTTGAGTACCGTTTGGATATGTTTCTCAGGAACTCTTTCATACAGATCCAATGCACTTATCCATTCATCTATACTTCTGCCAAACAAGTAGGAGCCTACTACTTGCAAAGCTAATGGAAGCCCAGAGGCAAAAGTCAATGCACGTTTTAAAACGTCTGCATAACTTGGATCGACTTGGTCGGTTTTGAAAGCATTCCAACAAAGCAAATCAAGAGATTCTCTTTCATTTAATGCCTCCACCGGATATGCTCTTTCAACACCATGACTGGCTAGCAAATGCTTGTCCCGTGTTGTAATGATGACTCTGCTTCCAGAACCAAACCAATCAGATACCCCTGCAATGACCTGTAGCTGCTTCAAATCGTCAACATCATCAAGAACCAAGAGAACCTTTTTCCGGCAGAGCCTCTGCCTTATGACTGAAATTCCGTCAGTCAGATGTCCAATGTTTATATGTTCATCTCGACATATCTCATAAAGCATAGTCTGCTGGAGATGCACTAACCCAAATTTCATAGAATTTCCTCTAACATCCTCGAGGAAACACAGACCTTCAAACTGGTAACTTATTGAATTATACACTGCTCGAGCAACAGTAGTTTTACCAATTCCACCTATACCGTGGATGCCTACCATGTGGACTAAATCATCGGAACCAAGATCCAGAAGTGAGTTTACTTTGTGCACTCGAGACTCGATTCCGACAGGGTAATCAGCAATATGTAAAAGAACATGAGTAACTTTTCTATAGATTTCCTCAACGATAGTCTCAATAAATTCATGTTCACGTCCGTCCCTCCTGCATGCCGAATCAAAGATGCTTGTGTGAAGTTAGAAGAATTTTAGTTTCATGTATGCATGGTTCCATTTTCATTTTATTTTATTCTTAATTATAAGTTAATACACAAGGATAATGAAGGATTTCTTGTTGAGTAAACCAACAATTTGGCCCCTGTTACTCTCAAATTAGGCTTTGTTTGGGAGTTTGGAAGGGAGGGCTTTTGGGGGTGCTAAATATATGGGAAAATGAAGAAATTTTTCACGTTCTTTGAAATATTTTTCTGAGAATGAAAAGGCAATGCTTAAGATTAATATATTTTAAATTTGAAGAATATTATAACAATGTAGATTAAATTTGAAGATTTCATATAAACCTTCTCCAATATATTTTTTAAGTTCCCCAAATTAGGCTGATTTTTTCATCATGGAGAAAAATGAATCCGCAAAGCCTTCTCCTCCCAATGTTCTTTACTTCTTCCACTTGCTCCTTCCTTTTTCCCAAAGCCCTCCCTCCCCTCCAAACACAAAACCTTACTCTCAAACTCTATTAGTATTTCAAAAAAGTCAATTTCCTAGCCAAAAGTTTCGGTAGCATGGTAACGTGGCCCATTAGTAAATGACACTGTATGTTGACGTAGTTAGATGACAGATACTAACTAAGTACGAAGCACAGATACGGACACAGACACCGGACATGACACCGGACACGCCGAAACCCCTAATAATTTAAGAAAATCACATAATTCAGTGTAATTATATGTGTCGGTGTCGGACACGACACATGTCCAACACCAAGACACGTCTAATCCGAGGAGTGTTTGTGCTTCATAAACTAAGGGACCTATCTGAGCAACTTTTGACAGAGACAAACTATTTTGAAATATTAATAGAATAAAAAAAGTGTAATTCTAAATTGAAATGCGATGAATAACAATACCCAATCTTGAAACGAAAACCGGAGAGTTGAGCAGCCATCTGTAGAGCCGACCTCCATTTTTCAACCTCCTGGATGTCATCCTTAAACGTCTGTTCATGCTTAGCCAATGCCTCACCGTAACTTCCTTTGCAGTGCCGAATATCAGAAGGATAGACATCATAAAAAACCGGGAACACAAACCGACCATTCTTTACATCCTTCTCTTCAAAGCAGCCTAGGATCGCGGTGAGTTCCTTCAAACAAAAGGAAGAAAAAGCGTAGTTCTTAGAGAGAACAACGATGGCGATCCTGGATTGTTTGATTGCATTGACAAGTGATGATGGAGTGGTTTCGTCTCCTTTGTCGTCGAAGAAAGTGTTGATTCCTCTTTGAACGAGAGCATGGAAGAGATGTGAAGTAAAACCGCATTGTGTATCTTCGCCTCTGAAGCTTAGATACACATCGTAGGTGAAGGAACCTCGCCCACCCATTAGATTATATAGATCAATGGAGTTTCTAACACTGCTCAGAGTCAACGGTTGCAACACAAAGATTAAGAAGAGAGGTTGAAAATACCGGTTTCTCTTAATTGTCTTTATTGCCTTCCTATGTACTGCGGTCTTTGTTATAAGAAACAATTGACTTTTTTGGTTCAATGTGTAAGTGATGTATCTAGTCTATATTTACAATAAGATACATTAATTATTCTATGAACCTAAAAAGTCAACTTTTTCTTATAATAAGGACCGGAGGGAGTACTCCCAAACTATAATGACTTTAGCCATCCCTATACTAGTCACTTTTTAAAGAAAAAGTTGTCTAATCATTACATGAGTAACATCTAATATTTCAAAACAAAATTTCTTTGTAGATTTCTTAAGGCGCTTTTAGTAAGACCAAACGCAGAAATACTACCTCCGTTCCTTTTTAATTGTCACTTTTTGACATTTTACATAAACCAAGACAATCAATAATTGTTTCTACTTTTGATGCAATAAGTCATACTTTTACTATAATGACCTTATTAATTTAACATCTCATTTTATATATTTCTCTCTCCGCAATAAATAACAAAGGATAATATTGGTAAAACAGCATTTAATGATGCATTGAACTTTGAAAGTGACAATTAAATAGGAACAAAAAATTTCTCCAAAAAAGACACTTAAAAAGGAACGGAGGGAGTATAGTTTTAGTGTTACTTAACTTAGTTGACAACAGATACAATGCATTGTTATGCGTTCAAATCCTCTTTATTTATAAAAATTAATGAAGATTACCATTATAAATTAGACATTAAAAGAGATAAACACAAAAAAAGTAAGTGGTGAGTTCTATCATTAATTGGTTCCACCGTCATTAATATTTTTTTAAAAAAATTGTTTTCTTTACCTCTACAAATAGAATAAATGGAGAAGAGTTTAAATAGAGAGAATTATAACTACATTGTTATAGGTATGATTTGAGCCTCAAACATCCAGAGTTAGAATGCTCTCCATTCATGATTCTCACCATTTCTTCTATTTATAGAGATAAAGACACAATTTTTTTTTTAAAAAAAGTATAAAATAATTAAGGTTAATTAAGTAAATGATCCCTATAAATATTCAGAATTTTGTTTTTAGTACCTACAAAATATAATCACATTTTTTAGTCTCTGTGACATTTTCCTTAAGCATTTTAGGGACCAAAAATGTTGACAAAATTTTTTTATAAGGAATGAAAATGCTGACGAAAAATTTTATAGAGACTAAAAAGTTTGATTTTCTTTTTATAAGGACTAAAAACGAAATTCTGAATATTTATATGGATCAATTACTTAATTAACCCAATAATTAATAATGATAAGACCCACTAAGAGGTACTCCCTCCGGTCACTATTATAAGCAAAAAAAACTACTTTTTAAGTTTATTGAATGAGTGATGTATGTGGTCATTAATATAAACCACATACATCATTTATTCAATGAACTTAAAAAGTAGTTTTTTTTTCTTATAATAGTGACCGGAGGGAGTAAGACATGGTGGCTATTTTAATTTTTTTTTTTGAATAAACACGGTGGCTATTTTTTTTTTTTGCCTATCTCTATCTCCAAATTGCATATTTCATTTATTTTGATAAATGGAGAGATCTTTATTCAGACATCTCACATATTCACTTTAAAAAGTGAATTCTAATCACTAGCCTATTTGATCAGGAAAAAAAAATATAGTTATAGTTGTATAAAAAACATTAATTGTGAGTTATTTTACAAAAATGTCATTCAATAATAGTATGAAAAACATAAATTAAAAGAATTGAAAAAAGATAAAGTAAGTAAATAGTAAAAGACATAATTGAAAAATGATGATTAATGATTCTTTGCTATTATAAAATGACATATAATTTGCAATAAAACAAATTTTGTTAGAATGATATATTTAGGATAGATGGAGTACTATTTTAAGTCACCTCTTTTAACCGGTGTGTTGCAAAGGTGTAGTCGTAAAACAAAATGCATTTAAGTTTTTGGTCCTGGATTCGATCCATAACGTCTACATTACTCCTAAAACAAGCAAAAATAACCTATAAGACAGGATAGATAGGATGGAGAATACAAAATTTAGAGAGATATATACAATAGCAGATAATATCACTAAATGGGTTTCATCCACTATTAATTATTTTATAATTTTTTTTTCAAATTTATTTATGTTTTTCTCTTTCTAAATGGAAGAAATGAATATACTCCTCTTAAACTAATGAAATGAATACTCATTTCATGACACTCTATCTAAGGGCATCTACAATATAGACATTCACTTTTGGATACTTAAATGGGTCACACACATACACATTATTTATTTATAATTTTTTAATATTAGTACTAAATAAGCACATAATCTCTTCAACTTAGATTACAAAAATAACTCTATATTAAAAAAAGTTTTAGGTTAGGAAAATAACTCTATATCGTTACATTTTAGCAACATTTATTTTAATATTAAAATGCATGGTGCCCATAAAAAATGTTGGTGCTTATTTGAGCATCTCAACTCAATAAGCTCCTTCCACTTTTTCTCCCAAATAGGGGTATCTATGTACAACCAATGGTTATTGGGTTAAGATCCCGTCATTGGAGATAATCTAATTGATTGACAGTCAAGCGGATCTCAATAAATCATTTAAGCCCCCGCATAAATTTAATGGAACTCATTTTAAATTCAATCAGTTAAAATAGCGTGTTAGAAATAATCACTGCATCCCATCACCACCGGAACCGATACTACCTTAGATCCATTCTTCACAAAAAATCTCACATGGATCTTGAATTGATCGTATCCTAAGAACATTAGAAACATGAATCTTGATAACCAGCAAAATAGTTGGTTATCACATTGCACTTAACTCCCGCAATAAACAAGAAATTTATGTCTACATTTCTATTTGTACCATGTTTGTTAGTTGGAGATGACCCTTACTTTTGGATAAATGAATATTATGTGTTATTATTTGTGTGGTGTTGCTTTAACATAAGTACTAGTTGTTAATGGGTGAATAACTGTTAAGTAACTAAAATGGTGATTCAAAACTATATCGAAAGGTGGGTTACTAGACATTAGAGTTGGGGAGTTACTACCCAATGGTGTGGTATTTACGGAGACATTCATGCATTAGATGACTCAAACAAATGCTCAATGGTGGGGTACTGAACATCGAGTTTTAAGAGTTATTACCCAAGGCGGGGTATTGACGATTCATTCATATATTAGTTGTTTCAGAATAATATCCAACGGTGGGGTACTAAATATCAAATTTTTATGAGTTATTACCCAACGGTGGGGTATATTGTCCAATGGTGGGACATTAGGCTCCACATAGAGGTGAAATCCAGATCATGAGCATTGACATATAGATTAACCAATAGGGATTAACACATTGTAGTTAGGTTGTATCTTAGCGCTAGGTGTGGTTATTATGATATTGGAGTGAGGTGTCATGTATGTTTTATGTATTTTTATCGTTATGAAATTTTTGTCATGAAGTTGACTCTTACTTTTGGACAGATGACTGTCAATCCGACTTTTCTCCTTGGGGGTGACGCCAGGGAGACAAAGTGATCTATTAGAAGAAGACACAAGTAAAATAGTGGTGCACTTTTGGAAGCTTGTTATATTCTGGCAATGGTATTAGTCTTGTTGAAAAAACTTTTCACAAGCATCTACAACTATGACCGACTAGGTTTTGTCTTGGGTAGGAAAAGGCCAGAAGTCTTGTTCTTAGGAATTTATAGTTTTGATGTAAGAACTCTGATTTACTATTTTTTAAAATTCAAAAAGAAACTTAATTATGGGTTTATTTTAAAATCGATGAGTTTTACGTTACTTTTATTATTTTAAAAGAAAATAATTGCCTTTTCACTAAAAAGTTGCTAATTCATCCGAAAAATCAGGTCGTTACAGATGAGATTCATTTGAATGAGATTGGAGGGATTGATTTGTGCTTTTGTATTTCAAACAAAAGTGTTAATTGTTGTTACTGTTCAAAAATAAGTCCAAAACGCAACGCCAGTGAACTACAATTGTAAATAGACCAAACAGTTGGCTGTCAAATGAGTCAAGTGGATGGTGAACACCATGATGAAAAAGTAAAATGGCAAACTCATATATCAAGTGTTGGACAAACACTTTTGATTAGGGCATTAGAAGACAATTCAATATACTTTTTTTTTTATTATTACGAGAACTCAATATTTTTTTTAATGAGACCGTTTTTAGTTATGCGTTCATTTACATTGGTTTCCTTTTTTGTATATCTTTCTGGGAATGAAAATGGGCTTTAAGTCCCTAACAGTTCTTGAGGAAAAAAAAAAATGAATAACCCCAAGCGAAATATACAAATATAAAAAAAATAAAAATACGATTAGAAAAAACAAAAGGATTTCAAAAGGGAATCTAGAACAAAATAAAAAATACGATTAGAAATGTCTAGCAAATATGCCAAAAGATCATAACCTTTAGTACTAGTCTAAGAGAACTTTGTAAGTTGTAGTTTGCACAAAAAAAGTTCACAGTCAAGAAATTAACTACGATAACTAAAAATTTATGATGATAGAGGAGAATGAGACTTAATGTATTCGTGAATATAACTTCTCTCATAATGACGTGATGATAGAGAGTACAAGCAATTTGTTCTTGATTGCTTTTGGCAAAGAAACGTTTTGGAAGTGAAAAAAACTCTTTCCATATTTAAGAAGTGTCTATAGGGTCCTCACCATCATAGTTGTAAGTTCAAATATGCCACTCCACTTGAGAAGCTAGAGACAATGCTTCCATCCTCATTAGCCTACCTAGCTATTCAAGGTTTTCCAACCTTGAAATACCAGCTTCAGAAGGCTTTGGTTAATCTTACCTCCCTATCAAAGCCTAACTCTTAGAGATCTTTTGGTAAATCAGCTGATTTGAATTCTGTGTACTTCAAAATTACTTATAATTATTAATTAATGATGAGTGGTAATTTTGTATGATCACATGCTCTGTTAATGCAGGGCTATAGTTCATTAAGACCCAGTTGACTTTCATTAACAAAGCTTGTTATTTTCATATCAAACTTTTTCATGTCAAAATTTTGTTGAAGATTATATAACAGGTTTCCTTACTCTCTGCATATAGAGATGGGCACAGTTCTAAATACCAGCATATATTTTCTAAGAGTTGCAGGAAATTTTACAACAGAATAATAGATTAGTTTATGAGGGTTTCTACACACAAGTGTGTTTAATTTTTAA
Source organism: Medicago sativa (assembly GCF_051527215.1). Lineage (NCBI taxonomy): Eukaryota > Viridiplantae > Streptophyta > Magnoliopsida > Fabales > Fabaceae > Medicago > Medicago sativa. The sequence continues at coordinate 32,732,336 of NC_140756.1, read as the reverse complement.
ATGTGTCCACTTAACCATCTTTCTTGTGGCGAGTTTCAAGAATGCCTCATTTTTGCATCTGGAATTATGCTTGAGACTCTGACTAATGAGTATGGCGCCTCTCAGTCACTCTAACTTTTGAACCTTTCTTCGCCAGTAATTCCTTGTTCTTATGGAGTCTGAACTTGACAATGGTTGGCATGGTGATTAGTGATAGTTTACCAAAAAACAAATTGCAAAGCCAAATATTTTCTATTTTACATTGGTTTCTGGTCATTCTTGATAAACTGATTAGAAAGAAAAGAAAAGAAAGATTACATCCGAGCCATCATAGTCATAAATGGTCAATAATGTTATTTTTAATCTCATTGAACTGGTTGGTAAGGTCAATAGACCAGGTCGACCTGAGCATACTCTGCTTCATTTCAGCTGATTTACCCGCATTCTTTACCCCACTGCTTGCAGCAAGTAGATCGTCAGTTTGTTTTAATAGTGCTCCAGCTTCCTCTTTGAGAGAAGCATAACTTGTTGAATAGGTTGAGAGTCTTTGCTTCTGATTCTTTAGATTCAGCACAGGTTGATCAAGGTCTCTTTCTATGGTAGATAGCTGTCCTTTTAAAGTTGCAATTTCAGTCTCTAACTCCTCTTTCCTCCTATTTTCGGCCTTGATGCCCAAAGAAACCTTTTTTATTGAGCTTTTGATGTCCTTCCTTTGACCCTTGCCTGCCACAGTCTCTTGCTTAAGTCTGGCCAGATGCCTTTCAAAATCCTTCAGTTTGTTGACAGACTCAGCAGCAGATTGGAATTCTTTGAATGATAAAAAGACTTTTCTCTTGAAATCCGCAATAGCCTCCTTCACCTCTGCTGTCACCTCGGGCTGGCTACTTGTACTCAGTAGATCCAACAGTTGATGAAGTTGAGACTGTGTGGTAGGATCAGAAGAGACTTCAGATAAGTCCTTAACCATTAACAGCTCCAAGGATATAACAGCCTCTCTAATTGATCCAAGTGAAGCATCTCTAGAACTTGACGCAGAAGATATGGTTTCCTTGGTATTAAGACCGAGTTTTCTATCAACACAGTCAAAGGGATCATCTGAGTCACAACCTTCAGATGCAAGTTCACGTGAGGATATTGCTTCCAGGTCAATATCATCACCCTCACAACAACTTGGAATGACAGGAGGGTCATTTGGAAGTGTAGTAGGATGAAGTTCCACCTGTCGAAGCCCCTTGGATGTTTCTATAACGACATCCTCCAAAGACCTCTTAGCTTGAATCATTTGTTTAGGGACCGGAACTTTTTCCGTCTCAGCAATTGGAGGCTGTGGTTGGGTCGGTGAGAGAATGGCTGAAGATAACACCTTTGTTTGGTCTTTCCGTGGTTTCTCTGATGTGATCTGAAAAAATCAATAAACAAAAACAAAAGAAAAGTAAAAAAATAGCAAAAATATAAATGAACTACAGTGATATGGTAAAAGAGAAAGGAAAAAAAATGGGATAAAATTTTAACCTTTGCTCTTTGGTGTTCCCCTTCCATTGAGTTCTGATTCAAATTCTCGTTTATCACTGTTTGTGCAGGATTGGTGAATTGGAAATCCCGTGGTTCGACTGTTCGTTCAAATACATGTATTCCGCTATATCTGACAACCTGTCCAATTGGTACCTCGTTGTTGGTAATATAAACAGCATATGAAACCTCCACACAATTCCACTTATTATATGAAAAAACTGTGTCCCCGGTATCTTCCAATTTCAGCAGAAGTACATGATCAGTAGCTATCGTGAACTCGTAAATTTTCTGACAGCCAATGCATTGCTTATTGCCATTTATTAATACAAGGGGGATAAATTTGACCGTGAGAAGTTGCTCATTCCCCAGTCCAATAACAAGATAGAGAGAAATTGCTGGGAATTTGTTGCAAAAATAGAAAGACAATGACCCCGTGATTTCTTGTTTTGTAAGCACTTTGGAGGCGTGAACTTTATTTGTACGAGACATGAACCACTCTGGAATTCTTTTCCCTGGAAAGAAAAACATCTTGTTTCTAGCCTCTACCCCTTCCTGTAAGTCATAAGTTTAGAACGGTTACTTGTTAACCAATTTTTGAAAACATCAATAGGAATTGATAGCAATTTGATAGGAACTGATTTTAGTGATCACAGAAGTGAAGACTTTAATGTAGATACTAAAAAGGTTAAATCTAGAACGACGGTTGTATGATGTGTTGAAGTTTAAATATTATTGACAATAACTTGATAGTAGTTTGATACAAAAGACAACACTAATATTTATTAAGGATCGGGTTAGAGAATCCTAATCCTAAATAAATAGGGAATACAAATCATGATAATAACTAAATAATCTGGAAACTAACCCTACGAGATAATATTATCAATCCAATAATAATTAAATATGATAAAAGAAAATAATTGGGCATATCATGTACTACGTTGTTACATATTTATCAGTAAGTAATACTGAAATAGTACTTCAAATCACCAATCTTCTATAGTACTTTTATCTTCGCTATAGCGTCAACTATCTATCATTCCAAGTCCTCACATTCCAAACACCAACACAAAATCAATATAAAATTAAATAAAATAGGTTAATGACAGGACCTGATTCAATAAAATGCTTATACTCTGGGAAGTCAATGATGTGCAGCTTTTTGCAGAGAACAGATCCAAGTTTTGTGGAAGCCCTGTAATTTCTTGAAGAAACAGACAATCATCCAAAATCAGTTCCTTCAAAAAAGAAGATTCTGCAGTGCATGCAGGAAGAACGGTGAGGTCCAAGAATTTCAAGGATGTGCATCCTTTAACAGAAAATGTTTTTAATGTCTTTGGGATCCCGTTAATTTCTTGTAGATAACTGCAATTATCCAGCTTAAGGTTTCTCAAAAAGTGACATTCTTTGATCCATGCATGAATTGTTGTAAAATTATTCCCCGACAGGTTCAAATCTTTCACATTGGAAAAGTTAAGACCTATTGGAAGGAAGTCATTGGATATATTGCAGTACGTGAGAATAAGATGATCCATATCTGAAGACTTCAACACCATTTCTTTACCTTTGTCCTTTTCAGATAACCACAACCCTTCACAGTTTGAAACATGCATCAAACTTAGTTCTGGCAACATGACAATGCAGATAGGTAACTGAACCATTCCACAGATTTGTAGTTCCAACTTTCGAAGCCGGGTAAGGTTTTGAATTGAAAATGGATATTCTTTTATTGGACTTCCAATTATATAAAGTTCTGTTATATTTTCCATCTTCCCCAGTATATCTGGGAAACTCTTAAGATTTGAGCAATGTGAAAGATTGAGTTGTTCAAGAGAGGTCAACATGATGGGCGGAAAGGTATGAAGATTCTTGCAGCTAGAAGCATCCAATATCTTAAGACTTCCCAAAGATCCAACTGAGCCATGAATTTTAGTTAACTTCTCACAATGTTTAAATGACAATTTTTCTAAACCTGGGAGACCAGATACATCAGGTATCTCAGTTATACAATCATTGTAGCTGAAATCCAAAATTTTCAAATATGCAAGTGGCTGCAAAAATAATAATAATTTTAATAAAAGATTAAAAATAAGCTATATAAATAATCATAGGAATTTGATGTGAATTCATAAATATTTGCCTGGATTGGTTCGCATGGCGTTAAGTGGCTGCCAGGTAACTCGAGTATACCCAGTTTCCTTGGACGAAAATCATATGGTAAAGATGATAAAGCATATCCGCGCCATTTCAAAACTCTTAAACTATTTGGAAGGTGTACCGGGCCCTTGGAAAAATGGCCATTTCTAATAATAAGAGTTTTGAGGTTTTTCATTTCCCTTAAGGCCTCTCCATCCCACTTTACTTCTCCCCCTTTGGATCCTTTCACATGTCCTTCATCTTTTGGAAAATCCAGAATTAACATTTGAATTTTGCTAGTTCCCTTTTAAGGCAGTCACAATACATGAAGATATTAGGCTCATACATAACAAACAAATTGTGTATTAATTGACAGCATATTATGAAAATAATAATTCAATTATGAATCGATACTGTCAACAAAATATCAGAAACAAATCAACAGAGGAATTAATGAAATACATCTAGAACATTATAATTAGAATTTAATGCATGTGCGTTGCAAGTGTAGATCAATTTTACAAACATTCAATCATATTTCATCACGATATATAGATATTTTTGCAAGTTTTTAAGTCGTGATAGTAAGACATTACGACCTGGCAAAATGGTGATATGTGACTGGAAGCCTGTGCAGAAAATTTATATCTCTTGTGTTGAAACAAATGAAAAATCAGACAAACAAAATCAGTCTTACCTTATTTTCTTCTAAAACATCTACTACAGCTTCAATGTTCCATAACCTACTACGTTTTCCAGGCTCGTCTGATTCTTGTCGCACAATTTCTCTACCCATGTCTTTTATCAAATCATGCAATGTCACAAGACCTTCATCAATCTTTATGAGAGATAGTCCAATCAACAGCCCAAGACGACGTTTCATTGAAGAACCATGGTGGGCCTGTAGTATATTTTCAACATCTGACAATTTATATCCTCCGAAGCAACAAGCAATGTCAAGGAAAACATGCTTCTCTTCTTCATCCAAGGAATCAAAGCTTACTCTTAGTATCCGTAGGATCTTTTTATCTGGGATTCTCTGATACTCATCCAATATAAGTTTGCATTCTTCTTCTCCTTTTCCAAACAAGTTGGAACCTACTACTTCCAAGGCCAGTGGGAGCCGAGAAGCGTAACACACTGCACGGTTTAAAATGTCGGTGTACTTTGGATCAACTTTGTCAGTTTTGAAAGCATTCCAACTAAGCAATTCACGAGCTTCTTTGTCATTCAACTCCTCCACCTTATATAATTTACTTTTAACCTCATGCTGTGATATTAATTTTTCGTTCCGAGTTGTTATGATTACTATGCTACCAGAACCAAACCAATCAGGTGCTCCAGCAATAGCCTGTAACTGCTCTATTTCGTCAACATCGTCCAAAACCAATAGAACTTTTTTTCCAGAGAGCCTTTGCTTTATTATTGACATTCCTTCACACACATTTGAGGACCTGGTCTCCTTGTCTCTAAGTATCTCATAAAGAACTGTCTCTTGGAGATTTGATAAGCCACTTTTAAGTGACTTCGCTCTCACATCTTCAAGAAAACAACAAAAACCTTCAAATTGGTCACAAATGGAATTATATACAGCTCGAGCAACCGTACTTTTACCAATTCCACCGATACCATAGATGCCTACCATTTGACACACATCAGTCGGAACCTTCAGAAGTGAGATTACTTTATCCACTCTAGACTGCAATCCAACAGGGTAATTTGCAACATGTAAAAGTGTACGGTTAATCTTGAGGGCAACTTCCTTAAAGATACTTCCGATAAATTGATACTCATAACCCTCCCTGCCAAGCAAGAAAAACGGTGTGTGAAGTCAAGTCATATATAATGCATCATATCCTCACAATCTGGATGTGAAGTCATTCTATTTTAAATTCCCTCCCTGCGGATGTTATGGTGTACGGATGGGTAGGAGGAAAACATGCATGCGTGGACTTGACTGGGGGTTTCACCACTTGTGGGATTAGGGGTCGGGGCTTTTACGGTAGGACAAGCAGCCCTAAAAGATGCGTCAAGCAAAGTGGCCAAACATGAGAAAGCGTGTTCTGACAATCAACATGCTTTTATACCATTTGCTTTTGACACTTTCGGCTTCCTAGTATCAGAGGTTGCTGACATTCTACATAGAATCCAAAGGGTTATGCATAGCAATGTTATGTCTCCTAGGTCCATAGATGTTTTGTTTACGAGGATTGGTTTTGCCATTCAAAAAGGTCTAGCGGCGCAGCTTGTTGCCCGCTTGCCTCCTATTCATGTGTAAGTAATATTGATAGTAAATATAGAAAAGCATATGGTTCAAACAACTCAAATTAAAATCACTTTGAAAATGACAACATAAACTTGTTCATTTTCTATAGAATTGAATACAAAAAATGTTTTAACAAATATACCCAGTTTTGAAAGTGAAACCAGCAATTTCAGCAGTCTTCTCTGGTGCCGCCTTCTTCAGTGAAGACCTCCATTTGTTGACCTTCTCGATGTCATCCTTGAAAGTCTCCTCATGTTCAGCCAGTGCTTCTCCAAAACTGCCTCGGCAGTGTCGGACATCAGAAGGATCAACGTCATAAAAAACTGGAAAAACTACACGACCAGTTTTGTCAGTTTTGTTCTTCTCATAGCACTCTATGATCTCCGTGAGTTCCTTTAAACAAAAAGTAGAAGAAGCATAGTTCTTAGACAGCACAACGATGGCGATTCTAGAGCCTTTAATTGCATCCATAAGTGCTTGAGTGATTTCCTCTCCTTTACGAATCTCCTCATCGTCAAAGAAGGTGTGAATTCCTCTCTGACTCAGAGCACTATAGAGACTTCCCGTAAAACCCAGTCGTGTATCATCCCCTCTGAAGCTGAGGAACACATCATAGGTGAAAGATCCTCGCCCAGCCATTAGATGAGTATGTACGAGCTTTGGACAACAAAAGTCAACGTAGCAAGAAGATCGATTGAAAACTCACAATGTAAATGTAGATAAGTAGGTGGGTGCATAGTCGTGACAAATGTAGATAAGTATTTGTCCTCCAGCACCCGACACCAAAAAAAAAATGGTCATGTTAACGGGTATCTACTGATTAAGAAAATTTAAGGACATCGGTTAACATTACCCAAAAAAATAAGAAAATCAAATGGACGACACTTGATGTGGAAATTTTATGTTGAAGCAACACGTTGAAACACCATCTCACTTTTAAATCCTTAACAAGTTCCACAACGACACTTGGTAGCAATGCTCTTAAAAATTATGTAATGTATTTATTATAAGGGTGTTTTGTTTTAATAGCTTAATCAATGCTCTGAAACAGCGGTTAACATTCTTCTTCTTAACATAGGTATTACATGGAAAACAACATACGTTATATATTAGTAAAAAAAAAAATCATAAAAACTGAACATATATTGTTGATGGTAGCAAAAATTAGTCCCGGTCTACTAAGTTCTTTACCTATTTAACTATGATTCCATTTCCTTCGGTAAATTGACGGGAGGAATCTTAGCCTTAGTTGTGAATTCTTTAACTTCTTTGAAAGATAATGTTGTTTTTAGGTTTAAGTAACATTAAGAAATGCATAAGAAAAAATGTAAAAAGAAAAAGGTATAAATAGAAGAACATTTTTTTTTAGGCTTAATTGCACTTTTCGTCCTCGCATATTGATCAGCTCACGAAAATAGTTCTGCCTCTTTCAAATCGAACAAAACCATCCTTAAACTATCATGTTTTTTGCAGTTTTAGTCCTACCCCCCATTTTGCCCTAAAAAACGTTGATATGGCAAAGGAACACCTATGTGGCAATGCAAACTTGGAAAATGACATTAACATGTCATAAAAACATCATTTTTTTAATTTAAAATACTCCCTCCGTCTCACAATAATTGTCACTTTAGCATTTTTTCTTTTTCTCAAAATAATTGTCACTTTACAATATCGATGCAACATTTATTACTTTTTTCCATTATTATACCCTTATTTATTGAATTTCATTCAACTTAACTACTCCACTAACTACAATTAATAAGGATATTTTAGTAAATGCTACTAATTTTACGATTGAAATCAACACAATTAATCATTTCCTTAATAATCGTGCACAAACCTTAAACGACTAATATTGTGAGACGGAGGGAGTAACAATTTAAACATTTCATAAATTAAAATAAAAACAAATTGAAAGAAATTAAAATGAAATTAAAAGAAAGATAAAAACCCTAATTCTCAAATCTGTTTTCAATCCATCCATTCAATTCCATTTTCGTTCTTCCTCCATTTTCGCTCAATTACAACTTCTTCCTCATCGTTTTCTTTCAACAAATCGAAATCTGTTTCCAGTTCTTCTTTTTCTTCAGTTGTTCAAGTTTCAAAATTGTTTCCCATTTGTGCAATGGAATCGCAAAATTGAAATCAATTGGGTTTTGTGTATTGAAAATCGAAATCAAAATTTTTTTTCCCTCTTTTGTTTCCTCTTTCATGAACTGGAACCCCAAAATCAAAGTCGCAAGTCGATTGGCTTTTGTGTATTGAAACCCCGGATTCATGTAACACCCGTTTTCCCAACGTAAAAATTTCATAAATAAATCAGAGTTTTTCAACTTTAAACTGAATGCTACACTTCTTAAAAATTCATAAACTGAATAAATAACAATTTATTCTTCAAAATCATTTAACATAAGTAATTCAAAACTTCGCAGCGGAAATTAGTTCAACAATAAAAATAATCTTTGGCACGCAGGCCTCAACATAAAAATCTCATAAGTCTTGTTCAACATTTATTCATAAAAATCCATAAGTAATACGTAAGGAATAGAAATAGAAGACATAATCTCATCCCGTTACGTATCAGAGCACCTAAGACACACTTGTGAGGAGTCCACTCACGACCGCAACTTATCCTGGTTACCTGCAAGTTACCCATACGAAGAGCAACATTTCCAAGCAGAGGGGTGAGATTTCTCAAACAATAATATTAAGCATATAAATCATATAAAGTACATTCAACAACTTAAACATCTTATAATTCATTAATCATATCTAATAACTTAAACTTCCTTAACTAGTGTCATTATCCTTCCTACATTAGTCATATACTTCATCAAGTAATCTCAATTATTATTCATAAAACATCTTATCTTAAATCATGATCATAAGCATCAATATCTAACACCAAATATAATCGTAAGCATCATCATATAATTCACATAAGTATCATTATCAAAACATAGCATTTATCGAAGGCAACTTCATAATCAAGTTCATAATCAACTTCATAAACAAACATCATCATTAAATCATAATCTTTAAATCACAATCAAACTTCATAATCAAACCTCACTTAACTCGACAATGCGACTCAACTCGACTATGTAACTCTTAACATCTCAAATCATCTTAGCATCTTGACAACTTAACAACTTGACAACTCGACAACTTCACATCTTAAATCATCTTAAAACTTCTTGATATGCAAATGCATTTGGTACCAATACAGAGCATCAAGCTCCCAACCAACTTATATGAGCGTAAATAGGCTCTTCAGAGCATCAAGCTCCCAACCAACTTATATGAGCGTAAATAGGCTCTTCAGATAATCAAGCTCCCAACCAATCGTGTGAATGACTAAGCATTCCAGAGCATCAAGCCCCCAACCAACGTATATGAGTATGCAATGGACTCAACTTCCTACAACTTAGACAACTTCATGAACATCTATGACATCCTAACATCTTGATATCTTGACAACATAACATCTTAATAACTTGATGACTTCATAACGACTTGACGACTTAACAACTCTTATCATCTTAACGTCTTAACATCTTAACATCTTGACAACATATGGATCACATAAATAATTCATGTCATATCATAATATAACAATATCAAATGATAATAAACAACATCTTAAAACATCATATTCATCAATCATAAACAATCATACAGTAATTCATCAATCATAGACAACATCATATAACATCGTATTTAAACATCAACAATAATTCACTATGTATCTTTGTAAAAACATAATAAATTATCCACAACATATTTTCATGTCAAACCAAAGCTACTTGAAAGATATCACAAATATCAACAACTTTCATGTTTACAACAAAGATCAATTCAAAACAGAAACATATGAATAAAACGCAAAAACATGAAACAGAGAATGCTGTCACCGTACAATTTTGTTAAGACCTCCCTGTAGTATTTTCATCATAACTCACAGATCAAACATCATTTTCACGTCAAACCAAAGCCACTAGAAAGCTAACAAAATTATCTAAAACTTTCATGTTTACTCCTAAGACCAATTATGTACCGATCAATACCAGTTTTTATTTTAAATTCGGAAAAGTTGTGCTGAAAGTCCATAAAAATTCACTGTGACCTATGTGCAGTAATTTGACCATAACTCAAGTTCTATATATCGTTTTGACATGAGACCAACGGCATTAGAAAGCTAACATCCATACCTACAACTTTCGTGTTTACACCTAAGACCAATTCGGCACCGATCAATTCCAGTTTTAATATCAAAATTCGGGCTGAATGCAGATTTTTTCCAAGTTTCACCTAATCTCATGGTTCTAACCTCAAAACTACTTCCAATAATCATCCTATGGATTATCTAAGGTCTGTACATAATTTCTACATCAATTCAACAAGTTTTCATCTTCTAATCATCAAATCTCTCTCAAAACCCTAATTCTCAAATTCTCACAAACTCTCCCCAACTTGTTAGATGTAATCTAATGATTTAACAACTTAATATTAATGCAAGATAGTCTCACCCTCACCTTAGATTAATTCCTGAATCAGCAGCAGCGTTCTTCTTTCCTAAGGTCTTCTCCTCTTCTCTTGACTTTTCTCTTCTCTTCTCTTCTTTCTTGTTCTCCTCTTTTCCAAAAAGCGGTTTAGGGTAAACTCTTTCCAACCTAAGCTTCTCTATTTATAATACTAAAATATTCTTCCCAAATCTATTTAGGCCCAACAACTTATTCTTCTTTCTATTCTAACCCCCAAATCCACTCACACTAATAATCCTCATATTCTAATAAATAATATTTCTCTACTAAATATATAATAATACACCAAATAACAAATATATATCTATAATAATTAACAAATATATTATGTTAGTAAATACCAACATATAACATAACAAAATATCACTCAACAAAATATATTAACTAAATTATAAAAAGACATCTAATCTCAACAAATCATATATCCCTCATATACATCATATAAATATATTATAAAACTAATTTAAATAATTAGATAAAAAGGAGGGCGTTACAATTCACAAACCTCTTGAAACCCTAAAAACTTAATTAATTTTTTATGGCAAACAGTAGTGCAGGCCAAATTGAGAAAGAGTGTGTAAATGTCGAAGCAATTGAAACAAAGGAGAGAAAGAAGAAGATTTGGGGTTCATATAAATCCCCAATTTGATTTTCATTTTGGCCACGTCACTAAAAAAATGGACACATCAGCGTTTTTGGAGGGCAAAAATTAAAAACCAACCCACTATATTACTTCATAGGTTAGTTCTTCATCACAAGATTCAATATCAGACATAACTTTACCAGTCAAAATTGAGACATGCTTCGCAGATTCACTCTCCACTTCTCCTTCTGAGTCATCCTCATCAGACCAAGAAACATCCAAGCTTTTCTTTTGTCTCTTGAAAAATGTGGCACATTTTGTTCTGATGTGACCATATCCTTCACATTCATGACACTGGAATCCCTTGGATTGATTGTTCTTCTCATCAGTTCTTGCTTTCTTCACATTACTTTGTTGTTTATCGATGTTGAAGTTGATGTTCTGACCATTTGACCTGGGTCTTCTGTCAACTTGTTTCAGAATATTCTTAAACTGTCTTCCAAGTAGCACAATAGCCTCTGACAAGCTTTCATCATCCTCATGATTCCCTTGTGTCTCTTCAGCATCAACATTTGAAACAAAAGCAATGCCTTTGCCTTTCTTATTAGTCTTGTTATTGACAATTATTTCAAAGTTTTGAAGCGACCTTATCAGCTCATCAACCTTCATACTTGAGATGTCTTAGGCTTCTTCAATAGCAGTCACCTTCATGTCAAATCTCTTAGGTAGAAATCTGAGAATTTTTCTAACAAGCTTTTCATCAAAAAAATTCTATCCAAGTGAATCAAACAAGTTAGCAATGTCAAGAATGTTCATGTAATAATCCTGTATGTTCTCATCCTCCAACATTTTTAGATTTTCAAACTTGGTAGTGAGAAGTTGAAGTCTTGAACTTTTCACCTTAGATGTACCTTCGTGAGCAGTTTTGAGAATTTCCCAAGCATCCTTAGCCATAGTGCATTGCTTGATCAGTCTGAACATGTTCTTGTCCACCCCATTGAACAGCGCAGTCAATGCCTTGGAGTTTCCAAGAGCTAGTTCATCTTCATTTGTGGACCACTCTTCTTCTGGTTTCAGCTTAGTTGTCTTGTTTCCATCTTTGACAAGAACAACAGGATGTTCCCAACCCTTTAGAACTGCTTTCCATGTCTTGCTATCAATGGATTTGAGGAAATCACTCATGCGAGATTTCCAATAGTCATAGTTGGAACCATCCAACAGAGGTGGTCTGTTCACAAATCCTATTTCCTTGTCCATAACGCCAGAAAGTATCTTCCCTGGAACTCACCCTAAAACAGGCAGGGTGTCCGCTCTGATGCCAATTGAAATTTTGGCACGCTAGTAATATAATGTTCTATGCAATGTTCCAACACCGAGAATGTTTAGATTAATGTTTAAACATTTAACTAACGAAAAACAAACAGATAAGGTAAAATTAAATGACAAACATAAATGGCACAAGTGAATTGTTAACCCAGTTCGGTGACAAACACACATACTCTGGGGGCTACTAAGCTAGGAAGGAAATCCACTAGTGTAGTCCTTATTTTGAGTTCTCAGAAAACTCCAAGTTTACAACTTAAGACCTAGGACCTACCCGTACTGACTTCAACCTAGGAACTCCTAGATCTGAGATCTCATCTCACTTCCACTTAATCACACACCCCATGATTACATGATTACAAAAATAAGTTGAAGACACCTTTAAACAAAAACTAACTCCGTACTTCAAAGCTTAGGAGTAATATACAAACTTACAACTCAATAACACAATCCTATACTTGCATCAAGGTGATACAAGAAAGGCTCACAATTCACAATGACTCAAAGCCCTATAAAGCACTAATATCAAAATGACAGCTTGAATGATGAATTAGGTTTTGCGTCCTTGTATATATACTCTGAAGCAGTACCGACTGAATAGACTTGTTGGGCTTTAGAAACGCTGCAGATCCAAGAGCTAACCCGCTTTACAAGAATCAGGAACAAACACATTGTTTTCTAAAACGTCGGAACATCTTTAGGAACCGCAAATACACATCCAAAGTTTCCTAAAATATTGTCACTACTTTAGGAAATAATCACACAGCTGATTTTGGACAAAAAGCACGCGTCTTGACCAACAAGTAAAAAGGTGTTGATTCCTTAAGGTGTTGATTCCCTACACAGCTCTTGTCCCTCCCTACGAAGAGGTTATTGTTGAGCATCAGTGGGCCAGCCAGCTTCCCGACCCATTCCAGATCATCGGCAACATCAGAGTCAGAGTGGAGAGTGCAATGTGGTATCCTAATGTGTTTTCAAATCTTGTCGTTGCTGGCATTATGGAGGGCATCCGGTCCGAGTATAGCATCGTGCAAGAGGTGCCGGTTCCGCAGAGGAGGATTGGGTCTTATCTTATGACTTTCGTATATTTGTAGTTTTTTTATGCCATTTTGTCGGATATGAATGTAATATATTTACACTTGCGCATTTGCGTTTTTATGATATTTTGCGTATTTTGAGGTTTTATTATGCGTATTTTAATTATGGTGATTGAATACTTAAATGAATGCTTGAATGAATGATGAAAAAATGGATGCAACTGAATGAATGGATGTATGAATGAATGAAGGAATGAAGAAAATTAGGGAAAATTGAGTTTCTGCTTGTTCTGGAATTTTTTGCACAGACATAGCGTGAGTTAACTCACGCTGGTTTAACACATGCGTGAGATAACTCGTGCCAGAGGCATTTTCGAAAGTTTGGTTGGGAGTGAGCACAAAGATATATATATATATATATATATATATATATATATATATATATATATAGGACATATCTAGTGAGAATGACAACTTTATATGAGAATGTGAGAATACATTATCAACCCTTTAGATTAAAATGAAAGACTTAGATTTAAAGTACCAAAATAAACATAACATGGACCAGCGCTGCCTTCTTTTCATCTTCAGGTTACGTTTCTTCTTCTTCTTCTCACCGTGACCACCCTTTCTCATCGCTGCCTTCTTTTCATCTGCTTTGTTGATTTTGTTAGTTTTGAAAACCCAAGTTTCAATTGCAAAGCTCTGAACCATTTCAATTCTTAACCGAAGAATTATTTAGTACCAAATTAATATCTAGTATGATTAGTTGTTCAAAGATCTGATTCCCAATTGTTTTTAGCTGTTATTTGTTTAATTAATAAACTATGAGAGATATAATTCATATTTTAAGAGGAATCTAGAACAAAATGTCCACATAAAATTGATTGATGATATCATAAAGGAGGGAAGCAGGTTGGTTCCCGTGATGGTGAATCGGTGCTGGAAAGATGAAGCGGCGGTGGTGCTGGATAGTTGAACAGTTGCGAGAGTGTGTGTGAAAATTGGTCACATGATTATTTTAGTGGAGTGTTTTAATCTTATCCCTTCATTTTGAATCCAATGGTTCATATTATATTCTCACATTCTTATATAAAGTTGTCATTCTCACATGATATGTCCTCTATATATATATATATATATATGGGTTATGTTACAAGACACCTTCATAAAAAGTAGTGTGGTGTCTTTTATCAAGTCACACCTCAAGGTGTGATTTTCACTTTTTTAGTTATAACTTTGATAAAAGACACCTTCATAAAAAGTAGTTGGTGTCTTTTAACAAATGCTCATAGAGTAACTTGATAAAAGACACCTTCACAAAAGGTGTCTTCTATCATAACCCTATATATATATATATATATATATATATATATATATATATATATATATATATATATATATATATATATATATATATATATATATATATAGACACACACACAGAGATCAATTATACTGGTTCCTCCTAGGATTCAGGTGTAGTCCAGTCCCCTTGCACTTCCAAGACTTAATATATTTCTCCAATTATCTTAACCAATCTTTTTACAAGCTTTTATTTAATTTATTCAATTCAAACCAAATCAACTGCCTTGTGCAACCCCCCATTTTAACACATCTTTAATAATAATGCTTTTGTCGAGTAGAAATTGAAATTGTCCCTGTGAAAATGAATCTTATCAATTTTATTAATTCGATGCATTTTTAGTACACTTGCTAAAAATTTATCATTATAATAATACTGTTTGTTTTTTCTGACCACATGCAAAAACAAACAAAGAACTTCAATGGCAAATAGAATGTAACAGATCATTCCTAAAGAAGCAAAAGACCCCTCTAGTACTCTTTAAACAACGACTCTCATATAAAAGGACCTGAGCAGTTTATAGAATAACAAGGGACTTCACATATTTTACAAGTGTCTAAACTTTGTCAAATTCAATAGCACAAAAACACTTAGAGAAACTCTTATAAATTTTCATATCTTAGAATTTCTTAGGTATTATAAGTCATCTGAACTTTAAGTTAGTTTACCACTCTAAATATAAAGTGTAAACACACACAAATTTATTGTAAACTTTAACTATAGAAGTCCTCTTGTGTGAGGCAATGAAATCTTAGACTTGTGTGTCTAAGTACTTGTAATCTTGTGTGATTAGAGTGGAAAATCTTTTAAAAGTGCAAGAGGATTGGACTATCCTAGTGTGGGGGTGAACTAGGATAATTGGTTTTTTTTTTTAAAGAAGGATAATTGTTTATGTTGTCTCTCTTTTCTCATTTTTCAAAAAAAGCCAGCACAATTAAACTCCATCCCCCCCCCCCCCCCCCCCCCCCCCCCCCCCCCCCCCCCGCGTTTTCTTCACCTTCAAAAACACCGATGATAAGGTTGGGAGCCAGAGGTTACAAAGTGAAAGTTGTAACACCCCATTTTTATTTAATTATTTTTAGTAGATGTGTGAGTATTTTTATATGAATTTATTTGTTAAATAGATGATTTTATGTGAAATATGTGTTTTGGGTGATTTTATGTGATATATGGTGTGATGCTATTTTATTATATGATTTATAGAGTTGTGTTTTATTTGAATGAATATTGTCTTATTATTGTGGAAATAATAGGAGAAATAGAAATAGGTAGAAATAGTATTTATTTTAGTTAATAAGAATTAAGTAAATAATTATGAGAGTTTAGTGGGAGTTAAGTGAGAAAAGGAAAGAGTTATATTTTTGAGAGTAAAAGAAAGAAAAGTGAGAACAGAAACATTTTCACGTACAATTGAGAAACAACTGGTTTTGGAGAGGAAGAGGAGAAGAACCAAGAGAGAGCTAGGAAGGAATCGATTGTTGTAGCTATTCGTTCATTTTTGCTGAATTAAGGTAAGGGTGGGATTCCTTTCAATAATCGTGATATATAATTTGAAAATTGATGAATTTGTTGTTCTTGGTTTCTAGGGTTTGAGAAGTTATGATAGATGATGAATTATGATGAAACTTGTTGTTGAATTGCATAATTATATGTTGTTTTGTTCCTTATGTTGTATACTAAACCTGTAAACATGTTTCTAAGACAATTTGGGTGATTAAGGGATCAAAGATGGGATTTTTGGGTGAAACTATGTTGAAATCGCACTTTTGAAAAGCTGTTTTTTTGACCTGGTACTGTCAAAAACGTGGCACGTTTTGGGCATCGTGGCACGATTTTAAAATGTCGAAAGTTGGGTTTTTCTGGTCGTAAAAACGTGGCACGTTTTCCAAAATCGTGACACGTTTTCTGCAAACTTTTTCCTCGATTGTTCACTGATTTTCACCCGTTTCTGTGTTGAATTAGCTTTCGGTGTAAACATGAAAGTTGTAGATAATTAAGTTAGCTTTATAATGGCCTTGGTTTGGAGTGGAAAAGATTTGTAGATTTTGAGTTATGATAAAAATAGTTCTGGTGGGTCTTCAGAAAATTTTAAGAAAACTTAGCATAACTAATCTCTAGTTAGTCCAAAAACTTATGGTTGGTTTTCCAACTTCAAACTTAAGTGGTAGGGATTTAATTGAGGTGTTTTATGGGTATTTGGCTTATGTTCTATTGATCAAAACTTAATTGCTATTGAAGGATGTTTTGAACTTTGAGAGGAATGTAATTGAATTTATATATACGCTATGTTGTTGATTTCCGTTGTTGATGTCATTGTATCATCTGATGTCGAAGTTGGGGAGTGTGTCATAATTGTTTTAGGCACATATGTTGTTGTTGTAGTCGCTGTTGAAGTTGTATGTTGATATACACAGGTTGAGTCTATTTGCATACTCACATCTGTTGGGGGCTCATGCCCTGAAATGTTTATCATTCAACCGTTGGGGGCTTATGCCCTGGAATGTTTATCATTCAACCGTTGGGGGCTTATGCCCTGGAATGTTTATCATTCATCTATTGGGGGCTTATGCCCTGGGATGCTTTAACCATCCAAATTGTTGGGGGCTTATGCCCTGGAATGCTTAGCATTCAACGCGCGTAGATTGGTACCACATGCATGATGCATTAGTTGTCGTGTTGTCATTGCATTGTCGAGTTGTCGTTGTTGTCGTTGCCGTCGTTGCATTGTCGAGTTGTCGGTGTCGTTATTGATAACGAATTTGTTGTTGTTGTTGTTGTTCTTGAAGATGTTGTTGCTGTTCTTGATGACGTTGTTGTTGTTCTGACGTTAATGGATGATATTAATTGATGTTATCTAATGATGAATATATATGTTGTTGATGACTAAGATGTGGTAGGATGCTTTATCCTTATTAAATGATGTTAAGTTGATGATGTTGCATAGTCGAGTTGGTGTTCTTTGTTGATAATGACGTTGGTGTTGTGGTAGATGTTGTTTAATGCAGTTGAAAATGAATATGATGCTGAGTTATATGTATATATGAACTTGATAATGCTTGTTGTTGAACTGTTGTTATTTTCATTAATTTGATGAATTATATATTATTATTATTGGATAAGTTTCTCACCCCTTCTGCGTATATGTTGCCTCGACCGTGGGTAATGTGCAGGTAATGATGGCTTGTAGGTTAATTGGCTCAAGTGTCTAGGGCTCTGATACATACTAGGATGGGGAAATCGTTGCGAATGTCTTCTCATACTTTTATGTATCATATTTTGAAAAGACCTCGTTGTTGGATTTATCATTGTTGAGGATAATGTCTATTACGTTGAGGCCTTTGTGCCAAGATTTTCATTGATGTTGAATTTGGTTGAAATTATATTTTTAAAGAATTATTCCGCTGCAGTTTATTAAGATTCTTTAAGTTGGCCTTAAATAAATAGATATTTTCTATTTATGAATTTTTGAAAAGTAGTGTGACACTCCGTTGTGTGATTACTCTGATTATAATAATTAATATTACGTTGTTGGGAGAACGGGGTGTTACAAAAGGCATAGTGGATGTAGGCATTTGAAAGTTCGGATGGAGAAAACTTAGTCTTCCACTAGTGGGACTAGGAGGAGACAAACAATGTTGGAAGAGAGCCGTACGACTATTGATACCGTCTCTTCTAGGCTTTAAATGAGATTAAGAAATCTTAAAGAGGACGGAGAAGCTCACTCCAGGGGTAAAGCAGGTTTCGGTGAAAATTTGTGAAGCTACCTAAAAATCCTAAGGTGGTTGAATGCAAGTTCTTCAAGAGGGTGGAAGGTATTCCGAGGTAAATGTGAAATCTTGTGGTACTACAAAGTGTAGTTTGAGGCAAGGTCAAGGAACAATGTGATTGATGGCTAAATTGTCATCACCATCGATTTGAAGTCAAGGTGAAGAATTGTTGAATATGACTTAAAATCTCACTAAGCATCAAAAGAACGATGAAAAAATTAGGTGTAAACAGATGTATTCATGTTTACTTCATAAGCAATGTATCAACAACATGACAAATATTGTAGTCCTTTCATATTAAGAAGGGCGTTAAGGATCTAGTTGTCATGAAAGGTCAATAATGTTACTTTTAATCATATGGAACTGGTTGTTTAGGTCAATAGACCAGGTCGACTTGAGCCTAGTCTGCTTCATTTCAGCTGCTTTACCTTCATGCTTTACCCCAATGTTTGCAGCAAGTAGATCATCAGCTTGTTTGAATAGTGCTCCAGCTTGTTCATTGAGAGAAGCATAACTTGCTGAATAGGTTGAGAGTGATTCCTCCTGATTCTTGAGGTTCAGCACAAGTTGTTCAAGGTCCCTTTCTTTAGTAGATAGTTGTATTCTTAAAGTTGCAATTTCTGTCTCTAACTCCTTCTTCCTCTTAATTTCAGCTTCAATGGCCAAAGAAACCTTTTTAATTGAGTTTTTGAGGTCCTTCCATCGACCCTTGCCTGCCACAGTCTCTTCCTTAATTCTGGCCAGATGCCTTTCAAAATCCTTTAGCTTGTTGACAGACACAGCAGCAGTTCGGAATTCTTGGAATGATAAAAAGGCCTTTCCCTTGAACTCCACAATAGCCTCCTTCGCCTGTACTGTCACCTTGGGGTGGCTACTTGCACTCAGTAGATCCAACAGCTGATGAAGTCCAGACTGTGTTTTAGGATCAGAAGAGACTTCAGATAAGTCCTTAACCATTAACAACTCCAGGGAATTGATAGCCTCTCTAATTGCTTCAAGTGAAGCATCTCCAGAACTTGATGCAGACGATATGGTTTCCTCGGCACTAATACTGAGTCTTCTATCAACATGGTCAAAGGGATCATCGGAGTCAGAACCTTCAGATTCAATGCTGGAAGACTCATGTTCAGAAGATTCCTCACAACAACTTTGAATGACAGAAGGGTCATTTGGAATTGTAGTAGGATGAACTTCCTCCTCTTGAAGCCTCTTAGAAGTTTCTCCAGTGACATCATCCAAAAAGCTCTTAGCTGGAACTATTAGTTTAGGGTGTGAACCTTTACTCACATCAGTAATTGGTGGTCGAAGTTGGGTGGATGAGAGAATGGGGGAAGATAAAACCTTTGTCTGATCTTTTTGCGGTCTCTCTGACGTGATCTGAAAAAATAAATAAACAAAAACAAAACAAGGAGGAAAAATACTGGTTGAGCGACATAGGAATGGGGTAAAGGAGAAAAGAACTGAGAAATTTTTTTCTTTCACCTGATCTCTTTTGTCTGCCTCTGTTGAATTTGGAGTTGAATTCACACTTTGCGAAGAATTTGGTTCGATGAATTGGATACCTGTCTCGCCACTCCTTTGTTGAGATACATGTATTCCACTATATTTGGAAGCCAATTTGGTTGGGAACCCATTTTTGTTAAAATGAACCGCATATGAAACCACAACTTCATTCCAGTTATTGTTTGAAAAGGCTACATCTTCATTATCTTCAAATTTGAGCAGCCCTATATCAAACAAAACTATGTGATCTGTTGCTATACTGAACTCATAAACTTTCCAATTTCCAAGGGACTTTTTATTGCCATTGATGAACACTCTGGTGCTAAACTTCACGGTGATAGCTTGCTCACCCACCTGTCCAATAACAAGACAGAGACAAGTTACTGGGAATTTGCCTTGAAACCAGAAAGATATCGATTCTCCATTTATATGGTGTGTAAACCAATCTGGAATCTTAGTTCCTGGAAAAGCAAACATCTTGTTTCCAGCTTCTACTGATTCCTGTCAATCAAAAGTTCTGAAACTGTTAAAAGTTAATCAAGATAGTGTTAGACCTCTCGTTAAAGAAAATTAAAAGAGGAGACAAAATTTAAGTGCATTTCCTTAGATACTTTATGTATGGTTTCCTTAAAATACACTTTTTGTAGTTATAACAAACTTTGAGAAAATTATGGATTTAAGGAAATCATGGGTAGATAAGTTAAGAACCATAAGAAAAGCACATAAGAAAACACACCTAAGCTTTGTCCTATAAGGCGAGCGTGCAAAGTTAGCTATTATGCGGTTATGTTTTTATTATAATTTGTGTTGTTTATGTATGGAAATTTATGTGTGTTTCTATTTTAGAATAAAGAAGGAAAGACGAGAGAATTGGTTATTGGGAAGTTGAGTGGTTATTGGGATGGAGAGGACTAGCTCTCCAATTCTTGGAGAACCAAGACAACCATGTCCTTGTTAGTTGTTAGAGCGTTTCCGTTATTTGTTTTCTTTGTAAACAGATTTTGTTGTTAACTTTGTATGTTTGTATGTTTGAATCTCTGATTGGGAATCATTCTCCAAAGACATATCGATAATACTCTTTGTTATTCATAAATAATTACATTTGATACCAGATTTTGTCAGAAAATTTTGAGATGTCAGCGGGAATTAATCCTCATTTGATAGGAACTGATTTTACAGATCACTAAAGTGAAGACTTTTAATGTCTACAAACTCTTAAGCAATTGATGTGGCTGTGATAAAAGCCAATACATAGGCATCATGCACTTCAAATTTATATAAGTATAGCAAACCACTCCATCCAATCACCAATCTTCCTGATACTCATCTACAGCATCAACTAACTTTGCCAGCAAATACCGTAACAATCAACACACTCAAACACCAACAAGAAATAATGTATAATAGGAGTCAACATAACTATTTAAAGGGCTGAATATATCCTCTTAGTCCTGTAAAATTCACGGTATTCATGTTCCAATAGATTTTTATTTTTTTTTTCAATTATTGTCCCTATTTTGCATTTTAAGAGACTAGTATGGATTTAAACTGAAAAACACTCATTTTTTTGTTTTTTAAGATTTTTAGCGAGGACTAAAATTGAATAAAATTTATGCAGTGACTAAACTTAAAAAATGGTAATTTAATTCAATTAAATAAGAATCAAAAGAGGAACCTGGTTCATAAACATGTTTGTAGACTGGTTAGTCAATGATGTGCAGTTTTGTGCAGAGAAACTGTCCAAGTTTGGCAGAACACCTATGACATCTCGTAAAAACGAGCAACCATCCAAAATAATTGTTCTTATCGAAGATGGACGTTCTCCTGTGAAGTCCAGGTATTTCAAAGATGAGCATCCTTTTGCAGAAAATGATTCTAAATTCCATGGTAGCCCTTTAATTTCTTCTATACTCTTGCAATAATCCAGCTTAAGGTTCCTCAGAAAGGGACACTCTTTAATGCATGCGTGAAGAAATTCAAAATTATTCCCTGATAGGTCCAAATCTTTCACATTGGCAAACCAAGTAAGAACTATTGGAAGTAAGTCATTTGATATGTTGCAATATGACAGAATAAGATGCTCTAAATTTGATGACTTGGACTCCATATCGTCACCTTTGTCCTGTTTAGAAAACCACGACGTTTGGCATTTTGAAACACACATCAAACTAAGTTCTGGTAACATAACAATGCTACTTGGTAACCGAATCGTTCCACAGATGTGTAGTTCTAATTTTCTAAGCCGGACAAGTTTTTGAATTGTATATGGCAATTCTTTTATTGGACTTCCCATTATATAAAGCTCTGTTAGATTTTCCATCTTGCCCAATATTTCTGGGAAACTTTCAAGAACTGAGCAATGTGAAAGGTTGAATTGTTCAAGAGAGGTCAATCTGATGGGCGGTAAAGCCTTGAGCTTCTTGCAATAAGCAACATCCAATATTCTAAGTTTTTCCAGAAGTCCAACTGACTTGTGAATTTCAGTTAAACTTCCACAGTGTTTAAAAGATATTTTTTCTAAATTTGGGAGGCCAGATACATCAGAAATATGAGTTATCGATTCACAGTAGCTGAAATCCAAAACTGTAAGGCTTTTGAAACCCTGTAATAAAAAAAAAGAAGGAAAAAACAAGATTCCAAACAAAAAATCATAAGAATTTAAATTTCATTTATTAGTATTAAAGGAAAGTGTGCAGACAAACAATACTTGCCTGAATTGGTTCACTTATCCTTAAGCAACTTTCAGGTAACTTGAGTATGGCAAGTTTCTTTGGATGAAAATTATCTGGTAATGTTGGTGAAGGATAATGCCACCATTCCAACACTCTTAAACTATTGGGAAGATGTGTGGGGCCTTTTTTAAAACAATCATTTCTAATAAGAAGTGTTCTGAGGTTTTGCATCTTCTTTAATGCCTCTCCATCCCAATTTACTTCTTCACCATTTGATGTTATTCCATCGTTGGGGAAATCCAGTAATAAGCTTTCAATTGTATTAGAACCCTTTTAAGACAAGTAGAAATGCACTACAGGTTAATCACAATAGAATTATATATGCTTCAGCTTCAACGTGCATACTAAGAGAAACTCAAATATTATATAGTGGAAAAAGAAAGGAAAAAACAACTGTAAATTGGTGCTGTCAACAAGATTAGAAACAGTGGGGTGAATAAATCAAGGTTAAAAATGAAAAATCAAACCACCCAATATCAGTCAATTACTCACCGATTTTTCTTGTAAGACATGAATTACATCTTGGGGAAGCCATAACCTACTACGTTTTCCAGGCTCATCTGGTGATTCCTGTCGAACAATTGCTCTACCCATGTCTTGTATTAAGTCATGTAATGTCACAAGACCACTATCAATCTTTATGAGAGATCTTTCAATCAATGCTCCTATACTATATTTCACAGATAAAGCATAATGAGCCCCAAGTATATCTTCCACGTCTTCCAATTTATGTCCATTGAAGAAACAAGCAATGTCAAGAAAAATACTACGCTCTTCATCCTCCAAGGAATCAAAGCTTAATTTGAGAACGCTTTGGATATTTTTATTAGGAACCATTTCATACTGATCCAATGCGACATTGCATTCGTCTATACTTTTTTCAAACAAGTTGGAGCCTACTACTTGCAAAGCCAGTGGATGCCCACAAGCATAGGCCAGTGCACGTTTTAAAACGGGTGCATAGCTTGGGTCAACTATTTTGTCGGTCTTGAAAGCATTCCATATAAGCAAATCAAGAGCCTCTTTTTCACTTAATTCCTCTACCTTATATTTTCTTTTAAATTCAACAAGCAAAGTATTGTCCCGAGTTGTAATGACGACTCTGCTGCCAGGACTGAACCAATCAGATGATCCTGCAAGAACCTGGAGCTGGTTCAATTTGTCAACGTCGTCAAGAACCAAAAGAACCTTTTTCTGGCTGAGCCTCTGTCTTATGATTGGAATTCCCTCACTCGGATGTCCAAGTTTAATCTTCAATCCACACATCTCATAAAGCATAGTCTCTTGGAGATGCTCTAAGCCAAATTTTATTGAATTCTCTCTGACATCCTCGAGAAAACACATACCTTCAAATAGGTGACTTATTGAATTGTATACTGCTCGAGCAATTGTAGTTTTACCAATTCCACCGGTACCATGGATGCCTACCATGTGGACTAGATCATCAGAACCAAGATTCAGAAGCGAGATAACTTTATCCACTCGAGACTCCAATCCAACAGGATAATCGGCAACATGTAAAGAAACACGAGAAATCATGCCATAGACTTTCTCAATGATACTCTCAATTAATGTGTATTCGTATCCATAGCCCCTGCTCAATTAATGTATAAGCTACTTGTATGTATAACAAAAAAGTAAAATAAAGTGAAATGGTTTTGATGTAAGTTATTTTCATAAGGATAGGAGAAAGAAACCATACCGTTGGAAATGGAAGCCAGAGAGTTGAGCCGCATGGGATAGAGCAGCCTTCCATTTGTCGACCTTCTCCTCCGTGAACATCCTCTCATGTTTAGCCAATGCATCACCGTAGCTACCTGTGAATTTCCGGACATCAGAAGGGTTGACGTCATAAAAAACGGGTAAAACCACAAGACCGTTTTTCTTCTCCTCATAGCAGTCTAGGATTGCGGTGAGTTCATCCAAGCAAAAGCTTGAAAAGGCATAGTTCTTAGAGAATATAACGATGGCAATCCTAGACTCTTGGATTGCATTCCAAAGCGATGATGTGATTTCTTCTCCTTTAAGAAGCATCCCGTCATCAACGAAGGTTTTGATCCTTCTTTGACTGAGAGCAGCGTGGAGATGTGAAGTGAAACCTTGTCGCGTATCTTCGCCTCTGAAGCTCAGATACACATCGTATTTGTAGTTGAAGGAAGCTTGACTAGCCATTAGATCGGGGATGAGTTTCAACACTGCTCAAAGTCAACGTTGTATGAAGCAGCAGATTGATTGATTGAAATTGCCAAATCCATCATTTATTTATTTAAGGACAATCTTTCTATCGGTCTTTTTTATATATAAAATTTTTGTCAAAAACAACAATAGACAAAGTAAGATCACAACGAGAAAGAAAGAAAGAGAGTTATTCAAAATTTTGTATAAATGTTACTTCGTTTTTTTATTTCTTTTTTCTATAATGGAAAACTAAATTATTTCATTAAGGAAAAATTAATATTATTTCAACCATTTAGTAACAATTTTTTAGATACTTTTTTTTTCTTTCTCTCAAAAACAATAAACATAGATAGAGAAAAAAAAAAGTGAGAGTAAAACATAATGAAAATATGAGAGAGATGTCCAAAAATAATTGTACAAATATCATTTCTTTTAAAGAAAGTATTTGGTAGACATGATAAGTTGATGATGTAATTGGAAGAGAAAGATCAAAATGGGCTAAGGCTCAATCCGGTTAGACCTTTATCTCGATTCGAGACCCGAAGTCAGACAAGTCCATGCGATTGACACACCCTAAATCCCACCAGATAATGGTACGGACCAACAGATCCAATGCTCCAGTACCCCTCAAATGGTAACACATGTCTAGGTGAAAGTTTGACAGTCAAAACTCTACTTAGTCCTTATAAATTTTAATGCACAACATTGGGTCATGTATCTTACTATTTACCATATTATTAGACGCACTCTCTTGAACCCTCACTAACTTGAGCGTCGGAGCACGTGCAGGTACATCAACCCCCTCCAGTGGAGACAGACCACAATAGACAACAACGTCAACACCCCCTTACACAGTGGATCTTCCGCAACAAGTCAACCATCTTAGATCCAACTGAATCATTAGCGACTTCACTGGGGATCAAGTTCAAAAACTCCCTTAACCTCGATTCAGGGGAAACTGTTCTTGTACACCTTAAAAGTCCCACATCGATTGGGAGTCAACACCAAGGGTATTTTTTATAAACATCCACACTCCTCAAACCGACGATTACAAAGGACAAAATTGTGAAGGGTTTATATTGAAAACGAACAATACATTGGAACGTGGTGTGCTGTGCTTAAAGGTGGAAAGGAACATTGGCAACTCTGTCTCTTCAAACCTTCTAAGACAATGAACACACGCTCAGTCCACCGCCACGCTAATCGACGGAACCATCACATCATCATCTTTAACTGATACTCAAATCAATTAAACAGCCTGCAGTGGCAAACTAAACCCATACTGATTGAATGAAGTTATGAAACATGTACACTAAACCCATACTGATTGAATGAAGTTATGAAACATGTACACATAAAAACTCATTTGTATTTGCGATTTCCATCACTTGGATGGACCCCACCTCATCTCCTACTACACCCTCTCCTCTAATAACATTGAAACACCACTCCCACCAACTTTCTTCATTTCGTTTCTAATCCCAACACTGCCACATCAAACGTAGACCTTTTGACATTTTAGCCCCTCTTGTTCTAAAATATTAGTACTGTAATAATAAAATGTGTCAATTCTCCCCAACTCTTACTCTCAAAAAGAGCATTTCAGTAGCTGAAGATTAAGAAAAAAATACAATAAACATGTTGGTGCTAATCAATTTCCTTAAACAAAATTAGACACACTTTATTTCTGACTTTCAATATTCCTTGATAACTGATATGGTTGGAAACAAATCAGAATCTAGTTAATATATTACATAAGAATAACAATAAACAAAAATGCAGGAAGTACAATCCAACATAGAGCCCAACAAACACATAGCATAACAACCCACTAACACACATGATTCCAACCTTTGATTGAAAGTACTTTATTAGTAACTAATCCAACATTCAATAATCGTCATTCTTTCTCTTTTTCCCTCTTGTTTTATCAGCTCCTGGGCCCTTACTATCAGTTGCTACGGCCCTGTCAGCCTCCAAATTTTCCTTCCTCTGGTTAGCTAAAGGCCTTGCCACGATCCAGTCATCGTCCGAATCTTCCTCATCCAGCTTAGCTAAAGCTTTGTTTCGCTCATTTTCATAGTGTGCTATTATATCACGCCTTCTCGCGGCCTTGCTATTCTTGTACACTTCATATTTCTTCTGCAAGTATAGAGATTGATATACTTAAGAATTCAAATATGCACATAGAAACTACTAAATTTGTGAACCTTGTATCAAAAGCATTACTTGCCTCGAGGTATTCATGATCACGTTCCCAGGACGTATAAAACTTTACGGGGCTGGCTGCTACTAATGTAGCATCTGCATCGTTATGCTGAAGCATATAATCATCCATATCATCTGTTTTGGTGAATGATAAAAACAAAGGGTGAGCTTGTTGTATTAATATACAGCAAAATAGAAGAGAGACAGAACATCAAAAAATAAACTAGGGTTGATTTCCCAAAAAAAGAGTTTGCAGATTCATTATCATATAATAATAGGTAAGTCAAAACAAAAGAAAAAGAAATGTATGGTTCAAAATGATCATGAGAGATGGGTGATATGCAAAGAAGATATTAAATACATGAATCTTCAACAAAGACAATAAAGAACATAGAATTGAGTTTACCCGGTTCGGGCATTTGGGGCACATTATATATTTCCTCATATGACATGATACACTCAATCGGCTGCAGCTGGAAATATGAACTATCAAAATTCTTAAAAAAAAAAAAGGAAAAAAAAAAAAAGAAAAAAGAGAAGCCCTAATTCAAAGGTTTTAAACCCTAATCGGACAAAATTTGATTGAATATTTCCAACCATCAAATAACAAATTCGAATATTTAGGGTTTAATTTCATCAAAACACACTCAATCAATTTCTCAATTCATAAAAGGCAAAAGAATTATGAATCAACTAAAATGAAAATACCTGAACGTGAGAATGCAAACAATGATTATTCAAAGATTTGATCTCAAAACGAACGAGGGAAAGGATAGAAGAAGAAAACGCTATGAATGACACCCTGATTAACGTTACCGTATTTTACACATCCCACTTAATTTCCACCTCATTATACCATTATAATAACATTATTGTCATATTGATTTAATTAATATAACTTTATATAATTATTGGCAAATTTCACCGTACACCCAACATATTTGAGTGTGTCGGTACACCAAACATTAAAATTTATAGTTAATTGAGTTGTTTTTTTGAAGAAAAATATTATTTTTTATCATTTATAATTATAATGATTAAATCTTATTCACCAAAAACGTCAACGAAATAAAATTGAATTTTTATCGTTAAAATAATTATAATGATTAAATCTTATTCACCAAAAACGTCAACGAAATAAAATTGAATTTTTATCGTTAAAAATAGAGAAATTTGATTATTTTATACGATAATGTGTTAAAATTTACTATGATTCTTATAAACAATGAATGATGTGTTTTTCTTATGAAATGATATTTTCTAAAATATAAATGCCGACAAATAACTATTTATTTCATAAAATTGATCGTTAATTTATAGATTTAGGAAGTAAGAGTACCGGTACACCACAATTTACGAGTGTACCGTAAAAGTTTCCATAATTATTTTACACATCCGTTCAATCATTTTTTGCGTAATTAATTATAAGAACTAGATGGAGTATTTGAGGAATTCGTGTTGACTTAGGACTTCTCTCTTAAGGTCTTACATTCAATTATTCTATGTCTCTTTTTCGATGAAGTAGTTGATAGATAGCTTTGTCCTGCTTTAAATGGGATCTTAAAATGAATGGTAAAATTTTAACCGATCGAATTAGTTGGTTCTTGGATTATATACCGATTCATACATATTTAATTTTGAATCTCTTATGAATAATTTTCACATACTCATTTGTACAATTTAGTTTACACCCAATTTTCTTTAATTTATTAATTTAACAATTTTTTTTATTTTTTGAATAAATCATCAAAGAATTTCGTATTTAGTTTTTGACTAAATCATCAAAGAATTTCGTATTTTGCATCACCTTCTTTCAACCATGCTGTGAGACGTTTGTCATTGACTACAATTTACTTGCCTTATAGAGAAAATTTGATGCACCAGCTCTTTTCTTAGAACCTGATTCTCTAAAGACGAACTTACCTATTTTTCTTTCTGTCCAAAAGTCGTAAAAACAATTTAAATTTTGAAATCGTTCTTCAATATTTTGACTATGTTTTTTGTGTCAATCACGAAGGCAACACCTTATTCTTTTAATTTTTTTTCCTTCAACGCAAAACAACCCTCACCCAGAAACTTGACAATCATTTTAAATGTCCTTGACAAAAAAGATCTTGATTTTGAATGATGTCAAACAACTTTATCATTCTCTTAACTTGTATGGATTAGTACACAAAAAAAAAACTTGTATGGATTAATTTGATAATAGTATGATAACTATTAATTTACTAATAAATGATATAGTTTAGAGAATAATTTGCTAGTAAATTAAATAGAAGTTAATAGGAGGATTTAATTGTTTGACATAATTCAAGATTAGGGTCATTTTGCCTATATATTCACAAATTTTAGAATGTGAATGTCCTACCTTACAATATAAATATGTGAATTGTTGATTTTTAACTTAATCACGTTCTTTCCTCTTTTTTCTTGGGGTTAAATATGTGATTCATCCTTGCAAATAGGGGTCGCTTAAAAATTCGTCCCTATATTCGCTAATCCTTGTTTTTTGCCATTGCAAAGTTTAATCAGTTAAAATTTTGTCCTTTGACCCAGTTAATGACTGTCGCGTCATCAAATTAGCAAAATGCATGGGAATGGACAAAAATACCCTCATCATCCTTCTTCATCTTTCTTCTCTCCCACCACCGTAACTGTTTTCTCTTCTCTCCTTCACACTCTTCTTCTACCACCCCTCAATCTAATCTTGGTTGCAATCGATCGTGTTACGGCGGCGGAGAGTGAATCGGAAGAGGGATGGATCCAAACGCATTGTCAAAGGCATTCGTGGAACACTACTACACCACCTTCGACACCAAAGGATGATGAGGGTATTTTTGTCCAAAGGATGAAGAGGGATGATGAGGGTATTTTTGTCCATTCCCATGCCATTTTGCTAATTTGATGACGTGGCAGTCATTAACTGGGTCAAAGGACGAAATTTTAACTGATTAAACTTTGTAATGGCAAAAAACAAGGATTAGCGAATATAGGGACGAATTTTTAAGCGACCCCTATTTGCAAGGACGAATCAGCCTTTTTCTTGTTCCTCCCACTCCTCTTTAATCCTTGTTCCTCCCACATCCTCTTTATTTACTCTATTATTAATTTGTACTCATGTAGTTCAGTCCAAAAACATTGAAACAACACTCCACAAACTTTCTACATTTCGTTTCTAATCCTAACACTGCCTATTCAAACGTAGACCTTGCGACATTTTTGCCCTCTCTTGTTCTAAAATATCAGTACTATAATAAAATGTGTCAATTCTCCCCAACTCTTACTCTCAAAAGGAGCATTTCAATAGCCGAAAAATAAGAAAAAGTACAATAAACATGTAGGTGCTAATCAATTCCTTAAACAAATATGGTTGGATACAAATCAGAATCTAGTTAATATTACGTAAGAATAACATTAAACAAACATGCAGGAAGTACAATCCAACATAGAGCCCAGCAAACACATAGCATAACAACCCAGTAACACACATGATTCCAACCTTTGATTGAAAGTACTTTATTAGTAACTAATCCAACATTCAATAATCGTCATTCTTTCTCTTTTTCCCTCTTCTTTTTCCCATATCAGTTGCCACAGCCCTATCAGCCTCCGACTCTTCCTTCTTCTGATTAGCTAAAGGGTTTTCCACGAACCAGTCATCGTCTGAATCTTCCTCCTCCAGCTTAGATAAAGCTTTGTTTCTCTTATTTTCATAGTGTGCTATTATATCACGCCTTCTCGCGGCCTTGCTATTCCTGTTCACTTCATGTTTCTCCTGCAGGTATAGAGATTGATATACTTAAGAGTTCAAATATGCACATAGAAACTACTAAATTTGTGAACCTTGTATCAAAAGCATTACTTGCCTCGAAGTATTTAGGATCACGTTCCCATGACGTATAATATTTAGTGGGGCTGTCTACTACGAATGTAGCATCTTTATCCTGAAGCACATAATCATCAAAATCATCTGTTTTGGTGAATGATAAAAACAAAGGGTGAGCTTGTTGTATTAATATACAGCAAAATAGAAGAGAGACAGAACATCAAAAAATAAACTAGGGTTGATTTCTCAAGTCAAGAGCTTGCAGATTCATTCATCATATAACAGGTAAGCAAAAACAAAATAAATGTATGGTTCAAAATCATAAGAGATGGGTGAAAGGCATGCATGCAAATTGAAATGCAATAACATATTAAATACATGAATATTCAACAATGACAATAAAGAACATATAATTGAGTTTACCCGTATCAGGCAAATCGATTTCATCTATTTCCTCATCTGACATGATACACTCGATCGGCTGCAGCTGGAAATATGAACTATCAAAATTCTTAAAAAAAAAAAAAAAGAAGAAAGAGAGAAGCCCTAATTCAAAGGTTTTAAACCCTAATCGAACAAGA
This sequence comes from Medicago sativa, assembly GCF_051527215.1. Taxonomy (NCBI): domain Eukaryota; kingdom Viridiplantae; phylum Streptophyta; class Magnoliopsida; order Fabales; family Fabaceae; genus Medicago; species Medicago sativa. The sequence continues at coordinate 32,700,795 of NC_140756.1, read as the reverse complement.
TTTGATTGAATATTTGCAACCATCACATAGCATATTCGAATATTTAGGGTTTAATTTCATCAAAACACACTCAATCAATTTCTCAATTCATCAAAAGCAAAAGAACTATGAATCAACTAAAATGAAAATACCTTGAGTCAGCAAATTAATAATGTCGCGCGCGTCCGTAGATAGATACAATTGGAACCAAACGAGGGAGGAGATAAACGCTATGAATGATGACACCATGATTTTTTTTTTTGAAACAGCAATATATTATTAGGCAGAGAATGCACAAGGCGCGCACTCCCGCAAAGGAGGAAAAAGAGTACAAAGGGAGGGCCTTATAACAATAGCCACTCCCCCATCAACCACTCGATAAAAAACCCCCCTAAAATCTTACTTCCATCAAAAGAAGCAAGAAAGCTAAGCAAAAGAACAGCCGAAACCAAGAGCTGCTACCGGGCAGACCACAGACCGGCCACACACCAGCAAAAAACCAAACAGAACAGCAGAAGTCCAGCACAGGGAATAGACAGCCTTTATCACAACCATCAGCAAGAAACCCAGCAAACACCCCACTGCCCCGCCTCCACAAAGCTGCGGATAACCACCAATGACACAATCATCAACCCACAAGCAGCAGCCCCAAAACCCCCATGCACACCAGAACCACAAACACCAATCAGCCACACAAGCAAAAGCGCGGATTCCAACACCATTCGTAGAAAAGACAAGGCTCAATATACAATCTTGCCAAGGTCCATTGCCACGACAGCACCTTTATTTGATCCACCAACTCCACCACTCCCACTATCCTACCATTGAAAATCCTCTCATTCCTTGCCTTCCAAATCCCCCATACCACCGCATGCCAAATTAACCACCCCGCTTTTCTAAGCTTCCTAGTTCCCACACCTCTAGTCCAACAAATGGCATGAATAAATAAATTAGGAGGAGTAATGAACGTAAAATCCAACCACCTCATCATCTCCCTCCAAACCCTCGCAACCCAATCACAATGAAGGAAAAGATGAGTCACCGATTCGTCACCATCCTCACAAAACACACACCTTTTAGAATCCTCCACCCCCACAATCCTTCTATTTGCTAAATTAATTTTAGTCGGAATCCTATCAAGCAACATAGTCCAAGAGAAGGCCAACACTTTAGTCGGCGCTTTGGATCTCCAAATTTCCCGGAAAATAACCTTTTCCACCTCGTTTAAAGGCACCTCCCCATAAAAAAGGTTAAGAAGTAATTTGTAGCACGAATTAACGGAAAAACCACCTTCTCTATCCGGTTTCCAAACCCAAGAATCCGCACCAACCCCCATCACTCTACCCTCCAACCTAGTCAAAAGATGACCAACTAGCTCCTTCTCCCACTCAAACAACTCCCGCCGCCAAACAAACCTCCACCTCACACCCCCTTCCTCCGTAACACACAAATCCCCCACCAAATCTTCTTGAGAAAGCGCCAAGGAGTAAAGACGAGGAAAAACCTCCATCAAAGGCACACTAGCCACCCACACATCCTTCCAAAATGACGTTTTCCTACCATCTCCCACCTTCCTCTCCAATTCTCTATTAAACCACCGTACCTCCCCTAATCCCTCCAAACCCATCAAATCTTTCCACCAATGCGAAGACCGACACCCCCACACCTCACCCTCCCTCCTACTTCTATAGTTCACCGAGGGCCCGTAAACATCTTCAAGAACATCCTTCCACAAACTCGGTCCATCATTAATAAGCCACCACTTCCATTTAGCTAAAAGGCTAAGATTAACCAACTTTATGTCTCTCACCCCAAGCCCCCCTTGACATCTTGGTTGGCAAACCTTCCTCCATTTGACCCAAGCTATCTTCTTGCATCCCCCTACACCACCCCAAAGAAACCTCCTTTGAATAGCTTCCACCTTTTTAATAACTTTTGCCGGCATTTTAAGAAAAGACAAATAGAAAATAGGTATAGCATTAATAACTGAATTTAGAAGGACAATACGCCCTCCTAAACTAATATACCTATTTCCCCAAGAGCCAAGTTTAGCACTTAAACGCTCCAAAACCGGCTCCCAAGTAGACAACTTCTTTGGATTTGCTCCAACCGGTAGCCCCAAGTACATAAAAGGAACCAAGCCTACCCTACAATTAAGAAACGTTGAGGCCATCTCCAAAAAATCCACCGGCACATTCACCCCCATAAGACAACTTTTGTGAAAATTGATTTTTAGCCCTGACACCAATTCAAACCCTCTTAATAACGCCTTAAGGGTCCATAGATTCTCAATTGAGGCTTCACCTATACACAAGGTATCATCCGCATATTGAAGATGGGATATAACATTACCCCCCCTAACTTCAAACCCTTTGAAAAGATTTCGATTCACCGCATTAACCATTAGGCCACTAAAGCCCTCCGCCACCAAAAGAAAAAGGAATGGTGCTAACGGATCTCCTTGCTTAAGTCCTCTCTTGATATCTATCTCTTCGGTTGGACATCCATTCACAAGGATTGACATACTACCCCCAAAGACACACGCCCTCATCCAAGCAATCCATTTTCCCACAAAACCCACCCTCTTAAGCATGTACTCCAAAAAATTCCAATCCACCGAATCATAGGCTTTCTCAAAATCCACCTTAAGAATTAAACATTCGCGCTTACGGAGCCTAGCTATCTCAACCACCTCATTAACAATCATCACCCCATCCACCAATTGTCTCCCTTTTAAAAAAGCCGATTGAGAATTGGATATCACTGAACTCATCACCTTAGCCAACCTTCCGGCCAACACTTTAGCAAGAATCTTATACAAACTACCCAACAACGAAATCGGTCTAAAATCCTTAAGAGATGAGGGACCTTTTACCTTAGGGATAAGAGTAACAAAGTAAGATAAAAGGCACCTTGGGAGAACTTCATTACCATGGAATTGGTCAAAGAAGATCCTTACTTCATGTTTCATAAGATACCAAAAATCTTTGAAAAAAGCAAGATTGAAACCATCCAGACCGGGACTCTTGTTCCCATCACTTTGTTTAACCACCAACTCTATTTCCTCCAAAGAGAACGGAGAAACAAGAAAAGCATTATCCATTTCGGAGATAGAAGCAAAATTAACCCCATCCAACTTCGGTCTTTCCCACTCGGAACCCTCCGTATGCCTCTTGAAATAATCCACCACTACTTTTCTAATCTCATTAACACCAAACACCCAATCATTATCCACCTTGAGCATCTTAATCCCATTACTATGCAATCTACTCTTCACAGAACAATGGAAAAACTTGGAATTTGCATCCCCTTCCTTGAGCCATTTGGATTTTGATCTTTGACAAATCAAGGTTTCTTTACTTTTCCAAAGCCTCCAAAGTTCCTCAAACTTTGACTTTCGCACCTCCACTTCTTGTGTCGATAAAGTACTCTCTTCACATTTCCGGTCAAGATCCTCAATTTCCTCCCTTAACAAAGATAGCCGCATATCAACATTACCATATTCCACCTTATTCCATTCTCTAATATCACCCTTAAGTCCTTTTAACTTCCCTTTTAGGACTAAACCCATCCACCCACTCCTCCCATGCTTCCTCCAAGCCTCCTCTACCACCCCCTTAAACTTTCGATTCTCCAACCAATAGTTTTTGAATCGAAAAGGTTTAGGACCCCAATCGGTAGCATCTCCCTTTAGAACTAACGGACAATGGTCTGAAACGTCTCTTGGTGTAGGCCATAAAGAAACACTTCCCCAATACTCTCCCCATTCCTCCGAAATCAAAGCCCTATCAATCCTACTCATCGCAATACCATTCGAATTATACCAAGTAAATTTCCGCCCCACTAAGTTCACATCCTCCACTTCCAAAACGTTTACCACCTCGTTGAAAAGCTCTATCTCCCTCCTATACCCCCTTCCCAACTCATCAATGACACCTCTTCTCTCTTCACGGTGCAAAACGGAATTAAAGTCACCAATAAAACACCAAGCTCCAACTCCCAACGAATTTCTAATCAAAATAAGCTTATCCCATAATCGTTGTTTCCCCACTAAATCACACTTAGAGTACACATTCACCACAAAACATCTTCTACGCAACGGACCCCAATCCAAACAAACACCAACTAGGCCTTCACACACAAAAGAGTAAATAAAATTCGAATCGGAATTGCGCCAAATAGATAAAATACCTCCACTATTGCCTTCCGAAGGAAGAAAAGCCCAACGAAAATCATCGTTCCCCCATAATTGACGGCACAAAGAATCCGTAACCGCCTCCTTTTTTGTTTCTTGAATCGCCAAAAAGTCCACCCTTTGATCTTGAACCAACTCTCTAATCTTCTTACATTTCAACACTCCCCTCAAACCTCTAGCATTAAAAGATAACACTATCATTGATGACCATCTCTCCTCTCCCTTATACCTCTATTCTCAACATCCACATCTTCCAAAACGATCAATCTATCCACCACCGTACCATCCGGCATATTGAAAGTAATCCCGGCCTCTTTATCCACCTTCAACAAATGTTCCGCATCCGCCTTCTTCCTACGTAAGTCTCCCATGAGATTAATCGGCGTTTCCGACACTACCGCATCCTCATCTTCAAAAAAAAACTTGAACGTCAGACGTCATCGGTTGTGAGTTCACCACTTCCGGAAACTTTTTGGAAACATCAGCCCTTTGATTAAACACCACCCCCTTATCTTTTTTCTTATTCCTCTTGCTGTCATGTCTACTCCCATGAGTAACCATATCTTTTAAATTCATACATCTAGCAGCCCCCAACACAAGTGCTCCCTTCTTAGGCTTCTTTGCTTTATAATGCCCCTTAGTTGCTGTTGACACCTCCGCGTCCCTTCCCTCTTCAGAAAAATTTGAGCTTCCAACAAATTCCACTTCAGGCCCATGTAAGCTAGGCCCAATAAGCATAGCCGATTCAGTTGGGTCCAAAACCGGACCCATCAAACTTGGATGCGGGTCCTCCAAACGCGGTTCAGTAGCTGGTGGGTCCTGGATTAAAGAATCCAACCCAATATCAATTTCAATATTTGAAATCCCCTCTTTTCCCACCGTTGACAAAACTGCTTCCTTTGGCCCCACCATTTCACCCACTGCCTGATCAATCTCAACCTTAGCTGCCACTTGTTCAACAACCATTTGCTGCAAAGCTAAATTGTCTTCCAAAGGTACATCCAAGTACTGAACACCAAACAGGCTACAAACAATAGGTAGTCTCCTTCCCCACACATCTGTCGACACGTCACCTTCCTTGGCCCCCACTGAAGCTTCTACTGAAACTGACCTCTCCCCATGCTTCGTCCCATCCTCACCCTCGTCTGACTCTTCACCAGAATCATCATCATCCGTCGAGCCTTCACCGGAAAAAGCGTCGCCGGAATTGCCTTTAAAGCCATCCCCCAACCCCGCCACCTCTAGAATCGGAGAGGCATCGTTATCCTCCCATCTCGCTCCCTGCTCCTCAACAGCACCATCTTCCTCCCAAACTTCCTCTTGACACTGAGATAAATCCTCCACTACCCACACCTCAAAAATGGCTCCCATCACCTTCAACCTCAATTTTTGATTAATAAAAGAAAGCTGCTCTGTTGAGATCAACAACCTCACCACCTCCGGACTCTTCCTCTCAGCCTTCGCCAAATCAAAGTCCAGAAATCCACCTAAACAATCACCCAACAGCTTGAAACATTTCTCCTCCCAAACATGTAGAGGAACTCCCCTACATTGAACCCACACCCTTCTCTTCTTAGCCACTAAGTTTGGTGACCAAGGTTTTATCATGGCAAAATTTGCATCCCACCACTCTCTATTCCTCCCTCTAGCCACCTCCAACTCACCCACCTTATTAGAGTGTAACAACACCAAGTTACCACCCATATTTGTCACTGTAACTCCTTGTATCCCTTCCATAAACAAACTTGCTTGGATTAGCTTGGCCTCCCTAGGGTGATGAAGGAACCCCACATGACACAACTTCAGCCTTTCCAACACCTCCTCTTCCGGCCAGATAACCAGCTCCGGTACAGATGTACCTGCGGCCACCTCCTTACCTTTAGTAGTAACCAACATCTTCTTAAAGGAAATTTCTTTATCCACCTCAGTAGGAGTCACCACCACTTTCGAACCGACCTTCCGCTCCTCAGACACTACCTGTGCATCCCTCCCAAAACGTGAGAGATTTACCTTCAATCTCCTATCACCACACCAGACATCTGCCAACTTGCCTTCAAGAGCCACAGGATCCTTCACATCTTTGAACTTGACAAACCCAAATCTTCTGCCATATTTGTTAAGCTTGTTTGGAATAAAGACTTCTCCCACCAAACCAAACCTAGCAAAGATCTGCCAGAGGTCACCTCTATGGACATCGTCGCCGAAGTTTGTAACGAAGAAAGAGGTTGTGGATTGATCAAGGAAGTGAAACGAAGGAAGCTTCACTTTCCCCTTACCGGAACTCTCTCCTACCTCATAATATGAAACCCTTGTTGCCCCACTTTTCCCTTTCCCCTTCTCACTTTCTCTCTCTAGATTCTCTCTCATAGCAGTTTTTGAATAATGATGACACCATGATTAACGTTACCATATTTTACATTTACACATCCCACATAATTTCCACCTCATTATACCATTATAATATTATTATTATCATATTTATTTAATTAATATGACGTATTGACGGAAGGGATTAACTTATTTGAACGTGAGTAACATTTTCAATCAACTTGAAATTTTTAAAATATAAGGGACCAACTTAAAACTTAAAATAAACATCAGAGACCAAACATGCCGTTAAACTAAAATTAAACTAAAAAATAACAACACAAAGTTGTAAAAATTGGATGTGTTTAAAAACTTGTAAATATTGGATGTTAGTGTGCACTTAAAAAATTGAAAGCTACTAGCCTATACATGTTAAAAGTACGCTCGGGATAAATTCGTGAGGTTGTTTTCGCTATATATAGCACTCTCCATTATTTTACACATGTATTCAATCATTTTTTGTGACGTTAATTAATTACTCCAAGAAGATGGAATATTCGAGGAATTGGTGTTAATTTGGGACTTAAGGTCTTAGGTTCAATTATTCCATATATTTTTTTCGATGGAGTAGTTGTTACATAGTTATGTCCTGGTTTTAAATGAGACCTCCAAATGAATTGTGAAATTTGAACTCATCGAATTAATAGGTTCTTGGATTAAATACCGATTCATACATATTAAATTTTGAATCTCTTATGAATAATTTTCACATACTCATTTGTTCAATTTAGTTTATACCCAATTTTCTTTAATTTATTAGTTTAACAATTTTTTTAGTTTTTGACTAAATCATGAAAGAATTTCGTTTTTGCATCACCTTCTTTCAACCATACTGAGAGACGTTTGTCATTGAATACTATAATTTACCTACAATGATATAGAGAAAATTTGATCTACCAGCTCTTTTCTTAGAACTTGATTCTCTAAAGATGAACTTTCCTATTTTTCTTTACTGTCCAAAAGTCGTAAAAACTATTTAAATTTTGAAATCATTCTTCAATATTTTGACTATGTTTTTTGTGCCAATCATGAAGGCAACACTTTATCCTTTTAAACTTTTACTTCAACACAAAACAACCCCTCACCCAAAAACTTGACAATCATTTTAAATGTCTTTTACTAAGTCCTAATACTCAGCAAAATAGCCCCAACACTTAACAATCCTAAAATGATATCGTCCCAATAAGTTGTAACTTTCACCACTTAGTTTCAAGAAACAAATTATAAGAAAAAGACATTTTGGACAGTAAAAGACATATGCCTTAGTCCATTTTCTTCAATCCTTCACTTCTTCAAATTCACCTTTCATGGAACAAAATCACCACCAACCGATTCAGCAACCGGTAATTTCACCTCCAATTCCGGTCACCGGAGGATAATTTACGGTTTCTGAACATACTTCGATGATCGGAGTCAACGCTGCTGATGCTGACGTGTCGGTGAGTAACTAGCCTGTAGAAATAGAATACTAGTAAATAGTGTCAGGGAAGGCTTCCTCTCATATTCCAGATGCGGAATTTTATTTCAATTTTTGAAGTTCATCACTTAAACTCTACTATTAATCCCAAGAAAGTAAAGGCTTAAACTACGTTTACTGCAACTTGTTGCCAATAAGCAGCTTATTCTCTTCGATTAAAATTTGTGTTTCTGTATGCAGATAGAAACTAGAATGTAAATTGCACATGACAATGACAAAATGAGTTGGGGTGTACGAAGCAATTATGTTGGGTTACCAGTGAATGGGTTGGGGTGTACGAAGCAATTATGTTGGGCTATCAGTGAATGGGCTGAGATTTATGTACGGTGCATAAAGATTTCCTTATGCACCATAACCACTCCCTTTAAGTACCAGGCAATCCTCAGTGTGATGTCCTCTGATCCGGTGATGGTTACACCATTTATCATTAATGTCCTTTCCCACGAATTCTGATCTTGGCATCGGCGGCTCCGGTCTTAACTTGTTGTGAAGGAATTTGCGCCATATCTGCCCTCTCCTTTTGTTCAAGGGCGTGAAATACTCTACCGGTCTTCTTGTCGAGGATTTGGAACGTTCCTCGAGTGGGTTGCAATTAGTAATTATTCTTCCGAGGACTATTGAACCCTGATCCATTGGTCCCTCTTTCACGTGCGTCTCGAGCCTTCTTCTCTCTGTTAAATGTTGGTATCTTCATACGTTTCTCTGAGTTCCCTCCTGTAAATCATAAGCTCTCTCTGCAATTCTTCAAGAATATGCCTCCATTCCTGAACAACCCACGTGCAGCTCTTGGATCAACTTTAAGGTGCAATACCCCACCATTCTCATATTGGAACTGTGATACTATTTGTAATAAACCTGATATACTATCTCCCCAAGTTACAGAAAAATGTTGCGGAACTTCAATTATATGGATTCCGTGCATTGTCCAATGGCCAAAACTTCTCTCTTGATTAACAGCCATCCATCAAATTTTCTAGACTAAAGTCTTCAGTTTTATTATGATCAGTAAAATCCGTTCCTATCAAATTTGTGTCAATTCATATGGATGTCTCAATGATTTTAGTGAACTTTTAACAGTTATATACTTATGACTGACCGGAATGGGTAGAGACTGGAAACAAAATGTTTGTTTGCCCAGGAAAAAAAATTCCATAATGGTTTTTGCGTAGTACAAGAGGAGGGTCAATGTTTTTCTGGTTTCGCAACAAATTTGCTGCTATTTCTCTAGGTCTTGTTATAGAACTGGCAGATGAGCACTCTACCAAGCTCAAGTTTAGGCCTAGAGTATTCATCAATGGCAATAAACAGTCCCCTGTATGTCAGAGTTTACGAGTTCATGATAGAAATTGATCACGTAATTTTGCTCAATTTGATAATGTGGACAGTGTAGGAAGATGATAAGTGGAATCGCGTGGATCATATTAACAATAACAACAAGGTCTCACTAATTTTGCTCCCACAGAGTTAATTGACTGTGTTTGTACTTAAGTATTTTGGGTTCTGTCTTTGAGGGGGATTGGTAATTTTGTCTTGTCATTTAGCTATTTGTGGTTTTAGATCACCATTCTTGTATTCTCTTGTTGCTATGGGTGAACACTTTCTTGTACTTTACAGTCAATTGGCATTTTTAATAAATTGCTTTTTTTTTATGCTTAAAAAAAACAGCAGTGATCGATCAAAAACAAATTATCCACCACAAAAACAAATTCGAGTTAAGCAAGAAGTTGGCAATCATAAAGTAAGCTATATAATGTTTCTCAGCTTCACAAAAAACAAACAAGAAAATAAGCTTGCATTGTAGCAAAGAAATAATGATCAAATATCACAGGATCATTATATAAGTACAGAAAAAGAGAATGTATATAATTTCCAAAATATTAGAGTAAAAAAAATTAGCTGAATGACGCAAATAAGATGCAACACAAATATCAGATCATGCACCAAATTTTCTTCAGTTACAGCTACCGGAATGGCTGTAAAAAGAAGCTTCAAGTTCAATAACTTTTGGAACCGGACCTGATCGATCATGTGTGCACAGGCTGGTAACGTTATCAATAATAAACATCGTCGGTAAAATAAATTATTGCATAGAAGACGTGGACGTTTGGAGTAAAATCCAATAAAAAAAAAAAAAAACTTCCAACATGCTAAGACCATAACTATGCATCCATAATAAGTAATTAATTAATTAATTTGGGAATTTTTTATAAAGGGAGCTGCAGAATCAAAGTTCTATACTACACTCTTGTCTTTGTGATAAACGAGATATGAGGTTCCTTCCTTGTATTCTTGGACTGCTTGATAAACTTTTTAGTTAACTATCTAGTTCTCGTAGTTTGACTTTCAATATGATATACATTTTGTTGATATAGTTAGTGCTAATCAATTCCTTTAACAAAATTAGACATAAATACTTTATTTCTGACTTTCAATTCCCTGATAACCGATATGGTTGGATACAAATCAGAATCTAGTTAGTACTACATAAGATTAACAATAACAAACATGCAGGAAGTACAATCCAACATAGAGCCCAGCAAACACATAGCATAACAAACAATCCACTAACACACATGATTCCAGCCTTTGATTGAAAGTACTTTATTAGTAACTAATCCAACTTTCAATAATCGTCATTCTTTCTCTTTTTCCCTCTTCTTTTTCCCATATCAGTTGCCACAGCCCTATCAGCCTCCAACTCTTCCTTCTTCTGGTTAGCTAAAGGTCTTGCCACGAACCAGTCATCGTCCGAATCTTCCTCCTCCTCCAGCTTAGCTAAAGCTTTGTTTCGCTCATTTTCATAGTGTGCCACAGCCTTTAACTTTTCCTTCTCCTGATTAGCTAAAGGGCTCATATTAGTTGCCACGGCCCTGTCAGCCTCCGAATTTTCCTTCTTCTGGTTAGCTAAAGGGCCCATATCAGTTGCCACAGCCTCCAACTCATCCTTCTCCTGATTAGCTAAAGGGCCCATATCAGCTGCCACAGCCTCTAAAGGACTCATATTAGTTGCCACAGCCTCCAACTCTTCCTTCTCCTGATTAGCTAAAGGACTCATATTAGTTGCCACGGCCCTGTCAGCCTCCGAATTTTCCTTCCTCTGGTTAGCTAAAGGCCTTGCCACAATCCAGTCATCGTCCGAATCTTCCTCATCCAGCTTAGCTAAAGCTTTGTTTCGCTCATTTTCATAGTGTGCTATTATATCACGCCTTCTCGCGGCCTTGCTATTCTTGTACACTTGATATTTCTTCTGCAAGTATAGAGATTGATATACTTAAGAATTCAAATAAGCACATAGAAACTACTAAATTTGTGAACCTTGTATCAAAAGCATTACTTGCCTCGAGGTATTCATGATCACGTTCCCAGGACGTATAATACTTAGTAGGGCTTTCTACTACTAATGTAGCATCTGCATCGTTATCCTGAAGCATATAATCATCGATATCATCTGTTTTGGTGAATGATAAAAACAAAGGGTGAGCTTGCAGATTCATTATCATATAATAATAGGTAAGTCAAAAAAACAAAAGAAAAAGAAATGTATGGTTCAAAATCATGAGAGATGGGTGATATGCAAAGAAGATATTAAATACATGAATCTTCAAGAAAGACAATAAAGAACATAGAATTGAGTTTACCCGGTTCGGGCATTTGGGGCACATTATATATTTCCTCATATGACATGATACACTCGATCGGCTGCAGCTGGAAATATGAACTATCAAAATTCATAAAAAAAAAAAAAAAAAAAAAAGAGAGAGAGAGAGAGAAGCCCTAATTCAAAGGTTTTAAACCCTAATCGGACAAGATTTGATTGAATATTTCCAACCATCAAATAACAAATTCGAATATTTAGGGTTTAATTTCATCAAAACACACTCAATCAATTTCTCAATTCATCAAAGGCAAAATAATTATGAATCAACTAAAATTGAAAATACCTGAACGTGAGAATGCAAACAATGATTATTCAAAGATTTGATCTCAAAACGAACGAGGGAGAGGATAGAAGAAGAAAACGCTATGAATGACACTCTGATTAACGTTACCGTATTTTACACATCCCACTTAATTTCCACTTCATTATACCATTATAATAACATTATTGTCATATTGATTTTATTAATATGACGTGTTATATAATTATTTCACATACGTTCAATCATTTTTTGCGACGTTAATTAATTAAAAGAACTAGATGGAGTATTTGAGGAATTCATGTTGACTTAGGACGTCTCTCTTAAGGTCTTATATTCAATTATTCTATGTCTCTTTTTCGATGAAGTAGTTGATAGATAGCTTTGTCCTGCTTTAAATGGGATCTTCAAATGAATGGTAAAATTTTAACCGATTGAATTAGTTGGTTCTTGAACTAGATGCCGATTCATACATATTTAATTTTGAATCTCTTATGAATAATTTTCACATACTCATTTGTTCAATTTAGTTGACAGCCAATTTTCTTTAATTTATTAATTTAACAATTTTTTTTAGTTTTCGACTAAATCATCAAAGAATTTCGTATTTTGCATCACCTTCTTTCAACCATGCTGGAGATGTTTGTCATTGACTACAATTTACCTGCCTTATAGAGAAAATTTGATGCACCAGCTCTTTTCTTAGAACCTGATTCTCTAAAGACGAACTTACCTATTTTTCTTTCTGTCCAAAAGTCGTAAAAACAATTTAAATTTTGAAACCGTTCTTCAATATTTAGACTATGTTTTTTGTGTCAATCATGAAGGCAACACCTTATTCTTTTAATATTTTTTTTCCTTCAACGCAAAACAACCCTCACCCAGAAACTTGACAATCATTTTAAATGTCTTTGACAAAAAAGATCTTGATTTTGAATGATGTCAAACAACTTTATCATTCTCTTAACTTGTATGTGTTGAAAGCAAAATCCTTTATTGATGTTTTTAAAGATAACAAACATATTTACTTTTATTTATATTGTTATCTACTAATGAATTTTGTGAGAAATGTTTCATGAGAATGTTTGGTAAAAGCAAGAGAACGTTCTGGACTCACAAGGGATAACAAAATCTTTATTTAATTTGGATATGAACAAATATGAGCTTTTTGGGCAATTGTCAAGCTATGCATAATTAAGATCAAGAGTCAAGCAAATATTCTTTTTGTCTCAATTAAAGAAGAAAGGAATCAAGGCTCTTTGATAATGCATTAAGAGACAAAAGAACAAAGGATATTTAATATGTCTTTATTGCACATGTGCTGGAAGCAAAAGGAATAAAATCATCTTTGGGCCCTCATGTGTGTATTTCGATCCATTAAGGAATTTTAAGGAAAAGAAATATCCAAAGGATCAATCTTTATCAACAAGATACATGACATCATCAAATGACATCAACAAAAGTCATCAAGTGGGCAGCAAGTTTCAAAAGGCTTGATCACAGCTCATCACCAACTAGCAAGCACATGCTCTACAATTTCGTTCAAGATTGGCTGGGACTGAGAGAACGTTCTGGGCAAAAGTGAAGAAACATTCTCTACATGCTTTCTCCTCAAGTTTCTTTGGAGCCAAAATTCGAATTCAAAATGGAAGCACAACAGCTCTTTGACAGCTTACTTTCCAAGGGATTCCAGCTCTATAAATAGAAGAGGTCATTAAAGGAAAGAGTTTGAAATACAAAGCAATTATCTCTCTCAAAAGCAAAAAGCTATCAATCTCTTCATCATCACTTTCGACATTCATTTTTATTTCTCATTGAAAATATTGTTCTAAATTTGTACAAGGATAGTTTGTTTGACATATAAAGTTCCAAACAACATCCTACATATCTTTTGTTTGAGACATTCGATCCAAACAATTACCTTACAAAGAGATAACTAGATCTCAAGTCTATTGGGCTTAATAGTTTGAGATAGGAAGAGTTCCAACCTTTCTTGTGCGAAAGCAAAGAATTGTAGAAGCCTGCTGAGGTTGATAATACAGGGATTACGGACTGATCTGGTGTGATCAAGACCTTATAGTGTTGGTTAGAAGTTTCTACCAACTGTATACTATAGTGGACAATCTCACACGAAGTGTGGGGACTGGAAGTAGCCGGGTTTGGTGAACCAGGATAACTCTCCTGTGTTATTCTTCTTTCTCTCTACTCTCTTTTATTTTTACACAATATACACACACGATCACAAAGCTTTAATATTTATCTCCAGAACATTCTGGTCCTAATTAATCTCAACCATATTAATCCAGAGTTCTCTGGTCCTAACTTAAACTATACTTAATTGATTAATTACACTGCTTCCATAACATTCTGGTCCAAGATAAAACAACTGCTTAATATTTAACTAAAGTTTAAATTCAGTCTATTATATTGTTTTATCATTCTACCTTTATATCTCTCCAGAACATTCTGGTCCTTGCTAATTTAACCTTATAACTTAAGATCAAATATCATATTATTATTCTACTTATATTATCTCTCTCCAGAACGTTCTGGTCCTTTATACATCAATTAATTATTTATCTGCCTAACTAATACTAACCAAGAATTTTCTTGAGTATCTACAACCTAAATTAAAGTTTCAGGAATAATTTTAAAGGGTCACAATTCAAACCCCCCCTTCCTTGTGACATTTATTGCAACTTCAATTGGCATCAGAGCACGGTCTCTGAAGAAGTAAAAGCATTTAACACGTGCTAGAGGAAAAGATTCAGGAAGAAGCAATGTCTTACATACCAGAAGGACTTTCATGCACAAAACCACCATTGTTCAATGGAAAGAATTATTACTTCTGGAAAGGAAAGATGGAATTACAGTATTCCTAAAATCTCAAGATAATCCAGATGAAAAAACTGCACAAACCGAAGAAAATAAAGAAACAGAAGAAGAAGAAGAAGAAGAAGAAGAAGAAGAAGAAGAAGAAGAAGAAGAAGAAGAAGAAGAAGAAGAAGAAGAAGAAATCATTCAAGAAGAGGCAGAGACTGAACTAGCACTCATCACAAAGAAAATTCAAAGAATGATAAAAAGAAGAGATCAGATAAAAAGATACTTTCCGAACAGAAGAGACAACTCGAAAAAAGAAGTTGACAAAAGCCAAGTAACCTGCTATGGATGCAACAAGCAAGGTCACTACAAAAATGAATGTCCACAAAACAAAAAGAAGACTCCTTACAAAAGAACTGCATTAATGACATGGGACGATCTTGACGAACCACAAGCAGAAGAAGGAGAAGAAGCAAATATATGCCTAATGGCAAACTCAGATAATGAAGAGGTAATTCTTTTTGACAAACCTTCCTTAAATAAAGAACTAGAAAACACAATAGATAATCTTTTATCTGACTCAAATTTTTTAACTAATAAATGCTATTCTCTACAAAAAGAAGTCAAAGACTCTAAAGAAGAAAAAGAGAAACTTCAAACTCTGAACAATGATCAAAAGAAAATTATTCAAAGTTTGCAAGACTCATATTTTCAAGCAGCTGAAAAATTAAAAGATCTTAGCAAAACTCAATCCTCTTTGAAATCTAAAGATGAGAATACTTTACTTAAAAATGAGATCAAAAGTTTAAGAAATGACCTCACCATTTTTATAAGGTCAACTGAAACATTTCAAAGAATTATAGGTTCTCAAATAGAAATGGGTAATAATACTGGATTAGGTTTTGATAGCTCTAAACATCAAATCTACGAAAACACTCTTATCCCTAAGAAAGAAAGATTAAAATGCTCATTTTGCAAAAGAGATGGACACAATGAAATTATGTGTTTTCATAGAAAAAGAATAGCAGAAAACTCTTCTCTAAAAACAGAACATTCTCCTCAAATCAGATAACGTTCTCTCATAAAATGCGTATATTGTAAAAGAAATGGTCATTTAGAAATAAACTGTTTTCTCAAGAAGAAAGATCTTGAGCTATTGAAAACTAACAATCAAGGATCCACAGAATCTGGGGGTACCTAAGACACCACTAACTCAAAATGCAGGAATCATCACAAAGTGCAAGGAGAAAGCCATGGTATTTAGACAGTGGCTGCTCTAGACACATGACAGGTGACAAGCACTGCTTTATTTCCTTCATAAAAAGGGAAGGAGGAGCAGTAACCTTTGGTAACAATGACAAAGGTCAAATCAAAGGTAAAGGTATTATTGGTAAAAATGACTCTGCTAAAATAGAAGATGTTCAATATGTTGAAGGATTAAAACATAACCTACTAAGCATAAGTCAATTATGCGACAGTGGTTTTGAAGTAATCTTTAAACCCAACATATGTGAAGTCAAACAAGTTTCTACAGGAAAAATTTTCTTCACTGGCTCTCGTAAGAAAAATCTTTATGTTTTATACTTAGATGACATTCCAGCTGAAACTTGCTTTATGTCCATTGACAAAGATAAATGGATTTGGCATAAAAGAGCTGGACATGTTAGCATGAAAACTATTTCAAAAATTTCACAACTAGACTTGGTAAGAGGTCTTCCAAAAATCAATTTTGATAAAGATAAAATATGTGAAGCATGCGTTCAAGGAAAACAAGTCAAAAGCAGTTTTAAATCATATAACATTGTTTCCACTAAAAAACCTCTTGAGCTCCTTCACATAGATTTATTTGGACCTGTTAGAACCGCAAGTCTTGCTGGAAAACAATATGGTTTTGTTATAGTCGATGACTTTTCCAGATACACATGGGTTTTGTTTTTAAAACACAAAGATGAAGCCTTTGAAGCTTTTGAAAATTTTTGTAACCTTGTTCAAAATGAAAAGGAATCAAACATTATCTCCGTAAGAAGTGATCATGGAGGTGAATTTGAAAACTTATCATTCAAAACATTTTTTGATAAAAAGGGAATTTCACACAACTTTTCGTGTGCAAGAACTCCTCAACAAAATGGAGTTGTTGAAAGAAAAAATCGAACTTTACAAGAAATGGCAAGAACAATGATTAATGAATCAAATGTTGAAAAATATTTTTGGGCTGAAGCCATTAACACATCTTGCTATATTATAAATAGAGTTTCAATTAGAAAAATTCTCAACAAAACCCCTTATGAACTCTGGAAAAACAGAAAACCAAACATTTCTTATTTTCATATTTTTGGATGTTTTTGTTATATTTTAAATGATAAAGAAAACCTAGGAAAATTTGATTCTAAATCAGATAAAGGAATATTTTTAGGATATGTAACTAACTCCAAAGGTTACAGAATTTATAACTTAAAAAAACAAACCATGGAAATAAGCATGCATGTTGTGTTTGATGAGTTTGATGATTTAGTTACTAACAAAGAAGATGATGAGGAAATTATGAAAAATCAAGAAATTATAAGCGATTCAGATCAAACATCTTCATCTCAAACTCCTCCAAAAAGTTGGAAGATTGTTGGTGATCATCCTCCAGAACAAATCATTGGAAATACATTTGATGGAATCAGGACGAGATTATCATTCAAAGATAATGATAACAACATGGCTATGATCTCACATATTGAACCAAAAAATATACATGAAACTATGTGTGAAGAATCATGGGTAAAAGCCATGGAAGAAGAACTCTCTCAATTTGAGAGAAACCAGGTATGGAATCTTGTCTCAAAACCTCAAAATCATTCTATAATAGGAACAAGATGGGTCTTCAGAAACAAATTAGATGAAGAAGGAAAGGTCATCAGAAATAAAGCCAGACTAGTTGCACAAGGTTATAATCAACAAGAAGGTATTGACTATGATGAAACATTTGCTCCTGTAGCCAGGTTAGAAGCAGTACATTCTTACTCAAAAATAATTTTTCTAGAGGAAAAATTGACACAACACTTTTTAGAAAAGATAATAAATCAGATTTTTTAATTGTTCAGATTTATGTAGATGACATTATTTTTGGATCTACAAATGAAAAAATGTGTGAAGAATTCTCTGGACTCATGCAAAGTGAATTTGAAATGAGTATGATGTGAGAGTTAAGATTTTTTCTTGGGTTACAAATTAAACAAGAAATAAATGGAATATTTATTTGCCAAGAAAAATATATTAAAGATCTTCTCAAAAAATATAAAATGAATGAAGCCAAAATTATGGCTACTCCCATGCATCCATCTTCTAGTCTAGATAAAGACGAGAAAGGGAAAAATATTTCTGAAAAAGAATATAGGGGAATGATTGGTTCCCTTTTGTACTTAACTGCCAGTAGACCAGATATTGTCTTTGCAGTAGGTTTATGTGCACGTTTTCAATCTTCTCCAAAAGAATCGCATTTAACTGCAGTCAAAAGAATTTTTAGATATCTAGTAGGTACTACTGATCTGAAGTAGCAATAAACGTCACAAGAAAGGGGGGGTTTGAATTGTGATCCTTTTAAAAATTATTCCTGGAAGTTAAATAAAAATATATGCTCAAGAAAATCTTGGTTAGTGTTAGTAATAATAAAATATTATAATATTAGGACCAGAGAACTCTGGATAATAAAATAAATAAAAGGACCAGAAAGTTATGGAATAAAAGACTGAAATAAATAAAGCAGTAAAGGACCAGAAAACTCTGGATATATATAACTGAAATAAATAAAACGATAAAGGACCAGAAAACTCTGGATATATATAACTGAAATAAATAAAGCGATAAAGGACCAGAAAGTTCTGGGTAATTGTTAAGTGGTAGGTTAATTATTTAATTTTAGTTTTAAGGACCAGAGCACTCTGGAAAATTAATATATTTAGTTATAGTTATATGTGACGGCCAGAAATTAAGAGATGAGAGAAGAGAGAGAACACAAGAGATTTATCCTGGTTCGCCTAACCGGCTACGTCCAGTCCCCACACTACGTGTGAGATTATCCACTATAGTATCCTGCTATCAGAAACTTCTGAATAGCACTATAATTTGTTGATCACACCAGAGCAGTCCGTTACACTCTGTATTATCAACCTCAGCAGGCTTCTACTATTCTTGATCACACAAGAAAAGTTCTATCTCAAACTATTAAGCCTAATAGACTTGAGATCTAGTTACAATTTGTATGGTGGTGGGTGTTGGTAAAATATGGAATCTCAAAAGAGAAAAAAAATATCTCACGTGGAGATTTCAAAATAATATCTCAAAGAGATATTTTAAATACAAACTCTCAGGGATATCTAAGCTTTAAGAAGAAAGATATGTGTAGCTTGCTTTGTTGTTGTTTGTTGAAGAGCTTGAGAATATTTCTTTTGAATATTCACGTGAATGAGAGAATGAAATTCTTGTGTGTAAGCTCTTAAGAATTGCCTTGCCATCTTGTTGTATTTATAGAGGCTGAAGTAGTGAAGCTCACTTGAAATTATACATGAACATACAGCTGTGAAGCGTGTACGAAAAACAGCCCATGTGCTCTTGCTTTTATTTGCTTGATGCACAAGTGTTGCAAAAAATGTGTTTTTCCAAGTGAAGAATGTTCTGAAGAACATTCTCTGCTTTCTAGCCTTTGAAGACAGCCCACGTGTGGTTGTAATATAGCTGTGCATGAGTTGTAATTGGCTGTGTTTGAATGACAGCATCCTTATCCATATTTGTAGTTTCACCAGAATGTTCTCAAGAACATTCTTTCTTTGTAAAATAGCTTTGTTTCTTCTTTTTCTATGGCACGTGCTTTTCCATTTCTTTTCTAAGTGCAAAGCCTTTATGTAATCATATGATATTCTATTTATGTCATGTATACCAAGTATCTTCTTTTGGTGAGACATAGAGAATATTTTGCTTCTTGATTTTGTACCAAAAAGTCCATTTATGTCCTTTTGCTTAATTGCATTGATAAGGACGTTTTTAACTTGTCTTGTGAGCAAAGAACCTTCTTCTTATGTTAAGAACATTCTCATGAAACATTTCTCACAAAATTCATTAGTAGATAACAAGTTAAAAAACAAGTATTAAATGTTTGTAATCTTTAAAACATCAAATAAGGATTTTGTCCTCAACACTGATCTTGGCCTTTGGTATAGCAAAGGGTCTTGTTTTGATTTGACAGCTTATTGTGATGCTGACTATGCTGGAGACAAAATAGAAAGAAAAAGCACAAGTGGCACCTGCCAGTTTCTCGGGAAAGCACTAATCAGCTGGTAGTGTAGAAAGCAAAACACTATTGCCTTATCAACCACTGAAGCTGAATACGTGTCAGCAACTAATTGTTGCTCTCAAGTATTATGGGTAAGAAATCAATTAAAAGATTTCTCAATCAGGTATGAAAACATTCCCATATTTTGTGATAATACGAGTGCAATAAATTTATCTAAAAATCCTATTCAGCATTCAAGATCAAAACACATTGAAATAAAACATCATTTTATTAGGGATCATGTTAACAAAAAGGAAATTGAATTAATCTTTGTTGACACAGAAAATCAACTGGCTGATATTTTTACAAAACCATTAGTTGAAGATCGTTTTAATTTTATTAAAGAAAAATTACATATTATTAAAAAACCATAAAATATTGGCCTAGAACGTTCCAGAGAACGTTCTCTATCTCCTTTGGCCTTCACCTTTTCTTTTTAGAAGAAAAGTGAAATCAATATATCATAGTTGTTTTCTAACTATATGTTTGTGTCTGAATAAAAATGGTAAAGATATTCAAAATCAAAAAGATGCCATTTTTATCACATTTAATGCATATACACTTTATGGAAACTAGCTTTTTTAGAAAAAACCACCATCAATCAAATAAAAGCTGGTTTTTGCTCCTTCTCTCTCTTCTTATACGTCTTCCCTCTTTCCATTTCATCAGAAAAGACGAAACCCTCTCTTCTTTCTTCTCTCTATAAAACAAACCCTTCATCTTCTCTAAAAAAATCTCAGATCTACACCATGGCCAGAACTAAAGGCAAAGCAAAAAAGGCTGTAACACCACCACTTTCTCCTCGATCACCTTCTCCTCCTCCTCCACCTTCTCCACCGGACCTAAACAAGCCACCACCATCTCCAAACTCTCCACCACTCTCACCGCCGCCATCAGAGACATCTCTGTCTCCTTCTCTGACCCAACAACCATCAAACCCTTCTGATGATGAAACTCTCAATATCATACCTCTAAACATTATTTCTAAACCATTATTTCAAGCTGTTCCACCAACCATCACTCAAACCGCCCCTCACCACAAAGCATTCTCTCAATCGAAACCAAAAAAGACCAAGTCTTCTCAATCTGTTGCTGTTTGAAGGTCAAATAGGATTATGGCTGGGGTTGGAATCAGGAAAACTCAAAGTGTGGATACCACTGTTCACGAAATTCCTGACTCGGAAGATGAATCTAACCCTAAAGAAACTGTTCCAATAGAACCTTCTGTTGATGTCTCCCACGAGGCTCCATCACCTCCAAAATCTCCTGAAAAGTCGCAAAATGTGGCTTCAAACACTAGGGAAGAATCGAAGAAAATTCCTATCCCTAAGGTTGCTCCCAAACCACCTCCTCCAAAGAAGGATAAAGGAAAAGGGAAAGCTGATTCTGGTCCTGCAAAAGCGCCTCAAGAAGCTCCTAAACCTAAGAGAAAGAGATTAACAAATCTCTCTATTTCAAAATCAAAGTTCATTCCATTGATTGAACCAGAATTTGAAGAGGATTTTCATGACAAATGGAGCACCAGACCAATTGCAAATGGAAGATATGTGGATTTTCCAGCTTTGGAGAAAGAAGAAATCTTTCTGAAAGCCATCACTGATCTGCTTGGATGGACATCTTTCCTTCAAATCCAAGATAGGTATTATCCTAAAGTTGTTCAAGCTTTTTATTTTATGTCTGAAACACATCCTGAAAAAAGTCTCATTGTATCCACTATGAAAGGGGTTGAGATCTCTCTTACCCCTGAAGACATAGGAAAATTATTTAATATTCCTGTTTCTGGAAATTGTGTTTATGGTGACTCTTGGGATAAAAAATTAGGAGTCGATCTAGAACAGGTTTATAAGGATGTGTTCTTACCTAATTCTTCTGGTCTTGTCGCATCTAACCTTCAAAAGGTTCCCAAAATGTTTAATCTGTTAAGTCAGCATAGTTTAATCCCTAGGAGTGGTAATCATGGTCATGTCACAAAAAATGATCTTATGATCATTTATCATATGTATTTTGAAAAACCACTGTGTCTTCCTTATGTGATCATCCATCACATGATGGCTGCTGCTGCAAAAGACAACAAGAAATATTGTTTGCCTTATGGAATGATGCTTACCAGAATCTTTAAGGATAAAGGAGTTGATCTAGAAAATGAAGACTTTGTCTTTGATAACTCAAAATTCACCCCTAAGAACATTAGTCACATGAAATTTGATCCAACTGACCTTCCATCCAAAAATGAAATGGAAGAAGATGACTGTGAGGAAACTCATCCTTTCATTCCCACAAAAGAAGTCACACCAGAACGTTCTCCTCAAATTCCAGAACGTTCTCTGCAGCCCTCTCCTGTTGCTGATGAGCATTTAGAACTCTTAGCAAATTTTAAAAATCAATCCTCATCATTCTCTGCTTCTCAAGCAACTGAGGTTCTTCGTGGGTTTCAAAACACAACTCCTCAGCCATTTACAAATGTGTCTCAATCAACCTATCTTCATATGTCTTCTCCACATGATAGTTATCCTGCTTTGTTCAATGACAATTCTGTGAGCAAGTTCTTTAACTCTGCTCCAAACACTTCTGTGCCTTTACACTCCTTCAGCACTTTGCAATCCACTACTCCTACTCTGCCCTCTATGCCCACTCATACGTGTGGAAACACTTCTCAACCTGACACAACCAATGATCCAAAAGATCAAAGGCGTCCTAAAAGGTCTAAGCTTGAGAAGGATGTTAGTAAAATTAGGAAAGATTTGCCTAGGTTGTTTGAAGGTCAGCAAGCCATTCTCAGCTATCAAGTCTACAACAACATTGAGAATCAGATTCAAAGGGATTGGAAAACAAATGTCTTAAGCATGAGTTACAATGTTCCTCCACCAGTTGCGCATCCTTTTCCACCACCACTCTTTACTATGCCTTTGCCTGCTGCTTCTTCCTCCTCTGATGACTCCTCACCTACGCCTTAGCAAGCTTGGTGGCTCATTCTCCTTTTTGATGAAACAAAAGGGGAGAAAGAAAAGGGGAAGATTGAAGAATTAAAAAGCAAAACTGGCTTATATTTTGGACTGCTGCTGCTGTTGTTGCTCCTGCAACTTTATATTTTATTTTATATGACTTTTATGAAATTAAAACTCTGTTATATTTTGGGTCTGTAATATGCTAATGCTGCTACATTGCTACTCTACTACTATGATACTACTGCTTGCTTTCTATGATATATGCATATTATGTCTTTATGAAAAAATCATGGTTTATTTCCTGTTTAGAAACAAATGATTGTTGAAATCAAATTAGCAACATATTTTTATCTTAAACATGATTTTTTTTAGGGAACAAATAATTCCTAAAAACAAAATCTGCTATGTGCATCTCATTACTTATGACAAAATCATGTTTATAAGAGAAAATAAAATCAAAATCTGCCATATTCACGTTTTCAATTCATAAGAGTTTATCATTCTCAATTTTTAAATAATGATATTGGATGCTTAAATTGAGGGGGAGTTTTTATGATAAACTTATTTCTCAAAAATTGCCAAAAATCATATTTGACCAAAGGGAATCAAACGAAATTCTTTACATATTTGTTATCATCAAAAAGGGGGAGATTGTTGAAAGCAAAATCCTTTATTGATGTTTTTAAAGATAACAAACATATTTACTTTTATTTATATTGTTATCTACTAATGAATTTTGTGAGAAATGTTTCATGAGAATGTTTGGTAAAAGCAAGAGAACGTTCTGGACTCACAAGGGATAACAAAATCTTTATTTAATTTGGATATGAAAAAATATGAGCTTTTTGGGCAATTGTCAAGCTATGCATAATTAAGATCAAGAGTCAAGCAAATATTCTTTTTGTCTCAATTAAAGAAGAAAGGAATCAAGGCTCTTTGATAATGCATTAAGAGACAAAAGAACAAAGGATATTTAATATGTCTTTATTGCACATGTGCTGGAAGCAAAAGGAATAAAATCATCTTTGGGCCCTCATGTGTATATTTTGATCCATTAAGGAATTTTAAGGAAAAGAAATATCCAAAGGATCAATCTTTATCAACAAGATACATGACATCATCAAATGACATCAACAAAAGTCATCAAGTGGGCAGCAAGTTTCAAAAGGCTTGATCACAGCTCATCACCAACTAGCAAGCACATGCTCTACAATTTCGTTCAAGATTGGCTGGGACTGAGAGAACGTTCTGGGCAAAAGTGAAGAAACATTCTCTACATGCTTTCTCCCCAAGTTTCTTTGGAGCCAAAATTCGAATTCAAAATGGAAGCACAACAGCTCTTTGACAGCTTACTTTCCAAGGGATTCCAGCTCTATAAATAGAAGAGGTCATTAAAGGAAAGAGTTTGAAATACAAAGCAATTATCTCTCTCAAAAGCAAAAAGCAATCAATCTCTTCATCATCACTTTCGACATTCATTTTTATTTCTCATTGAGAATATTGTTCTAAATTTGTACAAGGATAGTTTGTTTGACATATAAAGTTCCAAACAACATCCTACATATCTTTTGTTTGAGACATTCGATCCAAACAATTATCTTACAAAGAGATAACTAGATCTCAAGTCTATTGGGCTTAATAGTTTGAGATAGGAAGAGTTCCAACCTTTCTTGTGCGAAAGCAAAGAATTGTAGAAGCCTGCTGAGGTTGATAATACAGGGATTACGGACTGATCTGGTGTGATCAAGACCTTATAGTGTTGGTTAGAAGTTTCTACCAACTGTATACTATAGTGGACAATCTCACACGAAGTGTGGGGACTGGAAGTAGCCGGGTTTGGTGAACCAGGATAACTCTCCTGTGTTATTCTTCTTTCTCTCTACTCTCTTTTATTTTTACACAATATACACACACGATCACAAAGCTTTAATATTTATCTCCAGAACATTCTGGTCCTAATTAATCTCAACCATATTAATCCAGAGTTCTCTGGTCCTAACTTAAACTATACTTAATTGATTAATTACACTGCTTCCAGAACATTCTGGTCCAAGATAAAACAACTGCTTAATATTTAACTAAAGTTTAAATTCAGTCTATTATATTGTTTTATCATTCTACCTTTATATCTCTCCAGAACATTTTGGTCCTTGCTAATTTAACCTTATAACTTAAGATCAAATATCATATTATTATTCTACTTATATTATCTCTCTCCAGAACGTTCTGGTCCTTTATACATCAATTAATTATTTATCTGCCTAACTAATACTAACCAAGAATTTTCTTGAGTATCTACAACCTAAATTAAAGTTTCAGGAATAATTTTAAAGGGTCACAATTCAAACCCCCCCTTCCTTGTGACATTTATTGCTACTTCAGTATGGATTAGTACACCAAAAAAAAACTTGTATGGATTAATTTGACAATAGTATGATAACTATTAATTTACTAATAAATGATATAGTTTAGAGAATAATTTGCTAGTAAATTAAATAGAAGCAGGGCCGGCCCACAGCCCGTCGAGGCTGGGCTAGGCCACCGGACCTCAAAATTTTAGGGGCCCATAATATTTTTTTTATAATATAAACCCCAAATTAAAAATATTAGCTATATACTAGCAAAGTTAAGATATAATCAGAAGCGCTGCTATGCTCCAGTGGTATAGCATCCTGGATTCTGCTGTTAGGTCTTTGGTTCGTTCAACACCCACGAGGTACTTTTTTATAATTTATTTATGGGTCATGTTAACTTGTGCCCTAAGGATCTAAAAAAAGAAATAAAACATGAGTTTCGTAGTGAAAAGATAAGTTTTTAAACTTTCAAAGCATTGAATGCACAATTGCCAAAAATTAGTTTCTACAATTGGCTTTTGTAACATCCCGCTCTTTGCTTAATGGAATTTTATCTGTTAAATGTATCAGAGGACTGATGTTCATGGAAAGCAAGCATGATGAAGAATTATATGTACGATGGAAGATATTAATATGTTTGTCAGACGATATCAATTAAGTATGGACTTATGTACCAGAGTCAAGCTAAATTCGACTAAGACGAAGGTCATTTAAGTATTTACGCACAAGGGAGTATATAAGCATTTTTGGGGTGGAAATCTTCATAATTTCCTTCACTTTCTCTATCTAGGTTTTTGGGAAGAAAATTCTCTCCTCCTTCTCTCTATGAACCGCCCTCCCTCTCCTCTCTAAGTCATCCAATCTTCCTTCAATACATGATCAAGTATGGTTTTGGTAGCTTAACAAGCAAGAAACAAGTGGAGGAAGAGATTAAAGCATGGTTTGGTGGAAGGGCTAAAGATCAAGAATGAAGAGGAAGCTAGGGTTTGATGATTGATGCTTGAGAAGTTGCAAGAAACATGTTAGGTGAGTTCCATAGATAGTTTACCTACCTTTGATTGTGTAAATTCATGTTAGAAATGATTGATTTATGTTTATGAGGGATTTAGAACCCTAATGTTCTTTTGAGCAATTCTTGTTGATTCCATGTTAGTTTGCCATGAAATATGTTATTTAAAGTCAATATATGTTGCTGGATGATTATGGTACATTGCAGGATCAAACTGGATGAGTTTTTGGGGTCAAAATGACAAATTTAGTACCACAGACCCAAAGAACCACGCTATTAGCGAAAATTTCGCTAATAGCGAAATTCTTCAGGCAGGCCACGCCCCAGGTGCGCTAATAGCGCAAGGCTCTGTGTTGACCAACATGCTTTTTGGTTGTTGGCTCATTGTAGGGTCGGTGGTGCGTTCCGATGCTTTTCTTTCATCGTTTTACAACTTTATAACCCCGAAACAACATCTAGGCAATGCACATAACATCAAACGATTCTTGAAATGAAAATCATGGCAAACTTAATAAGAATGGCAAGAGTGAATCAAGAGAGTTTAAGCTGATATTACTCGGGTGGCAATGATTTAAGAAGGGAATAAATGTAGAGCCTCGACATAGTTGTTGAGAACTTGTAAGTTAGCATGAATCCCTAAGTATGTCAAGTATAGGAATATGAAAGCATATGTAAGTAAGACGCGAAGGATAATCTCTTTGCACATGAGCTAGAATAACTTAGCTAGTATGTAAGTTGTGGATTGATAAGTTAATTCTCTCCACCATGTTAAGTATGAATAAGTATAAGTTACCGCTAATCGGATCGATCAAGGTTCCGAGGTAAATAAGCAAGTATGTATATGTTTAACTTATGTGTACGACAAGACTATGACTTAATAAGTGTAGGTGACATGTCTCTTGATATCCACAGCAGGGGGATACAAGGGGTTCTCGTAATGGGAACGATTCAAGCCGTAAGGGATCTGCATGTCACTGAGTAAACAAGACGTAGGTGCTCGTGTCTCTTGTTATCCACGCCAGGGGGATACGGGAGGTTCTCGACCTAAGGGGAACGGTTCAAGCCGCAAGGGACCCGCACGACACCGAGGGAGTCCGATGTACGTACATCGGTCAATTATATGGATTCCGTGCATTGTCCAATGGCCAAAACTTCTCTCTTGATTAACAGCCATCCATCAAATTTTCTAGACTAAAGTCTTCCGTTTTATTATGATCAGTAAAATCCGTTCCTATCAAATTTGTGTCAATTCATATGGATGTCTCAATGATTTTAGTGAACATTTAACAGTTATATACTTATGACTGACCGGAATGGGTAGAGGCTGGAAACAAAATGTTTGTTTGCCCAGGAAAAAAATTCCATAATGGTTTTCGCGTAGTACAAGAGGAGGGTCAATGTTTTTCTGGTTTTGCAACAAATTTGCTGCTATTTCTCTATGTCTTGTTATAGAACTGGCAGATGAGCACTCTACCAAGTTCAAGTTTAGGCCTAGAGTATTCATCAATGGCAATAAACAGTCCCCTAGATGTCAGAGAGTTTACGAGTTCATGATAGAAACGATCATATTAACAATAACAACAAGATCTCACTAATTTTGCTCCCACAGAGTTAATCGACTGTGTTTGTACTTAAGTATTTTGGGTTCTGTCTTTGAGGGGGATTGGTAATTTTGTCTTGTCATTTAGCTATTTGTGGTTTTAGATCACCATTCTTGTATTCTCTTGTTGCTATGGGTGAACACTTTCTGGTACTTTACAGTCAATTGGCATTTTTAATAAATTGCTTTTTTTTATGCTTAAAAAAAACAACAGTGATCGATCAAAAACAAATTATCCACCACAAAAACAAATTCGAGTTAAGCAAGAAGTTGGCAATCATAAAGTAAGCTATATAATGTTTCTCAGCTTCACAAAAAACAAACAAGAAAATAAGCTTGCATTGTAGCAAAGAAATAATGATCAAATATCACAGGATCATTATATAAGTACAGAAAAAGAGAACGTACTAGTGTTTAAATGCAGCACATAAACTACACATGGATCAATGCATGTATATAATTTCCAAAATATTAGAGTAAAAAAAATTAGCTGAATGACGCAAATAAGATGCAACACAAATATCAGATCATGCACCAAATTTTCTTCAGTTACAGCTACCGGAATGGCTGTAAAAAGAAGCTTCAAGTTCAATAACTTTTGGAACCGGACCTGATCGATCATGTGTGCACAGGCTGGTAACGTTATCAATAATAAACATCGTCGGTAAAATAAATTATTGCATAGAAGACGTGGACGTTTGGAGTAAAATCCAATAAAAAAAAAAACTTCCAACATGCTAAGACCATAACTATGCATCCATAATAAGTAATTAATTAATTAATTTGGGAATTTTTTATAAAGGGAGCTGCAGAATCAAAGTTCTATACTACACTTTTGTCTTTGTGACAAACGAGATATGAGGTTCCTTCCTTGTATTCTTGGACTGCTTGATAAACTTTTTAGTTAACTATCTAGTTCTCGTAGTTTGACTTTCAATATGATATACATTTTGTTGATATAGTTGGTGCTAATCAATTCCTTTAACAAAATTAGACATAAATACTTTATTTCTGACTTTCAATTCCCTGATAACCGATATGGTTGGATGCAAATCAGAATCTAGTTAGTACTACATAAAATTAACAATAACAAACATGCAGGAAGTACAATCCAACATAGAGCCCAGCAAACACATAGCATAACAAACAATCCACTAACACACATGATTCCAACCTTTGATTGAAAGTACTTTATTAGTAACTAATCCAACTTTCAATAATCGTCATTCTTTCTCTTTTTCCCTCTTCTTTTTCCCATATCAGTTGCCACAGCCCTATCAGCCTCCAACTCTTCCTTCTTCTGGTTAGCTAAAGGTCTTGCCACGAACCAGTCATCGTCCGAATCTTCCTCCTCCTCCAGCTTAGCTAAAGCTTTGTTTCGCTCATTTTCATAGTGTGCCACAGCCTTTAACTTTTCCTTCTCCTGATTAGCTAAAGGGCTCATATTAGTTGCCACGGCCCTGTCAGCCTCCGAATTTTCCTTCTTCTGGTTAGCTAAAGGGCTTTCCACGAACCAGTCATCGTCCGAATCTTCCTCCTCCTCCAGCTTAGCTAAAGCTTTGTTTCGCTTATTTTCATAGTGTGCTATTATATCACGCCTTCTCGCGGCCTTGCTATTCCTGTTCACTTCATGTTTCTCCTGCAGGTATAGAGATTGATATACTTAAGAATTCAACTATGCACATAGAAACTAGTAAATTTGTGAACCTTGTATCAAAAGCATTACTTGCCTCGAAGTATTTAGGATCACGTTCCCATGACGTATAATACTTAGTGGGGCTTTCTACTACGAATGTAGCATCTTTATCCAGAAGCAAATAATCATCAACACCATCTGTTTTGGTGAATGATAAAAGCGCAAAGGGTGAGCTCGTTGTATTAATATTCAGCAAAATAGAAGAGAGACAGAACATGAAAAAATAATATAGGGTTGATTTCCCAAACAAGAGTTTGCAGATTCATTCATCATATAATAGGTAAGTCAAAACAAAAGATATGTATGGTTCAAAAATCAAAATCATGAGAGATGGGTGAAATGCATGCTAATTGAAATGGAAAGAAGATATTAAATACATGAATATTCAAGAAAGACAATAAAGAACATAGAATTGAGTTTACCCGTTGGCAAAATGACTTCTTCAATTTCCTCATATGACATGATACACTCGATCGGCTGCAGCTGGAAATATGAACTATCAAAATTCATAAAAAAAAAAAAAGAGAGAGAGAGAGAGAGAAGCCCTAATTCAAAGGTTTTAAACCCTAATCGGACAAGATTTGATTGAATATTTCCAACCATCAAATAACAAATTCGAATATTTAGGGTTTAATTTCATCAAAACACACTCAATCAATTTCTCAATTCATCAAAGGCAAAATAATTATGAATCAACTAAAATTGAAAATACCTGAACGTGAGAATGCAAACAATGATTATTCAAAGATTTGATCTCAAAACGAACGAGGGAAAGGATAGAAGAAGAAAACGCTATGAATGACACCCGTTACCATATTTTACACATCCCACATAATTTCTACCTCATTATACCATTATAATATTATTATTACCATATTTATTTAATTAATATTTTTTTTTGAAGGATATTAATTTAATTTAATTAATATGACGTCTTAATGTCATGTAATTATTTTACACATGCAATTCAATAATTTTTTGTGACAGTTAATTAATTATAAGAATTAGATGGAGTACTTGAAGAATTCATGTTGACTTAGGACTTCTCTCTTAAGGTCTTATATTCAATTATTATATGTCTCTTTTTCGATGAAGTAGTTGATACATACTTCCTCCGGTCACATTTATAAGCAAAAAATAACTTTTTAGGTACATTGAACAATTAATGTACCTGACCTATAAATGTGACTAAATACATTAATTATTCAATATATATAAAAAAGTGTTTTTTGCTTATAAATATGACCGGGGGGAGTAGTTTTGTCTTGCTTTAAATGGGATCTTCAAATGAATGGTAAAATTTTAACCGATCGAATTAGTCGGTTCTTGGACTAGATACCGATTCATACATATTTAATTTTGAATCTCATATGAATAATTTTCACATACTCATTTGTTCAATTTAGTTTTTACCCAATTTTCTTTAATTTATTAGTTTAACAATTTTTTTAGTTTAGGACTAAATCATGAAAGAATTTCAAAGTTGCTTCTTTCAACTATATTGAGAGAAATTTGCATTGAATACTACAATTTACCTATGATATAGAGAAAATTTTATGTACCAACTCTTTTCTTAGAACTTGATTCTCTAAAGATGAACTTACCTATTTTTCTTTACTGTCCAAAAGTCGTAAAAACAATTTAAATTTCGAAACCGTTCTTCAATATTTTGACTATGTTTTTTGTGCCAATCATGAAAGCAACACTTTATCCTTCTAAATTTTTCCTTCAACACAAAACAACCCTCACCCAAAAACTTGACAATCATTTTAGATGTCTTTTATTAAGTCCTGATACCAAGCAAAATAGCCCCAACACTTAACCGTCCTAAAATGATGTTGTCCCAAATCCCCAATTAAGTTGAAACTTTCACCACTTAGTTTCAAGAAACAAATTATAAGTTTGTTTTTCTCTTGTTGTTTTTATACTATGAATTATTATTTTTTCCTTTCAAAAATGAATTACTCACGCACATGACTGGATTTTCTACAAACTTTGTTTGTGAGTAGAGTTTTGTGGAAGAAGGAAATAGGTACTTCGAAAAAAAAAAGACAACGTAAAATATTTTTAAAAACAAACAAGTACGATTGAGATATTATATGATCAATTCCTATATTGTCGTTTTTTTCTTCCAAATGCCAAATATATACCAAATTATACACTTAGTCCTCCAAAGCTCTCTCTTCCAAAATTCAACTCACCTTATTGAATAACTACAGGGTTTAGTAAAATTTTAGCCATGGAAAAGATAAAAATGTGAAAGAAAATTTAAATGTTAAAATATGAGAGATAAGATATTAGAGTGTGTAGATTTTCAAAGGAGAGTATTTGTTTTCATACAATATAACCCCCATTCCAACTAGTTATGCTATGATTGTAAGTTTTTCAGCATCCAAGCCTATTTCCTATATAAAGGGGGCGAAAATAATGAAGAAGATAGAAAATTTTGATAAAAAAGTCACTTTATGTGAATTTGGAAGCTTTGCTTCTTTTTGGTTCTGGATTGAACCATGCATTGATCTTATCAAGAAACCACGTTTCTTGTGACGATCTTCTACCAAATTAAACATCTTCCTTGGATTGGGAATTTGTTTGGTTACCATTTCAGTCTATTTCCACCATTCTTCACTTTTTATTATCATATTTTATCCAACATTCACAAAAATACAAAATTAAAATTACAACATTTTTTATCCTTCATCAACTGGTATTCAGAGCACGGTTTCGTTTGGAAAAAAAAATTGTTTCAGTTTTGAAATCTGTTTCCATTGTTATGATTTATTTTCTTCATTTTAATCCATCTTTGTTTGTTAGAAAAAAAAATGGAAAGATATAGTGACAAAAAAATCAAAGTTCTATTTTTTCGAGGTCAAAGAGATCCGGATGCATATTTAGAGTGGGAAACAAAAATTGAACAATTTTTTCAATGCAACACTTACTCTAATGTTCAAAAAGTGCAGGTTGCAGCTCTTGAATTTAAAGATTATGCATTGGTGTGGTGGGATCAAACTATCAAGGAAAGAAGGAGGTATGGAGATCCACCGATTGAAACTTGGGAGGAAATGAAAAGAATGATGAGGAGGCATTATGCACCTTCTTATCATCTTAGAGAAATTCAAAGAAAGAAGGTGGAAAAGATAGAAGGTGAAAAAATATTGCAAAGAGAAAGGGAAAGACAAAAAAGAAAGAAGGAAATGATGGCAATAATTGATAGAGGAATGACTGATATATCTAAAATACTAGAGGAAAATCTCCTTCAAATCCAAAATCGTTATATAGAGCCTAAAATAAATGTTGAAGAAAAAGAGAGTCTCATTGTAAAGGAAACTCGCGAAGAAGAATGTGAAAAGGAAAGAGAAGAGACAAAAGAAAGTGATGAAAAAGAAGTAGAGGAAAAAGGAGAAGAAAAGGAGAATGAGAAGGAAAAGGAAGAGAAAAATGTTGGGAAGTTTTGCCCTACTATCACATTAGTACCTTTTTCTAAGTTGGTTTGTGTTTTCAAATGTTGGGATTCTTCTTCTAATATTATTCAATTGCCTAACATTTCTTTATGTCATGAAGGAAACAAAGTCAATGAAGAAACTTTTTCTCAACAGGTGGAAGTAAATTATGAGATTTGGAACGATTATTATGTCCATAAATCAAAAGTTGATGAAAAGCAAACAAATTCTTCCAATAAAAGTGAAGAGCTCTCTAAAGTTAAAGTTACATGTGATGGATTCTATATATTTGTTTTTGACCCAAGAGGTATTCAAGCTATAAATTCGAGGTCGAATTATCTTGAAGAGGGAGAGTATGATGTGATCCTAAAATTCTCTCTCTTGACAGGAAGAATAAAGTCATTGTGGAATAAAGGAACCGAATTAATTTTGGGTTCAATGTTTTATTTTCGTAGGTCATGATATGTCTGTCTTGTTTTGGCTATATCTGGAGCTCTGGATGTCTGTTTGAGGTGATCTTTAACTCGTTGGAAAGCTTACGAAATTCTTTACATTTGGTCTGTTTAACTCAAGAGCAAATTCGGAATATTTAATGGTGTAGAATGATCTGTAAGTTGAAGACGTGGTTAAAGTGTGTAAGCTAAAGAATTAAAGGTGGTGTTTGTGGAATTGTAACGTCTAGACATAATAAACCTTCCCAAATCAATGTGCAAATGAATATGTAACCTCCTCATGCATTGATTAGCCACCAACTTTAAAGATCCAATTAAATTGTAACCTCTTTTGTTATAACACTAGTTATGCTATGATTGTAAGCTTTTCAGCATCCAAGCCTATTTCCTATATAAAGGGGGCGAAAATAATGAAGAAGATAGAGAATTTTGATAAAAAAAAAGTCACTTTATATGAATTTGGAAGCTTTGCTTCTTTTTGGTTCTGGATTGAACCATGCATTGATCTTATCAAGAAACCACGTTTCTTGTGGCGATCTTCTACCAAATTAAACATCTTCCTTGGATTGGGAATTTGTTTGGTTACCATTTCTGTCTATTTCCACCATTCTTCACTTTTTATTATCATATTTTATCCAACATTCACAAAAATACAAAACTAAAATTACAACCTTTTTTATCCTTCATCAGAATAGATGTAGATTAGCTTCATATGAGAAGTATGATTGATAGGAAGAAACATAGGGAAAACCCTTAGAATTCATTATGAATTGTATTGAAAAAGATTAATGAATGAGTACATGGTTGGTCCTTTTATATACCTCAATTACCCTAACTACTTGTAACTAACTGTAGTTCTCTCTAACTAACATTTAACCAACTCTAACTACCTTAACTTACTCTAATTATCTCAACATACCCCAAAACCCATCTTCCGTCTTTCATTCTTCAAGCAAATTTACCCCTTCTATGCAAGATTTCAAAGAAAATTCGAAGCAAATAAGGTTAGAAAGTTGTGTTCTTTGATCGATTATGTTTTTGTTGTTATGGGTTCCTAATTCTAAGCTTTTTCTGAGTTCAATTTATGTTTTTCTTGTTTCTGGATTTTACTGTTTTGCATGAATCATTGAACAAGGTTGAACTTTTAATATTATGTTTTCAACCTTGTTGAATTCTTTCAATCTTCATTTTTCTAACTCATTAGTTCTTAATTTTTTATTTATTTTTGTTGGAAAATACATTAATTGTTTATTTTCCTAGGATGTTGTTCCCTATGTTATTTTCTCTAGTCAAGTCTAGAGAATTCCATTGTTATTTTTCCAATGTAACAAGTTTGTAGGCTAGTCTAGAAGAACATTAATTGTATTCTCTCTATAAAAACCAGCCTTTGGATGAGGAATAAACCATAAAAGTATTCACCCATTAATACTTTCAAAGAATGTCTTCCTAGTACTCGTTTTTCAACTGATTTGACATTAAAAATCTTTGGTTGCACAGCCTTTGTTCATGAACATAAAAATGTTGGAAAACTTGAACCACGTGCTATAAAATGTGTTTTTGTTGGATACTCCCCAACCCAGAAGGGATACAAATGTTTTGATCCAAAAAACAAGAAAATGTTTGTCACTATGGATGTTACATTCTTTGAAAATAAACCTTTTTTTGATGACCCTCATCTTCAAGGGGGGGTTATAATGGAAGACTCGTTTCAAACTGAGGACATGAATTTTTTAAATAGTTTGCCTGTATCACAAAGTTCTAAGACTTCTACTTCTGCACCAACAAAAAATGGCCATGATTCTATATCTAATCCTACTCCTGTTATGAGTAAGGAACTGGGTGAATCCTAGCCTACATTTTCTCATGTGGAAAACAATGAGAATCTTGAAAACGATTATAGTGATGATCTAGTTGAAATGCCACAAAATAATGAGTCACTTGAAGATAACAGACTTGAACTAGGAAACAGGATTTGGAAAGGGAAGGTTTTTGTGAAGAAGCACCACAAAGAAAGGGATGAGTCCACATCTCAACACTGTCATGAATCTGAACCGGGGAATAATCAACCTCCTAAGAAAAGGAAAGGTAAGTGTAACACCCTAAATTTTTCATAATATATATTCTATATGTTCATTCTCTATTTATTATTTTAAGCTGTTTTAATTTGACATGTATGATGCTTATTATTGGGACATCGTGTGAATTAATAAGAATTGTGTGCATATTTTATTTTAACTATTTTTAACTATCATTTTATTTAATTATTTATTTTATAAATAATTATATTGGTGTCTTAGTAGTATTTTGATTATTTTTCCTTATATGCGTAGTTGCTATGATGTGATAATGTTATACGTATTTATTTGATTTATAAATAATATAAAATGTTAGAAAAATGATAGTAGTTTATAATAAGTATTTTTGGGATAATTTTAATTATGGGTGAGTAAAATAAAAATAGAAGAGTATAATGCGGATTTTCAAATGGGCCTAATTGCTTATACGATGTAAAGGATCTAGTAAAATCTAATAGGTATAATCTTGATATGTACCTATACTAGTGTGTTAACCCGTGCAATGCACGGGTGCTAGGCTATTTTTTTTTTTAGTCTCTTAAATATATTATATTTTTTGCATAGTAAAAAAAACAATGGTGTCCTTAAAAAAACGATGTTTCAAATATTTATTTAGATAAGCACGGGCTATAATTTCGTCATACTTAAAATATTTCAAGAAGATGTAGTATATTCTCATTTGTTTAGTTGATTTTTGTATAATAGGCTGGTCCACACCAGTGTTGACTTCCCCGTAAAGATCAACGATGGTATCATAGTTCGGTTTGATCTCGGATGCATAAGGCATGACAATGGGGTGCAATTGAGAAGGGTTTTATATTTCCATTCCAATGAGGATCAGAAATTGAATATTATCCCCTTCTCTGGCGGGTTTGGGTATCCACGCCTTATCCTCATCCCCGTTGTGAATCATTTTTTTAATACAAAAAGAAGTTTTTTCGAGCACCGCGGGTAATGTTATATTGCATTATTCAACAATATGCCAACATTAAGTAATAAAGTAATATCGAGAAATTTGGTTGCTCCTTTAAATTTCAATAGCAATTATTATAACATTGAAAATCTCAATAGGTAATAAAGTCATTTTCTTCGTTTGAAATGAGTTTGAATTTGTGTTCGGGTGGGTACTTATATCCATGTTACCCGTGTTGAGAAATCATTGATAACCTAAACCTATACCCAAAC
Organism: Medicago sativa; assembly: GCF_051527215.1. NCBI lineage: Eukaryota > Viridiplantae > Streptophyta > Magnoliopsida > Fabales > Fabaceae > Medicago > Medicago sativa. Next base: position 32,663,970 of record NC_140756.1, on the reverse strand, counting down.
ACACTCAAATCGGAGGACCCCGTCAAATCATGGTGGGTTTGGGCGGGTAACTGCGGGTACGTGTTTTGTTGTCATGCTTAGTAGAAAGTCTTATTATTTAAGGAGAGATGTTAATGTGTCAAGTTTAAGTTAAAATTCTACATTGAATCCAAGAGTGGATGTTGAGAAACATATACTCCCTCCGGTCTCATTTATAAGCAAATTTCTACTTTTTAGATCCATTCAATAAATGATGTATGTAGTCTACAATATAGACCACATACATCATTTATTGAATGAATCTAAAAAGTTCCCGTGAGCTTAGCTCAGTAGGTATGGACAATGCATACTATATGCAAGGTCCGGGGTTCAAAACCCGGCCACCACAAAACAAAACAAAATGAATCTAAAAGTCAATTTGCTTATAATAGTGGCTAGAGGGAGTAAGTGATATGACCTATATACCTAATACCTTAAGGTTTATGGCGAAGATGTGGCGTCAAACTCACTTGTGTGGATTCTCCTAGTTTGATGTGATGATCAAATTCAGTGTAGGATCCCCTGAAAGGCACAATATTATGATGAACTTTTTTTTTTTAGTTTTTGGATGTCATTCTTTTTCCTATGAATTTGTTCATTCAACCTCTATTGTTTTAAATTCATTAATTTTTTATTTTTGGTGGCAAGTCATCATGGAAATTTGCATATGTGTTGCGCTAATTTGACAAAATACATGTTTATTATACATTTAAAATTATGTGGCGTTATTTTTAATTGAATCTATTTCTTAGTAAAATAACTACATAAAAATTTCAAACTCTATCAACAAACTCATAAAATTACCGACAACTCACTATTTCCTATACTCTCACGAACAAACACACAATACTTATTTTTTTCTCTTATCTTGTTTCATGTCCAAATTTCCTTTTCATATATGTTATTTTTATTTGAATATACTTTCTTTCTTCTCTTGAAAAGAATGAACAAAAATCTCCCTCCATGAAACACCACCAACCAACCTTTTTGAACATGTTGTGCCTCTGTTTGACCTTATACGACTATGCCACATGATTATAGACGCGGAGAATTACACAGTTGATTAACAAATGTTAATGTATCAAGTGTGAATTAAAGTTCTTTAAAAAAAGTATGAATTAAAGTTATATATTGGATGAAATAATAGAATTTGAACAACAAATAAGTGAGATGACTCATATAACTAATGTCTTAAGATTTAGGGTGACTATGTGATATCAAACTCGATGTAGGATACCCAGAAAGTTCCAAAATTATGATGAACTATTTTGTTAGCTTTTAGATGTCATTTGTTTAATTTTTCATCTTAAATTTTAGTTATTAGATGTCATTCGCTTTAATGCAAAAAAATTTTATTCTACCTCCATTATTTCAAGTTCATTGGTGGAATCTGACAATGAAAAAATATAGATGTGTTTTGTTGAGTTGAAAAAATATACGCTTGTTTGAAATTTTAAAATGATGTGACGTTTTATTAATTGAATCTAATTATTGATAAAATAATTATCTCAAAATCTTCAAATCCTTAAAAAAAAAACTGCAAAATTATCATCAACTCGTTTCATTCCTTAAACTCTCATGGTTAAAACACACTTTTATTTTCCTTATCATTTTTCTCATGTTAAATTTCTTTTTTCACCGTCTTTATTTTTCAAATTTAATTTCTTTACTCTCATGAAAAAAAAGAAACATAAACCTACCACCTTAAAACCATCACCAACCACCTTTTTTAGTATATTGCGACTCAGCTTAACTTTATTTGGCAATGTCCCTAGATTAAGAGAAATGTGTTACGTCCCCGAATTAAGTTCTACATTGGATGCAATAGTAGATGGTGAGGAAAATATAAGAGAAATGACTCATATGCCTCTTGTATTTCATTGATACTGACTCAAAAATTATACATGATAAAGATAACCTCCTTTTTCAAAGAAAATTCGAACTTGTTAAAAAGTTCACTATCAACCATTGCATGTATTTTGTGACCCTGCATGTGAAAATAATTAAAAAAAAACAATCATGTAACATATTAATCTTTTATAATTGACGAAAGCATAATAGTATTATAATAAAAAATTTAAAAATCTCACATAGTTATCCGTTAAAATTAAATGGATTGTCATTGGTTTTTCAGAGTTAGTCGAATCGATTGATGTCCATCGTCTGACAACTCTTGCAAAAAAGAACCACTTGGTTTTGTTGTTGTTAATGTTAATGACAGAATCATAGTTGGGAGCCATTTAGAAATTTAGAAAAGAAAGGAATTCTATAAGAATGTTTGAGTGGCACAAAATCTTAAAGTACGAAAACTACTTATAGCGTGAGTGATAGATAAATTTACGTTGACAGAAGATATATCAATGTGCATTTATTAGAAATATGTATGTTAACATATGGATTTGAATGGTTTTCTGCAGTAAAAAAATTGATCCAAAAAAATTTGTTTGCCTGCCTGAAAAAATTTGTAATATAATAGTCAACTGTTAATTATTGTTATAACTCCAAATCATAGGAAATCTCATTCTATTTTAATGTTAATTAATAGGCATAGTCAACTGATTTGTAGAACCAAAACTTGTATGTGATTTGTTTTCTTAAAATAGGACACGTGGCATTTGTATGTATAGAGGATGCCATGTGGATTATGCATTTTGAACATTTGCATTTGTATGTATAGAGGATATATCGTATATACAATCAACTTAACCTAATAGCCAATACACATGAGATCAAACAAAAATAGAATAGTGCCGCCTATGTAAATGAGGAGAAAAACAATTATCAACGTTAAAGAGAAGAGTCACGGTGAGGAGAAACAAAGTTAGCTACTTCATTGGATAGGTTGCCTTTATGGGTTCGTTGCTGCTACGCTGACCAAAAAGGAGATGTGAAGTTGCAGTTCAGTTTGTTATATATTGTGAAAGCTCCAATTCAGGTATTGGGTGAGAGAGAAGAGTTCGAGATCATGAGTGTAAATTAATTGGGATGAACGGGAAAGTCGTATTTCCCAAAGTTCATTCGGGGCTCACCGCGACGGTTGTAGCCCTTTGAGGGAATAATTAATTAATGTGCAAATTTAGATGTGGGAGGTTAAAAGAAGAATTAGAAACATTATTAAGGTGTTGTTTGATTTAAATTATGTGAATATGTGGTATTTGAAGTCATGGATAAATTTGTGGGTGCTTATGCTTGATTTGCTGCAACTATTTGGATTGATGACTTATTTAATGATTGATATAGATGTGATGTTATGTATTAGAAGTTGGAATTGTAGTGGTGCCGTATGCCTAGTATAAATAATAGTTTATTTTTTTAAGTGATTTTATAGAGATAATAATTGAAATTATTCTTACTATCTTTGAATGTGTTTGAAATAAGATTTATTCTCCTTATAGATGTGTCTTGGATACCATAGTGCTTAATGTATTATTTTAAGATGTGTAAATGAAATATATTATTTGACTATGTGATATTTGAAGATGTATATGGTTTAAAGATGTGGTATGTAAAGATGTGAAATTGATGTGTTAATTGATGATGTATAACTGAAGTGCTATTTAATGATGTGTATTTGATAATGATGCTATTTAAAGATGTGTTATATAATGAAGTGTTATTTGGAAGATGTGTGATTTAAATATGTGTTATTTATGATGCTTATGTTGATGCGATGTTTAAGATGTTGATGTTTGTCGTTTGATGCTGTTGACCATTAATGTCATAAAGTTGTAAGTGTCGGTCTAAGTTGTGAAGTCGTAAGAAGTTGTCCAAATTATTGGAATCATATAAGTTGTTTAAGAAGTTCAAGATGTCTAAGTTGTAGGAGTTGAGTCCATTGCATGCTCATTAAAGTTGGGGGCTTTAGGCCCGGCAGCCTTGTGCTCATTAAAGTTGGGGGCTTTAGGCCTGGCAGCCTTGTGCTCAAATACGTTAGGGGCTTTAAGCCCGGCAGCTTTATGCTCACTTGTTGAAGAGCCTAATTACGCTCATATATGTTGTTGAATGGTACCACATGCATTTGCATATCAAGAAGTTTCACGATGATTTAAGTTGTTAAGTTGTTAAGAGTGCATTGTCAAGTTGAGCCGTGTTGTCGAGTCAAGTTGTTAAGTTGTAATGTTTTAACGAATTACTTTGTGATGTCTATTAATGTAATTGTGTGAGACGATTAAGGTGATTATTTGTTGATGTTCTTATGAAGATGGTTATTGGTGACTACATGTGTTGTTACTAGTTGGAATTGAATTGTGACATTGTGTTTGTGAAGTTTTTTTTTGGTTCTTAAGTTGTAATGATATTTTCTACTAATATAGATTGAGATGATATAGTATATTCTTCAAGGTTCTGAATATTATGTTTGTGATGTGAAACGACTTTGACTTAATTGCTTACGTGTTCTTCTCATTTTTTTTATATCATTACATGTTCTCGGAACTCACCCCTTCGTTGTTTGTGTTTGCTGGCTTGGCCCTGCGGTTGCGAAACCGTAGTTATATAGGTTATGAGTCTTGGAGTCAAGTGCATGCCTTTCGTGAGGACTTGTCTTGTGTCGTCGGTTATTTTGGGGAAAAACACCGCTCTGATAGTGACACGGGAAAAGGGATATGCTTACTTATTTAATTTTGTGCAAGAAAACCATTGTCTATGATGTAAAATGAAATATTTTCAAAAGAAAAAGATTCGATGTTATTATTACTATAATTTTTAATGAAGTGAAATATGAATTATGTTTGTTATGAGTCAATGTGATATCCTAAATTTTGTGGAAGAATTCCTATATCATTAGAGAAGTTTTTATTTGACATTTTCCGCTGCGAATCAAACTCTAATTTTAATTGAATAATAGTAATAATTATTTTTGGGATTTAGGGTGTCACAGTAAGTCTGTCTCTGTTTCTGAGAGTCGTATTTTGTATCCTGATATAGATGATCTTGTAGCCATTAGAAAACCTGTTAGATCTTGCACTAAACACCCTATGTCAAATTTTATATCATATTCAAATTTGTCTTCACCCTTGTCTGCCTTCACCTCAAAATTGTCTAGTGTAGAAATTCCAAAAAGTGTACAGGTTGCTCTAGAAACTCCGAAGTGGAGGGAAGCTGTACTTGAGGAGATGAAAGCTCTTGAAAAGAACAAAACTTGGAGTGTCACAACACTACCAGATGGCAAGAAGACGGTTGGATGCAAATGGGTGTTTACTGTGAAGTATAATTCAGATGGGTCAATTGAAAGGTACAAGGCTCGCTTGGTGGCTAAGGGCTTTACTCAAACCTATGGTATAGACTACTCTGAGACATTTGCTCCTGTTGCAAAATTGAACACTGTAAGAATTCTCTTATCTCTTGCTGCTAACCTGGATTGGCCTCTACATCAGTTGGATGTTAAGAATGCCTTTCTCAATGACAATCTAGAAGAAGAAGTGTATATGGACATTCCTCCTGGTTTTGAAAACAAATTTGGATCAAATGTTTGCAAACTAAATAAGTCTTTGTATGGATTAAAGCAGTCTCCTAGAGCTTTGGTTTGAAAAATTCACTCAATCCATGAAGAAACAAGGGTACATTCAAGGACAGGCTGACCACACCTTGTTCACAAAGTTCTCCCACGATGGAAAATTCGCTGTCCTGATTGTTTATGTTGATGATATTGTACTTACTGGAGATGATACAGTGGAATGGGAAGAGTAAAAGAGAAATTAGCAGTAGACTTTGAAATCAAGGACTTGGGATCCATGAGATATTTTCTTGGTATGGAGGTTGCTCGATCAAAGAAGGGTATTGTGATTTCTCAGCAAAAATACATTCTGGACTTATTGAAAGAAACAGGAATGAGTGGATGTCGTCCAGCAGATACCCTATGGATCCTAATGCTAAACTTTGGGGAGAAGGCAGTGTTCCTATTAATACTGGAAGATACCAGAGATTGGTTGGGAAATTGATTTATTTGTCGCACACCAGACCTGATATTGCCTTCTCAGTTAGTGTTGTAAGTCAGTTCATGTATTCTCCTTTTGAGGAACATCTTGAGGCAGTCTATAGGATACTGAGATATTTGAAGGGGAATCCTGGAAAAGGTTTACTTTTTAAGAAGACTAATGAAAGAAATGTGTCTATCTTCACCGATGCTTATTGGGCAGGTTCAGTCACAGACAGAAGATCAACCTCTGGATATTGTACCTATGTTTGGGGTAATCTTGTGACATGGAGAAGCAAGAAACAAGGAGTTGCAGCAAGAAGCAGTGCAGAAGCAGAGTTTAAAGCTATGGCGCATGGTATTTGTGAAGGATTATGGATCCAGAGAGTCCTAGAAGAACTTAAGATGAAAATTGAGCTTCCATTAAAGTTATACTCTGACAGTAAAGCCGCTATTAGCATAGCTCATAATCCAAATCAACATGATAGAACCAAACATATTGAGATTGATCGACATTTCATAAAAGAGAAGTTAGACGCTGGAATCATATGTCTACCTTTTGTGACTTCGAGTCAGCACACTGCAGATATCTTGACCAAAAGCTTGGCAAGACCAACCTTTGAGCATTTAATAGACAAGTTGGGCATGGTAGATATCTATGCACCAACTTGAGGGGGGGGGGGGGGGGGGGGGGGGGTGTTGGAAAATACATTAATTGTTTATTTTCCTAGGATGTTGTTCCCTATGTTATTTTCTCTAGTCAAGTCTAGAGAATTCCATTGTTATTTTTCCAATGTGTCATACTCTAATTTTGGACCTAAAAATACTAACTCATTTCCCTTCTTGCATTTTAAGTCATTTGATATGTCTCTGATCAAGTTGCATCTTTCTCTGCATTTTATTTCAATGTTATTTGCAAAATTCATGAAAAAGGGCATTTTAGTCATTTCCTATGTCAAAATTCCCTTCAGTCTTTTAAAAATTTGTTTGAGTCCTTTCAAATAGTTTGAATAAATTTTCATTTCAATTCTATGTCAAAACCCAGTTCAAGAATTGCATTTGAAGTCATTTTGAGTCAGTTTTGCCCCTAGGGGCATTTTAGTCTTTTCATGTGTCAAAGCTCTGATCAATCTTAAAAATTGTCTCTGAGTCTTTCAAATTGGTTCAAATAAACTTTTGTTTCAATTCTCTGTTAAAAATCCTTTTTAAAATTTGTATTTGAGTCATTTTCAGTCGTTTCAGCCCCAGGGGCATTTTGGTCATTTCACACGAAATTTCGGCAGAGAGAGGTTACTTTAAAGTACCTCATTTAAGTCATTGGTTCGTTTTAGTCCGTTTTGTCAAATTTTAATCGTTTCACTTTACGTTATTTTCATTTTACCAATTTTAATTCAATTTTATTTTAAATTTCATTTTAGCCCTAAAAATTCTAAAATTTGCATTTTGGTCCTTGTGTCATTTTATTTTAAGTCTTTGTTAATTTTAGGTCAATTTTCGTTTTAAGTTCTTTTTTTGGTCAATTACATTTTGGTCCCCAAAGTTTCAAGTATTGCAAAATGGTCCTGACTTTTGTCCAAGTTCTTTTTTAATTTCAATTTTTTGCAGGTCAGTCCTTAAGAGTTTCCAAAATTGCAAAAAGGTCCAAACGGCCAAAATCCAGCAAAGGCCGAATTGCTCACAAGTTCAAATCCAGGTGTCACAGTTTTACAGGTCCACAAATCCACATGTCAGCCTATAAATAGCCAACTCATCAGTGTGCAGAGGAGGGATCAATCATTACACGCCACATCACGAACAGAGTTCAACTTTCTCTCTCTCTTTCCAAAAGATCAAAATCATAACTGTTTTTTCCCCAATTCTCCAGAACTCAAGAACACGTAAACCCTAACCGTTTCAATTGAACGAAGATTCAACAAATTAGTGTGATTCTCAGTGATTTCTTGCGAATTCATCATCATCGAATCAAAAGGCTTTGCAATTCAAGCTTGAATTCATCACGAAGGTGACAAACTCAAACGATCACAGAGCCGTAATAGTGAGAAGAAGAGGAATTGAAGTAGGCTTCGAATCAGTGAAGAAGAAGAAGAGAATACCGATTTATTTTCGGTTTTTCAACTTACCAGAAAGCTCTTAAGGATCTTTGTTCGAACCTCCATATTAATTCAGGTATTCATCAAAAAATCTCTTCGTTTTTCATTGCAAGAAGCTCAACGAAGCTCAACGAACACAAGTAAACGGTGAATTGAAGGAAAGCTTCGGAAAATTCGAAGGATTTTGAAATGAAACCCTAAAAGATGTGAACCTTCAAAGATTCACCGTTTATTTCTTGAAACGAGGCTTGAAATCATCATAAGTAAGTAAAATACTTCAGTTTAGGGTTTCGTTTCATCATATCCCAAAAAAAAAACTTTCAAAAAGATTCGAAGTGAAACCCTAAGATGCAGATCTGCAAAAATTCACCGTTCATTTTACAAAATCAAGTTCAAATCCATCATCAGCAGAGAAAATAACATAGATTAAAGCCTCGTTTCAAAAAGTGCGAAGAGATTTGAAAAATCTGAAAAACCGTAAAGTTTGAGTTTCGATCTACGTAGATCCAGGTCTCATTTGCAATTTCTGATGCTTGATTCGTGTTTAGACTGAGTAATGAACGGTAAAAAGTCTTAGATCGTTAAGGTTTGTTGAGTTTAGGGTTTCATCGTCACCGGCGGTGGCTGTTTCCGCCGGAGAAGACGGTGGAGGGTTTAGAGAGAGAAGAGAGAGTCTGGGAGTTAGAGAGAGAAGTAAAAGGGATGAATGAGGCCTAGACCGGCCTCTTAGAATATATAGAGGGAGTGAACCAGACCGGTTCGCCTGAACCAGACCGGTTCGCCTGAACCAGTCTGGTTCATCCTTGAACCTTCGTCCTGACCGTTTGATCTGGTTCTGTTTCGCATGTACGGTGTAGATCTAATCTTGTTGTGTTCCTGCTTTAGCTTGTGGTGTGCCATACGCCCTCAGCCCTTGGATCTAGGGTTTTCAGGATCCTGGATCAATCCAACGTCCCTGATGCGTTTGGATAGTCCAAGATCCGTTTCCCCTTTGAGCCTGGGCCTCTCTTCAGTTTTCTTTCGTTTTCTTGCTCATTGCACCACTGTCTTTGATATTTGTACCCCTGGCATGCTTAAAATGTTTTAGAAAATCCTAGAAAAATTCATAGAGTTTTCTTAGTATTTTTGTGATGTTTTTGTGTTGATTTTACACTGAAAAACTTGATAAAAAATGTTGAGATAGTTTTAGTGTTATTTCTTGAATTTTATGTTAAAAATTGATGAAAATTGGTTTAATTTTGTTTCTTATCTTTGATGTACACTTGTGATACATGATATGTGTTTCTATGAATCTTTAACCACTGTTTGAACATGATTTTGATACTTGTGTGTGGAATTTAGTTAGTTGCTTGACTTACAAGTCACATTTGTGAATAAATAGTGAAAATATGTCTAAAATTCACTTAAGAATGTAGGGCTCATCATGTGGCTTCAATTCTCATTCTTTAAAATAGAATGTATACTTTTAAAAGTGTATAAGACTATGAGAGTTGTGAGCTCTATGATGCTTGCATCCCATGAGTGAATTTTTAGTCATATTTTGCACTTGTTTTGGTTTTATTTTGTGGTTAGATTCCATGCTTTTATTATAGTATTTTTTTCTTGCCTTATTTTTCTCCATATTATCATGTGTTACTAACCATTTCATTTCATGCCTCATAAGCATTCCCATTTCATTCCACACCCATCTTATTTCTTGCACTTTAAGTTTCACCAAATTTAGAATGTAAAGACTTAGGATATTTTGTATTTTACTTTTATGCAATTTTTAAATTTCTTGCAAGACCATAGAATGTATCTAGGCCAATGATGTAATAAGGACAATGGACTCTAATGATGTACACCGACACAAGCACCGACACATGCACACACCTCACTTTAGATGTATGGCTAGGATATGCATGTTTAGATGTATGTTTAGGATTGTATGTTTAGATGAATGTTTAGGCTCTATACTTAGAAAAATCAATTTTCCAAAAAACTTGAACAAACTTCACTCAAATCCTTTTCAAAATTAACCTTGGGATCAAAATCCCATTGAATTTTCCTTTTATTTTCTTAATCAAATTTCAATGAATTTTAACCATACTTAGACCACATTTTGCAAAATAACTAATTCAACCTCACAATTTCATAATCTCATGCCCTTGAGGCCTTTCTCTCTCATTCTTCAAAATTCCAATTTTCAAACCTAAAATCAACCAACAAAAACAAAAACATTTTTGGAAGAGAACTACGATGGATTTGATCCCTTAAACGGGTACGTAGGCAAGGAACAAAATTCCTTCAATTCAAATAAAATAAAAATTCAAACACATCCTTCTCCCTCCAATTCTTCACTTAGGAACTCTTAGGCTTAAATACCACTTTCAAATAGCATTTAAAAATAGAGCGCGCGCGTAGAAATTAAAGATGGTTCCTATAGGATACTATAGTCGTTATGGGTGCCTAACACCTTCCCGTAGCGAAAACAACTCCCGGACCTCGATTCTCAAGGGTTTTGCTTACTTTTTCCCTTCCCAAGAAAAAATAAGATATCACCGGTTAAAAAGGTTCAAACATAATCAATGTTTGACACCCGAAAAACCAAGATAAAACAGCTGGCGACTTCACTGGGGATTTTCGAGAGTTACGCCTAGTCTTTATTTCCACGCTTGCACTTTCGTTTTTACTTGCTTCTTTTACTTGCTTTCCTATGTGAATAAATGTTTAAATTCTTGCAAACGTGTGGGGTGAGAATATCAAAAGTCCTGCACCCGGGCTGAGTGAACTTAGGATTTAGGAGGGATATAATCGACAATTCATTCCGGGGGTTGCCTCGTGTTTTGGATTATGCGATCAATCCCACATAGCTGAGGCATTTTAGGGGTGATGTTGTCGGCGCGTGTTGTCGCGTTTAGGCACTTTACTTCTAATTGTTCTATGACGCTATGAACCGTAGATAACCGAACCCATCCATGGCCATTTTTAGGACGTAGTGCGGAGGCTAAACCGAGTGTTGTCTCGAGTTTTAGTCGTCACGCGATACTACACTCAAGCTAGACCTTCTTATGTATAATCATGGAGCGAGTGTTGTCTCGTGACACCGTGATGTACGTCGAAGAGGTTGCAACTTGGGAACCTTTTTAGAACCCGGTTACTATTTCCTAAAGCTCTAGTTTCACCGGACGCCGTGTCCACCCATGACTCCTCGACTTTAAACTTCAAACCCACCATGTTTTCTCCGAACTTGAACATAATCATGCATTCATGCATACATGCATACATGCATAAACTTCTTCCATGCATTGTTATCGAAGGGCTTAGACAAGTTGAATTTGTAAACATTGTAGGAATGAAGAAGACTAAGTCCTACAAGTTCAAGGAAGTGGATTTAGCTAGTTTAAGAGATTTGGCACTCAAGGTTGAGGATCCGACTGGTTTCCGATGCCGTTACGGGGCTTTACTTACTATTCTCCAGACTAATGTGGATGAGAAACTTGTGCACACTCTAGTGCAATTCTATGATCCGGAGTATCGATGCTTTACTTTCCCCGACTTTCAGTTGGTGCCTACTCTAGAGGCTTATTCTTCCTTGATGGGTCTATCTATTGCTAAGGGGGTGCCTTTCTCAGGACTTGAGAATCCTCCTACTCCATTGGTTATTGCTAAAGATCTCTATCTCAAGACTACCGATGTCTCCAAGAATCTTATCACTAAGGCACGTATCCGAGGGTTCACTTCAGAGTATCTTCTTGGGAAAGCCAACCTCAGTGCCACTTGTCAGGACACTCTCGAGGCTATTCTCGCACTTCTCATCTATGGGCTTATTCTCTTTCCGAATCTTGATGACTTCGTGGACATGAATGCTATTATGATCTTCCACTCCAAGAATCTGGTTCCTACTTTGCTAGCTGACACATACCATGCTATTCACGATCGTTCCGACAAAGGTCGCTGATACATTCTTTGTTGTGTGCCTCTCCTCTATAGGTGGTTTATTTCGCACCTTCCGCAGTCTTTCCACGACAATCCGGAGAATTGGTCTATTTCACAGAGTATTATGGCTCTCACTCCTAATGAAGTGGTTTGGCTCACTCCCGCTTCTAGAGTTAAGGAAATTATCTTTGGTGGTGGAAAGTTTCTTAATGTACCTCTTCTTGGTACCCGGGGTGGAATCAACTATAACCCGGAGCTCGCCTTGCGACAATTTGGTTTCCCGATGAAAGATAAGCCCATCAATCTTGCTACAGCTCCTTACTTCTTCCACTACTCCAATGCTCCCACGGGAATAAAAGAGGATTTCATGGAAGCTTGGTCCAAGCTTTGGAAGAAAGAGGTGAAACACATGGGTGTAAGGTCCGGTGTTGCTCATGAGGCCTATACACAGTGGGTGATAAACCAAGCTGAGGAGATTGGTATGCCTTACCCCTCTATGAGATATGTGTCTGCATCTGTTCCTACTATGCCTTTGCGTCTACTCCCACCTACCCAGGAGATGTATCAGGAACATCTAGCTATGGAGAGTCAGGAGAAGCATCAGTGGAGGGCTAGATACTATGAGGCTGAGAACTTGATCATGACTTTGGATGGAAAGGATGAGCAGCAAACTCATGAGGTCTTAACATTGAAGAAAGAGTTAGCTAAGGCTAAGAGAGAGATTGAAGAGAAAGATAGATTGCTTATGAGGGACTCCAAGAGAGCTAGGGGTGCCCGTGACTTCTATGCACGATACTGCAGCTATGAGTCTGAGTTTGAGGATGATGCTTCCACTTCCTATGCTTGAGGATTTCTTTTTCCTGTTGTTATTTCCAGTTGTCTATGTTGTTTTACATTTCAAAGTCTGTCCCTTGGCTTATCATTTCAAAGGGAATCGTCTTGTAAAACTATATGTTGGTTGTTTGTTTCCCGTTTATGTTAATTGTTGTTTAGTAATGTTTACAAACTTCTAATTTGTCTAAAAACCCTTCGATAACACAAAAAAGAGTCTTTTTGCATATGCATTAGCACATTTCATGCATCATATGCATTCATTGGTCACAAAAAACTTCTCTCGTGCTCATTGCCTCATGGTTTTGTCCGCCGCAGTCTGAAAAGTGGCTCGTGTTCGCAAAGTTTATCAACCAGATAGAGTTCATCAAACAAGATTTCACAAGAGAAGAATTATGGCTAACTTTGAAGAAGAAAATGCTCAGCTCCGTGCCGAATTGGCTGCTATGAAAGAAGACTTGGCTAAGGCTCATGACGCTATGTCCGCTATGATGGCTACACAGGAACAACCAGCCACCTCTATTCCAGTTTCTACTGAAGCAATCCCATCTATCCCGCTATCTACTGTGGCTACTGATGCTCGGTTTGTTATGCCTAATGGGCGTCCTTATGGGCTCTCAGCTTACTATTCTCCTAATACTGCTACTGGCGTCTCTGGTTTTGCTGGTCAAGGACAGATTCCCGTATCCACTACTATGCCTCAGGTGACTACTGTTGTCACTGATCCTATTGTCCACACTGTGCAACAAGTGATTGATGTCTATACTCCGCATGGACAAGATCCCGCAATGGAAGCTATGAAAAGACAGTTAAGGGAGTTGGCTGGAGAACTCCGTGAGGTCAAGGCTAGCCGGGGAAACAATAGTGTTCCTGCTAAAGCTCGTGATCTATGCTTGGTATCCCGATTTGAGGTTCCTAAGAAATTCAAAGAGCCAGAATTTGACAAATATAATGGGACTTCTTGTCCACACAACCATGTTATCCGGTATGTCCGAAAGATGGCTAACTACGCAGATAATGACGCACTAATGGTCCACTGCTTCCAGAGTAGCTTGACAGATGATGCAGCAAATTGGTACACTAGTTTGAGCAAAGACAACATCCATACTTTTGAGGAACTCGCTGCTGCTTTTGAAAGTCATTATGAATTCAATACCCGTCTGAAGCCGAATAGGGACTCTCTTAAAGCTATGTCTCAGAAAACAGATGAAACCTTCCGTGAGTATGCCCAGAGATGGAGAGGGGCAGCTGCCCGTGTTTCTCCTCAACTTGATGAGGAAGAATTAACACAAACATTCCTGAAGACTTTGAAGAAGGAATATAAGGAAAGAATGATAGTCTCTGCTCCAAACAACTTCTCCGACATGGTCACTATGGGAACCCGTCTAGAGGAGGCTGTCAGAGAAGGCATTATTGTTCTTGAAAAGGGTGAATCTTCAACCGGTGCCCCAAAGAAGTATGGTAATGGCCATCACAAGAGAAAAGAATCTGAAGTAGGGATGGTATCCGGTAACCCATCTGCAGCTGCTACACAATTACCTCTGCCCTACCAATACATGCAGTACTCTCAACATCCTTTCTTCCTGCCATTCTACCAGCAATATCCTCTGCCACCGGGTCAACCACCAGTGCCCGTTAATGCCATTGCTCAACAAGTACAACAACAGCCTCCTGCTCAACAGCAACAGCAGCAACAACAGGGTCCTCGACCCAGACCTTCTTTTCCACCAATACCAATGCGGTATGCTGAGCTGCTCCCAACCCTACTTGCTAAGGGACACTGTGTCACTAGACCAGGCAAGCCTCCGCCTAATCCATTGCCTCCCAGGTTCCGACAGGATCTTACATGTGAATTCCATCAGGGCGCTCAAGGCCATGATACTGAAGGTTGCTATGCTTTGAAATATATTGTGAAAGATCTGATAGAAAAAGGAAGGTTGACCTTTGAGAATAGTGTTCCTCATGTTCTTGACAATCCACTGCCAAACCATGCTGCTGTTAATATGATCGAGGCTTTCGAAGGAATCCCCGTTCTTCAAGAGGATCCCGTGTTGGATGTCCGCAACGTTGTTACTCCCTTGGTGCCACTACATGCCAAACTTTGCCAAGCTTCATTGTTCAATCATGATCATGCTTCTTGTTCAGAATGTCTCCAAAATCCTATGGGCTGTTGTGTGGTGAAAGATGATATCCAGAGCCTGATGGATGACAAACACTTGATCGTCAGTGATGTATGTGTGATTGTGCCAGTGTTTCATGATTCCCCTACCAGAAGTGCATCCCAAACAAGGAATGTTGAACCTTTGGTGATCAGGTTACCTGGTCCGGTATCGTATGCCTCTACAAAAGCAATTCCTTACAAATACAATGCAACCATGATTGAGAATGGAGTGGAGGTGCCTCTGATATCCCCAGCTACAGTTGATAATGTTGCTAGTGAAATTACAGCTCTGAGAAGTGGAAAAGTCCGTCCACCCTTGTTTCAAAGGAAGGTGGTCACACCTATTGCCACCATAACTCCACCAGTTGATCCTCCTATTGACAAGAACACCGGCCCAACAGGCCAATCTATTGAAGAGTCTAATCTGGATGAGATTCTGAGGCTTATTAAGAAGAGTGATTATAAGATTGTTGACCAGCTGCTGCAAACCCCGTCAAAGATATCCATCTTGTCTCTGCTCATGAGCTCAGAGGCTCACAGGAAGGTGTTGATGAAGATACTGGAGCAAGCGTATGTTGATCATGAAGTCTCTGTGGATCAGTTTGATGGGATAATGAGTAATATCACTGCTTGCAATAACTTGGGGTTTGGTGACGATGATCTCCCCGAAGCAGGAAAGCACCACAACTTGGCTCTGCATATCTCGGTACACTGCAAGTCTGACATGATATCCAATGTGTTGGTGGACACTGGATCATCCTTAAATGTAATGCCTGAATCTACACTAAGGCAATTGAGCCATCATGGAATCTCTTTGAGGGGAAGTAGCTATCTGGTTAAAGCTTTCGACGGATCTCGCAAAGATGTTCTTGGGGAAGTAGACTTGCCAATTACCATTGGTCCTGAGACATTTCAGATCACTTTCCAAGTCATGGACATCAATGCTTCATACAGTTGTCTCCTCGGAAGACCGTGGATTCACGACGCTGGAGCAATCACTTCTACTTTGCATCAAAAGCTCAAATTTGTGAGGAACGGTAAGATTGTCACTGTGCATGGTGAAGAAGCATATCTGGTTAGCCAAGTGTCATCTTTCTCTTGTGTTGAAGCAGGGTCCGCTGAAGGGACATCATTTCAAGGCTTGACTGTTGAGGGTGCAGAACCCCGAAGAGCTAGTGCTAGCATGGCTTCATTGAAAGACGCCCAGAAGGCTGTTCAAGAAGGGCAAGCTGCCGGCTGGGGCAAAGTGATTCAGATTTTGGAAAACAAGCGTAAAGAGGGCCTTGGATTCTCCCCAACCTCTGGCGTTTCAACAGGAACTTTCTACAGTGCTGGGTTTATCAATGCTATCGCTGAAGATGCTGCTGAGAGTAGTTATGTGCCTACATTTGTTGTACCAGGAGGCACTGTGAGAAATTGGGAGGCCATTGATGCTCCTTTAGTCATGCATGCTTCCATGTAATGTGTCTTGTTGCTCATGTTTTCTTTGTTTTCAAAATAACAATCCTTTCGCTCTGCCCAAGGCGAAAGTGATATCATTGTAAGGGCGTGTTTGTTTCGGCATTACCGTTATCAATAAAAGTTGTCGTCTTTGTCACGACTCTTTGTTTTCTTTACTTTTTAGTGCCTTTTTCTTGGAAATAATGGTAATGCCAGAAAAAACCAAAACATCTGTATTTTTCTTATTAATTTCAAAAATCTGCATGAAAAACATTTTTCTAAAATCATCCCAATCATATTATGCAGATTGAACCATAATAAACCCGTTGAACACAGTGACCCTATGGTTCCTCCAAATTTTGAATTCCCTGTATATGAAGCTGAAGATGAGGATGATGATGAAGAGATACCATACGAGATCACTTGACTGCTTGAGCAAGAAAGAAGAGCCATTCAGCCTCACCAGGAAGAAATTGAGCTTATCAACCTGGGTACTGAAGAGAACCAGCGAGAGATCAAGATTGGTGCTGCACTTGAGCCAGAAGTGAAAAAGAAGATTATTCAGCTTCTCCATGATTATCCAGATGTCTTTGTATGGTCCTATGAAGATATGCTGGGTCTAGATCCCAAGATTGTGGAACATCGGATACCGACAAGACCTGAATGTCCTCCTGTCAAGCAGAAATTGAGAAGGTCTCGTCCAGACATGGCTCTTAAGATCAAGGCTGAAGTACAAAAGCAGATTGATGCAGGTTTTCTCACGACAGCTGAATATCCTAAGTGGATTGCCAACATTGTACCAGTACCAAAAAAAGATGGGAAAGTTCGAATGTGTGTTGATTACAAAGACCTGAATAAAGCCAGTCCCAAAGATAACTTCCCATTGCCTCATATTGATGTGCTTGTTGACAGTACTGCTCAATCCAAGGTGTTCTCCTTCATGGATGGCTTCTCTGGCTACAACCAGATACGAATGTCACCTGAAGATAGAGAAAAGACGTCCTTCATCACTCCGTGGGGAACGTTCTGTTATAAAGTGATGCCATTTGGCTTGATAAATGCTGGTGCTACCTATCAAAGAGGTATGACAACTCTATTTCATGATATGATCCACAAAGAGATTGAAGTATATGTTGATGATATGATCGTGAAGTCAAGTGATGAAGAGCAGCATGTTGTGTATTTGAAAAAGATGTTTGAAAGACTGAGAAAGTACAAGCTGCGGTTGAATCCTAACAAGTGTACATTCGGTGTACGATCTGGGAAGTTGCTAGGCTTCATTGTCAGTCAAAGAGGCATTAAAGTTGACCCTGACAAAGTCCGAGCCATCAGAGAGATGCCAGCCCCTCAAACTGAGAAGCAAGTCAGAGGTTTCCTCGGACGTCTGAATTATATTTCAAGATTCATATCTCACATGACCACTACTTGTGGACCAATTTTCAAATTGCTCAGAAAGAATCAGCCTGTTGTATGGAATGATGAATGCCAGGAAGCTTTTGATTGCATTAAAGAATACCTGTTGGAACCACCTATCCTTGTCCCGTCAGTGGAAGGAAGGCCTTTGATTATGTATCTGTCAGTATTAGATGATTCAGTGGGTTGTGTTCTCGGTCAACAAGACGAAACCGGGAAGAAAGAACATGCTATCTATTATCTGAGCAAGAAGTTCACCGACTGTGAGACTCGGTATACAATGCTTGAAAAGACCTGTTGTGCTTTAGCTTGGGCTGCCAAACGCCTGCGTCATTATATGGTAAATCATACAACTTGGTTGATATCCCGAATGGATCCAATCAAGTACATCTTTGAGAAGCCTGCTGTTACTGGAAAGATTGCACGTTGGCAAATGTTGTTGTCTGAATATGATATTGTGTACAAAGCTCAGAAAGCAATCAAAGGAAGTGTCCTTGCTGAGCATCTTGCTTGTCAGCCTCTTGATGATTACCAGCCGATTAAATTTGATTTCCCTGATGAAGAGATTATGTATCTGAAAGCAAAAGACTGTGAAGAACCACTGATCAATGAGGGGCCAGATCCCAATAGCAAATGGGGATTGGTGTTTGATGGAGCTGTTAATGCTTATGGTAAAGGAATTGGTGCCATCATTGTAACTCCGCAGGGGCACCACATTCCTTTCACCGCTCGAATAACTTTTGAGTGCACAAACAATATAGCTGAGTATGAAGCATGCATCTTGGGCATTGAAGAAGCTCTTGATCTGAGGATTAAGCACCTTGACATCTATGGAGATTCTGCACTTGTTATTAATCAGATAAAGGGTGAATGGGAGACTCATCATGAGAAGCTGATCCCTTACCGTGACTATGCAAGACGTCTGTTGACATACTTTACCAAGGTTGAGCTGCACCACATCCCTCGGGATGAAAATCAGATGGCTGACGCTCTGGCTACTTTGTCTTCCATGTTTCGTGTGAACCATTGGAATGATGTGCCTGTGATCAAGGTGCAGCGTCTTGATAGACCCGCTCATGTGTTTACTATTGAAAATATGCCAGATCAAGCCAATCAAAATGTGAATGATAAAAGGCCTTGGTATTACAACATCAAACAATTCTTGCAGAATCGTGAATATCCGCCTGGTGCTTCCAACAGGGATAAAAAGACTTTGAGACGATGGGCTAGCCAATTCCTTTTGGACGGAGAAATCCTATACAAGAGGAACTACGACATGGTCTTGTTGAGATGTGTTGACAAGCAAGAAGCTGAGAAGTTGATGCATGATGTACATGATGGTACCTTTGGGACCCATGCTTCGGGTCACACCATGTCAAGGAAACTGTTAAGAGCCGTCTATTACTGGATAACTATGGAGCGTGATTGCCACAAGCATGCCAAGAGATGCCACAAATGTCAAATTTATGCTGACAAGATCCATGTGCCTCCACATGCCCTCAATGTTATCTCTTCCCCATGGCCTTTCTCTATGTGGGGCATTGATATGATCGGAAGAATTGAACCAAAGGCTTCCAATGGACATCGTTTCATTTTAGTGGCAATTGACTATTTCACCAAGTGGGTTGAAGCTGCCTCCTATGCCAATGTGACCAAGCAAGTGGTTGTCAAGTTTATCAAGAATAACATCATCTGTCGATATGGTGTTCCCAACAAGATCATCACTGACAATGGTTCCAATCTGAACAATAACATGGTGCAAGCTTTATGTGAAGAATTCAAAATTGAACATCACAACTCCTCTCCTTATAGACCTCAGATGAATGGTGCAGTTGAGGCCGCTAACAAGAACATCAAGAAGATTGTTCAGAAGATGGTCACTACTTACAAGGACTGGCATGAAATGCTACCTTTTGCCTTGCATGGTTACCGTACTACAGTGCGTAGCTCAACCGGGGCAACTCCTTTCTCTCTTGTGTATGGCATGGAAGCAGTTCTCCCTCTGGAAGTGGAGATTCCATCTCTTCGAGTGATCATGGAAGCAAAATTAACTGAGGCTGAATGGTGTCAAAGTCGGCACGATCAATTGAATCTGATTGAAGAAAAACGCATGGATGCTATGGCTCATGGACAGTTGTATCAAGTACGAATGAAGAATGCTTTTGACAAGAAAGTCCGACCTCGAGAATTCAAGGAAGGCGAACTTGTATTGAAAAGAAGGATAAGTCAGCAACCCGACCCAAGGGGCAAGTGGACACCTAACTATGAAGGTCCTTATGTTGTCAAGAAGGCTTTCTCTGGTGGTGCTTTGATCCTTACACACATGGATGGTGTTGAGCTTCCAAATCCTGTTAATGCCGATATAGTCAAGAAATACTTTGTCTAAAAAGAAAAGAACAGCGTGGTAGGTCGAAAACCCGAAAGGGCGGCCTAGGCAAAAATGCGCTTCCCGGTGGATCGAAAACCCGAAAGGGCGATCCAGGCAAAAGTTAGGGACAAAAAATGAATATGAAAAAGCTCGCTGAGATTGTACGCAACTCAGGCAAGAATGAGCGCCTCGATGAGCCGAAAACCCGAAAGGGCGGTTCATGCAAAAATGAGGTCAATAGAAGGCAAAGTAACTATATCTGGCAAATTACTATCACTCCTTGGGGCATCTGCAACTGTCAATGATCATCTTCATCAGAAGCTTCTGTACTTGTGAATTCAAAATTTCTATGAAATGTAGCGGTCATCGTGTTCAATGTATCACCAACCAATAAAATTACCATTTTCCAAGCTTTGTAAATCTGTGAAGTCATGCCTTTGGCTGGCTCTCATTCTTGTACATCAATTTGAGCCAGTGCTTTTGTTTGAAACTCTATTTTTCTTTCTAGTTTCAATGCTATATACAAAACATTTTCTTTTTATTTGACAATGTCAATGTCTGAGACAAACATTTTTGAAAATTGAAAAATCTTTTTCTGTCTATTTTGAAAGCAAACCTGAGCAACAGGGTACATTTCAATGAAACATGCATGAATGAATGAATGTCAATGTCTATTTCAATACATGTTACAAGCAGGTTACTCCCCAGGATGATCTGTGGTCAATGGCAAGAATGAAAAAACAGAATGAAAAGGAAAAATGAAAAAATACAAATGAAAAGCTCGCTAAGTTGAAAACCCGAAAGGGCGGCTTAGGCAAAAATGAGCACCCCGCTGATTGACAACCTATGAAGGCAATTCAGGCAAAAATGGGGCAGTGAAAAGAATTTTATTCCCCGGTGAATCGAAAACCCGAAAGGGCGGTTCAGGAAAAAATGGGGTTTGAAAATGAAAGAATGAAGAATTGAAAAGCATTGACCACAGATGCGAATATCCAATGTTTACCCAGCACTGACACGCCTAGCAACGGCGACTTGTACCCAAGAATCTTCCAAGGGTCTCCCCTTTACAAGTTTTTATTGCCCTCAGTCGTGGTTTTGATACGTCTCTCAACGACGGTATCTCCAAAGAGGTTTTCCCCTGTAAATATGTTGCAGCACGAGCCACTACGTGCCCAATCTTCCAATGTTTTGTCTGCCTTTGTGAAACTTCTCTGTCAAGTTACAAACCAATCATGCATTTCAAGCATTCATACATGCATAATCATGCATTTTATGTGCTCATACATTCAATAATCTTGTTATGCCCTACATACATATTGCATATTCAAAATCTCAACTGTCAAGCTCAATCCCAAATCTTCAATTTCAACTCAATCCAAATTGCAACTGTCAAATTCAATTTCAATTTCAATTTCAATTCCAACTGTCAAATTCAATTTCAATTGTCAAATTCGATGCAATTTCAACTCTCAAATCTCAATTTCTAATCATTTCAACTATCAAATTCGATGCAATCTCAACTCTCAATTCCAATGTCAATTCAATGTCAATTCGAAGCAATTTCCAATCTCAATTTCAATTCAATGTCAAATTCGAAGCAATCTCAGTTTCAATTCAATGTCAATTCGAAGCAATTTCCAATCTCAATTTCAATTCAATTCAAATTCGAAGCAATCTCAATTTCAATTTCAACTCAACCTCCAATGTCAATCCAATCTCAATGTCAAATGTCAATGTCAATTTTCAATTTAATTCCAATCCAATCTCAATGTCAACTTCAACTCTCTAATCCAATGTCTATGTCTATGTCTCTGCTCAATCTCAATTTCAATCTCAAACTTCCAATTCAATTCAAATCAATGTCAATTCACTCTCAATTTGCTTTTGGGCCAACAAAATGGTCATGTTTATCTTCAAACCAAGTCAATGACAATTTACCCTCAATAGGTATCTTGTCAAGTCAGACTTCCAATTTGTATCTTGTCATCGGTCAAGTGACTAGTTCGATCCAAAGAACAGCTTGTACCTGCTTATATACCTATGCTTCCGGACAAACGACAAGTTCGACCCAAAGAACAGTTTGTACCCAGCTTATGCTTTGTTATCGGTCAAACGGCAAGTTCGATCTGAAAGAACAGTTTGCACCTACCCACATGATGTGGTGATGATCCAACAGCAAGTTCGATCCAAAGAACAGTGTGTCTCTACCCTTCTGTCTATATCTCCGGCCAAACAGCCAGTTCGATCCAAAGAACAGTTTGTGTCTGCCTATCTGTTTGTATTTTCAATCAAGTGTCAAGTTCGATCCAAAGAACAGCTCGTATCTGCCTATATGTCTATGTTTCCGGTCAAGTGCCAAGTTCGATCCCAAGAACAGCTTGCACCTATCTCTTGTCTTGTATTCCTCGGTCAAGTGGCTAGTTCGATCCAAAGAACAACTTGTACCTTATTTTCTATCCCCTGGTCTGTCCACCCTGTCAATGTCCACCTGAATCCCCAGTGACATGACATGTTCCATGGACTCCAGTTGTTTGTCTTGCATTCATAATCAAAGTATTGCATGGCATTCATACTTTTGAAAATCTGAAAACGTATTTTTATGTCCAAAAGCAGTGCAAATGTTAATATTTAAGTATCTTCGTCCCGTCAACTCTAAGACTTCGTCTCTTGACTCTCCGGACAAAGAAACTTAAATAGGGGCAGCTGTCATACCCTAATTTTGGACCTAAAAATACTAACTCATTTCCCTTCTTGCATTTTAAGTCATTTGATATGTCTCTGATCAAGTTGCATCTTTCTCTGCATTTTATTTCAATGTTATTTGCAAAATTCATGAAAAAGGGCATTTTAGTCATTTCCTATGTCAAAATTCCCTTCAGTCTTTTAAAAATTTGTTTGAGTCCTTTCAAATAGTTTGAATAAATTTTCATTTCAATTCTATGTCAAAACCTAGTTCAAGAATTGCATTTGAAGTCATTTTGAGTCAGTTTTGCCCCTAGGGGCATTTTAGTCTTTTCATGTGTCAAAGCTCTGATCAATCTTAAAAATTGTCTCTGAGTCTTTCAATTGGTTCAAATAAACTTTTGTTTCAATTCTCTGTTAAAAATCCTTTTTAAAATTTGTATTTGAGTCATTTTCAGTCGTTTCAGCCCCAGGGGCATTTTGGTCATTTCACACGAAATTTCGGCAGAGAGAGGTTACTTTAAAGTACCTCATTTAAGCCATTGGTTCGTTTTAGTCCGTTTCGTCAAATTTTAATCGTTTCACTTTACGTTATTTTCATTTTACCAATTTTAATTCAATTTTATTTTAAATTTCATTTTAGCCCTAAAAATTCTAAAATTTGCATTTTGGTCCTTGTGTCATTTTATTTTAAGTCTTTGTTAATTTTAGGTCAATTTTCGTTTTAAGTTCTTTTTTTGGTCAATTACATTTTGGTCCCCAAAGTTTCAAGTATTGCAAAATGGTCCTGACTTTTGTCCAAGTTCTTTTTTAATTTCAATTTTTTGCAGGTCAGTCCTTAAGAGTTTCCAAAATTGCAAAAAGGTCCAAACGGCCAAAATCCAGCAAAGGCTGAATTGCTCACAAGTTCAAATCCAGGTGTCACAGTTTTACAGGTCCACAAATCCACATGTCAGCCTATAAATAGCCAACTCATCAGTGTGCAGAGGAGGGATCAATCATTACACGCCACATCACGAACAGAGTTCAACTTTCTCTCTCTCTTTCCAAAAGATCAAAATCATAACCGTTTTTTCCCCAATTCTCCAGAACTCAAGAACACGTAAACCCTAACCGTTTCAATTGAACGAAGATTCAACAAATTAGTGTGATTCTCAGTGATTTCTTGCGAATTCATCATCATCGAATCAAAAGGCTCTGCAATTCAAGCTTGAATTCATCACGAAGGTGACAAACTCAAACGATCACAGAGCCGTAATAGTGAGAAGAAGAGGAATTGAAGTAGGCTTCGAATCAGTGAAGAAGAAGAAGAGAATACCGATTTATTTTCGGTTTTTCAACTTACCAGAAAGCTCTTAAGGATCTTTGTTCGAACCTCCATATTAATTCAGGTATTCATCAAAAAATCTCTTCGTTTTTCATTGCAAGAAGCTCAACGAAGCTCAACGAACACAAGTAAACGGTGAATTGAAGGAAAGCTTCGGAAAATTCGAAGGATTTTGAAATGAAACCCTAAAAGATGTGAACCTTCAAAGATTCACCGTTTATTTCTTGAAACGAGGCTTGAAATCATCATAAGTAAGTAAAATACTTCAGTTTAGGGTTTCGTTTCATCATATCCCAAAAAAAAACTTTCAAAAAGATTCGAAGTGAAACCCTAAGATGCAGATCTGCAAAAATTCACCGTTCATTTTACAAAATCAAGTTCAAATCCATCATCAGCAGAGAAAATAACATAGATTAAAGCCTCGTTTCAAAAAGTGCGAAGAGATTTGAAAAATCTGAAAAACCGTAAAGTTTGAGTTTCGATCTACGTAGATCCAGGTCTCATTTGCAATTTCTGATGCTTGATTCGTGTTTAGACTGAGTAATGAACGGTAAAAAGTCTTAGATCGTTAAGGTTTGTTGAGTTTAGGGTTTCATCGTCACCGGCGGTGGCTGTTTCTGCCGGAGAAGACGGTGGAGGGTTTAGAGAGAGAAGAGAGAGTCTGGGAGTTAGAGAGAGAAGTAAAAGGGACGAATGAGGCCTAGACCGGCCTCTTAGAATATATAGAGGGAGTGAACCAGACCGGTTCGCCTGAACCAGTCTGGTTCATCCTTGAACCTTCGTCCTGACCGTTTGATCTGGTTCTGTTTCACATGTACGGTGTAGATCTAATCTTGTTGTGTTCCTGCTTTAGCTTGTGGTGTGCCATACGCCCTCAGCCCTTGGATCTAGGGTTTTCAGGATCCTGGATCAATCCAACGTCCCTGATGCGTTTGGATAGTCCAAGATCCGTTTCCCCTTTGGGCCTGGGCCTCTCTTCAGTTTTCTTTCGTTTTCTTGCTCATTGCACCACTGTCTTTGATATTTGTACCCCTGGCATGCTTAAAATGTTTTAGAAAATCCTAGAAAAATTCATAGAGTTTTCTTAGTATTTTTGTGATGTTTTTGTGTTGATTTTACACTGAAAAACTTGATAAAAAATGTTGAGATAGTTTTAGTGTTATTTCTTGAATTTTATGTTAAAAATTGATGAAAATTGGTTTAATTTTGTTTCTTATCTTTGATGTACACTTGTGATACATGATATGTGTTTCTATGAATCTTTAACCACTGTTTGAACATGATTTTGATACTTGTGTGTGGAATTTAGTTAGTTGCTTGACTTACAAGTCACATTTGTGAATAAATAGTGAAAATATGTCTAAAATTCACTTAAGAATGTAGGGCTCATCATGTGGCTTCAATTCTCATTCTTTAAAATAGAATGTATACTTTTAAAAGTGTATAAGACTATGAGAGTTGTGAGCTTTATGATGCTTGCATCCCATGAGTGAATTTTTAGTCATATTTTGCACTTGTTTTGGTTTTATTTTGTGGTTAGATTCCATGCTTTTATTATAGTATTTTTTTCTTGCCTTATTTTTCTCCATATTATCATGTGTTACTAACCATTTCATTTCATGCCTCATAAGCATTCCCATTTCATTCCACACCCATCTTATTTCTTGCACTTTAAGTTTCACCAAATTTAGAATGTAAAGACTTAGGATATTTTGTATTTTACTTTTATGCAATTTTTAAATTTCTTGCAAGACCATAGAATGTATCTAGGCCAATGATGTAATAAGGACAATGGACTCTAATGATGTACACCGACACAAGCACCGACACATGCACACACCTCACTTTAGATGTATGGCTAGGATATGCATGTTTAGATGTATGTTTAGGATTGTATGTTTAGATGAATGTTTAGGCTCTATACTTAGAAAAATCAATTTTCCAAAAAACTTGAACAAACTTCACTCAAATCCTTTTCAAAATAAACCTTGGGATCAAAATCCCATTGAATTTTCCTTTTATTTTCTTAATCAAATTTCAATGAATTTTAACCATACTTAGACCACATTTTGCAAAATAACTAATTCAACCTCACAATTTCATAATCTCATGCCCTTGAGGCCTTTCTCTCTCATTCTTCAAAATTCCAATTTTCAAACCTAAAATCAACCAACAAAAACAAAAACATTTTTGGAAGAGAACTACGATGGATTTGATCCCTTAAACGGGTACGTAGGCAAGGAACAAAATTCCTTCAATTCAAATAAAATAAAAATTCAAACACATCCTTCTCCCTCCAATTCTTCACTTAGGAACTCTTAGGCTTAAATACCACTTTCAAATAGCATTTAAAAATAGAGCGCGCGCGTAGAAATTAAAGACGGTTCCTATAGGATACTATAGTCGTTATGGGTGCCTAACACCTTCCCGTAGCGAAAACAACTCCCGGACCTCGATTCTCAAGGGTTTTGCTTACTTTTTCCCTTCCCAAGAAAAAATAAGATATCACCGGTTAAAAAGGTTCAAACGTAATCAATGTTTGACACCCGAAAAACCAAGATAAAACACAATGTAACAAGTTTCTAGGCTAGTCTAGAAGAACATTAATTGTATTCTCTCTATAAAAACCAGCCTTTGGCTGAGGAATAAACCATAAAAGTATTCACCCATTATCTTTCAATAATTTTTAAGCTTAATTGGACATTTGGTCCCTTAAGTTTCATTTCGGGTTTGAATGTGTATGAAGATGGATGGATGAAGATGAAGAAGAAATAGAAGGAAGAAGTTGAAGAAAAGGAAAGAAAAATCATGTGTTGATGGGTCGTTATTAGATTCAATGGTATTGCATGATCTAAAGGTCTATTTTGCTTCAAAATGATCAAAGGGCTAAAATTAAATAAGTTAATAAGGTCTATGGTGGACCATCTACAATGTTGGTCCACCTAAGACATTATAAGTTAAAATTAACAGAGTGAGACCAAATCGGCTGACGAAAGCATATTTGAGGGATCAAAACGTAATTTTTATTAATTAGAGCACATAAACGAAACTTAAAAATTCATTAAGATATCAAATGTTCAGTTGAGTCTTATTTTTAATATCGAACTCTTTTCTAGTTCTACAAAGTTAAAACTTACAAGTTAGCTTTTATTGTTGACCTTATTTACAAGTTGTTTCAGTGGCGGAGTCAGGAAAAAAAATGTTTGAGTGGGCCACTAAAAAAGAAACTATAATTGATATACACAATTTATGTTTTGTTAAACATTAAGGACAAAGTTGACCATCATAAAATTAAATTACATACCTTACAAATTCAAAATAATTATCTATGTGTATTTTGAATGACTTGAGAGTATGATAATAAAATGCACTGAAATGGAGAAAAAAGTGAACCGCAAAGTAATTTATTTTACTTTTATGGGTGTATCTAAACGACCCAATTGAGTTTTTAAATGTATATAAAATCTATCCCTAAAAAAAAAAATTGTATATAAAATCTAAAATAGCTTTTTCACACCTTAAAATTGAACACTCTTTTCATTTGATTCATGTACATGTTATATACTCCTACTGTCCTACAATTGAAGATGACATAACAATTTTGACATTCTCTCAAAAAAAAAAAAAAAATAACAATTTTGACATTTTCAGTTGAACTAAATTTTACCAAGTAAATTCATGATTTACATGATAAATTACTATATCTTTAAATATAATTGTTTTTTAATTTATTTATTTACGTTCTTTTCTCTTTCCTCTTGTTCATAGGGATGGCAATGGATATACCCTATGGGTAGGGTAATACATTATCCTTCTCCGTACCCGAGCCCGTACCCTCGTGGGCAACAACTTTAATGCCCTTATCCATACCATATGGGTACCTTAGTGTCCATACCCACACCCATTACCCACATTTTAACTATGAAAAGACAATAAAAATATTACAATTGAAATAAAGCTATGGTTCAAAAAATTTTAAATCAACTCATAAAATAGTACGAATCCTAGTATTAAACAAAATAAAAAACATCTAAAACATCTTTAAAAAATTGTATGCCAGCATGAGGGATCGGTTATTATATGAAGTAGTTTTTAGGTTTAGGATTATGCTTAAATAACTAAATTAATTAATTAATTATACACCAAAAATAAATAAGTTATTTATCATATTATATAAATATGTATATGCGGGTTGCATATAATACCATTACCCGTACCCATACCCATTTAAATTTACGGGTAATATCTGGCCCCAAACCCGAAACCATGAAATCAGGGTCTTACCCTATTCATTGTAGATATTTTTTGCGGGTATCCATTAGGTCTAGATTCAATTACCATCTCTATGTTCCTCCCATCCCATTTCCTCTCCATTACGGATCTTATCCTACTTATTTTATTCTAGGGTTAATTAAGTAAATGGTCCCTATAAATGTTCAGAATTTTGTTTTTAGTCCCTACAAAATAAAATCACACTTTTTTGTCCCTATAAAATTTTCCATCTGCTTTTTTAGTCCCTATAAAATTTTTCCATTAGCAATTTAGTCCCTATAAAAAAATTTCATCAACATTTTTGATGCCTAAAATGCTTAAGGAAAATGTCACAAGGATTAAAAAGTGTGATTTTATTTTGTAGGGACTAAAAACAAAACTATGAATATTAATAGGGACTAAAAACTTAATTAACCCTTTATTCATTCCAGGGGTCACTCTCGGTCTTGTATATCTTTTCTTCAGCTTGTATGGCTTGTGTGCATATGGCTAGTTTGGTCCGAACGTAATGATAGGATATTTAATAACATCCACACTCCCATGGATCAAATTATGGCAAAGGTTAAACAGCATTCCTTTTGGTGGGTGAAAGCACACAACGCCACTTTTGTTTATGGTTCCCATAGTTGGTGGTCGGACCCTTTGACATGTTTGGATATCGGCTGACCTTTGTTGTTGTTTTTGTTTTGTTAGACAGCTTGTAACCTTTTTGTGGTACCTCAAGTACACCTTGTGCTAAAGGGTATCACCGTTATTGTTAATATATTCCATTTTGATTTCTTAAAAAAAATTTGTACTTTACTTCTTAATGTAGTTCTATCCAAAAACATTGAAACAACACTCACCAACTTCTCTTTAAAAAAAAAAAAAAAAAAAAACACTCCACCAATTTTCTTCATTTCGTTTCTAATCCTAACACTGCCACTTCAAACGTAGACCTTGCGACATTTTCCCCCTCCTATAATAAAATAAAATGTGTCAATACTTAATTCTCCCCAACTCTTACTCTCAAAAAGAGTGTTTCAATAGCCGAAAAATAAGAAAAAGTACAATAAACATATTGGTGCTAATCAATTCCTTAAACAAAATTAGACATAAACACTTTATTTCTGACTTTCAATTCCTTGATAATAACTGATATGGTTGGATACAAATCAGAATCTAGTTAATATATTACCTAAGGGCTAAGAATAACAATAAACAAACATGCAGGAAGTACAATCCAACATAGAGCCCAGCAAACACATAGCATAACAATCCACTAACACACATGATTTCAACCTTTGATTGAAAGTACTTTATTAGTAACTAATCCAACATTCAATAATCGTCATTCTTTCTCTTTTTCCCTCTTCTTTTTCCCATATCAGTTGCCACAGCCCTATCAGCCTCCGACTCTTCCTTCTTCTGGTTAGCTAAAGGGTTTGCCACGAACCAGTCATCGTCCGAATCTTCCTCCTCCAGCTTAGCTAAAGCTTTGTTTCGCTTATTTTCACAGTGTGCTATTATATCACGCCTTCTCGCGGCCTTGCTATTCATGTTCACTTCATGTTTCTCCTGCAGGTATAGAGATTGATATACTTAAGAATTCAAATATGCACATAGAAACTAGTAAATTTGTGAACCTTGTATCAAAAGCATTACTTGCCTCGAAGTATTTAGGATCACGTTCCCATGACGTATAATACTTAGTGGGGCTTTCTACTACGAATGTAGCATCTTTATCCTGAAGCACATAATCATCAACACCATCTGTTTTGGTGAATGATAAAAGCAAAGGGTGAGCTTGTTGTATTAATATACAGCAAAATAGAAAGAGACGGAACATGAAAAAATAAACTAGGGTTGATTTCCCAAGTCAAGAGCTTGCAGATTCATTCATCATAAAACAACGCAAGCAAAAACAAAAGAAATGTATGGTTCAAAATCATGAGAGATGGGTGAAATGCATGCATGCCATTAATTGAAATGCAAAGAACATATTAAATAGATGAATCTTCAACAAAGAGAATAAAGAACATATAATTGAGTTTACCCGTTTCAGGCAAATCGACTTCATCTATTTCCTCATCTGACATGATACACTCGGCTGCTGCTACTGGAAATATGAACTATCAAAATTCTTAAAAAAAATAAAAAAAAATAGAGAGAAGCCCTAATTCAAAGGTTTTAAACCCTAATTCGAGAATATTTGATTGAATATTTCCAACCATCAATAACAAATTCGAATATTTAGGGTTTAATTTCATCAAAACACACTCAATCTCTCAATTCATCAAAGGCAAAAGAATTATGAATCAACTATAAAATGAAAATACCTTCAGCAAATTAATAATGTCGCGCGTGCGTAGATAGATACAATAGGAACGCGAAAATGTAAACAATGATTATTCAAAGATTTGATCTCAAAACGAACCAGGGTAATAGAAGAAAACGCTATGTTAATATTATTATTATTATTATTAACATTATTATTAACAATAGGAACGCGAAAATGTAAACAATGATTATTCAAAGATTTCATCCCACGTAATTTCCACGTCATTATACCATTATAATATTATTATTATTATCATATTAATTTAAGGGTTAAATATGTTTTTGGTCCCTATAAATATGTTAATTTTTTGTGTTAATTCCTCTAAAACATTTTTTCAACTTTTGGTCCTTCAAAAGATTTCTATCTTACTTTTGGTTTCTACTTTAAAGTAAACTCATATGTATAAATTATACTCCATCCGGTCCTTATTATAAGAAAAAATTGACTTTTTAGGTTCATAAAATAATTAATGTATCTTATTGTAAATATAGGCTAGATACATCACTTATAAAATGAACCAAAAAAATCAATTGTTTCTTATAATAAGGACCGGAGGGAGTATTTTTGAATACAAATATGTAGAAAAATTCATGATATTATAAGAATTTGTAAAAAAAAATAGATTTTTGGGTTAATTATGTTTCTAGTCCCTATAAAATAGCGACCTTGTAAGTTTAGTCCCTACTTAATTTTAATAGCATTTTTAGTCCCTATAAAAAAAAAATTACTTATAATTTTAGTCCTTGCTAAAGCAAAGTTTGATTAATTATCCTTAAACTCTTAAATTTTTGAACGATTTTTTTGAGACAAGATTAGAACACTATGAAAGGTTCATTTACTAAAATTTAGAATTTTCTGACATGAAATGAATTAAATATGAATTTTTTAAAACGACAAAAGTTAAAGATAAAAAGTAAAAAAATCTGGATGTAGAAATCAAATTTTGCAATAATTTTTTGCGGACGAACTTTTAGTAATGTTCTAAACATGTCTGCAAAAAATTGTTCAAAAATTTAAGAGTTTAAGCATAAATTAAACAAATTTGAATTGAGTAGGGACTAATACTCAGTGCAGAAAAACAAAATTAGGGACTAAAAATGCTATTAAAATTAAGTAGGGACTAAACTTACAAGGTCGCTATTTTATAGGGACTAGAAACATAATTAACCCTAGATTTTTTTAACAAAACATGAATTTTTATATTTTTTGCGGTTAAAAATTCATATTTAATTTGAATTTTGTTAAAAATTTCTAATTTTTTTTATAATATTCTACACATTTCTGCAAAATTTGATTTAAAAATACAAAAAATTACTTAAAAATAGGGACCAAAAGTAGTGATTGAAAATTTTATAAGGATTAAAAGTTGAAGGAAAATTTTAGAGGGACTAAAACAAAAATTTGGTATATTTATAGGGACCACAAACATATTTAACCCTTAATTTTAAGGGTTAAATATGTTTTTGGTCCCTATAAAATTGGAAACTTTTAAATTTAGTCCTTATTTAATTTTAATAGGTTTTTTAGTCCCTGCAAAAAAAAATTACTTCTAATTTTAGTCCCTGTTACAACAAAGTTTGTTTAATTATCCTTAAATCTTAAATTTTTGTACGATTTTTTTGAGATAAGTTTATAATACTATGAAAGGTTCATTAACTAAAATTTAGAATTTTTTAACATGAAATGAATTAAATATGAATTTTTTAAAACGGCAAAAGTTAAAGATAAAATTAACAAAATTTGGACGTAAAAATCAAATTTTGCGACAATTTTTTGCAGAGGATCTTCTCATAATGTTCTTAACATGTCTGCAAAAAATTGTTCAAAAATTCAAGAGTTTAAACATAAATTAAACAAATTTGAATTGAGGAGGGACTAATATTGAGTGCAGAAAAACAATTTAGAGACTAAAAGAACTATTAAAATTAAGTAAGGACTAAACTTAAAAGGTCTCAATTTTATAGGGACCAAAAACATATTTAACCCTAATTTTAATTAATATGACGTATTATATAATTATTTTACACATGTATTCAATATTTTTTGTGAAGTTAATTAATTACTCCAATAAGATGGAATATTCGAGGAATTGGTGTTAATTTGGGACTTAAAGTCTTAGGTTCAATTATTCCATATTTTTTTTTTTGATGGATTAGTTGTTACATAGCTTTGTCCTGACTTTAAATGAGACCTCCAAATGAATGACAATATTTGAACTCATCGAATTAATAGGCTCTTGGACTAGATATTGATTCATGCATATTTAATTTTGAATCTCTTATGAATAATTTTCACATACTCATTTGTTTAATTTAGTTTAGGGTTAATTATGTTTTTGGTCCCTACAAATTTGCGACCTTGTAAGTTTAGTCCTTACTTAATTTTAATAGCATTTTTAATCCCTACAAAAAAAATCTTCACTCGATATTAGTCCTTACTCAATCCAAATTTGTTTAATTTATGCTTAAACTCTTAAGTTTTTCAACAATTTTTTACAGGCGTGTTAAGAACGTTATTAAAAGGTCCTCCGAAAAAAATATCGCAAAAATTTGATTTCTACGTCCATATTTTTGTTACTTATATCTTAAACTTTTGTCGTTTTAAAAAATTCATATTTAATTTATTTCATGTTAAAAAATTATAGATTTTAGTAAATGAACCTTTCATAGTGTTCTAAACTTGTATAAAAAGAATCGTTAAAAAATTTAAGAGTTTAAGGATAATTAAACAAAATTTATTTTAGCAGGGACTAAAATTATAAGTAATTTTTTTTTGAAGGGATTAAAAATGCTATTAAAATTAAGTAAGGACTAAAGTTACAAGGTCGCAATTTTGTAGGGACCAAAAACATAATTAACCCTTTAGTTTATACCCAATTTTCTTTAATTTATTAGTCTAACAATTTTTTTCTAGTTTTTGAGTAAATCATGAAAGAATTTTGTGTTTGCATCACCTTCTTTCAACCATATTGAGAGACATTTGTCATTCAATACTACAATATTTACCTACGATATAGAGAAAATTTGATGTACCAGTTCATTTCTTAGAACTTGATTCTCTAAAGATGAACTTACCTATTTTTCTTTATTGTCCAAAAGTCGTAAAAACAAATTAAATTTTGAAATCGTTCTTCAATATTTTGACTATGTTTTTTGTGCCAATTATGAAGGCAACACTTTATCCTTTTAAATTTTTCCTTCAACACAAAACAACTTTAGATGTCTTTTACTAAGTCCTGATACCCAACAAAATAGCCCTAACACTTAACCGTCTTAAAATGATTTTTCTCTTGTTGATTTTATACCATGACTTATGTTTTTTTCCTTTCAAAAATGAATTACAGAAAGATTACTCACGCACGTGACTGGATTTTCTACAAACTTTGTTTGTGAGTAGAGTTTTGTGGAAGAAGGAAATCCATACTTAAAAAAAATAAAAATAAAGACAATGTAAAATATTTTTAAAAACAAACAGGTATGATTGAGATATTATGTGATCAATTCCTATATTGTTGGTTTTTTTTTTTCAGATGTCAAATATATATATATATATATATATATATATATATGTATATATCAAATTATACACTTAGTCCTTCAAAGCTCTCTCTTCCAAAATTCAACTCACAAACAAAGTCTTATTGAATGAATAGGGTTTAGTAAAATTTTAACCATATGGAAAATATAACAATGTGAAAGAAAATTTAAATGTTAAAATATGAGAGATAAGATATTAGAGTGTGTAGATTTTCACAAGATCGAGTATTTGATTTTATATAACCCCCTTTCCAACTCACATATATCTTTGTCCTTACCTTGAGTGTTCGCTGTGTAGTTTAGATCAGTAGAGATGTAAAAGTATTTGATTCAAGGATTAAGATCACATGCATTTTGTTTGATACGTGGATGATTCCGTGAAAATATTCGACCTTATTAGATTAAAATCACACACATTTTGTTTGATTTGGATGATTCCTTGAAAATATTCGATCCTATTAAATATAGTTTAGATTGAATCGATTTTTGGATGATTTGATTTACGATTGTATGAAATTTTATTAAATGTTGATATTATAAAACCAGGATAAATTAGCATTTTTTACATATACCATATTAAAAGTTAACATTACAATGAACAATTATGTTTAAAAAATACGAAATCGTTAAAGAAAGAATAACTTCAACCTTATGTTCTTTGGCTCAAGACTCGACATTTTTAGAGAATAAGAAATTTAATTACCACCATTTTGCCCTCTCTGAGCATAACTTAGTTGACAGAACATTACAATATACAAGGGTCGGAGTTTCTTCACTTATTCACCTTAAAAAATGTGAATTTCTAACCAGTTACTTGACCATAAATTACAGAGCTATTTGAAGTATTAACCCTAAATAAACCTATAACATACAAAATCAATTTAACTCTATTTTATCTTTTCCTAAGGAAACTAGTTACAAACCCGTGCTTCGCACGGGGGTTAGCTACTTTTTTGACAAAATATTATATCGGACGGATAGATTGCGAAATGACAGATTATGTGTCTATAAATTGCTATCATCTTATTTCCAAAAGCTCTAAAAGATAGTTTATGAAAACAATTTAAGCTTATATGAAAATAGTTTGACTTTATTTCATATATAATTATAGAAATATATTTATACACACACTTATATGATAGAAGTTATGCCATATGGATATATTTAAATTGTTTGTCCAGCCCAGACATTAGACAAAGCTAACATTTCAAGACCAATGCCACCTCTTGTCAATATTTTGTCTTGGAGAGCCTTGCAACCATGTACATTGGCATACTTATAACGAATGCAACTTATTCCACACTGTCAGTACGTGGGGATGAGACTTATGAAGACCTGGAAATTCTCAAAGATGTTGATGCTACTATGCTTCTCCATGACCTGCCTTATACAGAAGACAGAATTAGTAGAGTGCACGCAGCAAGGCGGTGAGAATACTTCACATGATTAACAATTTGCTGCATCAATAAGGCAACATGAATCCAATTAGTATATAAATTCTGTCTTTGCTAATCTCAATATCTTATTGGCTTCAGGTTATTCGAGTACCTATCAGACAACTCTCTAGACTTTCTTGTCATTCACCACATTCAATTTCCAAATGGGATTCACAGGTAATTTTTTAACTATGTTGAGATTAACAGATATGTAGTTCATGTGAAGCCTAATCAGCCCGTCTTACAGGGATGATTTAGTGATTGGTGCTGGTTCTCATACTGGAGCTCTTCTGGTTGACGGGCTTGGAGACGGTCTTCTTTTAGAAGCCTCAGACAAAGATTTTGATTTTCATAGAAATACATCTTTCAATTTGCTGCAAGGCTGCAGAATGAGAGATACAAAAACAGTATGTAGTTCAAGCACTAATGGCTTGGTATGTCATCAAATTCATTTTCAGAGTCATGGTTGCTGATTTATTTTCAAATGCGATTAGATTCGGTCTCAAAACATTGAAGCAATGAAGTATAAATGCAAAATAGATTCCTTGCTATAAGAAGAGGGTATGCATATTATAATTATCCATGCTATAAAATATATTGTTTAAACTTGTCAGAGAAGTCAAATACTTAAATTAACTCTTACACAAAAACATATACAATAAGTCATCTGTTAACCCTCTCCTATTTCTGGTTCTAGTCCAAAATACATGATATAATAGCATGAAAATGTGAAGTTTCTTACATCTATATGCATCAAAAGCAGAGGAAATTGCATCATTTGTTTCCCTTCCACCCATGCATGCTACATCTGCTATAGATTCACCATTTGCTGGATTATAAACCTACAATAGCATTGCATATATAATATTATTATGTCTTGCAGACAGTACTACCATGGAACTTATAGCGATAAAATTAGAAGAGAAGAATAAGCGGCAGTAAACAGACTATGACAAATAAATTATTATAAAATAATAGTATTAAACATGTATAACTTAGTTTAATTTTATATAGAAGATTTCTAGCATCCAAAGAGATATGGGAAGAGGACATTATGATCAGATAAGTCTAAGCAATACAAATCCGACTTCACAAATCAATAACTTATGGAGACTCATACTTATGGAGACTCATACATAATTCATAAACTCAACTGAAGCATACTCAAACTCAACTTTGATTGTCACAGCTAAAAGATATAGTTCAAAATAACAAATTTGATACATATAATAGAGGAGACAACAACAGGCATAATTAATTAGAAATCTTCATTGTTCTGAATTAAAAGAATAAGCTAGATTACTAATCATCTCATTCTTTCCCACCCATATTTACAACCCCACCTCTTATCCACACTATACTTTCATTCTTCCACACAACTGACTTACACATACATTTCTTGACACAAAATCTACTTCTGATTCTGATTTGGTAAAATCCAATTGCAATCACCTATTATTTAATACATATGCTATCATAATGATCATGTATCAAAAAAGGCAATAAAAATCTCTTGATGAAATTAATGTCATGCTAAGGATTTCTTTATTGGTCATAGATGCAATGTTCATGTACATTTATCAGTACTGCTATTTCTTTAGTAGAATTCTTCATTCAGATGTTGCAAAAAAACAAAAATATTTCTGTCCCATCAAGTTTTATCCCATCAAGTAAACAATTCAAGCATCACCAATTTTACTAACACCAATGATATAACCAAAAAGCTAATCAATTTTATATCTCATCAATTATGCCAAAACACCATCTGTGTTAGAGAATTAGCATCACATCAACCATAAGTGTGCTAAGAAACATTTAAAAAAATCAGTGTCGAAAAAGTACTTGTTAAGAAACATTGTCCAAAAATCCTACCTCTGCACCTTTTCCTGCTATATCACTCTTCAGAACCTGTATGTGATTTTGGGCTTCTTCGAGGCTTTTCTCTTTTTCATCTAAAAATCTACATGAGTTAAATAGTTTTTAGAGATCATCCCTGCAGATTTGCATATGCTTATGAGATAGAAACTATCTTTAGCTGAAAAGAAACGGCCAAAACATTTTTATATCATCATTGGCATTTCTTAGATTTTACATCTGATCTTTTAATGCACATAGCTCCATTTCTAGATCTTCTCTTTGCAGCCAATGTCGTTCTGCTTCTCCTTTAATGAAGTCAGCCTGACAAAATAATTAGTGAAGCATAATGTCAATGCAGGTAGTCAAGCTTCCAGTTAAATCTTACCAAAAATAACAACTTACATTGCTTTCTAGTACATTTACGGTAGTTTCCAGCTCTTCAATAGATCTCTCAAGAAGTTCAACCTCTGCTTGCCTGTCTTCAGCATAAACTTTTCTTGCTTCTGCTAACTTCAATTGCTTAAAAAAATTAGTCACAAACAAAGAAGAAAACCAAATCAATGGACGACTAAGTTAAGTTCATCCCTGGAGCAAAACCAAGTCAATGATAATCATTGAAACAGTAAAATTTCAAAGGTTAAACATTTATAGTTACTATCATTTATTAAACATCATAACTGCACTGGAGGTTATTCTAGCTTTGGTACATCAATGGAGTTTGAATTCTCAACTCCTGCTTAGTTACCATCTCTACAAACTGTACAAAGCAAGAACAAATCCTACATTGATATGGTTTACTGCATTATTTTACAGCGAAAATAAAAATTAGTATCTTAGAGCCGCTTAAGATCCAAATGGGTTGTGTTGCTTAGGACATGACACCACAGAACAAAGCTCCTAATGTCCAGTCATCATTTCTTCCCTAATAATGATATAAATGGAAAACATGCAGCATAATTAATCGATAAAAGTGTTACCTTCTGAGCATATTGATGTGTTAATGTATACCTCCAAACAATAGATGCAAAGATCAATATTCCTACACCAAAATTTAAAACAGAGTCGGAAAAAAAATAGAATACATGTTGATTGAACTAAGTTAGAATGAAATGTTATTGAACCTAAACATAAGACTAATAGGCAAGTCTCATAAAGCCAAAGGATTCAGGCCTGCCTCCCAGAATAATAGCACCACAAAACCAACTACACTAAAATCACTTCAATGAAATTCCATCTAACTCAAGCATAACTTGTAAAAAAATTCCAAGTAATGAACTAAGAATAAACATCAAGGAATAATGCACTTCTTACTAAAGTCTTAACAGGCCAAAACCAGAACTGAAACACCTTAAACTGTTATGTAATGCACCCCAATATTGAGATTTCTACATGTATTTAAGATCAAATATATGAATGGTTATTTCCGCCG
The DNA here is from genome assembly GCF_051527215.1 of Medicago sativa. NCBI lineage: Eukaryota > Viridiplantae > Streptophyta > Magnoliopsida > Fabales > Fabaceae > Medicago > Medicago sativa. The sequence goes on along the minus strand of NC_140756.1, from coordinate 32,624,958 downwards.
ATAAGGAAGTATACACTAAATAGGTTATAAAAACACAAACTCAAACTCAAACACAAAATCTTCATCAGATGCTCTATCAGATGCAACCTAAAACAAACTCACCTGGCCCTAAAAGTCTCAACAATTGGATGCTTCAAGTTAATCAGCAACCTCGAACCCAACCAGTTGTTGCAGAGATTAGGCTTACCATTATGTACACAATAAAGACCAAATAAATAACACAAATAAAATATAATAGCCAAAATAACACATGCACACAATGTCAACCTGCAAGTTTGCATTGAGCATGAGTTAATATGACAACAACAGGACCGGTGTCCTTCCGATCAGCAAGAAATTTCATCAAAGCCAGAGAATATTTTTCCAACAATGTGACATCGATCAGCTTTCCACTACATAACCAAACAAATTTTCAAATACATATCAAATCTACCAAACAATCTTTCAAACAATATCGAAAAATTATAAAATCATACCTCTCGTCTTTCAGCACAATGTTAGTGGATGGTTTTTTACCACTTCCACCAGTTGTTGTTTTCACAATTTCATGAAGCAGCCCAATTATTTCTAATAAAATAAATAAGGCACCCTTAAAAAATTCATAAAAGGAATAATAAAGAAGAAAAAAATGCAAACAGTAAGGAAGAATAGCTATACCATACAAAACATCCGTCTTAAAGTTTCCATCCTCAATTTCCTTGAAGGGCTTGAAGCGGAATTCATGAGCAGGAATGTCGATAAGGTTATCGTTCCTTTGCACCTTTGTGCCAAAACCAAACACCACCTTAAAAGGATGATCTACATGCTTAAACACAACATCATTGTCAAAGACGTGACAATTATACAAAGTGTAAGTTTTGCATTCTTCAATCAACGACCTCCACTGCTCAAATTCCTTATATCGAGTAAGCACATGAACACAGTCACCCTAAACCCACAAACAAAACAAAAATACGGATGTAAATCCAAATATATAACATCGATGAAAAAAAATTATTTATTAATAGATTTGCAACAAAAAATAAGTAAATTTCTGCAACCTTAGCATCTCCGATAATGAACTCCATATGTTGGTTCCCATTGCTAGCACTAACATTCCAAGAATCCAACACTCTAAACCCAATCTTGTACACGTCCAGATTTTTTTTGAGATGCTTGATATAATTGTAACCCCTCGACATCGAAAACCCTGTAAAAAAAATAGACAACAATAATAATAACTGAGCATTCTCAAAAACATCTATCACCAAAGATTCAGCCCAAAAAATTGCAAACAGAGAAGAGTATTCAAAGCGAGAGACAATCGACAACATTCAAATAACTGAACAGCGATCAACAAATCTTGACTGCCAAAACTCCAATTAATCTATCAACAATACATCTAAACTCTCACTAAACAAAGCTCAGCCAAGTTTAATCAAGTCATCTCATCAAACTGTTTACCAATACAAATGCAAGCAATCTAAAATATCTACAGTAAGCAAAGCAAGGCCAATTATGGACATACGAAAGTTCACAAAAAAAATGTAAATCTGTATAGAATTGGAAAGCATCCACAATATCATTTTCAACTCTTTCATGAAAATTTCAAGGCTTTGCAATAAGCAAAAGTTAAACCGAAGCTCTGTCGGGTTCTTATCAGAAAAGTGGCAGCTCAATATAGTGAAGATCTCATGGCACTCATTTGACGAACCATTTCTCGCTACAAATAATTATGTAAAGGTATTAATACGTCCATTTATCATCAAATTTGTCAAGATATATATAGCTCAACAGATTCATATCAGCTAGGATAGCAAAATTTAAGCAAAAGCTAACCAAAGATAAAAAAACACATTACGAAGAAGACCAATCAGTTACTTGCTTCCAAAGTCACCAATTAGATCACAAAAACTAAAGATTTTCAGCAAATTTCTCAGGTAACAATCAGTTCAATACAATGTATCAAAGAAGCAAACCAACACTATACCAGCAAATTTTTAACCATCAGATTTTAACAATTCAAATCAATCAATTTTATAAAACCAAAGTGGTCCAATAGCTCATAAACTACAAATGGATAAACTTGTATGGAATTTGAAAAAAAATAGAGACTATCTTTCACTCAAATATTGTATCAAACACCATCATTATAACTTTATTCTCAGACAAACACTATCTGTCAAAGTCACTAACTAAACCACAAGAACTTAAGATTTTCAGCAAACTTCAAGATAACAATCCTTTCAATATATCGAAGAAAGTAAACCAAGACTATACCAGTCCCAATATTGGTTCCAAATTCTTCATCAGAAGTCTATACCAGTTTTTCACACCTTATCATACAGAATTTAAAATAAAAAACTATCATCTTGAAATGCAAATTTATAAGCAGGAATCCAATCAGTGTATGCAAACTTTTGTCAGAACCAAATGTCATTCTCATTCAAATTTCACACGTAGCCATATCTATAAGCCCTACACCTAATGAAATCAGTTCAATATTCCAAAGAATTTAGCAAAAATCTCCCTGTTTTCAAAAAGAAATAACAAAATCATGATTCAATAGCAAAAATTACCATGGCCATCTTTAACATCAATTGGTCACAAACACTGATTCAAATGACTTATAATCTATTTATTTGCAACTTAATCACAACTTATTGCTTTTCTCTAACAAATTAGAAATCTAGGCACAGTAGCATATAACAATTTTGTAATTTCAACATTGCAGCTAGATGAGAATTGATTTAGTTACATAAAGGTTATAACAATGGTTCAAGGTTTGAATGTAGGACTTATCAAAAATGCAATCTCTTGTATAATGCAACAGAACCATTGTTAGTCATGATATCATTGTTAGTCATATATCCCGTTGTTGATTCTAGTTGACAGATATCTAAGACAATAAAAAATTAAGAATCCCAATATGGTATCAGAACCATTGACTTATCAAAAATGCAACAGAACCATTGTTAGTCATATATCCCGTTGACAGAACTATTATAAGATATTCCAATTAATTCAAAACATAATCAAACATTCAATATCATAAATTGTCCAATTCAAAACCTTATACAGTAACCAAAACACCAATCACAACAAACAGATCAAGCAAATTCCAATATTAAAATCAAAACCCATATCAGAAAAATTCTCAAATTTCAATAGTAAATCAGAATCAACCAAAAACAAACCAAAACCTCTCAACCAAAAAATCAAATAATAACAACAACCTCCAAAAAAAATGCAATCTAAACCGATTAAAGGGGAAAATAAAACCTCGGTCAATTGAAAGAAAAAACCATCACACCCACCGTTGATTGTGATGATATCGCACAAAACCAGAACAAAACAAACAAAATAAGAAAAAACAGAAAAAAGGAACATGCATGCGGAATCAAAATCAAATACCAACCTTTTATATAACTGCAGAAAAAGAAAAACTGAAGAAGAAGCTTAACATGCAATCTAGAAAACCTGAAGAAGAATATTGGTGTGTTCGACGGCAAAATCGACGGCGAGCTCGACCCTCTCTCTCTCTGTAGTTCATCTTTTCTTATTTTTTTTTTGTTCTCAACAACACATATATATAGGGGTAAGCAAGGATTTACTAATTTACCAAAATGCCCCTCAAAAGGGTAAAATGGTAATTTCCACAGACATTTATTTTTATATTTAGTTTAGTAGACGGCTAACATAAGCTTGTAAATAAGTGTTTATTACGATGAACGCTTGTGTTACAAATTGCAAATAATTTTTTTTTATCCAAACAAGGCCTTGGATTGGTTTAGACAACCATAACAGAACTTTGTAACAATCATAACATAACATTTTTAACAACCGTAATATACTTTTTTTTTTTACTTTGAACACTTATGGAGCAAGTGCATGATAAAAAAATTTCAAACTCCAAAGATTTTGTCTAGTATTAAACAAATAAGTCTTAGATGCAAAAGTTAGAGTTCAAGTCTCGTTAATTTTTCTGAGGGTAATTGTAGTAGTTTTTTTTATGGGTTAATTATGTTTCTAGTCCCTATAAAATAGCGACCTTGTAAGTTTAGTCCCTACTTAATTTTAATAGCATTTTTAGTCCCTATAAAAAAAAATTTACTTATAATTTTAGTCCTTGCTAAAGCAAAGTTTGATTAATTATCCTTAAACTCTTAAATTTTTGAACGATTTTTTTGAGACAAGATTAGAACACTATGAAAGGTTCGTTTACTAAAATTTAGAATTTTCTGACATGAAATGAATTAAATATGAATTTTTTAAAACGACAAAAGTTAAAGATAAAAAGTAAAAAAAATCTGGATGTAGAAATCAAATTTTGCAATAATTTTTTGCGGACGAACTTTTAGTAATGTTCTAAACATGTCTGCAAAAATTTGTTCAAAAATTTAAGAGTTTAAGCATAAATTAAACAAATTTGAATTGAGTACGGACTAATACTCAGTGCAGAAAAACAAAATTAGGGACTAAAAATGCTATTAAAATTAAGTAGGGACTAAACTTACAAGGTCGCTATTTTATAGGGACTAGAAACATAATTAACCCTTTTTTTATTAGTATTCGTTAAGCTTTGAGGTCTTCTCTATCTTCGATAAAGACACCACCATCTTACGTAAATTTTTCAAAAAAGAAATCAAATAATTTACCTAAACATTGTCTACTGAATTCTTTCAATCTTAATTTCTCTAACTCATTAGTTCTTAAATTTTTTATCTATATTTTTAGGCTTAATTGGACATTTGGCCACTTAATTAATTTCCAAGTTTCATTTCGAGTTTTAATGTGTATAAAGATGGATGGATGAAGACGAAAAAGAAATAGAAGGAAGAAGATGAAGAAAATGAAAGAAAAATCATGTGTTGATGAGTGTTCTGGACCGGCCAAAAGGACATTAGGCCCGTTTACTTAGGCTCAATACAATCTCAAGCCCAAACTCCATGTTTGGCAAACTTACTTGCGACATACCCTCTCTCCGCGAGGGGGGTGCACGGAGCAAGCAGGACTGGTTCAAACGAGCCAAAACGTCTCTTTGCACGTTCTTGCAATTATTTCTCTGGCGGTTACACTTCCCACGATTTCGTAACCGCCAGACCCAGGTGTGCCATTACAACGACTATGTAGCCCTCCACCTCTATAAATAGGGGACTCTCAGCAGTCCTTAAGGTAGAATCTATCTCTCCCTCTTAACCCTCACTCTCTGATCTCTACTGACTTGAGCGTCGGAGTGCCTGCAGGTACACCCCCCCGCCCCCCTGCGTCGTTAAAAGAAGCATTCTTGACGCATTCTACCACCATTCCAACCACCGCATTTAAAGCACCGGCAGTCACCTTCTGATCAGGTACGATCAATGAGTCATTATTAGATTCAATAGTGTTGCATAATCTTAGGGTCTATTTTGCTTCAAAATAACCAAAGGGATAAAATTAAATAAGTTAATAAGGTTTACGGTGGACACCCTTCGATGTTGGTCACCTAAGACATTATAAGTTAAAAATTAACATAGAGGGACCAAATCGGCTGACGGAAGCATATTTGAGAGATCAAAATGTAATTTTTATTAATTAGAGGACAAAAACGAAACTTGAAAATTCATTAAGGGATCAAATGTTCAATTAAGTCTTATTTTTAATATCTAACTCTTTTCCAGTTCTACAAAGTTAAAACTTACAAGTTAGCTTTTATTGTTGACCTAATTTACAAGCTGTTTCGATGGCCGGGTCAGAAAACAAAAAAAAAAGGTTAGGATGGACCACTAAAAAAAAGTTAGGATGGACCACTAAACATTAAGCACAAAATTAAATTAAATTAATACCTTAAAAAATTTAAAATAATTATCTACACATTTCGAGTGACTTGAAAGTATGATGGTAAAATGTACTTAAATGGAAAAAAGAATGGGCCACAAGATAATTTGTTTTATTTTTGTTTAAAGGAATGTAATTTTATTTAAAAGTCAAAAATATTTTAATAATTTCCTCTATAAAAAAAAATAAAAAAAATATCGGTGGACCTTGATCCACCCATGCCCTAAGGGAACCCCATTGAGTTTTTACATGTTTATAAAATCTAAAATAGTTTCTTCACACCTTAAATTGAACGCTCTTTTCATTTGATTCATGTACATTTTATATACTCGGACATGTGAAGAGGAACGGATATTCCCAATGTCCGTTTGGTGTGATACTCAAATCAACTAGACACTGTGTGAAGTTGAAGGTGCTCACACCTAGTGGCAAAACCCAACCCATACTGGTTGAATGAAGTTGAGAAACAAGTACACACAAAAACTCATGTGCATTTGCAATTTGCATGTGCGTACCATCACTTGGATAGACCTCATACCTCATTTCTTACTACACTCTCTCTCCCACCTCTCTGATAACATTACCCTAAATCACCCATTCACTTTCTGAATTTATTTAGTCGAATATCTATTTTTCTGATATTTATGAACAAACAAAAAGATCTTGATTTTGAATGATGTCAAATAACTTTATCATTATTTTAACTTGCAAGGATTAATTTGTTAGCAAATTAGATACAAGTTAACAGGAGATTAAATTGTTTGACATAATTCAATATTGGGGGTACACTTTGCTATTAGCAAATTTGAGAACGTGAATCTCCTTTGGAAAAAAAAAAAAAAAACGTGAATCTCCTAACCTACAATGTAAACATGTAAATTTATAATTTTTTGTGTACGTCAACAAAGTAACAAACATTACGTAAAACTTACATACATAACTATACGATCTTAAATTCAAATACAATTGAAGATGTTTAACATAATAATATTGACATTTTCCGTTGAACTAAATTTTACTAAGTAAATTCATGATTTACTGGATAACATTACCATATTTTTTAATACAATTGGTTTTTTAATTTATTTACGTTATTTTCTCATTCCTTGTTCCTCCCATTTCCTCTCCATTACGGATCTTATTCTACTCATTTTATTCTATTATTAATTTGTACTTTACTTCTTAATGTAGTTCTGTCCAAAAACATTGAAACAACACTCCACCAACTTTCTTCATTTCGTTTCTAATAATCCTAACACTGCCACATCAAACGTAGACCTTGCGACACTTTTGCCCCACTTGTTCTAAAATATCAGTACTATAATAAGATGTGTCAATTCTCCCCAACTCTTACTCTCAAAAAGAGCATTTCAATAGCCGAAGATTAAGAAAAAATACAATAAACATGTTACATTATTTTTCCTTTCACTTTGCAATTTTTATGCTGGACTTCCGGCTATCTTATCAACTTGTAATTTTGTATCATATTGTGGCATTTTTTTTTCTTCGAATCTATAATTTAAAATTAATAAAAACTGAATCATCCATATACATTGTAAAATATAAATTCTTTTTGACAAATATACGTATTCTAAAATAACAATGTTTTTTTATTCGTAAATCATTTATATACATAACCAAGTAAAATAATAACAAAACAAAATTAATTTGTATCTTTTTAAGCGTGTAAAACTTTATTGTGTAATAGTCGTTTTGATCCATTACTTTGTAACGATCAGTATCGAAATTTCAAAGTAATTTTTGTTTGTGTGCTATGTTAGTCAAAATAGTTGTTTAGATTAAAATTAATGTTTCATTAATTCATATTTATCTCTCAATATACTTACTTACTGTCATATCAGTAACTAAACACACTATTATATACTAACTTTCGAACATACACATCGTGTCCGTATGTCTGTTATTTTTATTGTGTTAATGCGTATAAATTATGAACAATACTTTTTTATGAAATTTTGATTTTAATTAAAAGTATAAGTATAAATTTTTATCTTTTTGAATGACACCAACAATATAACAATTTTATAGACAAATTTATTTAAGAGTGTAATTAGAAGTAAAAAAGTCACTCCAAAACCATATATTTTCTTTATATATAATTGTTTGTGTATACACATGTTAGCCATTTTAGAATAAGGTCAAATATTCTTTTTCAAAGTCTTAATTACCCAAAATATACATTTAGCTGGAAGATAAGTCAGACCAAAGTTTTATAAGAGCATCCACAAGGAAACATCCATTTTTTGGTTCTTAAATGGGTCTCACGTGTACACATCACTTTTTTATAATTTTTTAATAGTACTTCCTCCGTCCCTATATGTAAACCCCTTTTGCTATTTTCACATTTTTTAAGAAAAGTTGTTAGTGTAATTAATGTGTCTAATTTTTGTGTTAATATTACCAAATTGTCCTTTGTCTCTGTGTATTAAATTTGACTTTTCATATTTCAAGATAAGTTAATAGTATTAATTAGGGGTATGTTTAGGAAAAAAAATAATAAATGCGATCTAGGAATTTGAAAAGGGGTTTACATTTAGGTACAAATTTTTAGTCAAATGAGTGTTTACATATAGGGACGGAGGGAGTAGTACTTAATAAGCACTCAATCACTCCAACCCAGATCTCACACAAAGTTCTTAAATGAGACCCACTAATCAACTATCAATAATTTTATATCATTATATTTCAATTTTTTAATATTAAAAGAGTGCGGATCCCGTTTAAAAGCGGGGGTCTAAAGTAAGACCTCGGGTCTTATAAGACCCTGAAAAAGATTCTCCCCATTGGGGGTACCTAATAGGCTAAAGGCTATATCAGAATTAAAACAAAGTATTTGAAAATAATATGTCAAACAACTTTACTTTTTTTAAAATAGGTTTGACCTATTTAAACAAAGTCTGATCTTAGCTATTTTGACCTCCAGTGAATATCAATTCATCTTGTCTTAATGATAAATCAATCTTAACATTTTTAAAACATCAAATAATTAAATATAATATTTTATGTTTTTAAATTAAAAATAATTATACGATAATATAATAACTTTTGAAAAATGTTAAAGAGCGTATTGTGACATTTGTTAAAAATTAAAGATAAGAATATTCTCATGGAAAAAGGTGAGAAAATTTAAAAGTTGTTTTCACATTAAAGTTTTTACATTTTGCTTTCTTAACAAGTCCTCTCGCGATGCTTGTTAGCAAAACCCTAAATTTAATATTAATCAATTTTCTTAATTATCTTGATTTACTCAAGATACTTATGTCTAAGACGACTGTGATAACTATTTCCTTAATAAACATATACACAACTTAAATAACACATTTACAATTAACCCATTTGAATTAGCCTAATGATATTGACTTAGAATCTAAAAGTGTTGAAAGTGTGCTCTTCTTCATGATCTGTTCAATTCTTAAGTGCGTTAATTTTAATTTGGGTGGATTAATTTACATCTTTAGAAAGAAAAAAAAAAAACACATTTATAACAATGACATATTTTACATGATTATGAAAGATGTTGGTCAAGAAAATAGATTTAAAATGATAGTAGAATCTTAATAAAGAATCCATCCATCCATCCATCCACATTAAAAGCATGCATATGCATGTGTAGTGAAAAAAATGAATTAAGAGTACAAAAACATTGATTGAAACATAAAAGAAGTAAAAGTGTTGGCATAGTACTATTTCATTTCATTTTCATTCTCTCCCTCTCTCTCTCTCTCTCTCCACTTTCATATAATAATTCCACTTTCCTCTTCTTTTCTTTCTCTTCTTCACAGAACAAAACCCTCTTTCTCTCTCTTTCTCTGTAGAGAAAAAAGGTGAAAGTTTTGTTCTGAATTTTCTTCCAAGGTTCGTTATTTACTCTACTCATTCAATTTTCAATTTCACTTTTCATTCTTCATTCTTCAATCTTCTTCTTCTTCTTCACTCCATTTCGAAAATTCAGAGCACTTTCTAAATTAGGGTTCTTACTCTTCTTTCCTTTTCCCCCAATTTCTAACCTAGTAAACTGAATTTTGATTTTGATTTTGTTTTTCATTTTTAGAAACAAGAATTTCACTGTTTCTCAGCTCAATTCAGCTTCGGATTCAAACTCGTTACAATTCTCGAAGCAGTTTTTGGATTTTAGCGTTTCCACGTTCTAATTCAGGTATTGTTTTCTAGTTAATTTCTCATTCTTGTTTTCAATTTTGATGGAAATTTTGGATTTATTCACATTAATACTATTGTTTACTAGTTTATGGAGTAATTACTAATCATTATATTATATTTATTACATTATTTCTCATAATTAAGACAGTGCTAATTCCTCTCTCAGCTTGTGTTAAACGTTATTGATATTGTAAATTGTAACGTAATTAATGTGTACTTTATTTTAATGACAGGATTTAGTGTGTTTGGTTTGTTGAAAAAGAATTGAAATTTGTTGTTTTTTCAAATTCAATAATCATGTGTTAAATTTCTTTAACTTTTGATTGATTTTGATTTCAATTATAAATACCCTAAACAAAAAAGTTTCGTATTTGATTGATTTTTTTTTCATATGCAATAATCATGTGTCAAATTAACTAATTATATTTTAATGACAGTATTTATTTGATTAATTTGGTATTGGGTAAGGAAAATTAGTTAATTTGATACAGTAGAAGAATATAGTGATTTAATTTGTTCTATTTTGGGTTTGGGAAATCTTGCTTTCCTGGTTCAGAGCAGAGCATCATGAATTTGCCGAAATTTAAATTTGCTTAATTAGAAACTTTTTCTATTGAAATTTATGTTTATTGTTTGTTGTATTTGTAAAAGGATGGAGCTGGGTTGTTAATATGGTGCTTCTGATTATTTTTGTTTCCATTTAAGTGCTTTGGAAATTATGTTTTAGTTTTTGAGGCGTTTGCGCACGAGTCATCATTAAGTTTTGTTCTATTCCCCTATGAAAACGAAATATCTAAATTTTTGTGGCTGTGAATCCATATTTAGAACTTTTACTGGTTTTATGTGTTTTTTTATTTTTTTTTATTTAAAGGATTTTGTTTCTGGTTGTGATATGCTTTGAGCAGAACCCATATAATATATATGATGAGGCGGATGAAAAAGGAGATTGAGGATGAGATGCTCGACGATGATCGGATTGGGTCAGAGTTTAATGATGAGGAGTATGACAGAAGTGCCCGTGGAGTTCTTCTAAAGAAAGGGCCATGGACATCTGCTGAAGACGATATTTTGGTCAATTATGTCAAGAAGAACGGAGAGGGGAACTGGAATGCTGTTCAGAAGCAGACAGGCCTGCTACGTTGCGGAAAAAGTTGTCGATTGCGGTGGGCTAATCACCTTAGGCCAAATTTAAAGAAAGGGACATTTACTGCAGAAGAGGAGCAGTTGATTTGTGAGCTTCATGCAAAATTGGGAAATAAATGGGCACGCATGGCAGCACATGTAAGCATATTGTGTATTGTTTCTCTTTGCCTTGCATATTTAGTTGTAGTATTTATTTTTTCTTCAGGTTTTACTGCAATCTTTGAATTCCATTCATTCTCCATTAGTATGCCATCATTATGTCTTCCTTGTATTTTGCAGTAAGGAACTTCCACCTAATGACTTCTTTTTTAAATTCTCTAAAAATATGGAGCAAGAACTTCCACCTAATGACTTCTTTTTTAAATTCTCTAAAAATATGGAGCAAGCTAGTTAGATTTGTGTATTCAATAAAGAATGTTAATTAAATGCTGTGTATGGTTTGGGATATCCTAGTAGGCGATAAGATGACGTAGAGATTCACACTAACAGATGTGGTAGGATAATGTTCACTTGTCTTTTGTTAGATTCTTAATGCATAACGTCACCCACTGTGTATAAGAATTGAATTCTAAAATTATTTTTCTGTCAACTTTTACGCAGTGAAGAGCTTTAAATGTCGTGGTACTTATGATTAAAACATAAGTATTGAGATTCACAGGATTTTATAATTGTGGCAATCAGTAATTTCTTCCATTTTGTACTTACAATATTTTGTGCTTATTTTCTTTATCCATTGAAGTGGTTTATTTCTTTGGCTTGCAGTTACCTGGTCGTACAGATAACGAGATAAAGAACTATTGGAACACTCGGATCAAGAGGCGTCACCGGGCTGGCTTGCCACTTTATCCTCCTGAAGTATTGCAACAGACTCTTCATGGCCAAAGCACCGATGGAATTAACAGCGGCAACAAAGTGCATCCTGATTTCTTGCAGAAAAAGAATTTTGATATACATGATGCAATATATGACTGTATGAAGGATCACCAGGGAATGTTACCTTATGTTGCTGAGCTTCCTGATATTTCTGCTTATAGCAATATGCTAAATGGTTTTGATTCTTCTCAGTATTGTAGTTTTGGGCAATCAACATCATCTAACCACAAACATTTTCGAGATTCAACAATTCCATTCCTGGATTTCAGTTGTATCGACAGAAATGGTTATTATCCATTTGATCATATTCAGGATGATACTTTTTATAAGTGGACACAATCATTTGGCATGCAATCACCCCTTCATCATCCTGGTCCCTCCTCTCACAGCTCAATGTGTTACAGCCATTCACTAAAAAATGGAAATTCCTCCACTTCTATGCCTTTCGAGGAGCTTCCTTCAATCCAATATCCAGAAACTGATTTAGGTAGCTGGGGCACATCTCCCCCACCTCCTTTACTTGAGTCAGTTGATGATTTCATTAAGTCTCCTACACCAATTAGTACACTGGAGTCAGATTGTTCTTCTCCACAGAATAGTGGCCTGCTACAATCTGTACTTTATCCGCGGAAGACTCCAAGCAGTTCAAAAAACCAATTTTATGTCAAGAGTTCAAATTCATCTACTGCAACTCCTGGTGAAAGAGCAGGCAGCTCTGCTTTGAACATGTATGAGACAGAATTGGAAGAATGTGCTGACCCTGTATCTCCATTTGGCACATCTTCAATATTGAACGAGTGCCCTGCTGCTAGTGCCAACAGAAGTTCACTGGATGAGCAGCCACCAGTTCATACCGTTAATGGTTAGTTCCTTTTAGCATGTGATATGATGGTTGATCATTGAAAAGATTCACACTCATACACTTGTTTTTATGTGTCTTTGGCACAATCTGATAATCTTTCATTATCTTGGAGATTTCATGTTCCTATGTGTAGTTTGTTGTTTAATCAAGTGCCAAATTTCAAAATAATGTTTAAAGTGTTCTATAGAAAAAGGCTTAATGAAATTCTTTTTAATTCACAAAGCATAGAAGTCTTCATGCACACCACAAAAATATTTAACCGTCTCCTGGCTGATAATTTTGAGAAGACAGTTCATTTTATTTTTTATGATAAAGTTGGAATATCCCAACATATTCCTTCATCAGTTTTTCGAAAATCCATGTTTAAGATTTTTCCCATTAATTCCTTAAATCATTTGCAGGCAACACTGTGAAAGTAGAGTATGTTGACCCGGTTTGGACCCCTGACAGTGGAAATCAAATCACGTCTCTGTCGAACTTTAGTCGGCCAGATTTCTTGCTTGGTTCAGATTGGTATGAGCAATGTTCTGGGAATGACCAGAACCAATCCATCTTCTATGATGCTGCATCGATGTTTCTTGAAGATCAATCAGCCACCAACTATAAACACATGATTGCTGGAACTTCTAACCCAAGTCAGGTAAGGGAGTTTGGTTCGTGTGCATGGAACAACATGCCTGCTGTCTGTCAATTATCTGATCTTGGTTAAAAACACCTGAGATGCGGGATTTGAAACTCCTGTACTAATTGCATTTGTGTTGGTTTTCTTAACACGGTCGTTAGGTGTTAGTATCTCCTCGGCTGAGAAAGATGTTATACGTGTGTGAATTTTTAGTACCGTTACACTGGTTTATAGACTTTTGCTGTCACGTGACTTAGTAATTTTGTTAGTTTCATGACTGTATACCTCCATGAATCTTTTGCACACTAATTTGTGCAGAACAACATTGCATTTGAAACAGCATGTAGCTGGATGGATTGAGATTGAGTTGTAATATTTTGCTTGTTTTTCGTTTGATCTGATATTTTGTAGTGTTGATATGATTGGGGATAAGGAATTCTTGGCATGTCTGACCTTTTATCAAGTTTCATTAATTTTGCGTTAAAAAAGGCAATTTTTAAAATTTCAATAAATTGAGTGTATAATTTCCAATACAATATTTTTTTATTTGGTTTACTAACAAGTACCCAAAGGGTATATGTTAGCATAAAAACAGAAAAGGAGGGAAATTATTATTTAGTGATCATTAATTAAAGTGATACTAATAGTAATAGTTATTTTGCACAACCTTCTTGGATGGGGATTTGAACTCCGTCTCTGGAGGTAATGTAATCAAATTTTTATCACAGAACTAAAACCTCATGGAAAATTTCATTTATTTGAGTTATGTCTAGCTATCAAAATTTTATACGGCGAACCGATAATCAATAAACACTCTACATTTTATACACTCACCACCTATCAAAGTGGTCCTTAGAATTTGTCTCTCATTTGTTAATTTATTCATCAAAGCAAGCTTGAGATTAGTAATATTACACCCTCAGTAGTAATTTGCTCATCTTGGAGGAGCTAAATCAAGAAAACTATGCTTTACAAAATGTTGGAAACATTTTTATTTTTGTGGATTGAAGGAACATACAAAATAGGAGTAACATTATTTATATAATAAATTAGAAAATTTCAGCCTTGTTATTCATTAGTTCATCAGAATGAGATTCATTCAGCCTTGTGAACATATATGCTTTGAAGTACTCCATGAAGTGCTTCCTAATGGAGGAGAAGGTGGGGGTCTTAAATTAACTGTTGTACATCCTACACAGACGATTCCATCTTCTTCATCTTCTATTTCTGGAGAGACATCTGATACAGGGGATTCTGACATGTCATAAGAGGAATCTGACCGTGCTGGGGAGCAGTCTCTTAGTACCATGCTGCATGTGCTGCCTTCTACTATATGAGTTAATGCACTAACCACCTATACTCAATATAACAACAAATTACCACCATATCTAATATTCACATTTGTGAAATTAATTGGTTGTGAATACAGTATAATTGTAAGGAAGAAAATGCCATCTTCTATAATTCAAGTCAATATTTTATCCAATGTAGGATATTTTCAACACTACCCCTCAAGTCCAATGGAAGTACGTCTAGTGGTCCAATTGCTACTTACCTTACCTATCATCATATTTGTCTCATTTTTGCACTCAATAATGGAGCCAAGCTGTATAGCTACCCGTACCTTGTCTTTGTGTTGAATCAGACAACCAATTTCTTAATTTTAGATTCTTAGGTTTGGATCGTAGTACATGTTTTTAGGGATAATTAGGCAATGATTCCAAGTTAGAAATTTTAACTCATACCCAAATAAAGGAGTGTTTGCAGGTTGGTTTTAGTGCTAAAGACTTGGGGGTCTATGGTCCAAAAGGTCTATATTTATTTCTCGTATATTTCTTCTACCGAAAGTAATCTTATTCGATATGTATCATTAAATATGAATATCTCTCCAGCGAGACACATCATTGGTATAAGTTTCAAAAGAAACAATCAAATATTGAAATTGATGTAGTTAGAAGAATTCGACGTAGTTATTATGGTTTTGTTTTTTGACGCAATGTAGTTATTATCGTTTAAAATTGAAGTAATTTTTATTTTTTTGAGTAAAATTGAAGTAATTTGTTGTTTACTAAGAAACTCACTGATATACTTACAGTATCCATTGGTAATCGTTTTTGAGGATCCCTAGTGAGACATTTTTCTGCTAAACGAATCATCCAAAAAAGCTGATGGCAATCATAGGTATCCATCATCCTTTCATCAATTAAATCTGGATAGTTCCTTTCCTTCAGTAGTGGCCTAGCCTGAAAATTAAGCAAGAGATAGAAAAAATTGAAAGGAACATGCAAATTGCAATGAATTTAATGTGGCACTTATTCACTTTATAACATCGACACTTCATATTGAAGACATGTCTGATGCCGAAATGATACTAACACACGTGGTTACATTCAATCATTTTCATTTTCTTAAATTATTACTAGTGTTTACGTGTCAGAATATATGATTGCAACATGACATTGAATATATGTATCAATAAAAAACCAACTCATTGTATTTTGATTGAGGAGAGTAATGGAACAAAAATGCATGCTAAATTCATTCATTAAACGTGTTAGTTTGATAAAGATTATTACCCATCCCACAAGACTTTTGTGTCCAATCCTTTTGTCTGTGGTCCTCATTCCTGTGATTAACTGAAGAAGCACCACTCCAAAAGAATACACATCTGACTTGGTTGAGACTTTACCAGATTCTGCATATTCTGGTGCCATATACCCTAATGTTCCAACAACATCTGTTGAGTACACTGAGTCCATTTGTTCAGTCCTAGCTAGACCAAAATCTCCAATCTGATAAATTTATTAGAAAGCAAAAAAAATATTGTTTAGGGTAGTAAATAATAATGATATTAGTTTTTATTTTTTTTATTTTGAGGAAAATAATGATATTGTTATATCTTTACCATTGCTTCATAATCATGTGTAACAAGGATGTTACTTGGTCTCATATCTCTGTGTATGATGTTATTCGCATGCAAATACAACAAGCCTTTTGCAGCCCCCATTGCCACTTTGATCCTGGCTGACCAATTAAGAGGTTTCCTGGAGTGTTCTGCATGAAAGTAGAATGTAGAAAGAGTTAGTATATCCTAAATGTAATAATCATAGAATTGAATTTTTATAGACGATCGATACAAAAAAGCTTTACGCATGCATTTAGTCATATCTTAATGTTATTCAACTTTGTTATATAAGTTCCTAAATCATCTCCACAAATATCTACCTAGTGAAATATGATTCGATGCATGTGTAAAACTTGTTTACATTGACAGTGCTTAACCAATTAAACTCATAATCATATCAAGAGATTCATTACGCTAATTTTATTCATTGCAAGAACTATTTCAAAGTTCATTTTTCTCTTACGCGATAAATGTTGATCAAGTGAGCCATTGCAAACAAATTCATATACAAGAAATCTGTTCTTTCCCTCCGAACAAGATCCTAGCAGCATGACCACATTTTCATGTATTGCTTTGTTGAGTGCATTAACTTCAGATTTGAATTCCTTCTCTCCTTGAAGGCTTGCAAATTTATGTTTCTTAACAGCGATCTTGAGCCCTTGCATCTTTCCCCAATAAACAGAACCGAAACCACCTTCTGACAAATAGTTCTTTGCCGAAAAACCATGCGTTGCTTCATGCAACTCTCCATATGTGAATTCTTTCATCAATTCAAATTTTGGCCTTTTGTTCTCACACACTGAGCACACAGAATTTTTAAAATTTTCAACGATCTGATATGTTTTATGGTTTCTGATATGTTTAAATGTTGAATCTTTGTGATGCATTTCAAGAACTCTTGTCTTTTGATTATCAGGAGTTGGTAATATGCAATAGCCTCTTGCCATATCTAGATCTTTATCTTCAGGTGTTTGTATTATTTGACAATGAAGTTGATGACAAACAATCTTTGTTAGATTAGAACTCGATTTGGAGCGGAAAACAGCGTTTTTCATGCTCCACAAACTTGGTGAGGATTCAGGACCTGTTGATGATTTTAATCACATTGGTTACAATCAAGGAAATTAAGATTGTACATGTTTTCATTGATATGAACCTTTTGATCAAAGGACTGACTCTAAATCTGATGATATATCGACGACTTAAATACGTTTTTAGTCCCTGCATATACAGTGCTTCCTATTATAGTCCGTAAAAAAAAATTGCGAGCTTTTGATATTTAAGGATTTAAAACTCAACAAAAACCCTGGAGGGACTAAAAGCAGGAGACACAATATTTTTAGGGATTAGAAACACATTTATGCTTATATTAATTTTGGGATTGAAAATGAAGAATATGAACATTGGCTAGCTTACTTACTTTTTACTGTTCTTGAATCATCATATCTTCTAAAAGAAATCTTTTCTTTTCTTGGCCCTCTCAAGTGCTTAATGGAGTTATCACTTTTCATTACTAGCAAAGCACAAGAGAGACTCTGCATGAAATCCTTCTTATATTTCTTCATGTCTCTGCATATCATACATAAAGCCCTAAAACTCATTAAGATATAAAGGCATATATATTCATAACTTTTAACTTTTTGATTTATCTTGTTTATAAGGTTGAAGATCATTGAAAATAAATGTTTGAAAGAGTTGGAGCAGTGACCTATCAAGTATAACTGATGTTGCATTCAAACGGATGGCGGCATTTATAGCATGCTCCGGTATTTTGCCTGGAATCACTTCTATCAAGAACTGAATCTGAGTAATTTCATTCATGAAAAGGATTCCATTAGGCAATTTATCAAAATCTGAACAAAACTAATAAATTATACTAATTTACTATAGTCTTGCTATAAAATACATGACAACAACCAAGCTTTAATTACCTCACTCACCAGGTGAGGTTGGTACATGAATAAAACGATGTCATAATATTCTATCATATATATCATATCTTTAGTCAAATCATTGTTCTCAAAAGTTTTTCTTACATACAGTTAAAACTCTATAA
Organism: Medicago sativa; assembly: GCF_051527215.1. Lineage (NCBI taxonomy): Eukaryota > Viridiplantae > Streptophyta > Magnoliopsida > Fabales > Fabaceae > Medicago > Medicago sativa. The sequence goes on along the minus strand of NC_140756.1, from coordinate 32,606,522 downwards.
ATTAATAATGTCAGGACCGGAGAAATTTATTAATTTAGAGAGTTATTAATTTATCGATAAATTAATAATTATTAATTTAAAGAGTTTTTAAGTAATTATACTGTACATACCAAACAAAAAGGAAAATTAGTCTATGCCTCTTAGAATTACGTTGCAGCGAACCTTAGGACTCAACGTAAATTAGTAACTGCTGTGTTCATATGCATTGGAAATTAATAATGACTTTTGAAGTACAGTAAATGTAAACAAGAGGAACAAATGTGTTCAATGTATTCTTAATATATTTTTTTTTCAGTTTATATGAATTATTAATTTATGATTTTCTTGGGACCGAAAATTATAAAGGGATCTCCCGAAAAATTATTATCTTATTATTTTATCGAGTTTTTCAATTTTTTACATTGGCCCAAGTCGGGACCGCTCAAATTTATTATTTTAGAGAGTTTATTAATTTACCGAGTATTAAATTAAAGAGTTTCTACTGTATATCTATGGAAAGGAGAAATGATAGATGATCTAGCTCCAAGTTATTAATACCTTGTGTTTTTCACAGTGCTCAGAAATTTTCCTGATGCATGTATTATTATACAGCTTTTCTTTCTTCTTGGCAACCTCTTCCTCAACAATATTTTGGTCTGTCCCAAATATTGCACCTAAAGACAAGGTCAAACATGTCTATAAGTAATTTTTCAGCAAAACCAAAGTGTGAAGTCTATAATCTTAATCTTCTTTATAAAAAAACAACACCAAAATGAAATATAAAGAAGGAAAAGAATTAAGGTTTAGACACTCACGAAATCTAGCACTAGTGGGACTATTTACATGGCGAAGAATTGCAACAAGTGTAAGGTTATCTCCATTCTCAAGTGAAAAACCATTGAGGGCCCATTTAAGAGCTCTTGCACTGAAATTTGTAGATGCATGGTGGATTACCACAACCCTTTGTGATTCATGAGACATCATCAACTATACTTGGTTTAGTGTTCAAATCAATTTTCAATACAATATGTAACTTTAATTTTCAACACTTTATATGATTTTTTTTGAAAGGAACACTTTATATGATTTTCACTACTAAAATAGGATTTTGTACTTGCTTTTGTTTTTCTCTATTGTAATTGGTTAATGATGTCTTTGATGTGTTTATATTCATGTAAATTTGGGAGAACTCTGGGTATCTCTAGTTGGGGACTAATCATTTATGATACGGAAATATATTTAAAGAAGTGTTCGAGAGATTCTCTTCGGCACGAGTCTTGGAAGATATTTTTAGGTGTAAGTTAAGACTAATCCTTCGAAATACTGAGATCTATTTAAAGAGATAACATCTCTAAAAATATGTTCTTTTGCATACATGGTTTGATATCAAACATCTGACTATATACATACCTCAGTTATCTGTCAATTGTGTCACACTATGTTGATTTTGACTTGATGTCAAAAAATTTGAAGAATTCAAAACAAAAAAGTTGCAAAATCCCAAAAAAGACAACTACATGAAGATTCACAAGAATATGAATAATAAATTTCTGGAATAAGATATGTATAGGCCAAAATCAGAAACAAGGGACAACAATAAAAATTAGGAAAAAAAATATTAACCTTCAGAATCCTTTTTTTTTTTTTTTTGACGGAATCTATTGTTATTTTCCCTAATGTTTGACAGTTCATTATTATTAAGAATATCCCTAAAATAAGCATAATCAAACTTTTTAAATAATAAATATTGTTTTTTAGACAAGTATTTTTACAATTATTTTCAAAGACGCATCAAACCTCAAATCTTGCTGCTTTAACAAGAACCAACTCGCTTTTGATTTAATGAACCAAATAATGTGTATTACCTTTTCTTAGGTTGTGTAAAAAAAGGTTGTGTAAAAAAATGTTACTTTTAGCAAAGTAATGCATAATAGTACATTCATTCAATAACTAAACAATGCATAATTCATGAAAGAATGAAAGTTTTATATCACCATTTTTCCCAAAGAACGTCTACTATCATAAATCTAGTGATAATTTTTTTTTTTTATTAAGAGCTTAATTCGTACGCACGGACCAAAAATCAAACCTCTAACCACAAATTTAAAGAACTCAATCTATCAATTATTTTTTAAAGAATCATAATCTATCAATTATGTTACACAATATTGACAATTTACGTTATTATATCAAATTTTTATTTTATCTAATCTAATCTTTTACTCTACTTTTAAATATGCACCAAATTTAAATCCATTCATATATTTTTTTCTTTATTTTAACATTGTCTGTTGTTGTCTTTAAAAGAAAAAAACATTGTCTGTTGTTGCTTTGTAATTTTCTGCCACTTGACAGACAATACATTTGGTTTATCTGGCTTATCAAAAATAAAAAATATATTTAGTTTATCTGGATATTTCTTTCTTTTTATCGTACTTTGTAGATGTGATTAAGTATGTTTTAAAAGACTTCACTTATTGAAAATTTATAGGGTGTAATTCGTAATTTAGGAAAATTTAGGAACCAATTTATTTATTTTTGAAAAATATAAAGTTTAATTTGCAAAATAAAATAAAAAATAGTCAGGCTAACTAGTATCCTAAGACTTTGTATCTTCAAAATAAAGTTAAACACATAAAACTAATAAACATACAATTTCTCATGCAAAAATTATCACATCGATAATTTTTTTTTTTGGAGGGAAACACTTTTGATGAATCAAAAATGCCTTGAGGGCAATTGTTAGCATTTTTCAATATTTTTTTTCTTTTAAATTCTTGTATCATTTGAAAGTCTTTAAATTCAACTTCAACAAAATGCTTTATAAAATATCTTCATTTTGAAAATTTCCCAAGTTTATCATCCAAACAATAAATTTACATTGAAGAATTTGAATTATTCTTTCATTACCTCAAATATGAATTCATCTAAATAAATCCTTATTTTAAAAGTTCAAAGTAGAAAGTAATGGAAATGGCGAAAGAACAAATCAACGAATGTTGGTACCGATAATAAGAATTCAACTCATTTTTTTATAAAGAAGTAATTTCAAATCTCGCTATTGATATCAAGATATCAATGGATAAACTTTAAGTAACTTTATAAACACTTTTTTTAACGAGATTTTTTAAACACTCTTTAAATCTTAACACTTTCTATGACTCTAATAAACCCTTGATATCCAACTCATCTAAACTTTATTTCTCATAAAAAAATATATGACCAAACCAGGTAAACAACTCAACATTACAATGTATTTACCGGTGATATTGGTACAAGTTCACGCTTATTAAAAATTATAGTTTCTCCCGTCTTGAACGAGAAACCATAAAAGGCTTTTTTAAAAAATAACTATGATTAGTAAAAAAAAAACTATAAAAAAAATTGATGAATAATTCCACTTTTAAGAGAAAGGTTCATTTTTCTTAATTATATCGATATAGGACATTGGAAGATGCTTCATTCTATTTCATTTCGTTCGGCACACATAAAAAAATATTCAAATGTAAGCACAAGGGGACAAAAACTTTAAGTTGTTTGGCACAAACAAGACAAGATGCATGTAACAAAATTGATCTACTGTTTTTTCCTCTTTCGATAAAAAGTTGCATTGGATATGATGCAAAGATGTGAACAGATATTTCAGAATTCCCCAAAAATGATAAGAAACAAAATAACGTATTTAGTTGCCTAAATAAAAGAGAGAGAATGTATTTAGTCGACATTTTAGTAGATATGCAAAACATATACTAGTTACTATTAAGGATATTTAATTACTTGAGAGCTTTTAACTTGGTCAATGAAATAAAAACAGACTTAACTATATTTTTTTTGGTGGTGGCCGGGATTTGAACCCCGGACCTTGCATATTTTTATGTATTGTTCATACCAACTGAGTTAAGCTCACGAGGACAATCAGACTTAACTATATACTATTGTGTGTGTGATTCAATAAAAATTAATTAAGACATTTATGTTTTTTAATGTTTTGATTTAATTAATACCTTAATACCCACGTTAGCATAATGATAACCAAACCACATCACTAAAAATTGGCAACCCAGCGCAGTTGGAGAAAAATGAGTATGCTTTTTTGGTGTTATAATGAGTACGGATATTACAACACTAGAAATGGGCAAATGTAGGAGATCAAAGTTAAAATTAAGCCAATAATTTTTTAGGAGTGCTAATAACATTCTTTTTTAAACACTTTCTCTAGCACTCACTCTTTTATTGGGTGAAATCAATGTAGGACCTACACTTTGAAAATGGAACCCACATAAAGTGGTGGGACATACGTTAATTTCACCCAATAAAGGAGTGATTGCTAGAGAGAGTGTTGCTAGCATTCCTCGTAATTTTTTTTTTGGTTAAGTAGGTTAGCAACCAGAAATTTACCTCTTAAAATGAATTTTTATCAAATCAATGTTTAGGTTTTGAGTACCAATAAATATAGTTCATCGTATTAACCTTTACGGTCTATTTAAAAAATCTCCCAACTATTATTGCCATCTCAACAATAACCATGCCACATTATCAAAATTATTTAACGTTTGAAAAAAAATCTACACCGTATTTCTATATGGTTGGTCCTTCATTTGGCTTTTTTTTAATAATTTTTCACCATACATAGGGTTCCACAGACATTCTACTATGGTCACAAACATAAACGATTAGAGTTTAGACACACATGCTTGTGACAATAGAAGAATGCTTGGGGTTCCATGCAAGACCCCACATGACTTGTGTCACCTTTTGTTGTCGCATATGGTGTTCACAAATGTTGTGTTCAAATAGCATAGCTCAACACAAAAATGTATATAGTTTTATTTTGGCCTAATAGTGAAAATTTTCATTTATTGGTGCGTATAAGCCTTGGAATGTTTCACGTTTACAAATTAAATAAACACCTATACGTTAGTAACATTCTATATAAACTCAACTGTACATTTTACAAGTACAAACGTGTAACAAGATCTGCTTATAGTACACAATATGTTCCCATGTTTCCTGAAAGCATCACACAGATTCTAATGAAATTATATAATTGGTCTATGCACACAATCAGTTACATATTTAAGAAAAGTGATGAAAATAGTTGCAACAATCCATGGATCATATGCTTGTTCCAATCTCATAGGAGTGCTCGGGATGCATATATCGAACAGATGTTGGGGGGTGAAGAAAGTAGCACCCCTAAAACTATCTTTCATAATCTTGCAAGCCCAAAAAACTATATTTCTGGAACCCACCTTTCGGGTGACTGAAGGTGGTTTGCTTTGTGTTTAGTAACTTATTTCCAGATTCATCTGTACATGTCTCAAGACCGCAAGAATGGCAAAAGGATTCCAAATCTGATTCCTGTGATGGTTGAAAATAGCATATAATTTGCGAAGATTGAACTAAAACTGACATAAAAAAAAAAAAAAAAAAAACACTAATCTTACAACCAAGATTAATACATTGCGGAAGAAACTTTTGAAAACATTGGCAAATACTAACATATGCCCCAAAGGCACATGCTAAGAAATTTAGAATAGAAATAACTGTCTCAAAATTTGTGCATTCAACCTTATTCCACTTTTTAAAGTCAAAATTTTGTTTTCTATAGAAAGCTTCTAATTTTGGATTCCTTAACTTGTGCCCTTAGGGCACAAGATAGCAAAACCCTTCAACGTCAGATTGATACATTGATATATCTCATCGTTAAGATAAATTTTGAAAGATTACAAACAAAGTTGAAAAGTTAGGTTTTGTTTGGTTTGAGAAAACATGCTCTGGTTTGAGAAAACTGCCACTTGTTTTCATTATGTTCCCTATTTTCAAAAAAGTAGATACCTAATTTCGCCCCTAAAATTGTAGGATTAAATCGACATCATTCTCTACATTAACAACATTCCAAATCTCCAAAATTACAAAATGTTAGAGATGCATTTAAAGCTAAGTGAATAGTGTCACGGATACATTTAATAACAAATTCAAACAAAGGAACAAATCTAATTAATATTTTGCAATTCTATGGGTCATTTTGGTAAATTAACAATGTAGGAGACTAGGTTGATATGATCCTACAATTTCTAGCACCAAATTGGATATTTACTCATTTTCAAAGATTTGCACAAGAAACAACAAAAAAAAATGAAAACAGATCTCAAGATTTAAGTACCACATTGAGACTTCATGTTTGTTTACGGGGAACATAAATGACTCACTCTTGGTATCCATCCGTTTAATGCAATTAACTAACTACAAATGCATTTAGTAATAATCTATATGGGATATAGCAACAATGTTCACATGTTTCTATAGACATAGTAGAAGAAAACATAGTTCATACCTCTATCATCAGGTGTTTTGAGAGCTTGAGCAGAGGATATGGATGAAGTTTGTAGCCACCAAAATTTATGTAAGATAAAGCCAGTGAACGAACCTATAAGTATACACAAGCAAAACCATTAACTTTCATTAAATGTAGGAAATAGAAGTTCTTAAAAGCATCTACATATTTGCAAATAAAGTTATACATCTCCCAAGAACTATAAGAAATATTTCCTCCGGAACACAGGTAAAAGTAGTAATACCACATATTAAGTTTATTCATCATTATGTAGTTCACAAATACAAGAAATAACCACATGTCTCTGTAATAAGTTAACAAACCACCACGAGCAAGAATAGAATTCTATAAAATAAACAACTGGACATTGAGACAGTTTTTCTTTATGCAATCTTTTTATTTGTTTCTTCAGAAATCCGAAGTATTTGATAATATTTTATTTTGGTAGTTCACTATCCAACATAACCCTCCTCTTCTATCTAGGTTTGGGACTAGCTATGCATAGTTTGGCAACAAACATAAAACAAGCAGAGAAAGAACAAATAAAACATTCGGATAAATCATTAGAAAAGATCTAACAAAAGGATTTAATGATTTATTTCAAGCTTGGTTCTTTTAGTTATAGAGTTAAAAGGCATCAGCAGATGTATGTATCTGACTTCACAGAATGAATGAATAAATTGTAAATAAATCACGGGTGGAAGTTTCCAGTAATGTGGTCCAACGCGCTGTATCTATTTTCTGAAGTGTTATCATCCATGTAAGGGTATATATGCAGAAAGAAGATTCATATATCACAAAGTTTAATGGCCACTTCAAGTTTGCAAATGGAGTGCATAAAATGTGGTTTGCAATTTTGACAAAATTTGTCTGAGAAGTTAGCAACAGCATGTGATGAGGTCTAGGCTTTTTTATCTAATTTAGGAACCATTTGGATAAATAGCTTAATTATGTGCTTACTGAATAAGTGAACAAAGTCATAATATTTTTGCAAGCTCTATCACAACTAACATAAGTGTCTATGTCATAAGATAAGTCCAAATAAGCTATAAATAAGCTTTATTAAATACACCCTTAATGGGAATATATAATGAGCATAATAGAAGATAGAAAATTATGGCATAACCTAGTAGCTAAGACATTTCTTTTGAGTTGACATATGGGAAAAATAAGACCAGAAGGGAAAATTTACAGTGCAACGATCATGATGGTTACTACAATGACAAAAGATGCTTCATTTGAAGATAATTCAATACATATAAAAGAAAGTAACAGGCACAAGTGAAATAGGCATGCTACAAAGCCAGACACGAAAAAAATAAGAACAGAATATTAGGAAAAGAATGCAATCTTTGGTTACAGTAATTACTTGATTGATATAAGGTTCCATAATGCAGTACTGCAGATACGATGCTTCGGCTGCTACAGTATGGAAGAAATCGATATAATTACCCATTCGGAATGAGCTGAAAAGAAAAAATTATATCTGTAATTAGCAAACATTCAGTTTTAATATATTATTATATGAGAAACAGGCTAATGAGAAAACCAACGAAAAAATCCATTCGATTTAATTTCTAAAGTCAACAAATTTAATATAGAGGAGAAAGGCTACCGTACGATTCTCCTAGCAAAGCGCATTTCTTTTGACTTCAATATTGGAGTTGATACATGACTAAACCATAATGAAAGTGGTTCACCCTGTGGATCAGAAACCACCACATTACATGGCTGGAATTTATAAACATAAAGAAGAAAAACTAACTAATCATATAAAAGATTAAAGGAATTACCATTGGTTTGCTGTGAGAACCAAGATTTAAAAGCACATATAATGAATGGAACTCGGCTTCATTTTCATGAACATCATTTGAATTTCGATTTGCTTCGTATAGATTGAATAAAGAAGACAGTGTCTTTGTGAGCTGCTCCATGTTGAGATGATGCGTTGATGCGATATTCGGATCACCGATAGAACCCCAGAGCTTGTGATGTGATATAACGTGAAATTTCACCTGCGTGATTAAATATACTGCTAAACTTATTACTTTAGTCTGAATAATGAAACCTTCATACATGTAAGAAATTTGAAATAATATTCCGTTTTTCATCTTAAGGTTTGGAATTAGAGCCTATCACAAATTTGTTAATAGGACACCCACATTTGTCCATATTATCCAAATGTCTATTTAGTCATGGGCATAAGGAGTGGAAAATGTAGCCGCCTTCAATGCAGTAATATCGCCAAACCTGTCCTTATAAAGCTTGGACAATCCTCACCCCTTGAGCAAGCTTTTGGGGTAGATTTAGGTCTAGCAAAATTTTAAGATTGTATCAGAACCTATCCTAGATCTGTTTTTAGACCACCCTAATTTGCACAAGCTCGTCTTGGGAGACATTTGCTCAGCACTGGGAAAATGAGTACAGTCAAAACTATCCTCTCTTTGGCAGCACACATTGGCAAGTAGTTACAATTTGATGATAAACGTACATTTTTGCATGGAGAATTGGTGGAGCACGTTTGTATGGTGATTCCAAAAGAATGTAATTCCACTGATGGAGAAAATAAGGTCGTTAGACCAAGGAAGGTCTTATATGGCCTCAAGCAGTCTCCTCAATCTTAGGGACTATTCAGATTTGTATGATTGGGAGTAAATCAACGTAATTACCACTAACATGAATAGTCTACCTAGAGCCATATCTTGATTGTCCAAACACAATTTTTACTCTCAGCACAAGTTTCAACCGATATCCCCCAATAAATCCCTTCCTATCAGTGCATTTTTTCAACGAGTACCATGCAAACCAATTTAGGTGTTCTTTCCATCATAACAGAAAAGTAACTGGATAAGCCAGTTAGGGGCATTTTGAACATTTATTTAAAGTATATTTGGCCTTGCTTAATGGCATAAACACTTATATTAGTGCTTGAATACACTTACAAAACTAATATATTACATGTCCATAAGTTATTTTAAGCTAATCTCAATAAGTTCCCTAAAATAGCCTATGACCAAGAACTTAACTAAACTCTTTATAATAGCTTATGGAGTACAAACTTAATTAAACTGTTATCCTTAACAGACCCCTCCAAGTCTTCAGCTACTTCATTAAAAAATGGGTTTGCAGAGGAAAGGCAATCAGACCTCCTAACCACAGTTTGAAAACATTCCAAAGGCTAATTTTTCTACCTAGAAGAAAATGGATGGAAAAATCCTACTTGTTCTCGAGCAACCCACTGACACTGAGACAGTTGACGTCTTTCAATCTGATAAGCACCCAAACATTTGGAAAACTCAACCTCAAGTATCTCATACCACTTGATGTAGGATTTAGGCACCCCATAATATCCAAATCATTATGTACTCCACCAAGCATCCCATACTACCATATGAGGGAGGCACTCTATAATATCCATGTCCCTATCGTAATACCACATCTGAGAGCCGACCAGTGTGGTAGAAGTCCCCACAGATGCACTCTACAAAGCTTCACTCGACCAATTTTCTGATCAGCCCCATCGTTGGTAGTCCTTTTCGAGAGCACAAAAACCATATATCTAATAATACCAGATGATAGGAACTCGATCAAATTATTGAGAAATATGGTGTTTACTGATTATACAAACTATTACAAACCCTGAACCTGAATATTTGAGAGACCACGACTCTCCTCAATTCTCATCTTACCAATTACCTAACCCTCTTCATCTGACCGTTACTAGTATTTATAAACAACATGTCTTATTTCACCTGACTAACTCCCTAATTAACCCACTAACTATAGGTTATCTATCAAACTCACTCAATTTTTTGTTCTATAACTTTTGATTCCCAGTATTGTATATCAAAAGGGGTGGCTAACATATTACATACAGAAAGAGCATCAAAAAACTGTAAGGATATATACAGAACCAACCCTTAGCAAGCACCACACAGTACACATTGATTTGATCAACCTATCGACCCAGGTTCATAAGAAGCAGGAGAAGTAATTAGATCTCTAGTACATGCAGGAATTGTGATTGGAGCTAATAGTATGCATCAAATATCAGTTTAATGATAGATATTCATCTAATGTGTTATGTAATATTTATGCATCTAAATAGAGCCTAATTTTTCTTTTGTTGGAGAAGCTAAACTAGCCCACTGAAATTGGCACCGGAGAGAATCGAACATGAGACATTGAGAGGAGCACACTCTAAGGTCCCAAGCCAACGCAAGTGGGTTAAATAGACCATAGAAATTTACTTAAACTGATACATGGAAATCAAAGTATCAGAAATGCAACTTAAATCATGTACCCTAACCCTAACACAGTTGTAAGAGAAAAGTTCACGTTGATAAATGATGAAAAGAAGAAAGCATATAAATCAAAGATATCTAAATGAGAAAACTATACCATTCCCTCATACATGTAGATTGCTTTCTTGTTTACTATATTTTGCATAGTAAGATCTTGACGTATAGACCTTGTCCTATCAAAAATGAAGTCATGAACTACTTCGAACGGATGCTCCTTAGAATCCAGCAAGCTCAAAAGGTAATTTAAAGTATCCTCCAATACATTAAGAGGCCGCATATCAGATGCTTGAACATCTTTGATGGATATAGTTCTGCAAAACTGATACGTGAAATGCAATAAGATAAGCTTTGAAACTAAAAGATATTGAACAACAGGAAGGGTGGCTCCGATAAAATCCACTAAAATACTACAACCACCAACCAATGATTATACGGAATATGGAAAATATAAACTTATAGAAAAAGAAAAAAGAAAAAAAAAAAAACAGTGAAAAAGTGGAGTCACATGCTTTACAAAGTACTATATAATGTACTACACCCAGCTAAATATCTTTCAAAATCATATATATATATATATATATATATATATATATATATATATATATATATATATATATATATATATATATATATATTAAATCATGCTGCACCATTTTGGAGCCAACTCGATATTAAGCTAGACAGTAATTAACAATTCCTCAGGATTTTTAACTGCGTAATCTGTTCATAGTTACATATCTGCCGCTGATGCTTTAAGGATACAAAGACAGTTACTTGAATGTTATTTTTATCTCTTTCAAAATTTCAAAATATAACCATTGAAATATCAAAATTTATTGCTAAATAAATTTATCAAACTTGAACTGCATATTGAGCCACAGTTTATAGTTTCTTATGGGGATTATCAACACAGGCAGAAATGATAACACACAGCTATTATCAATTTAATCACAAATAACATAAGAGAACAAATTTGATCTTACCTTCTTGACAGCAAGATCTGGGGATGATTTTCTGGGATTACCATTTAGCCTCTCAAAAACTGCCAAATCTCGAAGTTTTTCACGCTGGATCCGCTCTCTTTCTGTCGACAAAGTAAAAATGTTCGAAATTAGACATTTCAGGTATATTGTATATGAACTCCTTATAAGGAACAGTAATAGTAACTGATAGTGCGTCACTCATGATTTACCACGGAGCATGCAGAAATGTTTAGGTGACAATTCAACAAAGCTAAGAAAGATGACATTAAAGTATAAATTTTGTCAAATCGAACTAACCATACAAATGAAATGACACCACTACTTTTGTCAAAAACCAAATCTTCAAACAGACCACTCAAGTATAAGTCATTTTTAATAGTTTCAATTGGAGTTTTGGTCTTCCATGACCTTTAACTATTGGGTTATCATGGATCTGATTAACTCTTCATAGCGGTGCTATTGGTCTTCTCTTCACATTACCAAACCATCTTAGGTTTTATTTACAATTTTTTCCTCTCCAATATATATTGGTCTTTTCTATTCTTGTATGTACACTAATTCATCAGAACATCTTCATCTACGTGATATATAGCTTATGATTTTGTTTGTTTTCTATTTACCATCTAACAATCGATACTTAATGAATTGGTTTGTCAGTAAATACATCAAAAAAGGTTGAAAGGTAAAGGCTCAAAGTTCACCCTTGTTGTAGCCTTATAACTGTAGGAAAAAGTCAACCACCTTATCACCGTGCACTAGTTTTAGTCTCATCATACATACCCTTGATTGGCCTCTATTGTAATTGAGTGGCAAATGTTTCCGTACTCTCTGATAAGCTTGAGCAGCACTCTTTGATTACAAATAACACCAAAACTCTCCATTTTATCCACCTACTTGAATCCTAGTGTTGACATAGTTCTCTACCTCTTTGCTGCTTTGTATGAGATAAATCAATTCCATCTAAATTATGCAGCATATGTGATGTGAAGTATGTTCCCCAGTTTTCACCGTCAAGCTAGTTAATCAGTGCACATTTTTCTCTACATACATCCTACTAATCTATCTCACTTTCACGTAAATGGAAAAGCGTGCAATTAAAAAAAAGTCGCTCCAAATTTCTACTTTAACCGAACAGTGGCAGCGGTGCCAACCCAGTTGGGATCGCAATCACTTTCGCTATTGCGATCCCTTGGCATGCCATTTGCCTTTCAAACAAAAAGTGCCCTTAAACTGCATCATGCAACTCTTCTCAGTCCTGAAGAGCATTTAGCACTCAAAAGGAAACAATTTAATAAAATTCCATTCTCTTATGAAATTTCCTTCAAAAACATACATAAAAACATACTCATCATACAATAGAATTAAATCACATAAAAAAATGAACTTTATAATATAAAATCCAAAATTGCATTATAATAATCATACTAATTAACAAGTACGAAGACTTCATGAATTAATTTACCTGGGCACATATAAGAACAAGTTCCAAGTAAAACCCCAAAACTGGAATCATCATTATTGAAATCAGAGGTAGATGCGTTATTATTGGTGCCAGTGGTAGGAGAAGGAGTGACCCTTTGAGATAAAGTTGAAACTTTGGATCGATGATGGGTAGCAGCAGAAGCATTCAAAGGGAATTTTTGGCGCCGTGATTGGGAAAATGAAGAACGACGGTTCCCACTTCCACTCTCCATCGTCTCTCTTCTTTCTTCACCATTTTCTTCAACATGACTTTTTATCCTTTATTATTTTTTGGTTTTCTAGTTGCACCCAATGTTTTCTTTGTTACACCCCTTAAACTCAAAATATTAAACATTAGTTTCCCAAAATACCCTTAGCGTGATCGTAAATGTACTTGAGTTAAGTCTACCTATATCAACGTACTTGAACTAAGTTTGTATATACCGACTTGAACTAAGTTGAAACTTTGGATTGTTGATGGGTAGTAGTAGTAGCATTCAGAGGGATTTTTTGGCATTGTGTTTGAGAAAATGAAGAACGGGGGTTTCCATTTCCACTCTCCATCGACTTTCTTCTTTCTTCATTATTTTTCGATAGTGATTTTTCATCTTTTGTTAATTAAAAATTCCACCCCATGTTTTCTTGGTTGCACCCCCCAATATGAAAATATTTAACCATAATTCTTAAAATACCATTAGCGTGACCCTACTTGAACTGAGTTTGCCTAAAGGTACTTGAAACTAGTTTAGACAAAGATGCAAGAACTAGGTACAAATTGAAGATGCACATGTACTACGTGAACTGAGCTTATGCAAACATACTTTAATTGAGTTTACATCAACGTACTTGAACCAAGTTTGTTTGATGCTATTTGAACTGAGTTTGCATGAGATATATATAAACTTAGAATCTATTTGTGGTATGTTGACATACTTGAATTGAGTTTGTATAGATGTATTTGAATTGAGTTCACGTGCTATTCTAAAAAATATAAATATGAAAACACGAAATCATTCAACATATAATGTTTTTTTTTTTAGGGAAACATATAATGTTAATATAATGAATATGACAACTCATGTGTTTTCATTTTCTTAATTGATGTGAGAAGGTGCTATTTTGCACGACTTCCAATGCGTTTCACATACAATACAAGGGCCACAAAGCATTCTGGCGTTTGTCGTGCATGCTTTGTGTCGTGCCAACAATAAATTTTTTTTTTGACAAAAACAATACTCCCTCCGTCCCATATTAAGTGACCTAGTTGACCATGTCACGTATGCCAATGCACAATTTTTAACTTAAATATCTTTAATAATTTATTAGAAAAAATTATGAAAATTTGATATTTTTAAAATATTCGTCGTGACGAATCCAACAAGATCTTATATGCTATATTTTGTATTTATGTATTAATAGAAAAATGAGGTCAAAGTATGTTATATGAATAATACACTTTTTAAAATTAGGTCATTTAAAACGGGACGGAGGGAGTAATTATTCTTTTGAAAATACCACTTTTTTTACAATTATTTTGAAAATTACTTAAAAATATAACTTCATAAATTTCTATTAAGTTGAGAAAAAGATTCTATTAAATTTAATATTTTATTGTTAATTTAAAAATGTAACATGAAATTAAAAATTCACTTTATTATTCATTACTATTGTTTAGAATTGAAGTAGTACAATTCTGAAGTACTTGATGCAATTAACCGCGACAAACAAGTAATTAATGGAGATCGTGATTGTAGTACTATATTATTCAAATGGCTTAGAATCAAATGAATTTGCAGTACAATTTAATTCTTAAACTGAATCGCTTGTCAAATTCGTTTTTTTAAGAAGCAAAAATAAATTATATATACCGACAAAAGCAGGTTAACATTGTCAGCGTAAGATGTGTCAACAAAATGCAACCAAAGTTATAAGTCCACACAAAAAGGCACAACTAACAAATGCTTAGACAATCTAGAGGGCATGCAAGCCAATTGTGAATCCTAGCACATAAACATAAACAACATTAGCCACCTTCATCCATTAGCAGGAATGAATTTTTATTTTTTCAAGCAGTTGATGCATATTTGTCACCTTGTTTTGGAACAACCTGTTATTACGTTCTGACCACATAACCCAAAAACATAAGAGTCACAAAAGTTGCATAAATGATCTTCTTGTCGCTGACCCGCCTGTTAAAATAAATAAACTGCTGAAAATGATCATGAATATCAAGCGGATTAGCCCCAGATACCCCTATCCATCCACGAACAAGAGGCCACAACTCTCGGAAAATGGAACACAAAAGGAATAAGTGTTGCGCCGCTTCCACTTCTCCCCACCCAGTCACACATAGGCATGGCAATGGGGCGGGGTGGGGACGGGTTTTACCTTCCCCGTCCCCATACCCGATTCTCATATACATACCCGTTACCCTACCCATACCCAACGTGGATGAAAAATTGAATCCCATCCCCGTCCCCGACGGGTTCGGGTATCCCCGCTCCATCCCCGTCCCCGCATTGAATAATTTTTTTAATAAAAAATAGAAGTTTTTTGCATCCCCAAGAGCAACGTTGTAATACATTATCTAACAATACGCTCACTTTAATATTTGTTAGACGAAATGATTTAATTGATCCTTTAAATATCAATGGTAGTTTTATTAATATGACAATTATCAAATAAAATAACATGACATATCAACAAAAAATATTTTTTTACATTTGGGACGGGTTTGGGTATGGGTTCGGGGTGGGTACCTATATACCCGTTACCCGTCCCATACCCGTGTTTTGAAATCGGGGAAAACCCATACCCATACCCAAACCCAATCAAAACGGGGAAAACCCGTCAAATTGGGTTTGGTTCGGGCGGGTAACCGCGGGTATGGGTTTTGTTGCCATGCCTAGTCACACACATCTGAGTCTCATAAAAGATAATCCCGCAAGCCATCAGATTAGATTTGATAGACAACTTGTTGCGAAAAAGACGCCAAACAAAGATAAACACTTTTGTCGGGACTGTCAAATTCTATTTTGATTCTTGTTCCACGTGAAAAATGTTTTATCTGGATTTATGTCACGTTAAAGTCATATGAAATTTTTGTATTTAGGATAGGAATGCGAACAAACTATCATTTCTTATTCTCTTAGTTAACAGTGGTGGTCATTTCCCTATTTATTTATAACTCGGTTCCATTCCTTAATTTTCTAGCATCATCATCAAAGTTGGCAGGTAAAGATTTAAGAAGATGTTCAAAAAACTTATGAAAAAGGTGAGATACCTCTTGCATGCATTAACTTGAGACGTACAGAAAATCCATGACGCATCTTTATCCAATTTAACATCACTATTAATATTTTATTTTTTGAATTAATTTCATAGAACCTATAGCCTTTCGATTTTGAGATATAGCCTATTAATATTTCATTTTCATTCTTTTTTTTTAGAAACATTTTCATTCTTTTTATATTGGGTTAAATATGTTTTTGGTCCTTATAGATATATTAACTTTTTGTTTTAATTTCTCTAAAAAAATTCTTTCACTTTTAGTCCTCCAAAAAAAATGTCAGCTTCACTTTTGGTTTATCATTTTAAGTAAACTCATATGTAAAATTATATTTTGGATAAAATTTTGCAGAAAAGTTCATAATATTATAATAATCTCTCCTAGAAAAAATTAGATTTTTTTAACAAAAAATGAATTAAATATGAATTTTTATATTTTTTTGCAGTTAAAAAATCATTTTTAATTCATGTTTTGTTAAAAAAAAAACAAAGTGGAGGGATTTTAAAATATTATACACATTTTCCACAATTTCATTAAAAAATTCAAAGGTTACACATGAGTTGACTTAAAAATAAGGATCAAAAGTGGTGATTGAAAATTTTATAGGAACTAAAAGTCGAAAGAGAATTATAGAAGGACTAAAACGAAAAAATTGATATATCTATATCAACCAAAAATATATTAAACCCTTTTATCTAATCCGGTTTTTTTCACTTCTCATATCTAAGTGTGGCACAATAAACTGAACACCCTTAGATGCTTGGTAGAAGTCTTGATGCCTCCCCAAGACTCAATAGGTGCGACCCCTTCAACAATCATAGGAAGTCAAATTTTAGAGGTATAATAGTGTTGAATACATGTTAAGACTCTTCAACTGAAGAAATCTTGGATTTGAAACTTTCATGTAAAAATACCAAAGAATTTTGCTACAATTCCAACAATTATGGGTACCATACTTTCATGAGCCATCCTTTAATCATAGTGGCCTTACCTAACCATGATTTCAAATATTGAATATATTCAAAACAGTATGGATCACAATACTTTAGTTACATGAAACTTCAAATTTATATAAGACAGATTAAAAATAACACATCACAAAATACAACTGATATTTTCTAAAATATCAATGTCTCAACAATAACATTATCAATGTAAAACAATTTCTTTGCACTCTAATACTACGAAATTATTATATGAGCAGGTGACACACATACATATTTGTTTAATTGGAATCCTTCTTAGGATTTACGGTAAACCAGGTTTGGATGAAAGTAAGAACTAAAGCCAGTACTGCAGCTAAAAAGGCAATCGTAGCCCATGGTGTATTGAAATGAGTGTTGTAAGCTTGAGCCAACCATGTCTTCCATTTATTTTTGTAATGCTTTTCAATTTGAAACTTGATATGAATATATTTCTTGCTATAGGCTACTGCATTTGTGTATAAAGCGTTGCAATACACTTTTGTTGGCAAATCATCACCCAAATCATTGAAGAGCCTTGCCAATTCTTCATCACTTCCAAGAAAGTTTTGAAATACACCAGCTAATCTAAGTTCTTTTACATCCTCTGCATTGTCAATCAATGAATCCATGAAGGTAACGAAGGAGCAAAATTCATAGTTACAATGAACATCTGGACACATCTCATATGCTATTAAGTTTCGGAAAAAAGAAGATGTGATGTCATGGAACATAAAAATAGGAAGCCTTAGTTCTCCACTAAACCATTTAGACTTGAAGGAAATGTTACTCCAGTTCCACTTATCTGTCTTATTTGCTACCACTTGAATTCCTGCTGCCTTTAGATCCCTTATGCTCTTATAAGTATTCCAGTTAATATTATTTTCTTCCTCATGACTATCTTTTTGGTCTTGAATTGTATTTTCCCCCATCGGATTATGTTCACTTCCTTCAGATTGTGTTTCCATTTGGCCATGTTCTTCAATGTTGGAAATGTTTTTGTGTGACAAGAACATTAAACGAACAAAATCAAGTATATGAAAGGGCATAGGATCCAATTGGACCATTACCATTCCAAGTTGTTTGAATCTACACATTCGAGACCAATTGTGAATTAAAATTCCCAAATCAATACCCGTTTCTTCGCATAGAATCTCAAGCATTTTTATTGGAAGTTGATTCTCCAACAATAAAGTATCTCGAAACTTATGCATCAGTTGGTCAAACTTAAGGTTTAGGGCATCCGGGCATTGGTCATCAACATTTTTCATAAAGTGTAGCAAAGAACATCCATCCACAAATAATATCCAAGCAAGATCATTATCATTGTAGCCTTCAATTGCATCCTCAGTGAACATATTCTTCACATATTCAATATTATCTTCAATCTTTTTAAGCAAAAGCTTACATGCTTCATTAGCATCTTTATCAATTTTTTTGCCGTAATCAGCAACAAATATTGATGTCCATAGAAGCTTGTAATGCTCTCCTTCTTTCAGACTTTCATTCTTGTGATGAATAGGACCAAATGATATAATCTTTGGTGTACAACTAGTGTTTTTGCCCGTGCGACGCACGGGTGGAAAACGGTCGACATTTGACTGCACCTCGTCCACATTCTACATGACACATGATCACAAATTAATATTACGTGTATTATAGCCGACGACAGGCCACCTACTACACGACGTGCACATGACACGGACACAAAGCCTAGAACAATAAAACAAAAAATTTCTACCAAATATTCTTGCATCAATTCTCCTATTGCAAACATGTAATCCAACAATATTTTTTCTCTTACAACAGATTAACTTTTTTTTAATGACCTTTTTCCCTCATTATCCAAGTGTAATGAACAATAAAATCAACAAAAGCCTAGATGGTAGGAGACACCAAAAGTATTTGACCTATTGACCAACGACCTTGAATAGTAACAATAACGGTAACAGTAACGGTAACTGACACTTTACAAAATTTATTTTATAAATACTTCATCTTCATTCATAATTTTTACATCATTCTCAAAATATTTATCAATACTTTCAAAATGACAAAATATTTGTTTTTTATTTGCATCAATCTACCTGCCATTGTTCTGTTCCTCATTAGTATCATCAATATTGAAGAATTAAGAATATGTTACGTAGGAATAATTATATTTAACGTTTTCTCATTTTGAAGCTTAGCTTAGATTATTACCATTTGTTTTGATAGAGACATAACTTAAATCATTGTCATGGTTTTTGTAATTGTTGTTATTGAATAAGATGATATTTTTATGTTTGGTATTCATGATAAATTTTTTGTGTCAAAGTGGGATGCTAATTTGGTTTCCCCGATTCGTGTTGTGAATTTGTGATGAAAGACCTTGCAGGATAGCGAATGAAATTTCATTGGGTGTAATGATAGTTGTCTTGAAGTTATGTTTACATACTTATTTCGTATTATTTATTTTATGTCATTCAATATTTATGTTACGACGCAAGAAATACAAACAAATCACGTTTACCTTCGATTTCAAAAACGAAATCCAAAACATAAAAAAAAAACGTTCAAATTATTTAAAAAAGAGCACTACGTTAATATATGTGATGCACATGTGAAATTACTGTTGACCACAAACCACACGACGCTAACCCAAGAGAGGAACAAAAACTAAAGCCCTGAAAATTATAAATTTCTAGGGTAAGTTCTTGCACCTATACTTTTGGGATAACAATTTTTTATGACATTGCTCATATTTTCACAAACTAAAACTATGAAAGTTATAAATTTTTTGGACGAATTCTTACACCAATATATTTGAAGGTGAAGATATTTTGAAAATTAAATGAAATCAACTCTAGGTTTGAAATAATTTTAGTAATTAAGTTTAAATGAAAATTTAAACATATTACTATTTAAACATATTACTATTAACACCACCTTTTTTGGCATGCACCTCTACATGATGTAAGCTGAATTGGGCAGGCCCAACCTCCCCTCATCAAACCCGGCCACTCCTCTCCCACACTCATTTATGATTCAACGCTAAAATGGAGACATTGGAGAGCTCTCTCCCCTCACCGCCGCCGCCACCACCACCACCACCACCACCACCTTTTTCTCCCCCGAACCACCGCCGTAATCAGCCTTGTTTGGCCAAGCAAACCACTTTTTCTTCATCTGCTCAACCTTCTCTATCATTTTATCCGAACAGAATCACAAAAAGTGCATATCGAAAAATGGGTCATCTCTTGAAGTAGTTTTCCGAGTAACCTACGGTTGTTTCATCGATCGAACCTATGTACTTTCATTCATTACTTCTTCGCATCAAAAGGGTATCTAATTTTTTTTTTCATTTTTCTTTCAATAGACAGTTTTGCATGTCTTGTAATTTTTGATTTATTTATATTATCTTTTTGCAAAATCTTGTGTTCCATGTTTCTTCTTGACTTTTGAAAATTAATTAATTTACATTTTGTTTGTGTTAGATCTGATTACCAACTGATGTTTGCGATGTGTCTTTTTAATTGATTTGGTATCAGCATTGGGATTATCCCTTATGGAGGAAAAAAAATTTGTTTGGTCCCTCACTTGTTGAAACTAATGTATTTATTAATACTTATCAAATTGATATTATCATTGGACTGATAATGCTGGTGGAATGCCTCCAGAAATAATAATATTTTCTGCAAGAAACATTGTATTCATGGTCTTAGAAGTATATTGAATTTGGAAAAAACATAATACACAGAACCAGTATATTCAGAGAATCGATAGTACTTAATCATTAATATTAATCTTGAAATAAGTTAATGAAGTAGTAAATATTTTTCTAATCACAATGGACATGAAGTTTCGGTAGATGTTCTTGCCATGCCACGAGTTTTTTTTGACCTGGACAGTTTAAGTGAAGTACTTTCATAAGACAACAATCACATTGTGTTATTTTCAATTATTTTGAGCTAAAAATAAAATATTTACAAATATTGCCATCTAAATTGTCTTTTGTGAAACTTTTGTAACTCCTTTGAAACTATTGAAGCTAACTTGTGTAGTTTGGCTTTATATTGCTACCATTTATGTTATTGTAGATCATTTGAAAAAAAAAAGGAACTCCTTTGTACACTTGTAGCTACTATACGTGTGAATATGTTGTCGTGAGCTGTAATCTAGTGTAGCTCTATTTCATATTCACTCTTTCCTTTTATTTTTTTTCCCATCATCCCTTTTCCTTTGACCTGAAAATAGGTGCAGAGAATCTTTGTTACTGCGGAGAAATAAATCAAGAATAACAGCTCAATCGAGTCTTAAAAGGAGAGATTAATTGAAAAATAAAGATAAGTTGTTTGGTTATTTTTGTCTTGTTGTTTTCCCACTTTTTTAATGTTGTGAGAAACATTCACATAAAAATTATTAAGATTGAAGAAGAAAAGAAATGGAAATGCTACATGATTAGATATTCTGCTTGTTTGGTGATTGAAAGTGCATAGTTTGTGGTGATTGAAAGTGCTAACTTAATTCATCAATGTTTCTTCCAAATTTATTTCACCTTTTTAACAACTTCGTTATTAGGAAAAATTGCTGATGTTGCTGCCTTTTTTTTGATGTAGGGATGCCAGTGACTGAAATAAGCTCCATGTGGGTATGAAATTCAGGTATTTTTGTTGTGCATAATTTGTGTTATTGGGCAGTATGGTTAAGTCACATATACAACTTAGAAATTATAAAAAGAAAGAAAACTTTCAATAAAATAATTATGTTTTTAATAAAGCCTACAGATGGTGAATAGAGAAAGAAAACTTTCAATAAAATAATTCAGTTTTTAATAAAGCTTTCACTTGTCTCTTCATTAAGATGTTATGCCATAATCTTCATTAAGATGTTATACTATAAACTTGTCAATTTAGAGAAGATATATCCTTTGCTCTCATAATAAGGGCTATCTTATTATGATTATGTTTGGTTCAATGTAACTAACTATTAAGAAAAGCCTTTTCATATTATATTACATACGAATCAAGTCTTGTTGCGTTGAAATGAGTAGAAATGTGAAAATACATTCAGGCTTTTGTTAAAACACCTGTTAACAAACTAAATTATTTATGTAGGAATCTCAAAAGGGTCTAACTGGCACAACAAATTGGTATCTCTCTCTCAAATTCCAAATCAAACCAAAAGATGTAGAAAGGGCAGTTGACTTCAAGTTTTTTTTTTTCCTTTTCTGCTATAACTACTTGAGTTGAGAACTTCGTTTGATGAGAAATCTGAGAATTCTCTTGAACCTTAGCAAAGAGGTAACCCCTTTTTTATAGCTCTTATAATGGCCTGTGGTTGTATTAATCCTCGCTCCATATTCAAAATGATAAAACAGCTACACACTAACAAATATATACATGTATGTTTCTTTTATGGCTTTCACATGTGTGACTTTCATTGGATTTGTAGACACACTTTAACATACTTTTTATAATGTCACTTTAAAATAACTACTTGTTGCCAATCTATTGTTTTTCCAAATTAATATAATAATCTGCCAATAACCAGTTTATGATGCTTGTAGCTCCTAATTCAGTTTTATACATCTTTAAATTCTATATGTTGATTACTTTAAAATGGCGTTTGTGCTTTCAGCAATCACACTGTTAAAAAATTCAATTGTGTTAAAACTGAGAAGTTAGTTAAAAGCTATCCTATTCCAACAAAATGATACTCAAGTTTAATTAGCTTCTTTCCTTTTTTCTTGCAACAATTTTTATTGTTTATTTTATTTCATGTGATGTTGGTGTGTTAAGAGGGTTATAGGCTAAAGGTAATGCACTATCCTCACTATTCTGCATGTGCAGCGTATATTGAGAATAATTAACCTGTCATTTCCACTTTTAAATTTGAAAATAGTCAACTTGCTGCGTATATTGAAATTTTTAGTATTGTTTTCTTCTGTTTAAACTTGGTTGTGCTATGTTCGGATTAATGTTCTCTTTTTGTGGATGATAACTTTTGAGGTTAGAGAAGTTAAATATGATGAATACATACAATTAGGAGTATGAAAAAGTGAGTAATAGAAAAAGTGAATTAAGTGAGTAATAAGAGTAGTGCTATGGTAAACTCCATTCTCAAATCTGAAGAACATCCTCCTGTTTTATTTTGTTTGTGTGATTCAACCTTTTCTGGGATTCTGGTACATTGAGAAACTGTGAATGAAGGAGCTGCCAACTTTGCATTCACAAAACTCAGGAAAAGCCTTATAGAAATTAGATTGATATAGATTTTGAATATACAAAAGGTAGATGTCACCATGACGATTGTCACTTATGTTGCAGGAAAACAATGAACTTAGGTTAATAGTTACAATAACTTATACATGTGCATATATAAATTCAGATATAACTCATGCTGAGTAATTTTTGTTCTCTTTGAAGCAAAAAAGTAGTAAAAGATATCATGATTCATTTTGTGATTGACATTTATGAGTTTAGTATGAATGAAGTATTTTCAATAATTGTTTTCTTCTTTTTTTTTTTTTCTGGGCAGATTGCATACAAAAGAAAGGTTTGAAGGGAGGAAAGGATCAAGTAGAGATGAAAGAAACATACCTGTTAATTTTGGAATGGAATAGAGAAACTCACCACAATGCAGCTGAAACACCAATGCCTGTGACAAAGCTTCTAGTATTTATAGATTTTTTTTTAGAGGCTATATAAATTTTTTTCGTGCTAAAAGGTTGACAAAATGGGATAAAATCCCACAAAATCTGGAAAGTGTTTTACTTTGTGAGGCTACATTCACTTTTCCAGCTGTAAAGTGTCCTTACTTTGTAAGAGTTGTCCTTTTTATGTCTGCCAAAATTTCTTCCCCAGCAAGTAATAACCCACCAGAAATGTTGATCTACAGGAAAATTTGGCCAAAATTGGCTATTATCTTTTGTAAGATTTATTGATACTTATAAAATCTTTCATTTTGCCGCAAAATTATTGGAACCCTTTGGATCTTAGGAATCGAAATTCGATTATTTCGATCAAACCTTTCTTGTGCCTTTTTGAGTTGCGAAAGCCTTTTATCCATAGTAGATAACTTTTGAACAGTAGACAACTTTTTTATTGAGTAATAATAACTAAATTTCAAGCTCTTGCGGACAATTTGATATTCTCTTTCAAAATTATTTGAATTTGCCACATATATTTTATGTTGAATTTTAAGTATTCATCTTTATCTACAACAAAAATAAAGCAATTTAATATATTAGTAAAATAAAGATCAGATTTAACCTGAAAAAAGAAACATACATACATACATATATATATATGGGGTTTGCTACAATAGACCCACTCATTTTCATGAAGGTCTATTTTAGCAAGGAGCACCTTTTCACTTGGACAAAAATACCCATGTTTTTGTTTTTTGAACCAATTAAAATTAAAGGACACAAATGTAATTGTCAATTTTTCTTTTTATTTTCTATTTTTCTTACTGTTCTTTGGTATCTCGTATCTAGCGCTTTTTCTGAGTTTTTGTCATCCCTCTTCCCTCATCAATCACTTTCTCTGTGTTCTAGTTTTCTAATCTGCAATCTCTCTTCTCTTGAAATCTTATGAGGTTTCAATTTCTTTTTTCCAATTATGTTTTCGATTTTAGTTTTACACAGAAAAGGAACTGATGAAACCCTATATCCCAAAATAGGATCCTAGTTTCAGTCGCCGCCGTGGGCTGTTGCGGCTCCGCCACCCATTTCAGTTGCGCGTGTTGCCTTCCTTAACATCAACAAGGCGATATTTTTTTGTTAGTTTTTGGAAGCAATTCTAAATTTTGGAACAATATCGTGATTTAGAATCTGCAGATGACAATTACATTTGTGTCCTTTAATTTTAATTGGTTCAAAAAACAAAAACATGGGTATTTTTGTCCAAGTGAAAAGGTGCTCCTTGCTAAAATAGACCTTCATGAAAATGAGTGGGTCTATTGTAGCAAACCCCATATTTAATATACTTACAAAAAAAAGGTCATGTTGAACTTGAAAAAGAAATTCTACAACAGCTAACACATCCCGCTTTCCACTTAAGTTTGGGCCACGCTAGAGATCTTGATACTTTATTATAACTTTTTTCACTTAAGTTTGGGCCACGCTAGAGATCTTGATACTTTATTATAACTTTTTTCAAAATATTTTATATATATATATATATATATATAGGGTTATGTTACAAGACACCTTCATAAAAAGTAGTGTGGTGTCTTTTATCAAGTCACACCTCAAGGTGTGATTTTCACTTTTTTAGTTATAACTTTGATAAAAGACACCTTCATAAAAAGTAGTTGGTGTCTTTTAACAAATGCTCATAGAGTAACTTGATAAAAGACACCTTCACAAAAGGTGTCTTCTATCATAACCCATATATATATATATATATATATATATATATATATATATATATATATTCAGAAGAAATAATATATACCTTAGTTGAGTGAAGGATGGATTGTCGATGCTAGAGAAGTTAAGTGAAAGAGTTGATTTGTTTTCAAGGTCACTAACTTAGAATATGTGTCGTGAAAGGTTTAAAATTGAGTTAAAGCATAGTGGGATTAGAAAATGACGTGAAGCCCACGGTCTCTGAACATTAGTAATTATTTTTGATGAATGAGTGAGGGATATACAATCTCTAGTGGGGCTGCGTATAAAAGGACCTTGTCAACGGATCAAGCTGAAGAGAGGAGCCTGAACTCGAACGTCAGACATCATGAAACCACTATCAAGGGAATTATTGCGCAAACCCGTGAAATTAGCCGAATGGAGGTTAAGCACTGTATGCCCCGTCATTTGGATAGAACATCCAATCAAAGCTTATTTTTGAAATTTTTATCTCTTTATCTTTCTACTTTTATTTATGTATTTATTAGTGTGGTTTAGACCCAAAAAATAATTGTACCAAACACTATAGTAGAGAATTTAGGGAACCCACAGTTGAGGGACAAAGTTAGTGCGATATGGTGGTTTTTGACTTAGAGTAAAGCAGACGCTGACGTAGGTGGTGCTCGCTTTCCGTATTAAACCGTATCCTCTTTTCCTTAAGCCATAGATAGGGATCTTGTTGTTCGCGACGAATATTCAAACTTTTCCTCGCCGAATCGACCTGATCGGTGAAGGAAGGGTGGATTTGAATGTTAAATTCATTTTTTTTCCTCTTTCCTTTTTAGGTTTTATACGGCTCATATGCGAGTGCACAAACAATTAGCAATTGACAAACCCTCACACATTTATGTATTTAAGCACCCCCTCGATGTTCTCAATGTGCTCGTCAAGTGGGGGTTCGAGTTTCCCTAATCCTTCTGGTGAAGGGCTCGTATGCTGCACAATCAGCATATGAGCAAGATGAGGATCGCGAGTGTTTGGATGTGTGCCTTCGTGAATGGTGTGATCTTGTTGATCTTCTTGCATATTCCTTCAGAGGATCTAGAGTTGGGCTCTTTCCCCTTCTTCTACACTGGGAAGCGGGAGAACAAACAACTAGCCTGAGGGCGGAAGACCTTCCACGTGTGTCCTTGGATGTCTCCATGATATACCTATTTTGATCGTCGATCACTTGTGTTTGTTGACATAGGGTCTGGATGATGTTGTTGAGCAAGGCGTTTGTAGAAGACGCGTTGTTCGTTCCTTCTTTTACTCGTGGATGATCGTACAATGGTGCCTTGCAAAGATGAATTACAAATTGTGGTATTTTTTGATGGGTCTCCTCCCTGAGGCTGTTAGTAGGGGACGAAGTCAAGGTTTGTTCGTTACGATGGACGTGACCGACCTCGCTCTGTAGTTGTGTGGTCACACCATCAACCATTTTTTAGTAAGATTTTTTTTTTTTGTAGTTTTGATATTTTGTGAGCGAAAAGATGAGGATAATTAGTTTCCCACAAACAGCGCCACTGATATTACCTAATAAGAGGACTAGTGTTTGGTGCAATAATTTATAACATTTGTAAGCTTGGACCAGGGGGCTTGTACCTGTAGACACTCTGACGCTCAAATCAGCATGTGAACAAGAAAATGGGTTAAATGTAGCAAAATATCATACCTTTGGGAACTATAAAAAGTCTCCTTATATAGTGAGGAAATGCATGTGGCATTGTTAATGACAAGAGTCGTTGCTCGACGGTTAAGGTTGCAAAAACTGTAACCGTCGAGTGTTGCGAAATGACAATCATGGAAAACATTATTATTTTGTCTGAATTGGCGCCCCCAAGTTGTTAAGAGCACCCCTCACGGGGAAGGGGTGTGAAGTGAATGATTCTTCCAATAATAAATTGCGCATGTTTTATTGCGCTGACGAGCATAAACCTTTTAGGAGAGTCTAGAACAAAATCATTTGAAGAAACACCATTATTCTTACTTAATTACTTAATTTTTTTAGATTAGTTTTTCCTTATGATACGACATCCACTCTTTTCACGAGACCAAAGAATAATTCACTTAATATTCAAAATATAAAGGTATTACAATTAAAATTAAAATAAAAACTATTTTCTGCAGTGGGTTTCTATATCTAATTTCTGGGGTGGAAGAACCATAAGCCCACGATCAAATAGACAAATAAAATTGAAGGGAGCTTCTGTTTGCTCGCCTTATAATTCTTAAAAATCACCATGTTCGAATTTATGTTATCTATCAGAAAACAAGAAAAGTAAATGCGGATAGATGTAGTTTTTAAGAAATATATGTAGGGGCTAAAATTATGTCTAAAATTGAGATCTACAAATTTGTTATTGCATATTAGCTTAGCTCAGTTGGTAGGGATATGACATATTATATGCAGGGGCTGGGGTTCGAACCCCGGACGCCCCACTTCTCCACGTATTATATGTGTGAGCTTTAGCCACTACTAGGCTACTTGACAAAAAAAAAATTTGTTATTGCATATAGTTAAGAGAAGTATTTTGTCAAATAGTTAAAACAAGTACTATCATGCAGAGAAAAAGAAACTAGGTTGAAATCGCATATATAAACACTTGAAGAACAAATAATAAAAATGGTAGAAACAAATACATTAGCTATAGTGTACCTTTACGATAGAGTCACTAAACTTCGACACTCCAACGCAGCAGTGAAATTACTAGTGCTAGGTAACAAAGGAAGAAATGCTGATAATGCAACAAAAGATATTCTATAAGTTTTTTTTTTTCTTTGATGAAAGGAGAGTTCTAAAGTTGTGAGGTCCAATAATTGCAAGTAAAATGGAAATGGAGAAAGATCTAGGGTGAAATCAGTTATATCGTTTCTGGGATTTAAATTTTTTATAGGGTGAAATCACTTATAAGTTTAGCAGGGACTAAAATTATAAGTAAATTTTTTTTTGTAGGGATTAAAAAAGCTATTAAAATTAAGTAAGGACTAAACTTAGAAGGTCGCCATTTTATAGGGACCAAAAACATATTTAACCCATAATAAAAATGAAAGAAACAAATACACTAGCTATAGTACCTTTACGATAGAGTCACTAAACTTCGCACTCCAAGGCAGCAGTGAAATTACTAGTGCTAGGTAACAAAGGAAGAAATGCTGATAATGCAACAAAAGATATTCTATAAGTTTTTTTTTTCTTTGATGAAAGGAGAGTTCTAAAGTTGTGAGGTCCAATAATTGCAAATAAAATGGAAATGGAGAAAGATCTAGGGTGAAATCAGTTATATCGTTTCTCGGATGTAAAACAAAGCATGAGATATACTTTAAAGTAAGATTCTTTTAGAGGATACTTTATAGTAGGATGAATAATGCAATGTCGGACAATACATTTATGAAATATTTATATTCATACCTATTTTCTAATCCACTCATTTTAGGTGGAGTGACAAGTGGCGTGCAAATATTCGTAACTGAATTAATAATCCACGTAAGGTATATGATTTTACTTTAGAAGAAATGCTACAAACGAGCAAATATTCGTAACTGATTTAATAATCCACGTAAGGTATATGATTTTACTTTAGAAGAAATGCTACGTACAAACGCTCACCTTTTTAATATTCTCTTTAACACTTACTCTCTTATTAGATGAAACTTATGTGAGTCCTACAACTTTATATGATATTTATGTCCACTATTGTAATACCCACAAAGATTACACCCAATAAAAAAGTAAGTGTTAGAGGGTAACATTTCTCTTATATTTCTATTTGCACGCCTTATGATTCTTAAAAATCACTATGATCGAATTTATCTATCAGAACACAAGAAAAGTATATTCGAAGAGATGTAGTTTTTAAGAAATATGTAGGGGTTAAAAGTATGTCTAAAATTGAGATCTACAAATTTGTTACTGCATATGGTTAAGAGAAGTATTGTCGTGTAGATAAAAAAAATGATAGAAACAATTACATTGACTTTAGTACCTTTACCATATAGTCGTTAAACTTCAACACTCCAAAGCAGAAGTGAAATACATTATAGTAAGATTTTTTATTTTTTGAGAGGGTACTTTATAATAAGATGAATAATGCAATGTTGGACAGTTGTATTTATGGAATGGAGATGTTTCTATTCATATTTATTTTCTGATCCACTTATTTGTACCTGATTTAATGATCCACTCATCGTAGGTGATTTAAAGTTGCATGATCGTTAAAAAGATCTTAAGATACCACCTCATATTTAGGCAACATTTAATTATGGTTGATTTTATTTTGGAGAAATCAAAGCTAAAACTAAAAATGTACAATTAAAAAGAAAATATTATCTTATGAATTGTGTATTTTTACTTTCTTTTTATTTTTAACATTGAAAAATAGTTCTTTTCAATATAAATTATTTGCTTTTTATATTTAATTCCTTAACAAATGTCTAGAGCTACTTGTTAGCATGATCTAAATTGATTTTGTTCATGTAACCAAAAAAATATATTTGATTTTGTTCTTTTCATTGATTCTAACTTGCCGCTAGGATTTGTACTTATACTATATATAAAGGAAAACATGATTTTGAAGTGACTCTTTCACTTTTAATTATATTAAATTAATTTATCTATAAGAATGTTATATTATTGATGTCATTTAAAAAGATGAGAATTTATACTAGTATGCTATATTGTTGGTGCAAAATATGAATGTGTAAAATACCTATATCTATAATTTCAATCAAAATTTTATAAAAAATTAATGTTCATAATTTATACGTATTAATGCAATGAAAAAGGTGGACATACAGCTCGCAAATTCGTGACGTTATGGTCGCTGCTATTGTTCACACGGTCTATTCTATTTGGCTGGCTCGAAATGCGGTAAGGTTTGATGCTACCACTGTGTCTTTTCATGCGACATTGGCCAAGGTTTCTTCCTTCATTACTATGTCGGGTAACATCTCCAACGGAAACTGTGTAGCTGCAGATGTTGCCATTTTGGATCAGTTCTTTATTTCTCCCACATACAGGCGGTTCAAAGATATTATCCCGGTCTTTTGGAAAGGCTCCTACCTTTCCTTGGGTTAAAGCTAACACAGATGGTTCGGTCAAGAATCATTTGGCGGCTTGCGGAGGTATTTTTCGTGATTATCGTGGCACTTTTTTAGGTGGCTTCGCAAGTAATATTGGTGGCGGTTCTGTGTATGATGCTGAAATTTTGGGACTCATCTTGACCATGGAATTTGCGATTGCTAATAATTGGACCCGTGTTTGGCTTGAAACGGATTCCTCTAGCGTGATAAAAGCTTTTCATAAGCCTTCTCTCGTTCCTATTTGTCTTCGTAACCGCTGGCATAATTGTACTCACAAAGGCTTGATTTTAATTTGTTCTCATATTTTCCGTGAGGGAAATTCTTGTGCGGACGGGCTAGCAGCCATGGGTCATGACACTACTGATACATCATGGTTTACCATTTTGCCACCTCATTTGTTGGCGGATTTTGCTAGGGACAGGAATGGTCTCCCGAATTATCGATTTCCTTAGCTTTCTTTTCCTTTTTTTTTTTAGCCTTTGCTTTTTCTTTTCTTTAGAGGGTTTTGGCCTAGCCCCCCCCCCCCCCCCTGTAATTTTTTTCCCCTTTTTTTGTTAATAATATTACTTATTAGGAAGGCGGTAGAGGATGGGAGTGTCTGTTAGGTGCCAACCTAGTTGGGATGTTTGAGGCGCTCCCGGATACCCAACCTTCCTCTTGGCCTTATCAAAAAAAAAAAAAAAAAGGTGGACATACAAATACAAATGGCTATTTAAACGCTATTTTTTTATAATTATTTTACTCAAATGGTAAAACAGTTTAAATAACCTTGTACCAAAATAAAATAAAATTGAAGTAGCCCTTAAACCACTCACACTTTTATATTAAAATTTTCACTCAATTCTGCTTCGAATTCAAACGCAACTTATTTCATGTGTTCATCATTTTTTTTTTTTGACCATTTTCGTTAAAAAAATTAATATTTGTTTTATTTTAGTTAAAAAAAAGCTCATTGGTCATTTTTCATATATTTAAGAATAAATTATGAAATTGAAACCCTAGATTGTAAGTGTCTGACAATTTGAGACCTCATATTCCCAAAATAATAAATTTCTCCCTGAAAATGAATTGTTATGGGATTTATGTCAGTTAAATGACATTTTGACTTGTCTTCGTTGATGACACATCATATGGAGCATTGTGACAATATTTCTACAATTAATTTCTACATGATTGATTTGTAAATTTCATGGAGTAGTTTACCATTATAAGTATGAAAATTAAGGAGCATTTTGCCTTTTAAGTAATTTAAATTTATGGAATATTTGCATAATTTTTTTAAACTTTTGCAGGAAATGAAGTATGAATTTGGAATCATGCCACCACCTATCAGACTAAACATATGATAAAGTAGACCATTCTTGTGATTATTATCCAAATCAACAAGTGTGTTTTACATTGTTATAACAGTAGTCATATGATCATAATCATAACCAAAAATATAAAACAGGTCATAATCAAAATATATCATCTTAAAAAAGAGTTTTACTATCCTCCATTTACTTTATTTATTTTTTCATATAGTTATGAGAGAGAACTCTTTCGTAAATGAAAAATAAATAGAAGAAAGCCAAACTCCAAAAAAAAATTATAAGATTGTCACGATGTTGGGTGTAAATATTTGAATCTTGAGATGTTAGCCAGAGCTGGAATGAATAATGTCAATTATGGTCGATGTGCTTGTGATCACTTTGATCCCTAATATGAAAATGGAACTTTTATTGAATGTGACGGTGGCCAGGGCTGCTATGACATGAAAATGAAACTTTAACATGTTAGTCACCTTTAACATGCATTAAGAATCCAATGCTTTTTAGTCATAGTTTTAAAACTCGGTTCGGTCATCGATTCGGCAAGGGTGTTGGGTCACCGAGTTAATGGTCGAACCACTGAGTCACTGGTTGAACCGCATGACTAAATCGGATTAAACCGAATAACTCGGTTAGATGGCTCGGTTTTAAGATTAAATTTTTATAGGTATTTAACCCGATTAAATCAGATTGAACCAATGACTCGGTCACTTAAAAACTAAAAAACATGACATATAATATGTATATTAATATTTGTATAACTATATTTTTTTAAAGAGTATGGCTATATTTTGATGGCAGAAAATAGATTTTGTTTTGCATATATTAATATTGATATAATATGTGTATATGTTTTTTTAGGGGAGAGATGATTTGATATTACTTTTTTTTTTTTTTTAAAGAATGATATGATATTACTATTATTGGGTAAAGAATATTTTTAATAATGATATACTTACTTTGTCAAAAAATATATCTACTTAAATATTATTATATTTTATTTTATAACACAAGCATCTAATTGATTTGATGGTTAAGTTTCCATTTATTCCACCTTGATTTCACCCCATAAAAAAATAAAAACCCTAGTTTCTTCTCCTTCATCCACCAAAGAGGGGTGATTTAAGTTCAATTTTTGACCCAAAATCACCCCTCTAACTCGTTTTTCTATTTCCCTTTTATTGAAATAAGTGATTTTCACATCTATTTCGTTTTATTTTGTGATTTCGCCGTCTTCGTGCAACGTTGGTTGTTCGTCGTCTTTGTGCGACGTTGTTTGTTTTTCTTGTTTCTCTCAGGTATTTGATCACTTCAGATTGTCAGATCAACTTCGATCCAGTGCAGATCCAATCAATGACTTTGGCGTCATCCACGTTGCAGATCCGAAAACATGGTTATTTCGGAGATTTAAATATAGTCATATGTGTAGGCATTTGTATTTTGTCGTTTTATGCTATTAACATGGATGTTGTGAGCCTGTTCACAGATTCACCCTTTTTGTTTTTAGCGAATTTGCATTATATCGATGTACTCTTTCAATTTGAATAAATGAATGAATATCTTTTATTTTGTCAAAAAAAAAAGTTTCCATTTATTCCGTTTAATGTAGCATTAATGGATTTAATTAATGACTAATTATGATAAAAAAAATATTAAATCGGATTGGCTCCGAAAACCGACCGAGTCGCCGATTTTAACTGGTTTTTAGCGAGTCTTGCCGATTTCTACCGGTTTATTTACATGACCAATCCAATAAATGGCTCGAACCGGTATAGCCATCGGTTTTCAATCGGACCGGTTCGATCGACCGGTCCAAGCCGGTTTTTAAGACTATGCTTTTAGTTCATGTCCATCAATCGATGATATTTTAATTAGTCCATATGCTATACAAAGTCTGGAAATGACATTATATTAATCTTGTATATTAGGAATGCTTCTTTTTTTTTGGATAACTCTTACATGGTCACATTTACAACAAAAAAACACATTAACCAACTTTTTCAATAATAAACATAATTGTTTTTTTTTATTACCTTTTTTTGTGTGTCTAAAGAGTTTAAATTTATGATTGTGACCGCATAAGTATTGTTCATTATTTTATAGATAAACTGCTTGAGGTTGATTTGGTAAGAAGATAAAAAAGGAAGCAAACCCTAAACTTACTATATAATACACGTGTCTCGATCCAAACCATACCGCTTAGTTTTTTTTATTAGTAGGCGTTAAACTCGGTACCTTAGGGTTTAAAATACTCACACACATCGAACAACAATCACTTGTGTTAGACTTTGATTTGATGTAAAGTTTTAAGAATATTGAATCATGAAATTCTACTTTTTGTTGCTCTACTTTTTATGATCAAACTTTATATATAATAGTTACAAAAAGATGTAAAGTTCTATAAACATGAAAATAGACATTAGCACATATATAATAGTTACAAAAAGATGTAAAGTTCTATAAACATGAAAATAGACATTAGCACGAGAGTCTAACATAATTACTAATCACCAGCCACATCATTACATTACTCAATGGAAATCAGTTTCATTGCATTCTAATTTAATGACACTATGATTCTTTTTTTGAAACGGCTCAACTTTAATTAAAAATGTAGACACATTGTACAAGACAAAACAAGACGCGCTAAGAAACAAACAAGGAAAGGAAGGTCCCGCCCTGCGACAACCAAGGGCAGTGCTATTTCTCGCAAGCAAATTTCTCAAGAATTTCTTGCGAACATAAAATGCACTTGTAACAAAAAAAATAAAAAACATAAAATAGGACCCACTTGCCATACATGGGAGGTGCTGCATTAAAAGGATAGCAGTCGGGATAACTTCGGGAATGTTGTTTTCGCTATAAACAGCATAATCCGACAATCAAACAACCAAGAGGCAAAAAAGCATCCATACGCCCAACAACCGATATAGAAACAAGCTGCACAAATTTGAATCTCAACACCACAAATTCAACATAAATACACACAAATACATAGTAATTTTATTTGAATGCTGATGTTCATTTAGTGATGCGGTTAAAAATGTATTCATAGCCCATGGTGTATTGAAATGAGTATTGTAAGCTTGAGCAACCCATGTCTTCCATTTATTTGTGTAATGTTTTTCAATTTGAAGCTTGATGAGAATATATTTCTTGCTATAGGCTACTGCATTTGTGTAGGAAGAGTTGCAACACATTTTTGTTGGCAAATCATCGCCCAAATCATTGAAGAGATTTGCCAAATCTTCGTCGCTTCCAAGCAAGTTTTGAAATACACCGGCTAATCTAAGCTCCTTTACATCCTCTGCATTATCAATCAATGAATCCATGAAGGTAAAGAAGGAGCAACACTCATAGTTGTAAGGAACATCAGGACACATCTCATACGCTATTAAGTTCCGAAAAAAATACGGTGTGACATCGTTGAATAAAAAAACAGGCAGTCTTAGTTCTCCACTAATCGACTTTGATTTGAATGAAATGTTACTCCATTTCCATATATCTTTCTCGTTCGCCATCACTCGAATTCCCGCATTTTTAAGATCTCGAATGTTCTTATAAGTATTCCAATTAAAATTTAGTTCGTTATTACAATCATCTTGATTTAGGATTGTATTTTCCCCCACCTGATTGTGTTCATTTCCTTCATTGATGTCCATATTGGATGTCAAGTAAAGTGAGCGAACTGAATCAAGTATATGAAACGGTAAAGATTGTTCAAATGGGATCGCTACATTTCCTTGTCGTTTGCATTCACCCATACTGAGATAATTCCTATAACAATATCTCAAGTCCACACCCTTCTCTTTGCATATAATCTCCAACATTTTCCTTGGAAGTTGATTCTCCAACAACATAGCATCTCTAAACATATGCATCAATTGGCCATACTTAAGGTTTAGTGCTTGAGGACATTGGTCATCAATATTTTCCATAAAGTGAATCAAAGAACATCCATCCACAAACAAAATCCAAGCAATATCATTATTATTGTAGCCTTCAATTGCATCCTCAGTGAACATATTCTTCAAATCTTCAATATTATCTTCAATCTTTTGAACCAAAAGTTTACATGCTTTGTTAGCATCTTGATCAATTTTTTGACCATATTCTTCAACAAATATTGATGTCCATAGTAGCTTGTAATGCTCTCCTTCTTTCAGACTTTCATTCTTGTGATGAATAGGACCAAATGATATAATCTTTGGTGTGCAGTACTTATAAAACCTTTCATTTTGTCGCAAAAAGCTAGAAATCCTTTGAATCTTAGGAATTGAAATTTGATTATTTAGATCAAACCTTTGTTTTGCCTCTTTCAGTTGGGAAATCCTTTTATCCATAATGGTATCTAGTTTCTCTGCCATGGTCCCGTAGTTGAGTTCAATGGCTAACTACTCATGACAATTTTCTATTCATATTTTCGCTTCCATGTTCTGTTGTGGGTTTCCAAATCTAATTACCATAAGCACACGATCAGATAAATAGAGATAAAAATGAACGAACGTTATGTTTGCTCGCCTCGTGATTCTTAAAAATCTCTACGCTCGAATTTATCTATCCGGACAAAAAAAATAGCGTTTATTCTAAATTTGTTTATCATAATGCAATAAAAGACAATATGTTTCTGTCCGGATTGGTAAATTCGGAGAGATGTAGCTTTTAAGAAATCGGTAGGGGTAAAAGTATCTCTAAAAATGAGATCTACAAGTGTGTTAACTGAATAAAGATAAGAGGAGTATTTTATCAAATACTTAAGACAAGTACTTTCATCTAGAGAAAAAGAAACTAGTTGAAATCGCATATATCAACACTTGAAGAACAAATAATAAAAATGATAGAAACAATTACATTGGCTTTAGTATCTTTACCATATAGTCGTTAATTACTTCAACACTCCAACGTAGCAGTGATATACTAGAACTAGGTAACAAAAGGAAGAAATGCAGCCTAGCTTGGGACAATGGAGAAAGATCTAGTATGAAATTAGTTATATCATTTCTGGGATGCAAAACAAAGCATAATATACTTTATAGTAAGATGAATAATGCAATGTTGGACAGATGCATTTATGTAATGGAAATGCTTTTATTCGTTCCTATTTTCTGATCCACTCATTTTAAGTGGAGTGACAGGTGGCATGTAACTATTTGTACCTGATTTAATGATCCACTCAATGATGGTGAATTGAGTATAGGGTTTTGCTAACCAGTGCCCTAACGGCAATGCTTAAGGATTCTATTAGTAGAAATCATGTCTACAACTTTTGTCTTAGCAATGAGTACACAACTTTTTATTGTAAAGATACTTATTTTAGTACTATAACAAATGCTCCAAGAAGATTCGTTAACATTCTCCTTTACTTTAACATCCATGATCGTTAAAAAGATCTTAAGATACCATCTCATACTTAGGCAACATTTAATTATGGTTGATTTTATTTTGGAGAAATAAAAGCTAAAACTAAAAATGTACAATTAAAAAGAAAATATTATCTTATGAATTGTGTATTTTACTTTCTCTGACGTTGAAAAATAGTTCTTTTCCATATAATTTATTTTCTTTCTATATTTAATTCATTAACAAATGTTTAGACACTGTTGTCAAAAAAAGTGTTTAGACACTTATTAGCATGATCCAAATTGATTTTATTCTTTTTGCTCTTTTTATTGTGTTAAGGTTTGAAAATTATGAACGATGTCTTTTTTTTTTTAATGAAATTTTGATTTTGACTAAAACAAAAAATATAAATTTTGTTGTTTTCAAGTTATAACAAACCAAACTAACTATGATTATCTATTTCAATGACATCAACAATATAACAAAAAAATATAATCTATTTTTTTTTTAATGACACCAACAATCTTTATTGTAGAAAAAATTATTTAAGGGTATAATTGGGATAATGAAAAAGTAAATATAAATATACTCATCTAGTTTGTTACACTTTTTAAATGATAAAGGAAAAAAAACAGACACACACATACATATATATATATATATATATATATATATATATATATATATATTCATATCGTGTTTGTTACA
The DNA here is from genome assembly GCF_051527215.1 of Medicago sativa. NCBI lineage: Eukaryota > Viridiplantae > Streptophyta > Magnoliopsida > Fabales > Fabaceae > Medicago > Medicago sativa. Next base: position 32,568,393 of record NC_140756.1, on the reverse strand, counting down.
TTTATTTTAATATTTAAATTTATTCTTATTTATTTGTTACATGCGTTATTTTGGAAATTAAGGGTATTTTTGGAAAAGAAAAATTCAGCCCAAAAGTACTGAAAGGGGTAGTTTTCTTCATATATATAGTATAGATATTAGGGGTGTTCGCGGTGCGGTTTGGTTCGGTTTTGAGCATAAAAGTCATCCAAACCGCGAGATAAAAAAGCATGTGGTTTGGTTTGGTTCGGTTGATTTTTAAAAAGTCATCCAAACCAAACCAAACCAAACCAATGCGGTTTGGATTGGTTCGGTTTGTGCGGTTTATCGCGAGATAAAAAAATATTACATTAACTCTAATATTGCCAACTTTGTTACAAAATAAACATAGGACATTTTATTTTGCTGTTTATATGAAAAAATATTAGGTAAAACTTATATCAAAATAGGTAAAGTTAAGAAGAAACATAAGCATGAAACAAATTATTGGGAAGTAAAGGAAACAAATTCATCACGGGAAATGAATTGAAAGAGATGGAAAGGAATTAGAATCAAACCTGATGGTGCAGCAATGGAAAAATCGAATCAAAAGAGATTATTCTTGAGCTATGTAATTGGGCTAGTACATTTTTAAGTAATATTCATTATTCTTGCGGTTTGGTTTGGTTTGGTTCGGTTGCTGAGATGCAAACCGCAAACCGAACCGAACCGCGCGGTTTAGTGCAAAAGTCATCCGAATTCATCCGAACCAAGTGCGGTTTTTTGCGGTTTCGGTTTGGATTGGTTCGGTTTGTGGTTTTTCTATTGGGTTGGTTCGGTTTTGAACACCCCTGATATAAAGGAAAACATGAGTTTGAAGTGAATTATTCACTTTTAATTGTATTCTTAAATAAATTTATCGATAAGAATGTTATATTATTGATGTCATTTAAAAAAGGAAAATGCTTTATCTCGCGAATACATTCTTCGCAGAAAATTCACGAATGCTTTTTACTATAGAATAAAAAACTGGCCAGCATGTTTTACTTCTCCAAATTTGATTTATATTAACAATTCCAACCAAATTTGTTATTTAGAACATTCATTTTGTTTTATTGGGAGCATAAGCACAACAGATATGCATGGGACATAGAGACACTTCTACTATGAAACCCAGGTGGCGTGGCGGTGCCAAACTGAGATCTACGAATTTGTTATTGCATATAGTTAAGAGAATTATTTTGTCAAATAGTTAAAACAAGTACTATCATGCAGAGAAGAAGAAACTAGGTTGAAATCGCATATATCAACACTTGAAGAACAAATAATAAAAATGATAGAAACAAATACATTAGTTATAGTACCTTTACGATAGAGTCACTAAACTTTGACACTCCAACGCAGCAGTGAAATTACTAGTGCTAGGTAACAAAGGAAGAAATGCTGATAATGCAACAAAAGATATTCTTTCTATAAGTTTTTTTTTTTCTTTGATGAAAGGAGAGTTCTAAAGTTGTGAGGTCAAACAATTGCAAGTAAAATGAAAATGGAGAAAGATCTAGGGTGAAATTAGTTATATCGTTTCTGGGATGTAAAACAAAGCATGATGATATACTTTATAGTAAGATTCTTTTAGAGGATACTTTATAGTAGGATGAATAATGCAATGTTGGATAATACATTTATGAAATATTTATAATCATACCTATTTTCTGATCCACTCGTTTTAGGTGAAGTGACAAGTGGCGTGCAAATATTCGTAACTGAATTAATAATCCACGTAAGGTATATGATTTTACTTTAGAAGAAATGCTACAAACGAGCAAATCTTCGTAACTGATTTAATAATCCACGTAAGGTATATGATTATACTTTAGAAGAAATGCTACAAACGCTCACTTTTTAATATTCTCTTTAACATTCACTCTCTTATTAGATGAAACTCATGTGAGTCATACCACTTTATATGATATTTATTTCCAAAGTTGTAATACCCACAAAGATTACACCCAATAAAAAAGTAAGTGTTAGAGAGTGTTCATAACATTTCTCTTATATTTCTATTTGCACGCCTTATGATTCTTAAAAATCACTGATCGAATTTATCTATCAGAACACAAGAAAAGTATATATTCGGAGAGATGTAGTTTTTAAGAAATATGTAGGGGTTAAAAGTATGTCTAAAATTGAGATCTACAAATTTGTTACTGCATATGGTTAAGAGAAGTATTGTCGTGTAGAGAAAAAAAATGATAGAAACAATTACATTGACTTTAGTACCTTTACCATATAGTCGTTAAACTTCAACACTCCAACGCAGAAGTGAAATACATTATAGTAAGATTTTTTATTTTTTGAGAGGGTACTTTATAATAAGATGAATAATGCAATGTTGGACAGTTGTATTTATGGAATGGAGATGTTTCTATTCATATTTATTTTCTGATCCACTTATTTGTACCTGATTTAATGATCCACTCATCGTAGGTGATTTAAAGTTGCATGATCGTTAAAAAGATCTTAAGATACCACCTCATATTTAGGCAACATTTAATTATGGTTGATTTTATTTTGGAGAAATCAAAGCTAAAACTAAAAATGTACAATTAAAAAGAAAATATTATCTTATGAATTGTGTATTTTTACTTTCTTTTTATTTTTAACATTGAAAAATAGTTCTTTTCAATATAAATTATTTGCTTTTTATATTTAATTCCTTAACAAATGTCTAGAGCTACTTGTTAGCATGATCTAAATTGATTTTGTTCATGTAACCAAAAAAATATATTTGATTTTGTTCTTTTCATTGATTCTAACTTGCCGCTAGGATTTGTACTTATACTATATATAAAGGAAAACATGATTTTGAAGTGACTCTTTCACTTTTAATTATATTAAATTAATTTATCTATAAGAATGTTATATTATTGATGTCATTTAAAAAGATGAGAATTTATACTAGTATGCTATATTGTTGGTGCAAAATATGAATGTGTAAAATACCTATATCTATAATTTCAATCAAAATTTTATAAAAAATTAATGTTCATAATTTATACGTATTAATGCAATGAAAAAGGTGGACATACAGCTCGCAAATTTGTGACGTTATGGTCGCTGCTATTGTTCACACGGTCTATTCTATTTGGCTGGCTCGAAATGCGGTAAGGTTTGATGCTACCACTGTGTCTTTTCATGCGACATTGGCCAAGGTTTCTTCCTTCATTACTATGTCGGGTAACATCTCCAACGGAAACTGTGTAGCTGCAGATGTTGCCATTTTGGATCAGTTCTTTATTTCTCCCACATACAGGCGGTTCAAAGATATTATCCCGGTCTTTTGGAAAGGCTCCTACCTTTCCTTGGGTTAAAGCTAACACAGATGGTTCGGTCAAGAATCATTTGGCGGCTTGCGGAGGTATTTTTCGTGATTATCGTGGCACTTTTTTAGGTGGCTTCGCAAGTAATATTGGTGGCGGTTCTGTGTATGATGCTGAAATTTTGGGACTCATCTTGACCATGGAATTTGCGATTGCTAATAATTGGACCCGTGTTTGGCTTGAAACGGATTCCTCTAGCGTGATAAAAGCTTTTCATAAGCCTTCTCTCGTTCCTATTTGTCTTCGTAACCGCTGGCATAATTGTACTCACAAAGGCTTGATTTTAATTTGTTCTCATATTTTCCGTGAGGGAAATTCTTGTGCGGACGGGCTAGCAGCCATGGGTCATGACACTACTGATACATCATGGTTTACCATTTTGCCTCCTCATTTGTTGGCGGATTTTGCTAGGGACAGGAATGGTCTCCCGAATTATCGATTTCCTTAGCTTTCTTTTCCTTTTTTTTTTAGCCTTTGCTTTTTCTTTTCTTTAGAGGGTTTTGGCCTAGTCCGTCCCCCCCCCCCCCCCCCCCCCCTTTTGTAATTTTTTTCCCCTTTTTTTGTTAATAATATTACTTATTAGGAAGGCGGTAGAGGATGGGAGTGTCTGTTAGGTGCCAACCTAGTTGGGATGTTTGAGGCGCTCCCGGATACCCAACCTTCCTCTTGGCCTTATCAAAAAAAAAAAAAAAAAAGGTGGACATACAAATACAAATGGCTATTTAAACGCTATTTTTTTATAATTATTTTACTCAAATGGTAAAACAGTTTAAATAACCTTGTACCAAAATAAAATAAAATTGAAGTAGCCCTTAAACCACTCACACTTTTATATTAAAATTTTCACTCAATTTTGCTTCGAATTCAAACGCAACTTATTTCATGTGTTCATCATTTTTTTTTTGACCATTTTCGTTAAAAAAATTAATATTTGTTTTATTTTAGTTAAAAAAAAGCTCATTGGTCATTTTTCATATATTTAAGAATAAATTATGAAATTGAAACCCTAGATTGTAAGTGTCTGACAATTTGAGACCTCATATTCCCAAAATAATAAATTTCTCCCTGAAAATGAATTGTTATGGGATTTATGTCAGTTAAATGACATTTTGACTTGTCTTCGTTGATGACACATCATATGGAGCATTGTGACAATATTTCTACAATTAATTTCTACATGATTGATTTGTAAATTTCATGGAGTAGTTTACCATTATAAGTATGAAAATTAAGGAGCATTTTGCCTTTTAAGTAATTTAAATTTATGGAATATTTGCATAATTTTTTTAAACTTTTGCAGGAAATGAAGTATGAATTTGGAATCATGCCACCACCTATCAGACTAAACATATGATAAAGTAGACCATTCTTGTGATTATTATCCAAATCAACAAGTGTGTTTTACATTGTTATAACAGTAGTCATATGATCATAATCATAACCAAAAATATAAAACAGGTCATAATCAAAATATATCATCTTAAAAAAGAGTTTTACTATCCTCCATTTACTTTATTTATTTTTTCATATAGTTATGAGAGAGAACTCTTTCGTAAATGAAAAATAAATAGAAGAAAGCCAAACTCCAAAAAAAAATTATAAGATTGTCACGATGTTGGGTGTAAATATTTGAATCTTGAGATGTTAGCCAGAGCTGGAATGAATAATGTCAATTATGGTCGATGTGCTTGTGATCACTTTGATCCCTAATATGAAAATGGAACTTTTATTGAATGTGACGGTGGCCAGGGCTGCTATGACATGAAAATGAAACTTTAACATGTTAGTAACCTTTAACATGCATTAAGAATCCAATGCTTTTTAGTCATAGTTTTAAAACTCGGTTCGGTCATCGACTCGGCAAGGGTGTTGGGTCACCGGGTTAATGGTCGAACCACTGAGTCACTGGTTGAACCGCATGACTAAATCGGATTAAACCGAATAACTCGGTTAGATGACTCGGTTTTAAGATTAAATTTTTATAGGTATTTAACCTGATTAAATCAGATTGAACCAATGACTCAGTCACTTAAAAACTAAAAAACTGACATATAATATGTATATTAATATTTGTATAACTATATTTTTTTAAGGAGTATAGCTATATTTTGATGGCAGAAAATAGATTTTGTTTTGCATATATTAATATTGATATAATATGTGTATATGTTTTTTTAGGGGAGAGATGATATGATATTACTTTTTTTTTTAAAGAATGATACGATATTACTGTTATTGGGTAAATAATATTTTTAATAATGATATACTTACTTTGTCAAAAAATATATCTACTTAAATATTAATATATTTCATTTTATAACACAAGCATCTAATTGATTTGATGGTTAAGTTTCCATTTATTCCATCTTGATTTCACCCCATAAAAAAATAAAACCCTAGTTTCTTCTCCTTCATCCACCAAAGAGGGGTGATTTAGGGTCAATTTTTGACCCAAAATCACCTATCTAAGGTATTTGATCGCTTCAGATTGTCAGATCAGCTTCGATCCAGTGCAGATCCAATCAATGACTTTGGCGTCATCCACGTTGCAGATCCGAAAACATGGTTATTTCGGAGATTTAAATATAGTCATATGTGTAGGCATTTGTATTTTGCCGTTTTATGCTATTAACATGGATGTTGTGAGCCTGTTCACAGATTCACCCTTTTTGTTTTTAGCGAATTTGCATTATATCGATGTACTCTTTCAATTTGAATGAATGTATATCTTTTATTTTGTCAAAAAAAAAAGTTTCCATTTATTCCGTTTAATGTAGCATTAATGGATTTAATTAATGACTAATTATGATAAAAAAAAACTATTAAATCGGATTGGCTCCGAAAACCGACCGAGTCGCCGATTTTAACCGGTTTTTAGCGAGTCTTGCCGGTTTCTACCGGTTTATTTACATGACCAATCCAATAAATGGCTCGAACCGGTATAGCCACCGGTTTTCAATCGGACCGGTTCGATCGACCGGTCCAAGCTGGTTTTTAAAACTATGCTTTTAGTTCATGTCCATCAATCGATGATATTTTAATTAGTTCATGCTATACAAAGTCTGGAAATGACATTATATTAATCTTGTATATTAGGAATGCTTCTTTTTTTTTGTTTTGATAACTCTTACATGGTCACATTTACAACAAAAAAACACATTAACCAACTTTTTCAATAATAAACATAATTGTATTTTTTTATTACCTTTTTTTGTGTGTCTAAAGAGTTTAAATTTATGATTGTGACCGCATAAGTATTGTTCATTATTTTATAGATAAATTGCTTGAGGTTGATTTGGTAAGAAGAGAAAAAAGGAAGCAAACCCTAAACTTACTATATAATACACGTGTCTCGATCCATACCATACCGCTAAGTTTTTTTTATTAGTAGGCGTTAAAATCGGTACCTTAGGGTTTAAAATACTCACACACATTGAACAACAATCACTTGTGTTAGACTTTGATTTGATGTAGAGTTTTTTTTTTTTTTTTGCGTTGAAAACAATTTCATTAACGAAAGTCTGGCAATAAATCAAATGGCAAGAATGCAGATATACAAGGCGGAGTTTCTTCGACCCATATGAAATCTAAATTCTTAAGAGCATATTTAGCAAAATAATGAGCAGCTTGGTTGGCTTCACGCCTAACATGCAAAAAATTTAAACTACGAAAACTATCCTTAAAACTAATACAATCTCGAATAATAGAGCCAGCATAGCTGGGAGATTGTTGGTGGGCATTCAACGCTAAAACCACATTAGAAGCATCTGATTTTGCTATAAGATTCAGAAAAGACATGTCTTTTGCAAATTCCAAACCCTTCCGCATAGCTAAAGCTTCTGCAACCTCTGAATCTGGTAATGAACATACTTGCCAACAACTAGCACCAACGACAACGCCTTCATAATCTCTCACAACAACACCAATACCCCACTTATCACCCTTTACCGGACCCGCTGCGTCAACATTAAGCTTATAGAAACCACTAAAAGGAGGTGTCCAATGAACATCAGATATTGGCAAAATTAGGCCTCCACTTAGTGCCTCCACCAACACCTTACTAGCACTCTTAAAATTCACAATAGATCTTTGTGCCTTTTGAATAGTGGCAGCCACATCAACATCAGTCCCCTCAAAACATTTCTTATTTCTACAGCACACCATATCTCATAACACAAAGCCAGAACATGGACTATAATATCCTCATCGACATCAATAATATTTTTCTCTAACCACTTATGAAAAGGAACATACCTGGAATCATGCGAATTAAATACTACACCTAAAGAGGAAGCAAACCATATCTGCTTTGACCAATGACACTCCATAAAGAGGTGTGAAATTGTCTCATTATGTTCCCCACAAAGAACACACAATGGATCGCTACTTATTCCTCTTTTAAACAGATCATTTTTTACTGGTAGTTTTTCCTGTAGAATCCTCCAAGAAAAGTGGATGTGTTTTGGAATACTTTTTATTTTCCATAATTTTTTCCACACTTGGTGATTATTGTCCAGCATTGAGCTATGTGAGCCATCTGCTTCACGCCTTGCCTTTAAGAAATGGTATGAACTCTTCACTGAAAAAGTAGCTGACCGTGAAGCACCCCACACAAATTCATCTTGCAATTGTGAGAAAGAAATTGGAAATTGAAGAATTTGTTGAGCCTCAAAAGGGAGAAAAAATTCATTAATTAAAGGAGCATTCCAACATCGAATATCATGGTGAATGAGATCTGAAACAAAACTAATATCACAATTAGGGGGTTTAGGGGACCAAATCTTGTGTCCATTTTGATAAGGAAGCCAATTATCCTCCCATACATTAATTAGACGACCGTCTCCTACTCTCCAAATACCAGTTTTCTCAATAACATCCACTCGTGCTTGCAAAATACTTCTCCATGTATAACTTGGGCAGTAACCAGTTGAAGCTTTCAAGAAATTGCTTCTAGGAAAATACCTTGCTTTCAAACATTGTGAGATCAATAAGTCGTCGTTGTGCATAATACGCCAACCTTGTTTAGACAACATTGCAAGGTTAAACTCATGAAATGTTCGAAAGCCTATTCCACCTTTCTTTTTTTCCTTACATAATGTCTCCCATTTAATCCAATGGATTTTACGTTCACCTTGCTTGCTACCCCACCAGAACCTACTAATCATACTTTCAATATGCTAACATAAACCCATCGGAAGTAGAAAACAACTCATCACATACGTAGGAATAGCTTGAACCACTGATTTGATCAAAACTTCTCTCCCAGCAGTTGATAGAAATTTTTCTTTCCAACCTTTCAGCTTCTTCCACACCCTATCTTGGACAAAATTGAAAACATGTTTCTTAGACCTACCAACAAAAGCAGGCAGCCCCAGATACTTTGAATGACACTCAACAGCCTTAATTTGCATCCAACCTTGGAATAAAATTTTACGATCATCAGGTACATTTCGGCTAAAAGAGATTTCAGATTTGTCCAAATTAATAATTTGACCAGAAGCAGATTGGTAAGTATTAAGAATTTCTTGAATGGTCTGAGAGTCTTAAAAAGAATCCCTACAGAAAATGAGGCTATCATCTGCAAAAAATAAATGATTAATTTTTGGAGCTCCTCTAGCTATTTGAATTCCATGAAGGCCCTTTTCTAATTGTGCTTTATTTAGAAGCCCAGAAAAAACCTCAGCACATAAGATAAATAGGTAAGGAGATAAAGGGTCCCCTTGACGGAGACCTCGTTGAGGATAAAACTTTTGACAAAGACTTCCATTCAACAACACAGAGAAAGAAACAGTGGAAATACAATTGAAAATCAAGTTCTGCCATTTCTGAGAAAAACCCATAGACTGAAGCACCTCAATCAAAAAATTCCACTCGATACGATCATATGCTTTTGACATATCTAGCTTTAATGCCACACACCCCTTCTTACCTTTTCTTTTTTTCCTCATATAATGAAAAGATTCAAAAGCTAGTAAGGCATTATCAGTAATTAAACGTCCCGGCACAAAAGCACTTTGGAAATTTCCAATGATATCTGGAAGAATCAATTTCAACCTATTCGCAATTGTTTTCGTAATTATTTTAAAAATGACATTGCAAAGAGAAATAGGTCGAAAATCACCTGGCACCTTCGGCTTCTTCTTTTTTGGAATAAGACAAATATATGTATAATTAATGTTGCTCGGGTTTCCACCACCATTGAGAATCTTCAAAGCAAAAGAAGTCACATCTTTGCCAACTATACTCCAAAATTGTTGATAAAATAAAGCAGGCATTCCGTCCGGCCCCGGGGCAGCATGAGGTTTTAAATTTTTAGCTGCTAGGAAAACCTCATTTTCTGTGAACTCAGCTTCCAATATGTTACGCATAGCATCCGATAATCTATCTTTGACCACTTGCACAACTTCGGTAATTCTTTCTAGGAGACTTGTAGAGAAAAGATCTTGAAAGAAATTATTAAAAACTCTGGCAAAGTCTTCCTCATCATCAAATTTTTCCCCATAATCGTCACATATAGATTCCACCCAATTTCTAGATTTTCTCTGAGAAGCTTTTTGATGAAATTTTTTTGTATTTTTATCTCCATGCTTTAACCACAAAGCACGAGACCTCTGAGCCCACCAAATTTCTTCACTTTCCACCAAGTCATTCAATCTAGCCTCAACTCGTCGAATTTCTGACATCACCCCCTCATGTCGAGTTTGCTTATTAAGATCATCCAATTTCTTTTGAACAATTTTTATCTGATTGGGAACATCACCAAAACGATCCTTACTCTAGTTAGAAAGATCATTCACACATCGATTAATTTTGTTAGACATAGAATCCCCTGCCACCTCCCAAGAACCATTCACTGCTTCCAAAATTCCACTATCACGTAGCCAACATTCTTCAAAACGTTGTAATTTAAGAACATTTTGTTTTTTCTTTGGCTTCCTAGAAGCAAGCCGCAACCACAAAGGTAGATGATCTGAAGCATATCTTGTCAAATGCACCACTGAAGCCGAAGGATAAAATGAGGACTAGGCTGGCGTAGCTACCATCCTATCAAGGCGTGCCTTGATATTAGACACACCATCTTGTCTATTATGCCAAGTAAATTTATCACCCTCAAAACCTAAGTCAGAAAGATTGTGATTTTGAAGAGTGTCCCTAAACATTGAAATCATATGAGAGCTTCCGAAATTCCCACCTTCCTTCTCATCCTGTGAAAGAATCAGATTAAAATCCCCCATGAGAAGCCATTTATCAGTACTTTCCACCAATGATAACTGGTCAATTAACTCGCAAGTTTTATGCTTCATTTGAGATTCCGAAAAACCATATACCCCAGTAAGCCTCCATTTCTCATCTCCATTCTGAATAGCAATTAAGATATCAATATGGTTAGAGGAAAGAGATAATACCTCCACTTCAACTCCTTCCTTCCAAAACATTGCAAGACCGCCAGCACGTCTATTGCCTTCTCCTGAACAACTAACGGCAACAACACCAGATAAACCTTGAACATTCCTAAACTTGCTCATCTCAAAATGTTTTTTCTTAGTCTCTGAGAGAAATACACATGTGGGATTAAAACTCCTTATTAAAAGGGAATACCAAAAAACATTATTCATGAGCAATTCATCAAATAGGTTTAGGGCATTCTTACTTGATATTAATAGAGGTGGGCGAATGAATTTCAATGGTGGCAGCACGAAAGAAACCCTAATTAAAAATGCATAGTGTATGTCTTCTCAACGATCAGATTTGATGTAGAGTTTTAAGAATATTGAATCATGAAATTCTACTTTTTGTTGCTCTACTTTTTATGATCAAACTTTATATATAACAAAATAAATAATAGTTACAAAAAGATGTAAAGTTCTATAAACATGAAAATAGACATTAGCATGAGAGTCTAACATAATTACTAATCACCAGCCACATCATTACATTACTCAATGGAAATCAGTTTCATTGCATTCTAATTTAATGAAACTATGATTTTTTTTTTGAAACGGATCAACTTTAATTAAAAATGTAGACACATTGTACAAGACAAAACAAGACGCGCTAAGAAACAAACAAGGAAAGGAAGGTCCTGCCCTGCGACAACCAAGGGCAGTGCTATTTCTCGCGAGCAAATTTCTCAAGAATTTCTCGCGAACATAAAATGCAGTTGTAACAAAAAAAATAAAAAACATAAAATAGGACCCACTTGCCATACATGGGAGGTGCTGCATTAAAAGGATAGCGGTAGGGATAACTTCGGGAATGTTGTTTTCGCTATAAACAGCATAATCCGACAACCAAACAACCAAGAGGCAAGAAAGCATCCATACGCCCAACAACCGATATAGAAACAAGCTCCACAAATTTGAATCTCAACACCACAAATTCAACACAAATACACACAAATACATAGTAATTTTATTTGAATGCTGATGATCATTTAGGATGTATGGCATACCAAGTTTGGATGAAAGTAGATTCAATGCTAGTGATGCGGCTTAAAATGCAATCATAGCCCATGGTGTATTGAAATGAGTATTGCAAGCTTGAGCCAACCATGTCTTCCATTTATTTGTGTAATGTTTTTCAATTTCGTGCTTGATGAGAATATATTTCTTGCTATAGGCTACTGCATTTGTGTAGGAAGAGTGGCAACACATTTTTGTTGGCAAATCATCGCCCAAATCATTGAAGAGATTTGCCAAATCTTCGTCGCTTCCAAGCAAGTTTTGAAATACACCGGCTAATCTAAGCTCCTTTACATCCTCCGCATTATCAATCAATGAATCCATGAAGGTAAAGGAGCAACACTCATAGTTGTAATGAACATCATGGCACATCTCATACGCTATTAAGTTCCGAAAAAAATACGGTGTGACATCGTTGAATAAAAAAACAGGGAGTCTTAGTTCTCCACTAAACCACTTTGATTTGAATGAGATATTACTCCATGTCCATTCATCTTTCTCGTTCGCCATCACCTGAATCCCCGCATTTTTATGATCTCAAATGTTCTTATAAGTATTCCAACTAAATTTTAGACCGTCATTACAATCAATTTGATTTAGGATTGTATTTTCCCCCACCTGATTGTGTTCATTTCCTTCATTGATGTCCATATTGGATGTCAAGTAAAGTGAGCGAACTGAATCAAGTATATGAAACGGTAAAGATTGTTCAAATGGGATCGCTACATTTCCTTGTCGTTTGGATTCACCCATACTGAGATAATTCCTATAACAATATCTCAAGTCCACAACCTTCTCTTTGCATATAATCTCCAACATTTTCCTTGGAAGTTGATTCTCCAACAACATAGCATCTCTAAACATATGCATCAATTGGTCATACTTAAGGTTTAGTGCTTGAGGACATTGGTCATCAATATTTTCCATAAAGTGTATCAAAGAACATCCATCCACAAACAAAATCCAAGCAATATCATTATTATTGTAGCCTTCAATTGCATCCTCAGTGAACATATTCTTCAAATCTTCAATATTATCTTCAATCTTTTGAACCAAAAGTTTACATGCTTTTTTAGCATCTTGATCAATTTTTTGACCATATTCTTCAACAAATATTGATGTCCATAGTAGCTTGTAATGCTCTCCTTCTTTCAGACTTTTATTATTGTGATGAATAGGACCAAATGATATAATCTTAGGTGTGCAGTACTTATAAAACCTTTCATTTTGTCGCAAAAAGTTAGAAACCCTTTGAATCTTAGGAATTGAACTTTGCTTATTTAGATCAAACCTTTCTTTTGCCTTTTTCAGTTGGGAAATCCTTTTATCTATAATGGTATCTAGTTTCTCTGCCATGGTCCCGTGGTTGAGTTCAATGGCTAACTACTCGTGTACAATTTTCTATTCATATTTTCGCTTCCATGTTCTGTTGTTGGTTTCTAAATCTAATATACGAGTTAGAATTACCATAAGCACACGATCAGATAAATAGAGATAAAAATGAACAAACGTTATGTTTGCTCGCCTCGTGATTCTAAAAAATCTCTACGCTCGAATTTATCTATCCGGGAAAAAAAATGGCGTTTATTCTAAATTTGTTTATCATTACGCAATAAAAGACAATATGTTTCTGTCCGGATTGGTAAAGTGGTTGCTTATGCATCAAGACAGTTGAGAATCCATGAACGAAATTACCCTACTCATGATCTTGAATTAGCTGCAGTTGTATTTGTGCTTAAGATTTGGAAACATTACTTGTATGGTTCGAGATTTGAGGTGTTTAGTGATCACAAGAGCTTGAAGTATCTGTTTGATCAGAAAGAATTGAATATGAGACAACGAAGGTGGCTAGAATTGTTGAAAGATTATGACTTTGGCTTGAATTATCATCCGGGTAAAGCTAATGTTGTTGCAGATGCCTTAAGTAGGAAGACTTTGCATATGTCCGCTATGATGGTTAAAGAGTTTGAATTGCTTGAACAGTTTAGAGATTTGAGCTTAGTTTGTGAAATGTCATCTCAGAGTGTTAAGCTAGGAATGCTGAAAATTGATAATGATTTCCTGAAGAGTATTAGGGAGGCGCAGAAGGTTGATGTTAACTTTGTAGACTTGTTGGTTGCTAGTGATCAAACTGAAGATAGTGACTTTAAGGTAGATGATCAAGTTGTGTTGAGGTTTCGAGGTAGGATATGTATTCCAGATAATGATGAAATTAAGAAGATGATTCTTGAAGAGAGTCATAGGAGTAGTTTAAGTATTCATCCGGGAGCTACAAAGATGTATCATGACTTAAAGAAGTTGTTTTGGTGGTCTGGATTGAAACGTGATGTAGCACAATTTGTCTACTCTTGTTTGATTTGTCAGAAGTCAAAGGTAGAACATCAGAAACCTGCTGAATTGATGACACCGTTAGATGTACCAGAATGGAAATGGGATAGTATATCCATGGATTTTGTGACGAGTTTGCCGAACACTCCTAGAGGGAATGACGCCATTTGGGTGATTGTTGATAGATTGACAAAGTCGGCACACTTCATTCCGATCAATATTAGTTTTCCTGTAGCTCAGTTGGCAGAAATTTATATTCGAGATATTGTGAAGCTGCATGGTGTTCCTTCAAGCATTGTGTCAGATAGAGATCCAAGATTTAATTCTAGATTTTGGAAGAGTTTACAAGAGGCTTTAGGCTCTAAGTTGAGATTGAGTTCGGCTTATCATCCCCAAACAGATGGTCAATCGGAAAGAACGATTCAGTCACTCGAAGATTTGTTGAGAGTATGTGTACTTGAGCAAGGGGGAACATGGGATAGTCATCTCCCGTTGATAGAGTTCACTTATAATAACAATTATCATTCGAGTATTAGGATGACACCTTTTGAGGCTTTGTATGGTCGGAGGTGTAGGACTCCGTTGTGTTGGTTTGAGACAGGTGAAAATGTGGTTTTAGGACCAGAAATTGTTCAACAGACTACTGAGAAGGTGAAAATGATTCAAGAGAAGATGAAAGCGTCGCAGATTCGACAGAAGAGTTACCATGATAAGCGTAAGAAAGACCTTGAGTTTCAAGAGGGAGACCATGTGCTCTTGAGAGTTACTCCGACGACCGGTGTTGGTCGTGCATTGAAGTCAAAGAAGTTGACTCCAAAGTTTATTGGTCCTTATCAGTATCTGAGAGGATTGGCATGGTGGCTTATAGAGTTGGCTTACCACCGCATTTATCGAATTTATATGATGTGTTTCATGTGTCGCAGTTGAGGAAGTATGTTCCAGACCCGTCCCATGTGATTCAGAGTGATGATGTGCAAGTTAGAGACAACCTTACGGTGGAGACTTTACCTTTGAGGATTGATGATCGCAAGATGAAGACGTTGAGAGGCAAAGAGATACCTCTAGTGAGAGTTGTTTGGAGTGGAACGACTGGTGAAAGCTTGACGTGGGAGCTAGACGTGGAACGACTAGTGAAAGCTTAATTACTTGATTATTTAGAAATATATTTATATATATTTATATGATTTATGATTTAAGTGATTTTCATGATTGATATGTGTGAATTTTATGATTCATGAAGTGGAGTAGTTTATATGATTTATAAATAAATTATGTGGGGTGTATGATGTTGTGGAGTTGTTATGTTGGTATGACTTATTTTATTATTCAATAAAATAAGATATGAGAAATAAAATAAAAATATTAAAAATGGGGCTGTGTTGTGAGATGAGTAAAATTTAGTAGTGAGAAGAGTAATATGAAGAGATAAATAGACAGGCATAAGTTAGAAAAACAGTACGTACGTTTTTGGAGAAAAAGGGAGAAAAGTCAGAAGAGGAGAACAAGAGAGAGAGGGCTGCGATTTCTGCAATTACCAGGTAAGGGTGAGACTAACTTTCAATATTATTAAGGGTATAATTCTTTAGAATGAATTTAGCATGATTAGGTTGAGTTTTGGTGAGTATTGGGAATTAGGTTTAAGACCAATTTTGATGATTGAACAATGAAAAGATGTTAGATCGATGCAAAATTAGTGTACAGACCTTAGATATTGCCTAGGATGATGATTAGATGCTATTCGGATGAAAGAATCATGAAAATAGGTGAAAAGTTGTAACTTTTAAGTTTCTGGCAGTACTGACATTCATCGCTCGCAACTGCGAGCAAGAACACTCGCAACTGCAATCTAAGAACCAGAGCTCGCCACTGCGAGCAATACAACTCGCAACTGCGAGTGACCTGTAAGCTCGCCATTGCGAGCAGGATAGCTCGCCATTGCGAGCAAGGACTTTAGGAATCCCAGAATGCACGCTTTGCTCGCCGTTGCGACCAAAGTTACTCGCCACTGCGAGTTAGGCTGTTAGTTGCCCAAAATTGTCCCGATGCGATCCTTTTGCACGTGTAGTCATGAGTTGATCTTAGAAGTAAGAAAGAGGGTTGTTTAGGATACTTTCAGAAGTTCCAGGAGTCTGTTTAAGTGACTGAGATTAGTAGTGATGATGTATAAGAATTATTTATGATGCTTTATGATGATAAGTTGTTATGATTCATTTCCTTTAATGTTGATATGTTATTTTAAACACTGCTATATGTTGTAATTGTTGTTGGTTGCTGCTGTTGATTGTTAAAGTCTTGAGGTTGCATGAGTCAGTCTAAGTTGCAAGAATTTAAGAAGTCGTCCATGATTATGAAGTTGTATAAGATGTTCACGTTGTTGTCTAAGTTGTAGGAGAGATTGAGTCCATTGCATACTCATTAAAGTTGGGGGCTTTAGGCCCGACAGCCTTTGTGCTCATTAAAGTTGGGGGCTTTAGGCCCGGCAGCCTTTGTGCTCAAACTACGTTGGGGGCTTTAGGCCCGGTAGCTTTATGCTCACACGTTGAAGAACCTAATTACGCTCATTTATGTTGTTGAATGGTACCACATGCATTTGCATATCAAGAAGTTTCACGATGGTTTAAGTTGTTAAGTTAATAAGAGTTGCATTGTCAAGTTGAGTCGTGTTGTCGAGTCAAGTGTTAAGTTGAACATGATATTTAATGATGATGATATATGATGATGGTATTTGATTATGAAATGATAATATGCTAAGTGATAAATGTTTGATATGTTAATAATGTTTTATGTCGCTAAATGAATTTTAATGAATTATATGCTTAATTTATTGACTGTGAAATCTCACCCCTTCTGCTTGAAAATGTTGCCCTTCGTATGGGTAACTTGCAGGTAATAAAGACTAGAAGTGTTCGTGAGTGGACTCCTCACTTGTGTCTAGGTGCTCTGATACGTAACGGGATGGGGCTTGCTTTTACTTCTATTCCTTACGTGTCTTTTATGAACCTTTTTGAATAAATATTGAACTAAGACTCATGAGATTTTGATGAGGCCTGCGTGCCAAGACTTTAGTATGCTGAACTATTTTCCGCTGCATGATTTTAGATTTTGAAGTTGAATTTGAAAGATAGTTATTATTATCCATTTTATGATTTAAAAGAAGTATGTGACATTCCGTTTGTGATTAAAATACTCTGATTTATGATGAAATTTTTAAGTTGGGAAAAACGGGGTGTTACAATTGGTATCAGAGCAGGTCGGTCCGTCCGGCCAAGTAGTGAGTCGAGTTGTGTCTTTAGCAGTTGGAATACCATTATTATGTTATTCTAAACGTTGTGTGTTGTGCAGTGAAGAAGAGTAGACCTGGAGGCTGCAAACCTTATCTGTTACAAGAGGACTAGAATGGCTGGAAGAAATGATGCTGCGATTGCTGCTGCGTTGGAAGCTGTGGCCCAAGCTGTGGGACAACATCCGAATGCTGGTGCTGGTGTTAATGCTGAAGTGAGAATGTTGGAGACCTTTATGAGAAATCATCCTCCCACTTTCAAAGGAAGGTACGACCCTGATGGAGCCCAGACATGGCTCAAGGAGATTGAAAGAGTTTTCAGAGTTATGCAATGTACTGATGATCAGAAGGTGCGTTTTGGTACGCACATGCTGGCTGAGGAAGCTGATGACTGGTGGGTGAGCCTCCAACCTACCCTAGAGCAGGATGATGCAGTTATTACTTGGGCTGTGTTTAAGAGAGAGTTCCTAAACAGATATTTTTCTGAAGATGTTCGCGGAAGAAAAGAGATCGAGTTCCTTGAGCTGAAGCAAGGAAACATGTCGGTGACAGAGTATGTAACAAAGTTTGTGGAGCTGGCTTAGTTCTATCCACACTATACTGGGGACAATGCTGAGTTCTCTAAGTGTATCAAGTTTGAGAATGGTTTGCGTGCTGATATTAAGCGAGCCATTGGTTACCAACAGATCCGTGACTTTTCTGCTTTGGTGAGAAGATGCAGAATCTATGAAGATGATAGCAAAGCTCATTATAAGATTATGAGTGAGAAGAGGGGTAAGGGCCAGCAAAGTTGCCCAAAGCCTTACAGTGTTCCTGCTGACAAAGGAAAAGGAAGAGCTAATGATGAAAGAAGGTCAAATAAGAAAGATGCTGGTGCTGAGATTGTTTGTTTCACTTGCGGCGAGAAAGGCCATAAGGGTAATGCTTGCACTAAGGATATTAAACGATGCTTTCGTTGTGGTAGTAAAGGACATACACTTGCAGAGTGTAAGCATGGAGACATTGTGTGTTTTAACTGCAATGAAGAGGGTCATATTGGGTCTCAATGCAAGAATCCCAAGAAGGCTCAGACCAGAGGGAAAGTGTTTGCTTTGACTGGTACTCAGACTGAAAATGAGGATCGTTTGATCAGAGGTACTTGTTATATTAACAATACTCCTTTAGTTGCTATTATTGATACTGGTGCTACACATTGTTTTGTTGCTTTCGATTGTGCTTCTAAGTTGGGCCTTGCTATGTCTGATATGAATGGAGAAATGGTTGTCGAAACTCCAGCTAAGGGTTCGGTGACCACTTCTCTTGTTTGTTTACGGTGTCCCTTGTCTATGTTTGATCGTGATTTTGAGGTTGATTTAGTTTGTCTACCTTTGAGTGGAATGGATGTGATTCTTGGTATGAACTGGTTAGAGTACAATCACGTCCTCATTAATTGTTTTAGTAAATCGGTGCGTTTCTCTTCTGCTGAAGAGGAAAGTGGAGGGGAATTTTTGTCTACCAAGCAGCTGAAGCAATTAGAACGCGATGGAATCTTGATGTTTTCCTTGATGGGATCCTTATCTTTGGAGAATCAAGCAGTGATTGATAAGTTGCAAGTGGTGTGCGATTTTCCTGAAGTTTTTCCTGATGAAATTCCTGATGTACCGCCGGAGAGAGAGGTGGAATTTTCTATTGATCTTGTTCCGGGAACGAAGCCTGTGTCTATGACACCTTATCGTATGTCAGCTTCTGAGTTGGCTGAGTTGAAGAAACAGTTGGAAGATTTACTTGACAAGAAGTTTATAAGACCGAGTGTTTCACCTTGGGGAGCGCCGGTATTGTTGGTTAAGAAGAATGATGGTAGTATGAGGTTATGTATTGACTATCGACAGTTGAACAAAGTAACTATAAAGAATAAATATCCACTTCCTAGAATTGATGACTTGATGGATCAGTTAGTGGGTGCACGTGTGTTCAGCAAGATTGACTTGAGGTCGGGTTATCACCAGATTAAAGTAAGAGATGAAGATATGCAGAAGACGGATTTTAGGACGCGATATGGACATTATGAATATAAGGTGATGCCTTTTGGTGTGAGTAATGCGCCTGACGTGTTTATGGAGTATATGAATCGCATTTTTCATGCATTTTTGGATCGCTTCGTGGTTGTGTTCATCGATGATATTCTGATTTACTCTAAGACAGAAGAAGAACATGTGGAACATTTGAAGATTGTCTTGCAAGTGCTGAAAGAGAAGAAGTTGTATGTTAAATTGTCTAAGTGTGAATTCTGGTTGAATGAGGTAAGTTTTCTTGGCCATGTAATTTCTGGTAGTGGTATTGCAGTCGATCCATCTAAAGTTGAAGCAGTATCACAATGGGAGACTCCTAAGTCAGTTACAGAGATTAGAAGCTTTTTGGGACTAGCAGGTTACTACCGAAGATTCATAGAAGGATTTTCTAAGTTAGCACTTCCGTTAACGCAGTTGACGTGTAAAGGTAAAACCTTTGTGTGGGATGTACATTGTGAGAACAGTTTTAATGAATTGAAGAAGCGATTGACGACGGCTCCAGTTTTGATTTTGCCGAAACCTGATGAACCTTTTGTGGTGTATTGTAATGCGTCCAAGTTGGGCTTAGGCGGTGTGCTTATGCAAGATGGTAAAGTGGTTGCTTATGCATCAAGACAGTTGAGATTCCATGAACAAAATTACCCTACTCATGATCTTGAATTAGCTGCAGTTGTATTTGTGCTTAAGATTTGGAGACATTACTTGTATGGTTCGAGATTTGAGGTGTTTAGTGATCATAAGAGCTTGAAGTATCTGTTTGATCAGAAAGAATTGAATATGAGACAACGAAGGTGGCTAGAATTGTTGAAAGATTATGACTTTGGTTTGAATTATCATCCGGGTAAAGCTAATGTTGTTGCAGATGCCTTAAGTAGGAAGACTTTGCATATGTCCGCTATGATGGTTAAAGAGTTTGAATTGCTTGAACAGTTTAGAGATTGGAGCTTAGTTTGTGAAATGTCGTCTCGGAGTGTTAAGCTAGGAATGCTGAAAATTGATAATGATTTCCTGAAGAGTATTAGGGAGGCGCAGAAGGTTGATGTTAAGTTTGTATACTTGTTGGTTGCTAGTGATCAAACTGAAGATAGTGACTTTAAGGTAGATGATCAAGGTGTGTTGAGGTTTCGAAGTAGGATATGTATTCCAGATAATGATGAGATTAAGAAGATGATTCTTGAAGAGAGTCATAGGAGTAGTTTAAGTATTCATCCGGGAGCTACAAAGATGTATCATGACTTAAAGAAGTTGTTTTGGTGGTCTGGATTGAAACGTGATGTAGCACAATTTGTGTACTCTTGTTTGATTTGTCAGAAGTCAAAGGTAGAACATCAGAAACCTGCTGGATTGATGACACCGTTAGATGTACCAGAATGGAAATGGGATAGTATATCCATGGATTTTGTGACGAGTTTGCCGAACACTCTTAGAGGGAATGACGCCATTTGGGTGATTGTTGATAGATTGACTAAGTCGGCACACTTCATTCCGATCAATATTAGTTTTCCTGTAGCTCAGTTGGCAGAAATTTATATTCGAGATATTGTGAAGCTGCATGGTGTTCCTTCAAGCATTGTGTCAGATAGAGATCCAAGATTTAATTCTAGATTTTGGAAGAGTTTACAAGAGGCTTTAGGCTCTAAGTTGAGATTGAGTTCGACTTATCATCCCCAAACAGATGGTCAATCGGAAAGAACGATTCAGTCACTCGAAGATTTGTTGAGAGTATGTGTACTTGAGCAAGGGGGAACATGGGATAGTCATCTCCCGTTGATAGAGTTCACTTATAATAACAATTATCATTCGAGTATTAGGATGACACCTTTTGAGGCTTTGTATGGTCGGAGGTGTAGGACTCCGTTGTGTTGGTTTGAGACAGGTGAAAATGTGGTTTTAGGACCAGAAATTGTTCAACAGACTACTGAGAAGGTGAAAATGATTCAAGAGAAGATGAAAGCGTCGCAGATTCGACAGAAGAGTTACCATGATAAGCGTAAGAAAGACCTTGAGTTTCAAGAGGGAGACCATGTGCTCTTGAGAGTTACTCCGACGACCGGTGTTGGTCGTGCATTGAAGTCAAAGAAGTTGACTCCAAAGTTTATTGGTCCTTATCAGTATCTGAGAGGATTGGCATGGTGGCTTATAGAGTTGGCTTACCACCGCATTTATCGAATTTATATGATGTGTTTCATGTGTCGCAGTTGAGGAAGTATGTTCCAGACCCGTCCCATGTGATTCAGAGTGATGATGTGCAAGTTAGAGACAACCTTACGGTGGAGACTTTACCTTTGAGGATTGATGATCGCAAGATGAAGACGTTGAGAGGCAAAGAGATACCTCTAGTGAGAGTTGTTTGGAGTGGAACGACTGGTGAAAGCTTGACGTGGGAGCTAGACGTGGAACGACTAGTGAAAGCTTAATTACTTGATTATTTAGAAATATATTTATATATATTTATATGATTTATGATTTAAGTGATTTTCATGATTGATATGTGTGAATTTTATGATTCATGAAGTGGAGTAGTTTATATGATTTATAAATAAATTATGTGGGGTGTATGATGTTGTGGAGTTGTTATGTTGGTATGACTTATTTTATTATTCAATAAAATAAGATATGAGAAATAAAATAAAAATATTAAAAATGGGGCTGTGTTGTGAGATGAGTAAAATTTAGTAGTGAGAAGAGTAATATGAAGAGATAAATAGACAGACATAAGTTAGAAAAACAGTACGTACGTTTTTGGAGAAAAAGGGAGAAAAGTCAGAAGAGGAGAACAAGAGAGAGAGGGCTGCGATTTCTGCAATTACCAGGTAAGGGTGAGACTAACTTTCAATATTATTAAGGGTATAATTCTTTAGAATGAATTTAGCATGATTAGGTTGAGTTTTGGTGAGTATTGGGAATTAGGTTTAAGACCGATTTTGATGATTGAACAATGAAAAGATGTTAGATCGATGCAAAATTAGTGTACATATCTTAGATATTGCCTAGGATGATGATTAGATGCTATTCGGATGAAAGAATCATGAAAATAGGTGAAAAGTTGTAACTTTTAAGTTTCTGGCAGTACTGACATTCATCGCTCGCAACTGCGAGCAAGAACACTCGCAACTGCAAGCTAAGAACCAGAGCTCGCCACTGCGAGCAATACAACTCGCAACTGCGAGTGACCTGTAAGATCGCCATTGCGAGCAGGATAGCTCGCCATTGCGAGCAAGGACTTTAGGAATCCCAGAATGCACGCTTTGCTCGCCGTTGCGACCAAAGTTACTCGCCACTGCGAGTTAGGCTGTTAGTTGCCCAAAATTGTCCCGATGCGATCCTTTTGCACGTGTAGTCATGAGTTGATCTTAGAAGTAAGAAAGAGGGTTGTTTAGGATACTTTCAGAAGTTCCAGGAGTCTATTTAAGTGACTGAGATTAGTAGTGATGATGTATAAGAATTATTTATGATGCTTTATGATGATAAGTTGTTATGATTCATTTCCTTTAATGTTGATATGTTATTTTAAACACTGCTATATGTTGTAATTGTTGTTGGTTGCTGCTGTTGATTGTTAAAGTCTTGAGGTTGCATGAGTCAGTCTAAGTTGCAAGAATTTAAGAAGTCGTCCATGATTATGAAGTTGTATAAGATGTTCACGTTGTTGTCTAAGTTGTAGGAGAGATTGAGTCCATTGCATACTCATTAAAGTTGGGGGCTTTAGGCCCGGCAGCCTTTGTGCTCATTAAAGTTGGGGGCTTTAGGCCCGACAGCCTTTGTGCTCATTAAAGTTGGGGGCTTTAGGCCCGGCAGCCTTTGTGCTCAAACTACGTTGGGGGCTTTAGGCCCGGTAGCTTTATGCTCACACGTTGAAGAACCTAATTACGCTCATTTATGTTGTTGAATGGTACCACATGCATTTGCATATCAAGAAGTTTCACGATGGTTTAAGTTGTTAAGTTAATAAGAGTTGCATTGTCAAGTTGAGTCGTGTTGTCGAGTCAAGTGTTAAGTTGAACATGATATTTAATGATGATGATATATGATGATGGTATTTGATTATGAAATGATAATATGCTAAGTGATAAATGTTTGATATGTTAATAATGTTTTATGTCGCTAAATGAATTTTAATGAATTATATGCTTAATTTATTGACTGTGAAATCTCACCCCTTCTGCTTGAAAATGTTGCCCTTCGTATGGGTAACTTGCAGGTAATAAAGACTAGAAGTGTTCGTGAGTGGACTCCTCACTTGTGTCTAGGTGCTCTGATACGTAACGGGATGGGGCTTGCTTTTACTTCTATTCCTTACGTGTCTTTTATGAACCTTTTTGAATAAATATTGAACTAAGACTCATGAGATTTTGATGAGGCCTGCGTGCCAAGACTTTAGTATGCTGAACTATTTTCCGCTGCATGATTTTAGATTTTGAAGTTGAATTTGAAAGATAGTTATTATTATCCATTTTATGATTTAAAAGAAGTATGTGACATTCCGTTTGTGATTAAAATACTCTGATTTATGATGAAATTTTTAAGTTGGGAAAAACGGGGTGTTACAATTGGTATCAGAGCAGGTCGGTCTGTCCGGCCAAGTAGTGAGTCGAGTTGTGTCTTTAGCAGTTGGAATACCATTATTATGTTATTCTAAACGTTGTGTGTTGTGCAGTGAAGAAGAGTAGACCTGGAGGCTGCAAACCTTATCTGTTACAAGAGGACTAGAATGGCTGGAAGAAATGATGCTGCGATTGCTGCTGCGTTGGAAGCTGTGGCCCAAGCTGTGGGACAACATCCGAATGCTGGTGCTGGTGTTAATGCTGAAGTGAGAATGTTGGAGACCTTTATGAGAAATCATCCTCCCACTTTCAAAGGAAGGTACGACCCTGATGGAGCCCAGACATGGCTCAAGGAGATTGAAAGAGTTTTCAGAGTTATGCAATGTACTGATGATCAGAAGGTGCGTTTTGGTACGCACATGCTGGCTGAGGAAGCTGATGACTGGTGGGTGAGCCTCCAACCTACCCTAGAGCAGGATGATGCAGTTATTACTTGGGCTGTGTTTAAGAGAGAGTTCCTAAACAGATATTTTTCTGAAGATGTTCGCGGAAGAAAAGAGATCGAGTTCCTTGAGCTGAAGCAAGGAAACATGTCGGTGACAGAGTATGTAACAAAGTTTGTGGAGCTGGCTTAGTTCTATCCACACTATACTGGGGACAATGCTGAGTTCTCTAAGTGTATCAAGTTTGAGAATGGTTTGCGTGCTGATATTAAGCGAGCCATTGGTTACCAACAGATCCGTGACTTTTCTGCTTTGGTGAGAAGATGCAGAATCTATGAAGATGATAGCAAAGCTCATTATAAGATTATGAGTGAGAAGAGGGGTAAGGGCCAGCAAAGTTGCCCAAAGCCTTACAGTGTTCCTGCTGACAAAGGAAAAGGAAGAGCTAATGATGAAAGAAGGTCAAATAAGAAAGATGCTGGTGCTGAGATTGTTTGTTTCACTTGCGGCGAGAAAGGCCATAAGGGTAATGCTTGCACTAAGGATATTAAACGATGCTTTCGTTGTGGTAGTAAAGGACATACACTTGCAGAGTGTAAGCATGGAGACGTTGTGTGTTTTAACTGCAATGAAGAGGGTCATATTGGGTCTCAATGCAAGAATCCGAAGAAGGCTCAGACCAGAGGGAAAATGTTTGCTTTGACTGGTACTCAGACTGAAAATGAGGATCGTTTGATCAGAGGTACTTGTTATATTAACAATACTCCTTTAGTTGCTATTATTGATACTGGTGCTACACATTGTTTTGTTGCTTTCGATTGTGCTTCTAAGTTGGGCCTTGCTATGTTTGATATGAATGGAGAAATGGTTGTCGAAACTCCAGCTAAGGGTTCGGTGACCACTTCTCTTGTTTGTTTACGGTGTCCCTTGTCTATGTTTGATCATGATTTTGAGGTTGATTTAGTTTGTCTACCTTTGAGTGGAATGGATGTGATTCTTGGTATGAACTGGTTAGAGTACAATCACGTCCTCATTAATTGTTGTAGTAAATCGGTGCGTTTCTCTTCTGCTGAAGAGGAAAGTGGAGGGGAATTTTTGTCTACCAAGCAGCTGAAGCAATTAGAACGCGATGGAATCTTGATGTTTTCCTTGATGGGATCCTTATCTTTGGAGAATCAAGCAGTGATTGATAAGTTGCAAGTGGTGTGCGATTTTCCTGAAGTTTTTCCTGATGAAATTCCTGATGTACCGCCGGAGAGAGAGGTGGAATTTTCTATTGATCTTGTTCCGGGAACGAAGCCTGTGTCTATGACACCTTATCGTATGTCAGCTTCTGAGTTGGCTGAGTTGAAGAAACAGTTGGAAGATTTACTTGACAAGAAGTTTATAAGACCGAGTGTTTCACCTTGGGGAGCGCCGGTATTGTTGGTTAAGAAGAATGATGGTAGTATGAGGTTATGTATTGACTATCGACAGTTGAACAAAGTAACTATAAAGAATAAATATCCACTTCCTAGAATTGATGACTTGATGGATCAGTTAGTGGGTGCACGTGTGTTCAGCAAGATTGACTTGAGGTCGGGTTATCACCAGATTAAAGTAAGAGATGAAGATATGCAGAAGACGGCTTTTAGGACGCGATATGGACATTATGAATATAAGGTGATGCCTTTTGGTGTGAGTAATGCGCCTGACGTGTTTATGGAGTATATGAATCGCATTTTTCATGCATTTTTGGATCGCTTCGTGGTTATGTTCATCGATGATATTCTGATTTACTCTAAGACAGAAGAAGAACATGTGGAACATTTGAAGATTGTCTTGCAAGTGCTGAAAGAGAAGAAGTTGTATGCTAAATTGTCTAAGTGTGAATTCTGGTTGAATGAGGTAAGTTTTCTTGGCCATGTAATTTCTGGTAGTGGTATTGCAGTCGATCCATCTAAAGTTGAAGCAGTATCACAATGGGAGACTCCTAAGTCAATTACAGAGATTAGAAGCTTTTTGGGACTAGCAGGTTACTACCGAAGATTCATAGAAGGATTTTCTAAGTTAGCACTTCCGTTAACGCAGTTGACGTGTAAAGGTAAAACCTTTGTGTGGGATGTACATTGTGAGAACAGTTTTAATGAATTGAAGA
Organism: Medicago sativa; assembly: GCF_051527215.1. Classification (NCBI taxonomy): domain Eukaryota; kingdom Viridiplantae; phylum Streptophyta; class Magnoliopsida; order Fabales; family Fabaceae; genus Medicago; species Medicago sativa. The sequence goes on along the minus strand of NC_140756.1, from coordinate 32,541,813 downwards.
AGCGATTGACGACGGCTCCAGTTTTGATTTTGACGAAACCTGATGAACCTTTTGTGGTGTATTGTAATGCGTCCAAGTTGGGCTTAGGCGGTGTGCTTATGCAAGATGGTAAAGTGGTTGCTTATGCATCAAGACAGTTGAGATTCCATGAACAAAATTACCCTACTCATGATCTTGAATTAGCTGCAGTTGTATTTGTGCTTAAGATTTGGAGACATTACTTGTATGGTTCGAGATTTGAGGTGTTTAGTGATCACAAGAGCTTGAAGTATCTGTTTGATCAGAAAGAATTGAATATGAGACAACGAAGGTGGCTAGAATTGTTGAAAGATTATGACTTTGGTTTGAATTATCATCCGGGTAAAGCTAATGTTGTTGCAGATGCCTTAAGTAGGAAGACTTTGCATATGTCCGCTATGATGCTTAAAGAGTTTGAATTGCTTGAACAGTTTAGAGATTTGAGCTTAGTTTGTGAAATGTCGTCTCGGAGTGTTAAGCTAGGAATGCTGAAAATTGATAATGATTTCCTGAAGAGTATTAGGGAGGCGCAGAAGGTTGATGTTAAGTTTGTAGACTTGTTGGTTGCTAGTGATCAAACTGAAGATAGTGACTTTAAGGTAGATGATCAAGGTGTGTTGAGGTTTCGAAGTAGGATATGTATTCCAGATAATGATGAGATTAAGAAGATGATTCTTGAAGAGAGTCATAGGAGTAGTTTAAGTATTCATCCGGGAGCTACAAAGATGTATCATGACTTAAAGAAGTTGTTTTGGTGGTCTGGATTGAAACGTGATGTAGCACAATTTGTGTACTCTTGTTTGATTTGTCAGAAGTCAAAGGTAGAACATCAGAAACCTGCTGGATTGATGACACCGTTAGATGTACCAGAATGGAAATGGGATAGTATATCCATGGATTTTGTGACGAGTTTGCCGAACACTCTTAGAGGGAATGACGCCATTTGGGTGATTGTTGATAGATTGACTAAGTCGGCACACTTCATTCCGATCAATATTAGTTTTCCTGTAGCTCAGTTGGCAGAAATTTATATTCGAGATATTGTGAAGCTGCATGGTGTTCCTTCATGCATTGTGTCAGATAGAGATCCAAGATTTACTTCTAGATTTTGGAAGAGTTTACAAGAGGCTTTAGGCTCTAAGTTGAGATTGAGTTCAGCTTATCATCCCCAAACAGATGGTCAGTCGGAAAGAACGATTCAGTCACTCGAAGATTTGTTGAGAGTATGTGTACTTGAGCAAGGGGGAACATGGGATAGTCATCTCCCGTTGATAGAGTTCACTTATAATAACAGTTATCATTCGAGTATTGGGATGGCACCTTTTGAGGCTTTGTATGGTCGGAGGTGTAGGACTCCGTTGTGTTGGTTTGAGACAGGTGAAAATGTGGTTTTAGGACCAGAAATTGTTCAACAGACTACTGAGAAGGTGAAAATGATTCAAGAGAAGATGAAACCGTCGCAGAGTCGACAGAAGAGTTACCATGATAAGCGTAAGAAAGACCTTGAGTTTCAAGAGGGAGACCATGTGTTCTTGAGAGTTACTCCAACGACCGGTGTTGGTCGTGCATTGAAGTCAAAGAAGTTGACTCCAAAGTTTATTGGTCCTTATCAGATATCTGAGAGGATTGGCACGGTGGCTTATAGAGTTGGCTTACCACCGCATTTATCGAATTTACATGATGTGTTTCATGTGTCGCAGTTGAGGAAGTATGTTCCAGACCCGTCCCATGTGATTCAGAGTGATGATGTGCAAGTTAGAGACAACCTTACGGTGGAGACTTTACCTTTGAGGATTGATGATCGCGAGAGGCAAAGAGATACCTCTAGTGAGAGTTGTTTGGAGTGGAACGACTGGTGAAAGCTTGACGTGGGAGCTAGAGAGTAAGATGATGGAGTCTTACCCAGAGTTGTTTGCTTGAGGAAAATTTTCGAGGACGAAAATTCTATAAGTTGGGGAGAGTTGTAACGCCCGTCTTAATTATTTGATTATTTAGAAATATATTTATATATATTTATATGATTTATGATTTAAGTGATTTTCATGATTGATATGTGTGAATTTTATGATTCATGAAGTGGAGTAGTTTATATGATTTATAAATAAATTATGTGGGGTGTATGATGTTGTGGAGTTGTTATGTTGGTATGACTTATTTTATTATTAAATAAAATAAGATATGAGAAATAAAATAAAAATATTAAAAATGGGGCTGTGTTGTGAGATGAGTAAAATTTAGTAGTGAGAAGAGTAATATGAAGAGATAAATAGACAGACATAAGTTAGAAAAACAGTACGTACGTTTTTGGAGAAAAAGGGAGAAAAGTCAGAAGAGGAGAACAAGAGAGAGAGGGCTGCGATTTCTGCAATTACCAGGTAAGGGTGAGACTAACTTTCAATATTATTAAGGGTATAATTCTTTAGAATGAATTTAGCATGATTAGGTTGAGTTTTGGTGAGTATTGGGAATTAGGTTTAAGACCGATTTTGATGATTGAACCATGAAAAGATGTTAGATCGATGCAAAATTAGTGTACATACCTTAGATATTGCCTAGGATGATGATTAGATGCTATTCGGATGAAAGAATCATGAAAATAGGTGAAAAGTTGTAATTTTTAGGTTTCTGGCCGTACTGACATTCATCGCTCGCAACTGCGAGCAAGAACACTCGCAACTGCAAGCTAAGAACCAGAGCTCGCCACTGCGAGCAATACAACTCGCAACTGCGAGTGACCTGTAAGCTCGCCATTGCGAGCAGGATAGCTCGCCATTGCGAGCAAGGACTTTAGGAATCCCAGAATGCACGCTTTGCTCGCCGTTGCGACCAAAGTTACTCGCCACTGCGAGTTAGGCTGTTAGTTGCCCAAAATTGTCCCGATGCGATCCTTTTGCACGTGTAGTCATGAGTTGATCTTAGAAGTAAGAAAGAGGGTTGTTTAGGATACTTTCAGAAGTTCCAGGAGTCTGTTTAAGTGACTGAGATTAGTAGTGATGATGTATAAGAATTATTTATGATGCTTTATGATGATAAGTTGTTATGATTCATTTCCTTTAATGTTGATATGTTATTTTAAACACTGTTATATGTTGTAATTGTTGTTGGTTGCTGCTGTTGATTGTTAAAGTCTTGAGGTTGCATGAGTCAGTCTAAGTTGCAAGAATTTAAGAAGTCGTCCATGATTATGAAATTGTATAAGATGTTCACGTTGTTGTCTAAGTTGTAGGAGAGATTGAGTCCATTGCATACTCATTAAAGTTGGGGGCTTTAGGCCCGACAGCCTTTGTGCTCATTAAAGTTGGGGGCTTTAGGCCCGACAGCCTTTGTGCTCATTAAAGTTGGGGGCTTTAGGCCCGGCAGCCTTTGTGCTCAAACTACGTTGGGGGCTTTAGGCCCGGTAGCTTTATGCTCACACGTTGAAGAACCTAATTATGCTCATTTATGTTGTTGAATGGTACCACATGCATTTGCATATCAAGAAGTTTCACGATGGTTTAAGTTGTTAAGTTAATAAGAGTTGCATTGTCAAGTTGAGTCGTGTTGTCGAGTCAAGTGTTAAGTTGAACATGATATTTAATGATGATGATATATGATGATGGTATTTGATTATGAAATGATAATATGCTAAGTGATAAATGTTTGATATGTTAATAATGTTTTATGTCGCTAAATGAATTTTAATGAATTATATGCTTAATTTAATAATGTTTTGTGTTTGATATGTTAATTAAAATATGAGCAATTCTTCGATAGTCACAAACACAAATAAATAGTGTTTGGTCACACACACATAAAAATGTCATTTCTTGAAATACTAAATCATTTTATTATCAATTTCTTTTTCATTATTTAAAAAAATCTTGTAATGTGTGTGTGCCCAAATACTATACATTTGTGTTTGTGACTATAATAGAATTTCTCTTAAAATATCATCGATTGATGGACATGAACTAAGAGGCATTGGATTCTTAATGCATGTTAAAGGTGACCAACATAATTTAAGAGGACGAACAACTTTTAGAGGACCAGCGTCCTCCTCATAGAATTTAATTTACAAATCAACGATGTAGAAATTGTCAAAAATGCTCCATAGCATGTGTCATCAACGGAGACAAATCAAAGTATAATTTAAGAGAAATGATATTTGTGCGACCACTTTTTAATAACTTTTGGAACAACCCTCTCTTTCATACTCACATATGTTTTTATTCTCTCTTATTCTTTTTCTCTCTCTATTGTTTTTATCCAATAAAAAAAGAGGAAAAATAATTGTCACAAAAGTTGTCTATGATTGGTTGTACAAATATCATTCCTCATCATTTAACGTGATAAGGAGTACCCCTAACAAAGTTATTTGACAGATTTCTTTCAAAAAAAAAAAAGTTATTTGACAGATACAATTTAAAGTAGAATCATATACGAATAGTTGCATGCCACTTGTCACTCCACTAAAAAATGAGTGGATCAGAAACTAGGTATGAATAAAAACATTTCATAAATGCATCAGTCCAACATTGCATTATTCATCCTACTATAAAGTGGGAAATTCTAACTTGGACACAACCCTAAATTAATTTCATTTGGACACACACTCACAAATGAAGCAAAAATAAAAGAGAATGAATTTGAATGATGTGACTAAATAATTTTTCTTTAAATTTATTACATTTGTGTGTGTGACCAAATAAATTTGATTTGGGTTTGTGACCATGTAAGAATTGCTCCTATAAAGTATCCTCTAAAAGAAATCTTACTATAAAGTATATCATCATGCTTTATATATATCCCAGAAACGATATAACTAATTTCACACTAGATCTTTCTCCATTTCCATTTTACTTGCAATTATTGGACCTCACAACTTTCGAAATCTCCTTTCATAAAAATAAAAAAAAATAAAAAATTACTGAATCTCTTTTGTTGCACTATCAGCATTTCTTCCTTTGTTACATAGCACTAGTAATTTCACTGCTGCGTTGGAGTGTCGAAGTTTAGTGACTCTATCGTAAAGGTACTATAGCTAATGTATTTGTTTCTATCATTTTTATTATTTGTTCTTCAAGTGTTGATATATGCGATTTCAACCTAGTTTCTTTTTCTCTGCATGATAGTACTTGTTTTAACTATTTGACAAAATACTTCTCTTAACTATATGCAGTAACAATTTTTTTTTTTTTTTGAAGGAGTATGCAGTAACAAATTTGTAGATCTCAATTTTAGACATACTTTTAGCCCCTACATATATTTCTTAAAAACTACACCTCTCTAGATTTACTTTTCTTGTGTTCTGATAGATAAATTCGGACAGTGATTTTTAAGAATTCATAAGGCGAGCAAACAGAAGCTCCCCTCAATTCTATTTGTCTATTTGATAGTGGACTTATGGTTCTTCCAACCCATAAATTAGATTTAGAAACCCACTGCAGAAAATAGTTTTTATTTTAATTTTAATTGTAATACCTTTATATTTTGAATATTAAGTGAATTATTCTTTGGTCTCGTGAAAAGAGTGGATGTCGTCGTATCATAAGGAAAAACTAATCTAAAAAAAATTAAGTAATTAAGTAAGAATAATGGTGTTTCTTCAAATGATTTTGTTCTAGACTCTCCTAAAAGGCTTATGCTCGTCAGCGCAATAAAATATGCACAATTTATTATTGGAACAATCATTCACTTCACACCCTTTCTTCGTGTGGTGGTGCTCTTAACAACTTGGGGTGCCAATTCAAACAAAATAATAATGTTTACCATGATTGTCATTTCGTAATGCTCGACGGTTACGGTTCCTGGAACCTTAACCGTCGAGCAACGACTCTTGCCATTAACAACGGCACATGCATTTCCTCACTATATAAGGAGACTTTATATAGTTCCCAAAGGTACGATATTTTGCTATTTAACCCATTTTCTTGTTGACATGCTGATTTGAGCGTCGGAGTGTCTACAGGTACATGCACCCCCCTGGTCCAAGCTTACAAATGCTATAAACTATTGCATCAAACGCTAGTCCTCTTATCAAGTAATATCAGTGGCGCTGTTTGTGGGAAACTAATCATCCTAATCTTTTCACTCACAAAAGATCAAAACTACACAAAAAAAAATCTTACTAAAAAATGGTTGACGGTGTATCCACACAAATAAGGAGCGACGTCCGCCGTGTCCATCGTAACGAACAAACCTTGACTCCGTCCCCCACTGACAGCCCCAGGGAGGAGACCCATCAGAAAATATCACAGTTGGTAATTCCTCTTTCCAAGGCACCATTTTACGATCCTCCACGAGTAAAAGAAGTAACGAACAACGCGTCTTCTACAAACGCCTTGCTCAGCAACATCATCCAAACCATATGTCAACAAACACAAGTGATCAACGATCAAAACAGGTATATCATGGAGACATCCAAGGACACACGTCGAAGGTCTCCCGCCCCCAGGCGAGTTACGTTGTTTGTTCTCCCGCTTCCTAGTGTAGAAGAAGGGGAAAGAGCCCAACTCTAGAGAGATCTAGATCTCCTCGACATCCTCTGAAGGAATATGAAAGAAGATCAACAAGATCACACCATTCACGAAGGCACACGTCCAAACACTCGCGATCCTCATCTTACTCATATGCTGATTGTGTAGAATACGAGCCCTTCACCAAAAGGATTAGGGAAACTCGAACCCCCACCTAACAAGCACATTGAGAACATCGAGGAGGTGCTTAAATACATAAATGTGGGAGGGTTTGTCAATTGCTAATTGTTTGTGATGAGCCATATAAAACCTAAAAGGGAAAGATGGAAAAAATGAATTTAACATTCAAATCCACCCTTCCTTCATCGATCAGGTCGATTCGGCGAGGAAAAGTTTGAATATTCGTCGCGAACAACAAGATCCCTATCTATGACTTAAGGAAAAGAGAATACAGTTTAATACGGAAAGCGACCACCACCTACGTCAGCGTCTGCTTTACTCTAAGTCTAAAACCACCATATCGCACTTACTTTATCCCTCAACTGTTAGTTCCCTAAATTCACTAGTATAGTCTTTGGTACAATTATTTTTTTGGTCTAAACCACACTAAGAAATGCATAAATAAAAGTAGAAAGATAAAGAGATAAAAATTTCAAAAATAAGCTTTGATTGGATGTTCTAGCCAAATGACGTGGCCTAATACTTCTGGTGAAATTAGCAATAACTCCATTCTGGTGAAATTATGCTTAACCTCCATTCGGATAATTTCACAGGTTTGCGCAATAACTCCCTTGATAGTGGTTTCATGATGTCCCACGTTCGAGTTCGGGCTCCTCTCCTCAGCTTGGTCCGTTGACAAGGTCCTTTTGTACGCATCCCCACTAGAGATTGTATATCTTCCCTCACTCATTCATAAAAAATAATTACTAACGTTCAGTGATCGTGGGCATCACGTCATTTTCTAATCCCATTATGCTTTAACTCAATTTTAAGTCTTTCACGACACATATTCCAAGTTAGTGACCTTGAAAACAAATCAACTCTCCTTTATTTGAATTCTCTAGCATCGACAATCCATCCTTCACTCAACTGAGGAATATATTATTTCTTTTGAAAAAATATATATAAAATATGTTGTTTTTGAATTTCCAAACTGTTGTATTTTGAATTTCCAAATCTATTTTGAAAAATAATTTTCATCTACCGAAGTTGTTACTAGGTTGAGTCACGACAAGGTCGCTCTCTTTAAGACGTTTTGTGGCACTGCCCAAAATTGTGCAAGGCAAACTATCAAGCACGCCGCCTCCAGGATAAAACAAGCTCAGCTACAACTGTACGATTAACTACTGCACTGTAGAAAACCGTTCAAGAATTACACCCTCAAATATGGCTATTAACGCCACTCGAATTTAATACTGAAATCACTATTATATGGTACTGCGACCATTCTATTATGGTACCGAGGCGATTCAAATATGGTGTTACCACCATTCTAACTTTTAACATCTTCAAATGTCAATATGGTATTTCAACCACTCAAATATGGTGCCACCACCATTCTAACATCTAACTTCTCGAAGAATTGAAGAAGAATATATTTTTAAGGTCATTCTTAATTTTCGAAGGGACATTTTACCGAAAAGGGACTATGATCTTAAAATATTATTTATTCTGAAGGGACATAAAAATATCAAAGGGACTATGCTCTTATAACCATTCTTAATTCCAAAGGGACATTATACCGAAAAAGAGACCATGGTCTTAAGAACACTCTTAATTCCGAAGGGACGAAAAAAAGAGATGAAGAGAAGAAAGACTCGTCAACACAAGTCAAGAAAGGAAGTAGAGAGAAAGAGTTCTCGACAACTCAATAGAACTCTTTGGTATATTTTTTGAACTAGGTGAGCTCTCCTTTTATAGGGAGAGTTTGTAACTAATTTGGAGAAACTTAAGAATTAAGTAAACTTAAAAATTAAGCAACCCACAGATCAGCTCAAGTAACAAATTAATCAGATAAGTTCAAAAAGAAACAAACCCACAATATTAGCTAAAATAAACTAATGAAGAAAAGATAAGAAATTCAGTTGGATTCTCAATCTTATCAGAACAAACATAAGCTAAAATTATGGGAAGTGATATCCATGAATAAAGAATAATAATAATAATTATTTCCATCATTATCAGATATTTAAAATTAAATACCACTATTTAAACACTACTAATGTGTGTGTTCTATTTTATGTGGGACCCCCACACTCTATTTTTTCAATTCACACAACACTAGATCAAAGTTTAATTACTTGGTGTTTAATCTCCCAACCTTCCAATTTCTTTCCATCTTGAGACCAATGTTCCAACAAAACATTTTGAAAAAAGTTATAATAAAGTATCAAGATCTCTAGCGTAGCCGAAACTTAGGTGGAAAGCTTGATGTGTTAGCTGTTGTAGAATTTCTTTTTCAAGTTCAACATGACCTTTTTTATAAGTATATTAAATATTATCCTTTTTTAAAGATCTATTTCATATTCATATTTTAACGAGCCAAATTTTCTAAAATTCGATTGATGAGAGATATATAATTTCTTTTTTCAGGTTAAATCTGATCTTTCTTTTACTAATATATTAAATTGCTTTATTTCTGTTGTAGATACAGATGAATACTTAAAATACGACATAAAATATCTGTGGCAAATTCATGAGCTAGAAATTTAGTTACTCAATTCAAAAGTTATCTACTATGGATAAAAGGCTTTCGCAACTCAAAGAGGCACAAGAAAGGTTTGATCAAAATAATCGAATTTCGATTCCTAGGATCCAAAGGGTTCCAATGTTTTTGCGGCAAAATGAAAGATTTTATAAGTATTGTACACCAAAGATTATATCATTTGGCCCTATTCATCACAAGACTGAAAGTCGACTGAAAGAAGGAGAGCATTACAAGCTTCTATGGACATCAATATTTGTTGCTGATTATGGCAAAAAAATTGATAAAGATGCTAACGAAGCATGTATGCTTTTGCTTAAAAAGATTGAAGATAATATTGAAGATTTGAAGAATATGTTCACTGAGGATGTAATTGAAGGCTACAATGATAATGATCTTGCTTGGATATTGTTTGTGGATGGATGTTCTTTGCTACACTTTATGGAAAATGTTGATGACCAATGCCCGGATACCCTAAACCTTAAGTTTGACCAACTGATGCACATATGGAGAGATACTTTATTGTTGGAGAATCAACTTCCAAGAAAAATGCTTGAGATTCTATGCACAGAAATGGGTATTGATTTGGAATTTTTAATTAACAATTCTTTTGATATGGGTGAATCCAAACGACTTGGAATGGTAATAGTCAAATTGGAAAATCCGAAGCCCTTTCATATACTCGATTTTGCTCGTTCAGTGTACTTGCCACCCAATATGGTTTCCAACATTGAAGAACATGGTCAAATGGATACACAATCTGAAGGAAGTGAACACAATTCGATGAGGAAAAATACAACTCAAGACCAAGAAGATATTGATGAGGAAGAAATTAATTTGAATTGGAATACTTATAAGAGCATACGGGATCTAAAGACAGTAGGAATTCGAGTGGTAGCAAATAAGACAGATGAGTGGAACTGGAGTAACATTTCGTTCAAGTCTAAATGGTTTAATGGAGAACTAAGACTTCCTATTTTTTTGTTCAATGACGTCACACCTTATTTTTTTCGAAATTTAATAGCGTATGAGATGTGTCCAGATGTTCATTACAACTATGAATGTTGCTCATTCTTTAGCTTCATGGATTCATTGGTTGACAATGCTGATGATGTAAAAGAGCTTAGATCAGCTGGTGTATTTCAAAACTTGCTTGGAAGCGACAAAGAATTAGCAAAACTCTTCAATGATTTGGGTGATGATTTGCCAACAAAAATGTATTGCAACAATTCCTACACAAATGCAGTAGCCTATAGCAAGAAATATATTCTCATCAAGCTTCAAATTGAAAAGCATTACAAAAATAAATGGAAGACATGGTTGGCTCAAGCTTACAACACTCACTTCAATACACCATGGGCTATGATCAAGGTTTCAAAAAACGGACCTGTACCGGGATTGCGGCCGTTACAAATCGGTATCGGCAGCCACCGTGACCGTTTTTGGTCCTTTTCACGTTGAGAACAAAAATCACAGGAAAATCGCCGTTACGCCGTTACGGAACACCGTTACGGGCGCGAAACGCCGTTACGGCCGCGAAACTCCGTTACAGACTTGAAAAATTCAGAAATTTGAACAGAGAAAAGGAATCGAATCTCATATTAAAAAAAAAAAAGCAGAAGAATACAAGATCAGGAGAAGAAGGAATCTGAATCTCTTGTGTTGTTACTCTTCTGGTGTTGTGTGATTATTTCTTCCTTCCTGCTTGCGATTTGCGATTCTGGACCTGGTGTTGCCGTTTCTTGCTTCTTGTTCATTCTGATTGCCGTTTCTTGCTTCATTCTCTTTGTTCAGGTTTGCAATTTCAGTTTGTTCTGCTTGCAGTTTGCGATTTGCGATTTTGTTGTTGTTTTTTTTTTTTTGAGTGAATAACACACGTATGCAGCCTCACTCTTCATTCAATAATAATAAATTAATAATTACATCTGTTTATTCATATATTTATTTATTAAACTCAAACAAAAAAAAGTGTGCATTCATCTCTTATTTATTAAGTTCAAGGTAATTTTAAATTGACACTCTTAATTCAACCACTTAATTTGAGTATTTAGGTAAATTTTAGAGAAAAAAATTGGGACTTACATGTTATAATTATGGGAAAAATTATTAATCTAAGTTATTATACATTATATGATAATATAAATAATTTTAATAAGTTTTGTGAAACGTTTTGATTAATTCACACCGCGAAGACCGTTATTTATATCGCAGCATCCGTTACAACCGAAATCGCGACAACCTTAACGCGACCGCGATCGCGACCGCGACCGTTATTTAGAACCTTGGCTATGATTGCCTTTTTAGCTGCATTACTGGCATTAGTTCTTACTTTCATCCAAACCTGGTTTGCCATAAATCCTAGTAAATAAAAAGAAATATTCCAATTAAACAAATATGTATGTGTGTTGCAACAAATTGAGGATATTGTGTCACCTGCTCATATAATAATTTCGTAGTATTGGATCCCCGTTTCTTTAACAAAATTAGAGTGCAAAGAAATTGTTTTACATTGATAATGTAATTGTTGAGACATTTATATTTTAGAATATATCAATTGTATTTTGTGATGTCTTATTTTTAATTTGTCTTATATAAATTTGAAGTTTCATGTAACTAAAGTATAGTGATCCATACTGGTTTGAATATATTCAAATATTTGAAATCATGGTTAAGTAATAGGCCACTATGATTAAAGGATAACTCATCAAAGTATGGTACCCATGATTGTTGGAATTGTGATAGCTCCGCGATATATGGAGTATTCATATGAACTTGTTTGACCACGAATTGGGTATCCACCATATTTTCCTCCACTCAAGGCTTTATCATCCCCTTCGACGTATCCAGGACAACTTTCCTAGGTAATCCTTTCACAAAAGGATCTTAAATTATGTCATTTTTCTTCCTTGTCTCACTTCTCTTACAGTGAGATAACATTTTTTTTAATTTTCTTTCACAAAAGGATTTGTGTCGTCTCTCATAGACACTCTTATTAGTCACATAGCTTATAGCTTATGATTACAAAATATTTAGAAGGTGTGGATCTCCTCAACAAAGGTATATCATTCACACCGAGTCTTTCAACTATTATGCTTCTTGACCTGCAAATTCAAGAGCTAAGAATTTTGATTCCATTAGTAAATTTGATTATGCATAGTTTGTTTATTTATTTCCAAGAGATGTCATATCATCATCATGAGATAAATAAGTACTTCACAATGGAACCTACCTCGTCGTTATTTGAGATCCAATTTACACTATTCAATCCTTCTAAGATCAACTATTAGAAGAACATGATATCCAGACAACAACATCATTTGAATAGATTAGAAAAAATAATTGATCATTTAAATGATCACCATTGAAATTACGAATTCACACACTTCATCTATTCATTATACCACATGAAATATCATGTATAATATAATTTATTAAATACATAACACAATCAATTATCTCACACTCAAATTGAGAGGTAATCCGTTAAAATTCCACTTGTTGTCTATGAGATTGCTACCTTAAGGCATATTCACTATTTTCAAACCATATTTACCATGGAATTTAGTTCACTTCTAATGCCTTTTTTTATTTTAAATATCAATGAAATAGCATTGGTTAACCCTTTCCTTCAAAACAAATAAAAAACATTGGTTAACCATAGCATACTCATAGATAGTGAAATTATCTTAAGCATAGCTTTTTATTCATAATTTATAAACTTCTTCTACTCCTACCAAAAGGAGAAAATTATATAATCTATGCACACAAGATTTTTTTTCTTCTTCTTCTTCTAATCCTTCTGCTTTCCCTTGTTTCAAAAAATTTCAATACCTTACACACATTTAAAAATAACAAGAATAAAAGTAGAATAAATATTATTCACAAAATTGTTTTTGTCATTCTTCTCATAACCCCCACATTTAAGTAGTTTAGGTTAAGAGAATGAATTTTTCTACTCTTATAATTTTATTTTATTTTTGATAGGTCCTTCTCCCAACAACATGCATGTAACATAAAGTTAAACATGAATTATTTGATTTAATAAATTCATCAACAATTCCACTCAACAGTTTTCTAATTTGTTATATAGAAAAATCCTATTGCTTAGCTTTGATCTTACATGCAAACACACTCCAAAGATGACTAGATATTTATGGGTAGACAACAACATATCCATAATCATATCCATTATTTTATTTTAATCTTAACCATCACCATATAGGCTTGAATAATTAAATTAGGCGTAACATTCTTAAACTTTCAAAAATGAAACAACTTGCAAATATTGATATATTTAGACATAGAAATACCACTAGAAAATTATGAAGCATCAACGTAATTTTCTTAACGGGTAAAACATCAATTTCGCGACTCTATTCTATATATATGCCACAAAAGTTGTTCCGTAAATTATTAAACCATCACACAACTTTTCACGGTTTATATATCTCAAATATTGGAATCACTATCATCATTTCAAGCTTTCATATGAAAGTATTAATTTATAATTTATATTATCATTGTAAAATTTTCATATAAAATTTTCCCCAATAGAAAATATTAATTTCTTGCAGTATGGACATAGAAAATATCACACCTTTAGATTTAACATTTATATGCATAAACATCTTTGAGTTTAAGGCTTACTTGAACTCGAAACTCGTCTTTTTACCTCAAATCAAACGATGATCATTTGAACTCTCATCCACAACGTTCTTTACCATCCACTTGATGAAGGTATCAAGTGATCATTTCCATGCAATTTGAACCAATATGATACATAGAAAAATCACAAAGTTAATATATCCAAATATAATTAAATAAATAAAAGAATTTGCTTTCAGATTGTTGGAAATATTAATAGTAAATTAAAATTTGGATAGTTAGAAGAGATATAAGAGAGTTTTGTTGTGCCGTGGCCAAAACCACTGTCCTAAAAGCAAATTTTCGGTGGACCTCCGGTGCAACCCAATATCCGGTTTTGCTCCCCAAGATTTACACAACTGCGTGTCTGAACCCGTGCACTCGAGGTCAAACACGATGGAGCTTCACAAACAATACCCATAATAATTGAGAGTAGAATAGAGAGCATGAACTTAATTGTTTTACTTCCCATTGAACGATGGAGTACATTTTCTATGTATGCTCCTCTTCTTGTGCTAGTATTTATATGTCCTCCAAAGACATCAATACTTTATATAACCGTTGCAGAGATCACTCCACCAATCTAATTATTACTCCCTCCGTCTCATAATATTAGTCGTTTAAGGTTTGGGCACGATAATTAAGAAAATGATTAGTTGTGTTGATTTCAATGGTAAAATTAGTGGCATTTACTGAAATACCCTTATTAAATGTAGTTAGTGGAGTAGTTACGTTGGATGAAATTCAATAAATAAGGGTATAATAGTGGAAAAACATAATAAATGCTGCATTGGTATTGTAAAGTGACAGTTATTTTGAGAAAAATAAAAAATACTAAAGAGACAATTATTGTGAGACGGAGGGAGTATCATACTTATGCCAATAAAACTAAGGAAATCAGCCGTTGGTGGTTATGTTTCATACCTTTAATATTAAGGTGATTAAACACCCAAATAAATGAAAACGGTTATAGTTTTTAGTAGATAAATAATTGTAGGAGTGAAAGATAATTGATTATCATTATATCTTAGTAAGATTATCATAGGTAAGAATCTTAGTTCTTAACAAGATTCAAATATAACTGATGTTAGTTCTTATTAAGATTTTCATAGGTAAGAAACTTAGTTCTTGACAAGATTCACATGGAACAGATGTTAGTTCGTTGTAAGATTGTCATGGGTAGGAATCTTAGTTCTTAAGAAGATTCTCATAGAACTGAAGTTAATTCTTATTAAGATTATCATATGTAAGAATCTTAGTTCTTCAGAAGATTCTCATAGGTAAAGAATCTTAATTGTAAGGAATATTGTCATAAAACGGATGTTAGTTCTTAGTAAGATTATCATATGTAAGAATCTTAGTTCTTAACAGGATTCACATAGAACGTACGTTAGTTCTTAGTAAGATTACGATAGGTAAGAATCTTAGTTTTTAAGAAGATTATCATAGAACGGAAGTTAGTCTTAGTAAGATGGTCATATAAATGATGTTAGTTCTTAGTAAGATTATTAGGAAAGTATCCTCGTTCTTAACAAGATTCAAATCTAACGGATGTTAGTTGTTAGTAAGATTATCATGGGTATGAGTCTTAGTTCTTAACAAGATTCACATATAACAGATATGTTAGTTCTTAGTAAAATTATTAAAAGTAAGAATCTTAGCTGTTAAGAATATTCTCATGGAACAGAAGTTAGTATTAGTAAGATTCTCATAGGTAAGAATCTTAGTTGTAAGAAAGATTGTCACAAAACGAATATTAGTTCTTAGTAAGATTGACATAGGTATGAATTATAGTTCTTAAAAGGATTCACATAGAAAGTATGTTAGTTCTTAGTAAGATTATCATAGGTAAGAATCTTAGTTCTTAACAAGATTCACATAGCACGAATATTAGTTCTTACTAAGATTATCATAGGTAAGAATCTTAGTTCTTAAGAAGATTCTCATATAACAGAAGTTAGTTCTTAGTAAGATTCTCATAGGTAAGAATCATAGTTCTTAACAAGATTCATATAGAACGTATGTTAGTTCTTAGTAAGATTATCATAGGAATGAATCTTAGCTCTTAAGAAGATTTTTATGAAACGGGAGTAAGTCTTAGTAAGATTCTCATATGTAAGAATCTTAGTTGTAAGTAAGATTGGCATAGAACGGATGTTAGTTCTTAGTAAGATTGTCATATGTAAGAATTTTAGTTCTTATAAGGATTCACATAGAACAGATGTTAGTTCTTAGTAAGATTATCATAGTTAAGAATCTTGGTTCTTAACAAGATTCACATAGAACAAATATTAGTTCTTAGTAGAATTATAATAGGTAAAAATCTTAGTTCTTAAGAAGATTCTCATATAACAGAAGTTAGTTCTTAGTAAGATTCTCATATTCACATAGAACAAATGTTAGTTCTTAGTAAGATTATCATAGGTAAGAATCTTAGTTCTTAAAAGATTCTCATTAAAGAGAAGTTAGTCTTAGTAAGATTTTCATAGGTTAGAATCTTGGTTGTAAGGAAGATTGTCAAAGAACGGATGTTAGTTCTTAGTAAGATTATCATAGATATGAATCTTAGTTCACATGTAACGTATGTTAGTTCTTAGTATGATTCTCAAATGTATGAATCTTAGTTGCAAGAAAGATTATCATAGAACATATGTTAATTCTTAAAAGAGTACATTTGAATATAACTACAATGACCACAATTCCGGCACCATAAATATCACAACTTTTCTTTATGATCCCTCCAAAAAATTTCAAAGAATTTTGGTTCGTATAAAATTTTCAGTCTAATTTTTTTGTCTCCCCCGTCATATGACTCTAACTGATTATGACATGACAATGCCAATTGGGTTGTTTTAATGATTGTGATCTCAGTTGGCTTATACACATAGGGGTGTTCATGGGTTGGTCAACCCAGAAAATCCGGTCAAACCCACCCAAAAAACCCAAAAAAAATGGGTTGGGATGGATAATTGGGTGGGTATGGTTTCTAAAAATGGAGAACCCATAAAAATAAATGGGTTTTGGGTAAAACCAGACCCAAACCCAAGAAACCCACTTACCTAATAATGTTAATATTTTTTATCTTTAATTTCATAGGGTAGAAGAAAGTTATATTTCCGAAACATACACATTGCATCCTATATATTGAAAATCAAAACATACTAGAGTTACAAATTGATATGTTGCACTTTTTGGTTATTTTGATACTAATGCAATTTTATGTCATGCAACTTTAGTTTGTTGCAAGTATTTTATGATGGAGTTTATTATTTGATATTCTAGGATGCATAAGATTATAGTAAAATATGTTAAACATTTTTTTTAAGAAAATTAAAAAGTAGAGTACTATTTTAAAACAAAATTATGAGGACTTGTCATTTAATATTAAAAAAATAGAAAAATAAGTTGGGTAACCCATTACCCAAACCAACCCAACCCAAAAATTAGTGGGTTTGCCCAAACCTACCCAATAGTATAACGGGTGGTTATTTTACCTCACCCAAACCGGAGTACCTTAGTTGGTTTTGTTTTGGGTTTGGCCAAACCCAACCCAAACCCACCCACAAACACCCCTATATACACATGTTAAATCTAATTTATATTATTATTTAAAAATACCATTATATGTAATTACTAATATTATTTTTATTTTTGTCAAAATAAATTATTATTTTTTATTTTTATATAGTTATTATCATTGAAACTAAACCAGAATTAATCAGTCATCGTGATCTTAACTCAGTTAGTAGGGGCAATATATAAGATATGCAAGGTCGGGGTTCAAACCCCGACCATCACAACAAAAAAAACCAGAATTAAATCAAAGGGCTGAAATTTTATGAATTCTAATCTCATGGCTAACATTCTCCTACCATCTACAACTATATCATCTTTCACATACACCATTTGTTGTCGCAAAACAAATGAAAAAAACACCATAACCCACTGGGGGTGTTCAAAACCGAACCAACCCAATAGAAAAACTGCAAACCAAACCAATCCAAACCGAAACCGCAAAAAACCGCACTTGGTTCGGATGAATTCGGATGACTTTTGCACTAAACCGCGCGGTTCGGTTCGGTTTGCGGTTTGCATCTCAGCAACCGAACCAAACCAAACCAAACCGCAAGAATAATGAATATTACTTAAAAATGTACTAGCCCAATTACATAGCTCAAGAATAATCTCTTTTGATTCGATTTTTCCATTGCTGCATCATCAGGTTCGATTCTAATTCCTTTCCATCTCTTTCAATTCATTTCCCGTGATGAATTTGTTTCCTTTACTTCCTAATAATTTGTTTCATGCTTATGTTTCTTCTTAACTTTACCTATTTTGATATAAGTTTTACCTAATATTTTTTCATATAAACAGCAAAATAAAATGTCCTATGTTTATTTTGTAACAAAGTTGGCAATATTAGAGTTAATGTAATATTTTTTTATCTCGCGATAAACCGCACAAACCGAACCAATCCAAACCGCATTGGTTTGGTTTGGTTTGGTTTGGATGACTTTTTAAAAATCAACCGAACCAAACCAAACCGCATGCTTTTTTATCTCGCGGTTTGGATGACTTTTATGCTCAAAACCCCGAACCAAACCGTACCGCGAACACCCCTATAACCCACACACATAAAATCTTTCGATTTTTGGTTAAACATTAATAAAACTTGAATCCGCCTACTTCTTCCGTTCAAAATTCATCAATTTTTCTCTTATTATTCCCTTCTTAAAGACATTGTCAGATTCAAAGTTTATGAGTATGAACAATTCGTGGTTTATATAAACAAGCACTGCTAAAAAAACAAAAATTAGTGAGGAAAATTTAGTGAGGGAAAACATGAAATCCCTCTCAAATTCCGTCACTAAATTTTGCGACTAAGGAATTTGTGAGGGATTTCATTTTTTCCGTCACTAATTTCCCTCTCTAATTTTGCTTTTTCTAGTAGTGAAGGGACATGTAACGATTGAGAATTTCATGATTTACAAATTTATAGGTTTGATGATGACTTTATAGTTTGCTTTGAATCTGGGTATGGGGATTTGTGGGATGAAGATGAGTATTAATTTGTGCCATATTTCATTTATGGATTTCATGATTCATTCTAGGGTTAGGGATGAATTTGAGAATGAATATTTGGTTTGTGGATGAATTTATCTGTTTAGAAAGATGAAGTTATTTGAATTTCCCAATTTCGACCCGGAAAAACGAAACACAATTTTCTAATTTCTTTTCTTCATCCTTCCCGCCATCACCCATCATTAACTGCAAAAAAATTGAACTTTTATCACCAAAATAAATCAGCAACAGTGGCAACTGTGAGATTCTTGACACCAATTCCAACTCTGCCTCTCGATGAGCTTATGGAACACCCTTTCCAGAAACAATGGATTTTAACCGTATCCTACATTTTTCAATAATATTTTGGTTCAATGACTAAATCAAACTTTGTAAATGATAACACTAATTCTACTATATTTTTCACAAACTAACTAGTTAATTATCTTTAGCATCCCTGCTCAAGCTATAACTTATCAACAAGTTTTTTTTTTTTTTTTTGGGTGAACAACAAGTCTTTTATATCCACATACATCTTCATAGATTGGACCATCATCATTGAAAAATATTTAATCATGTTGATATTTCAATCATAAAGATTTAATAGACCTTTGTAAGTGCTATGTAAACGCTAAAATCTTCCCTTGTGTTGGATTGGTGCACTGCCCTTACCCTAAAATTTTTATCTATAAAAAAGGATATTTGATAAACCTTAAAAATAGTTGTCATCGATTGATTGACTAGTTTTGATGTTATTTATATGGACTCTTTAAAGATGTGAACTCCTCTTCCTCGATTGGATATTGCGTTTATTTTGGTTATTTTCATATTTTTACCTATCATAAAACACTCATTTTTTAAGATTCAAAACTTTGAAGTTTTTTTCTTTTTGAAAAGTAAACTTTGAAGCTTCGGCCATTCATTTAAAAAAAAAAAAAAAGATTTTAACAAAGCTACTACGAATAGTTTTTTAATTTAAAGCTAAAAACATGAGCGGTTCCTTTCATGTAGGATAGCTTTGGCCCCCAATAAAATATTATTCCATTGGTCGGTATGTATTTATATCTGATTACTCTAAATAATAAACATTGAGCTACTCCAAATAAATATAGTTGCGAAAATTTGAATAAATAAGAAAGTAAAAATATTAATACATGATTGATAGATTTATTTATATTGGTTTGATACTTTCAGTTTCAATAACAATTATAGAGAAAACTTTTTCAACCATAAAAATTATCAAGACAATAGCCAAAAAACAAATTAATTGGACAATGAGTTTATTGCAAATAACCTACTTCCTCCATCCCAAAATGTAAGTAAAAAAAAACTCATTTTCTTTGTCCCAAAATGTAAGTAGAAAAAGACAAACTTTTATCCTATTTAATCTTGTTTTTAAAAAAAATCATCTATTTCAAGAAAAACTTTGGTTTATTCTCATAAAATTAAATGCAAATTACATTAAATATTCTCTCTTTCATTTTGTCCATATCCAATAACCAATGAAAATTGTTTTTACATCTTTCTATAAAACTTATTTCAAAGAAAACACAAAAAACAATACTCCAAATTCTTCTATTTTAGTTTTCTTAATAAGTGTGATTTTTTTTTCTTACAATTTGGGACGGAAGGAGTATTAGTTTACATTGGAAAATACATTATTAATCTATTTAGTAAACACTCAATTATGAATAAAATTGGTTTCTTGAAATGCATTTTGTTCAACTTTTCTATTAGCTATCATCAATTTTTATCCTTTGTTAATTTACATTTCATATAAGTAAAAATTATTGTGATTTTTGTCTTGTATTGGTTAATTTACGGATTAAATTTGTTTTTAGTCTGTACAATACTTGCGATTTTTAAGTTAAGTTTATAAGATTTTGTTTAATTTTAGTCCTTAATTTGTTGTTATAGAAATTAAATGCAAGACTAAAAAAAATAATTTTTTTTTGTGAAATTTAAAAAAATTGAGTCAAAAATTGCATAAAATGTATGCAAGGACTAAACCTTAAAAATTATAATCTATAAGACTAAAAACATACTTTATCTTTAAATTTAATATGTTGGTTTTAATATTTTTTTTTATAGTTGGCACCTGCGTAAACTTTTTTTGCTAGCTTCGCGACAAAAAAATAGTTTTTTTAACAAAATGAAACATCTTAAAAATAAAAAGCAAACACTATAAAAATCATAAAAGTATTTTTTTGTTAAAAAATGGAGTTGATTCTTTAGAAAAACTCAAAACAAACTACCAATAAATGGTTGTTGCTTTTGCTTTCAAGTTACAACAAACCAAATTAACCATGATTATCTATTTCAATAACATCAACGATATAACAAAAAAAAACTAATCTAAATTCTTTTTTTTAATGACCAACGACAATATTTTTATTATATTTTTTTCAGGAACAATTTTTATTATATAAAAAGTTGTTTAAGAATATAATTGAGATAATTAAAAATTAAATATAAATATACTCATCTAGTTTGTTATACTTTTTAAATGATAAATAATAAAAACCAAACAGATATACATATTCATATTGTGTTCGTTACCTTTTGTTAATATTTAAATTTATTCTTATCTATTTGCTACATGTGTTATTCGTATTAAAAATGGAGGATATTTTTGAAATGGGAAAAAAACAGTTCAAAAGAGTTGAAAGAGGTTATTTTTCTATATATTAACAAACTTTGTAGATTTATTTAATAAATAATATTATAGAATAAATACTTCATTTATTGAAGAAACATAAATATCAAATATCAATGTCGGTAAGTTTGGTTTTTATTCTCATTGTTCAACATGAAAAAGACCGTGTTACTTCCTCAAAAATGAAAAAGACCGTGTTACTACCAAAAAAAAACATGAAAAAGACGTGTACGTGATCTATTTATTTTTGTTTGAAATAACGTGTACGTGTGTACCTGTTGAACTTTAATGACCCCACCTTTAGGTGAATCCGTCTAAGATAAATACTACCTTACCTTAGATATCTCTTTAATGAAGCCCTTTCACACTCCAGGAGAAAAACATAAGATGGATTAGAAAAAGGGTTTTTTTAACATGTGCAATCTTGCACAGGATAAGGAATAGTTAATGCATCCACTTTTATAGGTTTCTCCACATCTTATTAATGACCACTTTCTTGAAAATTGATATTTTTCCTTCTCTCCTCTGATATTATTTTTTCACGTTTTATTCTTCTTCCTCCTCTCCTTTTCAGGTTTTATTCTTGTTTCTTCTCTCCACTGCCTCTAAAACACACCAAAGCTAAAACTTATTATGCTCTCACGTCACGGTCTTTATGTTTGATTTATTGAGATAACATGCTATTTGTGCCTGAAATTGTACGTATTTGATTTTGGTTATGTTTCCAAAACTTGTTTAAACCCTTAATTTAACGTTTAGGGTTTGTGAGTTTCAAATTTCAATTTGTATTTTACAATCCTGCTGCAATCTGGATGAAATCCAATAACTGACGGTTAATACTCATCCTTATATAATTTAAATAGAATTTTTTATTTTGATTTATTTGGTTCATCATTCATCCATCGGTGGAGTGATTTCGTTTTGTTTTCATCCATCACTATTTTTGTTTGTTTTCAAGGCTCTATCTTTGTGCCTATACATAAGATACGTACGTATGAACCGAAAAAAATTATTTTTTTGTTTCTCGGATGCTTTTGTGAATCGTTTGAAAATTGCAGCGTGTGAAACCTTATGTTAGGTTTGGATATATAATAAAGAACTATTTTCAAAAAAGTGTGTAAATAGAGGAGAAGGAAAAAAAGGAAGAATAAAAAGTAGAAAATATTAATAGAGGAGAGAAGGAAAAAAAACAGTCAATTTTCAAAAACACTTGGTCATTAATAAGAAGGGAAGAAACCTATAAAAGTGAAAGCATTAACTACTCCTTATCCTGTGCAATCTTGCACAGGTTAGAAAAACCCTTACAAAAATAACATTTTTAGTTCTTCAAAATACTCTCTCTGTTTATATATCTAAACATTTATTAGACTAAAAAATTGTCTCTAAATGTAAACCTCTTTTCAAATTACCAGTTGTAATTATTAATATATCTCATTTTAGTTTGTGCAAAAAAAAAATTACCAGTTGTAATTATTATTTTTTTTCTTTAACATACCCTTAATTAATACTACTAATTTTATATTGAAATATTAAAAGTCAAATTTAATACATATAAACAAAAGACGATTTTGTAATATTAACACACAAAATAAACACATTAATTACACTAACTATTTTTTCTAAAAAAATGTAAAAAGTACTTACATATAGAAATGGAGAGAGTAATTCCTATAAAATAAAAAAATTTTGGAGCTGTCCCACCGAAGAGGGAAAGTTTTGTGCGGCCCCACATCCAATTTATTCTTTCCTTGCCACTTTTCTTTGCATCCAAAGGAGGGAAATGATATTATAATCCGTGTTTTCTTTCCTTCAAATATCTTTTCTTACGCCTTTCGGTGGATCCAAACAATATCTAAATATCTCTTTAATGAAGCCCTTTCACACTCAAGGACAAAAACATAAAATGGATTAAAAAAATAACATTTTTAGTCCTTCAAAATAATGCCTATAAAATATAAACAGAGACTAAAAATGAATAATGTTTTTGTAGAACTAAACTTAAAAACTTGTAATTTTGTAGGGATTTAAAACAAATTTAATCCTAAATAATATTATAAACTTCCTTAAAAAAAATTATAAACTAAATAAACATAATATTTATTTAATAAACCTATATATTATAAATTTTCTTTTTAATAATATAATAAAGAGAATGCTAAACAATACTCTTAGGACATTGGTTAAACAACAAAGTAACTTTTTTTTTTTACAAAAAAGTGTAATTATTACTTAATTAAAAATCAAAGCTTATATTTTTAAGACACAATTTCTATTTATAATTTTTTTAAGGGAAATGTTAACGAGTGCCCCCGAGACACTCTTTAAGCACTTTAAATGACAAGTTTTTAATGAAAAGTTGTGTATTGAATGCATTGAAAATTGTAACAGTTGACTTTTTACAAAAATAATTACTAAATTTAGAATGCTTAAAGAGTATCCCGAAACACTCGTTAACAAGACCCTTTTCTTAACTATTACCCTGAGGTCATTGGTGAGCGAATGCAAGATCCATGGAGGAATAATGTCTTGTTTGTTTTTCACGTCTCTTTTCTCGACTTAATCAAAAAGACGTGTACCACTTTGAACTTGAATGATGGCGCCGTTTCCGGTAGGAGACTTGAATAGGTCTCCTACCGTAAGAGACATTACAAAAGACTGTTTTTTTTTTTTAATAACAAAAATAACATGTGTTACCATTAGATTGATGAAGAACACCGATCTTACTATAATCCCTCCACACTAGAATTTTTTTCACACTTTCTTCAACCTCTCAACCAAAACAACCCAGGAAAGAAAAAAAAAACACTTTCTTCCTCTTTCACCTCCGTCACTTTCTTCCACCTAGATCCCTCACCAGTCATCTCCGTCCCTCTTCAAAGATAACAAAAAGTAATAAAATTTTTTTTTGATCAAGCACAAAAAGTAATAAATAATAACATGAATCATAACATGATAACAATGGTATATGATTGGACACATAATAACCATCAATTTGTAAGATATAAAAAACTTTATGTTGTTATGAACAACAGGAAAGTTCAATTAGAAGATCATTTGATGGTAAAAGAAGACACAAGAACATAATCAAACAAAACAACTTTGGTCTTGCACGTTGTACATTTCCACTTGTGCAAACATGATGATTCTTCTCAGTCAGAGAGTGAAGACTTGGTTTTGAAGCAGTACAAGAGCTTTTTCTTCCTAGAACTTGTGTTGTCAATGGTAAGAACAACTTTACCAGATTCACTAATTTTAAAACTGTTGCAAAGGAGAGGGTGAAAAGAAAAATTTGCAGAGAGTATTTTACAGATCAATTGAGGATTTAAATAGCTAATTGATGGTATTGATTGGTTGAATTTCTGGTCTAAATATTACATTTGAAAGGCTGTTGCTGTTGGTGGGCGAGTAAGACATTGAAGGGAAGAGAGAAGAATGATGGAAATCTAGTGTGGGGAGAGTATAATAATACTATGCTCTTTAAAAAATTCCAAATGCATCCAATGGTTAATATCAATTTTACATAAAAAAAAAAAAAATCAAGTCTCCTACGGTAGGAGACCTATAGAGGTTGCCTACCGTAGCCTTTGCCCTTGAATGACCCTACCTTTATGAGTGCCATTTAGGGTGGGAGACCACAGTAGGTCTCCTACCGTGGGAGACTCCCGTTTCTTTCTTTTTATTTTTTTGGATAGCTTAAATAACCTGTTTTTGCAGGTGATGTACACTGTTTTTGCAGCTTTATTGTGTAGGAGATAGAAAAGTGTATAAATCATTTCATGTACATTGTGGTGGTATGAATATTACAAGATCAATATAGAAAATTCATATTAATTAAAAGGGTTAATTATGTTTTTTGTCCTTACAAAATGGCGACCTTGTAAGTTTAGTCCTTACTTAATTTTAATAGCATTTTTAATCCCTACAAAAAAAATTTGCACTCAATATTAGTCCTTACTCAATCCAAATTTGTTTAATTTATGCTTAAACTCTTAAGTTTTTTAACAATTTTTTACAGGCGTGTTAAGAACGTTATTAAAAGGTCCTCCGAAAAAAATATCGCAAAAATTTGATTTCTACGTCCATATTTTTGTTACTTATATCTTAAACTTTTGTTGTTTTAAAAAATTCATATTTAATTTATTTCATGTTAAAAAATTATAGATTTTAGTAAATGAACCGTTCACAGTGTTCTAAACTTGTATAAAAAGAATCGTTAAAAAATTTAAGAGTTTAAGGATAATTAAACAAAATTTATTTTAGCAGGGACTAAAATTATAAGTAAATTTTTTTTTGTAGGGATTAAAAATGCTATTAAAATTAAGTAAGGACTAAACTTACAAGGTTGCAATTTTGTAGGGACCAAAAACATAATTAACCCTAATTAAAATAACTTATCCTTCTTTGAACTATATAAAGACAGAGAAATGTTACGTACTAATTCTCTAATAGAATATACATATAAATGGTCAATAGGTTTTAAATATTTAAATTGCATATTAATCACGTAGAAACATAATTGGGAGATCCTTTAAAAGAACCAAAAAATGACAAATTATTGTGAAAGAATATCATATAACGTGGATAGTTATAATAGAGTAAAATATTTTTTGTAAGGAAAAATTTCGTAACATTTTCAATTATATTTTACTTTTAGCCCACCTTAGTAAGATTCTCATAAAATGTATAGTCCGTCTTTGAAAAAATCTTATAGAATGGATAGTAGGTCATATTTATAGATCAGATACATTAATTATTCAATGTATCTAAAAAAAACTGTTATTTATTTATAAATGTGATTGAAGAAAGTATATATATATTTTAAAAAAATAGAATCTTAGTAGGTCAAGTAACTTATAAATCTCAACCATTCAAAATCTTTCTAACACATCTAATGCTTGACATCCATTTTCAAAAAAAAAAAAAAAAAACTTTAAGTCTCCTACGGTAGGAGACCTAAAGAGGTCTCCCACCTTAGCCTTTGCCTACCTTTATGTGAATGTAGTCTCTTTCAAGTTTCAACTATTATTGAATATTCTTTCAAAAAAAATAACAAACTATCATTGAATACTCCTCCTAACTTAAATATAAATACCTCTTTAATGAAGCCCTTTTACACAAAGACACAATCCACTTCCAATACAAAAAAAAAAAATATGGAAGTGTTTGTGTTTCCCAGAGGAACAACAATAATCATCTCTGTTCTGTCAGTTCTACTTGCTGTGATTCCTTGGTATCTGCTCAACAAGTTATGGCTTAAGCCAAAGAGGTTTGAGAAATTTCTCAAAGCTCAAGGTTTTCAAGGTGAACCATATAACCTCTCAGTATTAAAGGACAAATCAAGACAAAATTATATGTTGCAGTTGCAACAAGAAGATAAATCTAAATTCATTGGTCTCTCCAAAGAAGCTGCTCCATCTATCTTCACTCATGTTCATCAAACTGTACACAAATATGGTACACTTATTACACTTCCTTTCTATTTTGTTCATACACCAATCTAAATGTTCCATTCCACAAGTCTTCTGTGGGAGGGTAGTCCAAAGATCTTACATTAAATGAACCCCGGTGGGATTGATATAAATTAGTCGGTCTTTAAACTGGATATTGAGTTTTTAATTTCTTTCCACAACTATATTATACTAGCAACTAACAACTAGCAATTTGATTGTTGATTGACTGACTTATTTTTTTAATGAAAAATTGTTGGTTGACTTTTGAAACTTCAATTTAAAAGGGGACATATGATCCTACTATTGCACCTGTAAGGTCCAATTGCACGGAGGATTTTGGAGAGCCACGTCGATGCTTTTGTATATATTTATATTAGGGTTAAATATGTTTTTGGTCCCTATAAATATACCAACTTTTCGTTTTGGTCCCTCTAAAATTTTCCTTCAACTTTTAGTCCCTATAAAATTTTCAATCACTACTTTTGATCCCTATTTTTAAGTTAATTTTAGTATTTTTTTAATGAAATTATGCAGAAATGTGTAGAATATTGTAAAAATATTTCCCAAAAAAAATATAGAATTTTTTAACAAAACATAAATTTAATATGAATTTTTAACCATAAAAAATATAAAAATTCATATTAAATTCATGTTTTGTTAAAAAATTCTAAATTTTTTTGGGAGAGATTCTTATAATATTATGAATTTTTATGCAAAATTTTATTCAAAAATAAGAATTCTACATATGAGTTTACTTTAAAGGAGGGACTAAAAGTGAAAATGGAAAATTTTTGAGGGACTAAAAGTTGAAGGAAAATTTTAGAGGGACTAAAACGAAAAGTTGGTATATTTATAGGGACCAAAAACATATTTAACTCTTTATATTATATATTAAAAAAAGGTGGTCTAACATGTGTAATATTCTATCCGTTAAAAAACTAAAATAACAACTTTTTATTGAAAAACAATAATTATTTATTAATTTTTTTATATTTAATATAAAACATACAAGTTTCAATACAAACATATTATTTTGAATTTTTTAATATGTGCAAATTTACACTTCATAAAAAGACTCTTTAAAAATTGAAACAATATCATGTTCATATAATAATTGAATCATAGTTCATTTATTTTTAGAAATATTTTATACTACCTCCGTCCCTAATTATAGGACCCTTTTGAAAAAATAACGGGAATTAAGATAGTGGATATTTGTATTAAATATGTTTGTAATTACTATTGTTTTTACAATTTTATCCTTTAAGAGAGAGGTTGGTTTATGTTTTCAAATTGTTATTTATTGTAGATTGAAGAAAAAGATGTATAATAAATAGGGGCTTGTATGTAAAGAAATAATTAATGTAGTTGGAAATAGCAAAGGGGTCTTATAAAAAGGGACAAAAAAAATTCTCAAAAGGGTCTTATAATTAGGGACGGAGGTAGTAGCTTGCACATAATTTAGAAAAGAAAAACAAGCCCTACCTTCCCCTTGGGGGATGGATAGCTCTCTTGGCTGAGCTAAGGGATTGAAGGAGTCAGAGTCCAAGGTTTGAGGAGAAAATAGTAACATAATAGTCAAAAGGAAAAGCCCTTCTCTCCCCTCCAAAATCCCCCTTTAAACATACTCTTAGGTTAGCTCAACAACAAATCTATGATATCCTGAGATGTACACATTAGGAAAAAAGTGTGAATTTTGTATAACTGAAAAGAAAAGAACAGAGTTCTGGAGGAGTTTTTGGTTTATATTATCAGATGCAAGGGCCAACCATGATACAAACTCGATGTTAATATTAAATCACAAATAGATATCAAGTCCTCCAAAAGTTGTTAAAGCCACTTTTTACTAGTTGCCGATAAGTGAAGTGTTACGTATGGATTATATTCACTGATAAGTGGGAAGAGGCTCTAGCCTGACAGAGCGAGAAGAGCTGAAAGTGCAACGAGTGTAGCGCAGTATTTAAACACATCTTTTACTATGTAAATGTTAAGCATTGTATAATAGAAAATTACAACTGCCACATCGATCTCAGAGACGTAAACACAATTGGTAGAACTCCATAATCAATCATTATATTCTTGTGCGTTTATTTATCTGTTTATTTATAGTTTGGTTTGCGGTTCTAACATAAAGCATAAGCAGGAAAGAATTCCTTTTTATGGGAAGGTACAACACCAAGAGTTATCATCACAGACCCTGATCAAATTAAGGAAGTCTTTAACAAGATCGAGGACTTCCCTAAACCAATATTAAAATCCATCGCCAAGTATTTGAGCGTTGGTATTATAGATTATGAGGGTAAGAAATGGGCTAAACATAGGAAGATTGCCAATCCAGCATTCCACCTAGAAAAATTGAAAGTAAGGTTATTGCTTTAATTAATGCTTGCAATTTTGTAAATTAAATTTCTAATTTTTATTTTATAATATTATTTACTTCAAACTATAGGGTATGCTGCCTGCATTTTCTCACAGTTGCAATGAAATGATAAGCAAATGGAAGGAATTATTGTCATCAGATGGAACATGTGAGGTTGATGTTTGGCCTTTCCTTCAGAATTTTACCTGTGATGTCATTTCTCGGACAGCATTTGGAAGCAGCTACGCAGAAGGAACAAAACTATTTCAACTTCTAAAGAAGCAGGGATTTCTTTTGATGACAGAACTACAAACGAACAATCCATTATGGGGGTATGACTGCAATATTATTTTGGTACATTTGACAAATTGAAAGTATATGCTATTGTTTGGGAATGACATAAGCATTATTATTTATTTATAACGAAAATAGTCTCTAGTGCAAAATAAAATATAGCTTCTATATTTTGTTAGCCTGCCAATATACCTTTGAGTGAACGATGTTTGTAGTCTTTGTTGTCTGAAGCATCACATGCTAGACAGAAGAACCATCGGACACATGAGGTCTAAATAATGAATGTAACAGAAGCATACACGCCCAATCTGTATGGTTGAGTTAGACTTAATCCAAAGTACCTAATGAAATGAATTGTGTTGCATTTATTATAATATAATAATATTTACCAAGTGCGTTCCTTCACATTTAACATCACTAGATAAATGTGTTTTCTAGGCTTCTAGCAACAACTACCAAGACGAAGATGAAAGAAGTTGATAGGGAAATCCATGATTCACTTGAGGGAATTATTGAAAAACGAGAAAAAGCACTGAAGAATGGTGAAACCACCAATGACGATTTATTAGGCATTCTTTTGGAATCAAATCATGCCGAAAAACAAGGACATGGAAATAGTAAGAATATTGGGATGACCACCCAAGATGTGATAGATGAATGCAAATTGTTTTACCTTGCTGGGCAAGAGACGACTTCAAGTTTGCTGGTTTGGACAATGGTGCTATTAGGCAGGTATCCTGAATGGCAAGCACGTGCAAGGCAGGAAGTTTTGCAAGTTTTTGGGAACCAAAATCCAAACAATGAAGGATTAAGTCAACTTAAAACTGTATGTATTGTTCAAATTTCAAATGATCATATCACATGAAGTTTTGTATCTATATTTATCTCTTTACTGATATTACTGGGGTTTGGACTTGTGAGTTGGCTTGCCGATGCTGCACTAGGTCAGAAGTGATTGAATATGCTGCACTAGGTTCGAACCTTGTCAAAAATAAGTTGACCTAGGTAGGAGATGAAGTATGAATCTCACTAGGACCATCTATGCAGGAGGGAACTAGTGGTAATTCATCCAAGAAGGAAATTAGGGTAGATCATTTCAATTGTTGAAAGAGAGAGATACATAATCACCCTTAACAATGTTCACATGAAATTTTGGCACGAGAAGATTATTTTTAATCACACAATTTCATTTTGATGATTATTAATACATAATCCTTTTTGGTACTATCTGATAATTGTTTTTGTTTCTATAGGTTACCATGATTTTGTACGAGGTACTAAGGTTATTCCCACCTTTAATTTACTTCAACCGAGCTCTTCGAAAGGATTTGAAACTTGGAAACGTTTCCCTACCTGAAGGAACACAAATTTCCCTACCAATACTATTGATTCACCAAGATCATGATCTATGGGGCGATGATGCAAAGGAGTTCAAACCTGAAAGGTTCGCTGAAGGAATTGCGAAGGCTACAAAAGGAAAAGTTTGTTATTTCCCTTTTGGATGGGGTCCTAGAATTTGTCTTGGACAAAACTTTGCCTTACTAGAAGCAAAGATAGCAATTTCATTGCTGCTGCAGAATTTCTCATTCGAGCTTTCTCCTAATTATGTGCATGTTCCTACCACTGTGCTTACTTTGACGCCAAAAAATGGGGCAAGCATCATTTTGCATAAACTGTGAGAGCACATCCAATGGAGTTATTTAGTAGCTTAACTCTTTTAGGTGATTTATCTGTAAACATGAGTTTCTTTAAATTAAGACACTATTGATTTGTATAAGAAACCACAGGTATGAGTTTATGAATTTGGACAAATTATGCTCCAATATATGAAGGTTGGGTTGGAACAAAAAGAATTTCTTAGTTGGTGTAAAAATCAAAAGAGGATTTGTTAACACAACAAAGATGGTTTGAACACACATTCCACTATATCAAACCATGTATGATCAAATAAAATGACAGGGCCTGCATGCATAAAAACCCATGGTGATGGTGTACAGCAATCAAAGTAAAACGGTTTTATATCAAAACTGAAAAAAATGTGAAATGATTAACTCAGATGCAATGCCAGATAGCATCAAAGTAAATTGAAATGGAACTATTTGATTACCTTACTTCTTGTCCTCTTGTACTATTTGATTCACTTAGAATAAAAGCTATTATGCATTCATTAATAAACTTTTGCTTCTATTTCATTTTCATTTACATAATAAGTATGAAGCACGGATAAAAACACCGGACACATATTGACGCAAGAACTTTGACGCTGGTACTATTATGAAAAAATTGAATAATTTATTGTAATCGGATGTGTCAGAGTCATGTCGGTGTTGGACACCAACACGAGTCGGATGCCAGACACTACTTGCTAGACACCTAGTAGCATGAATTAAGTCTGGTGGGTCCGATAGAAGAGTATCAGATGCCATGAGTCTCTTAACGCCATCAATTTTTGTTAGGCTTAAGTGCAATTTTGCCCCTCCTATTTTGACTGAATCGAAATTTTACCCCCCCTATTTTAAAACTCGGAATTTTACCCCCCCAATTTAATGTTTTTCGAAATTTTACCCCCCCCTATTTTAAAACTCAGAATTTTACCCCCCTAATTTAATGTTTTTCGGAATTTTACCCCCTCCACCACATTATCTTATTATCCACCTAATTAATTATTTAAATTAATTAATTTTTAATTACAAAAAATAAATAACTTTTTAAAAAAATCGAAAAACACTTTAAAAAATACCTTAAAATGCAGAAAAAAATTCTAAAAAATACTAGAACATAAAGATAAAATGCAGGAATTACAAAAAATAAATAACTTTTTAAAAAAATCGAAAAAACTTTAAAAAATACCTTAAAATGCAGAAAAAATACTAGAAAATAAAGATAAAATGTAGGAAATAAACCAGAATAAACGAAAAAATCCAATAAAAATACATGGAAAATTCCATTAAAAATACATGGCTAATATTTGGATGATCAATTATTAGGTGTATTATTGCACTTGTATATTTGGTTAATGATCATCCAACTATTTATAGGTGCATTATGTTTTTTTTCATGTATTTTTAATGGGATTTTTTTTCCGTTTATACTGTTTTTCCATGTATTTTTAATGGATTTTTTTTTGTTTATTCTGGTTTATTCCCTACATTTTATCTTTATTTTCTAGTATTTTTTCTGCATTTTAAAAAATCGATTTTTATAAAAAATTATTTATTTTTTGTAATTCCTACATTTTATCTTTATTTTCTAGTTTTTTTTTCTGCATTTTAAGGTATTTTTTAAAGTTTTTTTTCCATTTTTTTTAAAAAGTTATTTATTTTTTGTAATTAAAAATTAATTAATTTAAATAATTAATTAGGTGGATAATAAGATAATGTGGTGGAGGGGGTAAAATTCCGAAAAACATTGAATTGGGGGGGTAAAATTCTGAGTTTTAAAATAGGGGGGGTAAAATTCCGAAAAACATTAAATTGGGGGGGGGGGGGGGGGGTAAAATTCCGAGTTTTAAAATAGGGGGGGGTAAAATTCCGATTCAGTCAAAATAGGGGGGGCAAAATTGCACTTAAGCCTTTTTGTTATTATATAAATTGTGTGTATTCTTTTATGTTATTTGAGATCATAATAGATAGCTGCTGATCTTGCTGCAACGATTTGGATTTTGTCAAGGAACAAAGTGGAATAAATATCTTATGATATGCAGACGGACATATCAAGAATAGTGGAATAAATATTTTCGTAATAAAAAATATGAAAAAAAGAAAAAAATAACTGCAGACTAAACTATCAAAAATTGGTCAACACAAAAAATAGAATGAAAGGAAAACCAAGAAATAAAAATTTGGTAGTACTTTTTCATTCTTTAAGATGTGTAGCTTGTCCTCTCAAAAAAAAAAAAAAAAAGATGTGCAGCTTATATCTAAATCCAAGTTTTTTTTTTTTTAGCCTACTTTTTCAAATATATTCCGTCTTAACCTAAGGCACATTATAACATTTAAAGACCTTTAAAGTATATGTGATAATGCTTGAATTTGAATGACTATTTAGAATTTCTTCAAGTTCATAGCAAAATACAAAATGAAATATCTTAAAAATAAAAAACAAACACTACAGATCATAAAAGTAGTTTTTTGTTATAAAATAAATTTTTTTCTTTAAAAAACTGCAAAACAAACTACCCACTATATTGCTGCGGACACAACTATACAAAAAATTTGTTCTTTCAAACTGGGGACAAATTTATTATGAATTTTTATTCCCCATAATTATGAATTTCTTAAACAATTCATAATTAATTCGTATCTCGTTTAAAAACTCCAAAATTTAATTTTAATGGTGAATGTTTTTATGAAGTTTTAACCATGCCTACAAAATTAGAGAACGGAACTTGACCTATGAGTATACGTTTACTCGGAACAAAATTGTCATTTCGCACGTTTTGGTTGAAAATAAAAATAAATTGAAATGTCTTTAAAATGCTACCAAACTTTGCAGATCCTTTTTCTGTATATCTATAGATGTCTCTTCAAACAATCAACTCAAAATTCAATTTCTAGATTGAAGTTTCTTTGTTCTGTTTTTTGAGTTTTTGACGTTTTAAAAATTCATAATTAATTCGTCCTTAGTTGAAATTTTTTAATTTTTTTTGTGTAAAGTCATATTTTAACGTCCTAAACATACTTGAAAATAATCAACCTCTAAATAGGTTTTTTGGACTTTAACTATATTACAGAGTCAAAAATAATAAGAAAGATTAGAATATATACTTTTTATTTTACAAGATCATTTTTCAGACTTAACAAGGTAAATTTATATAATTAACCCCATTTTTTCTGTACAAATTTTGTAGATTTATTTAATAAATAATATTATAAACTAAAATTAACTTATTTTAAAACTTATACAAAACAACTTATACAAATAAATAAACTTTTATGCATTATTTATAAGAATGTTAAGATATTTTATGAAAAAGACGAGTACGTGTAGCAGCTTGAACTTGAATGACCCCACCTTTGAGGTGAATAATTGAATAGAATACTACCTTAAATATTTAATGACCTTTTGCACAACACAACAAGACACAGTCCAAATCCAAGACAAAAACATAAAATGGAGGTGTTTGTGTTTCCAACAGGAACAACAATAATCATCTGTGTTTTGTCAGTTCTACTTGCTGTGATTCCATGGTATCTGCTCAACAAGTTATGGCTTAAGCCAAAGAGGTTTGAGAAACTTCTCAAAGCTCAAGGTTTTCAAGGTGAACCATATAAGCTTTCACTGTTTGTGGACAACTCAAAACAAAATTATATGTTGAAGTTGCAACAAGAAGATAAATCTAAATCCATTGGTCTCACCAAAGAAGCTGCACCATCTATCTTCACTCCTGCTCATCAAGCTGTACAAAAATATGGTACATCTACTAATCTTACTTTCTATTTGTTCATACACCAATCTAAATGTTAGTCCAAAGATCTGACATTAAATGAACTAGATTGTACTAGCAACTAGCAATTAAATTGTTGGTTTGACTTTTAAAATTTCAATTAAAAGGGGATATTATGATCTTATTATTGGACAATGGACATGTAGGGTCTGATTGTGAGGAGGATTTTGGAGAGATACGTCAATGATGTTTTTGTATATATTTATATTTTAAAAATAGGGGTAAGTGTAATATTTTATTATGTTAAAAAAACTAAAATAACAATTTATTTTTTTATCGAAAAACAACAATTATTTATTAAAAAAGTTATAGAAATTTTTTTATGATGCATAAATTTTGCACATATTAGGAAAAAGGCATGAATTTTGTGTTTGCTCGAAAGCCGGACAAAATATGTTGTCCGGAAGTACATTTCCAAAAATATTTATGGATTTTTAGAAACTTGGACTGGAGAATGTTGGACCCTTAGGATAGACTTCGAATTTGGGGGTTGTCCTAGTTCAGTGCAGAAGCTAGCTCAACAAGTTGTCCACCATTTTTAACTCAATCAATGTGCTATCATTGATATTGTGGTGATGTGTAGTTGATGGTCAAAGAAATATCCAAAATCTTAGATGTTGCAACTCAAATCACAGTCACAGACACTTTTTAAAACTTTGTTTGAATATCTGATACTAAAAAGAAAATCAGAAATGTCTAGAGATTTGTGATATTAATTATATGCTTAAAAGTAAAGAACAGAGTTCTGGATGAGTTTTGGTTTATATTATAAGATGCAAGGACCAAACATGATACGGACTTAATGTTAATATTAAATCACAGATA
Organism: Medicago sativa; assembly: GCF_051527215.1. Taxonomy (NCBI): domain Eukaryota; kingdom Viridiplantae; phylum Streptophyta; class Magnoliopsida; order Fabales; family Fabaceae; genus Medicago; species Medicago sativa. The sequence goes on along the minus strand of NC_140756.1, from coordinate 32,505,901 downwards.
GATATCAAGTCCTCCATAAGTTGTTAAAGCCACTTTTTACCAGTTGCTGATAAGTGGGAAGAGGCTCTAGCGTAAGAGAGCGAGAAGAGCTGAAAGTGCAACGAGCGTAGCACAGTATTTAAACACATCTTGTACTATGTAATATTAAGCATTGCATAATAGAAAATTACAACTGCCACATTGCTCTCAGAGACGTAAACACAATTGGTAGAACTTTGTAATCAAGCATTGTTTTCTTGTGCGTTTATTTATCTGTTTACTTTCGAGTTGGGTTTGTTGTTCTAACATAAAGGATATGCAGGAAAGAATTCCTTCTTATGGGAAGGTACAACACCAAGAGTTATCATCACAGACCCTGATCAAATTAAGGAAGTCTTTAACAAGATCGAGGACTTCCCCAAACCAAAATTAAGATCTATCGCCAAGTATTTGAGCGTTGGTATACTAGATCTTGAGGGTAAGAAATGGGCTAAACATAGGAAGATTGCCAATCCAGCATTCCACCTAGAAAAATTGAAAGTAAGGTTACTGCTTTAATTAATTCTTGCAATTTTGTAAATTAAATTTCGAAATTTTCTTATAATTTGATTTACTTCATACTGTAGGGTATGCTGCCTGCATTCTCCCACAGTTGCAATGAAATGATAAGCAAATGGAAGGGATTATTGTCATCAGATGGAACATGTGAGATTGATGTTTGGCCTTTCCTTCAGAATTTTACCTGTGATGTAATTTCTCGGACGGCATTTGGAAGCAGCTACGCAGAAGGAACAAAACTATTTCAACTTCTAAAGAAGCAGGGATTTCTTTTGATGACAGGGCGACAGACGAACAATCCATTATGGGGGTATGACTACAATATATTATTTTGGTACATTTGACAAATTAAAAGTATGTTCTAGTTTGGGAAAGACATAAGCATTATTATTTGTTTACAAGGAAAATAGTCTCTAGTGCAAAATAAAATATAAACTTGAAAGCTTCCAACTGTTGTTGTCCTGCCAATCTGCCTGTGAGTGAATGATGTCTACATGTCTGTAGTCTTTGTTGTCTTAAGCATCACATGCTAGACAGAAGAACCATGGGACACATGAGGTATAAATAATGAATGTACCAGAAACTTGATTTATAACTAACAAGACTATACATTTCGTCTAAAAAACACTAACTCTACATATTTTGTTTTAGTGTATCCCTATCCCAAGTTATATTTTAGATCTAGTTTTTGAAAACTTTAGACGCTTTACAAAATCACAAGTCCAACTTAAAAAAAAAAAGTCTGAAAAAAGTGTATAAAGAAGGACACCACTCATTTTACACGACTAATCTGTATGGTTGAGTTAGACTTAATCCAAAGTACCTAATGAAATGAATTGTGTTGCATTTATTATAATATAATAATATTAACCAAGTGTTTTCTAGGCTACTAGCAACAACTACCAAGACGAAGATGAAAGAAATTGATAGAGAAATCCATGATTCACTTGAGGGAATCATTGAAAAGCGAGAAAAAGCACTGAAGAATGGTGAACCCACCAATGACGATTTATTAGGCATTCTTTTGCAATCAAATCATGCTGAAAGTCAAGGACATGGAAATAGTAAGAGTATTGGGATGACCACCCAAGATGTGATAGATGAATGCAAATTGTTTTACCTTGCTGGGCAAGAGACCACTTCAAGTTTGCTGGTTTGGACGATGGTGTTATTAGGCAGGTATCCTGAATGGCAAGCACGTGCAAGGGACGAAGTTTTGCAAGTTTTTGGGAACCAAAATCCAAACTTTGAAGGACTAAGTCAACTTAAAATTGTATGTATCGATTATTCTCAAGTTTAAATTTCAAATGATCTTATTACATGAAGTTTTGTATCCATCTCTCTCTTTACTGATATTAAAGGGGTGAATCATAAACATAGTGGGGTTTGGACTTGTGAGTTGGCTTAATGATGCTGCACTAGGTCAGAAGTGATTGAATGTGTGCAGGTGTACTATCAAATTTGAGTTTTCTGGTTCGAACCTTGTAAAAAATAAGTTGACCTAGGTAGGAGATGAAGTATGAATCTCACTAGGACCATCTATGCAGGAGGGAACTAGTGGAAATTCATCCAAGAAGGAAATTAGGGGAGATCATTTCAATTGTTGAAAGAGAGAGATACATAATCACCCTTAACAATGTCACATGAAAATTTGACACGAGAAGATCATTTTTAATCACACAAGTTCATTTTGATGATTAATAATACATAATCCTTTTTGGTACTATCTGATAGTTGTTTTTGTTTCTATAGGTTACCATGATTTTGTACGAGGTACTAAGGTTATTCCCACCATTAATTTACTTCAACCGAGCTCTTCGAAAGGATTTGAAACTTGGAAACCTTTTGCTACCTGAAGGAACACAAATTTCCCTACCAATACTATTGATTCACCAAGATCATGATCTATGGGGCGATGATGCAAAGGAGTTCAAACCTGAAAGGTTTGCTGAAGGAATTGCGAAGGCAACAAAAGGACAAGTTTCTTATTTCCCTTTTGGATGGGGTCCTAGAATTTGTCTTGGACAAAACTTTGCCTTATTGGAAGCAAAGATAGCGATATCACTGTTGCTGCAGAATTTCTCATTTGAACTTTCTCCAAATTATGTGCATGTTCCTACCACGGTGCTTACTTTGCAGCCAAAAAACGGGGCAAGCATCATTCTGCATAAACTGTAAGAGCGCATCCAATGTAGTTACTTAGTAGGTTAACTTTTTTAGGTGATCATTCTGGAAACATGAGTTTCTTTAAATTAAGACACTATTGCTTTATGTAAGAAACCACTGGTATGAGTTTATGAATTTGGACAAATTTTGCTCCAATATTATGGTTGGCTTGTTTATGAATTAATGTTGAGTTTGGTCTTAAGCTGTAGCCTAAAACTGATCATGTTCCAGGGCACTGTTGTCATTAAAGGGTTTAAAAACCTGAAGCTTTATATTGAACAAAGGGAAATTGTTGTGTTTTTCTTTAATTATTTTTGCAGTTATAATCGAAGCTGGTTCGCAGTCTTTAAAGAAATTGTATAGACAAGGGATTAGTCGTTTTTTTTCCTGGACGAGGTTGTCGCTTTTTTTGATATTGCTGCTTGCTGGTTTCTGTTTGTTGCACTTTTGGGGTTGTTGGATTGTAGAAAAAGGATCTGAGCATCCTATTTGATAGATTTTCTAGTCCTGATGTCCATAATTTTGCCTGAGTGTTGCGGATTTTGTTTTCTGCTAGTGCTGGTGTTACCGTCTATGTTGATGCTTTGATCAAAACCTGTCTATAGTGTTGCACTGGTGTTATTGATGTTGTTTCAGTAGAAAATAAAATGTAGAGAGCTTTAGGTAAAATGAAAGTGTTAAAATAATTATAGCAGAATAAAATGACAGTTACAAGGCAAATGTTTATTCTATCCTTCCACAATGGAAAATACTTGGGTGACATAATGTCACCGTGACATTATGTCTGGGCCACACAACACACATTACCACACAACATCTGGGCCACACAACACATACAACACATCTGGGCCACACAAATCAAATAAAATGACAGGTCCTGCATATGCTTAAAAACCCATGGTGATGGTGTACAGCAATCAAAGTAAAACGGTTTTATATCAAAACTGAAAAAAATGTGAAATGATTAACTCAGATGCAATGCCAGATAGCATCAAAGTAAATTGAAAAGGAAAATAATATAACATAACAATAGAGGTGGATGCTTTATTACTGTCTATATTGCTTCTTATTATGTAAAGGATGTAGAAACATAATTACCTTACTTCTTGTCCTACTGTACTATTTGATTCACTAACAATAAAAGCTATTATGCCTTTTGCTTCAATTTCATTTTCCTTTACATAATAATAAGTATAAAGCACGGACACAAACACCGGACACGACATTGACAATATAGGAGCTTCGACAATGGTAGTATTCTAAAAAAATTGAATAATTTAATGTGTGAGACACCGAGTAGCATGAATTAAGTCTGGTGGATCCAATGGAAGAGTATAAGATTGGGGAAGCGCAGCAGCTAGGTTGAAAACCCCTGGGTTGGTCATTACAAAGTAGCTACGATGCTTGTTATCCCAATGTACAAGTGGTACTAAAACGTACAAATAGCACTCTTGTTACCCATCCCCCATTTTATTAATACTCTCCGTCTCACAATATTAGTCGTTTAAGGTTTGTGCACGATTATTAAGGAAATGATTAATTGTGTTGATTTCAATGGTAAAATTAGTTACATTTACTAAAATACCCTTATTAATTATAATTAGTGGAGTACTTCAGTTGAATGAAATATGCTGCATTGATATTGGAAAGTGACAATTATTTAAAAAAAAAAAGATGTTAAAGAGACAATAATTGTGAGACGGAGTGAGTATGTTTTATTTTCTTATTTTTATTGAATCAATAATGATTATGTCAACCATGCAATTAAGCTCAATAAATTAATGTGTTTCATTCAAACTCGAATAGTTTAGACTTAATTACATTTTTTACTTTCATATTTTCACTCACGAAATTGGTTCCACTATTTGAAAATCATCGAGTTTTGGTCCCTTTGTCCAATATTTTCACTCATGAAGTTGTATGTTCAAGAGAATTTAGATTCGATACTTAAATGAAAGAATTCTTTTCAGAATTTCATTTTCATTCGACCAAACTTCAAAGTTTGTACTTGTATGTATATTAACATATGTACAATTGAACTATTTTTTATTTTAGTAGAAAAGTTGAACTATGTTAATTATTATGAGATGGAAGGACTAAAATCTCATTTGACCGAGAATGGAAAGGATATTCAAAATAGACATGACGACAGTATCTTGAACTTGAGGTACCCTAGCGTGGTACACGCATTAGCCGTGGTACTCGCACAACCTTTAAATTATATCTTTAATATAAAAAACAAACAAAAAAATTGACATACAGCTCCTTAATTTTGTGGTTAAGTACTAAGTGAAAAATTAGCTTTTGTGTTACAAAAATCCTACTCTATGTTAATATATTTTTTTTTTAAAGTGGCAAGACTACCGTTCTTTAAAAAAAATAATTTTTTTTAGCATATAAATGCCATAAACGGTGCAAGTCTAATATTTGTATGTGTTTCAATATCAAAGCTGACTAAAATGGAGGTGTTTGTGTTTCCCACAACTACAACAATAATCACCTGTGTTCTAACAGTTCTACTAGCTGTGATTCCATGGCATCTCTTCAACAATTTTTGGCTTAAGCCAAAGAGGTTTGAGAAACTTCTCAAAGCTCAAGGTCTTCAAGGTGAACCATATAAGCTTCCATTCTTTGTGGACAAGTCAAAACAAAACTATATATTGAAGTTGCAACAAGAACATAAGTCTAAATCCATTGGTCTCTCCAAAGAAGCTGCACCGTCTATCTTCTCACCTTTTCATCAAACTGTTCATAAATATGGTACATCGTTCTATTTTGTTCTAGCAAATATGGTATACACTTTAGGACAAAATATGTTGTTTGGAAGTATACTTTCATAAGCATATGTGAATTTTTAGAAATGTGGGAGGTAGGGAAATTTGCTTCCTTAGGATAGATTCTGAATTTGGGATTTGTTCTAACTCAATCCAAAAGCTAGTTTCCTATAAAAGTATTACTTACCTATATATTAGTCGAACTACGGATGACCAGAGTTGCATTTTCTCGAGAACAAGAGAGTTAAGAATAAATCAATGAGTTGTCCTCCATTTATAACTTAATCAAGGCCGTAATAAGACATGCCATTGATGTTGCAGTCGATGGAAGTCCACTGCGGGTTCAATTGAAGTCGTAGAGATGTTAAAAATCATGACAACACATCTCAATTCTCAAATCATGGTCTGTAGAATATACGGCTAGATCCTTAACTAAAAGGAAAATCATAAATGTCTTGAAATTTTGATTACAACAGCCTTAGTGTTTTATGTGATACGAAAGTACGACTCAAGTTGAAGGGAAAATTTTATCGCAGAGATATAAGACTGACGATGTTGTATGGAATAGAGTGTTAGGTGGTGAAGAACCAGCATAAGAATAAAATCAGTGTAGGAAGATATGAAGATGTTGTGTTGGATGTGTGGTAAGAATAGATATGATAAGATTAGAAATGAAAAATTAGAGAGTTGGGGGTAGGTAGCACCTATAGTAGAAAAGATGGTGAAAATTAAGTTTAGGTGGTTTTGGTATGTAGAGAAGAAATGTAGATTTTATAGTAAAGAGAAATGATCAGATGGAGGATAGTCAGATCACGAGAGATAGAGATAATATAAACTACACGCTTGTTGTATCACAAGTTTTTTAAAACTAAACGCTTGTCTATTCACTTTAGAATCAGGTTTACTGTTCTAACATAAAGGATATGCAGGAAAGAATTCCTTTTTATGGGAAGGTACAATACCAAGGGTTATCATCACAGACCCTGATCAAATTAAGGATGTCTTTAACAAGATTGAGGACTTCCCCAAACAAAAGTTAAGACCCATTGCATTGTATTTGAGTGTTGGTATAGTACACCATGAGGGTGAGAAATGGGCTACACATCGAAGGATAGTGAATCCGGCATTCCACATAGAAAAATTGAAAGTAAGGTTATTACTTACCTAATTATTTCAATTTTGTAAATTGAATTTCTAACTTTTCTTCTTATATTATGATTTACTTCATACTATAGGGTATGCTGCCTGCATTTTCTCACAGTTGCAATGAAATGATAAGCAAATGGAAGGGATTATTGTCATCGGATGGAATATGTGAGGTTGATGTTTGGCCTTTCCTTCAGAATTTGACGTGTGATGTAATTTCTCGGACAGCATTTGGAAGCAGCTACGCAGAAGGAACAAAATTATTTCAACTTCTGAAGAAGCAGGGAGTTCTTTTGATGACAGAACTACAAACAAACACTCCATTATGGTACAAAATAATATATAAAGTTGTTAAATATGTTTCAAGTTTAATTGTACATATCCAGAAGCTAGTTAGAAAACTTCTACATGTTGTTAGACGTAGTCTAAAGTACCGAATTAAATGAACCATGTTGCACTTATTATACTATGATATTAATCAAGTGCCTGTCCTCACAATTAACAACACTGGATAAATGTATTTTCTAGGCCTTTACCAACAACTAACGAGAGGATGATGAAAGAAATTGAAAGAGATATCCGTGATTTACTTGAGGGAATCATTAGAAAACGTGAAAAAGAACTGCGGAACGGTGAAACCACCAATGACGATTTACTAGGCATACTTTTGCAATCAAATCATGCCGAAAATCAAGGACATGGAAATAGCAAGAGTATTGGAATGACGACCCAAGAAGTGATAGATGAATGCAAATTGTTTTACTTGGCAGGGCAAGAGACCACCTCAAGTTTGCTGGTTTGGACAATGGTGTTATTAGGCAGGTATCCTGAATGGCAAGAACGTGCAAGGCAGGAAGTTATGCAAGTTTTTGGGAACCAAAATCCAAACTTCGAAGGACTAAGTCAACTTAAAATTGTACGTATCGATTATTCTCATGTTTAAATTTCAAATGATCTTAGTTCATGAAGTTTTGTATCCATCTCTCTCTTTACTGATATTATCGGGGTGATTTCAAATTTGAGGTTTCTGGTTCGAACCTTGTAAAACATAAGTCGACCTAGGTAGGAGATGAATTGGTATGAATCCCCGCTAGGGGAGATCATGTCAATTGTCGAGAGAGAGATATATATTCACCCTTAACAATTTCACATGAAAATTTGACGTGAGAAGATCGTTTTTAATCACACAATTTCATTTTGATGATTATTAATACATAATCCTTTTTGGTACTATCTGATAATTTTTTTTTTTGTTTCCATAGGTTACCATGATTCTGTACGAGGTACTAAGGTTATACCCACCTATAATTGGTTTAATCCGAGCTCTTCGAAAGGATTTGAAACTTGGAAACCTTTTGTTACCTGGAGGAACACAAGTTTCGCTACCAGTACATTTGATTCACCAAGATCAAGATATATGGGGTGATGATGCAAAGGAGTTCAATCCTGAACGGTTTTCTGAAGGAATTGTAAAGGCAACAAAAGGCCAAGTTTCTTATATCCCTTTTGGATGGGGTCCTAGAATTTGTCTTGGACAAAATTTTGCCTTATTAGAATCAAAGATAGCAATATCATTGTTGCTGCAGAATTTCTCATTTGAACTTTCTCCTAATTATGTGCATGTTCCTATCACGGTGCTTACTTTGCAGCCAAAAAATGGGGCAACCATCATTTTGCATAAACTGTAAGAGTATATCGAATGGAGTTACTTAGTAGCTTAACTTTTTTAGAATAAGACACTATTGCTTCATGTAGGAAACCACATGGATGAGTTTATCAATTTAGACAAATTTGTTCCAATATTAAGGTTTTCTACTCGTAATGTCTATATTTTTGTTGAGTGTTGCTGATTTCGTTTTCTGCTAGCGTTACATGTCTATATTGCTGCTTTGTTCAAAACTTGTCTACATTTGCTGCTGGTTATCATGTGTTGAACTGGTGTTATTGATGTTTATTATGAAGGAACAAAATGAATGAATTATTCTCATTAAGTGTAATCAAAGTAGGAGTACAACTTATATAGAAGAAGCAAAAGACTAGAGAAGCTAAGCTACACCAACTGTATGCTAACATAAACTCTAATACAGTTAGTTTGAAGTAACTAACTATATAACTTGTGAAACAAGTTATCTCTAGAACTAAGGCTTATTATGTTGATTTCATTTTGATGCTGATGTTGCTGGAGTGATGTCCCTTTGTTTTGGAGCTGATATTTTTTTAAGCAGAAGATTTTTTTTTAATTGGTGTAAACAAGAAAAGAAGATTTATGAGGCAAAGTATTTAGGAGGCATACAAAGTACACAGAAGTCAGGAGGCATTGAAAAATACCTGCCAAAGTAATAACCAACGTTGGATTGATTCTTTTGGTTAAACATATGAAGAGTTATAAAGATTGGAAAATCGCATTGTCAAAATTTAAATTATGAGCAGAAAAGAAAGATGGTAAGAATGAGAAATGAGTTTGATGAGATGCAATTGAGTTCACAAAGAAATTAGGAGTCTGAATATTATGAAGTGGACAAAAAAGAGATCAAATATGAACCTTTTTTTAGGCTTTCTTTCTTAAATTTTCGTTTGTGACTGCATTTCCTCTTCCTTCCTATAAATATACCACATAAAACCATAACCTAAAAACTAAGTGAAGTAAATAGTTCCATTTAAAGCTAGGATACATGATTGTCAGTTTCACTTCCAGGTATGCACCCTCTCAAAGGGAAGCAATTTGTCACCAAAATATTCAAGAGTCAACTTGATATTTTTAAAGTTCACACATAATGAAAATATAATAACATGATTCAAGCAACAAAAACAGAACATGTAAAAAATGTAACTGAAGGGGAAGATAATTTTATCCCCTTGGTTTACACTCTGATGTCCTAAAAACTTTCTACAGGATAGGATTTAGCAACAAACATTTTTGGTTCAGACCTCCTCCCTTCCTTATTTCAATACAACTCTTCATTGATTATTCTATACATAGAAGAAAAAAGTGCTGTTAAAGTTGGATCGATCAGTCTGATGACATCACTAATGTTACAATACAGGAATATTAATCAAGAGATCAAATACAACATGATTCACCATCTTCAGAACATAGCTTTGTCATTAGAGCACAGTCTTGGGTACAAAATATGTTCTTACTTCGTTTAGAGCATAGTGTGTCAGATACGGAATGTTGACTTCAAAGTTAGAATCAGGGCCGGTCCTAGGCCATAGGCCGGGGTGCGACGGCCTAGGGCCCTTGCCTTTATGGAGTAGGGTGTATATAGAAATATTTTGTTTATGAGGGGTACATATAACAATGTTCACATAAAGGCTCCAAACATTGACATGATGAAGGTTGGGGCTAAAGTCTGTTAATGTTTTCGGCCCGTTTGGCGCGATTTGTTATATATACCCCCGTATAACATAAAGATTTCTATATACAAACTCCCTATAAAAATTTTGGTTGTTCTTAATAATGTGCTTCACTAATATTAAAAATATTGGTGATATTTATTATCCAATAAATTGGGATAATTTTCATAACAAAACAAATTATATTTTGGTCAAAAATAGACCTACTAGAGAAATTAATCTTAATCTTGTCTTTCAAAGATTCTAAAAAAATAAATTGCATCAATATAGTAATGTCAACTTTCTTGAATTGATTGAAAGGATTGCATAGTTGAATTTGATAATGCAAGATCATGCGAGACACATATATAAAAAGAGGAATTATGTACTTCTAGTATACAAAGGAGTTCTTGTATCTATGATTCCTCTAAAAATTCTAACACTAATTTTGTATCATGTATTATTGATGTTATGAGTTTAACATTTCAGAATTTTGCATCCAAAAGTTTAAAATTTAGTTAATTACGTGTTGATATACTTTTACTTTTTTGGTGTTATTATTCTTAGTTGCTAAAATTTCAGTCGACTTCGCATGTGTTATTGTTCTATACTTCTACGATATTTTATTTTCTTTTAGTGTTTATGGAGTATTTGATTTATTTTTAGATGTCGCCTAAAAAAACATTTATTTGATAGTGGAAAGCGGAAAAAAAAAATGAAATGAAGAGTTAATAAAATCACAACAATGAACTAACAAGTTTTATGATATATTATGTAAGGGGTCATTTTCTCATATTATGCCTAAGGTCCCTAAAACTCTAGGAACGACCCTGGTTAGAATTTAATTTTATAATCCTGCATACTTGAACAAACTTTAGAGTACCAAATTGTTCTTCTATACATTGTTATCATCAAAACCAAAGACTTTATTCTAAAACCCATCTTAGTTCAACAATTCCCCATTTTGGATGATGATAAAGTTATGTATTTAAAAGAACAATTGTCTTTATTAATTAACTTAATAGAGTCTAAGCCAGTTTATTTAATACTTATAAGCCTAAGAAGCATAAAAATTCTTCAAGATCATATTATTAGACAATTTTAACACAATAATATACTACTTCAACTCTCCTTTTTGTCATCAACAAAAAGAACTGTTTGTATTAAAGATACTGAGAAAATAAATACAAGTCATAAAAAGTTCAAATTAAAAAACAAAGGGTTCCTAAGTCTGTTTAGAGACTAGAGTCATCATAAGCTGCTGAATGGTATCCAGTTGAGTCTTCATTATAGCTTGAGTCTATGATTGACTAAGAACCTCTCAGAGCTTTCCTTATGACCAAGTGCAATGACCTATTTAATGTAACTTTCAATATGTTTAAACCATTGGAGTGGGGTATTGAAAGAGATGAAAATCTGAGTTGGAGGAGTGAGGTGATGAACGGCTTCAACATGTTTAATGTCTGTACCGGGATGCCACGCGGCAGCTTTTTATTGGACAAAACGAGGAGCATGCAGTACACACGCCGACAACGCGCGTGACGCGTCAGAGGACGCAGAGAGAGAAACAAAAATGGATAAAAAGGGGACACATGGCCTTATGCGATTGGCTGCTTGGATTTTTATTATCTTTATGTTTTGGACTCAATTATTTCATTGCAAATAATTTTTTATTTTTTTTTACCAAAATTCGTGATTTTTTTTTCTCTACAAATAGAGACTTGGATCATTTGATTTGGACATAGAAAAAAAACGAAGTTTTTCACTCTCTTAATCTTATTATTAGCTCTTCTTTTGAAGTTTTAGTCCTTTTTTTAGTGAAATGGAAAATAAAAAAAAATTAAATACATTTTGTTTTTACAAAAATAAAAATAAAAAATTAAGTGTTTTTTAATTTAATTATAATCAATAATTGTATTTTTTTTGTAATTATAAAAATAAAAATATAAAATTAAATAAGAATAATAAATAAAAGGTGGTGGGGTAGGGCGTTGAATGAAAAAACCATTGGAGTGGATAAAATTGAATGGATGTTGAATTAAGAGAGAGAGAGAAAATGATGTGGAGTGTTGGGAATTGAAAAAGTAGGTGTTGAAGGTTGTTGAAATTTTACAACCATTGTACATGGTCTTAGACCAAGTGCAATGGGTATGTTGAAAGGCACTCTTAACATGTTGAACCATTGCAAGGTGTGTTGAATTTGGTTGAGAGATGAGGTGGAGGAAAGAGGTGATGAAACCATTCAACATGTTGAAGCTTGACACATGGCTGAACCTGATTGGTTGTTTGAATTTATCTCATCTTAATAATTTGAACTCAATTATTTCATTATAAATTAATTTTTTTTTAAATTTTTTATACCCAAATTCATGATTTTTTTTGTCTATAAATAGAGACTTGGTTCATTTGATTTGGACACAGAAAAAAAACTAAGTTTTTCACTATTACTATTATCTTTCTATTAGCTTTTCTTTTGAAGTTTTAATCTTCTTTTTAGTGAAATGAGCCAAAAGCTGTTTGGAAATTAATTTCAATCAAATATTAGTCTGTATTTTGAAGTTTGTTGTCTTGCATTTTAAGTTATTTGTGTGTCGCGTGCTTAGTTTATTGTATTGCATTTTAAGTTAAGAAAATAAAAATAAATTATTTAAATAAATGTTGTAATTACAAAACACTAAAAAATAAATGGTTAAGTGTTTTTTATTTTAATTTAATTTAATTATAATTGATAATTGTAATTTTATGTAATTATAAAAACAAAAATATAAAATTAAATAAGAATAAGAAATAAAAGATGGGGGTAGAGTGTTGAATGAAAAACCATTGAAGAAGGTAAAAGTTGAATAAGTGTTGAATAAGAGAGAGAAAATGATGTGGAGTGTTGGGAATTAAAAAAGTGGGTGTTGAGTATTGTTGAATGGAAAAACAATTGTAAATGGTTAGCTTACACTTGTTCTCTCCCATCTTTAGCAGAATGTCATCAACTTGATTTCTGGGCATTCTTTTCACAGCTATCAATCTATGACCACTCATCTAACAAATTCTTCACCCTATCATAAATAGTTGTAATAAACTCCTAATGTTCAAGGTAGACGGAGGGTGGAGGTTTGGATATGGTCAAATTGAAGGTTGAGAAAATTATGCATGTGGTTGGTGTTTTAAAAAGTGACATTATTGTCGCACGTTCAATTGAAGATAGCAATAGCAGCTTCAAGAAAATTGCATTGGGAAGACAGGTCCTATATAATTGGAGGTCCGGCCCTCTTGTAAAGATAGGTCCTTAATAAAAAAGGTAATTATTTTAAAAGAGCAAAAAACAACTTTATAATGTTTGTTTTATTTTATGATTTTAGTGAATAATTATAATCTTTCATAGAAAAGAAAAAGTTATATTGTAAATATGCACTTGAATAGGTTGAAGGTTCAAGAGTTCCTCTAAAATTGGAGGTTCGACTCTCTTGTTATTTTATATTTTTTTTTCACCGTAATGATTTCCATCAAAATTAATGATTAGATGTTCACAAAAATGAATTCCTTGCACCACCGTAGTTAACTACCGTTGGAAACTTTTTTTTTTAGTTTAAGTTGTATGTGGAACGGTAGTTAACTATTGTAATTTTTTTTTCCTTTCAGAAGTAGTTAACTACCGCTGAGGACAAAATCGTCATTTACATGTGTTTTTAGGAAGTTTTGTATATTTGAAAAACAATTTCTAGAGTATGAACCTTAAATCCGTAAAAAATTAGGCCCAAATTAAGGAATATCATGGAAAGAAAAAAAAAAATCCTAGAAATTGAACCCAATACCATAAACATAAAGTTTCCACCACCGAGTTTCTACCACTATACCAATACCATGTATTCCATTTTTTGGTTAAATTACACCATGTGTCCTTTAAGTTTGTAGTTTGTAACAAATTAGTCCTTTAAGTTATGTTGGTCACACATAAGTCCTGTAAGTTTGAGGTTTGTAATAGATTGGTCCTTTAAGTTATTTTGGTCACAGATAAGTCTTTTAAGTTTGTAAACGTTTTCAATTTATTCCTTCTACCACATCATCATTTTGGTTAACAGGAGGACTAAATTGAAAATTTTTACAAATTTAAAGAACTTATGTGTGACCAAAATAATTTAAAGGACCAATCTGTTACAAACCTCAAACTTAAGGAACTTATATGTGATCAAAATAACTTAAAAGATCAATCTGTTACAAACCTCAAACTTAAAGGACCTCTAATATAATATAGCCCATTTTTTTCTAATGTTGCAATGCTAGTAGTATATAATCATATTTTACATGCATTATTGATATAAAAAAATATTTTGGGCCTAAAATTTTGGAGACTCAACTTCAAAGAGCTGTTTGCACCTCTCTAAAAACGGTCTTACACTTAGTTACCAAATTCGATTATTTGATAAAATAATATTTGACAAAATTTTATTTTTCTTCAACTTAACTCCGAATTAACAGACTTTTTTTTTAAGAATTGGGGGTTAACAAAAAAAAAGTCAAAGTTGTTTGTATATTAACATATGTAAATTTTTTTTGGTGGTGGCCGATGTTTGAATCCCGGACCTTGCATATATTATGCATTGTCCATACTAACTGAGGTAAACTCACGAGGACTAACATATGTAAAATTTAACGTCATTGTGAGTTTAACTCAGTTGGTAGAAACAATGAATAAAATATGCAAGCTCTGGGTTCAAACCCTGTCCACCACCAAAATAAAAAATATGTAAAATTTAACTATTTTTTATTTGTTATTTTAATAGAAAAATTCAACTCTGTTAATATCATTTGACCGAGAATGGAAAGGATTATAAAAGAACTTCAACATAGACATTTTCTCAAAAAAAAAAAAAAAAAAAAAAAAAGACATGACAATACCGACATGACATGAAATTTAAGTCAATCGGTCCAAAATAAGCGTGGCACTCGCATGTCCCGTGGTATTTGCACTGCCTTTAAATTATCAAAGGTTTTTGTATCTTAGCGTAACTTGCAAGGTTTTCCAAATTTTTTCTTTTTCTAAGATAAACCTTTTACACAACTTTATCTAAGACAAAAAATAAAATGGAGATGTTTGTGTTTCCCACAACAACAACAATAATCACCTGTTTTCTAACAGTTCTACTTGCTGTGCTTCCGTGGCATCTCTTCAACAATTTTTGGCTTAAACCAAAGAGGTTAGAGAAGCTTCTCAAAGCTCAAGGTCTTCAAGGTGAACCATATAACCTTTCAGTATTAAAGGACAAATCAAAACAAAATTATATGTTGAAGCTCCAACAAGAAGATAAGTGTAAATCCATTGGTCTCACCAAAGAAGTTGCACCATCTATCTTCTCACCTCTTCATCAAACTGTACAAAAATATGGTACATGTTCTAAATTCCTTTCTAAATGTTCCACAACTAGATTGTAGGTTGAGTTTTGAAACTTCAATTTCGATTGTTATTGATGTTATGTTACGGATTAAGGTCGTCGGGGAATGTATTAATCTCAGCATTACATATATCTTATTGTTTATTATACTATCTTATAATGGATAGTAACTTGAATTTCTCATTGTTTCTTTATAATTTCGTAATGAATTTGTTTTAGTAGATTGTAGTAGATACGGCCTCAATTGAGGTCGAAGAAATATAAAAAAATGTTGATGCCGCAATTCAAATCACAGTCACAAACAATTTTAAAAATTTTGTTAGAATTCTTAGAAATCGTGGTTGAGCCTAACACAACCCCACAAAACCGGCTTGTGAGGTGAGGATTGCCCCCACTTATAAACACATTGTCAGGCCATCTCCTGTCCGATGTTGGACTCTTAACAAAAATATCTCACAAGTCTTATGATGCCCTTGTGGATATACTTGGATAATTGAAAAGAAAAAAACAGAGTTCAGGAGGAATTTAGTTTATATTATCCGATGCAAGGGCTAAACATGAATGGACTTGATGTTAATATCAAATCACAAATAGATATCCAGTCTTCCATAAGTTGTTAAAGCCTTTTTTACCAGCCGCTGGATAAGTCAAGTGTTAAGTATGGTTTGTATTCACTGAGAAGTGGGAAGATTCTCTAGTGTAATAGAGCAAGGAGCAACGAGCGTAGTGGAGTATTTAAGCATATCTTGTACTATGCAATCTTAAGCATTGCTTAATGGAAAATTACAACTGCTACATTGCTCAAAAAGACGTAGACACAATTGATAGAACTTTGTAATCAAGCATTGTATTCTTGTGCGTTTGTCTATCTGTTTACTTTGGAGTAGGGTTTGTTGTTCTAACATAATGGATATGCAGGCAAAAATTCCTTTTTATGGGACGGTACAACACCAAGCGTTATCATCACAGACCCTGAGCAAATTAAGGAAATCTTTAACAAGATGGAGGACTTCCCCAAAGCAAAGTTAAGATCCATTTCCAAATATTTCGGTGTTGGTATAGTACACTATGAGGGTGAGAAATGGGCTAAACATCGAAGGATAGTGAATCCGGCATTCCACATAGAAAAATTGAAAGTAAGGCTATTGCTTTAGTTAATTATTGCAATTTTGTAATTGAATTTCTAATTTTTCGTCTCACAATATGAATTACTTCATACTGCAGGGTATGCTGCCTGCATTTTCTCACAGTTGCAATGAAATGATAAGCAAATGGAAAGGATTATTGTCATCAGATGGAACATGTGAGGTTGATGTTTGGCCTTTCCTTCAGAATTTGACATGTGATGTAATTTCTAGAACAGCATTTGGAAGCAGCTATGCAGAAGGAGCAAAACTATTTCAACTTCTAAAGAAGCAGGCATTTCTTTTGATGACAGGACCACGCACGAACATTCCAATATTGCGGTATGACTATAATAGAGGAATACTAGGGACACTCTTTTTTGAACACTCTCTCTAACACCCACTCTCTTATTGGATGAAATTAATGTATGTCCCACCATTTTAAGTTGAACCCATTTCCAAAGTGTGAGACCCACTTTGATTTAAACCAATAAAGAAGTGAGTATTTGAGAGAGTGTTGCTAGCACTACTCGACTATAATATATTATTTTGGTACCTTTGACAATAAAAAATTGAAAGCATGTTCTAGTTTGGGAATGACATAAGCATTATATTTATTTACAAAGAAATTTGTCTCGAGTGCAAAATAATATATAAAGTTGCTTACTATGTGATACAATACGACCCAATTCGTGTAGGGTCAGATTCCATAATCTAGAAGGAGAAACTATTCAATTTAGAAAGGGAAATTGATTATTTTTTTATTCATATTCACCATGAGATAATACAATCCTTAATATACTACTAATACATACGCACTATAAGATAACTATAACAATTAAACAATTACTACTTGCACAGGGCCTACTTAATAACTAACTAATATAATATACCTACCTATAACCTCCTAAAATAAACTACCTTAACCATTGTTTTATCATTATCAAGTATCCTATCACTGTGTTTTAAGTTTAATTGTACATAACCAGAAGCGGGTTTGAAAGCTTCTAGATGCGGTTAGCCTGCCTGTGTGTGATTGATGTCTACATGTCTGTCGTGTTTGTTGTCTGAATAACATGCTAGACAAAAGAACCATGGGATACAAGAGGTCTAATGTATGACATATACTCTAATTAATGAATGTGCAAGAAGCTTGATTTATAACTAACTCTATGCATTTCCTAAAAAAAAAACCTAACTCTAAACATATTTTGTTTTAGTGTATTTCTCATCCCAAGTTATAATATAATAATATTAGACAAGTGCATTCCTTCACATTTAACATCACTAGATAAATGTGTTTTCTAGGCTTCTACCAACAACTACCGAGAGGAGGATGAAAGAGATTGAAAGAGATATCCGTGATTTACTTGAGGGAATCATTGAAAAACGAGAAAAAGCACTGAAGAATGGTGAACCCACCAATGACGATTTATTAGGCATTCTTTTGCAATCAAATCATGCCCAAAAACAAGGACATGGAAATAGTAAGAGTATTGGGATGACCACCCAAGATGTGATAGATGAATGCAAATTGTTTTACCTTGCTGGGCAAGAGACCACTTCAAGTTTGCTGGTTTGGACAATGGTGCTATTAGGCAGGTATCCTGAATGGCAAGCACGTGCAAGGCAGGAAGTTTTGCAAGTTTTTGGGAACCAAAATCCAAACAACGAAGGATTAAGTCAACTTAAAACTGTATGTATTACTTATTCTTATGTTCAAATTACAAATCAAATTTCAAATGATCTTAGCACATAATGTTTTGTATCTATCTCTTTTTTTACTGGTATTATTAGGGTGATTTCAAATTTGAGGTTTCTGGTTGGAACCTTGTAAAAAATAAGTCGACCTAGGTAGGAGATGAATTGGTATGAATCCCTGCTAGGACCATGAATCCCCAGAGGGGGTAACTTGTGGAAAATAGGGGAGATCATGTCAATTTTCGAGAGAGAGAGATACATGATCTCCCTTATTAATGTCACGTGAAAATTTGACAGGAGAAGATAATTTTTAATCACACAATTTCATTTTGATGATTATTAAACATAATCATTTTTGGTACTATCTGATATTTTTTTGTTGTTTCCATATAGGTTACCATGATTTTGTACGAGGTACTAAGGTTATACCCTCCTGTAATTTACTTCACTCGAGCTGTTCAAAAGGATTTGAAACTTGGAAAACTTATGTTGCCCACAGGAACAAATATTGCCCTACCAATAGTATTGATTCACCATGATCAAGATCTATGGGGTGATGATGCAAAGGAGTTCAAACCCGAAAGGTTTGCTGAAGGAATTGCGAAGGCAACAAAAGGACAAGTTTCTTATTTCCCCTTTGGATGGGGTCCTAGAATTTGTCTTGGACAAAACTTTACCTTATTTGAAGCTAAGATAGCAATATCATTGTTGCTGCAGAATTTCTCATTTGAACTTTCTCCTAATTATGTGCATCTTCCTACCACGGTGCTTACTTTGCAGCCAAAACATGGGGCAAGCATCATTTTGCATAAACTGTAAGAGCATGTCCATTGGAGTCATTTAGTAGCTTAACTCTTTTAGGTGATTTATCTATAAGAGCATGAGTTTATTTAAAGTAAGACACTATTGCTTCATGTAATAAACCACATGGATGAGTTTATGAATTTGGACAAATTTTGCTTCAATATTGATTTTGGTCTCCTGCTCTAGCCTAAAACTGATCATGCTCCACAAAATTGGTGTGTTTTTCTTTAATTTTTTTTACAGTTAATCGAAGCTGGTTCGCAATCTTTAAACAATTTTTTTAGAGCTTTAAACACATTGAAAAAAGGTGTGTAGTCATAGGTTATGGATTTAAGACAAAGGATTAGTGGTTTATTTCCTGATGAAGTTGTTGTTGGTTTTTGATATTTCTTCTTTCTGGTTTCCCGTTTGTTGCTATTCTGGCATCCTTGGATTACAGAGAAAGGGTCCAAGCAAAATATCCGATAATTTTTTTACTTCTGCGTGATGTCCATATTATGTCCGAGTGTTGCTGATTTTTTTATAATTTTTAAAATTTTCCCATAATGAAAATATAATAACATACATGATTCAAGCATTAACTATATCTTCTAGTGTAGGAAGCTTCAAGTCATTACCTATAAGAGAACAATGCAACAAAAACAAAACATATAAAAAAATGTAATCGAAGAGGAAGATAATTTCAGGTGATCTGGTTGACGTGTATTTGGAATATTTGGAAAGAGCACAATGCACAAATTTTTAGCACCAAGGAATTAATATTGAACCATTTACTAGATGACATTAAGATTAATTTTTGGTGGTGGTTGAAGACACGCAAACCAATTTTTTTTTCCGGCTTTAATTCGTGGTGGTCTAATCATATTTGGTTTGCATGTGTTATATTGCCTTGTAATGTTTTTATTTTGGTTTGGTTACTTCCATCCCTAGCCTATTTTAATATAGGGTCTTGCTCACACCGGACGTCTGTGTAATTGGTTCTGTTGTTTAAAGACTCATTTTGCATTCGTGTTGATTTGTCTTGATGTGGTTCGGATCTCTCTTCACTTCGGTCAGAGTTTGTTAGGCTCGAGAGGGCTGTGATGCCTGTTGTTTTGTTGCAGGGGTGGTTGGTCAGTGTTTGACGGTCGATTCATACGCCATTTTCTAAAAAAATCGATTTAAATTTTTTCAGATTCGTCTCTAGTTTGATGTTTGCGAACTTTTACACGTCACTTTCTTTTACAATTTGATTTTGTACCCCGTGTTGGGTTCCCTAAATTTTGATGATGTGTACTCCCTCCGGTCATATTTATAAGCAAAAAAGCACTTTTTAGATTCATTCAATTCTTAATGTATTTGGTCAATATATAGGTCAAATACATTATGTATTCAATGAACTTAAAAAGTGCATTTTTGCTTATAAATGTGACCGGAGGGAGTATTTGTGTGCTAAGCATTTGTATTTTATACCACTTTTGATTAGTCAATTGTTGTAATACCCTTTAGATAGGCTGACTACATAGTTGTTGGGTCATGTTTACGCCTCCTCGGCTCTTTGTATTTATTGTTGTATTTAATATATTTTCTTTTGCTTAAAAAAATTACACAATATAGAATTCAGATGTATGCTGGGTGCGTTTGATGGTCAGGATATGGAGACAGGATATGATACATTAATCATATCCTGCTTAAATCTCATGTTTGATGCACCAACGGGATAAAATAAACCATTTTCCTATCATATCATGACTTTTCTTTGTAATTTCTATCCTGAGTATAGGCTGGGTTAGAAATTATCCTGATGGGATTAGAAAATCATTCCTTATTTATTATCCTGATATTTTGCCTTTTTTAAAATATTGTCATTTTTAAAATAATGATAGCATGTTTTTTCTATTATAATTAATAACATTCCATTTTTATAATATTTAATTAATTATGAGAGAAATTTTTTCATTTAATTATAATGATATCATGTTTGTTATCATGTGCGCATCAAACACATGATTTGATTAATGTTTATCATGTCCTTATCATATCCTATCTTTATCCAGCTTTATATCATATCCTGCCTCTATCCTATCCTGACTATCAAACGGGCCCTAAACATTTCTTTTAAGCTCGTGAAATAAGCTATATGCTCGTGGTGAAAAAACATTACCAAACAGAATTTTTTTGGTCAAACAAGCTTATAAACTATCCGCTATAAGCTACCTTTTTAGCCTTGCCAAACAGAGCTTGTCGAAAAACTTACTAATTAAAAAATTGGTAAACATTTCTCAAAATTGAAACTCATCAAAAGGACACCCATCTTTGAAGTATTTTATTTGTTTTTTTTTTACTAAAGTTTTTTATAATTTTTTTTTTGACAAAAAATAAATGATATTTCATTCATTCAAATTGATGGAGTACATCGATACAATGCAAATTTGCTAAAAACAAAAAGGATAAATATGTGAACAAACTCACAACATCCATGGTAATAGCATAATACGACAAAGTTCAAAAGCCTACACATATGACTATAATTAAGTCTCCTGAATACCCATATCTCCAGATCTGCAACGTTGACGACGCAAAAGTCATTGATTGAATCTGCACTAGATTGAAGCTGGTATGACAACCTGAACCGAAAAAATACCCAAACGAAACAAAAAAGACAAACAACGCCGCACAAGGACGACGAACAAAACAACGTCACACTAAGACGACAAAATCACGAAAGAAAAAACAAAATAGATGTGAAAATCACTTATTTCAATAAAAAGGAAAGGAAGAAACGAGTTAAAAGAGTGATTTTGGATCAAAAATTGATCCTTTTGATTGGTGAAGGAGAATTAAGATTTTGACGATGACTCACAAAAGAAAGGGGAAGAGAGAAAAGAGATTATATAGTAAAGTACCATAAAAAGTTTTTTATATTCTTATTGCATTTTTTGACTAATATAATTGATTAATCAATGCTACTTGTACATTTAGGATCCTAAGCATAATCAAGCTCAAATTAACAAAAAGTACTCAAGCTCAATCCTCCATCAAACTATTGCACAAGTATTATTATAGCACTACCTCAGTGTTCAACAATTGCAGGAATATTCCATACACCCTTCTTCACAAAGTTCTTGTCGTCCCAACTATGATATAACCCATCTTGCCTTACCTCCCAATAGACAAAAGGATGACCTTGATCATATTGTGGATCATATCCATTGAACATAGCACTTGAACCATTCCACGTTGCACGACAAATTACACGTTGGCCAACAGGAACAGTGACATGCACATTACCACCCCCTTGATTGGTGAGACCTTTGCTCTCACTATTGCAACTAACAAATACCCCATCTGAAAAATTAACATCGACGTTAACTGATTCAATTGAAGCATTGCATAAGCTAGATGCAAAAGCAAGAGCAAACAACATGGCTACAAATGTTGTCGTGGGCATTTTGAAGTGTGATTCCATAGTCATTCATACACATAGACTAATGGTGTTGCATATTTATATGTGTTTTGTGTGTGTTTTTTCATTAAATTAAATGCAGTATTTCTTTCAACGCAATTTATGATTTACCAATAATAGTACTAAGTATTGACTAAATATACGATGCATATCATTAAATTTTCTTGACTAAATTTATTATATTCATCAATATATAAAATATAAAGAAAAAGAATTAAAAAAAAACTAAATGTATTTGTTCTGAATTTTGGACTAAATACGTTTGACTAATTACATTCTAGAAGGAGTAGTATTTAATAATATTGCATCGTAAATGTTGAAATATGAGTTGGAAATCGGAAGAAAGTTGAAAGACTAAACACAAGTCTTGGATTTGTGTTAATTGAAAAACGTTATAGTTTCACATTGAAAGGAACACACAAATTTGTATGTAATGCTTATACTCCATGCGGCCGTTTGCTTGGGATATCCACTTTTGTGAAAAAGTGAGTAGTAAGTTATGCTTCCATGCGGAGAGAGTAATTAGGATATGGATTTCCATGCGGCCGTTTGCTTGGGATATCCACTTTTGTGAAAAAAGTGAGTATACATAAAAATATATACCACACGTGCGACGACGACGACGCCGTCACCGCCTATCCTGTCGGTTCAAGCTTGGGTATGGGCTTGGCCTTGAGACATTAATTAATTTTAACATTTTATGCGTGAGTTTTTTAATTAATGTACATGTTTATTATGTCTATCCAGTTAAACTATTTCCGCTATTTTTTCGATTCATATCCGCGCGCATTGGCTGGACCACTTCTTGGCTAGGGTGGTCCACGAGCCATTCAAACCCTATAAAATTTAATTTTTCACAATAGTCCCTGCATGTATCGAAATTCTAAAATAGTCCTTAATTGTGCACTTTGTTAATCAAAATAGTTCCTCGCATTAAAATCTTCCATTAATATTATCATATCCTTCTCTCAATATACTTACTTACTTTCATATTAATCCATATAAGTATTTTCCTTATTGTCATATCAATCCTTATAAACAAAATTATTGTAAACATCGAAGGATTATTTTAACATCAAGGACTATTTTGACTAACATATTGCAAAATCAAGAACTATTTTAAAATTTTGATACATTAAGGGACTATTGTGATTACTTTTTACATATTCATGGACCAAAATGACTATTACCCGTGTTATATATAATATATGATGCGCCTGAATTACCAATTGTCTTGTTTGTCCAATCGATTAAGTTAGTTTATCCAATGTGTTTCCAGTGGCGGAGCCAAGATTATTACAAAGTTTGGGCAAAAAAAATTTTGCAACACATTTATAGGTGTTTACATAAGAAATTGCAAGTAAATAATCAAAAAATCTAAAGAAATTGCCCAATTTATAGGGATTTATATAAGAAGTTCAGAGGAATTTATATAATAAATTACAAAAAAATTTGGACCGGAACCCAAACGCTTGCCCAGGGGTCGCTGAGCGGTGAAACCGCCACTATATGTTTCTGTTTCTTGTTCGGATCCTTGCAAGCCACGGTTTTTTTCCTTCATTTCTAGATAGTTTAAAAAAAATAATTATTTAATAAAATTTTTAAGGAAAATCAAACCAGCGCACCTATAGACACTAAAAAAACACCTAACTGCTAAAGCAACGACCTTTTAATTACGTGGAGTTACTTTTTTTACATGAATAAAGCACATTATTATATCATACGTGTAATATACTACCTCCATCCCTAAATATAGGAGCTTTTTGCCGAAATTGCGGAGATTAAGAAAGTTGATTGTAGTATTAAATTTGTATATAATTACTATTAATTTTACAATTTTATCCTTAAGAGAGAGGGTTAATTTATGTTTTTAACATAGGGTTAATTAAGTAAATGGTCCCTATAAATATTCAAAATTTTGTTTTTAGTCCTTACAAAATAAAAGCACACTTTTTAGTCCCTACAAAATTTTCTATCATCATTTTTAGTCCCTATAAAATTTTTCCACGAGCATTTTTAGTCCATGCAAAAAATTTCCATCAACATTTTTTGTCCCTAAAATGCTTAATAAAAAATGTCGCAGGGACTAAAAAGTGTGATTTTATTTTGTAGGGACTAAAAACAGTACTGTGAATATTTATAGGGACTAAAAATTTAATTAACCCTTTAACATAATATTTATTGTTGATTGAAGAAAAAGATGCAAAATAAATAAGGGTATGTTGGTAAAGAAATAATTAATGTACTTGGAAATACCAAAGGGGTCTTATAAAAGGGGACAACTTTTTTTTAAAGGGGTCTTATAATTAGGGACGGAGGTAGTAATAAAAACTATATATAATTTTTATGTTATAATATCCTTATAACCCGGTTTAAATTATGTTCCATTGATAAAAAGTTATTGGTCACTCGAATTAACTAATAAAAAATATATAAATTTACGAATTCTGCTCTTTACCCAACACATTTTGCTCTTCCCAACTGAAATACCGAAAATACCTCTGCGTTAGTTAAGTAATGCAAGTGTTAAAATCTGCGCAACTTAAGTCACGGTGTAACGCCCTCCTTTTTATTTAATTATTTTAATTAGTTTTAGAATATATTTATATATTTATATGATGTATATGAGGGATACATGATTTGTTGAGATTAGATGTCTTTTTATAATTTAGTTAATATATTTTGTTGAGTGATATTTTGTTATGTTATATGTTGGTATTTACTAGCATAATATAATACCGAAGTAAAAATTGTAAATACAGGTACTGTACTTCAAGTAGGCGACGACATTGCTCGTATTTATGGTCTTGATGAAGTAATGGCAGGTGAATTAGTAGAATTTGAAGGTGATATTTTGTTATGTTATATGTTGGTATTTACTAGCATAATATATTTGTTAATTGTTATAGATATATATTTGTTATTTGGTGTATTATTATATATTTAGTAGAGAAATATTATTTATTAGAATATGAGGATTATTAGTGTGAGTGGATTTGGGGGTTAGAATAAAAAGAAGAATAAGTTGTTGGACCTAAATAGATTTGGGAAGAATATTTTAGTATTATAAATAGAGAAGCTTAGGTTAGAAAGAGTTTACCTAAAACCGCTTTTTGGAAAAGAGGAGAACAAGAAAGAAGAGAAGAGAAGAGAAAAGTTAAGAGAAGAGGAGAAGACCTTAGGAAAGAAGAACGCTGCTGTTGATTCAAGAATTAATCTAAGGTGAGGGTGAGACTATCTTGCATTAATATTAAGTTGTTAAATCATTAGATTACATCTAACAAGTTGGGGAGAGTTTCTGAGAATTTGAGAATTAGGGTTTTGAGAGAGATTTGATGATTAGATGATGAAAACTTGTTGAATTGATGTAGAAATTGTGTACAAACCTTAGATAATCATTAGGATGATAATTAGAATCAGTTTTGAGGTTAGCACCTTGAGATTAGGTGAAACTTGAAGAAAATCTGCATTCTGCCTGAATTTTGATATTAAAACTGGTATTGATTGGTGCAGAATTGGTCTTAGGTGTAAACACGAAAGTTGTAGGTATGGATGTTAGCTTTCTAATGCCGTTGGTCTCACGTCAATAGGATTTATAGAACTTGAGTTATGGTCAAATTACTGCACGTAGGTCACAGTGAATTTTTATGGACTTTCAGCACAACTTTTCCGAATTTAAAATAAAAACTGGTACTGATCGGTACAGAATTGGTCTTAGGCGTAAACATGAAAGTTTTAGATAATTTTGTTAGCTTTCCAGTGGCTTTGGTTTGACGTGAAAATGATGCCTGGTCTTTGAGTTATGATGAAAATACTACAGGGAGGTCTTAGCGAAATTGTACGGTGACATCCTTCTCTGTTTCATGTTTTTGCGTTTTGTTCATATGTTTCTGTTTTGAATTGATCTTTGTTGTAAACATGAAAGTTGTTGATATTCGTGATATCTTTCCAATAGCTTTGGTTTGACATGAAAATATGTTGTGGATAATTTATTTGTTTTTACAAAGATACATAGTGAATTATTGTTGATGTTTAAATATGATGTTATATGAAGTTGTTTATGATTGATGAGTATGATGTTTTAAGATGTTGTTTATTATCATTTGATATTGTTATATTATGATATGACATGAATTATTTATGTGATCCATATGTTGTCAAGATGTTAAGACGTTAAGATGATAAGACTTGTTAAGTCGTCAAGTCGTTATGAAGTCATCAAGTTATTAAGATGTTATGTTGTCAAGATATCAAGATGTTAGGATGTCATAGATGTTCATGAAGTTGTCTAAGTTGTAGGAAGTTGAGTCCATTGCATACTCATATACGTTGGTTGGGGGCTTGATGCTCTAGAATGCTTAGTCATTCACACGATTGGTTGGGAGCTTGATGCTTTGAAGAGCCTATTTACGCTCATATAAGTTGGTTGGGAGCTTGATGCTTTGAAGAGCCTCTTTACGCTCATATAAGTTGGTTGGGAGCTTGATGCTCTGTATTGGTACCAAATGCATTTGCATATCAAGAGGTTTTTAAGATGATTTAAGATGTCGAGTTGTCGAGTTGTTAAGATGTCAAGATGTCACATTGATAAGTTATTAATGAAGTGCTATGATGAATGAAGACGAATGGTTATGACGTTTATGTTGATGATTGATTATGATGTTATATGATTTATGATAAGATGTTACATGAATTATGATATGATGATATGTGATGTTTTATGAATATATTTATGACGATACATGATAACGTTGTGTTTGTACTTAGGATGCTATAAGTTAATGTTTATAATTATGTGGATATATGGAGTTGATTACGAATTTGATTATGAAGTTGTTTTCGGTAATGCTATATTTTGATAATGATACTTATGTGAATTACATGTTGATGCTTATGATTAATATTGATGCTATGTGATGATTGTTGGTGACTATTATTTGATGTTATATAATGATGTTTAAGATTAGTAATTGATGATATATGAAGATGTTTATTGTAACGCCCGTCGTAATTATTTAATTATTTTGATGAGTTTTAACATATATTTATATGATTTATATGTGTGATTTATATGATTTATGAATTTAAGTAGTTTACATGATTTATAGGTAAATTGTGTGATTTTCAAGATTGATGTGAAGTATGTGATTTTGTGAAGTTATAATGTTGGTGTGACTTATTTTATTATTAAATAAAATAAGATATGAAAAGTAAAATAAAAATATTAAAAGTGGGGCTGTTTGGTGAGAAGAGTAAGTTTAGAGGTGAGTAGAGTAATACGAAAAGATAAATAGGGCAGACATAAGTTAGAAACATAGTACGCACGTTTTTGGAGAAAAAGGGAGAAAAGTCAGAAGAGAGGAGAACAAGAGGAGAGCTGCGATTTTCTGCAATAACCAGGTAAGGGTGAGACTAATTTTGTAACACCCATACTAGACGTATCTAGAAAGTCTAGCACGCGCGTTGAATTTAGTATTGGATACATTAAAATATACAACAAAACACGTTCGTACAATAACAATACATCACATAATATCTTATCTAAAATAAATACATCCTTGAGATCCATATTCTTCACGCTTCGGGTACGAACGAGCTCTTGCTGAAAATCCATTCGGCTACTAGCTTGCCATCCATCCTGATAATCTGAAACAAATAAGGATTGGGATGAGACATAATGTCTCAGTGAGTTCCCCTAAATCCTAGGCTATAGGCAACCCCAAGGGAAAACCTACGGTCACCACGTGTCTACATTACAACCTGACGGTTGATTATACGTGTGTGGGGACTTGCATACTTAGACGGTAGTGCATACTAGAGCCGTCATAGTTTTATCTTATCTTATATAGGCTTCACTTCCTATACGTGTCATGGCGGTCGAGGGGGAGTCTAAAACCGCATTGCCAAGAATACACTCTATGTATCAAGGCCTAAACATAACATAATCATGGCACGATTCTAAACCGGACGATTAGGGGAATCCTAAGATCGTCATCGGTATAACATTCTTATATTGCTCTATTCCATGCCTTAAACTTGTCATATAGCATCTAATGCTCTTGTCCTTAACATGGTCTTGCATGAATCATACTACATGCCATAACATAATCATAAGGAACATAAACGTATTCATATCATGCATAACGTATCTAAGTTCATTCATTAGATTAGCGTTGAACAAACAATTATTATCTTGATTCATTTTATGGATAGTCCCGGGTGGAGTAACCCCGAGTACAATCCCATCATGACCGATGTACGTACATCGGACTCCCTCAGTGTCGTGCGATCCCCTTGCGGAGCCTTCCCCGTTCTCATCATGAGAACCCCTTGAATCCATACCTTCATGGATTGCAAGAGACACGAACACCTACATTCTTCATTACTCAGTACCATGTGATCCCCTTACGGAGCCTTCCCCGTTCTCATCATGAGAACCCCTTGAATCCATACCTTCATGGATTGCAAGAGACATGGCACCTTCCTATTCATAAATCATAGTCTTGTCGTTCATATACATAACCATATTCATACATGCTTGCTTATTACCTCAGACCCTTAAGTCGATCCGATTATCGGTAAATACATACTTGTTCATGCTTGAAAGTTCTTAATCATGTGCGAAGATAGCATACTTCGCGTCTTAACAATTCTAGGGATCTTGCTAACTAGCTAGTTTTCGACAACTATGTCGAGGCTCTAGTTTTCCCTTGCTTAGTGAATATTTTGCTACCCGATTCATGACTTGTTTCTCTCGTATGCCATGCCTTACTAACATGCTTAATACTTGCCTCATATCATAAAAATCATGCTTTCATTGATCATCATTTAGGACCTTGGTTTGAGGGGTTTACATTCGTTAAAAGACACCACAGAGAAAACCGCGTCGCGAAACCCCACGCCTGCCTGAAGCGAGCAAAACAATGGGATTTCTCCCTGTCTTACTCGCCTAGGCGAGTAGATTTGCTGGGGAGGCGAGTGGTAACTCGCTGTGGCGAGTTGGGGGCGAGCAGGACCCCCTGTTCGACCTTCTAACTCGCCGTGGCGAGTAATAGCTCGCCGTGGCGAGTTATGACAGTCCAGGACCCCTAAAAATGGTATTTTTGACCCAAAAACCTCAAACCAAGTGTCTCTAAGTGTTTTAGAACATATTTGATCATAGGAAACTTGTAAAACATTCATTTGGCAAGTATAAACATGTTTAGTGTGCATGGCAAGAAAAGGGGCAACTAACATCTTACATAATTCCTAGAATTTTCATAGCTTTCATGTTAATCTTAATTGGCATAAACATAATCCCAAAGGGTGGGAAAACTATCTATGGAACTCACCTAAACCAAGTTCTTGAAGCATCTCCAAGTTTCTAGCTCAAGTAAGCCAAAACTCTAGTTTTTATCCTTTTGCACAAACCAATCCACCTTGTTGTTCCTTCTTGAAAACTAAGGCATCATGATCCTTGTTGATCATCAATCCTTAAGCTATACCTCACTTCAAAGCTTCGCACCAAAACCCTATTCTCAAAGAATCTCTAAGTGAAGAAGAATAAGGATATCATTCCATTCCAAGCTTCATGCCTCTTCCTTGATCAAGGTAAAACCAAAACCCACTCAAACTCAAGCTTCCACTTACTAACAACAAACCCTAGTTTCATAAAGGAGAGGACAAATAGAGAAATCAAACTAAATCCACATTTCCTAAAGCTTAAGGAGTCATTAAAAGATCTTAGAGGGAAATCTTACCATGAAAGAATGAAGATTCAAGAAAGGTTGGTGAAGAGGAGAAGATGTAGTACAATCTCCCAAGTTCCTAGATGTTCTTGAAGGATGAGGAGAATGAAACCATGAAGTATGATCCATCACCAACTTAAGAATCCATGGGGAAGAAGATTTGCAAAGGATTGAAGGAGGGGAAGAGAAAAAGAGGGCGATGGGTTAGAGAGAAGGGAGAGCAAAATCTTTCTCTCAACCCTAGAGAGAGAAAGTAAAGGAAAAATGGATAATTTTGGGGCCAATTCCAAATAAATATCTCTTTAACGTGCAATTACCAAAATGCCCTTGTCTTGAACGTGTTAAAAAACGTCTCTGATACTTTTCCCGTAAATAGCTGACATATCATAAAATATTTCCAATAACTTACTTTACATGAATTTAATTCATCTGACACGATCAATTGGTAATATACCGATACTGCTAGGCGGGATATTACATTCTACCCCCCTTAAAAAAAATTTCGTCCTCGAAATTTAGATATCGATTATCTATCATCATGACAAAATTTACCATCTTTTGTCTGAATCATACATATTCAAAACACAGATTCTGAAGAAGTTCGTCATTACTTGTGTTTCGTTCTGTTTCTCAATCCAGATACTTAAGCATAAAGCTTTCTTGACCTTAATATCACTTAACTTGAAGGCATTTAATACATCATGATTTAGAACTTTCCTTGCTACACATAAACTCATTGTCTTGAACTCGTATCTTACCCGCTTAACATAAACCTTTCATAAATGTATCTTATCATAAACATGAACAATCAGGATTTGCCTTTTAACTGGAGTCCTACCGGAAACCAGGTTTGCCCTGCAGTGCTTACTTGTAACTTTGAATCATCTTTCCATGCATACATAATCTTATCGGGTAATATTTCCTACATCAGTTTACTTACTATACTTCTAGTCACATGCTTCTTACTTGTATTACTCGTGTAAACGATTTCATGAATCTTTTATCTCTTTTCAGAACCTTAGAAAATCTTTCGACTTCATTGCAATCTCATTGCATTCTCTTCGCATCCGAACTAACGGGTAACTCATATTGCCTGACCTGAAAAAGTGAAATCAACTAGCCACTTCATCTGACAATCTAATAACCAACGTTGCGGTTCACATGCTTTTGAAACTTTCTAACATATCCACTTGCACATACATCGTATACTCTTAATACACTTCCGTGTATCCTACATGATATTGACTTCATACGAATATTGTCGTTCCAATAGCATGGGCATTCTTTCAAGTGACGTCTCTTGTTAAATGATAACGATATGTGTTCAAAAATCTTTCTTAAAGAAACTTTTCTTAAACTTTGGTATTCGGGTTCTTGGAACGAATGTACACATAACTAAAAAGGTTTTATCATTTCCAAAACTGATTGTGTAATGGTACCACAGAACCACCAGACGAGTTTCTATATTTTGAAAAAGATTTAACAACTCACCCCAAACTTGTCCACGACAAGTTGGTTCTGAAGCTTGTACGTCTTAAGTGAGATTACTTACGACGTATCTTATCAGTTTTGAAAATGTAAAATTTCATGAGTTAAAAATAAGTATCGTTCCCAAGTTCCTAAATACCAATCTTAGCTTTAAAAGTTATAACATCATGGCTTGAAATGTCTTAACAAGTATCATTTTCACTCAACAAGTATTTCATACAAGAGTATGAATCTCATTGCACATCACTTAAAAGTTGCTTCTCTCTCATGATAACTTGCTTACATATCCGTAGGAAATCCTTGAATCTCTTGACATTAACATTGTTCCTCTTCTTCGGAACACTAAACTTGATTCTTTACTTGAGTCGCAAGTTAAACTTTCTGAATCTTACAAGTTTTCCATATTTCATGATTACCGATTAACTTTCATGGCGTAACTCTGATTCCCTCCGGTTGGCTTTAACAAATACTATAATCCATTAAAGCAATTAAGACTTCAATTCATGCTTATCACTTGATTACTTACTTCTTGAGAACTTCCATGTTGCAACCAACATCACCACCTTACACTTACCTTGTAAATTCAAAACTCGTGATAACTTATCTTATACTCATAATACATGACTTGGGGGTAATCCTTACGTTCTAGCTGGTTGCATTTATCATACATATCATACTTGAACTTATTTCCGAGTGAACTCGAATTCTTTGACAAACTCATCTTGCACTTGAACATATCTTTCTTGAACATCTAATCCTTGTACCTTCGCATTCTCGCATACTATATTTTGCTGAACCATACCATTGCTTGCTCGTTAATTTTTCCTTAAAGAAAACTTCATAAAATAGCGCATGGGTCATTGCCGTTGATGATTTTCTACTTTATAAATATATATCGAGTTTAGGCCCCGGCCATTGCTTCGGGAATCATAGAACGAGTTGATAACACATACGTGTCACCAAACCTAGACTCTAATGAGTCTAGCCCGCTCTACAAGTGTCGTAGCAACCCGGTTCCTAGAAAATTTCCTATGAATTTTTCAAATGTCAACTTCAATCACCCATAGGCACAAATCTTTCTAAAATTATTTAAACTTTATATTTCAACATCATATCGAGCCTTAGCAAGTCAATTAAGCAAAACATAGATTCAAGAGATACGTCATAATTCTGAGAACCTTGTGTTTTCCATAACTTGCACCGCTTTAACTTCTTTCTTCATACCTTCACATCTATGATTTCCGTATCAATACCGGAACTTCCAATCCCTTGATTTGAGCTCTTTCTTGACTCTTGACACATTAACTTCCAAAGCTACCCTAAACCATATCGATTTCGTTGATCGTTGCCTATGCCTTTTTCCTTGAAAATCTTAGGAGATGATATGCATTCGTTACTTGATGTCATAAAAGATTTTCATCACATAAAAGATTATTGTGAGGACATCTCACCAATAGTCATTGCAAACCTTTGGAACGAACGGGTAATTTTCATAAAAACGGAAAATTTCGTTCCAAGTTCGCTATGAATGAGTTTCTCCAACTATATTATTATTATTATTTTTTTTCTTCTCAAGTAACCAATGCACATCATTCATTCCTAGCATCGTAAAACATTCTATAACATTTGCATGGCAACATCAACCTTTTCGATACAATTCTTGGCACGTCGGAAATCAATGCCTTAATCCTAATTACATAAAACTTTCTCTTGAATCCTTAATTTCCTCCACTACGAATAGCTTACTTCTTTACGTTGCCACTTACGCAACTTGACAAACCTTCATGTCCTTAACTTCATTTACATATTACTATTCTTGAGAGCCTGCTGACTCCGTCAACATATGTCGACCTCTTACTACCTTGTAGCCTTGTACTGACATTTCAGAATATCATAAACCCGTTCCAACAACAACTCTTACCGAAACTTCCGGTCATGGTTAGATACATATATCCAACTTCTTCTCTTTCGGGTACATGGAGTATTACTATCATCTTACCCGACATTGTCGGAACATCCCTTATTAACATGCCTTACATTCCCGGAGGATTCACACTTCCACTTGATTAGTTCCCCGGCCACCTTTTGGCACGATCAACTACTTCATCCCATACTTCGTTCCACCTGGGTCCTATTCAGCTCTCAGGCATCCATTCCAATCGTTGAATGCTAATTTGAGTTGATCAGGCTCAACTAACAACAACAACTATAACATTTACCCGGAACCCAATGGTCCCACTACCTTAGTTGTAATTTAATGACCCAAGGCACGGTCTGAATCGACCTGCTCTGATACCAAATGTAACACCCATACTAGACGTATCTAGAAAGTCTAGCACGCGCGTTGAATTTAGTATTGGATACAATAAAATATACAACAAAACACGTTCGTACAATAACAATACATCACATAATATCTTATCTAAAATAAATACATCCTTGAGATCCATATTCTTCACGCTTCGGGTACGAACGAGCTCTTGCTGAAAATCCATTCGGCTACTAGCTTGCCATCCATCCTGATAATCTGAAACAAATAAGGATTGGGATGAGACATAATGTCTCAGTGAGTTCCCTTAAATCCTAGGCTATAGGCAACCCCAAGGGAAAACCTACGGTCACCACGTGTCTACATTACAACCTGACGGTTGATTATACGTGTGTGGGGACTTGCATACTTAGACGGTAGTGCATACTAGAGCCGTCATAGTTTTATCTTATCTTATATAGGCTTCACTTCCTATACGTGTCATGGCGGTCGAGGGGGAGTCTAAAACCGCATTGCCAAGAATACACTCTATGTATCAAGGCCTAAACATAACATAATCATGGCACGATTCTAAACCGGACGATTAGGGGAATCCTAAGATCGTCATCGGTATAACATTCTTATATTGCTCTATTCCATGCCTTAAACTTGTCATATAGCATCTAATGCTCTTGTCCTTAACATGGTCTTGCATGAATCATACTACATGCCATAACATAATCATAAGGAACATAAACGTATTCATATCATGCATAACGTATCTAAGTTCATTCATTAGATTAGCATTGAACAAACAATTATTATCTTGATTCATTTTATGGATAGTCCCGGGTGGAGTAACCCCGAGTACAATCCCATCATGACCGATGTACGTACATCGGACTCCCTCAGTGTCGTGCGATCCCCTTGCGGAGCCTTCCCCGTTCTCATCATGACAACCCCTTGAATCCATACCTTCATGGATTGCAAGAGACACGAACACCTACATTCTTCATTACTCAGTACCATGTGATCCCCTTACGGAGCCTTCCCCGTTCTCATCATGAGAACCCCTTGAATCCATACCTTCATGGATTGCAAGAGACATGGCACCTACCTATTCATAAATCATAGTCTTGTCGTTCATATACATAACCATATTCATACATGCTTGCTTATTACCTCGGACCCTTAAGTCGATCCGATTATCGGTAAATACATACTTGTTCATGCTTGAAAGTTCTTAATCATGTGCGAAGATAGCATACTTCGCGTCTTAACAATTCTAGGGATCTTTCTAACTAGCTAGTTCTCGACAACTATGTCGAGGCTCTAGTTTTCCCTTGCTTAGTGAATATTTTGCTACCCGATTCATGACTTGTTTCTCTCGTATGCCATGCCTTACTAACATGCTTAATACTTGCCTCATACATAAAAATCATGCTTTCATTGATCATCATTTAGGACCTTGGTTTGAGGGGTTTACATTCGTTAAAAGACACCACAGAGAAAACCGCGTCGCGAAACCCCACGCCTGCCTGAAGCGAGCAAAACAATGGGATTTCTCCCTGTCTTACTCGCCTAGGCGAGTAGATTTGCTGGGGAGGTGAGTGGTAACTCGCTGTGGCGAGTTGGGGGCGAGCAGGACCCCCTGTTCGACCTTCTAACTCGCCGTGGCGAGTAATAGCTCGCCGTGGCGAGTTATGACAGTCCAGGACCCCTAAAAATGGTATTTTTGACCCAAAAACCTCAAACCAAGTGTCTCTAAGTGTTTTAGAACATATTTGATCATAGGAAACTTGTAAAACATTCATTTGGCAAGTATAAACATGTTTAGTGTGCATGGCAAGAAAAGGGGCAACTAACATCTTACATAATTCCTAGAATTTTCATAGCTTTCATGTTAATCTTAATTGGCATAAACATAATCCCAAAGGGTGGGAAAACTATCTATGGAACTCACCTAAACCGAGTTCTTGAAGCATCTCCAAGTTTCTAGCTCAAGTAAGCCAAAACTCTAGTTTTGATCCTTTTGCACAAACCAATCCACCTTGTTGTTCCTTCTTGAAAACTAAGGCATCATGATCCTTGTTGATCATCAATCCTTAAGCTATACCTCACTTCAAAGCTTCCCACCAAAACCCTATTCTCAAAGAATCTCTAAGTGAAGAAGAATAAGGATATCATTCCATTCCAAGCTTCATGCCTCTTCCTTGATCAAGGTAAAACCAAAACCCACTCAAACTCAAGCTTCCACTTACTAACAACAAACCCTAGTTTCATAAAGGAGAGGACAAATAGAGAAATCAAACTAAATCCACATTTCCTAAAGCTTAAGGAGTCATTAAAAGATCTTAGAGGGAAATCTTACCATGAAAGAATGAAGATTCAAGAAAGGTTGGTGAAGAGGAGAAGATGTAGTACAATCTCCCAAGTTCCTAGATGTTCTTGAAGGATGAGGAGAATGAAACCATGAAGTATGATCCATCACCAACTTAAGAATCCATGGGGAAGAAGATTTGCAAAGGATTGAAGGAGGGGAAGAGAAAAAGAGGGCGATGGGTTAGAGAGAAGGGAGAGCAAAATCTTTCTCTCAACCCTAGAGAGAGAAAGTAAAGGAAAAATGGATAATTTTGGGGCCAATTCCAAATAAATATCTCTTTAACGTGCAATTACCAAAATGCCCTTGTCTTGAACGTGTTAAAAAACGTCTCTGATACTTTTCCCGTAAATAGCTGACATATCATAAAATATTTCCAATAACTTACTTTCCATGAATTTAATTCCTCTGACACGATCAATTGGTAATATACCGATACTGCCAGGCGGGATATTACAAATTTTCAATATTATTAAGGGTATAATTCTATAGGATGAATTTAGCATGATTAGGATGAGTTTGTGAGATTATGAGGAATTAGGGTTTGAGAGAAAATTGATGATTTTTGAGGTGAAAATTAGGGATGTTAACGATTGAATTTCTGGTTTATTCCTTTGGGTGGATTATTAAAACTGGGTGTTTAATTAATTGTGTTCTATGGGGAAGGTGCTAGTAACCGTGATTAGAGAACCAACCTGCAATTGTCAATATTCACAAAACTAGGGAAATTTTACCTAAAAATATGCATGCTAGACTAAATTGTGATTTTCAGTTAAACCATGATTCTTTTCCTTTAATCTTTAGTGAACCCAAAGGGTGATCTTAATGTTATAATTGTGCTTCTATGTTGTGCTTTCGTGTTGGCTGTGAACCCACTGAGTCTAAAATAGGAGCTGTTCCAATTTGGTATTAATGTATGCTTTTGACTCATGTCTGTCTAGTATAAATTAACTTTTGGGTCATTATATGGTTGCAATTGATTCTATATGTGTATTATGACTTAAAGAATGTATCATACTTTAGGGTAGTGTATTGTAGACTTAAGCTATAACAACATAAACCAATTGCAAGCTCTGTAAATGCTGCCACGACACTGTTATTTTACTAGAAATCTGGTGTGGCACATTGATGCTACTTTTTTATGAAACTAAAAGAATTCTGATATATGATAAAAGTTAGTAATAATGCTACCTATTTAGTTTTTCAATAAGAGTATAATTTGTTTGATTGCTATGAACATGATTGATTTTTCAAGTGTCCTCCTTTTTATTGAAAGTTACCCTGTTGTTTTTGGCATAGCATTCGTTTTTTTTATGTTGCCAATTGTCCTTGCTGCTATGTTAATTTTTAAGATAGGTGCAATGGGCTTCAAGAAAGATATATATAACTATGAACAATTAATTTAAGTCCTTAATAGTGTTTTATTTTATTTTGATCATGAAGTGTGTAAGGGCTAGAAGTCATGTATATATATTTTCATCTTCCTGTATGTTGCAATTTAAATGCCGTGACTTTTTGTTTAGTGTGTAATTATATAATTAGTTATAACCACAGTATATATGGATTTGTTCCACGGTAAAGGTTTTGCCGGAGCGTAAATTGTTTAGTGAATCCTTTGAACTCGAAAATAATCAGATTGGTCAATATAGATTTATTTTGAGTTGATGTATGTTAAAGTTTGCTAGACGTAGTCGTTTGCTTCGCCCCTGAATATCTTATCTAATACTCATGAGAAATTGTTGGTCTTGAGAAATTGATCTATCATGTGAATGATTAATTCTAATCTTTTTTTTTATCGTGAAGCAACCACCCTAGTTAATTATAGTGTTAACGTATATGTATTTATTCTTATTATAACTACTATATTAGTTAAATAATGTGTTCCAGTGAATTCTTTTATAAGGATGATAATGGTAATGATATAATTTTTACAATTATTTAAACGTGTTCGAAAAATAAGTTTTAGGTGATGAATTATTTGATGATGTGTATAGATGTGTAATTTAAAGATGAGTTATATAAATATGTGCTATTTGAAGTTGTGTGATTTTAAGATGTGTTATATAAGAGTTGTTATATGCTGCACTTGTTGCTAATTGTTGTTGACCATTAATATCATATAAGTTGTTTAAGAAGTTCAAGATGTCTAAGTTGTAGGAGCTGAGTCCATTGCATACTCATTAAAGATGGGGGCTTGAGGCCCGACAGCTTTATGCTCAAACTACGTTGGGGGCTTTAGGCCCGGCAGCCTTCGTGCTCATTAAAGTTGGGGGCTTTAGGCCCGGCAGCCTTTGTGCTCATTAAAGTTGGGGGCTTTAGGCCCGGCAGCCTTTGTGCTCACACGATGAAGAGCCTATTATGCTCATTTTTGTAGTTGATTGGTACCACATGCATTGCATATCAAGAAGTTTCATGATGGGCTAAGTTATTAAGCTGTTGTTGAGTTGATAGAGTTGCATGGTCAAAGATGAGTTGTGTCGTCAAGTTGAGTGTTAAGTTGATTATGATTTGAGATGAAAATTAGTAATAGTATTTGATGATTGTATTTGATATGAAATGAAAAATATGCTAAGTGTTAATTGTTGAGATGTTATTAATGTTTAACTTGTTAAATGCATTTTATTGGATTATATGCTTAATGTATTGATTATGAAATCTCACCCCTTCTGCGTATATGTTGCCTCGACCGTGGGTAATGTGCAGGTAAAGATTAGAGGCGTTCGTGAGTGGACTCCTCACTTGGTGTCTAGGTGCTCTGATACGTAACGGGATGGGGGCTTGCTTTTACTTCTATTCCTTACGTGTCTCTTTTATGAACTAATTTATGAGATTTTCCAATAAGGCCCTGCGTGCCAAGACTTTTAGTATGATGAACTATTTCCGCTGCATGATTTTAGATTTTTGATGTTAAATATTGAGAGATAATTCTTATTATCCATTTTATGATTTTTAAGAAGTATGTGACATTCCGTTATGATTTAGAATACTCTAATTTAAATGAAATTTTTATGTTGGGAAAAACGGGGTGTTACATTTATGATTAGTGTTATGATAGTTTATGACTAATGTAGGAAGTTTAGGGTGTTAGATATGATTAATGAGTTATAAGATGTTTAAGTTGTTGAATGTACTTTATATGATTTATATGCTTAATATTTTTGTTTGAGAAATCTCACCCCTCTGCTTGGAAATGTTGCTCTTCGTATGGGTAACTTGCAGGTAATCAGGATTAGTTGCGGTCGTGAGTGGACTCCTCACAAGTGTGTCTTAGGTGCTCTGATACGTAACAGGATGGGATTATGTCTTCTATTTCTATTCCTTACGTATTACTTATGGATTTTTTATGAATAAATGTTGAACAAGACTTTTATGATTGTTATGATGAGGCCTGCGTGCCAAAGATTATTTTTATTGTTGAACTAATTTCCGCTGCGAAGTTTTGAATTACTTATGTTAAATGATTTTGAAGAATAAATTGTTATTTATTCAGTTTATGAATTTTTAAGAAGTGTAGCATTCCGTTTAAAGTTGAAAAACTGTGATTTATTTATGAAATTTTTACGTTGGGAAAACGGGGTGTTACACAAGGAGCGTGAGTTAAGTCACTTTGCGTGACTTAACTCACGTTGTGTGCTGTTTTTAAGACAGGTAGAACCTCATTTCCTCATTCCTCATCTAAAATCTCAAAAATCTCTCTCAAATCACCCAAATCCAAAATTCCTTCAAGCTCAAATCAAACAACACTCCAATAACAAATAAGTTTTCATAAACAAACATCATTAACCTTTTATGTTTATATGTTAGATTTTTTCTTTTAAATTAGAAAATTTTCAGATTTAGGGTTTGTTTAAATTTTGGTTTTTTTGGCAAGAAATCATACAATGTTTACATGAAAATGACTTGTGTTGCTTAAATGTTTAGATGTTTGCATGTGTATGTTGCAGTTTTGAGTTTTAGAGAATTTTTTTAGATTTAATTAGTGTTTGTTTAAATTTTGATTTGTTTTGCAAGAAATGATACGATGTTACATGTAAATGACTTATATGCTTAATTGTTTAGATGTTTGCATGTTTATGTCGTAGTTATGAGTTTTAGGGTTTATGTATAATTTGCACTTCAAGTGTTTGCTTAAATATTTGAAAGAGTTTTTCATTGATTGTTTGTAATTTCTTATTGTGTAGATTTGAAGCATTGACTGATATGTTCGAAGTTCAAGCACAATTCAACGGCGGAGAACCTCACAGGTTGAAGGTTCGGTACCTTGGTGTCACGTTAAGCGGTCTCAACGATCAACTGAATGAAT
This sequence comes from Medicago sativa, assembly GCF_051527215.1. Classification (NCBI taxonomy): domain Eukaryota; kingdom Viridiplantae; phylum Streptophyta; class Magnoliopsida; order Fabales; family Fabaceae; genus Medicago; species Medicago sativa. The sequence goes on along the minus strand of NC_140756.1, from coordinate 32,465,338 downwards.
TCAACCAAGGAGTCAACCCCGGAGACACAAGGAGGGTGAAATACGTTCGGTATAAACGTCCAACGTTCAACGATGGGAGAGTATCATTCAGTTTGGTGGAATTAACAAACGATGAGGACGTGAGGACCATGTTTTGGGAGCACATCATGTTCTCGTGGATCGATATGCGCGTAACGTTGTTGAGATTAACTGAAGATATTCTCAACAGTTTGATTCCACCAGAAGATTGTGATTAGGTAGGGAATGCACCTTCCAACTACAACAATTGCGTTACCTCTAAAATGGGATAATTCAAACTTGCCAAACGACAGCTCTCAAGCATTCACCCGGAAGTTTTATTGTTCCTTTCAAAACAACATGTATTATGCAAAATCAGCTATATAAGTTATGATATCGAATTCCTTCATATAAAATGAGTGACACAGAATGCACATCATTCTTTATGTGATGACTCGTCTTATATGAGGGAATTTGATGTGATAACATATATAGTTGATTCTGCATAATACATGTTGTTTTGAAAGGAACAATAAAACTTCCAGGTGAATGTTTGAGAGCTGTTGTTTGACAAGTTTTAATTTATCCCATTTCAGAGGTAACACAATTGTTCTAGTTGTAGTTGGAATGGTGTGGCTAGAGAATTTGACATCTCTTGTAACCTACATAGAAAGAGATGTTCTTAAAACAATTAGTAATGATATAATTTTAATTCATTTTCAACAAATTGAAAATAAATTATTTTCTAGTAATTTTGGTTGCTACAACGATTTTTAATATAACTTCTTATTAAATTCAATATTATTTAATTATTTGACAAAAAAAATTTGCCTCACTGGTATTGAAAGTTCAAATCTACCCTTGTGTCAAAGCTCTCCCTCAAGATATTTACCTGTGATATATTCCAATGACTGGATTCGAACCCAGAACTTTTGATTAAATTGAAAGAAATTTCTTGGGTGAAACAAAATGAGTATGTTGTTGAAGCTTTTTGCATGTAAATTAAAAATATGACTATCTTTTCAAATTGACCTTGTAATTATGGAAAGTCTGAAAAATGATCCTGTTAAAAAACAGACAGAATCTACCCCTCGTAATTTGATATTTTTCCGATTTTTTACCTCTTATTTTTTTCCTTCTTAACATAAAGTACATAAAAGTGACCTGGATGTTGAAGTTTTTTTATGATTTATAGCAGGAATGTTTAGCACGTGAAAATATTGCTTTCCGCATAAAATTTGAATTTTCAGACAGGTGACAAATTAGTTATGAATTTTTAAAGCGCCAAAAACTTAAAAGACAAAACAACCGAAATATCAACTTAGAAGTCAAATTTTGAGTTGATTTTTTGTATACAAGTCTATCAAAATACATAGAGGGGATCTGAAAAGTTTTGGTAGCATTGAAACTATGCCTCAATTTATTTTGATTTTTTGAACCAAAACGTGCAATATTGCAATTTGTTCCAAGTAAACAAATATTCACGGATCAAATTCCGTTCCCTAATTTTGTAGCAATGGTTAGAACATCATAAGAACATTCACCAAAAAATTTGGAATTTTTAAATGAGGAATGAATTAATTATGATTTGTTTAAAAAATTCATAATTTTGGGGAATGAAGTTTCATAATTAATTGGCCCGTCATTTAAAAATCTAAAATTTAGTGGTGGAGGTTCTTATGATATTGTAACATGATAAAAAAAGTTAGGGAATGAAAGTTGATCCATGAGTATATGCTTACTCAGAGCAAAATTACAATTTTCTACGTTTTAGTTGAAAAATCAAAATAAATGAGGCATATATGAAACTTTGTAGATAATCTCTATGTATTTTTCATAGAGATGTCTACAAAAAACCAACTCGAAATTCGACTTGTAGGTTGAGATTTTCATTGTTTAGTTTTTTGATTTTTTTGGCGCTTTAAAAATTTGTAATTAATTAGTCCCTTGTCAAAAAATTGAAATTTTATGTGGAAAGTCATATTTTAATGTCCAAAACATTCTCACAAAAAATAAGAAGAAATTCAACCTTTAGATCACTTTTTTGACCTTTATGTCTATAGAAAAATATGAGGTAAAAAATATGAAGGATCTCAAATCACAGGATTAGAATTTGTGTTTTTTTGTTCACACACACAGTGGCGGAGGTACTGGGGGCCAATAGGGGCCATGGTCCCCCCCACATCTTCAATAAATTTATTTATACACTATAATTATAGTATTTTAAAATGTTTCATCAAGGATAATTAGGCTATGGTCCCCCCAATTAATCTAATTAAAATGTATGTTTTTTCTATCAAAAAAATGTTACCATGTTAGTAGATTAATTGGCAACTAATATCATTAATTTTATACTTCATATTATTTTAAATTATCTTATATTTCGTAAATATATCGACGCAACCATTTCGACAACACATTTTAAATAAAATTAACCACAATGATATATTTCATTTATTTTTTGTGTTAACCCTCCTGTTCTCATGGTAAATGGTTCATGGTAAATGTGTCCGATCAGGAGGTAAGTAACTGGACAAGATTGGCTCACTCAAGAATCAAAACTCGGATCCTCCTGAACAATTTATCCTTTGGTGGAACTCGTTAACCACTTGAGCTTATTTGTTTGATTAGTTGATTTTCTTTTTTGTGTATCCATAGAAATACACTTTTCATTTCCAAGTTCTCCTTTTGAAATAAATTTCAAAGTTACATACAAAATTACGAGCTTTTAAGTTTAGTCCCTGTTAAATTTTAAGTATAAGTTTAATCCTCCATAATATTGCACTCTATAAGAATAGTCAAACGAATTATTTTTAGTCCTCAAAATAGTCCATATAAATGCAAATAAGGACTTCAATTGAACAAATTTTTTTGAGGGACTAAACTTGAAAATGAATAATTTTGTAGGGACTAACAACATATTTAACCCTAGAACATATACACAACTATTTTATTTTTTTATTTTTTTTTATGTTAGATATATTTACTGATTAATGTCTCTCATACTAAATATAGTCATAAATTTCTTTAACAAGAGAGAAAATATTAGTTTAGGGTTTCTTATAGACCTTTTATATTTAAACAATTATTCTTTTAATCACACACACACACAAAACAAGGGTTACAATTTGTGTTTTTTTGTTCACACACACACACAAAAGAAGTTTTGAAAGTATTTATTTTAATTTAAAAAACATGTTATCGTATACATTTCAGCAGGGTCGTTCTTATAAATTTAGAGGCTCAGCTCTAATATTTAAAATAGGCCCCTAATAAAATCAAATATTTTTTTTTCATAGAACAATATTTTATTTAATTGAAAATAACATCCGTAAGCGTAAAAAAGAGTCATGTAACTAACAAAAAAGATTCATATTTTAATCAATAATATAAAAATCCAACTTCAAACGAATATCTTTATCAACATTTTAGTTTGTTATTTTTCTTAGTTAGTATCTCTCAAAAAAAAAATCTTAGTTAGTAGAGAAGGAAAAAAAATGTTTATGATGGCTTTTTTAGAGAAATAATTTTTTTTTTTTTTTTAGAAAATTTAGAGAAATAATTATAATGTTTGTTGTTAGAACTTTTTATTTTATACAACAAGTGTAAACAAAAAATTACAAGAACTACTCTGACAAAAATAAGAAGGAAAAAAAAAAAGTTAGTGTTTTTATTAAAAATATATTAATTATTTAAAAGAAAAAATAATCAAAATAGAAAAGCTGGAAGTTGGGTATTGAACCCAAGACCTTTGAGGTTCTAGTAAAAAAAGAACGATGGTTGCATTTTTGACATTCAAGGAAACACATGTAAAAGACTAAAAAACCCCACCGATAGTTAACTGCTGCCGGTTTTCTAGTTATGAGCCAGCGGTAGTTAACTATCGCTGGGGGTATTTTAGTATTTTACTTGTATTTTTAGGAAGATTTTGATGTTAAAACAACAATTGTCACTAAAGCCACTTTTTATTTCTATATTCTACTTTTGGTTCATTATATATCAAAAAAATTATTTTTGGCCTCCAAATTTTGGAGGCCCAGCTCCATAGAGTTGTTTGGACCCTCCAAAGAACGGCCCTGCATTTCAGATACGACAACTATATTCGTGGATACATATCGAGATTACGTGCCTAGGATACATGCATGAAATTAGTGGAGATGTGCACGGATGATAGTGGGTTGGTTCATACTATTGACTATAAATGAAGCCTCCCACAAGTGAACGGTGGAATTAAACCCTTCAAATTAATCAGTCTTTAACCCGAATACTGAATTTTAAAAATAAAATAAAAATATTCGTATCTCCAACTTTAAAACTAATTATGATTAAGGTCATACAATTTATATAATCCAACAATTATGATTGATTTATAGTGTAAAAAAACTTTATAAATCCATTTTTAGTATTAAGATATCATTTTAAAATTCATTAACTTTTTTTTAAGGGGAAAATTAATTAACTTTGTAAAGTTCCTACACACTAAATTAACGAGTTCATAGCTAATTTATTTACCTAGTGGCAAGGAGACGAAGCTTCACACGAAATCTGTGCATGACTCATCTCCACAGACTTGTTTGTTCAACCCACATGTTTTGGCTTATTTCAACTGAAACACAATAGTTCAAAATTGACCAAACTTGCAATCTTTGATTGAAATAATTTATCAATACGTAGTTGACTAATATAGTAATATCTGAATTTTCTATATATGGGATGCTTTGAATATATGCAGAAGTAGAAAATTCACATAATAAAATACAATAATTGACTAATAAACAGTGTTTGGTACCAAGTGTTTTTCAACAGCACATAATCCAGAACACACAACACAATGCAGTTAAAAGAAAAAACTCAACCATGAACACGTCACAAATGAACATGACTTGTACTACAAAGTTTCTAAGCTTCATTCTACTTCATATTTTTCTCTTCACCTTAACAAATGCACAATCACCATATTACATGGTAAATTTTTGTCAGAATTCAACAGAAAAAACAAACAAAGCATCATACCGATCCAACGTTAGAAACCTTCTTCAATGGATAGAAACCGATTCTGCAACAGGCTCAGTATCTAACCACATAGCCATAAACAGCAACAAATCAAACAACAATGATAATGATGGTGATGTTGTGTATGGTTTCTACGATTGTCGTGGTGACATAACAGGAAGTTTCTGTCAATTTTGTATCAACGCTGCTGTTAGAGATATCGCTCAACGTTGTCCATATGGCGTCTCGGCTATGATATGGTATGACATATGTGTCATCGGTTATTCTGACCACAATACGTCAGGAAAAGTTTCTGTAACCCCGTCATGGAATTTAACCGGAACCAAAAACACGAAGGCCTCAACCGAACTTGAGAAAGCAGTAGATGACATGAGGAATTTGATAGGAAAAGTGACTACAGAAGCTAATTCCAATTGGGCAGTGGGAGAGTTCGATTGGAATGACACCGAGAAAAGGTATGGTTGGGTGCAGTGTAATACTGACCTTACTAAAGACGGGTGCAGATATTGTTTGGAAACTATGTTGGATAAAGTTCCTCAGTGCTGTGGAACAAAGGTAAAATGGGCAGTGGTGTCTCCTAGTTGTGGAATGGAAATTGATGATAACAAGTTCTACAACCTGCAAACTGAATCGCCTCCTTCGTTGCCAAATCCAGGTAAATATCATTTCTTGAATTTTAACTCCTTTAGAGGGATTGAATTGAAAATTGAAAATTATGTTAATCAATTTTTGTATAATTGCTGAATTATAAGCCTTTCACTCTCTTTTCTAATTTGTATCTGATGCATTGGAAAAACAAAGAATCTCTAATATGAAAAGGATTCGACCTAAAAATTGAGAAACGAAATGCAACATTTTCATGTATGATAGTGTTGCAGGCAAGCAGGACCGGGCGAGTAATACCAAAACCTTGATCATCATCTTAGTATGTGTACTGGTGGCAGTAGCTCTACTAAGTTGTTCTGTCTACTACTACAACTGGAGAAAGAACAGGTTAAGTAAAGGTAACATACATGTTGAAAGTTCTATATGCTCATTTCGCAAAATTACCTATGATAAAAAGTCACTATTTAGACTTACTAGCTTCCTTACCAGGGGGTTTGCCGTTGAGGACCATTACTCCTAAATCTTTCCGTGATCATGTTCAAGAAGAGGATTCGTTTAATGGAGACCTTCCTACAATCCCTTTAACTGTAATTCAACAAAGCACCGATAACTTTTCAGAGTCATTTAAATTAGGAGAAGGTGGATTTGGCCCTGTTTACAAGGTATGAATTAATTGGATCTAGAACTCAAGAAATGCGGGAGCTTTAGTGCACCGGGTTGCCCTTTTTTTTGAACTCAAGAAATGCATTTATAGTTTTGCCGTATAAGTTTGACATGTTCCTATTCTGTTTTCGTTCAATTTTATTAGGGTACTTTACCAGATGGGACCGAAATTGCAGCTAAAAGGCTTTCAGAAACATCAGGCCAAGGTTTAGAGGAGTTTAAGAATGAAGTAATTTTCATAGCTAAACTACAACATAGAAACCTTGTGAGACTCTTGGGTTGCTGCTTTGAAGAAAATGAAAAGATATTGGTATATGAGTATATGCCAAATTCAAGCCTTAACTTTCACCTTTTCAGTATGTTTAGACAAACCTTCCCATTTTCTTTCATCTTTATATTCCTTTACTTGCTCCGATTTAGTTCTAATGAATAAAATTTCTGGTACGTACATTACTAAAGGTTGTAAGGGGTAAAAAGGGACTTGGAGTAAGGAACAAAAACAAAAATTGAAGCAGTATAAAAAATAATCGTACCTGGACACATTTTGCATTGTGGAATATAATTTGGTATATCATTTCTCGTCATTTTTCGTGTTAAAAAGTGAATGATAGTCTCCACTCTCTGTTGATGTTATTATCATCAATAACATGAAAACAATGTTCCTCAACTTGGCAGATGAAGAAAAACATAAGCATCTAGATTGGAAACTACGACTAAGCATTATCAAAGGAATCGCAAGAGGACTTCTATACCTTCATGAGGATTCTCCACTTAGAGTAATCCACAGAGATCTGAAAGCGAGCAATGTTCTTCTGGATGATGAAATGAATCCAAAAATATCAGATTTTGGATTAGCAAGGACATTTGAAAAAGATCAATGTCATACAAAGACAAAGAGAGTTATTGGCACCTAGTACGGGTTATTGAAAAATCTTTTGAAGCAAATATATTAGAAAACTTTACATGATTCACAACTGACATTGTTCTATTGATTTTATATAGTGGATACATGGCTCCAGAATACGCTATGGCTGGGTTATTTTCAGTGAAATCCGATGTTTTCAGCTTTGGAGTTCTTGTGTTAGAAATAATTTATGGAAAAAGAAATGGCGACTTCTTTCTTTCAGAACATATGCAAAGTCTTCTACTATATGTAAGTTTTCCATATCACATCTCATCAACAAATTGATACTTGATGGAGAAAGAAATGCTCAAGTATTCCAAGCCAAAAATAGTTTTATACTTTTATGAAATCACTAACATTGCCTTTAAATGAGAGACTGTTGGATACAAAATATTTATAATGTATAAACAAACTTTCCTACCTTATTATTGTTTAGAAAAATATACGAGTATCAAGTCTGAAATTTCAAATCACTTGATCATAAGGGGCTCTAATAGCATATTATTTTTACATTATCTGACAAAATGTTTCAACTCATGTTTCTAAATATCCATATTTGTTTGCAGACTTGGAAACTCTGGTGTGAAGGAAAAAGTTTAGAATTAATCGATCCCTTCCACAAAAAAACGTATGTTGAGAGTGAAGTCATGAAGTGTATTCACATAGGTTTATTGTGCGTACAAGAAGATGCAGCAGATCGGCCAACGATGTCCACCGTTGTTCGCATGCTAGGGAGTGACACAGTAGACCTTCCAAAACCCACACATCCAGCATTTTCAGTTGGCAGAAAGTCCAAGAATGAAGATCAAAGTTCAAAAAATTCTAAGGATAATTCTGTTGATGAAGAAACCCTAACTATTCTTTCACCTAGATAGTTGACATTATCGTTCACTTTGTGATTATCCAAAGGATATCTTCATATTGACCACTAAAATAGTTGAGTTTATGATTATCCAATTCCAACATGTCTTAATTTTGGATTGCTATTAGTAGATTTAGTTCATGTTTGTATTTTTATTCAAAAAAATTCATGTTTGAATCCTTTAATTATTCGTTCATTCCTATTTTGTTTAAAGTTAAATAGAATCAGAAGTCACTAAAATCCTATGGAATTAAGATGTAACCCATAGAGGAAGCCATTCAATTCACTTCATGTATGTGAAATCTATCAATATCAACAATGCGTATAATTGTCATAGTCCTTAGTCCTTACAAGCAAACAAGTAAACCAAAATATTAACGAATACAGTTTTGAAACGATCTCATTTCTCATGATTGATAGGTGTATTACAATAGCCTGAGAAGAATTGAGGAAAAATAAAAAGTAGTTCCACATAAGGAACGAAACAAACAGTGTTTTCCAATCAGATGCTATAAATCAAAACTGCATGGTATTAAAAGACCAATTGCCAAAGGCTAAAAACAAAGTATAAAACCTACAAAAACAGACATCAAACTAAAATTTCAAAAAAGAAGGTTAACTTAATCTTAAATCTTAAAGAAAACACAGAAGAAAGCACCTGGTTAAACCATGGCATCTGTGACGATTAAAATTAAACAAGCTTCTCTTTATGCAGTACCCCGGAACATGGAAACCACACTGGCCTTGTGACCTGAGATAGATAAAACAAACAATTAGATAACATATAGTGAGGTCTATACATACAAACATCAAACGTCAAGCGTGAGATAAACACAGTCCAAAGCTAAAACTGCACAGAAACATGAGAAGTAGCATTTGATTTCTGTAAAGTCAAAGGCAGAAAGAGCAGGGTTATTAATCTTGATTCGATATTTAAAAAATCAAACAACTATGCATATTCATAGTTTATTTTAGTAGTTTCCAAGTTCCATTTAAAATTGAGTCATATCTAACAACAATGAAATTCTGAGTATCTAAATCCACTTTACTTTCCATGGGGTCACTGATAAGGCATTCTCATCACGCATAACAAAATCCAAACTAGATCGGTGAATTAGTCCTACGTCGTTTTGAAATATGCTAAGCAACCATGTCGTTGTTTTACCAATAAAACGAAAAAATGAAAGGCAGGGAAAGTAAATTGAATACCTATGATCCTGAGTTGAATCCTGAGAACAAGCTTGTGAGGCCCAAATACATGTAAGTAACCTTAAACACAGACATAGACACAGACACACACATAAATATAATTAAACAAAAACAATAATACAATTTGCATTTTTGTGCACATGTAAATTAAAAGCAAAGTCAATTTGTTTGCATGAGTTCCTGAAATTATCAATGGTGTCTTCCCACTAAGCTCGCGGGATGATCAAAATCTGGCTACTGGACACAATGTAGCAGTTTCTGCATCCTGGGATGGAATTGGAAGAAACACTTCTACCTATAACATTGGTCCCTTACTATAAGCTCCTTTTGCCATTTTCATATATATTATAAAAATAAATAGTGTATTTAATGTGCTTATTTTGTGTATGAATGTTCCTAAAATTTCATTTTGTAAATAAATATGTTCAATTAACAGTAATGTGAAAATAATCAAATAATTTAAAAAAAAACATTTAGAGACAATTGTTTTTCCAAAAGAGAGTTATATTTAAGGGAGACAGTAACATTTGGAAAGCAAACTAAGAGGGTTCACACTTCACATCTCGTCAAAAAGAAAAAGAGAAAAATACTTTCACATTTCAATATAATATTCAGTATAACCTAAACTTCCTCTCCCTAGTATTGGGGCTTTTGGTGTGCTCTAAAGGTACACTTATTGTTACCATCCCATTGAAGCTATGTTAAAACTGTTCATTGCTTCCATAAGGTTTACTTTTAGCAATCTAGATTCTAAATCCATAATCATCATCATAATCAAAAAACTTGGAAGCCATTTTCACCAACTATAATACAAATTTTGTTGGTAGCATTTTCTAATGACAAACTTTAACACACACTTTCATTTGTTGGTTAAAATTCACGAGGGTTCCACCAAATAATGTGCGTCCCAAATATATTTTGTGGGATTGACACAAATTTTAACCAATAAAAGAAAGTGTATTGCTACCATTATTCTAGTTTCTAAAGCATATGAAATTCGTAAATTTAGTATATGAAAATTCGTCGGTTTAATCTCTAACATCTTAATAGCAAAAATTAAATTGAAAGATTTTATATGTTCTATAGATTTTTTTATTTGAAAAAACCAAAATTATATATTTAAAGACTATTGTAGAACAAGACGTGCACATAATAGAAAGATAGAAGTACAAGCTACAATGCAAGAAAATGAAAGAAAAAATTTCAGAATGGATATTATGAATGAGATGAGAAACTGTTCTAGCAGAACACGTGGAGACTATATACAAAATTATACTTCTTCCGACCTTAATGATAAGTCTCCTTTACGAAATAAATTTCTGCGGGTATGTTTGGATTGAGGGTTTAAAGGAGAAGGGATTGGAGGATTCAATTTTATTTTTAAAATTACAAACAACGTAAAATGTTTTTTTTAAAAATAAATTAAGTGTTTTTAAAGTATTATATGATCATTTATCATGTTGTTATAAATTTTTATATTTTTTGACTTTTACAATTGATTTTTGTTTTAAATTTATTGTCAAATCCATTATTACTCAAATATATCTCAACATAAATCATTTTCCATTCGACTCACTTTTTATACAATCATTTTCCATTCAACTCACTTTTATACAAAATCAATTCAACTCACCCCATAACCAAAAATACAAAAAAAACGTGTTTGACTTTTTTTTTGAGTGTTTGACTTTCTCTATCTACTCAATTCACCATCAATCCACGTGTTATGGTTTGTTTCAAATAAAAATGAATACTTTCTGGGTCTATTTTTTTCTACCATGATGTTAGTACAAAGTTTTTACCGCCGTTCAACAATGATTAATCTCCGTCGATAAACCTATTGAGCAAAAGAGGTGGGTTCTCCCTTTCTAATCGATTTTTTCCAAACGCATGAGCCATAAATCAAAGCCTTAACCACAAGCTCAAGGAGCCCAAGTCCCTCGGTCTCATTTTAAATATCACTTTTGCATTTTCTTTTCCTTCAAAAAAAAAAAATTGTTATTTTATAATATCAAGTAGAACATTTATTATTATTTTTCATTAATATATCCTAATTTATTAAATTTCACTCCACTTAACTATTCTACTAACTATATTAATGGTGTTTTGGTAAAAGAACCTAACTAATAATTTTTTTAAGAACTAAAATGAGGGAGGGAGTAGTCCTGATGCACAAACATCTAAAATGAGGCATGTTCTTGTGTCTTATATGCGTCAATGTACAAAGTTCGTAGATAAGCGTTTGACCATTTTTACAAATATCTTAAAAAATAAAGTAATTATTTTTTTTTTGTTTCAACACATCTTAGATAGTTTGAGATGGAAGAAGCATAATGTTTTTTCAAAGACGTAAGCACAACTATTACATATATGGAAGATGTGAGCAATATAAATGACCAAGTCAAAGTTGAGAAAATCCATGATGTATTGAATCAACTAACATATTTGTGATATCTAGAAGTCTACTCCTTGAGAATACTAACATATGAAGAGAATCTGTGTGTAACAATTCTCAATTTCAACATTTCATAGATAATGTTTATTATATGTATTGGCATCAATGTCATATATTTTTGAACTAACGGTATCCATATTGGTCTCAAGTGCTTCATATGCTAAGTCAATATTGAAGGTTCTTTGACTAACTTACAGTCTTAGATTTAGATAGAAATAATATACTATCAATCAGTAATAGACTAGTATATCCTCATATCTGAATTTTCCACACATGTGAGGCATTAAATATATACAAAGTAGAAAACCATTCACATAAAAAATTACAAGAAAAAGACTAATCAATCTCTCAATAGCATGTGATACACTATACATAACACTATACACAAACTGTTGAACTAACTTGTTCTCTAAAATTCATGGGAATGGTTAAAGGAAACAATTAACAGCAATGAAAACTTCACAACACAACATGACTTGTACTACAAGGTTTCTAAGCTTCATTCTCCTTAATGTCTTCTTCTTCATGATGCTAACGAATGCGCAATCACCATCTTACCTGTACAGTATTTGCCAGAATTCAACTGAAAAAACAGTCAACGCTTCATACCAATCGAACGTTAACAACTTTCTGTCATGGACAACATCGGATTCTGCCAAAGGAACTGTAACTAACCACAACACCATCGGTAGCAACAACAGCAATTATAATGATACGGTTTATGGTTTCTATGATTGTCTAGGCCAGAACACAAGAAGTTTAAGTTTCTGTCAATTTTGCATCAACACTGCTGTTAGAGAAATTGCAAAATATTGTCCTAACAGTGTCTCGGCTATTATATGGTATGATGTATGCATCCTGGGTTACATTAACGAGAATCCCTCAGGAAGAGTTTTTCTAACACCATCATGGAATGTAACCGGATCCAAAAACGTTAAGGACTCAACAGAACTTGGGAAAGCTGAAAATAGCATGACAAGTTTGATACGCAAACTGACTACAGAAACGAGTCTCAATTGGGCAACTGATGAGTTCAATTGGAGTGACACTGACAAAAGGTATGGTAGGGTGAAGTGTAATACTGAGCTTAGTAAGGATAACTGCAGACAGTGTTTGGAGGCTATGTTGGATAGAGTTCCTCAGTGTTGTGGAACAAAGGTTGGATGGGTTGTTGTGTGTCCTAGTTGTGGGATGACGTTTGATGATTATAATTTCTACGAACAACAAACAGGATCTCCATCTCCTTTGCCAAATCCAGGTAATATTAATTGTTTGTTTGTTAATTTGGATGGCTTTCAAGATTGTGAATTGCAGAATCATGTAGTGATTGCAGAGATTAGTCACAAAATATGATTACCTTGATTTTTTGAGACTTGTTTGATGATTGCAATGAAGACTTGCTTTATAAACCTTATCTCTTGATTGCAGAAATCTCAACAAAGATTTTTGAGGTCTATGCAATCACGATGAACTTCTCTTGTGATTTAGTTGCTCTTCTCATTTCTTGAAACTCCCAAAAAAATAAATTTTTCATGATACACTTCCAATACTGATAGAATTGTTTCCAGAGATGTCACTGGAAATTTCAAATAGTATTATGGAGAGAAATATCGACAGATAGACTGTGTTGGATAGGATTGTCGACAGAAACAGAGATTTGCTCATCAATCCTATTGATAGGACACGAACGTCCAATAAGATTTATGACCCAATCATTGGGCCCAACCCACACAAGCATGATTTTTAGAAGGGAGCAGAAGCTGATGGAAGCTTAGTGGCATGAGCCACAATCTTAGGAAAGATAATTAATTAGTTCCTTGAGGCACACTTTTAGGAGAATAACTAATTATTGACTTGAGCCACAATTGTAGGAAATTATGTTTAGTTTATAATAAGGGATTAATGAGAGAGTGTAGAACCAAAGTAATTTCTAACGATCCTTGTTAGGAGACTCAAACTCTCTGGTAGAAGCCCTAGGCTCTCTGGTTTTTTACAATAAGTACTCTATTTCATCCCATAATTCCCACGTATTTATCATTGATAAAAAAATCTGTCCACAGAAATAGACCTTCCATGGACAAAGCACAGTGTTCTTGGCTTTTTGCAGTTTTGCAAACTCCATTAACATAGATTCACAGAGTCACGTTTAATCTCGACAATGACGTCAATGGATTCTCCATCAACGGAATTTCCTTCTTGCAGAAACCTTTAAAGCATTACCTTGTTCTTTGGAACATGAAGAAACCTTTGAAGGATGGCCCTCTTGCAGTTTGCAAATTCCGTTAACAAAGATTCATGAAGTTCCTCCAAAGCTTGATTCTAGAACTTTTCAAGTCTCTCAAGTCGCATTTTCAACTAATTGAGATGTTTAGACATCTTAGGATCTTCACTAGCTCCTCTTGATAATCTAGCATGTCAGACCAATGATATAAATGTGGGAATCAGTCGATGAGAAAGAGCATTTGTTATGAAAAAATAGCTATTACACAAACAAGATAAACCATAGCCTAGGGCTCCTACCAGAGAGTTGGACTATCCTAACAACGATCAATAGAAAATACTCAAAGAAGCTACCCTCTCTCATTGTCTCCTAAAATTTTGGCTCAAGCCATTAAATGATTATTCTCCTAAAAGTGTGGTTCAGGAAACTAATTTATCATATTTCCTAAGACAGTGGCTCAAGCCACTAAGTTTCCCTCAGCTTCTACTCCCCTTCTAGAAATCATGCTGGCGTTGTTTGCGCCAAATGATTGGATCGTCAAAAGATTCTGTTTAATGTTTTATGTCATTATTATTCAAGAGATCATGCAGGAAGCACAAGGGAAAGTATAATATTTGAGCATCAAGAAAAATGTAAAAACACATTTTAAACAAACAATGAACTTGCAAAATATGTTAATAATTATTTAATAGTAAGTCTCCACTCTGTTTTTCTAGTTGATGCATTGGGAAGTTAGAATCTCTAGTATTTGAAATGAATTCAGTCTATAAATTAAGAAAGAAAAATGCAACATTTTCATAGATGATAGTGTTGCAGGCAAGCAGGACCGAGCAAGTAATAAGAAAACCTTGATCATCATCTTAGTATGTGTACTGGTGGCTGTAGCTCTACTGAGTTGCTATGGCTACTATTACTGGAAAAAGAAAGGATTAAGTGAAGGTAAATATAACAAGTTACATAATGTTGAGAATTCTATAAGCCCATTTCACAAAATTATCTATGATAAAATGTCATTATTTTGACTTACTAGCTTCCTTTCTAGGTGGTTTGCTGTTGAGAACCGTTACGCCTATGTCTTTCCGTGATCATGTTCAAAGAGACGATTCATTGAATGGAGACCTTCCTATAATTCCTTTAACTGTAATTCAACAGGCCACGGATAACTTTTCAGAGTCATCTAAATTAGGAGAAGGTGGATTTGGCCCTGTTTACAAGGTATGAATAAATTGTATCCCGAAGTCAATCAATGAAGTTATAGTTTTGATTTTTAACTTTGAGAGATTCATCTGTTTACCAGGGTACTTTACCAGATGGCACAGAAGTTGCTGTCAAAAGGCTTGCAGAGATGTCTGGTCAAGGTTCAGAGGAGTTCGAGAATGAAGCCATCTTCATCGCCAATCTGCAACACAGAAACCTCGTGAAACTCTTGGGCTGCTGCATGGAGGAAAATGAAAAAATACTAGTATATGAATACTTGCAAAATTCAAGCCTTGACTTTCACCTTTTCGGTATGTTTTGACAGAACATGTGAATCACATATGCCGTAATGATTTTATTCTTTTACTTGCTCCAATTTAGTTCTGTTCTAATTATTAAAGTAGAATTATCATATCCAGTAATTAAATGAAAAATCATTACTGGGCATATTATGCATTTTGGAGCATAATTAAAAGATCATATCCAGTGATTATTCCTCTAAAACAACTATGAAGATAAAAATGAATGATAGTCTCCATCCATTGCTATTGTTATTATCAATAACATGAATACAATGTTCCTCAACTTGACAGATAAGGAAAAGCATAAGCACATAGATTGGAGATTACGACTAAGCATTATCAATGGAATTGCAAAAGGACTACTATACCTTCATGAGGATTCTCGACTTAGAGTAATCCACAGAGATCTGAAAGCCAGCAATGTTCTTCTAGATGATGAAATGAACCCAAAAATATCAGATTTTGGATTAGCAAGGAGATTTGAAAAAGATCAATGCCCGACAAAAACAGAAAGAGTTTTTGGCACCTAGTAAGCATTATTGGCAACTTTTTCAAAGCAAATATTATAAAGTTTCACATGATTCACAACTGACAGTGTCTTAATTTTATACAGCGGATACATGGCTCCAGAATATGCCATGGCTGGCTTATTTTCAGTGAAATCTGATGTTTTCAGCTTTGGAGTTCTTGTATTAGAAATTATTTACGGCAAAAGAAATGGTGAATTCTTTCTTTCAGAACATATGCAAAGTCTCCTATTATATGTGAGTTTTCTTTATCACATCTCATGAACATATTGATAGTAAATGCTATGAAGACGCTAATGCATTTTTACCTTATCTGACAAAATATTTCAACTCAAGTGTCTAAATATCCATATTTTTATGCAGACTTGGAAACTCTGGTGCGAAGGAAAAAGTTTAGAATTAATCGATCCCTTCCACAAAAAAACGTATGTTGAGAGCAAAGTCACGAAGTGTATTCACGTTGGTTTATTGTGCGTACAAGAAGATGCAGCAGATCGACCAACGATGTCCACCGTTGTTCGCATGCTAGGGAGTGACACAGTAGACCTTCCAAAACCCACACAACCAGCATTTTCAGTTGGCAGAAAGTCCAAGCAAAGTTCAAAAAATTCTAAGGATAATTCTGTTGACGAAAAAACCATAACAATTGTTTCACCTAGATAGTTGACATTGTCGTTCATTTTGTGCCATATTCGAAAAATATGTTTGAACTCCTTTAGAAAAAGTTTGAAACCAAAAAAGAAACAACCATTTTAAAGGTCCAAAGGATATATTCATATTGACTACAAACAAACTTGAGGTTATGATTATCCAATTCCAGTACATCTTAATTTGGATTGCTATTTGTAGATTTAATTCATGTTTGTATCCTTTAATTATTTTTTCATTCGTATTTTGATTAAAGTTAAGTAGAATCAGAAGTCACTAAAATCCTATGGAATTAACATGTAACCCATAAATGAAGCCATTCAATTCACTTCATATATGTCAAATCTATCAATATCAACAAAGCCTCTAATCTTCATGTCCTTCGAAGCAACAAGTAAACTAAAATATTAACGAACACAGTTTTTGAAACAATTTCATTTCTCATGATTGGTAGGTGTGCTAAAACAGCATGAGAAGAGTTGAGGAAAAATAAAAAGTAGTTCCACACAAGGAAATAAACAGACATTTTTTTCAGTGTAGAGGGAGAGAGCAGTCAGAAGAAAAAAAATGCGGCATGATATCAGTCAGATGCTATAAATTTAAACTGCATGGTATTAAAAGATCGATTGACAAAGGCTAAAAACAAAGTATAAAACCTACAAGAACAGACATTTGTGACGAAAAGCTTAAAGAAAACACAGAAAGCAGCAAACACAGCACTTTGTTAAACCACGACATCTGTGACGACTGACGAATGCAATAAAACAAGCTTTCACGGGGTCACTGATAAGGCATTCTCATCATGCATAACAAAATCCAAACAAGATAGGTGAATTAGTCCTCTGTCGTTATGAACCATGCCAAGCAACCATGTCATTGTTTTTCCTATAAAACGAAAAAATGAAAGGCGGGGAAGGAAAGAATCATAAAAAAGAAAAATTGAATACCTATGAAGTATGAAAAAATTGGTGGGTTGTAGAGCTCTTAGAGGTTGTGAATTACGATTGTGAGTTGTCAATATCTACTTTTCTTTGTAAATCTATGGTTGTCCTATAAGCTGTCATGCAAATTGTTGTTCAAATAACACATCTCCTTTATAAAAATATGACCAAGGGAGTATATTGTAAGGATTAGTGATTACTAACGATGTGTATATAGTTTAAGGCTTAAATTGAAGAGTTAAAGATGGTTTATAGCACACAATAGTATACATAAATAATTAGATGAATTAAAACTTACAATGTAACCATTTTCACACACTTCAATGATAAAGCTCCAGCTTATGATGCAAAGAACCTTTGATGTAAGAAATTCCCATGTTTCAGCCATTTCAAGATAAAACGTCGTCGTTTTGAGAAATAATACTGTTCACCAAAAACAGCACAAAATGGATTTGGAGTTTAAGGCATATGTGGAAGACTGTAGTGAGTGAAAGTAAATGGTTGTTTCCAAAATTTGGTGATTTTGCAGCTAATTTGATTTACCCGGTGTTACAAGTCAAGGAGATGAATGATTACTGGATGTGGCAAGGTCGAGTCTGCAGAGCACTTGTTTCTTCACTGTGCTATTTTCGGATCTTTGTGGCAGCATGTCAGGTTATGGCTTGACGTTCCAGGAGTGGAACCACATAGCATTCGGGATCATATTTATCAGTTTACTCACTATCTAGGTGTTTCGAATGCGAGGCGATCTTTTCTTCAACTCTTGTGGCTTCTTTGCATATGGCTAGTTTGGAATGAGCGTAATAACAGGTCGTTCAATAATGTCCAAATTGTTGGAACAAAATGTGTTTAACAATGAACCTTAAAGAGTTTTGATGATAACAAGGTATTAAAAATTGACAATTGGACTAGCTAATATTTGTTCAAGTGTACAGAGTTAAAAATTTACATCACTTAAAGGTTCTGAAGGACAAATGAGAGCTAAGGAATCAAGGAAAGGAAGCTTTAAAGCATCTGAAGAGAAGTGCTCCTGAAGAGCAAAAGTGCTCCTGAAGAATGATGACGTCATCAGAAGCTGAAAGTCATCAGAAGCTGAAGTTCATCAGAAGCAAGTAGTTCAGAAGCAACTTCATCAGAAGCTGAAGCTCATCAAAAGCTGATAATCACCACAAGCTGAAGATTCAAGAATTAACACTTCAAAAGTTGTCTATTTGATTCGAAAGAAATGCAGAAGACTAGTGGAACGTTGCAACGATCATTTTGGTGAAGATTTGAAGGCATTGGAAGCTTATCTTCAAAGAGCGTTGACATTGTACTTTGTACGAACTGTACAACCACATTCTCCACTACTCTGTTTTGTGTCCACGCTACAAGACAAGAAAACAACTCCAAAATAACAGCTATGCCTGCAAAGATGTTCCTTCATAATGGGAATGGATTTCAAATTGGTTCTTCATAGCACAACAACCAAATCAGGCAAAAGATCATAGGTGATTGATCAAACTTCAACAACGACTCTTTTAATGTGCTGGCAATTTCACAACGTCGCTTTCACACCTCTATATAAAGGAGGGAAGACTTAGAGATTTGGCAATGCTGAACGGAAGACTCTCTACATTTTTACAAGTGTCAAACCTCTGCTGAAATTGTTCTGCATTCACTTAGAATTTCTGTTTCTCAAGTCTCATCTTAGAAATTCTTAAGTCTTAGAGTCTGTATCTGATTTGTATTGTGAGCACCTCTGATTGTATATCAAGTGTTCAACCTCAAACAATTTTTTGTGTAATTTTTGTTTGTTTAGAAGTCTCTTGCAGTTGTGCTTGAGCATAGAAGTCTCTTGATTGTGTTCTTGAGCATATGAAGACTCTTGCAAAGTGTGCTTGAGCAAAGGAAGTCTCTTGCTGTGTGCTTGAGCAATTGTAATCAGATATTACATTCTAGTGAAATCTCCTTGGAAGTGCAAGGGGGACTGGACTACTTCCGGATTGTGGAAGGAACTAGTATAATTGCTTTGTGTCTTTCTTCTTCTCTCTCTGTTTTTTATCCGCTGCGTTCAGATTCTGATTATCACTTCAGAAGCTGTTTCACTTAGCTTCTGACCAGTGTGTTCAGTTTACGAGAAACGAAGAATTTTTCAAAACACAATTCAACCCCCCTTCTTGTGTTTTTCTCACCTTCAATTGGTATCAGAGCCTGGTTCTGTTGATAACACCTAACAGTGTAACAGTCCAAGATCTGAGAAAAACATGTCTAGTGGTACTTCTACTTCTGGATCTGGACCTGATCATACTGCTGTGGCTCATGATTACAATATTGACAACAAGAAATCCAGTGTAGGAAAGATTCCTAGATTCAATGGAGACCCTGAAGAATTCTCCTGGTGGAAAACCAACTTCTATAGTTATGTCATGAGTTTAGACGAAGAACTATGGGACATACTAGAAGAAGGTGTTGGTGATGACTTGGTTCTTGATGAAGAAGGAGCTGCTGTTGATAGAAAGAAACATACTCCTGCTCAGAAGAAGATTTACAAGAAGTATCATATCATCAGAGGAGCACTTGTCACTGCTATTCCTAAAGCAGAGTACATGAAGATGAGTGATAAGTCAACTGCTAAAGCAATGTTTGATTCTCTTTGTGCTAACTATGAAGGCAACAAGAAGGTCAGAGAAGCAAAGGCTCTTATGCTTGTACATTAGTATGAGTTGTTCAAGATGAAGGATGATGAAACTATTGAGGAGATGTACTCAAGGTTTCAAACTCTAGTCTCTGGACTTCAAATACTGAAGAAGAGTTATGTTGCTTCTGATCATGTGAGCAAGATACTCAGAAGTTTGCCTGCTAGATAGAGACCAAAGGTGACTGCCATTGAGGAAGCTAAAGATTTAAACACTTTAAGTGTTGAAAATCTTGTTAGTTCCCTCAAAGTTCATGAGTTAAGTCTTAATGAACATGAGTCTACTAAGAAGAGTAAATCAATAGCTCTTCCATCCGAAGGCAAGTCATCAAAAGCTCTCAAAGTGGTTGAATCTAAAGAAGAAGAACCATCTGGTTCAGACTCTGAAGAAGATGTTGATAAGATGGCTATGCTCTCCAACAGACTTCAGTATCTGGCCAAGAAGAATAGGAAGTTTCTGACCAAAAGGAGTAACTCGAAAAGCTCAAAGAAAGAAGATCAGAAGGGATGCTTCAACTGTAAGAAGCCTGGACATGTCATTGTTGATTGCCCTGATCTTCAAAGAGAGAAGTCAAAGGACAAGTCAAAGAAGTCATCTTTCAAACCAAGCAAATTCAAAAAGCAGATTAAGCAGAGTTTAATGGCAACCTGGGATGATTTGAGAAGTGAATCTGGATCTGATAAAGAGGAAGTTGATGAAGATGCAAAGATAGCTGTTGGGTTGGTAGCAACAACAACTTTAGAAGCTGGATCAGATTCAGACTCATAAGATGAAAACGAGATATATTCTAAAATTCCCAGAAATGAACTTGTTGAGTCACTTAAAGAACTTCTTACACATTTTGAAGTAAGAACCAATGAGTTGAAGGATTTAAAAGAAAAATATGTTGATTTAGTGAAACAACAAAAATCAACTCTATTGGATCTGAAAGCTTCTGAAGAAGGACTTAGGGGCTTTGACTTCATTTGTAAAACTTATGAAGACAAGCTCAGTGTAACAGCCCGATTTTCGCTAGATTTATTTTATTATTTATTTATGTGTGTTGTATGTGCTCTTATGTGATTATTTGCATCTGTGTGTATTTTTGGTTGGGAATTGTAGAATTTGGTGTAGAAGGGTATTTTAGTCATTTTATTTACCGGTAAGTGACTGTTAGTGTTGTAAATTACCGTTAAGTGAGTAGTGACACTTTGGAGGTTAGAATAGAAATGGGTTAGGCCCATTAAGGTTGTGAGATAAGCCCAATTGAGTAGAGCATATATATAAACTCTAGTTGTTGGTGAAATTAGGTTTTTACAAACATTTCACATTTCATTCATTGAGAAGAGAAGGGATAGAAGCTAGAGAGAAGAACAAGGGCTAGAGCTAGAAGAGGGGATTCATCATCTAGGAGCTAAATTGAAGCTTGAATTAGAGATTCTTGGTGTTAGAGGTAAGAGGGTTAGATTTCAACCATAATTCACATTTTTTTTTCTTTACCCATTTTTGTGAAATTGATGAATTGAACATAATTGTTGTAGAATTCGTGCATACTTGTTGCTGTTATGTTAGAGAACATGATTTATATGATAATTGCATGTTAGTGTGTGAATTAACTTGTTTAAATGCATAGTTGTTGGTGCCTTGTGTTCTTGAGCAAAATTGATGAAAAATGAAGTTGTGATGTTGAATTGTGCATGAATTTGTGTTCATTAGTTGTTGTTGATGATTGTTGAACTGTTGGAATTGAATTGGTGTGACTGGAATCGTTGTTTATGGATTCATGAGGAGATTTGTGGCTATGTTGGAGTTTTGACAAAATTTTATGATTTTGGTGAAATGAGCTATGTTGTTGTTTTTAATGTTTGAATCATGTTTGTTTAAGTGTATTGAACCTATTTTGACCCATAAACACTTTTTGGAACTTGGTTTGGGAGTTGGGGATTTGAAAAATGAGATTTTGGGTGAAAATGATGAGGAACCAGTAACTACTGCAGAATATCTCAAGAACTGCACTAATAGCCCAAATTGAGCTAATAGCGAAATTTCCCAGAAGCAGTTTTCTTCTGTTTCGCTAATAGCCCAGATTGAGCTAATAGCCAAATTGCCCAGAAACAGTTTTTTTGTTTTGTTTGTTTTGAGCTTTGGGGGACCAATCCAATACTTCTAAAATGTTTATTTGGATTTAATTACATCTGTTTATACCTTTAATCCTACTGGAACATGATTTGAATTGGTTTGGACTTGAATTTGTGAAAATCTTCTAACTTTTGTAAAAACGGTCCAAACGTTGATTTTTCCGAAAACTCGTTTTCTTCCAGAATTTGAAGCGGGATTAGAGTTATATAATGTTTATATGATTTCTAAAAATGGTTGTGATTGGTTTCATCAAGTTTAAACTTGTTTTGCTTTGAAAATGAGAATTTTTGTGAAAAGTGAGACAGTGAGGTGAACTACGTGATTTTTGTGAATTCCTCATATTTAGCCGATGAAATGCTTATGTAACCTCTACTGCACCTATAAGTGACTTGTGAGAATACATGGCATAGGCAATTGAGCTTGTAGAATTGGTTTTGGTTCATAACCTCTAGTATTTTTAAATGGTGACTTTTGGGGACGAACTTAGTAGAAATGACTCTTGTTGAACTAAAGTCTTATGAATCTTTTGTGAATGGTCACATAAGACTAAATGATTGTGTTTGAATGATTGCGGAAGGATGAGAATGATGTTTATCATAAATTATTGTGTTATTCCATTTTACTTGGTTTATGTGATGTAAATGGAAATGAATTGTAAATCGATGTTGATGTATGTTGATGAATCTTATGTGAGATGTGATTGTTGAATGTGTGGGCATGATTACTTGATAATGCAATGTTGTTGAGTTGTTGAAATGTAAAAGGAGGTGTACTTTTACATTATCTTTGGTAGTTGTTATGTTGGAGTTGTGCATTAATAATTGATGAGTTGTGTCATAATTGAATATATGACTTGTGAATTTGTGTATTGGTGAAATTTGGTGAATGTTGTGATTATGTGGATTGGTGTATATGTACATTGGTGGATTTTGTGGATGGTTGTGAATAATTGTATTATGCTCTAATTGCATGTCTTAATTGTTTGTGCTTATACACTTGGTGGATCAATTGATGATGGTTATTTTAATAATAATGATGAGGTGAGATTTGTATCTGTATATACATACATATGATATGGTGATTTCTTTGATAATGATGATTGCTTGCTTATAATTTGGAAATGATGAATTGTACTTGTTGAATTAAGCATGCTAAATGAGTAATGAGGTAAGTGACGTTATCATTGATTGATGTTGATAAATGATGAGCTTTTGTTGATGACTTGATTAGAGGTTGAATATGCATGCTATGCTATGATAATAATGTGATAGCTTGAAATGTAAGTGATGGGGGATAATAATGATCATGTGTTGCTAGTGTTCTAGGAGGGAGGGTTATGTATATGTGATACGTGTATGATACACTTGTTGATATGAATTTGGAATGATGATATGGAATGGTTTGAATGGTATGAGAATCATGAATACTGTGAATACATGTATGATTTGTTATTTTGTATTCTTGAATATATCTTTCATTTCTAATGTTCTTGTTTAAATCTTTTATGGATTATGATGGTGTAATGCTAACCCTCAGTGGTCTGTGGTGGACCGCCTACCTCTCTGTATGGATTGGTAGACGGCGTGCAGGATGCTTAGTTGTTGCTTGTTGATGCCGAGAAGTGGAGTTCCTCTTTTTCATGCAAGTGTCTAGATTAGGGCTCTGATCTAGGATAGTTCTTGCATGTTGTTTTATTTTGACTATGTATTTTGGAGTTGTTGAGATATTCTGTTATTTGAGATTTGGAGAATACAATTGTATTTTGTTGAGATCTGGAGATGTTTTATGATTTTTAAGTATGTCCGCTGCTATGTTGTGTAACATGATCTTTATGCATGTATTGTATTGTGGTTTATTCGGAGACGTAGCATCTATTTCTAGAATATGTCTGATGTATTCGCGCGTTTTACCGCTTATTAGAAATAGGGTGTTACACTCAGGTTCTTATGTCAGAAGCTACAAGAAAAGTGTAATGAAAAACCTTTAAGCAACCATGAAATTGCTCTTGAAGATTTTATCATGTCTGGTATTGACAGAAGCAGAGTTGCTTCAATGATTTACAACATTTACAGAAACAATAGCAAAGGGATTGGATTTTCAGGAGGGAAACCTAATGAAATCAGTCTCAAAGCATGTTGTGAATGCATCAAGGAAGGGTTGAAAACCTTCTTTGTACCTGAAGGTGCTGAGTTGGAAACTGTTGTTCAATCAGAACCTGAAGCTTCTAGCTCTAAGGCTAAGATTACTTCAAAGCCAAAGAACTCTAAGCCAAAGGCTATGATCAAATCTGATTCCAAGACTTCAAAGATCAGGATCCTAAAAAGATCAGAACCTGTTCCTGAGAGTCTGGTGAAACCAAAATCTGAGGTTCTGAAGTCTAAGTTTCAGAAGAGAACAGTTACTGCTCCTGAAGTACCAAAACCAAAGGTTGTTAAACCTAAGGTGATGGTCAATCAGAAGCAA
Source organism: Medicago sativa (assembly GCF_051527215.1). Lineage (NCBI taxonomy): Eukaryota > Viridiplantae > Streptophyta > Magnoliopsida > Fabales > Fabaceae > Medicago > Medicago sativa. Next base: position 32,440,534 of record NC_140756.1, on the reverse strand, counting down.
TCCAACTCACAACACAAGGTACAAGAAGTGAAGAGTAAAACTTCTAGTACTAACTTGAGAGGACCCATAAGACAATGGGTACCTAAATCTGAAAATGTCAATGTTGCAGGTATGTCTAAGAGCAAAGGAGAAACAAAGATCATGGTACCTAGACAGCGGTTGCTCAAGACACATGACAGGAGCGAAGTCAATGTTCCTCAACCTAACAATAAAAGAAGGAGGAAGTGTGAAATTTGGAGGCAACCAGTCTGGAAAGATCATTGGTACAGGAACTATTGGTAATTCCTCTTCCTCAATTAATAATGTATGGTTGGTAGATGGTCTTGAACATAACCTTTTGAGCATTAGTCAATTTTGTGACAACTTTTCTAAACTGTAATCAACAAGGAAGACAAATCCATTGTGTTCAAGGGAAAGAGAGTGAAAAATGTCTACAAAATCAACTTTTCTGAACTGGTTGATCAGAAGGTCATTTGCCTTCTGTCAATGAATGATAAGAAATGGATGTGGCACAGAAGGTTAGGACATGCTAACTGGAGATTAATCTCTAAGCTTAGTAAGTTACAACTTGTCAAAGGCCTTCCAGACATTGACTATCATTCAGATGCACTTTGCGGTGCATGCCAGAAAGGGAAGTAGATATGGATTGACTTATTTGGACCAGTTAGCACTGCATCCTTATATGGAATTAGATATGGATTGACTGTTTTTCACATTGTTTCAACCTATAGACCCTTAGAACTACTTCAAATTGACTTATTTGGACCAGTTAGCACTGCATCCTTATATGGAAGTAGATATGGATTGGTTATTGTTGACGATTACAACAGATGGACCTGGGTAAAATTCCTGAAGAGTAAAGATGTTGCTTGTGATGTATTCAGTAGTTTCTGCACTCAAATTCAATCTCAAAAAGAAACAAAGATTTTGAAAATCAGAAGTGATCATGGTGGAGAATTTGAAAATGAGCCATTTGAAGCTTTTTGTGAAAAACATGGAATTGTCCATGAATTCTCTTCTCCTAGAACTCCACAACAAAATGGGGTTGTAGAAAGAAAGAATAGAACCTTACAAGTAATGGCCAGAACCATGATCCATGAAAACAATTTAGCAAAGCATTTTTGGGCAGAAGCAGTGAATACAACATGTTATGTCCAGAACATGATCTATATCAGACCTATTTTGGAGAAAACAACATATGAACTCTTCAAAGGAAGAAGACCCAATATCTCTTACTTTCATCAATTTGGATGTACATGTTACATTCTGAATAACAAGCTCTACCTAAAGAAATTTGATGCCAAGGCCCAAAGAGGAATCTCTTTAGGTTACTCTGAAAGGTCAAAGGCATACAGAGTGTATAATTCAGAGACACTCTATGTTGAAGAATCTATGCACGTTAAATTTGATGACAAAGAGCCTGGGAGTAAAACTCCAGAGCAAGATGAAAGTTTTGCAGAGATACAGGTTCCTGAAGATACTCCAGAACCTGATCAGATAGCTGAATCTGAAAATAGTCCAGAAGCTGAACCCACATCAGAAGCTCAAGATGAAGCTGCTTCTGATGAAGCACAAGATGGCTTACATCAAGCAGATCCTCCCAGAAACACATTCAAGCACAAGTCTTCACATCCTGAGGAGCTAATAATTGGAAACAAAGATAGTCCAAGAAGAACAAGATCATATTTCAGACAAGGAGAGTCTATGATTGGACTGATATCAATGATTGAACCTACAACAGTTGATGAAGCACTTTCAGATGATGGATGGATCTTAGCTATGCAAGAAGAGTTGAATCAATTTCAAAGAAATGATGTGTGGGATCTGGTACCCAAACCTCAGCACAAGAACATTATTGGAACAAAATGGGTATTCAGAAACAAGTTGAATGAGCAAGGAGAAGTAACAAGAAACAAAACAAGACTTGTTGCACAAGGTTATAGTCAACAAGAAGGCATTGATTATACTAAAACATTTGCTACAGTTGCAAGATTGGAAGCAATCAGGTTACTTCTTTCCTATGCAGTTAATCATGGCATAATATTATATCAAATTGATGTCAAGAGTGCATTTCTTAATAGTGTCATAGAAGAAGAAGTGTATGTCAAACAACCTCCTGGTTTTGAGGATCTTAAGTATCCTGATCATGTTTTTAAACTGAAGAAATCACTATATGGCTTGAAACAAGCTCCCAGAGCTTGGTATGATAGACTAAGTAATTTCTTAATCAAAAATGATTTTAAAAGAGGACAGGTTGACACAACACTCTTCAGAAGGACCCTTGGGAAAGATATTCTTGTTGTGCAAATATATGTTGATGATATAATATTTGGTTCTTCTAATGCATCTCTTTGCAAGGAATTTTCTAAGTTAATGCAGGATGAATTTGAAATGAGCATGATGGGAGAGCTGTAGTTCTTCTTGGGCATTCAAATCAATCAATGCAAGGATGGAGTCTATGTTCATCAATCCAAATACACAAAGGAGCTTCTGAAGAAGTTCAAGCTTGAAGATTGTAAAGTGATGAACACTCCAATGCATCCTACATGCACCTTAAGCAAAGAAGATGAAGGAGCAAAAGTAGATCAGAAGTTGTACAGAGGTATGATTGGTTCTTTGTTATACCTCACTGCATCTAGGCCAGATATTTTATTAACTGTATGCTTGTGTGCAAGATTCCAATCAGATCCTAGAGAATCTCATTTGACTGCTGTCAAGATAATCTTCAGGTATTTGAAAGGAACAACCAATCTTGGACTCCTTTATAGGAAATCCTTAGATAATAAGCTAATTGGATTTTGTGATGCTGATTATGCTGGTGATAGGATTGAAAGAAAGTCAACTCGTGGCAATTGTCAATTTCTGGGTGATAATCTTATATCCTAGGCTAGCAAAAGACAAACAACTATTGCTATGTCTACATCAAAAGCAGAATACATTTCAGCTACAAGTTGTTGTACACAACTACTGTAACGCCCACTTTTTCATAATTAATATTTAAGTGATTTATGGCTTTTATTAGAATATTATGTGAATTATTATATATATATATTGGTAGAAGATATGTTAATAATATAAGTATTTTCTTAAGTGGGGGAGAAATATTGTTATTAGTAGAAATAATTAATTATTAGGGGAAAGAGTAAGTTGTGGTGAGAAGAGCAATTAGGGAAAGAATAAAAGTCTGTAATTGGGAGAGAAAATTAGAACGCGTACAACAGAGAAAAGAAGAGATAAAGAAGAGAAGTCAGAGAGAACCCTAAAGAATGAAGAACGTGGCTGTTGGATTTCAGAAACATAATCTAAGGTAAGGGTGAGACTAACTCTCATTATTAACAAGTTTTGATTCATAGAAGTGATCAATTGTTGTAGGCTTAAGGGATTGGGATTAGGTCAAAAATCATTAAAAGCGAAAGAATTAAGTGAATTTTGATGTAGACAGATGTTAATTAGTCATAGAAAATGTTTAGATGTTGATTAGTGATGAATTTGAGGCCTGGGGTGTGAGAATTCGAGTGCTGAGATGAGAGAAAGAGCTGCGACAGAACCCTGTTCTGTCATCGCTCGCCGTTGCGAGCGATTCAGCTCGCCATTGCGAGTAAAACCCAACTCGCAATTGCGAGTAACCTTACTCGCCGTTGCGAGTTTCCCCGTCCAGCTCGCCGTTGCGAGTAGCGTAGCTCGCCGTTGCGAGCTAGTCCTGTTCAGACCTGATGTTGTGCGAAATTGTGTCCTTTCACCCGTTTCTTTGATGAATTAGTTTCTGATGTTTATATTAATGATGATGCTGCTAATTATGATGTTCCAGTGATGCTGTTTTGATGTAATGAGTTTTTGTGAGTTAATTGTTAATTAATTTAACATTAAAAATGAAGATTGTTGCATTTAGAGTCATTTTGTTGCATAGTCGGCGATGGGGGCTTAATGCCTGACAGGTTTTTATGACCTTAGCGATGGGGGCTTAATGCCCGACGGTCGAAATATGACCTTAGCGATGGGGGCTTAATGCCCTGGTGGTACCACATGCATGTTGAAGTTGTCTAAGTCGTTGTTGATGTTGTTGTTGCATTGTAGAGTCATCATAACTTAAAATAAATGATGAATGTTGTGATGATGTTGCTGCCTTGTTGCTGTTGTTGCTGTCACAATAATTATAATGACGTAAATGAAGTGAATTAAGATGAATATGCTACCTTTGAATAACTATGAAGTTGTTGGTTGCCTAACCTTGTTAAATGATGATATTAATGTTAGATATATGTTGTTGGTTATCTTTATGAATTACTATTTGTTTTTAATGAATGTGAAATCTCACCTCTTCTGCGTATATGTTGCCTCGACCGTGGGTAATGTGCAGGTAATAAAGACTAGCTGTGTTCGTGAGTAGACTCCTCACATTGTGTCGTCTAGGATGCTCTGATACGTAACGGGATGGGGATTGTCTGATGCTTGCTTTCCTTGTTACGTATTTTATTTAATAAATGTTGAACATTTTATGAAGACTATTTGAGATGTTAAGTTGTGGTCTTTTATGCCAAAGATTTTATGTGACGTTGCAAACTAAATTTCCGCTGCTTTTGATTATTGAATTTTATAAAGACATGTTGCTTAAATAAATAGTATTTCCTATTATTATAATTGTTGAAAGTGATGTATTGATGTATGTGATGCTCCGTTATGTTGATAAACTCTGATAATTTTTATGAAATTTTTAAGTCAGGAAAACAGGGTGTTACAATTGGTATCAGAGCAGGTCGGTCCGTCCGGCCAAGTAGTGAGTCAAGTTGTGTCATTTTAGCAGTTGGAATACCATTATTATGTTATTCTAAACGTTGTGTGATGTGCAGTGAAGAAGAGTAGATCTGGAGGCTGCAAACCTTATCTGTTACAAGAGGACTAGAATGGCTGGAAGAAATGATGCTGCGATTGCTGCTGCTTTGGAAGTTGTAGCCCAAGCTGTGGGACAACAACCAAATGCTGGTGCTGGTGTTAATGCTGATGTAAGGATGTTGGAGGCCTTTCTGAGAAATCATCCTCCCACTTTCAAAGGAAGGTACGACCCTGATGGAGCACAGGCATGGCTCAAGGAGATTGAGAGGGTGTTCAGGGTTATGCAATGTACTGATGATCAGAAGGTGCGTTTTGGTACGCACATGCTATCTGAGGAAGCTGATGACTGGTGGGTGAGTCTTTCACCTGAGTTAGAGCAAGGTGGTGCGGCTATTACTTGGGCTGTGTTTAGGGGAGAGTTCCTAAACATATATTTTCCTGAAGATGTTCGTGGAAGGAAAGAGGTCGAGTTCCTTGAGCTGAAGCAAGGAAACATGTCGGTGATAGAGTATGCGGCAAAGTTTGTGGAGCTGGCTCAGTTCTATCCACACTATACTGGAGACAATGCTGAGTTTTCTAAATGTATCAAGTTTGAGAATGGTTTACGTCCTGATATTAAGCGAGCCATTGGTTACCAACAGATCCGTGACTTTTCTGCGTTGGTGAGTAGGTGCAGAATCTATGAAGATGATTCAAAGGCTCATTATAAGATTATGAATGAGAGAAAGGGTAAGCAGCAACAGAATCGTGGGAAGCCTTATAGTACTCCAGCTGATAAGGACAAGCAAAGAGTGAATGATGAGAGGAAGCCTAAGAAGAATGAGACTCCTGCCGGGATTGTTTGTTACAAATGTGGAGAAAAAGGTCACAAGAGTAATGCTTGTGGTGCTACTGAGGTAAGAGGATGCTACCGTTGTGGTGTCAAAGGACATACAGTTGCAGAATGCAAGCACGATGACACTATTTGTTTCAATTGCGGTGGAAAAGGACATATTTCTGCTCAGTGTACTGAACCAAAGAAGGCCCCGGCCAAGGGTAAGGTTTTTGCTTTGACTGTACTCAGACTGAGAATGAGGATCGTTTGATCATAGGTACTTGCTACATTAATGATACTCCTTTAGTTGCCATTATTGATACTGGTGCTACACATTGTTTTGTTGCTTTTGATTGTGTTTCTAAGTTGGGCCTTGCTATGTCTGATATGAATGGAGAAATGGTTGTCAAAACTCCAGCTAAGGGTTCGGTGACCACTTCTCTCGTTTGTTTACGCTGTCCTCTGTCTATGTTTGATCGTGATTTTGAGATTGATTTAGTATGTCTACCTTTGAGTGGAATGGATGTGATTCTTGGTATGAACTGGTTAGAGTACAACCATGTTCTCATTAATTGTTTTAGTAAGTCGATGCGTTTCTCTTCTGCTGAAGAGGAAAGTGGAGCAGAGTTTTTGTCTACTAAGCAGCTGAAGCAGCTAGAATGCGATGGAATCCTAATGTTTTCTTTGATGGAATCCTTATCTTTGGAGAATCAAGCAGTGATCGATAAGTTACAAGTAGTGTGTGATTTTCCTGAAGTTTTTCCTGATGAAATTCCTGATGTGCCACCGGAAAGAGAAGTTGAATTTTCTATTGATCTTGTTCCGGGAACGAAGCCTGTGTCTATGACACCTTATCGTATGTCAGCTTCCGAGTTGGCTAAGTTGAAGAAACAGTTGGAAGATCTACTTGACAAGAAGTTTATTAGACCAAGTGTTTCACCCTGGGGAGCTCCAGTGTTGCTGGTAAAGAAGAAAGATGGCAGTATGAGGTTGTGTATTGACTATCGACAGTTGAACAAAGTAACTATAAAGAACAGGTATCCACTTCCAAGAATTGATGACTTGATGGATCAGTTAGTGGGTGCACGCGTGTTCAACAAGATCGACTTGAGGTCGTGTTATCACCAGATTAAAGTAAGAGATGAAGATATGCAGAAGACGGCTTTTAGGACGCGATATGGACATTATGAATATAAGGTGATGCCTTTCGGTGTTAGTAATGCGCCTGGTGTATTTATGGAGTATATGAATCGCATTTTTCATGCATTTTTGGATCGTTTCGTGGTTGTGTTCATTGATGATATTCTGATTTATTCTAAGACGGAGGAAGAACATACTGAGCATTTGAAGATTGTCTTGCAAGTGCTGAAAGAAAAGAAGTTGTATGCTAAATTGTCTAAGTGCGAGTTCTGGTTGAATGAAGTAAGTTTTCTTGGCCATGTTGTTTCTGGTAGTGGGATTGCAGTTGATCCATCTAAAGTTGAAGCAGTATCACAATGGGAGACTCCGAAGTCAGTTATAGAGATTAGAAGCTTTTTGGGTTTAGCAGGTTACTACCGAAGATTTATTGAAGGATTCTCTAAGTTAGCACTTCCGTTAACGCAGTTGACGTGTAAGGGTAAAACCTTTGTGTGGGATATTCATTACGAGAACAGTTTTAATGAGTTGAAGAAGCGTTTGACGACGGCTCCGATTTTTATCTTACCGAAACCTGATGAACCTTTTGTAGTGTATTGTGATGCGTCCAAGTTGGGCTTGGGAGGTGTACTTATGCAAGATGGTAAGGTGGTTGCGTATGCATCAAGACAGTTGAGAACTCATGAACGAAACTACCCTACTCATGATCTTGAATTAGCTGCAGTTGTATTTGCACTTAAGATTTGGAGACATTACTTGTATGGTTCGAGATTTGAGGTGTTTAGTGATCACAAGAGCTTGAAGTATTTGTTTGATCGGAAGGAGTTGAATATGAGACAGCGAAGGTGGCTCGAATTGTTGAAAGATTATGACTTTAGTTTGAATTATCATCCGGGTAAAGCTAATGTTGTTGCAGATGCCTTAAGTAGGAAGACTTTACACTTGTTGGCAATGATGGTTAAGGAGATGGAGTTGCTTGAACAGTTCAGAGACTTGAGTTTGGTTTGCGAAATGTCGCCAAGGAGTGTGAAATTGGGGATGTTGAAGATCAACAATGAATTTTTGGATAGTATCAGGGAGGCGCAGAAAGTAGATGTGAAGTTGGTAGATTTAATGGTTGCAAGCGATCCTGCTGTAGATAGTGACTTTAAGGTTGATGACCAAGGAGTGTTGAGGTTTCGAGGAAGAATTTGCATTCCTGATAATGATGAGATGAAGAAGATGATCCTTGAAGAAGGCCATAGAAGCAGTTTGAGTATTCATCCAGGAGCTGCTAAAATGTATCAAGATTTGAAGGAGATGTTTTAGTGGTCAGGTTTGAAGCGCGACGTGGCACAATTTGTGTATGCATGTTTGACTTGTCAGAAGTCGAAAGTTGAGCATCAGAAACCTGCTGGGTTATTGACACCGCTGGAGATTCCGGAATGGAAATGGGATAGTATATCCATGGATTTTGTGACGAGTTTGCCGAACACCAACAAAGGGAATGATGCAATTTGGATGATCGTAGATAGATTGACGAAGTCGGCTCATTTCATTCCGATTAATATTACTTTTCCTGTGTCCTAGTTAGCAGAGATTTATGTTATAGATATTGTGAAGCTACATGGCCTTCCATCGAGTATTGTGTCGGATAGAGATCCGAGGTTTACGTCGAGGTTCTGGAAGAGTTTGCATGAGGCCTTGGGCACTAATTTGAAGTTAAGTTCAGCGTACCACCCACAGACGGATGGACAATCGGAAAGGACAATTCAGTCGCTGGAGGATTTATTGAGATTTTGTGTGCTTGAGCAAGGTGGAACTTGGGATAGTTATCTACCTCTGATAGAGTTCACGTACAACAACAGTTACCATGCTAGTATTGGAATGGCACCCTTCGAAGCATTGTATGGTCGGAGATGCAGAACTCCTTTGTGTTGGTTTGAATCCGGTGAGAGTGTGGTATTGGGACCAGAGATTGTCCAACAGACTACCGAGAAGGTGAAGTTAATTAGAGAAAAGATGAAAGAATCACAGGATAGACAAAAAAGTTATCATGATAAGCGCAGGAAGGATCTTGAATTTCAAGAAGGAGACCATGTGTTTTTGAGAGTCACTCCGGTGACGGGTGTTGGACGTGCATTGAAGTCAAAGAAGTTGACTCCGAGGTTTATTGGTCCGTATCAGATTTCAGAAAGGGTCGGAACGGTTGCTTATAGGGTGGGTTTGCCACCACATCTTTCGAACTTTCATGATGTGTTTCATGTATCGCAACTTCGGAAGTAGGTGCCGGATCCATCCCATGTGATTCCAAGAGATGATGTGCCGGTAAGGGATAACCTTACAATCGAGACCCTACCAGTAAGGATAGAAGATCGGGAAGTGAAGAGGCTGAGAGGCAAGGAAATATCTCTTGTGAAAGTAGTGTGGGAAGGAGCAGCTGGTGAAAGTTTGATGTGGGAATTAGAGAGTAAGATGCGAGAATCTTACCCAGAGTTGTTTGAACAAGGTACGTTTACGAGGACGTAAATATTCTAAGTGGGGGAGAGTTGTAACGCCCACTTTTTCATAATTAATATTTAAGTGATTTATGGCTTTTATTAGAATATTATGTGAATTATTATATATATATATATATATATATTGGTAGAAGATATGTTAATAATATAAGTATTTTCTTAAATGGGAGAGAAATATTGTTATTAGTAGAAATAATTAATTATTAGGGGAAAGAGTAAGTTGTGGTGAGAAGAGCAATTAGGGAAAGAATAAAAGTCTGTAATTGGGAGAGAAAATTAGAACGCGTACAACAGAGAAAAGAAGAGAGAAAGAAGAGAAGTCAGAGAGAACCCTAAAGAACGAAGAACGCGGCTGTTGGATTTCAGAAACATAATCTAAGGTAAGGGTGAGACTAACTCTCATTATTAACAAGTTTTGATTCATAGAAGTGATCAATTGTTGTAGGCTTAAGGGATTGGGATTAGGTCAAAAATCATTAAAAGCGAAAGAATTAAGTGAATTTTGATGTAGGTTGATGTAGACAGATGTTAATTAGTCATAGAAAACGTTTAGATGTTGATTAGTGATGAATTTGAGGCCTGGGGAGTGAGAATTCGAGTGCTGAGATGAGAGAAAGAGCTGCGACAGAACCTTGTTCTGTCATCGCTCGCCGTTGCGAGCGATTCAGCTCGCCATTGCGAGTAAAACCCAACTCGCAATTGCGAGTAACCTTACTCGTCGTTGCGAGTTTCCCCGTCCAGCTCGCTGTTGCGAGTAGCGTAGCTCGCCGTTGCGAGCTAGTCCTGTTCAGACCTGATGTTGTGCGAAATTGTGTCCTTTCGCCCGTTTCTTTGATGAATTAGTTTCTGATGTTTATATTAATGATGATGCTGCTAATTATGATGTTCCAGTGATGCTGTTTTGATGTAATGAGTTTTTGTGAGTTAATTGTTAATTAATTTAACATTAAAAATGAAGATTGTTGCATTTAGAGTCAATTTGTTGCATAGTTGGCGATGGGGGCTTAATGCCTGACAGGTTTTTATGACCTTAGCGATGGGGGCTTAATGCCCGACGGTCCAAATATGACCTTAGCGATGGGGGCTTAATGCCCTGGTGGTACCACATGCATGTTGAAGTTGTCTAAGTCGTTGTTGATGTTGTTGTTGCATTGTAGAGTCATCATAACTTAAAATAAATGATGAATGTTGTGATGATGTTGCTGCCTTGTTGCTGTCACAATAATTATAATGATGTAAATGAAGTGAATTAAGATGAATATGCTACCTTTGAATAACTATGAAGTTGTTGGTTGCCTAACCTTGTTAAATGATGATTAAATGATGATATTAATGTTAGATATATGCTGTTGGTTATCTTTATGAATTACTATTTGTTTTTAATGAATGTGAAATCTCACCCCTTCTGCGTATATGTTGCCTCGACCGTGGGTAATGTGCAGGTAATAAAGACTAGCTGTGTTCGTGAGTAGACTCCTCACATCGTGTCGTCTAGGATGCTCTGATACGTAACGGGATGGGGATTGTCTGATGCTTGTTTTCCTTGTTACGTATTTTATTTAATAAATGTTGAACATTTTATGAAGACTATTTGAGATGTTAAGTTGTGGTCTTTTATGCCAAAGATTTTATGTGACGTTGCAAACTAAATTTCCGCTGCTTTTGATTATTGAATTTTATAAAGACAGGTTGCTTAAATAAATAGTATTTCCTATTATTATAATTGTTGAAAGTGATGTATTGATGTATGTGATGCTCCGTTATGTTGATAAACTCTGATAATTTTTATGAAATTTTTAAGTCGGGAAAACGGGGTGTTACAATAATTTGGATGAAACATCAGTTGGAAGACTATCAGATTATTGCTAACAATATTCCCATTTATTGTGATAATACTGCTGCTATTTGTTTGTCTAAAAATCCAATTTTGCATTCTAGAGCTAAGCATATTGAAATCAAACACCATTTTATTAGAGACTATGTTCAAAAAGGAATTTTAGATATACAATTCAGTGATACTGAGAATCAATGGGCTGATATATTTACTAAGCCTTTAACTGTTGAAAGATTTGATTTTATAAAGAAAAATTTGAACATGCACTTTGTGTCTGATTAAAAGCTTGCTTGCTCCTGAATAGGATTTTAGGTTCTGAAGTCAGTTCAGAAGCTGTGGTCCATCAGAAGCTCTTCATTGAGGTTCTGAGGAAAATATGCTTCTGATGATGACGTCAGCATCTGAAGTCCAGAAGCTGGATTTTACGCTTCTGAATAGTAGAGTTAGTGGAAACGCTGGAAGTTACTTTTTGTAGTAACACTGGCCCACTAACTTGGCAGTTACTCAAAAAACTTTTGACGTGACCTATCTGTATTGGTGTGTAACTTAAAAGGGCAATGATGATTTAAAAGCTTTGAAAGTACTTTCACGCGCCCCCAATGTCATTAATGCTATGTTTGTTTGTCTCTTTTGAATTGCAAACGTTTTTACTCTTAACACTTTGAAATTCACACACTACTCACTTCACAACAAACACTTCTTCTTTCAAACCTGTTCTTGCAAAGTAAGCGCAGTTCTCAACCCTAGAACCCAAAATCATCATCATCATCTTCATCAACGGCATCATCAAGCTCGCAACAAATGTTATCAGAATCTACATCCAACATGCAACAACCTCAGAATCAACCAGAAAGGGCTGCTTATATGATGGCTGGGTCTACTATGGAGCTTAAAGAATATCAATTGGTCGTACAAGTTGAAAATCCAGTTGATTTCTCATCTCTTTTGCATCACGGGTGTAATATCAAGGGATTTTATAATACTCAAGGCTGGTAGGAGTACTTTAGGATGCTGAATGGTCCTACGTACAAAGCCTTGGTAAGGCATTTCTGGGTAAGAGCATCAATTTTTGACAGAAAAGTAGCAGATGCAGAAGAAAGGGATTTGGTTCTACGCCATCCAGAACTTGCTGGGAAAACAAGAGAAGAAATGATGCTGGAACCCTTCAATGGAACTGAAATCAGATCATCAATGATGGGAGTTCCCATAAGAATCACTCAGGAGGTGATTGCTTCAGTGATTGGTGTAGAAGCGTTTGGAAAATATTCAGGAATAGAGATTTCAAGTTCAAAAGAAAGCTTCTGGAAAGACAAAGTCAACATGACTCTCTTCAACACAACAGCACCACAGACGTATGCTGACTTGGATTTGGTAAAGAAGATACTTCTGAAAATCGAATATGAGAACTTGCTACCAAAAGGTGGTGGCAATGACCAACCTTCTCTGGCACATAAAGTTTTCGCTTATCATCTTATCAAAGGAGAATCAGCTTTGGAAGAGTCAGAACAAGAACAGAATCTGGGTACCCTATGGAAGATTGCTTTCTGAAATCTTTCATCAAGGAGGAATAATTGCAGCACTCAGTGCAACAAGGTTCTACACTGATACAATGCTGGATACAGTGGTTGGAAAGGTGATCAATGGAAGAACCTTGAAGAGCATGAATCTGATTCAGGAGTTCACACCTCTGGAGTCAGATATCAGTGAATCCATGGTGGTCTCACAATTGAATGCTGATTTCCCTCCAATCTGTAAGAAAGACTCTCTTGCAGTTCAAATGGCACTTCTTAGTGATCATTTCTCAACAACTGGTGAGTATATTGGTTTAGAGGAAGTTCCTGAAGAGATTCCAGGAAGTAAGCTACCTGTTGAAAGAAGCAGAAAGAGGAAGAGAAAGGAAGTGTCAGAAGAAGAGTATCTGGAAGTAGAGAAACCTTCCAGGAAGTCAAAGAAGAATATAGCTTCTGACAAGCTGAAAATTGGTGGTTCTGGATTACCATCGATTGAGGAAGAAGTTCAAGATCTGGACACTGATGTGATTCTGAACAGGAAGACCAGAAGTGGCAAAGCAGCTGCTTCTGAAACCGGAACAGCTCCTGAACAACCTCCTGTGCCTAAGAAGAAAAGGAAGCATGCATTAAGGAAGATAAAAGAATCTCCTTATGTGGTTGAGGAAGTAGAAGGTGTGGAAGCTTCAACTGATCTGGTAACAAGGGAACTGAAGAGGAAAAAAGAGGAAGAAGCTGCTGCTCAGGCTCTTCAGAAGGCCTAGAAGCTAGCAAGAGAGATTAAAGTTCCTGCCTCTTGTAACACCCCGTTTTCCCAACATAAAAATTTCATATTAAATCAGAGTATTTAAATCATAAACGGAATGTCACATACTACTTTGTAGTCATAAAATAGATATTAATAAATATCCTTCCAGGTTCAACATCATAAAAGTCTGGAAATACGCAGCGGAAATAGTTTGACATGAATAAAGTCTTGGCACGCAGGCCTTATCAGAAAATCTCATAATTTGGTTCAATACTTATTCATAAAAAGTTCATAAAAGACACGTAAGGAATAGATATGAAAGTAAGTCCCATCCCGTTACGTATCAGAGCACCTAGACACAAGTGAGGAGTCCACTCACGAACACTTCTAGTCTTTATTACCTACAAGTTACCCATACGAAGGGCAACATTTTCAAGCAGAAGAGGTGAGATTTCTCAAACAATAATATTAAACATATAAATCATATAAAGTACATTCAACAACTTAAACATCATTAACATATCTTATACTCCATTAACTAGCATCATTAATCTCCTACATTAGTTATACCCTTCATCTTATATCATCTTAATTATAGACGTAAACATCATCATATAACATCAATTACTAATTCATAAACATCAGCATACATCATCAAATATTAATTACAAACATCAACACATATAATGATCATAAACATCAACACATATAATGATCATAAGCATCAACATCTAACACCAAATATAATCATAAGCATCATCATGTATTTCACATAAGTATCATTATCTTCAACAACAACTTAGACGACTTCAACAACAACTTAGACAACTTCAACAACAACTTAGACAACTTCAATATGCATGTGGTACCACCAGGGCATTAAGCCCCCTTCGCTAAGCTCATATTTGGACCTGTCGGGCATTAAGCCCCCATCGCTAAGGTCATAAAGAACCTGTCGGACATTAAGCCCCCATCGCTAAGGTCATAAAGAACCTGTCGGATATTAAGCCCCCATCACTGACTATGCAACGACACAATCTTCCTACAACTTGGACAACAACGTGAACATCTTATACAATTCCATTAAAATGGACAACTTCTTAAATCATGACAACTTAGACCAACTTATACATCTTCACTAAGATTCAGCAGCAACAATTGCAGCATATAACAGTGCTAGAATAACATATCATCAATAAGAAATGAATCATATACATCATAGAACATCATAATATTATGTATCATACAATACTCACATAATGTATTCCAACATATCAACAACAATAACCACATATACATTAATCAATTACATTCATATCAAAGTCCAAAACATTCTTCAAAAGCAAATCAAGTTTGATCAATGAGACATAAGCCAAATACTCATAAAACACCTCAACTAAATCCCTAATACTTAAGTTGAAGTTGGGAAACCAATCATAAGTTTTTGGACTAACTTGAGATTAGTTATGCTAAGTTTTCTTAAAGTTTTCTGAAGACCCACTTGGACTATTTTCATCAAAAACTCAAAATCTACACATAATTTTCTAGTCACTCCAAAGCCATTAGAAAGCTAACTCAATTATCTACAACTTTTATGTTTACACCGAGAGCCAATTCAACACGGAAACGGGTGAAAAAGACAGAAGAACGCAACAATCAAAGTTCTGACAGCACGCAACGAAAGTACAACAAGCAGTCACCCATGAGGGGCTGCCTTGCTGCGCTTAGGCGTGGAAAACGTGGGAAGGCAGTAGCCCACCTGCGACGCAGCTCTGTGCAGTCCCATTTTTTTTCGGTTTCACCGTTTCGTCCGTAAAAACCTAACTGTTACTCCGAATCCGATTCCGTATTCGCTTACGCGTTCTATTCGACAAATTCTATCATATTTTACTGAAAAATCATATTTTTAAATCTCCAAAACAACTTATCCTAGAATCACTTATTTCTCAAAAACACTTAAAATCACTTTTTCTCAGAATCTCAACTTTTCATCCATTCTCATGTTTCTAACCATCAAACTATTTCTAATAACATTCCTATAGGATATCTAAGGTTTGTTCATGATTCTCTCATAAATTCTACGGTTCTTCATCATCTAATCATCAAAATCGCTCATAAACCCTAATTCTTAAACTCACCGACTTCTCATCTAATCATATGTTTTAAACCTCAAAACTATTCCAATAATCATTCTACGGATTATCTAAGGACTGTTCACAGTTTCTACATCAATCTAACAATTTTCATCCATTAATCCTCAATTCTTCACTCAAAACCCTAATCCTCTTAATCTCACAAAGTCTCCCCAACTTTGTTAGATGTAATCTAATGATTTACAACTTAATATTAAAGCAAGATAGTCTCACCCTTACCTTAGATTAATTCGTGAATCAGCAGCAACGTTCTTCTTTCCTAAGGTATTCTCCTCTTCTCTTGACTTTTCTCTTCTCTTCTCTTATTTCTTGTTCTCCTCTTTTCCAAAAAAGTGGTTTTAGGGTAAACTCTTTCTAACCTAAGCTTCTCTATTTATAATACTAAAATATTCTTCCCAAATCTATTTAGGCCCAACAACTTACTCTTCTTTCTATTCTAACCCCCAAATCCACTCACACTAATAATCCTCATATTCTAATAAATAATATTTCTCTACTAAATATATAATAATACATCAAATAACAAATATATATCTATAACAATTAACAAATATATTAACTAAATTATAAAAAGACATCTAATCTCAACAAATCATATATCCCTCATATACAACATATAAATATATTCTAAAACTAATTAAAATAATTAAATAAAAAGGAGGGCGTTACAACTCTCCCCAACTTAAAAGAATTTCGTCCTCGAAATTCAAGCACAATAGAAAATAAATTTAGTCATTACTTCTTCAAACAAAACACAAAAACCACATCAAGTTAGTCAGTTAAACATGATCACATAAAAAACATAACTACTAACTAGAAAACATGACGACACGACACAACGACTCCTCTACTTGGCCGGATGGACCGACCAGCTCTGATACCAATTGTAACACCCCGTTTTCTCAACATAAAAATTTCATATTAAATCAGAGTATTCAAATCATAAACGGAATGTCACATACTACTTTAAAGTCATAAAATAGATATTAATAAATATCCTTCCAGGTTCAACATCATAAAAGTATGGAAATACGCAGTGGAAATAGTTCGACATGAATAAAGTCTTGGCACGCAGGCCTTATCAGAAAATCTCATAATTTGGTTCAATACTTATTCATAAAAAGTTCATAAAAGACACGTAAGGAATAGATATGAAAGTAAGTCCCATCCCGTTACGTATCAGAGCACCTAGACACAAGTGAGGAGTCCACTCACGAACACTTCTAGTCTTTATTACCTGCAAGTTACCCATACGAAGGGCAACATTTTCAAGCAGAAGGGGTGAGATTTCTCAAACAATAATATTAAACATATAAATCATATAAAGTACATTCAACAACTTAAACATCATTAACATATCTTATACTCCATTAACTAGCATCATTAATCTCCTACATTAGTTATACCCTTCATCTTATATCATCTTAATTATAGACGTAAACATCATCATATAACATCAATTACTAATTCATAAACATCAGCATACATCATCAAATATTAATTACAAACATCAACACATATAATGATCATAAACATCAACACATATAATGATCATAAGCATCAACATCTAACACCAAATATAATCATAAGCATCATCATGTATTTCACATAAGTGTCATTATCAAAGCATATCATTTATCGAAAACAACTTCATAATTAAGTTCGTAATCAACTTCTTAAACAAACATCATCATTAAATCATCATCAAATATAAGTTATGACGACTCTACAATGCAACAACATCTTCAACAACAACTTAGACAACTTCAACAACAACTTAGACAACTTCAATATGCATGTGGTACCACCAGGGCATTAACCCCCCTTCGCTAAGGTCATATTTGGACCTGTCGGGCATTAAGCCCCCATCGCTAAGGTCATAAAGAACCTGTCGGGCATTAAGCCCCCATCGCTAAGGTCATAAAGAACCTGTCGGGTATTAATCCCCCATCACTGACTATGCAACGACACAATCTTCCTACAACTTGGACAACAACGTGAACATCTTATACAATTCTATTAAAATGGACAACTTCTTAAATCATGACAACTTAGACCGACTTATACATCTTCACTAAGATTCAGCAGCAACAAACAGCAACAATTGCAGCATATAACAGTGCTTGAATATCATATCATCAATAAGAAATGAATCATATACATCATAGAACATCATAATATTATGTATCATACAATACTCACATAATGTTTTCTGAAGACCCACTTGGACTATTTTCATCAAAACTCAAAATCTACACATAATTTTCTAGTCACTCCAAAACCATTAGAAAACTAACTCAATTATCTACAACATTTATGTTTACACCGAGAGCCAATTCAACACGGAAATGGGTGAAAAAGACACAAGAACACAACAATCGAAGTTCTGACAGCGCGCAACGAAAGCACAACAAGCAGTCACCCATGAGGGGCTGCCTTGCTACGCTCAGGCATGGAAAAATGTGCCCAGGCGTGGGAAGGCAGTAGCCCACCTGCGACGCAGCTCTGTGCAGTCCCATTTTTTTCGGTTTCACCGTTTCGTCCGTAAAAACCTAACCGTTACTCCGAATTCGATTCCGTTTTCGCCTACGCGTTCTATTCGACAAATTCTATCATATTTTACTGAAAAATCATAATTTTAAATCTCCAAAACAGCTTATCCTAGAATCACTTATTTCTCAAAAACACTTAAAATCACTTTTTCTCAGAATCTCAACTTTTCATCCATTCTCATGTTTCTAACCATCAAACTACTGCTAATAACATTCCTATAGGATATCTAAGGTTTGTTCATGATTCTCACATCAGTTCTACGGTTCTTCATCATCTAATCATCAAAATCGCTCATAAACCCTAATTCTTAAACTCACCGACTTCTCATCTAATCATATGTTTTAAACCTCAAAACTATTGCAATAATCATTCTACGGATTATCTAAGGACTGTTCACAATTTCTACATCAATCTAACAATTTTCATCCATTAATCCTCAATTCTTCACTCAAAACCCTAATCCTCTTAATCTCACAAACTCTCCCCAACTTTGTTAGATGTAATCTAATGATTTACAACTTAATATTAGAGCAAGATAGTCTCACCCTTACCTTAGATTAATTCCTGAATCAGCAGCAACGTTCTTCTTTCCTAAGGTATTCTCCCCTTCTCTTGACTTTTCTCTTCTCTTCTCTTCTTTCTTGGGTGGCATTTAGGGTGGGTAGCAGCAATACTTTCCCACCATGGGAAAGTTTTTTTTAAACATTGGATTAAGTAAGAAACATAATATTATCATGGTCTGTCAGTACTAGATCTAACCACTTATCCTCTATTATCATCTTCCTCCTAGCCTCACCATCTTATCCGACCTTCCACTGTGACCTTCATCCACCGTATCTTCCTCTGATGCAAAATAAGAATTCAACAAAGAGGAAATTGGAATTTTAATTCTTTCTACCAAACCCACCATCGAAGAAAACAAAGAACATAAGTGTTGGCTTCAAATTCTGCTTTTTTTTTTTCCCTTTTAAGCCAAGCAAAATAAGAATTCAACAAAGAGGAAATTGGAATTTTAATTCTTTCTACCAAACCCACCATCGAAGAAAACAAAGAACATAAGTGTTGGCTTCAAATTCTGCTTTAAGAACATGAATCAAAATAAGAACATGAAAATCTGCTTTAAGAACATGAATCAAAATAAGAACATGAAACAAAGAACAAATATACTCGATTTCAAGAATCAAAATAAGAACATGAAAATCTGAGCATAAGAAAATCCTTAATTTTAGAATTGTGTTCTTAGAATCATTTTATAAGCATCTGAAGACTACTCAGATCCAATCCCAGCAAATCTCGCATTTTAAGAAACCCAGTAAAGCAAAACAACCATGAGTGATCTTGAGTTCATTGACTCGTTGATCACGTGATGGTGATTCAGGCTTGTGAGTGGACGACTACGAGGAGAGGGTTACGAGTGGAAATTGATGGCAGGGCCGAGAAAGGAGATTCTTGAAGGGAGAATGGAGTCGGAGATGTAGGTTTCAATGTCGATCTCGGATGCGTTGGTGGAGGGTTAAACTCTTCTCCACTGTAGATGTAAATTTCAGATCTGAAGGTTGAAGAAATGTGAAAGAAAAACAGAAAAAATATAGTGTACATAGACCATGTTAAAATCTATACACCTCTTTAATCTAATGGACAAAATTTATTTTCCCATGGTGGGAAAGAATTCTTCCTACCCACCCTAAATGCCACCTCTTTCTTGTTCTCCTCTTTTCCAAAAAAGCGATTTTAGGGTAAACTCTTTCTAACCTAAGCTTTTCTATTTATAATACTAAAATATTCTTCCCAAATCTATTTAGGCCCAACAACTTACTCTTCTTTCTATTCTAACCCCCAAATCCACTCACACTAATAATCCTCATATTCTAATAAATAATATTTCTCTACTAAATATATAATAATACACCAAATAACAAATATATATCTATAACAATTAACAAATATATTATGCTAGTAAATACCAACATATAACATAACAAAATATCACTCAACAAAATATATTAACTAAATTATAAAAAGACATCTAATCTCAACAAATCATATATCCCTCATATACAACATATAAATATAGAAATATATTCTAAAACTAATTAAAATAATTAAATAAAAAGGAGGGCGTTACAACTCTCCCCAACTTAAAAGAATTTCGTCCTCGAAATTCAAGCACAATAGAAAATAAATTTAGTCATTACTTCTTCAAACAAAACACAAAAACCACATCAAGTTAGTCAGTTAAACATGATCACATAAAAAACATAACTACTAACTAGAATACATGACGACACGACACAACGATTCATCTACTTGGCTGGACGGACCGACCAGCTCTGATACCAATTGTAACACCCCGTTTTCTCAACATAAAAATTTCATATTAAATCAGAGTATTCAAATCATAAACGGAATGTCACATACTACTTTAAAGTCATAAAATAGATATTAATAAATATCCTTCCAGGTTCAACATCATAAAAGTATGGAAATACGCAGTGGAAATAGTTCGACATGAATAAAGTCTTGGCACGCAGGCCTTATCAGAAAATCTCATAATTTGGTTCAATACTTATTCATAAAAAGTTCATAAAAGACACGTAAGGAATAGATATGAAAGTAAGTCCCATCCCGTTACGTATCAGAGCACCTAGACACAAGTGAGGAGTCCACTCACGAACACTTCTAGTCTTTATTACCTGCAAGTTACCCATACGAAGGGCAACATTTTCAAGCAGAAGGGGTGAGATTTCTCAAACAATAATATTAAACATATAAATCATAGAAAGTACATTCAACAACTTAAACATCATTAACATATCTTATACTCCATTAACTAGCATCATTAATCTCCTACATTAGTTATACCCTTCATCTTATATCATCTTAATTATAGACGTAAACATCATCATATAACATCAATTACTAATTCATAAACATCAGCATACATCATCAAATATTAATTACAAACATCAACACATATAATGATCATAAACATCAACACATATAATGATCATAAGCATCAACATCTAACACCAAATATAATCATAAGCATCATCATGTATTTCACATAAGTATCATTATCAAAACATATCATTTATCGAAAACAACTTCATAATTAAGTTCGTAATCAACTTCTTAAACAAACATCATCATTAAATCATCATCAACTATAAGTTATGACGACTCTACAATGCAACAACATCTTCAACAACAACTTAGACAACTTCAACAACAACTTAGACAACTTCAATATGCATGTGGTACCACCAGGGCATTAACCCCCCTTCGCTAAGGTCATATTTGGACCTGTCGGGCATTAAGCCCCCATCGCTAAGGTCATACAGAACCTGTCGGGCATTAAGCCCCCATCGCTAAGGTCATAAAGAACCTGTCGGGTATTAAGCCCCCATCACTGACTATGCAACGACACAATCTTCCTACAACTTGGACAACAACGTGAACATCTTATACAATTCCATTAAAATGGACAACTTCTTAAATCATGACAACTTAGACCGACTTATACATCTTCACTAAGATTCAGCAGCAACAAACAGCAACAATTGCAGCATATAACAGTGCTAGAATATCATATCATCAATAAGAAATGAATCATATACATCATAGAACATCATAATATTATGTATCATACAATACTCACATAATGTATTCCAACATATCAACAACAATAACCACATATACATTAATCAATTACATTCATATCAAAGTCCAAAACATTCTTCAAAAGCAAATCAAGTTTGATCAATGAGACATAAGCCAAATACTCATAAAACACCTCAACTAAATCCCTAATACTTAAGTTGAAGTTGGGAAACCAAGCATAAGTTTTTGGACTAACTTGGGATTAGTTATGCTAAGTTTTCTTAAAGTTTTCTGAAGACCCACTTGGACTATTTTCATCAAAACTCAAAATCTACACATAATTTTCTAGTCACTCCAAAACCATTAGAAAACTAACTCAATTATCTACAACTTTTATGTTTACACCGAGAGCCAATTCAACACGGAAATGGGTGAAAAAGACACAAGAACACAACAATCGAAGTTCTGACAGCATGCAACGAAAGCACAACAAGCAGTCACCCATGAGGGGCTGCCTTGCTACGCTCAGGCATGGAAAAATGCGCCCAGGCATGGGAAGGCAGTAGCCCACCTGCGACGCAGCTCTGTGCAGTCCCATTTTTTTCGGTTTCACCGTTTCGTCCGTAAAAACCTAACCGTTACTCCGAATCCGATTCCGTTTTCGCCTACGCGTTCTATTCGACAAATTCTATCATATTTTACTGAAAAATCATATTTTTAAATCTCCAAAACAGCTTATCCTAGAATCACTTATTTCTCAAAAACACTTAAAATCACTTTTTCTCAGAATCTCAACTTTTCATCCATTCTCATGTTTCTAACCATCAAACTACTGCTAATAACATTCCTATAGGATATCTAAGGTTTGTTCATGATTCTCACATCAGTTCTACGGTTCTTCATCATCTAATCATCAAAATCGCTCATAAACCCTAATTCTTAAACTCACCGACTTCTCATCTAATCATATGTTTTAAACCTCAAAACTATTGCAATAATCATTCTACGGATTATCTAAGGACTGTTCACAATTTCTACATCAATCTAACAATTTTCATCCATTAATCCTCAATTCTTCACTCAAAACCCTAATCCTCTTAATCTCACAAACTCTCCCCAACTTTGTTAGATGTAATCTAATGATTTACAACTTAATATTAGAGCAAGATAGTCTCACCCTTACCTTAGATTAATTCCTGAATCAGCAGCAACGTTCTTCTTTCCTAAGGTATTCTCCCCTTCTCTTGACTTTTCTCTTCTCTTCTCTTCTTTCTTGGGTGGCATTTAGGGTGGGTAGCAGCAATACTTTCCCACCATGGGAAAGTTTTTTTTAAACATTGGATTAAGTAAGAAACATAATATTATCATGGTCTGTCAGTACTAGATCTAACCACTTATCCTCTATTATCATCTTCCTCCTAGCCTCACCATCTTATCCGACCTTCCACTGTGACCTTCATCCACCGTATCTTCCTCTGATGCAAAATAAGAATTCAACAAAGAGGAAATTGGAATTTTAATTCTTTCTACCAAACCCACCATCGAAGAAAACAAAGAACATAAGTGTTGGCTTCAAATTCTGCTTTTTTTTTTTCCCTTTTAAGCCAAGCAAAATAAGAATTCAACAAAGAGGAAATTGGAATTTTAATTCTTTCTACCAAACCCACCATCGAAGAAAACAAAGAACATAAGTGTTGGCTTCAAATTCTGCTTTAAGAACATGAATCAAAATAAGAACATGAAAATCTGCTTTAAGAACATGAATCAAAATAAGAACATGAAACAAAGAACAAATATACTCGATTTCAAGAATCAAAATAAGAACATGAAAATCTGAGCATAAGAAAATCCTTAATTTTAGAATTGTGTTCTTAGAATCATTTTATAAGCATCTGAAGACTACTCAGATCCAATCCCAGCAAATCTCGCATTTTAAGAAACCCAGTAAAGCAAAACAACCATGAGTGATCTTGAGTTCATTGACTCGTTGATCACGTGATGGTGATTCAGGCTTGTGAGTGGACGACTACGAGGAGAGGGTTACGAGTGGAAATTGATGGCAGGGCCGAGAAAGGAGATTCTTGAAGGGAGAATGGAGTCGGAGATGTAGGTTTCAATGTCGATCTCGGATGCGTTGGTGGAGGGTTAAACTCTTCTCCACTGTAGATGTAAATTTCAGATCTGAAGGTTGAAGAAATGTGAAAGAAAAACAGAAAAAATATAGTGTACATAGACCATGTTAAAATCTATACACCTCTTTAATCTAATGGACAAAATTTATTTTCCCATGGTGGGAAAGAATTCTTCCTACCCACCCTAAATGCCACCTCTTTCTTGTTCTCCTCTTTTCCAAAAAAGCGATTTTAGGGTAAACTCTTTCTAACCTAAGCTTTTCTATTTATAATACTAAAATATTCTTCCCAAATCTATTTAGGCCCAACAACTTACTCTTCTTTCTATTCTAACCCCCAAATCCACTCACACTAATAATCCTCATATTCTAATAAATAATATTTCTCTACTAAATATATAATAATACACCAAATAACAAATATATATCTATAACAATTAACAAATATATTATGCTAGTAAATACCAACATATAACATAACAAAATATCACTCAACAAAATATATTAACTAAATTATAAAAAGACATCTAATCTCAACAAATCATATATCCCTCATATACAACATATAAATATAGAAATATATTCTAAAACTAATTAAAATAATTAAATAAAAAGGAGGGCGTTACAACTCTCCCCAACTTAAAAGAATTTCGTCCTCGAAATTCAAGCACAATAGAAAATAAATTTAGTCATTACTTCTTCAAACAAAACACAAAAACCACATCAAGTTAGTCAGTTAAACATGATCACATAAAAAACATAACTACTAACTAGAATACATGACGACACGACACAACGATTCATCTACTTGGCTGGACGGACCGACCAGCTCTGATACCAATTGTAACACCCCGTTTTCTCAACATAAAAATTTCATATTAAATCAGAGTATTCAAATCATAAACGGAATGTCACATACTACTTTAAAGTCATAAAATAGATATTAATAAATATCCTTCCAGGTTCAACATCATAAAAGTATGGAAATACGCAGTGGAAATAGTTCGACATGAATAAAGTCTTGGCACGCAGGCCTTATCAGAAAATCTCATAATTTGGTTCAATACTTATTCATAAAAAGTTCATAAAAGACACGTAAGGAATAGATATGAAAGTAAGTCCCATCCCGTTACGTATCAGAGCACCTAGACACAAGTGAGGAGTCCACTCACGAACACTTCTAGTCTTTATTACCTGCAAGTTACCCATACGAAGGGCAACATTTTCAAGCAGAAAGGGTGAGATTTCTCAAACAATAATATTAAACATATAAATCATAGAAAGTACATTCAACAACTTAAACATCATTAACATATCTTATACTCCATTAACTAGCATCATTAATCTCCTACATTAGTTATACCCTTCATCTTATATCATCTTAATTATAGACGTAAACATCATCATATAACATCAATTACTAATTCATAAACATCAGCATACATCATCAAATATTAATTACAAACATCAACACATATAATGATCATAAACATCAACACATATAATGATCATAAGCATCAACATCTAACACCAAATATAATCATAAGCATCATCATGTATTTCACATAAGTATCATTATCAAAACATATCATTTATCGAAAACAACTTCATAATTAAGTTCGTAATCAACTTCTTAAACAAACATCATCATTAAATCATCATCAACTATAAGTTATGACGACTCTACAATGCAACAACATCTTCAACAACAACTTAGACAACTTCAACAACAACTTAGACAACTTCAATATGCATGTGGTACCACCAGGGCATTAACCCCCCTTCGCTAAGGTCATATTTGGACCTGTCGGGCATTAAGCCCCCATCGCTAAGGTCATACAGAACCTGTCGGGCATTAAGCCCCCATCGCTAAGGTCATAAAGAACCTGTCGGGTATTAAGCCCCCATCACTGACTATGCAACGACACAATCTTCCTACAACTTGGACAACAACGTGAACATCTTATACAATTCCATTAAAATGGACAACTTCTTAAATCATGACAACTTAGACCGACTTATACATCTTCACTAAGATTCAGCAGCAACAAACAGCAACAATTGCAGCATATAACAGTGCTAGAATATCATATCATCAATAAGAAATGAATCATATACATCATAGAACATCATAATATTATGTATCATACAATACTCACATAATGTATTCCAACATATCAACAACAATAACCACATATACATTAATCAATTACATTCATATCAAAGTCCAAAACATTCTTCAAAAGCAAATCAAGTTTGATCAATGAGACATAAGCCAAATACTCATAAAACACCTCAACTAAATCCCTAATACTTAAGTTGAAGTTGGGAAACCAAGCATAAGTTTTTGGACTAACTTGGGATTAGTTATGCTAAGTTTTCTTAAAGTTTTCTGAAGACCCACTTGGACTATTTTCATCAAAACTCAAAATCTACACATAATTTTCTAGTCACTCCAAAACCATTAGAAAACTAACTCAATTATCTACAACTTTTATGTTTACACCGAGAGCCAATTCAACACGGAAATGGGTGAAAAAGACACAAGAACACAACAATCGAAGTTCTGACAGCATGCAACGAAAGCACAACAAGCAGTCACCCATGAGGGGCTGCCTTGCTACGCTCAGGCATGGAAAAATGCGCCCAGGCATGGGAAGGCAGTAGCCCACCTGCGACGCAGCTCTGTGCAGTCCCATTTTTTTCGGTTTCACCGTTTCGTCCGTAAAAACCTAACCGTTACTCCGAATCCGATTCCGTTTTCGCCTACGCGTTCTATTCGACAAATTCTATCATATTTTACTGAAAAATCATATTTTTAAATCTCCAAAACAGCTTATCCTAGAATCACTTATTTCTCAAAAACACTTAAAATCACTTTTTCTCAGAATCTCAACTTTTCATCCATTCTCATGTTTCTAACCATCAAACTACTGCTAATAACATTCCTATAGGATATCTAAGGTTTGTTCATGATTCTCACATCAGTTCTACGGTTCTTCATCATCTAATCATCAAAATCGCTCATAAACCCTAATTCTTAAACTCACCGACTTCTCATCTAATCATATGTTTTAAACCTCAAAACTATTGCAATAATCATTCTACGGATTATCTAAGGACTGTTCACAATTTCTACATCAATCTAACAATTTTCATCCATTAATCCTCAATTCTTCACTCAAAACCCTAATCCTCTTAATCTCACAAACTCTCCCCAACTTTGTTAGATGTAATCTAATGATTTACAACTTAATATTAGAGCAAGATAGTCTCACCCTTACCTTAGATTAATTCCTGAATCAGCAGCAACGTTCTTCTTTCCTAAGGTATTCTCCCCTTCTCTTGACTTTTCTCTTCTCTTCTCTTCTTTCTTGGGTGGCATTTAGGGTGGGTAGCAGCAATACTTTCCCACCATGGGAAAGTTTTTTTTAAACATTGGATTAAGTAAGAAACATAATATTATCATGGTCTGTCAGTACTAGATCTAACCACTTATCCTCTATTATCATCTTCCTCCTAGCCTCACCATCTTATCCGACCTTCCACTGTGACCTTCATCCACCGTATCTTCCTCTGATGCAAAATAAGAATTCAACAAAGAGGAAATTGGAATTTTAATTCTTTCTACCAAACCCACCATCGAAGAAAACAAAGAACATAAGTGTTGGCTTCAAATTCTGCTTTTTTTTTTCCCTTTTAAGCCAAGCAAAATAAGAATTCAACAAAGAGGAAATTGGAATTTTAATTCTTTCTACCAAACCCACCATCGAAGAAAACAAAGAACATAAGTGTTGGCTTCAAATTCTGCTTTAAGAACATGAATCAAAATAAGAACATGAAAATCTGCTTTAAGAACATGAATCAAAATAAGAACATGAAACAAAGAACAAATATACTCGATTTCAAGAATCAAAATAAGAACATGAAAATCTGAGCATAAGAAAATCCTTAATTTTAGAATTGTGTTCTTAGAATCATTTTATAAGCATCTGAAGACTACTCAGATCCAATCCCAGCAAATCTCGCATTTTAAGAAACCCAGTAAAGCAAAACAACCATGAGTGATCTTGAGTTCATTGACTCGTTGATCACGTGATGGTGATTCAGGCTTGTGAGTGGACGACTACGAGGAGAGGGTTACGAGTGGAAATTGATGGCAGGGCCGAGAAAGGAGATTCTTGAAGGGAGAATGGAGTCGGAGATGT
Organism: Medicago sativa; assembly: GCF_051527215.1. Lineage (NCBI taxonomy): Eukaryota > Viridiplantae > Streptophyta > Magnoliopsida > Fabales > Fabaceae > Medicago > Medicago sativa. Next base: position 32,412,520 of record NC_140756.1, on the reverse strand, counting down.
AGGTTTCAATGTCGATCTCGGATGCGTTGGTGGAGGGTTAAACTCTTCTCCACTGTAGATGTAAATTTCAGATCTGAAGGTTGAAGAAATGTGAAAGAAAAACAGAAAAAATATAGTGTACATAGACCATGTTAAAATCTATACACCTCTTTAATCTAATGGACAAAATTTATTTTCCCATGGTGGGAAAGAATTCTTCCTACCCACCCTAAATGCCACCTCTTTCTTGTTCTCCTCTTTTCCAAAAAAGCGATTTTAGGGTAAACTCTTTCTAACCTAAGCTTCTCTATTTATAATACTAAAATATTCTTCCCAAATCTATTTAGGCCCAACAACTTACTCTTCTTTCTATTCTAACCCCCAAATCCACTCACACTAATAATCCTCATATTCTAATAAATAATATTTCTCTACTAAATATATAATAATACACCAAATAACAAATATATATCTATAAAAATTAACAAATATATTATGCTAGTAAATACCAACATATAACATAACAAAATATCACTCAACAAAATATATTAACTATATTATAAAAAGACATCTAATCTCAACAAATCATATATCCCTCATATACAACATATAAATATAGAAATATATTCTAAAACTAATTAAAATAATTAAATAAAAAGGAGGGCGTTACAACTCTCCCCAACTTAAAAGAATTTCGTCCTCGAAATTCAAGCACAATAGAAAATAAATTTAGTCATTACTTCTTCAACCAAAACACAAAAACCACATCAAGTTAGTCAGTTAAACATGATCACATAAAAAACATAACTACTAACTAGAATACATGACGACACGACACAACGATTCATCTACTTGGCTGGACGGACCGACCAGCTCTGATACCAATTGTAACACCCCGTTTTCTCAACATAAAAATTTCATATTAAATCAGAGTATTCAAATCATAAACGGAATGTCACATACTACTTTAAAGTCATAAAATAGATATTAATAAATATCCTTCCAGGTTCAACATCATAAAAGTCTGGAAATACGCAGTGGAAATAGTTCGACATGAATAAAGTCTTGGCACGCAGGCCTTATCAGAAAATCTCATAATTTGGTTCAATACTTATTCATAAAAAGTTCATAAAAGACACGTAAGGAATAGATATGAAAGTAAGTCCCATCCCGTTACGTATCAGAGCACCTAGACACAAGTGAGGAGTCCACTCACGAACACTTCTAGTCTTTATTACCTGCAAGTTACCCATACGAAGGGCAACATTTTCAAGCAGAAGGGGTGAGATTTCTCAAACAATAATATTAAACATATAAATCATAGAAAGTACATTCAACAACTTAAACATCATTAACATATCTTATACTCCATTAACTAGCATCATTAATCTCCTACATTAGTTATACCCTTCATCTTATATCATCTTAATTATAGACGTAAACATCATCATATAACATCAATTACTAATTCATAAACATCAGCATACATCATCAAATATTAATTACAAACATCAACACATATAATGATCATAAACATCAACACATATAATGATCATAAGCATCAACATCTAACACCAAATATAATCATAAGCATCATCATGTATTTCACATAAGTATCATTATCAAAACATATCATTTATCGAAAACAACTTCATAATTAAGTTCGTAATCAACTTCTTAAACAAACATCATCATTAAATCATCATCAACTATAAGTTATGACGACTCTACAATGCAACAACATCTTCAACAACAACTTAGACAACTTCAACAACAACTTAGACAACTTCAATATGCATGTGGTACCACCAGGGCATTAACCCCCCTTCGCTAAGGTCATATTTGGACCTGTCGGGCATTAAGCCCCCATCGCTAAGGTCATAAAGAACCTGTCGGGCATTAAGCCCCCATCGCTAAGGTCATAAAGAACCTGTCGGGTATTAAGCCCCCATCACTGACTATGCAACGACACAATCTTCCTACGACTTGGACAACAACGTGAACATCTTATACAATTCCATTAAAATGGACAACTTCTTAAATCATGACAACTTAGACCGACTTATACATCTTCACTAAGATTCAGCAGCAACAAACAGCAACAATTGCAGCATATAACAGTGCTAGAATATCATATCATCAATAAGAAATGAATCATATACATCATAGAACATCATAATATTATGTATCATACAATACTCACATAATGTATTCCAACATATCAACAACAATAACCACATATACATTAATCAATTACATTCATATCAAAGTCCAAAACATTCTTCAAAAGCAAATCAAGTTTGATCAATGAGACATAAGCCAAATACTCATGAAACACCTCAACTAAATCCCTAATACTTAAGTTGAAGTTGGGAAACCAAGCATAAGTTTTTGGACTAACTTGGGATTAGTTATGCTAAGTTTTCTTAAAGTTTTCTGAAGACCCACTTGGACTATTTTCATCAAAACTCAAAATCTACACATAATTTTCTAGTCAATCCAAAACCATTAGAAAGCTAACTCAATTATATACAACTTTTATGTTTACACCGAGAGCCAATTCTACACGGAAATGGGTGAAAAAGACACAAGAACACAACAATCGAAGTTCTGACAGCACGCAACGAAAGCACAACAAGCAGTCACCCATGAGGGGCTGCCTTGCTACGCTCAGGCATGGAAAAATGCGCCCAGCCGTGGGAAGGCAGTAGCCCACCTGCGACGCAGCTCTGTGCAGTCCCATTTTTTTCGGTTTCACCGTTTCGTCCGTAAAAACCTAACCGTTACTCCGAATCCGATTCCGTTTTTGCCTACGCGTTCTATTCGACAAATTCTATCATATTTTACTGAAAAATCATATTTTTAAATCTCCAAAACAGCTTATCCTAGAATCACTTATTTCTCAAAAACACTTAAAATCACGTTTTCTCAGAATCTCAACTTTTCATCCATTCTCATGTTTCTAACCATCAAACTACTGCTAATAACATTCCTATAGGATATCTAAGGTTTGTTCATGATTCTCACATCAGTTCTACGGTTCTTCATCATCTAATCATCAAAATCGCTCATAAACCCTAATTCTTAAACTCACCGACTTCTCATCTAATCATATGTTTTAAACCTCAAAACTATTCCAATAATCATTCTACGGATTATCTAAGGACTGTTCACAATTTCTACATCAATCTAACAATTTTCATCCATTAATCCTCAATTCTTCACTCAAAACCCTAATCCTCTTAATCTCACAAACTCTCCCCAACTTTGTTAGATGTAATCTAATGATTTACAACTTAATATTAGAGCAAGATAGTCTCACCCTTACCTTAGATTAATTCCTGAATCAGCAGCAACGTTCTTCTTTCCTAAGGTATTCTCCCCTTCTCTTGACTTTTCTCTTCTCTTCTCTTCTTTCTTGGGTGGCATTTAGGGTGGGTAGCAGCAATACTTTCCCACCATGGGAAAGTTTTTTTTAAACATTGGATTAAGTAAGAAACATAATATTATCATGGTCTGTCAGTACTAGATCTAACCACTTATCCTCTATTATCATCTTCCTCCTAGCCTCACCATCTTATCCGACCTTCCACTGTGACCTTCATCCACCGTCTCTTCCTCTGATGCAAAATAAGAATTCAACAAAGAGGAAATTGGAATTTTAATTCTTTCTACCAAACCCACCATCGAAGAAAACAAAGAACATAAGTGTTGGCTTCAAATTCTGCTTTTTTTTTTCCCTTTTAAGCCAAGCAAAATAAGAATTCAACAAAGAGGAAATTGGAATTTTAATTCTTTCTACCAAACCCACCATCGAAGAAAACAAAGAACATAAGTGTTGGCATCAAATTCTGCTTTAAGAACATGAATCAAAATAAGAACATGAAAATCTGCTTTAAGAACATGAATCAAAATAAGAACATGAAACAAAGAACAAATATACTCGATTTCAAGAATCAAAATAAGAACATGAAAATCTGAGCATAAGAAAATCCTTAATTTTAGAATTGTGTTCTTAGAATCATTTTATAAGCATCTGAAGACTACTCAGATCCAATCCCAGCAAATCTCGCATTTTAAGAAACCCAGTAAAGCAAAACAACCATGAGTGATCTTGAGTTCATTGACTCGTTGATCACGTGATGGTGATTCAGGCTTGTGAGTGGACGACTACAAGGAGAGGGTTACGAGTGGAAATTGATGGCAGGGCCGAGAAAGGAGATTCTTGAAGGGAGAATGGAGTCGGAGATGTAGGTTTCAATGTCGATCTCGGATGCGTTGGTGGAGGGTTAAACTCTTCTCCACTGTAGATGTAAATTTCAGATCTGAAGGTTGAAGAAATGTGAAAGAAAAACAGAAAAAATATAGTGTACATAGACCATGTTAAAATCTATACACCTCTTTAATCTAATGGACAAAATTTATTTTCCCATGGTGGGAAAGAATTCTTCCTACCCACCCTAAATGCCACCTCTTTCTTGTTCTCCTCTTTTCCAAAAAAGCGATTTTAGGGTAAACTCTTTCTAACCTAAGCTTCTCTATTTATAATACTAAAATATTCTTCCCAAATCTATTTAGGCCCAACAACTTACTCTTCTTTCTATTCTAACCCCCAAATCCACTCACACTAATAATCCTCATATTCTAATAAATAATATTTCTCTACTAAATATATAATAATACACCAAATAACAAATATATATCTATAACAATTAACAAATATATTATGCTAGTAAATACCAACATATAACATAACAAAATATCACTCAACAAAATATATTAACTAAATTATAAAAAGACATCTAATCTCAACAAATCATATATCCCTCATATACAACATATAAATATAGAAATATATTCTAAAACTAATTAAAATAATTAAATAAAAAGGAGGGCGTTACAACTCTCCCCAACTTAAAAGAATTTCGTCCTCGAAATTCAAGCACAATAGAAAATAAATTTAGTCATTACTTCTTCAAACAAAACACAAAAACCACATCAAGTTAGTCAGTTAAACATGATCACATAAAAAATATAACTACTAACTAGAAAACATGACGACACGACACAACGACTCATCTACTTGGCCGGACGGACCGACCAGCTCTGATACCAATTGTAACACCCCGTTTTCTCAACATAAAAATTTCATATTAAATCAGAGTATTCAAATCATAAACGGAATGTCACATACTACTTTAAAGTCATAAAATAGATATTAATAAATATCCTTCCAGGTTCAACATCATAAAAGTCTGGAAATACGCAGCGGAAATAGTTCGACATGAATAAAGTCTTGGCGCGCAGGCCTTATCAGAAAATCTCATAATTTGGTTCAATACTTATTCATAAAAAGTTCATAAAAGACACGTAAGGAATAGATATGAAAGTAAGTCCCATCCCGTTACGTATCAGAGCACCTAGACACAAGTGAGGAGTCCACTCACGAACACTTCTAGTCTTTATTACCTGCAAGTTACCCATACGAAGGGCAACATTTTCAAGCAGAAGGGGTGAGATTTCTCAAACAATAATATTAAACATATAAATCATAGAAAGTACATTCAACAACTTAAACATCATTAACATATCTTATACTCCATTAACTAGCATCATTAATCTCCTACATTAGTTATACCCTTCATCTTATATCATCTTAATTATAGACGTAAACATCATCATATAACATCAATTACTAATTCATAAACATCAGCATACATCATCAAATATTAATTACAAACATCAACACATATAATGATCATAAACATCAACACATATAATGATCATAAGCATCAACATCTAACACCAAATATAATCATAAGCATCATCATGTATTTCACATAAGTATCATTATCAAAGCATATCATTTATCGAAAACAACTTCATAATTAAGTTCGTAATCAACTTCTTAAACAGACATCATCATTAAATCATCATCAACTATAAGTTATGATGACTCTACAATGCAACAACATCTTCAACAACAACTTAGACAACTTCAACAACAACTTAGACAACTTCAATATGTATGTGGTACCACCAGGGCATTAACCCCCATTCGCTAAGGTCATATTTGGACCTGTCGGGCATTAAGCCCCCATCGCTAAGGTCATAAAGAACCTGTCGGGTATTAAGCCCCCATCACTGACTATGCAACGACACAATCTTCCTACAACTTGGACAACAACGTGAACATCTTATACAATTCCATTAAAATGGACAACTTCTTAAATCATGACAACTTAGACCGACTTATACATCTTCACTAAGATTCAGCAGCAACAAACAGCAACAATTGCAGCATATAACAGTGCTAGAATATCATATCATCAATAAGAAATGAATCATATACATCATAGAACATCATAATATTATGTATCATACAATACTCACATAATGTATTCCAACATATCAACAACAATAACCACATATACATTAATCAATTACATTCATATCAAAGTCCAAAACATTCTTCAAAAGCAAATCAAGTTTGATCAATGAGACATAAGCCAAATAATCATAAAACACCTCAACTAAATCCCTAATACTTAAGTTGAAGTTGGGAAACCAAGCATAAGTTTTTGGACTAACTTGGGATTAGTTATGCTAAGTTTTCTTAAAGTTTTCTGAAGACCCACTTGGACTATTTTCATCAAAACTCAAAATCTACACATAATTTTCTAGTCACTCCAAAACCATTAGAAAGCTAACTCAATTATATACAACTTTTATGTTTACACCGAGAGCCAATTCAACACGGAAATGGGTGAAAAAGACACAAGAACACAACAATCGAAGTTCTGACAGCACGCAACGAAAGCACAACAAGCAGTCACCCATGAGGGGCTGCCTTGCTACGCTCAGGCGTGGAAAAATGCGCCCAGCCGTGGGAAGGCAGTAGCCCACCTGCGACGCAGCTCTGTGCAGTCCCATTTTTTTCGGTTTCACCGTTTCGTCCGTAAAAACCTAACCATTACTCCGAATCCGATTCCGTTTTCGCCTACGCGTTCTATTCGACAAATTCTATCATATTTTACTGAAAAATCATATTTTTAAATCTCCAAAACAGCTTATCCTAGAATCACTTTTTTCTCAAAAACACTTAAAATCACTTTTTCTCAGAATCTCAACTTTTCATCCAATCTCATGTTTCTAACCATCAAACTACTTCTAATAACATTCCTATAGGATATCTAAGGTTTGTTCATGATTCTCTCATCAATTCTACGGTTCTTCATCATCTAATCATCAAAATCGCTCATAAACCCTAATTCTTAAACTCACCGACTTCTCATCTAATCATATGTTTTAAACCTCAAAACTATTCCAATAATCATTCTACGGATTATCTAAGGACTGTTCACAGTTTCTACATCAATCTAACAATTTTCATCCATTAATCCTCAATTCTTCACTCAAAACCCTAATCCTCTTAATCTCACAAACTCTCCCCAACTTTGTTAGATGTAATCTAATGATTTACAACTTAATATTAAAGCAAGATAGTTTCACCCTTACCTTAGATTAATTCCTGAATCAGCAGCAACGTCCTTCTTTCCTAAGGTATTCTCCTCTTCTCTTGACTTTTCTCTTCTCTTCTCTTCTTTCTTGTTCTCCTCTTTTCCAAAAAAGAGGTTTTAGGGTAAACTCTTTCTAACCTAAGCTTCTCTATTTATAATACTAAAATATTCTTCCCAAATCTATTTAGGCCCAACAACTTACTCTTCTTTCTATTCTAACCCCCAAATCCACTCACACTAATAATCCTCATATTCTAATAAATAATATTTCTCTACTAAATATATAATAATACACCAAATAACAAATATATATCTATAACAATTAACAAATATATTATGCTAGTAAATACCAACATATAACATAACAAAATATCACTCAACAAAATATATTAACTAAATTATAAAAAGACATCTAATCTCAACAAATCATATATCCCTCATATACAACATATAAATATAGAAATATATTCTAAAACTAATTAAAATAATTAAATAAAAAGGAGGGCGTTACAACTCTCCCCAACTTAAAAGAATTTCGTCCTCGAAATTCAAGCACAATAGAAAATAAATTTAGTCATTACTTCTTCAAACAAAACACAAAAACCACATCAAGTTAGTCAGTTAAACATGATCACATAAAAAATATAACTACTAACTAGAAAACATGACGACACGACACAACGACTCATCTACTTGGCCGGACGGACCGACCAGCTCTGATACCAATTGTAACACCCCGTTTTCTCAACATGAAAATTTCATATTAAATCAGAGTATTCAAATCATAAACGGAATGTCACATACTACTTTAAAGTCATAAAATAGATATTAATAAATATCCTTCCAGGTTCAACATCATAAAAGTCTGGAAATACGCAGCGGAAATAGTTCGACATGAATAAAGTCTTGGCGCGCAGGCCTTATCAGAAAATCTCATAATTTGGTTCAATACTTATTCATAAAAAGTTCATAAAAGACACGTAAGGAATAGATATGAAAGTAAGTCCCATCCCGTTACGTATCAGAGCACCTAGACACAAGTGAGGAGTCCACTCACGAACACTTCTAGTCTTTATTACCTGCAAGTTACCCATACGAAGGGCAACATTTTCAAGCAGAAGGGGTGAGATTTCTCAAACAATAATATTAAACATATAAATCATAGAAAGTACATTCAACAACTTAAACATCATTAACATATCTTATACTCCATTAACTAGCATCATTAATCTCCTACATTAGTTATACCCTTCATCTTATATCATCTTAATTATAGACGTAAACATCATCATATAACATCAATTACTAATTCATAAACATCAGCATACATCATCAAATATTAATTACAAACATCAACACATATAATGATCATAAACATCAACACATATAATGATCATAAGCATCAACATCTAACACCAAATATAATCATAAGCATCATCATGTATTTCACATAAGTATCATTATCAAAGCATATCATTTATCGAAAACAACTTCATAATTAAGTTCGTAATCAACTTCTTAAACAGACATCATCATTAAATCATCATCAACTATAAGTTATGACGACTCTACAATGCAACAACATCTTCAACAACAACTTAGACAACTTCAACAACAACTTAGACAACTTCAATATGCATGTGGTACCACCAGGGCATTAACCCCCCTTCGCTAAGGTCATATTTGGACCTGTCGGGCATTAAGCCCCCCATCGCTAAGGTCATAAAGAACCTGTCGGGTATTAAGCCCCCATCACTGACTATGCAACGACACAATCTTCCTACAACTTGGACAACAACGTGAACATCTTATACAATTCCATTAAAATGGACAACTTCTTAAATCATGACAACTTAGACCGACTTATACATCTTCACTAAGATTCAGCAGCAACAAACAGCAACAATTGCATCATATAACAGTGCTAGAATATCATATCATCAATAAGAAATGAATCATATACATCATAGAACATCATAATATTATGTATCATACAATACTCACATAATGTATTCCAACATATCAACAACAATAACCACATATACATTAATCAATTACATTCATATCAAAGTCCAAAACATTCTTCAAAAGCAAATCAAGTTTGATCAATGAGACATAAGCCAAATACTCATAAAACACCTCAACTAAATCCCTAATACTTAAGTTGAAGTTGGGAAACCAAGCATAAGTTTTTGGACTAACTTGGGATTAGTTATGCTAAGTTTTCTTAAAGTTTTCTGAAGACCCACTTGGACTATTTTCATCAAAACTCAAAATCTACACATAATTTTCTAGTCACTCCAAACCCATTAGAAAGCTAACTCAATTATATACAACTTTTATGTTTACACCGAGAGCCAATTCAACACGGAAATGGGTGAAAAAGACACAAGAACACAACAATCGAAGTTCTGACAGCACGCAACGAAAGCACAACAAGCAGTCACCCATGAGGGGCTGCCTTGCTACGCTCAGGCATGGAAAAATGCGCCCAGCCGTGGGAAGGCAGTAGCCCACCTGCGACGCAGCTCTGTGCAGTCCCATTTTTTTCGGTTTCACCGTTTCGTCCGTAAAAACCTAACCGTTACTCCGAATCCGATTCCGTTTTCGCCTACGCGTTCTATTCGACAAATTCTATCATATTTTACTGAAAAATCATATTTTTAAATCTCCAAAACAGCTTATCCTAGAATCACTTTTTTCTCAAAAACACTTAAAATCACTTTTTCTCAGAATCTCAACTTTTCATCCAATCTCATGTTTCTAACCATCAAACTACTTCTAATAACATTCCTATAGGATATCTAAGGTTTGTTCATGATTCTCTCATCAATTCTACGGTTCTTCATCATCTAATCATCAAAATCGCTCATAAACCCTAATTCTTAAACTCACCGACTTCTCATCTAATCATATGTTTTAAACCTCAAAACTATTCCAATAATCATTCTACGGATTATCTAAGGACTGTTCACAGTTTCTACATCAATCTAACAATTTTCATCCATTAATCCTCAATTCTTCACTCAAAACCCTAATCCTCTTAATCTCACAAACTCTCCCCAACTTTGTTAGATGTAATCTAATGATTTACAACTTAATATTAAAGCAAGATAGTTTCACCCTTACCTTAGATTAATTCCTGAATCAGCAGCAACGTCCTTCTTGTTGGAACAAAATGTGTTTAACAATGAACCTTAAAGAGTTTTGATGATAACAAGGTATTAAAAATTGTAAATTGGACTAGCTAATATTTGTTCAAGTGTACAGGACCATAATTACAAAGTTACATCATCATTGGTTCTGAATGAGCAAATAAAGAGCAAAGGAAACAACAAAAATTTGAAGCTTGGACGCTCCTGAAGGCAACTTGTTACTGAAGAGAAAAAGCGCTCCTGAAGTTAAGTCGCTTCTGAAGTAAGGATAGTGCTCCTGAAGACAAGTAGTTCAGAAGTCATGTCATCAGAAGCAGCATCATCAGAAGCTGCCTCATCAGAAGCCATTTCACCAGAAGCTGAATATCAACTGGATTTGCAAAGAATCAAGAATTGAAGTTTTATCAATGCAAAAGCTGTCTATTGGATTCGAAAACACAAACAAAGGATTAGTGGAATTTTGCAACGGTCATTTCAAAGGAGTTTGAAGGCGTGTGCTTGCAATTTGGACGAAAGCGTTGACATTGTACTTTGTACGAATTGTACAACCACGTTCTCCACTACTCTGTTTTGTGTCCACGCTACAGGACAAGAAAACAGCTCCAGAATACAGCTTCGCCTGCATAGATGTTCCTTTGGATAAGGAATGGATTTCAAATTTGTTCTTCATAGGACAACAACCAAATCAGGCAAAAGATCATTGGTGAAAGATCAAGCTTCAACAACGACTCTTTGGTGTGCTGGCAATTTCACAACGTCTCTTTCACACCTCTATATAAAGGAGTGAAGACTTAGAGTTTTGGTAATGCAAGAACGCTGAACGAAAGACTCACAAGATTTTCACAAGTACCAAACCTCTGCTGAAATTGTTCTGCATTCACTTAGAATTTCTGTGTCTTAAAGCCATATCTTAGAAATTCTTAAGTCCATTGAGTCTGTATCTGATTTGTATTGTGAGCACCTCTGATTGTATATCAAGTGTTCAAACTTAAACAATTTTCTGTGTAATTTTGTTTAGTTAGGAAGTCTCTTGCAATTGTGCTTGAGCAGGAAGTCTCTTGATTGTGTTCTTGAGCAAAGGAAGTCTCTTGCTTGTGTGCTTGAGCAAAGGAAGTCTCTTGCTTGTGTGCTTGAGCAATTGTAATCAGATATTACTCATAGTGAAATCTCCTTGGAAGTGCAAGGGGGACTGGACTACTTCCGGATTGTGGAAGGAACCAGTATAATTGCTTTGTGTCGTTCTTCTTCTCTCTCTCTGTTTTATTCCGCTGCATTTAGATTCTGATCATCACTTCAGAAGCTGTCTCACTTAGCTTCTGATCAGTGTATTCAGTTGTTTAGGAGAAACGAAGAATTTTTCAAAACACAATTCAACCCCCCTTCTTGTGTTTTTCTCACCTTCAATTGGTATCAGAGCCTTGGTCTGTTGTGTAACACTTAACCGTGCAACAGTCAAAGATCTGAGAAAAACATGACTACTCCTCCTCCTAATGGTTCTGGTTCTAGTGATACTAGCTATAAAAATGTCTCACATGATTATAGTGATAGTAAGAAAACCAGTGTTGGAAAAGTTCCAAAGTTCAATGGAGATGCTGAAGAGTTCTCTTGGTGGAAGACCAATTTTTACAGTTACATCATGAGCCTAGATGAAGAATTATGGGATATTCTGGAAGATGGTGTTGGTGATTTAGTCCTTGATGAAGAAGGAGCTGCTGTGGATAGAAAGAAACATACTCCAGAACTGAGGAAACTCTACAAGAAGCATCATATTATCAGAGGAGCTCTTGTCACTGCCATACCCAAAGCAGAGTACATGAAGATGAGTGACAAATCCACTGCTAAAGCTATGTTTGCTTCTCTCTGTTCAAATTATGAAGGGAGCAAGAAGGTCAAAGAAGCAAAGGCTCTTCTGCTTGTACATCAGTATGAGTTATTCAAGATGAAGGATGATGAAACTATTGAGGAGATGTACTCAAGGTTTCAAACCTTAGTTTCTGGGCTACAGATTCTAAAGAAGAGCTATGTTGCTTCTGATCATGTAAGCAAGATTCTCAGAAGCTTACCTGCCAGATGGAGACCAAAGGTAACTGCCATTGAGGAAGCTAAAGATTTAAACACTTTAAGTGTCGAAGATCTTGTTAGTTCTCTCAAAGTTCATGAGTTAAGTCTTAATGAACATGAGTCTACTAAGAAGAGTAAATCAATAGCTCTTCCATCCAAAGGCAAGTCATCAAAAGCTCTCAAAGTGGTTGAATCTGAAGAGGAAGAACAGTCAAGTTCAGATTCTGAACCAGATGCTGCTGAAATGGCCATGCTCTCAAACAGACTTCAATATCTGGCCAAGAAGAACAGAAAGTTTCTCGCCAAAAGGGGTAACTCCAGAAGCTCAAGGAAAGAAGATCAGAAGGGATGCTTCAACTGTAAGAAGCCGGGACACTTCATTGCTGAATGCCCTGATCTTCAAAGAGAAAAGTCAAAGGACAAGTCAAAGAGGTCTACATTCAAACCAAGCAGATTCAAGAAGCAGATTAAGCAGAGTTTAATGGCAACCTGGGATGATTTGGGTAGTGAATCTGGATCTGATAAAGAGGAAGCTGATGAAGATGCAAAGGTAGCTGTTGGGTTGGTAGCAACAGCAACTTCAGAAGCTGGATCAGATTCAGACTCAGAAGATGAAAACGAGGTATATTCCAAAATTCCCATAGATGAACTTGTTGAGTCACTTAAAGAACTTCTTACACATTTTGAAGTAAGAACCAATGAGTTGAAGGATTTAAAAGAAAAATATGCTGATTTGGTACAACAGCAAAAATCAACTCTATTGGATCTGAAAGCTTCTGAACAAGGACTTAGGGGTTTTGACTTCATGTGTAAAACATATGAAGATCAGCTCAGGTTCTTATGTCAGAAGCTACAAGAAAAGTGTAATGAAAAACCTTTAAGTAATCATGAAATTGCTCTTGAAGATTTCATTATATCTGGCATTGACAGAAGCAGAGTAGCTTCTATGATTTATAGCATTTACAAGAACAATGGCAGAGGAATTGGTTTTCCAGAAGTGAAACTTGAGAAAACCAATCTAAAGTCCTGTTGTGAATGCATCAAGGAAGGTCTGAAAACATTCTTTGTACCAGAAGGGGCTGAGTTGGAAACTGTTGTTCAATCAGAACCTGAAGCTTCTAGTTCTAAGGCTAAGATTACTTCAAAGCCAAAGAACTCTAAGTCAAAGGCTATGATCAAATCTGATTCCAAGACTTCAAAGGTTAGGATCCTGAAAAGATTAGAACCTATTCCTCAGAGTCTGGTGAAACCAAAATCTGGGGTTCTGAAGTCTAAGTTTCAGAAGAAGACAGATACTGCTTCTGAAGTACCAAAACCTAAGGTGATGGTTAATCAGAAGCAACCCAACTCACAGCACAAGGTACAAGAAGTGAAGAGTAAAGCCTTAAGTACTAACCTTCCAGGACCCATAGAACAATGGGTACCTAAATCTAAAAATGTCAATGATGCAGGTATGTCTAAGAGCAGTGCCAAAGCAAAGATCATGGTACCTAGACAGCGGTTGCTCAAGACACATGACAGGAGACAAGTCCATGTTCCTCAGCCTAACAATGAAAGAGGGAGGAAATGTGAAATTTGGAGGCAACCAGTCAGGCAAGATCATAGGTACAGGAACCATTGGTAATTCCTCTACCTCAATTAATAATGTATGGTTGGTAGATGGTCTTGAACATAACCTTTTGAGCATTAGTCAATTTTGTGATAATGGTTATGATGTGCTTTTTGAAAAACCCAACTGTACAGTAATCAACAAGGAAGACAAATCCATTGTGTTCAAGGGAAAGAGAGTTGACAATGTCTATAAAATCAATTTTTCTGAACTGGCTGATCAGAAGGTGATTTGCCTACTATCAGTGAATGATAAGAAATGGATGTGGCACAGAAGGTTGGGACATGCTAACTGGAGGTTAATCTCTAAGCTTAGTAAGTTACAACTTGTGAAAGGGCTACCAGACATTGACTATCATTCAGATGCACTCTGTGGTGCATGTCAGAGAGGGAAAATTGTGAAATCATCTTTTAAAACCAAAGACATTGTTTCAACCTCAAGACCTTTAGAATTACTCCATATTGATTTATTTGGACCAGTGAGTACTGCATCCTTATATGGAAGTAGATATGGATTAGTCATTGTTGATGATTACAGCAGATGGACTTGGGTGAAATTCATAAAGAGTAAAGATGTTGCGTGTGATGTATTCAGTAGCTTCTGCACTCAAATTCAATCTAAAAAAGAATCAAAAATTTTGAAAATCAGAAGTGATCATGGTGGAGAATTTGAAAATGAGCCATTTGAAGCTTTTTGTGAAAAACATGGAATTTTCCATGAATTCTCTTCTCCTAGAACACCACAACAAAATGGGGTTGTAGAGAGAAAGAATAGAACTTTACAAGAAATGGCCAGAACCATGATCCATGAAAACAATTTACCAAAACATTTTTGGGCAGAAGCAGTGAATACAACATGCTATGTTCAAAACAGGATCTATATTAGACCTATTTTGGAGAAAACAGCATATGAACTCTTTAAAGGAAGAAAACCCAATATCTCTTACTTTCATCAATTTGGATGTACATGTTACATTCTAAACAATAAGCTTTACCTAAAGAAATTTGATGCCAAGGCCCAAAGAGGAATCTTTTTAGGTTACTCTGAAAGGTCAAAGGCATACAGAGTGTATAATTCAGAAACACTCTGTGTTGAAGAATCTATGCACGTTAAATTTGATGACAAGGAGCTTGAAGATAAAACTTCAAAGCAAGATGAAAGTTTTGCAGAGATACAGGTTCCTGAAGCTACTCCAGAACCTGATCAGATAGCTGAGTCTGAAGGTAGTCCAGAAGTTGAACCCACATCAGAAGCGCAAGATGAAACTGCTTCTGATGAAGCACAAGATGGCTCACATCAAGCAGATCCTCCCAGAAACACATTCAAACACAAGTCTTCACATCCTGAGGAGCTAATCATTGGAAACAAAGATAGTCCAAGAAGAACAAGATCACATTTCAGACAAGAAGAGTCAATGATTGGACTAATCTCAATGATTGAACCTACAACAGTTGATGAAGCACTTTCAGATGATGGATGGATCCTAGCTATGCAAGAAGAGTTGAATCAATTTCAAAGAAATGATGTGTGGGATCTGGTACCCAAACCTCAGCACAAGAACATTATTGGAACAAAATGGGTATTCAGAAACAAGCTGAATGAGCAAGGTGAAGTAACAAGAAACAAAGTCAGGCTTGTTGCACAAGGGTATAGTCAACAAGAAGGCATTGATTACACTGAAACGTTTGCTCCAGTTGCAAGATTGGAAGCAATCAGGTTACTTCTTTCCTATGCAGTTAATCATGGCATAATATTATATCAAATGGATGTCAAGAGTGCATTTCTAAATGGTGTCATAGAAGAAGAAGTGTATGTCAAGCAACCTCCTGGATTTGAGGATATTAAATATCCTGACCATGTTTTTAAATTGAAGAAATCACTATATGGCTTGAAACAAGCTCCCAGAGCTTGGTATGATAGACTAAGTAATTTCTTAATCAAAAATGATTTTAAAAGAGGACAGGTTGATACTACACTCTTCAGAAGGACCCTTGGGAAAGATATTCTTGTTGTGCAAATATATGTTGATGATATAATATTTGGTTCTACTAATGCATCTCTTTGCAAGGAATTTTCTGAGTTAATGCAGGATGAATTTGAAATGAGCATGATGGGAGAGCTGAAGTTCTTCCTTGGCATTCAAATCAATCAGTGCAAAGATGGAGTTTATGTTCATCAGTCAAAGTACACAAAGGAGCTTCTGAAGAAGTTCAAACTTGAAGATTGTAAAGTGATGAACACTCCAATGCACCCTACGTGCAACTTAAGCAAAGAAGATGAAGGAGCTAAAGTAGATCAGAAGCTGTATAGAGGTATGATTGGTTCTTTGTTATACCTCACTGCATCTAGGCCAGATATTTTATTCAGTGTATGCTTGTGTGCAAGATTCCAATCAGATCCTAGAGAATCTCATATGACTGCTGTCAAGAGAATCTTCAGGTATTTGAAGGGAACAACTAATCTTGGACTCCTTTATAGGAAATCCTTAGATTATAAGCTAATTGGATTCTGTGATGCTGATTATGCTGGTGATAGGATTGAAAGAAAGTCAACCAGTGGCAATTGTCAATTTCTGGATGATAATCTTATATCCTGGGCTAGCAAAAGACAAACAACTATTGCTATGTCTACTGCAGAAGCAGAATACATTTCAGCTGCAAGTTGTTGTACACAACTACTTTGGATGAAACATCAGTTGGAAGATTATCAGATAACTGCTAACAGTATTCCCATTTATTGTGATAATACTGCTGCTATTTGTTTGTCTAAAAATCCAATTTTGCATTCAAGAGCTAAGCACATTGAAATCAAACACCATTTTATCAGAGATTATGTTCAAAAAGGAATTTTAGATATACAATTCATTGATACTGAAAATCAATGGGCTGATATATTTACTAAGCCTTTAACTGTTGAAAGATTTGATTTTATAAAGAAAAATTTGAACATGCACTTTGTATCTGATTAGATGTTTGCTTGCTCCTGAATAGGATTTTAGGTTCTGAAGTTAGTTCAGAAGCGGTAGTCCATCAGAAGCTCTTTATTGAGGTTCTGAGGAAAACTCGCTTCTGATGATGACGTCAGCATCTGAAGTCCAGAAGCTGGATTTATTGCTTCTGAATAGTTGAATTAGTGGAAACGTTGGAAGTTACCTTTTAAAAAGTAACTTCTGGCCCACTAACTTGGTAGTTACTCTGTGAACTTCTTACGTGGCCTGTATGTGTTGGTGTATAACTAAAAGGGCAATGATGATTTAATAGCTTTGAAAGTACTTTTCACGCGCCCCCAATTTTGTCATTAATGTTATGTTTGTTTGTCTCTTTTGAATTGCAATCGTTTTACTTTTAACACTTTGACAATTCACACACTACTCACTCACAACAAACACATTTGCTCTCAAACCTCTTGCGAAGTAAGCGCATTCTCTCAACCTTAGAACCCTAAAATCTTCATCTTCTTCAAATCTTCGTCAATCATCAAATGGCATCATCAAGCTTAAAAGTTTCAGAATCTACATCAAACATGCAAAGAGTACCAGAATCTGAGTCCATCTACAAAGAGAAGACCATGGATATTCCATGGGAATCCTTAATAGTTCAAGTTGAATCGCCAGTAGACTTCACTTCACTCAAGAAGTACGAAGTGAACATGGAAGGTTATGTAGAAACTCAGAAACTGTCCGGATACTTCAAGATGCTAAATGGGCCAACATATGCGAACTTGGTTAAAGATTTCTGGTTAAGGGCTGAAATCTTCAATGGAAAGCCTGTGAAGGTAGCAGGTAAACAAGCTGTGTCGAAGAAAGGAAAGAAGGAGATTGTTTTGAATCCCACTTCCTTCAGTAGCCTTGAAATAAGGTCTGAAGTGATGGGTATTCCCGTAGTCATCACAGAGGAGATAGTTGCTAAAGCTTGTAGAATGGATGCAGAAGGAAGGTTTCAAGAAATAGTTAAGAAGGATGATGTCCTGCTGCAAAACTACTACAACACTCTGCTGGGTGGTAACAAAGATGCTAAGCCTTCTGAAATGGAGATTCACAACAGAATGTTGGTGAAATTCAGCAACGATTGTTTCTTTCAAAGAGCAGGTGGGTCTGATCAACCCAACAACCAACAGAAGCTAGCAATCTATTTCATGACCAATCTGGAAAAGATAAACTTTCCAAGATATGTATTGGATCATCTCTGCTGGGCTATTAATGAAAGCACAGTCAAAGGAAGGAAACAAGTGCCCTATGGAAGATTGCTCTCTGAGATCTTTTATCAAGGGAGGGTGCTGGATTTATTGAGAAGAACAAGGGATGCTTCTGATAAATGCTTCGAAGTTTCTACTGCAGAAAAGACTATCAGTAGCAAGACTTTGCATTCAATGCACTTTTTCAAGACAGCTCCTAAAGATGAGAAGTGGTTGGAGATGACCACAGAAGAATCTGAGATTATCAGGGACTTTCCCTCCTTAGTTAAGGAAAGTAATCCTGAACACTTAGCAAGATTAGTAGCTGAGTACGTCTTGGAGGATGATGCAAGTTCTCAGGAGGAAGCTGAAGGTGAGAAAAACACAAGAAGGGGGGTTGAATTGTGTTTTGAAAAATTCTTCGTTTCTCCTAAAAACCGAACACACTGATCAGAAGCTAGGTGAGACAGCTTCTGAAGTGATAATCAAAATCTAAATGCAGCGGAATAAAACAGAGAGAGAGAAGAAGAACGACACAAAGCAATTATACTGGTTCCTTCCACAATCCGGAAGTAGTCCAGTCCCCCTTGCACTTCCAAGGAGATTTCACTATGAGTAATATCTGATTACAAATGCTCAAGCACACAAGCAAGAGACTTCCTTTGCTCAAGCACACAAGCAAGAGACTTCCTTTGCTCAAGAACACAATCAAGAGACTTCCTGTTCAAGCACAATTGCAAGAGACTTCCTAACTAAACAAAATTACACAGAAAATTGTTTAAGGTTGAACACTTGATATACAATCAGAGGTGCTCACAATACAAATCAGATACAGACTCAATGGACTTAAGAATTTCTAAGATATGACTTTAAGACACAGAAATTCTAAGTGAATGCAGAACAATTTCAGCAGAGGTTTGGTACTTGTGAAAATCTTGTGAGTCTTTTGTTCAACGTTCTTGCATTACCAATTCTCTAGGTCTTCACTCCTTTATATAGAGGTGTGAAAGAGACGTTGTGAAATTGCCAGCACACCAAAGAGTCGTTGTTGAAGCTTGATCTTTCACCAATGATCTTTTGCCTGATTTGGTTGTTGTCCTATGAAGAACAAATTTGAAATCCATTCCTTATCCAAAGGAACATCTATGCAGGCGAAACCGTATTCTGGAGCTGTTTTCTTGTCCTGTAGCGTGGACACAAAACAGAGTAGTGGAGAACGTGGTTGTACAATTCGTACAAAGTACAATGTCAACGCTTTCGTCCAAATTGCAAGCACACGCCTTCAAACACCTTTGAAATGACCGTTGCAAACTCCACTAATCCTTTGTTTGTGTTTTCGAATTCAATAGACAGCTTTTGCAATGATAATACTTCAATTCTTGATTCTTTGCAAATCCAGTTGAAATTCAGCTTCTGGTGAAATGGCTTCTGATGAGGCAGCTTCTGATGATGCAGCTTCTGATGATACAGCTTCTGGACTTCTTGTCTTCAGGAGCACTATTCTTACTTCAGAAGCGTCTTAACGTCAGGAGCACTATTCTTACTTCAGAAGCGATTTAACTTCAGGAGCGCTTTTTCTTCTTCAGTAACAAGTTGCCTTCAGGAGCGTCCAAGCTTCAAATCTTTGTTGTTTCCTTTGCTCTTTATTTGCTCATTCAGAACCAATGATGATGTAACTTTGTAATTATGGTCCTGTACACTTGAACAAATATTAGCTAGTCCAATTTACAATTTTTAATACCTTATCATCAAAACTCTTTAAGGTTCATTGTTAAACACATTTTGTTCCAACAATCTCCCCCTTTTTGATGATGACAAACAAAAGTATTTAAAATTGATCAATTGTTGTTAATCTAATTAACAAGTTGAGTTTGGGGTTCTGAGGTTTGTAAGCTCAGAATCTGAGGTTTGTAAGCTCAAACTCCCCCTGAGTCTGATAGTCTTTAAGGTGAGGTTTGTAAGCTCCCCCTAAGTTCTATCCAGGTTAATTAAATTCATTTTTCGCACAATAATATTATCAGAGCTTAAAAACAAAATTGAATCATTGAAAGAATTAACTTATAGATAAGAAGAATGGTTCAATTAATTTTACTTGAATTTTGATACTCCTTCGTTCGTTCATAGCTTATACCAATAAGGTAAAAATGATAGAAGTTTTTCAAAAATTTCAAATGCCGTTAATGGGGCTCAGAGCCTTTAAATACTTGTCACATATACTCCCCCTTTTGTCATTATCAAAAAAAATTGAAATAAATTTAAGCGTAAAAGACAGAAAGATATGAGAAAAACTTCAAACATGAGAGAGTATAATTGGAAATAAACTAAATAAATCAGAGCAAAGTATATGAACATGAATATCAATAATCAGAAGCAGCTGATCAGTCAGAATCAGTAAGCATTCAGAATCATAGAGAAATAAAACAAGATGGTTTCAGAAGCAAGGACTAGGAATTTAAAACAAACAACAAACAAATAAATAACACAAAGATGTGCAACTAAGGGTTGGTTTGTTGTTGTTTCTTCATCTCTTCCATTTCTTCAATCTTCTTCTGCAACAGTTCTTCAAGTTGTTGTTGCCTCTAGAGAAGAGCCTGTTCCCTTTCCTTAGCTTCTTGCTGCTGCTCTGCCATCTGTTTCTTCAGAAGCTTACACAACCTGGCTTCTCTGGTCAAGTAATCCGTTTCAAAGAAGAAAGGCTGGTTTGCCAGGAGCAGTGTAGAACTTCTTACTCTGAGACTCTGATTCAGATGCTCCATTAACTTCCTGACAGAAGCTTCCTTGCTTCTGATGCACTTAGCCCTTATGCTTTCAATTAGCTCAGTTGCCCGGTTCTGAAGAGATGCCCAGGAGTCTTCATATGCACTTGTGAGATCAATTGTCCTTCGTTGATCCACAAAATTATGCATCTGACTCAGGATTGAGAGAAGCTCAGAATTAATATATCCAGATTCCAGGATGTTTGAGGGTGGTTGTTCAAGGATTTCAAGATCAGAATCACTGATTTCCAAATCTTGAACAGGGTTAGGAACTGGAATGGTAAAGTGTGTTTGTGTGTTTGAAGATGAAGGCTGGTCAGAAGCAATGTGTGTGGTAGAGGTTGAGGCTTGAACATTGACTAGAGAGATGTCAACATCCATGGGAGTTGGTTCTGGGGAGTGTTCAGTTTCAGTTGGTGGTTGTTGTGGTGAAGTTGATGTTTGAGTGTTGAGTTGGGGGTCAATGGTAGCTGTTGGTGATTGTGGGGGTGTTGTGGGTTTATGTGGTTCAGGTGTTTGTTGATGGGGGTTTTCTGAAACAACATTTTCAGAAGCAGCTGCTTCTGGAGTTGTTTCAGAGGCCTTTTCTGAGGTGAACTCAACATTTTCTGGAGGAATCATGTTGAGAGGTTGAATGTTAAGGGGTTGAGGGTTAAGGCGAAAGATAGTATCAATGACTCTTTCTCTCTGCTCAGCTAGTTCAGCCAACTTCTCATTAATTATGTGACCAACTGGTTCATAAGTAGTTGACTGAGAGGGCTTTTTGTTGGTTTTGGTTGATGTTGATTGGCTTTTTACTGGTTTTTGAAACAGTTGAGCTAAGGGTATATCATCATCAGAATCATCAGAATCTGATAATGATTTGGATGCGGAATCTGATGATATATTAATTACCTTCTCTGGTTCAGGATCAGAATCCTCTTTAGCAAACTCACTGGACATCTGCAACAGTTGCTTGGCTTCTGAAACTACAGACTCTTGTAGCTCAGCAGCAATTTCCAAGACTTTTTCAGCTGCTGCCTTCTTCTCTTGTAACTCCTTTAACTCCAAGTCAGAAGCAGCTTGAGCTGTTAAGGTGATATGAGGAAAATCCTTGGTCCTCCTCAAGGCTGGCTTCCTCTTCCTCTTTGGTATAGCAGGTTGATCAAGAGAAATGCCAACATCCATGATCAACCTGGAATCCATGTCTCCAATAGCTTCCTCAATTGATGGTACTGAAGAACCACCAATCTTGAGCTTGTCAGAAGCAACTCTTGCCTTCTTAACAGACTTTTCAACGTCCAGGTATTCTTCTGCAGACAATTTCCTCTTAGCTCTTCTGCCTTTTGCCAGAGGCACAGTACCACCATACATTTCCTCAGGTACTTCATCCAACCTGATGACTTTGTTGGTTGCCTCATAGTGATCTTTGATGTACCTCATCTGCACTTCAATAGGATCCTTTTTGCAGATGGGTGGAAATTCTCTCATAAGATCAGATACAACAAGAGATTCACTTAAATCAGTTTGAAGTTTGGTGACTTCACTGATTAGCTTCATATTCATGAGAGTATGAGCATTGATGAATTTTCCAGTTTTTGTGTCAAGTAGCTGATCTGTGAAGCCTTGAGATTGACTGAGACTGTCCAAGATACCTCCTTGATAGAATATCTCTGAAAGGAGTCTTCCATAAGGAACCCAGGGTTTATCCAGTAGCTGACTCTGTTTCAAACACTCTACCAAGTACTTGAACATGTATTTGGGCACATTCACCTTTTCCTTCTTGATGAAGTGCTGGAGAAGGACCTTCTGAGCTAGATTTGGTTTCACACAGTCACCACATGGAAACAGGTTCTCATTCTGAATCTTCAGAAGCATCTTAATTTCCATGCTTAATTCAACATATTTATTCTCCTTCTCAGAATTGTATATCACCAAGTTGGCTTGCTTTTTCCAAATGCGTTTTTCAGCAGCATCTGAAAGATCAACTCCAGAGTAGTATCCAGAAGCTGTAGCCTTAAGAACATACTCTATGTGCCATTGTGCAATTCTTACTGGAATACCACAGATGCTAGACCTGATTTCATCTTCAACAAATTGCGCAAGACCCATTTCTTCTCTTGTTTTCCCTTCTAATTCAGGATACATTAACACCATCTGACTTTCCTCAGCTAAGGATGCCGCTTTGTTGTAAAATTTTGCTCTTACCCAGAAGTGTCTAACCAGAGCTTCATATGTTGGTCCATTCAACATTTTGAAATAATGCATGAGTCCTTGCTCTTCATAGTAGCTTTTGATACAACACTTATGAAAATCCAGAGAATCAAAATCCACTGGATTCTCTATCTGAACTTGTAAATCCCATTCTTCCAATTTCATGCTTCTTCCTCTGTAGTCATATTCAGGGACCATTCGTGAAGTAGATACTGAATCTTCTTGTTGCGAACTTGATGATGCCATTTGATGATTGACGAAGATTTGAAGAAGATGAAGATTTTAGGGTTCTAAGGTTGAGAGAATGCGCTTACTTCGCAAGAGGTTTGAGAGCAAATGTGTTTGTTGTGAGTGAGTAGTGTGTGAATTGACAAAGTGTTAAAAGTAAAACGATTGCAATTCAAAAGAGACAAACAAACATAACATTAATGACAAAAATTGGGGGCGCGTGAAAAGTACTTTCAAAGCTATTAAATCATCATTGCCCTTTTAGTTATACACCAACACATACTGGCCACGTAAGAAGTTCACAGAGTAACTACCAAGTTAGTGGGCCAGAGGTTACTTTTTAAAAGGTAACTTCCAACGTTTCCACTAATTCAACTATTCAGAAGCAACAAATCCAGCTTCTGGACTTCAGATGCTGACGTCATCATCAGAAGCGAGTTTTCCTCAGATCCTCAATAAAGAGCTTCTGATGGACTACCGCTTCTGAACTGACTTCAGAACCTAAAACCCTATTCAGGAGCAAGCAAGCATTTAATCAGATACAAAGTGCATGTTCAAATTTTTCTTTATAAAATCAAATCTTTCAACAGTTAAAGGCTTAGTAAATATATCAGCCCATTGATTTTCAGTATCAATGAATTGTATATCTAAAATTCCTTTTTGAACATAATCTCTGATAAAATGGTGTTTGATTTCAATGTGCTTAGCTCTTGAATGCAAAATTGGATTTTTAGACAAACAAATAGCAGCAGTATTATCACAATAAATAGGAATACTGTTAGCAGTTATCTGATAATCTTCCAACTGATGTTTCATCCAAAGTAGTTGTGTACAACAACTTGCAGCTGAAATGTATTCTGCTTCTGCTGTAGACATAGCAATAGTTGTTTGTCTTTTGCTAGCCCAGGATATAAGATTATCACCCAGAAATTGACAGTTGCCACTGGTTGACTTTCTTTCAATCCTATCACCAGCATAATCAGCATCACAGAATCCAATTAGCTTATAATCTAAGGATTTCCTATAAAGGAGTCCAAGATTAGTTGTTCCCTTCAAATACCTGAAGATTCTCTTGACAGCAGTCATATGAGATTCTCTAGGATCTGATTGGAATCTTGCACACAAGCATACACTGAATAAAATATCTGGCCTAGATGCAGTGAGGTATAACAAAGAACCAATCATACCTCTATACAGCTTCTGATCTACTTTAGCTCCTTCATCTTCTTTGCTTAAGTTGCACGTGGGGTGCATTGGAGTGTTCATCACTTTACAATCTTCAAGTTTGAACTTCTTCAGAAGCTCCTTTGTGTACTTTGATTGATGAACATAGACTCCATCTTTGCATTGATTGATTTGAATGCCAAGGAAGAACTTCAGCTCTCCCATCATGCTCATTTCAAATTCATCCTGCATCAACTCAGAAAATTTCTTGCAAAGAGATGCATTAGTAGAACCAAATATTATATCATCAACATATATTTGCACAACAAGAATATCTTTCCCAAGGGTCCTTCTGAAGAGTGTAGTATCAACCTGTCCTCTTTTAAAGTCATTTTTGATTAAGAAATTACTTAGTCTATCATACCAAGCTCTGGGAGCTTGTTTCAAACCATATAGTGATTTCTTCAGTTTAAAAACATGGTCAGGATATTTAATATCCTCAAATCCAGGAGGTTGCTTGACATACACTTCTTCTTCTATGACACCATTGAGAAATGCACTCTTGACATCCATCTGATATAATATTATGCCATGATTAACTGCATAGGAAAGAAGTAACCTGATTGCTTCCAACCTTGCAACTAGAGCAAACGTTTCAGTGTAATCAATGCCTTCTTGTTGACTATACCCTTGTGCAACAAGCCTGGCTTTGTTTCTTGTTACTTCACCTTGCTCATTCAGCTTGTTTCTGAATACCCATTTTGTTCCAATAATGTTCTTGTGCTGAGGTTTGGGTACCAGATCCCACACATCATTTCTTTGAAATTGATTCAACTCTTCTTGCATAGCTAGGATCCATCCATCATCTGAAAGTGCTTCATCAACTGTTGTAGGTTCAATCATTGAGATTAGTCCAATCATTGACTCTTCTTGTCTGAAATGTGATCTTGTTCTTCTTGGACTATCTTTGTTTCCAATGATTAGCTCCTCAGGATGTGAAGACTTGTGTTTGAATGTGTTTCTGGGAGGATCTTCTTGATGTGAGCCATCTTGTGCTTCATCAGAAGCAGTTTCATCTTGCGCTTCTGATGTGGGTTCAGCTTCTGGACTATCTTCAGATTCAGCTATCTGATCAGGTTCTGGAGTAGCTTCAGGAACCTGTATCTCTGCAGAACTTTCACCTTGCTTTGAAGTTTTATCTTCAAGCTCCTTGTCATCAAATTTAACGTGCATAGATTCTTCAACACAAAGTGTTTCTGAATTATACACTCTGTATGCCTTTGACCTTTCAGAGTAACCTAAAAAGATTCCTCTTTGGGCCTTGGCATCAAATTTCTTTAGGTAGAGCTTGTTGTTCAGAATGTAACATGTACATCCAAATTGATGAAAGTAAGAGATATTGGGTTTTCTTCCTTTAAAGAGTTCATATGCTGTTTTCTCCAAAATAGGTCTAATATAGATCCTGTTTTGAACATAGCATGCTGTATTCACTGCTTCTGCCCAAAAATGTTTTGGTAAATTGTTTTCATGAATCATGGTTCTGGCCATTTCTTGTAAAGTTCTATTCTTTCTCTCTACAACCCCATTTTGTTGTGGTGTTCTAGGAGAAGAGAATTCATGGAAAATTCCATGTTTTTCACAGAAAGCTTCAAATGGCTCATTTTCAAATTCTCCACCATGATCACTTCTGACTTTCAAAATTTTTGATTCTTTTTCAGATTGAATTTGAGTGCAGAAGCTACTGAATACATCACACGCAACATCTTTACTCTTTATGAATTTCACCCAAGTCCATCTGCTGTAATCATCAACAATGACTAATCCATATCTACTTCCATATAAGGATGCAGTACTCACTGGTCCAAATAAATCAATATGGAGTAATTCTAAAGGTCTTGAGGTTGAAACAATGTCTTTGGTTTTAAAAGATGATTTCACAATTTTCCCTCTCTGACATGCACCACAGAGTGCATCTGAATGATAGTCAATGTCTGGTAGCCCTTTCACAAGTTGTAACTTACTAAGCTTAGAGATTAACCTCCAGTTAGCATGTCCCAACCTTCTGTGCCACATCCATTTCTTATCATTCACTGATAGTAGGCAAATCACCTTCTGATCAGCCAGTTCAGAAAAATTGATTTTATAGACATTGTCAACTCTCTTTCCCTTGAACACAATGGATTTGTCTTCCTTGTTGATTACTGTACAGTTGGGTTTTTCAAAAAGCACATCATAACCATTATCACAAAATTGACTAATGCTCAAAAGGTTATGTTCAAGACCATCTACCAACCATACATTATTAATTGAGGTAGAGGAATTACCAATGGTTCCTGTACCTATGATCTTGCCTGACTGGTTGCCTCCAAATTTCACATTTCCTCCCTCTTTCATTGTTAGGCTGAGGAACATGGACTTGTCTCCTGTCATGTGTCTTGAGCAACCGCTGTCTAGGTACCATGATCTTTGCTTTGGCACTGCTCTTAGACATACCTGCATCATTGACATTTTTAGATTTAGGTACCCATTGTTCTATGGGTCCTGGAAGGTTAGTACTTAAGGCTTTACTCTTCACTTCTTGTACCTTGTGCTGTGAGTTGGGTTGCTTCTGATTAACCATCACCTTAGGTTTTGGTACTTCAGAAGCAGTAACTGTCTTCTTCTGAAACTTAGACTTCAGAACCCCAGATTTTGGTTTCACCAGACTCTGAGGAATAGGTTCTGATCTTTTCAGGATCCTAACCTTTGAAGTCTTGGAATCAGATTTGATCATAGCCTTTGACTTAGAGTTCTTTGGCTTTGAAGTAATCTTAGCCTTAGAACTAGAAGCTTCAGGTTCTGATTGAACAACAGTTTCCAACTCAGCCCCTTCTGGTACAAAGAATGTTTTCAGACCTTCCTTGATGCATTCACAACAAGACTTTAGATTGGTTTTATCAAGTTTCACTTCTGGAAAACCAATTCCTCTGCCATTGTTCTTGTAAATGCTATAAATCATAGAAGCTACTCTGCTTCTGTCAATGCCAGATATAATGAAATCTTCAAGATCAATTTCATGATTACTTAAAGGTTTTTCATTACACTTTTCTTGTAGCTTCTGACATAAGAACCTGAGCTGATCTTCATATGTTTTACACATGAAGTCAAAGCCCCTAAGCCCTTGTTCAGAAGCTTTCAGATCCAATAGAGTTGATTTTTGCTGTTGTACCAAATCAGCATATTTTTCTTTTAAATCCTTCAACTCATTGGTTCTTACTTCAAAGTGTGTAAGAAGTTCTTTAAGTGACTCAACAAGTTCATCTCTGGGAATTTTGGAATATACCTCGTTTTCATCTTCTGAGTCTGAATCTGATCCAGCTTCTGAAGTTGTTGTTGCTACCAACCCAACAGCTACCTTTGCATCTTCATCAGCTTCCTCTTTATCAGATCCAGATTCACTACCCAAATCATCCCAGGTTGCCATTAAACTCTGCTTAATCTGCTTCTTGAATTTGGGTGGTTTGAAGGTAGACCTCTTTGATTTGTCCTTTGACTTTTCTCTTTGAAGATCAGGGCATTCAGCAATGAAGTGACCAGGCTTCTTACAGTTGAAGCATCCCTTCTGATCTTCTTTCCTTGAGCTTCTGGAGTTACCCCTTTTGGCGAGAAACTTTCTGTTCTTCTTGGCCAGATATTGAAGTCTGTTTGAGAGCATGGCCATTTCAGCAGCATCTGGTTCAGAATCTGAACTTGACTGTTCTTCCTCTTCAGATTCAACCACTTTGAGAGCTTTTGATGACTTGCCTTTGGATGGAAGAGCTATTGATTTACTCTTCTTAGTAGACTCATGTTCATTAAGACTTAACTCATGAACTTTGAGAGAACTAACAAGATCTTCGACACTTAAAGTGTTTAAATCTTTAGCTTCCTCAATGGCAGTCACCTTCGGTCTCCATCTGGCAGGTAAGCTTCTGAGAATCTTGCTTACATGATCAGAAGCAACATAGCTCTTCTTTAGAATCTGTAGCCCAGAAACTAAGGTTTGAAACCTTGAGTACATCTCCTCAATAGTTTCATCATCCTTCATCTTGAATAACTCATACTGATGTACAAGCAGAAGAGCCTTTGCTTCTTTGACCTTCTTGCTCCCTTCATAATTTGAACAGAGAGAAGCAAACATAGCTTTAGCAGTGGATTTGTCACTCATCTTCATGTACTCTGCTTTGGGTATGGCAGTGACAAGAGCTCCTCTGATAATATGATGCTTCTTGTAGAGTTTCCTCAGTTCTGGAGTATGTTTCTTTCTATCCACAGCAGCTCCTTCTTCATCAAGGACTAAATCACCAACACTATCTTCCAGAATATCCCATAACTCTTCATCTAGGCTCATGATGTAACTGTAAAAATTGGTCTTCCACCAAGAGAACTCTTCAGCATCTCCATTGAACTTTGGAACTTTTCCAACAATGGTTTTCTTACTATCACTATAATCATGTGAGACATTTTTATAGCTAGTATCACTAGAACCAGAACCATTAGGAGGAGGAGTAGTCATGTTTTTCTCAGATCTTTGACTGTTGCACGGTTAAGTGTTACACAACAGACCAAGGCTCTAGATACCAATTGAAGGTGAGAAAAACACAAGAAGGGGGGTTGAATTGTGTTTTGAAAAATTCTTCGTTTCTCCTAAAAACTGAACACACTGATCAGAAGCTAGGTGAGACAGCTTCTGAAGTGATAATCAGAATCTAAATGCAGCGGAATAAAACAGAGAGAGAGAAGAAGAACGACACAAAGCAATTATACTGGTTCCTTCCACAATCCGGAAGTAGTCCAGTCCCCCTTGCACTTCCAAGGAGATTTCACTATGAGTAATATCTGATTACAAATGCTCAAGCACACAAGCAAGAGACTTCCTTTGCTCAAGCACACAAGTAAGAGACTTCCTTTGCTCAAGAACACAATCAAGAGACTTCCTGCTCAAGCACAATTGCAAGAGACTTCCTAACTAAACAAAATTACACAGAAAATTGTTTAAGGTTGAACACTTGATATACAATCAGAGGTGCTCACAATACAGATCAGATACAGACTCAATGGACTTAAGAATTTCTAAGATATGACTTTAAGACACAGAAATTCTAAGTGAATGCAGAACAATTTCAGCAGAGGTTTGGTACTTGTGAAAATCTTGTGAGTCTTTTGTTCAGCGTTCTTGCATTACCAATTCTCTAGGTCTTCACTCCTTTATATAGAGGTGTGAAAGAGACGTTGTGAAATTGCCAGCACACCAAAGAGTCGTTGTTGAAGCTTGATCTTTCACCAATGATCTTTTGCCTGATTTGGTTGTTGTCCTATGAAGAACAAATTTGAAATCCATTCCTTATCCAAAGGAACATCTATGCAGGCGAAACCGTATTCTGGAGCTGTTTTCTTGTCCTGTAGCGTGGACACAAAACAGAGTAGTGGAGAACGTGGTTGTACAATTCGTACAAAGTACAATGTCAACGCTTTCGTCCAAATTGCAAGCACACGCCTTCAAACACCTTTGAAATGACCGTTGCAAACTCCACTAATCCTTTGTTTGTGTTTTCGAATTCAATAGACAGCTTTTGCAATGATAATACTTCAATTCTTGATTCTTTGCAAATCCAGTTGAAATTCAGCTTCTGGTGAAATGGCTTCTGATGAGGCAGCTTCTGATGATACAGCTTCTGATGATGCAGCTTCTGATGATACAGCTTCTGGACTTCTTGTCTTCAGGAGCACTATTCTTACTTCAGAAGCGTCTTAACGTCAGGAGCACTATTCTTACTTCAGAAGCGATTTAACTTCAGGAGCGCTTTTTCTTCTTCAGTAACAAGTTGCCTTCAGGAGCGTCCAAGCTTCAAATCTTTGTTGTTTCCTTTGCTCTTTATTTGCTCATTCAGAACCAATGATGATGTAACTTTGTAATTATGGTCCTGTACACTTGAACAAATATTAGCTAGTCCAATTTACAATTTTTAATACCTTGTTATCATCAAAACTCTTTAAGGTTCATTGTTAAACACATTTTGTTCCAACAGAAGCTGCTCTTGCTAAAGGGAAAGGCAAGAAGGCCAAGGCAGTTGCTGTGTTAGAAGCTGCTGTTTCTGATGCACCTAAAGGGAAAAGGGCCAGAACTAGTTCTGAATCTGATGCTGCTCCTACTAAAGGAAAGAAGGCCAGAACCAGTACTGAGTCAGAAGCTGCTATTGCTAAAACTGATAAGCAAAAAGTTGCTAAGTCTGAAGCTAAACCTGTTTCTATCAAGGATAAAGGAAAGATGCAGAAGGTTGGTGCTGCTTCTATTCCTCAGAAAAGAAGAAAAGGTAAGGCAGATTCGGTAATCTCTCAAGAGCAGCTGGAGGAAGGTCTTGAAGAAATGGAGAAAGAAGAGGCTGATCCCAAGCTGAAGAAGAAGAAGGCTCCCCTTCAACTTGTGAGTCCTATGGTTGAGATGACTCCAAGAATGAAAAGGATGGCAGATGAACGTGCTTCTGATCTTATATCAGAGAGAAAGGAACAAAAAGCACAATACATTCATCAAAGAGATGAAAAGCTCAAGGCTTTGGGATTGGAAGACTGTGATAGGTTCTACAAAGATAAATTGGCTGAAGTAAGAGCCATTGCTGGTAAGCCTACTGAAGACAATGAGGAAGACGATATGATGCTCATTTTTCAAAATGCTCCAGAAGAGGGAACTTCAGAAGTAGTTCCTCAAGCTGCTGGTCCACAGAAGATCACTTCTGAAGCTGGCCCTGCAGTTCAGGTAATCCAGATTCCAGTCACCTCTATCCCCATTTCACCCTCTTCACCATCAGTACCTGAACCAATAGAAGACACCTCTGTCTTAGACAATCTTATTCTACACTATTCAGGTGACTTACCCAAAGACAAATCCTCAGAAAAGGCCTCTGAAACAACTCCAGAAGCAGCTGCTTCTGAAAATGTTGTTTCAGAAAACCCCCATCAACACACACCTGAACCACATAAACCCACAACACCCCCACAATCACCAATAGCTACCATTGACCCCCAACTCAACACTCAAACATCAACTTCACCACAACAACCATCAACTGAAACTGACTTTCAACCTTTATCTGAACAATCCCCAGAACCAACTCCCATGGATGTTGACATCTCTCTAGTCAATGTTCAAGTCTCAACCTCTACCACACACATTGCCTCTGACCAGCCTTCATCTTCAAACACACAAACACACTCTACCATTCCAGTTCCTAACCCTGTTCAAGACTTGGAAATCAGTGATTCTGATCTTGAAACCCTTGAACATCCACCCACAAACATCCTGGAATCTGGATATATCAATGCTGAGCTTCTCACAATTCTGGTGCCTCATCAGAAGCCATTTCACCAGAAGCTGAATATCAACTGGATTTGCAAAGAATCAAGAATTGAAGTTTTATCAATGCAAAAGCTGTCTATTGGATTCGAAAACACAAACAAAGGATTAGTGGAATTTTGCAACGGTCATTTCAAAGGAGTTTGAAGGCGTGTGCTTGCAATTTGGACGAAAGCGTTGACATTGTACTTTGTACGAATTGTACAACCACGTTCTCCACTACTCTGTTTTGTGTCCACGCTACAGGACAAGAAAACAGCTCCAGAATACAACTTCGCCTGCATAGATGTTCCTTTGGATAAGGAATGGATTTCAAATTTGTTCTTCATAGGACAACAACCAAATCAGGCAAAAGATCATTGGTGAAAGATCAAGCTTCAACATCGACTCTTTGGTGTGCTAGCAATTTCACAACGTCTCTTTCACACCTCTATATAAAGGAGTGAAGACTTAGAGTTTTGGTAATGCAAGAACGCTGAACGAAAGACTCACAAGATTTTCACAAGTACCAAACCTCTGCTGAAATTGTTCTGCATTCACTTAGAATTTCTGTGTCTTAAAGCCATATCTTAGAAATTCTTAAGTCCATTGAGTCTGTATCTGATTTGTATTGTGAGCACCTCTGATTGTATATCAAGTGTTCAAACTTAAACAATTTTCTGTGTAATTTTGTTTAGTTAGGAAGTCTCTTGCAATTGTGCTTGAGCAGGAAGTCTCTTGATTGTGTTCTTGAGCAAAGGAAGTCTCTTGCTTGTGTGCTTGAGCAAAGGAAGTCTCTTGCTTGTGTGCTTGAGCATTTGTAATCAGATATTACTCATAGTGAAATCTCCTTGGAAGTGCAAGGGGGACTGGACTACTTCCGGATTGTGGAAGGAACCAGTATAATTGCTTTGTGTCGTTCTTCTTCTCTCTCTCTGTTTTATTCCGCTGCATTTAGATTCTGATCATCACTTCAGAAGCTGTCTCACTTAGCTTCTGATCAGTGTATTCAGTTGTTTAGGAGAAACGAAGAATTTTTCAAAACACAATTCAACCCCCCTTCTTGTGTTTTTCTCACCTTCACTTCTTTCCTAAGGTATTCTCCTCTTCTCTTGACTTTTCTCTTCTCTTCTCTTCTTTCTTGTTCTCCTCTTTTCCAAAAAAGAGGTTTTAGGGTAAACTCTTTCTAACCTAAGCTTCTCTATTTATAATACTAAAATATTCTTCCCAAATCTATTTAGGCCCAACAACTTACTCTTCTTTCTATTCTAACCCCCAAATCCACTCACACTAATAATCCTCATATTCTAATAAATAATATTTCTCTACTAAATATATAATAATACACCAAATAACAAATATATATCTATAACAATTAACAAATATATTATGCTAGTAAATACCAACATATAACAACACAAAATATCACTCAACAAAATATATTAACTAAATTATAAAAAGACATCTAATCTCAACAAATCATATATCCCTCATATACAGCATATAAATATATAAATATATTCTAAAACTAATTAAATAAAAAAGGAGGGCGTTACACCTCTAGTCTTGTCAGAAAAGATGCAGCTGTTATTGCCACATAAGCTATTCAAGCTACTGAGGATCTTCAACAGTTAGTGACCTCAGAAGCAGAAAACTTGAAGATAGGTGTTAGCAGTACTGAAGCTGTTCAGAAGGACTCTGATGCTAAGCCATAAGAAGTTGTCAATGTATCATCAGATTCCTCATCCTCATCTTTATCCTTATCATCATCATCATCATCATCATCATCTGATGAGTCTGATGATGATATACCTCTAGGACAACGTTTCCCACATCTTACAAAAAGCCAACCAACATCAACCAAGATCTACAAAAATCCCTCTCAGACAAGCTCGTATGAGCCTATTGGCCCTTTGATTTATCAAAAGATAGGTGAAATGTCTGAGAGAAGAAACAAAATCTGTGAAAGAATACCTCTTTATCATCCTCTTCAACCACAAATCATCCAATCTCTCAACATGATTGTACCTGATGAGGCTAACCAAAACTCAGAAAAAGCCTTTGAAACAGCTTCTGAAGCAGTTGCTTCTGAGAAAGTTGTTTTAGAAAACCCACAACAACAAGCACCTGAACCACAAAAGACTTCAACCCCACAACAACAACCACTAAACACACAAACTAAACCACAAATGGACGCCTTAACCAGCTCTACTCAAACCTTACCTACACCTGATGTTTCTGAACTTACTGTTCTTAAACAAACCACTTCTGATCCAGGTACTTCTGAACTTACTGCACCTGAGCAAACAAATTTCATCCAAGTCTCAGAAACTGAACTACCTACCCAACAACTAACCACACTAGAAACTGAACAAACTCAACCCCCATCTCCCAATCAGATTCAAACACTTAGTGTTCCTGACAAACCATCAACCTCATCTGACCTTGAAATTCTAGAACAACCACCCTTAGACATCCTGGAATCTGACTACGTTGACACTGAGCTGCTCAAAATTAGCTCTGATATGTATACTCTAATGCAACTGAGAAGAGTTCCCACTCTTTCTCTTGACTATGAGACAAAATGGGCATCCTTGAAGAACAGAGCCTCTGAGCTAATAGATACTGTAAGCAAGAAATGCATCAGGACTCAAGCTGCTACTGTAAGAAGACTGCTGATGAATCTGCAACAATTTGAGCCAGCTAGAGGTCCAGTTCTTTGCTTAGCTAATGAGCCCTTCTATCCAGAATCAGAGTACATATGGAGAGAAGAAAAGGTGTTCAAGACGCTGAAGAAGAAACTGACAGAATCAAAGGTTAAGGAAGATTATCT
This sequence comes from Medicago sativa, assembly GCF_051527215.1. NCBI lineage: Eukaryota > Viridiplantae > Streptophyta > Magnoliopsida > Fabales > Fabaceae > Medicago > Medicago sativa. The sequence continues at coordinate 32,377,501 of NC_140756.1, read as the reverse complement.
TTTTCAGAGGCAGCAAGCACTTGAAGATTTTGTGAGGCAACAAGCAGAGCTACTGAAGAAACGGTCTGAAGAAATTGCTCTCATGAAAGCTATGATGCAACAACCTAACCATTAGATGCACACCTTAGTTTTTTTTTATTGTTGTTTTATGCTTCTGATTGCTTATAGAATCTGAACTGTTTTGCTTATGAATGTTATGTTTCTGTTTGTCTATACTTGCTCTGATCTATATTATTGTTTTGCTACCCTTTTTGCTCTGATTGTTTTATTATAGTCTATACTCTCTCTATGGTTAAGTTTTTCTCATTATCTTTTTGTATTTAGTGCGCATTTTCTTTTTGCTAATGACAAAAAGAGGAGTATATGTGATAGTATTTAAAGGCTTTGAGCCCCATTAATGATATTTGAAAATTATTTTGAAAAACTTTTATCATTTTTTTTACCTGAAAGGTATAAGCTATGAACGTAAGAAGGAGTATCAAATTTCAAATAAAATTAAGTGAACCGTTCTTCTTATCTATAATCTACTTCTTTCCATTTTGAAATATTATAGTGCGTTAAAAGAATTTAATTAACTTGGATAGAACTCAGGGGGAGCTTACAAACCTCACCTTAAAGACTATCAGACTCAGGGGGAGTTTGAGCTTACAAACCTCAGATTCTAAGCTTACAAACCTCAGAACCCCAAAGTCAACTTGTTAATTAGATTAACAACAATTAATCAAGTTTTAAATACTATTGTTTGTCATCATCAAAAAGGGGGAGATTGTTGAAACAAAATGTGTTTAACAATGAACCTTAAAGAGTTTTCATGATAACAAGGTATTTGATAAGTAGATTTATTACGTATTTTAATTAAGTTATTTAGTTTAATTCTATTTAGATTTAATTAGATTCTATGTGTTTTTATTTATATTTAAGAGCTTTTTACTTCAAAGAATCCAATATTATATTTCAGGATCAAATATATGATTCGCAAGGCTTGGAGCTAAAGAAAAGGGATTTGGAGCACAAAAATAGGAGATTTCCAAGATTTGGGACCGAAATATGCACTTGAAGAAATCAGAATTCGCTCCCCCAAGTCAGTGAAGGGCGCACGGCCCACGCCTGCAAGGCGCACGGCCGTGCGCGATTGCCAGCATCCCTTTTAGCTGCTTTTTGCTCGGAACAGCGGTTTTCTACGCAGCCTGCTTTGACGATAAAACCCATGGATCTTCAGAGAATATTCCTTCAGTTATTTCTTAGGGCTTAAGTCATTAGTAGGCTATAAATAGAGAGCTTGTTCTCCTTGTTTTATCATCTTGAATTCTGAATATTGTATTGTGACAGAATACTATTTCTCAATAAAAGTTCTCGTTTTTATTCAATTGTTCTTATTATTTTCTTCTTATTCATTCATGGCAACACCAACCATGAGTGAGTAATTCCCTTAGACCTTGGGATTGTTGGGAGAGTCCTATGGCTTGATCCAACAATCCTAATCCGAAGCCCTAGTTTATGTAACCCTACTTTTCTTATCTAAATTCACCGTTCTTCACAACGATATTAACAAGTACCAAACTTTGGATGCGAACGCGGAGGGTTAGTACTTGTTAATTCGTTACCCTAGTTATTAAGGTGATGAATCGAACGAAGAAGTCTTAATAACCGAACAAGTGAATTTAGACAAGGATTGTGAAGCATGAGAATAGCCTAGTGAACCTTGGGACTTATAGAATCTCGTACAATCAAGGATCTTAATATAGGAGTTAGCCATGAGAATAGGTCTAACACCTTGAGAGACACACTCCCCGGATATCGAACGAAGAAGGGGATAGGCTTTAGAGAGATTCGTCCTTAGAAACTAGGATTTACATAAACAAGGATTAGGATTAGGATGTTAGGTCAACCATAGGATGAACCAATAATCCCTAGGTTGCCTTTAGCTATTGTTTTCAACCGTCGTTTAGATCACCTTGAAACCCTAATTATCGATTTCTCCCTAACCTTTACTACTTTTGATTGGAATTTAAATAACTCCCTGTGGATCGATACTCTCTCTTTATTACTACTACGGTAAACCCGTGCACTTGCGGATTTACGGTAACAAGTTTTTGGCGCCGTTGCCGGGGAGTTGACCAAATTCCGATCAACTTTGGTGACGGTTAGGTTTTCTTTCTGTATTTACTTTCCTCTTGTCTTTATTTCCTCTAATCGATTTCTTCTTGTTCTTTTTGACTTTCTGATAGCTTGCAGCCATGGCAGACAATCGTACCCTCAAGGAGTACGCTATTCCTTCAACGGAAGAGCCGACGGCTATCATAGTTTATCCACCCGTCGAAGGGAACAACTTTGAGATCAAGCATGCACTTTTAAACCTTGTGCAGCAAAACCAATTCTCGGGATCCCCCGCTGAGGATCCCAATCTACACATCTCTACTTTCCTTAGGCTTAGTGGAACCATTAAAGCCAACCAAGAAGCCGTCAGGCTACACCTTTTCCCTTTCTCCCTTCGAGATAGAGCGAGTGCTTGGTTCCACTCCCTAGAAAGGGGTTCCATATCCTCATGGGACCAAATGCGACAAGCCTTCCTTGCTAGATTCTTTCCACCCTCCAAAACCGCTAGAATGAGGGACCAAATAACTAGGTTTAACCAAAGGGATGGAGAGTCTTTATATGAAGCTTGGGAACGCTATAAGGAGATGTTGAGAGTTTGTCCTCACCATGGTCTAGAACAGTGGCTCATAATCCACACCTTTTACAACGGTCTTTTGTATAATACCAAACTAACCGTTGATGCAGCTGTAACCGTTGATGCAGCTGCAGGTGGAGCAATCATGAATAAAAATTATGCCGACTCCTATGCGCTGATAGAGGATATGGCCCAAAATCATTACCAGTGGACAAACGAAAGGGCCAACACTGTTGGAGCATTATCAAAGAAGGAAACAGGTGTGCATGAAGTCTCTTCTTATGATGATTTGGCTGCTAAGGTAGAGTCACTAACCCTTCAACTTGATAAAATCAATGTTAATGCTGTTTCTCCTTCTCCTTCTTGTGAGTTATGTGGAATCGTTGGTCATAGTGGCAATGAGTGCCAGCTGGGAGGTGTTGCTTTCACCCAAGAGCAAATGAACTACGCCCAATACCAAGGTATTAGGCAAGGGCAAAACTTTTACAACAGAAACTCTTTTGGGCAACAAGCAACACCGCCTAGCTACGGTACCAACCAAAGGGCACCCCAGAAATCTAAGTTGGAACTCATGATAGAAAATTTTGTCCTAGGACAAGAAAAACTAAACCAAGAGTTCAAGCAACAAACCGAACTTCTGAAGGAATCCCTCTCCACACTCTCCTATAGGGTAGATTCTATTGCTACACACAGCAAAATGTTGGAGACTCAGATCTCCCAATTGAACCAACAAGTCTCTTCATCCTCTCAAGTCTCTAGAGCCCTCCCAAGCCAACCTGAGACTAATCAAAAGAGCCACGTGAATGTTGTTAGCCTTGTGGAAGAAAAATCTTTAGGAGGACCCATCTTAGATATCCATGTCATTGAGAGTGAAGCGGTTAGCGATGCTAGGGTAGAAAGCAAAAACCCTATGACCCTAAAGTTTAGTAGAAAGATGAACCCTTCCCCACAAGGACTAGCCAAGCATAGTAAGAAAGCACAACTCCAAAGGTTCATCGAAATAATGAGAGAAATATGTGCCAAAATCCCATTCGTTGAGGCCTTGTCCCGAATTCCTCTTTATGCAAATTTTTTGAAAAATATTTTGTCTAAAGGACGCAAAGAGGATAAGGAGACGCTGGCATCACCTAAGGAGAGTGGCGACATTTTTCTAGAGAGATCAACCCCAGAATACCGTTATCCCGGTAGTTTTTCCATCCCTTGCACCATAGGGAAGGAAAGTATAAAAAACACTAGGTGTGATCTAGGGGTTAGCGTAAATCTAATGCCCCTATCTCTCTTTAGGAAAATTGGGGTAGGAAAATTTGAACCGGCGGAGCATACCTTAGTATTGTTTGACCATTCCACCGTTGACCCAGCTGGCTATGTTTCAAATCTTCCGGTAAAAATTGGAGGCACTATCATACCGGTTGATTTTATGGTAGTTGATGCGAAGGAAGACCCCCAATTTCCAATCCTTTTTGGTTTTCCTTTCCTTGTGGTCTCAGGTGCTTTTATTGATGCGTTGAATGGTAGGATCGTGTTCCATATGAATAATGAGAGGATGGAGTTTGAATTAGGAAACCACCTGAAGGAAATCTCTCCTTCCTCCATCAAGGCTGAGTATGAGATGAGAGAACGCTACCTAGCATCAACCACACAAAATGTTGTGTTCGATCCTATCTGAGGGTCCCCTCTTATCGTCAAGCTAATGACGTGAAAAGAGCGCTTCGTGGGAGGCAACCCACCTATTTTTACCGCTTTGTTTTCGTTTGTTTTGTGTTGTTTTTACTTGTTTTGTAGGTACATGTCCGATATGATATAGAAAACTTGAAAATTTTTTGACCCAGAGGACCAGAAACAGGCGCACTGCCCACGCCTCAATGCGCGTGGGCGTGCGCGATTTTTTTGAAAAAATTGCCCAGCCAGAACAGCAAGGTCCGCACGGCCCACGCCTCCAAGGCGCACGGCCGTGCGCGACTTTCCCCTCCCATAAACATCAATTTTTCATCTTCTTCCCATTCAAACCACACAAAAACCTCTCTCATCCAACTTCTCTCTCTAAACCTCCATTTTTCCTCAACCTTAAACCTCACATATCTCCATCAAAACTCCACCAATTCACACAAAACTTTCACCCAAACCAATCCAAAATCAATTCCAAAAACAAACACCCAAACAAAATCAATTTCCATCCATCCAATCCATTAACCCCAATTTTCGTATACCCCATTAACCTAAACCAAAAACCACAAATTTTCCAACCAAATCCAACCAACCACTCAAAAACCTTACTTCCAACGTATACCCATCACAAAAACTCGGTCAAAAATGTCTTCAAGCAAGCAAGGGAAGGAAGCATCACCAAGGTTCCATGGCATCAAATTTAAGAACTCCGAGCAAAGAAAAAGGTATAACAAACTTCTCTCTCGACCTTTATTTCCGAATCGTTATCCTTGTTTCTTTGCTATGTTGGACCTAGGTATACAAGAGAAAGTAGAATCGTTAATTGAAAACCTAGGATGGTCCGGCTTGATGAGAACTTACCCGGGGTATGAAAACCTTGTCTATGAGTTTTTAAGTTCATTTTGCTTCATAAAAGATAAGACAAAGTCGGATTACCCCCGACATAAGGTCTCGTTTCGGTTTTTAGGTACTGACTATGACATGACATTTGATTACTTTTGCCAAACCATATGGGTTTCGCCGATGCGGGGCTCATCCATGATTCAACTAGTCAATACTCAAAACCCGTGAACTATGATCCTAAAGCCTTTTGGACCACAATCACAGGTTTGAATAACCACGTTGCTAGGTCCAACAAAGCTAGTGCTATCCAAAACCCTGTCCTCCGTTACTTTCAAAGAATTATGGGATGCACTATCTTCGGTAGGACGGACTTACATAGAGTTAGAGCACCCGAGCTCTTCATTCTTTGGGCTGCACTTAATAATCACCCCGTGAACACATGCTACTACTTACTTGATCACTTATCCTCTATCACCAAGAGTGATAGTTTGATTGTTGCCGGTGGTATTATAACATGCATAGCAAATAAGTTTGGGGTAAGACATGCAGGACTCAATAGGATAGAGGGAGACAACACTTTGAGCAAGCACGATCTTGTGCAAATGAACTTTATCCGAAATGAAACCGATATAGGGACCTTTGAGTTTCGAGGCAGCCGAGGAGAAACATTGATTATATTGCCTAACCCTGCCCGCACCGACATAAAGGTGACAGGAAATTTGTAGTATGTTGTTAATCCTCAGGTACCCGAAGATGATGAATATGCAAGTGAAGAAGGTGCTGACTTGCCTAATGAAGCCAGAACACAAATGGATGATGAGCAATGGAATTGGATGCAAAGTGAGCTCCAAAAGATCAACACCAATCAACAACAATTTGGTGAAGAGTTCTCCGGTATGCAAGAGAAGGTGCAAAGAACAAACCAAAGGCGTGAGGAGACCCATAATGCTCTTCTAGCAATGCAAGAATATCTCAACGCCCGATATCCTCCACCGGGGAACCAATAAAAATGTGAGCTTTCCTCTTCCTTTCTCTTCTTTTCTTTTCCTTTCTTCCTTTTAATTTCTTGTTTTCTTTATGCATTGAGGACAATGCTTCTCCCAAGTATGGGGGGGAGCCAATAAAGTGTCTAGGTAGTAAGAGTCGTAGTGTTTCAAACTCCCTTGAATTTTTATCTTTTGTTTTGTTTTATTGCGAAAGGCATGTAAGCGGCTAGATAGTTTTCTTGTTTTAATTGTTAAATATGACATAATCTTTTGTTAAGTTCTCTTCCAATATAGGATAGATAATGTTCTTATTGTGTACATGAAAATAGCTTCTTGTTGCCTTAAGTTTTTCCAATAGACCCACATTGATTCTAGGTGAACAAAACTTCTCCAATGAGAAAATTCACAGTGCATCCTTTGAGTAAGTGTATGAATAGGTATTTTAAGGACCACATTCTAAGTTTAATGGTACATGGACCCTTTAAAGTCTCTAGGAGTAAAAGTAGTATAAGCTTGTGTGGGGAAATTTAATTAACTTTATTTAACGTTGAAATAATATGGGGGGAAGCATGCTTTTCACTTTTTCACTAAGTTGAGAACACCGCCGGAGCATGGAGGGAAGGATAGTGTACTCGAACAACTCCTACGCGAAGGATGGTACCTCCTTAGTGATTGTATAGCTTCTACAAACTTCTGAAAAAAAAAATAGAAAGAAAAGAAAAAAAAAATTATAAAAGAATTTACAAACTACAGCACTACTTAGGGTGATTGCCGGAGTAGTGGAGGAAGGAGTGAGTCCCTCTCCGACTTCCTATGAAAAGGTGATATCCCCTAGGCATCTGTAGCCCCAAAAGAGACCAAAAGAAAAGAAAAATATGGTCCACAATTTAAAATTGAACCAACTTAAACTTAATTCCCACCTTGCTTATATGGAATGAAAATGAGGTTTTTCTCGGTTGATGTACTGTTGGGGTTAGAACCTGTTTCCTCATAATACCTGTTTATACAGGAGCAAAGGGGATGCACTACACACACACACTCACTTAGTTTCTCTTGTTGGGTTGAATAGGAATCATAAGGGGCTCTTGAGGTTGTGATTAGTGTATGCTTAGGACAAGGCCTTGGAGGGAACATGTGTCTTAATTTTGTCATATACTTAAATGTTTTCTATGCTGCTATGTCTATGCCTTTTGCTTGAGGACAAGCAAAGATTCAAGTGTGGGGGAGTTTGATAAGTAGATTTATTACGTATTTTAATTAAGTTATTTAGTTTAATTCTATTTAGATTTAATTAGATTCTATGTGTTTTTATTTATATTTAAGAGCTTTTTACTTCAAAGAATCCAATATTATATTTCAGGATCAAATATATGATTTGCAAGGCTTGGAGCTAAAGAAAAGGGATTTGGAGCACAAAAATAGGAGATTTCCAAGATTTGGGACCGAAATATGCACTTGAAGAAATCAGAATTCGCTCCCCCAAATCAGTGAAGGGCGCACGGCCCACGCCTGCAAGGCGCACGGCCGTGCGCGATTGCCAGCATCCCTTTTAGCTGCTTTTTGCTCCGAACATCGGTTTTCTACGCAGCCTGCTTTGACGATAAAGCCCATGGATCTTCAGAGAATATTCCTTCAGTTATTTCTTAGGGCTTAAGTCATTAGTAGGCTATAAATAGAGAGCTTGTTCTCCTTGTTTTATCATCTTGAATTCTGAATATTGTATTGTGACAGAATACTATTTCTCAATAAAAGTTTTCGTTTTTATTCAATTGTTCTTATTATTTTCTTCTTATTCATTCATGGCAACACCAACCATGAGTGAGTAATTCCCTTAGACCTTGGGATTGTTGGGAGAGTCCTATGGCTTGATCCAACAATCCTAATCCAAAACCCTAGTTTATGTAACCCTACTTTTCTTATCTAAATTCACCGTTCTTCACAACGATATTAACAAGTACCAAACTTTGGATGCGAACGCGGAGGGTTAGTACTTGTTAATTCGTTACCCTAGTTATTAAGGTGATGAATCGAACGAAGAAGTCTTAATAACCGAACAAGTGAATTTAGACAAGGATTGCGAAGCATGAGAATAGCCTAGTGAACCTTGGGACTTATAGAATCTCGTACAATCAAGGATCTTAATATAGGAGTTAGCCATGAGAATAGGTCTAACACCTTGAGAGACACACTCCCCGGATATCGAACGAAGAAGGGGATAGGCTTTAGAGAGATTCGTCCTTAGAAACTAGGATTTACATAAACAAGGATTAGGATTAGGATGTTAGGTCAACCATAGGATGAACCAATAATCCCTAGGTTGCCTTTAGCTATTGTTTTCAACCGTCGTTTAGATCACCTTGAAACCCTAATTATCGATTTCTCCCTAACCTTTACTACTTTTGATTGGAATTTAAATAACTCCCTGTGGATCGATACTCTCTCTTTATTACTACTACGGTAAACCCGTGCACTTGCGGATTTACGGTAACAGTATTAAAATTGACAATTGGACTAGCTAATATTTGTTCAAGTGTACAGGACCATAGTTAAAAATTTACATCACTTAAAGGTTCTGAAGGACAAATGAGAGCTAAGGAATCAAGGAAAGGAAGCTTTAAAGCATCTGAAGAGAAGTGCTCCTGAAGACCAAAAGTGCTCCTGAAGAATGATGATGTCATCAGAAGCTGAAAGTCATCAGAAGCTGAAGTTCTTCAGAAGCAAGTAGTTCAGAAGCAACTTCATCAGAAGCTGAAGCTCATCAAAAGCTGATAATCACCACAAGCTGAAGATTCAAGAATTAACACTTCAAAAGCCGTCTATTGGATTCTAAAGAAATGCAGAAGACTAGTGGAACGTTGCAACGGTCATTTTGGTGAAGATTTGAAGGCATTGGAAGCTTATCTTCAAAGAGCGTTGACATTGTACTTTGTACGAACTATACAACCACGTTGTCCACTACTCTGTTTTGTGTCCACGCTACAAGACAAGAAAACAGCTCCAGAATAACAGCTATGCCTGCAAAGATGTTCCTTCACAATGGGAATGGATTTTAAATTGGTTCTTCATAGGACAACAACCAAATCAGGCAAAAGATCATTGGTGATTGATCAAACTTCAACAACGACTCTTTTGATGTGCTGGCAATTTCATAACGTCTCTTTCACACCTCTATATAAAGGAGGGAAGACTTAGAGATTTGGCAATGTTGAACGAAAGACTCTCAACATTTTTACAAGTGCCAAACCTCTGCTGAAATTGTTCTGGATTCACTTAAAATTTCTGTTTCTCAAGTCTCATCTTAGAAATTCTTAAGTCTTAGAGTCTATATCTGATTTGTATTGTGAGCACCTCTGATTCTATATCAAGTGTTCAACCTCAAACAATTTTCTGTGTAATTTTTGTTTGTTTAGAAGTCTCTTGCAGTTGTGCTTGATCATAGAAGTCTCTTGATTGTGTTCTTGAGCATAGGATGACTCTTGCAAAGTGTGATTGAGCAAAGGAAGTCTCTTGCTGTGTGCTTGAGCAATTGTAATCAGATATTACATTCTAGTGAAATCTCCTTGGAAGTGCAAGGGGGACTGAATTACTTCCGGATTGTGGAAGGAACCAGTATAATTGCTTTGTGTCTTTCTTCTTCTCTCTCTCTCTCTCTCTCTCTCTCTCTCTCTCTCTCTCTCTCTCTCTCTCTCTCTCTCTCTCTCTCTCTCTCTCTCTCTCTCTCTCTCTCTCTCTCTCTCTGTTTTTTATCCGCTGCGTTCAAATTCTGATTATCACTTCAGAAGTTGTTTCACTTAGCTTCTGACTAGTGTGTTCAGTTTAGGAGAAACGAAGAATTTTTCAAAACACAATTCAACCCCTCTTCTTGTGTTTTTCTCATCTTCACAAACTCCTATCATAGCTCTTGTGAAATATAATTCATATGGGTGGTTGAAGGCAAATAACACTTCTTTTGTTTATGGTTCTCAGAGATGGTGGTCGGACCCGTTGTTATGTTTGGGTTTCGACTAATCGATTTTGTATATATGACTGACTGATTGTTTTTTGGGGTGGCCTATTTAATACACCTTGTGCTAAAGAGGAACCACTATCGTTGGTAATATATTCCATTTTTTATTCTTAAAAAAAAAAAAGATGAATGATTAGTAGAGTTTATTATGTCATGTTTAGACAATTAAAAGAGAATTTAAACATATAATTTATATCTTTGACTTTTACAATTGATTTTTGTCTTAAATTTATTGTCAAATCCACTCTTACTCAAATATATATCAAATATTCAACTCACTTTTATACAAAATCAATTTCGCGCACCATATAACCAAATATACACAAATATGTTTTTGACTTTCTTTATCTACTCAATTCATCATCAATCCACGTGTTTTGGCTTGTTTTAAATTTCAAATAAAAGTGAATACTTCCTCGGTCTCATTATATTTTTTTGTTACCACGACGTTGATACGAAGTTTCCACTGCCGTTTAACAATGACTAATCTCCGTCGATGAATTTATCGGGCAACAAAGGTAGGTTCTCCTTTTCTAACCGGATTATTTTCCGTATGCATGAGCTAGAAATTGAACCCCTGACCACGTGCTTAAGGAGCCCAAATCCCTCGGTCTCATTTTAAATTTTGCATTTTCTTATCTTTTTCAAAATAATTTTCATTTAATAATATCAAATATAACATTTATTATTATTTTTCATTAATATATCCTAATTTATTGAATTTCACTATACTTAACTATTCCACTGACTACATTAATAAAGTGTTTTGATAAATAATATTAATTTTACCATTAAAATTAACCTTATTAATCTTTTTCATTTTTTTTTGACAAATAATTAATCTTTTTCTTATGAACCACACATGTTACACGTAACCTAAATGTGACAATTAAAATGAGTAAAAGGGAGTAGTTATAATCCACAAACATCTTGGATGAGGAATGTTTTTGTGTCTGACATGCATCAATGTTCAAAGTTCATCGATAAACGTTTGACTATTTTTACAAATATCTTAAAAAATAAAGTACAAAAAATCTTTGTTTCTACAATCTTAGATAGTTTGAGATAAGAAGAAGCATAAAGTTTTGCAAAAAAGTAAGCACAACTATTACTTATGTGGAAGATGTGAGAAATGACCTAGTCAAAGTTGAGAAGATCCACGATGTATTGAATCAACTAACATATTTGTGATATCTAGAAGTCTACTCCTTGAGAATATTAACATATGAAGAGAATCTGTGTGTGTAACAATTTTCAATTTCAATATTTCATAGATAATGTTTATTATACATCTTATTATACATCTAACTATAGTAAATAAATATGTATTGGTATCAATGTCATATAATTTTGAACTAACGGTATCCATATTGGTCTCAGTGCTTCACATGCTAAGTCAATATTGACGGTTCTTTGACTAACTTACAGTCTTAGATAGAAATCATATACTGTCAATAGTTAGAAGACTAATATAACCTCATATCTGAATTTTCCACACATGTGAGGTATTAAATATACAAAGAAGCAGAAAAACATTCACATAATAAAATACAAGAAAAAGACTAATCAACCTCTCAAAAATTGTTGAGCTAACTTGTTCCCTAAAATTCATGGGAATGGTTAAAGGAAACAATTAACAGCCATGAAAACTTCAGAACACAACATGACTTGTACTACAAGGTTTCTAAGCTTCATTCTCCTTCATGTCTTCTTCTTCTTCATGATGCTAACGAATGCGCAATCACCATTTTACATGTACAGTTATTGCCAGAATTCAACTGAAAAAACAGTCAACACTTCATACCAATCCAACGTTAACAACTTTTTGTCATGGACAACATCGGATTCTGCCAAAGGAACTGTATCTAACCACAACACCATAGGTAGCGACAACAGCAATTATAATGATACGGTTTATGGTTTCTATGATTGTGTAGGCCAGAACACAAGAAGTTTCTGTCAATTTTGCATCAACACTGCTGTTAGAGAAATTGCAAAATATTGTCCCAACAGTGTCTCGGCTATTATATGGTATGATGTATGCATCCTGGCTTACATTAACCAGAATCCCTCAGGAAGAGTTTTTCTAACACCATCATGGAATGTAACCGGATCCAAAAACGTTAAGGACTCAACAGAACTTGGGAAAGCTGAGAATAGCATGACGAGTTTGATACGCAAAGCGACTACAGAAGCGAGTCTCAATTGGGCAACTGATGAGTTCAATTGGAGTGACACTGACAAAAGGTATGGCTTGGTGCAGTGTAACACTGAGCTTAGTAAGGATAGCTGCAGACAGTGTTTGGAGGCTATGTTGGATAGAGTTCCTCAGTGTTGTGGAACAAAGGTAGCGTGGATAGTTTTGTCTCCAAGTTGCGGGATAAAGATTGATGATTATAATTTCTACAAACAACAAACAAGATCTCCATCTCCTTTGCCAAATCCAGGTAATATTAATTGTTTTTTTTTTTTTTTAATTTGGATGACTTTCAAGGTTGTGAATGGCAGAATCATGTAGTGAGAGCAGAGACATCATAGATTTTAATTTTATGACCAAGTTTAGTCACAAAAAAGATTACCTTGACTTTTGGAGACTCGTTTGATGATTGCAATGAAGACTTGCTTTGTAAACCTTATATCTTGATTGCAAGGATCTCAACGAAGATTTTTGAGGTCTGTACAATCAGTTTGAACTTCTCTTGTGATGTAGTCGCTCTTCTTATCTCATGAAGCTCCCAAAAAAAATTATTTTTCATGATACACTTCCAATACTGATAGGGCACCAAGGTCCAACAATAGGACTGATGACCTAATCATTGGGACCAACCACTAGCATGATTTCTAGAAGGGAGTAAACTTAGTGTCCAAAGCACTAATTAACTATCGTACCTTTTACACGTTTCTAGAGATGTCACCGGAAATTTCAAATGGAGAGAAATATAGCTTATGTTGTAGCAGAAAAAACCTATTGATGAGATAGACTATGTTGGATAGGATTTACGACAGAAACAGAGATTTTCTCATCAATCCTATTGATAGGACACCAATTTCCAATACAAACATGATTTCTAGAAGGGAGTAGAAGCTGCTGTAAGGCTTAGTGGCATGAACCAAAATCTTAGGAAAGATAATTAATTAGTTGCTTGAGGCACACTTTTAGGAGAATAATTAACTATTGACTTGAGCCACAATTTTAGGAGATTATGTTAAGTTTATAAGGGATTAATGAGGGAGTGTAGAACCAAAGTATTTTTTAACGATCCATGTTAGAAGACTCCAGTTCTCTGGTATGAGCCCAAGGCTCTCTGGTTTATCTTAGTTGATGGTGTAAGAGGTTTGCTCACCCTTTTTTTTACAATAACTACTCTATTTCATCCCACCAAAATAGAGCCTCCATGGACAAAGCACATTGTTCTTGCAGTTTTGCGAACTCCTGTTAACATAGATCGACGGAGTCACGTTTAATCTCGACGATGACGTCAATGGATTCTCCACAAACGGAATTTTCTTCTCCTCCGTTAAAGATATTGGATCTGTTTTCACAGTCCCTTGTTCGTTGAAACATGAAGAAACCTTTGAAGGATGGCCCTCTTGCAGTCTTGCAAACTCCGTTAACATAGATTCATGAGGTTTCTCCAATGCTTAATTCTAAAATGATTCGAAGATGTTTAGACATCTTCGAATCTTCACTAGCTCCGCTTCATAATCCGGCAGGTTGGATGAATGATATAAATGCGGGAATCAGTGGATGAGATAGAGTGTTTATTATACAAAAAGTGGTTAGAAAATATCTTACACAAACAAGTAAGGTAAACCAGAGCCAAGGGCTCCTATCAGAGAGTTGGACTATCCTAACAACAATCAATAGAAAATACACGATGAAGTAATTATTCTCCTAAAAGTGTGGTTCAGGAAACTAATTTATTATTTTTCCGAAGACTGTGGCTCCCGCCACAAAGCTTCCCTCAGATTCTACTCTCCTTCTAGAAATCAATCCTGTGTTTTTTGGGCCATATGATTGGGTCATCAATCCTGTTGGACCTTGGTGCCCTATCAGATACACATACATAACATATACAAAAAAATCTGTCTATTGTTTCATATTGTTATTATTCAAGAGGTCATGCAAAAACCACAGGGGAAGGTCTAATATTTGAACACCAAGAAAAATGAAAATACACATTTTAAACAAACAATGAACTTGCAAAATATGTTAATCACTTTTTTAATAGTTATTTAATCTTAAGCCTTCACTATGTTTTTCTAGTCTGATGCATTGGAAAAGTAAGAATATCTAGTATATGAAAGGAATTCAGCCTATAAATTAAGAAAGAAAAAGGCAATGTTTTCATCTATGATAGTGTTGCAGGCAAGCAGGAAGGAGGAAGTAATAAGAAAACCTTGATCATCATCTTAGTATGTGTACTGGTGGGAGTAGCTCTACTGAGTTGCTACGGGCAGGGGCGAATGGTAGTGTAAGGGAGGGGTAGCCCTTGCTACCCCAAAAAAAAATATTTTTTTGAGTGAGTAGGTATATTTTTATATTTAGCTACCCCTAATAATATATATTTAGCTACCCCAAGTTTTATTTTAAGTGAACTAATTTTTTCTGTCTTTATTTAACTTTCAGTTGAACTTCAAATTATTTAATCATGTCGTATAGGAACCTGAAGATTAACACCCAAAAGAGATAAATAAAAGTGATCCAGTTTATCTAATACAAAAGTGGGCCCATACCCACATCCCACCACACAATTATTATTAATAAACAAAACAAGGTAAAGTGCATTTTAACTCTTCAGTCACAACACAACACACAAACCACTAAAATTAACACTGCCATGCGATAGCAACACAATACACAGGCAACACAATACACAGTAGTACACGAGATAAACAAACAATCCATGCGATAGCAACACTGCCAATCTGCCATGGTGACCTAAAAGTAACAGGTTAACTACAAGCAACATTAATTAGATTCTCAGTTCACCCAGATTACCAGGTATGATCTCAATTCACATTTCACAATAATCTCATTTAGTTTGAAATCAATTTTTTATGTTTTGCTTTGGAATTTAGAGATAGCAACACAAACCACTAAAATTTGTGTTATACAAATTAGGTTAGGAATTGATACAAACCACTATTTTGCTTTGGAATTTAGGTTAGGAAAAACAAATTAGGTTATTTGTGTTATACGTATACTGAATTTTACTTCCGGTTCTTATTTTTTTTTTTTTTGTTGTGATATTTGATTTAAACAACAAAAATTCTTATGTTTATTTGATCTATTATTTTAGGAATGAGTAAGATGAAAACTATTGACAACTTCTTTAAAATAATTGATACAAATGCTGCAAGCAGTTCCTCTCCAATTGAAGCATCTGATGATCTCAATGTTTCACCTCAAGAACAGGAACAATCTGAACAGGTACAATCCGCTATTCTAATGTGGTTTTTTTGGTACAAAATAGTTTATTGCCACATTTTTTGGTATAATCCGTTCTTGTTGAATCAAGTGTATATTTTATTAAGAACATTTTATATAAGTAATAGTTATTGTGAATTTTTTTGCCTACTGCATTAGATTAGTTTAAAAAAAAAAATTATATGTGGCCACCTCATAAAATTATCGCTAGCTTCGCCGCTGGCTACGGGTACTACTACTGGAAAAAGAAACGATTAAGTGAAGGTAACTATAACAAGTTGCATCCATGTTGAAAGTTCTATAAGATCCTTTCACAAAATTACCTATGATAAAAAGTCATTATTTAGACTTTTTAGACTTACTAGCTTCCTTGCTAGGTGGTTTGCTGTTGAGAACTGTTACGCCTATGTCTTTCCGTGATCATGTTCAAAGAGATGATTCATTGAATGGAGACCTTCCTATGATTCCTTTAACTGTAATTCAACTGGCCACGGATAACTTTTCCGAGTCATCTAAATTAGGAGAAGGTGGATTTGGCCCTGTTTACAAGGTATGAATAAATTGTATCCCGAAGTCAATCAATGAAGTTATAGTTTTGTATTATAACTTTGAGAGATTCATCTGTTTACCAGGGTACTTTACCAGATGGCACAGAAGTTGCTGTCAAAAGGCTTGCAGAGATGTCTGGTCAAGGTTCAGAGGAGTTCGAGAATGAAGCCATCTTCATCGCCAATCTGCAACACAGAAACCTCGTGAAACTCTTGGGGTGCTGCATGGAGGAAAATGAAAAAATACTAGTATATGAATACTTGCGAAATTCAAGCCTTGACTTTCACCTTTTCGGTATGTTTTGACAAAACATGTGTATCACATTTGCTTTAATGATTATTTCTTTTACTTGCTCCAATATAGTACTAATTTTAGAAATTACTGTATGTTCTAACTATTAAAGTACAATTATCATATCCGGTGATTAAATGAATAATCATTACTGGGCATATTATGCATTTTGGAGCATAATTAAAAGATCATATCCAGTGATTATTCCTGTAAAACAACTATGAAGATAAAAATGTATGATAGTCTCCATCCATTGCTATTGTTATTATCAATAACATGAATTCAATGTTCCTCTACTTAATAGATAAGGAAAAGAATAAGCACATAGATTGGAAATTACGACTAAGCATTATCAATGGAATTGCAAAAGGACTGCTATACCTTCACGAGGATTCTCGACTTAGAGTAATCCACAGAGATCTGAAAGCCAGCAATATTCTTCTAGATGATGAAATGAATCCAAAAATATCAGATTTTGGATTAGCAAGGAGATTTGAAAAAGATCAATGCCCGACAAAAACAGAAAGAGTTTTTGGCACCTAGTAAGCATTATTGACAACTTTTCAAAGCAAATATTAGAAAATTTCACATGATTCACAACTGACAGTGTGTTAAATTTTTACAGTGGATACATGGCTCCAGAATATGCTATGGCTGGCTTATTTTCAGTGAAATCCGATGTTTTCAGTTTTGGAGTTCTTGTATTAGAAATTATTTACGGAAAAAGAAATGGTGAATTCTTTATCTCAGAACATATGCAAAGTCTTCTATTATATGTGAGTTTTCTTTATCACATCTCATGAACATATTCATAGTAAATGGAGATATAAATGTGCGATAATCCAAGTATTCGAAGACAAAAATAGTTTTATATTTTAATGAAATCACTAACACTACCTTTAAATGAGAGGCTCTTGGATACAAAATATTGATAATGTATAAACAAAGCTTGCTACCTCGATCTTGCTTAGAAAAACACATTGGTAGCACATCTGAAATTTCAGATGACTTGGTCATAGGGGTCTAATAGCATATTATGAGCCAACTATCCAAAAAGCTATGATGACACTAATGTATTTTTACTTTTTCTAACCAAATGTATCAAATCAAGTGTCTAAATGTCCATATTTGTATGCAGATTTGGAAACTCTGGTGTGAAGGAAAAAGTTTAGAATTGATCGACCCATTCCACCAAAAGTCATACATTGAAAGTGAAGTCTTGAAGTGTATACACATTGGTTTATTGTGCGTACAAGAAGACGCAGCAGATCGACCAACGATGTCCACCGTTGTTAGCATGCTAGGGAGTGACACAGTAGACCTTCCAAAACCCAAGCAACCAGCATTTTCAGTTGGTAGAAAACCCAAGAATGAAGATCAAAGTTCAAAAAATTATAAGGATAATTCTGTTGATGAAGAAACCATAACTATGTTTCACCTAGATAGTTGACACTGTGGTTCACTTTGTGCCAGATTCAGAAATGATTGAGTTCTCTTAGAAAAAGTTTGAGTTCGAAAGGGAAGAAAATCATTTTAAGGTCCATGAGTTATGAGTGCAGTGGTAAGAGTTTGACCTTGTAACCTCAAGGGAAGGATTTCAAATCCCATATGGGACGGTTATAAAGTGACCATTGATTCTACTTCCCCAATTTTTCGTTAGAAAAGAAGGCAACCATTTTTCAGTTCGTGAGATGCTACCCTAGATTCACTAGAAGGATAACGAAACACATGTTCAATTCTCGGTTGAGCTGGAAATATATTTGATGTGTTCTTAGTTTGTCAATGTTTAATTCGCTAACACAAAGTCATTTTTTTAACATGTAACACATAAAGGAAGCGATTCAGTTCGCTTCATGTATGTCTTCTAAAATACATAAGTTGTAGGATACATTTTTAACAAATTACTTTTGGTACCTATTTTTTATAATGTATTCCAAAAAATAATTATAAACTCGTAATCTATGTCCAATCTAACAATATCAACAGAGCCTCTAATCTTATTAGTCCCTCAAAGCAACAAGTTAACGAAAATATTAACTAATAAAGTTTTGAAGCAAAATCTCATTTCTCATATTAGAATTAGTAAGTTGTAAGATAATACTCCCAGAAGTTCATCCTAACTCCATAATTTGTGTCAAATCTATTAATATCAACAGAACCTACATTCCCTCAGTCGTTCTAAGCAAAGAGTAACCAAAATAATAACCAATGCAGCTTTGAAACAATTTCACTTCTCATCACCACTAAAAGTAGTTCCACACATAACACATCACCACAAAAAATGCAATTGCAAGTATCCTATGAACATATATAATTAACCAGATGAGATAAATCTGTTCCTGTTAGAATTTGCTTGGGGGGTGGGGGGGGGGGGGGGGGGGGGGGGTGTATGTAGGTTTAGCCGTTCTCCAATGCAGAGAGGAGGTGTGCATATTGTGTATATAGGCCTGGTTAGCTCCATTTAGGTTAAGGAGGTGGGCCGGATTCCGTGCTCGGGCTGAGTAGGTTAAACCGTTAAATTTGCAGCTACCGAGCCTTGATTTGCTCAGGCCGAGTAAGCAATGACTTGGATCAGAGCTGTTCCTTAGCTGAGATCTTGGAATGAGCGCGCATTGCTCAGCGTCCATATGGATTAGGGGCCAATTCAAAACCAAATGGCAGTTGCAAGTATCATATGAATTATTAATAGATTAATTGCCAAATGCTATAAGGCTAAAACAGAGTTATAAAACCTACAAAAGCTTAAAGAAAACATAAAAGAAAGAAGCAAACACAGTACCTTGTTCCACCACGACTTCTGCCAGGAATGCAATAACAGATGCTTCTCCTTAAGCAATGTAATTGATCAGACAAAAACGGTTATAGGAAACAAATTGTGAGACACGTGCAATGATATAAATAAACATAATGATAATGATGATACTAATTATATAAAGTAACACTTACAATGTCATCATTTTCATACACTTGAGTGAGAAAGCAGAGAACATTGGTTGTAAGGAATTTCCATGTTTCAACAATTTTCAAGATAAAACTGCGTAGTTTCACAAACTGGATTTGGAATTTTAGGAATATGTGAAATATTGAGTGAAAGTGAATGGTTAGTAATTTCCAAAGTTGGTAATTTTATTTACAAAAGTCAAGTGGAGGAAGGTTGACACGAAATCTGTGCTTGACTCTCTCTATCTACTCAATTCATCAATTCACGTGTTTATGCTAATTCAAGAAGCATGGACACTAAGAGATGAGACGTGGTCTCGTTCGACTCACCTCGGTGTTTGACGAATGATGAGTTCGGGTTTGCTTCATTTTTCTACTCTTCAATTATGGTTCATTTACAAAAGAGATAGACACGAGAAAGAGAAAGAGTAATGAGATTCATTAGTGGGGTCCACTTATTAAAATAAGTACCACCACTACTAATCTATCTTTTAGTGGAAACAGTACTAATAAGTGGAGTCCAAACTTGCATGGAGTCCAAACTGACATGATAAGTGGAGTCCAAATTGATAAGTGGATCTTTCTTTAGGGGGGCCAAAAGTTACACCATACCAGTTTGTACTCCACTTATCAGCATCCTTCTATCCCCATGTCAGTTTACACCATCAGAGACTGAGAAATTGTCATAATCTCCATCAAAATCAGCTAATCAAAAGAGGGTCAAAAGTTAAGGGGTCCAAATATCCATTTTTTTTAATAGGGGTCAAAATCGCAACTTTTTGAATATAGGGGTGAAAAGTGCATTTAAGCCTTATTTCTTTTATAAATGGACAAATTTGAACTCTAGTATGACACTTGTATAACATATGTACGATCAAAAATATGTGCACGGGTTGAGGTTTGAACAACAAATTTCTAACAACTAGATTATTTGACAAGAAAAAAAAGTTAAAAAATATAATGTCTTGTTGAAATTTTTTTTATAATAAAACCAATTGCTCAATTTAGATATTTACAGAAAAAGTTCATATTTATTATTTTTTGTGAATTGGGTACGCGCAACTGCATAACATAATCCCTTAAGCCAGTTAGGAACATGTTGGATGACAAATCTCTCGCTCAATAGATTATTGCTTCATTTTTAGTGTTGAATATGAACCCAAGACATTTGGTTAAACGGAAAAAGATATCTTATCATCTCCTCCAAGTACTTGTGAGTATATAATATATTCATATTTTATTTAATTAAGATAATACATAAATACATATATACTATTGGTGTCAATGTCTGATAGGTATCCTATCGCCATCAGAATACGTCCTTTATAAGCTAATTCAGTTTGACTGTTCTTTGATTTACCAGCAGTCTTTGATAGAAATAATTTATTAATCTGTAGTTAGTTGATTAATATATTCTCACATCTGAATTTTCAACACATGCGAGCCATTAAATATACAAAAAAACAGAAAAATATTTACTTCCCTTAGTAAAATACAAGAAAAAAACTAATCATAAGTTTCTGCTACCCAACATACACTACAGAACACAGAACAAATACAGAAATTATGATTTGTACTACAAGATTTCTAAACTTCATTCTCCTTCATTTTTTCCTCTTCATGATCATAACAACTGCACAATCACCATTTTACTTGTACAGTATTTGCCAGAATTCAACAGAAAAAATACTCAACACTTCGTACCAATCCAATGTTAACAACTTTCTGTCATGGACAACATCGGATTCTGCCAAAGGAACTGCATCTAACCACAACATCATAGGTAGCAACAACAGCAATGATCATGACAATGTTTATGGGTTATACGGTTGTCGGGGTGACATCACAGGAAGTTTCTGCCAATTCTGTATCCACACTGCTGTTAGAGAAATCGCTCAACGTTGTCCTAACAGTGTTTCGGCTTTGATATGGTATGATGTATGCGTCATGGGTTACACTAACCAGAATACCTCAGGAAAAGTTATTGTAACACCGTCATGGAATGTAACCAGATCCAGAAACGTTAAGGACTCAACAGAACTTGGGAAAGCTGAGAATAACATGATGAGTTTGATACGCAAAGTGAGTACAGAATCCAGTCCCGTTTGGGCAACGGATGAGTTCATTTGGAGTGACACTGAGAAAAGGTATGGTTTGGTGCAGTGTAATAGAGACCTTAGTAAGGATGGGTGCAAACAGTGTCTAGAGGCTATGTTGGGTTTAGTTCCTCAGTGTTGTGGAACAAAGGTAGCATGGGCAGTTATGTCTCCTAGCTGTGGGCTTAAGATTGATGATTATATGTTCTACCAATTGCAAACAGGATCTCCTCCTATGCCGAATAGATTTAACATTGCTTCATTCTCCGTGTTGGATATCAACCCAAGACCTTTGTAAGTTGAAAAAGATCTCTTATCATCTCATCCAAGTACTTGTGAGTATATTCATATTTTATTTAATCTTACTTAATAAAAATCTTAACCAGTCTGATTAGCTAAAATGGTTGCCCTAGCGCGCCAACTGAAGCTCAATTGTGTGAATTACTTGGTTTAATAAGATTACTTGCTGCTACATAAACGTAGCTCTAGGTGATATCATGTTGCAAATGTCAAGGTTGGCTGCTCTAGGTGATATCATGTTAGCAAATGTCAAGGTTGGCTGCTCTAGGTGACAAGGATAGTAACTACTCCATATAGGGTGGCTTGAATATAGGGTGGCTTAAGCTATGAGGATAGCATTTAATTCCAAACATTTAATGCATGTTTCTTACTGAATAATGGTGAAGCTCAATCGTTTTCTGGCCAAGATATCTCATGATTGTTGCATTATAAATACGTATCCACTGTCCTCCTGTAAGATCACAGTTTTCTGACAGTACCTTAAGCACAACAAAAACTCTTAAACTTTCTTTGTTAAGACTTGCAGAAATGGCATCCAAAGGTTAATCCTGGTTTAACATACTTAGTTTTTTTTATCATACTTAGTTTTTTTTTTCACTATATCTCTATTTTTATCAACTGAATTGGTGCTCTAATGCAATTGAAATCTTGGACACATCAGATTGAAAGTAGATAAAAATACCTTCTCTTATTGGTTTAACAGGTTTGTTGATTATTGTGTTTAATTTACTATGTACATATATGCAATCGTTTCTATTTCTAGAAGAAAACTTGCAAAAAAAACCTTATCTTCAATTTTGTTTTTGATTCTGCCATTGACACACTAACATATCAAATTGATGATTGTGACAATTCTATTATTTTTTTTAAAGCATTGTGACAATTCTATACCAGCGAACCTGTCAAAACTGTGAACTTAGTATATGGAGTTTGACAACTCTAAAGGTACTGACATTGGCTTATCACAAGAGTTGCATTATTTTGTTGAATTTTGGTTGCACTAGTAAGCATCGATTTTTTTTTTGGATAATGATAAATATTGTTTTCTATGTTGGTTGATTATGCAATGTTGTCTCCTTTTTTTTGACTTGATACTATCATACTTTCTGCTAAGAAAGAGCGACATTGCCTATCATGAGAGTTTCTTGATTTTGGTGAAATTTGGTTGAAGCATATATATTTTTTGGTTAATGATGATTATTTTATTTTTTTCTGTTTGTTGATTATGCAAATGATGTCTTCATTTTTTTTAACTTGATAGTAAGGTGATTTGTTATATTAAGTAAAGTAATATAGTAACATGCTTTCGATAGAACAGATTTGATTAACCTTCTCAACCTTTTGTCTTTATACTATTAGCTGTTGCATGACATCACCATTCTTCTCCTATATAAATGACCAATCTCTCTTAGATTGTGCCCTGCCTTTGAAGCTTTTAGATTTGGTTTGAAGCTTTGGCCTAGGTATTGATTGGCTTCATCAAACTTCGAATATGTAGAGTTTGGATAATTTTATCATGATTGCCAAGGATAAGAAGCAGCTGATGCCCTCATCCAGCTGAAAGGATGAGAATATGGTGGCAGAACCAGTTTTGACTCCAACTAGCAAAGGATTGGGCAAGAGAAGTATGTGGAAGGTGATATTGATATTGCTGAAGGTGATGCATCAACCACTAAGGAACCAAGGATTCAGACCATTAAGGTTGAAGACTCAAATTGATATTGTTGTGCAAGATTCTGGCGGCATGTGATGTTTTAATGATTGTGTTTTGATGTTTTCTGCTTAGGTTCCTTTAGACTCAAGTTACTGTTTTCATCTGATTTGTTGTTTTCTGAGTCAACATGCCTTATACGGTGTGTAATTTTGGCTATTTTAATTAACGACTGTTTTGCATTGCCTTATGGATTAGCAATGTGGTATGTCTTTTAAATTAATCTTATCAATATTTTTGTTATTGTAAACTATACCAGTTATTTTGATAAAATTAGACACGGGATTGTTTATATTACTGCCAACTTAGGATATGTATTTAGAGCCATTAAAACACCTCTCTTATTGATCAATATATTGAACTATAATCTTTCTTGAAAATTTGATTTAATAGAACAGTACCAAACTGAAAAAAATGGATGCGCTTTCACTGATTACCTTCTGACATGAATTCATTCTAAAACTACTCGCCTAATCATATATTAAGCTTATATGTGCACAAATAATTTATAGGATTAAAATACATCAAGCTACATTAGGCGCTAATCATATATTAGCAACATAAAAGATGGCAAATGCAAAGTCTATTTTATAAACATGTTAAACTGATATACTACCAGATGATTTATAGTACTCCATTTTGTAAGAAATATGTTAAACTCATTGACAGCCTTATGATATCTGGCAGACTTGAAATAAACCCACATGCAGAAAGATAGCAAATGCAGAGTGTATTTTAGAAACATGTTAAACTGGATATACTACCAGATGATTTTTCGTCCTGGGTCATGTGAGGTTGATTTTTTAATCGATCAAAGCTCCATCATGGCAATAAGTATCATGGAAAGAATTAACGGTTTTTCAATTGCTCTATAAATCCAACTATCACAAATTTATTTATGATGATTACTTGCTTAATTGTTCCAACTTACTAATATAGGTTGTCATCTACATTTACTATCTCTGTCTTTAGAATAACAACTTCATTTATGACTTTTAGTTCCTTAATGCATCCAAATAACTATAGGGCTATGATAGGTCTTATACTCAATGAAACCTACTCAATCATATCACCTCCAATGACACATGTAATCATTGTCATAGGTTTTGTGCTCAAGGTACTCCTACATCTACTGTATGTGACATTCTAAATGTAAAGAATTTTTTTAAAATGTACTACTTTAATTTTCTAATGAATTGTTTGACTTCTTATAAAATTCATGTATGTCGCATTGATCAAGATATATAATATTCTAAAATGATTTATTTTTCAAATTGCTTGAATTGATCAATAATCTATAACAGACCCGCGCGATAGCGTGGGTCAAGAGTCTAGTTAAGATAATACATAAATACATATTATTTAATTATAATAAATACATAAATACATATATACTATTGGTGTCAATGTCTAGTAGGTATCCTATCGCCATCAGAAACGTCCTTTATAGGCTTATTCAATTTGACCGTTCTTTGATTATCCTTCAGACCTTGATAGAAATAATTAATTAATCCATAGTTAGTTGACTAATATATTCTCACATCTGAATTTTCAACACATGTGAGGCATTAAATATACAAAAAATCAGAAAAATATTCACTTCCCTTAATAAAATACAAGAAAAAAACTAATCAAAAGTTTCTGCTACCCAACAGCATGTGATGAAACACATAACAAAATAAAGAAATTGTTATGTCCATTAAAATTCTTAGAACTCAACCATGAAAACGTCAAAACACAAAATGACTTGTACGACAAGGTTGCTAAGCTTCATTCTCCTTCGTTTCTTCCTCTTCATGATCCTAACAACTGCACAATCACCATTTTACTTGTACAGTATTTGCCAGAATTCAACAGAAAAAATACTTAACACTTCGTACCAATCCAACGTTAATAGCCTTCTCTCATGGATAAACTCAGATTCTGACTTAGGCACAATATCTAATCACAACATCATAGGTAGCAACAACAGCAATGATCATGACAATGTTTATGGGTTATACGGTTGTCGGGGTGACATCACAGGAAGTTTCTGCCGATTCTGTATCAACACTGCTGTTAGAGAAATCGCTCAACGTTGTCCTAACAGTGTTTCGGCTTTGATATGGTATGATGTATGCGTCATGGGTTACACTAACCAGAATACCTCAGGAAAAGTTATTGTAACACCGTCATGGAATGTAACTGGATCCAGAAATGTTAAGGACTCAACAGAACTTGGGAAAGCTGAGAATAACATGATGAGTTTGATACGCAAAGTGACTACAGAATCCAGTCCCGTTTGGGCAACGGGCGAGTTCATTTGGAGTGACACCGAAAAAAGATATGGTTTGGTGCAGTGTAATAGAGACCTTAGTAAGGAAGGGTGCAAACAGTGTCTAGAGGCTATGTTGGATTTAGTTCCTCGGTGTTGTGGAACGAAGGTAGCGTGGGCAGTTATGTCTCCTAGCTGTGGGCTTAAGATTGATGATTATATGTTCTACCAATTGCAAACAGGATCTCCTCCTATGCCGAATCCAGGTAACATTAATGGTTGGCTTGTTAGTTTGAAGGCTTAATTGCAGTTTTAGCCCTCTAACTTTCCCAAAGTTGTGATTTTGGCCCCCTAAGAAAAAAACTGCAAAGCCGCCCCCTAAGTTTTGTAACTGTAGCAGTTTTGGCCCCCCAAGGCAAAAAAAAATAAAAAATGACATGTGGCACCTCACTTAGGGTGCCACGTCAGCGTAGATCGAGTCAAAATTGGCCTTGGGGGCCAAAACTGCCACAGTTGCAAAACATAGGGGGCGGTTTTGTAGTTTTTCTTCTTAGGGGGCCAAAATCGCAACTTTTGAAAAGTTAGGGGGCTAAAACTGCAATTAAGCCTAGTTTGAATTGCATAGAACTTCAAAATATTAATTTTGTGAGCATGTTTAATCACAAAAGATAAGTTAAGGGAACATATTTGATGATTGCAATTAGAACTTTCTTTATAAACGTTGTCTCTTGAATTGATTGCAGAGATCTCAACAAAGACTTTTGAGGTATCTGCAATCGCGATAAACTTTCCCAGTGGTTTAGTGACTCTTCTTGTCTATTGAAACTTCGAAAAGAAAATATTCTTTTTCATGACAAACTTCCAATACAAATAAAGGATATAAACAAGAACTTCGTCTATTATTTCATATCATGATTCAAGAGGTCAAGCAGGAACCACATGGGAAGGTCTACTATTTGAGCAACAAGAAAAATGTAAATAACATTTTCAACAAACAATGAACTTGCTAGACAGGTTAACCACTTTTTCAATAATTGTTTAATAGTAAGCCTAAATATTGATGCATTGGAAATATTCGGAATCTGTAGTATATTATATGAAATTAATTCGGCCTAAATATTGAGAAAACAAGATGCATCTTTTTCATATATGATAATGTTGCAGGCAAGCAGGAAGGTGCAAGTAAAACTAAAACCTTGATCATCATCTTAGTAAGTATAACGGTGGCAGTAGCTCTACTGAGCTGTTGTGTCTACTATTACTGGAGAAAGAATAGGTTAAGTAAAGGTAATTATTACAAGTTACACGACTTTGTCTAATTTTCACAAGTAAATTAGTCTTGCACCAATGGTAACCCCACCATTGAAAGTTCTCTAAGTTAATTTATCAAAATTACCTATGACGATGAGTCTCTATTCAAACTTCCTAGTTTCCTTGCTAGGTGGTATGCTGTTGAGGACCATTACTTGTATATCTTTCCGTAATCAGGTTCAAAGACAGGATTCATTCAATGGAGAACTTCCTACAATCTCTTTAAATGTAATTCAACAAAGTACCGATGACTTTTCAGAGTCATTTAAATTAGGAGAAGGTGGATTTGGCCCTGTTTACAAGGTATGAATAAATATCTAGAAGCCCAGAATTTCACTTGTACGTTTGGTTTCTAACTTTGACTCGTTCGTTTTCTATTTTCCTTCATTTTTATCAGGGTACATTACCAGATGGCACAGAAGTTGCTGTCAAAAGGCTTTCGGAAATGTCGAGTCAAGGTTCAGAGGAGTTCAAGAATGAAGTAATATTCATAGCTAAACTGCAACATAGAAACCTTGTGAAACTCTTGGGTTACTGCATTGAGGGAGATGAAAAAATACTAGTATATGAGTACATGCCGAATTCAAGCCTTGACTTTCACCTTTTCAGTATGCTTAAACAAATCTTATTCTCCCCATTTACTTTAATCATCATATTCTTTTACTTGCTCCAATTTAGTTCTAGTAAATAAAAAATGATTTGGAGTTTGGGATTATATACAAAATTTAAAAAGAAAAAAAACGAATAATCCCTTGATTTTTCCTGTAAAACAACTATGAAGAAAAAAGTTAATGATAGTTTCTGTTAGTGTTGTTATCATCATTAGCACGAATATGATGTTTCTCTACTTGACAGATAAGGAAAAACATAAGCATCTAGATTGGAAATTACGACTAAGCATTATCAATGGAATTGCAAGAGGACTGCTATACCTTCATGAGGATTCTCGACTTAGAGTAATCCACAGAGATCTGAAAGCGAGCAATGTTCTTCTGGATGATGAAATGAATCCAAAAATATCAGATTTTGGATTGGCAAGAACATTTGATAAAGACCAATGTCAGACAAAAACAAAAAGAGTTTTTGGCACCTAGTAAGTGTTATTATTGGACACTATTTTCAAACAAATATTAGAAAATTTCACATGATTTTTCACAACTGATGGTGTTCTGTTGATTTTATATAGTGGATACATGGCTCCAGAATACGCTATGGCTGGGTTATTTTCAGTGAAATCCGATGTTTTCAGCTTTGGAGTTCTTGTGTTAGAAATAATTTATGGAAAAAGAAATGGCGACTTCTTTCTTTCAGAACATATGCAAAGTCTTCTATTATATGTGAGTTTTCCTTATCACATCTCATCAAAAAATTGATATTAGACTGAGAAAGAAATATGTAATGACCTAAGTATTTCAAAATCTATGATGGAATTAATATATTTTTAAATTTTCGAACAAAATGTTCAACTCAAGTGTCTAAATATCCATATTTTTATGCAGACTTGGAAACTTTGGTGTGAGGGGAAAAGTTTGGAATTAATCGATCCATTTCACCAAAAGACATACATTGAAAGTGAAGTCTTGAAGTGTATACACATTGGTTTACTTTGTGTACAAGAATATGCAGCAGATCGACCAACGATGTCGACCGTTGTTTGCATGCTAGGGAGTGACACAGTAGACCTTCCGAAACCCACGCAACCAGCATTTTCAGTTGGCAGAAAGTCCAAGAATGAAGATCAAATTTCAAAAAATTCTAAGGATAATTCTGTTGATGAAGAAACCATAACTATTGTTTCACCTAGATAGTTGACATTATGGTTCATTTTGTGCTAGATTCTGAAATGTTCGAGTTCTTGTAACCTCAACGGATGGAACTCAAATCCCATATGGGACCATTGTGAAATGGCTGGCTATTGGGGCTACCCCAATTTACTCGAAGGGTGTTGAAACACTTGTTCAATTCTCGGTTGAGATGGAAATATATGTCCGATGTGTTATTAGTTTGTCAATGAATAATTCTCTAACATAAAGAGAATTCTTTAAATATGGTTACAAAACATGTTTTTTATCCATCAAAGTCTTCAAGTAATAAGGCTCTGATTCCAATTCTTATTTATCTATTTCAAGCATAACATTTCTGTATGTTGACTACTAACAACAAAACTCAAGGTTATGATTATCCAGTTCCCAAACATCTTAAGTTTGATTGCTATTTGTACATTAAAAACTCATATTTGTAGCCTTTAATTATTCTCTCATTTAAAGTTAAGTCACTAAAATCCTATGGAATTAACATGTAACCCATAAAGGAAGCAATTCAATTCACTTCATGTATGTCATATCTATCAATCTATCAATATCAACAAAGCCTCTAATCTTCATAGTCCTTCCAAGCAACAAGTAAACCAAAATATTCGAATAAAGTTTCGAAACAATCTCATTTCTCTTATTTGATAGGTGTATTAAAATAGCCTGAGAATAACTGAGGCAAAACAAAAAGTAGTTTCATATATCCAACTCGTCAACTAAATTTGAAACAAGAACTAAGGAAAAGAAACACTGTTTTTCAGTGTGGAGGGGTGAGAATCTAAAATGTGATTAAAAGTACCCTATGAATCAGATGCTATAAATAAAAACCACATGGCAGTTGCAAGTATTGTAAGTCCTAAGTATTATAAGGTTAATTGCCAAAGGTTAAAAACAAAGTATAACGCCTACAAAAACAGATATCAAACTAAAATTTCAGAAAACAGGTTATCCAAAAGCTTAACGAAAGTACAGAAGAGAGTAGCAAACAAATCACCATGTTCAACCACGACATCTGCTAAGAATACGATAAACATGCTTCTCTTTATGCAGTACCCCGGAACCTGGAAACGGTACTGACCTTGTGACCTGAGATAGATAAAAGTAAAACAAATAACCAGATAAGCTGTCGCGAGATCCACACTCGCAAGAAACACGCATTCAAGTGTGATAAAAAACACCTTCCAAAGCTAAAACCACCCAGAAACATGAGAAGTAGAATTTGATATCTGTTAAGTTTAAATCATATAATAGAAAATGGAAGAGTTATTAATCTTGATTAGATATTTAGAAAATCAAACATTGTTATGCATATTCACACTTTATTTTAATAACCTCGAAGTTCAATCAAAAATTGAGTCTTTTTTTTTTTTATATGGCAAAAGAAAGCATTAAAATTCAAGAGAGGGCTTGAACCCTTATACAGCCAGAGTGCAGAAATTACACAAAAGAAAGAGAGACAAGTAGTAGCCATAACAGGCCAACTATCAAAACATAACCTATGCTAGCAAAAACAAAGAGCAATCACAAAGGCAATGAGAAAACCAAGAACACTGAATATACTCCCCAAATACTTGGTGATGTCTTTGGGAACCTCCTTTTTAGAACGAGTTTGAATGCCATTTGTGTTTGTACCGTTAGATCGTTGCAGCCTATTCTTCTTTTTCCTGCTGAAAACCTTTTACACAGGAGCAAAAGAAGACAATTGAAAACAAGAGGAAATCGCATACTAGTCGTGCTACTTCCATCTTTAATTTCAAAAATCACATACACCAGCTGCAATAAACAATCTTGATTTTGGTGAAGTTTCAAACTATTTGCTGCACTCTTCATTGAACCACTTTGGAGAAACCCTTTTGGGCACGGGTTCTCATTCCTGCAGAGTTGAAACTAGCAGGCTGCTCTTTGTATATAGGCTTTTTCTGTTTCTTGTTGCATAAAGAAGTGTTGGGAGATACTAGAGAAGTATCTGAACCAACATTCCTACCCTCCAAGCCTTGAACCAGAGCATCATCTCCTAAGTCACCCCAATGATTTTTAAGGATAGAGACACTCTTGTCGATAGCATCATTAGATTTACAAGGAGGAGCTTCAACAACACAGTAAATTGGCCTTTTATCAATGGTCGTAAAGAGAGGAGAACTAGTTATAGGCTCAGCAAAAGCTTTCACAGAAATGTCTGGAGCTTGATTATGTGGAAGTGCCTGTTTACTCTTGTTTATCTCTGCATTTGAGACAGACGTGTTGCAAACTGCAGTAGAGCTAGTTGCCATGTTGTCAGCACTTATATGGCTTGCAGCAGTAGTGACTTCTGATTCAAACAAGCAATGAGGCCAGTCCTCCTCAACACTCTAGCACTCTAGCAAATAACCCACAAAGTCTAGACTTAGTAGCATCATCTATTGTGAGAGGAGTTCCAATACCTGAAGCAATTTCGTACAAGGTTTTCCATCTCCAATATTCCTGGGAAAGATTCTTCAAACGAATCCACCCTTGAGCATGAGTTTGGACCTGATTCTGCATCTTAAAGTCCATTGTCCAACAGAAGAAACGTAACAACTCTGGTTTGAGATTCACCAAATGTAATGACCAGACTTGCGCATATCTTCAATCGAGTTGAACTTGAATTCCTAGAAACCTTTGCCTAGAGGAACAACGGACCAATTGTTGATTTCTTTCCAAGCTGCTCCAAGCTTCTCAAGCATAATTTTTGTGGTGATTGGAGCATCACCCTTGTTCAAGGTCAATCAACCATGAAGGTTGCATTTGCATTCCTCCAACCCAGCTTCATACTCATCTTGTGAAATGCGAACACTAATCGCTTCAATTTTGCCACCGGAAGTTACTCCGGCGAGGCCGTTATGGCTCCCGGTAGTGAGTTAAACGGAGAACATCTGAGAGAAGCGACCAATGGAAAAAGGTATCATTGATTAAGTTGTTATATTCATACTCCTATCTAAGTATTTATATCGTTTTCGGCTTAATCAAAAATTGAGAACAAGCTAATTCAAACAATAAGCGTGGTTAACATTTGTGCCGAAGAAGATGTTTTGGCATTGTGGAACTGTTTCCATGTACAGAAAAATTCCTGAAAAAGTAAAACGCAATAGACTAAGAGCATTTTTATTGGGCTGAATTAAAGTGGATAAACTAAGTAGTTTTATGGGGTCAAAAAGCCAAATAAGACTTAAGGAATTTATAGTTAATCTAAAAGTAGTTTTTACTTTAATGGTGGTTGTTTATAAGGAACTCAAACTTGCAGCAGATCGATCAACCATGTCCACCGTTGTTCGTATGCTAGGGAGTGATACAGTAGATCTTCCACAACCCAATCAGTTGTTCAATTATTGGTTGAGCTGAAAACATATGTCTGATGTGTTATTAATTTGTAAATATATTAAGCTTTTAACACAAATGTCATTTTTTAAAGGGTTAATTACAATGACGACCCTTGAGGTTTCTTTAAATGACACTAACACCCCCTCTAGTTTTATAATAGACATTAACTTCCCTTAAGCTTTTCAAAATAGATAGATACCTCCCTCTTCAATTTAACACCGTTTATTATTCTGCTAAAATGAAAGCAAGCGCTGTTTTCCTGTTAAGAACACCATCTTCATCTACAACACCATTGAAGATTATGTTGTTGTTTGAAGCTTTTTGCATATTTTTATTTTATTTTTTTTCTACCAAATCCTTTATTATAAAAGCTAGACTTGCTTGGCTATCATGTTTGCCCTAATTCACCATTCTTTGCCCTAATCCCTAGCATTTTTCCCTCCTAAACATGTACTAATCACTAATCTAATCTCATCCGTTCAACCTCTATTTTCACACTTGATCACACCTGTTGATTCAAAGTCTACAAATTTTCTCATCTTACTTAGTTAATGCAATTGAAGACGTATTACTCTACCAATTACTACCTATTAAAAGCAATTAAAACGTACTTATATCAATTGGTCATGAAAAACTTAATACACGAAGAAGTTAATCGACTATGCTATATATGTTATATATCAAATATGCTCCAATAACAAAAAATAGCCACAAAAAATATATTAAACACATTTGTCATGCTATATGGAAAAGCTTTGCATCAATATGCACAAAAAATTTAACAACAAATATTGCATCACGAAAAAAATTGATGCAGTATATTTTTTGTTAAATTTTCTGTTTCCATTCTTTACGGTAATGACACTTTTTTTGATGCTCTCTGTTTTTCTTTATGATGTGACTAAAGATCGAGCAGGGCTATGTGCAATTTTGTTAACAAGAATTCAATTTTAATTTTGTATAGGAATTGCTTTCAATTGCTTTTATGCATTATGCAATAATTACTCTACCAATTACTACCTATTAAAAGCAATTATGACGTGGTTAACAAGTCATAATTGAGCTTTGCATCAATATGCCCAGGAAATTTAGCAAAAAAAATATTACATCACGAAAAAAATTGATGCAAAGCATTTTTTGTTAAATTTTCTGTTTCCATTATTTACGATAATGACACTTTTTTGGATGCTCTCCGTTTGGACTATTCAATTGCTTTTATGCACTATTCAGTTTTATTTTCGTATAAGAATTGCTTTTAATTGCTTTTATGCATTATGCAATAATTACTCTACCAATTACTACCTATTAAAAGCAATTATGACGTGGTTATCGCACAAATTGAATTACTGATTTTATGGCTTCAATAGCTTTAATTGCTTTAATCGCCCTATTAATAGCTCTACCAATGATTCAATTTTATGCTAATCAATTACTATTGCTCTAATTGCTTTTATGGTTGCAATCAATAGTAATTATTAACAATAGAAGACTATGATCATTCACATTTGAAACTAACAAAGAGAATTGCCAATTACCTATTTAAATACCACTTAG
Organism: Medicago sativa; assembly: GCF_051527215.1. Taxonomy (NCBI): domain Eukaryota; kingdom Viridiplantae; phylum Streptophyta; class Magnoliopsida; order Fabales; family Fabaceae; genus Medicago; species Medicago sativa. The sequence goes on along the minus strand of NC_140756.1, from coordinate 32,343,746 downwards.
TTGTGAGAATACAACCATTCTCTACTTTAAGCAAATATAACTATTTCTTGCACTTGCTAATATGGCAAACATTTTCACCCCCATTTTAGCTGTGACAGGTGGAAAGAAGGATTTGAAGTTGATTGTCCGTGTGGCCCATATATGGCTGATCCGTGATAAGGAAAATCCAGACGATATCATCTTCATGAACATGATATTGGTTGATGAGAATGTATATTATATAAATTGATTGTATAAATAAATGATCCTTTTTTCAAGTTGCTACTACCATAACATATACTATGGTTTATGTTAATGACATGTTATTTTTTGTTTAGCGAGGACGGATCCATGCCACTGTTCGTAAGTTCCTGGTGCCAACGATTCAAGGAATGGTTGAAGAAGGAGGAACATATAAGCTAGAGAATGTCATGGTAGGATTTAATGAGGGGAATTACAAACTCTTGCTACAGAAGCATAAACTTAATATGGAATTGGTGTAAGGCTTGGATCAAGTTTCAAAGGAGTCAATTTTTGTTTGTTTTATTTGTAATGAATATTAACAAGAGTTACTTTAAGAGATGGGTTGAATATGTAAAAAAAAAAGAAGGGTTGATGATAACCAATGATGAATGTGAAAATACTAATGTCACTTCAAATGTCGTTTTTATAGTATTTCATAATGTATGATAACTAATGTAAAATGTACGGTTTTTAAACTATATTAATGTCAAGATGATATGATTAATGTAATACATTTTTATCATGTGAATATTTCATATTTTTTTTATTATTATGATATAACTTATTCGTACATATTTTAGTCGGTAGGACCCGTGCGGAGCACGGGTCGATGGTCTAGTCTTAATATATAATACGAAGGTTCACAATGCATGCCTAATATGAAAACCCTAAACCTAATTCAAATCTCACAATTACCTTTAAAATCTTTCTGACTAATATGAAAACCCTAAACCTAATTCAAATCTCACAATTACCTTTTTTGAGAGGTTTAAAAAATCTTTCTGAAAAATGTCTCTGCAGGGAGTTGAACTCACAACCCATTGCTGTAACGCCCTCCTTTTTATTTAATTATTTTTATTAAGTTAGAGTCTATTTATGTGATTTATTTATTTATATGAGGTGTTAGTATTTTATTATGTGGCATTATTCTATTATTTATTAGAATATGAGAATTATTAGTGTAAGTAGAATTGGAGGTTAGAATATAAAGAATAATAAGTTATTGGGCCTAAATAGGTTTAGGAAGAGTATTTGTTATTATAAATAAGGAAGCTTATGTTAGAAAGAGTTTTACGTTAAACCGCTTTTTGGAGAAAGAGGAGAACTCAGAGAGAGAGAACCCTAGGAACGAAGAACGCTGCTTTTGATTTCAAAAAAACAATCTAAGGTAAGGGTGAGACTATCTTTCACTAATATTAAGTCTGTAGATCATTAGATTGCATCTAACATGTTTTAGGATGAGTTTTGTAAGATTATGAGAATTAGGGTTTGAGTGAGAATTGATGATTAGGTGATGAATTCTTGTTAAATTCATCTTCTTTTACGTTGCTATAACTATATGTTTAACTGTAGTTTATAAATTGTGATAAATCTTTGTGAACCCGTATTCTCTTATGTTGCTGTAAGTGTAACTCTGTTCGATTTGTAGTCTAATTCATTACTGCCTACTTTCTTCGAAGCTTTGTTGAATTTGTTTTAACTACCTTTGACTAAACTCATATATGTTCTTCGAGTCTTTTATATGTCCTTCGGTTTACTACCCTATGAATTTTTGTTTATCAATGACCAGACATGTTCGGTATTAGAAGTTACATACCTTATATATTTACAAATAGCTATCATGAGATTCATATATTAAATGCAATCAATTATTAATTGTAACTAGTTGCTACTTTGTATTCCCATTGCATTATCTCATATACATATGTGCCTACGTCCTTCTTTATATTACCTCCTTGTCTGAGTTTTTTGTTTTAATAAAATGATTGATCTATTATTTATATTTTAGACTAGGCTAATTACTTGCTAGCATGATTTTGGAAAGACGCTAATTTTAGTTTATGAGAAACATACATGGATTTATTTAGTATTACACCTTACCTATTTTATATACCGAATTCAATACTGTATAAGTATAAACAAATATTGATCAAGAAATTGCTATTATATTAGTTCAGAATAACATATTCTTATTTTTAAAGTAATTTTATAGAGATGATAGTTATCATGAAAATTATTTCTACTACTTTTATATGTGTAACGATGCGTTAATTGACGATGTATAATTGCTGAGTTATTTAAAGAAGTGTAATCGATGAATTATTTGTCTAAGTGTAATTTGTGAATTATTTGATGATGTGTAATTGATGTGCTATCTATCGATGATGCTATTTAGATGTCGTATTTGACGATGATGCTATTTGAAGATGTGTTATACAAAGATGTGATATTTAAAATGTGTGATCTAAAGATTTGCTATTTGAAGATGTGTGATTTAAAGATGGGTTATATAAAGATGTGACATTGTTATTTATGCACTATATGTGTTAATTATGATGCTTATGATGATGCGATGTTTAAGATGTTGTTGACTATCATTTGATGTTGTTGTACTATGATGCTGATATGAGATGAATTATTTATATGTTGCATATACTGCTGAGTCTTATTTAGGATGTAAGTGTCGGTCTAAGTCAAGGAGTTATAAGATGTTCATGAAGTTCTAAGACGTAAGATGTTGAGTCCATGCATATTCATTTATAGATGAGGGCTCATGCCCTGGAGCTTTTGCTCAACCACGACGATGGAGCTTTTGCTCAACCACGACGATGAGGGCTCATGCCCTAGGAGTATATTCATGCTCAACCACGACGAGGAGGGCTTATGCCCTAAAATGGTACCACATGCATTTGCATTTGTCAAGATGATTTGAGAAGTAGAAGTTGCATAGTCGAGTCGAAGTCGTTAAGATGTTAAGATGTCAAGTTGTCGAGTTGTTAAGATGTTATGATGTCAAGTTGATGAGCTATTAATGAAGTGCTTTATGAATGATTATGATGCTTAAGATGATGAATGATTATGATGTTTATGATGATTGATTATGAAGTTGCTTATGATGATTGATTATGAAGTTGTTTATGATGAGATGCTATGCGATTTATGATATGATGCTATGTGATTTATGATTTATATGCTTAATATTATTGTTTGAGAAATCTCACCCCTTCTGTTTGAATGTTGCCCTTACGTTGGTAACGTGCAGATAACCAGGACTAGCTGTTGTTGTGAGTAATCTCCGTCGTGTCGTCTAGGATGCTCTGATACGTAACGGGATGGGGATTTTGATACTATTTTCTGTTCCTTTACGTACTGCTTTTGAAGTTTAAGAATTATTATTGAACTAAGATTTATGAGACTTTTATGATGAGGCCTGCGTGCCAAAGACTATTTTTAGAAGTTGATAAATTCCGCTGCAAAGTTTAGAAATACTTATGTTGAATGATTTTTTTTGAAGGATAAATTATTATTTATTCAGTTTGAGATTTTTATGAAATGTGACATTCCGTTAAAGATGTTAAACTCTGATTTTATTTAAGAGATTTTTATGTTGGGAAAACGGGGTGTTACAATTGGTATCAGAGCAGGTCGGTCCGTCCGGCCAAGTAGATGAGTCGTTGTGTCGTGTCGTCATGTTTTCTAGTTAGTAGTTATGTTTTATTATGTGATCATGTTTAACTGACTAACTTTGATGTGGTTTCGTGTTTTGTTTGAAGAAGCAATAACTAAATTTATTTTCTCTTGTGCTTTGAATTTCGAGGACGAAATTCTTTTAAGTTGGGGAGAGTTGTAACGCCCTCCTTTTTATTTAATTATTTTTATTAAGTTAGAGTCTATTTATGTGATTTATTTATTTATATGAGGTGTTAGTATTTTATTATGTGGCATTATTCTATTATTTATTAGAATATGAGAATTATTAGTGTAAGTAGAATTGGAGGTTAGAATATAAAGAATAATAAGTTATTGGGCCTAAATAAGTTTAGGAAGAGTATTTGTTATTATAAATAAGGAAGCTTATGTTAGAAAGAGTTTTACGTTAAACCGCTTTTTGGAGAAAGAGGAGAAAGAGGAGAACTCAGAGAGAGAGAACCCTAGGAACGAAGAACGCTGCTTTTGATTTCAGAAAAACAATCTAAGGTAAGGGTGATACTATCTTTCACTAATATTAAGTCTGTAGATCATTAGATTGCATCTAACATGTTTTAGGATGAGTTTTGTAAGATTATGAGAATTAGGGTTTGAGTGAGAATTGATGATTAGGTGATGAATTCTTGTTAAATTCATCTTCTTTTACGTTGCTATAACTATATGTTTAACTGTAGTTTATAAATTGTGATAAATCTTTGTGAACCCGTATTCTCTTATGTTGCTGTAAGTGTAACTCTGTTCGATTTGTAGTCTAATTCATTACTGCCTACTTTCTTCGAAGCTTTGTTGAATTTGTTTTAACTACCTTTGACTAAACTCATATATGTTCTTCGAGTCTTTTATATGTCCTTCGGTTTACTACCCTATGAATTTTTGTTTATCAATGACCAGAAATGTTCGGTATTAGAAGTTACATACCTTATATATTTACAAATAGCTATCATGAGATTCATATATTAAATGCAATCAATTATTAATTGTAACTAGTTGCTACTTTGTATTCCCATTGCATTATCTCAGATACATATGTGCCTACGTCCTTCTTTATATTACCTCCTTGTCTGAGTTTTTTGTTTTAATAAAATGATTGGTCTATTATTTATATTTTAGACTAGGCTAATAACTTGCTAGCATGATTTTGGAAAGACACTAATTTTAGTTTATGAGAAACATACATGGATTTATTTAGTATTACACCTTACCTATTTTATATACCGAATTCAATACTGTATAAGTATAAACAAATATTGATCAAGAAATTGCTATTATATTAGTTCAGAATAACATATTCTTATTTTTAAAGTAATTTTATAGAGTTGATAGTTATCATGAAAATTATTTCTACTACTTTTATATGTGTAACGATGCGTTAATTGACGATGTATAATTGCTGAGTTATTTAACGAAGTGTAATCGATGAATTATTTGTCTAAGTGTAATTTGAGAATTATTTGATGATGTGTAATTGATGTGCTATCTATCGATGATGCTATTTAACGATGTCGTATTTGACAATGATGCTATTTGAAGATGTGTTATACAAAGATGTGATATTTAAAAATGTGTGATCTAAAGATTTGCTATTTGAAGATGTGTGATTTAAAGATGGGTTATATAAAGATGTGACATTGTTATTTATGCACTATATGTGTTAATTATGATGCTTATGATGATGCGATGTTTAAGATGTTGTTGACTATCATTTGATGTTGTTGTACTATGATGCTGATATGAGATGAATTATTTATATGTTGCATATACTGCTGAGTCTTATTTAGGATGTAAGTGTCGGTCTAAGTCAAGGAGTTATAAGATGTTCATGAAGTTCTAAGACGTAAGATGTTGAGTCCATGCATATTCATTTATAGATGAGGGCTCATGCCCTGGAGCTTTTGCTCAACCATGACGATGGAGCTTTTGCTCAACCACGTCGATGGAGCTTTTGCTCAACCACGACGATGAGGGCTCATGCCCTAGGAGTATATTCATGCTCAACCACGACGAGGAGGGCTTATGCCCTAAAATGGTACCACATGCATTTGCATTTGTCAAGATGATTTGAGAAGTAGAAGTTGCATAGTCGAGTCGAAGTCGTTAAGATGTTAAGATGTCAAGTTGTCGAGTTGTTAAGATGTTATGATGTCAAGTTGATGAGCTATTAATGAAGTGCTTTATGAATGATTATGATGCTTAAGATGATGAATGATTATGATGTTTATGATGATTGATTATGAAGTTGCTTATGATGATTGATTATGAAGTTGTTTATGATGAGATGCTATGCGATTTATGATACGATGCTATGTGATTTATGATTAATATGCTTAATATTATTGTTTGAGAAATCTCACCCCTTCTGTTTGAATGTTGCCTTTACGTTGGTAACGTGCAGATAACCAGGACTAGCTGTTGTTGTGAGTAATCTCCGTCGTGTCGTCTAGGATGCTCTGATACGTAACGGGATGGGGATTTTGATACTATTTTCTGTTCCTTTTCGTATTGCTTTTGAAGTTTAAGAATTATTATTGAACTAAGATTTATGAGACTTTTATGATGAGGCCTGCGTGCCAAAGACTATTTTTAGAAGTTGATAAATTCCGCTGCAAAGTTTAGAAATACTTATGTTGAATGATTTTTTTGAAGGATAAATTATTATTTATTCAGTTTGAGATTTTTATGAAATGTGACATTCCGTTAAAGATGTTAAACTCTGATTTTATTTAAGAGATTTTTATGTTGGGAAAACGGGGTGTTACAATTGCCTCCATCCAAGCACTTTGACCACTTGACCAGTAGCTGTTTTAGTGTTATAATATCATAATATCGCTTCCACTAATGCATATCCTATACCAAACAGACATTTTAAAAGGCAATTAATCTCTTTTCCTCTCCTTCCCGACTTTAACGTTATACGGTTCTGAAGTCATGTTCTCCCCTTATTCATGCGATCTCAACCCAGAAATCAGCCATTTCCATCCCTTTCTTCCCCCTTTGATATCAATGCTATTTTATTATTTTATTCATTTTGATTTTCTGGATAGTGATTAGGGTTTAAAAATTTGGGGATTTTATGATTTTTCAACTCAATTAAGATTGTTTCTCAATCCTTGAATTTTCAAATATACAGTCTTCACGTTTTCTGATATAGGTTAGGATTGGCAATGGTTATAATTTCTAATAGCTATTTAGTCCTAAAAAATAGGGAAAATTGCCACCTCAACATATTTTTGTTATTGTACCCTTAAACACTGCTTAGGTAGTTTTTTTTAGCCTGAACACACGTGCAAATGTTGTTCCTAGAAAATAGCCACGCCAAGCACGATTGATGTGTAGTGGCCTTTCATAAATCCTTGAAAATATAGTCTTGACCCTAAACACGTACAATGTTGTTGCTTGAAAACCCTTGAAAATAGCCACTCCAACCATGACTGATGTGTAGTGGGTTTAGATAAATCCTTGAAAATAGCCACGACTCCAAGCATCGTGGGTGGTTTTTCATGATAACTTTCAAATTCTCACTCTCTTCTTATAAATAGGTGTCTTTGTTGTTGCCCTTCAAGTTCTGTTCTCCATAATCTCATAAATCATTGAAAATAGGTAACACTCTAAGCATAACTAATGTGTAGTGGGTGATTTTACATAACCGACTCCCCCTTTATAATTCACTCATCTGATGAATCCTTGAAAATTGTCACCACTCCAAGCATAATAATTGATATGTAGTGAATCACAATTTATTTATTTGTACTCACTAATATGAAAACCCAAAACCTAATTCAAATCTCACAATTACCCTTGTGTCCCCCACTTTAATTTCTTTTTCATTTTCCAAAAACGTTACTTTATCTGTGTCATCTCTTTTTTTTCAACTTCAATACACCATTTTTTTTTCATTGTTCCATCTACCTCTCTCACTTCTCTGTTCATTATCACCATTCATTATCCACACCATCAGTGCAGTAACCAAACAATAAGTTATCACGCCATATCCATCTGTCATCACTAACCAACCGACAATATATTTAATGTAGTATATGGTGGAGATGGTTCTCATATTTTAGATTGCGGCAAATTTTTCGTAATGATTTGTTCCCTTTTTTTTCGTAATGTCAGTTTCAACAAGGAGATTTTTCGTAATGTATCAGCATGATTTGTTCTCTTTTTTTAAGTTGTATTATTATTTTTAACATTATATTTGCACAAATAGATTATGAATTAACAGTATAATTGAATATTTTGTTTGCCATCGATATGACCCGTGCGGCAGCACGGATGCAAGGTCTAGTTGTCATATAAAAGGCAATAAGAAATCAACCTAAATTAAATGAATCGCAATACCAAATTGGTAATGACATCCTGCATATACATCAAATCCCTAAAAATTGTAAATTAAATTATCACAAAAAATCATTGTATCAACATAAACAATTGAAGAATCCCATAAATTTTAATTCAAGGTTTCCTTCTTCTTCAAACCCGTCGAATTCGATGATCAGTCTCACTAGTGATTTGCCCATTTTCTTAGAATGGAAATAGAAACACAATGAAAGAGTGACAGCTATGCTTCACGGCTTTTGTGTTGTTTTAGGGCACTAGTTGCTTGGATAAAATGAAAACCCATACAACATGAGTTTTTTAATCATTTTGTTTTTCTAAATAACTTGACGGAAGTTAAACAGAGTCAAACGACATGGGAGGTCAATGTTGAGTATGAAAATAGAGGGGGTGTCATTGTCATTTAAAGAAACCTCAGGGGAGGTGAGTGTAATTATCCCTTTTTTAAATATTGGGTCGGTTTGAATTGACTTAATTTTTATTTAGCTTATGAAAAATAACTTACGCGAATAAATAAGCTTTTATTTTAATTCATAATTTCTCGCTAATGATTATTGACTGCTAACAAACTTGAAGTTATGATTATCCAATTCTACTACATGTTAATTTGGGTTGCTATTTGTACATTTAATTTCCCGCTATAAGGTGCACCCTCTCCTTCTCCACAATGCAGATCCTATATTGAAACATTAGAGGGAATGCTTGTGCGGACAACCTAGTTAATCATGGGCACGATATCACAAATGTTTGGTGGGATGTTTTCCCCTCTCTTATTAGGGAGGATTTTTTATTTTTTTTTGTTGAGCAATGCAAGACACTGTATGCACGCTAGAATAACAAAAATTTGTGTATAAGAATATTTTAATAAAAAAGTATAACAAAATAATAAAATTTAAATAAAAATATTATTTTTAACTGCAAAATTCCTCATTTTAAAGTCTGTTATAAGCCTTTTGGAAAATTAAAAAGAAAAGTCTATTATAAGGCTCAATTATTGATGGGCCAGTCCTGATATTTTCATTAATAAAGCGTCCAAAATTATTGATTGACGTTGCAGGTGAATAAAATTATAAGCCATTTTGTGGTGCATGATTGTAATACAGGATAAAATTGCATTTTGTGGTGCATGATTGTAGTACAGGGTAAAATTGCACTCGTGTGTTGAAAAATTTAAAACGTTAAAAGAAAGACACTTGTTTTTTTAGGAAGAGATGCTGATCACGGCCCTAAATGAAAAGGATTAAAACAAGCACATTTTTTTAGGGACATAAAAATATACTCCATTCGATCTTGAATGTAAGAAATAAAAGAAAAAAGAAATACATGTTAAGAAAGTTAATTGACTGCATTTAAGTCATTATAAAAAGACATTATAAAATGAGTGGTGGCATGCATGAATTCACTCCAATAAAAAAGTGAGTGCTAGGGAAAATGTTCAATAGTGAGTGTTGCTGGCATTCCTCTTATAAAAATATCATTTTTCCAATATTGTCATTGTCTTGGAATCATTTTCTAGTAGTACACATTCAAACATTAATGATAGAAACATGACTTTTGAACTCCACCAATGGACAATCTTTGGAAAATGTTAAATATGGGAATGTGAAACAAATTCGATAAAGTTAATGAGGGTAAAATTGGAATAGTAATATTTAATAGAATGACTATTGTACTCCCTCCGTTTTAAGATGAGTGTTGTTTAAAGTTTTTACACACATATTAAGAAATGCATTTATATTAAAAGAAAGAGAGATGTTATTTTACCAAATTATCCTAATCAACTATTAGTTTGTGTTTCATTAAAGAAAAAATAATACTTTGGAAATAATGTATATAATATTAATTGAAGGGTACAATTGAAAAGAAAAAGTAATTATTGCATTGGAAACTGAAAGTGACATTCATTTAGAAACAATTTTTTTTGACTAAAACGACATTCATTTTGAAACGGAGTGAGTATATTTTTGTTTACATTTGAGACCACTTTTTTTTTTTTTTGTTTTTTACATTCGAGAACAAAAAGAGTATATTATTAATTATTTTGAAAATGCATATTATTTAATTCAAACATATATTTTTCTTTTTTAACAAGCATGTGCAATCTTATCCTTTACAATCATGCACCACAAAGATCATAATATACAAATCAATACTTTCTTTTTTGGAAAGGAAATCAGAAAACTTTTTTATAAATAGATTACTGATCATGTGCGTCCTTTCTCTCACCCACCCAAAATCACAATTCTTTATTTACCTTATTATGAATTCCATCCAAGTCCTCTCCAACACTGCAATCCATGCACCAAATCACAATCCTTGTGACCTAAATTATCATCATACAATCGATCTAACACCATGGGATCTACAATTCCTCCCATTTCGAGTCAACCAAAAGGGTCTTATTTATCACCATCCTTCCAAATTAAACACATCAAATCAAATCGAACACCTTAAACACTCTCTTTCATCCACCCTTGAATTTTTTCCGCCCTTTACTGGTCGTCTCAAAATCAAGGAACACGAAGATAACGCTATCTCGTGTTCCATCATGTGCAACAATGCGGGTGCACTCTTTGTTCATGCTGCAGCAGAAAATACCAGTGTCGATGACATCCTTGGAGCCACATATCATCCTAAAATTCTGCACTCATTTTTTCCATTTAACGGAGTGAAAAACTACGAAGGGACATCAAAGCCATTACTTGCTGTCCAAGTAACAGAACTACTTAATGGCATCTTCATTGCGTGCACAGTTAATCATTTGGTCGCTGATGGCTCATCGATTTGGCATTTCATCAATTCATGGGCCAAAAACTCAAATGGTTGTCTTGAAATATCCAAAATTCCATCATTTGAACGTTGGTTTCCAGATGGTATTCAACCTCCGATTCAATTTCCTTTCACAATAGAACCACAAAATAATCATCATTCTAATAATGATTATCATAAAGAAGAAAAACTCAACCTAAATGAGAGGATGTTTCATTTCACAAAAGAGAATATTGCAAAACTAAAATTCAAAGCCAACTTAGAAGCTGGTACAAAGAACATATCTTCTTTGCAAGCACTTTTCACTCACATTTGGCGATCTATTATACGTTCCAAAAACCTTGACCCTCGAGAAGAAGTGCATTATGTGGTGGTTATAGGCGTTAGACCAAGGTTGATTCCTCCATTGAAAGAGGATTATTTTGGTAACGCTATGATAGACTCCGTTGTTAGCATGAAAGTTGGTGATTTGTTGCAAGACAATGGACTTGGTAAAGGTGCTTTGGAGATGAACAAGATGATTGCTTTGCAATCTGATGAGATGTTGAAAAATGACTGTGAGTTGGTTGAAAACACCTGGTTTTATTACTCTTGGTATGTACAATAGTAAAACATTAGTGGGTAGTAGTTCACCCTGGTTTAATGTTTATGGTAATGATTTTGGTTGGGGAAAACCTGTGGGGGTTCGAACTGGGAGTGAAAATAATGAAAATGGAAATATTTGTTTGTGTGTTTAAAGGTGTAGAAGAAGGTAGTATGGATCTTGAAGTGTGGTTGTCCTATGAAACTTTTGAGGCAATTGGTAATGATCCTGAGTTTATGGATGTTGTGTCCAACTAATGTTGCTTCTAGTGTTATGCAAAAGTGTCACGACCCAAAATTCACAATCATGACCGGCGCACGAACTAGAGCATCCTAGTCCGGCAAGCCTATTGACGACACTTGACAAATTATAATTTAAACAATTTCCAAATTGACTTTCACTTAAAATGATATCCACTGAAATTTCGATAGAGTATCCTTTGTATTTTGAATATTTTCCAAGATTTTAATCCTGTTTATGAACCTGTATTCTCATCCAGAGTTTCAAAATGACATATTTACATATTTGTACATCTCAATAAAATATTCCTAGACTCCAAATAGCTGCAGATGCTCTGATTCAACATATACATAAACAAAAGAGACATCCATCAAAGAAGCCTACCGAAGAGAGTGACACGGCTGAACTTTGAGTCTACTAGTAGCTTTCCACTTAGCTGCTTGGAAATCTGGAAAAAAAATAGAATATAAAAGAGTAAGTCACAAGGACTTAGTGAGAGACAACAACCACCACCAACTAGAAGGGAAACACACAAGGACACGATTATTTAATTTCTCAAATATAATCTCAATTTATAAAAATATTAACCGTATAAAATTCTATTAATCCGCAATCGTTTATACGCATGAAAATTTACACATGTATAAATATTTCCAATGAAATAACAATAATTCAAAGAAAATCCAATAGCATGAAGAGGTGAAAAATAGGTTACAAGACTTTAAAAATACACTGATGAAGCCTTTAAAGAAAATATAGAAAACTCCATTTAGTGAAAATGATCAAAATAATCAACTTCAAATAAAATATAAAATCACATTCAATTTGATTATACCAAAATAATAAACTTTAAAGAAAGCATGGAACTCCAACTTCAATGAAAATAATCAATGGGTGAATTGAGAACTAGCTTCATCTCGTTGATAGCTCTTTCCTACTAAGAGTGGCCTTTCCCTTAGTGGTAGCTCCATCTAACGGATAGCTCTTTTCTCTCGACTCAAAACAAAATGTTTTTAAAGTATAGGAAAACCAATTTAGTGAAAATAATCAAAATAGGTGAACCGAGAACTAGCTTCATCTCGTTGATAGCCCTCTCCTCCTAATGGTGGCCTTTCCATAGGGGCGGCTCCATCTAACGGATAGCTCTTTTCTCTCGACTCAAAACATAGTGTAAAACATTTACAATTAGGGTGTTTACCTCTCATTGATAGCCCTCTCCTCCTAATGGCGGCCTTTCCATAGGGGCGGCTCCATCTAACGGAGTAACTCTACCTAATTGAAATCACATACTAGGTGCACCTAGGTCGTCGTCATTAAAACCATAATTTTCAAAACAAATTCTCTAAACATCTCACAAACCATATTTTCAACATATCGGATCAAAATATGTACCATCAAAACTCAATTGAAAATCTACCACTTGTAGTCATAAGTAAATCCAAATCAAATCCACGTCGAGTACATATTAATACCAAAATCTTCGAAAAAACACAATTCCAAAAACATATCAAAACTAGTTTTTAGGACCATATCAAAACTAGTGCCCAAAATATATGCAATCAAATCTCATTAATATATCCTAAATATATCCAAAACTTTGTAAATCACAAGTAGCGTCAAAGCGAGTATATATTAATATCGAAAATTGCCAAAAACATATATCTCAAAACCGTATTTCTCCATATCTCAAAACTCATGTCATAGTATATGCAATCAAACCTCTATTTTCAAATCATTTGCTCAATAAGTCATAGATAAATTCAAATAGAGACCATAATAATATCGATGACTTTACACATAAGTATCAATGAGAAGAAAAATGTTCAAAGGGTGTGTTCCCCATTTTTATAAACACTTAAACATAGAAAATTATCAAAATATCAATAATATTAATAGTGAAAATATGTGATAATGATCGTTATCAACTCACAGTTATGATGAATCAACTAAGTTTGCTCTCTAACCACTCCGAAAGAAGCATGTGAAGCGTCCAGCGTCATATCTGAGCACCAATAATATTTTCTCATGAATTAGAAACTCATTTTACTACTTCTCTGACAATAGTTAACCACAAAATCTCCTATCTTCTACTCTAATCTCCAAAAATTAATTTCTAACAACTAATCATTTCTAAATATGCACTAATTGAGTTGTAAATTGATAAATATACCTCCAAGAAGTTTCAATGAGCAACTTTCACAATATGGGTATTCCTCTTCTTTCCCAAAGCACATACCCTAACCCCAAAATTTCACCAAATAGAGCTTGTACTATGAAATAGCTTGCTTAGATGCATAATATTTCTTATGGGTGATTGATTTGTGGAAGTAATTCGATGATTTGAAGAATAGAAAAAAAAGAATACGAGGAACAGAGAAGAGGGACGAGAGTGAAGTAGCATGGGAAGAGAAAATGAGTATAAGGAAATGTGTGTAGAAGCTTCCCCTGTTTCCATTTTATTATTATTTAATTAATTTAATTTAACTTAATTTTTATTTTTTTTATATAATATGTCTTTATATGAAACGGTGCGTTTCAGTCTTCCCCCCTTAAGAAAAATTCGTCCTCGAATTTTAACTACTAACCTTGATTTTTGAACTGGTATGGATACTTTGCACACATTACTTCTTTAGGTTTCTATGTTGTTTCTTCATCGGACGGTCCTTTCCAAAGAACCTTCATTGAAACAATCTCTTTTGAAAACATCTCACTTCCTTATCTACTACAACTACCGGATGTTCGGTTTATGACAAATTCACATCCAATTGCACATCTTCTTTACTAATCACATGAGAAAGATTGTAAAGGTATTTTCGAAGCATAGAAATATGAAAGACATGACGAACTCTTGAGATATCCAGTTAAAATACCAAACGATATGCTACAAGTCCGACTCTTCAAAAGCTCAAACACTCCAAAATCTCATGTAAGAATACCTTCTCCCCCACTTTGAACTCCAAGGGACGACACCTCTAGCTAGCATAGTAGTTTTCCTACTCTAAGTTGTTACTAAACAATCTCGGGTCAATTCAACCTTTTGAATGACATCTTGAATCAACTCTAATTTCTCCATTTTAAACCATCATATTGGAAGCCTACACAACCTATCATACAAACCCTGAAACAATGTGATTTGAATACTAGATTAGTAACTATTTATATGCAACTTCCATTATAGGAAACCATCAGTCACAACTCCCTCCAAGATCAAGAACACAAGCACAAAGCATATCCTCTAAGTTTTATATAGTCCTCTCAAATTGATCATAAGTGTAAGGATGAAAAGTTGCACTAAGATCCAAACAGTTCTCAATGCAGCTTGGAAAAACTTCCAAAACTGAGCAGTAACTCAACCCCATAATAAGAGCTAACATACTTAGACAAATCATGCAAAATAAATTTTCCTCTAAATAAAGCATATAGCCCCTTCATCTTATCATAGCCACGCGTACCCACTTTCATTCACGTGCTCCAACAAGATGAAGTAAACTTGAAGGCTCAATCTTTACTTACTAGCACACCGAACACAAAGACAATATATGTTACATCCCTCTTCATCAAATTCCAACGGTATAATTATCTCAAGTATTAGTACAATGGTATAACAATAATGAAAAACCGACTCTTAATATATTTCTCCTTAAATCACCAACATTTGGGATATATAGTTAAGACTTCAACCACGAAACACCATCAAAATCAACTAAGAAGTTCATAACTTTATTGTTACTCACAGTATTTACCAACTTACCAAGTCTAAATTTTAACTGACCCTCCATGATATCATCAACTATGGTGGAACAAATTTACACATGGCTAACAATATCCTTAAATGATCAAACTCAAATTGAATTCTGCCTCCAACAAGTTCTCATAATTCTTTAATTATAGCCCCATTCATTTTTGCTAAATGAGCAAGACTACTCATGAACTTTCTACTTAAATCATCTACAACAACAATTTCCTTTCTAAGGGTATATAGGTCCGCGAAATCAAAACTTTTTATGTTCAAGAGAGCTTCATCCACCTTCTAGGTCTTAAATTTAAATATCGATGTTGAAAGATATACTGAATACCTACCATCTTGGTCGGTATAAATCTCATGAGTCATACCATCTAAATTATGCCTCTAAATCTTAAGAGCAAAATCATTGTTGTTATACTCAAATTATGCGTAGGATAGTTTAGATCATTACTTTCTTTACTCTTGGAATAAACAAGAATGTTATAGATGAACAATATCATGAATTGATCTAAGAATTGTTTAAAACCCGGCCTATCAAATCCATAAAAATGTTGGAGCATTAGTAAACCCAAAGGGGGTGTTTGTTTCAAGGTTAAGAATGACATTCCCGGGAATACATGGCTAGGGAATGATTATACCCATGTTTGTTATGAGGTTGAGAAAAAATATTCCTGGGTATAAAGGTTCCTGGGAATGAAGTAACTTCCCATAACTTCCCTTATTCCCATGATTTTATTCCCATGAAAAGAGATGGAAATGTGCATTCCCATGATATTATGCATAAATTTTTTAAAAAAAAAATTGTAACTTCCAATTTTCCCAGGAATGTCAAGTTATTTGCCACACACTTTTTTTAACAAATACCCAGGAATTAAATTTTCATATTTTCATTCCCATGTATGTTATTCCTGGGAATAATTTGTGTTTCCCCAAAACAAACGCCCCCAAAAAAGTGATAATCAGGATTTAAAATGCTCGTAGCGTGTACAAAAAGTTTTCTTTGATATATGCTCCCACTTAATCTTCCACTAATGATACCCAGCCCACGCGTCAATCTTGGAAAAAAAAATACAACGAGATCCTTAAAATTGATCAAACAACTCGTTAAACGATATTTACTCTTTACTACCACCTTAGTCATTTTCTATAACTCACACGTAATCGCATTGATCCATCTTTCTTCCTTACAAACAATACCAGTGTTCCTCAATGAAAATAATTTTGGCAAATAAATATCTTGCTGAGAAAATCTTGTAGCTGCTCCATTAACATCTAAAGTTTTGCTAGGTCAAACGCTAAAGAGGTCTAAATATGGGCCGAGTGTTATGAACCAAATCTATAGAGAATTCAATCTTACTACCAAGTGGAAATCCAAGAAATTCTTCAGGAAAAATTATGATACCCACACGCCTGTAACTCTATAATTCTCCCTTACATACCCACTTATATATCCTTAATCAAGATCAATTATCCTGGATAACCTCTCTTCATTAACTTGTTAACTCCTAACTTAAGGTGAAATTATATGCTACCCAACCCGTTTTTCCTCAAAAGTAGAAAAATGATTACCCAATATCTCAACATAGTAGAAAAATGCTCGAAGAACAACCAATTCACACTTAAATTCTAAAAAAAAACTATACTAAAGCTATGGTTGTTCATACAAGACTAGCTAATGGTTGTGTCGTAGTTTTCGAGGATGATCCCTCCTATTATAACCTAGTTGAAAATATTGAAAGCGTACTTTACCATATTTTAAAATACTGCCATGGTTGAATCAACCGTAATAGAATCAAGATTACTCTAGGAGGAAGTGGATTATCTACATGCTCCATTATCTTATATACTATTCTGCACTATGCCCAAAATGGTCTACCATAACCATCCTTCCGTGATATTGTTATTTGTTGCCCTTAATGACCAAATATAACTTCACCGCCACGTTAAAAATAATCATTATATAATCATCCAACTTGTTTCTTACGAGAATCCAATTTACTACCCCCCTCTAGCTTTTGTTGCCAAATCTGAAGTGTCAAGCTTGAAAACTTCGCAAGTTAGGACAATTAGATCCAACCACAAATCCACTTATGTAATCTCTTAATCCTCTAATGAACCATTTGATACACATCTCTTCTATGACAGGGTGAAGATCGTTCATTGAAAGCTCAGTAAAACGGGGTTTGTACTATGAAACTGACATGGAATCGGTCTGGTCCGATCATTCCAACTCTTGAGGGAATCCATTTCCAACACTTTCTAGAAGGAAACAATCATAAACAATCAAATGATCTCACTTCATTCCAATGGAGGTTATTCCCTTTTTTTTTTCTTTTCCACGCAAGTGTATCAAACCAACCATATACCACACCTTCCAACAAAAATGAAATCAACTCCCGCATCTTTATATTTGAGCATCCTAATGCCTTTCATAATCTCTATACAACATCAATGGATCCTTACGCACACTAGACTTAGAAAAGGTCAGAGTTTAAGTTTCATGAATATTACTAGAGCAACCTTAATCCCTCCAGATGAATTTGTCATCTACTCTGTGCTGACCGTCAAGATTTGTTTGTCTAGATTATGATGTTGCTTCCCAACAACAGCCCCAACAAGTTGTATCAAAACCCATGGCAAAATTCGCCTTCCTCTAGGAACCATAACACTAACTACTCCTACAACCAAGCTACGTCAGTCAACATGAACGACATAAGTGCGGACCAAACCACGACCTCGTTGACTAGGGTCTTAAGGTTGGGCAGTACACCCATAAGGAATTGTCTTCCCTTCTAGTGGTGATCATTGAATTGGGTGACATACTCACCAAAAGAAATAGGCTTAATTGCACTTTTAGCCCCCTATCTTTCTAAAACTTGCGGTTACAGCCCCCTAACTAATTTAAATACAAAACAGCCCCCTACGTATTGAATCTTTGGCAGTTTTGGACCCCAACGCTGACGTGGCACTCTAAATGAGGTGCTACGTGTCATTTTTTAATTATTTTTTTGGCCTTGGGGGGCCAAAACTGCCAAAGATTCAATACTTAGGGGGCTGTTTTGTATTTAAATTAGTTAGGGGGCTATAACCGCAAGTTTTGGAAAGATAGAGGGCCAAAAGTGCAATTAAGCCAAAGAAATAATAAGATTGGACAACAAATGACACTACCATAGAATGCAAATAGATTTTTGCAAGCAAATGGTGCCGCGGTTCACAATTTACTAGCAAGAATCTATTTTCATTCTATGTCTGAAGCTATTAGGATCTACAACCAGGCTCTGATACCAACTTTGTCACGACCCAAAATTCACAATCATGACCGGCGCACGAACTAGAGCATCCTAGTCCGGCAAGCCTATTGACGACACTTGACAAATTATAATTTAAACAATTTCCAAATTGACTTTCACTTAAAATGATATCCACTAAAATTTCGACAGAGTATCCTTTGTATTTTGAATATTTTCCAAGATTTTAATCCTGTTTATGAACCTGTATTCTCATCCAGAGTTTCAAAATGACATATTTACATATTTGTACATCTCAATAAAATATTCCTAGACTCCAAATAGATGCAGATGCTCTGATTCAACATATACATAAACAAAAGAGACAACCATCAAAGAAGCCTACCGAAGAGAGTGACACGGCTAAACTTTGAGTCTACTAGTAGCTTTCTACTTAGCTGCTTGGAAATCTGGAAAAAAAAAAAAAGAATATAAAAGAGTAAGTCACAAGGACTTAGTGAGAGACAACAACCACCACCAACTAGAAGGGAAACACACAAGGACACGATTATTTAATTTCTCAAATATAATGTCAATTTAGAAAAATATTAACCGTATAAAATTCTATTAATC
Source organism: Medicago sativa (assembly GCF_051527215.1). Classification (NCBI taxonomy): domain Eukaryota; kingdom Viridiplantae; phylum Streptophyta; class Magnoliopsida; order Fabales; family Fabaceae; genus Medicago; species Medicago sativa. The sequence continues at coordinate 32,324,503 of NC_140756.1, read as the reverse complement.
CGCACTCGTTTATACGCATGAAAATTTACACATGTATAAATATTTCCAATCAAATAACAATAATTCAAAGAAAATCCAATAGCATGAAGAGGTGAAAAATAGGTTACAAGCCTTTAAAAATACACTGATGAAAATCATAATAAAAGCCTTTAAAGAAAATATAGAAAACTCCATTTAGTGAAAATGATCAAAATAATCAACTTCAAATAAAATATAAAATCACATTCAATTTGATTATACCAAAATAATAAACTTTAAAGAAAGCACGGAACTCCAACTTCAATGGAAATAATCAATGGGTGAATCGAGAACTAGCTTCATCTCGTTGATAGCTCTTTCCTACTAAGAGTGGCCTTTCCCTTAGTGGTAGCTCCATCTAACGGATAGCTCTTTTCTCTCGACTCAAAACAAAATGTTTTTAAAGTATAGGAAAACCAATTTAGTGAAAATAATCAAAATAGGTGAATCGAGAACTAGCTTCATCTCGTTGATAGCCCTCTCCTCCTAATGGTGGCCTTTCCATAGGGGCGGCTCCATCTAACGGATAGCTCTTTTCTCTCGACTCAAAACAAAGTGTAAAACATTTTCAATTAGGGTGTTTACCTCTCATTGATAGCCCTCTCCTCCTAATGGCGGCCTTTCCATAGGGGCGGCTCCATCTAACGGAGTAACTCTACCTAATTGAAATCACATACTAGGTGCACCTAGGTCGTCGTCATTAAAACCATAATTTTCAAAACAAATTCTCTAAACATCTCACAAACCATATTTTCAACATATCGGATCAAAATATGTACCATCAAAACTCAATTGAAAATCTACCACTTGTAGTCATAAGTAAATCCAAATCAAATCCACGTCGAGTACATATTAATACCAAAATCTTCGAAAAAACACAATTCCAAAAACATATCAAAACTAGTTTTTAGGACCATATCAAAACTAGTGCTCAAAATATATGCAATCAAATCTCATTAATATATCCTAAATATATCCAAAACTTTGTAAATCACAAGTAGCGTCAAAGCGAGTATATATTAATATCGAAAATTCCCAAAAACATATATCTCAAAACCGTATTTCTCCATATCTCAAAACTCATGTCATAGTATATGCAATCAAACCTCTATTTTCAAATCATTTGCTCAATAAGTCATAGATAAATTCAAATAGAGACCATAATAATATCGATGACTTTACACATAAGTATCAATGAGAAGAAAAATGTTCAAAGGGTGTGTTCCCCATTTTTATAAACACTTATACATAGAAAATTATCAAAATATCAATAATATTAATAGTGAAAATATGTGATAATGATCGTTATCAACTCACAGTTATGATGAATCAACTAAGTTTGCTTTCTAACCACTCCGAAAGAAGCATGTGAAGCGTCCAGCGTCATATCCGAGCACCAATAATATTTTCTCATGAATTAGAAACTCATTCTACTATTTCTCTGACAATAGTTAACCACAAAATCTCCTATCTTCTACTCTAATCTCCAAAAATTAATTTCTAACAACTAATCATTTCTTAATATGCACTAATTGAGTTGTAAATTGATAAATATACCTCCAAGAAGTTTCAATGAGCAACTTTCACAATATGGGTATTCCTCTTCTTTCCCAAAGCACATACCCTAACCCCAAAATTTCACCAAATAGAGCTTGTACTATGAAATAGCTTGCTTAGATGCATAATATTTCTTATGGGTGATTGATTTGTGGAAGTAATTTGATGATTTGAAGAATAGAAAAAAAAGAATACGAGGAACAGAGAAGAGGGACGAGAGTGAAGTAGCATGGGAGGAAGAGAAAATGAGTATATAAGGAAATGTGTGTAGAAGCTTCCCCTGTTTCCATTTTATTATTATTTAATTAATTTAATTTAACTTAATTTTTATTTTTTATTTTTTTTATATAATATGTCTTTATATGAAACGGTGCGTTTCAAAAAGCTTCGGTTTACCATTTCAGTTCATATCCTGTTTGGTTTTGTATTTTGTGTTACACATGAATAATTATGTTTTTTTTCTTTAAGAATAATTATGTTGATGTCTTAGTTTTGTGTTTTCTTTTCATTGCCTATGGTCGTTAAGAAGGTTTGATTTTTCGATTTCTAAAATGATATAGTGTATGTTCAGTAAAAAAAGTTGATATATAGTGTATGCTGCGACTTTGTGACTTACACCTACAATAGATTTTAGATGATCAATTATTACTATCAAAACATCCACTGTTCCCCTTCTAAATTTTTGCAGCAGAAGTTCATAGGAGATAAAAGGCATCTTTTGTTGTATTAAGCAATAAAATTTTGAGTGTACAATTCCAATGCTTGTCACTAACAAGGCATTTTCATTGCACATATCAAAATCCAAGCAAGATTGGTAAACTCAATTTGTCCTCTATCTGTTTCTTTTGAGAGTTGGTAAGCTAACATGACATTCTTGTACCAGTAAAATTGGAAAAGAAAGACTGGATTAAAATGAATTTTGATCCTGAGTTGAATCCTAAAACAGTTTTGAAAAGTCACATTATCAAACGGAATTTTCTTTTTCTCTTCTTAAAAACGTTGTCTAAAATTGATTTATAAAACATATTTTGAAAACTAAAGACAAAAACTGTTCCAAACGGACCTTATAATTTAAAAAGAAATTTTTTTCACAAAAGAGGATTTATGTCTATGGAGATAGTAACATTCACAAAGAAAAGTAAGCAACATATACTTTCACATTTCAACTGAAGTTTCTCTCCTTAAGCTATGTAATTGAGACAAAAAACAGTTATATAGAAGACAATTTTGTGAGACAAACTAGGCAACATATACTAATTATATGAATTAACACTTACAATGTCATTCTTTTCATACACTTGAATCGACCTTATGATGATGCAGAGAACCTTGGTTGCATGTTTCCGTCCAAAGCTAAAACGGTGTCGTTTTAATCAGGCAAATAGGATCCAGAGTTTATTAATGCAAAATAGTTAGTTAAAGTGAATGGTTATAATTTCCAAAGTTTGTTATTTAACAGCTAATCTTATTTACCCGGTTGGACAAAGTTAAGGAGAAGAGGCTTGACACGAAATCTTTGCATGACTTTGTCTTCTGAATTTATCAATCCACGTGCTTTGCTTATTACTCTTTACAAAAAAATGGTTGCAGACTATTCTTAAACACTTGTTCAACATCTGTTTTTATTTTTATCTCTTACTGAGTGAACTTATCACATTTATTATATTACTCTCTTTTATATTTTTTTTGTCTTGTTAACCGGTGCCCCTAGGGCACTGGTTAAGGAATCCAAAAGTAGAAAAATTGTCTTCGAAATATAAACTGTTACTTTTGACTAACTAATTATTACACCACTTTGTAATAAAATCTTACCTCTTTTAACGGCTTAACCAATACCCCGGGAAACATTCTCCTATTTTTTTTCCTCTCAATGTGTACACAGCAATTGAGGTGTCCATCAAACATAATTATTTGTAATAGAACACACTAATTGATTACTACTTCCTTTTACTCCACACATGTAAAGTTATTGGTGTAATTTTATTGTTTGAATTTACAACAATAATAAATATATAGATATCAGTTTGTGTGTCCTACATTTTTGACATTAATAATGTCGAAGTATCTTTTTCCATGTCCTATCAAATGTTGAAGTTGGTGCTTGATATGCTAATTCAATATTGACCGTTCTATGATAAACTTGCAGTCTTTTGATAAAAATAATATTTTTTTTTCCTTGAGAGATGATACATATAATCTGTACTGTTGATGACTAATATATTATCATACCTTTATTTTCTACACATGTGAGGCATTAAATATAAAAAGAAGCAGAAAATATTGACAAACTAGCATACAATAAAAAGACTAATCAAAAGTTTCTGGTCCACATGACCAGTTCTTTTCAACAGCGTGTGAATTTAATAAACATTCTTTAGAATGTTTATTAAATTGTTCTGCTAACATAGCATGTATGTCCCCAAAACATTCTTTAGAATGGTTTAAGGAAAAAACTCAACCATGAAAACGTCACCGCACAACATGACTTGTACTACAAGGTTTCTAAGATTCATTCTCCTTAATCTCTTCCTCTTCATGACACTAACAAATGCGCAATCACCATTTTACATGTACAGTTATTGCCAGAATTCAACTGAAAAAACAGTCAACGCTTCATACCAATCGAACGTTAACAACTTTCTGTCATGGACAACATCGGATTCTGCCAAAGGAACTGTATCTAACCACGGCACCATAGGTAGCAACAACAGCAATGATAATGATACGGTTTATGGGTTCTATGATTGTCGGGGTGACATCACAGGAAGTTTCTGTCAATTTTGCATCAACACCGCTGTTAGAGAAATCCTTCAACATTGTCCCAATAGTGTCTCGGCTATGATATGGTATGATTTATGCATCATGGGTTACACTAACCAGAATTCCTTAGGTAAAGTTATTTTAACACCATCATGGAATGTAACCGGATCCAAAATCATTAAAGACTCAACAGAACTTGCGAAAGCTGAGAATAACATGACGAGTTTGATACGCAAAGTGACTACAGAAGGCAATCCCAATTGGGAAATGGGAGAGTTCAATTGGAGTGACACTGAGAAAAGGTATGGTTTGGTGCAGTGTAATAGAGACCTTAGTAAGGATGGGTGTAGGCAGTGTTTGGAGGCTATGTTGGATAGAGTTCCTCGGTGCTGTGGAACAAAGGTTGGATGGGTGGTTGTGTGTCCTAGTTGTGGTATGAAGATTGATGATTATAATTTCTACCAACAACAAACAGGATCTCCTTCTCCTTTGCCAAATCCAGGTAATATTAATCGTTTGTTTGTATTTGGACGTCTTTTAAGGTTGTAAATTGCAAAATCATGTCATGGCATGATTGATTGCAGAGACCTCATAAATCTTAATTTAGTCACAAAAAAGATTACCTTGATTTTCCGAAACTTATTTGATGATCGCAATGAAGACTTGATTTATAAAGTTTGTCTCTTGATCGTAGAGATCTCAACAAAAAAAAAATTCAGGTCTATGCAATCGCGATGAGCTTCTCTCGTGAATTAGTCACTCTTCTTATCTCTTGAAACTCCCAAAAAAAAATAAAAATTCATGATACACATACAGAATATAACAAAAAATTCTGTCTAATGTTTTTTATCAATATTATTATTCAAGAGATCATTCAGGAAGCATAAGGGAAGGTCTGATATTTGAGCAACAGGAAAAATGTAAATACATATTTTCAACAAACAATGAACTTGCAAAATAGGTTAGTGAATTTTTAAACAATTGTTTAAATTGTAAGCCTTCGCTTGGAAAAATTTGTATATTATATGAAGTGAAATTGGCCTAAAAATTGAGAGAAGAAATGCAACATTTTCATATATGATATTGTTGCAGGCAAGCAGGAAGGATCAAGTAAAACTAAAACCTTAATCATCATTTTAGTAACTGTACCTTTGGCAGTAGCTCTACTAAGCTGCTGTGTCTACTACTACTGGAGAAAGGATGAGTTAGGTAAAGGTTAGTTACATATCACCCAAAAAATTTGTCATTACATTATATAAGTATCTATTCAGACTTACTAGCTTCCCTGCTAGGTGGATTATTCTCGAGGACCACTACTCCTATAGCTTTTCGTGATCATGTTCAAGAAGAGGAATCGTTGAATGCAGACCTTCCGACAATCCCCTTAACTGTAGTTAAACAGGCCACAAATAACTTTTCAGAGTCATCTAAATTAGGAGAAGGTGGATTTGGCCCTGTTTACAAGGTATGAATAAATTGTACCCTGAAGTCAATCAATGCAGTTATAGTTTTATATTTTAACTTTGAGAGATTCATCTGTTTACCAGGGTACTTTACCAGATGGCACAGAAGTAGCTGTCAAAAGGCATGCAGAGATGTCAGGTCAAGGTTCAGAGGAGTTTAAGAATGAAGTAATCTTCATAGCTAAACTACAACATAGAAACCTTGTGAGACTCTTGGGTTGCTGCGTCGAAGGAAATGAAAAGATACTAGTATATGAATACATGCCGAACTCAAGCCTCGACTTTCACCTTTTCGGTATGTTTTGACATAACATATTCATCACATTTGCTTTAATGATTATGTTTTCTTTTAGTTGCACCAATTTAGTTTTAAATGTAAAAGTTACTGTATGTTCTAATTATAAAAGTAGCCATACAAAAAATAGAAACATAAAGAATATTTGTAACTTGGGATATATGCATTGTGGAGCATAATTGAAATATTATATCGGTATATCCATTGATTTTCCGTGTAAAACAGCTATGAAGAATAAAGTGAATGATAATCTCTATTGCTGCTGCTATTATCAATAACATGAAAACAATGTTCCTCTGCTTGACAGATAAGGAAAAGCATAAGCATCTAGATTGGAGATTACGACTAAGCATTATCAATGGAATTGCAAAAGGACTGCTATATCTTCATGAGGATTCTCGACTTAGAGTAATCCACAGAGATCTGAAAGCCAGCAATGTTCTTCTAGATGATGAAATGAATCCAAAAATATCAGATTTCGGGTTAGCAAGGACATTTGAAAAAGATCAATGTCCGAGAAAAACAAAAAGAGTTATTGGAACCTAGTAAGCATTAGTTGCAAGTTTTTTAAACAAATATCAGAAGATTTCACATGATTCACAATTGACAGTGTTCTATTGATTTCTTATAGTGGATACATGGCTCCAGAATATGCTATGGCTGGGTTATTTTCAGTGAAATCCGATGTTTTCAGCTTTGGAGTTCTTATATTAGAAGTAATATATGGAAAAAGAAATGGCGACTTCTTTCTTTCAGAACATATGCAAAGTCTTCTATTATATGTAAGTTTTCTTTACCACATCTCATCAACAAATAGATATTCATTGGAGAAACAAATGTGTAAATAGTTTTATACTTGTATGAAATCTCTAACATTCCCTGTAATGAGAGGCTCCTGGATACAAAATATTCATAATGTACAAACAATCCTTGCTACATTGATCATGCTTAGAAAATTACATTGATTAGCGCGTCTGAAATTTCAGATGACTTGGTCATAGGGATCTAATAGCATATTATGAGCCAACTATCCAAAAATCTATGATGACACTAATGTACTTCAACAGTTTTTAACAAAATGTTTCAACTCAAGAGTCTATATATAATATATCCATATATTTGTGTGCAGACTTGGAAACTCTGGTGTGAAGGAAAAAGTTTAGAATTAATCGATCCATTTCACCAAAAGACGTACATTGAAAGTGAAGTCTTGAAGTGTATACACATAGGTTTATTGTGTGTACAAGAAGATGCAGCAGATCGACCAACCATGTCCACCGTCGTTCGTATGCTAGGGAGTGATACAGCAGTCCTTCCAGAACCCAATCAACCAGCATTTTCAGTTGGGCGAATGTCCAAGAATGATGATTCAACTTCAAAAACTTCCAAGGATAATTATTCAGTTGATGAAGTAACTCTAACTATTGTTTCACCAAGATAGTTAATACTAAGATTTCGAGTTGAAAATGAAGACATACATTTTAAAGGGGTTGAGAAGCTACCCTAAATTTATTTGATGCGTGATGAACCAGTTGTTCAATTATTGGTTGAGCTGGAAATATGTCTCATGTGTTATTAATTTGTAAATATATTATGCTTTAACACAAATGTCATTTTTTAAATATGGAACCCGTTTGGTTTGACTTATTTTCGAGCCTATGAAAAATAGCTTATGAAAATAAATAAACTTTTATTTTAATTTATAAGTTCTCACCTATGAATGTTGACTACTAACAAACTTGAGGTTATGGATATCCAATTCCTCCACATTTTAATTGGAATTCCTATTTCTACATTTAATCCATGTGTTATGTACATGTCCTTTAGTTATTCTTTCATTTGTATTTTGTTTATGGTTAAGTAGAATCAGATTTCACTTAAATCCTATCAAAGTAGCATGTAACCGATACAGGAAACGATTCAATTCACTTACTTTTTGTCTTTTTAAGTAACACTTACAATGTGATCATTTTCATGCACTTTCAAAGGTAAAGCTTGACCTTTATGGTGCAAAGAACCTTCGTTTTAAGGTAGTTTGATGGTTCAGCCATTATTCCAACCGTCTGATAAACTCTTTTAACACCGTGAGGAAATTTTATCATTAATATCTGGGTTTGGTTGTTTTCTTCGTAGTTCTGCATTAGGTTTTGTTGTGAATTCGATGAAAAATCACACCAATAACAACTTGATGTGTAGAGCAATTTAATCAAGCAACCAATATCAAAGTGGATAGCAATTAAACACAAGCAAAAGTAGAAAACAGCGAGAGAAAGAAAGAGAGAACACAGAAGAATTTGTTTACCCAGTTCAGTTCAAATTGACCTAGTCTGGGGGAGAGAGCATCCCTCCGTTTCACTATAATGATGAGTAACTTTACAAAAGAGATATCAATGGGTTACAAGAATAAGTCTCCCGCCTAATTCTACCCAAAGTCCCAATCTCTTCCCGTAACCAAGAGACTCAATCCTAATAGTGTTTCCCAAGGTGAATCAACCCTCAACCCTAATGTTTGTTGCCAAGAGCAAACTTTATACAAACCCTAGTTTTGTTGTTGACTTTCTAAACCCTTGTTTCAGCTTCCTCTATCTCAAGGTTTACACTGATACAATGTCTATATTTATAGTAAAAGTAACCCTCATAAATTTGGAACAAATCTGGCCCAAAAAATACGTTTCTGAAAAATACTGTTACGACAGTTCGGGCCCCGAATTCCTCCATTCGAGCGCCGATTTTTCACGCGTTGCCAGACTGAAAAAACAGTGCAAATTCGGACCCCGGACAACACCATTCCGGCCCCGAATTGGCAGTTTCCAGAAACCTTAATTTCTCCAATTTTGAGTTACTTTCACATTAGGTTTTCGATGTAATTATGAAAATTTTAATTTACACTTCTACTTTTATTTTATTTTTCAATTTTAAGATTTGATATATATGCTTAATTATTGTGTTTATTTGAGAATTTTTAAATAGATCTTTAAACTAATATATTTTTTTGAAAAAATTTGTGAAAAACATGAATTCTCTTAGAACTCCTTAGCAAAATGGAGTTGTAGAGAGAAATAATAAATCTTTGTAAGAAATGGCTAGAACCATGATTAAGTTAGATTGTAGAAGTCTCTTGTTGTTGTGCTTGAGCATTGGAACTTGGAAGTCTCTTTCTTGTGTGATTGATCATTGTAAGGCTTTTGCTTGTGTGCTTGAGCATTTGTAATTTTTAGTGATTTATAGTGAAAGTTCCTTGGAAGTGAAAGGGGACTAGACTTACTCTTGGTTTGTGAGAAAAACTAGTATAAATTGTTTTATGTCTCTCTCTTTCACTTTCTCTCTGTGTTTGTGTTTTAAACCGCTACAATTCATAGCTTTGTTTCAAACTCTGAAAATGTAGTTTCAGTCTCTCATCAAGTTTAAACACTTGGAAATTTTTTGAAAAAGCCAACACAATTCAAACCTCACCTCTCATTTTTCTCACCTTCAATTTTCCCCCTTATATAGGTTTCAAAAAAGTTGAATCAAGGGCCAAGATAGAATAGAAGTGGAAGGGTGCAATCTAACGGCTAGGGAATCCTAAAAAACCAGAGCACACTCGAGTACTAAAAGTGTGTGGTTCTAGCTACCGAGACGCGTGCAAGACACGTGGAGGAAAGAAACTGAAGAGACGTATCATCAAGTCTCATCTAATCACATCCTAAATACCTACAACCTCCACTCGTGACACTGATATAATTCAAGAATGTTGCACGAACTTGTCGTGTATGACATAAATCAACAAGACGACAAGATGACCCCGAGGCTGCAAATCCATCGTGTACGACATAAGCTAACAAAACGACCAAAAGGTCTCAAGCCTATCATGCAAGGGACCGTCAATGAGAACGAACCCTAAAACATGTCCATTACGTCATAAAGACAATAATGACTTGGGGGAAACTGTTTCAGACTAGCATAATACCCAATAAGAACGACAAAACAATATGAGGCCCATATCATTCAGAAGACGATGTCATGAACGTCCGAATTAAATCTTGGCCGTTGATGCCATCTCTAATGGCTTCCTGAACTCATGCCCAAATCTGAAGGCAGTGCCTCCTTCCCTATATAAACGTGACTCAACATCACGCCTCAAGTACAACTCATTAACCACATTTTTGCACAGATCCACTTCTTTCTGATACTTCCTTGAACATTGCAGTATTAACGTTCCTACAAGCACCATTCTCATCCGCCGTAGAAGATTGCCTTACTCCACACCGAAACACCTCACACCACCGCTACGCCAGCTACTTCTACCGAACAATCACCACTACATTTCTCTGGTCTTCACCAGACATATCAACTTAAATTTTACAAAGAAATCTTATGTAAACTCCTCTTAGTTTTATATTTAATAATTTAAGTATTAAATAATTCCTTTATAAGTTAACAATCCGTAGAGATGAATCTTACAAATTTTATTACTTTGATGAAGATTTTGTACACTTGTCAAAAATTCATCACAAAACACAATTCAAATTCCCTTTCTTGTGTTTTTCACAGCTTGACTATAGTACTTGTGTTATTTTACAAATTCACACTAATTTTAAATTGCACGGAATTACGTAAACAATAAAAAGACAACTAGAGTTTATTGAACGCCACACTTGAAAGGCGAATCCATTAGAGTCACAAATAACATTAGTCCACGATGTTTACCTGAAAAATAAGTCAATAAAGATATCATATATGAGTAGGTGTAGTATAGTGCGCGTACAGGCACATACAAAGTTTCAAACTTAAAAACTTTACACGAATTAATAATTTTAAGTGGAAAATAAAAAAAGAATGATGTTAACAAGTGTTATTATGGTATTGTTTAAATAATAAAAAAATAGAGACTTTTATATAGAAAATTGTGATTTTCATGTATTTGAATTGTATTTTTAAGATAAAATTTATTCTTATGAGTCTTAAAATAATGCATTTAGGGCATTTGTTAGCTTTACCTAATAAAAATTACTTGTAGTAGATATTTGCTAGTCAAAAGAACTTTAGAAACTGCTGTGTAAAAGACATGTTAATCATGTAAATTTGCAATAGTTTTATGTTTTATGACAACTTAAATATGTAATTGCTGCCAAGGTAAACTAAAGTTGTTCTCAAAATAGTTTTCCAAAAAAAAAATATACTTTTCCACTTAAATTAAATTTAAATGTGCATTTCAAAGCGAAAAATCATTTGATGTTGACAAGTATAAATTTAAAACACGTTAAAATTAATAAACTTCTTAACTTACCACCTTGACAAGTTTTCAAATGAATGAGTCCACTTCAAGACCATCTTGACATAAACTGATCTTTCACATCATAAAGAAAATTGAAGTAAGCATGCCTCCATGACCTCTTCAATAAAAGAGAACCAAACACTATCCAAAAGCCTGTTGCAAATCCAACTCCCATGCCCATATAGAAACATTCCATTAGCTCAGATCCTTCCTCGTCATTTGTGTCCTCACCAGGGGCTTCATTCTGTTTGCATTTCTCTTTGAGTGGAGTTCCACAAAGCTCAGGATTGCCTATATAACTAAGTGGTGTAAAGCTTTGGAGTTGGGTTCCTAATGGGATTTGACCCTTCAAATTGTTGAAGGAGAGATTCAATACCTCTAGAAAAGACATAGAAGACATGGTTTGAGGAATTTCTCCTGAAAGTGTGTTGTTTGACAAGTCAAGGGACTCTAACTGTTTCATGTTTTCAATTTCTTTTGGTATGGTTCCCATTAGTTGATTTTGTGACAAGTTCAAGGATTTCAATGCAGTGAGTCTAAATACTTCTAAAGGTATTTTACCCGACAAATGGTTGTTAGAAAGGTCAATAACATTCACATACATGGAATATTCCAAGTAATTGCTTTTTACTAGCAATGGAACGACTACATCATAGATTGGATAAATCTTTGTAGTTAAAAAAATACCAAATCCATCACTTGCTGAGGCATTATTGGAAATCATAGTGGTCATATTATGAAGGCAGTGAGGTATTGTTCCAGTTAATCTATTATTTGAGAAATCCAAAACAAAGAGAGAGGATAGTTGGCATATTTGTAAAGGAATGTCACCACTAAATTCATTTGATCTCAATTGAAGAATTTTAGCTTCCTGTCCGATCCAAGTTGGTATATTTCCAAAAAACTTATTTTCACCAAGGTTAAAAATCACAAGTTTTTGGCAATTTTTCAAACACACAGGTATCTCTCCATACAACTTATTATTATCAATATACAATGACATAAGGTTGGATAAGGTACCCATTGTGTGTGGAATAATTCCTGTTAGATTATTACGCCCTAGATCAATATGAATAAGAGATTTCCAGTTTACCCAACATTCAGTGAGCCCTCCAGTTAAAAGGTTACTAGAAACATCCAAAATCGTCAAATTGTTTTCCTTTATGGTATTATGGCATAAGAGAGGAGAAAGAGATCCAGATAAATTGTTACGATATATCGCAAAAATAACAACGTTTGATGTTATTTGAGGTAGGCCACCACTTAAATCATTGTCTACAAGAATTATAATTTTGGAGTTCAACAAGACATTTGACATGTCCCAAGGCATGTAATTGTTGAATAATTCGATAAATACAATGTGAAATGCCCAACTCCAAAATAGGTCTTGAGATTCTTTTGTAAATGAGGCGTTACTAATAGACAGAGAAATGAGAGATGTTTGTGTGTATATCCAAGGAACTAAATTAATATCTCCATTGATAAAACGAAGTTCCTCGAGTTTAAAAGGAGGAATCCAGTGGGGATTGAAATCAAAGACTAAGGAAGCTGAACAAAACCCCAATGTTTTTAACTTTGAGAGATTAACAAAATTTCTTTCAGACACAACTCCGGATAGAGAATTATCTCCAACGCGCAAAACCTCCAAATTTGATAGGTTCCCCAAACATTCAGGAAGGCTACCAGTCAAGTGATTTGAGTGAACATCAAGAACTATTAAGGATGACAGATTCCCCAAAGTAGTGGGAATAGAACTAGTAAATGAATTATCCGAGAGAACAAGACTTTTTAGACATCCGAGTTGGCTAAGCCAATCAGGAATTGTTCCAGTCAGTTTATTGTGCATCAAATTCAATGAATTCAAGTTTCGAAGATTCAAAAAGGTTTCAGGTATTTGGCCATGAAAACGATTTTTCCCAAGATCTAAATAAGAAAGACCACTTAGATTGAACAACCAAGTAGGCAATTCAGAGAAGAAATCATTGTAAGAAAGATCAAGATATTCAAGTGAAGTGAAATTGGCATATAAAAGAGATGGACTAGCACTTTTAAGTTGACAACTACTCAAATGTAACTCAGAAAGCAAAGGAAGCTTAGTCAATATCTGGAGCCAATCAATTTGCTTGTGGAGATCAATAAAATTTAGATTGAGAAATTCTAACGATGATGATAGACGAAGAAGCCATCTCAAATCATCAATCACAAGATTCTCATTTTGAGACAAGTCAAGATGAACAACATTGGAAAAGTTTGCACTCCCATAAGAAGTGTTAACAAAAGACAAGTTTGGACAATTTAAGGGTAAATGTATAGCTTTGAAGTCATTATTGCTCAAATTCAAATAGTTCAAAAATTCAAGCTGAAATAATGAAATGTGTAGTTCACCTGCCAAACAATGTGTTTTGTTCTTTTTGTCACCAAAAGTGATTTCATCATCTGTGAAACAAGGGAGGTTGATATTTGTGACTCTGCCATTGATGTCACATTGAACTCCTCTCCATTCACAACAATCCTTTGTGTTGGACCATGTTGGCAACATGCCTAATGGATTGGTGAGTCCATGTTTAAAACAGAGGAGTATTTGTTTGTCCTTTTGGTTGCAAGAAGCATTTGTCTCACATATTACTATATTGCATATGATTACAAATGACAATAATAGAGAAAGCATTACATTTTGGGAGGAGAATCTCATCATGTTATCTCTAGAAATGAATATTTAAGATATTGCAATTCGTCTACCTTCGGTGCATATTATATAGAGTGTCAATTGGCTTAATTACCTGACTTTTCTTTTCTAAGGAGCCCTCACAATATTATTAGAAAAATGTTGATAATATTCTACCAATTTTCAAATAAAGTAAAATATATTGTTGGCTTTACTAATATAATTCTTCCTCTATTTATTATTATAGAGTTTAACGGTGGTGGGTTGACAGTCCAAAACAATTTTGCACACACGACCAATCAAAACATTTTAAATTGTCATATCAATTAAATTATTACTCTGTTTTTAATTGACATAACAATTTAAAATGTTTTGATTGGTCGTGTATGTAAAATTGTTTTTGACTGTCAACCCACCACAATTAAACTCATTATTATATTACTCCTCGCGTCTCACCGTGAGTTATTCATTTGTATAATTAATTTTTTTTTTTGTTACATTATGTTTAGGGTGAAGGGTGATGCCTCAGTTTAAAGGAAAAAAAAAAACAAATCTGTCAATTTGAATTATCTATTTTCAATAGTCGTATCTAACTAATATTATTCTTAAAAAAAAAAAAACTAATATTGTGTACATCAACATCAAATAATTACCTTCAATTTTTTTTTCTTAAGAAATCAAAATAAATTATATTAACAAGCAGCTACCCCTCCAGCACAAGGTGTGCCAAAAAGGAAAGCTCAAAGATTATAAAGAGGGTGCAAACAAGACGAAAACAAAAATTACCACCCAAGCATAACAAAGGGTTTTGGCACCAATCATGAAACTGATAAAGGAAAGCTGTAAAATTTGCCTTATGCCACCAGAGAGAAAGAATTTTAATATTTTCCAGAAGCCTAAGAGTAGTGTTCTCTGTTGGAACAAAATGTGTTTAACAATGAACCTTAAAGAGTTTTGATGATAACAAGGTATTAAAAATTGTAAATTGGACTAGCTAATATTTGTTCAAGTGTACAGGACCATAATTAAAAAGTTACATCATCATTGGTTCTGAATGAGCAAATAAAGAGCAAAGGAAACAACAAAAATTGAAGCTTGGACGCTCCTGAAGGAAACTTGCTACTGAAGAGAAAAAGCGCTCCTGAAGTTAAGTCGCTTCTGAAGTAAGAATAGTGCTCCTGAAGACAAGAGGTCCAGAAGTCATATCATCAGAAGCTGTATCATCAGAAGCTGTATCATCAGAAGCTGCATCATCAGAAGCTGCAGAAGCTGCCTCATCAGAAGCTATTTCACCAGAAGCTGAATATCAACTGGATTTGCAAAGATTCAAGAATTGAAGAATTATCACTGCAAAAGCTGTCTATTGGATTCGAAAACGCAACAAAGGATTAGTGGAATTTTGCAACGGTCATTTCAAAGGTGTTTGAAGGCATGTGCTTGCAATTTGGACGAAAGCGTTAACATTTGTACGAATTGTACAACCACGTTCTCCACTACTCTGTTTTGTGTCCACGCTACAAGACAAGAAAACAGCTCCAGAATACGGCTTCGCCTGCATAGATGTTCCTTTGGATAAGGAATGAATTTCAAATTAGTTCTTCATAGGACAACAATCAAATCAGGCAAAAGATCAAAGGTGAAAGATCAAGCTTCAACAACGACTCTTTGGTGTGCTGGCAATTTCACAACGTCTCTTTCACACCTCTATATAAAGGAGTGAAGACCTAGAGATTTGGTAATGCTGAACAACAGACTCTCAATATTTTTACAAGTGCCAAATCTCTGCTGAAATTGTTCTGCATTCACTTAGAATTTCTGTGTCTCAAAGTCATTTCTTAGAAATTCTTAAGTCCATTGAGTCTGTATCTGATTTGTATTGTGAGCACCTCTGATTGTATATCAAGTGTTCAACCTAAACAATTTTCTGTGTAATTTTGTTTAGTTAGGAAGTCTCTTGCAGTTGTGCTTGAGCAGGAAGTCTCTTGATTGTGTTCTTGAGCAAAGGAAGTCTCTAGCTTGTGTGCTTGAGCAAAGGAAGTCTCTTGCTTGTGTGCTTGAGCAATTGTAATCAGATATTACTCTTAGTGAAATCTCCTTGGAAGTGCAAGGGGGACTGGACTACTTCCGGATTGTGGAAGGAACCAGTATAATTGTTTTGTGTCGTTCTTCTTCTCTCTCTCTGTTTTATTCCGCTGCATTTAGATTCTGATTATCACTTCAGAAGCTGTCTCACTTAGCTTCTGATCAGTGTGTTCAGGTTTTAGGAGAAACGAAGAATTTTTCAAAACACAATTCAACCCCACCTTCTTGTGTTTTTCTTACCTTCAATTGGTATCTAGAGCCTTGGTCTGTTGTGTAACACTTAACCGTGCAACAGTCAAAGATCTGAGAAAAACATATCTACTCCTCCTCCTACTGGTTCTGGTGATACTAGCTATAAAAATGTCTCACATGATTATAGTGATAGTAAGAAATCCAGTGTTGGAAAGATTCCAAAATTCAATGGAGATGCTGAAGAATTCTCTTGGTGGAAGACCAACTTTTACAGTTACATCATGAGCCTAGATGAAGAATTATGGGATATTCTGGAAGATGGTGTTTGTGATTTAGTCCTTGATGAAGAAGGAGCTGCTGTGGATAGAAAGAAACATACTCCAGAACTGAGGAAACTCTACAAGAAGCATCATATTATCAGAGGAGCTCTTGTCACTGCCATACCCAAAGCAGAATACATGAAGATGAGTGACAAGTCCACTGCCAAAGCTATGCTTGCTTCTCTCTGTTCAAACTACGAAGGGAGCAAAAAGGTCAAAGAAGCAAAGGCTCTCCTGCTTGTACATCAGTATGAGTTATTCAAGATGAAGGATGATGAAACTATTGAGGAGATGTACTCAAGGTTTCAAACCTTAGTCTCTGGGCTATAGATTCTGAAGAAGAGCTATGTTGCCTCTGATCATGTAAGCAAGATACTCAGAAGCTTACCTGCCAGGTGGAGACCAAAGGTGACTGCCATTGAGGAAGCTAAAGATTTAAACACTTTAAGTGTCGAAGATCTTGTTAGTTCTCTCAAAGTTCATGAGTTAAGTCTTAATGAACATGAGTCCACTAAGAAGAGTAAATCAATAGCTCTTCCATCCAAAGGCAAGTCATCAAAAGCTCTCAAAGTGGTTGAATCTGAAGAGGAAGAACAGTCAAGTTCAGATTCTGAACCAGATGCTGCTGAAATGGCCATGCTCTCAAACAGACTTCAGTATCTGGCCAAGAAGAACAGAAAGTTTCTTGCCAGAAGGGGTAACTCCAAAAGCTCAAGGAAAAAAGATCAGAAGGGATGCTTCAACTGTAAGAAGCCTGGACACTTCATTGCTGAATGCCCTGATCTTCAAAGAGAAAAGTCAAAGGACAAGTCAAAGAGGTCTACATTCAAACCAAGCAAATTCAAGAAGCAGATTAAGCAGAGTTTAATGGCAACCTGGGATGATTTGGGAAGTGAATCTGGATCTGATAAAGAGGAAGCTGATGAAGATGCAAAGGTAGCTGTTGGGTTGGTAGCAACAACAACTTCAGAAGCTGGATCAGATTCAGACTCAGAAGATGAAAACGAGGTATATTCCAAAATTCCCAGAGATGAACTTGTTGAGTCACTTAAAGAACTTCTTACACATTTTGAAGTAAGAACCAATGAGTTGAAGGATTTAAAAGAAAAATATGCTGATTTGGTACAACAGCAAAAATCAACTCTATTGGATCTAAAAGCTTCTGAACAAGGACTTAGGGGCTTCTGAACAAGGTTTTTACTTCTGAACAAGTAAAAACCTTTAAGTAACAATGAAATTGCTCTTGAAGATTTTATTATATCTGGCATTGACAGAAGCAGAGTAGCTTCTATGATTTATAGCATTTACAAGAACAATGGCAGAGGAATTGGTTTTCCAGAAGTGAAACTTGAGAAAACCAATCTAAAATCTTGTTGTGAATGCATCAAGGAAGGTATGAAAACCTTCTTTGTACCAGAAGGGGCTGAGTTGGAAACTGTTGTTCAATCAGAACCTGAAGCTTCTAGTTCTAAGGCTAAGATTACTTCAAAGCCAAAGAACTCTAAGTCAAAGGCTATGATCAAATCTGATTCCAAGACTTCAAAGGTTAGGATCCTGAAAAGATCAGAACCTATTCCTCAGAGTCTGGTGAAACCAAAATCTGAGGCTCTGAAATCTAAGTTTCAGAAGAAGACAGTTACTGCTTCTGAAGTACCAAAACCTAAGGTGATGGTTAATCAGAAGCAACCCAACTCACAGCACAAGGTACAAGAAGTGAAGAGTAAAGCCTTAAGTACTAACCTTCCAGGACCCATAGGACAATGGGTACCTAAATCTAAAAATGTCAATGATGCAGGTATGTCTGAGAGCAGTGCCAAAGCAAAGATCATGGTACCTAGACAGCGGTTGCTCAAGACACATGACAGGAGACAAGTCCATGTTCCTCAGCCTAACAATGAAAGAGGGAGGAAATGTGAAGTTTGGAGACAACCAGTCAGGCAAGATCATAGGTACAGGAACTATTGGTAATTCATCTACCTCAATTAATAATGTATGGTTGGTAGATGGTCTTGAACATAACCTTTTGAGCATTAGTCAATTTTGTGATAATGGTTATGATGTGCTTTTTGAAAAACCCAACTGTACAGTAATCAACAAGGAAGACAAATCCATTGTGTTCAAGGGAAAGAGAGTTGACAATGTCTATAAAATCAATTTTTCTGAACTGGCTGATCAGAAGGTAATTTGTCTACTATCAGTGAATGATAAGAAATGGATGTGGCACAGAAGGTTGGGACATGCTAACTGGAGGTTAATCTCTAAGCTTAGTAAGTTACAACTTGTGAAAGGGCTACCAGACATTGACTATCATTCAGATGCACTCTGTGGTGCATGCCAGAGAGGGAAAATAGTGAAATCATCTTTTAAAACCAAAGACATTGTTTCAACCTCAAGACCTTTAGAATTACTCCATATTGATTTATTTGGACCAGTGAGTACTGCATCCTTATATGGAAGTAAATATGGATTAGTCATTGTTGATGATTACAGCAGATGGACTTGGGTGAAATTCCTGAAAAGTAAGGATCATGCATATGAGGTATTCAGTAACTTTTGCACACAAATTCAAACTGAAAAAGAGTCAAAGATTTTGAAAATCAGAAGTGATCATGGTGGAGAATTTGAAAATGAGCCATTTGAAGCTTTTTGTGAAAAACATGGAATTATCCATGAATTCTCTTCTCCTAGAACTCCACAACAAAATGGGGTTGTAGAGAGAAAGAATAGAACTTTACAAGAAATGGCCAGAACCATGATCCATGAAAACAATTTGGCTAAACATTTTTGGGCAGAAGCAGTGAATACAGCATGTTATGTTCAAAACAGGATCTATATTAGACCTATTTTGGAGAAAACTGCATATGAACTCTTTAAAGGAAGAAAACCCAATATCTCTTACTTTCATCAATTTGGATGTACATGTTACATTCTGAACAACAAGTTCTACCTAAAGAAATTTGATGCCAAGGCCCAAAGAGGAATCTTTTTAGGTTACTCTGAAAGGTCAAAGGCATACAGAGTGTATAATTCAGAAACACTCTGTGTTGAAGAATCTATGCACGTTAAATTTGATGACAAGGAGCTTGAAGATAAAACTTCAAAGCAAGATGAAAGTTTTGCAGAGATACAGGTTCCTGAAGTTACTCTAGAACCTGATCAGATAGCTGAATCTGAAGATAGTCCAGAAGCTGAACCCACATCAGAAGCGCAAGATGAAACTGCTTCTTATGAAGCACAAGATGGCTCACATCAAGCAGATCCTCCCAGAAACACATTCAAACACAAGTCTTCACATCCTGAGGAGCTAATCATTGGAAACAAAGATAGTCCAAGAAGAACAAGATCACATTTCAGACAAGTAGAGTCAATGATTGGACTAATCTCAATGACTGAACCTACAACAGTTGATGAAGCACTTTCAGATGATGGATGGATCCTAGCTATGCAAGAAGAGTTGAATCAATTTCAAAGAAATGATGTGTGGGATCTGGTACCCAAACCTCAGCACAAGAACATTATTGGAACAAAATGGGTATTCAGAAACAAGCTGAATGAGCAAGGTGAAGTAACAAGAAACAAAGCCAGACTTGTTGCATAAGGGTATAGTCAACAAGAAGGCATTGATTACACTGAAACATTTGCTCCAGTTGCAAGATTGGAAGCAATCAGGTTACTTCTTTCCTATGCAGTTAATCATGGCATAATATTATATCAAATGGATGTCAAGAGTGCATTTCTAAATGGTGTCATAGAAGAAGAAGTGTATGTCAAGCAACCTCCTGGATTTGAGGATATTAAATATCCTGACCATGTTTTTAAACTGAAGAAATCACTATATGGCTTGAAACAAGCTCCCAGAGCTTGGTATGATAGACTAAGTAATTTCTTAATCAAGAATGATTTTAAAAGAGGACAGGTTGATACAACACTCTTCAGAAGGACCCTTGGGAAAGATATTCTTGTTGTGCAAATATATGTTGATGATATAATATTTGGTTCTACTAATGCATCTCTTTGCAAGGAATTTTCTGAGTTAATGCAGGATGAATTTGAAATGAGCATGATGGGAGAGCTGAAGTTCTTCCTGGGCATTCAAATTAATCAATGCAAAGATGGAGTCTATGTTCATCAATCTAAGTATACAAAGGAGCTTCTGAAGAAGTTCAAGCTTGAAGATTGTAAAGTGATGAACACTCCAATGCACCCTACGTGCACCTTAAGCAAAGAAGTTGAAGGAGCTAAAGTTGACCAGAAGCTGTATAGAGGTATGATTGGTTCTTTGTTATACCTCACTGCATCTAGGCCAGATATTTTATTCAGTGTATGCTTGTGTGCAAGATTCTAATCAGATCCTAGAGAATCTCATATGACTGCTGTCAAGAGAATCTTCAGGTATTTGAAAGGAACAACTAATCTTGGACTCCTTTATAAGAAATCCTTAGATTATAAGCTAATTGGATTCTGTGATGCTGATTATGCTGGTGATAGGATTGAAAGAAAGTCAACCAGTGGCAATTGTCAATTTATAGGTGATAATCTTATATCCTGGGCTAGCAAAAGACAAACAACTATTGCTATGTCTACAACAGAAACAGAATACATTTCAGCTGCAAGTTGTTGTACACAACTACTTTGGATGAAACATCAGTTGGAAGATTATCAGATAATTGCTAATAGTATTCCCATTTATTGTGATAATACTGCTGCTATTTGTTTGTCTAAAAATCCAATTTTGCATTCAAGAGCTAAGCACATTGAAATCAAACACCATTTTATCAGAGATTATGTTCAAAAAGGAATTTTAGATATACAATTCATTGATACTGAAAATCAATGGGCTGACATATTTACTAAGCCTTTAACTGTTGAAAGATTTGATTTTATAAAGAAAAATTTGAACATGCACTTTGTATCTGATTAAATGCTTGCTTGCTCCTGAATAGGATTTTAGGTTCTGAAGTTAGTTCAGAAGCAGTAGTCCATCAGAAGCTCTTTATTGAGGTTCTGAGAAAAACTCGCTTTTGATGATGACGTCAGCATCTGAAGACCAGAAGCTGGATTTTTTGCTTCTGAATAGCTGAATTAGAGGAAACGTTGGGAGTTACTTTTTAAAAGTAACTTCTGGCCCACTAACTTGGTAGTTACTCTGTGAACTTCTGACGTGGCCTGTATGTATTGGTGTATAACTAAAAGGGCAATGATGATTTAATAGCTTTGAAAGTACTTTTCACGCGCCCCCAATTTTGTCATTAATGTTATGTTTGTTTGTCTCTTTTGAATTGCAATCGTTTTACTTTTAACACCTTGTCAATTCACACACTACTCACTTACAACAAACATATTTGCTTTCAACCCTTGAACCCTAAAATCTTGCGAAGTAAGCGCATTCTCTCAACCCTTGAACCCTAAAATCTTCATCTTCTTCAAATCTTCTTCAATCATCAAATGGCATCATCAAGTTCGCAACGAGAAGGTTCAGTATCTACTTCAAGAATGGTCCCTGAATATGACTACAGAGGAAGAAGCATGAAATTGGAAGAATGGGATTTACAAGTTCAGATAGAGAATCCAGTGGATTTTGATTCTCTGGCTTTTCATAAGTGTTGGATCAGAAGCTACTATGAAGAGCAAGGACTCATGCATTACTTCAAAATGTTGAATGGACCAACATATGAAGCTCTGGTTAGACACTTCTGGGTAAGAGCAAAATTTTACAACAGAGCGGCATCCCTAGCTGAGGAAAGTCAGATGGTGTTAATGTATCCTAAATTAGAAGGGAAGACAAAAGAAGAAATGGGTCTTGCGCCGTTTGTTGAAGATGAAATCAGATCAAGTATCTGCGGTATTCCAGTAAGAATTACTCAATGGCAGATAGAAGCTGTTCTTAAGGTTGAAGCGTCTGGATATTACTCTGGAATTGATCTTTCAAGTGCTGCTGAACAACGCATTTGGAAAGAAAGAGCTAACTTGGTTATATACAATTCTGAGAAGGGGAAGAAATATGCTGAATTAAACATGGAAACTAAGATGCTTCTGAAGATTCAGAATGAGGATTTGTTTCCATGTGGTGATAATGAGAAACCAAATTTGGCTCAGAAGGTCTTTCTCCAGCACCTCATCAAGAAGGAAAAGGTGAATGTGCCCAAATACATGTTCAAGTACTTGGTAGAGTGTCTGAAACAGAGTCAGCTGCAGGATAAACCAAGGCCCTGGGTTCCTTATGGAAGACTCTTATCAGAGATATTCTATCAAGGAGGTGTCTTGGACAATTTAAGCAGAGCTCAAGGCTACACAGATCAGATGCTGGATACAAAGACTGGAGCATTCATAAATGCTCAAACTCTCAAGAATATGAAGCTGATCAGCAAGGTCACCAAACTTAGAACTGATCTAAGTGAATCTCATGTCTTGTCTGATCTTATGAGGGATTTTCCACCCATCTGCAAACAGGATCCTATTGAAGTACAGATGAGGTACATCAACGAACACTATGTGGCAACCAAAGAGGTCATCAGGTTGGATGAGGTACCTGAGGAAATGTATGGTGGTACTGTGCCTCTGGAAAAAGGCAGAAGAACTAAGAGGAAAATGACCAAAGAAGAGTATCTGAAGGTTGAAGAATCTGCTAAGAAGGCAAGACCTGCTTCTGACAAGCTTAAGATTGGTGGTTCTGCAATGCCATCAATTGAAGAGATAGCTGAAGACATCAACTCTAGTGTAGTCCTGAGTACTGGTATTACTCCTGTACAACCAGCTATACCAAAAGGGAAAAGGAAGCCAGCCTTGAGGAGGACCAAGGATTTTCCTCATATCACCATGATAGCTCAAGCTGCTTCTGATGTGGATTTAAAGGATCTACAAGGGAAGAAGGCAGAAGCTGAAAAAGTCTTGGAAATTGCTGCTGAGCTACAAGAGTCTGTAGTTTCAGAAGCCAAGCAACTGATGCTGATGACCAGTGAGTCTGCTAAAGAGGATTCTGATCCTGAACCAGAAAAGGTAATTAATATATCATCAGATTCTGCATCCTCATCATCATCAGATTCTGATGATGATACACCCTTAGCTCAACTTTTTCAAAAACCAGTAAAAAGCCATTCAACATCAACCAAGACCAACACAGAGCCCTCTCAGCCAAGCTCGTATGAACCAGTTGGTCATATAATCAATGAGAAGTTGGCTGAAATGGCTGAGCAGAGAGAGAGAGTTATTAGTGGAATCCTTCGCCATCACCCTCAACCTCTCAATATTCCACCTCTCAACATGGTCATACCAGAAAATGTTGAACCCACCTCAGAAAAAGCCTCTGAACCACATAAACCCACAACACCCCCACAATCACCAGTAGCTACCATTGACCTCCAACTCAACAATCAACCATCAACTTCACAACAACAACCACCAACTGAAACTGAAACCCAACCAGAGCACATTGAACCCCAACCAACTCCCATGGATATTGACAACTCTCAAGTCAATGTCCAAGACCTAACCTCTACCGCACACATTGCTTCTGACCAGCCTTCATCTTCAACCACACAAACACACATTACCATTCCAGTTCCTAATCCTGTTCAGGACCTTACTCACAATGATTCTGATCTTGAAACCCTTGAACAACCACCCACAAACATCCTAGAATCTGGATATATTAACGCTGAGCTTCTCACAATCCTAAGTCAAATGCATAATCTGGTGGATCAAAGAAGGTCAATTGATCTCACCAGTGCATATGAAGATTCCTGGGCATCACTTCAGAACCGGACAACTGAGCTTATTGAAGACATAAAGGCTAAGTGCATCAGAGTCAAGCAAGCTTCAGTCAGAAGGCTTATGGAACATCTGAATCAGAGTCTCAGAGTTAGAAATCCTACACTGCTCCTGGCAAACCAGCCCTTCTTCTTAGAAATGGACTACTTAACCAGAGAAGCAAGTTTGTGTAAGCTTCTGAAGAAACAGATGGCACAGCAGCAGCAAGAGGCTAGAGAAAGGGAACAGGCTCTTCTCCAAAGGCAACAATTTCTTGAAGAACAGTTGCAGCAGAAAATTGAAGAAATGGAGAAGATGAAGAAACAACAACAAACCAACCTTTAGTTGCACACCTTAGTGTTATCTTTTGTTTGTTGTTTGTTTTAAATTCTTAGTCCTTGCTTCTGAAACCATCTTGTTTTATTTCTCTATGCTTCTGAATGCTTAATGGTTCTGACTGCTTAGCTGCTTCTGATTTATGTATAATGCCTGGATATTCTTGTTCATATACATTGCTCTGATTGACTTAGTTATTTTCCTATTATACTCTCTTCATGTTTGAGTTTTTCTC
Source organism: Medicago sativa (assembly GCF_051527215.1). Taxonomy (NCBI): domain Eukaryota; kingdom Viridiplantae; phylum Streptophyta; class Magnoliopsida; order Fabales; family Fabaceae; genus Medicago; species Medicago sativa. The sequence continues at coordinate 32,299,577 of NC_140756.1, read as the reverse complement.
AAATCTTTTTGTCTTTTATGCTTATTTTTTTTTTTCAATTTTTTTTGATAATGACAAAAGGGGGAGTATATGTTACAAGTATTTAAAGGCTCTGAGCCCCATTAATGGCATTTGAAATTTTTGAAAAACTTCTATCATTTTTTTTACCTTATTGGTATAAGCTATGAACTAAAGAAGGAGTATCAAAATTCAAGTAAAATTAATTGAACCATTCTTCTTATCTATAAGTTAATTCTTTCAATGATTCATTTTTTAAAGCTCTGATAATTTTATTGTGCGAAAAATGAATTTAATTAACCTGGATAGAACTTAGGGGGAGCTTACAAACCTCACCTTAAAGACTATCAGACTCAGGGGGAGTTTGAGCTTACAAACCTCAGATTCTGAGCTTACAAACCTCAGAACCCCAAAGTCAACTTGTTAATTAGATTAACAACAATTGATCAATTTTTAAATACTTTTGTTTGTCATCATCAAAAAGGGGGAGATTGTTGGAACAAAATGTGTTTAACAATGAACCTTAAAGAGTTTTGATGATAACAAGGTATTAAAAATTGTAAATTGGACTAGCTAATATTTGTTCAAGTGTACAGGACCATAATTAAAAAGTTACATCATCATTGGTTCTGAATGAGCAAATAAAGAGCAAAGGAAACAACAAAAATTGAAGCTTGGACGCTCCTGAAGGCAACTTGCTACTGAAGAGAAAAAGCGCTCCTGAAGTTAAGTCGCTTCTGAAGTAAGAATAGTGCTCCTGAAGACAAGAGGTCCAGAAGTCATATCATCAGAAGCTGTATCATCAGAAGCTGTATCATCAGAAGCTGCATCATCAGAAGCTGCAGAAGCTGCCTCATCAGAAGCTATTTCACCAGAAGCTGAATATCAACTGAATTTGCAAAGATTCAAGAATTGAAGAATTATCACTGCAAAAGCTGTCTATTGGATTCGAAAACGCAACACAGGATTAGTGGAATTTTGCAACGGTCATTTCAAAGGTGTTTGAAGGCATGTGCTTGCAATTTGGACGAAAGCGTTGACATTTGTACGAATTGTACAACCACGTTCTCCACTACTCTGTTTTGTGTCCACGCTACAAGACAAGAAAACAGCTCCAGAATACGGCTTCGCCTGCATAGATGTTCCTTTGGATAAGGAATGGATTTCAAATTAGTTCTTCATAGGACAACAACCAAATCAGGCAAAAGATCAAAGGTGAAAGATCAAGCTTCAACAACGACTCTTTGGTGTGCTGGCAATTTCACAACGTCTCTTTCACACCTCTATATAAAGGAGTGAAGACCTAGAGATTTGGTAATGCTGAACAACAGACTCTCAATATTTTTACAAGTGCCAAATCTCTGCTGAAATTGTTCTGCATTCACTTAGAATTTCTGTGTCTCAAAGTCATTTCTTAGAAATTCTTAAGTCCATTGAGTATGTATCTGATTTGTATTGTGAGCACCTCTGATTGTATATCAAGTGTTCAACCTAAACAATTTTCTGTGTAATTTTGTTTAGTTAGGAAGTCTCTTGCAGTTGTGCTTGAGCAGGAAGTCTCTTGATTGTGTTCTTGAGCAAAGGTAGTCTCTAGCTTGTGTGCTTGAACAAAGGAAGTCTCTTGCTTGTGTGCTTGAGCAATTGTAATCAGATATTACTCTTAGTGAAATCTCCTTGGAAGTGCAAGGGGGACTGGACTACTTCCGGATTGTGGAAGGAACCAGTATAATTGCTTTATGTCGTTCTTCTTCTCTCTCTCTGTTTTATTCCGCTGCATTTAGATTCTGATTATCACTTCAGAAGCTGTCTCACTTAGCTTCTGATCAGTGTGTTCAGGTTTTAGGAGAAACGAAGAATTTTTCAAAACACAATTCAACCCCCCCTTCTTGTGTTTTTCTCACCTTCATTCTCTTCGCGACGGAAAATTCTGTTGTTTCTTTCCTTCCAGAATATCCAAGATGTCGCAAACCAAATCAAGAACATGAAATTCTTCCTCCCTTTTGCATAACGTGAAGCTGTACTAAATTGAAAGAAATGCTCTGTTAAAGTTGTCGGCATAGCTGTGTGAACTCCTAACCATCTATAATACATTAGTCTATGTGAAAATATTTTTTTAAATTATTCTATTTTTTTTCCTTACCTTTCTCCCTCTCGGCCCTTACGACACGGTCTTCTTTCCCCTAACCGAATTTCCCTTTTACTCAAGTGGTTTGACTTGATACAGTGATACTCCACTCGTATAAAGTGATTCCCTTTATTTTATTTTATTTTTTAGTTTCTTTCTTTACTTTATTTTTACTTGAGAGAGACTTAGAAAGGAAAACAGAGAAAGTGAGGGGGTAGGAGAGAAAACGGGTAGGGGGAAACTTCTGAGTTCTTACAGGGACGACCTTCGTGGAAGGAAGGAAGTATAAAGTAGGAGGACTGGGCATTTCGACGAAGCAGAGAAGAGAAGGGAGGTGTGTGTGCCTGGATAGCAAAGAGCATTGGGGAAGATAAGTAGTATATTATAGGTAGATTTCGAATTTTCATATTATTGCATGAATATAAGAAAATATATAGTTTATTCTCCCTTTTATACATATCATAAATAGTTTATTCGCGTATCCTTTTATTGTTATTTAATAAATCTCTTAATTGCACTAATTTGCGGATAAAATAAAATATATTTAATAGAAACACTACGTCAGCATTGATATTTGAAAATATTTACGGGTTTTCAAAATTCATCGTATCTACTTTTGCATATCGTAACATCAAAATTTGTTAGAGAATATATAAACACATAAAATCTGCAACGAGTGCGGTGCAACTACACTTAACGATTTTTTTTGAATAAAATAACAAAATATTTATTAGACAAATAACATTCGTGTTGATATTTTAAAAATAGTCATGAGTTTTCAAAATTTTATCATATCAACTATCTTATATAAGTACATAAATATTTGCTTAAACAAATAAAGTCCGCAACAGATGCAGTAAAAATGTTGAACGAATTTCAGCATATACAAGAAAAAATATTTAATATAAACATTACATTGATGCTGATAATTTTCCTTTAATATCTTTAAACATTTCACAATATTACAAATGTAATTGTTTTTTTTAGATAATTACCACGATATTATGTGACTTGTGCATGATAGTAATATATTAAAATCAATGTCCTTTTATAAATTATTTTCTTAATGTCCTTTTAATAGGTAATATGGTCATTTGCAATATATGATCTTTAAAAATTGATAACAAACTTTTTGAAAAAAACGATTATAGTAGAAAGACAAGCATTTTTTGTTGTTTCTTGAAAAATGGAGCAATCGGATATTAAAGAATAAATCGAAAGAAAAAAAAAAAAAACTCTTATATCTATCATCATTAATTATTAAGGTATTTTTTTTTAATTGGCAAAATATTATTATCCATGTGCCCGTGCAAGAAGCGCTAATAAGCAAGGGACAACAAAGCAAAACAACAACGGATACAACATGCAGGCACAAGGAATAATCAATATCCAAAAACAATACAGCCACCTAAACAAACTGCTGGCAGCCGCAAGAAGAAAAAACAGCAACAATGCAGCAGGATTTCAGCAGAAAACAACAACTAAGCAGCAGGATTTCTGCAGAAAACCACAGCAGAAAATCGCAGCAACGCACCAAACAGCCGGACCGACCCACAACAGCAACCACAACGAACTGACAGCCTCAACACTTATCTCAACAGACACTTCCGAGGGCGCAACTCCACTCGTAGAACATACAAGCCAGACTATTAAATCTACCCAACACCCACCTCCAAGACAATACCTTAACCTCCTCCACTAGCTCGTCCCACCTTGCAAGCTCATTATTAAAAATAATATCATTTCTCGCCTTTCAAATTACCCAAATAGAGACTTGCCAAATCAACCGCAATCCCTTCCGAATTTTCTTATTGAAAGGTCCTCCCACCCAACACTCCCAATAAATAAACAAATTCAGAGGCATTACAAAATTCATATTCAACCAGACCATCAAACTCATCCAAATATTTCTAGCCATATCACAATGAAGAAAAAGACGTGTAGTAGATTCGGGAACCGACACACACCAAATACAATTGGAACTAATATCCGGAGGTAAACAATTCCTTTTTGTCCAAGTTAACCCGAATTGGGATCCAGTCAAGGAGTGCCTTCAAAGCAAAAGCAATCACCTTAATGGGGGCCCCCGAATATCCAAATTTGTCGGAATACCCTCCTTTCCTCCTCCGGCCTCAACTCCTCCCCTATACCTCTCCCAACCAACTTCGAGTACAACAACTTCACCGAGAAAATATTGTCACCCTCCAACTTCCAAACCCAAAACATCGTCACCTAACCTCCACACAGAGGTAGATATGATGAATTATTAAGGTATTTTTTTTAAGACATAAAAATGGAATATATTAACACCAGCAGTGAGCCTGGTGAGCCACTTCAGCACAAGATGTACCGAAGAGTCACCCCAAAAAGAACACAGTCAAACAGTATATACAAAACAAACAAAGGTCAGTCGATACCCAAACAAAGAAAAGGGTCTGACCACCATCTCTGCAATCCGTACACAAAATTGGCATTATTGGCTTTAAGCCACCAAAACGAATGAAATTCAACCTTCTCTAATAGTTGGTCTATGGTGGTTTGGATATTATTAAAAACCCTGTTATTACGTTCATTCCAAACCACCCAGACACTAAGTAACCAAATAAGCTGGAGAAAGGATGTGCGCTTCTTGGAAGAACATGTATAATGAATGAACTGATAGAAATGATCAATAATGTCATAAGGTTCTACACCTTCAACATCAAGCCAAGACCGAATATTCTTCCACAACAAACCAAATTTGTCACAATGAAGAAATAAATGAGTTGTCGATTCGTCATGACCACACCCAGCTATACAACTAGTTGCCTCGGCATTAAGCAAGCCACGCCTAACAAGGTTAAGCTTAGTTGGTAACCTGTCCCGCAACAAACGCCAAGCAAAAATGGAGACCTTCAGAGGGACCTGTTTGTGGCACACAAGATCGTTCATCCAAACATCTGGAGGGTCGGATTGAGCAGTCGGAATGTAATAAGCACCGCTCACAGTATAGCCCCCTCCAATTTTTGGGTCCCATTGCCACCTGTCAGGAACATCAGTCTGCAAAACAACATTAGTAACAAAAAGACTGCACTCCGCTACCAACTCCTCCCACGCCCAAAGTCTCCTCCGCCAACACCACGCCTCACCACCTACCTCCCAACCAAGACCACACATATATGTCACCGTACTCATTTTATTATTCGCTAAATCAAATAAGCGACTAAACCGAGTACGTAAAGCTACATCGCCGAACCACCTATCGTACCAGAAAAAAGTGCTAGAACCATTTCCCACTCGTTTTGACACCCTCTCAGCAAACCAACCCCCATCAACATCACCTAACCCGTCCCTAATCCTCACTAAGTCCTTCCGCCAACAAGAACCATTTCGGCCCCCGTCGTCCAACCTCCCTGCCTCCATACCGTAACGTGCCACCAGTACCCTATACCAAAACCCCTCTCTATCCACCAGCATCCGCCAGCACCATTTGCCTAGTAAGGCACAATTAAACTCCCTCAACTGCCTGACCCCTAACCCTCCATACTCCTTACATAAACATATAGAGCTCCAAGCAACCTAGGAAATTTTCCTGTTCTCCTCACTCCATCCCCAATTTTTTTTATTAAAAATAGATTCAATGATAGAAATGATACCTGACGGAGCTTTGAAGAAGGAAAGAGCATAGACAGGCAGAGAGGTTAAGACAGACTTTAAAAGAACCAATCGGCCCCCAAAAGAGAGAAAGCGATTTTGCCACCCCGACAATATAGCCTTTATGGATTTCAACACAGGATCCCAAAAAGCTAACCTCCTCGGATCACCTCCAATAGGAAGGCCCAAATACAAGAAAGGAACTTTGCCCACTTTACAATTTAAGATAGATACCGCCTCAATCAACCAAGACTCTTCTATATTCAAACCCACCAGCATACTTTTATTAAAATTAACCTTCAAACCTGACATCTCCGCAAATAGAGTCAACACCGCACGCAAAGCACGCACATTAGCCCAACTCTTTGTGCCAATTAACAATGTGTCATCTGCGAATTGCAAATGAGATGCAACAACCGATATAGAATTACCAACTGTAATACCTGTGAAAAAATTATTCCTCACCGCCGAAGTCATCATAACATTCAACCCCTCGGCTGCTAAAAGAAACAAAAAGGGAGAGAGAGGATCCCCTTGGCGCAACCCCCGTTGCAAAGGAAACTGATCGGTGGGGCTGCCATTCACTAGAATAGAGGCTGTAGCAGTTGACACACATTCGTTTATTCATTTTCTCCACAAAACCAAAAACGCCATTTTTGCATCACCGCATCCAGGTACCCCCAATCCACTGAATCATAAGCTTTTTCAAAGTCAACTTTAAATAGCATCGGTTCCATTTTAGGCTTTTGTGCCTCATCTACCACTTCGTTTGCAATCAAAATTCCATCAAGAATCTGTCTGTTTTTTTACAAACGATGTCTGAGTATCTGCTGTAATTGTTCCCATGACCACTTTCAGCCTATTTGCAAGAACCTTAGCTAAAATTTTGTATAAAGAACCAACCAGAGAGATAGACCGAAAATCATTAAGACGTTGCGGGCTGTCAATTTTCGGAATTAGAGCTATAAAAGTGTTGTTGATACCTTTCGTCAATTTAGCATTCCGATGGAACTCTGAAATGAATCTCATAACATCATCCTTCAACTCTTCCCAAAACTCTTTGATGAAACCAAAATTTACCCCATCTGGACCTGGACTTTTGAAACTGTCACAACCCCACACCGCTACTTTAACTTCAGTTACTGAAAATGGTTTTATGAGGCCACTACTATCCGCATAAGATAAATTTTTGAAAGGTAAATTTTCCACCCCTGGTCTAGTAATATGCGATTCTGCAAAATGATCTCTAAAATGGTTAAACACCGCAGTCCGAATGGGCTGCACCCCTTCCACAAAATTACCATTCACCATAAGTGCTGCAATGGAATTGCGTCTCCGACGACTCGACAGGACCGAATGGAAATACCTAGTGTTAGCATCTCCATCCTTCAACCAGTGAAGCCGAGTCTGCTGCCATAAAATACTATTATTTACACGTGCTAAAGAATGCAACTTGTCTGTCACCCCTCGAAGCTCTTGTAACTCTTCAACAGACAACCCGTCATCGTCCCCCTTGTCATCTAGATCCGCCTGGCGAATTTTCAAGGAGTCAATCTTACCAGGAATATTTTTTGCATGAGCCATATGTCACTCCTTTAGAGCAACTTTTATCAATTTCAACTTCTCACGGAGCACAAAGCCACCCCATCCCTCAATCTGAAAGGAATTCCATTTATCTTTCACAAACTGATGGTAACCCGCCAAGTCTTGTCAACACTTCAACATTCTAACCGGTCGCGGTCCCCAATTTTCCTCATCCACTGATAATTGAAGCGGACAATGATCGGAAAGGCCCCGAAGTAGGGCCACCTGAATACAGTTAGGCCATTGCAGCCACCAATCTTCAGACAACAAAAAATTATCAATCATACTCATAGAAGTACCATCCCCTTTATACCACGTAAAACGACGACCACATAATGGTAAATCCAAAAGATCATTATCATCAATAAACATACTAAAAAGATGAACATCATTCACATATGCGCCCCCCCTTAGGGACATGCGTTCTTCCGGACACCGAACCGCGTTAAAATCTCCACACACACAAATCTTCTCACCCCTTAAAACCTGCAATCTTACTGACAAAGCTTCCCATAACTCTTGTTTAGCTCTCCCGTCACAAGGAGCATAAATATTAAAGACGTAAAATTCTTCATTCGACTGAATAAATCTACCATGAATTTGTAGCATATGGTCCTGACTAACTGTCGACCACACCTCCACTTCCAAAGAATCCCAAATAATTAGCATCCTCCCCATGCCCCCACAGACGAACGATAAGAAAAAGCATGATTCGAATCACCCCAGAAAAAATTACATAAAGAAGCATCACACAAAGGTAATTTTGTTTCTTGTAAACATAAAATCAACGGTCTTTTTTCTCCCACCAATTTCCTCACTTTCCTTCTCTTCTCCATTCCCCCGAGACCCCTCATATTCCATGACATTAACCGCATTAGACACACACACCACGCCCTCCCCCACCACCTCAAAGACTCCCTTAGGCATCCCCAATCTCCTCGTCCTCCCCGTGCTCCACCATCGTCAACACCGGTCCCCCTTCCACTTTCCGAGATCGGGCCAACACCGCAAAGTTATTATGCATTGTTCCTTTAAAAGAAACACCAAGAGACTTTCCTATATCCTGAATATCATCCTCCTTTCCCTCCTCACCCCCTTTTAACGTTACCCAATTTAACCAATCATTATTCCCCGATGTCGCATTAGAAGAATCATTTGAAGAAATTTCATGAACCTCCTCTAATGATTTTGTAACTCTCTCTCTTCTTCGTCGTCGGTTGTGAATTTTCTTCATCAAAACTCTCATTACTTTAGAATCCATCATCACTTTCATAACATCTGCTCTATCTTTACTTGGTAATCTTGCCACTTTTTTCAGAGTGAGCACCGGATGACGGAACACTCCCCCTGCTTCACAGCTTTCTTAAGATGCTTGTTATTGGAAGAAATTAATCCAATATCACCTCTTAAGTTTTAATGAGTGTGCATCTTCAACAAAACTCGGTTGTGCTCGCATAACTTGCTTCGAAACTGCCCCCAGCCGTCACAAACTGTTGGTATAATATTTGTGCTTGCGGACATCTTCAATTGTCAACATGATCAGCCTGTGCCGAGAGTGGGACCTATGGAGCTGCTCTAGATTCATTTTTATCAACACTGTCAGAATTATGTGATGCTTGTGGAATATAGTTTGAACAGTCCGGCCTCCCTACTGACTTCATTGCAACGTCATTAGGTGCTGTTGACATCACATGTTCCTTTGCACTTCTAATTCCAGCACCATATAAAATATCTTCCTCAATATCTTTTGCCAATTTAGCCGTCAAACAATCAACATTAATTCCTAAATCATCATAATTCTCAGCCATCTCTTAGGTCACAGAAACACTCTTTTCATCCTCCTCAAGCAAGCATGCATCTTCACCCAAACTAAACCCTCATTCTTCAATAATTTTGATATCCACCATCACACCATCCACGATAATTTGTTCAATAACATTAACGACTTCCAGCGATGATGTAGATATCAAAACTCTTGCAAAGTCGAACCTTTCTCTATTGAGTGAAGACGTATCTGAACGTAAAAAACTTCCACAGTCGACAATACACAATTTAAAAAATCTTTCGTTCCACACATTAAGCGGAATTCCATACAATCGTACCTATGCTTCCCTTCGGAAAGGCAATACTACTTGATCCCATTTTGCCAAACTAGAGAATATGAAATCAAAATACTGTTTTGCTTCCCCCACTACTTCATAAATATTCTTGTTTGATAGGGACCGAATAAACACCTTATCTGCACCAAGTGGGATAATGTCAACTTCCTTGAAACCCACGTCCTCCACTCGATTCTGAATAAGCAGAATCGAAGCCCATCACTCACCGCACCAATCAAACCTCCAAGAGCCCACAACCGATCCTCCGCAGAAGTATTATACTTTCGTACCAACTTGGTTATTGCGGTTGTCTTGGCTGTGCTTGCACTCCTTCTATCTACCCTCTCCACCCCGCCTCCCACCACTCCCTCACCCTCCCTTCATGTCTTTCCATGCACCCTCACCACGACTGACCCCACCCTCATTACACCTCCTTCTCCCTTGAGCCTCTCCACCGCCACCCTCGCCTCTGGCCCATTAATTCTTTTTTCTCCCTCGGACCCCTCTCCTCCAACTCCCTCGACACCAGCCTTCCCACCCTTCTTCCCCACAACCGCACCACCTACACCCTCTCCCTTCCTCACGACATCCCTCTTAGTTTTTCTATTGAACCTAGCACGCACAGCACGGACGTAATATTGACCGAAAGACACATTGTTTACAGCCTTTAATAATTTATTAACATTCTGTACATTGGCATAATGAACAAAGCCATAAACAACACCATACTTATTCCTATTATTGGCCACATAAACATCTTCAAGCATGCCACATACTTCAAACCCCTTTCTCAAGAAAAAAGGTGAAGCCTGTGGTGGAAAATTAGTAACGTAAAAAGTGACAAACCGTTTCAATGAAGAGTCAGCCTCTGCGTCAATTTTGTGATCCATGTGTGCTTGTTGTTTCTGCACCACAACCGCATCCCCCATGGTCCTTCCATGACGAGTTAGTTTTGGGCGATGCGAACGGTGCAAGCTCCTTACCATCAGTCGTGATTGGTTAGAGTAGTAACCATAATCATCATCAATATCACAATCTCCCCACTATGCTACTGTCCGGTCAGCAAAATCCGATGCAAACCCAGTCTCCTCTCCATAGCGATCATACCATGTATAATCCCTAACCCTAAATTCCCGAAGCTTGAAGTCGCCCCTCTTCTGAAATCGATCATCTTCCTGAAGCCTGTCTTGACATAGAACCTCCTGTCACCGCGCTTTCCTCCTTCGTGGTCTCACGTCGATCCATTTCCCATCATCCCCCCCCCCCCCCCCCCACGTTGAGGCACCATGCATGGAACCGTTTCCCCCCAGAGATCCTCACCTCCGGCTCAACGTACCGGCGTGATTGCCCGCGGCGGTGCCACTACCAATCACGGTTCTCTCGCACTACCCCTATCATTCGCTCAGAGCTCATTTTTTTCTACTTGGTTACCAATTTGAAATTATTAAGGTATTAAAATCACTATTCAACAAATTTACAAATATGCCCTCAATCAATTTCTTAGTGTCCCTAATTTAATGGGCTATACAATCATTTGCAATACATGGTCTTTAAAAATCGATAACAAATGTCTTAAAATAAAATTTTCAATACATGGTCTTTTGATTAACATAAAATGGAATAATTGAATATTATTAAAAAAATTGATTCAGAGTTCTTTTAAAAAGCCTTGCGTCCGCACGGGTTACATTAATGAAATGCATATATGTTTAGATAATAAACATTTTAAATTTAACTAATTTCAATTGTTAAATCATACGAAAAATAAAACACTCATTCATAAACTTTTTTCTTACCATGTTTTATCGACAATCAATTATTTTTAATAAATCAATAGCACAATGACATAAAAAAGGAATAAAAAACATTCCAACTAAGTTGGATGTATTGCATATTCCAGCCCTTGCCAGATGCTCATATATATTATTAAAAAAAAAAATAAAAAAAAACTGAGGGGAAATAAACCTAACCAGCAAAATGGAACGAATACAAGAACCAACAACTCCTTACATTTTCTTACAACAGCAACAAGCATAACGATTGGGAAGTCTGGGGAGCGATGGGAGCAGCAATGGGTTAAACGTCTAGGACCCGCTAAGACCACACTCTTACCCAAAATGTTAAGCCAATGAGATTATGGGTCTCCAATCTTGTATTTCCAACATTTCCTCCATTTATAGTCGATGTGGGGCATAACACTCACACTTGATTTACAACAATCTCCACCTCAAATGTGACTCACCCACATCACTAGGCTGATCCACACTAGGATCCCGCTCCCACATCGAGCCTAAACAGGGCTCTGATACCAGTTTGCTATAATCAGACGCGAGAATAATGACAATAATAGTAAAAGACGGAATGAAAAACGACACAAGAAATACTAACACACAATGCCTTTATTTATAGGGCCAAGTCTTTGCATATTTCTTTATATTCTTCGACGTAGACATTTGTCCAACACTAATTCAAGGCATATTTCAACAATAATGTCACTTTCGAACCAAACAGTCCTACTTCATGATGTGGATTTTGAAACCTCCCCCAAATTATATAGTACCAACTTCATGAAAGTGAGAGATTCGACTGCCAACACGGATACAAAACCCCACGTCTACAATCCACTGTGCTTCAATAGTAAGATTCACGGCCATTCTAACCAAACCCAACCAAAAGTAACTCAAAACCAATTGAAGGCCAGATCAAGAGATCGTAAATCAACGGGTATGAGCACCACGAGCACCGCCAACATGGTAACAATTTCCAGAACCCACAACTCGCATCAACAACGTACAACAAGTACACGACCATTTCTAGCCTAGAACACTTATTATAAAGCACATCCAGTAACAACCATGCTAAGGATGATCTTGGGGGAACAGAACCACGTGTGATACACAGATCTTGAGAAACCAAACACATAAAAGGGTACTCGAACACATACATCGGCGAATAGATCAACACTTTACAGAAACTATAACAACCAATGTTTCGATCAACATAGACCATCACCCACCATCAAGAAGAGGCAGATTATGGTATGTGCCTTTGGAGAAAGAACCGACCCTGATGTTGATGTTAAAGAGAAACAACGGGTTTATAAGACAACAGTGGACGACTGTCGCCATAGACGACGTTGTAACAATGGCCTGCCATTTCGGAACAGGGAAAAAACGGTCGTCAGAACAATAGATCGACCGTTGTTAAAGAACAACAGTCAGATGATAGGTCTCCATCGGCGACGTCGCAGAGATGCAAGAACTTGACCCTTATGGGTTTCACCAACCAAATGAAAGACCAAAGTAACAGTTCTGACAAAGAGAAACGGAGCGGGATCTAACGTTGAGATATCAGTGAAGAGGTGATGCAAAGAAGAGTCTCATTGCACTACCACTATTGAGACTACATCTTGAATGGTGGTTTTTGGATTTGGTTGATCGAAAATCAAATTCTGACATTCTATTGCTAATTTTACCTTCACTTTATATCTTGTGCCTCGGCTTGTGAAATTTACATTCAATTAAAAATTCTCTGTATTCTATATTCAATCACTTTCACTTCTACATGAGCTATTTTAATCAATCACACACTTTTTGATATACTTTTTTGTTACAACCCCTTATCGGAAATGAAATCATGTGCTTTCTCTTATCAATTTTACTTTCATTTCACCTTCACTTCATATCTCCCATATTATATCGCCAATTTCACCTTCACTTCAAATCCATTGCCTTCTAGGTTCATCGTATAAAAATTAAATAAATCTCAAAAAACTAACTGAATAAAATATTTGAATTAAATTGAAATATTTAACAAATATAGGTTCATCTTAGAATCTTATCCAATTAGGGTTTACTTGCTCATGGTAACTAAAAAAAATTACAAAAGAAATGAAACATACTCTAAGGACAAGGGATGAGGAGAGACTCCTCGATTGATGCCTTCCTCTTTAACCGCTTCGTTTTGAACAAGTATTTGTGAATGAGAGAAGTTGTATTTTTAAGCTGATTTCCAAGTTGATTTATACTGAAACATTGGGTTTTTTCTCTCAACCCGCATGGAAAAAACAAAAGAATGTTGTTATTTCCCAGAGGTCACATGTGCGCCGTGTGTGGCCCTTCCCGCCTTGCACGTGGTACTTAATAAGAGTGCTTTTCAACATTGTTTTGCACACTCAGGGCGTGTGGCACCTATTTCAAATGTGTTTCTTGCATTTTCTTCATCTTTTTAATGTTTTCTTCCTTCAAACTTGTCTTGGGACTTTAGATAGAATTTCCTCAACTTGTAATATCATCAGAGACATCTTGAATATTCATTCTTTGTCTTCCCAAATCTTCATGTGGTGTCTTGCTTTTCCGAATTACATGATTTTTCAATGAAATACTGCAAAAACACTCAAGAATTGATTGGTTTATGGAAGAACTATAATTACATGACTTGATATGAAAACATTACAAAATATCTCATAGACAATTGTTCTAAAACTCCTCTTATTTGTGGTCAAATCATAAGTAAAAGGCTAAATTGGTCACTTGGTCTCCTAACTAATTTCTTGTTTTCATTTTGGTCTCATATCTCCTAAAACGTTTGTTTCAGTCCCTCAAGTTCACCTCTGTTTGTCAAAACAATCCATGTAAATTAACTTTAACCCAAATGTACCAACATTATAAATAGTCCACCATAGACCTTATTAAATTTTTCAATTTTAACCTTTGGATCTTTTTTTATGAAAGGACCATTGGATCATCAAATCTATTGTATCTTCCAGTAAATCATAAACACTTAATTTTTTTTTCTTGCATTTCTTCATCTTCATCCCTCAACAAATCAAGTGTTTTGAAACATAAACACTTGTTTTTTCCAATTTTAACTCTTTAATTTAACGTATGATACGCCTTTGCACTCCAATCTTTGTCTTAAATAAGGTTCAAGCTATCCGCAGGAACATACTGAATTATTGTTAACCTGATCATTGCTAAATAAGTTCAGACTAGAAAAATATAATTAGAAAATCATTAAACATTAATGCAGTTACATCATTAGAACAATATCAACACAAGAATTGAAGTTAAACAATAATATAAAAAATTACCACTCACATAGCTCCTGAATAGACCACTACCTCCTTGGATTGTTGCCTCTTCCTGATCTTAGTTCTAACTCCTCGAACTCTTTCAATCTTCCTCTTCTTAGTCTCTCTCAAATTCACACTAACCTCACAAACTCATATTCATCACAATTATTTGTCTCTTCATCATATTAAAGTAACACTAAAAATTACAATGTGATGGTCAGTTACACAAATCAAGACCTTAAACTAATTTCATTATACTCATTACACAATACCAACGAAGCATTGGCACAAACATGGACAACGGACACGTTTCCAACTTGTAAACACGTATAATAATTTGAAAAAGTAGAAATAATCAAATATAACCATGTCTGCTAGTGTCGTGTTGGGGTATCACTCAAACACATGTCAGATACATCTTCAATTTGAAGTGTTACTTGCTGCTACCTAACACAATACTCTCAAAGATTATCACCAAAAATTTTGGTTTCACCTTGAACCAACATTACTTAAGAACTGGGAACCATGAACTCAGCATCATTTCCCAAAGCCTCCAAAATCTCATAAGAAAGACAAACTTCAATGTCTATACTACCTTCTTCAGCACTAGCATACACCATAATTCTCCTACGATTCTTATTAGCACCCCCACGTCGAAATGCCACAGGCTTTCCCCAACCAAAATCATTGCCAAAAACATCAAATTACCACGGAGAACCGCCGGTTGCTAACAAATTACCACTTGGAGAACTACCACTTGGAAACAACCTTGGTGTTCTCAACCAAGACTCGTAATGGTTCCTTATTTTCTCATCAGAATGTAAGGAAATTATCTTGTTTATCTCCAAAGCAACTTTTCCAAGTCCACACTCTAGAACCTCCCCTGCTTTCATCCTCACACCATTAATCAGTACTGCGTTTCCGAAATAATCCTCCTCTAGCGGTGGAATCATACGTGGTCTAACACCTATATTCAACACATGGAAATAATCTTCTTGTGGATCAAGTTTTTGGCAGCGAACAACAGAACGCCAAACGTGAGATAATAACGCTTGAAGCGAAGATATTTTAGTTATGTCTGTTCCAGCTTCTAAATTTGCTTTTCATTTCAATTCGGCAATTTTCTCCTTTGTGAAATGGAAGATTCTTTCAGCTAACTTGGATTCTAAGCGTTCTTCCGAGGAGCCTTGGTTTTGTGATTCTGTTTTTATGAAAGGGAAGCGTATTGGAATTTCAATATCGTTTGGGAACCAACGTTGAAATGAAGGGAGTTTTGTTATTTTGGGGGAACCTTTTGAGATTTGGGACCAAGAATTAACGAAATGCCAAAATGACTTGCCGTCTGCAACAACGTGGTTGCATGCGAAGCCAATGAAGACGTCGTTACTTAACTCCGTTACCTGGACTCCTAGACTTGGTTTTGACGTAGCTTCGTAGTTTTTAACTCCGTTAAGTGGAAAAAATGAGTGTACAATTGGAGGTGTGTAGTTGGATTTCAGGATGTCGTTAACGGTTGTGTTTTGTGCTGTGGCGTGGACGAAGAGTGCACCGAGGTTGTTGCAAATGATGGAACATGATGTGTTGTTGTTGTTTGTGGTGTCATTGTGTTGGGTGATTACAAGACGCCCTGCAAAGGGTGGAAAGAATGATAGAGTAGTGGAAAAGGTTTGTTTGAGATGGTTGATTTGGTTTGATGGGTTGAGTATGGGTTTGTGGAAAAGAAGGCATATTTGCATGGTTTCAAGTGGAAGGTATGGAAGATCCCATGGTGTTAATTCTATTTTCTGATAATCTATTGAGTCATGATTGTTGTTGTCAATGGGTGCTTGGATTGTAGTGGTGGAGATCACTTTGAGGGAACCCATAATAGTGTTAGTTATAATTGAAAAAATGTAATTAATATTGTATTAAAAAGTAAAATGAACCTTCTAATCCTTGCCGTACAACACCAACAAACAACCACTCTTCTCCTTCTCCTTAAACATCCAAACAGATCTCCACCAAAATGTAGCGGCTCGTGTGGGTGGTGTGCTCGCGTCACTGTCGCACCACCTCTACACTTTGTACGTGTCGCATCGCTAGAGTTCTATCCGGTGGCCTTCACCGCCGTTTGTGGCTCTAGTTTGTGGTCCTTTGTTCAGTTCTAGAAGGACATGCTTGTTCTCCGTCGCCGTCGGATATGGGTTGAGAAGCTGTCGTCGTCCTGGCTGCGGACTGATATGTTCATTCCGTTCAGGCTGCCGCCGCCATATTCTGTTTTGTGCTCTGGTGCGTACAGCAGTTTTGCCGGCGTCTGGTTACAGTTCTGTTACTGAGATTTGAGGTTCTGAGTGTTATGCCGTCGTGAACTCGTTGTTGTTGTGTTGACGTATCACCTCTTGATTTCTGATTCGTCCATATCTGTTGAGATATGCAGTTCTCTTTAGGTATGGTTTGTCACCACACAACGCGGTTGTTTTGGTGCTTGCTATCATCCTCAACTCAGTAATGATTGATTTCGGAATGTTGGGCCAGAAATGGCTATTAATTTGTTGTGGATTGGCGCAGCAAATGGTTGGTGCGTGTGGATTCGTTAGTTACCGTGCTGGCGGTCGGATCCATTCCACACTCTTCAAAGATTTGTTCGTGGTTTCGTATCCTATGCATCTATTTGATTGACATGGGACTGTGTGGACTCGAAAGAGTCGTTAATGCTTGCTGTTGTTATTGCAGGGAGTTGATGGTATGTGATTCGATTTCGTGCTGATGATCGATTCATTCGCCAAACTTTAGGCCCGCGCTTAATTGTTAGATTTGTTTAGGGTAGGATCTACTGTGTGGATCTTTTGTATTTTTGTTTTGCCCGTTAGGGTTGTTGACTGGGTCAGGTTTTATGTCCCCCCAGTTTTTATGTAACTTTTCCTTTTTTAATAATATATTTGAGCAATTGACAACATATTAGAGTAGGGTCTCAACTTAGTTGGACACTATTCTTTTGGATGTCAATTTGCTCTTGGCTTGTCAAAAAAAAAAAAAAAAGTAAAATGAGTCTGATAGTTATTTGCGGATAATATCTTTTTACAAAATGGTCACTTATTATGGAGCTAGTCTCTTAGATGTATGTCTCTCTTGAAACGTTAATCTGTAGTTGTAGTGCATGTAATGTACCTTGCTTCCGTCGTGTTTTCTCTAGTGGGCCTCTTCTCCTGTATCATATCTTTCAGCAATTATCATGAATAAAATTGGGAACAGAAATTGAGAAAAGAGGTTAATGGAAAAGAAAGTAAACGAAATTAGTCTAGTGATAGAATTAGTGAGATAATATTTAAAAAGTGCTGGGTCATAAAGAGCTCGAGATTAACTATATTGAGTTAAGAACAACGACACAAATGACTCAATGAATCGGACACCACATTTTAATCCAAATCCTTAAAGTATATAATTTATGAGTCTTCCCAATTGATCGTACCTGATCAGAAGGTGACTACTGGTGCAGTTGTGTACGATGGTTGAGTGGTGGTTGTTAGCCTCAAGTGATGACTGGAACGGCAACGGTGTGTATATGCATACACTCTAACGCTCAAGTCAGTATGAGATTAGAATGGGGGTTTTGAGTGAGAGTAGATTCTAACTTTAGGGACTGCTGAGTATCCCCTTTATATAGAGGTGAGTGTTTACAGAGCCGTTATAAGACACACGTAAGGCTCGACGATTACGAATTTGTGGAAATTGTAACCGCAGAGGAGAGATTCACGAGAGCCATGATGGTGATAGTTATTGTTCAGTTTGAACATGTCTCTGTCGCTCCAATCACCTCCTCGCGAGGAGGAGTGTGTTGCGAGTAATTTACCAAATGCTGAATTTGGGTCTATGTTATATTGGGCATAAGTAAATGGGTCTAAATTGTTGGCTCGATTGAGAACACCATATGATAATTTGCTCTTCTACCATCTGTTTTTCCTCATTTCCGTCCTACATGAGTTAACTCACACTGAAAATATACCTACGTGAGTTAACTCACGCTTGACTATTTGACGGGAATGAGTAAAAACATATGGAAGAAGAGCCGTTATCGTTTTATATTGTCCAATATCCCAAATGATTAAATAAATTAAAAGGACTTATATCTATCAATTTAGATCAACAATATTAGTCTTATATTTCAAATTAAAAACATTTAAACATTTTCTTCAAAAAAAAAAAAACATTTAAACATAGTTTAACCTCCAGAAGAATGTTAGAATAGGTAGAATAGGTGGGAGTAGTTTAGTAATCAACTCAGTATATATGGATTCAATTGATTGATTTATCATTCATTTTGATATGATGGTTTCATATATTTGAGTAGTAAAAATAATCTTTGACTTGATAGTAAGGCCATGTGGTTTTATATGGTGAGATTGTTTTTGTCTTCCTATTTTCGCACCCTATTTGTTTCTTAAATTATCAATTTGATATTGTGTTGTGTGTTTAGTACTTTTGCCTTGTAAATTGGGGGATTATAACTTTTCTAAAATATGCAGGCCAACTATATTGATAGAGATAATTCAGCGAGTTGGACGCATGCTCAAGGACGAGGAAGAGAAGGAGTACCAAAAGGGAGGATGTGGGGGCTTTGGGAAAGGCAATTTCTCAGAGCTTTTCAAATCCATTGAAGAATATGAGAAGACTTTAGAAACTAGAAGAACTGCATAATTCATGTTGTGCAGTGGCGGAGCCACCCCCGAGCTAGCCTGGGCACTAGACCGGGCTCAGTGGCGGATCGCCTAGGAGACCCATAGGAGCCACTGCAGGTCTGCAGCCCCCAAGTTACTGGGCACTAGACCGGGCTCAGTGGCGGATCACCTAGGAGACCCATAGGAGCCACTGCAGGTCTGCAGCCCCCAATTTACTTGTGCAGTGGCGGAGCCACTCCCGAGCTAGCCTGGGCACTAGACCGGGCTCAGTGGCGGATCGCCTAGGAGACCTATAGGAGCCACTGCAGGTCTGCAGCCCCCAAGTTACTGGGCACTAGACCGGGCTCAATGGCGGATCGCCTAGGAGACCCATAGGAGCCACTGCAGGTCTGCAGCCCCCAAGTTACTTATAATTATCATATTATCCATAATTTATCAAATGTTACATGCGCGCTGCATTGGATTGGCGAGCTCCCTAACAGGGGCGTGGGTTTGATCCATGCTACTTTTTTTTTTATTATTTTCTATTGTATTAATAATATTTTTATTCAAAAAATGAGTTCTTGTGGGGACTTGAACCGCCGTTCTCCATGTTATGTTAGATTCAACAAAATAAACCATTGCGCACCAGTCCACAATTTTGTTAGTATGTTAAAACTATTTAATATATATTCTGAAAATATTTGGCAAAATATTTTGCCCAGGCTCTACACAATTTCTGGCTCCACCACTGATGTTGTGATATTTTTTGGTGCTCCTTCTTTTGCTACAAGTCATTTGGTTACTGCAATGTTGATCTTTGACAATAGTTGCATGAAACGATAAACCACAACAACACACAGATGAATTAACTCGCCAACGTTAAAAAAAAGTTTGTCCTTATTGTACATAAATCCTTGAAGATGGAAGAAAAAATCAACTACTGAATATAAATATATATGAGATTAGATAGATCTATCTAAGCTTATAAAGGATTGCTGATATTAACCCCAACCACTAATAAGTCATATTTGACATAAGAATACTCTCCGTACAAACACACTAAAAAAAGAACTAAAAAATACAGATTTATCATCTACTATGATGTAGATCTATAGTAAAATATCTCAATAATCATAAAGATCTCATATAGATTGAAACAATCCTCTTATAGAAAACAAGGTATAAATCCCCTTAAAATAGAAAGAACCGAAAGAGTTTCAAAGGTTGAACACAAACAAACTTCAACCTTCCTTCATAATTTATCAACCTAATTTAACTACCTCAACAAATAAGTTGTTCAAAGAAAAATCAAGGCTGCAACAAATTTTGTCCCCCACATGGAGGATGTTATCAGATGCAAATCTAATCCAACCATCATAGATACATTTTTCTCTTTTCGTTTTTCGATTTGTATTTTACTATTATTGTCATTATTCTCGCATCCCGTTATAACACTTATTTGAAAGCATCAAGCATGGATCCCTAAAGTCTTTCAAGAGTTGCAGTGAGGCCAATTTAAATAAATCTTTCTTTTTCAACGAATTTATTAAAAAGGCCTTAGAGTATGGGAGCATTCATCACCTATTTACAAATGTACAAATTATGTACACAATATTTACATCTTATGTACAACATGTACCATTTTAATTACAAGCATTTACAATTCTCACTCTTATCTCATTTTAAACATATACTCCCTCTGTTTCAAAATATAAACAAAATTGACTTTTTAGGTTCATTTATTTAATGATGTATGTGGTTTATAATATAGACCACATACATCGTTAAATGAATGATCATAAAAAGTCAATTTTGCTTATATTTAAAAACGGAGCGAATATCTTATTTTTATTTTTTTTTACCATTTACAATTATAATAACTAAATCTTATTTACCAAAAGTTTTGGAGAAATAAAATTTAATATCTCTAAATTTTTATTAGTTGTAGTACTCAATATTTATTATTTTTTATTAGTTGTAGTACTCAATATTTATGATGAAAAGTTTACATTTTTAATGAGGTTCATAATGATGGTAGTTGTTACAGTGTTTCCACACCAACTATCATGATCTACGTGTCCTATGATAGAGTTCTGGCTTTGACATTCAGTCTGTAAGATATTCGGTTCCCTCTCCATAAACTGTGATGCATTGCTGCATATAATGGTCCCTCACTTTGATTGCACTTCCATTCCTCATTTATCTCTTATTCTTACTAGCATAGATACACATGGTCTGTTTAGTTGATGTAATCGTACAGTCTACATGTGGTGTGCATATCTTTGTTTTCAATTCACATTGGGTGTGACATTCACAGCACATAAAGATGGAGAACCAGAATCCGACTGCTAGAGACCGCATCTATGAGAAAGATCAACAACATTATTTGAAAGATAATGTAGTGAAAAAATGATATCAAGCTTTCAAACAATGTATTGAAGAGTGAAAGTCAATCTTTCATTGATGCATATAAGATTATAATTACATTACTATTATGTATTAATTTAGCATGTCAATTTCTATTTTTGTTCCTTTTTAGAAAGATCTGATAATTAATGTCAGACTTTGGTCCATCTAATTAACGTATGATATTGTACTCATATTATGTTAATTATTGACCCGTGCGAAGCACGGGAATACGATCTAGTTATAATAAAAATCAACCAATAATTGCATCGAAATAATAGTCATGTTAAATTTTTAATGTATAACTAATTAATTGTTTTCAACTATATACCCTTTAATTAGTAATAAGGAGAATGTGCATCCCTCTCAAATTATAATTTCAACTTTGTATTTAGTATAATAAAATAATCCAGTAGTTAATTATGCCAATTTGGTCAAATGATTATTATTTTTCTTCATTTCTCAGTTTTCATTATTATTAGGTCAAGTAGGTTAATGACTAGAATTCAACATTGTTGACATTATCCTTTTGATTGATTCATTGTATATGAAATAACCTTGTTTCTTGTGATAGTGATTTATTTCATAAGTTTAGGGTTGGTTTGATTTTGTTGTTAGTTTTGTGGATTATATTGTGTATTAATAATTGATGGGTTAACATCAATTCAAGTGTGAATTTCTCTTTCAAAGTTGAATTGTGTTATTATCATTGTGTGATTGGTTTCTTTGTATAGATTGTATCAATATCAATTCCAAAAGTAAAATTTGATTGATTCAAACGCTTTCTCAAGACAACCCTCTAAAGAAAATAAAATAAAAAGGGGAAAGCTATTTATCCCCCTCTAACTTATCGTTGTACTCGTTATATCGGCAAAAAAGTGACATCAAGAGTCTGGTCTCTTCGGTCACTATTTAATCACTGGAAGAGTTCATATGATAAGCAAGGATCCTAATGGGGAGTACAATATAGCTCCCGTCTTTGACGGTGACAATTATAACTATTAGAAAGAATGCATGAGCATGCATATCCAATCGGTTGACATGGATGTTTGGGTTGTCGTTGTCAACAGACGGTTTGAACTGCAAGTAGATGTTGATGGTGTCATTCAAAACAAGCCAAAAGCCGACTGGATAGTCGTTGATGAAAAGAAAGTCCAATATGATTTGAAAGCGAGGAACATACTCATCTCCGCCTTAGGCATAAATGAGTATAACTCGGTTTCACATTGTAAAACAGCTAAAGCAATGTGGGAGGCTTTTGAGATTCTTCATGAGGGTATCGAAGACGTTAAACAATCAAAGATTGATACACTTATTCAACAATATGAGTTATTCATATAGTAAATAACCTACAAAACCTTGGCAAAACAATCTCAAACCAAGATTGTACTAATAAAATCTTGAGTTGTATGAATAGGAAATGACAACCAAAGATGACCCCATCAAAGAGTCTCAAAATCTCTGCACTCTAGATATCACCACCTTCAGAAGAGTGTTAGACTGTCCTGAGGTAGCCATTTGATTTTGTATCTGATGAAACTTAGCAACCTTAACATTATCAGTAACAATTCCAAAAGCCTCTTTCTATATTCCACACACTTTGAGTCTTTTTTTAGAAGCTTTAACTTTTTTTAATCAAAATAAACACGTGGCAAAAAATCACATGAGTGTTCCGTTCCATATATCAGAGATAACATCATTACATTCATGATGAATTGACCACATTTGCATGAATTTAAACTCGGAAGAAAATCTAATATCTTGCACTTGAAAGTCCATCAGAATAGGAAAATAGTAAGATTTGTGTTTGATTAGAGTTATACAAGAAACTGTGCAACATATATCAATCCATTTGGAGCATCCACATTGGAGACACTCAATTTTGAGGTCTTAAATGGGTCCCACATGGACACATCATTTTTTTTTTTATTTTTTAATAATAGTACCTAATAGGTACTCATCCATTTCAATGGAGATCCTCTAACAAAATGTCTAAAAGGGTCCTATCAATAACTATTTATTTAAGACACTATTATCTATTTGAGAAAAAGTTATGTGGGGTCCACTTAAAAATGATTATTTTAAGAAAAAGTAATGTGGGGTCCACTTAAGCATTGATGTCTTAAGTAAGACCCTGGGTCTTAAGAGGCCCCCAAAAAAAAATTCCACATTGAGGGTACCTATTAGGTACCGGGTCGGTCTTATATGGTTAAGACCTCACCAATGTGGATGGTCTTATGGTTACAAATTGATCTATCTTACCTTTTCTCAATGAAACTTGAACCTCTCCTCCCATTTGCCCATGTGAACAAAGAACCTCTAGTTTGGAGGTGAATCGGTTGATTTATGTCTAATCAGTTGATAAATCCCTCCATTGGCAATCTTGCAGGGCGATGACAACCTCTATACTCATGAACACCTACTATGGTATCTTGAATTGATCTTGCACCAAATCTAAAGCATGCCAAGGATTTATTCAATTAATGGAGTAATTGATTAGCTAAAGTCTATTATATGGGTGCAAGCCTCAAAGTCACAATATACACTATAAAAATCGAAAAACTAAACCTTCTTAATTACCATAGTAATGAAAGAAAGAAAAAAAAAATTAAGACATCAACATAATTATTTCCTAAAAAAACATAATTATTCATGGGTAACACAAAATACAAACCAAACAGGAGATAAACTGAAATGGTATACCGAAGCTTTTGCATAACACTAGAGGCAACATTACTTGGACACAACATCCATAAACTCAGGATCATTACCAATTGCCTCCAAAGTTTCATGGGACAAACACACTTCAAGATCCATACTACCTTTTTCTACACCTTGAAACACACAAATATTTCCATTTTCTTTATTTTCACTCCCAGTTCGAACCCCCACAGGTTTTCCCCAACCAAAATCATTACCATAAACATCAAACCAGGGTGAACTACTACCCACTAATGTTTTACAGTTGAACTTAGCATCAGTAATAAAACTAGGTGTTTTCAACCAACTCTCATAGTCATTTTTCAACATCTCATCAGATTGCAAAGCAATCAACTTGTTCATCTCCAAAGCACCTTTACTAAGTCCATTGTCTTGCAACAAATCACCAACTTTCATGCTAACAGCAGGATCTATCAATGCGTTACCAAAATAATCCTCTTTCAACGGAGGAATCAACCTTGGTCTAACGCCCATAACCACCACATAATGCACTTCTTCTTGGGGTTCAAGATTTTTGGAACGTATAATAGATCGCCAAATGTGAGTGAAAAGTGCTTGCAAAGAAGATATGTTGTTTGTACCAGCCTCTAAGTTGGCTTTGAATTTTAGTTTTGCAATATTCTCTTTTGTGAAATGAAACATTCTCTCATATAGGTTGAGTTTTTCTTCTTTATGATAATCATTATTAGAATGATGATTATTTTGTGGTTCTATTGTGAAAGGAAATCTAATCGGAGGTTGAATACCATCTGAAAACCAACGTTCAAATGATGGAATTTTGGATATTTCAAGACAACCATTTGAGATTTTGGCCCATGAATTGATGAATTGCCAAATCGACGTACCATCAACGACCGCATGATTAACTGTGCAAGCAATGAAGATGCCATTAACCAGTTCTGTTACTTGGACTGCAAGTAATGGCTTTGATGTCCCTTCGTAGTTTTTCACTCCGTTAAATGGAAAAAATGAGTGGAGAATTTTAGGATGATACGTGGCTCCAAGGATGTCATTGACACTGGTATTTTCTGCTGCAGCATGGACAAAGAGTGCACCCGCATTGTTGCATATGATGGAACACGAGATGGTGTTATCTTCGTATTCCTTGATTTTGAGACGACCCGTAAAGGGCGGAAAAAATTCGAGGGTGGATGAAAGAGAGTGTTTAAGGTGTTCGATTTGATTTGATGTGTTTAATTTGAAAGGATGGTGATAAATAAGGCCCTTTTGGTTGACTCCAAATGGGAGGAATTGTAGATCCCATGGTGTTAGATCGATTGTATGATGATCATTTTGGTCACAAGGATTGTGATTTGGTGCATGGACCGTAGTGGTGGAGAGGACTTGGATGGAACTCATAACTAAGGTAAATACTCTTTTGAGACTTGGAAAGAATTGTGATGTTGGGTGGGTGAGAGAAAGGACGCACATGGGTAATCTATTTATAAAAAAGTTTACTGATTTGTGTATTATGTTTTTTGTGGTGCATGATTGGAAAGGATAAGATAAGATTGCACATGCGTGTAGAAAACAAAAATATATGTTGGAACTATTATTCCCCTCAAAAAAAAAAAAATGTTGGAACTATTATAGTAGAAGGGGTTGAGGATATTGCTGATCAGCAACAATTCTTAATCACAATTCAAGTAAAAATGATTAATTTGAACACACACATCGTATTAATAAATAATATGCATTTTCAAATTAATTAATAATATATAATTTTATTCTCTCAAAAAAAATATTTTTTTGTCCACTAAAAAAATGTGCTTGTTTTAATCCTTTTAATTTAGGACCGTGATCAAACAAGTGTCTCTCGTCCTGACAAAAAAAAACAAGTGTCTTTCTTTTAACGTACAAATTTTTTCAACACGCATGTGCAATTTTATCTTGTACTACAGTCATGCACCACAATATGGCACCACCCCACGATGGTAATACACTAATAGAGACTTCTTAAACGGACCACACGTGTATATATCTTTTATTTATAATTTTTTTAATGAAAGTACCTATTAAGAATTCAATGACTCCAATGACAATACACTAATAAGGACTCCAATTTAAAGTATTTAAAATATTATTTCTTTTGCGAGTGGGACCAACTAGTACATATTTTATTACTTCTTTTAAACGTGAGACTCAAGACTCGTTAGTTGTCCAGGAAAGAGAGTCCTTATATAGTTGCATGTTGCTTAACAGAGACTCATTTTTTTCTTCCTTTAATGGAGAGTTTTTAATGGGGAGTGATCCTTGTTAAATAAGGACCCCCATTGGAGATGCTCTCCCTGCGACGTATCTTTGATGTCTCCCTGCGATGTATCTACTTTGAAATAATTTTGGACTATTAACGAACTCTGATGTTTGTGAGAAGACACGCACTAGTTTTTATAAGGTACGCCATCTGGTCACTATTATAAACAAAACTTTGCATTTTAAATTCATTCAATTAATGATGTATATGGTCTTTATTATAGACCACATACATCATTTAATGAATGAATTTAAAATGCAAAGTTTTGCTTATAATAGTGACCGGAGGGTGTATGTTTTAACAAACCACACTTCAAGGTGTAATTGCCTACTTTTTAGATATAACCTGTTGAAAGATACCTTCAAACAAAATTGTGGGTCATTACCATTGATCACCTCACCTTTCTCTCTCTAAACTAAATCCTCTGTCCTCTCTAAAACCACTTCCTGTCTCCCTTTCCCTCAAGTCCAACCACCCTTTTGCAAGATGTAGATCCAAACGACGGTGATGCGACGAGGCGCGGCCTCCGCATCACCTCACCTCACCTCCGACTTCACTGTGTCTCTTGCGTCGGTGGTATTAGGAGGCTGTAGCAGCTCAACTCGCGGAGGTTTATGGTGGTGACTCATAGTTTTCTTCCGGCGGCGGTTTTCTGGTGGTGACTATTTGAGATTCATGGTGGTTTTTCGGGGAGGTTCTGTGGGTGCCGGTACTGGTGTGGTGGCTAATTCGAGTCCGGATCTGGTTCTGATATCAAATCCGGATCTGGATCTTTAGTTGCTATTTGTTTTAGCTCCAATGTGTTCCTTTTCTGTTTGTCGTGGAGCTTAACTATGTTTTTGCCACTTTACAACTCTAGACAAGGCATAGTTGTTGTTATTGTGCACTTCATAATGTTATGTTATGCTATTGCAAGCATTATTGACTATGTTATGCCACTTTAACTTTGGGGCTTCTATGTTCTTGTGGGTTGGGTTGTTTTGCTGAATTCACTTTTAACGCTTTGAGAAGTTGTAGAAGTCATGGTGGTGTTGGGTTGGGAGTTGACATGTTAATGGTGTTTTTGTGTCAAGTTCTCAATGGATTTTAAGGGTGGAGATTTTATTTGGTGAGATTGGGGTGTTAGTCATAAATCCGTCGTTTCGCTCATCCATTGGTCCTCTTTTACTTTGCCGACGAATGTCTTCTCCTTGTCATTGACGGTCACCTTTTTATGATATGGGTTGTGTTTTCGCTTCAAACCGGCGTCGCTGCCCGTGTTTTGTTGTTGGGTTTCGTCTTCCTCAAGATCTATGTTAGTGTTGCTGTTTGTTTATTGGTGAGGCTGTTTGGCGGCGTAGTACTAAAGTGATCGTGGTGGTGAGGCGCGATGGTGATGTAATGGTGGTGGAGGTTTTTCACTTATGGTGGGGGTGGTGATGTGTGGTGGTGGTGAGGTGTGGTGGAGGTGATGATGTATGGTGATGGTTGATGTTTTATTTTAGGAGGTGGGTCCTTGTTTGGGTGATTTCCTTTGGAAGCAACCTCTGTTACATGTGTCCTTGTTCGTCGTCACTAGCTCTGGTTTGTGCCTTTTGGGTGGTTTAGGTGTTTTTGGAGTTTGGAGGGTGTGTGTCCCATTGTGTTAAGCCTTTTCCTTTGGTTATGTGTGTTGTTTAATCTTCGCATGTCATGCTTTCGTCTTACATATTGTTTGCTGGTTTTTCGGTCGGCCGGTTCATTTGGCATCGAGATCGGGAGTCGAGGTCCAGCTGCGATCTCTGTTTGACTTGTTTTGGTTTTTCTCTGGTCTACCGGGGGCGAGGGGTGCCCTGCTAATTTGGTTCTAAAGTTTGGTGGGCCGATCACTTTTGATTCGAGATCGGGAGTTAGTTCTTTGACTCAAGTTGGTTCTTGGGCTTTTGTTTTGTGCTCTTTCGGTGGATCAGGGGTCGCGAGGTTGTGGCAGCTACATCATCCTTCGGTCAGATGCTTTTCGAATTGTGGATTAGCCTGGGTGTTGGGGTATAGGTGTTTTATTTTGACAGTTTTCTTTGGGTGAGAGTAGTGACAATGGGCGGTGGTGAATAACGTGTTTACAGTGTTTGTTTTTTTTTGGAGTCTGTTTTAGGTGTTGTTGTGTTTTGGTGGGTTTATTTTCTTGGGTGTTTCATAGGTGGTTATGGTGTACCGTCTATATGCGGCACCATTTGTATCTTGTTTCGTTTATACCCTGCGTCTTGCGGGGATGCCGTTTAATAATATTTGCCGATTCAAAAAAAAAACAAAATTGTGGGTGTCTTTTAGTAAATGCTTATAGAGTTGCTAGAAGACACTCATTAGTTTTTATGAAGTTGTTTTTTAGTTTATAGACCACATACATCATTTAATGAATGAATTTAAAATGCAAAGTTTTGCTTATAATAGTGACCGGAGGGTGTATGTTTTAACAACCCACACTTCAAGGTGTAATTGCCTACTTTTTAGATATAACCCGTTGAAAGATACCTTCAAACAAAATTGTGGGTGTCTTTTAGTAAATGCTTATAGAGTTGCTAGAAGACACTCATTAGTTTTTATGAAGTTGTTTTTTAGTTATAACTTGCTAAAAAATATCTTCTTAAAATTTAGTGGATGTCTTCTAACAAACCTCATGGATATAAGAGAAATGATATTTGTACTACTATTTTGTGATAACTTTTTGACAATTTTCTTTCTCATATTCAGATGTTATTCTTATATATTCTCTCTTCATTTTTCTTTCTCCTTTGTTATTGACCAATAAGAAGAGAGAAAAATATGGTTGTCAACGAAGTTGTCATTAAATTGATGTCCAATTGTCATTGCTCTATATAAAATATCAGGACCGATCCATCAATAATTGAGGCTTAAAACAGACTTTAAAATGAGGCATTTTGAAGTTAAAAATAATATTTTTATTTAAATTTAAGCGTTAAATATGTTTTTGGTCCCTATAAAATTGGGATCTTTTAAGTTTAGTCCTTACTTAATATTAATAGTTCTTTTAGTCCCTAATTATTTTTCTACACTTAGTATTAGTCCCTCCTCAATCCAAATTTGTTTAATTTATGCTTAAACTCTTGAGTTTTTGAACAATTTTTTGAAGACGTGTTAAGAACATTACTAAAAGTTCCTCTGCAAAAAATTGTCGTAAAATTTGATTTCTACGTCCAGATTTTGTTAATTTTATCTTTAACATTTACTATTTTAAAAAATTCATATTTAATTCGTTTCATGTTAAAAAATTCTAAATTTTAGTAAATGAACCTTCATAGTGTTCTAAACGTGTCTCAAAAAAATCGTTCAAAAATTTAGGAGTTTAAGGATAATTAAAAAAACTTTGTTGTAATAGGGACTAAAAAACCTATTAAAATTAAGTAAGGACTAAACTTAGAAGTTTTCAATTTTATAGGGACCAAAAACATGCAAAAAAAACCTATTTTTTTTGTCTAATGTACACATGAAAATTAGTCTTGTATCATATATATGCACATATATATTTTCTACCATTTAAAAAATAAGTCACATAATATTTCAATTAATTTAATGGTGATATTATTGATTTAATTGTGAGAACCAACTTGTGCATGGTGCAAGACTTACCTTACTTATACACCATAGACAAAGCACTATACCTAAATATCAAACTTTCTTTCATTTTTATTGTTTAAACAATTTTACTTATTTTTATTATTATTTACCAATAAAATAATTGATTTATTTTTTGATTAATAACATAAAATTTGGGTTAAATATGTTTTTAGTCCTTACATTTTGCGCCCTTTTGAAGAATGGTCCCTATATTTCATTAAATGTTTTTAAAATCCTCACATTATATCTCCGTTATCAAAATTAGTCTCTGTTGTTAACTCTCTAACGGAATGTTGATGTAGGGATTTTAAAAACATTTAATGACTTTGAATATGTTGTTGATGTATGGAATATTGATGTAGGGATTTTATCTCCGTTATCAAAATTAGTCTCTGCTGTTAATTCCCAATTATTTTAGGGTTAAATATGTTTTTGGTCCCTACATTTTTCATGACTTTGAATAATAGTCCTTATTATTTTAGGGATTTTAAAAACATTTATTGAAATGTAAGGACTATTTTTCAAAGTCACGAAAAATGTAGGGACCAAAAACATATTTAACCTTAAAATAATTGGGTCCCACTAACTGCCACATCAACATTCCATTAGCGAATGAACAACATGGACTAATTTTGATAACAGAGATAAAATGTGAGGATTTTAAAATCATTTAATGAAATGTATGGACTATTCTTCAAAAGGGCGCAAAATGTAAGGACTAAAAACATAGTTAACCCTAAAAAAAATTAGTTATTTGTCCCCGTAAACATAGTTCGTCAAGTTCGAATTCCAAATTCCCACTAACTCACCTAACTCTAGCTACTTGACAAAAAAAAATTATTTGATCGACTAAATAAAGAGTATTTTTTTTAACCGTAAATGAAGGGTATAATTAATTAATAAAATAGTAATTGATAGATTTCATAAATTGTATTTAATAAAATAGTATAAATGAAAGGTAAAATAGTATAAATGAAAGGTAAAAACGATAAGGATAGAGTCGATACTTCCTATTTCGTAGTTATTAGAACTCATATACTTTTTTACCCATGATCCTAACTCAGGTTAGTATGGAAATTGCATGATATATAGGTCGGGTTTCAAATCCCAAACACCTCATCTATTCACCTTAAAGGTGAATTTCTAGCCACTAGGATACTTGAAAAAAAAAAAGCATTTATAATATTAGGGGAATTAGAATCCATATTATCATCAATGACATTAAATATTTGCATGATATTAAGAAGATAAAATAAGCAACATATTGCCTTACTCGTGTGTGGTGCTTTATTTTTCAACATATATCAAAATGAAATATATTAACCACTCGAAAGATTATTTCCAATATAAGGAGTACAAGGAAAAACACATGGTACAAACTGTTGATTACAAACGAACATCGAAAAAAGAAGCTAGTCCCAAATATTGTCTTTATTAAATTAATTTCATTCAGTATGAATGATTGAAGGAAACTCCAAGTTATAATTGACATGTGTTTCAAGTATAAGTGCTTCTTCCGCTTCTCATAAGCCAATTATGTAGGTGGAAAGTATTAGAACCACTTTAGTTCAAGAAATAATATCTTACGATTGATGTTTTTATGATAACAAAGTACATGAAATATTTTTGTACTAACTTCGTGTTAAAAAGAGTGTTGCTAACGCTACTTTTATCTACATAGGGTATATAATCATCTTTATCAAGTTATGAAGAACAAAATAGGAAACTAATGACAAAGTATTATCATGTCCATCATCTGGAAATAAGACGAACTAACTCAACACTAGTTAACATGCTTAAGGATTACATCTAGTCATATATGGAAGAATCTCATATAGTCCAACTTGGTTGAAGCATTCAGGTGAATTGGATTCATTCAACTGGTTTATACCCTTCCTTACCTAATTGCTTGTTTAGAATTGTATTCTTGTTTTGATTGTTCTTGTTTTATCTCAAGTCGTAATTGCAATTTAGTACATGAGACCTTGTTTTGTGGTATGATATTTGTCTCCCTCTATGCATGCTATCTCTCTTCATTGTCCCTTATCTTGCATGCCTACTTTTTTGTGATTGTATACTTGTGTGTCGTCTCTACTCATTATACCATTCATGTCATGTGCCTACTTATATTTATGTAATTTTGTATGTGTCAAAATAAACGTCGTATAGTGATTTGATTCTTAATCTAAAATTATTTCTCAAAATACCTATTTTTTTCAACAACAAAAAAAAAAAATCAAAATTTTCAAAAACAAAAATGAGAATTTGAATTGATTCAAATGATTCATGTCAATAAATTGAATCGAATTAAATGAATCTATTCACACTATTAATGTTGATTCCAATCAAATGGGTCAGAGTTGAAATATATCTTTGCATCATGGCTATCCAACCAAAAACTCATTTTTCAACTTCTTCCCTCACTTATTTTCGAACCTCCCACTCTCTAACCCCAAACAAAACCTATCACTATCACATAACCTCTCCAAAATACTCAAATATTTATTCTAACAACTCATAACCCTCCTCTCATTCTTTCATCCTCAAATCGAAATTAATGGGTCCAAACCTAAGAATCAAGGCTGCTGGAAAGAAATGTAAAAGAAAGGCAACTAGCTCTTCAAATCAAGTGGATGTTACTCATGTTCGAGACTTTCTCAATGATTAAGAAGTCGAGAGGTACATGGAGAAGTTCTATGTGAGGATGGAAAAGGTAAAATCCTTACAATGTAATGAAATGGTGATCTTGAATTCTAATAAAAAGTTTTAGGGTCAACCTATGTAATACTAAAAATTATTATGGGTCAATGTTAATTGTATATTACCGAAAGCATCCATCTACGAAGCTCTCAAATACTTTATTTGATACTATCAAATAGAGATACTGTGTGGATACACCCAAATACTTATCCAAGTATCAGAATTATTATTTTTTAATTCTTATAAAACATTTTATCAGATATTACATATATACACACTGATGTTTATAAAATACTTCACAGATACGTATGATAGAAAATATAAATTTGAGAAAAAGGTGAGTTGAGGTTGTGAAAAGAGAGTTATTGCACACTTATGATAATAAGAGCGAAGAGATAGAAAATATAAATTTGAGAAAAAGGTGAGTTGAGGTTGTGAAAAGAGAGTTATTGCACACTTATGATAATAAGAGCGAAGAGACTCAACAGTCAACATTAAACAAAATTGCTTCGAGACATCCTAGATTATTATGATTCACACATTAACTCTATACTTTGTTTTGAAAAGTATTAGTATTTTTTATAAATTGTGATATTTATAATCATATATCAATAAATATTAATCAATGCATATTTATATCCAGAATTTTACATGCATATATGTTCTGTTATAAAAAATTTGTAAATCCGGGCTACACAGGCAACCACATAATGTGGGTAAAAATTGCTTTTTGTACCATACAAAAATAGTTTCATTTCATTTGTGTATGCTGATCATCACCTCAGAATTAAGTGTAACACATGTGTGGATAACTTTTGCCATTGGCCTTGCTCTATATCAAATCAAACAAATATAAAACTTGTTCAATATTCTCAAATGTTGTGTTGAAATCGATCTATCTAAACAACAAAACATTTGCTTGCATGACCAAATCAATCATATTTATATATGGCTTGAACCCACCTGATGAAAATTTGCTAAGCAATTCTATCTTTCAAAATTGAGTAAAAAAGATAGAAAAGAAATTAATAAAATGTACTTTTGTATAAACCATTTACAATCTGCTGTCATTCATCAGACAGGTCATCATAATAAAAACCATTACCATTGTTCTCATCAACCAAAGATTTAGTTTTGGTTCTTGATGATTTGCCAGATTTTGAGGTTTTATCGACTTTTTCTGCCTTCAACTCCAACACCTTCTCTGATGGTTTCCGCTTTCTTTTAATTCGTGTTCCCACAGCATCATCTGTAAATAATGTTGAAGGCAAAATGTCAAAAATGCAAACACTGTAGTAATGTTTTTTAAATAACAGAATCAATGTATTTTGAAATATTCAAATTCTGAGAACAGCATGGGCAAGAAACCTAAACTCATACAGGCCTCACAAAGTGGTTCAACAGTTCAATAGAAAAATTAAGATTCTTAGGAATGAAAATAATCTGTTACAAGCATATTTTGAATGGCATGACATTACCTTCAACTGGACTTGAGGCATGGCTCATCATATGTCCATTTGCTACCACTTCTTCCGAAAATGGTGATCCAGAGTTATTGCTGTCCCCAATCTTTGAAGAACTTTCTAAAAACCTGTCTTCCTGTTCAGGAACATCGCGGCAGGGAGATGCTGGTAGATAACATAGCTCTTCCTCGGACATATCAGAGTCGCTGAAAGCAGGATCCTTCTCAACTGTCACAATGTCAACGTCCTCGTCTTCATTGACATCAGATCCTTTTACCTGCAAGGATATGAACTTGGTTGAGACCATAAAATGGAAGATGAAAGAATAATAAGTACTATGACCATATAACAATCACATACCTTACCAGTCTCGGGATTCAAATCAAATTCATCTTCTCGCTCCACATACTCCTCATTTTCCTCAATCTCTTTGAAATCAGGAGCAAAAGCACTCCAGTTCTCAATGTAATCTTTGGCCCAGATATAAACTATTCCACTCAAAGAAACAGATACAACAATTGGACGTACAGGATGCCACGCTAAATCAATAAGGGCTTCCTTAGGCCCTTCAAGGATTTTCACAAGATGTCCAGCTCTATCCCATATGTAAATCTTGTGCTCTCCTTTACTAGCAGAACCACCAACAACCCACTCTTCATCACCACTGAAACAGGGTGCCTTCCAGTGCACCTTTGTGATTGCATCTTGAAACTCACGGAACAAAGTTAAACATTTTGATCCTGCAGCCTTCAACTTCTCAACACCATTTAGATCACCGAGGTTCTCGTTAAGTTCGGCTAGTGCTCTAACCTCATCTTTTGGTGGAAGAAGATTTTCATAGATCCTGATAACTCTATCATTTGAGTTTGTTAGAAGATACTGTCCGTTCCTGCTGAATACGATGTTCTTCACTACTGAACCACCAGAGATAGGAACCATGGCACGCACCTCGCCATCTTTACTGTCAATTACAAGAATTTCACCTTTCGAGTTTCCCTCATAAACCAGGTTTCCATACTTACTAAAACATGCAGCAGTAGGTGTGAAGGAGGTACTTCCATCAGAACACTTGTTGCGTGAGGCAGGGTTTGGTCCACTTGGTTTCTCAGAGACAGAAACTTGAAGATAAGTTGTATTTTCAGTGTTTAAGTCAACAATCATTGGAGCACATGAGAGAGGACACGCCAAGCAGAGAGATGGTTTTGAGGACCCAGGATGAAGACGAGCTAGTAAAGGGGTTTGCGGCAAAACTCTTCTTGTTATCCTTTTACCACTCATGACATCCCACAGGGATAACGACTTGTCAGCAGCAGATACAAGAATTCGATTACCACACTTTGACCAACAAATACTGGTGATGGGAGAAGAACATTCATTATCTCGAAGCTCTTTAGCAATGCCCCTGGTTTCAAAATCCCAGACAACACAGCTTCCATCATTGCAGCCAGCTGATTCAATTTATCAAATCAATTAACATGAGTGAGAAAGTTGGTAACGTAGAATACGTTGAGTAAATAATTCATAAAAGAGCAACACATGCTATATTTTAATCCAATCCACACATTCAAATGCAAATTTAAGCATATATGCTTCAAAGTAAAAAAAATAAAAAATAAAAAAAACGTGTTGACTAGAAAGATATACACTCACTAATACTACCTCCTGAAATCTAATCCCACAATGAAAATAAATAAAGTATACTCAGAAAGTTTTTACAGTAAATACTTGAAAGTGCTAAATTTTTCTTTTCTAGATAAATTACATGCAACACACATACGTGTTGACCAAACTCATCGCAAAAGGTTTAGGTAGTTGACAAAAAAGAAATAGGCAAATGATAAAAAGATTAGAAGAACGGACAATTTCAAGCATGAATTCACACTTATAAATCTATACCATCGTTAATGGTATCACAGAACAGTGCAATGCATTATAACCATTTGAATGTTTACAGCCTAATGATTTTTTGAAAATACCGAAGTTGGATTACCGTAAAACGAGGAACAAATCTCTTCAATTAATTACCATTGTCATAACCAATACCTTTTTACTTTCCATACTATCATATCAATAGCAAAAGCAATATATAGCATTTGACATCATACTCATTACATTACAATAGAAGTGGACCAGAAAACAGGATAAAGTTTATTGCTAAACAATCAATCTCTTCCCTAGTATCAATGTGATATAGACCGGATATCAATACAGCGCACTATCTATTTCATACCCCAGGTACCCAGGAGACATAGACTTTCCCTCCTTATACACACTTCAAACCTTGACAGAAACTACAGAAATTGAGACCTTACAGGGTAACCAATCGTGTTAATCTGCAATTGGCAGAGTGGATTGTGGATTTTCAGACGAAAACAGAGAGTGTGCCTAATTCAGCATCAATTATAGCCATAACTACAAGGGTGTTAATCTGCAAATGGCAATCTGCTCCTAACATTTTTCCTAATTAGGGCAACCAATCGACCTTAAATATACAGATTAAACACCCTAAATATTCTAAGATCTACATGGTCAATGAAGAATGGCGGAGTGTAACCAAAACCACCAAAATGCTATAGCTGTATAGTGTGTAGCGGTATGACCACTACTTTAAAGTTTAATGAAACAATAGATGAAATTTATATTGTATTAACACACATGGTAAACTCAAAAATAGAAGAATACACAAAACCAATGATATTCATAACCAATAATCAAAGTTCATTATTATCAACATTAAAATCTATTATAAAGTAAATAAGCTTTAGGGAAAAAGGACCATCAAGAAGTTCAAACAAAAACAGCGTGAATGACAATAACTTGAGGGAAAATTTGGGTTTTTATGAAGAAATTCACTGTAGCGACAGCTACAACTATTATTCTCCTTCTATGCTAATTGGCCGCTGCACAAAAACGCCGTGCAATGCCACTACAGGAGCTGTTAATTACTACAGAGATAGGCTTGGTTGTTGTTGTAAACGAATTTACAAAATAAGCACTAAGCATCCATTGCGTACAAAATCGGCATACTTCTCCACACAAAAATTTACCAGGCTGCTCTATTTAGCAGAACACGAAAGCAAATACACTAAATATTAACTTAAACCCAAATTAAAATGCTAGAATTTGACACAGACCCCCATCATCATTGGAAAAAGCCAGAGATTATGATGCCTCCACAATCGCAACGCCATTGCAGACTTTTCAATGGAACTCACAGTCTCACAGTAGTTGAACGACGCCCAATCAAGTCCAGATTCAAGCTCAATGTTTTGTATATAAAATAAAAAATCAAATTTCCCTTCTTTTTTTTAATCAGCAAAACTTCATTAAAAAAGTCCACCACACACAAGAAGTGCATGAGGGCATTACAAGGAACAAACACAATATAGGGGCAACCGAAATTCAGAAAGGGAAAGGCACCATAAAACAGCAGCCAATCCCAAGACTTACAAAGTGTACATGATCAAGAGAAAAACACCCACAAATTGGACAAAAGCCGCTAGCCCAAGAACCCCAAATCTAAGGGACACCGCACCACAGAAAAAACACACCCAAATTGGTAGGCGGTTCTCAGGAAGTCTAGCGAATTATGTAACTATGCTCAAATCCGTTATAAAGTAAAGCTTTAAGATGTCCAAATATAAACAGTGTGAATGACAATAACTTGAGGGCATATTTTGGTTTTCACAAGAACTTCACTGTAGCGGCTGTGACAACTGTAATTCCTCTGCTATGCTATTTGGCTGCGACTACGCAATGCCGCTATAGCGGCCCCTAATAACTACAAGGAATAACAAATTCACAAAGCAACAAAAGATCACATGACTAAGCATCAACTAGAATTCAAACACAGACTCCCACAATCATTAGCAGAAACCCGAATTTTCATATGGTTCAAACCATTATTGTTTTCGTCACAGTAACATCAAATATTTTGATGCGTCTGCCATTGCAACGCCACTGCGTCATTGGACCACAATTCTCTACAATGTGAAGAATTACGACGCAACCACAATACAAACCTCGGTAAAATCCTTTAAATTTGATATAACTACAATACAACATACAATTAAACCTAATTCTTTTCAAACCAACTACAGCAAGGGTATTTTGGTCACTGAAATACACAATGTTTGGAAAAGAGAGAGTTACCAGCAAGAAGGGTACCGCGACGATTGAAAGCAATACATTTCATAATTCCATGTTCCAAATACTCTTCTATTACTTCTGGGAAATCACCTTGCAACGGATCTTCATAATCGAAAACCATAATTAATATTAATTAATAACATTATCAGAACTTAGCATAAAAATAATAACGAAAAATTAACTAGAAATTAAAAAACGTTTAGAAGAATAGGAAGGAATTGTGCCCTAATAATAAGTATTGAAAAATTGGGAGAAGAAAAGGGGAAAACTAACCGATAATGGAGTTGTTCATGGTTTCAAGAGAAGCTCCAAGTTGCAAACCCGAGAGAGAGGGAAAGCGAAATGGGGAGTGACACAAACAACGTCTCTCTCAAACTAATACTCCGGTCCTTAGTTTTGGCATAAAAGACAAATATCAACTAAACTAGTATCAAATTTTTTTCTGTCTTTGTAAGCTATTATTAATTATTAATATTTTCATGTTTATTCAAAAGTTTCTCAACTAGATCCATTGTCATGCGATAAAAACATAAAGACAAGAACTTAATTAAGAAATTTTTGACAAAGATAAGGATTAGTTTAAAATATTAATAGAGTCTGAGACTAATTTGATAATGACTATCGAAAACAATTTGATGGTTTATTCGACAAACATATGCATTTGGTTTATAATATAGACAAATACATTTATTTTTTTTTTGTTAATTCATTTATTTATATTATATTTTTTTTTGAGCAAAATTTATTTATATTATATAGAATAACTTCTTTCAGCTCTTTTGGGCTGCCTTTTTTTCTTTCCAAAAAAGTTACCAATTTTCAATACAAACTAGCAACAAACCCGTGCTAAGCACGGGCCCGTGCTACGCACGGGTTAATTCGAAGTGGTGGACTATGCATCAAAGCGCATTGCAATACTATATGAATTGAGAAAATCAGGAAAAAAAAAACTAAAGATAAAGTTGACATTAATGATAAAAGGGCAAATTACTTTGACTTCCCTTTAGATTTTCTTAAAGAACATAAGTACCCCTTATAATTTTCCAAACACATCAATCTCCCCTCATTTTATCCATTTCAATAACTTTGTTAATATACAATTTAATTTCAGCTATTTTGGTTTGTTTGTATCTATTTTCTCTTTTCATAATTAAGTTAAATGATGTTTTTTCTTGATTTGTTTGTATCTGTTTTCTCTTTTCAAAATTAAGTTAAATGAGGTTTTTGTTTTTTTTTTTTTGCAATAGAGAAACTATAACAACATTTGTTTTTACCACCAAATAGAATCAAACATCGGCAATTACAGAAGAGATCAAAGGAGAATACAAAAATGAGAAGAATTTTGGTGGATGGACATTGTGCTTGATCAATGAAAATAAGATCATCTTCGATATATCCATTTAAAAATTAAACCACATTGACTGAGGAACAATAAGTTGAGAAAAATCACCAAGTGAAAAATGGAAAGAAAAGTGGTCGAAAATTAAATGACTTCATACTCGTAATTAACAAATGGAATTAACAAAGTTTAAACCGTGTTATATTATAAGAGAAGTGCTTGTCAATTTGATAAAAAGAAAAGGGAGATTAGTGTTTAGTTAAAAAATAGAGCGGGTGTTTGTGTTATTTAAGAAGACCTTAAGGGATGTTAGTGTAGTTTGTCCATGAAAAAATTATTGAAATAGTTGTTATCAAATATTATGAAGTGGTAAACTAAAAAAATTGTAGAAATGTTTAAAATAGTGAAGATTTCATTATTGATAAAGATGTCGTTATGAGTCCCGTGTATGAATTGTACAACAATATTATTTAGTGACTCATTTATCATGTTTTCAGTGTTTTTTAGAGTCATCTTTCTAAAGGTATGATAATTAATATTTTACAACAATAAAAAAAATAATATTTTATAATATGACATAGTGGCCTGATTTCTTTGATTCTCTGTTGTTTCCAAATATGTTGAGATCTACCGGTTTCAAAGTGTTTTGTTTGTCTACACTCTGGTTCTTCAAGCTCGAAAGAGCTTTTATGCTATTTAATTTGTTTATGGAGTTGTTGACACTTGGATTTTGATATTGTGCTGACGGTCGATCCATTAATTGTTTTTCTTAGAGGTTCACTTTTCATTTTTTTTGTGACCCGGTTTCGTGCCCGTGTACGGGTTCGTTTGTTGATTAGTGAATTTTGTTACGATAGATTTGGATCGATCCACTTGATCTGATTTATTATGTGGTATCCCCGTTTTTCGTTGTACCTAAGTCAGGTCTAATGCCTTCAGTCTCTTTATCTATTTCTTTTTATTTAATATGATTTTTCATGACAAAAAAAGATAGGCTAAAGTGCAACTTTGACCCCCTATCTTTCAAAAAGTTGCGATTTTGGCCCCTTAAGTATGAAAACTACAATTTTGATCCCCCATGTTTAGGGAAATATGCTCTTTTAACCCCCTAACTTAAGGGAAATATGTCTATTGACCCCTTATCTTTTCAAAATGTTGCGATTATGGCCCCTTATCTTTTCAAAATGGCCCCTTTTTTGGGACACGTGTCGCCTTCTCAGCAGTTTTCAAAGTTAGGGGGCCAAAATTGTAGTTTTCAAAGTTAGGGGGCCAAAATCGCAACTTTTTGAAAGATAAGGGGCCAAAGTTGCACTTTAGCCAAAAAGATAAAGAAAAAACAAAGGCAAATATTTTGTAATTTTTTTTAACTCTTTAGATATTTAAAAGTTGGATTATAGGAAAATTTATTTTTGATTGGGATTAAGATTAAGTTTGTTTGTTCTAAAAAAAAGATTAAGTTAGTGTGTTTTACCGAGTGAGTTTGTTTTAATTTATTTTTAAGAGAAAAAATATAGGGAAGTTGATGCAAAAGACACAAAAGGATATAATTTTGATGATGTTTAAAAAAAATTAAGAAGGGTAAGATTGTATTTTTGGTAGACATTAATTTTAGAATTAGAGAATAGAAAATTGTAATTTGTTTTTTTATTTCCTTTGATATTTAGAAGTTGAATTATAGGAAAATTTGTTTTGATTGAGATTAAGAATAAGTTTGTTTGTTGTTTAAAAAAAGATTAAGTTAGTGTGTTTTATCGAGTGAGTTTGTTTTAATTTGTTTTTAGGAGAGAAAAAATAGGGGGAAGTTGATGCAAAAGACACAAAAGGATATAATTTTGATGACGTGTCAAAAAATTAAGAAGGGGTAAGATTGTATTTTTGGTAGACATTAAGTTTTATAATTAGAGAATAGATAATTAGAGAATAGATAACACATGTAACAAATAAATAAGAATAAATTTAAATATTAAAAAAAGTGTAACAAACACGATATGAATATATGTATATTCCTGATTTTTTTCCTTGATCATTTAAAAAGTGTAACAAACTAGATGAATATATTTATACTTACTTTTTCATTATCCCAATTATACCTTTAAACAATTTTTTTTATAATAAAGATTATTGTTGGTGTCATTAAAAAAGAATTTAGATTATATTTTTTTTGTTATATTGTTGGTGTCATTGAAATAGATAATCATGGTTAATTTGGTTTGTTATAACTTGAAAGCAACAAACATTTATATTTTTAGTTTAATCAAAATCAAAATATCATAAAAAAACACCGTTCATAATTTTCAAACTTTAGCACAATAAAAAGAGCGAAAAGACGGACACGTGAGTGCCATTCTTTTCGCTAGTCTGTTATAAAAATAATTAAAGAGTTTGACCAAAAAATAAAAACTAATTAAAGAGTTTGATAAAAAATAAAAATTAATTAAAGAGTATTTCTATTTTTCATATGAATCGAGTATTTATGCATGTAATTGTAGAGATTTATCCTCGAACGAAATGGTATCTTAATGAGTGAAAAAGTTATTTTGTCGCATTCTTATAAGATTGAATTCGAACTAAGAACCTTCGATTAAGTCATAAGAGATTACTAACCATTTAATTCAAATGATTTTGAGTTTGTAAAATTGTATTTGATTCGTAATGGTTGAGGAAAGATTGTTTGTATTGTTTTTTTTTTTATGTAGACCTAAGGCTAAGTATCACATGACACACATAATATGGAACGAGGCAAGATACATGTGGTGTCTTGGGTTACCATGTTTATGGTTGTATCTCAGAGTCCAGTCTTAATGCTCTCCTAGATAGAGATTGAGTTCATGTTACGGGGTTTCTGGAATGAATTTATGTTAGGACTTTGGATTGTGCTCCTCTCAAAATCTTATATTCGATTCTCTCCCATGCTCTCAAAATCTTATATTCGATTCTCTCCCATGCAAAGTTTAATGGACTAATTTAACTTATTAAAAAATTGTGAATCCGCTCGAATTAGAATTGTCAAATGTCAATAACGATTATACCACACAGAGCAATTTAAGTATGCTGACACATTGAGTTAACGGAAAAGCCCACACAAATGAATAAGTGAGTCAACTGCGTGTGATTTATTTAAGTTAAATTCCTTTGTAAACTTCAAAGATAAACAATAAAATGTAATTGTGCATTTTATTCATGATCTTAATATGAATATTGTTTATCAAAATTGCTCCAAAATCAACGTGTGTTTTGGGATCATATATGATTCATCACTTTGAGGTTATTATAATCTAAAAATTTGGTGAATCACATGAAAATTTAATGTAATAGTTTATAACAGATGTCTATTATGATTATGTTGTCATTTTTAGGCCATTACTCGTTTAACAAGGAAAATTGAGTTGAAGATGTCACATTTTCTATGTATAAATCTTGTCGAGATATTGATGATACTACATTTAATTAGTCAACAACCAATGTTAATATCACATGAAGCAATACACACAATGAGCGATCCAAAAAAATTATAATTATACACACAATGTAATAATGCGCGCGAAAATAATTTTTATCTATAGACACACACAATGAAGCAATGATAAATATTTTATGTCCTTTATACAAAAGGACCGGAGTATAAGTTTTATAAATTGTCTCATAAATTATCAATTTTTTATGTTCAAATATGACTACTATTTTTAACAAGTGTGAAATGGTCTAATGTATATACCTCTCTTTGTCAACAACCCAATATGATCTATACTTGATATAATTAATCCTGATGATATCATAATACGAAAAATTCTTTGTCAACTATCGTAAGGATAAAGTGGCACATAATTTATCAAACCGATCTTTGACTAGACAATTTAGCCTCAAGTTTTTGGTAGCTAGTGCCTTTCAACCAACTCAAGGTGGATATAATAAAGTGAACAGA
The DNA here is from genome assembly GCF_051527215.1 of Medicago sativa. Taxonomy (NCBI): domain Eukaryota; kingdom Viridiplantae; phylum Streptophyta; class Magnoliopsida; order Fabales; family Fabaceae; genus Medicago; species Medicago sativa. The sequence continues at coordinate 32,255,883 of NC_140756.1, read as the reverse complement.
ATAATACTCATAAAATTTGGTCGTGTTTATATTCATCATTCAATTATTCAATGATATGCCATAGTTTTGTATTAATTTATTTAAAAATTAAATTAAATTTTAATAGAGTGGGCTTGTAATGACCGTTGTACATATTCAATAATTGAAATTTAAACTGTCATGATCATGTTTACGTATATGATCACTCAAAAAAAATTTAAAACCAAACGTGCAAAAAATGTCAACTAATACTATGAACATTTCATAACACAGCATGACATGTACGAGGTTGGTTAGCTTCATGGCCATGTTCCTTCTCCTCCTTGTCCTCATCACCTCAACTAGTGCACAAACACCAATTTACATGTACAATTTTTGCAACTCAACACAAAAATCTCTAAGCACTTCATACCAATCTAATGTTAACAACCTTTTTTTATGGTTCAACTCTGATTCTGCCACTGGAAAAGAATCTAGCCACACCACCTTAGGAAACAATAATAATGGTCATGATGATGTTGTTTATGGAAGCTATGATTGTCGTGGTGACATCGCGGATCAATTTTGTCGATTCTGTATCAATAGTGCTGTCAACGAAATTGCTCAACGTTGTCCTAATGGTGTGTCAGCTGTAATATGGTATGATATATGCATCATTCGTTACTCGAACGAAAATTACTTTGGAAAAGTTGTCGTAACACCATCATGGAATATTACTGGCTCCAAAAGCGTAAAGGACTCAACAGAACTTGGGAAAGCAGTAGATTTGATGAGGAGTTTGATGGGAAATATGATAGAAGCAAACCGATCATGGGCAACGAGTGAGTTCAATTGGAGTGATACCGAGAAAAGATATGGTTTGGTTCAGTGTTCTGGAGACCTTAATAGTGATGGGTGCAGACAGTGTTTGGAGACTTTGTTCGACAAAATTCGAGTGTGTTGTGGGACTAAGGTAACATGGGCTGTTGTAGCTCCAAGTTGTGGGATTAGATTTGATGATCAAAAGTTCTATCAGTTAACTGAGAATACAGGATCTTCTTCTCCTGTGCCAAATCCAGGTAATATTTCATATTTGACTTGGTCATTTGGATTCCTTTCAAAGTTTAGATTGTAGAAAATTATGAATAAATACCGGTCTGGAAGGGATCAGAAGTGACGGCCGGTGTAGCTGCGACACGACAGAGTAAGGTGGTTCATTGCTGGAATGCGGTGGACCTTCACTGGAGGACTGTTGTTCTTCACTGGAGTGTACCTGCAAAGACACTCTTAACACTCAAGTCGGAGGTTTCAAGGTGCTTTGAGGTTTTTCTTGAAATAAGAATGTGTACCTGTTTTTGCAGCGAGGGTAATCTACTATAGATTGTTGAGCATGTCATGTAAGCATAAATGGTTGTGCCCCTCTAAGCGCAATGGCCAGATGACTGTTCGATCGTTTTGATGGCCCATCTTGGCTCTGAGCGCCTTAATGTCTGAACCACAATTCTTCGCCAACGTAGGTGGTCTGTAATGGACTTGCATGCCTCGTTGGGCCTTTGATTCCGGGACTGAATCATCTGACTCCAGGATCTCGGGCATTGACCTAGTCCGGAAATACAGTTGAAGTTGTTAGTGGTAGAGGAAATATGAAAGAAAGAAGATGATTCCTATTCTTTAACACACATTTGGTTGTTTTATCCGGATTATTTTCTGACGTTATTTAATTTTAAGTCTTCGCTTTTTCTTTTCATTCTGAACCAATGCATTTGAAATATTTGATCGTTGCTGTATATTCATTTGACAACTGCTCTATAAATTAGGAAAATCGATGTATCATTTTAATCAATGTCATTGTTGCAGCCAAGCATGAAGGAGCAAGTAAGAACAAAACCTTGGTCATCACCTTATCAAGTGTACTTGTGGCAGTAGCTTTAGTATGTTTTTGTGTCTTCATGAGATTAAGAAAAGGTAATTGTAAAAACTTACATACATGTTGAAAGTTCTGTAAGGTTATTTCACAAATTATCCTTACAATTTTCTTTGGTAGGTGGATCGATATTCAAGAACATTCCTAAAGCAATTCATAATCATGTTCAAAGAGATGATTCATTGGATGGAGACCTTCCAATAATCCCTTTAACAGTAATTCATCAGAGCACTAATTATTTTTCCGAGTCGTCTAAATTAGGGGAAGGTGGATTTGGCCCTGTTTACAAGGTATATCGTCAGTTTTCAATCTAAACCGTGCAATCTCATACTAACGGCCAGGATCTTTTAAAGTTGAATATGTTATCGTATAATCTGAACTCATATTAACGTCCGAAAACGCTTACTATATGTAAACACGTTCTTTTTCTAAAACAACAAATCTAGATCTGTATATTACCGATGAATACATAGTTTTCCTTTCAAATTTTGACATACTCATGTTCTCTTTACTTTCTTTTCCATCCTTCTGTCAGGGTACTTTACCAGACGGGACAGAAATTGCGGTCAAAAGGCTTGCAGAAGCATCTAATCAAGGTTTAGAGGAGTTCAAGAATGAAGTAATATTCATAGCTAAATTGCAACACAGGAACCTTGTGAAGCTATTAGGTTGCTGCATTGAAGAAAATGAAAAGATATTAGTATATGAATATATGCCAAATTCAAGTCTTGACTTTCATCTTTTCAGTAAGTTTTGAAAATCCTAATGATTAGAATCTACTTTTATACTTGCTCCTATTTAGGGCTAGCATTTTTCTATATGTATAGCACTAGCGGTGCATATATGTTTTCCTCAATAACATGAATGCAATGTTCATTTTGATTGGTAGATGAAGAAAAACATAAGCTACTAGATTGGAAATTACAACTAAGCATTATCAATGGAATCGCAAGAGGACTACAATACCTTCACGAAGATTCTCGGCTTAGAGTCATCCATCGAGATCTGAAAGCCAGCAATGTTCTTCTGGACAGTGAAATGAATCCAAAAATATCAGATTTTGGTTTGGCAAGAAAATTTGAAAGCGGACGAATTGAGACAAAAACAAAAAGAGTTGTTGGTACCTAGTAAGTATTATTTGCACTCTTTTCCGAATCAAATATTAGAAAATTTCCCCTTTCTTACAACTAACCTTCTATTGGTTTTAAACAGCGGATACATGGCTCCAGAATATGCTATGGTTGGGTTATTTTCAGTGAAATCTGATGTTTATAGCTTCGGAGTTCTTATATTAGAAATCATTTATGGAAAAAGAAATGGTGAATTCTTTCTCTCAGACCATAGGCAAAGTCTTCTATTACATGTAAGTTTTGCTGATCATATCAACATATTGATTTTAAATGAAAAATATCTGTGTAATGGTCCAACTGTTCCTAGACATAGTTTTATAATACTTTTGTGAAATCTCTTATGTTTCTTTAAATGAGAGCCTCTTGAATATAAAACCTATAGATTATATAAACCAAACCTTGAATTTTTTTTGGATACAAAACATATATATTATTTTTCCTTGCCATAGACAATTTTAAACAACTTGCTCTATTAACATGTCACGAGCAAAGTATCCCAAAAGTTTTGGTGATAACTTGAATGGTTTTTTTAGATTTTCTAACAAAATGTTCCAATTCAAGTGTCTAAATATTCTTAGCTGTATGCAGACATGGAGACTTTGGTGTGAAGGAAAATGCTTGGAAAAAATCCATCCAATCCACAAAGAATCATACATTGAAGGTGAAGTAATGAAATGCATACACATAGGTTTATTGTGTGTACAAGAAGATGCAGCAGATCGACCAACAATGTCCACGGTTGTTGTCATGCTAGGTAGTGACACAATAACCCTTCCAAATCCCAAGCCACCAGCATTTTCAGTTACAAGGGTTTCCGACGAAGAAGGTACAACTTCAAAAAGTTCTAAGGATAATTATGTTAATGAAGTACCCATAACTATCGTCTCCCCTAGATAGTTTATAGCCCGATTTGAATTTATGTATATATTATGAGAAAAAAGGAAGTCTTAGAACATGCACCTAGATTTTCTTATGTAACTATTATGTTTTGAGTTGTTCTAAAAGGTTTCATTTTGAGACAAAAACACACAAGGTTTGTACAAGTTTGTTTTACAACTCGAAATACTTCTTCACCCTCACTTTAAGGAATAACGCTAATGATGACAATTACAAACACTTGACTTAGTTTTCTTGTAACGATAACCTTGATGGCTGGTGTGCAAACTAAGTCAAGGGATCTCTCACATTTCTTGAATGAGTTTGCTAGTATAAAAATTTTCATTTACTGAATACAAAAGTTGATGGGGGCGAATCGAATATAAATTAAAACATAATGCTCAAACACCTCAGAGATTGTGCTTTCTCTTTGTTCTTTCCTCTTCTTTGTTTTAGAACCATATCCATCAACAATCTCTTTTATGTTTAGGTATATATGCTATTGTAATGGTTGTTATATTTAAGTTGAGGTATATATGCTTTGTTTTAGAGGTTTGATGGTGATAAACTTTTAAATTGGCAGAAGAATATGAACTTCCATTATATAATACTTAAGCTGGTGTGTCTTGAACATTCTAAGCCCAAGATTTAGACGAAACAAGATCAATGTTGACCATTATGAGAAGCAAAAATGGAACAATGATATAAATCTTCCCAGAACACATTCTAAATGGTATGTCTACTGTATTGTTTGATGTGTACCAAGATGCATGATTCTCTAAGTTTATTTGTAATCGTGTTGGTAACTATAAAATTTCAAATATTAGGCTTGTTATGGAAATGCATAAATAAACACAGATTTCAAGTGACTTCTAAGTTCTAACACAAATATGCGTACGGATAAAATAACAATTGTCTCCATCACAATGATATTTCTCTTGAGATATGGACTGGCCAAAGGTTCAATGTATCGTTCATTAAGATTTGTCGTTGTGATGTTTGTTTGAGACATGTGTTTTCAAATAAACTTAGACCAAAACTAGATAAGCAGGTCTCTTTGGATTGACTTTTTTGAACTTAAACATTGGCGTATGTTTTGTCGGTCTATTTGGGAGTCTGAAAAGTTGGTCAAGGCCACGAGATCCGAGATGAAATTCATGAACACTAATCAGCTATGAACTTGGCTTGTGTGGCCCGAAGGGTTCAAACTCATAGGGTGCAAGGAGGTCCTTATGAATACCAACACTTATAACCCACTCATCCTACCAACTTAGCCAATATAAACCCTCTGAAATTTTCCCCGATACAAAGCCTAAATAAAAATCAACAAACAATTTACTTAATTTGGATACTGATGTTTAACCTGATAAAATGAAAAGTGGTTTCAAATTTCTTTTTTAACAAACCTTTAGTAAAGATCGGCATCCTTGTGTCTCGACATCAAGTATATCAATGTCCTCTGCATCTGTAACAGGGTATCTCCCTAGCGAGGTTGAAATATCATTTTTGCAGTGCCCCTCTGAATAGGTAAAATAAGACAAACAACTTAGTATTCAATAGGAACGTTGCAATGGTTCTCCACCTTTACGAAACATTTTTCGACAAACAAACATCTTGGTTGACATGAGATGAAGACTCAAACTGATTTTATGACTCTCATCAAGATTCATCTTCCTCAATTATGACACATTAGGCTCCAACTCTATCTTTAAATAGAAGAATATTTTATCAGTGTCTTCCTTCAATTCACTTTCCATGAGCCCTTCACAACTAGTCCTTTAGATATTGATCCTCTTGTTGACCCTTCTTGATTTGCTCCATCAATTACTCATAGTGAGCATAACGCATACAAAAATGTATTTTCTAAATATCATTACCTTTTACTCTGATCTGATGATAACTTGACGGTAATATGAAATGTTGGTCGCGTCACATGATGCGATTATCACTTGAAACCATTACTATAACGATTTCAACTTTTGGACTTCATTCTCAAACTGTTCTCAATGTTTCAATACAACTACGTCATAAACTGTTTTGCAGGAATAAGATCATATTAGTGATCGTAAAAATAAAAAAAAAAACCATATTGCATAGATTACGAAGTAATATATGACTTGTTTTCCTAATAAAAGATCAAGTATATCTGTCGAAAATTAGGACGAAAGACTAATCAACGTCGTAGTGTATGACTGCTAGCCAAACTTTTTTTTTACACAACTAACTGAATCGAACCGGGAAGCACCCGGCAGTCCTAGAGTATTTCAATGTTAAACTTACAATCATCGGACAATAAAGATAAGGTATTCAACTCACTTATTGTAACCTATCTAATCTAAACATTTATTTATTTCTAGTTGTGCCAGCTAAGTATTTTTGTGTTTATTTAGTCTTCTTCTTCTCAATGTCCATATCAACCTGAAATAAATTGTAATGTTACATTTATCAAATTCAATAAAGCAATATTTGAAGTTTTACTCAAAAACTTAAATTGGACAAAGGTTTACTCATAAACTTATATTGTACAATATATGTGATAACTTTAATTCGTACATTAAAAGGCACACGTTGAGGTAAACCAAATTAGATGTTCCTTTTGAAAGCAAAAAAATGAAGAAGCTCCATCCAAATTAAGCACCTTCTTTTTTTTCTTTGAAAGGACCAAACTAAGTACCTTTGTTTTGGGGGAACTCATCAAACAAACGAAGACTCTTTGTCCAATGAACTGATAGAGACTGGTAGTGAAACTTATTTCAATTTTAATCAATTAATTAGAACACTAAAATAATTAGTACAAAATTTGAAAAATAATACTATTATCATAATAATCATCTAATGTGAAAGACATGATGTTTGTTATAGATTAAAAATGTTTTTACTTTATATTTCTAAAAATAATTTCTGCAAAAACTTACTCAAAAATAATACATGTTATTTTGAATTGATTTGTTATAATTAAAATAGTATAAAAAATAATGAACATGTATGTCCGAAAAATTGATTTTTATCAAATATTTTTTTCCATCCGAAAAATAAACTTCCAAAAAACTTAGGTGTACTAGCAAAAAATTGAGGTGGTATTAATTTTGAACATGTCTGTCAAATAAACTTGTACGTGCATTAATTTACCTCACCCTTAAGTAACCGATGGTTGCTGCTATGGTCTACTAGATACGTGATTTTAATGCCGACGTTTTGGTCATTTCACACGTATTATGAAATGTAATTAATTTTATATAGAAAAAGTTATTATGAGTTGTTTTACTAATTTGTCCTTAATAAATTGTATGAAAAAAATAAATTAAAGAATTGAAAAAGAGATAAATAAATAGTTAAAGATCTAATAAGAAAAGTAATATTTTTTTTTTTTTTTAAGAATAGGAAAAGTAATAGTAATGTTCATTGGTACCGTAAAACAATATATAATTTGAGAATTTTTTTTTCCAAAACGACATATAATTTATGAATGATGGGTAATATATATGTGTGGTTTAAAAAACACACCCGTTACTAGTCATGACTCGTGAAGATTATTCAACCCAGGCCAGTTGGCATGGGATATAAATGAGTCAGAGGGGGTTAACCAACAAGAGAGTAATGGCCACTGCTATATAGTACATAAAATGGTTCAAACTTTAAATTGTCATGCTAATATTAAAAAAAAAAATTTGAGAAACAATACTCATTTCCTTCCTTTTTAGTTTTGGTTTTAAGATTATATGAAATTATTATTTTTTGTCATAATACTCTTGACAATTTATAATCTCATTTTACATATTGTTTTGTGAACTATTAACGAAACAATAATTAATATAACAATTTATTCTTCCAACTTAATAAGAAATTCTGAATTTGAATCCATCTTTAAGAATGCAACAGTGTCAAACTCTTGAAAAATCGGATAAAAAGTAAGAAAAGATTTATACAAAAGCATATATTATATTGAAAAAAAAGGTTCACTAGTCAATTACCACCAAGAGCATTATGAGATTTCTTCTTAGCTTCGTGCTTCTTCCTCTCTTCCTCTTCACACCAACAAATTCACAAACTCCAATTTCATTGAACACTTTCTGCAACAACTCAACTAAAAAACCTCTCACAACTTCATACAAAACCAACGTTAACAAAGTCCTACAATGGATGAACACTATTTCTTCAACAGGCCAAGAATCTAACCTAACCTCTATAGGAAGCAACAAGAATGATCATAATGACACAGTTTACGGAAATTACGACTGTCGTGGCGACATACCTGCACACTTCTGTAATTTCTGTGTCAACAGTGCTGTCAAAGAAATTTCACAAACTTGTACAAATGGTACCTCAGCTATTATATTTTATGACATGTGCATACTACGTTACTCTAACAAGAATTTCTTTGGAAAAATCAACTTATCTCCTTCATTTAATTTAACTGGACCAAAAACCATAAAGGACTCAAGAGATTTCGCGAAAGCCGAGGGTTTGATGAAGGATTTGATAAGGAAGACGACGGATGCTAATAGAATGTGGGCGACAAGCGTGTTTGATTGGAGTGATACCGAGAAAAGATATGGTTTGGTTCAGTGTGCCGGAGATCTTGATAATAATGGATGTAAAGAGTGTTTGAAGGAGTTGATAGATAGGGTTGCTGAGTGTTGTGGAACAAAGGTAATGTGGGGTATTGTTGCTCCAAGTTGTGGAGTTAGGTTTGATGATAAAATGTTTTTTCAGCAACCAGGGTCCTCTTCTTTGCCAAATCCAGGTAATGTTAAATCATTTTTTGGGAGATATTATTCAGTTTTTGTCCCGGTTTCTAAAAAATAAGACATGTCCAGAAATAATATTTCTGGACATGATGATTTGTCTTGAAGTAAACATATGAACACGGTATAATTTGTGTTTTTTTTCGGATGTGTACGTATGTAGTCGTATCGAGGGTGGGGAAATTTTTTTCCCTAATTGTAGCTTGTTAATTTGAACTCCTTTAAAAAAAATATCCTCTAAGGCTTTGTATGTATTTTTGCCTAAACAAAGACTCATTTCAAGGCTTTGAGTTGTAGGAAAAAATGAATATATGCATTTAAGTTGTAGGACTTTCTTTTAGATCTGCAATATAAAACCTTGTTGATCTTGTATTGTTCTTTGACCTGTGTATTGAAAGTGTGTTAATTCAGTAACAAAGTGGCTATGCTAATTGTAACCAAATGAAGGGGTCATTTTTAATCAATCAAACTATTTTGGTTCAAATCTTAACCTGATTCAACTGGAGTGCATGAGTCAATATTTTCTGAGATTGTTGGGTCTAGGTCACTCAAATTTGAATGTATATTTTAGTTGGATTTTGTTAGAGCAACAACTTGTAACAAAAGATAAAATAAGAAAACGAAAGAGAAAGACAACGAACACACGATGTTTGTTAACGCAGTTCGGCCAATTGTGCCTACCTCTGCGACTATAGAGAAGCTATAGTTCCGATGAGAATTAGGGTTGCAGTGTTACAAGAAATATATATAGTACAACTACGATTTAAAGGAGCAAAGAAATGGTGCATTTGAAAGATTATAACTTTCTTCTATATTCATGTCCATGTGAAATGTATTCAACCTATAAATTGAGCAAAGAAATGCATCATTTTAATACATGTCATTGTTGCAGCCAAGAAGGAAGGTTCAAGTAATAAAAAAACCTTGACCATCAGCTTAGTAAGTGTACTAATGGCAGTAGCTCTATTAACTTGTGTCTACTACTCATGGAGAAGGAATAATAGGTTAAGTCAAGGTACTTATAACAAGTTATTACACGCATGTTTAAAGTTCTTCAATCCTAATTTCAAAATTATTCAAACTTACTAGCTTCCTTGGTAGGTGAATCGACGTTGAGCACCACTCCTCTAGCTTTTCATGGTCATGTTCTAAGAGATGATTCATTGAATGGAGACCTTCCAATAATCCCTTTAATTGTACTTCAACAAAGCACTGATTACTTTTCAGAGTCAACTAAATTAGGACAAGGTGGATTTGGATCTGTTTACAAGGTTTGAAAGAATTTTGAATCTAGAATCCAAACAATGCATGTAGTTTTGCTCTAAAATTTTGACATACTCCTATTCTCATTTCTCTTGTTTCGATCTTTCGTCAGGGTACATTACCAGATGGGACTGAAATTGCGGCCAAAAGGCTTTCAGAAACTTCCGGTCAAGGTTTAGAGGAGTTCAAGAATGAAGTGATTTTCATAGCAAAACTACAACATAGAAACCTTGTGAAACTCTTGGGTTGTTGCTTTGAACAAAATGAAAAGATACTAGTATACGAGTACATGCAAAATTCAAGCCTTGACTTTCACCTTTTTAGTATGTTTTCACAAGAACTTTATTCATCTCACTTTCTTTCATGATTATATTTTCTCTTGTTCCAATTTAGTTTTGCTTGGCAGATTTGGGAAATCATAATAAACTAGATTGGAGTTTACGACTAAACATTATCAACGGGATTGCAAGAGGACTGTTATATCTTCATGAGGATTCTCGACTTAGAGTTATCCATAGAGATATGAAAGCAAGCAATGTTCTTTTGGACGAGGAAATGAATCCAAAAATATCTGATTTTGGATTGGCAAGAAGGTTTGAAAAGGGCCAAAGTCAGACAGAAACAAAAAGAGTCATGGGAACCTAGTAAGTGTCATTGACAACTCTACTTTATATATGAAAAAGGTATCAGAAAATTTCATATTATTCACAACTGACAGAGTTCCATTTATTTTAAATAGCGGATACATGGCTCCAGAATATGCTATGGCTGGGTTATTTTCCGTGAAGTCTGATGTTTTTAGCTTTGGAGTGCTCGTATTGGAAATCATTTATGGAAAAAGGAATGGTGAATTCTTTCTTTCAGAACATAGGCAAACACTTCTCTTATATGTAAGTTTTGCTACTCACAAATATATAAATAGTTATATACTTATATGAAACTTAGCATACCCTAAATGAGATCCTCTTGGATATAAAACAAAGCTAATATATAAATGAGAGTCTGTAAGATATGAACTATGAAATTTTAGACCACTTGGCCGTAGTGGCTAGGACTTTTCGTGGTTTGTTTCAAAATAAAACTGAACCGAACGATTACAGAAGTTTGGAAAAAACAGAATCGTTAATGGTTCACCCCGAACCAAACTGAACTGGTATAATGGTTCATTAAATTGGCTCTATATTTTTCAACTTAACGGAACTGAAACCTGTACAGAAATCCAAACTGCACCTTTCCAAATCGAACTGTTTATTGCGAGCCAAACTGTTTCTAATGACCTGAAGTTCTTATCTTTTATTATTCACCAAAAATAAGGTTTCCTTCTTTTTTGTTATTTTGCATCAAAAGGGATATTAGAGGCCATCAAAAGCGAACCGTTATATACCAGAAAAGGGAACTTGATTACATATCTTGAATTTTACTCCTACGCCACCAAAGTTCACAATAAAGATTCAGTTTCAAGCTTCAGGTTTAATACCTTCAAATATCATTACATGCCCCTCACCAAAAAAGTAAATAATTATTAGTATATATAATATGTTTCTAATGAACCAACTACCCAAAAATGAAAATTTTCATTTCACCATATTTTCTAACAAAATGTTGCAACTTAATGTCTGCATATTCAAATTTGTATGCAGACTTGGAAACTATGGTGTGACGGGAAGAGTTGGGAATTCGTTGATCCTATCCAAAGAAAATCATACATCGAAAGTGAAGTTATGAAGTGTGTACACATCGGTTTACTGTGTGTGCAGGAAGACGCTGCAGATCGACCAACCATGTCCACCATTGTTCTCATGCTAGGGAGCGACACGATGGTCCTTCCAAAACCAAAAAAACCAGCATTTTCGGTCGGAAGAATGTTCAATGATGAAGATTCCACTTCAAAAAGTTACAACGATAACTCGCTTAACAAACTTACTATTACTAGTTTTATACCAAGATAGTTGATCTTATGTTGTAGTTTAAATTAGCTTCTAATTTATAGGAAATCTCAAAATAGGTGTTTCTCTATAACGTGCATCAACCACCATAAGCTCTAAAGAGATTTTGTTAGCTTCAAACAACTCTCTTTAGGGTTGTGAATCTTTATTTTTTTTTTGGATGATGATATATTGGCTTTATATTTAAAATAATGAATGCAACTGGGAAAGGCATTCAGTATTTCCTTGGCTGCTGAAATAGACCTTTTTTTTCCTCTAGTGATAGGAACTTGTTCATTTTTTAATCAAATTACGAGTCAATTGAATTAGGTCACATTACAGGTATTGATAAAGTGATAGCTGATTGCTTCTTTGAAAAAGCACATGTTGTCGGAGCAACAAACTCTGGTTGTTGATAAAGTGACAGTTGACACAGCTCAAAACCAAGCATGAAAACATGTGACGAAATGCTTTTTCAATTATCAAAATATTCTGCATAATCGCTAACCATAAAGCCAAGCAATTTTATTTCCTAAACTTTTCCAAGATTCTACATATCAAATTTGACCAGCAGTGATTTTTTTGAATTTTTCAAAGATGGTACTATCATTTCGGGTGAATATAAGAGTATCAACATATAAATAAACAAAAAGCAATTTTCCACTATCTATTTATTTACACTTCTAAGTTTGACATAACCATAAGGAGGTTAGCTGCAGTGACAAGTCACCATGTATGAATGTTGATTTCACATCCAACTGAAAAATAGGCCATGAGTTTTGTGCCAACGAAGCAATTACGAGTGTGAATAGTTATTTACTTTATTTGTATAAACTATAATCCAAAAATAAAACAGAAGAAATTTAAAAACTAAAAAAACTTTATCAGTAACATAAAATGAGGTATTTGAGAGCATGAACTATTTACAGGTTACATGCGCGTTGAAAGTTCCGACTTAGAGTAATATGATCGCTAGTCCTGATATGCAACTATTTGACCTTCATGTCTAGGCAGCTTCCTTTGCATTATTGTTTCATCAGCATTAATGGTACTCATAACATTTCCAACAAGCATTGATTGGCTAGGAATTAATGAAGGACCCATTTCTCTCATTTTTATTTGAATTCCACGGATGGTTTTGGCAAGCAAAGCAACTAGATCAAATAATTGAAGATTGAATGAACATATTACCAATCAATCTATCTGTTTCTTCAGCTGGCATATTAAAAGCCAATAAACATATTTCCCTTATCATTGCTAGCATGCATGCTTTACAAAATTATAACCGTGACCGGCTGCGCCATAACTACAATTGCAATTCTTTCAAAGTAATTTAATGTGCACCAATTACACCTCCTCAAGAACTCTTTTGTTCCTTTTTTCCGCGTGAGAAGCATCGCTGAAACTTACTCATACAATTTTGAGGTCCCATGTTCGAACCCTGGTCAAAATGTACAATTTAAAAATATTAACATTGTCAGTTGAACTAGTTATTAAACACTCCTTTGCTCCTTTTTAATTATAGTTTTTTTGACAAACAAATGCTTTTCTATTTATCTATCCTTTTCAAATTTCAACGTAATATTAACAACTATTTTATCAATTATACTATTATTTTATCAAATATTTTTCACTTTAATGGCGAGACGGAGGACACTGGTGAATAAACCAATAAAATTTACTAATATATATATATATATATATATTTAAAATTTGCTTAATAATCAAAGAAGTTTCTTGATTTGTAGTAGTATAATACAATCATACAAGACATGTAAGAATAGAGGAAGTAACAAAACAACATAGTTTACTTCTGAAGATGATCCCAGCTCATAATTGCTAATAATGTCATAGTCAAATTAAAGCTTTGTGGACCAAAGTGGCAGATATTTTCATAGACTACTACTATAGAATTTTTTTTATCATGAAAGACTGCTTTAGAATGTTCATGCATTAAATAATTGACTTTGAAAGAGTCTTGATATCTTTTGTCACCTAAAGTTGAAAAAGTTCTTAAAACAACATTCATTGATCACTATACCATGAAGGCACCAGAAGTCACAACACACCATGACATGTATGAGGTTTCTTAGCTTCATGCGCAAACGCAAAAGTTCCAATTTTCTTGTACAACTTTTTTCAAAACTCAACAGCAAAATCTATAAGCACTTCATACCAATGTAAACAACTTCCTTTTATGGATAAGCACTGATTCTGCCAAAGACACACCAAGTTTAACCATACCACCATAGGCAGCAACAGCATTGATGTTGATGATGATGTTTATGGAAACTACGATTGTCGGTATGACATCGCAGCAAGTTTCTGTTAATTCTGCATCAACACTGCTGTTGTTATGAATCATGGAATCCTAGGGATAAAGATCATAGTGATCAGCTAGAAAGAGAGCATAGGTGTATTCATGTGGGAGATACCCATAGTGACTCATAGTAGAGTAGACTAGATTTGATAAAAGATGAATGAATGAGTACATAGGAGTGAGTTGGAGTAACTAACTCCCTAACTACCTAACCAACTTGGTAACTCTAGTTAACCTATCAACTAACTATAGTTGATTATTCATACTCTAATAGCTGTCAAAGAAATTGCTCAAAGTTGTCCCAACAGTGACACAGTTGTTATATTTTATGATGTATGCATCATACGATACTCTAACAAGAATTTCTTTGGAAAAGTTTCTGTAACACCGTCATGGAATGTTACTGGATCAAAAAACATAAAAGACTCAACTGAACTTTCAAAAGAAGCGGATTACATAAGGATTTTGATAAGAAAATGGGCATCGAGTGAGTTTAATTCGAGTGAGACTGGTCAAAGGTATGGATTTTTGCAGTGCGCTAAAGACCTTGATACTGTTTGGCATGTCGGACTTAGTTCCCAAGTGTTGTGGGACAAAGGTTGCATGGGAAGTTGTGGTTCCGAGTTGTGGGATCAAGTTTGATGATCAAAAGTTCCTTCAGTTAAATGACCAACAGGATCCTCCTTTCAAGGTAACATCAATATATGGCTTGTTAATTTCTATTCCTTTCAAGGTTTAGATTGCAAAGTGGAGCAATTAGATATAAATCGATACCGACTCATCAGAATTTAGTGACTTCAACTCCATTAACAACCACTAATGAATTTATATGATTGCAGACATGGTTTTAAATAGCAGTCACAGAAATAGATTGTGATTTTTTATATTGTGGAGAACTGTGGTCAATTGTGGCCAATGAGGTTTTAATCGCAATTTTGGAAACATCAAAAACCTCAATGATGAGTCCCAGATCACGGTCGCAGACCTTTATTTAAAACCCTGATTGTACAGACTGCCAAAATCTTATTTCAAACCTTCTTGACCTTGATACTTCATTTGTTCTCTGTACAGTGCACAAACAGAAAATTCTAAAACAAATTGGTCATGCTATAAATTGCTAATTGTAAGCAAATTAAGCAGACATAATTCTGTTAATGAAAGTATACAATTAAGTTAAAAGTTTTGATTTTGACCTGATTCAGCTCGAGGCAATCAGTCAAATATTTGATGAGATATGGTGGTTAATTTACAATGAAAATTAGATTTTAATGACGTGAAAATTAAAATTTTCTAGTAAATTCATGTCCATGTGAAATGCATTTGACCAATAAATTGAGAAAATAAATGTAACGTTTTAATCCATGTTACTTTTGCAGCCAAGCATGAAGATGCAAGCAACAAAAAGACCTCGATCATCACCATAGTAAGCGTACTGGTGGCAGTAGCAATCCTATGTTGTTGTATCTACTAATCCAGGAGAAGCAAGAATAGGTTATCTGAAGGTAATTTTAACAAGTTCTCTAGATATATTTCAGAAATTTACCGAAGATAATGTCTTTATTCAAACTTATCGCTTCCTTGATAGGTGGATTGATGTTGAGGAACACTACTACTATAGATTTTCATGATCATATCCACAGAGAGGATACATTGAAAGGAGACCTTCCTACAATCCCTTTTACTGTAATTCAACATGCAACTAATTACTTTTCAGAATCATCGAAGTTAGGAGAAGGTGGATTTGGCCCAGTTTACAAGGTATGAAAAAATTGGATCAAGAAGCCTAGCTGCATATGCATATATAATTTTGCTTCAAAACTTTGACACATTCATGATCTGTTTACTTTATTTTCTATTTTTCTATTAGGGTGCCTTAGCAGATGGAACAGGAATTGCGGTAAAAAGGCTTGCAGTAACGTCTGATCAAGGTGCAGAGGAATTCAAGAATGAAGTAATCTTTATAGCTAAAATGCAACACAGAAACCTCGTGAAACTCTTAGGTTGCTGCATTGAGGAAAGCGAAAAGATACTAGTATATCAATATATGCCAAATCCAAGCCTTCACTTTCACCTTTTCAGTAAGCTTTGAGAAAAACTTATATAACCTAATTGTTTTCATGATTCTATAATTTTTTGTACTTGCTCCAATTTAGTTCTCATTATATACAAAGTTGGTAGTTTACTACATGTCTATCAGCAAAGGTGGAACTTCCAATGAGGTAAAAATAATTAGACTAAACAATAAAATGGTAACATTATAACGAATAATCTTGAATAAGCACATTTCACATATTGAAAGTTAAATTGAAATATCATACCGGTGAGTTTTCCTACAGAACAACAACAACGAAAAAAGTGAATAACTGTTTCCATTTTGTTCCTCAATAACATGAATACAATGTTTATTTGCATGGCAGATGAGGCACAACATAAGCAACTAGACTGGTCATTACGACTAAGTATTATCAATGGAATCGCAAGAGGACTTTTATACCTTCACCAGGATTCTCGACTTAGAGTTATCCATAGAGATCTGAAAGCTATCAATGTTCTTCTGGATGATGAAATGAATCCAAAAATATCAGATTTTGGATTGGCAAGAAAATTTAAAAAAGGCCAAAGTCAGACAGAAACAAAACGAGTTATGGGAACCTAGTAAGTGTTACTAGTCAATCTATTTTCAAACAAAATATTATAAAATTTCACATGATTCACAACTGACTGTGCTGTATTGATTTTAAACAGCGGATACATGGCTCCAGAATATGCTATGGCTGGATTATTTTCAGTGAAATCTGATGTTTTTAGCTTTGGAGTTCTTTTATTAGAAATCGTTTATGGGAAAAGGAATGGTGGATTCTTCCTTTCTGATCATAGGGAAAGTCTTCTATTTCATGTGAGTTTTCTTGATCTCATCTCTCATCAACGTATTGGAAACTCAAGTGTCACTAGCCAACTATCCAAAAATATATGATGACATATAAATCTATGCATTTTTGTAACAATGTTTCAACTCAAGTGTCTAAATATTCATTTTTGTATGCAGACTTGGAAACTTTGGTGCGAAGGAAAAAGTTTGGATTAATTGATCCAATTCACAAAGAATCATACATTGAAACCAGCATAAATATTTTACTGTTGATGAAGTACAAGAAGATGCAGCAGATCGACCAACCATGTCCACCGTCGTTCTCATGCTAGGAAGTGATACAATGCCTCTTCCTAAACCCACGAAACCAGCATTTTCAGTTTGAAGAATGTCAAACCGAGAAGATTCAAATTCAAAAAGTTCTAATATGTTGATGAAGTACCCATAAGTAGTGTTTCACCTAGATAGTTGATTTTTTTTAAAAACAAAATCATAAATATTTTACTGTGAACAAGCCTGAATTGTACAAACTATTTACTAAAAAAGATGGCCTTGATTAATTCAAAAGATTATGGTAGAAAATTGATGACTAATTTTGTTACATAAATTGAAAATTAATAATGGAAAAAGTATATTACCTCTCCAACCATCATTGGATAATGCACTATCTGAGATTTATACATTATACTAAGGTTGGATTCTGATAGGACTAGAAGATAGATGCAATTATGTTATTTACTCATTCAGTTATTTCCTCCCTGATTTCAGCTAGATTTTTATGATGTAATAGCTGTATAATGTTGTATTTGTGAACCAATAGCTTATGATGAATGATAAGAATGATTTCTTCTCTCTCAAATTTTCTTTTTCTTTTCTTATGAAGTTTACACTCACTCGAAGAATGCATTTTTCTGTCTTATATTCTGAGCAGCACGGTGTAACAGATTTGTCTTTGTTATTCGTAGTGCTTTCTGAACTTTTACTATAAAATTTCATTTTGTATAATGTAGAGAAAAAAGCTTGATTCTGAACTTTGAAGTTAAAGTGCTTCCTGTTAGTCAAAGTATTACAGTCTCATAAATAACTATTACAGTAGTTAATCAAGTGCTAACTTAGTGATTCTATAGCACTGAACAAAAAAAAAACGTAATTAGAGTGTATTTTACGTACATTCATACATAAGATGGGCACATTAACTACACTACCAACTTTTCTTAATTAGAGTGAAAAAAGCAAAATGTGCTTATATATAAGGACGTATGGAGTACTTCATTTTAATATAATGAGTTATTTAAATAATAAGGGCATTTTTGTCATTGCATTATGAAATTTGATGAATGTCTACAAATGTGAGTCATCACATTTTTTTTTTATAAAAATAAATGATATTCATTCATTCAAATTGATAGAGTACATTGATACAATTCAAATTCAAATTCGCTAAAAACAAAATTAAGGAATCTGCAAACAAACTCACAGCCTCCATATAATAGCATAAAACAGAAGAGTACATATGCCAACAAATTTGATTATATTCAAGTTTCCGAAGTACTTGTGTCTTTGAATCTGTAACGTTGGCAACGCCAAAGTCATTGATTGAATTTGCACTTGCTTAAAAGTAATCTTTCAAACCTGAATGAAATAAACATCGCACTAAGACACGAAATAATATACACATCATACAAAGATAGGAAAACAAAACCAACAAAATCGTGCAAAGACGACAAATGAGAGAGTCGCCATAATTAAGCCTTATAAATATTATTATTTAGGGTAAATTACACTCACCTCCCTTGAAGTTTTCTTAAATAGCACTAACATCCCCTCTAGTTTTGAAATAAACATTAACCTCCCTTCTCATGTAACACCGTTAGCTTTCTGTTATTTTCATGACAAGAAGTTAGAGATTAGCTACCATAATTTGGCTACCCACGACTGATCTTTTTCTTCTTCTTCTAAATTAACAAATTTCTCTTGATTTTACATCTTGCAATGATTTCAAAAATATATTCTGCTAATGAGTTCAGTTCAGATTTTCAATCGGTTTGTTTAGATTTTTTTGATTGATGCACTTAATTATTCGTCATCCTCTTGAATTTGGTTTATCTATTTTTTCAACCTAGAATTTCAGTTTCTATCTATCTAATTCCTTCTCCAATTCTGCAAAAGCCACGTTAAGCAATTCATCCAATTTTATTATGTTGAAGTGAACTACAAATTTACAATCACTTCCTTCATCCTAAAATTGAATATTTTTTATGTTGAGCATCAATCCAATTTTATTATGTTGAAGTGAATTACAATCACTTCCTTCATCCTAAAATTGAATATTTTTTATGTTGAGCATCAAACTTCACGCCTCAAAAGCTGAGGTTTTATTTCAGTTCTTTCCATTAATCCATTTTTCACTGGATATAAGATAATCATTGTTATTCCTTTTCCATATTTATTTATTTTTTTATATTTCATGTAATCCTTCCATTAGTCCATTTTTCACTAAATAGTATGTAATCCTTCCATTAGTCCTCATGAGCTTAGCTCAGTTGGTATGGACAATGCATAAAAATATGCAAAGGTCCGGGGTTCGAACCCGGGCACCACAAAAAAAAAATTCACTAAATAGTATGAAGCATGTGAGTATAAAAAAGTTCGTTGAACAGCCTGGTGTGGCACCGTGGCCATTATTGTTTGCCGTTGTATGCTAAGTTAACAGAGATGAATGCTAGGGGGAGTAGTTTTTTTCGACAAGGAAGCTAAGTTAACAGAGAACTAACGCTGTTACATGACAGGGGTGGTGTTTGTAGATTTGATTAAAAATTAAGGGAAGTTAGTGTTTAGTTTTAAACTAGAGGGGGTGTTAGTGCTATTTAGGAAGACCTCAAGGGAGGTGAGTGTAATTTACCCTATTATTTACAATATAATATTTAAAAGGCCAAATACATCTTTTGATCCTTTAAGTTTGACAAAAATATCGGGTTCGTCCTTTAAGTTTATTAAGTTTCAAATAAGTTGTTTAATTGTTAATCTAATACACCATTACCTTTTTAAGGACCTATTTAAAACTTAAAAAAACTTAAAAAAATTTATTTAAAACTTAAAAAACTCAAAAAAAAAAAAAAAAAAAGAAGAAGTGTATTTAGCCTATTTAAAACATTGACATATAATAACGATCTTAAAAGACATGTATGAAAGAATAGAGGGAGTAATAAAACAACGGGATTCCCTCAATTAAGCTAAATCAAATTGGACGGCTTTGACTAGCTCTGCAGCGTTGCACAATGTGCTGATTATAATTCCTAATAATATCTTAATTAGGATCTTGTTAATACCTGTTAAAAGACTTTGTTTAGTGTTTTCAAACCAAGTAATTAATCATTGAGAAGTTAAATATATTAACAATTTAATAAAACATATAAATACTACATGCATTATTTAATGAATGAATCTAAAATATTGATTTTTACTTATAATAGTGACTGAATGATGTATACTTTTTTTCAAGAGGAGAGATATATTGACTCCAAGAGTAACTCTAAGGAGTTACTCCACATCTCCACCTTTAATTTTATCTTAATCTAATGGATTACATTTAAGTCTTATCAATAATCATGTGTCTCACCATTCTTGATCATTTTAACAATATTAGGTTTCCTTTTTTGCTTTGAATCAATATTTATGTTTCATTAACACAATTAATAATTGATAACAAGAAATTATTTTTATGTTTCATCAAATGTTTTTTTAGAATAAATTTCAAATATTAAACTATATGATTAAAGTTCTTAAAAAAAAAAAAACAAGAAGCTCGCTGGTAAAAAACATCACACTTATTTTTATTTTTATTTTGACAAAACATTACACTTATATTTAAATACAACTTTTTTTAATACAGCGATAAAATAAAAATTAATAAAAATATATATACTTTTTTTAAAGAAAAAAGTGTATATATATTTGTATTAATTATTTTTTTGTCAATTTATATTTGTACAAATATATATACTTGAAAACAATTTATTTAATATAGTTTATTTATATATAAGGGTGGACCGAAGCCCTGTTCTAAATAAACATTAGATAAAATATAAGAATATTTTTTTTCACCAATAACTGATTGTCTTAATAAGACATCTTGACCAAAAAACAATTGTGTTAATAAAACATGATGAAAAATAATATATTTTTTTCACCAATAACTGATTGTCTCAATAAAACATCTTGACCAAAAAAATTTGTGTTAGTAAAACATAAATGTTGATTGAGTATGAAAAAGGAAAATTAAATATTGTTAGAATGATCAAGTATGATGATGCACATGATTATTAATAAGACATAAATATAGTCCAATTAAGATAAAACTAATGGTGGGGATGTGGAGTAACTCTTTAGAGTTACTCTTGGAGTCAAAATATCCCTCCCCTTTTTTCAATATATATAATTAATCATTGAGAAGTTAAATATATTAACAATTTAATAAAACTTAACTTTTATCAACAAAGTGCGGCGTCTAAGTGCGGCGTTGTGTTGTTCGTTGTCTTGTGCGGCGTTTGATTTCGCGTCTTTTCGCGGTGTTCGTTTAATTCCTATTGAAAGATCTACATCAGTCAATTACAAATTCAACCAATGATTTGGGCGTCAACGTTGCAGATCCGGAAGCATGGGTATTTCGGTGACTTGTATTTTATCATATTATTTGTAGGCAATTTGCCGTTGTATGCTATTAACTTGGGTGCTGTGAGTTTGTTCGCAGATTCATCCTTTACGTTTTTAGCGATGTTTGTATCTGATGTACTCTATCGATTTGAATGAATGAATATCGTTTTGTTTTTGTCAAAAAAAAAAAAATCAACAAAGTTGAGTCTAGCGGATGAGATTGGACTCTCCCAACATAGTAAACCAACAATGTTTGAATTCTTAATAGAAGAAGTACCAACATTTAATGTCTGACACAATTTAAATAGAATTACCTCCAACCAAAAAACCTATGAAAAACTAAAAGAAAAACAATAAAGACAAAAGGCCAACAAATACTTACAACTTTAGACTTGCTAAATAATACCCCTACGACTTTGTGGATCGAGAAATGATATTTGAACATCCATTTTTTGACAACTTTCTCTCTAATACTCACATTATTTTTTACTTTATCTCTCTATTACTTTGGTTTTCGTGCAAATACTACTTTTTCTTTGTAAATTTTGGTTGTCACATAAATTGTCACCCCAAAGGTTGTTCAAATAACACTTCTCTTGTGGATCTATGTGGCAGAGATTTTCAAAGCATACACATTAAATGGGACATAAATGAGTGTTTAGGTGAAGACTACATTTTAAAGACGAAGAATGTTAACCGGTAACTAAAAGACATTCGTTAAACAACTAAAACAACTAGATTCTTTGTAAAAAGTAGTGTAACCATTGCTACTTTGACACTAGTTTGTGAGACCCTTTCAATATATATCAACAAAAGTCAAAACATATTTGATTCAATGAGTATGATTATTAGTTTTTATTCATGAGAGACTGCTATGTAATCTTCATACATTAAATGCATGGTTGAACATAAAGTAGTCGTACTATCTCTTGTCACATAAGATTGACGATAAATTAAAAGAGCAATCTCTAATCACTATACACCAAGAAAGCACCACAAATCACAACTCAACATGTCATGCATCACCTTTTGCAACTTCATGCTCCTACTCCTCTTTCTCTTCCACTTCACACCAATAAATGCACAAGTTCCTATTTTCTTGTACAATTTTTGTCAAAACTCAACAGAAAAATTTCTCCCAGCTTCATACAAATCCAACGTAAATGAATTACTCTTGTGGATAAACTCTGATTCTGCAGCAGGAACAGAATTTAACAACAACAAAATAGGCAGCAACAACAACACCAGTGATGATGTTTATGGGAACTACGATTGTCGGGCTGACGTCACAGGAAGTTTCTGTCAATTTTGTATCAACCATAGTCACACGGTTCGTGGTTCGCTTCGGTACGTGGTACGAATTCGGGTACGCGGTACGCAACTCTTAAAAGAATTCGGTACGCGAGGGGTATAGAGAGTTGGTACGTTATGGGTTCGTGGTTTGTTAAAATATAATAACTTGTATACTAAGAATAAAAATATTTTTTAGTTTTTTCAAACCAACAAATAGTAAAGTTATCTATCCTTAATATAATAAAAATATAGTTACAAAAATAAAGATTTTGAAATATTTATCCTCAATATAATAAATAAGATAACCACATAAAATATTTAAATAAAGTTATTTTTGAAGGTCAGTTAAATAAAGTTGACTTCCTTGTAACAAAAAAAATAAAGTTGAATAAGTTTTGTACCCAAAAAAAAGAAGGAATAAGTTATTGTGAATCTTGAAAAGTGAAGAGAAACCTTGTAAACAGAGAAGAATAAATAGATTGTATTGGAAATTGGCACTTGTTTTGGACTTCGGTAAAAGACGCATGTGGTTGTTGTTTGGCTAAACACAAACTCTTTTCTCTTTCTTAACACTTCATCTTCATCTGCAGAACAAAAGGAAAAAAAATTCATCTTCTTTGAATCTCTTCTTTAATTCTTCTTTCTCCAGATTTGTTGATTTATCTTTCAATTTCAATTTACAATTAACAAACGAATGATGAAAACTCATGAAATTGTCCCTTTTCTTCACCCTAAACTGCAATTCAAAACTGAAAAAGGGAAAAACTGTGATATTTTTTGATCGGTTCTCTCTTCATCTTGCCGGTACGTTGTTTACTGCGAATTCAGACGCGAATTCAGACGAACCAGTTCGTCAAAGTACCGCGAACCGGTACGCACGAACCAATTCGCGGTTCCCTTGGTAGGCAGCGAATTCTGTGACTATGGTATCAACACTGCTGTCAAAGAAATTGCTCAACGTTGTCCCAACAGTGTCACAGCTGTTATATTTTATGATGTATGTATAATCCGTTACTCTAACAAGAATTTCTTTGGAAATGTTTCAGTAACACCGTCATGGAATGCTACTGGATCGAAAAAGATAAAAGACTCAACTGAACTTACAAAAGTAGAGGATTACATAGGGATTTTGATAAGAAAAGTGACGGTAGAGACTAATTACTCATGGGCAACGAGTGAGTTTTATTCGAATGAGACCGGCAAAAGATATGGATTTTTGCAGTGTGCTAGAGAGCTTCATAAGGATGGGTGCAGACAGTGTTTGGAGGCTGTGTTGGACTTAGTTCCCAAGTGTTGTGGGGTAGCATGGGAAGTTGTGGTTCCAAGTTGTGGGATCAAGTTTGATGATCAAAAGTTCTTCCAGTTAAATGACCAAACAGGATCCTTTTCTCTTAAGCCAAATCAAGGTAACATCAATATCATCATGTTTTAGATTTATGAAAATTATGGATCAATATATGGATAAAATCATGTTGATCTTTGTAGTTTATTTTGTTCCATCAATTCAGCTGGATGTCATAGGTCAAATTTTTTTTGAGCTTTTCTTTTTATAGGAAAATGTTAGTGATTAATTTGTTAGGTGGACCATCAATTTCATAATTAATCACTTCGCCTTGTCCCAAGACTTGTGCTTGGGAGGTTGTGGACCGTCAATATATAATTAAGGGCACATTGCCCTTTAGAAGGGCCGAAAGAGCCCTAAGCGAGCCCTCTAAAGGTGTCGCCTCAAAGAGCTTCTAAAAGCATCTGGAATGCTCTAAACGTGACTTAGGACCCAAGTTACTTGGGGCCTAAGTCACGGAAAACCAAGCCCAAGAAAGGCTACCTTGAGAGCATTATCAAGGCATGACCTAAACAGTTCTAAACCATATATTTAGATATTGTACTCACTGCAAGTACATTAGGGTTGAGGGAAAATTTGTTAGTTGTAGGAATCAAACCTTGAACCTTTCTATTGAAAGATAATGGGTGAATACTTTGATGATTTATTCCTCGGTCAAAGGCTGGTTTTTATAGAGAGAATACAATTAATGTTCTCCTAGACCTGGAAAATTGTTACATTGGAAAAAATGACAATGGAATTCTCTAGACTTGACTAGAAAATAATATCATAGGGAACAATAACATAGGGAAATATAAGTTATTGATGTATTTTCCAACACCACCCCTTAGGTTGGTGCATAGATATCTATCATGCCCAACTTGTCTATCAAATGCTCAAAGGTGGGTCTTGCCAAGCTTTCGGTAAAGATATCTGCAGTTTGCTGACTCGAAGTCACAAAAGGTAGACATATTATTCCAGCATCTAACTTCTCATCATGATCTTGATTAGCTTGCAACTTTCATCAGGATCTTGGTTAGCTTACACAAAGTTTGCATTAGAATTGGAGAACTTACCATTACCATAGTTTGGAGGAAAACCATGCTTTCTATAGCATGAGCCAATTGTGTGACCATTTCTTCCACAAAAGGTGCAAACAGATGGAGGACCTTTACCATTTTTATCTCCCTGAGGAGTAAATCCGCTACCTCTACCATAGGGTTTCTTGGTCTCAACAACATTGATCAAACCTTTACTCTCATCAGTAACATCAATTCCCTCATGACTAAAGGTGTCAATATCATGGGGCCTTGAAGTTTTGGCCCCAGCCCACATAGTAAGGGGGCTTGAAAATTCACAAGACTAAAAGACCCACATTCATGCAAGCCCACTAATAAAAAAATCAAAAGCCCCCAAAGTGTAATATCTCCAAGATATTTTTTAAGCCAAAGGGCAGTTTAGACATTATGGTGGTCAAATATTTTTTTTATGGGAAAATTATGGAATTTTCCACACACTTCCCTCGCAAATATCTCTCCTCACTTTCTCTCCCTCGGTCCTCACTTCCCTCACCCAATCTTCATCATAATTTTTCTAAAAACTCAATAAATGCTACTTGTAATCAAACCAACACCACCCTTGATGTGTTTGGCACCCTAGATAAACTTTGAACCTCACTTTCTCCCCTTTCTCTCCTCTGCCGAGCCATCATCTTCATTAGAAGTTTGGGAGGTTTCATTTTAGCCCAATAAGTGGCTTTATATGTGTATGTCATGAAACTGTTTTGGTTGGTTTGGCGTTTTGAAGCAAGAGGTGGAAGACATAAGCATGATTGAAGTTAGGGTTTGGTTATTGGTTTGAAGCTCAAATTGATGCATAAACTGCTAGAAGAATTCAGAACCAGCTGAGGTGAGTTTCTTCCTTTAGGTTTGAATTTGATTGTACGGAGTTGAAATTGTTGTTTAAGGCGATGAATTTAGTGTTATGCTTTAAATGGAAATTGTTAACTATGAATTTGGGAAATTAATGATCACTATGTTGAGGTGTTCTTAATATTGTTGTTATTGGGCTGAAGTGGAAATCAAAGTTAATGGTAGTGGGATTATGTTAAAAATTGAGAAAAAGGGAAATTTAACCATTTAATTTCGTATAGACCTGGTGTCAGAAAAATTGTCGTAAATGCATGTACAAGCATCGTTTTTGAGTGGGAATTGAACCATTGGAAAATAGACAAATTTTAACACGAAATTGGCTTTGGAAGAACTTAATTTCGATACTCTATGTCTGAGAAAACTAAGTTAGAAGTTTGAGTTGCTGAATTAAAATCTGCACCATTGCTGTAGTAATGTTTCTGTCGTATCTCTGTATTCATACATCATTTTGGAATGAGACTCTTACCATTAGAAAGAAGACAGAAATTAACTTGAAATAGGCTTTTGAATGGCTTAATTCAATTATGTTATGATGGAGAAAACTACGTTGCAAGTTTCAGTTGTTGAATCAAAAATCTGCACTAATGTGGTTAGAACATCCAAGCTGCAAATTTTCGGTACGATGCTCGGATTGAACTGTTAATGAATATAGACTCAAAAGAAACTAAAGTGTAAGTTCCTTTAGTTAGAAAACCCACCTTTGGGTATTAAATTATACCATTAGATTGCTTATGTGTGATTTTGAATTACTAGAATATGTTGGCAAAATTATAGCATGATCATTATGCCTTATGAATAATACATTTGAAATAGAATAAATTAGTGTATTTAAAAATCTCTTTTATCTTAATAAGTATGTGGAGGTTAGTATAAATGTTGGAGGGAAGTTAACAGCGCAATTGATATATATATTTATAGCAATGATTTGAAAGAAAATTTGAAATCTAGCTTGTGAGTAATATGCTCACAGTGAATTATTAAAAAATCGCAGAGAAATGGAAATGAAGAAAAAAAAATTGAAATGAGTAACATGCTCATAGATAAAGAAAGAAAAAGAAAAGAAAATATGAAAAATCCGTTTGCTACAACGAGAGATAATGTAGCCTATGACGTACGGGTCATAGTAAACCGTTTGCTACAACGAGAGATAATGTAGCCTATGACGTACGGGTCATAGTAATCCGTTTGCTACAACGAGAGATAATGTAGCCTATGACGTACGGGTCATAGTAAACCGTTTGCTACAACGAGAGATAATGTAGCCTATGACGTACGGGTCATAGTAATCCGTTTGCTACAACGAGAGATAATGTAGCCTATGAGGTACGGCTCATAGTAACGAATGAAATATATAATTAATGATATGAAATTTTAAGTCAAGAATTATTCGAATAATATTTGAAAGAGAACAAAAAAATAAAATTATGGAACTAAGGAAAAATTCTAAGGACCCTCCAACATGAATACTAACATAGCATACACATATTAACATGAAAATTATGTTTAGAATGAGTTAGCTACGAAGAAATATTCCAGGGGCACTTTACCAATAGTTGGAAATGAGGAATAGCGTACTAAATTTATGTTAATTCCTCGATAAGATAGAATTTATATGCATAAGACCATGTAAAATTCTTATTAAGGTTTAAGTCTAAAGATTTGATGTGATCAAATAGCGTGGATATGATTTGTGACTAAAGATGTTTAAATAGTGAGAAGGATTAGAGATTAAGGGATGATAATCAAAATTAGGACTTAGACTTTGAAATGTTATACTATGAGTCGATTGATTTATTTTATTGCCTTGAATGATTGTCTTAGTGTTGCTGATGATGTTCTAGATCAAGTAAGAACTTTTGGAATTATTATGGTGTTGATGCCTTTAGTTAATTTTTTCCTTTGAAGTTTTTTTTTATGATTTCAAATCGAATTTTGAATCAATATCATTGAGGTTGAAATAGGATCGGAGAATATAGTTAGTATTGATGTGAATTGTAATTGTAATTAAGTATCTTAACTTTTGGATTCTATAAGTTGAGTTGTAACTAAGGTTGATTGTAACCTTAAGGTGATTATTAAGTGAATGATGGCTGACTCTTTTATTTATGTATAACCTAGTGTCAATTGATGTATTTGCACTATTTGGATGTATAGGATGTTTTAATTTGAGTTGTATAAGTAGTATGAAAAATAAAATGTTATTTGGAGGTTCTGGTTGATAGAACAGGTTTTTAAAACAGGATTTACATCTTGGAAATGTTGAAATTACAGGGGAAACTCTGTCGAAATTTCCGTGAATATTTTTTAAATGAAATTCAAATTGGAATTTTTATTTATTTATTATAGTTGTCAAGTTTGATTAATAGGCTTGCCGGGCTAGAATGATCTAGTTCGTGCGCCGGTCACGATGATTGTTTTTGGGTCGTGACAAAGTTGGTATCAGAGCAGGTCGATTCAGATCGTGCCTTGGGTCAATGGAATTCAATAAGATGTAGTGTGACTATTGGGTTCCAAATATTTATTCCAAATGTCATGTCTGGCTGAGCCTGATCAACTCAGACTAGTATATGACAGTTAGAACAAATGTATGAAAGATGAATGAAACCTTAACAGAAGACGCAATATAAGGAGTATGATGTAAGGTGCGAAGAAATAAATCAGAGTGGCGCAGCGGAAGCATGGTGGCTGGTACCTATGCAGTTTAAAATTAGTCAGTCAGAAAGAATCAGTTCGTAATGGACGTATGTTGGAATCTAAAGTTGAAATTATGGAGAAATTGTTTATGCTTATTAGCAAATAAATTTCTAAAATTTCGAGGACGAAATTTTTTTAAGGGGGGTAGAATGTAATATCTCCAAGATATTTTTTAAGCCAAAGGGCAATTTAGACATTTTGGTGGTCAAATATTTTTTTTATGGGAAAATTATGGAATTTTCCACACACTTCCCTCACAAATATCTCTCCTCACTTTCTCTCCCTCGGTCCTCACTTCCCTCACCCAATCTTCATCATAATTTTTCTAAAAACTCAATAAATGCTACTTGTAATCAAACCAACACCACCCTTGATGTGTTTGGCACCCTAGATAAACTTTGAACCTCACTTTCTCCCCTTTCTCTCCTCTGCCGAGCCATCATCTTCATTAGAAGTTTGGGAGGTTTCATTTTAGCCCAATAAGTGGCTTTATATGTGTATGTCATGAAACTGTTTTGGTTGGTTTGGCGTTTTGAAGCAAGAGGTGGAAGACATAAGCATGATTGAAGTTAGGGTTTGGTTATTGGTTTGAAGCTCAAATTGATGCATAAACTGCTAGAAGAATTCAGAACCAGCTGAGGTGAGTTTCTTCCTTTAGGTTTGAATTTGATTGTACGGAGTTGAAATTGTTGTTTAAGGCGATGAATTTAGTGTTATGCTTTAAATGGAAATTGTTAACTATGAATTTGGGAAATTAATGATCACTATGTTGAGGTGTTCTTAATATTGTTGTTATTGGGCTGAAGTGGAAATCAAAGTTAATGGTAGTGGGATTATGTTAAAAATTGAGAAAAAGGGAAATTTAACCATTTAATTTCGTATAGACCTGCTGTCAGAAAAATTGTCGTAAATGCATGTACAAGCATCGTTTTTGAGTGGGAATTGAACCATTGGAAAATAGACAAATTTTAACACGAAATTGGCTTTGGAAGAACTTAATTTCGATACTCTATGTCTGAGAAAACTGAGTTAGAATTTTGAGTTGCTGAATTAAAATCTGCACCATTGTTGTAGTAATGTTTCTGTCGTATCTCTGTATTCATACATCATTTTGGAATGAGACTCTTACCATTAGAAAGAAGACAGAAATTAACTTGAAATAGGCTTTTGAATGGCTTAATTCAATTATGTTATGATGGAGAAAACTACGTTGCAAGTTTCAGTTGTTGAATCAAAAATCTGCACTAATGTGGTTAGAACATCCAAGCTGCAAATTTTCGGTACGATGCTCGGATTGAACTGTTAATGAATATAGACTCAAAAGAAACTAAAGTGTAAGTTCCTTTAGTTAGAAAACCCACCTTTGGGTATTAAATTATACCATTAGATTGCTTATGTGTGATTTTGAATTACTAGAATATGTTGGCAAAATTATAGCATGATCATTATGCCTTATGAATAATACATTTGAAATAGAATAAATTAGTGTATTTAAAAATCTCTTTTATCTTAATAAGTATGTGGAGGTTAGTATAAATGTTGGAGGGAAGTTAACAGCGCAATTGATATATATATTTATAGCAATGATTTGAAAGAAAATTTGAAATCTAGCTTGTGAGTAATATGCTCACAGTGAATTATTAAAAAATCGCAGAGAAATGGAAATGAAGAAAAAAAAATTGAAATGAGTAACATGCTCATAGATAAAGAAAGAAAAAGAAAAGAAAATATGAAAAATCCGTTTGCTACAACGAGAGATAATGTAGCCTATGACGTACGGGTCATAGTAAACCGTTTGCTACAACGAGAGATAATGTAGCCTATGACGTACGGGTCATAGTAATCCGTTTGCTACAACGAGAGATAATGTAGCCTATGACGTACGGGTCATAGTAAACCGTTTGCTACAACGAGAGATAATGTAGCCTATGACGTACGGGTCATAGTAATCCGTTTGCTACAACGAGAGATAATGTAGCCTATGAGGTACGGCTCATAGTAACGAATGAAATATATAATTAATGATATGAAATTTTAAGTCAAGAATTATTCGAATAATATTTGAAAGAGAACAAAAAAATAAAATTATGGAACTAAGGAAAAATTCTAAGGACCCTCCAACATGAATACTAACATAGCATACACATATTAACATGAAAATTATGTTTAGAATGAGTTAGCTACGAAGAAATATTCCAGGGGCACTTTACCAATAGTTGGAAATGAGGAATAGCGTACTAAATTTATGTTAATTCCTCGATAAGATAGAATTTATATGCATAAGACCATGTAAAATTCTTATTAAGGTTTAAGTCTAAAGATTTGATGTGATCAAATAGCGTGGATATGATTTGTGACTAAAGATGTTTAAATAGTGAGAAGGATTAGAGATTAAGGGATGATAATCAAAATTAGGACTTAGACTTTGAAATGTTATACTATGAGTCGATTGATTTATTTTATTGCCTTGAATGATTGTCTTAGTGTTGCTGATGATGTTCTAGATCAAGTAAGAACTTTTGGAATTATTATGGTGTTGATGCCTTTAGTTAATTTTTTCCTTTGAAGTTTTTTTTTATGATTTCAAATCGAATTTTGAATCAATATCATTGAGGTTGAAATAGGATCGGAGAATATAGTTAGTATTGATGTGAATTGTAATTGTAATTAAGTATCTTAACTTTTGGATTCTATAAGTTGAGTTGTAACTAAGGTTGATTGTAACCTTAAGGTGATTATTAAGTGAATGATGGCTGACTCTTTTATTTATGTATAACCTAGTGTCAATTGATGTATTTGCACTATTTGGATGTATAGGATGTTTTAATTTGAGTTGTATAAGTAGTATGAAAAATAAAATGTTATTTGGAGGTTCTGGTTGATAGAACAGGTTTTTAAAACAGGATTTACATCTTGGAAATGTTGAAATTACAGGGGAAACTCTGTCGAAATTTCCGTGAATATTTTTTAAATGAAATTCAAATTGGAATTTTTATTTATTTATTATAGTTGTCAAGTTTGATTAATAGGCTTGCCGGGCTAGAATGATCTAGTTCGTGCGCCGGTCACGATGATTGTTTTTGGGTCGTGACAAAGTTGGTATCAGAGCAGGTCGATTCAGATCGTGCCTTGGGTCAATGGAATTCAATAAGATGTAGTGTGACTATTGGGTTCCAAATATTTATTCCAAATGTCATGTCTGGCTGAGCCTGATCAACTCAGACTAGTATATGACAGTTAGAACAAATGTATGAAAGATGAATGAAACCTTAACAGAAGACGCAATATAAGGAGTATGATGTAAGGTGCGAAGAAATAAATCAGAGTGGCGCAGCGGAAGCATGGTGGCTGGTACCTATGCAGTTTAAAATTAGTCAGTCAGAAAGAATCAGTTCGTAATGGACGTATGTTGGAATCTAAAGTTGAAATTATGGAGAAATTGTTTATGCTTATTAGCAAATAAATTTCTAAAATTTCGAGGACGAAATTTTTTTAAGGGGGGTAGAATGTAATATCTCCAAGATATTTTTTAAGCCAAAGGGCAATTTAGACATTTTGGTGGTCAAATATTTTTTTTATGGGAAAATTATGGAATTTTCCACACACTTCCCTCACAAATATCTCTCCTCACTTTCTCTCCCTCGGTCCTCACTTCCCTCACCCAATCTTCATCATAATTTTTCTAAAAACTCAATAAATGCTACTTGTAATCAAACCAACACCACCCTTGATGTGTTTGGCACCCTAGATAAACTTTGAACCTCACTTTCTCCCCTTTCTCTCCTCTGCCGAGCCATCATCTTCATTAGAAGTTTGGGAGGTTTCATTTTAGCCCAATAAGTGGCTTTATATGTGTATGTCATGAAACTGTTTTGGTTGGTTTGGCGTTTTGAAGCAAGAGGTGGAAGACATAAGCATGATTGAAGTTAGGGTTTGGTTATTGGTTTGAAGCTCAAATTGATGCATAAACTGCTAGAAGAATTCAGAACCAGCTGAGGTGAGTTTCTTCCTTTAGGTTTGAATTTGATTGTACGGAGTTGAAATTGTTGTTTAAGGCGATGAATTTAGTGTTATGCTTTAAATGGAAATTGTTAACTATGAATTTGGGAAATTAATGATCACTATGTTGAGGTGTTCTTAATATTGTTGTTATTGGGCTGAAGTGGAAATCAAAGTTAATGGTAGTGGGATTATGTTAAAAATTGAGAAAAAGGGAAATTTAACCATTTAATTTCGTATAGACCTGCTGTCAGAAAAATTGTCGTAAATGCATGTACAAGCATCGTTTTTGAGTGGGAATTGAACCATTGGAAAATAGACAAATTTTAACACGAAATTGGCTTTGGAAGAACTTAATTTCGATACTCTATGTCTGAGAAAACTGAGTTAGAATTTTGAGTTGCTGAATTAAAATCTGCACCATTGCTGTAGTAATGTTTCTGTCGTATCTCTGTATTCATACATCATTTTGGAATGAGACTCTTACCATTAGAAAGAAGACAGAAATTAACTTGAAATAGGCTTTTGAATGGCTTAATTCAATTTTGAATGGCTTAATTCACATCATTTTCCTTTGAAGTTTTTTTTTATGATTTCAAATCGAATTTTGAATCAATATCATTGAGGTTGAAATAGGATCGGAGAATATAGTTAGTATTGATGTGAATTGTAATTGTAATTAAGTATCTTAACTTTTGGATTCTATAAGTTGAGTTGTAACTAAGGTTGATTGTAACCTTAAGGTGATTATTAAGTGAATGATGGCTGACTCTTTTATTTATGTATAACCTAGTGTCAATTGATGTATCTGCACTATTTGGATGTATAGGATGTTTTAATTTGAGTTGTATAAGTAGTATGAAAAATAAAATGTTATTTGGAGGTTCTGGTTGATAGAACAGGTTTTTAAAACAGGATTTACATCTTGGAAATGTTGAAATTACAAGGGAAACTCTGTCGAAATTTCCGTGAATATTTTTTAAATGAAATTCAAATTGGAATTTTTATTTATTTATTATAGTTGTCAAGTTTGATTAATAGGCTTGCCGGGCTAGAATGATCTAGTTCGTGCGCCGGTCGCGATGATTGTTTTTGGGTCGTGACACAAAGCCCCAAAATTTCTATAAACATTTTTTTTTTACCGAAAAAAATCTTTTTTTTTTACCCAAAACAAACTTTTTTTTTAACGAAAAAAGAAAAACAAAATTAATATGGGACTTTTTTAGGCCCACAAATAAGTAGATTTTATAGTGGGCTTGACCCCAAATAATTTTGGAATTCTGCTCTTCCCCCAGCACATTTTGCTCGCACCCAGCATGTTTTCCAAATATACCCCTGTGTGAGTTAAGTCACGCACCACTGAGCTTTTGCGTGAGGTAACTCACGCAAGTTGGCCGGTGGTCAAAACTGAAGAACAAACGTTTTTTCACTTTGGTCAGGTTTTCAACATTCAATTAACACGTTTTTAACCACTTTTTCACGTTTTTTTTTACCATATTTATTGTAGATACAAACTAGGTTATCATTCTTACCTATAAATACCCTCACAAACTTCCTCTTTTCCTCACAGTATCTTCTCCCACTCTCTCCCCCCTCTTTCTCTTCTTCTTTTTTGCTTCTATAGTCTCTAGGCTCTTTATACCCCTTTAGGTATATAGTAGTGGCTCTTGGGGGAAATAGTGGTCAGTCGAGTTTGGGAAAAAGACATCATCCCTTGAGGTAAAATTAGGTTTGCTTCCTTTTACTCCCAAAATCTTTTTACCGTGGGTAAAAAGAATCATCATGGGGGTATAAAAGGAACCAAATTTAAATTTATGTTTAATTGCATGTTTGATCCTTTATGTTTATTTTATTTTTCAAGTTGGTCCCTTATGTTTTAAAAGTTTCAAGATGGTCCCTTACGTTTTAAAAGTTTTAAGTTGGTCCAAAACGATACTCACGTTGGAATAAGTTAGTCCCTTCACTCACTTAACATTTAAAGATTCGGGTTGACAATATGGGTGATAGAACTTAACTTATTTAGAAAATCAGTTTTAAAACATTTTTTAAATTTTTTTTGTTTTATTAAACTCAATATTATGTCGCGTAAGGGACTAACTTATTACAATATGAGTAACGTTTTAGACCAACTTGAAACTTTTAAAACGTGAGGGACCAACTTGAAACTTTTAAAACATAAAGGACCAACTTGAAAACTAAAATAAACTTAAGGGATCAAACATGCAATTAAGCCTTAAATTTACCTCAAGGGATCTTGATGTCTTTTTCCCCAACATGACTGATTACTATTTTCCCCAAGAACTATTGCTATATGCCGAAGAGGGTAAAAATAACTTTTTACCCCCAAGAGGGTAAAAAGATAATAAGTAGATTAGTGAATTCAAATAAAATATATGTATTGATTATTGTAATGTTTCAATGATATTAATAAAACGAGAGTTATATTTATTAAATTTGTTTTTTTATTTGTATTTATATTTGCATTTATTTTATGTTTATGATTATGTATTGAATAAATAAAATCGAATTAATTTCTAATTTCGAATTTATTTTAAGTGCATAAATAAATTAGAATATAGCAAATAAATAATTTAGAATAAAGTGAACAAATAATTTAAAATAAAGTGAACAAATAATTTAGAATAAAGTAAATAAAATATTTTAGAATAAAGTAAATAAAATAATTTGAAAATAGTAAATAAATTAAAAAAAAAGTAGCCACTGTGCGCCACTTAACTCACGCCACTTAACTAAACTTGCGCCACTTAACTCACGCCATTTAACTTAACTTGCGCATTATTTAACACTTGCGCTAGTTAACTAGCGCATGGGCATTTTGGGCATGGCTGCAGGGCACAAGTGTTTTGTGTTGGGGGAAGAGTAGATTTCATAATTTTGTTCAATTAGGAGGCTTTAATTTAGTGGGTTTGGTGGGGGCTTTTTTAAGTGGGCTTTGAAATTTGGGGATCTATTGACACCTCTACTCATGACTCTCTTCTTGTGCCACCAAAGAATAAACTTTGTTGAGAGGTGGTAAAGGATCCATTAGCAGAATCTGAGTCCTCGCAATAGGAAACTGATCATTCAAACCACTCAAGAACCGAATAACCTGATCCTCATGCCTAAATTCCTTAACATTCCGCGTAGAAGCACAAACACATCTATGAAGACAAACACAAGAAGGTGCGGGCCTATGGCTATCAAATTCCTCCCATAGAGACTTGAATTCAGCATAATAATCATTGACAGAATTTGTGCCTTGCTTCGGATTGTTAATCTCAATTTTGAGTTTCCAAACATGAATGCGATCAGCTTTACTGAAACGCTCCTTCAACTCTCTCCATACATCAGAAATGTGATCAATATAGACAATACTCTGTGCAATTGAATCATAAACAGAGTTCATGATCCAAGAATGGATGAGATTATTGCACTCTCCCAAGAAGAAAAACTCAAAGCATCATGTGCAGGAGGAACAATGGTTCCATCTACAAATTGGAACTTGTTCTTGCCACCAAGACCTCTACGCGTAGCACGTGCCCAAGCTTGATAATTGGACGTGTTCAATTGAGGCTTGATTGTCACATAATGAGGTCCATCACTAGGATGAACATAGTAAGGTGAAGATAAATCCTGTGTTGGATCTTGAACTCCATTATTGTTAGCATTTCCATTGTTACGCACCATAGTTGCAGAAAAACAAGGAAGAAAAAGATGAACATTCAGGAATCAACGAAGGAAGAGAAAGTGATGAAATCACAAAGAAAAGCGAAAAGAAACAAGCAAAGAAGATGTAGAATCTTCAGAAGAAAACAAAGAAGAAAACGAAGCTTGATGAGTACACATCCATGGCGGAAGGGAATCGTAACTGAATCGTAACAACCTTCTCAAAACCAGGCTCTGATACCATAATAAGAAAGCTACAAATTGAGGGAAAAGGAGAAAATGAAGGAGAGAAAATTCATTATTATGAAGAGTGAATCTGTTACAATGATGCAGCACTTATTTATAGGCAAATATGAGTGCAGCTTAACTATCATACACTAACTACATCCTATCATAGCTATCTCTAACTGCCATAACAGAAACTGAGTTTGTGTGGCAAACTATGTCAGGTTACTTTCTCCTCAAGTAATCTTTCTTCTTCTTTCATTCTTAACATAATATGCATACATAATTTAGAAAATGAAAATATAAAATATTTTCATAAAGTAAATGGGGCCTAAAACTCCCTGGTGTATTCATGCTCATTTCAAATTCATTTAACTTATACCTGAGAAAATAAATGCATCATTTTGATCCATGTTACTTTTGCAGCCAAGCAAAAAAAAACCTTGATCATCATCTTTACTAGTGCCAGTATCTCTCCTATGTTCTTGTGTCTACTACTACTGGAGAAAGAATGGGATGTCTAAAGGTAACTTTAACAAGTTACATACATGTTGAAAGTCCTCTAAGCACATTTCACAAATTTACCTATGACATTTTGTCTTTCTTCAAACTTACTAGCTTCCGTGGTAGGTGGATTTCTGTTGAAGAAAACATCAAAAATAGATGATACATTAAATGGAGACCTTCCTATGATCCCTTTTTCTGTAATTCAACATGCCACTAATTACTTTTCATCATCATCAAAGTTAGGAGAAGGTGGCTTTGGACCTGTTTTCAAGGTATGAATGAAATGGATAAAGAAGCCAAGCTTCCTATGCATATATGATTTTGTTTCAAAACTATGACACATTCATGATCTCTTAAATTTATTTTCTATCTTTTTGTCAGGGTACTTTACCAGATGGGACAGAAATTGCAGTCAAAAGGCTTGCCGAAACGTCTGATCAAGGTTCAGAGGAGTTCAAGAATGAAGTAATCTTCATAGCTAAACTGCAACACAGAAACCTCGTGAAACTCTTGGGTTGCTGCATTGAAGGAA
Source organism: Medicago sativa (assembly GCF_051527215.1). Classification (NCBI taxonomy): domain Eukaryota; kingdom Viridiplantae; phylum Streptophyta; class Magnoliopsida; order Fabales; family Fabaceae; genus Medicago; species Medicago sativa. The sequence goes on along the minus strand of NC_140756.1, from coordinate 32,218,052 downwards.
ATGAAAAGATACTAGTATATGAATACATGCCGAATTCAAGCCTTGACTTTCACCTTTTCGGTATGTTTTGACATAAATATTATTCAACCTATTTCCTTTCATGATTATAATTTTTTTACTTTCTCCAAGTTAGTTTTAACTATAAGAAGTTACTATACGTCTAGCGGTAAAGGTGGTACTATCATGAGGGAAACAAAAAAAAAACTGTAACATTACAAAGAATAATCTTAAATGGGAACATTTTACATATTGGAAGATAAATTGAAATGGTATAGTAGATAGTTTTCGTATAAAACAATTATGATGGAAAAAGTGAATAACAGTCTCCATTTCTTCCTCAATAACATGAATACAATGTTCATTTGCATGGCAGATGAAGAACAACATAAGCAACTAGATTGGACATTACGACTAAATATTATCAATGGAATCGCAAGAGGACTTTTATACCTTCACCAGGATTCTCGACTTCGAGTTATCCATAGAGATCTGAAAGCCAGCAATGTTCTTCTAGACGATGAAATGAATCCAAAAATATCAGATTTTGGATTGGCAAGGAAATTTGAAAAAGGTCAAAGTCAGACAAAAACAAAAAGAGTTATTGGCACCTAGTAAGTGTTATTGGCAACTCTATTTTCAAACAAATATTATAAAATTTCACGTGATTTACAACTCACTGTGCTGTATTGATTTTAAACAGCGGATACATGGCTCCAGAATATGCTATGGCTGGATTATTTTCAGTGAAATCCGATGTTTTCAGCTTTGGAGTTCTTTTATTAGAAGTTGTATATGGAAAAAGGAACGGTGAATTCGTTCTTTCAGAACACAGGCAAAGTCTTCTATTATATGTGAGTTTGGCTTATCACGTTTCATCAACAAACTGATATTAGATGGAAAAAGAAGTTGATGACCCTACTATTCCAGTTAGAACACATAAATAGTTTTATACTTTTGTGAAATTCTTGCAATGCCCTATAATTGAAATCCTATTGGTTATAAAACAATAATAGTATACATACATACCTTGTGCTTACTTCTAACCATTTTTGTTTGGGAAAATACTGAGGTAGTAAGTAGGAAATATTAGGCCACTTGAACATAAGGGATCTAATGGCATATCATGTCATGAACCAACTATCAAAAAATAAAAGTATTTTAACATTTTTCTAACAATATTTAAAATAAAGTGTCTAAGTATTCATATTTGTATCCAGACTTGGAAGCTTTGGTGTGAAGGAAAAAGTTTGGAATTAATTGATCCAATCCACAAAAAATCATACATTGAAAGTGAGGTTATGAAGTGCATACACATTGGTCTATTGTGTGTACAACAAGATGCTGCAGATCGACCAACCATGTCCACCGTCGTTGCTATGCTAGGCAGTGACACAATGCCCATTCCAAAACCCAAGCAACCGGCATTTTCAGTTGGAAGAATTACGGAGGACAATCCAACTTTAAAAAGTTATAAGGATAATTATGTTGATGAAGTACCCATAACTATTGTTTCACCTAGATAGTTGATTCCTTTAATATTTTTTGCATAAATGTTTTTGTAGAAGTTTACTCAAACTGGGTTGTAACGCGATAAATACTTTTCTGCGAACAAGCCTTAATTGTACAATCTATTACTAAAATGGAAGACATCCTTGACTTAAATGTCATGCATTTTGGTTTTATAATTTTATTTGTGATCGAAAAGGCTTATTTGAATAAGATTAACTTGTTACTTTAGAAATGAATCCACATAGCATGGAATGTGAAATTGCAGTTATATTTCAGAAGTGACACAATGACAAATCATTGGACAATGCATGTTAAATAAAAAAGTAATAGTCAAAGGAAAGTATATTACCTCTTCCACCAACATTCGACAATGCACTGTCTGATATCCTCCCAAATGGTTGTTCGCAATGGGATGCAGCAGCGGTTACCTGCTCAGGCACGCTGGGGATCAGATTATGAATTTTATCTTTTCCCTCCTTTCTTTATCTTTCTAGTTATTCGATGTATATGTAATCCTCTTACTAGCATTGATCAAGTCAAGGAAGAAAGGGAGATATGCCAGGTCAAATATTTTGAAGATCGAGTGAAGTAAGTAAAGAAGTAGAAGTATGAGCTTAAAACAAGTACATCAGTGCAAAGAACTCTCAAAATTTGTCAAATACAGTGTCTTTAAGGTTTGTGTGTATTTTTAAAATGTGCATAAGTTGTAGAAGATTAAAAGTAAGAGATATATAGAGATAAACCGATATAGTATCGCATACGATACCTGTATTTGGATGTTCAGATAAAACAGCTGTTTTATTAAAGAAGCTGGAATTAGAGCACTAATGAGAAGCCATAAACATAATTCTGTATAGAGACAGTAAAGAGCATACAACCTTAAAATATGTACTACTGTATAAAAAACATTAAGGAAAGATAAAGCAAGACAAGTTGGTAGAGAAATCATTAGTCAAAACTTAACTACATTTTGTATATTTAATGCAAATCATGGAAAACCATTTCAATTTTATTAAACTTGGAGGCCGGCAAACAATGTAGTAGTCAGTTGAATAGTCATACAAACTTTTAAATCATTTCTCTTTCATATATCTAGAAAAACATATAAGAAGATTAGAGGAATAATTCTTTCATATTTTATTTCTACGGTCCAAGACTGTTCATATAGGAAAATGAATTACAATAAACATAATGTCAACTAATGTCTTATCATGACTAATAATTAATGGCATAATAACCAATAATATCGTTTGACTTTCCTACATACTATATATTAATACAAACACATGAAGAGTGGACTTGGTAAACATAAATTCATGACTCAAAAATTTATTATCATTACAACATCACTTGCTTAAGACTTATAAACATAGGGTCATGTTATCTTGTGCCCTAAGGGCACAAGTTAGGGAACTAAAAAGAGAAATAATAAATGAATTTTGTATTGAAAATATAAATTCTTCAACTTTTACATCATTGAATACACAAATTTCAAGAAAATACTTCTATTTTTAGCTTATTAACTTGTGCCTTGAGGGCACAAGTTAACATTTCCCATAAACATAATATCTCAATTATCATTACAACATCATTGGCAATAATTGGGATCATGCAATAGGAACATAGTACTCCATGGAAGGAAGAAAACTAAACTTGACATCAATATTTTTTGCTTTCATACTATATCTAAGCTTCAAACAACTCATTACAAAAGCTCAATCACCCACTTATGTGGGGATGACTGTAATTACTCGACACCAAAGGTTCTTAGCAATGCTTACAAAACAAATCTCAAAAGCATGCTTTCATATCTATCTTCTGAAGCAGCCAGTAGAAAAGGTTATAACTACACCAGCATAGGCGATAACCCAACAAAAGGAGATGCAGTGTATGGTCTCTATGATTGTCGTGGCGATGTAAACTTTTGTGAATTCTGTGTCGCTTCTGCTACCAGAGAAATTCTTGAGCGCTGCCCCAATAGAGTCTCCGCTACTATATTTTACAGCTTCTGCATTTTGAGGTACTCAAATGAGAATTTCTTTGGGAAAGTCACAACAAACCCTAATTGGACTCATGTTGGATCCAAAACGGTCTCTAATGCAATAGAAATTCAGAAAAGTGAGGATTTGATGAAATTTTTGATCAAAAAAGCAACTACTGAGAGCAACCAATTGTATTATATGGGTAGTTTCAACTTGAGTTCTACCGTGGGAAGGTATGGACTGGTTCAATGCAGTAGAGCAGACAGTGTTTGGAGTTTATGTTAGCAAAGGTTGCCACATGTTGTGAACAGAAGTTGGGGTGGCAGGTTTCATCTGCTAGTTGTCAAATTAGGTATGATGATTATATGTTCTATCAGAACCATGAGCAATTCCTGATCCACAAACAGGTGACACATCAATTACTTTGAGATTTTATTTACTTTATGGTGTTTCATATTCCCATTTTCACTGGTAGTAAATAGAAATTATAATCCTTTTTTATTCTATTACAGTTACAGCAAAAAAGAAAGGTACTAGTAAGTCAAGAAACTTGATCATTGGCTTTAGTGTGCTGGGATCAGTAATTCTACTAAGTTTTACTTTATACTGCTTCTGGTGCAAGAATAGAGTTAGAAAAGGTAACTTCCTAAAATAATACATGCTAATTTGTTTGGTAGCATATTTCACATATTCAAATATGGTCATTTAATTCAGATTATCAAATATAAATTAAACAAACATTTTTTACAGATTGGCTGGCACCTGCATATGAGGAAACACTGAATGCCGATCTTCCTACAATCCCATTGATCACAATTCAACGTTGTACTAATAATTTTTCAGAAACATCTAAATTAGGGGAAGGTGGATTTGGTTCTGTTTACAAGGTATTTATGATTTGGAATTTTTAATATATGTTATTTAATACGGTTAATTTTCATTATAATTTTAGTTTTGTTTCAAACATATATAGGGAATTCTGCCAGATGGAAGACAAATAGCAGTAAAAAGGCTCTCAAGAACTTCTGGACAAGGCTCGGAGGAGTTCAAGAATGAAGTAATGTTTATAGCAAAATTGCAACATCGCAATCTTGTAAGACTTTTAGCATGCTGCTTGGAAGGAAATGAAAAGCTACTTGTGTATGAGTTTATGCCGAATGCAAGTCTCGACTTTCACCTGTTTGGTATGTTATCTGATAACTACATTGCATGGTGTTGAAGGAAACATTTTAAATTTCAATTAGTGCAATATTTGTTTTAACATTTTATGAGTTCTACTTAATTAGTTTTCAGCTCTCAAACAACCGACATTTTTATCGTTTCTCTCCATTTCTGTTGATTTTTAGTTGGAAAAATATCTTCTAGTTCAGACTAGTCAATTGTTAATATTAATGATGTGGGCTATGAAGTAGTTGGGAGTAAGGTAGAACTTTATTGTGTACTAATACTTGTCATAAGAGTATCATGAATTGAACTATATGATATTGATATCTCTTTACTTGGTGAATGAAAGACACAACTCAAGTCATAATCCCCAGGAAAGTTGTGGCTCATTTTGTTTTCAAGATCTTTATGTGAAACTACCGACAAGATATCTTATGAAAAGTCGATAAATAATGCATACAGAAAAGTCTTCTTAAAAAAGAAATGCATACAGAAAAGTGTGTGAATACACATAATGCATTTTTTCCATGCTAAGGCAAACACTTGCTATCTGCTTTTTGCTAGTTCCCTTAAGACTTGTTTGGGTGGAACTTTTATAATTAAGAGTGAAAATAATTAATAAAATTGTAGAAGCAAACAAACCATACGGCCTATTAGATATCAGAAAACATTTTATTTAATTGTTTGTTTTGTTTTTATTTTTAATTATAAAACTGCCGCAATTTTCGTTGTTTCCTATTTGCAAAATATTTATTTAGTGAAAACATAACAAAACTTTTCTATAGAAAACAAAAACATTTAATTTACATGTACATTATGAAACAAGGTGATAGGTTTTGTAATTAGAGCAAAAACAAAAAATGAAAATAAAAAACATATTTTTCAAACTAAATATGCCTTTCAGTTTTCTATATCAGACACTGATGTTTTGTTGAGATCTCTTCTGTCTCTTTGTTGTCAGATAATGAAAAGAGAAAGCAACTAAATTGGAAACTAAGTTTGAGCATTATCAATGGAATAGCTAAAGGTATTTTAAACCTACATGAGGACTCTAGACTAAGAGTAATCCATAGAGATCTCAAAGCTAGCAATGTTCTGTTAGATCATGAACTGAATCCCAAAATATCAGATTTTGGATTGGCAAGGGCATTTGACATAGGCCAGAACCAGGCAAATACAAGACGAATAATGGGCACTTAGTGAGTTATTCTTGGTTGAAAATTAATGGAATTCTTTGTAATATATTCCTTGATGTAAGAAAAATAATAAACTTCTATTGATTTCCAATAGTGGATACATGGCACCAGAATACGCAATGGAAGGAGTATTTTCTGTGAAAACGGACGTATTCAGCTTTGGAGTACTAGTTTTGGAGATCATTAGTGGGAAAAAGAATACTGGATTCTATCTATAAGAACATGGTCAAAGTCTTCTTTTATATGTGAGTTTTTCATTCTTATCTGATCAAGAATTTAAACATTAGTGTTAACTAGAGCATAACAATATTCACAATAACTTGCAGACATGGAAAAAATGGTGTGAAGGAACGTGTTTGGAAATAATGGATTCGGTACTTGGAAAATCATGTATCGACGACAATGAGGTTGTGAGGTGGATAAACATAGGTCTTTTGTGTGTTCGAGAAGATGCGGCAGATAGACCAACCATGTCAACTGTTGTTGTTATGTTGGCAAGTGACACAATGATCCTTCCAAAACCCAAACAACCTGCATTTTCAATCGGAAGAATGACCTCTGATGATTCATCTACCTCAAAAAGTTTCAAGGATCCTTCCATCAATGATGTAACAGTCTCAAACATTTTACCTAGGTAAGGATATCAGGACAAACACCTATTTCCTTTGTTGTAATCAAACAGGAAGATTGAATGCCAAGGAAGTGAAGACTTTTCGGATTTATGAAGTTAGACATAAACATATATCCTATGCTGATTTGGAGAATAGACCACAATTGTACGTATTATTAGAGACAGGGGAAGACTAAGGAAAAGAACTACAACATATATGAGATTTAGTAACACTTCAAAATTGTAACTAAATCAAAAACAAATGTTACTATTTAGATCTTGTAACATTTGACAAATGTTTGGTAAAGCCCGTGTTACTAAATGATTTCAGTAACACTTGAGAGTATTACTTGTAACACTAAAAAAAAAATACTTATTCTGTAGCTAATTTGTAGCCAATCTATAGCTAACAGGTAGGTTCAGTTGTAGCAAATTATATTGCATAAATGTTACTGAATAGTGATGACTAGGTAGATCAATCAGTAAATCATTTATATATTTGTTTTCGAAAATTCAACAAGCTAAAATTGATTGACATTGAAAAGAACAAATACATTATATATCTTTTCAAAAACCAAATACATTGTATATCATTGGAAATATAAAATGAGTAGCTACCACCCTAATTTAAGCAAATCAAACTAAGTTTAATTCAAACGGCACACATCGTTTCTCAACTACAGTGAATCTCTGACCAGCCCTCTAGAAGAGCTCATCTCCCCTGAACTTGCAGCAGCCATATGTGCAAACTATGCCCAACATAACAACGACTAAAAGAGATATAGAAATAAATGTTCTGTTTTGAAATTTTTACACGACAGCATTCTATGGTTGTCAATTATCCATGTACCTAACACTATCAATTGGAATTTTTTTTTCTTGTTGCATTTTTGGAACTACAGATCTTTGTTATTATAGAATATATTGGACAGCCTCAATGCACTGTCAGAGACCCATATTAACCTTGTAGACCAAATCCAAGATCAGTTTCAGCTAATTCATGACACATTTTTAAATAGAAGGGTCAATTTAGAATTACAAAGACTAAAGTCATTAAAGGAGGAAATAATATTCAATAAACAAGTACATCAGTGCAAAGAACTCTCAAATGAATGTCAAATACAGTGAATTAATTCATAACTCTCAAATGAATGTCAACCATAAGCTTCCAAGTCTATATACAAATATGAAAAGTTAGACGCTTTAGTTGAAACATTGTTAGAAAAATGTTAAAATACTTTTATTTTTTGATAGTTGGTTCATGACACGATATGCCATTCGATCCCTTATGTTCAAGTGACCTAATATTTCGTACTCGCTACCTCAGTATTTTCCCGAACAAAAATGGTTAGAAGTAAGCACAAGTATGTTTGTATATTATCATTGTTTTATATCCAATAGGATCTCATTTAGAGCTCTTGCAAGAATTTCGCAAAAGTATAAAACTATTTATGTATGTATTCTAATTGGAATAGTTGGGTCGTTAACTTCTTTTTCCATCTAATATCAGTTTGTTGATGAAATGTGATCAACCAAACTCACATATAATAGAAGACTTTGCCTATGTTCTGAAAGAACAAATTCACCATTCCTTTTTCCATAAACAACTTCTAATAAAAGAACTCCAAAGCTGAAAACATCGGATTTCACGAAAATAATCCTACCATAGCATATTCTAGAGCCATGTATCCGCTGTTTAAAGTCAAAAGTACACTGTCAAACTCAGAGTTGTGAATTATGTGAACTTTTCTAATATTTGTTTGAAAATAGAGTTGCCAATAAACACTTACTAGGTGCCAATAACTCTTTTCGTTTTTGTCTGAATTTGACCTTTTTCAAATTTCCTTGCCAATCCAAAATCTGATATTTTGGGATTCATTTCATCGTCTAGAAGAACATTGCTGGCTTTCAGATCTCTATGGATAACTATAAGTCGAGAATCCTGGTGAAGGTATAGCAGTCCTCTTGCGATTCCATTGATAATACTTAGTCGTAATGACCAATCTAACTGCTTATGTTGTTCTTCATCTTCCATGCAAATGAACATTGTATTCATGTTATTGAGGAAAAAATGGAGACTGTTATTCACTTTTTCCATCATAATTGTTTTCTACAAAAACTATATACTATGCCATTTCAATTTATCTCCCAATATGAAAAAAGTTCCCATTTAAGATTATTCTTTGTAATGTTACAGTTTTTTTTGCTTAGTCTAACATCCTTTTACCTCATGAATTTACCACCTTTACCGCTAGATGTATAGTAACTTCTTATATTCAGAACTAACTTGGAGCAAGTAAAAAAATTGAAATCATGAAAGCAAATAGGTTGAGTAATGTTTATGTCTAAACATACTGAAAAGGTGAAAGTCAGGGCTTGAATTTGGCATGTACTCATATACTAGTATCTTTTCATTGTCTTCAATGCAGCAACCTAAGAGTTTCACAAGATTCCTATGTTGCAGTTTAGCTATGAAGATTACTTCGTTCTTGAACTCCTCTGAACCTTGACCCGGCGTTTCTGCAAGCCTTTTGATGATCTTATATTCACCCGATAGTACCATGTTTGAAAAATTCAAAAAAAATCCCTGCTGGTCGAATTTGATATGTAAAATCTTGGAATGATGCTACTTTTTTGGCATTATAGTGGTACAATCTGAAACTGAAATTTTTATTTCACAAAATAAATACGTGCGAGAAATCTTGGACAGGTTTCAAATGAAATATTGCAACTATGTGGAGCACATCTAATGAAGTTGTGTTGAACCTGTTTCTAGATCCTAAAGGAAAGAAAATTGGTAGTACACTTTACAAGAAAAGTTTAGGAAAAAATTTTGCTTGGCTTTATGGTTAGCGATTATGCTGAAGATTTTGATGATTGAAAAAGCATTTCGTCATATGTTTTCATGCTTGGTTTTGAGCTGTGTCAACTGTCACTTTATCAACAACCAGAGTTTGTTGCTCCAACAACATGTGCTTGTTCAGAGAAGCAATCAATTATCACTTTATCAACTCCAGTAATGCGACCTACTTCAATTGACTCATAGTTTGATTAAAAAATGCACAAGTTCCTGTCACTAGAGGAAAATAAAAGGTCTATTTCTGCAGCCAAAACAAAATTAAAGATGCACAACACTAAAGAAAGTTGTTTGAAGCTAACAAAATCGCTTTAGAGCTTATGGTGGTTGATGCACGTGTATAGACAAACTCCTATTTTGAGATTTAATATAAATTAGTAGCAAATTTAAACTACAACATAAGATCAACTATCTAGGTATAAAACTAGTAATAGTAAGTTCGTTAATCGAGTTATCGGTGTAACTTTTTGAAGTGGAATCTTCATCATTGAACATTCTTCCGACCGAAAATGCTGGTTTTTTTGGTTTTGGAAGGATCATTGTGTCGCTCCCTAGCATGAGAACAATGGTGGACATGGTTGGTCGATCTGCAGCATCTTCCTGCACACACAGTAAACCGATGTGTACGCACTTCATAACTTCACTTTCGATGTATGATTTTCTTTGGATCGGATCAACGAATTCCCAGCTTTTCCCTTCACACCATAGTTTCCAAATCTGCATACAAATTTGAATATTCGGACATTATGTTGCAACATTTTGTTAGAATATACTACGAAAGGAAAATTTTCTTTTTTAGGTTGTTGGTTCATTAGAAATATATTATATCTACTAATTGTTATTTACTTTTTTGGCGAGGGGCATGTAATGATATTTGAAGGCAGTAAACCTGGAACTTGATACTGAATTTTTATTGTTAACTTTGTTCGTGTGGGAGTAAAATGCAAGATATGTGATCAAGTTCCCTTTTCTGATAATGGTTCACTTTTGATGGCCTCTAATATCCCTTTTGATGCAAAATAACAAAAAAGAAAGAAACTTTGTATTTGGTGAATAATAAAAAATAAGAACTTCAGGTCATTAGAAACAGTTCGGCTTACAATAAACAGTTCGATTTGAAAAGGTCCAGTTCAGTTTTCTGTACAGGTTTCAGTTCCGTTAGGTTGAAAAATATAGAACCAATTCACTGAACCATTATATCAGTTCAGTTTGGCACCAGAATACGCAATGGAAGGAGTATTTTCTGTGAAAACCGATGTATTCAGCTTTGGAGTACTAGTGTTGGAAATCATTAGTGGGAAAAAGAATACTGGATTCTATCTATCAGAACACGGTCAGAGTCTTCTTTTATATGTGAGTTTTTCATTCTTTTCCGATCAAGAATTTATACGATAGTGTTAACTAGTGCTTAAAATTATTCACAATAACTTGCAGACATGGAAAAAATGGTGTGAAGGAACGTGTTTGGAAATAATGGATTCGGTACTAGAAAAATCCTGTATAGATGAAAACGAAGTTGTGAGGTGCATAAACAATGGTCTTTTGTGTGTTCAAGAAGATGCGGCAGATAGACCAACCATGTCAACTGTTGTTGTTATGTTGGCAAGTGACACAATGATCCTTCCAAAACCCAAACAACCTGCATTTTCAATCGGAAGAATGACCTCCGATGATTCATCTACCTCAAAAAGTTTCAAGGATCCTTCCATCAATGATGTAACAGTCTCAAACATTTTACCAAGGTAAGGATATTGGGACAAACATCTATTTCCTTTGTGAAAATCGAACAGTCGAACAGGAAGATCGAATGCCAAAAAAGTGAAGATTCTTCGGATTTATGCAGTTAGAAAAAATCATGTAGAATAGACCACAATTGTCGTATAATTAGAGACAGAGGAAGACTATACATAACAATGACTAAAAGAGATTTAGAGTTAAATGTTCTGTTTTGAAATTTTTACATGACAGCATTCTGTTGAACTTACTTAGAACTAGTTAACTTGCACACCATTTTAAGGCAATCTATGGTTGCCAATTTATCATGTACCTAACACTATCAAGTTAGGCATGGACACCGTTCAGTTAAGGAAAGAATACTAAACCTGAATTTAGCTTACCATGTTTGGCCAAACTAAACAGTTCTGGATCATCCCAAACCAGACTGGTTCTTTGGTTCGTTTTTACAGTTAAGCCAAACTGAAAACTTCAGGTTCACTGCAAAGCCCCGAGTCCCGACCAAACTGTTTGTATGCAAATTGAACTGAACAGCTACAACATGACATAAACTTTTCAACACAGATTATTTTAAAAGTTCTGAACTGCAACACAGATTGTTTTGTTTTCTTTATGAAGACAAGAAATTTGGGGCCTAGTTGAACGTAGTTTACTATTTGCTAAATTGCATATTTGGTTTGCTAAACTTAATTGTTGTTTTCATATCGGTCCCTTATCTAATTAACGTTATGTTTTGGTCCCTTAAGTTATCCTCTGTCAACCAAATAAATCTTCCCTGTCAAAAATGTTAACTCAATGTCTAAAATGGAGACACGCCTTCAATCAGAAGTTTCTTTGCAACAGAGACAATAACATTATCTCACCCACCATAGACCAACGGCAACAACAGAAACGATGTCTTATCTCACGAAGTAGGATCAAACAAAAAACTCTTCAAATTGAACATCTTAATTAAAACAACTCATTCAACAATTTATGAAATGCAGTTCAACTTTGCCTTAAATGTGTCTGTCTGTAGTGTATGTATGTATATATAACACATACAACATTAGAGTTATTAAAACTAAATATCGTTCATACTTACCTTAGTATATTTAGCATAGTTCTTAAAACAAAAAAGCTACCTAAAACAAAAATAAAACCATCACAGACTCATATAGGATAACATGGTTGGTGTGTTTTCTGGGAAAGTGAGAAGAAGTACTTCCCTTCGGTGGTGGCCGAGGCGAACCATCACAGACTCATTCCAATGAAACGTAAAGGTTTTGGAAGCATTTTCTGGGATAAACAGTAAATTTGGTCAACTATTTTCAGTAGAAAAAGCTCCTAAATACAAAAGGAAAACGCTATCACACGTTAATGGTCGATTTGGTCAATTTTTTCTTTTATCGTGTTAGTAATTCTTGTAATTTTAAGATAGGTAAAAAATTATTTAGTTCTTTCTTTTTTTGACTTATTTTCAAAATTGGAGAGTGTACATATTTTCTAGACATCATTGTACAATTTCCCAAAAAACCAAAAACAAATATCTCATCTGTTGAGTTGTTGTCAAAGAAAGAAACTCAAACATGGTGAACACAAATCAAGAAGAAATCAAACAAGACCATGAACATGTTTATGATAGACACAAAGAGTTAAAGCTTCTTGATGAATCAAAAGCAGGTGTAAAAGGACTTGTAGATGCTGGTTTGACCAAAGTCCCAAAGATTTTCATTCATGATAAGATTCATGAACATAACAACAAACAAACCAGTTCAACCAATCTTAGTATTCCAACCATAGATTTTGGACCTTTATTTACCGACACAAGTTCAAGTTCACGTTTAGAGATAATTGAGAAAGTGAAGCATGCAAGTGAAAAGTGGGGGGTCTTTCAAGTGGTCAACCATGGTATTCCATCTACTGTTTTGGATGAAATGATTGATGGAGTTGTTAGATTTCATGAACAAGACACTGAAGTGAAGAAAGAGTTTTATTCTCGTGATATTACTAAAAGAGCTTATTTTCATACCAATTTTGATTTGTATGTTACTCCTGCTGTTAATTGGAGGGATACTCTTTCTTCTGTTATGGGTCCTCAGCCTCTTGATCCTCAAGATCTGCCTACAGTTTGCAGGTATATTTATCATGTACTCTCTTTGATACTTTTTTTAATCAAGTAGTTTAGGGGTTAGAAATTCACATCTCCGAGAAATTCTCATTTTAAGGTAAGTAAGTGGAGGATCCGAAGTTCGAACCATGACCTAAGCTCACGGAGACTTTTAAGGAATTTTTGTTTACAAAGTTAGGTACAAACTTTGACAAAAAATTTAGAAATTTATTTATAGAATGTTGTCAAAACTGTCTAGTAATACTTATTTAGATTTACATCTACCTGAATAAGTTATTACAATCAAATTCATTTGTTCATAATGCATGGATCCCTTACATATTTTCTTTAAAATGAATCATTACTACAGTACAATGGTTGGTCTTGTGCTTTTACTCAAAATTAGGTACAAACCTTGCATTTAACTAAAAATATACAAAAATTCAGATTTTAATATATTTAACTTGTTAACATGCAGAGATATAACAATTAAGTACTCTGACTATGTTAACAAAGTGGGGATGATTCTGTTTGAATTGCTTTCTGAAGCATTGGGACTCAATTCCAGTTACCTTAAAGACATAGATTGTGCAGAAGGACTTTTCATAATTTCCCATTATTACCCACCTTGCCCTGAGCCAGAACTCACTTTTGGCACAAGTGCTCATTCTGACAGTAGCTTCCTTACCGTTCTCTTACAAGATCAACTTGGTGGCCTCCAAGTTTTCCACGAAAATCAGTGGGTTGATGTCACACCGATTCCTGGCGCTTTGGTCGTTAACCTGGGTGACATGATGCAGGTAGAAATGTCATATCTATCTATCTATCTATCTACTATTAATTATAGAATGATTAAGTGGACACATGCCATCTCCTTGTAACTTCATTTTTCCATCGATAGCGTCTTTCGAGTACATGTACTTCTACGAAGTTTTAAAGCTACTACCTACTAGTCTTTGTCATAAAATAAGTTTTCAACTTGTTTAGAAGCAAACAATAAATTCCTCAACTAGTAACATATTATGAGATGATGATACAATAGACATTCAAAAACGTGTCTTTAAAACAAAACAAATAGAGTAATACTCACTGCTTCCAGCTGCAAAATTTGCTTTCTGTTTTTTCTTGATTTAATGTCTAGTAATCATCAGACTCAAAAGGTTATCCAAGTACACCAAATTTATATTATATTTTGTTATATATTCCCAATCCTAATTGTGAATCTTTCAAGATCAAGCTAATCCAAATTGGCCTTATATGTCCAAACAATATTTTGCAGCTAATCACCAACGATAAGTTTCTAAGCGTTCAACAGAGTTCTGGCACCAAAAATTGGTCCAAGAGTTTCAGTAGCATACTTTTTCAGGCAGCATCTTCCCCCTGAGAATTCAAAACTATATGGACCTATAACTGAGTTGCTCACGCCGGAGAATCCTCCTGTTTACAAGGAAACATCGGTTAAAGGCTTTGTCTCACACTTTTATGGAAAAGGACTAGATGGTAATTCTGCACTAGATCACTTCAGAATTCAGGCTGGAAAGCAAGATGAATGAATAAATTGGCTGATAGGAATGTAAATTTGCTTGAAAGGTGTAAAAGTGAGAGATTCAACGTGACTTGTTTGTAAACTCTCCAATCTTGGTCTTATGAGTCTGAGATTTTAGTTTCCATGTAATTACTTTCTTTTCTAAAATTTGGCGTAAACTATACAAGTTAATCAACCATTGAGTAAGAACTAAAGTTATGTAAACTTGGGTTTTAAATTGCAGACGTGATACCAGTCTGTCACAATTTTTTATTTTGCAGAGAACTGTGATTAAATGCAGATGATGCATCCTTAATTGCAATCACAGATACATCCAAAAGTTTAATATTACAGCATGATCGCTAATACAACATGTAGTGGAGAGATTATCCAAGAAATTATGCTAGATTATAAAGATTTTCGGGATAAATAACTAGCACAATTGATAAAGGCTATAGAACAAATAACATTGCTGCTGCAAACGAAATTACAGCACATGGCTATAAAAATAATCTTGCTGCAGTAATATGAATTCAAATGGAACCTTCCATATGATTCAAATAACAGCAATTTCAATATGCTGTAATTCAAATTCCAATAGAATCTACCATATCAAGATTGTATTGATTCATAGGACAACCATTTTAGAATCCAAAAAGTTTGCACCTACTATGTGCATTTACATTGCGAGTATTTGGAAATAAAATCTCAAAAAGTTAGCACCTACTATGTGCATTCCCACAATAAAAAACAGAAAATTAAATCCAAAAAGTTGCACCTACTGTGTGCACTTACACCCTTAATTTCAGAAAATAGAATCTCAAACCCTTAACCAATGTTGTCACAGCCTCGCAGGTGCTATTTATCCGAAGGAGTTGCAGCTAGATTATCACCAACACTCGCGGAAGCCAATCCCTGCAGATAAGAAGTCATAATCAAAACTATAAACCACGTAACGAAAAATACCATTAAACCACAATCCTCCTAAATCTAAATCAAAGTTTGCATTTGGAGCCAATAAAGTAGCACTGAAACACATAATAAAATAGAAACTATAAAAAGAAGGGCTAAACTTATAGACAGTGCCACATACACAATTCTTATTGTGCTAGATACAAAGGAACAATTATTTTCATCAAAAAGATACAATAAAACAGTTTTTCACTATACACCTTTTGATAGCTGTTAAAAGTTGCTGCGTATTTTTAGAGTAGAACAGTATAAACAGGAGGTAAGAAACTGTATCTATGTTTTATTAGAACAGTACGAACAGGAAGTAACAAACTGTATCTATGTTTTATCATAAAAAATAATGTAAACTATTACACCAGAAACTATAGACACACAAGCATACTAACATTTGCAGGTATATCTTGTTGCGAAGGTGGATCAGATGGCGACACGTGTTCACTCGCCTCAACCGATTCACTAGCCAGTATCATTGAAAGTGGAGCAGGTTGTGGCATGTCTTCACTCGCTTCAACCAATTCCCTAGCCCGTTTCACAGCTCTAGAAATCTTTGAATCACTTACATCCACCCCAAACTCGCGCTTTAGATATTCGCTTCACGGCGACTAAGGCTAGGTTCGGTTCTGATCTTGTCCTCAAGTTTGTTAACAACCCATTTCCCGTTAGCTTGTTTATTTTTAATCCCTTCTTTACAGCAAGTGTGTTTCGAAACAAAAGTCTTGATTTGAAAACTTTGATAGAACTCACTCTAGCTACAAAAGATCTCCCACTTGCATTCTTGTTGCTTGCATTTTGCCCTAGCTCTATTCTTGTCATTCTTGACCCATTTTATCTCCCTTCTTAAATGGATATTGTAATCCTTCACAGCTGTCTTAAAACTTGTTAGGTTAGTGAACAACATCCCAAGCTCAAGACTTACATAACCAAACTTTGCCGATTCATCGAATTGAGGGTACACAGGTTTCTTGCTTCCTTCTTCTTCTTCTTCATCATCCGACGAACTTATTGGAGTCTTAAGCTCTTCAGAATGATAATTATAGAAGTCACTATCTTCTTCATTTGTTTTGTCCACAACACCTGCATTCTCCTCAAAATAATGTTCCGCATCAGTAGACATTCTCCTCGCGCTTTCGGGATCAACTATCATGTTACAAAAAGAAACAACAATATAAAATGAGTTTGTTTAAAAAATGTATGTGACGCAGTACGGAAGCGTAGGGTTAGCAAGCGCTAAACCTAGATAGAAAAGAACAAGTTTGCAAGCGACAAACTTGTGAAAATAGGGTTGCAAGCAACAAACCTATCAAAATAAGGGTTTCCGGAATCCACCAGAATTGAGAGAAAATCTCGAATAATTTTATTGAATCAAAAAGTGTGCCTCTTAGGCTACATAAGTTCTGCTTATATAGTGAAAGAAATAACAAACCCGTGGGCCAAAATAAAATAAAACGGAATAATAATAGAAAGTTCTAGAAAATTACTAAGATTTGGCTAAATAATAAATACTACTAAATTACTAAGAAACCCTCCTGCATCAGTATGCTTTTATAATAGCAAGTGCATTCAGTTTGCATTCTATAACATGAAAATAACATGCAGTGGCAGAGTTACAGACAATTTAGCAGTGCTAGACGGAAACATAGGTCAGTCTAGTTGGTAAGGACTCAACTCAAATCTCACGAGGAATGAAGTTTGAATCTTGTTGTCAATCCGAGAACCTCATTTGTGTGTATCTGAAACTACCTGATCCTCCTGAGGCCCCGGGACCCAACCCAAGTAAAAAAATTCTATCAACATTTGATTTTAAACTAATAGACATGTAAAATGAATATGCTGCTCATCTATTAAACTCAAGGTTAGCATTTTTTTCATGTTAAAAAGGGTTACAAACAAAACTCCAGCAGCAGTGATAACAGGGAGTTAAAAAAACGTGTATGTTTGGTTCCACTTCTACAGGGGTTAAAATTGATTCTGGAGGTGTAGAATTGATTATGACATGTTTGGTTGCTTTCGAGAGAATTGATTCTACTTGAAACTAGGATTTGTAGTTTTTGATTCTAGAATTGATTTGTATACACAAATCTATTGTTCAATTCACTTTTACATGAACGTATTTAAACACAAATCTCTTTACCTTCAAATCACTTTTAATCAGAATCAATTTTACAAAATCAATTCTTATCACAGAACCAAACATACACACGCCCTTTATTTCGAAAACGTTTTCAATTCTCATTTCTTAAAATTTTTGTTAATTTTACTTGCTAACTAAGATATAACAGACTATTGAAATAAATAATTGTGTGTATTTTTTTTAAAAATAATGAAAATGTCCAAAAATTGCTACTATCAGTAAAAAAAAAAAAAAAATACTTAATCCCTAACTATCATGTCACTTCTCTCCATCATAAAAGTCTCGAATCTTGTTATTAACGAGTTAAAATGAACCCATGTTTAAGAAAAATGTTTTCACGAAATAAACGGGGCGAACTTGGCCAATAGTAACACATGCACTCTTCCCTTTGCAAAAGACCTAACGCAAAAAGACCCATACAACACTCAATGATTTGCGAAGAAGTGAAGAAATAATGGTTTAGATCATACCTTTGGTAAATAATGACGAAGATAGTGCCAAAACCTTGTTTCTTGTGAAGAGGAGGAACAGAGCAATGCGTTAGAATTGGTGGAATGTGGAGAGTTTTTTGTTAGGGCATTGTGAAATTGAGAGAGAGAGAGGGTCACTCTAACTCTAAACACATTCCTCGATAAACAATCAAGCAATGACGTTTGGCGGGAATTTAGTGGAGCCCAACATTGTTTATTACTCCTCCGTTCCATAATACATGACACGGTTGACGCTATTACACATGTCAATGTATAATTTTGAGCTTAAATATCTTGAATAATATATTAGAAAAAATTACGAAAATTTGATATTTTGAAAATACTCATCGAGACGAATCTAACGACATCTTATATGATATTATTTATCTTTGTATATTAGTAGAAAAATATGGTCAAGGTAAGTTAGGTCAAAATTGTATATTTTCAAATGTGTGATCTACTGCGGGACGGATGGAGTAGAATTTTGCTTTTTTGAACCCCAAAACCGTTTTTTTTTTTGCCAGGTAGCCTAGTGGCTAGAATTCACCTTATAAGCTGAATAAGTGGGGTGTCCGGGGTTCGAACCCCGGCCCCTGCATATAATAATGCATTGTCCTAACAACTGAGTTATGCACACGGGACTACCCCAAAACGGTTTGATTCATAAATCCTTAACTTTTTTTTTTAGGAATGACATTTCGACAACCAATTTTCAACAACTTTTGTGACAACTCTCTTTCATACTCTCATTATACTTTTATTCTCTCTCTTACTTTTTCTCTCTTTCTATTGTTATTGTCCAATAAGAATGGAGGATAAAGGTTGTCCCTAAAAAGTTGTTAAAAATTGAATGTCAAAATATCATTCCTTTTTTTTTTTTTTTTTGTGTTTATAGATCTTTTGAGAGAGAAATCTTCCCAACATTGTTTTATGCCCTTCACATTGTTAAAAAGTGCTTTAGATTTTTCGGATTGTAACCCCCGATGGTACAAAATCTACTGGGAGTTATGACCCGATGAGAGGTTGAGTAATCTTAGGGGAGCTATGGAGCGATCACATAAGAGCCTTTAAGATACATGTTAGCATTTTTCATTTTTTTTAATTAAGAGTAAATTACACTCTTCTCTTCAAAAGGAAGCTTGGGACAAACACATATTTCCTTTGGGATAATCGAAAAGTCGAACAGGAAGATCGAATGCCAAGAAAGTGAAGACTCTTCGGATTTATGCAGTTAGAAAAAATCATGTATCCTATGCTGGTTTGGAGAATAGACCACAATTGTACATATAATTAGAGATAAAGGAATACTATACTTAACAAGTAACAACGACTAAAAGAGACTTAGAGTTAAATGTTCTGTTTTGAAATTTTTACATGACAGCATTCTGTTGAACTTACTTAGCACTAGTTAACTTGCACAGCAAGTTAACTTGTTCTGCAAGTTATTCTACACCATTTTAAGACAATCTATGGTTGTCAATTTATCATGTACCTAACACTATCAAGTGGGAAAAGCTTTGTTATTTTTGTATGTACAGATCTTGTTATTATAGAATATATATTGGAAAGTCTCTAGCGGATCAGTTAGGCATGGACACCGTTAATTCTGAACCTGAATTTAACAGTTTTACGGTTCATGTTCGCCTCAAATCAAACTAGTTCTTTGGTTCCGTTTACCATGTTCGGCAAACTAAACAGTTCAGGATCACCCCAAACCAAACTGGTTCTTTGGTTCGGTTTACAGTTCAGCCAAACTGAAAACTTCAGGTTCATCGCAAAGCCCCAACCAAACTGTTCATATGCGAACCGAACTGAACAGCTACAACATGGCATGAACTTTTCATGTATGAACCAAACTGTTTTTTATTGGTGCTGAACTGGTTATGAACAGTTCAAAATATGATTATTTGGTATTTAACTAGTTCAAAAACTTCTTTTGAGGTTCTGAACTGCAACACAGGGAAGGTTGTTTTATTTTCTTTATGAACACAAGAAATTTGGGGCCTAGCTGACCTTAGTTTACCATTGGCTAAATTGCGTATTTGGTCACTTAACTTATTTGTTGTTTTCATATTGGTCCCCCAACTAATTAATGTTACGTTTTGGTCCCTCCGTCAACCAAATAAATTTTCTCCGTCAAAAACGTTAACCCAATGACTACGGAGACACGCCTTCAATCCGAAGTTTCTTTGCAACAGAGACAATAACTTTATCTCACCCACCACAGACCAACGGCAACAACAAAAATGATGTCTTATCCCACTAAGTAAGATCGGCTATGCCCATACGGATCAAACAAAAAACAATTCAAATTGAACATCTTAATTAAAACAACTCATTCAACAACTTATGAAATGCAGTTCAAAATTGCCTTAAATGTGTCTGTCTGTAGTGTATGTATATATAACACATACAACATTAGAGTTATTAAAACTAAATATCATTCATAATTACCTTAGTATATTTAGCATGGTTCTTAAAACAAAAAAGCTACCTAAAACAAAAATAAAACCATCACAGACACAGACTCATTTAGGATAACATGGTTGGTGTGTTTGGGTGGGAAGTGAGAAGAAGAACTTCCCTTCGGTGGTGGCCGAGGCACCATCACAGACTCATCATTCCAATGAAACATAAAGGTTTTGGAAGCATTTTCTGTGATAAACAGTAAATTTGGTCTTCTAAATACAAAAGGAATGCTATCACACGTTAATGGTCAATTTGGTCAACTTTTTGTTTTTTTGTGTCAGTAATTTTTGTAATTTTAAGATGGGTAAATAGTTAGTAATTTTGAGAACCTGACCATCTCATGCTCACTTGTCTTTTGTGATCTTTCTTGCTCTATTTACCAGCTGTTTGATTGATCTGAAGGATGAGTATTTAGATGACGATTTCTTTGACATGTATATGAAGAACACATGCTAGCATTTGTCCTCTTTTAATTTAATGTGATGTGATGAGTATGTCAATAGTACTTTGAAATTATGTAATTTAGTAAAAAACTTGGGTGGTGGTGGGGGGACCTAATTCTCTCTTTGATTTTGTAAATTTTTTTATTTTTTGTGTGAAGTAATCAAATAAATCATTGACAATTATTTTTGGGTTCCGTTTAAGCGAAATTGAATTTTGGTGGTTTTGATGACTTTGTCTCTATATCTCTTCTAATCAATCATTTCCTCATCAAAATAAATTTTTTAAGGGTTTTGCGAACAAATGTCTTAAGGACATTGTTTAAGGAATCCACTAAAAAAAATTGTCTTGAAAATATTAATAAAACACATATGAAAGTCGTAACTATACAATTTCTAATCTAAAAATTACCATTTTTTGATGCTTAAACATTCAAATATCGTTCTCTCTCATAAAAAATTCAGTATTGTCATCAATGTCACATTTTTTTTTTAGTGGCTGGGATTTGAACCCCGGACCTTGCATATTTTATGCATTGTCCAAATCAACTGAGTTAAGCTCACGAGGACATCAATGTCACATTTTAATATCACTCAATAATTTTTCTTTGGGTTAACAGTGTTTTATGTAACGCCCGTTTTGATTATTTAATTATTTTAATGAGTTTTAGAATATATTTATATGATTAGTGTGATTTATATGATTTATGTGATTTATATGTTTTTAGAGAAATTTATGAGACGTTGTGACTTATTTTATTGTTTAATAAAATAAGATTAAAATAAAATAAATATTAAGTTGTGGGGTTATTTTGTGTAGAAATATATTTGTTATTTGATGTAGATATATATTTGTTATTTTGTGTAGAAATATATATGTTATTTGGTGTAGAAATATATTTGTTATTTTGTGCAGAAATATATATGTTATTTAGTGTAGAAATATATTTGTTATTTTGTGTGGAAATATATATGTTATCTGGTGTAGAAATATATTTGTTATTCAGTGAAGAGATATATTTGTTATTTGGTGTTAAAATATTATATACATATATATATTTTGATGAAATATGCTATTATGTGTTATTTGGTGTATAAATATTATTAAGTGGGAGAGATATATATTTAATTTAGAAATAAATAAGATTATGAGGAAAAGAAAAATTTTGAGGTGTAAGAGAAATTAGATGAGGGGTTATAAATAAGAGAAGTTAGGTTTAGAAAGACATAGAACGTACGATCAGTTTTTGGAGAAAACAAGGTTTAAAGAGAAGAGAAGACAAAGAGAAGAGAGAGAAGGCTGCATCGATAATTCTAAGGTAAGGGTGAGACTAACTTTTAGTAATATTAAGTCTGTAATTCTGATAATTAGATTTAACATGTTGTAGGTTGAGTTTATGAGAATTTGAGAATTAGGGTTTTGAGAGAGATTTGATGATTAGATGATGAAAACTTGTTGAATTGATGTAGAAATTGTGTACAGATCTTAGATAATTCATAAGATGATTATTGGAAGTAGTTTTGAGGTTAGAACCATGAGATTAAGTGAAACTTGGAGAAAATCTGCATTCTGCCCGAATTTTGATATTAAAACTGGTATTGATCGGTGTCGAATTGATCTTAGGTGTAAACATGAAAGTCGTAGGTATGGATGTTAGCTTTCTAATGTTGTTGGTCTCACGTCAAAACGATTAATAGAACTTGAGTTATGGTCAAATTACTGCACATAGGTCACAGTGAATTTTTATGGACTTTCAGCACAACTTTTCCGAATTTAAATGAAAACTGGTATTGATCGGTACATAATTGGTCTTAGGCGTAAACATGAAAATTTTAGATAATTTTGTTAGCTTTCCAGTGGCTTTGGTTTGACGTGAATATGATTTTTAGTTTTTGAGTTATGATGAAAAATACTCCAAGGAGGTCTTAGCGAAATTGTACGGTGACAGCATTCTCTGTTTCATGTTTTTGCGTTTTGTTCATATGTTTCTGTTTTGAATTGATCTTTGTTGTAAACATGAAAGTTGTTGATAATTGTGATATCTTTCCAATAGCCTTGGTTTGACATGAAAATATGTTGTGCATGATTATTTATGTTCTTACAAATATGCATGATGAATTGTTGATACTTGAATACGATGATATATGATGAATTAATTGTGTGTTGTCATGTTGCTGTTAATATTATCAATGTGATATTGTTATATGAGTATTAATGTGAATTATATATGATGTTTTAAGATGTTAAGACGTTAAGATGATATGAAGTTGTTAAGTCGTCGAGTCGTTATGAAGTCGTCAAGTTGTTAAGGTATCATAGATGTTCATGAAGTTTCTAAGACGTAAGATGTTCAGTCCATGCATACTCATTTAAAGATGAGGGCTCATGCCCTGGAGCTTTTGCTCAACCACGACGATGGAGCTTTTGCTCAACCACGACGATGAGGGCTTATGCCCTAGGAGTATATTTATGCTCAACCACGACGATGAGGGCTTATGCCCTAGAATGGTACCACATGCATTTGCATTTGTCAAGATGATTTGAGAAGTTGAAGTTGCATAGTCGAGTCGAAGTTGTTAAGATGTTAAGATGTCAAGTTGATGAGCTATTAATGAAGTGCTTTATGAATGATTATGATGCTTAAGATGATGAATGATTATGATGTTTATGATGATTGATTATGAAGTTGCTTATGAAGATTGATTATGAAGTTCACTACAAGAAACATTACATTTTGCCAGGGGCAAAATCCCTGAGAAAATGACAGAATCCCTGGCAAACTGGACGTTTGTGAGGGAATTTCCCAGGGGCAGAAGCACTCGCAAAAGCACTCGTCGCAAACATTTTGCCAGGGGTTACACCCCTGGGAAAAAAACGAGGGGCTAAACCCCTGGCATATGGCCTGGCTTTGTCCCTGTCACAACCCCTGTCATATTCCCTCACTTTTTCTGCAGTGCAGTCTGCTCTGACTGACGCACTGACTGATTGATGGAAGGTCAAATCTGATCAGCAAAAAACCAGGGACTTGCGAGGGGTTTAACCCCTGGCAAACGGTATATTATTTTTAAAAAAAATGTTTTATTTATAAAACCAAATTTTTTATTAATTAATTAAATATTTTAAAAATAACTTTAATTAATAAAATGTATTTAAATTAATTAAAAATTCGATTTTTTTAAAAATTGTTTTTCAAATACAATTAAATGGTTCAAAAATCATTTTATTAATAAAATATATATTAAAAAAATTTAAAATTATTTTAAAAACACAATTAAATGCATATAAATAAAGCAATATCACACATACACTACTAAATAAAGCAAAATCAGTTTTTAAAATTAGAAAATTTTAAAAAAAAAAATTATCGAACAGATTTTACTACACAAATTAAAACAGATTTTAAAAACAGTTTTATTTCACAGATTTTAAAATTTTAGCAAACAGATTTTATTTTAAAATATTTCAGTTTTTTTACTACAAAAAATTAAAAACCGATTTTCCCTAATTTCAATTTTTAAAAAAAAACAGGTTTATTAAATTAACAATTTTCAATAGTAATTAAAAAATGAATTTTTTAAAAACCTATTTTCCCTAATTTAAAAATAAATATTATATAGTATATAAAAACTTAGTGTTGGACCATGCATTTTTTGTCATTCTAGTATAATAACTATACACACAATTAACAAATCTACCTAATAAACATATATTCAACGACATGCATATTCTTTCAACAAAAAAAAAGCATATTTATATAAACAACATATATTTCATTTTGTCACAAAAAAAAAAACGACATGCATATATTCGATAATAATTTAAATATTCAACAACATACATATATATTCCATAAATAATTTGAAATATCATATAAATAACATCCAACATATATCATTCTATATAACATTTATATATTTAAATTCCGAATAAAAAAAGAAAAAAATTCAAAATTTATTTTAACAGTATTATTTTTTACTGTATTATTTTTCAAAAAATTAACAGTATTATTTTTTCTTCAATAATACATTAAAATCATTTTTGAAATTTATTTTAAAAAATTAAAAACAGATCTTGCAAATTAATTTCAGAGAAGAACAAATTTACTAACTTGTTGAAGCTTGAAATGAGAGAAGAACAAAATCCAGCATAGAGCAAGCTTAGCAAGAGCAAGAATCCACAGGAGGAGGCAAGACTTGAACACTGATGCAAGAAATATTTATGTTAGTAAGTAGTAAAAAAATAAAAACACAAATAAATAATAAGCTAAGAGAATTTTACCAAAGTTAGAGAAGTTTTGTGATGTTGAAGAGAAGAGTGTATGAGAATTGAAGTGTAAATTTTTTCTAAGTGTAAAACTGTGAGGGAATAACAAGGTGCAAGTTTATATAGACTAGAAAAAAAAACCAGGGAAAAAACGAGGGGCAGCCCCTGGCAGGACTGGCGCACAGCTTTTTGGCAGACTTTATCAGGTTGAGTTGACAAGGAAATGACAACAGCAGAGATTCTCTACTGGATTCCCATTTGTGAGGGGCAGGTTGTGGCATAACCCCTGGTATATTGTCATGAAAATCAAAAGTTGTCAGCAATTTCAAATTCCATTTTCGCGGTCAAAAAAAGCCAGGGATCCTGCCCTTTTGTGAGGGGTTCATCCCTGTCAAATGGTAAGTGGACCCAGAAATGGCTTTGGCAATTTACCAGGGGTTTTCCTTGGCATATGCCGTGTCAAATTTGCCAGGGGTTTCATGCCCCTGTCAAAATCCCTGGCAAAATGTAAAGTTTCTTGTAGTGGTTGTTTATGATAAGATGCTATGTGATGTTATGTTGATGCTATATGATTTATGATATGATGCTATATGATTTATGATATGATGTCTATGTCTATTAGATGATGATATGTGACAAATGTTATGATTATTAATTGATGATATGTGACGATGTTATGTTTATTATTTGATGATATGTGATGATTGTTTGCGATTAGTATTTGATGATATGTAATGATGCTTTTATGAATATATTTATGATGATATATGATGACGTTTATGTTTGTACTTATGATTCTAGCTATAAGATGATGTCTTATGATTATATTTATGAAGATATATGATGATGTTTATGATTGTATTTTTGATGATGTATGATGAAGTTTATGACTAATGTAGGAAGATTAATGATGCTAGTTAATGAAGTTTAAGATGTTAGATATAATTGTTGAATTATATGCCTAATATTATTGTTTTGTGAAATCTCACCCCTTCTGCTTGAAAATGTTGCTCTTCGTATCGGTAACTTGCAGGTAACCAAGATTAGTTGCGGTCGTGAGTGGACTCCTCACAAGTGTGTGTGTCTTAGGTGCTCTAATACGTAACGGGATGAGATTATGTCTTTACTTTCTGTTCCATACGTATTACTTTATGAATCTTTCAAGAATTGATGTTGAACTAAGTTTTATGAGATTTTATATTGAGGCCCTTGTGCCAAAGATTTGTCAAACTATTCCGCTGCGAAGTTTTAAATATTATGTTGTTGAACGTTTTGAAGGATAAATTATTATTTATTCCATTTATGATTTTTAAGAAATGTGACATTCCGTTTTATGATGAAAAACTCTGATTTTATTTATGAAAATTTTACGTTGGAAAAACGGGGTGTTACATTTTACCCTCTGGAATATAGGTCATTTTCGATTTTCCACCTGTAATTTTTTTTTTTCGTCCTTGTAATTTTTTTTTTTGGACCTTCATGACAAATTTCGCCCCCTGTAATTTGAGAAAATTTCAGTTTACCTCTTGTAATTTGAGCAAATTTGGGTTCACTCCTGGTAATTTGAGCAAATTTTGGTTTACCCCATGCCATATCATCAATTTCGTACAGTCAAATGACTTTGGGGGTATTTTGAAACAAATTTTTTTTTACAAGGACCGAATCTAAAAAAAAAAAATTTACAGAGGACAAACTCAGAAATAACCTATATTACAACGGGTAAAACACTATTTTTCATTTTTTTCTATCTAAGTGTTATTTAGTTCTTTCTTTTTTTTTTTTTTTTTTTTTTTTACTTATTTTCAAAATTGGAGAGTGTACTTATTTTCTAGACACCATCGTACAATTTCCCAAAAAAAGCCAGAGACAAATATCTCATCTGTTGAGTTGTTGTCAAAGAAAGCAACTCAAACATGATGAACACAAATCTAGAAGAAATCAAACAAGACCATGAACATGTTTATGACAGACACAAAGAGTTAAAGCTTCTTGATGAATCAAAAGCAGGTGTAAAAGGACTTGTAGATGCTGGTTTGACCAAAGTCCCAAAGATTTTCATTCATGATAAGGTTCATGAACATAACAACAAACAAACATGTTCAACCAACCTCAGTACTCCAATCATAGATTTTGGACCTTTATTTACAAACCCAACAAGTTCAGGTTCACGTTTAGAGATAGTTGAGAAAGTAAAGCATGCAAGTGAAAAGTGGGGTTTCTTTCAAGTGGTCAACCATGGTATTCCATCTACTGTTTTGGATGAAATGATTGATGGAGTGGTTAGGTTTCATGAACAAGACACTGAAGTGAAGAAAGAGTTTTATTCTCGTGATATTACTAAAAGAGCTTATTTTAATACCAATTTTGATTTGTATGTTACTCCAGCTGTTAATTGGAGGGATACTCTTTCTTGTGTTATGGGTCCTCAGCCTCTTGATCCTCAGGATCTGCCTATAATTTGCAGGTATATTTATCATGTACTCTTTTTGATACTTTTTTGTAATCAAGTAGCTTAGGGGTTAGAAATTGACATTTGAAGATGAATAAGTGGAGAATCTGAGGTTCGAACCCTGACCTAAACTCACAGGGAGTAAGAAACTTATTTATATGATGTTGTCAAAACTGTCTAGTAATACTTATTTAGCTTGTTACTACAGTACAATGGTTGGTCTTGTGCTTTTACTCAAAATTAGGTACAAATTAACCTAGCATTTAACTAAAAATATACAAAAATTCAGATTTTGATATATTTAACTTATTTACATGCAGAGATATAACAATTAAGTACTCTGACTATGTTAACAAAGTAGGGATGATTTTATTTGAACTGCTTTCTGAAGGATTAGGACTCAATTCCAGTTACCTTAAAGACATAGATTGTGCAGAAGGACTTTTTCTAATTTCCCATTATTACCCACCTTGCCCTGAGCCAGAACTCACTTTTGGCACAAGTGCTCATTCTGACAGTAGCTTCCTTACTGTTCTCTTACAAGATCAACTTGGTGGCCTCCAAGTTTTCCATGAAAATCAGTGGGTTGATGTCACACCGATTCCTGGCGCTTTGGTCGTTAACTTGGGTGACATGATGCAGGTAGAAATGTTATATCTATCTATCTACTAATTATAGCATGATTCAGTGAACACATGCCATCTCCTTGTAACTTCATTTTTATGTCTATAGCGTTTTTCTAGTACTTTTTCCGTCGCTAGCGTTTTTCTAGTACATGTGCTTCTACGAAGTTTTACCGCTACTAGTATATTTCATAAAATAAGTTTCCAGCTTGTTTAGAAGCAAACCATAAATTCCTCAAGTAGTAACATATTATGAGATGATGATACGATGGACATTCAAAATCGTGTCTTATAAACAAAACAAATTGAGTAATACTCACTGCTTCCAGCTGCAAAATTTGCTTTCTGGTTTTTCTTGATGTAATGTCTAGTAATCATTCAAACTTAAGATTATCCAAGTTCACCAACTTTATAGTATATTTTGTTTTAATATTTCAGAATTGTAGCCGGGCCTAGAACAAGATCAAACTACTTTATACTTATCTTTGTAATCATATATTCCCAATCCTAATTGTGAATCTTTCAAGATCAAGCTAATCCAAATTGGCCTTCAATGTTTAAACAATTTTTTGCAGCTAATCACCAACGATAAGTTTCTAAGCGTTAAACACAGAGTTCTGGCACCAAAAATTGGTCCACGGGTGTCAGTAGCATGCTTTTTCAGGCAGCATCTTCCCCCCGAGAATTCAAAACTATATGGACCTATAACAGAGTTGCTCACACCAGAGAATCCTCCTGTTTACAAGGAAGCATCAGTTAAAGCCTTGGTCTCACACTACTATGGAAAAGGACTAGATGGTAATTCTGCACTAGATCACTTCAGAATTCAGGCAGGAAAGCAAGAAGAATGAATAAATTGGCTGATAGGAATGTAAATTTGCTTGAAAGGTGTATAAGTGAGAGATTCAATGTGGCTTGTTTGTAAACTCTCCAATCTTGGTCTTATGAGTCTTAGATTTTAGTTTCCATGTAATTACTTTATTTTCCAACAACATTTGGCGTAGACTATACAAGTTAATCAACCATTGAGCAAGAACTAAAGTTTATGTAGACTAAAGTTTTAAATTGCAGACGTGATAACAGCCTGTCACATTTTTCTATTTTGCAGAGAACTGTGATTAAATGCAGACGATGCAGCCCTAATTGCAATCACAGATACATCCAAAACTTTAGTTTTGTAGCCAGAATCGCTAAAACTGCAATAAAATGATAAGTGTGTGATCCCTAATACAACATGTAGTGGAGAGATTATAAAAGAAATTATTCTAAATTATAAAATTTTCGGTATAAATAACTTCTTCATAGTAATAGACATTTTAGCAGTGCTAGTCGCAAACATAGGTCAGTCTAGTTAGTAAAGATTCAGCTCAAATCTCACAAGGACCGAAGTTTGAATCTTGTTGTCAATGCAAAAACCGCATTTGTGGGTATCTGAAACTACATGACCCTCTTGAGGCCCCGAGACCCAACTCACATAATTTTTTTTTCTAACAACATATAATTTTAAACTAAAGAGTCATGTAAAATGAATTTGGTGCTCATCTATTAAACTCACGGTTAGCATTTTTTCATGTTAAAAAGGGTTACATACAAAACTCCAGCAGCAGCGATAACAGGGAGTTAAAAAACGTGTATGTTTGGTTCCACTTCTACAGGGGTTAAAATTGATTATGGAGGTGTACAATTGATTCCGACATGTTTGGTTGCTTTCGAGTAGAATTGATTTTGCCTCCCGAATAGATTCTACTTCAAGCTAAAATTTGTAGCTTTTGATTCTAGAATTGACTTGTACACACAAACTTATAGTTCAACTTACTTTTACATGAATGTGTTTAAAACACAAATCAATTTTACAAAATTAACTCAATCAAAATTAATTCTTATCACAGCAAAACCAAACGCGCTCTTTATTCTGAAAACGTTTTCTATTCTCATTTCTTGAAACTTTGGTTAATTTTACTTGCTAACATAGATATAACAATATACAGACTATTGAAAAGAAAAATTGTGTGTATTTTTTTTTTTTAAACAATGAAAATGTCCAAAAATTGCATTCATAATTTCTACAGAAATACATCATCCCTATCTTCTCTCCATCATATGAGTCTCGAATCTTATTATTAACAAGTCCGACCTATTGATATGAATTGTTGCGTATATCTATTTTTGACATGAATCTCGATGCATTTCAATGAATCTCAATTCATTATATGATTAGCAGCTTGTGTGTATTGAATACTCGGTGAAATTGATCTTGATTGGAATCTGTAGGTTGAAAGTTAATATTTTATCTGTGACAAACAACTTAGTTATTCCATTATTAAATAAATTATTACTACACAAACTAAGCCTGATATTATTTAACTTGGTTTACATGCAGAGAGATAACAATGAAGTACTCTGAGTATGTTAAGAAAGTGGGGACGATTTTGTTTGAATTGCTTTCTGAAGCATTAGGCCTCAATTCCAGTTACCTTAATGACATAGATTGTGCAGAAGGACTTTTCCTAATTTCCCATTATTACCCACCATGCCCTGAGCCTGAATTGACTATTGGTGCTAGTGCTCATTCTGACAGTAGCTTCCTCACTGTTGTCTTACAAGATCAACTTGGTGGCCTCCAAGTTTTCCATGAAAATCAGTGGGTAGATGTCACACCGATTCCTGGCGTTTTGGTCGTTAACCTCGGTGACATGATGCAGGTAGAAATTTATATTTTTAACTTCATTTTTCCCGTCTTAAACATTTTTTAGTACCTGTGGTTCTACTTCTACTCAGTTTCGTTTCTACTTGTGCTTCAATGTCTAAACAATTTCTTTGCAGATAATCACAAACGATAAGTTTCTAAGCATTAAACACAGAGTTCTGGCGCAAAGCATCGGTCCAAGAGTTTCAGTGGCATGCTTTTGCAGGCAGCATCTTCCCCGGAAAATACAAAACTATATGGACCTATAGCAGAGTTGCTCACACCAGAGAATCCACCATTTTACAAGGAAACATCAATAAAGGCTTGGTCTCGAAACTATATAGAAAAGGGCTAGATGGTAATTCTGCACTAGATCACTTCAGAATTCAGGCTGAAAAGCAAGAGGAATGAATAAATTGGCTGATAGGAATGGAAATTTGCTTGAAAGGTGTAAACGTGAGAGATTCGACATGTCTTGTTTCTAAACTCTACAATCTTGGTCTGATGAGTCTGAGATTTTAGTTTCCATGTAATTGCTTTATTTTTCTAATAACAACATTTGGCGTAAAGTTTTAAATTGCAGACATGATAACAGTCTGTCGCAATTTTTTTATTTTGCAGAGAAATGTGATTAAATGCAAGATGATTCAGCCTTAATTGCAATCATAGGTACAGCCAAAATATTAAAGAGTCCAGCATCGAACATAGTAAGGCTTGAACATGTGTTTATAAGTGGAGGAAATTCTCACCTTACAAGCCGGTTTTGTGGGGTTGTGTTAGGCTCAACCACGATTTCTAAGTCAAAAGTTTAAATTCCAGCCCAAATTGCTAAAACTGCAATAAAATGATAAGAGCAGGATCCCTAATAAAACATGTAGTGGAGAGATTATCCAAGAAATTATTCTAAATTATAAAGATTTTCCGTATAAATAACTAGCACAATTGATAAAGGCTATAGAACAATCTTGCTACAGTAATATGAATTCAAATGGAAACCTTCCATATGATTAAAATAACAGCAATTTCAATATGCAGTAATTCAAATTCCAATAGAATTTACCATATCAAGATTGTATTGATTCATAGGACAACCATTTCAGAATCCAAAAAATTTGCACCTACTATGTGCATTTACATTATGTGTGTTTGGAAATAAAATCTAAGTTATGACCTACTATCTATCTTTTCTATTTAGTTGACCAAATTTATTTTTTATTCGAGAAAATGCTTGCAAAACCATGACCAGTGATAGATAGACCACCTTACATTGCATACCACCATTCTACACCTCCGTGTGGCATTAGACAATTTGGCCAACTTTTTAGGAAAATGCTAGCACGCATTAATGGTCAATTTGGCCAACTTTTTTATTTTTGTTAGTAATTGACGAAACTTACAATTTCAGTGGGGTAATTGCCTATGCTAGCACGCATTAATGGTCAATTTGGCCAACTTTTTTATTTTTGTTAGTAATTGACGAAACTTACAATTTCAGTGGGGTAATTGCCTATTTACTCGGAAAACTCGTAATTTTTGTAATTTTAAGATGGGTAAATAGTTAATCATTTTTAGACTCGGATCATCTCCTATCTATTTGTCTCTTGTAATCTCTCATGTTTTGTTACCCGTTGTTCGATTAATCTGAAGGATGAGTATTTAGATAAATATTTCTTTATTGAGTTCATTAACATATATCTTAAGAACACATGTTAGCATTTGTCCTCTTTTAATTTAACATTAATGATTGCAATGAGTACATAGATAGTACTTTGATATTTTAATTTACTAAAAATATTATTCTCTCTTTGGTTTATATTTTTTTATTTTTATTTTGTGTGAAGTGATCAAATAAATCATTGACAATCTCGTTATTTTTTGGGTTGCACTTAAGTGACATTGAGTTTTGGTGGCATTAATGACATTATCATTATCTCTCTCTTCTAACAGATCATTCTATCTTATCAAAATAATGTATTTTAACAATAATGTTATATTAACACCTTTTTTTCGCTTACCTCCATTATACGTTTCATGTAAAAAGACATTTTATTAATTTCACCCCATGTAAAAGAGAGTGTTAGGTGGGGTGATCAGGCTCACATTGCCACGTGTCACATCTATCTATGGCGGTAGAAAAAGTATGTGTCATTTATAAGGGTCAACATATCACAACTCTTATTTTAATCATTCATATATCATTCTCTTTCATAAAAAATATACTAAAGTCACCAATATCATCAAATTTTAATGTCACCCAAGATTTTTTTTCTTTCTTTTCTCATCTATCCTTTAGTTGTTTCTTTTTTTGACTTATCCTCAAAATTGGAGTGTACTTATTTTCTAGACATAATTGTACAATTTTCCAAAAAGCCAAAGACAGATATCTCATCTGTTGAGTTGTTGTCAAAGAAAGAAACTCAAACATGGTGAACACAAATCTAGGAGAAATCAAACAAAACCATGAACATGTTTATGATAGACACAAAGAGTTAAAGCTTCTTGATGAATCAAAAGAAGGTGTAAAAGGACTTGTAGATGCTGGTTTGACCAAAATCCCAAAGATTTTCATTCATGATAAGATTCATGAACATAACAACAAACAAACATGTTCAACCAATCTTAGTATTCCAATCATAGATTTTGGACCTTTATTTACCAACACAGATTCAAGTTCACGTTTAGAGATAATTGAGAAAGTAAAGCATGCAAGTGAAAAGTGGGGGTTCTTTCAAGTGGTCAACCATGGTATTCCATCTACTGTTTTGGATGAGATGATTGATGGAGTGATTAGGTTTCATGAACAAGACACTGAAATGAAGAAAGAGTTTTATTCTCGTGATATTACTAAAAGAGCTTATTTCAATACCAATTTTGATTTCTATGTTACTCCTGCTGTTAATTGGAGGGATACCCTTTATTGTGTTATGGGTCCTCAGCCTCTTGATCCTCAGGATCTGCCTACAGTTTGCAGGTATATTTATCATGTACTCTCTTTGATACTTTTTTTTTTTTTAATCAAATATGTTAGGGGTTAGAAATTCACATTTGAAGATGAATAAGTGGAGAATCTGAGGTTCGAACCCTAACCTAAACTCACAGGGAGTAAGAAACTTATTTATATGATGTTGTCAAAACTGTCTAGTAATACTTATTTAACTTTACATCTACCTGAATAAATTGTTACTACAGTACAATGGTTGGTCTTGTGCTTTTACTCAAAATTAGGTACAAACCTTGCATTTAACTAAAAATATACAAAAATTCAGATTTTGATATAATTAACTTATTTACATGCAGAGATATAACAATTAAGTACTCTGACTATGTAAACAAAGTGGGGATGATTCTGTTTGAATTGCTTTCTGAAGCATTAGGACTCAATTCCAGTTACCTTAAAGACATAGATTGTGCAGAAGGACTTTTCCTAATTTCCCATTATTACCCACCTTGCCCTGAGCCAGAACTCACTTTTGGCATAAGTGCTCATTCTGACAGTAGCTTCCTTACTGTTCTCTTACAAGATCAACTTGGTGGCCTCCAAGTTTTCCATGAAAATCAGTGGGTTGATGTCACACCAATTCCTGGCACTTTGGTCGTTAACTTGGGTGACATGATGCAGGTGGAAATGTCATATCTATCTATCTATCTGCTATTAATTATAGAATGATTCAGTGGACACATGCTTCCTTGTAACTTCATTTTTCCGTCGATAGCGTTTTTCGAGTACATGTATTTCTACGAAGTTTTACAGCTACTACCTACTAGTCTTTGTCATAAAATAAGTTTTCAACTTGTTTAGAAGCAAACAATAAATTCCTCAACTAGTAACATATTATGAGATGATGATACAATAGACATTCAAAAACGTGTCTTATAAACAAAACAAATAG
The DNA here is from genome assembly GCF_051527215.1 of Medicago sativa. Classification (NCBI taxonomy): domain Eukaryota; kingdom Viridiplantae; phylum Streptophyta; class Magnoliopsida; order Fabales; family Fabaceae; genus Medicago; species Medicago sativa. Next base: position 32,182,992 of record NC_140756.1, on the reverse strand, counting down.
AGTAATACTCACTGCTTCCAGCTGCAAAATTTGCTTTCTGTTTTTTCTTGATTTAATGTCTAGTAATCATCAGACTCAAAAGATTATTCAAGTACACCAAATTTATATTATATTTTGTTATATATTCCCGATCCTAATTGTGAATCTTTCAAGATCAAGCTAATCCAAATTGGCCTTCAATGTCTAAACAATATTTTGCAGCTAATCACCAATGGTAAGTTTCTAAGCGCTCAACACAGAGTTCTGGCACCAAAAATTGGTCCAAGAGTTTCAGTAGCATGCTTTTTCAGGCAACATCTTCCCCCCGAGAATTCAAAACTATATGGACCTATACCTGAGTTGCTCACACCAGAGAATCCTCCTGTTTACAAAGAAACATCGGTTAAAGGCTTGGTCTCACACTACTATGGAAAAGGACTAGATGGTAATTCTGCACTAGATCACTTCAGAATTTAGGCTGGAAAGCAAGAAGAATGAATAAATTGGCTGATAGGAATGTAAATTTGCTTGAAAGGTGTAAAAGTGAGAGATTCAACTGTCTTGTTTGTAAACTCTCCAATCTTGGTCTTATGAGTCTGAGATTTTAGTTTCCGTGTAATTACTTTATTTTCCAACATTTGTGTATGGTAGACTAAAGTTAATCAACCAAAGTTTATGTAGACTAAAGTTTTAAATTGCAGACGTGATAACAGTCTGTCACGTTTTTTTATATTGCAGAGAACTGTGATTAAATGCAGATGATGCAGCCTTGATTGCAATAACAGATACATCCAAAACTTTAATTTTGTAGCCAGAATCGCTAAAACTGCAATAAAATGATGTGTGTGATCCTTAATACAACATGTAGTGGAGAGATTATACAAGAAATTATTCTAAATTATAAAGATTTTCGGGATAAATAAGTAGCACAATTGTTAAAGGCTACAGAACAAATATTTTTGCTGCTGCAAACGAAATTACAGCACATGGCTATAAAAATAATCTTAATTCAGTAACAGGAATTCAAATGAAATCTTCTATATGATTCAAATAGCAGCAATTTCAATATGCATTAATCCAAATTCCAATAGAATCTACCATATCAAGATTGTATTGATTCATAGGACAGCCATTTTAGAATCCAAAAAGTTTGCACTGCATTTACATTGTGAATATTTGGAAATAAAATCTCAAAAAGTTAGCATCTACTATGTGCATTCCCACAATAAAAAACAGAAAATAAAATCCAAAAAGTTGCACCTATTGTGTGCACTTACACCCTTAATTTCAGAAACTAGAATCTCAAACCCTTAATCAATGTTGTCACGGCCTCGCAGGTGCTATTTATCCGAAGGAGTTGCAGCTAGATTATCACCAACACTCGCGGAAGCCAATCCTTGCAGATAAGAAGTCATAATCAAAACTATAAACCACGTAACGAAAAATACCATTAAACCAAAATTTAAACCACAATCCTCCTAAATCTAAATCAAATTTGGAGCCAATAAAGTAGCATTGAAACACATAATAAAATAGAAACTATAAAAAGAAGGGCTAAACTTATAGACAGTTCGATATACACAATTCTTATTGTGCTAGATATGAAGGAATGATTATTTTCATCAAAAAGATGCAATAAAACAGTTTTTCACATTGCACCTTTTGTTAGCTTTTGACAGTTGCTGCGTATTTTTAGAGTAGAACAGTATGAACAGGAGGCAAGAAACTGTATCTATGTTTTATCATAAAAACAAATGTAGACTATTAAAGCAGAAACTATAGACACATAAGCATACTTACATTTACAGGTATATCTTGTTGCGAAGGTGGATCAGATAGCGACACGTCTTCACTCGCTTCAACCGATTCACTAGCCAGTATCATTGAAAGTGGAGCAGGTTGTGGCATGTCTTCACTCGCTTCAACCGATTCCCTAGCCCGTTTCATAGCTCGAGAAATCTTTGAATCACGTACATCCACCCCAAACTCGCGCTTTAGATAGTCGCGTGCTTCACGTCGACTAAGGCTAGGTTCGGTTCTGATCTTGTCCTCAAGTTTGTTAACAACCTATTTCCCGTTAGCTTGTTTATTTTTAAACCCTTCTTTACAGCAAGTGTGTTTCGAAACAAAAGTCTTGATTTGAAAACTTTGATAGAACTCACTCCAGCTACAAAAGATCTCCCACATGCATTCTTGTTGCTTGCATTTTGCCCTAGCTCTATTCTTGTCATTCTTGACCCATTTTATCTCCCTTCTTAGATGGATATTGTAATCCTTCAGAGCTGTCTTAAAACTCGATAGGTTAGTGAACAACATCCCAAGCTCAAGACTTACATAACCAAACTTTGCCGATTCATCGAAATTAGGGTACACAGGTTTCTTGCTTCCTTCTTCTTCTTCTTCTTCATCATCCGACGAACTTATTGGAGTCTTAAGCTCTTAATGATAATTATAGAAGTCACTATCTTCTTCATTTGTCTTGTCCACAACACCTGCATTCTCCTCAAAATCATGTTCCGCATCAGTAGACATTCTCCTCGCGCTTTCGGGATCAACTATCATGATACAAAAAGAAACAACAATATAAAATGAGTTTGTTTAAAAAATGTATGCTTTTATAATAGCAAGTGCATTCAGTTTGCATTCTATAACATGAAAATAACATGCAGTGGCAGAGTTACAGACAATTTAGCAGTGCTAGACGGAAACATAGGTCAGTCTAATTGGTAAGGACTCAACTCAAATCTCACGAGGAATGAAGTTTGAATCTTGTTGTCAATCCGAGAACCTCATTTGTGTGTATCTGAAACTACCTGATCCTCCTGAGGCCCCGGGACCCAACCCACGTAAAAAAATTCTATCAACATTTGATTTTAAACTAATAGACATGTAAAATGAATATGCTGCTCATCTATTAAACTCAAGGTTAGCATTTTTTTCATGTTAAAAAGGGTTACAAACAAAACTCCAGCAGCAGTGATAACAGGGAGTTAAAAAAACGTGTATGTTTGGTTCCACTTCTACAGGGGTTAAAATTGATTCTGGAGGTGTAGAATTGATTATGACATGTTTGGTTGCTTTCGAGAGAATTGATTCTACTTGAAACTAGGATTTGTAGTTTTTGATTCTAGAATTGATTTGTATACACAAATCTATTGTTCAATTCACTTTTACATGAACGTATTTAAACACAAATCTCTTTACCTTCAAATCACTTTTAATCAGAATCAATTTTACAAAATCAATTCTTATCACAGAACCAAACATACACACGCCCTTTATTTTGAAAACGTTTTCAATTCTCATTTCTTAAAATTTTTGTTAATTTTACTTGCTAACTAAGATATAACAGACTATTGAAATAAATAATTGTGTGTATTTTTTTTTAAAAATAATGAAAATGTCCAAAAATTGCTATCAGTAAAAAAAAAAAAAATACTTAATCATGTCACTTCTCTCCATCATAAAAGTCTCGAATCTTCTTCTTATTAACGAGTTAAAATGAACCCATGTTTAAGAAAAATGTTTTCACGAAATAAACGGGGCGGGGTTATAACATTACTTGGCCAATAGTAACACATGCACTCTTCCCTTTGCAAAAGACCTAACGCAAAAAGACCCATACAACACTCAATGATTTGCGAAGAAGTGAAGAAATAATGGTTTAGATCATACCTTTGGTAAATAATGACGAAGATAGTGCCAAAACCTTGTTTCTTGTGAAGAGGAGGAACAGAGCAATGCGTTAGAATTGGTGGAATGTGGAGAGTTTTTTGTTAGGGCATTGTGAAATTGAGAGAGAGAGAGGGTCACTCTAACTCTAAACACATTCCTCGATAAACAATCAAGCAATGACGTTTGGCGGGAATTTAGTGGAGCCCAACATTGTTTATTACTCCTCCATCTCATAATACATGACACGGTTGACGCTATTACGCATGCCAACATATAATTTTGAGCTTAAATATCTTGAATAATATATTAGAAAAAATTACGAAAATTTGATATTTTGAAAATACTCATCGAGACGAATCTAACGACATCTTATATGATATTATTTATCTTTGTATATTAGTAGAAAAATATGGTCAAGGTAAGTTAGGTCAAAATTGTATATTTTCAAATGTGTCATCTACTGCAGGACGGAGGGAGTAGAATTTTGCTTTTTTGAACCCCAAAACGGTTTTTTTTGTCAGGTAGCCTAGTGGCTAGAATTCACCTTATAAGGTGAATAAGTGGGGTGTCCGGGGTTCGAACCTCGGCCCCTGCATATAATAATGCATTGTCCTAACAACTGAGTTATGCACACGGGACTACCCCAAAACGGTTTGATTCGTAAATCCTTAACGTTTTTTTTTTAGGAATGATATTTTGACAACCAATTTTCAACAACTTTTGTGACAACTCTCTTTCATACTCTCATTATACTTTTATTCTCTCTCTTACTTTTTTTTTCTCTCTCTCTCTCTATTGTTATTGTCCAATAAAAATGGAGGAAAAATTTTGTCCCTAAAAAGTTGTTAAAAATTGAATGTCAAAATATAATTTCTCTTTTTTTTTTGTGTTTATAGATCTTTTGAGAGAGAAATCTTCCCAACATTGTTTTATGCCTTTCGCATTGTTAAAAAGTGTTTTAGATTTTTCGGATTGTAACCCCCGATGGTACAAAATCTACGGGGAGTTATGACCCGATGAGAGGTTGAGTAATCTTAGGGGAGCTATGGAGCGATCACATAAGAGCCTTTAAGATACATGTTAGCATTTTTCATTTTTTTTAATTAAGAGTAAATTACACTCTTCTCTTCAAAAGGAAGCTTGAATTACACTCTCCTCTTTTATTATGTTAAAATATACAATCATCTTCATTGAATAGTAATACTTATACTCCCTTCCGCTATGAGAATATTGAATTACTTAATAATTAAATATGCACTATTCTCTAATATATTTTAACATATATAAATATTTTTGTAATATCTACTAAACTTTGAACCACCATTTATCAACGATAATTAAATTTAAATATTTGTTATTAATTTTATAATTTAGAATATAAAATTCACTTTTAAATAAATTTATTTTACCAACTTTTGTAATTTTTTATATATATATTTTTTAATAGTTATATATATTTTTTATTTTATGTCGTTTCATATTTTATAATATGATTTAAAATTGGATGTTAATGAAACTATGAATCAAAAACAGAGAAAAATATGTATTTGATTTTTTTTGAAGGAATGTATTTGAATTTTGATTATATTAAAATGGACCCGCAACAATATTTTTCTTGAGTGTGTTAGATTGTTATTTTTCTAGATTATTAGAAATAAAAAAAATTATTAAGAAAGGAAAGTTTAGATTTTAATATAAAAAGGGTAGAGAATGCAATTCAAGTTTCTCTTGTATAAAAGGGAAGAAAATTTATATTTTAACATAAAATGGAGTCGGGAAAAGTGTAATTCCAATATCTATGAAGGAAAGGGAGTGTAATTAAGTCTGTAATTATTTTTATTTTTTAGGGATTTAATTAAAATTAAAGTTTTTTTTTGGAAGAATTTAATTAAAGTTTTTTTTTCTAATGCTTCTATATTTATTATGTTTGCACACGTGGCTCTCATCTATAGGTCATTGATTCAAAATTTCTCACCGTGGTGATTCTGGTCCACTTTTTATTTTCTCGGGAAAATCCAAACGAAATTTTCCCATCACAATTTCCCGAGAAAAACCCTTTCTATCCATCTAACTTTCCAGAACCGTCTTCCTTCACTCCATTGACGCCGCTGATGCGTCTCTCTACAATCTAATTCTCGTAATCTGGTAATTCTTCTCAACATTCCACTAATTGTTTCAGTTTTATTCATTACTTTGAGTTGAAAAAAAAATGATTTTTTTCTTGTGATATTCAAATTTAAACTTTGTACTAAGCTGTTTATGATGTGTTTGTCAATTTTAACTAACTCCATTGTAATAATAGTATAATAGTTCTTGCAAGTTGTTGATATAGTGAATTTTCTACTGCATTAACTACATTTTGGGTTTTAGGTCAATATGAAATGTTATTGTTATTAGTTGTAGTAGTAGTTCGTCGTTAATCTAGTGAATATGAAAGTAGTAGCATGTTTGACTTCATTTTATTAGAATGTATGTACTCTGTCTGTGCATAGTTGCTGAGGAAATGATTAACTCAGTTGATTTCAACGGTAAAATTAGTGTTAGTTAAATGTAGTTTTTTTTCAAGAAGCTAAATTAGCCCACTCAAATTAGCACGGAGGAGAATCGAATCTGAGACCTTGAGGAGGAGCTCAGGAGCACACTCCCAGGTCCCAAGTCAATACCACTGAGCTAACCTAAGTGGGTTGAGTAGTTAAATTTAATAAATAAGGGTATATTAATGAAAAAAATAATAAATGTTGCATTGATATTCTAAAGTGACGGTTATTTGAAGATAAAGAATAAGTGCAAATGTGACAAGTATTATGAGATGGAGGGAGTAATTTTTTTTCTTTCTAAGCAGATATTTATTATTAGAGCTATCAAAATGGGCTGAGCTTAACCGGACGGCCCATTAGCCCATAATTTTTCATGGGCTTGGCCGTAAAAAAGCAAGCCAAAAAACAATTGAGCTTTCTTGGGCCCAACCCATTTAGTCCATATAAAAATTGTGTTGGGCTAGCTCGTTGGGCTTTCGACCGGCCCACTATCAACATCTCTATGTGATTTTTGAAAAATAGTTATTATGTCTGCATGTGTATTCGATATTTGATATCAGAGTGAACATTATTGGAGTAGCGGTAGAGTTTCTTCTAGGTCAAGTGGCTGACAGTGTTCATTTTTTGGAATCATTTTTCATGGACTTGAGCTTTTAAGCTGTAACTTTTAAGTTTAAAGCGTTTTGTTTGTTAGCTGCTTAGGAATGCAGTTTCAGTTGACATTTTGAGGTTGGGCTAGACTAATGAAATGTCCTGTGTGTAAGCTTGAGCATGGTTTAGAATTTAATTTAAGTAGTTATTTCAGACTTGGTCGGGTTTAAATAAATTTTTATAAATTTGAAGCATAGAAGAGGGAAAAAAGACGTCTATAGTAACATCAAAGTCTTGGTATGGTTTTTCCTTTACTTTTCACTTTGATTTCATTATATATTTTGTTAGAGAGAACAGAGAATAAGCACAATTAGGGAGTGGATTTATAGTCTCAAATATGCGGAGCACATTATGTAATGTGGTTGAAATATTGGTGGTTATGGAGTGCTCACAACCACATGAAACGATAAATACTTTGTATTTGAAAATCACGGCAAAATCCTCAATGTAATAACACAACACAATGAGTGTAACAGCTGAGTTGGACTGCAATGAGCTTCAAGGTCCTCACTCAAATAGGTTTTTTATCTTTCCTCTTTCTTTATTTAGCAGATGTAGAGGGAATTTTTAAAGTTAGGGGTATTTTACAATTAGGGGTGAGCATCGGTCGGGTTCGGCCGGGTTCGGTTCACAAAACCCAATCTCAAGTGAAACCGAAGAGAGAATAAAGAGACCCACTTCCATCCGTTCGAAGCAACGGTTTGGTCGGTTTGCGGTTGGAATCGGTTGCGGGTTAGACGGTTCAGTTAATTCGGTTTGCACCTTCTCCATTAAAGAATTGAGTATGAAGATTTTCTCAGGAAAGCAATGGCAACTTGCTCAGACGAAAACATTATATATGAAAGGTGAGAAAAAGCATTTTCACGTGAAGGTGAAATTTTTAAGAGAAGTTGCACTATTTGAGACTTTTCTTTGTTGTTGATGGAGGATGAAGTTTTTCTTTAATGTAGAAGTGGAAGCCATTACAGGGAAGGAAGGTTAGCTAGTGAGAGAGACGCAAGGCATTAGAGTAGAAGAGAACAAAGTACAAATTACTTGTGAAACTGAAAAAGAGACTAATAGCTATTTATTTTTTATTTTTTTTGAAAAGAATAGTTGTAGTTATCTTGTATGTCTAGATTAATAGGCACTAGGCACCCACTATCTTTTTGCTGCTTTGAACACAATGATGTGAGTTGACAGGAGGAGTAAATGAAAAATAATTAGAATAGGCATTAGATAGATAGATACAAGCACATGAAGTTCTTGTATGTCTCATGAACTTTTCATATAAGCTACTTGCAATAACTATAAGTCGGTTAGACTCGGTCTTCCGAGAGTTGTGTTTTACAATCCGACCTCGACCGTCCAAAACCATGCCAAACTGAACTTTCCAGTTTTGTCAACCCGTAGACCGACCCGTACCCGCCCAATCCTTTTTATTTTGCAACGGGTTTATCGGGTTTCGGTCGGTTCCGGTATATCTGCTCACCCCTATTTACGATGATAATGATTGGTAATGAGGAAGGCATGGATCTCGGAAAATATAAAACAAGTTTCCGTCATAAAGGCCATAATAAAGATCACAACAGACATAATGCCAACTATTTTACAGGCAGCAACCATGACTGCATTGAGGCCGGTAGTTTTCACAGTCTTTCTGCATCAAAAGAAATAGAATCTTTCATGAACATAATCCTGATTTAGATTCTGTAACAAGTTTAGGGGTGAAAAAATCACCCATAAAGATGTGAGCGTTATCCAAATCCTACAAAGGATTGCATAGGATCCATCACTAAAGATGGGAGCATTATGATCTAATCGATACTGCTTGATTATGTCTGTGTATATACGTTACATGACCTGTACTGTGGCTGTGTCACTTTGGCTTGGTGTGAAGAACAGAGATATGTGTCCATTAGATGCATGTGAGGTGTGGGTGTGATATGTATATTTTTGGAATGGACTGGCTATAATATCATAAATGCTTATATTTACTCTCTACCATTTTTCTTCTTAAATGAAATATTTTACTGTTTGATGAAATTAACTTTTAAGTATATAGATAAATTCAGAGCTTATGAAATTAAAGTTAAATTTTGTATGACCTGTTTTATTGATAGTTTTAAATATTTTACAGGCTTACATCCATTTTCTTCTTTTAACTAGAGTTACACTTAAATAATATTCAGTTATTTTCATGCAAACACAAACACACACACACACACACGCACACACACACTCAACACAGTCAGTATACATAAAAACACTTGTCCTGGAACCCTCATTGACTGGTGTTGTCAGAATTCAGAATGTTTTATTTTTTCAACTGATGAAGAGTGCACTAGCAGGGATTTCAATTGTAATATTTTTTTTTCCTAGTTCAGAAAAAAGAACACTGGAATATAAGTGAATTTAATACAAACTATTACTAGTATGAAACCTTAACTTCCTTTTTTTAGGTGAAATATAATATTGATGAAATATTATATTGATGAATTTAATACCCTCATTGACTGGTGAAACCTTAACTTCATGTGCATTTGTACACAAATAAGAACACACAAAGTATGGGATTTTCATAACTTAAAGAGTTTAGACCATTTTCTCCCTTTTTCTTCAGCTAAAAGTTTGTAAATTTCATGGTTCATTTTATGTTTAAAAAGAAAATAACAATAAGGAATGCTGGTGCTATAAATCTCCTATCATGGCGACTGAGCTTGTTATAGGTAGTTTTATCTTACATTTGAGAGAGATAGAGATCAACTCCAGGACTCAATCCTATGGCATCCTAGTCACACAGTACCAACTTTAACTGTTGCGCCCAGGCTTTTCTTCATGTTTAAGTAAATGAGGGTGCAATATTATATATGTGTGTGATATATTAGATTGAATAGTGTGTTCATTCCTGTGTTGTTTGCATGTAGCAATGGAGCACTGTGATCTGCAAGGGCAAAGAAAGGATATAAAAAATAAGGGAAGAAATGTTGTGTGGTCCATTCCAATGGATAAGTGCCTCATTGAAGCCTTGGTTGTTCAAGCAAAAAATGGAAACAGAGTTGACAAATGTTTCAATGAAAATGCATATACTGCAGCTTGTGTAGCTGTAAACACACATTTCAACTTAAACTTGAATAATCAGAAAGTTATCAATCGACTGAAGACGCTGAAGAAGAGGTATAAAGTAATTAAAGATATTCTAAGTCAGGATGGTTTCGAGTGGAATCCAGATACGGAGATGATTGAGTGTGATCACGACGAGCTTTGGAAGAGATATATTGCAGTGAGTATCTTTAAGCTTTCTCAATTCTTGAACGACAAGATTATATTAAATCGCCTATTTAAGTGTTCTTTGATTCGTTTGGTAGGCACATCGAGATGCAAAAGGATTCCGTGGAAAACAAATAGAGATGTATGAACAACTTAAAATTGTCTGTGGAAATTATCAAGCTCCAAGACGTTGGGCAAAGATGAAGGATGGTAATGGTCTAGTGGTGGACATGAAAAATTGCGAGGAGGAATCAGCCTCCTTTGCATCTCCTAGTTCAAAAAACATGAGTGATACAGATGGAACTGAGTCATACAATGGGCCTCCTGAGTATGGCCAGATTCCAGATGGCTATAATGAGCCTCCAGTGGTACCTATAAGACAACTTCCTAAACGGTCTCGTAGCTCAGATGATCTGCACGATGCATTGATGACAGTGGCATCAAGCATCCGACGATTGGCTGATTCGATCGAGCACAGCAAATGCTCAATTGATACCTCTGAGCTGTTACAGGCTGTGATGGAGATAGATGGGTTGGAAGAGAGTAAACAGATGTATGCATTTGAATATTTAAACGCCGACCCTATCAAAGCCAGAGCCTTCTTGACTTACAATTCTAGGATGAGAAAGATATATCTTTTCAGACAGTTCTGGTGGTGGAGATGATGCGACCAAGTGTATTGTGCGTTTTCGTGTATAGAATTTATTTTGGGACCACGGTTGAACGGGTGTTCTCAATTTGTTTCAGCAATCATCGACTGTGTTTTAAAGAGAATGTATATAGATTCCAAAGATAGGTATAAAATAGTCATTTGACATGAATTGAAGAATCTCGAGTCTCTTTCAAGTAAAAATCTTGAATCTTATTTTAAATAGTCATATTTTTAAATTTTTCAGCAAGTTTGGAGCAGTTTGATGAAGTCCTCTTTCGACCTTGCAGATTACTCGACTCATTTGTCCTATTTCATAACTCTTTGTAAGGAACTTGATCATTTTAGGATTTAGGGGTTTTTTGCCTGCTTATGGATGTTGGGAGCTTTGTTGCTGTGAAGGATGAAAGAAATTAAACTGAAATCATGTATCTGTTGGGACCTTTGTATTTTGTATTATTAAGCTTACAAGAAGCTTGAAATGAGTGATTTTTCTCTGAAGAGAATTATAAAAATATTAATACTAAAAAATAATGATTTGACAAGTTGCATAAAAATATCTAAAGCAACCAAAAAAATCTCATTCTAGATTTGTGTTTTAAAAAGATTTCAGACAAGAAAATAGAGTGTAGAGAAATTACTGTACATGGGCTAATTTTATTTTACACCGACAATCAATACATCCCCACTTTGCCACCTCATATAAACAATTATTTTTTTTCTTTTAAAAAAACAACTTTTTTAGATATACAATAGAGTCGGAATTCGAACCCTTTGTCACAATGTCCGATCTAACAATTTTGGTATTCTTGCCGGTTACGCTAGAACGTGTGAACTTCAAATTATTTGACGCTAATAATGTATTTCTTTTAAACTCGTAAATTCTCATGAATAACATTTTTTAAAACAAGAAAATTAGTTTAATTTTTTTTTTTTATTTGATAAAGTTTTGCACTTAAAGGAAACAAGAACATGAGTTTCACGTTAACTAATATTCTTAATCCTTAATCAACTTGAAATTATATATATATATATATATATATATATATATATATATATATATATATATATATATATATATATATATATATATACATTTAATTGAGACTGGATAGAGTATACTCTTTTGAATTGTTATGATACAACTCCATCCCACTATATTTTACTTATTATTGTCTTCAATCTATCAATTAAGAAACCTCCTTACCTCCTAAATTCGTTGTTTGAAACTAGAACTGAAAAATTGAGTAACTTCTCTGTTTCAATCTTGTTCAAGTTCTTAAGGTAAAGAAGCTTAAGTCTTCAATATATATTATTTTTAGTAGAAAAATGTTAGTAAATTAATATGGTTATGTTAGTTTTTAAGGTTTGACACCTCCTAGTTGAAACTACCTACATGCCATCAATATGATATTGATGGATTCAGGACATATCACATGCATCAGGCACAACCAGCATTAGAAAAGCACTTGAATTAAAACACATGTAAATGAAGAGAAGAGAAGAAAAGTATGAGTAGTAGTTGGAAAAACAATTATAAACCACAAATCAGAAGATGAATTTCACTGGAAAACCAGAAACAACAATATTAAGACATCCCCTTATGATCCCATTACTACATAGGAGGAAAAGTAACAAACTTTCTGGGAGCACTGAATATGTCCTTCCCAGCAAAAGGTGAGGTCCAATCTCGCAAACCAGCAGACGATGAAATTTCCCTTGCCGTGCCAACATTTCGCGATCCAGTCATATAAGAACTGGCCATCCTATTCCCGGCGTTGTTTCTCAACGACGATGAGAATCCTAGCCATACATCACCTGATCTGGATGACGGAGGGCAATCTAAACTCCAATCTATATTGTTGTAGTCGAATTCTTGCACCATGCCCCCGGTATTCCAATCCACGTGTGAATGTGAGCTGAATGATCTGGCCGATGGATTCTGATGACCGCAAAAGAGCCCAAGGGAAGGTGGAACTGTAAGTGCAGGGGAAGATGCAGCGGTGTTCCGTGAGCCGTGATGTTGAGGGTGAGACTGAGAAGGCATTGTAGGTGAAGGTGACGATGCAACCATCGGTTTATAGAAACCTCCCATTCCACCTGATGAGATTGAAGAATCTGCCGGCCCAAATACATGGGAATATTCTTTATAAGGAGCTTGAGAAAGTTGCTGCAGGCGATCTGCGCCGACATTTCCCATGCCATGATTTTGTAGTAGTAAATTCCCATTCGACCTTGTATTTTCGTATGCCGGAACACTATTTACATACCAACTAGATGTTCCGGAAGGTATGGAATTCATAGAATTCAGATAATTTTGTTTGGCATCGGCGAATTGTGGATGCTGCATCATGACTACCTGTTCCCTTCCTACTCCTTGATGAATCATTCTTCCGTCGTTCCTAAAGGCACTCGGCTGTGCCTCCATTTTAACATACGGTGACATTGCTTGCATGGATTGTAACATATTAGAAGGATTTGATGGTGTAGCACTAACACCCCATCTTTTCTGTGTCAGTTCATTTTGATGATTCAAGTGTAGAGACTGTGGATTCCTATTTTCAGGATCATGGAACATAGAATCAGCACCACGTACATTGTAATAGTTGAAATCACTTTCATTCCCTCTCTGCTGTATTGATACTGACGCTGGTTGTAATCCCTGAGATCTCATCGAACTATTATTTTGAGCAGAATCTTCTGACCGATTCAAATGAGATTCTTCCTTCTGAGATTTTAACATGCTTTCTGCCTTTTGAAGATCACCTTCACAGGCAACAACTGCTCTTTCAACTTCTTGCTTTGAACAATTGTATTTTACTTCCAGAGCATAAATTTGTTCAAGCACTTCACTTATGTCGATCTTCAAATTACCATCGCTTACAAGGTTGGTAGTATCTTTCACTTCACTTCCTCCTTCAAATAGCCACGATATCGATTCTTCTAATTTTCCGTTGTTTAACTTCAAAGCCAACGTTGCTCGCTCGGTAGTGAATCCCATCGCCACTAACTTCTGCACAAGTTTTTCTAGCTTTCTCGACATTAGATACGCAACGCATCGCTCGTGCAACTCATGAGCTCTCCTTTCCCTCTGTCTCTGGTGCTTCCTCTCATTCTTCAGTCGGATCTTATCCCTTCTGTCGTTATCACAACCAGGTATAAATTCCAACCGAGTAGATGAGTTTGCAGCTTTCTCTTTAGTGTCTTCCGATTCACCAGAACAACTGCCGTTATTAGAAACAGAATCATACTCAGACACCGTTCCTTGAGGACTAATAGAATGATCATCTGTTTCATTTATTTTTGCGAATTGGCTGTTGTCATTAACTATGGAAGAAGAATCAACCAATGATGTTTCGAGATCGCACGCACTAGAAGGAATGCTGCTCTCATCATTAGTAGATCCGGAAGTCTTTGGAGAAGTCTTTTGTTGTTCCTTTGCAGCCTTCGCCTTCGACTTGGATTTTGATTTCATTGATGGAGACATTCTATTTGTTGATATATTTATTTCCTGCATAAAAATGACAAAAATAATTTAGAACCAATTTCAAAAACAATATCCACATAATTGAATTATATATGGAAATTCACTTTAAGAACTAAAATCATGCGAATCTGATCTCGCCATAAGAAATATAAAAATAAAACATAAAGGATCAACTTTCAAAATTAATTCATGGATCCACATAAAGGTCAAAACTATAAAGAATCTCAAGAAAGCCATAATTAAGATCAGAATCCTTTACATAGAAAAAGAAACACACCAACAAAAACAAATAAAAAATATTAAACTTTTTTATAAAGGGTGGGTGATTGGTGAAGATTTGAACAATAACAGAGAAATTATATCAATTTCTAAGTGACCTAATTCACCAATTTGAACAAAATTACAAAATTCAAAATCAAGCAAAGCATTAATCAAATACAATAAATCAGGTAAAAAAATTGAACACAAGATTCACCAGCAATTTAAAACCCTAACAATAATGAAATTAAGGGAAATTCAGACATATTGCTATTTACACCCCACAAGAAAATAACCATCAATCATGTAGTGGATAACATTTTCAAAACAAACGGTTCAAAACCCACCAAAATAAAATCCTAAAAAACAAAACTTTACCATCAATTCATCAAAATAAACCCTCAAAACACAGGAAATTCAGATCACAAACTAAAAAATAACAGATCCAATTACAAAAAATTCTCAAAAAAAGAAAAAGAAAAATAACATCAATTGATGCATAAAGAGAGAGAATGGATCAAAGAAACTAACCTAAGAAGAAGAACAGAGAAATTGAAGATTGATTTTTTTGATGATTATTGATGATGAACTTGTTTGTTTGTTTCTCCTTATTGTTTTTTCTGTCTTTCTTTTTTTGTCTGTGATTTTGCTGTGTGTTTTCTAATTATATAAAGTTGTTTCAACTTTTTTTAACAAACCAAAAAAGTTAGTTTTTTTTTCTTCTTCTATCCTTTTATACACGTGGCACTTTCTTGTGTCTTTATCGACAAGTTTTTGAAAAGAAAAAAAATATTGAGTAATTATTAAGGTTGTGTTTGTTTCCAGGGAAAGAATAAGGAAAGATAGTGAAAGGAGGGAAAGATAGTGGAAGGATTAAGTTTCTGCAGTTTGGAACAACTATAAAAAGGGTGTGGAAAGAAAGATTTGGCTGGGGCCCACCCAAAAAACCTTTCCGCGCTCAAATGGATGGAAAGCGGGAGAATGGACCCAAATTTTGGTCTAAAAGACAAAAATGCCCCTAATAGAATGATTATTGTAAATAAAAAATATACTCTCCAGCTTCTCATGAAACAAAGAAAAGGGTTTCTCAAAGGGTTTCTTTGCCATCGTTAAACAAAAACCATGGTTCTCCTTTCAATGATTTCTCTGCCATCTACTTGAAGCCAAATCTTTGCACCGATTCCATTTTCGTTTGCTATCAGGTACTCTTCTAACCCTCCTTTTTCATCTGCGTTTTTTTCATTTGGGGTTTTCCCCTTCTGTTTGGGTATTTCAGTGTTCATTGAAAAAATTGATGAATTGGAGCTATGTGGAAACCGACGGAAACCCTTAGTAGTTAGGAATGGAAGATTTCAGGTAGTAATTAGGAACACTAGGAAACCCTAATTCAATTATAGTTTAGGAACGTCCAGCAATTCTTTAGTTTATATCTTCACTCTAGTTCCTTTGTAAATCAGGTAGTAATTATTCGAAACCCCAAAATCCTTAATAAACTGACTAGTAGATTTTAGCTCTCTCACATGCACCTGCTGATTCTTACTGCCACTGTTGCCTTGCTCTTGATCGAGTTCTCTTTGGTCTGTGATACACAATTTTAATACAAAGAGAAGGGTCTTCGTTTAAATATATATAATTTAAATATATCATTTGGAAATTTAATTGTACGATTATAAAGAATTGGAATCAGCCTGACTTGCTTGTTATCGATGTATATTAAGAATTAAGATGTCTTTTACAGGGAAAAATTGAATTTTGTTGTCTCTGTTCTGTTTTTATTTTCTTATTATTGTTTTGATTTTGTTACCCTTTTGGGATTCCTGGTCAGAAATTCTTTAGATTTTTATTCTGTGTTGATTTTGATTTTGATGATAGTATATGGTTTGGTTTGTTTGAATTTGAACTTTGAACCTCGAGAATACTAGTTGAGACCATTTTTGGATAGAGAACTTAGTTAAGAGCTTATAATATAAAGGTTTATAATATAAGTGCTTTATGCATTAGCTATTTGTAAACTACAGATAAAATGAAGTAAGATTGTTTGCATATAAGCTATGAGTTGTTTTCATTAGTTACCGGGAGAGTTTGTGCAAATAAGCTGAAAGCAGCTTATGGGCATGTCATAAGCTCCCCAAACAGTCTCACAAGTGTTTTTTTTTTGGTTAGTAGATAAGCTCCAATATGCCAATTCAAACAGTCATTGTACCTGAGTTTCATCAACTATAGGCTGAAATTAATTAGAAATTTGATTCAGCTTTTAACTATAGAGAGAACATATTGGGTTTGTGAAATGGAGTAATACATTTACATAATAGGTTTAAAAAACAGGATATTGTTTGAATATATAAAAACTAATATTAAGCTATTAACTAGAGAGAGAACATAAGTTATATATATACTAGCATGCAGACAGACATATTAACACTAGCATATTCCTCTTTATGCTTAAGTGTGTATTAGTTTAACATATTTTGTTGTACTATTGAGTGTTGATTTGTTAATTCTAGATGTAGTTGAAACTTGAAAGTAAAGTACTATCCCTTTTATTGAAGTTTATATATACGTCTGAACAATATATTATGGTTATCCCCTTCAATACTTATGGTTATTTGTTATAAACAATATATTATCCCCTTCAATACTGTTAAGTGTTGTGTGCTAATAATTTCTAATAGTTTGTTCATGTTATTATTGTTGTGAATTAATTTATCATATGCTAACTTGTATATGACAATGCATACATTAATTTCAAATATATATTGTGTCATTATTTTTAAAATTTGTGTGTAGCTACTACAATGTCTAAGGGAAAAGGTATCGCATCACAGTCTGATAACCCCAGTAGAGATATTCTGCAATGGAATGATGAGATGGATCAAGCGTTGTTGAATGCTTTGCGTGAAGAGGATCATAAGGGAAATAGGCTCGATGGTGGTTGGACAGCAGAAGGATACAATAATGTGGTTGATGTCTTAAGATCTGTGATTGATCCGACTATCACGAAGAATCATATAAAGAATAGACTGAAAACTTTGAAAGCACATTTTGCTGAAGCTCATGACATGTTTCATGGCTTAAGTGGATTTTCATGGAACTCAATCACTCGAAAGTTTCAGGCAGAGGATGAAGTCTGGGCTGATTTGATTAGAGTAATTATCTCTTTTACCTTTTACTTGATTAGTTGTTTATGTTGATTTAAATACTAAATTGAATCAATGTGTGCAATTATTTTTGTGTAGGTAAAACCACATGCAGCAAAATGGAAAAAACATCCAATTAAGAATTACGACATTCTGAAAGAATTATTTGAAACTGATAGGGCAGCAGGAAAACAAACGAAGACAGCCAAAGAAAGGCGAAAACAATTGGAAAAGGAGAGTATTGACCTTAATAATGATTATGATGATGCTGAAATCTATGGGTCAAATGTTTGTATGTTTGATGAGCATCAATTTTCAAACCCTGACTTTGAGAATGTTAGTCCACAAAATGCTCCGACAAATTCCTCAGCTGACACACATACTTCAAAGGGTAAGAAACGAAAGAGAACCATGGCTGAGTTAGTTGAAGAACAATATGAGCACATGAATGAAGGTATCATGACCATAGCTGAAGCTTTGAAAGAGGGCAATGCAGTTTCTAAGGAGATACATCAAGTTGCAGAGCGTCAGGTTGAAATTGCTGAACGACAAGTTGCGGTCATTGAGAAACAAGTTGATATTGCTGAAAAACAACTTACTGTGATGCAACAAACTCGACCTCGTCATTATTCTGAATCTGATGTATGGGAACTTTTAGATGAATTGAGAGTGTTCGATGATTATCGTATGAAGTTTTATGATCATTTGTGTGATAATGAGCACAAAAAACGTAAGATTTTTGGGGTACCTCATCATATGAGAGCTGAAGCTCTCTTTAAAATGATGAATGATGCTGGTTTGCTTGATTAAGAGCAGTGGTACTGCTCTTTTTTTTGGGTACTATCATATATATTTATCTATCTATCATGATTGACTTTTTTGGGATGTATGTGTGCATGACTGAAAAGGAATTGCGATTAAGCATTGGTTGTGGATGTGCTCTCTTCTTTTGGTTGTGGATGTGCTCTCTTCTTTTGGTGCTCTCTTCTCTACACACTTTGGTACAAGGTTGTATGCACTCCAAAGGGTACATCTACTATGATAAATCTGGTATGCTATCTATGCTAATTGAATAAAACATTTACTATGTTGTGCTGTTTTTGCTGTGGTGGGGTGTGTCTGGCTGCTGGAGGTGCAGGTAGTTTGGTTTCTGTAGTCTGGGTTTACAATCTCATAGATGAGAATATGAATATATAGTCTTATATGCAACTTGGGTTTTTTCTGATTTTTATTTGTTTCAGCTTTGACTCCTGAATTGAAGACCACATTGGATAAGGAAAGTATATAGGCTAAACCTATAGTATAATAAACTAATGGAAAAAGTTTTATTCAAAGATTGAATTTGAAGAAAAGCTAGAAATACAGAAGATGACCAGATTGGTTTTAATGCAAGTAACCTGACAAATATTCTATCATGTCGGTGACAGAGATGTTGTTTTTTTATCAGCTATTGCAAAATCGATGTTTTTAAAATGCCAGTTTGCACATGTTAATCTTTTTCTTGTTACATGTACATACCTTGCTTCCTTGTAATTGATCCATCAAAGTTGAAAAAAATAAAATTGCTTTCGAGTAGGTCCTTCAACTTTCATGTTTACTGCATGATGTTACTATTGACTGCATAAGAATCAGTTATTAAGTTTCTTTTTTAGCATCGGATAAGACTATATTATTATCGACACTTAATTTTTCGAAAATAATTGTTCTAATCTCACTTTGTTTATGGCTGCAGAGGCATATAAGAATGGAGAATTGCAGGAACTAGTGGAGAAGGCAATGTGCTCCTGGAGCCTCATTTGCTCATGACCATTATCATCGCTAAGTTATACATTGGCTTTGGGATGATGGACCAAATATATTTGTATAATACATTTTGTGTCCACAAATGTCTATTATGATTATGGGTATGCGTATGCGTATGTATTCTACATTGCAATTATTCTGGCATTTTAATACAAAGTAGAATATCTCATTGAATGGACAATTATAGTGCTAGTTGCAGCTGCAAACGTTGTTCAATTAATCAATTTTGTCGCTTTTGTTAAACTGCCATGATCGGGATAACTACTACAAGATCATTCATTGATTTAAATTGTGAAATCAGTCTCCTACAAATGCAAGGTCTGTTCTGTTTACAACAGACCCCCAGATTGTCCAACTCTTTCTTATTTGATTTTTTACTTGAGGATATTTTTGTCATTTCATAAATATATACTTTCCTTTCCTTTCAACATTCTATTGAACCATGCAATGGAAGAGAAAGTTTTCCCCTTTCTTTCCTCTCACTTTCTCTCATTCCAAACAACCAAAACAATCCTCTCTCTTTCTACTCTTTTTCTTTCCTTAAACAATCTTTCCTTTCTCATTCTTTCCTTTCACTTTCTTATGTCATCCAAACAAAGCCTAAAGTACGATGTCTGAGATCCAAGTATCCATTCATTAATCAATAAATAATATATAAATTTTACATATACTTAGCTGCTTGTCGGTATAAACTTTAATTTTTTTTGGTAGTGGTCGGGGTTTGAACCATGGACCTTGCATATTTTATGCATTATTCCAACCAAATGAGCTAAGCTCACGAGGACCTTAATAAAAGAGTGTTATTAATATGGTCGATCCAAGGTATTTGTAGGTCTAAAACAAATTTTGAATTGAGACCTTTTAATTATGTTGATAAAAAAAATTAATAACATCAAATGTGTAATTTTATTTGAGACCTATCGGACAATAAATATGAGTATCACTCACGGTTCGAATTGAACATTGAACCGAACAATTAACAAATACAACAAGCTATCTTTAGGATCAAACTCGCAACATCAGCCACAACTCTACATTTAACTACCAACCATATTATGCACAAAAATGTTTAAAGAATTTGACTTACAGAAACATATTTAAAGCGAAAAAAGATTTGGAGGTCTAATATAAGATCTACAAATTTTTGGAGCCTAAAACACTTACTTTAGTGACAATCCTCTTATGTCCTGGTTATTAATAGTTTAAAGAACATGTTTATCAAAGAAAATAATGTTTCCTATCAAAAAAAGATAAAATAAGTTTAAAGAACTTTAGTAAGTATGAATAATATTTTTTAAAAGCAAAAATAATAATATTTTTATTATATTAATTTTTTTATTTTGATTAAATTATATATTTATTAACCTTAGTAGTCTATATTAATTGTTCATATATTTAAATATTATAAAACTTGAATTAAAATATCATATCATTTATAGTTAAATTATTTAAATTGTCATGTGAAATATTAAAAAGGAGTTGAATCTAATTTATTTATTAGTTCGTTAAATTATTTAAAAATAAATCAAATTACTTCTTTAAATACATTCATCTAAAATAAGTTTATATACATATTAACAAATTATATCAAACTTTCAAAATATCAAACTCAACCCTAAAAAATAAATCTACCCCCACCTTTAAGTTTTTTTTTTTTTTAAAGATATGCCCACCTTTACTTAGAACTATGATTTTATTGCTTTGTTAAATGTATTTAACAACTGTTTGTTAAATGTACTTAAAATTTGTTTGTGTGAAATTATTTTAAAAGTGAGTTTTTATTGCTTGTAGGTAAAACAGATTTAAATAGATAGTGCATGTCCCTTTGACTATATTATTATACAAATATGTCTACGGGTAAAACTATTTTTGTAATTTACTTTAAAAAAGTTGGAAAAGCTATCCAACCTTTTGTTACAATATTAATGCTTTGGAATTGGATGCCATGCCATGAAAATGACTTACGTCTAACGTCATGATGAATTGGAAAACTTGTTTTCATGCTGTTTCGCTTACAGTGACGGTGGATGCAAGTTGCGACCAAGAAAACCAATGATTAATGAAATAGGAATAAAAAATTGAGAGGTAATGAAATAGTAAAATGTTGATTCAATATTCACTTCTTTTTTTTTATTTTTATAGTTATCCAAATAAAAATAGGGTAAAATATGCTTTTCGTCCCTGCAATTATAGGCCATTTGAATTTTCGTCCCTGAGCTTACTAATCCTCCCATTTCGTCCCTGTAAAAGTTAATCACTTGAAATTTCGTCCCTCTCCCCTTTTAATCACAGCCACGTCAGCAAATTACCAAAATGGCATGGGGAATTGACGAAAATACCCCTGGCTTATTTTTTTTCCTTAAAAAAAATTTCAAAATTTTGAAAATTCTTTTTTTAAATTAAAAAAATCTGAAAAAATAATTAAAAATCATAAAAAATTTTGGAAAAAAAAACGTTAAAATTAAAACTGAAAAAACTGAAATTTTTCGGAGAAAAAATCGTAAAAAAAAATTCGGGAAAAAAATTTTTGAAGGAAAAAAAACAAAAAAAAAAATAAGACAGAGGTATTTTCGTCAATTCCCATGCCATTTTGGTAATTTGCTGAAGTGGCAGTGATTAAAAGGGGAGAGGGACGAAATTTCAAGTGATTAACTTTTACAGGGACGAAATGGGAGGATTAGTAAGCTCAGGGACGAAAATTCAAATGGCCTATAATTGCAGGGACGAAAAGCATATTTTACCCATAAAAATATTAACTTTTCATATTTTATATTACACTCACGTATCTACATGTTGGACTATGAGATGAGATCGAACTGATTTGATAATTTCAAAACTTTAACAAATCAATTAATTAGTTTTTTTTTTTGTCTATTCTAAAAGTGAGAAAAGCTTGTTAGTACGACAACTGTAACGACAATAAACGATGAATGGATATGAACCGTAGGATGTGCATTATTAGATTGCAATTTTGTTTACTTTAATTTATTTTCTAGCTGTTGAAGGCTTTAATATTCTCGTGAATGCCACCATGGAGGCTGGGCTCTTTACAAGATGTTCAGTTGGTCCACAGACAATGATATGTCCGGTAGTCATCAGATAGAGGCAACAGTCGCATGTTGTGTTCTGGTACAGCGGCGGTGCAGTTAGAGCAAAAAGTGCTTGCGAACACGTAAGTACTCCATGAAGGCGAGAAAAACACAAGAAGGGAGGTTGAATTGTGTTTTGAAAAATTCTTCGTTTCTCTAAAAACTGAACACACTGATCAGAAGCTAAATGAAACAGCTTCTGAAGTGATAATCAGAATCTGAACGCAGCGGAATAAAACAGAGATAGAGAGAGAAGAAGAAAAACACAAAGCAATTATACTGGTTCCTTCCACAATCCGGAAGTAGTCCAGTCCCCCTTGCACTTCCAAGGAGATTTCACTAGAATGTAATATCTGATTACAATTGCTCAAGCACACCTGCAAGAGACTTCCTTTGCTCAAGCACACTTTGCAAGAGTCTTCCTATGCTCAAGAACACAATCAAGAGACTTCTCTGCTCAAGCACAACTGCAAGAGACTTCTAACTAAACAAAATTACACAGAAAATTGTTTAAGGTTGAACACTTGATATACAATCAGAGGTGCTCACAATACAAATCAGATACAGACTCTAAGACTTAAGAATTTCTAAGATATGACTTTGAGACACAGAAATTCTAAGTGAATGCAGAACAATTTCAGCAGAGGTTTGGCACTTGTAAAAATGTTGAGAGTCTTTCGTTCAGCATTACCAAAACTCTAAGTCTTCACTCGTTTATATAGAGGTATGAAAGAGACGTTGTGAAATTTGTTGGAACAAAATGTGTTTAACAATGAACCTTAAAGGGTTTTGATGATAACAAGGTATTAAAAATTGTAAATTGGACTAGCTAATATTTGTTCAAGTGTACAGGACCATAATTATAAAGTTACATCATCATTGGTTCTGAATGAGCAAATAAAGAGCTATGGAAACAACAAAAATTTGAAGCTTGGACGCTCCTGAAGGCAACTTGCTACTGAAGAGAAAAAGCGCTCCTGAAGTCAAGCTGCTCCTGAAGAAATAGCGCTCCTGAAGTAAGCTGCTCCTGAAGAATAGTGCTTCTGAAGACAAGAGGTCCAGAAGCCACATCATCAGAAGCTGCGTCATCAGAAGCTGCAGAAGTCATATCATCAGAAGCTGCATCATCAGAAGCTGCCTCATCAGAAGCCATTTCACCAGAAGCTGAATATCAACTGGATTTGCAAAGAATCAAGAATTGAAGAATTATCAATGCAAAAGCTGTCTATTGGATTCGAAAACACAAACAAAGGATTAGTGGAGTTTGCAACGGTCATTTCAAAGGTGTTTGAAGGCGTGTGTTTGCAATTTGGACGAAAGCGTTGACATTGTACTTTGTACGAATTGTACAACCACGTTCTCCACTACTCTGTTTTGTGTCCGCGCTACAGGACAAGAAAACAGCTCCAGAATACGGTTTCGCCTGCATAGATGTTCCTTTGGATAAGGAATGGATTTCAAATTTGTTCTTCATAGGACAACAGCCAAATCAGGCAAAAGATTATTGGTGAAAGATCAAGCTTCAACAACGACTCTTTGGTGTGCTGGCAATTTCACAACGTCTCTCTCACACCTCTATATAAAGGAGTGAAGACCTAGAGAATTGGTAATGCAAGAACGCTGAACGAAAGACTCACAAGATTTTCACAAGTACCAAACCTCTGCTGAAATTGTTCTGCATTCACTTAGAATTTCTGTGTCTCAAAGTCATATCTTAGAAATTCTTAAGTCCATTGAGTCTGTATCTGATTTGTATTGTGAGCACCTCTGATTGTATATCAAGTGTTCAACCTTAAACAATTTTCTGTGTAATTTTGTTTAGTTAGGAAGTCTCTTGCAGTTGTGCTTGAGCAGGAAGTCTCTTGATTGTGTTCTTGAGCAAAGGAAGTCTCTTGCTTGTGTGCTTGAGCATTGGAAGTCTCTTGCTTGTGTGCTTGAGCATTTGTAATCAGATATTACTCATAGTGAAATCTCCTTGGAAGTGCAAGGGGGACTGGACTACTTCCGGATTGTGGAAGGAACCAGTATAATTGCTTTGTGTCGTTCTTCTTCTCTCTCTCTCTCTGTTTTATTCCGCTGCATTTAGATTCTGATTATCACTTCAGAAGCTGTCTCGCTTAGCTTCTGATCAGTGTGTTCAGTTTTTAGGAGAAACGAAGAATTTTTCTAAAACACAATTCAACCCCCCTTCTTGTGTTTTTCTCACCTTCAATTGGTATCTAGAGCCTTGGTTTGTTGTGTAACACTTAACCGTGCAACAGTCAAAGATCTGAGAAAAACATGTCTACTCCTACTCCTACTGGTCCTGGTGATACTAGCTATAAACATGTCTCACATGATTATAGTGATAGTAAGAAAACCAGTATTGGAAAAGTTCCAAAGTTCAATGGAGATGCTGAAGAGTTCTCTTGGTGGAAGACCAACTTTTACAGTTACATCATGAGCCTAGATGAAGAATTATGGGATATTCTGGAAGATGGTGTTGGTGATTTAGTCCTTGATGAAGAAGGAGCTGCTGTGGATAGAAAGAAACATACTCCAGAACTGAGGAAACTTTACAAGAAGCATCATATTATCAGAGGAGCTCTTGTCACTGCCATACCCAAAGCAGAATACATGAAGATGAGTGACAAATCCACTGCTAAAGCTATGTTTGCTTCTCTCTGTTCAAATTATGAAGGGAGCAAGAAGGTCAAAGAAGCAAAGGCTCTCCTGCTTGTACATCAGTATGAGTTATTCAAAATGAAGGATGATGAAACTATTGAGGAGATGTACTCAAGGTTTCAAACCTTAGTTTCTGGTCTACAGATTCTAAAGAAGAGCTATGTTGCTTCTGATCATGTAAGCAAGATACTCAGAAGCTTACCTGCCAGATGGAGACCAAAAGTGACTGCCATTGAGGAAGCTAAAGATTTAAACACTTTAAGTGTCGAAGATCTTGTTAGTTCTCTCAAAGTTCATGAGTTAAGTCTTAATGAACATGAGTCTACTAAGAAGAGTAAATCAATAGCTCTTCCATCCAAAGGCAAGTCATCAAAAGCTCTCAAAGTGGTTGAATCTGAAGAGGAAGAACAGTCAAGTTCAGACTCTGAACCAGATGCTGCAGAAATGGCCATGCTCTCAAACAGACTTCAATATCTGGCCAAGAAGAACAGAAATTTTCTCTCCAGAAGGGGTAACTCCAGAAGCTCAAGGAAAGAAGATCAGAAGGGATGCTTCAACTGTAAGAAGCCAGGTCACTTCATTGCTGAATGCCCTGATCTTCAAAGAGAAAAGTCAAAGGACAAGTCAAAGAGGTCTACATTCAAACCAAGCAAATTCAAGAAGCAGATTAAGCAGAGTTTAATGGCAACCTGGGATGATTTGGGTAGTGAATCTGGATCTGATAAAGAGGAAGCTGATGAAGATGCAAAGGTAGTTGTTGGGTTGGTAGCAACAGCAACTTCAGAAGCTGGGTCAGATTCAGACTCAGAAGATGAAAACGAGGTATATTCCAAAATTCCCAGAGATGAACTTGTTGAGTCACTTAAAGAACTTCTTACACATTTTGAAGTAAGAACCAATGAGTTGAAGGATTTAAAAGAAAAATATGCTGATTTGGTACAACAGCAAAAATCAACTTTATTGGATCTGAAAGCTTCTGAACAAGGACTTAGGGGCTTTGACTTCATGTGTAAAACATATGAAGATCAGCTCAGGTTCTTATGTCAGAAGCTACAAGAAAAGTGTAATGAAAAACCTTTAAGTAACCATGAAATTGCTCTTGAAGATTTTATTATATCTGGCATTGACAGAAGCAGAGTGGCTTCTATGATTTATAGCATTTACAAGAACAATGGCAGAGGAATTGGTTTTCCAGAAGTGAAACTGGAGAAAACCAATCTAAAGTCTTGTTGTGAATGCATCAAGGAAGGTCTGAAAACATTCTTTGTACCAGAAGGGGCTGAGTTGGAAACTGTTGTTCAATCAGAACCTGAAGCTTCTAGTTCTAAGGCTAAGATTACTTCAAAGCCAAAGAACTCTAAGTCAAAGGCTATGATCAAATCTGATTCCAAAACTTCAAAGGTTAGGATCCTGAAAAGATCAGAACCTATTCCTCAGAGTCTGGTGAAACCAAAATCTGGGGTTCTGAAGTCTAAGTTTCAGAAGAAGACAGTTACTGCTTCTGAAGTACCAAAACCTAAGGTGATGGTTAATCAGAAGCAACCTAACTCACAGCACAAGGTACAAGAAGTGAAGAGTAAAGCCTTAAGTACTAACCTTCCAGGACCCATAGAACAATGGGTACCTAAATCTAAAAATGTCAATGATGCAGGTATGTCTAAGAGCAGTGCCAAAGCAAAGATCATGGTACCTAGACAGTGGTTGCTCAAGACATATGACAGGAGACAAGTCCATGTTCCTCAGCCTAACAATGAAAGAGGGAGGAAATGTGAAATTTGGAGGCAACCAGTCAGGCAAGATCATAGGTACAGGAACTATTGGTAACTCCTCTACCTCAATTAATAATGTATGGTTGGTAGATGGTCTTGAACATAACCTTTTGAGCATTAGTCAATTTTGTGATAATTTTTATGATGTGCTTTTTGAAAAACCCAACTGTACAGTAATCAACAAGGAAGACAAATCCATTGTGTTCAAAGGAAAGAGAGTTGACAATGTCTATAAAATCAATTTTTCTGAACTGGCTGATCAGAAGGTGATGTGCCTACTATCAGTGAATGATAAGAAATGGATGTGGCACAGAAGGTTGGGACATGCTAACTGGAGGTTAATCTCTAAGCTTAGTAAGTTACAACTTGTGAAAGGGCTACCAGACATTGACTATTATTCAGATGCACTCTGTGGTGCATGTCAGAGAGGGAAAATTGTGAAATCATCTTTTAAAACAAAAGATATTGTTTCAACCTCAAGACCTTTAGAATTACTCCATATTGATTTATTTGGACCAGTAAGTACTGCATCCTTATATGGAAGTAGATATGGATTAGTCATTGTTGATGATTACAGCAGATGGACTTGGGTGAAATTCATAAAGAGTAAAGATGTTGCGTGTGATGTATTCAGTAGCTTCTGCACTCAAATTCAATCTGAAAAAGAATCAAAAATTTTGAAAGTCAGAAGTGATCATGGTGGAGAATTTGAAAATGAGCCATTTGAAGCTTTTTGTGAAAAACATGGAATTTTCCATGAATTCTCTTCTCCTAGAACACCACAACAAAATGGGGTTGTAGAGAGAAAGAATAGAACTTTACAAGAAATGGCCAGAACCATGATTCATGAAAACAATTTACCAAAACATTTTTGGGCAGAAGCAGTGAATACAGCATGCTATGTTCAAAACAGGATCTATATTAGACCTATTTTGGAGAAAACAGCATATGAACTCTTTAAAGGAAGAAAACCCAATATCTCTTACTTTCATCAATTTGGATGTACATGTTACATTCTGAACAACAAGCTCTACCTAAAGAAATTTGATGCCAAGGCCCAAAGAGGAATCTTTTTAGGTTACTCTGAAAGGTCAAAGGCATACAGGGTGTATAATTCAGAAACACTCTGTGTTGAAGAATCTATGCACGTTAAATTTGATGACAAAGAGCTTGAAGATAAAACTTCAAAGCAAGGTGAAAGTTTTGCAGAGATACAGGTTCCTGAAGCTACTCCAGAACCTGATCAGATAGCTGAGTCTGAAGATAGTCCAGAAGCTGAACCCACATCAGAAGCACAAGATGAAGCTGCTTCTGATGAAGCACAAGATGACTCACATCAAGAAGATCCTCCCAGAAACACATTCAAACACAAGTCTTCACATCCTGAAGAGCTAATCATTGGAAACAAAGATAGTCCAAGAAGAACAAGATCACATTTCAGACAAGAAGAGTCAATGATTGGACTAATCTCAATGATTGAACCTACAACAGTTGATGAAGCACTTTCAGATGATGGATGGATCCTAGCTATGCAAGAAGAGTTGAATCAATTTCAAAGAAATGATGTGTGGGATCTGGTACCCAAACCTCAGCACAAGAACATTATTGGAACAAAATGGGTATTCAGAAACAAGCTGAATGAGCAAGGTGAAGTAACAAGAAACAAAGCCAGACTTGTTGCACAAGGGTATAGTCAACAAGAAGGCATTGATTACACTGAAACGTTTGCTCCAGTTGCAAGATTGGAAGCAATCAGGTTACTTCTTTCCTATGCAGTTAATCATGGCATAATATTATATCAGATGGATGTCAAGAGTGCATTTCTCAATGGTGTCATAGAAGAAGAAGTGTATGTTAAGCAACCTCCTGGATTTGAGGATATTAAATATCCTGACCATGTTTTTAAATTGAAGAAATCACTATATGGCTTGAAACAAGCTCCCAGAGCTTGGTATGATAGACTAAGTAATTTCTTAATCAAAAATGATTTTAAGAGAGGACAGGTTGACACTACACTCTTCAGAAGGACCCTTGGGAAAGATATTCTTGTTGTGCAAATATATGTTGATGATATAATATTTGGTTCTACTAATGCATCTCTTTGCAAGGAATTTTCTGAGTTAATGCAGGATGAATTTGAAATGAGCATGATGGGAGAGCTGAAGTTCTTCCTTGGCATTCAAATCAATCAATGCAAAGATGGAGTCTATGTTCATCAATCAAAGTACACAAAGGAGCTTCTGAAGAAGTTCAAACTTGAAGATTGTAAAGTGATGAACACTCCAATGCATCCTACGTGCAACCTGAGCAAAGAAGATGAAGGAACTAAAGTAGATCAGAAGCTGTATAGAGGTATGATTGGTTCTTTGTTATACCTCACTGCATCTAGGCCAGATATTTTATTCAGTGTATGCTTGTGTGCAAGATTCCAATCAGATCCTAGAGAATCTCATATGACTGCTGTCAAGAGAATCTTCAGGTATTTGAAAGGAACAACCAATCTTGGACTCCTTTATAGGAAATCCTTAGATTATAAGCTAATTGGATTCTGTGATGCTGATTATGCTGGTGATAGGATTGAAAGAAAGTCAACCAGTGGCAATTGTCAATTTCTGGGTGATAATCTTATATCCTGGGCTAGCAAAAGACAAACAACTATTGCTATGTCTACAGCAGAAGCAGAATACATTTCAGCTGCAAGTTGTTGTACACAACTACTTTGGATGAAACATCAGTTGGAAGATTATCAGATAACTGCTAACAGTATTCCCATTTATTGTGATAATACTGCTGCTATTTGTTTGTCTAAAAATCCAATTTTGCATTCAAGAGCGAAGCACATTGAAATCAAACACCATTTTAGCAGAGATTATGTTCAAAAAGGAATTTTAGATATACAATTCATTGATACTGAAAATCAATGGGCTGATATATTTACTAAGCCTTTAACTGTTGAAAGATTTGATTTTATAAAGAAAAATTTGAACATGCACTTTGTATCTGATTAAATGCTTGCTTGCTCCTGAATAGGATTTTAGGTTCTGAAGTTAGTTCAGAAGCAGTAGTCCATCAGAAGCTCTTTATTGAGGTTCTGAGGAAAACTCGCTTCTGATGATGACGTCAGCATCTGAAGTCCAGAAGCTGGATTTATTGCTTCTGAATAGTTGAATTAGTGGAAACGTTGGAAGTTACCTTTTAAAAAGTAACTTTTGGCCCACTAACTTGGTAGTTACTCTGTGAACTTCTTACGTGGCCTGTATGTGTTGGTGTATAACTAAAAGGGCAATGATGATTTAAAAGCTTTGAAAGTACTTTTCACGCGCCCCCAATTTTGTCATTAATGTTATGTTTGTTTGTCTCTTTTGAATTGCAATCATTTTACTTTTAACACTTTGTCAATTCACACACTACTCACTCACAACAAACACATTTGCTCTCAAACCTCTTGCGAAGTAAGCGCATTCTCTCAACCTTAGAACCCTAAAATCTTCATCTTCTTCAAGTCTTCGTCAATCATCAAATGGCATCATCAAGCTCGCAACGAGAAGATTCAGTATCTACTTCACGAATGGTCCCTGAATATGACTACAGAGGAAGAAGCATGAAATTGGAAGAATGGGATTTGCAGGTTCAGATAGAGAATCCAGTGGACTTTGATTCTCTGAATTTTCATAGGTGTTCAATCAGAAGCTACTATGAAGAGCAAGGACTCATGGATTATTTCAAAATGTTGAATGGACCAACATATGAAGCTCTGGTTAGACACTTCTGGGTAAGAGCAAAATTCTACAACAAAGCGGCATCCTTAGCTGAGGAAAGTCAGATGGTGCTAATGTATCCTGAATTAGAAGGGAAAACAAGAGAAGAAATGGGTCTTGCGCCATTTGTTGAAGATGAAATCAGGTCCAGCATCTGTGGTATTCCAGTAAGACTTGCACAATGGCACATAGAGTATGTTCTCAAGGCTGCAGCCTCTGGATACTACTCTGGAATTGATCTTTCAGATGCTGCTGAAAAACGCATTTGGAAAAAGCAAGCCAACTTGGTGATATACAATTCTGAGAAGGAGAAGAAATATGCTGAATTGAGCATGGAAACTAAGATGCTTCTGAAGATTCAGAATGAGAACCTGTTTCCAAGTGGTGACTGTGTGAAACCAAATCTAGCTCAGAAGGTCCTTCTCCAGCACTTCATCAAGAAGGAAAAGGTGAATGTGCCCAAATACATGTTCAAGTACTTGGTAGAGTGTTTGAAACAGAGTCAGCTACTGGATAAACCCTTGGTTCCTTATGGAAGACTCCTCTCAGAGATATTCTATCAAGGAGGTATCTTGGACAGTCTCAGTCAATCTCAAGGCTTCACAGATCAGCTACTTGACACAAAAACTGGAAAATTCATTAATGCTCATACTCTCTTGAATATGAAGCTAATCAGTGAAGTCACCAAACTTCAAACTGATTTAAGTGAATCATTTGTTAAGTCTGATCTTATGAAGGACTTTCCACCCATCTGCAAGAAGGATCCCATTGAAGTGCAGATGTACTATATCAAGGAACATTTTGAGGCAACCAATGAGAGAATCAGATTGGAAGATATTCCAGAGGAAATGTATGGTGGTGCTCTGCCACGAGCCAGAGGCAGAAAGTCAAAAAGGAAGATAACTGCAGAGCAATATCTAGAGGTTGAACAACCTGCTAAAAAGGCAAAAGTTGCTACTGACAAGCTCAAAATTGGTAGTTCATCAGTACCTTCTATTGAAGAAGCCATTGAAGACATGGATTCCAGGTTGATCATGGATGTTGGCATTTCTCTTGATCAACCTGCTATACCAAA
This sequence comes from Medicago sativa, assembly GCF_051527215.1. NCBI lineage: Eukaryota > Viridiplantae > Streptophyta > Magnoliopsida > Fabales > Fabaceae > Medicago > Medicago sativa. The sequence continues at coordinate 32,151,212 of NC_140756.1, read as the reverse complement.
GAGGAAGAGGAAGCCAGCCTTGAGGAGGACCAAGGATTTTCCTCATATCACCTCTACAGCTCAAGATGCTTCTGATTTGGAGTTAAAGGAGTTACAAGAGAAGAAGGCAGCAGCTGAAAAAGTCTTGGAAATTGCTGCTGAGCTACAAGAGTCTGTAGTCTCAGAAGCCAAGAAAATGTTGCAGATGACCAGTGAGTTTGCTCAAGAGGATTCTGATCCTGAACCAGAGAAGGTAATTAATATATCATCAGATTCCGCATCCAAATCATTATCAGACTCTGATGATTCTGATGATGATATACCCTTAGCTCAACTGTTTCGAAAACCAGTAAAAAGCCAATCAACATCAACCAAAACCAACGATAAGCCCTCTCAGTCAACTACTTATGAACCAGTTGGTCACATAATTAATGAGAAGTTGGCTGAACTGGCTGAGCAGAGAGAAAAAGTCATTGATACTATTTTTCGCCTTCACCCTCAACCTCTTAACATTCAACCTCTCAACATGATTCCTCCAGAAAATGTTGAGTCTACAACAGAAAAGGCCTCTGAAGCAACTCCAGAAGCAGCTGCTTCTGAAAATGTTGTTTCAGAAAACCCCCATCAACAAACACCTGAACCACAAAAACCCACAACACCCCCACAATCACCAATAGCCATCATTGACCACCAACTCAACAATCAAACAACAACTTCACTACAACAACCACCAACTGAAACTGAATTTCAACCTTTACCTGAACACTCTCCAGAACCAACTCCCATGGATGTTGACATCTCTCAAGTCAATGTTCAAGACTCAACCTCCACCACACACATTGATTCTGACCAGCCTTCGTCTTCAAACACACAAACACACCTTACCTTTCCAATTCCTAACCCCATTCAAGATTTAGAAATCAGTGATTCTGATCTTGAAACCCTTGATCATCCACCCACAAACATCCTGGAATCTAGATATATTAATTCTGAGCTTCTCACAATCTTGAGTCAGATGCATAATCTGGTGGATCAAAGAAGGACAATTGATCTCACAGGTGCATATGAAGACTCCTGGGCATCTCTTCAAAACCGGGCAGCTGGGGTTATTGAAGAAATCAAGGCCAAATGCATCAGAGTCAAGCAAGCTTCAGTCAGAAGGCTAATGGAGCAAGTGAATCAGAGTCTTAGAGTAAGAAGTTCTACACTGCTCCTGGCAAACCAGCCTTTCTTCTTTGAAACGGATTACTTGACCAGAGAAGCAAGGCTGTGTAAGCTTCTGAAGAAACAGATGGCACAGCAGCAGCAAGAAGCTAGAGAAAGGGAACAAGCTCTTCTTCAGAGGCAACAACAACTTAAAGAACTGTTGAAGAAGAAGATTGAAGAAATGGAAGAGATGAAGAAACAACAACAAACCAACCCTTAGTTGCACACCCTTGTGTTTTTCTTTGTTTGTTGTCTGTTTTAAAATTTCTTAGTCCTTGCTTCTGAAACCATCTTGTCTTATTTCTCTTGCTTCTGAATGCTTACTGATTCTGACTGTTTAGCTGCTTCTGACAATTGATATACATGTTCATATATTTTGCTCTGACTTATTTAGTCCACTTTCTTTTATACTCTCTCCTGTTTGAGTTTTTCTCATATCTTTTTGTCTTTTATGCTTAAATTTATTTTAATTTTTTTTGATAATGACAAAAGGGGGAGTATATGTGACAAGTATTTAAAGGCTCTGAGCCCCATTAATGGCATTTGAAATTTTTGAAAACCTTCTATCATTTTTTTTACCTTATTGGTATAAGCTATGAACGAACGAAGGAGTATCAAAATTCAAGTAAAATTAATTGAACCATTCTTCTTATCTATAAGTTAATTCTTTCAATGATTCAATTTTGTTTTTAAGCTCTGATAATATTATTGCGCGAAAAATGAATTTAATTAACCTGGATAGAACTTAGGGGGAGCTTACAAACCTCACCTTAAAGACTATCAGACTCAGGGGGAGTTTGAGCTTACAAACCTCAGATTCTGAGCTTACAAACCTCAGAACCCCAAAGTCAACTTGTTAATTAGATTAACAACAATTGATCAATTTTAAATACTTTTGTTTGTCATCATCAAAAAGGGGGAGATTGTTGGAACAAAATGTGTTTAACAATGAACCTTAAAGGGTTTTGATGATAACAAGGTATTAAAAATTGTAAATTGGACTAGCTAATATTTGTTCAAGTGTACAGGACCATAATTATAAAGTTACATCATCATTGGTTCTGAATGAGCAAATAAAGAGCTATGGAAACAACAAAAATTTGAAGCTTGGACGCTCCTGAAGGCAACTTGCTACTGAAGAGAAAAAGCGCTCCTGAAGTCAAGCTGCTCCTGAAGAAATAGCGCTCCTGAAGTAAGCTACTCCTGAAGAATAGTGCTTCTGAAGACAAGAGGTCCAGAAGCCACATCATCAGAAGCTGCGTCATCAGAAGCTGCAGAAGTCATATCATCAGAAGCTGCATCATCAGAAGCTGCCTCATCAGAAGCCATTTCACCAGAAGCTGAATATCAACTGGATTTGCAAAGAATCAAGAATTGAAGAATTATCAATGCAAAAGCTGTCTATTGGATTCGAAAACACAAACAAAGGATTAGTGGAGTTTGCAACGGTCATTTCAAAGGTGTTTGAAGGCGTGTGTTTGCAATTTGGACGAAAGCGTTGACATTGTACTTTGTACGAATTGTACAACCACGTTCTCCACTACTCTGTTTTGTGTCCGCGCTACAGGACAAGAAAACAGCTCCAGAATACGGTTTCGCCTGCATAGATGTTCCTTTGGATAAGGAATGGATTTCAAATTTGTTCTTCATAGGACAATAGCCAAATCAGGCAAAAGATTATTGGTGAAAGATCAAGCTTCAACAACGACTCTTTGGTGTGCTGGCAATTTCACAACGTCTCTCTCACACCTCTATATAAAGGAGTGAAGACCTAGAGAATTGGTAATGCAAGAACGCTGAACGAAAGACTCACAAGATTTTCACAAGTACCAAACCTCTGCTGAAATTGTTCTGCATTCACTTAGAATTTCTGTGTCTCAAAGTCATATCTTAGAAATTCTTAAGTCCATTGAGTCTGTATCTGATTTGTATTGTGAGCACCTCTGATTGTATATCAAGTGTTCAACCTTAAACAATTTTCTGTGTAATTTTGTTTAGTTAGGAAGTCTCTTGCAGTTGTGCTTGAGCAGGAAGTCTCTTGATTGTGTTCTTGAGCAAAGGAAGTCTCTTGCTTGTGTGCTTGAGCATTGGAAGTCTCTTGCTTGTGTGCTTGAGCATTTGTAATCAGATATTACTCATAGTGAAATCTCCTTGGAAGTGCAAGGGGGACTGGACTACTTCCGGATTGTGGAAGGAACCAGTATAATTGCTTTGTGTCGTTCTTCTTCTCTCTCTCTCTGTTTTATTCCGCTGCATTTAGATTCTGATTATCACTTCAGAAGCTGTCTCGCTTAGCTTCTGATCAGTGTGTTCAGTTTTTAGGAGAAACGAAGAATTTTTCTAAAACACAATTCAACCCCCCTTCTTGTGTTTTTCTCACCTTCAAAATTGCCAGTGCATCAAAAGAGTCGTTGTTGAAGCTTGATCTTTCACCAATGATCTTTTGCCTGATTTGGTTGTTGTCCTATGAAGAACCAATTTGAAATCCATTCCCATTGTGAAGGAACATCTTTGCAGGCATAGCTGATATTCTAGAGCTGTTATCTTGTCCTGTAGCGTGGACACAAAACAGAGTAGTGGAGAAGGTGGTTGTACAGTTCGTACAAAGTACAATGTCAACTCTTTTTGAAGATAAGGTTCCAATGCCTTCAAATCTTCACCAAAATGACAGTTGTAACTATCCACTAGTCTTCTGCAGTGTTTTCGAATCCAATAGACAGCTTTAGAAGTGTTGATCTTTGAATCTACAGCTTGTGGTGATAATCAGCTTCTGATGAGCTTCAGCTTCTGATGAAGTCACTTCTGAACTATCTGCTTCTGATGACTATCCGCTTCTGAAGGCTATCCGCTTCTGTTGACTTTCAGCTTCTGATGACCTTCAGCTTCTGATGACGTCATCATTCTTCAGGAGCACTTATGACTTCTGATGCACTTCTTTTCAGATGCTTTCAAGCTTCCTTTTCTTTAGTCCATAGCTCTCTTTTTTTTCTTCAGAACCTTTATATGATGTACATTTTTAACTATTGTCCTGTACACTTAAACAAATATTAGCTAGTCCAATTTACAATTTTTAATACCTTGTTATCAACAAAACTCTTTAAGGTTCATTGTTAAACACATTTTGTTCCAACAATCTCCCCCTTTTTGATGATGACAAACAATAGTATTTAAAATTGATCAATTGTTGTTAATCTAATTAACAAGTTGACTTTGGGGTTCTGAGGTTTGTAAGCTCAGAATCTGAGGTTTGTAAGCTCAAACTCCCCCTGAGTCTGATAGTCTTTAAGGTGAGGTTTGTAAGCTCCCCCTAAGTTCTATCCAGGTTAATTAAATTCATTTGGCTCGCAATAAAATCAGAGCTTTAAACAATAATTAATTGAGAAGTAGATTATAGATAAGAAGAATGGTTCAAATAATTTTATTTGAAATTTGATACTCTTTCTTTCGTTCATAGCTTATACCTTTCAGGTAAAAAAATGATAGAAGTTTTTCAAAATAATTTTCAAATATCATTAATGGGGCTCAGAGCCTTTAAATACTATTACATATACTCCCCCTTTTGTCATTAGCAAAAAAAAAAAAAGCAATAAAGACAAAAAGATTTGAGAAAAACTCAAACATGAAGAGAGTATAATCAGAACCTATAATCTTATCCAAAAAAAATATAATCAGATTGTAAATAAATAAGTAAATCAGAGCAATGAATATGTATATGAACATAATATCAAGGCATTATGAATCAGAACCAACTAAGCAAGTTAATATCATACAGAAACAGTAAGAAATGTAAGACAAGAGATGTTCAGAAGCAAGAACTGAAGCAGCTAAAACAAACATCAAACAAAAAATAAACACTAGGGTGTGCAACTAAGGTTTGGTTTGTTGTTGTTTCATCATTTTCTCCATTTGTTCTGCTTGCTTCTTCAACAAATCTTCAAGAGCTTGTTGCCTCTGAAGAAGAGCAATTTCCCTTGCTTTAGCTTCCTGCTGTTGTTATGCCATCTTCTGCCTTAGTAGCTTGAACATCCTTGCTTCTCTTGTCATGTAGTCAGCTTCTGAGTAGAATGGCTCATTTGCCAGAAGCAGTCTGCGACCTCTAGCTCTATGACTTCGCTTCAGATCCTTCAGAAATCTTCTGACAGTAGCTGCCTTGATTCTGATACATTTGTTGCTTACAACCTCTATCAACTCAGTAGCTCTTCTCTTCAATGACGTCCATTCTTCCTCATAACCAGTTGGCAGATCAATTGTCCCTTTATGCTCAACCAGATTATGCATTTCTGAGAGGATCTTGAGTAGCTCATCATCAATATAATCAAATTCCAGTATGTAAAGGGGTGGTTGTTCAACGATTTCTAGGTCTGAGGATTGGTCAGAATCACTAAGGGAAGAGTCTTGAACAGGGTTAGGCTCTGGAATGATGAGTTGTTCAGATTGAGTTGAGGATGATGGTTGGTCAAGGTTAATTTGTGAGGTTGAGATTGAGGCTTGAAGATTGACTTGATGATTGTCAATTTCCATTGAAGTAGGTTGGGGTAAAGCTTGTTCTTCTTGTGGTTATGTATGCTCTGGTTGTGGGTTTGATTGGGGGTCAGTTTCAGTATTGGTTGGTGGTTGTTGTGGTGAAGTTTGTGTTTGAATGTTGGGTTGGGGGTCAATGTCAGCTTTGGGTGATTGTTGTTGTTGGGGTGATGAGGGCTTGTGTGGTTCTGGTGTTTGTTGATGGGGGCTTTCTGAAACAATTTTATCAGAAGCAACTGCTCCTGAGGTTGTCTCAGAGGCTTTCTCTGAGGTAGGCTCAACATTTTCTGGTACAACCATGTTGAGGGGTTGAATGTTAAGAGGTTGAGGGTGATGACGGAGAATACTATCAATGACTTTGTCTCTTCTCTCAGCCATTTCTTCTAGATTTTCATTAATTATATGACCAACTGGTTCATAAGTGCTTGACTGAGAGGGCTTTTTGTTGGTCTTGGTTGATGTTGGATGGCTATTTACTGGTTTTCGAAAAAGGAGTCATATGGGTACATCATCATCAGAATCTGATGATGATGAGGATGAGGAATCTGATGATACATTGACTACCACTTCTGGTTTAGGATCAGAATCCTTCTGAGCAGTCTCACTTGCCATCAGCATCAAGTTCTTAGCTTCTGAGACCACAGACTCTTGTAGCTCAGATGCGATTTCCAAGACTTTTTCAGCTTCTGCCTTCTTCCTTTTAAATCCATTGAAGCCAAATCAGAAGCAGCTTCAACATCCTCTGCTTCTTTAATCACATAAGGAGATTCCCTAATCTTCCTTACTGCTAGCTTCCTCCTTTTCTTTGGTATTGCCGGTTGATCAGGTAGAACCAAAGATGCAGCCACTTCCTCAATTGATGGCATTCCAGAACCACCAATCTTAAGCTTGTCAGAAGTAGGTTTTGCTTTCTTTGCAGATTTTTCAACTTCTAAGTACTCTTCTGCAGTCATCTTCCTTTTTGATTTTCTGCCTATGGCCAGTGGTAGAGGACCACCATACATTTCCTCAGGTACATCCTCCAACCTGATGACCTTGTTGGTTGCCTCAAAGTGATCCTTGATGTAATACATCTGAACCTCAAGAGGATCCTTCTTGCAGATAGGTGGAAAATCTTTCATCAGATCAGACTTGGCACTGGATTCACTCAGGTCAGTTTCAAGCTTGGTGACAGAGCTGATAAGCTTCATATGCATGAGTGTATGAGTATTGATTAACTTCCCAGTCTTAGTGTCAAGCATCTTATCTGTGAAGGCTTCAACACTGCTTAATCTGTCCAAAACTCCTCCTTGATAGAATATTTCTGATAAGAGCCTTCCATAAGGAACCCAGGGTCTGTCCTGCAGCTAACTCTTTTTCAGACACTTTATCAACCATTTGAACATGTATTTGGGCACATTCACCTTTTCCTTTTTGATGAAGTGTTGGAGAAAAACTTTCTGAGCCAGATTAGGTTTATCACCTGCACCTTTTGGGAACATATTCTCATTCTGAATCTTCAGAAGCAACTTCGTCACAGTGCTTAGATCAGCATACTTTCCTTCCTTCGTGGAATTGAATATAGCCATGTTTGCTTTTTCCTTCCAAACGCGTTATCAGATGGGCTTGAAAGATCAATTCCAGAATATTTCCCAAAAGCTTCTACACCGAGTACAACTTCTATCTGCCATTCTGCAATCCTTACTGGAATTCCACAGATACTTGACCTGATTTCAACGCCGGTAAATGGCTCAAGTCCCATTTCTTCTCTAGTTTTCCCTTCCAGTTCTGGATAAAGCAAAACCATTTGACTTTCTTCAGCTATAGATGTTGCTTTGTCATAAATTTTTGCTCTTACCCAGAAATGCCTAACCAATGCTTCGTATGTTGGTCCATTCAACATCTCGAAGTATTGCATAAGTCCTTGCTCTTTATAGTAGCTTCTGATCCAACAATCATGAAAAGCTAGTGATTCGAAATCCACCGGATTTTCTATCTGAACATGTAGTTCCCATTCTTCTAGTTTCATGCTTCTTCCTCTGTAGTCATAATCAGGGACCTTTTGTGCAGTAGATTCTGAACCTTCTCGTTGCAAGCTTGATGATGCCATTTGATTGGAGATGAAGATGAAACTTTTAGGGTTCTAGGGTTGAGAGAATGCGCTTACTTCGCAAGAACAGGTTTGAAAGCAAAGTGTTTGTTTGTGAAGTGAGTAGTGTGTGAATTGACAAAGTGTTAAGAGTAAAAACGATTGCAATTCAAAAGAGACAAACAAACATAACATTAATGACATTGGGGGCGCGTGAAAGTACTTTCAAAGCTTTTAAATCATCATTGCCCTTTTTAGTTATACACCAATACAGACAGGCCACGTCAGAAACTTTTAGAGTAACTACCAAGTTAGTGGGCCAGAAGTTACCATAAAAAGTAACTCCCAACGTTTCCACTAACTCTACTATTCAGAAGCATAAAATCCAGTTTCTGGACTTCAGATGCTGACGTCATCATCAGAAGCGCATTTTCCTCAGAACCTCAATAAAGAGCTTCTGATGGACCACTGCTTCTGAACTGACTTCAGAACCTAAAATCCTATTCAGGAGCAAACAAAATTTAATCAGACACGTAGTGCATGTTCAAATTTTTCTTTATAAAATCAAACCTTTCAACAGTTAAAGGCTTAGTAAATATATCAGCCCATTGATTCTCAGTATCAATGAATTGTATATCTAAAATTCCTTTTTTAACATAGTCTCTGAAATGGTGTTTGATTTCAATATGGTTAGCTCTTTAATGCAAAATTGGATTTTTAGACAAACAAATAGCAGCAGTATTATCACAATAAATGGGAATACTGTTAGCAATTATCTGATAGTATTCCAACTGATGTTTCATCCAAAGTAGTTGTGTACAACAACTTGCAGCTAAAATGTATTCTGCTTCTGCTGTAGACATAACAATAGTTGTTTGTCTTTTGCTAGCCCAGGATATAAGATTATCACCCAGAAATTGACAATTGCCACTGGTTGACTTTCTTTCAATCCTATCACCAGCGTAATCAGCATCACAGAATCCAATTAGCTTATAATCCAATGATTTCCTATAAAGGAGTCCAAGATTAGTTGTTCCTTTCAAATACCTGAAGATTCTCTTGACAGCAGTCATATGAGATTCTCTATGATCTGATTGGAATCTTGCACACAAGCATACACTGAATAAAATATCTGGCCTAGATGCAGTGAGGTATAACAAAGAACCAATCATACCTCTGTACAGCTTCTGATCTACTTTAGCTCCTTCATCTTCTTTGCTTAAAGTGCATGTAGGATGCATTGGAGTGTTCATCACTTTACAATCTTCAAGCTTGAACTTCTTCAGAAGCTCCTTTGTATACTTTGATTGATGAACATAAACTCCATCCTTGCATTGGTTGATTTGAATGCCAAGGAAGAACTTCAGCTCTCCCATCATGCTCATTTCAAATTCATCCTGCATTAACTTAGAGAATTCCTTGCAAAGAGATGCATTAGTAGAACCAAATATTATATCATCAACATATATCTGCACAATAAGAATATCTTTCTCAAGGGTCATTCTGAAGAGTGTTGTATCAACCTGTCCTCTTTTAAAATCATTTTTGATTAAGAAATTACTTAGTCTATCATACCAAGCTCTGGGAGCTTGTTTCAAGCCATATAGTGATTTCTTTAGTTTAAAAACATGGTCAGGATATTTAATATCCTCAAATCCAGGAGGTTGCTTGACATACACTTCTTCTTCAATGACTCCATTAAGAAAAGCACTCTTGACATCCATCTGATATAATATTATGCCACGATTAACTGCATAGGAAAGAAGTAACCTGATTGCTTTCAATCTTGCAACTGGAGCAAATGTTTCAGTATAATCAATGCCTTCTTGTTGACTATAACCTTGTGCAACAAGTCTTGCTTTGTTTCTTGTTACTTCTCCTTGCTCATTCAACTTGTTTCTGAATACCCATTTTGTTCCAATAATGTTCTTGTGCTGAGGTTTGGGTACCAGATGCCACCCATCATTTCTTTGAAATTGATTCAACTCTTCTTGCATAGCTAAGATCCATCCATCATCTGATAGTGCTTCATCAACAGTTGTAGGTTCAATCATTGAGATCAGTCCAATCATTGACTCTTCTTGTCTGAAGTATGATCTTGTTCTTCTTGGACTATCTTTGTTTCCAATGATTAGCTCCTCAGAATGTGAAGACGTGTGCTTGAATGTGTTTCTGGGAGGATCTGCTTGATGTGAGACATCTTGTGCTTCATCAGAAGCAGCTTCATCTTGCGCCTCTGATGTGGGTTCAGCTTCTGGACTATCTTCAGATTCAGCTATCTGATCAGGTTCTGGAGTAGCTTCAGGAACCTGTATCTCTGCAAAACTTTCACCTTGCTTTGAAGTTTTATCTTCAAACTCTTTGTCATCAAATTTAACGTGCATAGATTCTTCAACACAGAGTGTCTCTGAATTATACACTCTGTATGCCTTTGACCTTTCAGAGTAACCTAAGAAGATTCCTCTTTGGGCCTTGGCATCAAATTTCTTTAGGTAGAGCTTGTTATTCAGAATGTAACATGTACATCCAAATTGATGAAAGTAAGAGATATTGGGTTTTCTTCCTTTAAAGAGTTCATATGCTGTTTTCTCCAAAATAGGTCTGATATAGATCCTGTTCTGGACAAAACATGCTGTATTCACTGCTTCTGCCCAAAAATGTTTTGCCAAATTGTATTCATGGATCATGGTTCTGGCCATTTCTTGTAAAGTTCTATTCTTTCTCTCTACAACCCCATTTTGTTGTGGAGTTCTAGGAGAAGAGAATTCATGGACAATTCCATGTTTTTCACAAAAAGCTTCAAATGGCTCATTTTCAAACTCTCCACCATGATCACTTCTGACTTTCAAAATCTTTGATTCTTTTTCAGATTGAATTTGAGTTCAGAAACTACTGAATACATCACAAGCAACATGTTTACTCTTTAGGAATTTTACCCAAGTCCATCTGCTGTAATCATCAACAATGACTAATCCATATTTGCTACCATATAAGGATGCAGTACTGACTGGTCCAAATAAATCAATATGGAGTAGTTCTAAGGGTCTGGAGGTTGAAACAATGTCTTTGGTTTTAAAAGATGATTTCACAATTTTCCCTCTCTGACATGCACCACAAAGTGCATCTGAATGATAGTCAATGTCTGGTAGACCTTTGACAAGTTGTAACCTACTAAGCTTAGAGATTAATCTCCAGTTAGCATGTCACAACCTTCTGTGCCACATCCATTTCTTATCATTCAATGATAGAAGGCAAATCACCTTCTGATCAGCCAGTTCAGAAAAATTGATTTGTAGACATTATCAACTCTTTTTCCCTTGAACACAATGGATTTGTCTTCCTTGTTGATTACAGTACAGTTGGTTTTTTACAAAAGCACATCATAACCATTATCATAAAATTGACTAATGCTCAAAAGGTTATGTTCAAGACCATCTACCAACCATACATTATTAATTGAGGTAGAGGAATTACCAATAGTTCCTGTACCTATGATCTTGCCAGACTGGTTGCCTCCAAATTTAACACTTCCTCCTTCCTTCATTGTTAGGCTGAGGAAACTGGACTTCTCTCCTGTTATGTGTCTTGAGCAACCGCTGTCTAGGTACCATGATCTTTGCTTTGGTGCTGCTCTTAGACATACCTCGTTTTCATCTTCTGAGTCTGAATCTGATCCTGCTTCTGAAGTTGCTGTTGCTACCAACCCAACAGCTATCTTTGCATCTTCATCAGCTTCCTCTTTATCAGATCCAGATTCACTATCATCCCAGGTTGCCATTAAACTCTGCTTAATCTGCTTCTTGAATTTGCTTGGTTTGAAAGTTAATTTCTTTAACTTGTCCTTTGACTTCTCCTTCTGAAGATCAGGGCATTCAGCAATGAAGTGTCCATGCTTCTTACAGTTGAAGCATCCCTTCTGATCTTCTTTCCTTGAGCTTCTGGAGTTACTCCTTTTGGCCAAAAACTTCCTATTCTTCTTAGCCAGATACTGAAGTCTGTTGGAGAGCATAGCCATCTCAGCAGCATCTGGTTCAGAATCTGAACATGATGGTTCTTTTTCTTCTTCAGATTCAACCACTTTGAGAGCTTTTGATGACTTGCCTTTGGATGGAAGAGCTACTGATTTACTCTTCTTAGTAGACTCATGTTCATTAAGACTTAACTCATGAACTTTGAGAGAACTAACAAGATCTTCGACACTTAAAGTGTTTAAATCTTTAGCTTCCTCAATGGCAGTCACCTTTGGTCTCCATCTAGCAGGCAAGCTTCTGAGTATCTTGCTCACATGATCAGATGCAACATAACTTTTCTTCAGGATTTGTAGTCCAGAGACTAAGGTTTGAAACCTTGAGTACATCTCCTCAATAGTTTCATCATCCTTCATCTTGAACAACTCATACTGATGAACAAGCATAAGAGCCTTTGCTTCTCTGACCTTCTTGCTGCCTTCATAGTTAGCACAAAGGGAAGCAAACATTGCTTTAGCAGTGGACTTGTCCCTCATCTTCATGTACTCTGCTTTAGGAATGGCAGTGACAAGAGCTCCTCTGATAATATGATGCTTCTTGTAGAGTTTCTTCAACTCAGGAGTATGTTTCTTTTTATCCACAACAACTCCTTCTTCATCAAGAACTAAGTCACCAACACCATCTTCAAGTATATCCCATAGTTCTTCATCTAAGCTCATGATATAACTATAGAAGTTGGTTTTCGAACAAGAAAATTCTTCAGCATCTCCGTTGAACTTTGGAATCTTTCCAACACTAGATTTCTTGTTGTCAACATTGTAATCATATGGAACACTTTTGTTGTTGTTGCCAGATCCATTAACAGAAGTAGATTCGTCAAACATGTTTTTCTCAGATCTTGGACTGTTACACTGTTAGGTGTTATCAACAGAACCAAGGCTCTAGATACCAATTGAAGGTGAGAAAAATACAAGAAGGGGGGTTGAATTGTGTTTTGAAAAAATCTTCGTTTCTCTAAAAATTGAACACACTGATCAGAAGCTAAGTGAAACAGCTTCTGAAGTGATAATCAGAATCTGAACGCAGCGGAATAAAACAGAGAGAGAGAGAAGAAGAAAGACACAAAGCAATTATACTGGTTCCTTCCACAATCCGGAAGTAGTCCAGTCCCCCTTGCACTTCCAAGGAGATTTCACTAGAATGTAATATCTGATTAAAATTGCTCAAGCACACCTGCAAGAGACTTCCTTTGCTCAAGCACACTTTGCAAGAGTCTTCCTATGCTCAAGAACACAATCAAGAGACTTCCCTGCTCAAGCACAACTGCAAGAGACTTCTAACTAAACAAAATTACACAGAAAATTGTTTAAGGTTGAACACTTGATATACAATCAGAGGTGCTCACAATACAAATCAGATACAGACTCTAAGACTTAAGAATTTATAAGATATGACTTTGAGACACAGAAATTCTACGTGAATGCAGAACAATTTCAGCAGAGGTTTGGCACTTATAAAAATGTTGAGAGTCTTTCGTTCAGCATTACCAAAACTCTAAGTCTTCACTCCTTTATATAGAGGTGTGAAAGAGACATTGTGAAATTGCCAGTGCATCAAAAGAGTCGTTGTTGAAGCTTGATCTTTCACCAATGATCTTTTGCCTGATTTGGTTGTTGTCCTATGGAGAACCAATTTAAAATCCATTCCCATTGTGAAGGAACATCTTTGCAGGCATAGCTGATATTCCGGAGCTGTTCTCTTGTCCTGTAGCGTGGACACAAAACAGAGTAGTGGAGAAAGTGGTTGTACAGTTCGTACAAAGTACAATGTCAACGCTTTTTGAAGATAAGGTTCCAATGCCTTCAAATCTTCACCAAAATGACCGTTGTAACTATCCACTAGTCTTCTGCAGTGTTTTCGAATCCAATAGACAGCTTTTGAAGTGTTGATCTTTGAATCTACAGCTTGTGGTGATAATCAGTTTCTGATGAGCTTCAGCTTCTGATGAAGTCACTTCTGAACTATCTGCTTATGATGACTATCCGCTTCTGAAGGCTATCTGCTTCTGTTGACTTTCAGCTTCTGATGACCTTCAGCTTCTGATGACCTTCAACTTCTGATGACGTCATCATTCTTCAGGAGCACTTATGACTTCAGATGCACTTCTTTTCAGATGCTTTCAAGCTTCCTTTTCTTTAGTCCATAGCTCTCTTTTTGTTCTTCAGAACCTTTATATGATGTACATTTTTAACTATGGTCCTGTACACTTGAACAAATATTAGCTAGTCCAATTTACAATTTTTAATACCTTGTTATCAATAAAACTCTTTAAGGTTCATTGTTAAACACATTTTGTTCCAACACTTCAACACCCAAATTAGTATAAGAAATGAGGTTGAATATGCCTAAGTGTGAGTGAAAATGACTCGTACTTTGAGTGTGACGTTCAGTCATCCTTACATAGGTGAAAGCAATGCTAACGACTTCCGTGAAATGCGGCGCCTCATCAGGGAGCTGTTGGAGGCAGGGCCGTTCCTATAGTTTTAGGGGCATTAGGCATAATTTGAGAAAATGCCCCTTACATAATACATCATAAAATTTGTTAGCTCATTCTTGTGATTTTATTAACTCTTCATTTCATTCTTTTTCCACTTTCCACTATAACACCCGTGAACCCTATAACAGTCCGTTTTTCGCTAGAATTATTTTAATTATTTAGTATATGTGTTTATATGCGCTTGTGCATGATTATTTGTCTTTGTGCGTATTTTATTTGAGATTAGTGGAATTATTGACCTACAAGGGTATTTTAGTCATTTTTAGACTCAGGGGTATTTTGGTCATATGGTGAGTAAGGGTAAAATAGTCATTTTAGTTAGAGGGTTATTTTTGGTGTTTTAGTGGGAATAATTATTTTTACTAAGTTACTAGCAAGTTGAGCAATTATTTAGAGACGGTAATTATTCAGTATTTTAACTGTTTAAGTGAGTAGTAACTTTGGTGAATTAGTTGGTAAGAATGTTAAGCTCATTATAAAAATTAAAAACCTAGCCCAATTAAAAGGTGGTATATAAGCATAACTCTTGTGAGAATTAGGTTAAGCCTTCATTATTTCATTTCACAAAAACATAAGAGTTAGAGAGCGAAAGTGGATCAAGAGGATATAAGAGGAAGCTAGAGAGAGAGCTTGGGGTTGAAGATCTAGGAGCTAAAGTGAAGCCAAAGTTAGGATTCTTGAAGACTAGAGGTAAGGGGGATGGTTTCCTTTTCATAATTAAGCTATAGTCTCTTATTTTCAAATATGGGTTTAAGGGCTTTTATGTTAATTGTGACTTTTGTGATTTTTGATTGATGAAATTCATGCTCCTAATTCAAGTGAATTTGTGGATATGATAAACTTCATGAAATTGTTGTGTTTTGTGCTTAAACTTCATAGTTGTTGTTGTTAAGTGATTTTGATGATTTTTTCTTATTTGAGTGTAAATCATGAATTGGTGAGTAATTGTTGTTGAAACATGTTTAAATTCACTTCATGAATGTTTGTATGTTGATGGGGTTTGAATTGGTGTGGTTTTTTGTGAGGTTTGAATGAAAAATGAGAAATTTGAGGGTTTTGGTGAAAAATGAACATAATGATGATTTTGGTGAAAATTAATGTTATGATTCTATGTTTGTTGTTGTTTTGATTGTCTTTTGAGGTATATAAACTAATGTACAAGTTTTGGGGACGAATTTGAGTCAAAGGGGATCAAAATGAGGGATTTTTGGATAAAATTTGGGTGTCTTCCGAGGAAACCAAAATTTGGGTTCCGCTGTTACTGTCAAACTCGCCTAGCGAATGGCAGCTCGCCACGACGAGTTGCTCAGTGACAGCAACCCTAGATTTTGACGTTCCGATCCTTTTGGGTTGTTCTCAGACACCTCTAAGTGTTCCTTTTGACATGTTTGCCTATTGTCTTGCTTTATAGACATGTGACAACCTCTTTTACTTGGATTGAAATTGATTTTTTGAATCAAATTGGAAACTTTTGAAAAATGCTTAAGAACATGGATTTTTCCGAAAATCATTTTTCTCAAAGGAAAAGGGTAAGATTATGGTTGTTTACTGCAACATTGATTTATAAAAATGTTTTGGATGGTATTAATGAGCTTTAACATGGTTTTGCTTTGAAATTGGAATTCTTTGGGAAAATGGTAAAACGATACGAACTTAGTGAAATTTTGGAATCAATTGGAATTGGCCTATGATGTTTAAATGCATATGCTATTGTGATCATATGTGAGTAGTGTATATGCTTTGTCGAATTACTTAGAAAATGTAATTTTTTTTTGGAAATAGACGAACTTTGTCAAAGTGTGGTTTCTTGACTAGGTAACTTGCAATTGACTTTATGTTCATGATGATATGATAGAATAAAAATAAAACAATGATAATTGAGTGTTTAATTTGATGAATGACGTGATGTGGTTAGTTGTCCATATTTTATGAAAGATGTGATTTTGAAATTTTGTGTTCTCTAAGTTGATTGTTATTGATGATGATTATGATGATGATGATTTATGTTGATGAATTCTCACATGCAATTGACGACGACTTTGATGGTGTATGCATGTATTGAAAAATGTTGATGTTGATTGTTGATGATTTATTGTTGAACATATGCATTGATTGAGTCATAAATTCATGCATTCATAAATGTTGAGTTGGATGTTATATCCATATTGGCGACGACAAATACTTTGTATTCATATTGGCGATGACCGAATGCTTTGCATTCATATTAACGATGATTAATGATACAGATGTAACCTGAGGTGACAACCTTGGTGATGACTGGTACTGCATGCATATTGAGTCGTGTCTTAGGCGCATTGCATAACTTGATAGGTGTCATACTTGCTTATGTGCTTGGTGAATTATGCATTGGTGAATTGTATACTTGGTGAAATTTGGTGAATATGTGAAAGATATGAAAATGTACTTGCGTGTTATTATACTCGTAAACTTGATGAATATTATTGTTGTTAAGTTGTTTAAATCATTTGAAATTAATTATGTCATTTACTTTCACTTGATTATGTTTTGATTATAAAATATGACTAACACGCTGTGGTCGTTTGGCTGATCGCTTACCTTATTCTTATGAATGGGTAGACGACATGCATGAATAGATTGCTTTATCTTGGTGAGTTGCTGGAGGTTAGCTTTGGAGCTATCTCGTTTTGCTTTTGGAGTCTTAGAGTCGGGCTTCGATTTAGGGGTGTCTGTCTGTTTATTTACATTCATGACTTGTTGAGATTTTATTCACTTAGTATGTTGAGTTGAGATTTTATATTTGGTGTTGTATTGAGATTTATATGACATAGCTATTTTGGAGATGTTTTATTTTAGCTGATGATGAGATGTTATTGTTATTCCGCTGCGATGTTTGGGAAAATTATCTATGCATGTCGAACTTATAGAAGAAGTAGCATCTAAATCCTTTGCATAATTTGTATTATTTGCGTAATTTATCGCTTTAAGGGTTTAGGGTATTACAAACCCCACAAGCAATATTTAATGCAAATAAATCATTTAATCAAAAGAGTTCAAGATGTTACGTCATCATTTTCTCAAAAACATGCATAATTCAGTTTTCATAAAACTCGCAGCGAAATAAAAAAACATCTCAAATATCTCAGACACATCCAGAATCTCAAAGTGCATGAATCACAAAATCTCAACAACCTATCTCAGGTCTCATAATCCATAAACAATATGGTTGCAACACAACCTCAAAGATAAATAAACATAGAATCTCGACAATGCTAATCAGAGCCTATACTAGACTCCATGCAAAAGAAAAACGAGGAATGCACCATGCAAGCCTCGGGTACTCACGTCTTCATGAACGTTCTCATGCCTGCAAGTCTACACCATTTTGACAAATGAAGAGGCAGTCAACCAAACGACTACTAGGGGGTTAGATAATATAGCATTCTAGATTTTCAAGTATCACATATATACATACTCAATATTCTTAGAATACTAACATTGTATGAATATTATATTCAATTCAATCAAGGCATATAAAAGCATAATTCATTTTCCAAGACAAGTAACATTCTCTAATCACATCATGATCAATAAATCATCACATCATTCTTACAACTACAACATTATCTCAAGTGCACTAGGATCATCAAGTAAGGATATCCAAGCACACGACTTCACACAAAATCACATTGTTCACCAATCACATAAATAACATAATGCACCAAGTCACATAATCACATATGACAAGTTTCACATAACTCATGTGCATATAATGCTTTAGACACGACTCTACATGCATGTGGTACCATTTTGGATTTAGGAGATAATATTACCGAGTGATCCACCCATCACTGCCAAATTTTTGAATAATTCGCATTTATCTCTAACGAATTATCCCCCACCATTGCCAAATCCCATCATTGCCAAATATATTTATGAATGCATGAACTTCAAGTAAAGACTCGACAATGCATAACTCACAACCCATCATTATATAATTTACACCATTATATAATATATCAATCAATAACTCATCATTTGCATTATCAAGTATTTACATCCATACATCAATAAGTCATAATCACCATCAACATTCACATCATAGTAATCATCATCCAACAATTATCATAACAAATAAACGACTGCACTTCATAAAGCACAATTTTCATAATAGATGATTCATTGATTCATTCTTATTAATCATTGATTCATTCTTATTTAATCATACTATCATGAATACAAGGTCATTTACAAGTCATCAAGCTATATTTCATCATTTAATCAAAGTTCGTCTATCTTTGCAAAGTTCGTCTATTTTCATATTTTTCACAAAAATAAAGTTACATGATCATATCAATCCTACATGGCTATTATATGTCCATTATTACAAAAAAAACAAGTCATATCATCATCATTTTATTTAAGAAAAATCATCAATTGATTATTCCAAGTTTATGTTCATTTCTCATTCCATGTTGGTCTCAAATTGATAAAACCATCTCAAATCCAAGTAAAAGATGTTCCAACAGATTTATTAATCAAAACAAAATCAAAACATTACAAAAGAAACACTCGGGGAAGTCCGAAAACAACCCCAAAGGCCCGGAACACACAGAACAACGTGTGCTGTTCTGCACTTCTTGCCTAGGCACAGACATGCTCGTCTAGCGAGCTTAGCAGGAACAGGGAATCCAGAAAGTGGGTTCCCTCTCGGGAACTCACACCAAAACACCCCAAAAATCCCATTTTTAATCCCAATTGACCCAAAATCGTTGTACAAACTTCATCAACAGATAACACAACTCAAAGGAACAATTAAAACACATTAAACATGAATTTATATCACTAAATAATTAAGTTTTCATAATTATGTTTATTTTTCACAAAAACTCCAAAACTTCACAACCAACACCAACAATTCATAAATCATCAATATTCAACTATACTCAATGATTCAACAAGTGATTTAAAACATGTTTGAGCAATAATCATCAACAAAATTCATGGTTTTCACACATTTAAGCAAAATTCTCAAAACAACTTATTTCAAATCACCAAACTTGAGTTTGAACACATAAACAAGTTAATTTCATAATTCTCATCATATCCATAATTAATACTTAATTTCAAGTACGAAAATTAACACACATAATCATCAATTTCACAAATTAAGCAAATCAAACATGATCCAAAAGTTAGAAAAGTGATTATAGCTTATTATAAGAATTAAACCTATCCCCCTTACTTCAATCTCCTAAAAGCTTAAGTTAGAGCTTCAATCTCCTCTTCTATCTTGCTTCCTAGCTATTCTATCCTCTTCTTGTTTCTCTTCTCTTTATCTCTATATTCTCTCTCTCTAGCCACCTTTGGTAAAACTTATGAAATGAATGCTCAACCTTAATTTCTTACTAAAGTTATCCTTATATAATCTCACTGTAACACCCCGTTTTCCCAACATAAAAATTTCACATAAAATCAGAGTATTTAAATCACAAACAGAATGTCACATGCTTCTTGAAAATCATAAATAGATAATAATAATTATCCTTCAAAACTTCAACATCATTAAATCTGAAACTTCGCAGCGGAAAATAGTTCAACATATTAAAAGTCTTGGCACGCAGGCCTCATCAAAATCTCATAGTTTCAGTTCAACATTTATTCATAAAAAGTTCATAAGACACGTAAGGAATAGTAGTAAAGCAAGCCCCCATCCCGTTACGTATCAGAGCACCTAGACACAATGTGAGGCGTGCACTCACGAACGCCTCTAGTCTTTATTACCTGCAAGTTACCCATACGAAGGACAACATTTTCAAGCAGAAGGGGTGAGATTTCACAGTCAATAAATTAAGCATATAATTCATCAAAATGCATTTAACAACATAAAAACATTATTAACATATCAAACATTTATCACTTAGCATCATATCAAATCATAAACAAACATCATCGTCAGAGCATCATAAACATCAACAACAATAATCATTTATCATCTTATAATCATCATAAGACACCATGTTCAACTTAGCACATGACTCTACAACACGACTCAACTTGACAATGCAACTCTTAACAACTTAACAACTTAAACCATCGTGAAACGTCTTGATATGCAAATGCATGTGGTACCATTCAGCAACATATATGAGTGTAATTAGGCTCTTCAACAAGTGAGCATAAAGCTGCCGGGCCTAAAGCCCCCAACGTAGTTTGAGCATAAAGCTGCCGGGCCTAAAGCCCCCAACATAGTTTGAGCATAAAGCTACCGGGCCTAAAGCCCCCATCTTTAATGAGTATGCAATGGACTCAATCTTCCTACAACTTATACAACAACGTGAACATCTTATACAACTCCATAATCATGGACAACTTCTTAAATTCTTGCAACTTAGACCGACTCATGCAACTTCAAGACATTAACAGTCAACAGCAGCAACCAACAACAATTACAGCATGTAACAGTGCTTAAATAACATATCAACATTAAAGGGAATGAATCAATATCAACTTATCATCATAAAACATCATAAATAATACTTATACATCATCACTACTAATCTTAGTCACTTAAACAGACTTCTGGAACTTCTGAAAGTATCCTAAACAACCCTCATTCTTACTTCTAAGATCAACTCATGACTACACGTGCAAAAGGATCGCATTGTTGGAACAAAATGTGTTTAACAATGAACTAGCTAATATTTGTTCAAGTGCACAGGACCATAATTAAAAAGTTACATCATTTATTGGTTCTGAATGAGCAAATAAAGAGTGTAACACCCCATTTTTATTTAATTATTTTTAGTAGATGTGTGAGTATTTTTATATGAATTTATTTGTTAAATAGATGATTTTATGTGAAATATGTGTTTTGGGTGATTTTATGTGATATATGGTGTGATGCTATTTTATTATATGATTTATAGAGTTGTGTTTTATTTGAATGAATATTGTCTTATTATTTGTGGAAATAATAGGAGAAATAGAAATAGGTAGAAATAGTATTTATTTTAGTTAATGAGAATTAAGTAAATAATTATGAGAGTTTAGTGGGAGTTAAGTGAGAAAAGGAAAGAGTTATATTTTTGAGAGTAAAAGAAAGAAAAGTGAGAACAGAAACATTTTCACGTACAATTGAGAAACAACTGGTTTTGGAGAGGAAGAGGAGAAGAACCAAGAGAGAGCTAGGAAGGAATCGATTGTTGTAGCTATTCGTTCATTTTTGCTGAATTAAGGTAAGGGTGGGATTCCTTTCAATAATCGTGATATATAATTTGAAAAATGATGAATTTGTTGTTCTTGGTTTCTAGGGTTTGAGAAGTTATGATAGATGATGAATTATGATGAAACTTGTTGTTGAATTGCATAATTATATGTTGTTTTGTTCCCTATGTTGTATACTAAACCTGTAAACATGTTTCTAAGACAATTTGGGTGATTAAGGGATCAAAGATGGGATTTTTGGGTGAAACTATGTTGAAATCGCACTTTTGAAAAGCTGTTTTTTTTGACCTGGTACTGTAAAAAACGTGGCACATTTTGGGCATTGTGGCACGATTTTAAAATGTCGAAAGTTGGGTTTTTCTGGTCGTAAAAACGTGGCACGTTTTCCAAAATCGTGACACGTTTTCTGCAAACTTTTTCCTCGATTGTTCACTGATTTTCACCCGTTTCTGTGTTGAATTAGCTTTCGGTGTAAACATGAAAGTTGTAGATAATTAAGTTAGCTTTATAATGACCTTGGTTTGGTGTGGAAAAGATTTGTAGATTTTGAGTTATGATAAAAATAGTTCAGGTGGGTCTTCAGAAAATTTTAAGAAAACTTAGCATAACTAATCTCTAGTTAGTCCAAAAACTTATGGTTGGTTTTCCAACTTCAAACTTAAGTGTTAGGGATTAAGTTGAGGTGTTTTATGGATATTTGACTTATGTTCTATTGATCAAAACTTAATTGCTTTTGGGGGATGTTTTAGACTTGAGATGAATGTAGTTGATTTATATATATGCTATGTTGCTGATTTCCGTTGTTGATGTCGTTGTATCATCTAATGTCGAAGTTGGGGAGTGTGTCATAATTGTTGTAGGCACATATGCTGTTGTTGTAGTCGTTGTTGGAGTTGTATGTTGATATAAACAAGTTGAGTCCATTTGCATACTCACATCTGTTGGGGGCTCATGCCCTGGAATGTTTATCATTCAACCGTTGGGGGCTTATGCCCTGGAATGTTTATCATTCACCTGTTGGGGGCTTATGCCCTGGGATGCTTTAACCATCCAATTTGTTGGGGGCTTATGCCCTGGAATGCTTAGCATTCAACGCGCGTAGATTGGTACCACCTGCATGATGCATTAGTTGTTGTTGTCGTAGCATTGTTGGGTTGTTGTTGTCGTTGTAGCATTGTCGAGTTGTTGTTGTTGTCGCATTGTCGAGTTGTCGGTGTCGTTGTGGATAACGTTGTTGTTGTTGTTGCTGTACCTTGTTGCTGAAAATAATTATGTCGTTGCTTATGTGTTTATTTGTATACATTATTAATGATGCTTGTTGTGATATGCTTTGTTGTTTTCATTAATTTGATGAATTATATATTATTATTATTGGATAAGTTTCTCACCCCTTCTGCGTATATGTTGCCTCGACCGTGGGTAATGTGCAGGTACTGATGACTTGTAGGTTTGGTCGGCTCAAGTGTCTAGGGCTCTGATACATACTAGGATGGGGAAATCGTTGCGAATGTCTTCTTATTCTTTTATGTATCACATATTTTGGAAAAGACTTGCTATTAGATTTTATCGTTGTTGAAAATAAAGTTGAATTATGTTGGGGCCTTTGTGCCAAGATTTTCATTAATGTTGAATTTTGGTGGAAATTATATTTTAAAGAATTATTCCGCTGCAGTTTATTAAGATTCTTTATGTTGGCCTTAAATAAATAGATATTTTCTATTTATAAATTTTTGAAAAGTAGTGTGACACTCCGTTGTGTGATTACTCTGATTATAATAATTAATATTACGTTGTTGGGAGAACGGGGTGTTACAATTGGTATCAGAGCAGGTCGGTCCGTCCGGCCAATTAGTAGAGTCGTGTCGAGCCTAGTAGTGTTGTGTGACAATTTTGTATTGTCCTTGTTGTTGTTTGTTATTTGTTGTGCAATCCCTAGTATGAACTGGTTGGAGTACAACCATGTTCATATTAATTGTTTTAGAAAGACGGTGTACTTTTCTTCTGCTGAAGAAGAGAGTGGAACATAATTTTTATCTACCAAGCAGCTGCAGCAGTTAGAGCATGATGGAAACTTGATGTTTTCTTTAATGGCGTATTTGTCTGTAGAGAATCAGTCGGTAATTGATAGATTGCCCGTTGAGAATGAATTTCCTGAAGTTTTTCCTGATGAGATTCCAGATGTGCCACCTGAGAGGGAGGTCGAATTTTCAATTGACCTTGTTCTGGGTACGAAGCCTGTGTCGATGGCTCCTTACCGTATATCAGCAGTTGAGTGAGCAGAGTTGAAGAAACAGTTGGAAGAATTGCTTGATAAGAAGTTTATAAGACCGAGTGTCTCACCTTGGGGAGCGCCGGTATTGTTGGTGAAGAAGAAGGATGGTAGCATGAGATTGTGCATAGATTACCGTCAGCTTAATAAAGTGACGATAAAGAACAGGTATCCACTTCCGAGAATTGACGACTTGATGGATCAATTAGTGGGTGCTCGCGTGTTTAGTAAAATTGATTTGAGGTCAGGTTACCATCGGATTAAGGTGAAGGATGAAGATATGCAGAAGACGGCCTTTAGGACACGGTATGGCCATTATGAGTATAAAGTGATGCCCTTCGGTGTCACTAATGCGCCAGGTGTGTTCATGGAGTATATGAACAGAATTTTTCATGCTTTTCTGGATAAGTTTGTTGTTGTATTTATTGATGATATCTTGATTTATTCTAAGACTGAAGAAGAGCATGCAGAACATCTGAAGATTGTGTTGCAGGTGCTGAAAGAAAAGAAGTTGTATGCAAAGTTGTCAAAGTGCGAGTTCTGGTTAAGTGAAGTAAGTTTCCTTGGCCATATTATTTCTGGTAGTGGTATTGCTGTAGACCCGTCGAAGGTTGAAGCGGTATCACAGTGGGAGACTCCTCAGTCAGTTACGGAGATTAGAAGTTTTCTTGGTTTGGCTGGTTATTACAGAAGATTTATCGAAGGATTTTCGAGGTTGACACTTCCATTGACTCAGTTGACCTGTAAAGGTAAAGCTTTTGTGTGGGATGCTCAGTGTGAGAGTAATTTCAATGAGTTGAAGCGAAGATTGACGACGACTCCAATTTTGATTTTGCCAGAGCCAGATAAACCTTTTGTTGTTTATTGTGATGCGTCCAAGTTGGGCTTGGGTGGTGTGCTGATGCAAGATGGTAAGGTAGTGGCTTATGCTTCTAGACAGTTGAGAATTCATGAGAAGAATTATCCTGCACATGATTTAGAGTTGGCTGCTGTGGTTTTTGTGTTGAAAATTTGGAGACATTATTTATATGGTTCCAGATTTGAAGTGTTTAGTGATCATAAAAGTTAGAAATATTTATTTGATCAAAAGGAGTTGAATATGAGGCAGAGAAGGTGGCTAGAGTTGTTGAAGGATTATGATTTTGGTTTGAATTATCATCCGGGTAAAGCCAATGTGGTTGCAGATGCCTTGAGTAGGAAAACATTGCACATGTCGGCTATGATGGTGAAAGAATTTGAATTGCTAGAGCAGTTTAGAGACTTAAGTCTTGTTTGTGAATTGGCACCTCAGAGTGTGCAGTTGGGTATGCTGAAAATTAATAATGATTTCTTGAAGAGTATCAAAGAAGCCCAGGAGGTTGATGTGAAATTTGTAGACTTGATGGGTGCTAGTAATCAGAATGCAGATGGTGATTTTCAGGTTGATAATCAAGGAGTGTTGAGATTCCGAGGTAGGATTTGTATTCCTGATAATAATGAATTGAAAAAGTTGATTTTAGAAGAAAGTCACAGAAGCAACTTGAGTATCCATCCGGGAGCTACAAAGATGTACCACGACTTGAAGAAACTGTTTTGGTGGTCTGGGTTGAAGCGAGATGTCGCACAATTTGTATATGCTTGTTTGACTTGTCAGAAATCAGGTTTGTTGACGCCTTTAGATGTGCCTGAATGGAAATGGGATAGCATCTCCATGGATTTTGTGACTAGTTTACCAAACACTCAAAGAGGGCATGATGCCATTTGGGTTGTTGTCGATAGATTGACGAAGTCGGCACATTTTATTCCAATTAATATCACTTATTCGGTAGCTCAGTTGGCGGAGATTTATATTCATAATATTGTGAAGTTGCATGGTGTCCCGTCGAGTATTGTGTCGGATAGAGATCCGAGGTTCGCTTCGAGATTTTGGAAGGGCTTGCAAGAAGCTTTGGGCTCTCAGCTGAAGTTGAGTTCAGCGTATCATCCGCAAACAGATGGTCAGTTAGAAAGAACGATTCAATCATTAGAAGACTTGTTGAGGGGGTGTGTACTTGAGCAAGGTGGAGCTTGGGACAGTCACCTACCATTGATAGAGTTCACGTACAACAATAGTTACCATTCGAGTATTGGTATGGCACCTTTCGTAGCTTTATATGGTCGAAGGTGTAGGACTCCTTTATGTTGGTTTGAGTCGGGTGAAAGTATTGTGTTGGGACCTGAAATAGTTCAGCAGACTACAGAGAAGGTCAAGATGATAAGAGAGCATATGAAAGAGTCGCAGAGTCGACAGAAGAGTTATCATGACAAGCGTAGGAAAGACCTTGAGTTTCAAGAGGGTGACCATGTGTTCTTGAGAGTCACTCCTATGACCGGTGTGGGTCGTGCATTGAAGTCCAAGAAGTAAACTCCAAAATTTATTGGTCCTTATCAAATATCTGAGAGAATTGGCACGGTGGCTTATAGAGTCGGGTTGCCACCACATCTTTCGAACTTGCATGATGTGTTTCATGTGTCGCAACTTCGGAAGTATGTAGCGGATCCTTCACATGTTATTCCTAGAGATGATGTGCAAGTTAGAGACAACCTTACGGTGGAGACTTTACCTTTGAGGATTGATGATCGCAAGGTGAAGACGTTGAGAGGCAAAGATATACCTCTAGTGAGAGTTGTTTGGGGAGGAGCAACTGGTGAAAGTCTTACTTGGGAGTTGGAGAGTAAGATGCAGGAGTCATATCCTGAGTTGTTTGCTTGAGGTAATATTTCGAGGACGAAATTCTATAAGTCGGGGAGAGTTGTAACACCCCATTTTTATTTAATTATTTTTAGTAGATGTGTGAGTATTTTTATATGAATTTATTTGTTAAATAGATGATTTTATGTGAAATATGTGTTTTGGGTGATTTTATGTGATATATGGTGTGATGCTATTTTATTATATGATTTATAGAGTTGTGTTTTATTTGAATGAATATTGTCTTATTATTTGTGGAAATAATAGGAGAAATAGAAATAGGTAGAAATAGTATTTATTTTAGTTAATGAGAATTAAGTAAATAATTATGAGAGTTTAGTGGGAGTTAAGTGAGAAAAGGAAAGAGTTATATTTTTGAGAGTAAAAGAAAGAAAAGTGAGAACAGAAACATTTTCACGTACAATTGAGAAACAACTGGTTTTGGAGAGGAAGAGGAGAAGAACCAAGAGAGAGCTAGGAAGGAATCGATTGTTGTAGCTATTCGTTCATTTTTGCTGAATTAAGGCAAGGGTGGGATTCCTTTCAATAATCGTGATATATAATTTGAAAAATGATGAATTTGTTGTTCTTGGTTTCTAGGGTTTGAGAAGTTATGATAGATGATGAATTATGATGAAACTTGTTGTTGAATTGCATAATTATATGTTGTTTTGTTCCCTATGTTGTATACTAAACCTGTAAACATGTTTCTAAGACAATTTGGGTGATTAAGGGATCAAAGATGGGATTTTTGGGTGAAACTATGTTGAAATCGCACTTTTGAAAAGCTGTTTTTTTTGACCTGGTACTGTAAAAAACGTGGCACGTTTTGGGCATCGTGGCACGATTTTAAAATGTCGAAAGTTGGGTTTTTCTGGTCGTAAAAACGTGGCACGTTTTCCAAAATCGTGACACGTTTTCTGCAAACTTTTTCCTCGATTGTTCACTGATTTTCACCCGTTTCTGTGTTGAATTAGCTTTCGGTGTAAACATGAAAGTTGTAGATAATTAAGTTAGCTTTATAATGGCCTTGGTTTGGAGTGGAAAAGATTTGTAGATTTTGAGTTACGATGTCGTTGTATCATCTAATGTCGAAGTTGGGGAGTGTGTCATAATTGTTGTAGGCACATATGTTGTTGTTGTAGTCGTTGTTGGAGTTGTATGTTGATATACACAAGTTAAGTCCATTTGCATACTCACATCTGTTGGGAGCTCATGCCCTGGAATGTTTATCATTCAACCGTTGGGGGCTTATGCCCTGGAATGTTTATCATTCACCTGTTGGGGGCTTATGCCCTGGGATGCTTTAACCATCCAATTTGTTGGGGGCTTATGCCCTGGAATGCTTAGCATTCAACGCGCGTAGATTGGTACCACCTGCATGATGCATTAGTTGTTGTTGTCGTAGCATTGTTGGGTTGTTGTTGTCGTTGTAGCATTGTCGAGTTGTTGTTGTTGTCGCATTGTCGAGTTGTCGGTGTCGTTGTGGATAACGTTGTTGTTGTTGTTGTTGCTGTACCTTGTTGCTGAAAATAATTATGTCGTTGCTTATGTGTTTATTTATATACATTATTAATGATGCTTGTTGTGATATGCTTTATTGTTTTCATTAATTTGATGAATTATATATTATTATTATTGGATAAGTTTCTCACCCCTTCTGCGTATATGTTGCCTCGACCGTGGGTAATGTGCAGGTACTGATGACTTGTAGGTTTGGTCGGCTCAAGTGTCTAGGGCTCTGATACATACTAGGATGGGGAAATCGTTGCGAATGTCTTCTCATTCTTTTATGTATCACATATTTTGGAAAATACTTGCTATTAGAGTTTATCGTTGTTGAAAATAAAGTTGAATTATGTTGGGGCCTTTGTGCCAAGATTTTCATTAATGTTGAATTTTGGTGGAAATTATATTTTAAAGAATTATTCTGCTGCAGTTTATTAAGATTCTTTATGTTGGCCTTAAATAAATAGATATTTTCTATTTATGAATTTTTGAAAAGTAGTGTGACACTCCGTTGTGTGATTACTCTGATTATAATAATTAATATTACGTTGTTGGGAGAACGTGGTGTTACAAAGAGCAAAAGGAATCAACAAAATTGAAGCTTAGTGCTCCTGAAGGCAACTCGCTCCTGAAGAGAAAAGAGCTCCTGAAGTAAAGCCGCTCCTGAAGTTAGTAAAGAGCTTCTGAAGAATAGTGCTCCTGAAGACAAGAGGTCCAGAAGCCACATCATCAGAAGTTGCGTTATCAGAAGCAGTATCATCAGAAGCTGCATCATCAGAAGCTGCCTCATCAGAAGTCATTTTCACCAGAAGCTGAAGATCAACTGAATTTGAGAAATTCAAGGATTCAAGAGCTGTGTCATGGATCAAAATTCATCAAAGGACAACAAAAGATCAGTGGAATTTTGCAACGGTCATTTCAAAGGTGTTTGAAGGCATGTGCTTGCAATTTTGGACGAAAGTGTTGACATTGTACTTTGTACGAACTGTACAACCACCTTCTCCACTACTCTGTTTTTGTGTCCACACTACAAGACAAGAAAACAACTCCAGAATACGGCTTCGCCTGCATAGATGTTCCTTTGGATAAGGAATGAATTTCAAATTGGTTCTTCATAGGACAAAAACCAAATCAGGCAAAAGTTCATTGGTGAAAGATCAAGCTTCAACAACGACTCTTTGATGTGCTGGCAATTTCACAACGTCTCTTTCACACCTCTATATAAAGGAGTGGAGACTTAGAGTTTTGGTAATCCTGAACGAAAGACTCACAACATTATTACAAGTGCCAAACCTCTGCTGAAATTGTTCTGGATTCACTTAGAATTTCTGTGTCTCAAAGTTTCATCTTAGAAATTCTTAAGTTATTGAGTCTGTATCTGATTTGTATTGTGAGCACCTCTGATTGTATATCAAGTGTTCAACCTTAAACAATTTTCTGTGTAATTTTGTTTAGTTAGAAGTCTCTTGCAGTTGTGCTTGAGCAGGGAAGTCTTTTGATTGTGTTCTTGAGCATAGGAAGACTCTTGCAAAGTGTGCTTGAGCAAAGGAAGTCTCTTGCAGGTGTGCTTGAGCAATTGTAATCAGATATTACTCTTAGTGAAATCTCCTTGGAAGTGCAAGGGGGACTGGACTACTTCCGAATTGTGGAAGGAACCAGTATAATTGCTTTGTGTCGTTCTTCTTCTCTCTCTGTTTTATTCCGCTGCGTGTAGATTCAGATTATCACTTCAGAAGCTGTTTCACTTAGCTTCTAATCAGTGTGTTCAGGTTTAGGAGAATTGAAGAATTTTTCAAAACACAATTCAACCCCCTTCTTGTGTTTTTCTCACCTTCACGCATCGGAACAATTTTGGGCAACTAACAGCCTAACTCGCAGTGGCGAGTAACTTTGCTCGCAATGGCGAGCAAAACGTGCTCCCTGGAACTCCTAGAGACCTTGCTCGCAACGGCGAGCTACTTTGCTCGCAATGGCGAGCGTTACGGGTTACTCGCAGTTGCGAGTTGTGTTGCTCGCAATGGCGAGCGATGGTTCCTAGCTCGCAGTTGCGAGTGTTACTGGTCGCAGTTGTGAGCGATGAATGTCAGTACGGCCAGAAACCTAAAAATCACAACTTTTCACCTATCTTCATGATTCTTTCATCCAAATAGCATCTGATTATCACCCTAGGTAATATCCAAGGTCTGTACACTAATTTTGCATCAATCTAACATCTTTTCATGGTTCAATCTTCAAAATCGGTCTTAAACCTAATTCCCAATTCTCACCAAAACTCAACCTAATCATGCTAAATCCACTTCTAAGAATCATACCCTTAATGATATTGAAAGTTAGTCTAACCCTTACCTGGTTATTGCAGAAAATCGCAGCCCTCCCCTTGTTCTCCTCTTGTTCTGACTTTTCTCCCTTTTTCTCCAAAAACGTACGTACCGTGTTTCTAACTTATGTCTGCCCTATTTATCTTTCCACATTACTCTACTCACCTCTAAACTTACTCATCTCACCTCACAGCCAAACTTCTAATATTTTTATTTTATTTTCATATCTTATTTTATTAAATAATAAAATAAGTCTCAATACCTCATAACATCTCTAAAAATCATAACATCGCATATATCACATAATTTTCAGGTAAATCATATATCTCTCATAAAATCACGTAAACCTCATAAATCACTTAAATCATAAATCATATAAATATGTATAAATATATTTCTAAATAATTAAATAATTTACGACGGGCGTTACAACTCTCCCCAACTTAAAGAATTTTCGTCCTCGAAAATTTACCTCTAGCAAACAACTCTAGATAAGACTCCATCATCTTACTCTCTAGCTCCCACGTCAAGTTTTCACCAGTCGCTCCATTCCAAACAACTCTCAATAAAGGTATCTCTTTGCCTCTCAACGTCTTCACCTTTCGATCATCAATCCTCTAAGGTAAAGTTTCCACCGTAAGGTTGTCTCTAACTTGCACATCATCTCTCTGAATCACATGGGACGGGTCTGGAACATACTTCCTCAGTTGCGACACATGAAACACATCATGCAAATTCGATAAATGCGGTGGTAAACCCATTCGGTACGCCACCGTTCCGACTCTTTCCGATATCTGATACGGACCAATAAACTTTGGAGTTAACTTCTTTGACTTCAATGCAAGACCAACACCTGTCATCGAAGTAACTCTCAAGAACACGTGATCTCCTTCTTGAAACTCAAGGTCTTTTCTACGCTTAACTCTTTTGTCGACTCTGCGACGCTTTCATCTTTTCTTGAATCATCTTTACCTTCTCAGTAGTCTGCTGAACAATCTCTGGTCCTAAAACTACACTTTCACTTGTTTCAAACCAACACAACGGAGTCGTACACTTCCGACCATATAAAGCCTCAAAAGGCGCCATCCCAATACTTGAATGATAACTGTTATTATATGTGAACTCTATCAACGGAAGATGACTATCCCAAGTTTCACCTTGTTCAAGTACACAAACTCTCAACAAGTCTTCGAGTGACTAAATCGTCCTTTTCGACTGACCATCTGTTTGAGGATGATAAGCCGAACTCAATCTCAACTTAGAGCCCAATGCTTCTTGTAAACTTTTCCAAAATCTAGAAGTAAATCTTGGATCACTATCTGACACAATGCTTGAAGGAACACCATGCAGCTTCACAATGTCTCGAATATAAATTTCTGCAAACTGAGCTATAGGGAAACTAATATTAATCGGAATAAAGTGTGCCGACTTCGTCAATCTATCAATAATCACCCAAATAGCGTCATTCCCTTTAGGAGTATTCGGCAAACTCGTCATAAAATCCATGGATATACTATCCCATTTCCATTCTGGTACATCTAACGGTGTCATCAACCCAGCAGGTTTCTGATGCTCCACCTTCGACTTCTGACAAATCAAACAAGAATATACAAATTGTGCTACATCACGTTACAATCCAGACCACCAAAACAACTTCTTTAAGTCATGATACATCATTGCATCTCCCGGTTGAATACTCAAGCTACTCCTATGACTCTCTTCAAGGATCATCTTCTTTATCTCATCATTGTCTGGAATACAAATCCTACCTCGAAACCTCAACACACCCTGATCGTCGACCTTAAAGTCACCATCTTCAGTTTGATTACTAGCAACCAACAAGTCCACAAACTTAACATCAACTTTCTACGCATCTTTAATACTTTTCAAGAAATCATTATCAATTTTCAGCATTCCTAGCTTAACACTCCTAGACGACATTTCACAGACTAAGCTCAAATCTCTAAACTGTTCAAGCAATTCAAACTCGTTAACCATCATAGCAGACATATGTAAAGTCTTCCTACTTAAGGCATCTGCAACAACATTAGCTTTACCCAGATGATAATTTAAACTAAAGTCATAATCTTTCAACAATTCGAGCCACCTTCGCTGTCTCATATTCAATTCCTTCTGATCAAACAAATACTTCAAGCTCTTGTGATCACTAAACACCTCAAATATCGAACCATACAAGTAATGTCTCCAAATCTTAAGCATAAATACAACTGCAGCTAATTCAAGATCATGGGTAGGATAGTTTCGTTCATGAATTCTCAACTGTCTTGATGCATAAGCAACCACTTTACCATCTTGCATAAGCACACCGTCTAAGCCCAACTTGGACATGTCACAATACACCGCAAAAGGTTCATCAGGTTTCTGCAAAATCAAAACTGGAGCCGTCGTCAAACGTTTCTTCAATTCATTAAAACTGTTCTCACAATGAACATCCCACACAAAGGTTTTACCTTTACACGTCAACTGCGTTAACGGAAGTGCTAACTTAGAAAATCCTTCTATAAATCTTCGGTAATAACCTGCTAAACCCAAGAAGCTTCTAATCTCTGTAACTGACTTAGGAGTCTCCCATTGTGATACCGCTTCAACTTTAGACGGATCGAATGCAATACCACTACCAGAAATAACATGGCCAAGAAAACTTACCTCACTCAACCAAAATTCACACTTAGACAATTTAGCATACAACTTCTTTTCTTTCAGCACTTGTAAGACAATCTTCAAATGCTCAGCATGTTCTTCTTCTGTCTTAGAGTAAATCAGTATATCATCGATGAACACAACCAAAAGCGATCCAAAAATGCATGAAAAATGCGATTCATATACTCCATAAACACGCCAGGCGCATTACTAACACCAAAAGGCATCAGCTTATATTCATAATGTCCATATCGCGTCCTAAAAGCGGTCTTTTGCATATCTTCATCTTTTACTTTAATCTGGTGATAACCCGACCTCAAGTTAATCTTGCTGAACACACGTGCACCCACTAACTGATCCATTAAATGCACAACCTCATACTTCCATCTTTCTTCTTAACCAACAATACCGGCGCTCCCCAAGGTGAAACACTTGGTCTTATAAACTTCTTATCGAGCAAATCTTCCAACTGTTTCTTCAACTCAGCATACTCAGAAGCTGACATACGGTAAGGTGTCATAGACACAGGCTTCGTTCCCGGAACAAGATCAATAGAAAATTCAACTTCTCTCTCTGGTGGTACATCAGGAATTTCATCAGGAAAAACTTCAGGGAAATCGCACACCACTTGTAACTTATCAATCACTGCTTGATTCTCCAAAGATAAGGATGCCATCAAAGAAAACATTAAGATTCCATCGCGTTCTAACTGCTTCAGCTGCTTAGTAGACAAAAACTCTGCTCCACTTTCCTCTTCAGCAGAAGAGAAACGTACCGACTTACTAAAACAATTAATGATGACATGATTGTACTCTAACCAGTTCATACCAAGAATCACATCCATTCCACTCAAAGGTAGACAAACTAAATCAATCTCAAAATCACGATCAAACATAGACAAGGGACACCGTAAACAAACAAGAGAAGTGGTCACCGAACCCTTAGCTGGAGTTTCGACAACCATTTCTCCATTCATATCAGACATAGAAAGGCCCAATTTAGAAGCACAATCAAAAGCAACAAAACAATGTGTAGCACCAGTATCAATAATAGTAACTAAAGGAGTATTGTTAATATAACAAGTACCTCTGATCAAACGATCCTCATTTTCAGTCTGAGTGCCAGTCAAAGAAAAAACTTTTCCTCTGGTCTGACCCAATATAACCCTCTTCATTGCAGTTAAAACACACAACGTCTCCATGCTTACACTCTGCAAGTGTATGTCCTTTACTACCGCAACGAAAGCACCTCTTAATATCCTTATTGCAAGCATTACTCTTATGGCCTTTCTCGCCACAAGCAAAACAAACGATCTCAGCATCAGCATCTTTCCTATTCGACCTTCTTTCATCATTAACTCTTCTTTTTCCTTTATCAGCAGGAGCACTATAAGGCTTTGGGCGACTTTGCTGACCCTTACCTCTCTTCTCACTCACAATCTTATAATGAGCTTTACTATCATCTTCATATATTCTGCATCTGCTCACCAAATTTGAAAAATCACGGATCTGTTGGTAACCAATGGGTCGCTTGATGTCAGCACGCAAACCATTCTCAAACTTGATACACTTAGAAAACTCAGCATTGTCCCCAGTATAGTGTGGATAGAACTAAGCCAGCTCCACAAACTTTGCTGCATACTCTGTCACCGACATGTTTCGTTGCTTCAGCTCAAGGAACTCGATCTCTTTTCTTCCGCGAACATCTTCAGGAAAATATCTGTTTAGGAACTCTCTCCTAAACACAGCCCAAGTAATAACCGCATCATCTTGCTCTAGGGTAGGTTGGAGACTCACCCACCAGTCATCAGCTTCCTCCGCCAGCATGTGCGTACCAAAACGCACCTTCTGATCTTCAGTACATTGCATAACTCTGCAAACTCTTTCAATCTCTTTGAGCCACGTCTGTGCTCCATCAGGGTCGTACCTTCCTTTGAAAGTGGT
Organism: Medicago sativa; assembly: GCF_051527215.1. Lineage (NCBI taxonomy): Eukaryota > Viridiplantae > Streptophyta > Magnoliopsida > Fabales > Fabaceae > Medicago > Medicago sativa. The sequence goes on along the minus strand of NC_140756.1, from coordinate 32,116,297 downwards.
AGGATGATTCCTCAGAAAGGCCTCCAACATTCTCACTTCAGCATTAACACCAGCACCAGCATTTGGATGTTGTCCTATAGCTTGGGCCACAGCTTCCAATGCAGCAGCCATCACAGCATCATTCCTTCCAGCCATTCTAGTTCCCTTATAACAGATAAAATTTGCAGCCTCCAGGTCTCTTCTCTGCACAACACACAACAATTAGAATAACATAATAATGGTATTCCAACTGCTAACGACATAACTCGACTCACTACTTGGCCGGACGGATCGACCTGCTCTGATACCAATTGTAACACCCTGTTTTCCCAACATAAAAATTTCACATAAAATCAGAGTATTCAAATCACAAACGGAATGTCACATGCTTCTTGAAAATCATAAATAGATAATAATAATTATCCTTCAAAATTTCAACATCATTAAATCTGAAACTTCGCAGTGGAAAATAGTTCAACATATTAAAAGTCTTGGCATGCAGGCCTCATCAAAATCTCATAGTTTCAGTTCAACATTTATTCATAAAAAGTTCATAAGACACGTAAGGAATAGTAGTAAAGCAAGCCCCCATCCCGTTACGTATCAGAGCACCTAGAGACAATGTGAGGAGTCCACTCACGAACGCCTCTAGTCTTTATTACCTGCAAGTTACCCATACGAAGGGCAACATTTTCAAAAAGAAGGGGTGAGATTTCACAGTCAATAAATTAAGCATATAATTCATCAAAATGCATTTAACAACATAAAACATTTTTAACTGTTATACCCTAATTTTGGACCTAAAAATACTAGCTCTATTCTTCTTTTCTTGCATTTCAAGTCATTTGAACTGTCTCTGATCAATTACATCTTTCTCTGCATTTTATTTCAATATTACTTGCAAAATTCATATAAAAGGGTATTTTAGTCATTTCCTGTGTCCAAGCTCATTTTAGTCCTTTAAAAAATTGCTTGAGTCTTTTCAATTGTTTGAATAAGTTTTTATTTCAATTCCATGTCAAAATCTATTTTAAAAATTGCATTTGAAGTCATTCTGAGTCAGTTTAGCCCCTAGGGGCATTTTAGTCTTTTCATGTGTTAAAACTCTGTTTAATTTCCAAAAAATGTCTCTGAGTCTTTTAATTTTGCTTGTATAAGCTCTTACTTTAATTTCCTGTTAAAAATCCATTTTAAAATTGCATCTGAGTCATTTTGAGTCGTTTTAGTCCCTAGGGGCACTTTGGTCATTTCACACGAAATTTTGGCAGAGAGAGATTACTTTAAAGTACCTCATATTAAGTAGTTGGTTCATTTTAGTCCGTTTTGTTATATTTTAACTGTTTCACTTTACGTTATTTTCCAGTTACCAGTTTTAATTCAATTTTATTTTTATTTTTAATCCTAAAAATCCCTAAAAATTGCACTTAAGGTCCTTTTTTGTCCAATTTAAATTGCAGTCCTTTCAGGTCAAATTTTTATGTTAAGTCCATTTTAGGTCAATTTCAATCAAGTCCTTCGGTCTTTTAAAATTTTGCAGTCTAGTCCTTTTTAAAAAAAATTGCAGGTCAGCCCTTTAAAGTTTCAGAATTGCAGATTAGTCCCTCAAGGCAAAAAGTCCAGTTTCGAATCAAAGCAAGTCCAGGGACACATGTCAACAAGCCATTGGCCACCAAGGCCACATGGCAGCCTATAAAAGGAGCCAGTTCATCAATGCAGTAACAGGATCAATCATTACGAGCCACATCACCATAAACAACTTACACATTTTCTCTCTCCTCTAACAGAATCAAACAACAGAATCCTTCAAGAACGAAGATGAACCTTCATCTTCTTGGTTGAACCCTAATTCCCAGAATCAACAAAATTCACAAACAATTGCAGCAATACTCAACAAATTCAGAGAATTCGAGGCGGTTCTCAGTGTTTTCTTACGAAAATCATCATCATCGAACCCTAAATCCCTGCAATTCGAGCGTGGATCCATCACCGAAGCGACGAATCACGCGATCACAGAGAGCTTGAGAAGAGAAGAAGAGAAATCAAAGAATCAGAGAGTACGAAGAGTAAGAGGACGAAGAGAGCTTCGATTTATTTTCGAAGTTCGAGTCAAGAAGTTCACCAGAGGCAAGAAGAAAATACCAGATCATCTTCTCACCATTCTTTTGCTCGAACCTCCAAATTCCAGCAGGTAAACCTTCAGACTCATCTTTCTCTCTCATAATCTCGCACTCTATTGTTTACGAACACTTTCACGCTAGAATCAATGTAGATCGTAAAGGTTTAGAATCATATCCGTTCGAATCAGCGTGGATTGAAACGTTTCGAATTGTTTTCTTCAAAAAATATCAAGTTTGAAACGTTTCGAACATCTTTCTTCAAAAAATAACAAGATCGAAGCATTTCGAATGACTTTTCTTCAAGAAGTATCAAGATCCAAAACATTTTGTGTCCGATCTACACTGATTCATTGAGCTCTTGTGTTATTAAGCAATGGATTCATGTTTGTTGTGAAAAGGTGAGTGAGATAAGTCATAGATCAGAGAGTCTAGGATTTACAAAGGTAGAAGGCGACGGAATCGTCACCGGCGGCAGTGAAACCCGCCGGGGATGTAGAGAGAAGGAAGAGCATCTTGCTCCGAAACAAACCCTAGAGAGAGAAAGGATTGGAGGATATGAGCTGCAGACCGGTTCCTTTTGTTTTATAGTGTGTGTGAACCAAACCGGTTCATGCAAACCAGTTTGGTTCATACCGGTCTGGCATATCCTTGATTCCTCACCGTTAGATCAAGGGGTCCATCACGTGTACGCTTATGATGTGGGGTTTCGGTGCACTTGAACCAGTTTGCCATGTGGAGCACGTTCCTGACCCTTGGATTTAGGGTTTTTGGTGTGATTGGGTTAATCCAACGCCTCTAAGGTGTTTGGATGATCCAAATCCATCAAAGACCCTGGGCCTGGGTTCCTTTTTTACTGGATTTTTGTTCTTTTGCTTTGGTCTTGCTATTCCAGTACTGAACTTTGCTTTTTACACCTTCTGCATGCCAAAATTTTGTGCGAAAAATTCCAAATAATTTTCTATGAACTCTTGATGATTTTCTTGGTGTTTTTTACAATATTTTTGCATAATAAAATTTGATAAAAAATGTGTGTATTAATTCTTGTTACTTTTTTTACTTTTCTTGTTAATTTTCGAGGAATTTTGCTATGATTTTGGTCATGATATATTGATGCATGATATGGGTACTTAATATGTGATTTTAAGATGTGTTTGCCACTGTTTTGTTATGTCCATTCCACTGTTGTATGATTGATTTGTTAGTTTTTTTGTTTTGCAAGTCTTGTGAAAACAAAGTGTCAAATGTGTCTAAAAAATGTATCACACCTTTTGACTTGAGTATATTCCTATAATTCCCATATTATGGCTACAATAAAACTCTTTGAAAATTGCTCATAATAGGAGAATTATATGTCATGTACTTGTTGAGAGGTTATGGTAAATTTCCACTATATTTTGGCACTTTATTTTTGTCATTTTCACTATTTTTTGTTTAGTATGTCCTTGCCTATCTTTCTATTATCTTATGCCTTGTTTTTCACTAACCATTTCATTTCATGTTTCATTCACTCATAAGCATTCAATACTTCATCTCCTCCTTCATCTTATTTCTTACACTTTAAGTTTCACCAAAAGTTAGAATGTAAAACTTAGGAATTTTGTAATATTTTTCTTATGCTTTTAAATTCTTGCAAGACCATAGCATGTATCTAGGGTATGATGTAATAAGGACAATGGACTCTAATGATGTACACCGACACAAACACCGACACATGCACACACCCCACTTTAGATATATGACTAGGGTATGCATGTTTAGATGTATGTTTAGGATTGTATGTTTAGATGAATGCTTAGGCTTTACACTTAGAAAAAATCTATTTTCCAAAAAATATGAACGACATCACTCAAATCTTTTTCATAGTAAACCTTGGGATCCAAAATCCCATTGTATTCTCTTTTATCTTCTTAATCAAATTTTAATGAATTTTAATCATACTTTGACTTTCATTTTGCAAAATAAGTAATTCCAACCTCACAATTTCACAATCTTATGCCCTTGAGGCCTCTCTCTCTCATTCTTCAAAATTCCAATTTTCAAACTTAAAATCAATCAACAAAAACAAAAACATTTTTTGGAAGAGAACTACGGTGGATTTGATCCCTTAAACGGGTACGTAGGCAAGGAATCAAAATTCCTTCAATTCAAATAAAATAAAAATTCAAACATCTTCTTCTCCCTCCAATTCTTGACTTAGTAAACTCTTAGGTGTAAATATCATTTTCAAATAGCATTTAAAAAATAAAGCGCGCACGTAGAAAGTAAAGACGGTTCCTATAGGATACTATAGTCGTTATGGGTGCCTAACACCTTCCCGTAGCGAAAACAACTCCCGGACCTCGATTCTCAAGGGTTTTGCTTACTTTTTCCCTTCCCAAGGAAAAATAAGATATCACCGGTTAAAAAGGTTCAAACGTAATCAATGTTTGACACCCGAAAACCAAGATAAAACAGCTGGCGACTTCACTGGGGACTTTCGAGAGTTACGCCTAGTCTTTATTTCCACGCTTGCGCTTTCGTTTTTACTTGCTTCTTTTTGTTTTCTTATGTGAATAAATGCTTAAATTCTTGCAAACGTGTGGGGTGAGAATATCAAAAGTCCTACCCGGGCTGAGTGAACTTAGGATTTAGGAGGGATATAATCGACAATTCATTCCGGGGGTTGCCTCGTGTATTGGATTATGCGATCAATCCCACATATCTGAGGCATTTTGGGGGTGATGTTGTCGGCGCGTGTTGTCGCGTTTAGGCACTTTACTTCTAATTGTTCTATGACGCTATGAACCGTAGATAACCGAACCCATCCATGGCCATTTTCTAGGATGTAGGGCGGAGGCTAAACAGAGTGTTGTCTCGAGTTTTAGTCGTCACGCGATACTACACTCAAGTTAGACCTTCTTACGGATAATCATGGAGCGAGTGTTTGTTTCGTGACACCGTGATATACGTCGGAGAGGTTGCAACTTGGGAACCTTTTTAGAACCCGGTTACTATTATCCAAAGCCCTAGTTTCACCGGACACCGTGTCCACCCATGACTCCTTGACTTTGAATTTCAACCCACCATGTTTTCTCCGTACTTGAATATGACCATGCATACATGCATACATGCATACATGCATAAACTTTTTCCATGCATTTATCGGAGGACTTAGACAAGTCATCTTTTGAACATCACGGATGTGAACACCAAGTAATACCACCTCAACTAAACTTCTAGTTTTGCTCAAGATCTTCAAATAAAACCGTGTTTCTCCGTGATATTCACAGCCACTTTGACAAGTCTTCTGACAAAGAGTTTTTTTGCATTTGCATATCATGCATCATATGCATCATTCATCGGTCACAAATGGCTTCCCGTGCCCATTGCCTCCTGGTTTTGTCCGCCGCAGTCTGAAAAGTGGCTCGTGTTCGCAAGGTTTACCAACCAGATAGAGTTCATCAGACAAGATTGTACAAGAGAAGAAACATGGCTAACCTTGAGGAAGAGAATGCCAGCCCCTCGGGCCAGCCCATTGAAGAGTCTAATCTGGACGAGATTTTGAGGTTCATCAAGAAGAGAGATTATAAAATTGTTGACCAACTGCTGCAAACTCCATCAAAAATCTCCATCTTATCTTTGCTCCTGAGCTCAGAAGCTCACAGGAAAGTGTTAATGAAAGTACTGGAACAAGCCTATGTTGACCATGAAGTCTCTGTGGATCAGTTTGATGGAATAGTGGGTAACATTACTGCTTGCAATAACTTGGGGTTTGGTGACGATGAGCTCCCCGAAGCAGGGAAACACCACAACTTGGCCCTGCATATCTCAGTGCACTGCAAGTCTGACATGATATCCAATGTGTTGGTGGACACTGGATCATCCTTAAATGTAATGCCTGAGTCTACACTAAGACAATTGAGTCATCATGGAATCTCTCTAAGGGGAAGCAACTATTTGGTTAAGGCTTTTGACGGATCTCGCAAAGATGTTCTTGGGGAGGTAGATCTACCGATTACCATTGGTCCCGAGACATTTCAAATTACTTTTCAGGTCATGGACATCAATGCTTCTTACAGTTGTCTCCTCGGAAGACCGTGGATTCACGACGCTGGAGCAGTAACTTCTACTCTGCATCAAAAGCTCAAGTTTTTGAGGAATGGTAAGATTGTCACTGTACATGGTGAAGAAGCATATCTGGTTAGCCAAGTGTCATCTTTCTCTTGTGTTGAAGCAGGGACCGCGGAAGGGACGTCATTTCAAGGCTTGACTGTTGAAGGTGCAGAACCCCGGAGAGCTGGTACTGCTATGACCTCATTGAAAGACGCCCAGAAGGCTGTTCAAGAAGGGCAAGCTGCTGGCTGGGGCAAAGTGATTCAGATCTTGGAAAACCAGCGTAAAGAGGGCCTTGGATTCTCCCCGACCTCAGGCATTTCAACAGGGACTTTCTACAGTGCTGGGTTTATCAATGCTGTTGCTGAAGATGCTGCTGAGAGTAGTTATGTGCCTACATTTGTTATACCAGGAGGCACAGTGAGAAATTGGGAAGCCATTGATGTTCCTTTAGCCATGCATGCTTCCATGTAATGTGTCTTGTTGCTCATGTTTTTCTTTGTTTTCAAAATAACAATCCTTTCGCTCTGCCCAAGGCGAAAGTGATATCATTGTAAGGGCATGTTTGTTTCAGCATTGCCGTTATCAATAAAAGTTGTCGTCTTTCTCACGACTCTTTGTTTTTATACTTTTTAGTGCCTTTTTCTTGGAAATAATGGTAATGCCAGGAAAAACCCAAACATCTGTATTTTCTTATTAATTTCAAAAATCTGCATGAAAAACTTTTTCTAAAAAAAATCATTCCAATCATATTATGCAGATTGAACCACAATAAACCCGTTGAACACAGTAACCCTATGGTTCCTCCAAATTTTGAATTCCCTGTATATGAAGCTGAAGATGAGGAGGATAATGAAGAGATACCGTACGAGATCACTCGACTGCTTGAGCAAGAAAGAAGAGCCATTCAGCCTCACCAGGAAGTGATTGAGCTTATCAACCTGGGTACTGAAGAGAACAAGTGAGAGATCAAGATTGGTGCCGCACTTGAGCCAGAGGTGAAAAAAGATTACTCAGCTGCTCCATGATTATCCAGATGTCTTTGCATGGTCCTATGAAGATATGCCGGGTCTAGATCCCAAGATTGTGGAACATCGGATACCGACAAGACCTGAATGTCCTCCTGTCAAACAAAAATTGAGAAGGTCTCGTCCAGACATGGCTCTTAAGATCAAGGCTGAGGTTCAGAAGCAAATTGATGCGGGTTTCCTCATGACAGCTGAATATCCTGAGTGGATTGCCAACATTGTACCAGTACCAAAGAAAGATGGGAAAGTTCGAATGTGTGTTGATTACAGAGATCTGAACAAAGCCAGTCCAAAAGATAACTTCCCATTGCCTCATATTGACGTGCTTGTTGACAGTACTGCTCAGTCTAAAGTGTTCTCTTTTATGGATGGTTTCTCCGGTTACAACCAGATACGAATGTCTCCTGAAGATAGAGAAAAGACGTCCTTCATTACTCCATGGGGAACATTCTGTTATAAAGTGATGCCGTTTGGCTTGATAAATGCTGGTGCTACCTATCAAAGAGGTATGACCACTCTGTTTCATGATATGATTCACAAAGAGATTGAAGTATATGTTGATGACATGATTGTGAAGTCAAGTGATGAGGAGCAGCATGTTGTGTATTTGAAAAAGATGTTTGAAAGACTGAGAAAGTACAAGCTGCGGTTGAATCCTAACAAGTGCACATTCGGTGTAAGATCTGGAAAGTTGCTAGGTTTCATTGTCAGCCAAAGAGGCATTGAAGTTGATCCTGATAAAGTCTGAGCCATCAGAGAGATGCCGGCCCCTCAAACTGAAAAGCAAGTCAGAGGTTTCCTCGGACGTCTGAATTATATTTCAAGATTTATATCTCATATGACTACTACCTGTGGACCAATTTTCAAATTGCTCAGAAAGAATCAGCCTGTTGTATGGAATGATGAATGCCAGGAAGCTTTTGATAGCATTAAAGAATACCTGTTAGAACCACCTATCCTTGTCCCGCCAGTGGAAGGAAGGCTTTTGATTATGTATCTGTCAGTGTTAGATGATTCTGTGGGTTGTGTTCTAGGTCAACAAGATGAGACCGGAAAGAAAGAGCATGCTATCTACTATCTGAGCAAGAAGTTCACCGACTGTGAGACTCGGTATACAATGCTTGAAAAGACTTGTTGTGCTTTAGCTTGGGCTGCCAAACGCCTGCGTCATTATATGGTGAATCATACAACTTGGTTGATATCCCGAATGGATCCAATCAAGTACATCTTTGAAAAGCCTGCTGTTACTGGAAAGATTGCATGTTGGCAAATGCTGTTGTCTGAATATGATATTGTGTACAAAGCTCAGAAAGCAAGCAAAGGAAGTATCCTTGCTGAGCATCTTGCTTGTCAACCTCTTGATGATTACCAGCCAATTAAATTTGATTTCCCTGATGAAGAGATTATGTATCTGAAAGCAAAAGACTGTGAAGAACCAATGATTAATGAAGGGCCAGATCCCAACGGCAAATGGGGATTGGTGTTTGATGGTGCTGTTAATGCTTATGGTAAAGGAATTGGGGCCATTATTCTAACTCCGCAAGGGCACCACATTCCTTTCACTGCTCGAATAACTTTTGAATGCACGAACAACATAGCTGAATATGAAGCATGCATCTTGGGCATTGAAGAAGCCATTGACCTGAGAATTAAGCACCTTGACATCTATGGAGATTCTGCACTTGTTATTAATCAGATAAAGGGTGAATGGGAGACTCATCATGAGAAGCTGATCCCTTACCGTGACTATGCAAGACGTCTGTTGACATACTTCACCAAGGTTGAGCTGCACCACATCCCTCGGGATGAAAACCAGATGGCTGACGCTCTTGCTACTTTGTCTTCCATGTTTCATGTCAATCACTGGAATGATGTGCCCGTGATCAAAGTACAACGTCTTGATAGACCCGCTCATGTGTTTACTATTGAAAATATTCCAGATCAGGCTGATAAAAATGTGAATAATGGAAAACCTTGGTATTATAACATCAAACAGTTCTTGCAGAGTCATGAATATCCACCTGGTGCTTCCAACAGGGATAAAAAGACTTTGAGACGATGGGCTAGCAGATTCCTTCTGGACGGAGAAATCCTATACAAGAGGAATTATGATATGGTCTTATTGAGATGTGTTGACAAACAAGAAGCTGAGAAATTGATGCATGATGTACATGATGGTACTTTTGGGACCCATGCTTCAGGCCACACCATGTCAAGGAAACTGTTAAGAGCCGGCTATTACTGGATAACTATGGAACGTGACTGCCACAGACATGCCAAGAGATGCCACAAATGTCAAATTTATGCTGATAAGATTCATGTGCCTCCACATGCCCTCAATGTTATCTCTTCCCCATGGCCTTTCTCTATGTGGGGCGTTGACATGATCGGAAGAATTGAACCAAAGGCTTCCAATGGACATCGTTTCATTCTAGTGGCAATTGACTACTTCACCAAGTGGGTTGAAGCTGCTTCCTATGCAAATGTGACCAAGCAAGTGGTTGTCAAGTTTATCAAGAATAACATCATCTGTCGATATGGTGTCCCCAACAAGATCATCACTGACAATGGTTCCAATCTGAACAATAGCATGATGCAAGCTTTATGTGAAGAATTCAAAATTGAACATCGCAACTCTTCTCCTTATAGACCTCAGATGAATGGTGCAGTTGAGGCCGCTAACAAGAACATCAAGAAGATTGTTCATAAGATGGTCACTACTTACAAAGACTGGCACGAAATGCTACCATTTGCCTTGCACGGTTATCGTACTACGGTGCGCAGTTCAACTGGGGCAACTCCTTTCTCTTTGGTATATGGTATGGAAACAGTTCTCCCTCTGGAAGTGGAGATTCCATCTCTTCGAGTGATCATGGAAGCAAAATTAACGGAGGCTGAATGGTGTCAAAGTCGGTACGATCAATTGAATCTGATTGAAGAGAAACGTATGGATGCTATGGGTCATGGACAGTTGTATCAAGTACGAATGGAGAATGCTTTTGACAAGAAAGTCCGACCTCGAGAATTCAAGGAAGGCGAACTTGTATTGAAAAGGAGGATAAGCCAGCAACCCGACCCAAGGGGAAAGTGGACACCTAACTATGAAGGTCCTTACGTTGTCAAGAAGGCTTTCTCTGGTGGTGCTTTGATCCTTACACACATGGATGGTGTTGAACTCCCAAATCCTGTTAATGCCGATATAGTCAAGAAATACTTTGTCTAAAAAGAAAAGAACAGCGTGGTAGGTCGAAAACCCGAAAGGGCGGCCTAGGCAAAAATACGCTTCCCGGTGGATCGAAAACCCGCAAGGGCGATCCAGGCAAAAGTTAGGGACAAAAAAAATGAATATGAAAAAGCTCGCTGAGATTGTACGCAACTCAGGCAAGAATGAGCACCTCGATGAGCCGAAAACCCGAAAGGGCGGTTCATGTAAAAATGAGGTTGATAATAAAAGACAAGTAACTATATCTGGCAAACCACCGTCACCCCTTGGGGCATCTGCAACTGTCGATGATCGTCTTCATCAGAAGCTTCTGTACTTGTGAATTCCAAAATTTCTATGAAATGTAGCGGTCATCGTGTTCAATGTATCACCAACCAATAAAATTACCATTTTCCAAGCTTTGTAAATCCGTGAAGTCATGCCTTTGGCTGACCCTCACTCTTCTACATCAATTTGAGCCTGTGCTATTTGTTTGAAACTCCATTTTTCTTTCTATTTTCAATGCTATATACAAAATATTTTCCTTCTATTTGATGATGTCATTGTCTGAAACAAACATTTTTGAAAATTGAAAACTCTTTCCCTGTCTATTTTGAAAGCAAACCTGAGCAATAGGGTACATTTCAATGAGACATGCATGGATAAATGAGTGTCAATGTCTATTTCAATACATGTTACGAGCAGGTTACTCCCCAGGATGATCTGTGGTCAATGGCAAGAATGAAAAAACTGAATGAAAATGAAAAAATTGAAAAATGCAAATGAAAAGCTCGCTAAGTTGAAAACCCGAAAGGGCGGCTTAGGCAAAAATGAGCACCCCGCTGATTGACAACCTATGAAGGCAATTCAGGCAAAAATGGGGCAATGAAAAGAATTTTATTCCCCGGTGAATCGAAAACCCGAAAGGGCGGTTCAGGCAAAATGGGATTGAAAAAATGAAAGAATGAAATAATGAAATATTGAAAAGCATTGACCACAGATGCAAGTATCCAATGTTTACCCAGCACTGACACGCCTAACAACGGCGACCTGTATCCAAGAATCTTCCAAGGTTCCCTCCTCTACAAGTTTTATTGCCCTCAGCCATGGTTTTGATACGTCTCTCAACGACGATCTCTCCAAAGAGGATTTCCAAGTGAATATGTCGCAGCACGAGCCACTACGTGCCCAATCTTCCAATGTTTCGTCTGCCTCTGTGAAATTTCCCTGTCAAATTACGAGCCAATCATGCATTTCAATCATTCATACATGCATAATCATGCATTTTATGTGCTCATACATTCAATAATCTTGTTATACCATGCATACATATTGCATTTCCAATTTCAACTTTCGGTCCAACTCAGTTTCCACTTTCAATTCAGTTCAATCTCCACTTTCAATTTAATTCAACATTCAATTTCCAACTCAACTCAATCTTCACTTTCAAAATTCAACTCACTTCCAAATTTCAATCCAATCTCAATTCAATCCAAATTTCAACTGTCAAACTCAATTCAAATCTCCAATTTCAATCCAATCACAATTTCAATTTCAACTTTCATACTCAATTTCAATCTCCAATTTCAATCCAATCACAATTTCAATTTCAACTGTCAAATTCAATTCAATTTCAACCTTCAATCCAATTTCAATGTCAATTTAACTCAATTCAATTTCAATTTCCCATTCAACTCAATTTCAATCTCAAATTCAACTCAATTTCAATCTCCAATTCAATTCAATTTCAAACTCTCAATCCAATGTCTATGTCTATGTCTCTGATCAACCTCAATTTTCAATCTCTCTTTCAATTTCAAACTTTCAATTCAATGTCTGTGTCAATGTTAATCCTCTCTCAATTTGCTTTTGGGCCAACAAAAATTGTCATGTCTATCTTCAAGTCAAATCAATATCAACTTACTCTCAATTTGTATCTTTCCAAATCAAACTTCCAATGCATATCTTATTATCGGTCAAGTGGCTAGTTCGATCCAAAGAACAACTTGTACCTGCTTATATACCTATACTTCCGGACAAACAACAAGTTCGATCCAAAGAACAGTTTGTACCCAGCTTATGCTTTGTTATCAGTCAAACGACAAGTTCGATCCAAAGAACAGTTTGCACCAACCTACATGTTGTGATATTTGATCAAGCCACAAGTTCGATCCTAAGAACAGCTTGTGTCATCCTTTTGTCTATATTTCTAGGTCAAACAGCCAGTTCGATCCAAAGAACAGTATGTACCTGTCTATCTGTTTGTATCTTCAATCAAGTGTCAAGTTCGATCCAAAGAACAGCTTGTATCTGCCTATATGTCTACGTTTCCGGTCAAGTGCCAGGTTCGATCCCAAGAACAGCTTGTACCTATCTCTTGTTTTGTATTCCTTGGTCAAGTGGCTAGTTCGATCCAAAGAACAACTTGTACCCTATTTTCTATCCCCTGGTTTGTCTGCCCTGTCAATGTCCACCTAAATCCCTAGTGACATGACGTGCTCCATAGACTCCAGTTGTTTGTCTTGCATTCATAATCAAAATATTGCATGACATTCATGATTTTGAGAATCCGAGAACGTATTTTTATGTCCAAAAACAGTGCAAATGTTAATATTTAAGTATCTTCGTCCTGTCAACTCAAAGACTTCGTCTCTTGACTCTCTGGACAAAGAAACTTAAATAGGGGCAGCTGTTATACCCTAATTTTGGACCTAAAAATACTAGCTCCATTCTTCTTTTCTTGCATTTCAAGTCATTTGAACTGTCTCTGATCAATTACATCTTTCTCTGCATTTTATTTCAATATTACTTGCAAAATTCATATAAAAGGGTATTTTAGTCATTTCATGTGTCCAAGCTCATTTTAGTCCTTTAAAAAACTGCTTGAGTCTTTTCAATTGTTTGAATAAGTTTTTATTTCAATTCCATGTCAAAATCTATTTTAAAAATTGCATTTGAAGTCATTCTGAGTCAGTTTAGCCCCTAGGGGCATTTTAGTCTTTTCATGTGTTAAAACTCTGTTTAATTTCCAAAAAATGTCTCTGAGTCTTTTAATTTTGCTTGTATAAGCTCTTACTTTAATTTCCTGTTAAAAATCCATTTTAAAATTGCATCTGAGTCATTTTGAGTCGTTTTAGTCCCTAGGGGCACTTTGGTCATTTCACACGAAATTTTGGCAGAGAGAGATTACTTTAAAGTACCTCATATTAAGTAGTTGGTTCATTTTAGTCCGTTTTGTTATATTTTAACTGTTTCACTTTACGTTATTTTCCAGTTACCAGTTTTAATTCAATTTTATTTTTATTTTTAATCCTAAAAATCCCTAAAAATTGCACTTAAGGTCCTTTTTTGTCCAATTTAAATTGCAGTCCTTTCAGGTCAAATTTTTATGTTAAGTCCATTTTAAGTCAATTTTAATCAAGTACTTCGGTCTTTTAAAATTTTGCAGTCTAGTCCTTTTTAAAAAAAATTGCAGGTCAGCCCTTTAAAGTTTCAGAATTGCAGATTAGTCCCTCAAGGCAAAAAGTCCAGTTTCGAATCAAAGCAAGTCCAGGGACACATGTCAACAAGCCATTGGCCACCAAGGCCACATGTCAGCCTATAAAAGGAGCCAGTTCATCAATGCAGTAACAGGATCAATCATTACGAGCCACATCACCATAAACAACTTACACATTTTCTCTCTCCTCTAACAGAATCAAACAACAGAATCCTTCAAGAACGAAGATGAACCTTCATCTTCTTGGTTGAACCCTAATTCCCAGAATCAACAAAATTCACAAACAATTGCAGCAATACTCAACAAATTCAGAGAATTCGAGGCGGTTCTCAGTGTTTTCTTACGAAAATCATCATCATCGAACCCTAAATCCCTGCAATTCGAGCGTGGATCCATCACCGAAGCGACGAATCACGCGATCACAGAGAGCTTGAGAAGAGAAGAAGAGAAATCAAAGAATCAGAGAGTACGAAGAGTAAGAGGACGAAGAGAGCTTCGATTTATTTTCAAAGTTCGAGTCAAGAAGTTCACCAGAGGCAAGAAGAAAATACCAGATCATCTTCTCACCATTCTTTTGCTCGAACCTCCAAATTCCAGCAGGTAAACCTTCAGACTCATCTTTCTCTCTCATAATCTCGCACTCTATTGTTTACGAACACTTTCACGCTAGAATCAATGTAGATCGTAAAGGTTTAGAATCATATCCGTTCGAATCAGCGTGGATTGAAACGTTTCGAATTGTTTTCTTCAAAAAATATCAAGTTTGAAACGTTTCGAACATCTTTCTTCAAAAAATAACAAGATCGAAGCATTTCGAATGACTTTTCTTCAAGAAGTATCAAGATCCAAAACGTTTTGTGTCCGATCTACACTGATTCATTGAGCTCTTGTGTTATTAAGCAATGGATTCGTGTTTGTTGTGAAAAGGTGAGTGAGATAAGTCATAGATCAGAGAGTCTAGGATTTACAAAGGTAGAAGGCGACGGAATCGTCACCGGCGGCAGTGAAACCCGCCGGGGATGTAGAGAGAAGGAAGAGCATCTTGCTCCGAAACAAACCCTAGAGAGAGAAAGGATTGGAGGATATGAGCTGCAGACCAGTTCCTTTTGTTTTATAGTGTGTGTGAACCAAACCGGTTCATGCAAACCAGTTTGGTTCATACCGGTCTGGCATATCCTTGATTCCTCACCGTTAGATCAAGGGGTCCATCACGTGTACGCTTTTGATGTGGGGTTTCGTTGCACTTGAACCAGTTTACCATGTGGAGCACGTTCCTGACCCTTGGATTTAGGGTTTTTGGTGTGATTGGGTTAATCCAACGCCTCTAAGGTGTTTGGATGATCCAAATCCATCAAAGACCCTGGGCCTGGGTTCCTTTTTTACTGGATTTTCGTTCTTTTGCTTTGGTCTTGCTATTCCAGTACTGAACTTTGCTTTTTACACCTTCTGCATGCCAAAATTTTGTGCGAAAAATTCCAAATAATTTTCTATGAACTCTTGATGATTTTCTTGGTGTTTTTTACAATATTTTTGCATAATAAAATTTGATAAAAAATGTGTGTATTAATTCTTGTTACTTTTTTTACTTTTCTTGTTAATTTTCGAGGAATTTTGCTATGATTTTGGTCATGATATATTGATGCATGATATGGGTACTTAATATGTGATTTTAAGATGTGTTTGCCACTGTTTTGTTATGTCCATTCCACTGTTGTATGATTGATTTGTTAGTTTTTTTGTTTTGCAAGTCTTGTGAAAACAAAGTGTCAAATGTGTCTAAAAAATGTATCACACCTTTTGACTTGAGTATATTCCTATAATTCCCATATTATGGCTACAATAAAACTCTTTGAAAATTGCTCATAATAGGAGAATTATAGGTCATGTACTTGTTGAGAGGTTATGGTAAATTTCCACTATATTTTGGCACTTTATTTTTGTCATTTTCACTATTTTTTGTTTAGTATGTCCTTGCCTATCTTTCTATTATCTTATGCCTTGTTTTTCACTAACCATTTCATTTCATGTTTCATTCACTCATAAGCATTCCATACTTCATCTCCTCCTTCATCTTATTTCTTACACTTTAAGTTTCACCAAAAGTTAGAATGTAAAACTTAGGAATTTTGTAATATTTTTCTTATGCTTTTAAATTCTTGCAAGACCATAGCATGTATCTAGGGTATGATGTAATAAGGACAATGGACTCTAATGATGTACACCGACACAAACACCGACACATGCACACACCCCACTTTAGATATATGGCTAGGGTATGCATGTTTAGATGTATGTTTAGGATTGTATGTTTAGATGAATGCTTAGGCTTTACACTTAGAAAAAATCTATTTTCCAAAAAATATGAACGACATCACTCAAATCTTTTTCATAGTAAACCTTGGGATCCAAAATCCCATTGTATTCTCTTTTATCTTCTTAATCAAATTTTAATGAATTTTAATCATACTTTGACTTTCATTTTGCAAAATAACTAATTCCAACCTCACAATTTCACCATCTTATGCCCTTAAGGCCTCTCTCTCTCATTCTTCAAAATTCCAATTTTCAAACTTAAAATCAATCAACAAAAACAAAAACATTTTTTGGAAGAGAACTACGGTGGATTTGATCCCTTAAACGGGTACGTAGGCAAGGAATCAAAATTCCTTCTATTCAAATAAAATAAAAATTCAAACATCTTCTTCTCCCTCCAATTCTTGACTTAGTAAACTCTTAGGTGTAAATATCATTTTCAAATAGCATTTAAAAAATAAAGCGCGCGCGTAGAAAGTAAAGACGGTTCCTATAAGATACTATAGTCGTTATGGGTGCCTAACACCTTCCCGTAGCGAAAACAACTCCCGGACCTCGATTCTCAAGGGTTTTGCTTACTTTTTCCCTTCCCAAGGAAAAATAAGATATCACCGGTTAAAAAGGTTCAAACGTAATCAATGTTTGACACCCGAAAACCAAGATAAAACATTAACATATCAAACATTTATCACTTAGCATCATATCAAATCATAAACAAACATCATCGTCAAAGCATCATAATCATCAACAACAATAATCATTTATCATCTTATAATCATCATAAGACACCATGTTCAACTTAGCACATGATTCGACAACACGACTCAACTTGACAATGCAACTCTTAACAACTTAAACCATCGTGAAACGTCTTGATATGCAAATGCATGTGGTACCATTCAGCAACATATATGAGCGTAATTAGGCTCTTCAACAAGTGAGCATAAAGTTGCTGGGCCTAAAGCTCCCAACGTAGTTTGAGCATAAAGCTGCCGGGCCTAAAGCCCCCAACGTAGTTTGAGCATAAAGCTGCCGGGCCTAAAGCCCCCATCTTTAATGAGTATGCAATGGACTCAATCTTCCTACAACTTAGACAACAACGTGAACATCTTATACAACTCCATAATCATGGACAACTTCTTAAATTCTTGCAACTTAGACCAACTCATGCAACTTCAAGACATTAACAGTCAACAACAGCAACCAACAACAATTACAGCATGTAACAGTGCTTAAATAACATATCAACATTAAAGGGAATGAATCAATATCAACTTATCATCATAAAACATCATAAATAATACTTATACATCATCACTACTAATCTCAGTCACTTAAACAGACTTCTGGAACTTCTGAAAGTATCCTAAACAACCCTCATTCTTACTTCTAAGATCAACTTATGACTACACGTGCGAAAGGATCACATCAGAACAATTTTGGGCAACTAACAGCCTAACTCGCAGTGGCGAGTAACTTTGCTCGCAATGGCAAGCAAAACGTGCTCCTTGGAACTCCTAGAGACCTTG
This sequence comes from Medicago sativa, assembly GCF_051527215.1. Classification (NCBI taxonomy): domain Eukaryota; kingdom Viridiplantae; phylum Streptophyta; class Magnoliopsida; order Fabales; family Fabaceae; genus Medicago; species Medicago sativa. The sequence continues at coordinate 32,098,538 of NC_140756.1, read as the reverse complement.
CTCGCAACGACGAGCTACTTTGCTCGCAATGGCGAGCGTTATGGGTTACTCGCAGTTGCGAGTTGTGTTGCTCGCAATGGCGAGCGATGGTTCCTAGCTTGCAGTTGCGAGTGTTACTGCTCGCAGTTGCGAGCGATGAATGTCAGTACGGCCAGAAACCTAAAAATCACAACTTTTCACCTATCTTCATGATTCTTTCATCCAAATAGCATCTAATTATCACCCTAGGTAATATCCAAGGTCTGTACACTAATTTTGCATCAATCTAACATCTTTTCATGGTTCAATCTTCAAAATCGGTCTTAAACCTAATTCCCAATTCTCACCAATACTCAACCTAATCATGCTAAATCCACTTCTAAGAATCATACCCTTAATGATATTGAAAGTTAGTCTCACCCTTACCTGGTTATTGCAGAAAATCGCAGCCCTCCCCTTGTTCTCCTCTTGTTCTGACTTTTCTCCCTTTTTCTCCAAAAACGTATGTACCGTGTTTCTAACTTATGTCTGCCCTATTTATCTTTCCACATTACTCTACTCACCTCTAAACTTACTCATCTCACCTCACAGCCCAACTTCTAATATTTTTATTTTATTTTCATATCTTATTTTATTAAATAATAAAATAAGTCTCAATACCTCATAACATCTCTAAAAATCATAACATCGCATATATCACATAATTTTCAGGTAAATCATATATCTCTCATAAAATCACGTAAACCTCATAAATCACTTAAATCATATAAATATATATAAATATATTTCTAAATAATTAAATAATTTACGACGGGCGTTACACTCACTATTAGGTTAGGTTTCCCTCAATCTTAACGGGCCTAGTAATTTCTCATCTCATTAAAATGTTGCTATCAAATTACTTCATCAAAACCTCCCTTAAATACTCATACACTACCATCTTAATTAATTATCCCAAGCTACTACTAACTATACTAAAATATCTCGCCACACTAAAAATACTAAGATATACCTTCAATTCTAAGATTACTAAAATACCTTCACTCATCAAAAAAACCAAAATACCCTTAGTCCTAAAATGACCAAAACACCCTTCTCGTCTAAAAATCAGCTAATCCCAAATCAAACACACAAACAAACAATTAAACATGTATAATAAATAAATAATCCTAGCACGAAACAGGGTGTTACATCCACTACCAAATAAATGTTTTTTTATGCAACATCTGAAAATAAATCAAATACCTAGACACCAAAAGAAAATAAAATATCGTATAAGTATATAACAATAGCACATGTGAAGTACACTGAAACTTTAGCACCTAAGAATAATAACACCAACAAATTAAAAGTGTATCAACATGTAATTAACTAAATTTTAAACTTTTGAATGCAAAATTCTCCGATGATAAACTCATAACAACAATAATACATGATACAAATTAGTGTTAGACATTTTAGAGGAATCATAGATACAAGAGCTCCTATGTATACTAGAAATACATCATTCCTCTTTTTATATGCTATAAGTATCTCTAATAAGTTCATTATGATGATACATGAATGAGTCTCGCATGATCTTGCATTATCAAATTCAACTATGCAATCCTTTCAACTAATTCAAGAAAGTTGACATTACTATATTGATGTAATTTATTTATTTGGAACCTTTGAAAGACAAGATTAAGATTAATTTCTCCATTAGGACCATTTTCAACTAAAATATAATTTGTTTTGTTATGAAAATTATCTCAATTTATTGGATAATAAATATCGCCCGTATTTTTAATATTAGTGAAGCACATTATTAGGAACAAAGGGTCCAAAAAAATATCACAAATTTCTTCGCCAATAATATTTTTGGCACATTATAAAGAACAACCAATTTTTTTATAAGGAGGGCGTATATAGAAATCTTTGTGCTATACGGGGTACATACATCAAATTGCGCCAAAAGGCAAAAAACATAAATAGACTTTAGTCCAACCCTTCATCATACCAATTTTTGGGGCCTTTATGTGAACTTTGCTATATATACCCCTGTAAACAATATATTTCGATATACACCCCGTCCATAATTTTTTTTGGCCCCCTACTGACAAGGGCCATAGGCCGTCACACCCCTTGCCTATGGTCTAGGACAGTCCCTGGTTGGAGGCCACGTGTACGGTGCAGGAGAGGTGAGAGCGTGTTCCAGGACGATGACCCATACCAGAACTACTGTGCTCCCTCAGGACGTTGTGCTATGTTCCGAAGAGTTATGATCCATGTGTTTTTATATGATTGGGTATTCTAGCCGGTCCGAAACAGTTGCCCCCGAAGTCGTTTTCATTGTATGGCATAATTGGTTAATCATGCGTAGTGTTGCGGAATGCGTCTTCATTTGTTGGCGTCTACGAAAGCAGTTTAGAGAAATTTCTTCGCGTTGATCTTAGCGACGACATGAAATGGTGAGTGGGTGTTTACTGGTGTTTTTGGTAAAAAAGAAAACTAGTTTTAAAAGTTACTTGCAGGATCAAACTAGAAATCCTAGGACATGTTGTGCAAAATTTTCTAGAAAATGTATGAATGTTCATGAGTTTATTTACGAACGAGATAAAGAAAACTGTTTTTAGGATGAAGATAACCGTCTTTCGACAGAAATCAACAGAGTGTTAAAGGATTAAAACACTAAAAGACTTATAATTTAAAAGGGCAAAGAAACATAAAAGAAAGTAAATTGAATTGCATAAATGAAAATTGTTTATCAAATCATGTTACATACATTCTGACTCTTTTATCTCTGTGACCTTGGATAATTCGAGTTAAAGAACTTGAGATAATAATTTGTGACCTGTTTTCCTATAAAAACAACTATACACAAGAAAAACAACAAACAAACCAACGACTAGAAACTAAATCATTTTGACAACTTTGGCCTGCCTCCCACGTGCTTGAACCTTCAATCTTGCCTCTTCAGAGAGAATTTGAATCTTCCCAGTCAAAGTGAACAAACACTTACCAAAAACCTTTTCATAACTCATGTCGAAATACTTGTACTTCCACTTGCACTAAGAGAATTTTGTGGTTTTAATAATCATATTGGCAATCACAATGCATATTAAAAAATCCAGGCTAACAATGGGGGTAGTTGGCAATGAATGATTGATTTAAAACGTTTATGACAAGACATCTCTTCAATATCTCTTTCCACGTGTAATCATTGTGGGATGCATGCACATTGGGAAAGGCGCTTCACGCGTGGTGCCACTCGAGTGAAGTTCATATTTCGAGATTATCCTGGACATAAGATCATGACCTCTGACTTCCATCATATCAACCGTTTGTTCGAATTTCAGAGCCTATAAAAGGAGGGAAACTTCTCATTTCTATTCTTTACACTTTTTCAGTTCTAAATATTCTGAACCACTTTGCTTTTTCCCTTTTTTCAACTGTTCTTCAAAGAATCACACATTCGTGATTTCCTCCAAATTCTTGGCTCGAGACCGCATCTTCGAGCCAAAAGTTCGGGATTCTTCATAGTTAAATGAGCTTTTCATCCTTCGTTTTCTTCAAAACCTTTAGAAACTCAAGGTATTATTCTCTCTTCCCTTTCGGTCTTCATGTTTATCTTCACTTTTATCCTTCATTTTTCTTTTCTGGGTTGAGAGAGGATAAGCGTGTGTTTAGGAAATTCGATGAACTCTGTCTCTAGCGGTTGTCATGAGCACAATAGTGGGGAGGATGAGAGTGTTGACTCTGGTGGGTGTCGTCGCCATAACCTTGGTGATAGACTAGGTGGTGGATTTAAGTTTCCTTCGATTGCCATGTAAAACCCTATGGTAATTACTAATTTCGAGGGGAATGCGACATATCGAGAGATGAGGGACTTCCTTACGGACTATTTAGTGCGTCCTCCTTCTTATAGGGAGATTATCTAGTGGATGGAGGAGTGTTCCAGATGTTGTACTTATGAATTCCATTTTCTTTTCAGAAACGACGAGACGCCGATGGTGGCGAATCTGGGACCTCCTCGTCTCGTAGTCGATTATAGCTGGATCCACGAGGATGTTTTGGGTACTTCATCATATTACACCTCTGATTGTATATCAAGTGTAAAAACACTCTTTTATTTATAAACTCTTCTCTTTCAGTTTTGATTGAGCATTTAGAAGTCTCTCGTTTGTGTGCTTGAGCATCGGAAGTCTCTTGGTTGTGTCCTTGAACAATTGTAATCAGCTATTATTATAGTGAAAATCCCTTGGAAGTGCAAGGAGACTACACTACTCCTGGATTGTAGAAGGAACTAATACAATTGTTTTGTGTCCCTCTCTCTCTCTCTCTCTCTCTCTCTCTCTCTATATATATATATATATATATATATATTTGTGTTTGCTTTTACCTGCTTCACTCAGACTCCGAACTGTCTCAGACTTAAACTTGTGAAACACTTAAAAATTTGAAAAGGGCAACACAATCCAACACCCCTCCCCTCATGTTTTTCTCACCATAATTTGAATACAATTAAAAGGATAAAAAAGGTAAGTTAGTTTGGCAATCTGGAAGTGCATGATAGTATATTGCCACAAAGGCAAGTAGGCAACAATGACACTTCATATATTATGTATGAAAATGCAATATATCTTTTTCATAACAATGTATGATCCGATTCATGCATAAATTAATATTCATGCATTTCCTTTTGTGTTGTGTGTAAGTGTGAGTTATATGTTTCACACCAGATAGAAAAATAGAGGTTGACCATTTTATAAGTGAAAGGATCCATAAATCTATTGCCTAATGTTTTGGGTAAGAAAGTGGTACTGTCTCACTCATTTGTGTGGTTGCTCTGACCTAAATGTGGACGATCATCCGGGCTTCTGCTCATGCCCAAATACTTAGATCTACATATAAGATTACTTTTCCCTTATTTTTAAATGACCGGCAAACAAATTCAGGAGATGTTACAACATACATAAGATACCGGAGATAACCCCAGGACCAGCAATGGCGTGTTACAAAAAAGGTTGGACCTGAATTCCCTGCATCAAGCGAATCATCATTATTCACACAGGTGGATAACCGCATTGGACGAAGATCAGAAGACTCATATTCTATTTTCACAAAATCAGTTCTAATTTAGAATATAAGCCGTCAAATATTCGTCCAACGACTATTAGTTGTGCGTGAATACTTGGAATAGGAATCCAATTTTGAAAGGCCAACTTATTACCAGGGCCGGCCCTAGAGATTAAGAGGCCTAAAGCAAAGATTTTAATGTGGCCTTTAAAAATATATTTTTCTAACAAAATATTTATATAAAATCAATTTTGTGGAGATCAAAATTTGAATTCATATCCAAGAGTAATTAAGGCCTTTTTATTAATCAGTTATGTTATGCAAATGTTTGTAATTTATCTATCATATAATATACCTACAACCAAATTAATATTTTAGAGGCCTTTTTTTTCAACCATAATTTTGAGGCCTAAAACCCTTGCTTGGATTGCTTGGCCTTGCTCATTATGGGTTTATAGTAGTATTGCAATTTATGAGGCTATAATTGGATGTTACTTGAGATGAAATAATTTAACTCAAAGCGTTAACAACTACACTACTAGGAGAAATCTATCAACAATAGTCAATCTATCGACAACTATACTACTAGCATAAATTATCGAAAATCTTCTTCATGGTCAATCTATTGCAATAATTTCTTATAGTAACTATCATGTAACTTCTTATAGTAACTATCAAAGCGTTAACAACTACACTACTAGGAGAAATGTATCATGTAAGTAACTTGCCACATCAGCAGAGTTAGTTATAGATTCTCTAACTATTCTAACAGTCTTAATCTAATACAGCTAGCATCTACAGTCCTTACAGGTAGACTTAACAATGTACACTATTACTCTCCCTTGTGAGGTTGCTCTGGCCTAGACCTAGATGTGAGGACAGTCACCCGAGCTCCGCTCATGACCCAACACCACTTTGATCTACATATTAGATTACTTTCCCGAATTTTTAAAGGACTGTGTTACAACATACCGTAGATAAACCCAAGACCAATATGGGTGTGAGTTCCACTTAAAGGGGCAATGGAGTGTTACAAAAAAGGTTTGATTTGAATTCCCTTCGTCAAGCGAATCATCATTAAGTCACACAAGCATGGGATAACGACATTGGATGAAGATCAGATGACTGATATTCTATTTTTACGAAATTAGTTCTAATTTAGAATATAAGCCGTCAAATATTCGTCCAATGACTATAATAGTTCTGCGTGAATACATGGAATCCAATTTTGACAGGCCAACATATATATAAGTTATCCAAACTCTTCTTCGTGGTCAATCTATCATAGATTGACTATAATAGTCAATCTATCAACAAACACTACTATATATAAGTTATCCAAAATCTTCTTTGTGGTCAATCTATTGCAATAATTTCTTATCATGGTAATATATTGAAAGAAGATCAGTTACTATTGTTACCTTGGTTTATGCCTCTCAAGTACTTTGATGGTAACAAGCTGTGAAGCCATACAAGCATCAACATACCTTATTGTCATTGATCAACAACTAAACCAAAAGGCTCCGATTATTTGACTTTAAAAACTTGCACACGATTGTGTGCATTTAAAATTCCACCTTTTATTCTGGAATGCATTGATTTTATTAACTAGCTTGCAATATAAAATAGATAAAGCTAAAATTATTCAATAAGTGCACTCAAAATTGAAATGTGAAATGTACATGTCTCGGTAATATTCAAGATGAAAGCAATAGACCCATTCAATCTCACCAAGTGTCTCAGTACCAAGTGTTCTAATGACAATATCATCCATGAAGTCAAACGACAACAACAAATGTGTGGGTGGTATTGTTTTATTCAACTAATGAGACACTCCACCCATATACACTTGTTCATCGTTTATATCGATATAAATTTTCCTCCAAGAGTACTGTGTTTAGGCTATGTATCTCTTAAAAAGAACAATTCATTCATGAAGGTTAAATGGTTGTGAACTTACTCACCTCATAGTAATCTTTAATCCGGTCATTGTTTGGACTTGAAATAATCAACATATAGGAACATCACAGAGAGATGTATCATCATCATTTTTTTTAAGAGGTCAAGAATACGTTTTGTATTCTCATTATGGTGATAATTTTGAAAATAGAGTTAAATTATTGACCAAACCCTCTGTGTTGATCCTTTGTAGCACATGATTTTTTGTACCTCTAGTAACCTCTGAACCCCTAGAATGAATTACTTCAAGTCCAAACAATGAATGCCATAAAGATGACTATAAGGTGATTCGGTTCACGGACCATCATGATTGAACTATTTTTTTCTAGGGGATATAACGACGTAAAAAAAAACGTGTCCCACTACCATTTCAAGAGTTAAATTTAAACATAAAACACAAGTAAAATTCATGAATATCATGAACAGATATCATAAAACACAAGCAAAGTTCATGAATATAATAAAACACGAGTGATATTCATGAATTTATAGAGTATCATGAAAAGTTTCATAACATTCTCAACTCTGATTGTGTATATAAATCAAAACCAACTTACATTCAAATATCATAAATATCAATAAAATTCTTCTAAATAATATTATTTATCATCATAAATAGTTGTATTTGACCAAAAAGTAATATTATTATATTTCTAAGGGAAGTAATATTCTTTTTGAAACCACAATAAATAAGAATAGATTTTGTTGACAAAACTAAATAAAAATACTATTATATTGACCATTTTTTTTTACAAAACATTATTATATAATTTACATTTAATTATATTATTATTTTTTCTCATTATAGTCTTTGTATAGATCTCATTCAATTTTTTTTAAGATAAGTGTCTTTTCTTTTCTTTTCATTGTAGTAGAAGAAGATGGTGATTTTTTTTTGATCAAGCAATTAAAATAAAAACAGGTTAGGGCCTGGACAACATACAAAAAAGTTACTGAAAAGAGAACCTTCGGAAAGGTTGCCTAGACTTATCTCTAACTAGAAAAGGCAAAATAAAGCTAGGGGTCTGACCCCACCATTGGGACGTAAAAGGGGCTAATCCTTGACCATTTTTGGCCAAAGCATTGGCCACTTGATTTCCTTCCCTGAATATGAGAACAAATACAAGACAATCTCTTAGCTAGCACCATACAATTAGACCATCTAGTACCAATAGACCAGTGAACCCAACTTGAGCTTGAGGTAGAAGAAGAAGAAGAAGAAGAAGAAGAAGAAGAAGAAGAAGAAGAAGAAGAAGAAGAAGAAGAAGAAGAAGATGATGATGATAAATTGAAGAACCTTAAAGAATCTCTTGTTCAAGGTACTTCAACTTAAACCCTAGACTTCAATTTAATTTCAATTTGATTTGATAAACTGTTTAATTTTATTTTCTAAATCTATGAAAAATCTTTGAATTATTTAGGTGTTGCTTCAATTATTGACCATATAATGAAATTATTATTGATTTGTTTTTTGTTTTTCTCTTCAATTTGATTCAAATAATTAATTCATTTTTTTTCAAAATCTATTTAGGTGTTGCTTCAATTATTAACGGATAATTATTTTTTTAGTGTTAGTGTTCATGAATTTATCAATTTGTTAATTTGAATGATTTTGTTGATAGAATTTGTGTGAAATGATTTTTGGTTTTTTTGAAGTTCATAGTTTTAGTTGAGCATTTTTAACTTGTGTGTGTGTGTGTTTTTTTTGTTGTTGATATTTTTAATTGATATAATTAAACTTTTTTTTTCAAGAGAATTAAATTTAAATCTGATCTTATACTTTTAATATTTTATTTTATAATTTAATTGTTAAGGTTCATGATTTTATCAAGGGTTTTATTGATCTGATCAAATGTGTGTGAAATGATTTTCTGTTATTTTGATGGATTTTTTATTTTTGATGGGGAAGCTGATAGATATTGTTTTTAAATTGATGATGTATATAAACTTGGAATTTTTATTTTTTTTGTTGGGCAATTAGAGGGTTTTGATTTCTTATATATGATTGAATAATTTTGGTTTGTGGATGATCTGTAATTGAATGTTGTATCCAAATATATTATTGATTATTGCTCCTTCAATTTACGTTTTTTGTTGGAGATGATGGAGATTTTGTTGATGACTCTAACAAAAGTTGAGGTTAGCAAATATATACCCGATGATATTGCCTTCCATGTTCTGTCAAAACTTCCCATCAAATCTTTGAAACGATTTGGATGCGCACGTAAGTCATGGTCTCTCTTATTTGACAACCATCATTTCATGACTATGCACCACAATAATTTCTTATCAAAGGACAATTCTTATTATCATGATATGTCTCTTCTCCTAAATCTGACAAGACGTCAAGAACATATTTTGTATTTTCTTTCTGGTGAAAGGTTTGAGAATAGAGTTAAATTAGATTGGCCGAAAGTGGAGGGGAATGACAAACAACCTGTTCAAGAGGACAATGATGACCCACCATATGACTTGGATGAGGATGCCTCTAGTTTTGAAATTTTGGGTTCAGCGAGTGTTAATGGCACTCTTTGTCTCCATTCTTACTACTATGGAATTGAGAAACTTACCTTATGGAATCCAACTACCAACGAACTCAAGACAATTCCTTCAAGTCCTGTTTTCTCTATAGATCATCGGTCGTATGTTAATCACATTCAATATCTTGTTGGTTATGACGGCGTTAAAGATGACTTTAAGGTGATTCGATTCACAACTTGTAGACCATTTGATGATCCTAACTCAAGTGTTTCATTTTGGGTTATATATAGCCTACGCAAAAACTCTTGGAGAAAAATTGATATGGATCATATGCCTCCAACTTATACAGGGACTGAAGAAGTGTACATGGATGGGATGTCTCATTGGTTGGATCAAAGAAGTCCACATATAATTTTGTTGTCATTTGACTTCAGCAATGAATCTTTCATGACAACAGCCATACCCTCATACATCGATGATGGTTCTTATAATTTTTTGGTATGGAGAAACTTAATGATATTGAATGGGTCCATTGCATTCATCTCAAATTATGAAGAGACATCTACGTATCACATTTCAATTTTGGGTGAACCCGGTGTAATAGAATCATGGACTAAACTCTTTGTTGTTGAAACCTTCACTTGCCTTGAGTACCCTATTGGAGCGGGGAAGAATGTCAATATACTATTTAGAAAAAAAAGACGGCGAACTATGTTGGTTTAACTTAAGTACCAGGATGATTGAGGAGATTGGTGTTAGAGCAGAGAGTTGTTCCATACTATTCCATATAGAAAGTATTCTTCCAATTGGATGAAGATATTGTTAATTTCTTTTCATCCATTTCTCCCAAGAGATATATGACATGACTTTTAGGATTCTACTTTGTACTTAAAGTGGCTTGTCAAATGCTCATGCTGAAATAAAAAACTGTTTGATCATATGAATTTTGCTTTCTCAATTTCATTTATTTTGATGGTTCTTTCTATCTATAAACTGATCAATTTATGTGGTCATAAATTTTTCATATAGTGTAATTGTTCTATTGTTGATTTTATGCTTATTATAAGTTATAACCATTTATTTCTCGACTGTATTTGAGATTGCAACAACTTGCACTAATTAAGAGATATATGACATGACTTTTGAGGAACCATTTATTACTCATTTAGTTTGCACCATCTTGTTACTTGGTTTCATTGTTCTGACGTTGTGCTTTTATGTTTTACACGACTTATCCTTTTAAAGTCTCAATGTTGGTAGAATACAGTGGAATTTTATGCAAAATACTTACTTCTACCATGTGCATTGTTAGTTATAGATATTTCCAACCTTAATGTGGATTCTCTTTCTCTTTACTTGAGACATCAGAACACTTGAGAATGCAACAGTCTTAAATCTCTTGAGGGAGACTTTTGTCACGCACGGTGGTCCTATCTGGTTCAAGAGATATGTAGGCTATCTGATTATACACGCAAAAACCATTGAGACACAAATTGGATTCAATTTACTTTTTTTTTCTTCAACAAATACCAAATCTAATTTTTTTTAGGTAAAAGCGAACAAGTATTTTCCAACGATCCAAACAAATATACTTCTTGGTAAGAATCACAAAAATCTATAAGACTGTCCTGCTAGAATGTAATGTGATATTGTGATGAATGTGGACTTAAATACTAGCTGAAGAAATCTTTTTAGGTCTATGAAAGACAGGAACATTATAGAATATCACTCCATTGACAATATCACTCCTAGAAAACAAAGAAAATATTAACAACTTTAGTGAGAATTAATTTAATACCATTTATATTATCTTCATTATTGCTTGGACCATGGGAATTGAAAGGGTTAGGAACACTAGAAACATCAGTAACCTATATTACAAAATAGAAAATTGCAGATAAAGATTAGTATTAAATCAAGAGTAATGCTAAATTCAACGAATTCAACTAATTGTGTAACTCAAACATAAAAATAGCATTATTTTCATAAAAAAGTAATAATATAAATGCCATGTTCCGGAATTCACTGATGGATTAGGTTAAAATTACTTTTTTAAATAATAAATAATAATAATAACACTCACATTTAGTGGAATACATGGGGTGGTGGGTGTTCGTCAAATTTCGTTTAACCGTTATTCGCACCAATATGCATTTCTCTTAAATCAATGATGCAACTTATATTTTTATACAAAGATTATTAAATTTTGGATGTAGCTCTCTAACAGCTTTGTATTATCTCATTCACATCTTCTCTAGAAAATTGACTACAAGCCCTCGATAGTCTTAACTCTATCACGTTGCTCTTTGTTTTCAGACAAATAAACATTTGATTTTATAGATTTAGGTAATTGTCCCATACATCACACACGCCCCTTCTTTGTAGCTCTTTGTATTTTAGAAAATATGTCATCCTTCCAAGACATAGAATCCTACTTGTTTTGGGTTAATTGAGATGTTCCAGCCTCATTACTATGTTTTTTTAGTTCTTACTGAAACATAAAACAGAATTAAAAACAATTGGCAATCAAGCATGAAAAGGCACGAGAGTATCCTGGTGTTGCTATCAAAATACAAGCAGAAGGAAAAGTATAGTGGCAAAAGTGTTTACTCAAGCATTTAATCTGTTGATCCTGTTGCTAACATGCTAAAGCACCTAAACTATATTTTACAAGCCACACAACAAACAATACTCTATTCACTCCTAGTTTTCCATATCTCACCAAAGCATTATTACGCTACCATTGCTATTATTTTCTAGTTCGAAATCTCAGATATCACATACACAAATATATATATTCGGCACTACATTAAATCAAACAGCAACAAGATATCATACTTTCAAATGGTATTACAAGCATTCAATTCAAAATTCTGCGAAACAGAGAATCATTATGCACTTAAACATCCAAGCAAACCTAAAACACGAAGAATCATCCTACATTCCAAAACTGTTAGATACTTACAATTATTCTTGCAACTTTTTCGTTGACAACTGACCCATCTTTACATGTGCAAGTTTCAATGTAAATATCTTGTCGTCCAGGCATCACTCCATTTCCCTTTTTCATTTAAAAACCAAACAAACATGTTATATGTTTATTGTTTTTAAAAACAACTCATCCAATAAAAAAATAAAAAAATCAAACCTTTTCATCGATAAACTTTGGGAGACTTTTTGTTTCTATACAATATACATTGTGATACTTAGACCAATTTTGTTTATTGATTGCTCTCACTTTCTACAATTGGTATAAAATATTAGTCGTAATAATACACATTTTAGTGTATTACTTATAATATGTATGACTTAGTTGTGCTTTTTCAGAGAACCAATGTTCAACCAACTTACGATATTGAACTTCGTCAACCCTCACATCATGTAATGTAGATACAACTTCTTCTATTGTTTTACTTGAGCCAAATCCAGCTGCCTTTAAATCATCCTTTCATTGTCTCCATTTTTCATTCAAATTAGATTTTATCATTTCTCGCGTTACATCATTTATTGGGGGAACAAACTCAAATAGTTTCTAACTATAGCTAGTGCCATCTTCTAACAACCCTTCCATTGTGCTTTTGTCATTTGTCTTAACTAGTCCACTATTTTGTGTTTTCAAATACCTCTCTCTCTCTCTCTCTCTCTCTCTCTCTCTCTCTCTCTCTCTCCCCCCCCCTTTTGCGTGGAATCTAAAATCATTAATTGCATAACCAGTGAAAAATATAAAATTAGTCACTAAACTTGAAATTTTTTCAATTATTTAATCCTTACCCTTTGTTTAAACCACTCAGTAAATTTTTGACCATGTTGTTTGTCAATTTCAAGTTGTCACAATCTCTGCTTTTGATTTTGTCTCTTGAGAAGTTCCAGGTGCCCAGTAAAAATTATGACAGTGGAAATGAAATATGATTTGTCTCCTACTCTATATATGGAGAAACCGCATCACAGTTAGAAAGGACATATCTTTGTGCTTGCGTTAACTCTTTCCTGTCAAATTTAGTTCTATTCACTCTCCTCCGTTTCCCTAACTGGAACTTTTGTTTTTTTTTCACACCTAAAGGTCGTCCAATAGGATGTAAAAAGGTAACATATGATGAACAAAATGTTAAAGATTCATTTGCCAAAAAGGTATACATATGCTTCTAAACACAATATGATTTTATTATAATTTTTAATAAAATATTTCCCCCTAATTTCTTATTTTTTTGAAATGACAAAGAAAATATATTCAAAACCAAGATAATGCGATCAACTTGAACCTCGAAATTAAGTTAAGGGGCCAAAGAGTATTTAAGCATGTTTTTAAAAATACAAAACGAGAAATTTTCATCCTTCATTTTTTAACTCTAGTTTATCAACCCAAAATTCATAAACTCTTCAACTCGGGAAAAAATCTCAAAAATCTTGATTTGTTCCTTTACTCTATTAGGCCAAACATATCCAAGCATCTACATGGAGATTTTAGTGGATTCAAGGAGATTTGAACTCTTTCCCATACAAGAGGGACAATTCAAGTCTAGCTAGATCCTTAACCATTTGTACAAAAGAAAATTATCAAAGAATATTATTTTGTTCATACCTTCACGTGAGGTTCTAAATGTATGTGATCATAGTTTACAATCTTTTCCATTACTATGACCCGAAACATGACTATGAACACTAATTAATTAAAATAACAACAACAATAAAATTCAAGTTCTCATCAAACTTATTACTGTGCATCATCCTTCAATTTACAAACACCACAAACCAGAATGAATCATTTACAAACCACCCAACCACCATACAATGAGGTAAAAGTTCCACCACCATTAGCATGTGCGTAATCAAGGATGGCTTCTCGAGCACAACGTTCCCATTCTCTAGAAATATCCTTGATCAACCATGGTTTATTCAAGCTCTGCAGATTAAGTCTCAACTTTCCTTTCGCTCTCTCAAACAGATCTCTCAGGTTGTCACTGTAAAAGAAAAAGTCACAAAAGATAGACAATCGAAAGATTAAGAAAACTCTTGTTTGGTTAAAAGCACAAACCACATAGCTTGAATATAATTAAAACCTAACATTTACTTGCACACTTGTATTATGTATCATATGACTAACATGTAACATCTATTTCTTATCTAATTCAATACATATCAATATTGCATTGTTTTATTATCCTGAAAAAGAAGCATTCTTGTATCTATAGTAGGAAATTTTTTTGACACTAACTAACTAACTAATATAGGAAGCAAATAGTTTACTTAGAGCAGATTCTCCAAGTAAACAAAATAACTTGGTAGGTACTCAAAATTATAATTGCAAGAGAATACAATCATAGTCTCTAACCTGACTTTCAATGGCAATTTGTCAAGTATCACAAGAGAGGAAGATGGATAGCAAGCAGGAATCAGCAACCGCAGTGGTTTGATCAATCACTGAAGATCCCATAAACATACTCAACGAGATTAAATTAATTCAAAGTAATTGATAAAAATTGTTCAAAATAGTATAAAAAATGCATTAACCTTTTTATCAGAAGTGAAAAGAGTTACGAGGTCCTGATTGATAGTCACTGCATTGAAAAGGATATTAACAGATAATCCTTTTCACTTATTTTAGTAGCTGCTCCAAGCGCACTTTTAACATTTCCCTTTTCAATAACAACCTCACAATCGAATAACCGATTGTTTATATCTCTTGCTTCTTCTAAAAAAATCTGATTTACCTCCTAGAGTTAACAATGTGACAGTGATATGCTATTAAAAAAAAAAATGTGACATTGATATTCTTGTAAGAAAAGTGAAAAATAAATAATGGTATAGTTTGTTGTAGTTTTTTATCGTGGAAGAAATTTACCAATAGTTGAGGACACTTTGCTTTAAATATGAATTCATTCAAGTTAGATTCCATAGCTTCAGTCAACTGATTGAAACTGTCGCCTGTGCTAGCTAATGAACATGCATCAATATGAAATGCAAATTAAACACTACAGTGGCGAGAGACATCTCTGGTAGTTCATTAATAAAATCTGGTAGTACTAGTTCATCCGACATCTCTGGTAGTTCATTAAACAATTTTTCCTCTTTAATATGTAATGCATCATTCAAATGAACCACCTCTTTAATATCAACAACATCTGCACTCAAAGCTTCAGGCGAAATGGGTGTAAGCTGAAAATAATATCAGAATCATAGAGATTACTACGTATCCACAGACAAATTTTATGAATCAATGAAAAACCAAAAGAGGAGCATGCAAAACTTTAGGCACACCGCTTTAATAAGTCTCTGCACTGCATGACTTTGCTCATCAGAACCGGGTGCAGCTTTTCGATAAACTTGATCTTTAACCAACGCAGAAGGAGAAATCCTTGGAGTGCTGGTGTTCAAACCAAATGTTTCCGTTGCTGGAATCCTTGGAGCATTGATACTTGCACCAGATGTTTGAGTTTCTGAAATCCTCTGAGTGTTGGTGTTCAAACCAAATGCTTCCGTTGCTGAAATCCTCGGAGCACTGATCCTTGAACCAGATGTTTGAGTTGTTTCTGGTGCAAGGTATCTATGCTGTTGAACAGTACTGCTAGAGCCTAAGATAAAAATATAAAGTAAATAAATATTTTATAGTAGTCTCTCTGATGTAAATAATATAAAATGTAATTTAAAATTCTACAAAAAAAATTGAGCTAAGGTTTACCTTGTACGATCGGCGTTTGATTTATAATCCCATGTGTGTTGGTGTTCAAACAAAATGATTCTGTTTCTGAAATCCTTGGAGCAATGAAACTTGCACCAGATATTTGTGTTGGTTGTGGTGTAAGGTATGTATGTTGTTGAACAGTACTGCTAGAGCCTAAGATAAAAATATGAAGTAAATAAATATTTGCTAGAAGTCTCTCTGATGTAAATAATATAAAAGGTAATTTAAAATTTTACAGAGAAGAGTAAACTAAGGGTTACCTTGTACGATCGGCGTTTGATTTATAATCCTATGTCTGATGTAAATAATACAAAAGGTAATTTAAAATTTCACAGAAAAGAGTGAACTAAGGGTTACCTTGTACGATCGGCGTTTGATTTATAATCCCATGTGTGTTGGTGTTCAAGCCAAATGCTTCCGTTGCTGAAATCCTTGGAGGATTGATACTTGCACGAGATGTTTGAGTTGCTTGTGCTCTATGGTATGTATGCTGTTGAACAGTACTTCCAGAGCCTAAGATAAAAATATTGCTTTGTGAACTAGCAATTTGTAATCCTGCTTGGTTACCTTGTACGACTGGCATCTGATTTATAATCCTATGAGTGTTTGTGTTCAAACCAACTGCTTCCGTTGTTGAAAACCTTGTAGCATTGATACTTGCACCAGATGTTTGAGGTTCTTGTGGTGTAAGGTGTGTATGGTGTTGTACAGCATTGCCAGTTCCTAAGATCGACCGTTGATTTCTAATATTGCTTTGTGAACTGGCAATTTGTAATCCTGCTTGGTTACCATGTAAAAACGTATTGTTCTGCAAAGAAATTTGTATTGGCAAATGATGTTTCCTTGTTTCAAATACTTCTGGAAATTGGTGAAAGTTACATTTCGAATATTACCGTTAGAAAAAATGTAGAATTTAACGGGTCAACAGATTCTAGATTTGGTTGCACGTCAGGTGACTTTTTCTTGGGCGGCGGGTTCATCTTTAAAAGGTCTTGTAAATATGTATCTACTTTGATAGATTGAACCATCGTACCAGGAGTGATCTCACTTTTACTCATTCGAAATAGTGAAAATATGTATTCCATTGTACTCTTATTGTCTTTTGCTAAGTCCAATTCTCCTGGGTTTAAAATTTGACCAGCCTGAAGAAACTTTATATAAATAGGAAAAATTAGTAGTAATTAGAACCTGAAGTTTCTAGAATCATAATCTGAATGAAAAGTTCACAAACCTGAATCCTTCTACAAAGCCTTTGGTAAATTGGATGGACGTCAGAAAAATATTTGTTTTTCAGAAATTGGAGCTGCAATAAGAAAGTGACATAACATTATTGCAAACTCTTGTTAAAGATAACTCTATAATAATGGGAAAAAAGTCGATGTTTCTAAACAACATTTGTGCACCATGCCTTAAGTAAAATATCAACTTCATAAAGTAAGGGTGATAAGGAGTATCGTAGTTGATGAAATTTTCGGAAAATTTTTAGTAGTTACCCGTTGATAAACATTCTCCTGCATCGATACATTTGAATTTGGTCCTGCTTCAATAAATAGAAAAGGAAAACATTAACATTCAATGAACTTTTTGGAACAACGATAAATAAAGCATTGCAGAAAGACCAAAACAGTTTTTCTTTAAATTCGATTCAGATTCAGAGTAACCATATTCTACCAAAAAGATTGGAAAACACACAGAATATAGATTTAGATTCCATTATAAAAACAATAAAATCAAATGTTGGTCTACCAACCATTAATATTATTGAAGTAAGGTCTTGTTTTGGAAATTAGAAGATACTGAGAACTACAAATTAGAAGTGGAAATTCAATTATTACAAACACTACAAGAAAATCCATGATATGCTACCATAACTATGCTAGGAAATGTAAGCGTAGTTAATATAAAAATAATTTGCTACCATTTAACTGATATTAGCTTTTTTTTTTTTTATTTTTAAACAACTTACTGCCAAAAATCGTTTTTATAAGGGGTCAAAAAAATTTTTGGTTTAGAAATAAAAAAACAAACCCATTATCTCAGAAACGAACATCGCGAATTCCAATGTCCATCTCCACCACATCACCAATCACCACCGCATCACCGATCGCACCGACGCCGTTACTTGCTCCGATCACCACAGTCACCGTCGCTCGCACGGATTTCCACCACCTTATCGGCTTTTCTGATTGAAATGATTTGTTCTCCAATTTTCTGATTTGTGTTTTTCGGTAAGAACCCTAATTTTTGTAATTTCACCTCAATTTCATCTTTTATGTGTCTTTTTTTCGAATCGTTTTACCTTCAATCAAACTAGTAGTCAAATTTGTTTGAATTAGTATGAATTTCTTTGAATTGCAGTGAAAGTGAATTTGTCTATGTGAAACATTCGACGAATTGTCACTTTTGTTTCTAGTTTAATTCATTCCTTTACAACCTAGATTTTGTCTTGGTGTTATTCAATGTTGAAATTCCTATGCTGTATCAAATTTTAGAGAACTATTCATTTAGGGCCTGTTTGGATAAACAGCTTATTTAGAGCTTATAGCACAAGCACTTATCATGTTTAGCACTTATGTGTAAAGTTACATAAGCTAGTTTTATAGCAAATGATGAAATAAATTTAAATTGTCTTCTACTTATATATATAAGAAAGGAAATGTCCGTTGAAATTACCAATTTGCCCCTATGAGGGGCATTTTGGTAATTCAATTATTGGAAGTGGTTTTTTTTTTTTTAAGGTTTGGCCTATGAATTTCCATTTTTGCCCCTAACCAATTTTTTTAATTATTTTCTTATTTTTATATTTTTAATAAAATTTAATTATTTTCCAATTTTTATATTTTTAACTATTTTTCAATTTTTCCTCCCAAATTCAATTGTTTCTACATTGCTGTTGTGGGAGATTAAGGTATCGTTT
Source organism: Medicago sativa (assembly GCF_051527215.1). Lineage (NCBI taxonomy): Eukaryota > Viridiplantae > Streptophyta > Magnoliopsida > Fabales > Fabaceae > Medicago > Medicago sativa. The sequence continues at coordinate 32,079,465 of NC_140756.1, read as the reverse complement.
GACCCGACTTTTTTTAAAACTTCTCTACATTTTGAAGGAGAAGTTAGGCCGAATACAATATCAATTAAGTACTTACTAAAAAAAGTACTTTTTTTGAACGCATAAAATTGAATGGAATGAGCTTTGACCAGAAGCTGTTGAATGTTACTTTAAAAAACTACTTCTTGACAATTTATTTCACAAGAACCTCTTTTCAACTCACGCCAGGAACTTTTTCTTTATTTTTTAATATTATATTTCAATATGTTTTTTTCTTCCATTTAACTTTATTTTTTTTAACCGTTCCATTAATTTTTTAAGGAGATTCCATTTAATTTTATTACCTTTTTTTCAAAGGAATTTTATTATCTTTTTATCACTTATATATTTAATTTCAATATCGTTTAATCATCACAATCTCACAAATATTTTTATTCACGCTGTCATTTAATGATCCCAAATATTTTTATCTCCTTTCTTCAACCTCGCGAATATATACACACATTAACGTTTAGAGTAATATTTTATGTCCGTCTGTTTGTTTTTTTGTTACGCTAATGCATATAATTTTTTTAGTGTTGCTTGGTTGAGTGCTACCTCACCAATTTTTTTAACTATTTTCCAATTTTTATATTTTTAAGAACTTTTAACTATTTTACAATTTTTTATTTTTAACTATTTAAAACTAAGTTGATGGTTCATGGTTTTTAAGGTTTATATTTTGACATATTACAATGATTCACAATTATCCGTCATTTTACCATCTATCATTTCAATGTAATCTTCCAGACTGAATATTACTAAGCATATGTGAAGAGACTGAATATTGCTCAGTTGATATTACTTTTTTGACGTCAAAGAGATTTTTTATTTTTTAACGGTCAAAATATTAATAACCAAGTTCCTACACAAGACGCTAAAGAGTTTAATGTGTTTCTTTCGTTCATTTTGTGTCATGTAAATATTGGTGTTAACCCCTTTTTGGCAACTCTATGACAGTAGCGCTCACTTTTATAATTTTAACTATTATGTAATTTATGATGTTTTCCTGCTCTTGATAAAGCTTTCATAAATATTTTGATAAAGTTTTTTAATTTTTGTGCAATATTCATTAATTTGTTCATTTTTCCTTCGGAACAATTTTTTTACAAAATACGTTACTGAACCCCATGCCTTAAACCATGCATCACAAATATTTGGATTATGCGAACTTCATTCTCAAATTTACTAAGAATGGTAATATTCCGTAATTTGAACATCTCTCCTTTAAAACAAGTTTTTAAAAGTGCGTATAATTCACATGAAAGGACTCGATACTAAATTGCAGTTAATATCTGCCTTTGCTGTAGATCATGTGAAATGATTTATATACGTTGAAACTGAAAGGCAAAATGATATAAATCAAGTAGAGAGGCATTCAACTATCTGTCTGATTCAGAAGTTTGTTCACCTGAAAGGAATAGATACTAAATTGCAGTTACTATCTACCTTTGTTGTAGATCATGTGAAAGGATTTATATACGTGGTACTAAATTGCAGTTAATATCTGCCTTTGCTAGGGGTGGCAAAAATACCCATGCCCACGGGTACCCGTGGGTAAAATCCGTCACGGGTATGGAGCGGGTAGCTAAACTGGTATCCACGGGTATAATAAACGGGTATTTGACTACCCATTATTTTGTGGACACAGACACGGATTGGATTGTATCCATACCTACGGGTACCCATACCCGATAATAAATTAAGTAAATTACTAATATATCTTTATATATCATATCTTATTACTTAAAGTTAGTACCTTATTGAAGAAAATTTTACCCCCCACCTAAAAATCCTCAATAATAACCTATTTTTATTTTAATTTTTTTAATTCATCTTATTAAGTTCACCGTTTCCACTTCATTCACATCATAAAACATATAGATTATATAAGAATCATGAATTTTCTATGAATTATGTATGATTTATGAAATTTTGAGTGGATTATGTATGGATGTTTAAAAGTTGAAGTTTTTTGGTAATTAAAAAAAGTTATTATTTGTACCAAAAAATAAATAAATTCAAAACTCCATGGGTACCCATGGATACCTCAATACCCACGGGTACCCGTATAGTGAGTACCCACGAGGATACGGGGCGGGCACGGGTATCATACTTATCCAACGGGGCGGGGACGGGTATTATATTATCCGTACCCATGGGTATCCATTGACATGCCTAGCCTTTGCTGTAGATAATGTGAAAAGATTTATATACGTTGAAGCTAAAACACAAAATGATATAAATTAGGTAGAGAGGCTTTTAGCTATCTATCTGATGCAGAAGTTTGTTCGCCTGAAAGAACTGGATACTAAATTGCAGTTAATATCTGTCTTTGCTGTAGATCATGTGAAATGATTTATATATGTTGAAGTTGAAAGTCAAAATGATATAAATCAGGCAGCTTTGGTAATAGGGTTTTCATTGGTTTATAGATAGATATCAATTATTACTGGAAAAGTGTTTCTACCGCTGACAAAATATGTTTTCATTTGTTACTTGTGATCAAACCATTTTAAAGATTTAATTTTGTAATCCGTAATGCAAGAGTACTTTAAATATTGTATTATGGTTTATAATTATCTGTCATTTCACAATCTATCCTTCCAATATAATATTTTGTCAAATACGTTACTGAACCCCGTGCGAAGCACGGGTTTGTAACTAGTTGTATATACTAAAAGCTATTTTCGTAATTTACCTCAGAGAACTTATGAAAATAAGCTGTTTTCAAAATTTCTCCCAAACAGTCTCATAAAATTATGCCAGTATATAATAAGCTTAGATAAGCTAATCCAAACAGGTCATTAATTTCTTACAGAATAATCTTTCCTCTACTGATTGTTGCTGTTGGCCTGTAGATGCTAGAATTTGGAATGTCTCTTGGAGTCGTTAATTCATGACCGAAGGTAAATCAAAGACCTATCCAACTTGTTGAAGTAGCAATGCATTTTTCTGTTTGAATCATTATTGGGTCATATGTGACAAATCGAACACGGTATGTATGTATGTACCTTCATTTCTTTACTTCAATTGTTAAACTGATCATATATTGTGTGTTGTAGAGCGTGATGGATTACATGGATTCTTTATATTCTCAATCTCAACTCGTCTAAACATTTTTCATCAACTAATAGGCTGAAAAAGCCAAGGAAAAGGAGAAAGCTATGTCACAACAAATACATGGATTCCTCAAAAGGTATTCCTAATCATATTACTGCATATTATTAATAAACTATGTACTGAACAAATATAATATTAAACAAGACACTACATGACTTGGGATGTACCAAGTCATTAACTGTTGTGCCTGTTTGTGCTCCACTTTATATGAGGGACCATGCAAACACTATTAGAGAATTTAACACTTTCTGTATGGTAACTAATTGTACTTGAAAAAAGTACGGTAAGGATTCTAGGGTTAGGAATCGTATATTAGGGTTAGGGTTTAGACTGAGGATTCGATGCCTTGAGAATGCTCCCAAGAGTAGTATTTATAGCCCGATGTGGGCTTGGGTTTCGGTTGCTTGGTTCCCAAGCAACAGGGGTATTTGTGTATTTTAGGCGGTTTCTAGAGGTTTCTAGAAGCTTAGAAGGGCCGAGCGCGCCAGGGTCTCAGGAGCCCTTCTGGAGGGCGCCTGAGCCCTTCTGAAGGTCTTAGAGCCTTTCTGGAGGGCTTATAAGCCTTTAGGAATATTATGACGGTTCACAGCCCCCCAAGCACGAGTCTTGGGACAAGGCGAAGTGGTTGGCTTTCTTTAAAAAATTTTAGATTTACACTTGCTGTTATTTTCGAGGATTCTCCTAGGGCGATCCTGAAATGTACTGGGACCCTCGAGGGTATGTATGTGATCCGTGTTTAAGGTACCCTCCCGGATGGTCTCAAAATGTTTTAATAGCCCCCAAGGGTGCATGTATTACGCACTACCGGTTCTTGTAGCCCCCCAAGCATGAGTCTTGGGACAAGGTGAGATGGTTTGTAAACGAGTGGGTAAATCTTCGAATGCTCCATTTGCAATCAGTTTATACGTGTCTCTGTGCGCTGTTTGTAAGCACCATAGCGAAGTGGCTAAAGCCCGAAGGCAATGTGATGTAGTTTGTACTTTTTTGGCGTTCTCTTTAACTTGGTATGGCGTCCTCTGCTTCGGCTGGACAAAGTGTTTGAATTGCTTAATGCTTTGTTTTTTAGTGCGTATGTGCCTTTGGGCGTTGTCGTTCGAATTTGGAGAGTCCCCCTAGGGTGATTTTACGTTTTCTTCAAAGACACCAGGGAGTATATATTCGAATTGTTTTATAGGTCGACCACTCACAGTCCCCCAAGCACGAGTCTTGGGACAAGGCGAAGTGGCTTGCGACGAGTTGACTTCTTTATGGTGATTCCTCATTAAATTTGCGTCGGTTTTGTTTTCTGAATCTGTTTTGGAGATTTTACATAAACGATTTTATTACTTTTGATGCTTCGGCGATTTTCAACGATTTGAATTGTCGTGCTTATTTTCTTATATGCTCCGGTGATTGCGTCGGCTCAGATTCTCAACATTTGGCGTTTTGATGTTCTGACGAATTTTGTCAGCTTTTGAATTTCCCAGCGACTTTTGTTGACTTGGTTGATATTCACTTGTTTGGCGATTTTGAGACTTTATTTTTCCATTATCTTATTTTTCTCATGGAGTCGATTTGTAGATTTTCCACCCCGCCAGAGCCTTTATCAAGGTTGACCTTTAGGGCGATTTGTAGATTTATGATAATTTGGCGATTTCAAATAGGAAAACCCCGCCAGAGCCCCTTATAGAGGTTGGCGTTTTGGGCGATCACATATTCATGATGGTTAGGCGAGTTTTATAGTCAACCCCCGCCAGAGCCTTTATCAAGGTTGACGTTGCTGGGGGCTCGCAGCGAGTTTTACAGTCGACTCCCGCCAGAGCCTTTATCAAGGTGGACGTTACTAGAGGCTCGCAGATCCTTTGGATCAAATTTATTTTTTTTTGTTTTGGCGAGTTTAACAGTCGACTCCAGCCAGAGCCTTTATCAAGGTTGACATTACTAGAGGCTCGCAGCGAGTTTAACAGTCGACTCCCGCCAGAGCCTTTATCAAGGTTGACGTTACTAGAGGCTCGCGGATCCTTTTTTGTTTTGGCGAGTTTAACAGTCGACTCCAGCCAGAGCCTTTATCAAGGTTGACATTACTAGAGGCTCGCAGCGAGTTTAACAGTCGACTCCCGCCAGAGCCTTTATCAAGGTTGACGTTACTAGAGGCTCGCGGATCCTTTGGATCAAATTCATTTTTTGTTTTGGCGAGTTTAACAGTCGACTCCTGCCAGAGCCTTTATCAAGGTTGACGTTACTAGAGGCTCGCAGCGAGTTTAACAGTCGACTCCCGCCAGAGCCTTTATCAAGGTTGACGTTACTAGAGGCTCGCAGATCCTTTGGATCAAATTAATTTTTTGTTTTGGCGAGTTTAACAGTCGACTCCCGCCAGAGCCTTTATCAAGGTTGACGTTACTAGAGGCTCGCAGCGAGTTTAACAGTCGACTCCCGCCAGAGCCTTTATCAAGGTTGACGTTACTAGAGGCTCGCAGATCCTTTGGATCAAATTCGTTGTTGCCAGAATTCTGAGTGGTTGAGTTCTATCATCCTTATTTGGCGCCCAGTAGATTCCCGTGGATATTGTAGTAGTAGCACCTGAACAAAATAACAAACAGTAAAGGCAAAGTATTTGTAGAAATTAAGGTGCCTCGTTAAAAACCTGCAAAACAAATCTCAAAGGTTGAGAAAGGTTAGAATAACTTCGTTTTCATCTTTATGGTCTTAATGGTGAGACCATTGCATCCTTGCATCATGGCGCGTTTGTTTGGTGAGTTCTCTTCGTTCGTTCATTTAGCCCCTGGCGGGCTTGTTAGTATCTATCCTTGATTTATCTGAAATATAATAATTCTTCTACGCTTCCAAAGCAATCAGTATCATAAATAAAGGAGTCTTTAATCATATGCGATTATATTCAACGGGAAGTAACTATTCTTTATCCTTCTCCAATTTACTTGGCCATGTTGAATCCAAACTAACTTCTATACATATTTTCAAACTGATTATATAACAAAGGCCGAGTTCTTCTAAGTAATAAACAATAGCAACAAGGAGCAATGTAGCATAAACACAATTACGAACGTAAATATGGAGTCAAGTTCCACCTACTACAAGGGTATTTACCATGTTGTCTTCAACTTATGAATGATACATAATGAATTTTAGCAAGTCACGTTAGCCACTTTCAACCCTATTTGTCTGGAATTCTATGACATCATAAACACAGCTTATATACAAAAAATTTAAGACGATAACAGGCTATGCGTATTATCGTTAACGTGAAATATAAAGTTACTTTCGAACTTCCAAAATAAAGGCGTCTTCATCATCCTATTTAATGAGAACTAATTACTCGTTGTCTTCTCTTATTAACTCGCCCATATTTTCTACTCCCCTTCCTACATTTTTCATTCTACTGCTAATCTTCTTATTTGATTATCTTGTACTTTTAAACCTTTTTTCTCTTCTATTAGATTGGAAGCCAAGTTCTCCCGCTACTTCCTTACTAGCTCGCCTTACTTCGTTCTTCTATTTTATACTCCTTCTCTTCTTCTTACTAACTTGAAGTCTAATTTGCTTGGTACTTTATTTTGTATGTCTTCGTTTCCTCCCATAAAGTTGGAACTAAGTCTTTTGCTCATCTTCATTCTTCTACGTGGGTCTAGTGCTATTAGTCTTTATCTATATTTTTACTAAACAGTTTAGTTCAGTTCGCAAAGTAAATGGTACATGGAAGGGGTTCCCAGGAAAGAGAGGTGGGTCACTTGGACCTCTTAAATACCAAGACTTTCCTTGCCAGAATCCCTCTCATGTGACCTTTTAACAATACTACACTTTACTTCTGCCATGGGGTACCTAAAGTAGTTAAATCTTCCTTTGTTTACTGAATTGAAACTAGCTTGCCTTTCTTAATGTTTTACTCCTCCTATTTTTTCTGTTTATTTAATTTGGAACTAAGTTGCCTAATATCTTATTTTCACTCCTCTTACACTCACTCTCCCATCAGAATAGATACGAACTATTGTTGCTGAAACAGTAGATTAGTGATGAATAATAACCAGTTAGTTGATCGTCCACATATTATGTATATGCACCAAAAACAATTCCAAAATAAATGATGCTGTCAGCTCATACAAATATTTTTCCAAAGATATAAGGCATCAATTTTGCTTTTAGATTACCTCAAACATACGGTAGTTATATATATTTAAAGATCAGAAAGATGAAACCTGAATTGTTTTAATTTTCTCGAGTCCTGAGTGACGTTGTTACAGTAGCGTTCCCTTGGTGTTCATCCGAGTAGCTGGCTCTTAGGCATTGACATTTATATTTACTAATAAAGTTTGTTAGAGAACATTCGCATGTTAGAGGAAACAGATTGACATTGATATCCTGTTATGAAAAATGATTGGAAAATAGACGAATATTGAGAGAATCTAACAAATTTGCAAGTTAATCAGAAAGTTTAATTAGCGTGTATTTTAACCAATTTGCTAACTAGGTCACCTGAACCAAAACGTGCAGCTTGTGTAGTTGACTGAACTTTTATGACATATAGTGATTGAGTATAGTAGCATAGCTATCAAAGGATAATTAAAGTTCAAGTATTTGGAAGAGAAAACATGATTCGTAGAAAATTGGAAAATAACAAGCCTGTTTATATTAATGTCTCAGTAACATTTCCAACTTCATATTTCAATAAGCAATAACAATAGATCCCAATATACGTGGGGAGTCTCAGATATAATATATGAATATCAACGATGCCTTTATTAATTATAGAACATCATAAGAGATTGGAATTGAAGCCTTTAATATAGAGCTACTCATTCTGCTATAGATGAAAACAACTAAACTCAATTTTATAAACTTCACGTATAATTATAATAACAAAGAAGCCCTTCTTGATTTTTCAATTAGGTTGGATCATTCTGGGAACAAACTTTTCAATGAAAAAAGTAATGATAATTAATTTAAGACAATTAGGAATAGGAGAAGCGGTCACCATGATAGTGCACAATTTAAGTACGTAAAGCATTTTATTCCATGATATAAAATCACGATAATCAACAGAGGTAAGCAATCATCAATTGATGTAATAAAAGAACAAGCGAGCATAACAATGAGATTAAATTTAACCCCATGATACAAATCTAAAACTGAATCGGAAAGGAAAGTAATGAATAAGCATCAAATACGGGCCGTTTTAGGATTTACGATATCAACACTTAGCATATAAATTCACACAGATAGCCACGCCCTTTGCAATAAAGATATTGATGTGGTATTCGGTGTCGACGGTGAAGATAGAACAATTATAAAGTAAGAGGAAGTACCTTTTCCAAAAGGAAAATGCTAGATATCAAGAATGGATTTTCTTGATGAATTCAAGAATGACGCAAACTAATCACCCTTAGATTTTAATCTTATTTATTAAAGTTTCAAAAAAAAAAAATACATAACACCCACCACCCCATGATTTCCGGCCAGGCTGAGATTTTATTGGCTAACATTAATTTCGGGACAATTTCTTGATAAAATCTTTCTTGATAAATAGCATTGCTCTTTTCAAAAATAGTGCTCAGCAAATTTTGTTCGATTAATCGAACAATAGTACATGATATATATATACACCGCCGCCAATTTTATTGCAACCTCATGGTTATTTTGCACCGCTGGAACTTATTCATAGCAAGCCAGTTATAGTAAAAGTTGTATGAAACTTATGTTATCGTAGAGAAGAGAAGCGGTCATGATATATATACGATTAACAAAGGAGAAAACGGTTGATATAGCGTAATCGTTATGTAGCGATTGAACCATAAATATTAGAACCTGATTATTAAACGATTCTGAGATGTGCTGATGGGGTCCCTGGCATATCACAATGAAAGGTTTCTTTCTACGATTGCCATGTTTGAGAAATCTTGAGGTCGATGATGGTTTGGTCTTCGCCTGTTATTATTTTCGAGGTCGCCGAGAAGGTTTTAGGCTTAGGGTTTATTTGCGATTCAGAAACGTGGTCAAGGTTAGTTTTACCTTTTCCCACAGATGGCGCCAACTGTACTTGCAAAAAGTACGGTAAGGATTCTAGGGTTAGGAATCGTATATTAGGGTTAGGGTTTAGACTGAGGATTCGATGCCTTGAGAATGCTCCCAAGAGTAGTATTTATAGCCCGATGTGGGCTTGGGTTTCGGTTGCATGGTTCCCAAGCAACATTGGTATTTGTGTATTTAAGGCGGTTTCTAGAGGTTTCTAGAAGCTTAGAAGGGCGGTGCCTCAAGGCGAGCGCGCCAGGGTCTCAGGAGCCCTTCTGGAGGGCACCTTAGCCCTTCTGAAGGTCTTAGAGCCTTTTTGGAAGGCTTATAAGCCTTTAGGAATATTATGACGGTTCACTAATTAAACATGGTTGTCACTTATGTGCATATTTTAGTAATGTTTATACGATAGAAAGGTCTTTTGATTTCACTTGCAATTTATCTTTAACACAGGGTAGAAGAACTCACCTCAGATTGTTGTAAGCAGAAGGAATTTAATGATGCTCTGCAGAGTGATCAAGCAATGTATATAGAGCTTTAAGAAGGTAGTGTCCTCGCTTTCTTCCCCCTCTCCTTATCTCTTTCTCTCCCATTTAATTTCTTTTCTTGTTCAATTTAGAGCTTATCCTACAGTTTCTTAGGAATAGAATACAGAAAAATAATAATCTAAAAGCTGCATTGTTCTACACATTGCTTATCAAGTTCCCAGTAATACACTAGATAACAAAGTATTTGTTACAACTATTGATGGATTTGAGTATACATGACATGACTTATTTTTTTCTGGTGCTTCTTGAAAACAAGAGTATAACTTTTTAGATCTATTGAAAACTTTATTTGTATTAATCCATGCCATATTTTGGAGGGTGCAGCTGAAAGCATACTTGTGCTACACTTGGAAGGTGTATTTTGTTTCCATATAAGCAGTACTTCATGTTGAAGATGAGAAAAACACAAGAAGGGGGGGTTGAATTGTGTTTTGAAAAATTCTTCGTTTCTCCTAAAAACTGAACACACTGATCAGAAGCTAAGTGAGACAGCTTCTGAAGTGATAATCAGAATCTAAATGCAGTGGAAAAAAACAGAGAGAGAGAAGAAGAATGACACAAAGCAATTATACTGGTTCCTTCCACAATCCGGAAGTAGTCCAGTCCCCCTTGCACTTCCAAGGAGATTTCACTATGAGTAATATCTGATTACAAATGCTCAAGCACACAAGCAAGAGACTTCCTTTGCTCAAGCACACAAGCTAGAGACTTCCTTTGCTCAAGAACACAATCAAGAGACTTCCTGCTCAAGCACAACTGCAAGAGACTTCCTAACTAAACAAAATTACACAGAAAATTGTTTAAGGTTGAACACTTGATATACAATCAGAGGTGCTCACAATACAAATCAGATACAGACTCAATGGACTTAAGAATTTCTAAGATATGACTTTGAGACACAGAAATTCTAAGTGAATGCAGAACAATTTCAGCAGAGGTTTGGTACTTGTGAAAATCTTGTGAGTCTTTCGTTCAGCGTTCTTGCATTACCAAATCTCTAGGTCTTCACTCCTTTATATAGAGGTGTGAAAGAGACGTTGTGAAATTGCCAGCACACCAAAGAGTCGTTGTTGAAGCTTGATCTTTCACCAATGATCTTTTGCCTGATTTGGTTGTTGTCCTATGAAGAACCAATTTGAAATCCATTCCTTATCCAAAGGAACATATATGCAGGCGAGACCATATTCTGGAGCTGTTTTCTTGTCTTGTAGCGTGGACACAAAACAGAGTGGTGGAGAACGTGGTTGTACAATTCGTACAAAGTACAATGTCAACGCTTTCGTCCAAATTGCAAGCACAAGCCTTCAAACACCTTTGAAATGACCGTTGCAAAATTCCACTAATCCTTTGTTTGTGTTTTCGAATCCAATAGACAGCTTTTGCATTGATAATTCTTCAATTCTTGAATCTTTTGCAAATCCAGTTGAGATTCAGCTTCTGGTGAAATGACTTCTGATGAGGCAGCTTCTGATGAAGCAACTTCTGCAGCTTCTGATGGTGCAGCTTCTGATGATGTGGCTTCTGGACCTCTTGTCTTCAGAAGCACTATTCTTCAGGAGCAGCTTTACTTCAGGAGCGGTATTTCTTCAGGAGCAGCTTTGCCTTCAGAATCATCTAAGCTTCATTTCCTTTGCTCTTTATTTGCTCATTCAGAACCAATGATGATGTAACTTTATAATTATGGTCCTGTACACTTGAACAAATATTAGCTAGTCCAATTTACAATTTTTAATACCTTGTTATCATCAAAACTCTTTAAGGTTCATTGTTAAACACATTTTGTTCCAACAATCTCCCCCTTTTTGATGATGACAAACAAAAGTATTTAAAATTGATCAATTGTTGTTAATCTAATTAACAAGTTGACTTTGGGGTTCTGAGGTTTGTAAGCTCAGAGTCTGAGGTTTGTAAGCTCAAACTCCCCCTGAGTCTGATAGTCTTTAAGGTGAGGTTTGTAAGCTCCCCCTAAGTTCTATCCAGGTTAATTAAATTCATTTTTCGCACAATAAAAATATCAGAGCTTTAAAAAAAAAATTGAATCATTGAAAGAATTAACTTATAGATAAGAAGAATGGTTCAATTAATTTTACTTGAATTTTGATACTTCTTCGTTCGTTCATAGCTTATACCAATAAGGTAAAAAAAATGATAGAAGTTTTTCAAAAATTTCAAATGCCATTAATGGGGCTCAGAGCCTTTAAATACTTGTCACATATACTCCCCCTTTTGTCATTATCAAAAAAAATAATAATAAAAAAAAACATAAAAGACAAAAAGATTTGAGAAAAACTCAAACAGGAGAGAGTATACAAGAAATTAATTAATTCAATCAGATCAAAATATATGAGCATGAATATCCAATTATCAGAAGCAGCTAAGCAGTCAGAAGCAGTAAGCATTCAGAAGCATAAAAATAAAACAAGATGGTTTCAGAAGCAAGGACTAAAAATTTTAAAACAAACAACAAACAAAAATAACACAAAGGTGTGCAACTAAGGGTTGGTTTGTTGTTGTTTCTTCATCTCCTCCATTTCTTCAATTTTCTTTTGCAACAGTTCTTCAAGCTGTTGTTGCCTCTGGAGAAGAGCCTGTTCCCTTTCTCTAGCTTCTTGCTGCTGCTGTGCCATCTGTTTCTTCAGAAGCTTACACAACCTTGCTTCTCTGGTCAAGTAATCCGTTTCTAAGAAGAAAGGCTGGTTTGCCAGGAGCAGTGTAGAACTTCGTACTCTGAGACTCTGATTCAAATGCTCCATTAGCCTTCTGACTGAAGCTTGCTTGACTCTGATGCATTTAGCCTTGATATCTTCAATAAGCTCAGCTGCCCGGTTCTTAAGAGATGCCCAGGAGTCTTCCACTACAAGAAAAACACCAAATTGAGACGAAATTTTGGGACGGAATTATTTTCCGTCCCAAAATAATTAAATTGGGACGGAATTTGCGACACTATTTTGTCAAAAATATTTGATTAAATAAATCTATATTGTTTTGGGACGGAATTGAAATTCTGTCCCCAATTTGAGACGGATTGTTGTTTTTGTCGCAAAATTGGGACGGATTTTTTATTTCCGTCTCATATTTGAGTCAAAATTTGGATTTCAGTTCAAAATTTTGTGAAAAATGAGGGCGGGAATTTTGGCGCCAACATTAAAGAAATTAAATTATTTTAGGGATTAAATTTATTATTTATATGTAAATTAAAATATATGATAGTTTTAATATTTTTTATTAACAAATAATAGTTTTAATATTATAGTAAAAAATTTAAGTTTTTTTATATAGGAAAAAAATTAAGTTTTTTTTTTTGGTCAGGAAAAATTAAGTTATTTATATGATATTGTAAAAAAAATAAAAAATTATATAATTTCAAAGAATGATAATAAAATAATATATAAAACTGAAAAAAATAGTGAAAAAATCCTTTTAAACAAAATAAGTTTATTGTCAAAAAACAAAAGCAAAAAAAGGTTTATTAGTAAATAAAAGAAATGTGATATGTTAAACGTGTTGTTTCTCTATTCTACTGATTAGCTTTCTCTTTCATCTATGAAAACCTAAATCCCCAATTTTCTTACTCCATTCATCGTTCTCTCCCTCTCCAAATCTTCGCTGGTATCATCATCAATCTCGACAAACTCTAGTTCTTAGACACAAATTGGATTGTTCTTTATCATGGCTTGATTGGCAGAAGGGAGTATCAATGTTTGCCTAAACCATGGCAGGGTAAGCTAGAGGTGCACCTTCTTCATCTTCAACAATGGGAGAAACGACAGTGGCTTGACCACCTTCCCAAAAGGGGCAGTAGAAGAAGGATTCTCGTTCATAGTTACAGGACAGCTAACCTGAGGTTCTCGCCATCGCTTTTAACTCAGTAGCTATTGTTAGCCGCCGGTACGAAATCACTCATCTCCCTCTGCATATTTCGTTTGGGCTTTCCCTTTGCTTCATGGGTAAACTCATCTCTTTTGCTCATGTGTTAGTTTGTTCTTTTTTTAGTTTTAAAATTTGATAAGCTGCTGAGATTTTTAAAGATGAGGCTGGTCATATTCTTTGCTTCATTAGTGGTTCTGTTTTGAATTTTTTGTGTTTGGGTAGTTGTAGAATTAATTGTTTTTTGGGATTATTGTTTTATGATAAAATGGGTGATTTTTATTTGATTGAATTGTGTCTTCTTGGTGTTTGAAGAAATGTGCAAGAGTTGATGTATGAGTGATGAGATAATTGTTTGCATTTTATGAAGTGTCAAAGGAAATTTAAGAGATTGCAATTACTCTTCATTGTGAAGATTGAAGATTGTTATTAGTGTGGGTGATTGAAATTGAAAATACCTTGCTTCATAGATTAGATGGAAGTTTGATGGGTTGGGTGTGTATTTTGAAATAACCTTTGTTACATTGAAACCAACTAGTGTGTGAATCAAATGGTGTTTGAATTAAATGTATTTTGATTTATCTAATTTTGAACTATGTTTATAGGAACTTGGATCAACTTGAGGTGTTATCGAATACATGGATGACGACATGACTTTTGATAGCTTGACATAAGTTGGAGACAATTTCATCCAAGTTGCTGCATTTGGAGGTCCTTGACATAAGTCCAAACTATTTGACTAATGAAATCCTGCCATCACTAAGGAGGTTCACATCTTTGAAAGAACTGTATTTGAGTGAGATTGAATTGGACTCAGATCTTCATATACAAGGTAGGCTACATAGCTCTAATTAACACAACACTTTTCGTTTTATTAAGATATATACGGCTAACCGGGGAAGTAACACACTAACATGTAGGATTAGGCGACATATTGAAGAATCTTGAGATACTTGACATCTCGGGGAACAACTTCAATGGTGCTGACATTGCATTTGATCTTAGTGGCCTTTCTTTCCTACAACAACTTTAATGACACTGATATTGCATCTGCTCTTAGTGACATTCCTTCACTGATAACTTTATATTTAAGAGGGATGAGTATTACTCAAAGATCCATTCATACTTTCATATATGTCGAACTATATTTTTTTTTCCTTCTGAAAAACATATGGCCTCTAATCTTATATGTTTATATTGCTAAATATATTCAAACTGAAGACTTTGGGGATCCTTGACTTGTCTGCGAACAACACGAACTTATGGAATCTAGGTTTGTTGTCATCATTTGATAATTTATTGTCCCTGATATCATATTCCTAGTAAAAAAAAATGTTCTCAAATTTTTTTTTTATCAGACAATCATGGATTTGGATTTGCATGGCCGTCCAGTTTACAAGTTCTTTCGCTGAGCTTCAACCGTTTGAGTAACAATATTCTTTCATCCCTAAATGGTCTTCCAAGTCTCAAATCTCTGGACTTGAGTTACAGCAACTTGAATGGATCGCTAGATATTAGTGGTGAGTATTAATTGATATTTAGATTATTAATTCAAACATATTCTAATTTTTTTACGATATCTATTTATCTTCTTGGGAGGCATATTTGCCTTTGGGGTACACATGTTTATGACTATTTCTTTCCTTGTGTTTTTGTACAGAATCAAACCTTTGGATATTTCTTATACAAATCAACAATTGCTGGTGTACGTGGTTTTTGTGTTTCAGCAATGCTAAGACTCGAGGAAGTTATTAGAACCTAAGAATTAATTGAGTTTGATATTTTGTATACCTTCAAGTTATTAGAAGGTTAACCTATTGGATGATTCATAATACTTTGATATTTCGTTAGATACTTATATGTTTCTGATGAAACTATTAATGTTTACAAATTGAATTGTGCTCTTGGAATGATTTTTTGAAATTGTTATGACACAATTAAATGTGCATAATAAACGGATATTAAAATCACAGCATAATTGTAAATAGCATTTGTCGCACATTATTTATTTGTAATTGAATTTTATACAAATTTATCCCCACAAATAATTTATAAAAAAATATAAATTCAACCCAATTTGGGACGGAATTTAAGTATTTTGTTGCAAACATTGGGACGGAATTTGAGATTTCTGTCGCAATGTCGGGACGGAATTAAATAGTTGGGATAAAACAATTAATTTCATTTCGTCCCAGATTCCGTCCCAAACGTGTGACGGACGATAAAATTCCGTCCCCAAAATATTGCGACAGCAACATTTGCGACGAAAATATTTTGTCTGAAATTCCGTCCCAGCTTTCAACTGGGACGGAAATTTACACTAGTGTGCGACGGAAAATTCCGTCCCAAATCAATGTTTTTCTTGTAGTGTTCATATGCACTTGTGAGATCAATTGTCCTTCTTTGATCCACCAGATTATGCATCTGACTCAGGATTGTGAGAAGCTCAGCATTGATATATCCAGATTCCAGGATGTTTGTGGGTGGGTGTTCAAGGGTTTCAAGATCAGAATCACTGATTTCCAAATCTTGAACAGGGTTAGGAACTGGAATGGTAAAGTGTGTTTGTGTGTTTGAAGATGAAGGCTGGTCAGAAGCAATGTGTGTGGTAGAGGTTGAGGCTTGAACATTGACTTGAGAGATGTCAACATCCATAGGAGTTGGTGCTGGGGAGTGTTCAATTTCAGTTGGTGGTTGTTGTGGTGAAGTTGATGTTTGAGTGTTGAGTTGGGGGTCAATGGTAGCTATTGGTGATTGTGGGGGTGTTGTGGGTTTATGTGGTTCAGGTGTGTGTTGATGGGGGTTTTCTGAAACAACATTTTCAGAAGCAGCTGCTTCTGGAGTTGTTTCAGAGGCCTTTTCTGAGGTAGATTTGTCTATAGGTAACTCACCTGAGTAGTGGAGAGCAAGATTGTCTAAGACAGAAGTGTCTTTCATTGGTTCAGGTACTGATGGTGAAGAAGGTGAAATGGGGATAGAGGTGACTGGAATCTGGATTACCTCAGCTGTAGGGCCAGCTTCAGAAGTGATCTTCTGTGGACCAGCAGCTTGAGGAACAACTTCTGAAGTTCCCTCTTCTGGAGCATCTTCCATAAAAATCATCATTTCTTCATCCTCATTGTCTTCAGTAGACTTACCAGCAATGGCTCTTACTTCAGCCAATTTCTCTTTGAAGTACCTATCACAATCTTCCATACCCAAGGCCTTGAGCTTTTCATCTCTTTGATGAGTGTATTGTGCTTTTAGATCCTCTTTGTCTGAAATAAGATCAGAAACACGTTCATCTGCCATCCTTTTCCTTATTGGAGTCATCTCAACCATAGGACTCACAAGTTGAAGGGGGGCCTTCTTCTTCTTTAGCTTAGGATCAGCATCTTCTTTCTCTATTTCTTGAAGAGCTTCCTGCAGCTGCTCTTCAGTGATTACTAAATCTGCCTTACCTTTTCTTCTTTTCTGAGGAATAGAAGCAGCACCAACCTTCTGCATCTTTCCTTTATCCTTGATAGAAACAGGTTTAGCTTCAGTCTTAGCAACTTTTTGCTTTTCAGATTTAGCAATAGCAGCTTCTGACTCAGTACTAGTTCTGGCCCTCTTTCCTTTAGTAGGAGCAGCATCAGATTCTGAACTAGTTCTGGCCCTCTTCCCTTTAGGTGCATCAGAAACAGCAGCTTCTGACACAACAACTGCCTTGGCCTTCTTGCCTTTCCCTTTAGCAAGAGCAGCTTCCTCCTGAGAACTTGCATCATCCTCCAAGACGTACTCAGCTACTAATCTAGCTAAGTGTTCAGGATTACTTTCCTTAACTAAGGAAGGAAAGTCCCTGATAATCTCAGATTCTTCTGTGGTCATCTCCAACCACTTCTCATCTTTAGGAGCTGTCTTGAAAAAGTGCATTGAATGCAAAGTCTTGCTATTGATAGTCTTTTCTGCAGTAGAAACTTCGAAGCATTTATCAGAAGCATCCCTTGTTCTTCTCAATAAATCCAGCACTCTCCCTTGATAAAAGATCTCAGAGAGCAATCTTCCATAGGGCACTTGTTTCCTTCCTTTGACTGTGCCTTCATTAATAGCCCAGCAGAGATGATCCAATACATATCTTGGGAAGTTTATCTTTTCCAGATTGGTCATGAAATAGATTGCTAGCTTCTGTTGGTTGTTGGGTTGATCAGACCCACCTGCTCTTTGAAAGAAGCAATCGTTACTGAATTTCACCAACATTCTGTTGTGAATCTCCATTTCAGAAGGCTTAGTGTCTTTGTTACCACCCAGAAGAGTGTTGTAGTAGTTTTGCAGCAGGACATCATCCTTTTTAACTATTTCTTGAAATCTTCCTTCTGCATCCATTCTACAAGCTTTAGCAATTATCTCCTCTGTGATGATTACGGGAATACCCATCACTTCAGACCTTATCTCAAGACTACTGAAGGAAGTGGGATTCAACTCAATCTCCTTCTTTCCTTTCTTCGACCCAGCTGGTTTATCTGCTACCTTCACAGGCTTTCTGTTGACGATTTCAGCCCTTAACCAGAAATCTTTGACCAAGTTCACATATGTTGGCCCATTTAGCATGTTGAAGTATCCAGACAGTTTCTGAGTTTCTACATAGCCTTCCATGTCCACTTCGTACTTCTTGAGTGAAGTGAAGTCCACTGGTGATTCTACTTGGACGATTAAGGATTTCCATGGAATATCCATAGTTTTCTCTTTGTAGATGGACCCAGATTCTGATACGCTTTGCTTGTTTGATGTAGATTCTGAAACTTTTGAGCTTGATGATGCCATTTGATGATGATTAACGAAGATTTGAAGAAGATGAAGATTTTAGGGTTCTAAGGTTGAGAGAATGCGCTTACTTCGCAAGAGGTTTGAGAGCAAATGTGTTTGTTGTGAATGAGTAGTGTGTGAATTGTCAAAGTGTTAAAAGTAAAACGATTGCAATTCAAAAGAGACAAACAAACATAACATTAATGACAAAATTGGGGGCGCGTGAAAAGTACTTTCAAAGCTTTTAAATCATCATTGCCCTTTTTAGTTATACACCAACACATACAGGCCACGTAAGAAGTTCACAGAGTAACTACCAAGTTAGTGGGCCAGAAGTTACTTTTTAAAAAGTAACTTCCAACGTTTCCACTAATTCAACTATTCAGAAACAACAAATCCAGCTTCTGGACTTCAGATGCTGACGTCATCATCAGAAGCGAGTTTTCCTCAGAACCTCAATAAAGAGCTTCTGATGGACTACCGTTTCTGAACTGACTTCAGAACCTAAAACCCTATTCAGGAGCGAGCAAGCAAGCATTTAATCAGATACAGAGTGCATGTTCAAATTTTTCTTTATAAAATCAAATCTTTCAACAGTTAAAGGCTTAGTAAATATATCAGCCCATTGATTTTCAGTATCAATGAATTGTATATCTAAAATTCCTTTTTGAACATAATCTCTGATAAAATGGTGTTTGATTTCAATGTGCTTAGCTCTTGAATGCAAAATTGGATTTTTAGACAAACAAATAGCAGCAGTATTATCACAATAAATGGGAATACTGTTAGCAGTTATCTGATAATCTTCCAACTGATGTTTCATCCAAAGTAGTTGTGTACAACAACTTGCAGCTGAAATGTATTCTGCTTCTGCTGTAGACATAGCAATAGTTGTTTGTCTTTTGCTAGCCCAGGATATAAGATTATCACCCAGAAATTGACAGTTGCCACTGGTTGACTTTCTTTCAATCCTATCACCAGCATAATCAGCATCACAGAATCCAATTAGCTTATAATCTAAGGATTTCCTATAAAGGAGTCCAAGATTAGTTGTTCCCTTCAAATACCTGAAGATTCTCTTGACAGCAGTCATATGAGATTCTCTAGGATCTGATTGGAATCTTGCACACAAGCATACACTGAATAAAATATCTGGCCTAGATGAAGTGAGGTATAACAAAGAACCAATCATACCTCTATACAGCTTCTGATCTACTTTAGCTCCTTCATCTTCTTTGCTTAAGTTGCACGTAGGGTGCATTGGAGTGTTCATCACTTTACAATCTTCAAGTTTGAACTTCTTCAGAAGCTCCTTTGTGTACTTTGATTGATGAACATAGATTCCATCTTTGCATTGATTGATTTGAATGCCAAGGAAGAACTTCAGCTCTCCCATCATACTCATTTCAAATTCATCCAGCATTAACTCAGAAAATTCCTTGCAAAGAGATGCATTAGTAGAACCAAATATTATATCATCAACATATATTTGCACAACAAGAATATCTTTCTCAAGGGTCCTTCTGAAGAGTGTAGTATCAACCTGTCCTCTTTTAAAATCATTTTTGATTAAGAAATTACTTAGTCTATCATACCAAGCTCTGGGAACTTGTTTCAAGCCATATAGTGATTTCTTCAGTTTAAAAACATGGTCAGGATATTTAATATCCTCAAATCCAGGAGGTTGCTTGACATACACTTCTTCTTCTATGACACCATTTAGAAATGCACTCTTGACATCCATTTGATATAATATTATGCCATGATTAACTGCATAGGAAAGAAGTAACCTGATTGCTTCCAATCTTGCAACTGGAGCAAACGTTTCAGTGTAATCAATGCCTTCTTGTTGACTATACCCTTGTGCAACAAGCCTGGCTTTGTTTCTTGTTACTTCACCTTGCTCGTTCAGCTTGTTTCTGAATACCCATTTTATTCCAATAATGTTCTTGTGCTGAGGTTTGGGTACCAGATCCCACACATCATTTCTTTGAAATTGATTCAACTCTTCTTGCATAGCTAGGATCCATCCATCATCTGAAAGTGCTTCATCAACTGTTGTAGGTTCAATCATTGAGATTAGTCCAATCATTGACTCTTCTTGTCTGAAATGTGATCTTGTTCTTCTTGGACTATCTTTGTTTCCAATGATTAGCTCCTCAGGATGTGAAGACTTGTGTTTGAATGTGTTTCTGGGAGGATCTTCTTGATGTGAGCCATCTTGGGTTTTCTTCCTTTAAAGAGTTCATATGCTGTTTTCTCCAAAATAGGTCTAATATAGATCCTGTTTTGAACATAGCATGTTGTATTCACTGCTTCTGCCCAAAAATGTTTTGGTAAATTGTTTTCATGAATCATGGTTCTGGCCATTTCTTGTAAAGTTCTATTCTTTCTCTCTACAACCCCATTTTGTTGTGGTGTTCTAGGAGAAGAGAATTCATGGAAAATTCCATGTTTTTCACAAAAAGCTTCAAATGGCTCATTTTCAAATTCTCCACCATGATCACTTCTGATTTTCAAAATTTTTGATTCTTTTTCAGATTGAATTTGAGTGCAGAAGCTACTGAATACATCACACGCAACATCTTTACTCTTTATGAATTTCACCCAAGTCCATCTGCTGTAATCATCAACAATGACTAATCCATATCTACTTCCATATAAGGATGCAGTACTCACTGGTTCAAATAAATCAATATGGAGTAATTCTAAAGGTCTTGAGGTTGAAACAATGTCTTTGGTTTTAAAAGATGATTTCACAATTTTCCCTCTCTGACATGCACCACAGAGTGCATCTGAATGATAGTCAATGTCTGGTAGCCCTTTCACCAGTTGTAACTTACTAAGCTTAGAGATTAACCTCCAGTTAGCATGTCCCAACCTTCTGTGCCACATCCATTTCTTATCATTCACTGATAGTAGGCAAATCACTTTCTGATCAGCCAGTTCAGAAAAATTGATTTTATAGACATTGTCAACTCTCTTTCCCTTGAACACAATGGATTTGTCTTCCTTGTTGATTACTGTACAGTTGGGTTTTTCAAAAAGCACATCATAACCATTATCACAAAATTGACTAATGCTCAAAAGGTTATGTTCAAGACCATCTACCAACCATACATTATTAATTGAGGTAGAGGAATTACCAATAGTTCCTGTACCTATGATCTTGCCTGACTGGTTGCCTCCAAATTTCACATTTCCTCCCTCTTTCATTGTTAGGCTGAGGAACATGGACTTGTCTCCTGTCATGTGTCTTGAGCAACCACTGTCTAGGTACCATGATCTTTGCTTTGGCACTGCTCTTAGACATACCTGCATCATTGACATTTTTAGATTTAGGTACCCATTGTTCTATGGGTCCTGGAAGGTTAGTACTTAAGGCTTTACTCTTCACTTCTTGTACCTTGTGCTGTGAGTTGGGTTGCTTCTGATTAACCATCACCTTAGGTTTTGGTACTTCAGAAGCAGTAACTGTCTTCTTCTGAAACTTAGACTTCAGAACCCCAGATTTTGGTTTCACCAGACTCTGAGGAATAGGTTCTGATCTTTTCAGGATCCTGACCTTTGAAGTCTTGGAATCAGATTTGATCATAGCCTTTGACTTAGAGTTCTTTGGCTCTGAAGTAATCTTAGCCTTAGGACTAGAAGCTTCAGGTTCTGATTGAACAACAGTTTCCAACTCAGCCCCTTCTGGTACAAAGAATGTTTTCAGACCTTCCTTGATGCATTCACAACAAGATTTTAGATTGGTTTTCTCAAGTTTCACTTCTGGAAAACCAATTCCTCTGCCATTGTTCTTGTAAATGCTATAAATCATAGAAGCTACTCTGCTTCTGTCAATGCCAGATATAATAAAATCTTCAAGAGCAATTTCATGGTTACTTAAAGGTTTTTCATTACACTTTTCTTGTAGCTTCTGACATAAGAACCTGAGCTGATCTTCATATGTTTTACACATGAAGTCAAAGCCCCTAAGTCCTTGTTCAGAAGCTTTCAGATCCAATAGAGTTGATTTTTGCTGTTGTACCAAATCAGCATATTTTTCTTTTAAATCCTTCAACTCATTGGTTCTTACTTCAAAATGTGTAAGAAGTTCTTTAAGAGACTCAACAAGTTCATCTCTGGGAATTTTGGAATATACCTCGTTTTCATCTTCTGAGTCTGAATCTGATCCAGCTTCTGAAGTTGCTGTTGCTACCAACCCAACAGCTACCTTTGCATCTTCATCAGCTTCCTCTTTATCAGATCCAGATTCATTACCCAAATCATCCCAGGTTGCCATTAAACTCTGCTTAATCTGCTTCTTGAGTTTGCTTGGTTTGAATGTAGACCTCTTTGACTTATCCTTTGACTTTTCTCTTTGAAGATCAGGGCATTCAGCAATGAAGTGTCCAGACTTCTTACAGTTGAAGCATCCCTTCTGATCTTCTTTCTTTGAGCTTCTGGAGTTACCCCTTCTGGAGAGAAACTTTCTGTTCTTCTTGGCCAGATATTGAAGTTTGTTTGAGAGCATGGCCATTTCAGCAGCATCTGGTTCAGAATCTGAACTTGACTGTTCTTCCTCTTCAGATTCAACCACTCTGAGAGCTTTTGATGACTTGCCTTTGGATGGAAGAGCTATTGATTTACTCTTCTTAGTAGACTCATGTTCATTAAGACTTAACTCATGAACTTTGAGAGAACTAACAAGATCTTCGACACTTAAAGTGTTTAAATCTTTAGCTTCCTCAATGGCAGTCACCTTCGGTCTCCATCTGGCAGGTAAGCTTCTGAGAATCTTGCTTACATGATCAGAAGCAACATAGCTCTTCTTTAGAATCTGTAGCCCAGAAACTAAGGTTTGAAACCTTGAGTACATCTCCTCAATAGTTTCATCATCCTTCATCTTGAATAACTCATACTGATGTACAAGCAGAAGAGCCTTTGCTTCTTTGACCTTCTTGCTCCCTTCATAATTTGAACAGAGAGAAGCAAACATAGCTTTAGCAGTGGATTTGTCACTCATTTTCATGTACTCCGCTTTGGGTATGGCAGTGACAAGAGCTCCTCTGATAATATGATGCTTCTTGTAGAGTTTCCTCAGTTCTGGAGTATGTTTCTTTCTATCCACAGCAGCTCCTTCTTCATCAAGGACTAAATCACCAACACCATCTTCCAGAATATCCCATAATTCTTCATCTAGGCTCATGATGTAACTGTAAAAATTGGTCTTCCACCAAGAGAACTCTTCAGCATCTCCATTGAACTTTGGAACTTTTCCAACACTGGTTTTCTTACTATCACTATAATCATGTGAGACATTTTTATAGCTAGTATCACTAGAACCAGAACCATTAGGAGGAGGAGTAGTCATGTTTTTCTCAGATCTTTGACTGTTGCACGGTTAAGTGTTACACAACAGACCAAGGCTCTAGATACCAATTGAAGGTGAGAAAAACACAAGAAGGGG
This sequence comes from Medicago sativa, assembly GCF_051527215.1. NCBI lineage: Eukaryota > Viridiplantae > Streptophyta > Magnoliopsida > Fabales > Fabaceae > Medicago > Medicago sativa. Next base: position 32,055,693 of record NC_140756.1, on the reverse strand, counting down.
GGGTTGAATTGTGTTTTGAAAAATTCTTCGTTTCTCCTAAAAACTGAACACACTGATCAGAAGCTAAGTGAGACAGCTTCTGAAGTGATAATCAGAATCTAAATGCAGCGGAAAAAAACAGAGCGAGAGAAGAAGAACGACACAAAGCAATTATACTGGTTCCTTCCACAATCCGGAAGTAGTCCAGTCCCCCTTGCACTTCCAAGGGGATTTCACTATGAGTAATATCTGATTACAAATGCTCAAGCACACAAGCAAGAGACTTCCTTTGCTCAAGCACACAAGCTAGAGACTTCCTTTGCTCAAGAACACAATCAAGAGACTTCCTGCTCAAGCACAACTGCAAGAGACTTCCTAACTAAACAAAATTACACAGAAAATTGTTTAAGGTTGAACACTTGATATACAATCAGAGGTGCTCACAATACAAATCAGATACAGACTCAATGGACTTAAGAATTTCTAAGATATGACTTTGAGACACAGAAATTCTAAGTGAATGCAGAACAATTTCAGCAGAGGTTTGGTACTTGTGAAAATCTTGTGAGTCTTTCGTTCAGCGTTCTTGCATTACCAAATCTCTAGGTCTTCACTCCTTTATATAGAGGTGTGAAAGAGACGTTGTGAAATTGCCAGCACACCAAAGAGTCGTTGTTGAAGCTTGATCTTTCACCAATGATCTTTTGCCTGATTTGGTTGTTGTCCTATGAAGAACCAATTTGAAATCCATTCCTTATCCAAAGGAACATATATGCAGGCGAGACCGTATTCTGGAGCTGTTTTCTTGTCTTGTAGCGTGGACACAAAACAGAGTGGTGGAGAACGTGGTTGTACAATTCGTACAAAGTACAATGTCAACGCTTTCGTCCAAATTGCAAGCACAAGCCTTCAAACACCTTTGAAATGACCGTTGCAAAATTCCACTAATCCTTTGTTTGTGTTTTCGAATCCAATAGACAGCTTTTGCATTGATAATTCTTCAATTCTTGAATCTTTTGCAAATCCAGTTGAGATTCAGCTTCTGGTGAAATGACTTCTGATGAGGCAGCTTCTGATGAAGCAACTTCTGCAGCTTCTGATGGTGCAGCTTCTGATGATGTGGCTTCTGGACCTCTTGTCTTCAGAAGCACTATTCTTCAGGAGCAGCTTTACTTCAGGAGCGGTATTTCTTCAGGAGCAGCTTTGCCTTCAGAATCATCTAAGCTTCATTTCCTTTGCTCTTTATTTGCTCATTCAGAACCAATGATGATGTAACTTTATAATTATGGTCCTGTACACTTGAACAAATATTAGCTAGTCTAATTTACAATTTTTAATACCTTGTTATCATCAAAACTCTTTAAGGTTCATTGTTAAACACATTTTGTTCCAACACATGTACCAGCTGAAATCCATTTCTATTTCTATTTCTAGCCGACGTTGATGATCTCGTTGTGGAGGATTGGACGGGAGAGCCATTGACTAGGGATCAGGAACTGGCAGTGCCTGCCGGGGATTTCAAGGTTGAGGAAATTAGCACCATTGTTGTTGTTGCATAGTCTTTAACTTTTTTATCTACCATGCCTTATTTGTGATTTCTGTCAGTACATAACTGAGAATGGATTCACATTTCATGTTGTTGCATAGTCTTTAACATGTGACTAAAATATTTTCCAGTAAAAAAAATTGGGTACTTGAAACTTCAATATATTTTTCAGAAGATATCATTGTACTGTCACTGAAGTTTCTAGTCTTAAACGGTGCCAGTGCAATAGAGATTATCAGAAGACTCGTTGTTTGCTGCCATTCCATTTCAAGTTTTATTGCAACCAAAAATCCCCTGACAGAACCTCTGTTCAGTTGCATGAAATTTAAGAACTAATATACTTGTGCAGGGTCTAATTCTGTCAAGATAACAGTGCATGAAATTCAAGTTAACCATTAACACCGAGTATTTTATGCATGAAGGTACCTATGGTAACTACTGAATCAGGTTTGCAATACAAGGATATTAAAGTTGGGCAGGGCCATAGTCGACCAGTTGGATATCAGGTATGTAAATTCTTCTGACCTGTTTAGTATCCCTTGTATGCTCATCTCCGCCATTTAAAAAACGCAGTCAATCACAACACAACTAGCGGTGTTGGTAGTTCCGTTCTTGACATGTTCTGTGGATACGAGTCATATTAATTATCATTATTTTCTTTTTCTTCCCATTCACAGTCGAGTGGTGTAAGCTGGAATTGTCTCTCCCATGCACACATACTCATGCAGGGTAGGTTTTCAATTCTCATGACTGGCACATTTTTTTTATAATTGATTATATTGTCCATTGTTGATTATTGATTATATTGTCCATTGTTGCATAATCTGAAGCTGTGGTTTGCCAAGTTCTGTATCATTGATTATTTTGTCCATTGTTGCATCAGGTGTGATGGTTCCTGGTAATCAATTGAGTGGTGTAAGGTTAGTTGATGAATCGCTGCTGGCAAGGTTTAAAGCAACTTATCCAGATGTGGAGGTGCAGCCAGCATCACCTCTTTGAGCTTCTGTTATGGAAGTAGACTCTAGTGTTGCTGCTCAATCAAGGGGTCCAGTTTGCTGAGCCTGCAGCTCCAGCAACTGTCTCGACTTCAGAGGAGAAGGCAATGACTATTGACGTGACTACTTATTAGTGACTATGGTGGTATATACTTTACTTTCAAATATGAAGGTATGAACCACCATCTCTTCACATTCTTTTTATTCTTCCTTCAATGCTTCCATCTAAAAAAAGAGTCCCTTTCAATTTCATCGATTCTCTGGTTTTTTTGGTTCAAACCTCCAATGGCGCACATCTTCTCAAGGTAGGTTGATTTGGAAGAAGCAGAGCAACATCAACTTAGTGATAAACCTCCAGCACAAGTATGTATAGTTTTTTGTTCCAGTTACTTAATTAGGAGAGCATTTAGTTTTACTGTATGTTTTAGTTAGTTGTGATGTGGCTATTTGTGTTCAAATACATTAATGAAGTATTTTCTCATTGTCATATTAGACTACTGTCTCTATGTATATTTTGAAATGTTATTCTTGTATAATTGTAAATAGGTTGCGGATCTTGATACTATCATTATGCAGGAAGAAATAACAAAACTTTGCTCAGATTATTTGTAAGTTGCACCGACACTTTTTGTCATTAATAGGTATTTCAGATAATATAAGAAGCTATTTCTTGTCCAAATATCGGTTCAAAATTTTGATTTTCATAATATTTTTCATATATTGCTGAAGGATGAAGGGTAAGGAAAGGAGCTTGATGGATTTGGGCCTTAAAGAATTGCAGGACCTTGAAAAGGTGTAGTGGAAGATGGCCACTTCCACACAACGTCAAATATCTTGCTACGGATCCTACATGAACGCTGTTACAAGTAAGATCCTTATGCTTTGAAAGTATAAATGCTTATAATCATAGTCTTTGGGAAAGATCTTTTGAAGAAAAAAAATCGATCATTATCCCAAAATAATATATCTCCAAATATGGATAACATTTCTTAGGTGTAACCATTAGGTATCATGAAAATAGGTAGCAGGAAGACCATAAATATTTTATCTGTTAAAAGTTCCTAATAGCAAGAATCCAATTGTAATATATTTTAAATTTCTGCTGTAGATTAGCTACGGAATTGCTACGTCAAGGTGTAGTTATGTTGCTGTATATTTGTTGCGAAATTGCTATGATAAGTTATAGTTACCTAGCTACGGAAAAAATGTTTTCAATGCTTTCTTGCTGGGGATTAACTGAGCAACTGCTAGGATTTTTGTTTTACTTGCTAGGGACTTACTAGGAACTATTTCCCTAGCATATTTGTCTCTCAATCCATGCTACGGCCGAATCAATAGGTATTCCGTAGCATATCCCTAGCTAAAGTCGTTTGCTAGGAATTAGCTGCGAGTTGACTACGAAAATGGGCATAGCAAATCACATATTTTCTTGTAGTGAAAATGTATCTCTATCTGTATTGCAGAATCCTTATTTAGATTAAATAGTATCTTAGTATTACTAGTGAAACATATCAGGATCAACCGATTAATGAAACAATTAAAAACCTAAGAAAAGTTTATAGTAAATATACAATGCTGGTTTATGGTAAATACACAATCCTTAATATTGAAGGTTAGAAAAGTTTTCAAGGAAAGCATTATAGAATTAGAAAGAATGCTTAACCTACTTCAATATTTAGAGAAGAGAATAATTCACCTTACCCACACGGGTTTATCTGCAGATTTTTTGCTTCAAAAGCCTTCCGTGACATTTCACGGATCGAGTTCATCTTCTCTCTCACCAAACCAAGGTACTCATCCTTTAAACAGATTTAATAAGTTGGTTACTATTGTTTTCAAATCATATTCTAGTAAAATACATAATTTTGTTGAAATTATTGTTCATGCTAGAACCTAATAATGTATAGAACAAGACATTACAACATCTACTCGGGTTAAGAATATTAAGATACAAACTGAGTCTGACCAAGCTATGTTCCCGTTAGTTTAAACTTCAAAAAACGGATTTTAAAGGATAGTAAAATTTCATTTTTATGAAGAACATTTATATTGAAAAATGTAGCTATAGCCTCAGTTTTGTTCTGGAAACTATTCAAAGTAGCTACTAAAATTAACAAGAAATCTAATCTAATTAATTCTCTTCAAAAGTTAAAAGAAACACACTTTATATTTGTAGAACATGACATTTTGTAAAATAAAAGTGATTCTTAAAAGTTTATTCTAGGAATATATACTTACAGAAAGAAGAAAAGCAAATCCCTGAACTGAAAAATACATAAAAACAATACCTCAGTTTGGGCAGAAGCATTAGCTTTCTCCTCGTATCTTTCCACCGACTGAAGAAGCTCAGATAAACCAAGTTTCTTAGAGGGAACAACATGCTCGATTAGTTCGTCCATGCTGCACCAATTATATTACATTTAAACAGATGGGAGATCATGTCGGAATATTTAAGAGTTAAGCCTATCAAAACTAAGTTTCTTATATTCCTTTTTACAAAGGGGGATGTACATGTACTAAAGGAAAAAAAACTTATCACAAAGTAATAGGGCAAGAAATATAAACATCATACATAGGTTTTCATATGAAATGATGTGAAATTCATAGGTGCTTATAAAATGATATGCAATTCATGTGATTAAGAAATGCAAACACATGCATTTTTTATACAAAGCTTCAATGCATATTGCATTGATGCATATTATTTTTTCTTTGACAGAAAGATTTCAACGTTTGAACTTATGCTTAACACATTTTGTTACACAGCTTGAAATATAAACATCATACATAGGTTTTCATAAATTAAAAGAATGTGAGCAATTTGGATCATATTTTAACATAGCGAAGTTACACTTACATGCTCTGAACAATCTTTTTTCTATAATCAGCCGTTTTCCATCTCTCTGGCGCAATGTTCGCTACTTGCTTACCGTTTTGCATGCTTCTTGCATCCATCATTTTTGAGAAGTACGCAAAATGTCCCTGAAAAGTAAAAAAAATGCGAGAAAATATAAATTTGAAGAGCATTTATACAATTTGAACTCTAGTATTCTCTATAACAGTTTCAATGCAATGTAGCAATACCCTCAGCAAACAAAATATCTTATAATTTGTATATTATTTTGAAGTGAAACAACAACATTAATGATATTTGATTTAGTAAAACAAGGAATTCAGCAGCATTCAACAAAACATTACAATCAGATATAATATATATCAGAAATAAGTAATTTTCTATTTTAACATCACTATGACATGTTGATCATAAAAAAAATTAAAAATACTATGAAAGGAAATTCATAGGTAAGCCAGGAAAAACATCTATTTTATGCACTTAATTTTTAATTAAAACTTACACAACTCTAAAGGAGAAAAAAGTTGAAGTATAAACAAAATTTTGGATTAGGCCTCAATTAAGCAAAAATTGGATGCATGTTAAAGTTAACAAATCTAAGGATAGATTAAAGAAGTAACATTTTTAAAACATCTCAAAACATCAGGGTATCAAGGATTCAACTCCCGTCCCACAATTAGGGTTACAAACACGCGAGGTTTTCACTGGATGGGATCTGAGGAGGGTAAATGTAGGCAGTGTTATCATGCAATCAAAGAGGCTATTTTGAACTCGTGACAGTCAAAACTCCCAAAATCCTGATGAAACCGATTCATGCAATGGATCGAAATAGGATTTTACAAGATCACAAAAATTCTTAGCCAAGTTCATCAACCCAAACACCCCAAAAAATTTTGTAATCAAACATCAAAATAGGATTTTTACAAGATCAGAAAAATTCACAAGTCATGCATGCAATGCATCAATTCACATATAAATATACTCAACGATCAATCAAGTCAAAATAGGAATTGTCAAGATCAGAAAAATTCACAAGTCATGCATGCAATGCATCAATTCACATATAAACATGTTCAATGATCAATCAAGAACAACAATAACAAGTATCCATACCAAAAAGAAAAATGATGAAAAACCAAAGACACCTTTGTAACGCAAAAAAAGAAGAGAGAATAAAAGTATGACTGAGAGTGTGTGACTTGCTACAGTATACATGAAAGTGAGTGAGGTCATTGAATTAGAAGAGAACAAAAATGAAAACGTTGATAGTTTGAGGGTCAAATTTTAATTGAATTACCATAGATGTAAGAGACAGAAGAGTTACGTTGCTTCTTTAAAAAAAAAAAATAGTTACAATGCTGGAATTCTGAATTTATTCTTTCGCGTGAAAAAAAAAGAGTTACTTTTTCTTTCATCAAGACACTAAAATAAAGACTTTTATTAGTGTCTCATATGTTCTTATGATTGTTCATTATTCATTCTATTGTGCTGGATTGTACTTATTTTAATGGGATTTAACTATTCTTTTTTTGTGTGGATAAGCCATGAGAGAGGACAGACATCAAGAGGCAACAACGACATCCCAACTAGGTTGGCACCATGTGAAACCTCTATCCTATACCGCCAATCTCAAAATATTATTAAAAAAGGGGGAAAAATAATTACAAGAGGGGGGTCCAAACCAAAACCCTCAAAAGTCGACAGAAAATAAAACAAAGAAAACAAGTAAAAACAGGCTGACTAACAGACTAGGGGAATCTTTAGTTAAGGAGACCACACCTATCACGGAAAAAATCCAACAACAAAACAGGCGGTAGAGATGTCAACCAGACTGAGTCATAAACTGAATGACCCATGGCAGCCAATCTATCATTGCAACAATTACCTTCGTGAAAAATATGAGAAGTGATGACCTGGACACCGAGGAAGAAACCATTATGCCACCTATTCTGAAGAGAGACAGGAACCAAAGAAGCGTCTCTAAAAACCAAGAGACCAGAGGTAGAATCGTTTTCCAGCCAAATATGCATCCAACCCTTTAAACCAGCATACTCGATTGCAAAAATAAAGCCAATGATCTCATAATGAAAAACCGAGGCATTCCCTTTGTTGCAAGAAAAAGCCCCCAGGAAAGTTCCTAAATAATCGCGGAAAATTCCACCACAAGCTGCGAGAACACCAACAACCGGGCCATCCATGTTCACCTTTATCCAAGGGGGAGAAGGAGCCTTCCACAAATTCATAATAATTTCCTTGACTCAACGGTTATGGGGAGAAACTGAGAAAGAGTCAAGAAAGTTGTAATCCGAGATCATACATTTATCCGTCGAGGCATTACCGCTCAAAGCCACTAATGAGTGAATACGGACCTTTGCAGCATGAAGAGAGGTCGTGTTCGAAGAGAACCGGATGCCGTTTCGGGAGATCCAAATCGAATGCAGAGTGTGAATAATCGCAGCCAGAAACATGTCAGAGTTTTGCGAAGAGCAGCGAGGAGGAATACAAGAAAGCGGAGAGTGAACAGAAGACAGGTCCACCACACAGTTAAGCTTGTTACCAATCCAACTCCTAATATCCAGCGCAAACGGACATCTAAGGAACAATTGGTCTGAAGTTTTCTCCGTTAATTTTTTTATTGATGATTTAAATAATAATATAAAAATGATAAAGTGATGTACATCAAGGGTAAAAATAGAAGAAAATATTTAACCCAACAATTATAGATTAATATATAAGGACCTGAGCAGTTTGAGGAAATTAAGAAACTACGAATTTTTACCAGTGCCAAAACTTGTCAAATTCAAAATCACTGAAACACTTAAAAAATTCTTACAAACTTAGTAACTTAGATTTTCTTAGTGTTAGAAGTTTTTTAAGCTTAAATTCAGTATACCACTTTTTGAGTTCTATAGTGTAAACATATACAAACTCTTGTGTCATACTCTGAACGTAGAAACCCTCTCGTGTGAGGCATGGAAGTCTTTAACTTGTATATTGAGCAATTGTAATCTTGTGTGATTATAGTGAAAAATCTCTCTCTCTCTCTCTCCCTCTCTCTCCCCAAATAATTTTTACTGATATATATATATATATATATATATATATATATATATATATATATATATATATATATATAGAGGATGTATCTTATGAGAATGACTATTTTATGTGAGAATAATGAGAATGATTATAGACCACTAGATCAAAAATAAATGGTTAAGATTTAAAAGTTAAATTTTAAACTACATACACCTCTCCTTATTATGTCAGTTCTCCTAAACAGATGCACCTTTGCTTCTTCCTCTTCCTCGTCTTTGTCTCTCTGCCTCTCCATCTTCCACCGTCTCTCTCTCTCCACTCACGGCATCCTTGTCCCATCTCTCTTATTACAACCTGACTCACAAACGTAGCTCATCTTTAAATATGTTCTTATCCTGATTCATATCTCAATCCTAAATTTATAATTCCAGATCTCAATTTTGAAATTAAATGAGTATAGATCTTGTATTTTGATCCTTTCATGTTACAGTGAAACGAAGTTTTTTTTTTTGTTAAGTGAAACAAAGCATGCTGTTTAGTATTATTAGCCATGAATTGGTAAATACAATGGTTTTTTTCCTGCACCGATCCATGAATCCTATTGAGAAGCAAGAGATTTTTTTTTTTTTGTAGGGGATTGAGAAACAAGAGATGGAAACGAAGGAAGAGGTGGAAATTTGACTGTCTAATAACCACCGTACTCATTTAATGGATCTTTTAATCTAAGCCATCTATTTTTGATCTAATGGTCCATAATCATTCTCATCTTTCTCACATAAAATAATCATTCTCATAAGATACATCCTCTATATATATATATATATATATATATATATATATATATATATATATATATATATATTGTGTGGAAATTGATATATTATTTTGAACGAAAAAGTTGTATATATAATCATATATCAGGATAAAATAGCTGAAATTAATCCCCAAAACTATTATATTGTATTTACTCCTTCAACCCACATCTTCGTCTACCATAGGATTGATTTCTATAGAACACAACTAAATTGCTTTTAGTTTAAATTTCTTTCCACGCTTATTTAAAAGTTGCTAGTATATGTACATTTTCTTAAACGGGTGTCCATATTATGCATAAAATGGGCGTTGGAAACCCATTTTTGATGAATCTGATTACTATAGTGACTTTTTGGGTAGATTCTAAATTTTAATTTTCGAAACAGTAAAGGATGTTGTTGCTAGGGTTTGTCCTTGCAGTTTTTTCCTCAAAATTGCATTGGAAAATTTTATATGTACAGAGAAGAAAATCCGAAGTCGAATGGAGCTCCTTCATTTGGACTAAGCCTACCTATCTCTCTTGCTAACCCAACTAGAAAACTCATGTTTCTTAGACGCACAAGGTCCATCATTTTTTTTTTTGTTAATACATTTTTTTAAACTGATTTACGTAATGAAAATTAGATTTTTGTTGTTGTGAGTATGTTCGTTTGCAATAGACTAATCCATAGTTTAGTTATAAAAGCCCACGTATATCGCGTTGAAAATTTTAGGTTGAAGGCCTTATGTTATAGTGTATTTATTTTTTTAACAAGCTTTATCGACAAGAAAAATTTGTAACAAACTTTATAAACAAAAATTTTATAAAAATTTAAAAATGAGCAAAAATTTTCCTTTGCAAGGCCCGGGTCTCAAACTAGTATGGAAGGAAAAACAAAAGCTATGTAAAAGATAATTTGAAACATGATCAATATCAATAAATAAAACTTTTGAGTTCCATTTTTATGGAGCCATCATTTTGAACTTCTGACTTAACAACCCACAAAGAAGACTTTCTTTTCCCTCAGGTGGAAGACTTTCTTCATCCTTTTGATCATTCTAAATATCTGAAAATAGAAAGAAACATAAGATTAACATATCAAGTTGTTGCTGAAAGCTTAGCACAAAACCATATATGAATAGTAGAAACTAATTTTCAGGAAGGTAACATATGTTGGAAAGATATCTTTACAAAGGGAATTGAAAAACCTATACGACAATCAACTACAAGTGTTGAAAAACAAAAACAATGAGTATATAATACGACAGATAAATACAACACAGTAAAGTGACAAGCATTCAAAGAAAAAAAAATTCATGAATACTAATATTCATATGCTTGTCAGAGATATAAAATAGATTTGTTACTGCCAATAATTTCACTTGTTGATTCTACAAGATGATAATTTTTTATTTTGATAAATAATTACAAATACTATTTGAAAGAATGATAAGAAATCATACAAGAAGGAAAGATGAAAAGAAAACAACAACAAGCCATGGTGGATAAAAATTCAACAGTTATTTAGTTTCTTAAAATCTTAATATAGATAAACAATTAACACAACCATATCCCACAAAGAAGTGTTTCCATCCAATGCAATTGATTAATTATAGACAAAGAAAACACATTGAATCCAAAAATATCATGTTTATCCGAAAACAAAATGAAGTAAGTTTGCATTAATTTTTGGATCATTGGACATAGTTTCAAAAATATCGTTACTCATTTGTGAATAACGAAGACACGAGAGATGGAATATTTAATTTGATTGTAACAATATCTAGTGTTATAGATTAGGCATTTTCAATTGAAACAAAGCCACACTATTCAATTAGGTATTTTCAATTGAAACTAGGAGACCATATTTTTCAGCATTTAATTAGTCTACTTGACATTTACTAGCCAAAGGGCATGTCCATCATATTTCCCTTTTTTCTTAGTGTAAAAAAAAAAAAAACAAAGACATTTACTTGCCAATCAGAAAAGCAAAACAAAGTCAGCAGCAAAATGTGAACTCGTAAATGAATTAAACTGAAACAGCAGCCATGTAAGTGATAATTTTTTAGTACCGTTTTTTATGTAACCAACAAACGAGATCGACGGCGGCATTCAAACTCCAAGATTAGGTTTAGATTTTTTTTAGCCAAAAAGACAGCAATGGCGGCTGAACAGCTTCTTGAACACTTCAAATGTCCGATTTCACTTGAAATCATGTCTGATCTCGTTATCCTCTCCTCTAGTCAAGCCTTTGCCTATTATCTCGGTTTTTCTTAGCATACTCCACATAGTGTATGATGATGGGATATGTAGAGAAATGTTGCTCAGTATCTGGACAATAATAAGACTGCAACCAAAATACAACACAGTCAAGTGATAGACATTCAAAGAAAAAGATACATTGGTGGAGAGTATTCAAAAAATTATTTCTTGAAAGAATATTGATTCCTAAAAGAAAACACTATCAAACGGTAGTGGACGAAAATTCAACAATATTATTTAGTTTCTAAACATCATATATGCAGACTCATGGAAATTCACACAAACTTTTACCACAGTATAGGATGGCTTTCACTTCAGAAAATGCTTGAGCAGAATATGTGGCCGCCTCTTGTGCAGACAGGGACATTATTATTTATTTTCTTGTGCTAACTTAGACTTGTGCTAACTTGTCAAACTTCATAGAGGCATTAATTATGCCTCCCATCCAACATGGGTGATGGTCTTCCTCTGTCTGGATGTGCTCGGGTAGGCGTAATCATGTACTGTTTCACCTGGAATATAAAACTCAACCCCATGAGTATGATCTCTAATGGAAACCAGTAAATATGACATCCAAAAATGAGAATAGCATCCAACTATGGCTCACAATAAATGTATAACACTAAATGAAGAAAAAATATTGATTCCTAAATATTATAAAGAAAAAAAACTATTTTTGATTCTACACTAAAAAATGTAGGAAATTTTTTGACTCGATATCGATTTAAATCTTTAATTAGAAGAGTTAACGAACATATAATTAATAAATCAATAATGCGAGGCCACAAATAAGTGTTTAAAATGAAAACAACATACATCTCCATCGCTTCCATCACAAATCTCTAGATCGAAAGCAGCAACCATGCCTTCATAGATTAGGGTTTTCAAGTCATCGATATGAAGTGGCTCTGGGAAGGAACGATGAATATAATGAGAATAAAACAAATTTCGAGTTATAAATGGGAATTAAGTGATTTTTACCATTAGATTTAGTGAACCAAGAACGGATTTCGTCAATGAGTTTTTCAGCTTTTAGGTGAGAGTTTTTGCCACCTTGTTGTTAATCAACAGCGCCTCGAAAGAGCCGGCCAACGATTCAAAATATAACCAACCCCTCAGCAATCCCTGCATCACACATATCACCATGTACCAAAATCCTCAGTGCCAACATTTCGTACATAAAGAGGGTGCTATTAACATTTACTTTTTGATACACTATATAGTAGATGAGAGTTTCATCTCTTTCCGGAGAAACATAAATATGAAAAGTACAAATGATATGTGTATGCTATTCAAGCATACCTCAAAGAAAGTCAAAGCTTAACTAATAAATATTAGTTTTTTTTTTTTACGTTAGCATAAGTTTTTGTTGATAAAACTAATTTTCAAAAATGTTTTTTAAAAAAACTTATATCTCATAACATACTCATACAACACACAATTCTTAACAGTTTTGCAAAAAGTTAAAGTTCTTGCCTATTTTGATGAGTAACAACAATGTAACAATATATTTTTTTAGACAACTAATTTGTGCTTAAAAACATTTACAAGGACCAAATGAAACAAGTTGATATCATTAAGTTTCAAATTTTTATTTAAATAAACTCAAAATGTAGTTGATGATATAGTAAATCCAAATCAAAAATCAATAATATCATTTAAAATAATGCTCCAAAATACTATTTCTTTGAAACTGCCATTGTAAAAGTAATTAATAATCACCCCATCTGCCACCTCCGATAAACCGGCACCGACACCAAACTCCCGTGTGCTGATGAGGTAAATATCTCAAGCTACACCTTCCACATTCACAATTCCTCACAATAAATGCTGGAGAAATTGGTCGTCCAACAACTTGAACATGAGAGATGCTGCACCATAGTAATCCAATTTATCAGAGTTGGAAAACATATAAGCAAACATGACAACTTTTTCTTCTGAAAGTGTGATATGATACTGAGTGTGTTTGATGCACACTAAAGTACAGACTTAGGGGTCACAAAATATAATGCAAATAACAACTTCTAGTTTTGTATATTATTTAATGGTCACACAAAGCACAAGAAAAATATTATAAAATGTACTGCAATAATATGGATGTGAGAGAAATTAAAGAGAGCAGATTTGAGAAACATACCATATGTAGAATAAATTATCCTCTTTTTCTTTTACTCTACCTAACAGCTCCACTAGCAGTACATCTCCACCAAACAGAACAGGCTCAGGCTGCTTGAATGATAGATATAATTATGGGATTTGTGTCAATACCTAAAAAAGATGAAAATTTTGAATGTGACTACTAGAATTCAATCTAAACATAAATATAAAATCCGAAGTAGATTATTGAGTACCTTTTTTATGGAGCCATCCTTTTGAGCTCCTGACTTGTTGACTCACATTCACTTTTTTAATCAAAGAAATTACACTCGATATTGAGATCGAAAAATAGAACCATATCATCATGACTAAACCACCAAAGATAGGGGTTTGTAGACGACCACAAGAAATTGAAATAATTATTAAGAAATAGCATCTGATCTCTACAATGAAGCTGCAACAATTATAGCAGAAATTAGAAGAACACAGATGACAAATTAAAATTAATACATGCAAAAAAAAATAAATGAAGAAAGTGGAATTAGATCTGAGGTGTACCTGTGTGTAGTTAAACATACCAAGGGCTCGCTCATGGCAGCTTTTTGTCTACATTGGTGGAAGGGAAGGAACAACAAAATGTGAAAGTGACAAGTTGTGAAAAGGTTAGGGATAGCAGCGGCAGATAAAAGTGTGAGAGTCAGTAGCAATGGCAAGTGAAAAGAGTACCCTTTTAAAACCCTAATTATATATTATATTAGAGTTGTCAATTGGGCCAGTCCGGCCCAGCCCGCCTTAACCTGGTGGACCAGCTCATATAAATGGGTCAGAGAGGGTCGGCCCACTTGATTCATGGGCTTACATTCAAAACATATGATTCAAAACATTCTCACCTTCAATTGTGTATATAAATCAAAACCAACTTACATTCAAATATCATAAATATCAATAAAATTCTTTTAAATAATATTATTTATCATCATAATATAGTTGTATTTGACCAAAAAGTAATATTATTATATTTCTAAGGGAAGTAATGTTCTTTTTGAAACCATAATAAATAAGAATAAATTTTTCTTGAATAAAGTAAAATAAAAATACTATTATATTGACCATTTTTTTTACAAAACATTATTATATAATTTACATTGTATTATATATTATTTATTCATTATTATAGTGTTCGTATAGATCTCATTAATTTTTTTTTTAAGATAAGTGTCTTTTCTTTGTAGTAGAAGAAGATAGTGATTTTTTTTTTATCAAGCAATTAAAATAAAGACAGGATAGGGCCTGAACCTCATACAAAAAAAGTTACTGAAAAGAGAACCTTTGGAAAGGCTGCCTAGACTTATCACCAACTAGAAAAGGCAAAATAAAGCTAGGGGGCTGACCCCATCATTGGGAGGAAAAAGGGGCTAATCCTTGACCATTTTTGGCCAAAGCATTGGCCACTTGATTTCCATCCCTGTGAATATGAGAACAAATACAAGACAATCTCTTAGCTAGCACCATACAGTTAGACCATCTAGTACCAATGGATCAGGGAACTCCAACTTGAGCTTGACGTAGAAGAAGAAGATGATGATGAATTGAAGAACCATAAAGAATCTCTTGTTCAAGGTGCTTCAACTAAAACCCTAGCTTGACTTGAATTCAATTTCAATTTGATTTGATAAATTGTTTAAATTTATTTTCTAAATCTATGAAACAATTTTGAACTATTTAGGTGTTTCTTCAATTATTACCCATATAATGAAATTATTATTGATTTGTTTTTTGTTTTTCTCTTCAATTTGATTAAAATAATTAATTCATTTATTTTCAAAATCTATTTAGGTGTTGCTTCAATTATTAACGGATAATGATTTTTTTAGTGTTAGTGTTCATGAATTTATCAATTTGTTAATTTGAATGATTTTGTTGATAGAATTTGTGTGAAATGATTTTCGGTTTATTTGAATATATTTGGTTGAGCATTTTTGACTTGTGTGTGTGTGTGTGTGTGTGTGTGTGTGTGTGTGTGTGTGTGTGTGTGTTTTGTTGATATTTTTAATTGATATAAGTAAACTTATTTTTTTTCAAGAGAATTAAACTTAAATCTGATCTTATACTTTTAATATTTTATTTTGTAATTTTTATTGTTAAGGTTCATGATTTTATCATTGGATTTGTTGATCCGATCAAATGTGTGTGAAATGATTTTCTGTTAATATTTGATGGATTTTTATTTCGGATGGTGAAGCTGATAGATATTGTTGTTAAATTGATGATGTATATAAACTTGGATTTTTTATTTTTTGGTTGGGCAATTAGAAGAGGGTTTTGATTTGTCAGATATGATTGAATAAATTTGGTTTGTGGATGATCTGTAATTGAATGTTGTATCCAAATGTATTATTGATTATTGTTTCTTCAACTTACGTTTTTTGTTAGAGATAACAGAGATTTTGCTGATGATTCCAACAAATGTTGAGGTTAGCAAACATATACCCGATGATATTGCCTTTTATGTTATGTCAAAACTTCCCATCAAATCTTTGGAACGATTTGGATGCGCACGTAAGTCATGGTCTCTCTTATTTGACAACCGACATTTCATGACTATGCACCACAATAACTTCTTATCAAAGGACCATTCTTACTATCATGATATGTCTCTTCTCCTAAATCAGACAAGATGTCAAGAACATGTTTTGTATTTACTTTTTGGTGAAAGTCATGAGAATAGAGTAAAATTAGATTGGCCAAATGTGGATGGGGATGACAAACAACCTATTCAAGAGGACAATGATGACCCACCATATGACTTGGATGAGGATGCCTCTTGTTTTGAAATTTTGGGTTCAACGAGTGTTAATGGCACTCTTTGTCTCCAACTACCAACGAACTCAAGACAATTCCTTCCATTCCTGATTTTTGTGTACCTCATCAGTCGTGTGTTAATCACATTAATTATGACGGCGATAAAGATGACTTTAAGGTGATTCGGTTCACAACTTGCAGACCATTTGATGATCCTCCCTCAAGTGTTTCATTCTGGGTGATATATGGCCTACGAAAAAACTCTTGGAGAAAAATTGACATGGATCATATGCCTCCAACTTATACCGGAACTGAAGAAGTGTACATGGATGAGATGTCTCATTGGTTGGATCAAAGAAGTACACATATATTTTTGCGTCATTTGACTTCAGTAATGAATCTTTCATTACAACAGCTATACCCTCTGACATTGATGATGGTTCTAATAATTTTTTAGTATGAAGAAACTTAATGATATTGAATGGGTCTATTGCTTAAATCTCAAATTATGAAGAGACATCTACGTATCACATTTCAATTTTGGGTGAAATCGGTGTAATGGAATCATGGACTAAACTCTTTATTGTTGAAACCTTCCCTTGCCTTGAGAATCCTATTGGAGCGAGGAATAATGGAAATATACTATTTAAAAAAAACGGCAAAATATGTTGGTTTAACTTAAGTATCAGGATGATTGAGGAGATTGGTGTTAGAGCAGAGAATTGTGCCATACTATTCCATATAGAAGCATTCTTCCAATTGGATGAAGATATAGTTAATTTCTTTTCATTGATTTCTCCCAATAGATATATGACATGGCTTTTAGGATTCTACTTCTTAAAGTGGCCTGTCAAATGCTCATGCTGAATTATGAAAATGTTTGATCATATGAATTTTCCTTTATCAATTTCATTTACTCTGATGGTTCTTTATATCAATAAACTGATCTATTTATGTGGTCATAAATTGTTAACATACAGTGTAACCGTTATGTTGTTGATTTGATGCTTATAAGTTATAACCATCTATTTTTCGACTGTATTTGAGATTGCAACAACTTTTTTCTTTGGTGTTGTGTTAGTTTGCATCATCTTGTTACTTGGTTTCATAGTTCTGACATTGTACTTTTATGTTTTACACGGCTTATCCTCTTAAAGTCTCAATGTTAGTAGAATTCATTGGAATTTTCTACAAAATACTTAAACTTATACCATGTGCGTTGTTAGTCTCAATGTTAAATCTCTTGAGAGAGACTTTTGTCATGCATTGTGGTCCTATCTGGTTCAAGAGATATGTAGGCTCTGTTGTTGCACACATAGGATATCCGATTCATACACACGCAAAATCCATTGAGACACAAATTGGATTTAATTTACTTTTTTTTTCTTCAAAAAATACCAAATCTAAGTTTTTTTTAGGTAAAAGCAAACAAGTATTTTCCAACGATCCACACAAATACACTTCTTGGTAAGAATCACAAGAATCTATAAGATTGTCGTGCTAGAATGTAATGTGATATTGTGATGAATGTAGACTTAAACATCAACTGAAGAAATCTTTTTAGGTCTATGAAAGACAGGAACATTATGGAAAACCCATTGCAGTAGAGATCAATATAATTTTTGTAATTATCATGAACAATATAACTGTAGGTGATTTGGATATTAAATAACACAACAAAAATTATATTAATCATTATTCTTGTAACTAAAGACATGAAGATTATGGAATTAAATAAAGAGATCAATATATTTTTTGTAATTATCACGAACAATATAATTGTAGGTGATTTGGATATTAAATAACACAACAAAAATTATATTAATCATTATTCTTGTAACTAAAGACATGAAGATTATGGAATTAAAGAAGGAGATCAATATAATTTTTGCTGTGTTATTTAATGTCGAAAACTCGTTGCAGTGTCAATTATGGAGTAATGTTAACTGTTAGGTCAATCATTCAAAATTATCTGTGTAAGTTCCATATCTGTTACAATAGAAAATTTGGTAATCGAACAAACTTATGTAAATTCTCGAAAACAACAGCAGAAAGGAGAGCATGCAATAAATAACTACCATGTTCTTCGGTCGTAGCATAACTCATTCTTCCCTCCACATGTACATTTGAGGTAACATCACCACAATTTTATTGACAAAATCGACAACAGAAATATTCTATGTAATATTTAAATCGTTGAGAAAAGATACAAAATCTGAAAATCAGATTGGATGTTCACTCACTCTCTCCAACTTTTCATTCGATTGTTTTCTCTCGCTTCATTTTCATTTCTCCTATTTTCCAATTGCTTGTATACTTCTTATGATTTTCAATCTTCACGGGAATACTAAATCTTGTTATCTTAATCAGGTAGCATATTTTCTGGCATACAAAGAAAACACACCAAAACTTGCTTACCAAAACATCCCGGTTGACAAAACTCTGATTGTCATTAATTGGCATCTAAATAGAAAACCTTAACTTATATATTATTTATCTTCAACTACTAGAACACAATTTTATGCATTTCAAATTCTACTTTTTTGTTTTGGTATATTTTGATTTTATTAGCTAATTTGCAAAAGAAAAGCAAAAACAAAATCCCAAAATTAAGCATAGTGACATAGATAGTTTATGTAGAAAGTGATGTGATGAAATTCAAACATAGATATGATCCTTATTACACTTGAATATGGTTTTATTTCTACATTCTTGCAATTGAAATAGAAATCATATCAGTTTGTAGATAGAGAGTTAACGATCAAAGTAAATAAAATTGATAAAGCAAAATTCATATGATTAAATAGTTTCTTATTTCAGCACATACCTGTTCTTGTAATTTGAGCATTTGAAATGCCACTCTTAGTAAAAAGTATAATCCTAGTAGCCATAATCATATACCTCTTCAGAGAGATCAATGAAAAAAACTAACTATATAGCATGTCACATGTCTCTGTTATTAAGTCAAAATTCATTATAAGAAACTTGACATTTAGTGACAACAGAAATCATAAGTATATGCCCTTTCTTCGTAGGTATAGCTCCAAAGAGCTATACCTCGGCCATTTTTTCCGTGGTTGATACTGGTATTACCTATGAATTAGATCCGTCACTATTGCCTTTAGTGATGAAACTTAGCTGTTGGTCAAAACAATTAGGTTTTGCCTACGGATTTGGAACGTAGACATAGATCCTATTCAGAACTAGAAATGTTTTTTTACCTATGGATTTGGAAGCAAGTATAGAACTACAAATGGTTTTTACCTACGACTACTTCCATCACTACAAACTTGGAGCCCTATCATTTGTTGGTATAGATTTGTTACCCTGAATGACAATTATTATACACATCACATTCTTGATGCTATATTATTTGGAATTTTTATTTTATGAAATTAATCAAATTACAAATTAAACCAGTCAATTAAATAAATATATTTAGAAAGCAGAAAATATTTCCATACCATATATATTTAAGATTAACATCAATTCTTACAAATATAGATATTAACAAAAGTTAAATCATGTCAAATCCTATTGTACTTCAGAGCATTAACCAAAACAAGACGTACCACATTAGACATACAAAGCCTTATATATAACAATGTCAATAAATAAAAGAACCGCAAAAAAATGGAATCTAGGTGATAAAACATTATAATTATAAAACATCATCATTAAAGTGTTCAAATAGAAGACGCAAAAGATAAAAACGACTGAAACATAAAATCTGTATTTAATTAAGAGATGTTACAATATACATAACATACCGGAGATAACCCCAGGACCAGCATGGGTGTGGCTTCCACTTATAGGGGCAATGGCGTGTTACAAAAAAGGTTGGACCTGAATTCCCTGCGTCAAGTGAATCATCATTAAGTCATACAGGTGGATAACGGTATTGGATGAAGATCAGAAGACTCATATTCTATTTGCACAAAATCAGTTCTAATTTAGAATATAAGCCGTCAAATATTCGTCCAACGACTATAATAGTTCTGCGTGAATACATGGAATTGGAATCCAATTTTGAAAGACCAACTTATTATGGGTACTAGTATTGCAATTTATGAGTCTATAATTGGATGCTACTTGAGATGAAATAATTTAATTCAAAGCATTAACAAATACACTACTAGGAGAAATCTATCAACAATAGTCAATCTATCAACTATACTACTAGCATAAATTATCGAAATTTTTCTTCATGGTCAATCTATTGCAATAATTTCTTATAGTAACTATCATGGTAATATATTGAAAGAAGATCAGTTACTATTGTTACCTTGCATTAAGCCTCTCAAGTACTTTGATGGTAACAAGCTGTAAAGCCATACAAGCATCAACATACCTTATTGTCATTGATCAACAACTAAACCAAAAGGCTCCGATTATTTGACTTTAAAAACTTGCACACGATTCTGTGCATTTAAAATTCCACCTTTTATTCTGGAATGCATTGATTTTATTAACTAGTTTGCAATAAAAAATAGATAAAGCTAAAATTATTCCATAAGTGCACTCAAAATTGAAATGTGAAATGTACATGTCTCGGTATTATTCAAGATGAAAGCAATGGACCCATTCTATCTCACCAAGTGTCTCAGTACCAAAAATCTATTAAACAATAATCTAATTAAGAGGGTATGGGTGTTCTAATGACAATATCATCGTTGAAGTCAAACGACAAAAACAAATGTGTGGGTGGTATTGTTTTATTCAACTAATGAGACGCTCCACCCATATACACTTGTTCATCGTTTATATCGATATAAATTTTCCTCCAAGAGTACTGTGTTTAGGCTATGTATCTCTTAAAAAGAACAATTCATTCATGAAGGTTAAATGGTTGTGAACTTACTCACCTCATAGTAATCTTTAATCCGGTCATTGTTTCAACTTGAAATAATTCATTCTAGAGGTCTAGAGGTTACTAAAGGTACAAAAGATCATGTGCTACAGAGGATCAACATATGGGAACATCACAGAGAGATGTATCATCATCATTTTTTTTAAGAGGTCAAGAATACGTTTTGTATTCTCATTATGGTGATAATTTTGAAAATAGAGTTAAATTATTGACCAAACCCTCTATGTTGATCCTTTGTAGCACATGATTTTCTGTACCTCTAGTAACCTCTGGACCTCTAGAATGAATTACTTCAAGTCCAAACAATGAATGCATTAAAGAAGACTATAAGGTGATTCGGTTCACGGACCTTCATGATTGAACTATTTTTTTTAGGGGATATAATGACGTAAAAAAAAAACGTGTCCCACTACCATTTGAAGAGTTAAATCTAAACATAAAACACAAGTAAAATTCATGAATATCATGAAAAGATGTCATAAAACACAAGCAAAGTTCATGAATATAATAAAACACGAGTGATATTCATGAATTTATAGAGTATCATGAAAAGTTTCATAACATTCTCAACTCTAATTGTGTATATAAATCAAAACCAACTTAAATTCACATATCATAAATATCAATAAAATTCTTTTAAATAATATTATTTATCATCATAAATAGTTGTATTTGACCAAAAAGTAATATTATTATATTTCTAAGGGAAGTAATATTCTTTTTGAAACCACAATAAATAAGAATAAATTTTGTTGACCATTCTTTTTACAAAACATTATTATTTAATTTACATTTAATTATATTATTATTTTTTCTCATTATATCCTTTGTATAGATCTCATTCAATTTTTTTAAGATAAGTGTCTTTTCTTTTCTTTTCTTTGTCTTTTTTTTTTTTGATCAAGCAATTAAAATAAAGACAGGTTAGGGCCTAGACCACATACAAAAAAGTTACTGAAAAGGGAACCTTCTGAAAGGTTGCCTAGACTTATCTCTAACTAGAAAAGGCAAAATAAAGCTAGGGGTCTGACCCCACCATTGGGACGTAAAAGGGGCTAATCCTTGACCATTTTTGGCCAAAGCATTGGCCACTTGATTTCCTTCCCTGTGAATATGAGAACAAATACAAGACAAACTCTTAGCTAGCACCATACATTTAGACCATCTAGTACAATAGACCAGGGAAACCCAACTTGAGCTCAGGTAGAAGAAAGAAGAAAGAAGAAGAAGAACCTTAAAGAATCTCTTGTTCAAGGTTCTTCAAATTAAACCCTAGCTTGACTTCAATTTAATTTCAATTTAATTTGATAAATTGTTTAATTTTATTTTCTAAATCTATGAAATTTTTTTGAATTATTTAGGTGTTGCTTCAATTACTAACCATATAATGAAATTATTATTGATTTGTTTTTTGTTTTTCTCTTCAATTTGATTCAAATAACTTATTCATTTTTTTTTCAAAATCTATTTAGGTGTTGCTTCAATTATTAACGGATAATGATTTTTTTAGTGTTAGTGTTCATGAATTTATCAATTTGTTAATTTGAATGACTTTGTTGTTAGAATTTGTGTGAAATGATTTTTGGTTTTTTTGAAGTTCATAGTTTTAGTTGAGCATTTTTAACTTGTGTGTGTGTGTGTGTGTGTGTGTGTGTGTGTGTGTGTGTGTGTGTGTGTGTGTGTGTGTGTGTGTGTGTGTTTTGAAGTTCATAGTTTTAGTTGAGCATTTTTGAAGTTCATATAAATTTGGTTTGTGGATGATCTGTAATTGAATGTTGTATCCAAATTTATTATTGATTATTGTTCCTTCAATTTACGTTTTTTGTTGGAGATGATGGAGATTTCGTTGATGACTCCAACAAAAGTTGAGGTTAGCAAATATATACCCGATGATATTGCCTTCCATGTTCTGTCAAAACTTCCCATGAAATCTTTGAAACGATTTGGATGCGCACGTAAGTCATGGTCTCTCGTATTTGACAACCATCATTTCATGACTATGCACCGCAATAATTTCTTATCAAAGGAGCATTCTTATTATCATGATATGTCTCTTCTCCTAAATCTGACAAGACGTCAAGAACATGTTTTGTATTCTCCTTCTGGTGAAAGGTTTGAGAATAGAGTTAAATTAGATTGGCCGAAAGTGGATGGGAATGACAAACAACCTGTTCAAGAGGACAATGATGACCCACCATATGACTTGGATGAGGATGCCTCTAGTTTTGAAATTTTGGGTTCAGCGAGTGTTCATGGCACTCTATGTCTCCATTCTTACTACTATGGAATTGAGAAACTTACCTTATGGAATCCAACTACCAACGAACTGAAGTCAATTCCTTCCAGTCCTATTTTCTCTGTAGATCATCGGTCGTATGTTAATCACATTCAATATCTTGTTGGTTATGACGGCGTTAAAGATGACTTTAAGGTGATTCGATTCACAACTTGTAGACCATTTGATGATCCTAACTCAAGTGTTTCATTTTGGGTTATATATAGCCTACGCAAAAACTCTTGGAGAAAAATTGATATGGATCATATGCCTCTAACTTATACAGGGACTGAAGAAGTGTACATGGATGGGATGTCTCATTGGTTGGACCAAAGAAGTCCACATATAATTTTGTTGTCATTTGACTTCAGCAATGAATCTTTCATTACAACAGCCATACCCTCATACATCGATGATGGTTCTTATAATATTTTGGTATGGAGAAACTTAATGATATTGAATGGGTCTATTGCTTTCATGTCAAATTATGAAGAGACGTCTACGTATCACATTTCAATTTTGGGTGAACCCGGTGTAATAGAATCATGGACTGAATTCTTTATTGTTGAAACCTTCACTAGCCTTGAGTATCCTATTGGAGCGGGGAAGAATGGCAATATACTATTTAGAAAAAAAGACGGCGAACTATGTTGGTTTAACTTAAGTACTAAGATGATTGAGGAGATTGGTGTTAGAGCAGAGAGTTGTTCCATACTATTCCATATAGAAAGTATTCTTCCAATTGGATGAAGATATTGTTAATTTCTTTTCATCCATTTCTCGCAAGAGATATATGACATGACTTTTAGTATTCTACTTTGTACTTAACGTGGCTTGTCAAATGCTCATGCTGAAATAAAAAACTGTTTCATCATATGAATTTTCCATTATCAATTTCATTTATTTTGATAGTTCTTTCTATCTATAAACTGATCTATTTATGTGGTCATAAATTGTTCATATAGTGTAACTGTTCTGTTGTTGATTTTATGCTTATTATAAGTTATAACCATTTATTTCTCGACTGTATTTGAGATTGCAACAACTTGCACTAATCAAGAGATATATGACATGACTTTTGAGGAACCATTTATTACTCATTTAGTTTGCATCATCTTGTTACTTGGTTTCATTGTTCTAACGTTGTGCTTTTATGTTTTAAACGACTCATCCTTCTAAAGTCTCAATGTTGGTATAAAACAGTGGAATTTTATGCAAAATACTTGAACTTATACCACGTGCATTGTTAGTTATAGATATTTCCAACCTTAATGTGGATTCTCTTTCTCTTTACTTGAGACATGAGAACACTTGAGAATGCAACAGTCTTAAATCTCTTGAGGGAGACTTTTGTCACGCACGGTGGTCCTATCTGGTTCAAGAGATATGTAGGCTCTGTTGTTGCACACATAGGATATCTGATTATACACGCAAAATCCATTGAGACACAAATTGGATTCAATTTACTTTTTTTTCTTCAACAAATACCAAATCTAATTTTTTTTTTTAGGTAAAAGCAAACAAGTATTTTCCAACGATCCAAATAAATATACTTCTCGGTAAGAATCACAAGAATCTATAAGACTGTCCTGCTAGAATGTAATGTGATATATTGTGATGAATGTGGACTTAAATATCAACTGAAGAAATCTTTTTAGGTCTATGAAAGACAGGAACATTATAGAATATCACTCCATTGAGAATATCACTCCTAGAAAACAAAGAAAATATTAACAACTTTAGTGAGAATTAATTTAATACCATTTATATTATCTTCATTATTGCTTGGACCATGGGAATTGAAAGGGTTAGGAACACTAGAAACATCAGTAACCTATATTATAAAATAGAAAATTGCAGATAAAGATTAGTATTAAATCAAGAGTATTGCTAAATTCAACGCATTCAACTAATTGTGTAACTCAAACATAAAAATAGCATTATTTTCATAAAAATGTAATAATATAAATGCCATGTTCCGGAATTCACTGATGGACGAGGTTAAAATAAATTTTTTAAATAATAAATAATAATAACAACACTCACATTTAGTGGAATACATGGGGTGGTGGGTGTTCGTCAAATTTCGTTTAACCGTTATTCGCACCAATATGCATTTCTCTTAAATGAATGACAACTTATATTTTTATACAAAGATTAATAAATTTTCTTCTCTAGAAAAATGACTACAATCCCTCGATAGTCTTAACTCTATCACGTAGCTCTTTGTTTTCAGACAAATCAACATTTGATTTTATAGATTTAGGTCATACATCGCACACGCCCCTTCTTTGTAGCTCTTTGTACTTCCAAGACATAGAATCCTACATGTTTTGGGTTAATTGAGATGTTCCAGCCTCATTATTATGTTTTTTTTAGTTCTTAATAAACCATAAAATAGAATTAAAAACAGTTGGCAATCATGCATGAAAAGGCACGAGAGTATCTTGGTGCTGCTATCAAAACACAAGCAGTTGGAAAAATATAGTGGAAAAAGTGTGTACTCAAGCATTTAATCTGTTGATCCCATTGCTAACATGCTAAAGCACCTAAACTATATTTTACAAGCCACACAACAAACAATACTCTATTCACTCTTGGTTTTCCATATCTAACAAAGCATTATTACACTACCATTGCTATTATTTTCTAGTTCTAAATCTCAGATATCGCATACACAAATATATATATATATATATATATATATATATATATATATATATATATATTCGGCACTACATTAAATCAAACAACAACAAGATATCATACTTTCAAATGGTATTACAAGATTTTGATTCAAAATTCTGCGAAACAGAGAATCATTATGTACTTAAACATCCAAGCAAACCTAAAACACGAAGAACCATCCTACATTCCAAAACTGTTAGATACTTACAATTATTCTTGCAACTTTTTCATTCACAATTGACCCATCTTTACGTGTGCAAGTTTCAATGTAAATATCTTGTCGTCCAGGCATCACTCCTTTTCCATTTTTCATTTAAAAACCAAACAAACATGTTATATGTTTACTGTTTTTAAACAACTCACCCAAAAAAAAAACAAAAATGAAACCTTTTCATCAATAAACTTTGGGAGACTTTTTGTTTCTATACAATAGACATTGTAATACTTAGAACAATTTTCACTACAAAAAATAGCGCCTAATTGTGGCGGTTTTAAGCATAGTTTGCGGCGGTTTTTAACCTCCGCGAGTCATTTTGCGGGATTTTTCAAAACCCCCGCTTATACTAATCCCACAAATTATCTGCGAGGGTTTTTCACGACTGCTGGTATTCATATCAAAAACCTCCGCAATATAAGTGTTTTATTTGCGGGAGTTTTTAACCTCCTTAGATACATTGTTTTTAATTTTTTTTTATTTCCTTTTTGTTTGTTTTGTGGGAGATTTTAACCTCCTCTAATACAGTGATGATATAATTTTTTTTTTAATCATTTTTTCTATATCTAATCTAAGTTGTTTTTAATTGCAATTTAATGGTATTGTAAGATTTAATTTTTTGATTTTATCAATACACTCAATTCAAAAATAAATATCATCAATAACTTAAATATTGTAGTCCAAAATACCCATATATAATCTAATATCAATTGTGGCAATACAAAACATAATTAATAATAGCATAAAATATGTCTTCCTCTATAAGGGTTATATATCATCATAACAAAACATAGAGTCATTATCTCTTATTCTACCATTATATATAATAAAATATGTCTTCCTCTAAAAGGAATATATATCATCATAACAAAACATAGAGTCAATATCTCTTCTTCTACCATTATATATAATCTAAAAAACATCAGATGTTGCTTCCACCACATGATCCTCTTGCGTTCAAAGGCGAATTAGGCTCACTTGGAAGATTTGTCGACTGAAATTAAAAAAGAAAACACTTCGTTAGTTAAAATAATATTTAGATGTTCTATGTTTTATGGAGAAGGTGCTTGTGAAAAAGAAGTTTTTTGTTATATTTTCTGCGTGAGAAAAGGAAAAAAGAGATAAGTTGTTTGTTTTATGGAGAAATAATATTTAGATGAAAAAAAAAGAGGAAAACGGAAAAAAATAATGAAATATTGAAAATAGGAGCGCGCATGTGAAAAAAAATTGTGGGGAGAGTGAAATTGGAAAAAGGGACTTTAATTTGTGGGGGTTATTAAACTTAATTTGTGGGGGTTATTAAACTGCCGTAGAATAAGAGCCATATGCTGAACTTGAAATTAGTCACTAAACTTGAAATTTTTTCAATTATTTAATCCTTACCCTTTGTTTAAACCACTCAGTAAATTTTTTTTGACCATGTTGCTTGTCAATTTCAAGTTGTGACAATCTCTGCTTTTGATTTTGTCTCTTGAGAAGTTTCAGGTGCTCACTAAAAATTACGACAGTGAAAACTGTATAAAAAGTTCTGATTATGTCTCATAATTAGTATATAAAAATGAAATATGATTTGTCTATTACTCTATATATGGAGAAACCGCATCACAGTCAGAAAGCACATATCTTTGTGCTTGCGTTAACTCTTTCTTGTCAAGTTTAGTTCTATTCACTCTCCTCCGTTTCCCTAATTGGACTTTTTTTTTTCACACCTAATGGTCGTCCAATAGGATGTAAAAAGGTAATATTATTATCTTTCAATGTAGAATCCATTTGATCATCATTTCTGCTAGGTCGATTCAACGTAGTTTCAATTCCAGATGGATATGATGAACAAAATGTTAAACATTCATTGGCCAAAAAGGTATATATGCTTCTAAACACAATAAGATTTTATTATAACTTTTCATAAAATATTTTCCCCCTAATTTCTTATTTTTTTGAAATGACAAAGAAAATATATTCAAACCCAAGATAATGCGATCAACTTGAACCTCAAAATTAAGTTAAGGGGCCAAAAACTATTTAAGCATGCTTTTAAAAATAAAAAGCGAGAATTTTTCATCCTTCATTTTTTTAACTCTAATTGATCGACCCAAATTCATAAATTCTTTAACTCAGGAAAAAAATCTCAAAAATCTTGATTTGCTCCTTTAATTTATTAGGCCAAACATATCCAAGCATCTACATGGAGATTTTAGTGGCTTCAAGGAGATTTGAACTCTTTCCCATACAAATCAAAAGGCATTATCAAAGAAGATTATTTTGTTCATACCTTCATGTGAGGTTCTAAATGTATGTGATCATGGTTCAACAAGTTTTAACAAGGCATTATCAAATAATATTATTTTGTTCATACCTTCATGTGAGGTTCTAAATGTATGTGATCATGGTTCAACAAGTTTTAACAAGGCATTATCAAAGAAGATTATTTTGTTCATCCCTTCATTTGATGTTCTAAATGTATGTGATCATAGTTTACAATCTTTTCCATAAACATGACCAAAAACATTACTATGAACACTGATTAATAAAACAATAACAATAAATTTCAAGTTCTCATCAAACTTATTAGTCTGCATCATCCTTCAATTTACAAACACCTCAAACCAGAATCAATCATTGACAAACCACCCAACCATCATACAATGAGGTAAAAGTTCCACCACCATTAGCATGTGCGTAATCAAGGATGGCTTCTCAAGCACAATGTTCCCATTCTCTAGCAATATCCTTGATCAACCATGGTTTATTCAAGCTCTGCAGATTAAGTCTCAACTTTCCTTTCGCTCTCTCAAACAGATCTCTCAGGTTGTCACTGTAAGAGAAAAAGTCACAAAAGATAGACAATCGAAAGACTAAGAAAACTCTTGTTTGGTTAAAAGCACAAACCACATAGCTTGAAAATAATTAAAACATAACATTTACTTGCACACTTGTATCATGTATCATATGACTAACATGTAACATCTATTTCTTATCTAATTCAATACATATCAATATTGCATTGTTTTATTATCCTGACAAAGAAGCATTCTTGTATCTATAGTAGGAAGTTTTTTTGACACTAACTAACTAACTAATATAGGAAGCAAATAGTTGACTTAGAGCAGCTTCTAATCATTATAGACAAAATAGTCTCTAACCTGACTTTCAATGGCAACTTGTCAAGTATCACAAGAGAGGAAGATGGATAACAAGCAGGAATCAGCAACCGCAGTGGTTTGATCTATGACTGCAGAGCCCATAAACATACTCAACGAGATTTAATTAATTCAAAATAATTGATACAAATTGTTCAAAATAGTATAAAAAATGCATTAACCTTTTTATCAGAAGTGAAAAGACATACGAGGTCCTGATTGATAGTCACTGCATTGAAAAGGATATTAACATATAATCCTTCACTTATTTTAGTAGCTGCTCCAAGCGCACTTTTAACATTTCCCTTTTCAATAACAACCTTACAATCGAACATCCGATTGTTTATAACTCTTACTTCTTTTAAAAAAATCTGATTTTCCTCCTAGAGTTAACAATGTGACAATGATATTCTTGTAAAAAAAGTGAAAAATAATTAATTGTATAGTTTCTTGTAGTTTTTTATCGTGGAAGAAATTTACCCGCAGTTTGTTTTATCTTGGTTTTCGGGTGTCAAACATTGATTACGTTTGAACCTTTTAAACCGGTGATATCTTATTTTTTCTTGGGAAGGGAAAAAGTAAGCAAAACCCTTGAGAATCGAGGTCCGGGAGTTGTTTTCGCTACGGGAAGGTGTTAGGCACCCATAACGACTATAGTAACCTATAGGAACCGTCTTTAATTTCTACGCGCGCGCTCTATTTTTAAATGCTATTTTGAAAGATGTTGTTAGACCTAAAAGTTTCTAAGTGAAGAATTGGAGGGAGAAGAATGTTTTTGGATTTTTATTTTAGTTGAATTGAAGGAATTTTGTTCCTTGCCTACGTACCCGATTAAGGGATCAAATCCACCGTAGTTCTCTTCCAAAAATGTTTTTGTTTTTGTTGGTTGATTTTAAGTTTGAAAATGGGATTTTGAAGAATAGAAAGAGGCCTCAAGGGCATGAGATTAGGAAATTGTGAGGTTGAATTAGTCATTTGCAAAATATGGTCTAAACATGGTTATTTTCATTGAAATTTGATTAAGAAAATGAAAAAGGAAAATACAATGGGATTTTGATCCCAAGGTTTATTATGAAAAATGTTTGAGTGATGTTATTCATATTTTTTGGAAAATTGATTTTTCTAAGTATAAAGCCTAAACATTCATCTAAACATACAATCCTAAACATACATCTAAACATGCATACTCTAACTATATAGTGATGTGTGTGCATGTGTCGGTGCTTGTGTCGGTGTACATTGTTAGAGTCCATTGTCCTTTACATCATACCCTAAATACATTCTATGGCCTCCTTGCCAAGAAAATTAAAAGTGCATAAAGGAAAAATATTACAAAACCCCTAAGTGTTTACATTCTAACTTTGGTACAAATTAAATTGCAAGAAGGAAATAGAGATGGATATGGGATGAAATGGAGATGCTTATGAAATGATGAAACATAAAATGAGTTAGTAGCACATGACAATATCAAAGGAAGTAAAGCAAGAGAAATATTAGAATATAAAGGATAGAAAATAAAGGCAAAATGAATGCAAATATGTCTAAAATTCATTCATAGAATGCAAGAACCATATGACCTATAATTCTCACATTCCAATGCATTTTTAAAGGCTTAGAAACAAGTCTTGGAATGGGAATTAAGGCAACATGATTTACTTGGCATTTTAAAATAAATTTTAAGCATATTTACATTATCTATTCACACAAGTAACTTGTAAACTAAGTAATCCATCAATATTCACATGCATGCAGTAAAATCAAACACAAACAGTAGTAATAAACTCATAAAATCATATAACATGTATCACAAACAATTATCAAGAAATTGAAATAGAATTAGACAAAATTTTCATGAACTTTCACATAAAATCAAGGAAATAAAGCAAGAGAATGCAATAACATTTTCCATCAAGATTTTCAGTAAACAAAATGCATAAAAACGTCACAAAAATACTAAGAAAATTCTATGAATTTTCCTAGGACTTTCTGAAACATTTTAAGCATGTCAAGAGGTGCAAAAATCAAAGACAGTGAAGGAAATAGCAAAAAAATAAAGGAAAAAACGAAGTTAAACAAACACAGGCCCAAGTCCAAGGGTTTGAATTGGATCTGGGTGATCCAACTGCTTTGTAGCCTTCAGATCAACCCAGTTCCTTCTCAAACCCTAAATCCAAGGGTTGAGAATGCGTGGCACATGATAGGCTAGGTAAGGCGCATGTAAACACAAGATCAGGGGCGTACACATCACTAGGAAGCAGATCAAACGGTGAGGAAGCAAGAGAGAGCGGTTTGGGGAGTGAACCAGACTGGTTCAAGTGAACCGGTCCGGTTCACTCCCTATAAAAACTTGGGAGCCGGTTTTTTCTTCATTTCAAACCAATCTTTCTCTTTCTTCTCTCATATCTCTCTCGTTCTCTCTTTTTCTCCACCTAAACCCTAACGGCGCCATTCATGACTTCTTCTATGATTTTGACACCTCAAACATGATTTTTGGCTCACAAACTATGAATCAATACTCAAATTGACACTGAACGAACATGAATTACTTCGATCTTGCTATCTTTTTGAGAAAAGTGGTTCAAACCGTTTCGAACTCGTAGTTTTTCGCAGAAAAGTATTCGGAACACTTCGATCTTGAAGTTTCTTGAAAGAAACTGTTCGAACTGCTTCGATTTTGGTATTTTTGACATGAAATCGTTCGAAATAGTTTGAACTTGTTGTTCTTGATGGAAAATTTGTTCGAAGTGATTCGAACTCGTTGATTCGAACGGCTTTAATCTCAAACTCTCACCAATTCGAAACGTTTCGGATATCTGGAGATTTTGGGAACTGAAACCCTAATTTGATTCGTCCTCTATGTTAATGATGAATTTGCGCTTTGAATCAGAAGGTAAACGGTGAATTGTCATTATTTTCGAAATTAGGGTTTCGTTTCAATTTTTTTGGATCTTTTCGAACTTTCACTCCAATTCACCGTTTAATCTTTCACTTATAACCTTCGATGATGATTATGAATGAAAACGAGAAGGTTTACACGAGTTTACCTGGACTTGTTTGGAGGTTCGAACAAAGAAAGATCCTGCACTTGTTCTTGATTGTTCTGGTAAGCTCTACGAAGATACTGAAAATAAATCAGTTCCTCTTACTTTCTCTTTCGCTGATTCAGAACACGCTTCGATTATCTCTTCTTCTCTTTTCTTTTTGTCTCTGTGATCGTATGATTCATCACTCCAATGATGAATTCATGCTTGAATTGCAGGGAACAAACTCGATGATGATGATTACGCAAGTGATCACTGAGAGTTTGTTGAATCTGAAACCGTTCTTTGATGAATTGCAAGCTTTTGATTTCAATTCTTGGAAACTTGTGTTGATTTTCCTGAATTTGACGATGAACTGATGAATTTGTGGTGTTTTTTGTTCGAATTTGTGAGGAATTGGTGTAATTTTGTGTTTGTTATGGTGGCCGGAGTTCTGTTATGGTGGTTTTTGCGGTGGTTGGAATGTTTGTTACGGTGGCGAGGGTTTCTGAGGAGAGAGAGAAAGTTTGTTAGAATTTTCGATGAGGTGTCCTTTTTGGAATGGTGAATCTGACACTTGTGCAGTGAAAATCCCCTTTTATAATCTGCCATGTGGCCTCTGACCCAATGGATAGCTGACACGTACACTGGACTTGCTTGGACTGAAATAATCTTGAGGACTGATCTGCAATTCTTGAAACTTTGGGACAATTTGCAAAAGAAGGACTAGACTGCAAAATTTTCTATGATTAAGGGACTGAATCGCAACTTTTTGATACCAAAGGACCAAAATATAAATCGAAAAAGACTTTTTAAAGAAAAATAAAATGAAAAGAAGGACTAAGTGCAATTTTCGAAAGTAAAAGGACCAAAATGCAATTTTTAAAAGTTTTAGGACTAAAATGAAAAAAAACTAATAAAATTGGAATAAAATTGGTAAATTGGAAAGAACGT
This sequence comes from Medicago sativa, assembly GCF_051527215.1. Classification (NCBI taxonomy): domain Eukaryota; kingdom Viridiplantae; phylum Streptophyta; class Magnoliopsida; order Fabales; family Fabaceae; genus Medicago; species Medicago sativa. The sequence goes on along the minus strand of NC_140756.1, from coordinate 32,022,165 downwards.
AAAGTGAAACAAATAAAATTGACAAAACGGACTAAAATGAACCAATGGCCTAAATGAGGTACTTTAAAGTAACCTCTCTCTGCCAAAATTTCGTGTGAAATGACCAAAATGCCCCTGTATGTGAATTCTGCAGATAACATTGAAATAAAATGCAGAGAAGGATGCAATTGATCGGAGACAGTTCAAATGACTTATGATGCAAGAAAAGAAAAATTGGCTAGTATTTTTAGGTCCAAAATTAGGGTATAACACAGTTGAGGACACTTTGCTTTAAATATGAATTCATTCAAGTTAGATTCCGCAGCTTCAGTCAACTGATTGAAACTGTCGCCCGTGCTAGCTAAAATGCTAGGAGAATCATAGGCAGTTGCAACAAAGCTACGAGGCATTTTCCATTCTGTGGAAACAAATCAATGGTAGTCACAATCTTTCCAATGAATACGCATCAATATGAAATGCAAATTAAACACTACAATGGCGAGAGACCGCACCTTCCGGAATAATAAAATCTGGTAGTACTAGTTCATCCGACATCTCTGGTAGTTCATTAAACAATTTTTCCTTTGGTAACGCATCATTCAAATGAACCACCTCTTTAATATCAGCAACAGCTGCACTCAAAGCTTCGGGCGAAATGGATGTAAGCTGAAAATTATATCAGAACCATAGAGTTTACTACGTATCCACAGACAAATTTAATGAGTCAATGAAAAGCCTAAAGAGGAGCGTGCAAAACTTTAGGCCAACCGCTTTAATAAGTCTCTGCACTGCAAGACTTTGCTCATCAGAACCGGGTGCAGATTTTCGAGAAACTTGATCTTTAACCAACGGAGAAGGAGAAATCCTCTGAGTGCTGGTGTTCAAACCAAATGTGTCCGTTGCTAGAATCCTCTGAGTGCTTTAACCAACGGAGAAGGAGAAATCCTCTGAGTGTTGGTGTTCAAACCAAATGTTTCAGTTGCTAGAATCCTTGGAGCATTGATACTTGTACCAGATGTTTGAGGTTCTTGTGGTGTAAGGTGTGTATGGTGTGTTTGTGTTCAAATAGGCCACAAATAGAACGCTTGCATGGAAAAGCAATGAAAAGCAAAAACTCCATATTAATAATAATAATAATAATAATAATCATAATCATCTTAATTATTGTAAGAATATATTTAAATGGAATTACCATAGATGAATGATAGAAAATAATTACATTTCCTCAAAAAAAAAAAAAATTATTACATTGCTTCCGTCAAAAAAAAAGAGTTGCAATGCTGGAATTCTGGATTTATTGTTTGATGTGAAAAGAAAGTTACTTTTTCTTTCTATTAACTAGCATCAAGACACTAAAATAAAGATTTTTTTAGTGTCTAATATGTCCTTATGATTGTGCATTATTCATTCTATTGTGTTGGATTGTACTTATTTTATTAGTATTTAACAAAAAAAATTATTGATGATTTAAATAATAATATAAAAATGATAAACTGGTGTACATGAAGGGTAAAAATAGAAGAAAAAAAATTTGCCCCAAAAATTATGCATTAAATAAATTTTCTTGTTTTTTTGTTAAATGGAAGGTTGGAAATAAGTTATATCGTCTTAATAATGAAGTTAATTAGTACTTGAGTACTAAATGAACAAAATATGAATTAAAAATATTTATTGAATAAGTCATAAATCTTCATGTATTAAATAACTATTGAATAAGTACGTCAATCTTCATGTACCTCAATTAATAAACATCTGGAGTTTACTTCAGTCCTAATTATAAGAAAAGTCAAACATTTCAATCTGAATTACTTTCTTATTTTACTTTTATATACTCCTATTCTATCTTCAATAAAACGTAACCCTTGAATCAAAGTGGGTTTTAGAACAATGCATGTAAGAACAACTTGTTACTCTAATATGTGTTCAAATGTGTAGGACCATATAATTAAATTCTGACTTCAAGGTAAAGTTTCGGTACTGGTACATCAAATTTTGAGCACAATGAAAGCATTATGGGACTAAAATAAAACATTGGAAACTTCTGAAGAATTGGAAGATAATATGATGAAAGGTCAACAGAAAGTCAAAGCTCTGATCAGAAGCTCTATGTTAATATAACACCAAACTTTAAAGACAAGAGGTGAATCAATTTTGAACATTGGTATTGAACAATACTACCCGGTGTCAATTTGGTTGGACTAATTTAGCTTTTTAAAAAAAAAAATTGTTCTTGAAGAATTAAGACCCATAGAAACAGTTGGCAATCACCCAGCTTCATTCTAGGATCTATGATGACATTCACAAAACAACATCAATAGAAGATACGTAAGAAGAAATTTAATACCCTTTTGACTGTGTTGCACACATTTTTCAGTGTTGTTAATTGCATATTGCGAAAAATAGGGCTAATTTGATCAAACAACAATGGTATTTAAACACCCCAACTTTTCATACATCCATTCAAATGTCATTTTATTTCTATCTCTCACTTCCTATATCATCAGCTAACTATAACATCACTCCTTTTCTCTTTTTATTTTTTTGTTTAACGGTGTATACACCCACATGAGGTGTAAACATAACATTTTCTATGTTCAAATCCAGCTAGCACAGTAGATTTTTGTTTTTTTTTTTGTAGATATTTTTAAAAAATTAAAATGGGATTTTTTTTTCTCGCTCCTGCCACCCTAATACTTATGGAAGGTATTTTCAATTGAAAAAAAGAGATGGTCGGAGTTTACACCATTTAATTAGTAGACATGACAATTACTAGCCAATTTGAAAAGAAAAACAAAATCAGCTAGGGGTGAGCACAACTACCGAACCCGCCCGCAAACCGAGATATCCGAGTCAACCGTGGGTCTATCGAGCGGGTTGAAATGGGGTTCGGGTCTTGAAATAGCTGAATTCAGTTATAAGTGGGTTAGTTCGGTCGGTTACGGTTCTGAAAAAATGAATCCGTCGAAGCCCACACCCGTCCGAAAGGCACTTCATTTTAAATTATGTAGATTTACTTTCACCCACGTGCTTGTTTGCCAGCTAGCATACCTATTGGTACTTTACAGTATAACAGGTTTTCAACTTTTTAATGAGACTTTTATTAACATTATTAATTTATTATTATTATTCATGTCTTGGGACTTAATACTTCTGACCCACACATATTTATTTTTCTTCTTTTTTGGTTACACACTTTCAACACAACTTGTATTACTCCATTGTTTTTCTTTCTTTTCAGCTTAAAACATTTCCGTTTCATTGTTTATCAACTATTCCTCTGTATTGTTGTTGTGTGTTGTTTGTAATTCCTCCATGGATACTTGAAAAACTTGCTTTCCACCACTATCTTCTAGTTTCACAGTGCTTTGTGACAGTGCCTTGCATGGATGACCACGAGATGGAACTTTATGCACGATGACAGTTCATGGTGCTCCACTGCTCCGGGATGAAGCTTCATGTTACACGACGACAACTTCATGGATGACCACCTCTCTGCATTTTATTTTCTTTATTTGTTTAAACCTGTTGCAACCCATCCGAGAAAACCGTCGATCCGACAAACCGAAACCCGACCAATCCGAACTAGCTAACGGTCGAGAATGGGTCTGCTATATATGCTTCTCGGTTTGGGATGGTGGGAGATTTAGAGCCCGAACCCGCCCGTTGCTCTACCCTAAAATCAGCAGTATAAATTTGAATTCCTAAAATGAAATAAACTGAATCAAAAGCTATGGAAAAGATAATTTGAAACATGATCAATATAAATAAGTAAAATTTTGAGTTCCATTTTTATGGAGCCAATTTTTTGAACTTCTGACTTAACATCCCACAAAGTAGACTTTCTTTTCCTTCAGCTGGAAGACTTTCTTCATCCTTTTGACCATTCTAATCATCTGAAAATAGAAAGAAACATATCAAGTTGTTGCTGAAAGCTTACCACAAAACCATATATTTGCTTACAATGGGAATTGAAAAACCTATACGACAATCAACTACAAGAGTTGAAAAAAAAAAAAAAAAACTGAGTATCTAATACAGATAAATACAACACAGTAAAGTGACAAGCATTCAAAGAAAAAAAGATACATGAAATCTTATGTTCAGAGATATAAAATAGAATTGTTGCTGCCAATAATTTCAGTTGTTGATTCTACAGGAGAATAGTTTTTTATTTTGATAAATAATTACAAATACTATTTGAAAGAATGATAAGATATCATACAAAAAGGAAAAATGAAAAGAAGACATCAACAAGCCATGGTGGATAAAATTTCAACAAAGTTATTTAGTTTCTTAAAATCTGAATATAGAAAAGTTTAACCAAGAGTAGAACATCAAATTATAAACAATTAACACAACCATATCCCACAAACAATGTCAAAGCAAAAAAACATCATACCAAGAAGTGTTTCCATACAATTAGTTAATTATAGACAAAGAAAACACATTGAATCCAAAAATATCATGTTTATCCGAAAACAAAATGAAGTAAGTTTGCATTAATTTTTGGATCATTGGACATAGTTTCAAAAATATCGTTACTCATTTGTGAATAACGAAGACACGAGATATGGAATATTTAATGTGATTGTAACAATATCTAGTGTTATAGATTAGGCATTTTCAATTGAAACAAAGCCACACTATTCAATTAGGTATTTTCAATTGAAACTAGGATATCATATTTTTCAGCATTTAATTAGTCTACTTGACATTTACTAGCCAGCGTAAAAAAAAAAAAACAAAGACATTTACTTGCCAATCAGAAAAGCAAAACAAAGTCAGCAGCAAAATGTGAACTCGTAAATGAATTAAACTGAAAGAGCAGCCATGTAAATGATAATTTTTTAGTACTGTTTTTTATGTAACCAACAAACGAGATCGACGGAATTCAAACTCTAAGATTAGGTTTAGATTTTTTTTAGCCAAAAAGACAGCAATGGCGGCTGAACAGCTTCTTGAACACTTCAAATGTCCGATTTCACTTGAAATCATGTCTGATCTCGTTATCCTCTCCTCTAGTTAAGCCTTTGCCTATTATCTCGGTTTTTCTTAGCATACTCCACATAGTGTATGATGAAGGGATATGTAGAGAAATGTTGCTCAGTATCTGGACAATAATGAGACAGCAACCAAAATACAACACAGACAAGTGATAGACATTCAAAGAAAAAGATACATCGGTGGAGAGTATTCAAAAAATTATTTCTTTACATGAATACTAATTAATTTTCTCTCCGGTACTGCTGCAAGAGGATAATATTTTTATTTTTCTAAGAATTAAAAATACTATTTCAATGAATATTGATTCGTAGAAGAAAACACTATCAAACAGTAGTGGATGAAAATTCAACAATATTATTTAGTTTCTAAACATCATATATATGCAGACTCATGGAAATTCACACAAACTTTTACCTCTGTTGCTTCTTCAACTTCCTCTAGGATGGCTTTCACTTCAGAAAATGCTTGAGCAGAATATGTGGCTGCCTCTTGTGCAGACAGGGACATTATTATTTATTTTCTTGTGCTAACTTGTCAAACTTCATAGAGGCATTAATTCTGCCTCCCTTCCAACATGGGTGATGGTCTTCCTCTGTCTGGATGTGCTGGATGTGCTAACTTGTCAAACTTCATAGCGGCATTAATCATGTACTGTTTCACCTGAAAATGAGAATAGCATCCAACTATGGCTCCCAATAAATGTATAACACTAAATGAAGAAAAAATATTGATTCCTAAATATTATAAAGAAAAAAAAACTATTTTTGATTCACGTCAGAAAGTACTAATTTTTTCTAAGTCAGCACTAAAAAATGTAGGAAAAAATTCGACTCGATATCGATTTAAATCTTTGATTAGAAGAGTTAACGAACATATAATTAATAAATCAATAATGTAATGCCACAAATAAGTGTTTAAAATGAAAACAACATACATCTCCATCGCGTCCATCACAAATCTCTAGATCGAAAGCAGCAACCATGCCTTCATAGATTAGGGTTTTCAAGTCATCGATATGAAGCGGCACTGGGAAGGAACGATGAATAGAATCAGAATAAAACAAATTTTGAGTTATAAATGGGAATTAAGTGATTTTTACCATTAGATTTAGTGAACCAAGAACGGATTTCGTCAATGAGTTTTTCAGCTTTGAGGTGAGAGTTATTGCCACCTTGTTGGTAATCAACAGCGCCTCGAAGAGCCGGCCAATGATTCAAAATATAACCAACCCCTTCATTTTGCAAAATTCTAGGATCCACCATCTCTAGAATGAATTTAGCAGACCAAAGGTTGATGAAGAATGGGTATATGAGAAGCTGCTTCTTGGGAAGCTGACAGCAATCCCTGCATCACACATATCACCATGTACCAAAATCCTTAGTGCCAACATTTCGTGCATAACATTTACTTTTTGATACACTATATAGTAGATGAGAGTTTCATCTCTTTCAGGATAAACATAAATATGAGTGTCAATACCTAATAAATATGAAAAGTACAAATGATATGTGTATGTTATTCAGGCATACCTCAAAGAAAGTCAAAGCTTAACTAATAATATTAGTTTTTTTTTTTTTTTTTTTTACGTTAGCATAAGTTTTTGTTGATAAAACTAATTTTCAAAAATGTTTTTTAAAAAAACTTATATCTCATAACATACTCATACAACACACAATTCTTAACAGTTATGCAAAAAGTTAAAGTTCTTGCCTATTCTACAAATTTAGATGGTGGTGGCTACTAATATTTTTTTGGTGGATATTAGATACGAAGTATCTTCCAACAACTGTGATTCTCCTTGTTATGAGACTGGTACTTTCAAGTTTCTACTAGACATAACCTCATTGGCTTGAGGTCGAAAACACACTAGCACACTCATTTTGATTAGTAACAACAATGCAACAAATTTTTTTTTTTTAGACAACTAATTTGTGCTTAAAAACATTTACAAGGACCAAATGAAACATGTTGATATCATTAAGTTTCAAATTTTTATTTAAATAAACTCAAAATGTAATTGATGATATAGTAAATCCAAATCAAAAATCGATAATACCATTTAAAATAATGTCTCCAAAATACTATTTCTTTGAAACTGCCATTGTAAAAGTAATTAATAATCACCCCATCTGCCACCTCCGATAAACCGGCACCGACACCAAACTCCCGTATGCTGATGAGGTAAATATCTCAAGCTACACCTTCCACGTTCACAATTGCTCACAATAAATGCTGGAGAGATTGGTCGTCCAACAACTTGAACATGAGAGATGCTGCACCATAGTAATCCAATTTATCAGAGTTGGAAAACATATAAGCAAACATGACAACTTTTTCTTCTGAAAGTGTAATATGATATTGAGTGTGTTTGATGCAAACTAAAGTACAGACTTAGGGGTCACAAAATATAATGCAAATAACAACTTCTAGTTTTGTATATTATTTAGTGTTCACACAAAGCACAAGCAAAATATTATAAAATGGAAGTGAGAGAAATTAAAGAGAGCAGATTTGAGAAACATACCATATGTAGAATAAATTATCCTCTTTTTCTTTTACTCTACCTAACAGCTCCACTAGCAGTACTTCTACGCCAAACAGAACAGGCTCAGGCAGCTTGAATGATGGATATAATAATGGGATCGGTGTCAATACCTAAAAAAGATGAAAATTTTGAATGTGACTACTAGAATCCAACGATTTAACCCTAAACATAAATATAAAATCTGAAGTAGATTATTGAGTACCTTTTTTATGGAGCCATCCTTTTGAGCTCCTGACTTGTTGACTCACATTCACTTTTTTAATCAAAGAAATTACACTCGACCACCAAAGATAGGGGTTTGTAGACGACCACAAGAAATTGAAATAATTATTAAGAAATAGCATCTGATCTCTACAATGAAGCTGCAACAATTATAGCAGAAATTAGAAGAACACAGATGACAAATTAAAATTAATACATGCAAAAAAAAAAAATGAAGAAAGTGGAATTAGATCTGAGGCGTACCTGTGTGTAGTTAAACATACCAAGGGCTCGCTCATGGCAGCTTTTTTTCTACATTGGTGGAATGGAAGGAACAACAAAATGTGAAAGTAACAAGTTGTGAAAAGGTTAGGGATAGCGGCGGCAGATAAAAGTGTGAGAGTGAGTAGCAGTGGCAAGTGAAAAGAGTACCCTTTTAAAACCCTAATTATATTTAGAGCTGTCAATTGGGCCAGTCCGGCCCAGCCCGCCTTAACCTGGTGGACCAGCTCATATAAATGGGTCAGAGAGGGTCGGCCCACTTGATTCATGGGTCAAAGAGGGTTGGCCCACTTGATTCATTGGCTTACATTCAAAACATTCACAAAACATATGATTCAAAACATTCTCATCTTCAATTATGTATATAAATCAAAACCAACTTACATTCAAATATTTTGTCTCCTTCAAAAAAAAATCAAATATTTTGTCAAAACGAAAAAAAAAACTTACATTCAGATATCATAAATATCAATAAAATTCTTTTAAATAATATTATTTATCATCATAATATAGTTGTATTTGACCAAAAAGTAATATTATTATATTTCTAAGGGAAGTAATATTCTTTTTGAAACCACAATAAATAAGAATAAATTTTGCTTGACAAAAGTAAAATAAAAATACTATTATATTGACCTTTTTTTTTTACAAAACATTATTATATAATTTACATTTTATTATATATTATTTATTCTTTATTATAGTGTTTGTAAAGATCTCATTCAATTTTTTTTTAAGATAAGTGTCTTTTCTTTGTAGTAGAAGAAGATGGTGATTTTTTTTTTTATCAAGCAATTAAAATAAAGACAGGATAGGGCCTGAACCTCATACAAAAAAAGTTACTGAAAAGAGAACCTTTGGAAAGGCTGCTTAGATTTATCTCCAACTGGAAAAGGCAAAATAAAGCTAAGGGGTTGTCCCCACCATTGGGAGGCAAAAGGGGCTAATCCTTGACCATTTTTGGCCAAAGCATTGGCCACTTGATTCCCATCCCTGTGAATATGAGAACAAATACAAGACAATCTCTTAGCTAGCACCATACAATTAGACCATCTAGTACCAATAGAACAGGGAACCCCAACTTGAGCTTGAGGTAGAAGAAGTTGATGATGATGAATTGAAGAACCATAAAGAATCTCTTGTTGATGGTACTTCTCTAATTCTCTACTAAAAAGTATAAAATCAGATTTAAGTTTAATTCTCTACTAAAAAAGCAAAAATTAATGAGGGAAATTTAGAGAGGGAAAATGTGAAATCCTTCTCTAATTCCGTCATTAAATTTTGCGACCAAGGAATTTGTGAGGAATTTTATTTCTTCCGTCACTAATTTCCCTCACTACAAGAAAAAGCAAAATTAGAGAGGGAAATTAGTGACGGAAGAAATAAAATTCCTCACAAATTCCTTGGTCGCAAAATTTAGTGACGGAATTAGAGAAGGATTTCACATTTTCCCTCTCTAAATTTCCCTCACTAATTTTTGCTTTTTTAGTAGAGAATTAAACCTAAATCTGATTTTATACTTTTAATATTTTATTTTGTAATTTTATTGTTAAGGTTCATGATTTTAACAATGGATTTGTTGATCCGATCAAATGTGTGTGGAATGATTTTCTGTTAATATTTTGATGGATTTTTATTTTGGATGGTGAAGCTTATAGATATTGTTGTTAAATTGATGATGATGTATATAAACTTGTATTTTTTATTTTTTGGTTGGGTAATTAGAAGAGGGTTTTGATTTCTGAGATATGATTGAATAAATTTGGTTTGTGGATGATCTGTAATTGAATGTTGTATCCAAATTTATTATTGATTATTGTTTCTTCAACTTACGTTTTTTGTTAGAGATGATGGAGATTTCGATGATGATTCCATCAAATGTTGAGGTTAGCAAACATATACCCGATGATATTGCATTTTATGTTCTGTCAAAACTTCCCATCAAATCTTTAAAACAATTTGGATGCGCACGTAAGTCATGGTCTCTCTTATTTGCATGACTATGCACCGCAATAACTTCTTATCAAAGGACCATTCTTATTATCATGATATGTCTCTTCTCCTAAATCTGACAAGACGTCAAGAACATGTTTTGTATTTGCTTTTTGGGGAAAGGTTTGAGAATAGAGTTAAATTAGATTGGCCAAAAGTGGATGGGGATGACACACAACCTATTCAAGAGGACAATGATGACCCACCATATGATTTGGAAGTGGATGCCTCTTGTTTTGAAATTTTGGGTTCAACGAGTGTTAATGGCACTCTTTGTATGCATTCTTACTACTATGGAATTGAGAAACTTACCTTGTGGAATCCAACTACCAATGAACTCAAGACAATTCCTTCCATTCCTGATTTTTGTGTACCTCATCAGTCGTATGTTAATCACATCAATTATCTTGTTTGTTATAACGGTGTTAAAGATGACTTTAAGGTGATTCGGTTAACAACTTGCAGACCATTTGATGATCCTCACTCAAGTGTTTCATTCTGGGTGATATATAGCCTACGCAAAAACTCTTGGAGAAAAATTGACATGGATCATATGCCTCCAACTTATACCGGAACTGAAGAAGTGCACATGGATGGGATGTCTCATTGGTTGGATCAATGAAGTCCACATATATTTTTATTGCCATTTGACTTCAGCAATGAATCTTTAATTACAACAACCACGCCCTCATACATCGATGATGGTTCTTATAATTTTTTGGTATGGAGAAACTTAATGATATTGAATGGGTCTATTGCTTTCATCTCAAATTATGAAGAGACATCTACGTATCACATTTCAATTTTGGGTGAACCCGGTGTAATGGAATCATGGACTAAACTCTTTATTGTTGAAACCTTGTGTTAAAGATGACTTTAAGGTGATTCGGTTCACAACTTGCAGACCATTTGATGATCCTCACTCAAGTGTTTCATTCTGGGTGATATATAGCCTACGCAAAAACTCTTGGAGAAAAATTGACATGGATCATATGCCTCCGACTTATACCGGAACTGAAGAAGTGCACATGGATGGGATGTCTCATTGGTTGGATCAATGAAGTCCACGTATATTTTTATTGCCATTTGACTTCAACAATGAATCTTTCGTTACAACAACCACACCCTCATACATCGATGATGGTTCTTATAATTTTTTGGTATGGAGAAACTTAATGATATTGAATGGGTCTATTGCTTTCATCTCAAATTATGAAGAGACATCTACGTATCACATTTCAATTTTGGGTGAACCCGGTGTAATGGAATCATGGACTAAACTCTTTATTGTTGAAACCTTCCCTTGCCTTGAGAATCCTATTGAATTGGGGAAGAATGGAAATATACTATTTAGAAAAAAAGACGGCGAAATATGTTGGTATAACTTAAGTAGCAGGATGATTGAGGAGATTAGTGTTAGAGCAGAGAGTTGTTCCATACTATTCCATATATAAAGCATTCTTCCAATTGGATGAAGATATAGTTAACTTCTTTTCATTGATTTCTCCGAAGAGATATATGACATGGCATTTAGGATTCTACTTCTTAAAGTGGCTTGTTAAATGCTCATGCTGAATTATGAAAATGTTTGATCATAAGAATTTTCCTTTATTAATTTCAATTTTTTGGATGGTTCTTTCTATCTATAAACTGATCTATTTATGTGGTCATAAATTGTTAACATACAGTGTAACCGTTATGTTGTTGATTTGATGCTTATAAGTTATAACCATCTATTTCTCGACTGTATTTGAGATTGCAATAACTTGAACTAACTTTTTTCTTTGGTGTTGTGTTAGTTTGCATCATCTTGTTACTTGGTTTCATAGTTCTGACATTGTCCTTTTATGTTTTACACGGATTATCTTCTTAAAGTCTCAATGTTAGTAGAATTCATTGGAATTTTCTGCAAAATACTTAAACCTATACCATGTGCGTTGTTAGTAATAGATATTTCCAACCTTAATGTGGATTCTCTTTCTCATTCCTTGAGACATAAGAACACTTGAAAATGCAACGGTGTTAAATCTCTTGTGGGAGACTTTTGTCACGCATTGTGGTCCTATCTGGTTCAAGAGATACGTAGGCTCTGTTATTGGACACATAGGATATCCAATTCAAACACACAAAATCCATTGAGACACAAATTGGATTCAATTAACTTTTTTTTCTTCAACAAATACCCAATCTAATTATTTTTTAGGTAAAAGCAAACAAGTATTTTCCAACGATCCAAACAAATACACTTCTTGGTATGAATCACAAGAATCTATAAGACTGTCCTGCTAGAATGTAATGTAATATTGTGATGAATGTAGATGATGACAGTGCATCAACATTAGTTTTTAGTTCTATCTAGGTCTTTATTTTAGCATTTGGAGAGTCAACTGCAATGAATTCATGGTGAAATCAAGCCAAAACAGGAACGAGAGCTCAAGAGAAGAAAATTTAAGAAACCAAGGAAAATTGCCCAAGAATGAAGCATCGTGCCACGTTTAGTGACGTTCGTGGCACGTTGAAGGAAGCGTGGGACAAAGATTCATCTCTGGAAATTTCGTGGCACGAAGCAATATGCAACGTGCCACGATGGTTGATTTTGTCTGCTGCCACGTAGGATTAATGAAGCATCGTGCCACGACCAGCCCGTAACGTGGCACGATGATGGGCTTTTTCTGAAACCCTAATTTCTTTCTATAAATATCTAGCTGCTAGCAAGGGTTTTGGGTACAGATTATTATTGCGATTTTGAGCACTAAGGACGACAGGAGACCAAGGAACGAGCCCTGAATCTCATACCAACACCCCGTTGGTTAGATTTATGTATGTTTTCTCTTGTTATTTCTTATGATTGTTTAGCTATGAGTAGCTAAACCTTTATTTTGGCTAAGCCATGATGAAACTTTTTTGTGATATATGATTTTGTAGTTGAACTCTCTCTATAATCAATGTTATTCAGTTTTTATTCAGAATTACTTGTGTTTATTGATTTTCATGATTATTGTTTTGTATGACTACTAGTCCTAGCTTCTTGCAATCACATGAATTGTTCTTAGGAATTGAATGACTACTAGCCCTAGCTTTTAATCCTGAAATAGTAATTTTGTTTAACTCAACACTAGGAGCCTAGAGATAGGAAATTGAGGGTTATGATACATGAATTAACGTTCCAAAATTGCTTCCGCAGTTATTCAATCACGTTAAGAGATTAATAGGGTTATAACTTAGGAAAGGGCTTTGATGCGAGAGATTGATCAAAGCCACTTAGTTAATTTATCGTAAAAACTGAGTAGTAATTGAGAGTAGAGAGAGGAAGACTTTTTCATATAAAGCAATAGTGGATTCACCGGCTTAACCATTCATCTCAATATAATTTTCTTTCAAACTCTTTCTACTTTAATCAAACCTGATTAAAACCAAACCTTACTGCCTAGGGCAACCAAATACAAACTTTACACATCCTAACGTATAACGCGCTTGCTACAATTGAAATTAACACAGTCCTTGTGGATCGATATTTTTACTACTTCGATAGCTTTTGGTACACTTGCCAGATCTCTATCAAGTTTTTGGCGCCGTTGCCGGGGACTGTTGATTTATTTCAACAAGGCAATTACGTTATAATTTAGGGTTTTTGCAATTTAATTTTCCGTTTTTAATTTTTATTTTTCTGTTTCAGTATTCATTTGATTACTCTTTATCGTGCATCGCTACTAAGGTATTTTGCTGTTTATGCGAGGTAAACAAAGCTCAGACGACTTAGAGTACGATCCGGAAATTGAAAGAACTGCTAGAGCACTTCGGAAAGCTGTCCGGTCGCAAAGGTTAGCTCAGTCCGTTCCATCGGGTGTTCGAGAACAAATACCGGAGCCACTCTCAACTGAATCTGAAACGATCTCTTCTCCTAAATCTGCAACTATGGAAGGTGAATGAGTTGTACCACCTAGACCTAAGCTAGGAGACTACGGGTTAGCTACTCATCGCGATCAACTGACCCATACTTTTCAACCAGCTAACCTCGTAGCTTTCGACATCAAGACAACTGTCCTCAACGGTTTGAGAGACAAACAGTTTGATGGGACCGAAGCCATGAGCCCACATGAACACTTAAGCCGCTTTGTTGAAACATGTGAGTTTTGTGTACAACCTGCTACTGTGACCGATGCACAAAAGAAACTCAGGCTATTTCCTTTCACCTTGACCGGAAGAGCGAAGGATTGGTTGCTGACTATACCCAATGGGACTGTCCAAACATGGGAAGAGTTAGAGCTGAAGTTCTTAGAGAAGTATTTCCCTATGTCTAAGTATTGGGAAAAGAAGATGGAGATCTCTAACTTCAAGCAAGGAGAAGGTGAGTCATTATATGATGCTTGGGAGCGATTCAATTTGCTTCTTAAGAGATGCCCTAATCATGAGTTCACCGAGAAACAATACCTCCAAATCTTCACTGAGGGGGTAACACCAAACACTAGAATATTCTTAGATGCTTCTGCGGGAGGTAGTCTCAAGAGCAAAACTGATCATGAAGTTCAAGCTTTAATTGAAAACATGGCTAGCAACGAGTATCGTGCTGAAGCGAAAAAAGAAAGAAAGAGGAGTGTTTGGGGTAAGTGAACAAACTGATATCCTTGCTAACCAATCAGCTATGAACAAACAAATCGAGGCTCTAACTAAGGAGTTTCAAGGCTTCACTTTGGCTCACAAGCAACAACAAGTGGCTGCAATCAAATGTGATCTATGCGGTGAAGAACATCCCAATGGTGAATGTGTGCCTGAAGGGTCTAGTGAAGAAGCTAACTACATGGGAGGATATCAAAGGCAAAATCAATACTACACTCCAGGAATCAGCAAGCATCCCAATCTAAGCTATTCAAATAACAACGCTTTGAACTCTCAGATGCTTGCTCCTCCTCAACAACAACAAAGAAAGCCTTCAGCTCTTGAGGAAACTATGATGAACTTCATGAAGATGACTCAAGGCAACTTTGAAGAGATGAAGAAGAGTCAAGAAGCTGAAAGAAAGAACAATGAAGCTTCTAGGAAGATGCTTGAAACTCAACTGGGGCAATTAGCTAAGCAATTGGCTAAACAAAACAAAGGCGGATTCTCAGGTAACACTAAAGATAACCCTAAGAATGAGTCTTGTAATGCTATTGAATTGAGGAGCAAAAAGGTTTTGACACCTTTAGTTCCGAAAGCTCCAAAGAAGGTTGATGATGTAGTTGAGGTGGAGGAAAATGGTGAAGTTGAAAAAAATGATGAGGGTGTAGTTGAAAAAGAAAGTGATCATGGAGTAGTTGAAAACAAAAGGAAGAAAAAAATAGAGGGAGAAAAAAGTGAGAATTTAATTGATGAAGATTTAATCTTGAGGAAGTCGAAGAGTCAAATATTGAAGGATGGAGATAAGCAACAAGTTGTTCCATCATATGTGAAGCTTCCCTACCCTCATTTAGCCAAGAAAAAGAAGAAGGAGGAATGTCAATTCAAGAAGTTTATGCAACTTCTCTCACAACTTCAGGTGAACATTCCTTTCGGTGAGGCTCTTGATCAAATGCCTTTATATGCTAAGTTCATGAAAGACTTGTTGACTAAAAGAAGGAAGCCTAAAGATGATGAGAACATAGCACTTTCAGAGAACTGTAGTGCTATTCTCCAAAAGAAGTTGCCACCTAAGTTGAAGGATCCTGGTGCTTTTACTATCCCTTGTTCCATTGGACCGGTAGACATTGATAGAGCTTTATGTGATTTGGGAGCAAGTATCAACTTGATGCCTCTTTCAATGATGAAGAAGTTGGGATGTGGTGAGCCAAGGTTAATGACTCTCTTATCCTTTCGGTGTACTTGAAGATGTGCTAGTCAAGGTTAATGACTTGGTATTTCCAGCAGATTTTGTGATCCTAGATATGGCTGAAGATGAAGAAATACCACTCATACTAGGAAGACCTTTTCTTGCAACTGATCGTGCTTTGATTAATGTTGAAAGGGGAGAGTTAATGTTGAGATTCCATAAGGAGCAGGTGGTGTTCAATATCTTTGAGGCAATGAAGCACCAAGATGAAAACCACAAGTGTTACCGCATTGACGTTGTTGAAGGAATAGTCGAAGATAACTCCTTTGAATTTCAACACATTCAACCTATGGAAAGATCAATTGTTAAATCTATAGAGAGTGAAGAAGTTGTTGAAGATATTGAGGAGAAGGGGTATGTTCAACAAGTTAAAGCAAGTATGGAACAAAAGCAGCAACAATCATCTGGGGAAACCATTAACAACAAGTATGGAGGATCGGAAACTTGGAACGATATGACGAAGACTACTCTCACTGATCCATGTGGTGTATTGGCTTATAAGAAAATCCCCTTTGGGATGCAGAATGGGCCGGCTACCTTTCAATGGTGTATGCTTTCAATTTTCTCAGATACAATAGAAAGAGCTAGGAGGTATTATAACAAAGAGTTGGTAAGGAACAAGCCTTCTTATGAAACTGTGGAACTGAGGAAGTCTGGTATACAAGAAACTTTAAAGGGTAAAGAACAACAGCTGAGACTGAACCATGAAGGTGGGCTCCCAAGCAAGGAAGAGGGAGAGATGTCAATTGATCCTTAGGGATCGTCATAAGTCAAGCTAGTGACGGTAAAGAAGCGCTGGATGGGAGGCAACCCATCGGATTTTGATCCGCTCAGGTATTGTTTTTATTTATTTATTTACTGCATTTTTATAAAACAAAAACAGCAAAAATATTTTTAGAAAACTAAAAAGAAATTTTTTTTTCTAAGTCTAGACCAAACGTGGCACGACTGTTCTTCATCGTGGCACGTTTTGAGAGTTGTTTCAACATGGTTCGCCACTGGAAATTTCGTGGCACGAACACTCTCAAAACGTGGCACGTTTGCTGGAAGAACTAAGAACGTGGCACGATGGTTCTATGATCGTGGCACGTTTCTACCCAGAACGATGATCGTGCCACGTTTTTATTCATCGTGGCACGTGAGTGGGAAGTTTTGAAATCATTTGACCGTTACAAACAGCTTCGTGGCACGACCATGACCTAACGTGGCACGAAGGACCTATTTCTATATATACCTAGCTCACAAATTTCTCACTATTTCATTCTCCCTTACCAAAACTCTGCCCAAATTTCGTCTCACCCATTCTCTACCTCTCAAACTCGCACCTAACCACCATTCATTCATCTTCATCATCCTTACAAACATTCCAACCCATTACTTCATCAAACTAATCAATTTCTCCCCACAAATTAGACCTAACCCTTATTTCACAAACCCTAACCCACCAATCTTCATCTTCCTCAATCCCAAAACATCCAAACCATCTATTCTAACTCTACAAATGGCCTCATCATCCCACAAACGTTCCAGAACAACCCGTAACACCCAATCAACCCAACCACCACCTGAACCCACTTATGAGAAATTCGAAGATGATGTGCATGCCGAACGGTTCGAGAAAATCAAAGGATTCAAGTTTTCTGGCGAACGTAAGTTCGATTTCGTCAATCTCCAGAGGTACCCACAATTTGAAACTACGATGAATGCCCTTGGGTGGAAAAGGTTGAACAATTTGGTTACTAAAGAGGGCAACCGTACTATTGCTCTTGAATTCTTTGCAAATGCTTATGGAAGGAAGGATAATGTTGCCTTTGTGCGTGGAGAGAAGATTGATTACGGCCCTAGAGCCATCAATGCACTTCTAGGGTTGAAGCCTCCAAGAGCTTGTCATGTGGAATGGAGGAGGTCGAGGAGTCAAAGGAATTTTCCTACTGATGATGAGCTAATGCAGATTTTGCATGAAATTGGGGAGGTGGGAGTGGATTATGTGCGGTCTAGAGCTACTGGGATTCCTACAAGGATGGATGTGGTGGATCTCAAGCCACAATACAAGGCTTGGGCTTCATTCATTCATTCTACTTTGGAGAGTGTGTTCGCTACTTCTGAATTGCCTATGGAGAGGTTATACATTGTGGATGAAGGAAAATCGAATAGAAGAATGGAGTAGAAGCAGCGGAAAATTTTCGATTTTCATTCCTTGGATCATTACGAAATTCAAACATGAATCAGTGATTTGATTGTTACCTTGAACTGTGGAATCTGAAAGCTGGAACTGGAAACTGGAATCTCGATCACAGCCAAGCAAGCAGCAAGCAGCAAAGCCACTAGCAAGTCCACACGAACAGTGCTCCTCCAAAACTCGGTGCTAGCCAATGAATTGGAAGTGCAGAGAAGAAATGGGTTGCTTCAAAACGTGTAACCAAAAACTTCAGCACCAGAGTTCTATTTATAGAACTTCTAGTGTGCTCTGCAAGTCATAAGTCACTATTGGGCTTCAGTAAGCCCAACAACGAGTTTAGTAATTTTGCTAACTAATTAGCGTTATTTACTAAACGCACCCCTTATATAAGTCATACTTATATATTTCTCTTTTGACTGTTCTTTGTGTGTGACCCTATAGGTTCTAGTCACGTTGGCAATAATATTAAATCTAATATTTAATATTATAAACAATGAGCGGTATCTAGAAACACATCATTGCTACCCAAGTGACAAGAATGTCAAGTGAACTGACGAAACCTTTCCATGATAATACTCATGTGTACACTTACTCCTTTGTCTCGATATCTTTATTGATCCCAAGGCATAGATATTGTCACCCTTGTATAGATCAATGTTTATATTCCTTGATTCCGAAATATACTGAATAACGAATAAGTCCAATATCTTATATTGACTTAGTTCGGAATGGCCATGCAATTTTACAGTCATATTTCATCAAGAGGCCTAAAGATATATCTCCTGTTTATGAGGAGGGACAAATCCCATCTAGGACACTCATGTCCCTCAGCATGATTCATCAAGTACCCATCAACCAACGTTATGGTTATCCTTTTACAGACAACGTTGGAATGGCAACAAAGCACTTGAGTCCACATCTAGGGATCATAGTGGTTTCAGGTCTAAGAGCGATATACATTATTATCATTGTGAGAATATCTTATGACATTTTCATAACATACTATGTAGTATTCTCACGGTGGGTCAATCCAATATAAGTATTACTCCTAATATTTATATCTATGTGAAGACTTGATAACTCTTTATCCATGATCTGTGAGATGTGATCATCAGTCTACCCACATAATAGTCTCTATGCTTTAATGATATCCCACTTCTCAATAAAGCTTGACTACGGATACTTTTAGAATAGTTTCCTTATGTTTAACGGGGTCTCACAATTAAGTTATACTTAATGTTCCATTAAACGGACTAACTATTCTAGGGACTTTATTATTTTGAAACAAAACAAAATCAATAAAGAAATGACTTATTATTATATATATTCACAATATATATTTATATCAATATCATGATACAAAGCCAAACCCAATCAATTTTGATTGGATATTAGGGCTTACTCCAACAGTGGAAGCGATCATTTTTGGGGGCGTTTGATCAACTTGAGCATTCAACAAATGGCAGATTATGGAACTTTAGTGCATTTGGGACATGTTTGTTTGATCAACGCATTGTGCAAGGCGAAGGGTGTTCCTGAGGAGCATGGGGACATCATGTTAAAGTCAAAAAGAGACATTGATGATACCGCTATGGTGAAGTTTGAGAAGAAGAAGGGTCATGAGGGACCACCGGTTCAGAGAGAGAGTGGAGGACCATCTCAGGCACAACCTATGCAAGAGGATGCGCCTCAATGCCCACCACTACACCCGATGATGTTGGATTATTTAGGTGGTATGGCTTGCTGGGCCCAGGATACATCATCACAGCTGTATGTGGACGGTCCTTACTTTGGAGCGGAGTTGTCTCTTGCTGCTGATCAGCACTGTCAGAGGTCTCTTCAGAGCAATGGTTTTGATAGGTTTGGCACTGAGGCCAACATGGAGGACTACTTTGTGGAGCAGAGGAGACGTGCTGGTGAGAGAGAGGGTCGTCTCCGATCTGACTTCGCTCGTGGGAAGGCAGCTAGTGATGAGAGCGTGAATGAGTTTTATGCCGGCTTGCAGGGTGATCCGGAGGCCACTGATGATGATGAGCAGTGATGGACTTGGAGTCCAATTTTATTTTTTAGCTTTCTGTATTTTGTTCCTTTTATTTTGATGTACTTTTTATTTCGTTTGAACATTATGTTGGTGCGTCGTTGTTTAACTTTATTGCCCCCGTTTGTGATGCTTTCATGTGTTTATTATTAATGAATCTGTTTGTTTGTGGAAATTTATCAGTCTCATAACAGTGCTATACCAATGATATTCCAAAGAGTTCAAGGAGGATGATGCCTAATTGATTCAAAGGGAAGTGTTCGGCAAAGGAATTAGGTAGCCACAACTCCCAGATATCTCAACTTGTAAGGTCCATAGCCAAATTTTTATTTTTTTTCAATTTTACATATATGAGTGTTCCATGCAACTGTTGTTTCTAAAACTTGCGATATTTCTCTATTTGTTGATTGGTCTTGTTTTGTACACACTAAGGCAAAGTGCTTGGTGCCTTCAGCCTTTTTGAGCCTACCTTGATCTATGCATTATTTATCCTTTGTAAAGCCAATTTGAGCCATTAGGTATAGATCCTTTTTGTTCGGTGACTAGCCACATTACAAACCTAGAAGACCTTAGGAATGAATGTCCCAATTATTTGTTTGAAGTAAGCTCTTTAGGTTGTGAAATGTTCAAGTTTGGGGTTGCTTCTGGAATTAGCAACTTACTAAGTTTGGGGTGGGGGTACTAGAGAACCAAGAGAAAGGAAATGGCAAAAATTTTATATTTTATCTCTTGAAAAGCACTTGAAAATGTGCAGAAAAAAAAATGAAATGAATGAAAAGAAAAGAATCTTGTATAGGAGACCAACAATGTTTATATGTCTCAAAAGAATTAGTTCTCTAGTACTCTTCTGTTTTAAATTTGAAAGGAAGGAGATTGGTTTTCTGTGTTGTTATCAAAGATATCCAAGTAGTATGAGCTTAACTTCATTATTTTAAAAAACTACTTCCCAAATTATATCCACCTTTCACCTAAGCCCCGTTATAACCCTGAAAGACCTTAAAAGTGTGTACTTGACTCTGACTTTGATTGACAGTTTAGAAATTTTTCAAGCTTATGGTAATACAGCAGACCTGCATGATGATTGTGTGACCCTATTCAAACAATTGCGTGGAGTTGTGGATTTGGAGGAAAGAGCTAGGCATCCGGTACATCATTACACCGGAAAAGAGTGAACTTTTTAAGCATATCATTGGTTGGTAAGTTGTTATCTCACTGCGATTTTTCCATTTGCAAATTGATTCCTTGAGGACAAGGAATGGTTTAAGTTTGGGGTTGTGATGACAGTGCATCAACATTAGTTTTTAGTTCTATCTAGGTCTTTATTTTAGCATTTAGAGAGTCAACTGCAATGAATTCATGGTGAAATCAAGCCAAAACAGGAACGAGAGCTCAAGAGAAGAAAATTTAAGAAACCAAGGAAAATTGCCCAAGAATGAAGCATCGTGCCACATTTGGTGACGTTCGTGGCACGTTGAAGGAAGCGTGGGACAAAGATTCATCTCTGGAAATTTCGTGGCACGAAGCAATATGCAACGTGCCACGATGGTTGATTTTGTCTGCTGCCACGTAGGATTAATGAAGCATCGTGCCACGACCAGCCCGTAACGTGGCACGATGATGGGTTTTTTCTGAAACCCTAATTTCTTTCTATAAATATCCAGCTGCTAGCAAGGGTTTTGGGTACAGATTATTATTGCGATTTTGAGCACTAAGGACGACAGGAGACCAAGGAACGAGCCCTGAATCTCATACCAACACCCCGTTGGTTAGATTTATGTATGTTTTCTCTTGTTATTTCTTATGATTGTTTAGCTATGAGTAGCTAAACCTTTAGTTTGGTTAAGCCATGATGAAACTTTTGTGATATATGATTTTGTAGTTGAACTCTCTCTATAATCAATGCTATTCAGTTTTTATTCAGAATTACTTGTGTTTATTGCTTTTCATGATTATTGTTTTGTATGACTACTAGCCCTAGCTTCTTGCAATCACATGAATTGATCTTAGGAATTGAATGACTACTAGCCCTAGCTTTTAATCCTGAAATAGTAATTTTGTTTAACTCAACACTAGGAGCCTAGAGATAGGAAATTGAGGGTTATGATACATGAATTAACGTTCCAAAATTGCTTCCGCAATTATTCAATCACGTTAAGAGATTAATAGGGTTATAACTTAGGAAAGGGCTTTGATGCGAGAGATTGATCAAAGTCACTTAGTTAATTTATCGTAAAAACTGAGTAGTAATTGAGAGTAGAGAGAGGAAGACTTTTTCATATAAAGCAATAGTGGATTCACCGGCTTAACCATTCATCTCAATATAATTTTCTTTCAAACTCTTTCTACTTTAATCAAACCTGATTAAAACCAAACCTTACTGCCTAGGGCAACCAAATACAAACTTTACACATCCTAACGTATAACGCGCTTGCTACAATTGAAATTAACACAGTCCTTATGGATCGATATTTTTACTACTTCGATAGCTTTTGGTACACTTGCCAGATCTCTATCAATAGACTTAAATATCAGCTGAAGAAATCTTTTTAGGTCTATGAAAGAAAGGAACATTATGGAAAACCCATTGCAGTAGAGATCAATATAATTTTTGTAATTATCATGAACAATGTAATTGTAGGTGATTTGGATATTAAATAACAGAACAAAAATTATATTAATCATTATTCTTGTAACTAAAGACATGAAGATTATGGAATTAAAGAAAGAGATCAATATAATTTTTGTTGTGTTATTTAATGTCGAAAACCCGTTGTAGTGTCAATTATGGAGTAATGTTAACTGTTAGGTCAATCATTCAAAATTATCTGTGTAAGTTCCTTATTTCTTACAATAGGAAATTTAGTAATCGAACAAACTTATGTAAATTCTCGAAAACAACAGCAGAAAGGAGAGCATGCAATAAATAACTATCGTGATCCTCGGTCATAGCATAACTCATTCTTCCCTCCACATGTACATTTGAGGTAACATCACCACAATTTTATTGACAAAATCGACAACAGAAATATCCTATGTAATATTTAAATCGTTAAGAAATGATACAAAATCTGAAAATCAGATTGGATGTTCACTCACTTCATTTTCCCTTCTCCTATTTTCCGATTGCTTGTATACTTCTTATGATTTTCAATCTTTACGGGAATACTAAACCTTGTTATCTTAATCAGGTAGCATATTTTATTGCATACAAAGAAAACACACCAACACTTACTTACCAAAACATCCTGGTTGACAAAACTCTGATTGTCATTAATTAGCATCTAAATAGAAAAGCTTAACTTATATATTATTTAACTTCAACTACTGGAACACAATTTTATGCATTTCAAATTCTACTTTTTATTTTGGTATATTTTGATTTTATTAGCTAATTTGCAAAAGAAAAGCAAAAACAAATGCCCAAAATTAAGCATAGTGACATAGATAGTTTATGTAGAATGTGATGAAATTCAAACATAGATATGATCCTTATTACACTTGAATATGGTTTTATTTCTACATTCTTACAATTGAAATAGAAATCATATCAATTTGTAGATAGAGAGTTAACGACCAAAGTAAATAAAATTTATAAAGCAAAATTCATATGATTAAATAGTTTCGAATTTCAGCACATACCTATTCTTGTAATGTGAGCATTTGAAATGCCACTTTTAGTAAAAAGTAGAATCCTAGTAGCCATAATCATATACCTCTTCAGAGAGATCAATGAAAAAAACTAACTATATAGCATGTCACATGTTTCTGTTATTAAGTCAAAATTCATTATAAGAAACTTGACATTTAGTGACAACAAAAACTGTAAGTATACGCCCTTTCTTCTTAGGTATAGCTCCAAAGAGCTATACCTACGGCCATTTTTTCGTGGTCGATACTGGTATTGCCTATAGTGATGAAACTTAGTTGTTGGTCAAAACAATTAGGTTTTGCCTACGGATTTTGAACGTAGACATAGATCCTATTCAGAACTAGAAATGTTTTTTTACCTATGGATTTGGAGGCAAGTATAGAACTACAAATGGTTTTTACCTACGACTACTTCCGTCACTACAAACTTGGCGACCTATCATTTGTTGGTATAGATTTCTGAATGACAATTAGTATACACATCACATTCTTGATGCTATATTATTTGGAATTTTTATTTTATGAAATTAATCAAATTACAAACTAGGCAATTAAATAAATATATTTAGAAAGCAGAAAATATTTCCATACCGTATATATTTAAGATTAACATCAATTCTTACAAACATAGAAATTAACAAAAGCTAAATCATGTCAAATCCTATTGTACTTCAGAGCATTAACCAAAACAAGACATACCACATTAGACATACAAATCCTTATATATAACAATGTCAATAAATAAAAGAACCCCAAAAAAATGGAATCTAGGTGATAAACATTATAATTATAAAACATCATCATTAAAGTGTTCAAGTAGAAGACGCAAAAGATAAAAACGACTGAAACATAAAATTTGTATTTAATCAAGAGATGTTACAATATACATAACATACTGGAGATAACCGCAGGACCAACATGGGTGTGACTTCCACTTATAGGGGAAATGGCGTGTTACAAAAAAGGTTGGACCTGAATTCCCTGCGTCAAGCGAATCATCATTAAGTCACACAGGTGGATAACGACATTGGATGAAGGTCAAAACACTCATATTCGTCCAACGACTATAATAGTTCTGCGTGAATACATGGAATTGGAATCCAATTTTGAAAGACCAACTTATTATGGGTACTAGTAGTGCATTTTATGAGGCTATAATTGGATGTTACATGAGATGAAATAATTTAATTCAAAGCGTTAACAACTACACTACTAGGAGAAATCTATCAACAATAGTCAATCTATCAACTATACTACTAGCATAAATTATCGAAAATCTTATTCATGGTCAATCTATTGCAATAATTTCTTATAGTAACTATCATGGTAATATATTGAAAGAAGATCAGTTACTATTGTTACCTTGCTTTAAGCCTCTCAAGTACTTTGATGGTAACAAGCTGTAAAGCCATACAAGCATCAACATACCTTATTGTCTTTGATAAACAACTAAACCAAAAGGCTCCGATTATTTGACTTTAAAAACTTGCACACGCTTCTGCGCATTTAAAATTCCACCTTTTATTCTGGAATGCATTGATTTTATTAACTAGCTTGCAATATAAAAATAGATAAAGCTAAAATTATTCAATAAGTGCACTCAAAATTGAAATGTGAAATGTACATGTCTCGGTATTATTCAAGATGAAAGCAATAGACTCATTCAATCACACCAAGTGTATCAGTACTAAAAATCTATTAACCAATCATCTAATTAAGAGGGTATGGGTGTTCTAATGACAATATCATCGTTGAAGTCAAACGACAAAAACAAATGTGTGGGTGGTATTGTTTTATTCAACTAATGAGACACTCCACCCATCTACACTTGTTCATCGTTTATATCGATATAAGTTTTCCTCCAAGAGTTACTATGTTTAGGCTATGTATCTCTTAAAAAGAACAATTCATTCATGAAGGTTAAATGGTTGTGAACTTACTCACCTCATAGTAATCTTTAATCAGGTCATTGTTTCAACTTAAAAAGAACATTATTATTTAATTTACATTTAATTATATTATTATTTTTTCTCATTATAGTCTTTGTATAGATCTCATTCAATTTTTTTAAGATAAGTGTCTTTTCTTTTCGGTTCTCTGTCTTTTTTTTTTATCAAGCAATTAAAATAAAGACAGGTTAAGGCCTGGACCACATACAAAAAAGTTACTGAAAAGAGAACCTTTGGAAAGGTTGCCCAGACTTATCTCTAACTAGAAAAGGCAAAATAAAGCAAGGGGTCTGACCCCACCATTGGGACGTAAAAGGGGCTAATCCTTGACCATTTTTGGCCAAAGCATTGGCCACTTGATTTCTTTCCCTGTGAATATGAGAAAAATACAAGACAAACTCTTAGCTAGCACCATAAAGAAGAAGAAGAAGAAGCAGGAGGAGGAAGGAGGAGGAGGAGGAGGAGGAGGAGGAGGAGGAGAAGAAGAAGGAGGAGAAGCAGAAGAAGGAGAAGCAGAAGGAGAAGCAGAAGGAGGAGAAGGAGGAGGAGGAGGAGAAGAAGAAGAAGAAGAAGAAGAAGAAGAAGAAGAAGAGAAGAAGAAGAAGAGAAGCAGGAGGAGGAGGAGGAGGAGGAGGAGGAGGAGGAGGAGGAGAAGGAGGAGGAGGAGAAGAAGGAGAAGGAGAAGAAGGAGAAGGAGAAGAAGGAGAAGGAGAAGAAGAAGAAGGAGAAGAAGAGGAGGAGAAGACGAGGAGGAGGAGACGAGGAGGAGGACGAGGAGGAGGAGGAGGACCTTAAAGAAAGTCTTGTTCAAGGTACTTCAAATTAAACCCCAGCTTGACTTCAATTTAATTTCAATTTGATTTGATAAATTGTTTAATTTTATTTTTTAAATCTATGAAAAATCTTTGAATTATTTAGGTGTTGCTTCAATTACTAACCATATAATGAAATTATTATTGATTTGTTTTTTGTTTTTCTCTTCAATTTGATTTAAATAACTAATTCATTTTTTTTTTTCAGAATCTATTTAGGTGTTGCTTCAATTATTAACGGATAATGATTTTTTTAGTGTTAGCGTTCATGAATTTATCAATTTGTTAATTTGAATGATTTTGTTGATAGAATTTGTGTGAAATGATTTTTGGTTTTTTTGAAGTTCATAGTTTTAGTTGAGCATTTTTAACTTGTGTGTGTGTGTGTGTTTTTTTTTTGTTGATATTTTTAATTGATATAATTAAACTTATTTTTTTTTCAAGAGAATTCAATTTAAATCTGATCTTATACTTTTGATATTTTATTTTGTAATTTAATTCTTAAGGTTCATGATTTTATCAAGGGAATTGTTGATCTGATCAAATGTGTGTCAAATGATGTTCTGTTATTTTTTTAAGTTCAAAATTTGATGGATTTTTATTTTTGATGGGGAAGCTGATAGATATTGTTTTTAAATTGATGATGTAAACTTGGATTTTTTATTGGTTGTTGGGCAATTAGAGGGTTTTGATTTCTCAGATATGATTGAATAAATTTGGTTTGTGGATGATTGGTAATTGAATGTTGTATCCAAATTTATTATTGATTATTGGTCCTTCAATTTACGTTTTTTGTTGGAGATGATGGAGATTTCGTTGATGACTCCGATAAAAGTTGAGGTTAGCAAATATATACCCAATTAATGATATTTCCTTCCATGTTCTGTCAAAACTTCCCATCAAATCTTTGAAACGATTTGGATGCGCACGTAAGTCATGGTCTCTCTTATTTGACAACCATCATTTGATGACTATGCACCGCAATAATTTCTTATCAAAATACCATTCTTATTATCATGATACGTCTCTTCTCCTAAATCTGACAAGACGTCAAGAACATGTTTTGTATTTTCTTTCTGGTGAAAGGTTTGAGAATAGAGTTAAATTAGATTGGCCGAAAGTGGATGGGAATGACAAACAACCTGTTCAAGAGGACAATGATGACCCACCATATATGACTTGGATGAGGATGCCTCTAGTTTTGAAATTTTGGGTTCAGCGAGTGTTAATGACACTCTTTGTCTCCATTCTTACTACTATGGAATTGAAAAACTTACCTTATGGAATCCAACTACCAACGAACTCAAGACAATTCCTTCCAGTCCTGTTATCTCTGTAGATCATCGGTCGTATGTTAATCACATTCAATATCTTGTTGGTTATGACGGCGTTAAAGATGACTTTAAGGTGATTCGATTCACAACTTGTAGACCATTTGATGATCCTAACTCAAGTGTTTCATTCTGGGTTATATATAGCCTACGCAAAAACTCTTGGAGACACTACTACAAAATACCCCCTTTTATAGCATTCATTTAGGGGGTTTAATAGCGCTTGTGAAGCGCTAAAAAAGCCCCCGCTATTATAGGTCAAACCCCTATAATAGCGCTTTCGAAACGCTATTAAATAGCAGCGTTTCAATAGCGTTTTCAGAAAAGCGCTAATATAGCCTTCTTTTTTACTATTTTTAAACATATGTTTCTTAGCACTTTCCAGAAAGGGCTAACTTAACTACCCCCCCTTTAATAGCGCTTTCAGAAAAGCGCTAATAAAAGTCCCAATTTTTTTATTTTTAAAATTAAATCTATAACTAAAAGCTTCATAATAAGATACTGACTTGACAAAAAGTATATATACAGATCAGAAACACTAATAATCCATTAATAGTAACAAACATCAATATTATGTTTATCAGAAACTTAATTACAAATGACATCTAATGTACACTTGCATAAAAATGCAAAGCCTATGCATAGTACGTATATATGAACGATGACAATCCTAAAGTAAACTTCACATTTGGATGAGTCAACTCTTTAAAAGAAGACTTGTGATATGGATGCTTCCCTGAAAAAGAAAACTTGGATCAACATAAAGAAAATTTAGACACAGATTGAAAAAGCGTCAAAATCAATACTTTGTGCACACTATACAAACATGTATAATTTTACATGCCATCAGCACTTTACAGTTTACATGCCTTTAAGCCACCAAAAACAACATAAAAACTATTAAGTGTGATTTTGATGAATCTATAATGTTCCTGTCTTTACAAGAATCTATAAAACTGTCCTGCTAGAATGTAATGTGATATATTGTGATGAATGTGGACTTAAATACTAGCTGAAGAAATCTTTTTAGGTCTATGAAAGACAGGAACATTATAGAATATCACTCCATTGAGAATATCACTCCTAGAAAACAAAGGAAATATTAACAACTTTAGTGAGAATTAATTTAATACCATTTATATTATCTTCATTATTGCTTGGACCATGGGAATTGAAAGGGTAAGGAACAATTGAAACATCAGTAACCTATATTACAAAATCGAAAATTGCAGATAAAGATTAGTATTAAATCAGGAGTATTGCTAAATTCAATGAATTCAACTAATTGTGTAACTCAAACATAAAAATAGCATTATTTTCATAAAAATGTAATAATATAAATGCCATGTTCCGAAATTCACTGATGGATGAGGTTAAAATTACTTTTTTAAATAATAAATAATAATAACAACACTCACATTTCATCAAATTTCGTTTAACCGTTATTCGCACCAATATGCATTTCTCTTAAATCAATGACAACTTATATTTTTATACAAAGATTAATAAATTTTCTTCTCTAGAAAATTGACTACAATCCCTCGATAGTCTTAACTCTATCACGTAGCTCTTTGTTTTCAGACAAATCAACATTTGATTTTATAGATTTAGGTAATTGTCCCATACATCGCACACGCCCCTTCTTTGTAGCTCTTTGTACTTCCAAGACATAGAATCCTACTTGTTTTGGGTTAATTGAGATGTTCTAGCCTCATTGCTATGTTTTTTTAGTTCTTCCTGAAATCTAAAACATAATTAAATGTCATCCTTCCAAGACATAGAATCGTACATGTTTTGGGTTAATTGAGATGTTCCAGCCTCATTACTATGTTTTTTTTAGTTCTTACTGAAACATAAAACAGAATTAAAAACAGTTGGCAATCAAGCATGAAAAGGCACGAGAGTATCTTGGTGCTGCTATCAAAACACAAACAGTTGGAAAAATATAGTGGAAAAAGTGTGTACTCAAGCATTTAATCTGTTGATCCTGTTGCTAGCATGCAAAAGCACCGAAACTATATTTTACAAGCTACACAACAAACAATACTCTATTCACTCTTGGTTTTCCATATCTCACAAAGCATTATTACACTACCATTGCTATTATTTTCTAGTTCTAAATCTCAGATATCGCATACACAAATATATATATATATATATATATATATATATATATATATATATATATATATTCGGCACTACATTAAATCAAACAACAACAAGATATCATACTTTCAAATGGTATTACAAGATTTTGATTCAAAATTCTTCAAAATTCTGCGAAACAGAGAATCATTATGTACTTAAACATCCAAGCAAACCTAAAACACGAAGAATCATCCTACATTCCAAAACTGTTAGATACTTACAATTATTCTTGCAACTTTTTCATTGACAATCGACCCATCTTTACGTGTGCAAGTTTCAATGTAAATATCTTGTCATCCAGGCATCACTCCTTTTCCCTTTTTCATTTAAAAACCAAACAAACATGTTATATGTTTATTGTTTTTAAAAACAACTCACCCAATAAAAAAATACAAAAATCAAACCTTTTCATCGTTAAACTTTGGGAGACTTTTTATTTCTATACAATAGACATTGTGATACTTAGAACAATTTTGTTTATTGATTGCTCTCACTTTCTACAATTGGTATAAAATATTATTAGTCGTAATAATACACATTTTAGTGTATTACTTATAATATGTATGACTTAGTTGTGCTTTTCAGAGAACCAATGTTCAACCAACTTACGATATTGAACTTCGTCAACCCTCACATCATGTAATGTAGATACAACTTCTTCTATTGTTTTACTTAAACCAAATCCAGCTGCCTTTAAATCATCCTTTCATTGTCTCCATTTTTCATTCAAATTAGAGTTTATCATTTCTCGCGTTACATCAGTTATTGGGGGAACAAACTCATATAGTTTCTAACTATAGCTAGCGCCATCTTCTAACAACCCTTCCATTGTGCTTTTATCATTTGTCTTATCTAGTCCACTATTTTGTGTTTTCAAATACCTCTCTCTCTCTCTCTCTCTCTCTCTCTCTCTCTCTCTCTCCCCCCCCCTTTTGCGTGGATTCTAAAATCATTAATTGCATAACCAGTGAAAAATATAAAATTAGTCACTAAACTTGAAATTTTTTCAATTATTTAATCCTTATTACCCTTTGTTTAAACCACTCAGTAAATTTTTGACCATGTTGTTTGTCAATTTCAAGTTGTGACAATCTCTGCTTTTGATTTTGCCTCTTGGAAGTTCCAGGTGCTCAGTAAAAATTATGACAGTGGAAATGAAATATGATTTTTTTCCTACTCTATATATGGAGAAACCGCATCACAGTTAGAAAGGACATATCTTTGTGCTTGCGTTAAGTTTTTCTTGTCAAATTTAGTTCTATTCACTCTCCTCCGTTTCCCTGGAACTTTTGTTTTTTTTTTCACACCTAAAGGTCGTCCAATAGGATGTAAAAAGGTAACATTATATTTCAAATTATATTTCAATGTTGAATCCATTTGATCATCTCTGCTAGGTCGATTCAACGTAGTTTCAATTCCAGATAGATATGATGAACAAAATGTTAAACATTCATTGGCCAAAAAGGTATACATGCTTCTAAACACAATATGATTTTATTATAACTTTTAATAAAATATTTTCCCCCTAATTTCTTATTTTTTTGAAATGACAAAGAAAATATATTCAAAACCAAGATAATGCGATCAACTTGAACCTCAAAATTAAGTTAAGGGGCAAAAAGTATTTAAGCATGTTTTTAAAAATAAAAAATGAGAAATTTTCATCCTTCATTTTTTAACTCTAATTTATCAACCCAAAATTCTTTTTTTTTTTTTTGACTTTTCAACCCAAAATTCATAAACTCTTCAACTCGGGGAAAAATTCTCAAAAATCTTGATTTGTTCCTTTACTTTATCAGGCCAAACATATCCAAGCATCTGCATGGAGATTTTAGTGGATTCAAGGAGATTTGAACTCTTTCCCATACAAGAGGGACAATTCAAGTCTAGCTAGATCCTTAACCATTTGTACAAAAGAAAATTATCAAAGAATATTATTTTGTTCATACCTTCATGTAAGGTTCTAAATGTATGTGATCATAGTTTACAATCTTTTCCATTACTATGACCCGAAACATGACTATGAACACTAATTAATTACTCCTTCCGTTTCAAAATGAGTGTCGCTTTAGCCAAAAAAAATTGTTTCAAAATGAATGTCACTTTCAATTTCCAATGCAATAATAAATTTTTCTTTTCAATTGTACCCTCCAATTAATACTCAGCACACTACTTCCAAAGTATTACTTTTAAAACTAACCAATAGTTAATAAGGATAATTTGGTAAAATAACCATTCTCTTTCTTTTAATCATTGCATATGTGTGTAAACACCTAAAACGACACTCATTTTGAAATGGAGGGGGTAAAATAACAACAACAATAAAATTCAAGTTCTCATCAAACTTATTAATGTGCATCATCCTTCAATTTACAAACACCACAAACCAGAATGAATCATTTACAAACCACCCAACCACCATACAATGTGGTAAAAGTTCCGCCACCATTAGCATGTGCGTAATCAAGGATGGCTTCTCGAGCACAACGTTCCCATTCTCTAGCAATATCCTTGATCAACCATGGTTTATTCAAAGTCTCAACTTTCCTTTCGCTCTCTCAAACAGATCTCTCAGGTTGTCACTGTAAGAGAAAAAGTCACAAAAGATAGACAATCGAAAGATTAAGAAAACTCTTGTTTGGTTAAAAGCACAAACCACATAGCTTGAATATAATTAAAACCTAACATTTACTTGCACACTTGTATTATGTATCATATGACTAACATGTAACATCTATTTCTTATCTAATTCAATACATATCAATATTGCATTGTTTTATTATCCTGAAAATGAAGCATTCTTGTATCTATAGTAGGAAATTTTTGACACTAACTAACTAACTAATATAGGAAGCAAATAGTTTACTTAGAGCAGATTCTCCAAGTAAACAAAATAACTTGATAGGCACTCAAAATTATAATTGCAAGAGAATACAATCATAGTCTCTAACCTGACTTTCAATGGCAATTTGTCAAGTATCACAAGAGAGGAAGACGGATAACAAGCAGGAATCAGCAACCGCAGTGGTTTGATCAATGACTGAAGAGCCCATAAACATACTCAACGAGATTAAATTAATTCAAAATAATTGATACAAATTGTTCAAAATAGTATAAAAATGCATTAACCTTTTTATCAGAAGTAAAAAGAGATACGACGTCCTGATTGATAGTCACTGCATTGAAAAGGATATTAACAGATAATTCTTCACTTATTTTAGTAGCTGCTCCAAGCACACTTTTAACATTTCCCCTTTCAATAACAAGCTCACAATCGAATAACCGATTGTTTATATCTCTTACTTCTTCTAAATAAATCTGATTTTCCTCCTAGAGTTAACAATGTGACAGTGATATGCTATTAAAAAAAAAACGTGACAGTGATATTCTTGTAAGAAAAGTGAAAAATAAATAATGGTATAGTTTGTTGTAGTTTCTTATCGTGGAAGAAATTTACCAGTGGTTGAGGACACTTTACTTTAAATATGAATTCATTCAAGTTCGATTCCATAGCTTCAGTCAACTGATTGAAACTGTCGCCTGTGCTAGCTAAAATGCTAGGAGAATCATAGGCAGTTGCAGCAAAGCTGCGAGGCATTTTCCATTCTGAGGAAACAAATCAATGGTAGTCACAATCTTTCTAATGAACATGCATCAATATGAAATGCAAATTAAACACTACAGTGGCGAGAGACCGCACCTTCCGGAATAATAAAATCTGGTAGTACTAGTTCATCCGACATCTCTGGTAGTTCATTAAACAATTTTTCCTCTGGTAATGCATCATTCAAATGAACCACCTCTTTAATATCAGCAACAGCTGCACTCAAAGCTTCAGGCAAAATGGATGTAAGCTGAAATAATATCAGAATCACCGCTTTAATAAGTCTCTGCACTGCAGGACTTTGCTCATCAGAACCGGGTGCAGATTTACGATAAACTTGATCTTTAACCAACGGAGAAGGAGAAATGCTCTGAGTGCTGGTGTTCAAACCAAATGTTTCCGTTGCTGGAATCCTTGGAGCATTGATACTTGCACAAGATGTTTGAGGTTCTTTTGGTGTAAGGTGTGTATGGTGTTCTACAGCATTGCCAGTTCCTAAGATCGACGGATGATTTCTAATATTGCTTTGTGAACTGGCAATTTGTAATCCTGCTTGGTTACCTTGTAAAAACGTATTGTTCTGCAAACAAATTTGTATTGGTAAATGATGTTTCCTTGAGTCAAATACTTCTGGAAATTGGTGAAAGTTACGTTTCGAATATTACCGTTAGAGAAAATGTAGAATTTAACGGGTCAATATATTGTAGATTTGGTTGCACGTCAGGTGACTTTTTCTTCAGCGGCGGGTTCATCTTTAAAAGGTCTTGTAAATATGTATAATGTATCTACTTTGATAGCTTGAACCATCGTACCAGCAGTGATCCCGCTTTTACTCATTCGAAAGAGTGAAAAAACGTATTCCATTGTACTCTTATTGTCTTTTGCTAAGTCCAATTCTCCTGGGTTTAAAATTTGACCAGCCTGAAGAAACTTTATATAAATAGGAAAAATTAGTAGTAATTAGAAGCTGAAGTTTCTAGAATCATAATCTGAATGAAAAGTTCACAAACCTGAATCCTTCTACAAAGCCTTTGGTAAATTGGATGGACGTTAGAAAAATATTTGTTTTTCAGAAATTGGAGCTGCAATAAGAAAGTAACATAACATTGTTGCAAACTCTTGTTGAAGATAACTGTATAATAATGGGAAAAAAGTCGATGTTTCTAAACAACATTTGTTCACGATGCCTTAGGTAAAATATCAACGTCATAAAGTAAGGGTGGGAAGGAGGATCGTTGTTGATGAAATATTCGGAAAAATTTTAGTAGTTACCCGTTGATAAACATTCTCCTGCATAGATACATTTGAATTTGATCCTGCTTCAATAAATAGAAAAGGAAAACATTAACATTCAATGAACTGAAGGTGTTTTTGTTTTCAGGATGAAGAGGGGAGTGATTGATGTATTTTTGGAACAACGATAAATAAAGCATTGCAGAAAGAGCAAAACAGTTTTTCTTTAAATTTCATTCAGATTCAAAGTTACTATATTTTACCAAAAAAGTTGGAAAACACACAGAATAGAGATTTAGATTCCATTATAAAAGCAATAAAATCAAATGTTGGTCTACCAACCATTAATATTATTGAAGTAAAGTCTTGTTTTGGAAATTAGAAGCTACTAAGAACTACAAATCATAAGTGGAAATTCAATTATTACAAAATGTATCACTATCAGGATAAAAAGTTGTATTTATAATCATATATCAAGATAAAATAGCTGAAATTAATCCCCAAAACTATCATATTGGATTTACTCCTTCAACCCACATCTTCGTCTACCATAGGACTGATTTCTAGAACACAACTAAATTGCTTTTAGTGTAATTTTCTTTCCACGCTTGTTTAAAAGTTGCTATTATATGTACATTTTCTTAAACGGGTGTCTATATTATGCACAAAACAGGTGTTGGAAACCCATTTTTGATGAATCTGATTGACTATAGTGACATTTTGGGTAGATTCTCAATTTTAATTTTCGAAACAGTAAAGGATGTTGTTGGTAGGGTTTGTCCTTGCAGTTTTTTCCTCAAAATTGCATTGGAAAATCTTATATGTACATAGAAGAAAATCCGAAGTCGAATGGAGCTCCTTCATTTGGACTAAGCCTACCTATCTCTCTTGCTAACCCAACTAGGAAACTCATGTTTCTTAGACGCGCAAGGTCTATCATTTCTTTTGTTAATACATTTTTTTAAACTGATTTACGTAATGAAAATTAGACTTTTGTTGTTGTGAGTATGTTCTTTTGCAATAGACTAATCCATAGTTTAGTTATAAAAGCCTACGTGTATCGCGTTGAAAATTTTAGGTTGAAGGCCTTATGTTATAGTGTATGCATGCATTTTGATATGATTTTACTTATTTATTTTTTTAACAAGCTTTATCGACAAGAAAAATTTGTAACAAACTTTATCAACAAAAATTTTATAAAAAAATAAAAATCAGCAAAAAATTTCCTTTGTAAGGCACGGGTCTCAAGATAAAGATAATTTGAAACATGATCAATATCAATAAATAAAACTTTTGAGTTCCATTTTTATGGAGCCATCATTTTGAACTTCTGACTTAACAACCCACAAAGTACACTTTCTTTTCCCTCAGGTGGAAGACTTTCTTCATCCTTTTGATCATTCTAAATATCTGAAAATAGAAAGAAACATAAGATTAACATATCAAGTTGTTGCTGAAAGCTTAGCACAAAACCATATATGAATAGTAGAAACTAACTTTCAGGAAGGTAACATATGTTGGAAAGATATCGTTACAAAGGGAATTGAAAAACCTATACGACAATCAACTACAAGTGTTGAAAAACAAAAACAATGAGTATATAATACGACAGATAAATACAACACAGTAAAGTGACAAGCATTCAAAGAAAAAAAAATTCATGAATACTAATATTCATATGCTTGTCAGAGATATAAAATAGATTTGTT
Source organism: Medicago sativa (assembly GCF_051527215.1). Lineage (NCBI taxonomy): Eukaryota > Viridiplantae > Streptophyta > Magnoliopsida > Fabales > Fabaceae > Medicago > Medicago sativa. Next base: position 31,985,666 of record NC_140756.1, on the reverse strand, counting down.
ACTGCCAATAATTTCACTTGTTGATTCTACAAGATGATAATTTTTTATTTTGATAAATAATTACAAATACTATTTGAAAGAATGATAAGAAATCATACAAGAAGGAAAGATGAAAAGAAAACAACAAGAAGCCATGGTGGATAAAATTTCAACAGTTATTTAGTTTCTTAAAATCTTAATATAGGTAAACAATTAACACAACCATATCCCACAAAGAAGTGTTTCCATCCAATGCAATTGATTAATTATAGACAAAGAAAACACATTGAATCCAAAAATATCATGTTTATCCGAAAACAAAATGAAGTAAGTTTGCATTAATTTTTGGATCATTGGACATAGTTTCAAAAATATCGTTACTCATTTGTGAATAACGAAGACACGAGAGATGGAATATTTAATTTGATTGTAACAATATCTAGTGTTATAGATTAGGCATTTTCAATTGAAACAAAGCCACACTATTCAATTAGGTATTTTCAATTGAAACTAGGAGACCATATTTTTCAGCATTTAATTAGTCTACTTGACATTTACTAGCCAAAGGGCATGTCCATCATATTTCCCTTTTTTCTTAGTGTAAAAAAAAAAAAACAAAGACATTTACTTGCCAATCAGAAAAGCAAAACAAAGTCAGCAGCAAAATGTGAACTCGTAAATGAATTAAACTGAAACAGCAGCCATGTAAGTGATAATTTTTTAGTACCGTTTTTTATGTAACCAACAAACGAGATCGACGGCGGCATTCAAACTCCAAGATTAGGTTTAGATTTTTTTTAGCCAAAAAGACAGCAATGGCGGCTGAACAGCTTCTTGAACACTTCAAATGTCCGATTTCACTTGAAATCATGTCTGATCTCGTTATCCTCTCCTCTAGTCAAGCCTTTGCCTATTATCTCGGTTTTTCTTAGCATACTCCACATAGTGTATGATGATGGGATATGTAGAGAAATGTTGCTCAGTATCTGGACAATAATAAGACTGCAACCAAAATACAACACAGTCAAGTGATAGACATTCAAAGAAAAAGATACATTGGTGGAGAGTATTCAAAAAATTATTTCTTGAAAGAATATTGATTCCTAAAAGAAAACACTATCAAACGGTAGTGGACGAAAATTCAACAATATTATTTAGTTTCTAAACATCATATATGCAGACTCATGGAAATTCACACAAACTTTTACCACAGTATAGGATGGCTTTCACTTCAGAAAATGCTTGAGCAGAATATGTGGCTGCCTCTTGTGCAGACAGGGACATTATTATTTATTTTCTTGTGCTAACTTAGACTTGTGCTAACTTGTCAAACTTCATAGAGGCATTAATTATGCCTCCCATCCAACATGGGTGATGGTCTTCCTCTGTCTGGATGTGCTCGGGTAGGCGTAATCATGTACTGTTTCACCTGGAATATAAAACTCAACCCCATGAGTATGATCTCTAATGGAAACCAGTAAATATGACATCCAAAAATGAGAATAGCATCCAACTATGGCTCACAATAAATGTATAACACTAAATGAAGAAAAAATATTGATTCCTAAATATTATAAAGAAAAAAAACTATTTTTGATTCTACACTAAAAAATGTAGGAAATTTTTTGACTCGATATCGATTTAAATCTTTAATTAGAAGAGTTAACGAACATATAATTAATAAATCAATAATGCGAGGCCACAAATAAGTGTTTAAAATGAAAACAACATACATCTCCATCGCTTCCATCACAAATCTCTAGATCGAAAGCAGCAACCATGCCTTCATAGATTAGGGTTTTCAAGTCATCGATATGAAGTGGCTCTGGGAAGGAACGATGAATATAATGAGAATAAAACAAATTTTGAGTTATAAATGGGAATTAAGTGATTTTTACCATTAGATTTAGTGAACCAAGAACGGATTTCGTCAATGAGTTTTTCAGCTTTGAGGTGAGAGTTTTTGCCACCTTGTTGTTAATCAACAGCGCCTCGAAAGAGCCGGCCAACGATTCAAAATATAACCAACCCCTCAGCAATCCCTGCATCACACATATCACCATGTACCAAAATCCTCAGTGCCAACATTTCGTACATAAAGAGGGTGCTATTAACATTTACTTTTTGATACACTATATAGTAGATGAGAGTTTCATCTCTTTCCGGAGAAACATAAATATGAAAAGTACAAATGATATGTGTATGCTATTCAAGCATACCTCAAAGAAAGTCAAAGCTTAACTAATAAATATTAGTTTTTTTTTTACGTTAGCATAAGTTTTTGTTGATAAAACTAATTTTCAAAAATGTTTTTTAAAAAAACTTATATCTCATAACATACTCATACAACACACAATTCTTAACAGTTTTGCAAAAAGTTAAAGTTCTTGCCTATTTTGATGAGTAACAACAATGTAAGAATATATTTTTAGACAACTAATTTGTGCTTAAAAACATTTACAAGGACCAAATGAAACAAGTTGATATCATTAAGTTTCAAATTTTTATTTAAATAAACTCAAAATGTAGTTGATGATATAGTAAATCCAAATCAAAAATCAATAATATCATTTAAAATAATGCTCCAAAATACTATTTCTTTGAAACTGCCATTGTAAAAGTAATTAATAATCACCCCATCTGCCACCTCCGATAAACCGGCACCGACACCAAACTCCCGTGTGCTGATGAGGTAAATATCTCAAGCTACACCTTCCACGTTCACAATTTCTCACAATAAATGCTGGAGAAATTGGCCGTCCAACAACTTGAACATGAGAGATGCTGCACCATAGTAATCCAATTTATCAGAGTTGGAAAACATATAAACAAACATGACAACTTTTTCTTCTGAAAGTGTGATATGATACTGAGTGTGTTTAGTGCAGACTTAGGGGTCACAAGATATAATGCAAATAACAACTTCTAGTTTTGTATATTATTTAGTGGTCACACAAAGCACAAGCAAAATATTATAAAATGGAAGTGAGAGAAATTAAAGAGAGCAGATTTGAGAAACATACCATATGTAGAATAAATTATCCTCTTTTTCTTTTACTCTACCTAACAGCTCCACTAGCAGTACTTCTACGCCAAACAGAACAGGCTCAGGCAGCTTGAATGATGGATATAATAATGGGATCGGTGTCAATACCTAAAAAAGATGAAAATTTTGAATGTGACTACTAGAATCCAACGATTTAACCCTAAACATAAATATAAAATCTGAAGTAGATTATTGAGTACCTTTTTTATGGAGCCATCCTTTTGAGCTCCTGACTTGTTGACTCACATTCACTTTTTTAATCAAAGAAATTACACTCGACCACCAAAGATAGGGGTTTGTAGACGACCACAAGAAATTGAAATAATTATTAAGAAATAGCATCTGATCTCTACAATGAAGCTGCAACAATTATAGCAGAAATTAGAAGAACACAGATGACAAATTAAAATTAATACATGCAAAAAAAAAAATGAAAAAAGTGGAATTAGATCTGAGGCATACCTGTGTGTAGTTAAACATACCAAGGGCTCGCTCATGGCAGCTTTTTTTCTACATTGGTGGAATGGAAGGAACAACAAAATGTGAAAGTAACAAGTTGTGAAAAGGTTAGGGATAGCAGCGGCAGATAAAAGTGTGAGAGTGAGTAGCAGTGGCAAGTGAAAAGAGTACCCTTTTAAAACCCTAATTATATTTAGAGCTGTCAATTGGACCAGTCCGGCCCAGCCCGCCTTAACCTGGTGGACCAGCTCATATAAATGGGTCAGAGAGGGTCGGCCCACTTGATTCATGGGTCAAAGAGGGTTGGCCCACTTGATTCATTGGCTTACATTCAAAACATTCACAAAACATATGATTCAAAACATTCTCATCTTCAATTATGTATATAAATCAAAACCAACTTACATTCAAATATTTTGTCTCCTTCAAAAAAAAATCAAATATTTTGTCAAAACGAAAAAAAAAACTTACATTCAGATATCATAAATATCAATAAAATTCTTTTAAATAATATTATTTATCATCATAATATAGTTGTATTTGACCAAAAAGTAATATTATTATATTTCTTACATTTAGAGAGGGAAATTAGTGACGGAAGAAATAAAATTCCTCACAAATTCCTTGGTCGCAAAATTTAGTGACGGAATTAGAGAAGGATTTCACATTTTCCCTCTCTAAATTTCCCTCACTAATTTTTGCTTTTTTAGTAGAGAATTAAACCTAAATCTGATTTTATACTTTTAATATTTTATTTTGTAATTTTATTAAGGTTCATGATTTTAACAATGGATTTGTTGATCCGATCAAATGTGTGTGGAATGATTTTCTGTTAATATTTGATGGATTTTTATTTTGGATGGTGAAGCTTATAGATATTGTTGTTAAATTGATGATGATGTATATAAACTTGTATTTTTTATTTTTTGGTTGGGTAATTAGAAGAGGGTTTTGATTTCTGAGATATGATTGAATAAATTTGGTTTGTGGATGATCTGTAATTGAATGTTGTATCCAAATTTATTATTGATTATTGTTTCTTCAACTTACGTTTTTTGTTAGAGATGATGGAGATTTCGATGATGATTCCATCAAATGTTGAGGTTAGCAAACATATACCCGATGATATTGCATTTTATGTTCTGTCAAAACTTCCCATCAAATCTTTGAAACGATTTGGATGCGCACGTAAGTCATGGTCTCTCTTATTTGCATGACTATGCACCGCAATAACTTCTTATCAAAGGACCATTCTTATTATCATGATATGTCTCTTCTCCTAAATCTGACAAGACGTCAAAAACATGTTTTGTATTTGCTTTTTGGGGAAAGGTTTGAGAATAGAGTTAAATTAGATTGGCCAAAAGTGGATGGGGATGACACACAACCTATTCAAGAGGACAATGATGACCCACCATATGATTTGGAAGTGGATGCCTCTTGTTTTGAAATTTTGGGTTCAACGAGTGTTAATGGCACTCTTTGTATGCATTCTTACTACTATGGAATTGAGAAACTTACCTTGTGGAATCCAACTACCAATGAACTCAAGACAATTCCTTCCATTCCTGATTTTTGTGTACCTCATCAGTCGTATGTTAATCACATTAATTATCTTGTTTGTTATAACGGTGTTAAAGATGACTTTAAGGTGATTCGGTTCACAACTTGCAGACCATTTGATGATCCTCACTCAAGTGTTTCATTCTGGGTGATATATAGCCTACGCAAAAACTCTTGGAGAAAAATTGACATGGATCATATGCCTCCAACTTATACCGGAACTGAAGAAGTGCACATGGATGGGATGTCTCATTGGTTGGATCAATGAAGTCCACATATATTTTTATTGCCATTTGACTTCAGCAATGAATCTTTAATTACAACAACCACGCCCTCATACATCGATGATGGTTCTTATAATTTTTTGGTATGGAGAAACTTAATGATATTGAATGGGTCTATTGCTTTCATCTCAAATTATGAAGAGACATCTACGTATCACATTTCAATTTTGGGTGAACCCGGTGTAATGGAATCATGGACTAAACTCTTTATTGTTGAAACCTTGTGTTAAAGATGACTTTAAGGTGATTCGGTTCACAACTTGCAGACCATTTGATGATCCTCACTCAAGTGTTTCATTCTGGGTGATATATAGCCTACGCAAAAACTCTTGGAGAAAAATTGACATGGATCATATGCCTCCAACTTATACCGGAACTGAAGAAGTGCACATGGATGGGATGTCTCATTGGTTGGATCAATGAAGTCCACGTATATTTTTATTGCCATTTGACTTCAGCAATGAATCTTTCGTTACAACAACCACACCCTCATACATCGATGATGGTTCTTATAATTTTTTGGTATGGAGAAACTTAATGATATTGAATGGGTCTATTGCTTTCATCTCAAATTATGAAGAGACATCTACATATCACATTTCAATTTTGGGTGAACCCGGTGTAATGGAATCATGGACTAAACTCTTTATTGTTGAAACCTTCCCTTGCCTTGAGAATCCTATTGAATTGGGGAAGAATGGAAATATACTATTTAGAAAAAAAGACGGCGAAATATGTTGGTATAACTTAAGTAGCAGGATGATTGAGGAGATTAGTGTTAGAGCAGAGAGTTGTTCCATACTATTCCATATATAAAGCATTCTTCCAATTGGATGAAGATATAGTTAACTTCTTTTCATTGATTTCTCCGAAGAGATATATGACATGGCATTTAGGATTCTACTTCTTAAAGTGGCTTGTTAAATGCTCATGCTGAATTATGAAAATGTTTGATCATAAGAATTTTCCTTTATTAATTTCAATTTTTTGGATGGTTCTTTCTATCTATAAACTGATCTATTTATGTGGTCATAAATTGTTAACATACAGTGTAACCGTCATGTTGTTGATTTGATGCTTATAAGTTATAACCATCTATTTCTCGACTGTATTTGAGATTGCAATAACTTGAACTAACTTTTTTCTTTGGTGTTGTGTTAGTTTGCATCATCTTGTTACTTGGTTTCATAGTTCTGACATTGTCCTTTTATGTTTTACACGGATTATCTTCTTAAAGTCTCAATTTTAGTAGAATTCATTGGAATTTTCTGCAAAATACTTAAACCTATACCATGTGCGTTGTTAGTAATAGATATTTCCAACCTTAATGTGGATTCTCTTTCTCATTCCTTGAGACATAAGAACACTTGAAAATGCAACGGTGTTAAATCTCTTGTGGGAGACTTTTGTCACGCATTGTGGTCCTATCTGGTTCAAGAGATACGTAGGCTCTGTTATTGGACACATAGGATATCCAATTCAAACACACAAAATCCATTGAGACACAAATTGGATTCAATTAACTTTTTTTTCTTCAACAAATACCCAATCTAATTATTTTTTAGGTAAAAGCAAACAAGTATTTTCCAACGATCCAAACAAATACACTTCTTGGTATGAATCACAAGAATCTATAAGACTGTCCTGCTAGAATGTAATGTAATATTGTGATGAATGTAGATGATGACAGTGCATCAACATTAGTTTTTAGTTCTATCTAGGTCTTTATTTTAGCATTTGGAGAGTCAACTGCAATGAATTCATGGTGAAATCAAGCCAAAACAGGAACGAGAGCTCAAGAGAAGAAAATTTAAGAAACCAAGGAAAATTGCCCAAGAATGAAGCATCGTGCCACGTTTAGTGACGTTCGTGGCACGTTGAAGGAAGCGTGGGACAAAGATTCATCTCTAGAAATTTCGTGGCACGAAGCAATATGCAACGTGCCACGATGGTTGATTTTGTCTGCTGCCACGTAGGATTAATGAAGCATCGTGCCACGACCAGCCCGTAACGTGGCACGATGATGGGCTTTTTCTGAAACCCTAATTTCTTTCTATAAATATCTAGCTGCTAGCAAGGGTTTTGGGTACAGATTATTATTGCGATTTTGAGCACTAAGGACGACAGGAGACCAAGGAACGAGCCCTGAATCTCATACCAACACCCCGTTGGTTAGATTTATATATGTTTTCTCTTGTTATTTCTTATGATTGTTTAGCTATGAGTAGCTAAACCTTTAGTTTGGCTAAGCCATGATGAAACTTTTTTGTGATATATGATTTTGTAGTTGAACTCTCTCTATAATCAATGTTATTCAGTTTTTATTCAGAATTACTTGTGTTTATTGATTTTCATGATTATTGTTTTGTATGACTACTAGCCCTAGCTTCTTGCAATCACATGAATTGTTCTTAGGAATTGAATGACTACTAGCCCTAGCTTTTAATCCTGAAATAGTAATTTTGTTTAACTCAACACTAGGAGCCTAGAGATAGGAAATTGAGGGTTATGATACATGAATTAACGTTCCAAAATTGCTTCCGCAGTTATTCAATCACGTTAAGAGATTAATAGGGTTATAACTTAGGAAAGGGCTTTGATGCGAGAGATTGATCAAAGTCACTTAGTTAATTTATCGTAAAAACTGAGTAGTAATTGAGAGTAGAGAGAGGAAGACTTTTTCATATAAAGCAATAGTGGATTCACCGGCTTAACCATTCATCTCAATATAATTTTCTTTCAAACTCTTTCTACTTTAATCAAACCTGATTAAAACCAAACCTTACTGCCTAGGGCAACCAAATACAAACTTTACACATCCTAACGTATAACGCGCTTGCTACAATTGAAATTAACACAGTCCTCGTGGATCGATATTTTTACTACTTCGATAGCTTTTGGTACACTTGCTAGATCTCTATCAAGTTTTTGGCGCCGTTGCCGGGGACTGTTGATTTATTTCAACAAGGCAATTACGTTATAATTTAGGGTTTTTGCAATTTAATTTTCCGTTTTACATTTTTTTTTTCTGTTTCAGTATTCATTTGATTACTCTTTATCGTGCAGCGCTACTAAGGTATTTTGCTGTTTATGCGAGGTAAACATAGCTCAGACGACTTAGAGTACGATCCGGAAATTGAAAGAACTGCTAGAGCACTTCGGAAAGCTGTCCGGTCGCAAAGGTTAGCTCAGTCCGTTCCATCGGGTGTTCGAGAACAAATACCGGAGCCACTCTCAACTGAATCTGAAACGATCTCTTCTCCTAAATCTGCAACTATGGAAGGTGAATGAGTTGTACCACCTAGACCTAAGCTAGGAGACTACGGGTTAGCTACTCATCGCGATCAACTGACCCATACTTTTCAACCAGCTAACCTCGTAGCTTTCGACATCAAGACAACTGTCCTCAACGGTTTGAGAGACAAACAGTTTGATGGGACCGAAGCCATGAGCCCACATGAACACTTAAGCCGCTTTGTTGAAACATGTGAGTTTTGTGTACAACCTGCTACTGTGACCGATGCACAAAAGAAACTCAGGCTATTTCCTTTCACCTTGACCGGAAGAGCGAAGGATTGGTTGCTGACTATACCCAATGGGACTGTCCAAACATGGGAAGAGTTAGAGCTGAAGTTCTTAGAGAAGTATTTCCCTATGTCTAAGTATTGGGAAAAGAAGATGGAGATCTCTAACTTCAAGCAAGGAGAAGGTGAGTCATTATATGATGCTTGGGAGCGATTCAATTTGCTTCTTAAGAGATGCCCTAATCATGAGTTCACCGAGAAACAATACCTCCAAATCTTCACTGAGGGGGTAACACCAAACACTAGAATGTTCTTAGATGCTTCTGCGGGAGGTAGTCTCAAGAGCAAAACTGATCATGAAGTTCAAGCTTTAATTGAAAACATGGCTAGCAACGAGTATCGTGCTGAAGCGAAAAAAGAAAGAAAGAGGAGTGTTTGGGGTAAGTGAACAAACTGATATCCTTGCTAACCAATCAGCTATGAACAAACAAATCGAGGCTCTAACTAAGGAGTTTCAAGGCTTCACTTTGGCTCACAAGCAACAACAAGTGGCTGCAATCAAATGTGATCTATGCGGTGAAGAACACCCCAATGGTGAATGTGTGCCTGAAGGGTCTAGTGAAGAAGCTAACTACATGGGAGGATATCAAAGGCAAAATCAATACTACACTCCAGGAATCAGCAAGCATCCCAATCTAAGCTATTCAAATAACAACGCTTTGAACTCTCAGATGCTTGCTCCTCCTCAACAACAACAAAGAAAGCCTTCAGCTCTTGAGGAAACTATGATGAACTTCATGAAGATGACTCAAGGCAACTTTGAAGAGATGAAGAAGAGTCAAGAAGCTGAAAGAAAGAACAATGAAGCTTCTAGGAAGATGCTTGAAACTCAACTGGGGCAATTAGCTAAGCAATTGGCTGAACAAAACAAAGGCGGATTCTCAGGTAACACTAAAGATAACCCTAAGAATGAGTCTTGTAATGCTATTGAATTGAGGAGCAAAAAGGTTTTGACACCTTTAGTTCCGAAAGCTCCAAATAAGGTTGATGATGTAGTTGAGGTGGAGGAAAATGGTGAAGTTGAAAAAAATGATGAGGGTGTAGTTGAAAAAGAAAGTGATCATGGAGTAGTTGAAAACAAAAGGAAGAAAAAAATAGAGGGAGAAAAAAGTGAGAATTTAATTGATGAAGATTTAATCTTGAGGAAGTCGAAGAGTCAAATATTGAAGGATGGAGATAAGCAACAAGTTGTTCCATCATATGTGAAGCTTCCCTACCCTCATTTAGCCAAGAAAAAGAAGAAGGAGGAATGTCAATTCAAGAAGTTTATGCAACTTCTCTCACAACTTCAGGTGAACATTCCTTTCGGTGAGGCTCTTGATCAAATGCCTTTATATGCTAAGTTCATGAAAGACTTGTTGACTAAAAGAAGGAAGCCTAAAGATGATGAGAACATAGCACTTTCAGAGAACTGTAGTGCTATTCTCCAAAAGAAGTTGCCACCTAAGTTGAAGGATCCTGGTGCTTTTACTATCCCTTGTTCCATTGGACCGGTAGACATTGATAGAGCTTTATGTGATTTGGGAGCAAGTATCAACTTGATGCCTCTTTCGATGATGAAGAAGTTGGGATGTGGTGAGCCAAGGTTAATGACTCTCTTATCCTTTCGGTGTACTTGAAGATGTGCTAGTCAAGGTTAATGACTTGGTATTTCCAGCAGATTTTGTGATCCTAGATATGGCTGAAGATGAAGAAATACCACTCATACTAGGAAGACCTTTTCTTGCAACTGATCGTGCTTTGATTGATGTTGAAAGGGGAGAGTTAATGTTGAGATTCCATAAGGAGCAGGTGGTGTTCAATATCTTTGAGGCAATGAAGCACCAAGATGAAAACCACAAGTGTTACCGCATTGACGTTGTTGAAGGAATAGTCGAAGATAACTCCTTTGAATTTCAACACATTCAACCTATGGAAAGATCAATTGTTAAATCTATAGAGAGTGAAGAAGTTGTTGAAGATATTGAGGAGAAGGGGTATGTTCAACAAGTTAAAGCAAGTATGGAACAAAAGCAGCAACAATCATCTGGGGAAACCATTAACAACAAGTATGGAGGATCGGAAACTTGGAACGATATGACGAAGACTACTCTCACTGATCCATGTGGTGTATTGGCTTATAAGAAAATCCCCTTTGGGATGCAGAATGGGCCGGCTACCTTTCAATGGTGTATGCTTTCAATTTTCTCAGATACAATAGAAAGAGCTAGGAGGTATTATAACAAAGAGTTGGTAAGGAACAAGCCTTCTTATGAAACTGTGGAACTGAGGAAGTCTGGTATACAAGAAACTTTAAAGGGTAAAGAACAACAGCTGAGACTGAACCATGAAGGTGGGCTCCCAAGCAAGGAAGAGGGAGAGATGTCAATTGATCCTTAGGGATCGTCATAAGTCAACCTAGTGACGGTAAAGAAGCGCTGGATGGGAGGCAACCCATCGGATTTTGATCCGCTCAGGTATTGTTTTTATTTATTTATTTACTGCATTTTTATAAAACAAAAACAGCAAAAATATTTTTAGAAAACTAAAAAGAATTTTTTTTTTCTAAGTCTAGACCAAACGTGGCACGACTGTTCTTCATCGTGGCACGTTTTGAGAGTTGTTTCAACATGGTTCGCCACTGGAAATTTCGTGGCACGAACACTCTCAAAACGTGGCACGTTTGCTGGAAGAACTAAGAACGTGGCACGATGGTTCTATGATCGTGGCACGTTTCTACCCAGAACGATGATCGTGCCACGTTTTTATTCATCGTGGCACGTGAGTGGGAAGTTTTGAAATCATTTGACCGTTACAAACAGCTTCGTGGCACGACCATGACCTAACGTGGCACGAAGGACCTATTTCTATATATACCTAGCTCACAAATTTCTCACTATTTCATTCTCCCTTACCAAAACTCTGCCCAAATTTCGTCTCACCCATTCTCTACCTCTCAAACTCGCACCTAACCACCATTCATTCATCTTCATCATCCTTACAAACATTCCAACCCATTACTTCATCAAACTAATCAATTTCTCCCCACAAATTAGACCTAACCCTTATTTCACAAACCCTAACCCACCAATCTTCATCTTCCTCAATCCCAAAACATCCAAACCATATTCTAACTCTACAAATGGCCTCATCATCCCACAAACGTTCCAGAACAACCCGTAACACCCAATCAACCCAACCACCACCTGAACCCACTTATGAGAAATTCGAAGATGATGTGCATGCCGAACGGTTCGAGAAAATCAAAGGATTCAAGTTTTCTGGCGAACGTAAGTTCGATTTCGTCAATCTCCAGAGGTACCCACAATTTGAAACTACGATGAATGCCCTTGGGTGGAAAAGGTTGAACAATTTGGTTACTAAAGAGGGCAACCGTACTATTGCTCTTGAATTCTTTGCAAATGCTTATGGAAGGAAGGATAATGTTGCCTTTGTGCGTGGAGAGAAGATTGATTACAGCCCTAGAGCCATCAATGCACTTCTAGGGTTGAAGCCTCCAAGAGCTTGTCATGTGGAATGGAGGAGGTCGAGGAGTCAAAGGAATTTTCCTACTGATGATGAGCTAATGCAGATTTTGCATGAAATTGGGGAGGTGGGAGTGGATTATGTGCGGTCTAGAGCTACTGGGATTCCTACAAGGATGGATGTGGTGGATCTCAAGCCACAATACAAGGCTTGGGCTTCATTCATTCATTCTACTTTGGAGAGTGTGTTCGCTACTTCTGAATTGCCTATGGAGAGGTTATACATTGTGGATGAAGGAAAATCGAATAGAAGAATGGAGTAGAAGCAGCGGAAAATTTTCGATTTTCATTCCTTGGATCATTACGAAATTCAAACATGAATCAGTGATTTGATTGTTACCTTGAACTGTGGAATCTGAAAGCTGGAACTGGAAACTAGAATCTCGATCACAGCCAAGCAAGCAGCAAGCAGCAAAGCCTCTAGCAAGTCCACACGAACAGTGCTCCTCCAAAACTCGGTGCTAGCCAATGAATTGGAAGTGCAGAGAAGAAATGGGTTGCTTCAAAACGTGTAACCAAAAACTTCAGCACCAGAGTTCTATTTATAGAACTTCTAGTGTGCTCTGCAAGTCATAAGTCACTATTGGGCTTCAGTAAGCCCAACAACGAGTTTAGTAATTTTGCTAACTAATTAGCGTTATTTACTAAACGCACCCCTTATATAAGTCATACTTATATATTTCTCTTTTGACTGTTCTTTGTGTGTGACCCTATAGGTTCTAGTCACGTTGGCAATAATATTAAATCTAATATTTAATATTATAAACAATGAGCGGTATCTAGAAACACATCATTGCTACCCAAGTGACAAGAATGTCAAGTGAACTGACGAAACCTTTCCATGATAATACTCATGTGTACACTTACTCCTTTGTCTCGATATCTTTATTGATCCCAAGGCATAGATATTGTCACCCTTGTATAGATCAATGTTTATATTCCTTGATTCTGAAATATACTGAATAACGAATAAGTCCAATATCTTATATTGACTTAGTTCGGCATGGCCATGCAATTTTACAGTCATATTTCATCAAGAGGCCTAAAGATATATCTCCTGTTTATGAGGAGGGACAAATCCCATCTAGGACACTCATGTCCCTCAGCATGATTCATCAAGTACCCATCAACCAACGTTATGGTTATCCTTTTACAGACAACGTTGGAATGGCAACAAAGCACTTGAGTCCACATCTAGGGATCATAGTGGTTTCAGGTCTAAGAGCGATATACATTATTATCATTGTGAGAATATCTTATGACATTTTCATAACATACTATGTAGTATTCTCACGGTGGGTCAATCCAATATAAGTATTACTCCTAATATTTATATCTATGTGAAGACTTGATAACTCTTTATCCATGATCTGTGAGATGTGATCATCAGTCTACCCACATAATAGTCTCTATGCTTTAATGATATCCCACTTCTCAATAAAGCTTGACTACGGATACTTTTAGAATAGTTTCCTTATGTTTAACGGGGTCTCACAATTAAGTTATACTTAATGTTCCATTAAACGGACTAACTATTCTAGGGACTTTATTATTTTGAAACAAAACAAAATCAATAAAGAAATGACTTATTATTATATATATTCACAATATATATTTATATCAATATCATGATACAAAGCCAAACCCAATCAATTTTGATTGGATATTAGGGCTTACTCCAACAGTGGAAGCGATCATTTTTGGGGGCGTTTGATCAACTTGAGCATTCAACAAATGGCAGATTGTGGAACTTCAGTGCATTTGGGACATGTTTGTTTGATCAACGCATTGTGCAAGGCGAAGGGTGTTCCTGAGGAGCATGGGGACATCATGTTAAAGTCAAAAAGAGACATTGATGATACCGCTATGGTGAAGTTTGAGAAGAAGAAGGGTCATGAGGGACCACCGGTTCAGAGAGAGAGTGGAGGACCATCTCAGGCACAACCTATGCAAGAGGATGCGCCTCAATGCCCACCACTACACCCGATGATGTTGGATTATTTAGGTGGTATGGCTTGCTGGGCCCAGGATACATCATCACAGCTGTATGTGGACGGTCCTTACTTTGGAGCGGAGTTGTCTCTTGCTGCTAATCAGCACTGTCAGAGGTCTCTTCAGAGCAATGGTTTTGATAGGTTTGGCACTGAGGCCAACATGGAGGACTACTTTGTGGGGCAGAGGAGACGTGCTGGTGAGAGAGAGTGTCGTCTCCGATCTGACTTCGCTCGTGGGAAGGCAGCTAGTGATGAGAGCGTGAATGAGTTTTATGCCGGCTTGCAGGGTGATCCGGAGGCCACTAATGATGATGAGCAGTGATGGACTTGGAGTCCAATTTTATTTTTTAGCTTTCTGTATTTTGTTCCTTTTATTTTGATGTACTTTTTATTTCGTTTGAACATTATGTTGGTGCGTCGTTGTTTAACTTTATTGCCCCCGTTTGTGATGCTTTCATGTGTTTATTATTAATGAATCTGTTTGTTTGTGGAAATTTATCAGTCTCATAACAGTGCTATACCAATGATATTCCAAAGAGTTCAAGGAGGATGATGCCTAATTGATTCAAAGGGAAGTGTTCGGCAAAGGAATTAGGTAGCCACAACTCCCAGATATCTCAACTTGTAAGGTCCATAGCCAAATTTTTATTTTTTTTCAATTTTACATATATGAGTGTTCCATGCAACTGTTGTTTCTAAAACTTGCGATATTTCTCTATTTGTTGATTGGTCTTGTTTTGTACACACTAAGGCAAAGTGCTTGGTACCTTCAGCCTTTTTGAGCCTACCTTGATCTATGCATTATTTATCCTTTGTAAAGCCAATTTGAGCCATTAGGTATAGATCCTTTTTGTTCGGTGACTAGCCACATTACAAACCTAGAAGACCTTAGGAATGAATGTCCCAATTATTTGTTTGAAGTAAGCTCTTTAGGTTGTGAAATGTTCAAGTTTGGGGTTGCTTCTGGAATTAGCAACTTACTAAGTTTGGGGTGGGGGTACTAGAGAACCAAGAGAAAGGAAATGGCAAAAATTTTATATTTTATCTCTTGAAAAGCACTTGAAAATGTGTAGAAAAAAAAATGAAATGAATGAAAAGAAAAGAATCTTGTATAGGAGACCAACAATGTTTATATGTCTCAAAAGAATTAGTTCTCTAGTACTCTTCTGTTTTAAATTTGAAAGGAAGGAGATTGGTTTTCTGTGTTGTTATCAAAGATATCCAAGTAGTATGAGCTTAACTTCATTATTTTAAAAAACTACTTCCCAAATTATATCCACCTTTCACCTAAGCCCCGTTATAACCCTGAAAGACCTTAAAAGTGTGTACTTGACTCTGACTTTGATTGACAGTTTAGAAATTTTTCAAGCTTATGGTAATACAGCAGACCTGCATGATGATTGTGTGACCCTATTCAAACAATTGCGTGGAGTTGTGGATTTGGAGGAAAGAGCTAGGCATCCGGTACATCATTACACCGGAAAAGAGTGAACTTTTTAAGCATATCATTGGTTGGTAAGTTGTTATCTCACTGCGATTTTTCCATTTGCAAATTGATTCCTTGAGGACAAGGAATGGTTTAAGTTTGGGGTTGTGATGACAGTGCATCAACATTAGTTTTTAGTTCTATCTAGGTCTTTATTTTAGCATTTAGAGAGTCAACTGCAATGAATTCATGGTGAAATCAAGCCAAAACAGGAACGAGAGCTCAAGAGAAGAAAATTTAAGAAACCAAGGAAAATTGCCCAAGAATGAAGCATCGTGCCACATTTGGTGACGTTCGTGGCACGTTGAAGGAAGCGTGGGACAAAGATTCATCTCTGGAAATTTCGTGGCACGAAGCAATATGCAACGTGCCACGATGGTTGATTTTGTCTGCTGCCACGTAGGATTAATGAAGCATCGTGCCACGACCAGCCCGTAACGTGGCACGATGATGGGTTTTTTCTGAAACCCTAATTTCTTTCTATAAATATCCAGCTGCTAGCAAGGGTTTTGGGTACAGATTATTATTGCAATTTTGAGCACTAAGGACGACAGGAGACCAAGGAACGAGCCCTGAATCTCATACCAACACCCTGTTGGTTAGATTTATGTATGTTTTCTCTTGTTATTTCTTATGATTATTTAGCTATGAGTAGCTAAACCTTTAGTTTGGTTAAGCCATGATGAAACTTTTGTGATATATGATTTTGTAGTTGAACTCTCTCTATAATCAATGCTATTCAGTTTTTATTCAGAATTACTTGTGTTTATTGCTTTTCATGATTATTGTTTTGTATGACTACTAGCCCTAGCTTCTTGCAATCACATGAATTGATCTTAGGAATTGAATGACTACTAGCCCTAGCTTTTAATCCTGAAATAGTAATTTTGTTTAACTCAACACTAGGAGCCTAGAGATAGGAAATTGAGGGTTATGATACATGAATTAACGTTCCAAAATTGCTTCCGCAATTATTCAATCACGTTAAGAGATTAATAGGGTTATAACTTAGGAAAGGGCTTTGATGCGAGAGATTGATCAAAGTCACTTAGTTAATTTATCGTAAAAACTGAGTAGTAATTGAGAGTAGAGAGAGGAAGACTTTTTCATATAAAGCAATAGTGGATTCACCGGCTTAACCATTCATCTCAATATAATTTTCTTTCAAACTCTTTCTACTTTAATCAAACCTGATTAAAACCAAACCTTACTGCCTAGGGCAACCAAATACAAACTTTACACATCCTAACGTATAACGCGCTTGCTACAATTGAAATTAACACAGTCCTTATGGATCGATATTTTTACTACTTCGATAGCTTTTGGTACACTTGCCAGATCTCTATCAATAGACTTAAATATCAGCTGAAGAAATCTTTTTAGGTCTATGAAAGAAAGGAACATTATGGAAAACCCATTGCAGTAGAGATCAATATAATTTTTGTAATTATCATGAACAATGTAATTGTAGGTGATTTGGATATTAAATAACAGAACAAAAATTATATTAATCATTATTCTTGTAACTAAAGACATGAAGATTATGGAATTAAAGAAAGAGATCAATATAATTTTTGTTGTGTTATTTAATGTCGAAAACCCGTTGTAGTGTCAATTATGGAGTAATGTTAACTGTTAGGTCAATCATTCAAAATTATCTGTGTAAGTTCCTTATTTCTTACAATAGGAAATTTAGTAATCGAACAAACTTATGTAAATTCTCGAAAACAACAGCAGAAAGGAGAGCATGCAATAAATAACTATCGTGATCCTCGGTCATAGCATAACTCATTCTTCCCTCCACATGTACATTTGAGGTAACATCACCACAATTTTATTGACAAAATCGACAACAGAAATATCCTATGTAATATTTAAATCGTTAAGAAATGATACAAAATCTGAAAATCAGATTGGATGTTCACTCACTTCATTTTCCCTTCTCCTATTTTCCGATTGCTTGTATACTTCTTATGATTTTCAATCTTTACGGGAATACTAAACCTTGTTATCTTAATCAAGTAGCATATTTTCTTGCATACAAAGAAAACACACCAACACTTACTTACCAAAACATCCTGGTTGACAAAACTCTGATTGTCATTAATTAGCATCTAAATAGAAAAGCTTAACTTATATATTATTTAACTTCAACTACTGGAACACAATTTTATGCATTTCAAATTCTACTTTTTATTTTGGTATATTTTGATTTTATTAGCTAATTTGCAAAAGAAAAGCAAAAACAAATGCCCAAAATTAAGCATAGTGACATAGATAGTTTATGTAGAATGTGATGAAATTCAAACATAGATATGATCCTTATTACACTTGAATATGGTTTTATTTCTACATTCTTACAATTGAAATGGAAATCATATCAATTTGTAGATAGAGAGTTAACGACCAAAGTAAATAAAATTTATAAAGCAAAATTCATATGATTAAATAGTTTCGAATTTCAGCACATACCTATTCTTGTAATGTGAGCATTTGAAATGCCACTTTTAGTAAAAAGTAGAATCCTAGTAGCCATAATCATATACCTCTTCAGAGAGATCAATGAAAAAAACTAACTATATAGCATGTCACATGTTTCTGTTATTAAGTCAAAATTCATTATAAGAAACTTGACATTTAGTGACAACAAAAACTGTAAGTATACGCCCTTTCTTCTTAGGTATAGCTCCAAAGAGCTATACCTACGGCCATTTTTTCGTGGTCGATACTGGTATTGCCTATAGTGATGAAACTTAGTTGTTGGTCAAAACAATTAGGTTTTGCCTACGGATTTTGAATGTAGACATAGATCCTATTCAGAACTAGAAATGTTTTTTTACCTATGGATTTGGAGGCAAGTATAGAACTACAAATGGTTTTTACCTACGACTACTTCCGTCACTACAAACTTGGCGACCTATCATTTGTTGGTATAGATTTCTGAATGACAATTAGTATACACATCACATTCTTGATGCTATATTATTTGGAATTTTTATTTTATGAAATTAATCAAATTACAAACTAGGCAATTAAATAAATATATTTAGAAAGCAGAAAATATTTCCATACCGTATATATTTAAGATTAACATCAATTCTTACAAACATAGAAATTAACAAAAGCTAAATCATGTCAAATCCTATTGTACTTCAGAGCATTAACCAAAACAAGACATACCACATTAGACATACAAATCCTTATATATAACAATGTCAATAAATAAAAGAACCCCAAAAAAATGGAATCTAGGTGATAAACATTATAATTATAAAACATCATCATTAAAGTGTTCAAGTAGAAGACACAAAAGATAAAAACGACTGAAACATAAAATTTGTATTTAATCAAGAGATGTTACAATATACATAACATACTGGAGATAACCGCAGGACCAACATGGGTGTGACTTCCACTTATAGGGGAAATGGCGTGTTACAAAAAAGGTTGGACCTGAATTCCCTGCGTCAAGCGAATCATCATTAAGTCACACAGGTGGATAACGACATTGGATGAAGGTCAAAACACTCATATTCGTCCAACGACTATAATAGTTCTGCGTGAATACATGGAATTGGAATCCAATTTTGAAAGACCAACTTATTATGGGTACTAGTAGTGCATTTTATGAGGCTATAATTGGATGTTACATGAGATGAAATAATTTAATTCAAAGCGTTAACAACTACACTACTAGGAGAAATCTATCAACAATAGTCAATCTATCAACTATACTACTAGCATAAATTATCGAAAATCTTATTCATGGTCAATCTATTGCAATAATTTCTTATAGTAACTATCATGGTAATATATTGAAAGAAGATCAGTTACTATTGTTACCTTGCTTTAAGCCTCTCAAGTACTTTGATGGTAACAAGCTGTAAAGCCATACAAGCATCAACATACCTTATTGTCTTTGATAAACAACTAAACCAAAAGGCTCCGATTATTTGACTTTAAAAACTTGCACACGCTTCTGCGCATTTAAAATTCCACCTTTTATTCTGGAATGCATTGATTTTATTAACTAGCTTGCAATATAAAAATAGATAAAGCTAAAATTATTCAATAAGTGCACTCAAAATTGAAATGTGAAATGTACATGTCTCGGTATTATTCAAGATGAAAGCAATAGACTCATTCAATCACACCAAGTGTATCAGTACTAAAAATCTATTAACCAATCATCTAATTAAGAGGGTATGGGTGTTCTAATGACAATATCATCGTTGAAGTCAAACGACAAAAACAAATGTGTGGGTGGTATTGTTTTATTCAACTAATGAGACACTCCACCCATCTACACTTGTTCATCGTTTATATCGATATAAGTTTTCCTCCAAGAGTTACTATGTTTAGGCTATGTATCTCTTAAAAAGAACAATTCATTCATGAAGGTTAAATGGTTGTGAACTTACTCACCTCATAGTAATCTTTAATCAGGTCATTGTTTCAACTTAAAAAGAACATTATTATTTAATTTACATTTAATTATATTATTATTTTTTTCTCATTATAGTCTTTGTATAGATCTCATTCAATTTTTTTAAGATAAGTGTCTTTTCTTTTCGGTTCTCTGTCTTTTTTTTTATCAAGCAATTAAAATAAAGACAGGTTAAGGCCTGGACCACATACAAAAAAGTTACTGAAAAGAGAACCTTTGGAAAGGTTGCCTAGACTTATCTCTAACTAGAAAAGGCAAAATAAAGCAAGGGGTCTGACCCCACCATTGGGACGTAAAAGGGGCTAATCCTTGACCATTTTTGGCCAAAGCATTGGCCACTTGATTTCTTTCCCTGTGAATATGAGAAAAATACAAGACAAACTCTTAGCTAGCACCATAAAGTTAAG
Organism: Medicago sativa; assembly: GCF_051527215.1. Taxonomy (NCBI): domain Eukaryota; kingdom Viridiplantae; phylum Streptophyta; class Magnoliopsida; order Fabales; family Fabaceae; genus Medicago; species Medicago sativa. The sequence continues at coordinate 31,964,893 of NC_140756.1, read as the reverse complement.
AAGAAGAAGAAGAAGAAGAAGAAGAAGAAGAAGAAGAAGAAGAAGAAGAAGAAGAAGAAGAAGAAGAAGAAGAAGAAGAAGAAGAAGAAGAAGAAGAAGAAGAAGAAGAAGAAGAAGAAGAAGAAGAAGAAGCAGAAGAAGCAGAGGAGGAGGAGGAGGAGGAGGAGGAGGAGGAGGAGGAGAAGAAGGAGGAGAAGAAGGAGAAGGAGAAGAAGAAGAAGGAGAAGGAGAAGGAGAAGAAGGAGAAGAAGAAGAAGGAGAACAAGAAGAAGGAGAACAAGAAGAGGAGGAGAAGACGAGGAGGAGACGAGGAGGAGGACGAGGAGGAGGAGGAGGAGGAGGAGGAGGAGGAGGACCTTAAAGAAAGTCTTGTTCAAGGTACTTCAAATTAAACCCCAGCTTGACTTCAATTTAATTTCAATTTGATTTGATAAATTGTTTAATTTTATTTTTTAAATCTATGAAAAATCTTTGAATTATTTAGGTGTTGCTTCAATTACTAACCATATAATGAAATTATTATTGATTTGTTTTTTGTTTTTCTCTTCAATTTGATTTAAATAACTAATTCATTTTTTTTTTCAGAATCTATTTAGGTGTTGCTTCAATTATTAACGGATAATGATTTTTTTAGTGTTAGCGTTCATGAATTTATCAATTTGTTAATTTGAATGATTTTGTTGATAGAATTTGTGTGAAATGATTTTTGGTTTTTTTGAAGTTCATAGTTTTAGTTCAGCATTTTTAACTTGTGTGTGTGTGTGTGTTTTTTTTTTTTGTTGATATTTTTAATTGATATAATTAAACTTATTTTTTTTTCAAGAGAATTAAATTTAAATCTGATCTTATACTTTTGATATTTTATTTTGTAATTTAATTCTTAAGGTTCATGATTTTATCAAGGGAATTGTTGATCTGATCAAATGTGTGTCAAATGATGTTCTGTTATTTTTTTAAGTTCAAAATTTGATGGATTTTTATTTTTGATGGGGAAGCTGATAGATATTGTTTTTAAATTGATGATGTAAACTTGGATTTTTTATTGGTTGTTGGGCAATTAGAGGGTTTTGATTTCTCAGATATGATTGAATAAATTTGGTTTGTGGATGATTGGTAATTGAATGTTGTATCCAAATTTATTATTGATTATTGGTCCTTCAATTTACGTTTTTTGTTGGAGATGATGGAGATTTCGTTGATGACTCCGATAAAAGTTGAGGTTAGCAAATATATACCCAATTAATGATATTGCCTTCCATGTTCTGTCAAAACTTCCCATCAAATCTTTGAAACGATTTGGATGCGCACGTAAGTCATGGTCTCTCTTATTTGACAACCATCATTTGATGACTATGCACCGCAATAATTTCTTATCAAAATACCATTCTTATTATCATGATACGTCTCTTCTCCTAAATCTGACAAGACGTCAAGAACATGTTTTGTATTTTCTTTCTGGTGAAAGGTTTGAGAATAGAGTTAAATTAGATTGGCCGAAAGTGGATGGGAATGACAAACAACCTGTTCAAGAGGACAATGATGACCCACCATATATGACTTGGATGAGGATGCCTCTAGTTTTGAAATTTTGGGTTCAGCGAGTGTTAATGACACTCTTTGTCTCCATTCTTACTACTATGGAATTGAAAAACTTACCTTATGGAATCCAACTACCAACGAACTCAAGACAATTCCTTCCAGTCCTGTTATCTCTGTAGATCATCGGTCGTATGTTAATCACATTCAATATCTTGTTGGTTATGACGGCGTTAAAGATGACTTTAAGGTGATTCGATTCACAACTTGTAGACCATTTGATGATCCTAACTCAAGTGTTTCATTCTGGGTTATATATAGCCTAAGCAAAAACTCTTGGAGACACTACTACAAAATACCCCCTTTTATAGCATTCATTTAGGGGGTTTAATAGCGCTTGTGAAGCGCTAAAAAAGCCCCCGCTATTATAGGTCAAACCCCTATAATAGCGCTTTCGAAACGCTATTAAATAGCAGCGTTTCAATAGCGTTTTCAGAAAAGCGCTAATATAGCCTTCTTTTTTACTATTTTTAAACATATGTTTCTTAGCACTTTCCAGAAAGCGCTAACTTAACTACCCCCCCTTTAATAGCGCTTTCAGAAAAGCGCTAATAAAAGTCCCAATTTTTTTATTTTTAAAATTAAATCTATAACTAAAAGCTTCATAATAAGATACTGACTTGACAAAAAGTATATATACAGATCAGAAACACTAATAATCCATTAATAGTAACAAACATCAATATTATGTTTATCAGAAACTTAATTACAAATGACATCTAATGTACACTTGCATAAAAATGCAAAGCCTATGCATAGTACGTATATATGAACGATGACAATCCTAAAGTAAACTTCACATTTGGATGAGTCAACTCTTTAAAAGAAGACTTGTGATATGGATGCTTCCCTGAAAAAGAAAACTTGGATCAACATAAAGAAAATTTAGACACAGATTGAAAAAGCGTCAAAATCAATACTTTGTGCACACTATACAAACATGTATAATTTTACATGCCATCAGCACTTTAGTTTACATGCCTTTAAGCCACCAAAAACAACATAAAAACTATTAAGTGTGATTTTGATGAATCTATAATGTTCCTGTCTTTACAAGAATCTATAAAACTGTCCTGCTAGAATGTAATGTGATATATTGTGATGAATGTGGACTTAAATACTAGCTGAAGAAATCTTTTTAGGTCTATGAAAGACAGGAACATTATAGAATATCACTCCATTGAGAATATCACTCCTAGAAAACAAAGGAAATATTAACAACTTTAGTGAGAATTAATTTAATACCATTTATATTATCTTCATTATTGCTTGGACCATGGGAATTGAAAGGGTAAGGAACAATTGAAACATCAGTAACCTATATTACAAAATCGAAAATTGCAGATAAAGATTAGTATTAAATCAGGAGTATTGCTAAATTCAATGAATTCAACTAATTGTGTAACTCAAACATAAAAATAGCATTATTTTCATAAAAATGTAATAATATAAATGCCATGTTCCGAAATTCACTGATGGATGAGGTTAAAATTACTTTTTTAAATAATAAATAATAATAACAACACTCACATTTCATCAAATTTCGTTTAACCGTTATTCGCACCAATATGCATTTCTCTTAAATCAATGACAACTTATATTTTTATACAAAGATTAATAAATTTTCTTCTCTAGAAAATTGACTACAATCCCTCGATAGTCTTAACTCTATCACGTAGCTCTTTGTTTTCAGACAAATCAACATTTGATTTTATAGATTTAGGTAATTGTCCCATACATCGCACACGCCCCTTCTTTGTAGCTCTTTGTACTTCCAAGACATAGAATCCTACTTGTTTTGGGTTAATTGAGATGTTCTAGCCTCATTGCTATGTTTTTTTAGTTCTTCCTGAAATCTAAAACATAATTAAATGTCATCCTTCCAAGACATAGAATCGTACATGTTTTGGGTTAATTGAGATGTTCCAGCCTCATTACTATGTTTTTTTTAGTTCTTACTGAAACATAAAACAGAATTAAAAATAGTTGGCAATCAAGCATGAAAAGGCACGAGAGTATCTTGGTGCTGCTATCAAAACACAAACTGTTGGAAAAATATAGTGGAAAAAGTGTGTACTCAAGCATTTAATCTGTTGATCCTGTTGCTAGCATGCAAAAGCACCGAAACTATATTTTACAAGCGACACAACAAACAATACTCTATTCACTCTTGGTTTTCCATATCTCACAAAGCATTATTACACTACCATTGCTATTATTTTCTAGTTCTAAATCTCAGATATCGCATACACAAATATATATATATATATATATATATATATATATATATATATATATATATATATTCGGCACTACATTAAATCAAACAACAACAAGATATCATACTTTCAAATGGTATTACAAGATTTTGATTCAAAATTCTTCAAAATTCTGCGAAACAGAGAATCATTATGTACTTAAACATCCAAGCAAACCTAAAACACGAAGAATCATCCTACATTCCAAAACTGTTAGATACTTACAATTATTCTTGCAACTTTTTCATTGACAATCGACCCATCTTTACGTGTGCAAGTTTCAATGTAAATATCTTGTCATCCAGGCATCACTCCTTTTCCCTTTTTCATTTAAAAACCAAACAAACATGTTATATGTTTATTGTTTTTAAAAACAACTCACCCAATAAAAAAATACAAAAATCAAACCTTTTCATCGTTAAACTTTGGGAGACTTTTTATTTCTATACAATAGACATTGTGATACTTAGAACAATTTTGTTTATTGATTGCTCTCACTTTCTACAATTGGTATAAAATATTATTAGTCGTAATAATACACATTTTAGTGTATTACTTATAATATGTATGACTTAGTTGTGCTTTTCAGAGAACCAATGTTCAACCAACTTACGATATTGAACTTCGTCAACCCTCACATCATGTAATGTAGATACAACTTCTTCTATTGTTTTACTTAAACCAAATCCAGCTGCCTTTAAATCATCCTTTCATTGTCTCCATTTTTCATTCAAATTAGAGTTTATCATTTCTCGCGTTACATCAGTTATTGGGGGAACAAACTCATATAGTTTCTAACTATAGCTAGCGCCATCTTCTAACAACCCTTCCATTGTGCTTTTATCATTTGTCTTATCTAGTCCACTATTTTGTGTTTTCAAATACCTCTCTCTCTCTCTCTCTCTCTCTCTCTCTCTCTCTCTCTCTCTCTCTCTCCCCCCCCCCCTTTTGCGTGGATTCTAAAATCATTAATTGCATAACCAGTGAAAAATATAAAATTAGTCACTAAACTTGAAATTTTTTCAATTATTTAATCCTTATTACCCTTTGTTTAAACCACTCAGTAAATTTTTGACCATGTTGTTTGTCAATTTCAAGTTGTGACAATCTCTGCTTTTGATTTTGCCTCTTGGAAGTTCCAGGTGCTCAGTAAAAATTATGACAGTGGAAATGAAATATGATTTTTTTCCTACTCTATATATGGAGAAACCGCATCACAGTTAGAAAGGACATATCTTTGTGCTTGCGTTAACTTTTTCTTGTCAAATTTAGTTCTATTCACTCTCCTCCGTTTCCCTGGAACTTTTGTTTTTTTTTTCACACCTAAAGGTCGTCCAATAGGATGTAAAAAGGTAACATTATATTTCAAATTATATTTCAATGTTGAATCCATTCGATCATCTCTGCTAGGTCGATTCAACGTAGTTTCAATTCCAGATAGATATGATGAACAAAATGTTAAACATTCATTGGCCAAAAAGGTATACATGCTTCTAAACACAATATGATTTTATTATAACTTTTAATAAAATATTTTCCCCCTAATTTCTTATTTTTTTGAAATGACAAAGAAAATATATTCAAAACCAAGATAATGCGATCAACTTGAACCTCAAAATTAAGTTAAGGGGCAAAAAGTATTTAAGCATGTTTTTAAAAATAAAAAATGAGAAATTTTCATCCTTCATTTTTTAACTCTAATTTATCAACCCAAAATTCTTTTTTTTTTTTTTGACTTTTCAACCCAAAATTCATAAACTCTTCAACTCGGGGAAAAATTCTCAAAAATCTTGATTTGTTCCTTTACTTTATCAGGCCAAACATATCCAAGCATCTGCATGGAGATTTTAGTGGATTCAAGGAGATTTGAACTCTTTCCCATACAAGAGGGACAATTCAAGTCTAGCTAGATCCTTAACCATTTGTACAAAAGAAAATTATCAAAGAATATTATTTTGTTCATACCTTCATGTAAGGTTCTAAATGTATGTGATCATAGTTTACAATCTTTTCCATTACTATGACCCGAAACATGACTATGAACACTAATTAATTACTCCTTCCGTTTCAAAATGAGTGTCGCTTTAGCCAAAAAAAATTGTTTCAAAATGAATGTCACTTTCAATTTCCAATGCAATAATAAATTTTTCTTTTCAATTGTACCCTCCAATTAATACTCAGCACACTACTTCCAAAGTATTACTTTTAAAACTAACCAATAGTTAATAAGGATAATTTGGTAAAATAACCATTCTCTTTCTTTTAATCATTGCATATGTGTGTAAACACCTAAAACGACACTCATTTTGAAATGGAGGGGGTAAAATAACAACAACAATAAAATTCAAGTTCTCATCAAACTTATTAATGTGCATCATCCTTCAATTTACAAACACCACAAACCAGAATGAATCATTTACAAACCACCCAACCACCATACAATGTGGTAAAAGTTCCGCCACCATTAGCATGTGCGTAATCAAGGATGGCTTCTCGAGCACAACGTTCCCATTCTCTAGCAATATCCTTGATCAACCATGGATTATTCAAAGTCTCAACTTTCCTTTCGCTCTCTCAAACAGATCTCTCAGGTTGTCACTGTAAGAGAAAAAGTCACAAAAGATAGACAATCGAAAGATTAAGAAAACTCTTGTTTGGTTAAAAGCACAAACCACATAGCTTGAATATAATTAAAACCTAACATTTACTTGCACACTTGTATTATGTATCATATGACTAACATGTAACATCTATTTCTTATCTAATTCAATACATATCAATATTGCATTGTTTTATTATCCTGAAAATGAAGCATTCTTGTATCTATAGTAGGAAATTTTTGACACTAACTAACTAACTAATATAGGAAGCAAATAGTTTACTTAGAGCAGATTCTCCAAGTAAACAAAATAACTTGATAGGCACTCAAAATTATAATTGCAAGAGAATACAATCATAGTCTCTAACCTGACTTTCAATGGCAATTTGTCAAGTATCACAAGAGAGGAAGACGGATAACAAGCAGGAATCAGCAACCGCAGTGGTTTGATCAATGACTGAAGAGCCCATAAACATACTCAACGAGATTAAATTAATTCAAAATAATTGATACAAATTGTTCAAAATAGTATAAAAATGCATTAACCTTTTTATCAGAAGTAAAAAGAGATACGACGTCCTGATTGATAGTCACTGCATTGAAAAGGATATTAACAGATAATTCTTCACTTATTTTAGTAGCTGCTCCAAGCACACTTTTAACATTTCCCCTTTCAATAACAAGCTCACAATCGAATAACCGATTGTTTATATCTCTTACTTCTTCTAAATAAATCTGATTTTCCTCCTAGAGTTAACAATGTGACAGTGATATGCTATTAAAAAAAAAAACGTGACAGTGATATTCTTGTAAGAAAAGTGAAAAATAAATAATGGTATAGTTTGTTGTAGTTTCTTATCGTGGAAGAAATTTACCAGTGGTTGAGGACACTTTACTTTAAATATGAATTCATTCAAGTTCGATTCCATAGCTTCAGTCAACTGATTGAAACTGTCGCCTGTGCTAGCTAAAATGCTAGGAGAATCATAGGCAGTTGCAGCAAAGCTGCGAGGCATTTTCCATTCTGAGGAAACAAATCAATGGTAGTCACAATCTTTCTAATGAACATGCATCAATATGAAATGCAAATTAAACACTACAGTGGCGAGAGACCGCACCTTCCGGAATAATAAAATCTGGTAGTACTAGTTCATCCGACATCTCTGGTAGTTCATTAAACAATTTTTCCTCTGGTAATACATCATTCAAATGAACCACCTCTTTAATATCAGCAACAGCTGCACTCAAAGCTTCAGGCAAAATGGATGTAAGCTGAAAATAATATCAGAATCACCGCTTTAATAAGTCTCTGCACTGCAGGACTTTGCTCATCAGAACCGGGTGCAGATTTTCGATAAACTTGATCTTTAACCAACGGAGAAGGAGAAATGCTCTGAGTGCTGGTGTTCAAACCAAATGTTTCTGTTGCTGGAATCCTTGGAGCATTGATACTTGCACAAGATGTTTGAGGTTCTTTTGGTGTAAGGTGTGTATGGTGTTCTACAGCATTGCCAGTTCCTAAGATCGACGGATGATTTCTAATATTGCTTTGTGAACTGGCAATTTGTAATCCTGCTTGGTTACCTTGTAAAAACGTATTGTTCTGCAAACAAATTTGTATTGGTAAATGATGTTTCCTTGAGTCAAATACTTCTGGAAATTGGTGAAAGTTACGTTTCGAATATTACCGTTAGAGAAAATGTAGAATTTAACGGGTCAATATATTGTAGATTTGGTTGCACGTCAGGTGACTTTTTCTTCAGCGGCGGGTTCATCTTTAAAAGGTCTTGTAAATATGTATAATGTATCTACTTTGATAGCTTGAACCATCGTACCAGCAGTGATCCCGCTTTTACTCATTCGAAAGAGTGAAAAAACGTATTCCATTGTACTCTTATTGTCTTTTGCTAAGTCCAATTCTCCTGGGTTTAAAATTTGACCAGCCTGAAGAAACTTTATATAAATAGGAAAAATTAGTAGTAATTAGAAGCTGAAGTTTCTAGAATCATAATCTGAATGAAAAGTTCACAAACCTGAATCCTTCTACAAAGCCTTTGGTAAATTGGATGGACGTTAGAAAAATATTTGTTTTTCAGAAATTGGAGCTGCAATAAGAAAGTAACATAACATTATTGCAAACTCTTGTTGAAGATAACTGTATAATAATGGGAAAAAAGTCGATGTTTCTAAACAACATTTGTTCACGATGCCTTAGGTAAAATATCAACGTCATAAAGTAAGGGTGGGAAGGAGGATCGTTGTTGATGAAATATTCGGAAAAATTTTAGTAGTTACCCGTTGATAAACATTCTCCTGCATAGATACATTTGAATTTGATCCTGCTTCAATAAATAGAAAAGGAAAACATTAACATTCAATGAACTGAAGGTGTTTTTGTTTTCAGGATGAAGAGGGGAGTGATTGATGTATTTTTGGAACAACGATAAATAAAGCATTGCAGAAAGAGCAAAACAGTTTTTCTTTAAATTTCCTTCAGATTCAAAGTTACTATATTTTACCAAAAAAGTTGGAAAACACACAGAATAGAGATTTAGATTCCATTATAAAAGCAATAAAATCAAATGTTGGTCTACCAACCATTAATATTATTGAAGTAAAGTCTTGTTTTGGAAATTAGAAGCTACTAAGAACTACAAATCATAAGTGGAAATTCAATTATTACAAAATGTATCACTATCAGGATAAAAAGTTGTATTTATAATCATATATCAAGATAAAATAGCTGAAATTAATCCCCAAAACTATCATATTGGATTTACTCCTTCAACCCACATCTTCGTCTACCATAGGATTGATTTCTAGAACACAACTAAATTGCTTTTAGTGTAATTTTCTTTCCACGCTTGTTTAAAAGTTGCTATTATATGTACATTTTCTTAAACGGGTGTCTATATTATGCACAAAACAGGTGTTGGAAACCCATTTTTGATGAATCTGATTGACTATAGTACTTTTTGGGTAGATTCTCAATTTTAATTTTCGAAACAGTAAAGGATGTTGTTGGTAGGGTTTGTCCTTGCAGTTTTTTCCTCAAAATTGCATTGGAAAATCTTATATGTACATAGAAGAAAATCCGAAGTCGAATGGAGCTCCTTCATTTGGACTAAGCCTACCTATCTCTCTTGCTAACCCAACTAGGAAACTCATGTTTCTTAGACGCGCAAGGTCTATCATTTCTTTTGTTAATACATTTTTTTAAACTGATTTACGTAATGAAAATTAGACTTTTGTTGTTGTGAGTATGTTCTTTTGCAATAGACTAATCCATAGTTTAGTTATAAAAGCCTACGTATATCGCGTTGAAAATTTTAGGTTGAAGGCCTTATGTTATAGTGTATGCATGCATTTTGACATGATTTTACTTATTTATTTTTTTAACAAGCTTTATCGACAAGAAAAATTTGTAACAAACTTTATCAACAAAAATTTTATAAAAAAATAAAAATCAGCAAAAAATTTCCTTTGTAAGGCACGGGTCTCAAGATAAAGATAATTTGAAACATGATCAATATCAATAAATAAAACTTTTGAGTTCCATTTTTATGGAGCCATCATTTTGAACTTCTGACTTAACAACCCACAAAGTACACTTTCTTTTCCCTCAGGTGTAAGACTTTCTTCATCCTTTTGATCATTCTAAATATCTGAAAATAGAAAGAAACATAAGATTAACATATCAAGTTGTTGCTGAAAGCTTAGCACAAAACCATATATGAACAGTAGAATCTAACTTTCAGGAAGGTAAAATGTTGGAAAGATATCTTTACAAAGGGAATTGAAAATCCTATACGACAATCAACTACAAGAGTTGAAAAACAAAAACACTGAGTATATTATACGACAGATAAATACAACTCAGTAAAGTGACAAGCATTCAAAGAAAAAAATTCATGAATACTAATATTCATATGCTTGTCAGTGATATAAAATAGAATTGTTGCTGCCAATAATTTCACTTGTTGATTCTACATAGTGAACTCGTAAATGATTCTACTTGTTTATAGAAATGTTGCTCAGTATCTGCACAATAATAAGACAGCAACCAAAATACAACACAGTCAAGTGATAGACATTCAAAGAAAAAGATACATTGGTGGAGAGTATTCAAAAAATTATTTCTTTACATGAATACTAATTAATTTTCTCTCCGGTACTGCTGCAAGAGGATAATTTTTTTATTTTTCTAAGAATTAAAAATACTATTTGAAAGAATATTGATTCCTAAAAGAAAACACTATCAAACAGTAGTGGACGAAAATTCAACAATATTATTTAGTTTCTAAACATCATATACGCAGACTCATGGAAATTCACACAAACTTTTACCTCTGTTGCTTCTTCAACTTCCTCTAGGATGGCTTTCACTTCAGAAAATGCCTGAGCAGAATATGTGGCTGCCTCTTTTGCGGACAAGGACATTATTGTCGCTAATTCTAAGTCTAACTTAGACTGTGTAGGGCTATAGCTCAAATCCCTGTCAAACTTCATAGAGGCATTAATTCTGCCTCCCTTCCAACATGGGTGATGGTTTTCCTCTGTCTGGATGTGCTGGGGTAGGCGCAATCCTGTACTGTTTCACCTGAAATATAAAACTCAACCCCATGAGTATGATCTCTAATGGAAACCAGTAAATTTGACATCCAAAAATGAGAATAGCATCCAACTATGGCTCACAATAAATGAAGAAAAAATATTGATTCCTAAATATTATAAAGAAAAAAATAACTATTTTTGATTCACGTCAGAAAATACTAATTTTTTTTAAGTCTACACTAAAAAATGTAGGAAAAAATTCGACTCGATATCAATTTAAATCTTTGATTAGAAGAGTTAACGAACATATAATTAATAAATCAATAATGCGAGTCCACAAATAAGTGTTTAAAATGAAAACACACATACATCTCCATCAAGTCCATCACAAATCTCTAGATCGAAAGCAGAAACCATGCCTTCATAGATTAGGGTTTTCAAGTCATCGATATGAAGTGGCTCTGGGAAGGAACGATGAATAGAATCAGAATAAAATAAATATCTAGTTATAAACGGGAATTAAGTGATTTTTACCATTAGATTTAGTGAACCAAGAACAGATTTCGTCAATGAGTTTTTCAGCTTTGAGGTGAGAGTTTTTGCCACCTTGTTGGTAATCAATTTAGTGAACCAAGAACGGATTTCGTCAATGAGTTTTTCAGCTTTAAGGTGAGAGTTTTTGCCACCTTGTTGGTAATCAACATCGCCTCAAAGAGCCGGCCAACGATTCAAAATATAACCAACCCCTTCATTGAATGTTTCCAATGATTCTCCTTGCAAAACTCTAGGACCCACCATCTCTAGAATGAATTTAGCAGAGCAAAGGTTGATGAAGAATGGGTATATGAGAAGCTGCTTCTTTGACGGGAAGCTGACAGCAATCCCTGCATCACACATATCACCATGTACCAAAATCCTCAGTGCCAACATTTCGTGCATAAAGAGGGTGCTATTAACATTTACTTTTTGATGCACTATATAGTAGATGAGAGTTTCATCTCTTTCAGGATAAACATAAATATGAGTGTCAATACCTAATAAATATGAAAAGTACAAATGATATGTGTATGTTATTCAAGCATACCTCAAAGAAAGTCAAAGCTTAACTAATAATATTAGTTTTTTTTTTTTTTTTACGTTAGCATAAGTTTTTGTTGATAAAACTAATTTTCAAAAATGTTTTTTAAAAAAACTTATATCTCATAACATACTCATACAACACACAATTCTTAACAGTTTTGCAAAAAGTTAAAGTTCTTGCCTATTCTACAAATTTAGATGGTGGTGGCTACTAATATTTTTTTGGTGGATACTCGATACGAAGTATCTTCCAACAACTCTGATTCACCATGTTATGAGACTGGTACTTTCGAGTTTCTACTAGACCTAACCTCATTGGCTTGAGGTCAAAAACACACTAGCACACTCATTTTGATGAGTAACAACGTAACAATTTTTTTTTTTTTTGAGACAACTAATTTGTGCTTAAAAACATTTACAAGGACCAAATGAAACAAGTTGATATCATTAAGTTTCAAATTTTTACTAAAATAAACTAAAAATGTAATTGATGATATAGTAAATCCAAATCAAAAATCAATAATATCATACAAAATAATGTCTCCAGAAGACTATTTCTTTGAAACTGCCATTGTAAAAGTAATTAATAATCACCCCATCTGCCACCTCCGATAAACCGGCATCGACACCAAACTCCCGCGTGCTGATGAGGTAAATATCTCAAGCTACACCTTCCACGTTCACAATTCCTCACAATAAATGCTGGAGAAATTGGTCGTCCAACAACTTGAACATGAGAGATGCTGCACCATAGTAATCCAATTTATCAGAGTTGGAAAACATATAAGCAAACATGACAATTTTTTCTTCTGAAAGTGTGATATGATACTGAGTGTGTTTGATGCACACTAAAGTACAAACTTAGGGGTCACAAAATATAATGCAAATAACAACTTCTAGTTTTGTATATTATTTAGTGGTCACACAAAGCACAAGCAAAATATTATAAAACGTACTGCAATAATATGGATGTGAGAGAAAGAGAGCAGATTTGAGAAACATACCACATGTAGAATAAATTATCCTCTTTTTCTTTTACTCCACCAAACAGAACAGGCTCAGGCAGCTTGATTGGTTGTAGCTCATCATGGGATGACTGTTAATACCTAATAAATATGAAAATTTTGAATGTGATGACTACTAGAATCCAATGAATTAACCCTAAACATAAATATAAAATCTGAAGTAGATTATTGAGTACCTTTTTTATGGAGCCATCCTTTTGAGCTCCTGACTTGTTGACTCACATTCACTTTTTTAATCAAAGAAATTACACTCGATTTTGAGATAGACGACCACAAGAAATTGAAATAATTATTAAGAAATAGCATCCGATCTCTACAATGAAATTATAGCAGAAATTAGAAGAACACAGATGACAAATTAAAATTAATACATGCAAAAAAAAAATTGAAGAAAGTTGAATTAGATCTAAGGCGTACCTGTGTGTAGTTAAACATACCAAGGGCTCGCTCATGGCAGCTTTTTGTCTACATTGGTCGAATGGAAGGAACAACAAAATGTGAAAGTAACAACAACAAAATGTGAAAGTAACAAGTTGTGAAAAGGTTAGGGAGAGCAGCGGCACATAAAAGTGTGAGAGGGAGTAGCAGTGGCAAGTGAACCCTAATTATTTATTATATTAGAGCAGTCAATTGGGCCAGTCCAGCCCAACCCACCTTAACCTGGTGGACCAGCTCATATAAATGGGCCAGGGAGAGTCGACCCACTTGATTCATGGGCTACAAAAATTGAGCCCAACTCAATTATTAGTAGTGGGTTACATGGCCCAATGAGCCAGCTCGACACATATTTTAAAATGTATTATTTTATCTTTTTGATATTAAAAAAAAGATGCAATGAATAATACATCTACGTATCATTTTTTTAAAGAAACGTATCACATGCATACATTATTATCCATCCTTTAAAAAAAATATTATCCTTCAAATAAATCAATGTGTTCGTAAACTTAATTAGTTAATGAAATATAAAATATCTATTAAATCATAACGAGACTCTGACTAGTTTTTCCTTCTTCTGATGAAATGTCGCTTTCATGTTCTCATAGAGCCATAGTGTACTACAGTTTGTCTTCTTCTGACCACGTGCAGAAACAAACAAACAATCTCATAGGCCAAGAAAATGTAACGGATCATTCCCTAAGAAGCAAATGACTCTCCTAGTACTATTCAAAGACATTATCCTTTTGAGGCAACGTTTTAAAATCTTAATCAAAGCTTCGCAAGGACGTTTTTGATGAGTTGGCAATCTTCAGACAACAACTCTCTTATTTCTCTCAAATATAAGGACCTGAGTAGTTTGAAGAAATTAAGAAACTACAAATTTTTACAATTGCCAAAACTCTGTTAAATATAAAATCACTCAAATACTTAGAAAATTCTTGCAAACTTACTATCTTAGAATTTATTAGTGTTAGAAGTTTTTCAAGCTTAATTACCACTCTTTAAGTTCTATAGTGTAAACATGTACCTCTATGTTGATCCTTTGTAGCACATGATCTTCTATACCTCTAGTAACCTCTAGACCTCTAGAATGAATTTCTTCAAGTCCAAAAATGAATGAGTTAAAGATAACTATAAGATGATTTGGTTCGCAGACAATTAACCATTTGACCTTCATGATTGGACTATTTTCTTCTAGGGGATATATATTGACGTACAAAAAATGTGTCGCACTACCATTTCAAGAGTTAAATCTAAACATGAAACACAAAAAAAAAAAAAAAAAAAAAAAAAAAAAAACAAAACAAAACAAAACTCATGGATATCATGAAAGGATATCATAAAACAGAAGCAAAGTTCATGATTATAATTAAACACGAGTGATATTCATGAATTTATAGAGTATCATGAAAAGATTCAAAACATTCTCAACTTCAATTGTGTATATAAATCAAAACCAACTTACATTCAAATATCATAAATATGAATAAAATTCTTTTAAATAATATTATTTATCATCATAATATAGTTGTATTTGACCAAAAAGTAATATTATTTTTCTAAGGGAAGTAATATAGTTGTATTTGACCAAAAAGTAATATTATTATATTTTTAAGGGAAGTAATATTCTTTTTGAAACCAAAATAAATATGAATAAATTTTGCTTGAGAAAAGTAAAATAAAAATACTATTACATTGACCATTTTTTTTACAAAACAATATTATATAATTTACATTTAATTATATATTATTCATTTTTTATTATAGTGTTTGTATAGATCTCATTCAATATATTTTTTTTAAGATAAGTGTCTTTTCTTTTCTTTTATTTGTAGTAGAAGAAGATGGTGATTTTCTTTTATCAAGCAATTAAAATAAAGACAGAATAGGGCCTGGACCTCATACAAAAAAAGCTACTGAAAAGAGAACCTTTGGAAAGGCTGCCTAGACTTATCTCCAACTATAGAAAAGGCAAAATAAAGCTAGGGGGCTAACCCCGCCAATACGCACCTCACACCTTGGAGCGTACCACTCCGTCTTGGCTAACACAAAAGCACCATCGTCATCCCTAATGCAAATTCCTATACCAGTCTTATTTTCACCATTAGAAAAAGATACATCAATGTTGCATTTCATTCGTCCTCTACTTGGTCTAGACCATTTAATTAGACGGGGTAACAGTGCTTGTGACCTGATGTTCGTAACATTATTAAGACTCAATTTGTTCTTTCAAGCTAATTCCCAGTCAAAAAGCAAGGATTTAGCTCACTCTAGAACAAAGCTTTGTGCATCCACAATATCATCCCATACCTTATTGTTTGCTTCGAGATACTCCATAAAACACAAGCAAAAAATGATGCCTCGCTATTAGACAACATCTGCAAACTATTGAAGATCATACCACTACAATCCAAACCTTGATTCAACAATGTGCTAATAGTTGTACCCAACTCTGACATGTTCCACACATTAATGCTACTAGGACAAGTAAAGAAAAGATGAACATTATTTTCTTCATCTAAATTGCAGAGAACACAATGTGTTGGACAATTTACCTTTTTGTCTTGAAGACGTATCCTTGTTGGGAGAACATTCCTAGCAAGTCTCCACACGAAGTTTTTAACCTTAGGTGGTACTTTAAGTTTCTATACTGCATCCCAATTACCCATCACCTTGAAATCAGGTGTATCAAGCAATTCATGCATACATAGACGGTAAGCACTACGTACAGAATATTCCCCATTTTTCTCTTTGGTCCACACAATCCTATCTTCCTTAACTGAAGTGTACAAAGGAGTGTTTATAATATTAGTGACAATTTAGTGGTCAAAAATCGATTCTAGGAAAGGGATATCCCACGATTTTTGATTGTGAACCATGCAGTGAGAAACTCGAAGATTTGATAAGGAAATCCTCTCCCAATGGTGGAACTAATGTGACATCACCTGCAATCCACTTGTTGGCTAAACTGAAATAGCATTACCATCCCCTATCTTCCATCTACTTCATGCCTTCAATATGAATTTAGACTGACACAAACTTCTCCAGACATAGCTTTGGTTTATGTCCCAAGTTAGATTGTAGAAAATTACACCTAGGAAAATACCTAGCCTTGTAAATACAAGCATTGAGAGAATATGGATTTGACATAATACGCCATCCTTGCTTACCTAACATAGCAAGATTAAACACTGGTAAACTTTTAAAGCTCATTCCTCAATCATTTTTATGCATGGATAATTTATCCCAAGAAAGCCAATTAACACCTTTATTTTGCGTACAAGAGTGACCCCACCAGAAAGAATTAAGCATTTTTTCAATTTCATCACATTTAAGGATGATTTTTTATAAAATAAAATGTTACTTGTCCACATTTACATTTTTTTAGGGGAAATATTTTAGGAAATATTAATAAATTAAAAAAAACACACAGTTTCATTGTTTATAAAAAGAGAAGGGATTCATTGACTCCAAGAGTAACTCTTTAGAGTTACTCCAAATCTTGACCCTTAATCTTAATATTACTCAATGGCCTTAATTAATTATTAATAATATTATGGTGAGGATGCTTTACTCCTTCTTTCTCTCAAAACTCACACTCAATTTACGACTTTTTATCAATGGATCATTGCTTCCTTCTCTTCTCAATTGATACCAATGATTGAATTACTGAGTTTTTGTTTTTTTAATCAAAACTTATTGCAAGTTAATCAACGCCATTTATATGTTTTCTTTCCGATTCCGCTACACTTTTGTGAATCCAATTCCCTATACCTCTAAGCCTATGGAAAACTACAATCATAAGGATATATGATGTGTACTTTTATCAAAACGTTCTTCAAAATAGTATGCATCACAGATTAATAAAAAAAGGTGTGTTAAGAATCACATCTAGAGTAAATTACCCTGCCCCCTCAAAGATGCTTGAATTACACTCCCCCGTAAAAAAACTTTTTTGATTTACCCCTGTAAAAAAAATTGTTTTGATTTACCCCCCCCCCCCCCCCCCCCCCCCCCCCCCGATAGACCAAACAAAAACGAAAATTTCTTGAAAAAAAAATTAAAATTGGTTTTTGTTTGACCTATTAGGGGGTAAATAAAAAAAATATTTTACAGGGGGTGAATCAAAAAAAAATTACAGAGGGGTAAAGAACTATTAACCCAATTATTTTAACCTAATTTTATAAGATGGAAGGAATTGAGAACGTTACATCATTAGTTGTATGAAGAAATTGACCGTCTTCGTTCGACGTTTTGCAGTCGAATCATTAAAGTGAAGGTGTAGAAAAATCCCACCATAAAAATCATTATTAATTATTCATGGCCGTTAATTAATATTAAAATTGAGGGTCAAGATTAGGAGTAACTCTAAAGACTTACTCTTGGAGTCAATGGATCACTTCTCTTATAAAAATCATACGAAATAGTTTATATCCTTAAAAATAATAAATGTTCGCTATCATAAGAATTAAAAAAAATTGCCGACATTTTTTTTTTCGAAATTATTTAGCTACTAATTTAAAGACGGGTCTACCGGTAGACTCGAATTTTATTGTGTATCGTACAAATTTTCTTTAGAATCAATTAGGAGCTAGTTTTGAGTCTTTCTAAAAATATAAATTCATCATGCCGTCAAATAGAGAGCTAACTCATCCATTTGCGACAGCATGAGAAAGATCCTCAACTTAATGACAAAAATTTGCATGGTTTTCTTTGGTGTGTTTGTGTGTTTTAATGGCATTGAAGGTGAAAACCAGAGAGGATGTATTTATAGAGGTCCTTGGATGTTGTGGACCACATAAACTCTTGGTGCAATGTGGTCCATACAAAAGAATCCTATGCTGAGGTATTACAGATTTCGTTTTCCGGAATACACTTACGCCCTATGTTATTCCGGATTTCTTAATTTGAAAAGCATATCTTTGGTTATTTTATCGATTAAATGAACATAATGCAACAGCTTTATTCAACAACACATAACTAACACGCAATTAAAATAACATAAAACACGCGATTAATTAAAACATAACACATTGTCACGGATCATCTAAACTAACTTCTTCCTCCTCTGGTCCATCCAGCAGAGCCCTGATCTCTTCATAGTTCTTGGGCCGGTGCAAACTTTTCAGAATTTGTTCAACAGATCTAACCAACGAAGCGTCCAACTTGATTGGTCCTCTAGTGTTGTGCTGACCAAAGACAGAGAACATGGTTCTCACGTCGTCGTCGTTTGTGAGTTTCATACGGCTGAGCGAAGAGATTCGGCTGAGTCGCACAATGGAAATCGATATTCAACACCGACCACCCTCCTCGTGTCTCTGCGGTTGAGTTGACGGTTGATTTGATCCAGCTCATCCTTCAGCCCGGAGAGGGTGACATCGTTGCGAATCCTAAACAGATTGGGTGGTGTTCCACCGTTGTAGTAGACTGCCACTAGCTTGGTGTTCGGATCAAAACCAGGGAATTTCATGTTGCAGAGGTATCTGGGCGTTGTAGTTTCCTTGTAATGAAAACAGGGACCCCTATTTATAGAGGTATATGGGCGTTGTGGACCATGAAAATTGTCGGTGCAATGTGGGACACAGAAAAGAATCCAATGCTGAAGCAATCCGGATTTTAAAATCCGAACCAAGCATCACCATACACAAAGCCCAAGTTTCCCTTTTGTTCACGCCATGATCGTATCATTTCAGAATATAAAGTCTGAAACATATCTGTTTTCCGAATTATATATTTCGGACTGCACCAGAAGCTTTTGGCCGGTGGTCTGCACCACAAAGAAAACGTTTTTCAAGCGTTTTGGACGGTGGTCAAGTTGAAAAACGTGTTTCTACACGTTTTTTGACCGGAATTGATGGCTTCCGCGCCTTTTTTATCCCCCCTCCTCTATAAATATGGTTCATTTCCTCAAACATTTTCACACCTTCTTCTTTTTCCTCTTCTCCTCTACAACGATGTGTTTCCATCGTTGGCCTTTCATTAAAAGAGGCCTCTTTGGAAATCCATCAGGGGTCATATGATCGGTCAATAGGGAAGGGGTCAGTCTGGGTGTGAGGTTGGTTTGCCTGAGTGTCATGTAGACCATCATGGTCTCTTGTTCCCTAGAGACCCCTGTTTCACTACTAGAAAAAACAAAATTAGAGAGGGAAATTAGTGACAGAAAAAATAAAATCCCTCATAAATTCCTTGGTCGCAAAATTTAGTTACGGAATTTGAGAGGGATTTCATGTTTTCCCTCACTAAATTTCCCTCACTAATTTTTGTTTTTTTAGTAGTGTTTCCCCCTCTGTCTCCCCTCCAACACCAAAGCTACTGGTATGTCCCACTAGGCAGCATTGGTCTCTTCTTCACCGCCATCTTCTTTCCTCCCACCCTCTTTCCTCTCCACCAGTGGCTGGAGCTACTGGTATAGCTTATGTAATAAGATAAGATTAGAAATAGTTTTATTCTTGTGTCTTTTTATTTCTGTTTATTATTTTATTCGCATTGTATTTTACGTATTGTAAAGCTTAAAATTGCAAAAGTCTTGGTAAAATATTATTTCGGATTTTAAAATCCAGAAACATCTGCAAAATTCTAACAATATAATCCGGAAAACGTAATCCGGACCAGGGTAAAATTGGATAAAAATAGGGTGCGCAAGGAAAGGCATAGGATGGGAAAAGTAATACTCAAGTTTTACTTAATATTAATCAAAGGTGGTCTGATTAGTGTAAAACCCTAACCCTAATTGCAGCCCAAACCCCCATTATGAATTCTTAATCTGATTTTGGCGCCTTAGGTCATTGTTAATGACCCAACTAACTGAATTAATTAGCTGGGTCCCCATTGTATGCGTTTTCAAAGCGTATTCCATCAGTGTGATTTGTTGCACATTCTTTGTTAGTAAAACCCCGTAATAAATGCCGTGCTAACTGTACATTGTTCACTTAATCAGATGCATTAGTTTAGTTGCTCAAGAAATTCCTGCATTAATTAAATGTATGTGCTCAATGTGATAAGTCAACTGCATTTAGGATAGTATGCTCACCTGCATTCATTAATGCGCAGCCAATACTCCCTCTCCTGTTGGTGTGCTCGATGTGGTAGTGTACTAGGATGATATAGGCATGCGAATTAAATACAGGGAGAAAAGACTATCAGCTATGAAACATCATTTATTGCAATGTTTTTTAATGTCTGCAGTTTGTCTTCTACACAAAAAAATCTTAAGCCACTCCTATAAATACATATCCAAGGTTTGTTTGTTTGGTCATACCATCAAGTTAGTTTGTGAGATTGACAATGTTTAATAGAGCACACTTGAGCAACTTTCTTATGTCGAAATCTTGACCATGGCAACCAAAGGTATTGAACTGCAGACGCTAAAATTTTAAAGTTTCCTTAAAGTTGTTTTTTTCCATCAGTCTGATTTATTCTAAATTTTTTATGTCCTTTTGCGAAACATGAAAGGCACCGAAGATCACAAAACTCGCTGACATTGTTGGCGGAAAGATTGAATTCGGGATCCAGGCAAGAGTCATTAACTTATGGACTACTCCTGACCGTTTCAGCATTTTTTATGTATTATGAGCAACTGTCCTAAGTAATTGATTTGAAACAACTTGCAATTGATGCTGATGCTTTTTAAAATCATGTCAATTTGGTTTAGTTCAAATTGGAACTTTAAATAAAGAATACATATACATGATATCAATTAAATTGGAATGGAACTAACAGTGCAAATTGACTGAAACTTTTTTCTGTTAATCATATGGTCATCAAGAAAAGGCATGCTCACTTTATATGAAACACTACATTTAGTTTTTATAGCCCTATATTTTTTTTATTGAGTTTGTTTTGGTGGGATTTGACTTTTCTGTTCGGTTAAGCTAGCAATTAAGTGATGCTAAAAACACTTTAAGAGTATAACTAACGAAGAAATATATTTTAGAAAGTCAAAGTACACATTTTACCATATTAATTATTGTTGCTGCTGAATTCATTCCACGTATTTTTGTATATTTTCATCTGTATTTGACGCGTTATCCATAATGCAGATTTGGTCCTGACATCTGATCAGCTGAAGAGTTATGCATTGCTAGATATCGAGGCTTTGCTGCAATGTCATGGAAAAAGTCTTGATAATTACAATGAAATGCCCAAGACAGATAGAGGATTGGTATCTGAGGTTCAAAATAGATTGATTTATGCCGCGCAGGTCAAAAGTCTAGTTGAAATGAAAATGTGTTTGATTTTGTCTTTAGTGAATGATGGGCCTCACTTCAAAAAGTGGAAGTGGATTGGGTTTGTCTT
Source organism: Medicago sativa (assembly GCF_051527215.1). Lineage (NCBI taxonomy): Eukaryota > Viridiplantae > Streptophyta > Magnoliopsida > Fabales > Fabaceae > Medicago > Medicago sativa. The sequence goes on along the minus strand of NC_140756.1, from coordinate 31,943,045 downwards.
AGTTTTTTGTTTTGAATTTGCTGTTTAGGCCCTCACATTGCTCATAGACCCTCCAGAATATCGAAAATGCCTCTACACATATATATCTTCAAGAAGTTGTCTTCCAATCGCTAACTATCAAAAGACATGTTCGGATAGGCTTGGAGACTCACTTTGAAATTAGGAAATAAGCCTATCAGAAACTGTCGTCCAATACCAATTAATAAAAATTAGAAATAAACTTATAAGAAGATATCGTCCAATACGAATAAAAATGAAACCTATCAAATGTTATGTACCGATACCAAAAAGAAAAGGAACATATATGCTTCACTGAAGTCTAATTACATACTTAAAAGGCAATATGTTAGGAAACATGGCATCCATGGATATAGAGAGAAAAGCTTGGAAAACTATTGTATTGATGATAGTTGAAATGATACAAGAATGGAAAAGATAGGTACAAATGAATCAACCATGTGACTTATATAGTAACTAAACTAGTGTGCTATATATCATTATTCTTAATACAATACAATAAAGATAAATAGTACAGGAAGAAACATTCACTACAATCTCCATTGGTTATAGCCTTAAGAAAGTTTTCATTTCTATAACGTTTTAATTTTATATGATACATTAGGAACTCTACACTTAAGAATTCTACTTCAAAGTCATAGACACTGTGCTTAAGGAAGACTCATGTCATGTGACAAGCCTTCTTTTGTTTGTACTGTCTAGCATAAACAATGTATACCAACATATTAACAAAACTAAGTCCAGCTAGAAGCCAAAAAAAGTAATCAAGATGACCCTCATTCAGATTATCTCTTATCCATCCAGAATTTCCATCTTTTGTTGTAACGTAATCAACAATAGTGACAATCAAAGAGCTTAAATAATTCCCCAAAGAATTTGTTAAAAGTGCCAATGCACTGCAGAAACTCCGCATGCCATCCGGCGCTTGCTCGTAGAAAAACTCATGCTGTCCAACAAAAGTGAATACCTCAGCAGCACCAAGCAAGAAATATTGAGGTATCTGCCATAATATACTAAATGGTACAGGGACATTTTCGTCGACCAAACTGTTGCGGATTCGATGTGAAAACCACACCAATAAAAACTTGATGTGTGGAGCAAATTAATACCAAGCAATCAATTGAAGCAGATGACAAAAAATAAATCAAACAAAAATAAAACAGCAAGAGAGGAGAGAGAGAGAGAGAGAGAACACAAGAATCTGTTTACCCAGTTCGGTCTAATGATGACCTACTCTGGGGGAGAGAGCAGCTCTCCGTTCCACTATAATGATATGAGTTTCTTTACAAAGAGATGTCAGAGGGTTACAAGAATCAGTCTTCAAACCTAATTCTACCCAAAGTCCCAGCCTCTTCTCGTGACCAAGAGACTCAATCCTAATAGTGTTTTGTTCAAGGTGAATCGAAAACAAACCCAACCCTAGTGTTGTTGCCAAGAGAATTCTCTATAAACCCTAGTTTTTATGTCGGCTTCTAAACCCTGTTTTCTACTCTGTGTTTCATCTGATACAAGGTTTATATTTATAGTAAAAGTAACCCCCTTAAAATATGGAACAAATCTCCACTGAAAAATACGTTTTCTTTATTTCCTTCAACGTACCATCGTGCCACGTTACGATTCCATCGTGGCACGATTTTTCCAGTGCTTGCCTCAGGATCTGAAACCACCAACCGTGGCACGTTGCTCTCCATCGTGGCACGTTGCTTCTGAATTCTGAACCTGATTTTAAGTTAACTCTTACAATTCTCCACCTTGACTTCAAATCAGTGATGATGCCAATTTAACCATCAATCACCTTGCTGCTCTCTCCAACCTTCATCTATTCTTCAATGAAGTTAATCAAGTCCAAGCAATGCTTGAATCTTGATCTTGGTAATGATTTGGTGAACATGTCAGCTGGATTTTCTTCCGATGCCACTTTCTCCACCATGATCTCCTTTGTCTCAATCATGTCTCTGACAAAGTGCAAACGAATGTCAATGTGTTTTGTTCTTTCATGATAGACCTGATGATTTTCCAAATGAATGGCACTTTGGCTATCACAATGCATCTTCACACACCCTTGACTAATTCCCATTTCTCCAATCATACCTTTCAACCATATGGCTTCCTTGACCCCTTCAACAAGGGCTATGTACTCTGCTTGAGTTGTTGAAAGAGCTACAACTGATTGTTGATTTGCCTTCCAAGTTACTGCTGTACCGAACAATGTAAACACAAATCCAGACAAAGATTTTCTAGTGTCTACATTACCTGCATAGTCCGCATCCACATATCCTTCCAAAGCATCCCTTCCTGGTTATGACCTTGTATACTTCAGACCACCTTTCAAAGTCCCATTCAAATATCTCAAAACCCACTTCAAAGCTTGTCAGTGCACTTGACCCGGATTTGCCATAAACCGACTTATCACACTTATTGCATAGGATAAGTCCGGTCTACTACAAACCATACCATACATGATGCTTCCAACCCCACTTGCATAGGGAGTACCCTCCATCTTGCTTTTTTCTTCATCGGATTGAGGACACTGCTTTATTGACAACTTTATGCGATGGCCAAGAGGAGTGCCAACGACTTTAGAATCTTTCATTCTGAACCGCTCCACCACTTTCCTCAAGTAACCTTGCTGAGATAAGAACAGCTCACCTTTGTTTCGGTCCCTTATGATATCCATACCAAGTATCCTCTTTGCATTACCAAGATCCTTCATCTCAAATTCATCATTCAATCTTTTCTTGAGCTTCTGAATCTCTTGCATGTCAGAACTTGCCATAAGAATATCATCTACATAAAGGAGAAGGTAGAGAATGACTTTCTCATTTCTTCTCATCATGTAAACACAACTATCATAGTTGCTTCTCACAAAACCAGCCTTTACTAGGAACTCATCAAACCGACGATACCACTGCCTTGGACTTTGCTTCAACCCATACAAAGATTTCTTCAACAAACACACTTTTGTATTATCTTCCACGTAACCTTCTGGTTGTTGCATATAGATAGTTTCTTCCAACTCTCCATGTAGAAATGCGGTCTTCACATTCATTTGTTCTAACTCAAGATCATACATGTTAACAATCGCCATAAGTATCCTTATAGAACAATGTTTTACCACCGGTGAAAAGATTTCATTGTAATCAATCCCTTCCACCTGAGTAAAACCCTTTGCTACAAGTCTTGCGTTATACCTTGGTGCCTCGACCTCTGGTATACCTTCTTTCTTCTTTAACACCCACTTGCTTCCCACTACCCTTTGATTCTTAGGTAATGAAACAAGTTTCCAAGTCTGGTTCTTTTCCAATGAAAGTATTTCCTCATTCATTGCCTTCAGCCAGTCCTTGTTTTCATTGCTTTCTAATGCTTCCCTGAAGTTCTTTGGTTCCGAGTCTTGCAATTCTTCAGCTGCATTCAAAGCATAACATAAGAGGTCAGCATAACCGTATCTATCAGGTGGATTAATTTTTCTCCTTTCCCTATCTCTTGCTAGTTGATAGTCAGGATTAATTATTTCTTGGCCTTCACTCTCATCAGGTATTAAAGTCTCATCCTCCTCTTCCCTTTCATCAGTGGTAGGCTCCACCTTAAACTGAATTTTCTCTATTCCCGTTTCTGAGCTTGTATCCAGGTCTTTGCACTTCATCCCCATGCGGGTCTCATCAAAAGTAACATCCATGCTTATAATAAATTTTGATCCTCCAGGTTCCATCTTCCACAGTTTGTAACCTTTCACACCTTCAGGATAACCCATGAAAATACACTTCACAGCTCTAGCATCAAGTTTGTCTTGTCTCACATGAGCAAATGCTAAAGCTCCAAAAACTTTCAAATTAGAGTAGTCTACCGGTCTCCCACTCCAAACCTCCATAGGTGTCTTGAGATCTATCCCTGTTGATGGACATCTGTTAATCAAATATGCTGCAGTACTAACAGCTTCTCCCCAGAAACTCTTGGACAATCCAGCTCCCAACAACATACACCTCACACGCTCCAACAAGGTCCTGTTCATTCTTTCAGCAAGACCATTATGTTGAGGTGTGTATGCCACGATTCTATGCCTCTTTATACCTCTTTTCCTGCAAAACTCATTAAACTGCTCTGAAACAAACTTTAGGCCATTGTCAGTTCTCAACACTTTCAGTTTAGTTCCAATCTGATTTTCTACAAGTGTATGCCATTCTTTAAATTTTTCAAAGGCGTCACTTTTATTCTTCAGAATGTAAACCCATACCCTTCTAGAATAATCATCAATAATAGACATGAAATATGAACCTCCCCCATGAGTTTTAACTGATGCTGGACCCCAAAGATCCGAATGAACATACTCAAAAGGCCTACTAGATTTATGCACACCCACCCCAAACTTCACCTTGTGCTGTTTGCCTAAAGTGCAATTATCACAGAAATCTAGTTTGTTCAATTTTTCATTCCCTAGCAAACCTTGTTTAGCTAGTTCAACTAAACCCCTCTCACTGATATGACCTAACCTCAAATGCCACAGTTTAGTTATGTCCAGAGTGTCTACACTAGCAACCGATGCATGATCTATAACAGTGGAACCATCTAAAATATATAAACCCTGTATTTTAGACCCTTTAGCTATAACTAATGCACCATGAGAAATTCTCATCATACCACGTTCAATTCTAGTACAATATCCTAGACCATCAAACATGCTTATAGATATTAAATTTCTCTTAAGTTCAGGAATATACCTCACATCCTTCAAAAGGAAATCACGGTCATCAAACATTTTGAGACGGATAGTACCCATACCTTGAATTTTGCAAGCCTTATTGTTACCAAGGCGAACAACTCCACCTTCTTTCAGCTCCAAAGTTTCAAAGTACTCCTTTCTCGGACAGATGTGATAACAACATCCAGAGTCCAAGACCCAATCCTTTTCCGGTTCCCAACTTGTCACAGTTAGTGCTCCAACACTCTCATAACCTTCCTCTTCACTTGCAATCTGAACAGATGGATTACCACTTCCATTGCCCTTTCTCTCCGGACAATCCTTCTTGAAGTGACCATAGTTGTGACAAAGAAAACATTTGTACTTTGTTTTATTATCACCACCCTTTGACCTAGACTTTGACCTGGAATTCTTGCCTTTCCCCTTTCCTCTGTTTTCACTTCTCCCCCTTGAGACATTCAAGCCTTCTCCACTATCATCAACCTTCAACTCTTTGAACTTGGTTAACTCTTTGGTTCTCAAAGATGCTTGAACTTCCTCCAAAGTGATAGTGCCTTCTTTGCCATAAAGCATTGTATCCTTGAAATTCTCAAAGGACTTAGGTAAAGCACACAGTAGGTGTAAGGCTTTATCCTCGTCATCTAGATTTACATCTATGTTCGCCAAATCATCAATAATCTTATTGAATTCCGTCAGTTGCTCCATTATAGGTTTTGACTCCACCATTCGGTAAAAGTAGAGTTGTTGTTTCAGACATTGTCTATGTGCCAAGGACTTGGTCATGTACAATGAATCAAGTTTATTCCACATAGACACAACAGTAGTCTCCCTTGATACCTCTCTCAACACCTTATCACCAAGACACAGAATGATAGCACTGACTGCTTTATCATTCATCTTCGTCTTCTCTACAGGTGTCAGATGCGCAGGCATCTGTGCTTCTCCCTTCAATGCTTCAACACACTTTTGTTGAATTAGAATTGCCCTCATCTTTACCTTCCACGACCCGAAGTCGTTACTACCGGTAAACTTTTCAATATCCCACTTCGAACCCATGATACCTGGTTATTGATTTGACCTTTGCCCCACGGTGGGCGCCAATTGTTGCGGATTCGATGTGAAAACCACACCAATAAAAACTTGATGTGTGGAGCAAATTAATACCAAGCAATCAATTGAAGCGGATGACAAAAAATAAATCAAACAAAAATAAAACAGCAAGAGAGGAGAGGGAGAGAGACAACACAAGAATCTGTTTACCCAGTTCGGTCTAATGATGACCTACTCTGGGGGAGAGAGCAGCTCTCCGTTCCACTATAATGATATGAGTTTCTTTACAAAGAGATGTCAGAGGGTTACAAGAATCAGTCTTCAAACCTAATTCTACCCAAAGTCCCAGCCTCTTCCCGTGACCAAGAGACTCAATCCTAATAGTGTTTTGTTCAAGGTGAATCGAAAACAAACCCAACCCTAGTGTTGTTGCCAAGAGAATTCTCTATAAACCCTAGTTTTTATGTCGGCTTCTAAACCCTGTTTTCTACTCTGTGTTTCATCTGATACAAGGTTTATATTTATAGTAAAAGTAACCCCCTTAAAATATGGAACAAATCTCCACTGAAAAATATGTTTTCTATATTTCCTTCAGCGTACCATCGTGCCACGTTACGATTCCATCGTGGCACGATTTTTCCAGTGCTTGCCTCAGGATCTGAAACCACCAATCGTGGAACGTTGCTCTCCATCGTGGCACGTTGCTTCCGAATTCTGAACCTAATTTTAAGTTAACTCTTACACAAACCAAATTCTTTCGCCATTTGCAACCTTTAGGTTTCTACTAATGCAGAAGCCGACATGCAAATAATGGAGAGAAAAAGGCCAATTCCCATCCTTTGCAATTCTGAGAAGCCTCTTACCTTGTTAGTGAATTTCCTTGCAATTGGAACAATCCCTTTATCATAAATTGGAACCCAAATAATGACAGTTATGATGTCAAATGTTGAAAGAGACGCTGCAGGAATTTTCAAATAAGAAATAGTTGTGTCCATCATTTTTCCTTGTTCAACAAATAGTGATGACATTTGTGCATAAACGGCACAGAAGATTATTCCTGATGCTCAGATTGGAAAAATGCGGATCAAAATTTTAAACTCTTCAACCTGTGTAACTGTACAAAGCCTCCATGGACTAGTCGCTTCGGCACTCTCTTTTTCTGCATCTGATATCACTTCTGCTTTATCAAGGAACCTGCACAAAGTAGAGTAATAAGTCATTTTGGTACCTAAATGTCTGAGGCGGCGTCACTATAGCCCTTGAGTGCATCGAAATTAAAAAAACATTCCCGAGTGGGTATGCTGTTAGTAATTTCATGGATCAAACTGACTAGCGAAAGACGCATCCAACGACCAACCTGACCGACGAGAGAAACAGACATACCAGGACCAAACTGACTACCAAAATGTACATTCAGATATTATAGGGATAGCGACTTACATATTCAATGGCAAAAATGGTTATTTTCTCGAAATATTTTGGGATACGCTATAATACATATTAAGCAAACAATATTATCTCTGCTTTGAGCAGAAGAACACAAGGAAAGACATTATAATTGGATATGAAAAGATGTTTGAAGCTATGAGATAACCTCAAATCATCACTATGTTCTAGTCTAGAACTTCCTTCAATGGAAGAATTACTCATTGCTTTCTCAAAGAGTAGACAACTGTCTTGAGGAATTAAAAAATTTCCACTTGAATAAAGCAGCAGAAATCACCTGGAAAATTCTTGTAAGAGGACTTCCACCTGGCCTTTGAAATCTATAGATTGGTGTACCTAGAAAGAAAATTATGATTGCAATACCAATAAACAATGCACAAATTCCATATCCAAGGCCCCAGCCAACATTTTCTTCAGTCCATACCAATATTGTGACTGATAAAAGTGCACCAATGTTACTAGTGAAATAATTCCAATTAAAGAATGATCCTTTACTTGCTTTTTCCCTATGATCTGTGTCATCAAACTGATCTGCCCCAAAGGGCCAAATACATGGCTTTATTCCACCAGTCCCTACTGCAATTAAAAATAGTCCAAGGAAGAACACGGCACTTTGAGCTAAAGTTGCTGATGGACAGATAGAACTCACACATTCCATTGGCTTCAATGCCGAAATGGTTGCTGAAGGAATCAATATGCAGATTCCCTGTAAAAATTAGAAGTTCCATTATGGATACTATCAGATTCATGGTAACTTCATGATGAGAAACTCATAAAGCATAATTTTAAATTTTACAATGAGATAGATTCCGTAGAACACTGCAGTTGTCCAGTATCTTCCCAAGTAAGTATCACAAAGAAGGATCCAATGAGAGGTGTAAGATAGCAAGTTCCTTGAAAAGTGGTGACTTTTTTTTGTGGCAGAAACAGTTCCTTCATGTAGTTTCGTGGTGAGATAAGTGACAAGATTTGTAGCAATCCCATAGTATGCCAAACGATCACGAAAGAAAGTACCTGTATTATAATAGATATGTGACGCGTCAAACACAAAAAAATATTGTTTGTTAGAACAACAAACAGATGATGGAACATATAATCACCTAGAATAAAGGGGCATGATTTCCATGTCCCAGTTTCCTTTTTGACAGAAAGCTCTTCCTTTATGTTCACCGACCCATCTCCTGTGTGAACACTGTCTTTAGACTGCAAAAAATAAACAACAGCATAAATGATAATACTACAAATTAGCTACTACTTGTGTGAATACTATAACAAGTTGCATGCCATTATGACGTAGAGATGATAGGCTAAGTAGGAACCTGTAGAAGACCATCTTCCAGAAGTAATCTGGTAGGTTGCTCTAAATGCTCCATTGTTAGTCTCTACTGTCCCAAATTGATGGGACCAATTTTGATGTCTCTTGAGATCCACTCATCTGCATTCTATTTTTATAATCATAATGCCTACAAAGAATGGTAGGTAATAAACAAGTTGATACCAACCATTCTGAAATATTCCTTTTGTGAGTGAAAAGGAGTTGGGAGTGTTTTTTCACTTCACATTTTATGGCCTAAAATTAGAAGAATCAATAAGATATGAACCTGTTAATTGCCACAAAATACAAAAACTTGATTAAAACTGTATAGTGAGGATACAAAGCATAGAAGAGAATATTGCTTATAAGGTCTTAAGGAACGATTTAGTCCAATTGTTGCTAACCGTCCACAATAAACGCGGTTGTAGCAATCAAGCATATCCTGTGGTAAAAGCAGGACAGTTGAGACCAAAAACTGGGGAAAATACGTGTTACAAAAAATAAAATTCTATAAAATTACTGGCTCCGCCACTGCTTTGAGGTGGTTTTTATTCAATTGTTTCATTCATTTAAATTACTTTATTATTTTGGGTTTCAGAGACAGATGTAAGCACGATGGCAATGAAAGTTAATCAAACGATTTTGCGGTATTTACCAAATACGCCAACCTTCTCGACTTTTTTATAACTTAAACTATTTTATTATTTTAATGACATCTTTTGATCTTATTTTGCGGTCCATTCCAATCCTACTTCGTTTGTGTCACTAATGCCATCGATTTCATTTTTTAAGGAATACACATCAATCTTATAAATGCATTACATTTGTGCCACTCGTGCCACATGTTCTATTTAAGGATGTTTTTTTTTATAAGCCTATTTAAGGATGTTTGAGATGTGGTTGATCAATTTTAAGACAAAAAAAAAAACAGTTCAATTCAAAGATATAATGGCATGCGTGCGATTCGGTTTTGATGTCTCGTTTATACTAAATAAAGAAACTATTTTTATTTCAATAAAATTGTTTACTAAACATGAATTTGAGCCCGATGATTTTGCGCATTTGCTCATATAAATAAATCAATCTTTACGCTCAGACTCTCACAACACCAAAACCATTTTATCTCCCTCTCTTTCAAGATTACTTTCTCTTATTGAGAAAATGGTGAGAAAAATGGCCAAAACCCTAACATTGATTTTACTCTTTCTTCAACTAACTTATTTTACTGCATTTGCCATAGAGGAATTTTATGGTGGCCCCGGATTCGGCGGCTTTCGTATGCCTTTTATTAAACCTGCTCCTAAAGGTCTTAGGTTTCCTCCTAAAGAGCCTGGTGTCAAAGATAATCCTCCTCCTACTAATGTTAACCATCCTGTCCCTTCTAAGCCTAGACCAGACCCTTATGAGAATTATAAGCCTAGCCCTCACTACGGCTATGAATAATATTAATATGATGTGGTTGTCCATTTTTCTAAGGCTTTTCGTGTTCCTTAACTCCTATGAATGAATGCCTATATTCATTGTTATTGGCACTTAGTCTTATGGCTTTTCATGTACTTGTAACTTACCACATTTGGGTCCTATAAATAGGACTTATATTTCTATGTAAAGAACACATTTGTGAGAAGAATAATACACAAAGCTTTCATCTTCTCCGTCTTTGATCTTGTCTTTTTAGTTTATTTCATAAAAACGTTATCAACATGATGCTTTAGCCATGAGTAATTTTTATTTTTGCTGAATTATGTTAATAGTCTCCTTGGCTTGCACATGAGAATGTATTTTTTGCCAAGTTGAAGGTTATGCTTGGATCAATGATTCTTCCTTTGATTTCATAGGTGTCTTTAATTTCTTTTATAAGTTATTTGAGGGATACCATAGAAAACCATGCAGAAATGAACCTTATTTAAATTTAAATTAGTAACTAGTAACTCTAGATTTCATCCACGTGATTATATTGTTAGCACCAACAAGTTCTTTTATTTATGTATAATCTAATACTTAAGTTGATTGACTCTCTGCACCAATTTTTTCCTTATTCACAATTCTTTTGCTAAGTTCTTTTATTGTTTCTATTTGTTTCCTTCATATTTCATTATCTTTGATACAAATCAATATTAATTATATTCATCAATATAGAATCCAAAGGAACGAGACGATATACAAAGCGTTTTTGTAATATGAAGAATTTTTAACTAATATAATTTTATAGGACTCTTGAATTGCTTAAGTGCTAAAAACGTTCTAAGCTTGAGTTATCTTATTTTTCTTGGTGAAAGTCATTCAAATAAGATTACTCACATGACTCTAATTAGAAAGGATCAATTAAAGTCGCTTCAAAGGATAAATTAATGTTTAACTAATATTCAGAATCCCTGAAGGATTGTACGTATAAAGAATGAATTTTTCTTGATCATTATGAAGATCATGTGTAGTATAGTTCCTGAAGAACTAATTTTCTTTTAATATTAAAGAATCCTTGAAGGATCGCTCAAACAAAGATTAGTGGTTTTCCTTTGAGAAGACAAGGAATTAGTGGATAGAGGTTTGTGGTTGAGTTCTCGAAGAACTAGATCTTTGTTCACATTCGAAGAACTAGATTTTCCTTTGTTCATGCACTGTCAATTTCGACCACAAAAAATGAGCTTGAATTATCAATAGTAAAGAGTGATATTATGTGTAATTGATGGTTCTTGTAAAAATTCAATATTAAATAAATAATATTTATGTGTCCTACACATTTGTGTGTTTTTACTGGGTTAGGTCTATGTCCCCCCAGTTTTTTCTGTATTTTTTTTCCTTTTTTTAATAATAATTATGAGCACTAGACACAAGATTAGATCTGTAGAGTATAGCTGAAAAATCACCTATTCTCTTTCTTGATGTTTTTATGCTCTGGCCTTATAAAAAAAAGCGTCTTTATTATGTCAGTAATATGTTTGTTAATAATTATTTTAATTTTTAATTGAAATATTTAAATTATGGTTTAAATAAAATTGGATACTACCGAGTACCGATTCATATTTGTGTCCAAGGTCTATTCATAATATGGACAAAACGGATTTTAAATAAGGGTCCATTTAAATAATGACAAAAATTATGTACAATTTTGTAGGTGCTTTTCGTGTGGTTCTTGATTAAAAATAGTAAAATACACATTTTTTGGATATAATAAACTATAAGAAAATTATGGATTTGAGAAAATTATGGTAAATTTTGTTAAGAACCATACGAAGCACACCCAAAGAATTGTGCCTATGTTTTTTCCTTTTTAATAATTCATTTAAACTTTCAATTTTAAAATTTTAGAATATTAAAAATTGAATAATGTTTTTTTTATAAAAGTCAAAATTTTATTTAATGAAAAAAACAGTACCATAGGGGCACTAGGTCAAAACCCAGTTGCACAATAGAACTCTAAAATTAGATAAATCTAAGCAATCTCTGTAGAACAAGCCATGGCTATAACACCCATACTAAACGTATCTAGAAAGTTTAGCACGTGCGTTATTTTTAGTACTGGATACATTAAAATTTACAACAATAAAGCTTCGAATGAATAATTTATACAACAACATGCGTTCGTACATTGATAATACAACCCGTCTTTTCTAAAGTATAATAAATACTTCCTTGAATATCCATATCATCCTGCTGCGGGTACGAACGATCACTTGTTGAAACATCCATTCGGCTACTAGCTTGCCATCCAACCTGTTTATCTGAAACTAATAAGAAATGGGATGAGACATAATGTCTCAGTGAGTTCCCCTAAATCCTAGGCTATAGGCAACCTCAGGGGAAACCTACGGTCACCACGTGTCTACAATACAACCAGACGGTTGATTATACGTGTGTGGTCATGCTTTCCTAGATGGTCGTGCATACTAGATCCGTCGTAGGCTCATCTTAACTTGTTATAGGCTTCACTTCTTATATGTGTCATGGCGGTCAAGGGGAATCTAAAACCGCATTACCAAGAATACGCTCTACGTATCGAGGACTAAACATAACATAATCATGACACGATTCTAAACCGGACGATTAGGGGAAACCTAAGATCGTCATCGGTATTACATCTTTACTAGTTCTATACATAACTTGCACTTGTCTAATAGCATCTCGTGCTCTTGTTCTTAACATAATCGTACATAAGTTCATTCGTGATCATAATCATAGTCATATCGTATATAATCGCATGTAAGTTCATTCATTCAATCATTATGTTAGCGTTGAACAAACAATCATTATCTTGATTCATTTTACGGAGAGCCCCGGGTGGAGTAACCCCGAGTACAATCCAAACATGACCGATGAAAGCCTAGCTAAGGCACATCAGACTCCCTCGGTGTCGTGCAGGTCCCTTACGGCTTGAATAGTTTCCCTTGGAGAACCTCTCGTATCCCCCTGACGTGGATAACAAGAGACACGAACACCTACATCTTGATTACTCAGTGACATGCGGGTCCCTTGCGGCTTGAACCATTCCCATCATGAAAACCCCTTGTATCCCTTGGCGTGGATAACAAGAGACATGCCACCTACATTATAATAGTCATGGTTTTGTCGTTCATGAAGGTTAACCCTATTCATGCTTGCTTGTTTACCTCAGAACCTTGATCGATCCGATTAGCGGTAAACTCATACTTGTTCATCCTTGTACATTCTTAATCATAGTGGAGAGATTAACTAATAAATCCACGGATTAACATGCTTACTATATCATTCTTGATCATATGCGAAGAGAATATACTTCGCATCTTATCCTACATAGGATTCTTGCTTAACTTTCTAGTTCTCGACAAGCTATGTCGAGGCTTTACGTTCATTCCCCTTCTTAGTTCATCACTACCCGAACATAATGCATAACAAATCACTCTTGCGTATCATTTATCATCAATCATTGTTAACAATTGCCATGCCTTTCCCTTGTTTAAAACCTTGTTTGGAATTGTACTTTAGGCACCTCAAATTAAGGGGTTCATAGTTTAATAAGATACTGCAAGATCGAGCCTCGGATAGCACATGTTGGCCACAAAACGAATTGACAACACATGTTGTGCAGTCAATTTCGCCTGGCCAAATATCTCCTCACCAGGCGAAATTTTTCGCCATGGCGAGCTAAATGGCGAGCTACTCCAGAGAGCACTGATCCCCATCTCGCCATGGCGAGCTCTAGCTCGCCTGGCGAACTGTAGCAGTCCAAAATTCTGCAAAAAACGTGATTTTGGATAAAAACCTCAATTTCAAGCGTCATAAGGTACGTGGCACTTCTAGGACACATAAAAACGGTTAGAAATAGAATACATGGCATCATTAACATGTTTTGTTCATAAATGATACAAAAGGGGTTCTATAATCCCTAATTTCATAAACTAACATAATCTTGTTTTCTCACAAGAATTACACATCCCAAAGGTAGGATAAACTATCTAGGAACTCGCCTAAACAAGATTTGCACTTGATTGCCAAAGCCTCCATGTATCATCTACACTTCACATAATAAAACTCTGGCTTGCTTCCTTGCTTCCAAAGCTCCAAGAATCACAATCCATACTCTAGCTCCCATGCTCAAGCAACCAATCCATACTCTAGCTCCTCTTAATCAATTACCAAACCCTAGCTTCCATGATCACATCTCTTGAGAAACAAAGTGAAGAGAGAGTTCAATCCAAACCATTCCAAGCTTCTTACATCTTGTGAATTCCATAACCATTGCTTACTCTTTCATGGAAGAAGTTTAAGAAGGATTGATGGAGTGAGAGAGAGAGAGAGAAAAGGGCGATGGAGAAGAGAGAAGAGAGAGCAAAACTCTTTCTCTCAAAACCTCTCTTGTTCTAAAATTGGATTTTTTTAGGAAGTTGCTGGAAATGTATACCTTTTTTCCTAAGATTCCAAAAATGAACATTTATTCCCTAACACATGTCGATTTTATTGCTCTAATATGTATTTTTGGTTTTTTTTTTTGACCGAAATATGTATTTTTGGTTCTATTAGAGTGTTATGGAATTAATGAAGAGAGCAATTATATATTTTTTTTCAACAATCTAACATCTATTTGCTCATGCTCAATGTACACTATTTTTTTTTAATACTAACTAGCGAACGTGTTCGTATTTCCGCTCTTTTTATTGCGCTAACGTTTGAAAATTATGAATGATGTGTTTTTATGAATTTTGATTTTGATTAAGAGCTTTTTTGCTATTGCTTTTTTAAGAAAAAAATCACTTTTTTTAAAATAATCACTTTTAAGTGTATTGCATCCGTTTGTTACAGTTTTTTATTTTATAAAATCAAAATCTAAAAACATATTCAAATGAGAAGTTGTTAAGAGTCGCTCCTCAAAAAATTGTTTTTTTTAGAGTAGAGAAAATATGAGTCAAAAGATTGAACTAAGAGCCCGTTTGTTATGAATTAAAATAAAAGTGATTTTGACATTGAATAGAGATTTTATAAAAAAAAAAAATCCGAATCTATTTTGCGTTTGTTTATCGCTGTAAAAATCATTTTAAAAAAATAAGTTTATTTGGATGGAACAATATAAAAGATATTTTTTTTGTTACAAAACTAGTTCAATCTTTTGACATTTATTTTATCACTCCTCTAAAAAAAATCTATTTTTTGAGAAACTGCTCTTAACATCTTCTCATTTGAAGTTGTTTTTAGATTTTTTTTTATATTTTGATTTTTTTTTTTTAAAAAAGTTGTAACAAATGCATGCAATACTCTTAAAAGTGATTATTTTTTAAAAAAATAATTTTTTTCTTAAAAAAACTAGAACAAACGAACTCTAATTTTCTAACAAAAAATCTCTTTTATATAATTATATCCAAACAAACTAAATTAATAAAAAAAAAAGTTATTACGATTTTTTTTAAACAAAATGGTTGCCGCAAAGCACTGCGCCCAAAGATAGAATTAAAAGAAGGAAACAGACACAAAAGAGGGGGGACTATGCCAAAACCCTCAAAAAGTCTCAAATCTACAGCTTGGCATACCAAGCTTGTTTTGAACAAAAAAACTAGAAAGGAAAGATGGAACTGGTTCCCAAGAAAACATCCCTGCAAAGTCAAGTCAATGTTTGCAAGGGAATCAGCACATTGGTTTCCTTCTCTGAAAATGTGAGAAACCATAAAATTCATTCCAGTTAGAAGCCTCTTGCAATTAAACGATGTGTTTCTTATATGCCAAGGAACAATTGAGTCATTGGAGAATGCCATTACCACTAGCATTGAATCTAATTATAACGAAAAGTTGATCCAATTTCTATGAAGGGCCATATTTATAGCTCTCATCGCACCAATGAGTTCAACATGAAGAGCAGATACCATACTAAGGTTTTCAGATATGCAAAGGATGCAGTCTACATCACAATTCCTAAAAATAATACCACAAGCAAAGGATGCAGTCTGCAAAAGATAGAGAGGACGAAGATCCATTTGTGTTACCTTTTATCCAATTTGTGAGGGGAGGGTGCCAAATGACTTTCATAATTTGAGGAGCTCTAGGTGGGTGGATGCTAACATTTTTGTGACTAATGCAAAATAAATTTTTATTTTTCGTCAATTTTTTAAATTATTTTATGCTAAAATCACTTTTATTTTAATCAGTAACAAAGAAAACCAATATTTTGTCAAAATTTATTCAAAATAGTAAGTCCATTTCAGACTAGATCTATATTAGATGTCAAAAAAGTAATAATATTAGTTAAACTCGGATATTATTAATGAATCGCTTTTATTGTATTTTTAAACAACTTTGTTATAAAGGAGAAATGAGCAAATTAAGGGAAATATCTGCATTTTTCTAAGAAATTGTTGTCGTTCATAAATGTGAAAATCAAGCAAGCATATTGCACAAATCTCAGCTATATGTACAATTCTAAAACATTTACCAATGCATTATAAAGATTTGCTGTAGAAAAAGATCATGTTCTATTTTGTTCAAGAGATTAGGAAAACAACTTTATAATTAAAATGATACTAATTGGAACCAATGAAAGAACCAACAATGTGCAGATTAACGTTACAGAATAGTTAGATTTATAAAAGAGATTGCAAGTGTCATAGACTAACAAAAAAATGGATTTTTGCCAATATTTACATCAGACAAAATGAAAAGAACAAATGGCATCCCAAAGTTAAGATAGTTTACGATTACAGTCCAAAGTGATACGCCGATATAGTAGAAGTTCAAATAGTTCAGCAGCAAAGATCTACTTTGGAAGAGCTTTTGCACCAAGGTGTTGTCCGCAGATGCCGTCATGAACGTCGGCGAGAACTTCTTGGGTTTCGTTGGGTCCCAAACACTTGATTAGTGGAATGGTGAAACCTCTTTTGTATAAGGTTCCTTCCACCAGAGTGAACGAGCAGGCCCTTCTCTTTAATCTTGCCTTTTCCTGCGGATCGCCAGGGAGTTTGCCATTCTCTATGTATCGAGAGATGGGTCCTCTCCAATCTTCCATTCCGATGATCGTATTGATCTCTTGAAGCCAAGTTCCTCTATCCCGCATGCTTGGTTCGCTAAGGACCTCCTGTATTACTGTTTTGTTTCCATTCGCAGTTCGCGTACTTGCGAGTTTCGAAAGAATGTCTGCCCGAGTATTCTGTTCGCGAGGAACGTGAGTTACTTCGATGGCTTCGAATTCTTTCATCTTCTCTAGTACTAACTGGACGTATTTTTGGAGTTGGTCTTCCTTTACGTGGAACTCTCCCGTGACTTGGGAAGCCACTAGTTGCGAGTCGGTGAAGATTTTAACCTTTTTGGACCCCATGTCTTTGGCGGTTCGCAAGCCAGCCAGGAAGGCCTCGTACTCTCCAGTGTTATCGGTAACAGGGAAAGATAAAGAGAGGGAAATTTCGACAATGATACCTTTGTTGTCTTCTACAATTATTCCAGCTCCGCTTCCCTTGGAGTTGGATGATCCGTCTACGAAGACGGTCCATTCTTCGAAACTATCCTGAGCTGGGAAAGTCATCTCAGGGAGGAAGTCGGCGAACACTTGTGCCTTCAGTTCCTTTCTGGATTCGTAGCGAATGTGAAACTCGGACAATTCGAGTGACCATTTCATCATCCGACCGGCTACGTCTGAGCGACCCAAGATTTGTCTGATGGGTTAGTCCGTCCTGACTATTACTGCGTGCGCTAGGAAATACTGCTTCAATCTTTGGGCTGCTGTGAGGAATGCGAGAGCTACATTTTCAATTCTCTGGTACCTCGTTTCAGTTCCTAATAATGCTTTGCTGGTGAAGTATACCGGTTTCTGTCCCTCCGCTGTTTCTCTAATGAGGACGGCGCTCACTGCGTCAGAGGAAACAGAGAGATATATGTACAGTACTTCACCTTGATCGGGCCGCGAGACCACTGGTGGCGCGGAGAGGGTTTCTTTGAGATGCTTTAAGGCGGTCTCGCACTCGTCCGTCCATTCAAACTTCGTTTCTTTCCTCAAGAGTTTGAAGAAAGGAAGTGCGTGTTAAGCGAATTTAGCCACAAATCTGGAGAGAGCGGTCAACATTCTGTTGAGCGCTTGGATGAACTTCTTGGAATGGGGTGTTGGATGTTCAGTAAATGCGCGGCATTTATCTGGATTTGCTTCGATTCCTCTTTCGGTCAGATAGAAACCAAGGAATTTACCCGCTTACACTCCAAAAGTGCATTTTTTTGGGTTGAGTCGCATGTTGTACTTCCGAGTTTGCTCGAACACTCTTTTGAGATGAGCGGCATGATCCACCTCTTGTTGGGATTTTATAATCATGTCGTCCATGTAGACGTCCATGGGTATCTGGTTGTACCCAGAATAGGCATCCGTGAAGGATAAAAGTCTATAGCAGGAGGAATTATCTACGAGTTTATCGATGTTAGGAGAGGATATGCGTCTTTGAGGCAGGCGCTATTAAGATCGGTATAGTCAACACACATACGCCATTTTCCATTAGATTTCTTGACAAGTACAACATTGGAGAGCCAGGTAGTGTATTTGGCCTTAGAAATAAAATTTGTTGGAACAAAATGTGTTTAACAATGAACCTTAAAGGGTTTTGATGATAACATGGTATTAAAAATTGTAAATTGGACTAGCTAATATTTGTTCAAGTGTACAGGACCACAGTTAAAAAGTTACATCATTAATTGGTTCTGAATGAGCAAATAAAGAGCAAAAGAAAATGAAGCTTAGACGCTTCTGAAGGCAATACGCTCCTGAAGACGGAAAGCACTCCTGAAGTCAAGCTGCTCCTGAAGACGGAAAGCGCTCCTGAAGTCAAGCAGCTCCTGAAGAGAGTAAAGCGCTCCTGAAGAAATGGTGCTCCTGAAGATTACTGCTTCTGAAGACTAGAGGTCCAGAAGCGGCACGACATCATCAGAAGCTACAACATCAGAAGCTGCCTCATCAGAAGTCATTTCACCAGAAGCTAAAGATCAACTGGATTTGCAAAGATTCAAAGATTGAAGAATCAACACTGCAAAAGCTGTCTATTGGATTCAAAAACATAGCAGAAAATTAGTGGAACATTGCAACGGTCATTTCAAAGGAGTTTGAAGGCATGTGCTTGCAATTTGGACGAAAGCGTTGACATTGTACTATTGTACGAACTGTACAACCACCTTCTCCACTACTCTGTTTTGTGTCCACGCTACAAGACAAGAAAACAGCTCCAGAATACGGCTTCGCCTGCATAGATGTTCCTTTGGATAAGGAATGGATTTCAAATTTGTTCTTCATAGGACAACAACCAAATCAGGCAAAAGATCATTGGTGAAAGATCAAGCTTCAACAACGACTCTTTGATGTGCTGGCAATTTCACAACGTCTCTTTCACACCTCTATATAAAGGAGTGAAGACTTAGAGATTTGGTAATGCTGAACGAAAGACTCACAACATTATTACAAGTGCCAAACCTCTGCTGAAATTGTTCTGCATTCACTTAGAATTTCTGTGTCTCAAAGTCATATCTTAGAAATTCTTAAGTCATTGAGTCTGTATCTGATTTGTATTTTGAGCACCTCTGATTGTATATCAAGTGTTCAACCTTAAACAATTTTCTGTGTAATTTTGTTTAGTTAGAAGTCTCTTGCAGTTGTGCTTGAGCAGGGAAGTCTCTTGATTGTGTTCTTGTGCAAAGGAAGTCTCTTGCTTGTGTGCTTGAGCAATTGTAATCAGATATTACTCTTAGTGAAATCTCCTTGGAAGTGCAAGGGGGACTGGACTACTTCCAGATTGTGGAAGGAACCAGTATAATTGCTTTGTGTCGTTCTTCTTCTCTCTCTCTGTTTTATTCAGCTGCATTTAGATTCTGATTACCACTTCAGAAGCTGTCTCACTTAGCTTTTGATCAAGTGTGTTCAGTTTTAGGGGAAACGAAGAATTTTTCAAAACACAATTCAACCCCCCTTCTTGTGTTTTTCTCACCTTCAATTAGTATCTAGAGCCTTGGTCTGTTGTGTATCACTTAACAGTGTAACAGTCAAAGATCTGAGAAAAACATGTCTACTCCTCCTCCTACTGGATCTAGTGATACTAGCTATAAAAATGTCTCACATGATTATAGTGATAGTAAGAAATCCAGTGTTGGAAAGATTCCAAAATTCAATGGAGATGCTGAAGAATTTTCTTGGTGGAAAACCAACTTCTATAGTTATACCATGAGCTTAGATGAAGAATTATGGGATATACTAGAAGATGGTGTTGGTGACTTAGTTCTTGACGAAGAAGGAGCTGCTGTGGATAGAAAGAAACATACTCCTGAGTTGAAGAAACTCTACAAGAAGCATCATATTATCAGAGGAGCTCTTGTCACTGCTATACTCAAAGCAGAGTGTCATGCCCCAAATTTTGACCATTAGACCATGCATTCATACACCGACACGCGTCGTTTAAACCCGACTAATCTTTGACTTTTCAGCAAAAATTTCGGCAGAGAGGTATTTTAAAATACCTCATATTTGGTATCAAATCGGGCCCTCTTCTCTCAATTTTTATTTATTATTACTTTTTAGTTTTTTATTATTTATTATTATTGTTATTTATTATTATTTAGTATTATTATTATTATTATTATTATTATTATTATTATTATTATTATTATTATTATTATTATTATTATTATTATTATATTAGTATTATTAGTATTTATTTTTTGTCCAAAAAAAATATCCAAGGAACACCAGCTCTTAACAACCTGTCGTTGTCCCCTTAAGCCAGGCCAGGGCAATTTCTGTTGCTCCCATAACAGACCCAATGTCCCAATCCCTTTCTATAAATAAACCTGCAAGCAACACACAATGAAAAAAAGAGAAATTTCCAGCAAAAAAAACATACAACACAGAGCCATTTTTCGATCCCCAGCACTAAACTTTCACAAATTCAAACATAAACTCAACCACATAAACCAATCAAAGCCGATTCACAAACTCATGCATACACACACACGCACCATCACAAACACACTCACGCACAACCACACAAATCCATCATAACAGAGCCTCGTTCACAAACCCATAAATCAACAAAACCGGCACAAGCCACTCAAAATCCAACACCAAACCGTCACAAAAGCCGTTTTCAAACAAAAGGTAGTAATTTTAAATCCCTAGATCTAGGTCGTTTTGTGCGTGATTTGATAATTTTGAGCTTGGAATCGGATAGAGGGAGTGAAAAGAAGTAGAAAAGAAAAAAAAATAAAAAAAGGGTGGCTCTAGCGGCGGCGCCGCCACCTAAGGTGGTCGGCCACCGCGTCGGAGCCACCTCCGGCCGTCGCCCTCCTCATCGGAGAAGAAAGAGAGAGATGGGAGTCTCTCTCTAGAATAAGGGAAGAGAGAGAAGGAAAGAAGAAAAATGAAAAAAAAACCGGTCAATAGCACATATATAGTGCTCTGAACCGGTTTGGTTCTTTTGAACCAAACCGGTCTGACCCAAACCCAACAGAGCCCAGCGCCCTTCTCCCTGTTTTAAGCCTGTTCCATTTCTGTTACTTTCTGCACCCCCCATAATACTGCCTGCACCCCCTCCCTACATCGCATTTTATTTTATTCGTGCATTTCAATTCCGTTTATCGTCTTATTTTTTTCTTCTTTCTCATGCATTTTTAATATGTCTAATCTCTTTATTTTCTTCTAATGCATTTCTAATTCGTTTAATCTCTTTTATTTTCTTCTCATGCATTTTTATTTTATTTTTTTGCATTACATTCTATTGTCTACTATTATCATATGCATACTTAAATTTTGTCATTAAATACACACCTCAATCCAGAGTGCTCTGGTCCTAAATCAACTATTAATATTATATTATTCTCCAGAACAATCTGGTCCGTGTTAATTAAATTAATCCAGAGTGCTCTGGTCCTAATTAACTGTTAATATTATATTTTTGTTTAATTTAATTATTCTCCATAACGATCTGGTCCTTGTTTAATTAAATTAATCCAGAGTGCTCTGGTCCTAATTAACTGTTAATATTATATTTCTGCTTATATAATCGTTCTCCAGAGTATTCTGGTCCGTGTTAGAGTAACCTCATATTTCAGCTTAATATTATTTTTTCTCATTCTGCTTATATAATTTTCATATCATTATTCAAAATAACAAAAACATTCAAATAATCAAAAATTACAAAATATTTTCATAAACAAACCTTGATCGTAAATCAAGTGATCGTTCATTTTATTTTCTTTCTTAATCAAATCATCAATCAATTTAATTCTACTTTAAGTCTATTTTCTTTCAAATATCAAAAATACAAACAAATTCCAATTTGCCTCTTGGCTTTTCATTTTAAAACATTTTTCAAAAACTATTAAAAAACACAAAACAAATCAAACGTCAATTTCTACCCCGAACTACGAGGTTTTGATCCCTCACGGGTACGTAGGCAAGGGACACGCGTCCTTCCAAATCAATAAAAAATGTAGATAAATTAGGTCTTCCTTTTCTTTTATCATTTCAAATTCCATTCCTTAAGCAAGCAAGTTTATAGCACAAAAGTTAAATAAAATCAAGAGGTTCTTGTAGAGTACTACGAATATTTAGGGTGCTTAACACCTTCCCTAAATATAACCAACCCCCGAACCCTTAATCCCTAAAAATGTGGTATTTGAACCTTTTTCCACTTTCTTTTGAAAAGAATTAAATGTTCAGTCGTGAAATCAAAAGCGGGTCAACGCCAATCATAATGGCATTCGACCAGTCCGAAAAATGACGCGACACAGAGTACATGAAGATGAGTGACAAATCCACTGCTAAAGCTATGTTTGCTTCTCTCTGTTCAAACTACGAAAGCAGCAAGAAGGTCAAAGAAGCTAAAGCTCTTATGCTTGTACATCAGTACGAGTTATTCAAGATGAAGGATGATGAAACTATTGAGGAGATGTACTCAAGGTTTCAAAACTTAGTCTCTGGGCTACAAATCATAAAGAAGAGCTATGTTGCTTCTGACCATGTGAGCAAGATACTCAGAAGCTTGCCTGCAAGATGGAGACCAAAGGTGACTGCCATTGAGGAAGCTAAAGATTTAAACACTTTAAGTGTCAAAGATCTTGTTAGTTCTCTCAAAGTTCATGAGTTAAGTCTTAATGAACATGAGTCTACTAAGAAGAGTAAATCAATAGCTCTTCCATCCAAACGCAAGTCATCAAAAGCTCTCAAAGTGGTTGAATCTGAAGAGGAAGAACAATCAAGTTCATATTCTGAACCAGAGATGCTGCTGAAATGGCCATGCTCTCCAACAGACTTCAATATCTGGCCAAGAAGAACAGAAAGTTTCTAGCAAGAAGGAGTAACTCCAGAAGCTCAAGGAAAGAAGATCAGAAGGGATGCTTCAACTGTAAGAAGCCTAGACACTTTATTGCTGAATGTCCTGATCTTCAAAAGGAGAAGTCAAAGGACAAGTCAAAGAAGTCAACATTCAAACCAAGCAAATTCAAGAAGCAGATCTAGCAGAGTTTAATGGCAACCTGGGATGATTTGGGAAGTGAATCAGGATCTGATAAAGAGGAAGCTGATGAAGATGCAAAGGTAGCAGTTGGGTTAGTTGCCACAGCAACTTCAGAAGCTGGATCAGAATCAGATTTTGAAGATGAAAATAAGGTATATTCTAAGATTCCCAGAGATGAACTTGTTGAGTCACTTAAAGAACTTCTTACACATTTTGAAGTAAGAACTAATGAGTTGAAGGATTTAAAAGAAAAATATGCTGATTTGGTAAAACAGCAAAAATCAACTCTATTGGATCTGAAAGCTTCTGAACAAGGACTTAGGGGCTTTGACTTCATGTGTAAAACTTATGAAGATCAGCTCAGGTTCTTATGTCAGAAGCTACAAGAAAAGTGTAATGAAAAACCTTTAAGCAACCATGAAATTGCTCTTGAAGATTTTATCATATCTGGCATTGACAGAAGCATAGTGGCTTCTATGATTTATAGCATTTACAAGAACAATGGCAGAGGAATTGGTTTTCCAGAAGTTAAACTTGACAAAACCAATCTCAAATCTTGTTGTGAATGCATCAAGGAAGGTCTGAAAACCTTCTTTGTACCTGAAGGTGCTGAGTTGGAAACTGTTGTTCAATCAGAACCTGAAGCTTCTGGCTCTAAGGCTAAGATTACTTCAAAGCCAAAGAACTCTAAGCCAAAGGCTATGATTAAATTTGAATCCAAGACTTCAAAGATCAGGATCCTGAAAAGATCAGAACCTGTTCCTCAGAGTCTGGTGAAACCAAAATTTGAGGTTCTGAAGTCTAAGTTTCAGAAGAAGACAGTTACTGCTTCTGAAGTACCAAAACCTAAGGTGATGGTTAATCAGAAGCAATCCAACTCACAACACAAGGTACAAGAAGTGAAGAGTAAAACCTCAAGTACTAACCTTTCAGGACCCATAGGACAATGGGTACCAAAATCTGAAAATGTCAATGATGCAGGTATGTCTAAGAGCAGCACCAAAGCAAAAATCATGGTACCTAGACAGCGGTTGCTCAAGACACATGACAGGAGAAAAGTCCAGCTTCCTCAGCCTAACAATGAAGGAAGGAGGAAGTGTGAAATTTGGAGGCAACCAAACTGGCAAGATCATAGGTACAGGAACTATTGGTAATTCCTCTACCTCAATTAATAATGTATGGTTGGTAGATGGTCTTGAACATAACCTTTTGAGCATTAGTCAATTTTGTGATAATGGTTATGATGTGCTTTTTGAGAAAACCAATTGTACTGTAATCAACAAGGAAGACAAATCCATTGTGTTCAAAGGAAAGAGAGTTGATAATGTCTACAAAATCAATTTTTCTGAACTGGCTGATCAGAAGGTGATTTGCCTTCTATCAGTGAATGATAACAAATGGATGTGGCACAGAAGGTTGGGACATGCTAACTGGAGATTAATCTCTAAACTTAGTAAGTTACAACTTGTCAAAGGGCTACCAGACATTGATTATCATTCAGATGCACTCTGTGGTGCATGTCAGAGAGGGAAAATTGTGAAATCATCTTTTAAAACAAAAGACATTGTTTCAACCTCCAGACCCTTGGAACTTCTTCATATTGATCTATTTGGACCAGTTAGCACTGCATCCTTATATGGAAGTAGATATGGATTAGTCGTTGTTGATGATTACAGCAGATGGACTTGGGTGAAATTCATAAAGAGTAAAGATGTTGCTTGTGATGTATTCAGTAGTTTCTGCACTCAAATTCAATCTAAAAAGAATCTAAGATTGTGAAAGTCAGAAGTGATCATGGTGGAGAATTTGAAAATGAGCCATTTGAAGCTTTTTGTGAAAAACATGGAATTATCCATGAATTCTCTTCTCCTAGAACTCCACAACAAAATGGGGTTGTAGAGAGAAAGAATAGAACTTTACAAGAAATGGCCAGAACCATGATCCATGAAAACAATTTACCAAAACATTTTTGGGCAGAAGCAGTGAATACAGCATGTTATGTCCAGAACAGGATTTATATCAGACCTATTTTGGAGAAAATAGCATATGAACTCTTTAAAGGAAGGAAACCCAATATCTCTTACTTTCATCAATTTGGATGTACATGTTACATTCTAAATAACAAGCTCTACCTAAAGAAATTTGATGCCAAGGCCCAAAGAGGAATCTTCTTAGGTTACTCTGAAAGGTCAAAGGCATACAGAGTGTATAATTCAGAAACACTTTGTGTTGAAGAATCTATGCACATTAAATTTGATGACAAAGAGCTTGAAGATAAAACTTCAAAGCAAGGTGAAAGTTTTGCAGAGATACAGGTTCCTGAAGTTACTCCAGAACCTGATCAGAAAGCTGAATCTGAAGAAAGTCCAGAAGTTGAACCCACATCAGAAGCGCATGATGAAGCTGCTTCTGATGAAGCACAAAATGGCTCACATCAAGTAGATCCTCCCAGAAACACATTCAAGCACAAGTCTTCACATCCAGAAGAATTAATCATTGGAAACAAAGATAGTCCAAGGAGAACAAGATCATACTTCAGACAAGAAGAATCAATGATTGGACTGATCTCAATGATTGAACCTACAACAGTTGATGAAGCACTTTCAGATGATGGATGGATCTTAGCTATGCAAGAAGAGTTGAATAAATTTCAAAGAAATGATATGTGGGATCTGGTACCCAAACCTCAGCACAAGAACATTATTGGAACAAAATGGGTATTCAGAAACAAGTTGAATGAGCAAGGAGAAGTAACAAGAAACAAATCCAGACTTGTTGCACAAGGGTATAGTCAACAAGAAGGCATTGATTACACTGAAACATTTGCTCCAGTTGCAAGATTGGAAGCAATCAGGTTACTTCTATCTTATGCAGTTAATCATGGCAAAATATTATATCAGATGGATGTCAAGAGTGCGTTTCTTAATGGTGTCATTGAAGAAGAAGTGTATGTTAAGCAGCCTCCTGGACTTGAGGATATCAAATATCCTGACCATGTTTTTAAACTGAAGAAATCAATATATGGCTTGAAACAAGCTCCCAGAGCTTGGTATGATAGGCTATGTAATTTCTTAATCAAAAATGATTTTAAAAGAGGACAGGTTGATACAACACTCTTCAGAAGGACTCTTGAGAAAGATATTCTTGTTGTACAAATATATGTTGATGATATAATATTTGGTTCTACTAATGCATCTCTTTGAAAGGAATTCTCTAAGTTGATGCAGGATGAATTTGAAATGAGCATGATGGGAGAGCTGAAGTTCTTCCTTGGCATTCAAATCAACCAATGCAAAGATGGAGTCTATGTTCATCAATCAAAGTATACAAAGGAGCTTCTGAAGAAGTTCAAGCTAGAAGATTGTAAAGTGATGAACACTCTTATGCACCCTACGTGCACCTTAAGCAAAGAAGATGAGGGATCCAAACTAGATCAGAAGCTGTACAGAGGTATGATTGGTTCTTTGTTATACCTCACTGCATCTAGGCCAGATATTTTATTCAGTGTATGCTTGTGTGCAAGATTTCAATCAGATCCTAGAGAATCTCATATGACTGCTGTCAAGAGAATCTTCAGGTATTTGAAAGGAACAACTAATCTTGGACTCCTTTATAGGAAATCCTTAGATTATAAGCTAATTGGATTTTGTGATGCTGATTATGCTGGTGATAGGATTGAAAGAAAGTCAACCAGTGGCAATTGTCAATTTCTGGGTGATAATCTTATATCCTGGGCTAGCAAAAGACAAACAACTATTGCTATGTCTACAGCAGAAGCAGAATACATTTCAGCTGCAAGTTGTTGTACACAACTACTTTGGATGAAACATCAGTTGGAAGACTATCAGATAATTGCTAATAGTATTCCCATTTATTGTGATAATACTGCTGCTATTTGTTTGTCTAAAAATCCAATTTTGCATTCAAGAGCTAAGCACATTGAAATCAAACACCATTTTATCAGAGACTATGTTCAAAAAGGAATTTTAGATATACAATTCATTGATACTGAAAATCAATGGGCTGATATATTTACTAAGCCTTTAGCTGTTGAAATGTTTGATTTTATAAAGAAAAATTAGAACATGCACTTTGTGTCTGATTAAATGTTTGCTTGCTCCTGAATAGGATTTTAGGTTCTGAAGTTAGTTCAGAAGCAGTAGTCCATCAGAAGCTCTTTATTGAGGTTCTGAGGAAAACTCGCTTCTGATGATGACGTCAGCATCTGAAGTCCAGAAGCTGGATTTTGTGCTTCTGAATAGTAGAGTTAGTGGAAACGTTGGGAGTTACTTTTTGTGGTAACTTCTGGCCCACTAACATAGTAGTTACTCTGAGAACTTCTGATGTGGCCTGTATGTATTGGTGTATAACTTAAAAGGGCAATGATGATTTAATAGCTTTGAAAGTACTTTTCACGCGCCCCCAATTTTGTCATTAATGTTATGTTTGTTTGTCTCTTTTGAATTGCAATCGTTGTACTTTTAACACTTTGTCAATTCACACACAACTCACTCACAACAAACACATTTGCTTTCAAACCTCTTGCGAAGTAAGCGCAAAAACCATAGAACCCTAAATTCTCTAAATCTTCTTCAAATCTTCATCAATGACAACCTCAAGCTCTCAACAACAAGCATCAAGATCTGGGTCAGTTTACAAAGAAAAGACTATGTCTATTCCTCTCAACTCTCTGATCGTCCAAATAGAATCACCAGTGGACTTTGATTCACTTAAGAGTTATGATGTGGACATGGAAGGTTTGTTAGACACTCAGAAGCTATCTGAGTACTTCAAGATGCTGAATGGGCCAACTTATGTGAACTTGGTCAAAGATTTCTGGGTAAGGGCTGAAATCTTCAACGGAAAGCCTGCAATGGTTGCAGGTAAACAAGTTATGTCAAAGAAGGGAAAGATGGAAATGGAGATGAATCCCACTTCCTTCAGTAGCCTTGAGATAAGGTCTAAAGTGATGGGTATTCCTATAACCATCACTGAGGAAGCTATAGCAAAAGCATGTAGAGTGGATGCAGAAGGAAGATTTCAAGAAATAGTAAAGAAGGAAGATGTCCTTCTGAAAAGCTATTGCAACTTGCTTTTGGGTGGAAAACCAAAAGCCAAGACCTCAGAAATGGAAATTCACCACAGAATGTTGGTGAAGTTCTGCACTGATTGTTTCTTTCAGAGAGGAGGAGGATCTGATCAACCAAATTTTCAACAGAAGCTAGCTATCTATTTCATGGCAATTCGTGACAAGATCAACTTCCCAAGATACATCATGGATCATCTCTGCTGGGCAATTAATGAAGGCACTGTTAAAGGAAGGAAGCAAGTGCCCTATGCAAGATTGTTGTCTGAGATCTTTCATCAAGGAAGAGTGCTAGACATTTTGAAAAAGACAAGGGATGCATCTGATAAATGCTTTGAAGTCTCTACTGCTGAGAAGACTATCAGTAGCAAGACTTTGCATTCCATGCATCTTTTCAAGAAAGCCCCTCAAGATGAAAAGTGGATGGAAATGACTACATCTGAATCTGAGATTATCAGGGACTTTCCTTTCATCGTTAAGGAAAGCAATCCTGAAATCTTAGCTAAATCAGTAGCTGAGTATGTCTTGGAGGAAGATGGAAGCTCTCAGGAGGAAGCTGCTCCTGTTAAAGGAAAGAAAGTCAAGGGTGCTACTGCATCAGGAACTGCTACTGATAAGGGCAAGCAACAGAAGGATGCTAAGAGAAAGAGAGGGAAAGCTGAAACTGTTTTCCATAAAGAAAAGTTGGATGAAGCTCTGAATGAGCTAGAGAAAGAAGATGATGAACCCAAGCTGAAGAAGAAGAAGAAGGCACCTTTACAGATGGAATCTTCTATGGTTAAAGTAACTCCAGCCATGAAGAGGGTGGCTAAGGAACGTTCTGATGATTTTTTAGCCAATAGGCGAGAAGTGAAAGCTATGAAAGAATTTCAAAGAGATGAGGGAGGAGAAATGATGATAATCGTGGAAGAAGCTGGTGTTGAAAATATAGAGCAAGTTTAGATAAATCAGGAAGAGAATCTTGGAACTTCAGAAGCAGTAGATAACTCAGCAATGTTATCTAAGGTACCTCAAGTTTCTCACACATCTTGTACCACATCCTCTATTCCTTCTGAAGACACTTCTCTTTTAGATCACCTAGAAAGTCATTATCTAGGTGAACTACCCCAATCTAGCTTTAACACAAACTCAGAAAAAGCCTCTGAAATAATCCCAGAAGCAGCTGCTTCTGATAAAGCTGTTTCAGAAGACCCCCAACAACAACAACCAGAACCAGAAAAAGCCTCTTCACCCCCTCAACCTGAACCTAAATCTACATCACCCCCACAACAACAACCCACTGTTCCTGAACCTTCTGTTCCTGAACAAGTCACTCCTCAAAAGACCGTTCCTGAACATATTGTTCCTGAACAACCAGTTGCTAAACCCATTCCTGAACCTGAATCTATACTAGTACCTGTGTCTGAAACTGCTGCTCCTGAACATAATGTTCCTGAGCCAACCCATGCTTCCACAACTCCTTCACCAGTACAAGCTGTCAAGGTCACCCACTACACTGGTGTGTGTGATATGGACACAGATTCAGAGGATGATCAAGATGATCACTCCTCTAATATGAGAATTGACAACTTTGCTGACCAACCCACAACCAGCAACACCCTACCTACAAATGGCTAATCACCATCTGACCTAGCCGTTGTACCCACTGCCCCTCCTAAACCCTCTAGACAACCCTCACCTCCCACCATTTTCTTGGATTCTCAAGTACTACAGGATGTGTGGGAAGATATTGCTTCTGAAGCTTTCAGACTGATAGCAGGAAGAAATGACTTGGGTCATACAATAGACTATCAGAAGCAATGGAGGAGAATCAAAGAAAGGGTCATCAACATGATCTCAGCACTGCATGATTCGTGTATTGAGGCTCAAGAGCAAGCCAAGCAAAAGCTGGAAGATTGGTTGAATGGAATGGAAGAGAGCTCAAAAGATATAGAAATCCTTGGTACTTGGGTGAAGAACCCACTAAGTATCAGAGGCAGAGAACCTGGTGAATTCCTGCCTAAGGATTTGCATTTGATAATCCCTTCCGAGATCCTAGCGAAGAATGATGCACCTAACCTGGCTCTAGTTCAGGAGAACAAGGTGCTGAAAGAAGAAAATGAAAGGCTTGAAACAGAGCTACTAGAGCAAAAGCTGAAGATATCTAAGTAGGAAGCTGACATGCAAGAAGCCAGAATCAGAGAAGACAACTACAAGAAAGAGATGGATCAGAAGTATGCCGATGTTCAAGAGCTTCTGAAGAAGATTTTAGAGAAATAAGCCAAACCCATAGTTGCACACTTTTAGCTTATTTTTGTCTCTTTAGGCTTTTAATATTCTATGATCATCTCTGCTTCTTATTCAGTTTTTTCGTTTCTGATATGATATGCTTCTGAATTTTTCTTGCTTCTGAATATCATTAACTGTTTATATCATGTGTGTTGTTATTTGCTCTGATAATAATGCTTGCTATGCTCTGTTTATTTCATTTTTGAAGATGGTTAATATGCTTTAAAATAATTTGAATTATGCTCTGAACCTTTAATCTTACGTTTTTCTCATCTCTTCTTTTTGTTTATGTCTTTTTGCTAATGACAAAAGGGGGAGTATATGTGATAGTATTTAAAGGCTCTGAGCCCCACTAATGATATTTGAAAATTTTGAAAAATTTCTATCTTTTTGTTTTACCTTTAAAAGGGTGTATCAAAAAGGGTGAAGTATCAAATCTCAAATAAAATTAATTGAACCATTCTTCTTATCTACAACTCAATTCTTTCAATTTTTTTTAAGCTCTGATATTATTGTGCGTAAAATGAATTTAATTAACCTGGATAGCACTTAGGGGGAGCTTACAAACCTCACCTTAAAGACTATCAGACTCAGGGGGAGTAAGAGCTTACAAACCTCAGACTCTGAGCTTACAAACCTAAGAAACCCCAAAGTCAACTCGTTAATTAGATTAACAACAATTGAACAATT
Organism: Medicago sativa; assembly: GCF_051527215.1. Taxonomy (NCBI): domain Eukaryota; kingdom Viridiplantae; phylum Streptophyta; class Magnoliopsida; order Fabales; family Fabaceae; genus Medicago; species Medicago sativa. The sequence goes on along the minus strand of NC_140756.1, from coordinate 31,911,546 downwards.
TTAAATACTATTGTTTGTCATCATCAAAAAGGGGGAGATTGTTGGAACAAAATGTGCTTAACAATGAACCTTAAAGGGTTTTGATGATAACAAGGTATTAAAAATTGTAAATTGGACTAGCTAATATTTGTTCAAGTGTACAGGACCACAGTTAAAAAGTTACATCATTAATTGGTTCTGAATGAGCAAATAAAGAGCAAAAGAAAATGAAGCTTAGACGCTTCTGAAGGCAATACGCTCCTGAAGACGGAAAGCGCTCCTGAAGTCAAGCTGCTCCTGAAGACGGAAAGCGCTCCTAAAGTAAAGCAGCTCCTGAAGAGAGTAAAGCGCTCCTGAAGAAATGGTGCTTCTGAAGATTACTGCTTCTGAAGACTAGAGGTCCAGAAGCGGCACGACATCATCAGAAGCTACAACATCAGAAGCTGCCTCATCAGAAGTCATTTCACCAGAAGCTGAAGATCAACTGGATTTGCAAAGATTCAAAGATTGAAGAATCAACACTGCAAAAGCTGCCTATTGGATTCGAAAACATAGCAGAAAATTAGTGGAACATTGCAACGATCATTTCAAAGGAGTTTGAAGGCATGTGCTTGCAATTTGGACGAAAGCGTTGACATTGTACTATTGTACGAACTGTACAACCACCTTCTCCACTACTCTATTTTGTGTCCACGCTACAAGACAAGAAAACAGCTCCAGAATACGGCTTCGCCTGCATAGATGTTCCTTTGGATAAGGAATGGATTTCAAATTGGTTCTTCATAGGACAACAACCAAATCAGGCAATAGATCATTGGTGAAAGATCAAGCTTCAACAACGACTCTTTGATGTGCTGGCAATTTCACAACATCTCTTTCACACCTCTATATAAAGGAGTGAAGACTTAGAGATTTGGTAAAGCTGAACGAAAGACTCACAACATTATTACAAGTGCCAAACCTCTGCTGAAATTGTTCTGCATTCACTTAGAATTTCTGTGTCTCAAAGTCATATCTTAGAAATTCTTAAGTCATTGAGTATGTATCTGATTTGTATTTTGAGCACCTCTGATTGTATATCAAGTGTTCAACCTTAAACAATTTTCTGTGTAATTTTGTTTAGTTAGAAGTCTCTTGTAGTTGTGCTTGAGCAGGGAAGTCTCTTGATTGTGTTCTTGAGCAAACGAAGTCTCTTGCTTGTGTGCTTGAGCAAAGGAAGTCTCTTGCTTGTGTGCTTGAGCAATTGTAATCAGATATTACTCTTAGTGAAATATCATTGGAAGTGCAAGGGGGACTGGACTACTTCCGGATTGTGGAAGGAGCCAGTATAATTGCTTTGTGTCATTCTTCTTCTCTCTCTCTCTCTGTGTTTTATTCCGCTGCATTTAGATTCTAATTACCACTTCAGAAGCTGATGACATTCTGTCATTACGTAATATTAGGGACTTATTGTGACATTTTGATAGAGTTCTCATGCAATTTATACTGTTCTGGAGTGCAAAAAGCTTAAAATTTGAAGTCTGTTCGAAGGAAATCGCGCCACGCCAATTTCAAGCCGTGCTGCGATTTTTGAAGCAAAAATACACACTTCCTGTAAAGGGGAAATCGCGGCACGCCAATTAACAAGGCGCGGCGCGATTTTGATGGGTCAGGCCCATGACTTCTATAAATACTGCACTCAATCTGAAGAACAGGGGTTACGATTTTGGAGAACGAAAGTGCGATTTTAACACCCAGAAGGCTGCAGCGGAGAGGATTTCATCATCTCTAACCCAGTTTATGTATGTTTTAATTCTTTCATTGATTATGCTATTTGTAAACTCAATTATGAGTAGCTAAATCTCTTAGAGATTAGGTCGGAGATGAACCTATGTAACCCTAATTGATCATATGTTGCTGTGAAACTCTATTACTTATTAATGATATTCTAGTTTTCATTCAATTCAATTGTTCTTACTGCTTTTTATATCCTGATCAAATATAAACATGATTTTGTGAGATCGAATGACTACTGACCATAGCTTTCGACTTAGACCTAATTGAATTGTTCTAATAAACATGGTTAGTCTAGGAATGGATAATCGTTTGTTAGTGATATTAGGTTAACGTGCTTAAACCTTTGATGATTATTAGACCACCTAAGGAATTAGGGGCTGTAGTTTAAAAAGAGGGTCCTAACTCAAGGGATTGATTAGGGCTAATTTGTTAACTATCGTGAAACTAGAGAATCATTAGTAATAATAGGTGCAGTAACCAATTAGGGGAAACATAGAGGATTCGAAGACCTGATCTCATCTCTCTCCTATTTTCTTAATCAAATCTTTACTATTTTATTTGATTTCTTAAAATCAAACCAAATCTACTGCCTAGTGGCAAAACAAAATAAACTTTTATACATCCTACTTTTATAACGAAATTGAATTATTGAAGTTAAAAACAGTCCTCGTGGGATCGATATTTTTACTACTTCGATAGTATTTGGTGCACTTGCCAGAGATCTATCAAGTTTTTGGCGCCGTTGCCGGGGACTGTTGAATTATTTCAACAAGGCAATTACGTTATAATTTAGGGTTTTTGCAATTTAATTTTCTGTTTTTTAATTTTTATTTTTCTGTTTTCATATTCACTTGATTACTTTGCGTTGTGCAGTGCTACTAAGGTATTTTGCTGTTTATGCGAGGTAAACAGAGCTCTGACGACTTAGAGTACGATCCGGAGATTGAAAGAACTGCTAGAGCACTTCGGAAAGCTGTCCGATCGCAAAGGTTAGCTCAATCCGTTCCACCGGGTGTTCGAGAACAAGTACCGGAGCAACTCTCAAGTGAATCTGAAACAATCTCTTCTCCTAAATCTGCAACGATGGAAGGAGAAGGAGTTGTACCACCAAGACCTAAGCTTGGAGACTACGGGTTAGCCACTCATCGCGGTCAACTGACCCACACTTTTCAACCAGCTAACCCCGTAGCGTTCGACATCAAGACAACTGTCCTCAATGGTTTGAGGGACAAGCAATTCGATGGGACTGAAGCTATGAGTCCTCATGAACACTTGAGCCGTTTTGCTGAAACCTGTGAGTTTTGTGTGCAACCAGCCACCGTGACTGAAGCACAAAAGAAGCTAAGGCTATTTCCTTTCACCTTGACGGGAAGAGCAAAAGATTGGTTGCTAATAATTCCAAACGGGACTGTCCAAACATGGGAAGAGTTAGAGCTGAAGTTCTTGGAGAAATACTTCCCTATGTCTAAGTATTGGGACAAGAAGATGGAGATCTCTAACTTCAAGCAAGGAGAAGGTGAATCATTGTATGATGCTTGGGAGCGATTCAATTTGCTTCTCAAGAGATGCCCTAATCACGAGTTCACTGAGAAGCAATACCTCCAAATCTTCACTGAGGGGGTAACACCAAACACTCGAATGTTCTTAGATGCTTCCGCGGGAGGTAGTCTCAAGAGCAAAACTGATCATGAAGTCCAAGCTTTGATAGAAAACATGGCTGGAAATGAGTATCGTGCTGAAGCTAAGAAGAAGGAAAGAGGAGTGTTTGGGGTAAGTGAACAAACTGCTATCCTTGCCAACCAAGCAGCAATGAACAAACAGATCGAAGCTCTAACTAAGGAGTTTCAAGGCTTCACTTTGGCTCAAAAGCAACAACAAGTAGCTGCAATCAAGTGTGACTTATGTGGTGAAGAACATCCCAACGGTGAATGTGTTCCGGAAGGATCAAGTGAAGAAGCTAACTTCATGGGAGGATATCAAAGGCAGAATCAATACTACAATTCAGGCATTAATAAGCATCCAAATCTAAGCTACTCAAATAACAATGCTTTGAACTCTCAGATGCTCACTCCTCCTCAACAACAACAAAGGAAGCCATCAGCTCTTGAGGAAACTATGATGAACTTCATGAAGATGACTCAAGGCAACTTTGAAGAGATGAAGAAGAGTCAAGAAGCTGAAAGAAAGAACAATGAAGCTTCTAGGAAGATGCTTGAAACTCAACTGGGGCAATTAGCTAAGCAGTTGGCTGAACAAAACAAAGGCGGATTCTCAGGTAACACTAAAGATAACCCTAAGAATGAGTCTTGTAATGCTATTGAATTGAGGAGCAAAAAGGTTTTGACACCTTTAGTTCCAAAAGCTCCAAAGAAGGTTGATGAAGTGGTTGAGGTGGAGGAGAATGATGTAGTTGGAAAAAATGAGAATGATGTAGTTGGAAAAAATGAGAATGGTGTAGTTGAAAAAGAAAATGATCATGGAGTAGTTGAAAACGAAAGGAAGGAAAAAATAGAGGGAGAAAAAAATGAGAAGTTAATTGATGAAGATTCAATCTTGAGGAAGTCGAAGAGTCAAATTTTGAAAGATGGAGACAAACCACAGGTTATTCCATCATATGTGAAGCTTCCATACCCTCACCTTTCGAAGAAGAAAGAAAAGGATGAAGGCCAATTCAAGAAGTTCATGCAACTTTTCTCACAACTTCAGGTGAATATTCCTTTCGGTGAAGCTCTTGATCAAATGCCGTTGTATGCTAAGTTCATGAAAGACTTGTTGACTAAACGAAGGAAGCCTAAGGATGATGAGAACATAGCACTTTCTGAAAATTGTAGTGCTATTCTTCAAAAGAAGCTGCCACCTAAGCTGAAGGATCCTGGTGCTTTTACTATCCCTTGTTCAATTGGACCGGTAGACATTGGAAGAGCTTTATGTGATTTGGGAGCAAGTATAAATCTGATGCCACTTTCAATGATGAAGAAGCTTAAATGTGGGGAACCAAAACCAACAAGAATGACCATCACTTTAGCTGATCGGTCAATCTCTTACCCTTTCGGTATACTTGAAGATGTGCTAGTCAAGGTTAATGACTTGGTGTTCCCAGCAGATTTTGTGGTCCTAGATATGGCTGAAGATGAAGACATGCCACTCATTCTAGGGAGACCTTTCCTTGCAACTGGTCGTGCTTTGATTGATGTTGAGCGTGGAGAGCTAATGTTGAGATTCCATAAGGAGCAGGTAGTCTTCAATATCTTTGAGGCAATGAAGCACCAAGATGAGAATCCCAAGTGTTACCGGATTGATGTTGTGGAAGAAACTGTCGAAGATAAAACACTTGAATCTCAATCTATTCAATCTACGGAGGTGGAAAGTGTGGAATCTATAGATAGACAAGAAGTGATTGAAGATGTTGGAATGTTAAAGGATGTTAAGCAACTGGAAGTAAGCAAAGGACAGATGCAACAGCGATCATTAGGAGACATCCGTGACAACGAGTATGGGGGATTGACAACTGGTAAAAATGAAATAAAGACTACTACCACTGGTCCGGGTGGTAAATTGGCTTATAGAAGGATTCCCTATGGGATGCGTAATGGGCCGGCTGCTTTTCGATGGTGTATGCATTCAACTCTCTCTGATACTTTGGAAAGAATTAGGAGGTACTGTGATGAAGGGTTGGCAAGAAACAAGCCTGTTGATGAAGCTGTAGACCTAAAGAAGTCTGGTGCACAAGGAACTTTCAAGGGTAAGGAACAAAAGCTGAAACGGTACCGTAAAGGAGGACTCCCAAACAATGAAGAGGGAGCCACATCATATGATCCTTAGAAATAGTCATCAGTCAAGCTAGTGACGGTAAAGAAGCGCTGAGTGGGAGGCAACCCACTATTTATTTTTCAGGTATGATTTTATTGCTTTCAAAAATAAAAACACAAAAATATTTTTCTTTTCTTTTAATACAAGGCAGGAAAGTTTTAAAATTTTGTTCAAAGATACCTCTTGCCAAGAAAATCATGCAAGGTACTGATGTCTTGCATGATTCTCTCCTCAAAAGTTTTTCAAAAATTCAAGGGACTCAGGCATTTTTCAAGAAAACAAAATTTTTGGCCTGAGAAAGCAAGGAATTACCCCCTGTTTCACCAAAATCGCGGCACGCCTATATACATGGCGCGGCGCGATTTTGACTGTTTTGTGAAAAAAATAGCCGTTGGAACTATCCGTTACTAGCCGTTACAAAATCTGCCCGTTATTGACCGTTGCAACGCAAAATCGCGCCGCGCCTTGCATTTTGGCGTGCCGCGATTTTGCCCAAACAGGCCTATAAAAACCTAACTGTTCATCATCATTTTCATTCCATTCTTCCTACCTTTCTCTACCAAAACTTCCCTAAACTTCCATTCACGAATTCTCTTCATCTTCATCTCAATATTCACTTCCTAACCATCATCAAACCACATTCTTATCACAAATTCACCAACCCAAACCACCATCAAACCACAAACATTCCAAATTTTCCCAAACTTCACAAAACTTTCCTTTCACCATCTTCCTAAACCACAAATGGCCTCCAACCAAAGAAACACTCGCTCCAAGAAAGCCACCAACCCCAAACCATCCACAAGCAAATCCAAACGCCCCCGTGCCGCATCCGAACCACCCGAAAACGCCATCCATTTCATCAATGACCTAGCCCAGGAGTTCCATCAATCTATGAAGAGTTTTGAAGTCATAGGGGAGAGGAAGTTTGATTTCACAAAGCTTGTGAAATATCCTTTCTTTGAGTCTGAAATACGAAGGAGGGGATGGACAAGATTGAATGAAATGATCGACGAGGCAAACAACAAAACGGTGATCGTCGAATTCTTTGCAAATGCAAGGGTGTCCGATACACCCTTTCAATCTTTTGTTCGAGGAAAGTACATTGACTTCAGCCCGGATGCTCTCAACGCATGGCTGAATGTTCAAGCACCGGAAGAGTGTTGGGTTGAAAAATTGAGGAGGGGGAGATTTGCTATTACGGAGGATACTTTTGATGAGATCATCACCACCATGTGTAGGCCTGGGTCGACTTGGAAAAAGTCCCGGATGCTTACCTATGCGGAGATGCTGCCGGTACCCAAGGCGTGGGTATCATATGTGGTCCAGACTCTTGAGAGTGCATCCTGCACTTCTGAAATTCCTCTCAAGAGGGTGCTTGCTGCCTATGCCATCATCAAGGAGCACCCTATAGATATTTGCCGCCTCTTGGCCAATAGTCTTCATGATCTAGCAACCGGAAACACCACACAATTGGGGCATGGGAGTCTAATTAATTGGTTGTGTGAGCAAGAGTTGGTACCGGCTTATGATAGTGATCTCAACACAAGCAATATGAAGCCAATCACCGACTCGGTCATGGATGGGTTTGTCAAGAAATATGAAGGCTATATGAAGGAGAGAGAGAGGGAGGCAGCGAGGCAACAACAAATGGAGCAAGGAGGGAGTAGTAGCCAAGGAGGTTATGCTCCTCTTCATCCAAAGCTTGAGGAATTCATGCATGTGCAAGCTAATTGGATGAATGAGACTTCGGACCAGCTGTGGGTGAACCGTCCTAGGTTCTCAGCTGCGTTTGCTGCGGAGGCTCAATTGCATATGGGTCCGATTCGTGGGTCTTATGAGAGGTTTGGAGGCTCCCGTGAGCACATGGAGCAATATTTTACACATCAAGAAGAGTATGGGCTGCGCATGAGGAGGGAAATCACTGATGATTTCAACACCACCGAGCAAGATCAAGGGGATGGCATCTTCGAAGGATTGAGGACACCGGGGGCTGGAAACTCGGATGATGATCAAGACATGGGCTGATCTACTGATGGATTAGCATTTTCTGCTTTGTATTTTATTTTTCAGTCATTTTTCTTTTAATGTATTTTCTTTGTATTTTCTTTTTAATGTCGAAGTCCATTGAACTTATTTCCCTATTGTAATTGCTCCTGCACTTGTTTATTATTAATGAATTTGTTTTGTTTCATGTGACCTATTACAGTTTAGTAACAGTTGTTTGATGAAACGGTATTCCAAAAGTTCTCAAGGAGGGGTGACTTGATTCAAAGGCGAAGTGTACGGCGTTGCTAGGTAGTCACATACTCCCAGAAATCTCAGCCATAAGGTTCATTGCCAAATCTTGTTTTTCAATTTACTTATATTTAGATTAGTTTTCCATGCAACTACATTTCTAGAACTTGCATTGTTTCTCTATTATTGATTGGTCTTTGTCAATTACACACTGAGGCAAAAGTGCTTGGTCCTGTGAGCCTTTTTGAAGCCTACCCTGTTTTAATTTGTTGAATTTATCCTTTCTTAACCAATTGTGAGCCGGTAGGATTAGAACTTTTTGTTCGGTGACAAACTACATTACAAGCCTAGAGACTTTTAAGACTTGTCCCTTAATGTATTTTCTGAGTTAAGGCATTGTAGAATGTTGCTAAAGATTAAGTTTGGGGTTGCTATTGGAATTTGCAACCAACTAAGTTTGGGGTGGGGGTACTAGAGAATAAGAGAACAAAAATTAAAAGAAATATGAAATTGTTATGCAAAATATACACAAAAATGGTGTATTAAAAAAAAAAAAAAAGAAATTGAATGATGAAAAAGGGACAAAACATTGAAAATCCGAGTAACTTCAAACTCGATTGTCCCTAAATGTTAAAAATATTCTCTAGTACCTTTGCATTGATTGTTATTTCAAAAGGTGAATGATCGAAGGATTGAATTTTGTGCTTTAATTTCCGTAGGAATGCCTAACTCAAATTTTGTGTAGCCTACTTATCCAAATATATCCCACCTTTCACCTAAGCCCCGTTATAACCCTAAAGACCTCAAAAGTGTGTAATGATATTGACTTTGATTGATATCTAGAAACTTTTCAAGCGTATGGTAATATGTAGACCTGCATGTCGACTGGTAGAACCCTATTTCATATTGTTGCGTGGAGTTGTGAATTGGTGGATGCGAACAAGTCAAACTAGCTCATCTTTAGCTAGAAGGAGAATGAACTTTTGGGTACTATCGTTTTGTCAGGTAACTGTTATTTTACTGTCGTTTGTCACTGTTGCAAGCAAATTCCTTGAGGACAAGGAATGGTTTAAGTTTGGGGTTGTGATGACATTCTGTCATTACGTAATATTAGGGACTTATTGTGACATTTTGATAGAGTTCTCATGCAATTTATACTGTTCTGGAGTGCAAAAAGCTTAAAATTTGAAGTCTGTTCGAAGGAAATCGCGCCACGCCAATTTCAAGCCGTGCTGCGATTTTTGAAGCAAAAATACACACTTCCTGTAAAGGGGAAATCGCGGCACGCCAATTAACAAGGCGCGGCGCGATTTTGATGGGTCAGGCCCATGACTTCTATAAATACTGCACTCAATCTGAAGAACAGGGGTTACGATTTTGGAGAACGAAAGTGCGATTTTAACACCCAGAAGGCTGCAGCGGAGAGGATTTCATCATCTCTAACCCAGTTTATGTATGTTTTAATTCTTTCATTGATTATGCTATTTGTAAACTCAATTATGAGTAGCTAAATCTCTTAGAGATTAGGTCGGAGATGAACCTATGTAACCCTAATTGATCATATGTTGCTGTGAAACTCTATTACTTATTAATGATATTCTAGTTTTCATTCAATTCAATTGTTCTTACTGCTTTTTATATCCTGATCAAATATAAACATGATTTTGTGAGATCGAATGACTACTGACCATAGCTTTCGACTTAGACCTAATTGAATTGTTCTAATAAACATGGTTAGTCTAGGAATGGATAATCGTTTGTTAGTGATATTAGGTTAACGTGCTTAAACCTTTGATGATTATTAGACCACCTAAGGAATTAGGGGCTGTAGTTTAAAAAGAGGGTCCTAACTCAAGGGATTGATTAGGGCTAATTTGTTAACTATCGTGAAACTAGAGAATCATTAGTAATAATAGGTGCAGTAACCAATTAGGGGAAACATAGAGGATTCGAAGACCTGATCTCATCTCTCTCCTATTTTCTTAATCAAATCTTTACTATTTTATTTGATTTCTTAAAATCAAACCAAATCTACTGCCTAGTGGCAAAACAAAATAAACTTTTATACATCCTACTTTTATAACGAAATTGAATTATTGAAGTTAAAAACAGTCCTCGTGGGATCGATATTTTTACTACTTCGATAGTATTTGGTGCACTTGCCAGAGATCTATCAGAAGCTGTCTCACTTAGCTTCTGATCAAGTGTGTTCAGTTTTAGGAGAAACGAAGAATTTTTCAAAACACAATTCAACCCCCCTTCTTTAGATTTCAATATTAAGATCCGTATAGTCAACACAACGATGTTAGGAAAGGATATGCGTCTTTGAGGCAGGCGCTATTAAGATCGGTATAGTCAACACACATACGCCATTTTCCATTAGATTTCTTGACAAGTAAAACATTGGAGAGCCAGGTAGTGTATTTGGCCTCAGAAATAAAATTTGCCTCAAGGAGGTCTTTTACAGCTTTTTCTGCAGTCTCTGACTTTTCAGGAGAATGCTTTCTACGTCGCTGGGCTACAGCGCTAACTCCGGGATCTACTGTCAGCTGGTGACAATCGACGCTAGGGTCGATTCCGGGCATGTCGGCCGCGCTCCATGTGAATAGGTCGGAGTTCTCCTTGAGGCAGGCGATCAGCTGGTCTTTGACAAGTTCGGGGAGATCCTTGCCTATTTTGAAGTTTTTCGAGGGGTCGTTTCCGAAGGGGACCAGCTCTAACTCACCATTAGGAATAGGTCTAAGAAGTTTCATATTGAGCAGATCCTTCTTTTCCCGTTTTTGTTCCTTCAGGTCCTCCATGGTGAACCTGGGGTCAAGTTCGACCAAGTTGGCTTCCAGAGGGCTCGCAGCAGCTTTCCCTTTGTCTTCAGCAGGCTTGCTGGATTGGGAAACCGAGCTCAGGGATTTGTTGGCTTGGAGGAAACATCTTCTTGCAGCTTCGATGTCTCCGCTGAGGGAGGCGATGATGCCATCCTTTGCATGGTACTTCAACTTCAGGTGAGCGGTTGAATATGCGGCCCCTAGCTGGGCAAGCCCGGTTCTCCCTATAATAAAATTGTAGAGAGAAGGGCAGTCGATCACCAGAAATGGGGCTTTTTTTGTTTTCTTGGCCTCCTCTTCACCGAAGGTGACCAGTAGCTCCACGTACCCCCATGGTTGAGTGGACGAGTCGTTGAAGCCGTAAAGTTCATCCCCAATGTAGGGAGAAAGGTTTTTCTCCATTAGTTGGAGAGTTTTGAACAAGCTGGTGTACATGATGTCGCATGAGGCCCCTGTGTCTATCAGGACTCGTCGGACATCTGCATTGGCCATCGACGCTCGCACGAGCAAAGGAATGGCGAAATTTGAAGCCCAATCAGGTAGTTCGGAGTCGTAGAACGCCAAAGGTGGCCTTCCTCCTCGACTGGGGGTAGCCATCGTATTGACGCTCATGAGCTCTTCAAATTTCCTTTTCATGCTTCCCATGGAGATGTTCAGCGTTCCTCCAGCGATGATGTTGGCGGTGGGGATCTGCTCCCAGGTGCATGAGTAGGGGGTGATTTCCACGTCGTCATGGAAATCGCCGAGGTGCTCCACGGACATGGCGATGGTTCTTCCATGTTCATAACTGTCACCGATGAGCTCGATGGCTTTCCTTTCTATTTCTGGATTTCACGTACTGCTTGAGTCGTCCCCTTTGGATGAGGAGTTCAATGGAATCCTTCAGATGGATGCAGTCATCAGTGGTGTGTCCGTGGCACTTGTGGAACCGACAGTATTTTGATTTGTCGGTCCCCTTCCTTTCCTGAGATGGAGCCTTTGGTGGCTTGATGCCAACTTCTGCCAAATCGGCTACATCGATCTCAACGAGGATTTTCTCCTTTACATGGCCAAAGGAGTGTACTCAGTGAAGTGGCCGTTGGTCCTCTTGCTTTCTCGAGTAGCTTTGCCTTCCTTCTTTTTCTCGTGGAAGGGCTTTTTGGAGGATTCGACAGCAGACTCATCCTTCATGACTTTGTTGAGGCTGTCTGCGTACAGAGCCTATTCGTAGGCGATGTAGATCTTTCCGATCGCTAAGAACTCGTTGAGAGTCCTTGGGCGATGTAAGAGGACAGCTTTCTTCATGTCTGCCTCTTCGTGCAGACCTTTGGCGATGAGGTATAGCTTCATCGTCTCATTGGCGCCTCGTACCTGGACGATCTCTTTGTTGAACCTCTCGATGTAGTCTCGTAGGGGTTCGCTTCTTCCTTGAATGATAGCTTCAAGGGATACCACCATTTTTGGCTGCGTCCTCGAAGCCGTGAAGTGGGTTGTGAACTCATTGTAGAGGTCGCTCCGTGAGTGGATGGAGTTTCTCCTTAAGTTTTTGAACCACGTGACCGCTCCTCGTCTCAGAGTGGTGACGAAGAGCTTACATTTGACGGCGCCTCGCACTGACCTGTAAGTGAGAACTGATTCGATGTTCTCGATGTGCTCATCTGGATCGGTCGTCCCGTCATATGAGTCCATTTGCGGAGGCTTTTCCAATCCGCGAGGAATAGGAGCTTCTCGGATGCATCGCGTGAATGGACCATAAGTGTTACGGTCGTAGCGGGTGTCACGAGTGTCCTTAAATCATAAGGAGACCAAGAGATTTTTCCTCGCCTAGGTGGCGATCTTAGCGGGGGAGATCTCCACGGGGGAGATCGTCTTGGAGGTGATCGCCTAGGGGGAGATCGTCTTGGTGATCTCCTTGATGACCTCCTGGTGTAGCTCGGAGATCTGATTGTCATACCCTAATTTTGGACCTAAAAATACGTACTCAAAATATTTTTCCATCTCTGATATGTGTCTATTACTATTGAGTGATTGCTAATTTGATATTGTTTACCCTGATATTTTACTATGTTTAGCTGCATGTTTTACCATCTTTGTTTTGAAAAAATTTCAATTGTGACTTTGTCTATGTTTTCTTGCATTTCAAGCCATCCAAAATGTTTTTCTTGCATATCAAGTCATTTGAAATTGTCTCTGATCAATTGCATATCTCTGCATTTTATTTCAATGTTATTTGCAAAATTCATAAAAAAGGGTATTTTAGTCATTTCCTGTGTTAAAACTCTTTTTAATCCCTAAAAATTGTCTCTGACTCTTCTCAATTTGCTTGTGTAAACTCTTGCTTTAATTCCCTGTTAAAAACCATTTTAAAATTGCATTTGAGTCATTTTAGTCCCTAGGGGCATTTTGGTCATTTCACACAAAATTTTGGCAGAGAGAGGTTACTTTGAAGTACCTCATTTATGTAGTTGGTTCATTTTAGTCCATTTTGTGTTTTTTATTCGTTTCACTTTACGTTTTTTTCCATTTTACCAATTTTTATTCCAATTTTATTATTATTTTCATTTCAGTCCTTCAAGATTTTAAAAATTGCACTTTAGTCCTTTCTTCCATTTTATTTTCCTTTTAAAGTCTTTTTAAATTTGCATTTTAGTCCTTTGGTCAAAATTGCCTTTTTAGTCCTTTTTTCAGAAATTGCAGTTTAGTCCTTTGAATTTCAAAAATTGCAAAATGGTCCAAGTCCCAAATTCAGTCAAAATCCGAGCCAAACAAGTCCAGGGACACATGTCAGCAAGCTATTGGCCAAGGCATCACACTTGTCAGCTATAAATACGACACATCATCAATGCACAGAGGAGGAATCAATCATTCAGTGCCAACTCACACAAACACATAACCATTTTCTCTCTCTTTACGGTTAGATCAAGATACAACAGAATTGAAGAACATTGTTGAAGTTCATCAAGAACTTCATCAATATTCATCATCACCGAAACCCTAACCAACTCAATTCTTCACCAAATTCATCACCAATTGCACAAAATTAACACAATTTTCCAGAAAATCAAAATCAACACAATTTCAATTCGACAAACTTTCATCAAAATCAATTAAATTCGCACTAGTTCTCAGTGATTTTCTGTGAAAATCTTCATCACCGAACTATTTTTTCTCTCCTTGCAATTCAAGCGTAAAGCGATCACAAGAAGAAGATTGAGGAAAAGAAGAAGAAAGATCGAAGCAAGATTTGAATCGGTGAAGAAGAAAAAGAAGAACACCGATTTATTTTCGATTCAACAGAAGGCTCACGTGGATCTTTCGTTCGAATCTCCAAAGTTCAAAGAGGTAAATCTTCAAACTCACCATTATTTTCCAGTTTTCAATCGCATGAGTGATATTCTTCATTAATCAGTGTAGATCGAACAAACATGTGAGGTTTTCTTTCGAAAATTGTTGAAAACCTTGAAAAAATGGTTGAAACCGTAACTTCAAGATGTAGATCTACACCGATCTAGTGAGTTTTAGGAAGAACAAGTTAGGTTTTCAAACTCAGAATGGAAGAACGAACACACCGGTGTAAAAAGTTTTCAAAAACAGTCAAGAATGAAATTCCGACGCGGTGGTTCCGTTGCCGGAAACCTAACTGTCGCCGGAATCTTCATCGGTGTTCTTCGTTTCTCCCAGAAAACCTGAGGTTGAAGATGAAGATCATGAGGTGAGAAGAGAGAGCTTCTCTCTCTAAGGTTTAACCTAGAGAGAGAAACGAGTGAGGGAAGTGAAGAAAAAACCGGTGTGGTGTTTATATAGGCTGTGAACCAGACCGGTTCGCATGAACCAATCTGGTTCACTTGGTTCAGCTCTTTCCTTTCAATCTGGACCATTCATCTTGCCTGATGATGACGTGTAGGGCCTTGATTGCGTGTTACGGTGTGCTTAATCTGCCTTGCTGTGGTCTGCGTGTTTTTAGCCTTTGGATCTAGGGTTTTGATGGAGTTGGATCAATCCAACGCCTCTGAAGCATTTGGATGATCCAGATCCATCAATAACTGTGGGCTTGGGCCTTTATGTGCTGGATTTCGTTCTCTTGTCATATTTTTTGCTATTTTAACACTGTATGTTGATAATTACACCCCTGAGATATCACAAACCTTTTTAAAAAAATTCCTAAAAATTGGTTCAATATTTTCTTGTTATCTTTAATAAATTTTGATATGTTTTACATATTAATCTTGATTAAAAATACATGAAAGTAGTTTGTTTTTTGTTAATTCAATTCTTTGTCATTTCTTGTTAAAAACTTTGTTAAAATTTCTAAAAATCTTGTGAACTTGCTTGCAACTACTTTTGATGCTTAAGATTTGTCTCTCATAATTTGTTTGACATGTTAAAAAAAATGGATAAAAATATAGGTGATTTGTTTGTGATTTTTGGTGCCCCTTGTCAATGTTTATGAAGTTTTTTTTGCATGATTTGATTCCAATACTTCGTCCCATGATGATTGATACTTGTTGATTAAATTTTGTGATATGTTTGTCCTTAGTTTAGTGTATGTAGGTGCTGTTTGTGATGTATGGTATTAGTTTCTTGTCTTACAAGTCATGTAAACAATTGTTTGTGAAAATAAAGTGCCAAAAGTATCTAAAAATATATCATAATCCTTGACTTGACTATGTTCTTATAATTCTCACAATTATTGATGCAATAAAGTCTTTGGAAACTTGTTATGATATGAGGATTATAGGTCATATACTTGCTTAGATGTTATGACAAATTTTAGGTATATTTTGCCACTTTCATGTTAAGGATTTTGTTACTCTTTGTCAAGTTTTTTTAGTGTCTCTTTTTTTCTATTCTATTATGCCTTATGTTACTAACCCTCTACTTCTTGTTTCATACATCTCATAAGCATCCCATCTCCATTTCACTTCTTGCCATTTAAATTCATTAGAATGTAAAATTTAGGGTGGTGTATTTTACTTCATGCAATTTTAATTTCTTGCAAGACCATAGCATGTAAATTAGGGCATATGTAAAGGACAATGGACTCTAATGATGTACACCGACACATGCACACACATCACATGGATACTTTAGATGTATGTTTAGGGAATGTATGCTTTAGATGTATGCTTAGGAATCATGATACTTGGAAAAATTCTCTTTTCCAAAAAACATGAACATCTTCTTCTCCCTCCAATTCTCAACCTAGCAAACCCTTAGGTGTAAATAACACTTTCAAATAGCATTTAAAAATAAAGCGCGCGCGTAGAAAGTTAAGACGGTTCTTATAGGATACTATAGTCGTTATGGGTGCCCAACACCTTCCCGTAGCGAAAACAACTCCCGGACCTTGATTCTCAAGGGTTTTTTCTTATTTTTCCCTTCCCAAGAAAAAATGAGATATCAAAGGTTAAAAAGGTTCGAACTTAATCAATGTTTGACACCCGAAAAACCAAGATAAAACAGCTGGCGACTTCACTGGGGAGTTTCGAGAGTTACGCCTAGTCTTTATTTCCACGCTTGCGCTTTTGTTTTTACTTGCTTCCTTTTGCTTTCTTATGTGAATAAATGTTTAAATTCTTGCAAACGTGTGGGGGTGAGAATATCAAAAGTCCTACACCCGGGCTGAGTGAACTTAGGATTTAGGGGGGATATAATCGACAATTCATTCCGAGGGTTGCCTCGTGTATTGGATTATGCGATCAATCCCACATAACCGAGGCATTTTGGGGGCGACGTTATCGGCGCGTGTTGTCGCGTTTAGGCACTTTACTTCTAATTGTTCTATGACGTTATGAACCGTAGTTAACCAAACCCATCCATGGCCATTTTCTAGGATGTAGTGCGGAGGCTAAACCGAGTGTTGTCTCGAGCTTTAGTCGTCACACGATACTACACTCAAGTTAGACCTTCTTACGGATAATCATGGAGCGAGTGTTTGTCTCGTGACACCATGATATACGTGAGAGAGGTTGCGACTTGGGAACTTTTTAGAACCCGGTTACTATTATCCAAAGCCCTAGATTCACCGGACACCTTGTCCACCCATGACTCCTTGACTTTGAATTTCAACCCACCATGTTTTCTCCGTACTTGAATATGATCATGCATACATGCATACATGCATAAACTTTTTCCATGCATTTATCGAAGGGCTTAGACAAGTTGAATTTGTAAACATTGTAGGAATGGGGAAGACTAAGTCCTACAAGTTCAAGGAAGTGGATTTGGCTAGTTTGAGAGATTTGGCACTCAAGATCAAGGACCCAACCGGTTTCCGACATCGTTACGGGGACTTACTTACTCTTCTTCGGACTAATGTGGATGAGAAGCTTGTACACACTCTAGTGCAATTCTATGATCGGGATTATCGGTGCTTCACTTTTCCTGACTTTCAGTTGATGCCTACTCTTGAGGCTTATTCTTCCTTGACAGGTTTACCCATAGCCGAAGGGACACCTTTCGTGGGACTTGAGAATCCTCCTACCCCTTTGGTTGTTGCCCGTGATCTTCATCTCAAGACCACCGATGTCTCCAAGAATCTTGTCACTAAGGCTCACATCCGAGGATTCACTTCGAAGTATCTACTTGAAAAAGCCAACCTCAAAACTACTTGTCGGGACACTCTTGAGGCTATTCTTGCACTACTCATCTATGGGCTTATTCTCTTTCCAAATCTTGATGACTTCGTGGATATGAATGCTATCATGATCTTCCGTTCCAAGAATCCGGTTCCTAATTTGCTAGCTGACACATACCATGCTATTCACGATCGATCCGGCAAGGGTCGGGGATACATTCTTCGCTGTGTACCTCTCCTCTACAGGTGGTTTATTTCGCACCTTCCGAAGTCTTTCCATGATAATCCAGAGAATTGGACTATTTCACAGAGGATCATGGCTCTCACCCTTAATGAAGTGGTTTGGCTTACTCTCGCTGCTAGAGTCAAAGAAATTATCTTCGGTGGGGGGAAGTTTCTTAATGTACCTCTTCTTGGTACCCGAGGTGGAATCAACTATAACCTAGATCTTGCCTTGCGTCAATTTGGTTTCCCGATGAAAGAGAAGCCCATCTATCTTGCTATATCTCCTTACTTCTTCTATTATTCTAATGCTCCCACAGGAATAAGAGAAGATTTCATAGAGGCTTGGTCCAATCTTCGGAAGAAAGAGGTGAAGCATATGGGTGTGAGGTCCGGTATTGCTCATGAGGCCTATACTCAGTGGGTGATAAACCAGGCCGAAAAGATTGGTATGCCTTACCCCGCCATGAGAAATGTGTCTGCATCTACTCCATCCATGCCTTTGCCTCTACTACCGCCTACTCAGGAGATGTATCAGGAGCATCTAGCTATAGAGAACCAAGAGAAGCATCAGTGGAAGACTAGATATTATGAGGCTGAGAATTTGATCATGACTTTGGATGGAAAAGATGAACAGAAGACTCATGAGGTTTTGACATTAAAGAAGGAGTTGGCAAAGGCTAGAAAAGAAATTGAAGAAAAGGATAAGTTGCTTATGAGGGATTCCAAGAGGGCCAGGAGTGCCCGTGACTTCTATGCCCGATATTGCAGCTACGAGTCTGAGTCTGAGTCTGAGGATGACCCCTCCACTTCCTACGCTTGAGGATTACTGTTTCTTGTCGTTGCTTCCAGTTGATATTGTTTGTTTTACATTTCAAAGTCTATCCCTTGGCTTAGCATTTCAACGGGGAATTATCTTGTAAGACCTTGTGAAGTTTGATTGTTTCATCTGGTTATGATGTTTCAATTGTTTAGTAATGTTTACAAACTTCTAATTTGTCTAAAACCCTTCGATAACACAAGAAAGAGTCTTTTTTTTCATATGCATTTACACATCTCATGCATCATATGCATTCATTGGTCACAAAAAACTCTCCTCGTGCTCATTGCTTCCTGGTTTTCCCGCCGCAGTCTGAAAAGTGGCTCGTGCTCGTAAGGTGTACCAACCAGCTAGAATTCATCAGACAAGATTGTACAAGAGAAGAAACATGGCTAACTTTGAAGAAGAAAATGCTCAGCTCCATGCCGAATTGGCCGCTATGAAAGAAGACTTGGCTAAGGCTCATGACGCTATGTCTACTCTGATGGCTGCACAAGAACAACCGGTCACGTCTGTCCCGGTTACTACTGAAATGATTCCATCCATCCCATTATCCACTATGGCTTCTGATGCTCGGTTTGTTATGCCCAATGGCCGCCCTTATGGACTCTCAGCTTTCTATGCTCCTAATATTGCAGCTGGTATTTCTGGTATTGCCCATCAAGGACATATTCCTACAACAACTTTGGCTTCTACATCTACCTATATGCCTCAAGTGACTACCGTTGTTACAGATCCTGTTGTACACACTATGCAACAGGTAATTGATGTTGACATTCCACGTGGACAGGACCCTATAATGGAGGCTATGAGGGAACAGTTAAGAGAGCTAGCTGGAGAACTTTCCAGGTCACTTTCCAGGTAATGGACATCAATGCTTCTTACGGTTGTCTCCTCGGAAGACCGTGGATTCACGATGCTGGGGCAGTAACTTCTACTCTACATCAAAAGCTCAAGTTTGTGAGGAATGGGTCCGCTGAAGGGATGTCATTTCAAGGCTTGACTGTTGAAGGTGCGGAACCCCGGAGAGCTAGTGCTAGTATGGCTTCATTGAAAGACGCCCAGAAAGCTGTTCAAGAAGGGCAAGCTGCTGGCTGGGGCAAAGTGATACAAATTTTGGAGAACAAGCGCAAAGAGGGCCTTGGGTTCTCCCCGACCTCAGGCGTTTCAACAGGAACTTTCTATAGTGCTGGGTTTATCAATGCTATTGCTGAAGATGAAAGTAGTTATGTGCCTACGTTTGTTGTACCAGGAGGCACCGTGAGAAATTGGGAGGCCATTGATGTGCCTTTAGTCATGCATGCTTCCATGTAATGTGTCTTGTTGCTCATGCTTTTCTTTGTTTTCAAAATAACAATCCTTTCGCTCTGCCCAAGGCGAAAGTGATGTCTTTGTAAGGGCATGTTTGTTTCGGCATTGCCGTTATCAATAAAAGTTGTCGTCTTTCCCGCGACTCTTTGTTTTTTACTTTCTAGTGCCTTTTTCTTGGAAATAATGGTAAGGCCAGAAAAACCAAAACATCTGTATTTTAAACATTTTTCTAAAATCATCCCAATCATATTATGCAGATTGAACCATAATAAACCCGTTGAACACAGTGACCCTACAGTTCCTACAAATTTTGAATTCCCTGTATATGAAGCTGAAGATGAGGAAGATGATGAAGAGATACCGTATGAGATCACTCGACTGCTTGAGCAAGAAAGAAGAGCCATTCAGCCCCACCAGGAAGAGATTGAGCTTGTCAACCTGGGTACTGAAGAAAACAAGCGGGAGATCAAGATTGGTGCTGCACTTGAGCCAGAAGTAAAAAAGGGGATTACTCAGCTTCTCCATGATTATCCAGATGTCTTTGCATGGTCCTATGAAGATATGTCGGGTCTAGATCCCAAGATTGTGGAGCATCGGATACCGACAAGATCTAAATGCCCTCCCGTCAAGCAGAAATTGAGAAGGTCTCGTCCAGACATGGCTCTTAAGATTAAGGCTGAGGTGCAAAAGCAAATTGATGCGGGTTTCCTCATGACAGCTGAATATCCTCAATGGATCGCCAACATTGTACCTGTACCAAAGAAAGATGGGAAAGTACGAATGTGTGTTGATTACAGAGATTTGAATAAAGTCAGTCCGAAAGATAACTTCCCGTTGCCTCATATTGATGTGCTTGTTGACAGTACTGCTCAGTCTAAAGTGTTCTCTTTTATGGATGGTTTCTCTGGCTATAACCAGATACGGATGTCACCTGAAGATAGGGAAAAGACATCCTTCATCACTCCATGGGGAACGTTCTGTTATAAAGTGATGTCGTTCGGCTTGATAAATGCTGGTGCTACCTATCAAAGAGGTATGACTACTTTGTTTCATGATATGATTCACAAAGAAATTGAAGTGTATATTGATGACATGATTGTGAAATCAACTGATGAAGAGCAGCATGTTGTGTATTTGAAAAAGATGTTTGAAAGATTGAGAAAGTACAAGCTACAGTTGAATCCTAACAAGTGCACATTTGGTGTAAGATCTGGAAAGTTCCTAGGCTTCATTGTCAGTCAAAGAGGCATTGAAGTTGATCCTAACAAAGTCCGAGCCATCAGAGAGATGTCGGCCCCTCAAACTGAAAAGCAAGTCAGAGGTTTCCTCGGACGCCTGAATTATATTTCAAGATTTATATCTCACATGACTACTACCTGTGGACCAATTTTCAAATTGCTCAGAAAGAATCAGCCTGTTGTACGGAATGATGAGTGCCAGGAAGCTTTTGATAGCATTAAAGAATACTTGTTGGAACCACCTATCCTTGTCCCGCCAGTGGAAGGAAGGCCTTTGATTATGTACCTGTCAGTGTTAGATGAGTCTGTGGGTTGTGTTTTCGGTCAACAAGACGAGACTGGAAAGAAAGAGCATGCTATCTACTATCTGAGCAAGAAATTCACCGACTGTGAGACTCGGTATACAATGCTTGAAAAGACTTGTTGTGCTTTAGCTTGGGCTGCCAAACGCCTAAGTCATTATTTGGTGAATCATACAACTTGGTTGATATCCCGAATCGATCCAATCAAGTACATCTTTGAGAAGCCTGCTGTTACTGGAAAGATTGCACGTTGGCAAATGTTGTTGTCTGAATATGATATTGTGTACAAAGCTCAAAAAGCAATCAAATGAAGTATCCTTGCAGAGCATCTTGCTTGTCAACCTCTTGAAGAGATTATGTATCTGAAAGCCAAAGACTATGAAGAACCACTGATCAATGAAGGGTCGGATCCCAATAGCAAATGGGGATTAGTCTTTGATGGCGTTGTCAATGCTTATGGTAAACAGATTGGGGCCATTATTGTAACTCCGCAAGGGCACCACATTCCTTTCACTGCACGAATAACTTTTGAATGCACGAACAACGTGGCTGGATATGAAGCATGCATCTTGGGCATTGAAGAAGCCATTGATATGAGAATTAAGCACCTTGACATCTATGGAGATTCTGCACTTGTTATTAATCAGATAAAAGGTGAATGGGAGACTCATCATGAGAAGTTGATCCCTTACCGTGACTATACAAGACGACTGTTGACATACTTTACAAAGGTTGAGCTGCACCACATCCCTAGGGATGAAAACTAGATGGCTGATGCTCTTCCTACTTTGTCTTCCATGTTTCGTGTGAATCACTGGAATGACGTGCCCATAATCAAGGTGCAGCGTCTTGATAGACCCGCTCATGTGTTTACTATTGAAAATATGCCGGATCAGGCTGATGAAGGTGTGAATGATGGAAAACCTTGGTACTATAATATCAAACATTTCTTGCAGAATCATGAATATCCACCTGGTGCTTCCAACAGGGATAAAAAGACCCTGAGGAGATGGGCTAATAGATTCCTTCCGGACGGAGAAACCCTATACAAGAGGAACTATGACATGGTCTTGGTGAGATGTGTTGATGAACAAGAAGCTGAGAAATTGATGCATGATGTACATGACGGTACCTTCGGGACCCATGCCCCGGGCCATACCATGTCAAGAAAACTATTAAGAGCCGGCTATTACTGGATGACTATGGAGCGTGACTGCTACAAATATGCCAAGAGATGCCACAAATGCCAAATCTATGCTGACAAGATTCATGTGCCTCCACATTCCCTCAATGTTATCTCTTCCCCATGGCCTTTCTATATGTGGGGCATCGACATGATCGGAAGAATTGAACCAAAAGCTTCAAATGGTCATCGTTTCATCTTAGTGGCAATCGACTACTTCACCAAATGGGTTGAAGCTGCTTCCTATGCTAATGTGACCAAGCAAGTGGTAGTGAAGTTTATCAAGAATAACATCATTTGTCGATACGGTGTTCCCAGCAAGATTATCACCGACATTGGTTCCAATCTGAACAATAACATGATGCAGGCTTTATGTGAAGAATTCAAGATTGAACATCACAACTCTTCTCCTTATAGACCTCAGATGAATGGTGCAGTTGAGGCCGCTAACAAGAACATCAAGAAGATTGTTCAGAAAATGGTCACTACTTACAAAGACTGGCATGAGATGCTATCTTTTGCCTTGCATGGTTACCGTACTACGGTGCTCAGTTCAACCGGGACAACGCCTTTTTCTCTGGTATATGGTATGGAGGCAGTTCTCCCTCTGGAAGTGGAGATTCCGTCTCTTCGAGTGATCATGGAAGCAAAATTAAATGAGGCTGAATGGTGTCAAAGTCAGTATGATCAGTTGAATTTGATTGAAGAGAAACGCATGGATGTTATGGCTCATGGACAGTTGTATCAAGTGCGAATGAAGAATGCCTTTGACAAGAAAGTCCGACCTCGAGAATTCAAGGAAGGCAAACTTGTATTGAAAAGAAGGATAAGCCAGCAACCTGACCCAAGGGGCAAGTGGACACCTAACTATGAAGGTCCTTATGTTGTCAAGAAGGCTTTCTATGGTGGTGCTTTGATCCTTACACACATGGATGGTGTTGAACTTCCGAATCCTGTAAATGCCGATATAGCCAAGAGATACTTTATCTAAATATGAAAAGAACAGCGTGGTAGGTCGAAAACCCGAAAGGGCGGCCTAGGCAAAAATGTGCTTCCCGATGGATCGAAAACCCGAAAGGGCGATCCAGGCAAAAGTTAGGGACAAAAAAATGAATATGAAAAAGCTCGCTGAGATTGTACACAATTCAGGCAAAAATGAGTGTCTCGATGAGCCGAAAACCCGAAAGGGCGGTTCATGCAAAAATGAGATTGATAATAAAAGACAAGTAACTATATCTGGCAAATCACCATCACCCCTTGGGGCATCTGCAACTGTCAATGATCGTCTTCATCGGAAGCTTCTGTACTTGTGAATTCAAAATTTCTATGAAATGTAGCGGTCATCGTGTTCAATGTACCACCAACCAATACAATTACCATTTTCCAAGCTTTGTAAATCCGTGGAGTTATGCCTTTGGCTGACTCTCACTCTACTACATCAATTTGAGCCCGTGCTGTTATTTGAAACTCTACTTTCTTTCTACTTTCAATGCTATATACAGAATATTTTTCTTTCTATTTGATAATGCCAATGCCTGAAACAAACATCATTGAAAATTGAAAAATCTTTTCCGTCTATTTTGAAAGAAAACATGGGTAATAGGATACATTCCAGTGAAACATGCATGAATAAATGAGTGTCAATGTCTATTTCAATACATGTTACAAGCAGTTTGTTCCCCAGGATGATCTTTGGTCAATGGCAAGAATGAAAAAACAGAATGAAAGTGAAAAAATGAAAATGAAAATGAAAAGGCTCGCTAAGTCGAAAACCCGAAAGGACGGCTTAGGCAAAAAGGAGCACCGTGCTGATTGACAACCTATGAAGGCAATTCAGGCAAAAATGGGGCAATGAAAAGAATTTATTCCCGGTGGATCGAAAACCCGAAAGGGCGGTTCAGGCAAAAATGGGATTGAAAAATGAAAGAATGAAAAGAAAGAATGAAAATGATATGAAAAGCATTGACCACAAATACGAACATCCAATGTTTACCCAGCGCTGACATGCCTAGCAATGGCGACTTGTATCAAAGAATCTTCCAAGGTTCCCTCTTCTGCAAGTTTTGTATATTTAATGTGAGATATTGCCCTCAGCCATGATTTCGATACGTCTCTCAACGACGGTCTCTCCAAAGAGGATTCATGTGTATATGTTATAGCACGAGCCACTAAGTGCCCAATATTCCAATACTTTGTCTGTCTCTGTGAAACTTTCCCGCCAAACTCTAAACCAATCATGCATTTCCAAGCATTCATACATGCATAATCACGCATTTTATGTGCTCATACATTTAATGATCTTGTTATACCATACATACATGTTGCATTTCCAATCTCAATTTCAATTTCAATTCAACTCAATCTCAACTTCCAATTCAATTCAATTTTAACTCTCAATTCAATGCCTACGTCTATGTCTCTGTTAAACTCTCAATTCAATACCATGTCTATGTCTATGTTTGTGTCTCTGATTATCTTCAACTTTCAATGTCTCTTTCAATGTCAACTTTCAATTTAATTCAAATCAATGCTAATCCACCCTCAATTTGCTTTTGGGCCAACAATAATGGTCATGTCTATCTTCAAATTAAGTCAATGTCAGTCTACCCTCAATCTGTATCTTGTTAAATCAAACCTCCAATGCATCTTGCTATATGTCTTGTTATCGGTCAAGTGGCTAGTTCGATCCAAAGAACAGCTTGTACCTGCTTATATGCCTATGCTTCTGGTCAAACGACAAGTTCGATCCAAAGAACAGTTTGTACCCAGCTTATGTTTGTTATCGGTCAAACGACAAGTTCGATCCAAAGAACAGTTTGTCCCTGCCTACATGTTGTGATATTGATCAAGCAGCAAGTTCGATCCAAGGAACAGCTTGTATATGCCTTTTGCCTATGTCTCTGATCAAGTAGAAAGTTCGATCCAAAGAACAGCTTGTATCTACCTATATGTCAATGTTTCTGGTCATGTGACAAGTTCGATCCAAAGAGCAGCTTGTACCTGTCTTATATTTCTATCCCCAGTCAAGTAGCAAGTTCGATCCAAAGAACAGCTTGTACTTACCTTCTGTTTGTATTACATGGTCAAGTGGCTAGTTCGATCCAAAGAACAGCTTGTACCTACCTTTTGTCCCCTGGTTTGTCTACCCTGTCAATGTCTACCAAGATTCCCAGTGATATGACATGCTTTGTAGACTCCAGTTGTTTGTCTTGCATTCATAATCAAAATGTTGCATGGCATTCATGTTTTTGAAAGTATGAGAGCGTATTTTTATGTCCAAAAACAATGCAAATGTTAATATTTAAGTATCTTCGTCCCGTCAAATCAAATACTTCGTCTCTTGACCCTCCGGACAAAGAAACTTAAATAGGGGCAGCTGTCATACCCTAATTTTGGACCTAAAAAAACGTACTAAAAATATTTTTCCATCTCTGATATGTGTCTATTACTATTGAGTGATTGCTAATTTGATATTGTTTACCCTGATATTTTACTATGTTCAGCTGCATGTTTTACCGTCTTTGTTTTGAAAAAATTTCAATTGTGACTTTGTCTATGTTTTCTTGCATTTCAAGCCATCCAAAATGATTTTCTTGCATATCAAGTCATTTGAAATTGTCTCTGATCAATTGCATATTTCTCTGCATTTTATTTCAATGTTATTTGCAAAATTCATAAAAAAGGGTATTTTAGTCATTTCCTGTGTTAAAACTCTTTTTAATCCCTAAAAATTGTCTCTGAGTCTTCTCAATTTGCTTGTGTAAACTCTTGCTTTAATTCCCTGTTAAAAACCATTTTAAAATTGCATTTGAGTCATTTTGAGTCATTTTAGTCCCTAGGGGCATTTTGGTCATTTCACACAAAATTTTGGCAGAGAGAGGTTACTTTGAAGTACCTCATTTATGTAGTTGGTTCATTTTAGTCCATTTTGTGTTTTTTATTGGTTTCACTTTACGTTTTTTCCATTTTACCAATTTTTATTCCAATTTTATTATTATTTTCATTTCAGTCCTTCAAGATTTTAAAAATTGCACTTTAGTCCTTTCTTCCATTTTATTTTCCTTTTAAAGTCTTTTCAATTTGCATTTTAGTCCTTTGGTCAAAATTGCCTTTTTAGTCCTTTTTTCAGAAATTGCAGTTTCGTCCTTTGAATTTCAAAAATTGCAGAATGGTCCAAGTCCCAAATTCAGTCAAAATCCGAGCCAAACAAGTCCAGGGACACATGTCAGCAAGCTATTGGCCAAGGCATCACACTTGTCAGCTATAAATACGACACATCATCAATGCACAGAGGAGGAATCAATCATTCAGTGCCAACTCACACAAACACATAACCATTTTCTCTCTCTTTACGGTTAGATCAAGATACAACAGAATTGAAGAACATTGTTAAAGTTCATCAAGAACTTCATCAATATTCATCATCACCGAAACCCTAACCAACTCAATTCTTCACCAAATTCATCACCAATTGTACAAAATTAACACAATTTTCCAGAAAATCAAAATCAACACAGTTTCAATTCGACAAACTTTCATCAAAATCAATTAAATTCGCACTAGTTCTCAGTGATTTTCTGTGAAAATCTTCATCACCGAACTATTTTTTCTCTCCTTGCAATTCAAGCGTAAAGCGATCACAAGAAGAAGATTGAGGAAAAGAAGAAGAAAGATCGAAGCAAGATTTGAATCGGTGAAGAAGAAAAAGAAGAACACCAATTTATTTTCGGTTCAACAACTTACCAGAAAGCTCACGTGGATCTTTCGTTCGAATCTCCAAAGTTCAAAGAGGTAAATCTTCAAACTCACCGTTATTTTCCAGTTTTCAATCGAATGAGTGATATTCTTTATTAATCAGTGTAGATCGAACAAACATGTGAGGTTTTCTTTCGAAAATTGTTGAAAACCTTGAAAAATGGTTGAAACCGTAACTTCAAGATGTAGATCTACACCGATCTAGTGAGTTTTAGGAAGAACAAGTTAGGTTTTCAAACTCAGAAAGGAAGAACGAACACACCGGTGTAAAAAGTTTTCAAAAACAGTCAAGAATGAAATTCCGACGCGGTGGTTCCGTCGCCGGAAACCTAACTGTCGACAGAATCTTCATCGGTGTTCTTCGTTTCTCCCAGAAAACCTGAGGTTGAAGATGAAGATCATGAGGTGAGAAGAGAGAGCTTCTCTCTCTAAGGTTTAACCTAGAGAGAGAAACGAGTGAGGGAAGTGAAGAAAAAATCGGTGTGGTGTTTATATAGGCTGTGAACCAGATCGGTTCGCATGAACCAGTCTGGTTCACTTGGTTCAGCTCTTTCCTTTCAATCTGGACCATTCATCTTGCCTGATGATGACGTGTAGGGCCTTGATTGCGTGTTACGGTGTGCTTAATCTTCCTTGCTGTGGTCTGCGTGTTTTTAGCCTCTGGATCTAGGGTATTGATGGAGTTGGATCAATCCAACGCCTCTGAAGCGTTTGGATGATCCAGATCCATCAATAACTGTGGGCTTGGGCCTTTATGTGCTGGATTTCGTTCTCTTGTCATATTTTTTGCTATTTTAACACTGTATGTTGATAATTACACCCCTGAGATATCACGAACCTTTTTAAAAAAATTCCTAAAAATTGGTTCAATATTTTCTTGTTATCTTTAATAAATTTTGATATGTTTTACATATTAATCTTGATTAAAAATACATGAAAGTAGTTTGTTTTTTGTTAATTCAATTCTTTGTCATTTCTTGTTAAAAACCTTGTTAAAATTTCTAAAAATCTTGTGAACTTGCTTGAAACTACTTTTGATGCTTAAGATTTGTCTCTCATAATTTGTTTGACATGTTAAAAAAAATGGATAAAAATATAGGTGATTTGTTTGTGATTTTTGGTGCCCCTGGTCAATGTTTGTGAAGTTTTTTTTACATGATTTGATTCCAATACTTTGTCTCATGATGATTGATACTAGATGATTAAATTTTGTGATATGTTTGTCCTTAGTTTAGTGTATGTAGGTGCTGTTTGTGATGTATGGTATTAGTTTCTTGTCTTACAAGTCATGTAAACAATTGTTTGTGAAAATAAAGTGCCAAAAGTATATAAAAATATATCATAATCCTTGACTTGACTATGTTCTTATAAGTCTCACAATTATTGATGCAATAAAGACTTTGGAAACTTGTTATGATATGAGGATTATAGGTCATATACTTGCTTAGATGTTATGATAAATTTTAGGTATATTTTGCCACTTTCATGTTAAGGATTTTGTTACTCTTTGTCAAGTTTTTTTAGTGTATCTTTGTTTCTATTCTATTATGCCTTATGTTACTAACCCTCTACTTCTTGTTTCATACATCTCATAAGCATCCCATCTCCATTTCACTTCTTGCCATTTAAATTCATTAGAATGTAAAATTTAGGGTGGTGTATTTTACTTCATGCAATTTTAATTTCTTGCAAGACCATAGCATGTAAATTAGGGCATATGTAAAGGACAATGGACTCTAATGATGTACACCGACACATGCACACACATCACATGGATACTTTAGATGTATGTTTAGGGAATGTATGCTTTAGATGTATGCTTAGGAATCATGATACTTGGAAAAATTCTCTTTTCCAAAAAACATGAACATCTTCTTCTCCCTCCAATTCTCAACCTAGCAAACCCTTAGGTGTAAATAACACTTTCAAATAGCATTTAAAAATAAAGTGCGCGCGTAGAAAGTAAAGACGGTTCCTATAGGGTACTATAGTCGTTATGGGTGCCTAACACCTTCCCGTAGCGAAAACAACTCCCGGACCTTGATTCTCAAGGGTTTTTTCTTATTTTTCCCTTCCCAAGAAAAAATGAGATATCTGATAGACGTTTGGCAAGTGCACCAAATACTATCGAAGTAGTAAAAATATCGATCCCACGAGGACTGTTTTTAACTTCAATAATTCAATTGCGTTATAAAAATAGGATGTATAAAATTTATTTTGTTTTGCCACTAAGCAGTAGATTTGGTTTGATTTTAATTAAATCAAGAAACAAAAAATAAAGATTTGTTAAGAAAATATGGAGAGAGATGAGATCAGATCCGTCGAATCCTCTAAGTTCCCCTAATTGGTCTACTGCACCTATTTGTTATGAATCCTCTTCTAATTTACGATGATTAACAAAATAGCCCTAATCAATCCCTTGAGTTAGGACCCTCCTCTTAAACTACAGCCCCTAATTCCTTAGGTGGTCTAATAATTCTTGAAGGTTTTACCGAACGTTAACCTATTATCACTAACAAACGATTATCTATTCCTAGACTAACCCTGTTTATTAGAACAATTCAATTAGGTCTAAGTCGAAATCCATGGTCAGTGGTCATTCGTTCTCACAAAATCAGGTTATATGTGATCAAGATATAAAAAGCATTAAGGACAATTGAATTGAATAAACTAGAATTGAATTCATAAACAAAATAGAGTTTCACAGCAACATGTGTCAATTAGGGTTACAAAGATTCATCTCGGACCTAATATCTAAGAGATTTAGCTACTCATAATCGAGTTTACAAATAACATAATCAATGAATCGTACTTTGCTAAAAGGTTGAAGAAATCGCCCTTCTAGCCGTCTCCGATGTCTCAAAATCGTACTTTGCTCTCCAAAATCGTAACCCTTGTTCTTCAGGATTAGTGCAGTATTTATAGAGTTTTGGGCCTGAAAGCATAAAATCGCGCCGCGGCTGTATAATGGCGCGCCGTGATTCCTCTAAAACAGGGAGATGTGAATTTCTCTTCAAAAATCGTGGCAAGGCTTGAATTTGGCGTGGCGCGATTTGCTTCAAACAGACTTCAATATTTCAGCTTTTTGCACTCCAGAATAGTATAAATTGCATGAGAACTATATCAAAATGTCACAATAAGTCCTAAAAATTACGTAATGACAGCATGTCATCACAACCCCAAACTTAAACCATTCCTTGTCCTCAAGGAATTTGCTTGCAATAGTGACAAACGACAGTAAAATAACAGTTACCTGATAAAACAATAGTACCCAAAAGTTCATTCTCCTTCTAGCTAAAGATGAGCTAGTTTGACTTCTTCGCATCCACCAATTCACAACTCCTCGCATCAAATTGAAATAAGGTTCTACCAGTCGACATGCAGGTCTACATATTACCATACACTTGAAAAGTTTCTAAACATCAATCAAAGTCAATATCATTACACACTTTTGAGGTCTTTAGGGTTATAACGGGGCTTAGGTGAAAGGTGGGATATATTTGGATAAGTAGGCTACACAAAATTTGAGTTAGGCATTCCTACGGAAGTTAAAGCACAAAATTCAATCCTTCAATCATTCACCTTGTGGAATAACAATCAATGCAAAGGTACTAGAGAATATTTTTAACATTTAGGGACAATCGAGTTTGAAGTTACTCGGATTTTCAATGTTTTGTCCCTTTTTCAGCATTCAATTTCATTTTTTTTATACACCATTTTTGTGTATATTTTGCATGACAATTTCATATTTCTTTCATTTTTGTTCTCTTATTCTCTAGTACCCCCACCCCAAACTTAGTTGGTTGCAAATTCCAATAGCAACCCCAAACTTAATCTTTAGCAACATTCTACAATGCCTTAACTCAGAAAATACATTAAGGGACAAGTCCTAAAAGTCTCTAGGCTTGTAATGTAGTTTGTCACCGAACAAAAAGTTATAATCCTACCGGCTCACAATTGGTTAAGAAAGGATAAATTCAACAAATTAAAACAGGGTAGGCTTCAAAAAGGCTCACAGGACCAAGCACTTTTGCCTCAGTGTGTAATTGACAAAGACCAATCAATAATAGAGAAACAATGCAAGTTCTAGAAATGTAGTTGCATGGGAAACTAATCTAAATATAAGTAAATTGAAAAACAAATTTGGCAATGAACCTTATGGCTGAGATTTCTGGGAGTATGTGACTACCTAGCAACGCCGTACACTTCGCCTTTGAATAAAGTCACCCCTCCTTTAGAACTTTTGGAATAACGTTTCAACAAACAACTGTTACTAAACTGGAATAGGTCACATGAAACAAAACAAATTCATTAATAATAAACAAGTGCAGGAGCAATTACAATAGGGAAATAAGTTCAATGGACTTCGACATTAAAAGAAAATAAAGAAAATACATCAAAAAGAAAAATAACGTAAATAAAATACAAAGCAGAAAATGCTAATCCATCAGTAGATCAGCCCATGTTCACATCATCATCCGAGTGTCCAGCCCCCGGTGTCCTCAATCCTTCAAAGATGCCATCCCCTTGATCTTGCTCGGTGGCATTGAAATCATCAGTGATTTCCCTCCTCATGCGCAGACCATACTCTTCTTGATGTGTAAAATATTGCTCCATGCGCTCACGGGAGCCTCCAAACCTCTCATAAGACCCACTAATCGGTCCCATATGCAATTGAGCCTCCGCAGCCAACGCAGCTGAGAACCTAGGACGGTTCACCCACAGCTGGTCCGAAGTCTCATTCATCCAATTAGCTTGCACATGCATGAATTCCTCAAGCTTTGGGTGAAGAGGAGCATAACCCCCTTGGCTACTACTCCCTCCTTGCTCCATTTGTTGTTGCCTTGCTGCCTCCCTCTCTCTCTCCTTCATGTAGCCCTCATATTTCTTCACAAATCCATCCATGACTGAGTCGGTGATCGGCTTCATATTGCTGGTGTTGAGATCACTATCATAAGCCGGCACAAACTCTTGCTCACACAACCAATTAATTAAGCTTCCATGCCCCAATTGTGTGGTGTTCCCGGTTGCTAGATCATGAAGATTATTGGCCAAGAGGCGGCCAATATCTATAGGGTACTCCTTGATGATGGCATAGGCAGCAAGCACCCTCTTGAGAGGAATTTCAGAAGTGCAAGATGCACTCTCAAGAGTCTGGACCAAATAGGACACCCACGCCTTGGGTATCGGCAGCATCTCCGCATAGGTAAGCATCTGGGACTTTTTCCAAGTCGACCCAGGCCTACACATGGTGGTGATGATCTCATCAAAGGTATCCTCTGTAATGCCTAATCTCTCCCTCCTCAATTTTTCAACCCAACACTCCTCTGGTGCTTGAACATTCAGCCATGCATTGAGAGCATCTGGGCTGAAATCAATGTACTTGCCTCGAACAAAAGATTGGAAGGGTGTATCAGACACCCTTGCACTTGCAAAGAATTCGACGATCACCGTTTTGTTGTTTGCTTCGTCGATCATCTCATTCAACTTCGTCCACCCTCTCCTTCGTAATTCGGCCTCAAAGAAAGGATAATTCACAAGCTTTGTGAAATCAAACTTTCTTTCCCCTATTACTTCGAAACTCTTCATAGATTAATGGAACTCTTGGGCTTGGTCATTGATGAAATGGATGGCGTTTTCGGGTGGTTCGGATGCGGTACGAGGGCGTTTGGATTTGCTTGTGGATGGCTTGGGGTTGGTGACTTTCTTTGAGCGGGTGTTTCTTTGGTTGGAGGCCATTTGTGGTTTAGGAATATGGTGAAAGGGAAGTTTTGTGAAGTTTGGGAAAGTTGGGAATGATTGTGGTTTGATTGTGGTTTGGATTGATGAATTTGTGATAGGATTGTGGGTAGATGATGTTTAGGAAGTGAAAAAGGTGATGAAGATGAGAAAAATTCGTGAATGGAAGTTTAGGGAAGTTTTGGTAGAGAAAGGTAGGAAGAATGGAATGAAAATGATGATGAACAGTGAGGTTTTTATAGGGCTGTTTGGGCAAAATCGCGGCATGCCAATATATAGGCGCGGCTCGATTTTGAGTCTAACGGGCAATAACGGGCAAATATGTAACGGCTAGTAACGGCTATAAGTTCCAACGGCTATTTTTTTTTCACATAACAGCCAAAATCGTGCCGCGGTGGATACTAGGCGTGCCGCGATTTTGGCGAAACAGGGGGTCACCTATGCTGCTTGTGAAAATCGCACTGCGGCCATATATAGGCGTGGCGCGATTTTGAATGTACAGGGAGCATTCTTTGCTTCCTCAGGCCAAAAATTTTGTTTTCTTGAAAAATGCCTGAGTTCCTTGAATTTTTGAAAAACTTTTGAGGAGAGAATCATGCAAGACATCAGTACCTTGTGTAACACCCTATTTCTAATAAGCGGTAAAATGCGCGAATATACTAACATATTCTAGAAATAGATGCTACGTCTTCAAATAAACCACAAATCATACATGCATAAATATCATGCTACACAACATAGCAGCGGAACGACATATAATTCATAAACATATCTGGATCTTCAAACTAAATACAACTGTATCCTTCAAATCTCAAATAACAGAATATCTCAACAACTCCAAAATACAAAGTCAAATAAACAACATGCAAAGACTATCCTAGATCAGAGCCCTAATCTAGACACTTGCATGAAAAAGAGGAACTCCACTCCTCGGCATCAACAAGCACAACTAAGCATCCTGCACTCCATCTACCCGTCCATACGGAAAGGTAGGTGGTAAACCACTGAGGGTTAGCATTACATCATCATAATCCACTTAAAATTAATCAAGAAACTTTGAGAATGAAAGATACATTTAAGAACGATGGATAACAAACCATACACGTATTCACAAGTATTCTTAACATTCACATCATTCAATATCAACATCTCGAATTCATACCCACAAGTGTAACATACACACATCACAAAATCAACCATCTTAATCAACAATTAACAAATTCAATCATCAACTCAAATGCATTTCAATTCACCAACAAGTATGCAATGGCTCTAGACTCATCTAGATGCATGTGGTACCAATCCTCCTCAAGGTCGTCACCCATGATGCAACAAAAACATCATTATCAACGGCTATAGTCAACGGCAATATGGATATAACATCCGACACGACATATGATGCATGAACATATGACTCAATTCACTATGCATATGTTCACAACAATTCAACGGCTATAATCAACGGCTATAAGTCAACGGCTATAATCATCATTCAACTATATCATATAGTTCATATCTCCACATAGTTCCTTACATTCCAAATAAAAGAACAATTACAACATATGATCACAAACATCATATTAATCACCTAACAACCATTCATACATCGTCTCATAATCATATCAATCTAATCATAGAGGGTTCATAAGCAATTGGCCTTCAATGATCATTTTCAATCAAGTTCGTCTCAAAAATCACAATATTGAAAATAATTGAGCACCTAAGCCAAAACCAAGTAAACGAGTTCAATTGCCTATGCCATGTATCCTCTCAAGTCACACATATGTGCAGTAGAGATTACATAAGCATTTCATCGGCCAAATACGATGAATTCATAAAAATCACAAAGTTCGTCTCACCGAAACACTTTTCAAGAAATTTTCCATTTTCTAAGTAAAACAAGTTAAATCCCTCACATCATAGTTTAAATACTACTAAACACCTTAATTGAACTCATAAAATATAAGTTTGAAAGTTTGGAAACAATCTATAAGGTTTGGGTCGACTTAGAAATAGTTATGCGGATTTTTCGTAAAATTTCACCAAGACCACCTTGGAGTATTTGCCTCATAACTCAAAAACCAAGAATCATTTTCAAGTCAAACCAAAGCCATTGGAAAGCTAACAAAATTATCTACAACTTTCATGTTTACACCGAAAACCAATTCAAAACAGAAACGAGGGAAAAAGACGCAAGAATGCGAAACAGGGGATGCTGCCACTGTGCAGCTCGCCGTGGCGAGTAAATCTACTCGCGAGGCGAGTAAGCATCACCGAAAGCACCTCCTGCTCGCCTCCAACTCGCCTCCCACTCGCTGTGGCGAGTTGGGACAGTCCTGTTACGAGAAAAACTCACTTTTTCACCCCAAAACCCCAATTTTGACTTCCCAAAGCTCAAATTTGATCCCAAAGTTTGTTTAAACATTTCTAAACATGAAAAGACACCCAATTCCATATAAAATTTGCCCCAAAACATTCTCCTAACAAAAATCACCATTTGTCCCATTTTCATCAAACTTCAAACAAAACAACACAAAGTCATATCAAACTCTCCAATTATGATTACCCAATGTTTTAATCATCAACAACAACATCTATCAACAACAACAGCAGCTAAACATCATGAATTCACCAACAATTCATCACAAAAACATCTCATATCACCATTTTTGGGCAAAAATGCAAAGTATACATATAACCACAACTTAAGCATGTAATTTCATCATCAACAACTCAATTAACATTCAAATTACATACTCAAACATTGCATCAAAACATGAACACGAATTTGAAAGCAATTAGGTTCAATTCAACAATTTCACAAAAATGGGTAAAGAGAAAAAGATGTGAATTATGGTTGAAATCTAACCCTCTTACCTCTAGCACCAAGATTCTCTAACCCAAGCTTCAATTTAGCTCCTAGATGATGAATCCCTCTTGCCTCTAACCCTTGCACTTGTTCTTCCCTCTAGCCTCTATCTCTTATCTTCTCAAATGAAAAATGAAATGAAAATGTTGTAACCCTATCTCTTCTCACTAACATTAGTTTATAAAGGCTCACTTAATGGGCTTATCTCACAAACCTTAATGGGCCTAACCCATTTCTAATTCAACCTTAAAAATGTTACTACTCACCTACCGGTAAAATATAACACTAACGGTCACTTAACGGTAATTAAAATAATTACTACACCCTCTCTAGTAACTTGGTAAAATAATAACTTCCACTAAACACTAAAAAAAATAACTTTCTGCAAAATTACAAAATTGCCACTGCCCTCAAAATGACCAAAATGCCCCTAAGTCCAAAATGACTAAAATACCCTTCTAACACCGAATTCTACGATTCCCAACCAAAAATACACACAGAGGCAAATAATCACATAAGAGCACATATAACACACATAAATAAATAATAAAATAAAACTAGCGAAAATCGGGCTGTTACACCTTGCATGATTTTCTTGGCAAGAGGTATCCTTGAACAAATTTTTAAAACTTTCCTGCCTTGTATTAAAAGAAAAGAAAAAATATTTTTGTGTTTTTGTTTTTGAAAGCAATAAAATCATACCTGAAAATTAAATAGTGGGTTGCCTCCCACCCAGCGCTTCTTTACCGTGACTAGCTTGACTGATGACGATCCCTAAGGATCAGTTATGTCTCTCCCTCTTCATTGTTTGGGAGTCCTCCTTCACGATACCGTTTCAGCTTTTGTTCATTACCCTTGAAAGTTCCTTGTGCACCAGACTTCCTTAAATCCACAGCTTCATCAAAAGGCTTGTTCCTTACCACCCCTTTGTCATAGAACCTCCTAACTCTTTCTATTGTATCAGAGAAGATCGAAAGCATACACCATTGAAAAGTAGCCGGCCCATTACGCATTCCAAAGGGGATCTTCTTATAAGCAAATACACCACAAGGATTAGTGAAAGTAGTCGTAGGTATGTTGTTCCAAGTTCCAAATCCCCCATGCTTGTTGACAAGGATGTCTTCTGATGATTGTTGTTGCATAAGTTCTGTGCTTGCTCCTAGTTGCTTAACACACTATGTCACCCCAACATCTTCAATCACTTCCTTACTTTTTATAGGCTTAACAATTTCTCTTTCCATAGGTTGAATAGGTTGAGATTCAAGGGAGTTATCTTCGACTGTTTCTTCAACAACGTCAATCCGGTAACACTTGGGGTTCTCATCTTGGTGCTTCATTGCCTCAAAGATATTGAAAACTACCTGCTCCTTATGGAATCTCAACATTAACTCTCCACGTTCAACATCAATCAAAGCACGACCAGTTGCAAGGAAAGGTCTTCCTAGAATGAGTGGCATTTCTTCATCTTCAGCCATATCTAAGATCACAAAATCTGCTGGAAACACCAAGTCATTCACCTTGACTAGCACATCTTCAATCACACTGAAAGGATAAGAGATTGCCCGATCAGCTAAAGTAATGGTCATTCTTGTTGGTTTTGGTTCCCCACACTTAAGCTTCTTCATCATTGAAAGAGGCATCAAGTTGATACTTGCTCCCAAGTCACATAAAGCTCTACCAATGTCTACCGGTCCAATTGAACAAGGGATAGTGAAAGCTCCAGGATCCTTCAGCTTAGGTGGCAGCTTCTTTTGAAGAATAGCACTACAATTCTCAGAAAGTGCTATGTTCTCATCATCCTTAGGCTTCCTTCTTTTAGTCAACAAGTCTTTCATGAATTTAGCATACAACGGCATTTGATCGAGAGCTTCACCGAAAGGAATATTCACCTGAAGTTGTGAGAAAAGATGCATGAACTTCTTGAATTGACCTTCATCCTTTTCTTTCTTCTTTGAAAGGTGAGGGTATGGAAGCTTCACATATGATGGAATAACTTGTGGTTTGTCTCCATCCTTCAATATTTGACTCTTCGACTTCCTCAAGATTGAATCTTCATCAATTAACTACTCACTTTTTTCTCCCTCTATTTTTTTCTTCCTTTCGTTTTCAACTACTCCATGATCATTTTCTTTTTCAACTACACCCTCATCATTTTTTTCAACTTCACCATTTTCCTCCACCTCAACTACATCATCAACCTTCTTTAGAGCTTTTGGAACTAAAGGTGTCAAAACCTTTTTGCTCCTCAATTCAATAGCATTACAAGACTCATTCTTAGGGTTGTCTTTAGTGTTACCTGAGAATCCGCCTTTGTTTTGTCCAGCCAATTTCTTAGCTAATTGCCCCAGTTGAGTTTCAAGCATCTTCCTAGAAGCTGCATTGTTCTTTCTTTCAGCTTCTTGACTCTTCTTCATCTCTTCAAAGTTGCCTTGAGTCATCTTCATGAAGTTTATCATAGTTTCCTCAAAAGCTGAAGGCTTTCTTTGTTGTTGTTGAGGAGGAGCAAGCATCTGAGAATTCAAAGCGTTGTTATTCGAGTAGCTTAGATTGGGATGCTTGTTGATTCCTGGAGTGTAGTACTGATTTTTCCTTTGATATCCTCCCATGTAGTTAGCTTCCTCACTTGATCCTTCTGGTACACATTCACCATTGGGATGTTCTTCACCACATAGATCACACTTGATTGCAGCTACTTGTTGTTGCTTATGAGCCAAAGTGAAGCCTTGAAACTCCTTAGTTAGAGCTTCGATTTGTTTGTTCATAGCTGCTTGGTTAGCAAGGATAGCAGTTTGTTCACTCACCCCAAACACTCCTCTTTCCTTCTTCTTAGCTTCAGCACGATACTCATTTCCAGCCATGTTTTCTATCAAAGCCTGGACTTCATGATCAGTTTTGCTCTTGAGACTACCTCCCGCGGAAGCATCTAAGAACATTCTAGTGTTTGGTGTTACCCCCTCAGTGAAGATTTGGAGGTATTGTTTCTCGGTGAACTCATGATTAGGGCATCTCTTAAGAAGCAAATTGAATCGCTCCCAAGCATCATACAATGATTCACCTTCTCCTTGCTTGAAGTTAGAGATCTCCATCTTCTTTTCCCAATACTTAGACATAGGGAAATACTTCTCTAAGAACATCAGCTCTAACTCTTCCCATGTTTGGACAGTCCCGTTTGGTATTGTTAGTAACCAATCTTTTGCTCTTCCCGTCAAGCTGAAAGGAAATAGCCTTAGTTTCTTTTGTGCTTCAGTCACGGTGGCTGGTTGCACACAAAACTCGCAAGTTTCAGCAAAGCGGCTCAAGTGTTCATGAGACTCATAGCCTCAGTCCCATCGAATTGCTTGTCCCTCAAACCGCTGAGGACAGTTGTCTTGATGTCGAAAGCTACGAGGTTAGCTGGTTGAAAAGTATGGGTCAGTTGACCGCGATGAGTAGCTAACCCGTAGTCTCCTAGCTTAGGTCTCGGTGGTACAACTCCTTCACCTTCCATAGTTGCAGATTTAGGAGAAGAGATCGTTTCAGATTCAGTTGAGAGTGGCTCCGGTATTTGTTCTCGAACACCTGGTGGAACGGACTGAGCTAACCTTTGCGACCGGACAGCTTTCCGAAGTGCTCTAGCAGTTCTTTCAATTTTCGGATCGTACTCTAAGTCGTCAGAGCTCAGTTTACCTCGCATAAACAGCAAAATACCTTAGTAGCGCTGCACGATAAAGAGTAATCAAATGAATACTGAAATAAAAATTAAAAACAGAAAATTAAATTGCAAAAACCCTAAATTATAACGTAATTGCCTTGTTGAAATAAATCAACAGTCCCCGGCAACGGCGCCAAAAACTTGATAGACGTTTGGCAAGTGCACCAAAT
The DNA here is from genome assembly GCF_051527215.1 of Medicago sativa. NCBI lineage: Eukaryota > Viridiplantae > Streptophyta > Magnoliopsida > Fabales > Fabaceae > Medicago > Medicago sativa. Next base: position 31,872,065 of record NC_140756.1, on the reverse strand, counting down.
ACTATCAAAGTAGTAAAAATATCGATCCCACGAGGACTGTTTTTAACTTCAATAATTCAATTGCGTTATAAAAATAGGATGTATAAAATTTATTTTGTTTTGCCACTAGGCAGTAGATTTGGTTTGATTTTAATTAAATCAAGACACAAAAAATAAAGATTTGTTAAGAAAATATGGAGAGAGAGAGATGAGATTAGATCCGTCGAATCCTCTAAGTTCCCCTAATTGGTCTACTGCACCTATTTGTTATGAATCCTCTTCTAATCCCTTCAGTTAGGACCCTCTTCTTAAACTACAGCCCCTAATTCCTTAGGTGGTCTAATAATTCTTGAAGGTTTTACCGAACGTTAACCTATTATCACTAACAAACGATTATCTATTCCTAGACTAACCCTGTTTATTAGAACAATTCAATTAGGTCTAAGTCGAAAGCCATGGTCAATGGTTATTCGTTCTCACAAAATCAGGTTATATGTGATCAAGATATAAAAAGCATTAAGAACAATTGAATTGAATAAACTAGAATTGAATTCATAAACAAAATAGAGTTTCACAGCAACATGTGTCAATTAGGGTTACAAAGATTCATCTCGGATCTAATCTCTAAGAGATTTAGCTACTCATAATCGAGTTTACAAATAGCATAATCAATGAAATAATTAAAACATACATGAATTGGTAAAAGGTTGAAGAAATCGCCCTTCTAGCCGTCTCCGATGTCTCAAAATCGCACTTTGCTCTCCAAAATCGTAACCCTTGTTCTTCAGGATTAGTGCAGTATTTATAGAGTTTTGGGCCTGAAAGCATAAAATCGCGCCGCGGCTATATAATGGCGCGCCGCGATTCCTCTAAAACATGGAGATGTGAATTTCTCTTCAAAAATCATGGCAAGGCTTGAATTTGGCGTGGCGTGATTTGCTTCAAACAGACTTCAATATTTCAGCTTTTTGCACTCCATAACAGTATAAATTGCATGAGAACTCTATCAAAATGTCACAATAAGTCCTAAAAATTACGTAATGACAGCATGTCATCAATATCAAAGGTTAAAAAGGTTCAAACTTAATCAATGTTTGACACCCGAAAAACCAAGATAAAACACTGATGCTTACGGAGCGCCGAGGGGATCTAGAACAGGGCCTGTGAGGACTCGTTCCCCTTTTGCTATATGTTGGGGAAAGATTTCGCCTGGTGGGGACGATGTGACGCGCTTGCTCTAGATCCATCAAACGTCGGTTATGTTCCTCGATTAACGACGTCTGTCGTTGAACCGTGCGGATCAGGTTGTCGATGAGGACACTGGTTGGTGTGGTGTCATCTGGTGTCTCTGTAGGTCGTGGGGGACCTTGTAGAGGCCTTTGTTGGAGAGGAATAATGTGAGTCGGTTCCTCTCTGTTTGTTTCCACAGGTGAAGGTGTAGATGTCATGCCATCCTGTTGAAGGACGTGCACCTCACTTCGTAACTGGGAATGAGCACCGTTGGTAGTCATGGTAGTTTTTATGGAAAGCTTTGGTTTTTAGGAGTATAAAAACGGGGGAGCTTATGTTATTCCCACAGACGGCGCAACTGATTGTACCTGACCAGAAGGTGACTGCCGGTGCTCTGAATGCGGTGGTTGCTACGATGGTAGAATGTGTTGGGATCCTTGTTGGAGCGGATGGGGGGTGTGTATCTGCAGGCACTCCGACGCTCAAGTCAGTAGAGATTCAGAGAGTGAGGGTTTGAGAGGAAGAAAGAGTTCTACCTTGGGGACTGCATTGAGTCCCCTATTTATAGAGGCGGAGGGCTGCAGAGCCGTTGAGGAGGCACACCTGGCTCTGGAAGTTACGAAATCGTGGGAAGTGTAACCGCCAGAGAGTTTATTGCGGGAACGTGCAGAATGTGCAAAGAGACGTTGAGGTTCGTTTGAACCGGTCTCATTTTCTTTGTGCACCCCCCCCCCCCCACCCCACGGAGAGAGGGTATGTTGCAAGCAATGATGCCAAACGTGGAGTTTGGGCTTTGGATTGTATTGGGCTTAAGTAGTGGGCCAAGGATTCTTTTGGCCGGTCCGGAACAGGATATACTTAATTATTTAGTTTTGTACAAGAAAACCATGTTCTATGATGTAAAAGAAAGGATTTTCAAAAGCAAAGGATTCGATGTTAATATTATTTTAATTTTTCTATGATGTAAAAGAAAGGATTTTCAAAATCAAAAGATTCGATGTTAATATTATTTTAATTTTCAAGTGAAATGTGAATTATGTTTGCTACGAGTCAATGTGGTATCCTAAATCTTCTGGAAGAATTCTTATGTTAATAGAAAAGTTTTTTATTAGACACTCTCCGCTGCAAATCAAACTCTATTTTTGAATAAATAATAGGAATAATTATTTTGGGATTTAGGGTGTCACACAGAGAGGGTCGGCCCACTTGATTCATGCGCCAAAAAAATTGAGCCCAGCATAATTAGTAGTGGTCTACATGGCTCGATGGGACAACCCGACAATTTTTTTTTGTGGTTTACGGGGTTCGAACCCTGAACCTTGCATACATAATGCATTGTCCTTAACAACCGAGCTAAGCTCACGGGTACCCAACAAATATTTTAAAATGTATTATTTTATCTTTTTGATATTAAAAAAAAAAATGCAATGAACAATACATCTACGTATCACATACATTATTATCCATCCTTTAAAAAAATATTATCCTTCAAATAAATCAATGTGTTCATAAACTTAGTTAATGATATATAAAACATCTATTAAATCAACGTCCATAACGGATAAATAGCACAAAAACATCAAATACAAATGTGGAGAATATTTATCACAATGAGACTCTGACTAGTTTTGCCTTCTTCTGATGAAATGTCGCTTTCAAGTTCTCATAAAGTCATAGTGTACTACTGTTTGTCTTCTTCTGACCACGTGCAGAAACAAACAAACAACCTCATCGGCCAAGAGAATGTAACAGATCATTCCCTAACAAGCAAATGACTCTCCTAGTACTATTCAACGACATTATCCATTTGAGCCAAAGTTTTCAAATCTTAATAAAAGCTTCGCAAGGATGTTTTTGATGAGTTGGCAATCTTCAGACAACAGATCTCTTATTTCTCTTCTATATAAGGACCTGAGTAGTTTGAAGAAATTAAGAAACTACTAATTTTTACAATTGCCAAAACTCTGTTAAATATAAAATCACTCAAACACTTAGAAAATTCTTACAAACTTACTATCTTAGAATTTATTAGTGTTAGAAGTTTTTTAAGCTTAAAGTTAGTTTACCACTCTAAGTTTGATAGTGTAAACATATACAAACTCTTGTGTCAAACTCGGAATGTATAAGCCCTCTTGTGTGAGGCAAGGAAGTCTTTAACCTGTATATTAAGCAATTGTAATCTTGTCTAATTATAATGAAAAATCTTTTTGAAGTGCAAGGAGACTGAACTATCATCGGATTGTCGGGTAATCAGGATAATTTGATTGTTTTTTCTGCCCCCCCCCCCTCCTCTCATCTCTCTCTCTCTCTCTCTCTCTCCCTCTCTCTCCCTCTCTCCTTCTCTCCTGCTTTGTTTTTGTTCAAACACTTAACAAGATTTTTAAAAAGGACGAATACAATTCAACCTCTCACTTCTTGTGTTTTTCTCACCTTCATTATCTACTTATCTACTTAAATAAGTAGCAACATAGTGGATTCACTTGTTGATATGATCTTCCTTTGCTCAATGGCATTAAATGAATATTATCATGAGATTTTTCTTATACCAATCAAGACACTGTGGCCAAGCATTGCGTGCTAATTGCACTGTTGTAGTACCATATCAGTTTTTTTTTTTTTAAGATGTTTTAGTCTTTTGTATAATAGTAACTTAAGTTAGATATTAATCAGTTTGAAAAATCCCCTGTCATGTTGCAGTTTAATTTAGCTTTGCGCTTGGAGCTGTGAATAATTTTGTTGGGATTTTGTCACTACATGGTATGAAAAAGTATGGTTGATCAGTTTGATCCTCTAAAAAAATAAAAAAATATAAGTAGATTCCACTGTTTCGTAAGTTCATTTAAATTAAGTTGTAATAAAATAGATTTATTAATGTAGGGCATATTTTCAATTGAATATAAAATTATATTATTTAATGATTTTATTTATCTAGATTATATTTTTCCTTCTCCGTCTTCTTTTATATAGGACCGAAGAAGGTGTTTTTTTTATCATTTGTTTATTTTTTTGGAGAAATCAAAATGTTATATATATAATCAACAACGGGGAAGCTCCATGCACAAGGAGTGCAAAGAACACCATCGATCAAAGTTTACAGACACAGAGCGAAAAAAAGCACCAGCAAAACAGACAAAAATTAGTGGACACTCATACAAGGAAGCGGATGTCTCTACCAATCATGATAACAATAACAAAAGCATGTCTGTTTAGCTTTCAACCACAAGAAAGAGAGTAGCTTTACTTTCTCAACAAGGACCAAAGGAGTAACCATCATATTTTTGAAAATACGATTATTACATTCCTTCCAAATTACCCAAACATAAGCAAACCAGATGACCTTAAAGAACGAGTGAGTACCACGCGGCATCCCTGCCATGAAATAAACCTGAATGCAATGATCACGTAACTGACAAGGAGCAACCACCGTGATCCCTAACCAATTCCAGACAAGAATCCACAAGGAAGAGGCTAAATCGCAATCAATAAAGAGATGAGTAGCTGTTTCTGCGACTCCACACCCATTGACGCAAGCCAAATCATTTGCATGAATAATATTCCGCAGCAATAGATTGTCTTTAGTAGGCAGCCGGTTATGCAAGAGACAACACGCGAACAGAGACACTTTCACAGGAATATTCTGATGCCAGACATCATCTACAAGACTCTTATCCACCTGTTCACCTGAATTTGTGAGAAAGCGATAGGAATCCCGCAACGAATACCCATGCACAAGATCTAGAAACCATCTCCACGAATCAGTAACATCAACCTGCAAAACAATGTTATGGAACACTTCGGAACACGCCCTCAGACTTTCCTCCTCCCACGCTAACAAACGCCGTCTCCACATTCAAGCCCTTCCACCCACCTCCCAACCTAACTGCTCCATCTCCTCCAACGTACAATCCTTATTAATGATCAAATCAAAGAGCCTAGGAAATTTAAATCGCAAAGGTGTTTCCCCGACCCAATGATCGAACCAAAACAAGGTTGTCTTGCCATCACCCACCACCCGTCGGACATTGTTGTCAAACCAACTTCCCACTCCCTCACCAACTCCCCTCTGACTCGACATGGAGACCTCCACCACATAGAATCATGACTTCCCTCCTCCCTCAGTCGGCCCCCTAACTCCCCATAACGGGCCTTCAAAACACGGTACCACAAACCCTCCTTGTCAGTCAGCATCCTCCAACACCATTTCCCCAACAACGCCATATTAAACTCTCTTAATCTCCTAACCCCCAACCCTCCATCCTCTTTTGGGACACAAACAGAGTCCCAATTTATCCAAGCTATTTTCCTATGATCCCCCCCCCCCCCCCCCCACTCCACAAAAAAAATAGATTTAAGGGAAGAGATTATACCAGCGGGAGCCTTGAAAAAGGAAAGAAAGTAAATCGGAAGCGACGACGGGACAGATTTTAGTAATACCAGGCGACCACCAAATGAGAGGAAATTATTATTCCACGAGTACAGGCGAGCAACTATACGCTCAACAACCGGTTTCCAAAAACTCAGCTTTCTTGAATCCCCCCAATAGGAAGACCCAAGTATAAAAAAGGAATGGACCCCATTCTACAGTTCATCACCATAGCCGCCTCGGCCAACCACGACCCCGATATGTTAACACCGGTAAGCATACTCTTATTAAAGTTCACCTTCAACCCTGAAATTTCCTCAAACAATAGCAAAACTGCACGCATTGAACGCACATTCTGCCAACTCTTCTCTCCTATAATCAATGTGTCGTCTGCAAACTATAGGTGAGTAAGATGAATCTCACCCAAAGGGCCAACACTGTAACCCGTAAACATATATGCCTCAACCATACCCTTCATCAAAATGTTAAAACCTTCAGCTGCAAAAAGAAATAGAAATGGGGATAAAGGGACTAATTCCATCGAGAATCTTGAAGAAATTTAAAGATTGTCTTTCACAAAAGTAATAGGAAATGTAGTATAAAATAATTAATATAAAATGAGTTTCAAAGAAATATTTACAATGTTAATGTATAGACTTACAAAATTAAAATTGAAGAAATTACTTTGATGGAAAAATAAAAAATTAAAGTTTTTATTGATTAAATTAGAAGTGTCTCAAAAAAAAAAAATTAACCCAACGTAAGATTTTTTTAATACAAAATATATTTTTTTTATTATTAAAAACAATTGATCTTATTATTTAATTTTAAAATATCATTAAACATATATTTAAAATTTATTTATTTATTTTGGTGTACGTAAAGCAGTGAAGCAAAAACAAAATACCCCTCCTAGAATAAAAAAAAAAAAAAAAAATTGTGCTTACGTGATTAGACTTCTTAAATGTTTTTTTTTTTTTTTGAAGGAAAGATTTCTTAAATGTTACGCACTCAGATTCCATCAGATGATATATTCTTTCATTGAAATGTCCTACCTTTAACTGCTTACGTCTAAACTATGTACGTCTCACCTTGTGAAAGCTTCATTCACTCTGAAGAGGTTTTCTGAAAAATTATAGATGAGAAAAATATTCAAGTAAAAACAAAATACCTCGTAAAATAAAAATAAAAAATAAGTTTTGTGCTTACATGATAAGATTTCTTAAATGTTATGCATTTAAATTCCATCAGCTGAGTGATTCTTTCATTGAAATGTCCTCTTTAACTTCTTACATATACACTATTTAGGTTTCACCAAAAAAAAATTGGGTGGCCACCATCATAATAAACTAAAATATATAAATCATATTGCATATGTCATACCCCAATTTTTGACCTAAGGTCCCACTGACACGCGTCATGTGAACCTAGTCAATTTGATGTTACAGTTGAAAATCCGGCAGAGAGGTATTTTAAAATACCTCATGTTTAATTTCGAGTCGGGCCCACTTCTCTCTTCATTTTTTTTTATTTTTAATTTTTAATTCTTAATTTCCATCTTTTTGTTTTCTTTTATTAATCAATTAATTTTAACTTTTTATCTCTTTTAAACCATTTTATTATTCTCCTTTTAATTTTAGATAAATCCAAGTTTTCTTTTCCTTTATTATTTTACTAATTAAAAGATGAATCAAAATACATACGTGCTTATCTCTTTGTTTATTTCTATTTTATTTATTTATTTGTATATGTTTTTTATTTGGTCCAAATTCATCCAAAAAAACTTGTCTCAATCCAAAAACATCTGTCACGCGCCTCATACAGGCCACACTAACCCAAAAGTTCGTCCAAATTCATCCATCCCCAAACTCAGGAACAAAAGTGCCAGCTTCATCCAAATCCAGTTTTTTTTTTTTTCCTCATCTCAATCCAAAGAGTCACAGAAAACGGTCCAGGTTCAAGTCAAAACGACTTATCGCATATCACGCCCAATCTGCAGAGTCTATTCCTCCCCAAGCCAAGGCAATTTCGGTTCTCTTTAACAAACCCTAAGTCCAGAATCTTACCCTATAAATACAACCTGCACACACGGAATGAAAGGAGAGGAGCAGACGCACGAAAAGGAAACAGGGAAGAGATAGAAAGAGCGGAATCCAGGGCCTCAATCACAAAGTCGCCGCCGTCGCACAACAATCCTCATCGCATCAGCCGAATCAAGCCTTCAAACCATTCAGACAGCCGCCCAAAACCTCAACGCATCAGCAGCAGTTTGAATCACGTCACCAACAACTCGAACGTCAGCAAGACCAAACAAACGAATCAAAGCTTCAAAGGTAGTAATTCCTCCTTCATTCTGTTTTGTTTAGATCTAGCCTGGACTGTCTGCTGTTTGGTTCTTTTAAGGTCGAAATAGGATAGGGAAAGGGTGACCGGTTTAAAAACCACGGAAATTTTGAAAAAAACGGGAGCTTTTAGCTCCGGTGCGGCGGCGCCGCCGCGATAACTCGCCGGCCACCGCACCGGAGATACCTCCGGCCACCCTTCTCCATCGTGGAAGACAAAGAATTTTAGAGAGAGAACCGAGAGAGTGGAAGAGAAGAGAGAGAAAGTTCTGTGGAAAATGAATGAAAATGAGTGTCAACCCCTATTTATACATGCTCCAACCCGACCCAGATGCTTACCCAACGACCCGGTTCGTTTTGCTACTCAGCCCAATTGCCCTCCCTTTATTCTGCCTGCTGACTGCACCCCTTGACTGCTTGCAGTACCCCCCGCATCCCTTTTATTTCTCTGTAACTTATTTCTTTCGGTATTTGTTTTATTTCATTTCATTTAGCATATCCATTTGTAATGTCGAATTTTACTTTATACATTCATTTAGTCTATTTTAGTTCATTATAGAATATTTAGGTTAATTTTATCTCATGCATTTGTTTAGTTTACCTAAGGTTTTAACTTTACTTCATACATTTATTTGGTCTATTGCACTTTATCTTAGTTCATTTAGGTTTTAATCTTATCTCCCACATTTGTTTAGTCTATCTAGGGTTTTAACTTCACTTCATGCATTTGTTTAGTTACTTTAGTTTATTTAGGTTTTAATTTAACTCATGCATTTTTTAGTTTAAGTTTATTGTTCTTTATTATCATTCTGCATGTTAAGTTATCTATCTTTATCGCACACAATTTAGAATGTATTTAGGCATTATGTAATTTATTTATTTCTCTTCGTCTCACATAACTTAGAATGTAAAAAAATAGGTTTAATGTAATTTATTTATTTTCTCGCAGACCATAGAATGTATTAATAGGGTTTTTGTAATAGCTTAGGTGCATGGGTGTGTGCGTGTGTGTATGCCTCTATCTTTCATGCTTGCTAGCTTAGGTTAAAGGTCCTAGTGGTGGTCCAACGCCACCATAAGGTACCTACGCGTTTTACTTTATGCTCCGTTAGTTTAATTCTTATTCTAATTATTTGAAAACAACAAAAACATGCAAATAGTATCAAAAACACAAAAAATATTTTTTTAAAAATAAACCTTGATCTTAAATCAAGTGACGTTTTTTTTATTTTTTATTTTCTTAAATCAAACATTAATCAATCTAATTTCATTTTGAGTCTCTTTCCTTTAATATAAAAAATACAAACAAGCTTACTTCGCCATTTTGGCTTTTATTTCAAAACCTTTTTCAAAACTAATAAAAAACACTCAACCAATCAAACGTTAGTTTTTGTAACCACGAACTACGTGATTTTGATCCTTCACGGGTACGTAGGCAGAGGACCTTGTCCTTCCAAATCAATAAAATGTAGATAATTAGGTCCTCCTTTTCTTTTATCATTTCAAAAATCCTTTTTCAAAAACAAGCAAGTTTATAGCACATTATTTAGATAAAACCAAGAGGTTCCCGTAGAGTACTACGGACATAAAGGGTGCTAACACCTTCCCTTTATGTAACTAACCCCCGAACCCTAAATCTTTTCAAAATGGGGTGTTTGAACTTTTTTCCCCTTTTCTTAAAAAATTAAATGTTCGGTCGTGAAATAAATTTAGTGAGTCAAAAAGCTAATCAAATAGCCTTGATCTCCGAAAAATGATGCGACAGAAATGGCGACTTCACTGGGGATACCCCTAAGAGGGTTGAGCCTAACTTGGTCTTATTTAACTATTGTGCTATAACTTGCTTAAAAAACAAAAATAAAAGATGGAAATTCGTGTATATACTTGTTCTTCCTTCTTCTTTCTCCTTTCTTAAACGTGAGTGGTGAGATAAGTCCTACACCCGGACTTGAGTGAATTTAAGATAGGACGGACACATGTGATAACCCCACTCAACTGAGGGATCTTGGAAGTATACTATGTTGGCATGAGTATTCGTGTTGGCATGTTATTTTCAGGTGACTGTCGAAAGTTGAGGACCTTTAGTTACCTTTAACCCCTCTTGGCCTTTTAGGACGTGGTGCGGTGGCTAATCATGAGTAATCTTGGTTTAGTTGATACGCGATACCACACTCAGACGAGACTTTCTTACGAATATTATTGGAACAGAAGTATTTCCGTAACCTGATGGTGTTCGGAAGTGGTTGATAACTCTGGGAACTTGGTAGAACCCGTGATACAGGTACATTTGAAAACCATAGTCCTTACCAATGGCGTTTTTTTCCCTCGACTCCATCATTATGGGCCTAACCTCACTGTGTTTTCACTGTTTGTGTAGCATATTCATGCATACATGCATTCATTCATAAAACTTTCTTTTTCATCATCAAAATATCGAAGGACTTATATAAACTTTTTTCTTTTGTAAACATCATAGATGGAAATTCCTACAAGAAACACTAGGAAGTATACTTTCCAGAAGCCAGATGTGGCTAAATTAAGGGAGCTAGGGAGGAAGGTAGCTAGCCAGGATGATTTTCGCGAACTTCATGGGAAACTGCTGGATATCCTCAAGGTAGATGTTACAAAAGGCGTCTTGGAGACTTTGGTTCAATTTTATGACCGTCATTGTCATTGTTTTACTTTCCCAGACTATCAGCTTGTTCCTACACTAGAAGAGTACTCTCATTTGACCGGTATAACCGTGCTTAATAAAGTACCTTTCAGCGGCCTTGAACCCAATCCTAAAGCCTCAACCATTGCTAAAGCCCTCCATCTTGAAGCCTCCATTGTAAGAGATAATCTTATTGTCCAAACCAAAGGGGGTCCTTCAGGTTTCTCCACCGATTTCCTCTACGATCAGGCTTCCATTTTTGAACAGTCTGGCGCCAACCATGCCTTTTACTCTATCTTAGCCCTACTTATCTATGGTCTTGTGCTTTTCCCGAACATTCCTAATTTTGTTGACATCCGTGCCATCCAAGTTTTTCTCACCAAAAACCCCGTCCCTACTCTTCTAGCAAACACCTACCATTCCATCCATGATCGAACTCTTGCAACTCGTGGAGTTATCCTTTGTTGTGCACCTTTACTCTAAAAATGGTTTGTCTCTCATCTACCTCAACCCCGCTCTTTCATAGCCAACCTTGAAGGTACCCCCTGGTCTAAAAAAATCATGGCCTTGACAACAACTGATATAGTTTGGTACCATCCAACCTGGGATGACGGGACAGTCATTATCAGGTGTGGTGACTATCCCAATGTACCTCTCATTGGTATGGAGGGAGGAATTAGCTACAACCCAGTCCTTGCCCGACATCAATTGGGATACCCGATGAAGACCCAACCAAGTAACCTTGCTTTAACCAATGAGTTCTACAACAATGACAGCAATCACCTAGGTAAAAGGGAGGAATTTGTGCAAGCTTGGCGGAGTATTCACAGACTTAACAGGAACCAACTCGGAAAAAGGGACAATTTTCTGCATGGATCTTACATTCAGTGGGTCATTAGTAAAGCCATCCAGAATCAGATGCCTTACACGGTACCGAGGCTCGTATCCGCAACAATTCCATCATCATCTTTACCCTTACCCTCTAAGACTATGGGGGAGCACCAAGAACGATTGGCTGATAAACACCGAGAAATTGCCACTTGGAAAAGGAAATATGACGAGGCTATGCTCATGGTGGAAGATAAAAAGGAAGAAATAAGGAAGCAGGAAAGTGTGATTCTCAAACTAGGGCAACAATTGATCGAGAGAGATGATCTGCTCCAAGAGAAGGACAGGCTGCTTAAAAAGCATATCACTAAGAAGCAGTGCATGGATTCCATGGATTTGTTTGACGGTCCACACTCCGATTTCGAAGAGTAGTCTACTATAGGGGCTCAAGAGTTTCCCATTTGTTTTGCCACTTTATGTTATTTTATAGCTTTTTGTGATGTACTTTGGAGTCTATCCCTTGGCTCAGTTTTGTTAAAAGGGAATTATCTTGTAGTACTTTAAATATTCAATGGAATTTTCAATTATGATGTTTACAAATTTGCTTTTATAAGTCCTTCGGTAAATAAAAAAAATGTGTCTATTTTTGCATAACATCATGCATCATTTTGCATTCCATAGTTTCAAATCCAGAGTCTCACACAAGTTTTCTTTTCCAGAAAAAGGTCAGCCCGTTTCATAAGGTGGCCCCACGTATCATCTACAAGCCCACCCGCACTATCTACACTCGAGCAAACGTCAAGAAGAAAATGGATTATCTCGAACAAGAAAATCAAGTGCTCCGCGAAGAGATGTCAACCATGCAGACTAAGATGGATGAGATGGCTGAAATGATGAAGACAATGGCAGAAGCACAGGTTCTAGCTAAAGCACAAGCTCAAGCACTCGTTCAAGCACAAGCTCAAGCTCAAGCTCAAGCTCAAGCACTGGCTCAGGCTCAAGCACAAGCTCAAGCACAATCTCAGGCACAAGCACCACCGCCTCCTCCTCCAGTCAGAACTCAGGCCGAAACATCCGCCTCTGCAGCTGCCTCTGCCACCCCTGGATGGACAATATGTGCGGACACTCCGGTACACTCTGCTCCGCAACGTTCTGCGCCTCGGTTCTCGCCTTTCACTGCCGGCGAAATACTCCGTCCCATTGTGTGTGAAGCTTCAAGTTCTATGCCAGAAGGCCGTTCTAGGGGTGTGCCAGTTTGCCTCAGTGAAGTATTCCGCTCTATCATGACCGAAGTTCCGATGCCTACTCGTCAAAATGCAACTCATGTTCCTCCACCTCTGGTGGGAGCTCCTCCAGCCGCTATGACCTATTCGGCTCCGGTGATGCAAACCATTCCACAAGAAGAAGAGCCCATCTACCATTCAGGGGATATGGAAGCCTATGATAGAATGAATGACTTGCAGCAAAAATATGATGAAATTCAGCGAGATGTGAAAGCCCTCCACAAGAAGAAAGTATTTGGGAAGACTGCTTATGATCTCTGTTTGGTGCCAAATGTTCAAATACCCCACAAGTTCAAGGTACCAGACTTCGAGAAGTATAAGGGAAAATCCTGTCCTGAGGAACATCTAACAATGTATGTGAGAAGAATGTCTGCCTATTCCAAGGATGATTCAGTCCTTATCTATTTCTTCCATGAAAGTTTGGCTAGTCCTGCCTCAAAATGGTACATGAATCTAGATAAAACAAATATCCAAACTTTTCAAGATCTGTGTGATGCGTTTGTGGAGCAATACAGTTACAATGTGGATATGGCCCCAGATCGAAGTGACCTACAAGCTATGACTCAGGGAGACAAAGAAACATTCAAAGAGTATGCCCAGCGTTGGAGGGATGCCGCTGCCCAAGTCAGCCCGCGCATAGAAGAGAAGGAGATGACCAAGCTCTTCTTAAAAACTCTCAATCAGTTTTATTATGTGAATATGGTCGGAGGTACTCCCAAGGACTTTGCTGAGATGGTTGCTACGGGTGTACGGCTGGAAGAAGGAGTCCGAGAAGGACGTTTAGTAAAAGAAGGGACATCTGCAAGTGGAACCAAGAAGTCTGGGAATCACCTCCCGAAAAAGAAAGAACAAGAGGTCGGTATGGTGACCCATGGGAGACCTCAACAAAATTACTCAGCCTATCAACACGTTGCTGCCATCACACCTGCTGCCAATACCATCCAACCACCAAATGGCCAACCTCAATTCCCACTATATCCACAACAACTTCAATTCCCACAATATCCACAACAATCACAATACCCTCAACAATATCCTCCACAACAATATCATCATCCACAACAATATCCTCCACAACAATACCCTCAACAATATCCCCAACAACGTCCATATCAACAACAACCCTATCAACCACAACATTCTCAACCACGAAAAATGCAAATTGACCCGATCCCCGTCACCTATGCAGAATTACTCCCAGGGTTACTCAAAAAGAATTTGGATCAGACCAGAGCACCTTCTCCAGTGCCAGAAAAATTGCCAGCATGGTATAGACTTGACCAGACTTGTGATTTTCATCAGGGAGGCCGAGGTCATAATATCGAGAATTGCTATAACTTTAAGTATGCAGTTCAGAAGCTAATCAATGACAAGAAGATAACCTTCACAGACTCAGCACCGAATGTTCAAACCAATCCGTTGCCAAACCATGGTACCACAACTGTCAACATGATCGAAGATTGCCAGAAGACTCATCTCATCCTGAACGTCCAACACATCCGGACACCTTTGGTCCCTATACATACCAAGATGTGTCAAGCGTCTCTCTTTGAACATGATCATGCCGCCTGTGAAGTGTGTCTTCTAGATCCTCAAGGTTGTCAGAAAGTAAAAGATGATATTCAAGGACTTTTAGACCAAGGAGAACTTGTTGTTGAAAGAAAGTGTGATGATGTATGTGTTATAACTTCAGAGGAGCCTTTGGAGATATTCTACGACAGTCGAAAGTCAGTTGCTGCTCCTCTAGTGATCTGTTTGCCTGGTCCGATGCCTTATGCTTCTGAGAAAGCCATTCCTTATAAGTACAATGCCACTATGATAGAGTACGGACGTGAAGTTCCAATACCACCTTTGCCGTCTGTAGGGAATGTCGCTGAAGTCAGTAGAGTGCTAAGAAATGGGCGTATTGTTCCTGTGGTGCTCCCAAAGAAAGCTAGTGCTCCGGTGATCGAGGAGACCCAAGCTGAAAATCCCAGTGCAGTCAAAGATATCGGTCAGTCTAGTGGAACCAATGCAAATTCTGAGATTGATGAGGTTCTCAAGCTAATCAAGAAGAGTGAGTACAAGGTGGTTGATCAACTGATGCAGACTCCATCAAAGATATCCATAATGTCGCTACTGCTGAATTCTGATGCTCACAAGGAGGCTTTAATGAAGGTCCTGGAACAAGCTTTTGTGGACTACGATGTGACTGCTGGTCAATTCGGAGGAATAGTGGGGAACATCACTGCATGCAACAACCTGAGTTTCAGTGATGAAGAGCTTCCGAAAGAAGGAAGGAACCATAATCTGGCTTTGCACATATCTGTGAATTGTAAGACCGACACTTTGTCAAATGTGCTGATAGACACCGGTTCGTCTCTAAATGTGATGGCCAAAACAACTTATGACCAGCTCTCTTACAAGGGTACACCTTTAAGACGAAGTGAGGTAATGGTAAAAGCTTTTGATGGTTCGAGGAAGGATGTCCATGGGGAGGTGGATCTGCCTATTACAGTTGGGCCGCAGATCTTCCAGATTACATTTCAAGTGATAGACATTCGGGCATCATACAGTTGCTTGCTAGGTCGCCCTTGGATTCATAAATCTGGGGCAGTAACCTCTACATTGCACCAGAAGCTGAAGTTTGTGCATAATGGGAAGCTGATAACTGTGAATGGGGAGGAAGCCCTGTTAGTAAGCCATTTGTCGTCTTTCTCTTTTATCAAGGCCGACAGTGTTGAGGGGACGTCATTCCAGGGACTTGCCGTGGAAAAAGAGAATACCAAGAAGAGTGAAGCATCTATTTCCTCTCTAAAAGATGCTCAGAGCATAGTGCAAGCTGGAGGATCTGCAAGCTGGGGGAAGTTGATAGAATTGCCAGAGAACAAGCGTCGAGAAGGTCTGGGTTTCTCTCCGTCAACTGATTTGCCTTGGAATGTCGTCGTGCCAGCAAGAGATACGTTCCACAGTGCGGGCTTTATTAATGCCCTGTCAGAAGCCAATGATATCATTGAAGACAATCCTGAGGGGATACCACGAAGCTTCGTGACTCATGGAGGGTCTAGCCGCAATTGGGTCGCTGTAGATGTTCCTTTTGTCGCTCACTTGTCAAAGTAATGCATTTGTTCGTTTTATGTTTTTTCAAAAAAATCCTTTCGCCCCGCCCCAAGCGAAAGTGAATTTATCTAGGGCCATTTGCTTCAAAAAAAATTATTGTCAATTAAATAAAAATGTCGTTTTGTTCCCGACTTTTGTTTTATTTTTCTTTTGTGCTTTTTTCTGAAAAATGGTAACACAAAAAACCAAAAAAATATAATCACCTTCGAAAAATCTGCATTTACTTATTTTCTAAAATCATCAATCATATGTGCAGATTAAACATCAATGAACCCTTTGAACAACATACCCCTATGATCTCTCCCAACTTTGAATCCCCTGTGTATGAGGCGGAAGAGGAAGAGAATGAAGAGATTCCCGAAGAAATCTCTCGGCTACTTGAACAAGAAAGAAAAGCCATTCAGCCTTATGGGGAAGCAATAGAGGTGATCAACTTGGGTACTGAAGAAGACAGGAAAGAGGTCAAGATTAGGGCATCACTTGAAGCAAGTGTCAAGAAGCGAGTGATAGAACTTCTCAGAGAATATGTTGATATATTTGCTTGGTCGTACAAAGATATGCCAGGCCTGGATACTGATATTGTGGTGCACCGTCTGCCGTTGAAGCCTGAATGTCCACCAGTCAAGCAGAAGTTGAGAAGAGCCCGTCCTGATATGGCCCTCAAGATTAAAGAAGAAGTACAGAAACAGATTGACGCAGGTTTCCTTGTCACATCAGAATACCCTCAGTGGCTTGCCAACATTGTGCCTGTTCCGAAGAAAGATGGTAAAGTCAGAATGTGTGTTGATTACCGTGATTAGAACAAAGCTAGTCCCAAAGATGATTTTCCATTACCTCACATTGATGTATTAGTTGACAACACTGCAAAGTCCAAAGTTTTCTCCTTCATGGATGGTTTCTCCGGTTACAATCAGATCAAAATGGCACCAGAAGATAGAGAGAAGACATCTTTCATTACCCCTTGGGGCACTTTTTGTTAGAGAGTAATGCCGTTTGGGTTAATAAATGCAGGTGCTACTTATCAGAGAGGTATGACTACTCTTTTCCATGACATGATGCACAAAGAGATTGAGGTTTATGTAGATGATATGATTGTCAAGTCAGGTACTGAAGATGAGCATGTCGAGTATTTGCTGAAGATGTTCCAACGACTGAGAAAGTATCAACTCCGTTTGAATCCTAACAAGTGCACCTTTGGCGTCAGATCCGGAAAGCTTTTGGGCTTCATTGTCAGCCAGAAAGGTATTGAAGTAGATCCCGACAAGGTCAGAGCTATCAGAGAGATGCCCGCTCCACAAACAGAAAAACAAGTAAGGGGGTTTCTCGGACGACTGAACTACATCTCCCGTTTTATTTCTCATATGACTGCAACATGTGGGCCGATATTCAAGCTACTCCGCAAAGAGCAAGGTATTGTGTGGACAGAAGAGTGCCAGAAAGCCTTTGACAGCATCAAAGAGTATTTGCTAGAACCTCCAATCCTTATCCCTCCAGTTGAAGGAAGACCTCTGATCATGTACCTGACTGTGTTAGAAGATTCTATGGGTTGTGTACTCGGGCAACAAGATGAAACTGGAAGAAAGGAGCACGCTATTTATTACTTAAGCAAGAAGTTTACTGATTGTGAGTCTCGATATTCCATGCTCGAAAAGACATGTTGTGCTCTAGCTTGGGCTGCCAAACGCCTTCGTCACTATATGATTAATCATACTACTTGGTTGATTTCTAAAATGGATCCGATCAAGTACATCTTCGAGAAAGCTGCAGTAACAGGAAGAATCGCCCGGTGGCAGATGTTGTTATCTGAATATGACATCGAGTATCGTACCCAGAAAGCAATCAAAGGGAGTATCATTGCAGATCATTTAGCTCACCAACCAGTTGAACTATACACTCATTATATTCATTCATCCATTCACACATTCACGCATTATTACTTTCATTCATACACATCATACACAACATCATTCATACATGGTCGCATTTATCACGACGTCGCTATTCAATTTCTATTTCAATTTCAATTTCAATCAATTTCAATTTCAAATTTCAAATTTCAATAGTGTCATCCCCAGCGTTGGCTGTTCTAGTGATGTCGCTAATCAATTTCAATTTCAATTTCAATTTCAATTTCAATTTCAATTTCAATTCAATTTCAATCAATTTCAATTTCAAATTTCAAATTTCAATAGTGTCATCCCCAGCGTTGGCTGTTCTAGTGATGTCACTAATCAATTTCCATTTCAATTTCAATTTCACTCAATTTCAATTTCAATGTCAATTTCAAAAGTGTCATCCCCGACGTAGTTGCCCAAGAGATGTCGCTAAGAGTCTCGTCTTCATTAAGCTATCATACCAAACCAATACGGTAGTAGACAATCTTTCCCCAGTGAAACTACATTCCCCCTAGCGGAGTCGGATCCTTTTTTTCTTCAATGAATTTGGGTATCCCGTCGTTGTTTCTCGTCTCAGTCAAGTCAACTTTGTCGTCCTGCATTCATACAAGCATTTCATAATCATTCATAGCATCTTAGGTCCAAAATTGGTGTACTTTGTATTTAAGTCTCTTCAGTCCGATCGAATCGAAGATTTCATCTTCAAATCTCCGGACGAAGAAACTTAAATAGGGGCATCTGTCATACCCCAATTTTTGACCTAAGGTCCCACTGACACGCGTCATGTGAACCTAGTCAATTTGATGTTACAGTTGAAAATCCGGCAGAGAGGTGTTTTAAAATACCTCATGTTTAATTTCGAGTCGGGCCCACTTCTCTCTTCATTTTTTTTTATTTTTAATTTTTAATTCTTAATTTCCATCTTTTTTTTTCTTTTATTAATCAATTAATTTTAACTTTTTATCTCTTTTAAACCATTTTATTATTCTCCTTTTAATTTTAGATAAATCCAAGTTTTCTTTTCCTTTATTATTTTACTAATTAAAAGATGAATCAAAATACATACGTGCTTATCTCTTTGTTTATTTCTATTTTATTTATTTATTTGTATATGTTTTTTATTTGGTCCAAATTCATCCAAAAAAACTTGTCTCAATCCAAAAACATCTGTCACGCGCCTCATACAGGCCACACTAACCCGAAAGTTCGTCCAAATTCATCCATCCCCAAACTCAGGAACAAAAGTGCCAGCTTCATCCAAATCCAGTTTTTTTTTTCCTCATCTCAATCCAAAGAGTCACAGAAAACGGTCCAGGTTCAAGTCAAAACGACTTATCGCATATCACGCCCAATCTGCAGAGTCTATTCCTCCCCAAGCCAAGGCAATTTCGGTTCTCTTTAACAAACCCTAAGTCCAGAATCTTACCCTATAAATACAACCTGCACACACGGAATGAAAGGAGAGGAGCAGACGCACGAAAAGGAAACAGGGAAGAGATAGAAAGAGCGGAATCCAGGGCCTCAATCACAAAGTCGCCGCCGTCGCACAACAATCCTCATCGCATCAGCCGAATCAAGCCTTCAAACCATTCAGACGGCCGCCCAAAACCTCAACGCATCAGCAGCAGTTTGAATCACGTCACCAACAACTCGAACGTCAGCAAGACCAAACAAACGAATCAAAGCTTCAAAGGTAGTAATTCCTCCTTCATTCTGTTTTGTTTAGATCTAGCCTGGACTGTCTGCTGTTTGGTTCTTTTAAGGTCGAAATAGGATAGGGAAAGGGTGACCGGTTTAAAAACCACGGAAATTTTGAAAAAAAACGGGAGCTTTTAGCTCCGGTGCGGCGCCGCCGCCGCGATAACTCGCCGGCCACCGCACCGGAGATACCTCCGGCCACCCTTCTCCATCGTGGAAGACAAAGAATTTTAGAGAGAGAACCGAGAGAGTGGAAGAGAAGAGAGAGAAAGTTCTGTGGAAAATGAATGAAAATGAGTGTCAACCCCTATTTATACATGCTCCAACCCGACCCAGATGCTTACCCAACGACCCGGTTCGTTTTGCTACTCAGCCCAATTGCCCTCCCTTTATTCTGCCTGCTGACTGCACCCCTTGACTGCTTGCAGTACCCCCCGCATCCCTTTTATTTCTCTGTAACTTATTTCTTTCGGTATTTGTTTTATTTCATTTCATTTAGCATATCCATTTGTAATGTCGAATTTTACTTTATACATTCATTTAGTCTATTTTAGTTCATTATAGAATATTTAGGTTAATTTTATCTCATGCATTTGTTTAGTTTACCTAAGGTTTTAACTTTACTTCATACATTTATTTGGTCTATTGCACTTTATCTTAGTTCATTTAGGTTTTAATCTTATCTCCCACATTTGTTTAGTCTATCTAGGGTTTTAACTTCACTTCATGCATTTGTTTAGTTACTTTAGTTTATTTAGGTTTTAATTTACCTCATGCATTTTTTAGTTTAGGTTTATTGTTCTTTATTATCATTCTGCATGTTAAGTTATCTATCTTTATCGCACACAATTTAGAATGTATTTAGGCATTATGTAATTTATTTATTTCTCTTCGTCTCACATAACTTAGAATGTAAAAAAATAGGTTTAATGTAATTTATTTATTTTCTCGCAGACCATAGAATGTATTAATAGGGTTTTTGTAATAGCTTAGGTGCATGGGTGCGTGCGTGTGTGTATGCCTCTATCTTTCATGCTTGCTAGCTTAGGTTAAAGGTCCTAGTGGTGGTCCAACGCCACCATAAGGTACCTACGCGTTTTACTTTATGCTCCGTTAGTTTAATTCTTATTCTAATTATTTGAAAACAACAAAAACATGCAAATAGTATCAAAAACACAAAAAATATTTTTTTAAAAATAAACCTTGATCTTAAATCAAGTGACGTTTTTTTTATTTTTTATTTTCTTAAATCAAACATTAATCAATCTAATTTCATTTTGAGTCTCTTTCCTTTAATATAAAAAATACAAACAAGCTTACTTCGCCATTTTGGCTTTTATTTCAAAACCTTTTTCAAAACTAATAAAAAACACTCAACCAATCAAACGTTAGTTTTTGTAACCACGAACTACGTGATTTTGATCCTTCACGGGTACGTAGGCAGAGGACCTTGTCCTTCCAAATCAATAAAATGTAGATAATTAGGTCCTCCTTTTCTTTTATCATTTCAAAAATCCTTTTTCAAAAACAAGCAAGTTTATAGCACATTATTTAGATAAAACCAAGAGGTTCCCGTAGAGTACTACGGACATAAAGGGTGCTAACACCTTCCCTTTATGTAACTAACCCCCGAACCCTAAATCTTTTCAAAATGGGGTGTTTGAACTTTTTTCCCCTTTTCTTAAAAAATTAAATGTTCGGTCGTGAAATAAATTTAGTGAGTCAAAAAGCTAATCAAATAGCCTTGATCTCCGAAAAATGACGCGACAGCATACAACACATTTAAGTTGTAATCGATTAAAAATCGATCATTCAAAATTTAAACTACATAATATATAAGTCAGTCATTAAATACTTAAAGTGACACTTTACGCTTTGCGAGTGACTTGAAATCGGTAATAATGGACTCAGAACTAATATATGCACTAATCTCCCTTTCAATATAAACTGACTTGTTATCTGCTAGAAACTCAGGTCCAATCTTGTTTTTCAAATTGGACTTGATAATTTTCATTGCAGAAAAAGATCTTTTAATTAATTGTGGCTGTAGAGTGTAGAAACTTGAAGTGTCGTAATAAGACGCAACAACTTATCAATCAAGAAGTATTTTTTGGTTTGTTTAGTCATAGCCAAACATGAGCATAATTCTTGAATAGTTGATAAACTCTTCAAAGTTGATGATTGGCGAGTTTCAAAAAGCAAATGTCAAAGATGAAATGCCAAATTAATCTTCTCTTGATCACTAAAATCCATGGGATAATATTTTTCAACAAGAGCGCATATAGTGTCAATGTCAAAAGCTTTATATCTATCCTAAGGATACAAAACACGACTTAGAGTCAAACAAATTCATTGCTTGCTCACTAAATCTAATATTCAACTCTTGTAATTGTTTGTCAATGGTAGTGAAAAAATTCAACTCTAAAATAATGCTCTATTGTGACCTGAATCTCTTCAAGACGAGAACGTCCAAATCTTGTTGTTGAGTGACAATCATTGAGGTTAGGAATCTGAATACCATGCTTTTCACAAAAACACACCACATTGGTAAATAACTTATCTCAACCATTTTCTCTCAAATTTTGAATAAGAGCTTTTGTTGAATGAACCAAAAGCATAGCATTAACAACATCCTGAAATTGTTTTTGCAAGACTTGACAAAGCAAATATGTTGTCCCCATAATTTCTTTCTTCAAATGCAAAATAAATATAAAATCAAAAGACTTCAAGTAATTGTAAGAACTATCAGCATTCACATGTTGGGCAAATTTTTTTTTTTTTTTGCATGTGATTGAAGTCACAAGGTAGTCCAGTGTTCAACAGCATACATACCTTAGACCACGAGCAACTCAAACATGTGGTGCAAGTATCAATGCTTCCAAGGATTTCAGCAACGGAAGCATTTGGTTTGAATACCAACACTAAGAGTATTTCAGCAATGGAAACATTTGGTTCAAGTATCAATGCTCCAAGGATTTTAGCAACAGAAGCATTTGGTTTGAACACGAACACTCAGAGGATTTCAGCAACGGAAACATTTGGTTCAAGTATCAATGCTCCAAGGATTTCAGCAAAAGAAACATTAGGTTTAAACACCAACACTCATAGGATTATAAATCAAACGCCGATTGTACAAGGTAATCATCACTCTTTTCTGTAGAATTTTAAATTACCTTTTATATTATCTAAATAAGAGAGACTACTAACAAACATTTTTTTACTTCATATTTTTATTTAAGGCCCTGGCACTGGCAGTACTTTTCAACAACAGACATACCTTGCACCACAGGCAACTCAAACATCTGGTTCAAGTATCAGTGCTCCAAGGATTTCAGCAATGGAAGCATTTGGTTTGAACACCAACACTCAGAGGATTTCAGCAACTCAAACATTTAGTTCAAGTATCGGTACTCTAAGGATTTCAGCAACGGAAACATTTGGTTTGAACATCAGCACTCAGAGGATTTCTCCTTTTCCCTTGGTTAAAGATCAAGTTTCTCGAAAATCTGCACCCGGTTCTGATGTGAAAAGTTCTGCAGTGCAGAGACTTATTAATGCGGTTGGCCTAAAGTTTAGCATGCTCCTCATTTGGTTTGTCTGATTCTGATACTATTTTCAGCTTACATCCATTTCGCCTGAAGCTTTGAGTGCAGCTGTTGCTGATATTAAAAAGATGATTCATTTGAATGATGCATTACCAGAGGCAAAAAAAAAATTAATGAACTGCCAGAGATGTCGGATGAACTAGTACTACCAGACTTTATTATTCAGGAAGGTGCGGTCTCTCGCCACTGAAGTGTTTAATTTGCATTTCATATTGTTGCATATTCACGAGATAGAATGTGACTACCATTGATTTGTTGCCACATAATGGAAAATGCCTCGCAGCTTTGTTGCAACTGCCTATGATTCTCCTTGCATTTTAGCTAGCACAGGCGACAATTTCAATCAGTTGACTGAAGCTGCAGACTCTAACATGAATGAATTCACATTTAAAGCAAAGCGTCCTCAACCGCTGGTAAATTCCTTCCTTTTTTTTTCTACGATAAAAAACCACAAGAAATTATACCAGTATTTATTTTTCTCTTTTCTTACAAGAATATCACTGTCACATTGTTAACTCTAGGAGGAAAATCATATTTTTTTAGCAGAAGTATGAGATATAAAAAATCGGTCGTTCGATTGTGAGGTTGTTATTGAAAAGGGAAATGTGAATAGTGCGCTCGGAGCAGCTACAAAAAAAAAGTGAAGGATTAGCTGTTAATATCCTTTTCAATGCAGTGACTAATCAGGACCTCGTATCTCTTTTCACTTCTGATAAAAAGTCATTGATCAAACCACTGCGGTTGCTGATTCCTGCTTGCTATCCATCTTCCTCTCTTGTGATACTTGACAAAGTGCCATTGAAAGTCAGGTCAGAGACTATGATTGTATTCTCTTACATTTATACTCTTGAGCAATTATATATCTAATTTTGAGTAGTTATCAAGTTATTTTGTTTACTTTGAGACTATTTTGTCTATAATGGTTAGAAGCTTCTCTGAGTGAATTGTTTACTTCCTACTATAGAAAATTTGGAAAATGAGGAATATTGATTTACTGTGCACTATTTGAAAATAAAACCATCAAAATGTAATTGGATTATAATCTTCTACAAAAGTACTGCATTGCATTGTGTTACAAACATTATTGTTAAAAGAATTCCTACTATAGATACAAGAATGGTTCTTTGTGCTAATATAACAATGCAAAGTTGATATGTATTGAAGTAGATAAGAAATAGATGTTACATGTTAGTCATGTGATTCATGATACAAGTGAGCAATTAAGTGCTGGGTTTTAATTATTTTCAAGCTATGTGGTTTGTGCTTTTGTGACTTTTTCTCTTACAGTGACAACCTGAAAGATCTGTTTGAGAGAGTGAAAGGAAAGTTGAGATTTAATCTGCAGAGCTTGAATAAACAATGGTTGATCAAGGATATTACTAGAGAATGGGAACGTTGTGCTCGAGTAGCCAATATCCTTGATTACGCACATGCTAATGGGGGTGAAACTTTTACCTTATTGTGTGATTTTCACCTTAAGTCACACCCTTTGGTGCGATAAATGATAAAATCTGATTTGAATGAAAAATGGAGACAACTGGCTGATTATTTAAAGGCAGCTGAATTTGACTCAAGTAAAACATTAGAAGAAGTTGTAGCTGCATTACATGATGTGAGGGTTGACGAAGTTCAATATCGTAAGTTGGTTGAATATTGGTTCTCTAAAAAAGCACAACTAAGTCATACATATTATAAGTAATACACTAAAATGCGTATTATTACGACTAATATTTTATACCAATTGTAGAAAGTGGCGCAATCAATAAACAAAATTGTTCGAAGTATCAGGATGTCAATTATATAGGGACAAAAGTCTCTCAATGTTTATTGATGAAAACGTTTGATTTTTGTATTTTTTTATTGGGTGAGTTGAATTTAAAAACAATAAAAATATAACATGTTTGTTTGGTTTTTACATGAAAAAGGATTTATGCGTGGACGTCAAGATATTTACATTGATGGTAGCGTAATGATGCTTTGGTGAGATATGGAAAACTAGGAGTGAATAGAGTATTGTTTGTTGTGTGTCTTGTAAAATATAGTTAAGATGCTTTAGCATGTTAGCAATATAGGAGTTAAGACTATGGAGGACTTGTTAGCAAAATAGTTACCTATAAAATCAAATGTTGATTTTGTATAAAATCAACATTTGATTGAGAGATAATGTTACCTTTCTAAAAACGAAGAGTTGTGTGAAATGTTGATTTGTCTAAAAACGAAGAGTTGTGTGATAGAGTTAAGACTATGGAGGGCTTGTTAGCAAATGTCATGACTTTGATTGAAAGTCAATTTTCTGGAGAAGATGTGAATGAGATAATACAAGCTGTTAGATAGGTACATCCAAATTTACTAATCTTCTTATAAAAATATAAGTTGTATCATTGATTTAAGAGAAATGCATGTTGGTGCGAATAACGGTTAAACAAAGCTTGACGAACACCCACCACCCCATGTATTCAACTAAATGTGAGTGTTGTTATTATTATTTATTATTTAAAAAAGTAATTTTAACCCCATCCATCAGTGTATTCCGGAACATGGGGATTTATATTATTACGTTTTATAAAAATAATTAATGCTAGTTTTGTGTTTGTGTTACACAATTCGTTGAATTTCGCATGTGGTGGTTCGCACCATTTAGCAATACTCTTGATTTAATACTAATCTTTATTTGCTATTTTCTATTTTGTGATATAGGTTACTGTTGCTTCTAGTGTTCCTAACTCTTTTGAATTCCCCTAGTCCAAGGAATAATGAAGATAATATAAATGGTACTAAATTAATTCTCACTAAAGTTGTTAATATTTTCTTTGTTTTTTAGGAGTGATATTCTCAATGTTGAACTGTGTTATTATTCATATTTTCTTTTTATTTTTATAGGTAAAGATGAGGAGGCTAATATGGAGACTTGAAGATGGAATTTTGAAATTGGAAACTAGGTGTTATACCCTAATTTTGGACCAAAAAATATTTGCTAAAAATGTTTTCTATCTCTGATATGTTTCTTTGACCTTTGAGAGATTGCCTATTTGTTACTGTTTACTCTGATATTTTACTCTGCTGTATTTGCATATTTCTACTGTCTGTGTTTGAAAATCTTTTCAATTGTGATTTTGTCTATGTTTTCTTGCATTTGAAACCACACAAAGGTTTTTCTTGCATCTCAAGTCATTTGAATTTGTCTCTGATCAATTGCATATTTCTCTGCATTTTATTTCAATCTTATTTGCAAAAATCATGAAAAAGGGCATTTTAGTCATTTCCTGTATTAAAACTCCTTTTAATCCCTGAAAATTGCCTCTGAGTCTTTTCATTTAGTTTGTATAAATCCTTGCTTTAATTCTATGATAAAATTCATTTCAAAAATTGCATTTGAGTCATTTTGAGTCAGTTTACTCCCTAGGGGCATTTTGGTCATTTCACATAAAATTTTGACAGAGAGAGGTTACTTTGAAGTACCTCATTCTGTAGTTGGTTCATTTTAGTCCTTTTTGTGTTTTTTATTTTGTTTCACTTTAAGTTTTTTTTCCAAATTACCAATTTTAATTCAATTTTAATTTTAGTTTTATTTTTTAGTCCTTTTTGCATTATAGTCCTCTAAAGTTTTTAAATTCTGTTTTAGTCCTTTTTCTTTTTGCAGTTTGGTCCTTGTCCTTTTAATTAATTGCAGATTAGTCCTTCAAGTTCACCAAAATTGCAGAAAAGTCCTCAAGTGTTAAAATTCAACAAGGCCGAGTTGTTCAGTTCCAGGGACAGGTGTCAAGAGCTTAGTGGTCTAAGGCAACACATGGCAGCCTATTTAAGGAGCCATCTCATCAATGCACAGTAATCAATTCCATTCATTCTCTGCCAACACATCACAACCACAGAAACAGAAAATATTTTCTCTCTCCATTCAGTTACAATCCAAAACCGAATTCTCCCAAGAACATGATGAAGATTCATCTTCATCTATGAACCCTAATTTTCTAGAATTTCAATTCACAACCAATTGCAACGAATTCACAAAGGTTCTCAGAGATTCTACGGAGAATCATCATCACCGAACCTTCCTCTCTGCAATTCAAGCTCAGATTCATCACTGAAGTGATGAATTTGAACGATCACAGAGAAGACGAGAAGAATAGAGATCGAAGTGAGAAGAACTGGTTCGGTACAATCGCAGAGAAGAAGCAGAAAATGAAGAAGGAAACAAAGATTCACCGATTTATTTTCGGTTTGTGAATCAAAGAACTCACCAGAAGACAACTCGAAGTTTTCCCTCCGTTTTCGCTCGATTCTCCGATTCACACCGAGGTAAATCCTCATCGTTCCTTCCTCTGCTTTAAATTTCATCTTCTTCGCATGATTAAGCTTAGATCGGTGTAAATCCGAGAGTAGGAGGTTTCAATCCAAAGATTTTGACAAAAAGCTTCGAAAACCGTTAAAACCGAAAGGTTTAGTTGTAGATCTACTCCGATCTAAGCCTCTTTTCAAGAAAATAATTTCAAAATCATAAAGAGGAAGAAAAGATGAACTCAACGATGTAAGAAAAGCTTTGAAAATCACTCTGGTACGGCGGCGCCTTTGGAGAACCACCGTACCGGCGACGTTGAGTTCACCGGAGAAGAAGACCGGAGGAAAGGAGAGTTTTGCAGAGCATCTCTCTCTACAAAAAAAAACCTAGAGAGAGAAAGGAGAGTGATAGGTGAGGCGAACCGGTCCTTTCTTCTTTTTAAAAAACAGTTTTGAACTGATCGGTTTGCTTAAACCATGCCGGTCCGGTTCGTTTCACTTCTCAAGATCTCAACCGTTAGATCAGTGGTTCGCCACGCGTATGCTTATGATGTGAAGTTTTTGTGCACCTGAACCTGCTTACCATGCGCTACGTATTTCCAACCCTTGGATCTAGTGTTTTGATGAGATCGGATCAATCCAACGCCTCTGAGGCGTTTGAATGTTCCGGATCCATCAAGACCTTGGGCTTGGGCCTCCTTTTCTGCAGATCTTGTGTTTTACTTGTTTTTTTGCTACCTGCACACTGACTTTTGATTTTCACACCTCTGTTATGTTCAAAATGCTTTGGAAAATTCTATAAAAATTTGTGTATATTCCTGTTTTTTTATGATCTTTTTTGTGTTAGTTTTTATCTGAAAATTGTTAAAAAATATTGTGATGTTTTCTTGTTTTATTTCTTGAATTTCATGTTAAAAAACTTGTGAAAATTGCTTGATTTCAATTCCAATTCTTGATAAATGTTTGTGGTTCATGATATATGATTTTGTGAAGATTTGCTACTGTTTGAATATGTTTTTACCATATGTGTGTGTATGATGCTTAGTTGCTTGCTTTGCAAGTTTTTGTTTGTGAATAAATGATGTAAATATGTCTAAATTCACTTTAAAATGCAAAGTCTATCATGTTACTTTGGTTCTCATCATAAAATCTGAATTCATGTCTTGAAAATGTGTTGAATTGTGAGAATCATAAGTCATGTGACTTTTGCATTTTGTGGTGTGATTTTAGCTATATTTTGCATTATTTTGCTATGTTTTTGTGGTAATTTTCTTACTTTCGTTATGGTAATTTTACTTGCTTTTACATCTTGATATTATATCATGTGCTACTAACCCCTTTGTTCCATGTTTCATACATCATAAGCATTCCATATTCCATCTCCTCCTTCCCCTTTTAATTTCTAGCACTTTATTTTGCTTTAATTCATTTTATGCGAGATTAAGTTCTCGCAAGGATAGTAGTGTGTATCTAGGCCAATGATGTAAAAGGACAATGGACTCTAAACATGTACACCGACACTCACCGACACAAGCACACACCTCACATGGATACTTTAGATGTATGTTTAGGGTATGCATGCTTTAGATGTATGTTTAGGGTATGCATGTTTTAGATGTATGCTTAGGATTTGAAACTTAGTCAAAAATCATTTTCCAAAAAAACGTGAACAATCTCACTTGAAAACCTTTTTCCAAAAAAATAGGAGTCAAAACTCCTCCCTTTTTCTCTTTGTTTTCTTAAATAAATCTCAATGAATTTTTAACCATACTTAGACCTTTTTGCAAAATGACTAATTCCACCTCACATTTTCCCAATGCTTATGCCCTTGAGGCCTCTCATCTCAATTCTTCAAAATTCCATTTTCAAACTTAAAATCAACCAACAAAAATAAAAACTCTTTTTGGAAGAGAACTACATGGAGTTTGATCCCTTAAAAGGGTATGTAGGCAAGAAGTCAAAACTTCTCCAAGTCCAATAAAACAAAAATTCAAACACATTCTTCTCCCTCCAATTCTTAACCTAGCAAACCCTTAGGTGTAAATAACATTTTCAAATAGCATTTAAAAATAAAGCGCGTGTGTAGAAAGTAAAGACGGTTCCTATAGAATACTATAGTCGTTATAGGTGCCTAACACCTTCCTATAGCGAAAACAACTCCCGGACCTCGATTATCAAGGGTTTTTCTTATTTTTCCCTTCCCAAGAAAAAATGAGATATCAAAGGTTAAAAAGGTCCAAGCTTGATCAATGCTTGACACCCGAAAAACCAAGATAAAACAGCTGGCGACTTCACTGGGGAGATTTGAGAGTTACACCTACTCTTTATTTCTTACGCTTACGCTTTACCTATTTTTTGCTATACGTGCTTACTTGTTTAATTTCTTTTGCAAACGTGTGGGGGTGAGAATATTAAAGTCCTACACCCGGGCTGAGTGAACTTAAGATTAGGGGGGATATAATCGACAATTCATTCCGAGGGTTGCCTCGTGTATTGGATTATGCGATCAATCCCACATAGCTGAGGCATTTTGGGGGTGATGTTGTCGGCGCGTGTTTGTCGCGTTTAGGCACTTTGCTTCCAATTGTTCTATGACGCTATGGACCGTAGATAACCGAACCCATCCATGGCCTTTTTTTAGGATGTAGTGCGGAGGCTAAACCGAGTGTTGTCTCGAGTTTTAGTCGTCACACGATACTACACTCAAGTTAGACCTTCTCGCGAATAATCATGGAGCGAGTGTTTGTCTCGTGGCACTATGATATGCGTGGGAGAGGTTGCGACTTGGGAACTTTTTAGAACCCGGTTACTATTACCCAAAACCCTAGTATCACCGGACACCGTGTCCACCCATGACTCCGTGACTTTAAACCTTAACCCACCATGTTCTCTCCGTACTTGAATGTGATCATGCATACATGCATAAACCCTTTTTGCATGCATTTATCGAAGGGCTTAGACAAATTGAATTTGTAAACATTGTAGGAATGGGGAAGACTAAGTCCTACAAATTCATGAAGATTGATTTGGCTAGTTTGAGAGACTTGGCACTCAAGATCGAGGATCCGACCGGTTTCCGACATCGTTACGGGGACTTACTTACTCTTCTCCGGACTAATGTGGAGGAGAAGCTTGTGTATACTCTAGTGCAATTCTATAATCGGGAGTATCGGTGCTTCACTTTTCCTGACTTTCAGTTGGTGCCTACTCTTGAGGCTTATTCTTCCTTGACAGGTTTATCCATAGCCGAAGCGACACCTTTCACGGGTCTTGAACATCCTCCTATTCCTTTGATTATTGCCCGTGATCTCCATCTCAAGACCTCTGATGTCTCCAAGAATCTTGTCACTAAGGCTCACATCTGAGGGTTCACTTCGAAGTATCTACTTGAGAAAGCCAATCTCAAAACTACTTGTCAGGACACTCTCGAGGCTATCCTTGCACTACTCATCTGTGGGCTTATCCTTTTTCCAAATCTTAATGACTTCGTGGATATGAATGCTATTGTGATCTTCCGCTCCAAGAATCCGGTTCCTACTTTGCTGGCTGACACATACCATTCTATTCACGATCGATCTGGCAAGGGTCGTGGATACATTCTTTGATGTGTACCTCTCCTATACAGGTGGTTTATTTCGCACCTTCCGAAGTCTTTCCATGATAATCCAGAGAATTGGACTATTTCACAGCGGATTATGGCTCTCACCCCTAACGAAGTGGTTTGGCTCACTCCCGCCGCTAGGGTCAAAGAAATTATCTTCGGTGGTGGAAAGTTTCTTAATGTACCTCTTCTTGGTACCCGGGGTGGAATCAACTATAACCCGGAGCTCGCCTTGCGACAATTTGGTTTCTCGATGAAAGAGAAGCCCATCTATCTTGCTACATCTCCTTATTTCTTCCACTACTTCAATGCTCCTACAGGAATAAGAGAAGATTTCATAGAGGCTTGGTCCAAAATTCGGAAGAAAGATGTGAAGCATATGGGTGTGAGATCCGGTATTGCTCATGAGGTCTATACTCAATGGGTAATAAACCAGACTGAGAAGATCGGCATGCCTTACCCCGCCATGAGATATGTGTTTACATCTATTCCAACCATGCCTTTGCCTCTACCTCTGCCTACTCAGGAAGTGTATCAAGAGCATCTAGCTATGGAGAGCCGAGAGAAGCATCAGTGGAAGACTAGATACTATGAGGCTGAGAATCTGATCATGACTTTGGATGGAAAAGATGAGCAGAAGACTCATGACGTTTTGACGTTGAAGAAGGAGTTGGCTAAGGCTAGAAAAGAAATTGAAGAAAAAGATAAGTTGCTCATGAGGGATTCCAAGAGGGCTAGGGGGGCCCGTGACTTCTATGCCCGATATTGCAGCTACGAGTCTGAGTCTGAGGATGATCCTTCTACTTCCTATGCTTGAGGATTCCTGTTTTCTTGTCGGTGTTTCCAGTTGTTATTTATGTGTTTTAGATTTTAAAGTCTATCCCTTGGCTTGGCATTTCAAAGGGAATCTTCCTGTAAAACTATATGTTGGTTGTTTGTTTCCCATTTATGTTAATTGTTGTGTAGTAATGTTTACAAAAGTCCTAATTTGTCTAAATACCCTTCGATAACACAAAAGGAGTCTTTTTGCATATGCATCTGTACATATCATGCATCATATGCATCATACATTGGTCACCAAAAAACAAGACTCCCCTTATGCTCATTACCTCCTGGTTCTTCTGCCGCAGTCTGAAAGGTGGCTCGTGCTCGTAAGGTTTACCAACCAACCAGAATTCATCAAACCAGATTATATAAAAGGAGACACATGGCTAATTTCGAAGAAGAGAATGGTCAGCTCCGCGCCGAATTGGCTGCTAAGAAAGAAGACTTGGCCAAGGCTCATGACACTATGTCTACCTTGCTGGCTGCCCAAGAACAACCGGCCACGGCTGTTCCAGCTACTACTGAAATGATCCCATCCATCCCATTGTCCACAGTAGCTTCTGATGCTCGGTTTGTTATGCCCAATGGGCGCCCTTATGGACTCTTATCCTTCTATGCTCCTAATACTGCAGCCGGTATTTCTGGTATTGCCAATCCAGGACAGATTCCTGCAACAACTTTTGCTTCTACAACTACCTCTATGCCTCAAATGACTACTGTTGTTACCGATCCTGTTGTGCACACTGTGCAACAGATAATCGATGTTGACACTCCGCGCGGACAGGACCCTGTAGTGGAGGCTATGAGAGAACAGTTGAGAGAGCTAGCTGGAGAGCTCCGCGAGGTCAAAGCTAGCCGTGGGAACGGTGTTTCTGCTAAGGCTCGTGATCTATGCCTGGTATCCCGATTTGAGATTCCTAAGAAGTTCAAAGTGCCGGATTTTGACAAATACAATGGATCTTCTTGTCCACATAGCCACGTCATTCGGTACATCCGAAAGATGGCCAACTACGCAGATAATGATGCGCTGATGATCCACTGCTTCCAGGATAGCCTGACGGAAGATGAGGCAGACTGGTACAATGGCTTGAGTAAAGACAATATCCATACTTTTGAGGAACTCGCCGCTGCTTTTGAAAATCATTATGAGTTTAACACCCGCTTGAAGCCGAATAGGGATTCTCTTAAGTCTTTGTCTCAGAAGGCGGGCGAAACTTTCCGTGAATATGCTCAGAGATGGGGAGGGGCAGCTGCCCGTATTTCTCCTCGGCTTGATGAGGAAGAACTGACACAGACATTCCTGAAAACTTTGAAGAAGGAATATGTTGAAAGAATGATAGTCTCTGCACCAAATAACTTCTCCGACATGGTTACTATGGGAACTCATCTAGAGGATGCTGTCAGAGAAGGCATCATTATTCTTGAAAAAGGTGAGTCCTCAGCTAGTGCGCCAAAGAAGTACGGTAATGGCCACCATAAGAAGAAGAAATCCGAAGTAGGGATGGTATCCGGTAACCAGTCTACAGCTATTGTCGCTCCTATTAATGCTGCTCAGTT
The DNA here is from genome assembly GCF_051527215.1 of Medicago sativa. Classification (NCBI taxonomy): domain Eukaryota; kingdom Viridiplantae; phylum Streptophyta; class Magnoliopsida; order Fabales; family Fabaceae; genus Medicago; species Medicago sativa. The sequence goes on along the minus strand of NC_140756.1, from coordinate 31,838,832 downwards.
ACCTCTACCCTACCAATATATGTCGTACTCTCAACATCCTTTCTTCCCACCGTTCTACCAACAATATCCGCTGCCACCGGGTCAACCACCAGTGCCCGTAAATGCCATTGCTCAGCAGGTACAACAGCAGCCTCTTGCTCAACAGCAACAGCCGCAACAACAGGGCCCTCGGCCTAAGCCTTATTTTCCACCAATACCAATGCGGTATGCTGACCTGTTCCCAACCCTACTTGCTAAAGGGCATTGCGTCACCAGACCAGGAAAGCCTCCGCCTACGCCATTGCCTCCCAGGTTCCAACAGGATCTCAAATGTGAATTCCATCAGGGCGCTCAGGGCCACGATGTTGAAGGTTGCTATGCTCTGAAGTACGTTGTAAAAGATCTAATAGACAGGGGTCAGTTGACCTTCGAAAATAGTGTCCCACACGTTCTTGACAATCCACTTCCAAACCATGCGGCTGTTAACATGATCGAGGCTTTCGAAGGAGTCTGTGCTCTTGATAAGATTGAAACATCTCGGATTCCTCGAGAGGCTCCCACTTTAGATGTCCGTAATGTTGCTACTCCTCTGATGCCGCTACATATCAAGCTTTTCCAAGCTTCCTTGTTTAATCACGATCATGCTTCCTGTTCAGAGTGCCTTCAGAATCCTATGGGTTGTTGTACCGTGCAAGGTGATATACAGAGTCTAATGGACAACAAGCACTTGGTTGCTAGTGACGTTTGTATGATTGTGTCAGTATTTCATGATTTCCCTACCAAAAGTGTACCTCAGACAAGGAAGGTCGAACCCTTGGTGATCAGGCTACCTGGCCCGGTATCGTATGCCTCTACTAAAGCAATCCCTTACAAGTATGATGCGACTATGATTGAGAATGGGGTAGAAGTGCCTCTGGTATCCCCAGCTGCGGTTAGTAACATTGCTGAAGAAACTGCAACTCTGAGAAGTGGAAGGGTCCGTCCACCCTTGTTCCAGAAGAAGGTTGTTACACCTGCTGCCATAGTAACTCCACCGGTAGCTCCTCCTGTTGACAAGAATGCCAGCCCATCGGGCCAGTCTATTGAAGAGTCTAATCTGGACGAGATTTTGAGGCTCATTTAAAAGAGTGATTATAAGATTGTAGACCAGCTGCTGCAAACTCCGTCAAAAATATCCATCTTGTCTTTGCTCCTAAGCTCAGAAGCTCACAGGAAAGTGTTGATGAAAGTGCTGGAACATGCCTATGTTGATCATGAAGTCTCCGTGGATCAGTTCGACGGAATAGTGGGTAACATTACTGCTTGTAATAACTTGTGGTTTGGTGACGATGAACTCTCCGAAGCAGGGAAATACCACAACTTAGCTTTGCATATCTCAGTGCACTGTAAGTCTGACATGATATCCAATGTGTTGGTGGACACTGGATCGTCCTTAAATGTAATGCCTGAGTCTACACTGAGACAGTTGAGTCATCATGGAATTTCTCTAAGGGGAAGCAGCTATTTGGTTAAGGCTTTTGACGGAACTCGTAAGGATGTTCTCGGAGAAGTAGATCTGCCAATTACCATTTGGACCGGAGACGTTCCAAGTCACTTTCCAAATCATGGACATCAACGCCTCTTACAGTTGCCTCCTCGGAAGACCGTGGATTCACGATGCTGGGGCAGTAACTTCCACTCTGCATCAAAAGCTCAAGTTTGTGAGGGATGGTAAGCTTGTCACTGTACATGGTGAAGAGGTGTATCTGGTTAGCCAAGTGTCATCTTTCTCTTGTGTTGAAGCAGGGTCCGCTGAAGGGACGTCATTTCAAAGCTTGACTGTTGAAGGTGCGGAACCCCGGAGAGCTAATGCTACTATGGCTTCATTGAAAGACGCCCAGAAAGCTGTTCAAGAAGGGCAAGCTGCTGGCTGGGGCAAAGTGATACAAATTTTGGAGAATAAGCGCAAAGAGGGCCTTGGCTTCTCCCCGACCTCAGGCGTTTCAACAGGAACTTTTTATAGTGATGGGTTTATCAACACTATTGCCGAAGATGCTGCTGAAAGTAGTTATGTGCCTGTGTTTGTTGTACCAGGAGGCACCGTGAGAAATTGGGAGGCCGTTGATATTCCTTTAGTCATGCATACCTCCATGTAATGTGTCTTGTTGCTCATGCTTTTCTTTGTTTTCAAAATAACAATCCTTTCGCTCTTCCCAAGGTGAAAGTGATGTCTTTGTAAGGGCATGTTTGTTTCGGCATTGCCGTTATCAATAAAAGTTGTCGTCTTTTCCGCGACTTTTTGATTTTTTACTTTTTAGTGCTTTTTTTTTCTTGGAAATAATGGTAATGCCAGAAAAAACCAAAACGTCCTTATTTTCTTATTAATTTCAAAAATCTGCATGGAAAAAACCTTTTTCTAAAATCATCCCAATCATATTATGCAGATTGAACCATAATAAACCCGTTGAGCACAGTGACCCTACGTTTCCTCCAAATTTTGAATTCCCGGTATATGAAGCCGAAGATGAGGAAGGTGACGAAGAGATACCATATGAGATCATTCGACTGCTTGAGCAAGAAAGAAGAACCATTCAGCCTCACCAGGAAGAAATCGAGCTCGTCAATCTGGGCACCGAAGAAAACAAACGGGAGATCAAAATTGGTGCTGCACTTGAGCCAGAAGTAAAAAAGAAGATTACTCAGCTTCTCCATGATTATCCAGATGTCTTCGCATGGTCCTATGAAGACACACCGGGTCTAGATCCCAAGATTGTGGAGCATCGGATACTGACAAGACCTGAATGCCCTCCCGTCAAGCAGAAATTGAGAAGGTCTCGTCCAGACATGGCTCTTAAGATTAAGGCTGAGGTGCAAAAGCAAATTGATGCGGGTTTCCTCATGACAGCTGAATATCCTGAGTGGATCGCCAACATTGTACCAGTGCCAAAGAAAGATGGGAAAGTTCGGATGTGTGTTGACTACAGGGATTTGAATAAAGCTAGTCCAAAAGATAACTTCCCATTGCCTCATATTGATGTACTTGTTGACAGTACTGCTCAATCCAAAGTGTTCTCCTTTATGGATGGTTTTTCGGGCTATAATCAGATACGGATGTCGCCTGAAGATAGGGAAAAGACGTCCTTCATCACTCCATGGGGAACATTCTGTTATAAGGTAATGCCTTTCGGCTTGATAAATGCTGGTGCTACCTATCAAAGGGGTATGACTACTCTGTTTCATGATATGATTCACAAAGAGATTGAAGTATATGTAGATGATATGATTGTGAAATCAAGTGACGAAGAGCAGCATGTTGTATACTTGAAAAAGATGTTTGAAAGGTTGAGAAAGTACAAGCTGCGGTTGAATCCCAACAAATGTACATTCGGTGTAAGATCTGGAAAGCTGCTAGGCTTCATCATCAGCCAAAGAGGCATCGAAGTTGATCCTGACAAAGTCCGGGCCATCAGAGAGATGCCGGCTACTCAAACTGAAAAGCTGATCAGAGGCTTCCTCGGGCGCCTAAATTATATATCTAGATTCATATCTCACATGACTGCTACTTGCGGACCAATTTTCAAATTGCTCAGAAAGAATCAGCCTGTTGTATGGAATGATGAATGTCAGGAAGCTTTTGATAGCATTAAAGAATACCTGTTAAAACCTCCCATCCTTGTCCCGCCAGTGGAAGGAAGGCCCTTGATTATGTACTTGTCAGTATTAGATGAATCCATGGGATGTGTTCTCGGTCAACAAGACGAGACTGGAAAGAAAGAACATCCTATCTATTATCTGAGCAAGAAATTCACCGACTGTGAGACTCGATATACAATGCTCGAAAAGACATGTTGCGCTCTAGTTTGGGCTGCCAAATGCCTGCGTCATTATATGGTGAATCATACAACTTGGTTGATATCCCGAATGGATCCAATTAAGTACATTGCGTGTTGGCAAATGCTGTTGTCTGAATATGATATTGTGTATAAAGCTCAAAAAGCCATCAAAGGAAGTATCCTTGCTGAGCATCTTGCTTGTCAACCTCTGGATGATTACCAGTCAATCAAGTTTGAATTCCCTGATGAATAGATTATGTATCTGAAAGCTAAAGACTGTGAAGAGCCACTGATCAGTGAAGGGCCAGATCCCAGTAGCAAGTGGGGATTGGTATTTGACGGTGCTGTCAATGCTTATGGTAAAGGAATTGGAGCAGTCATTGTAGCTCCACAGGGGCACCATATTCTTTTCACCGCTCGAATAACTTTTGAATGTACAAACAACGTGGCTGAGTATGAAGCATGCATCTTGGGCATTAAAGAAGCAATTGACATGAGAATTAAGCACCTTGAAATTTATGGTGATTCTGCCCTTGTTATTTATCAGATAAAAGGTGAATGGGAAACCCATCATGAGAAACTGATTCCTTACCGTGACTATGCAAGACGGCTGTTGACATACTTTACGAAGGTTGAGCTACACCACATCCCTCGGGATGAAAATCAGATGGTCGATGCCCTTGATACTTTGTCTTCCATGTTTCGGGTGAACCACTGGAACGATGTGCCCATAATCAAGGTGCAACGTCTTGATAGACCTGCTCATGTGTTTACTATTGAAAAAGTGCATAGTCAGGCTGATGAAGATGTGAATGATGGAAAGCCTTGGTACTATGACATCAAACAGTTCTTGCAGAATCATGAGTATCCACCTGGTGCTTCCAACAAAGATAAAAAGACCCTGAGGAGATTGGCTAGTAGATTCCTTCTGGACGGAGAAACCCTATACAAGAGGAATTATGACATGATTCTGCTGAGATGCGTTGATAAACGAGAAGCTGAGAAATTGATGCATGACATACATGACAGTACTTTCGGAACCCATGCTACCGGTCACACTATGGCAAGAAAACTGTTAAGAGCCGGCTATTACTGGATGACAATGGAGCACGACTGCTACAAATATGCCAAGAGATGCCACAAGTGTCAAATCTATGCTGACAAGATTCATGTACCTCCACATGACCTCAATGTTATCTCTTCCCCATGGCCTTTCTCTATGTGGGGCATTGACATGATCGGAAGAATCGAGCCAAAGGCTTCTAATGGACATCGTTTCATTCTAGTAGCAATTGACTACTTCACCAAGTGGGTTGAAGCTGCTTCCTATGCAAATGTGACCAAGCAAGTGGTAGTGAAGTTTATCAAGAATAACATCATCTGCCGATACGGTGTTCCCAGCAAGATCATCAATGACAATGGTTCCAATCTGAACAATAGAATGATGCAAGCTTTATGTGAAGAATTCAAGATTGAACATCACAACTCTTCTCCTTATAGACCTCAGATGAATGGTGCAGTTGAGGCCGCTAACAAGAACATCAAGAAGATTGTTCAAAAAATGGTCACTACCTACAAAGACTGGCATGAGATGCTGCCATTTGCCCTGCATGGTTACCGTACCACGGTGCGCAGCTCAACCGGGGCAACCCCTTTCTCTCTAGTGTATGGTATGGAAGCAGTTCTCCCTCTGGAAGTGGAGATTCCATCTCTTCGAGTGATCATGGAAGCAAAGTTGACTGAGGCTGAATGGTGTCAAAGTCGGTATGATCAGTTGAATTTGATTGAAGAAAAACGCATGGGTGCTATGGCTCACGGACAGTTGTATCAAGTGCGAATGAAGAATACTTTTGACAAGAAGGTCCGACCTCGAGAATTCAAGGAAGGCGAACTTGTTTTGAAAAGAAGGATAAGCCAGCAACCCGACCCAAGGGGCAAGTGGACACCTAACTATGAAGGTTCTTATGTTGTCAAGAAGGCTTTCTCTGGTGGTGCTTTGATTCTTACACACATGGATGGTGTTGAACTTCCAAATCCGGTAAATGCCGATATAGTCAAGAAATACTTTGTCTAAAAATGTGAAAAGAACAGCGTGGTAGGTCGAAAACCCGAAAGGGCGGCCTAGGCAAAAATGCGCTTCCCGGTGGATCGAAAACCCGCAAGGGCGATCCAGGCAAAAGTTAGGGACAAAAAAATGAATATGGAAAAGCTCGCTGAGATTGTACGCAACTCAGGCAAAAATGAGCGTCTCGATGAGCCGATATCCCGAAAGGGCGGTTCATGCAAAAATGAGATTGATAATGAAAGACAAGTAGCTATATCTGGCAAATCACCATCACTCCTTGGGGCATCTGCAGCTGTCAATGATCGTCTTCATCAGAAGCTTCTGTACTTGTGAATTCAAAATTTCTATGAAATGTAGTGGTCATCGTGTTCAATGTACCACCAACCAATAAAATTACCATTTTCCAAGCTTTGTAAATCCGTGGAGTTATGCCTTTGGCTGACTTTCACTCTTCTACATCAATTTGAGCCTGTGCTTTTGTTTGAAATTCTATTTTCTTTCTATTTTCAATGCTATATACAAAATACTTTCTTTCTATTTGATAATGCCAATGTCTGAAACAAACATCTTTGAAAATTGAAAAATCTTTCTCTGTCTATTTTGAAAGCAAACCTGAGCAACAGGGTACATTCAAGTGAAACATGCATGAATAAATGTATATCAATGTCTATTTCAATACATGTTATGAGCAGGTTGTTCTCCAGGATGATCTGTGGTCAATGGCAAGAATGAAAAAACAGAATGAAAAATGGGATAAAATGAAAATGAAAATGAAAAGCTCGCTAAGTCGAAAACCCAAAAGGGCAGCTTAGGCAAAAAGGAGCACCCCGCTGATTGACAACCTGTGAAGGCAATTCAGGCAGAAATGGGGCAATGAAAAGAATTTATTCCCGGTGGATCGAAAACCCGAAAGGGCGGTTCAGGCAAAAATGGGATTGAAAAATGAAAACTGGAAAATGAAAAATGAAAAAATGAAAAATGATATGAAAAGCATTGACCACAGATGCTAACATCCAATGTCTACCCAGCACTGACACGCCTAGCAACGGCGACCTGTATCAAAGAATCTTCCAAGGTTCCTTCTCCTGCAAGTTTTGTATATGTGATATGATATATTGCCCTCAACCATGGTTTCGATACGTCTCTCAACGACGGTCTCTCCAAAGAGGATTTCTATGTGTATATGTTATAGCACGAGCCACCACGTGCCCAATCTTCCAATGTTTTGTCTGTCTCTGTGAAACTTTCCTGCCAAACTGTAAACCAATCATGCATTTCAAGCATTCATACATGCATAATCATGCATTCTATGTGCTCATACATTTGATGATACCATACATACATGTTGCATTTCCAATCTCAATTTCAATTCAATTCAATCTCAACTTCCAATACAATTCAATCTCGACTCTCAATTCAATGTCTATGTCTATGTCTATGTCTATGCCTATGTCTGTGTCTATGTCTATGTCTATGCCTATGTCTCTGTTAAACTTTCAATTCAATTCCATGTTTGTGTCTCTGTTAATTTCAACTTTCAACACCTCTTTCAATCTTTCTCTCAACGTCAACTTTCAATTCAATTCAATGTCTCCGTCAATGTTAATCCACTCTCAATTTGCTTCTGGGCCAACGATAATGGTCATGTCTATCTTCGAATCAAGTCAATGTCTGTTTACCCTCAATTTGTATCTTGTTGAATCAAACCTCCAATGTATCTTGCTACATGTTTTGTTATTGGTCAAGTGGCTAGTTCGATCCAAAGAACATCTTGTACCTGCTTATATGCATGTGTTTCTGGTCAAACGGCAAGTTCGATCCAAAGAACAGTTTGTACCTGCCTGCATGTTGTGATATTGATCAAGTAGCAAGTTCGATCCAAAGAACAGCTTGTATCTGCTTTTTGCCTATGTTTCTGGTCAAGTAGCAAGTTCGATCCAAAGAACGGCTTGTACCTGTCTATCTGTTTGTGTTTTTGATCAAGTGGCTAGTTCGATCCAAAGAACAGCTTGTATCTATCTGTCTTTTGTTTGTATTCCCGGTCAAGTGGCTAGTTCGATCCAAAGAACAGCTTGTACCTTCCTGTTTGTTGCCTGTTCTTTCTACTTTGATGTCTGTAAATCCCTTGATGGGGTGACACAGCCTGTAGATTCCGGTTTGTTTGTCTTGCATTCATAATTGAAATGTTGCATGGCATTCATGGCTTTGAAAATATGAAAGCATATTTTTATGTCCAAAAATAATGTCATGTTTGATATTTAAGTATCTTCGTCCCGTCAAAACAAAGACTTCGTCTTGTGACTCTCCGGACAAAGAAACTTAAATAGGGGCAGCTGTTATACCCTAATTTTGGATCTAAAAATATTTGCTAAAAATGTTTTCTATCTCTGATATGTGTCTTTGACCTTTGAGAGATTGCCTATTTGTTACTGTTTACTCTGATATTTTACTCTGCTGTATTTGCATATTTCTACTGTTTGTGTTTGAAAATCTTTTCAATTGTGATTTTGTCTATGTTTTCTTGCATTTGAAACCACACAAAGGTTTTTCTTGCATCTCAAGTCATTTGAATTTGTCTCTGATCAATTGCATATTTCTCTGCATTGTATTTCAATCTTATTTGCAAAAATCATGAAAAAGGACATTTTAGTCATTTCCTGTATTAAAACTCCTTTTAATGCCTGAAAATTGTCTCTGAGTCTTTTCATTTAGTTTGTATAAATCCTTGCTTTAATTCTATGATAAAATTCATTTCAAAAATTGCATTTGAGTCATTTTGAGTCAGTTTACTCCCTAGGGGCATTTTGGTCATTTCACATAAAATTTTGACAGAGAGAGGTTACTTTGAAGTACCTCATTCTGTAGTTGGTTCATTTTAGTCCTTTTTGTGTTTTTTATTTTGTTTCACTTTAAGTTTTTTTTCCAAATTACCAATTTTAATTCAATTTTAATTTTAGTTTTATTTTTTGGTCTTTTTTGCATTTGAGTCCTCTAAAGTTTTTAAATTCTGTTTTAGTCCTTTTGCTTTTTGCAGTTTGGTCCTTGTCCTTTTAATTAATTGCAGATTAGTCCTTCAAGTTCACCAAAATTGCAGAAAAGTCCTCAAGTGTTAAAATTCAACAAGGCCGAGTTGTTCAGTTCCAGGGACAGGTGTCAAGAGCTTGGTGGTCTAAGGCAACACATGGCAGCCTATTTAAGGAGCCATCTCATCAATGCACAGTAACCAATTCCATTCATTCTCTGCCAACACATCACAACCACAGAAACAGAAAATATTTTCTCTCTCCATTCAGTTACAATCCAAAACCGAATTCTCCCAAGAACATGATGAAGATTCATCTTCATCTATGAACCCTAATTTTCCAGAATTTCAATTCACAACCAATTGCAACGAATTCACAAAGGTTCTCAGAGATTCTACGGAGAATCATCATCACCGAACCTTCCTCTCTGCAATTAAAGCTCAGATTCATCACTGAAGTGACGAATTTGAACGATCACAGTGAAGACGAGAAGAATAGAGATCGAAGTGAGAAGAACCGGTTCGGTACAATCGCAGAGAAGAAGCAGAAAACGAAGAAGGAAACAAAGATTCACCGATTTATTTTCGGTTTGTGAATCAAAGAACTCACCAGAAGACAACTCGAAGTTTTCCCTCCGTTTTCGCTCGATTCTCCGATTCACACCGAGGTAAATCCTCATCGTTCCTTCATCTGCTTTAAATTTCATCTTCTTCGCATGATTAAGCTTAGATTGGTGTAAATCCGAGAGTAGGAGGTTTCAATCCAAAGATTTTGACAAAAAGCTTCGAAAACCGTTAAAACCGAAAGGTTTAGTTGTAGATATACTCCGATCTAAGCCTCTTTTCAAGAAAATAATTTCAAAATCATAAAGAGGAAGAAAAGGCGAACTCAACGATGTAAGAAAAGCTTTGAAAATCACTCCGGTACGGCGGCGCCTTTGGCGAACCACCGTACCGGCGACGTTGAGTTCACCGGAGAACAAGACCGGAGGAGAGGAGAGTTTTGCAGAGCATCTCTCTCTACAAAAAAACCTAGAGAGAAAGGAGAGTGAGAAGTGAGGCGAACCGGTCCTTTCTTCTTTTTATAAACAGTTTTGAACCGCTCGGTTTGCTTAAACCATGCCGGTCCGGTTCGTTTCACTTCTCAAGATCTCAATCGTTAGATCAGTGGTTCGCCACGCGTATGCTTATGATGTGAAGTTTTTGTGCACCTGAACCTGCTTACCATGCGCTACGTATTTCCAACCCTTGGATCTAGGGTTTTGATGAGATCGGATCAATCCAACGCCTCTGAGGCGTTTGGATGATCCGGATCCATCAAGACCTTGGGCTTGGGCCTCCTTTTCTGCAGATCTTGTGTTTTACTTGTTTTTTTGCTACCTGCACACTGACTTTTGATTTTCACACCTCTGTTATGTTCAAAATGCTTTGGAAAATTCTATAAAAATTTGTGTATATTCCTGTTTTTTTATGATCTTTTTTGTGTTAGTTTTTATCTGAAAATTGTTAAAAAATATTGTGATGTTTTCTTGTTTTATTTCTTGAATTTCATGTTAAAAAACTTGTGAAAATTGCTTGATTTCAATTCCAATTCTTGATAAATGTTTGTGGTTCATGATATATGATTTTGTGAAGATTTGCTACTGTTTGAATATGTTTTTACCATATGTGTGTGTATGATGCTTAGTTGCTTGCTTTGCAAGTTTTTGTTTGTGAATAAATGATGTAAATATGTCTAAATTCACTTTAAAATGCAAAGTCTATCATGTTACTTTGGTTCTCATCATAAAATCTGAATTCATGTCTTGAAAATGTGTTGAATTGTGAGAATCATAAGTCATGTGACTTTTGCATTTTGTGGTGTGATTTTAGCTATATTTTGCATTATTTTGCTATGTTTTTGTGGTAATTTTCTTACTTTCGTTATGGTAATTTTACTTGCTTTTACATCTTGATATTATATCATGTGCTACTAACCCCTTTGTTCCATGTTTCATACATCATAAGCATTCCATATTCCATCTCCTCCTTCCCCTTTTAATTTCTAGCACTTTATTTTGCTTTAATTCATTTTATGCGAGATTAAGTTCTCGCAAGGATAGTAGTGTGTATCTAGGCCAATGATGTAAAAGGACAATGGACTCTAAACATGTACACCGACACTCACCGACACAAGCACACACCTCACATGGATACTTTAGATGTATGTTTAGGGTATGCATGCTTTAGATGTATGTTTAGGGTATGCATGCTTTAGATGTATGCTTAGGATTTGAAACTTAGTCAAAAATCATTTTCCAAAAAAACGTGAACAATCTCACTTGAAAACCTTTTTCCAAAAAAATAGGAGTCAAAACTCCTCCCTTTTTCTCTTTGTTTTCTTAAATAACTCTCAATGAATTTTTAAACATACTTAGACCTTTTTGCAAAATGACTAATTCCACCTCACATTTTCCCAATGCTTATGCCCTTGAGGCCTCTCATCTCAATTCTTCAAAATTCCATTTTCAAACTTAAAATCAACCAACAAAAATAAAAACTCTTTTTGGAAGAGAACTACATGGAGTTTGATCCCTTAAAAGGGTATGTAGGAAAGAAGTCAAAACTTCTCCAAGTCCAATAAAACAAAAATTCAAACACATTCTTCTCCCTCCAATTCTTAACCTAGCAAACCCTTAGGTGTAAATAACATTTTCAAATAGCATTTAAAAATAAAGCGCGTGTGTAGAAAGTAAAGACGGTTCCTATAGAATACTATAGTCGTTATAGGTGCCTAACACCTTCCTATAGCGAAAACAACTCCCGGACCTTGATTTTCAAGGGTTTTTCTTATTTTTCCCTTCCCAAGAAAAAATGAGATATCAAAGGTTAAAAAGGTCCAAGCTTGATCGATGCTTGACACCCGAAAAACCAAGATAAAACACTAGGCTAGACATTTTTTTGGTTTTATATATTGACATTGTTATATATAAGGCTTTGTATGTCTAATATGGGTATGTCTTGTTTTGGTTAATGCTCTTAAGTACAATAGAATTTCACATGATTTAGCTTTTGTTAATTTTTATGTTTGGAAGAATTGGTGTTATGATTCAATATATTTGGTATGGAAATATTTTTTGCTTTCTATATATATTTGTTTAACTGCCTAGTTTGTAATTTAATTAATTTCATAAAATGTGATGTGTATATTGATAGCAATGAAATGCCTGAAAACAAATTGTTATTCAGGGTAACAAATCTATACGAACAAATGATAGGTCGCCAAGTTTGTAGTGACAGAAGTAGTCGTAGGTAAAAACCATTTGTAGTTCTATACCTAGCTACGTCCAAATCCGTATGTAAAAAAAAAAAAAACATTTTTAGTTCTGAATAGGTAAAACCTAATCGTTTTGTCTAACAGCTAAATATCATCACTATAGGCTATAGTGATGGATCTAATCCGTAGGTAACCCCAGTATCGACCACGAAAAAAATGGCCGTTTGTATAGCTATTTAGGGCTATACCTATGGCGAAAGGATATTAACCTACGGTTTTTGTTGTCACTAAATGTCAAGTTTCTTATAGTGTTGGTTTGACTTAATAACTTGGGTGATTGAAGAGACTAGTGTTACAACAGAGACATGTGACATGTTATTCCATAAAAATAAAAAATAAAAAAACATTCTTCGAATTGGATGAACATATATTTAATTTTTTTTCATTGATCTCTTGAAGAGATATATGATCATGGCTACTAGGATTCTACTTTTTACTAAAAGCCGCATTTCAAATGCACACGTTACAATAATTATGAACATGAATGTGCTGAAATAAGAAACTATTTAATCATATGAATTTTTCTTTATCGATTTTATTTACTTTGATGGTTAACGCTATCTGCAAATTGATATGATTTCTATTTCAATTGCAAGAATGTGGAAATAACCATGTAAAAATAAAACCAAAGTCTAGTGTAATAAGGATCATATCTATGTTTGAATTTCATCACATTCTACATAAACTATCTATGTCACTATGCTTAATTTTGGACTTTTGTTTTTGCTTTTCTTTTGCAAATTAGCTTAGAAAATCAAAGTGTACCAGAACAAAAAGTAGAATTGTGTTCTAGTAGTTGAAGTTAAATAGTATATAAGTTAAGCTTTTCTTTTTAGATGTTAATTAATGACAATCAACGTTTTCTCAACCGAGATGTTTTGGTAAACAAGAGTTTTGTGTTTTCTTTGTATGCAAGCAAATATGCTACCTGATTAAGATAACAAGGTTTAGCATTCCCGTGAAGATTGGAAATCATAAGAAGTATAAAAGAAATCGGAAAATAGGAGAATGGAATATGAAGCAAGAGAAAACAATTGAAAGAAAAGTTGGAGAGATTGAGTGAACATTCGATATGATTTTGTATCTTTTCTCAAAGATTTGAATATTACATAGGATATTTTTGTTGTTGATTTTGTCAATAAAATTGTGGTGATGTTAGCCCAAATGTACTTGGACTACCTTGTGAATTCAATCACATAACATATGGAGAGAAGAACGAGTTATGCTACGATCGAGGATCAGGGTAGTTATTTATTGCATATGATCTCCTTTTCTGCTGTTGTTTTTGCAAATTTACATAAGTTCGTTTGATTAATAAATTTCCTCTTGTAACTAATATGGAACTTGCACAGATAATTTTTAAAGATTGACCTAACAGTTAACATTACTCCATAATCGACATTGCTGCAATGGGTTTTGGACATTAAATAACACAACAAAAATTATATTGATCTCAGTCTTTATTTCCTTAATGTTCATGTCTTTAGTTACAAGAATATTGATTAATATAATTTTTGGTGTGTTATTTAATATCAAAATCACCTATAATTATATTGTTCATTATAATTACAAATATTATATTGATCTCTAGTGCAATGGGTTTTCTATAATGTTCTTGTCTTTCATAGACCTAAAAAGATTTCTTTAGTTGATATTTAAGTCTACATTCATTACAATATCACATTACATTCTAGCAGGACAGTCCTATAGATTCTTGTGATTCCTACCAAGAAGTGTATTTGTTCTGATCGTTGGAAAATAAAAAAATTGCTTTTACATAAAAAAAAAAAAATTAGATTGGGTATTTGTGGAAAAAAATCAAATTGAATTCAATTCGTGTATGAATAAATTATATGTGTGTATGAATCGGATATCCTATGTGTGCAACAACAGAGCCGACATATCTCTTGAACCATATAGGACCACAATGTGTGACAAAAGTCTCCCTCAAAAGATTTAACACTATTGCATATTTCTCAAGTGTTCTAATGTCTAGGAATGAGAAAGAGAATCCACATTAAGGTTGGAAATATTTATAACTAACAACGCACATGGTATAAGTTTAAGTATTTTGCAAAAAATTCCAATGAATTCTACTAACATTGAGACTTTAAGAGGATAAGCCGTGTAAAACATAAAAGCACAATGTCAGAACTATGAAACCAAGTAACAAGATGATGCAAACTAACACAACACCAAAGAAAAAAGTTAGTGCAAGTTGTTGCAATCTCAAATACAGTCGAGAAATAGATGGTTATAACTTATAAGCATCAAATCAACAACATAACGGTTACATTGTATGTTAACAATTTATGACCACATAAATAGATCAGTTTATAGATAGCAAGAACCATCAAAATAAATGAAATTGATAAAGGAAAATTCATATGATCAAACATTTTTACAATTCAGCATGAGTATTTGACAATACACTTTAAGAAGTAGAATCCTAAAGGCCATGTCATATATCTCTTGGGAGAAATCAAAGAAAAGAAATTAACTATATCTTCATCCAATTGGAAGAATGCTTTCTTTATGGAATAGTATGGAACAACTCTCTGCTCTAACACCAATCCCCTCAAACATCCTGGTACTTAAGTTAAACCAACATATTTCGCCGTCTTTTTTTCTAAATAGTATATTTCCATTCTTCCCCGCTCCAATAGGATTCTCGAGGCAAGGGAAGGTTTCAACAATAAAAAGTTTAGTCCATGATTCTATTACACCGGGTTCACCCAAAATGGAAATGTGATACGTAGATGTCTCTTCATAATTTGAGATGAAAGCAATAGACCCATTCAATATCATTAAGTTTCTCCATACCAAAAAATTATAAGAACCATCATCAATGTCAGAGGGTATAGCTGTTGTAATGAAAGCTTCATTGCTGAAGTCAAATGATAGCAAAAATATATGTGTACTTCTTTGATCCAACCAATGAGACATCCCATCCATGTACACTTCTTCAGTTCCAGTATAAGTTGGGGGCATCTGATCCATATCAATTTTTCTCCAAGAGTTTTTGCGTAGGCTATATATCACCCAGAATGAAACACTTGAGTGAGGATCATCAAATGGTCTGCAAGTTGTGAACCGAATCACCTTAAAGTCATCTTTAACGCCGTCATAACCAACAAGATAATTAATGTGATTAGCATACGACTGATGAGGTACACAGAAATCAGGAATGGAAGGAATTGTCTTGAGTTCGTTGGTACTTGGATTCCACAAGGTAAGTTTCTCAATTCCATAGTAGTAAGAATGCAGACAAAGAGTGCCATTAACACTCGCTGAACCCAAAATTTCAAAACCAGAGGCATCCTCATCCAAATCATATGGTGGGTCATCATTGTCCTCTTGAATAGGTTGTCTGTCATCCCCATCCACTTTCGGCCAATCTAATTTAACTCTATTCTCAAACCTTTCACCAAAAAGTAAATACAAAACATGTTCTTGACGTCTTGTCAAATTTAGGAGAAGAGACATATCATGATAATAAGAATGGTCCTTTGATAAGAAGTTATTGTGGTGCATAGTCATGAAATGTCGGTTGTCAAATAAGAGAGACCATGACTTACGTGCGCATCCAAATCGTTTCAAAGATTTGATGGGAAGTTTTGACAGAACATAAAAGGCAATATCATCAGGTATATGTTTGCTAACCTCAACATTTGTTGGAGTCATCAGCGAACTCTTCATCATCTCTAACAAAAAACGTAAGTTAAAGAAACAATAATCAATAATAAATTTGGATACAATATTCAATTAAAGATCATCCATAAACCAAATTTATTCAATTATATCTGAGAAATCAAAACCCTCTAATTGGCCAACCAAAAAATAAAAAATTCAAATTTATATACATCATCAATTTAACAACAATATCTATCAACTTCACCATCGGAAATAAAAATCCATCAAATATTAACATAAAATCATTTCACACACATTTGATCGGATCAACAAATCCATTGATAAAATCATGAACCTTAACAATAAAATTACAAAATAAAATATTAAAAATATAAGATCAGATTGAAATTTAATTTTCTTGAAGAAAAAAAAATAAGTTTACTTATTTCAATTAAAACTATCAACAAAAACACACACACACACACACACAAGTAAAAAATGCTCAACCAAATCTATGAACTTCATATAAACCGAAAATCATTTCACACAAATTCTATCGACAAATAACACTAAAAAAATATTATCCGTTAATAATTGAAGCAACACCTAAATAGATTTTGAAAATAAATGAATTAATTTTTTGAATCAAATTGAAGAGAAAAACAAAAAACAAATCAATAATAATTTCATTATACGGGTAATAATTGAAGCAACACCTAAATAGTTCAAAGATTTTTCATTGATTTAGAAAATAAATTTAAACAATTTATCAAATCAAATTGAAATTGAATTCAAGTCAAGCTAGGGTTTGAGTTGAAGTACCTTGAACAAGAGATTCTTTAAGGTTCTTCAATTCATCATCATCATCTTCTTCTACCTCATGCGCTTGTCTTGTATTTGTTCTCATATTCACAGGGATGGAAATCAAGTGGCCAATGCTTTGGCCAAAAATGGTCAAGGATTAGCCCCTTTTGCCTCCCAATGGTGGGGTCAGCCCCCTAGCTTTATTTTGCCTTTTCTAGTTGGAGATAAGTCTAGGCAGCCTTTCCAAAGGTTCTCTTTTCAGTAACATTTTTTGTATGAGGTTCAGGCCCTATCCTGTCTTTATTTTAATTGCTTGATAAAAAAAAAAATCACCATATTCTTCTACTACAAAGAAAAGAAAAGAAAAGACACTTATCTTAAAAAAAAAAAAAATTGAATGAGATTTATACAAACACTATAATAAAGAATAAATAATATATAATTAAATGTAAATTATATAATAATGTTTTGTAAAAAAAATGGTCAATATAATAGTATTTTTATTTTACTTTTGTCAAGCAAAATTTATTCTTATTTATTGTGGTTTCAAAAAGAATATTACATCCCATAGAAATATAATAATATTACTTTTTCGTCAAATACAACTATATTACTTCCCTTAGAAAAATAATAATATTACTTTTTGGTCAAATACAACTATATTATGATGATAAATAATATTATTTAAAAGAATTTTATTGATATTTATGATATTTGAATGTAAGTTGGTTTTGATTTATATACACAATTGAAGTTGAGAATGTTTTTTGAATCTTTTCAAGATACTCTACAAATTCATGAATATCACTCGTGTTTAATTATATTCATGAACTTTGCTTCTGTTTTATGATATATTTTCATGATATTCATGAGTTTTTTTTTGTGTTTTATGTTTAGATTTAACTCTTGAAGTGGTAGTGCGACAAAAAAAATTTACGTCATTATATCCCCTAGAAGAAAATAGTTCAGTCATGAAGGTCAAATGGTTTATTGTCTGTGAACCAAATCACCTTATAGTCATCTTTAACACATTCATTTTTTGGACTTGAAGTAATTCATTCTAGAGGTCCAGAGGTTACTAGAGGTACAAAAGATCATGTGCTACAAAGGATCAACATAGAGGAACATCACAACCTCTTTAATCTCTAGACCTGTTGAATGAATTATTTTAAGTCCAAATAATGACCGGATTAAAGTATACTATGAGGTGATTATTAAGTTGACAACCATTTAACCTTCATGGCACAATTGTTTCTTTTTAAGAGATATATAGCCTAAACACAGTAACTCTTGGAGGAAAAATTATATCGATATAAGTTCTTATAGAATAAACGATGAACAAGTGTATATGAGTGGAGTGTCTCATTAGTTGACCACACACACATTTGTTGTTGTCGTTTGACTTCAACGATGATATTGTCATTAGAACACCCATACCCTCTTAATTAGAAGATTGTTTTAATAGATTTTTGGTACTGAGTCACTTGGTGAGATTGAATGGGTCTATTGCTTTCATCTTGAATAATACAGAGACATGTACATTTCAAATTTTTGGTGCATTCGGTGTAAAGGAATCATAGACTAAATTCTTAAAGTATATGCCGAATTAAGAAACTTTTTTTAATCATATGATTTTAGCTTTATCTATTTTATTTTGATGATTTGCTGTCTTTCTATCATCAAATTGATATAACTTCTATTTCAATTGTAATTTATATGAATGAGCTTTTGCCTTTACTCAATTGCCACTGATTTATGTAGAAATAACTAATAATTGGGAAACCAGGTAGTCTATATCTCTGATTGAATTTCATTACATTCTTCAATAAATATCTATGCCACCATGCTTAATTTTATTTTGGCTACATGCCACCATGCTTAATTGTGTGCTCTTGTTTTTTCTTTTATATTTTATTTTGGCTACATGCCACCATGCTTAATTGTGTGCTCTTGTTTTTTCTTTTATATATATTGCAAACTAGTTAATAAAATCAATGCATTCTAGAATAAATGCACAAAAAATCGTGTGCAAGTTTTTAAAGTCAAATAACCGGAGCCTTTTGGTTTAGTTGTTGATCAATGACAATAAGGTATGTGGATGTATCCCCTATGGAAAAAATTTCTCTTAGGAATATTTTGTAGGATCATCTAATTTCATTGGATTGCATTTGGGGTTCACTTTAGGTTTTGATCTCGTGCTTTTATTGATGCTGAACCTAAGGGTAACAGGGTAGTTTTTGTTAATCTTGATGCTTGTATGGCTTTACAGCTTGTTACTATCAAAGTACTTGATAGGCTTAAAGCAAGGTAACAATAGTAACTGATCTTCTTTCAATATATTACCATGATAAGAAATTATTGCAATAGATTGACCACGAAGAAGATTTTGGATAACTTATATATAGTAGTGTAGTTGTTGATAGATTGACTATTGTTGATAGATTTCTGCTAATAGAGTAGTTGTTAATGCCTTTGAGTTAATTTATTTTTCATATCAAGTATTTATTTTTCATATCAAGTAACATCCAATATAGCCTCATAAATTGTAATACTACAATAAACCCATAATATATTGGCCTGTCAAAATTGGATTCCATGTATTCACGCAGAACTATTATAGTCATTGGACGAATATTTGAAGGCTTATATTCTAAATTAGAACTAATTTCGTAAAAATAGAATATCAGTCATCTGATCTTCATCCAATGTCGTTATCCCATGCTTGTGTGACTGATCTTCATCCAATGTCGTTATCCCATGCTTGTGTGACTTAATGATTATTCGCTTGACTAGGAGAATTCAAATCAAACCTTTTATGTAACACGCCATTGCCCCTTTAAGTGGAACTCACGCCCATATTGGTCCTGGGTTTATCTCCGGTATGTTGTAACACAGTCATTTAAAAATTAGGGAAAGTAATCTAATATGTAGATCAAAGTGTTGGGTCATGAGCGGAGCTCGGGTGACTGTCCTCACATCTAGGTCTAGGCCAGAGCAACCTCACAAGGGAGAGTAATAGTGTACATTGTTAAGTCCACCTGTAAGGACTGTAGATGCTAGCTGTATTAGATTAAGACTGTTAGAATAGTTAGAGAATCTATAACTAACTATGCTGATGTGGCAAGTTACTTACCTGATACATTTCACTTCTACTTATGTTATATAAAGCAAACACTCTATTGTTACTGTTAACAATAATCATAATGAGGATATGAAAGCTTGCAAGCAATAACCGTTCTCATGAAGTATCACGATGCTTCAAGGTCCTTGACTTTCAAGCTTCTGCATAACGCAATCTTCTTCATCCTTAAGCTTCTTTTTTCTCATCATTGGCGTCTTCATCGCCACAACACGAATCTAATCATAGTGATTCATCTAGTTGTGTTGCTCTTCCCGTCACCACCAATGATTCAACAAGATCTGGTTTGACTCATTCTCTCACAATCAAATGTGATGAGAAGAACTTTCTACTTTGGAGTTAGCAAGTCGATGGTGTTATCACTGTGCATGATCTTCATCGCTTCATTCTTGATCAAAAAATTCCACTTCAACTCGCATCTGAGAATGATCGTCTTCGGAACAAGATCTCCGACGAATATCGCAAGTGGTTAACGAAAGATCAAGTTCTCTTCATATGGCTTCTTTCTAACTTATCAGATAAATTTCTTCCTCGTGTTCTTGGCTGTAAACACGAGTTTTAGGTTTGGGATAAAATTCACAAATTCTTCAATTCGTTTCTCAAAGCAAAGGCACGTCAATTATGTTTTGAATTGAAGAACACTAAGAAATTAGGTCGATCTATTAATGAATTTTTGCTTCACATCAAAAAATTGTTAATTCGCTGATTGCAATTGGGGATATTGTTTCAGATCAAGAACACAGCAATGCTATTGTAGATGGATTGCTAGAAGAGTACAATTCCTTTGTTCTTATGATTTACAGTCGCCTTGATTCACCTTCCATTGAAGAGGTTGAATACATTCTTATGATGCAAGAAGTACAGTTTGAAGATGAGAAAAACACAAGAAGGGAGAGTTAAATTTTGTTAGCTTTTTCTTCTTTTTAAAACTAAGTCTAATGTCCAGAGTCTGATAGAATTCAGAGTCTTGAAAAAAGTTCAGAGTCTTATGCACCAGATAAAGTAAAGAGATAGAGAGAAGAGAAAGACACAAAGCAATTATACAGGTTCCTTCCACAATCCCGAAGTAGTCCTGTCCCCCTTGCACTTCCAAGGATAGTTCACTAAAATCAATATCTGATTACAATTGCTCAAGCACAAAAGCAAGAGACTTCAAACTACTTAAGCACAAAAGCAGAATGTTTCCTATCCTCAAGCACACACGCAAGAGACTTCCTATGCTCAAGCACAAAAGCAAGAGACTTCTAAATAAACACAATTACAATGAAAATGTTTGAGGTAGAACACTTGATATACAATCAGTGGTGTTCACAATACAAATCAGATACATACTCTTTAATACTTTCTAAGATATGAAAGTTAATAAGAAATTCTAAGTGAATTTGATGTGAAAACAATTTCAACAGAGTTTTGGCACTTGTAAAATTGTTGTGAGTCTCTTACAATCTTCAAGTCTTCACTCATTTATATAGAGGTGTGAAAGAGACGTTGTTGATTGCCAGCACATCAAAAGAGTCGTTGTTGAAGCTTGATAATCACCAATGATCTGTTGCTTGATTTGGTTATTGTAATATGAAGGAACAATTTCAAATTCATTCCATGAATAGAGAATAACCAGCATAGTCACAGCTGCTATCTTGTACTACTACAGACATGAGGAGTGGAGTAGTGGTTGTACGATTGTACTATGTCCTTATCCTGTGCTCTTCAGTGGATAAGCATTCAATGCCTTCTAATTCCTCTGAAATAGCCGTTGCTCTAGGCTTCCATTCCTTCTGCAATCATATGCATTCAGAATAACAACTTTTAACTAACTTCAGCTTCAAGTCTTCAGACTCTGATGAACTCCAGCTTCTGAGGCTCTTCAGACTCTTTGATGACGTCAGCTTCTGATGGTCTTCAGACGCTCTTTGTCTTCAGACTTTGTCTTGAATCTTGCAACATAAGATTCCTTTTTGTAAATCCCATTACTCTCATTTGTTCTTTCAGAACCTATACTTGACTTATAATTTTTGACTATGGTCATGCACAGTTGAACAAATATTAGCATATCCAATTGACATTTTAATACCTTGTTATCATCAAAACTCAAAGGTGGTAATGTTAAACACATTTTGTTCTAACATAGTTTGATAAGTATCGTTAAGAATTAACAAACCTTATAGTGTTTGAGCTAATCTTGCACATTCTGATTTACCTTCTCAACCTGTCCAATAGGAGACCTAAGAGGTTGGGATTGAGTGCTACAATGTTGGATGTAGTCGTGGCAGAGGACATGGTTGTGGAAGAGGAAGGGGCAGATCGAATTCAAATCGCCCTCAGTGTCAAATTTGAGCCAAATCTGGGAATGATGCTACTTGTTATTGGTTTCACTATGATCAAGCTGGTCGTTCTCATCTATAACAAAGAGAACCTCCTTTTACCTCTCACATGCGTCCACTGGCCAATTTTTCTATGCAAGGGTTTCAGGCTCCTCCCTCTGAATATGTAGCATCTTCTTCATAGTCTGAAGCTTCTTAGTGTCCAGATTCTAGAGCTTCTCATGATTTCACCTTCAATCTTTAAAACCTTGCTTATCGCACCCCCTACAATGGTCTAGAACAGGTGCTCGTGGGTAATAGTCAACAAGTGTCAATTCAATCCCTAGGTCATTTTTCATTCACTGCTCCTTTTAATCCCAATGTCAAGTTGTCTTTAAATGATCGCTTAGGGGGGGTTTAGAGTAATTCAAGAAGAAATCATGCAAATCGTCAAATCAAAAACAACCGAAGAATTGTGAAGATTCAAGAGAAAAGAATAAAGATTCAAGAGGCCTCAGAAGACTTACAAATGGGAGGAATTTTGTTCCCAAAGTACCAAGGCAAATTATTTGAAGACGAAGACATAAAAACGATAGAAAATCAGAGATTGGACCCGAAAGGAAGACAAATGCGCCTAGGGCATTTGAAATGCGCCTAGGGCATGAAAACACATTTCATACGCCTAGGGCATGCATCGGGGAATGCATTATGCGCCCCGTGCATCAGTCAAGCGCCTCGTGCATGCAAAAAGTTGGGGAGCAACTGTCTTTTCTTGCTTTCGTTTTAGGTAAAGTCAGCACTTTTAGCTCAAACCCAGGTAGAAACTCTCACTATAAATACCAGTCTTCCTCATCTAGAATTTCTCGTTCAGAATACCAATCTTCTTCCTAATCTAGGGTATGTTTTTATCTTCAGTAATTTGTTTTTAGTTACCATGTGTAACTAAATCTTTTTAGGTTAGAGTTCTAAGATGAACCTCTGTATATTTTTGTTGGATATTTATTTAATTTAATTTGTCATTTGTTTATTTATTTATTTATGCTTTTGTCCACTGTATAGTTTTATTAGATTATAGTCTTTATTTCTGTGAGAGGTGCAACCCTAGATTAGGTACTTAGGTTGTGACAGGACCTAATATTTCTATCACTAACCGGATGCTTATATCTTGATATTTATATCCCTTTACTGATAACTATATGTCTAGGAAGTAAGTGATTATTAATTAGCAAAAGATGCAATAGGAATTGTTGACCCTAGACGTAGGTACCCAGTGGCTAGAACCCATTGGGTCGTGTGGTGCATTACCGAAGCTAGGAATTAACTGGTTAGTAATTAGGGAAACAAACACCTAGCTGTCCAACTTAAGGCTATAACCTAGTAAGACCATTCTCTTGAAACCCTTAGTAAGGTAGACGTAAATTAGGGTTTGCCCGTTTGTAGAAATATTGAGTAAGCTTAGAGAGAGTGTGTTATGAGTGTCCTAAGATTCATAGATGGGCAGACTTAAGGGGACCTTGGCCTTCATTGCCTTAGGAAACATTGGAAATCCAATTTAAGTCTATGTCTCAATTACCTTCGAATTAGCAAGACCCCGCACGTAAGGATCACCGTGCGATCAGCAGGTGCAGTTAGCCATCGGAGGGAAAGGCGTAATTAGGTACCTAGTGGCTAAAACCCATTTGGGTCAGGTGGTACCCTACCTATTTAGGACACTCCCAACGACCTTATCACTTTTATAGTCACCAAAAGATAAATAAACGTGACATTTAGATTACATATTATCCAACAACTAATATACAGAGGGGATTCGAAGAATCCTAATCGCTGCTTACGTTTCTGCAACCAAAACAGGTAAATTCGCTCTGTTGCAAACAGATAAAAAATTGCAACTTACTTTTATACCGTCAAAACTTACAAAAATAAGTAACTAGAATTGTTCAGAAGAAAAGACAATCCATGTGGATACGATACTCTACTTACTACTTTATTACTTGATGAAAACGAATAGTACACTTGCCATTACGCTATTACGCTAATCAAAGGTTAGCTAGTTAGTTAAAAAGAGCGTGACATTTAGATTACATATTATCCAACAACTAATATACAGAGGGGATGCGAAGAATCCTAATCGCTGCTTACGTTTCTACAACCAAAATAGGTAAATTCGCTCTATTGCAAACAGATAAAAAATTGCAATTACTTACTTTTATACCGTCAAAACTTACAAATATAAGTAACTAGAATTGTTCGGAAGAAAAGACAATCCATGTGGATATGATACTCTACTTACTACTTTATTACCTGATGAAAACGAATAGTACACTTGCCATTACGCTAATCAAAAGTTAGCTAGTTAGTTAAAAAGAGCCATCAGTAATGAAAACTAGATTTTTGTTATTGTTGAGTATATTCTTTTGCAATAGACTAACCATAGTTTAGTTATAAAAGCCCACGTATATTACGTTGAAAATTTTAGGTTGAAGACCTTATGTTATAGTGTATGCATGCAATTTGACATGTTTTTACTTCTTTGTTTTTTTTAACAAGCTTTATCAACAAGAAAAATTTGTAACAAACTTTATCAACAAAATTAAAAAAAAAAAAAAAAAAAAAAAAAAAAAAAAAAGAAAGCCTTGCACGGGTCTCAAACTAGCATAGAAGAAAAAACAAAATACTCTCCTAAAATTCTAAAGAATTGTTTTTTACTTTTGTGATAAGACTGCTTACTACCCTCATATATCCGGGCAGTACTTTGGTGCCATTAATGGCACCGTGCCATTAAATCTGGGTCATTAATGACACCAAGATAGATGTGTTGTGTGGCCCAGATGCAATGGCAATGTGTTTGTATGGCCCAGATTTAATGGTACGGTGTCATTAATGGCACCAAAGTGCTACCCCATATATCCCACTTGATGAAATATTTTTGACTTGGGATGTCCTCCTTACATCTGCCATCCTCAGGTGAGACTCACCTGGTGAAAGCTTCGTTCACTTGGATGTCCAAATAAACGTCATAATAAATTGTCAATATTAAATATATTTAACTAATTTGTTGTTAAAAAAATTACTTTATAATTTTAAATTTAAAATATTATTATATATATTGACAATTTAATTATATATGTATTGTCGGTGGGGGAAATATTTAAGCAAAAACAAAATATCATAAAATATTTCTCTTCTTGTATGATAAGAATGAAACTAGTTGAAAGTGTTAGCATAATTGTAGGGATTGTTAGTATATCTTTATAATGACACTAACAATCCCTACAATTATGCTAACAGAAAGTTATTTTAGCAGAAGATAACTCATCTCCGCACTCCTAAACTTACTAAATAATTCAAAACAATATATAAACTACCGTAAAAAATTTATTTAAAAATAGATAACAAAATCCCATAATGTTTTTGCCCCGTTCGTAGACGAGCATCAACCATCAATCTTGTGCATCTTCTTGTGTACCAAATGTTGGTGTAAGGGGTAATAATTCCTAAACCACGAAAATACAATCATATATATAGACATAAAAGCACAATGTAAATAGGGTAGCAAACATTCCCACATGAAAGATAAACATTCACATAGAAATAAAAGGAATAAAAGTAAAACTTTATGTTATGCATACGATGCATGATATGCAACTAGACCATGACCCGGATATCGCCCTATTTGGCATAATAATGTTAATCACCCCCTTCGTCTTTAGATGTTTTAAGAAATATATTCAATTATGAAAAGTGGTAATTTTGTGGAATTGATAAGCTATGTGGTTTGTGAGTATAAAACTACAAAGATGTAAATAGAGATTATATTGCATCCATAGCATGACATAAAATAGCATAGCATAGCATATAATAGTGTCATAAGTGCCAAAAAGGGAGATTCATATTCATGTGCCAAATAGGACGATTCATATTCATAAGCATAATGGGGTGATTAAAATCATTTTGCCAAATGGGGCAATTAAAATCATTTTGCCAAATGGTGCGATTAAAATTATTATGCTAAATCGGGAAATATTCGGATCATGGTCTAGTTGCAATTCATGCACCTGCATTAACATTAAGTCTTGTGTTTGCTCTTATAGTAAATTTTAGAGTGGTGAATGTCTTAGCACGATTCCTAGATGATGGTTGTATATTCTTGTTTGATGTCTTAATTTATTATTGATTTTATTTCATGGGTGTTGAAGACTAACCCTTACAACCAACATTTAAGTTAGCAAAGAAGTGATTATGTGCGCTTGATGTTTGCTTGTGGCGCGTACGGGGGACAAAGTTGGGTTTTTGATTGGATTGTAATATTTAATCATTTTAAAGGTTGTTTATTTTAAAAATTTTAATTAAATTACTTTAAGAAATTTTGTCTAAGTTCCTGTAGGAATTATTATTGAAAAAAAATAGTCTTATATTTCTAAATGAAAGAAATAGATGTAATGTCTTGGATCAAAATTCAGGACATTACATATTACATTAATGATCTTAAAGTCTCAACCGGTGAAAGCAATATTCACTATAAACCCACAAAAAATGTCATATGAATTGTGAATAGATTTTTTTTTTATAAACTGATGAGCCCCAAGAAGGCACCAACAAAGAGTGGGATACGCGGGCGGGGGGGGGGGGGGGTAGAATTGTTGACAAGATCTCTCTCTACAGGTGGTGCCTCCCACCAAGTGAATTCATGGAGATCTAAACCTAAGGTTGCTAGCTTATGTGAACAATGGTTTCCTTCTAAATATATGAGAGACAACAAAGTTCATATTTTTTTTTAACTTTGACATACAAACATCTATTTTTCAATTGCTAGGGAACAAACTGAGGTGACTTAAGCGCTAAGGTAGCTAACTTAGACTCACTTTCAATCCAGATAGAAGGACAATTTCTATCATATGCACATTCAATTGCTATAATAATCCCCATGATTTCAGCATATAGAGCATTCAAAACACCAATATTATAAGCAAAGCAACCTAAACTATGTCCCAAATTGTTTCTGAAAATTCATGCGCAAGCTACTGAACCTACAGCACTAAGTGCAATTCCATCCGTGTTAAATGATGGATCTTTGTTCACGAATAGCAATCAAAGTGAATTGTGCAGAAAGGAATAAAGAAAAACAAAACGTAAAGAAAGAAGATAACAATAAAAATTCAGTTTTCATTCATATCCTTTCTAGAGAGATGAGCAGTGCTTATATAGCTAGGTTTAGATAGACCTAATACATTGTGGGCCTTGGGCCTCTTAGGAAAAACAAGTAACTTGCTAAAGCTAAAACAAGAAGCCCTTAAACTTTTAACACATAGTCCTTAGTCCATATAGGCTTTTGAGTATTCCTTGGGGGTCTGCCAGCAATTTCCTCGCTATCATTACCCTCCGGTTCAGTCACAACCTTGTCCTCAAGGTTGGAATTTGGTGTAGGGACTGAGGTAGCTGAGACCTGCTCTGATGGTTGAGAATCAAAAGGTGGAGAGAGGTTTTGTTTCACAGTGAGGTCTCCTTCTTCTTCGTTTTCTTCATAAGATTCATCTTGCAAGTCTGGTGGGATGGTTTTGAAATCAGAAACAGGATCGGTGCCATAGTATGCTCGTAGCTGTGATACGTGAATCACGGGGTGGATTCTGGACGCTGGAGGTAAATCCAATTCATAAGCCAAGTTGCCTATCCTGCGAAGAACCTTGAATGGACCAAAGAAACGTTTGGAAAGCTTAGCAGAGGGACGTCGGTGTACTGTTTGTTGACGGTGAAGTTGCAGCCTGAGCAAAACCAAGGTACCAGGTTGGAAAACGCAAGGTCTGCGATGTTTGTTGGCTTGATGCTCCATAATTTGTCTGGTACGCTTCAAATTTTCTTTTAATGTGGCTAACACTGTTTGTCTCTGCTGTAAAGTCGCGTCCAGATCTGGAATGGTGGTCTGTTTGTCAATATAGTCAAGTATGGTGGGTGGAGGTCTGCCATACAGTGCCTCAAAAGGGGTCATTTGGATTGCAGAATGAAGAGACGAGTTGAACCAGTATTCTGCCCAGTGTAGATATCTGAACCATTTCTTTGGGTGATCGCTTGCAAAGCATCTGAGATAAGTTTCTAAGCTGCGATTGACAACTTCCGTTTGACCATCGGTCTCCGGATGATAAGCCGTACTGTATTGAAGGGAAGTACCTTGGAGTCGAAATAATTCCTTCCAAAATTGACTCAGGAATAGAGGATCCCGGTCGGAGACAATTGATTTGGGAAACCCATGTAAGCGGCAAATCTCTGTAGAAAACCTGTTGGCTAGATCCTTCGCATTGAATTTAGTTGGTAGGGCTAGGAAGTGAACATACTTGGTCAAGCGATCACAAATTACCCAGACAACGGTGTGGCCGAAGGAAGCAGGTAAATGGGTTACAAAATCCATAGTAAGTTCGTCCCAAACTTTTTCTGGAATAGGTAAGGGTTGTAACAGACCTTGTTTTTTTGCAGGAATATATTTGTTGTGTTGGCAAGTGACACAGTTGCGTATGGCCAGTTTGGTTTCAGAATAAGCACCAGGCCAGAGGAAGGATGCAGTGAGACGGGCAATGGTTGGTTTCAAACCAGAATGTCCTGCTACAGGTGTTGAATGAAACTCAAGAATGATGGTGTTGCGTAAGTTTTGAATATCAGGTATGAAGATGCGACCTTTGTAGTACAATAACCCTTCCTTAAAGTTGTAGTGTTGCTGCTTGTTAGGATCCTGGAGGATCTGTGAGATTAACTCCTTCCCTGTTGTGGCAAAATAAGACTTGAGCTGAGCTATGATGTTTGGAACCGCAGAGGAGACAGAGAGTAACAGAGCATCCGGGGACTTGTCTTCGTGCTTCCGACTGAGGGCATCTGCAACCAAATTACTTTTACCAGGTTTGTAAAAGATTTGAAAACTAAAACCTTGCAATTTTGCGGCCCATTTTTGCTGTTCGGGCGTCTGGACAGTTTGCGTCATCAGTTCCTTTAAGCTCTTTTGATCTGTGAACACATAAAATTGCCTTCCAATTAAATATTGACGCCATTTCTTTATTGCTTCAGTGATTGCACATAATTCCCTGGTGTAGACTGAAGAATTTTGGAGCCGGCTGCACATTTTTCTGCTGAAAAAGGCCAATGGGTGACCAGCCTGTGAAAGGACCGCACCAACAGCAATTTGAGAGGCATCAGTTTCGAGGCAGAACGGTTTGGAGAAATCCGGTAGCTGAAGCACAGGAGTTGTAGTCGTTAGTTTCTTCAAGCTTGTAAAAGCCTCCTCGGCATGTAAATTCCAAGAAAACTTTGTAGATTTGAGTAAGTCAGTGAGAGGAGCTGCTACAGTAGCGTAATGATGAACAAAACGGCGATAAAATCCCGTGAGGCCAAGAAAACCTCTGAGTGCCGTGAGAGACCGTGGCTGTGGCCAATCTAGAATAGCTTGAATCTTATCCGGATCTGGTGCAACACCTTGAGCAGAGATAACATGACCTAAATAATCAACCTTAGAAACTGCAAAAACACACTTAGAGATTTTGGCAAAAAATTTATGTGTAGCAAGCAGATCTAGTACCAAACGTAAGTGAATTAAATGATCAGACAT
This sequence comes from Medicago sativa, assembly GCF_051527215.1. Taxonomy (NCBI): domain Eukaryota; kingdom Viridiplantae; phylum Streptophyta; class Magnoliopsida; order Fabales; family Fabaceae; genus Medicago; species Medicago sativa. Next base: position 31,809,177 of record NC_140756.1, on the reverse strand, counting down.
AGAACGGCTGTAAATGAGAATATCATCAAAGAAAACTAAAACAAACCATCTAAGAAAAGGTCGAAAAAGATCATTCATTGCGGACTAAAAAGTAGAAGGGGCATTAGTTAAACCAAAAGGCATAACTAGAAACTCATAATGACCATCAAAGGTCCTAAATGCTGTTTTATGTGTATCTTCCGGCACAACTCGAATTTGATGATATCCAGAACGCAGATCCAACTTGGTAAAAATTGAGGCATCTCCTAACTCATCTAAAAGTTCATCAATGGTAGGTATAGGGAAGCGGTCACGGACAGTGGCTGTGTTAAGGGCACGGTAATCGACGCAAAAACGCCAAGTTCCGTCTTTCTTACGGACAAGTAAAACGGGGGAAGAGTAAGGGCTGTTGCTTGGGGTGATGGTGCCCTCTTTGAGCATGTCATGAATTATGGAGGTCATGGCATCTTTTTGGGAGTGAGGGTATCGATAGGGTTTAACGTTGATGGGTGGAGTATTGGGAAGGAGAGGAATTTTGTGATCATGAGGGCGGGGTGGAGGTAGGCCGTGAGGTGGTTGAAAAACGGTAGAGAAGGTTTGTAAGAGTTTCTGAATGTCTGGGTCGTTATGGGTGGGTAATGGTAATTTGGGGTGTTGATTGTTAGCTGTATGTGGGGATGCAGCGGAGTGGTTAGGCAAAAGGGTTACTAGATGCATAGAAGCTACTGCATCTGTGTGTAATAGGTGGCGAACTTGATTAAGGGTAGATAATGTAGGTGGTATGTTAGGCTCGCCTTGAAGAGTAACTGTTTGAGTGTTATGGGTAAATGAGATAAATGGAACGGAGAAGTCTGCGTTGATTGGTCCCAAATCACGCAGCCAGGCCATGCCTAAAACGACCTCGGCGCCTTCGATAGGAAACAAATAGAAGGGAATGGTGAAAGTGTGAGTTTGTAGAGTAATAGGAATGTCCGGACAGAACCCTGCGCAATTGATATGGGAGCCGTTTCCAACCATAACTGAAAAATTGGGTATAGGTGTTTGGGGTAGGTGTAAGTGAGAGGCAATGCGTGGTTGGATTATATTGTGAGTGCTGCCGGTGTCTATAAGGACAGTGACCGGAAGACCAAATAGGAGACCTTTGAATTTGAGTGTGCGTGGGGATGGCTGGCCTGTAAGTGCTTGGAGTGATAGTTGAAAATAAGTGTCAACTGTTTGTATGTCTGGGTCTGGCTCTAGTTGAATGTCATTTACACCCAAGGTCTCTTCTGGCTCCAAAATGAGTAGGAGGTACCTTCCCGAGGCGCAACGATGTCCGGCGACATACTTTTCTTCACAATTATAACAGAGCCCTTGAGCTCGTCGCTCTTGCATCTGTGCTGGAGACAGACGACGGATTGGTACCTTGGTGGGATTTTGGGATGGAGGTTGGGTTTGTGGCGGGGGTGTTATTGTTGGTTTGGGAGTGGTAGTAGTAGGGATATGGTTTTTGTTGGACAACGTAGCAGTGTTGGTGGTTGAGCTTGGGGAGGGAGCAAAAGGTCGTGGAAATTTAGGGCGTGTGTCTTTGATTTTGGCCTCAATAAGTTTGGCCAACCCGATAGCTTGGGAGATGGAATAAGGCCGCTGGATTGCTAGCTCATGACGTATTTCTGGAATGAGGCCCGAAATAAAACAGTTCAAAAGAGCCTCCTGTGGTAAGCCCAGAACTCTATTGCCCAGTTTTTCGAAACTGCTTTGATAATCAGCGACTGACCCATTTTGACGCAACTTGAATAATTGTGCCTGATGGTTTTCATATGTGGAAGGCCCAAAACGAAGCTCCATAGCACGAGCAAAAGAGTCCCAATCAGTCAATTGATGATTTTGATACATCCATTTGTACCAACTAAGAGCTTCCCCTTTCATGTAAAAAGATGCCAAGGATAATCGGGATTCAGTAGGAATATTATAGAAAGCGAAAAACTGGTCTGCCTGAAACAACCATTCAAGCGGGTCTGAGCCGTCGAAACTTGTCATTTCGACCTTTGGGGAGCGAAAAGAAGATGGTGTAGGTGTGTGGTAACCGGTGACGTAAGGAGAGGTGGAGTTATGGAGGGGTGATTGATAAAATGATTGAGGTTGCTGTGGTGTGGAGGTAGGGTAAAGAAATGGGACGGAGCTGGGGGATGTGGTGCCGGTCGTAAGTATGGGTGGTGGAGGGTAACCCGAAGGATGTATGATGGGCTGAGTAAAGGAGTACAGGTACGGTTGAGTGGGAATTGGAACTTGCAGGGCGGTGGTGTAAGGAGATGATATAAAAGGGTTAAAGGGTGGTGTTGAAGGGTTCACGGTTTGGAAAGGAATGGATAATGGGATGGTTTGTGTGGCGGTGAGGCCATGTGTGGGGTTTGGGTGATTTAGGTTTTGTAAGGGAATGGATAAGGGGGTGGTATGTGTGGTGGTGGGGCTTTGTGTGGGGGTTGGAGGAGTTAGAGTTTGCAAGGAAATGGGTAAAGGGTTGGTTTGTGTGGAGGTGATAATAGATTCATAACCAGGCGGAACAGAGGGTGTTGTAGTGATACCTGGTGTCGATGCCGTCGGTGTGGGGTTGGTTGTAGGATGAGATTTGAGGGCCTCCATGATCAGTGCTGTGAGGGACTCATGTTGAGCAGCCATTTGTTGCTGGATGTTTAAATCACGAGAATCCATCAGCTGCTGTTGGTTATCGAGTTTGGTGTTGAGGATACCAAGTTGTTCAGTGAATTGGAGTTTGGTGGTTTGGAGAGAATCTTCAAGGCGCTGCTGGGTGGCCAGCAAGGCTTCATCAATTTCTCGGGTAGGGGGGTTTGAGGGTTTTGGAGGCATTGAGTGAGTCAATGAAAGCACCAAATGATGGATCTTTGTTCACGAATAGCAATCAAAGTGAATTGTGCAGAAAGGAATAAAGAAAAACAAAACGTAAAGAAAGAAGATAACAATAAAAATTCAGTTTTCATTCATATCCTTTCTAGAGAGATGAGCAGTGCTTATATAGCTAGGTTTAGATAGACCTAATACATTATGGGCCTTGGGCCTCTTAGGAAAAACAAGTAACTTGCTAAAGCTAAAACAAGAAGCCCTTAAACTTTTAACACATAGTCCTTAGTCCATATAGGCTTTTGAGTATTCCTTGGGGGTCTGCCAGCAATTTCCTCGCTATCATTAGATTTCATCCACCGGAAGATTAAAGGGTGCCAAAATACCTCCAAAATTTTAGGGGCTTTTGGGGGGTGACAGTCAACCTTGAAAGCTTTAAGAATTGCAAAATCAAAGATTGAGGAATTTGTTGCTAGCTTGGTGAAGTTACTAATCATGGAAGCATTTGCAGTGATGAGCGAGATGGATGCATTAATGTTGGGAGTCTTGATAAATTTCTCATTGTTCTTGCATGTCCAAATAGTGTTTAGAATTCCAACAACTGTTGATTATTACTATTCTGCAATGAGGACTCCATCCTTTATCTGAAATTTCAAGTGTAGACAAAATAGAAGAAAGATCAATTGTACGTTGAATGATAGATTGGAGTCAATTCCATGGAGCAGTAGAAAATGTGCATTGGAAGAACAGATGATTAGAAATTTTTGTTTTCTTGCGGCATAAACTACATCTAGAGGGCATCTGGCAGCCTCTAATATGTAAGTTCTCATTTGTAGGCTTTTTTTTTTTTTGTGAATGAGTCTCCAAACAATGAATGATTTAGAGGGTGGAATATCAGCATTCCAAATGATTTTGGCCCATTTCTTCTAATGACCAGTAGTAGGCTAAAGGAATTTGCATCCTTAAGAGAAAAGTCTCTGTTGGAAAATATATAGAGCGTGAGGGAGCTAGTGGTAGGGACACACATTAGTGATGAGCATATTGTAGGAGGAGACACATTAGTGATATGGTGAAGCCTTCAATATTATTGACATTGCATCTCAAAGGTTTAAAGGCTTAAATACAATTGCACCCATCTAAGTCTATTTATAGGTGCTTGAGGATGTTTCTAGAACTAGAATAATCTAGGCCTTTTCTACATTAGAATATTATTGATGTTTCTAGGCTACAACTTAACCTAGACATTAATGGAACAATCTAGAAACATATAGTAACTTTAAGCTCATTCTAGTTTTCTCTAATGTATTCTAGAAATATCTAGAAATGTGCATCATATTTCAACACTCCTCATTGATGCATATTTCGAAAACTTCAAATGTAGTACGTAGTTGCTCAAACATAGATTTGTGCTATCATCTCCTCCTGCATTGATACTCTTCATAGTTGATCAATTTGACATGATAGAAAATTTGTGCCACCTCTTGCCATAATATTTGTTATTGGTCTCCTTGCTAGTCTTGTTGAAGACTTCTGCATGGACCATTCTTCCTCCTTAGTTGCATGTGAATCTCCTTGTCGACATTGTTGAAGATTTCTGACAGGGAGAATTTCTTGTTCATAGTTGCTTGTGAGTCTCCTTGTCACTCATGTAGTAGATTCTTGACAGGGACTCATTCTTGCTCTGGTAGTTACCTATGCTTGTACTCAAGTTAAGCATCAGAGGTCACAGGTCTCCATTTATATTTATTGCCTGGACTTGTGCTCTATTCGAACTTGAGTGTCTTATTCGCCATAGGTCTTCGACATGAGTCGGACTTGAACTTTAGAGGATCGGCCTGTTAGGCTACCTGAACTCCTCTATAGCCTTCTTAGTTTTTTTTGTTTGAACTCAAACAGAGTAGAGCCTTGTGGCTACATGTACTCCTTTTGTGTTTGAGTCATAGACTGAGAATTTCTACTTTTGTAGAATTCATGTTATAGAAGAACATATAGTTGGTGACACGAGGTCATATTTTGCTACGCCCTGTTAATGACCGAACGCAGCTCTGATACCACTGTTGGAAAATATATAGAGCGTTAGGGAGCTAGTGGTAGGGACACACATTAGTGATGAGCATATTGTAGGAGGAGACACATTAGTGATATGGTGAAGCCTTCAATATTATTGACATTGCATCTCAAAGGTTTAAAGGCTTAAATACAATTGCACCCATCTAAGTCTATTTATAGGTGCTTGAGGATGTTTCTAGAACTAGAATAATCTAGGCCTTTTCTACATTAGAATATTATTGATGTTTCTAGGCTACAACTTAACCTAGACATTAATGGAACAATCTAGAAACATATAGTAACTTTAAGCTCATTCTAGTTTTCTCTAATGTATTCTAGAAATATCTAGAAATGTGCATCATATTTCAACAGTCTCCTTAAGTTGAGTGTTTCCAAATGAATTGATCTACTTTGAAGTTTATACGGATCACCACTTTACTAATCTGATGGAGAAAATTGGGGAAAAGGGCTTGTAAACTCTCAGGGAGACTCCATTGATTATTGGCTATGTAATCATTCACTGCTGACTTGAGGTTTTGGTGGATATGATGAGGGATATGAAACAAATCCACTAAAGGCACTCCAGATCATTCATTGAGCCAACAATTAATTTTCTTTCACATCACCTATTAGCCAATAAGAGTTACCAATAATGTGATTTGAATGTGATTTAAGACCACTCCAAATAAAAGAAAAAATATGGTAGTTAATGTAAGAGAAATGATATTTTGACAACCACTTTTTGACAACTTTTGGACAACTTTCTCTTTCATACTCACATGATGTTGTTATCCTCTCTCTTCCTTTTTTTCTCTCCATTGTTTTTGACCAATAAGAAGTGAGAAAAACAAGGTTGTCAACAAAGTTGTCATCAAATGGATGTCAAAATATCATTACTCTTAATGTAAGTATTTCCCCTCGTAAATCTACTTCTAAGGAAAATAGCCCAAAGCTTCGTTTAAGATTAAAAAGGATATTATGCCCATACCACCTTCTGAAATAGGTGTGCAGATAGTTTTCCATGCCACAGTTACAAGATTTTTCTCTAAAATTACAATTTGGACTTTGTAACCAAAATAGAGTAATCAAATACATGACTTGATAACTCATCCCAAATTGTCACAATCAAAGCGGAATTCTCCCAACTTGAACTTCAAGACAATCAACCTGTATTTACTACGCAGCAAAGCCAAACAAACACAAATAATTTTTTTTTTTGAAGAAAAACAAACACAAACAATTAAGGGGTGAGTTTTGAATACATATGTAATAGTATAAAACAATTGAGAAAGACACGCAAGAAATCAAATTGGAACCGTACGTGTTAGATCACTAACATAATATTCAAAAACTTTAAAAACATGATATATCAGCACAATCCACATTAGTCACAAAATCACCAAAATATAACATTTCAAATCTTCACGAATATAATGTCACAATTATTTTTATGTATCTTATTTCTTTTGATCAATTCACAACTTTGATGTCGGTTACCCTAGAATCACTAGGTTAAAAATCCGCTCTTCAGTCTTGCTGATCTAGTTTCGATGTTCTAGAACATCAAAAAAAGTTCACCACTTTGATGCCTCATTGCTTTGAAACTATTTGTTTGTCACACAAATTTTGGTAACTAGCATGTTACTCACATTATTTTTTCAGCTTTTTGTTTTTCTTTTTATTTCTTGAATAAAGTTCTATCTTATAAAAATAATGCATATTTAATATAAACTTTATTTTAATATAAAAATGTATTTAAATTAATAAAATTTGTTTTATATTATTTATGATATGTTTAAAATAATTATTGCAACGAGTTTTACGTTAAAACTTATACATTAAATTTTGGAAAAGGAGGAATCGCAAGTTTGAACATATGTCATATACACCCTCCGGTCACTAATATAAGCAAAAATCCACTTTTTAGATACATTCAATTAATGATGTATGTGACATATAATAAAGACCACATGCATCATTAATTGAATGTATCTAAAAAGTGAATTTTTGCTTATATTAGTGACCGGAGGGTGTATATATTACTTCTTCCGTCTCAAATAATAGTTGTTCATGGTTTGTACACGGTTTTTAAAGAAATTAGTAATTGTGTTGATTTCATTAATAAAGTTAATATCATTTATCAATATACCCTTATTAATTGTAGTTAGTGGAGTTGTTAATTTGTATGAAATTCAATAAATAAGGGTATCATAGTGGAAAAAATAATAAATGATGAATTGATATTTTACAATAACAATTATTTTGAGAAAAAAAAATGCTAAAGAGACAACTTATTTTGAGACAGATGGAATGTATTTTTGCATTATTTCAAAAAAAAAATATTTTTGCAATATTTTTACGAATATGACTATACAAAGATGACTATTTAATTTTTGTTTTTTGGTTTATCATATTTCTGTATAAAGTTTACACAACTTATTGATAATGAATAATTACTTTTGAAATAAATAAATAATAATTAATATATGTTGAAGATCTTGTTATACATAGAAAATGAGTCATCTCTCTCAATTAACTTTTCTTCATATAAAAAAAATCATGATTTAATATCTAATATTTAATATATTATTTTGTCAAGTAGACCAGTAATTAAAAATTCACATTTTTAAAATAAATAAATAAGATATCTAAAAATCGAACTTCAATCTCTATATATACTATACATTGTTTTTATCAACTGGTAAATGCAACATGACATCTTTAATATTTAATTTATTTATAATAAGTTATTATAAATATATTGTGTTGACTAAAACTTATTGCTATTATTCACAAATGATTTAATATATGTGCATTGTTAAAAAAAAAAAGAAAAAAAAACTTTTTTATATATGCATTTAAAAAAGTATTTAATGTGACATGATTTGACTTTTTTAAATAGTGACATGATTTGACTTTTTTTTTGTGGTGGCCGAGGTTCGAACCCCAGACCTTGCATATTTTATGCATTGTCCATACCAACTGAGCTAAGCTCACGAGGACGTGAGATGATTCGACTAAATACACGGTTTATTATCTCTTTTTTACACATGCATCCTAAGAAAAACTTTTCAATATGACGTGTTGATTTGATTTTATTACAAAATTTAATTTAATGTGATTTAATTGAATACACATTTAACTTTTTCTCTATATCATTTCAATTTTATCGGATGTATTCGAAGTGATACATTTAACTTTTTTTAAAATTAAACTTAGTAAAGTCTTTGATTCCTCTCTATATATCTTCATTTCATTCCACAACTTCGATCCATTCCACAATGCTCTAAAACCATTGGTCCGTCACAAAAACTCCGTAACCAACGTGTTACTCTCAGAAACCTTTCTCACACATTGCGTTGAACGAATCCTCAGAAACGATGAAGTGTGTTTTGTACCTTTGGATCTGAAAAATGGGTTCCTTTGATCTCATCGCGTTGACCTTAGGAGCAATTCTTCTCTTCAAAGCTTTCGATTTCACCTTCTTACTCTCCTTCTTCTACTTCTTCTGATCTCTCTCAACTTTCTCTATTACCATGAAGAAGAAGCTCGATACGCGTTTCCCTGCTGTGAGTATTTTCTGTTTTTTATTTCCAAAGTTTTGATCTTTTTTGTTATTTTATACTGTTTTGGAATTCAATTGAGTATATTTTTATTATGTGGGTTTTCTTAAATTGTGTTTTATGTGCTTAATTGTATTTGGTAATTTAGCTTAATTAAGATAACATTTTTTGGTTTGCATAATTTAATTTTGACCTAATTTTTGGGTTTTATGATGCTTGAGCTTGATTAATGAAGTTGATGGGTTTTGAGTGATGTGGTATTATGGAGTTGTGTGATTTTAATTTTTTTAGCTGCTTAGCTTAATTATGGAAAATATACTTTTACTTCATATTATTTGGTAGTTTTTGGCTTACATAATTTAATTTTAACCTAATTTTTGGATATTGTACTTTTTTGTTTTGTTTTCTTTTGTTTTATGATGCTTGATTATTGATTTGATGGTTTATGAGTGATGTTATCATTTTTTAGCTGGTTAGCTTGGTTTGGGTTCTATAAATCTGTGATGCACTTACACAAATACAACATTGAGACACCACATTGAGCATAACAACATGTGTCAGTGTCGTGTCTAGTGTCCGTGTCAGGTGTCCTACATCGACACATGTTGGATGCCTCAGTGCTACATAGTCTATGAACCTAAAAATTTCATATTGGAGTTGTGTGATGTTACCTTTTTTTTAGTTGTTTGGCTTAATTTAGGTAATATGATCTGTGAAGCACACACACTATACCGGACACAAAAGTCAACATAACTGCATGTGTCAGTATCGTGTTTGGTGTCTAGGTGTCCAACACTGACACATGTTGGATTCTTTGGTGCTACATAGTCTATGATTCCCACCGTTAATACCAATTTTGGATTTCTTTGAATTTCTGCAATTTAAAGAAACACTATTTGATGTGTTGGAAACATAAATTTGCAGGCTCGGATAAAGAAAATAATGCAAGCTGATGAAGATGTTGGAAAGATAGCATTGGCTGTGCCTGTTTTAGTTTGTGAGTTGCTTTAAATTCGATTAACTATGTTGTTAACTTTAAGCTGCTGTTTGCTGGTTTTGTTTACATTACTGTTGAATTCATTACAGCTAAAGCTTTGGAGCTATTTCTGCAAGACCTTTGTGACCGTACTTATGAAATAACTCTTCAAAGAGGGGCAAAAACCATGAATTCATTGCATTTGTGAGTATATCATGCTTTGTAACACTTTTCTCTGATTTCCCATTTTAGTGGTCAAACTAACTCAAGAAATCAGAGCGGTGTGTCTCTATAATGGACTTATTTAGTTATTTTAATGTTTATAACTTCGATTTAAAACTCGCTTTTTTGTAAGTGTGAATATGTAATTTCATTGAAAGTAAACAAGAGTAATTAATGAACTCAATTTATCGTCAGTGGTCATTGTTGGAATGTTTAGAAAAACTAACATTCAGTGTGATTATTTTGCAAGATTATCATCTACAACAATGGAAGATAATAACTTATTCTGTCTTTCCTTCTAGATGTTTTCCTTTTTAGATAATTTGATTTGATTTCTTTTATTGAACATGTGAAAATGGAATACAATCAATATCTGCAGCCAATGAGCGGTCTCATGTGACACTTTTATCATGCAATCATGATTCACTTAAAACCAACCAAATGCTTATGAATTTTTTGAACTTTGAACTGTGATTCTAATATCTGTTCTTGTATGGCTTAAGGCATGATTAGTTTTACTCAATATATCCTGCAATGCTTGATCAAATAATGCACGGCTTGGGATCTTCCTGAACTGATTAATTTTAACTAGTATTCAGATCCTGTCCAAGTAGTCTATTATTTTTTTTCTTGTGCCTTCCTTCCAAACTCATTTTATCTTCAACAAACTCTAAAATCAAGCCTAACGAGTGTCAAATGTAAACTGCAGAAAACATTGTGTACAAAGCTATAATGTATTTGACTTTCTGAAGGATGTAGTCAGCAAGGTTCCTGACTACAGCCATGGTCATGGCCATACTGATGCTGGTGGTGCTGATGATCAGACCATTCCAAAAAGAAGGTTTGAAGTCTTATATCTGCTAATTCATGTGTTTTTACCTTTCTGATATACATGTAGTTATTAATGCACCTAAACCATGTTTGCAGGAAAGCTGCAGGTGATGATGGTAATGACAGTGATGAAGAAGCTAAGAGGGGCAAGATGGTAATTGTACTTTTCCTTATATTAGGGTGAAAGCCCCGTGTTTTAATTTCTTAAACACTTCTCAGCACCATTTCGTCAGTATCAATCACACAATCACATGTCTTAGAATAAGTCCTTTTTTCTCCATAAAAAACAAGGTTGTATATTATTTTCTCATGTTTTCACCCAAATTACAACAATACTTTCACGTGCACATGTTTACCTCATTTGTCGAAATTTCATGTTTGGAATACTTGGAATTTAAAAATAATGATGATTTATAATTTTGTACTCTTTTCACTATCTCTAGTATTTATCATCATTGTTTTCCATTTGTGCAAGCAAAAGACAATCCTGAAATCTTGTAGGAATGAATAATATGTTCAGTGTGAAGAATATCTGCATTTCTAGCCATTCCTTATTCTAGGAAAAAGCAATTCTATATCTTGTTTGATTAATGTTTTTTTTTCCTTCTATTCCAGCTTGAGTTGGGCCACACTAGCCCTACTGGTAGGGGAAGAGGCCGAGGTAGAGGAAGAGGAAGAGGACGTGGTCGAGGACGAGCTATTCAAAGAGAGGGACATCATCAGGAGACCGAGTCTGAGCCTTGTCCTTCTGTTCAGCAAGTTAGCCAAAATACTACAGATACAAATGTGGCTATACTTGATGGCACAGAGTCAAACGAGTTACCAAAGAATAATGTTGTTGTTCTTCCTGTTGATAACTCTGACTCACTCCTTAATATTGATCTGAATGCCAATATGAACGAAAATGATGACAAAAAGGCTAGCACAGTTGCTAATCCCACAGCCACTAATCCCGAAACCACTAATCCTGAAGCCGCTAATCTCCCTGTGTCTGAACCTCCTCCAACAGACAGCAGTCATCATGAAGAAATTCCGGGCTGGTCCCTTTCTGAGGTGGACAAGATGGCCATTGATTCGATGCAGCTTGCCCAGCTTGGTACACGAATGGATGAAGATGATGAAGATTACGACGAGGAAGGGTAAACTGTAGTCTTCGGGAAAGGGAGGTTAGATTAGCTAAAAGCTCATTATAAGTGTAGAAGAAGTATATACTAGTGTTATGATTATAAGTATTCACTAGCCGTCATAACATGTCTTATGTTGACTGGGAAAAAAAGGGTTCTGAATGTCCCATTTGTTTAATCTGGTTCGTGTTCTCTGAAGCTGTTGTATCTGTCAGTTATGTTAGCTTGTTGTACTTTTAGGCCTGTGTATTGTATATCAATGTTCCATATGTAGTAAATTTTATTTTATGCATTCAAACCATTGGAACTGCAAGTCTTAACTGTAATGTTTCTAGCGTTACAGTGTAAACAAATTAGTTAAACCTTTTTCAAAGATGGAAGTTCAATATTAGTTTGCATATCTTTTGAACCTCGAGTAGTAAACAAATTTGACAAATTATTTGAAGAAAATTTACATGTTTAGAGCATGACATTGATGAATCAACCTCATTTTGTGTAGAGTAGATAATGGCCTCCTTGGTTGCATCTTTTGACATGACAAGAGCCAATGCAAACGAGCACAATGTAATATGGAATTTTTGACATGTTAAACTTTACTGCGGTATCTCCTTTAATCAAACTTATTATGTATTTCAAGGTTTATTTATTGCTTTGTAAAATAACAAAACAAAATCTGGAAACCAATTCAACTCAATGATTTTAAGTTACATTAATTATTTTATCAACAAAAAGAAGTTCTATTGGATATGAATGTATAACTAAATGAGTGGTGACTAAATTCTAGCGTTTTGCTAAATTCTTAAATACCAATTACTCCCTCCGACTCTAAATTATAGTCGTTTAAGGTTTGTGCATGATTATTAAATAAATGATTAATTGTGTTGATTTCAATAATAAAATAAATATCATTAACTAAAATATTCTTATTAATTGTAGTTAGTGGAGTATTTAAGTTGGATTAAATTCAATAAACAAGAGTATAATAATGAAAAAAAATAATGAATGTTACATTGGTATTCTAAAGTGATAATTATTTTGAGAAAAAAATGTTAAAAAGACAATTACAATAAGACGGAGAAAGTATAGAAAAAAACACATCTTGTTCCCTCTACACATCTACTTTTTGCTTTCCCCTATACATAAAGTTCGATCATCTTCTTTCTGGCCTCATTTCGGTCGCACTCCAAGGTCCTACCACATTGCATTTGATATACTTTCATTGTATTTCATCAACATGATTGAATTTTTGTAGAATTTTATTTTCATTCCCGCGACATATTTATACATCATTAGTGAAAAGCTTTTACACCGTCAATAAATTATTACCATCAAATCAAACCATTATAAACAACTAATTTGTATCATAACTGTTTATGATGGTGTATGAACTCGAAAAGTTAACTCTTCCTTATATTAGTTTGACATTGAATTACGGAAAATGTTGAGTTTTGATAAGGTGGTAGATTTTTTTGTAAAGGTGCTAAGGCGACATATATTCGAGGAATATGTAGATCAAAGTAGATTTGATTAATAAATTTAAATTTGTTTTGCATATTAGATAAGATTATGTTAATTTGGATTGTGCTTTTTAGAGTTTTAAGCTTTGCGTGAAGTTATCAATATAATATAATGTGGAGAAAATACATTTGAACATAAATAATAGGGACTTTATATGATGTTCCTTTGTCTTTTAGTGTATTTTCGAAATCCTTGTGTGTGATGAAAAACTAAGTAGAGGTATATACTGTCACATACAATGTCTAAAATTAGATGTTATAATAATATTTCACTTTATCAAATAATACTACAACATTTTATCCGCTCACTTTCACAAATGTGTTTTGTCGTGACTCGTGAGGCAAAATTAGCTACATTAAATCATCCATTTGATGTTTCTTGTAAACACACGTTGGTTACTATAAAGATTCTAAAAGTTGCACTTTGCTGAGAAAATAGAGGTGTTGTGATGGAAATGACAAAGGGCAATCTGGTGCACTAAAGCTCCCACATACGCAGAGTTCGGGAAGGGGTCCCACCATTATTGGTGTATTGTACGCAGCCTTGCCTGTTTTTTATACAATAAGCTGTTTCCAGGACTTAAACTCGTGACCTTTTAGTCACATGACAACAACTTTACCGGTTGCGCCAATGTTACCTATTGAAATATAAGACAATGGCAAATATAAGATCTTGTCACCTATTGTTGGTGATCCGGGTGGCACTTTGGTGACATAATGTCACCGTGACATTAAATCTGAGCCACACAACACACACATATGTGTGGCCCAGATTTAATGTCACCCATACAACACATCTGGGCCACACAACACAAACCTTTGTGTGGCCCAGATTTAATGTCACCGTGACATTATGTCACTGAAGTATTATCCCATTCCCATATAGTCAAGACTTGTCACCTTGTATTGTATGAAGAATTTTTTCAAGAGACGATGTTCTTATTTTAAACGAACTAAAAGTATCCAACGTTTTTAATTTTTTAAAAAGAGTGCCCAGCATTAACTAGACGTGTGATGCTGTAAACAAGGATCAGGATGAGGGTGTATCATGAATCCATGATCTTCAATTTTGAATTATTTTTTAAGTCCTGAATGTTAATTGATCTCGTATTTATTTTAATTAATATAAATTTTAGGGTTAAATGTTTTAGTCCCTATAAATTTTATCAATTTTTAGTCTTCATATTTTATAAAAACGAGTGTTTTGTCTCTACCTTTTATAAATAAATATGGGTGGTTTTAGTCAATATAGTGACTAAAAGCACTTATTTTTATAAAATGTGAAGACTAAAAAATGGATAAAAATATTTATAGGCACTAAACTTGAAAGATACATAGTTTTATAAGGCCTAAAATTATATCTAACTCTGAATTCTATATATGCTCTTGTTTGCAAGTGTCCTTTACATCCATGAACTTAGTCGGTACAAGCCTCCCAATAGTTTTCCCTAACACATGCTATATCCATAGTAATCCCTAGTCAACAAACACATTTTCATAGACACAAACTAATGCAATTAAGATCATGGGTTTCCTTGATATAAATGAAACCATCATAAGTTGCAAAACAATAACTAGGCCAAAGGCATAAAGAAAGCACTGATATAATTTTTTAGACATATATAACAAGGGCAATATTCGTCACGTACTAGTTTATGTGTGAGTCATACATGATACAATCCCATATATAAAAAGTGCAAATTTAGGGTCCACGCAGGCCTATAATGCTACTGTGACCAAGCTTAATAGTAGGACTAGGAATTATCTGCTTCCATCTGATTAAGATGGAAGTTACCTTCGTTATTCTTGTGCACCTCTACCTTGAACTTCTCTTCTTTCTGTCCCCGCTTGACCTTGAGAAGCAAGTTAAACTTGGCAGTATCATCGATGACCTGCACAACAATTTAGACATCCATCAGTGATGAAAAACCAACAAGCTTAGCAGCCCAAATGCAGATTCTCTTATGTTTGGTTTTATTCACTAAATAAACTCCATATCTTTGGGAACAGTGTCCTAATCGCAAGAATACATAGCTACTCATCACTCACTGATTTTAAGTCTTAATTTGATTACTTGCGCACATGTATAGTGTAACAAATGAGCATTTCAATCGAAAAAGATTTTAAGCTCCATTGTCAAACCAAACAATTTTAACTGATAAAATTAGATTAAGAAAACCAGCTATGCACGAGTCTGTTTCTCCTTACCCTATTTTGCCATTTCTTTCTTCAGAAAAAACATGAGCACAAGAGAACCCCATCCGCTTGCATTATCTCTAAGCAAATAACAACGATAATATACAAAATACAAGGGACAACATGCTCACGCAGTAAAAATGGCTAGTAGAACTTGTACAGAGAGCAAAAGCATGCAAGAATAGTACTAAATGGTTGAAAACAACTTTTTAATGTTTCTCCCTAATTTTCACTTTTATTATTAGTTTTTTTTTTTTTATAAAACATGAAACAAATAAGACCTTCTAAATGACATTTTTTCTAGAGCCGAAAATATAAACAAAAAATTACAACCAACAATTCAATCACGTGGCATTTCAAAACTAGAAATAAGGCACTTACCTCAGCCTTCGCATCAGAAACCTCATGGAGCTCATAGGGCACTAGTGAATTGGACCTCTGCTGGATGGTCTTAACAGCATGATTTGCTGCATCCTGAACTTGAGGGTCATGTGCTGGAACCGACTGCCAACCTGGCTTGTGGCCATCTGATAACAAAAATGAAGTTCAAATGTACAGCAAGAAATACAAGAAAATTTAAGCAAACATAACCGATGTAAAAGAACTTAGTACATCACATATCAGTTAATAACTATGGTGATAACGGTTAGGCTCTGTTTGGGAGTTTGGAGGGGAAGAGAGGGGAGGGCTAGAAGGAAAGAAAAAAAAGAAGGAAGAAGTGGAAATTATAGAGCTCTTTGGGGGGTTTAGTTTTCTTCATAAAACAAAATCCCCCTCAATTGTGGGAACTAAAAAATTGTATCGGAGGAAGGTTTTGGGTAAATTTTCCAAATCCAATCTATGATGTTATAATACTTCCAAAATTAAAAGTGCATTGATCATAAGCATTCATTTATCATTCGCTAAAAAACACCCTCAGAAAATTTGAAAAATTTCTCTATCTTTCCCTCTAATCTCATCCCTCCAAAGCCCTCCCCTCCCCTCCCCTACAAACTCCCAAACAGAGCCTTAGAGTGTCTTTTTTACTTATAAAATAACAGAAACTATAAGGTAAATTCCCAATAAAATTCAGGCCTCACTCCTACAAGCCTTTTTCTACATTTTCAATGGAAATTGCACATAGATTAATATCAATCCTGATGTTGCACTAAATATGATATCATAATTTCACCAACCTCTGACCAAAACAAACACTATCTCCCAAGTTCACTTTAAAGCAGGATTTATGATGACGCGCAACAATTTTGGCAACTTGTTGGCCTTCTGATCACTCAACATATTTTAAGGTTGTTTTGACAAACAACTAAATAAGTTTGATTAATAAGCAAATTTCAAAGTTACTCTTACATTTCATAGGTCCACTCACTAATTTACTCTCTTTTCATTGATTTAAGGGTAAAATAATTGATAAAGTTAGGACATAACTAACAAAAAAGTAGTGATACAATCTTGTAATTTGAAAAAGAATGATAAATAGAAACAATTACTTATTTGCTAAAAAATCAACAATTAAGAAGGGACAAAGGGAGTACTTGACTACACCCCTTCAAACACCCCTATTAATGGCTAGCCTGTTAATCATTACAAGAAATAAGCGGTCTACACAAAATGGCATACCCTTTATCACACCAAGATCTGAAGAGGTAAATGATGGTGCATGACCATCACCAGCATGCTTGAACTCAGTAAGTTCTTTAAAGTTCATCCAGGGTTTTACCCAGACTTTGGCTTCATAGATCTTCTTCTCACCCGCATCTATAGCCTCGAGAGTAAGATGATGCAGTGTACCAGCAACAACCTGTTCCCGTGCTTTCACCACCCTTGCGAACTCCAGAAGTGAATTCTACAACACCATTTGACAAAAGTCAACAGTTTTAGTTCACATAAAAAACATTCTTCGTCGAATTGAAAGTAAGACGGGAGACAACACAAGAAAGATTGAACTTCACCTCAAAAATAAAAAATATCAGCAATCCAGTAAACAAGTACATTAGAGCAATCTTATGACAAAAAACACAAGTGAGCTGCCCAATTTATTAATATTCCCCCCCTGTTTTTTATCAAACATGTGTTATTCAACTCATTCATTTATCCAATCAATACAACCAGGTTCCAAACATTATTGTACTTAAATGACCAACATTTGGAGGAACACAATTTTGGACTCCAACTAACCAAGAATCAAACCAGATACTGCTTTATTAAGCTTCTATGAAATTAACAAAAGTAGGCAGTCTTAGCAGGTTGATATTTCGTGCACATGTATAACACATAATATATTTTTTACAACACCAACGGTTGATTTTCCCATCAATTGATGAGATCATTTACTCTACTCTTTAAAGTGAATAGTTGCTTGAGAAACCAAATCCCACTTGAAAGGCTATGATCTCCCAAGCAAGCATAAGCACAATGTTTAATAGTCAAAACGACCAGCCAAATTCAAGATAACATTAGCATAGGCACAATGCTTTATAGATCTCAGTTTCTTTTCGTGACCTTTAGATCACAATTGACAAAATGTTATGTTGAATTTTTCTTTCAACAAAATGTTATGAAAATCAAAATAGACACGTGTGATGCTTGAGGTCAGTTTGGATTTGTTTATTTGAGTTTATCTACATGTATAAACACTAGTGGGACTGTTTGGAAGAGGTTGTAGTAACAGCTTATTTACTAGCTTATGACATGTTCATAAGCTGATTTCAGCTTTTCCATACACTCTTCTGGATAGCTTATAATGAAACAATTTTACCTTATTTTTATATTTCGTTATAGAAATAAAGAAGCTTTTATGTATTATTTATAAGCTTGTCAAGGTAATTTATGAAAGAAGAGCTTATGAAGATACAATTTTCCTTAGTAAGAATTTACAAATTAATATTAAAGCTTATTTATTTGCATAAGTTATTTTTCATAAGCTATAAAATATGTCAAAGTCAATCCAAACGGGCTCATAGTTCATGCATAATCATTTATATGGTAAGTGCTTAATTAAGTTTTTTTTATCCAAACAAGCCTTTATTATAACCACAAACAATTCATATGAACGAACTAAACTACGATCATTTATCACGGAGTAAATAAAATATTGGGAATTAAAAATGTAAATAAAAAGAATACCTGTTTGGTGTTGTGTTGATCAACAGCGAATCGAGCAAGAGATTCAATTTCGAGAGAATTTTCAGAGCTGGGGGAATCGTGAATACCTCCGGGGAGTGGAGTGGCCATTTGCGCGTGATCGAAATCGGAACAGTGACCGGAAGATTCTAGAACAGTGAATATAGCGAGGAAGAAGAAGAATAAGAAGGGAAGAAGCGAAGTGGTTGCTCTCATTAGGTTTGTTTGTTACTTACTTAGGAATGAAAGAAGTGTGCTTTGGTTTAACGCAGTAGTGTTGGGAGTTATGTGAGTGAGTGCCGTATGTATTGCTTTGTCTCCGTGTTGCTTAGTTTCGAAGCCACGTATTCTACACGTTATGTCTACTTCTCACATCGAACTCAAGCAATTTTTATTTTTTTTGTTGTATTCGAAGCGGAAATCCATTGAAATTAAACTCATACACAATTGTGAAGTCTAGAGTTCAAACTTGGGTCATAACGTCTGGCCTTGCAATTTCGACATTTGTCAGTTGAGCTAAGATATATATAAAAAAATCAAACTCAAGCAAAATTTTATAAAGGTCTTTATTATAACTCGTTTTTCCTTAATTTTATGTCCATAATAGTTATTTTGAAAATTTTAACTTCTTTATTTTTTTAAAAATTAATCACGAATAATGTTCATCACAAATGTACCCAATTTTCACGGATAACTATAGAACTAATTTATTTGGTTAAAAAAAAATTAATTGCAGATAATGCTCATCACAAGTGTAACAAATTTTTTATATAAAAAAATAGAAAAATTTCATAATTGTTCTTAATAAAACTTATGACTTCCTTAGTTTTATGTGCAAACTAGTAATAGACCTGTGCTTCGCAAGCTATTACGATAATTATCGCCGGAATCAACATATATAAGAGAATACATTTAAAGGATCAAAGTAATACAACTAATTTGGTTAAAGATAATTTGAAGGATGCAAGTATGATGTACGCCGACATTGCAGGCTGCAATATGGTCGAAGCAATCATTGATGCTGTAGAAAACCTGTCTGTTGAAGTGGAAGTGGAAGCAGAAACCGGAGTTGCAGAATGTCAAATGGTGGACATCACCAAAGATGCAGAACACATCGAAGATGCTGATCCAGAGCCTCAGTTCAACGATAAGTCAAAGGTAGCTTACCCTACAGTTGAAGAAGAATTGATCGATTTCCTCAATCGATGCAGGCTGAAGAATTCTGAGGTAATGCTCTGCCCTCGATGTAGTGTTGTGTTTGACAAAGAGGCAACCAAAGGTCTCGAAGGTTCTATCCCAAAACCTAAGAAAAGGGGGAAAAGGTCTGGTGATCATTGACCTAAGTTTTCCTTTACAAAAAAGTTATATTCCTTTCATCAATAACTCTTCGACCACCAATTATGTAAATCAAAGTGGTCAAGGAAAAGCTTTAGTCCCTTATGCACCCAACCAGAAATGGATTCAGTCTACCCATAAGAATGTGCAACATGGGAAGAACAATGTGGTGAAAAGAAACACCAATGTTGTTAACAACAACAGAAATGGTACTACCTTTGAGTCAAAGAAGTATGCTTATAGAAGCGGCTACAAGGGAAAGAATCCCATGACAAGAACTCAGTGGAGGAGGTACCAGAAGACTAAGATAGGTACCACTACAAACCTTGAAAACCAAACTCTCGACATAGAGTTTAATTTAGAATGGATGGATTCCCTAACCTTAGGGAATGATAAAGATGATCATCACAGCTAAGCAAGTTGCTTAGATCGAATTACGATTGTATTAGCCGGAGTGTGAGATTAAGAAGGCCGTTGGTACTTAGTAAAAGATGGTTAAGAAACCATTAGAGGAGATGCTATCGAAACACTTAAGTTTAGGCTTAAGGAAATTTTGGTTAATTGACCATAAAATTGATTGTATCTTTAATAAGGAATTTGTATGATTCCTGAGTTAAGAATCAAATGGTGAAATTTGGAATTCGTTGCCTTAAAATTTTCAAAAGTTTGGATAAGAAACCATAAACAATGGGTGAAACCGAAATAGATATAATTCTTGTTAGAACCCTTTATGGCGAATTTGTCAATATCACAATTTAGGGGCAAGCAATTATGTTTAGCGAAGTTTTACTTACAAATTTGGTCTATTTGCAAATGCATAGCCTTGTTTCAAGTAGTTCTTATCTCGAATTGTTAAAAGATCTTTACCATTCTTTCAAAATGTCAAAGGAATGGATTTACTTGGTATATATGTCGAAATAAAGGCATGTATTGAGAATATTGGCCTATTTGTGTGAAATAAAAAATGACACAAACATCGACAAAGAAGCAAATATTCGGCTTTGAATTTAATAAAACAATTATAAACATTGCCGAAATATTAAAAAGAAGAAAATTGGACATTGTTATGCCTCAACACAACACATAACAGCACCAATCGAAATCAAAAGCTGCAAACAAAGACCTAGAAAGCTAGACAACTTAATGGTTGATTCAAATGTAAAGGTTAGCTTTCATTTTCTCGTAGAGGGATTCACAAATCTCCAACTTCAAGTCTACAAACTCTTCTTCTAGAACCAGGGATTCTATGATCTTTCCAAGTGTGACAACCCTTTCATGGTGCTCGATAGCCTTAGAAGCTTTTGACCGAATCGTTCCGTGAACTTATGTTTTGAGAGATAAAGTTTCAAGTTTAGTAGTAACGTATTAGTCAAAATGGTGCTGTCGAAGCCCCCATTCTTTGAGTTCCTCAACAAGATGTTTCATATCAATGAGGAGATGAGAAATTTGTTCTAAGAGAGGAGCAAATTCAACTAGAAAAACAAGAAGTGAGGTATTAGCAGCGGATTCTGGGGAGTTAAGAAGAGTTTTAGTTGAACTTCTGTTTTTGGTTATGAGTTTTGCTTGTGAATGGTTTTGGGAAGAAACTTGGGTTTTTATACGAAAATCTAGTTAAGTGATTTTGGAAAACAAGTGGTTATAAATGATTTTGAGTAAACTTTTTTTTTTGGGACGGGAGAAACTTGAATTTTTCTGTAGAATGTGATAGAACTTGAATTTTGAAGCTACCTCGTCTACCGCTTTTGGGGTCTTAGTATAAGTCTCTAATTTAGGATGTTGGTCTTTCTTTTATTTTGGCGTTGACTATGTTGTTGAGATTTTACTCATGTTGAGATTGGAGATTTATTTGATGTAGTATGATGTTTATGACATGGCTATTTGGAGATGTATGCAATATATTCCGCTGCGACGTTTTGAGAAATTTTATGCATGTTGTTTGAGTTTTATTGAAGACGTGACATCTATATCTTGAATATTTGTATTATTTGCGTGTTTTATCGCTTTAATAGAAGTAGGGCGTTACACTGTTATGTTCTTATAACAGAGAATCGACACTTAACTGCCGATGGAATCCTCGACACTTAACTGCTTCCGGTTCCATCGGTTGTTATCTGCCGCCGGTTACCTAAACGGCGACACTTAAGTGTCGAGGGGTATTTTGGTCATTTACATGTGTTTTTAAGCCAACGATGATGTGTCAAAAGCAAATTTCAACTTTATTGGGCTCCTATTATTTTTACTTGGCTGGCCCATTAGATTTTACTTTCACAAAAGCCTGGTGTTATTTCCCTTCCCTCACTCATGTTTTTCTTGTTCCGATCGCCAATCCGCCGCCAAACACCCTCTCCGCCGTATCACAGCCTATTCATCGAGAATGTTTCCTCTTTTTCTGAAAAAGCTCTCCATTCTCCCTTCTCGTCTTTCTTGCAAGGTTTTTACTGGGTTTCATCATCATCATCTTTTAGTGTGTGGGTTCTCATCTTCATCATCATCATCATCATCATCATCATCATCTTCTTCTTCTCCCAAGGTTTCAGTATGGTGGCACCTTGATAGCTGTCCCGTGCCCTCTGGAGTTAGCTTTTCCAAGGTAGCACCTTCAATTATGGCAGCCGTTAGAGCTAACGGGATTATGGGTTCAATTCATATTCGTGCTTATGGTGATTTTAATTCTTCAGGGGTCGACAAAGAGGCTCTTAATTCAACCAACATTTCTCTATACTCCTCCATTGTGGACGATTGCCCTGATGATATGCAAACAATATTTTCATGTTCGTTCCTTCGTTTTCCTCCTTACCTTTTATTTCCTTTTTCTTGTTATATAGTGTTAGAACTTAGTTAATTGTTTCTCCAATTCGAGTAGGGATCACACTCTATAATTTAGAGAAATAAACTAGAGATAAAAACAAGGAACTTGGTATATTTTTCATTCATTCTAACCAATGAGGCATACAATGCTTATCTCTGTTGTCAAGCCGCGTCGGCGCTTGTCAGAAGTGGGAAGCTGTCATAACAGACCTATCAATAGTAAAACAATAACTTTACTAGTTGTATATAATTGGTATTAGCGATTTTCGATTTTGCTATCTCTTTTATTTCATATTATGAATACTTCATGATATTTAGAGTAATGGTTAAGGTTTTTTAGTATTTCTTTTTGAATAGTATGGTATTTAGTATTAAATTTATTAGTGGCCGCACCACCGAAATAGCGCCCACTACGCGTTCCGCTATCACGCTGCGCCACATTTCTGCATTGACAACAGAGATGTTTATATAGATTTGTGCATAAAATATAATAAGATAGCCACAATGACTACACAGTAGCACACCTTAGTAACTAACTAATAGAATATATGCCTAAGAGATCCCTTCTAGATTAAGATGAGTCGTACTTCTTTCTAGAATTAGCTTAGTCGCCACATGTATACTCCTTATTCTAAATACCTTATCAGTTTATTTCAATTCCATATTATTTTTGATCTTTTCAACTAATAATGATTACATTGTTGCAGTTAAAAAGTACAATACCTATAAGCATTTTCTTATGGATCTTAATGATTGGGTTTCCAAAAATCCTCCACCACTACACCTCTTTTTGATATTTGGTAATAGAGACTTTTCTAGCAGTGGCATATTGCACCGGTTAAGAATGCGCAACTACAATATCTTGCTTGCATGTCCCGGAAGGGCTCATGTTGCTGATCTCTGCCATGCAGCAACTATAATGTGGGAGTGGTCTTCCATGCTCAAGGGGGAAGACCTTACTGGAAAACATTTCAACTATCCTCCTGATGGTCCCACTAATTCGTGGTATGAATACTCAAATGTGCCTCTTGAAAACCCCTTCTCAGTTGTTGAGTTGCATACATCTTCACAAAATGCGTCGGAGATCTACAAACCTACCTCGGACATAAAGTTAAGTCAAGCTTCAAAGTCGTTTATTAGGCAGGTTATGAAAATATTGTGTTCACACCCAAATGGGATTTCCATAGGAGATCTTCGTGCAGAGTTGACAAAGTTTGATCCGCCTTTGGTTAAACGCTTCTATGGAAATAAAAAGTTTTCCAACTTTCTAGTATATATAACACATGTACAACTCCAGTATTTAGGAGGAGATAATTTTTGGGTGTGTTTGGTCCCATCAACGAAATCTGCTGTTAAGAATAAGCAGAAGGATAGTGCCGCAGCTCAAAAGCTACATAATGAGGGTAAAAATTTGGATAGAAGTGCAGATGGGATTCACAGAATATCCTCATCATGTGTTAGCAGTGATGGTACACCATTGCCGCAGATTCAACTTCCTCTAAATGACAACAATATTTCCAAAAAATCTGACAATGACATTGTTAAGTCTGTTGATGCAAATCCTGAAATTCTGAAATTCTGTGTTTTTAAGCCAACGATGATGTGTCAAAAGCAAATTTCAACTTTATTGGGCTCCTATTATTTTTACTTGGCTGGCCCATTAGATTTTACTTTCACAAAAGCCTGGTGTTATTTCCCTTCCCTCACTCATGTTTTTCTTGTTCCGATCGCCAATCCGCCGCCAAACACCCTCTCCGCCGTATCACAGCCTATTCATCGAGAATGTTTCCTCTTTTTCTGAAAAAGCTCTCCATTCTCCCTTCTCGTCTTTCTTGCAAGGTTTTTACTGGGTTTCATCATCATCATCTTTTAGTGTGTGGGTTCTCATCTTCATCATCATCATCATCATCATCATCATCATCTTCTTCTTCTCCCAAGGTTTCAGTATGGTGGCACCTTGATAGCTGTCCCGTGCCCTCTGGAGTTAGCTTTTCCAAGGTAGCACCTTCAATTATGGCAGCCGTTAGAGCTAACGGGATTATGGGTTCAATTCATATTCGTGCTTATGGTGATTTTAATTCTTCAGGGGTCGACAAAGAGGCTCTTAATTCAACCAACATTTCTCTATACTCCTCCATTGTGGACGATTGCCCTGATGATATGCAAACAATATTTTCATGTTCGTTCCTTCGTTTTCCTCCTTACCTTTTATTTCCTTTTTCTTGTTATATAGTGTTAGAACTTAGTTAATTGTTTCTCCAATTCGAGTAGGGATCACACTCTATAATTTAGAGAAATAAACTAGAGATAAAAACAAGGAACTTGGTATATTTTTCATTCATTCTAACCAATGAGGCATACAATGCTTATCTCTGTTGTCAAGCCGCGTCGGCGCTTGTCAGAAGTGGGAAGCTGTCATAACAGACCTATCAATAGTAAAACAATAACTTTACTAGTTGTATATAATTGGTATTAGCGATTTTCGATTTTGCTATCTCTTTTATTTCATATTATGAATACTTCATGATATTTAGAGTAATGGTTAAGGTTTTTTAGTATTTCTTTTTGAATAGTATGGTATTTAGTATTAAATTTATTAGTGGCCGCACCACCGAAATAGCGCCCACTACGCGTTCCGCTATCACGCTGCGCCACATTTCTGCATTGACAACAGAGATGTTTATATAGATTTGTGCATAAAATATAATAAGATAGCCACAATGACTACACAGTAGCACACCTTAGTAACTAACTAATAGAATATATGCCTAAGAGATCCCTTCTAGATTAAGATGAGTCGTACTTCTTTCTAGAATTAGCTTAGTCGCCACATGTATACTCCTTATTCTAAATACCTTATCAGTTTATTTCAATTCCATATTATTTTTGATCTTTTCAACTAATAATGATTACATTGTTGCAGTTAAAAAGTACAATACCTATAAGCATTTTCTTATGGATCTTAATGATTGGGTTTCCAAAAATCCTCCACCACTACACCTCTTTTTGATATTTGGTAATAGAGACTTTTCTAGCAGTGGCATATTGCACCGGTTAAGAATGCGCAACTACAATATCTTGCTTGCATGTCCCGGAAGGGCTCATGTTGCTGATCTCTGCCATGCAGCAACTATAATGTGGGAGTGGTCTTCCATGCTCAAGGGGGAAGACCTTACTGGAAAACATTTCAACTATCCTCCTGATGGTCCCACTAATTCGTGGTATGAATACTCAAATGTGCCTCTTGAAAACCCCTTCTCAGTTGTTGAGTTGCATACATCTTCACAAAATGCGTCGGAGATCTACAAACCTACCTCGGACATAAAGTTAAGTCAAGCTTCAAAGTCGTTTATTAGGCAGGTTATGAAAATATTGTGTTCACACCCAAATGGGATTTCCATAGGAGATCTTCGTGCAGAGTTGACAAAGTTTGATCCGCCTTTGGTTAAACGCTTCTATGGAAATAAAAAGTTTTCCAACTTTCTAGTATATATAACACATGTACAACTCCAGTATTTAGGAGGAGATAATTTTTGGGTGTGTTTGGTCCCATCAACGAAATCTGCTGTTAAGAATAAGCAGAAGGATAGTGCCGCAGCTCAAAAGCTACATAATGAGGGTAAAAATTTGGATAGAAGTGCAGATGGGATTCACAGAATATCCTCATCATGTGTTAGCAGTGATGGTACACCATTGCCGCAGATTCAACTTCCTCTAAATGACAACAATATTTCCAAAAAATCTGACAATGACATTGTTAAGTCTGTTGATGCAAATCCTGAAATTCTGGAAAAAATAAACCCTTCACAGAATCTCTCTACTTGTAATGATTGCACCATCTTCAAAAACAAACATGAGATTCCAGCTAGAAAGGAGGTTGATGAAGTTTGTCGTAGCCCATTTACTTCAACTTTCTATAGTTGGATTAGTAGTTGGTGGACATTTTGGAAAAGCAATGCTAAGTCCGAAGTAGACCAGAGTCCTAGTCATGTTGAAGAGAAACCTCATCGGGATAACTTTAAATATAAGGTTTCGGTATGGTGGGACTTTGACAGCTGTGGCGTCCCTTCCGACATTAGTGTTTTGAATGTAGCACCTTCAATTATGGGAGTTCTTAGAGCTAACGGGATTAAGGGCCCTATTCATATGGATGCTTATGGCGATGTTTCTCAACTTTCACAGATCCAACAAGAAGCACTTTTCTTATCCGGCATTGATCTCCACCACATTCCAGGTTCTTTTTTCTTACCTTATGACTAAAACTATTACCATCTTCATTTTCCGTTCTTTTGTTTTTATTTCTTTATTAGAAATTAAGCTGTGAATTGGTTTTGTATTTTAAAGGACTATTTTATTAGGAAAAAAGTCCAATAGATTTTACAAGACTTTATAAAAAATTTACGACTTTTAAGACTCCGCCGAGCTTCCAAAAAATTTTTGTGTCAATTTTAAAGGATTTGTATCATAAGACTTTATAAGGTTTAAACAGATTTTTGACCTTTTGAGATTTGACATGACTTTGATTAATGTTAGCATACATTCAAAATTTAAGAGTATCAAAGACAAAAATAACAAAAAACGATAATGTTGAGATAAAGAAAAGTAATATTAGTACAATTATTATTTATTTCATTGCAACTTCATAGTCTAAAAAGATTATTATGGCATAAACCAACCGCATCAAAAGAAACTTCATAAAAAGTAATTAATAAGGTTATTATTGCAATAGAATTTTACTTTTTTTTTTTATGTGAACTTTTTGTTTTTCAAATATTTTTTTATCATTGATCAACATCTCTATATGATTACAATATCGAAGGGTAAAAATAATGAGAGCACCTAACAAAGTTTGCTGATAGCAAGATTAAGAAATTGAGAGCAGAATTAAGAGCAGTAAAGGAGCAGTTAGCAGCAAGCTGATTACATTATTTGCAATACATATGATTGGAACAATGGTTATAATAATGGATAAACTTTGAGAAGAAAAAGGAAGAGAGTCCTATGATTTTAGGTGGGATTGTTTCATTTTTAGGTTCGACCATTTTTTGGTGATAAGGTTTGATTTTCAATCATGCTATTGCGATTGTTGCTCTACCCTCATCGAGTCCATTTGCCACCAGATCAATAAAGTCCCACAAAGCAATTAGGTAAAGACCGTCCTCTCTGGCGAGTTTTGGTTGAATTACACAGGAAATAACTGTGGAAGATTTTCTGCATAATTTGTTGTTGATGAAATTCTACATAAATCTATTGAGAATGGATTTGAACCATCTTCATCATTCATCACAAGTTCGTAAATGCAAGCTGAGAATTTTGGACTTTTCCAATCACTAAATGCAATAGAGACCATTTCAGGAAAATTAGCTTTGTTCTTTTGTCCAGGATATGAGTGAGGATATTCTAATAAAATTAAAATTATTATCTAAATGATAGACTTAGGCTTGTTCAAAGTTCAGTTCTTCCAGAAAACCTTACTGAACTGAACCGAAATGTCGACTGGGTTCACAATAACTGAACCAAACTGCTCCGTTGGATTGATGTACCATGGTTTACCTATTAGAACCCAAACTGTGTTGAACTGCCATATAACTGCACCTGCATCACAGTCTTTTATCTATGTTATCTGATGAACTTTCAGTAAGGTAAATTAAAAGAAAACTTTCAGAGTTTTTTTTTTTCCAATTCATTTCACGTTTCCTTCTATATTAATACCGGAATCATCAATACTTAGTTGTATTGTTTCAATTAATGTCATTTTTTTTAACCAATATTATTTGTTTTATTTATTTATACTTGTTCAGGACTCTAAAAAGAAAGAAAAATTGTTGGTATGTTTGATCACAAAAACTTACTATAAAGGATATTAAATCATTTTTTTTTTATTTTTCTTTTAAAGGGGACTGACTCGTTGAGAAACAAAAACTCGCCAGCTTTCTCTGTTAAATCATTTTATTTTAACATTTTATATTTATTTTTAGTCCATCTTCCTACTGGCTAACTCAGTTAAATGAAAATGAAAACTAACCAGCAGCTGTACTTTTCTAAACGAATTGCACAATCACTTTGGTTCGGTTCCCTTAAGTTCACAAACTGAACTGGGTTACAAGTTTCTGTTTACGAACTGTCTGTTAAGGATTGGTTCAGTTTGCAAATTGTAATCAACAATTTGGTTCAATATGGCTCGTTTGACTTTTGGTCCTTGCAAAGAAAAAATAAAATTAAAAAGCCCTTGTAAAATTCTCTTTTAAAAAAGTCTCTAGCCCACAAAACAGTTGAAGTGGCATGTTTTTGGCCAAATGACAGTTGCTGATTGTGCAACTTTTGCCACATGGCGGACCACATATTATATTAATTTTTTTAAATTCTTAAAATTGTTTTTTGAAATTAAAAAATCTGAAAATAAATTTTAAAATAAAAAAATCATAAAATTAATTTTCAATTTTTTTTTTTTATTATATAACTTTCAAATATTTCTTTTTTTGAAATATGAAAAAAAATCGAAAATTATATATTTTTTAAAATCTGGATGTAATTGTTTGAAAATTAAAATCTGAAAATTTATATATTTTTTGAAAAAACTTTAATATATAATTTTAAATTTTTTTCAATAAATTTAATTTTTGAAAAAAAAAATCAATTTTTCTTTTAAAAATTTTAATTTTAACAGATTTTTTTTTAAAATTTATTTCGGATTTTTTTCTTTCTTAAATGTTATTTTCAGATTTTTTTTTGGAAATATCTTGTCATTTTTAAATTTATTCAATTTTTTTAATTTCAAAAAATAATTTTCTGATTTTTTTATTTTTTTTATTACGTGCCAAAAGTTGCACAGTCAGCAACTGCCACATGGCCAAACCAACCTCAAAAGTGGGCCCAGGGACCTTTTTAATTTTTTTTCAAGGACCAAAAGCCAAACAAACCTTATTTGCAGGGACCTTTTGCATATTTAAGCCTTTAAAATAATAATGACATTTAACTACTTTGTTATAGGTGGAAAGAACAAGAACAAATGCTTTGTGGATTGGCTTTCTCAAAATCCCTCACCCAGACACCTCTTTTTGATACTTGGTGATATAGACTTCGACTTTTGCAACCTTTTGTATCGGATCCTTCCGAGGTACTACAGTCTCTTGCTTGTATGTCCAGGGAAGGTTGTTGGCTATGCATGGAGAGTAGCAACTATAGTGTGGCAGTGGTCTTCAGTGCTCAAGGGGAAATATCTTACCGGTAAATATTTCAGGCGTCTTCCTTATTGGTATGTTAAGGGGCGGATGCAGGTGCCTCTTGAATATCCTCCCGAGTGGTATAGAAACTGGAAGGTGCCTCATGAAAACCCCTTCTCAGCTGCAGAGGAGCCCACATCTTCACAAAATATAGAAATCCATTTACCATCCTCGTACTTAAGGTTATTTTTTCATGAAGATCTAGAGTTGGATTCTAGGGAGGTTAGGGAGTTATTCAGTTCGTTTTCTATGCAGGTTAGGGATGTATTGAGTTTGTACCCGAACGGGATCTCCATCGGAGATCTTCATTACCAAAAAAGCTTAGGTATAATTACTATTGATATCTTTACCAAAATTATAGCATCTTTACCACACGTACAACTCTTGTATATAGGAGATAATAATTTTTGTGCACGTTTGATCCCATCAACAACATCTAATGTTAAGAAGAAGAAGAAGAAGCAGAGAGACATTATTAATCATTCAGAAATACCTGTGTTATTTTCTACTGGTTCCTTTTGGGATGATGTGGAATCTTTTGTTTTCTCGTCTAGAGGATCGCGTCTTATTTCCCGATCAAGAAGCAGGTTTGCTATTTTTGTAGATCTTCTTTTCATAAGTATCCATTGACTATTTATGATCATTATGTAGCTACTTGTTGAAGGAATAATTCAATAGTAATATTTTGCTACATGTTTGTGTTGTCAGGGAGGATCTGGCTCATAGATTTCAAAGGCATGGACCAACGTTTTTTATGTCTGTTACTGAAAATGAAATCCTTCAATTGGCGGAATTGTTGATAGCAAAGTTGAAATGGTTGGAGGAAAGCCCCTCGAAAGTATTTCCTTTTGTTCTAACTGACAGAGCTAATGATATTGATTGCGTACTCTCATGGCGCTGCATTATTGAGCTCCCTCTTTCTAAATAAAACACCATCTATGGTTATTGCTTCACTCATCTATGGTTGTTTGTGTTTCTTTTTTCATTATGTATTATATATTTATATATTTTTATTGCTTCATTTGAATAAATTGAATATATACATACATATATATATATATATATATATATATATATATATATATATATATATATTGGTTGCTCGGTGAGTCAGTGCTATTTTTGTTGACGTGTTTAGAATTCTAAGTCTACCAAAACCTTTTATTGTGTTAGGCTGCAAATATGCATAATTCTTTATCTATAAATTCTTAAATCCCCATTGTTTTTGCTCCACGCGGCTGCCTCAAGGAATTATAAAGTTTTGGATGAATTTTACTCCCTCCGTTTCAATGTCGCTTTAGCCAATTGCACACAGATTAAGAAATGAAATGAAATAATCATTAGATATAACACATTTACTAAACTGCCCTTACTTTATAAGAAAAAGACAAATTTAAAGTTGCATTGGAAATTGTGTGAGAGAAGTTGAAGAGGGTAAAGTTGGAAGAAAAAATTAAAGTTGTATTGGAAATGTAAAGTGACATTCATTTTGAAACAATTTTTTTTGTTAAAGTGACATTCATTTTGAAACAGAGGGAGTATAAGTTTATTTTGACAAAAGTTTTAAGATGTACCGCTGAAAAGTTCAATTACTCACACTTTGTTGATAAATGTGTGCAGGTTATATTGAGTGCTTGAATTAATGCACCTAAACCATGTTTGCAGGAAAGCTGCAGGTGATGATGGTAATGACAGTGATGAAGAAGCTAAGAGAGGCAAGATGGTAATTGTACTTTTCCTTATATTAGTATCAAAGCCCCGTGTTTTAATTTCTTAAACACTTCTCAGCACCATTTGGTCAGCATCAATCACACAATCACATGTCTTGGACTAAGTCCTTTTTTCTCCATAAAAAACAAGGTTCTATATTATTTTCTCAACAGATGTTTTCACCCAAAATTACAACAATACTTTCACGTGCACGCGTTTACCTCGTTTGTCGAGATTTCATGACTGGAATACTTGGAATTTGAAAATAATGATGATTTATAATTTTGTACTCTTTTCACAAGCTCTAGTATTTATCATCATTGTTTACCATTTGTGCAAGCAGAATGTTTACCATTTGTGCAAGCAGAAGACAATCCTGAAATCTCTTGTAGGAATGAATAATATGTCCAGTGTGAAGAATATCTGCATTTCTAGCCGTTCCTTATTCTAAGAAAAAGCAATTCTAAAACTTGTTTGATTAGGGTTATTTTCCTTCTATTGCAGCTTGAGTTGGGCCACACTAGCCCTACTGGTAGGGGAAGAGGCCGAGGTAGAGGAAGAGGACGAGCTATTCAAAGAGAGGGACATCATCAGGAGACTGAGTCTGAGCCTTGTCCTTCTGTTCAGCAAGTTAGCCAAAATACTACAGATACAAATGTGGCTATACGTGATGGCACAGAGTCAAACGAGTTACCAAAGAATAATGTTGTTGTTCTTCCTGTTGATAACTCTGACTCACTCAATAATGATGATTTATAACTCTGACTCACAGCCACTAATCCCGAAACCACTAATCCTGAAGCCGCTAATCTCCCTGTGTCTGAACCTCCTCCAACAGACAGCAGTCATCATGAAGAAATTCCGGGCTGGTCCCTTTCTGAGGTGGACAAGATGGCCATTGATTCGATGCAGCTTGCCCAGCTTGGTACACGAATGGATGAAGATGATGAAGATTACGACGAGGAAGGGTAAACTGTAGTCTTCGGGAAAGGGAGGTTAGATTAGCTAAAAGCTCATTATAAGTGTAGAAGAAGTATATACTAGTGTTATGATTATAAGTATTCACTAGCCGTCATAACATGTCTTATGTTGACTGGGAAAAAAAGGGTTCTGAATGTCCCATTTGTTTAATCTGGTTCGTGTTCTCTGAAGCTGTTGTATCTGTCAGTTATGTTAGCTTGTTGTACTTTTAGGCCTGTGTATTGTATATCAATGTTCCATATGTAGTAAATTTTATTTTATGCATTCAAACCATTGGAACTGTAAGTCTTAACTGTAATGTTTCTGCATATGATTGTTAAACCTTTTTCAAAGATGGAAGTTCAATATTAGTTTGCATATCTTTTGAACCTTGAGTAGTAAACAAATTTGACAAATTATTTGAAGAAAATTTACATGTTTAGAGCATGACATTGATGAATCAACCTCATTTTGCGTAGAGTAGATAGTGGCCTCCTTGGTTGTATGGAATTTTTGACATGTTAAACTTTACTGCGGTATCTCCTTAAATCAAACTTGTTATGTATTTCAAGGTTTATTTATTGCTTTGTAAAATAACTACAAAATCTGGAAACTAATTCAATTCAATGATTTTAAGTTATATGAATTATTTTATCAAAAAAAGAAGTTATATTTTTTTTGAGTGTGCTACTAAACTTATTGATTGAGTGGTGACTAAATTTTATAGTGTTTTGATAAATACTTAAATACCAATTAAAAAAAAAATTAGAAAAAAAAAACGCACATCTTGTTCCCTCTTCACATCTACTTTTAGCATTTCCCTTATTCCTATGCTCGATCTTCTTCTTTCTGACTTCATTTCGGTCGCACTCCAAGGTCCTACCACATTGCAATTGATATACTTTCATTGTATTTCATCGAAATAATTGAATTTTTGTAGAATTTTATTTCATTCATATTGTGTCATTCCCGCGCATATTTGATAGGAAAAAGTCTGTTTTAAAATAGTTATTCTCCGTTATTGCTTGATGATATCTTGTTATGTGTTATGTTGAATACCTCAATTTTAGTTTATAGGATTTAATTCATTTACATTAGTAGTCAAAAGTGTTTTTACATCGTCAATTAATTATAACCATCAAACCATTATAAACAATTGACTTTCGCTATAACTATTTTTAAAGTTACACGCATGATTAATTGTGATGTGTCACTTCAAAGAAATATTGTGATGTGTCACAATGTACAACTTTTTATATCGATGGTGCATGAAAAGTTAACTCTTCCTCATGTTAGTTTGACATTGAATATTATGGAACATGTTGATTTTTGATAAGGTGATAGATTTATTGTAAAGGTGCTAAGATGACATATACTCATGGAATATGTAAATCAAATTAGTTTGATTAATAAATTTGTTTTACATACGATTAAGTTAAATTCGCATTGTGCTTTTTAGAATTTTAAGCTCTACGTGAAGTAATCAATATAATATAATGTGGAAAAAATACATTTGAACATAAATAATAGGGACTTCATATGATGTTCCTTGTCTTTTATTGTATTTTCGTCATATGATGTTCCCTTGTCTTTTAGTGAATTTTCGAAATCCTTGTATGTGTGAAGAGAAACTAAGTGAGAGATAGAGGTATATGTTGTAACGTACATTGTCTAAAATTAGATCTTATAATAATATATATTTTTTTGAACAAGATTATAATAATATAATTAATTCTGAATTAAGATTATTGTCATATATTGTGCCTCTCTTGTTGGATACTATCGAAATGTTTAAAATTAGTGAAGCAAACTAAGATAATGATAGAGATACCTAGGATGTAGAATTCAACATTGGTAATGGTGTGCATAGTGAGAACGAAAAGAGGACTTGGACGTTTTGAAACAAATAATTGGAATGACAAATGATAGATATATGTGCTGGGTTAAACAAACGTAATACGAGTGTAAATTAAAACTCTAAAATTCAAAAGAAATTGAATTTTACAGCATAATTTACCGCTCAATAACATCAATATTTAATTCGAAAAACCCTTTATGAATGAGAGAAAAACCACACGTGACAAACTTTGAAAAATACTTCACTTTATCAAATAATATTACAACATTTTCTCCGCACTCTTTTACAAATGTGTTTTATCGCGAGGCAAAATTTGCTACATTAAGTCATCTATTGGATGTTTCTTGTAAACACGCGTCAATTACTATTAAGATTCTAAAATTTGTTTGCACTATGATGAGAAAATAGAGGTGTTGTGACGGAAATGACAATGGCAAATATAAGATCTTGTCACGTATTGTTGGTGATCCCATATAGTCAAAGACTAAAGGTATTGTATGAAGAAATTTTTCAAAGAGACGATGTTCTTCTTTTAAACGAACTAAAAGTGTCCAACATTTTCATTTTTTAACAAAAAGAGTTCCCTGCATTAGCTAGACGTGATACTAAACTTCAAAGGTACATGGTTTTATAAGGCCTAAAATTATATTTAACTCTGAATTCTATATATGCTCTTGTTTGCAATTGTCCTTTACATCCATGAACTTGGTCGGTACAAGCCTCCCAATAGTTTTCCCTAACACAGGCTATATCCATTTGTACTTGCAGAGAGTACGATTCTATAAAACTAGGGTTTTATCTGTTTAGGTCCTGCCTTGAGAATACTCTCGAAGGTTAATATTTATAGCCAACTTTGGGCCTACTTTCCCGGTAATTCAGGCGCCGAGTCGGTTAGGTTTAGGATGCGTATTTAGCAGGCTTCTGGTAGCTTCTAGAAGGTTTCTAGCGATAGGGGCGCTTCAGGCTTCTTGACCTATACGAAGGGCGGATTGGCCCTTGTTTAGGGCACCATGCCCCATGTCCGGGTTTTCCTGGTCCAGCTATAAATATTAACCTTGAGAGTATTCTCAAGGCATGACCTAAACACATAAAACCCTAGTTTTAAGAATCGTACTCTCTGCAAGTACACCATTGTAATCCCTAGTCAACACACACATTTTCATAGACACAAACTAATGTAATTAAGATCATGGGTTTCCTTGTTATAAATAAATGAAACCATCAAAAGTTGCAAAACAATAGCTAGGCCAAGGAATAAAGAAAGCACTGATATAATTGTTTAGACATATGTAACAAGGGCAATATTCGTAACGTACTAGTTATGTGTGAGTCATACATGATACAATCCCATATATAAAAAGTGCGAATTTAGGGTCCAAGCAGGCCTATAATGCTACTGTGACCAAGCTTAATAGTAGGACTAGGAATTATCTGCTTCCATCTGATTTAGATGGAAGTTACCTTCGTTATTCTTGTGCACCTCTACCTTGAACTTCTCTTCTTTCTGTCCCCGCTTGACCTTGAGAAGCAAGTTAAACTTGGCAGTATCATCGATGACCTGCACAACAATTTAGACATCCATCAGTGATGAAAAACCAAGAAGCTTCTAAGCAACCCAAATGCATATTCTCTTATGTATGGTTTTATTCACTAAATAAACTCCATGTCTTTGGGAACAGTGTCCTAACAGCAAGAACATAGCTACTCATTATTCATTGATATATCCAGTTTTCTCATGCTATACTAATGAAAATAAACTCCATATCTTTGGGAACAGTGTCCTAACAGCAAGAACACATAGCTACTCATCATTCATTGATATATTCAGTTTTCTCATGCTATACTAATGAAAATAAACTCCATAACTTTGGGAACAGTGTCCTAACAGCAAGAACATAGCTACTCATTATTCATTGATATATTCCGTTTTCTCATGCTATACTAATGAGACTTGATAATGGGAGAGGCCTATTGTTAAAATTTCTCAACTTAAATATTCAATAGGCCTCTTCCACATATTGGACAAAATCATCCATGTTAACTTCAAATGTTTAAAATAGGTTTTGATGAGAAAAGACACATTTGACGGAATCTGGCAAGTTGTAACATATTTTCTTCCTTAACAGAACGGAACCCTGTATGTAAAAAGTAATAATAAACAAAGAAAGAGGTCACAGATAGAGATGCACATAATTTTCACAAATGAGCTTTTTAGCTTAAACTTCTGTAATCAATGATTTTATTTTAAGCAACTTGCACTTTAATTTTTTTGTTTCATTACACCTTTTCTATCTATTCATTCAGTGTGCAGTAGATGAAACACCACAAATATAACTACGGATTTGAAATGTATATGTATGCCTGTCCGTCCGTCAATCTTTGTGGGTCTAGACTGTAGACAATTTTACAGTTTCCCCATACTTCATAAGCGAATCATATATAACTCTTTACTTGATTACTAACGCATAACAAATGAGCATTTCAATAGATTATTATTTTTTAAGTTCCATTGTCAAACCAAACAATTTTAACTGATAAACTAAGTTAAGAAAACCAACTATGCACGAGTCTGTTTCTCCTTACCCTATTTTGCCATTTCTTTGTTCAAAAAAAGCACGAGCACTAGAGAATCTCATCCGCTTGCATTATCTCTATGCAAATAACAATGATAATATACAAAATAAAGGGGACAACATGCTAATACGTAGTAAAAACGGCTAGTAGAACTCGTACAGAAAGAGCAAAAGCATACAAGAATAGTACTAAAGACAAAACCATGACATGGTTGAAAACAACTTTATATTGTTTCTCGTTTTAACCTAATTTTCACTTTTATTATTAGTTTTTTATAAAACTTGGAACAAATGAGACCTTCTATATGACATTTTCCTAGAGCTGAAAATATAAACATCAAATTACAACCGAGAACTCAACCATGTGGCATTTCAAAACTAGAAATAAGGCACTGACCTCAGCCTTTGCATCAGCAACCTCATGGAGCTCATAGGGCACTAGTGAATTGGACCTCTGCTGGATGGTCTTAACAGCATGATTTGCTGCATCCTGAACTTGAGGGTCATGTGATGGAACAGACTGCCAGCCTGGCTTGTGGCCATCTGATAACAAAAACAGAACAGCAGAAGATGGTATTAGCAAACACCTGAAGTTCAAATGTTCAAAAAGAAATACAAGACAAATTAAGCAATCATAACCTATGTCCAGGAACTTAATACATCACTTATCAGTTAATAACTATGATTATAACGGTTAGATTGTCTTTTTTACTTATAAAATAACAGGAACCAAGTATTAAGGTAAATTCCAGATAAAATTCAGGCCTCACTCCTACAAGCCTTTTTTCTACATTTTCAATGGAAATTGCGCATGGATAAAAATACCAATGCTCACATCCTGATGTTGCACTAAATAGGATATCATAAATTCACTACCCCGCTGACAAAAACAAACACTATCTCCAAGTTCACTTTAAAGCGGGATTTATGATGATGCACAGCAATTTTAGCAATTTGTAGGCCTTCTAACCGAGTTAGCATCATCTCCATTTATTACTCTCCATTTCTTCCAGT
This sequence comes from Medicago sativa, assembly GCF_051527215.1. Taxonomy (NCBI): domain Eukaryota; kingdom Viridiplantae; phylum Streptophyta; class Magnoliopsida; order Fabales; family Fabaceae; genus Medicago; species Medicago sativa. Next base: position 31,771,281 of record NC_140756.1, on the reverse strand, counting down.
TGGAGAGATAAAGACGCAAAAAGTTTGAAAAAAAACCTAAATAATTAATAGTGGTGGGACCTATTTAGTGGTAGGACCCACTACATACTTTTTTGTATCTATCTCTCATCAAATGGCATTGTCCACTTATTTTAAGCAAATGGAGAGGATCTTTACTCCTTCTTCTAACCACTCAAATGCACGGATTTTAAGGTTGATGTGACAAATAAAGAAATAGATTTGATTAGTAAGCAAATTTCAAAGATAATCTTACCTTTCAATGGTAATTTACTATCTCTTTTCATTAATTTAATTGTAAAATATTTGATAAAATAAGAGTATAATTGACAAAAAAAAATAGTAATATAACCTTGAAATTTGAAAACAAATGATAAATAGAAACAAATATCTGCTAAAAAAATTTTTGACAATTGGAAAGGGACAAAGGAGTACTTCACTACACCCCTTCAAACACCCCTATTAATGACTAGCCTGTTGATCATATCAAGAAATAAGCGGTTTACACAAAATGGCATACCCTTTATCACACCAAGATCTGAAGTGGTAAATGATGGTGCATGACCATCACCAGCATGCTTAAACTCTGTAAGTTCTTTAAAGTTCATCCAGGGTTTTACCCAAACTTTGGCTTCATAGATCTTCTTCTCACCCGCATCAATAGCCTCGAGAGTAAGATGATGCAGTAAACCAGCAACAAGCTGTACCCGTGCTTTCACCACCCTTGCAAACTCCAGAAGTGAATTCTACAACACCATTTGACAAAAGTCAACAGTTTTAGTTCACATAAAAAACATTCTTCGTCGCATTGAAAGTAAGACGGGAGACAACACAAGAAAGATTGAACTTCACCTCAAAAATTAAAAATATCAGCAATTCAGTAAAAAACTACATTAGAGCAATCTTATGACAAAAAACACAAGTGAGCTGCCCAATTTATTAATATGCCCCCCCCCCCGCGTTTTTTATCAAACATATGTGTTATTCAACTCTTTCATTTATCCAATCAATACAACCAGGTTCCGAACATTATTGTACTTAAATGACCAACATTTGGAGGAACACAATTTTGGACTCCAACTAACCAAGAATCAAACCAGATACTGCTTTATTAAGCTTCTATGAAATTAACAAAAGTATGTAGTCTAAACAGGTTGATATTTCGTGCACATGTATAACACATTTATTTTTTACAACACCAACTGTTGATTTTCCCATCAATTGATGAGATTATTTACTCTACCCTCTAAAGTGAATAGTTCGCTTTAGAGAAACCAAATCCCACTTGAAGAGCCTATGATCTCCCAAGCAAGCATAAGCAAAATGTTTTAGTCACAACAACTGGTCAAATTCAAGATAACATAAGCACAATGCTTTATAGATCACAATTTCTTTTGGTAACCTTTAGAGATAATTGACAAAATGTTCTGAAAATCAAAATAGACACTTGTGATACTTGATGACTGTTTGGATTTGTTTATTTGAGTTCATCTACATGTATAAACACTGGTGGGACAGTTTGGAAGAGGTTGCAGTAACAGCTTATTTACTAGCTTATGACATGATCATAAGCTGATTTCAGCTTTTCCATACACTCTTCAGGATAGCTTATAATGAAACAATTTGACTTCATAGTTTATGCATAATCATTTATATAATAAGTGCTTAACTAAGTTGTTTATCCAAACAAGGCTTATTATAATCACAAACAATTCATATGAACCAACTAAACTAGGATCATTAATCACAGAACCAAAATATTGGGAATTTAAAAAGTAAATAAAAAAGAATACCTGTTTGGTGTTGTGTTGATCGACAGCAAATCGAGCAAGAGATTCAATTTCGAGAGAATTTTCCGAGTTAGGGGAATCCTGAATATATACAATTGCTCCAATGTTCTTGCCTGAAATAATCTTTGCTTCAATAACATGGTTTGCTAGTCTTGTTACTATGTGTCTTGTTCCATTACACAAACCCTCTGACTGGTCAATATTTCTGAGTAGCATTGTAGGTGTATCGATCTTAAGTTTTATTTTAGGCTTAATTGCACTTTTGACCCCCTATCTTTCCAAAACTTGCGGTTACAGCCCCCTAACTAATTTAAATACAAAACAGCCCCCTAAGTATTGAATCTTTGGCAGTTTTGGCCCCCCAAGGCTAAAAAAAAATTAAAAAAAATGACACGTGGCACCTCATTTAGGGTGCCACGTCAGCGTTGGGGGCTAAAACTGCCAAAGATTCAATACTTAGGGGGCTGTTTTGTATTTAAATTAGTTAGGGGGCTGTAACTGCAAGTTTTGGAAAGATAGGGGGCCAAAAGTGCAATTAAGCCTTTATTTTATGGTTGGGCAGCCCTGAAATTGTGAGAGTATTTAAAAACTCAAGGGTCAACACATCAAAAGCCTCATTGACATCAGCTTCAAATCAATCAACAGAATCCGCACTTAAATACTCTTTTTCGTCACCTATAAAACATTAAAAAAAAACTACAATTAATGATAAAAAATTACAACAGGAAATTGGGAAAACATGTTGAAACATTGTATTACCTGGAATCAAGCCCAAAATGTATTCGTTGATGGTATTAACAATCTCGAGTGTTCCAGCCAAAATAGCTCTGGATTGTAGAAATTTTGGATCCTTGTAATTCTTGACTAAGTCTGGATATGAGCTTTGAACAATCGCCTGAATTGGATCATCAAAATTAGTGATCAATGTAACGCCCTATTTCTATTAAAGCGATAAAACACGAATATAACAAATATTCAAGAAATAAACACTACGTCTAACACGAATATATATATATATATATATATATATATATATATATATATATCTCAACAGTCGCAGCGGATACAAATCAAATATTCTCCAAATCTCAACAAGGAGTACACCTCAACATAACAACAAAATTAAAGGACACCGACTCAACCTAATCAGAGCCCTAAAACTACGACGCCAAAATGATAACGGAGGCTAGCTCCCGCTATCCAAGTACAACATCAAGCAACTAACCAAGCGACTAAACATGCACAACGTCTACCCATCCATACAGACAGGTAGGCGGTCGAAACCACTGGGGGTAAGCATTACATCAAACATAATCCACATATGAAGACATAACATTCACGGATTCATACATATCACATATACATAACCATCCCTCCTAGAACACTAGCATCACATGATTATTATCCCCCATCACTTACATTTCAAGCAATCACATTATTAACATGGCATAGTAAGTATGTCCAACCTCTAAACAAATCTTCGACATAAGTTCATCAATTATCAATCAATGAAAGATTACTCACCTTATTCTTCACTTAGCATACTTAACTCAACAAGTACAATTCATCTTTTCAAAGTTATAAGCAAGCAATTATCATTATCAAAGAAATCACCACATCTTATGTATATACATATACAATTCTCACCTCATCATTATTATCAAATTAATTATCATCAAATAGGTTCACCAAGTGTATAAGCACAAACAAGTAAGACATACAATTAGAGCATGATTCAATTACTCACAACCATCAATAAAATCCACCAATGTACATATACACCAATCCACATAATCACAACATTCACCAAATTTCACCATTACACAAATTCACCAAGTCACATATTCAATTATGACACGACTCATCAATTAATCAAATGCATGCAATGTTCTAGACTTTTCTAGATGCATGTGGTACCAAATCACCTCAAGGTCGTCACCTTCGATGCAACAAAAACATCGTAATCATCTCAATTGAATATAAAATCAGTCATCATCAGTCATGAATGCATGAACATATGACTCGACTCAATGCATATGTTCACACAAACAATAATCACCTCACCATCACCATCATTTTGCATACATGCATTCACCAACAAGATCACCATTAATATTAGCATGTATGAATTCACCACCAACAATCAACATTTAACATGTTCAACAAACAACATAACATAAACATGTTCATCACCATTCAATTAGTATATATGCATCGACAACAATTCACCACCACTTGACATATATACAATCACCGACAACATCCACAATTCAATCAACATATAGTTGTCACATATATACATCATCAATCATCTCCACATAAATCAACATATAGTTGTCACATTTCCACATAATTCCTTACAATCCAAATAAAGGAACAAATACAACATATGATCACAAACATCATATTCATCACTCAACAACCATTCATACATCATCTCATAATCATATTAATCTATTCATAAAGGGTTCATAAGCAATTGGCTCTCAAAACCATTTTCTACCAGGTTCGTCTCCAAAAATCACAACATTGAATTAATTAGGCATTTAAGTCAAAGCCAAGTAAACAAGCCTAATTGCCTATGCCATGTATTCTCATAAGTCACATGTACGTGCAGTAGAGGTTACATAAGCATTTCATCGGCCAAATACGATGAATTCATGAAAATCACAAAGTTCGTCTCACTATATCACTTTTCACAAAAATTTCCATTTTCAAATCAAACAAGTTAGATTCACCACATCATAGTTTAAATATCATTAGGCACCTTAATTGAACTCATAGAACATAAATTTAAAGTTAAGGAACAATCCATGAGGTTTGGGTCGACTTAGAAATAGTTATGCAGATTTTTCGTAAAAGCTCACTAAGACCTCTTAAGAGTATTTGCCCTATAACTCAAAAACCAAAAATCATTTTCAAGTCAAATCAAAGCCATTGGAAAGCTAACAAAATTATCTACAACTTTCATGTTTACACCGAAAGTCAATTCAAAACAGAAACGAGGGAAAAAGACGCAAGAACGCGAAACAGAAAAAGTTGTCTCTGGGCAATTTCGCTGATAGCGAAATTTTCGCAAATAGCGAAAAAGTTCCAGACAGTTTCGCTATTAGCGAGTTTCTTAGCGAAATTCCCCTGTAGTTACGGGTTTGGCACCATTTTTCACCCCAAAAACCCAATTTTTGATCTCCCAAATGCCCAAACTCGTCCCAAAGGTTGTTTACAAGTATATGTACTCAAAAGGACTTTCAAAAACACAACCAAACATGAAATCAAACACCATTCCAACACTATTTATCAAATCAACCCATTTTTACAAAACCTTCAACAACCATTCAATTCTCATAATTATTCACCAATACATGATACCCAAAGCATCAATTCATCAATAACACATCTAACAACAACCACAACAACATCTAATCATGATTTCATCAACAACAACATCTCACAACAACAATAGCAACAACCAATCATGAATGCATCAATAATTCATCAATTCACCAAACTCTCACAACTTTCAACAACAACAACAAACTCATCACCAATCTACCATTTCAATGATACCCATTGCATCAATTCAACAACAACATATGTCAAGATAACAACAACAACAACAACATTTGAACATGAATTCATCCACAATTCAACAACAACTTAATTCGTCATCAATTTTGCACAAAAACAACTTATGTTAGAATACAATGCATTTAGATCTAGATCGGTGATAATACATTACATTAAAGCGATTTATCAAACAGTTTGAATGCAAGTGCATATTAAGGAATAATTAAAATCAATAAACGTTAAAACCAATTTATGTTAGAATACAATGCATTTAATGTTAGAATACAATGCATTTAGATCTATATCGGTGATAATACATTACGTTAAAGTAATTTATTACACAGTATGCAAGTCCATATTAAGGAATAATTAAAATCAATATACGTTAAACCCAATTTATTGGATTGGATTTGTGATGGAATGAAGTTTGTACCTCGGTTTAATTTTTCGGATAGCTGGCCATAGGTTTTAGATTATCCCCATTGTTACTGAGAGGAGAAGAAATGTTGAGAAGAATTACGTAGTTCAATATAAAATAGAGAAAATAATTTTATATAGTTTTACTTCTTTTCACTATGGTGTACAAAATAGAACAAAAAAAACCGTAAATTGAACCAATCGAAACTGAAATCGTAAAGAAACTCTTTACGGAGAGAAAAAAATGTATTCTCTTTACGGTAGTACATATGCAAAAAACTCTTTACGGTTCAGCAAAATTCTTTACGGTTGGGAAATGCATTGTATTGTATCGTGTATGTATGTATGTATGATCTATGTTTATTAATTTAATTTATGAGTTAAAACAAATGCATATATGGTCAGAAACATGAGTTTAGCTTATACTATTTTACATGACTCAAGAGCATTTTATCAAACGATAATTTACTATTTATGTTATAATACATTACATAAGCATTTTATCAAACAGTTTGAGTGCAATGATTAAAATCAATTTAACTTAAACCAATTTATGTTAGAATGCAATGCATATAGATCTAGATCTAGATCGGTGATAAGATATCACATTAAAGCAATTTATCAAATGCAAACATGAAAACAGTATGCAATTTATCAAATAATTAAAATCTATTCATTGGATTGGATTTGTTATGGAATGAAGATGTACCTCGGTTTAGCTTTTTGGAAGAGGTTTTGGATTATCCCTATTGTTACAGAGAAGAAATGTGAAGAAGAAGAATTGCGTGGTACAAATGTGGAGAAGAAGAAGAGAAGAAGAAATGTGGAGAAGAAGAATTGTGTGGTACAGTAAAAAAGAGAGAAGTAATTTTATGTAGTGTTACTGAATTACGTGGTACAATAAAAAAGAGAGAAGTAATTTTATGTAGTGTTACTTTCTTTTTACTAAGGTGTTCAAAATCGAACAAAAAAAAACCGTAAATTGAACCAATCGAAACCGAAATCGTAAAGAAACTCTTTACGGAGAGAAAAAAATGTATTCTCTTTACGGTAGTACATATGCAAAAAACTCTTTACGGTTCAGCAAAATTCTTTTCGGTTGGGAAATGTATTGTATTGTATCGTGTATGTGTGTATGATCTATGTTTATTAATTTAATTTATGAGTTAAAACAAATGCATATATGGTCAGAAACATGAGTTTAGGTTATACTATTTTACATGACTCAAAAGCATTTTATCAAACGATAATTTACTATTTAGGTTATAATACATTACATAATCATTATATCAAACAGTTTGAGTGCTATAATTTAAATCAATTTAAGTTAAACCAATTTATGTTAGAATGCAATGCATATAGATCTAGATCTAGATCGGTGATAAGATATCACATTAAAGCAATTTATCAAATGCAAACATGAAAACAGTATGCAATTTATCAAATAATTAAAATCAATTCATTGGATTGGATTTGTTATGGAATGAAGATGTACCTCTTTTAGCTTTTTGGAAGAGGTTTTGGATTACCCCTATTGTTACGGAGAAGTAATGTGGAGAAGAAGAAATGTGAAGAAGAAGAACAGCGTGGTACAAATGTGGAGAAGATGAAGAGAAGAAGAAATGTGGAGAAGAAGAATTGCGTGGTACAGTAAAAAAGAGAGAAGTAATTTTATGTAGTGTTACTGAATTACGTGGTACAATAAAAAAGAGAGAAGTAATTTTATGTAGTGTTACTTTTTTTTACTAAGGTGTTCAAAATCGAACAAAAAAAACCGTAAATTGAACCAATCGAAACCGAAATCGTAAAGAAACTCTTTACGGAGAGAAAAAAGATGTATTCTCTTTACGGTAGTACATATGCAAAAAACTCTTTACGGTTGGGAAATGCATTGTATTGTATCATGTATGTATGTGTGTATGATCTATGTTTATTAATTTAATTTATGAGTTAAAACAAATGCATATATGGTGAGAAACATGAGTTTAGCTTATACTATTTTACATGACTCAAAAGCATTTTGTCAAACGATAATTTACTATTTAGGTTATAATACATTACATAAGCATTTTATCAAACAGTTTGAGTGCAATGATTAAAATCAATTTAAGTTAAACCAATTTATGTCAGAATGCAATGCATATAGATCTAGATCTAGATCGGTGATAAGATATCACATTAAAGCAATTTATCAAATGCAAACATGAAAGCAGTATGCAATTTATCAAATAATTAAAATCAATTCATTGGATTGGATTTGTTATTGAATGAAGATGTACCTCGGTTTAGCTTTTTGGAAGAGGTTTTGGATTATCCCTATTGTTATGGAGAAGAAATGTGGAGAAGAAGAATTGCGTGGTACAGTAAAAAAGAGAGAAGTAATTTTATGTAGTGTTACTAAATTACGTGGTACAATAAAAAAGAGAGAAGTAATTTTATGTAGTGTTACTTTCTTTTTACTAAGGTGTTCAAAATCGAACCAAAAAAAACCGTAAATTGAACCAATCGAAACCGAAATCGTAAAGAAACTCTTTACGGAGAGAAAAAAATGTATTCTCTTTACGGTAGTACATATTTAAAAAACTCTTTACGGTTCAGCAAAATTCTTTACGGTTGGAAAATGCATTGTATTGTATCGTGTATGTATGTGTGTATGATCTATGTTTATTAATTTATGTGTTAAAACAAATGCATATATGGTCAGAAACATGAGTTTAACTTAAACTATTTTACATGACTCAAAATTTTAAAACTATAACTTGAAAACAACATATTCAGTGTCCTAAATTTTGTAGCATTTTATGATACTTCTTCGTTGTATGTCGCTTTAGAAGAAAAAAATTGTCTCAAATTGTATGCCACTTTACAATTCCAATAAAACATTAATGTTATTTTCCCTATTATATCCTTAACTATTTTTTTTTTCTTTCAATTCTTTCATTTATCTTTTCCATATCATGACAATTTTGAAAAACAACTCATAATATCTCGTTTCCACACAATATTAATTACATTTCTTTATATGTGTGCAATGCCCAAAACATCATACAACTTGAGACGGAGGGAGTAAAAATTTTGTAACACCTAGTAAATAATGATGACTTGAAACGAATTAAATAGATTCAAAGTTCAAAACAAACTTAGGAAAACAATTAAAAAATAATTCTAGTAACTAGCTTACTTAAAAAAAAATAAAAAAAAATACATAAGAAAGTACCAAACACAAAACACAACTGAAATGAAACACAAAGTACATGTGTAAGTGACTTTGGCAAACACAAGGCACGCGCTCAAGTTAAGTTGTTACCTTGAGTTTGGCAAACCTAAATTTGTCTTGCAACCCGCACTTTCTTCTCTTCCTTAATTTCCTTGTGACCAACCAGATTGGTGATAATACATTGCATTAAAGCAATTTATCAAACAATATGTAAGTGTAGATTAAGGAATAATTAAAATCAATATATGTTAAACCCAATTTATGTTAGAATGCAATGCATTTAATGTTAGAATAGAATGCATTTAGATCTAGATCGGTGATAATACATTACATTAAAATAATTTATCAAACAGTTTGAATGCAAGTGCATATTAAGGAATAATTAAAATCAATATACGTTAAAACCAATTTATGTTAGAATGCAATACATTTAAGGTTAGAATACAATGCATTTAGATATAGATCGGTGATAATACATTACATTAAAGCAATTTATCGAACAGTTTAAATGCAATTGCATATTAAGAAATAAGTAAAATTAATATACGTTAAAACCAATTTATGTTAGAATGCAATGCATTTAAGGTTAGAATACAATGTATTTAAGGTTGATAATACATAACATTAAAGCAATTTATCAAACAGTTTGAATGCAAGTGCATATTAAGGAATAATTATAATCAACATACGTTAAAATAAATTTATGTTAGAATGCAATGCATTTAAGGTTATAATACAAAACATTTAGATCTAGATCGGTGATAATACATTACATTAAATCAATTTATCAAACAGTTTGAATGCAAGTGCATATTAAGGAATAATTAAAATCAATATACGTAAAAACCAATTTATGTTAGAATGCAATGCATTTAAGGTTAGAATACAATTTAGATCTAGATCGGTGATAATACATTACATTAAAGCAATTTATCAAACAGTTTGAATGCAAGTGCAGATTTAAGAATAATTAAAATCAATATACGTTAAAACCAATTTATGTTAGAATGCAATGTATTTAAGGTTAGAATACAATGCATTTAGATCTAGATCAGTGATAATACATTACATTAAATCAATTTATCGAACATTTTGAATGCAAGTGCATATTAAGGAATAATTAAAATCAATATACGTTAAAATCAATTTATGTTAGTATGCAATGCATTTAAGGTTAGAATACAATGCATTTAGATATAGATTGGTGATAATACATTACATTAAAACAATTTATCAAACAGTTTGAATGCAAGTGCAGATTAAGGAATAATTAAGATCAATATACGTTAAAACCAATTTATGTTAGAATACAATGCATTTAAGGTTAGAATATAATGCATTTAGATCTATATCGGTGATAATACATTACGTTCTAGTAATTTATTGAACAGTATGCAAGTGCAGATTAAGGAATAATTAAAATCAATATATATTAAACCCAATTTATTGGATTGGATCTGTGATGGAATGAAGTTTGTACTTCGGTTTGATTTTTCGGACAGTTGACCATAGGTTTTGGATTATCTCCATTGTTACTGAGAGGAGAAGAAATGTTGAGAAGAATTACGTAGTTCAATATAAAAGAGAGAAAATAATTTTATGTAGTTTTACTTTCTTTTCACTAGGGTGTTCAAAATCGAATTCTTAATATGATGTAACTTATTCTTGTCTAAAGATTTATTATAAATACTTTCTAATATATAACTTTGTCCACTGTTTTTGTTGTGGTTGATCATCATGATCCATCCTTAGATTTGACTGACGCACATGCTGAAAACGTGCAGATTCTCCTATGTTTTCTAGCTTACAGAAACATCAACAACTACACAAGATATGCACACAAGATATGAATGTTATATCTAGTGTGGCTGCTCATACAATCCAAAAGAAGAGGAAGATCCCATCCTTATAGCTACATCATACTGAAGCCAAGAAAGCATTAGCCCCTTCAAATATAGGCTACTATAATTTATGGTTTTGTTTCTTTTAATATTTTATGTAACCAAATTGCTCGAGTAAAAATATTTGTGGTTGCTATGTATGATGTTAACACTTGTATCCCTATGAAAATTCATTATTTCGAATGATAAGCAAATTTAACATGTATGCCCCTGCAAGAGGTCCCACTATACGGTCCTCTGCGGCCTAACTAGGAGGCAAACAACAACGAATCTGTGTCTGTATCGCTGACACTTCAGGTTGTGGGCAACATGTTTGAGTATTATTCAACATGTGTATGTCCAAAAATATACATGTGCTCAAGTATTATTCTAAATTATAAACTAATTTCTCACCAAACATAAACCCTTTTTACCCCTTTCCTTTGTTCCCAAAATGGACTGTGATCTATATATAGATTCACACTGTATCTTCATTCAAACGATAATTTACTATTTAGGTTATAATACATTACATAAGCATTTTATCAAACAGTTTGAGTGCAATAATTAAAATCAATTTAAGTTAAACCAATTTATGTTAGAATGCAATGCATATAGATCTAGATCTAGATCGGTGATAAGATATCACATTAAAGCAATTTATCAAATGCAAACATGAAAACAGTATGCAATTTATCAAATAATTAAAATCAATTCATTGGATTGAATTTGTTATGGAATGAAGATGTACCTCGGTTTAGCTTTTTGGAAGAGGTTTTGGATTATCCCTATTGTTACGGAGAGGAAATGTGGAGAAGAAGAATTACGTGATACAAATGTGGAGAAGAAGAATAGAAGAAGAAATGTGGAGAAGAAGAATTGTGTGGTACAGTAAAAAAGAGAGAAGTAATTTTATGTAGTGTTAGTGAATTACGTGGTACAATAAAAAAAAGAGAAGTAATTTTATGTAGTGTTACTGAATTACGTGGTACAATAAAAAAAGAGAGAAGTAATTTTATGTAGTGTTACTTTCTTTTTACTAAGGTGTTCAAAATTGAACAAAAAAAAACCGTAAATTAACCAATCCAAACTGAAATTGTAAAAAATCGCATTTGGTTCGGATTATTTTTTTACTCAACCGCACGGTTTGGTCCGGTTTGCGGCCAATCAAACCAAACTAAACCTTAATATCATAAAATCACTAATTAAATATATATCATCTAGACCAATACCTTTAATAAAATGATTTTTTTTCTCTTGTTAATTTTCTTCTTTACTTTTTCTATAAAAAAATGTATTTATGTGCTACTTGAACTCTTGGAGAATAATTAAAATTTTAGTCTTTTGAATTTCTTACAAAATACGATTACTTTTTGTCCACGTTTTAATTTGGTTTGCGTGGTTGGAAATATAGTTGTATGAAAATAAAATTGTAATGGATGAAATTTAAAACATTGTTGAAAATATGTTGTCTTTTAGCTTTTTAATTTGATTTTAATGTTGAAAACAAAAAAAATTATTGTTTAAAAAAACCGCACCAACCGATACAATCCAAATTGCGTTGGCCTGGTTTGGTTTGATTTGGATTTTATTTTAAAAGTCAACTGAACCAAACCTAACCGCATACTTATTTATCTAGCGATTTGGATGACTTCTAGCCTCAAAACCGAACCAAACCGCACCACGAACACCCCTATTATTCACTCATTGGAATGAATGGTTTTGGATTAATTTTTGGTATGAAATCACATTTTTACATGTGTTTTCACTCTTTTAAATATGAGTTAAAAATGATTTTGGTCCCAATAAATATGTTAACTTTTCGTTTGTTTCTCTAAAAAAATTCTTCAACTTTTAGTCATTCAAAATTTGTCTTCACTTTTGGTCCCTCTTATAAATTAAACTCATGTAGAATTCATATTTTTAAACCAAATTTTGCATAAATACTATATTACTAGCGAAAATACGAGTTTTCGCTCTTTTTATTGTCCTAACGGTTTGAAAATTATGAACGGTGCTTTTTTATGACATTTTAGTTTTGATTAAAACTGAAAATATAAATGTTTGTTGCTTTCAAGTTATAACAAATCAAACTAACCATGATTATCTATTTCAATGACACCAACGATATAACAAAAAAAAAAATATAATCTTCTAGGACCATTTCCTAAAGCCGTCAGACAATTGAAATACTTGGTCGTATCGGTAGACTATTTTACGAAATGGATCGAAGCTGAGCCTTTAGCAAAGGTCGCGGCAAAAAATGTACTCTGTTTCTTCCAAAGAAACATCTTGGCAAAGTTCTGAGTACCGACCCTCGTGATCTCCGACAACGGGACTCGGTTCATCAATCGCAAATTCCAGGACTACCCGAGGGATTTAAACATCAAACAAAGCTTCACTTATGTCGAACATCCTCAAGCTAACGGCCTCGCCGAATCAGCAAACAGGGTCATCCTACGAGGGATACGAAGAAGGCTCGACGAAGCCAAAACTAGTTGTTGAGGAACTTCATACGATTCTTTGGTCCTATCGAACAACCTTTCACTCTATTACAAGCGAATCACCCTTTCGACTCACGTACAAAACGGAAGCGGTCATCCTCATTGAGTTAAACGAACTCAACTGGCGGACTGGTGCTGACACGAACTTCCAAGCCAACGCCGCGAACCTGCGCGAGGAACTCGAATTTGTCGACGAAATCAGAAGCAAAGCAGCCTTAAGAGAAATAACTCTAAAACAAAAGCTAGCTGCCCACCAAAACAAAAGGGTAATCAAACGAGAGTTCCAGGTCAGCGATCTAGTCCTTCGAAGAAATTAAAATGATTTTAGAAAGGGAAACTCGCTGCCAACTGGGAGGGCCCCTACATAATCTGAATGAAGACTGGGACGGGGGATTACGGCCTTGATGACCTAGGGTCCAGTTCCTAGAACTTGGAATGCCAAAAAAACTCAAAAGGTAGTACAGTTAGAAGGTAACAAAGCCAAACAACTCTACTTCACGTACAAGGTTCAAATTAACGAACTATACACTCTCACGATCAAGCACTTACAACAGAGGATGAAATTTGTGCAACTCTGAATCCAAAACTAGTTAAAAGGATGAATGAAATCTAAAATGCAAACATATTCATCAAATCCTCAGTATGTTCGCTCACAGCTGCGAAATCACTGCTCGACATTGTTAGGTAGAACTCCAGCTCGCAATGTGTGATTCACGCCTCGAGGCATTGAACTTGGATTGATTTTTAGTTCGTCCACCGTTATACGTTCGGAAGACAACTTCGAACACACATTCAAATGAACGATCTCTTGGATGTAAAATGCTTCTAACAAATACCCCACGTAAAAATTGGAACTCTCACGCTCGGATCCCCTTGCAAAAATAACGCACAATTATTCGTTTTTAAACAAACAAAACAATACTTGTGGGAGGAAGGGCACACCTTTAAGTCAAAACAACGAGTTAAAGAACTGATCCATTTGGCGTTCACAATCATCGGTAAACCATAATCACTTTATTTTAATAAAGCAACGACTGCGAGGGGCTGGTACTCACCTCTACCTTACCGAATCTACTTTTGATTTATTTGCTTAGATTGTTTACAAAATAAATCCTACATGCATACATCTAAATCAAACAAAAATATACGAGCATACAAATCACTATTCTTAAAACATAGAAGGATATTGATCACTCTTGAATACTTGAAATAAAAAACATTTCGGTATAAAAGCCTCACGCAACGAGCACTCAGATTACACATCATACTTGGAAAAAAAAACATACATTTTCACAACAAAGCATGATAACGAAACAAACAATAAAAGCAAACCAGAATATAGATTACATAATTGAGGGTGCTAACCACGAAGGGCGCACATTGTCATTGGCACGAAGGTCGGTCACAACAAAATAATTGTTCGACAAAGAAGATAAAAAATTACAAGGCTGTGTGGGCCTGGGCATTTCCAACATGCCTATCATCTTCTTCACGAGGGATCACAATCACCCCATCTTCAACAAACTTCAAGAAATGAATCCCGTCGACACACAACTTGACCTCGGGATTTACGACCTTCAATTGCTCGACCGCATTCTCAAAGTCATGTTGATCAGCACCCACCAGGTTCGCTTCTAGCTCCGCAATCCTGTCCATCAGGCCACAGTGATCCAGACCATGCAGATCTTTAGGTTCTCTTGGGCGAGGTCCAGCAGCATCACGGAGAGTGACTTCGAGGTCCGCCTTCTCCTTAACCAATTTCCTTCGAGCCTCTTTTAGTTGGCCCAGAATCTTACGATCCTTAGCGGATTTCTTCTCCAAAGTAATGCACTTGCAATCTTTCTCCTCAAAGGAAGGCCTCTCGAATTAACTCAGATTTGCTTACCCTTGCTTGACTAAGCCATTTTGTTTCTCTTTAGAGGGACCTCGTCCTCCTCCACATGATCATCAAGCACCCTCACAAGGAACCATGCCTCCAAGGTAGCTTCCCTCCGGGCATCCCTTTTCCTACTACCACTACTCTTGCCGGCCACCCTTTGGTTAACCTTGACAAGAAGGGAGCGCATATTCTTCATCTTTCTTGCAAACTAAGACATAAACAACGTATCACCAAAGTTGTTCAGGAAAAATGTAGCAATTAAAAGCGAAAAAAATGAAGACATCTACCGAGTAACTCCATCAGATTATTGGAAAGCACCAAATCCTGAGTATTGTTCGCACGAGGCGCAATAATCGAATTCCCTCATGAATCTAACACACGGTTAACCTCCTCGTCCACCATTTTGGCGGGCAGGAAATAATTGACAAACTTTTGAGTCCTATCGTTGCCCATTTTATCTCGTTTCGACAGACAATCATAACTATGACTGAAGGCTTTAGGCTCGTACTTAAAGTGGTCTAAATACCAGAAAAATGGAAACGGGGAACGATGGGTAGACATTATACCTCCGTTGTTATGTGGCCGCTCCACAGTCTTCAACAAACTTCTCAGGGAAACCTCAGTTCGTGGTCGCACTAAAAAGAATCGCTTTTTAAAGCTCTCAACCTTCCCTGCAAAAGCATTAAAAAGTCTTTTGTTCTGGCAGAAGGAGACCCAATTTTGCTTGCCTTTCTTTTCTGTTCCCCGCTGAATAGTAAAAATGGTAAAACATAGGTCTTTGGTTGGAGTAATTCGCAGGTGTTGACAAACTAACTCAAAGGCTTTCATGAAAGGATAAGAACTCCGGTGCAACTGCGAAGGGCGTAGTTCCAACCATTGGAACATACTCATTTGAAAGACAGAGAAAGGGAGCCTAAAACCCATATCCTTAAAAACTACCTCGTACATAGGGATGCGGTTTGCAGCGTACCGTGAGCAAATTTGATCCGACGTGCTTGGAAAGTTTACTTCTCAATCTTCTCTCCTCCCAACGGAACTGTGCGGGATTTCCGCCGCACCATCCGACGAGAACAAAGATATCACCTCTAAAGGCTAATTTCCTACCCAGGAAACATCATGCATGATGGCCTCATTTCTATTTGGGTTACCTGCCATAACCAAACCTGAAAGGAAAAGCAGAGGGAGGATGAATTTAATGATCAAATCCACCCTTCCTTCACCTATCAAACTTATCGTGGCAAGAAATGGCTAAGAGCCCTAACGGGAAAAACAAACCGAAAAAATGGGGTAAACCACCAACAAAGGCGGAATGGTACCCATCCAGTGGTGACAAGTCAGAACCCTAAACATATATGACTCATCACCGGCGGTTTCTCCTCAAAATACAACGAAAACAAGCTCTAAGTCTTAAAACTCCTCATACACAGTGGAAACCTCCATAACAAATGGCGGAAACCACTGTACCGGAGCAAACATAACTACACATGCAAGATTACCATTTTCAACAAAAAAACTAACGCAATCAAACAGGAAAAAATAGACAAGAGAATGCAGTAGAGAACGAATGAAGAACTGGACTTGCAAGTGAAAGGTTGAGGGACCAAAATGCACTGGAACTCTTGAAGAAATTCTGAAACTTCAGGGTTGCTAAAATACGAAAATGGTAAAAGTGTTCCAAACATACGTTTGAACCTATTTATATTTCCTTCACAACCTTTCAGAAAACAGCGAACATGATCTGGTGCAGTCCTTCACATGCAACCATTCATTAATTAAACAAGACAACAATCCATATCACACCCATCTACACCTCCAACGGTTTTGATCAAACGTATCTGATTCCCAAACGTCAAGATCAAACCAACGACTACGATGAAACTTTAGGAACATAAATCGAGACACTCTCAAGGCACTAGTACTCAAGTACTACACTAGCCTTTACACGTGGCCTAAAGGAACCAAAGGTCATGTCCCCAGGCTCACACTCGATACATAGGCATTGATGGCTGAACGACAAACGACAAAATCTCTGACGAGGGAATCTTTCCATCTCACAACAATATAGACGGTCACTTGCATGCCGAACGCACCTCACATAAATCAAGGGATTCACTCTCTCTTGACTAACGAGCATGTCCAAGGGTTTAGCGGGCATAGCCCTGGGCACAACGCCGTTAACCACGATGTCGACATATGATAAGTCCTGAGGTAGGTTCGCTCCCTCCATCAAATCAACTCGCTCGTGGTAGAATTTGTGCGACATCCCCTTGCGAACTATACATTTCCATAAATTATATATAATTTGTTTTAAAAAAAAGTTATATACAATTTGATTATTTGAATAGTCACACCATAAATTCTTCTCAAACAATATTTTTTTTTTTGTGGCTGATGTTTAAACCTCCGACCTTACATATATACATTGTTCTTACCAACTGAGCTAAATCACGAAGACTTCTTCTCGAACAATTTAAAATAGTTAACCTATAGATTACAAATTGTTCAAGAAAAAGTAAAAGAAGATAGTTGACTTAGTATTAAATTCTGTCAAAGAAATTAACTTTTTTTTTTTTTTTTTGGATGGGTCAAATAAATTAACTTATTACTTAATTAATCGAAATAAATTATGGCTTATTCAATTTATTAAAGAGTGAATTTGGCGCCAAAATCCAAAAGCAAAACGCAAGTGAAGTACAAGTCCTCAGTATTGAAAGAAAAACTAAAATCAAGGGATTTTCTTTGGCTCATCATTATTATTCAATCAATTTCAACAACGCTTCAAACGCTTTCCGTTTTCGTCTTCTCGATTCCCAATTTCTCTCTTTCTAGGGTTTCGTTTCTTGCTCTTTCTTCCGCATCAATGGCTTCCACACCTCCTTCCTTCTCTCCTTCTCGCACCACATGCGCTTCTCTCCTCCGTCAATTGCAGGTTCTTTACTCATTCACATCCACTTCAAACTTTTTTTTTTCTTTCTATTTTTTGATTTTTTTTTTGTTTTATGAATTTTGAGTGGCGGAAATTATTGAAATTCGAATTAGTCATTTAAAGATTCAATTGAACCAATAAAGTAGAGATTTTGATGTTGCCTTGAGTAAGATTCATCACAATTCTTTTCTTTTTTTGGCTAATAATTATAAAAATGTCAGATTTTGTTGTTTTTATGCTGAATAGTTTAATGATTCTTATGCCGGTGATTGCTGAATTTAAGGGTTTCTTGATGAAATGTTCCGTAGTTTGATTTCTGGCTGTTATGTGCGAAAAAGAGTAAATCTTGAATAAGTACGTGGCAGTTTTTCGGTAAATCTTGAAATGGTTCGGTGTGTGTTTGGCGAAAATCACGGGTGTGGTAGCCAACTAAATTCTGATTTGTTCTTGTCGAAAATCGTTTTTGTAATGTTCAGCATTTTACGTATGAAGAAACATCTGTTAATATCTTATCTTATATGTATCCCATTAGTGTCTTTAATTGCGCGCGTAGAAAAATCTTGGTTTACCTAAAAAAAGTGGTGTGCACAATTGAAAAAGGGTATGCTGGTAATCCCTTTTTATTGGTGATTAATTTGTTATCTTAAGTAGAAATAGAATGAATGGTAATAGAGATATCTTAGTAGTTTTTTATCATAAAAGACGCTAATTTTTTATTATAATTTGGTGTAACCCTCCAACAAAGGAACACATTAGAATCAGCCTTGATGGGGTGATATGCTCAAGTTTTGACGGATATGTGAATGCAACCTTTGGTGAATGCATTAATGATCTAAAGTTTTGGATTTTTAGGTGATATGGGATGAGATTGGGGAGAGTGACACTGATAGAGACAATATGCTTCTTCAACTGGAGCAAGAGTGCCTTGACATTTATTACAGAAAGGTTGAGCAAACCAGAAAGCACAAAGCTGACTTAAATAAGTGGTTGGATGATGCTGAATCTGAAGTCGCTGATATTGCTTCTTCACTTGGGGATGATTGTGCGTTCTCACGGGTATGTTCCATCGACATTGGCATTCTGTTTTGTACTACCACTACTGTTGCTAATAACACGACACCCTTAAGTACCATTTTGTATTAGATTTCTGCAGAAAGAGTAAATCCCCTAATCTAGGTGAATATCTTCAATCGTCAAGTCATTCTGTGACAATTTCAAGGATCAAATTGACAAATTTGAAAAGATTAATTGAATATCTTCAATCATATTCGGCATTTTGTGACCATTTCAAGAGTTAACTTGGCTAACTTTACAAGACTAATACTGTGTTTGACGATTTTAAATTTTATGATCATTTTGAAATTTGGTTAATGTCAGAAACCAAATTACCCTATCTTACAATTTCAATAACTAATTTGGTGATTCCCTTAAAATAAAACATTAGGAATTTAACCTAAAACTTTCCATAGTTGGATTTTGTTTGCTCTCTTGAAATCTTTTATGCAAATCCAAACATAATTTTAGCATTTATTAGTTACTTTTATTTTCCTCATTGTTTAGTTAGATAGAAGACTGTATTCTTAACACTTGATGATTCCCAAATCTCATGTTTGCTCATATTCACAATTAGAATTTGGCTAATTGAATCTTCTAGATAAATATTCATTCAATTCAGTTCTGTTTTTAACAGGGAAAGGGTACTCTGAAGCAGCAATTAGCCAACATCAGACCTCTCTTAGAGGACTTGAAGTCAAGGAAGGCTGAGAGAGTTGAGGATATTTTAGAAATAAAGTCCCAAATATCACAGATATGTGCTGAAATAGCAGGCTGTGGACAGTCCAAAGGTGTAACGGATCAAGATGTTGATCAATGTGATCTGACCATGGAGAAATTGGGGGAACTTAAATCGCATCTTCATGAACTTCAAAATGAAAAGGTGCTACCAAATTCAAAATATAGTCACATAATATTGGTATCCATATTTTTTTAGTTCCTATTAAGTGCTAGCTCAATATTACTTCCTTTTTTCTCTCAGATCATACGACAGCAGAAAGTGAAAAGTCATATCAGTACTATCAGTGAGCTTTCAACTGTAATGTCAATTGATATTTGGAAGACTTTAAATGACATCCACCCAAGCTTGAGCGGTTCATCAAATGGTGCACCACAATGCATTAGTAATGACACTCTTGCTAGATTAACTGGGGTTGTTCTTTCATTAAAGCAGGAAAAGCAACAAAGGCTACAAAAGGTGACTTTTTCTGATCTAGATTGAAATACTGCAAATAAATATATACGTGTCTTGCTGCATGTATATGTATGTGTCTTACTGTTGCTATTGCAAGTAACACATCTGGATCATCTCATTCGATACATCAAATGATCACTGTAAAAGCTGTACCAACTGTTATAGTTTAGTGTTGAATGGTTATTAGTATCATAGTCAACTTACTCATTTCTTGCATATAATTGCAGTAGCTTTTGATACCATGTCTCTTAATTTCTTGCAGATCGCATAATCATTTTGATTTCCTAATGTCCTGCTTTGTATACAATTGGAATTTGGAATAAGGTGATTATGAAGTCAGAAGAAAGAGTATTGGACAGTAAACTCAATGTTTTATAAAATAAGGTTTAAGATGCAATGAATGAAACAGAACTCATAATTTTTCTTTTCGTTACTAAGATGCAATGAATGAAACAGAAGTCATATTTTTTCTTTTCTTTATTGTGTATCAGATTAGTTTGCTTATTTTTTCTAATTTTGTTATTGACGGAGCACCTTTTTCCAAAAGGTTCTTTAAGATTTATGAATATAATTTTACTTTCTTGCAGGTACAAGAACTTGCTAAGATTTTGGTAGAGTTATGGGATCTTATGGAGATACCAATTGATGAGCAAAAGGCCTTTAGCCATGTTACTAGATTAATTTCAGCATCAGTTGATGAAGTGTCAATCCAAGGTGGCCTTTCTGCTGATGTCATAGAGCAGGTGAAACCTTCAACGACTTGTACTTGCATTACAATTTTATTTGTATAGTCTGAATTTTAGTTGCTTGATTTTTTATATTTGTGTAGGTTGAGGTTGAAGTTCAGCGCTTAAATGTTTTGAAAGCCAGTAAGATGAAGGAATTAGTGTTCAAAAGACAGAATGAACTTGAACAAATTTACAGAGGAGTTCACATGGATATGGATAGTGAAGCTGCTAGACAGACTCTGACCAGCCTCATAGAATCTGGTACGTAAATTATGCCTAAAGTGTCATTGAATTTTTTTTTCTTGAAATTTCAATGTGTCTACTTATAAATATACCTTTAGATTCCATTTTCTTCCCTCCGAAATACTCTCTAGACCTGATGTTACAGAAATTATTGTCAGAATCCTAATCAAAATCGTGAAAATCAATGATTTTGCGATTTCACTCTCCCCTACCAATCCGAATCGTAAATTGAATCCTGATTTGAGTAAAATTCCCGCGAAATCGCATGAACACGTGAAACTGGCATGAAATCGTGCAATGCCATAGGATTCCAACAATCCTGGCATTGAGTCGTCTATGTTTAAGCTTTGTGACTAGGTTGTTTTATGTTTAAGACTTGAGACCGAGTCATTTATGTTTAAGATTTGTGTCTCCGAGTCTTATATGTTCAAGATTTGAGACTTGGTTGTTTTACTATTATGTTTGTTTAAGATTTGAAACTTTGAGCAGTTTATACACTATAGAAGATTGGTTGCGATTTTATGTTTTACGATCTTGCTATCCCCTTTCGATCCGACAAAATTAATTGAGTAGAATCCTTCGATCTTGTTTGCGATCTTATGTTTTACGATCTTGCTATCCCCTTTCGATCTTATGCAAGATCTCGATTCTGACAATCATGTTTACATATTTATGTGTGCATCCATAATGTCTGTTCTTAGTTTCTATTTTCCTTTAATCACATAAGCATTAACGGCTTTGCAGGTAATGTTGATATGTCTGAATTGCTTCAAAGCATGGATGACCAAATCAGGAAGGCCAAAGAGCAAGCTCTAAGCAGAAGAGATATCTTAGACAGGGTGGAGAAATGGAAATTTGCTGCTGAGGAGGAAAAGTGGTTAGATGAATATGAAAGGGTATATAACTTTCTTCAGTATATTTCATTCTTAAATAAGCCATAAATCGATGCAGTTTAAATTTATCACCATAGAGTACAACAAATGTTATTTTATATCATTTATATATGCAAATGTTTTTATGATTGTTTTCAACCCACATATTTAGCTTATTGTTGTCAAAAGGGAAACTGATGACTGTCATATGCACATAATTTACCATAGTTTATTGGTAATTTAATTTGAGTTTATTTGGTTTCCCTTTAATATATATATATATTTTGAATAAATTCCTTTTAATATTTAACTATTAACTATTTTTGAGCCTTTACAACATCTAAACTTTGATACTCACAAGCTGTGGGTCCCTCTTGTAAATAAAGTTGATTTTTAGCACCAGGTAGGGTGGTCCTGTGCATTTCCTCACTTAAAACCTCAAGTATCGTTACATGTGATATAAAATCATTTATCTACAAGCATTCACTCATAAATTTAGTTATTAGTATAATTGATCATTGACAGTTTGTAGATTGTATAACATCTTATAGGTTCTTTATATAAGGAATTTGATGATTCTGAACAATTGGTTGTTGAATTTGCTTCAATATCTTGACTGTGTTCTTTGTAAATGTGGTAATGGTATCTCACCATGTCTATGGTGCATAAAAGAATATTCTCTGCTTTGGTCATTTTGCATCATCTTGAAAATGAAATCATAAAAGTTACTGAAAGCAATACTAAGCTATCAATGATGGTTATTCATGGCATTTGTGAACTTTGACTTTGATATCCGAAGTTAATTCATCAATTCTACCTAGTAAAATGAAATTTATTTTGGGAACATATAAGAATATAAAACATGGTGAATGCATTATGAGAATTTCTTGTTGGCACAAAATACCTTGTTGTGTAGGATGCAATGAAACTTTCTTATTGTTGTTTCTTTCTATATGATTTAGTCTTATAACATGTTAGTTTGAAAGATTTTCGCTAAGTCTTAGGTTGTTGAATTTTGCGATTTTAAGCAAAACCAAATTACTATATTCCATTGATCAATTAAATTTTTTTGATAAGCTTTCTCTTGTTTTCTTTACTTAGTAGATCTATTTTTGAGAAACATAACAAAATATAGTCTGTTTGCACCATTTCCCGTTTTCACCCTTATACCAGGATCAAAATCGATATAGTGCAGTAAAAGGAGCACACAAAAATTTGAAGCGTGCGGAGAAAGCACGGATTCTTGTCAGCAAGATTCCATGTGAGTCATTATTTTATTTTAATTTTTACATTTATATGTGATCTAGAGAATCTTGATTAATATGATAGATATTTTTGTCTTCATGTTAAGGGAAACCTGTGAACTTGTTGCTGTTTATGATTGAATCATAATGCTGTTAAGATGTTAGTGTTATTTAGAACAAACTGAGTGATTCCAAGTATGGCCATATATAGTTTGATTATGCGATACTGAAAATCAATATTTTAAAAATCTGACGATCAAACTGGCGAGACCTGCAGATCATGGTTTAATTAGTTCCTCCATGGCTTAAATGGATGACTAATAAATAAATAAAAAGTAAATAGCATTAAAGTTCAAGATTAAACCAACTGGCAAGCAAAGGAATATCCACTCATATCTGACCTATACTAATTTGAGATGGTGTGTTATAAATGGAAAGCTCTTTGAGTGCAAACCGTATGTTAAGTAGTTAACTAGCAAAATAGGCAGAGGTCAAAATTGGGAGGCTAGACAACTGTCAAAATATATTCTTTAGCTGCTGTTACCTTTATCTAAGAAATCTTAACTAGTGAGGCCACAAAGGTTTTCCGTTTGGTAGTAGCTACTGAATCTGCGATTCTGCAAACTGCCAATTAGAAACTTCTAACCTTGCTTGACTGACAAAGAGCTTTTCATATGCGGTGTTGGCAATCAAAATCTATATAATTTTAACAGCAGCTATATAGTACTGTCTAATTTTGAAAGAAGTGAATTCAATAAATGTGGGGAGAATGAGATTAGCTTTATCCAATACAAGATGATCATCATTTTATATATGTATGTTGTTCAAAATTTCATGTCAGGCTTCTTGAAGCTCGTGTCTGCTTGAAGTTTGATATTTCATTTTATCAGAAGCTTTTCTGTTTGATGATAGAAAGCGTTTATACTCACTGGGTTAAAATAGTAAATTAAGGTCAACTAGGCTATGGATTTCTTTGTAAAATTTTAGTAAGAAGCAGCGCCAAAGTTACAATTTAGTTATTTTTCAAATTTCCAATTATTGGATTTGGAATAGAAATTGGTCAAGTTAGTAAGTGAAAACCTTTATTTAACGTTCAATAGCTGGCAAACTTAAAATAATTATGTTTTGAGAAAAAAACCTATGTAAGTGCTTAGTCCTAGGTTGTAACTTGTAGTATTATCATGATGCTAGTTTCCTCATTCGTTTAAAAGTAACTTTCCTTCCAATTTTTTACTGAGCAGCTGTGGTTGAGAATTTGACTGCAAAAGTGAAAGCATGGGAGACAGAAAAAGGAATACCTTTCTTATACGAAAAGGTGATGATGACTATACTATGTTATTGACTATAATATGCAGAATGATTAGTCAGGTTCTGACTCAAAATTATTTCAGGTTCCGTTGTTGAATAGCTTGGATGAATACAACGTACAACGACAATTGAGAGAAGAAGAGAAGCGGAAATCTCGGGTATGACTTATAGTGATAATATTTTTTTCTTCCTCTATCGTTCTTCTCTTACATATTACTTCTATATCATTGAAATTAAAATCTATGCGGAATGAAAATTAATATGCATTTTCCGTCAAGCACATCTGTATTCCTGGTTATCTTATTTTTGACTTGTTCAAAAATTTATTTGAACATTGTCTATAATCATGTGAATTTTTTTAATTAGTAATTTTATGCAAAGATAGGACAAAATAATGACGTTGAGTAAATGATCATTACAGCCATTTTATGTTATGGCTATGCGTTACTGAAACTAGGAAATGAACAAAAATGACAAACACAGCAAATAAGTTTTGAAGGTTAAATTTGGTTTTAATCCTTATAAATATGACTATTTGCTTTTAATTCCCCCTTTTTAAAAAGTACAATTTTGATCCTTAGTTTTTGAAATACACCACTTATAGTCCCTCACCCTGACACCGCTCAGTTAAATAATGATGTATCTCACTGAAAGACAAGTCATTAGTGCCAATGCGGTCAATTAAATTTAGTTGACAGAGGATATAAAAATGATTGTTATTTTAAAATGGAAATAGAAACTAGGAGGGATGAAAAGAAATTTTAAAATATATATATTTGTAACTTCTTACGTGACGGAAAAAATTGAAAAATGTCCTATAGCACTTCACAAATAAATCAAGTTTTACATTATTTTTGTCACATAATTTAATTTGGATGGTAATTGATTGTTTTTGTCAGCTTCAAACTTTTGATTGCGCAACTATTCATTCTGGTCTTTTTTACAGGAGCAGAAGCGGCTTAATGAACAACTTGCTGTAGAGCAAGAAGCAATGTTTGGTTCAAGATCTGCAACAAAGAAGCCTCTGAACCAGAGTAGTCATGTTAACACTCTAGCTGGGACACCAAACGGGCGCCGAATGCATACTCCTTCAGGCCGTTATGGAACATCAGGTGCAAAGGATCGCAGAGAAAGTGGCAGAGTGAATAACATAATTCCAGTGAACTATGTTGCTCTTGCGAAAGATGATTCTGTTTCAAGGGGCAGTTAAAGCTGCCCCTCAAATTTGACTCATGTAAATCAGTTTTATCTGTAAATACGCTTATTCTAGTTACTATGTTTCTTTTTGCAACATTATACAAAAGCTTTGCTCTCTAAAAGTAGAGATTGATGTTAACTTGGGGTGTTGATTGTGAATTCTTACATGCAGATGACAAGATTTTTTGTAGGATCAATACAGAAAGATTGTGTAAGTTGTGGGCTAACTGAAAAAAATTACAGAAAAGTCATCCATACTCATTCATGTCAGTAGTTGTAACAAGGCATGTAGTTTCAACTTTGCTAGAGTTTGAATTATATGAATGAAGTATGACGTAGTCTTAAATTTTTTGTTTTATATATAATGGGATTTTTTAGCTGAAGGCACATTGTGAAAAAAAGTGAAAGCACGACTGTAATTTAAAGTAGGATTAGTTCTTGACAACCACGACACTCATTTGATAAATCTTATTTTAGTAAAACATTTCCCATTTAATAAGTTCTTTATCAGGTTATCTGGATGATGTATCATTGTAATTTGATGAGCTATTGGGGTGCATATTGTTTTAGTGCTATCTTATTAGATATTTGCTATTATATTATGTCGGGCTTCTTTTATTTTGAACAACTTTTGATCTTGAAAAAGTATGCACAAATGGTTAACTCCTAGCGTGAGTTAACTCACGCGGGGTATAACACCTGCGTGAGTTAACTCATGCGGTGTGACTTAAGTCACGCATGTGTAAAACAAATGAAATTTTAAGTCATGTTAATTTTACATTTGTGTTAGTTAACTGACGCATGATATTTTGGTCAGTTTGGTTGGGTAAGAGCGAAACTTGCTGGGAGAAGAGCAGAAATCCAAATGGTTAGATACATTGTGAAGATGTTATCTTTTCACAAATTAATTTGTAGACAATTCTTCACATATTGCAGAATAGATTCCACACCAATTTATATTGAAAAGATATCAATAAAAAAAATACTACAGAATATACATCTTTTGTTGCATTATTTGAAGATATGCATATGTAATAATAAAGCACGAATGTGACTGCAAATACAAAGAATGCAATTAAAATTTAGAACAATGCCTCCACTTGACTTTAGAATTGTTAAAAATATGATGAATAATAGGACGAAGCACACTTGGTGCAAGATTCCCAAACAAAGTAAAATGGTTTAACACACTGTTTTCCTATACTGATGTGTGTGACACAATAATAATATGAGAAAACACAAATCACTACCTGCCTAGTGGAATCTGAATCAGGCTTCATTAAAAATATAAAATAGAATGAATGTAATCCCACAAAATTTGTTGACCACAAATTCCACAACATCAATAGCAAATAAGAAACGATTCAAAAAATAGCAAATAAGAATGAAATAAAAAAAAGATATATAGAGAGAGAAAAGAGATAAGATGGAAAAACTTTATGATTCCCTTTTCTACATGGATTAGTTTGAATTTTGTTACAAAATTATATATAAATATATTTTGCTCAAACACAAGGGGTGATGGGGGGAGGAAAACTTGCAAAAAAGGGACAAAATGGGGATGATGGAAGATGAAGTAAATGACATTCCAATTCATATTCCATTTCTCTTAAGTGGGCTAAAGGCAGTTGCAAAGACAGGTCCTTTCTTCCTAATCACTAGCCCTTGTACATAGTATGCCAAGCTTGAGGTCACAATTCCCTAACAAAAATAAAGTAAATTATTAGGAAAATAATATTTCTAAGAATTACAATAGTAATTTAAATATCTTAAGTCCCTTGAATATAGGTATCGACACAAAAACCAAAATAATAGAGTAAAAACACAATAAGCATCAGAGAGTTGTTTTAAAAAATTGTCAAAAAAATGGATGTACAAATATTATTTCTCTTAAATCATACTGAGCGAAATTGTTTTACATATAGTCAATAAATTTTAACCGTCGAATTGTAAAAATAATTTGACTTTTATTATAATTACTTTTAACTTCATGCATAGATGTTGATCATTATGATTTATTGACAACGTAAAACTTTAGACATTGACAGCGAATCAAAATTAAAATATTGTCATAAAGTTAGAAAAAATTGAAAATACTTACAGCATAGGCTGAAGCAAGTAAACTCATATCCCAACCAATCCTCCATACAGAAGGATCATGCTCAGCCACAAAAGTAACAGCAATAGCTTGAAGAGTACCAATAAAGACCACAAGTGAAGTAAGACTTGGTTGATGATGCTTGTACGTCTCTATAACTTTTGCCTAACCCAATAAATAATTTTCACAAAAAAAAATATGTTATAATTAATAAAACATACACTTTTTCAATAAAAAATGTATGATAATTAAAGTTAGTGCATATTTTTTGAGTATTACTTTTCCCACCCTATGGTCTTCTCTCGCACCCTGTAAATTTTCCAAAAATGCCCTTGTGCATTCCGGATTATAGAATCCGGATTGCATTAGCACCATGAAAAAAAGTATAAATGATGGAATTTTGAATTTTGGGTGTAAAAATCATGGAGCAAATGATAGAGGAGAACTTTTGTATATTGTTAGTGCACTCCAATGTGCTCCTGGCTTGGTTGAACTTATTATACATGTAAACATGATTACCTAAGCTTCTTAGCTTATTTCTTATTGTTGTATTTTGACACTTTAATTTTTACACTTCAGAGTTACATCGATGTTTCTACCGTACAAGTGTCGGATCATTCAGAAGAGTTAGAATGCAGTAGTGATTGCCTTAATAATCTGCAGATGGTGAATATCCATGTTAGAGCATCTAGAATTTCTCAGCATGCAATGAGTTTGATACGGTTCATACTTGCAAATTCAACATCGTTAAGGACTCTTACTTTTAAAGTTTGTCCTGATTCTAAGAGTTTAGATGCACATAGAATTTTAGAAGATTTGTTACATATGAAAAATTTGGTGCTGGTGCATTCCGTAATATAGAATCCGGATTGCATCAGCACCATGAAAAAAGGGTGTTTAGGGGGTTTTCGGATTATTTAATCCGAAAAAATCATGTAACGCGCCCTATTTTTTGAGCTTTCCGGATTACAAAATCCGGAAAAATCCGTAACTCACGTTGAAAGTCAACAAATAGGGTGAAAAATGATGTTTCCGGATTACATAATCCGGAATACGTTAAACAATTCGGATTTTGTAATCCGGAATGTGATTATATGGAGGATTTCTCTAGTATGACCAATACTTTTTTCCAGAAACAAGCTTTGAATTGCATAAAAAATGGTTGGGATATTTTGTTGGGAAGAATAAATCCTTGGAACCCGGTGTTGGAGTACTTATTTCTCTACATAACAATGCTCAAAGTATGAAGTTGACATGTCCATAACTCTTGTGATGAATGAGACAAGTAAAGTTTCAATACTCACTTCAAAGCATTAGAATCATGACCTAACAAGTATTTGAAAACTTCATTCAGTGCTGATGCCTTTGGAAGAAAGAAATTAAGAAAGACAACTCAGTAATATCATTCATATTATATTTAAAATCTGCAGCACATTGCAGAATATACCTCTCTCCATAAATGTTAAGTGCACCGTTATTTTTAAAATCTGTAGCTTGTACATAACCAATTCCACAGCAATAGAAAGCTTAAAATCAAAAAAATTCTGTAAAAACATCATTCCGGATTATAAAATCCGGAAAACTCCGAGGGTAATTTTGGAAAAAAATAGGGCGCGCGAGGAAAGGCATAGGATGGGAAAAGTAATACTCTATTTTTTTTATTATATACTTTAAATCTTTGACATAATGTCTTACTTGCAAAACAAAGAGTGAAGCCCAAGCAAAGGTGGCAATGATAAGAAAAGTGCACCCTAAAATCCAATCTCTTTCAGAAGATCCTGTGGTTGTTGTTTCATGTGTTTCATTTTGAGGATGTCTATTTTTGGCCCATACCATCTCCACAATAGGACCTTTATATAATGTCATTAACATTGCACCAGCTACTGTCAAAATTGTTCCCAATATCTTTGATTGGCATCTTACTTGCTTTATGTTTATCTTCTCCATCCTTTTCATATTTAAAAACAAAAATGAGCAATTATCAAGGAGAAGAAATAAACTTCAGTGTAAATTGACTACTAAAAAAACTCATGGCAACAATTCACTACACCGAAAATAATAATTTCATGATGATGTGCATAGTACGAGGTGCACATGTGTCTCTACTGGTTAATTTTCCATACAAGGAATGGTTTTCAAATTATTCCATCCTAGGGCATTAACCAAATCAAGCAACAAATCATTGGTGATTGATCAAGCTTCAATAACGACTCTTTGATGCGTTGGCACCTCTACAACGTCTCTTTCATACCTCTAAAAGGAATGAAGACTTGAAGATTAATAGAGACTCTACAACATTTAAATTGTGCCAAAACTCTGCTGAAATTGTTGTGCATCAAACACTTAGAATTTCTTAACAACTTTCATATCTTAGGAAATTCTAAAGTCTTAAGAGTCTGATTTGATTTGTATTGTGAACACCACTGATTGTATATCAAGTGTTCAACCAAACTTATTTCTTTGTAATTTGTTTGTTTAAAAGTCTCTTGCTTTTTTGCTTGAGCATAGGAAATCTCTTGTTTGTGTGCTTGAATATTTGAAGTCTTATGCTTGTGTGGTTGAGCAATTGTATTCAGATTGAATTATAGTGAAAATCTCCTTGGAAGTGCAAGGGGGACTGGACTACTTTCGGATTGTGGAAGGAACCAAGATAATTGCTTTGTATCTTTTTCATCTCTCTCTCTCTCTCTCTCTCTCTCTCTCTCTCTCTCTCTCTCTCTCTCTATCTATCTTTACTTCATCCGCTGCATTAGACTCTGATCATTGCTCCATATTTTGAACTCTATCAGACTCTGAACTTAGTTTAAAAAGAAGCAAAAGCTAACACAATTCAACCCCCCTGTGTTTTTCTCACCTTCAGGATCTGATTTTTATTTTTATGAGTTAGAAGAAGCA
Source organism: Medicago sativa (assembly GCF_051527215.1). Lineage (NCBI taxonomy): Eukaryota > Viridiplantae > Streptophyta > Magnoliopsida > Fabales > Fabaceae > Medicago > Medicago sativa. The sequence continues at coordinate 31,740,271 of NC_140756.1, read as the reverse complement.
AAAGTTCTGCAAGGAGTAAAGATTAGAATTAATGAAACAAAAACATGTAAGTTTTTCTTTTCTATCTAATACTGCAATGAGAATTATTATACATGTGCAGTGGGAGGTTAAATGTAATTCTTCACCTGAACGTATTATATTTGTGCAGTGAGAAGTCAAATATAAAAAGAACATCAAAATTGACTGCTAGTTGAACACATTTAATATATACTGAAAATAACTTGTCTATCTTGCTTGTATCATAAGAAGGGGAAAACCTTGACAAAAGGAAAAGAAGAAGAAGGGGAAAACAAAAAAATTAACAGAAATTATATGTTGCATGGAAGACACTATATTTATCAGTTTGTGTTGTATAAATTGTCATTACCTCCTCAGCAAAGACCCTTTTAGGCATTTTCATAATAATCTCATGAGGGTAACCTCTGAACCGATTATACTTGTGTAGTGAAAATAAATTGTACTAAGAACATTAAAAATCATTGTTAGTTGAACACATTAAAAAGAAACTTAGTGTATCATAAGAAGGGGAAAAAAAAGAAAATGAAAATAATTAATCTATCTTAGCGCATCATAAGGGGAAAACAAAAATATAAAGAGAGATTATATGCTGCATGTCACTACTATTTTTTATTTTCATTCTTTTACTAAATTTCAGCATGGATTAATTGAAGGTGAAATAAAGCAGCATTGTTGATGAAGAAAGTGCCATTCTTTAATGAAAATGATGGGGATTGAGAAATAAGAAAGAAAGAAAGAATGGAAATATGGACTTGGCATTGATCAAAGCAAAACTTGTTGTATTTATAGAGAATGTTGTAGTGGTAAAAAAAAAGCTTTGAAAGGGGGATTTGAGTCCCATAAAATCTGTAAAATGAATTTTAAATCGAAAATAGTTTTATACTATGGTAGACTTTTTGACTTATAAGACCTATTTGCAATTCCATATTTTATGGGTTTTTGTGTTTTAGTCCACATTTTTAGGCTTTTGCATGTGGTGTAGCCGCAATATTCAAATGCTTGGAAGAAAAACAAAACTTCCCTCGTTGTACTTTATAAATTGGGTTAATTATGTTTCTAGTCCCTGTAAAATAGCGACCTTATAAGTTTAGTCCTTACTTAATTTTAATAGCATTTTTAGTCCCTAATTTTGTTTTTCTGCACTGAGTATTAGTCTCTACTCAATTCAAATTTGTTTAATTTATGCTTAAACTCTTAAATTTTTGAACAATTTTTTGCAGACATGTTTAGAAAATTAATAAAAGTTCCTCTGCAAAAAATTATCGCAAAATTTGATTTCTACATCCAGATTTTATTACTTTTTTATCTTTAACTTTTGTCGTTTTAAAAAATTCATATTTAATTAATTTCATGTCAGAAAATTCTAAATTTTAGTAAACGAACCTTTCATAGTGTTCTAATCTTGTCTCAAAAAAATCGTTCAAAAATTTAAGAGTTTAAGGATAATGAATCAAACTTTGTTTTAGCAGAGACTAAAATTATAAGTAAATTTTTTTTATAGGGACTAAAAATGCTATTAAAATTAAGTAAGGACTAAACTTACAAGGTCGCTATTTTATAGGGACTATAAACATAATTAACCCTTATAAATTCCACTTTCAAAGACCATCTTCGAGAAGAGGATCTTCAACATTTAAGAAACATTTAAGACCTGATACCTATTAAGTACCCCCATTGCGGAGAAACTTTTTTGGAGTCTTATAAGACCTAGGGTCTTTCTTAAGACATCCCGTCTTACGTGGGATCCACACTTTTTTAATATTAAAAAAATGGAAAAGTAATAATATAAAGTTTTTGAAAGTTGATTAGTAGGTTTCATTTAAAAAATTTGTGTGAGATGCTAAGTTTGAAGGGTTGAGTACTTATTAGATACTACTATTAAAAAATTATAAATGAGTGATGTGTAAACGTAGAATCCATTTAAATATACAATAATGAATTATACATTGTGGATGCTCTAAGAAACCAATTGCGCATATTTTTCAACAAAGTTTGAGAAATTTAACTTTCCAGCCGTACATCTTAAAACTTGAAGACTTTTGGCACAACAAACTTGTAAAATTCATTCAAAACTCTATAATTCCTAGAGGCAGCCACGTGGAGCAAAAACAATGGGGATTCAGAGGTTTCCCTTGTACTCCCTCCGTTCCTTTTTAAGTGTCACTTTTGGAGAATTTTTTTGTTCATATTTAAGTGTCACTTTACATAGTTCAATGCAACATTAAATGTTATTTTACTAATATTACCCTTATTTATTATTGTGGAGAGAGAAATATATGTAATGAGATATTAAATAAATAAGGTTATTATAGTAAAAATAGAAATTATTGTATCAAAAGTAGCAACATTTATTGATTGTCTTGGTTTGTGTAAAATGTCAAAATGTGACAATTAAAAAGGAACGGAGGTAGTAATATTTGCATTATATGCATAAAGAGGTGATATTTGAACAATTATTTCATACAACTTTTGTGACAACTTTTCTTTTCTCTCTTTTCATTGGTCAAAAACAATAGAAAGAGAAAAAGGAAGAGAGAGAATAAAAACATAATGTGAGTATGAGAGAGAAAGTTGTCAAGAAGTTGTCACAAAGTGGTTGTACAAATATCATTTCTCTTATGCATATTTGCAGCCTAACACAATAAAAGGTTTGAAAAATCCTCTTCTCCCATAAAAAATTGCTCGCTCCCAACCAAACTTCCATAAATACCCTTGCGTGACTTAAGTCATGCAAGTGTTAAAGTCAGCGTCATCATCATCCTCCTCCTCCTCCTCCTCCTCCTCCTCCTCCTCCTCCTTCTTCACGCTGCCTTAATCAAACACGCTCTACATAAATTGACAAATTGCAAACATGAAAATACCATTTTTTTTAATGACACAATTGATTGAATTCAAAAATTAGTAATGAAATCACGCGAAAAAGAACGAACCTTGGCATGTCGATGAAGAGGGGTAGCAGCCATTAAGCAAATAATAGTAGAACAATTAGGATTAGCAATGAGAGCACCTTTTCCCATTGGTTCTAACTAATTCCGTTCTAATCCCGTTCTAAATAATAGTATAACATTGCTTCTGGATTCACTTTAGCTATCACCAATGGAACATTCTCATCCATTCGAAACGCAGAGCTTTTATCAACAACTATGGTACCACGATTAAGAAAGAAGAAGCAGAGAAGGAAAATGACAGTGAAAAACCAGCATGAGTTAATTCATGCTGCCGTTAACACCTGCGTGACTTAAGTCACGCAGGGGTATTTTTGGAAGTTTGGTTAGAAGCAAGCAATTTTTTATGGGAGAAGAGGATTTTTCAAAAGGTTTTGGTAGACTTAGAATTGTAAACACACAAACAAAAATAGCACTGACTCACTGAGCAACCAACAAAAAAAAAATATAAAATATATCTTTTCAATTTAATAAACAAAAAATATAATACATAATGGAAAAAGAAACACAGACAACCATAGATGAGTGAAGCAATAACTCTTGAATTTTGCATCATGCTTGAATGAGTTTTGCAAGTTGAAAAAAAAACACAAACAACCATAGATGAGTGAAGCAATAACCATAGATGGTGTTTTATTTTGAAAGATGGAGATCAATAATGCCGCATGAGCGCCATGAGAGTACGCCATCAATATCAATTAGCTTTTTCATAACTAATACAGTTTGCCTAATTGATTGAGTTAGAACAAAAGGAAATACTTCCGAGGGGCTTTCCTGTAACCATTTCAACTTTGCTATCAACAATTCCACCAATTGAAGGATTTCATTTTCAGTGAGAGACATAAAAAATGTTGGTCCATGCCTTTGTAATCTATGAGCCAGATCCTCCCTGACAACACAAACAACATGCAGCAAAATATTACTATTGAATTATTCCTTTAACAAGTAGCTAAATAAATATTGCATAGCGAATGGATACTTATGAAAAGAAGATCTACAAAACTAGCAAACCTGCTTCTTGATCGGGAAATAAGACGCGATCCTCTAGAAGAAAAAACAAAAGATTCCACATCATCCCCAAAGGAACCAGTAGAAAATAACACAGGTATTTCTGAATGATTAACGTCTCTCTGCTTCTTATTCTTCTTAACATTAGATGTTGTTGATGGGATCAAACGTACACAAAAAATATCATATCCTATATACAAGAGTTGTACATGTGGTAAAGATGCTATAATTTTGGAAAACATTTTAATATTAAGTATACCTATGCTATTTTGGTAATGAAGATCTCCGATGGAGATCCCGTTCGAGTACGAACTCAATACCTCCCTAATCTGCATAGAAATCAAACTGAATACCTCCTTAACCTCCCTAGAATCAGATTCCTGATCTTCATCAACAAATAAATCTATGTACGAGGATGGTAAATGGATTTCTGCATTTTGTGAAGATGTGGGCTCCTCAGCAGTTGAGAAGGGGTTTTCGTGAGGCACCTTCCAATTTCAATTAACAATTCACAATTCTGAAACCCTACAACAAGAAACTACAGAAGAAATGAATTAGAGAATCAATTGGCTTACCTTAGCTTATCTAACAACAAAAGGTGAGAGAGACGAGAGAACCCAGCGGGAGAGGAAACACAAGGACGAGATAATAGAGACGGTACGGTGAGGCGAGTGAATCGTCAGTGAGAAGAGGAGAAGAACTGAAAAGAGGAGAACAACTGAGATAAAATGATACACAAGAGAAGAATTGAAATACTTGAAGTTATTGCCAATTTCAACCTTCGATTGGTGTTATTGCTGCATACGATGAAAACTAAACTGAATGCATTTTCACACCCCTGACTACTTAGTACTCTTTGGTAGTTATATACCGGATTCTCTAAATAAGGGCAAAATAGGAAATTCGGGGGCACAGAAGATTTTGGGGGGGCCAATAAAGCAATATGAGGAGTCCATTCAAGTTGGAACAGGCCCAACACTTACGCTTTGTAGAAATTTGCTTTTGACACATCATCATTGGCTGAAAAACGCATGTAAATGACCAAAATACCCCTCGGCACTTAAGTGGGTAACTGACGATTCTCTACCTAAGAGATTTGATATGAAGGTAACTGCAATTGAAGAAGCCCATGACATCTTAAATTTGAAGGTTGATGAGCTGATAGGATCACTTCAGAACTTTGAATTAAATGTCAATAACAAAACTGATAAAAAGGGCAAAGGCATTGCATTTGTTTCAAATGTTGATGCTGAAGAGACACAAGAAAATCATGAGGATAATGAAAACTTGTCAGAATATCTTGTGCTACTTGGAAGACAGTTCAGGAGGATCTTAAAACAAGTTGACAGAAGATCTAGGCCAAATGTTCAGAACATCAGACCCAACATCGATAATCAACCTGGAAATATGAAGAATGTAAGAACTGATGAGAAGAGCACTCAATCAAAAGGGGTCTCATGCCATGAGTGTGAAGGGTATAGTCACATCAGAACAGAATGTGCCACATTTCTCAAAAGACAAAAGAAAGGCTTGGTTGTTTCTTGGTCTGATGAAGATAACTCAGAAGGGGAAGTTGAGAGTGAGTGTGCTAAACATGTGTCGCGTCATTTTTCGGACGGTCCAAAGACCCCTTTTTGATTTCACGACTGAACATTTAATTCTTTTCAAAAGAAAGTGGAAAAAGGTTCAAATACCACGTTTTTAAGGGATTAAGGGTTCGGGGGTTGGTTATATTTAGGGAAGGTGTTAAACACCCTAAATATTCGTAGTACTCTACGAGAACCTCTTGATTTTATTTAGACTTTTGTGCTATAAACTTGCTTGCTTTAAAAAAAATGGAATTAGCAATGATAAAAGAAAATTAGAGACCTAAATTATCTACGTTTTATTGATTTGGAAGGACGCGTGTCCCTTGCCTACGTACCCGTGAGGGATCAAAACCTCGTAGTTCGGGGTAGAAATTGACGTTTGATTTGTTTTGTGTTTTTTAATAGTTTTTGAAAAAAAGGTTTTAAAATGAAAAGCCAAGTGGCAAATTGGAATTTGTTTGTATTTTTGATATTTGAAAGAAAATAGACTTAAAGTAGAATTAAAATTGATTTGAAATTTGATTAAGAAAGAAAATAAAAAGACGATCGCTTGATTTAGGATCAAGGTTTGTTTATAAAAATATTTTAGTGATTTTGATATATTTGAATGTTTTTGTTATTTTTAATAATGATATAAAAATTATATAAGCAGAATGAGAAAAATGTTGTTAAGCTGAAATATAATAATAACAGTTAATTTAGGACCAGAGCATTCTGGAGAATGATTATATAAGCAGAAATATAATATTAACAATTAATTTAGGACCAGAGCATTCTGGATTAATTTAATTAACAAGGACCAGAGCACTCTGGAGAATAATATAATATTAACAGTTAATTTAGGACCAGAGCACTCTGGATTGATTTATGTATTTAATGACAAAATTTAAATATGCATATGATAATAGTAGATAATAGGATGTACTGCGAAAATAAAATAAAAATGCATGAGAACTAAAATGGACCAGAGCACTCTGGATTTGATTTATGTATTTAATGACAAAATTTAAATATGCATATGATAATAGTAGATAATAGGATGTAATGCGAAAATAAAATAAAAATGCACGAGAACTAAAATGGACCAGAGCACTCTGGATTTGAGGTGTGTATTTAAATGATGAAAATTTCAAAAATGCATGATGATATAATAAACATGAAGTAAAAGAATAAAATGCAAAAGAAAATATGAAAATGCAAGAGAATGTTAAAATGCATGCAAAATAAATAGAGTTAGATGCAGGGGGTGCAGGAATTAAAATGGGGGGTGTAAACAGCGAAAACGTAGAGAAAGCAAATGAGTGCAGTGGGCTTAAGCAAAAACGACATGGGCTGGATTATGGAGCGGGTCAGGTGGGTTGTAGTTGGGTCGGTTCATGGGCATGTATATAAAGTTGTGTTGCTGATTTTTTCATTCATTTCCAACAAAATTCCTCTCTCTTCTCTTCTCATGCTCACTCGGTTCTCTCTCTTCTCTCTCTATCTATCTTCTTCTTCTTCAATTATCCGGTGCGGTGGTTGGCCGGCCGGAGTGGCGGCGCCACCGCACCGGAGGCTTAAACCTCTTCTTTTCTTATTTTTCTTTGCGATTTCCTCACTCTTTTTCTCTCCTCTTTTTACCTCTTCACTCAAAACTTTCGAAAATAAACCGGTAAGCCCTAGATCTAAAAGTTAAAAAAAAAGCTACCTTTGAGAATGTTCTTTTGAAAAAGGATGTGTGGGATTCGAGTTTGTGGTGATTTGGAACCGTCAGTGATTGTTGTTGCTGCGTGTGGGTGTTGTGCGTGTGTGTGTTTTGGCCGTGTGTGAATTTTTCTGTGTTGTGGGTATATGAAAATTGGTTTTCTTTGTAAATTTCTTGCTGTGAAAATAGTTTGTGTGTTGGAACAAATTGCAGGTTACTCTTTGATGAAGATTGGTGTGTTGTGATGGCTGTTTGGGTCGAATTTTTTTGAATGGTGATTTTTTGCAGGTTTAAGAAATCGTTGGGAATTTGTGTGTATGTTTCTGGCTTTGCAGGTTTATGAATTCTGTTTGTGTTCGTTCCTTGGATCGAAATTCCTCCTCTATTGCAGGTTTATGCCTCTTGTATTTATAGAACTGGCTGAGACATACAATGTGTTAATAACAGAGACACAAACTGCCCTGGCCTGTCTCAAAGGGAACATCACAGGCTGTTGGTTGTGAGCTGTGTTCCTCAGGACTTAATTTGGGACTTAAAAAATAATAAATGAATAATAATAATAATAATAATAATAATAATAATAATAATAATAATAATAACACTAATAATAATAATAATAATAATAATAATAATAATAATAATAATAATAATAATAATAATAATAATAATAATAATAATAATAATAAAAATGAGAGAAGAAGGCCCGACTCGGAACCAAATATGAGGTATTTTAAAATACCTCTCTGTCGAAATTTTCGCTGAAAAGTCAAAGATTAGTCGGGTTTAAAAGATACGTGTCGGTGTATGAATGCAGGGTCTAATGGTCAAAATTTGGGGTATGACAGATGCCCCTATTTAAGTTTCTTCGTCACTGGGTTTAAAAAGATAAATCTTTAAATCCACGGGTCGAAGAGACTTAAATACTAAGTACACCAATTTTGACCAGTTGAAATGCTGAGAATGCAATGCTTATGAATATAATGATATGAATGTATGTGATGCAATTATGAATGCAACGAGCGACAAGCATGTGCCGACTGAGGGACAAACTGATATTTATCACTGGGAAAGAGAGGATTGTCTAACATCATTACTGTGGTGAAGACGAACAGCTTGTCAGCTACCCGTATGAGCAACGACCACATACAGAAAGAAAATATCGTCAGTTACCCGCATGAGTAACGACCACTTACAGAAAGAAAATGTCGTCGGTTACCCGCATGTGTAACGACTACGTTTAGAAACAAAAAATGTTGTCAGTTACCCGCATGAGTAATGACTACGTACAGAAACAAATGCTATCGGTTACCCGCATGAGTAACGACTACATACAGAAAGAAAATATTGTCAGTTACCCGCATGAGTAACGACCACTATAGAAACAAAATGATGTCGGTTACCCGCATGTGTAACGACCACTACAGAAAGAAAATGTTGTCGGTTACCCGCATGTGTAACGACCACTATAGAAAGAAATTGCCGTCAGTTACCCGCATGAGTAACGACTACGTTTAGAAACAAAATGATGTCAGTTACCCGCATGAGTAACGACTACGTACAGAAACAAATTGTTGTCAGTTACCCGCATGAGTAATGACTACGTACAGAAACAAATTGTTGTCAGTTACCCGCATGAGTAATGACTACGTACAGAAACAAATTGTTGTCAGTTACCCGCATGAGTAATGACTACGTGCAAAATGACTACGTGCAAAAACAAAATGATGTCAGTTACCCGCATGAGTAATGACTACGTACAGAAACAAATTGTTGTCAGTTACCCGCATGAGTAATGACTACGTGCAAAATGACTACGTGCAAAAACAAAATGATGTCAGTTACCCGCATGAGTAATGACTACGTACAGAAAGAAAATGTTGTCAGTTACCCGCATGAGTAATGACTACGTGCAAAAACAAAATGATGTCAGTTACCCGCATGAGTAATGACTACGTACAGAAAGAAAATGTTGTCAGTTACCCGCATGAGTAATGACTACGTGCAAAAACAAAATGATGTCAGTTACCCGCATGAGTAATGACTACGTACAGAAAGAAAATGTTGTCAGTTACCCGCATGAGTAATGACACATTGGGATGATTTAATGGGTCCTGCCACTTTGACTTGAATCAGACACATTGGGATGACATTTTTATGTATTAGAGTAAGACATAGACAAATAATGGAACTAAATATGAATGATATTTTATGCGTGCCATGTATGCATGAATGAATGTATGCGTATGAGACTCATATGACAGTATAATGCTAAGACTGTTGAGACAAGATTGGGCAGGTCCAAAGAAAGCAGCCCGACGTTATGTTACAAGCATTCAACACTCTTCATTGGGGAATAACATCACTTGGGGATGAATCAAGCGTTGACAGGGTACAGCCCTTCAAACAAAACACTGGCAGAAGTCGCCATTCGTAAACCAGCATAAAATGATGCCTCTGTCTTTGTTTTTTCATTTTTTTTTTCGGAATCCCTAATTTTTGCCTGGATCGCCCTTTCGGGTTTTCGATCCACCGGGACGCTCATTTTTGCCTAAGTCGCCTTTTTTGGATTTCGACTTAGCGAGCTTCTTATTTTTTTTTTTTTGACAGAGGTCATCTCACAGCTTTTGGTCATGCTTACCTTGCAGAGTTTAACTGTCCTTGAGACGGATGCTGATGTATGTTTCACCTACTCATAAGTTCAAAGAAAATGTACTTGTTGTTTATGCTATTTCAAAAGACATTTTTTTTTTTTTTTTTTTAAAAAAAAGTTTTAAAATTTTGCTTTACATAGTAACATCAAAATAGAAGAAGATTTTGCAAACAGAATAAATGAGAACTTTAAATAAACGGGTATAGGCTCAAATTAGATGTAATGGAATGGTAGCCTGCCAAAGGCGAAGCTCCACGGATTTTAAAAAGTTTGGAAAATGGTAATTATATGGGAAAGGTACATTGAACACAATAACCGCTATACTTCCTGACAACTTTGAATTCCACTGTTCCGAGTCATTGATTTGCAGATGCTTCATATTGGAGATCCTTTTGACAGTTGAGATGCCCCAGATGAACCATGTCTAACCCGATGCAGTTACTTTGTCATGATCCTTAACTTTTGCATAGATCGCCCTTGCGGGTTTCAACCTATCAGGATAAACATTTTTTTTATATGTCTCTAACTTTTGCATAGACCGCCCTTTCAGGTTTTCAGTCCATCGAGACGCTCTTTTTTTTTCTAAGCCGCCTTTTCAGGTTTGTGACTCATCGAGCTTTCATTTTTTTTTTTTGACAAAGTATTTCTTGACTGCATCGGTATTCATAGGACGTGCAAGTTTGCTACCATTCATTGTGAATTGGCATCCATTTGCCCCCGGAATCGAGTAATACATTTTTGAGCACAAAGCCACTTTCTTGACGTTCGTGGGGACAACCCTTCTTTGTTGCATACTTGCTTTATCCTTTTGATATGACTGTCCGTGACATACGGCGGTAACACTTTTAAATCTTTCATTCAAACTTCCGTTGACGGGATTTTTGACTTCCATGGGAAGCACTGCCTTTATGTTGTATGCTGAGGGATGGAGGGGGATTGCCCCTGTTTAAGTGTGTACTGAAGTACAATACGCATGCAAGGCAAATTGTAGCATCTCGTGCCAGTTCTTGTACATGAAAGTCCTCTTCTGGACAATCTTTCTTGATATTTGCAGCTTCGATGGCCAAGATGCCCCAGTAGGCAGTATATCTTATTGGAAACTTCTTCATCATCCTTCTCTTCAGTCTCGAATACAAGGAACTCAAAGTTGAGAGAGAGTACCGGGTTTAAGTGTTCAATGGGTTTAAAAATGTATGATTTGATTATTGATATAAACAATATGATTATGCAAATATGTGGAAATGATTAAAGAAAAAGAAATTTTTGGTTTTTTTGTATTACCATTTTTCCAGAAAAAAGCACAAAATAAAACAAAGTCGTGATCAAAGCGACTTTTCATTAATGATGAAAATACATAAAGCAAAAGGAAGCCCTAAACAAGTTCAACTTCGTCTTGGGTGGGACGAGAGGATTTTTTTTTTGAAAAACATAAAGCAACAAACAAACATATTATTTTGAACAAATGAGTAGTAGAAATAAATACCAGCAAAGCCCCAATTGCAGTTAAACATTCCATGTACCACCCGAAGCTCATGGACCTCTTGCCCAAGCTGATCCATCTTTTGTGTTTGTACGAGTGTTTGCATACGTGAGCCGAACTTGGATAAAGACATCAGACCACTTTACTGACGGATGGACCTTTTGTAGATAAAGACAAAGTATGAGACACGGACTAGAAACTATGAATGCATATGATGTATGAAATGCTTTATGCAAGAAATGTACAAAAAAATTTTTGTTACCGAAGGATTTGTCAAGGTGAATTGTAAACATCGCGGATGAACATGATTTCATTTGAAAATTTGTAAAGATATTGCAACCGGTTCTATTTCCGAAAGGTAAGAATGAAACCAAGGAAGAAGTTCTTAACAAAAGCAAAAGCTTAGTTAAGATTTTTAAAGTTTGTATTTCTTGGTGTTCCTCTTTTCAAGGTGGAATATCTTTGATGTTTACAAAAAAACTTATCTAAATCCTTCGATGTTTTGTTGAGAAAAGTTTTTATGCATGTATGCATGATTATGCTACACAAACAGTGAAAACGTGGTGAGGTTTAAGGTCCATGATGATGGAGTCAAGGGTGTGTACGCCATTTGGTAAGGACTATGGTTTTATTTTCACTTGTAACAAGGGTTCTACCAAGTTCCCAGAGTTGTCAACCACTTCCAAACATTATCGGGTTGCGGAACTACTTCCGGTCCAACAACGTTCGTAAGAAAGTCTCGTCTGAGTGTAGTATCGCGTATCAACCAACTCAAGACTACTCTTGATTAGCCACCGCACTACGTCCTAAAAGGCCAAGATGGGTTAAAGGTAACTAAAGGTCCTCAACATTAACAGTCACTTGAAAATAGCAATGCCAATCACGACTACTCATGTCGACATACATTACTTCCAAGAGACCTCCGTTGAGTGGGGTTATCACATGTGCCATATCCCGAAACTTACTCTCGGTATGGGACTTTGATTATACCACCATCCTATCTTATGTTTCCCTCAAGTCCGGGTTAGGACTTATCTCACCACTCACGTTAGAAAGGAGAAAGAAGAAGAATGAACAGATATACACGTATTTCCATCTTTTATTTTTATTTTTATTAAGCAAGTTATAGCACAAAATTTAAATAAGACCAAGTTAGGCTCAACCCTCTTAGAAAGTCCCCAGTGAAGTCGCCATTTCTGTCGCGTCATTTTTCGGACGGTCCAAAGACCCCTTTTTGATTTCACGACTGAACATTTAATTCTTTTCAAAAGAAAGTGGAAAAAGGTTCAAATACCACGTTTTTAAGGGATTAAGGGTTCGGGGGTTGGTTATATTTAGGGAAGGTGTTAAGCACCCTAAATATTCGTAGTACTCTACAAGAACCTCTTGATTTTATTTAGACTTTTGTGCTATAAACTTGCTTGCTTTAAAAAAAATGGAATTAGCAATGATAAAAGAAAATTAGAGACCTAAATTATCTACGTTTTATTGATTTGGAAGGACGCGTGTCCCTTGCCTACGTACCCGTGAGGGATCAAAACCTCGTAGTTCGGGGTAGAAATTGACGTTTGATTTGTTTTGTGTTTTTTAATAGTTTTTGAAAAAAAGGTTTTAAAATGAAAAGCCAAGTGGCAAATTGGAATTTGTTTGTATTTTTGATATTTGAAAGAAAATAGACTTAAAGTAGAATTAAAATTGATTTGAAATTTGATTAAGAAAGAAAATAAAAAGACGATCGCTTGATTTAGGATCAAGGTTTGTTTATAAAAATATTTTAGTGATTTTGATATATTTGAATGTTTTTGTTATTTTTAATAATGATATAAAAATTATATAAGCAGAATGAGAAAAATGTTGTTAAGCTGAAATATAATAATAACAGTTAATTTAGGACCAGAGCATTCTGGAGAATGATTATATAAGCAGAAATATAATATTAACAATTAATTTAGGACCAGAGCATTCTGGATTAATTTAATTAACAAGGACCAGAGCACTCTGGAGAATAATATAATATTAACAGTTAATTTAGGACCAGAGCACTCTGGATTGATTTATGTATTTAATGACAAAATTTAAATATGCATATGATAATAGTAGATAATAGGATGTACTGCGAAAATAAAATAAAAATGCATGAGAACTAAAATGGACCAGAGCACTCTGGATTTGATTTATGTATTTAATGACAAAATTTAAATATGCATATGATAATAGTAGATAATAGGATGTAATGCGAAAATAAAATAAAAATGCACGAGAACTAAAATGGACCAGAGCACTCTGGATTTGAGGTGTGTATTTAAATGATGAAAATTTCAAAAATGCATGATGATATAATAAACATGAAGTAAAAGAATAAAATGCAAAAGAAAATATGAAAATGCAAGAGAATGTTAAAATGCATGCAAAATAAATAGAGTTAGATGCAGGGGGTGCAGGAATTAAAATGGGGGGTGTAAACAGCGAAAACGTAGAGAAAGCAAATGAGTGCAGTGGGCTTAAGCAAAAACGACATGGGCTGGATTATGGAGCGGGTCAGGTGGGTTGTAGTTGGGTCGGTTCATGGGCATGTATATAAAGTTGTGTTGCTGATTTTTTCATTCATTTCCAACAAAATTCCTCTCTCTTCTCTTCTCATGCTCACTCGGTTCTCTCTCTTCTCTCTCTATCTATCTTCTTCTTCTTCAATTATCCGGTGCGGTGGTTGGCCGGCCGGAGTGGCGGCGCCACCGCACCGGAGGCTTAAACCTCTTCTTTTCTTATTTTTCTTTGCGATTTCCTCACTCTTTTTCTCTCCTCTTTTTACCTCTTCACTCAAAACTTTCGAAAATAAACCGGTAAGCCCTAGATCTAAAAGTTAAAAAAAAAGCTACCTTTGAGAATGTTCTTTTGAAAAAGGATGTGTGGGATTCGAGTTTGTGGTGATTTGGAACCGTCAGTGATTGTTGTTGCTGCGTGTGGGTGTTGTGCGTGTGTGTGTTTTGGCCGTGTGTGAATTTTTCTGTGTTGTGGGTATATGAAAATTGGTTTTCTTTGTAAATTTCTTGCTGTGAAAATAGTTTGTGTGTTGGAACAAATTGCAGGTTACTCTTTGATGAAGATTGGTGTGTTGTGATGGCTGTTTGGGTCGAATTTTTTTGAATGGTGATTTTTTGCAGGTTTAAGAAATCGTTGGGAATTTGTGTGTATGTTTCTGGCTTTGCAGGTTTATGAATTCTGTTTGTGTTCGTTCCTTGGATCGAAATTCCTCCTCTATTGCAGGTTTATGCCTCTTGTATTTATAGAACTGGCTGAGACATACAATGTGTTAATAACAGAGACACAAACTGCCCTGGCCTGTCTCAAAGGGAACATCACAGGCTGTTGGTTGTGAGCTGTGTTCCTCAGGACTTAATTTGGGACTTAAAAAATAATAAATGAATAATAATAATAATAATAATAATAATAATAATAACACTAATAATAATAATAATAATAATAATAATAATAATAATAATAATAATAATAATAATAATAATAATAATAATAATAATAATAATAAAAATGAGAGAAGAAGGCCCGACTCGGAACCAAATATGAGGTATTTTAAAATACCTCTCTGTCGAAATTTTCGCTGAAAAGTCAAAGATTAGTCGGGTTTAAAAGATACGTGTCGGTGTATGAATGCAGGGTCTAATGGTCAAAATTTGGGGTATGACAACATGTTACTGTGTTGACTGGTAGATTAATGTCAGATACTAATTCATGTGATGAAGTACTTCCATATGAAGAGCTCGCTGTCTTTTACAATGATTTGGTTGCCAAAAGTTCTGATATGTGCCAGGGTTCGCCGCCTTCAACTGAGCTACCGCGCCGTCAAATCCGAGCTTGACGACATCCACCAAGCTTCATTCCAGCACGCTGACCCACATTTTCATTAAGGAAACCGTTTACAAGCTTGAAATCGTGCTTTCCTGCCTTCATTGCTTGACTTCGACGCGAGCTTTCTTCGATTTTGTTCCATCGAACTTTAAAATACATATTAGCTTGCTATTTTGTCGAAATCTTCATCCTTGGAATGAGAAAGCCTTCGATTCCTGCAAAGTAAAAGGTCAAACAAATGTTGACCATATTAAATGAGCCTGTTGAATTTACAGGCTAACAAAGTGCCCCCCAAAATTTCCATTTTCGACGATACGACTCAAAAGAGGATAACATTGGCATTTTTGAATAATTTTATTTTGAAAAGAATGATGTCACCCCACTTCAAACATGATTTTTTTTTTAGTTTCTTTCCCCTTGATCGTTTCTAGCCCTTGAGTGGGTTGCGTTTTCCATTCATGTGTAACTGCTTTGGTAGATTGTTTTTCGGGAAAACCGCCCTTAATGGCATCAGCAACGTGTCGTTCTTTAAGTAAACAACGGTTACAACTCCTGGTTTCATGTGGGAAAGGGAGACTGTCGACACATAACCTAATGTGGAAGATCTGTATTCCCTAACTTTAGGGAATAATATGGTTGATCATCGCTTCTAAACAAGATGCTTAGAACATAATCACGGTTGTTTAGCCGGAGTAAAATCAAACATGCCTTAGTGGCTAGTATTTGGCAAAAGATGGTTAAAAAACCATTAGCAAAGATATTATCGAAACACTTAGGGTGAAACTTAAGCAAATGTTTGGTCGATTTGACCACGAACTCGATGGTATCCATGATGGGGAATTCGTATCGTTCCTACTTGAAATCAAATGGTGAAATTTGGCATTTTAGTTGTGTTTGAGATTCAAAGTTTTGGGTAAGAAACCAGAAAAAGTGGTTGAAACTAAAAATAGATATAATTCTTGTTTAGAGCCCTATTGATATTTTGATCGATAGCAACAGGTGAGAACAAAGAATTATGTTTATTAAAGTTTCTATTACAAACTGTGGTTTATTTGCAAATGCTTATTTTGGTGGCAAATAATTCTTATCTTGAAGAATTGGAAATCTTTACCATCTTACAAATTGTCAAAGGAATTTGATTTCTTTGATAAATATGTCGAAAATAAAGGCATGTATTGAAGAATATAAAGTGTATTGTGTGAAATTAAAACTAGCACAAACATTAAATTCGACAAGAGGTAAATATTCGACTTAGATTAATTGAACAATACAAGACCAACTATTGGGTCAAAATACAATAAGTCACTTGGATCACTTTTGTTTCAATTCTTAGCCAATTTATCAATTGCATATACATTGTGTCCTTAGTTATAGCTTGTTTAAATTGCTTATAGGTTTGGTTTGTGAATTGACTTGTTTTGCAAATTGTATAAGAATCATTAATTGGAATAAGATTTAGCCTTTGAATATCTCAATTCATTTGTAAATCTTATAGTAGTGTAGTCTTGTCTATTTGTCATAGTTATTGAGATTGTTCAATTATAATTCCAATAATTCTAACATTTTCTAAAACGCTAAAACTCCATAAATTTTTTAAATAGCTATTCATCCCTGTGGTGTGCATCTTTATTGGCAGTATAGACCAACAACAATGTAACAAAATACATAAAGTCTCTCATATTTGAAAAAGAGACATTGACTGCTCCTTCTCAAAGACCATGCTTCTCCTAAGCAATGTTAAGAGCTACTCGAATCCGCACATAATATAGCAGCCAATTAACATTTCTACCGTCGTATATTCATTCATGTAACCAGATTAAAAACCTGGACCCAAACTTCTGCCTCATTGAACTGATTGCTTCACCAATTTCAAGTTTCTTAAGCACCAGCAAATATTCTTCAAAAGTCCATTTTGAAGAACTCTCTCCATATCGGATTCATGATAGAACTGGAAGTGGAATCTATTTTCTCCGGCTTGGATGATATTAACTCCTTGCAGATATGAAAGAAGCGAAAAGCAGTTAACACATAATTCCCACCAAGGATTGAAATTTTCCACAACCTTTACGACAGTACATATGCTCTTTACGGAGAGAAAAAAACTCAAGCTCATATGCTCTTTACGGAGAGAAAAAAAAAATTCAATAATGCTCGCGTAGAGAAAAAATTCTTTACATTTTAGTAAAATTCTTTACGGTTGAGTAGAAGGTTGGTCCATAGTTTTTGTTGTGAAATGCATGTATGTTGTATGTGTGTATGATCTATGTTTATTAATATAATTTATGAGTTAAAATAAATGCATATATGGAGTTTAGCTTATATGATTTTACATGACTCAAAATATCACAACTATAACTTAAAAACAACATATTCACTAATGTCCCTAACTTTGTTGCATTTTATGCTATAAATTTTGTAACACCTGGTAAATAAATATAATGAGAAGCAAAAGTGAGAAGAAATATCTATGTGGTGTCCATTCAATAATGAGTGGAACAAGGAACCACACCTTTCTTCTTTGCATAATCAACTTTGATGCATTCCATGTTTACTAATTAACTCACCTTACTACCATGCTCTTTACCCAAATGTTAACATTATTTTTTCATTTTCTCCGAATTTTGAACAAAGACCTAAAAAATACACCCAACCCTAGTTTTGAGAAGATGAACTTTGAAGGCATTTTCGTCATTTGCAGTTTAGTCGGTCCATCTTATATTTTGGACTTACCCATACGGTTGTGACAAATTAGCAAATTAGTGACGTAAAACATATTAAATATATTTAGAGATCAAACCAAACTTAGGAAAACAATTACTCTCTCTGTCCCTGTATGTAAGCCCTCTTTGTTTTTTCACATTTATTAAGAAAAGTTGTTAGTGTAATTAATGTGTCTATTTTGTGTATTAATATCACCAAATTGTCCTTTGTTTGTATGTGTATTAAATTTGACTTTTCATATTTCAAGGCAACTTAGTAGTATTAATTATGGGTATGTTTAGGAAAAATAAATAAATGTATCCAGTAATTTGTAAAGGGGTTTAAATTTAGGTACAAAAATAAAGTCAAATGGGTGCTAAATAATTCTAGTCATTAATTTACTTAAAAAAAATTTAAAAAAAATAAAAAAAACACAAAAAAAGTACAAAAGACAAAGTACAAACAAACACAAGTGAAACACAAGTAGTGCACGCGTAAGTGACTTTGGCCAACCAAATCGGTAATCTCCATCATTATGAATAATTCCAGTCATTAACTTACTTAAAAAAAAATAAAAAAACATAAAAAAAGTACCAAACACAAAAAACAACTGAACTGAAGTGAAACACAAAGTACACACGCGTAAGTGACCTTTGTTACTCAAAAAACAAAAACACAAAGTACATGCGTAAGTGTTCACGCGCTCAAGTTAAGTTGTTACTTTGACTTTGTCAAACCTAGATTTGTCTTGCAACCCGCACTTTCTTCTCTTCCTTAATTTCCTTGCAACCCGCACTTACAATCAAACACACACAAGTGAAACAACAAGTACAAACAAACACACGTGAAAAAAAAAGTACAAACAAACACAAGTGAAAGATAAGTAGTACACGCGTAAGTGACTTTGGCCAACCAGATCGGTAATCTCCGTTGTTATGAATAATTCTAGTCATTAACTTACTTAAAAAAAATAAAAAAAAGTACCAAACACAAAACACAACTGAACTGAAGTGAAACACAAAGTACACGCGCATAAGTGACCTTTGTTACTCAAAAAAACAAAAACACAAAGTACACGCGTAAGTGTTCGCGCGCTCAAGTTAAGTTGTTACTTTGACTTTGGCAAACCTAGATTTGTCTTGCAACCCGCACTTTCTTCTCTTCCTTAATTTCCTTGCAACCCGCACTTACAAACAAACACACACAAGTGAAACAACAAGTACAAACAAACACAAGTGAAACAAAAAGTACAAACAAACACAAGTGAAAGATAAGTAGTACACGCGTAAGTGACTTTGGCCAACCAGATCGGTAATCTCCGTTGTTATGAATAATTCTAGTCATTAACTTACTTAAAAAAAATAAAAAAAAGTACCAAACACAAAACACAACTGAACTGAAGTGAAACACAAAGTACACACGCATAAGTGTCCTTTGTTACTCAAAAAAACAAAAACACAAAGTACACGCGTAAGTGTTCGCGCGCTCAAGTTAAGTTGTTACTTTGACTTTGGCAAACCTAGATTTGTCTTGCAACCCGCACTTTCTTCTCTTCCTTAATTTCCTTGCAACCCACACTTACAAACAAACACACACAAGTGAAACACAAAGTACAAACAAACACAAGTGAAACACAAGTAGTACATGAGTAAGTGACTTTGGCCAACCAGATCGATAATCTCCATTGTTATGAATAATTATAGTCATTAATTATAGTCATTAACTTACTTAAAAAACTCACAACTTTGTCAATGTACTTACATGCATAGTAGTTGACTATTATTGAATGTCAGTGTAAAATTATATAATAGTATTAACATTATATTATGATGATTGTCTAGTTTCTGATTCGTTAAAACCCTTAAAACCCTTTCCATGAAAACCCATTTCAGATTTAAATCAAACTGGTAAAATTCGTAAAAAAAATATCAACTCATTCCTTTAACACCTATATTAGATTCAAATTAAACAGTTACAATTCCTACAAATCAAAACCCATTCCATTAAAACCAATTTCAAAACAGTTATGATGCTTATAAATGAAGGATTAAAATTAACCCATTGCAAAAACAACAGTTACAATGCTTATAAACGACGGATGTATTAAGAAGTTACCGTGGCTTAGCCTTGGGGATCGATGACAAAATCTTTGTGAATATCCCCATCTCAGATCTCGATTAGCAGAAGAGAAAATGTTCCAGATGAAGAAATGTTACTTAGTTTCAATTATCTAACCCTTTTACATAGGTGTTTTCACTCGTTTACATTTGGGTTAAATATGCACACACTTTAATCTATTTTAAGATATATAAATATTTTTATAATATATATTAATTTCGAACCATCATTTGTGATATTTGTTACTTTTACTTCGGCAAACCTAGATTTGTCTTGCAACCTGCACTTTCTTCTCTTCCTTAATTTGCATGCAACCAGCACATACAAACAAACACACACAAGTGAAACCAAAGTACAAACAAACACAAGTGAAACACAAGTAGTACATGCGTAAGTGACTTTGGTCAACCAGATCTGTAATCTCCATTGTTATGAATAATTTAGTCATTAATTCTAGTCATTAACTTACTTAAAAAACTCACAGCTTTGTCAATGTACTTACATGCATAGTAGTTGACTATTATTGAATGTCAGTGTAAAATTATATAATAGTATTAACATTATATTGTGATTATTGTCTAGTTTCTGATTCGTTAAGACCCTTAAAATCCTTTCCATGAAAACCCATTTCAGATTTAAATCAAACAGGTAAAATTCGTAAAAAAAATTAACTCATTCCTTTAACACCTATATCAGATTCAAATTAAACAGTTACAATTCCTACAAATCAAAAGCCATTCCATTAAAACCAATTTGAAAACAGTTACGATGCTTATAAATGAAGGATTAAAATTAACCCATTCCAAAAACAACAGTTACAATGCATATAGACGACGAATGTATTAAGAAGTTACCGTGGCTTAGCCTTGGGGATCGATGACAAAATCCTTGTGAATATCCCCATCTCAGATCTCGATTAGCAGAAGAGAAAATGTTCCAGATGAAGAAATGTTACTTAGTTTCAATTATCTAACCCTTTTACATATGTGTTTTCACCCTTTTACATTTGGGTTAAATATGCACACACTTTAATCTATTTTAAGATAAATAAATATTTTTAGAATATATATTAATTTTGAACCATCATTTGTGAAATTTGTTACTTTTACTTTGGCAAACCAAGATTTGTCTTGCAACCCGCACTTTCTTCTCTTCCTTAATTTCCTTGCTACCCGCACATACAAACAAACACACACAAGTGAAACACAAAGTACAAACAAACACAAGCGAAAAACAAGGAGTACATGCGTAAGTGATTTTGGCCAACCATATCGGTAATCTCCATTGTTATGAATAATTTAGTCATTAATTCTAGTCATTAACTTACTTAAAAAACTCACAACTTTGTCAATGTACTTACATGCATAGTAGTTGACTATTATTGAATGTGCGTGTAAAATTATATAACAATATTAACATTATATTATGATTATTGTCTAGTTTCTGATTCATTAGAACCCTTAAAACCCTTTCTATGAAAACTCATTTCAGATTTAAATCAAACATTTAAAAATCGTAAAAAAAATCAACACATTCCTTTAACACCTATATCAGATTCAAATTAAACGGTTACAATTCCTAAAAATCAAAACCCATTCCATTAAAACCAATTTAAAAACAGTTACGATGCTTATAAATGAAGGATTAAAATTAACCCATTCCAAAAACAACAGTTACAATGCTTATAAATGAAGGATATATTAAGAAGTTACCGTGGCTTAGCCATGGGGATCGATGACAAAATCTTTGTGAATATCCCCATCTCAGATCTCGATTAGCAGAAGAGAAAATGTTCCAGATGAAGAAATGTTACTTAGTTTCAATTATCTAACCCTTTTACATATGTGTTTTCACTCTTTTACATTTGGGTTAAATATGCAATCACTTTAATCTATTTTAAGATATATAAATATTTTTATAATATATATTAATTTTGAACCATCGTTTATGATATTTGTTACTTTTACTTTGGCAAACCTAGCGTTTATGATATTTGTTACTTTTACTTTGGCAAACCTAGATTTGTCTTGCAACCCGCACTTTGTTCTCTTCCTTAATTTGCTTGCAACCCGCACATTCAAACAAACACACACAAGTGAAACACAAAGTACAAACAAACACAAGTGAAACACAAGTAGTACATGCGTAAGTGACTTTGGTCAACCAGATCGGTAATCTCCATTGTTATGAATAATTTAGTCATTAATTCTAGTCATTAACTTACTTAAAAAACTCACAACTTTGTCAATGTACTTACATGCATAGTAGTTGACTATTATTGAATGTCAGTGTAAAATTATATAACAATATTAACATTATATTATGATTATTGTCTAGTTTCTGATTCATTAGAACCCTTAAAACCCTTTCCATGAAAACTCATTTCAGATTTAAATCATACATGTAAAATTCGTAAAAAAAAATCAACACATTCCTTTAACACCTATATCAGATTCAAATTAAACGGTTACAATTCCTAAAAATCAAAACCCATTCCATTAAAACCAATTTGAAAACAGTTACGATGCTTATAAATGAAGGATTAAAATTAACTCATTCCAAAAACAACAGTTACAATGCTTATAAATGAAGGATGTATTAGGAAGTTACCGTGGATTAGCCTTGGCAATCGATGACAAAATCTTTGTGAATATCCCCATCTCAGATCTCGATTAGCAGAAGAGAAAATGTTCCAGATGAAGAAATGTTACTTAGTATCATTTATCTAACGCTTTTACATATGTGTTTTCACTCTTTTACATTTGGGTTAAATATGCACACACTTTAATCTATTTTAAGATATAGAAATATTTTTATAATATATATTAATTTTGAACCATCATTTGTGATATTTGTTACTTTTACTTTGGCAAACCTTGATTTGTCTTGCAACCCGCACTTTCTTCTCTTCCTTATTTTGCTTGCAACCCGCACATACAAACAAACACACACAAGTGAAACACAAAGTACAAACAAACACAAGTGAAACCCAAGTAGTACATGCGTAAGTGACTTTGGCCAACCAGATCGGTAATCTCCATTGTTATGAATAATTTAGTCATTAATTCTAGTCATTAACTTACTTAAAAAACTCACAACTTTGTCAATGTACTTACATGCATAGTAGTAGACTATTATTGAATGTCAGTGTAAAATTATATAACAATATTAACATTATATTATGATTATTGTCTAGTTTCTGATTCATTAGAACCATTAAAACCCTTTCCTTGAAAACTCATTTCAGATTTAAATCAAACATGTAAAATTCGTAAAAAAAATCAACACATTCCTTTAACACCTATATCAAATTCAAATTAAACGGTTACAATTCCTATAAATCAAAACCCATTCCATTAAAACCAATTTGAAAACAGTTATGATGCTTATACATGAATGATTAAAATTAACTCATTCCAAAAACAACAGTTACAATGCTTATAAATGAAGAATGTATTAAGAAGTTACCGTGGCTTAGCCTTGGGGATCGATGACAAAATCTTTGTGAATATCCCCATCTCAGATCTCGATTAGCAGAAGAGAAAATGTTCCAGATGTAAAAATGTTACTTAGTTTCAATTATCTAACCCTTTTACATACGTGTTTTCACTCTTTTACATTTGGGTTAAATATGCACACACTTTAATCTATTTTAAGATAAATAAATATTTTTATAATATATATTAATTTTGAACCATCATTTGTGATATTTGTTACTTTTACTTTGGCAAACCTAGATTTGTCTTGCAACCCGCACTTGCTTCTCTCCCTTAATTTCATTGTGTGTGACCAACCAGATCGGTAATCTCCATTGTTATGAATGTTATGAGTTAAAATGGAATGCACTGTCCGTGTAAATATATTTTACATTTTACACTGACAAAAAATAAAAAGTCACAACTTTGTCAATGTATTTACATGCATAGTAGTTGACTATTATTGAATGTCAGTGTAAAATTATATAATAGTATTAACATTATATTATGATTATTGTCTAGTTTCTGATTCGTTAAAACTCTTAAAACCCTTTCCATGAAAACCCATTTCAGATTTAAATCAAACATGTAAAATTCGTAAAAAAAAATCAACTCATTCCTTTAACACCTATATCAGATTGAAATTAAACGGTTACAATTCCTATAAATCAAAACCCATTCCATTAAAACCAATTTGAAAACAGTTACGATGCTTATAAATGAAGGATTAAAATTAACCCATTCCAAAAACAACAGTTACAATGCTTATAAACGAAGGATGTATTAAGAAGTTACCGTGGCTTAGCCTTGGGGATCGATGACAAAATCTTTGTGAATATCCCCATCTCAGATCTCGATTAGCAGAAGAGAAAATGTTCCAGATGTAGAAATGTTACTTGGTTTCAATTATCTAACCCTTTTACATATGTGTTTTCACTCTTTTACATTTGGGTTAAATATGCACACACTTAATCTATTTTAAGATAAATAAATATTTTTATAATATATATTAATTTTGAACCATCATTTAAGTAATATATTTAAGTAACCTTATGTTATTTTCTTTAGTAATTTTTCTCATATTTTAATATTTTGCTATTAATTTATAATTTATACTATAAAATTAACTTTTAAGCTTTATTGTCTTTAGTAATTTTTCACATATTTTAATTTTATTTTGGGTTGTTTCATAATTAAATTAACTTTTAAGCTTTATTGTCTTTAGTAATTTTTCACATATTTTAATTTTATTTTGGGTTGTTTCATAATTTATAATAGGGTTTAAAACTATATGTTAATAAAATTGTGAATAAAAAGTAACAAAAAATATGTATTCAAATTTTGATTATATTTAAATAGACCGCAATACTATGTTTGTTCGATCGTTATTTTTTTTTCTGGGTTATTAGAAATAAAAAAAAATTATTGAGCGAGTAAAGTGTAGATTTGGACATAAGAGGGGAGGGGAGTGGAGTGAATTATTTTCTAATATGTTTTGAATAAGGGGGAAGGGGAGCAGTGGCGGAGCCAAGAATTGTATAGAGCCTGGGCAAAAAATTTTATCGCAAAATATGGCATGCTTTTTTTGAAAGGAAAATATGGCATGTTAAGAACGTTAAAATATGACTTTACACAAAAAATTATAAATTTTTGACAAACGACAAATTAATTATGAATTTTTAAAA
Source organism: Medicago sativa (assembly GCF_051527215.1). Lineage (NCBI taxonomy): Eukaryota > Viridiplantae > Streptophyta > Magnoliopsida > Fabales > Fabaceae > Medicago > Medicago sativa. The sequence continues at coordinate 31,715,054 of NC_140756.1, read as the reverse complement.
TGTCAACAACTCAAAACAAAACGACGAAAATCTCGACCTATATATCAAATTTTGAGTTCATTATTTGTAGAGACATCTATAAAAATACATAAAAAGGATATGTAAAGTTTCATAGCATTTCGAAGTCGTTTCAATTTATTTTGATTTTTCAACCAATACCTGCAAAATAGAAATTTTGTTCCGAGTAAGCGTATACTCACAGGTCAAATTTAGTTCCCTAATTTTGTAGGCATGACTAGAACATGATAAGAAACTTCACAATGAAATTTTGTAGTTTTTAAACGAGATACAAATTAATTATAAATTGTTTAAGAAATTCATAATTATGGAGAATAAAATTTCATAATTAATTTGTCCCTGGTCGAAAAAATTTAATTTTTTGTGTAAAGCTATATTTTAGCGTGCTAAACATGCATGGAAAAAATTATGAAACTCGAATTACAATGTTAGAATATATGTTTTTTATTTTAAAAGGTTATTTTTTAGACATGGTGTATATTACATGGTCGATTTGAACAATTAACCCTACAAAATAAGAGAGATGAACCCGCCAATACTGTGCTAAATAAAATTAGAAGGTAAATGCCCTTTTCTGAGACCTCTTTGCGTGTGAGAATTTTCAGATTTTGCCAAATTTTTTTTTTAACTGGGTTAATGAGCTATTGGGTTGTACTATATATAAAGAAAGTGTCGATTGAGCCCGGGCAAGTGCCCGGGGTCACCGGGCGATTAAACCGCCTATAGAAGGGAGTGTATATTTTAACATACGAGGGGAGGGGAGGGGAGTATAATTTACTCTAGAATTTATTTAACCATGTTTATTGATTGGTTAGAAAATAAATTTATATTTTGGTACAAAATGACAACAATTTTCTAAGTTGTTTTACTTCTTCACCCTTTGGAAACAATGGTTTTGGATTAATTTTTGGTCTGAAATCACATTTTTACATGTGTTTTCACTCTTTTAAATTTGGGTTAAATATGTTTTTGATCCCTATAAATATGTCAATTTTTCTTTTTAGTCCGTCTAAAAATTTACTTCAACTTTTAGTCCTTCAAAATTTATCTTTACTTTTGGTCCGTCCTATCAAGTAAACGTATATGAAGAATTCATATTTTTTAATCAAATTTTGCAGAAAAATTTATAATATTATAAGAACCTCTCCAAAAAAAATTAGAAATTTTTAACAAAACGTGAATTAATTATGAATTTGTATATTTTTTACGGTTAAAAATTCATATTTAAACTATGGTTTGTTAAAAAATTCAAAAAAAAAAATTGAAGTGATTTTTGCACAATTTCATTAAAAAATACAAAATTTGACTTAAAAATACAAGGCAAGCAACACATCTCCCACAAATGCCATGCTTAAAAACCTGCTTCGAACGGTTCAACGACAGACGCTCATAATTGAGGAGCACAATCGAAAATAATTAAAGGATAAATGAAATCTAAAACAACAGAATCATTTAAGGAAAACAGACGAAGGTAGAACCACAACTCTTCTACTTCGTCTTCGCTTTTAATCGTTTTCGCTTTTTATACTTTGCGTGATAATGCTCCCAACTGCTACATCATCACGTGACATGTAAGTTAGAACCCCAACTCGCGATGGGTGATTCACACCTCGGGGCATTGAACTAAAATGATGTTTATGTTCGTCCACCGTTTACCATTCGAATTACATCTTCGAACACACGTTAGGAATACACTACTCTTGGACGTGAGTGCTTCTAATGGATACCCTGCATAATGATTAGAATGAGCATGCTTGGACCCCCTTGTAAAATATCACACAAGAATTCACTCTCAAACGAATGAGGCAAATGCTTGGGGTAGGAAGAGCAACATATTTAAGTTAAACAACGATTTAAAGAAGCAAGTCATATGCTCAATTTACCAGTTTTAAACCCTCAGAATGATCTAAGTCATCACTTCATAACGAAGCAATGACTACGACGAGGTGGGCACTATCCTCGGCCTATCAAATCTATTTTTGATTCAAAACGCTTGGTTATACAAACTAACCCTACAAGCATACGTTGTGTCAAAAAGGAAAACTCCTATGTATCATTGCGAGCAAACAAACCTAATCAAACTTCAAACTACGAGGATAACGATCACATTCAACACTTGAAAATTTTAAAGCAAATATATCAAGCTAATATAAGTTCGAAGTAAGCCTCATAAAAAGAGCACATCAATCGCAAAGTTATGTTTCGAAATGTAAACAAGCATTATCACGCGAGTATAAAAAGCAAAAACAATTAAAGAAAAGCAGGAAAATTGTACAAATTAAATGCGAGCCACAAAGGGCCACACATTGTCATGGCATAACGCCCGATTACAACACTTAGTGAAATTGATACAAAAAAAAAAAAAGGAGAAATAAAATTACAAGGCCGTTAGGCTTGAGCGTCATTGACAAGCTCATCTTCTTCAAAGTCTTCAGGGGTCACCAACATGTCGCCCTCCACGTACTTCAAATAATGAATCCCAGTGGTCACCCAGCTCGACCCCAAGATTCAATACTTTGATTTGGGCCACGAGATTGTGTTGAAATTACAAGTTTCAAGATATTCACTAGGTTCAATGTTGAAATCTATGCCATACATCATGGAGCAACTATAAAATTTGTAAGCATTATATTTCCAATTATTCACTTTTTTCTTTTTAACAAATATTTCCAATCATTCACTTTTATCTTTAAACCAATTTAGCTTAAATAATATTATACACCTATTTCTCAGCTCTTCATTTTTTATTTTTTAAGCAATTTAGCTTAAATAATAGTAAATTTAGAATATACTATTCCTGTTATTTTAAGAGTCTTAACATATCAAGAATGTTACAAAAAGTTTTCCTATTATTTTGATAATTATCACCTATCGTATCTAAAGCATGTCTTTTTTTGTGATAGATACAATAAGTTTTGGACACTTTCAGTGGCAGCAATGTCAAAGTGCAGTTTCAAGGATACTCTCATCAATACTCTAAAGCATTTTTTTCTCTCAAGGTTTTTCATGTTGATATACACATTCATGATTGGTGTAGCAAGGGACCCTTCAATATTTTACTCTCATCCATACTAGAATTTTTTCTTTCCATGTTATGCTTCCTTTTCGTACTCTAGAACACCCAATTATACATACACTCCATTATGGAAATTTATTTTGTACAATAATCAATAATAAAACTTAGGAGTATTGGACAGTTCTAAATTTGATTTAGCTAGAAGTTTGACTCAATTTGGCCATGAACTTCTGTTTTCAGCTCAAAATTGACTTGGTTCAAACTCGCAAATCACTCGGCTGAGCTTGTTAGTTTAATACATCGTCCTCATGCACTAAAGTTGCTCCGGCTACGCCACTCCACCGCGAGACATTGACCAAATCACATCCACCACACTCCTTTTCCAATTTCCTTTTCATTTTGCTGCATGTTGTGTTGAATTTTGGTTTAACTCTCTTGTAGTGACATTTCATGATTGGATACTTGAAGGAGAGCGTACTTGCAGTTGCACGATGGTTGAACTTCACGGAGAGATAAAACAAACTTTTGATTTTAATTTTATAAAACTCAGGTTTTAAAATTCCATTGGTTGTGTCTAAATTTGAGTGACCATGCAAGAATTTCTCATGAGAGATTCATTTCCATTGGATGGGAGTTTTATTTTGATACAATAATCTTAAACAATTATTGAAATGTCGGTGTAATTTGTTATACTTCATCCAAATATTAATCTTGACAAAGAGCGTTCAATTACTTAATCAAAACAATACATTTTGTAGATGATGGAATTGAAATGAACCTGTTGTATTAGAAGGATTTTCAAATTTCCTTGAATTTTGATTCCTCCGTTTTGAATTCTTGAGTAAAATAAATAAATTAATTAAATTGCTCCATTCAACATCTATTCTTCGATCATATATACTCTTTGCCACAACGGGGTATCGTCATGGGTGCCAAATTGAACACAACAACTTCATCTTGTATTGGAACTGACTCATCAATGTATAGAAAGTTGCTCAATAGATACCTCAATTTCTTTTCCTATCAGGTCTTAACTTCCAATTGGTTTATGTGTAAAATCTAATCATGTGTAAATTCCAATTGGTTTATATGTAAAGGATCCTGCTAACCGATGCCCCAGGGCACTGGTTAAGCATACCATAAAAGGGAATTATTACCATAAAAAGAAACTGTTTTTGACTTTATTATAAATTAATTATACAATTTCAATGATTTAACTACTATATAATTTCCTTTTTCATATCCTTAACCAATTCCCCGAAGGCACCGGTTAGCATTTCCCATATGTAAAATTTGTTCAGATCGTAATTCATGATCAACTTTTTCCAGCCTAGAGAGCAATTTGGATGTGCCTATTTGTGCCGAGAGTAATGTGTTCTTCACCAAACAATTGAACAAACTCGTTCTGAATACTAAACTTGTTCATCGTCCAAATGGAATTTTTACTAATTTCTAAATATTCTTTTTCTCCTTGTGTGATTTTTTTTTTAACTATTGATTACTACTCAGTTTTTATTTGAAAAAATGATTGACACTGGAATCCATACCTTAAACTGTTGTTATATCAATTTTGTTAAGTGAAGAAACGACTTGTTCTGCTGTAACTGTTACAGCCATATGGTGAAGAAGCTCGAAGGTATTTTATATCTTATTATGTTAAACCAAACGAATGCACATTTTAGTAAAAATAAAATTATCCAATCAATTGATTTAAATAAATTATAATTGGACTATAGTTATTGCTTTTTATAATTTCTCAAAATAATGAAATATTCCCAGGGACATGAAGGGACATGAATTTCCGTAAAAAGTAAAAATGTCACCGAAAAATTCACGAAACAGAGCATGAACCCAGCAAAAATATCAAGAACACAGCCAGCTTTCAACTCTGTAGGTCGCATGGCCACTCAATCTCAGAATTTATACAAAACCAGTCACCTAAAGACACCTACAAACTCCGATAGTCTAGCACGGATTCACGGTGACCTCTTCGTTTGGAGCATCCAAATCTTGATAACTGCAACACCAATGGAAAACATGCATTTCATACAAAGGTAACCACAGAACACAATACAAATTTGACGACATCAATTAAGTGCAAATAGCAATATTGATATCTGCATTCTTAGAACACTTTAGAAAAAAAAGAAGGGACAGACTGGAGAAGCACACAAAATATATGAGCAAAGGGTCATGCAGAGAACACTTTACCTTTGCCTCTTCCGTGGATCTGGTCTAAAACCTAAAACCTGGAGGAAGAGTAATTATTGGTTAATAAGTGTGCTCAAAAGCTCAACACCTTCTAAACCCTTAACAGATGTTAGGCCTCGTATAATGACTGTGGGACCCACATATCCGTTGTGAGACTTGTCATCAGTTTTGTTGTGATCACTGCTGCATGAAATATTATCTCCAATCCTCTTTTCTGTGTCAAGCTTGTGAACAAGGGCCTGAGCCTGTTGAACATCTGCTTGTATTCGTCTAGGTTCAGAACTGATAGGATGAGTCTTTAATGCAGTCCTTAATGTCGGAAGGGACGCCACAGCTGTCAAAGTCCCACCATACCGAAACCCTATATTTAAAGTTATCTCGATGAGGTTTCTCTTCAACATGACTAGGACTCTGGTCCACTTCGGACTTAGCATTGCTTTTCCAAAATGTCCACCAACTACTAATCCAACTATAGAAAGTTGAAGTAAATGGGCTACGACAAACTTCATCAACCTCCTTTCTAGCTGGAATCTCATGTTTGTTTTTGAACATGGTGCAATCATTACAAGTAGAGAGATTCTGTGAAGGGTTTATTTTTTCCAGAATTTCAGGATTTACATCAACAGACGTAATTTCACCATCGCTGCTAACACATGATGAGGATATTCTGGGAATCCCATCTGCACTTCTATCCAAATTTTTACCCTCATTGTGTAGCTTTTGAGTTGCGGCACCATCCTCCTGCTTATTCTTAACAGCAGATTTCGTTGATGGGACCAAACACACCCAAAAATTATCTCCTCCTAAATACTGGAGTTGTACATGTGATATAGATACTAGAAAGTCTATAGAAACTTTTCTCCAAAGATACTAGCTTTTGATAATCCCTACACAAAATAGAACCGAGAAACCATATAAAAAATTCACAATCAAGCATCACATTCACATGACACAACCAAAAAGTCAACAATAAAAGGAAAAGAAAAAACAAAAACAAATCATACCGTTGAAATCACAATAATAAACTTTTTCACTAAATTTGCCATTCTTGGGGTCCTGATTAAAGTTAATAGCTTCATAAACAGGATTCTCCCTTTTACAATTTACAATCATTTGCATTAATTACACCTTTTAACTAACATACATGAAACTTAATCTGTTGTTATTACTAGATATTCTCTGCGTACCCCTTGGAATTTTGGGGTGGTCATAGTTCTGGAACGGAAAGAGTTCATTATAGAAAGAGGTGGTGACTACAAGGAAACACTTCCATGTGGAATACATTACTTGAATCCTTTTGAAGACAGGATAGCATTTGTCCAAAGCATGGAGGAGCAGAAGGTACATATTACATCAGAGTATTTAAAATTTAAGGATCGGAACGTGCTTGCTATGGATATTGAGATGACCATAAAGGTACGTTTAAATTACCTAAATTTTATATTAATTTTGCAAAAATACTAGAACATACAATATTTAGACTTAGTTATGCGGGTAAGATGAGAGGAAGATGGAAATAGATGAGGAAATGGGAACCTATGTTCATTTAAGATAACATCCTTAGAGATGTAGAGCCTCCCATCAGTAGATAGACACGTGTAACCTTTGCGACTTGGTGAGTAGCCTATAAAGACACACTTATGCTGGTTATAAGGCCTGAGATGAGGATAACAAGGGGACTTGTAATCTGGCACTTGATTGTAAAGTTTGAAGAAAGGGGACTGCATTTGTAACACAGGAGTTGGCATTCTATTGATGAGATAGGTAGCTGCTTTCAATGCATAATCCCAATAAGTGAGAGGGAAGCTTGCTTGTGTTAGCAACAACTTCCCAATGTCAGAGACTAATAGAAGGTTTTTGAATGTAAGTTGAGTGCGTGGCTTGTATCGTTAGTGTAAGTGAGCTGAACCAATAGAGGTCAATTCTCTAATAAACCTGCAGTTTTGCTTTATCTTCATTGCGTCTTTCAACTTTTTAATAATGTTGTCCTAAATAGGTCTTTGATGCCAAGAAGGCATCGTACAATGGCGATGTCATAGCAAAAATGCTCAAAATTTCAAGCGAAAATCTTAAAACTGAAGTAAAAGACTGTCATTCAGATTCAATGAATGAACAAGAAAATAGAAGCAAGCTTAGTAAGAAAATCATAGTAAGTTAGCTCTCTATCAGCAAAAAAAAAATGTGTATCACTTTATTTCAAATGTAAATAATAAGTGCAAACAAAATTGTTTCAGGCTTCGATTAATGAAGCTACGGTTAAACCTTACGGAATAAAATGTCTTCGTCACAAAAGCGAGTGCTATCAAATCAATGTTTATTTATTATTTACAATACATACTAACTTAATTTGATTGTATTTGGTAGTGAATTGACACCCAATACAAAAGAAAGAGGGTAGCAAAGTAATTGAAGAAGAAGAAAAACAGCCAACAAAAATTAGTAAGTATTGAAACATGTTTACTTTGGTTAACATCATGTGACGTAAACTGATAGTTTTTGAATGCATAGGTGTTATCTCTTCTCCTATTGAAAAGGGAAAATAAGAGATCAGGCACACATATACTTTTTCCAAAAGGACTGTTTGATGATTTGACTGCAACTTTCTTAAGGGCTGCAACAATTCATATCAATGACAGAAAAATGGTTCCCCATGATATTGAAATATTGATTTATGTTTCAAGCATGTTGAGCTCTAAGTATGGCAGAAAGAAAATGTCACACCTTGGAGGCTGTTGGTGGGATCTTGAAAATTTAGGTCTGGACAAAGATGTAACACTTGAAAGATGAAGCATGTGTTGAGAGCAGAATTTGAAGATAAGAATGTTATAAAGGTTTGGGAAGACTTGCCTCCAATTGAGGTTTATTCAAACCCAAATTACTGCAAGAGGTTTTTAGACCAGTGGAGTGAAGGTTTTAAATACAACTCAACTATGAAGCTGATTATGAAATCTTAAAGGATATTATCTTTTAGCGCCTGAAAATGAAATGGAATGCTGAAAAATGTACGTTATGTCAATTTTTCATGTCATGGGCAATGAGAGTGATTGTAAAGAGGGTACAAAATCCCAGTTTGCTGATCTGTTAAAAGACATGGTTTCAAATGATAAAGTATTTGAGGAATTTTGGGTTGATGTGCAAAACCTAGTTGAAAACCTAGGTGAAACTAGAGCAAGTCCAGGCAGTTATGTGGCCCTGTTTTCTGAGGACAGGATTAACAAACGCCTATTGCGTTATTTGGGAAGACTAGGTTACAACATAGTTCTCATTAGTCGTGCAAGAAAAAATCAACTACAAAATGAAGCTAATGTGCGTATTACATGGGATAGATTTAAGAAGTAAAAAATAGTTTTTTCTAAGGTACACGGCTAGCTTAAATTACTTGGTTTTATAATTTGGTATGACTATTCGGTTGAAGTTATTATTAGTAGTAGTATATTATAAATTATTCGTAATTATATGTATTTATTCTAACATTTTTCTCTCAATCTCTCTCTTCAGCCACAAAATAGCCAAACCAAATAATTTATAATATACTACTAATAATAATAACTTCAACCGAATAGTCAAACCAAATTATAAAACCAAGTAATTTTAGCTAGCTGTGTACCTTAGAAAAAACTATTTTTTACTTCTTAAATCTATCCCATGTAATACGCACATTAGCTTCATTTTGTAGTTGATTTTTTCTTGCACGACTAATGAGAACTATGTTGTAACCTAGTCTTCCCAAATAACGCAATAGGCGTTTGTTAATCATGTCCTCATAAAACAGGGCCACATGCCGGGACTTGCTCTAGTTTCAACTAGGTTTTCAACTAGGTTTTGCACATCAACCCAAAATTCCTCAAGTACTTTATCATTTGAAACCAGGTCTTTTAACAGATCAGCAAACTGGGATTTTTGTACCCTCTTTACAATCACTCTCATAGCCCATGACATGAAAATTTGACATAACGTACATTTTTCAGCATTCCATTTCATTTTCAGGCGCCAAAAGATAATATCCTTTAAGATTTCATAATCAGCTTCATTGCTTCCCTTTAGAGTTTAGTTGTATTTAAAACCTTCACTCCACTGGTCTAAAAACCTCTTGCAGTAATTTGGGTTTGAATAAACCTCAATTGGAGGCAAGTCTTCTCAAAACTTTATAACATTCTTCTCTTCAAATTCTGCTCTCAACACTTGCTTCATTTTTCAAGTGTTACATCTTTGTCCAGACCTAAATTTTCAAGATCCCATCAACAGCCTCCAAGGTGTGACATTTTCTTTCTGCCATACTTAGAGCTCAACATGCTTGAAACATAAATCAATATTTCAATATCATGGGGAACCATTTTTCTGTCATTGATATGAATTGTTGCAGCCCTTAAAAAATTTGCAGTCAAATCATCAAACAACCATTCTACTTTGTAACAAATCCTTTTGGTAAAAGTATATGTGTGTCTGATCTCTTCTTTTCCCTTTTCAATAGGAGAAGAGATAACACCTATACATTACAAAAACTATCAGTTTACGTCACATGATGTTAACCAAAGTAAACATGTTTCAATACTTACTAATTTGTGTTGGCTGTTTTTCTTCTTCTTCTTCTTCTTCTTCAATTACTTTGCTACCCTCTTTCTTTTGTATTGGGTGCCAATTCACTACCAAATACAATCAAAATAAGTTAATATGTATTGTAAATAATAAATAAATAAATAAACATTGATTTGATAGCACTCACTTTTGTGACGAAGGCATTTTATTCCGTATGGTTTAACCGTAGCTTCATTAATCGAAGCCTGAAACAATTTTGTTTACACTTATTATTTACATTTAAAATAAAGTGATACACACTTTTTTTTGCTGATAGAGAGCTAACTTACTATGATTTTCTTACTAAGCTTGCTTCTATTTTCTTGTTCATTCATTGAATCTGAATGACAGTGTTTTACTTCAGTTTTAAGATTTTCGCTTGAAATTTTGAGCAATTTTGCTATGACATCGCCATTGTACGATGCCTTCTTGGCATCAAAGACCTGTTTAGGACAACATTATTAAAAAGCTGAAAGACACAATGAAGATAAAGCAAAACTGCAGGTTTATTAGAGAATTGACCTCTATTGGTTCAGCTCAGTTACACTCACGATACAAGCCACGCACTCAACTTACATTCAAAAACCTTCTATTAGTCCCTGACATTGGGAAGTTGTTGCTAGCACAAGCAAGCTTCCCTCTCACTTATTGGGATTATGCATTGAAAGCAGCTACCTATCTCATCAATAGAATGCCAACTCCTGTGTTACAAATGCAGTCCACTTTACCTTCGCATCTTCCATGGATCTGGTCTAAAACCTAAAACCTGGAGGAAGAGTAATTATTGGTGCCGGTCCACCCATATGATGCGGGCCAGACAGCATATTTCTTCCAGAGCCATCAAATGAAGATGGTCCACCTTGATCTCTAAACATCTGCAATGCAACTTCTGGTGGAGCAGGAACAAAAGGTCCTAATGGCCTGTAGAGTTATAGTTTATATAATCACTCACCGCTGAAGAAATAAAAAATTTGCATCAGATTGTGAGAAAGGTAATTGGAAGAGGCAACTGACCCAGCACCAGGTACAGGCATCAATACTGGTGGAGGTATATCTGAGGTAAAAGGAGGAACACCAGGCCCTGCAAAAGTATCTTGCATTGTTTCATCATGGTTTCCCATCTCAAGTGCTTTAGACTGCCTTTCACGGGATGGGGAATTAGCTCTATCTCCATTCATTCTGTCATACCGTTCATGGTCTCGACGTTTACCACGATCATCTCTCAATCGGCCCTCCAGACCTAACCTTTGATTTAAAGGCCTGTTGTCCTTCTACAGATGAAAAAGAAAAAAAACAGAAAGGACCATAGCAATTTGAAATGAGTATAGATTATAATATTTAAAAGAAATACAAGTGCTAAGCTCAAGACAAAGGTTGACATAAACTCCTTAAGGTTGATACATCAGATTATCTTCAATCATGGATATACCGCATAGTAAGGAAAGTAAAAGAAAAACTTTTCACTGTTTGACAAGCTGTTCAGAACCCATGGTTCTGAAATGCCATATTGAGGATAAACTGCTATCAAAACATGAACACCAAAAGGTTCTCGTAAATACAACGATCATAAAGAGTTTTATCAGATCATGTTTCAATGGATATAGTGGTCTACCTGAGGTTGCTGCATGACAGGCTTTCCACCGGGAGCATCTTGATCACTACAACAGTAGCAAGGCTACTATTAGTGATATTTTCACCAATACTCGCAATACTGACTACAAAATATAGAAAGTCTTACTTATTACTTACTTCATGTAATTTTGAGTAAAGAGATCCTCATGCAATTTCGAAGTTTGTTCAAGATCAAGCTCAGGGTGCTTTAGCTTCAGATGTTTGTACACAAATTCAGCAGCATGAAAAACTTTGTGCAGTCCTTAGCTCCACAACCATACTTCCATCCATACTTTTCGTTCCTGATTTTTATAACACATGGATCCAACACTTCAATTGCTGCAGCATCTATTTTCTCCTTAGCAGCTATTACTTCCAATGCAACCTGACCATTCAACCTTCCCTTCCAAAATGAGTCAAGTTTCTTCTCCCATTCTGACCCTGATTTACCTGTTTCTTCATGCCCTGTTCTTTCTGGCCTCACATGCCTAAAACCCTTAGCCTCATTAGGCTCAATCCTGCCATAATAATCTACACCATCAATCCGCCACAGATATGTAATAAGTGTGCTCAAAAGCTCAACACCTTCTAAACCCTTAACAGATGTTAGGCCTCGTATAATGACTGTGGGACCCACAGATCCGTTCAGACTTGTCATCAGTTTTGTTGTGATCACTGCTGCATAAAATATTATCTCCAATCCTCTTTTCGGTGTCAAGCTTGTGAACAAGGGCCTGAGCCTGTTGAACATCTGCTTGTATTCGTCTAGGTTCAGAACTGATAGGATGAGTCTTTGGAGCAGCTGAGAAATCAATTTTTTTATTAGAACCCCACCCATCTCTTCTTCGTTTATCGTCCGCTTCCTCCTCTGAATTTGGCTTGCTAGCTTGCCCTGATTTGCTGGATAAAGAGGCACTTAAACCCGGATTTCTGCATTGGTTGTAACACCAAATATGCACAAGTATGAACAAGGAAGGCCAGATTGAGAGATGCACAAACAAGAGTAAGTAAAAAAGAGGACAATACGTTATGTTTTTCAATTGATAATAATTACCTTACAATGACTGTAAGCAAATTTGTTGGATGATATTTATCTTTCAACTTACGTAAAAATTAAAACGAGAAACGAAATTCAACATCAGATTGTGTGGACTTCCAAAAATATGGCAATTCATAGTTTGACAGTAAACATTTAAAGATCGAAAACTATAGATTGTTAGAGAATAGAGAATATAAAGATACATACCACTCCTCATCCTTATGAGTATTGAAATAAGCTCTCTTTTGTGTAGAAATATACTCTGATTTGTATTCTTGATACCTAGAAAAAATCAATCAGAAGTCATTTGTCAATGAAGATCTGAAAATTTCTTACATAACTCGAATTCTCAGACATAATGCAAAAGATTATTTTCACAACTTACCTACGTTCTGCTTCAGTTGGTAGTATATCATCCTCAAGCTCCTGAATGAATTATTTATAGGACATCAACCCTTCTCTAAAACAGGTCATAATTATACTAATGTTAACATGTAGTTCCAGAAAGAACAATTATCAGACAAGTAAAATAAAGACAGCTTAGAATCATCAAACAGACAATAATATAATCATTGTGTACAATAAGTGTTACTTTCATTATTTATTTACTGAAGAAATTCAATTGTAGAAGCATTTAGGTATTAAAGTGTCGCAAATAGATATTTAGTGTTGAACGGATAAATGAATGTTCTATAAGTAGAAAGCAGAAAAACTGACTAGAAATAAAAGCAAGACAAAAATAATGCACTGAGTGCGTGCTCCTTAAAGCTCAGGATCAAGATTTTAAATATAAAAAATATGAAAAATGAATTTTGTTGAAGTTTCTTTTAGCTGAAACAACAGTTCATTCACCATGAGTTGATTAAAACAACAATGAAAATTAAAACCAAGACCTGAAACAATGAAAATTAAAACCAAGACCTGAAATTATAATATTGCAACTTTTTAAGGGAATTTCAGATTAAGTTGTTACATTGAGATATCAACAAAACCTAACCAGTACAACAGTAAGCTCAGGAGCCCATTATCTCTATTCAGCTGCCTATAATGCTCTCAATATATATTGCACACAAAAAGGAACATTGGATACGATGTATTCACTGATAGCATGATGAAGATCATGTTTGTGATGGTAATGATATAATTTTCTATGTGCCAAAAAGCATGCGAAGTCAAGGGCGACATGTGATGTGATACAGCACTGCAGTTATTTGATATGGAATAAAGAGGAAACCACAAACAGCTTGCGGTTAATTAAAATTGCATGAAAAAGGAGTTATGCAAAAGCAATTATTAGTTTTGAAAATATGAATTCTGAATTGGCCAGAAGAAGACAAGTTGCTTAAATAAGATATCAAACATGGTCAAGAAAGGCAATGCCAAGAAAAGTTGAGTCTAAATGACTTGATGAAATCCAGTTTAGGAACCTGTTAACAGTCATGTCATATAACCAATGTGGGGATCCAGTCAACATTGTATATAGACTTCCATAGAAAATATCAATGCCTAAAAACATCTTTTGGATAAAGACAAATTATTCATTAACCACTGATAAAACTCTCTGTCTATGATGGACATGAAAGACAACAATTTGTAGGTAATATTGATTCATCAAACGGTACAACTGAGAAAAAAACTAGAAAGCTGACCTTTGCCCACCGCCACTTGGCAAGTCTGCATAACCACGATTGGATTCCATACCTGTAAAAGGTAAGTACCAAAATAATAAGTCATCTTGATCCGATAATAAAATTCATGTGAAAAAAACCAAGCATCCCGTTCTAAATCTGGGTAAACCTGAAGAAGTATGTGATTTTGATTTACTTTAATTTTTATGTCACTAGCAAAGTTGTGTACTTTGATCAAGGATGAAGCCAAATCGAAAATAGAAATGCACAGAGCATAAACTTTAAAAAGCTGTTATCAGTCTTTGGAACAAATTAAGAACAGATTACAATTAATAACAAGGGAATTATGAAAAGCTGTTAACTGTAGAGAAATAAAGCTCATGAACTATACTGAAAACCATCAACCATTAAGAGAAGAAACTGACAATTTAGAGAATCAACTTGGCCGTGATAGGGCAAGTGTTGTCAAATATCGGCCATGGCAGAATGCAGTGGCGGATATTTTGATAACCAACATAGGCAATTTTTGAAAGATGACGGCGCCATAGCATTTTATGGCAGATATATATATATATATATGGCTACTAAAAATGGCAGAAATTTGGCTTTCCGCAATCGATAACACTGGTCTTAGGTGATCAACCACTGAACTCATACATATTTTGTAGTATAGTTTATTGAAAGGTATCAATTTGGTAGTGATAGGGCAAGTGTTGTCAAATATCGGTCATGGCGGAATGCAGTGGCATTCTGCCATTTTGAGTAGCCATATATCTGCCATAAAATGCTATGGCACGTCTATCTTTCAAAAATTGCCTATGGTGGTTGTCAAACTTTGACAACCACCATAGGCAATTTTTGAAAGATAGACGTGCCATAGCATTTTATGGCAGATATATGGCTACTCAAAATGGCAGAATTTTGGCTTTCCACCATCCGCAATCGATAACACTGGTCTTGGGTGATCAACCAGTGAGTGAACTCGTACATACTTTGTATAGTTTAATGGAAGGTATGAGATAAAACATAAGTATATACACATTGATTTCTTTTACGAAGAAAAGGCCTGTGATTGGGTGAAGAGAGGGTCCAATGTAAGATATTGAAGAAGGGAGTTCATGTTACTTGTACAAACTAGAATTAGGTCCTGTTTGGATAAACAACTTATTCGCAGCTTATAGCACAAGCGCTTATGTATAACCTTGCATAAGCTATTTTTATAGTAAAAGATAAAATAATGTTAAATTGTTTTTGTGCATGTTATAAGTTGTTTTTACAAGCTATATTGCCGAACTTATGAAAATAAGTTGAAAAAGCTTATGAAAATTGTCATAAGCTGTTTTCACAAGTCCTTCCAAACAGTCTCACAAAATGTATGCTAGTAGATAAGCTCAAATAAGCTAATCCAAACAGGCCCTTAATGCTTTGTCATGCATGAAACAAAATGATGGTAAAAAAGGAAGAACCCAAGCAATTAGCATCTATTAACATACCAGAGATCCCATTTTGATATCATCCTGTAGAACGATGTCCAAACCTACCAAAAGACCTGTCATCACCATAACCACCTCTTCCACCCACCCCTATCATAACCACCGTAATTATCATATTCAGGTCTGCGGTAATCAGATGATGAAAACACAGTCAGAATGATTTTTCTACAACAAGAACACACATGATATTAAACCATACCTCATATTAACAACACATCCTCAAGTAGTCAAACTTTTTGTACTTTTGTGTCCATTTGGACCCACATCAATATTGAAATTTATATCATCCAATGATTAAGATATCAGAAACTATAAAAGAAAACTGTGAACACTCAGCTTTCTAATCATTACCAAATGAAGTGCACCAGAACTATAGAATCATAAAAAAGGCTTATCTGATTTTAGATTATTTTTTTCTGATTTCATTTTCTATTTTCACTTTTAATTCTAAAGTATCACCTTGTTTTCAAATATTTGTACACAAAATCATCGAAATCAGAAAACAAAGTAAAATGCAACAATTTTGTAGTTAAAAATGAAACTGCAAATGAAAACTACAAAATTATTCTCAACGAACCTGCCAAAGGCTACAATCGAAACGTTTTCTAAACGTGGAATTTGCTTAACACACAAGTTCAAACTACAATCGTAGGAGTGACCAGTGTTGCATTCAAGTAATTCATTTTCTCAAATTATTTCCGGTGTCTGCGTGTCAATGTTGTGTTCATAAGCACACATAATTGATTTTAAAAAAATAAAACTACCAACAAAAAGTTCAAAATACTTTAAAAAGAAATTTGAAATTCATCAGGTTTTGTTTTCTGCATCCAAAATCAAATTCTAAGCAACTGCAACAACTAGCTAATAACATAAAATTCAATAATTGAAAATTTGAATTAGCAGAACAAGAACAAATTCTAGGCATTGCAATTTCACGTTAAGAAGTTCCATAATCGAAAAATTGAACTAGCAAAACATTGAAAAATTTCTCTACATTGCAATTTCACACTTGGAAATTCAATAATTGAAAATTCAAAATAGCAAAACAAGAACAAATTCCAGACATTGCAATTTTACCTATCATCGGGTCCATAACCGCCACGGGACTACCACCTCTCCTGGAGCGTTTATAATTATTATAATGCGGAGGCGATCTTCGCAGCGGTGGTGAATGACGGTTGTCACGATACGGAGGAGGAATAGGACTACGCGTCAAGATATGGAGGAGGACTAGGACTACGCCTGAGGACGATCGAAATCTCTATCTCTATCATCGCGGGGTAATCTCTGCGATGGAAGGAGGATTGTAGAGGTAGTGGAGCGAGATCGGAATCGAGGGTGGAGGTGGGAGGAGGTGATTGGGATTGCGGTTGTGACAGTGGTGGAGGGGAGGTGGTGGTTGGGAGTATCAGATCGAAGTGTGAAGATTGTAAAACTATCCAACCTTGTTTGATTCGATTCAAAACCTAACCGAACGAACCTAAATCGATCTAAAACCTAACCGAACCAACCTAAATCGATCTAGTTTGATTGATTAGTTCTTTATTTTGAAATCCAAAGAACGATGAATCTAACCGATACTAACTTCACTCCTTATTTTAGTAATATTTGAAGTGGATAAAATAGTCACAAGAAAGGGGGGTTTGAATTGTGACCCTTTAAAAATTAACCTGCAACTTAAAAATGATTCTCAAGTAGTTTACTTGGAATAGTTAAGTTAACTTTCTGACTTCAGAACGTTCTGACGTTCTTGTGCAGATTATGCAGAAACTGATTTAATTAAGTAACTGTGTTGTGTGTGTTTAGTGTATACTGAATTTAAAGAGTATAAGGAAGAAAGAAAGAACACACAGAGATTTATAGAGGTTCACCCAATGTGGGCTAGTCCTCTCCTCACAATCTTGTGAGAGTTTCCACTATGATGCCTGAGATAACCTCTCAAGTCCTGCACTTTACAATCTGTGTTCAGCTGAACACTTACACCTCTGTATTTTCTTAGCTTCAGCAGGCTTGCACCTTGTTGCTAAGTTACCCACTTAGACTTTTACACCTTCTGCTCAAACTAACACTTTAGCACCTCTAAAGCTAGATGAGACTTTCTTTTCTTCTTGCTAAGTTACCCACTTAGACTTTGCACCTTCAGCTCAAACTAACACTTTAGTACCCCTAAAGCTAGATGAGACTTTACAAGATGTTTGGAGTTTGAATGTTTGAGAAACAAACAGAAGAAGAAAGAAGAAGAAGTTATCTTGAAGATAACAGAGAGTATTGATTTGCACCAAGTAATGAAAGCCTTAGTCATTGATCAATTTCAGTTTGCGAAAGCTTCAAACAAAATCAAGTTGTTTTCTTGTATGCTTTGCAATATGTGTGGAGTTTGAATGTTTGAGAATCAAACAGAGGAGGGGGAAGAGAAGTTATCTTTGCAAGAGATAACAAAGAGTATTGATTTGCACTAAGTAAATGAAAGCCTTAGTGATTGATCAATTTCTATTGCAAGAGCTTTTAAACAATCTTCAAGTTGTTTATTTGAATGCTTTGGCAAGGTGCAAGTTTTGCTGAGCCTTAGATCTGTATTTATAGAGTCTTTGGGCTCATATAGCCGTTGTAGGGTGTCCAATGGTGTTATGCCACGTGTCCTGGGCCCCACAAGCTTTTACTTGAAAATCTGGGTGAACATTCTGATCTCTGATGAACATCAGAATGTTGTTGCGTTCATGATGATCTTCATCTGGGTTCATCATGTTCTTCATCTGGGTTCATCATGTATGAATGAACATATGAAGTTCTGGGCATGTCATATGCTTTTCATATGAATTTCTGGGCAATAACCAAAGTATGGACTTTTCTTCATACTTCAGAAAGTTCATTTCCCAGATCTGCCTTGGAACTTGGTGCAAGAAGATATAGTGGGATTCTGCATCTTCATACACATGCTTTGAGAGATTGTGTGGTCCTTGTTCTGTACCAACTCCCATGTGTGTCTATCTCTGATTGAGCAAGACAGATTTGCTTTGCTTTGGCTTTTGCTTTTCACCTACTGTACTGTTCATAAAGTAAGCCTGTGCTGAGCTGAACATTCTGATCATCAGAATGTTCCATTTGTTTCACTTAGGATGATTTGTAAGACTATCATTTGATGTAATCAAATGCTAATAGTGAAACACAATGAAGAGCAGTGTATATAACATCTAGGATGATATTCCTCTTTGGAATATTCCTAGGACTTTAATGTTCATAGTCTTAAATGAACATTAAGTATCCTTTTTAACATAATCCTTGTATATGCCTTTATTGCTTGATTGATCCATGCAGAAGTACTTCTCTTGACATTTATTTATGTCACATGTGCCTTGCATGACCTTTGATGACATTCTGTCATTACGTAATATTAGGGACTTATTGTGACATTTTGATAGAGTTCTCATGCAATTTATACTGTTCTGGAGTGCAAAAAGCTTAAAATTTGAAGTCTGTTCGAAGGAAATCGCGCCACGCCAATTTCAAGCCGTGCTGCGATTTTTGAAGCAAAAATACACACTTCCTGTAAAGGGGAAATCGCGGCACGCCAATTAACAAGGCGCGGCGCGATTTTGATGGGTCAGGCCCATGACTTCTATAAATACTGCACTCAATCTGAAGAACAGGGGTGACGATTTTGGAGAACGAAAGTGCGATTTTAACACCCAGAAGGCTGCAGCGGAGAGGATTTCATCATCTCTAACCCAGTTTATGTATGTTTTAATTCTTTCATTGATTATGCTATTTGTAAACTCAATTATGAGTAGCTAAATCTCTTAGAGATTAGGTCGGAGATGAACCTATGTAACCCTAATTGATCATATGTTGCTGTGAAACTCTATTACTTATTAATGATATTCTAGTTTTCATTCAATTCAATTGTTCTTACTGCTTTTTATATCCTGATCAAATATAAACATGATTTTGTGAGATCGAATGACTATTGACCATAGCTTTCGACTTAGACCTAATTGAATTGTTCTAATAAACATGGTTAGTCTAGGAATGGATAATCGTTTGTTAGTGATATTAGGTTAACGTGCTTAAACCTTTGATGATTATTAGACCACCTAAGGAATTAGGGGCTGTAGTTTAAAAAGAGGGTCCTAACTCAAGGGATTGATTAGGGCTAATTTGTTAACTATCGTGAAACTAGAGAATCATTAGTAATAATAGGTGCAGTAACCAATTAGGGGAAACATAGAGGATTCGAAGACCTGATCTCATCTCTCTCCTATTTTCTTAATCAAATCTTTACTATTTTATTTGATTTCTTAAAATCAAACCAAATCTACTGCCTAGTGGCAAAACAAAATAAACTTTTATACATCCTACTTTTATAACGAAATTGAATTATTGAAGTTAAAAACAGTCCTCGTGGGATCGATATTTTTACTACTTCGATAGTATTTGGTGCACTTGCCAGAGATCTATCAAGTTTTTGGCGCCGTTGCCGGGGACTGTTGAATTATTTCAACAAGGCAATTACGTTATAATTTAGGGTTTTTGCAATTTAATTTTCTGTTTTTTAATTTTTATTTTTCTGTTTTCATATTCACTTGATTACTTTGCGTTGTGCAGTGCTACTAAGGTATTTTGCTGTTTATGCGAGGTAAACAGAGCTCTGACGACTTAGAGTACGATCCGGAGATTGAAAGAACTGCTAGAGCACTTCGGAAAGCTGTCCGATCGCAAAGGTTAGCTCAATCCGTTCCACCGGGTGTTCGAGAACAAGTACCGGAGCAACTCTCAAGTGAATCTGAAACAATCTCTTCTCCTAAATCTGCAACGATGGAAGGAGAAGGAGTTGTACCACCAAGACCTAAGCTTGGAGACTACGGGTTAGCCACTCATCGCGGTCAACTGACCCACACTTTTCAACCAGCTAACCCCGTAGCGTTCGACATCAAGACAACTGTCCTCAATGGTTTGAGGGACAAGCAATTCGATGGGACTGAAGCTATGAGTCCTCATGAACACTTGAGCCGTTTTGCTGAAACCTGTGAGTTTTGTGTGCAACCAGCCACCGTGACTGAAGCACAAAAGAAGCTAAGGCTATTTCCTTTCACCTTGACGGGAAGAGCAAAAGATTGGTTGCTAACAATTCCAAACGGGACTGTCCAAACATGGGAAGAGTTAGAGCTGAAGTTCTTGGAGAAATACTTCCCTGTGTCTAAGTATTGGGACAAGAAGATGGAGATCTCTAACTTCAAGCAAGGAGAAGGTGAATCATTGTATGATGCTTGGGAGCGATTCAATTTGCTTCTCAAGAGATGCCCTAATCATGAGTTCACCGAGAAGCAATACCTCCAAATCTTCACTGAGGGGGTAACACCAAACACTCGAATGTTCTTAGATGCTTCCGCGGGAGGTAGTCTCAAGAGCAAAACTGATCATGAAGTCCAAGCTTTGATAGAAAACATGGCTGGAAATGAGTATCGTGCTGAAGCTAAGAAGAAGGAAAGAGGAGTGTTTGGGGTAAGTGAACAAACTGCTATCCTTGCCAACCAAGCAGCAATGAACAAACAGATCGAAGCTCTAACTAAGGAGTTTCAAGGCTTCACTTTGGCTCAAAAGCAACAACAAGTAGCTGCAATCAAGTGTGACTTATGTGGTGAAGAACATCCCAACGGTGAATGTGTTCCGGAAGGATCAAGTGAAGAAGCTAACTTCATGGGAGGATATCAAAGGCAGAATCAATACTACAATTCAGGCATTAATAAGCATCCAAATCTAAGCTACTCAAATAACAATGCTTTGAACTCTCAGATGCTCACTCCTCCTCAACAACAACAAAGGAAGCCATCAGCTCTTGAGGAAACTATGATGAACTTCATGAAGATGACTCAAGGCAACTTTGAAGAGATGAAGAAGAGTCAAGAAGCTGAAAGAAAGAACAATGAAGCTTCTAGGAAGATGCTTGAAACTCAACTGGGGCAATTAGCTAAGCAGTTGGCTGAACAAAACAAAGGCGGATTCTCAGGTAACACTAAAGATAACCCTAAGAATGAGTCTTGTAATGCTATTGAATTGAGGAGCAAAAAGGTTTTGACACCTTTAGTTCCAAAAGCTCCAAAGAAGGTTGATGAAGTGGTTGAGGTGGAGGAGAATGATGTAGTTGAAAAAAATGAGAATGGTGTAGTTGAAAAAGAAAATGATCATGGAGTAGTTGAAAACGAAAGGAAGGAAAAAATAGAGGGAGAAAAAAATGAGAAGTTAATTGATGAAGATTCAATCTTGAGGAAGTCGAAGAGTCAAATTTTGAAAGATGGAGACAAACCACAGGTTATTCCATCATATGTGAAGCTTCCATACCCTCACCTTTCGAAGAAGAAAGAAAAGGATGAAGGCCAATTCAAGAAGTTCATGCAACTTTTCTCACAACTTCAAGTGAATATTCCTTTCGGTGAAGCTCTTGATCAAATGCCGTTGTATGCTAAGTTCATGAAAGACTTGTTGACTAAACGAAGGAAGCCTAAGGATGATGAGAACATAGCACTTTCTGAAAATTGTAGTGCTATTCTTCAAAAGAAGCTGCCACCTAAGCTGAAGGATCCTGGTGCTTTTACTATCCCTTGTTCAATTGGGCCGGTAGACATTGGAAGAGCTTTATGTGATTTGGGAGCAAGTATAAATCTGATGCCACTTTCAATGATGAAGAAGCTTAAATGTGGGGAACCAAAACCAACAAGAATGACCATCACTTTAGCTGATCGGTCAATCTCTTATCCTTTCGGTATACTTGAAGATGTGCTAGTCAAGGTTAATGACTTGGTATTTCCAGCAGATTTTGTGGTCCTAGATATGGCTGAAGATGAAGACATGCCACTCATTCTAGGGAGACCTTTCCTTGCAACTGGTCGTGCTTTGATTGATGTTGAGCGTGGAGAGCTAATGTTGAGATTCCATAAGGAGCAGGTAGTCTTCAATATCTTTGAGGCAATGAAGCACCAAGATGAGAATCCCAAGTGTTACCGGATTGATGTTGTGGAAGAAACTGTCGAAGATAAAACACTTGAATCTCAATCTATTCAATCTACGGAGGTGGAAAGTGTGGAATCTATAGATAGACAAGAAGTGATTGAAGATGTTGGAATGTTAAAGGATGTTAAGCAACTGGAAGTAAGCAAAGGACAGATGCAACAGCGATCATTAGGAGACATCCGTGACAACGAGTATGGGGGATTGACAACTGGTAAAAATGAAATAAAGACTACTACCACTGGTCCGGGTGGTAAATTGGCTTATAGAAGGATTCCCTATGGGATGCGTAATGGGCCGGCTGCTTTTCGATGGTGTATGCATTCAACTCTCTCTGATACTTTGGAAAGAATTAGGAGGTACTGTGACGAAGGGTTGGCAAGAAACAAGCCTGTTGATGAAGCTGTAGACCTAAAGAAGTCTGGTGCACAAGGAACTTTCAAGGGTAAGGAACAAAAGCTGAAACGGTACCGTAAAGGAGGACTCCCAAACAATGAAGAGGGAGCCACATCATATGATCCTTAGAAATAGTCATCAGTCAAGCTAGTGACGGTAAAGAAGCGCTGAGTGGGAGGCAACCCACTATTTATTTTTCAGGTATGATTTTATTGCTTTCAAAAATAAAAACACAAAAATATTTTTCTTTTCTTTTAATACAAGGCAGGGAAGTTTTAAAATTTTGTTCAAAGATACCTCTTGCCAAGAAAATCATGCAAGGTACTGATGTCTTGCATGATTCTCTCCTCAAAAGTTTTTCAAAAATTCAAGGGACTCAGGCATTTTTCAAGAAAACAAAATTTTTGGCCTGAGAAAGCAAGGAATTACCCCCTGTTTCACCAAAATCGCGGCACGCCTATATACATGGCGCGACGCGATTTTGACTGTTTTGTGAAAAAAAATAGCCGTTGGAACTATCCGTTACTAGCCGTTACAAAATCTGCCCGTTATTGACCGTTGCAACGCAAAATCGCGCCGCGCCTTGCATTTTGGCGTGCCGCGATTTTGCCCAAACAGGCCTATAAAAACCTAACTGTTCATCATCATTTTCATTCCATTCTTCCTACCTTTCTCTACCAAAACTTCCCTAAACTTCCATTCACGAATTCTCTTCATCTTCATCTCAATATTCACTTCCTAACCATCATCAAACCACATTCTTATCACAAATTCACCAACCCAAACCACCATCAAACCACAAACATTCCAAATTTTCCCAAACTTCACAAAACTTTCCTTTCACCATCTTCCTAAACCACAAATGGCCTCCAACCAAATAAACACTCGCTCCAAGAAAGCCACCAACCCCAAACCATCCACAAGCAAATCCAAACGCCCCCGTGCCGCATCCGAACCACCCGAAAACGCCATCCATTTCATCAATGACCTAGCCCAGGAGTTCCATCAATCTATGAAGAGTTTTGAAGTCATAGGGGAGAGGAAGTTTGATTTCACAAAGCTTGTGAAATATCCTTTCTTTGAGTCTGAAATACGAAGGAGGGGATGGACAAGATTGAATGAAATGATCGACGAGGCAAACAACAAAACGGTGATCGTCGAATTCTTTGCAAATGCAAGGGTGTCCGATACACCCTTTCAATCTTTTGTTCGAGGAAAGTACATTGACTTCAGCCCGGATGCTCTCAACGCATGGCTGAATGTTCAAGCACCGGAAGAGTGTTGGGTTGAAAAATTGAGGAGGGAGAGATTTGCTATTACGGAGGATACTTTTGATGAGATCATCACCACCATGTGTAGGCCTGGGTCGACTTGGAAAAAGTCCCGGATGCTTACCTATGCGGAGATGCTGCCGGTACCCAAGGCGTGGGTATCATATGTGGTCCAGACTCTTGAGAGTGCATCCTGCACTTCTGAAATTCCTCTCAAGAGGGTGCTTGCTGCCTATGCCATCATTAAGGAGCACCCTATATATATTGGCCGCCTCTTGGCCAATAGTCTTCATGATCTAGCAACCGGAAACACCACACAATTGGGGCATGGGAGTCTAATTAATTGGTTGTGTGAGCAAGAGTTGGTACCGGCTTATGATAGTGATCTCAACACAAGCAATATGAAGCCAATCACCGACTCGGTCATGGATGGGTTTGTCAAGAAATATGAAGGCTATATGAAGGAGAGAGAGAGGGAGGCAGCGAGGCAACAACAAATGGAGCAAGGAGGGAGTAGTAGCCAAGGAGGTTATGCTCCTCTTCATCCAAAGCTTGAGGAATTCATGCATGTGCAAGCTAATTGGATGAATGAGACTTCGGACCAGCTGTGGGTGAACCGTCCTAGGTTCTCAGCTGCGTTTGCTGCGGAGGCTCAATTGCATATGGGTCCGATTCGTGGGTCTTATGAGAGGTTTGGAGGCTCCCGTGAGCACATGGAGCAATATTTTACACATCAAGAAGAGTATGGGCTGCGCATGAGGAGGGAAATCACTGATGATTTCAACACCACCGAGCAAGATCAAGGGGATGGCATCTTCGAAGGATTGAGGACACCGGGGGCTGGAAACTCGGATGATGATCAAGACATGGGCTGATCTACTGATGGATTGGCATTTTCTGCTTTGTATTTTATTTTTCAGTCATTTTTCTTTTAATGTATTTTCTTTGTATTTTCTTTTTAATGTCGAAGTCCATTGAACTTATTTCCCTATTGTAATTGCTCCTGCACTTGTTTATTATTAATGAATTTGTTTTGTTTCATGTGACCTATTACAGTTTAGTAACAGTTGTTTGATGAAACGGTATTCCAAAAGTTCTCAAGGAGGGGTGACTTGATTCAAAGGCGAAGTGTACGGCGTTGCTAGGTAGTCACATACTCCCAGAAATCTCAGCCATAAGGTTCATTGCCAAATCTTGTTTTTCAATTTACTTATAGTTAGATTAGTTTTCCATGCGACTACATTTCTAGAACTTGCATTGTTTCTCTATTATTGATTGGTCTCTGTCAATTACACACTGAGGCAAAAGTGCTTGGTCCTGTGAGCCTTTTTGAAGCCTACCCTGTTTTAATTTGTTGAATTTATCCTTTCTTAACCAATTGTGAGCCGGTAGGATTAGAACTTTTTGTTCGGTGACAAACTACATTACAAGCCTAGAGACTTTTAAGACTTGTCCCTTAATGTATTTTCTGAGTTAAGGCATTGTAGAATGTTGCTAAAGATTAAGTTTGGGGTTGCTATTGGAATTTGCAACCAACTAAGTTTGGGGTGGGGGTACTAGAGAATAAGAGAACAAAAATGAATAAAATATGAAATTGTCATGCAAAATACACACAAAAATGGTGTATTAAAAAAAAAAAAAAGAAATTGAATGATGAAAAAGGGACAAAACATTCACTACAAGAAAATGTGCAAATTGCGACACTTCATCTGCGACCCTTACCTTATAACTGCCTCAAATGTACATTTGCAACACTTGTTGCGACTGTTTGGAGCAAATGTCGCAGGTGTTTTTTATTAAATAAATTAAAAGGCGCGTTGATAATTTCATTTACCCTCTCAACCCAAAATTTCATTCCCCGCTCTCACTTCCCCCAAAACCCCCAAATATCAAACTCACTCACCACACTCACCACCAACACAGTCGCTCCTCATCCCTTCACACTCGCTCCTCACCACCAACTCACACTCGCTTCCTCTTCCTCGTTATGGCTCTCACACTCCCAACCTAGCTTCAGATTCAGATTCGTGGCTTCTCACAAACCCTAACCTAGCTTTGAATCGGTCCAACTCAATCAGTGATTTAGATTCTTCTCACACCCAATATTGCTCAGATTCCAACTCAATCAGTGCTACAATCGGTGATTTAGATTCTTCTCACACTCAATCGGGATTTAGATTCTTCTCACACCCAATCAGTGCTACAATCCATCAACTTGATTTTGTTCCTCTTAAAGGTAACTTCTCTGCTCGTCTCAAAACTTGGAGTCACGGCGCTCAGGTTCGTCAATTTCTTTTTTAACTGTTGATATTTTTTTAAAGCTAGTATAATAATTCGTTGATTGCTTCTTCTCTGTTGAATCGATTTTGAATTAACAACTTAATTTGCAGTTATGTATAAGCTAAAGTTATTTCTATAATAAGCAATAAAATAAAGTTGAATTTTTAAGTGTAAATTATAAGTTGTTTTTGTAAGCTATTTTTGGGAGCTTATGAAAAGAAGTTGAAAACAGCTTATGAACATGTCATAAGTTGTTTTCTTAAGTTTTCCCAAAGAGTCTCCCAGATAATTGTGTCAGTAGATAAGTTCTAAATAAGTCAATCCAAATAGGCATTTATTGCGCCGAGTTTGAGTGGACTGATGAAATAATATGCTGTTGTACTGAGAGGCAATTTTGATATGTGACAGACATTGACGAAGCTGCGGTTTTCGCGAGATGCTTTCACTGAAGACGAGAAGAATAAATTTCAAGTAATTATTTGTTTCCTCTGGATCTATTTTGAAATTTGTGTATGTGTTTGAGATGTTTGTACTTTGAATTGTATAAAGATTTGGAACTGTTTTATTATTACAGGAGTTGTTGAAAAGAGATGATTTCTATAGGATTAGACTGCCATCCAATGTTTTGAGCCCTCCCGGCAGGGATTATATTGTTTCATCGGTGAAAGCTGTAAGTCTTAATTAGAATGAAGTTATTGTTCATTGATAGCATGCATCAAAATGTTAAGCTTCTTTTTTTCACGCCAATCAACTATTCATGTATGGTTTTATATTTGAATTTATGCTTGGGGAAGTGTGAAGAAGCTTTTAGTTCCCAGGTCTGTTTGTTCCTATTCCGGAAATACTTTCAATTGTGTAAGAGATGATAGTTATTAGTGTGTGATATTGTTCTAGTAATGCTGGATATTGTTTGTTTTGCACTCATCACATGATGTTGAAAGATAATAATCCATTTGCCGTCTCTTATTTTTTCATGGTTATCTTTTAGTAGCTTGAATCTATATGATGGTGTTACTGTTGTGTACCTTAAAGTGTACCTTATTACTTCAATTGGTATCAATCCATCACCGAATTTTATTGCTGTGTACCTTAAAGTGTTGTACTTTTCTCCTGTTATCTCCATTTATATTAAGATGTCCTTTTCTCCTGTTATTTATATTCAAGTGTTGTACTACGATAATAGAAAAAGAAACATTTGGTTATGGGCCCAACAAATCAATAGATTATTAAGTTACAGGGACTAGAAAACATTTGGTATTTATATTCATTGTTAACAGGGGAGTAGAAAACATGATTCTAAACCAGTAAATTGGTCAAGTGATTGGTTCAAAAAAAGCCAATTTTGGACCAATGTTACAGGGACTATTAAGTTCATACAAGTTATTAGCCAGCTGCAACATTTTTATAAATTAGTTCATACTACATAATTTGAAGTAAGTTACTAGCGAGCTGCAAGTTTGACAGTGTCACTGATTTGCTATTTGATCCTAGTTATAGATCGATTTCGGAGGTTGTTATTTTGAAAACCCTGGTTTTTAATGGTAATTAAGAGCATGAGTTGTTTTGCATCTTTAAATGAGATTTTTTGTTGCCAATCCACCCTAATAGGTTCTTTGGCGCTATATAGAAGTATTTGATTTTGAGCGTATGTTATATTGTGTCACATGATATGGTAGTAGTGTCACCCTTTTATGCCCATAGGTTGTTTTGTTTGTCCACAGATGGTGTTTTTGATTGGCGATATACTATTTTAATTTAAGAATTCATTGTTTGTTTCCCTAATTGTTTATTCATTTTGGTCATTCACAGATATTTTGATTAGGCTCAGTGAAAGAAGCATTTCGCGCTATTGTTTTTTTAAGTCTGCTGCTGTTTATGTAAGTCCTTTTTCCCTCGTGTTTTTTGAACTTTAACTATTAAGTTTGCACATTTTTCTGATTGGTTATTGCTGGAACTATTAGTCATTGTGTTGTAAAACATGGAAATTTAGATTATGTCTTGTAGGATATATATTTGATTTGCTTCTGTTTGGTATTTTTGTTTCTAAAATATAATGACACGAAGCTGTGATTTTCCAAACTAGCTACATATTGTAAACACACTGCTTCTAAGTACACTTGATTTTTTTAGTTGGTTGTGTGAATCACTTTTCATGAATATTTGTATTGTTTTGACATGTCTATGTCAACTTATTGAAATCCATATTTTATATTTAAAGCAATGGATAAGTCATGGATTATGAAGCCACAAACGTCGGCTGCATACGGGCAAGGGATAGTGGACTTCATTAATCTTGTTTATCCTACTTTGCTATTTGCTTAGCTATTTGCATCGTTCTGACTTGTTTATCATCAATCTTGCAGTGTAAAAACATGACACCATACGAGCAAGAAAAGTTGGAAAGAATGGCAGAACTTAAACAAAAGATGGTGGATCTAAAGATTCCAATTATCTCTCAAGAACTTGCAAAATCCTATTCTGCCACTTCAAAACCTTCATCAAAAAAGGTTGTAGGCTCTAAACATTCTAATTCTCTCTCTTAAGATATATTTTCTTATTTTTCTGTCATTTGATAATGTGAAGGGAAAATCAAAGTTTGTACAACCCGGAGCTCTTGAGGCAGCCAATAAAAAGCGCCTCCGTTCACAAGGTTTACCACATGCAGCCAATAAGAAGCGCCTCCGTTCACAAGGTTTACCACATGCAGCTTCACAGCCTACACATGTGACACCTTCACCGCATGATCATGTTACAGATCCACCACCCACACATGAGACACCTCCATCGCCTACACATGTGACACTTTCACCTACACATGTGACACCTACACATGATATTCCGTACCATGGCTCTGGAGATGATGGAGATGATGATGTAGATGATGATCTAGATGATGATCTAGATGATGATGTAGATGATAATGTAGATGAAGATGTAGATGAAGAGCTGGACATTACTGATAAAAAGAAACCAAGATACTGGGAGGTTGATGTTATAAGTATGTAATCTAGTGTTCCTATTTGTGGGGCAGTGTTTTTTCTCTTGTAGGTGATGTTATTGATTGTTTTAAATTATTGTTTCAATTAATGCAGGCGATTGCACAAAAAAATGCAAGAAATCGAAAAAAGCAAAAAACTCCTCATACACTAGGAACTGACTCGCTTGTGATCAGAAAAGATGAGTTGGTATGGTTCACTCAAAGATGAGTTTATATTTGATATGTTGCTTTTCTGTGTATGCAATACTCTGCAATTTACATGTAGGCACATCTCTTTTTAGTTGATCTTATCATCTCATCTAGGCAATTAGTGATCTCATCTGGACGTACATTATAAGATTGTTTGGAAATGAACAAGTAATTATCATATGTGCTTACTTGTAGGAATTGAGATATGGTCGAGAATATAGCAGGGGAGATATGTATGTTGTTTCGCATAAAGATGCCAAGGGAAAATTTGTCAATGAATATGCAAAGGAAAAAGCTGTAAGTGACAATTTCTTTTTTGCACAATTGAAAATGAGGTCATCTGTCATGACAGAACAGCAGCTGTTGGTGCTGTTTCTGTCGGCTGGGCAGCTGGTTTTTTGGGTCGGTTGTGATTGTGTTAGGTGCTGCCGATTTGGGTCTTTTGGTTGGGGCTGTTCAGAGGGGTATTGGCTTAGCTATGGGTTTGAATTTTGGGATTGTTACTAGATTTCAAAGTCATAGTGGTTGCCATAGTTTTACCTAACATTGAATATGTGTGCCATAATTTTGGTTTCCTACATTAAAGATTGCCATAGTTATTGTTTGTCACCCTGCTGACAGGGTTATCTAACTTTTGTTCTGTTGAATCTTCTCTACCCACTTGAGTTTTTGATAATTTCTAAGTTTAGGTTGAATAAGTATAATCTTGAGTCACTTTCATGGTTTATAGACACACTTACTTAGTCCAGAGGTCTTTATTTGATATTATTAGAAGTTTAACTATGAACATTATTGCCTCTGCCTCATCCATTATACCCTTGTTCATGCATTATTGATGAAAACTAATCACTGTCGTATTTTTTTTTTCTTCTTTTCAGCCAACAAATTTAGAAACAAGAGATGGTAGACATTCATCTGAGTCTAGCCACCGCCTTCAGGATCATTAAAGCAACATCACTAGGGAACTTCTAATTTTGCTACAGCTGTTTTGTTATGGACTTCTAATTTTTCTACAGCTGTTTTGAATGTTCAATCACTAGTGTTTCGATTTTTTGAATGTTTAAACTTGGTACTATATATCTTTTGGTTTAGTTAAGGATGTATGGATCAAACTTCTTACTCTTGAATTATGTATATTTTGTATTTTAAGTCTTTAGTAATATATTTTGAGATTGACTTCAAATTCTGTAGAAAAAAATTCGAAATCAGGGCATATCAATTTCAAAAAGTAAATAAATTTGTACATTTAAAAAAAAAAACAAATACATTTGTGACTGTTCAAACAGTCGCAGGCATTTTAAATTTTAAATTAGACATTTGCGACCCTTTCCGAACTGTCGCAAGTCCCTTGAAATCCATTTGAATCTCCTCATTTGCGACCCTTCCCCAAATGTCGCAAGTCCCTTGAAATCCATTTGAATCTCCTCATTTGCGACCCTTAGCAACTGTCGCAGTGCCTTTTGCGGCAGTTGGTACGGCCCTTCTATGAAGGGTCGCAAAAGACACTTGCGACCCCAACATCCGTGACAGTTGGGGAAGGGTCGCAATTGTACATTTGCGACCCTTCTAACTGTCGCAATTTGCCATTTTAAAGGTCGCAAAATGCAGTTTTTCTTGTAGTGATTGAAAATCCGAGTAACTTCAAACTCGATTGTCCCTAAATGTTAAAAATATTCTCTAGTACCTTTGCATTGATTGTTATTTCAAAAGGTGAATGATCGAAGGATTGAATTTTGTGCTTTAATTTCCGTAGGAATGCCTAACTCAAATTTTGTGTAGCCTACTTATCCAAATATATCCCACCTTTCACCTAAGCCCCGTTATAACCCTAAAGACCTCAAAAGTGTGTAATGATATTGACTTTGATTGATATCTAGAAACTTTTCAAGCGTATGGTAATATGTAGACCTGCATGTCGACTGGTAGAACCCTATTTCATATTGTTGCGTGGAGTTGTGAATTGGTGGATGCGAACAAGTCAAACTAGCTCATCTTTAGCTAGAAGGAGAATGAACTTTTGGGTACTATCGTTTTGTCAGGTAACTGTTATTTTACTGTCGTTTGTCACTGTTGCAAGCAAATTCCTTGAGGACAAGGAATGGTTTAAGTTTGGGGTTGTGATGACATTCTGTCATTACGTAATATTAGGGACTTATTGTGACATTTTGATAGAGTTCTCATGCAATTTATACTGTTCTGGAGTGCAAAAAGCTTAAAATTTGAAGTCTGTTCGAAGGAAATCGCGCCACGCCAATTTCAAGCCGTGCTGCGATTTTTGAAGCAAAAATACACACTTCCTGTAAAGGGGAAATCGCGGCACGCCAATTAACAAGGCGCGGCGCGATTTTGATGGGTCAGGCCCATGACTTCTATAAATACTGCACTCAATCTGAAGAACAGGGGTGACGATTTTGGAGAACGAAAGTGCGATTTTAACACCCAGAAGGCTGCAGCGGAGAGGATTTCATCATCTCTAACCCAGTTTATGTATGTTTTAATTCTTTCATTGATTATGCTATTTGTAAACTCAATTATGAGTAGCTAAATCTCTTAGAGATTAGGTCGGAGATGAACCTATGTAACCCTAATTGATCATATGTTGCTGTGAAACTCTATTACTTATTAATGATATTCTAGTTTTCATTCAATTCAATTGTTCTTACTGCTTTTTATATCCTGATCAAATATAAACATGATTTTGTGAGATCGAATGACTACTGACCATAGCTTTCGACTTAGACCTAATTGAATTGTTCTAATAAACATGGTTAGTCTAGGAATGGATAATCGTTTGTTAGTGATATTAGGTTAACGTGCTTAAACCTTTGATGATTATTAGACCACCTAAGGAATTAGGGGCTGTAGTTTAAAAAGAGGGTCCTAACTCAAGGGATTGATTAGGGCTAATTTGTTAACTATCGTGAAACTAGAGAATCATTAGTAATAATAGGTGCAGTAACCAATTAGGGGAAACATAGAGGATTCGAAGACCTGATCTCATCTCTCTCCTATTTTCTTAATCAAATCTTTACTATTTTATTTGATTTCTTAAAATCAAACCAAATCTACTGCCTAGTGGCAAAACAAAATAAACTTTTATACATCCTACTTTTATAACGAAATTGAATTATTGAAGTTAAAAACAGTCCTCGTGGGATCGATATTTTTACTACTTCGATAGTATTTGGTGCACTTGCCAGAGATCTATCAACCTTGATTCATGTTCTTGAGATTCTGGGCTTGTATAGAAGTAACCTTCTGATCTCTTGCGCGAACATTCTGATCTCTGAGCAACATTCTGATCTAACTTTCTGAACTCAGATTTAGTTCATGAATTCAAATGTCCTTTGATTTCTTGTATCTTGGTATGATTTAAACTTTGTTTGTGTCTTGGCTAATTACTCAAGAACGCACAAATACCAAGAACCATCAATTCCATTAATCCTTTCATCACCATAGATGTCTTTAATGATTTCTTGATCCAAAGTTAAAATCATTGCCTGCATAAGATATGTTCATGTCACATATGTTCTTGCATATTCTTGGTGTGGTCATTGATTTATGGGTTTGGTCTAATGAACCTTCTGAGCAACCTTCTGAACAACCTTCTGAACTCCTTCTGGGTTCAAACATATGAACTTCAGAATGTTTCTTCTTTGTTCCTTCCTTTTTGACGGTTGTACTTTGTGCTGAACATTCTGATGTTTTTCAACACTTTGAACCTTATGAAGGTTGTTTATTTATTTCCTTCAAGAACTACTTGAAGCATATAAATGAGAGATCATTTGTCTTGACAAACAAGATGATTCTTTCTTTGAAGTTCAAAAGAATATTTCTTTGCATCTAGTTCATCATTGCATGTAACTAATGACTTTAAATATTCTTGTTTATCCATGAAGCAATCCTTTAATATTTCTGGATATATTCAGGGTTAATGTTCATGATTGTTATGAACTCCATTCACATGAACATTCTGATCTTTGTTCATATAAACATTCTGAACTCTGAACTTCTTATCTATAGAAGCTTTGGAAGTGTGATACTTTGAGGAGGTTCTGAGAATCTTCCTAGCTTGTATGCATATTTCCTTTTATCTTCTTTACCCATGGTGGATCTTCAAATCATATAACATAAAACTCAATGTGAGTTTTGTCACATAACTTCAAGCACATTCTTGCGCAACTTGTGATGTAATTCTTCCAGCATGATTCTAGTTCTTCCATCATGATTCTTGAGCTATGAATCTTCATGGAGATATGATCTTGTTGTTTCAACTGATGATATACTCATTCTTTCAATGTTGAGTAGATATGATGCACTTATCAATGTGGGTGGCTTCTAGCTTATCCACTTATGTGATTCCTGTTCTTTTAACAAAAACTCAAGTGCAACCATCAGTAGATCACCATTCATAAAACTTATCATTTATTCCACGAGGTTTGTTATCATTAAAACATTCATCAAAAAGATTTTTGCTTCAACAATATTATCCCTTCTCACACACACTTATGATTAAACTTAAAATTAAAGGCCAACAGAAAATACTCGATAATTCATTCATTTTCTTCCATCATCATCATCTCATCACTCACACTTTATTTCATTCACTTTCTCCATAATACAAAAAAGAATGCATGTATGGTGGTAACATGTATATAGATGCCCACCCCGAATCCATACCCAAACCCGTCTCAAATACAAAAAATTACTTTATGTTCATGTTATTTTGTTTGATAATTGTCGTATTATAAAAACTACCATTGATATTTAAAGGAACAGCTAAAACAAATGTTAAAATGAACATATTGTTGGATAATGCATTACATTTCTCTAGGGGTTGCAAAAAAACTTCTATTTTTTATTAAAAATTTATTCAATGCGGGGACGGGGATGAGGCGGAGATACCCGAACCCGTCGGGACGGGGACGTAGTTCAATTTCTCATCCCCGTTGGGTATGTGTAGGGTAACGGGTAAGTATATGAGAATCAGCTATGAGGACGAGGAATGTAAAACCCGTCTTTTCATCCACTCTTCATAATTTTCAAATGTTAGTGCAATAAAAAGAGCGTGCCCGTCTTTTCGCTAGTGATCAATAATAGTAGGAAACACACTTGGTGAAAGATTCCCAAACAAAGTAAAATGGTTTAACACAGTTTTCCTATACTGATGTGTGTGACACAATAATATGAGAAAACACAAATCACTACCAGCCTAGTGGAATCTGAATCAGGCTTCATTAAAAATATAAAATAGAATGAATGTAATCCCACAAATTTTTTGACCACAAATTCCACAACATCTATACCATTAAGAATGAAAAAAAAAAAAGATAGAGAGAGAAAAGAGATAAGATGGAAAAACTTTATGATTCCCATTTCTACATGGATTAGTTGGAATTTTGTTACAAAATTATATATATAAATATATTTGCTCAAACGCAAGGGGTGATGGGGGGAGGAAAACTTGGTAAAAAGGGACAAAATGGGGATAATGGAAGATGAAGTAAATGACATACATTCCTAATCATATTCCATTTCTCTTAAAACTTTTTATTGCTGGTTAACATTTTTAGTAGTAGGCTCTCTAGTAGGAATGCTTATTGCAACTGAAGAAAGCATGTTGTTAGTATCTTCAACTTGGCCATGTTTTACTTGATCTGTGTCATCAATCACTAGACCTGAATTTCCACTCATTTGAGCACCCTTTATTGGCAAAGGAATATCATCTACTTTTCTCTCTATTTCTTCCTTGTG
Source organism: Medicago sativa (assembly GCF_051527215.1). NCBI lineage: Eukaryota > Viridiplantae > Streptophyta > Magnoliopsida > Fabales > Fabaceae > Medicago > Medicago sativa. The sequence continues at coordinate 31,679,573 of NC_140756.1, read as the reverse complement.
CTTTCCCCATAGAACAGAATATAAGCCTATAACAATCAAGATAGCTCCCATCACACTGCACCCACATAGTCCAAAATCAAATTCTTTAGTTAGTCACATAGCTTTATCCATTTGAATGATGACAAAATTTAATACAAGTTGGAATAATATTGAAGAAAACATTTTAATTTTATTTTTGATTTAAAAAATTCGTAATAAATTTTATATAATATAATGAAAATTTACCCTCCAGAGTAAATCTGTTCTGCAAGGATAAAGGATCCCATGATTGCAACAATGATCATCATAAGTGGGCTAAAGGCAGTTGCAAAGACAGGTCCTTTCTTCCTAATCACTAGCCCTTGTACATAGTATGCCAAGCTTGAGGTCACAATTCCCTAACAAAAATAAAATAAATTATTAGATTTTTTTTTCCTTCTAAGAATTACAATAGTAATTTAAATATCTTTTAAGTCCCTCGAATATAGGTATTGACATGTAAACCAAAATAACAGAGAGTAAGAATGCAATAAACACATGCGAGAGTTGTTCAAAAAATTGTCAAAAAATGGTACAAGTATTATTTCTCTTAAATCATACGTACAAAATTGTCTTACATAGTCAATAAGTTTTAACTGTCGAATTGTAAAAATAATTTGACTTTTATTATAATTACTTTTAACTTCATGCATACATAAAACTTTTGACATTGTGAATTAAAATTAAAATATTGTATTATTAAAGATAAAAACATTTTTTTAGAGGTAAGTTAAAATCATGGAAGATCCTTACAGCATAGGCAGAAGCAAGTAAACTCATATCCCAACCAATCCTCCATACAGAAGGATCATGCTCAGCCACAAAAGTAACAGCAATAGCTTGAAGAGTACCAATAAAGACCACAAGTGAAGTAAGACTTAGTTGATGATGCTTGTACGTCTCTATAACTTTTGCCTAATCCAATTAATAATTTGCACAAAAAAAAATATGTTATAATTAATGAAACATACACTTTTTCAATAAAAAAAAGTATGATAATTAAAGTTAGTGCATATTTTTTTTTACTATATACTTTATATCTTTTTAAACATAATGTCTTACTTGCAAAACAAAGAGTGAAGCCCAAGCAAAGGTGGCAATGATAAGAAAAGTGCACCCTAAAATCCAATCTCTTTCAGAAGATCCTGTGGTTGTTGTTTCATGTGTTTCATTTTGAGGATGTCTATTTTTGGCCCATACCATCTCCACAATAGGACCTTTATATAATGTCATTAGCATTGCACCAGCCACTGTCAAAATTGTTCCCAATATCTTTGCTTGGCACCTCACTTGCTTTATGTTTATCTTCTCCATCCTTTTCATATTTAAAAACAAAAATGAGCAATACTATAGTAGAAGAAATAAACTTTAGTGTAAATTGACTACTAAAAAGAACTTATGGTAACAATTTACTACACCAAAAATAATTAATTAATGATGTTGAGAAAAAAATAAAATTCTTGTCAAATTGTCTCGTCGCTAAATTTAGTGACGGATTAAGAATGAATTTCACGGCTCCCTTTTTATTTTACTTCACTATTTTGATTTTTTTTTTACTAGCAAATTCATATTTTCTTTCTCTAGTTTATGTCGCTATTTATTTTTTCTAGCGATGAAGTTTTAAAGGAAATACGAGATGTTAAGTTTTCTATTTTTAAATTATGATGATTTACGTAGTATATAAAATAAGAGATTATTAATTAATTGGTTTCATGCTGAAAATTTCTTGATTGAATTACATAATCTTGATTTGAAATAAAAAATAAAATATGCATTCCTTCTTCCATTTTCTACATAATATTGTCTTCCAAACATTCACACCCTTAAAATAATCTGAATTTTGGTTATTACCTGCATAAAACTGCCATCACAAAAGTCATGGCTGGAAGCACGTTGCTCATTGCACAAGAGAAGGTTGGAGATGTGAGCTTCAACCCAGCATAATAGAAATTTTGATCAATCACTGGCCTGTAATTTATTGATCAATCAAATACAATAATCACATTTAGTATATGCATGCAAGTTTAATTTAACTTTACACTTTCATTATTCATGCGATATTTTGTGGTCCATATATTAACTTTTCAGTCACCACAAATTATAAAACTGCACAATCATAGTCCCTTTTCAAAGATAATAAAAAACATGTAGTTTTTAGATTTGGAAGAACTGAAAATTGTGTATAGAATATATAAAATGTAAAGTTTATCCAACCGTGAATTAAGCTAGCAAGAAGAGACTAACCCAAGAAGAGCTAGGATGAAAATTTGCAAGAAAATTCGGAATGTTATCTTAGGTTGGCCTTTCCTACAAATGTGAAACCATAAGAGTTAGCATATTAATTTGCAATAAAAATGTGACTTTGTGTTAAAACATGTTTATACAAACCTCTCAAACATAAATGCAAATGGAGCTATAGAAGCAGTTGCAAAAGCGTGGCGATAAACGACGAGGACATAGTGGCTCATTCCTTGGTTGAGAGAAACCTTAGTGATAATGTTCATACCAGCATAGCCAAATTGTAAGCATATCATAGCAGTGTAATGTTTCATGTTCTCAAAGGAATTTGATTTTTCCATGGCCATTTTTCTTTGGTTATTGATTATTTATTTGAGAAGAAACTAGATAGGAGAGTTGGGCAAATTAGAGTATGGTAGTATAGAGAAAAGAGGAAGAACACTTGCAAGAAGGTTTGTGTTTCTTCCTAAGGAGTAGCATGGGTAGGGTTCTATTATTTATACCAACATGGAATTTAATTGGTTACGTCATATAATTGTACACGTATAATTTGCATTTAATATAGTGGGGTTGGCATTGGTGGATTTATTGTAAGAGGGGGCAACTCGACAATGCATATATTTTAAAGCTTAGGTAAAAACATTGAAACAACAATGGAATGCTAAATGATTGTTTTGCATAAAAAAAAGTTAGTTGTTTTTAAACATAAAGTGGTTTTTTTATAGAATAATTTTTTTTTAAAAAGAACGCACAATAATATGCTTCATTAGCATGAATGTATCTTCTTTATGGGAACAGTTGCCTTTCATAATTTCCAATGGAATCGAAAAGATATATTTTATTTCTCTGCTTTAACTTTGAACTAATTAATCCATTTTTTTAAGGCATCCCACTTCTTCAACAAAATCTCACAATCTAGCAGGAACCCAATTATAGCAGTAAATAATGACACATGTATCAATTATTAGAAAAAGTTAAACTACTTTAAAGTAAAATTCAAATATGTAACCAAGAAGAAATACCAACAATGGATTGTTAAATTGTTAAGGGATTCTTGTAAAAAAGAAATTGTTAAGGGATTTAAGCCCTTAAGTAAATGGTCATGACTTCAATCTCTCACTCGTGTCTGAAATAATCTGGTTAAAAAAGGAGAACGACTTTGTGTCCCATATGTTTTTTCAATGGAGATTAATCACTGTAAAACTGTGGTGAAAACTTCGTACACCAAACAAAAAAAAATGGTTTTGCTCATTGACATTCCTAACACATATATAGTGAGAAAAATAGATAAATTGATTTATTTTTTGGTTTCTTATTTTTTTTGTTGCTAATTCAATCTTTTTTTAGCATAGTGTACAAATTGTTTGTGATTTGAAACACTTATAAACTTTGAAATTTAAACATACGTTTCATGGGGTAGAAATGGATTCCTCTCTTCTTTTTTTTTTCCCTTGTCAATTCTACCAAAAAAAAAAATTAATGTACTATTATTTATTTGATCTTAACCATTTTTTCCCCTTTGTCAATTCTACCAAAAAAAAATTAATATACTATTATTTATTTGATCTTAACCAATATTTTTTTGGTCATAAGGATGAGAACCATGAAAATTCAAAGTATGACGGAAAATCAAAGTATGACGGAAAAATAAGTAAATTTTGATTAAGTAGTATTGTTTTATTCTCAAATAAGTAGTATTGTTTTACTCATAATACTCATAATTCAAAGTATGACGGAAAATCAAAGTATGACGGAAAAATAAGTAAATTTTGATTAAGTAGTATTGTTTTATTCTCAAATAAGTAGTATTGTTTTATTATTTATTCTCAAATAAGTAGTATTGTTTTATTCTCAAATAAGTAGTATTGTTTTACTCATAATTCAAACTCGGATTAATTCAAACTCGAATTATATTTTTTGGTGGTCGCAGGGATTTGAACCCCTGACCTTGCATATTTTATGCATTGTGTATACCAACTGAGCTAAGCTCACGAGGACAAACTCGGATCTATTAATATATTATTTGCACTAACACAAAGTAATATTTTCATAAATTATTAATTTTGCTTTACTTTTTCTGATAATAATGTGTCAATGATAAAACTTTTTTGCATACATGTAGTGTATATACTATATTTAGTAATCACATTTACCAATTATGGTGTGATAGTTATTACTTATTAGGATCATAGAAATTAACTAAATAATATTATAGACATAGTTTTTCAGGGTTGTTCAATTTGTAACGATGACAAATACAGCCATGATAGTTTTCAGTGCTAATGATAATGGAAATTTAGTGGCGTCTACTAGATAATTTGATTGACGTGAGGTTCTGATTTTGTGGCACTTTAAAGAATTTGTTGAACCAAGTGTCTCTTCTTACGTAGTAGGAGTTCGAACCCAAAATGACCAACAAAACCTAAACCTAATACGTAGTAGTAGTCACTATTGTTCATGGCATGTGAAATTACCATTTTTTCTTGGCTTAAATATGTTATTCGTCCCTGCAAATAGGGGTCGCTTAAAATTTCGTCCCTGCAATCGCTAATCCTTTTTTTTTGCCCCTGCAAAGTTTAATCAGTTAAAAATTCGTCCTTTGACCCAGTTAATCACTGTCACGTCAGCAATTTACCAAAAATGGCATGGGAATTGACGAAAATACCCCTGGCTTATTTTTTTTTTCCTTCAACATTTTTTTTTTCCAGATTTTTCCCGAATTTTTTTTTACAATTTTTTCTCCGAAAAATTTCAGTTTTTTCAGTTTTAATTTTAACATTTTTTTGTCCGAAATTTTTTATGATTTTTAATTATTTTTTCAGATTTTTTTTAATTTAAAAAAAAATTCAAAATTTTGAAATTTTTTTTTAAAAAAAAAAATAAGCCAGGGGTATTTTCGTCAATTCCCATGCCATTTTTGGTAAATTGCTGACGTGGCAGTGATTAACTGGGTCAAAGGACGAATTTTTAACTGATTAAACTTTGCAGGGGCAAAAAAAAAGGATTAGCGATTGCAGGGACGAAATTTTAAGCGACCCCTATTTGCAGGGACGAATCACATATTTAAGCCTTTTTTCTTTTAATTTATAAAGGGACTTTTGAGGGATTCATATTTAGATCTCTTCATGGCATTGCGTGTAAAAAGATCATTCTTCTTTTTCCAATTTGCTTTTACAGGTTTAGGAGTTTGGTGCGTGAGTTAATTGTGTGCAAGCAAGCACTAAGCCAATTAATGAGAAAGAATTATTCTAGGAATTGACTTCCTAATACTTCCTTATACATATGGTTGAACTTTATTCTTACACAAATCATGAAATTGATACGAGTTTTCAAAAACAAAATCAAGAAATTGATATAGGCAAGTCTATAAAAAAATTATGACTAACGTAATATTAAAACGGACAAACGTAGTTATTAAATTATGTTTGAGGGTTGAGTTTTTTGAAGGGAAAAAGACATAACAGACTTATCCTTAATTTCTAGATTAAATAAGTTATAAATAAGTCATAAAATGTTTTCTGAAATCCTTTTCTATTTTTGCTTGTAGCTGGGTGGGTGGTGTAACACCCGAGGTCTACGAGGGCGGAGAGTGGTTGTCAATGTATAATATATGATAATGAGCGGCTCTTGATAGCTTTTAGGAAAATCGAATCACATCGAATGAGTGGGAATCTGAGACCGTGCAGGTATGCGAGCGCATAGTTGAAGGAAGACTTAAAAGAATTGTTTGCTACTACTTATACCAACATAATGCATTTATTTTTGATGGCTCATTTCATATTAAGCGTACGTGTTTGACTTCTATCAATTTTGCTATGAGTAGCCTTCTAGAAAATTTCTCAGAAAGTGTGCAAGTGAGAATAAAACACTCTGAAAAGACTCGTGTTGGTTTGTAGGGTCAGTCAACAATACTTAAATTTGTGTGAGATGTTAAAAGTGGTAGCAGAGCAGACATCTCCCAATAAGATGTGGTTCAGTGACGAGGGCGGGGAGTGGTTACGATGCACATAACACGACAATGAGCGGCTTCTGGCAGTTTCTAGGTAAACCGAATCACATCGGAATGAGAGGGATCCTGAGACCGTGCAGATTTGGAACTGCATGATTGAAGGAATGCTTATTGATGACATGTCATCTTACGTTATTCTTAGCATGTTTTTCAGTTTATTTTAGTAGGAAATAGTAGCAAAAGGAGGAGTATTAGAACGATTGCCTATGATTTTGGGACTTTTGTAATGTTTTCTATATTTGAGTCTACAATTCTACTTTTCCCAAAACATAGCAATTTTAGGGGGTTTTTGACTTAATTTAGGGATGGCAATTGGCCCCATGGCCGATGGCCACCCGCAAAAAATACCCGCAATGGGTAGGGTAAAACCCCGCTTTTATGGGTATGGGCTTCGGTACGGGTAATTACCCACAAATTTAGATGGGTATGGGTGCGGGTAAGGGCACTATACTACCCAGCCCCGCAACCCGCATATACATATTTATATAATATAATAAATATTTTATTTATTTTTGGTGTACAATTATTTAATTTATTTAGCTATTCAAGCATAAAGCTAAACCTAAAAACTAATACGGTAATCGTTTGAATGTTTTTATTTTAATTTTCGAGGAATATTTTGGATATTTTTTTTATTTGGCTAAATACTATGATTACTACTATTTTATGAGTTGCTTTAAAAAAAATTGGATCATAGTTTTATTTCAATTATGATATTTTTTTATCGTCTTTTTATAATTAAAGTGCGGGTAATGGGCACTTAGGTGCCCATAGGGTATGGGGAAGGGCACTACAGTTGTTACCCACGAGGGTACGGGCTCGGGTACGGGCATTTTTTACAAACGCGGGTATGGGGAAGGGTACTATAGTACCCTACCCATTGGGTACCCATTGCCATCGACGACTTAATTCACGAAGAAATTATGCAACTCAGCAAATCAAGAACATCTGAAGAATTGTGAAGATTCAAGAGGCCTCAAAAGACTTACAAGTGGGAGGAATTCTGTTCCCAAAATACTGAGGCAAGTTATTTGAAGACGAAGACCTAAAAATGACAGAAAATCGGAGATTGGGCCCGAAAGGAAGGCCAAATCCGCCTAGGGCATGCATTGGGGGGCTAACTATGCGGCCCATACATGCAAAAAGTCGGGGCACAACTGTCTTTTCCTGCTTCCCTTTTGGATAAAGCCCGCACTTTTAGCCCAAACCCAGGTAGAAACTCTCACTATAAATACCAGTCTTCCTCATTCAGAATTTCTCGTTCGGAACTGGAGCAGTTCAAAAGTAAGGTAACTTTGGATCTTCGGGAGAGTTTTTATCTTCTCCGATTTTCTAGGGTTTGTTTTTATCTTTAGTAATTTGTTTTTAGTTATCATGTGTAACTAAATCTTTTTAGGTTAGAGTTCTAAGATTAACCTCTGTATATTTTTGTTGGATATTTATTTAATTTAATTTGTCGTTTATTTATTTTATTTATGCTTTTGTCCACTATAGAGTTTTATTAGATTATAGTCTTTATTTCTGTGAGAGGTGCAACCCTAGATTAGGTACTTAGGTTGTGACATGACCTAATATTGCTATCACTAACTGGATGCTTATATCTTGATATTTATATCCCTTTACTAATAACTATCTGTCTAGGAAGTAAGTGATTATTAGTTAGCCAAAGATACCATAGGAATTGTTGACCTTAGACGTAGGTACCCAGTGGCTAGAACTCATTGGGTCGTGTGGTGCATTACCGAAGCTAGGAATTAACTCGTAAGTAATTAGGGAAACAAGCACCTAGCTGTCCCACATAAAGCTATTACCTAGTAAGACCATTCTCTTGAAACCATTAGTAAGGTAGACGTAGATTAGGGTTGCTCGTTTGTAGAACTACTAAGTAAGCTTAGAGAGAGTGTGTTATGAGTGTCCTAAGATTCATAGATGGGCAGACCTAAGGGAACCCCAGCCTTCATTGCCTTGGGAAACACTGGAAAGCCAATTTAAGTTTATGTCTCAATTACTTTTGATTTATCAAGACCCCGCACGTAAGGATCACCGTGCGATCAGCATGTGCAGTTAGCCATCGGAGGGAAAGACCTAATTAGGTACCCAGTGGTTAAAACCCATTGGGTCAGGTGGTGCCCTACCTATTTAGGAAACTCCCAACGACCTTATCACTTTTATAGTCACCAACAGATAAATAAATGTGACATTTAGATTACATATTATCCAACAACTAATATACAGAGGGGATTCGAAGAATCCTAACCGCTGCTTACTTTTCCGCAACCAAAACAGGTAAATTCGCTTTGTTGCAAATAGATAAAAATTGCAACTTACTTTTATAGCGTCAAACTTACAAAAATTAGTAGCTAGAATTGTTCTGAAGAAAGGACAATCCATGTGGATACGATACTCTACTTACTACTTTATTACTTGATGAAAACGACTGGTACACTTGCCATTTTGCAATGACGCTAATCATAGTACATCACTTATAAAAATTGTTTGGCACTACATTTACCAACAAGATGCATATTATTTTTGGTATTTCATTTTATAAGAACTCCATTATTAAGCGTGTTTGACTTTGAGTAATTTTAGGATGAGTGACCTTATGAGAAGTTTCTCAAAAAACGTGAGGTAATGACAAAACACATTGAAAAAACTCATGTTAATTTATAGAGTAATGATATTTTGACATCCATTTGATGACAACTTTGTTGACAACCTTGTTTTTCTCACTTCTTATTGGTCAAAAACAATGGAGAGAGAAAAAGAAAGAGAGAGGATAACAACATCATGTGAGTATGAGAGAGAAAGTTATCCAAAAGTTGTCAAAAAGTGATTGTCAAAATATCATTTCTCTAATTTATAAGGCCAATCAGCAATAAGTAAAGTCTTCTAAGATAGGAGGTCGGTGATTTGTTTATTCTCTTTTGGCATGGGGGTTTAGAGTTAGCTAAGAAATATTATGAGTAGGTTGCAGATTCCTGCGATCTTTAACTAAACTTTTTTAAGATTATTGTTTTTCTAGTTTACCTTCACTTTTGTTCCCCGAAAACATAACATCAAGTGCTCTACCTTCGGCACCCAATGTCTATAGCTGATCCAGTAGGTCGCTCAATTTGAATTCTGCTCTTCCGCAAGCGCAAACCACTCGCGCCCAACATGAATTCCAAATATACCCCTGCGTGAGTTAAGTCACGCTGCGTGACTTAACTCACGCACCTTATAACCTCTGCGTGACTTAAGTCACGCACCACTGAGCCTCTGTGCGAGTTAACTCGTGCAAGTTGGCCGGTTGTTAGAACTCAAGAACACACGTTTTTTGGACGGTGGTCAATGCATTTTAATGGTTTTTACACGTTTTTTATAAAGTTTTTTCACGTTTTTTGACCTCATTAAGTGCTATGTTACCTTAAACCATCTATAAATACCCTCACAAACTTCATATTTTCTTCACATTATCTCCTCCCACTCTCTCCCCCTCTTTCTCTTCTTCTTTTTTGCTTCTTTAGTCTTTAGGCTCTTTATACCCCTTTAGGTATATAGCAGTGACTTTTGGGGGGAATAGTGGTCAGTCGAGTTGGGGAAAAAGACATCATCCCTTGAGGTAAAATTAGGTTTGCTTCCTTTTACTTCCAAAATCTTTTTACCGTGGGTAAAAAGAATCATCATGGGGGTATAAAAGGAACCAAATTTAAATTTACCTCAAGGGATTTTGATGTCGTTTTCCCCAACATGACTGATCACTATTTTCCCCAAGAGTTATTGTTATATACCGAAGAGGGTAAAATTACCCCAAGAGGGTAAAAAGATAATAAGTAGATTAGGGAATTCAAATAAAATATATGTATTGATTATTGTAATGTTTGAATGATATTAATAAAATGAGAGTCATATTTATTAATTTTGTTTTTTATTTGTCTTTATATTTGCATTTATTTTATGTTTATGATTATGTATTGAATAAATAAATATTAAATAAATAAAATTGAATTTATTTTCTAATTTTGTATTCAATGAATAAATAAATTAGAATAAAATCGAATTTATTTTAAGTGCATAACTAAATTAGAATATAGCAAATAAATAAATAATTTATAATAAAGTGAACAAATAATTTAGAAATTAAATAATTTAGAATAAAGTAAATAAAATATTTTACAAATAAAGTAAATAACATAATTTGAAAATAGTAAATATTTTTTTTTAAAAAAATAGCCACCTTGCACCACTTAACTTAAATTGCGCATTAGTTTGCACTTGCGCTAGTTAACTAGCGCATGAACATTTTGGACATGGCTGCATGGTGCGAGTGTTTTGTGCTAGGGAAGAGCAGAATTCCTCAATTTTGAGGGTGAATTACTCATTGAATAACCCATTAAAAGTCCGTTGTCCATAGGTCGGTTAGCGTTTTCAACTGGAAACCTCCATCGGTGAGGTTACAAGCTTCAAACGCTCCATTTAGTCGCCTACAATAACATGGGTTGTTAATGAAGTGCGGTAGACACACATTTACCGGTATAAATTAATTTTGAAACAACTTTTACCATATTTTCCATCAAATGACATTTTCAAACACATTTTTAATGCATGTACATACTTTTGTGTCATGATAGTGGTCACAACTCACGCACTATGCAGTTTTTGTGAATGATCAATCATTTGCATCTGGATTTTCTACAGGATATAATTGCTTTTAATGATAAATCTATGTATTTTTTTTACAAAAATAAATGATATTCATTCATATAAATTGATAGACACAGTACATCGATACAATGTAAATTCACTAAAAACAAAAAGAATGAATCTGCGAACAAACTTACAACATCCATGTTAATAGCATAAAACAACAAAGTACAAAAGCCTACACATATGACTATATTTAAGTCTCTGGAATACCTATGTCTCTGGATCTGCAACGTGGACGACGCCAAAGTCATTGATTGGATCTGCATCGGATCGAAGTTGATCTGACAATATGAAAATAATACCTGAACGAAACAAGAAAGACAAACAACGTCGTACAAAGACGACGAACAAACCAACATTGCACTGAAACCGACGAGTTAGAGGGGTGATTTTGGGTCTAAAATTGACTTTAAATCACCTCTTTTTAGTGGATGAATGAGATAAATCTAGGGTTTTGATAACAGCTCACAAGAGAGAAAGGGAAAAGAGAGGAGAATAAAACAACGAATAAGTTGAATGATAAATCTATGTCCTCTCAAACTTTTTTTAATTAATTTATTTCTTAATAAATTTTAACTTATCGATAATATTTTAATAATTCATATTCCTTATGGATATATTATCTAAATCAATTAATTTGTAACAGTGTTTTTTACATATTAATTTATTACAATTGAAATTATATTATTTTTCTCTTTGAAATGGGATGCTGACTTTAGAGAGGCATCATCCTTTTTCTATAATTGGAAATCCCACAACACAACAATATATTTGAAGCCGTTGGATTTTAATTAAACGACTCAATGATTTGCAGACTTTTCATTTTTTTATTGGTCAAGTAGTCTAGTGAAATATTGGCTTCAAATATTTGAATTTATCTTAAGTGGAATATTTGGAGTTCAAACTCCGACTATTTATATATTATTCAATATCCCTATCAACTTAAGATTTACCTTAGTAAAAAAAAAAAACCTATTTTATCGTCTTTTTATATGTTAACAGAATCCAGATTCCAATCATCTAATTTAACTATTTTTTTTCCTCGATAGATCCAACAGGAATATATTTTAATGTGATGTAACCCACCAGATTCATGTCCACGGAACAAAATTAATATGAAATAGTTTCACAATTTTTTATATTTTTTTGGAATATAGTTGTTCACAATTATTACAGTTAAATATTTAGATTTAGAGATGATACATAATGAGAGAGCAGTGGATAACACGTGTCACTGTAGCAATGACTGTTGTGGAACCTGAGTCATTCAAGTGATGGCAAAGTGGTATAACCCCAAAGCCCCCAAAATAATCCAACTCAAGCACGATAAAAAGAAAGGTCCTAGTAAATAGAATATACTCTACCATAAGTGATTATAAAATCATGCTATCCTTTTCTCTCATTTTGAAAAGTTATATTCCTTTTTTTAAGAAATTAAATATTTTAGTAATATAAATCTTTTGATCGTAATAAATTATGATCAATAAGTTGTTCCCGTAGTCTTAACTCAGTTGATAGGAATAATGCATAATATATACAAGGTCTGTGATTCAAATTCTGGACAAAAAAAAATTATGATCAATAAGTTATCAAGACAGTCTATTTGAACAAACAAATTCAATCAAACAATTCCTTTCCAATTCGATAATCTGTTGTGTAAAAAAACATAAAATAGAATGCTCTCTTTGCAATATTTCTGCTAGGAATTTAATTTATATAATTTGTCATTATATAATTATATTATTTTACACATGTATCAAATGATATATTGCTACATCAATTTATGAATATGCAAGTATATAAGTTGCCATATTCATTATATGATGTGTCATCGCATAATTGAATGTATGTGTAAAATGATGTTACACTAACAGAGTATACTAATTAAAATTTGTTTATTATTGTATACTAGCTAACAGAGTACATATTAATATTATGATCAAGGTTGTCAAATTTGAGTTTTTATCTTAACTCATTTTACTTAGGTGAAATCAACCTGTAAACTCGAATTGCAAACTGATACGATTTTATCTCATAATAAAATGACATTAAATATATGATATATAACTTATATAAATATCAATAAAGCTCAACTTGAAATATTAATTGATTAAAATAAGACTCTTGAAAATAAAGAAACAAACAAAACCAACAATCTTCTATATATCTTTGAATTAGAAACTTGAACTATTCTTAGGCTTTCATTGTGCCTATATGGCACCTCTAAAGAAGCTTGATTTCTACTCTCTTATTCTATCTAATATAATAGTTGTAATAGATAGATAGATTAGAAATAATGTGCAATTAAGTATAAGTGACATAAATATAAAGATAACTTTTCACTGCTCTCAATTAATATATACTCTCTCCGGTCTCAAATATAAGAAAAAAATTCCTTTTTTAGGTTCATTGAGTAGTTAATGTATCTAGTCTACATTGTAAAGCAAATACATTAATTATTCAATGAACCTAAAAAAGGAATCTTTTCTTATATTTGAGACCGGAGGGAGTAAGCCAAAGAGTTTTAACGGTTACTCTACATTTCGTATGTTCATATAAAAGACTCGTTTTATTTTTATTTTTTAAGGAACACGTAAAAGACTTATACACTAATCAAATTCTGTTTTGTTTAGTTCTATAGAGCAATCAAATTGCAGTTATAAATTAAATAAATTAAAATAGAAAGTGCTCAAATAAATTAGTTATTAAATTTTAGTTACCAAAAAAATGTTACAGTATATACATACTTCCCTAACAGGTAAAAAACAATAGGTTTCATATTTTCTCCACATGAACATCAAACAAATTTTTAAAATTATAATAGTGATCACGATACTGCCAATATTTTTATAAATACAAACAATTAAGATTAATATTAATTTAATAATAATCACTATGATTTATCACACCAACCTTTGAACTATCTTTCTTTTTATATTCCTTAACTATCCTACCACTCACTCACTCATGGGGTTAATGACAGTCTTTTAGATTTTTTTTTATTTTCAGTTATAGTTTTATCAAGTGCTATATATTGTCACATTCATAATCAATATATATTCTTTGTGCATCGATCTGCTAAGTGTTTGTAGTGTAAAATTTAGTTTTCATTGATCAACACTTTCTCCAAACAACTTTCGGTGGTAATTTTCAATTTTATATTCTGATTTTTGGTCATCTTTCTTGCTACTCATATATATCTTTGCTATTCATTGATTTATGTAAGACAGAGACTAAGTTAATCTATTATATAGATTCATCAAATACTTTTCTCTACATCTTTCTCATTGACTTGAGAATTGGCGTAACATTTGTTAATCTACTATTATATAAATTGGTCAAATATTTTTGCTCTACATTTTTATCATTGACTTGAGAATCGACATAACATTTGTTAGTCTACTTTTCTAGCTTCTTTCTTATATTTTCTATTGTTTAGTATGGATATAACTATTTTTCCATGTGAATAAGGAGAAGAAGACTAAATGTTGTTGCTTCTATTGTGTTCTTCCCGCCCAAAAACCTGTGAAAAATGGTGCCTCATATGTCTTTAATCATTATATTTGCTTCAATGAAATTAAAAATTATACAGTTTGTATCGAAGATGCTCTCATTCTGCTTCTATTCCACCTCTCATGTTAATACATAGTTTAGTTTTAATCAAAACATTACTTAATTCGAGTAACTATTATCAATTTTTATTTGAGATGAAAAGGAAAAGAGGTTGCTACAGTTTTGCTTTGAGTTTAAATTGGAGATTTTTCGAAGAGACAAAGGATGAAGGTTTCAACAGAGAATGAGTTGATAGAGCTTATCTAAGTAGTCGCGTCATAAGAGATGAATGATGAAGGTTTCAATAAAGAATGAGGTGATGAAGCTTATCTAAGTAGTCGCATCATCATAATTAGTTTAGATAGATGTAGATTGTCTTTACCGTTACTTTGGTAAAGACATAGATAAATATAGACTATTATATATTAGAGGAGATGATCAAATTTTCTTGCTTATCGGCATGCTTCTTTACTCTTTTAACCAATTCCGAAGGTAATCATATACATATTTGTTTGTATTGAGGTTTAAATATACTTTACGAATTCAGTGTACTCTTTTATTAGTCATCCATCTCATTTTAAAAGGTCTCATGTAAGTTCCAATTAAACAATGGACCGCCATTTTAGTAGACATTAGTTAAAAAAACATTTCAATAGATATTTGTATGTCTACTTTCTTAACTATATCAAATGGTTTTGTTTAGAAGGTATATTTCATGAAGAAAAAAAATTAAGGAATCATTAAAAAAAATTCATATATTTTATGTTTTCATTATAAACAATTTGTATTTTTTTTAATATTTATACAAATTACGTACTTTTTTAACATAATGTAAAAAAAAAAACAAGAATAACATAATGTAAAAAATTAGAGTGCAACCACTGATCTAATAACAAATAGTCTTTCTAACATGTAAGAGAGGGTTGGAATCAGTTCTTAGTTCTTATTTCTAAATCTACATTTATAGCACATAAATTCTTGATTCTTATTCTAAAATGAGTACATAAATAATATTTATAGTTTGAACTAGCTCATGACAAAAAAAAATTATAATATTTATAGTTTGACTGGCTCATGATAAAAAAAAATTACAATATTTTAGTTAGTATTTGTCGCTCCCTCCAATTTTTTGGGCAAGATCCGCCACTTTGGATGATTCCTTAAAATTTGGGGTTTTCTTTACTTTTTTGGTCGGCCTATTTTTTATTTTTAAATTCCTTTTCATCTTTTTTTGTTAATAGAGCAATTGCCTTTTAATGCCTTTACATGTCTTTCACAAACAGCAAATATATTCTTTTAAAAATAAAATAAAATTTACAAACATGCACCTTTTCTTATATAACAAAAGAAAAACATGAAAAAATTATCAAATAAAATGCATTTAAGGTTGTGCGATAAAAATTTCTATAAACCTCTATTTATTTAATTAGGGTTAATAAAGCTTCAACTTTTTTTTAAACGACTAGAGAAATGCTAATTATTTTTTTCAGTTCCCAATTTTTTTTTAAAAAAATGTTGTTTTAAATCCCTCTCTCTCTATCTATATATATAACAAAACATTTTAAACCAAAATTGAGTGTACTTAAAGGAAAAAAATTATAAGTTCATTGTATCAAGATTACCGATTTTTAGCAATTAAATAATTTTTTATTATTTGACCGTATTTTAACAAACACGTGCAACGCACGGGTTGAATTCCTAGTTTTTATTACAATAACAGAGAGTTGGATAAGAACAGTCCCACATCATTTGGCAGCACCCTTTAGTTTGATTTCTGAATAAAAAAAAAAAATGCTCCTTTTAGCTTAAGCTTCCAAATTTAAACAAATGGTAAGTTGTATAGCTCAATTAATTTGAGTTAAGAAATTAAAGGAGTTAATAAATTAAAAGTCTAAAATCTTGTCAATAAAAAAAAGATCAACATAATAATTAACATACTAATATTTATCAATAAAAAATAAAACTTCAAACAAATATTTGAGAGAAGTTCCACATCGGTGGTTTGTGAAATATATAAGAGATGTAGTTTAGCTATAAATAAGAGTAAAACATTATAATTTAGGGTACATTACGACTCATTTATAAGGGGTGTACGTAGGTAATTTTGAGTTGGATTTGGTCAAACCCAAAAACTGAAGAGAATTGCCCTTCTCCCATTTGTTTTTGCTCATTCATGTTCAATGTGAGTTAACTCACGTTGAAAAATGCACCTATGTGAGTTAACTCAAATCGAAAATACACCTACGCGAGTTAAATCACGTTCGACTTTTTTTACGGGAATTAGCAATTATAAATGGTAGAAGAGCAATTCTGAAAACTGAACCATATAGGGTATGATGAAACCCAAAAACCGAACCATATAGAGTATTCAGATTTGGACGAGGTAAAATAACCACCTGCCATACCACGGGGGTGGTTTAGAGAAACTCTCTAATTTTCAGGTTAGGTTGGATTGGGCAGTGGGTTACCCAATTATTTTTCCTGTCTTTTTAATATTAAATGACTAAACAATGAGTCGTCATATTTTTTTCATAAAGTTTACTCAACTATTTTATTTTCTTAAAAAATTGTGTAATCTATTTTCACTATTTTTTTAGTACCATAAAATAATAAATGATAATATCTAATAAAAATCATTAAAAAAATACTTGCAACAAACTAAAGTTGCATGACATAAAACTACATTAACATCAAAATAACCAAAAAATGCAACATCTTAATTTATCACTCTAGCATGTTTTAATTTTCAATATAGAGGATGCACTATGTCAGTTTTAGAAATTGAATTTGATTTATGACCAAATTGTCTTTGGTCTTCTCCTTCTTCTCATTAAAAATATAAAAAATGGTGGCACTATTGGGTCAGGGGATTTCTTGGGTCTGAGTCTGGTTTTAGCAGCTATTTATTTATTTTATTGGGTTTTCATTTTTTGAAACTATATCCACCCAATTACCCCGTCTAATCTACTTTTTTGGGTAGGTTAGACCAGGTTATCCCGATTGACCCAACCCGTGTACACCCCTAGAACTTTCATAGTTAATGTTATGCCTCTTTGCTGTTACATAACATCGGAAAAAGTACAACAATTTAGAGCGTTGTATCGGGAAAAGATGAATGAAAAATAAAATTTACCGCAATAGATGTACATATATACACTCATATCCTTAACATATTCAAAATTTATTGACATAACACATCGAATTTTTATTGTAAGAAGAAGTTGAAGCACATACATAAATTAGACATGAAACAATGATTTTTTCCCATTAACTTCAGTGGAAAATAATTGCAAAGCAAAATCCAAAATCCATTTCAATTGTTTTTTGTCTCAAAGATAGTCATAAATTAAATTTTTAATATTTCTTAATGAATTACGAATACAATAGAGTAATTCAACAACGTACTCATCATTTATATTGTTTCATATGATGTTACACGAATCATCTAAAAAAGAGAAGAAAAAAAATGAATTCAACTTTGGTAGGAACAAAAACTATTTCTTTTGCATTTCCTAAAGATTGTGATTTAAAAGTTTTCCTTTACATAAATAATTTGTTGTCTAAGCTATAAGGATATAATCTTAAATGCAGAAAATGGGACTGATAAGGAATATGCGACGTGGTAAAAAAAAAAAACTTTTATGCTTCAAGATTATTCTCGTTGTTCTGCGTATTCTTATCAAGACATGAAAGAGAACCAAACAAAGTATTTTTTTTTTTTCATTTTGTTTGAATCTTCTACTCTAACCTAAAAATAAAAACTTTGATAAAATATTAGTCAAGATAATTATTAGTAACAATATCTATATTATATAAATTTAGGACCTTTTTTTCAAGTTTCAATATGGTATTGACATGTGGCACTCTTAAAAAAACACTCTTGAGAAACCAAGCATCCTCAAGCATTTGGATTTCAATAACTTTCTATATTTATATTTGTAACCATATATATCATTTATATTATAATTTATATTATAAAAAATATGTTAATTCAATTATAAATGGAGATTGAGAATAAATAGTCATCTTATAATGATTTTTTTGACAAAATAAAAGATATTCATTCATTCAAATTGAAAGAGTACATCGATTAAAAGATATTCATTCATTCAAATTGAAAGAGTACATCGATAAAATGCAAATTCACTAAAAACAAAAAGGATGAATTGCTCACAGCATCCATGCTAATAGCATAAAACGGCAAAGTACAAATGCCTACACATATGACTATATTTAAATCTCCGGAATAACCATGTTTCTGGATCTGCAACGTGGATGACGCCAAAATCATTGATTGGATCTGCACTGGATCGAAGTTGATCTGACAATCTGAAGCGATCAAATACCTGAGAGAAACAAGAAAAACAAACAACGTCGCACAAAGACGACGAACAACCAACGTCGCACGAAGACGACGAAATCACAAAATAAAACGAAATAGATGTGAAAATCACTTATTTCAATAAAAGGGAAATAGAAAAACGAGTTAGAGGGGTGATTTTGGGTCAAAAATTGACCCTAAATCACCCCTCTTTGGTGGACGAAGGAGAAGAAACTAGAGTTTTTGTGACGGCTCACAAGAGAGAAAGGAAAAAGAGAGAGAACTAGAATTCTAAATATAATGATTGTTTAATATATTATTAATAATGACATTAAATGGATTGAATATTTTTAATTTTTTGTGACGGCAACAAGTTTGTTAGACATTCTTAGAAAAAAATGATTTTTTTACTACAAATCGAAGAAGCCCGTGGAAAACTTAGGTACAATTTTTTTGGTGCTTTTGGTATGGTTCTTAACTAAAACTACAAATTTTTTGGATATAATAAACTCTGAGAAAATTATGAATTTAAGGAAATCAAAGTGAATTTAGTAAAGAACCATACGAAAAGCACCTAAGAAATTGTACCTAAGTTTTTTTCTAAATTGAATAGGTGCATTAGTTACTTTCAAATAGAACCATTTTTTTAAAGGAAATAGAACCATTTTTATTGGCACCGAAAAAAAAATAAGATTATTTTGTTAATGTCGGATACGTAAATTAATAGTGACTATTTTTATTGGACTAAAAAGTATACCACAATTAGTTTATCAAGAAAATGTCAGTTGTTTTTCTATTTTATTTCTTTTCTTTGTGTCAACTTCGTATCTCTCTATCAAATCAAAATGACCCCAAAGATCGACTTGGTTTCTGATGTATCCCCTTCCAAAGAAAGTTGGAATATCAGGGTTCAAATCGTTCGTCTTTGGTTTGTGAGAATCCGTACATTAATATGTACTTTAAATGAGTTTTTTTTGTGTCTATAAAAAAATGCAGGTCAACACATCAATACATTCAATAGAAAATAATGCACTTTAAACGCATTTTAATGTTTGTCCAAAAGTTTTATTTTAGTTCAGAATTACCTAATAGGCATAAAATAAAAATAATAATGTCTAAACTACCCCACAAAATATGTGTATAAATTAGATATCCATATCAACAACATTGCACATCACATGCTTCTATCCTACTTTTTTTCACCTCTTTGTTTTTCATTATTTGTTGTTTGTTGCTTTGTAAAACCAAATGACATCAAGTGTGATTATGTTCTAATGTATTCCATTTTAAAGAAAATTGGAATATCATGGTTCAAATCGTTTTTCTTCAAAAAAAAAAGTTTGCTTATTGTTGTGAGAGATATGTACAAAACAAACTTTCCTATTCTTTGGTAATGGTTTTTTGACGGATAAGAAGGTTAATTTATGATTTATCAGCATGTTAATTTTTTGATCTAACGTTAGTCATATTTTTTCCATTATTTTTTTATTGATTTAACGTTAGTCATATTTTCCATTATTTTTTTAATGAAATAATTTTTTTAAGGTCATGTTTTCGAAGAAAAAAAGTGTATATGATTTATTTATATTTATATTTTTTTTTACGATTAAGTCATTTTTTTTAAACAAACGCAAGAATTTCATGGCTACTTTTGTGATATAAACTAATCCTATACAATTTTTTGTTATTGTCGTGATTTTTAATTACGCAATTTTTTTATAGATTTGGAGCCATTATGAATTGTCATGATTTATGTCTATTTTTCATTTTTTAATTGTCATTGAATCGTGAAAATATAAAAATATTTATTTGCATTTTGTCAAAGAAAAAAATATCAAAATATATGATTATTTATAAATTACCATTAAATTCTTTTTAATTAGCATATTAATGTTAATTATTACCATTAGCTCACAAATCAAAATATTGAAGTTGAAAACCCCATAAATCAATATGGTAACTTTTTTATTTAAATATTACGTTTTTTAATCCGAATTCAAACTTGATGTTCTCTTTCTAATCCAAATTGACATTGTTTGTTGAAAAAATGCAACAAGAATTGTGTTATATTCACTTTAAATGTATAATAGTCATTCATGAATATTTTGTAATAAATCATAAAGTGATATTTTAAAGTTTCATCAATTTTTTTTACGGAAAAAAAGTTAAAAGTGAAAATAATATATCATTTTAAAATCATGGGTTAATTATGTTTTTGGTCCCTACAAAATTGCGACCTTGTAAGTTTAGTCCTTACTTAATTTTGATAGCATTTTTAATCCCTACAAAAAATTTCTGCACTCAATATTAGTTCTTACTCAATCCAAATTTGTTTAATTTATGCTTAAACTTTTAAGTTTTTCAACAATTTTTTACAGGCGTGTTAAGAACGTTATTAAAAAGTCCTCCGAAAAAAATATCGCAAAAATTTGATTTCTAAGTCCATATTTTTGTTACTTATATCTTAAACTTTTGTCGTTTTAAAATATTCATATTTAATTTATTTCATGTTAAAAAATTATAGATTTTAGTAAATGAACCTTTCATAGTGTTCTAAACTTGTATAAAAAGAATCGTTAAAAAATTTAAGAGTTTAAGGATAATTAAACAAAATTTATTTTAGCAGGTACTAAAATTATAAGTAAATTTTTTTTTGTAGGGATTAAAAAAGCTATTAAAATTAAGTAAGGACTAAACTTAGAAGGTCACCATTTTATAGGGACCAAAAACATATTTATCCCTAAAATCATTAATGCCATTTTTAAATTGTAATATTGTCTCGCAAGAAGTCACTTGGTAGAGAGTTTCTCTCTTCAACATGAGAAACTCGGTGGGATACCCAGCACCTAGAGAAATTGTAACATTATTTTCTATCATATAAAAGAGAAAAGGTGAAAATTAGAAAGAAAGTAATAAAAAAAGTGAAAAGAATATATTTTTTTTAGGAAAAAGAATATATTATTTTACATATTATGGGTAATGAACTTAATTGTACATCAATTGTATCGTCTTCATAATGTCATTATAAAGGAACTAAGAAGTGTGTAATTAAAAAAATGTTAATTATGTTTTAAATGAATAAAAATCATTAATGACAATTTCAATGTGGAGGTAACAACATTGATGTAGTGCAATTGTTGGTAATTTGATATTCTCTTTCTACCATTATATTTGAAACAATAGCAAAATAAAAAGTGGAGAAATTGTTGATAGTGAAAAGTTAACTCAATTTGCTATCATCTAAGCTATTATTAATAATAGCAAAAGAAAAAGTGGAGAAATTGTTGATAGTGAAAAGTTAACTCAATTTGCTATCATCTAAGCTATTAATGAACTAGATTTTTTTAACAAAGCAAAACATTCAATGTATTTTCTCTCAACTTTCGACCACAACAAAGCTTGGTGACATTCTTTCAACAAGAGCTTAGTGACATGACACTTCACCCTTGGTCCATAATTTATTTTTTTCTTTTCCAAAACATTAAATACATAATATACAATATTAAGTGTTAACGATTTCAAATGACAAACTAAGAGATTTACTCACCAAACATGCAAATCAAATGACAAATTACAAACCTTAGCTTTATAATATTATATTGATGTTGAGAAACATCTTATAATCAATCACTATGTCGTCACAATTTTGGTTTTCAACGATTTATCGATGACCATTTTTCGAGGAATAAACAGTGAAATTAGTCCCCAAACTATCACTCTCTCACCATTGGTACACGAAAGAATTAGATAATTCAATATTTAAGCATTCGTACACTGGAAAAATTAAATCGAGAAATGGTGTAGACATTATTGTGGATAAAGAATGAAAAAAGGATATTGTGGATGTAAAGATGATATGAGATTGGATTGTAGCCTACAAATTTGCAGTTGAATAAGACATCTTTAAATTTTTTTTGAAAGGAAATACTTCCTCTGGTCCTTGATATAAGAAAGAAAACCAAAAATCATCAAGACCAAAGAGCACATTAACTAATGTAATTTTGTTAACAAATTTCCAGATATGCCCTCATAAAATATATAATGTTACCAAATCCAAATAAGCATCACTTAAAAAAGGGATAGACACTATTAACTACACATTGTACGTAGTTTAATTAAATTGGAGAACAATCTAGAGCAATTTGATTTATCAGTGGCTAGCCATGTTCTTTTCATATTCCAACTTAAAAAACACGCTTATAGATGTAAATTAGAGCAACACACTAAAATTTAAAACAAATTGAATCAATAAATATGACATTTAATAGTAGGAATTAAATAAGGGTAAAAGTGGTATTCAGTCAATAAATATGCACTCAAAATTGTACTTTTTCTTATATTAAGGACCAAACATTTTTTTTGAAAAGTTGCTTATATTAAGGATCGGAGGGAGTAAGACAACTTTAATGGTATTAGTGTTTACGCACCTTAGGTAGGGTTGGAAGAATATCCTAAAGTAAAATTTTGAAAGGATTTAAAAGGCTTAATTCAATATATACCACAAGAAGAAAATATTTTTTTAGGAGGGGATCTAAATGGGAATGTAAGGAGTGTTTGATAAGTTTTGAAGGCGTGAATGAGGGTATAGCCTCGGGGAGATAAATGCAAAGGATAAATCCATCATATATTTTTTGTTGTCTTTTGATCTTACTTTAAGAAAACAAAAGGGAATCTTATTACATACAAGAGTGAGATGTCATGTTTTTAAATAGATCTATTTCTTATTAGTAATTCTGACAGAAAGATTTGTTTGAACTTAAAGTTTTACATAGAGAGAGTTTGACTATCCAACATATAATATTGGTTATGGATGCAAGAGTTAAGAAAAGAGTGAAGAGGGGATGCCCCAGTTGGGATAGAAGGATCAAGTGGTGACATTTAAAGGATGAAAAACAAAGTGTTTTCCTACAAAATATTTTAAAGGAAGGCTGCGTGAAGCTACATAGAAGTGAAAATGACATGTGGAACAAGATGACATATGAAATTAGAAAAGAAGCAAAGAATTTTGATTTTGGACCTAGATAGAAGTAAAGAATCTTGGTGAAACTAACATGTTCAAATTAAAATGAGAATCAAAAGGGGATATTTTTAAGTGTGGTATAGGTGTAAAAGTATAAATATTTACGAAAATTATAAGAGAGCTAAGAAAGGGGGCAAGAAGGCATGCAGCAACACAAGCTTTTGATGGGTTATAATAATCCTTACACACCAACGAGGGAGAAAGTTTATATATATTTTTGTTAAGGGACAAGAAAGAAAGAAAAAATATATGGATCAAGTGAAGTGTATTAAAAAGGAGATAGTAAATTTATTGTTCAGGAAAGAGATATAAAGGGTAAATAGAAGTAGTATTTAATGAAGGTTATATATATATATATATATATATATATATATATATATATATATAACCATACTCAAACATGATATACATTAGAGAGGAGTATAAAAAATATAACTACTATCATCGGATTCAAGAACACGGGGTAAAAGAAGTGTTGAAACAGATGAGTAACAATAAGGCAGTTGGGCTTGAATATAGATACCTATTGAAGGGTGAAAAATTCTTTGGGAAATTTTGTCCTCAAACCTGAATCCGCCCCAAACTAAAAATTTTCCCCAAACCCAAACATATTACCAGAAATTAATATCCACCATTTTTTATTAATCTAATCCATTTAGTTAGGAAAACACCCAACACCATATTTGATATCAAACAGAAATCTCCATAAGGTAATTGGTCAATTTCAAACTAGGGTAAGATTACAGTGATTAAAAGTTTAAGAATATCTCAAAAGTATGGATAATATTTAGAGACCTGCATATTACATATCAATATATTTCTACATTCGGTACAGATTCAAAGTGGGTATCTATATCTTTAGAGACTTGCCAATCATAATAAAAACATGGGCTACCATAGATATTATCGAAAAACCATTTTCAAAAGGTGAATTTGACAATAGTAAATCTAAGTTTTTTTTTTAATGTCAATGTAATATATTCTTGGGGCAAATATTATATTATGTTGGAGAGATCAAAACAATTGTCCTTTTTTTGATGATAAATAATAGTAATTAGTTGTTAGATTAATATTTACTCCTTCATTTAAGTTTGACCCAGTACCTCCAACTTCTTATTCCTTAACTCAAATCATTTGAACTACTCAACCCCCGAAACAATTTATTAGTTAGGATAAAAATAATAATTAAAAATAAAATATAGTTGTAAACTACATATATACTTTATATTTGTAAAAACAAATATCTTAATACAACTATATAGTATATATTTTTTTACAAAAACTACACAATATAACAAGTTATATTTTTTGTCAAAAAAACTTTATAATTTATACTGATTTATATATCAAACAACTTAAATATTCACTAACTTTGAGTACGTTTATTTCCCGTGCTTTGCACAGGTATCACACTAGAAAAATAATATAAAGTTCATTGACATTTCATTGAAAAGGTTGCATTGCATATATTTCTTGCTATCATTTTTCTTCAGGTGTTAATATTAATTTCGTGACTTTACATTTAATATGCAGATCTGCGTATCGGTGACGATGACTTGAAGAACATGTGTTTGATTGAAATTGAAATGCTGCTTCAGGAAAACGGATGGTCGCTTACTGACTTCAAATCTATGCTCATGCCAAACGCAGCAGACATGCCAACTTTCACAAACAAGCTTATCGTTGATGAGCTAAATTACAACAAAGATGAACTGGAAAAGACACACACTGATATGTTACTGATGAACAAAGATGTGTGCATGACAAGATCATGGAGTCGGTTGGTTCTGACGACGTTGATTTCTTTTTCTTATATGGTTATGGTGGTACTGGAAAAACCTTTATATGGAAAACATTGTAGGCTGCTGTTAGATCGAAGGGGTTAATTGTATTGAATGCTGCATCGAACGGTATAGCGGCTCTTCTATTACTAGGTGGAAGAACCGCACACTCGACGCTGACAGTCATGTTGAGATTAATGAGGCATCATCGCTTACGATGGAAAAGGATAGTTCTAGGGAAGACCTGGTGCGTACTACAAAGTTGATAATTTAGGATGAGGCTCCAATGATGCACCGATGGTGTTTTGAGGCAGTTGACCGATCATTGCGTGATATCATGTTCAAGAATGATCCCCTAAGCGAGTTTAGACCTTTTGGTGGAATGACAGTAGTTTCAGGTGGTGATTTCAGGCAGATATTGCATGTTGTCCGAAAAGGAACGAGGCAGGATATTGTTGATGCCTCAGTCAATTCATCAAAGATATGGGCTTATTGTAATGTGTTGAGGCTTACTGTTAATATGAGATTGGGTGCTTCTTCGATACCTGCAGAGCAGGAAGAAATTGCTAATTTTGGCAAGTGGATACTCTCAATTAGAGACGACAACGACGCTTCAGATGAGAATGGTGAAATGAAGGTAGAAATTCTTGAAGATTTGCTCATATCAGACACAACAAATCTGTTGATGTCACTTATAGACTTTGTGTATCCCAATTTGAATGATAACCTTGGTGACCCGCTATTTTTCCAAGAAAGGGGAATACTCGCACCAACGCTTGATTCAGTTGAGCATGTTAACGAATATATGATGTCACTTATTCTAGGTGAAGAGAAAGAGTATTTAAGCTCTGATTCTTTTTGTCGATCAGGCGAAAATTTTGATGTCCAGAGCGAGTGGTTCACAACAGAATTTCTTAATGGTATTAAGAGCTCTGGAATTCCAAATCACATGTTGAAACTAAGGGTGAGATGTCCAATTATGCTGATGAGAAACATCGATCAGGCCAATGGACTGTGTAATTGTACGAGGCTGACAGTTACACATCTAGAGAAGAGCATTATAGCTGCTACCGTAATTACAGGAAAAAGGGCAGGTACCAAGGTATTCATTCCCATGATGAATCTTATTCCGAGTGATCTAGGACTACCCTTCAAATTCAGGTGCATGCAATTTCCATTGACGCTTTGTTTTGCAATGACAATAAATAAAAGTCAGGGTCAATCTTTATCTCGAGTGAGAGTTTATCTTCCTAAGCCAGTGTTCACGCATGGACAACTCTATGTCGCTGTCTCTCGAGTTACTTCTAGAAAAGGTTTGAAGTTACTCATCTTGGATGAAGATAATAATGTTTGCAAGGAGATCACAAATGTTGTGTATCGCGAAGTTTTTCAAAAAGTATGATCATTGGTTATGTTTTAGAATTGTTGTTGCTATAATTTAGAAAACTAAAGTTGCGTATTGTTTGGAAGTCGTTTTTTTTTAATTTCTTTGTAAGGCATACTGGTCATTACAGGACATGCAATTTCTATATAAGCAGATCCTACTGCCATTGATTTTAAGTGATGCACTTTTCAGGTATAACAATAAGCGGAACTTTATTTTTTTTTTACATCGTTGTCACCCTAAAATACAATATTTACATTAGACCATTTGTTTTGTAAAAAATAAAAACAAATAACAATCGGCGTTTCTGTAGCCCAAACTATATTTATACACCCGTAAAAAATTTAACGTTTGCATTCACAGACTAGGTGTATACATCAGACACTGACTATTATATAAAAAAATACAAATTTTTTAGTTTTTATGATTAATAAAATACATTATGTCAACAAATAATAATATACAACACGTCGACGTATTTTTTCAAAAAAATTACATATGTTAAGTTTAACAATGAGTACATCTTATACTACAAATAATTAGTATAAGTATAAATCCAAATACTTTAATCGTTATGTGCAATGTTTAGATATTTCAAAATAT
The DNA here is from genome assembly GCF_051527215.1 of Medicago sativa. NCBI lineage: Eukaryota > Viridiplantae > Streptophyta > Magnoliopsida > Fabales > Fabaceae > Medicago > Medicago sativa. The sequence continues at coordinate 31,651,958 of NC_140756.1, read as the reverse complement.
ATACAAAATTAACAAAATTAAGATGATATTTTTTCCATATCAAATTTAAATTATAACCACACTTATAACTTTAAGATAACATAATATAAAATCTATTCATTTGATCTAAAAAGTTTTTTATTTCCCGTGCTTGGCACGGGTCACTATACTAGTTATCATTAAATATAAACTGGATGCATAACCTTATTTTCTCTTTTACTTATTTTTCTTTCTGAAAATTTGGAGACCTTTGTTTAAATCTTCTACTCTAACCTAAAAATAAAAACTTTGATAAAATATTAGTCAAGATAATTATTAGTAACAATATTATCATTAAATATAAACTGGATGCATAACCTTATTTTCTCTTTTACTTATTTTTCTTTCTGAAAATTTGGAGACCTTAACATGAAGTATACATGCATCCATTGCTTGAAGATTATTTTTTTCATTTGTATCACCAATATTCTAAAAATTATTTGAAGGAGTTTAAGAAAAATAGTATAAATAATTATACTCGTTCAAATAATTTTCAAAACATTGGGGACACTAATGAAAACACTAATCTTCAAGTAGGTGATGCATGTATCTTTCCTGCTAAGGTCTCCAAATTACCCAATATAAAAAGAAGAAAAAGAGAAAATACAGTTATGCATCCAGCTTATATTTAATAATAATTTTGTTACTAATCATTATCTTGACTAAATATTTTATCGTAGTTTTTTATTTCTAAGTTAAAGAAGAAGATTCAAACAAAATGAAAAAAAAAAAAATACTTTGTTTGGTTATTCTTCATGTCTTGATAAGTAGACTGAAGGACAAGGAGAACAATGTTGAAGCATAAAAGATTTTTTTTACAATGTCATACATTCCTGACGAGTTAGATATTTAGGAAATGCAAAAGAAATAGTATATGTTCCTAGCAAAGTTGATTTCAATTGTTTCTCTTTTTTAGGTGATTCTTGTAACATCATATGAAACAATATAAAAACAGTATAAATGAAGAATATGTTGTTGAACTACTTAATTGTATAGGATAAATTATTAATGCATACAAATTTCAAAAGTAATTTTTATTATGTAACAAAGGAAAAATGAAAAAGTCTTATAATTAGGGACGGATTGAGGATTATTGTTAGTCCCTTAAAATCTCATCAAGCAATTGTTTGGAAATTTGGAATTGGTTTGACACTGGAAGAATTGCTAGGCGGAAGTGTAACAGCCCGATTTTTAAAACAAGAGTGCATTTTTTTTTCTTTTTAAAATAACTCAATGTCATGCACTAAAGGATTCAGGATCGTCTTTAATTTAAAATCAGAGTAAGTAAAACATTTTGAAAGCATTACCAACAATACAATCTGAATCAAATGTTACATTTTATAAAACAATATTAGGCAATGAGCTTTTAATATCAAATCATGCACTGCGAAAGTATAAATTAGTGTTCGGGTATTCATTTCCCATGGTAGTATCATTTACAGCGGTGCCCAAACAAAAGAAGTAAAAATACATAAACATAAGACACCACAAGTAAAACATCTAAGCTGATCCTTAACTATGAACTGGGATGACATGGTACAAGATCCCACCAATGGCATCAAGCTTGACAGCCAAACTGCTACACCTCCAACGCTTTTGCTATTCCCGCAAAGCACACTCCCTATTTAGATATGGGGAAAATCCATGACAACATAATTGCAAAAATACTGCATGCCTCAACTGGCAGTTCACATATTATCTTTCAATTCATATCAAAAAACATTTCATAAATCAACATGCATTTCATGGTACGTGTTAGTCCGTTGGACGCACGGGTCTCATAGTACGCGGTAGTTCGTGGAGACGCACGAACGCGCGGGGTGTGGACTGCCGTGAAGGAACCCACCTTAAATCTATGAGATTGGGTCTTATAATACGCGGTAGTTCGTGGAGACGCACGAACGCGCGGGGTGTGGACTGCCGTGAAGGAACCCACCTTAAATCTGGTCTTATAGTACGCGGTAGTCTGTGGAGACGCACGGACGCGCGGGGTGTGGACTGCCGTGAAGGAACCCACCTTAATTCTATGAGATTGGGTCTTATAATACGCGGTAGTTCGTGTAGACGCACGAACGCGCGGGGTGTGGACTGCCGTGAAGGAACCCACCTTAAATCTGGTCTTATAGTACGCGGTAGTCTGTGGAGACGCACGGACGCGCGGGGTGTGGACTGCCGTGAAGGAACCCACCTTAAATCTATGAGAATCATGATTTTTCTTACCCTCTGCAGAGTGGATTATTCCGGAATCATTTGCATGTGATAGGCCAGTGGAGGTTGTATCACACATGCAGAGTCTGCATTTGCTAGGCTAATTGTGCATCATTATATTTTGTGTGAGGAATGTTTAAACCGATGTCATTTACCATGCTAGTATATATGCCTGCAGTATTTTTGCAATTATGTTGTCATTAGATCGTGACCCTTTACATTAATCCGTGGATCGGGCTTTGCCCCATATACAAATAGGGAGTGTGCTTTGCGGGAATAGCAAAAGCGTTGGAGGTGTAGCAGTTTGGCAGTCAGGCTTGATGCCATTGGTGGGATCTTGTACCATGTCATCCCAGTTCATAGTTAAGGATCAGCTTAGATGTTTTACTTGTGGTGTCTTATGTTTATGTATTTTTACTTCTTTTGTTTGGGCACCGCTGTAAATGATACTACCATGGGAAATGAATACCCGAACACTAATTTATACTTTCGCAGTGCATGATTTGATATTAAAAGCTCATTGCCTAATATTGTTTTATAAAATGTGACATTTGATTCAGATTGTATTGTTGGTAATGCTTTCAAAATGTTTTACTTACTCTGATTTTAAATTAAAGACGATCCCGAATCCTTTAGTGCATGACATTGAGTTATTTTAAAAAGAAAAAAAAATGCACTCTTGTTTTGAAAATCGGGCTGTTACAGGAAGCATCATATCACAAGGCGTTTCATTAGAGGTTTTTGAGCTGTTGACTGCTAGAGTTACCGCGATGCGATTATTGTAAGTCACGAGGCGATTTACTCAATGATCTTCTTATCCCGAGGCATTCCTAGGAGGCACGAAGTGATTTGCCTTGGCCTCTAAATTATATTTAAGCATTCTTTCATCTTTTTGTTGTGTAATATTGAGAGACCAAATGGAGAAACTTTTAGGGAATTTAAAGGCTAAAGGTTGAGTGCTTTTGGGAGATATATTTAGGTTGAGAAACACTTTTTTACAACCTGGATAGCGAGATCTCATTAGAGGGAGGATCAAAGGTTTCTCTCTTGATTTCTCTTAGGATCTTACTTTAAGTTGAGAGACTTGACAAATGGGTAAAAATTAAGGTTTTCTCTTGAGAACTCTTAAAACTAATTTCTTAAAGCTTTTTTGAATCATTCATTTCATAGTGAATTGAAGAGTTTTTCTCTCACCGAGACGTAGCTCGTTTTTGGGCAGCACTAGGTAAACAAATACCAGCGTGTTGTTCATCATCTACTATCTTATCTTTGTACTTTAGATATGTTTGTAAATTTGCTTTACACAAAATTGCTAGGTCTGCTCACTTGCTTGAGACCATTTGATTATTTAGTTTCCATTGATTTGCTCCGCATTGGATTGTACTTATGTTACATAATGTCACGTGATATTTGTCAATTCAAGTGTGACACATGACAATATAATTATCTTTTTTTTAACATAAAAGTTGTGTGTGTGAGAGAGAGAGAGAGAGAGAAAGAGAGAGAGAGAGAGAGAGAGAGAGAGAGAGATTGAAGAGAGAGAGAGAGAGAGAGAGAGAGAGAGATTGAATTGACTTATGTATCACAGTTAAATTGGTCAATGTCAATGATATTTCCACCTTAATGATACACAAGTGGAGTCCTCCACAACTAAGTTCTTGGCGTCACTTGAGTTTAAATTCACAACAAAGATCACTTTGAATACTTTTAAAATCAATGAAGGGCTATAATTTAGATGCGTTGATCCATTTCTGTTAGAAGTCACGTGTGGTGTGGCAGTGTGATTGTGGGAAGCAGTGAAATAACCACACAACCTGTGGATGTGTTGGAACCCATAGTGACATTTCCAAATGGAGTAATGCAAATTGCTTTTATTCTTGAAGTATAATTTTATTTTGCTTTTGTTTTGAAAAAATAATTAATAAATAGATAATGCTGCTGTGTGGATGTTTTGGGACCCACACAAACAATTCCAAATGGAATAAAACAACTATGCTGTTTTTTTAACGATAATTGTTAATATTGTAATTTTTCAAAACAAAAAATTTAATTTTTTTGTTGGTGATAATCGAACTATTTGCATCTTTATTAATTCAATCACAAAGTCATTTTCATATCCCCTACGAATATGCTCTTATGTAATAGATAAATAGATAAAAAACAGAAAAGTAAATAATAAAACTTTTGATCTATGTTATAAGTGTGATATATTTATCATGATCGACTCTATTATTGAATAATATATATCGTATAATCTACTAAATGAATATACTCTATTGATAGAGTACACGAGTATTCTAACACATGTGGCTAGCCACCTTTAGTACTGAATTTTCGCCCTCAATTACCCTTTTAACTAACACAAGTTTCAATCTAAAATATCAGGGTTGGTCCAATGTATTTGTAAGACTAAAACAAATTTAAAATTGAGGTCTTTTTTTTTTTTTTTTTTTTTTTTTTTTAAGATAACTAGCATACCGAAATTGACACTGAAGAGAATCGAACCTAAAACCTTGAGAAGAACATACTCTAAGGACCAAGCCAACACCATCTGGCCACTCAAACGAGTTTAAAATTGAGGTCTTTTTAAGTGTGCCGAGAGAGAATAACTTAAAATTTAAGAACGTTTTTCAATAGGTTTCTTCAATTGTAAGTAATTATATTTGAGGAGTGTTGCACATTAAGTATGGATATCTCTCAATTGAATTTCAAGCCTAGTTTCGTCAGGTATGAGAGTTTAATCCTTTTTGCTATACCTAGCTTCATTAATTAGTGCAAGAACTATTGTATACCATAAAAATTACTTTAATTACTAATACATGTTGAAATTTTAATATAGACATTATTTACTAATTGTTAGACCTTAAAATACAAAAATAATATTGAATTCTTACACAAATAAATTATTTTTATACTTTTGCAAACTTTAGTTGCATACTACCTGCCTTAATATATTTCCAACAAGTAACATCAAATTAATAGAAATATGACGATGTTGGAAAAATATGACATAGAATTATTATAAGGTAATAAACAACAAATAATATTAGCATCAAATTAATAAAACTCTAAATACAATTGAATAGAGAACAAGTAAACTTATCGAATATTGACTGAGGCGTGCACGAAGCACTGGGCTTAAGAGTATTTCGCCACCCCGGATAGGTTACCCGATGCAGTAGGTCTCATAGCTAATACTCCCCAGGATACAACAGTCACATCTTGCTAGCACCGCATGTGAATTAGCAAGGTCTCAGGAACCACTTATAGATGCTCAAGGGAACTTAATTTATATGTTTGTGATTAGAAAATGAAATTGACACAAGGAAAAAAATGGAGCATATGTATGTAAACCTCTGCCTTTTTTTTTCCTCTTCCCAACCCACTATATATCCTCCATATACACGTACAATTAATTCATATTTAAGTGAAAGTTGAAACCGAAATTAATGGGGAAATTGTTGTTACAAAGACCAAATCAAAGCTTTGGACTAAAAGCAAGTAAAAGCCATTCAATAAACATTTCAACATGTGTAAAACGGCTAGCTTAGGAATAGGAAATATCAAGTAACCGTAAACTATGACCAAGCCAAAGGAATTAATTAAATAATAATAATTAATATATATAATACTTAACTTTAAAATAAATTATCAAATAAAATTCCAACAATCCCCCACAATTTATTTTAAAGTTTTAGGTGTTCCCAAGAGCGTGAAAAATCAATGCATAAGTACTAGTGTCTTTTGGACTATGAACTAGCACATAGAGCAAATGAAATTTGACCCACTAGAATGTCGGTGAGATTATAACCTCTATGAACCTCATTCCGTATGTGAATCAGTGACCTCATCACTCACATTGATCTCTCATCCAAAGTTTGTTCAACGCGGTGTGGTGCATTTTGGCCTTGCACCTATGCCCGGATTTCATGAGTGGCTCTAGAAAGTCTGCCCAAACTTTCATAGAGGCGGCCCCACCTCCAACACTCATATAGGTAAATCTATCAAGTGTACACCACAGTCAAGCACACCACTCAAATGTATGAGCTATAGATTTATTAAGAGTATGAACTCAACCTACGACGCTGTAGTATACACTATCCTACACCATAGGGATGAATTCTCAAAAATAAAATGGATAGTGTCTCATCAAATTGACAAGTGACTTGTTCTTACCCATATGAACACAGCCTTGCGAATTTTCACAATCTATGTTGGGTTACCATCACTCTCAATTTTTGTATTGGACATAATTAATCCCCCTTCGATGTATAAATATTTTTCACTATACAGCTGTATCACAAAAAATACATTGACCAAGACGTCTCTCAGTCAGTATCTCATATATATTATCAAAACATCATCCATGATATATTATCATTGGTTTGCTTAAATAAATTCTAAGCCACAACACCCCCACATCGGAGGAAATTAAATCTACATTTAGATTTATTATACAGGTCTACTTGAAATGATTCCAAGCGACAACGCCCCCACATTGGGTAAATATAAATCCATATGTGAATTTTTATTCAGGTCTGCTTGAATTATTTTTCAAGTGACGACACCCCCACATTGGGGAAATAAGTCCACACATAGATAAATCAAACATCATTGTGTTATTTTAATACAATGGATAATCCACAAGATGTGACCATTATTTTAAGGTGTATCTCAATATATATCTCATAAGCTTATCAAGTGCCACAAGAATATATTCAAGTCTACTTAGATTATTTCTAAGCAACATCAACTCCATCACACATGTAGTTTACTCATTCGTTTCTAAATTTTCTTTCAACAGTGGTCGACATGTTTTAGCGGAAACAAAACTTTACTGCATAACTTAAATATCAATTAGTAGACAATATGAAAACAATGAAAAGTTAACCACCGATTACGTAAATCAAAGTTTACAGATAAACAAGCTTTTATCCGAATGCAATGAGGTTCTAAACTCAATCTCTAATAATTGAAAAACATATAAATTCAACCATTGTGTATTAGGGAATAAATAATTAAGTTAACATGTAACTACTAAACTCAATATAAAACCCTCACACATGTGTCCAAGTTTGCTTATCGACAAAAAATAGATTAATTGTCATAGCAAGATTAAATGACAAATGATAAAGAGATTGTAACTGTACACGTAGCAGTAAGGACACCGGAAAATAAATACATAATTCAGTAAGTATCCAACAACAAATATTATTACAGGATTCAAGACAAGTTTATTATGAAGATTCAATAACTGATTCATGCAACTATAACCTATCACCTTTCTATTTTCCAGAAGCATATTAACTACCATCATATGGTCTCAAAATAAATAAGCATGATAGTAACAATAAAACAATTCAGTTACAATAGCTCCTCAAAACAGATTTTTCATCCACAAGAAATATTTCTCAAAGCAATAGGAACACAACAACAGCCTTAATACAAGATTTTAATCACAAAGGGAAACATAGTATTCTCATCAAAAGGAAACAAAGATTGTCATTTTCAATTATACCATATAATCACTATATTTCTAGATAAATTCAACTATTTTCACATGTTGCATATAAGTAATCTAAACTCATATCCATTTTTCACCAATTAGTTGTAAGATAATATATCAAACAAAATTTCTCAACAACTATGAAATAATCAAATCAAATTTTAAAAATATTATTTTAACGAAAAATTTGATACACGTATCCACCAATTTATAAAAGGCATAATTTGCATCCAATATATTAGGTACACATACTGTGGAAAAAAAAGACAAAGAAATCTTCTATTAACCACAAAGCTAGTAAGGTTATAGATAGAACCTGGATGAAATATTTATAGTACATTCTTCAGCAACTTACACGCCATTCCCGTCTTTCAAAATCAACAACAATTGTAGATACTTATTAGTCATTTCCATGTACACCAAGTTCACTAATTAAACTCCTGGTCATCAAAATAATCACAACCGGTAAGTGCTAATAGTTTCTCATTCAAAGGAATAATGAATTCTGAAATTAGAATTAATAACAAGTATTCTTGACAATAATAATTCTATGCCGAAGTACTCTTAAGAGTATTTCGCCACCCCGGATAGGTTACCCGATGCAGTAGGTCTCATAGCTAATACTCCCCAGGATACAACAGTCACATCTTGCTAGCACCGCATGTGAATTAGCAAGGTCTCAGGAACCACTTATAGATGCTCAAGGGAACTTAATTTATATGTTTGTGATTAGAAAATGAAATTGACACAAGGAAAAAAATGGAGCATATGTATGTAAACCTCTGCCTTTTTTTTCCTCTTCCCAACCCACTATATATCCTCCATATACACGTACAATTAATTCATATTTAAGTGAAAGTTGAAACCGAAATTAATGGGGAAATTGTTGTTACAAAGACCAAATCAAAGCTTTGGACTAAAAGCAAGTAAAAGCCATTCAATAAACATTTCAACATGTGTAAAACGGCTAGCTTAGGAATAGGAAATATCAAGTAACCGTAAACTATGACCAAGCCAAAGGAATTAATTAAATAATAATAATTAATATATATAATACTTAACTTTAAAATAAATTATCAAATAAAATTCCAACAGACGAAGCTAAGAGTTTAAAGTACACATAACCAATTAAATAGCAAGTCTTTGAATCAACTTGCAACATGGGCTATAAGACTCCCCATTTAACAATCACCCGACTTAGAAAAGAACATCTTTATATAACTGAACTTACTGAAGTGTGTTTAAAGCTAAGAAGATTTGGGATCTAATACGAGACTTAAAATTTTGGGGGCCTAAAGTCATTGTTTTAGTGGCTGCCTCCTTAAGCCGGCCTTAACGATACTGCTTAATATATAGGTCTAGTTCCACTCAAACGGATGTAACGTTAGTAAATAAATAGAAAAGTTGCCTTCCTTAAGTATTGAAATGGATTTGTGTCTAAGGAGAAGTAAAAAAAGGATGGAAAGATGCATTAGCCAATCTTGTCTAATTTTTTTTTTCCAAATATGGCCTATATACACACCCACTCTAAGGGAAATCATATTGCTTGTCAATGATTCATCCATATGCATGACCATTAATTTGTTTGCTTCAATGGCTCCAAAACAAAATAAAGCCTCTTTATCGTACAAATTAATTCATTTCCACCTAATTCCAACTTCTTTTAAGGGATTAAATTTTATAAGGGAAGATCATCTTGTTGTTAAAAAGCCTATTCTCTTGACCCTAAAGTTCTTCCATTGATGAGATTCTCAAGGACAATAAGATATTTTAAAGTTGTGGTCAAAGATTCATTTCTTCACGTATAGGACATAACCTGTTGGGTTGGGGCTCTATCAGCCGACAAATAGCATTGCATTCTTTCCCAATCATCTTTTCTATAAATGTGCCTGCATTTTGCATTTAACATTGAACAAGTGCGCTAGTTGAATTGAAGATATGAACCAAAAATGCATGCTAGCAGACGAAAACAATCAAGGTCAATAAATTAAATCTTGTCAAAAAAAAAAAAAGGTCAATAAATTAAATAAAAAAAGGACGACACTTTATCATCGCTTGCTTGCCATAACATGAGACAACTTGATTAGTAGCAAGATAAATGCAAGAAACAAATTGTTTAACACACTTTATTCAAATTGTTATTGTTTTCACTAAATTTTTAGGGCCACCAAAATACATCAAGGTCAATAAATTAAATTAAAAAGGAAGACACTTTATAATCGTTTGCTTGCCATATCATGAGACAACTTGATCAGTGGCAAGATAAATGCAAGAAACACATTGTTTAACACACTTTTTTCAAATTGTTATTGTTTTCACTAAATTTATAGGGCCACCAAAAATTCATCAAGGTCAATAAATTAAATTAAAAAGCACTACTAAAAAAACAAAAATTAGTGAGAGGAATTTAGAGAGGGAAAACATGAAATTCCTCTCTAATTCATTCACTAAATTTTGCGACCAAAGAATTTGTGAGGGGTTTTTTTTTTTGTCACTAATTTCCCTCCCTAATTTCGTTTTTCCTTGTAGTGAAGGAAGAAACTTTATCGTCGTTTGCTTGCCATAACATGAGACAACTTGATTAGTTTTCTTCAACAAAAAAAAAAAAAACTTGATTAGTAGTAGCAAGATAAATGCAAGAAACAATTTTTTTTTGGGGGGATTGACTAGAAGTGTTCAATTCCCAATTCCCTTAACTAGAAGTCATGTAAACTGAGTTTACGATAGTGTACGTAAACCGAGAGTGCATAAGTTATGAAACTGAGTTTACGGTAGTTTTAAGGTAGTGTATGTAAACTCGTAAATTCAAAATACATATGGTAGTGTGTGTTTTGGGTAGTGTATGTCATACACTACCCAAAATGAGGAAATTACGTTTAAACAAGATGATTGATCTCTCATATTTATTTGTGAATAAAAAATATTTGAAGAGCAACAAGTTGGAATATTTTCGTGAGTTAACAAATTCAATGGTCTTTCCAAAAAATTATCCTTACCACTTTGCGAAATAGATATGGTCTAAGTAAAACTAATATAAAGATCACAAATCCAACATCTAATGAAATGTTTGGTTGAAGATAAATATGTGTATCACTATAAGAAGTTTTCTGATTCCGATTATGGCAAAGGTATTTTTTGGGATCATCCGGATTCCATCAAGTTGTTTATCACTTTTCATATTGTGATTATGATGGATTCCATCCGGATTCCATCAAGTTGTTTATCACTTTCCATCCCGATTCTGTTACTTGTGTTTGTCGATGTCACTACTACCGAGTTGACAAGTCATCTTACATTATTCTTAGCCTGTTTTTCAGTCATTTTCAGTAGGTTTTTCATTCAGAATATAGGAGTATTAGAGAAATTGCTTATGATTTCGGGACATTTGTAATGTTTTCTATATTTGAGTCATGTAATTCTATTCTTCCCGAAACATACCAATTTTAGGGTGTTTTGAGGTAATTCACGAAGAAATCATGCAAATTGGAAAAGCAAGACATCCAAAGACTCGTGAAGACTTTGAGAAGATCATGAATGAAGATTCAAGAGGCTTCTGAAGACATTACAGAGGGAGAAATTCTGTTCTTTGGTCCCAAGATATCTTATATGGAAGCAAACAACAAAAAGGACGAAGAAACTTTTGTCAAAAAAAAGGACGAAGAAACATGCATTTATGCACCTGATTGCACTCACATGCACTCCGAACATGGTCCATGCTCCTCCAAGGGTGGATTTTTTGCACTCTCATGCGCCTCAAAGTAAATAAAAATGGTGCACCAAAGAAGGTGGAACATTTTGTAAGTTCAACTAGGAGATAACCTTCTTTTTTAGAAGCATGTCAATGCACATGTTTCACAGTCAAAGTCAACACGCTCAAGTCGGAAAAGTGCGCGTGCTAGTAATAAGTCTCATAAACCTCATCTCGTTCAAGTTGACTTCTCACACAAGAGCAAAATCCCGTCGTTCATGCATTAATTTTTTTAAAACATGGTTAATGTCGAAGGTGATGGTCATTGTCGATTATGTGTTGTTGCAAGCTTACATGGTATGTCTATTGATGATCATCACATTATCTAGCTTGATCTTTTACGAGAGCTAACCGATATTTGCGAATGTTATCTACAACTAATTGGGACTCATAAATGATTCAACCATGTAAACAATGATTTGACTCCTAATGCAGTTAGCCCCGCACCTCAATATAAGTATGTGATATTTCTACTGTCAATCAAAAAAGGGAAGTCAAAAACCTTATTTCCCTTACGTGGTGCACCATTATTTAGAGACCAATTAATATGTCTTTCTCATGGCAGTGATAACCATTTTATAATAATAGCCTTTTTCTTTAGTGTTAGTTTGTATTTAATTTTATCGTTGTTGTGTGTAGCCGTCATAACTTATGTACTTGCCAAAGTACGGTAAGGGATTCTAGGGTTAAGAATCGTATGCTAGGGTTTTGACTAATGATCAGATGCCCTGAGAATGATCTCAAAGGTAGTATTTATAGCCTGCTATGGGCTTGGGTTTCGGTTGCTTGGCTCCCAAGCAACATGGGTATTTGCGTATTTTAGGCGGTTCCAAGAAGGTTCTAGAGGCTAAGCAGGGCGGCATCCTAAGGAGGACGCGCCTGGGCCCTGATAGCCTTTATGGAGGGCGTCCGAGCCCTTCTAGAGGGCGTTTAAGCCCTTCTGGAGGGTTTCTAAGCCTTTAGGAATATTATGACGGTTCAACTTATTTTACAGGTATATCTGAAGGCTAGGTGTATGATTCCACCCACGTCTATAATATGGGACCGCCACAGTAGAGATAATGCAGGACTCTCTAAGAGTCTAGATGTATCCATAGGATGATTAGTTATAATAAACTCACTCGTACGGTTAGTAATCAGATAATTTGAGATTATGTTGTTTTAGTTGAAAACCTCGAGAAGGATGAAGATGTGAAGAACATTTTTGATGATAAAGGTTGTAGATGGAGTTAAAGTTGAAGATGATAGTCTTGGAATTCATGATTGGGGTAGCATAGACACTGGAGAAAATTAGTTCAAATGTATATCATTAGAGAGCCAAACAATTATATATAATGATTTTTTGATATAATTATATGTTTATGTTTCTCAAATTTTATAGTTTATGAAAGTTTGTTAAATCTGCAAAGGTATAAATGCCTTTTTTTCATCGTTGGTTGGACTCTGTGATTTTGGAAATATAATCTGAAAATGCCTAAAACTAGCTTTCGACAGAATGGGATAAAAACAAAACTTTGGAGTGTGCAAGAAGAATGGAGTATGTATAATAAATTCACGAAAAACAGTTGCATTGGACTGATTCAAATATGGAATGTAGTAAAAAAATGTTCCAATTAATCAACGTGCGTGGCTGCAATAATTAGTGACAATTTCTTTTCCCGTGACTTTCGGATTATATAATCCTAAATATGCTTATGTATAAGAAACAATCAGAACCCTTTGCATTTCAGAAATTGAGAATTTTGTTTTTAAAAGCAACAAAAAAATAAAGTAAAAAATTCTAAAAATCAAATACACCTAATGCGAAAAAATCGGATTTTTCTGAGAATATGAAGAAAAAAAATAGGTCTAAACGATATGATTTTAATTTTGAGGGTCGGAGTCTTGTAAGAAATCTCTTCCAAGGGAGTCTTGTTCTTTGATTTTTTTTCTTTTGATTTTCTGAACAAGTTTCGAAGCAATCAAATTAATTAACTTGAAAACCGGATTTTTGATTGGGATATGGTGGGAAAAGCTAACAATGACTTAAAACACAAGGATGGAGGATTTGGATGGTTAATATGGTTCTTAAATTGGCTATCCCTATCACAAACAAGCCCAGTCTTTGTGTTGATACAAATAAGATTATATAATATGAACCTGTTTTTTCCGTGAATTCTTAGCACAAGAGGATGCATACGAGGTGTTCGGATTTTATAATCTGAAAAAAAGAAAAACAAAAAACGCACCCTATACATGCTTCAAAGTATGGTCTATAGGGGTGTTCAAATTATAAAATTCGTCGGACATTTTTTTTTTCTTTTCGTATTTTAAAATCCGAGTTGGTGATAAATGCATTTTTCCACCAAAAATATAGGAGAAAAACTCACTTTAGATTATATAATCCAAAAACTTTAAAAGGATAATCCTTACGGGAGTATTTTCATAATTAAGCAGGGTGCTTGCGAATAGAGTATAATGGAAAAAAAAAAGTTGCCTTATGAAAAATGTAGCAGTTATGTGCTCAAGGTTGGCACATAGTTTGTACACAATTATAGAAGCAAGTTATTCATTTGACAAATTTACAATCTAGATAATTTTTAATTTTTACAACCAAATACAATAAACAACTCATCCACCATTAAATAAATCCTTTTTAACAACCTCTATTTTTAACCATATATCTATCTTTCTTGTGTCAAAATTTTAAAACCAAGCTAGCAGTCTGTTCCCTCCCTTCATCTCCACCCCACTTTTAGCATCATCTTGTTGGCAGTGGAAACAACTCTTATATATATAAATTAAAAAAACAATTTTCTTAATTCTTTGGAAAGTACAAGATATTCTTGCTCACCTTTTCCCTCCTCCTGCCGGCAAATAATCCCGTCGCCGGCAACCGTTGCGCCACCCCAGACATTGTTCCTCTTGAGGTTTGTGCGTCTGTGTCATGAATTTGGAGTAGTCAATGAAGATCTAATTAGAATTTTTTGTAATTTTAGGGTTTTAATTGCAAATTTATAGAATATAAAAACCCAATTGAATCTTGATGAAAAAACAGAAGGACCTGCATGTTATTTGAATCTTTGTGCCATAATGAGTTGAATAGAAAATATTTGTAACGTTTCAATCCTTACAAGAAAATAAAATGACGAAATGGAGCTAAGAGAGGGTGCATGTTATGTTTAATAAAAAATTACTAGGATTAAAATTACAATAGTTCAAAACAAAATGTCTTGATTTTAGTTTGTACATTGTTATAAAAATCCATGGGTTGGATTCATATGAATGATTCTTCACTTTTAGGCACGTTTTAATTGTTTTACATGTTGTCGCTGTCAAAAAAAATTGTGTTGCACATTGTCTTGTGTTTTTTATAAATCAATCTATCAAATTTAACAAAACAGAAAATGGACAAGAATATGGTTGTTAAATCCCTTGGAAAAAAAAAAGTATTGCTGTTATTGATTGCCACTTTCAATGTTGAAACAGATCTTTTTTGTTTTTGGTACAAGTTGAAACATATCTTAATTATATATCATTTGTATTATTTGAATGTCATGTATGATTAATGATTAATATTTTTTGTTTGGTGTATTATCCTTGCGTTTTCAGGCTTAAAATTTTGAAGCCAAAGGAACTTGTGAGATTTTGAGTTAAACAAATTTTGGAGGAATTATTGTGGAGAATTTCTCAAATGAATAAAGCAGAAGATCTTGCAAACAATATAGAAAGTAAAGCTTCACAAATTGTTGTAGAAAATGATGTAAATAATAAAGTAAATTATCTAGATTATCTTCCAGATGAAGCAAAAGAGATATTGAAATCATTAGCAAATAAATGGGAAGATGTATTGGATGCAAATGCGTTGGAAGTTATTCCTCTTAAAGGGGCAATGACCAATGAGGTATTTCAGATAAAATGGCAAACAACAGAAGGTGAAATGTCAAGAAAGGTTCTTGTTAGAATCTATGGTGAAGGTACTGACATTTTCTTTGATAGGGAAAACGAGATTCGAACATTCGCATTCATCTCAAAGAATGGACAGGGACCTCGTTTGCTAGGAAGGTTTGCTCAAGGCCGCCTTGAAGAGTTCATCCGCGCAAGGGTAGTATTGCCTTTTTTTTCACTGTTTGTTCATCTTAAATCTTCACAACTTGCCTTTGAGAATATTGTTATTGTTAGATTTGGTTGATTATTGTTATTGTCAGACTTGGTTGGTGAATTGAAATTTAGGAATGAATACCAAAATAAAACTTTGCATAGATGAACCTTTGCCAAACATGATTTAGAATGAAATTGATTTAATTAAAATTGTGTTTTAAGTGAGACATTAAATATTTTCTTCATTTTATAGTTTTATTAATGACTATTTTATAATTGCCCTCGGGAAAATTGGGAAATGTTAGCAAGTACTATTAGGGCACTTGTTAAGAAACTAAAAAGATAAAGTTTATCTTGGAAATGATATATTCAACACCTTAAAACTTTAAAAATGTACTTTTTCTGCATCAAATTTATAATTTATTTCTATTTTTGCATTCTTAACTAATGCCGTAAGGACACTTGTTACCATAACCTATTAAAATTTTACTTTGAAAGGTGTGATTATGATATAAAACTTGATGTTATTTTTTTTATCTAATGTAAAAGCTACTTTGTGCTTTCTAGTTATGTTATTCAAGTTTGTAAATTATTTGTCTACAAATTAATTTCACACTAACTATCTATCAACGAGTTTAATGAGTTCATGCACTATGTGTTTTTATCAGACATTATCAGCACCCGATATGCGCGATCCATCTATTTCTGCTCTTATAGCCTCCAAAATGAAGGAGTTCCATGATCTTGACATGCCTGGTTCCAAGAATGTGTACCTTTGGGAAAGATTACGGTATGTGATATTCGAAAACACCGCTTAACAAGAAATGTGAGATAGAAGAATATGTTTGTGTGACAAATATGAACAAAATTTGACAATTCATATAAAATGTTATGTTAATGATTCAGACATTGGCTTATTGAAGCGAGGCGCTTGTTGCCACCCGAAGAAGTTGAGATGTTTCATTTGAACACAATGGACAAAGAAATCTCTCTTTTGGAAAAGGAATTGTCGGTAACTCCTCAACGCATAGGGTTTTGCCACAATGATTTACAATATGGTAACATCATGCTTGATGAAGTAACAAATTCTGTGACTATAATAGTGAGTTTCTCTTTATGCTAATTATAGTGAATTTTATAGTGTTGTTGCTGACATCTTTGTGCTGAAAATATGTTAAATTTTTAAAATGTACTTTTGTAACAGGATTATGAGTATGCAAGTTATAATCCAGTTGCATATGATATAGCAAACCACTTCTCTGAGATGGCTGCAAATTATCATACCGAAACTCCACATATTCTTGACTATAGTAAATATCCTGGTATGCGGTAAAATTTCTCATCATCATTTTCCTTTGTTGTATCCATTCAAGAATTACTTTTATGCATCTGCTTCTCTTGATAGATTTGGCGGAACGTCAAAGATTTGTGCAGACATATTTGAGCTCATCTGGTAACATTTTAGATTTTCCATATTAAAGATTGTGTTAGTGTATATGGTTCCTTTTATTTAACATACATAAATCTTTGGGTTAAATATGTTTTTGGTCCCTATAAATATGTCAACTTTTCGTTTTAGTCCCTCTAAAATTTTCCTTCAACTTTTAGTCCCTATAAAATTTTCAATCATCACTTTTGGTCCCTCTTTTAAAGTAAACTCATATGAAGAATTCATATTAGTTAATAAAATTTTCTAGAAAAATTTAAAATATTATAAGAATCACTCCAAAAAAAATTCAATTTTTTTTAACAAAACAAGAATTTAATATGAATTTTTATATTTTTTACGATTAAAAATTCATATTTAATTTGTGTTTTGTTAAAAAATTCTATTTTTTTTAGGAAATTATTTTAGAATATTTTACACATTTCTGCACAATTTCATTAAAAAATACAAAAATTAAATTAAAAATAGGGACCAAAAGTAGTGATTGAAAATTTTATAGGGACTAAATGTTGAAGGAAAACTTTAGAGGGACTAAAACAAAAATTTGAAATATTTATAGGGACCAAAAACATATTTAACCCTAAATCTTTTATGGTAACTTTTTGTTTTTCAGAAATGGAACAATAAAATACATGGTCTAAATTAAACAAATTGTAAATATACATGTAACTTTGCAATTCATCATGCATTGTTGTTCTCATAATGCAATTATTGGTTTTGAACTCAGGAGAACAACCTAGTGATAATGAAGTGCAGCAACTACTTGATGAGGTTGAAAAGTATACACTTGCAAGTCATCTCTTATGGGGCCTTTGGGGAATCGTTTCGGTATGTTTACTTTTTCACTCTAACATTTATTATTCAAGTCCTAACCTTCATATATTTTGAACATAGGAGAGTAAACATTTTAACCTCTATTGTCTTATCTAAACTATCTTCACAATACTTTGTTAAGGAGTATATAAACAAAATTGATTTTGACTACAAGGAGTATGCAAAACAAAGGTTTCAAGAGTACTGGTCAAGGAAATATCATCTTTTGAGCCCTAATGGATCTTCCCATGATAATGTTATAGCTGGTAATGGTAAATAAGCGCATTGGTACAATGACATTAAATGTAATATTGAGGAATTCTTTTAATTCCATTTACTTGCAGGGGGGAAGCATTGGCATCAATCGTCAATAAAAAATCAGCAAAGAGCACTCGTATCTCCAGGAAGTTGAAGAAATTTTTTGGTCTTGGTTTATTCAGATCAAAACACTAGAGTATTAATATTACTCTATATTCACCTTTTTAAATGAAAGTGGGAAACAATTTATAATTTTTCGAAGATTATAAGAATGAACCATGTACTTGTTATCATGTTATGTCATACAATGGACAAACTTTGTCAACTAATTTATTTGCTCACATGACAATAAGGCATAGGAAGATTATATGCTCATGTAAATTTTTATTTTTTATAAGTAAATATTAGTTTTTAATTATTACTATGTAATTTCAGTAACTAGTTTTTGAACCATAGATATGCCTCAAACCTTTCCCAACTAATCATGTCTTGATCAACTAGGATTATGAGCTGGCTGAAATAGTTATATTGTTTTTTTTTTCAAATTCAATACGAAAAGTCTTTGCCTTGTAAGTAATGCAATTATGCAAATTGATTCTAAAATGTTAAAGGGGTTATATTCATATACAAATTTGTCAGCAAATTGTTGAGATGAAAATTGTCTTATACTATCTATTGGAGTGCAAAAGAGGCGAAGAAGAAAGGGATATAAAAGAAAAAAAACAAATCAAAGAAGCAAGTTGGAGATTAAAAACAGCGAAAATGTATAAAAAGATACAATGGAAAATGGTGTTTGGATCAGAATTAAAGAGAGAAAAGACAATTATGAGGTAGAGACACTCAAGACTCGACCTTAATCAACCCACCAAAGAAAATGTTAAGGCAAAGAGATAAAGATTGTCTTATAATGTTAAGGCAAAGAAATAAAATTTTAACGTGGGAAAGACGCAAAGAAGAAAGAGATAAAATGTTAATGAGTGTTTTCCATAACACTTTTTAAGGATTTTAATCAGAATTTTTTTCGATCTTTTTTATAAGAAACAAGAGTGTAAAAAAATTTGGTCATTTTTATAAGAAACATTTACCAATTTTCAAATGTATTATATGTTTAATTTCATTTGTGCTCTTATTTATTATGAGTATGAATATTAAAAGTAAGTTAGTAGAATTAAAAATAATTAATACAAGGGTATTAATGGAACAAATTTAAATTTATAGGAATATTTTTTTTTTGGTTACAAAATTTATAGGAATATTAAATTCAAATAACAATTTTCTAGATGTTTTTTTTTGATATATTTTTTTTATTTTTTAGCATGTAATATAAGCGAAGTCTATAAATGTTTCATAGATGTTGAATTTTTTCATGATTTGTTTCAAGTATGATTGGGATGTTAAAAATACGACTTTCCACAAAAAAAATTATAATTTTTCGACAAGGAACAAGGAAATTATTAACGGTAAATTTTTGTTGTGGTGGGCGGTGGTTTGATGATAATGTCGTGCGCGCGGGAGGTAGGAGATGGTGCCCAAAGTTTATTTTGGTGGGATCCATGGATTGACGGGTTAGTTTTGAAGAATAGTTTCAGTCGCCTTTTTGATCTTGCTACCAATAAAATGGCAACGGTGGCTGAAATATATTCTCTTGGGTGGGGGGTTGAGGGTGTAGCTGGGCAGTGACGACGTCGTTTGTTAGCTTGGGAGGAGGAGAAGGTGCGGGAATGTAGTGATATGTTATCAAATATTGTTTTGCAGCCTACTCATCCTGACAGGTGGATTTGGCACTTACATGCCTCCAGCAGTTATAAAGTCACAAGTTCTTATAACCATCTGTTGACATCAACCAGTAACAACTTGGCGGTTACTCACATTACTGAAATTTGGAACAAGGAAGTGCCCCTGAAAATCAGTCTCTTCACTTGGCGTTTGTTACATGATAGATTACCAACAACGGACAATCTAATCAAAAGACTTATTTTACATCCAAATGCTCAGTTATGCGTGGGTGGATGCGGTACGATAGAAGATGCAAAGCACTTATTCCTCTCTTGTGATTTTTTTGGCAAACTTTGGTATGGTATTTCGCACTGGCTTGGTTACAACATAGTGTTTCCTGAAAATGTGTCAGACCATTTATATTAATTTGGCACCTTTAGCAGTTTTTCTAACAACAAACACTCATCTCTTAACCTTATTTGGCTATATTGCGTGTGGGTGATTTGACTTGAAAGGAATGCTCGGATCTTTCACAAAAAAGAAGCTTCTTTTAATTAATTGCAAGATAAAGTTAAGCTTCAATCTTAATGGTGGCTGACAGCAAATCGTCCTAGTTTTGTTTTCTCCTACCATTCGTGGTGGTTGAATCCTTTACCTTGCTTGAGAATATTTTTGTAACAGGGTAGCTTTCTTTTTTGAGCTTATTTTGGTTCTCCGTTTTTGTTATTACTTGTAATTGACTCTTTCAGCTGGGGTTTTGGCACTCCTTGTGCTGAATCTCAAGGCTTTCAATAATTTAATCCATTTTAGCTTCTTCAGAAGAAAAAAACGGTAAATTTTCGTTCCCCATAATTTCCTTAAAAAATTCATAATTAATCCGTCCATCGTTTAAAAAGTCTAAATTTTCATGGTGAAGGTTTCCAACCATTCCTAAAAAATTAGTGAACAAAATTTGACCCAAGATTATATGTTTACTCTGAACAAAAATGTAATTTTGCACGTTTTGGTTGAAAAAACAAAATAAACCAAAATGATTTTGAAATATTATGAAAATGTGTATATCCTTTCTATGTATTTTTATAGAAGTATTTTCAAACGATCGTCTCAAAATTTGATTTATAAGTCAAGATTATTTTGTTTTGTTTTTTTAGTTTTTGGTGCTTTTAAAAACTCATAATTAATCTGTCCCTTGTTAGACTTTTGTTTAGATAGCCATATTTTAATTTCTAAAACATGCTTCCAAAAAATCATAGAAAAATTCAACTTCTAATTTACTTTTATGGACTTTGCGTATATTACATATTTAAGAATAGAAAGTATATAAAATTATAAAGTTAGAATATGTATTTTAATTTTTACAGGTTCATGTTTCAGACTTCATGTATATTACATGGCCAATTTGAATAATTAACCCTTAATAAATAAAGTAAAACAAAAAGATACACTACTTCTGTTAGTGTCACCTAACACAAGACACTTCAAAAACGTAGTGGTCAAGGATTGGTGGGTCGGGAGTTGGTTTGAGGATAATGTCTGTAGGGTGGTTGGCGGAGGTAGTACCACTTATTTTTGGTTAGATAATTGGGTGGGTGGGGGGGGGGGGGGGGGGGGCTCTGAGCATGCAATTCCCCCGCCTTTTTGATCTGACCGTTAATAAAGGGGTGACGGTGAGGGAGATGGAGAGGAGTGGGTGAGGGGTCGGAGGTGGGGCGTGGGAATGGAGAAGGCGTCTGTTGGCATGGGAAGAGGATTATGTTTTGGAATGTTAGTCCTTGTTGTGTAATGTTGTTTTGCAGGATGACACTATTGACATGTGGGAGTGGATTCTTGATCCCATTAACGATTATACTGTTAAGGGGACATATCAGTATCTTGCGATGCCTAACACATCTCTGCAGATTGGCCTTTTTGATGCTGGTTGGTTGAAACATGTTCTGCTAAAGGTTTCTGTGTTTGTTTGGCGTCTTCTCCGCAACAGACTACCCACCAAAGATAATCTTATTCGTAGGCGAGTCCTCCATCATGATGATGTTGATTGTGTCGGAGGGTGCGGCGACCCGGAGACCATGTGTCATCTATTCTTTCGATGTGACTTCTTTGGTAGTTTGTGGCATCTCGTTTATCATTGGATTGATATCAATTTCACACCTCCAGGTTTCGTCAGTGAACATCTTCATCAGTTCGGTCATTTGGCGGGATTACCGCGGTTTACTTATTCTTTCTTCCAAGTGATCTGGCACGCAGACTGCTGGGTTGTCTGGAAGGAAAGAAACAACATAATTTTTTCCAACACTACAAATAATTTGGAGAACTTATTGGAGAACGTTAAGTTTTTGTATTTTGCTTGGTTGAAAGCTAAAATGTTCCCATCCGCTTTCAGTTATACTGACTGGTGGCGGGACCCTTTATTATGTATGGGTGTTAGAGAGGAGCTTTCTTCCATTTTATTTCTTCTTTTGGATTGCCTTTTGCTTCGGCAATTGACCTTAACTTTGTAATTTGTAGGGTGATTCTCTTCTGCACACCTTGTGCGAGTTGAATCACTCTTGGTGTTTAATTCCATTTTGATTTCTTAAAAAAAAAAAAGTTGTGTATTTTGATGGAACTATTTTCAGTTTTATAAATTATTTCCTTACCAAATTATTTTAATTATTTTTCCTCTTTTACCGTCAATTATTATAAATAATAGGATTAGAAATATAAATTAATACTCTCTTCTTTGGAGTAGACCTGAAAAATAAAATCTTTTTGACAAATTTAATATTATTATAAAATTTTCCGTCAAAAATTTTATTATTATTGAATTACTTAATATCTATTATTAGGTTAACGAAATCAATCATACATTTTAAGTAAGAAGCAAGTATAAAATGAAGAGAAAAAACTAGAGAGAAGGTTTGTGGTGAATGTATATATTATTATTATATGATGCAAAGAGAGATTAGACAAAATGAAAGAAATAAGAGTGAAAAAATAAGAGGAATCAGTGTGATAAAATAAGAAAATATAAAGATAATTTTTTTGGAGATAAAATGTGTTAATAACTTTTCTTCGCTCGATATCGGCTTTAGAAAAATTGCAATAACATACTGTACAATTTAGTTTACGATCCAAATTTAAAGTGTTGGGGAGTTGAAGGAGTTTAAAAAATAGGTCTAGGGTTCGACTTCTGCTAACAACTAGCATTTTCCTATAAAAGAAAAAGAAAATGTAGTTTACCGTATTTTATACTACAAGAATGCTGAGACCAATTAGTTAAGAGACCCTACCTTAGTCAACACACCAATGAAACCTTCCGTGCCAAATTAGTAATTTGTCTCGTTTCTCAAGTTGTGAAAGGTTGAGAGTGATGGTGTGGAAATCTACAACGTTTCGACAATCAAGTTGTAGCATAAGATGTTTTATAGATTTGTGATGGAAACATTACATACCTTGAATCACGGTGTTCCCTTCCTATTGTAGTATTATTCTCAATGGTTTCATAATATTAGTAGAAGTTTGTTATACCAAAGGACTGTAATTTTGAATTTAGAAACTTGGAACAAAATTGTGCATCCAGGAAAATTGGGGATTGAAAGTGCATTTAAAGATAGACATGACTTTTTTTTTTTTTTTTGAGAGAATAGACATGACTAAATTGCTAGTTAAAATTATCAATATAAGTGGCTATAGATCACTCTTTACTGATACATTTTCACATACTAGACCACATATTTTGCAAAAATTATTACACATTGATAATATAATTTATCAACGATAAGTTGAAAAACGCAATAAAAATATTATCGGCAATATATTTTACTTTTTTTTTTTTTTGCACAAAGCAATATATTTTCAAATAATATAAGGGTTTCCCCAAAAAAGAAGCCAAGGTCGTTAACCCAACTGACACTCCATATGTGCCACCTATATATAATGCATCCAAGGTAGACTAATTACAATATCTTAAACCTTCATATCTAGTGATAACATGGTGAGATTTATCTCTTCCCGAAATGCACTGCTCTCTCTGTTATTTTCATTTATAATCATATTAAATATAGTAATATGTGAGGCAAATGCTTCTTGCAACCAAAAAGACAAACAAATACTCCTTTGTTTTAAACATGGACTCACTGATCCATTAAGCGTGTTGTCAACATGGTCCAACAAAGAAGATTGTTGTGAATGGAGAGGAGTTCAATGTGACATCAATGGCAGAGTCACAAATATCAGCCTCCCTTGTTTCACTGATGATGATGACATCACTATTGGCAACATGAAAACGAATAAACCACATTGTTTGGCAGGTAATATTCATCTTTCTTTATTCGAGCTTGAATTTTTGAACTACTTGGATTTGAGCAACAACGATTTCAAATCCATACACTTGCCGTTGGATTGCCAAAACCTTTCATTAGTCAACACTTCTCATAGGAGTGCAAACTTTTCAAATGTTGCTCATCTTGATTTGTCAGAAAATGAGAATCTTGTGATTAATGATTTGAGATGGCTTCTTCGTCTCTCATCATCCATAGAATTTCTCAATCTAAATTCTATTGATCTCCACAAGCAAACTGATTGGCTTCAGATATTGACTAAGCTTCCTTCACTTTCTGAGTTACATTTGAGTAGTTGTCTACTTGAAAGTGCTAGTCCATCTCTTCTCTATCCCAATTTCACTTCACTTGAATATCTTGATCTTTCTTCAATGATTTCTTCTCTGAGTTGCCTGTTTGGTTGTTCAATCTAAGTGATATTTCTTATTTGAATCTTCAAGGAAATCAAATTCATGGAAAAATACCCAAAAAATTATTCAATCTTCGCAACTTGAATTCATTGTTTTTGAATGACAACAAGATGACTGGAACAATTCCAGATTGGATAAGCCAATTTTCAAACCTACACTATCTGAATCTCTATGGGAATTTATTAATTGGATCTATTCCAACAACTTTGGGGAACTTGTCATCCTTAATTCACTTCAATGTTGCCTCAAATAACTTGACTGGTAGTATTCCTCTAAGTTTGGGGAAACTCTCAAATTTGGAAGTATTAAAGGTTGGAGAGAATTACTATCTTTCTGGAATTCTGACCCATCGAAATTTTGCCAAACTCTTCAATTTAAAACAATTATCTTTGGGTTCACCCTTCATCATCTTTGACTTTCCTCCCCATTGGATTCCTCCTTTTAAAATTCATTACCTTTTCTTGGACTCTGCAGATCTTCAACTTATTCCATGGTTGTACACACAAACATCTCTTGTTGAACTTTGTATTAGCAACTCCTTGTTTAAAAATGTATCACCAGACATGTTTTGGAGTTGGGTATCTCACTTTGCGATTCTTTATTTAGAGGACAATGACATGCCTTGGGACATGTCAAATGTGTTGTTGAACTCTGAAGCTGTATGGTTGGTTGATAATGGTTTGAGTGGTGGCCTTCCTCAATTGACTTCAAATGTGAGTTTTTTGTGATAAGTGATAACAATTTATCAGGATCTCTTTATCCTCTCTTATGCCATAATAAGATAGAGAACAACAATTTGAAGTACTTGGATGTCACTGATAACCTTTTATCTGGAGGACTCACTGAATGTTGGGCAAACTGGAAATCACTTATTCATGTTGGTCTAGGGAATAATAATCTAATAGGAAGGATTCCACACTCAATGGGTTCTTTGTCCAACCTTATGTCATTGCATATTTATAACACTAAGTTGCATGGGGAGATACCAATGTCATTGAAAAATTGCCAAAACCTTGTTACTGTTGATCTTAGTAAGAACAAACTTTCTGGAAATATACCAAACTGGATTGGAAAGGGTGTGAAAGTTCTTCTATTGAGATCAAATGAATTTAGTGGTGACATTCCTTTACAAATATGTCAACTATCCTCTCTCTTTGTTTTGGATCTCTCAAATAATAGATTGACTGGAACAATACCTCAGTGCTTACCAAATATCACCTCCATGGTTTTAAATAATGTTTCACAAGATGAATTTTATATTTTAGATCCTGTTTCACGTCTCGCTTTTTTAATCTATGTTCCATTGCTAGCAAAAGGAAACAGCTTAAACTATGATAAGTTTATGCATGTTATTGACCTATCTAAAAACCATTTGTCAGGTAAAATACCTTTAGAAGTATTCAGACTCACTGCATTAAAATCCTTAAACTTGTCACAAAATCAATTAATGGGAACCATACCAAAAGAAATTGGCAACATGAAACAGCTAGAGTCCCTTGATCTGTCAAACAACACACTTTCAGGAGAAATTCCTCAAACCATGTCTTCTATGTCTTTTCTTGAGGTATTGAATCTCTCATTCAACAATTTGAAAGGCCAAATCCCATTAGGAACCCAACTCCAAGGCTTTACACCACTTAGTTATATGGGTAATCCTGAACTCTGTGGAGCTCCACTCATTGAGAAATGCAAACACAACGAAACCCCTGGTGAGGTCACAAAAGTTATGGCAAATAATGAAGAGGAAGGATCTGAGCTAATGGAATGTTTCTATATGGGCATGGGAGTTGGATTTGCAATTGGCTTTTGGATTGCTTTTGGCTCCCTTTTATTCAAGAGGACATGGAGGCATGCCTACTTCAATTTTCTTTATGATGTCAAAGATCAGTTTATGTCAAGATGGAACTTTTCAATACGGTAAGCAAAGCCGGTTTATTAATTGAGAAATGATATTTGAACATCCATTTTTTGACAACTTTTGTGACAACTTTCTCTCTCATACTCACATTATTTTTTACTTTATCTCTCTATTGCTTTGATTTTCGTGCCAATACCGACTTTTCCTTTGTAAATTATGGTTGTCCCATAAGTTGTCCACCAAATGGTTGTTCAAATAACACTCCTCTTATTAATTTTTGTGTTAAAGTTCACTTATCAACATAATGGTTTTTTACCCCTTTGAAATGCAAATTTAAAATTAATATAAGTAGACAATCATTTTTTAGAAAACTGTTTGTGAACAACTTTTCGAGTAAATCATCAACTTGTTTTCTATCTTTGTAAGTCACTTTCAAATTATTGTCCGACTCATTATTGTCCGACTATTAATATTTTAAACTATATGCATTCTCTTTGTCAAAAGTTTTTCAATTAGGTTTCATTCTTTATGTTTGTCACATGAAGAGAGACCTTGAGAAACTTTTAACAAAGACATCAACTAGTTTAAAATATTAACAAAGTCGTGACTAATGAAATAATTTTAGAGTGGCTTACAAAGCAAGAGACCAATTTAATGGTTTAATTACAACTTTACCTTAAAAGCAATTATACATCTTTAAGTTGTAAAAATAAATAAAAATTTATCGCAACTTTCAAAGTATATTTTTTCTCACTATTTCTTTTTCTCCCAACACATTATGATAATTAAGCACACATTTTCGTCTTTGGAAAAAGAAGCTACAAATTTTGGTGATGAAGATGAATTTTTACATATTACTATCTCAAGTTATTTTAACTAACCACTAATAGTTTACTTTCTATTAAATTTTAGAAGTTATCTAATATGAACCCGATCTAACTGTAGACCCTTATATTGTCGATACGTTTTAATAAAAAAAATCTCAATTTTCACTATTTTTTATTATAATTTTTTTTTTTTGGTACAAAAATTTATTTTTAATAAAAATGGTAAATATTCACTTTCGAACAATTTTTGTGCATGTACTCGAAATAAAACTATATATAATCTGTCCCCGTGAGTTTAAGTCAATTCGTAAAGACAATGCATAATTAATGCAAGGTCTGGGGTTTAAATCCCGAACACAAAAAAAAACTATATTATATATAATCTAAATCGATATGCATCACAAATTTTACTGAATGTAATTTTTGCAAGTCATTTAATATCAGTATTGATTTATTTTGCAGGTAGACAGCATGTCATGGACCGATGTTTTTTGCGACTTTATGGAAGTGCCTTATTCTTTGGAGTATCTTTCAGTTGTGGTGTTTAATAAAACTCTAGTTGTCTTCCTGCAAAAATAAACTCTAGTTGTCTTTAGATTGTTTACAAGTCTCCATGTAATTTAAGATTAGTGTGAATTTGTAAAATAACACAAGTACTGTTATAATAGTACTACCTAAATAATTTCTTGCATGTTTTTCGATAATGGTTCAACAGTAAGTCAAATAAATAAAAGAATAAATAAAGTTTCAACATGTGACGAGAAAACCCAAACATAGAGAATTCCCAAGTATCACTAGTTTTCTATATTATTTTTTAAGAAATCAAAATGAAATATATTAAAACGGTCAAAATTTCCTAATCAGTACAAAAAGAAAATAGACTAAAGAATCAAGATACAACAACTAGAAAACCAAAATGGGAAAACAAACAAAAAACAATAAGCTCAAACTAGGTAACAAGTCCCAAACAAGCAACCGGGATATGCCACTATAGAGCTGAAAATCAAAAGACAAAACATTGGTTTTCAATTTCAACCATGATAAGGTTCAAAATTTAACTTTGTAGACAACATGATGAATCAAAACCTGATTATGCTAAAAAATGAGAGAATTTATTTCCTTCCATGTAATACACACACCAGCTAACCTGATCAAATAAAAAAATAGACAGTAATTTCTTTGAATAACCTCCTAAAAAGATAGACCGATTGTGTCCATCGCTAACTATTGGTGAACCAATACAGAGACCATCGAAGACCGAACAACTCCGAAAAAGATGATCAACACTTGTTCATCATTCACCCACCTGAATAAAGAATATCATTTGGTGCTATCACTCGACGTCGCTGTTGTGAATTCGTTGTGAAAAAAACACCAATAATAAAACTTGATGCGTGGAGCAAATTAATACCAAGCAATCAAATCAAGCGGGTGACAAATATAATTCAAACAAAAATAAACAGCAAGAGATAAAGGAAGAAGGAGAACACAAGAATCTGTTTACCCAGTTCGGTCTAATGATGACCTACTCTGGGGGAGAGAGCAGCTCTCCGTTCCACTATAATGATATGAGTTTCTTTACAAAGAGATATTGAGTTACAAGAATCAGTCTTCAAACCTAATTCTACCCAAGTCCCAGCCTCTTCCCGTGACCAAGAGACTCAATCCTAATAGTGCTTTGTTCAAGGTGAATCAAAACAATCCCAACCCTAGTGTTTGTTGCCAAGAGAAATTCTCTATAAACCCTAGTTTGTATGTTGGCTTCTAAACCCTGTTTTTCTACACACATAATCATCTGATACAAGGTTTAATGCATTTGAAAGGAGTTTTATAAAAAGATAGAAATAAATTATTAAGTGGGTCCCAGTAATAACTATATATCATTAAATTTTAACAATACTTTATCCATTTATTCATAATTATATAACTTTAAAATATTGGATTAATTTCATTATAAACTATAAATAACCTGTTAACAACAACCAAAAAACCAATTGATACTCCACAGGGGTGTGCGGCCTATAAACAATGCATCCAAGGTAAATTTGTGAACCACCCAAAATGACCTGGTCTTTTTATTAGATAATATTTTGCTCAAAAAACAAATTACAAAGAATTATTAACAAAAAAAAAATTACACAATGATAATATAATTCATCAATGATAAGTTGAAAAAAACAGTAAAAATATTATCAGTAATATATTTTACCTTTTTTTTTATAAAAAATGATGAAAATATATTATCAACAATTTTCAAATAATAATAATAATATAAGGGTCTCCCCAAAAAGGAAGCCAAGGTCGTTAACCCAACTGACACTCCATATGTGCCACCTATATATAATGCATCCAAAGGTAGACTAATTACAATATCTTAAACCTTCATATCTAGTGATAACATGGTGAAATTTATCTCCTCCCAAAATGTACCCCTCTCTCTATTATTTTCATTTGTAATCATATTAAATATAGTAATATGTGAGACAAATGCTTCTTGCAACCAAAAAGACAAACAAATACTCCTTTGTTTTAAACATGGACTCACCAATCCATTAGGCATGTTGTCAACATGGTCCAACATTGAAGATTGTTGTGAATGGAGAGGAGTTCATTGTAACATGAATGGCAGAGTCACAAATATCAGCCTCCCTTGTTTCACTAATGATGATTTCATTATTGGGAACAAAAAGAACAAAACGCATTGTCTGGCAGGTAAATTTCATCTTTCTATATTAGAGCTTGAGTTTTTGAACTACTTGGATTTGAGTAACAATGACTTCAACGCTATACATTTGTCGTTGGATTGTCAAAACATGTCATCAATTAACACTTCTTATGGGAGTGGAAACTTTTCCAATATTGTTCATCTTGACTTGTCTCAAAATGAGAATCTTGTGATTAATGATTTGAGATGGCTTCTTCGTCTCTCATCATCCTTACAATTTCTCAACCTGGGTTATGTTAATCTCCAAAAGGAAACACATTGGCTTCAGATATTGACCATGCTTCCTTCACTTTCCGAGTTACATCTGAGAAGTTGCTCACTTGAAAGTTTGAGCCCCTCTCTTCCATATGCCAATTTCACTTCACTTGAATACCTTGTTCTTTCTGGAAATGATTTCTTTTCTGAATTGCCTATATGGTTGTTCAATCTAAGTAGTCTTTCTTATTTAAAACTTGGGGGAAATAGTTTCCATGGCCAAATACCAAAAATTTTAATGAATCTTAGAAAATTGGATGTGTTGAATTTGGAAGACAACAAGCTGAGTGGAGCAATTCCTGATTGGCTTGGCCAACTTGGAGGTCTAAAACAACTTGTTCTCTCTTCTAATTCATTTACTAGTTCTATTCCTGCTACTTTGGGGAATCTGTCATCCTTAATATACCTTGTTGTTTCCACAAATCACTTGAATGGAAGCCTTCCTGAAAGTTTGGGCCATCTATCAAATTTGGAGGTGTTAGGTGTTGATGAAAATCCTCTATCTGGAGTTCTGTCTGATAGAAATTTTGCCAAGCTCCCAAATTTACAACGTTTGTTGTTTGGTTCACCTTCCTTTATCTTCGATTTTGATCCCCACTGGATTCCTCCTTTTAAACTTCATGGGCTTGTTTTGCAGTATGCAAATCTTAAACTTGTTCCATGGTTGTATACACAAACAACTCTCACTAGTCTACGGATAAACTTCTCCTCGTTTAAAAATGTATCACAAGACATGTTTTGGAGTTTGGCATCTCATTGTGTATTTCTCTCTTTAGGCAGAAATAACATGTCTTGGGACATGTCAAATGTGTTGTTGAACTCTGAAGTTGTATGGCTGGTTGAAAATGGTTTGAGTGGTCGCCTTCCTCGATTAACTTCAAATGTGATTATTTTTAATATATATGGTAACAATATGTCTGGGCCCCTTTCTCACCTCTTATGTCATAATATGAAAGAGAAAAGTAAGTTGGAGTACTTGGTCGTCTCTAGTAACCATTTATCTGGAAGACTCACTGAATGCTGGGTAAACTGGAAATCTCTTATTAATGTTGTTCTAAGCGGTAATAATCTAACAGGCAGGATTCCACACTCAATGGGTTCCTTATCCAACCTCATGTCGTTGCATATTTATAATACTAAGTTGCATGGGGAGATACCAGTGTCATTAAAAAGTTGTCAAAAACTCATGATTGTTAATTTTAGGAACAATAAATTTTCTGGAAATATACCAAATTGGATTGGACAAGATATGAAAGCTCTTCAACTAAGGTCAAATGAATTTAGTGGTGATATTCCTCTGGAAATATGCCAACTATCTTCATTATTGGTTTTAGATCTTGCTGATAATAGATTAACAGGAACAATACCTCACTGCCTACATAACATGACCACCATGATTTCCAATAATGCTTCAGCAGATGATACATTTTTTATTACAACTACAATTGTCGCAGGTGATAGATTTCCAATCACTATTCCACTACTTGTAAAAGGCAATGACTTGAACTATCGTAAGTATATGCATGCCATTGATCTTTCTAACAACAATTTGTCCGGTAGAATTCCTTTAGAAATATTCAGGCTCACTGCATTACAATCCTTAAACTTGTCACAAAATCAATTAATAGGAACCATATCAGAAGAAATTGGCGACATGAAACAATTAGAATCCCTTGATTTCTCAAACAACACACTCTCAGGAGAAATTCCTCAAACCATGTCTGCTCTGACTTTTCTTGAGGTATTAAATCTCTCATTCAACAATTTGAAAGGTCAAATCCCATTAGGAACCCAACTTCAAGGCTTTACACCTCTTAGTTATATGGGCAATCCTGAACTTTGTGGAACTCCACTCATTAAGAAATGCAAAGATGATGCCCCTGATGAGGACACAAAAGTTATGGCAAAAGAAGAGGAAGGATCCGAGCTAATGGAATGTTTCTATATGGGTATGGGAGTTGGATTTGCAACAGGCTTCTGGATAGTTTTTGGTTCTCTTTTATTCAAGAGGACATGGAGGCATGCTTACTTCAATTTTCTTTATGATGCGAAAGACTCGTTTATGTCAAGATGGAACTGAAGTGCACTCTTTCACTCGAAACTTTTCAATATGGTAAGCAAAACCAGTTTATTAATTTTGATGTGTTTTAGTTTACTTATCAACATCACAATATTTTTATCGTAAAAGCAAAACATCACATTCTTTGTTCCTTTAAAATGCATATTTAATATTTAATATTAATCTAAGTAGGCTATTATTGCTTCAGAAAACTTTTTGGAGAACAAATTTATGTACCTTAAAAGAAATTACATAATTTTTTTTTAGAAAAAAAGCAATTACATATTTAAGTTTGTAATAAAAAAATTGTAAGTCACAGACTCACAACAATATATCTTTTCTCAACTTTTACTTTTTTCTCGTGTAAGTATAAATTTTGGTGATTAGCACGATTTCTTACAAAATAATCTCGTAATTTTTTTCCCTCTGTTTTTAGGGGGTTTCTTACAAGTGTAAAAAATATTATTTTTAAGATAATATTTACCTTTTTTATTTGTTTAACAAGTGCAAAAGGGGCACTAGTATTCAATACAAAATTTGAACTTACGAATGTAAGTACGTAACTCACATCCTTCTTGAAGCCTCATAACACGTATGATAATTAAGTACAAATTCCATGTAAAAAATGATTATTCTGAATTTGGGGACAATCAAAAGACATTTAAATTAAGTGCATGGAATTTTGTACTTAATTATCATCACATGGTTATAGTACATGTAATTTTTTTAAGATAACAATTTCTGAAGTTATTATGACTATAATTTTGATGTCTTTTTATTGTTTACAAAATTCCATGTACAAATTCCATGTCTTTTGAGAACAACTTTACGCACTAAAAATCAGTTCGATGAACAAATATACGTGATGATAATTAAGTACAAATTTTGGTGATTGACATGATTTTTGACATAAAAGTATTAATTGGTGTAAATTTTTCAAGTTTGACACTTGATATGTGCGTGTACGCGCACTACATTACTACACCCTTCGGTCACTATTATAAACAAAAATCTATATTTTAGATTCATTCAATCGATGATGTATATGGTCTTTATTATAGACCACATACATAATTTAATAAATGAATCTAAAATATTGATTTTTGCTTATAAGAGGGTGTCCTTGAAAATACAAATTTGTAGTAAGTTGAATCCATGTACTATACTAGTAAGCGAATACAATTAGGCAACTCATACATGTACTATACTAGTAAGTGAAAAGATGGTAGGATGGTAAAAGAAATTCTCAAAATATATTTGACAAAAATAAAACAATATCCAATCCAATCAATCCAATTGCTATAAATAGATCATGTACAAATCAGGTTGAGGCACCTCCTAGGGGAGCAAAAGTACGACCCTCTTCGGTTCGTGTTCTCCGGTCTTCCTTCTTGATTTTGTGCAAAACTACGAGTGACTTCCATCTCTGGTATGTTTACAGACATCTCTGCTCATAATTCATCTCAGGGGCGGATCCAGACATTTGGTACAAGTAGGGCTAAAATCTGACAAACACTTACGGTGGCTACCGAAAAAAGCAAAGCAACCTTCAAAATCTTATGAATTATAGCAAATGTGTCGCACTTGTTTGTTTCCACAAGATTTGCACAAGGTTGTTTACTTGTTGTTATTATTCTTGACATATTGGGTCTTATTTATAAGGGGTAATAACTATTTTGGTCCCCAAATGTGTAAGGAGTAACCATAATAGTCACTCAATGTATCAAAATTTTAAAATAGTCCCGGATTGTTCACTTTGTTAGTCACATAACATTAAAATAATTTGTTAAAATTGTCATATTAGTCCTTCAATATACTTATCTATTGTCACCTCAAAGACTATTTTAACTAATAAAGTGCAAAATTAGAGGCTATTTTAAAATTTAAATACATTGAGAGACTATTGTAACTACTCGTTACACATTTAAAGATCAAAATAACTATTGTCCTTATTTATATATAATAAAAAAAATATGAAAATTGAATGTGTAGCTTTAGCCACACATGGACCGTGAATGGATCCGGCCCTGTTTCATCTTCATCAAATTTAGGGTTAAATAGCTATGATATATATTTAGTTTTATACAATTTATCAACAAAAAAAAAATGATCATGGAGACTCCACAAAAAAAATGATCATGGAGACTCCACGATTGAACAATTTTTTTTGTTTTTGTCAAGTAGCCTATTGGCTAGAATTCACCTTTTTCAAGGTGAATAAGTGGGATGTCCGGGGTTCGAACCCCGACCCCTGCATATAATAATGTATGTCCCTGCCAACTGAGCTATGATCACGGGACCACGATGGAACAATTTAATGATGATACATTAAAATTACAAAATTAACAAAATGAATTTCTAAAATTTAAAAATAAATTAGTATATGTTATTTGCAAGGATGAGACTTAGTTCCCGATATTCCCAATATTTGAACAAACCCTGATCAAAGCAATCCATGAAACTTAAAAAAAAAAAAAAATAATATCAAAACTTAAGTATTATTCTCAAGAAGAGCAAATGAATAACTTGATCAAATTTGCCCTTGGGGAGTTCCGGATTATATAATCCGGAATGAAGCAGTGCACAGAACTGAAACAGATTTGCATGTCATTGTGGTTTTTATCATTTTTTTTTTCAATAAATCATTATATATGTTTGTATAAAAGACAATTAACTTAAATATTATATCAAAAAATGATTATATATATATATATCATTATACCAAAAAAAGTTGAATTTATATCATTACACATTTCACCCTAATGATATACATTTCAACTAAACTAATGATATATATCTAATCTATGGCGCCGAAAGATCAATGGGACTGCCATCCACTTCAACCTTCACACCAGGAGCAGGACCAGCACCAACCCTCTCATCGGGATCAAGATTTTCAACAATGTACAATTCTTCATCATCTTCTACGACCGCTACACCCGTCGCCCGACTTAGCTCATTATAATCTGCCATCCGGCTGACATATCTATCGGGCCAGGTGTCTGCATCCTCTCGATGGTATTGTCTCCATAGAGCGGAAGTGGGAGGAATCGGACAACCAACCTTCAATTTCAAGGCCATAAAATGGTTGTCATTCACATATGCCAGACATATCAACGGATCGATAGTTGGAGGCGGCGGTGGACCACATAGAGGGAAAAAGGTTTCTGATTTCCCAATAGACAACACAACAACCGTTTGGCTGAATTTCTGTGCGATGAGGAACCCCATATCTAGCATTGTCATCCATTTATCCGGTGGTGCATTGCCAATACCGGAGTAGGATAGAGCGTCCAAGACCTCGTTATACCGCCTATCATCATTAATCATCCTCCGATAGCGGTCATTTTCTACACCGATAAGCTCTTTGTAAAGGTTGTACCGGACTAATACGTGATCATCAACAGTTAAGTTACGTAGGACCGCAACTGCTCGGAACCCACAATGGCCATCACCGGGTACATCCGTAACCTTTTCAATAAAGCCATGCATCCAAATTGGGATTTGGTCTTTGTGTGGTATGCGGACTTCAACGGGTGATGTCTTCTTTGGATTTTTTGGGATTGGCTTAGGAGGAGTAGGAGACATGTTGCTTTTCCGTGCACTCTTTCTACTCGTACCTGTTGACAGAGAGAGGTTACTTTAAAGTACCTCATTTGTGTAGTTGGTTCATTATAGTCCTTTTTGTGTTTTTTATTGGTTTCACTTTACGTTATTTTCCAAGTTACCAATTTTAACAAATTTTATTATTATTTTCATTTTAGTCCCTATTCTTCTTTTATTTTCATTTTAGTCCTTTTTGTTATTTTTCTTTTTTAGTCCTCCAATTTCTGATAATTGCACTTTAGTCCTATAGTCTTTATTTTGGCAGTCCAGTCCTTGTATTGTTTTTGCAGTTTAGTCCTTGTCTTTTAGATAATTGCAGAACAGTCCTTCAATTTCCAAAAATTGCAAAAAAGGTCCCAAGTCAGAATTTCAAGTCCAAGGCCGAGCCATTCAGTCCAAGTCCAGGTGTCACCATTTCATTGGGTCACAACTACACATGGCAGACTATAAAAGGCCACCTAATCAATGCAACATAGGGAACACCATTCATTTTCTGCCAACTCACACAAACACAATCTCATTTCCCTTTTCCAGAAAAACGGATCAAAGTCCCAAATTCATATGAACTTCATCAAGAACACATGAACCAGAAACCCTAACCATTTCCAATCTCATCAATCTCGAACAAATTCATCACAAAAACTCATCAATTCACAACAATTTTCACACTGATTCATCACAGAATAACCAGAATCTCAGAATTCACCAAGAACACAAAAGAACAATCACAAACCCTAACTTTTCCAGAACCACAAATTGAACCAAATTGAAGCGAATTTCGTGAAGTTCTCAGAGATTCAAATCTGAATCTTCATCATCGAACCAAAATCACTGCAATTCCAGCACAAATTCGTCACCGAAGTGACAAATTCATACGATCACAGTGTTCGAATTTGAGAAGAAGAGGAATCGAAGAAGAAGAATCAAACCGGTGAAGAAGAAGAAGAAGAACACCGATTTATTTTCGGTTCAACTATTTACCAGAAAGCTTTCTTGTGAATCTTTTGTTCGAATCTCCGAAGCTCGAAGAGGTAAACCTTCGAAATCACCGCTTATTTTCCAGCTTTCAATTGCATGAGTAGTGTTCTTCACTAATCGGTGTAGATCGAACAAATACGAAGGATCTTGCTTCAGAAAACTTATTGAAAGCTTTTGAAAAAAAAACTTTGAAACCGAAGGGTCTGGATGTAGATCTACACCGATCCAGTGAATATTAGGAAGAACGAGTTAGGTTTTCAAACTCAGATGGAAAGAACGAACACACCAGTGTAAAAAGTTTTCAAAAGCAGTCAAGAATGAGATTCCGACGCGGTGGTTCCGTCACCGGAAACCTAACCGTCGCCGGAACCTTCATCGGTGTTCTTGTTTTTTCCAGAAATTCGTGAGGTTGAAGATGAAGGTTGTAGAGAGAAGTGAGAGCTTCTCTCACTAAACAACAACGAAGAGAGAGAAAGAAGAGAGGAAATGAATTGGACCGGTGTTCTTGTGCTTTTATAGGCACTTGAACCGGTCCGGTTTATTTCTGGTTTAGCCTTCCTTCGTTCCTAGCCTTTAGATCTAGGGTTAATGACGTGTACGTCGTGGATTTGCCTGTTCTGTGTGTCTGCTTTCTCTTGCTGTGGTCTGCGTGTTTTTAGCCTTTAGATCTAGGGTTTTGATGGAGTTGGATCAATCCAACGCCTCTGAGGCGTTTGGATGATCCAGATCCATCAATAACTGTGGGCTTGGGCCTTTTTGTGCTGGATTTCGTTCTCTTGTCATATTTCTTGCTATTTTAACACTGTATGTTGATAATTACACCACTGTTTTACCAAAAACCTTTTAAAAAATTCCTAAAAAATTGTTCAATGATTTTCTTGATATTTTTGATGAATCTTGATGTGTTTACATGTTAGGCATTGATCAAAAATATAAGGAAATGATTTGTTCTTTCTTAATTCAATTCCTTTTCATTTCTTGTTAAAAATCTTGTTAAAAATTTCTAAAAAATCTTGTGGACTTTCTTGCAATCATTTTTTGATACTTAAGGCTTGTTTCTCATAATATTTTGACATGTTAAAAATGGATAAAAATATAGGTGAATTTGTTTGTGATTTTTGGTGCCTTTTGTCAATGTTTGTGAAGTTTTTTTGTATGGTTTGATCCCAATATTTTGTCTCATGATGATTGATACTTGATGAATAAATTTTGTGATATGTTTGTCTTTAGTTTAGTGTATTTGGTACTGTTTGTGATGTATGGTGTTAGTTTCTTGTTTTACAAGTCATGTAAATAATTGTTTGTGAAAATAAAGTGCCAAATGTGTCTAAAAATATATCATAATTCTTGACTTGAATATGTTCTTATAATTCTCACATTATTGCTGCAATAAAACCTTTGAAAAATTGTCATGATATGAGGATTATAGGTCATATACTTGTTTTGATGTTATGATAAATTTTAGGTATATTTTGCCACTTTTATGTTAAGAGTTTTGTTACTTTTTTGCAAGTTTTTTTTAGTGTTTCTTTTGCTTATAATTTCTATTCTATTATGCCTTATGCTACTAACCCTCTCATTTCATGTTTCATTCATCCATAAGCATCTCATCCTCCATCTTATATGCTTAGCTTTTGTTTCTTGCACTTTAAATTTTGTCAAGACTTAGTATGTATAACCTAGGGTTGTTTTGTACTTTATTTTATGCAATTTAAATTCTTGCAAGACCATAGCATGTAAACTAGGGCATATGTAAAGGACAATGAACTTTAATGATGTACACCGACACATGCACACACATCACATGGATACTTTAGATGTATGTTTAGGGAATGTATGCTTTAGATGTATGCTTAGGAATCGCGATACTTAGAAAAATTCCCTTTTCCAAAAAATGTGAACGACTTCACTCAAATAATTTTCCAAAGAAACCTTGGGATCAAAATCCCATTGAATTTTCCCTTTATTTTCTTAAACAAAAACCTTAATGAACTTTAATCATACTTAGACCTTTTTGCAAAATAACTAATCACACCTCACATTTTCCAAATCTTATGCCCTTGAGGCCTCTCTCTCTTATTCTTCAGAATTCCATTTTCAAAATTAAAATCAACCAACAAAAACAAAAACATTTTTTTGGAAGAGAACTACATGGAGTTTGATCCCTTAAAAGGGTATGTAGGCAAGAAGTCAAAGCTTCTCCAAGTCCAATAAAACAAAAATCCAAACACATTCATCTCCCTCCAATTCTTAAACTAGCAAACCCATAGGTGTAAATAATATTTTCAAATAGCATTTAAAAATAAAGCGCGCGCGCAGAGAGTAAAGACGGCTCCTATAGAATACTATAGTCGTTGTGGGTGCCTAACACCTTCCCATAACGAAAACAACTCCCGGACCTCGATTCTCAAGGGTTTTTTTCTTATTTTTCCCTTCCCAAGAAAAAATGAGATATCAAAGGTTAAAAAGGTTCAAACTTAATCAATGTTTGACACCCGAAAAACCAAGACAAAACAATTACAGAGGGAGAAATTTTGTTCTTTGGTCCCAAGATATCCATATAAGCAGCGCTGCGCCACTAATACTTTCTGGATGACAAAATCAATTTCATAACGTTTCTATGCAATATCATTTGAACTCTATGTAAAAGGTAGCAACTTGTGGTGTTAAGAAGTGAAAACTGCCAAATGTAAATTGTATAAAAACATGTGGATTGTAGAATGATTTTTTTTTTTGGGTAATAATGTTTTCATGTGTAGTAAACAACCGAGATTCAAAATGAATTTTCAATTTAAATAAAAATAAAAAAAAAACCAAATTTTATAAAACTATAAAAAAAAAATAATGCTTTGTGGCGGAGTCGATTGAATATGGTGTCGAACATGGTAGTTAAAATCTAGAGTGTTACTTTTCCCACCCTATGCATTTCCTAGCGTGCCCTATTATTTTCCAAATTTGCCCTCGGGGAGTTCCGGATTATATAATCCGGAATGAAGAAGTGCACAGAACTGAAACAGATTTGCATGTCATTGTGGTTTTTATCATTTTTTTTTTCCAATAAATCATTATATATGTTTGTATAAAAGACAATTAACTTAAATATTATATCAAAAAATGATTTTATATATATATATATATATATATATATATATATCATTATACCAAAAAAAGTTAAATTTATATCATTACACATTTCACCTAATGATATACATTTCAACTAAACTAATGATATATATCTAATCTATGGCGCCGAAAGATCAATGGGACTACCATCCACTTCAACCTTCACACCAGGAGCAGGACCAGCACCAACCCTCTCATCGGGATCAAGATTTTCAACAATGTACAATTCTTCATCATCTTCTACGACCGCTACACCCGTCGCCCGACTTAGCTCATTATAATCTGCCATCCGGCTGACATATCTATCGGGCCAGGTGTCTGCATCCTCTCGATGGTATTGTCTCCATAGAGCGGAAGTGGGAGGAATCGGACAACCAACCTTCAATTTCAAGGCCATAAAATGGTTGTCATTCACATATGCCAGACATATCAACGGATCGATAGTTGGAGGCGGCGGTGGACCACATAGAGGGAAAAAGGTTTCTGATTTCCCAATAGACAACACAACAACCGTTTGGCTGAATTTCTGTGCGATGAGGAACCCCATATCTGGCATTGTCATCCATTTATCCGGTGGTGCATTGCCAATACCGGAGTAGGATAGAGCGTCCAAGACCTCGTTATACCGCCTATCATCATTAATCATCCTCCGATAGCGGTCATTTTCTACACCGATAAACTCTTTGTAAAGGTTGTACCGGACTAATACGTGATCATCAACAGTTAAGTTACGTAGGACCGCAACTGCTCGGAACCCACAATGGCCATCACCGGGTACATCCGTAACCTTTTCAATAAAGCCATGCATCCAAATTGGGATTTGGTCTTTGTGTGGTATGCGGACTTCAACGGGTGATGTCTTCTTTGGATTTTTTGGGATTGGCTTAGGAGGAGTAGGAGACATGTTGCTTTTCCGTGCACTCTTTCTATTCGTCCCTGTTGACCGTGTGTGTGAACCCTGTGGTTTTTGCTCTTGGGAGTCAACAATCTCCCATAGGGAAGGGGACCGCCTTGTCGATCGAATGCTTTGCTTATCTCTCTTTGGAGCTCCTTTGGTGGTGACCTTATATGGCGGTGGACGCATAGAGGTGGTTTCCTGTAAAACAAATTGTCGGAATTGTTCTTTCAAATGCACCTTCATGTTGTAATCGGCGTCCTTGAACTGGGCCTACAATGTGTAAAAAACTGTAATTATTGTTGTTGATGGAAAACAGTCAGAAACATGCATTCTGTGACTATTACTGATGCCTTCCGGATTATACAATCCGAAATACATAAGGTAATACGGATTGTATAATCTGGAACTTCACGATACACCCTTTGCATGAGCCTTAAATGCACTTGCATGGGGCGTAAATGCTACATTTCCAGATTACATAATCCGGAATCCATCGATTATATCCGGATTATATAATCCGGATTTCACCAGAACAGAATACAGAAACAGAAATCCTGGGCAGAACATAAACTAACATAGTTTTAAAAAAAAAATACCTGGAGAATATCCCATTCTGGCAATAGAGAGATGTCTTCTTTTTGAAGCTTCGGGTCAACCTCGTACTCGAACCCCAACCTCTTCCAATGGGTGTGAATTTCTTCCAAACGAATGGCGGTGCCGTTCTTGATCTTCAAAGCTAGCATACATGCACACGGTAATCCGTATGTGATCGAACTCAAACAACCACATCTTGATTTATCCGTACCAATTTCAAGTCCTTTATTGTACTCCACTACGAGATGATGCAAAGCTTACATGTTTGTTAAATATGAAGGTTGAACATGTCCCTCGATGTCCCTTGATGCGAAACATGATATGTGAACCTATTTGGTTTGAAATTCGGTAAAATGAAAGTATTGAAATGACCCTTGTCGCGAAAATGAAATGTTAGCCTATGTGGTTAGAAGTTTGATAAACAGTGAACTTGTCCCTCGATGTCCCTTGATGCGAAACATGATATGTGAACCTATTTGGTTTTATATTCGGAAAAATGAAAGTATTGGAATGACTTTGTCGCGAAAATGAGATTTTAGCCTATATGGTTAGAAGTTTGATAAAGGTTGAACTTGTCCCTCAATCTCCCATGATACAAAACATGATATGTGAACCTATTTGGTTTTGTATTCGGCAATGTTCCGGATCAACCTAGACCATAACACCTTGTCTTTGAACCGATGTTCAAGCATGATAATGCTCGTCTGAAACGAAGCATGTATTGCGGTATGTTGCAACTCTAGCATGTCATGAACGGATTTCCAGTTTGTGCTCAAATCACCCATACTACTACTCAGATACTTTTTCAACCGAGCGTGTGCAGATTCAACTCTGTTTGTTGTAGTATTTCCCATATGAAGGTTTTTGTCAACCCAAAACCTCACAAACTTCTCCTTAACCGGATCCAAAATTGTCTTTTCAACATAATCCAAAAACTTGGGAAATTTTGCGCATACAACTTTGAACCGGGTCCAATTATCAATATATGCTTCCTCCGTTTCAGAGTCCACAATATCCATCCATGCAGCCATCACAGTCTTCACTATCGAACCAGGCTTAATCGCTTGCCCATTCTTGCCTTTGAGACATGTCACTTTGCAATCCACTTTACACTTTGCTCTCACATTTTGTCCAATGTGATATGAACACAACAAAGTAGTAGCTTTAGGGAAAACCTATTCCACAACATTGATCAAAGCATTGTCCCGATCAGTGACAACTACTTTGGGATAGAGATCTTTGGAGTACAACATCTCACGACACCTCTCAAGAGCCCAATAAACATTGTCTTGCCTCTCAGACATCATATAGGCAAAAGCAATAGAGAATGTTTTCATGGTAGAGGTGTTACCGACAAATTCAAGCAATGGAAGACGATACTTGTTTGTCTTGTATGTGGAATCCAACACAAGCACCGTGGAGAACGTGTTAAACAACTTGATAGACTCTGGATGTGCCCAAAAAACATCACTGACTTCATCAGAATCATGATACTTCCTACAATGATAAACGTAACCATTATCAACCAAAGACTTCAAGAGATGTTGCATGTCATTCCTCGTACCCCTAATGGACCGCCTATACCTGTAAGTAGCATTATAAACGTGTTTGATGGTAGTTGAAGTGGTACGGTTCCTCTTCTTTAAGATGGTAAGCATTTGCCTCGGAGGAACATTTGATTCCACCATCTCTTCAAGGTGAACACGTTCATTTGGGTTTAGACGACCGGCGGTTTTATGACCTTTCAACACATCTGTCATGCCATGGTTGTGTTTACCATCACCAGCTTTGAGGCTCCACTCACCACCAGTCAACAAGTAACCTCTCAGCCTAAACGGACACTCGCATTTAACCGAACCAGCTATCTCACGCCTACTTTTTCTCTTGTACTCGGTGTATGAACCTCCCCTTTCACATATCAAAGTAACAAATGCGTTTCTTCCGTTGCCACCGTTATCGGATTTACTAATAACAGTGGAAAAACCAAGCTTCCTAGCTTTCTCCCGAACCCACTCCAACAAATCATTGCGTGTTGCAAACTTGTGTTTGGTGGTAAAATGTTCTCGCTGGTCAATACAAACAGCAACAACTGGAGGAATAGGAGGAGGAGCATCCTCTACTTTCGGGGGTGGTGGTGGGGGATTCTCGGATTTGACATTTCCGGAATCATGCGCATCTTGAAGTAAAAGAAGCGGCAACACAACAGGAGGTTCATTATGAGGTAGATCATCATTTGGGGGATCAACAGGAACAACCATGACTGAAAACAGTGTGAAACAGAGTCAGAAAATGAACACAGTTTCTGCACTGGTATACTCCGGAACACGTAATCCGGACCACATGAATGCAGTCCGGATTACATATTCCGGAAAAGTACTGCAAAGATCATACAACGTCATCAAATGTGAATCACCTAAAAATCGACTAGGGAAAGGTTTATATACACATTACCTTTGCATTCAGTCGAAAATGATGATGTTAACTCCCCTTGATGGCCAGATTTCTGCTCCAAACCATCTTTTCGCCCAAATGGAGTGTTTTTTAGAGGTGTGGGGAGTGTTTTTGATAAAGGTGGTCTGCTTCAGCTAGGTTCTGGAGAACTATATATACCCTAGCTGTCCGGATTACGTTTTTCGGAAAGAAACGACTACTTTTCCCGCCTGATTTAAATACAGGGCGTGCGGATTTCCCTCTCCGGAATACAACCATTTTGTCCGGATTATGTTTTCCGGATTGTATTTCACCCTGATCAAAGCCATGTTTCGCAAGTCCCATGGGTCAGGGTGATTTCCAAATCATTTCGGATTATATGATCCGAATATTGTCCGGGTTACATAGTCCGGATGAAGGGTATTTTGGTCAAAAAAACAGGGCGCGCGAGAAGGCTATAGGGTGGGAAAAGTAATACTCTAAAATCTATGGCTAGTACTTTAAATCTTACGATTTTACGATGTTGATCCATATCACCATGTTCCATATGCTAATTGGACTCCTAAATTGCTAGCAGACAGTGGAATCATCTCTGTGATAGGTGATGTAATCTGTTACGATGCTAAAACCATCTACAACAGAGCACCTCAAATTGGATGCTTAAATGGGTCATCTGTGTCTACATCGTTAATTTTACGGTAATACTTAATAAGCACCAATTTTCTCCAACCCAGCACCTCAATAGAAATTATTAAATAGGTACCTCACAAAGAATTTTATATCATTACATTTTAACAAAATTTATTTAATTTATTAAGATTTATTAAATATGACCAACAAAAAATGAAGAGAGAGAGGGTGCTTCCATAGCGACCCTTCTCCATAGGCACCCATATATTTTGCTCCACAATGGGGGATACTATTTAATGTGGTGCTAAATAGGTTAACTATATACCATTATGGATGGTCTAGGCTTCCTGGTCGGGTCACGCGACCTGGTTTCAATTAACACTCCCCTCAGATATCCATGTTTGGAAGTTTTTTG
Source organism: Medicago sativa (assembly GCF_051527215.1). Lineage (NCBI taxonomy): Eukaryota > Viridiplantae > Streptophyta > Magnoliopsida > Fabales > Fabaceae > Medicago > Medicago sativa. The sequence continues at coordinate 31,607,037 of NC_140756.1, read as the reverse complement.
TTGTTTTTATAAAATTGAGTGGTTTTCTCATGTTTTGACGTTTTTAATTGCTATTAGGTGTGATTTGCTTCTGATTTTGCTACGATTTAAATTTTTATATAAATTTCTAAATGTGGTAGGATCTTACGATCCGTGTTACAATCCTATGATTTACAATCTTATGGACCCTTCCCCGATCTTACCTAGGATCCCGATTCTGAGATGGCTGCAAATTATCATACCGAAACTCCACATATTCTTGACTATAGTAAATATCCCGGTATGCAGTAAAACTTGTCATCATAATTTTCTTTCGTTATATCCCCATTCAAAAATTACTTTTATGTATTTGCGCTTCTCTTGATAGATTTGGAGGAACGTCAAAGATTTGTGCAGACATATTTGAGTTCTTCAGGTAAAAATTTAGATTTTGTATGTTAAAAGATTATGTTACATGGTTCATTTTATTTAACATTGCTAATTTAATTTTTGTAATTTTCTGTTTTTTATTTTATTTTTATTTTTGTTTTTTTTATAATAAATAGAACAATAATATACTGATACATGGTTTAAATTAGGCTTTACTACACATTTGGTCCGTTAATTAATTATTAGGTTTCGTTTTGGTCCTTTAATTAATAAAAGTTTCGTTTTGGTCTCTTCAATGTGATTTTGTTAGTCAATTTAGTCCCTCCCCGATAATTTTGAAAAAGAAACCGTTGGATTATGCAATTTTGTAGTAACTTAAAGTGAACCATCAACACTTAATATTTTTTCCTTTTCTTCTTCTTCCCCTCTCTTCTTCATCATCTTCATAGACCTTCATCAAAACATACCCAGAAAACCTAAAAAAAATTGAAATTCAACCTTATAAAATCATAAACTCACAATCAAATTTTCATTAAAACCCTTAAATGGATCTCTCCAAAAGAAACTCGAATTGGGCTATCTCAAAACAGAAGATTGGAATATTTAACTCTAAAACATAAATTATATTCAACAAACAATTCTGTCAAAGAAGAGAAATTCAATAATAAACAAAGTTTGTTAGAAATTTGAAAGTGAATTTATGAAAATAAAAAAACAACAAAAAACGATGAAACTGAAAAGCTAACTCAACTAAGTATTTTTCATTTTTTTTTTGACAAAACTAAGTATTTTTCATTATTTGTTGAGATTTGACGCAATATACTATTTGGACCGAAAAAATAAAAGAGAGAGGAACGTAACATTCTCCACCACCACAATTTTCATTTGTTTATAGTTTAGATTAAGTTTAGAATATTCACCACCACAGAGGAAAAAAAACATGATATTCACCGGTGAGATCAGTTTAGAATATTGAAACTTTTGTACTTAATCATGGAGGTACCATCTATCTCATAAAGTAGAAAAATATTAAAATTTGTTGGGCTATCCCTTAAATGTGAGTTTATGTTTTTATAAGGTTGAATTTTAGTTTTTTCTGAATTTTTTGTGTTTGTTTTGATGAAGGTCTATGAAGATGTTGAAGAAGAGAGGAGGAGGAAGACGAAGAAGAAGAAAAAAGATTAAGTGTTGATGGTTCACTATAAGATACTACAGACTTGCATAATCCAACGGTTTCTTTTTAAAATTAATGGGGAGAGATTAAATTGACTAACGGAAGTACATTAAAGGGACCAAAACGAAACTTTTATTAATTAAGGGACCAAAACGAAACCTGAAAATTAATTAAGGGACCAAATGTGTAATTAAGCCTTTAAATTAACAAAGAGCAATGCTATTTATCAAGAAAGATTTTATCAAGAATTCTTCAAGAATAAAGAATAGCCAATCACAATGCACTATTTGCCACAATTCAAGGAGGTGTGGCTGAAAAATAGGAAGTGGACAAATAAATCATCCAATTAAAATTTGCCAACTATTTCTTGAAAAATTCTTGAAGTTTTTTTTCTTGAGAAGTAGCATTTTCCATTAACAAATAGTGAGTATACATGTAACTTTGCAATTCATCATGCATATTTTTTGTTCTTATCATGAGTTGTAGGTTTTGAACACAGGAGAACAACCTAGTGATAATGAAGTGCAGCAACTACTTGATGAAATCGAAAAGTATACACTTGCAAGTCATCTCTTATGGGGCCTTTGGGGAATCGTTTCGGTATGTTTACTTTTTCACTCTAATATTTGTTATTCAAGTCTTAACCTTTACATATTTTGAACATAGGAGAGTAAACATTTTAACCTCTATTGTCTTATGTAAACTATCTTCACAATACATTGTTCAGGAGCATGTAAACAAAATTGATTTTGACTACAAAGAGTATGCAAAACAAAGGTTTCAAGAGCACTGGTCAAGGAAAAATCATCTTTTGAGCCCTAATGGATCTTCCCATGATAATGTTATTGCTGGTAATGGTAAATAAGTGCATTGGTACAATGGCATTAAATGTAAATATATTAGTTTATATTTGAAGCCAACAAAATATGACAATTATGTATATGAATGTTAGGGAATCATTTTAATTCCATTTACATCAATCGTCAATAAAAAATCAGCAAAGAGCCCTCCTATTTCCAGGAAGTTGAAGAAATTTTTTGATCTTGGTTTATTCAGATCAAAACACTAGAGCATTATATACTCTACTAGCCAAAGAAGTTCACATAAATCTTGATTATAAGAATGAACTATGTACTTGTCATGTCATACTAATTTATTTGCTTACATGACAAGAAGGCATAGGAAGATTATATGCATCATGTAAATTTTTATTTTTTGTAAGTAAATATTTGTTTTTTTTTTTGACAATCAAATATTTGTTTTTAATTACTATGTAATTTCAGTAACTAGTTTTTGAACCATAGATATGTACTCAAAGCTTTCCCAACTAATCATGTCTTGATCAACTAGGATTATGAGCTGGCTGAAATAGTTTTATTATTTGATAGGTTATGTTGTTTTATTTCAAATTCAATACGAAAAGTCTTTGCATTGTAACTAATGCAATTATGCAAATTGATTTTAAGGTCATTGTCATCGAAAAATGATAAAGGGGTTATATTCATATACAAATTTCTCAGCAAATTGTTGAGATGAAGAGATGAAAATTGTCTTATACTATCTATTGGAGTGCAAAAGAGGCGAAGAAGAAAGGGATATCAAAGGAAAAGAACAAATGAAATAAGCAAGTTGGAGATAAAAAACAGAGAAAATATATAAAAAGATAAAATGAAAAATGATGTTTGGATCAGAATTAAAGAGAGAAAAGACAATAATGAGGTAGAGACACTCAAGACTCGACCTTAGTCAACCCACCAAATAAAATGTTAAGGCAAAGAGATAAAGATTGTCTTATAATGTTAAGGCAAAGAAATAAAATTTTAATGTGGGAAAGACTCAAAGAAGAAAATGATATAAAAGATGAATGGAAAATGTTGAAAAGGGTCTCCGTAACATTGTTTATGGATCTTAATCAAAACTTCTTTCAGTCTTTTTATAAGAAACAAAAGTGTAAAAAAAATTGATCATTTTTATGAGAAACATTGACCAATTTTCAAATGTATTATATCTTTAATTTCATCTGTGCCCTTATATATTATGAACGAATATTAAAAGTAAGTTTTTTTTTTTTGGTACAAAAGAGGGCCAAAGGCCCTTTTTTGTGAGGATGACTATGAGTCATTATATTAAAAGTAAGTTAGTAGGATTAAAAGTAATTAATACAAGGGTATTAATGGAACTAATTTAAATTTATAGGAATATTAAATACAAATAACAATTTTCTAGATGTTTTTTTGGTCCGGATGATTTATGTATTTTTGTTTCTTTTAAAACGGATCGGGAGATTAAGCTTTTATGAAAATTTGTGTTTTCAATACATTAAAAATTGTAGTATTTGACTTTTTTTAAAGAATAATTTCTTAACCTAGCATTCTTAAAGAGTGCCCAAGTGCACACGTTGGCAAGGCTAATGAAGAATTAATGAACAAAAAGGTAGGAAAGAAAATAAGAGAAAGCATACAAAAAAATACAAGAAAATTAGTGAACGAAATTTGACCCGTGATTATGTTTACTCTGAACAAAAATGCAATTTTGAACATATTGGTTGAAAAATAAAAATAAATCAAAATGACTTCGAAATGCTATGAAAGTTTTTATACCCTTTCTATGTATTTTTAAAGAAGTATTTTCAAACAATTGCCTTATAAATCAAGATTATGTTGTTTTGTTTTTTTAGTTTTTAGCGCTTTAAAAATTCATAATTAATCTGTCCCTTGTTAGTTTTTTTTTTTTGGAAAGCCATATTTTAATGTCTTGAATATGTTTTCAAAAAATCATGGAAAAATTCAACTTTTAAGTCATTTTTCCGGACTTCGCGTATATTACACGGTCAAAAATAGAAAGAATTTAAAATTATAAAGTTAGAATTTGTATTTTTATTTTTACAGGTTCATGTTTCAGATTTCGTGTATATTACAATGTCAAGTTGAATAATTAACGCTTAATAAATAAAGTAAAACAAAAAGATATACTACTTATGTCAGTGTCACCTAACACAAGACACTTGAATAACTTATTTGTGTATTTTTATGGAACTCTTTTCAATTTTATAAATTATTTCCTTACCAAATTATCTTTAATTATTTTTTCTCATTTACTGTAAATTATAAATAATAGGATTAGAAATATAAATTAATACTCTTTTCTTTGGAGTAAACTTCAAAAAAGAAACACTTTTTGACAAATTTAATATTATTAATAAATTTTCCGTAATTTCTTTTTATTATTGAATTACTTAATATCTATTATCTTACTTACTAAAGCTTAACCCCTAAAGCTAACTCTAACCCTAATATTTTCCCCCCATTTTTCCCTCCACTTTTCTAAGCCATTGGATTTTGCACATTTAGGCGCCATTCAATTTTAGCCATTGATCATATTTCATATTTATCTCTTCTATTTTCCGAAATAAACTATTTCATATTTATCTCTTCTATTTTCCGAAACAACTATTTCATATTTATCTCTTCTCTTTTCCGAAACAACTATTTCATATTTATCTCTTCTATTTTCCGAAACAATTATTTCATATTTATCTCTACTTCCGAAACAAATTGGCCCTACAACTATTTCATATTTATCTATAGCCCTATTTTTCCGAAACAACTATTTCATATTTATCTCTTCTGTTTTCCGAAACAACTATTTCATATTTATCTATAGCCCTATTTTTCCGAAACAACTATTTCATATTTATCTCTTCTGTTTTCCGAAACAACTATTTCATATTTATCTCTACTTCCGAAACAAATTGGCCTTATTATCTCTTCTGTTTTACGCAAAAACTCTTTCATATTAATTTGTGTCATGTGTTTCATCCTTATCAATGTGTCAATCTTTAGTTAACAGAATGTCCTATTTTTCCATGCTTATCAGTATGTCAATCTTTAGTAAACAAAATCGCCTATTTTTTATGCAGAGAAGTCAACACAATGTGCATAACAAATTATGCTATTTCCTAAAAATAGCGAGTATTTTAATCTTTAATGCTTATTAAGATGCCAATCCTTAGTAAACACAGTATGTCAATATTAATTTCAGGCTGAATCATATTAATCCTAAAATGTTGGTCATTTCCTAATTTTGTTCCACTATTTTGTGCTTAACGTGATAAGTAATACTCTTTATTGCTCAACCATCATATCCTACTCACATGTATTGCACCTTTTTCTATAAATACATCATAACCTATTAGCCATACCTTCTCAATCTAAGCAAGCATTCTCTTTCTTGGAAAGGAAAAAACTGGCCAATGATGTCTGCCAAATACACTCCAATCTCAGCTGTTTATGGAGGAAGAAAGAACCTCAAAATGTGTTTGCGAGTTGCTCACATATAGTGGCAAGCACCGAACCTTGACAGATCTGTAAATATTTCGTAGCCTTTTGCATAAAAATATTGAACACCAACCGAATGACAATTGAAAGCATGATTGAGTCAACTGAGGTGGCTATCTGTTTAATGAAATTTTTAGATGTATTTTTGTATTCATCTTTGTTATTTTTGTTCAATATTTTTATGCAAAAGGCTACGAAATATTTACAGATCTATGCAGTGACCTTGAAGACCATACCTTTTAGAAATGATTACCCAGTTTAGTGGCATAGGATCCACAACTTGACCACTACATCTATTCATGTTATGACCTTCAAGACCATACCTAGAGCAATGAATGATTTGGTATGTCCTCTTAATTTTTGTTTTTCGAGAAGATGTTGCTTCTTCATTTGCATCTTTTCTTCTAATTTCTTTTTTGGGCCTTCAAGAACGCTTCCTAATTGGTGCGGGAACCGGTCTAATATAGTCAGTTGCCTCCCAATATTATTCACCTTCAATAGCACGTCTAACAGAAAAGTTGTATGTCGCATTGTATGCTTCCAAATGTGATTCACCCATGACAATAATCTTCTGATCTTTGTCGCATCCATGCAATGGCTGAACAAGCATATTCACATAGAATGCCTATACAAAAATTAATGTTAGCGTTATAAACTTAGTGTTATAAGCTTTTAATTCTAACACTGACTATTTTTATTTTGATCAAGTTACATGTCACGTAACATGTTGTGTTTGTTCATTTGGTCATGCATTTGGATATGTTACTTTTCTAGAAGTTATGTCATTAATAATAAATTACCACTTCCTTCAAAAAAATATAAAACATTACCACTTAATTACAAGGACCATGTGAAATTAACAAAGAATGACATTACCAATTCTTCCACAAAGAACCAATTTTTTCATAAAGAATGACACTTATCAAATTATTTTCTAGTTCGCTTATCGAACCTTGCATGACGGTCAACAACTTTATATTTTTAGTGGCAATGGCTGAACATGCATGTTTGTATGGCATGCCTTTACAAAATTAATAAAAAATAAAATGTGTGTGATCTGTTCAATGAGAATGGTTGAGTCGCAACGGTGGCAGAAAATGCTCCGGTGAATCGGTAACGGCTTCCGGTATGGTGGCGATGACCCCGACGCTCAAGTCAGTAATGGAACTGGGAGGGACGGTGGAGGAAGTGTTGTGAAAAGCGATGTGTACCTTGAGGGTGAAGCAAGTTCATCCATATATAGGCGCGCATTGAGCATAACCGTCTCTGTGAGACGCGGCATATGATTAGGGCAGTTAGGGAACACGTGTAGCGTGACCCCTGCAAGGAGGCGTGCTCCTGTGTGGTACGGTGCAGGCAAGCTGGCATGCTTCTTTGAGTGTGGAGCCTTAAGGTGGTGCATCATAGTCCACGTGTAACTGTGGGAGTGGTCGTGTGACCGGTCCAGAATAGTTGACCCCCAAGTCGTTGATGCCTTTATGGCTCAATGGCTTTAGTGGTAAAGGGAGGTTGAAGCACATAGCCTTAGGCTTTCGTATGTTTTTGATGTTGTTCTAGTTTACTCTTTCGATGATTGTATATTTACTTGTCTTTTTTAAGGAATAGTCTTGTTAAAAGCACCCAGCATCAAGGCCTCACTGTTCTAGATTCCTTTGTGTCTTGAGTCTACATGTATTGTTGAAATTCATTCTAACAATTTTGGCATTAACGTATGTGCTAGACTTTATTGTCTAACAATAACCACATACCAATCTTGATAAGTGGGAAAGAAGTTATCAACTAATAAATCTGTTAATTGTTCAAATTGACCCTGTAATATACTCAAAGTCTGAAAATGACCTTATGAAAATGACCTTATAAGTGGGAAAGAAGTTATCAACTAACCTTGTAATTTGATATTCTTTTTATTTTTTACCATGTAATATAAGCGAAGTCTAGAAATGTTTTTTAGAAGTTGAATTTTTTCATGATTTGTTTCAAGTATGATTGGGATGTTAAAAATATGACTTTCCACAAAAAAAAAATTATAATTTTCCGACAAGGAAATTTTTAACGGTAAATTTTCGTTCCCCTTAATTATGAATTCCTTAAACAATTCATAATTAATTCGTCCATCGTTTAAAAAGTCTAAAATTTCATGGTGAAGGTTTCCAACCATGCCTAAAAAATTAGTGAACAAAATTTTACCCGTGATTATATGTTTACTCTGAACAAAAATGCAATTTTGCATGTTTTGGTTGAAAAAACAAAATAAATCGAAACGACTTCGAAATGTTATGAAAATTTGTATATCCTTTCTATGTATTCTTACATAAGTATTTTCAAACAATCGTCTCAAAACTCGATTTATAAGTCAAGATTATGTTGTTTTGTTTTTTTAGTTTTTGGCGCTTTAAAAACTCATAATTAATCTCTCCCTTGTTAGATTTTTTTTTTTTGGATAGCCATATTTTAATGTCTTAAACATATTTGCAAAAATTCATAGAGAAATTCAACTTCTAAGTCACTTTTCTAGACTTCACGTATATTACAGAGTCAAGAATAGAAAAAATTTAAAATTATAAAGTTAGAATATGTAATTTTATTTTTACATGTTCATGTTTTAGACTTCATGTATATTACAATTTGAATAATTAACCCATAGTAAATAAAGTAAAACAAAAAGATATACAACTTCTGTTAGTGTCACTTAACACAAGACACTTGAAAAACTTATTTGTGTAATTTTATGGAACTATTTTCAGTTTTATAAATTTTTTCCTTACCAAATTATATTTAATTATTTTTCCTATTTTACTCTCAATTATTATAAATAACAGGATAAGAAATATAAATTAATACTCTCTTCTTTGGAGTAAACCTGAAGAAAAAAAATCTTTTTGACAAATTTAATATCTATTATTAGGTTAACGAAATTAATCATACATTTAAGTTTTTGACAAGTATAAAATGAAGAGAAAAAACTAGAGAGAAGGTTTGTGGTGAACGTATATATTAATATAATTTAAGTTTTTGACAAGTATAAAATGAAGAGAAAAAACTAGAGAGAAGGTTTGTGGTGAACGTATATATTAATATATGATGCAAAGAGAGATTAGACAAAATGAAAGAAATAAGTGTGAAAAAATAAGAGGAATCAGTGTAATAAAATAAGAAAATATAAAGATAATATTTTTTTTTTGGAGATAAAATGTGATAATAACTAATCTTCACTGGATATCGGCTTTAGAAAAATCACAATGACATACAAGTTAGTTTACAATCTAAAATTAAAGTGTTGGGGGTGTTGAAGGAGTTTAAAAAAGAGGTGTAGGGTTCGAATTCTGCTGCATTTTTTCTTTTTCTTTTAACAATATACTACTAACAACTAGCATTTTCCTATATAAAAGAAAAAGATTATGTAGTATTTTATACTACAAGAATGTTGAGGCAAAGACCAATTAGTTAAGACCCTACCTTAGTCAACACACTAATGAAACCTTCCGTGCCAAATTAATTTGATGTAATCTCCGCTGCTTCTTTTGGTCTTTACTTCAATTAGTAATTTGTCTCGTTTCTCTACTTGAATTGTATGTAGAGTATTACTTTTCCCACCCTATGCATTTCCTCACGCCCTATTTTTTTTCCAATATTACCCTCGGGACATTCCGGATTATATATTCCGGAATGCACCAGTGCACAAAACTGAAACAGATTTGCATGTCATTGTGGTTTTTATCATTTGTTTTTTCAATAAATCATTATATATGTTTGTATAAAAGACAATTAACTTAAATATTATATCAAAAAATGATTATATATATATATATATATCATTATACCAAAAAAAGTTGAATTTATATCATTACACATTTCACCCTAATGATATACATTTCAACTAAACTAATGATATATATCTAATCTATGGCGCCGAAAGATCAATGGGACTACCATCCACTTCAACCTTCACACCAGGAGCAGGACCAGCACCAACCCTCTCATCGGGATCAAGATTTTCAACAATGTACAATTCTTCATCATCTTCTACGACCGCTACACCCGTCGCCCGACTTAGCTCATTATAATCTGCCATCCGGCTGACATATCTATCGGGCCAGGTGTCTGCATCCTCTCGATGGTATTGTCTCCATAGAGCGGAAGTGGGAGGAATCGGACAACCAACCTTCAATTTCAAGGCCATAAAATGGTTGTCATCCACGGCTTCGACGGACACTCACATTGAAAGTAATAACGTCGACATGAATGCTCATGACAACAAGAGTACTACCCTCCGCGAGGCCTCCACCGAGTAGGGTTATCACATGTGCACATGGTCCAAGAATGCTCTTGGTATGACACTATGATTATACCCCGTCCTATCTTATATTTCTCTCAAGTCCGGGTTAGAACTTATCTCATCACTCACGTTAGAAAGAAGAAAGAAGAGGATGAAGGGAGAACATATATACAAATATTTCCATCTTTTATTTTTTGATTTTTTTAAGCAAGTTATAGCACAAAAATTAAATAAGACCAAGTTAGGCTCAACCCTCTTAGGGGATCCCCAGTGAAGTCGCCATTTCTGTCGCGTCATTTTTCGGAGATCAAGGCTATTCGATTAGCTTTTGACTCACTTGATTATTTCACGACTGAACATTTAATTTTTAAGAAAAGGGAAAAAAGTTCAAACACCCCACATTTTGAAAAGATTTAGGGTTCGGGGGTTAGTTACATAAAGGGAAGGTGTTAGCACCCTTTATGTCCGTAGTACTCTACGGGAACCTCTTGGTTTTATTTAATTAGTGTGCTATAACTTGCTTATTCTTGAAAAAAAAGAATTTGAAATGATTAAAAAAGGAAGACCTAATTATCTACATTTTATTGATTTGGAAGGACAAAGTCCTCTGCCTACGTACCCGTGAGGGATCAAAACCTCGTAGTTCGGGGTAAAAATCGACGTTTGATTGGTTGAATGTTTTTTATGTTTTTGAAAAGATTTTAAAATGAAAAGCCAAAGTGGCAAATGAGTATTTGTTTGTGTTTTTAATATTAAAGAAAATGGACTTGAAGTAAAATTAGATTGATTGATGTTTGATTAAGGAAAGAAAATAAAGAAAGACGGTCACTCGATTTAAGATCGAGGTTTATTTAAAAAATATTTTTGTGTTTTTGAACTATTTGCATGTTATTGTTTTTTGAATGATAAACTAATGGAGCACAAAAGTAAAGCGTAGGTACCTTATGGTGGCGTTGGACCACCATGAGGACCTTTTACCTAAACTAGCAAGAGAGATAAAGACATACACACACGCACGCACCCATGCACCTAAACTATTACAATAATACCTATTAATACATTCTAAGGTCTGCGGAAAGTAAATGACAAGAAGAATAAATTATTTACATTAAAGCCTAGTTTACAATCTAATAGTCTTGCTTTAAAATAAATGACATAAATAACTATATGAACAAGATATCAACCCTAATCCTAAAATATGCATGAGAAAATGTAAATCAATTATGATGCTAAGAGATAAAAAATTAAATGCATGACTTGAAATAAAATGAGGTTCAATCACAAGGTCGGGGGTGCAGCAGTATTCAGGGGGTGTAGAACTGAAAGAAAAAAGGAATTGGGCCTCAGACATATGCTGGACGCGTGGGGCCTTGAGGATTCAACCAGGGAGTAATCTAGGCCGTTGATTTGATCGACAGCCTCGATTTAATCACTAAATAAGGCGACAGGGACCATCAGATTGAAAAGCAAGGGACGAGAGTGCGTGGGTGCATGGTATGGCCATGCACCCTTGCCCACCTGATTATAGCGAGCCTATAAATAGGCTGTGGCCAGATTTTCTTCATTTTAACCATGTGTTTCTCTCTCTTCCTACTCTCTCTCAAGAAATATTGCTCTGTCCTCTCTCTTCTGGTTTCCTTCTTCTCCGACGAGAAGCGATCTTGCCGGCGGCAATCCGGTGCGGCGGTTAGCCGTCGTAGACGGCGGCGCCACCGCAGAAATATTCCTCTTTTATATTTTTTGCTCTTTCTGTTTATCTCTCCCTCCTCTACACTATTCTTAAACCAAAATCCCCAAATAAAAAACCCAACACCTTAGATCTACATAAACGCAAAAACAGATATGAATAAGAAAGAACAACCTTTTTGACTTCGATTCGGCTCCTTTTGTGTTGACGTTTGGATCAGGTTTGAACGGTATTTTGAAACTGCTTCTTTGTATAGGTGCCGAGATCGTCACCTTCTACTTTCCTCTGTGAGTGAGTAATCGTCTGCGTGTGTCGTTTCGTTGTGAGGACGGCCCTGCGGTATTCTGGCTTTGGACTGGTTCGTCGCTGTCGTGACGGTTTGAGTTAGAATCGGTTGTGGCTTGAGTGATGCTGGCCGATTTTGTTTTGTTGTGGATTAGTGATTGATTCGATTGGGTTTGCTGGACTTGAAACGGTTGTGGTTGATTGCGGTTTGGTTACGGCTCTGCTATAACATTTGGAGGTTTTGAAAGGTTGTTGTTTGGTTTCGATGAGTTGTTAGGATTTTATGAATTAATGTGTGCGTTGAAACTGGTTCATGTGTGCGTTGAAATGAGTTTGTGAAAATTGTTGTGGGAATTTTGTTTGCGTGAAACTGTGATTCTCTGGCAGGTTACATGTGAGTTTCGGCTCTGGCATTGTAGATGAATCGGCCCCCGTTTGTGCGTTGAAAATTGGCTGCCTTCTTGTGATTCTGCCGGTTCCTTTTATAGTGTTTAGGATTAGGGTTTTAAAAGCAACCGAATGCCTTGGCTTGTGGGGAAGATCAGCCGAGTCTGTTCCTGGATTTTGGATGAAATGAACTGGATGGATGAGGCCGTGAATTGGATTAGGCGCGTGACTGGCTGTGTTTGTATCAGGACTACTTTTTGGAACAACTTTGGATTTATCAAATAATATGAATAAAAATAAATAAAACAAAAGATAAATATGCATGTTTTTTTGGATTTTATCAGATAATAATAAAAGGAAAAAAAAATAAAATAATAAGTAATGAAATAAAAAATGACTACTGCAGACTCTTATCTTTAAAAGGTAATTAAAAAAATGATAAAAAGAAATAATGACTAAATTAAAAAACTAATGTTAAAATTAACTAATTAAAACAAAATTAAAAGATGGAAATAAAGACTAGAAAATAATAAACAAAAGAGAGCCCGACTCGGAGCCAAATATGAGGTATTTTAAAATACCTCTCTGCCGAATTTTCGCTGAAAATCGGAGACTGGTCCGGGTTAAACGACATACGAAGGTAGGGTCCAACGACACGTGTCAGTGGTATCTTAGGTCAAAAAATGGGGTATGACAGATGCCCCTATTTAAGTTTCTTCGTCCGGAGATTTGAAGATGAAATCTTTGATTTGACGGGCCGAAGAGACTTAAATACAAAAGTGCACCAATTTTTGACCTAAGATGCTATGAAATGCTTATGATGCAATTATGAATGCAATATGACTTGACTGAGACGAGAAATAACAACAAGATACCCAAATTCGTTGAAGAATGGGATCCGATTCCGCTAGGGGAAATGTAGTTTTACTGGGGAAAAGACTGTCTACTACCGTATCGGTTTGGAACGATAGCTTAATGAAGACAAAACTTTTTAGTGACATCACTTGAACAGCTAAACTGGGGATGACACTGAAGAAAATAAAATGTGATTCCAAACTGAAACATGACAAAAGGTAAACTCAAGCGGTCCGTTGTTTAGGACTGGCAGCTTAAAACAAGATAAAAAAGACTCAAGCTGTCCGTTGTTTAGGACTTGCCACTTGAAACAAGATAAAGGTAAATTCAAGTTGTCCGCTGTTTAGGACTTGCCACTTGAAACAAGATAAAATGTAGACTCAAGCTGTCCGCTGTTTAGGACTTGCCACTTGACACAAGATAAAATGTAGACTCAAACTGTCCGCTGTTTAGGACTTGCCACTTGAAACAAGATAAAATGTAGACTCAAGCTGTCCGTTGTTTAGGACTTGCCACTTGAAACAAGATAAAGGTAGACTCAAGCTGTCCGTTGTTTAGGACTTGCCACTTGAAATAAGATAAAGGTAGACTCAAGCTGTCCGTTGTATAGGACTTGCCACTTGAAATTGACGGGTGACATCTCCTGACCAGACACACTGGGATGACACTTTTGATGATGAGAAGGTAAATGTCAGATGTTCATGCGTAGAAAAATTGCGGCTTGACATAATGATAAGTAGAGACCAAATTGAAAAGACATGACCGAAACAAGATTTTGGTGACTAATGCAATCATGTATGAATTGATATCGCGTATATGATATGTATGAATGTATGAATGAGTGAAAGTATTAATGTATGAATGTATGATTGTATGATTGTATGAATGTATGAATGTAACTTTGTACAACTTTATATGACAGGTGACTTGATGAAATGAGACAAGATAGGTGAGATGGGAGGCGGACTGACATCGCAGTACAAACACTCGGCAAACTTCCTTGGAGATGATATTATTGTGAACAAATCGAGCCGTTGGCGGTGTAAAACCCGGCACAAGGTAGCAACTGATGCCTCTTGGGGAGAAAGCCCATTGTTTAACCAAAAGTCTGGAAGAAGTCGCCATTTGTAAACCGACGCAGAGTACTTTTCTCCTGACATGCTTCAACAGTCATGTTTTTTATGTTTTTTGTAACTATTTTTTTGAAAATCCCTAACTTTTGTCTGGACTTCCCTTTCGGGTTTTCAGTCCACCGGGAATATATTCCTTTTTTTGTGCCCCTAATTTTTGCCTGGACCGCCCCTTTCGGGTTTTCAGTCCACCGGGACGCTCTCTATTGCCTAAGCCACCTTTTCAGGTTTTCAACTTAGCAAGCTTTTATTTTTGTACTTTTTTTTTATATTTTTTTTTTGGACTGTGACAGCATGCAGCTGAAAGCAGATGTCCTCTGCGTTGTGCTTGGCCATGTTTCCCTTTTGGAGTGTAGCCGTCTTCGAGGCGGATGTTGATGTACGCTTCAACTACTCACGAGTTCAAAGAGAGTGTGTTTGTTGTTCACGCTTTTCAAAAGATGTAAAAAAAAAAAGTTTTGTATTTGAAAAATTTTTGCTTCAAGTATTGCCATTAAAAATAGAAGAAATTTTGCAAACAGAATAAATGAGAGTTCCAAGTAAATGGCACAGGCTCAAATTTGATGAATTGAGTGGCGGCCTACCAATGGCGTGGCTCCACGGATCTTTGAAAATTTTGGAAAATGGTAAATATAAAGGAAAGGTACATTGAACACATATAACCGTTATTCTCCCTAACAACTTTGAATGCCCCAGTTCCGAGTCTTTGATATGCAGATGCTTCGAATGGAGGTTCTTTTGACGACTGGGTGCCCCAAGAGGACTGTGTTGGCTGATGCAGTTACTTGTCATGATCCTTAATTTTTGCATAGATCGCCCTTTTGGGTTTCAATCTAGCAGGATAATCATTTTTGTTCATGTCTCTAACTTTTGCCTGGACCGCCCTTTCGGGTTTTCAGTCCACCGAGACGCTCATTTTTGCCTAAGTCGCCTTTTCATGTTTGCGACTCATCGAGCTTTCATTTTTGACAAAGTATTTCTTGACTGCATCATCGTTCATAGGACATGTCAGTTTGTCACAATCCATAGTTGCGAAAGTCATAGCACACGAGCCTTCATAGTTAGGTATCCACCTTTGCCCCTGGAGTCTGGTTGCAAGGATAGTACCTTTTTGGGCACAAAGTCTTCTTCTTGAAATTCATGAGGACGAACCTTTTTGTTGGAAGCTTGTTTCAAGCCTCTTTTGATATGTTTGCACAACGTCGTCATGTGTTTAAATTCGATCAAGCTTGGACTTTAGCAGAACTCCTATTGACGGGACTTCGACCTTCACGGAAAGCACGACCTCCATGTTGTATATTGGGGAAGGAGGGGGGCTGCCCCTGTTGAAATGTGTACTGAAGTACGATATTTGAGCAAAGCGAATGGTAGCACGCCGAGCCAGTCTTTGTAATTGAATGTCATCTTCTGGACAATCTCCTTGATATTTTGTTTGCAGCTTCAATGGCTAAGATGCCCCAATATGTGAGAGATCTTGTCGGGAATCTCTTCATTTTCCTTCTTCAGCTTCGGACACAGGGAACTCAAAGTTGGAAGAGAGTACATGGTTAACGTGTTCAACGGGTTTATTAATGCATGATTTGATTATTGATTTTGACAAGTGTAAGTCATGATTATGCAGATATTTGAGAATGATTATATTTTTTTGGTTTTTTGTATTACCATTTTTCCAGAAAAAGCACAAGATAAAATGAAAGTCGGGATCAAAACGACCTCTTTATTAACGATGGAAAATATATGAAGCAAAAAGCCCTACACCAGTTCACTTTCGTCTCGGGCAGAACGAAAGGGTTGTTTTTGAAAAGCGAAAAGCAACAAACAAACATTATTTGAATGAATAAGTAGTAGGAGGAACATCAAAACGACACAATTGCAGCTATCTACTCCACGTGTCACAATATTAGGCAGTATGATTTGGTGGTGGATTAATTTGCACATCCGAATTAAACCTTCAAAGAGCAACATATTGGCTTCAATCAGCTTCTGGACTTCAATCTTCAAAGATAGACAGTGCTCGACGTCATGGCCGGGTGCTCCTTGATGAAAGGCACATGAGAAGTCGGGTTGATACCCAATCGGCAACTTGTTAGGCACCCGAGGAGGCTTTCTAGTTCGGACAAGGTTCTTCATTAGCAAGATGGGAAGCAGCTCCGTATACGTCATTGGGATTGGGTCAAACTGCATCTTTGGAGCCTGTTGTCGAGGCTGTTGTTGATGTTGGCGTTCGGGCCCCTGCTGGAACTGCGGGTGCTTTGACTCGGCCTGGAGAGTTGTGATCTCTTGTCCACACTTCCCTTCTTGTTTGCACGAGTGTCGTAGGTGCGAGTTGGCCTTGGGCGAGGACAGTCGGACCACTTTTGAAGCAGATTGACCTCTTTGGAAAAGAAATTTTGTGAGACTCAGAATTGAGACTATGAAATGCAAAATGATGCATGATGCTTATGCAAAAATAGACACTCTTTTTTTTTATTGAAGGACTTATAAAAGCAAATTTGTAAACATCATAATTGAAAATTTCATTGACTAATTAAAGTACTACAAGATAATTCCCTTTTAACAAAACTGAGCCAAGGGATGGACTCCAAAGTACATCACAAAAAGCTAGAAAATAACATAAAGTGGTGAAACAGGTGGGAAACTCTTGAGCTCTTGTAGTAGACTACTCCTCGAAATCTGGGTGTGCCCCTGCGAAGAAATCCATGCACTCCTTCTTGCTGATAAATTGCGCAAGCGTCGCACTTTGGGCTTGGATCTGAGCATTTTTCTCGATCAATTGTCGCTCTTTGTTAAGGAGCTCATGCTTGAGTTGCAGTATTTCCACATCTTTATCCCCTACTTCAGACATAGCTTCCTCGTACTTCCTTTTCCAAGTGGTACACACACGGTTTAAGTCAGCCATTTTCTCTTGGTACTTTTCTTGGGTACTAAGGGGTAGGGGTAAAGGTATTATTGGAGTGGTTGAGGACAAGTACCTCGGTATAGGGTAAGGCATCATATACTCAGCAGCTCTATCGATTACCCATTGGGTATAGGTTTCATAAGTGAGGTCTGACTTGTCCCCTAATTGATTGCTGTTTTTCCTGCGGATGGTACGCCAAGCTTTCACGAACTGGTCTCTCATACCTTTGCTATCGGTGAGGTTAAGATAGAATGTGCCCTCTAGTGCAATGTTGAAAGGCTTTTCTTTCATAGGATACCCGAATTGGCGTCTAGCAAGGATAGGGTTGTAGCTGATTCCCCCATGTATACCGAGGAGAGGCACATTACCGAAATCTCCACATGAGTCAATGATGGTTCCGGTGTCGTAAGCTGGGTTGTACCAAACTACATCAGCTGGAGCAAGGGACATGATTTTTTCGGAGTATATAGCTTTGTCTTTGGAGAGGTAGAATTGAGGTAGGTGTGAGATGTACCACCTATAGAGTAAAGGTGCACAGCAAAGAATGGTTCCGCCCTGCTTATCGGTTCTATGGTGGATGGAGTGGTAAGTATCAGTAAGGAGAGTAGGGACATGGTTTTTGGTGAGGAAAATTTGGATGGCATTAGCATCGACAAAACCATTAACGTTGGGGAAAAGCACAAGGCCATAGATGAGCAAGGCCAGGATGGACTCGAAAGCAATGGTATTCTTTGATGCAGCAAAAATGTTGGCTTTACTGATTAGGAATTTGGAAGTTAGCCCCTGGATTTTCTCTTTCCCTTTGGTAGTGAGGTTATCAATTATGTCGGATATCTTGAGGTGAAGGGCTTTTGCAATATCTGATGCCTTAGGGGCCCCCTCGAGACCACTGAAAGGTACTATATCAAGTATGGGTAGACCGACCAAATAGGAATATTCTTCAAGGGTGGGGACAAGCTGGTAGTCCGGGAAGGTGAAGCAGTGGAGGAGAGGATCATAGAATTGGACCAAAGTCTTGAGGATCCCTTCATCGAACTTTGTGTTGAGAATCTTGAGCAACTTCCCATGATGAGCCTGAAAACCTGCTGGATTAGTGATGACATCTCCTAAACTCCTCAAGCTTTCCAGATCTTGGCTTTGGAAGCTATACTTCTTAATACTCCTAGTAGTCATGTCTACAATGTTTACAAAAAAACTTGTTTAAGTCCTTCGATATTTTTTTTAATGAGAAAAAGAATTTGTTTTATGAATGAATGCATGTATGCATGATTATGCTAACACAAATGGTGAAATTATGGTGAGGTTAAGTCACATGTTGGAGTCAAGGGTAACAACGCCATTAGGTAAGGACTATGGTTTCATTTGTAATTGTAACAAAGGTTCTACCAAGTTCCCAAATTACAACTAACCTTATGAATATATCGGTGTATAGGAATGCTCCTAGTCCAATATAATCCACAAGGAAGTCTAGTTTGAGTGTAGTATCGCGTGACAACTAAAGTCAAGAATGCTCTTGGTTTAGCCACCGCACTACGTCCTAAAAAGGCCAAGATGGGTTAAGGGTTACTATGGTCCACGGCTTCGACGGACACTCACATTGAAAGTAATAACGTCGACATGAATGCTCATGACAACAAGAGTACTACCCTCCGCGAGGCCTCCACCGAGTAGGGTTATCACATGTGCACATGGTCCAAGAATGCTCTTGGTATGACACTATGATTATACCCCGTCCTATCTTATATTTCTCTCAAGTCCGGGTTAGAACTTATCTCATCACTCACGTTAGAAAGAAGAAAGAAGAGGATGAAGGGAGAACATATATACAAATATTTCCATCTTTTATTTTTTGATTTTTTTAAGCAAGTTATAGCACAAAAATTAAATAAGACCAAGTTAGGCTCAACCCTCTTAGGGGATCCCCAGTGAAGTCGCCATTTCTGTCGCGTCATTTTTCGGAGATCAAGGCTATTCGATTAGCTTTTGACTCACTTGATTATTTCACGACTGAACATTTAATTTTTAAGAAAAGGGAAAAAAGTTCAAACACCCCACATTTTGAAAAGATTTAGGGTTCGGGGGTTAGTTACATAAAGGGAAGGTGTAACATCCCACTCGTCAGCTAATGGAAATTTTACCTGCTAAGTGTATCAGAGGAATGATGTTCATGGAAAGTAAGTTAATGGAAATATTTTATGATATGTCAGCTTAATACGAGTTAAGTATCAGAGACGGATGTAGCACGTTTGAGGCAAGGGCAATTTGGTAATTGTGCGGGAAAGGATATTTATTTGGAAAGGCACCAAAATATCTTATTTTCCAATCTTCTTTCTCTCTCTTATGCCAAAGACTTTCTTCTCTCCTTCCCTCTTCTCTCTCACGCCCCCTTTCTTCTTCTTTTCATCAATCTTTTGCAAATCTTCTTCCTCAATTAGCAAGGCTCTAATCCTTGTCCTTTCAAGATAACATGGTCATGTGAAAGCTTGGTTTGGCTTAGGGTTTGGAAGATTGGTTGAATTAATAAGTTAGGGTTTTGGTGAGGAAGCTTTGGGTTGGAACAAAATGATCAAGCAAGGATCATGAAGCTTTATATTGCAAGGAAACAAAGAGATAGATGGAAGAAGTGGGATTGATGAGCTTAAGCCATGGTTTTGTGTTGAATCAAGAACTAGGGAGTTGTCATGCTTGGCCTTGGAGGCTTTGGGAATCAAGTGCAAACAATTGAGGTGAGTTCCATAGATAGATTACCCACCTTTGGGATTGATTAATCTTGTAGAAAAATCATGATTTATGCTAAGTATAGTTTTTATGTAACTTTAGTACCCCAAGCCAATCCTAGGTGATTATAGGTTAAAATTGCCATGATATATGTTTAAATAAGTCTATATATGTTGTTGGATGTATTTGGTGCATTACAGGGTCGAATTGGACGAGTTTTGGGTCGAAAATGGCGAAAACCCGCGGCCGGAACACGCGAAAACGCAGAATTCGCAGCGCTGCGCCTGTACAAGGGCGCTAGGCGCCCACACACAGGGAGCCAGCGCTAGGCGCCCCACTCCTGGCGCCAGGCGCCCCAGACAGGACAACCTCCGCGTTGTTCTGCGTTCGGGTGCTTGGGGGCAGTCGCGTGGGGGTCCGTAGCGATCGTTTCGAAGTGTTCTTTGACTGTTTTCACTTATTTTTCTACTGGAACAAACTTAGCTTTGTCAAATCATAAGATTTATAAACGGCTTGGAATTGGGTTTTCGGCACTTTCGGTCTTTAGAAATTATTGAAAATTGCACACATCATCCAATGATCCTTGCATCGATAATCGTGGCAATCTTAGCATGTATTACAAGGATGGCTCAAGAGAGTTTAAGCATGATGGGGTAGCAATGAACTAAGAAAGGGAATGAACATAGAGCCTCGGCTTAGCTAGTCGAGAAATAGAAAGATAGCATGAATGATAAGTATGACAAGTATAGGATATGTTTCCCCGAATGATAAGACGCGAAGTGTATTCTCTTCGCATATGATCAAGTATGCCTTAGCAAGTATGAGTTACCGACAATCGGATCGATCAAGGTTCCGAGGTAAACATGTATGTATGATTATGTCTAACTTATATGCACGACAAGACCATGATTAATATGTGTAGGTGGCATGTCTCTTGTTATCCACATCAGGGGGATACAAGAGGTTCTCGATCTAAGGGGAACGATTCAAGCCGTAAGGGACCCGCATGTCACCGAAATAAGCAATACGTAGGTGCTCGTGTCTCTTGTTATCCATGCTAGGGGGATACGGGAGGTTCTCGACCTAAGGGGAACGGTTTAAGCCGCAAGGGACCCGCACGACACCGAGGGAGTCCGATGTACGTACATCGGTCATGTATGGGATTGATCTCGGGGTTACTCCACCCGGGACTATCCGTAAAATGAATCAAGATAATAACTGTTTGTTCAACGCTAACCTAATGAATGAACTTAGATACGTTTATGCACGATATGTTGATGTTATGATTATGTAAGAATGAATTCATGCACGTTTATGTTTAAGAACAAGAGCATGAAATGCTATTAGATGAAAGCAAGATATGTATAGGACAAGTAAAGAAAGCTATGCCCGTGACGACCTTAGGTTTCCCTAATCGTCCGGATTAGAATCATGTCATGAATATGCTATGTTATTTATGTTTAGGCCTTGTTACGTATAGCGTACACTTGGCAATGCGGTTTAGGTTCCCTCAACCGCCATGACATGTATAGGTGAGAAGCCTATAACAAGTAAGATATGACTATGATGGCTCTAGTATGCACTACCGTCTAAGCATACAAGTCCCCACACACGTATAATCAACCTTCAGGTTGTATTGTAGACACGTGGCGACCGTAGGTTTCCCCTCGAGGTTGCCTATAGCCTAGGATTTAGGGGAACTCACTGAGACATTATGTCTCATCCCAATCCTTATTTGTTTCAGATAAACAGGATGTTTATGCATGCTTGGAGCCGGATGGATATTACTTCAAGGGTTCGTTCGTAAAGCTGCAGGACGTTATGGACATCAAGGATGTATTTTTATGTATGGATGAGTTGTATTGTATTATGATTTATACGAACGTGACTTGATGTAAATATTATTCATTCGTAAAATTTTTATGTTGTATATTTTAATGTATCCAGTACTAATATTAACACACGTGCCAGACTTTCTAGATACGTCTGGTATGGGTGTTACAATTGGTATCAGAGCAGGTCGATTCAGACCGTGCCTTGGGTCATTAAAGTACAACTAAAGTAGTGGGACTATTGGGTTCCGGGTAAAAGTTCTAATTGTTGTTGTTAGTTGAGCCTGATCAACTCAATGTAGCATTCGACTATTGGAATGGATGCCTGAGAGCTGAATAGGACCCAGGAGGAATGAAGTATGTGATGGAGATGCACTGGAAAGTGTGAATTCATAAGTAAGAACACGGATAAGTATTAGTAAGAGTTTGATCGTGCCAAAAGGTGGCCGGTGAACTAAGCAAGCACAAGTGTGAATCCTCCGGGAATGTAAGGCATGTTAAGAAAGAACGTTCCGACAAATTCTAGTAAGATGTTAGTGATACTTCATGTATCCGTAAGTGAAGAAGTGGATATATATATATATATATATATATATATATATATATATAAGCATGACCGAAAGCTTCGGTAAGAATTGTTGTTGGAATGGGATTATTTTATGCAAAGGAAATGTACTCTGGAACGTAAGTACAAGACTAAAAGTTAAGGAGAAGTCGACATATGTTGATGGGATTAGTAAGCTCTCAGGAATTGAGATACGAGAACAGAAGATTTATATGTTCAGTAAAGGTTCTAAGCAGTGAATGAATTAGCAGAGAAATAAGTTAAGCTGTTCATAGGGGATGAAGTTGAAGTATTATGTGGAAGTTTTATGATAAGTGAGGTGATGAACAAGGCATTAGTTTTAATGTGCCGTGAATTGAATGGATTGGTGTTAATGCTTGCCATGTAACAATTATGAAATATTTTTTTTTTTTTATGATGACCAGAAGGAATGATGTGCATTAGATTACTTGAGAAAATGAGATTTTTATGTAAATTATGTTTTTTCGGGAAACTAATTTTTAGAAATTACGCCAATAGCGAAAAATTTCACTAATAGCGAAACTGGGGCGAAAATTTTCAGTTTTTCCAAAAACTGTCATTTCGTCTCTAGGGCTTTAGTAGCTATTGGGGGTTGTTTTCACAATCTTTTATGTAACAAACACTCTCTATAACATCAAGTATCGGATGCACATCGCACCCTATGATTTCTAAGGAAGAAAATGCATGGACAACTATTAACGGAACCAATCCGGTTCAAGGTAACATTAGAAGTTAACGTGGCAGGAGCTGGCGAAGAACTTGGGTCAAGAGTTTTAAGGTTTGACTTATGGAACGGATTAAGTGGATGCAAAGACATGAGATGGAAAGTAAAGTGGTAGAGAATTATACGAATGTCACAAGATTTTCAGGTTTTATGAAGTCATGAGTACCCCCGGATCTATGTTTTGCTTAATTGAATTGCTAAAGCCCGTTAAATGTTGAATTCAAAAGTTTACAAGATTTTAGAAAGGTAGACACATATGGGTGATTGGAGTTGATGTTTATAGATTTTAAAATGGAATTTTGTAGGTACCGGTTGTTACGACTCACGTAGAGTGGGCTAAACTCACGGGAACTAAAGTTAGATGACACAGTTGTGTTGTCAACTTATTCCGTGATTTTAGAGCAACGACTGGGGCCAAACTTATTACGTTTTTATATAAAGAGATATTGTCAACACCAATGACCCGTGTGTTGTATTATAATGTTTTCTTAAAGAAAGAAATTAACGAGCAAGCATCCGTTGATTACGCAAAACATAGTATACGAGAATACAGGGATGCAATGAAGCAAGATCAAGAAAAGCATGTATAATTTATGATGAGTCTTCCATGGGAAATTCGAGATTGCTCGGAGACAAGTTTAAAGTACGATGAGTATATGTCATAAGGTAAACTCAACTAAGGAGAAAGTAGGGTTTATCCTCAAGTAAAGTATTATGGTGATGTGACAAGTCTACCGTGAGATTCAACCTTATAAGGTAATGAAAGGTGTAAGATTTTGGCATTGGTTACCACATGATAGGTCTTGACAAGAGTTCAAGAAGATGATGCTCATATGTAAAGTTTCAGTTGTCTTAATGGATTAGAATATTGGTTAAAGCTAACTGGTGGGAATCAGAGTGGCGCAACGAAAGTTAATAGATAAAGTTTCGGACAGTAACCATGGAACTTGAAAGTAAGAGTCTTCTTAAGAGGTATTATGGAACAAGCGAGGAGTTCTCGGAATATTGAATAAGTAATGAGACTGATCCGGTCAGCGAAGAATATGACAAAGGCATAATGGATATGACTTTATTTAAGTATGATAAGAAGGATATATGTAAGGATATGTGATATGACAAGAAAAAAAATGTAGGTAAGAGTCGAAAGGTTTCTTTTGGCAACTCAAATTAAAGATTGAATTATCAAGTGTGAGGCCGGTATTAAAAGAAGAAGTGTTATGCAGGATGAGGTGACATTGTGTGAACATAACCGGATATGATGTTTTGAAGATTCACGTTATTTGTTCTCAGAATGAGGAGATGAGATAATGTTATGAGGGTCAAGGATCCTATATGAATTATGTTATGCAATTATGCGAGTCTCCAAGATATGCATGTAAGTCAAGAAAGAATAAGAAAGAAGTTACTTTAAAGTTCAAGAATTTCATTCTGGATGGAGATATAAATCATGAGTTATGCACGATTAAGTGCATACTCTCTTATGTCAGACCTGTTAAACGATCACGATACTTGCTATGAAGATTTCGAACTATGATTTAAAAACTCTTAAATTCAAAATGGGTATTGAGAGACTTGGAAACGAAATTATTTAAACATGACAATTTTTTTTTTTTTTCAAAAATTCTTTTAAAAGATTATGTCTCTATTCGTTCCAAGGATCCGAATACTCATGTTTAGAAAACTTTTTAAAGTAATATGTTAGAACGAGTATCGTTATGATTTAACAAGAAGCGACATCAGGAAGTATGCGATTGTTATGGTGAGTAAGATGTGTTAATGTAACCAACAAAGTTGCTCGAAAAAGTATTATGAAGCGCACAAGTATATGATAAGAGTATTCAAATGCAAAAGGTTTAACTCGGAAGTTTTAAGAGCATGTAAGTTACGAGATGGGTTGATGAATGTTATATGTATAGGCGTAATTAATTTCACCTCTTTATGACAAGTTATATGAGTCATCCATAAATTTGGGTGCAATAGGAATGGTAATGAGATCGAAAGATTTCTTAAGACTCTGAAAAGAGACAAGAGATTCGTAGAATCGTCAAGATAAGTAATGTTGGAGTGAGGAAAATGTCTCAAGGTACACTAAGTAGACTGATGTATGAATTATACGTTACACGATAGGATTATGTATACATGAATAGATGTTTTAACGTTACAAGTAAGCACTGCAGGGCAAACCTGGTTTCTGGTAGGATTCCAGTTAAAAGGCAAATCCTGAGTGTCCATGTTTATGATAAGACACCATTATGAATAGATTATGTTAAGCATGTAAGATACAAGTCTGAGACAATACGTCTATGTGTGGCAAGGTGAGTTCTGAATCATGATATACTAAGAAAACTCTAAATTTGACCGATATTAGGATCAAGAAGGTTATGTTCAGATGCATGCGGGTTAAGAAACAAGATGAGGACATGATACGAAAAACTCTATGAATAAGTATGAATAGAATATGTATGGTTTAGACCATAGATAGTAAGTTTTGTTATGATGATTGGTAGTCGATCTCTAAAATTTCGAGGACGAAATTTCTTTAAGGGGGTAGAGTGTAACATCCCACTCGTCAGCTAATGGAAATTTTACCTGCTAAGTGTATCAGAGGAATGATGTTCATGGAAAGTAAGTTAATGGAAATATTTTATGATATGTCAGCTTAATACGAGTTAAGTATCAGAGACGGATGTAGCACGTTTGAGGCAAGGGCAATTTGGTAATTGTGCGGGAAAGGATATTTATTTGGAAAGGCACCAAAATATCTTATTTTCCAATCTTCTTTCTCTCTCTTATGCCAAAGACTTTCTTCTCTCCTTCCCTCTTCTCTCTCACGCCCCCTTTCTTCTTCTTTTCATCAATCTTTTGCAAATCTTCTTCCTCAATTAGCAAGGCTCTAATCCTTGTCCTTTCAAGATAACATGGTCATGTGAAAGCTTGGTTTGGCTTAGGGTTTGGAAGATTGGTTGAATTAATAAGTTAGGGTTTTGGTGAGGAAGCTTTGGGTTGGAACAAAATGATCAAGCAAGGATCATGAAGCTTTATATTGCAAGGAAACAAAGAGATAGATGGAAGAAGTGGGATTGATGAGCTTAAGCCATGGTTTTGTGTTGAATCAAGAACTAGGGAGTTGTCATGCTTGGCCTTGGAGGCTTTGGGAATCAAGTGCAAACAATTGAGGTGAGTTCCATAGATAGATTACCCACCTTTGGGATTGATTAATCTTGTAGAAAAATCATGATTTATGCTAAGTATAGTTTTTATGTAACTTTAGTACCCCAAGCCAATCCTAGGTGATTATAGGTTAAAGTTGCCATGATATATGTTTAAATAAGTCTATATATGTTGTTGGATGTATTTGGTGCATTACAGGGTCGAATTGGACGAGTTTTGGGTCGAAAATGGCGAAAACCCGCGGCCGGAACACGCGAAAACGCAGAATTCGCAGCGCTGCGCCTGTACAAGGGCGCTAGGCGCCCACACACAGGGAGCCAGCGCTAGGCGCCCCACTCCTGGCGCCAGGCGCCCCAGACAGGACAACCTCCGCGTTGTTCTGCGTTCGGGTGCTTGGGGGCAGTCGCGTGGGGGTCCGTAGCGATCGTTTCGAAGTGTTCTTTGACTGTTTTCACTTATTTTTCTACTGGAACAAACTTAGCTTTGTCAAATCATAAGATTTATAAACGGCTTGGAATTGGGTTTTCGGCACTTTCGGTCTTTAGAAATTATTGAAAATTGCACACATCATCCAATGATCCTTGCATCGATAATCGTGGCAATCTTAGCATGTATTACAAGGATGGCTCAAGAGAGTTTAAGCATGATGGGGTAGCAATGAACTAAGAAAGGGAATGAACATAGAGCCTCGGCTTAGCTAGTCGAGAAATAGAAAGATAGCATGAATGATAAGTATGACAAGTATAGGATATGTTTCCCCGAATGATAAGACGCGAAGTGTATTCTCTTCGCATATGATCAAGTATGCCTTAGCAAGTATGAGTTACCGACAATCGGATCGATCAAGGTTCCGAGGTAAACATGTATGTATGATTATGTCTAACTTATATGCACGACAAGACCATGATTAATATGTGTAGGTGGCATGTCTCTTGTTATCCACATCAGGGGGATACAAGAGGTTCTCGATCTAAGGGGAACGATTCAAGCCGTAAGGGACCCGCATGTCACCGAAATAAGCAATACGTAGGTGCTCGTGTCTCTTGTTATCCATGCTAGGGGGATACGGGAGGTTCTCGACCTAAGGGGAACGGTTTAAGCCGCAAGGGACCCGCACGACACCGAGGGAGTCCGATGTACGTACATCGGTCATGTATGGGATTGATCTCGGGGTTACTCCACCCGGGACTATCCGTAAAATGAATCAAGATAATAACTGTTTGTTCAACGCTAACCTAATGAATGAACTTAGATACGTTTATGCACGATATGTTGATGTTATGTTTATGTAAGAATGAATTCATGCACGTTTATGTTTAAGAACAAGAGCATGAAATGCTATTAGATGAAAGCAAGATATGTATAGGACAAGTAAAGAAAGCTATGCCCGTGACGACCTTAGGTTTCCCTAATCGTCCGGATTAGAATCATGTCATGAATATGCTATGTTATTTATGTTTAGGCCTTGTTACGTATAGCGTACACTTGGCAATGCGGTTTAGGTTCCCTCAACCGCCATGACATGTATAGGTGAGAAGCCTATAACAAGTAAGATATGACTATGATGGCTCTAGTATGCACTACCGTCTAAGCATACAAGTCCCCACACACGTATAATCAACCTTCAGGTTGTATTGTAGACACGTGGCGACCGTAGGTTTCCCCTCGAGGTTGCCTATAGCCTAGGATTTAGGGGAACTCACTGAGACATTATGTCTCATCCCAATCCTTATTTGTTTCAGATAAACAGGATGTTTATGCATGCTTGGAGCCGGATGGATATTACTTCAAGGGTTCGTTCGTAAAGCTGCAGGACGTTATGGACATCAAGGATGTATTTTTATGTATGGATGAGTTGTATTGTATTATGATTTATACGAACGTGACTTGATGTAAATATTATTCATTCGTAAAATTTTTATGTTGTATATTTTAATGTATCCAGTACTAATATTAACACACGTGCCAGACTTTCTAGATACGTCTGGTATGGGTGTTACAGAAGGTGTTAGCACCCTTTATGTCCGTAGTACTCTACGGGAACCTCTTGGTTTTATTTAATTAGTGTGCTATAACTTGCTTATTCTTGAAAAAAAAGAATTTGAAATGATTAAAAAAGGAAGACCTAATTATCTACATTTTATTGATTTGGAAGGACAAAGTCCTCTGCCTACGTACCCGTGAGGGATCAAAACCTCGTAGTTCGGGGTAAAAATCGACGTTTGATTGGTTGAGTGTTTTTTATGTTTTTGAAAAGATTTTAAAATGAAAAGCCAAATTGGAAAATGAGTATTTGTTTGTGTTTTTAATATTAAAGAAAATGGACTTGAAGTAAAATTAGATTGATTGATGTTTGATTAAGGAAAGAAAATAAAGAAAGACGGTCACTCAATTTAAGATCGAGGTTTATTTAAAAAATATTTTTGTGTTTTTGAACTATTTGCATGTTATTTTTTTTTAAATGATAAACTAACGGAGCACAAAAGTAAAGCGTAGGTACCTTATGGTGGCGTTGGACCACCACGGGGACCTTTTACCTAAACTAGCAAGAGAGATAAAGACATACACACACGCACGCACCCATGCACCTAAACTATTACAAAAATACCTATTAATACATTCTAAGGTCTGCGGAAAGTAAATGACAAGAAGAATAAATTATTTACATTAAAGCCTAGTTTACAATCTAATAGTCTTGCTTTAAAATAAATGACATAAATAACTATATGAACAAGATATCAACCCTAATCCTAAAATATGCATGAGAAAATGTAAATCAATTATGATGCTAAGAGATAAAAAATAAAATGCATGACTTGAAATAAAATGAGGTTCAATCACAAGGTCGGGGGTGCAGCAATATTCAGGGGGTGTAGAACTGAAAGAAAAAAGGAATTGGGCCTCAGACAGATGCTGGACGCGTGGGGCCTTGAGGATTCAACCAGGGAGTAATCTAGGCCGTTGATTTGATCGACATCCTCGATTTAATCACTAAATAAGGCGACAGGGACCATCAGATTGAAAAGCAAGGGACGAGAGTGCGTGGGTGCATGGTATGGCCATGCACCCTTGCCCACCTGATTATAGCGAGCCTATAAATAGGCTGTGGCCAGATTTTCTTCATTTTAACCATGTGTTTCTCTCTCTTCCTACTCTCTCTCAAGAAATATTGCTCTGTCCTCTCTCTTCTGGTTTCCTTCTTCTCCGACGAGAAGCGATCTTGCCGGCGGCAATCCGGTGCGGCGGTTAGCCGTCGTAGACGACGGCGCCACCGCAGAAATATTCCTCTTTTATATTTTTTGCTCTTTCTGTTTATCTCTCCCTCCTCTACACTATTCTTAAACCAAAATCCCCAAATAAAAAACCCAACACCTTAGATCTACATAAACGCAAAAACAGATATGAATAAGAAAGAACAACCTTTTTGACTTCGATTCGGCTCCTTTTGTGTTGACGTTTGGATCTGGTTTGAACGGTATTTTGAAACTGCTTCTTTGTATAGGTGCCGAGATCGTCACCTTCTACTTTCCTCTGTGAGTGAGTAATCGTCTGCGTGTGTCGTTTCGTTGTGAGGATGGCCCTGCGGTATTCTGGCTTTGGACTGGTTCGTCGCTGTCGTGACGGTTTGAGTTAGAATCGGTTGTGGCTTGAGTGATGCTGGCCGATTTTGTTTTGTTGTGGATTAGTGATTGATTCGATTGGGTTTGCTGGACTTGAAACGGTTGTGGTTGATTGCGGTTTGGTTACGGCTCTGCTATAACATTTGGAGGTTTTGAAAGGTTGTTGTTTGGTTTCGATGAGTTGTTAGGATTTTATGAATTAATGTGTGCGTTGAAACTGGTTCATGTGTGCGTTGAAATGAGTTTGTGAAAATTGTTGTGGGAATTTTGTTTGCGTGAAACTGTGATTCTCTGGCAGGTTACATGTGAGTTTCGGCTCTGGCATTGTAGATGAATCGGCCCCCGTCTGTGCGTTGAAAATTGGCTGCCTTCTTGTGATTCTGCCGGTTCCTTTTATAGTGTTTAGGATTAGGGTTTTAAAAGCAATCGAATGCCTTGGCTTGTGGGGAAGATCAGCCGAGTCTGTTCCTGGATTTTGGATGAAATGAACTGGATGGATGAGGCCGTGAATTGGATTAGGCGCGTGACTGGCTATGTTTGTATCAGGACTACTTTTTGGAACAACTTTGGATTTATCAAATAATATGAATAAAAATAAATAAAACAAAAGATAAATATGCATGTTTTTTTGGATTTTATCAGATAATAATAAAAGGAAAAAAAAATAAAATAATAAGTAATGAAATAAAAAATGACTACTGCAGACTCTTATCTTTAAAAGGTAATTAAAAAAATGATAAAAAGAAATAATGACTAAATTAAAAAATTAATGTTAAAATTAACTAATTAAAACAAAATTAAAAGATGGAAATAAAGACTAGAAAATAATAAACAAAAGAGAGCCCGACTCGGAACCAAATATGAGGTATTTTAAAATACCTCTCTGCCGAATTTTCGCTGAAAATCGGAGACTGGTCCGGGTTAAACGACATACGAAGGTAGGGTACAACGACACGTGTCAGTGGTATCTTAGGTCAAAAAATGGGGTATGACATGGTAGCATCTTCTTTAGGTGCTTGTGTTTTGTACCTGACATTGGGTGATTCATCACTTTTAGCACACCTTGTGCGGGGTGAATCACTTCGCTTTTGAGCATATATTTCATTTTGATTTGTTCAAAAAAAAATAATAAATAAATAAAAATGCATTAATTGAGATGGGGAATGTGAATATGTTGCATATACTTTTGATTTGAATTAAGACAAATGTTGATCATAAATTATAGATATAGATATAGGAATTCACCAAAAAAAATATTGATTTAACCAAAAAAGAAAATAGTGTACATCGGTTCTATTTTTTGTTCTTGAAGTGTCAACGCAGTAGTAGAAATTTGACTACAAATTCATTATTTAAGAATTGTAAAATGACGATTAATATATAATAGAAAAATGACAATCAACGACATTGTTATTAATAATAGTAATTTCCCATTATCCAAACTTTTTACTATAAAAAATAAAGGCTTAATTGCATGTTTGGTCCCTTATGTTTATTTTAGTTTTCAAGTTGGTCCCTTACGTTTTGAAAGTTTCAAGTTGGTCCCTTACGTTTTAAAAGTTTTCAAGTTGGTCCCTTACATTTTGAAAGTTTCAAGTTGGTCCCTTATGTTTATTTTAGTTTTCAAGTTGGTCCCTTATGTTTATTTTAGTTTTCAAGTCGGTCCAAAACATAAGGGACCAACATGAAAACTAAAATAAACATAAGGGACCAACTTGAAAACTAAAATAAACATAAGGGACCAACTTGAAAACTAAAATAAACATAAGGGACTAACTTGAAACTTTCAAAACGTAAGGGACCAACTTGAAAACTAAAATAAACGTATGGGACCAACTTGAAACTTTCAAAACATAAGGGACCAACTTGAAAACTAAAATAAACATAAGGGACCAAACATGCAATTAAGCCAAAAATCTATTTTGATCATCAACTCTATGATCTAATAAAATTTATCAACAATAGTATCAATTTTGATTATAATTACAACTGTAATATGGTTTGGTTTAATGCATGTAAAGAAATTCAATCTTGAATCAATTTAAATGTAGATTTTGAAATTGCTTATTTTATTTTATGTAGGTATTCGACAAAAGAGATGCCCACCAACATAATGTTTGTCACTCAGGAAACAATAAAGTCCAGATTATAGAATGCATCGCAACAAACAATGTCCAGGGCATTTTTTTTAAGAGTATGTTCAATGCACTATTGTATTTGTTTACGCTACTTCACTTGTACAAAAAGAGGCTTAACATTAAAATGTATGCATTATCTTTCTTGGATTGAAAACTCAAAGTCAAACATAGATTGGTAGCAAACTACAAAATCAAGGTGTGCAAAAACTTACTTTGCCCTCATAAATAAATTTAAAAAAGAAAAGAAAAAAAGAACTGACAATAGAGTACAATTTCATTAACTTAATAATGTATTTCTCAGTGACTAATGATAGTAACTATACATATCTATAACCTTGTATCATCTTCTCATATAAATAACTTTTCTTCTTCCTATCTTTTCAAAAATGCTTCAAGGAGTATATTTGGTTAATCGCATGTATCCATCATTTCCTCACTAAAAAACAATCACTAAATCAATGAATGCAACAAAATGACATAAACCACAATATTAAGTACATCAATTACTGGTGATTCAAAAACAATTAAGGGACACATGATGGAGATGATATTTTCTATAATAAAGCTAAATAAAAATGTAAGTCAAAATAAAGTAGTTGTTATAAGTTAAAATGTAAATGAAGTGTAGATAATAGAGAAATGAAAAATATGGGCAATTCCTACTTAAATCAAAGAAAGACAATAACCAAGAGAATTAGGTAAAGAAATGACAATGTAACAATAACAGAAAATAGAATTTTAGAGAAAACTTTAAACAATATAAATTTTGAATCAAAAGTTTTGTGAAAAGTATGGGAGCAAAAACCAATATTTTATAGCCAAAACCATCATAATCAAAATAACCATTCATTTTATTCATGATGTAATAAATGAAAAACAATAAAATATTTTAATGTTCATCAATTCATACATATCAACTTAGAAACAAAATCACGGAATTTCAAAACCACGATTTTATGATATTGATTCTATTTATTTGACATTTACATTTTTTTAGAGGGACCTTTACACTCCTTACTTTTTGGTCAAATATAGATAAAATGAACAACTGAGGTGTCTATTGCATATAACAATGCATTGTCCCTGCCAACAAAGCTATGTTCACGGGGACATTGGTTTACATATTAAAAGATGACAAAGTCATAAAATTTGATTTGTTTACTTATTTGTATTCTATTGTGGATTTCCCGCTGCATTTTCAATCTATCCCAGACATTTGGACTCTCTGTGAGAGAGGTTGGTCCCCTCAATGTAAGATTGTTATCCAAGCATCTATCATAATATCATCAGCACTATTTGGTACAGCAGGAACAAATGCAGGTTTAATGACAAAAAAACCAAACTGGAGGTTAGCAATTAATAGCATCACTTCGGCAGTAGCTTTGTCATGGAATAATACTTCCAAAGCTTCAACCTCATCTGTCAGAGACTTCGTAATCTTGAAGAAGTTCAACATCAAAATCAAACCCCCCAAAGCTCCTATTATCAAAGAAGTAATATGGTCTCCTCCTATTAATGATTGGATCAAGTGCAACACGGACGGCTCCTCCACTCTTAATACATCTGCTTGTGGGGGCATTTTCAGAAACTCAAACTCGGTCTTCTTGACTTGTTTTGCAGAGAACTCGGGAGGGGGGAATGCGTTCATTGTTGAGCTCTCTGCTGTCATGAGGGCAATAGATATAGCTCATCATAGAGGTTGGAACAACCTTTGGAAACTGATTCCTCCTTAGTGGTGCTTGCAGCTAAAAATATCACTTTGATTCCTTGTGACCTTAGAAACAGATGGAAAAATTGTCTCTTAATCCTCCAGCACATGAACTATATCATTAGTCATATCTTTAGGGAAGGGAACAAATGTTCTGATAAGCTTGCTTCAATGGGTCTAAATATTCAGGGTATCACTATTTGGATGGAGGTCCCTGTCTGTATTCAAAGCTTTTATGGTCAAGATAGACTTGGCTTACCCAATTTTAGGTTTGTTAATTTTTAGGAGGTTTTGGTTTTATGTCCCCCTCCTTTGTGTTTTCTCTCTATCTATAATTTTGAGGTAATTGTCCTTTGCTGCACCTCTTTTTTTTGGTAAAAAAAAAAACATTTGGAAAAAAAATATCTATAGTAGTAAAAAAATAAGCAAACTATTTTTTGGAATTTTGTAAAAAAATCGATGCTGGTATAAATAAATTACAATTTGTACAAATACAAAAACTATGATACACAAATAAACTAAACGGCAAAATCCGATTAGTTTATCTATGTAAATAGTGCACATGTTACACTATAACTGATTAGAAACTTTTATTTTAATTGTCTAATGATGCAACTGGTTAAATTGAGTTAAATTATAATTAATTCTGAAAGCTTCATCACAATAAATATCATTTTCTTTTTGGAATAGCAATAAAAGACATTTTCCTTTCTTAAACATAACATAGTTTTTGTATAGGGGATAAACATAATAGAGTTGACATTTTCTTTCATTAACATCACATCTTTTAATTTATATCATTTTTGAACACGGTCTCCATAATTCAAAATATAGATACAGACATTCTCATGCCAAATGAGAAGATGTCATGTAATATAATTTATGAGGTGGAGTAGACTTTTAATGCTCATTAGAAATCAAGAGTACCATGTGTACATAAAAAACTGTGCAAGTCATTTGTTTTAGAAATAGGGAGTACCATGTTTACTTGAAAAAATGTGCAAGTAATTTGTTTATTATAAAGATGTAAAGATAAAGATTCAAATATTAATTTTCTATAATGAATTTTTTAAATACTCGTAATATGTATGATTTTAACTATATGATTTTTTTGGCATTGAATAAGGTAGAATTAAAAACAACAATTAAGGTAGCAGCTTAACAGAGATTGTCGTGCAACAAAGACATGATTACATGTACATTGACTTGAAATGTGGATCACATGTGTAGACATTTTTATGAGATGGAGAAGATATTAACGCTCTTTATAATTTTAATATGACATGTGTACTTTTGATTCATCGTCACTCGCATCAATCTTTTATAGTTTTTCTTCGTATGAAACAATCAAACGTCTCAAATAACCAAAATAAATTGATTTGATACACTAAAAAAATTGAACGAAAAATAAGAGAAATTGATCAAAGTAAGAAACTAAATCTGTGTTGATATGCGAATGCAATTAATGATATTAAGAAGAAAAAAAATAACATGTGTCTTATGATCCATTTTTTTTTTAAATCACATTAATGGTAAGATGAAGGAGAATAAGATTATTGTGGGAGTGTCGTTTGTAACAATTAAACTTACACTATAAATCCTTCAAAAAAAATTAAACTTACACTATAAAAAATAAAGAGTATAATTAAGCTTAAGAAATTGGTGTGTCGTTTAAAAATGTGTACAATTTCCCTATAAATATTTTATTTAATATGAATTATTATAAATAAAAATATGAACTTTTATTTTAGAGGAAAAAATATTTTATTTTTAGAGGAAATAAAAATATGAACTTTTATTTTACAGGAAAAAATATTTTATTTAATGTGTAGTGAATTTTTTGTTCAAGTTTATAGTAATAATCCCTAAAAAAAATTTATAGTAATAAGTATGTGTCTTTTTTTTGGTCAAGTAACCTAGTGGCCAGAAAAATTCACCTTTAAGATGAACTAGATCGCGCTCCCGTGCTTCGCACGGGTCAATGATGAACACAATAAATTAAAAGCTTAAACCTGAAAATATTGTCATTTTTTCTAACTAAAGTTAAAGTCTACCGTGTAGCCTTTATGTAAAGTGCATAGAACAATGCACATATTTATGTATAGATGTAGCTTTTATGTATAGGATGACAACGAAAACATTGTTTTCTTATCTTAGATGTAGCCTTTATGTATACTAAATAGCTGCATTACAAAAACTAATAGTTTTGACGATATTTGAAAGTTTTGAAAACAAATGTGTAGAATATAATACATCTATTAACATCAAATTGCAAGGCTGAAGCCTCATGTTTGCATTCTAATTCCTCAAAAATCAAGAAAAAAAGAATGAAGGCACTAATTAAAAATGACATGGATTAAAAAGTGGGTTCTTTTTCGGACAGTAGATAATAGATATAGAACTTTTGAGCAGCAGCTTGCTTTCAAGGTTTCTTACGATAAAACTTGAACTCGTTCTCCCTTCCATAGACATGCTTTTGGATCTGAAAGAATATATATAGAAAGATTTGTCAAAATGTAATCATATATAACAGAGGAAAATTCTTTTATATTATAACATGATGGTTTGAAATAAATAATTAACAATTTACTCCATCATAGTGAATTTTGATGAGATGAATTTATACATCATAATCAATATATCATAATCAATATAGAGATAAAACTCTAGTTCTTATCATAAAGATTACAGTGAAGTGGTGCAGCTAGTATCTCACATAACCATATCAACATGTTTTCTTGCATCCCTTGATCTTAAAAACAACGCCTATAACTCATTCTTTCAAGGTAAAGAGATTAACATTTGGTATAGATTCTACACTTGAACATGTAGAATGTAGAAATCACATAAAATTACACTAACGGCCCTAACGGAGTACAATTACATTTAGCAAAACTAATCACAACATTTATGAGTAATTTAATCAAAATTTTAATGCAAAAATAACATGTATTGTCAACTTTGACATATTATAAATCTAATTTGACCAAATCATATTTAACCACTCGTGTCTCAAACTACCAAACTTTGCTTAAAAACTCAAACTATTTAATATAGACGTAAACTAATTGTTATTAAGAATTTGATAATATAGAAATGATGCAAAAAAAAGTATTTTTAGAGCCTTTTTAATGTTACTATGTTAAAAGACATATTGCCTTTACTTTTTACTCTTTTGAATCTGAAAGACATATTAACTTCAAATAATGATGTGCACTCCCTGAGTTAAAACAAATGTTAATTCACTATACTTGACATAGTTTCAAATTGGAATTGGTAAGTTCCATTTGGATGTTGAACTGCGCAAATCAATGAATTTGGAAACTAATTAATTTCAAGCATTCTCTAAATGCAGATCAAAACTTCAGGTTTTCATTACTTTAACTATTGTAAAATATAGTTCAAGAAAACATAGGTAATCTATAGCTGCAAAAATAGTTCCGAAATAGCTTCAAAAATAGTTTAAGAATGAGATTGATTAGTTTCCTAATTTGCTATGTAGCTTTTTCTACTTTAGTTCCATGTCATTAAAAGCATAAGACACGCCTTTATATCCATATTGCAGCATGTTTTTTTTTTTTTTTAGGTGTTGTTGCAGCATGTTGTTATGTGTAAAACTACTGTTATCTGAAAAATCTAATTAGGAAAATTTCTTAAAATAAATCCATGCTCAAGCAGTCAAACACATAATTCAAAAAAAAAAATTACTGGAATTCCTTGCCCAAAACAGTCATAGCTAAACTAAACACATCTCAGCCATGATAGTCCTAGAACTTCCTGCCTAAATATGTACCGAACTATATATAGTTCACATTAAAACAATTAAACATTACTTTCAAACACATCTCAGCCACGAAAGTAAAGTAATGAATTTGTAATTAATTAGCTACCTGCACGACATGTCATTTTTTAGAGCTTTAAACTCAGTAGCAACCCATTTAGGGAGAGGATCATCGTCGCAGGCTTCAACATGGGGATGCCAAGTTTGGTGATTCAACTGTTATGCGCGAGGTTTCAACCTACGTAACCCAAAATAATACTTAAACACACATTGTTACGCACAATAATTGTATATGAAAACATATAGAGGGTGAGAGAGAGAAGGGACAGTGAGAGAGGCTTACAAAGGTGAGAAAGAACATTGCTGCGATTGATTCTAAAACACACAGTTTGGCCAGGTCTTCGAACACCAGGTTTGATATTGGCGCCTTCTGAAAATCTCTGAGGAACACATAGATGCTTCCAATCAAGCAAGCAGTCCCACCTATTCCTACAATCATCGATCAACATAACCTTAGTCAAATTCTTCACAAAAAATCATCATACTTTACCATCTGAAAGGAAATTTATATAATAAAACAAAAAAAGGGTTAGGCAAAGAAAAAGCACATGTTATCAAACCCAATTTGAGAAAACATATATAGAATAAAAATGACATAGGTATTTCTCTCGAATGTATCTATGAGAGCCAAAATATCTTCAAAAACATCCTGTTATAGTTTTTCTCTCTTCTATAAGTTACATTATAATGAATGCCAAAAATGTGAATGAAACTATACCCTTCGTTAATAATCATCACAACTTTAGAACACCGACCCTTTGTTGAGATAGATAAAGATGCTATAAATAAAAAAAACCACACATTCAGATCGTGCATGTCATAATTAAAGTTAACTTTATGCCTAGCAGATTTGACATCAACGTTTCTTTCATGAAAGAATCTTAAGTCAAAAGTGCAGCACAATAATTAACTTAATATCAAGCCAAACAACTTAAAGAAAAGTTGAATTGATAGTTAAATCTATTCTAACTAAAATAATAATTTTAATGATGAAGAGCAAGCTAATACTGAAAGATGATAGCATATACATAAAAATGCAAATTATTTCCCCTTGCCAAATGCCTAAAACGAAAGATGCACTACTTTCCAACATATAAGTATATAATGCCACCTTCAGTGCAGCATCATTGAGTTGAAGCTTTTCAAGTGCATCTCGTAGCTTGGGAAATCTGGTAACAGAACCAAAAAAATTGATTAACTCCAGCAACATTAGCGATTAACAATACAATACAATTCTTTTGTTCAACAAAGAGAAAAAAAAATGCAAATAAGAAATCAATACCGGCCAGCATCAATAGGAAACAGGCCACATAACACCATAGGAGTGGCTTCTTCATATCCAGGGAGTGAATTGTCTGCCTTTCTAAAATGGTGAGTGATCGTGTCACCCACTCTGGCATCAGCTACTTTTCTTATTGATGCAGATAGATAGCCCACCTATTCAAGCACAACACGAGATATCAATGTTCATAATGAATTAAAATTTCTTCTTTATCTTTCTTTACAAAATTAACAGCAAGAAAAGAACAAACTCAACACTTCATAAAATTGTCAAGCCATAAAAACATGCATAGACAAACACAAACATGTTCAGGACGAGAAACAATACATCAGTCACATATATTATCTCATCATATTTGTTATGTCAACTTAAAAGTCGTTTATTTGTTATCTACTTTCATGTTTCACATCAGAAGAGCAATGGAAATGAGGAGGGGGGATTGGAGAAACGAAAGTACTAAACAATATGGAAACAAAATCCTTCACATATCTACCTAATTCGCAAATCAATTTTTCCTAAATAGCAGAAGAAGACAACTAATTTATGATATTCAATTTTCCATTGTTTTTACTCATTCATCCATTTCATTTTGTATCGGACACAAACTTCTCACAGCTAATTATCTATGACTAAAAATCCCTTAATTGGAACACTGTCCTTCAATTGTTTATAATTAGAACAAAATTCTTCAATTGGAAGCTCATCCATTCAATTTTCTCGTGTCTGATAGAAAGGAGTTTATTATAATCAATGTTACTACACAACAATCAAAGAGTTAAATTCTTTAAATCTTACATTCCTTCCTTGAATCTTCAATCCGGTTCATGGTAGCCACTCACTCTTGCCACCACCTGATCCATTCCTTGAATATTACAACCTGCGCAATCAAATTTAGAGAGAGAGAGAGAGAGAGAGAGAGAGAGAGAGAGAGGGAGTTTGGGTTTGAGAAGGAAAAATTGAAAATGGGTTGAGAGAAGAGGAAGAAGAACCTGATCTTCACACTTTCACTGGATTTCTTTCACAAGATTACGAATTGGGACGATCTGAATAGAAGAAACCTAGAAAACTGAGATGGAATGAGAATTAAAGAGAGGATTAAGGAATTAGTAAGAATTGAAAAAAATGATTACCCACATGAGAAGATAGAGGATTGGATGAAGAAGAGGACGAGGGAGGAGAATGCTTGCCTTGTCTCATTGAGAGAGAGAGAGAGAGAAAGGAAACTGGTTATGAGAAGAGAAAGAGAAATATACTGATATGGGAGCAATTTGTCACGGGAGAGAGAGAAGAAAAGAAGAAGCTTTGGAACAATTTGTCAATTCTGGAGTGTGAACCGTCCAGCTCTTGTGCAGTGTGCACCGGCCACAACCAAGAATCAACCTCTCTTGCACAAAGCTAAAACCAAACCTTTTGACTTAAAGTCTAGTTTTCTTTGAATTGATGTCTGCTTCTTTTTCCCATTGTGCACTTAAATAGATGAAAATGGAACCACATGGAAGACTTATGATTCATGTTAGGTCTGATGGAGATGTGAACACAAGAAATTTCATTGAAGGATTCAATTTGTCAATAGATGTATGGATCAGTACAAAAAACATTCAGAAGGGCAAGGATGTAAAATCGATTTGAAAATTGGAACCCTAGATTTTTCCCGCCTAGAGAGATTGCAGTACAAATTGGTTGAATTTGCATAAGGAATGGCTAGGGCAAATAAGCAGAACTTTGCTTCTTTTATAATATTAAGATAAGTGGGGTGTCAGGATTCGAACCTAGCCCCTGCACAAATTGTGCATTATCCCATAACAAATGAGCTAAGCTCATGGGGACAATAAGTATTTGTCTTAATTGAGTTTATTATTGATTTTGAATGTGGTCGATTATTACACATTTATAGCAACATTGAAAACAAAATCATTAAGAGGAGATGGTGCACCGATAAATATGGAATGTTTGATCGAAAAAATAGCATTAGATGCTCAAAATTTAAAACTCTTTTACTTCACAGCAACATTATACACACATATCAATCAAAACAAAAATGACTAAAACAAATGATTCACATCAAAATAAATAGCACCAACTATCTGTAGAAGACATTTTTCTATTATTTAGACATTAAGGCATCCATCAGAACCATATCCTGTGAGAAAGGAGGTGTGTCATATTGCAATATGATTAGTTTAAAAAAATGACATTGACACATGTCAATGTAATATTGGAGGAATATTTACAAATGACATGAATTAATTTTAATAACTTTTTTATTATTTATGTCAATGCATCAATACAAATCGGTTAAGGAGATAAGCATTATGTACTCATTTTTTTTGTTTTTCCGTAAAATTCTATTCATTTTTTCGATTGAAATCATGGTAAATCATTACTCCGAATTTTAGCACATGAAACTAATTTCATATGTAAACTTTTGATTGAAATCCTGGTGCATTAAATTCTCCATAGAGATAACATTTTCTGTTAACTCACCAAATTATGATTGTTGTTTCTATTATAAATTTTTTTATATTTATTGTGTACATAAAAGAAAACATTGGTGCATTAAACACTCCTCTCAAATTCTGACTTTTTGCACAGAACATTTTCGGTTAACTCACCAAATTGTGTTTTTTTCTTCCCATTATAAACTCTTTCATATCTTGTGTGTACAGCAGAATAGTGATGCTACTGAGTTTGGAAATATCATTAATAATTGTAAAACTCTCCTTAGTAATTTCTATGAAAACTCAAGTGTTGAGTTTGTGCGGAGACAAGCAAACGAGGTCGCTCATAATTTAGCTAAAGCGGCCTTGTTGTCAGCTAGTTCCCAATTATTGGTAACAATACCACATTGTATTGAACACATATTGATAAATGAAATGCAATAAGTTTATTCCTCTCAAAAAAAAATATCTTGTGTGTACATCAACATTAAATGAGCATTTCACTATTAAGTTGCCACGTGTACTTTTTAAAAAAAAATAGGGGAAATATTTATAACTAGTTTGGAAACCCGTGCCAAGCACGGGCTAGAATTACGACTATTTTTTTTATATAAAATCTAATTAAATAGCAAATTCATTATTTTATACACAATATATAAATAGAACGCATTGTTCTCGTATTTTCGATTGCTTATATATACAAATATCAACGCGTATATAGTTATTTGGATTTTCGTATCGTTAAACAGAAATGATTTAATGGATGCAACGTCGAAATATTAGTATTTAATGCCGGAATATTTGACATGGATGGCTAAAATTTATTACGGAGACATGAGTCTTTTTTTTTTATGTTCTGCATATAACTGGGGGTGTTGGAGTCTCGAGGCCTACCGCTGCATATACAATTAATTGGCCCTACCCAACGAATCGTTTCTATCAGATGCCCTTATATATAGTTTCTTTCAAATTCCATGATTTCTATAGCGGATACCCTTATATATACAAAGTTAATATCGTGCATACACTTGATTCGTCTTA
The DNA here is from genome assembly GCF_051527215.1 of Medicago sativa. Taxonomy (NCBI): domain Eukaryota; kingdom Viridiplantae; phylum Streptophyta; class Magnoliopsida; order Fabales; family Fabaceae; genus Medicago; species Medicago sativa. The sequence continues at coordinate 31,564,560 of NC_140756.1, read as the reverse complement.
ACATCCAACACGAATTTGTAATTATTCAATCGTGTAACAAATAAGTATAAAAAACAACGACATCGCATTTTTCAACTAAGCATATTATAAAAACACAACAAAAAAGGCTTGAAAAAGGACTACAAAATTGTCATGTGCATGCACATAGACATAGGCGATCCAAAGAACAAAGAAAAAAAAAGATGGATATATAGCAGATTGTATAAAAAATGAAGCAGAGTATATAGTTGATAATATGGTCACTGAAAGAGTACGGCTTACATTAGAAAAAATGAGAATGATCAGAAGGATACTGATATTAAAAATAAAATTAAATTGAGTATGAGAATATTGAAGTTGCTCTACCAGATAATAGAAAAACCGAAGTCTCAGTAGATAAACACCTTAATGTATCAGGCAAATTTTGAAGTCGAAGAGAAGGCATTGCACCTATTGCAATTGGTCAATGATATTTGAATGCCATAGAAATTCCATTAACATCAGCCTGTGTACATCTGAATGACATCACCTCACCTAAAGCAGACAGCACCTGAAGGTACATGAGACCAAACATATTGTCAAAAATGATCAAAAATATTACTCCATGTAACATATTAGTCCCTATAACAAATTGATCACTCGGCCTGTTCTTTGCACAACAATAATATCATTGGATTTTATACAATGAAATAAGAAGTGTGATCTTAATTGTTAGTTCCAGAATTGTAGTTTATCTACATGACCAATCCATTACTCTTTCTTTATGCAACTATTAGAATGGTTGCAAGTAGAAACAACCAATTCATATCCAAATAAAAAATATATATTACAACGAAGTTTAAAAGAGAAAAAAAACGCAAACCCACCAGCATCATCAAGAACGACAGGTTAAACATTCCAAAAAACATCATGGTACACAACATTAGTGGTCTCAGTACACACGCGATTTTCTTCATCCAGTATAAGCATTTTCAATCCCTTTTTGGAAGTGACTCTCGACACAGCGACATACAACTGTCCATGAGTAAAAACTGGTTTGGAAAGATAGATTTCAACATGAGACAACGACTAACCCTTACTTTTATTTATTGTCATTGCAAAACACACAGCCAACAGGAACTGTCTCGTAGTAAATTTGAAAGGCAATTCAAGATCACCTGGAACTAAGTTCAGTATTGGAATAATTACTTTTTCACAGCATTTTTTTGGTAATAACAGTTACACCGATAAATTTCTTCCCAAGATTGTCTACAATCAACCTAGTTACAATGCACAATTCAGTTGCTTGGTCAATGTTCCTCATCAATATAACTCGACATCCAACTTTAAATCTCAACTTGTGGTTTGGAATACCAAAAAACTTGATATTGTTTAAGAATTTGGTGGTAAACCATTCGCTTTGTACCTCACTATTCTCGTCTGATTTGCAAACCGAATCAGAACTGGTATATTCCTTTTTATCTCCTGAAACCAATGATAGAAGAAATTTTTTTATGTGATCAACTGCGTCCAGCGTGGGAGCAAGTATCCCCCGCGCTTGGAAAAAAATCCGAGATCTTCATGTTTTGCGAAAAAATTCGGATATACAAAATCAACCAGAGAACGCAACAAATCAGAGGAATCTTTTATCAACAACTCATCAGGAATGGGTACGTTAATTTATCCACTCTCGTTGGTGGATCCTATTCCATCTCCAATTGAAAGCATCCAATCGACAAACTTTCTTATCTCATCTTGCTCGACACGAACGGTTGAAGCACGTAAACGCATATTTGTTGTAAGTGTGATAACCTTACAGTGACTCCACAACTTTGATGAGTTGATGGATGAAGCAAGTATGTCTTTTCTGCATCATTTTCTTATCACTGGCAAAATTTGTCTGAAATCACCGTCCAAAACCACAGAAAGACGCCCAAATGGTTTGTCTGTATTATCGACACCATCATAAGATATTATATCGCGCATGGTTCGGTCAAACGCCTGAAAACAATAACGATGCATTATCAAGTGTCAAACGCCCCAAATGGACACCCGTGTCAAGCAGGGGCTAGAATTTCGTCATATTTGAGGGAGAAAATGCTCTGATGTATCAAGTGTCGAATAAAGTTCAATATTGAATAAAAAAATGGAGGTTAAACAACAAATAAATTAATAAAACTCATATTTTAGTCTTCAATTTTTCGAAGAAGATGCGGTATTGTTCTCACTTGTGTGGTTTCTCTTTCTATAATGTGTTGAATCACATCAATGTTGACTCCCCTATAAAGCCCAGAGGTGGTATCATATCTCGGTTCAACATAGTGGACGGCGGATGGAGTGCTTCTTGGTGGTCTATCACAGACACGGAGAGTCTATTAATGGAGATATGTTAATCTGTCAATTATGAGTTAAAATTTGACATTGGATGCAAGAGTAAACGTTGAGAAACATATGAGGGAGATTATCCATATACCTAATGCTTTAGGACTTTGGGTGAAGAAGTGATATGGATCTCACTTGTGTTGTTGCTCTTTGACTAATATGATGATACAACCCAATGTAGGTTCCAATGGAAGTCATAACATTATAATGATTTGTTTTGTTAGTTTTTGGGTGTCATTTGTTTAATTTTTATCTTAAATTTTAGTTTCAGGATGTCATTCGCTTTCAAGCAATTTTTTATTCAACCTCTATTATTTTAAATTCCTTCACTTTTGGTCTTTGGTATGATTTGATAAAGGAAAAATGTAGATGTGTTCTGCTACGTTGACAAAATACATGTTTATTAGAAATTTTAAATTGATGCGACATTTTTAATGAATATATTATTTTGGTAGCATAATTACCCAGTAATTTCCAATTCCTTAAATAAATTCATAAAATTACCAACAATTGAATCTCTTAATTATATTGTCATAGATAAAACACACTCTCCTTAGTTTACTTCTTATCATTCCTCCCTTGTTCAAATTTCTTTTTCTTCTTTCTTTTTCTTATTTACTTTCTATCTCCACATTAAAGAAAGGAACAAAGACACCCCTCTATGAAATAGCCACCAACTCACATTTTTTTACCATGATGTTCCTCTTATCTTATTTTGCTATCTCACCATATCATAGACACAAAGAATCTCACACTTAAGGGAGGGATGGTAATGTGTCATTTGTAAGTAAAACTTCTACATTGAATGCAAGAGTATATATTGAGCAACAAATAAGTTAAATGACAAATATACCTAATGTCTCAAGGTTTTGGATGAAGATGTGGTGTTAATCTCACTTATGGGGTTTCTCTTAGCCAAATGTGATGATCCAAGTCATTACAGGCTCCCTCAGAGCTCCATACATTATGATAAATTGTTATCTTAGTTTTTAGATGTTCTTTGCTTAATTTTTTATATTAAATAAAAGTTTTTGGATGACGCTCACTTTCATGCAATTGCTTTTATTCAACTTATGTTCTTTCAAATACATCCACTTTTGAACTTTAATCTTGTTTATGGTAGCCTTGGTCCCAATCCCAAATAAAATAAAAGAAGGTTGTGTCAGCATCTACAACAAACATAAAAAAAAAAAAAAATAATCTCTATAGACAACCCCACTTAGTGGGGAGAAGACTTGGTTGTTGTTGGTTGTTATTGTACCTTCACTTTTAGTCTTTCGTGTAATCTGACAATGAAAAATACAAATGTTTTATGTTGAGTTGGCAAAGATACATTTTAAAATGATGTGGGACTTTTTTAATTGAATCTATTTTTTTGGTAAAAACTACTCATAAATCTCCAATTTCTTCAACTAACCCATAAAATTACCAATAACTCACTCTATTCCTAACACCTCCACAGACAAAATACAAACTCTTTTTTTCCTTATCATTTCTCTCATGTTCAAATTGCTTTTTCATATTCTTTCATTTTCTAATTTCCTTTCTCTCTTTTCATTAAATATGGGAACATAAACCACCATCAATCCACCTTTTTTACCGTGTTGTGCCTATGTCACCAAATCACAAATGCATCAAGTCTCACACATAAGGGAAATATGTTAATGTGTCAATTTTGACTTAAAGTTCCATAGTTGATGCAAGAGTAAATGTTGACAAACATATAAGTGAGATGACCAATAAAGTTTCATAGTTGATGCATCAAGTCACTTTTTGTATTTTTTTCTCTTTCCTTAATGAAGTTTAATGGTTAGCAGTCATCCTGCTACCTCTTTCTGCTAAAAAAAAAGAAAAAAAAGATGACCAATATAAGAGTAGATGTTTAAGTTTTATATTAAATTTAAGGTTTAAGATGTTGTTCACTTTCATGCAATATTTTTTAAATAATCTCTAGTAATTTAAATCCCTTCACTTTTGGTTTTTGATGGATTTAATCATGGATAAACTCTTATGTGATTTGTTGAGTTAACAAAATACGTGTTTATTAGACACTTTTAAATGTTGTGCATTTTTTTTGTTAATCGAGCCTCAATTTTTGGTAAGTTAAATGTTTATTCTTTAGTATGAACATCTGCTCCAAGCATAGTCTAGTATCATTTTCATTTGTGTGGTTGATCTTTGTTCAATGGATAAATGCACACCAGTGTTGACTACCCCATAAGGTTCAACGATGGCATCATATCCCAATTTGACTATGAGGAAGCAAAAGAGGTTCCTAGTGGTAGATCCCTGAAGTGGATAGTCTCATACTTGAGGGATAGAAGTTAATGTGTCAAGTCTGAGTTAAAGTTTCATATTGGAGGTAAGAGTGTATGTTGAGCGACACATAAGTGATGTGATCTATATACCTAATGTCTTAACGTTTAGGATGAATATATGGTATCAAACTCACTTAAGTGGGTTTTCTTAGTCTAATGTAATGATCAATTTCAATGTAGCATCCCTTGAAAGTCTCAGCATTACGATGAACTGTATTTTATTTTTTATTTTTGGATGACATTTGTATATTTTATTTTTTAATTTAGTTTTTTGATGTCTTCCTCTTTCATGTGATTTTTTTTATTCAACCTCTATTATTTCAAATTCATTCAATTTTTGTCTTTGGTGGCAAATGAGAGTGGAAAATTGCAGACATGTTATGCTGAGTTGACAAAATATATGCTTATTAGACATTAAAAATAATGTGAGGCTTTTTTAATTAGATCTAATTTTTTGGTAAAATAATTACCTAAAAATCTCGTACTCCTTCGACAGACCTATAAGATTATTGGCAACTCACATTATTCCCTATACCCTTGCAAACAAAACACACAATACTAATTTTATTTCCCTTATCTTCTCTCATGTTTAAATTATTTTTTCATATTTGTTTATTTTCATTTAATTTGAAAAGAATGAACATAAACCTCCCTCCTTTAAACCACCACCAGCCCACCTTTTAGAACATGCTCTATTTGATCGCCTTAATTTTAGCTTTTGAATGTCATTGATTTTGATGCTATTTTTTTTATTCAACCTATATTATTTCAAATTTCTTCACTATTAATATGTAGTGGGATCTGACAATGGCAAAATGTAGTTGTGTTGTGCTGAATTCACAAATACATGTTTATAAGACATTTTAGGCATTAATCTCACTTGTGTGATTGCTCTTAGCCTAATATGATGATCGAGGCTCCCCATGAAGCCCCAACATTATGACTTCTTAGTGAGATTGTATATCATTTGTTAAATTCATTTATCTTAAAATCAAGTCTTTCAATGTCATTCATTTTTATGCTATTTTTTTTTCTATTTAACCTCCATTAGTTCAAATTCTTTCACATTTTGTCTTTGGTGAACGTGAAAATGGAAAGAGGCATATATATGATGTTGATTTGACGAAATACATGCTCATTAGATATTTCAAAATGATGTCGCATTTTCTAAATGAGTCTAATTTTTTTTTTGTTAAAATAATTACTCGTAAATCTCGAGTTTATTCGACAAATTCATAAAATTACCAGCAACTCACGCTATTTCCTATACTCATATCACACACTTCTTTTTTTTCCTTTTTCATTTTTCTTAGCTGTAAATTCATTTGTCATTTTGTTATATTTTCTAAGTTTATTTCCCTCTTCTCATAAAAGAAAGGAACAAAAATCTTCTTGCATGAAAACACAACTAACCCACCTTTTTTAGCATGTTGTGTCTCTCTCTGATCTTATTTGTTTATATTTTTATAGCACGAACATAAAGAGTCTCACACTAAAGGGAAAGATGTTGACGTGTCAAGTATGAGTTAAAGTTCAACATTAAATTCAAAAGTATATTTTGAGCAACATATAAGTGAGGAGACCAATATAACTAATGTCTTGTATGGTTTTGGTAGAAATAAATTCATTGTGGTTTTTGATTTTATTTAAATAACGACATTAAATGTTAAACCTCAAAAATCATTACGGCGCAAAGATCATTAAGGTGTTATTCCATTTATATTTTTCTTTATAAAATTAACCATAAATGTATTATTATTATTATTTTTATTATAAAAGACTTTTATGTGCACTATGCTACTAAAAGGGAATTGGATTATCTCCATTGAAAATTTTCTCAATTTTTATCCATTTCCAATCTACACGATTAAAATACAAACATTATTTTTTTATAATTTAATTCTCAACTTCTTTCTCGTGTTTAATTGTTGAGATTACACTGGAGAAAATTTGAGAGAATTTTCAATGTAGAGAATCCAAATCCTACTAAAAGACACGATGTACTTTAATTTTTTTAAGACAATTTTATAGAAAAAAAACTAAAATTGGAATTTGAAAAATTAATGGATTTATTGCTTAAATTTAATTTTGGGTATCATTCAACTCTTCCTTATACTCTTGTTGTTATTACATTTCTATAATTATATGACTTTTCTATGTTCTTGAGTAATCTTTTTTTTTAGAATATCAAAATTAAGGCTTTCATTTTGGATAAAAAAATTTAGGCTTTTCAATGACCAATATTGAAATTTAAATTTTTAAATTTAAACAATACATTTTCTTTAAAGATAAAAAATGTAGATGAGTTTGGTTCTCAATTGCTCACCGGGATCATAACATGTCTCATGATTCAAAAATCGTTTATACAAATACTTGAAAATTATCCATCAAAGAGGATACTCTAAAATGCCAGATGAGTGTTACATTTGTTTTTGCCAATTGTGCTACATTTTTTTCAAAGTGATGAGTACTACTCTTAAATTGATTAATTTTGATTTATTTTACGATCATGTTAATAATTAGTTTTTAATTTAGTTCATGATATATCAAAATCAATTTATTCTACATTACTTATTTTTATGAGTTTAATCAATATTGATAGCAATACAATTTGTTGTTTATCATATGTTTTAATATCCTTTTAAGGTTGTTTTCGTGGTTGCTAAGTCAAGTTTATATACTCTCAGCTTTTATACTTGCTTTTATTTAATATATTTTCTTTGCTTAAGAAAAATAATAATACAATTACATCATTAATACAAATTTCCGTCTCTAAAAAAAAAATAGTGCACATTAATGAAAAGATATACATTAATAAATGTAAATCAATCAATATCAAAATAATTTAATACCCTAATAAACAGTAATTACAATTATTTACTCTAATATAGTTAAGGCAAGGTAGTCAACGTAGTAAGTAGGTTTTATTCTGATCATGAATTTAAGTGCAAGAATCAATTGTCATATTAATGTGTGATCAATTACAATAGTAGTATTGTCTTCTATCGTCTTGTTCCTGCCCTTGCTAGATACATCCTTAAGACAATTTCCTAAAAATATAGAACAATGATTCAATTTATAACGTCATCACCTATTATAATTATAATTGACATCTATCTTACAACTGAAATGGTAGTATAGCTACTTTCATAATTATCTCTTTCAATGCCAAAGAAAAAGTTTCAATTAAAAGAATAAAGAAGCACATATGTCTTTTGTTCTCTTTGGATCTCAACTATACTTTTTTTTTCCTTTCCACAATTCAATCTTCATGAATATTGTCTATTCATGAATAATTTCTGCAAGTTAAAAAGTCAAAACAAACAAAAAAAGTTATAAAATATTCAACAACACAACTTTATACCGAAGAAGAAAAACTACATTGTATTTGTTAAAAAAAAAAAACATAATCAGAAAAGACTTTCAATAATATCAATTACCAAAACTCGTGTTTCTCTTACATATATCAAAGAAATCAAATAAGTTGTTACAATACATGGGTCATGTCCATTAATAAGAGAAATATGTAAAAAATTGACATTGTAACAAAGAGAGAAAATAGAGGTTCATAGAAGACTTTCAATAATATGAATTGTGAATAGAGAGTGGTGTGAAAAGTGTGAGAGTCAAAACGGATATTTATAGCCAAAGACATAAAGTAACCAAAATAATCAAGTGCTTGATTCATGCATACTGTAACGGAAAAAAAAAATTGTACATTAATAATCATCAATTGGTGCATTTGATCTTAGAAACAAAATCGTAGTAATTCAAACCAAATGATTTTATTTTATTGATAACTTTTTTTTTTGACAATTTTATTTTATTGATAACCATATATTTGACATCTACGTACGCGCACTATTTTTTGACCAAATATATTTTTATTTAATTTTAATGTGTAACAAAAAAAAAAAATGTGTATAAACATATTATGTACCATATCATTCCTTTCATGCTGCATAAACTATGGAAGACGTTACAAAAATTTAGAGAGTTGTCTCTTCGTATTTAAAAAGAATTGTTGTAATAAAAAAACGAAAAATAAAGGAGACGAAAACAAATAAAATTATAAACATATGAGAGAGAGAGAGAGAGAGAGAGAGAGAGAGAGAGAGAGAGAGAGAGAGAGAGAGAGAGAGAGAGAGAGAGAGGGTGTGTGCTACGATGAAGATGAAAATGATGACAGATATATTAACTATATAGAGGGGGGAAAAACCTAAGTAAAAGTTAAAAGGATGACATGTATGCTCAAATTTGATTGATTGGTAATTTTAATCATGAATCATGATTGGCTGATAATTTAAATCATGAATCATGGTCAATTTTTATTGGTTGATAATACAAAACATATTCATGATAAGGCTATTAAAATGTTTATAATTTCCATTTTGCTTTTTAATAAATTAATTGAAATAAATTAAATTTGTGTGAGTGATGCAAATGACATAAATAGAATGTGAGTAAATATATGGTGATTTGAATCTTTGATCAAGCAATTAATGAGATGAAGCAAGAAGGAGTGCCAAGTGTACTTTTCAAAAAAAAAATAAGGCAAATATTTATAATAGAGATAGAGATTTCAAGAATCACACGTTATAAAGAAGTTTTTTTTTTTTGACAAAAACACGTCATAAAGATATAATTATTTTTATTGTCAAATAAAGAATACTCTATCTATCCTTTTTTTTTTACAAGCACATTTTGAGGAAATATATATGTTTCTAAATATAATTTGCAACTTGGAGCCTCCTTCTTGTTGACCTTCTGGTGTAACATGGAGATCTGATGTTCACCGAGTGTCGCGGGGGACTGTAACGTGATCGACGAGGTCTCCCCCTCTTCTGCTACGTGTTGGGGAAGGAGTCCGTTTGGTTCGGACTGGTGGGCGCGATTGCTCCAGATCCATCAGGCGTCGGTTTTGTTCTCGATTAACGACGTCTGTCGTTGAACCGTGCAGATCAGGTTACCAATGAGTACGCCCGTCGTTGTTGCATCTTCAGGTGTCTCTGTAGGTGTTAAGGGACCCTGCAGAGGTCTTTGCTGGAGAGGAACTATCTGAGCTGGTTCCTCCCTGGGTGTATCCACAGGTGAAGGTGAGGATGTCATCCCGTCCCATTGAGGGATGCGTATCTCAATTCGTATCTGTGAATGGGCAATGTTGGCAGTCATGGTAGTTTTTGGAAAGCTTTGGTTTTTAGGGGTATAAAAACGGGGAGAGCTTATATTTTCCCACAAACAGCGCCACTGATCGTACCTGGTCAGAAGGTGACTACCGGTGCTTTGAATGAGGTGGTTGTGACGATGGTGGAATGCGTCAGAATGCTTCTTGGAGCGGATGGGGGGTGTGTACCTGCAGGCACTCTGCGCTCAAGTCAGTAGAAATCAGAGAGTGAGGGTTTCGAAGGAAGAGAGAGTTCTACCTTGGGGACTGCATTGAGTCCCCTATTTATAGAGGTGGAGGGCTGCAGAGCCGTTGTAATAGCACACCTGTCTCTAGCGGTTATGAAATTGTGGGAAGTGTAACCGCCAGAGAGTTTATTGCGGGAACGTGCAGAGAGACGTTGTGGCTCGTTTGAACCGGTCTCGCTCGCTCCGTGCACCCCCCTCGCGGAGAGGTGGTGTGTCGCAAGTAATGTTGCCAAACGTGGAGTTTGGGCTTTGGATTATATTGGGCCTAAGTAATGGGCTAGAAATCCTTTTGGCCGGTCCAAAACAGATACTATTATTAAAAAATAATAAAAAAGTGATGTGTCCATGCGAGACCCGTTTAAGACCTCATATGTGAGGGTCTCCATTGTATATGCTCTAAGAAAACAATCTCATGAGAGAGACGTTGTAACACGCAAATGTGCAGTTCCACGTCAGGATCTTGGGAAACAAACTCTCGCGAGAACTAGCATTTTTCATAAATAAATGAATAAAGTTCCAACAGGGGACAAATTTGATATTGAATTTCAAGAATCACACGTTATGAAGAAGTTTTTTATTTGTTGACAAAAACACGTCATAAAGATATAATTATTTTTATTGTCAAATAAAGAATACTCTATCTAATCTATCCTTTTTTTTTACAAGCACATTTTGAGGAAAAAAATATGTTTCTAAATATAATTTGCATTTTATATAACTAGTAGGGATGGGAATAGGTCAAGCCAGCCTACAGGGGCCTACGATCTAGCTTACAACAGGCCAGACTAGGTTTTTTTCTTGGAAAGTTGTTTTTTGACATTCATTACTTCCTAATAACACAAGTAAATTACTAAAATACCCCCGGCGGTAGTTAACTACCGTAGGGTTATAACTAAAAAAACCGGCGGCAGTTAACTGCCGCTGGGTTTTTTGGTCTTTTACGTGTGTTGCTAGGACAATTTAAACGTCCGAAAAGCAACCATCTTTTTCTTAAATAGAGAAGAACTAAGCTTTTTTATAAGCCTATTTTACTTAAAAGGGCAGACCATAGACCTTTCAAAAAGCCTCTCAGGCCTATTAGGCCGGCCTATTTAAGTAAATTTAATAATATTATTTATTATTATACTATATTTTATACTTTAAATTAAAATAAAAATTTGTTAACCTTTGCGGTGATTTAAGCTTATTAGTATACATTAATTTTTTGCATATTTAAATATTATAAACTAGAATTGAAATATGATACAATATATAGTCAAATTCCATAAAAAAAACTCATGTTGATTATCAAAAGTGGGTTTAATCTAATTGATCTATTAGTTCGCTAGTCTATGTAAACTTCAATCACATTGCTTATTTAAAGATGTTCATATGAAATAGGCTTTTAAACAGGTTAGCAGGCCGTACAAGACTTTCAGAAGGTCAGGCTCAGACCTAAAAAGTAAGCCAATGTCAGGCCGCATGTCAGGCTTAAGCCTCAAAAAAAATTGGCAGACCAGGCTTAGGCCTTGCAAAGCCTAGCTCGGCCTAGCCTATTCCCATCCCTAATGACTAGCTTGCTTTTTCTTCTAAATACACTACTAATTTTTGCTTGAAAAAAAAACTTGTAATTTAGTAGCGTTAAATGTGTGAAAAGGCAAAGTTTCCTTAAAAAAAGAAAAGTCAGAGTTAACTACTCTCTGTCTCAAAATAATTATCTCTTTACCATTTTTTTCTGTCTCATAATAATTGTCATTTTAAAATATCAATGCATTATTTATTTATTTTTTTCATTATTACACTCTTATTTATTGAATTTCATCAAACTTAACCACTACACTAACTACAATTAATAATGATACATATTTTAGTAAATGATATTGATTTTACCATTAAGTTAATACAATTAATCATTTTCATAAAAATCGTACAAATTTTTGCTAATCCATGTACATGGTTAGTTATTTTTGCTTATAAATGTGTTTGGACTGAGTGCATAAACAAAATGGTGTTTTAGATACATCTATATACAAAAGGGTTAAATAAGATTTTGGTCACTGTAAATATATGATATTTTGTTCTTAGTCTCTCTTAAATTTTTCTTCAAACAATGGTCCTTCAAATATTTTCTATCAACATTTTTTTCTTCATGTTTTTAAGTCAACTCATATGTACCTCATATCTAAATTTCAAAAGTTTAGAATTTTTTAACTCGACATGAATTAAATATGAATTTAAAGTTTTCGGTCTTAAAAGTCATATTTAATTCTTTTTTGTAAAAATATTCTAAATTTTTGTATGAGAGAATCATATGATATTCTAAACAGGTTTGCAAAAACTAATTCAAAATTATGAAGGGTACATATTTTTTTTGTTGAAGGATATGAAGGGTACATATTGATTGACTTCAACGGGGACAAAAAATACTTATAGAAAATATATAAAGTAACATTATTTGAATTTTTTTAAAGAGACAAAAATGAAATTTGATATGTTTATAGTGACTAATAACTTTTTTTTTAAGGAGTATTAACTTTTATAACCCTATATGAAATAGATACATTGTATATACTTTTCTTAATACACATGAAAACTACAAAGGTGCTAATAAAGAGAAAAGTGTGTGAGTATTAAAAAGTTATGGGTAGTGTTAACTTGTGCTCTTAAGGTACATGTTAAGAAACCTAAAAGAAGAAACATTTTTTAAAATTTTGTGCATTTAAATCATTAAAAAGTTCAATATTAAATGCAATGTACACATTCCAATAAGTTTTTTCTATATTTGAATCATTAACTTATACTTTAAAGGCACAGGTTACCATTTCTCAAAAGTTATATAGTACAAGGAATAGTCAAACTCATTACATTTAGAAACCAATAAACCCCTGAAAAGCATGTCAACCACATTACCCACGGAGAGTTAAAGAAACAAAAGATTATCCAAATAAAACCCATAACACCCGGACCCTCAAACTACAAATGTCAAATTCTTAGTTTGTTAACAACCCTAAATAATAATTTGTTGAGCACAGACATATAAATGATACGTTGTTTAATATTTTTAGAAATATATATAATTTAATTTTTCACTTCTCACCTTTATCTTTTTAAGCGTGTGTCTAAATATTGGAGTAAATCGTGTGACTATATAAGATTTACTCACGATAAACACAGAAAAAAATATACCTAAGCAAATATATATAAAAAAAGTTGTTCTACATATTAGTAAAAGATATCACTATTACAAAAAAAGGGCTTTCACATCGGAAGAAAATGACTTTTCACATCAGGTTGCACCCGACGTGAACAAAACTTATTCATGTGAATCACACCGTTTTTCTGAATTTTTTTTCTCTCTTTTTGCAATCATCTGCGGTTCGTAACAATTTTTTCATTCTCTCTTTCTCTCGTAGAGAGATGATGAAAGTGTTGTTCTGAAGTTTCTTCTCTCATCTTTCATAATCCTTCATTCTTATTTCAATCACACTTTTCATTCTTTAGTCACGCGAATCAAAATTCTTTCTCTTTCTCTCTGAAAGGTTAGTATTCTTCTTTCACTTCTTTTCTTTCATTTTTCCATTATGTTTCTGTAATAACTTTTTCTTTGATTGATTTTTTTTCTTTCATACTTTAACATTCCATTTCAGAACCAGATGGATATGCAACAACAAAGGTTCGATGAAAAAGATTATGTTCAATAAATAATGTGATAATTTATTTGTATTTATGTATATGACTATGTTTGCACTATATGTATTCATGTCTGAATCATTACTTCCACCATCGCAGAAAGTGGATAAAATATTGCACTCTATCCAAAACAGAAAGGAAAGAAATTTGTGTAGTTACGAAGGTGAATGCTGGTGATTACAAACGTGAAAGAAAACTGTTCCCTAATGTCTTGTGCGATCCCCATATGGTAGTACCTTTCCCTCGATTTTCTTTTTCGTTACACACTTTTGAAATTATCTTCTTGCTATCTAAAATCCATTTGTTGTTAGCTAGGTGTGTTACTATTTGACATGTGTTTGTGTCTGACATAATATAATACTGACACATGGTATTATGTTTAGATAATTAATTTTCTTTTTACATATTATTATCGGTGTCACTAATCAAAGGTGTGTCGATGCTTGACACATGTGTGTCCGAGACAATACCGATACATGTTATTACGTTTAAATAATTAATTTTGTCAAATTATTATCGGTATCTACATGACAATGTCGACACCTATTAAAGACGTATTGTTATTCGACATGTGTTTGTATCTGTCACATGTTAATACATTTAGATAATTAATTTTTGCAAATTATTATCTGTGTAGGAATGTCAATGTCGACTACTCTTATCAAAGGCATGTCAGTGTTCAACATTGTCCAACACAATACCGACACATGTGATTACAATTAATTTTTTCAAATTATTATCGGTGCAACACCTTTGATCAAAGACATTTCGGTGTTCAACATGTGTCCGTGTCTGAAACAATACCGACACATGTTATTAAAATTAGATTTTTTTTCTTCAAATTATATCGATGTCAACGGTGTTCGACATTAGTCTGTGTCCAACACAATACCAACACATGTTATTATGTTTAGATAAATAATTTTTTCAAATCATTAACGGTGTTGACATGTCAATACCGACACCTCTTATCAAAGGTGTATCGTTGTTCGATACGTGTTTGTGCCCGACACAATATCGGCACATATAATTACGTTTAGATAATTTACATTAAATGAGTTAAAAATAATGTATACAATTTTAATTTATTTTATTTTTTGTATGTTTTAAGAAGAAAAAAATCACTTTTTTAATCTATAACAAATGACCCTTGTTTTGTTTTGTTTTAAGTCCATGGATGTATGTTACAGTCTTATATTCGAATTAACCTGGAATGTACGAAATAGAAATAGAAATTCAATACACTGTGTTCGAAGGATATTTCCTTAATTTGATCTGATCATAAATTTCTCTTTAACAAACAACTTTTTTGAAGCAAACATGCAAACCAGGGCCCTAATGATGAGACACTTAAGTGTGAAACATGCTCTAGGGACATTGAAAGTTGTCAAGGGCACTAAGGATACTTGCTAGTTGCTCTTGTATTCAATGTTGGATATTTTAGTATCGTAGAGGAAATATTGAAGTGCATATGTAAGATATCTATAATATATGTTCAGGTGTTTCTTGTCTACACGCCCACTCTCTAGATTTTGGTTGGTTTTTTATTATCAATCTCAACAAGTTGGTTTCCTATTTTATATAACTCAACTTATATGACCCATTTAGTTTAGTGGTCACTAACTTGATGGATGATAAGAGGATATAACAAGAAATAATATTTGAACAACCATTTTGTGACAACTTTCTTTCTCTCTCATGCTCACATTGTGTTTTTACTTTCTCTATCTAATGTTTTGGTTTTTATGCTAATATCTATAATTTTTTGTATATTTTGGTTGTCCCACAAGTTGTCCCCAAATTTTATGTAGCATGCTTTAATTTTCATTATGTAAGTGTCTGAATATTAATTCGCGTTTCTTAATACTCTGCTTAAACAATGCTAATTTGGTGTCTTTTCAGTCTTGTAGTCATATTCTGCTTGACGATGACACAACTTCAAGCTATTTGAAGAAAATGAGGAAGGTCAAAAAGATGAAACACATGCACAAAAAGGTGATTTATTTTTCATATTGTAAAGAAAAAGCTTCAATTTTTTACGATCAATGACAAGTTAGTAGTATTTATAAAAGGCATATTTAAACATGATAGAAATGACTTGTAATTAAGGAACCATCTAATATGAACCATAAAAAGAACTGAACGTTGTAAGTTTTATTGACTTATTATTGATAATTATTGAAGTTTAATTATAGAATATATTGATATAATGTTTGTTATATTGATTTTGCTTTCATTTTATAACATAAGTTAATTGTTTTAAAATTCTTTTTAGCATTATTTGAATCCTGAAAATAAAAATGGTATAAAATTAATAAATAAGTGAAATAAACCATTTACATTTAATGTTTCTCGTACTCATAAATGAAAAATAAATGAAGTAGAAGAGAGGTAGAATAGTAAAATGAAAATAGGAAGAAAAAAAACAAAACTTTTCAAATGGTAGAAGGTAAATCATGAAATTTGTCAAGCTCGTTTGAATTTTTATTGTCATGTATACAAAAATTTCTAATTAAAAATAAGAATATACTATATTTATCATGCAATAAATTACAAATTATAATATTCTTTTAGTATATCATAACTTTATTGAACATATGACTTTAATGAAAAAAATTACATACACAACTAAATAGTACATTAAGACAAATGATTTTCTATTTATGTAATAATTTATAGGATTATTAAACTAAAAAAATGAAAATAATAAAATGAGAGTTTTGAATAAAAAAGTTATGGTATAACTTGTGAGATTATAATAATTGAGTTGTGGAGGCTGGGTAGCTATATATGATTAGGGTAATGTTAACCGGTGCCCCTGGGCACTGGTTAACATGACCCATATATGATTATAACTAAAAATGAATTTTTTTTTTTAGAAAGGGAGGAAAAGTTACTGTAGAACTTGTAGGTGTCAAATATAGTTGGGATGGTCTTCGTCACCTCTACCTTTTTTTTTTTATTTAATTTTTTTTTTAAAATCTCATGGTAATTAATGTGTAGATAGAAAAAGAGTTTCTTAGTTATGCAAAAGAGTTGGGTTAAGATTGTATGAAACATATTAAAATCAAATCAAAAGGAATATGAAAAAATCAAAATGAAATCACTTAAGAGGAAAAAGATGGATTAAAATTGTACCAAACATTGCAAAATAAAAACCAAATATTGTTTCTCTTTATTTTTTTGGGCAGATTATTATAGAAAATAATACCATAAGATAAGAATGAGTAAAGAAGTTGTTGAACTTTTTCATCAAATATTGTGTGCATGCATTAAAAGTGTTGCCTCTAAAAAATAAGAATCAACAAACAACAACTCTAATATAAGGAAGCGAGAAAGATGAGATGATACATGAAGAGAGAAGGAAATAACAAAAAAAAAAGTATTGAGAAAGGAGTAGGTGTGGTTTGTGGTTTGAAGAAATTGTTGGATATGAATTTACACATATATATCGTGTGTTTATCAGAGATGTTGTTTGTGGATAATTTGATCATGAGAATGGTGCGATAGTGGGATAATATGAGTTTTTTTTTTTTTTGTATTGTATGTGTAAGTGAAGTGAGTTGGTGGGGATATATACCTTTTTTTTTATTTAAATTTCTATTTTCTTTATTTACTGATTAATTAATAGAATTAGAGTTGTGGAGGAAAAATTTTAAGGAAGAACTTGTAGGATTATAATTATAAACTAGACTCTAACCCGTGCGATGCGTGGGTTTTTTATATATATAATTTTGTATATAAGTATCAAATTGCTTATATTTTTACTTGTAAATACATTTAGTACTATGCTATGAAACGACTACAAAAAGCAACAACAAAAAAGGTGCAAAAGTTACACCAATTTAAGCTATTAACTCTATTTTCTTAACAAATAATATCACCAGGTTGTGTCCATGAATTTCTTCTTTTTTAACTGTTTTATCTTGGTTTTCGGGTGTCAAACATTGATTACGTTTGAACCTTTTAAACCGGTGATATCTTATTTTTTCTTGGGAAGGGAAAAAGTAAGCAAAACCCTTGAGAATCGAGGTCCGGAAGTTGTTTTCGCTACGGGAAGGTGTTAGGCACCCATAACGACTATAGTATCCTATAGGAACCGTCTTTAATTTCTACGCGCGCGCTTTGTTTTTAAATGCTATTTTGAAAGAAAATATTAAGTCTAAGAGTTTCTAAGTGAAGAATTGGAGGGAGAAGAATGTGTTTGAATTTTTGTTTTATCTGAATTGAAGGAATTTTGTTCCTTGCCTACGTACCCGTTTAAGGGATCAAATCCACCGTAGTTCTCTTCCAAAAAATGTTTTTTGTTTTTGTTGGTTGATTTTAAGATTGAAAATGGATTTTGAAGAATAGAGATTGAGAGGCCTCAAGGGCATGAGAATTTAAGAAAAGGGTGAGGTTTGATTAGTCATTTTGCAAAAGAAGTCATGTATGATTATAATTCTTTATGATTTTGATTAAGAAAACGAAAAGGAAAACTACAATGGGATTTTGATCCCAAGGTTTATTAGAAAATGGTTTGAGTGATATTATTCATATTTTTTTTTGGGAAATTGATTTTTTCTAAGTATAAAGCCTAAACATTCATCTAAACATACAATCCTAAACATACATCTAAACATGCATATTCTAACCATATATCTAAAGTGGTGTGTGTGCATGTGTCGGTGCTTGTGTCGGTGTACATTATTAGAGTCCATTGTCCTTATTACACCATGCCCTAATTACATTCTATGGTCTTGCAAGAAATTAAAATTGCATGAAGTAAAATACAAAAGTCCTAGGTCTTTACATCCTAATTCTTGGCAAAAATTAAATTGCAAGAAATAAAAGTGCAAGAAATAAAAGACGAAAATATGATATGAAATGCTATGGAAATGGGACATGAAACAAGAAAAGGTTAGTAGCATAAGTGAAATAGAACCAATATACTAAAAGCATAGTAAAGTAAATGTAACTTGAGAATGAAGTAACAAGCAACATTAACTAAAAGTGGTAAAAGAAACTTGACTTTTGATGCCATTCTAAGGTAAGGTTATAGGCCTAAATCCTCATGGTATTAGAGAAATTTTGAGTGACTTAGTTCAAGAGGACAAAACATGAGAATTAAGGTCATTAACTATACCAAAGAATATAAAGGTTGCAAGTTCTTTCTTTATCCGCTTCAATTCACAAGTATGCTTCACATTATTTAACAAGCACAAAATCCACATAGACTCATTCAAAAACAGTAGGTATACATCATATCTAAGAGTCAAATTCACTCCAAGTATTTCACACTCAGGGCCACATTTATGCATCAAAAGTTAAGAACGAAATAACATCACAATTTTCACAAAGAACATAAAAAAAATGTACGAATTAACAATACACAAACACATATATTTCTGAAGCACATCTCAATAGGTAATTTCATTCCACAAACAAGTGTCAAATGCTGAAACTTGATCACAACAATTTCAAAGAAACCTTCTGGAATTTTTCTATCAAAATTTGAACCGAAATTAACATATGGATTTAAAAAGGGATCAAAATATTTCCACATGTTGTGATCAAGATTCAACATACAAGATACACCAAAATTTATCAAGGAGTAACAAGAAAATCAACGGAAATTCATTTGGAATTCTTCCAAGCAATTTTAAAGGTCACAGGGGTGTAAGAAGTATCGAACAGCGTCAAAATAGCAACAAAATATTCAGCAAGAAGAAATTCAACACAACAGGCCCTAAGCCCAAAGCATAAGGGTCCAGGTCCATATCAGAGTGTACAGGAACCATATGATTAACATCATACAAACCAGGACAGTGAGGGAGCACGGCATTATGGTGTGGTTACGCGCATGGGATAAAAATTGGCACAAGATCCTCTTAACACAAGAGCACGTGAAAGAAAAGCTCATTAGCCAATCTCCTTCTCTCTCTAACGTGTTGTTCTCTCTTCCCTCTCTCTAAACATTTCTGGAAAACAAAGGAACATGAAGATGATCTTCATCTTCAACCTTACACCGGCGCGGTGGCCGGCCACCCTAAGGTGGCGGCGCCGCCGCCGGAATAACACGAAGATGCTCCGATTCAAATTTTTTTTGTAGTTTCACACATCCTTTTTCTCATAGAATACAAATCCAGCTTCAGAATTTTCAAAATACAACACGAATGCTCTAGATCTACCTATTAAGTTTCGAAAATTTTGAAAGCAAAGAGGAACAGCAAGCAATAACGAACACGCGACAGAGAAGGATAAAAGAGTGAGATACCTCTAGTTTCAAATCGGAGGAAGAAATCTTCGAACGGAATAACTTGGACTCTTCTTGCTTCAGACCGATCTGTTTTGATTTCGATTCCTCTCACTGGTTCGGTTCTGTGCTTCTTCAGTTTCTAATTCAGGTCCTTTGCTTCGATTTCCTTCTCCTTCTTTGGTTCGGTTCTGCTTCCTTGAATTGAATTGGCGTCGATTCGTTCCTGTTCTTATGAGATAGAAGCCGAGTTGTTGCCTTCGAGTTGTTCTTGATGAAAGAAGAAAAACGCAGAAGCAGTGCTATAATGCTATCGTGATTTGGAATGAATTTGGGCAAGGGAATCGAATTATGGCTGTTATTGTGATGGAAGGGATGCAAAATATTGTGATTGTTGAAAGAATGGTGATTGATGATGATTTGTTTTGTGATGAATATTGGTGGTTATGGAAGTTGAGTGATGAAGATGGTGGTGGTTTGTGTTGGTTAGGGTGGTTAGAGTGGTGGTTTAGGTTGGTTAGGGTGGAGAGAGAAGGTTGTTATGGTGGTGAAAGAAATAGACACGTGAGGAAAAAAAAAGAGGGAGAAGAGAACTTGATTTTTTTATGATTTTTTGCAAGAATTGAATGTGCCCTTTGACCTTGACTTGGACCCATTTATAGGTGATGTGGTAAGCCTTGGACCAATTGGAATGGGACGTGTGGCACTTGGATCTAACAAACTTTTGTGGACTAATAGCATTTGGACACGTGGCACTTGGACTTAACACACTTAAAAAGGATTAAAATGTAAATAACAAAAGTACGAGGACCAAAATGAAAATTAAAACTAAAATTGAATTGAAAAAGTAAATTGAAAATTAACGTAAAGCGAGACGATTAAAAACACAAAGCAGATTAAAATGAATCAGAAATATTATGTGAAATGACCAAAACGCCCCTAGGGACTAAAATGACTCGAAATGACTCAAGTGCAATTTTAAAATGATTTTTTAACAAGGGATTAAAGCAAGAGTTCATACAAGCGAAATAAAAGACTCAGAGACAATTTCTAGAATTTAAACAGGGTTTTAACATGGGAAATGACTAAAATGCCCCTAGAGGCTAAACTGACTAAAAAAATGACTCAACTGATACTTTCTGAAATGAATTTTGACATGAGATTGAAACAAGGACTTATACAAACCAATTTAAAAGACTCAAACAATTTTCAAGGATTAAAATGAGTTGAATGCAGGAAATGACTAAAATACCCTTTTTCATGAATTTTGCAAATAACATTGAAATAAAATGCAGAGAAAGATGCAATTGATCAGAGACAGTTCAAATGACTTGTAATGCAAGAAAAGAAGAATTGAATAAGTATTTTTAGGTCCAACATTAGGGCATAACATTAACCTTCATATTTGATTATATTCATGTTAAAAGAACAACTAAAATAAACAAATTGAAAATAGCAAACATGTTTCAAAAATTAAAGTGAGAAAACAAAGTAATGTTATAATATAGAGTAATGATTTTAGCAAATAAAAAGTCAGACTAAATAACTTCAACTAGGGGTGTTCAAAACCCAACCAATCCAATAGAAAAACCGCAAACCGAACCAATCCAAACCGAAACCGCAAAAAACCGCAATTTGGTTCGAATGCATTCAGATCATTATTTTACTCAAATAGTTTGGTTCGGTTTGCGGTTTTGATTTTACCAACCAAACCAAACCGCAATATAAGAAAAACACTAATTAAACATATATCACCTAGAGCAATACTCATATAAACTTAATGGAAACTTTAGTAAAATGACATATTTTTTCTCTTGTTAAGCTTCTTCTTTGTTTTTTCTTTCAAAAATGTATTTATTTGCTACTTGAACTCTTAGAGAATGATAAAACTTCTAGTCTTTTGTACAAAGTTGAATTACTTTTTGTCCTTATTTTAATTTGGTCTACGTAGTTTGGAACATTGCTGAAAATATATTGTGTTTTAACTTTTTAATTTGATTTGGAAACAAAAAAAATTATTGTCTAAAAAGAACCGCACCAATCGATCCAATCCAAACCGCATTAGTTTGGTTTGGTTTGATTCAGATTTTATTTTAAAAGTCAACCGAACCAAACCAAACCGCATGTTCTTTTATCTTGCGGTTCGGATGACTTTTAGCCTTAAAACCGAACCAAATCGCACCGCAAACACCCCTAACTTCAAGTAATATAATCTAGGTGAAACAAAGAGACTGACAAAATTACACTAAAAAGTAAAGTTTTTAGTGATAAAATTATCTTCTGAATCAGTATGATAATTATCAACAATTTTAAAGGTCAGACTTTAATATTCTAACACGCAATAAGCGTGCACCAAGAAACTGATTCTAACCGCAAGGGCCGCTTAATCTATAAAAATAAAAATGAAACTGAACTGCTGCTATGTGGTAATCGAAAGAAAAAAAAATATTAAAAGAAACTGTTATGTCTAATCGAAAGATAATAATAATAATGGGGAACAACCATACAAAAAAAAAAAAAAAGAAACCTTTAATAAGGAAAAGGAACTACTTATCAGAAGAAAAAAAAATTCTCAAAATGAGCCATGTTCTCATTTTGTTACATTAATAAAGATGGTGTATTGTTAACATTTCCCTTATAACCAGGATATGATCTTCAACGCAATATCAAAGTTCCTTTTCACTTGTTTGTACCCCTTCGTAATATGTATTCTTGCCTTATTTTTCCTGTGTCATAAATTGAAACAATAGATAATTTGATCGTAATTTTTTAAAAATTAAAATTCAAAAGTGTGCTTAACCAAGTTTTTTAGCAAATAATATACATTACTAATCTATGTAGCACCAACATTTTATATCAAAGTCGTCTGCACATAACACCAATACATATAATTTTGTTCCCATATTTTATTTTCTTAAATTAATACTGATATCGACATGTGACATGTATCCGTGTACATACTAATGCTTCATAGTTCGTAATTCATATTTCCTAAAAAAGAAAAGAACTTGATAAAATGATAAAAGACAAGAGAATCATACCCTATGGGCCCGTTTGTTATAACTTTTTTCAAAATAGATTTTGGTAGTGTAATGTGATTTTGTTATAATTTTTTTAACAAAGAAATTTTCAAGGAAAGCTTCAAATGAAAAATCCGTTTGAATAGTTTATCTTAAAATGTCATTCTAAGTATTTCATTATTTGGTTATAATTTTTTTTGATACTAAAATTTTGATAAAATCTCTAAAAAAAAAAAACCTATTTCAAATAGCTTTTCATAAAAATCATTTTTGAAAGATGTCATTTTGAAAAAATATGTGATTTTTACTATGTAAAATCTCAAACAATGAATATTTAAGTTAGTGAATATCAAAATCTCCTTTTTAACTTATATCAAATAAGTTTGAAATAACTTTACTATTTTTAAGTAAATTTTAAAAAAAATCCATTTTTAAAAATACAAAGGAAAATCCATTTTTCAAGAATCTAAAACAAACGGGCCTTTAACCGGCTTTAGTTTTGATTCTCTCTCTGCATGATTCATACCAGACTTTCTTGCATTCACCACTTTCTCTACCATTTTACTTCCTTTAAAATGTGATCTACTTTCATTATTTCCTGCAGCTAAAGTAAACGCTTCTTTTTGTGTCTTCACATTCTTCTGTGTTCTTTCAAATTGGTTCAAACCATTCTTAGACATGCTTGGAGAAGGTGACCTTGATGGTCTACATGCTTTTGGAGTAGGATCTTGATTTTGAAACCCTCCAACTATAGACCCTCTTATAACACTTCTTCCTCTTGTACTTGAAATTGACCTTTTATCATCTGTCCTAAGATTTTTTGGTGTCTCATTTGAGAGTTCCATCACAATATTTGAACCCTTTGATTTCAATGATGGTGATACACCTCTAGCCCTAGGCTTTCTAGGTGTTTCATTTGCTTCAATGTTTTTCTTTTGATTCAAAGCAAGGAAATCAACATTGTTTGTTTGTTTTTGGGGATTAGGATATTTAGTGTTGTTGGTAGCAATATGTTCTATTTTGGCATTGTTGATTTGGTTGATGATGGTAGGGTGAGTAACTAATTTTTGTTCATTTGTATTTTTAATGATGTTTGGTCTCAATCTGTTATGACTTGGTGTTATGGATCTCATAGCAAGCTTTGATGATTTAGTTGAGTTGGTTTGATTTGACTTTGGTTTTAGTGCCTCCACATCACTCTTTGCAAATTGTGCCTGTTGTAAGAAACCAATATTTATGTCATTCACTTTGAATTTTAGTAACATGTAAAGCATATTCTAACAAAAATTCAAAAGTATAACTGAGAAATTAAACTATAAAATAAAATTGAGAACAAAATATAGGAAAATATATTTTGACAAGTAGAATCTTTTCTAGCAGCCTGGACTCCCTTATTTTACACTAAGTGTCGAGAAGATAAGTACTCTAGATTCAACTTTGCATCCTAACGTATCAAATGTTTCAGCAACCTTTTACCATTTAAGTTGTAGTTACAGTAAGACTCCCCCACTTTAACTCAAATGTGAAGTTCGGCTCCCTAGATTATTACAAAAAGATTGTTGCATTGTAGTTGTTTTAAACATAGAAAAACATTTATTCACCAAAAAAACATGGAAAAACATTTTGGTCAAAAAAACATAGAAAAACATCTAATAAAGATTGTTACATTACTCATGGATGATGCTTAAAATTGAATTTCTTTTCAAATTAAGTAAATGAGATATTATTTGATTTAAGGTGCATCAAATCTTTATTTGTTTAAAAATTATAACACTCTTATTTATTCTTTTTTATATAAAGAAAAAAAATCATTTTGGCAGACTTTTTTTC
Source organism: Medicago sativa (assembly GCF_051527215.1). Classification (NCBI taxonomy): domain Eukaryota; kingdom Viridiplantae; phylum Streptophyta; class Magnoliopsida; order Fabales; family Fabaceae; genus Medicago; species Medicago sativa. The sequence goes on along the minus strand of NC_140756.1, from coordinate 31,539,736 downwards.
TTCACTTCTCATTTAGGTAGTTTTATGTCTAAATTAAAATATTCAATTGATGATATAATTCTTCACGCATCATTATAATGAGTTCAAAGACGTACTCTTGAGATAGACTGAGTAATAGGTAGCTCTTTCTGAGTGACGAGGTTGGGACTGGGTTCCATTTCTAGGGATGGAAACAAAGGAGTTGCTGGTGGTGTTTTCAACCTGTTCAGCACATGCAAATAATGATCATGTTATACATAAATTATTTAATAAAGCAAATATTCATTCAGCAATAATATATTTTTCAGTGTATAATGTATGATGATTAAATATATGTTTTTTTTTTTGACAAAATGATTAAATATATGTTTGGTACCGTAGCAAGTTTGTTAAAATTACGGGGATCATTCTGATTTCGGACCCTCACCATGATTCATAATATACATGAAATCGAATTCAATGTTGTCACCTTTTCTCCGCTTTCGCACACTCAAGATATTAGTGACCGTTCGATTTTGATTGGACAGTCAAGAAATGACATACTTGCCTTTTATTTATAATTTCTAAAATGTCAAGCTCTAATTAAAATCGATTAATCTTGATCAAACAGTCACTAAAATATGATTGTTGACTGGGTCGCTTTGCCGACCACAGCAAATAGTCAACTAACATATATCTACACAAAACTATATGAAACTCACCAATCAAAGTCGCTTTTGTTTTTTGTTTCCAGAAGCTCAAGTCCATTTTCATTCCTCCCTGAAGGAATTCTATAGAGTGAAAACTTTCCTGCAATAATTATTTTTCTTCCATAATTTAAGTAACAAAAATTAACATAAAACAAATTTCTGTTCATGAGCACATACACAAAGTCTGAATTAAAAAACGATTTTAAAAACAACAGGTTAGAATTTCTAAAATGATAATCAACATTCCTTAAAGTAATATTAGAATGAGAAATGCTTCTTCAAAAAAAATATTAGAATGAGAAATGATTTTTCTACAACCAATTTTAACGAACTTTAGTGATATTTTTTTTCTCTCTATTCTTATTGGACAATAATAATAGAAAGAGAAAAAGAGAGAGAATAAAAGTTCAATCAAAAAGTATCAGAGATAGTTGTCACAAAAGTTATTTAATTTAAAAGTGGTTGTTCAAATATCATTTCTTTATTAGAATTGTATACAAATGAGTAAAAAAAATTGTATATGTCCTAGTGAGTTTAGTTAAGTTGGTAAGGACAATGCATAATATATGCGAGGTCCGGGGTTCGAACCCGACACCACCAACAACAAAAAATTGTATACATGTAAAATTTGTCTAAAAAAAATTATATACATGTAAAATTGATCATCAAGACAAAATATTAAATAAAGCATATAACTATTTCTCATGCAAAGTTTGAGTTATACCTACCTCAACCTCAACCTGTAAAATTTGACTGATAAGGTAAAAATATATCTCTAACTCATACTTATTTTCAAGCCATATTTCATGTACAATTCCCTCGTCTCAACACAATTTTCCTACTCATCATATGCATTATTCGCATGTATGAAACAACACACTACAGATTAAAACTTCCCTCAAAAAAACTAAAACAAAACTTGTGGGGAAAATATATCAAATCTAAGAACAGATTAAAATAAACCTAAGAAAATAACAACATAATAACATTAATTAATTCAAGAGTACATACCATTACCAACATATTTAGTGTCACATTCATAGTCTTCAGAAGCACATAGCAAGAGGCTAGGAATATGTTCATTCTGGTGTTTCTTCAATTCCCTGAAAAAAGAGAGTTCCTCTTCTGTGTCACATTCAAATCGATTTACGCGACCTTTCATGTTATCCTCCAAAATAATCACTCTACCCACTAATTCTCTATGCTTATTATATATACAAACATATAGTTAAAAATTAAATAAATATTAAAAAAAATTAAGGTGATATATAATTTGTTTTGCTCTCCAATTCCCTCACACCGGATTTATAAGAACTCTACTTTCATTGATTCCATTTCTTGTGTTCAAATGATGCATGATGTAACAAACGACAAAAAGGAATTTAATTAATTGTTTATGTCACATAATATGAATTAGTGCCATGTGGAGTTCTAGCCGGCTATTTCTTTTTCTTTTTTGTTGATGGAAACATTTGTTCATTTCTTATTTCTTTGTGATGCTACGCATGATTAAAATAATCATATATTCATTGAGCTGAGCAATGTAACTTTCTTTATAATAATGCTAAACCGGACCAGACTGGACCTCAATCTTGAAGGAGTTTCATTTTTTAGGACATACAAGAAAAATAACTAAACTGAAATTGAAGGAGTCCATTCCACATAGTTTCATATAAGGGATTTTAATAGAAAATATTTAAGAAGAAGTTTAAAATATATCTTTATCTTGTCTCAAGCAAAGATGCTTAATTTTTTTAATATATCTTATATGCTATTTTTACCAAACAGAGCCAAAAAGTAATTATAATATATTGACAATTCTTTTGGGACAATCTAAATGGACACCATATTAGGTTTATGGGTTAGGTTTAAATGTAGATAGATATTTTTTAGGGTGGAAGGATGTGTTTGGGATTTTTTAGGTAGTGAAGGTTGAGTGAGGTGACATTTTTTTATATTTCGGATGGCTGATGAGGTGTTATGGTCGTAGCGCCGTGTATCGGATAACAACCTCTAGGTTTTGTAAGGATGAAATTGTTTTGAAGGTTGGAGGTGTGATGGGAGTGTTACAGTCATAATTCCATGTACGACTGGTGTAATGCTCCATGCATGTTTTTTTACAGGTCTTGGATTGGTTTGGGGTTTTGGTCTTTTGGCCACCGTTCTCCAGCTTTTCTGTGGATTCTATCTATACATCAACCGCAAAAAGTACAAAATATTTTACTAGCACATAAAAATGTGGATTTCCTCCCATAATGCACTTGTTTAATGTCTTACACTTGATATTTGTCCCTTAGGGTTTTTAAGGTTACCCTTTGGGGAAAGGATAACCTCTTTAGGCGCGTTTCATTTGCTGAAAAATGAAGGATGTAATAGAACAACTTCAATTATACAGTGTTTGATTTGTAAAATTGTTTTAGGGACGGAACAAATTGGAGGCAAGGAACATGACAAAAACTAAAAAATTTGTAGCTCAACAAACCACATCACAACTTTTTGTCTCACCTACAAGTTATCTAAAATACCAAAATAGCATTTTGTCAACCAAAAATCGTATAAAATCAAAACTTATTCAATACCATAGAAATTTGTCATATGTTATTCTGTCTTGTTCAAATTCAACCATTTTATCTTCAAAGTTAAATGTGTTGTGCCTTTTCTTGACATCAAATATGTTGGAACAAAATGTGTTTAACAATGAACCTCAAAGAGTTTTGATGATAACAAGGTATTAAAAATTGTAAATTGGACTAGCTAATATTTGTTCAAGTGTACAGGACCATAGTTAAAAAGTTACATCATTAATTGGTTCTGAATGAGCAAATAAAGAGCAAATGAAAATGAAGCTTAGACGATTCTGAAGGCAATACGCTCCTGAAAGTGGAAAGCGCTCCTGAAGTCAAGCTGCTCCTGAAGATAGTAAACGCGCTCCTGAAGAAATAGTGCTCCTGAAGACAAGAGGTCCAGAAGCCACATTATCAGAAGCTGCACCATCAGAAGCTGCAGAAGCTGCTTCATCAGAAGCTGCATCATCAGAAGCTGCCTCATCAGAAGTCATTTCACCAGAAGCTGAAGATCAACTGAATTTGCAGAAGATTCAAGATTGAAGAATCTACATTGCAAAAGCTGTCTATTGGATTCGAAAACACAGCAGAAAATTAGTGGAACATTGCAACGGTCATTTCAAAGGTGTTTTAAGGCATGTGCTTGCAATTTGGACGAAAGCGTTGACATTGTACTATTGTACGAACTGTACAACCACCTTCTCCACTACTCTGTTTTGTGTCCACGCTACAAGACAAGAAAACAGCTTCAGAATACGGCTTCGACTGCAAAGATGTTCCTTTGGATAAGGAATGTATTTTAAATTTGTTCTTCATAGGACAACAACCAAATCAGGCAAAATATCATTGGTGAAAGATCAAGCTTCAACAACGACTCTTTGGTGTGCTGGCAATTTCACAACGTCTCTTTCACACCTCTATATAAAGGTGTGAAGACTTAGAGTTTTGGTAATGCAAGAACGCTGAACGAAAGACTCACAACATCTTTACAAGTGTCAAACCTCTGCTGAAATTGTTCTGCATTCACTTAGAATTTCTGTGTCTCAAAGTCATATCTTAGAAATTCTTAAGTCCATTGAGTCTGTATCTGATTTATATTGTGAGCACCTCTGATTGTATATCAAGTGTTCAACCTTAAACAATTTTCTGTGTAATTTTGTTTAGTTAGGAAGTCTCTTGCAGTTGTGCTTGAGCAGGAAGTCTCTTGATTGTGTTCTTGAGCAAAGGAAGTCTCTAGCTTGTGTGCTTGAGCAAAGGAAGTCTCTTGCTTGTGTGCTTGAGCAATTGTAATCAGATATTACTCTTAGTGAAATCTCCTTGGAAGTGTAAGGGGGACTGGACTACTTCTGGATTGTGGAAGGAACCAGTATAATTGCTTTGTGTCGTTCTTCTTCTCTCTCTCTGTTTTTATTCCGCTGCATTTTAGATTCTGATCATCACTTCAGAAGCTGTCTCACTTAGCTTCTGATCAGTGTGTTCAGTTTTTAGGAGAAACGAAGAATTTTTCAAAACACAATTCAACCCCCCCTTCTTGTGTTTTTCTCACCTTCAAAATATGGCACTCAGAATAGCGAGGAATGTCCTATTGAGGATTATTGATATTTTCATCATCCCCTTGGTGTTCAATATCGTGAAGTTTGTAGGGAAAAATACTCACGCTAGCGCCTAGATAGCAAAATGATTTTTTTATGAACATTTGCAGGAATTATTTTATAAACATTCTCAGGAATTAAAAAATTAACCAAACACTTTTTTCTATATTTTCCTGGAACTAAAATTTTCACCTTCACATTCCTGAGAAAATAAATACCTGGAAATAAATTTTGTAACCCTCAAACAAACGCCCCCTTGATCATCACAAAGTAAATATGGTATGGAAAAACTGTCCTGATCTTTTAGCTTAGCGGGTATCTCGCTATGGGTGATGACATTTAAATGTTCAAAAGTACTTGACGTCTCAATAGTTGTTTTTTTTTTTTTAACTTGGACTTAATAGAAGGACTAATAGCAAAAATTTTACAAAGTGGAGGGCATATTTACTTTGTATGGTGAAAATGTAAGGACGAAGGACATGTTTAATCATACATTTTAAATTAATTTTATGTATACCATATCGTTATTTAACAAAACTCTAATGTAGCACACCCTCCGGGCACATTTATAAGTAAAAAACAATTTTTTAGGTTCATGGAATAATTAATGGATATAGTCACAATTATACACCAAATACATTAGTTATTCAATGAACCTAAAAAGTTTTGTTTTGATTCTAAATGTGACCGGAGAGAGTGCTTTGGAAAGGAAAATGTTAACAGCAAAAATCACACGCATTGAATACAGAGAAATAGAAAATTATGGGTTTAAACATGCATCCCACCTTATCAAATTTTTTTGTAGCCTTCTACCTTCTCATAAGTACTTATGTGACATAGACGTTCAACTTAATCTCTAACTACCTCTTCATTTGACCCCACCAACCATAAAATTATAGTAAGTAGTAAAATAACTATTGTTAAACCATCGAGTTAATCTTTTAGTTGCTTTAAAAATGGGAATGAGAATGATAATTCATGGACTAATCTGTTAGATTAAAAATACTTTAAGAATTTTGGTAGAAAACTTATGTTCTTGTTTAATTATCGTTTTCAAAGCAAGAACAATCGAAGATGAGCTAGTCGAATCATTCTCTGATTCAAAGAGTCTCAAGAGGGTCGTGAAGCATCAGAACTGGTAAGGTCAATAGGAATGGATAATTCGACCTAGTTGATATGCTTATACAATTATGAGAATTACAGCAGCGTGGTTTAGTTGATTACAATTTACTTATCTCTCTTTACTTCAAATATTGAGTACTTCAACAAATTGACTAATTGATTTCGTCACTGTTCCATTTAAAGAAATGGTGTCACTGCAAATCGATACTTCAAAATATTGAATGCATATATTTTTTATCTTGGCTGCAGGCTACACTACCGTTGTGGGTTTTGAAAAGTTTAATGTCACGTCCATATGTATTTTATTCGCACGTCTAGCAAACCTACGAATCTTGACTTCTGAAATTCACGGTGAATATGAAATTGGGACGCGGTTTTAAGGGTTGCCGTGGTTTTGTGATGCATAACCAAACATACCATAAGGCAACTGTAAAATTGTTGAGTCAACTGTAGAACTAGTGCTAAGTTACTACATTTTGCTAATTGCCAAAATCTGCATAGCTGCTAGCAATGCATTCTAACTTCCTGCTCCGCCTTTAGAAATAAGCAGTATCTTCTATTACACTTCTGATGAGCAGTTTAGATTATCCTACAGGAAGCTGAACATATGATCACCGATAGATTAAAGCAGTACAAATCAGACAATATAGATATGAATATCAACTTTCAACAACGACAAACAAATTAACATAATCAAGTGTTAAAACACATATAATCAGCACTCCAATGAACAGAGTACACCTCCAAGTCGGTTATAACTCTCAAGTTTTGTCTAAACCGTATTAGGGATTTAAAGCTTGAGAAATTTGGTAAGAAAAGAAATCTCATCTTAGATTTGTCTAAAATCATCACTTCGGCTTCTTGTTCTTTCAAATACATATGTGGCTATGATCAAATTTTTAAAGAAGCGCTTCGAGTCAAAGTGGTGTAATTGTGATTTTGATCTTGTTTAACATGCAAAAACTCATCAAACTAATTTACCATACAAATCAATTTCAAGCAGTGACCAAAACATATCCAATTACACATTCACAAATAACATTGAATCACACATACAATTAAAGTTGTCAACATTTTCAAAAAGCATGTTATATAAATAGATAAGCAATAAACAGTTCATAACATATTGCATAAGCTCGTGCGACATACTGAATCATATTACAATTCAATTGCACACATATTGCTCTCAAATGCAAAAATGCAAGCAAAGTCATACGACCCTACAAATGCAGCCACCCAATATATAATACAATATAATTTTATAAATATCAATAAAATGGTGAAGGAGAATAACTGAAAACCTCATTCTTGTTTGCGTCGTCCTCTTAAGCTTGCACCAGGGAGTGAAAGCAGAGACTCTGTATACATAGCCACTTGGGATCTACAAACCCATAAACTCTCCCAATGGGAGGAATGCTCTAACAACTGCCCATTGTCATCATACTTCACCAATTTCAATACCACCATTTGTTCCAATAATATCACCACTCTTTGTACAACACAATGGGTAAAAGTAACGAGTTGGAATACGATCAATAGGAAAAACAAGAGTCTTTGTCCAAGAAGAGTTCACTTTGTATTCTTTCATCACCCATATTTCAAATCTTTTATTAACGTAATCCGTAGACCATAGACTGAAAAATTCACCAAAGACCCACAAACCACAATCACCATCATCATGTTCAAAATCATCTGGAAGAGGCATCTCCTCCAACAGTTTCCTTTCGTTTAAATCAAATGCAACAATAACATTATCACGCCATGGAACAATATCACGATGAAAAGCCAACCAATGAATAGCCCCATTATAGAGACACCCTGCTTTGGGCTTATCATCGAAGGTACTCATATGAGGGTTATGAGAGCACTCAATTTCCTTCCACACATTATCTATCGATGAGAAAAACTCCAAACACGAATAATTATCATCTAAGGTGGGATCATAGCCATAGGACATTAAAACCACCAAGTAATCATTTGTTAACTGGTCATACCCGAAACCATAGAAATATTCAGCGTCTAATTTCGAACCATTAGGGGACAAAGGTACTTTTTTGTGAAATCCGGTGGAAGGATTCCATAGGTAGAGGTTTAAATAATGGTGCAAAAGTACAAAGCCTCTACATGAACCTTTAACTTCAAAATAAGAACGATATTCTGTACGTAAAAAATCAACATTGAGTGAAGCAGAAGTAGGACCATCATCAAGCGATGCTGCTAAATCTATAGATCGAGTTCGACGATCTGAAAATGATCTTATGCACAAAATTCTACGAGTGTGTGTTGCGGTGGTAATTTGAAAATGTGAGTTTGCGAAGTAAGGATCAGAGATAAGAGAAAACCAAGACTTGCAAACACATTTGAAACGTATAAGAGACTTCACCGGTAACCTCTCTAGGATTTGAACTATTAATTCATGAGACAGATAGGGTAGCGTGTCCTTTTTCTTCTCTGTGCGCTTACTTCCTCTACGACGGTTGCTTCTCTTCATTTCGGTATACTTGATTTAGGGTTACGAATACCCATTTGCCATTTTATGAATGTTGTTGCAAGGTACAGTATTGAAAAATGTGGGATTGGCTTCTGTAACGAAAAAAAAACTATAAGTGGGTTCATGTAGTCTTTTTTCAAATTAAATAAATCATTTTTATAAGTATTTAAAATTTTGTTTTTCATCATTGTGTAGAAAACAAAATTTCGGTATTTTTAGTCATTATAAAATTTTATTTCAACATCTTTAGTTTATGTTCTTTTAAAAAAAACATTTTTTTTTTTTGTAGTGGTCGGGATTTGAACCCCGGACTTTGCATATTTTATGCAAAGTCGTCCCTATATATTTGGAGGCTCTGCTCTCAATAAAAAAATAGGCCCTTAATAAAATAAAAATATAATTTTTTTAAAAGAGCAATCATTTATTTTAATTGAAAATAAGATCCATAAAAATAAAAATACAACTTCAAGCTAATATCTTTATCAATCTTTTAGGTTGTTAATTTCCCTAGTTTAATTTGCACATAGGCAAAAATAAAATATTTATAAATTTTATTTGAGAGAATAATTATAATGTTTGTTCTTTAAAAAAATTATAAAAGAAAAATTAGAGCTTTACTATTTTATAAGATAAGTATGGACTAAAAATTACAAGCAATGCTCTAAAAAAAATATATTGTATTTTTATTTGTAAATATATAATTCAATATGTTAAGGAGAATTTGACTGAATTGAAAAGAGTATTGAGAATAGACGAGACTCAAATTCATAATAAATTATGTCCAAATCAAAGTTATCTCATACTAAAAAAAATTAAAAGAGAGAAAAGGAAATGAAAAGTCAAATTTTATTTTTTTTGGTGAAATGAAAAGTCAATCAAACAGGAAAAACGAAGAAAAGGAAAAGAAAAATCAATTAAAGAAGAAAAAAGAAGAAAAGGAAAAGAAAAATTAATCACAGAAAGAAAAAAGAAGAAAAGGAAATTTAAAAGAAAAAAGGGAAACGAGTTGAACACCTGACCCACACATAGCGGGCTTATACCACTAGGACAAGAAAACAATCGTGAAATCTATGTCGCGCTGCTTCTATATATTACTCTTTTATGCAGTATATATATATTATTTTTTTTAAAAGACATTTGGGCCCTCAAAATTTGGAGGCCCAACTCAGTAGAGCTGTTTGCACCCCCTCAAGGACGGCCCTGATTTTATGCATTGTTCCAACCAACTGAGTTAAGCTCACGAGGAACAAAAAAACATCTTTAGTTTATGTAAAAAGTTTCCGTCAACAATTTCTGTACTTTAAAATATTTACGGAAATTGTTACAAGAATTAAAAAGTACAACTTTTTTTTTTAGAATTTTAAAAATGAAATTCTGATTATTTATAAGTATCATTTATTTACTTAACTTTTTTTTTTCCCAAAAGGACACCATATCTAGTGTTCCTAACGTCAAAAAGAAAAATTTCTAGTGTTCGTGTAGTTTCAATTTAATTTAAAACATAGAGATATTTTTATCCAAAAGTTTCAATTTAATTTAAAATTCTCTTTAATTCTCTCAAAAAACAGTTTAGTCTCTATAAATTTTTTATTCACATTTAATCCCTATTTACATTTTGTAGGGACTAATTTAGAGGACTAAAAATATAATTTTTTTTGTAAAAAGTTTTTGAAATGGAGACTATTCTTACAAACTTCATTATTATGGAGGACTGAAATTACCATTAAAATTTTATAAGGACTCAAGTCGAAAACTCCTGATTTTACAGAGACTAAAACATATATATATATAGGGGTTTGCTACAATAGACCCACTCATTTTCATGAAGGTCTATTTTAGCAACTCCTATAGGCATTTGCTATAATACCCCCACTTATTTTTTAGAAGGTGTGTTTTAGCAAGTTATAACTAAAAAGTAGTTAAATACACCTTAAGGTGTAGCTTGCTAAAACACTCCCACATAAAAATTAGTGGGTGTGTTCTAGCAAATTCCTATATATATATATATATATATATATATATATATATATATATATATATATATATATATTTTGCTACAATAGACCCACTCATTTTCATGAAGGTCTATTTTAGCAACCTACACCTTTTCATTAGGACACAAAGACCCTTGTTTTGTTTTTTTGGGAATATTAAAACTGAAGGGCAAAAATGTAGTTTTAATTTAAAGTCAGTTTTTTATATTAATAATTAAATTTAAATAGAATGGCAATTTTGTAGCTATCTTAAGGAAGATCCTTAAAAAAAGAAAAAAAAAGACAATGACATACTTAAGATACAAAACATGTAATAGAGACAAACTGTTAAGAAAACAATATTTGCAATGATAAAGGTGGTGTAAATTAGTGAGGTGGGTGTAAATAATTTGATAAATTTGAAGGGGGAGGGAGAAAAGGAGGGAATCGGCATGGTAAAGGGGAAGGTTCCACATACCGTTAACATGGATACGTAACCTATAGCCAAGAAGTTAGTGAGACTGTATCGGTCTCGGGAGGAGGATTTGAAGTGGGCGAGACGAGGTTTGGTTGGTACGGTGATTAACGGGGAGCCGGTACCGCTTATTCAAAATAGAGTGGAGGACACTGGTTTCAAGGATCTCGACATTATTCCCCTTGGGGCTGACAAGGTTTTTATCCATTCTTTATCTGGTGTGAATGTTTTCGACATAGTTACTGAAGCACAACAATTTTTTGATCTTTTATTCTCGCATATGGTATGTTGGGATAAAGCGGTGTTGCCATTTCAAAGAGGTCATGACTTCGTGTGTATGGGATTCCGTTACATGCATGGAATTAAAGTTTCATTAAGTTATGTGTTCTTGATTGCAGACAGTATTTACAATCGGATAATTGCTCTTTGGGTCGAGAAAAATTTGATTTTGCTAAGGTGTTGATATCAATGACATCATTAGAGGTGGAGAGTGTGACTGATCAAATTTTGGTAGATGGTGTTCTTGTGGAAATTGAAATCATTGAAGAATGAGGTTTTAATCTAGGGGCGGACGCTTGTTTGTTTGAGGAGGATGAGAAATCAATTTCGTCTTGCCCGGATAATGCAGAGTTAAATGATGATCTTGAAATAAATAGGTTATGGTATATAAAATTGTGAAAGAATTAGTGGAAGCGGAAGACGAGGATATATATGTTATCTATGCGGACCGGGTTGAGTTGGTGAACTCGGAGACTGTGGTGCCGGTTGAGGAGAAAGCCATTGATGCACCTCAGCTTGGTTGTCCGGGCAGTCTTGAGATCGCAAGTCAGGTGGACCGTCCTTTTTCTAATGTTGTGGACTCCTTAGCATCGGATGGATTAGAAATTGTGGCTCAAGATGCTCTTTCGGTTCAGTTTCCTTTGGTGGGAGTTAAGATGGGTCAGGTTGCTGATAAATTGGTGCAAGTCTCGGCTGTTCATAATGTTGAGGATACGATGTTGTTTAGGAAAAGAAGATATAAATCGACTTCTTGCTCTCAACAAGATGCTCGGTTTTCAAGGTCTGGTCCGTGGAGTGGTTCCATAATCTCAAACACAATGAGGTGGGTCTCGTTTCCTCTAAAAAGAAGCATTTGAAGAAGGTTATGAGGGATGGTGAAGGTAATAGTAAGGGGAGCAGTCATCTCACTAGTAGAAAGAAAGCGGGGGGCGTGTTACGTCACCCGGTTCTTACACTCAAGAAGGTGGCTTGTTACTTAGCAAAGAACGTGTTGAGGTTATGAAAGTCTTGAGAAATAAAATTCGGAAACGTCAATGTAAAAGGGAGAGAGTGACAAAATCAGTGGAGGTGGTTAACCAATGTTCATCCAATGAATCTTCCTCTTCGGCCTCAGTGAATAATGATTAGAAGAATTGGGCGGTGTTGTGTGGGAATGAGGAGGTAGCTGTGGAGGATATTTGGGGTATAGGAAAAGCTATCGGTGTTATTTTTTAAAGGCGATACTCATAATATGTTTGGTGCTCTGTCTCGATCTAAGCAGGCCACTAAAGGGTCGATTTTGTTGTAGGAGGATGAAGCTGGAGGTGCGGTTGGGGGGGTGTGTTTAGGTTTGGTTGATAGGTGTTGGGGAAGGGGTGGGGAGGGTGTGTGAGATGAAGTTGTTATCTTGGAATGTGCAAAGGTTAGGGGGGTTGGAGAAGAGGAGGGAGGTGCGGTTGTTGGTGGGGAAGAAACAACCTTCTATTATTTGACTTCGAGAAACTAAATTGATGGTCTGTGACGCTTCTTTGTGCTCTTCGTTGTGGGGAAACTCGAGTCGTGCTTCCTCATTTCGCCCTTCAATAGGGGCGTCAGAAGGTTTGTTGACGATGTGGGATTGTTCGATGGTGGAGGTGTGGTCTTATGTTAGTCAAGAATATGTGTTAATGATTCATGACAGGTTTATTAAGACGAACGAAGATTTTTATTTACTTAATGTGTAGGCTCCCTGTAACTTTCAAGAGAAACAAGAGTTGTGGGAGTCTTTAACGGCTCGATTTCTTCAGTTGAGAGGGCAGAAGTGTTGGAACAAAATGTGTTTTACATTACCCTTTAGAGTTTTGATGATAACAAGGTATTAAAAAAATTGTCAATTGGATATGCTAATATTTGTTTAAGTGTACAGGACCATAGACAAAAAATTTGGTATCTTTATTAGGTTCTGGAAGAACAAAAATGAAGCTTGAAGCGTCTGAAGAAAAGTGCTCCTGAAGTCTAGTGCTCCTGAAGTGATGACGTCATCAGCAGCAAGTTCATCAGAAGTTCCTCATCACAAGCAATATCACCAGAAGCTGAAGTTCATCAGAAGATGAGAGACTTAAAGCTTCAAAGACTTTTCAAAGGATTTAATCTCGTCTAAGCATTGCAGAAGACCAGAAGAGAGAAGCAACGACTATTTTGAAAGGATTTGAAGGCATTGGATGCTTGTTCTTTTAAGAGCGTTGAAAAAGGACAATTGTACGAAGTGTACAACCACTACCTCCACTACTCTGTTTTTGTCTCTGCTACAGGACAAGAATAACAGCTATGCCTGCAAAGATGTTTCTTCATACTTGGAATGGATTTGAAATTGATCCTTCCTAGGACAATAACCATATCAGGCAAAAGATCATTGATTATTGATCAAAGCTACAAACGACTCTATTTTGATGTGCTGGCAATTTCACAACGTCTCTTTCACACCTCTATATAAAGGAGTGAAGTCTTAGAGAATAAAAAGGACTCAACAACAATTTACAAGTGTCAAAACGCTGTCATAATTGTTCTGCATCAAAAGTTCACTTAGAATTTCTTAACAACTTTCATATCTTAGAAATTCTAGAGTCTTAAGAGTTTTTATCTGATTTGTATTGTGAACACCACTGATTGTATATCAAGTGTTCAACCTCAAACAATGTCCTTTGTAATTCTGTTTGAATAGAAGTCTCTTGCAGTTGTGCTTGAGCATAGGAAGTCTCTTGAGTGTGTTCAAGAGCATAGGAAATCTCTTGCACTTGTGCTTGAGTAGTTTGAAGTCTCTTGCTAGGTTTAGCAGTGAGCATTTGTAATCATATATTACATTTTAGTGAACTCTCCTTGGAAGTGCAAGGGGGACAGGACTACTTCCAGTTTGTGGAAGGAACCTGTATAATTTCTTTGTCTCATTCTTCTCTCTCTCTCTCTCTCTCTCTCTCTCTCTCTCTCTCTCTCTCTCTGTTTTATCCGCTGCATTTAGATTCTGAACATTACTTCAGAAGTGGAATTCTATCTGCTTCTGATTAGTAGTTTCAACTTAGGAGAAAACGAAGAAAAAGCTAACACAATTCAACCCCCTTCTTGTGTTTTCTCACCTTCAAGAAGGTGTGTGTGTGTGTGTTCAGGGATTTTAATGCGGTTCAAGGAATAGAGGAAACAAGTTCGGTTCGTGGTGGCATTGTTCCACTGGATGCTTCTCCATTAACCTTTTAATCGAAGATAATTTATTGGTAGATTTGTCGTTATGTGGCCGCATATACACGTGGTTTAAGGGTGATGACATTTCTATGAGCAGATTAGACCGGTTCTTGTTAACTGAAGAGTGATGTTTACGGTGGCCTAATTGTCTTCAAATTGCTCTTCTATGTGGTGTCTTAGATCATTGTCCGTTACAGTTGTTTGTGAATGAGGAAAATTGGGGCCCGCGTCCCTCTTGAATGTCGAAGTGTTGGCAAGACACATGCCTAGCTATAAGCAAATTCTATGTGAAAAAAGGAAATCCTTTAATGTTAAAGGGTGGGGCGGCTATGTACTCATGGAGAAATTTAAATTTATGAAAATGACTTTGAAGGAGTGGCATTTGTCTCATTCTAAAAATGTTCCAACAAGGCTTGACTCTTTAAAAGCCTGATTATCGTGGTTAGATGGTAGAGGTAAAGATGGTTTGTTGTCTCATGTTGAAATAGAGGAAATGTATGCTATTACTCATGAGATTCATTCATTGTGTCGTATTAATACTAGCATTTGCTGGCAGCAGTATATGTTACTTTGGCTTAAGGATGGTGATGCTAATTCTAATTATCTGGAATGTCATTTCTTCTCATTTTAACAACCATTTTAAAGCACATAATACAATTCGTCCAGGCTTGGACAATTTGCCTTTTAGGACCCTATCGTATGTGGACGGGGGCGGTTTGATAAAACTTTTTTCAGTTGACGAAGTTAAGACTGTGGTGTGGGACTGTGATAATTTTAAGAATTCCGGACGGGATGGTGTTAATCTTGGCTTCATAAAAGAGTTCTGGCAAGATTTGAAGGAAGATATTATGCGATTCATCACTGATTTTCACAGGAATGACAAGTTTGCTAGAGGTATTAATACAACTTTTATTGCTCTCATTTCAAAAGTTGATAGTCCACAAAGTTAAATGATTTTCAGCCTATTTCCTTGGTGGGTAGTTTGTATAGAATCCTGGCTAAGGTTCTAGCAAACAGGTTGAGAATGGTGGTGGGGAAGGTAATCTCCGAGACTCAGACAACATTTGTAAAAGATAGACAGATTCTTGATGGGGTTCATATTGCAAATGAAGCGGTCATATTTGGAACCTTGCTCTAATACCACTTGATGAAGAATGAAGAACAAAAATAAAGACACTAACAAAGTTTGGTCCTATTTGGAAACTTGCTCTGATACCACTTGATGAACCCTAATTTTGTGAAATGGTCCTATTTGTACTTTGGATTTGAATTTTCGCATACTTTGACAATTTGGTCTAAAAATTGGTGAATTTCACACAAATTGTGGATTTGGTTAATTTGGACAAAATTTGTGAAACATGAACAAAATTTGGGACGAATTTGACTTGTTCAAGAATGTCTGGAAAGAAAAGGGACACCACACTTTCAAATCTAAGAAAATGATAAGTCTGTGAAAATGAAGATCACCTGAAGAAAGGATTTTTAATAAGATCAAAACTTAGTCCATTTCGTGTGTCCATTTTACACAAAGGTTCATATTGTTTTTACAAAGAAAAATTTAAAGGAAAATAAAAAAATTACCAAATAATGATAACATAAAAGTCTAGGTTGCTGAATTGTTACAAATAGTTGCAAAATGATTACATCATTGAAAGGTCGCATAATTGTTTTTGATTGCTTCGATGTTGGTCAACTCTTTCTCCTTAAGTGTGTGCCCCCACATCTTGCTCTTGATTGCTTGGATGGTGGTCAGCTATTTCTTTTCTTAAGTGTGCACCCCCACATCTCTTATTTAATGTCAATTTCTCTCTTTACACCCCTCTTATTTCAACATTTTATTTGCATAAATAAAACAAGAAATTATACCATGTACCATTACAATTAATCTTTTACCCCAGCAAACCATTTGAAATGTCAATTTTACCCTTTTATCAATTGATCTCGCCCTACACAATTAAAGCTCCAAAACAATCCTTCTCATTTCTATCATGTGTATTACACCTCAATTTTAATCGAAATTGAGAAATCAAACCACACAATAACATATGTAATATATGTTATTGTTAGATCTTCATCTTAAAAACATGATATTTCATTTTCCCATGCTTCAATTTTTTCTATCAATAACCCCCAATTAATGATCCACTGATTCTGCTTGGAGTAAAATAGTACCAGTGGATTTGCAAGGATTTGTTTGTGCTTATATGTAACAGAAGTAAAACATAACCTTACTATTTCACTTTCCCATGACTTCATGGTTTGGGATGATATGGATGAGACTGAAATAATTATCGATCAATTTAAGAAATCTGCCCTTTAAAATTACTGTAAAACTTTCCACCACTTTTTCAATATGAAGAAGGGAAGAGGAGAGAGTTAGGGAATCAGATGATCCAAATCAATTTTGTGGGGGTGAAGTGAAATGATCGGGGTAAAATTGACAATTTTTATTATTTTGGAGGTAATAGGCTAATTGTAGGGGTACAAGGTATAATTTCAAGAAAAACATTATTTAGCTTAATTAAAACATGTTTGGCCCAATTATTAATGTAATTAAAAAAATTGTAAAACTAAGTAAAATGGGCGGTAAGGCATACGCCCAACCCATCTCACAAAGGCTTGATGCAATTGACCATCTTTTCCTTTAAGTCCTCTAGTGTTGGCTTTGCTTCAATGATTTTTCTCACCATATGATTAGGAGCCTCCCTAGCTTTGTTGGCACGATCCCTTGTCACTGGTCCTCCTAACCCTTGAATTGCATGATTTGTGTATTGGACAATTATGCCCTCATCGTATTTACAAAACTCTTTCAAACAAAATGTTTACATAATTAAATATTTTATCTAGCAAAAACATTTCAACAAACTACACCAAATCTAAACCATCTACGCATTTGAAGACATTGCCTTTGGATCCAAATTTGTAAATAGGTTTTAATTAGGTTTCGCTTCTTTATCTTTTAGCATCATAATTTGATTCACATTTTAACTATAAAATAATTTAATCCAATATGTTTAATTTTAATTATTTTTTAAATATTATTTAACTATGTATTTATATTATTATGCACATGTTTTGTCAACACAATTTTTTAATAAAAAAAATTGATTTTTTGTGTAGTATAAACAGCTCATACCCTAGTAAGGCTGACAGTCTAAGTGAGATTGTTAAGATTGTGTATAGGTGTTATTTCCTGAGAGATTGTGTGTAGGTATGTATTCATGTATAACTTTTTGACCATAAGACATAGAAACAATAAGCTATTTTCCCACGAGCATCGGAAGTCAGTTGTTTCTATGTTATTTCACATTGTTAACCTTAGTTTGGATATGTGCGCTAAGGAAAGAGTTGAGTTATATAGGAGGCATAAAAAGTATACAATCAATTAAGAGTAACTATATGCTGAATATTTATTGAAATTCAATCCCAACACAACTTGATCTATATTTATTTAGTTTACTTTGATTTGAACCACCAAAATATTTTATAAATACTTTGTTCAGAAAATTTGTCGATATAAACTCAAGTAATTAACTAAGTGTGATCTATATGGATACAATATTTTATTTGTTTGATAAAACTAATATACTTATCACTGTGGAAGAATACCAACCGACTGAACTTCCTTTATCACTCATCTCTCGTGATCAAACTCTAAATCCACTTCTTTAAAATGGCAAGATTAACCAACCTTAGGTCTCTAGTACCAAAAATCAAAAATAATCACCTGTTTAAACACCAGTTTTCATTTTAAGAAAGGAAAATACAAAAATCAAGATATACTTAAGGACCGTGTTTAAAATAATCACCTGCTCACTTAAACCGATAAACCTATTACAACACAAACTCAAACGAGTTACCAAGGGATCCATCAAAGCCTGCCAAGTAAAGTGTCTCATAGATTTAGCCCCAGTCGAAAGACTCAAATACTTAAAAGGAATCAAGCCAATACTATAATTAAGAAAATCCGTAACCATGCCACGGAAAGACGAATCAACACTAATTCCCATGATACAACTCATAGCAAAATTAATTAGCATACATGAGGCAAGCTTGAAACAACTATGATAATCTTGAAGGTCCAAAGGTTATCCATCGTTGTCTTTCCTATAAAGAGAGTATCATCAACATATTTGAGGTGTGTCACAAACAACTCATAACTTCCCACTATAAAACCTATAAACACACCCATCATATCTACCTCGCTAACATACATACTTAACAACTCTACAACTAGAAGAAAAAAGAAATGATCTGGAGGTCACTATGCTTAAGTCCCCACTGATATTAATTTCATAGGGTGGACAACCATTCACTAGCACCGAGAGATTACAAACAAAAACATATACCCAAGCACACCACTTATCATTAAAACCAAATATCTATAGCATATATTCTAGGAAACTCCAACTCACTAAATCATAAGATTTCTCAAAGTACACTTTGAATATGAGGGAATCCTGCTTAGAATTTTTATCCAGATTGAGAACCTCATTGATTGCATCACTTCATCCATCAATCACCTACCTTTAAGGAAATAAGACTATTTGGATGAGATGATTTTATCCTAACACTTTAGCAACCAACTTATATGAGGAACCTATAAGAGAAATAGGAAACTCTCAAGAGACTAGGCAGAGTCGACTTTAGGGATTAAAATCAGAAATTAAGATAATAAGCTTCTAAGAAGCTAGGAGTTAGAGAAACATTGCTAGAAAAGAACACCCACATTTACTTCCATAAGCACCCAAAACATTTTAAAGAAAGAGAAGTTAAAAGCATCAGGTCTTGAACTCGTATTACCATCATCACATGTCACCGCTTATGTTATTTCCTCTTGAGTAAAAGGAACATACACAATGTTGAAAGCAAAATCCTCTTTTGATGTTTTAAAGATAACAAACAAATTTTTTCTTGTTATCTACTAACAAATTTTGTGAGCATGTTTCATGAGAATGATCCTGAGAACGTTCTTGCTTCACAAAATGATCACAAGTATTTTCATCAAAATATCAAGAGCAAGCAAATAGACAAATTGGAACTTTTGTACACATTAAATGTCTGCATCAATGAAAATTGATTCTCTTTGTCACACTAAAGATGGGAATAAAAGATCTTAAGGATAAAGACTCTTTTAAAGCCTTTTAAAGACAAAAATAAATTAATACAATCATTGACAAATATGTGCACATGGACCACAAGACTACAAAGGAATAAAATATGATTAGGCCCCATGAGATTTTCGACCCATTAAGGAATGAATGGAAAAAGGTCCATTAAGGAAAGTTTCTTCAAGTTATATTTTCACATGACATCATCAAGGGAGTCACTCTATGACATCATACAATGACATCAAGAATACATCATCTCAAGTGGCCTCCAAGTTTCTGAAAGAAGGCAAACAGCTCATAGACACCTTGCAAAAACGTGTTGCTTCGTGCCCAAGCTTTGGTTGATCACTGAAAAAACGTTCTTGAGAACGTTCTCTGAAGACAGCTTGCACACTTGTTCCCCAAGCAACATTTGGAGCGCATTTTTTAGTTTGAAATGGATTCAAACAAATCTTTTGTGACCTGTCCTCAAAGGCTAATCGTGCTCTATAAATAGAAGAGGGCATTGAAGGTTTAAGGCCAGAGTTTGAAATACAAAAGCACTTATCTCTCAAAAGCAATCAATCTCTCACTCATTCTCTCAATCAAGCTCTTCTACAAACATAAGCAAACTCCATAAGCTCTCACTATATTTATTTGTATCATTATCTTTTTGAGTTTGTGTTTGTAAAAGTTTCATGTGTTGAAATATCAAGATCAACACAAAACCAATCACCATACAAAACGTGATAGTAGTTCTCAAGTCTATTGGGCTTAATAG
Source organism: Medicago sativa (assembly GCF_051527215.1). Classification (NCBI taxonomy): domain Eukaryota; kingdom Viridiplantae; phylum Streptophyta; class Magnoliopsida; order Fabales; family Fabaceae; genus Medicago; species Medicago sativa. Next base: position 31,519,509 of record NC_140756.1, on the reverse strand, counting down.
TTTGAGATAGAAAATTCCAACCTTTCTTTTGCTAGTGCAAAGAATTGTAAGAAGCCTGCTGAGGTTGATAATACAGGTGTTACTGACTGATCTAGTGTGATCAAGACCTTATAGTGTTGGTTAGAAGTTTCTACCAACTGAATACTATAGTGGATAATCTCACACGAAGTGTGGGGACTGGAAGTAGCCGGATTTGGTGAACTAGGATAACTTTCCTGTGTTATTCTCTCTTTCTTACTCTTGTCATTTATTTTACCTTATAATCCAGAGTGCTCTGGTCCTAATAACTAATCTTTAATATTGTCTTGTTAATTAATTACTCTCCAGAATAATCTGGTCCAAATTAATCACAATTATATTAATCCAGAGTTCTCTGGTCCACATTAAATTATCACTTTATCAATTATATAATTACTTCCAGAATATTCTGGTCCAACGGTTTAATTACTTAACTAAAGCTAAAATCAAATTAAAACTTCATTTTTCTCATTCTGCTTATATAAATCATTCTTCAGAATATTCTCATATCAAATATTATTTGTTTGAACTAATATCTTAACCAAGAACATTCTTGAGTATATAAACTTCTTTTAAAGTTTCAGGAATAATTTTAAAAAGGCTCACAATTCAAACCCCCCCTTTCTTGCGACGATTATTGCTACTTCACACAATACTATTATCCTCAGAAATAGACTTGTAAATACCCCATATTAGCATCTCCTTCCTTCAACCAACGAGATCTTTGAAATACATGAGCATCATTGACCTTTAATAAAGCTCATGAATCAGAACAGGATCCAATCAAAAAATTTTCTTTCTACAAAGTAAGGACCCCTATCTCCGTCATTTAAATCTAGGATCTTAATCTGCTCCACCAAATGTAAAATCTTAAACTCCAAATTACTAAAAATCTAAAAATTTCGCCTTTTTAACTTTGGTTTTAGTATCTTACATTTTTCTCTTAAGCTAACAGTCATCCACCATACTAACCCTCCAGATCCAAAACCAGAAGCAACAATCTCATAGAACTCCGGGTGATCTAACCAAAAACCATTGAACCTAAAATGTTAGGGGCCCTAAATTGACTAGAATATCTGAATGCCGAAAGGCAATGATCAGAAACATCTCTATCGGAATCCCAAAGACTTGTCATGCACTGATTATCCCATCAACCATTAGAAACCATGACCCGATTAAGCCTGCTTATATCCCCTTCGTTTGTCTTAACCCATGTAAAACTCCTAACATAAATATTAAGCACAAGACAACGCTTACCATAATCGTCGCAGTAAAGACAGACAAAAATAAAACATACCCGAAAGAAGGAGAAAAAAGGCTTATACTTTGTATTACATCAAATAGATAAAATATTCTCACTATTACCCATCGTCGGGGGTGAAAACTCCACTCTTTCGAAGAGTTTCCCAAAGAGAATGACATAAACTATCATCTAAACATACTAATTTAGTTTCTTGAATAGCAAAGAAGTCTAGATGATTCTTACTAACAAACTCATGTACTTTACTTTTTCTAATCCCCCCACCCAAGTCTTTAACATTATAAGAACCTATTATCATGACACACCTACTCTAAACTCCTAGCGAACTTTTGGTCATACTATCAAAGACCACACACTTTATGAACACCCTAATCACAACATCATTAGCTCTATCAAAATAATAACCTGGGCTATTACAACTCCTTAAAACCATTATGGGAATTGAATTATTGTGGAGACCTGTGGAACCTTCAACAAACACACCCTTAGGTGGACGTAGTGGTGTTTGTGGTGCGGCTTGAATTGATTTTGAGGCAAAAAATCATCCGATCCAAAGTAAAAATCACACAAGGTTCAATTTGGATGGCTATTTAAAAAATCCGATCTAATCCGAACCAAATATATACGGTTTAATTTGGATAAATTTTTTGATATCCAAAATGCAAAATGTAATATATTTTTTAATTAAATATTGCACATACACGATAAAATAATAAAATTGATGCAAAATATAACATCAAATATATTAAAATATTAACATTACTAAATTTAAATGACCGACTGTTCGAAACATATGAAATGGTAATGATATAGATTAAATTAATGCAAAAATATAAGATTACATACCAACAAATACTATATTAATGGAATATATATATATATATATATATATATATATATATATATATATATATATTACTAATAAATTACTAATAATGAAAAAATAATTATTAAAATTTACTTTTGCGGTTTGTTCGGTTTAATTTGGTTTTGAAAATATGATCCAAACACATCCAAAAATATTTGTTTTTTAGCAGTTTTAGATTTGTTTGGAACAACTTATGTTTTATTTTGGATTTGAACACCCCTAAGTGGACGACCTTGAACACATAAAAAGTAGAAAATCCCACCAAATGGACGGTTAGGTCAATAGCTTAGGAAACTCCTTATAATTGTTGAAATATTGATCGATATATGAAGTTTTTTTTTGTTAAGTAACCTAGTTGTTAGAAATTTACCTTTTAAAGATGAATAAACGAGGGGTTTAGATTCGAAACTCGACCTCTACATATAATTAAACGCCTCTATCTATCAATTGATTTAAATTCACAGGGAAGGTCTATGACGTTGTTGCTACTAGGGGTGTTCGCGGTGCGATTTGGTTCAGTTTTGAGGTTAAAATTCATCTGAACCGCAAGATGAAAAAACATGCGGTTTGGTTTGGTTCAATTGACTTCTAAAATAAAATTCAAACCAAACCAATGCGGTTTGAGTTGGATCGGTCGGTGCGGTTATTTTTTAGAAAATACAATTTTTTTTCAACATCAAATTAAAAAGCTAAAACACGACATTTTTCGGACAATGTTTTGAACACATCATTTTACAAAAGTTCTATTGAGTTTCTATAAGTATTGGTCTAAGTGATATATGTTTAATTAATGTATTTTTTATTTTGCGGTTTGGTTTGGTTGGTAAAATAAAAATTTCAAACCGAACCAAACCATGCAGTTGAGTAAAAAAATGATCTAAATACATCTGAACAAAATGCAATTTTTACAATTTCGATTTAGGTTAGTTCGGTCTGCGATTTTCTATTAGGTTGGTTTAGTTTCGAACACTTATAGTCGCTACCTTATAATTGTTTTTATCACCGATAAACCTTTTTATGTTTATCTATATCTACTATCTACTATATATACATTTTTAAGGAAAAAAAACCTATATACACACCCAAATACATTCAAACAAATACAAATATACAAACAGTGTATTTTTACGTGCATTCCACGCGTCACAATTCGAGCTAATAAACTTAAAACCCGATATCTTTTATTATTTTAATTAGAAGCAAGTATCTTACCTAGACCAAACAAAAAAAAAAAAAAAAGAAGCAAGTATCTTACCATTAAATGTACAAAAGTACAAATATTAGAGTTGAGATTAAGTATCGATTGATCTGTAAGTAGCAACAACGTCGAATTGTCACATCTCATGGACATTATAAGTTAATTAAACTTCTTTTCCTTTTTCGTTTCTCAATTGAAGTGGTTGTAACGGACGAAAGAAAAGGAAAAAAGAAAGAGGGGACAAACAGCATATAATTAAGGAAGTAATAAAGATGAAAGGTGAAAGAAATGCAGTAGGTGTGGATTCTCTTATTGCTATATTCTTTTATTCTTTTATTCTTCATTTATTTATTATAGCATTTTGAAACATATAAAAAGGATGAATAAATATAGAAAAGCGTGCATGCAAAACCAAACTTGAAGATAAAAAAAGAGTGATTGATAGAAACAAGGAATAGTCAAGAAGAGGGGATAAGGAAAAAGGTAGTAAAAGAATTGGTCAAGTCATAGTCACTGAATTCATTTCATACCCAATGGAATTAACAAAGGGGTTCAGATAGGAAGAAACAGGTCCATAGTGTTGGCACTGTCTAATAAATGCGAATGACATTGAGAATTAAACATAATGTGTGTGTCAATGTGTATGAGTAGTTTTACTCAGTAGCAACTTGAAGCAATTGCTATAAATGCACCTCTGTTGTTTGGCCAGAGTCTAATCATCATTTTTTTCATATGCTTCTATTAGTTCAACCGTGTAATTGTGTACTAGAAAAAGGTATATAATCATATACAAGGCAAAAAAGACATAATGTATAAGGATACTTTTAAATTACAGTTGAAGGTGTAGTTATTATGCATAAATTTGTATATTGCGATGAAAATATGGTTGATGTGATTGCAGTTGATCTATCTTGTGATATTTATGCAAGGACCTCTAAAATTGTTACATATAGGTTTGTTGAGTATAACTCATTGGTACGGTTGAGAGATAATGTTGTATAGTGTAAACCTAATTATTATACGAATAACATGAAGAAACAATAGTTACTTTAGTGTAAACCTAATTATCTTACGAATAACATAAAGAAACAATAGTTACTTTATAATCATAGACATAGATAATAGAGGAATGATATTTTGACATTCAATTTTCAACAACTTTTTAGGGGCAACATTTTTCCTCCATTCTTATTGGACAATAACAATAGAGAGAGAAAAATGAAGAGAGAGAATAAATGTATAATGAGAGTATGAAAGAGAGTTGTCACAAAAGTTGTTGAAAATTGATTGTCAAAATATCATTCCTCTAGATAATAACGGTCTAACTCGTTACCAAATGTCGTGTGTTCAGTGTTTAGGTCTATTGTTTCTTTACTCCATTGAGCTTGAAGTTATTATTTTAACTAGGTCAGTATGGCTATAAATTTATACTCGTCGTTAAATTTGACGTCTCTAACACGTAGGGATGAAATCAAAGACAAATTTCATATTTTTTCATCAACTTATATCTAGTATAAATTAAATATCCAAACAGATGTAACTATATATATATATAGGGGTTTGCTAGGATACACCCACTAGTTTTTATTAAGGTGTGTTTTAGCAAAGATATAACTAAAAAGTTGTTAAATACACCTTAAGGTGAATGTTGCTAAAACACTCCTTATAAAAAAATAAGTGGGTGTATGTTAGCAACTCCTATAAGCATTTGCTATAATACACCCACATATTTTTTAGAAGGTGTGTTTTAGCAAGTTATAACTAAAAAGTAGTTAAATACACCTTAAGGTGTAGCTTGCTAAAACACTCCCACATAAAAATTAGTGGGTGTGTTCTAGCAAATCCTATATATATATATATATATATATATATATATATATATATATATATATATATATATATATATATATATAGGGGGCTGTTAACTTGCACCCACCTAAAAACACTAAGGTGCAAGTTAACAAGCTGCACCTACTAGTTATTTACCAAAACACCCATGTTTTTCTATTATAAACAAATATTATTTATGCTATTTACAAAAATGTCATTTTAATTAAAATAAAGTTTAATAGAGACAAAAGGGTGTTTTAGTAAAGTACTAGTAGGTGCAGCTTGTTAACTTGCACCTTAGTGTTTTTAGGTGGGTGCAAGTTAACAGCCCCCATATATATATATATATATATATATATATATATATATATATATATATATATAATTCTCTTAATTGTAATACAAATATCTAAATGATGGAAAGTAATTTAGGGTATGTAAATCTATTTTAACTCTCCGAGAGCATACAAATTAAATTCTAAAAGTGACAGTTCTCATGTAGTACTTATTAACACCATATGTTTGACCAAAAATGTACCATCGTTACTGATTAAAAGAAGATAATAAACTGTTTGCTAATAGTGATAATCTTTCCATGGAGGAAGAGGAACAACGCTTCACTTATTTCTTCTCTATGTAGAGACAGTAAAATCACAATAGTAAAATATTGGTCAGCTACTTCATAACTTCATTTAGACGTCATATATATATTTTTTCTGTCTAGAATTTTTGTAATCATATAAAACAAAAAATAAAAATAAAAACCGGTTCGAGCTTTGACTGATGAACATAATAGTCTTTGAGTCTCCATCAAAAATGAAGATTGCAGGTTGAATTCTTTTCTCCAGCTAGCAATGTCAAAACTCCTTGAAAAAGAGAAAAAAAATTATATCATAAATAAAACTCTTGATTGTATAAATGCACACAGCACAAACATGGTTGAATTAAAATATTTTACATATTCATAGTTTCATATATTAAACTCATTCACTAGATTTTTTTTTTTTTTGAAAGATCATTCACTAGATTATTAGAAAGGATTTAATTGGCTATTTTCTAGATTTAGGCGTAACAAATTATAATAGAGTACCTCTAAAAAAAATAAAAAATAATAGAGAATTTTCTAAATTAATTGGCTTAGGTGCAGTATAGTATTACATGAGAAATGGCATACAATTAAAGCATTGAAGAGTCTCTCCCAATGTTATGATTGCATATTTCATATGCAGTTATGTGATTCAGTGATGATAGATATGACTGACCAAAATTAAATAAAGAGCATTAATTTATAAAATAAAATAAAAAGCATTAATTATTACCTATAGCATTAGAAACCCTAGCTAGGAGCGGTTAACAGTACGGCGGTCGTCACCACCACCACCAGCAGCACTATGATGTTGAAGTTGATTGATCTGTCCTAAGCTAGCAGAAATATTCATAGCCAAGAGACTAGCATCATAGTTGTTCCCAATTCCACCATCAAAATTTCTTACCAAATTATGTTGTTGATGTTGATCCCTCGGAAAAAACTGATGCTGTTGATGATGATGTTGATAACGATGGTCACGGCCGTTACTGTTATTACCACCACCAACAGCAGTATTCTGCGTGTGGTGGTAATTACCTACAGCGGCCGTGACAGATTCACCTGTCATGCCGGTTATGAGTCCATGACCGGCAGTAGCCGCTGCTGCGATGCTCAAGTTTTGAAACCGGGAAAGTTCGGATTTAGCACAATAAAGATCCATTTGAAGCTGACGAAGTTGGTGTTGAAGGAGAGAAATTACACCAACACAACCATAAACAGGATCCCGAAGTCGCATCTCAGCTTCATAAGCAAGTGAATTAACAGCATCTTCACGTTGGTGAGGGTGTAAATCATTGAGAAGCTTTGTAACATTGCTTGCTCCAAAAATTCTATGAACATTTGCAAATTTTTGTGGCTGATCAGGTGGAAAATAAGGTGCAAATGCACATTCTGGTTGGCATTTGCGGCGTAGAAACTTGCATGCTGCACATGGTGAATTTGAGGATGCCATGGTTGTTTGTTTTTCTCACACACACACACACACTTGTTTTTCTCCTTTTCTTGTTCCTCTTTTTTCTGTCTCTCTCTCTTTCACACTACCATTAATTTCTGTGATGCATTCACCATGTTTTTGTTTGTTATTACTATGTTGTAAAATAATAAAATAATGGTAATATAAAATTATAAAAGAAAAATAAGAACTGATCCATTAATGCGTGTTATATGGCTAATTCCATTATTTTACGGTCTTTTTGGTAAATCTATTGTTTTAAATCACACACACTCTTTTCCTTTCTTTAAATTATTATTATTTTCTTTTGCAATTTATGACTAAAGAAATTACATCGAAATTTGCTTACCCTTCACCACCACACTTTGTGCAGGTTTTTTTTTTTTTTTTTTTTTAATATAATTAGCCAGCTTATATCATCAACACTTAAATATAAACACCCTTCTTTAAAATTTCTTGAGAAAATTAACGAAAAAAGACAAAAATAACTAGCAAGATTGTGGTTGTCACTTCATTCTTAAATCCATAGTCTCTCAACAAAATATTTATTATTCAACATGTAATTTATATAAGAAAATTGTAAATCCTCTCATACAATTTTTTCAGACAAAATTGTAAACTTACTCTCTCAACAACCATTGCAATTTATACAAGGATTAAACTCCAAACCTCTCCCGTTACAATTTTTGTCTCGAAAAATTGTAAAACCATCTCATCATGACACACAAGGTTCCAATACGTCCAAGAGATTAGAGATGTTGTGGCGAAGAAAACTCAAAATTAGATATCTATTTATACTAACTCTCCGTTTTTTCCCTACTACTCGAAGTGGAACTTGAATGAATACCCATTTTAACCTAACACTTTTGTCTTTGATAGAAAAAAATAAGAGAGGAAATTTAGGGTAATTTTAAAAAGCATTCAGGTTCTTTCATCACTGCTAAAGCTCATTTACCATTTTTTTTAAGGAAGCTGATTTACCACTTGAACTCAATTACGTTGATTATGTTAATTTTTAGTATGTTAACCGAGCATGTAATTTTTTTCGCCGAAAAACTGTACGGAGTCATATAATAGATGATTTGAAACCTAGACTTCCTTCGGATTACTAGGAAATTTAAAATAACGACAAAAGTTTAAGAGACGAAAAAAGATAAATCATGTCTTTAAATTTAGTGCCTAATTTCATTTTTTGGTTTCTAATTTTTTTGGTTATTTCAAATCTTTGGTAGAGTGTATATATAATTCTCAGACCCCTTATCTCATTAAAATAACAATAAAAATAAATAAAAATGATGATCATTGATTCATTTGGGAGATCCAAGGGAGAAAAGATCGAAAGAGGTAGCAATGGGATTGAAGAAAATATGGAAGTTGACAAAAACAATGAATAAATATGCATATATAACTAATATTCAAAGATTCAGTTACCACTCGAATTTCATATCCTCGGACAAAATCCTTGGTCCTTGTGTTGCTGGCTGAGAATTTGAAGACAAAAAACAATGGTGAAAGTCATGTATATGAGAAAGCCAGCGTTGTCTAGGGAAAATAATAAAGTTGATTAATGTTTGATGCCAGAAGACACTCCCTCGTGTGAGAATGTGAGACTTGATATTGTGTGCACCCTCCGGTCACTATTATAAGCAAAACTTTGCATTTTAGGTTCATTCATTAAATGATGTATGTGGTCTATAATAAAGACCATATACAACATTAATTGAATGAATCTAAAATGCAAAATTTTGCTTATAATAGTGTATGTTGCAAGTGTGTGCATATAATACTTCTTTTTTTCAATTATGAGGTTTGGAATTTTGTGCATATAATAATTTAGAGTACAAATATAATTTTTATAGATACTCCCTCCGTTTCACAATATTAGTCGTTTAAGGTTTGTGCACGATTATTAAGAAAATGATTAACTGTGTTGATTTCAATAGTAAAATTAGTAGCATTTACTAAAATATCCTTATTAATTGTAGTTAGTGGAGTAGTTAAGTTGGATGAAATTCAATAAATAAGGGTATAATAGTGGAAAAAAGTAATAAATGCTGCATCGATATTGTAAAGTGACAATTATTTTGAGAAAAAGAAAAAAATGTTAAAGTGACAATCATTGTGAGACGGAGGGAGTACTGTATTATTTCATGTTGTTAAAATATGGTTACGTGTTTTTCTTTGAGTGCAAATAACATTTCCAATCGTCTCTACCTAAGAAATATTTATAACATCGAAAAAATTGGGTATGTTTGATGATTATAGGATATAATGGAGACATGATAGGATATAAAACTCGATAGAAACATGATATGCTATAGATATGATAAACATTTATCATATCATGTGTTTGATACATGCATGATAACAAATAGAATATGGTACTTAAATGACAAAATTACCCATGTAATCAATTACATATTTTTAAATAGTTTAAATAACAATCCCGTGTTACACCAAGAAAAAATTACCCATGTAATCAATTGCATATTTTAAATAGTAATCCGTGTGTCATGTAACGCCCTACTTTTATTATATATTATTTTATTGAGATTAGATGTCTTTTTATAATTTAGTCGACTTATTTTGATGAGTGATATTTTGTTATGTTATACGCTGGTATTTACTAGTATAATATATATGTTATTTGGTGTAGAAATATATTTGTTATTTTGTCTGGAAATATATATGTTATCTGGTGTAGAAATATATTTATTAGTAGCCCCTATTGTATATATTTAATGGGAGAATATATTTAGTGGAGAAATATAATTATTAGAATAAGTAGATTTGGGGGCTGAAATAGAAAGAAAAGAGTTATTGGGCCTAATTAGATTTAAGAAGAGAAATTAGTATTATAAATAGAAGAGATATTAGGTTGAAAGACTAACATATGCAAAAAAAACAAGGATTTGGAGAAAACAAGGTTTAGAGAGAAGAGATCGAGAGGAGAGAAGAGCCAAGAGAAGGGCTGTCAATCGATAATTCTAAGGTAAGGGTGAGACTATCATTCGGTAATATTAAGTCTGTAATTCTGAATTTGCAATTAACATGTTCTAGGATTAGTTTGTGAGAATTTGCGAATTAGGGTTCTGAGAGAGAATTGATGATTAGATGATGAGAAGTTGTTAGATTGATGTAGAAATTGTGTACAGACCTTAGATAATCCATGGGTAATCATAATCATAGAGCTTGAAGTGAATTTATGTTGTTCTTGAAGGTTTTCATGAAAAATAGGTCAAATGGTGATTTTTGTTGAAATGGTGTTTTAGTTCAAGTTTTATATGGATGTCTTTTCATGTTTAGAAACGTTTAAACAAACTTTGGGACCAAATTTGGGCTTAGGGGATTCAAAATTGGGATTTTGGGATGAAAAATGGAGTTTTCCCGAGAGCTATCTTTGACAGCATTCTCTGTTTCATGTTTTTGCATCTTTTTCACACATTTCAGTTTTGAATTGACTTTAGGTGTAAACACGAAAACTGTAGGTATGGATGTTAGCTTTCTAATGCCGTTGATTTGACTTCAAAAGGATTTATAGAACTTGAGTTATGGTCAAATTACTGCACGTAGGTCACTGTGAATTTTTATGGGCTTTCAGCACAACTTTTCCGAATTTAAAATGAAAACTGGTATTGATCGGTACAGAATTGGTCTTAGGCGTAAACATAAAAGTTTTAGATAATTTTGTTAGCTTTCCAGTGACTTTGGTTTGACGTGAAAATGATGTTTGGTCTTTGAGTTATGATGAAAATACTACAAGGAGGTCTTAGCGAAATTGCACAGTGACAGCATTCTCTGTTTCATGTTTTGCGTTTTGTTCATATGTTTCTGTTTTGAATTGATCTTTGTTGTAAACATGAAAGTTGTTGATAATTGTGATATCTTTCCAGTAGCCTGGGTTTGACATGAAAATATGTTGTGCATGATTATTTATGTTCTTACAAAGATGCATGATGAATTGTTTATACTTGAATACGATGATATATGATGAATTGTTGATGTTTGAATACGATGTTATATGATGAATTGTTGATGTTTGAATATAATATTAATGATAATCTGTGAAGTTGTTATAAGATGATTTAATGTTGTTACTGATGATATATATAATCGTATATGCATTATGTGTTATTATGATGCTTATGTTGATGTGATGCTTAAGATGCTATTATTATCATTTGATACTGTTATGTTGTGATGCTAATATGAAATGAATTTATAAGTGCTGCATATGTTGCTGTTGATCTTTATTAAGATGAAAATGTCGGTAAAAGTCAAAAAGTTATAAGATGTTCATGAAGTTTCTAAGACGTAAGATGTTGAGTCCATGCATACTCATTTAAAGATGAGGGTTCATGCCCTGGAGCTTTTGCTCAACGACGACGAGGGCTCATGCCCTAGGAGCTTTTGCTCAACGACGATGAGGGCTTATGCCCTAGGAGTATATTTATGCTCAACGACGATGACGGCTTATGCCCTAGAATGGTACCACATGCATTTGCATTTCATGATGATTCGAGATGGTTTAAGACGTTAAGAGTTGCATAGTCGAGTCTAGATGCATTGTCAAGTCAAGTTGTTAAGTTGTGATGTTTTAACGACTTACCTTGTGATGATGTTATGATTATTAATGATGATATGTGATGATGTTATGATTATTAATGATGATATGCGATGTTGTTATTGATGATATGTGATGATGATTAAGACTGTCATATGATGAATAGTGATCCTAATCAATGAAGTTAAGGTGTTAGATATACATTGCTAAGATGAATTGATGATAACGATGTATTTGAATATAATTGTTGAATTATATGAAATTTATGTTGTTAAATGTAATTGATGAGTTATATGGTTAATATTGTTGCTTGTGAAATCTCACCCCTTCTGCTTGAAAATGTTGCTCTTCGTATGGGTAACTTGCAGGTAACCAAGATTAGTTGCGGTCGTGAGTGGACTCCTCACAAGTGTGTCTTAGGTACTCTGATACGTAACGGGATGGGAAATTTGACACTGTTTTCTATTCCTTACGTATTGTTTTAAGAGATGAAGTTGTTGGATATGAACTAATTATTATGTTTTAGACTATTTATGAGACTTTTATGATGAGGCCTTCGTGCCAAAGACTATTTTAGATGATGAATAATTCCGCTGCAAAGTATTAATTAATTGTTGGTTGAATTTCGAAGGATAAATATTAATTTATTCCATTTATGATTTTAAAGAAATGTGACATTGCGTTTTGTGATGAAAAACTCTGATAATTGTTATGAAATTTTTATGTTGGGAAAACAGGGTGTTACATGTCACGTTTCATCATTTATTTAAAACAAAAAAAAAAAATTCATATGCAAGAAAGAGAGAAGAAAACCATTTGTCACATTGTGGTTAGCCAATGTTACATGACATTGACACCACAATGTCATTGATAACCGACAAATAAGTTGGTTATCACGGTGCAATTAGCCCCCATATTAGACAAGTAATTGAGTGATTGCATTGCCTTTAATAGCTAATCAGTATCTATTTTAGGATTTTATAGTTTTTAAGTGTTTTTAGTATTTTGGAACTAATAATGCTTGTTTATGATGTTTGATGATGTAGGTTAAGGAATGACTCTGAAGATGTAGGAAGCTGCAACATGGATTGAAGATGTATCGCTGAAGATGTGGAGAGCTACAACATCCTGGGACTCTAGTTGGGCCGTACATAGTACGCATGTGTGGGTCCAGCCTGTCCATTTCTTAATGAGGAAGAATATGAGCTGTCATCAATGATTCAAATCCTAGGAAGAATAAAAGAATATGCCAGGTAGGATTGGATAAGGGCAACCCATGTAAAATGACCAAAGGGTACAGCTTGTAGTTGGTGGTCTTGTACTATAAAAGGACACCCATGTGTTAGTGCCAAGGGTCCGAAAATTCACGTTAGAATTGGAGAGGCCAGGTTACGGCTAGGGTTAACAGCTTTAGAGATCTCATTCCATATAATATTCTACCATAGATGAGCATGGTGGCTAGATTATAGAGTTCTTAGAGTAGATTACCTTGGTGATTCATTGACTCACCTTATTCCTTCAAAGATTGTAATCTTATGACAACTCTATATATTCTATTAATTTAGTTTTCTATGTTTTCATTTATCTACATCTTCATTTCCATTTCCATGTTTCATCTCACCATAAGCTAAACCCCTTCGAGTGGTTGAGACATGGTGAAGTTATGATTTATTAATTTATTTACGATATATAAAGTTGTAGCGTCATGCTTTACTCAGATAAAATGTTTTTAACTCAAAAATATTATAAGTGATTCCTGACAGCTTTTACTTCTAATGATATAGCTCTCTTACCTTAACAAAGTAAGTAGTGGAAAATGTTTATTCGATATGATTTTTCCCTTAAGAACCATTGAGTGAAAGGAACTAGAATCTTGAACGTAAAACCGACGCAACAGGAAGTTATAGCTCTATGAATCTCAGTGTGCTTTAGAGGATAATAAACGGCCATAGCGTTTGTTATACCCTAATTTTGGACCTAAAAATACCAACTCAATTCTTCTTTCCTTGCATTTTAAGTCATTTGAACTGTCTCTGATCAATTACATCTTCCTCTGCATTTCATTTCAGTATTACTTGCAAAATTCATGAAAAAGGGCATTTTAGTCATTTCCTATGCCAAAATTTCTTTCAGTCTTTGAAAATTGTTTGAGTCTTTTCAATTGGTTTGTATAAGTCCTTATTTCAATTCTATGTCAAAATCCAGTTCAAAAATTGCATTTGAAGTCATTTTGAGTCAGTTTTGCCCCTAGGGGCATTTTAGTCTTTTCATGTGTTAAAGCCCTGTTTAAATTCTAAAAATTGTCTCTGAGTCTTTTAACTTGCTTGTATAAGCTCTTGCTTTGATTCCTTGTTAAAAATCCATTTTAAAATTGCATCTGAGTCATTTTTAGTCGTTTTAGCCCTAGGGGCATTTTGGTCATTTCACACGAAATTTCGGCAGAGAGAGGTTACTTTAAAGTACCTCATTTAAGCCATTGGTTCATTTTAATCCGTTTTGTTGCTTTTAATCGTCTCGCTTTACGTTAATTTTCAATCTACTTTTTCAAATTCAATTTTAGTTTTAATTTTCATTTTGGTCCTCGTACTTTTGTTATTTGCATTTTAATCCTTTTTAAAGTTTGTTAGAGTCAAAGTCAAGGTTTGTTACAAGTCAAGTACACATGGCATTATTCCATTGGTCTAAGCATTCCCACATCACCTATAAATAAGTCCAAGTCAAGGTCAAAAAGGGACTAATCATTTTTTTTTAACTAATTATTTTCTCACAAATCCACAAATTTACATTCTCATTTTCCCTCCACCTCTTTCATCTTCAACAACCTCCATAACCACCACTTCCTTCCCCTAACAAACTTTCTCCACCACTCTAACCACCATAACCAACTTTCACCACCATCTTCAACAACCATAACCGCCACTTTCAACCACCCTAAACCACCTTAACTACCTCTTTCTACCATCAAAATTCATCAATTCGGCCTCCAATCATCACAAAGCCTCTCAAATCTTCAACCAATCTTCACCAAATCAACCATTACAATCTCACACTCCGAATCATCGCATTCGTCACCAACCTCCACCAAGCCAAAATCGCCGAACAAGCTGGTGCCTGCGCCGTCACCGTCTCCGATCAACAACGCAATCGCAAATCAACACCAAAACTGTCACTATCCTTCAAATTCACAACAATACTCAACGTCTCAAATCTTCAACTCTCAAAGTCACTGATCCGAAGCCAAATGATTCTGAAGCAGGTTCGTTTTGTTCTTTTCAACAATCAAATCGCAACAAGGAAAGAAGAAGAAAGAATGGCGCAGCAAGGAAAGGAACCGGTTCAGAGAAACGGAAAGCGAGCCAAACCGAATTCAAAGGAAGCAATAACAACCTTCAACCGTCTACAACTCAGCCGAGTCCAATCAGCAAGGATGAGAACGAATCACAAACAAAAGACGCAAATCCGAACCGCATCAAAGCTCAAGGAAGGAGGTTCGAATTCACCAAGGTAAACATTGTACCTTCGCTGTTCCATGCTTTCTTGACTTCGTTCTTGCTACAAAAATTCTGAATCGAAGAGCTTAGATCCACGCTTCACTTCCTCATCTCCAAAATTCGAATCCAGAATTTTTAATAGGACGAAAGAGAATTTGAAAATCGTTGTTGTTCTTTCAAAAAGGCTTTGGTAATTCTTTCGGCCACCACGCCGGAGGCGCTGGTTGGCCGAAATTCTCACTGGATTCTGAAATTGTGAGATCAGAGAAGAAGAAGATAGTGAAGAGAGAAGAACGAACGTGAATTTGCTCCTGTGTGTTTAATTTATATGCCTTTATTCCTGTGCGCTCATGCCTACGTCCTTACGGTGTCCCTTCGTATGATCTGGCCAGTGAATCTTGGATCTAATCCAGTTGGGTTGATCCAACGATTTTTGTGCCTCCTGATGACCCGTTTTTCCATTTTGGACTGGGCTTAGGCTTTGACTGCTTGCAATTTTCGTTTTTAGTGAATTTTGTGCTATTTCCACACCGCAAACTGATTTTTACACCCCTGTGCACTCAAAAACGTTTTAAAAAATTCCATAAAAATTCATAGTTCTTTCTTGATAATTTTGTGGTGTTTTTATGATAATTTTGTACTAAAAAACCTGAAAAATGATGTGTTAATTTCTTGTGTTAGCTTTGGAGATTTTATGTTAAAAAACTTGTGAGGATTGCTTGGTTTCAATTCCAATTCTTGATATGTGTTTGTGATCCATGGTGTGTACCTTTGTGATATTTTTTCCTGCTGTTTAAATGTATATACTACTGCATGTGAATATTTTTGCGCTATATTACTCATTTTATAAGTCTTGTGTATGAATAAAAAATGTGGAATAAGCCTAACTTTTGTCCTAAATGCTTGACACGTTACACTCCATTAATCCTCCTCGTGAAAACTGATTTGGCACTTTTTGGGAACTTGTTAAGACATGAGGATTATAGGCCTTGTTCAAGCCTTGCATTGTTGATGAATCTTTAGGCTTATTTCACACTATTTTTTGCCATGTTTTGTGATATTTTTCTTGCCTTTGCTATAGTGATGTTTCCTTGCTCTTATTTCTTGATATTATCATGTGCTACTAACTCTTTTTTGTTTCATGTTTCATACATCATAAGCATTCCATATCTCATCTCTTTCTCCATTTTAATTTCTTGCACTTTAATTTTTTGCCAAAAGCTAGAATGTAACATTTAGGAATTCTTGTACTTACTTTTATGCAATTTCAATTTCTTGCAAGACCATAGAATGTATCTAGGCCAATGATGTAAAGGACAATGGACTCTAATAATGTACACCGACACAAGCACCGACACATGCACACACATCACTTTAGGTATATAGCTAGAATATGCATGTTTAGATGTATGTTTAGGATTGTATGTTTAGATGAATGTTTAGGCTTTATACTTAGAAAAATCAATTTTCCAAAAAAGATAAAACAACATCACTCAAACCATTTTCTAATAAACCTTGGGATCAAAATCCCATTGTAATTTTCCTTTTCATTTTCTTAATCAAAAATTTAATGAATCTTAACCATACTTAGACCTTTTTGCAAATAACTAATTCCACCTCACAATTTCATAATCTCATGCCCTTGAGGCCTCTCTCTCTTATTCTTCAAAATCCCATTTTCAAACTTAAAATCAACCAACAAAAACAAAAACATTTTTTGGAAGAGAACTACGGTAGATTTGATCCCTTAAACGGGTACGTAGGCAAGGAATCAAAATTCCTTCAATTCAACTAAAATAAAAATTCAAACACATTCTTCTCCCTCCAATTCTTCATTTAGAAAACTCTTAGGTGTAAATATCACTTTTCAAATAGCATTTAAAAATGAAGCGCGCGCGTAGAAATTAAAGACGGTTCCTATAGGATACTATAGTCGTTATGGGTGCCTAACACCTTCCCGTAGCGAAAACAACTCCCGGACCTCGATTCTCAAGGGTTTTGCTTACTTTTTCCCTTCCCAAGAAAAATTAAGATATCACCGGTTTAAAAGGTTCAAACGTAATCAATGTTTGACACCCGAAAACCAAGATAAAACAGCGTTGTTAATCACCAGAGCTATACCACGATATAACTTAGTATTACATTCACTATAGGATTCTTATCATATGGCAAAAGGATTTGTATAGCCGCACCACGTGGTGAAATGGCAGGATCCTGAACCAAACCAACTGCACGTGTTAAGTACTGTGATTGAGCATTGATTGGAGACAGTTCCTTTATCTGGTGACAGGGTAAAGGGGTGATGGTTCGTGATAAGTGCTAGGAAGTGATATTTTCATGTTATATTTTAAGCACTTTTGTTACTTGTTTTGCAAGAAATTTAAGGAAAAGCCGAGATAAAAGTGATAATTGCCTTATTACGCTTTAATTGCCTTACTTTACCCAATTGTGCAGGATTTAACCTCAAGACACTAAGCAAGCATGAAAAAGCCAAGAAAAGTGCAAAAGGCCGCAAGCACTACACTGCTCGCGAGGCGAGCACAGCAGCTCGCAGTGGCGAGCTTCAATTGAAGCCACAAAGCCGTGAGCACCCCCTTGCTCGCGAGGCGAGCAGAGCTACTCGCCGTTGCGAGTAAGGGCGGTTTGACCCTCCCAGGGTGACGTGGCAGAAGCTTAATGGGGAAGGAAACAGTACTCGCCATGGCGAGTAAGGCTGCTCGCGAGGCGAGCTCAAGCATAGTGGGAATTCTATAAATAGCCCACTTGCTATTCCTTGAAGATATTATGTTGGGACTTTCTTAGATATTTTGAGATCCTTTTTCCCTTAGTTTTAGCTTAGCTTTTCTTGTAATTTCATAGAGAGAAATAGGGTAGATCATATAGAGTGAGAGTGGTTTTGGAAGTTGGATGCTTACTCCTTAGTTGAGACATCACAAGTGTAATGAATCCTTCCTTTTCAAGCTATCCTTGCAAGGCTTCCATGATGATGTGTAGCTAAACACTCTTTGTTGGGATGAGAGGTACTTGATCTTGCTTAACATGTAATCTTTTGATCTTGCAAAATATGTTTCTAGCAATTTATATTCAATATTGTTGTTATTCTTGTGTTAATGCTTTCAAGGAGATTCAAGATGCTTTGGACACAAACTCTTGAATCTTGAGTTAGAATAGCAATATATCTTAGGTTAACTTACTTGACATCTTTGTTAATCTTGTGATAATCACCATAATCAAGAGCTAAATGCTTTCGTATAACTCAACCAGGCTGGACACGGTCGATTAGGTTATTCGATCGACTTTGTTATCGTTTAAGGAATTTGGACACGAATGTTTAAACGATAACTTAGAAATAATTATATCACTTTGGACACGAAGGATAGTTTAGAATTGATTGTGATAATGTTACTTATGAAGCTAGAATTCGTATGGATCAATTAGGTTACGTGTGACGCTTGGTTAAGGAACGCTACTCCTAACAAGTTTCAATCCTTATTTATCTCAACTTTTACTTTTTGCAATTAGTTTAGCTAGATACATTTCAATTCAAACAAACAAGTACTCTTAATACTTTGAATGATAATCGATGTTAAACTGTCATTGATAACGCACTATTCCCTGTGGAGACGATACAAAAATACTTATCTTGTTTGATGCAAAAACTTCTTCATCAAAATGGCGCCGCTGCCGGGGAATGGTATTTAGTTATCATAGATAGTACTATTGATTTATCGCTTTAAGTATTTGTATATAATCCGTAAATAGTTTTCTTTATTTGATAGTTGTTTGTACTAACCCCTTGTTGATAAACAAAGAAAAGTTTCTTGTTAGTTGTTTCCGTTTTAGGATCACCACCTAGCCAAAATCATGGCTGATCATGATTACTTCAACTTCTATACTCCACCCGAGTATGAATCCTATCCTCAGTATCAGCAACATTCTTATGAAGATGAGAGATACAAGGTGATAGAAAATACTTTGAATGTCTTCATGCAACAATCCATGATAAACATGCAAGATACCAACCAAAGATTGAAGACTTTATCACTTCAAATTGGGTTGATTCAAGCACAAATCATGGATAACCAAGTCAACAATCAATCCACTCTTGGAGAACAAGAAAATAATCCAAACATGTTTGAGAGAGTCGGAGAGATTGTTGAAGAAGTTGTTGTTCAAAATGAGGTAGTTACAAATGTTGATATTGAAGAAGCAATGGTGGTTGAGGAAAAGGAACGGTTACAAATCAAGGAAGATTTAATGGTAACAAGAGGGAAGAAAATGAACAAGGTTGAAATCGATCGAGTCATTGATGAAATTTGCACCTTGTTCAATAAACCAAAGCTAGGGAGGTCATGGACTCCAAATCATTTGTTCCTAAAGTTCATGGAATTTCTCCCAAAGCGAAGGAGTTCAAAAGATGATGTGCTATCCGTTTCATTTTGGCCACCCTAACGGAAAAGGCGTCGAGCTAACGACGTTAAACAAGCGCTAGTTGGGAGGCAACCCAACTTTGTAAGTCTATTTATCGTTTTAAGGCATATTAGTTATTAGAGTCATGTGCATGCATCAAAACATCCAAAGCAGGAGCCAAAAATTCAAAATTGTTACAACTCGCGAGGCGAGTAAAACTGCTCGCCACTGCGAGCAAACTGGTAGTCAAAATGGTCAAATGACCAAATCACTCGCCACTGCGAGTAGTGTTGCTCGCGAGGCGAGTAAGCTCAGTTGGGCAGTTACACATCCCAAGGCCACTAACTCACATTAACTCCCCCATTATTTTCCTTAAACCACCCATTTTTATCTTTCCCTTATCATTTTCGGTTTTACACTCTCTCTCATCAAAAATTTTCACATTCTTCTCTCTAACACCATCACTAACCCTAAATCTTCAAAGTTTCAATCAAAGTCAAGACAAGGCCACTCATTCTTTTCTGTTTATTTTGCACTTGCATCAATTTAATCTTCCAACAGGTTTGAATCATTTCTTCTTGCTTCAGATTTATTTTCAATTTTGAATGCATGTAAACCCTAGGATTAGAAGATTGAAGGTTGATGAAACTTTTGTTCTGATTTAGCACCCAGATGCCTAAGATGAAACAGAATCATGCACAATTTCGTATTGCTTTTCTCTCTAAACCACCATCTTTTGGTTAACCCTTTTGTAAATTTTGAAAAATAAAAATTAGGGTTTTGTGGCATAAATTCGAATTACAAAACAAAGGCATGATTCAATTCATCTTTAGGTCATTACCAGGGTCGAAAATGCTTTATTTAGGGTTAGAATTCATGAAACTGAACAACTGTTGAAAAAAGAATGGAATTTTGAAAAATTCTGGGTTACTCGCCGTGGCGAGCTTCATCACTCGCGAGGCGAGTGTCCATCTTGAACCCAGAAATTCATCTGCTAACTCGCCACTGCGAGTAGAGCTGCTCGCGAGGCGAGTAGCTTCAGAACCTGAAAATTTTTGTTCTGGTTTGAAGTTCTAGTGATGCCAATTGTGCTGATTTGTTTCCATACAGATTTTTGACTGTTATATTGTATTGTGTATGGATTTCCTGGCTGTTTTGCAGGTATGGCTCCTAAGAATCCTCAAAAGAGAAAGAAGGGTGAAGCCTCTGCACCCCAACCCTCCCGAAACCAAAGTTTTGATATGGGTAGATTTAAATCCCGCTTTCATCAGGAGAGGTATGTCGAGTTGCTCGACCAAAACATGTGGGCTGAGAGAGTGTTTAACATAAGCCCTAATGGACCTTACGGGGAGATTGCTAAACTTTTGAAAGACCAAGGGTGGGATAGGCTTTGTAACCCCATGACCAACCTAAATGCTGAGCTTGTGCGTGAGTTTTACGCCAATGCTCTTCCAGAAAACCCCTTCACTGATATCTTCCCATATGAGACTGTTGTTCGGGGTCGCACCATTAAATTTGATAGGGCAGCCATCAACAAATACCTTGGCAATCCCTTCGAACTACCCCATGACCATGAGTATGATGAATTCCACACCAAACAAAACTTGGGGCACTTTAAGGTTGATGAAACTCATGAAGAAATCAAACGATTTCTTTTGCTTGAGGGTTTCAACTATGACAAGAGTGAAGCCGGGAGAGAACACCGCTGCCAATACAAATTCATGACTAACCCGACCAAAATAATCCAAAAGTTTATCCTCTACAATGTCATGCCAAGTAGCCACATGTCCGATTGTGTTGTGGAAGTGTGCCCTCTCATTTACTATATCCTTCATGGTAAACCAGTGGACATAGCTCGAACCATTGCTTGGGAGTTAAGGAAAGTCACTTTACAAGGGAAGGGTGAGCCACCAGCCCGCCTATTCTTCCCCGGTCTCATCATGGGACTCATTAAGGATACCGGTATGAAGCTTCCTTCTGCCGTTCATGAGAAAATTCGCAACCCCATCAATGATATTTTCATCACCCGTTTCATCATGGGTGAATCTAAGAAAGATAAAGGTAAGGGGAAGCAAGCGTCATCTTCACAGGCACCGCCTCCACAGGAAGAACCCATGCCATTCCAACCCACTGCTGCCTTTGATTTTGCTAGCTACGTTCAGTGGCAACATCAAAGCAATATGCACACTTGGAATATGCTGACAGCCCAAAACCGTGCAAACACCTACTTCCAACAATCTCAGTATGTCATGCAGCAGCAAGTAGGCTACCCACAGGAGGTGATGGATCAGTTCATGACACCACAGGCTTTTCAGAACTATGTTAATTGGCCTGAGGGCATGCCAGGTCCATATGGAGGGGTTGGAGACTTTGCAGGGCATGAGAATGCAACCATGGGAGAAGATGTAGGTGGTGATGAGGATGATGATAGAGATGATCCAGCAAATGTACCGAGTGCTACATCTTCTCACGATGGCTCGGATGATGATATGCAATCTTAAGGAAGAGGAAAAGTCTTGAAAGCCAGTTCTTCATAGAGTGATTTTATCAAGCTTTCATTCATTTTCTTGCTGTCTTCCTTATATTTCATTTGCTTTCTCTTTTGATACTTTTTGAACAATGTTACTTCTTTTGTGTTTTGATTTAGCACTAATGACTCAGTTTATTTTTGTATTAGTACAATCGTTTTGTGTTTTGTTGTATTGTGTTTCGTTGGCACAATTA
This sequence comes from Medicago sativa, assembly GCF_051527215.1. Classification (NCBI taxonomy): domain Eukaryota; kingdom Viridiplantae; phylum Streptophyta; class Magnoliopsida; order Fabales; family Fabaceae; genus Medicago; species Medicago sativa. Next base: position 31,497,106 of record NC_140756.1, on the reverse strand, counting down.
ATTTAATTAGTATTGTGATGTTTTTATTTATCTTAGTATTGTTTATTTTGTATTATGATTAGTTAAATTCATGTTTAGTATATATTTTTTTTTTGTATGATCAAGTACCCTTTTGGTTTTAATAGCCAAAGCTTAAATTTCAATTCTCAGATGATTGATATTGATTCATAGTTATGATTAAAAGCGCAAAGCCAAGGTACAAGTTTCCAGTTTTTCTAGGTTTTTACTCTAATATGGAACGAGTACTTTGTGCAAATTTCATTTCATTTAGTTCTTTACAATAATTTATTTGTTTGTGAACCACGTAGTACTAGCCTAAAGTGAGGAAACCTCAAATGTTTGTACATATGCAAGGAGACCGGCTTTCATTGTTTAACTCGTTTGTGTTATGTTAAATCCAATAATTGTTTTAAATTGTGTGAAGGCATGGAAGTGATCAAGGCACATTTTTGTTATTGAGTGAAACTTACTTGACCACAAATAGCCTACCTTGTGAGAAGAGCGAGTATTTGCTAACCCACTTGAGCCAAATGAATCGGAGTCATCAATTATGAACTGTCAATTCATAAGCACAATGCTTGATGAAGTTGCCTTTAAATTTTTCAAAATTCAGTTCATTCTTGACGCACTTTAGGACTCTGATATGTTTTTAATTGTTGAACCCTAAAATCTCAATGTTATTTGTCCCTTTTGCCTTAGAGTAGAGGAACATTCAATTAGGGTATTTGTTGATTCAAGTTGGGGAGAGAAGGTAGATGTAAATCTTATGTCAAGTACTATGGTGTAAATTTATCTTTGATCAAGACAACATGTTGTTGTAAATACAAAAGAAAAGAAAAACAATGTGTACATGAAAAGAAAAAGAAAAAGAGAAAAAGAAAGAAAAATCCAAAAAGAAAATAAGTTGTCAAGATCAAAGTGCTTCATGTTTAAGCACCAAGGGTTTGTAATGATTGGTAGGAAAGGTTGTGAAATTTAATGGTTGATACAAGGAATGTTCCTGATTGTTAGGCTTTTTGATTTCAATTGCCCCACATATGACATTTCTTTTGTAGCCAAGCCAAGTTATAACCCTCAAAGACCTTTTTGATCCATGTTCTTTATGCCTTTTGAAATGATATTTGGATGGACACATAACTTGATTGGAATGTTAACTTGATTTCCGGATGTGTGTTCATAACCCTCATTTGTTTGTTTTCAATTGTTTATCTACTTTCAAAGAAGTGTGTTAGGTGTGGTTCGTGAATATATGTATTATTGTTTTGAACTATTTGGCATGAGCTTTGTACATAGGACTCATCTCATATTAGTCGTAGAATTCTAAATGAGTTGGAAACTTAGCCTTGCACGCACATTCATTTTGAATCATTATCTGAGAAAGTTTTCAAAACCTTTTGTACTTGTGTCTTGTTCTATTAACTTGTTTGATTTTCAATCTTTTGTTTGAGGACAAACAAAGAGTTAAGTTGGGGAGAGTTTGATAAGTGCTAGGAAGTGATATTTTCATGTTATATTTTAAGCACTTTTGTTACTTGTTTTGCAAGAAATTTAAGGAAAAGCCGAGATAAAAGTGATAATTGCCTTATTACGCTTTAATTGCCTTACTTTACCCAATTGTGCAGGATTTAACCTCAAGACACTAAGCAAGCATGAAAAAGCCAAGAAAAGTGCAAAAGGCCGCAAGCACTACACTGCTCGCGAGGCGAGCACAGCAGCTCGCAGTGGCGAGCTTCAATTGAAGCCACAAAGCCGTGAGCACCCCCTTGCTCGCGAGGCGAGCAGAGCTACTCGCCGTTGCGAGTAAGGGCGGTTTGACCCTCCCAGGGTGACGTGGCAGAAGCTTAATGGGGAAGGAAACAGTACTCGCCATGGCGAGTAAGGCTGCTCGCGAGGCGAGCTCAAGCATAGTGGGAATTCTATAAATAGCCCACTTGCTATTCCTTGAAGATATTATGTTGGGACTTTCTTAGATATTTTGAGATCCTTTTTCCCTTAGTTTTAGCTTAGCTTTTCTTGTAATTTCATAGAGAGAAATAGGGTAGATCATATAGAGTGAGAGTGGTTTTGGAAGTTGGATGCTTACTCCTTAGTTGAGACATCACAAGTGTAATGAATCCTTCCTTTTCAAGCTATCCTTGCAAGGCTTCCATGATGATGTGTAGCTAAACACTCTTTGTTGGGATGAGAGGTACTTGATCTTGCTTAACATGTAATCTTTTGATCTTGCAAAATATGTTTCTAGCAATTTATATTCAATATTGTTGTTATTCTTGTGTTAATGCTTTCAAGGAGATTCAAGATGCTTTGGACACAAACTCTTGAATCTTGAGTTAGAATAGCAATATATCTTAGGTTAACTTACTTGACATCTTTGTTAATCTTGTGATAATCACCATAATCAAGAGCTAAATGCTTTCGTATAACTCAACCAGGCTGGACACGGTCGATTAGGTTATTCGATCGACTTTGTTATCGTTTAAGGAATTTGGACACGAATGTTTAAACGATAACTTAGAAATAATTATATCACTTTGGACACGAAGGATAGTTTAGAATTGATTGTGATAATGTTACTTATGAAGCTAGAATTCGTATGGATCAATTAGGTTACGTGTGACGCTTGGTTAAGGAACGCTACTCCTAACAAGTTTCAATCCTTATTTATCTCAACTTTTACTTTTTGCAATTAGTTTAGCTAGATACATTTCAATTCAAACAAACAAGTACTCTTAATACTTTGAATGATAATCGATGTTAAACTGTCATTGATAACGCACTATTCCCTGTGGAGACGATACAAAAATACTTATCTTGTTTGATGCAAAAACTACTTCATCAGTTCGCCCTTAAATGAGGTGACTTCCTGTAGCTTAACCAATGGTTCCTATTGACCATTTGGTTTGCCATAAAGCCGATTATGAAAGATATAGCTCTATGGATCACAGAGTTGCGAGAAGCTAATGAACGGTTGCAGCCCCTTGAGACATAGTAGCCATATCAGGATATAACACTGTGTATCTCAGAGACTAAAGATGCTTTGAACCGACTATAGCTCGGAACGACACAGTAAGATGTACCTAAGTTATAGCTTTGTAAATCGCAGTATTTTTTTATCATGATTGAACCTTGTTCTAAGCCACACCTTCTATCTTGAGATTTTCTAAAGACTTTATCTACTTTCCCAAACTTAACTTTTTACTTTTACTCTTGTGACAAATGTTTTATTTTATTTTTTCCCCAAATAAGTTTTCTGCTGAATAGCTATTTGAAGCTATAGCTCCACAGTCCCTCTGGGATTGATATCCTTTTATACTATAACTTGGACAATGTATACTTGCACTTAGTCTTTCAATCTTAAAATACTTCTAGTGTTTTGGGAGATACCCGTTCACCAAGTGTTGTCTTGTCTTAAACCATGGGAGAAACTTGCTCAAATGGTTTAACAAATTCTCAGTTCAAGACATGCTTGGCTTTGGTGTTTTATCCACGATGAAAAGATAAATTAACATCATAGAAAAATATAACATTTAAGGGAAAATGGAATTAGGGAAAAAAATCACAAAGGACAAAATAGTAAAATGATTAACCTATCAAGATAGTTTCTAATGCAGCCTAAACTAGTGATAGAAATTACAAAGAGCAAATAGGATAGGATTAGAAAAGGAATTAATTTATCCTATTTCGTTGGCGCATCAAACATAAGATTTAAATAGGATATGATAAGTTTACCATATATTGTCTTTTTATCTTGACCATCAAATGAACTCGTCAACAAAAATACATGCTTTTCATCCTTAGGTTAAGGTATACGACCAACTATCCTACCTTCGCCGAGCAAGAACAATAGTAAATTGCTTATTTTCTAATTAAATATTTTAATTGAATATATGAGTATGATTGTTAGGGTTACGATTCATCTTTAGGGGAAGTCAAAATTATAGCCGTTATCTAGGCATAAATACTAGAACTTCCCGCTATTACTCTAGGTAGATTATTTGCGTAATTATATAGTGGCACTTGTTGGGGAATTGATAAAATCAGAGCTTGATGGTCGAGGAAGGCATTGTTAGTAACAAGGTCTTATAAAAATCAAGATTTATACCATTGCAACATTGCTATTGAATACTGAATCACCTTTACTAACAATTTTGTTTGTTGGGTAAGTGGTAGCACCTCTCCCTACATTATCCCAAAGCTATCAAGATCCATGTGTTAGAGTTAGTTGGTGATTATAGGAGAATCCTTTTTGTACTTTATTTAGTGGGTCATTAGGATATATGTGCATTGTTACTATATATTGGATTATATGATATTGTTGAATCAACTCTAGACCCACTAACTTAGTTTCTTCAACTTCAAACAATCTCATAGGAGACATACATCGCCTACCATAAAATGCCTCAAAAGGCGCCATTTGAATACTTGATTGGTAACTGTTGTTATATGCAAATTTCTCCATAGGCAAATATCGATCCCACCTTCCTCCAAGAATAAGAACACAAGCACGGAACATATCCTCTAGAATTTGTATAGTTATCTAAGATTAACCATCAATTTAAGGATGAAAAGTTGTACTAAGATTCAAATGAGTTTCCAATGCAGCTTGAAAAGACTTCCAAAACTGAGCAGTAAATTGAGCTCCATGGTCAAAGATATTAGAAATTAGAAATCCATGCAAAGAGACAATCTCCTCTAAATAAAGCTTAGCATACTGAGATGCAGTATATGTAGTCTTCACAGGTACGAAATGTGAAAAATTGGTCAAACGGCCTATAATCACCTACGCTGAGTCATAACCATTTCAAGTTCGTGGTAAACTTGTAACAAAATCCATAGCAATTTCTTCTCACTTCCATTGAGGTATTTCAATAGATTGAAGTAAACATGCATGTTTCTGGTGTTTAGCCTTTACTTGTTGACACACCAAACACTTAACAGATAAATTCCGCTACATCCTTATTCATTCCTCCCCACTAGTACAATTCTCGCAAGTCTTGGTACATCTTATTAGAAGAAGAATGATGAGACCATAGTCACATAATTCGCAATTCTTGTTGGTACGGGTACGGGTTCGCGGTACGCTACACATGAAGAATTCGGTACGTATGCGGATATAGAGCTTCGGTACGCGTTGGTTTGCAATATTAATGCTAAAAAGAAATAAGCCCAACACTATATTATAGAATGAGCCACATCATGCAAAAAAGGATAATAACCCCATCAAAGCTAGTAGCGTAGGTGCACAACGTTGTTATTTAAGTCCCACATCAAAAGATTTGAGAGAAGAAGAGAAGAAAGCTGTATATAAAAGCTATCAAATGCATTGCAAATCATGTGGATTTGAGGATAACACAGCAATGTAGTAATAAATGGACGTGTGCTTATCCTAAGCTTACGGTGCATTTCACCACCGTTTATTTATTTAAGGAAAATGTTAACTTGTGCCTTTAAGGCACAAATTTAGAAACCAAACTAGACTTTTGATCCGTGCGACGCACGGGTCTTGTCGACTATAATAGAGACCAATGAATAATCTTTAACCGTAAGATTATTGATCGATCAATAAACGCAAATGTAATCTATAGCCCGTAAGATCATAGGTCGATCAATAAACGCAAATTAGATTATTAGAGATACAATATTACAATCAAATTTGTCTTACTATGTCAATCAATGACACTTGAATCTTATCAAATTTTACATTTTAGTTTCGAAAAACTAATCAATTAAAGACTGTTATTTTATTTTATCACAATATATTATTCGGGCATTATCTTCTCATTTTTAAAAAAAAAAATATAAAGAAAAAAGATAAAAAGAATACAATACTATTATATTGTTGCACAGATCAATTTTATTTATTACTTTTATAGTTAAACATCAAAAATTGACTTGTAATAATTGTTTAAAATTTCTACTTAACATAAAAACAAAGTCACTTCAATTAATAGAATTTCTAAATTACACGTACATCTCTTAAAAGAATAATTACACTTTGATATTTACTAAAAGTAATAATATATTTTTCCAACCAAATACATATCATATTTGCATATATCATAGAATTTAATAATAGAAGAGTTGTGTATTTTCCAAGGGGTATAGCAATAGATGTAATTTAATGTTGTTCATGATTTCTAACAAAAATTTTTGAATTTCAAATTGAAGAAGTGTTGGAAGGAAATACACCTTCCGGTCACTATTATAAGCAAAATTTTGCATTTTAGGTTCATTCAATTAATGATGTACATGGACATTATTATAGACCATATACATCATTTAATGAACGAATCTAAAATGTTGATTTTTGCTTATACTAGTGACCGGAGGGTGTACATAATTAGGGTTAGCACTTAACAATTAATGCGGATCATTTAGAGGGAATTATCTAGGTTTAGTTGTTGCAAACCTAATACGATTAAAGAGTAAGGGATAGCCGAGTTTGCATTGAAATTAGGGTAGTCGAGTTTGCATGGAAATTAGAGTATTCTGTTTGCAAACGTATTAAATGAGTGTACAACAACTTGTCAAAAAAAAAGTCTACAGAAACAATATATATATACAAATGATGACACAACATGATAGGAATGAAAAGCTCATCAGTGAGGAGAAATATTAGGGATTGCTACATTTTAGATGGAATTTGTTAGGTTAAATTGCTGCTAACCTAATGCAGCATTTTAGAGGAAAATTATTAGGTTAGGTTGCTACAGACCTAATAAAATTAATAAATAAGGATTAAGGTAGCCGAGTTTGCATGAAAATTTAGGGTATTTTGTTTGTAAACGTCTTAAATAAGTGTACAAAATATTGTCAAAAAAAAAATGCAACAGGATAGGAATGAAATTGGTTCGATGCATTTTTAGTATTAAATAAGTGTACAAAATATTGTCAAAAAAAGGAATGAAATTGGTGCGATAAATTTTTTTAGTATTAAATAAGAGTACAAAATATTGTCAAAAAAGACAAGAGGATAGGAATGAAATTGGTGCGATGCATTTTTTTAGATGAAATTTGTTAGGTTAAATTACTGCTAACCTAATACAACAAATTGGAGGGAAAAAATTAGGTTAAGTTGTTGCAGACTTAACAAAATTAATAAATAAGCATATAGAAATAATGTATTGGAATACGTGCATTAAATTTAATTTTTAATGTTTTAATGAATTGAATGAACAAAGTTTAAGAGAATATTTCATTTTTCGGATTTCTAAACATGTGCCCTAAGGGCACAAGTTAACACTACCCTTTATTTAATTTTCAATTTTATAGCACAAACTCTTTTTCAACAAATCAGCGTTATCCTTTCACTGGAACGCTTGGTACCGCAATTTGTGTGAATTCTCAATGAATTCACGCGTACCAAATTTGATGACGTACCCGAATTCGGAACTCTCGAATTGGATCGCGGGTTCTCCACCAAAGTACACGAACTATATGTTACTCTGGATGAGACTCTTCTAAAAAACTTCACCTTAAATCACCAACGTTTGGAACACAGAGCCGAGACTTCAACCACAAAACACCATCAGAATCAACAGAGAAGTTTGAAACTTTATCGTTTCGCACATTATCCACCGTCTTCATCAAATCTGAATCTTGACTTTGAGCCTGCTTGATATCATCAATTAAGGTAGAACGAATTTGCATGTGGGCTACAATGTCCTTGAGTGATCAAGCTCAAATCGAATTCCACTTTCAACAATTTCTTGAAGATCTTTAACTATAGGCCTCTTAATTGTTGTTAAATGAGCAAGACTATCCATGGACTTCCTACTTAATACATCTGCAACTAAGGGTGTTCAAATCCAAACCGATCTAAAATAAAACCGTAAACCGATCCAAAAAAACCGAAAACCGCAAAAAACCGAATATATTTGGATGTATTTGGATGTTGTTTTGTAAAAACCGCCAAGATCGGATCGAATTTCGGATCACTTTTTCAAAACCGAACCAAACCGCAAAAAATAAATATTAATACCTATTTATTCTTTTATCAGTATTATATATTGCATTATTATGTTCATTGTTAAATTTTAATCTTATATATCGTACTAATTTAATCTATATTATTATTGCTTCATATGTTTAAAAAATAATCGATAATTTTCATACTATAATTTAAATTTTTTAATATATTTTGCATTAAACTTATTATTTTACCATGTTTGTGTAATATTAATATTAATAAAAATTTATATTCTTCGAAAAAGAGTAAATAAAAAAAATATATTTAGCATTTTGGATATCCAAAAACCGATCCAAATTAAACCGCAAATATTTGGATCGGTTCGGTTCAGATTTTTTTAGAATACTCATCCAAACCGAATCGAACCACATGTGATTTTTATTTTGGATCCGTTGACATTTTACCTCAAAACCGATCCAAACCGCACCGCGAACACCCCTATCTGCAACAACATTAGCCTCTTAATTGATGTTTGGTGTTTTTGCACACAATCACAACTTTTGTGGACATATATATTGCCGAAAAAGTATAGTTGTCGAGTCCATGTAACTCCTAGAGTTGACATAACGAAATAAGGAAGTGATTTTTGGCACGAAATTGGAATGGTTTGGGAGGAATTCTTGAAACAAACTACATGGAGGATTGGTTCAGGTCAACTAGCGGAGTTTTGGAACCATAAATGGTGTGTGCAACATCTTCCAATTATAACATATATGGAGAATCAATTGCCTTGGAATGAAGCAAGGAAAACAATAGAAAATTATGTTGACGGAGCAAGACAGTGGAGGCTGCAAAAATTCTCTAATTGGTTACCGTCTCATGTTACTGATGTTATGATTAGCGCTTTGCCTTGCCACTACTAGGAAAAGCAAAATTAGGCAGGGAAATTAGTGACGGAAAAAAATAAAATCTTTCACGAATTTTTTTGTCGCAAAATTTAGTGACAGAATTGGAGAGGGATTTCACGTTTTCCCTCTCTAAATTTCCTCACTAATTTTTTATTTTTTAGTAGCGCTCCTACTGCATATGTTGGGAATGATTTTCTAGCTTTAAGTCTCTCTAGTGATGGTAATTTTAGTCTCTATTCTGTATATGATTCTCTGCTGGCTAATGAACAGGTTCATAGTCATCGTTTATATAACCTTATTTGAAGATGGAGATGTTATAGAATCCAATGTTTGCTTTGGAAACTTAGTCATGTCTCTTTACTAACCAATGAAAGGAGATGTCAAAGGACGATGACTAACTTGCCAATGTCTCCTCTATACCATAATAATATTGAATGTCATTTGCATGCCTTTCGGGTTGTTCGATAGTTAAGGAACTATGGAAGCTTATGAAACTGCAATTATATTCTCAATTTTTTTGATGTTTGGACCGGAGAGAATGGTTGATGATAAATCTTATGGATACTTCCTTGTGCAATGACATTCAAAGCTTGTATGATGGATAATAGGAATTGTTTAATAAGATCAAAAGGGTTAGTGCAAGCATTAATTCCACATTTACTCTAATTGCTTGCCTTCATGATGCTGATGTTAGTCCAATGTCTTTTGGTGTAATTTTAATTATGTGCATCATGCTAATAATAAATAATCTTGACTATCACTTTGAAACAAAATACTAGAACAGATGACACATTTATTAAATTAAAGTCATTCCGACCAAGATCATCTACAACCATATGTTTCAAAGACCACAGAATCCACCAGGTCCCCCAAACAACACAACACGTTGCAATTTATCACGTAAATTATCAACGTAATTTGCATCATAACAAAGAGGTTTATCAAAATACTCGTCAACTTCATCGCCATGTGGGGCACGATCATTTCTTTGACTATCCTTAATATAAAGATTTGAAAAATAACATGAAGTTTGAATACTTGCACCTGCAAAGTGTCCAGAACCCATTGGAGGACTAGGGCCATCCCCAAAAATCTTTGTTTGACCTGTCCAACCACCTTTACTTGCATGATCTAGTTTGTTGGAAAACAATGTTGCTGGAAAATATCCAACATCCATATCTTGTGCTCTTAGCCACCAGTTCTTAGTATTTGGATCCTGAAACACAAAAAAATAAAAGTTTATGATATGCCAATAGAGAATATTTGTTAGGGTTTCCCTGTAGGATTCACTGTGTCTATATATGTCTATAAAGTTTGTACACAATTCTTAAGAAAATAATTAATTGTGTTGATATTCTAAAGTGATAATTATTTTGTGACAAAAATAAATGCTAAAGATAAAATTATTTTAAAACGGAAGGAGCAGTGACGGATTCAGGAATTTTAATTCATGAGGGCAATTGCCCCAATCTACCTTACCGGGAAATGAGTATCTAAAAGTTTCAAAGGAGCATTCATGAAGTATTTGAAAGGTAAACCACTAATATATTTTTAAAATAGAAAATATTATTAGGTACTTCAAAAATACATATCCAAAAGTAAAATAAAAATATTGATATCCATTACATACAAATATTTCTTCATCCATTTTTTAGTATCAGACTTCATAGGTGTTTCCCAATCAAATTAATTTTGAGAAAAAAAGAAAAAGATTAGAAGCATAAAGTTTACCTGTGCAAGGTAGAGGAGCATAGAAAATTGTGGCCCACCAACAGTAGATACATTACTGAAGGGTGTACCAAGATAAATTTTTGTGCTAGTTTGCACAAAACCAGGACATAGCAAATTGGTGCAGCCTGTACCTTGGATGCTATTTTGCTGCAGTTTATTAAATAAATAAACTTATTCAAATAACCCTAATTGGATTATGCAACTATTTTTATACAAAAGAAGGCAAAAGTCCAAAGATGAAAAAAAAACTGAGACTAATCTAACATTCTTAGACATGCAAATCTTAAAACATCATCAAATTGAATATTGTAAAGCTCACCAGGAGTCCCCATAACATAAAAATTCATCGAATTCATCAAAATGAGGAATGCGACTCGACAAAATATTGAAGGATATACTAACCGTAAGTGTAATAATTACGATATATAAAATAGTCGAATGATTCGTCAAAAAATATAGTAACATGATTCTAGCATTTTTCATAAATATAAAGACATAATTCTTACCCATTCTACGAAGAAATGACTTTTTTTATCTCCTGACAAACCTGGAAATACCTGCCACCAATGTGGAACAGATTAGCGATTGATAACGGTGGGGGAGAGGTTTCTAGGTGAATTCACCTACATGGTTAAGCGATGTTACATGAACTCAATCTACGGAGATTGAATTCACCTACATGGTTAAGCAATGTTACATGAACTCAATCTACGGAGATTGAATTCACCTAGGGAAATTGATTTTGGCATCCATTATTGTATTCTTGTTATCATTGGTTCAAGCAAAGTAACTAGTAACTAAGAATAACACTCCTTACGTGAAGTGATTATGCAAGAGTTAAAGGTGTAGGTCAATTGAAAGGGATATATATAATTGAAATAACATAGCTTACGTATTGTGAACTTATAATGAGATAAAATTAGAGAAAAACCTGCCATCCTGCATGGATAAACATATGGTCATTTACGGGAGTATTGGTTTCTCCACTAGAAAGCCATATATAAGCAGAACTCATTTGGCCAGTCTCAATAGATGGATTATATACATTAATAGATCCTGCAATTCCAAACAAGGTTGTAGATTTATTTAAACGCAATCCTGCAAACTGCAAACCAAGACAAAGTCACTAGTTAGTTATGAACTAAGAGATTTCAATTACACTATCTCGATTTACAAAGTTTTTTTTTTTTTTTAACATAAAATTTATTAAAAATCAAATCTCTGCTCAAGATGAACAAAGACAGGTAAATCAGTGACTACAAAACAAAGACGCTATAGGCTGAACACACCAAAGAAAAACCATAATCAACTCCCAAACACACATCACCTAATAAAGACCTACCTTCAACAACCACCAAAACCAACTTCAACACCCATGCGAAAAAAAACCTATCAAAACTAACTTCACCCCATAAATCAAACTCCATCGCTAACAACCACTGAAAATGAAATCCCTAAACGCTCATCGCCGACTACTCTCCCCAACAAAACCTCCTCAAAATCAAACATCCTCTACTCATCACCAAAGTCAGGCCACACCTGTAAATGTCATATTCCAACACTCATACGGCGTCCACTACCTCTCTACCCTCGATCTGCTAAAGAAAATCACCATAATTAACCTGAAGCAAACTTGAATCAAAAGTGATCTGCCCACCAGACTCCAAAAAAACAAATCAGTAAGGTACCCCACACACCCCGATGCATCGGAAAGACACCATAGCCAGCCAAACAAACTTGCACTTGACACTAACTCCCGATCTCGAAGCAAAATTAATCTGCCCACCAGAATTCAAAACAAAAATTTGAAGGCATTCGACAGGGATGGGCGGTGGAGCAAAAAGGAATCGTGACACCTACACTCGAAGAACCCAAACAAAAAAGCAACAATAGCTAGCGACGACGGATATGGATCCAAAAATGAGGAGACCAATATAATAAACACACCAAGAGCTCACCAACAAAAACACAAACTCCATTAAAACATTCACATCCCTACCTAAAACAGCGACTACCATCCCTCTACCTCAACATCCTTCCACCAAAACGTTACGACGCCAGATCCAAGTCTAGATTATCCATGACCACCACAACCACACCACTACAACCTCCACAAACCACCACACAAACCTACATCTCCACTACCTCCCCCAACCATCTCGCAACACATCCACTACAACAACGACCAAGCAAAAACCAACATTATATGTAGCCATCCGGTGAGCCAACATCACATCGACATAGCCACCACACAAACCCACGATATTAATAAATTTAGGATGAAGAAGTAATATTTTATTTTAAGTACCCCTAATTTTTTTTTTTTTTTGGAAGGAAGTACACATAAATTTATGTTTTCACATTTCATCATGGATATCGTAAATCCTTAAAAAAACATGGATGTGGGACACATAAGGTGGGTTCACCCTTCTCAATCGAATTTTTTTCTATATTCATGACCTAGAGATGAAACCTCTTACCACATGATCTGTGTTTTAAAGTCCAATTCACTTCTTGTAAGTATAAAACTTGGAACATTTGGGCAACAAATTTAAATAATATATTTTTTAGGGGTTAAATAATACTATTCATAAGCAGCATATTTCATGAGGTTATAAAATGTTGATAAAAAAATTCAAAGCCATACAAAATTAATAATTAATGAGGTTGAGTACAGATAGTCATTAAAGAACCTTACATGACTGCCAGTGTCAAACTGAGTTAGGGTTCCAATATTATTTGATAGCCGTTTTGCACGAATGAGATCTTCTTTTGTTGTTCTTTGAACAGGAATTGTTCCTTCAGGGCAGAAATCTTTATCAAGTCCAATTTTTGAATATCTTTCTGATATATCACGTGTCTTTACGTTTGTATGTGCATCTTGAAAACTAGATTTCAGCTGCACAATTAACCAAATAAATAAATAATCAAATATTTTTATTAAAAAAATTATCAAGAAAATTAAATTTATAAATAACAAACTATATTTAAGAAATTTTTCTATTGAGGATGATGAATCACCTGTATCTTATGACTCTTTAGTAAAGGATGATCAAAAGCTAATTGCTTATTAATATCAATGCAATCGACAATTCTTCCAAATTCTGTCTGCATAAACCACACGAAAAATAAAATAATATAATTATATAACGTATAAGAATAAGAATAATTCCTCTAAAAAAGAATAAGAATAATTATATATAAGATTAAACGTTTAATTAAAAGAGGAAATTAAAAAAGTGAGAGTATGATCATGATAATACGTGGATAGTTTTGATAGGAGGTTTGTTGATGACTTGCAAATGTTCCTCCAACTGCAAATCTTCATTTTTGGATAAATATGGAATTGATCCATATACTTGATAGTTTTTGGTTGCAAGACACAAGCAAAACAACAAGATAATGATCATTTTTGCAAGTGGAAATCAGAACTAATGGATCTGATGCATTTATCCCATTTACTTTAATAATATATATAGCCAATGAATCAACTACCCGGTGAAACATAAAGGAGCCATATATTCAACTTAATTGTTCTTGATTATTATTCATATCTCCAACATAGTAAAACTTCATTACCATTGACCACAGCATTAAATGTAATTATTTGTATTCAGATATAGTAGTTGTCTATTTTTTTTTTTTTTAGAACATACTTTTCTTTACAATGGTCAATGGTCCATGTTCCATTTATGTTTGCTAAAAAAAAGTTCCATTTATGTATATTTTTTTAGGGGGAACGTGAAAATATTATTTTTTTTTAAGCTATGGATGTGGTTATTTTTTGTTAAAACATGAACGGTCTCATTTGTTTTTCTTCGCTTAAATTCAACAAAAGAGTTTTCAAAAAATAAATAAATTACAACAAAGTTTACAATTGGACACTACAACACACAATTTTGTTACGTCATTGCTTCCTATGTGGAAATAATCAACAACTTACTTTGCATTTATCTCAAAATCGACATTGTTAAATTGTAGATCATGTATTCAATTGATAGAATAATACAAACCCAAAGTTTACCCATGTAGGTTTTAATCAACCTTAAATTTTGAAAAACTTCTCAAGTAGGTTTCTCCAAGGGTGAAGCTGACTTCTTCTATTGTTATATTTTTTGACCCCCTCATGTGATGCTTTAATGAAAGTAAAAGTTGTGTGTGTGTGTGTGTGTGTGTGTATATATATATATATATATATATATATATATATATATATATATATTTTGGCTATATAAAGCCCCTACTACAAAAAAAAAGTTCTGCTACATAAAAAAAATATTGGCACCCTTAAAACCAAGGGCTTAGGCTGTCGCACCCCGAGTCTTTGATGAGGGTCATCCCTGAAAGGAGGAATCAATATTACATTTGAACTGCCAGGGTCCATATGTGAACCAAGCATTGATCTTGACGTGGATTCATGTTGGTGACTATTCTTTGTGCATTTACTTCAGCCTAGTATGTTGTTCAAATGGTTCCCAAGTTTTTTTTTTTTTTGAGGTGTGTTATTTGAACAACCATTTGATAGACAACTTATTTGACAACCATAAATTTACAAAGAAAAAGTAGGTTTTAGCACAAATATCAAAGCAATAGAGAGATAAAGTGAAAACATATGTGAGTATGAGAGAGAAAGTTGTCACAAAAGTTGTTACAAAATGGTTGTACAAATATCATTTCTCTTTTTTTTATATAAATAATACACACACAATCAGGCCCAGTCCAATACCTTTGAATTTTAGTTATTCTTTCCATCAGTTTTATTTTCCAGAACGCGGATGTTTCTTCCTTCCTTCTTTTTACGCTTACGCTCTCTCCTTCATTCCCTACAAAATCGATTCCTTCCTATCCTCTCTGAGAGATCGAAAACGATTCCTTCATTCTCTTTCAACATAGAGATCGATTCCTTCTTCATTCCATGTTGTTGTGTTATGTTGTGCACACTTCTCCTCTTTCTTTTTTCAAGTTTTCCCTTCACTCTCCAATCTCCTCAACATCTCCTTCATGTGTAACTGTGTTCCTGTTTCAGGGTTGTACTTTGTGGTTTTATGAAACACTGTAGAATTCAAAGGCATATTGAATATTGATTTCTGGTTTTGGTTTTTAAGTTTTGTGGTACTGATACATCACTGTTCTGTAGAATTATTTTTCTGTTTGAATGTTGCATATTGAATATTGAATATTTGTTATTGTTTCAGGTTTTAGGTTTTAGTAAATAGTAATATGATATGTTGTTTGTTGTTCAAACCTTTTCAGTAGTGTCAAGTAACCAAGTAACCTGATATATTGGAAACAGTTGTTCATAAAATAGGTTAGTAATGATTAATTTTAACTCAATTTTAACAAATGGATCATAGAGTATTTTTTTTCTTTTTTTTGTAATTTTGGTTGCTATAATTATTGACAAAAAAAAAATAGCCCCGTTGATATTGTCTGTCCAGATCCGCCCTTGTTGGTCGCTTAGAAATAATAGTTGCATTGGGACATAGTTTGGCTCTATCTTAAGCCTCTATTAGGAATGATTGGGTAAAACATCTCATTATTAACAATAACAAAGTAATCGATCGATTAAAACACGTCATAATCCATTTCACCTATTTGTGAGAAAATCCTATCTTTAACATATCCCCCTTCAAGTAGATCCAATCATAAACCTAGCTAATATCTAACTTGAGGGTTACATTGCCTTCTTTTACCTTCCATTTTGATTTCATGTAATCCACAACCTCAATGGCTACCATTGCATTATCTAATATTGATCACCTAGCTACAAACGCATACTAGTTATCTGAAATGCAATTATGGAGGACATTTTTAAACGTATTTGCAAGAACTTTAAGAAAAAGCTTACATAGAACATTACACAATGCTATAAGACTCCAATATTTCATACATTTACCCTCACTTCCTTTAGGGATAAGTGTTATATTCATCATATTGAGGGTGCTTGAAACTAAAAAATAGTGAGCCTATTAGGATCAATTATGTTTATTGTATATTCATTAGGCATTACTACTTGACTAGCAAGCAG
Organism: Medicago sativa; assembly: GCF_051527215.1. NCBI lineage: Eukaryota > Viridiplantae > Streptophyta > Magnoliopsida > Fabales > Fabaceae > Medicago > Medicago sativa. Next base: position 31,480,530 of record NC_140756.1, on the reverse strand, counting down.
TTCCTCTTTCTCGGTCCAAAAAGTGCATTGTTGGAACTGGATTGGAACACCAAGTGGCCTTAGATTCAGGAGTTCCCTCTATAGCCGAACACACAGGAAAGATCGTTTATAACGATACTGACAAGATCATTTTATTTGGAAATTGAAATGCTCTTAGCATTCCATTAATTATATATCAACGTTCCAACAAAAATACTTGCATGCATAAAAAATCTCAGGTTCATAAAAAAAATATAAGGTAGAAGATGGATTTATTTGTAACCAACTTGCTTCCTTGAATAATTCTCAATGTTTCTAATACAACATTTCTTAAGCTTTTATCTCTTTTTCCTTTGATATCATATTTTTTTCTTCTATATGGAGTGGAATCAAGAAGGAATTCTCAATCATTATGAATAACTCTATTTGGTTGATAGGTAATGGTGAAAAAATCAACTTCTGGCAGGATATTTGGTGGGATAACCCTCTGATTCTCTCTCTTAACGTTCCATCATCCTTTATGGAAGCCTTCCCTTCTTCTCTAAGCTCCTACATTTCCAATCATCATTGGAACATTCCTACTGAAATCACTGACATGTACCCCCATATTAAAAGGCTTGCTGAACAGGTTACCCTCTCTTCTCAGTTCAAACCTGACTGTTTGCTATGGAAACATAATTCTACAGGCTCCCTATCTCTCAAGGAGGCATATGAGTTTAAAAGACACCATTTTCCAAAGATAGATTGGACAAAGCATATTTGGTCCACTGACATTGTAACACCCCGTTTTTCCCAACTCAAAGATTTCATTTAAATCAGAGTATTTTAAATAATAACGGAATGTCACATACTTCTTGAAAATCATAAAATGGATAATAAGAATTATCTCTCAATATTTAACATCAAAAATCTAAAATCATGCAGCGGAAAATAGTTCAACATACTAAAAGTCTTGGCACGCAGGCCTCATCTGAAATCTCATAATTTTAGTTTGACATTTATTCATAAAAAGTTCATAAAGACACGTAAGGAACAAAAGTAAAAGCAAGCCCCCATCCCGTTACGTATCAGAGCACCTAGACAAAATGTGAGGAGTCCACTCACGTACGCCTCTAGTCTTTATTACCTGCAAGTTACCCATACGAAGGGCAACATTTTCAAGCAGAAGGGGTGAGATTTCACAATCAATAAATTAAGCATGTAATTCATTAAAATGCATTTAGCAACATAAAACATTATTTACATTTCAAACATTTATCATTTAGCATATTATCATTACATAATCAAATACCATCATCATATATCATCATCATTAAATATCATGTTCAACTTAACACTTGACTCGACAACACAACTCAACTTGACAATGCAACTCTTATCAACTTAACAACTTAACAACTTTAAACCATCGTGAAACTTCTTGATATGCAAATGCATGTGGTACCAATCAGCAACGTAAATGAGCGTAATTAGGCTCTCGACATGTGAGCACAAAGGCTGCCGGGCCTAAAGCCCCCAACTTTAATGAGCACAAATGCTGCCGGGCCTAAAGCCCCCAACTTTAATGAGCACAAAGGCTGCCGGGCCTAAAGCCCCCAACTTTAATGAGCATGCAATGGACTCGACTCCTACAACTTAGACATCTTGAACTTCTTAAACAACTTATATGATTCCAATAATTTGGACAACTCCTTGCGACTTTGCAACTTAGACCGACACTTACAACTTTATGACATTAATGGTCAACAACAGCAAACAGCAACAAGTGCAACATATAACAACTCTTATATAACACATCGTCATTTAATAACATCATTATATAATCATCTTCAATTATCACATCAATTTTACAATCATTGCATAATTCATAAATTGCACATCTTTAAATCAAATATCTTCAAATAGCTCATCTTTACATAACACATCTTTAAATCATACATCTTCAAATAACACATCTTTATATAACACATCTTTAAATCATACATCTTCAAATAGCACATCTTTATATAACACATCTTTAAATCATTGAATAACTCACCAATACACATCATCAATTAACGTAATAAAAACTAAGTCTCTTGATTACTCATTCCCTCACAAGTAAATTATCTTGAAGTTAAATTTATAGTAATGACTATAAAAATTATTTTGCAAATGTTGCATGGTCATATTAATACCACTCGTACACATATTCAGCCCTTCATTAATTTTAGTGACCTTATTACGTTCTAAAAAAAACATGAAAAGGTCCAATTGTATCATCAACGATACATAGCAGCCACTAATCAACTTCTAATACATTATCATCAAATCTAGAGTTTAATAAGAGAATTCATATCACAAACCATGAACTATAATATAAGCAAATCAACAATCAGTTCTTCATGAGCTCAACAACATCGTTACTTTAATTTAAAAGTTCCAACACATTTCAAAGAACATGTTTTTAACAGTAACAACTTATTCAATAAGTAAACTATCAATCTTATTATCAACTAACAATCACCTAATTCAAAAAGTAACTAAACTTAATTTAAGGGTTGCCAAGAAGACTCACTGTTATCATTTTATAATGGAGAAGAGGGAGGAGGTACTAATATTTCAATTTACTAAATTACCATTTATTTATATAACTTGAGAAAAACATTAATTCATTGAATACATGGTGATGCGAACTAGAAGACAAACTTTGACACATACCTTTCTATAAGTTTATCTGATGAGAAGTAGATTTGGGACTTTCTAAATCACTAAGAGATATGTATCTATAATTATAATAGTTAATTGACATATACTAATAGAATGCTTATCGTGAACCTAGTTTACAAATCAACTATATGTTGCAATCTTGTGTAATTTTTATTGACCTCCATAGCAGCACTTCCGTTTCATAGAATGATCGATTAAATTCTTTCATTATTCCTAAACAAAAATATTAACCGTCTTTCTCTATCATTAATAGTTCAACCCCAAATTTGTTACATAAAAAAAATCTGCACATGGTAGTCACTAGTGAAATTACAACTAACAAAAGGAGATCCTATAATTTGTTCACGTAAACTAAGGACTAGTATATGAAATTAAAGTGAATCAATTGTCAATCCTAACTCTCAAGAAACATGTGGACACAAACTCTAGCCAATTAACAAGTACTGATGTCATGAACAATTAACGAGAGAAAACTAACTAGCTAATTCAAATTATCATATAATGAAAACAAGCCAAATGAGTCAGGTAACAGTGGAGCGGTCTTGCCTTTTACGATTTGTAAAATAAGCATACAATACGACAACAACATCTCTTATACTTATTTAATACAAAATTCACGAATTTAGCACATAGCATATCCAAAATCACACCGATAGATTAGAGCACAAATTTAACATGAATTCATTATAAGGTCATAAAAAAAACAAATGAAAACAAAACCCTTCACTACCCATATTTTCGTACAACCCGTGAATAGAGACTCCCCCCATACATCAATTCAAAGGTTTTTCATCATCTAATCATCAATTCTCACTCAAACCCTAATTCTCAATTCTCATTAAAACTCAACCTAATCATGCTAAATTCGTTTTTCAGAATCATACCCTTAATAATATTGAGAGTTAGTCTCACCCTTACCTGGTAATTGAAGAAAATCGGTAGCCTCCTCTTGTTCTTCTCTCTTTCTGACTTTTTCTCCCTTTTCTCTAAAAACGTACGTTCTGCCTAAAAACTTTTCTCAACCTAACTCCTTCTATTTATAACCTCACTCTAATTTCTCTTTACACCTCTAAAAATGCTCTTTTCACATCACAACCCAAATTCTAATATTTTTATTTTATTTTCATATCTTATTTTATTTAATAATAAAGTAAGTCACACCAACATTATAACTTCACAAAATCATATACTCCACATCAATCTTGAAAATCACACAATTTACCTATAAATCACGTAAACTACTTAAATTCATAAATCATATAAATCACACATATAAATCATATAAATATATGTTAAAACTCATCAAAATAGTTAAATAATTACGACGGGCGTTACAGACATTCCTCCTTCCAAGTCTATGACGGTTTGGAGGTTTATGCTTGATAAACTCCCTACTGATGATCAGCTGGTCATGAGAGGTTGCCACTTGCCCTCTATGTGCTCTTTATGCTCCAACAGTGAAGAGACCTCTTTCCACCTTTTTTTCCAATGCCCTTATGCTGTTCAACTATGGAGATGGTTCGCTTCCACTCTAGACTGCACCCTACATTTTCAAACTAAAGAAGAAGTCTGGTCCATATGTAATAAAGGTTGGAATCCTCAATGTAAAAGTGTTGTCACTTCTGCATTAATTAATATCTATTGCTCAATTTGGTTTGCCAGGAACAATGCAAGATTTAACAACAAAAAGATTCATTGGAAAAGCTCCATTTCTAGCATTTTATCTGCTGCCTCTCTAACAGGTAACCTAACAAACAAGAAAGGCCCTACTGATATGAGAAATTTTTCTATGCTTAAGAAGTTTGGTGTCTGTATTCATCCTCCAAATGCTCCAAGAATTATTGAGGTGGTGTGGCATCCCCCTATTTTTAGTTGGGTGAAATGTAACACGGACGGATCTTCCAGTAGTACCAATTCAGCCTGTGGAGGGATATTCAGAGATAATCATGCAAAATTCCTTCTTTGTTTTGCTGAGAACACTGGTTCAGGAAATGCTTACCATGCTGAGATTTCAGGTGCAATGAGAGCTATTGAACTGGCAGCTCAATATCAATGGCGCAACTTGTGGCTGGAATGTGATTCTGCCATGGTTGTGAATGCGTTTTCCAATCACAATATCATCCCCTGGAAGCTCAGAAATAGATGGGAAAATTGCTTAAATCAAGTCTCCAAGATGAACTTCTTAGTCACACATGTCTATAGAGAGGGAAACTGTTGTGCTGATGCCCTTGCTAATAAAGGGCTTACTTTAGATGTTTTTACAGTTTGGTTGGAAATTCCTGCTTTTATCAGAGGAATTTTTGTTAGAGATAGGCTAGGTATGCCTAACTACAGGTTTATTAATCCTTGAGGAGGTTTTTGGTTTGGCCCCCCTCCTCTTTTTTGTGTTCCTCTTTTCTTTGTTGATATGTTATTTGGGGTTGCTCTAGTTCCTTGCTAGGCACCCTTTCCCTGGTTTAAAAAAAAAAAATCTCAATATGGTATCAGAGCAATGGTTTTCTCCTTAAATCACACTTCCGCTACAATTTTCTAAGAAAAATCAATTCTCGGTTATTCTTTCCTCATTTGTGTCTTCGATTTCGTTCATTTTTTTTTTTCGTTTTTGTTATCACAATCATTCTTATCATTTTTCCCCAAATCTTTGGGTTACATCTTGATTTTTCCTGTATAGGATTTTTGATTGAACGAGGAAACCAATTGGTTTTTTATTTGACAAAAGAAATAGAACATTTTGTAAAAAAAAAAATGTAACATTTTTTCTTGATGAACAAAAAATAAATAAAGAACTTATAGTCATAAACGGTAAACATCTAATTTTCACGGTCAAAAGAAATTGAATTTGGACTTTCAAATATTTGAAGAAGACGTGCTCATTTGAAGCCATTAAATTAAATGTTTAATACAATTCTAATAAGGATGCATACATGATAGTATTACTACTACTTACATTAGTTCTCATAGGAAGAAAGATAAAACATATCATTTTGTGTTGTCTTTTATGAGGGAAACATAACATGTACTACTATTACATTTACCGTCTTTAAATTGGGAAATGTTAATAAGTTCTCTTAAAACATTGTATAAATATTCAGAAATAGTTCTTGACGAAATTTCTTTATATGGTCACTTAAATAATATCCTAGATTATTTGTTAACAAAACCCTTTAAATTAAGTCTATTTCCATAACCTGTAGCATATCCTTAAACAATAAATAAAGATAGATAGACACACTTAATGTGTACACCTCTTTGTAACACTATGGGAAATTTTAGTTAACCAAATATATGGTCTGTGTAACTATATTTTTTTAGTTGTGTGACCATTAATTTTCCAGAATTTAAAAGCTGAAAAATGTGGTCACGCAACTAAAATGCGCGTGACAACTATTTTTCCACTTAGTTAACCAAATAAATAGTGGTCACTCAAATAAATAAATGTGGTCACACAGACGATATATTTGATTAACTTAAATTTTCCAGAGTAGTACAAAAAGGTGTACATACTAGGGATGTCTACTTATCATTGCTCTAAACAATTAATGTTGATTAGAAATAAACATACCATGTGTACTTAATCACAATTATTGATTCACCAGTGAAAGATCTTTTTTTTTTTTTACAAAATAAAAGATATTCATTCATTCAAATTGAAATAGTACATCGATATAATGCAAATTCGCTAAAAACAAAAAGGATGAATCTGTGAACAGGCTCACAACATCCATGTTAATAGCATAAAACGGCAAAGTACAAATGCCTACACATATGACTATATTTAAATCTCCGAAATAACCATGTTTTCGGATCTGCAACGTGGATGACGTCAAAGTCATTGATTGAATCTGCACTGGATCGAAGCTGATCTGACAATCTGAAGCGATCAAATACCTGAGAGAAACAAGAAAAACAAACAAGGTCGCACAAACACGACGAACAACCAACGTCGCACGAAGACGACGAAATCACAAAATAAAATGAAACATATGTGAAAATCATTTATTTCAATAAAAGGTAAATAGAAAAACGAGTTAGAAGGGTGATTTTGGGTCAAAAATTGACCCTAAATCACCCCTCTTTGGTGGATGAAAGAGAAGAAAGAGTTTTTGTGACGGCTCACCGGTGAAAGATCTTTTGTTATTGATTCACCAGTGAAAGATCTTTTGTTGCCTTGTTGCCTTTAGATAATCACAATTATTATTGATTAAAAACAAAAACTACTATAGTAGAAACGATAAAATCAAGCAAAGTGATCACGACTCTTCTTCACTCTTGGACAAAACCAACCAATCGCTGGATAAATATCTTGGCACTCTCAGATTCTGGTTTAACCAATTGATAAACATGGCCCTCATCTTTCTCTTCAAAGAATTCCAATTTTCCTTTCCACCCACTATTCTTCACACCTTCCCAATACCAAACTCCTCCATCCCTTAACTTATCTTTTCCAGCAACACAAACAATAATTCTTGAACAACCAAGTTTTTCCAAGCTAGGTGCACCTTCACCCAAAGGATTAAACTTAGGGTTATCAATTCCAAAAGGGGCATTTGGGTACACAAAATGCCAAAACTTATTGTAAATATTATTTTCAGGCTCAATAATAGGTTCTGACCCAACTGGGTAAGAACTGTAAAAATAAGGATGAATTATAATAGCTCCTAATATTTTAACACCATTAGGTAAATTTTCAACTCCAGCTTGAATTGCAATGTTATGAGCAATATTAGCACCAGCACTATCACCACCAATGAACACTTTATTAAAATTACCATGTTCAATCAACCATGGCTCTGGATTGTTGATGTTACTATTCGCATGAGAAGATACCCATTTGAGTGCAGCCCAACAATCATGGTAACATGTAGGGAGAGGATACTCAGGAGCACGGCTATATTCAATTGAAACAACTATCACATTTGCTAGTGATGCAAAGGTTTTCAAATGGTCATCGTACCTCTTCGAGAATGTTGATTCAAACATGAAAGCGCCGCCATGAAAATAAACCAAGATTGAAAATTTGGAAGGTGGGTTTGTGATTTTTGGAAGGTAAATACGAGATGAAATTGTGGGGTTGTGTGGGATTACTATATCTTTGGATGAAAGTCCTGTGTTTGGGTCATTGAGAGATGGAGGAACAAATGGGGATTGGTTTGGTCTTTCTATTGAACCGTCGCTAAAGATACGAAGGATATTTCCCATTTCGGTAACTATTTCTTTAGCGACGGTTTTTGGTATGGTGGGTGTTGTGGAAGCCATTACAATTGAGGATGCCAAGAGTGTTTGAAATGAGTTTCAAAGTAAAATATGAGGCTGTTGTGTTTTTTTGGTGATGATGTAAGTTGGTATTTATAATAAAGAAATGCATCTACATGTGGGTGAAATTGTCATCTTCTATACCTAATATCTTCTATACCTATTAATAAAGGCAATACTTTTGTTTGGTGTGGCCTATTTTACTTTTCAATTTTACCCTTGGTTTAACACTTAAATTACCCAGTAAAACTTAACTGCAAGTTATGGTACACAGCCACAAAATCACAAAACACGTTAATTGGTTCTTAACAAAAAACAAAACCGCTGCTGTGCATATAAATCTCTTTTTCATTCCCCTTTTCTTCATCTTCTCTGCATCTTCTTTTGTTACTTTTTTTTTTTGCCAAATACCTCTCTGGGTTCTTTAAGTTTCACGTTTGTTTCAGATAAGTCTTTAAGTTTTGATTTGTTTCGGATAGGTCCTTTAAGTTTCTAAGATTTCAGATAGGTCCTTTAAGTTTCGAGTTTGTTTCAAGTTTGGCTTAACGGACATATCAACTTTGGCTTAACGAAGGTTGATAGAAAGGACTTATCTGAAACAAACTCGAAACTTAAAGGACCTATCTGAAACCTTAGAAACTTAAAGGATCTATCTGAAACAAACATGAAACTTAAAGGACCCGGGGAGGTATTTGGCCTTTTTTTTTTCGTTGATTGATATTTATTCTTAAATTCATTTTTTATTTTACTACTTCCTTACAAGTTTTAATCACCTTTCTTTTTTATCTATCGCAGGGTGTGAACATAAGAAGAGTAAAGAAGGGAGGGGCGGCATTTTTGTGATAGTGAGAGCAACTAAGTTCTAATGATACGACAAAAAACAGTAGTATAAAGGTATTACTTTTATTCCATGATCATTGCTTTGTCTTGATGACCGTTTTACCATCTATTATATTATAAGCTTTATATATTATTCTTCAAATGGTGTTAAATAAATTATATTGATATATAACATACTATTAATTTATACAAAGATACTTAGTCAAATATATAACGTTAGAACAGTAGAAAAAACGGACAGACGGGCACGGGAGTACCCGTCTAGACGCTAGTTTGATGATAAAAGGAACAATATTAATTGATATAAATAGACATTTAATTATACTTTGACTTCTTTTTTGTTTTTTTTTTGTCACTACTTTGACTTCATTTAAAAATAAGATATCTAAAGTTGGATGAAATATAAATATTTTATTTTGAAACAATTAATATTACTATGGAAATTCTGCGGTAATTTTTTTTTTTTTTGGCATAAATAGACATTTAATTATACTCTAACTTCGTTTTTTATTTTTTTTTTCGTCAAGTACTTTAACTTCATTTAAAAATAAGATTTCTAAAGTTGGATAAAATATAATATTTTATTTTGAAAGACAACAATAATAGTCAAAATTACAAAATTCGTCTATTAACTTAATTTTAGGTAAAACTTTCGTCTTTTATATTCTTTTGTCCCAATTTAATCCTTATGTTGTAAAATGTCAATATCTTGCCATTTTTTATGAGATGTTTTCAATGAAATGTGAGTTTTTTAGGTTTGTATGATGAAGATTTGGATTTGTTTATGATTTTGGTGAGTTTTTTATGATATTTTTTTTTGGAGTTTTTGAATTTTTTTATTTAAAAGGATAAGTATGCTTTTTGTTGCAAGTTATTCGGCCAAAGCAGAATTTGTTGCAAGTTCTGAAAGTATATGTGCAGAGTATTTAGTTGAATGGAGTAAGATACATTATACTACAATAAAATAAAAAAAGAGATAGAAGATTTCCAAAAGAACTTGGTTTGTTGCCGTGACCAAAGAGGAAAACAAGGTGCTGCCTACTTCGACTATTTACTGAGGCGCATGAAACACTTATCGATGCATGATGATTTTTATTGGAGACAAGGTGTAAAAATACACTTGTTCAGGGAGGGTGATCTCAATACTAAATTATACTCCATCCATCCGTTTCAAAATACATGTCCAAGTCAACCACTTTACATATGTCAATGTACAATTTTAACCGTTAATATATTTAATTATCTAAAGTAAAAAATTATAAAAATTTAATATTTTAAAAATATTTGTTGAGACAAATCAAACAATAACTTACATGCTAATATTTATATCTATACATTAGTTAAAAAGTATGGTCAAAGTAAGTCAAGTGAATAGTGCATATTGCAAAAATTGAACATGTATTTTAAAACGGGGGGAGTAGATTTCAAGCATGGGCTACCTCTGTAGAGGATGAATGGTGTGTGCATGTGTGTTTGTGTGAGTGTGCGAAAGACAACATTGGTATAGAAACTAATAATGCCAAATGAATATACAATAATGTCTAATCAATATAATTACATATTTGACAAATCAAATAGTAATGCCTAATGAATATACAATAAACATAATTGATTCTAATAAATGTCTAATGAATATACAATAAAATAAACATAATTGCTTCTAATAGTTTTGTCCAAGAGTGAAGAAGAGTCGTGATCCCTTTGCTTGATTTTGTAATTTCTACTAGTAGTTTTTGTTTTTAATCAATAATTGTGTTTTCTAAAGGCAAAAAGACAATAATAACAAAAGATCTTTCACGGGTGAATCAATAATTGTGATTCTGTATCTTTATCTTTTTAATAAACAAACTAGCATGGACACCCGTGCCAAGCACGGGCTAGATTGTCGTTATATTTGATGGAGGGAATATTGTGATGTATCAGGTGTTACTTAAAACTTTAGATGGAGTTTTGGTTGTATCATTATCACTTGTGTGGTTTCTCTTTATCCAAATTGTCGATCTACATCAACGTAGGCTCCCACAGAAAGCCCAACGGTGGTATCACATCCGGGTTCGACGTTGTCGGGGAGCGAGAGTTGTTCTTGGTGATGGACTACATACACAAAGATCCTAACACTTAATGGAGAGATGTTAATGTCTCAAGTGTGAGTTAAAATTCCGTATTGTATGCAAGAGTAGATGTGAGAAACATATAAGTGAAATGACTCATATACATAATGCCTTAAGACTTTGAAAGAAGATAGGATGTGAATCTCACTTCTGTGATTGATCTTAGCTTAATGTGATAATACAAACCATTGTAGGATCCTAGCCTAATGTGATGATTTGTTTCGTTATTTTTTGAGTGTCATTTGTTTAATTTTTCATCTTAAATTTTAGTTTTTGAATGTGATTAGCTTTCATGCACAAAAAAAATAACCTTTGTCATTTCAAATTCCTTCACTTATGGTATTTCATGGGATCTTGCAATGGAAAAATGTATATGTATGATGAGTTGACAAAATACATATTCGTTAGACATTTTATATAGATGTACATATTTTCAATAAATCTAATATTTTGGTAGCATAATTGCCCAGTAATATTCAACTTCTTCAACAAATCCATAAAATCACCAGCAATTCATTATGTTTCCTATGCTCTCACGAATAAAACGCACACTCCTTATTTTTTTTTCTCTTTTCATTTCTATCAAGTTCAAATTCATTTTTAATCTTCTTTTCTTTTATAATTTACTTTATCTCTTCTCATGAAAGAAAGAAACAAACACCCCTCTATGAAACTGCCGCCAACCCACTTTTTTTTACCATGTCGTGTCTCTGACCTTATGTGATATCTCACCAGATCACATACATAGTCTCACACTTAAGGGAGAGATGTTTATGTTTCATATGTGAGTTAAACTTGTGTGCAATAATATACATTGAGTAACATATAAGCAAGAAGAACAATATACCTAATGTCTTAAGATTTTACGCAAAGATGTGTGATGTCAATCTCACTTGTGGAGTTTCTCATAGTCAAATGTGATGGTCCAACCCATTGTAGACTCCCTCAGAACTCTAAACATTATAGTGAGTTAAACTTGTGTGCAATAATATACATTGAGTAACGTATAAGCGAGAAGAACAATATACCTAATGTCTTAAGATTTTACGCGAAGATGTGCTGTCAATATCACTTGTGGAGTTTCTCATAGTCAAATGTGATGGTCCAACCCATTGTAGACTCCCTCGGAACTCTAAACTTTAAAAAAAAAAATAGTTTTTGAATTTCATTTGTTTAACTTTTTATATCAAGTATAAGTTTTTGGATGTCATTTGCTTTCATACAATTTTTTTATCCAATCAATATTATATCAAATACCTCCATATTTGGTCTTTGGGTGAACGAACATGCGAATGGAAAAATACAAATGTGTTATGCTGAATTGAAAAAGTACATGATTATTAAACATTTTATAAAGATGTGGCATTTTTTTAACCGAGTCTATTTTTTGGTGAAATATTTACTCTTAAATTTCCAACACTTTTTAACTGACCCATAAAATTGTCAGTAACTCGCTATATTTCCGATACTTCCATGGACAAAACACACACTATTTTTTTCCCTTATCATTTCTTTCATGTTCAAATTTCTTTTCATATTCTAATTTAATTTTATTGTTGCTAAATTTATTTCTCTCGTTTCATGAAAGATGGGAACACAAACTTCCCTCCGCAAAAACACCATTAATCCATTTTTTTTAACCATGTTGTGCCTTCGCCTAACCTTATTTGACTATCAACAAATTATAGACGCATTGAATCTCACACTTTAGAGATATATGTTCATGTGTAAATTGTGACTTAAAGTTCCACATTATTGGATGCCAAAGTAGCTGTTGAGAATAAGTAGGATGACCAATACACCTAATGCCTTAAGGTTTTGGATAATGATGTGATGTCAATCACAATTGTGTGGTTTCACTTAGCCTAATGTGATAGTCCAACCTACTGTAGACACCCTTAGAACTCTCAACATTACGATAAACAGTTTCGTTAGTTTTGGGATGCCAATTATTTAATTTTTATATCAAATTTATGTTTTTGGCTGTTGTTCACTTTCATGCAATATTTTTTAATCAATCTCTAAGATATTAAATTCCTTATCCTTTGATCTTTGGTGGAATTGAACCATAGATAAACACTTAAGTGTTATGCTGAGTTAACAAAATATGTGCTTAGTAAATTCTTTATATGTTGTTGCGTTTTTTTACCCGAATCTAACTTTTTGGTAAATTAGTTTTTTTAACGCAATCTAACTTTTTGGTAAATTAATTACACAAAAATCTTCAACTCCTTCAACAATTTCATAAAATCACTTGGAACTTACTTCGTTCTTTATAACCTCATGGACAAAATACACAATTCTTATTTTTTTTAACTGGTATCAGTTCTCTCAATCTCAAATTTATTTTTCATCTTCTAATTTCTTTGATCTCTTCTCATGAAATAAAGGAACAAAAACACACTTTTAGTAAATTACCATTAATCTACCTTTTCGATCATGTTGTACATCGGTTTGACCTTATTTGGCTATGTCACGTAATTACGGACACAGAGAATGTCACACTTGAGGGAGATATGTTATCGTGTAAAATAAGAGTTAAAGTTCTACAATGAAAGGAATAGTAGATATTGAATAAGATATAAGTGAGATGACTCACAAACTTGTGCCTAAATAATTTGGGAGAAATTGTGGTGTCGATATCATTTGTCTAGTTTCTTTTAGCCTAATGCAAAGATACAACCCAATGTAGGTTACACTTGCAGTCCTGAAATTATGATGATTTGTTTTGTTAGCTTTTGAATGTCATTTGTTTAATTTTTTTATGTTAAATATTATATTTTGGAAGTCGTTCGCTTTCATGCAATTTTTATTTGTCAAGGCGATAACTTTTTTTTATTTAACCTCTATTATTTTAAGTTCCTTCACTTTTAGTCTTTAGTGGGATATGACAAAGGAAAAACGTTTATGTGTTATGCTGAGTTGAAAAATACATGTTATTGTACATTTTAAATTGATGTGACATTTTTAATGAGTCTAATATTTTTGGTAGAATAATTACTCAGTAATATTCAACTCCTTCAACAAACTCATAAAACTACCCACAACTCACTCGTTATCCTTGTCATTTCTTTCTAGTTCGAATAATTTTTCTAATTTAATTTCTCTCTTCTCATAAAATAATGAGAAAAAAAAACACATCTCTATGAAACCACCACCAAGCCACCTTTTTTACCATGTTGTACCTCTGGCCTTATTTGACTATTTCATCATATCATAGACATAGAGAGTCTCACGTTTAAGGGAGAAATGCTAATTTGTCATGTGTGAGTAAAAATTCTATATTGCCAGCAAGATTTGATATTTATGAACATATAAATGAGATGAGTAATATACATATTGTCTTAAGGTTTTGGATGAAGATGTGGGGTTTCTCATTTTGAAACACAATACCTTGGTATATGTTCCTCATCAACATTATTGGACATCCAACTTTAAATCTTAATTTGTGGTTTGAAATATGCAACTGTTAATATCATTCAAGAACTCAATTGAATACCATTTGCTTTTAGCTTTTTATTTTGGTCAGATTGACAAACCGAATCAAAGCTAATATTTTCCTTCTCGTTTTCTGGAAACAACGATAGAATAATATTGTTAAAGTGCTCAAATGGGTCCAAAGTTTGAGCAAGTATCCCTCGCTCTTGATTTTTTTGGAGATCTATATATTTTCCAAATTATTTGGATAAACAAAGTCAATAAGGGAACACAATGAATAAGTTTGATCTAACCCACTTGTTTTGGCCTGGGACTACTTTTAAGGTCTCGTGTTTGATTCTCTCTGCTGCCTTCATATCAATTTTAAGGTCTCGTATTTTCTTTTCAAATCCATGTATCAATGCTTCATTGATTTTCAATGGAATATTGAAGGATGAACCGGTTGTACGAACACCTGGAATTAACATGTAAGCTATGACCCTAGGAAAAAATGGTCAAATTGATAATAGATTAGAGCCTCGTAAGTATGTGGATAGCAGTTCAATTTCTGCCTCATGTGTATGGAAAATATTCGGCTGAGATGAGAGAACTCGTCTTATGTATCCCACAGGTTTTCCAACTAAGATTAGTCACTGCTAAGCGGTGATGTAATTTTTATACCAATTTCATGATAACTCGAAAAAATAATAAATATAAAATTAGTTACCAAACTTAATTGATACATTTAATTAGTATATCTAATAAACATTAAAAATCAATATTTATTATTATTAATAATAATATAATAATAATAACAATAATATTTAAAAATTGATAATTTCAGCAAGCATTTATTTTGTATTATTTTCGACCAAAAATTTTCATCAATAAGTTAATCGATTGTTAGCGCATCCACAATGGACCTCTCCTTTTGGTTGCTTAAATGAGTCTCTATGTACATGTCACTTGCTCTTATAATTAATACTTAATAAGATTTAATCTTTCAAACTCTAGGAGTATATATGTTACCAGAATAACTCAAGGACTTTCTCTTAGTTCGTTCCTTTTATTTTTCTTTTGGTTTTCTTTACTTTTTATTTTCTTGTTATTTACTTTTTTCTTGGTTTGGTGTTTGCCCCTCAGCTTTTTGCTTAGCTTTATTGAGAAGGTTTTGGTCCATCCCCCAACTCCTTTTGTTCTTGTTTCCTTTTATTTATGCATTTATAAAGTGATGCAGCTGGTTCATAATTGAACCCCATTTAACTAAAAAAATAAAAAATCTCTCAAACTCAACACTTCAAAAAATATTAAATGGGTCTTAGTAATAAATAATTGTTGTGCATTTTATATTAAATGTGTAGTTTTTTAATAAATAATAGTTGTTTTCAATAAGAAGTTATTATTTTCGGTTGCTTTAACATGTGCAATATTGCATCTAAAAACCCATAGGTCTAGCCACTGTATATGTTCTACACCTAATTTTCTAGTTCTATCTAGTGGAGGTTCGGTTTAAAATTAACATAAAAAAAAAATACACATTTGTTGGCTAGTGCCCCTTTTAAAATAGATATATTTTGATTAATGTGTATATACACTCTTTACAACTTTGTTTGTATGAGAGGTAGTACAATACTTATATTATTGAGTAAACGTGTTTTATTCAAAATATTGATTGTTATAATGATTTTTTTAAATTACCATTTACATGCTCTTCAAAGTCAAATGAGGTTTGGGTTTTATCATTTTTTAAAAGTGAAAACGAACCAAACTGAATTGATGGTGTACGGTTTGGTTCGACCAAAACTGCATTTAAATAAAAGAGGAATTCCCTCAAAAAAAATAAAAGAGGAATTTTTTTTTCTTCAAGTGTTTGTATTTATTTAATACTGGAAATAAAATATATGAAATTCCGTGAGAACACATAATTCAGAAATAAAGTTGCAATAAAAATTTAGATTTTTTTTAGCAAAATTCAGAAATAATCATAGTAATAAAATTTAGAAAAACTTTTGCAACGTAAGAATCTAGAATATGTCAAAAAAGAAACTTAAGAATCCAGAAGAGAAGCTGCAACAAAGAAAAATGAAACCCTAATTCAAAATTCTTATAATGTAACACTAATCCAAACAACACAAAGAAGAAAAATAAACAAAAGCCTTAAAAAGACTAAAATACACACTTATTACATATGATTCGTGGTATAAAATGAGTAAATGACAAATTACCAAAAAAACTAAAGTTTCCTCCCAATTATAAAGATAGGAAACTGCTTTGTTCTCAATGTTATAAAGGTCTCTGCAAAATAATGAACACATTGTAAACAAAACCGATAAAAGAAATTTCAATAATGTTGAGTTTCCTCCCAATTAGAAGAAACACAACCAAACTGGAAGGAATTAAAGTCGACTAAACTGAGATATACTTTAGTTATAAATCCGATAAGTTCTTTGTAAATTTGAGGAACATTGAGTAGCAATATGGTCATCCGCAAACAAATATATGGGAAAATAAATATGTTACATTAATAGCAAAAGAAATTTAATGAATAAGATAATATCGTTATATGATGAAAATAATGTCTCAAATGAAGCATTTTCAAAAATGATATATAGTAGACAATTATTTGGAATAAAATATAAATCATGAGAGAAGATTCAAGATCCCTTTCGTTTATGCCTTTCTTCAGCTTCAAAATCAATTTCTCAACAAATTATTTGATAACTAACATTCTCCCTCTTATTTTCTCCTGTACAGCTAAAAATCCAACTATTAGCAATAAAATCCTAAACCATGGTCACAAACCATGATGAAGGGGAACAGTCTGATGCAATCAACAATAAAATTTGATGAGATTGTAGGAACTAAAGGTGTTCTTGATCTTCTTACCGTTCTCAAAACCATTTTTGAAAAATCGTAATAGTGATGAGAATAGGATGGGAGATAAAGATCTGAGCTATTTTATTTCCTTTTTGTGACAAAAAGAATCATTACCTTTCACTATTTTATTTTGGTTTTAATTTGATTTTAATAGGTGCGAAACAATTCAACGATAGTCTTGAATTAGACCAATTGTCAACATTCTTTTTTAGGACTGTTATAAGTGTTGAATAATTTGAATTTAATTTCATTAATTGGCAATTGATAGTTTCTTGTTTGATTTTTTTATGGGCAGTTTCTTGTTTGATTTGATATCAGGCAATTAAATTTCTAGATATCATTTTGATCATAATAATAAATCGAATGATTTCTTAAAATAGAGGCAGTATATGGAAGCATGTGTTGAGACTGGAATATCAGGTGCTAAGCATATACCATGTAATGGAAATTTGAATTTTTCTAGCATTAATTAACCTGACATTAATTAGAATGAGACTATAACATGCCACATGTACTTTTGAATGAAAATGGTTTCACTTGTTTATATTGTAGATGTAGATGTAGATTGTAAATGTAGATAAGGATACATATAGAGATATTTATAGTTTAGCCGAGATTGTTGTCTTTTTTTTAATATAATTTTAAAGTAAATAAAAAAATGTGGGTATGAAATAAAGGCAAATAAATATTATCGATGTTGATGAGTGACTCAAACAACCATAAGTATGTGTTTTATCCTGCAATTTGTAAAAAAATTAACAAAGAAGTTTGAGTATGTGTTGATGGCAGAAATAAATAAATATGGGGAGATAAAAATGGAATGCTTGATTAGGTGATAAAGAGTATTTGATGCATGTGAACTAATTTATCAAATGAAATGAATGGATGAGATTTGATGTTAAAATAATTTATGTGAAATAATATATATCAACGCCATGTTTAGTGAAAATGAGTGATTGACAATAGAAACGAAAAAACTTAATAAATTAAATCAGTTCTTTTAAATAGGAGCAAATGAAAATAATAAAGAAAATAGTCAGGTTTAGATACAATTCATTGAAAAAAAATAACTAAAATAAATTTTCTACATTTTCGCAGGGGTTGGTCTTGTTCTACAACATACATGAATAGTTTGCACCACAAAAATGTAAGATAAAAATATAATATCTTGAGAACTATCAACTAATATGTTACCCAAAAATACTTGAGAATTCTTTGTTTTTTTTAAGGAAGAATTCTCTTTTATATGCACAACTTCAACGTTGGAAGCACAAAATATTGACATGCCTTTCACATATCTCTCATTATTAATAGTGGTAAAAAAAATAGTTTTGAATGAAAAAATCTGATTCAAAACGTCTTTCAATTACGTCGCTTCAAATTAATAGAAAAATAATGAAATTCATTAAAACGTGAAGCAAACTTTTTCAAAAGGTGTAAATATATATGGGGATGAAAACCCTAAAATTAACAGAGCCGACAGCTAAACCTATAAAAGGGAATCAAAATTCGGAAGGAAAAAAAAAAGGTGCCTAAATCAATTTGATAATAATGAAATCAATAAAATTGAATTGGTCAGGAGGTAGAAATATTTGCATTTCAAATAAATGATATTATAAACAATTTGTACGAAAGGAAGATGCATATACAAATGATGAAAGACAAATTGACTATATATAGGAAAAAAAAACTCAAGATTGGTTAACTTAATATGATGATGTGTTGATTACAATTTGATTGGATGATAATTAAGAATTATGTACCAACATGTAATTGGTACATATCTTGTCATAAGCCGTTAGAACTTGAGGGTATCATAGGATGAATATGTGAATTTGAACAAAATACATGGATATATACAACATGTAGTGGAGTATTTGAAATTAGAGTGATGAAAAAAATATGTTAAGAAGAAAAGTGTTTCAATAAAATAAAAGAGAGATTTTGAGAATAATTTTAAAATTTTAGTATGAATTCTAAATGATGTGAAGATGTTTGAGACGGACAAACAATATTTATAGGAAAAAAGAAGCAAGTAAGTCACATCAATTATGCCATTAATTTAGTAATGAAATTAGTAACACATTAAATAGCAAAAATAATTTGAATAAAATATTCCATTTATTTTTTTGTCATTATAAGCCTTTTAGTCAACTTGCATAATCATGTTAATTACATAAGTCTTGCACAAATCACATAATATGTACCAATTACACAAGACATTAAATGCACCTTTTAATATAAGGATGCCATGTGTACTATCAAAATAAAATAGTGCAAATATATATAATAGAGATAACTTGCATAGTTACCGAGTACACATGCTCCGTTTATTTCTAATCAACATTAATTGTTTAAGGATATACTGCATCTTATGAAAACCGACTTAATTTAAAGGGTTTGTTAACAAGTGTTCTAAAACATACATTGTTTAAGTAACCACGAAAAAGAATTATTTTAAAAATACAAGTTAAACACATATAAAAATTACCATTTTTAATATTTAAACAATGTCCTAAGACACTTGTTAGCATTTTCTTAAATTTTTTTTTTGACAAAATAAAAGATATTCATTCATTCAAATCACTACAAGAAACATTCAAGTTAGCTAGGAAACATTTCCTAGGAATAGAAGCAAAATTCCTAGGTATGGAGGCTTTCCTAGGAAGTTTCCGAGGAAATACTTCCTAGGTATATTTATAGTTGTCCCTAGGAAGTTGCCGAGGAACCACCGAGGAAGTTGTTGACACACCTAGGAAAATTTCCTAGGAAACGTTCCTGCAAAAACTGCCAAATCCTGCCACCACTGTCACAGTTCAGTCGATGTGACAATTAAAAATAAAAAACAAAATTTAAAATTCAATTTAAAAATAAATTTCGAAATTCAATTTAAAATATTATTGCGCAAAAAATTTAAAATTTTTAAAATTGCGGCAAAAAAAATTTTGAACCAAAGAAATTTGAAATTTTTTGGATATTTAATTATTTGTTTCCTAGGAAATATTCCTCGGAAAACTACAAAAGAATAAAAAAAATTGAAAAATACAAATTTTCCCCTAAAATTATGTTAATTAAATAATAATTTTAAATATTATTTTACATTTCCAATATCCAAATAAACGGAAAATATATTCATCGACGAGAGAGTTTTAAAGTACAAAAGGGACCGTATATATGCGGCACACCTAAAACCCAAAAACAAGACCCAATCATGATGCAAGGAATATACAACATGGCACAACCAGCAAAAACGATGCCGACAATAGCATATCCCTGCATCAAAATCGAACACAAAGGGCCACCAGCCAAAATAGAACCTAAAAACTGCCACTGCAGCATCAACAACAGCCAAAACAGAAGAGCATAAATGCTGCAATATCAAACTGCAGCATTCACATAGTCCACAAAACTAGCCTAAAACTATCTAAAGCATCATATTTGCCAAAACAGAAGAGCATAAATGCTGCAATATCAAACTGCAGCATTCACATTGTCCACAAAACTAGGCTAAAACTATCTAAAGCATCATATTTAAATAAAGAAGTCAAAATATTCTTCTCATCTGAAGCATCATATTTAATTGGTGTCATCACTTTCATCCTCCTCAATGTTGGGATTGTCCGACTCATCTGAACCATCTTCTTCAACACCCGGTCTCCTTGATGTGCTTGCAATGAATTCCTCAAACCGTCGATCAACGCTTTCTTGAAATGCTCTATATTGCTCAGCGTCCCGTTCCATCTTGTCCCGCAACTCTTGCTCCATTAGCTTACGAGCCTGTAACTCCTGTGTCAATTGTTCTATCCGGGAAATCAAATGAGGCAACGTTTCCTGGTTACTTGAAGAACCTTCTCCAAATGAAGGCTCATTGATTACAGATCCATGCTCCATGAGGGGAGCGTACCGACCAAGACCATACCACTTATGCGTTGTCCCGGGTCCTGATACCTTCCTCCAAAGTTCTAGCTTGATCGCATCAGGCAATTCTTCATAGGTCGAATATTCTCGTGACTCTTCCAAGAATAGTCGTACCTCCTCCCGAAAAGCTACCTGTATATATAAATAATAAATGGAAATTGCTTAATAACTCTTAATTGCAAAACCAAACAACACAAACAGTCCAAACCAGAACAGCTGCACTACACAACAGTATATGCACATTTCTTAAAGAGGTGAAAACTATTTTGAATTTTCACTAGCCATATTTCTCTATGGTTTTATAACTTCATTTGTAAATGACCAAACCACCTGCAAAGATAACATTTAAATTTAAAGTTACTAATTCATTTGAGGCGTGTCGGCGTAATAAATGTGAGTAGCTCTCCCAACCGGGATTCAAATCTTGGTTCACCACATTGTGGAAGTCTAGCACCTTGCGTTAGCGGAGTCGGACCAAACAAAAGTGAAAGATGGGAAAATTAAGGAACCAAAGTCTTGGTTGCAAATTACATTCCACAAACTTCACAATGTCATAAGATTTTGGATTACTGTATTAAATATCCACCCTATACAGTTATCAATGCTCAAAGAGACACTTAAAAGCTACCTATCAATTCCAAAACAAGTTAAAAATAACATTAAAAACATAATAAGAAATGCCAAAATATCAACCAGGAACAGTGTCATCAACATCACATGCACAAAATGCTGCAAGATGAAGGACAAATAAAAATTCAGTTTATGGATCAAGCAACTCAGTAAAGAAACCATGATAATCCTATCCCCACAAAATAACCTATTCGTCTTTGGCTAATTTACTGAAACTGATAAGATTCTTAATAAAATAACAGACATGAAGAAGAATAATTGATTTGAACTAAGCCACCAAGCTTGAACAGGGCCAGGTTATTATTATGGTTTCGGATGCAAAATAAAATAAAATAAAACAGAAAACTAAAAATAGTAACATGAATATTCCTGGCAGAATGTAATGAAAGTTCAAAAACATCACACAACATTTTTTACTAATACTAATAATTTTAAATAAATAAGAAAAACTAACCTCAAATAATATAATTTGATTACAATGTAGATCGGAAAAGTAGCAGCCAACAGCAAGAACAAGAACTTGTAATAGGAAATGAAACCAAATATTAACTGCAAAAAATAATGCAACATATATTACATTAACATTTTATTTATAAATATAAAAATTGAAATCATTTAAAAAAATAGTTACCTTATATGAAAAAAAAATATGCAAGAGCAATTGTTGAATGGTATAGATGGAAAATAAAACTGAAGTGAGAAGTGTTAAAAATTTGGAATGAAAACTATAATAGAGAAGTGTTGAAAGACATGTATGTATATACACAAAAACCCAATTAAATAACCCAATATGGGTTGCTCAACGTTCACCTGCTACCAATTGAATATGCTAGGCCTTTTTTCACTGTGCTCAACGTTATCATAGAGTTGTCACGTTACCTTTTCCTGCAAAGCCTGTTGCATTCTGTACCATGTGTTTACCTAGGAATTATTTCCTCGGTAACCACCTAAAATTCCTCGCTAAGCATCATCCTAAGTGGTCAAACGGTCAAATATGCCTACCTAGGAAATATTTCCTCGGTAACCACCTCCATTTCCTCGCTAAGCATGGTGAAACGGTCAAATATGCTTACCTAGGAAACTTTCCTCGGTATGCATTGTCTGTAGCGAGGAAGCTGGATTCCTAGGTATAATTCCTAGCTAAATGGATGATTTCTTGTAGTGAATTGAAAGAGTACATCGATATAATGCAAAATCACTAAAAACAAAAAGAATGAATCTGTGAACAGGCTCACAGCATCCATGTTAATAGCATAAAACTGCAAAGTACAAATGCCACATAAGACTATATTTAAATCTCTGGAATAACCATGTTTCCGGATCTGCAACGTGGATGACGCCAAAGTCATTGATTGGATCTGCACTGGATCGAAGCTGATCTGACAATCTGAAGCGATCAAATACATGAGAGAAACAAGAAAAACAAACAACGTCGCACAAAGACGACGAACAACCAACGTCGCACGAAGACGACGAAATCACAAAATAAAACGAAATAGATGTGAAAATCACTTATTTCAATAAAATGGAAATAGAAAAACGAGTTAGATGGGTGATTTTGGGGTCAAAAATTGACCCTAAATCACCCCTCTTTGGTGGATGAAGGAGAAGAAACTAGGGTTTCTGTGACGGCTCACAAGAGAGAAAGGAAAAAGAGAGTGCATTTTCTTAATTTAAATATCGTAAATGTAATACATGTTATGTTTCCCTCGTGTAAGACACAAACACGTGATACGTTTTATCTTAGTCCCTGAGAAATATATCAAACATTTAATGGGTGTGGTTATCATGCATAAGGAATCCTTATGCACCCTGCATAAGTCCCAACCCATTAACCAGTAGCCCAACATAATTGTTTCCTACACCCCCAAAGGAAACCAAACGCGGGACCAAACAAAACAAAATAAAACGAACCAAACGCGGAAACAAACTGAATCATCACCGTCGTTCATCATCATCACCACTGAAATCTTCAATCTCATCATCAACACCGTCGTTCATCATCATCACTGTCATTCACCATCATCATCACTGTACCGAAATCATCATCATCATCACCACCACCGTCATTCATCATCATCACCGTCAATCAAAATTGTATATGTTAGTTGGAAATGGTTTCAGAGTGTTGACTTGGTTCAATGACAGTCACAAATGTCCTTATTATAGTATGTTTTGTATAACATTATGCCAAAACCATTTTGCTGTGGAAATGGTTTCTGTGAGTTGGACTCCAAAACTATTTTGCTGTGGAAATGGTTTCTGTGAGTTGGGCTCCAAAACCATTTTGCTGTGGAAATGGTTTCTGTGAGTTGTACTCCAAAACCATTAGATGTACTAAATAGCAGTGAATGAACCTAACTGCTTTAACAAACTCAATCCTATCGGTAACCGTCACCGGCCGAGTCCTGAGTTGCATCCATTACCGCCGCTAACTAAATCTCTCGTCGTCGATTCTCATTCTCAAGTTACAGAAGCGTTTTTTAGAACAAACACAACGTGAACCTTTGAATCCGAAATCGGTTCTGACGGTAACAAAGCCAAATCGGCATCACCAAGCTTCAACAACACAAGCTTGTTTTGAAGCCATCAACAGAACAACGGACTAAACCAAATCAAGCTTAGCCAAACAGAACCGGTCGAAATGGAAGGAGAAAGCAGATCGACGCCGTAGCATCATCAATCCAAGCTGTTTCCGACACGCCGTTACGACGTGGCATCGGAGGCAGTGGTCCGGTGATGAAGAAATCGGAGACGTTTTCCAGCAGGGAGAAGAGTGTTTCTCCGGTGAGGAAAGAACCGTCACTGAGTTAGGATGAGTTGAATCGACGAGTTGAAGAGTTTATTAACAAGTTCAACGCGGAGATGAGGTTGCAGAGACAAGAATCGTTGATGCAGTAGGATTATTACACGTGTACACTAAATCTAATGGTTGTGAAGTGTTTATGCAGGGTGCATAAGGAAATTTATGCATGATAACTTTTGCCACGTTTAATGACTTCACATGCTTTCTTCAAATTATTGAAATTTCAATTTCAATTTCAATTTCTTTTGACCGTGAAAATTAGATGTTTAACGAACAATAGTACTTTGCAATTGCATCAAGAAAAAACATTTATCGAACAATATCATCCAACATTTAATAACATTCATCAAAATATAACTTTACCAAACAATAAATTTCAATTTCTTAATAAACATTTAATAACTTCTTTATTTATTTTTGGGTTAAATATGTTTTAGATCCCTATAAAATTGGGATCTTTTAAGTTTAGTCCTTACTTAATTTTAATAGTTCTCTTAGTCCTTAAAAAAAATTTGATACTCAGTATTAGTCCCTCCTCAATTCAAATTTATTTAATTTATGCTTAAACTCTTGAGTTTTTGAACAAGTTTTTGCTGACGTGTTAAGAACATTACTAAAAGTTTCTCTGCAAAAAAAATGTCTCAAAATTTGATTTCTACGTCCAGATTTTGTTAATTTTATCTTTAACTTCTGTCGTTTTAAAAAATTCATATTTAATTCGTTTTATGTTAAAAAATTCTAAATTTTAGTAAATGAACCTTTCATAGTGTTCTAAACTTGTGTCAAAAAAATCGTTTAAAAATTTTAGCGTTTAAGGATAATTAAACAAAAATTAAGTAAGGACTAAAAATTTTAGCGTTTTTTTTTGTAGGGACTAAAAAACCTATTAAAATTTAGTAAGGACTAAACTTAGAAGTTCCCAATTTTATAGGGACCAAAAACATATTTAACCCTTTATTTTTTGTTCATCAAGAAAAATTGTTACATTTTTTTTACAAAATGTTCTATTTCTTTTGTCAAATAAAAATAATTGGTTTTATCGTTCAATCAAAAATCCTATAAAGAAAGAAAATTAATCAAGATGTAAGTCTAGGGATGTCAATGGGTATACGTGGGTACGGGTAGTATGATATCCGTCTCCGCCCCGTTGGGTACCCGTCCCCATACCCGTGCGGGTATCACTATACGGGTAACCCACGAGTATTTAGATACCCACGGATATCCGCGGGTACCCATGGATTTTCATTTATTTTTTTGTACAAAGAAAAAGTTCAACTTTTAAAGATCCATACATAACATATTCCATTCAAATTTCATAATCCATACCATAATCAAACAAAAATAAGGATTCTTACATAATCCCAAGCAAATTCATCATACCAAAAAAGATTAAATCAATTCAAATCCATAAAACAATTAGAAAACCCTAAAATTAGTTTAATCCTCTAAAATTAGAAAGCCTTAAATTCTAAAATCATAATCAAGTAATCATTCTAAGGAGAAGAAGAAAAGAAAAGAGATGAAGAGACATTTTTGACGCTCTTGAGAGAAAGAACATAGAAAACTAAAAAGCCGTACATTAAACTAGAGTTTTTTCACCACACTCTTATATAAATATACACATGAATATTTTAGTAATTTACAAAATTTATTAACGGGTACGGATACCCGCGGGCACGGGTATCATCAAATCCGTATCCGTGTCCATAAAGTAACGGGTAGTTAAATACCCGTTTCATATACCCGCGGATACCCGTTTAGCTACCTGCCCCGTGCCCATGATGGATTTTATCCGCGGATACCCGCGGGCACGGATTTTTTTGCCACCCCTAGATGTAACCCCAAGATTTGGGGGAAAATGATAAGAACGATTGTGATAACAAAAGTGGAAAAAAAAAATTGAACGAAATCAAAGACCCAAGTGAGGAAAGAATAACCGAGAATTGATTTTACGAAAGTGTAATTTAAAGAGAAAACATGGCTCTGATGCCATATTAAGAATTATTCGAGCGAGGTGGTTACAAATAAATCCACCTTCTACCTTATATATTAACTAACTCTAAAATGAGTATAACTACCTATATTTCAATAATTTTATCAAATATAAATTGGTACTATAAATAATAAAATCGAGTGACGACACTACGCTTTAGTGAACACATTATTCAGGACAATTTTGTTTTTGACGACACTATATATTAAAGATTTAATTTGTAAGGACGATTATTTGAATTCTAAACCTTGACAAGAGCTCTAAAATCTAGTTGATATTTCTCTATTTTAAGTTTAGAATGTGATTTTGATATTAATCCAATGTCTTTTGGTGTTTTGATTTCGGTGTTATTGTTGGAAGTGCATCATGCAATAGTAAATAAACTTGACCATCATTTATCCCTAAAAAGAAAAAAGAAACTAGACTATCATTCTTTTTTTTTTTTTTTTTATGAATAAACTTGACTATCACTTTGAAAACAAACGGCTAAAATTATACTTTTTTTCCGAGAATAGCAAAAATTATACTTTTATTAAGCTATAGTGATTGAGAACAATATCATCCACCACCACTTTCAATTTATTTTATTCATTCATTGATCTCCCTATTTTAAACATTTTCAAAGACCACAATTTCCACCTGGTCCCCCAAACATCATAACACGTTCCAAATTATTATCCACAAAACCATAGTACTTTGCATCATAACAACGACGGTTATCAGCATACACTAACATCTGATCTTTAAGGGGGGCACGATCATTTCTAAATCTATCCTTAAAATACATCTTTGAAATGTAGCATGAATGGAGAGGATTTCCATCTGGAAAATGTCCAGAACCCATTGGAGGACTTAAAAAATGAAGGAAAAACTGTGTATGACCAGTCCAACCAGCTTTCATTGCAAAATCTAGTTTATTAGAAAATAATGATGCTGGAAAATATCCAACATCCATGTCTTGTGCTTTTAGCCACCAGTTCTTAGTAGCTGGATCCTGAAAGACGACAAAACATAAATATTTTAACTAGGGAATCCGTTTTTTTATTGCGCTAACACGTGTATATTTTTTGACCAATATTTTATATGAAATTTTAATTTTGATGAATTATAAATACAAATATTTGTACTCTAATACAAATATAGATACTCTAATAATACATATTCAAAATATAACAGAAATATAGCACCCAATACACATCCAATAGGTGTTTCAATCAACATAATTTTGAGAAAAAGAATATTGGAAGCATAAAATTTACCTGTGTAAGGTTGAGGCTCATAGTAAATTGTGGTCCACCATAGGAAGATACATTAGCCACGGGTGCACCAACATAAATTTTTTGGCTAGTTTGCACGAAACCAGCACATAGCATATTGGTGCAGCCTGTATGTTGGATGCTATTCTTCTGCAATTTATTTAAAAAATAAATAAACTTATTCAAACTACTGTAATTGAAATAAATTGTTTAATTTTTGGTAGAAAATAAGGCAAAAGGCCAAAGATAAAGAAGAAAAATTATCTAAGATATATAAATTAGTCATACATATGATTTAGTCAAAAAATAAGTAAAGGAGTAACATGATTATAGCATTCCATGTTGTAAGTAGAAAGACATATTTCTTACCCATTCTACGAAGAAATGAGTTAATTTATCCCCTGACATACCTGGATATACCTGTCACCAATGTGGAAGAGATTAGAAATTTCCAACAGAAAATATTCTAGAACTCGTGATCAATAAATTGACAGATACATTTTCGAAATTATATACATACAAAAAAAAAAAAAAAAACAATAAAAAGAGGTAATGGCTCTGCTAGGGTTTCTAGCTTGGTTCGCCGTCGATAATGTTTCTCTCCCATTCTAACCTTTCCATTTCCTTGTCAAGGTATACTGGTTTATGGTCCAGGTGAGATGACAAGGGCTCGTTCATCATAGATGTGGTGGATTATATAAATTAAAGAAGATCAAAATTAAAGAAAAACCTGCCACCCTGCATGGATAAACATATGGTTGGGCACGGGAATGCTGCTTTCTCCAGTTGAAACATATATATAAGCAGAACTCATTTGGTGGTCCTCAACAGGTGGATTATATACATCAAGATTTCCTTTAACTCCGAAGAAGATTCTACCTCTTATACGTATTCCAGCAAACTAATCCAAACACAAATTCACTCGTTATAATTAATCAAGAGATTTTTTTTTTTAGGGTAATAATAATAATAATAAAATCAACAAAGATTTAATTTATCAACAAAAAAGTTATGTAAGAAACCTACATGACTGCCACGGTCGAACTTAGTCAGTGTACCAAAATTATTTGATAGTCGTTTTGCACGAATGAGATCTTCTTTTGTTGTTCTCTGAACAGGAATTGTTCCTTTAGGGCACAAATCCTTATCATCCAGTCCAATTTTTGAATATCCTGATCCATCATGTGATTTTGTGTTTGTTTGTGTATCTTGAAAACTAGATTTTAGCTGCAATTAAACCAAATAATTTCAATAACAATGCTAGTTAACATATTCTTTTAAAAAAATTGGTCAAAGAAATTAAATTTGAATAAAAAATTATTGGTAAATTGATTTTGTTAAGGATGAAGGATGAAGCACCTGTATCTTATGATTCTTTAGTAAAGGATGGTCAAAAGCTAGTTGCTTATTAATATCAATACAATCAACAATTCTTCCAAATTCTGTCTGTAGAAACCATAAAAAAAATATTTAATAATAATATTTATATATAACATTATAAGAGTGATGACATATAAGATGGAAAGAGGAATTTAAAATGAAGAAAGTAAGAATAATGATAATACTTGAATAGATTTTATAGGAGGCTTGTTGATGGCTTTCAATTGTTCCTCCAATTCCAAATCTTCAATTTTGGATAAATTTGACATTGATCCATATACTTCATAGTTTTTGGTTGCAAGACACAAGAAAAAGAACAAGATAATGATCATTTTTGCAAGTGAAAATAAGGACTAATGAATCTGATTGTACTTATCCCCTTGACTTTGTGTAATATATAACAAACAAATATGGATTAAATATTTCAAATGTCTTGAATTTTATATAAAAAAAATATTTTATTTGAGTCAAAGAATCATATAAATGCATTTCTAGTCAACAAATATATGAAACAACAAAAATATCTCACACTCCTCTCAAAAAAAGTATATGTAGTTTCTAGTCAAAGAATCATACTAATGTGGTGAATATAAAAAATAAAATAAAAAATCTGTACTAAGAATAAAGGGATTACAAATTTTTGGTGTAGCTTTTTCCTTTTCAATTTTACCCCTTACATAAATTATTTTATTTAAAATATAATTATCCTTTATTTAATTAAATAAATGAACTTTTCAAATATCTACACTTTTATATAATAATACAAAGTATAAATTGTAACAAATTTTTCTCAAAAAAAAAATGTAATTATTTTTCTCCATTTCGCTTAAACCTTTTTACTATTTTGTCCTCTGTTATCAGTCAAATTACAAACTTTTTAAAATATCGATTAAAATTTTATGACTTTTAATATTTTGATCAATAAAAGCCTCAAGATGGACACATTAATACCAAAATAATTAATGTGTATTCAAAAAAAAAAGTATTAATGTAGTTTCTAGTCAAAGAATGATATTAATGTAGTGAATATTTAATAATCTAATACTATAGAAAACAAAAAAAAAAATTGGTGTGACTTTTGAATTTTGAATTTTACCCTTTATTTGAAAAAAATTAAAAATAATTCTTTATTTAATTAAATATTTTAAATTGTCAACAAAAATTTTTTGAAAACAATTTAAATTTTTAATATCTATTTTTTTAAATAAAAGATACAAAGTCTTATTATAAACTTTTTGTCCAATTATTTAAAAAGTTGGTATTTTAAAGGAGGGCATGTTAGTGTCCCTCTTAACGCTAATCTATACTATATATAAAGAAAATAACCATTTTTGACCTTTTTTAGACTCGTTTGTTTTTCTTCCCAAATTACACTCGACTTTAAATACAAATAACACATATAAAAAATAGATAAGAGTAAATTCAAATATTAAAAAAAAGTGTAACAAACTCAATCTTTATTATCCACGATATATCAATTTTTTTCTTTGTCCTTTATCCTTAAAAAATATAATTGATGGGAGTGAATTCAAAATTAAAAAAAATGTAACAAGCACACTATGAATATATATGTTCAATTTTTTTTCCTTTATGCTCTACAGAGTGTAACAATCTAGATCTAGTATATCTATTCATGTACCTCGTTGTATTGAACATTTTATTAATAATGGAATGCTATAAGCATCCTTCTTGCAAAAAAAAAAAAAAGATCTAGTATATCTATACTATATATAAATAAAATATAAGATTTTGGCCCGACTTTTTCATTATCTCAATCATACTCTAAAACAACTTTTTCTATAATAATAATTGTTGTTGGTGTCATTAAAAATATAAGAATTTAGAGTATATTTTTTTTTGTTATATTGTTGGTGTCATTGAAATAGATAAATAAGGTTAGTTTGATTTGTTATAATTTGAAAACAACTATCATTTATATTTATACTTTTAATCAAAATCAAAATTTCATAAGAAACACTCCGTTCATAATTTTCAAACTTTGGCCCAATAAGGTGCCCGTCTTTTCGCTAGTGATAATAAAGAATGTGCAGTTTATTTTCGAACAAAATAATTAACGTGTATTCAATTGAAGTTAAGCATTAATGTATTTCTTTCATGTTTTAGTCAAACCATTAATGCATTTCTAGTCAAAGAATCATATAAATGCAGTGAACATATAATATATATATTTTTTTTCTTCAGAAATGCCAAGATAATATATTAAAAAACTAAATAAGTCCCTCAAGCACAAGACCTAAAAAAAAACTTAAACAACCTAATTTAGACAAGATAAAGGAGTCAACCACTATGTGGGGTAATCAAAATCAAATAAGAAATAATATGATTTTAACCACCAAAAAGTCTGGAGTTTCACCTTTTCTATTAATGATTGAAGGGTATCGAGCATATGCTTGAAAATCTTCGAATTTCTTTCCTTCCATATATGAAAGGCACAAATATGCAAATAATATTAAAGGCTAGGCGAGAATTTCTGGAATACCCCCTAACCCACCAAACTGAAGAAAATGTTCCTAAATAGTACCATGATGAAATGTTGATAGACCTAACCAACCAGAAATCAGAGACCGAAGCCACACCTACCAGTTGCAATTAAAAAACAAATGATCTCGATCTTCAAAACAACCACAATCAGCCGAACAAAATATTTACTTTGAGAGGAACCAGTTTGAGCCATAACACTTGCATATAGTCGACATTAAAGGAACCTTTAGCAGTAGTCAAGTTGTTATAAGCGCTTTTAACTGTATACCATTGAGTAGAATGAAACTTCTAAGGCCAACGGTCCGATTATTCAACTTTCAAAACAATATGGGTCGAATGATCCGTACACTCCTTCACCAGCTCGAACTCCGACACAAACAACCTCTTGCGCCACTTCCACACCTCACCACTAACATCCCACCCCAAAGAATTCATGTTTGCAACAATTGCTAACTTTTTATTAGAAAGATCAAACAACCGCCTATAGCGAATTTATATAGAGAAACCATCCCGCCACATATCCTTCCAAAATAAAGCTGACATACCATTTCCCACCTTTCTATTAATATTATCTCGCAACCACCCTTCATCTAACATACCACCCCCCGTTCTACCAAAATTCAAATTCTGCCACCACATCGATCCTCCTCCTCTCCCAAAACATAACCTCCCACCTTCCTCACTATACCTCGCACATAACACTTTATGCCACAAACTCTTCCTCTCCTCCAACACCTTCCAAACCCATTTACTAGGTAATGCTATATTGAATTCCTTCAACCTACTTACCCCCAAACTTTTGTTCTCCCTATTCAAACATAACACATCTCATTTAATCCATGACATTTTCCTAGAATCCTCACAACCACCTGAAAAGAAAGTACTAAAAATATAGTAAAGAGAAGAAATGATACATGAGGGAGGTTTAAGGAAGGAAAGAAAATAAACAGGTATGGAGGACAACACGTACTTTAGAAGAATCAGACAACCCCCCAAAGAAAAATTCATATTGTTCCAACCTGATAACCGTCTTCGAATACGCTCAACCAAAGGATACCATACATGAATCTTTCTAGGATCCCCACCAATGAGAAGCCCTAGGTAAAATAAAGGAATGCGACCATGTTTACATTTCATAACGATAGTTGCATAATGCAACCACGAATCAAGCACATTAACACCAAACAACATACTTTTGTGAAAGTTAACTTTAAGACCAGATATCTCTTCAAACAAAAGTAAAACAGCCTTCAAAGCTCTTGCATTTTCCCTGCTATTAACCCATACCAACAGAGTGTCATCAACAAATTGTAAATGAGATACATACACGTTGTTATGCACCCCTACACTAAACCTGTAAACAAACCATTTTCCACCAATGTGTTAATTATAACATTTAGACCTTCGGCAACTAGAAGGTACATAAAAGGAGAAATAGGATCACCTTGACAAAGACCTCTTTTCAACCTAAATTTATCAGTTGGACTTCCATTCACAAGAACCGATGTTGTTGTTGTTGTGACACATTCTAAATCCCACTCACGCTAGAGCAAAGGAAAATTCATTTTAATCATCACATCACCCAAATACCTCAAGTCAACCGAATCGTAGGCATTCTCCAAATTAATCTTAAAAAGAATTAATTCTTTCTTCAACCTACAAGCATCATCCACTAACTCATTCACTATAAGATTAAGAATGCCATCAAGGATTTGTCTACTCTTAACAAAATCTGGTTGAGCCTCTGAAACAACATTACCAACCACTTTTCTCAATCCATTAGCAAGAACCTTCGACAAATCAGCCTGCCGCTAAGGATTCACAACTTTGGGAATCAAAGCTATAAAAGTACTATTCATTACTTTAGTTAGCCTACCATGACGGTTGAAACCAGCAAAAAAAAAAACTATAAATCAACCTTTAACTTGTACGAAAAATCTTTGATATGAATGCCAGATTATTTCCATCCGGCACAGGACTCTTATAACTGTCACAATCTGAAACCGCCTCCTTAATTTCTTCCAACAAAACAGGCTTAATAAGATCAGCCCTTTGATATGCACTAATAGACTTGATAACAACTCCTCTAACTCGGGTCTAGCCTCTGTTGCCATCTTAAAGTGATTTTTGAAATGTTGAAAAACGACACTTCTCATAATTTCCACCCCTTCTATCTGACTACCGTTCACATCAACAGAAATAATGGCATTCGATCGTCTCCACGAAAACATTACTCCATAAAAAAAATTAGTGTTTGCATCTCCCTCATTCAACCAATTTATTCTAGAATTTTGCCACTAAACACTATAGTGTAATTTCGATAAGGCCAATATGTCAGCCGATAAAAGATGGAGCTCGTCTAACTCCTCCTCCTCTAGAACTTGAAACTACCCTTAAACGACTTAAATTTCTCTTTCAAAACAAAAATGCTCCACCCAAGTATCTGATAAGACAACCATTTCTCCTAAACAAACTCCTTACAACCTGGTAGATCAACCCAACATTCCAGCATCCTTTAATGTCTAGGACCCCAATTCTCTTCATCAATCGTTAACAATATCGAGCAATGATCACAAATCCCTCTAGGAAGAGCAGCTTGTATACAATTTGGGCATAAAGAACACCAAGCACCATAAAGTAAAAATTGATACAGCCTGCTCATAGACAAGCCATCCCCTGATACCAAGTAAAACTACGACCACATAAAGGCAAGTCAATCAATAAATTACCATCAATAAAGTGATATAAACGAGAGAAGTCTTCATGACGGTCACCCACCATCCTACTTCTTCTTTCTTCAGAGGACCTGGTAGCATTGTAGTCACCCACAATACACCATGCAGCCTCCTGATCATACTGATCAACCCACCCAATGCATCCAATAACAAATGTCTGCCCCCACTATCAAAAGGAGCATAAACATTGGCTACAGAAAACACTAAATTGGTCTTAATAAATCTCCCTTTGACTACTAAATAATTCTCCTTACTCATAGTTACTCAAACGTCCACCTTTAAAGGATTCCATAACGTTAAAATACCCCCTGACGCACCCATTGAAGACCTATAAGAAAAACCAACAACAGTCGACCCCGAGAATGATCTACATACAAACTCATCGATACCTTCAAATTTTGTCTCCTAAAAATACACACCACCATCGGACACCTCTCCCTCACCAACCTTAGAACCTCCCTTCTCTTGTCTCAACCCCTAAGCCCTCACACAACATAAGAAATAATCTTTATGACCACTATTCACCTCACCCCTAACCCCCCTTCTCACACGACTCCACTTCATCCTCTTTTCCATCTCCACTCTTACGTCTAGATAAAACTTGAAACATATTCTTACACTGGACCCCAATAATCTTCCCTACCTCAAATTCATCATCCTCCACCTCCTTCAAATTACCATGCAAAACAACCCACTTTTTCCAATCCTCGTTAGTTTCCAAAGAATTAGTCCATGTCGACAAGGAAACACCTTCAATTTTACCATACAAAAGCTTCAAAGACTTGTTATTAGCTTTATTTTTATGGGTCACTTAAGAGCACCAAATAATATATTCCTATAATTTGCTGACAACCGAGCCACCCTTTTCAAATCAACCACCAACGACAACAACTTCCGTTTTCTTTAATTATATCCCTTAGAGTTCACCTCTCAATTGCAAGATTGATTCACGCCCTTTTAGCTAGAATTGAGTCACTGGATTTTTTTTTGACCTAACCAAATCCTAATTCGCATCAACACCAACATTACTAGACTCATCCTCAAGCGCCGATGATACTTTGGACTCCATCAGAATTAATTCTTTATTTAAAACTTGGTATTCTTTCTAAAAAGGAAAATTATTACCATTACCACCTACAGAAACTTTAATGCCATCTTGCTTCCAATCATCACACATTTGATTCATAATAGTCTCCACAAGAGGTTCCATATAATGCATACAAACAGGTTCAAAACCCACCGACTTAGTATGATCATCCTCATATTACACCATGCACACGTCATCAGCTAAAGCAAATTCAGGATCCACAATAATACGTATAGAAAATTTCCTTGCATCGATCCATAAATCTTCTACCACATTCAATTCTTTCAAGATAGAAGTGGAAATCAATAACTGAGCATAATCCAACCTTTCTTTATCTAATGTCGAATCATCAAATTTAAGAAGCCTACCATGTATCGAAGTCAACCCCACTAAAAAGACATTGTTCCAAGCTTGGAGAGGAACACCATAACATCCCACCCACACACCTCTTTCATAGGAAATGGCATTCTCCTTCGACCAAGGACGACAATCATACAAATAACGACTTCAACCACTTCATTATAAACAGTTCAGAATGGACCACCGTCCAGATTCATCGATCTTCACCGGATCGATCAGAACCAATGTCATGTACATGAAAAATTAGATGCAACGACGGTTTTGATGATGATGGTGATGAATATGACGAATAAGAGTTATGGAAATTGACCCAAGTGTTAAGTTTAATTTTTTTTAAAAACTGATGTGCCCATTTAAGGCTGCCTCCAAAAAGTATATTCAAGGGAAAAGAGATAGGAAAATGCTTTATGGCACGATGGCCATACAAGCACGAAGGCACACGACTATTTCACACCATTGGATGACCTTTTTTTTTCCTTTTATTTATTATTTTCTCTTTCCCACATTTATTCTTCCATCAACCTGATTGTCGTGTCGTCGAAATTCGTGAGCTTTTGAGAGTCGTGCTACATATCACTACTCAAAGAGATATACAAAACCTAAGGATCAAAGGAAGTTAACAAAATCTATAAGAAGGAAGTCTAAGTCTATTCTTAACAATGGCTTCCCTAATTACAGTTAGAGGTGAAAATCAAGTGATAAATGCTTTGAGCTTTTAAAGAATGGGTAATGTTAACCGGTGCCCCCGGAGCACTGGTTAAGGAAGCAAATATAGTAACAATATATTGGAACTTGTGCAGTCAACTCATTAAAAGTTTAAAAAGTATTTCTTTTAATTTAAAACTTTCTTTTCTTCGTTTCCTTAACCAGTGCCCCGGGAGCACCGGTTAACATAACCCTTAAAGAATTAGTAGATTCGTGACTCTTGTATACCGAAAAAGTTTTGTTGAAAAAGGAGAGAATCCACCAGCATGCGTCCACATGTCCCAAAAGAATAATAGTAAAATAGATAAAGAGATATTTCTATGTGATGCTTTATCAGGTTATTTTTTTACAAGCAGTAGATACTTAGCCCGAAAATCATTTTGTCTAGGTGGTGTTTAAGAAAAACTATTTGTTGAAAGATAAATTGAAACGAAAAAGAAAATATTAATCTAACAAACAATAAAACGAATATTTGTCATTAAAAAAATGTCATATATATCAGTAAAAAAAATTCATATATAGCCTTCAATATCTTTGTTTAAAATAAAAAGACTACACAAGTCTGTCCGTGAGCTTAGCTAAGCTGGTAAGGACAATGCATAACATATACAAGGTTCGAGGTTCGAACCTCGGACACCACCAAAAAAAAAAGACTACACAAGCCTACTAAAAACAAAACCAATGCATCATTAGATAGTGTATTTCGTATATAATAGTGTATTAGATAGTGTAAATCTTACCAACCGAAAGTTAACCTTGCAATCGTGATTATATATCTCTTCTTTACTGAGGGTGGATCCACCATATGACATAGTACGGTCATATAGTCACACTAGATTTTTCCCAAAAAAGTGAATAGTCATTAATTTCATAGTTAAATTTTTTAACACTATTATTTTAGTCACATGCAAAAAAAAAAATGTCTTAGATCCGCTGCTCCCGGTCTAGTCTAAAAAATATACTAAAGAAAAGGTGCAGGTAGAGAGGTATGACATTTTAGAAGTATTGTTTATTGCAAATTGCAATCGTTCCATTTCATAAAGTATTAAATAAAATCCTAATCTAACTGGTTAGGAACAAAATTCTCAAGCTAACGACATTTGCAACTAGTACTATAACAAATTAGTATTCGTGTTCTCCTTCAATGGCTTCAACAGATCTCACAAATATGAAAGAAGACC
Source organism: Medicago sativa (assembly GCF_051527215.1). Lineage (NCBI taxonomy): Eukaryota > Viridiplantae > Streptophyta > Magnoliopsida > Fabales > Fabaceae > Medicago > Medicago sativa. The sequence continues at coordinate 31,442,791 of NC_140756.1, read as the reverse complement.
AATCAAGGGATGGACAAGAAACAATTAGCGAAGAAAACAAGGTAAGCCATGATTATAATAACCTAATTTTGTCACTTCCTAGAGAAAATGGGTGTGAGACTCAATATATGTATTTTTTTCATGGATTTTGGTGTCCATCAACTCTTATTCAATCTGTAAACTCTTTTCAAAAAAAATTTCATGCTAAAGATAGTGATATTGTTGTTGCATCCATGCCAAAATCTGGCACTACTTGGCTTAAAGGTCTTGCATATGCTATTGTTAATCGCCAACATTTTACCTCTTTAGAGAATAACCATCCATTACTATTATTTAATCCACGTGAACTTGTGCCTCAGTTTGAAGTAAACCTTTATGGTGATAAAGATGGTCCTTTGCCTCAAATTGATGTACCAAATATGGTTGAACCAAGGCTTTTTGGGACTCACATTCCATTCCTTTCGTTGCCCAAGTCGGTTAAAGAGTCCAGTTGTAAAATAATTTATATATGTAGAAACCCATTTGATATATTTGTATCATATTGGAATTTCATCAACAAAATCAGATTAAAGAAATCTTTAACCGAATTAACTTTGGAGGAATCTTTTGAAAGGTATTGTAAGGGAATATGTTTATTTGGTCCGTTTTGGGACAATATGTTGGGTTACTTGAAGGAGAGCATAGAAAGACCACATAAGGTTTTATTCTTGAAATATGAAGACCTTAAAGAAGATGTCAATTTTCACATCAAAAGAATTGCAGAGTTTGTGGGATTTCCTTTCACTCAAGAAGAGGAAAATAATGGAGTTATTGAAAATATAATCAAGTTATGCAGCTTTGAGAGTATGAAGGAAATAAAGGGAAATGGAACTGTATCAGGAGACATTGAGAAAAAGTTTTACTTTCGAAAGGGAGAAATAGGGGATTGGGTAAATTATCTTTCCCCTTCAATGATAGAGAAACTTTCCAAAGTCATAGAAGAAAAATTAAGTGGATCAAGTCTATCATTTAAAGTGTGCGCATAAATTTTATGATATGTTATTGTATTTAATTTAATAAGTGGTTGCATTGCATGTAAAATCGATATTTAGCTGAAATGTAAGCCAGAAATGGTGTTATTGCTCTTATTTTCATTTTTTTGCAAATTAAAGAGATGTTGCATGTCGAGTCAACTAGTTCGAAACTTGCAATCTGATGACAGGACATCTTACGTTATTCTTAGCATGTTTTTCAGTTATTTTTAGTAGGATTTAGCAGCAAAAAGGAGGAGTATAAAAACGATTGTCTATGATTTCGGGACTTTTGTAATGTTTTCTATAATTGAGTGTGTAATTCTAGTTTTCCCGAAACATAGCAATTTTAGGGGGTTTTTGAAGTAATTCACGAAGAAATCATGCAAATCGGAAAATCAAAAACATCTGAAGAATTGTCAAGACATTGGGAAGACAGAGAATGAAGATTCAAGAGGCCTCAGGAGACTTTACATAGGAAGGAATTCTATTTCCAAGTTCCGAGGCAAGTTATTTGAAGACGAAAACCTAAAAACGACGAAGATAGAAGAAATTGGGACCGAAAGCACAAGAGCATGCGCCTAGGGCATGGAATTGTGTTACCATGCGCCTAGGGAATGCAAAATGAGCCTAGGGCATTTGCAAAGAGGCATATGCGCCTCAAGCATATACCATGCGCCCCAAGCATCTCAAAATGTGGGGGCGCAATCGTTATTTTATTCGTTTTTCTAGGTTTAGCCTACGTTTTTAGCCCAAACCCAGTTAGAAATCACCACTATAAATACTAACCTTCCTCATTCATAATTTCTCGTTTAGAACTGTGGCAGTTCAAGAAGAAGGCAACTTTGGAGCTTCGGGAGAGTTTCTATCTTCTCCTTGATTTTCTAGGGTATGTTTTTATCTTTAGTAATTTGTTTTTAGTTACCATGTGTAACTAAATCTTTTTATGTTAGAGTTCTAAGATGAACCTCTGTATATTTTTTGTTGGATATTTATTTTATTTAATTTGTCATTTATTTTATTTTATTTATACTTTTGTCCACTATAGAGTTTTAGTAGGAAGTAGTTTTATTTATGTGAGAGGTGCAACCCTAAATTAGGTACTTATAGGTTATGATAGGACCTAATATTGCTATCACTAACTGGATGCATATATCTTGATATTTATACCCCTTTACTGATAACTATCTGTGTAGGAACTAAGTGATTATTAACTAGCCAAAGATGCCATAAAAATTGTTGACCCTAGACGTAGGTACCCAGTGGCTAGAACCCGTTGGATCGTGTGGTGCATTACCGAAGCTAGGAATTAATTGGTTAGTAATTAGGGAAACAAGCACCTAGATGTCCGACTTAAAGTTATAACCTAGTAAGACCATTCTCTTCAAACCCTTAGTAAGGTAAATGTAGATTAGGGCTGCACGTTTGTAGAACGACTAAGTAAGCGTATAGAGAGTGTGATATGAGTGTCCTAAGATTCATATATGGGCAGACCTAAGGGAACCTTGACCTTCATTGCCTTGGGAAACACTAGAAAGCCAATATAAAATTTATGTTTTAATTACCTTTAAATTAGCAAGACCCCGCACGTAAGGATCACCGTGCGATCAGAAGGTGCAATTAGCCATCAGAGGGAAAGGCCTAATTAGGTACCCAGTGGCTAAAACCCCTTGGGTCAGGTGGTGCCCTATCTATTTAGGAAACACCCAACGACCTCATCACTTTTATAGTCACCATAAGATAAATAAACGCGATATTTAGATTACGTATTATCCAACAACGAATATACAGAGGGGGATTCGAAGAATCCTAACCGCTGCTTAATTTTCTGCAACCAAAACAGGTAGATTCACTCTGTTGCAAACAGATAAAAATTGCAACTTACTTTTATACCTTCAAACATACAAAAATTGTTCGGACGAAAGGACAATCCCTGTGGATACGATACTCTACTTATCACTTTATTACTTGATGAAAACGACTGGTACACTTGCCATAAGTAAACGCACTAAGTTTTAGTAGCCATCAAGTTTTTGGCGCCGTTGCTGGGGATTGTTGATATTTTCGACTGAACCGTATGAATTACTTATTTTTATTTATCTTTATTTTTCTGTCATTTATTTATTCCACATTTTATTTTTCTGTTTTAAAAATTCAAAAAAATCAAAAATTTAAAAATACTAAAAATATTTAGTCCTAGTTGAGTCATTTTTATTTTATTTTTTAGAGGCTAGTTATTACTAACATAGTTTAATTTTTCATTTTCCAAGTAGTTTATTATTTCCATCTAGTACTAACATTTTTATTTTTGTTTTTTGTTTTTCACATTTAGGAACTAACCTCGTTCATTTATTTTTATTCTTTTTAGAGTCTTAGTTTAGGTTTTTATTTTATTTTTAGCATTGCATTTTAGGGAGTCGTAGTAAAAATAACAAGTTAATTAGATCGAGTCAAGTTAATTAGGTTATTAATTTTGCATTTAGGATTAGGATTAGCATTTACTATTAGTAATAGAGTCTTAGGTATAATTAGTAGTGTCTTTAATTTAGTTAATTTAGATCGAGTCTGCATTACATCTAGATATTAGGAATAGATCGAGTCTAGGGAATTAATCTTAGGATTAATAAAACAAGCAACTAAAATCCAGAACTAAAACAATTATCATACTTTTTTGCTAGAATACAAATTGGTTGTTTTGTTTTAACAGGATAACAACTGCAAATCAAAGATGTCAATGGAAAACAGTTTCTCTCAAGTGGGTGAATACCCTTAGAGTCCGTAAACACCAAAATATGATCCTGGACCTGAGGAGCATGAGCTGGAGAGAACATCAAGTTACCATTACTTCAACCAGTACTATGAGTATGGATCACCATTCTACTCGCATGGATCAGAACAAACGGTGAATCAACCTTACGTAACAAACAACACTTGCTTTGGGCTTGAAAAGACTTTAACCACGAACAAGGAAGAAGTCGAGGAAGATCCAAGTGAAGACGAAGGTACTGAAGCTTTCACAATCGATGGTACTGAAGTTTTCGAAGACAGAGGTACTAAAGCCTTTGTAGAGGAGGGTACTGATGCTCTCCAAAGAAAAGTACAGTCCACAGCTCAAGCAGACCAGGGTTAAGAAGGAAGTTTTGAGCATTTCATGCAAAAGCTGATAAAAATAAAATTTGAAATGCCAACACAAGAAATGCTGAAACATAATCCTTGTTGCATGCAAATGTTACAAAACCTTGTGAAACTTAAGACACCTCCTACTGCAGCAAAATGGATATCATTAGCCGGAGATGAACATACCAACAATAAAGCTGACACCAATATCAAGATTAAAGATCCTGGAAGCTTCAATGTTCCAATCATTATTAATGGTGTGTTCTCGGGGAATGCTTTATGTGATTTAAGAGCTAAAATCAACCTGATGTCGCTTGCAACATTCAGAAAGATCGAAGGACTCATGATGATACTAGCTGAAAAGTTAGTAAGGGTAGCTGACGAAGCTGAAGAAGAACCAAAGGGAGTAGTGCTAAATGTGAATATTGTAGTAGAAGACTACGAGTTCTTAGCGGACATAGTAGTAATGAACATACCTGATTGTCCAATCACTTTGGGCAGACCTTTTCTGGCCACTGCACAAGCCCGAATCAACTTAGAATATAAGGAGATCATGCTAAAAACAAGAGGTAAATACTTGATACACAATATTTCACAGGATAACATAAGGAAGGATGCGGGTACTGAATGCCATGTACTGGATGACGTCGATCCTTATAAATCTCATGAACACATAGAACAACCTAGAGAAGAACAAGAAAAAAATGGAGCAGCTAACACAAGCACTGATGTTAGGGAAGAAACTACTGGGGGCTCCTGGTGGAAAACTCCTTATGAAAATTTTAAAGTCAGATACCGTGTTTTGCTGAGGCATCCAGAAGAGTTTTATGGGCACTTTGGAGGTTTACAATCAAGGGAAGGCTGGGATGGACCATTCACAGTCAAAAAGATTAAACAAAACAATGAAATTGTAATATGGGATGAAGTCAAGTGATAGACATATGTTGATCCTAGCGAAATCAAGTTGGTGGGTCAAGTAGAAGAAGAGGAACCTGCTCCAATGAGGTTTATGGCATCAAGGGCTGAGTTCAACACTTAGCTCATCCATGTAAAATTTTATACAAATTTATAGACTGTTAATCTTGATGAATCTCATTAGCGGTGTTCTATAAAAATGCATAGATTGTTAATCTTGATGAGTCTAAATAACATATCAAATTATTTTATATTTATGTAAAAATTTACATAATATGTTGTGAACTTGCAATTTAAAGGTCAAATTTAATTTTCTCTTTCTTAAATATGTAACAGCCTACAAACGACTGCAAAGTAATGAAGGTTGTAAAAGATCCAGGTTCAAGGTGGATGCATCAGTCATGTTTAACTCAGGGTCATTTCCCATGACTTCCAAAATCTTGTATGGAATGCACACTTCAAAGTCCATACTTCCTTCTTCTTTACTAGCAAACAAACTAATCTTTCCATTACTTTTGTTTGAACTACCACTTGAATTGCCACAAGATTTCCCCAACCAATATCTATATGGTAAGTACTGAACATTGAGGAACCACTGATGAACAAGGAATTACTATTGGCCACACTATCAGCCTTAACAAAATTTGGTGTTCTTGACCAAGATTTGTATTGACTCTTTAACTTCTCATCAGAGTGCAAAGCAATAACCTTGTACATCTCTAAAGCACCTTTACCAAGCCCACCTTCTTCTAATAGCTCCGTCACTTTCATTTTAACCCCACAAACTATCATAGAATTTTTAAAACAATCATATGATAGTGGTCGAACCAACCTTGATCTAACACTTTTATATAATTGTTAGATTGTGAGTGTACGCGCAGGCGTGCGTGCGCACGTGTGTTTGTTTGGGGATTATATTACACCAATGTAATGTTACACTACTCAATATTATTTTATTCGATTCATATTTTTTAAATTTGATGGTTAGATTATTCATATCATATAGATCTTCCATGTAAAATTTTATACAAATCAATAGACCTTTAATCTTGATGAATCTCATGAAAAATGCCGCATGACCCACGTGCAACATTTTAATCATAACTCAACTTAGTAATGTCTGAATAAGGTCAAACCAAAGCTAAAAGAAATATAACACCTATATTTACAACTTTCATGAAGGAACCTAAATCCAATTCTATACAGAGAGGGGTGCAAAGGATGGTTTCCTAAACCTAGGCAGAGTGTGCGATCGTGCTGACCTCTGTGTAGTATTTTTATCATAACTAAAGTTTTTGATGTCCTAATGGAGTCACTAAAAAGCTACATTAAAGCTAACATCCATATCTACAAATTTCATGTTTACATCGAAACCTAATTCAGAATATAAAATAGTCGAAAGTTGGATTTCCTAAGCCTTAGAAAAGAGCACGACCCTGCCGACCCATGTGTAGTATTTTGACCATATCTTAAGTTCTAGATGTTGGAATGAGGTCAAAACAATGTCAAATTAAAGCTAACATTCATAGCTACAACTTCGATGAAGACTCCAAATCCTAATTCTAAACAGAAAAGTCCCAGTGTTTACTTTTGTTTTCGATTACAGAAATCGCATATTTTCTGTGATTTTGCATATGCGATTTAGCCTTAAGGAACCTTTCCTAACTCCGTTTTCGACCCTAAAATCGACCCTAATCTTTAAACCATAATTACCCTATCATTCAAACACTAGTTCTTTGTTAACCTACCGGATTATCCACTCTTTTTAAGACTAAAATTCAATTCAAAAACCTAAACTGGTTTTCCTCAATTCTCATCTTTCAACTTCATCTTTCAATTCGTTCATCATCATTCTCTCATCAAAATTCACATCATAACAGCAACAACATATTAAAATTTAAGACAACCCTCCCATCATTGATTAAGATACCTAAAGTGCAAAGATTCTCCCCCTTACCTCGATGTTCGGCAAATTGATGAATTCATACGGTTGAATCTCCTTGGTCGTCCCTCTATGCCTCCTTTCCTCTTAACCCTAGTTTTCTTCTTTTGTCTCCGCTACCTTTTTCTCTAATTTGTTGTAACCATAATTCTCTAATCTTCTCCTCTATTTATAACCTCCAAGATTTTGTTTCTCACTTAATCTTTCTTGCAGGGTTACTATCCGCACCTCTATATTGGTTACCATTCTTGTTGTAACTTCACCGCCTTACTATTCACACCTCACTCTGCTTAAATCATTAAAACACTACTCAGCTCACTGACTACATCTCTTTTCTACCCAATTTTACTAATCCACCTCCGTTCGAAATCTACTTACTTATTCTTTCTAAAAACTATATTTTCTTCCTGAACATTATTTTTTTCCCGCTCTTTAACCGACTAACCATCCCATCCATTTTCTCTTACCTATTCTCCCAATGAATTCGAATAATTTAATTAATAAGTAATTAATATTATCTAACAACCAATACTAATAATAACAATAATACTAATGTTATCTAATAATAATATTAATAAACTAATATTAAAAAATTGAGGTGTTACACAGAACCCTCAAAAGGGTTGTATTGGCGAGACGAGTCTCATTTACTTTTAGGTCAGAGCCCTATCTTCAGAGGAGTTGCCTTGACGAGACGAGACTTGTTTACTTTTAGGTCCAAGCCCTCAAAGGAGTTGTCTTGAGACAAGACTCGTTTACTTTTAATCATTTTGATGTTGTGTTTCCAGATTGGGTAGTTTAATTTTACTATGCAATAAACACAAGATAATGGGTAGTTTAATTTTACTATGCAATAAACACAAGATAACCATGTACTAAAGGAGTAAGATAAAAATCATATTAAATAATTTGCATAATTAAGATGCTTCGGTTAGAGTTTAACTTTAATTTGCACACCTCACGACATCCGTATGGTATACTCTATAAATATGAAGTTCCATGCCTTCATAAATTCATTCATTTCCCCCTCACCAAATAGAAATGACCTCTGTCAAGGTGTACTCAAAACACTTAAGATTGAGTACATAGATGACAAAATACATAATTAAGAGGTACCTCTCACTTGGTACATCACCGGCATGGATCTATACTATTGTTCTTACAACAAGTACATAATTAATTTTGAGAAAAGCATAATAAATTTATTATTATATTACCCAAATAAAATTGAGTACATAGATGACAAAATGCAATATGGGTCCTTTCAAAAATAATAATAATACAATATGGGCCATGCACGCAATGAAGCTATGGGAGTTATCACATCATATGCATGCACTAAATCCACAAAGAAACCAAAAATCAAACCATTTTAATTAAAACAACGAGTAAATGAAATTGAAAATGAAAATCCAATGATACGAACGGTATGCCAGCTTGAAAAGTACATCGATCGGTTAGAACACCAAATTGGATATTCTAGACGGGGATTATGGAGTTGTTGAATGTAAACAATTAAGTTAAGACATGAACTTTCTCATTCTTAAACATGTAGACTCTCCGATCACTATTATAAACAAAAGTCTAATTTTCAGGTTCATTCAATAAATGATGTATACGGTCTATTATGTAAAGCATACATCATTTATAAAATGAACCTAAAAATTAGATTTTTGTTTATAATAGTGACCGGATGGTGTAACACTGTAACTACCTACAACCGACTGCATTGTAAAGAAGGTTGTGGAGGATCGAGGTTCCAAGTAGATGCATCGATCATGTTTAACTCAGGGTCATTTCCCATGACCTCCAAAATCTTGTATGGAAGACACACTTCAAACTCCATACTTCCTTCTTCTTTACCAGCAAACACACTAATCTTCCCATTACTTTTATTTGAACTACCACTTCGAAATGCCACTGGATTTCCCCAACCAATATCTATATCATAAATACCGAACAATGGGGAACCACTGATGACCAAGGAATTACTATTGGCCACACTATCAGCCGTAACAAAGTTTGGTGTTCTTGACCAAGATTCATATTGACTCTTTAACTTCTCATCAGAGTGCAAAGCAATAATCTTGTTCATCTCTAAAGCACCTTTACCAAGCCCACCTTCTTCTAATAGCTCCTTGACTTTCATTGTAACCCCACAAACTATCATAGCATTTCCAAAATAATCATATGAGAGTGGTGGAACCAACCTTGATCTAACACTTATACATAACACAAAATTCACTTCTTCATGTGGGTCAAGTTGTTTGGAACGGATCACTGAGCGCCAAAGGTGGGTGCAAAGTGCTTGCATGGAAGATTATTTTGTTAGTACCGGCCTCTACATTGGCTTTTAATTTTATTCTCATGATATTCTCCTTTGTAAAATGGAATATTCTCTCAGTTGGGATGAGTTGTTCTTCATCAGAACGGATCTTATTTTGTGGTGTTTTTATTATGAAAGGAAATCGTATGGGGCGCTGAATTCCGTTTGGAAATAAGCGTTCAAGTGTTGGAGGTACATATATTTGATGGCAAGAACCACGTGAGATTTCAGCCAATGAATTGATGAAATGCGAATTGGACATTCCATCAAGGACTACATGGTTCATTGTCCAACTAACAAAAGTACCGTCAACTAACTCTGTTACTTGGAATGCAAGCAATGGATGTGATGTACCTTCATAGTTTATAACTCCGTTAAGTGGAAAGAAGGAGTGGAAAATGGAAGGAAGGTACGTGGATCCAAGGATGTCGGCAACACATGTATTCTCTGCTTTTGCATGAACAAAGAGTGCACCGGCATTGTTGCATGCGATGGAACACGAGATAGTGTTATCTTCATGTTTAGTTATTTCGAGACGACCTGCAAAGGGTGGAAAGAATGCAAGAACATGGGAAAGAGACTGTTTAAAGTGTTGGATTTTGTTGGACGTGTTCACTACCGTGGGATGGTGATAAAGAAACCCCTTTTGGTTGGATCCAAACGGGAGGAACTGAAGATCCCACGGTGTTAACTCAATTTACGATTAGTTGAGTCACCTACATTTGGTGCCTTAATAGTAGTGGTAGAGAGAACTCGAAAAGCACTCATATTTGAGGTAACGTAGTGTTCAGCTAAGCCTTACACAAGATCCTTGTTGTTGTGATGAGAATGTGCACAAGTTATTACAATTTATATAGAGATTTTCTCTCAACGAATTCAAAAAAAAATATGTGCTTTCATTGATAAAGTAAAAGTAAGTTTTGTTAAAAATAAAAAATATACGTACTTGTGCTAAATTGCATAATTTTTCAATAAAAAAAAATATGTACTTGTGCTAAATTGCATAACTTTTCACAAGTCAATAATATGGGCTTGAAAATTTGGATTTATAGAAAATTAAATAGCCATGCATTTGACATGTTTAGGTAAAAAGCTACTATTGAAATTATTTTATTGTTTTATATAATAATTTATTTGTGTGAAAAGGCAAAATTTATTAAAAAATAATGTACATTGAGTATAAAGTGTGTAAAGAATAGATCAAAAGAATACAACCACAATATCAAAGTCATTGCTTTGCATACACCCCATAATTAATATATAAAAATGGCCCCAGCACAACAAGCAATAATCCTTCTGAAGAAAAAACCATCAGCATGATCAGCTCAATTTTTTTGTCAAAGATCAGCACCTTGTTTACACTCTAGATTTTAAACAAACCAATAGATGGGATGATCAATCATTTAAGAGCCAAAATGACCTATTTGAAACTTTTGAAACTTAAAGGACTAACTTGGGGATTCTGTCAAACTAAAATGACCTAATTGAAACTTTCGAAACTTAAAGGAGTAATTTGGGAATTATGTCAAACTAAAAACACCAAAAGTAATATTTAGCCTTTTTTAAAATTATAATTTGACCCCTCAAAATTTCTAAAATTTGCAAATTGTTCCCTAATTTCAATTTTCAAATTTGGCCCCAAAAAATCAAAATTTATAAAAGTTGCCCAAAAATGATGACAATGAATTTTTTTATTACTCCATCCCTATAAAAGTATTGAGAAATGAAAGTAATTGAATTGAATCATTTAAATTGACTGGAATTCTAAAATTTTTTAAATTTCTCAACCATCTCATCTGAACACATTTTTAAAGAAATTTGAAGTCTTGACAGAAATTTCACTGCTTCAATTTTAAAAAGTACAAAATGTAAGATTTTAAAGACAGTTGCAGATATACTTAGTATTCTAGAAAACTTGGTGCATGTTTCCGGTTATGAATAGGCTTTAGAAATTAAGTATATGGTATTTTATTTTTTTTGGGAACTATTACTTATAAAGGAACAAAACTAAGTAAATTACACTTCAATGATAGACTACGGTCGTGACACTTACTCTACTAAATTATTTTAAAAAAAAATGGGCATTTAGAATCAATACACATTTTATTTTATTTTGTTTTTCGGTTGACACCTTTGTCGAGTTGATGCTCTAATGATTTACCATATTTCAAAGTAGTTATGGCTTGACATATCTTTGAATCTTGTTTATACGGCCTTTCTTTTGTCACATCTTCATTTTTTGTTGAATAATTACTTTCCATATACTCATACTCATAATTGTCGATCGAAAACCTTTACCATAAATATTAACTTTTCATTGCTTACGATAACATGATTGATGTTTGTGTCCCTGGTTTAACCACTTCCAAATATTTTGGTGTGTTTCATAATAAGAAACATGACTAAAAATTAAGACAGGTTCTTCGCTTTATCTTTTACTTTTGCATTATATGATGTGATTTTTGATTAATTGTGATAGGTTCAATTGCAATAGGTTTTAAGTGATTGAATCCATTAAGAACTTTGAAGTATTTAGTGTTTTAAATTGTTATTTAATCACTTTTCATAATTGAATTAACTTGTTAATGATTTTATCATTGATCAAATATTTTGTGATTTTCATAGGTAGTGATTTCTTTGTTTAAGGTGTAAATTTGATTTGATATTGATTAGGGTTTGTAATTAAGTATTTTGATGATGGAATAACATATGATATTTTTTGCTATTCTTTTAGTTATTTTCTTTGCATTTGAAGGCAAATAAGAGGTCATTTAGAAGAGTTGTCAATGGTTTGAAGAACATTATGTATTGTTTTCATTCGAGTCGTTGTAATTCAGTTTTATCATAAATCATGCAACTTCATATGTGATTTGAGTCTGCTTAGTGAGAAGACAATACAAGGTTAAGAAAATTCATTTCAAATTTCAAGACATTTCAAGACGAAAGATTACTTGAATAAACCAACAATAGTTGCACACTTTAATCGAAATAAATGTAAAATTAGGAGTCCATAGACTACTAGTGTTTTTTCAATATTCATAAAAATTATAATTGTTTACACATATCTTTTGCAGACAATAGCAACACTCTTGTAGAGGTCAAATATATTAATAATGTTGTTTAGGAAATTTTAGAGTATGTTAGGTACTATTGGGCCATTTTTTTTCTTTGCTTACATTGTACAAGTATCTGAGATATGGAACAAGGTTTAATATTTGAAGCAACAAAAATTACTATTTAAAATTGAAATAATTAACATTCCTTTTTACCTTAACCTAGGGAATTTGGTTGACAAAACCAATGCATCAAATTCGACCACTTGTAGTCATAGTGGAATGTGAAGTCCTCATAGAAAAGAAAGTAACATTCAGTGTCTTTGTTGACATGACTAAAATGAGATTATACTAAGATGCTACTATCATGTAAACTATAGATTGTATGGTTATCCATTTATCTAAAAGTTATATCTTTGAATAATATCTCACTGCTTATCTTTGAATAACTATTAGAGACTACTATTGGATCTCCTCTAATCATCCAATTCTTAGAGAATTATCGACCAACCATCCAAATCTTTGAAACACCACAATTTTCATCTGTTTCAATATTAATCATGTCAGCAATATATGGTTGAATATGCTAAAGAAAATGTACCAAGAACTTTGAGGGTTGCTTCTCATAAGGTTGAAATTGTTGTTTACACAACCTCGAGGAGGGTTGAGATCGTTGTTTACACGACCTCTTCGACGAAACTTGAGAATAAGAATATATTTTGTGAGCATGTTAAAAATATTAAGGACCCTGACACACATCAAATCAAATCCATTAAATTTCTTGCACTTCTTCACTCCTCCTTTAGTTTAAACTTTATTAGGTAATGGACACATTGAAATTATAGTTGGATACGAAAGTTCACTCACACACCTTAATTTTCAGAGTGTTACTTTTCCCACCCTATGGTCTTCTCGCGCGCCCTGCAAAAAATCCAAAAATACCCCTGGTCCGGATTATGTTTTTCGGACCATATTGTTAGTGTTTCTGGATTATAAAATCCGAACAAAGACGATATGAATATTTTGTGTCTTTCTTTGATGTCAAGGGTCTCTGTTGACCGTTATATGAACCCCACACAAGCTGAAATGCTATTGCATGGTTCATAGGAACGGTCAACAATGACCATGACACCACAAACACTCCTACAAAACTTAAAATTTTTGAAGAGAATGGCAGAAAAGAGGTGAAGAGAGTTCCGGAAATTATAATCCGAACAAAGACGAAATGAATATTTTGTGTCTTTCTTTGATGTCAAGGGTCTCTGTTGACCGTTATATGAACCCGACACAAGCTGAAATGTTATTGCAGGGTTCATAGGAACGGTCAACAATGACCATGACACCACCGACACTCCTACAATACTTAAAAAATTTGAAGAAAATGGAAGGAAAGAGGTGAAGTGAAGAATGAATGTATTTGTTGAAGATGGAAGCCTATTTATAGCCTTAAACAAGTCCTAGGTCATTAATACAGTCAATGAAAACGTGTTAGTAGTTGTAACCGTCCAACCACTAATTGATGGCACTCTTTCAAAAGAAGCCAATCAATTTTTCAAAAGAAGCCAATGCTGAAGCATTTCGGATTATACATTCCGGAATGTCCTTAGCCCTACAAAGAAGTGCAAACGTTCCCCTCGTTCACCATAAGAGCACCATAATCGCACTAATCCGGAAAATATATTCTGGAATTCAAAGGTGCATTCCGGATTGTATATTTCGGAACGCCTCAGTGCCATGGCCGGTGGTCTGCACCACACACATTTATCGGTGGTCAAGTCAAAAAAACGTGTTTTACCACGTTTTTTGACTGCATTAATGGTTTCCCAACCATTTTTCACCCACCCCTCCCTATAAATACCCTTCCAAACCCCACCATTTCTCACACCATCCCTCTCCTCCTCTTCTTCCTTCTATAACCATGGTTTTCCATCGTTGGCCTTTCATAGATAAGGGTCTCGTTGAAAACTTTCAGGGTTTGTATGAACGGTCAATGAGGATGGAACCGCGCTGCAACGAAGGGCGGTTCATCTGAGGGTCATGTGGGTCAGTGTGGTTATTAGCTTCGCCTGTCGGGGCGTAAGTCTGAGCACCCCCCACCTCCCTCAGGGGCATTGGTTTCTTCTTCCCGCCCTCCTCTTCCCCCCCTCCTCCGGTTTTCCTCCAATAGCCAAGCTACTGCTATGTCCTATCACATAGCAGTGGTTAGGCTCTTAGGAGATTAGAATTAGTCTCTTAGGAGATTAGAAATAGATTTAGGATGTTATGTAATAAGCTTAAAAAGCTTGAAAATTATTGTAATGTATTGTTTATGTCCAACTTTGATCCATTTTTTTGCGTCTTCTTCTTGTTGACCTTCCATTCTTAATTTCCTTCTTTAAATATGAAGTGAATCTAATGTAATCAATACACTAAGTTGTATCTTTCTAAATTAGACACACAAGGGGACCCATATGTTAATCAGAGTGTGTAGCCACATACTGTTGGTTTGTAGATACCCAACTCTCTCAAACTTTTCAAGAATGTGCCTCAAAGAAGCTATCTCTTAAAATGGATTAGTGTGTGTGCTCTACTTCTTATATTTTTTTAAATGAAGCTCTAATGTTTCAAAATTATAACTTTATGTTGTCATGCTTACCTTCACAACATTTACACAAGCATGGTCTTTGTCAGTCAAAGTCACCTAGATAAATAAGCATTGATTAATAAACATTTCTTTCAACTACTCTAATGCTCAACATAAGTATTATACAAACCCAGATTTCATATAAGAAAATGTCAACTTTGATGATTTCATACCTATAATTTCAAGCAGTGGCAATTTCTATTTGTTAGTTTTGTATGTATTGTCCATTATCAACATGTTCAACAACTTTATTGAAACTAGAAGCGCCTAAAAATATCTCTCATCACATCTAAGTTATATCTTTTTCATCCTCTATCAACTTCAACAAATGTATAGTCTTTGTTACAAGACCTCTTACTTGTTTTTGATGCATACTCTTCTGCATACATATTTGGGTGATCCAAGTTACATTGTCCTTCTCTTGGTCTTGCAACGACAAAAGTTTATATCTCAGTCGAACATGACACTTTGTTAAATCACAACATATTTTTGCTCATTTGCACTTAGATTCTCAACAAATGTATGACCTTCTAATGTATCAGATAACCCGTGATTGTGAAGTCCACACATTATGTCAACTTTCCATCCAAAACATCTTTCATGATAAACTATCAACTTCCTTATAATTTTCACCTTGGCCACAATCTCAAATTAGTTTATTATTCCTTCTTTGCCATGTCTCTGTTGGAATATTTTATTATTTTATTATATTTCAATATCATAATGTGGGCAAATATCGTAATAATAATTATATTAACTATTTATCAATTGTGAGCCTTAATTGATTAGTGATCAAATTAAGTAATAAGGCTATTAGATTTCTAATTAGATAATTAATTAAATATTTAATTAGTTGATATGGACTCAATGAGTGGATGTCCGGATGGCCCATTAACGGAATAATGGGAAACCCTAATGGCCATCCAATATAAAAGAGGCTATGGTCCCCAATATACCGAACACGGCAAACTCTCTCTTCTCCCCATCTGAAGAGAACTTGAGGCATAAAGGTACCGGTTGAGGAAGAACCAAATCAGCCGCCGCTAATGTTGTTGTTTATTTCAAGATCATTATCTCCTCTGTTTATTTCAAGATCATTATCTCCTCTCTTTCTTTATCGTTGTTGTTGAGAGGATTAAGCTTTATCCAGGTATTCCTAATACCCTAATCTTTAATATTCTTGATAAATCAAACATGTCGTAGATCCGATCATAATCATGTTCAATGTCTTGTTTGCTTCCGCTATTGATTCATAATTGTTGAACATGTTTTATGAAATCTGTTTTTTATTAAGACCTAAATTTCCAACAAGTGGTATCAGAGCGGTCTTCATGTTTGATCTATTGGGATTTTTATGTTTAAACCTATTCGATTGATATATATGGATCAATCATCCATATATTTAAGTTCAATTTTTTGTTTGTTGTGGCGTGACACATGTCTACAATCCATTTTTTTTTTCCTATTTGTAAACTAGTGTCGAAATTCTTTTCCCGTAAAGCCTTTGGGATGCTATTTTTTTTTTTCTTTCTGATCATCGAAGCCTTTATCATATATAATGAATTTGTGAATCGCGTAAAAGACATATAGAGAGTTTTGCAAAATTTTCATTGTGCATATGCATATTTAGATATGAACGTATATTCTTTTGATTTTTATTCAACTGTATGAACCCTATTTTGTTATTTGGGAATATTTTCTTTTAATTTTTTCGCTACATATATACGATGATATCGTGCAATCTATTGCACGTGTGGCTTCATCGTTTTCTTTACTATGCATGATTGGAAATTCTTGTCTCTGGTAATTATGTTGCGTATATACATGAATATGAAAGCATGACATAAGGTTTTGGTTTTGATTTGTGCTTGCCGATGATATCTACTGTTTCATTGTTTTTATTTTGGATCTGCATTGTGGGTGCAAGCTTAATTTTTATGTTATATAGTTTAAATCAATTTTGAATCTGGATCAGAAAAATCCCAAATTATTTCGGATATTTTTTTGTTGCCGTAAAATATTTTAATGCCGATTTTATGCAGCTTAAGTGTCTTGCTTTAGTAAATTTGAGACACTTTTAATTTCTAATTTTTAGGTTAAAGTTGTCTTTTGTGATTTGTTTCGAAAGAAATTAATTTAGTTATAATATATATTTCACTAACTATATTTTGATATCACATTGATAATTACTATTGTCATTGAGAATTATAATATAAGGATAAACATAGCTTTATAAGGATTATGATTCTCGTACTTATTTGTGATAATAAGGTTCATATTTGGAAATATATATTTATACTGATTATGTTTTATACATTTGGGTGACAACTGATTTCATTTTTTTATAGTAGAAAATGAATTTTGATTCACATAGATTTTGTGCATAAAGTTTATTTTGAAAAGTAGGCACATAAGGATTAAAATATATTTGTGATATATTTGTTGCCTTTTTATAATGAATCTCAAAATATTATGAACAATTTTTTTGTACATAAGGTAAGAATTTGGTTCTTTAAAGTTTGAGAAATAATAATTATAGTTTTGTTTGTTTATTTATAAACATAAAGTATATTTCCTTATTTAGGAAATAATTGAGTTTAGAGTTATTCATTAATTTATTTAAAGAATCAATTGGTATATGTGAATCAATTGTGGCATGAATATTTTGGTGTACATAAGGTTCAATTTTCTTTTGGTTTGTAATTGAATATTTTTCTTATAGCATGATTATGATGTTAGAGTTTATTGTTATTAAGTTTTCTACAATAATATTTTGTCTTATCATGCATTTTGAATATATCTCATGCTATGTTGTTGTTGCTTTTAAGCGATGTATGTAAATGTATTGTCATACACACATTGGTGTGATTTGTGAATTGCATCTTCTTTCAAATTCGTGAGTTTGTCTTCACACTTAAGTATTCATACACACATTGGTGTGATTTGTGAATTTCATCTTCTCTCAAATTCGTGAATTTGTCTTCACACTTAAGGGTTGTCGAGTGACCTTATGGTTACTTAGCAACATAATGGACTAATTCAGCCTACATTATGTCGGTAGTGCCTTGTAAAATTAAGACCATTCCCATTTAAATTCATTTATTGAATTGTCTAGTAATTTTGGTTGTTTTGGATGAAACAACAAGTTGCAAAAGTAACCTCTGTTGCGTAGATTTGATTCAATTGGAATTACAAAAGATGTAGTATGAAATTGTTCATGCGAGCTGTTTTAGTCGGCCAAAAGGAAGGCACAGCTTGGCCGAATAATTACATACCTGCGATGGTAAATATGCGGTAATTATTAAGGTTTCCATGTGGATAATGAGGATGTCAAAAGACACCCATTATCTGACAGGACTTCTTAAGTTTTATCCATGTGGATAATGAGGATGTCAAAAGGCACCCATTGTCTGACAGGACTTATTACCATATTTGATCATTTCATTGAGATTACTGTTTGCAGTTAATTCTTAGCAGTCAAAAGATTGTGTTTTAACGGTGCGTTTGGTATCTTGTTTTTGGTCTTTTAATTTACAACTTGTGATGTTAAATATGTGGTAATTCTTTAATTTTCCATGTGGGTAATGAGGATGTCAAAAGGCACCCATTATCTGACAGGACTTATTACCAATATTTGATCATTGCACTGAGAGTACCGCTTGCAATTAATTCTTAGCAGTCAAAAGATTGTGTTTTAATGGTGCGCTTGGTATCTTGTTTTTGTCTTTTAATTTACAAATAAAGATAAATTGTGCATGTCTTATAGTTAATTAATTTTGACATGTTGGCTAATGTTGTGTGAGTGTAAACTCATTTAAGTATTTAAGAGTTTACATCTACACTTGTGATGGTAAACACACGACAATTATAAGAATTTATTCTTTGTCAAAGTAAATTGTCATTGTTTGATCATTGCTATAAAATACCACTAGCAATTGATATTATTGTTTAAAGACTTGATATTGATGATGCACTAGGCATTTTAGTGAGTGCTTTTGCTGCTCTTGTTCTCTTTAAATTAATATAGTTTGTGTATCTGCTAATTTGAGTTAAAAAAATTTTTAACTCTTAAAATTCTAATTTTTAGGATTTAAAGAAGAACATTGATATTGTTCTTGGATCTAGACCTTAGATAAGGATGGTGAAACTCACATTATCTCACAAATTCAGTACCTAATGTGAGAATCAAATTTGACAAGTGAGTATACACCAAATTCCATAGGTCACGTGTGATCATAAAGCTAAAATATCATATATATTAGAGGTGTTGTTTAAGATGACAAATCTTTTTTTTTTTGTCATATTTCCTTTGTTTAAACTAAGGTGCTTTTGAAGCAATACAGAGAAAGACAAGCTCTCATTGGAGAGTGAGTATTCTATTAAGATTGTTAGGCAAAGAAAATATTAAGAGCACATTATGTAAATATTTAATCTTGCTGAGACATTATAATTTCGACTATCAGGTGACTTGTTCGAAAATTCAGCATTTAGTATTCTATTTGCACAATTAAGTTTATAACTGTTATAGTTAGAAATGATCTTTTGAAGGATCAATTCATAAAGTGTGCAAATAAAGAAAAGCTGAAGCAAGAGAAAATAAAATAGTGCTCATTCGAAAAATACCTCAAAAGATAAGGGCAAATAAAGAAAGATAGTCTTGACTGACTTATGTCCAATGATGTTGAAAGATATATCAATTTAGAATGGACAAAGTCGATAAAGATTGCTTTATTCATTTTTTGAACCAATTTTAGATTGTCGTTACTAATTTTTTTTTTTTTGTATTTAAAAGACAATTTGGTGAATCATTATTTGAATTAATTTTTGTTTTAATTTATCTTTGAATAAGTCAAGATATTTTGAGTTTTATTTTCAAATGATGATTCAATGTGTCTTTTAAGTTCAATTATTAGAGTCGATTCAGTTATGATTGTGACATTCTATATTGTTTAAGGTTTTGAATACTATAAATTTTTCGTCCCACAAATTAAGGAAATTTTGAGACATAAATTGTTAAATTTTCTTGAGGATATTGAGTTTGGGGGAGAGATATGGTAATAGAACAAAATTGAATGAGGAAGAATTAGTTCTAAACTAATTCATGTAGTTACTATTATAGTATTTTTGGATCCTCATAAGGACATTATTGTTCTTCCTCTCAATCAAGTTAAAAAATTAATTCATATAGTTCAAACTCAACACCCTCAAGAACTAGGGCTTCTGGTGTCATAAAGAATTGACTGAAAAGAGAAATTATATTTGGTTTAATCGAAAGACTCTATTAGGACAGTCATGATACTAGTTTGCTTATTATAGCTACATAAGATGGATGGCAATACAGCGTTTCTTAATGGCAACATTAATGATACAATATGGTGCAACTGAAGAAAACTTTTGTGTCAATGGATACAAAGTAGATGGTTTGCAAAGTCATGAAATCCACTTATAAGTTAAGAAATTTGTCTCTTTAGTGTTACCACAAATTCTCATTAAGTAATTGTCTCATTTGGTTTTGAGATAATATTATGGAGAACTGTGAATTTAGAAAGCTCAGTGGGAGTAAATTTATATTTTGAGTTTAAATGTGTCGATTTTATTTTATTTAGTCAACTATGATATATGTTTGTTATGTGAAACCAAGGAAATCTCTAACAAAAGTTTAGCGATGAAAGATCTTGGGGACACTTCTTTTGTATTAAGTTTTAGATACTTAGAGATTACTCTCAAAGTATCCTTCAGATGTCACAAAAGGTTTATATCAATAAAGTTGAAAATAAATTGACATAATAAATTATAGGTGACAATCACTGAGAGAGACTTTCAGTCTCAAATATTGCCCATTAGAAAATTTATAAATTCAGAAAATTAAGTATTTTCCTACGCTTTGTCTATAGGATTTTTATGTATGATCTTATTTATATGCATTTGGAAATAACATATATAATCAGATTGTTCGGCAGATACTTGAGCAATTCAAAGTTTGAATTGTTGAAAAGAAACCTTAAGGATTATTAAAGAGAACAAGAGAGCTTATGCTCACATCAGAGATCTGACAATTTGGAGATCATTTTTGTGTCAGACTCTGACTTTTGGATGTCAGTATATGACATACATCCTAACTCATGAAATGACTGTAAGTATTTATGTCACTTGGTTGCATATCGTTAAAGGCATTGAAAGACCACTCAAGTTATATAGTGACATAATTCAGTCGTATAGTTATTTGATAACAAAGTTTATAAGGTTCATTACCATATAGATTATTGTTGTTGAATGATAGAACAAGTAGAGACAAACTTTATGCTAGCTGATCCGCTATTCAAAGACATGACACATAAGGTCTTTCATATGATTGTTGTCATTAAGGATGTCTTGGATTAGTGGGAGTCTCTTTTACTTTATGTTCTATACTTTTGTTTTGGTATTGATACAGACTTTATGTTATGATTTTCTGCAGATATAAAGTTCATGAGGTTATATTTATTATAACCATTTCTGTATCATTTTGTGCAAATATTGAATTTGCAAACTTCAGTTTTGATCTCACTAAAGTTTTCAGTTGGATCAGTTGGAAATAGACATGATTTAGAGATCACATTACATGAAATTTCCATGCCACTCATCCATATCGATCTATGTCATCAAGTGCATTGGTATGGTGGTCGTCGGGGTTCCGTCACGTTATACGTCAGTGACGACAGCCGCGGTGGTCCCATTATTAATGTATGAGGTGGACCAGATTGTAAGGTTGAAATCTAAAGATAAATAGCATTCAATTGCGCGCCTAAAGAATTCTGATATAGTTATTAAGATATGTAGCCCAAGTGGGAGATTGTTGGAATATTTTATTATTTTATTATATTCCAATATCATAATGTGGGCAAATATTGTAATAATAATTATATTAGCTATTTATCAATTGTGAGCCTTAATTGATTAGTGATCAAATTAAGTAATAAGGCTATTAGATTTCTAATTAGATAATTAATTAAATATTTAATTAGTTGATATGGACTCAATGAGTGGATGTCCGGATGGCCCATTAACGGAATAATGGGAAACCCTAATGGCCATCCAATATAAAAGAGGCTATGGCCCCCAATATACCGAACACGGCAAACTCTCTCTTCTCCCCATCTGAAGAGAACTTGAGGCATAAAGGTACCGGTTGAGGAAGAACCAAATCAGCCGCCGCTAATGTTGTTGTTTATTTCAAGATCATTATCTCCTCTGTTTATTTCAAGATCATTATCTCCTCTCTTTCTTTATCGTTGTTGTTGAGAGGATTGCCATGAAAGCTTTATCCAGGTATTCCTAATACCCTAATCTTTAATATTCTTGATAAATCAAACATGTCGTAGATCCGATCATAATCATGTTCAATGTCTTGTTTGCTTCCGCTATTGATTCATAATTGTTGAACATGTTTTATGAAATCTTCTTTTATTAAGACCTAAATTTCCAACAGTCTCTGTATTATATTAATGATAACAATCACTTTATTTTTAATTTCAACCTCCCAGCCTAGTCTAGTACATCTTCTCGTTTATCAAACACATGTTTAGTATTAAATGCATTAGTTGTGTCTCTAAATAATTTGTTATTTTTAGGGATCTAAATAATTAGTTTTTATTGCATAATTGATGCATCTCTATATCCTATTAAAAAACACGATATTGTTAAAGACAAAAAAACCTACCAACCAAAGAACTTGGAATAAGTTTTCCGGTAGGTTTTTCAAAAATGTTATATCAAGTTTCCCAAAAATCTTAAACCAAACTAGAAAACTTTACCTTGTTTTCTAGGTTGACAACATTGGCTATCAAAAAGCTTAAATCAAGTTTTTCAAATTTTCTTCAAACTAGAACTTACCATAAAACATTATGTAGGAGTGAACTCATGCTAAATCCGAAAAGGTTGAAACTGAGAGTGAAAAATGAAATGATAAAATGTAAAATTGAAAAGGGGTAAAATTTCTATTTTAACGTGTTTGTAGGGGTAAAAGGTCAATAGTGGTAAAATCGACAATTTTCAAAATTAGAATGCTTAATGGGCCTGAACCTAATATTGCTTGAATGTTGTTGTTCTCACATCCATAGTTTCTTAGAAACACATGGAAATGATTAAAAAATCATAGTGGTAGTTATCTACCCCTGGCTTTAAAATAGAAAACCGAGGGCAGTTAACTATCGCTAAGTTTTTTTGGTTATTTCCATGTGTTTCCAAGAAATTATGGAGGTGAGAACAACAACTTTCATATTGCTCAATTGATGGGCCATATTATTCTTAAAAACAGCCCATATTAATCATAAGTTATTACATTCCAAAAAAAAAAAAATATCGATTACTAATAATGAACTTGTAACAAATTCAAAGAGCATATGAGAGTGAAACCCTAGTTGGCATTGCTGTGTAGCGGCGAAAACATCACCATTAGCATTAGCCATGGCTTCTTCAAAGACTGTGAAGGATGTTTCACCTCACGGATTTGTCAAGGCTTACTCAGCTCACCTCAAACGATCTGGCAAGGTATGATTTTCAATTTTTTTTTTTGTTGCAAAGATTTGAAATTTATTTTAAACCCATCAATTTTTCTTTGTTTTGTGAAATGGGTTTTTAATTTTTTTTATATTAACCCTTTTTTTGGTTTTTTAAGTTGAGTTTATAGTTAATTGTTGTGTTCTGTAGCTGAATCAAATGGTTAGATATTGTTGTTGTTTAAGATTTGTTATGGTTCTGTTACACTTAAATTAATTAATTAATCAATTAGTGTTGGATGTGAAGATAACTACTGTTGTAGGCTTAATGTATGTTTGGACTAGCTTATTTTAAGGAATTAATCAGTTTTTAATTATAGGTATTACTAGTGCTTTTGAAAATGAAATGTTATTTTTACATGAAAAATATGAACCAAACATGCCATTGATTATCGAAAATACAGGCAGTTTATGAAGCAAACATGCTATTAATAAATTGATTAATCAATTAATCAACTAGTTTTATAGGTTTAGGGCCTGTTTGGATTGGCTTATTTGAGTTTATCCACTGGCATAAGTTTTATGATACTTTTTTGGAGAATTTATGAAAACAGCTTATGACAATTTTCAAGTTTTTTTAAACGTATTTTCATAAGTTCTCCAATATAGCATATAGAAACAACTTATAACATTTACAAAAATAATTTAACGTTACATTATCTTTTGCTGTGAAAATAACTTATGCAAGCTTATACATAAGTTCTCATCATCATAGTGCTTGTGCCTGCATATAAGTTGTATATCTAAAAGGTCCTTAATGCATGTTTAGATTAGCTTGTAGTCAAGGAAATTATCAGTTGTTTATTGCGGCATACTAATAGTGCTTTTGAGAAAGAATTGTTATTTCCCCCTATGAAAAAAATTTGAAACAAACATGCTATTGACTATAGAAAATACAGACTGTTTTTTAAGGTGTTGTATACTAAGCATATATGCCTTTTGTGATTATTTCACTGACAGTTTGATGCTTGTTTTTGGGATTATTTTTGGAGAAAAATTGTTTTTGTTAAAAAATGTATGCAAGTAGGGCTGGCAATGAACCGAGCTAACTCGAACAAAGTTCGGAGTTCGACTCGACAATTAACTCGTTGAACTTGGTTCATGAACCAAATGAGCTGAACTTGAGCTGATAATTAAGTTCGTTAATTAAATGAGCTGAACTTGAGCTATATACAGTTCAGCTCGTTTGGTTCATGAATTAACTCGATAATATATAAGAGAAAAAATAAAAGCCAATTATAATAGTGTAACACAGAATGTTGATGCAATGGCAGTCTTTAAAGTGCAACTACCATTCTCCCCTAGTAATATTTATTTTTGAGGGACATTGGTATTATTATTTAGTTTTCTGGTACATATTATTCTTCCATATGGATATGAGTTATCATGTACTAGTCTGATAGAGACACAACGTTTTGGTAATCTTCGTTTTATTTTAGTTCAATCTTTGCCTTTTAAAAAAAAAAAAAATTGAAAGGCCAAAGATGTAGTTTTATTGAAAAATAAAAGATTTTTAAATTGTGTGATTTGAGCTAAAATTTTGAGCCTAACGAACCGAGTCGAGCTGAACCGAGTTGTTCGTGAATCTTAAACGAGCCGAACTCGAGCTCAAAAAAAAGTTCGTGTCGAACTCGAGTCGAGTTTCGTGCATAATGCAAGTATTTATTCCAAACTATGTTTGTCCACATGATTTTGGGAATTGGGTTGGCTTTCCGTGCTATGGATTTTGAAAAGCTAGCATGTTCGATTGTGTGTATACATTATAGCCTTATCAGATTTCGAGCGCAAAATTTCTGATTTAAAAAAAAAAAAAAAATAAAAACTAAATTTGCATTGACATCTGTACCGTTTGATGTTGATTGAAGAGTCCAAATGGGGCTTGCTGCTTGCAGCCACATTGCACGCATTCCGCATTGGTCGTCCCTTATTCGGTTTTGTTATTTGATTTAACAAGTTCATGATTAGTTTTGTGTACATTTTAATTTGAATTTTATTCTTTTGATTCTAAATAGTTGGAGCTGCCTGAGTGGACTGATCTTGTCAAAACTGCAAAATTCAAAGAATTGGCTCCCTATGATCCTGATTGGTATTATGTTAGAGCTGGTGAGATTTATTTCACTCATGAGTTTTCGCTGTAAATTTACTTAAACATGATACTTCTAATTCTTGGTATTTTGTTGCTGCTGGTAATTTTGCAATGATTTAATTTTTGTACTCAATTTCAGCTTCCATGGCAAGGAAGATCTACATAAGAGGCGGTCTTGGTGTTGGTTCATTCCAAAGGATTTATGGTGGGAGCCAGAGGAATGGAAGTCGCCCTCCACATTTTTGCAAGAGCAGTGGTGCTATTGCTCGTCACATTCTTCAACAGTTGGAGAACATGAACCTCATCGAGATGGATACCAAAGGGTAGAACTCTTTTTTCCTTTGCTCCGTTTTACTTAGCTCATAATGTCATTAAAACCTGCTTGAAAATTAATGCTAACATTGTGGTTTTTTTTTTTTCCTTTGAAGATATATCATTTATAGAATGATAGAATGTGAGTTACATAATAAAAGAGTAGATAAAATATCACAGGCCTAGTACTATTTCTCTCAACTGCTTATTGTGAAGTCCTAAAATCTAGTCTTCATACATAAAAGATAAGCTCTGTATCCCCGTGAGCATAGCTCAGTTGGTAGGGATAATGCATAATATATGCAAGGTCTGGGGTTCGAATCCTAGACACCACCAAAAAAAAAAAGATAAGCTCTGTTTTTTATTAATATTTTTTAAAAATACTGTTTGGTATGCGATCTTATACATAAAAGTTTTTTTTTAAATTATATAATCTAGCTTATGCGGTCGGTCTTATACATAAGCCCTCATCATGATACGCGCTTGTGCTATAAGTTGCAAATAAGCTGTTATCCAAACAGCTCTAAATCTACTTGAGCTTATACACCGTACAGTATTGTCTGTAGCAAGTTTAAAGAAATGCAAACCCAAAAAAGATGCAAACTTGATTTGCATCAAGGATTTTGATGTCTTTACAACTCCATTTTTTCTGAATATCAAGGATGGCAAAAGCTAGTTTAATAGTTACTCTAATTATTAGTATTGCTGTGATGTGAAATTATTGATTCTAATCATAGGTTATTATTTTTCTATTTTGCATTGTATTACTATCATTAAGCATCACACATTTGAAGGATTCATTTAAAATATATTTTTATATCCCAGTGGCAGGAAAATTACATCCAGTGGCCGGCGGGATCTCGACCAAGTGGCTGGACGGATTCTAGTTGCACCTTGATTTGTCAGCAAAAGCTTAATGAAACTTTTTATTTGGAGAAGTTTTGATGCCATATTATGCCTAAATTATGGTTTTAGCTACCTAATATCTTTTAAATTTGACATTAAATGTTTCTTTTAGTCATTTAGATTATATTTTCTTACATTTTAAGTTTTATTTTTCATTGAAGATTGTTCAATCTTCACTCTGGACATTATTGATCATTATCAATCTTCACCTTTGACATTATTTCTTTGCCTAATTACACGTTTTCGGATCACACAAAAGAGACATCAATTTAATTTTTGGACCACCAAGGAGACTTAACATTGCCATATTTGACCTAAATAATGTACAAGGTCAATTATAAATTGAACCTAACCTTCACCATATGCAACTTAACATTAGCCTGTTTATTTAGAAAATAGAAATTTAGAAAATAGAAACCATAATTGATTTAAATATGATAAATAGGGTATCTCAACATAGTTTCGAAGAATCTAACCCTTGTTCATCTTTCAAATGTAAGATCAACAACAACTTTGTCATGCATTGGAGCGAAACGCTTGATTTTTTTACATTTACAAGAGGCATTAAGGACACGCTAATGTGTTTCACCAGTGAAAGGGAAAGTTTAACAGTAAAGAGCAATTCTTATGGTAAAGTAGCATTGTCATCTATCAAAGCTCAAGCTTTATCATTTTTATTTTTTTAAGCAAAATCCAAGATCGATAATTATAATGACCATTTTGTGAAATTCTTTAATTACTTAATTCTTAATGTGTGTGTTCATTGCAATCTGTCACTTTTGTACTAAGAGACAACTTGTGCGGCAACTTTACAAAATGTGTAAGTTCGGAAGTTGCTTATGTGAGAGAGTCTTGGTGTAGAAGGGTGCAAATCTATCAAATTGAGGGAGTGCAATTAATTAAATATAGGAGTAGAGATAATTGGGGCAAATCTATCAAACTGAAGGAATTGTTTTTCGCAGCTACAACATGATGTTGTAACTGGTCTGGTCTGTTCGATTTTAAATCAGTGGCTGAGACCGTTTTACCGTATGAAATTGTGTTTGAAATCCGACCTGTTTGATCTAAAACCTAGAGTCGAGATCCACTAGAACATGTAACTACGTGAAACTCTACAACAAAAAATCCGAGTAGGTATGTCGCTGATTCCAACTATGTTGACACCCCAATTTACCACCAACAACGCTTTCAAAATATTATACATTTTTAAAAAAAATAATTCTAATTGTTAGACTATTTGAACAAAAAAGAAGAGTTGTAGTAATTCTTTTATGAACATGAAATGCTTCTTTGTTTTGGTACAAGAGCATAACATTTATTTTTTTTATTTGAATTACTAGAAAAATGCTCTTTTTTTTTTATCAAGTAAAAATGCTCTTTTTATAGGAAAATGAAAAAACATTCAAATCAAATATTTTATCTGGTCTTTATTATAAAATAAAGTTTACCTTTTCAATTTATTTAATAAATGATATATTTAATCTCTCATATATACTAAATATACTCCCTCTGTTCCTATATCTAAGTATCATTTTGACTAAAAATTTGTCTCTAAATATAAACCATTTTTTAAATTATTAGATGTATTTATTATTTTCTTTCCTAAACATACTTCTAATTAATACTATTAGTTTGTCTTAAAATATGAAAATTCAAATTTAATATACATACAAACAAATGACAATTTGATAATATTAACATACAAAATAATTACATTAATTGCACTGATAACTTTTTTAAAAAATGTAAAAGATGCTTACATGAATGAAGTTTATTTGATCTAACAAAAATACAAAAAAGGACGAGATCCATTTAATGTTGACGTAATGTCGTTGATGATTTTCTCGTGAGCTATTATATCACATGGCTGTCCTGATTTCTCTTGATTTTATGTACAAAGTGGGTCTACTGATTTTATTACTGGTGTGTAAATGATTGGGGTGCTATATGATTGCACTCATTATATTTACAATTTTCTTTTTGATAAAAAGACTTCATTTTCATTTTTTTTGTCAAGTAAGTTAGTGGTTAGATGCACAAATTTTTTAGATACATCTAATAATTAATGTATTTAATTTACAATGAAGACCGGATACATTAATTATTAAATGTATCTAAAAAAATAATTTTTTCTTATATATAAGACTGGAGGGAGTAATTAATAAAAAAAGCCACATAGGAGTGGTAGAATAGTGGTATGTCGGCAAGGATGTCAATGCATCACTACACCTAAATTAAATGGGTCCAATTAGTTTTGTTTTTTGCTTTCATATGTTAATGTTAGTCAAAGTTGATGGGGCAGCAGTAAGGTGACATAAAATTGGTGATATTATCCCCGTGAGCTTAGTTTAGTTGGTTGGAATATCGCATTTTATATGCAGGGGTCGGGGTTCGAACCCTGGACACTCCACTTCTCCACAATTAAATTGTGTGAGCTCTAGCCACTAGGCTACTTGACCCAAAAAAAAAATTGGTGATATTGATCAACCACAATATCACAAATGATTTCTCTCTCTCTCTCTCTCTCTCTCTCTCTCTCTCTCTCTCTCTCTCAAGAATTGTGACATTGTAATTGGTCAATGTCACCAATTCAATTAGATTAAACTCTCTTTTGATAATCAACACGAGGTTTTAGGGAATTCGACTATATATTGTATCATATTTCTATTCTAGTTTATAATAATACATTTATATATGCAAAAAATTAATGTGTACTAATAAAGCTTAAACTATTAAAAAAGTTTACAAATTTATATTTTAATTTAAAGTACAAAATATTATATAGTAATGAATAATATTATTCATATTACTTAAATAGGCCGGCCTAATAGGCTTAAGAGGCTTTTTAAGAGGCCTGTGGTCTGGCCTTTTAAGCTAAATAGGCTTTAAAAAAGCATAGGCCTTCTCTATTTAAGAAAAAAGTCTGGCCTGGCCTGGCCTATCGTAGGCTAGGCCGTAGGCCCTGTAGGTCGGCCTGACCTATTCCCATCCCTATATGTTATCCCAGTTGATGTGTCTAAATGTGGATTTGTTTACATGGAGTAGTTAAAATTTCACTTTTTATTTTCGTGAATTTAACTCTGTTGATGAAGATATTACATTATGTATGTAGGCTTGAAGTTCGAACTTCAAACACCCCACTTATTCTTCTTTAAAAAATGAATTCTAATAAATTAATTATTTTATTAAAAATAATCATTTTATAAGATAAACAAGTGAGATATCTAAAAACATCATTTTAGGATATAAGAGAGAAAATGGTGGGCGCCTAAAGAGCAAATCTTATTGTAAAGTAGCATTGTCATCTATCAAAGCTCAAGCTCGATAATTTTTATTTTTTTAAAAGCAAAATCCAAGATCGATAATTATAATGACCCCTTTGTGAAATTATTTAATTACTTAATTCTTAATGTGTGTGTTCATTGCAATTTGTCCCTGTTGTACTAGGAGACAACTTGTGCGGGCTTTAAAAAATGTGTAAGTTCGGAACTTGCTTATTTGAGAGAGTCTTACTGCAGAAGTGTGCAAATATATCAAGTTGAGAGTGTGCAATTAACTAAATATTGGATAATTGGGGCAAATCTATCAAACTGAAGGAATTAGTTTTTCGCAGCTACATCATGATGTTTTAACTGATCTGGTCTATTCGATTTTAAATCGGTGGCTGGAATTGTTTTACCGCATGAAATTGTGTTTGAAATCCGAAATGTTCCATCTAAAACTTAGAGTCAATATCCACTAGAACATGTAACTACGTGAAACTTTGCAGCAAAGAATCCAAGTAGGTGTGTCGTTGATTCCAACTGTATTGACACCCCAATGTACCGCCAACAACACTTTCAAAAATATTATTCACTTTAAAAAAATGAATTCTAAACGCTAGACTACTTGACCAAAAAAGAAGAAGTGTAGTCATTCTTTTACGAACATGATATGTTTTTTTTTTTTTTTTGACAAAATATGTTTCTTTGTTTTGGTACAAGAGCATAACATGTATTTTTTATTTTAATTACAAGAAAAATGCTCATTTTATAGGCAAATAAAAAACATTCAAATCAAATACTTTATCTGGTCTCTATTGTAAAGTAAAGTTTACTTTTTAAATTTATATAATAAACAATATATTTAATCTTTAATATAGACTAAATACATTATTTATTAAATGAATTTAAAAAGTAAACTTTTCTCATAGATTATGGAGTTGTATATCTTTGTGAAATGAGGTCTATTTGATATACCAAAATAAACAAAAAAGGATGTGAATGTGATCCATTTTGATGTTATCGTTGCTGATTTTCTCGTGAGCTATATCATATGGTTGGTCCTGTTTTCTCTTGATTTTATGTACAAAGTGGGTCTGGTGATGATTAATGAAATTCATGCATGTGCTTTTATTACTGTTGTTTTTATTCTTAAAAAAAAATTACTGTTGTTTTTATGTGCAGTGTACCCGGTGTCAATGATGGGGGGGCTATATGATTGCACTCATTATAATTACAATTTTTCTTTTTGACAAAAAGACTTCATTTTCATTTGTGCTATATATAGGAGAATAGCACAGAGATTTGCAAAAATGGACAAAATTGTCCTATAATAATTATTAAAAAAAGCCATATGGGAGTGGTAGAATGATGGTATGTCACGTAAGGATATCAATGTATCACTACTAAATTAAAGGGTTATGATAGAAGACACCTTTTGTGAAGGTGTCTTTTATCAAGTTACTCTATGAACATTTGTTAAAAGACACCAACTACTTTTTATGAAGGTGTCTTTTATCAAAGTTATAACTAAAAAAGTGAAAATCACACCTTGAGGTGTGACTTGATAAAAGACACCACACTACTTTTTATGAAGGTGTCTTGTAACATAACCCTAAATTAAATGGGTCCAGTTAGTTTTGTTTTTTACTTTCATATGTTAGTCACAGTGGATGTGTCTAAATGTTGATTTCTTTTACATGTTGTTTAGTAGTTAAAAATTCACTTTTTAATTTCTGTGAGTTTAACTTAATTAATGAAGATATTACGTTATATATGTAGGGTTGAAGTTTGAACTTCAGACACATCACTTATTCATTTTAAAAAAAATGAATTTTTAACAAATTAATTACTTTATTAAAAAAAAATATTTTAAAGATAAATAAGTGAGACATCATAAACTCAACTTTTTCTTACTTTAATGTTCTTACTAGTTAAGTATGGTAGCTAGAATATGTGAATATTTGTTTTAGTCAAATTCAAAGTTATGTTGTTAAATTGTGGGAGTTTGATCAATTTTTTTAACTCACGTTATTGATAAGGTCCATGTACTTCGATGACATAGTGTGTGGCTATATAATTGTACTAACTTTTTTTTTTGCTATACAGAAAAAGAAAGAAATGACAACTGCACTCACTTATTTTCTTAATCTATAAATAGATATATAAATCTTTCGAATAGCGTTGTATTTTACGATACAGTTCTTGCAAGAAGGGCAAGGATATATACATGTCATGCTTTTTTTTTTGTTTTTTTTTGGTAGATACATGTCATGCTTTATATAAACCAAAATATATAATCTCCTTAATTAGTGAAAATCATGCCGTTGCCTTAAAATTAATATGTGGCTCAGATTTTGAAATATTAAGAATCATCGAGATCTTTACATGGCTCAGATTTATAAACATTTTTGTTGAGTAAACCATCATTTTGGTCTCAGTTTTTGTAAGTCACTTTTAAATTAATGCATGACTCTATTAATATTTTAAAATAGTTATTATCTTTGTCAAAAGTTTCTTAATTAGATATTTGTCTCTATGTTTTTGACACATAACGAGACACTTAATTGAAAAACTTTTTAACAAAGACATGAACTATTTTGAAATATTATCAAAAGTTCTCAAATTATATCTTTGTCTCTATATTTTTATCATATGACAAAAACTATTTTGAAATATTAATAGAGTCGGTGACTGATTTGAGAGTGACTTAAAAGGACAGAGACCAATTTGGTGGGATGCAATTATTTAAGACACTTACATACTCCTTAGTCCATAAAGTCATTATTATTATTATTTAAGGAAAATGCTACAAATGTCTTTAGGGCATTTTTTAAGCATACAAAAGTAGTAATTTTTCCTTTAATAAAAAGTAGTAATTTTTATAGAAAATTATGCGGTTACAAGTTTTACAGATGTTTTGACCTGTATTTTCAAGATAAAGTTTAATTTTGTAGATTTCTTAAACAACGGCCTTAGAATTTTTTAATGCGATATTCTTTTACATATCGTGTTGTGAAATTGTTTTCTTTTCTGCAAACCCACTTATAAATTGTTCCTATAAATAATAGTTTGGTGGAGAGCAAAATTCACCACATTTGTGACTACAATAGTATATTAGCATTTGTGTTCTCCTTCAATGGATTCTACACATTTAAAGAGAGAGAAATCAAAGGATGGACAAGAAGCAAGCCAACAAGACAATAACCAGGTGAACCTCTCACTTCCTAAAGAAAATGCGTGGACATTGTCCCAAAATTTACATTTTCAATGTTTTTGGTGTCCATCAAATTTGATACAACCTATAATCTCTTTTCAAAACAATTTTCAAGCCAAAGACAATGATATTGTTGTTGCAAGCTTACCAAAATCAGGCACCACTTGGTTGAGAGCACTTACATTTTCAATTGTAAATCGCAATCAATACTCATTTGAGGGTCATCCATTACTTAAATCCATTATACATAAACTAGTGCCTTCCATTGAACGTCATCTTTATGCTGCTGATATCAAAGACCAAATTCCTATATCAAAAATAATTGAACCAAGGATTTTTGGGACTCACATTCCATTTTCTTCACTTGCCAAGTCAATTCAAGAAGAGTCCAATTGTAAGATAGTTTATATAAGTAGAAATCCATTCGATACTTTTGTGTCATATTGGACTTTCGTTAATAAAATAAGGTCAAAACATCCATCTTTACAAATTTTAAGCTTAGAGGAAGCTTTTGAAAGTTTTTGTAACGGGGTAACTCCATTTGGTTCATTTTGGGAGCATAATTTAGGTTACTTGAAAGAAAGTATGACTAGGCCAAACAAAGTTCTATTTTTGAAATATGAAGAACTTAAAGAAGATCCTATTTTTCATGTCACTAGACTTGCAACATTTTTGGGCTATCCTTTCACTCAAGAAGAGGAATCGAAAAATGTGATAGAAAACATAATCAATTTATGTTGTTTTGAAACGATGAAGGAATTGGAGGTAAATAAATCTGGATTTATTCGGTCAGACATTGAGAACAAATTCTTCTTTCGAAAGGCCAAAGTAGGAGATTGGAAAAATTACCTTTCCTCTTCAATGGAAGAAAAACTATCCAAAATTGTGGATGAAAAGTTAAGTGGACCGATGAGCCACTTAGAGAGTCACCCTACTAATAATATCAAATAATCAACATGCATGTCACAAATGTTGTTTCTTTTCTTTTGCAGAATAAAGAGCAAAAGAGGTATTTGTTAGGGTGGCTACTTGCCACCTTAATTCCTTATGCTTGATCCTCATTGTTTGGTGTTTGGATCTATTTGGCTGGTTAGATTTAAGTTTCTAGTTGTTATTGTTGTTGTTGTTGTGTCCCTTTCGATTGTACTGTTTTGATTTTTGTTTTTGGTGTATTGTATTTTAATGTTCTTGTTTTTTCTCATATAGGTTTCTTTCTAGTTGTTGATCTTCATTGTAGTTGTTTGTAGTATTTCATGTAATTCTCTTTATATATTTCCATTAAAAAAAGAATGTCTGCTAGACCAAATAATCAGTTGAATGGAAAAGTGTGTTTAATGATCTGGTTAATGTTTTTCTTTTGAGCTTTTATGAAGTTTCATATTATTTCCTTTACCTAGAAAAAGAGAGTAAAGCTTCTTCTAATTCTAACTTCACCATGATGGTCAACAAGATTTGCTTGCTCCCATTTTTGATAGGTTGAATTCAAAGAAATGTCAAATTCATGGGAAGTTAATTTATGTAAGATTTTGGTTAAACAAGTAGTGCCAGATTTTGGTACGGAGGCAACATCGTTATCTTTGGCTTGAAAATGATTTTGAAAAGTTTTTATAGGTTGAATTAAATTTGTGGAACACTAAACACCAAAAACATGAAAACAAAATATAAATATTGGGACCTTATCAACCCATTTTCTCTAGGAATTGATAAGGTCCCGATATAAGAGAGGCACGGTAATAAAAACTAACAACGCAAATAGTTTTGTCTCGAAATGGCCACGGGTTACCCCAACAGAAAAGAAACAACAATGTTTGTGTCATGCATTTAGGCTAAATGCATGTTCTAAAATGTAGCCACTTAAAACAATAGGATCATATAAAGCAATCACTGATGGATCCACATAATTTTTCTTCTATGATTTTGAATAGTTTTTCTACCATCGAAGGAGAAAAGTAACTTTTCCAACGTTTGTTCTCAATGTTTCGTCCTAGAGCTCCAGATTTATTTGGCACCAATTCCTTTATCTTTTCAAAGCCACATAAATTGATTATGTTTGCAATTTTGTTCACGTGAAAATGACATATTCTTTTAAGGTCTTCATATTTTAATAATAAAATATTGTTTGGTCTAGTCATGCCTTCCTTCTGGTAACCCAACGTATGGTCCCAAAACGGACCAAATGGACTTCAATTGAGGAATTTCTACAGATATAAATGATCTTACAATTGGACTCCTTAATTGACTTAGGTAATGAAGGAAATGGAATATGAATTCCAAAAAGCCTAGGTTCAGTCATATTTTTACGTCAAATTGAGAAATTTGGTCAAAGGTATCACCACTATAAATATTGAATTCAAAGAAAGGTACTGGTTCATGGAAATTAGATTGAAGTAATGGATGATCCTTTAAGGAGGAGAATAAAAGATGCCAAATGTACGTGCTTTCAACCAAGTGATGACAGATCTTGGTATTCTGGCAACAACAACAGCATTATATTTAGCTTGAAAATAATTTTGAAAAGAGTTTATAGGTTGGATTAAATTTGATCAACACCAAAAACCTTGAAAAAGATATAAATATTGAGACATTCACCACCCATAATTTTTCTCTAGGAAGTGACAGGATTAGTTGCTCATAAATTCATAATCATGGTTTACCTTGTGTTGTTGACTTGTTTCTTGTCCATCCCTTGATTGAAGACATTGGAGAAGAGCACAATGCTAACGTGACATAGTACTCGTTTGTGAGAAAATTTTGTTCTCAACCAGCTAATATTTATAGCAACAATAATTTGGTTCTCATGTTTAAATTTTATTTTAATTTTCTATAATGACTATGTAGCAAGCTAATTGCATGAATGTTTTCAAATCTAAATCTAAATGTGCAATGTTTTGTGTAGCTTTTCTATGACAATGCACCCCTTAAAAGAAGACATTACAGATTCTTCAAACCTTCACCCTTTTTTATAAGCTTTTAAATCTTCACATTTGACATTATTGATAACTCATTGTCAAACCTACGAAATGAAAGTTCGAGGGAAAATTTACCCAATGTTATCCATTCATTTTCACAAATAGAAAGACTACTATATCTTTTCCCAACTAAAACATCTTCATGTTCACCTAAAATGCTAATCTCTTTATCATGCATGTAATGAGAAGAGCTACTTTCTAAAAAACATCATATATAATGAGAGAAAAAAACTCATATTTATAAAAGAGGCACAATAATAAATGAAGAAAAAAACTAACACAACTGATTTTGCTTCAAAATGGCCACAAATCACCCCAAATAGATCTCTTGGCTTGACGATGCAAGGCAGGATTCTTGCTTTTTGTTACAACCATACGGGCAAATTCACCCTCTGAGGCATCTCTTTTGATTGATCTACACACATTCATAGTTACTTGTTTACCCCTTCTAATAGGCATGAACACAATTCTTCCCCAACCGCCTCCAAGATCAGCGATCTCTGTTTCTTCTTCCATTTCCCTAACCTCTTCATTGTCATCTTTGCCATCCTCGTCGGTTTCCAAACCATCAGATTCATATCTCCTTGCTACTTCACGTGGAGCATCATCATCAGCTTCTTGCAACTTCAACCAGTCCTCTGAAAAATTTAAAAGAAATAAATACAAATTGCAATTCAGTTCCAGAAAACATTTTCTTTTAATTTCATGTTTTCACTAATAATTAAATTGTAAAAATATCACATTCAAAGTCAGTTTAACAAGAGGAAAGTTTCTATTTCCTATTTTCACAGTTAATAACTAAATATGCTACCTTGGTTTCACACTGCAACTTATTTTTTGAAGATTTGTATATATAACAAGTCAAGGAAAAGAAGTTATTTTCAGTTTCCTATCAAAATATTTGAAAACAGGAAACATGGTGAAAATAATTACAAATAGAAGGCATTTTCTCTAACCAGAGTGTAAATCATTTTTGCTGATTCCAATACAACATTTTGAAAACAGGAAAAAAAAATTTAAAAAAAAAAAAGTGTCTTTGTAATTATTATTGAAAATAAGAAATCAAAACTGAATGTTTTCTTCAAAATTATTGACCATATATCATGAAAGGAAACTGATTTTACAGACCACATACTTTATGTTGAAGTATTTTAACAGAAAACAAGATAGCACATTACCGTAGTCAATTTCAAGATCCTCTGGATTTCTTTTGGCTTGCTGCTCCTTCAGAGTGTCAAATGTAATACCGTCAAGGGGCCAAGGTTCCCTGGTCCAAGGGATCAGAGAAAAACAAAAATCAGAATTATTGTGTTGAAGATAAATAACATAAGGATCCATGTATTTATTGTATAGAATAGACATATTACGATCCATGTATCTATCGTATAGAATAGACATATTTTATCGTGTAAATAGAGATCAAATATTATGTAATTGTTATATTTATGACTTTTAAGCCTGTATAAAGGGAGTTTGTTGTGTAGTTGAAAACACAATTTCACCATCTCATGCCACTATGAAAGCATATCATTAAATACTTCAAAAACATTTCTTATGCATTAAAAAAGGACATTTCTTATGCCATTCAATGGTCAGGGAATGAAGAATCAGAAATCTTCCATGTCAACAAACAAAAACAATTAAAAGTTAATTAAGAGAAAGTAATATGCGATATGCATCAAGAGGGTTGTTGAAATTTCACGTAAAAGAACTCAGCATTTTGTGTTGTCCTATTTGTACTCTAAAAAAGTTCAAACATGAAGGATTTATTTAAAACACTTATTTTCAATGTCCAAAATTCAAGATTGGCAACAGGTTGTGATAATTCCTACTTACATTTACATTGAATGTAAAAGGTTATGAACATAAATGAACCTTCTAAACATGAAGTAGAGGTGGTTAGCGATCACATGGGAATTTGGTGGATTGAAAGCCTTATGTGATAGTTCATTCGCAATGCATGGATTAGTAATGCTTAAGACTTGTGAACTGATACAGTCTGATCTGATCACAGGGGAGTTTGATTTTCAAGAATGCCGTTTACTATGTGGTGATGTGGAGTAATTGCTTTGGAGTAGCATACAGTCAAATTTTAGATTAAGGCTTGTTTTGTTGAATAGCCCGGGTGCTTTTTTGTTGTAAATCATTGTATCATTGCAAACTTTGATCTACCCCTTAGACAACTGGTGCTTTGTTTAGAGCTTATTAACCCATTTTACCTTTTCTAAAAAAATAAATTTAAAACACTTGCCTTGGTCTTGGGCCTCGTCTAAAAACAACATAGGAGAATTTTTCATCTTCAAAGCCACGTAAGGGTTCACCCTTCGAACGCTGAAATGGGATGAAATTTAGAACATAAATTAGTTGGTTGTGAGGTTAATCCTTCCTAATATCAATGAAAAGAGAAAATTAGGAATGCAGGGACAACATGACTCTCTTCAATACAGAAAGTAAAATATGGATAAAGGAGAAACCTTGTAAGCACGCTGTGATGATGTCCTTTCCAAGCGCTGAACAAAATGACAATATTTTCCAGATTTTACCAATGGACAAGTACCATCATGAGGACACTGCATCAAGAAAATTTGTCAAATCAAATATACCAATGGGAAACTGAAAAGGTGAAAAATGTTTCAGTAAAAAATTGAAAACACAATGTACTTACTGGAGCAACCACAAAAGCACCGGCCTTCTCAGTAATCAAATCTTTACAAACTTCATTGTTCTTTTTAGAAGATTTACGATGTTTCTGAGGAGAGTGTAAAAACAACCATGATGAGGAAAGGAAGATACAAAGCTTATTCATCATTATTTATAATTTTCTTAAAAAAAATTGGTAAACTTACTCTTTCTTCCATCCATAATATGTAAGATCTCATCTGAGCTATAATACTGGATCCGTGAGGCGTTCCTGGTTCAACCAAAACCTACAAGATTTTGATTTCACAAATGGAGATAGCCTTAGATACAAGATTGAAAAGAATTAATAAAATAATGAAAAAAGTTATAAAAATTTAAGAATTCCCTCAATTATTTCTTTTCAAAGAATTTTTTTTCTATAATTCATATATGTTTTTCTTTGCTCCCATCACTCCTTTTTCTATCCCATTGACTCTTTTAATATCCCAAAATAGTAAAATAACATCATTCCAGTAAGTAAAATAAGTTTGTAGCAGAGAGTCCTCTCCTTCATAGGACAACAAAACTATGAGCTTGAAATCATACCAGAACATCTTGTGTTTGATCCCAAAGCTGTCGAAGTATGGTAATTCGATCCTTTATAGACGGAATCTCTCCCAGCACATAAGACTTCATCCCACCAAAACAGAGCACAAGCAATTAGTATTAATTTATGTAAACCTACATAAATAATTTATATGCCTAATGCTTGAAAAAAAAATTATTAAACAAAAGTGCATCCCTTCCATTATTAGCAAAGAGGGTTCTAAAACTGAAAAAAGAAACTGAACTTACAAAACAAATTCAGCTGAACTATTTAGTTTGTTTCAATCTAAATTTGAAAATTGAATGGAAAAAAGTGACTAAATTTGTTTACTATTTGAACAAATGAACCACATATAGTACATACAAATAGTTGATGATCCTTTTATGTACATGTTAAATGCTATGGTAGAGTTTACAAGGTAGCAAGATGTTTACATCTTCAAATCCATCAAATATAGCTGCTTGTAAATTTGAGTGTAATCCATGAAATACAATATGCATAAACTAACAAATCTCAACTCAACTACTTAAATTGAAGAAGCTACATTTCGCAAAAATATACGTGAATAATCCAAAAGAACAAACTTACAGCAATTACAAGGTCATGCCCTCTCTCTGATTTACTAATATCTTTAGACAGAGCTTGAATACTGTCATAGCTATGAATAAGTGGCAAATCCTTGAGACCTATATAATCAACAGCAAAACAAAATCAATGTAACACCCAGAATTCCTTGAAAATTTCAGAAATGAGCAAGTTCAACATACTCAATTCCAAACATGAATATTCATTATTTAAATTAATGACATAAATCACATTATATAAGGGGAAAATCCTGGGACAGAGTTGATATTAAAGACTATTAACTCATTTGAGTGACTGCTACGAATTAGGTGCCACAACAAGAAAAAGAAGTATTTTCACTTTCTAACCAAAAATAGTGAAAACTGTCAGTCAGAATAGCTCTTCAACTTTTAAATTTTGTAATTTTTGTGAGTATCTCCTATAATAGACAAAACTATTATTTGTTCATCAAACTTTTCCTTTTACAAGTATATTGTTATGCATCTTAAAGGAGAAAATCATGCTTATCCTCAGTAAGGTTAGTAATTGTTTAATCATACAGTGTGAAGGTTCTTTCAGTCATCAACAGGAACTAAATAATTTAGAGCGGAATCATTTCACAGCAGCCAATCTGCAGGTCCAACAGGCAGCATAACTAACGTGTGTTACGTTAGTAAAGACCTAATTCTTAAAAGGTTCTCAACCATGCCTCAAAGAAACTAGAATTACATTCTGATGTTTCCCAAGATTTAATCTCCTTCATCTTTTATACATAATGCAGGATAAATAACCAAACTAACCCCAATTCCAATCGAGACATATGCAGACACCCTAAAAGATTTCAATTATAAGGATCATTATCCATAAACCAAAAACTTATATAACAAATTATGATTATTAAACACAGTGAAATCACTATTGTTATGCTATCCTCAAAGATCTCACTCAATACGAAGACCACTGCAGCACCCTCCAAAACATGGCTTTGGTTATACATCCAATGGAGCAATACCAAAATTGCCAAATTACAAATCACGTATATAATATAAAAAGAGAGCACCGTGCTGTAATTCTGAATACATTAGCAATTTTCGATTCTATTCGGTATTGGCAGTATCTTGGGCAATTGAGTATTTTGTTCAAACAAGTTATCAACATGTACCTTGTATGAGGCGCTGACCTGCACGCTGCATTGACTGTGATGGTTCTATTATATTAACTTTCTCCAAAGATTTTGGCCAAACTTCTTGCAGCGCCCTTTCAACATCAGATTTGAAAGGAAACAAATTTATTCAAGAACAATTCTAAATTTGTAATATGAAAGTTAACCATTGACCCAAACAAAGTTCAAAAGTCTTTTACCAGAAAGCTGAACCAGTCCCAGCACCAAAATCTAAGACCTTGGTAGGGGAGAAACCAGGAAGCCTTCTACTAACCTAAAAAGACATAACATTAAGATTACAGTAAAAAAGTTAAAGTAAACACACTAAAAAGACATAACATTAAGATTACAGTAAAAAAGTTAAAGTAAACACAAGTCAACTTTCATACTTCACACGTTAAGGAAACAGAACCTTAACAGTTGATCCGACACCCACATGAGAGAGAGAGAGAGAGAGAGAGAGAGAGAGAGTCCTACTAGATGCTAGGGATTACCAATCATTATTCACTCCGATACATAAATTACGGTCCCCAATTTGATTTAATTTAGACCTAAAATTTACCACCATTGTTCTTGCTTCCATTTGCAAATTAGCTATTGTCTGATTCCCTATCTACATCTCACAAGAGCATTCATTTATTTTAGCATCAACTTATGCAAATCCTGCCTTTAAAAAAAACACTTCCTCTAGAATTCTAATGTTTTGATATATTATCATGGGTGCACTTAAAAACCATCTTTCACACGTGCAACTTTCCTTCTTTTTTATTTTAACAGACTTCGTCTTCTTATTTTGCAGACCAAGTAAAGGATTAATATAAAGCAAAACTCTAATCCATTTCACCTTATTATGTCATAGTATCTAACACCGATTATTTAATGATTTGTGCTCCCTATCGGGATTATGTTTCCGACCTACCTCTTTAAGTACTCTGTAACAAGCAGAGTAAACGGCAGGCATTCGAGAAGCTACATAAGCTATTGTCTCCTCATCTCTA
Organism: Medicago sativa; assembly: GCF_051527215.1. Taxonomy (NCBI): domain Eukaryota; kingdom Viridiplantae; phylum Streptophyta; class Magnoliopsida; order Fabales; family Fabaceae; genus Medicago; species Medicago sativa. The sequence continues at coordinate 31,400,589 of NC_140756.1, read as the reverse complement.
TAGGTGAGGCCAATGTCACCATAGGAGCTCGTAATCTTCCAGCGTTTCGATTGTTCAAAGGACTTTAAAGGGTGTTCGACTATCTCCCTTGATGTGGTGGTTGCCAGCTGCAGATTGACATTCTTGATTTCATTGAATGACTGGGACAGTCTCAACACCTTCCTCTTCATATATGGCTCCTCTTGCTCTATAATCCCAAGACCACCATGAAAAATTTTAATCAGAAAAATATGAATACATGTAGACCTAATGTGAAAAAGTAAATCAAGAAAAGATAACGGACCTCGAAGGTATTTCTTAATGGCACGGCGAAGAGGAAGAGGGACAGTGAGGCAACGTTGAGATTGCTTTGCTGCATAGATGAGGGTTTCAGGGGTGACAATTTTCTGTGCAGCTTCAGCTATTGTCTGGGTAGCCATTCCAGCTCGCAATTTAACAACTCTCTCCTACAGATCCAAGCAACATGTTACATATATCATCATGAATTAGTATGTTAGCAACAGATTTCAAAAAATAAAAACCAAAGAGCCATGAAACTAAAAGATAACATTTTTTTCCACACCAAACGAGCCTTTCATTTTCTTCTTCATTCCCTTGAAATGTTCAAAATTTTAAACTTTAAAGAAGCACAGATGATGCGATCATAGAGGGTTAGGATTGATGTTATTTTCAAAACAATCCACAAAACCAATTTGGTAGCTCTTACGTTTTTATATTGTGCCCGACTTATCCCTATAAAACTGACTTGTAAGGTGAGGGTCGCCCATGCTTTATAAACACTACACAGTACACAGGCCATACCTATATGCAATGAAAGCATTGGAGGCTGCGATTAAGGGAACCCAAATTCCGCAATTAGACGGCTAGAGGCGGACCGCAATGAAGGCGAGTAGCATTCTTTTTAGCAACAAAAACATGCAGAAATTGATAACTCCATCTATATTTACAATTGTTTATCACTAGGATTAATCCCCATTAACAGAATTTCTCTCACTAGACTCCTATAAGCTATACTAGTCAGATAATACAACATTATCATCACTTATCATTCAGGCATTTTGTCGAACAGTTGGAGCAAATTAAAACAAAATACTTGAATCCAATTGAAATAGAGAAGAAATTAGAAATTGAAGAATGGATTGGCTTACCTTAGCTTATCTAACAACAAGAGGTGAGAGAGACGAGATAAGAGAGACGTTAAGTGAGAAGAATTGAAATAGTTGAAACTATAGCCATTTTCAACCTTCGCTTGGTGTTGTTGGTGCTTATGGTGAAGCTAAATTGAATGCATTTTCACACAAGGTTGTGGAAGGAAATGGTTATGGTGGTGTGGTGAGTGAGTGAGCGGTGATGGTAACAACAATGATAATAAAACCCTTCTTAAGCCCCTTCTTGTTTTTCTCTTTTTTAGCCCCTTATATTATTTGGAAATTTATTTTTAGTCCTTGTATTTCTTTTTATTTTGAAGTCAATTTGGGCGATTTAGTTTTTGAGCCACAATTTTTTGATTATGTAATCGCTTCTATGTATTATTACTTTTTTTCTTTGGTTGATAGACGAAATAGCAAAGTCATTATAAACTCACACACATAAGTGGAGGTGTCGGGGTTCGAACCCCGGTCGTGACGTCTGACCTAACAATTTCGGCATTTTGCCAGTTGAGCTAGGACTTTTGGACTTCTATGTATTATTACTACAATCAGAGAAATCTTATGGCAAACAAACTCTTTTTTATAATAACTATACATTTTTTTTTTTGGAAAATGATAGGTTGACATTCATTATTTTGTACACCTTTGTACTACTGCTGACATGGCATGGACATTTTAGTAATTTCACACTTTTTTAGATTTTGTGCACCATCGTTCAGATCTGGAACTCACTGCGATGGTGAGACCGTGGACGAAAAAGTCGGAAAACCATGGATGACGACGGTGAGACCGTGAACGGCGGCTGTGAGGAAGACACGACGAGATGCATAGAGGATGAAGGAAGAGGACCGGTGGAGGTGGTAAGGCGGTTGGTGATGATTGCGTCGGATCTGGGACAGCCGGTGGTGGTGTTCGATGAGCGAAGAGATGGTGAAGGAAGAGAGAATGAGCAGCAATAAGAGGGAGACGACGGCGATGACAAGCATGTGGAAGGAGGTTGAACAATGGCGACGGAAACAGAGACACTAGAGAAAGGCGTCGGCGGCGAGGGCTGAGAACAGTGGTGTGAGGGAGAGACGGATCTGATTTTGGTTAGATAGAGAAATAAAAAAAATTGTTTTGTTTTTTAGTTGTTGTTTGTTTGGCATGACAAGGCTGATGTTTTTAATTAGGAAAATGATAGATTGACCACTCAATTTTGTACGCACTTTGTACACTGCTGATGTGGCAAGGTGGAATTCTTTTTTATAGAAAAATAAAACAAAACAAAAATTAAAACTAAAAAAGATTGTCAGTGTACCCTCTCTCTCTCTCACTCATCCCAAATTTTTCACTCTCTCTCTCTCAAGTGTGAAAACAACACCACTGTCTCCTCCCACTCTCGTCGTCGATTTACTGTTCAGTCACTGACTGGTTTACGGGCGGGTTCTATGTAGATGGGGGTGGTTTGATCGACAATGGTGGATGGTTGTGGTGGTGAGAATTGAGAGAAGTGGGGCCAAGGGTGGTGGATGGAGGTTGTTCAAAGAGAGAAACAGTGGGGAGATCCAAGAGGATGAAGACGGCGGCGACGGTGGTGCTGCGTGTGGCCGTGACTGCGATGGTGTTAGTCGTAACCGTCGAAAGGGCAATGGTGATGATCATGACCGAGTATGGTGATGCGTGGCCGTGACCAGCGAATGTGAAGGCCGGAGAAAGGTGACAGTGAACACGCAGATGAGAAGAGGGGAAGATGGTAGTTTCTAAGGATTTTACAAAACTGCCCTTCATTTAATGTTAAAATAACAAAATTGCCTTGCCACATAGGAGGTGTATAAGGGGAGGTTGCCAACTAGGGATGTCAACGTATCAAACTCTTTTAATTATAAGTATGCCACCTAGAGTGGTATAAGGGTGGTACTGCCACCTAAGGTGGCCAATGTATAACCTCGTTTTTTTTTTTTTACACTGTCCATCATTTTATGATAACTATACATCACTTTTTTTATGTCAAATGCATCTAAAGGTCCTTTAAGTTTTTCGTTTTTCCCAAAGTGATCCTTTAAGTTTCAAAAGTCCCAAACAAGTCATTTAAGTTTCAAAAGTCCCAAACAAGTTCTTTTAGTTTTTGAATCGTTTCAAACAAGTCATTTTAGAGGATGATGGTGATGATTCAGATGATAGCAACAAAGAGCATTATCCACCATTTGCCATACCTAAAAAAAATGGCTAATTTTAAGTGAGTGTTAGGAGCCAGATTTGGTACCAAAGATGAGTTCAAGGAAGCAATTACCAACTATGCTATCTACAATAGGACTTGTTTGAAACGATTCAAAAACTAAAAGGACTTGTTTGGGACTTTTGAAACTTAAAGGACCACTTTGGGAAAAACGAAAAAACTTAAAGGACCTTTAGATGCATTTGATCCTTTTTTTAAGATAACTATACTATCCCTTTTATTACTAGTAAATGTATCGTTTTTTTTTTTTTCAGGTACAATCATCCATCGTCAATAATATATGTACTTCATAGTTTGGTCTATAATAATAAATATAAGCTGTCTTAGAAAAAAGATGTCAAGAAAATAAAATCATATAAAATAAATCTTTTTAATCAATACTATCGAACTTTTGATTAAATTTAACCTATATATAACGAAAACTAAGTTAATATAATTATTCTACTGATACGAATATACAGCTGCTCTACGCAATGCAATCGTGCATGCTTGTAAGTAACACAAGCATATTTAAACAAACTCAACATCTTGTTTAACATTTTTTTTCACTTACCCCCCAACCCCACATATCAAACCCTAACGAAGAACACACTAAGTTCAGGTCCATTGCTATTCCCATCAGGCATCATCATATAATAAGTCTCTGAATCTTTAGACCCAATTACACGTTCAAAATGTGCCCTCATGTATGACAATTCTCCATCTTGAGGGTCTGACAATTCGCTCGGAAGCTCGCCAACCGCCACTGAGACTGCATGCAACATATGCATCACATATAAGTCATCATCTGTTGGATCTCTCTTCACCCCGTAACCCATTTTCTTTCCATTGCAAAACAGCGTCCAAATTGGTTCATCAACGATCTTTGTTTTATCGTTGCTGGAGTGCTTCTCGCACTCCAGCGCTATTCTGTTAAGCCCCATTCCCATGTCTTGGAGAAGCTTTCCCGTGGGAATGGCCAACTCCAAGAGAAGGAATGGGTGACATTTAGAGTCTTCTTGAAAAGCAAGGTTTACCCTAGCTTTTCGGTAACCAAATAGGGTTCCAGTTATCCTCGTGCCTCCGTGAATGATTGTTTCACTTGTACGGTGGTTTCCGTTCATTGTGGGCATCTTACACGACGGAACAATGATCGGAAACGACCGAAACATGGAACGAAATTTGCCAAAGAATTTGTTGGTGGAACTACGTTTGCTTTTGCTTTTGCTGTTTGCCGGCTGTAAGGAAATTTGCATGGGAACTTTCGGTGAAGTGATCGAGGGCACATGCGATGGCGGTGGTCGTTGTGCCGTCGGTAATGGCATCATTTGAGCTGCATGAGGAGGTGCCATTGGTGATTATAAGAAGGGATTATGAGATATTTAGTCGGGGAGGAGAAGAAAGTTTTGTGGTTTGGTTTGAAGAAAATTTATGGTTGAATTATGAATGGTTTGTTAGGAGGGAAGTTATTATACCAGAGTGTAGAAAGATGCATTGTAGGGTGCACATTGAGGTTTGGTTGCTCTTTTTTTTTTCTTCTATGAATGGTTTGTTAGGTGTTGAGGGAAGTTATTATATAGGGTGTAATTGGTATGAAGAAGGATATATTGTGGTGTGCACGTTAGGGTTTGGTGGCTGTTCTTTTTTACTTTTTTCTTTCAAGTTCTGAAAACATAATGTTCTTTTTTTTATAACTTAATTTTCTTCATATAGTTTACTTTGACTTTTATAATTTAATTCTTATCTTATTTCCTCGTACCGATTCCACAATTTTGCAGGTCCTGATCGAGTTCGTGCGTTCGCTGACTGTCTTGGTTAGCATTATAAATTCATTGAGCATATAAATGTTATTTAACTATATATGAGATAGATTTTGTAAACCTTTCAAGAGAATAAACACAAATTAGAGGAACCAACCATGGTGCCATTGCTCCTTGTTAAGGCATGTTGGTGACCGTACTGAAATTTTCATTTTGGCCATGCTGCTTCAATTCTCTTCGTGTGCTCCGTTACTATTTGCAAGGGGTTAAAGTTGAGTTTATTGACATTAAATTTGATTCAAAGGTTGCACTGAATTTGATTCTTGGTGGGTGTAATGTAGAACATTGCATTTTCCACGTAAGAAGTTTCTTAAAACACATTGAAATGACTACCGCTGAGAGTTTTTGGTCATTTCCATGTGTTTTTAAGCAACTTTTTATGTGAAAAAAATAATTTTCTATAATGTAAGACATCCGTCTTATTTGATGGTTCGTCACATCCATGATATTCTCTTTAAGCTAGACTACTATGTGGATCATATTTTTTGATAAGCTAACTAAGTTCCAATTATGGTGTAGATGAAAATTAAAATTTGAAAAATAATTTAATTGTTAAGGAGGGTAATTTAGGTATATTGAAAATAGGCTACACAAAAAATAAACATTTATCCTCTTTGTTAATGGTATCTATATCTATACCAATATATAGAGAGGATATACTTTTTCTTCCACTTTTAACATTCAATTAAACTATTTTATCATTTTTATGATATAATATAAATTATCAATTGAAAAACTAGTTAAATTCCATTCAAATATGAACTTATCTACAACAATAGGAAAAACAATCCACAACAAAAGAAACAATATTGGACGGTATGAAGAAAAAAAACTAATTTTGACCATTGAAATTCTGGCACGCAGTAAAAGATGTTGAGCATGATGTCAAGACACGCGGAATGTCGAGAACAATGTCAAGACATCGTGACAACACAAATAACAAATAACTAACTGAAGAAAACAGCTGAAAGTAAAAGGCACAAGTTATTTGTTAACCCAGTTCGGTGCAACGTCACCTACGTCTGGGGGCTACCAAGTCAGGAAGGAAATCCACTATAATATTATTAGTTTGAAGTCTGCATAAACAACCTCCGATTTACTAGCTCCGTGGCAAATCACTACCCGTGCAATTTCTATTTAAGACACTCCTAGATGTGAGACCCCTCTCACTTCCCCTCAATCACTCTACCCGTGATAAGCACTAATACAATGAAAATAGAGACACACTTCGAGAAACAGAATCCACTCTTGCTTAAAAACTTACAAGTGATTCACAACTTACAACTCAACTACAAGTCAAACTCAAGCATCAAGATGATACATGAGTGGCTCACAAACAACAATGGACAGACTAAAACCCTAAATGACTCTTTTGCAAATGACGGCTTAAGTAGTTCTTTAGGTCTCGAGTCTTCCAATATATAGCCTGAATACATAATGGGCTTGAAGAGCAAATCAGCTAAACACACAGCTGATCCAATACGGACTTCAGCACAGAAATATATGTCGATCAACTTGGTAATTAGATGAATTTATTAGAAATAAAAGAATTTAAAAGAGATAAAGTGGTTTGCAGGGTTTTAATCGTCCTGCCCAATGCTGGATTATCTTTTGTGATTCAGAAGTATAACAGCGATTAGGGAATCTTTGAACCCCCCTCCGTCTTTGTTGGAATTAACTCGGTTTATTATTAGTTTATGTTGTTTATCGAATTCAGAAAAGTACCTTTAAAATTTTGAGATTACCACCGAAGATATTACCGGGTTGAGTCACGATCAGATCGCTTTCTTTAAGACGTTTTGCGGCACAACCCGAGTTTGTGCAAGATAGACTAACAACCGCGCTGTCTCTAGGATGAAACAGTCCAGTTCACCTGTTCAATTACGTACTGCACCATAAGTAATCATTCTAGAAATAACACCCTCAAATATGGTTTAATCAATCGTTCTATTAAACTACTATATATGGTATGTAGACCACTCAAAATCGACGAGACAAAAAGGAGGAGGAGAAGAAGAAGGACTCGTCAACACACGTCGAAAAAGGGAGAAGAGAGAAAAAGCACAAGAAGCATCAACTGTGAATTTCGGTGTACTGAATGAGTGGGGTGAGCTCTCCTTTTATAGGGAGAGTTTGTAACAAAAAACGGAGTGACTTAAGGATTAAGTCAACTTAATCATTAAGTAAAGCGCGTTTTATTTCCTATTGGATATATCCGGAACCTTACGGACAATTTGTTGGATCGAATCAGATCGTAACGAATTTATTTGTTACAAATGAAACGCTTTCGGATAGTGATTAAATTAATAAAAAAATTAATTTAACATTTTCAAGTGACAAAAAATATTCTATCTTTTTTTTATCAAAAAAAAATTTCTTTATTTTAACAAGCCCAAGCTCGGCCCGGCTCGGCTGGACAGCGGCGACGGCGGCGTGCGTGTGAAATATATATAATTTCTAAACGCTCACATGTTCTCAAAAGTGGGCATCCCAAGGGCACATCCTTGTAGGCCACCCCACAATTATATAAACACTTACTAGGTAGTATGGTGATAGGCCAAATCGCAAGTGCACGGTCTATAGAAGTAATAGTAGTAAAAGAGTATCGTTCCGCTAGGAAGTTGTTCAATCCAATTAACTTTTAGAAAATGATTAGAGGAGAAGAAAGTTTATAAAAAGGAGGTTTAGTTGGCTGAAGGTAAATAACAATAATATAAAAGAGCCTTGGGATCATTGGTACATCGTAACGACGAATCCTTCACAAACAAGCCTTAAACTTATAATTCTACGTTAGTCTTAATTTCTAAAGACAAGTTTCTCTTTAGCGTATCAAAGCTTCTCTCGAAGTCAGTGAGTGTATCCCTCTAACAACCACACCTATTCTCATGGGTGATTGCCTTTGGGACCCTTGAAGATTGAAACTTTATATGTCTCAAGGTTTGCTAGACTATTCTTATGTTTTGCAAACCTTGTCTAAATTCACTTGTGCGAATATCAAAGCTTCGCGTTCGCTTTATGAATTGATATTTGAGATAATGAATTAACAATTATCAAACCCTCCGCGTTCGCTTCCACAGTTTGATAATGGTTAATTCATGTTAAAGCAGTAAATTTAGATTAGAAATTAAGGTAACATATAATTAGGGTTTAAGGCTTGGTTTGATTCGGATTACGTCATTAGACTTATCCAACAATCCCAAGACAAAGAAGTCTACTCACTCATGTTCATTGTAGACATGGGGGAAGAAGAGAGAAAGCAATAAATTGCGAGAAAGAAAGTAAAGGAATAAAAGAACTTTATTACAATAATTGTTACTAAAATATTCCACGAAAAGGTGAAAGTTTATGATGGTGTGCTACTCTATTTATAGCTTACAATTGACTTAAAATCTAAGCAACTATTAGGACTAATCAGTAAAACTACAACAGAGTAACTTAGGCCTGAAGAAAAAGCAGCAAAAGGGACTCTGGAGGGTGGCACGGCCGTGCCACATGTTGGCACGGGTCGTGCCAAGCTTCTGACTTGTGGGAGACATATTTTTGTCTCCGTATCTTCGTATTTTTGCACTGTATTTGCTCCATACCTCTTTCTTTTGCTCCAAGACACCTTCCACCATATATTCAGTCCTGAAATAAAATAAAATGCAATTTAAAGTAAAAGATTCAAAAAGGAAATAATATTAAAATAAAATAAATCTAAATCTAAATAAAACAATACTAAATAATGCATAAAAATAGACTAAATTATGACTCATCATATGGCTCTCCAATGTGGGACATTTTTAAGTGATACCAACACTAGCTCTTGCTAAGGTGTTTATTCTATCCAACATCCACTATTGTTGCTAGTCTTCCAACAGTTTATAACATGTCTTTCAATTTAAGAAAGTAGAACATGACTTCGTGATGAATCAGTGGAAGTTTTATTTTAATATCGTCACAATTCAACCGGTTACAATGACGGCGTTCCCATAATATGACTCATAGCCCTAAATTCGTACTTGGAGTCGATTAAAAGAATTTAATTTAGAAAATAAGCAATTTACTACTGTCTGGTTTGGGCAGAAATAGGGTTGTCAATCCTAATATGCTCCATCTATAAAGATATTGTATAGAAACAGAATAATATATACAAATTATATCAGACACTTGAATCATAAACTGAATAAAAACTATATTAATTAAATCCAACAAAAAAAGGGGTTCATCATGAGACCCTAATCAAAAAGGTTTAGTTGCACATGACAAGATACATCATTACAAAACAAAAGAAATACACACCTTAGAGAGAACAAGAGGATGATGGAGATCCTATGTCTTGAAGCTTTGACCTTGCCTTGTACCACTAGCTTTCTGAATGAATAAAAGAGTGTGAAAGGGTCTATTTTTACAATACATCATTATTTAGGGTTTAAAAGATGAAAACTAGGCTTTTTCAACCGCTTCAACCTGAAAAACAAGCAAACAACACATTCTGCATGCAGTGCATGCGCAGGGCGCATGGCATGAGGCGCAGGGACGCATGAGGCAATCCTGGAGGCTGTCTAATGCACAGGGGGTGCATGGTTTGTGCGCAGGTGAGCATCAAGTATAATCTTTTGTGCGAATTTTGCTGTTTTCCATTTTTTAGGGTTCTTTTGTCTTGCAATTTCTTGAAACTTAAAATTAAATTTCTCCAACTTGTATTATCTTCAATTACCTTCTAAGAACCATTTATCTTCGATATTCATATCCTTGATCCTTCACGTGATGTCGTGTTTTGTCGATTTATGTGATTTCTCACTTAGACTCAAAACACCTATGGAGTTTCATGATTTAGGATAAAACTGAAACAACGACTCGAATGAAAACAATACAAAATGTTCCTCGATTCATTGACAACTCCTCCAAATGTCTTCTTAATTGCCTTCTAATTCAAAGAAAATAATTGTAAACATAACCAAAAATATCACATGATGTTTCATTATGACATCAAAACTGATATTAGGAATATTGCAGTGTTTTTATTATACGTAAAACCCTCCAATGCAATTCGTTATCTCTCAATTTTATCAAACCCATATTTATCTTTAGTCTTCTTTGTACGTTGATTTTCACTCACATATCAAGAAAACTAATTGAAAAGCAAATAAAAAGTCACTGGAAAAGTAATAAATCACTATCAACCTGAAAGTAAGAGCGGAGGCATAAAAGAAGAGCCCTTATACATGGACCATCTTAGGTGGCATACTTACTTTAACAACCACACACAATTGTGACATGTGGCAAAAACATTGAAAGAATAGATGAGAGGAGGTGATGGTGTGATGTGAAATTACTAATATACCCCTGCCACATGGGGGTGTACATGAGAGGTACATAAAAAGGATGTCTACCTATCTTTTTCTATAAAAGAAATGGGGTGGCATTTACCATGGGAAGCAAGACATGTAGTGGTATTGGTGTGCATTAACAAACAAAGTAAAAATGAAAAATAAATAAACTAAGATGAAGGCGAAGTTCATTTCTTTGGAATCTTTGCAATAAGTGAAGACGGAGTTCTACACACACTTAAGTTTGGAAACAACCCTTGTGACAGAAGGATGGGTGTGACCTAAGATGCATTCCACGGCACTTAAGTGCCGTTGGGAAAAAAATTAAAAATTTGCAAAGACGGTGGTTAACTGCAGCCGGAGTTAATTGGAGAATTTCGAGATGGGAATTAGCAATTTTGAAAGAGAGAAGAGCAATTTTCCTATAATTGTCCTTCTTTGGTGTCGAGTATATGTTCGGTGAAACTATGGTGGGCCGTGGCATATTGTTGTAGGCTCTCTTATGGTTTTGGATATACCTTCAAAATATGGATTGTCGAGCATAACTCTTAGATCGTCGATCATAGCCTTTTGGACGGTCCAGAACAATTTCATTATTTATAAGAATCATACTAAATTTTTTACATTTTATCGTAAAAAATAATCAATATTCACTATTATGAAAAACAAATATTGAGCGTAATTAAATTTTATTTTGGCGACACTTTTGATAAATAAGATTTGGTTATTATAATTGTAAGTGATAGAAAATAGTTCTTTTAAAAAAAGTATTCATTTAACTATTAATTTAAAGATTAGATGTACCAGTACAATCAAATTTTCGAGTGTACCGTATAAATTTATATAATGATTATCAAATGCTATGGATCTTGAACTTTTATACAAATTTTCGATATAATGAAAACTATATAATTTTCATTATATACTATGAACTTTAAATCAAATTAAACCTATATAATGAAAACCATGTTAATAGCAGAATTAATCTATTTATCTGAATATACAACTGCTCTAAGCGATGCAATCGTGCATGCATGTAAGTAACAAAATTATCTATTGGGTTAACACAAGCATATTTAAACAAACTCAACATCTTGTTTAACATTTTTTTTCACTTACCCAACCAAACATATCAAACCCTAACGAAGAACACACTAAGTTCAGGTCCGTTGCTATTTCCATCAGGCATCATCATATAATAAGTCTCTGAATCCTTAGACCCAATCACACGTTCAAAATGCGCCCTCATGTACGCCAATTCTCCGTCTTGAGGGTCTGACATGTCGCTCGGAAGCTCGCCGACCGCAACCGAGACTGAATGCAACATCTGCATCACATTCAAGTCATCATCTGTTGGATCTCTCTTCACCCCATAACCCATTTTCTTCCCATTGCAAAACAATGTCCAAATTGGTTCATCAACGATCTTTGTTTTATCGTTGCTGGAGTGCTTCTCGCACTCCAGCGCTATTCTGTTAAGCCCCATTCCCATGTCTTGGAGAAGCTTTCCTGTGGGAATGGCTAACTCCAAGAGAAGGAATGGGTGACATTTAGAGTCTTCTTGAAAAGCAAGGTTTACCCTCGCTTTTCGGTAACCAAATAGGGTTCCGGTTATCCTTGTGCCGCCGTGGATGATTGTTTCACTTGTACGGTGGTTCCCGTTCATTGTGGGCATCTTGCACGACGGAACGATGATTGGAAACGACCGGAACATTGAACGGAATTTGCCAAAGAATTTGTAGGTGGAATTTTTTTTGCTTTTGCTGTTTGCCGGCTGTAAGGAAATCGGCATGCGAACTGTCGATGGAGAAGTGCTCATGGACATAGGCGATGGCGATGGCGGTGGCGGTGGTTGTCCCGTGGGCAATGTCACCGTTTCAGATGCATGAGGCGGCACCATTGGTGATTAGGAGAAATGGTTATGAAATGGGAGAGGAGAAGAAACTTGTTTGGTTTGGTTTGAAGAAAATTTAATGTTGAATTATGAATGGTTTGTTAGGTTGTGAGAAAACATGATGTTCTTTATTATTATTTTTTGTCTTCAATTTAATTTTCTTCATATAGTTTACTTTGACTTTTGTTGTTAAATTCGTTTTTGTTTCCCTGTTTAATTATGAAGTGAATCCAGATCATAGATTAATTCGGTTGAAAAAATGGGCTAAAGATAAGTATTGTACAATGTGAATTTCATATGTTTTTTCTCGGTAATAAAACTCTTAGTTGTATGTAACAAATGTGATTTTCTTTTTCTGGTTTTCATCACATGCTGGATTTGCTAGATGCAAACGATTACCAGAATTAATTACTTTTTTAGGATATAGTACTTATCTTTTTTTTTAATATCGGATATAGTACTTATCCATTACAGCAAGGATATTAGTGAAATTAATTGTGACACAAACATTAGCTTTATAAACTCATTGTGACACAAACGTTAGCATTATAAACTCATTGTGACACAAACGTTAGCATTATAAACTCATTGTGACACAAAGGATTTTGTAAAACCTTTCAAGAGAAAAGGAACAAATTAGAGGAACCAACCATGGTGCCATTGTTGCTTGTGGAGGCATGGTTGTTGAGCGTACTGGGAATTTCAGTTTTGGCCATGCTGCTTCTCCTCATACTTGCTCCGGCGTTACAAGGGCAAGTACGAAGAGATATCGATGATGCTTGAGATAGAATTGCAGTGTGTATATTTACAAAGGGTTAAAGCTGGGTGTAATTTGAGACGTTGATGCTAGAGATATTGATGTTGAATTGCATTGAAGACATCCCTCTTATTTGATGGTTCGTCACATCCATAATATTCTCACATTGTTGGACGTCTACGATGTGGATCATGTGTTTCGTGAAGCTAACTAGATTGCTTTTACTTTTGTAAAATATGGTCTATGTGGGATATCATAATATGATTTTTTATGTGATCCCTGATTTTGCATCCTTAATCATGTACATTGGATAGGAGTGTTCCCCTTTTAGGGATAGATGAACATAACCAATAAATTATATTGAATATATTTGTCACTTTTTTTTTGGTACAATATATTTGTCATTTATTACTTATGAGTATATGTTAACGTTTGTTTTTAGGTTTTTTTTTTTTTTAACTAAAATGTATTTATGCATTAAAATATGCAATTTTTACAAAACCCAAAAAACATACTCTTTGATCAAACATGACTCCTCAAGTGCTCGTGAGTTTAGCTCAATTGGTTTGGACAATGCATAAAATATTCAAGGTTCGGGGTTCAAATCCCGGCCACCACCAAAAAAAAAAAATGACTCCTCAAACCCTAAAAATACAAAAAAAACTTATTTAAGCCCCACGTTAAAAAAAAAAAAAAACTTAGTTAACCCTATTTTTAAACTCAAAAACTAACTTAACACACGAAAATAACAAATGATCTTTTTGTAATTTTAAATCAAGTTCACTATGTAGAGATTGTGAAACTTAATTTTTTATTTTTAATTTAGTATGAAGGTGTGAGTTTGAGTGTAGGTGATTTTGTATTACACATTCAGATTATTTTTTTTCTACCCTTTCGTAATTTGTTAGTAACTTATATGTAGAGTTTTGCCCATATCTTGAATTGTACTCATTCATTCAAGTATATTCTTTCACCCTTATAAATATTTACAACTTTTACGTTCTTCCCAAATTCTAATTTGTATTTGTCCATCTTACATGCTTAAATTAACAATTAATTTGAACTTCTTGTATCGTATTTCCAACTTAACCTTTGCTTATATTGACAATAACTTTATCTATAACTTTTTTGGTCTCACTGTTGGTGCTCATTTTGGTAACATTTCCTCTTTGTGGTTCAAATACATTTTTAGTAGTGTTCGTATCTATGTTGTTCTTTATTCCTTGTCTTGAAGATTCTAGCATGTAATGTGAAAATTTTGTGGTTTTTATACCAAACCCTTCTACAAAGACCCATATTTATATATAACGAATGTCACTTTGCATGATAAGAATTTAGGTCATTATTAGTGTTAATCTTAGAACATGTTCCTTGTGCTTGAATTGTTACTACATGTTGTTTATGAATTATGTCTGTGAACCTTTGCTTCCACGTTCAAAAATTCACTTACTGGTAAAGATAAAATCATAAGATAGGACTGAAATGAATTTGATTGTTTCATGTGTACAGTGATGAATAAAGAAAATGATTGATTTAATTTCTTGCATTTGCCAATGGTTTGTCGATTGCTTAAGTCCTAGTTAGTGATTTAATTGAATAAATATGATATTAGTTAAATTGAGACTAAAATGAGTATTAGAAACATTATAAAAATGTTGTGATGTACTAAACTTAATAAATAAAGATCGTGAAAGCATTTGAATTTCTTTCGATCTTCCAAATCGACACTTTAAAACTTAAATAGTCAAATTGGAGCTCAGTAGTCAAAATTTCAAGAATTTCACAACATATACAAAAGTCAACTTTTTGAAGTTTAGTATAAAAAAATAGACTTTTTTTTTGTTGTTAATTCTAGCTCTAAAAAGGAAGGAAATGCTAACAAATCCATGAGAACACTTGCTAACAAGTCTAAAGAATTTATTTATTTTTAAATGATACATTCAACTCTTATAAAATGACTTTTTTTACATAAAAACTATCACCAATTTTCTGTTTTAACTTATTAACAAATGTTTTAGGTACAAAATACTGTAATGGGTATATTTATTATTTTAAAAAATATTTCTATTTAATACTAGTAGTACTAATTTATCTTAAAGATAAAAAAGATAAAAACATTAAATATTAGATGCATTTATATATATACAAAGAGAAGTGGCATAATAGTCGTACACAAAATATATATTATAATTACACTATCAATTTTTTGAATATATACGACAAGCGTAAAAAGGAGCTTAGATGTGATACCGTTTGGACTTTAGCACACCAAATGTATCCAAAAATAAATAAATAGTAAACAAAAAGTTTTTTTAAAAACAAACAGTAAACAAAAATTAGTAGATATTTTTAGCTGCATGTCACGCTGTATGGTGGGAGAAAAGGAAAAAGAACCAGGAATGCTAACAATATCACGCATGTCACGCTGTATGGTGGGAGAAAAGGAAAAAGGAGTACTTGTTATCTTGGTAAGCCAAAATGGTTGTACAACCATTTTGTAACAACTTTTTGACAATTTTTGTCTATAAAGAGAAATGATATTTGTACAACTATTTTGTAACAATTTTTTGACAACTTTCTCTCTCATACTCACATTATGTTTTTATTCTCTCTCTTTCTTTTTCTCTCTCAATTATTTTTGACCAATAGAAATAGAGAAAATGAAAGTTGTCATGAAAGTTGTCACTAATGGTTGTTCATATATCATTACTCTTGTTTTTTTTTGAAGAAGCTAAAATGAATTATATTACCACCTCAAAAGAATCCTTCCTAGCACAAGACGTACTAAGGAAAGGACAAAAAGTCAAGAGCAATATTTACAAAAGTTGCCTGAACAGGTCATAATAACAGAAAAGAAACTCTTAGCCTATTCCCAATATGGTAAACGGATTTAGCCACCAACCATGGTAATTGAGGGGAAGAGAAATATACTTCGCCTTCAACCACGTAAAAGCAAGCGACTTGATCTTGTCGACCACCTGGAAAACAGTGCAAACTTTGGCATTAAACAACCTGTTGTTTCTTTCCTTCCATATTTCCCAAACCACAGCAAACCAAATAGCCTGAAGAATAGAGCAGTGCACCTTTGTGGTACCACCACTACCGCTAAACTGGTAAAATGATCCGACACCTGAAAAGGGGCAACCACTGACAAGCCTAACCACCTATAAATGAGATGCCAAACAGATCCAAAAAAATTACAGTGTAAAAATAAGTGTTGTGATGATTCCAAAGAACCACAACCAGACACACACAACCTTGATGCTTGATCAATAACTCCACGACGTAGTAAATTGTCTTTTGTCGACAATCTGTCTCGAAACAAGCGCCACGCAAAGAGCACTACCTTCAACGGAACATCTTTATGCCACAAGGAAGAAGAATCCACCGAGGATACCGAAGGAGGTTGAAAAGTAAGATATTTGTAGACACTTCGAACAGTGAAAGCATTTGAGGATTCCAACGACCAGAGCCATCTATCCGCCTTATCAACCTGTAAATTCACATTCTGAAACAATAAAATTAGATCTCCCAACAACCCTTCCTCCCACGCAAACAACCTCCGCCTCCACCTCCAGCGTCACCGTCCACCCCCCACCCTAACTGACACATATCAGACCCTGATAACCCCTGAAACAACGATAAATCAAATAATCTAGTGAACCTGACTCTAAACTCCTCTCCACCACACCAAACATCCGACCAAAATAGAGTGTTCTCCCCATTACCTACCGACCTACTCACGTGGTTGGCGAACCACTCCTCTCTACATAATGCATAAATATCATTACTCTTGTTTAAACATCTAAAATGGTCAATTCAAAAAAAAAAACATCTAAAATGGTAACTTTTGTATAAAAAGTTCTATAATCATTGTTTTTACATGTAATTGACATATACTTTTTAGATAAAGTTTTTCATAATGAATTCTTTAACAATATTTTTAAAATATTTGTTAAATGTTCAAAGAGTAGCGATATTTGAACAATCATTTGAAACAATTTTGATGACAACTTTCATTTTCTCTCTTTTTATTGGTAATAAGAGATAATCATAAAATAGAGAGAAAAAGAAAAAGAGATAATAAGAGCATAATATAAGTATGAAAGAGAAGATTATCAAAAAAATGGTTGTATAAATATCATTTGTCTTGCTAAAAAAAATAAAAAAATCTTGAGTAAATTACACTCCCCTCCCCTCAAAGATGCTTGAATTACACTCTCCTCCCCTCTTATGTTAAAATATACACTCCTCTCCCTTGAAAAATAAAATTTATACTCCCCTCCCCTATAAGATGCTTGAATTACAACCTCATCCCTTAAAAATTAAATATGCACTACACTTTAATTTATTTTAACATAAATAATTTTTTTATGATATATACTAATTTTGAACCACATTTTAGAAAAATAAATTCATTTCTTTATAGTTTAAATGTCAATGATAATTAAATTTAAATATTTTTCTATTAATATTTTTTTTAAAGAGTTAATTTTATACTCTATAAAAAAATAGAATATAAAATTAACTTTTAAATAACCATATTTTATTGTCTGTAGTAATTTTTTACATATTTTAATTTTATTTTGAGTTGTTTCATATTTTATAATAGGGTTTAAAATTATATTTTAATGAAATTGTAAAAAAAATAGCGAACAAATACGTATTCAAATTTTGGTTATAATAAAATAGACCCGCAATACTATTTGTTTTCGAAGTTTGTTAGATTATTATTTATTTCTAAATTATTAGAAATAAAAAAAATTATTGAGGGAGTAAAATGTAGATTTTAACATAAGAGAGGAGGGAGATGTAATTCATGCTTATCTTAAGGGAGGGGATTGAAATGTTTTCTAATATGTTTTGAATAAGAGGGGAGGGGAGTGTATATTTTAACATAAGAAGAGAGTGGAGTGTAATTCAAGCATCTTTGAGGGGAGGGGAGTGTAATTTACTCAAAAATCTTTTGTCATATTCGAATAAAATGCGGAGGCTAATTAATACTGTGGAAGTCAAGTCACTTAGTGGACATCCACATATCGTCGTACAGCGTGTAGAGTCATGGATGCATTTGCTTGCATCCACATATATACACATTATTAAAGTCAGAGCCTGACATCTATAAAATTATCTAGTTTCCCAAATACATTTTATATATAAGAGAATGAGATTAAGAGAGACTCTTAAAAAATAGAGATTAAGAGAGATTTATATATTTACTTCCCATTAATGGTTTTCTAGCACAGATATACCAAAAATAAAATCATAATCATTGACCTGCATTTCATGTCCTTTCTTAGGAATAATTGGATGAGGATTCTTTTTTGCGAAAATCGGTTTTTATATAGTTCTTAGAATGATAAAGAATAGCTTACGATTGGGAGCCTTAGAGCAACAATAAGATTGTTGTCGGATGATCTAGAGATCACGAGTTCAAATTTCAAAAAGACCCCACAGATACCACTTGATGAACGTCTCGTGCACTCGACAATCTCATAAAAATAGTTTGTTTAAAAAGTTCAAAATATGAATGTATTAACCACAAAAAATTATGACCTAACCCAAGTTTGCCAAAAAAAATGGTCTATAAACTCACTCATTTGCATTCAAACAAAATATCAAGGTATTAAACACTCATAGAAGAAAAACTAGGTACTGTTCAAACCTAAAATTTCTTACCCTAGCATAGCTAATAAACTCCATAACTTACATTACAACCAAAATTGAGCTGGGTGGAAACAGCTATATCCTTGAACAAGACTTACATAATACATATAATTTCTGGTACAAAGTACCGAATAATTACAGGGAATTGGTTTTTGGTTATTACTTATAACTTTCAGCTCAGAATTGCATTGCCTGACCAATTTTTGCATGAACAATCTCTTAGTTGGATCAGCATTCGCAATATGCGGTTCCGTTGAACATGAGATTAGCAACTGCTCTGTCGACACTGTTGGTCTCTGATTCCATTGGTTTCTTGTCGTCAGACCTATAAACAAAGATAGCATTTGACGTTAAGTGTGTGTGTCTTCGTTTACTACATGTATGAATCAAATTATAATAAAAAATTATTTTACAAAATCAAGATCATCAGGTATCATTTTTTAATAAAACTCACTCAAACACATACTTTAAGTTTGGATAAAGAAAATAGAAGTGTATGTTTGGTTGAACGGTGAGTTTGGCAAAATCACGGCGAAGCTATTATTTTGTTGAAGCTCCAAAGTGTCTGACCGTGATTCCGACAATCTCACTGTCAATCGAAAAATGCACGAAAAGTTTGCAGCAAATCTAAATCATATACCTCAAGGCTTCATTGTGAACTGCCCATGGCATTGCCTCTTGCATGCTAACATCACCATCCAGGTCCTCTACTACATTCTGATGTTTTGTATCTCTGGCAAGGCGGTAAAGTGCATCGCGGAAGTGAATTCGAGTCTTGTCATTGAACTAGTTAAGAGAGAAAGGGAGAAGATAATTTAGCAACAAATATAATTGCACATTAAATCAGATGCGAAGGATTTCTTAGTTATAAGCTATGTTACCTGTGAAATTATTGCCTCAAGATTCTGCAGTGTAGATTCTTCAATAGACGAGTGTTTATGCATTGCTTCATCTCCACTGAATTGCTCAGAATGATCCAAGATTTGGAGTGTCTGGAATAAAAGATAAATAATAACTTAATAGATGTTGCATTACACAATAAGGCTTGAAAGAAAAACCATTTGCATGTTTTGCAAAATAAATACAAAAGATAACGATGAAGCATTGACATAGACAGGAACACCAGAGATGACACTGACATTGACATGTCAACATCTGTAGTAATTTGAGAAAATTGAATAATTGAATGTAACCAAATGTGTCGGTGTCATGTCGTGTCAGTGTGATACGGGACTATTGAAAGTCCAATTAAAAGAAAAAGGAGAAAGGGAGTAGCATGGGGAACAGTTACACAGAAAAGGTCTCAAAAACAAGGGACAATTTTTTAAGAAGCTTTTGAGTTTGAGGCCCTGATTGGATAAACAGCTTAATTAAGTGCTTAAAGCATAAGTGACTATCATATAAGCTTTTTGAGTTTTAGACCTTGTGTTGTGAACTTGTGATGACTAAATAAAAAACATCATTGCAAAGCATGGTTGCTGTCAGCATGAAATGACTTATACTGGTGTATAACAAATGACTTGCAGGACACATAGACAAGAGTATTTGGATCTGACAGCAAAAGTTCTTAAGACTATATGGTGGTTTATGTTTGACAAAGAAACAATGAACTACAGATTCATGTTTTACCACCACGGGTCTAGCGCTAGTGGTTGGTGCGCAGTGTGTGTGTTGTAAACCCTGAGATACCAAACTCAACTCTTAATCGTAAAAAGAAAGAACAGATTCAAGATCTTGTGTTCAAGCATACCTCTATGTTCAAGCAATCATCAGAATTAGAGTTGCATGTAAGATACTCGGAAGCTGCAATATCATTCTGCAGTTCACCTGATGGAAATAAAAGAATGCATGTGTATTAAGCAATTTTGTACATCAATACCATAGAAATTGTTCAGGCAACTTATTCACAATAAAATATAGAAAAGTGTAAAAAGAGTAATTACCAGGTGTATTGCTGCATTGGTTTTCAGGATAAAAGTAAAAGGACTTGTTTGAGTTTTCAGCACAGGGAAAATCTTCAAGTATAGAATCCCTGCATTATGTGAAACATGTGAAGACTGTAAGATAACATAGTCATATCATATAAATTGAATTAATTTCATGCCTATGGTAGCCAGTGAGAATTGAATGTCTCTGTTAAGTATATTTTTTTATGCAACATTTAAAATATAAGATCATTTTCATGCAACAATCATCATAAATACATGTTTAAATACGTTTTCCGTACCAACAAATCTACCACTTTTTGCTTTAAAATCCCTGTAAAAAAATATCGTTTTGAATCCTTACAAATATACTACACCTTTTACTTTAGGTCCTTGTTGTCTTTGGTCACCTTTGAATTAGTCTGTGCAATATGTACACTATTTGATTTTAGTCCCCCCAATAGTTGTTTCATAAGGACTAAAACGAATATTACATACTTATTACAGTGACTAATTTCAAAATGAACAAATTTTACGGAGACTAAACCGAAACAGCAAAGACCAAATGTAAAATGTAGTATATTTGAAAGGATCGAACTATATTTTTTTACAGGGCTTAAACTGCTTAACCAAAACAGCAAGAACCAGAAGTAAAAAAGTAGTATATTTGCAAGGAACAAAATGAAATTCTTTTTTAATGGGACTAATACCAAAAAGTGGTATATTTACAGGGACCAAAAACATATGTAAACCTCAAAGAAAATAGTAGCCCTTACCCTACTATAACAGGTTCATGCTTATAGAGTTGTGCGGAACCATTTTGTTTTGGCTCCAATGATAAAGATAAATATGGTGAAATTTGGAATGCAAAAACAGAATAGAGCATTCAATTCCCACTGGACTTTGCTAAAATGCAAAGCATACTCATGCTAGGTTAAAGCATTTTCAGAAGCTACATGATGATTATTATCATACAGGCATTAAAACCAAGCATATTAATCCCAGAAGTTACGCTTGTGTACAAGAAAATGTCATCGGTGGTCTGCTCGAAACTTGATGATAGTTCTTGAAGCTGATTCTGCTGATGTTGATGACGTGATTGTTGAAAAGATTGCTCAGTCAATCCTCCACATACACTTGAACTGCTAGATTGATCTTTATCATAGGAAGATGGTTCGAACTTGCCTCCGTTACGGAAACTTTCACTGTTGAAATTGAATTCTAATTCTGTTGTATTTGAATCCATGGTCATGAAATTTTTAGGTGAATTGTAACCTTCAGGTGTATTTATTCCCCATTTTGACCAGTTTTCTGGTGATGGATGCCTAGCCATTAAATCTTGATCGCCCGGTACAACGAAATCGTTCGTTCCACATCCATAGTACCAATCCATGGCAAATAGTCTGTAAATGTTTGAAACACAACAAGATCAGCATATAGAAAATGAAATTCATAATCAAAAATATGTAGAGTTTGCTAACTCATAGACTTAAAACTTCTTTGTTTTACATGAAAGATAAATTTTCCTATGTTCCTTGTATAAACTATGTTGGATCTATCACAAATCTCTTTCTCCTTCTAGATCCTCAATTAATGAAAACTTAATTGAACATGGTTTCTTACAGAATCCCTTTAAAACTGTGTTGTCGACGCAGATCGAAGAAAATAGTGGTTTGTTCATCAAACTATTGTGCCATATAGACACTATTTAACAACACTGATTATGTTCAACAAAGTAACAAACTTACTAGAATTGAATTGTACATACAGAACCAATAGATTCAAGTTCTTAGCATACACTTGAAGAAACTAGGCCATAAAAACCAACTTCAAAAACCTGAAGATTTGGAAAAAACTCTTTGAACCAATCATAGGAAACTTCATTCAAAAGAGTAACATTAAAACTAATGGAACCACTACTCTTAACCCTTTTCAACCCTTATGAAAAGAATCAAAACCCACTTCAGTTAAGCTTTAAAATCTTCAAAACCAAGCATCAAAAACAAAAAAACCACAAAAAATTAAAACTTTATCAAAATACTTAAACACACCACATATTTCACATCAAAGCTACAAAACATGAACATCCATAAAAACACTGCAAAAATAACAATACATAATGAAAAAAACAGAAAAATGAAGAAAAAAACATACTTTTTCTTGAAGATGGTTGATGAAAACAAAGCTAGCAAAAGAACAAGACTTGTTGAAGGATGAAACTAGTGTTAATATTTTGTTCTAGTTCTTGTTGTTGTATGAGTGAGTTTTGTGATAGGTGAAAAATAGAGAGACAGAGAGAGAGAGAGGCGGCTATAGCAAATGAAATGTTATGTTGGAAATGAAATAATAGAAAACTGTAAGAAGAGTTAAGAAGCAATGGACACTTGTAAGAAAAACAGAAGGCAAGAGAAAGATGCTTTATTATGAGTTTGTGGCTGAAAATGTTTTGGTACTAAGGTTTGTGGTCTAGAAGTTCTCCATCTAAATCTGGCATGTGATTGGTGCACGTGGATTTGTGTGTCCATTTTTAGATGATTTCGTGGTCGGTAATGAAAGATACCATTTGCTTCATAGACAAGTTATTTCTGCTCCCTCCGTTCCTCAATAGATGACCTAGTTGACTCCGACACACGTACCAATGCATATGTTTTATCTTTGATATCTTCAATTCTCTACTATTTTACCAAAAAAAAATTCTCTACTAAAAAAATTATGAAAATTTAATATTTTAAAAATATTCACCGAGACGAATCCAACAACATCTTACTTGATATTATTTAACTTTGTGAATTAGTAGAAAAATGTGGTCAAAGTATGTCAAGTCAATAATGTACACCATCCGGTCACTATTATAAGCAAAATTTTGCATTTTAGATACATTCAATTAATGATATATATGGTCTTTATTATAGACTACATACATCATTTAATGAATGAATCTAAAATGCAAAGTTTTGCTTATAATAGTGACCAGAGGGTGTATATTGTTAACGAGGTCATCTATTGAGGGACAAAGGAAGTATTAGATATGCTTTCAAGGTTGAAAATCACTTTCTCAATAAGCACTTGTGTAGTTGTGTGTAGATATACATACCCTACCGTATTGTTTGACTTGTGACTGGTTGGTATGTGTGTTTGGTTTTATATTACTCCATCTGTCCCGCAATACTTGACCTATTTGAGAAAAAAATTGTCCCACAATGCTTGACCTTCTCAAATTTTTAAGCTTAATTTGATAAGTTTACCCCTTATAGTTACTTTTTATGGTCTCCATGTAAAAGTTTGTAGTGGAACAAAGAGAGTAATCATTACTTAAAAAAGTGAAGGTTTAAAAATAATAATAAGGGCAATTCAGTAAAAATATCATTATCTTTCTTTCATCATTACACTTTTCTTAATCTGTGTGAAATGGCCAAGTAGGTCAAGTATTGCGGGACGGAGGGAGTATTTGTTGAGATTAAGATAAAATGATAGAATTGATTTTTACCTCGTTTCAAACTGTTTCTCTTAGCGGCGGAGGGGTTTCATGTCATGATGGATTCCTTGAATACAAATAATATTTTTATTGGTTATAAGGTTGGTTTGGGTCGTTCTGTAACTGTGTCTCACCTTCAGTTTGCAGATGACACTCTCATTTTAGGGGAAAAAAGTTGGGCTAATGTTAGGGCAATGCGCGCCGTTTTGCATCTTTTTGCAGCTATGTCTGGTTTGACAGTTAATTTCCATAAAAGTGAGTTGGTGGGTATTAATGTTCCTCAATCTTGGTTACTGGAGGCTGCGGATGTTTTAAATTGTAAAATTGGTAGTTTGCCTATATTGTATTTGGGCCTCCCTGTTGGAGGTGATTCGCGTAGACTGCATTTTTGGGATCCTGTGGTTAACTGCATAAAATCTCGCCTGTCCCGGTGGAAAAGCAAACATCTTTCTTTTGGTGGCCGTCTTGTTCTTCTTAAGTCTGTCTTGACCTCTCTCCCTGTCTATGCTCTTTCCTTCTTCAAAGCTCCCTCAGGTATCATCGCCTCTATTGAATCTCTTTTAATTCGTTTTTTTTGGGGTGGGTGTGAGGATAATAGGAAAATTGCCTGGATTGATTGGGAGGCCATTTGTTTGGCCAAGGAGGTTGGAGGTCTGGGGGTTAGGAGACTTAGGGAGTTTAACTTGGCGTTGTTGGGGAAGTGGTGTTGGAGGATGGTAGTGGATAGAGAGGGTTTGTGGTTTAGAGTTTTGTTTGCTAGATATGGTGGGGTTGAGGGGCGGTTTCAGCCCTGTGGTCGGGAGGGGTCAGTGTGGTGGAAGGATATTGTCAGTATTCGTGATGGCAGTAGTTCGATGTTGGGAAGTTGGTTTTCAGACAACTTGCGTCTTAGAGTTGGTAATGGTGTTGACACCTTATTCTGGTTGGATAGATGGGTGAGTGATGTCCCCTTTTGTGAGAAATTTCATCGCTTATATGATTTATCTGATAATAAATTAGCTTCTGTGGCGCAAATGTTTCAATGGGGGTGGGATGTTGGTGGGGAAGCTTGGAAGTGGCGGAGGAGGCTTTGGGTGTGGGAGGAAGAATTGCTAGAGGAGTGTAGACTTTTTCTGTTAACAGTTACTTTGCAGGTTGATTCAGTTGATACTTGGAGGTGGACCCCTGACATGTTCAACGGTTACACAGCTCGTGGTGCTTATCGCTTGCTTACAGATACAACGCAGGTCAATGCTCTGATTCCAGCCAACCTGTTATGGAGGAAGGATGTGCCTTTGAAGGTTTCGGTGTTCGCTTGGCGTCTGTTTCACAACCGTCTGCCTTCAAAATTAAATCTGTTCTGTAGAGGTATCATTCTTCCTGAGGCTCGTAATTGTGTCAGTGGTTGTGGTCTTCATGAATCTGAATGCCATTTATTTCTATCTTGTACTTTTTTCGGGCATCTTTGGCAAATGGTGAGGAATTGGCTTGGTGTTTTCTCAGTAGATCCACCATTTATTTTAGATCATTTTATCCAGTTCGGTTCTTCTATAGGTTACGGTAAATCTAGATGCTCTTTTATGCATTTGATCTGGTATGCCACAACTTGGGTAATTTGGAAGGATAGGAATGCTAGAATTTTCAGAGGCACTCAGAGTTCCCTTATGCAACTTCTGGAGAATGTCAAACAGCTTTCCTTCTGGTGGTTTAAAGCAAGTTCTGTTTCTTTTCACTATAGTTTTTATAACTGGTGCCAAAATCCTTTGTTATGTGCAGGAATTGGCTAATTTTACTGTGTTGTTGAACACTGACTGTATTTGGTGAGCATTCTCTCTGGCACACCTTGTACCTGGAAGATGGCTCTTGTTTCAATATATCATTTTGATTTATTCAAAAAAAAAAAAAATTTCACTTGTGAAAAAAAAAGTGATTTTACTTGTTGAAATTGATTTTACTTGATAGAATTGATTTTTTACTTGTGAAAAAAAGAAGTGATTTTACTTGTGAAAAAAAAAAAAAGAAATGATTTTATTTATGGTTACGAAAATTGATTTTTAATGAATTGATTTTGATTAAAAATGAATTGTATGTAAAATAAATGGTTTTTTTAGGGAAAATTAAATGGTTATGTTAATTTGTGTCGGTACGAATTAAAAAAGAAATTAAAAGATAAATTGTATCTTGATAAAATATACTTATGTAAGATATTGAATAATGTTTAAGAAAATGCATCTATAATTAGATACAAGTTAGCATTTTTCTAAAATAAAATATTTTTAAATAAATTTATGTAAAAGTGAATTTATTTGATAGTAAATTCGAATCGTACAATTAATGGTAATGTTGGGGAGTTTGAGGACACATGGGTAATTCCATACCACTAGAGAGGAAGATATCACATCTCCATCTAAAACATTAAGGTGTTAGGTGTATAGATCATCTCTCTTATTTATTTTATTTTTTTGAAAGGAAAACATTAAGGTGTTAGGTGTATAGATCATCTCTCTTATTTATTTTATTTTTTTGAAAGGAATAAGCTTATAGCTTTTCATTATTAATCAAGGTAGAAATACAATGAGGAGTGTTATGATAGATATGGAGACTAGCATTTTGTGGTGCTTCCTTAGCTAAACTATAGGCAACACCATTGGCTTGTCTCCTAATGAACTTCACATCTAAGTTCGTTAATTCAGAACTTAACAACTGTCTACAATCATTGATAATTGACATGAAATCAGAGAAACCATCTTTTCCATATATGCTATCTGCCACAACTTTAGAATCTGTTTGGAAATCCATGTTGATCATGTTGAGCTCTATCACCCACTTCATTGCAGATAAAAGGCCTAAGGCTTCACCCATGTCAACATCGAGTATGGGAACCTGCCATTCGGTTTTGGCTATAACAAAGTTTCCTCCAGCGTCTCGAATACAGGCTCCAAAACCCACTTTGTTAAGTGAAGCGGAGAAAGATGAATCAACATTGCATTTATATCTTGCTTCTGCTGGCTTGGTCCATTTGGCAGTCTCACTTTGCAAATTATTTAAAGAGCCGTGAGTCCTTACTTCTTGTGCGTTCTTCCAACTATTCAAAAAGTCTCGGCTTGGTCCACAATCTGTTGAATTGTTTCCACAACATTGTTCCAAACCTTATTGGTTCTATGCTTCCATATCCTCCATAACATAACCCCAAACCTTTGTTGTTGTGGATTATCGAGCTGTTGAAGAATGGCAGAAATCAGCTCGGTGCATGTAAAGGTGGGTAGCCAAACTTGTTGAATAATATGCCACATGCCTACACGTTGCCAGAATCCTATGCTCTTGCTGCATTCGAAAAACAAATGTATTCCATCCTCTGCAGATGTATCACAGATGGCACAATTGATGGGACAATCTACCCCTCGTTCATTCAGTCTAGAACGGGTTGGTAAACAGCTGCGACAAACACGCCAAATAAAATTCTTTACCTTTGGGGGGAGTTTGAGTTTCCAAGTAGCATTCCATTGCCCCGGTATTCTGTGTTGCATCACCCGATATGCACTACGCACTGAATAAATTCCATTTTTCTCAAACCTGAAGGTAGCTTTATCCATATGAACAGAAGGAATAAGAGGTGTACATAAAATTTGAGTTTTCGTATCAGCATCAAAGAGAAAATGGATAAAATTTTCATTCCACTTCTTCGTGTTTGGCTTAAACAAGTGAGCAACGGTTAGTGCATCCCACATGACCTGCACTTCCGTGAGAGGGGGATAAGCGAATAGGGTCTTTTAACCATGGTTGATTCCAAACCGAAATAGACTCTCCCATTCCTATACTCCATTTGAGAACTCTACTTACCACTTCTCTAGCGTTCCATAGGCTTCTCCACACATAACTTGGATTATGTCCTATTGAAGCGCTAAAGTAGTCACCATGCGGAAAATATTTAGCTTTGAGTAGCCAAAATTTTATTCATAAGATGATCTGTGAATTAACCACTCACACTTAAAAACCTAACAATATCCCATCGAGAGTAAGTGCCACCTTTTTTTTCATTCATTTGATGACCTGACTCAAATAAACATGTTTAGTACTCCCTCCGGTCTCAAATGTAAGCAACTTTTTACTTTTTAGGTTCATTTAATAAATGTTGTATGTGGTCCATATTATAGACCACATACATCATTTATTGAATGAATCTAAAAAGTAAAAAGTTGCTTATATTTGAGACCGGAGGGAGTATCAAGTTGGGTTGATATGAGTTTGAGGTAATAAAATATATAGGTTTTTTATTCAACTCAACGGAATAAAAAAAAATTTATTGCCAGGTAGCCTGGTGGATAGAATTCAGCTTATAAGGTGAATAAGTGGGGTGTTTGGGGTTCGAACCCCGGCCCCTCCATATAATAATGCATTGTCCTACCAACTGAGCTATGCTCACGAGACAATAAAATTTATTGAATCATATATCGAGTTTGGCCGAAATCAACTCAACTCATAAACTACTCTACTTATTTTGGTTGTTACTTAAAAAATATTTGATTTTTAACCTTATTCGAAATTTTCGGTCACTATTGTGTCTAAGGCAGATCCAATTGATATTTTCAAGTGACACTTGGTAATTTTTATGAAACTTAGAACAATTCAGTCAACAAATAAATATTATATTTTCCTTAAATCCAAGGACTTATGGGAAAGGTTAGTGGAATGAGCTTAATATCCTTGGAAATAGAAATGGTATAGGCATGTGACATGATTGTGGGACATAAGTAGAGATGTACGTGGTCTATTTTAAGATAATGTTAGATTTTTTGAATTGGTTAAGTACTACCTCCGTCTCATATTTGGATCAAGTTTGGTTTTGGGTTTTTATGGTGTTTCTTTCGGTGGATCGAAGGTAGAGAGGTTGTGGAAGGTGCATGATCTTTTGGATAGGAGCTCTTCGGATGTGGCTCAGTTTGGGTGTTGAAGTATGAAAGTTTAATTTTTAGGGGTGTTCTTTAGGGGTGAGTAGTGACGATGGGTGGTTGTGGATCCTGTGTTTACAATGTTTGTTTTTGTTAAGGTTTCTGTCTTAGGTGGTGATGTGTGTTGGTGAGTTTATCTTTAGGGGCTTTGTTTGGTGGTTATGGTATACCGTTTATATACAATACTATTTGTATCTTATTTCGTCCATACCTCGCGTCTTGCGGGGACGACGTTTAATAATATTTGCTTATTAAAAAAATAATAGAGTTAGCCTCTAAAAAAGAATAAAAAAACTAGTATTATCTATAAACTGATCTTAATATCCGTTTCCAAATCATGCGAAAACTTTTCCTTTTTTGGTGTATCCAAACAACTTGTAAGAATAAACTAAAGCCAAAAGAAAGATGCCATATTAGGTAGGTAGGAGGAGTTTGTGGCTGAAAATGTTTTGGTGCAAAGATTTTTGTGATCTAAAGCTCTCCATCTAAATCTGAAATATTATCGCGCCACGTGGTTTTGTGGGTCCCTCTTTTAGATCTCAGCTACTGACTCTCTTGGCTCAAAACACAAGTTAGATAAGCTTTGAAAATCACGTTCTCCACCTCAATTAGGACTATACCCTACTGTTTAATTTGACGCGTCACAGAATGAAGGTGGATCATGTTCATGTATCATGTGAGTTTGGTTTATTAACAAAAGTTTTTGAATACCTCGTTTCAAATGTGATTTAACTATTTTAAGGTGTGTGTGAGTTAGGTTGATTGTTGAAATAATTGATTTTAAATGAATTAATTCAATACTTGACAAAAATAAAAGTAAATTGGGTATAAAATAGTTTTTATTTGGACATATTTATGTTGGGTATAAAATAGTTTTTATTTGGACATATTTATGTAAATGTGAATGTACAATAAATTCGAGTTTAAAAATCAATTGTTGAGATATTTTTAAAAAAAATCAATTGTCGAGACAAAAGTTTTATTTTAACTTCAAATTAGAATCAATTATAAAAACCAAATTAATTTAATTTAAAAACATAGCGTTTCCTAACTTTTAGGGGGTGTTATTTACAAGTTAAAGTTAAATGTAAGAGATTTTAAAATAAAGTTAAATTGTTTGTTGATTTCATTTTAGTTTTAGCTTAAATATTACAAGTTAAAAAGTGATTGATAAATAATTTTATAGAAACACTTGTTTATTTAAATTTACAACAAAGATGAGTGATTCAAATATCTACAAATTACAAAAAAAAAACTAATATTTCCCTTTAAAAATTATTTAAAAATAAATATATCATTTAATTTTAGTATTTTATAACGTACTTCATTTGATAATATTTTGATTATTTTTACTGTAAAAATTTTCTATGCATCAGAAAACATCTGACTATTGATCCATGTCATGATCCTCTAATGAGATGATAGTTTTAATTTGTCCGTTTTTTAGACTTTTTACATATGGATTGGTTGTTTTATGTTTCGCTTGACAAGACTAATATCATAATATGTGAGGCTCCCGATCATAATATGTGAGGCTCCCGACCATTGTGGTATCAATGTCTCAACTAGAATATGGGTACATATATATATAGCATGAATATAATAGAGTAGAGCAATTATTCCTTTCACCAAAACTAAAGAGCAGCAAATTATACATTCCGTGTTGGGAGCAAGAATGGCAGTTCATGTTATAACCATGTTCCTCAAACTTTGTTTTGATTGTTTGCTGTACGATCTTTCAACAATATCATTTCGCAGAAGATTAATATTGAAAATAGGAGTGACGGTTACATAAAATTCTTTAAAAGTGAATATATTAAATTTGAACTTTGTATATTAAAGATAAAAAAAAAAAAACGTTCAGGGCAACAGTTCACCAGGTCTTAACAGCTTCAAAATGACATAGAAGATACCCAAAACTTCAAATGGGGGGTATTTGATATGATTGGTATTTGGTACAAAATTGTACCTGCTCTCTAATTATAGTTAATTGCAAATTTGACATAATCTTTTCTATTCAAAAAACTTGAATTGTGTCACTATTTCTTGTCAGGTGGTGAATGGTTTCATCACTTTTTTTTAGTTAAAAAGGAGCATGATAGTATACCCAACCCTCACCCCTACCTGAAATGAAAGACATCTATTCATGAATTTACTCTTCATGTTACAACACTACAATCAGGGAATCATAAACATATTCTCTGGCATTCATAACATATCGACCCTCTTTCTTTGGTACGACAAAATAAAAGCACAGATCAACAGTAAAACTTAGTTCAATATTACAGAAAAGCATCAAAACACCCTACAACTTAATCTGCCTGAGGAAACAGAGCAGTTGTAAAAAGTTCTTGGGCTAGCATAATAGAGAATACAGTTTCTAGTGCAAGGAAGCCAATGCACAACTACACATAACGTCCAACCATCCTGTGGCTTAAATTCCTTCCTCCCATGGCATTTTCATTATTTCTGCATCATGAACAATACAAGGTGAAACCTGACATGCAATTGAGATGAAAAGATAAACACAAAGACAAGCTGTTCATATATGCAGACATCTCATACCTGCATTGGAAGGTACAACTTGAACTCTGGTGGGAGTTCCTCTTCAGAGTAGAGACGATCAGAGAAGTATATCCTTCTCAAGCGACAGTTTGCATGGACCTGAACTCGTAGTGTCTCCACATAATTAGTCCCATATGCTTTCTTGGTAAAATCAGCCAGGTTAAACTGGATTTGATTCCAACCCTCATCCATTCTCAGTGGCATAGTGCAAATGTACGGCTTTACTCTAGTGACAGCCTATGACATAAAAATAATAAAACAAATCACTTGTAACGTGCATCGACGGCAATTTAGGTAGTAATAGCATCACTGTATTTGTGATTCTATATAAATAGTTTATTTCAGTAAGAAAGAATCATGCAAATGCGTTACTAGTCAGAAAATCAAAGTTCTCCATATAATTAAATGGAAGAAAGAACACCACAAAATATATATGAAAGAAATTAAACATCTGCAAGATTGGCAATCCTATAAGACACACAAACATGGGCAGACTTACACACTTGGAAATTAGAAGCTCGAAATCGTCGTCTGACATTCTTATCATCCAAAACTTGAATCTCAAATGTGAAGTACTTCTTTAGATTCTTCACAATCATAACCAAGAATGGAAGTTTTATACCAAGTGTGGCAGCTGGGTCAGCCGGGCACGTAATGTATGTGGACTGAATATTCGATCCAATTATTTCCAGTACATTAGATTGTATGTCTTCATCTTGTGGTCGCTTAATATGGCCATCCACAACTATAAAAAGAGTCCCCAAGACAAAATCGTAAGTTTAAAAAAATTGTTACTATCATCAAGAAAATCACAAGTATGTTAAGACAAACAATTAACTGTTAGAGACAACTTCATTTCTCAAATATCACCAAGAAACGAAACAAAAGAATAAACCAGTTAATGGAATCAAATCAAACAACAACAACAACCAAGCCTTATCCCACTAAGTGGGGTCGGCTACATGGATCAAATGACGTCAGTGTTCTATCAAAAACCATATTTGGATCCAACTCATTGACCTCTAAAACCTTTCTAATGGTTTCTCTAATGGTTTTCTTAGGTCTTCCTCTACCTCTTTTAACTTGACTCTCCACCATTTGATCTACTCTTCTTACAACAGCATCTACGGGTCTTCTCTCTACATGTCCAAACCATCTAAGTCTATTTTCTACCAACTTTTCTACTATAGGTGCTACCCCCACTCTCTTTCTAATGGAATCAGATCAAAGCATTAGAAAAATTACCTATCATTTCTCTAATGTAGTCATGCTTCAAGCCCAGTACACATATCACACAAACTACGTCTAACATGAAAAAGAAATATCCTAGAGACAAGGAAAATGTATCTAGTTTGTTATGTTTTTATCAAGCTCCTTCAAACAACCACGACCTATCCTACTAGAAAGTCAATTAAATGGATCAACTTATGCAATAGGGCTCCATCAAGAACTAACTTTTCAAAAATACTATTCACAATGAGTTATTCTTAGTGGTTTTTCCATAAGTTTTCTTGTCTTTCTTTCTCTACCCTTTTAAACCAAAATATTAGGTTCAATTTAATCCGGTTTATTTTGTCATTGGAGTCACAGCCACATGACATATAACAAGTTTCTGCTGTCTTGTCCTCTATAAGTTTTATTCCAACTTTCTCATAAATGTATCCATTCCTAATATAAGTTGCTCTTTTCCATTCATCCACATAAATTTCCATTTATTATGAACTACACCAAGAGCATGGTGGTATTGTGAATCACATACTGAAACAGTAATATAGATGGCTTACAAAGCACAACATTTCTCAACGGATGGAAAGAGTACTTAAGTTAATTGCATAAAGGGTCACTTTATATATTGATCTAAATACAGAATACATCAATTCTCTTTCGCAACACAAATGAGGGTCAAAATACCATATTTCATCCCTCAGTCACTCTTCAACATATTTACACACCAGCCTTTCATAACATGGCCAAATGGACAGCACAACACATAAAGCAGCAGCCTAACCATTTCAGAAGCACAACTAAACAAAACTTCAACAATGAGAATAAAATAATCAAAGTAAAATGATTTCGGATCAATTCAATTCAGCATATCAAATTTCTAACAAGCAGAAAAATGACCATCTAATGTCACTGCTAACAAAACAAAAATTACCTTCTTTGTCCCATATCTGCAAAGGTTTGCTCCTACAATAATAAAAAAAATTGAAAACAAAATGCAAAATTTCAGCACCTTAATCACAACAAACATATGATACTGAAATATGAAATAAACGAGCCAACCACATCATACCCAAGGCTGTATAATATGGAAAGAAATCCAGACTGGAATGTGTTCTTGAACATTTTCTGCAATGAACAAAGATACAACAAATATAAAAAATTTCAGTACTATTAACAAAAAAAATGACATGTTTTGGAAATTTAGTAGTGAGGTGAGACCTACATCGTACCAACCGAATACAAAAAGAAACCATAATTCATTAATGAAACTTTCACTATCATCCATCATATAGTACATCTAAAGAAATGATATCATTAAATATTTCATTGCATAGTTTTATCCCAATTTTGCCACACTATTCTTTAGTGACAAGAAAAGCCAAGTTCTTTTATCGCACTATTGCCAGAGTTTTATCAAAAGAGGAGTTATATCGTGGCATGAAACTATTTAATATCAAATGCTACCATCCAGCTTATAGTAATAGTGCTGCAGAGTAATGATGCTGCAGAATTTAGAGTCTAGCATATATTTCAACAACATAACATAATGGCACTACCGAATTTAATGGCACAAGGTGCACTGCATATGTTTGAGCTAGCAATACAGCATACATGAGGTCCCTAACAACTTGAGCATTAATTAAGTTGAATATTCTTACCCTCCATCAATACAAAACCAATAATCACAATTTAGGGATTCGAGAGCACAATGGGTTTAGGGTTTAGTTTAGTGACATTCACAGAGAGAGAAAAAACAGAAACACAATGATGGGCACAGAGAAATACACAAAGAGAGAGTTGGAGACTTATGATGGTGAGAAGAGGGTCTCAGAGCAACAGATGCAACGGACAAAGCTGTTTGGTAGCAGTTTGTATAACTTGAAACTAACTCATAAGTACAAATACATAATCAGCAAATAGACCCCTAAAATTCTATGAGAAATCATTACCATACATCGAAAAATAAACAAGTGTGTGAATAAAACATGAGAAAAACAACCACAGGCACAAAGGTAACCCTTCTTAAATCATAAACAAGCAATGACTACTTAATAAACGGCGTATTGTTCAAATTTCGCTACAGAATAGTGCTATAGCAGTATGGATCAAAAACCGAACAAGCTTCCAACATGTGCTACAGAACATTTTTTCTTAATAAAAGTGAATTCAAAACTAGTTATGACAATTAGGGTTTAGTGCGATTCACAGATAGAGAGAGGGAAAAATCACATACAAACAGAACGAAGAGAGAGAAACTTACGATGATGAGCGTTGGGAAGAACAGCAACGGACGCCAGAGAGACGAGACGAGAGGAGAGGAGAAAAGAATCAGCACTTAGTTTAGGCTTTGTTTGGTTTCAAAAACAAGGTAAAAGGAATGAAAAAAAAAAAAAAGTGGAAAATAATATTTTTTATTAAGATAATGATTCTTATAAATATAAAAAATATTATTTTTAGTCTATATATAAAAGAAAAATTGCACTTTTTTAATTTTTGAAAATTTTTTCATCAACATTTTTAATTATTTATCAAATTTTTTATTAACATTTTTGGTCTTCGTAAGATTTTCTGTCAAAATTTTTGTATCACTAGAAATGCTAAAAAAAATGTTAGAAAAGCCAAAAAATACCGTTTTTTTTTTTTGTAAAGCCAAAAACCAAAATTCTAAATATTTATATAGACCATTTTTTTTTGGTGGTGATTATATAGACCATTTAAAGAAGAAATATAGACCATTTACTTAATAACTATATTTTAAAACTTTTTTACATGTCTATTTGGATAGGAAAAAAAAAAAACCTATCCAAATAGACCCTATAAAAAATATATAAGCTTTTATATATTATTCATAAGTTTATCATAGTAGTTTATATAATAAAACAACTTCCGAAGATTTCTTTTTTTTTTGCGGGGGGAGCTTATGAATATATAATTTTTGTTAGTAATAACTTATGAATTAACATAAAAGCTTATTTATTTGCATAAGCTATTTTTTATTTGCTAAAAAAATAAGTCAATCCAACCAGGCCCTATGTGAGTAACTTAAAATTGGCTATGGTAAAAACATAATGTTTTTAATTATGATCTTACTGTTTTAAATACTGAATTGTCCTAAAAAAAGAACCTGTTTTGAAATTGTGCATGTATGGTTACTAAATTGGTATTAAATGACTTGAAACAAGGACCAAAATGAAACTAAGTTGTAAACATGACAGTAACTTTTGTTTGGTCAACCGAATGCATACTACATTTTGGTATTCATAGCTTTGTTAATGACAACTAGACCATTATTATTTCAAGCTCAAATTTGAAAAGTATATTAACACAAAGATGAGAGCTGTAGACAATTATATTATGCAGCAAAATAATATTGATTGAATTTGGTGAGAGGTATCTCCACAATACCTGCTTCAAGTTTCATAGATTATTATAGATAGATAGATTAGGGAGAGCAACTAAATTGAAATATGTACATATATAAATAATTTCAAGAAATCTTTATTTTGCATTAAGACATTATTCATTGATGCTTCCTGCTAATATTTGGAAGGTAATTCTTCCTGCAGCTGGACCAATATTCAGCTACCAGCTTAGAGAATGACGAGTCGGCATCCATTAGCTTTGAAGGTTCGTCATATTCCACCATTTTCCCTTAAATAACCAGCCAAAGATTAGGAGGGAATGGATAGTACTAGGAAATAAAAGCGCGGAAAAGAATAAGGAATTAACATACCATAAGATAGGACCATGACCATGTCACTGTCTATTACAGTTGGAACTCTGTGAGCCACAGTTATAACTGTGCATTCTTCAAATTCTTGTCTAATTATTCTTTGTAGAATCGCACCTGTGGCTGAATCAATGGATGCAGTAGCTTCATCCAAAACAAGAATTCTGTTTCTCTTAAGTAGAACTCTTCCGAGGCAAAACAATTGGCGTTGTCCCAAGCTCCAATTTCCACCTTCATCGCTCACTGCAAAACTTATCAGAATTAGACTTTCATACCTTATTTATTGGTTGCAAAATAATATAATGAACGATAGAAAGGAGAAGGCGTAGCTTCAATGTGATAGAAACCGGTACCAAACATAGAAAATACTGACCAGAAGAGTCCAAGAGACTTGGTAGCTTGCCGATTGTTTCCTTAAGTTGACATTTCTCTACAGCCTAAACATGCAAATCAAATATAATCAAACTGGTTCTTATTGAATGGATCATGTAAATTTTAAACACATTCAATGCATACATATTTTTCTGCCATTTGTTATGTTAGGTCATTCACCTTCCATATTTCATCATCTGAGTACAGGCCTTGTGGGTCCAGGTTTGTTCTAATGTTGCCCTTGAAAAGAGTTGGTTCTTGAGGGATTATGCTTAGCTTCATTCTCAAATCCTTCAATCCCATTGAGCAAATGTTTATCCCATCAATAAGAATATCACCTCTTGAAGGCTCAACCAAGCGAAACAAAGCGCTAATCAGTGTACTTTTTCCACTTCCAGTCCTTCCAACAACTCCGACCCTACTTCCTCCTTTAAATGTACAAGTGATTCCCTTAAGGACTAATGGAGCATTAGGACGATATCTAATCTGAAACCAACGTACAAAAAACAGAAATTATTGGACAATTTTATGTCTAGTTGTGACAAATAAAATAGGCGTCAACATCGAAAATAGAGGTGGAAAAGAAGACAAAGGATGGAGCATTACCTCTAAGCCTTGAAGATCAATGTTGCCCTTGGAAGGCCATGAAGATGGAGGTCGGTTATGATCCACAACGGCAGGAGGCTCAGCTGGTATGTGAATGAATTGCTTGATTCTTATAACTGAGATGATATAGTTTGATAAGTTGGAAAACCATCTAGTCCAGAATATTTGGGCTCCATTCAAGGTAAGAGCATAAGAAAGAGACAATCCCACACGGCCTGCGCAGAACAGGAGAATTTTCAATAGATTTTTAGGGACATTTTAATTTTTTTCTTAAGGGACAAAAGTAATTTTATGCATTACCTGGGGATAGATATCTTTGAGGAAGTAGAATGAGTAACAAAGCTGCAGTGACGACAGTCAAATTTAGAAGTGCTTCAATCCTTAAAACTAACCATTCCATTGCCACATTGGAATGAAAGAACAATGAAGCATCTGTGTCCACAAGTTTTAAGTAGTTTTTGAAAAAACTGTCTACCATGTTGAATGCTCGTACAGTAACCACTCCAAGCGATGTCTCGGCTGCAAAATTCATGACTGGAGCTTTGGTGGTTCCGTTGATCCGTATTAGTTCCCTTGCAGTGGCTTGATAATATTGCTTTTAGGAAAAAAGAAAGAAAGAAGATTAAGAAGTTCCTAGCTGAATGGTCTTACCTTTGACAGAGAATGAGGAAAATAAACCTGAATGAATATTGATGCAACCATTGCAGGAACAGCAACAATGAGAACTTGCCATGTGACTGAAGCAATCACAAAAATCATCACCAAAACTTCAATTGCTACAATTGCTACACAGGTGAGGGAATAAGGTATATCAAAGTCCAAAATACTCAAATCTGATGAAGCCTGCATTAGAGAGAAAATATTGGTAAAATTATGGAGGTTAGTTATATAGTACTGAAGGAAAGGAACAAAAGAATAATACATAGTTTTTTTTTTCCCTTATTAGGAATGAAAATTTCTTACTCTAGTTAAAATTCTTCCTACAGGAGTTGAATCAAAGAAAAGCATTGGAGCATTGAAGATAGATGTAGTGAAGCTTGAGAAGAAAGCAGTAGAAGCTTTTAATCCCAAAAGTGCAGCAAAGTAAGACCTTACATATACAAAAGAAGTACTAGAAAAAGAGAGTAATGCATAAACTCCAATCAAGGTGGCATCAGTTACTTTTGGAATTTCAATGGCTGTAGCAAGCCAAAAGTTCGATGAAGTCTGCAAAGCCAAAAAACTACACTGTCCTAATATGACCAAACACAACATCAATGTCCCTTTGGAATAATTAATGTAATCCCAAAGTGGCTTCCATCCAACATTACCAATCACTTTTTCTTCCTCTTGTGTAAGCTGTGCACCAATTGAACCCTTGATGCTAGAAATCTCTCCTTCACTTTGATTTTTAGTGAGATAAAAACCATGAGAGTCTTGAGGATTAGACAAAACCTCATTTTCAGAACCTCCATTATTTTCACTATCTTGATTCAACTCGTTAACTGTGTCTTCATGTGCACTCACAAGTAGTTCAAAGGCTGTTCCAGATTTTAGGAGATTCTCATAACTACCTGATTGAATAACTTTTCCATCCTCCATTACCTAGAATTTGAGTTCATCATATTAGTTATGTTCAAATGTAATATAATATAGGAATTTCAAATGAAAAACTTTACCAAGATAGTATCAACTTCTGAGAGAAACTCCACTTGATGAGTAACTAGAATGACTGTTTTGTCTCTTAATGCAGTCATGACACAGTCCTGTAATGTTGTAGATGCAGTTAGTTTGATACACCGAAATGAGGACAATATTAGTAATATTTACTTACATTGAATAGTGTTGCAGCTGTATGTGCATCAACTGCACTGAAAGGATCATCGAGGAGATAGATATCAGCATCATTGTAGACTGCTCTAGCAAGCTGAATCCTTTGCTTTTGTCCTCCACTCATGTTAATCCCTCTCTGACCTATTTCTGTAAGATCACCATGGCTAAAATCATTGATATCCTTATCTAAAGCACAAGCTTTAATTGCTTTCCAATATCTTGCTTTGTCCATTGGTTTTCCAAAGAGTATATTATCTTGAACTGTTCCACTTTGTATCCAAGAAGTTTGAGAGACATAGGCCAGTGTGCCACCTACATTAACCTGTTTTCCAATATAGTAAAGCTTCAGATACTAATGCAATGTTTATTCATATGAATTTGGCATTATAAAAACCTAAATATGTTCTAATAGTAACTTACAGTTCCTGAAATCTTAGGGATCTCTCCAAGTATTGCATACAAAAGAGATGATTTTCCAGATCCAACTGGTCCACAAACTGCAATTTTCTGTCTCCATTTTATCTCTAAATTAACATCTTTTAAGGCTGGAGACACAGATTCATGATCCCAAATGAAGTTTCCATCTTGAATTTGTAAAGCATTAACTGAACACTGGTTTAAGTTTTTCTCACTCTCATTATTGTTAAGGTCTTCATCAAGCAAAAAGTTATTAAGACGATCGAATGAAACCTTAGCTTGAATCATATTGGATAGAGCCTCTGGGATAGTTCTAACAGGTTCTCCCATGTTCCTTAATGTTGCAAGAACTGTGAAAATGGTTTCAGCATTCAATGGTGCACTTTTAGTGACAGAACATGCAAGGAAAACAACAGCAGAAACCATTGTAGGAGATATCCAATAAAGAAATGAACCAGAAGCTTTCAGGATCTGTGCCTTAGACAACCATACGAACTCTTTATCGCGCAGCGACTCGACTAAGTTCTTGAATTTTTCTTCCAATGATTGTAACTTAATGATCTTCATACTATTTAGAATCTCTGAAGTTGTTCGAAGACGTTCGTCCTGTGCAATCATAAACTGTGATTGACAATTTTGTAGGATCCTTGCAAATGGTACATTGAAAAGTCCACATATAAGAAGAGGCACTAAACCAGGAAGAGCACCAATACCAACAACAATAAAAAGGACACCGATGGAAAGAACAAGTTGCAAGGCAGAAGTCCATGTTATATGAAACCACCATGGAAATTCTCCCATTCTATAAGCATCAACTGCAATGTAATTCACAATTTCTCCAGCTGAGTGTCTTGTCCTTGCCGAGCTAGAAAGCTTTAGCTGCTTTTGATAAACTGCTACCATTAGAGCTGATCTCATTTTCATACCTGACCTCCTCGAGTTAAAAAACCAATGTCTTTGAGATATCGACTCAAAGACTTTAGCGACAACCAAAAAACCAACTATGGAAAGACCATGTTTGAGATCTTCCTCAGTTCTATTTGAGTAGTTAACAAAAGCATATAGTATTAAAGGTGAAACTACAACAGCTATAGTTCTGATTAATGCATAAAATGCTATTAATATGTTTTCTTTTAGGTAAGATCTAACTATAGACCAAAGAACCAAACTCTTTGTATTATTCTTAGTCCTCTCTCTAACAAGTGATTCCCAAGCATGAACAAATTTTTGATAAGCCATGTGTGCTTCATCGTCAGAAACAAGGGAAGGAATGTCTTCAAGAGCTAGTGGCTTTGAGTAACCTAAACTGAGTAATGAATTAACCCAAGAGAAAATCAACTTGCTAAGAAAAGTAGCATGACCTAATTCAGTTTCTGCAGTTTCATTTTTTTGAGGTAATAGTGGCTCAGATAAACATTCTTGGACTCTATTATTTCCTATGTGACCAAGATTTTTGAAGGCACAATATAGAAGAAGGAAATGTACAAGCCACTGTACTATATCAAAAGTTTCAATGACATGATATTTTAACAGAATTTCAATGTTGAGAGATGAAACCAATATACAAGAAGAAAGCCACCATATAGAGTTTAATATTCTAACCAATTTGACTCTTTGAACAATCAAAGAAACAGCAAAAGAAAACCAAATGAATCCTTTGATAATGCAAACTAACAAATTCAGTTCCTCAGAGTTATCAGTTTTAGCTATAAGATTCCATAAGCCAAAGCAAAAAAATGCAATGCTAATAAGTGCACAACAGATTGAGACAATAAGGAAAATCCAGCATTTTCTTTGGCTTTCATTTGTAACACTTTTTCTGATTAAAGTGATAAGCAAAGATGTGTAGTAGACACAGAGAAAGAGTATGTTGATTGTGTCTATTAAGCTTCTTTGAGAACATAAAGAATTTAAATCAAAATTCTTAAGACAAGTCCATGAAATTTCACCTGCATATTAAAGAGAATCAATTAATAGAAGGTTGAATAGTTGTGACATACATAATTCAAATGGTGCAAAAAAGCATGGAACTATTACATAAGTTACACAATACTAAAGAGTGGAAAAAAAATCAAAGTTACCAATTGAAATCCAAAAGTTAGCCATTTTTTGAGCTTGAATTTGAATGATTTGTGTTAACTCCTCACCTCAGCATAACAGACTCAAGAGCAGTGATTATTACCTAGAGTTGTGAACCACATGTTATAACAAAACAGTCTCCTATTTGTTATGAAGGTAGTAAGGATGATCGTAAAATGATCATTAGTGTCGCTTTAATTAATAATTTTTTCCTTTTTGGGTTTTTTTTTTAAAAAAAGTCTCATATTTATTAACATACGGGATTAGAATAATTGTTACGAGTTCATATATTACTACTTAAAGCTATGTTTGGATTGATGGATTGAAGTATAGTTGAATGCAACAACATAACGTTCCTTTCTCTGAATATTTAAAAAGATTATGAATTAGAACATGATAAATCCATTCCATCACATTCCACTACTTGCACCCATTTTTTCCCACCAATTAATTTGGGAGGTATGGAATGACATATTAATTTAATTTTAGAATTATTAAAATACTATTATATCCTTATTTATTGTCTTCTACTCTTCATATTCTCACACCTATAAGGACCTCCATCCATTGTCACCTTCCATCTCTATCTTTATAGTTATAGTAGGTGCATATATAATGTTGTTAATTAATTCTATATATAAAATGAGATGACAATTGACAAGCTTTTCCTTTCCTTTTTTTCTTTTTATTTTGTTTTTTCTATCTTAAATTTATCATTTTAATAAAAGATAATATGTTTTATTTCTACATAATAGTATTTTTTTAGAAAATAATTTTTAAAATCTCAAATGCAATCTACCACTAGAGAGAGAGAGAGATAAAAAGAGTGTTAGGATATATTTTACTTTTACTTACGCCAATATATATGAAGCCAAGCAAATCGGACTCAAAAGTGAAAAAGACGTATACGGAATCTTACAACTGTTCAAACAAAACCAAAATGGCTGGAAAGACAAATATTGCCTCAACAGTTACGTTGTATTTTACAAATATTACAACATCTTTCATCCCTGCTATACTATCCTGAAATGCCACTGTCCAATATCACTTAATAATGACACCAAGATTCTAATTATGCTCAACTTCTACCCTACACTGAGTTTACAAGTTTAACCAAACGTAAGCTTCTGAAAAATCATAGCTTAGAGACTTCCCATTTGATGCTTGTATTTGTTGGGCTCGACGTGCTTAACGCAAGTGCAAATTAAAATTCCAACTCTTACTCCTCTTTTCTTCTATAAATAGAGGGGTTCTTAGAACACAGGAGAAGATAAGAGAGCAAGTGAAGCAGTAAGAAAATTATAAAGCTTCTTGTGTGTGTAGAAGTGTGTGAGAGAAAAATAGAGTGTTGAGTAAATCCAGAGAGTGTGGGAAAAATACACCGGGCGGGTATCATCTCTATAACTCCTAGGTGATATAAAATAATAGCATTAGAATAGGAGTGGGTCTCACGGGAAACACTATATTGTATCTCTTGAGTGTGTAAGAGAGTGGAGAGAATATTGTGTAATATTCTTAATTATAGTGGAATATTTTTTGGAGTTTGTCCCGTGGTTTTTCCTTCGGTATTAGAAGGTTTTCCACGTTAAATATTGGTGTTCAATTTTTATCGCTACCGCTGCGCTGCAAGATCCAATCTTTTTTGGATTTTGGAATTTTAATTTACACTTGCGTTAAGCACGTCGAGCCCAACAAGTGGTATCAGAGCTCCGATTGGAGCTCGAGCTTATAGTGTAAATTAAATGGAGGAGAACACTGGTAACACTGGTACGATGATTAAACTCACTTCTACAAACTACTCCATTTGGAAGCCAAAAATGGAGGATATACTTTACT
The DNA here is from genome assembly GCF_051527215.1 of Medicago sativa. Taxonomy (NCBI): domain Eukaryota; kingdom Viridiplantae; phylum Streptophyta; class Magnoliopsida; order Fabales; family Fabaceae; genus Medicago; species Medicago sativa. The sequence goes on along the minus strand of NC_140756.1, from coordinate 31,356,819 downwards.
ACAAGGATATGTATGATCCTGTAGAAAAGGGAGACACGAAGCCAGATAAGGTGACTGATGAAGACTGGAAAAAGTCTCATCGGAAGGCTGTCAGTCTGATTAGGCAGTGGGTGGATCTCAGTGTATTCCACCATGTAGCCACAGAGACAAATGCCCAGACTCTGTGGAAGAACATCGAAAAGATGTATCAAAGAAAGACCGCACAAAACAAAACTTTCACTATTAGAAAGTTGGTGAATTTAAAGTATCAAAGGGAAGATCAGTTGTCGAGCACTTGAGTGACTTTCAAGACTTGGTAAACCAATTGGTTTCCATGAAGCTGGTGGTGGATGATGAATTACAAGCACTGTTACTTTTGAGTTCTTTGCCGGAAAGTTGGGAAACTTTGGTGGTGTCATTAAGCAACTCTGCTCCAAATGGAGCGCTCACTTTGTCCCAAGTGAAAGATAGTATGTTTAATGAAGAAACAAGAAGAAAAGACATGGGATCAAGTAGCTCTCAAGCCCTTGTCACGGAGAACAGAGGCAGAAGTAAGAGCAAGGGGAGATCCAATAAATCCAAAGACAGATCACAATCCCAACCAAGAAAGTTCAAGTGTTTTCACTGCGGCGAAGAAGGTCACATCAAAAGAAATTGCAAATCTTGGAAGAACAAAGAAAAGAAGGGCCGGAGGAATCAAAGACCAGACGAAGATGAAAATACCACAAACCCAGTAGTTGATGGGGACGTGGTGTTGCTTTCTGTTGAAGAAGAAGAATGTCATGTTGCAGATTCATGTGTTGAATGGGTCATTGACTCAGCAGCTTCTTATCATGCCACTTCCAACAAAGAATTCTTTACGATGTACAAAGTAGGAGACTCTGGCAAAGTAAAGATGGGCAATAATAGCATTGCAGATATTGTTGGAATTGGTGATGTGTGTGTTCAAACCAATATCGGTTTCACACTAACACTGAAGGACGTGCGACATGTGCCGGATTTGCGTCTAAATCTAATCTCTGTCCATGCTCTTGATTTAGCCGGATTTCAAAACAACTTTGGTAATGGAAAGTGGAAACTTACCAAAGGATCGTTGATTGCTGCTAGAGGCGCCATGTATTCAACGCTTTACAAAACTCAAGTCAAGCTGATCAAAGATGATTTGAATGCGGACGAGAATGTTGCTTTGCCAGATTTGTGGAATAAAAGGCTAGCTCATCTAAGTGAAAAAGGATTGCAAATTTTGTCAAGGAAGTCCCTCATTCCATCTGACAAAGGTACTAAGTTGAATCCTTGTGATTATTGTTTATTTGGCAAGCAACATAGAGTGTCTTTTAGTAGAACTTCGAAGCTGAAAGATAACATATTGGATATGGTGTATTCTGATGTGTGTGGACCCATGGAAGTGGAGACTCTTGGTGGTAGTAGATATTTTGTGACGTTTATTGATGATGCTTCCAGAAAGGTGTGGGTGTACTTCCTTAAAAGCAAGGATCAGGTGTTTCAGTACTTCAAAAAGTTTCATGCGATGGTGGAGAGATCGACTGGTAAACCTTTGAAGTGTCTTCGTTCGGATAATGGGGGTGAATATACTTCCCATGAATTTAAAAGTTATTGTTCTGAGCACGGCATCAGACATGAGAAAACGGTACCTGGCACCCCACAACATAATGGTGTAGCTGAAAGAATCAACAGAACCATTATGGAGAAAGTTAGATGTATGCTGAAAATGGCTAAGCTGCCTAAGCCATTTTGGGGTGAAGCTGTTCAAACCACATGCTACCTGATTAACAGATCTCCATCTGTTCCTTTGGGCTTTGACATTCCTGAGAGAGTATGGTCCGGACATGATATAAGTTACTCTCATTTGAAGGTGTTTGGATGCAAAGCCTTTGCTCATGTAAATAAGGAGCATAGGCAAAAGCTTGATGATAAAGCCATTCCTTGCATATTTGTGGGCTATGGAGCTGAGGAATTTGGCTACAAGTTATGGGATCCAGAAAAGAGGAAAATAATTAGAAGCATAGACGTAGTGTTTCATGAGCAAGAAACTATGTCAGATTCTGCTATTCCAGAGACACCAAAATGTGATGGTAAGGTTGATCTTACACCGATCACTCCTCCTGTAAGAGTTGCCACAGAAGGGGGAGATCTTGATGAAGACCCTAGGGTTGATGGAGAGCCAGTGATTGAAGATGGTGATAATGATGAAGATGTTCAGGATATAGAGCAATCCCCAACATCTCAGCTCAGGAGATCAAACAGAGATCATCAACCATCTACCAGGTACCCTAGTTCGGAGTACATCCTCATCACTGATGAGGGGGAGCCGGAAAGTTTCGATGAAGTTCAAACTCATAAGGATAAAATCCAATGGATGAAAGCAATGCAAGAAGAGATGGATTCCTTGCAGAAAAATGATACTTATGAGCTTGTGAAACTTCCTGAAGGCAGAAAAGCCTTGAAGAATAAATGGGTGTTCAAGCTCAAGAAAGATGGTGACAAGCTAGTGAAGTACAAAGCTCGCTTAGTCGTTAAAGGTTTTGTACAAAAGCGAGGAATAGATTTTGATGAAATCTTCTCTCCCGTTGTTAAGATGAGTTCAATTCGAGTTATACTCGGATTGGTTGCTAGCTTGGATTTGGAGCTTGAACAAATGGATGTAAAGACTGCATTTCTTCATGGAGATTTAGATGAAGAGATCTACATGGTTCAACCAGAAGGATTTGAGAAGACTCGAAAGGAGCACTTGGTTTGCAAACTGAAAAAGAGCTTGTACGGATTAAAACAAGCTCCAAGACAATGGTATAAGAAATTTAACTCGTTCATGATGAGTCATGAATATACCAAGACAGATGCAGACCATTGTGTATATGTCAAAACATTTCGAGGTAACAAATTCATCATCCTTCTGTTATATGTAGATGATATGTTGATAGTGGGACAAGACGAGGATATGATTGGTGATTTGAAGAAGGAATTATCAAAATCATTTGACATGAAAAACCTAGGCCCTGCAAAGCAAATTTTAGGCATGAAGATTTTGCGAGACCGGAAAGCTAGGAAGCTATGGTTGTCACAACAACAATATGTGGATCGGGTTCTAGAAAGATTCAACATGAAGGGTGCTAAACCAGTCAGCATGCCGTTAGCCAATCACTTTAAACTCAGCAGAGTGAGTTGTCCTACTAGTCAAGATGAAAAAGAAGCCATGTCTGCCATACCTTACTCCTCAGCAGTTGGGAGTTTGATGTATGCAATGGTTTGCACTAGACCAGATATTGCTCATGCAGTTGGAGTTGTTAGCAGGTTTCTTTCCAATCCTAGTAAACAACATTGGGAAGCTGTGAAGTGGATCTTAAGGTATCTGAAAGGAAGCTTTGATAAGTGCTTATGCTTTGGAGGAACAGATTCGATTTTGAAAGGCTACACAGATGCGGATATGGCAGTTGACCTGGATGGTAGAAAGTCTACTTCAGGAATTGTGTCTACTTTTGCAGGGGGAGCTGTATCTTGGCAATCCAAATTGCAAAAATGTGTTGCCTTATCAACAACTGAGGCCGAATATATTGCCATGGCCGAAGCAGGGAAGGAAATGCTTTGGCTAAAAAGATTTCTCGATCAACTGGGAATGAAGCAGGAAAAGTACGTTATCCATTGCGATAGTCAAAGCGCTTTGGATTTGAGTAAGAATGCGATGTACCACTCTCGTACAAAGCATATTGATGTTAGATATCATTGGTTGCGTCAAGCAGCGGAAGAACAACAATTTATGTTGGAAAAGATTCACACTGATAAAAATCCTGCGGATATATTGACGAAAGTGTTGTAATTTTCAGTTATTAAATATTTCAAAAGTTTTTTATTAGTAGTAAACAATTTAATAAAGAGAAATTTTGCTACATATCCATTTGTTGACCGGTTCCATACGTTAACTAATTTTCCTTGAATGTCTCCATAAATCATCATTATTAAGGGAATATTTATACTCCATGTTTATTTGACCAAATCCTGGCTTTTACATCCACGTTTAATTTTTGTTCAGATGCCTTACTTGCTTACTTTTAGGAACCACTCAACCTCCCTATTTAACTATTTCATACCTATATATCCCTTGATTAACTTATGTATAAAAGTGATAGCACTATACAGAGTAATTTTTTACGGCAGAATAAGAGAACCACTCACCTTCAAGATTAGTTTCTCTAGTTTTAGAATTGAGTTTCTGGGTTACATCTTCTGCTATCTTTGAGATAGATTCAAGCTGTTTTGTCACCTCTGATGTGATTCATATCAGGGAAGAACATGTTGTATCCTGGGAGGATATGCGCTTATGAGGCGTATAAATCCTTAAGGACAGTGACTTTGTCACGCCTCATGTTATATAACGGTTTACTATGTTGCAGGTCATGATTTCTTGTTTGTTTTCCTCACCGCTATCGACGTCAAATCACCGCAATTTCAAAAAAGATAAGTTTAATTGTTATCCCTCTTGTTTATTCTCTTTAATATTTAATTTATGCTCTTATTTATATGATGATTATTATTTATAGAGATAATTTATTCCTACTTTTACAACAATCTTAAGGATTTATATTCGACATAGAATTATTAATTTTGTCTTGAATTTGTAAATTGAATTATTTGTTGATGAAAAGAAAATTACGAGAATTGAAAGTGTACTTGTAATTTAATTATTTCGTTCCTTTTCTTGATCTAATTAATCAATGCTAGTAATTTTTATATACAAAAGTTTGACGTGTTGATTCTTTAATATTTAACCTCATGGTTGATAGCTATGGTTTTCTTTGTAATGTTTGTTGAGCGTTTCTCTTCTGCAAAGTAAAACTAAAGTGAACTTAATTCTATGAGTTGTTTATACCGTTATGAATGAGAGAAAATTGGTACTTACATGTTGTGTTTATTTTTACTATTACTGGTCTTCTATAATAGAAGTCGTATTATTATGTACTCTCAATATCTAATCATGTTTATTTGTAAAATTGGAGGATGTTCGTTGACGCTGAAAATTTTGGTAGCGGTAGTGAACCTTTGATTTAAAGAGAACGAGTTGCAGAAAATTATACCGTGGATATGTCACACAGGTTCTATACTGTCTTTTTGTAACATATTAACTTAGTTTGTTTACCTTCCTTAGACAAACAAAATGATTGAATCTTTATGATGTTTTCGATATTAGAGTTTCTGTGTTATAAGCCCATTGAAATTTGTATACATGTAATTTGTGAATCCAAATTGATGTGTGTATATTATGAGAACAATAATTTGAGAAAATTTATCAGTTACGCATGATAAAGGGAATCAGATTTTGAATATTATATATCTTGATGATCACATATAATTGAGTATTTTAATTATTGAATCTAGGTGGAGTTAACAATTTTTTTTCTTGTTGCATATACTAATACCATTTATACTTGTTTATGGTAGTGTTTACTTGAAGGATGTATGTGGTATATATGTTTGGATTGATAGATAAAATTGATATAAAAGTTTGTTTATCTTTAAACTTTGATATGCAATCGGTGGTCAACTTTTGCTGTTTTTCATATTGTCTGCTAATTGCTAATTTAAGTTATGTAGTAAGGTTTTGTTGCCACTATGTCGACCACTGTTGAACGAAAATTTAGAAACAAATGAGTGAATTACAAGTGTGATAAAGTTTTTGTCACTTAGACCTAATCTAAGTAGACCTGAATATATTTTTGTGGCACTTGATAAACTCATGAGATATATATTGAGATACACCTTAAAATATTGGTAACATATTGTGGATTATCCATTTTATTAAAATAATACAATGATGTTTGATTTATCTATGTGTGGATTTATTTTCCCCAATGTGGGGGTGTTGTCACTTGGAAAATAATTCAAGCAGACTTGAATAAAATTCACACAAGGATTTATAATTACCCAATATTGGGTGTTGTCGCTTGGAAGCATTTTCAAGTAGACCTGTATAATAAATCTAAATGTAAATTTATTGTGTAATCCGAGTTTATTTTTATAGACTTGATGAAATAAGAGGTAATTGACTTAGAGACGTCTTAGTCAATATTTGTGAATTTAGCGGATCCGTATATAAAATCCCTTGGGAAGAAATTTAGGGAAATGAGACTTTGCCACTCGAAAACGACAAGTAATGGGAACCCAACCTTTGTGATTGGAGATCCCATGAAGAAGGTTCAATGGGTAAAAACAAGTTACTTGTTAGTTCTGTTAGCACTAAAATAACGTTGTCTCTTTCCTATAGTGTATGATAATGGATGAGATGTGCTAAATAATATAAAATTGATGGGTAAGCTTTAAAAGCTTTTAATGATTACCATAAGCCCTTATGGGTGGTGTATGGTATAGTAGCATACACTAGATGGAATCACCTATATGAGTGTCAAGTGGGGCACTTGCATGAGACCGTGGCGGGTCGCTAGAGCACTCATGAATACTAGGCACGCGCACGGCCTATTAGCGCACAACCGCGTAACAGCAAGAATTGTGGGGGTGTAGTGTGATTATAAGACCTCTAACATACAACAAGTGTCTTGGGTTCCATAGCTTGCTAAACCAATTCACTGTGTGTTAAGTCTTATTAGTCTAGGACGGGTTCCATAGCTTGCTATACCGTTCCGATGCATTACATCTACGATGTTTACCTAGGAAAACTCTTTTTATCCTCTAATTTTTAAACTTTTGAAATATGTGGGGGATTGTTGTAATTTTCAGTTATTAAATATTTCAAAAGTTTTTTATTAGTAGTAAACAATTTAATAAAGAGAAATTTTGCTACATATCCATTTGTTGACCGGTTCCATACGTTAACTAACTTTCCTTGAATGTCTCCATAAATCATCATTATTAAGGGAATATTTATACTCCATGTTTATTTGACCAAATCCTGGCTTTTACATCCACGTTTAATTTTTGTTCAGATGCCTTACTTGCTCACTTTTAGGAACCACTCAACCTCCCTATTTAACTATTTCATACCTATATATCCCTTGATTAACTTATGTATAAAAGTGATAGCACTATACAGAGTAATTTTTTACGGCAGAATAAGAGAACCACTCACCTTCAAGATTAGTTTCTCTAGTTTTAGAATTGAGTTTCTGGGTTACATCTTCTGCTATCTTTGAGATAGATTCAAGTTGTTCTGTCACCTCTGATGTGATTCATATCAGGGAAGAACATGTTGTATCCTGGGAGGATATGCGCTTATGAGGCGTATAAATCCTTAAGGACAGTGACTTTGTCACGCCTCATGTTATATAACGGTTTACTATGTTGCAGGTCATGATTTCTTGTTTGTTTTCCTCACCGCTATCGACGTCAAATAACCGCAATTTCAAGAAAGATAAGTTTAATTGTTATCCCTCTTGTTTATTCTCTTTAATATTTAATTTATGCTCTTATTTATATGATGATTATTATTTATAGAGATAATTTATTCCTACTTTTACAACAGAAAGTTGTAGCACGTGAAAAGCTTCAACTTTGTGCCGAGTTGATCGGCATGGATCGCAAGTGAATGAATTGCGAGGATATCTCCCTTTGGCTGGAGGGGGAGAATTGTTGGCCCCACGTACATTTGAGTGGGTTGGTAGCATACAATATCCAGCCAAAGCAAATTTCCATTTTTCTTCTAGCTTTTGGTGGCATGGCTAGCTGTGCAGAAAAGAAATTAGAGTGTGAAACTTTGAATGGATTTCAAGCCTTCAAACTTTTCTGCACAGCTAGCCATGCCACCAAAAGCTAGAAGAAAAATGGAAATTTGCTTTGGCTGGATATTGTATGCTACCAACCCACTCAAGTGTACGTGGGGCCAACAATTCTCCCCCTCCAGCCAAAGGGAGATATCCTCGCAATTCATTCACTTGCGATCCATGCCGATCAACTCGGCACAAAGTTGAAGCTTTTCACGTGCTACAACTTTCGTCAATATATCCGCAGGATTTTTATCAGTGTGAATCTTTTCCAACATAATTAAGAATATTACACAATATTCTCTCCACTCTCTTACACACTCAAGAGATACAATATAGTGTTTCCCGTGAGACCTGATGACATGCTGTCATTACGTAATTTTTAGGACTTATTTTGACATTTTGATAGAGTTCTAAGCAACATTAAGTGTCCAGGAGCAGTTAAAAGCATCAAATATGGAAGAACTGGAAGAAGCCAATCGTACTGCGATTTTCTAATCGCAATACGATTTCTTGAAGTCAGAGAGCATGTTTTTTGAGGAGTTGGATCGCAATACGATCCATACCATCGTGATACGATTTCAAGAAGGGCTGAAAAGGAAATTAGGGTTCAAAGAGGCCATCGTGGTACGATTTCTAAATCGTGGTGCGATTTTGGGCGATCCAGAAGTTGCCTATTTAAGCTGAAGTCACTCTCAAACATAAGGATTACGATTTTGGAGAGCTAAAGTGCGATTTTAACACCCAGAAGGCTGCAGCGGAGAGGATTTCATCATCTCTAACCCAGTTTATGTATGTTTTAATTCTTTCATTGATTATGCTATTTGTAAACTCAATTATGAGTAGCTAAATCTCTTAGAGATTAGGTCGGAGATGAACCTATGTAACCCTAATTGATATTATGTTGCTGTGAAACTCTATTGTTTATTAATGAATTTCTAGTCTTTATTCAATTCAATTGTTCTTAATGCTTTTTATATCCTGATCAAATATAAACATGATTTTGTGAGATCGAATGACTACTGACCATAGCTTTCGACTTAGACCTAATTGAATTGTTCTAATAAACATGGTTAGTCTAGGAATGAATAATCGTTTGTTAGTGATATTAGGTTAACGTTCATAAAACCTTCAAGGATTATTAGACCACCTAAGGAATTAGGGGCTGTAGTTTAAGAAGAGGGTCCTAACTCAAGGGATTGATTAGGGCTAATTTGTTAACTATCGTGAAACTAGAAAATCATTAGTAACAATAGGTGCAGTAACCAATTAGGGGAAACATAGAGGATTCGAAGACCTGATCTCATCTCTCTCCATAATTTCTTAATCAAATCTTATTCTTTTATTTGATTTCATAAAATCAAACCCAATCTGCTGCCTAGTGGCAAACAAAAATAAACTTTTATACATCCTATTTTTATAACGCGATTGAATTATTGAAGTTAAAAACAGTCCTCGTGGGATCGATATTTTTACTACTTCGATAGTATTTGGTGCACTTGCCAGAGATCTATCAAGACCCACTCCTATTCTAATGCTATTATTTTATAGCACCTAGGAGTTATAGAGATGATACCCACCCGGTGTATTTTTCCCACACTCTCTGGATTTACTCAACACTCTATTTTTCTCTCACACACTTCTACACACACAAGAAGCTTTATAATTTTCTTACTGCTTCTCTTGCTCTCTTATCTTCTCCTGTGTTCTAAGAACCCCTCTATTTATAGAAGAAAAGAGGAGTAAGAGTTGGAATTGATTCACACCTCTTACACCAAAAGTCAAAGAAATTAGAGTGTGAAACTTTGAATGGATTTCAAGCCTTCAAACTTTTCTGCACAGCTAGCCATGCCACCAAAAGCTAGAAGAAAAATGGAAATTTGCTTTGGCTGGATATTGTATGCTACCAACCCACTCAAGTGTACGTGGGGCCAACAATATTATCATACTGAATATTGATATTTTATTGAGGAGGTTTATAAACAAAAATATTATATCATCCGATGAACAAAATGTAAATATTTAGTAGAATAATTGATAATTTAAAGAAATGTTAACATAGGAGTACATGTGTAACACAGGAAGTCGCAATTAGCACATAGTGATGGATTAGACTGATACTTCAAATTTTCTTTGCCTCATGTGGTGTTCATTAGTTTTGTTCTCATTTTCTTTTCAGAAGTATGAGATTTGTCAATATTGCACATGTTAAAGCAACTAATAGTAGAGGTTATATAATTCCATTCCTAATAGTAGAGGTTTTACAAGGTGGAAAGTGCTGGAAAACTTGAGCACAAGTCATGTCTAGATCTGCCTTTGCTACCCACCCAAGTTCAACATAGTCGATTTCTGGTCGAACTTCTCTGTACTACTACTTACCATTTCAATTATCTCTTTTGTTCTTCAATTGGGGCTACCTATACGACTTTGCACAAGTGAGAGATTAAAGTTGAGTTGCACGGGTAAAGTTGGAGGTTTTCGGGGACACCTATTAGGGAGTAAAAATAGAGAAGATAAGTTATATTATCACTGTGAAAATATAACCTTGATCTCCATAGATGAGCAATGAAAGCTTGTATCAACAAGCTTGTATAACAGAAAAATTTAATTCACAAGTCTGAATTGTACATTGTGATCAATCACTTATTTAGTGTCCAATGCTAACCATGGTTAGTTATCAATCCTAGCTAACTTCTACAACTGTATAACAAACAGTTAACTAACTAGTCAGTGACTTGTGATACAAGCAACTTCCTATTCTTTGTCAATTCCACAATTAACATGCAAAGAGAGGAAAAACTAGTTACTGGAAAAGAAACTAATACACAAAGTTAAGAAGATGAACGCACAGAAAAGACCAAGAATGAGGTTTTTTGTGAATAATAGAACCACAACTTTTCCAAATTACCACTGATGTGCATCCAATGTATCGCACAATGGGCTGATGGCCAACATGCACATCTGGTTTAACATTAACTTTCACATGATAATGCCGGTACTGAATTGAATATGATATCAGATTAAACTAAACTTCAATTTGTTAATTGACAAGTTGTCAAATGTATTAAAGAAAATAATTATGGAAGAGTTTCTTGAAAGATCTTGAGTTCAATTCTACAAGTGCAAACAAAGAACAAAAAGCTAAAAAAACAATCAAAATAAACTCGTTGCTTAAGATTATGCACTGCAAAAAAAATAAAATAAATTAAGGGTTACAGAACAATCATAATACAATGATTTGCTCACTGTTCACTTTAAGAAAATGGCACAAGTTTCACCAAGATTATCAGTAGTCTTGACCATGCATTGTTAACCTTCCAAAATTGAAGCGTGTCAAGGGCGATACATAGCAATGGTGAGGATGAAAATTGAAACTCATTCAGGAATCAAGGTTACTCATTCAAGCTTAGTTACGTGTTTCGAGTGGGTGTTTGCTAAAGCTTTGAAAACAGAAGAACAATTATGTTGACGAATAATCATGACAAGGATGAATATGTTGGCTGCAAGAAACAGTAAGCTTGCAGCCCAAAGCTGTAAAAAGACATTTTTACCCTTGAATTCAAGAAGGTAACCCCACAATAACCAATGGGTTTGAGCTCCGATCCACAAAAGAATGCAAGACAATCCACTCCATTTAAGCTTCATTTTACTCCATGGGAGTATTAGAGGCAATAAGCAGAAAAACCAAACAAAGTATTGTGCGGTAATCACCTGCAAGATAAGCAGAAATCAGATGCGTGGTCCAATACATTTCTGCTCAAATATGAGGAATTGTGTTGATTAACTAGATTTAAAGGACCATTGTCATAAAGGGTTTCAATAGAGGCACAATGATGTCTGAAATAAAATAATCTAATATGTATACGTGTGTATATATATACATATATATTAGAATTAGAACTATAATTAAATGAAAATATGTAGCAATATTGGAAATTTATACTGATATACATATTAGAATTAGAGACTGTAACTTTTGATGGAAACATTTGTGTTTTTCCTATAATACCCTTATTTATTATCTTAGTCAACTTATTTCTCTATTTGCAATAACTAAATAGGAGCAAAATTCTACTACAAAATCAATAATTAAAAAAGAATGGAGGTAGTATTACTTAACAAACCTTATTGAAGGCCACAAATGATACAGTCTGCACAAATAGGCAAAATGGCAAATCCCGTGCAAAGCTGAAAATCAGAACAAGCTGAACCAAAAACTGTGGCAAAAAGGAGACAAGCTTTTCCACCACTGAAATATCATTCCCATAATGAAGATATATGTGATAGAAATAGATGGAGAAGTTGTGCCTTGGATCTGTACGAGTAAGATGATACAATAGCGCCTCATGCAGGAATTCCCATCCATATAAGCAGTAGAACAGGCCAGTACATAAAAGGAAAACCAATCCTGAGACCAGTCCAAACATTATCCTGTTCCTTGTGAATAAGCTTTTTAAGAAATTAAGTGGGGTGAACAAGCCATTCCTGTCTTCGGGTCTCTCTTTCTGAAAAGCACTCCAGTTTCGTAGGACAGGTTTCTGATCAGATGGGAAGAAGTTCGGATCAAGAACCAGGATTATAGGAATAGAATAAATTATAGGATAAATCCTGAAATGGACAACAAGTCCATACCAAAAAGCTGACTGTAACACATTACCTGCAAACCAGGGGGGAATAAGAAGGAAAAAGGGGGAAAAGAACAACATAACAAGATATATGCAAGCATCTAAAATTTTACACCTTTTACGGAAAAAAAAAAAAAAAAAAACCTTTCTTTGGTGTGTCAACCAAACAAGGCTAACAATCAAATGAAAGGCTCAGACTTAATCTTCTCAAATTGGTATTAAAACTAGAAAAGAAAACTGAGAGAGAAGTAAAAGGCATTCTGCTCTACCCCCTTAATCAAACAATATACTTATGTCATATACTGGAAAGTTTATCTTGGTATCATTCCTTTTTCTTTAAGGATACCAAAACTGCTTATAGTTAAGGGCACCCGTACCCTCATGAAACAAAGGGTAACAAATGATCCTCTTATATTATATCTTAAATTATACTATGGCTTTTCAGCTTTTAAATGCTTGGTAAGTGGAAAAAAAACAGGTCATAACATTTCAATTTTCAGTGGTGAATGCTTGTAAAAAATACTGAAAAATGGAAAGATGAAGTTATTTTGGCTAAATTCTTTACACTTATTAAAGAACGCAAAATATATTTTTGGATAGTGCTCATTTTATGACATTAAACTGTGTTTTGCAGAAAAGACCACCAACTGCTCATAAGTACTAGTATATTTTCAGGACATAGAAAAGAATATAGATTACAATGCGACAAACTGAACATTGCTATAACAAGCTAACAGCACCATCAATTTAATCCAATACAGAAGCAGAACCATACCTTTCATAAGACAGACTATGATCCACAATAGCATGGCAGAAACAACGGGTTCACAGTTCCCACGTGTCCCAATGGTGAACGTAAATGGATTCAAAAGCCATGACATGACAGAATAGTTGCAGAGGTTTTCAGGAACCTTCTGCAGCTTTAGAATATAATAGATAAAATATCCCACAAGAATATCTGCATTTAAGAAACAATAAACATTTGCTTAGGTGTAACAAATGGAAGACCATTCAGCATATTCATTGCTTAGCAACACAATAATTAAGGTCCCGTTTACTTTGTGAAAACATATTCTATTTTCATTTTCTAAAATTTGTGTTAATTTGACCTGTTAACAAGCACAGGTAAGAGACTTTTGATGTGAATATGTGCATTTCCGGAAACAATGAAAATGTAAAAAAAAAAAAAATGGTTTTATTATTTCTGGAAATGCATCATCTTTAACAAGCATTTCATCTTCTCTCCATCACAATGATTCACTTCAAAAGTTCTCATCAAGGTAAAATGAAAATACTTCACAAAGTAAACAGACCCTAAAATTTATTGCAGCAAAAAGGTCCCTTAGATCAACCCAAAACAGAAATTCCTCAATCCACGTCTCACACTCGCAACACTTTGTCCTTTGTAACTTTGACTATAAGATGGAGCGACATTTTCTGTTTTCTTTTTCTTTATTTTGGCTTTGATAGAAAGAACATTCTTATCTCAGAACTATAAAAGGTGAAATTGATCGGAACCAAAAATGGGTATGCATTAATTAATCATATACAAGGATTTGTCTCACCTAAAATGGGGAGTAATTTTAGAAGTCTATAGTTATAAGTTATATAACTAGAGAGCATCTAAGGAGGTCCCAGTAAAATAGAGGACATCAATGATCCTCTCACCAATAACCCCTACATTGGACTAGAATCTGAATCTTCTCCAGGAGAGCTCTCTCTAACCCCTCTCTGGCCTTCCTATCTCTCTCCAAATTCCTCTCTTGCTCTCTATCTCCTAATTTCATAATAACCTGTTATTAACTCCTCACCTTCTTTTTTCTCTAAAGTACATCCCTCGTCTAGGAGAAGCCAGATTCTATATTCTATATAAAAGAATATGCATAATCACTGCCACAAAAAACATTTGGAATGCATTTGGATAACCAGGTTAATTGAGCACTTAATGAATAATCGGTTGTCAGATATGTCCTTAAGTATAAGGTATGATCCAGTTTGGAGATACAACTTAATTAAGCGCTTATAGCATGATCATTTATCATAGAAGTGCTTACACATAACCTATTTCTACAATAAAATATACAAAATTAAAAAACAACAGCTATTACGTAATTGGTCCATGTCAAAGAGAATGACAAAATTTTGTCGAGGCCTAACACAACCCTCACATTTTACCCAAGTTTGGGTATGCATAGCAAGGCCAACATGAAAAAAAATAAAAAAAAATAAAATAGATTTCATGTAAGTTGTTTTCGTATCCTGAAGAGTTTGCCAAAATAAGCTAAAAACAACTTATAGACGTGACATAGGTTATTTCCTTGAGCTCTGTCAAACAATCTCACAAGTGATTATGTGAGTAGATAAATAAACTCAAATAAGACAACGCAAATAATCCTTGCATTAATCATATGCAAGGATTTGCCTCAACTAAAATGGGAAGTACACTTTACAGAGGAAAGAGCATAGTTATAACTAGGTAGCAGCTACGTCCCAGTAAAACTGAGAACAACATTACCTCGGTCACAAATTATCTGTTAAATTGGTCTTGAATCCAAATTCTCTCCAACCCCTCTCCGGCCTTTCTATCTCTCTCTCCAAATTCCTCTCTTTCTTTCTATCTCCTAATTTCATAATAACAAGTTATAATTCCTCACCTGTTTTTCTCTCTAAAGTGCATCCCTCATCTAGGAGAATCCAGATTCTACATAGAAGAACATACATAATCGCTGCCACATAAAACCTTTCAATCTACCTCCACATAAGCTCTCACAAACCAACACATGGAATACCGTTTGATAACCAGTTTAATTGAGCGCTTAATTGAATAATCGGTTATCACACAAGTCCTTATGCAGCATAAGCTATGGCCATTTTTGGATAAACAACTTAATTAAGCCCTTATGTCTTACAGCATAAGCATTTCTAATGTAAGTCCTTATGTATAATCTATTTCTACAACAAAAGTAAAAAAAAAAAAAAATAATAATTATTTCAAGTAAGTTATTTTCATAAGCTATCCTGAAGAGTTTTCAAAAAATAAGCAAAAAAACAACTTATACAAGTTGTAAGCACTTATTGAAATAAGCTAAAATGAGTGGACAAGCTATATAAAAAGATGGATGATACCTGCAGAAGAGAAGAGAAACTTTCCCCAAGAGCGATGAATGAAGTGATTAGGAAGAAGAAGAAAAGCGAGGAGAGGAGAATAACGATAAGTAGTTCTTTGATAAGGAGAATAACCAGAAGCAACAAGAGAAGCCGCATCAGAAAACACGATGTAATCAACGTCAGTGTATCTAACTTCCATGTGCGCATCTTGCCATTCTCCGTAGAGGATTAGAATCACGCGGAAAATTGCAGAGAATGTAAGAAGTGAACGAATATCTAACCATGTCATTGGTGACTGTTTCGTCGCCGGTGGTGGCAGAAGGATCTGAGAAGTTTTTGACGGCGGAGGATACAAACCGGTTGGTGGAGCGAAATCTTATTTCTTTGTTTGGGTTCAGTTGGCGAATGATCTGGTTAACTGAGCAAGTACCAACAAACCCAATAAAAAAAAAAATGAGCAAATAGTCACTTTAGTCCCTGACTCTGCCCCTCGCTGTCACATAGGTCCCTGACTCAGGATTAAATACAAACAAGTCCCTGACTCTACACTTCCGTTATCACTTTAGTCCCTGCCGTTAAAAAAATCTGTTAAGTGATGATGTGGCACGCTGACAAGGAGTATGCCGTGTCACAGGGACTAAAGTGAAAGTAAAAAATGGTCACTTTGGTCCCTGAATCGAAAATCAATATCCTCAATTTACTGTTAAATCCCTGACTGAGTATACTTATTGTCAGTTAGGTCCCTGAATCGAAAATCAATATCCTCAACTTTATGTTAGGTACTTGACTGCGTATACTTACTGTCAGTTAGGTCCCTGACAGTAAACACGAAATTTCATTAAGATCCTTAGCAAGTTGTTAGTTTAACATGCTACTTACTGACAACACTAAGGTATCTGTATATATCAGAAATAGTTTTATGGTTTGTTTTCATAGTCTAATAAAAATATACACAGATGGTGTTCTTGTTTTTTAGCATATCATTCATAGAAATATCAAATATAAATGCCCAAATATGGTGCAATCTTTTGACTACTCTGCGGTTGTCATTAATGACTTAATAGTTATGTTATGGAAACATTTTTTTTTTATTAAACTATGGAATCATTTTTATAAGTGTTATAATAATATTTTGGTATTTAGCATAGATACCTTAGTGTTGTCAGAAAGTAGCATGTTAAACTAACAACTTGCCAAAGATCTTAGTGAAATTTCGTGTTTACTGTCAGGGACCTAACTGACAGTAAATATACACAGTCAATGAGCTAACAGTAAGTTGAGGATATTGATTTTCGATTCAGGGACCTAACTGACAGTAAGTATACACAGTCAGGGATCTAACAGTAAATTGAGGATATTGATTTTCGATTCAGGGACCAAAGTGACCATTTTTTACTTTCACTTTAGTCCCTGTGACACGTCATACTCCTTGTCAGCGTGCCACATCATCACTTAACAGATTTTTTTAACGGCAGGGACTAAAGTGATAACGGAAGTGTAGAGTCAGGGACTTGTTTGTACTTAATCCTGAGTCAGGAACTTATGTGACAGCGAGGTGCAAAGTCAGGGACTAAAGTGACTATTTGCTCAAAAAAAAATCGTACATTTAAAATCAACTTAAATTGAAAAAAAATTGCTTTTCCCATGTATAAAATTACAAAAAAATAAAACACATGGAAATTTTGCAACGGCAATTAACTGTCGTTGAAACAACGGTAGTTAACTATCGTAGCTATCAGTAATGCAGTCGATGCACGTTTTGAACAAGTCAATTTTTCGGTCTGTTTTTTTTTTAAGGAAAAAAAATCCGGTCTGTTATGACCTGTAATGCAAAACAACTATGAGGTCCGGATACTTGATACGATACAGATACGATACAATACGACGCCGATACGATTTTTTTTTAATTCAAGAAACGATACAGCCGGGCTACTTTAATAAAAAAAATTAAATTTAATTAAACTAGATTAAAACTCATAATACAAACTATGGACTAAAATAAAAAAAATTAAAAAAAAAAATTGTCGCAAAACCGTGATCTAACAGACATAGAACAACAATAAGGTACAACAATGAAATTGTCTTCACATGACAATCAACAATACCAACATTCTCAAAACAACACAAACATGTGTTTATCAATATTATAGGAATCTCTCTTAAAATTCATATTTAACTCATCTTCAGTTAAAAAATTCCAATGACTTTCCACAATTTCTTTTTGATTCCAATAATTTCATTTTCTTTTTCTTTGAATGACATAGAATTTTCAGATTTTATTATCTGTACAAAATTTTGGTTTAATAGGTATGAGGATACTCTAGAGGTAATATTCAAAAACAAAGATCTCAAAAATTTACCGATAAAGAAAAAATTGAAATTAGTACCAATGATTTGAACTAATCCATCAATCTATTGTTGTTAGAGTCAAATCTATGTTTCATGTCTTCCATATTCTTCTTGTTTCCATTCTCTTTGATTTATTTTCCAAACTATCATTTTATAAAGAAAGAGGCATGCAGTGCCTTTCGTTTTCCTTACTGTTACCATTTTTTGTATATACTCTTCAAAAACTCTTGTTATTTGTTTAGTCTCATTTCATAT
Organism: Medicago sativa; assembly: GCF_051527215.1. Taxonomy (NCBI): domain Eukaryota; kingdom Viridiplantae; phylum Streptophyta; class Magnoliopsida; order Fabales; family Fabaceae; genus Medicago; species Medicago sativa. Next base: position 31,338,779 of record NC_140756.1, on the reverse strand, counting down.
TAGGGTTTAGGGTTTAACACGTTTTCTCAAACTAAAAAGAAAATGGAATGTGAGAAAATGATAATAAAGAAATGTTATCTCATGGTGATGCTTTCAAACAAATGAAAAGATTTGTATATGTTCTAATTCTATTCTGATTTCTAAAATTTATTTTGTGTACCAAAACTTATAATTTGGATCGTAAAGGACACTGATCTTTCTATTTGATTATGCAGGAACAATGACCGAAAGTTTGGAGTTGGAACACTCATTTGAGCAAGAAAAAAAAAGCATGCGGACCAAAGGTTGAAGTTTTAACACTAATTTTTTTTTTTTTATTTTACGTAAATGTGGCTTGCAAGTTATATGTGGCTCATACAGTCTAGCTCCATTTTTTATGGACCCTGTATTCAATTCCTTTAAAAAGCTATGGCTCAAATCTTTAGACTTAAACCCTCCATTTTTTTTGGACTTTATGCGACACTATTTGATTTGATATTTAACCATAAGAAGAGTAGTGCTAACAACCCTCTCTTTTCAAAATTAACACTCACTTTTTATTAAATAAAACTCATTAATATTAAAACTTTAAATTAGTTATATATAATTTCAACTCACTTGGGTTGGTTTGGTGGTGTTGGGTTCGGACCTTGGAGGGTACTTCTCTCAAGTTCAATTCTCGTTCAATTCTCTCCGATGCCAATTTTTTATTTTATCACTCAATTCTCTCCGATGCCAATTTTTTATCACTCATATTGCAAAAAAGATATATATAATTTCTTATCACTCATATTGCAAAATAGTTTTGCATGTCTATTCAATTACATATCATTATTTATTACATATTTGTATAGGCCATAAAAAAATTACATATTTGAATAGGTATTTTAGAGAATTATATTATGATTATTTAAATAAATAAGATTTGAGCTTTTATTTGTTGTAGATGAGTCAAATATAGTTTAACGTTGTGACAATGAATGCAGGTTGATTCACGTTGATCTTTTTGATCACACATGTGATTTGTACCGAGTCCTTGTATCAAGCAATGTCTTTTCAAATTTGGAGATAGAATTACCTTTAACATTAATGATAACAATGGCTTGTTGCTTTGGCTTTTAAGTCACATGCTTTAGTTCCTTGGCCCTTAAGAAACAGATGGTACAATTGTGTCTCCTTCTATAGGAATGTTCATTTCAGAGTATCTCACATCTATAGATTATAGGGAAGGAAACTTTTGTGCAGATTGTTTAGCAAATATAGGTCACTCTACTTGTTAATACTTTTGAATGGTGGCATAGTATTCCGGAGCCCATTAGAAGGGAGTACACTAGGAATAGGATGAGAATACCTAACTTTAGATTTGTATATTTATGACAAGGTTTTGGCCTAGTCTCCATTTTCTATTTTGTACTTCCTTTTCTTTTTTGATTAATATATATTGAATGATGCATAATGCATGATTTTAGTTTATAAAAAAAAAAAGACAACAATGAGTTCAAAATCATGAAGGATAGCTATATTTACGGTGAAGATGGTGGTTGCTTAATCGATGCTTGATAATTTTAACTTGTTTTTATGTTGGTTTGATGGCATAATACCAAGACAATCTTTGTTCACTGCATGTGCATATATATATATATATATATATATATATATATATATATATATATATATATATATATATATATATATATATATATATATAATATAGGGGTTTGCTAGGATACACCTACTAGTTTTTATTAAGGTGTGTTTTAGCAAAAATATAACTAAAAAGTTGTTAAATACACCTTAAGGTGAATGTTGTTAAAACACTCCTTCTAAAAAATAAGTGGGTGTATGTTAGCAACTCCTATTGTCATTTGCTAGAATATACCCACTTATTTTTTTAGAAGGTGTGTTTTAGCAAGTTATAACTAAAAAGTAGTTAAATACACCTTAAGGTGTAGCTTGCTAAAACACTCCCACATAAAAACTAGGGAAAAAGATACATAGACACACCAATGACATACACCCTCTTATACCACTCTTGATGTGGCATCATTTGAGTTGCTGGAAATTGATTTTATTTTAATTTAAAAATAAAAGAAAACAAAATTAAATTAAAATGAAAAATTAAATAAGTCCTTCCCTGCATACTCTCTTTTCCGTTCTAATTCCAGCCCCCCCTCTCTCAACCCTCACAGTCTCTCCCATCATTTCTTTCTCCACTCACACTTCCGCCACCTCCACCTCTACTGGCCTCCGACCTTATTCCAACCACCCTGTCTCCGCCGTCTCTGTTTTTTTTTTTGGTCATTGTTGTCACCTCTAAAACACCACCATCAAAACCATTTTGATAGATCTAAGTTGTTTTGAAGGAGACTATGACGAGTGACGACGGTGGGCCGTGTTTTGACGTCGAAGTTGGTGTGGTGGAGCAGATATGAGTGTTTGACGTCGACGATGGGATGGTGGCGCAAATCTGATTGTTTTGATGCCGGAAATGGTGAAAAAACGTTGTGACGGGAGAAAGAGAGAGTGGTTGTTATTTGGTTCCGTCCTCATTGCATCTTCAACTTCGCCATCACCGAAATCGTCGTCGCCGGAAAGTGCCGGTGGAGGTGGATGGTAGCTGCAGAGAAGTCAGCATAGAAGAGAAGGGAGCTGAAGGGAGAAGTGACATGTTTGTTTATATTACAAAATTACCCCTATTTTCTGTAGTTGGACAAAATTACCTCCAATTTAATTAATAAAAAATGCCACATAAAGGTGTATGGGAGAGGTGTGCCACATGGGGTGGTACATGTATCAGAACTCAAAAACTAGTGGGTGTGTTCTAGCAAATATCATGTGAGAATGACAACTTTATATGAGAATGTGAGAATATAATATAAACCATTGGATTCAAAATGAAGGGATAAGATTAAAACACTCCACTAAAATAATCATGTGACCAATTTTCACACACACTCTCGCAACTGTTCAACTATCCAGCACCGCTTTATCTTTCCAGCACCGATTCACCATCACGTGAACCAACCTGCTACCCTCCTTTATGATATCATCAATCAATTTTAAGTGGACATTTTGTTCTAGATTCCTCTTAAAATATGAATTATATCTCTCATAGTTTATTAATTAGACAAATAACAGCTAAAAACAATTGGGAATCAGATCTTTGAACAACTAATCATACTAGATATTAATTTGGTACTAAATAATTCTTCGGTTAAGAATTGAAATGGTTCAGAGCTTTGCAATTGAAACTAGGATTTTCAAAACTAACAAAATCAACAAAGCAGAATTGTAGAGAGAGAGAGAGGGTTCAATTTTTAATTAAAAACCCAGCTAAGAATCATGGAGATGAAAAGAAGGCAGCGATGAGAAAGGGTGGTCACGGTGAGAAGAAGAAGAAGAAGAAACGTAAGATGAAAAGAAGGCAGCGATGGTCCATGTTATGTTTATTTTGGTACTTTAAATCTAAGCCTTTCATTTTAATCTAAAGGGTTGATAATGTATTCTCACATTCTCATATAAAGTTATCATTCTCACTGGATATATCATATATATATATATATATATATATATATATATATATATATATATATATATATATATATATATATATATACACACACACACTATGAGAATGACATTTTTATATGAGAATAGTGAGAATGAATAAGAGCCATGAGATTAAAAAACATTGGTTGAGATTAAAACATTCCTAAATGAGTCATTTGTCATTAACATCATGATATAATTGTGATTTTTATTGTATCAATAATATTCTTTTTTTAAAAAGGGTGTCATTATTATTCATTTATTTCGGTCATCATCTCTCTCCATGGTCTACATCTCCTCCATTGAAAAATTCATAATTTCCATTTCAAGATATCTATTCTTCATTGGTTTCCTTTAGAATTCGGTGCTTATCACACCATAGAAATACACATCCATCCCTTTCTTTGATTTCAATTTTTTTCCTTCTAAATTGTTGTCTTTTGTAACCATTTTTTTATTCTATTTTATCGTGATCCAGTTTGATCCATGAGAAAGAAGCTTGATACTCATTTCACTGTTCAAAGTTTTTTTTATAAAAAAGATATGTTCTAAGAAGCGTTTTTTTTTTTTTAAGCAAATGTTCTATGAAGTTTGATTAATGAGGATTCAGAATTATATTTTTGGAATGTTCAAAAAAGGAATACTAATGACACAACATAATTATATAATGATATCAATGACAAATGACTCATTTAGGAATGTTTTAATCTCAACCAATACTTTTTAATCTCATGGCTCTTATATTCATTCTCACGATTCTCATATAAGAATGTCAATCTCATAGTATATGTTATATATATATATATATATATATATATATATATATATATATATATATATATTCAATGATATAAAAAATTCAGTTTGTGCTAGGAAAATAAATAGTATATTGATTCTAAACTACAATTTGAGTGGTTGACATATTCCTTGTAGAGTCAATTTATCTGATAATCCAACTTATGACTTATAGAGTTAATTTAAGAAAATAATACCTCAACTTATTACTTATGGAGTGAAATCAAGAAAATAAATTAAATTATGGAGCATAGCCAATGCAAATTGGAAATAACTAGATTAATTACCAAAATTAAAAAATAACTTGTTTATTACATGAATGTCAAATATAACTTAACAAATTTTATTTTTTTTGAGGAAATAACTTAACAAATATAACATCTAAAATTGATCAAATATAACATCATCATCTCTAACATTAACATCAACATGACTAAATTTTTGACACCTTCATCAAATTTGATGTTTTCATATCAAAAAACCTAAACATCAGTATCCCGAATATGGAATCTGTTCTCATAACAAAAATCATGCCACACAGATCCAATCTTTGTAGCTTTCTTTCGTCCATTATGTACCAATAAGTAATAACATCACTTTTGAATTCAGTACCCGTAGGTCCATATACTTGAACAACATAACAGGCTGAACATCGATATTTTTTTTCTTTTTTTTTTCTATTCCCATAAAATTGGCATTTTGCAACATAACATATAAGATATTAATAATTCGTATTTTGTTACGAAGGAGACTGATCATCAAGTGTGCATATGCGTGACTTCATCATCTGGGCTTTGTATAAGAATTTTGTGTCACTAGGCGAATAATTTAAGAGCATTGCTATTTATCTAGAGAGTTTTTATCAAGAATTTATCAAGAAAAGGTCTCAACCAATTAAATTTGTTATTTGGCGGAAATCAAGGTAGGTAATGGTGTGTAATTAAGGAAATGTGTTAGCAAATACACTGTCCTGAATTTTTTTAATAAATTTTGTCATTGTATCTATCATTTCCCATAATTTAAAGACATCTAATAATGCACGGTACTTTATCATTTGTTATACAAATCTTTCAAACTTTTGAAAGAAGATAAGTTTTATTAATTTTTTAAATCAATTAATTACTCACTTCTTGTTTAGTTTATGAATTCATCTCTCTGAAATATCTATTTTCCTAGCATAAAAAATTAACAATAATAACTCAGAGGATGGTTGAGCTGCTTAGATCCGTCGTTTGTTGGGGTCGAGCCACCAGTCAGTCCGTCGTTTGTCTGGTTCAGTTGAGTTGTGGTGAAGTGATGGCTTTGGTGAAGTTGATAATCGGTGAGACAAAGGGGCAGTTGTGTACCTGCATATGTTCCGACGTCCAAGTTAGTGAAGGGTTCAAGAGGCGAGATCACAAGTAAGAAGTGTCATACACTAACCTCCAATTAAATCCATTTTTACTACTAAGCAAAATCAACATGATTTGTGGCTCCAAATTGACTTGGTTCAAGTTTGATTTAAAAAATAAAAATAAAAGATAAATTTTTACGAAATCCATATCAATAGGATTTGATTGGATTAGACGACAGTTTTGGCCAAATAAACAACTACAAAGATTTTTTTTGCTAAATTTTCTCGAATCCTAGGAACCCAAAAAAAAAAAAAATTATACTGTCGTTTAAAATTAACTGTCATTGGGGTTAAACTTATCATTTCATTCCATGGTGTTTCTTAGGGGAAAAGTAATTTTCTAACCCTAAAAGTCAAACAAAACACACAGGGTCTCTTTGCTCTTGTTCCTTCCTTCGTATTCTCCTTTATCTCGCAAGCATGAATTCCAGTTTATCAATGTTATTGCGCCCATCATCACACCGCATCCTCAAAATCTTTTCAAAGAAAATCACAACACAGAGCATGTGGATTTTATCATCCCTATAGAGCACAGACCCCAAATTCCCTTCAAAAAGAAGAAAACTACAGAAGAGTATGAGGATTTTATCATCCCTAAAGAGCCACCCGAAAGCCCCTTCTACAATAGTACAACTGCGAAGGATTTTGTCATCCCTGAAGATCTTGTGCAATATCTCTTCCCTATATACCGCGGTAAGAAAGCACAAACATTTGATATATATCTTTTATCCAATTTCCTTGAGGGTTTCTTACCATCCATAATAACTTTCGAGCTCACGATTCCTTCTATCCACATTATTTGGCGGTGACAATCCCAAATCAATTGAATCAGTTATCTCAGCGTTACAATTTCTTGAAACTTTCGGTAATGGTTCAGACAAAGACTCACAATTCTTACTCTTGTTAAGGCTTTTGTCTCATGCAGGTAAGCACGATGTGCTGGTTGATGCTTATTACTACATGGTAGAATCTCATGGGTTTGATCCTAATATCTTCGCTTCAAACTTACTTCTGGATTCTCTATTCAGAATTGGTGAATCCCATAATGCTTTAAAAGTTTTCAAACAGATGAATTCCCATAATTACTCTAATTATTTCACTCTCGACATTGCATTTTTTCACCTTTCCCATTTGAATAACATTGCCAATAGTTCTCATGTTCTTACCGAAATGTTGAGGATGCCTTGTTATCCTAGTACTAATGACGGCTTTAATAACATTCTGATTTCCTTTTGTAAAATGAACGCATTGCCGCAAGTGTGCCAACTTTTGGGTCTCATGGCTAAGCTAGGGTTTGGAATCTCTTTTGATGCTTACTCTTAACTCATTCGTAATCACGATTTTATCATTTGATTTTATCCTTGAGGATGTGCTATTATTCTGATCATTCTATTTCACCAAATGCTTAGCAAAGGACTTGAGGTTTGTGAATTTTTCAATCAAATTATGATTCTAGAAAACTCTCATTTGCTTATCGTCCTTCTTAATTTTACTACATATTTTTCCTATTTATATTAAATTTCTTCAGGCTGAATCTTCAACTTAATTTTAGATATCATAGAAGTGCAATAGAAGACCTTTTTTCACTCTTTGAACTGAGTAAAAGCCAGATCACTACTGATATGAAGGATCGAGCGAGCAAAGCAGATCATTACATACAATTCCTTTTAAAGATTTTCATGCAATCACCCTAGTCCACAAACATTATTGAACTTATGGTCTTGTTGTGGAAATTATAGAAGCTTCTAAAACTATTGGTAGAAATTAACCAGATGAGAAATGATATTTGTACAACCACTTTTTGACAACTCTTTAAACAACCCTATCTCTCATACTCACATGTGTTTTTTATTCTCTCTCTTCTTCTCTCTCTCTCTCCATTGTTTTTGTCCAATCACAAGAAGAGAACATTGGTTGTCATCAAAGTTGTCTAATTTGGGTTGTACAAATATCACTCCTCTTGCAGATATGTAACTCTAGCACTATTGTAGATTCCTTGTTTAGACTAAAGAGTATCTTAGCATTACTAGTGACACATATCAGGATCAACCGATTAATGTAAACTCATTCTAAACTAAACCTTACTAAGCTTTCGGTTTTTTAAACTTTCTATGATCAATGTAGCAAGGAAAAGATAATCAAGCACGGTGCTCTTAATAACAAATTAAAGTATCAAGTTTATCTGAATATAATTTCAGAACATTGTAGTAAAATTTGTATTATGTATGTGTGGATGGAAGATATTTTATTTATTTTTTACTAATGTATATGCCTTTATCCTAGCGTTTGTAGCTATAAGTTCATAGTTTTTTCCTCAAAAAATTGCTCATAGCTTTTTATCTACCTACACTTGAATGAAAATACCAAATTATGTCACGTAGATATTTGTGGATATATTTTAGGAATCAATCGATAACAATGATATTTTGTGTGTTTTCTTCAAAAAATGATATTTTGTGTGATTCGATTGAATACGTTTGTAAAATAAACTACACTACGATGTGCATAAAAATTAATCTTATAAATTATTAAAATAAATTTATGATATAATCATCATACATCGATAGTGTAGAAGATTGTATACCGTCATCAAATTACAACCAATTATATGTGTAATTTTTAAAATAGATATGAGTAAAACCAAACATAATCAGTGATCAATCAATTATTATCAATTCACGGTGTAAAAATTATTACACCAACATATTATCATTAAAAAATTTCATATCATTAAACAAATAAGATTAATTTCTATGCACTATGTTATATACTCGTATCTAATCTAATCATATTGACGCCTCTTGATCAAGTTACTTTTTTTTTTTAGGGAAGTTACTTTTTTTTAAGCTACTTCTTAATACCTCTACTAGGGTGTGTTTGGCCCTACTTTTTTGAGGTCTAAAAGCTACTTTGATAATAAAGTTGAGAATTAAAACTTTAAAGTTAAAGTTAAAGTCGTTTGGTATTTGTTATTTTTTCAACTTAATTAGTAAAACTTTTTAGGGTTGTTTAATAGAGTCCTCTCAAAAATAGTCCTAAGATGGACATTTTTTTTTGTGGTGGTCAGGGTTCGAACCCCGGACCTTGCATATATTACGCATTGTCCATACCAACTGAGCTAAGCTCACGAGAACCCCAAGATGGACATTTACAATTCATAGTTGTCTTAAAAAAATTATAGTAAAGCATAAATTTTATAATAATGAAAAACTGAAAATAAAAATAACATTTTATTAAAGTTTACTAAAAATACACATTAGACAAACTTTTTTTTATATATAATTTTTATTGAAAGTCTTGATCATAATTTATAAATAAGAAAAATATATAATTTTTTATATGTGATAAATAAAATTTAATAAATAATTTTATTAAACACATACAAAATATTTTACAAGAGTAATTATTTGAAGAGAATTCAATAATAATCTATTAAAATATTTTATTTCGTAAAAAACATGTCATAGTGTGTGTTATATTTTAATAATATTATAAAGTATAGTATTATTAAATAATAATTACCTTGTAACCTATTTAACCATTTTGATAATATCTGGTCAAAAAAATTAGATAATCTAACATGTATATATTATTATAATATTTTCCTAAAAAAAATTACTCTAACATTAGATAGAAACGTGGCTACTGAAATTATTAGAAAATAAAAACGTGGCTACTGGATATGCATATTTCGATAACATTTTTAACTAATGTAAAAAAAAAAATTAAAACTAAAATATTTAATGCTTTGAGCTGGGTGGGCACCAGAAAAATTTGAAATGAGATGCACAATAAATAATAAAATAAAAGAAAAAATGTCTCAGATGGGAATCGATGGTGAACAAATTATCAAAAGTGCCGTATAAGTTGGTTTAAAGTTCATTTTTACACCTTATTTTGAAAGTTATTTTTATGTGGTTTTCTTCTTTACAAATAAGTTACTTTTTTTAAAAATAGCTTTATTAAAATTGTGTTTGGCCCTACTTCTCCTTAAAATTGGAAGATAAGTAGAAAATAAGGAGGGCCAAACATGCTCTAATATTTAATTAAAATGATTGGATCTCTTGATCAAGTTACTTTTTTTTAAGCTACTTCTTAATACCTCTACTAATATTTAATTAAAATGATTGGATGTATGTGTAAAAATATTTTATACTATCGGTCTATATGAATTAAATCCGAAATTTATTAGTTATTTTATACTATCGGTCTATATGAATTATTATCCGAAATTATCTATGGTTAAAAACTTAGACTTTGTTTGAGAGTTTGGAGAGGATGGAAGGGTTTTGAAAAAAAGAAGCAGAAATAAAAGACATTGGGATGAAAGAGTTTTGTGGGGTTAATTTTTTTATACATAATACTAAATCCGCCCTCATTTTAGGGAACTCAAAAATTGTACTAGAAGAGGATTTTCGGAGGGATTATATGAATTTTTCAATTTAAATCTATGTTGTTATAATATTCTTAAAATTAAAAATATATTAATCATAAGTGTTAATTTATCTTTCTCTAAAAATTTGTTCTTTCAAACAATATGAAAGATTTCTTCATTTTCCTATATATTTCCCACCCCCAAAGCCCTCCTTTTCCCTCCGCTTCAAACTCTCAAACAAAGCCTTGGAAGTTTAGAGTGGAGGGGAAGGAAAGATTTTGAGGGCTGAAAATTATGAGGGGAAATTGATTTTTTTTTTTTTTTTTTTTTACATTTTTTGCATGTTTAATCCTAATTCTCGGTCGTAATGTTTTTTTCGTGTATTTATTTCTTTTCTACTTATGTATCTTTGAGGACTTTTTCTATTGTTGAAATTGGTACAAAAAGTTAAATAAATGAAACAATGTTGTTAACTTCGTTATCACTCTTCTAGTGTTACTTGTGCATGTTGTTTGGAAGCTTAAGACCTAATTGATATTTTGAGTTAATTGCTAATCATTAGAAATTAATTAATTGTTGCAGCTAATATAATCAAAATTATTGAAAGATTTTTTAAATTATATGTAGTCTTAGTGTTTGTTGTTATAATATGTTGGATCATAATGAAATTTCTCGAAAGTGCGAGAGAATTGGACTAACTTCAGATTATGGAGTGAATTAGTATAATTTACTTAATCGTGTTGTTTATCTTTTCCCTTAATTGACTCTTTACATACGTGCACATTATCTCCCATCTAATCATAAAAATGAGTCAACACCTTTTTAGTTACATAGTTAGGGTCTGTTTGGTAAGGCCACCAAAAGAGCTTATAGCTTATAGCTTATAGCTTATAAGCTCATTTGACAAAATAAGCTCTGTTTGGTAACTTTTTTTACAATGAGCTTATAGCTTATTTCACGAATTTCAACGAGCTTATAAGCTATTTTTCAGAAGCTATTCCAAGTAGCGTTTGAGCTTATAGCTTATAGCGTCTCACTTTTAATTCCAGTTTTACCCTTATTATTTTTATTAAAACCCACATATACCTTTTATGATTTATTTATGACCACACACCTTCACTGAGTCCCGTACGATTTATTTAGTTTCATTAAGCAATCGTTACATTTTTTTCTTCACAAATAATTGCATTTATGTTCCTTATAACTGAATTTTATATGAATGTATGTGGTTGCTTCCGTTTTTTTTTCTGGGTACAAATCTAGTTGCTTACATTAGTATGGCTTATGAAAAATATATATTTTTTATGTCATTTTTTATGTCATTTAGTTGCTTACATTAGTATGACTTATGAAAAATATATATTTTTTGTCATTTATGAAAGAATGTTCATCTACTTTAGGTAAACTGCATAATTTATTTTTTATACGTATAAAAATAAAAAACTGAAATGAAATGATTTTTTTTAGGAATGAAATGAAATAAACTAAAAAAAAAACTTTACTGAAAAATTAATTTAATAATATATAAAATATATCTTCAATTAAAAATTTACTTATTAAATATTTAAAACATTAATTGATATAAAGTTTTTATGAATTAAAATGTCTTTTTATGTCATTTTACATTTATCAGCTAGTTGAACCGCTAATTTTATCAAACACTCTAATTAGCTTATCAGCTATCAACTATCAGCTAAAAGCTATCAGCTAGCTTATCAGCTATCCGCTATTTTTACCAAACAGAGCCTTAGTTAATTAGTTAGTTGAGTTTGTTACTTAACTAACAAATAACCAATATAAAATAGGTTGCAATCACATTTTTCATTCACCAGTGAGAATTGATACAACAAAAATACTTTCTCTTAATTTCATCACTAATATCTTGTTTCACCATTCTTTATACACATTGTTTGCATGATAAGAAACAATAGTTGCGCTAACGGAGCCTCCACCTCTCAAATCTATTCAATTCATTTTTTTTAAGGCAATCTATTCAATTCATGTAATAGTAGAATAATCCTCACTTATGTTTAAAGTGATTTTTACCGAAACCGTGCCAAAAGTGAGTATAGTGTATTAGTAGCTCATCAATGAATAAATCAATGAATTCAATTCATAATAGATAGATTAAATACCGTTTATTACAAAAACAAACATGGATAGAAATCAAATAATAGGAGTTTCAAAAACAAGAAACTAAATTAGAAGATACTTTCTCTAATAAAATGTCACCTAATTATGTTGAACCACATATTTTATTTTTAACATTTCCTTTTTACTAAAATAAACTATATTCATTCATTCAAATTAGTAGAGTACATAAGAATGAATTAAAATTCAACATTAGTAAGAGTGAAAAGTATTAATCTGCAAACAAATTCACAACACTCAAGTTAATAACATAAAATCACAATATGCATACTATTAATTCGATAAAATCAAAGTGGCTGAAATACTCATGTCTTCAGATATACAACGTTCAAATGATGGTCATTTAATTGAACATGGATACATAAAAGTTGATTTGTCAAGTCGAACCAAACGAACAATGCATCAAAACAAGAAATCAATCAACGTCGCACAAAGGCGACGAATAAAGTAACACCACACTTGAACGACAAAATCACCAAGCAAAAAACTAAATTTATCTAGGGTTAATAGTATTTTACCCCCCTGCAATATAGGTCATTTCCGGTTTTACCCCCTGTAAAATATTTTTTTTGGATTTCGTCCTTGTAATTTGAAGATTTTTGATTTTGGACCTTCATGAATTTTGACAGTACAAAATCGAAGATATGACAGGAGGTAAACTGAAATTTGCTCAAATTAACAGGGGGTAAACCGATTTTTTTTTCAAATTACAAGGGGGTAAACTTAAATTTGCTCAAATTATAGAGGGTAAAATTTTTCATGAAGGTCCAAAACCAAAAAAATTTCAAATTTCAAGGATGAAATTCAAAAAAAATATTTTACAGGGGATTAAAACACTATTAACCCATTTATCTAAAAGTCAGTTATTTAGATTAAAATATAAAGGAAAAAGATAAAGATGGACAATTTTAGAACATCAATAAAGAAAATAATAGAGATAACTAAAGAGAAAAACTATAGCCACTTCTTAGAGAGAGGTAGAGTTAATGTAATTTATTTATTTTTTCACTTTTGTTTTTTACACTTTATAGCTTTTTATTTTTTTAAAGAGAACTTTTTATTTATTTTTCATCCTATTCAACCAAATGTGAAAAAATTATACAAAGGTTGCGTCAAAACAAAAAAACAACCAAAAGGTAAGAAAACAAAACATAGTAAAAAACATAGAAAGACAAAAAAACCAGTCAAACAACACAAAATCCCTAACATACCCCAAATCCACATCAGCCTTACATTAGGCGGGAAAAACCTGTAGGACACAACATATGTGGCGCCAAAACACAATCTTAACCTTTTTTTAATAATAAAAAAACATTATTATTAAATAAAATAAAAATGTTTATTCTCTTTTTGTGAGTTTCTGAGATTTCTCTGTTCTTATTCCCCCCTTTCCTTCATCCTAGGGTTTCTCAATTTCACACCCAAATTGCGATTCCTTGTCAAAATTCACCCACTTTTCGCTCAAATTAGGGTTTCTAATCTCTCGATCTGTGTGAATTAGGGTTCTTTCATGAGTCCTTCAGCTGAAACGGAGATGGAAGATACTAAGCCTTCTGTTGTCGAAAATGGTGACCAAGCTGTTTCTCGTTTTGCTGAGTTTTCAAAGGTGATTGCTTTGTTTTAATTTTCATTTTTCGTTTTCTGGGTCAGTTTATTTTATTTTGTTTGATGTGAAATTAGTTAAATTAATGTATTTTTTGGTGTTTTGTGTTTTAATTGTGTTTGAGCTTGTGAATTATGTTTATAAAGTTGTGATCTTTAAGTTTTGTAGTTTGTAGGGTTGGTTGGTGATTTGAAGAAGTGAAATGAAATTTGTTGTTTTTGTTTGTAAACCCTAAATTAAATTATTATTGAGAGATAAGAAGATGCATGTTAAAATATTTTATTGATTAATCGATCGATCTTTGCGAAAAGATAGGTGCAGTGGTATTTTACTTGTGATTTGAGGCATTTTTTACATTTTGGTGTATGATAAAGTTGAGTTTTTTATTATTCTTTTTGACTTGGTTACAACAATCAGACATGTTTTGGTGATAGTATGTGATGGTGAAAACTTAGGGAGCAATTAATCATCAACCCTTCCTAGGTCATCAATTTAGCGGATCAGCAACCCTTCCTAGGTCATTAATTTAGCGGAAATGAATGTATAAATTCAGAAAAGTTTGACCGATTTATTGATCTGTGGTGTATGGTCGGTTAATGTGGTTTACAAATTAAGTGATCGAGCGTTTTCACTTTATGATTAATTGATCTGTATTGATCTGTTGGGAGTCTTTCTTTTAGGATCACTATTATTAATTGATCTGTCGTTTCCGGTTCTTTTATGTTATTGGGAGGGGAGTTTGACATCGGTTACCTATTCATTATTAATTTGTTCCAGAAAGAGTTTATGGTACAAATTAATAGTTGCGAGTAGCATCACTTATTGCATCCATTGTTTGAAACATGAAACTCCTAGCTTATTTCAAATAACGGATGGATTACGAAGGATAGTCACGCTGCCCGATTAAGCGCTGGCTATCCCTTCGCATCCCAGCCCCTTCATTTGCTGGCCAAGTCCTGTCATTAAGCCACATGTCTTTCGAAGCTTGCATTATTTTCGCTCAACTCACTCCGTTTACTTGCCGTACCTTCTCATTATGGCTAAGCTCTGCAGTATCCTCTGTTCCACAACAATTTTCTTTATGTGCGACGCCAAATAGGATAAATGTATATGTATGGTTATTACTTGTGTTTATACAGATATAATGAGTTTCAAACTGAGATTTTTTATTCATTATATTATACATTGATTGGCTCTGTTGAAATGATAGTCTTTTGGACAGATAGTGAAGATAAAGAATAATGACTTAAAAATATGACTGTGGTTGATGATGCAAAAATATTAAGTACTAACCTTTATTTATACTATCTTAAGACTCCAAATCCTAATTAAATAGGGAAACAAATTATGATAATATCTAAGTAAAATGGGAAAGTATAAGAAAATAATCCTACGAGATAATATAATATTTTTGTGACAGGATAATTTTTATGTATTCTAACTTTCTCTCTTTTGTTGCAGAATGAGCTAGCATTGGATGAGAAAAGCTGTAAAGAAGCAATGGATCTGTTTGGAGAAACCAAACATCTTCTCATGGCAAATGTTTCATCAATGGGAAATGGAACGGTACGTATGTAGATAACTCTAGTATGAAATCCATTTGTCATTGAAGTTTTTATTTGAATTCATGAGGTTTATAAATATTTTCAGACAGAAGAAGCAGAGCGGTACTGGTTTGCTTTTATTTTATACTCTATCAAGAGGCTGACTCAGAAAAATGAGGAGAGTGAAAAAGAAGAGATTGAGAATACTGGTCTTACCTTGTGTCGAATATTGAGAGCAGCGAAGCTTAAGTATTTTTCTGACCTTTATCTAGTCTTAGAGTTTTCAGTTTGGTCTTTTATTAACTGTTATGTTTATCTTGTATTGAACAGCATTGCAGATTTTTTTAAAGAACTTCCTCAGTTTGTTGTCAAAGCTGGTCCAATTTTAAGCAATCGATTCGGCTCTGATTGGGAAAACAAGCTTGAGGTATTGACTAGTCTGAGAATCACGATTGTATTTTTGCCAAATTAATTGTGATTATATACTTTTAAATCCTTCAAATCAGTTATATACTTAGCCAATCTTTTATGTTGCTATGTTTATATCAGGCGAAAGAGATGCATGCTAACACTATTCACTTGAAGATTCTTAGCAAGTGAGAAGCCCAGTATATTTTATTTTATTTTTGCAGGATAAGGTTGTTTACTTTGATTATAGTTTGCTTTACATCTTACAACTTTGATGGTGCCAGGTATTATAAGCGTGTATTTGAAGAGTTCTTCGTGTCAACTGATGCAAATATTGAAAATAAGTCGTCTGTTACCAACCGTGTATCTGAGTGCCATCGTTTTGGATGGTTACTTTTCTTGGCGCTCCGTGTACATGCTTTCAGCCGTTTTAAAGACTTGGTGACTTGCACCAATGGTTTAATTTCTATCATGGTCAGTTAGATTCTTTTGCAGTCTTTTAGTCTTTTTCACTAATGGAATATCCATGAAGTGGTTTCATATCTTTTTTCTTTTCGCATAAATATTAGGATAAATTCAGTCATTGGAGTCTGTTTCACTGCTGAAACTTTGAACACTTGAAAATAATTGTTTGAGCATTTTGATATTTTTAATGTACATAGATTAATTTCAATTATTCCATTATGTCTGGTTGTAATACTTTTGAGGTGAAGGAAACAATTTCTTATTGTTCTTGGTGTATCTGTTACAGGCTATCCTAATTATTCATGTTCCGGCTCGTTTTCGGAATTTCAACATTCAGGACTCTGCACGCTTCGGTAATGTCTTTGTTACCCCTTCCTGCATTTTGATTATATTCTTATTGTTCTATATCTTAGGGACATGGTATCTGCACACATACACATTTACTTATAATTATAAGGTATTACAGTGGTGGGCTTAAATGTGGACTAATTTTAATTTAAGTCCATTCAAAATTTCTTCAGTTAAGAAAAGCAGCAAAGGTGTGGACCTCCTTGCTTCACTTTGCAACATATATAACACTTCAGAAGATGAGTTGAGGAAAACCATGGAGCAAGCCAATAATTTAGTAGCAGATATATTGAAGAAGACGCCCTGTTTGGCATCTGAATGCGAAACTGAAAACCTAGAGGATTTTGATAAAGGTTTATTTTCCTTTGCCCTTTTATCATTCTATGCATCAGGATTCCAACATATGATGTCTTTAACTGTTGTTTATTATTGCACTTTGTAGATGGTTTGACCTATTTTAAAGATCTCATGGAGGAATCCTCTCTGGCGTCTAGTTTGAATATCTTAGAAAATGATTATGATCAAATGACTCGCAACAAGGGTGAACTGGATGAAAGGTTATTCATTAATGAGGATGACAGCCTGCTAGCTTCAGGAAGTTTGTCTGGAGGTTCTTCAGTTTCAGCAGGAGGTGTAAAGGTATGTCTAATGAAAAATTTGTTCTAAATTTCTTGTTCCGTCTTGTGAAGATAATATCTAAAATAATCTATTGATTGTGTTCTGTAGAGGAAATATGATTTGATGATGTCACCCTCCAAGACCATTATAAGTCCGCTTTCACCCCAGCGCTCTCCTGCGTCCCATGCTAATGGTATTCCAGGTAGCACAAATTCAAAGATTGCTGCCACCCCTGTAAGCACAGCAATGACTACTGCAAAGTGGCTTCGAACTGTTATTTCTCCACTTCCATCAAAGCCGTCACAAGAGCTAGAGCGATTCTTGACTTCATGTGACAGAGATATTACTAGTGAGGTAGTACGCAGAGCACAGATTATATTGCAAGCTATATTTCCTAGTAGTCCCCTTGGCGACCGATGTGTAACTGGAAGCCTGCAAAGTGCCAATCTCATGGACAATATATGGGCCGAACAACGAAGATTAGAAGCCATGAAGTTATACTATAGGTTGTTGGCAACAATGTGCCGAGCAGAAGCTCAAATACTTGGCAACAATTTAACTTCACTGCTCACTAATGAGAGGTTCCATAGGTGTATGCTTGCATGTTCTGCAGAATTAGTCCTGGCTACTCACAAGACTGTGACAATGTTGTTTCCTGCTGTACTTGAGAGGACTGGAATAACAGCTTTTGATCTTAGCAAGGTGATAGAAAGTTTCATTAGATATGAAGAATCTCTCCCAAGAGAATTGAGGCGACATCTTAATTCATTGGAGGAACGACTTTTGGAGAGCTTGGTATGGGAAAAAGGTTCTTCGATGTATAATTCATTAGCAGTAGCTAGACCTGCCCTTTCTGCAGAAATCAATCGGCTTAGTATGTTAGCCGAACCAATGCCATCATTAGATGAAATTGCAATGCATATTAACTTCTCTTGTGGAGGACTGCCTCCTGTGCCTTCCTTGCCTAAGCCCGAGACTTTGCCTGGTAAATGATTCTCTTTTATAATTTTAAAATTTTAAGTCATGTTTTCATATAATTTTTTGTACTTCTATGGAGTTGTTGTCACTGTTATCTATAATGATGCATGCATAATTTCCTTCATTCTTTCTACGAATCCCTCCCACAAATAGCACATGTTGAAAGATACACATTTCTTACCTTAAGTAACACATCTATCAACTAATTGATTTCAGCTCAAAATGGGGATATGAGATCACCAAAGCGGCTCTGTACAGAGAATCGAAATGTTTTAGCGGAACGAAATTCTTTTACTTCACCGGTGAAAGATAGGCTTCTTCACTTAAGTAACCTTAAATCAAAACTACTCCCACCTCCGTTGCAATCAGCATTCGCCAGGTATAAGTCTGATGAGTCTTGAAGCAACATTCTTTATAAATTTGCTTTATTTCAATTTTTCACCACTTTACTGTTGGTGCACTTGGTTACTGTGCTAAATTTTTATATGCATTCCTTGCAGTCCAACAAAGCCGAATCCAGGAGGTGGAGGAGAAACATGTGCAGAAACTGGGATCAGCGTCTTTTTTAGCAAGGTATTGAGCCTTGAGAGTACTGTTATACCCATTTGGTTTTAAAATACGAACTGCAAGCTATATATGACATAGTCTTCTATAAGAGTTCATTTGATAACTTTCTAGACACTGGAATTGGGTGGGCTCAAATCAAACCCTTTTGGTGTGAAACTGTATTACCTATTTGTTCAATGTGGAAAGACATTTATCTGTTAATATGAAGCTCTACCTTTGTGACCCAATAATGTTATTTTATGAACTACTGTATGTGTTTGTCTATAAGGATTGTTACATCATACTTCCATGTGTAATTTTATGCTGATGGCTAGCTCTTCTGATTTGTATGTTTATTTAATTTGATAGTTAAGCATTTTGTTTCTTCACTAAGTCATTTTAAGCATTAAATCTTCTGTTACCTATGTTTTCTAGATTGTTAAGTTGGGAGCAGTCAGAATAAGTGGAATGGTTGAAAGGCTACAATTATCTCAGCAGACAAGGGAGAATGTATACTCTCTTTTCCAGCGAATCCTAAATCAACGGACATCTCTCTTCTTCAACCGCCATATTGACCAAATCATTTTGTGTTGCTTCTATGGAGTAGCAAAGGTTTCTCTTAAATTTTAGAAACTTGAATGTTATATGCTTTGATTACTTTTTTCTCATTCTATTCTGTTTTGCAGATTTCACAACTGAACCTAACTTTTAGGGAGATTATATACAACTACAGAAAGCAACCACAATGCAAGCCACAGGTTTTCCGTAGTGTATTTGTTGACTGGTCGCCGGCACGCCGTAATGGGGGAGCTAGACATAGAACAGGACAGGAGCACATCGATATCATTTCATTTTACAACGAAGTTTTCATTCCCTCTGTAAAGCCACTTCTGGTTGAACTTGGCCCTGGTGGAGCAACTGTGAGAAGTGACCAAGTACCCGAAGCTAACAGCAAAACTGACGGTACTTGCTTATTCCCCAAGTTACTTTCATTTACATACCTGCTATGTAGTCCTCTGCATCCGTGACACATTTGGTTTACTCTTTGCAGGCCATTTAGTTCAAAATCCTGGATCTCCTAGAATATCGCCTTTCCCAAGCCTTCCTGACATGTCCCCTAAAAAAGTGTCTGCCGCACACAATGTGTATGTCTCTCCATTACGGTCATCCAAGGTACTAATTTATTTGTTATAATTTCTTTGGACTATTTTGTCTGAGAAAATGGATAGGGAAAGGAGGGTACTTGGTTTGGTAATGATTTTTACTCAGTCTTGCTGCATAAAACCAGTATCTATTTGAAATAGAAAATTGTTTTCTTTCCAGGCTAAATTACAACTTTTGGTCCTTTAAGTTATTATTCTTTTTATTTCACTTTGGTAAAGTTTTTCCGTTTCATTTTTCTCCCTTAAATTACAAATGTTGGATGCTTTGGTTAAGTTTTTTTTTTTTTTCTTTTTCCATTTTAACCAAGTTACAACAGTTAGGAACTTTGGTCATTTCTGCTAGTTTTTTTTTTTTTTGTTTCAGTTAGGCACCTAATTGCCAAAATGAATGACTTATTCTCAGTTTTACTGCACAAAACCAGCATCTAATTGAGATACATAATTGTTTTATAGAGCATAATTGTATTCATTGGTTATGTATGTGCGTGCAGATGGATGCTTTAATTTCACATAGCTCCAAAAGCTATTATGCATGTGTTGGGGAGAGCACTCATGCCTATCAGAGCCCTTCAAAAGACCTGACTGCCATAAACAATCGGTTAAACAGGTATGCTCCTCTTTCTGTCCTAATTTTTGAATTGTACTTGTGTCAACAAATTGCGTCCTTATTTTATTCTGTTTCCATTTTTCAGCAACCGGAAAGTAAGAGGACCCCTCAAGTTTGATGACGTTGATGTGGGCTTGGTTAGTGACTCTATGGTTGCAAACAGCCTCTATCTGCAGAATGGAAGTTCCGCGTCATCATCGGGTGCACCGTTGAAGTCTGAGCAACCTGACTCTTAAATTGAATGATGTGTACATTCTACTTGTCTCTTTTCTGATACTGAGTTCATACTAGGTGTTGGTGGTTTTTGAGACAAGGGGCTATGTACGAGCGGTGGGATTGTAGAATGCCGCCTCTAACCCTTTGTACTTTTGGTGTATTGTTAGTTTTTAGTGCAAATTGTAGGTCTTACTTTCAAATAGTTAAAACAATAAAATGTTTTCCTTTGGTAGATTAAACACAATCTTTCTCATTTTTAAAAGGAAACTAAACTCAGAATACTGCTGAGAAATAAGATATGTTTACAACTCATAACCATGTTTTCATTGATTATACGTGTTGGAATTTTAAGTTGCGAAAAATCTGTATCTATTTTGAGCCTGAAAGTCTAACATTAAAATTACACTCATTATTAACCGTTGATTTGGTAGTGGCTACAATATAACCACTTTAAGTACTAACGTGACATTCCAACTCCTTTCTCGTTGAAAACTCAATCGGGCGCTTCTTTACTGTAAATCTTGTGTCCACGCCAGAGAAAACCGAATTCAAATATGGCTGAAACCTCTTTTCTTTAAGTGCACCTTCAATCATGCTCAAGTTACAACCTTTAATCTTCTCTTCCACCTCTATTTTTGAAACCTCGTCTCAGTTATCTGTCATAACTTTCATCAACCGTCTCTCTTTTTGGATGGGATTCACCAATCTTTTTATTTTGTTTTCTCTTTTCTTTTTATATTAATTTACCAAAGACAAACAGACCCTTCTTTGCCACGATCTATTCGCTGGAAACACTATTTGTGCGATCCGCCCGAAGTACGTTTCTCATAAGTTGTTCAGTGAAACACGACACTGATTCGACGTTGTTTGACATCATAAACGCAGTATCACTGGTTATATTTTTCTATTTTACTAAGGTATACACTAGTTATGTCATGAGAACAATGTTTCTATTTCTTGCTTTTGCTTTCTATCTTTGTTTTTGAAAAGAATAGTCATTTATTGGTTTAGGGCAGATACCTACTGTATCAATTATTTTAGGCATATAATTACTGTTATTACTGCTATTACATGGTTGGAGTGACATCCAACATTACCTATAGATTCTTTTGGTGGGGTAAGTTAGATTAATCTCTCTTTAATTTTCTTCAGGTTAGTAAAAATGGATTTGGACACTGTCAATTTTTCTAACACGATGATGGAGACTCTTATCACTTCTGATGATAGACAAATTACACATTCTGATTTTAATGATGAGCCACAGATTGCTATTGTTGAGCGAGAGAATATTTAGCCTCATGTCGGAATGAAGTTTCTATTTTTTGTTATTAACAAAGTTTAGGGCGAGGGATGATACACCAGTTCAAAGCAGAAAATACATTTAGGCTCAAAGAGTACTTACAAATGTATTTTACATTTACGTTCCTCCAAAGATACTAACGGAGTTCAAACCCGGTACCTCTCGGATTCAAGACCTATCTTTTTACTACTAGACCAAACTTATGAAGTTATATCAGAATGAAGTTTGATTCACTAGAAAAATTTATACATTATTTGCAAAGGCAAAAGGATTTGGAATTGGTATCCGATCAATGAAGTCAAATTATTGCATTTTGGTAGAGAGAAGATAAACTACTCGAGAAGAGTAAAATCGATGACATTATAGAAGTTAGGAAAAATTGTTCAACCATGTGCATGGGATGTCAAGCATCACTTATTGTATCAAAAGAAAAGAATAGACATGTGTGAGCTATAGAATCTTTTGACAATAATCACAATCATGTTATGGCTAGTGCCAAAAGTGTTTAACTGAATTGAGAAGTTTAGTGAAGAAGGTTTGCCTACTAGAAAGGTTGTGACAATGTTTAACGATAGTGATTTAGGTTTTTTAAATAGAGATTGTTAGAAACACAATGGTAAATTACACATTTTCTATCATTATGGAAGGAAATCAAAGTAATGATCCTATAGCCCATCCTTGGTGTCACACTCTCTAAGACCCCACAGTATCAAATGAATGTTAGTTAAACTGTTTTGTATGACTGAGATTTTTCATACTTAATGTCAATTAATATTTACTACTTAATGGGATAAAACTTGTTTGTTATTGTAATGTGAATTAATATTTTTCATTGTTTAGTAATCTGGATCTTGTTGAAAAAAAGTTTCAAAAACTTACTTGATTTTCCTCAGTAATAGAGGGTTGGTTTGTTTTATGTCATACTATTTTCTTGAGCAATTTCCCATTGAGGAGACATCTTCAATACCTATTACTCTTATCATTACTACTTCCTACTTTGGATTGCCTACAATTATGATAGGCAAGCATTCATGCAGCCAATGAAACTCATCCATTGCTTCCCAACATCTCTTCCTAAGTTCTCAAATAAATGAATTCAAAGGGCCAGATTTATCGATTGCATGAATGTGTACCGCAGGCAATCCAAATCCTAGCGAAACTCAACGAGCATATCTCAAGGACAGTAAAGAGAGTCTAAGTTAGAATGTTATCGGTAACACGCAGAGAAAGGGCCACAGGAAATTATAGTGATTCCCATTAGAGCAAGGGTAACAGAGTCCTATTTCACAGATTATTTTAAAAGATAACTTAGCATGCTTTAGCATGTAAAAGCATCAATCCTAACTATCCATTCCTCACACTCCCAATGGTTCTCCAGTCAACAAGTCAGATTTACAAGGTTGAAGCTCCCTCTCTCCTCAACAAGACCACTATTGATGTTTAGCAGTCACAGTAATGAGCCATTGAGCCAACTAATTTTTCTACACTTCATGAAGCACAAACCTCAGCACACAATCCAGGAATACATGTTTCCACTAGAGACAACACTACTTTCATAAGCCATTCTCTCTTCTTTTTTTCACTTTTTTACATATATAAGAAAACTTGAAATTTGATCATAGTAGATCAAAATGTACCCTTAAATTAGGCAGAAGCCCATTCAAAGTAATGGCAGCGGGCACCTCTAGTTGCAGTCCAATTTCCACATCCAAAGAAAAGACTCCCTTGCTTAGGCCCTGGCTTCCTGACCATTCCCCTACTGCTTTTCACCCCACAATAACAGCAAGGGTGATGATACTGAATGATGGGGGTATTCATATCCCTTGCTTTGAAGGGGAAATGAGGGTAAGCACTTGGTTGTTCGGGAGACTGCTTCCATATCAGTGATCGATCAGCAGTCTGCCACATAATGGAGTTGGTGATGGAAAACTTAAAACCCCTATGCATGAGCAGTGCCAGCAGACGAGCAGTATTTTTGGCATCATCAAGACCACAATGAGCACGGCCCTGCCATGCCAAGCCTGCTATCTCAACAGCCTCCTTTAGATTGCACCTCACAGAACCAAATACCTCACTGAAAGGAACCCTTAAGTTGATCCAGCTAACAGAAGTTCAAAAGCAGATAAACAAAAGTCAGTTGAAATGAAATCCTGATAAACATAGGTTATCATTTATACTGTGCAGCATTTACCGGTTGAAATAAGGTGGCTTTCGAATTTTCTTGAAACGGCACTCAGATTCAAGCATCACACGACAATCCCAGTTAGACCATGTAACCACAGCAAAGTTGGCATTCTTTATTCCCTTTTTCTCGAGCCATTTGTCATGCCTAAGTAGAGCTTCACTCAATGTAACACCTCTGTCCACCTGAACCATATACAATAAGAAATACGATTAACAATCTTCACCCAAAGGCAAGAATGAACAAGGCATAGTAGTATTTGACAAGCAAAATAGGTTATAAAAATACTAAATAAAGCATCAAAGTATTTCTGTCAGGTAAGTTTGGGTTGCACAACTTATTATGTGTTCAAAAGAGATTGTCTGTAAGGGCACAAAGAAACTACTGAGCCCATACCTAAGTGAAGGTTCTTTATTTACGCCCATGTATTAACTGTGTCAACCTCAAAGGATATTAATCATCCAATCAGACTGCACACACAAGGCTGATCCCAGGAGCAGAGCCAGACTATTGTCTCACAGAGGCCAAAACAAAAAGTTAGTGACAATTTTTGAAAAAATTCTAGAAAAGATGAGGTACAGGGGGGTTTACGTGGCCTTTGGACACACTACCACAATGGCTAGGTTTAATAATGCAAATATTTATAATGTGGTTTCAAATAGGTTTATGTGCATTGAGCTTTAATTACAAATTTAAAAAATTATGCATGGGCTCAAGCCCCTGAACACTAGCCTGCACCTCTGGCTGATCCAGAAGATGCAATGATACAAAATTATCTGAAAAGCACTTGCAAGACTATACTCAACCAAAACCTAGTGAGTGCTTAGCAGTGACCGAAAGCACTCACCGAAAGGGAGGTATCAAAAATACTCTTCATTTCCCCAATTTACAGACCCACATAATATGAATGTCTAATCAACATCCTTGTATCAATATTTCTTGCATTTCCATATTAATAGAGAAGTAACAGTATATGCTCAAAATAAATATTAATCACATTATTTTGACAATCATAATTGCACCACACATCATACCGCAGTTCTGAATTGTTGAAGTTGTGAGATTTTAGATAAAAAGGAGAAAAGAAAATAATAGGGACCTCGAATATTATTACTAATAATTTTATACCGACTTGCCACTAAAGACTGAACACTAATCACTATTAATAAGGATACATAGACTCAATCCTAAACAATAATCTAAGATGTGCTACGACTGAAAACTAATCATAGGAGATAAACCAGGATATTCTGCAATATTATTTTGTAGTCTATCACTCTCCCTCAAGCTAAAGCTTACTACACTTTAACCTGTTACAAGAAAACAATGCCTCGCCACACATATAAAATATAATAGAAAACCAAACAAAAATTGAACTCCACCAAAAACAAAAGTTGGGAGGACAACTCAAGGATATTGGAGAAGCCGAAAAGAATTACTTTTAAAGATGGTTTAATCAAATAGTTGGAATAATCATCAACATGAGAAAAATTCACGGCAAACATTGAACGAAGAAAGTTCCATCCTTCTCAAAATCACAATTGGAATCTTTAAACCATCAGAGACCCTAAATATTTTACTTGAAAATAAGTCTGAGAATTGCTACGATGCCAAAGACTAGGCCAGTGCATCTCAAGCGGAAGGTCAGCAAACAACAACAAAGTGCTCAGAAAATTCTCACAAGACAAAGCTTCAACAACAAAAGAAGCACTAAATTGAAGTTGTAACAACAGGAAGTCATGATCGGTCAAAGAAGAGAGAAAAATGCGTCAAAAGTAGGAGAGAAAGGAGGTGTATGCACTGAAACGTAGGTGCATGTTGGCCTAAAACACAAAATCGAGAGATTATAACAGCTGAGATACTTATGAGAAAGACCTTCAAAGTAGCAAGAGCTAAAACCACAAATATTAGTACTGTTGGAACTATACACATCAACACTGCTCCAATTTTCCCAACAGGTATTTTATAAGGTCTAGATACATTTGGAAACTTTATCCTCAACTTAACAAATGCGACTGGATCAGGAACAGGAAGGTCGCAGGAAAAGTGGTAGCGGACGACATTGATGATGCCTAAAAGTGACAGCAACCAGAAAATGAAAAATTTGTGCAAAAAAGGGGAAACTTACATTCCCAAACATGTTTTGGAACTAGGCAGCATAACAGTGACGAGACAAGTCACGGAGAATAGAATCAAGCTCTGATTCATGTTCAATTAATGGGATTTAAGATAAAAGGAGCAGAGAAAATAATAACTTCGAATATAATTGATAATAACTTAATACAAGCGCTAAAACATGAATCTCTATTTACAAAGATTAAATACATAATTTTACCGCAGTCCTTATTCAATATGGTATAACCCCTTATGGCCTGATCCCTCTCATCTGCAACGACCTTTAGCTACCACTACCGTTTGACAGCAACAATCACTTCCAACAACCTCAAATCAGCAGCAACGCTTCCAATAAGCACACTGCCTCCCTCATCAGATGCACTATTACGAATATCCTATGCACACCTTTCTCTTTTGTGTCTTTTAAAACTCAACTCGTATGAGCGAGTGTGCTACTTTGAGACCCTGTTCTATACACGGCTAACTCCCAACATCAGCCACCGTTCATACATTCAGCTTTTAGTTTTTCTAAGAACAGCCACAAACACATACAAAACCCACTATACCCAAACCTTTCTAGTCCACTCCGATGTCCCACTCCACCGAACTCTCTGAAACCACCTCCTTTGCTAAACAGGCCAGTAGCACAACACTGACATATATGCTAAATTTGTAACCTAATGCTTTTTATGTCATCATTTATCTCTTTCCTATTACACTTTTGTGTCCTCTTTGGTTTCTACTTCTGCACCCAAAACTACAAGTGAAGCCCTACCTAAATCCCAGATGGAGACAAGCTAAGGCCCCATTTACTATCTGAAAACATATGTTTCCATGTTTTAAAATGTGTTCGTTTTTAACTTACTAATAAGAACATGTGAGACTCTTAAAATGAACAACTGTATAGAGAGTAGACAAAATACTAGTTAAAGATGATGCATTTTTGGAGATAATGAAACCAACCTTTTGACATTTTCAATGTTTTCAAAAAATGCACACAATTTTTCACTCCAAGAGTCTAGTATCTCCTTGTTAGCAAGTAAAATATCTCCTTGTTAGCAAGTAAAATTAACAGAAATTTTAGAAAATGAAAATAGAAACATTTTCGCAAAGTAAATGGGGCCTAAGGTTAACGAATTGGCTGCTTAAAATTGGAACAGTATTCTACTGTTTGTCAATAGGTCTATACGGCTGAGATTGGCCCCAATAAAGAAGTTGACAGCCTAAGAGTTCACTTGTGGTTAAAGGATATTCATAGATATTCAGCTTCAATTACAGAGACGCCTTTTCTCTTATGGACAATGTGGCTTTCGTTTCCCACTTAATTGCCAGTGCTACTATTCATTAATGGCCATTTCATTAGTTAGACATTAAGAATTATTTTCAACATGGTATATTACAAAAGGTCTATATGCAACAACTACGATCTTTACTCCACATGAAGCATCGACATAGGAATGCCTTCCATGCTGTACCCTTAATTATGGACAAAAAAAGAACCACCCTGTGTTTGGTTTGGTAAGTTTTGTTGTAACAAAGTCAACACACTCACATAGTTATTTGTGTAAAATTGTACATAACATCATCATCAGGAGAAAATGATTAGGCTAGCATCTAGAATCTAAAGCAATATCTTTCAGACACACCACAATCAAACAACACTTGGGGCCTATCAAATAGTACTTTTTAGGGAGTGCGGTTGCTCAAGAAAATGTTATTATTGCCATCACTCAAAGTATGCTTTACACATGCTTTAGGAAACAAGCAGGAGGCATGGTGGACTACCAATCTAACAAAACTCCAGTGGATCCTAATGTTCAATTCCTAACCAAAGTTGTAAAACTCAAGAGTTCGCATAAAGTCATAGAGCTTATGTTGACTTGACTCGTAAACTCAAGTTTATCTACTATAAAAAATAACATCACAAAAACCTCTAAATGGCAAGTGTGGATAATAGAATACTGTTGACACAACAATAATTCAACATTGCAAACTCCATAGTAAAGCAAGTAGCAAAGCAGAATAATGAAGACTGTACATTACTAGATAAGATAGAAATACAGAAGTCCCTAAAGTGAAAACATTTCCATAACAAAGAAACACAGACCTGGAAATATAACAAAAATTAAAATGGTGGAAAGACGCAAACAGAAAAACAGAAGAATATGCGAAGACATGTTCCATCAAGATGGAAAGATGAAGAGCAGGACACAAGATTCAAATAAGCAAGTGAAGCAACCATGCTCTGGGATGCAACGGCAGGGCAGTTTAAAAGATGCAATGCAAGGACACAGTTCCCAGATTGCTTGGTGCTGCAGTGGAATGCTCTGCAGCACATCGTTGTTTTCCAGAAGTTTCTGCCCACTGAGAGCCCTGTTCTCCATTCACCGGAAAACACCGTTCAAGTACCCTTAGCAATAAGCACTCTCTATTCTGTGGTTTCAAACAAGGCAGTGAAGAATCAGGGGGAAAAAAAAGTGATACGGCTAGGAGCCATGTCATTTTAGGCTTATTCCAGCTTGTTTCAGACGAATATACTAGGTCACCAACTCACAAGTAAGAGCAGGCCAAACTGATTCTAATAAGTCTGCCTTAGTTTGATGGAGTACAAGTCCGTAACAAGATACAATGTTTTCCCTACCTAGAAACTTAAACAGACGAGTTTACGGGTCAAATTTCTAGTTTCACAATAATGCTTCAGCCAAGTTATGGGGGTTTAATGATAGACCTCGGTTGACCAAAGATTACTTTAGCTGTGAGGGTGGGACTTTTGGAATGTTCCTTGGTTTAGATAGTCATTGGGATGCTGTCGTCAATATTCTTACATCAACATTCTTACATAAAGTCTACCATCTAACTTCATAGAAGATTAATTTAGGATGTTGTGTCCTTGTTGAAGGTTAATTGATGCTGGATGTTACTATATTGACAGTAAAAGACAGTATTGTGCTAGGGTAAAATGGCAATAGCCACCTATAATCTTATATAGTCAAACAATTGCTTTAGCAATTAAAATTGGGAGATATTAAGGAAATGAAATGGACTTGTGACCCCCAAATAGCTTTGCATATTGCCTCTTCGCTCAGCTTTTAACGAAGAACCGAACAAATAGTTATTTTCTTAGGAAACAAAATGATTCTTTCAAGCAAGATCACTTTGGTTCTATACATTTAAAAAATCAGTTAGCTTGTATATTTACTAAATCTCTTAACAACCTAAGGTTGACTTTCTTTGTAACAAGTTGGTTCACAAGACGCATATGCACCTGCTTAAGCAATGTTTTCAGGTAATTAGTGCTGGTTTTCTATATCATTGGAATTTGTTCCATGTTTAATTAACAGGTATACAGTTTACTATATATAGTATGATAGCTACCTATATGGAGTTAAAAGACATGCAATTCTATACAAGTCAACTCTTAAAAAACTGTTATTATACAAGCAATCCTAAATAAACATTACTGGTTACGGAGATGGGTGGTCTGCATAAATTTATTTTCACGTCTGCTAAGCTACCATTTACAATTACAAATATACAAATATTACAGAAATCCTGTTGTTTGATATGCACATAGTATTGTATTAATTAGTTCAATAATAAGGACAAAACGAAGAGTTAAACAAATCACAGAATAAAGGTGCATAAAAGTTTATCTTGCTGTTTTTGAATTATTTCCTTTTCAGAAGTAAAGGTAAGATTTTGCCATTAACACACCTGAATTTGCTGGATACCAGTCAGATCCTTGCAGAAGTCGCTCAGATGCTGATTGCAGGTAGGCCTCACATATGTTTGGAAACATGCTTCCAGCTGACCGGTGACACTACTCACTATGACAGATGGAAACTCAATTATTTCTTGAGGATGGGGATTTTTATCCTTATCACAGGTCGCCTCAAAGTCTATGACCACAAAATACTGAAATTCTTGATATTGCTCACGCGGGTAACCCTGAGAAACCATATTAATCGGAGCATACTGAAATTGGTTCTCGACGGGATGAGGGTAAAAGTGGTTCTCAAAAGCATTCATTTGACACTGCTGCATCTTGTGAGGGTGGAAATGGCAGGATGTCCAGGTACTGTAATCATGGTGATAAGTAGGTTTATTGTGAAATTCATTGGAAGGCTCAAGAAACTCACTGCCTAAACGGCGGTTAGGTTCAGGAACATTCCCAGCTGGATGATTACCAGGTTCATTACTAAGCTCCGGAAATACTTCCATAGAACTCCCATTACACTGAAAAGTGAAAGGGGGTCCCTTTCCCTGGAGGCACTTTAGAGATGCCTCACAGGTTATTTGCATATTTTCTGCACGAAAAGAAAGAAGCGGGATTACATTGAGGCCAGTATAAATCTGGAAAAATCATACATCCACAGTATATGGTAAGAAACTAAACAAACTATTAGCATAAACCAACAACAGTGGTATTCAAGAATCAAGTTTCCCAAAAAGGACTGGATTGCAGACAAAATGGAACAATGCAATATGACACAACAAACCGCTTGCACGAATTGAACGAATGGGTGAAACCTCAGATATTTCGAATTTATCTACAGCTTGTGGAAATCTTTTAAATCTTCTAAATAAAAGATAAACTAAAATCAAAATATCATCCAAAATAAAAGACAAACAAAACCAAGCTCTTTTCTATCTTAATTCTCTCTCCACGTGAAACTGATTTTAGTTGTTGGTAGTTTCTTCTCCTTGGTTATGATTACGTAAGACCCTTCACATGGGCAAGCAATAATGCAGAAACTAAAGAAAACAAAAAGAACCGACCACCGAAAAAGAACCCGAGTATTGAAGGGCAAGCTCTCCATGCCACATCATTCATTGGATATATGTGAGAACTTTTTTGTTAAACACATTAACATTTTTCATACTTAAAATGCATAAACAATATCAGAAAGATATCTTCAATGTCAAAAAAAATCTAAGTCATGTTGTGCTATCCAAGGAGTAACACAATTCAAAATAAAATGTTAGTGCAAACTACTCGGTTTTCAATCTGTTTTAAATTTGAATTAAATTTGAATCTGAAACTATGATAAGTTAACATGAACACACTAAATAAGCTCCCCATGCTGTTCTCTCTCGCACTCTGTAGCACCGACACTCACATCTGATCGAAGTAGTGTCCAGTGTCTGACATATGTAGCCGACATTGTGTCATTTTCGCAAATAAACGTGTCAGTGTCGGTGCTTCGTTCATAGCTCTCCAATATACACTCCCAGCATACCTTTGACACTAAATTCTTCACATCCACCAAATACAAAATCTCACACTTTCTCCCAGGTGTGCTACCCACTCCCACAGCATTAACATGCCAAATCCAAAAATCTTATACACAAAAAAGGTAAAATTCACAGTTGAACAAGTAAATTAACACCAGAACAAAGTAAAAAACCACTTATTAAAACCCAATTCTTAGACACATTGTCCCCAACCACACCAAATCAATGATCAAACCAAAATTCAACAACTATAAAACCAAAAAACACTAACCCAACACTCTCAACAACAACAACAATTTTTCACACAATTATAAACCACACATAAACACAATAAAAAATCAAAAATTTTAAAACCAGAAACAAAAAAAAACATTTTTTTTCATCCAATTGATCAAAAACCGAATTGAATTAAAAAAAAAACCTGAATTTTCAAGGGCCATCATGATCGTGAATATAATCAAGATCCACAGGCGAGTACATGAGATCCTCCAGTAAATTTAAAATCCTCCCTACACAATCCAATTCATCATAATCATAATCACAATCAAAATCAAAAATTGAAAACCAAAATTAAAAAACTGAAAATTGTATTGTAGAGAGAGAAAGTGAACCTAAGAATTAGAGAGAGAAAGAAGAGAGAGAGGGGTTAGAGTGCAATTACCTATGGCAATTATATAAGCAACTTGCGTTGTTCTCTTCTTTGTTTTCACGATATGAACACGAAGAAGAGTGGGGCCCACGTAAACAGTGAAAAAAAATAAAATAAAAAACTTGTATTTGGCGGAGAGGGACACGTGTCAAACATGTGAGAGGGAGTTAAGAGTGTGCAGTGAAAGTGTTTTGGTTACGTGAGAGATATTTTTGTTTTTGTTTTTTGTGCGTGACCACCGCTTAACGGTTGTAGATTGTTTTCAGCCGTTGGATCATGTACTTTACTCATTTTATGGGTTTCATTGTCTGTTTCTTTTTTCATTCAAGTTTTTTCTGTGGGTATGTGGGGCCCTTAATGATGTATATAGAGTTCGGATCCCGACCTTTACATGTTATATTGTCTTTGAAGTTATCGGTTTTGTGGGTGTTAATCGTTGGTTTTTTTTTGTGGTGGTTAGGGTTTGAACAACAAATTTTGTATATATTATGCATTATCTCTATCGAGTGAGATTATCTCACGAGGACGATCATTTGTTTATTATTCAATAATTTATAATTTTCTTGCGGGAAGTACAGTTTTATCAAGACTTGTTTCCACTAAAAATCGAGCTTGAGTTCTCCAACGCATTCGTCCTAGAGGGAGTTCATTGTCAACTAAAGCCCAATCGCTTGCTTTTTGCAACTACCAACATAGTTGTACTTATCGAGCAATAATTTTTTGTCAAGTACCCTAATGACTAGAAATTCAATTTCTAGGATGAATAAGTAGAAAGTCCGACGGTTAAACCATAATCCATGTATATATTGTGAAATGTCTCAACCAATTGAACTAAGCTTGAATGAATTTACTTTTTACTTTTACTTTAAATAATACTATGTATTTACTTTGAAGAAATTAATTGCTATAAATTAATACTACTTTTTTAAGTACCACATTTAATTTGGTCAAATAAACAAAACCACATTAAACTTGGTCAAAAAAATACCACAATTAATTGTTCAAAATATTTAAATTAGTATTTTTTAATATTTTTGAAAAAAATACGACATTCCTTTACATTTTTTATAAACATATTTCTTTTAAATTACTATAAAGTGACAATAGTAGTACTGTGATAAAAATGCACCTAGTATTTAAAATCAATAATATCTTTTTTTTTAACAAGGAAAAATGAAATTATAATAACACTACTATAGCATTCCCAGCACAAGGCGTACCGAAGAGAACGCTAAAAAATTACAAGCAGTTCAAGAAGTACACAAAATAGACTCGCCAATGCCTAAACACGATAAAGGACTTACCCACCACAAATGTTTTGGTTACGGGAGAGATATTTTGTTTTTGTTTTTTGTGTGTGACCACCGCTTAACGGTTGTAGTTTGTTTTCAGCCGTTGGATTCATGTACTTTTACTCATTTTAAGAGTTTCATTGTCTGTTTCTTTTTTCATTCAACCTTTTTATGTGGGTATGTGGGGCCCTTAATGATGTATCTAGAGTTAGGATCTCAACCTTTACATATTCTTTGAAGTTATCGGTTTTGTGGGTGTTAATCCTTTGTTTATTAGAGGAGTTGAGATTCGATAATTTATAATTCTGTAGTGATAAGTACAATTTTATCAAGACTCGTTTCTACTAGAAATCAAACTCAAATTCTTCAAAGCATTTGCCCAATCTTTTACTTTTTGCAACTACCAACATAGTTGTACTTATCGAGCAAATTTCTTTTGTGAAGTACTCTAATGACTAGAAATTCATTGTTAAGATAAATAAGTAGGATGTCCGAAGTTCAAACAGCAATTGTTGTATATATTGCGAAATGTCTCAACCAACTAAATTAAGTTCGAATGACTTTTACTTTTTACTTTTACTTTAAATAATAAATAATATGTATTTACTTTGTACTTGTTGAAGAATTTTTAAACATTGAAGTGATGTGTTTTATTCAAATAAATCACTAGAAATTAATACTATTTTTTTAAGTACCACATTTAATTTGGTCAAATAAACAAAACCACATTAAACTTGGTCAAAAGTATACCACATTTAATTATTCAAAAGATTTAATTTAGTATTTTTTTTTAAAAAAAAAACACCACATTCCCTTACATTTTTTTTATTTTATATATCAAACATATCTTTTTTTAATTAGTATAAAATGACAATAGTAGTATTGTGATAAAAAATACATGTAGTATTTAAAATCAATAATAAATATTTACGTTAATTGAAAATAGTGTCGATCATTTTTAAAATCAAAGACGTAGACTCCGACTTTTTATTTAGAGGCAAGTATCATTCTGATATAAAATGTATGTTCAAGTTTTTCTTAATAAAGTCAATTCTTTCATCCGCTAAAGGTTTTTTTTTGTTGAAGATATTAGTTCATTGTTGATTTGTATCAATGAATTGTATATCTAAAACACATTTCTGAACATAATCTATAATAAAATGATGTTTTATCTCAATGTGTTAGACGCAGAACAGAAGCAAGGATTAGCAAGTGCTAAACCTAAGAGATAAACAAACAAGTTGCAAGTAATAAACATGCAAATAAGGGTTTCTGGAATCCACTAGAATTGACATACACTTCTTCAAAAATAACACCATTTAAAAAAGCACTCTTAACATCCATTTGATATAGAGTGATACCATGATTAACAACATATGACATAAATAATCTAATTGCTTCTAATCTAGCAACGAGTGCAAAAGTTTATGTGTAATAAATAATTTTCTGCTGAGTGTAGCCTTGAGCTACAAGTCTAGCTTTGTTTCTTACCACTTCACCTTGCTCATTTAGCTTGTTTTTGAAAACTCATTTTGTTCCAATTTTTTTCTTCTTCTAGGCTTAACAACTAAGTCTCAAATATCATTTCTTTGGAACTGATTCAACTCGTCTTATATAACTACAATTTATTCATCATGTGAAAGTGCTTCATTAATAAAAGTGGGTTCAATCATCGAAAGTAGTCCCAGCATTGAATGTTCATCTCTGAATGCTGATCTTGTCTTTAAATGAGTGTCTTTGTTCATAAAGATTAGCTCTTCTGGATGTGAATACTTGTATTTGAATGTCCTTCTAGGCGTGCTTCAGAGGTTGCACTAGCTTCCGAACCATCCGTAGCACCAATAAGTTCTGAAGCATCTTCAATGATCTAAATCTCGGTAAAACGTTCAACTAGCTCTGTCATTTTATTTTCAACCTTTTTGTCATCAACTTTGATGTGTATTGATTCTTCAACCACGTTAGTTTTAGAATTATATACTCCGTATGCTTTTGAGCGTTCAGAGTATCCTAAGAAGATACCCTTCTGAGTTTTGACATCAAATTTTTTTAAATAGACTTTATTGTTTAAGATGTATCATGTATATCCAAATTGGTGAAAGTAAACAATACTTGGTCTCTTTTCCTTTAGCGTCTGTTTGGTTGAAGAGAAGATGGGACGACAGAAGTTGAAGGGAGAGAGAAAGGATAGAAGTGTCCCATCAAAGCTCTTTGGTGAGGGAAGAAATGGGGGAGAGAGATAAAAAAATCAGTGGGCCCCATCAATATTCTTTCTCTCCATGGATTGGAAGAAAGAAACAGGAGGAGCTGTTGTTATTTTGTGCATTTCTCAATTATGTCCTTGCTTACATAACAGTAACATAGACCATCTTATTACTATTTTTGAAAGGCTGAATAACATTATTATTTTTCGTATGACCAAATAACAACACATGATTTGATAAAACCAGTGAAATTAAATAGCGTGATAATCTAGTAAAATATTTTTTTTGTTGAAAAAATTACTGTAATGAATTGATTTAATTAACTGACTATGTTAAAATATTTTAAGCAATTAATTAAAAAGTAGTCTAATTTCTATGTGAAAATAATCAATTTAATTTCTTAATTAAATTAGAATAAAAAAACCTGCATTAATTTATATATGAAATCCTCTTAAAAAATTTATATACGAAATTAAACTACTAAGATAATAAATTGTATTAGTTTTTTTAATCCAAGGATATTTTAGTCTTTTCAAAAATTAAACACACTTCTATCTCCTCTATTTTTTTTTTCTTTTCTTGTACCAAATAATATATCAAATCTACTCTATTTCTCTCTTTTCAAACTCTTTCTCACATTTTTCTCTCTTCACTCTTTCTTTTCACAACCAAACAAGGCCTTAAAGAGTTCTTTTCACAACCAAACAAGGCCTTAAAGAGTTCACGTGAAGAGTCCATCCTAAGAAGTTTTGTTCAATTGCCCAACATAACTTGTTTGAACAAGATACCCAATTGCCCAAGATACTGAAAATTAAAGCACGGTGCTATCTTTTTTAATCATATACTCCATCCGGTCTCAAATATAAGAAAATATTTCTTTTTTAGGTTCATTGAGTAGTTAATGTATCTAGTCTACCTTGTAAAACAAATACATTAATTATTCAATGAACCTAAAAAAGGAATCTTTTCTTATATTTGAGACCGGAGGGAGTACATGTTTTGTAAGTAGAGAGAGGCCATGACCTTGTAATTGTTGTAAGTTTGTTCTTTTGGATTATTCACGTATATTTTTGTGAAATGCAGCTTCTTCAATTTAAGTAGTTGAGATTTGTTAGTCTATGCCTATGAAGCCCAGATACATGATACGATACAACATCGATACGGGAAAATTTTAAAATTTAAGATATGATACGGCTGTGAAACTTCAATAAAAAATTAAATTTGAACTACATATTAACACTCAAAATACAAAATAGGGACTAAAACTCAAAAACAAAACAAAAATGATGCAAAACCTAGACCAAACAGACATAGAAAAACAATAAGGCACATCAATGAAATTGTCTTCACACAACAATCAACAATAATATCGTTCTCAAACAATCAAAGAGACACAAAACAGACGGCGGCAACAATAGAAATATAAATGTAAGTAATATCGGATAATTGTTTTTTTTTTTTTAAATAAAATTTATTCTTCGGATACTCTTCTAATACGTATCTGGAAGTATGAGACATGTATCGGTGCAAGATACGCAGGGGATACGGTACGTCATCAATTTTGAAGTATCTGAGCTTCAGAGGTCTATGCATATTGTATTTCATGGATTACACTCAAATTTACATTCCTAATTTTCTCTTTTCATTGATATTAGGAAGGATTATCATCACAACCAACTAATTTATGTTCTAAATTTCATCATATTTCAGCGTTCGAAGGGTGAACCCTTACATGGCTTTGAAGATGAAAAATTCTCCTATGTTGTTTTTAGACGAGGCCCAGGACCAAGATAAGTGTTTAAAATTTATTTTTAGACTAGTTGTGCAAGGGGTAGATCAAATTTTTCAATGATACAAACCCAAGTATCAAATGCACTTGATTTGCAACAAAAAAGCACCCGAACTATTCAACAAAACAAGCCTTGGGTCCGTTTAGATTTACTTGTTTTTGAGATTATGCAAAACAACTTATGCAAATAAATAAGCTTTTATGTATTATTCATGAGTTTGTCCAAGGTAGTTTATGAAAAAATCACTTATGAAGATACAATTTTTGTTAGTAAGAACTTATGAATCTTCATAAAAGATTATGTATTTTCATAAACTATTTTTCATAAGCTAAAAAATAAGTCAATCCAAACGGGACCTTAATCTAAAATTTGACTCTATTCTACTCCAAAACAATTACTCCACATCACCACATAGTAAAGTGCATTCTTGGAAATGTTGTATTGGAATCAGCAAGCAAATATGATTTAGAGTTTGGTTAGAGAAAATGCTTTCTATTTGTAATTATTTTTCGAGTTATGCTAAATATAGCGACTGATTTTCTCACGAAGTTATCGCGATTTTGCAGTCAGCCAATTAAATCATGTATTGACCGGAAAACACGCATGGAAGGTTGCATTACTATATGTGCCAGCTTGTTAGTTTTCTATTCGCGACAAATATCATTTTCGTTATTTTTATTTTCACCATGTTTCCTGTTTTCAAATATTTTTATAGGAAACAATGAAAATAATTTATTTTCTTTCACTTGTTCTATATACAAATCTTCAAAAAATAAGTTGCAGTGTGAAACCAAGGTAGCATATTTGGTTATTAATAGTGAAAATAGGAAATACAAACTTTTCTCTTGTTAATTATTAGTAGAAATTAACATGAAATTAAAAGAAAATGTTTTCTGGAACTGAATTGCAATTTGTATTTAATTCTTTTAACTTTTTCAGAGGACTGGTTGAAGTTGCAAGAAGCTGATGATGATGCTCCACATGAAGTAGATGTAGTAAGAAGATATAAAAAGAAATACATGAAATACTTCAAACAACAATGAAGTTCAACAACTATAAACAATCCAAAAATTCTCTAAGCTTAAAGTTGGTAAAGATGGAATTTTTGACCTTAGTTTATTACCAAAAATCCAATAAGACACAAAAGTGTCAAATGGATTTCTACTTATATAAACTATCTTACAATTGGACTCTTTGATTGACTTGGCAAGTGAAGGAAATGGAATGTGAGACCCAAAAATCCTTGGTTCATTCATTTTTGATAAAGGAATTTGGTCCATGACATCAACAGCATAAACACTATGTTCAAAGGAAGGAACTAGTGCATGTGAAATGTTTTTAAGTAATGGATGATCCTCTAAGGAGGAAAAAGTACGACGATTAACAATTGCAAATGTAAGTGCTTTCAACCAAGTGGTGCCTGATTTTGGTAAGCTTGCAACAACAACATCACTGTCTTTGGCTTGAAAATGGTTTTGAAAAGAGATTATAGGTTGGATCAAATTTGATGGACACCAAAAACATTGAAACAAATATAAATTTTGTGACAATCCCCACCCATTTTCTTTAGGAAGTGAGAGGATGAACTGCTTACCGTCTTCTTGGCTTGCTTCTTGTCCATCCATTGAAGGAGAACTGATTTTGGTAGTCACTAGTGTGATGAATATTTTGTTCTTCCCCAAGAGGAACAATATATAAGTTTGCGGAAAAGAAAACAACTTGACAACATGATATGTAGAAGAAAATGACTGTTTTTGAAATAATAATGGAATCTGTATGTGGTTCCCCACATTTATTTGGTGGTTGGTTTCTTTGTTTGTCATAATTGTATGCAAGTCCTAATTTAGTGAAATTTTTCGTAAGAATAAAATTGTTTATAGATCAATTTTTAGTTCAATTTAGCTTCTATTGCAAATATTTGAAAGTTTCTGGCATAGTATATTTTTTTTTACCTTAATGTTTCTTTGTAATTCTTTTAGCAAGATCTAGTCAAACTATTGTTCAATAATGCAAGCATTATTATATAAGTATATCATTGCTTTCGTTTAAGGTTAATGACAATAAAGAAATACCATTTCAGACATAAAAAAAAAATTATTTATTGGATTTGGTTTAAAATATAACGTTGACGAAGTTTGACATTGCTTATAATTATAACAGAAGAAGAGGTATAAAAATACTATATGAGGAATGCTAATATCAGTTGCTTGCACACTCTCGCTTGCACACTCTCTTGACTATAGGGCCACGTCACACTTTCTTAATAACTCGGTTACCTGTTTACAGGCTCCTCAAGTTTAGTTTTTTGTTATTTTTTAATGTGAAAAAAAAAAATCAAAACGCCATAGCTGCTTCGACCTGGACTTAATTAACTGCAGAAGGAAGTTGTCTAGGAGGATCTGGAGCAGACATCACAGCAAGCTGACACTCATCAAACCCAACCTTCAAGTTTCAGTTTCCAATTTCATAAAATAAAACCAAATATATTCCCAAATTTGACGAAGGGTGGAAGGGCCAAATCTAATTATTCCAATAAACTCCCAATCTCCAATAAATCTATTTTCACGTACCAATAATGATGCATCCAATAAATTTAAACAAAAACCAAAATCAAAGATTACCAACACTCAAATCAACATACCAGAAAAGAGAAAACAAAAAGTCAATTATTCGCTCTCCTACTGTTACCCAGTCACGAAACAACTATGAAATCAGCCACCCTGTTCATTAATTTGTAGCTTCAGAGATTTGCAATAAAAGTTTTTGAGATTGCAAAGCCAGTCCAGTGGTTTAGGTACACAATAAATTTGTTATCAAAAAGAAAGATGTCACTTAAGAAAGATCTCCTTCGATCCTTAAATCTGTAGCAACAATGGAGAGTTTGAATTGAGGGTGTTTTCGGATTGGGTTACGAATTGAGTCCGGAGAGTAATTTTAAAGATAAACAATTTCAGAAAGAAAAAAAAAACTTATGGCTCCTTTACCTATTCAACCGGTTGCCGGGGAAAGAGATTAAAAAATGAATTACGTGGCCCAATACAAGAGAGAGTGACCAATAGAGAGTGCAAGAGTGACTGTTCTTAGCATTGCTCATACTATATATATAAACTCTAGTTCTTCATTACAAGCTCCATCGTTATGTCCTCGTGAGCTTAGCTCAACTTGTAAGAACAATGCATTATATATGCAAGGTTCGGGGTTCAAATCCCGGCCACCACAAAAAAAAAGCTCCATCGGTTATTGTTGAGTTTCAAATATTAGCGGTTAAATCCTCCATCACCTATGAATGAGTAAGTGTTGGATATATAAGAGAGGTGACACATATATTTAATGCTTTATGGTCTTGGATGAAGATGTCATGTCTCAGTTTCTAGAAATCCTAGAGCATTGGACCGCTGTTGGAGCTTTGATACTACCTTGTCAACTGACAAGTTTCAATTGATAGATGAGCATGATCAAAATCAAAATATCTTAAAAATGCATTCCCTCATGCCCCATTCTTCTTATACGAAGGAATTCGATGTGACAACGTGTATAGTTTTTTTGGTAGAATACAAAATGCGTTCTCTTCATTCTTTTGAGTTTTCAAAGAGACTGACAAACTGTTACACTAAGTATAAGACACTTCAATACCAACATTTTCAACAAACTAACAATAATTAAACTAAAATCCAACAAAACATTGACACAACATAATAATACAACCTAATCTTCATCTGCCTGAATCAAACTCTTGAGAATATTTTTAGAAGACCTCAGCAGCAACGAAACATCTAACTCGTTCGGACCTTTAGTGTTGTGCTGACCAAATAATGAGAACATGATCCTCATGTTGTTGTCGTTCTTGAGTACCATCTGGTTGAACTGCAATCTCCCGATTGAGTCAATTGATGGACGTCGATACCCTACACCGTCCACCATCCTTGTGTCTCTATGGTTGAACCTTCGGTTGATTTGATCCAGTTGATCCTTTAATCTACTAACGTGATATCGACCCAAACTCTAAACAGATGGAGCTTTCCACCGTTGTAGCATACTGCAACTAACTCCGTGTTCAGATGTACTGGATAAATGTCCATGGTTTATATCTACACCATAAGAAATCAAAAACAATCAAAGAAAAACTCATTCTAACATTTCATTAAACACTTGAAGTGCAAATTATACATCTACCCTAAAACTTAAAACTACAAAAAAAAAAATAGTCTAACAAGGATTCATAACATAAGCATGTAAACATTTAATTCTTTTCTACAAAAAAATGACATAAACCCTTAAACTAAAAACATTTCTAATTTAAGAGGAAAAATGTAACATGTAAACATAAAATACCAATGATAATAAATTATGAAGACTTACTTGTTATTGGAGTGTTGGCTGATTTGAATTTGAAGAAATAGGATGTTGGATGATTTGAGAGAGTTTTAAAGATTGAGTAATGTGAAATGGAATAAATGAATTGCTGGTTTTGCTTTAAAAGGACGTAACAACAGTTAATTGTCGCTGGGACATCGAAAGTTAACTGCAGTTAGGTTCCGAGTGACAGTTAACTGTCACTGGAGTTAATTGGAGAATTCCAGGGTGGAAATGAGCAAAAATCAAAGGGAGAAGAAAAATTTTCAAACACTCCAAACCAATAGTGAAAAGAAACACAATCCACTTCAATCCAATCACCATTGCTTCTCCCCCCATCTCTCAGCGTTAGTCTCCTATAGCACAAATCTTCTTACCCATGTTTCGCACAAATCTTCTGTCTATTTATATATAGATTAAAAATAATCGAGTTTTTGTCATGTGTTCTACCTCAACTAACAAAAATATCGAATTATTGAATCATACATTGTTAGTGTGATTTGAATCACGGTTCATTCACTTGTCTGAGTTTTCAAATACTATTATTATTTTATCTAAAAAATATTAAGCTTTGTAAGTTTTCAAAGATTATTTTCATTTCATTTATTAAAAAATATTAAGCTTGTTGAACCAAATGAAAATAAAGTCTTTTGTCAAAAAGAAAATTGTAAATCCTTCAAAAAAAAAATTGTAACTATAATGAGTGCAATTATTCCTTAAAAAAAAAAAGAGTGCAATCATATAGCTATCCCAATCACTTAGACACCAATAATGGATACACTGCACATAAAAACAGCAGTAATAAAAGGACATGAATTTCATTAATCATCACCAGACCAACTTTGCAAATAAAATCAAGAGAAAACGGGACCAGCCATGTGATATAGCTGACGAGAAAATCAGCAACGATGTACATCAAATGGATCTCATCCTTTTTTTGTTTTTTGGTAGATCAAATATACCTCATTTCACAAAGAGACCTTATTTAAATATATTGTTTATTAAATAAATTTACAAAATAAACATTATTAAACATTATCTTATAATAGAGACTAGAGAAAGTATTCGATTTGAATGTTTTTCTATTTGCCTGT
Source organism: Medicago sativa (assembly GCF_051527215.1). Lineage (NCBI taxonomy): Eukaryota > Viridiplantae > Streptophyta > Magnoliopsida > Fabales > Fabaceae > Medicago > Medicago sativa. The sequence goes on along the minus strand of NC_140756.1, from coordinate 31,295,830 downwards.
AAAACGAGCATTTTTCTAGTAATTCAAATAAAAGGAAAAGTAACAGTTGTATCCCACCGGTAAAATAGTTCTCAGATCTAATATAACGTTAGATCTTCTTCTCTTTTCTCTTCTTCTCTTTCCTCTTCCTTCCTTGTCTCTCTCCTGCAACTCCGTCTCAAATCAGAAACAACCTTCAAAAGACCAAAACACAATCGTTTTGGCTCTCTCTCCCTCTCGTTTTGTGCTCCGACCCAAATAGCAGCCGCTTTGACCCTCTATCGACCCGTTCCGCTTCCCAGTTTCGCGGCCACAAAATCCGCATTCTCCAAACGCGCTGCGCGGTGGCGTTGTGACGCGGCAGTCCATTTTTGGCCGCTCCGCGCCCAGGAGCGGCCGTGTTTGACAACAAAGTTTATAATTGTATGCATGTTTTTCTTCTTTGTTTTGTTTATGAGCCAACCTATGTTGCGTTTTTTATTTTTATTTTGTTGTTTAATGAAAGTTACAAAACTAACCCAAGTTATTAGTATTAAATAATAAAGATGAATGATTGTTTCGTCTAAATAAAAGTTGCAAATTAAAGAAGTAAATAAATTCAACAGGTAAAATTACACACGCTGATACTTTCCATCAAATTGTTTCACGATGGAGTTCATGGGTAACAATTAAGATTACCACATAATTTTGATGAGACATGTAACATGTCTTTATTTTGAAAATTATAGAAAGAAATAAAAACGTACAAACACCAACCACATATTACACATTAAAACAGCATCAAAGTACGTAATCACTAACTCTAGCAGAGTTAAGGGCCACCTTTAAATGATAGGTTTGATCCACTTAATTTTTCTTCTATGACTTTGGATAATTTTTCTATCATTGAAGGAGAAAAGTAATTTACCCAATCTCCTATTTCTCCCTTTCGAAAGAAAAACTTTTTCTCAACGATTGTTGATACAGTTCCAGATTGATTTCCCTTTGATTCCTTCATACTCTCAAAGCTGCATAACTTGATTATATTTTCAACCACTCCATTATTTTCCTCTTCTTGAGTGAAAGGAAATCCCACAAACTCGGCAATTTTTTTGATGTTAAAATTAACATCTTCTTTAAGGTCTTCATATTTCAAGAATAAAATCTTATTAGGTCTAACTATGCTCTCCTTCAAGTAACCCAACATATGATCCCAAAACGGTCCATACGCACTTATCCCATTACAGTATTTTTCAAAAATTTCATCTATGGTTAACAAAGGTAAAGACATCTTTAATCTAATTTTGTTGATGAAATTCCAATATGACACAAATGTATCAAATTGGTTCCTATATATATAAATTATTTTGCAATTCGACTCTTTAACTGACTTGGCCAACGAAGGGAATGGAAGGTGTGTTGCAAAAAGCCTTGGTTCAATCATAGTTGATAGGTCCATTTGAGAATGATGACCATTTCTATCACCATAAAGATTTAATTCAAAATGAGGGACTAATTCATGTGGATTGAATGCAAGTAATGGATGGTCATTCTCAAAGGAGGGAAAATGTTTGCGGTTAACAATGGCATATGTAAGGGCTGACAACCATGTAGTGCCCGATTTTGGTATGGAAGCTACAACAATATCACTCTCTTTTGCATTAAAACAATTTTGAAAAGAGTTTATTGATTGGATGAGAGTTGATGGACACCAAAATCCACGATAAAAATACAAATATTGGGTTAGGTGACCATTTTCTTTAGGAAGTGACAAGATTAACTGATTATAATAATCATTACTTACCAGCTTATCTTCTTCATTAATTTTTTCTTGTTCACCCCTTGATTGGTTTCCATTCATATGTGTGAGATCTTTTGAAGCCATTGGAGGAGAACCCAAATACTAGCTTGGTATTCCACTGGTAGTCGTTACTTTGAAATTTTTGTTCTTAACCAGCTCTTATTTATAGCTTGAAAGTTTTAATTAAGAATTTACAAAATGACACAATTATAATAAAAGAAATACTAGCAACACACTTTTTTCAATACTTTCTAACCAGTCACTCAAGTATGTCCTACCATTTTATATGAGTTACATTTCTAAAATATAATACCCTCATTGATTTAATCAAATTTAAAACCGAGTGTTAGAGAGAATGTTGAAAAGAATGTTGTTAATACTACTTTTGTAATAAACAATACTCCACGAGAATTTTGTGAATGTATTTTTTTTGACAAAAGTAAACGATATTCATTCATTCAAATTGGTAGAGAACATCGATACAATACAAATTTAAATTCGCTAAAAACAGAAAGGATGAATCTATGAACAATCTCACGGCATCCATGTTAATAGCATAAAACGGCAAAGTATCTATGCCTACAAATATGAGTAATATGACTATATTCAAGTCTCCAGAATACTCATGTCTCCGGATCTGCAACGTTGACGACGCCAAAGTCATTGTCATTGATCGGATCTGCACTTGCTCAAAGCTAATCTTTCAATCTGAATCAAATAAACACCGCACTAAGACGGGAAATCAAAAACACACCGCACAAAGACGGAAAATCAAAACAAACAGAATCGTTCAGAGACGACGAAATCACAAAAACAAACGAAAGAAAACAAAAAATATGTGAAATATCACTTATTCAATTAGGATAGAAGGAAAAACAACTCGGATAGATGATTTTTGAGTCAAAACCTTAAATCACCCTTCTGACAAGAAAAATAAGAAAGGGGTTTGAGAAGGAGAGAAGAGAGAGAGGGTTTTTCATAAGTTAATTGGTAGTTTTGTGAATGTATTTTAAAATGTTATACCTCTACCCGCCCCTTTTCTTTAATATATATTTCAGGCAAAAAAAAAAAATAAGAGACTGCCTATTAGATTTTTTTTTTTGGAAGGGATCAACTTAATGAGATTACAATTCACATAAGGGTCTTGCTAACAAGTGCCCTAAAGACATTGTTTAAGAAATCTAAAAAAAGAAATTATGTCTTGAAAATACAAGTCAAACACTTTTAAAAGTCATAATCGTATAATTTTCAATACAAAAATTGCCACTTTTAGATGCTTAAACAATGTCCTTAGGACATTTGTTAGCATTTTCCTACACATAAAGGCAATGGACCATGCCCAGAGCCGTACTCATTTGTTATGTCGGTAGGCTTAGGATCTCAGTTAGAAGGTGCAAGAACAATACTATGCATTTGAGGAAAAATTATAAATCATTTTAACTATAAATCAATTTAATTGCTGCGGGGTCTATGCAACAAAACTGACAAGATATTTATTGGGCCTATCTATCTTATCAAAGGCTTCGTCACATGGTTTCCGACAAATACCAAGTGAGCAAATTTATTGATTTTCATTTATGTAAAAGTTTGTTTGTTACGGTTTAAATAAAAGTGATTTTGATATCGAATAATTTATTTCTCTGGAGCAACATGGATTTATTCGTGATAGGAATATTTCTGAATGTATTATTCTTGCATCTGGGGCCGTTATTATGATTGATAAAAGGCAATTTGGCGGTAATGTGGCTTTGAAAGTGGATATTAAAAAAGCCTTCGACACGTTGGATTGGAATTTTTTGGGTGGTCTTGATCTTAAGCCGACACGTCTCATTAATGAATCCTTGATCTTGCAGCTTGCTTGGCTTTTTTCATCGGGGGATTCGCAATGGGTGGAGCTGTTAAGAAAGCGTTTGATCAAAAATGGCACACCGCTTCAGCACTATTTTCAATCTTCGGTGTGGTGTGGTATTAAAGAGCACATGGGTACAATTATATCTAATTCGATTGGGATTGTGGGTACGGGTGCAAACATTAAGTTATGGACCGATAATTGGCTTGGTAATCGCATGGTGGATTTGTTGCACATTCTGCACAAACACCTAATCTCTTCGGTAACTGATGTTATTGTTGATGGGGGCTGGAATTTACCTTTGGAAGTGATGGCTGCTCCAGGTGTGGCAAACCGTATTCATTCTATGGTTTTGCCGACTACACCTTTATCCGACTCTCTTGTTTGGTCCCACTCTTCCTATGGTAAGTTATCTTCGAAACAAGATTTTGATTTTTTGTGGTCGGTTGATGTTGTTTTACCATGGGCTGCAGTGATTTGGAAGACTTGCATTCCTCCTTCCCATTCTTTTATTCTTTGGCGCATTATGCATAGGAAACTGCCCATCGACGAAAATCTTCGTCTACGTGGTTGTTTCATTGTTTCTATCTGTAGTTTCTGTTTAAGTACGTATGAATCTTCGGACCATTTGTTTCTGCACTGTTCATTCGCAAAGGACCTTTGCTTTGGTTGGGTGGGAATTTAAATATGAGAAATGATATTTGTACATCCATTTTGTGACAACTTTTAGACAACTTTCTCTCTCATACTCACATTATATTCTTACTCTCTCTCTTCCTTTTTCTCTCTCCATTGTTTTTGACCAATGAAAAGAGAGAAAAGGAAGGTTGTCAAATAGGTTGTACCAAATGGTTGTTCAAATATCATTGCTCTTTAAATTTTATGTTTCATTTTGTTTCATTTCGGTCCTGCTTAATTCTATTCCACTGAATTGCTCCTCCCAAGCTTGTGATATCTATTTGGCTGCAGTGGTGCACACTCTTCATCATATCTGGTTGCCTCGAAATTCTTTGAGGTTCACTATGCTCAAAGCTTATTTGCATTCGGTACAGGTGCGTATCCATGCTGCTATTAGTCTGAGTGGAAATATATATGCTGGCAAATGTATTACTTCTGATGCAAAGCTTCTAGATACTTTCTCGGTCTCTCCGCACAATCGTCGTGTTAGAGATATTTTGTTGGTTAGTTGGAAGACCCCCTCGGCCCCTTGGATTAAGGTGAACACATATGGCTCAGTGATTGTTACACATGCCGCTTGTGGATGATTGTTTGTGATCACCTAGGTACACTTCTAGGCGCCTTTGCTTGTAACATCGAACTCTCTACAGTTTTCAACGCTGAAGTTCTAGCTTTTCTCCTTGCTTTGGAGTATGCCGCTTAGAACGGTTGGAGATATGTTTGGTTAAAGAGGGAATCGACGAGTGCTTTGATGGTCTTTAAAAACCGGTCCTTGGTCCCGGTCATGCTTCGAAATCGATGGCACAATGCATGTAACGGTTGGGTTTTTAGACATGTATTGGCTGCATTTTTGTTAAATCTTTAGTTATAGCAAGACGTCATACACAATGTCTTAACTCATTATAATCTTTGGCATGTAAATTATTTTGAAAAGAGTTTACAGATTGGATAAGAGTTGATGGACACCAAAATCCATGATAAAAATACATATATTGGGTTATGGGACCATTTTCTCTAGGAAGTGACAAGATTAACTCATTATAATCATGACTTACCTTATCTTCTTCACTAATTTTTTCTTGTTCACCCCTTGATTGGTTTCCATTCATATGTGTGAGATCTTTTGAAGCCATTGGACAACACAAATACTAGCTTGGTATTCCACTGGTAGTCGTTACCTTGAAAATTTTGTTCTTAACCAGCTCTTATTTATATAGCTTGAAAGTTTTAATTAAGAAATTACAGAATGACACAATTATAATAAAAGAAATACTAGAAATGCACTTTTTTGAACATTCTCTAACCGGTCACTCAAGTATGTCCTACCATTTTATATGAGTTACATTTCTAAAATATAATACCCTTATTGATTTAATCAAATTTAAAAGCGAGTGTCAAAAGAATGTTGAAAAGAATGTTATTATCACTACTTTTGTAATAAACAATACCCCACGTGAACTTCGTGAATGTATTTTAAATTAAAATATTATACCTCTACCCGCCCCTTTTCTTTGATATATATTTCAGGCAGAAACAATAAAGTGTGGAGAGACTGTCTATTAGATTTATTTTTTTTGGTAGGGATCAACTTAATGAGATTACAATACACATAAAGGCAATGGACCATGCACAGAGCCGTACTCATTTGACCGCTTAAATGGATTATGTCGGTCGGCTTAGGATCTTACCATTTATAAAAAAAAAAAAAAATTCTTTTATTTGAAGAGATAAAGACACATAAAAATAAAAAATAAATAAAAATTAAAGATGATGAAATTCATTTAGTAGTAGGACTCATAACTTATTCTTGTGTGTATCTCATTTTAAATAGCATCCTCCATTTATTTTTATAAATGGAGACGATTCTTACTCATGTCGGTATACACTTAATAATCACATAATCTTTGCAATTTGGTACTTAAAAAAAATATTAAATGAGTTTCAGCAATAATAACTCTATATCTTTAAATAGCGACAATTCATTCAAAAAAAAAATCATTAAATAGCGACAATAAAAAAAAATAGCCAAATAACTTGGTGGTTAAAAATTCACCTCTAAGACAAATAAGTGAGGTGTTTGAAGTTCAAACTCTGATCTTGCATATATTATGCATTGTTTCTAACAACTGAATTAAGTTCACGAGGATAAATTATAACAATTACTTATCCATTTTTTTTTTTATAATTATCTAATTTTTTGTCTTGTAAACGCAACTCAGTTAGCTGCAAGAACAATACTATGCATTTGAAGAAAAATTATAAATCATTTTAACTATAAATCAATTTAATTACTGCGGGGTCTATGCAACAAAACTAACATGATATTTTATTTCAAAAAAACACATGATATTTATTGGGCCTATCTATTATCAATGGCTTCGTCACATGGTTTCCGACAAATACCAAGTGAGCAAATTTATGGATTTTCATTTATGTAAAAGTTTGTTTGTTACGGTTTAAATAAAAGTGATTTTGATATCGAATAATTTATTTCTCCGGAGCAACAGGGATTAATTCGTGATAGGAATATTTCTGAATGTATTATTCTTGCATCTGGGGCCGTTAATATGATTGATAAAAGGCAATTTGGCGGTAATTTGGCTTTGAAAGTCGATATTAAAAAAGCCGTTGACACGTTGGATTGGAATTTTTCGATTGCCGGGTGGTCTTGATCTTAAGCCGACACGTCTCATTAATGAATCCTTGATCTTGCAGCTTGCTTGGCATTTTTCATCGGGGGATTCGCAATGGGCGGAGCTGTTAAGAAAGCGTTTGATCAAAAATGGCACACCGCTTCAGCACTATTACCAATCTTCGGTGTGGTGTGGTATTAAAGAGCAGATGGGTACGATTACATCTAATTCGATTTGGATTGTGGTTACGGGTGCAAACATTAAGTTATGGACCGATAATTGGCTTGGTAATCGCACGGTGGATTTGTTGCACATTCTGCCATCTCCTCACAAGCACCTAATCTCTTCAGTGGCTGATGTTATTGTTGATGGGGACTGGAATTTACCTTCGGAAGTGATGGCTGCTCCAGGTGTCACGACCCAAAAACAATCATCGTGACCGGCGCGCGAACTAGATCATTCTAGCCCGGCAAGCCTATTAATCAAACTTGACAACTATAATACATAAAAATTTCAATTTAAATTTCATTTCAAAATAAATATTCACTGAAATTTCGACGGAGTTTAGTCTATATTTTTAACATTTTCCAAGATGTAAATCCTGTTTTAAAAACCTGTTATCAGCCAGAATCTCCAAATAACATCTTTATTTTTAAACTACTTGTACAACTCAAAATAAACATCCTAGATATTATATTAAATCATGCCCCTTTCTAACTAGTCTAAATCTACAATTTAGCTCATTTCACAAAAATCATGACAAAACCCGTAAGCCTTTTTCCAGCAGAATTATCCAACTTCAAACGCACTTTCCGAGTTCATTACTAATCGGAATCACATGAAATTTAGGTCCAAACTGTAGGGAATTGAATGAGGAATCCAAAAATCTAATTATTACTTTATTCCAGGTTACACAACAAGATATATCACGAATATACTACGAATATGTCATACGAAGCTTTTACCCAATTTTCATAAGGTTCAAGTACGACCACTTTTAACAATAATACTCCATTTTGATCACCAACTCATCTCAATTACATTAGCAATAAACCTTCAACAATGATCATCAAACAAAATTCTCTAATTATCTCCTTTCAATAATATTAGAATAATTCTTGACTTAAAATTTCATATCATTAATTATACATTTCATTCGTTACTATGAGCCGTACCTCATAGGCTACATTATCTCTCGTTGTAGCAAACGGAATACTATGACCCGTACGTCATAGGCTACATTATATCTCGTTGTAGCAAACGGTATACTATGACCCGTACGTCATAGGCTACATTATATCTCGTTGTAGCAAACGGTATACTATGACCCGTACGTCATAGGCTACATTATCTCTCGTTGTAGCAAACGGTATACTATGACCCGTACGTCATAGGCTACATTATATCTCGTTGTAGTAAACGGTTTTTTCCATATATTCTTTTTTTTTTCTTTTTCTATGAGCATGTTACTCATTTCAATTTTTCTCCTCATTTCCATTTTTCTGCGATTTTCTATAATTCACTGTGAGCATATTACTAACAAGATGCATTTCAAATTTTTCTTTCAATTCTTTACTATAAGCATATATGCATCAATTAACATTACTATCCAATCACTTATTCTTAAAATCATCACTTATAAATAATATAAGAAATCCTCTTACAATTATCACTTATAAATAATATAAACAATCCTCTAGGTTATCAAACGTGGAAAAACCTCGATAACCTAAACTAACCGACTTGTGAACAAAAGTAATCGTTACATCAATTGTCTTGCTTAGCATTTTCCTCCAATATTCATACTAACATAAACACACATATTAACATACAAGAGATTTTAGAATAAACACACATATAATTATGAAATAATCATACTATCTCATAATTTCTATTCAAATGAATCATTCATAGGGCACAATTCTACTACTCAAAATGGAAGGTTTACTAAGGAACTCACCAATAAACATCTGACAACTCTTATTTCTCCGTGATACTTCAACTTAATTCCCAATAGCCACTTGTGCCTTCATCTTTGTTACCTTAGCTTCTTACTAATCCAACCGTGAAATTTTTCCCAAAATTGCCACATCCAATTGTTGAAGGAAGACATCAATGTGATGTTTTTGAGGATTTGAAAGACAAAAACTCTCTTTTTCTTATATTGATGTACGGTTAGAGAGGAAGGGAAAATAGAATTTGATGCATATTTCTCATTTCAAGTTGCTAGAAAAACACTAATCCAAACATGTGAGTTGAATTGCTAAGGATTTGGTTGAGAAAAATGAAGATTGAGAGGGAAAGGGTGAGTGACGAGAGAGAGAAGTGAGAGAGGAGAAGAAGAGGAAAATTTGGAATGATGTGGAAGAATGTAGAAAATTGTGGATTTTCCACTTAAAAAAAATCTTGAGTGGCAAAATTACAATTCTGCCCCTTCCTTAAAAAAATCTTATGGAGGGATATTACATTCTACCCCCCTTAAGAAAATTTCGTCCTCGAAATTTTAGGGATTTACTTGCTAATAAGCATAAACAATTTCAACTTTAGATTTCAACATACGTCCATTACGAACTGATTCTTTCTTCCTGACTAATTTAAACTGTATAGGTACCAGCCACCACGCTTCCGCTGCGCCACTCTGATTTATTTCTTCACACCTTACATCATACTCCTTATACTGCGTCTTCTGTTAAGGTTCCATTCATCTCTCAGACATTTATTCTAACTGTTATATACTAGTCTGAGTTGATCAAGCTCAGCCAGATATGACATTTGGAATAAATATCTGGAACCCAAAAGTCACACTACATCTTATTGAATTCCATTGACCCAAGGTACGATCTGAATCGACCTGCTCTGATACCAAATTGTCACGACCCAAAAACAATCATCGTGACCGGCGCGCGAACTAGATCATTCTAGCCCGGCAAGCCTATTAATCAAACTTGACAACTATAATACATAAAAATTTCAATTTAAATTTCATTTCAAAATAAATATTCACTGAAATTTCGACGGAGTTTAGTCTATATTTTTAACATTTTCCAAGATGTAAATCCTGTTTTAAAAACCTGTTATCAGCCAGAATCTCCAAATAACATCTTTATTTTTAAACTACTTGTACAACTCAAAATAAACATCCTAGATATTATATTAAATCATGCCCCTTTCTAACTAGTCTAAATCTACAATTTAGCTCATTTCACAAAAATCATGACAAAACCCGTAAGCCTTTTTCCAGCAGAATTATCCAACTTCAAACGCACTTTCCGAGTTCATTACTAATCGGAATCACATGAAATTTAGGTCCAAACTGTAGGGAATTGAATGAGGAATCCAAAAATCTAATTATTACTTTATTCCAGGTTACACAACAAGATATATCACGAATATACTACGAATATGTCATACGAAGCTTTTACCCAATTTTCATAAGGTTCAAGTACGACCACTTTTAACAATAATACTCCATTTTGATCACCAACTCATCTCAATTACATTAGCAATAAACCTTCAACAATGATCATCAAACAAAATTCTCTAATTATCTCCTTTCAATAATATTAGAATAATTCTTGACTTAAAATTTCATATCATTAATTATACATTTCATTCGTTACTATGAGCCGTACCTCATAGGCTACATTATCTCTCGTTGTAGCAAACGGAATACTATGACCCGTACGTCATAGGCTACATTATATCTCGTTGTAGCAAACGGTATACTATGACCCGTACGTCATAGGCTACATTATATCTCGTTGTAGCAAACGGTATACTATGACCCGTACGTCATAGGCTACATTATCTCTCGTTGTAGCAAACGGTATACTATGACCCGTACGTCATAGGCTACATTATATCTCGTTGTAGTAAACGGTTTTTTCCATATATTCTTTTTTTTTTCTTTTTCTATGAGCATGTTACTCATTTCAATTTTTCTCCTCATTTCCATTTTTCTGCGATTTTCTATAATTCACTGTGAGCATATTACTAACAAGATGCATTTCAAATTTTTCTTTCAATTCTTTACTATAAGCATATATGCATCAATTAACATTACTATCCAATCACTTATTCTTAAAATCATCACTTATAAATAATATAAGAAATCCTCTTACAATTATCACTTATAAATAATATAAACAATCCTCTAGGTTATCAAACGTGGAAAAACCTCGATAACCTAAACTAACCGACTTGTGAACAAAAGTAATCGTTACATCAATTGTCTTGCTTAGCATTTTCCTCCAATATTCATACTAACATAAACACACATATTAACATACAAGAGATTTTAGAATAAACACACATATAATTATGAAATAATCATACTATCTCATAATTTCTATTCAAATGAATCATTCATAGGGCACAATTCTACTACTCAAAATGGAAGGTTTACTAAGGAACTCACCAATAAACATCTGACAACTCTTATTTCTCCGTGATACTTCAACTTAATTCCCAATAGCCACTTGTGCCTTCATCTTTGTTACCTTAGCTTCTTACTAATCCAACCGTGAAATTTTTCCCAAAATTGCCACATCCAATTGTTGAAGGAAGACATCAATGTGATGTTTTTGAGGATTTGAAAGACAAAAACTCTCTTTTTCTTATATTGATGTACGGTTAGAGAGGAAGGGAAAATAGAATTTGATGCATATTTCTCATTTCAAGTTGCTAGAAAAACACTAATCCAAACATGTGAGTTGAATTGCTAAGGATTTGGTTGAGAAAAATGAAGATTGAGAGGGAAAGGGTGAGTGACGAGAGAGAGAAGTGAGAGAGGAGAAGAAGAGGAAAATTTGGAATGATGTGGAAGAATGTAGAAAATTGTGGATTTTCCACTTAAAAAAAATCTTGAGTGGCAAAATTACAATTCTGCCCCTTCCTTAAAAAAATCTTATGGAGGGATATTACATTCTACCCCCCTTAAGAAAATTTCGTCCTCGAAATTTTAGGGATTTACTTGCTAATAAGCATAAACAATTTCAACTTTAGATTTCAACATACGTCCATTACGAACTGATTCTTTCTTCCTGACTAATTTAAACTGTATAGGTACCAGCCACCACGCTTCCGCTGCGCCACTCTGATTTATTTCTTCACACCTTACATCATACTCCTTATACTGCGTCTTCTGTTAAGGTTCCATTCATCTCTCAGACATTTATTCTAACTGTTATATACTAGTCTGAGTTGATCAAGCTCAGCCAGATATGACATTTGGAATAAATATCTGGAACCCAAAAGTCACACTACATCTTATTGAATTCCATTGACCCAAGGTACGATCTGAATCGACCTGCTCTGATACCAAATTGTCACGACCCAAAAACAATCATCGTGACCGGCGCGCGAACTAGATCATTCTAGCCCGGCAAGCCTATTAATCAAACTTGACAACTATAATACATAAAAATTTCAATTTAAATTTCATTTCAAAATAAATATTCACTGAAATTTCGACGGAGTTTAGTCTATATTTTTAACATTTTCCAAGATGTAAATCCTGTTTTAAAAACCTGTTATCAGCCAGAATCTCCAAATAACATCTTTATTTTTAAACTACTTGTACAACTCAAAATAAACATCCTAGATATTATATTAAATCATGCCCCTTTCTAACTAGTCTAAATCTACAATTTAGCTCATTTCACAAAAATCATGACAAAACCCGTAAGCCTTTTTCCAGCAGAATTATCCAACTTCAAACGCACTTTCCGAGTTCATTACTAATCGGAATCACATGAAATTTAGGTCCAAACTGTAGGGAATTGAATGAGGAATCCAAAAATCTAATTATTACTTTATTCCAGGTTACACAACAAGATATATCACGAATATACTACGAATATGTCATACGAAGCTTTTACCCAATTTTCATAAGGTTCAAGTACGACCACTTTTAACAATAATACTCCATTTTGATCACCAACTCATCTCAATTACATTAGCAATAAACCTTCAACAATGATCATCAAACAAAATTCTCTAATTATCTCCTTTCAATAATATTAGAATAATTCTTGACTTAAAATTTCATATCATTAATTATACATTTCATTCGTTACTATGAGCCGTACCTCATAGGCTACATTATCTCTCGTTGTAGCAAACGGAATACTATGACCCGTACGTCATAGGCTACATTATATCTCGTTGTAGCAAACGGTATACTATGACCCGTACGTCATAGGCTACATTATATCTCGTTGTAGCAAACGGTATACTATGACCCGTACGTCATAGGCTACATTATCTCTCGTTGTAGCAAACGGTATACTATGACCCGTACGTCATAGGCTACATTATATCTCGTTGTAGTAAACGGTTTTTTCCATATATTCTTTTTTTTTTCTTTTTCTATGAGCATGTTACTCATTTCAATTTTTCTCCTCATTTCCATTTTTCTGCGATTTTCTATAATTCACTGTGAGCATATTACTAACAAGATGCATTTCAAATTTTTCTTTCAATTCTTTACTATAAGCATATATGCATCAATTAACATTACTATCCAATCACTTATTCTTAAAATCATCACTTATAAATAATATAAGAAATCCTCTTACAATTATCACTTATAAATAATATAAACAATCCTCTAGGTTATCAAACGTGGAAAAACCTCGATAACCTAAACTAACCGACTTGTGAACAAAAGTAATCGTTACATCAATTGTCTTGCTTAGCATTTTCCTCCAATATTCATACTAACATAAACACACTGTAATATCCCTCCATAAGATTTTTTTAAGGAAGGGGCAGAATTGTAATTTTGCCACTCAAGATTTTTTTTAAGTGGAAAATCCACAATTTTCTACATTCTTCCACATCATTCCAAATTTTCCTCTTCTTCTCCTCTCTCACTTCTCTCTCTCGTCACTCACCCTTTCCCTCTCAATCTTCATTTTTCTCAACCAAATCCTTAGCAATTCAACTCACATGTTTGGATTAGTGTTTTTCTAGCAACTTGAAATGAGAAATATGCATCAAATTCTATTTTCCCTTCCTCTCTAACCGTACATCAATATAAGAAAAAGAGAGTTTTTGTCTTTCAAATCCTCAAAAACATCACATTGATGTCTTCCTTCAACAATTGGATGTGGCAATTTTGGGAAAAATTTCACGGTTGGATTAGTAAGAAGCTAAGGTAACAAAGATGAAGGCACAAGTGGCTATTGGGAATTAAGTTGAAGTATCACGGAGAAATAAGAGTTGTCAGATGTTTATTGGTGAGTTCCTTAGTAAACCTTCCATTTTGAGTAGTAGAATTGTGCCCTATGAATGATTCATTTGAATAGAAATTATGAGATAGTATGATTATTTCATAATTATATGTGTGTTTATTCTAAAATCTCTTGTATGTTAATATGTGTGTTTATGTTAGTATGAATATTGGAGGAAAATGCTAAGCAAGACAATTGATGTAACGATTACTTTTGTTCACAAGTCGGTTAGTTTAGGTTATCGAGGTTTTTCCACGTTTGATAACCTAGAGGATTGTTTATATTATTTATAAGTGATAATTGTAAGAGGATTTCTTATATTATTTATAAGTGATGATTTTAAGAATAAGTGATTGGATAGTAATGTTAATTGATGCATATATGCTTATAGTAAAGAATTGAAAGAAAAATTTGAAATGCATCTTGTTAGTAATATGCTCACAGTGAATTATAGAAAATCGCAGAAAAATGGAAATGAGGAGAAAAATTGAAATGAGTAACATGCTCATAGAAAAAGAAAAAAAAAAGAATATATGGAAAAAACCGTTTACTACAACGAGATATAATGTAGCCTATGACGTACGGGTCATAGTATACCGTTTGCTACAACGAGAGATAATGTAGCCTATGACGTACGGGTCATAGTATACCGTTTGCTACAACGAGATATAATGTAGCCTATGACGTACGGGTCATAGTATACCGTTTGCTACAACGAGATATAATGTAGCCTATGACGTACGGGTCATAGTATTCCGTTTGCTACAACGAGAGATAATGTAGCCTATGAGGTACGGCTCATAGTAACGAATGAAATGTATAATTAATGATATGAAATTTTAAGTCAAGAATTATTCTAATATTATTGAAAGGAGATAATTAGAGAATTTTGTTTGATGATCATTGTTGAAGGTTTATTGCTAATGTAATTGAGATGAGTTGGTGATCAAAATGGAGTATTATTGTTAAAAGTGGTCGTACTTGAACCTTATGAAAATTGGGTAAAAGCTTCGTATGACATATTCGTAGTATATTCGTGATATATCTTGTTGTGTAACCTGGAATAAAGTAATAATTAGATTTTTGGATTCCTCATTCAATTCCCTACAGTTTGGACCTAAATTTCATGTGATTCCGATTAGTAATGAACTCGGAAAGTGCGTTTGAAGTTGGATAATTCTGCTGGAAAAAGGCTTACGGGTTTTGTCATGATTTTTGTGAAATGAGCTAAATTGTAGATTTAGACTAGTTAGAAAGGGGCATGATTTAATATAATATCTAGGATGTTTATTTTGAGTTGTACAAGTAGTTTAAAAATAAAGATGTTATTTGGAGATTCTGGCTGATAACAGGTTTTTAAAACAGGATTTACATCTTGGAAAATGTTAAAAATATAGACTAAACTCCGTCGAAATTTCAGTGAATATTTATTTTGAAATGAAATTTAAATTGAAATTTTTATGTATTATAGTTGTCAAGTTTGATTAATAGGCTTGCCGGGCTAGAATGATCTAGTTCGCGCGCCGGTCACGATGATTGTTTTTGGGTCGTGACACCAGGTGTGGCAAACCATATTCATTCTATGGTTTTGCCGACTAGTCCTTTATTCGACTCTCTTGTTTGGTTCCCTTCTTCCGATGGTAAGTTATCTTCGAAACAAGCTTTTGATTTTGTGGCCGGTTGATGTTGTTTTACCATGGGCTGCAGCGATTTGGAAGACTTCCATTCCTCCTTCCCATTCTTTTATCCTTTGGCGCATTATGAATGGGAAAATGACCACCGACGAAAATATTCGTCGACATGGTTGTTTCATTGTTTCTATCTGTAGTTTCTGTTTAAGTACGGATGAATCTTCGGACCATTTGTTTCTGCATTGTTCATTCGCAAAGGACCTTCAGCTTTGGTTGGGTCACAATTTAAATATTATGTTTCATCTTGCTTCATTTCAGTTCCTGCTGATTTCTATTCCACCGAATTGCTCCTCCCAATCTCGTGATATCTATTTGGCTGCAGTGGTGCACACTCTTCATCATATCTGGTTGTCTCAAAATTCTGAGGTTCACTATGCTCATGGCTTCTTTGCATTCGGTACAGGTGCGTATCCATGCTGCTATTAGTCTGAGTGGAAATATATCTGCTGGCAAATGTATTACTTCTGATGCAAAGCTTCTAGATACTTTCTCGATTTCTCCGCACAATCGTCGTGTTAGAGATATTTTGTTGGTTAGTTTGAAGGCCCCCTCGGCCCCTTGGATAAAGGTGAACACAAATGGCTCAGTGATTGGTACCCATGCCGCTTGTGGAGGATTGTTCCGTGATCACATAGGTACACTTCTAGGCGCCTTTTCTTGTAACATCGGACTCTCTACAGTTTTCAACGCTGAAGTTCAAGCTTTTCTTCTTGCTTTGAAGTATGCCGCTCATAATGGTTGAATATATGTTTGGTTAAAGAGCGACTCGACGAGTACTGTGATGGTCTTTAAAAACTGGTCCTTGGTCCCGGTCATGCTCCGAAATCGATGGCACAATGCTTGTAACTGTTGGGTTTTTATACATGTATTGGCTGCATTTTGTTAAAACTTTAGTTATAGAAAGATGTCATATACAATCTTAACATGTTGGTACGACATCATAGCGTGCCTTGATCCACATTCTTGAAGATTCGTTTTAAACGTGAAGATTTGCATATATTATCTAAAGATTTGTTTCGCGTGGAGAGTTGACCAAGAAAGCGTGTTTCTAAAAGCAGGGAAAGACGGTTTATACTTAGCTTAGTCCTTAAGAATGTTTTTGCAACTTTTAAGGAAACATCTTATCTGCTTCATAATATTTGTGCTGAAATATCGAGATTGAGCTGATCTTTAGCCGGTTCTACGCATAAAGCCCATTCAGGAAGCAGGCTATATAAACAAAGACAGAAGACCTAATTGAGCACTAAAGCCGCAATATACAAGAGAGACTTTTAAGGTTTGAGTCATTGTTACTTTTGAGCCACTCCAGTATCATATTGATGGTATAGCTGGAATGTCTTTAAGTTGTAATTTTGAATCACTCATAAGCTTTGAAGCAAGTGTGAATTCTGTCTTTCACAGAGTGTGCCTCCATTATCTTTTATTTATAGGACGATCACTGGGTTTTGATTAAGAGGAAGTGGGAGGGGGGTCTCTCATATCTAGGACTAGTGGGAGTCATAGGTAGAAATTGCACGGGTAGTGATTAAGTGAGAATCTAGTAGACCAAGGGTTTTTATGTATGCTTTGAATTGATACTATTATAGTGAATTTCCTTCCTGGCTTGGTAGCCCCTAAACGTAGGTGAAGTTGCACTGAACTGGGTTGACAAAGACCTTGTGTTTTTTACTTCTTGTACATCTTTTATTTTTTGTTGACATAGTTATTATGAAGTCCTGACATCGTTCTTGACATCTGTCGGGACATCATACATAACATCTTGTATGAGTGCTGGAATTTAAGTAACCAAGGGATTCAAATTATTACTTCTCACATCTTTAGGGAAGGTAACTGTTGTGGTGATTTTCTTGCTTATACGGGACACTCGATACAGGGCACGGTTTGGTACTCGGTGTTTCCTCAGACTCTTCAGATTGACTTCTTCTTGGACCGGAGTGGGATACCTCGCTCTAGGTTCCCGTAGACAGTTTTTTTCTTTTTATCTATTTACTGTTTTTCTGTTTGTTCTTTGTTTTTTTAGGGTTTTGGCCTAGTCCCCCCTCTTGTACTCTTTTTGCCCTTTTTTTAATAAAAATTTCCTCTAAGATTGGCGACATAGGATGGGGGTTCTGCGGGGTGCTATCCTAGTTGGGATGTCGTTGCTTCCCCTTGATGCATGTCCAATCTTCTGACTTAGCAAAAAAAAAAATATAAAAAATCAGGATCTATTTTGCGTTTGTTTATTGTGGTAAAAATCATTTTATTTAAAAAAAATAAAAAAATTTGTTTATTTGGATACAATTATAAAAAATTAATTTTTTTTTACAAAACTAGTTCAATCTTTTGACATTTATTTGCTATCTCCTTTAAAAAAAATCTATGTTTTAAGAAGATACTATTAACAGCTTCTCATTTGCAGCTGTTTTTAGATTCTAATTTTTTAACAAAATCGCAAGAAATGCATAGAATACTTTTAAAAGTGGATATTTAAAAAAAAAAAAAATCTTAAAAGGGTATAACAAATGGGCTCTAAAACTAACAATTAGTAAAAGGAGAAAAAACTAACAATTATAAAATGATGTTCTGTAATTTCTTTTATTTGATCTATGACTATGATAGTTGATTTTAAATAAATTGATTTATAATTAATTGATTGTTACTACAAGTAAATTGAACATAAAATAATTTATGTTTGGATATAATTAAATATATGTGAGGTGGGTGATGAAGCTAAGCGGTTTAATAAGGAAATGTTGTTATTGAAAGTTGATTTTGAGAAAGCATATGACTCGGTGGATTTAAAATAACTTGAGTCGGTGATGTTTAACATGAACTAGTATAGTGACCCGTGCCAAGCACGGGGAAATAAAAAACTTTTTTGATCAAATGTATAGATTTTATATTATGTTATCTTAAAGTTATAAGTGTGGTTATAATTTAAATTTGATATGGAAAAAAATATCATCTTAATTTTGTTAATTTTGTATATATTTTGAAATATCTAAACATTGCACATAACGATTAAAGTATTTGGATTTATACTTATACTAATTATTTGTAGTATAAGATGTACTCATTGTTAAACTTAGCATATGTAATATTTTTGCAAAAATACACCGACGCACTGTATATTATTATTTGTTGACATAATGTATTTTATTAATCATAAAAACTAAGAAATTTGTATTTTTTTAAGGGTTAATAGGCTTTTACCCCTGCCATTTAGGCGACTTTTGGTTTAGCCCCCCCCCCCCCCCCCCCCCCCAAAGCCAACAGTCAGCATCTGACTGTATAAAAATGGCGACATGGCGTGCTGACTAGGTATTTTTTTTATTTTTTATTTTTTTTATTTTCCACCTAGATTAAACTAATTAAATTTAAATAAAAAAGAAAGTGTATAACATCTCTTCCTTTGATCCTTATCCACCGTATCATCTCCATCTTCTTCCTTCCCCCATCGAAATTTCTGGCTTCTTCTCCATCTCTTGTTCCTTTCTTCATTCCTCCATCGTTACCTTTGTTCCGTATCCAACGTTGCCTCATTATCCATCTCTTCTATCCTAATTAATTGAAGAAATTAGAAATTAGGGTTTATCATGGGTGGAAGCAGAACTTCATCAAATAGTAACAATGGTGGAAACAGAAACCAATCTGCGGTTGTGAGAAGGTTATGAAGCTGTTGATTTCAAACACAGATGAAAATCCCAAGAGAAAGTTTTGGAGATGCCGATTTTCGGGTGTAAGTGATTTTTTTTAGTTTTCTGGAGATGTCAATTTTGTGCATGTTTCAAATTTTGCTTACATCTGCAATTTTGTAATAGTTGCTAAACCTATAACCTGAAACTTATTGCAGGCTGAGTATAGTTGTGAGTTGTTCATTTGGGATGATGAACTTGATGAATTTCTACAAAAATTTGGAAAGTACTACGAACCAGGTTGTTTGAAGTCTGAATCTGGTTGCAACAACTATGTAATGACAATGGAGTTTTTGAGAGAATTTGGCAAAGACTTTGGGAAAGAGTTTGTGAAAGAAAATGGAAAAGAACCTGGAAAAGAAATAAGTGCAAAGAAGCATGAGAAACTGAAAATGAAGTTTGAAGCTGAGAAGAAGAAAAATGTAGGCCTCATTGTTGCGCTAGCTGTGTCTTGGATTGTGTTCTCAGTTGTTTTCAAGTTAATGTAATTGTTTAAGTCATTGTAATGTTATGATTATGTAGTAAGAATTATGTCAGCATTTATGCTTTTGTTTATCTCAGCAACTAATATAACTCCTTTAGTAATCTATGAAAAATGTTTGAAGTAATCTTTGCATAATCCTAAACAGGCCATAACATAAGCAATAATGAAAAGCACTTAAAGTGCATATGTCATTACATTAATCAAAAGCACTTATAGTGCATATGTTTGTAACTTCAACAAAAGCACTTATAGTGCATAAGTATTAAACTAAACTTA
Organism: Medicago sativa; assembly: GCF_051527215.1. NCBI lineage: Eukaryota > Viridiplantae > Streptophyta > Magnoliopsida > Fabales > Fabaceae > Medicago > Medicago sativa. Next base: position 31,275,551 of record NC_140756.1, on the reverse strand, counting down.
GACAAACATAAGCAATAATTAAAAGCACTTAAAGTGCATATGTCATTACATTAATCAAAAGCACTTATAGTGCATATGTCTGTAACTTCAACAAAAGCACTTATAGTGCATAAGTCTTAAACTAAACTTAGACAAACATAAGCATACATCCAAAAGCATTTATAGTGCATAAGTCTTAAATTAAACTTAGACAAACATAAGCATACAATCAAAAGTACTTATAGTGCATAAGTCTTAAACTGAACTTAGACAAAGAAAAGCATAAAACCACAAGCACTTGTTCGAAAGCACTTATAGTGCATAAGTCTTAAACTAAACTTAGACAAACATAAGCAATAATTAAAAGCACTTAAAGTGCATATGTCATTACATTAATCAAAAGCACTTATAGTGCATATGTCTGTAACTTCAACAAAAAGCACTTATAGTGCATAAGTCTTAAACTAAACTTAGACAAACATAAGCATACATCCAAAAGCACTTATAGTGCATACGTCTTAAATTAAACTTAGACAAACATAAGCATACAACCAAAAGCACTTATAGTGCATAAGTCTTAAACTGAACTTAGACAAACAAAAGCATAAAACCAAAAGCACTTGTTCAATTAGGCTTGGAGCCTCTCATAACCAGTTTTGGTAAGCCTCTTAACACATTCATACATGTCCCACTTTTTATCACACCATCATTCTCCTAAGTCAAGGTGCCCTCTTCAGACTCTTCAATGACCATAGGTTGATCAAGACTGGAACCAGCACCTTTGATTGCTTGGGTCTTCAATTTCATCAGCGTAGAACTCTTCCTACAACTTTTAGGTTTTACAGATTTCTTCAACCCCAAGGTCTTCACTTTCTGTTGCTTCAAATTCTTCACACCATTCACAGTCTTGAATTTGTTTTCTGCTGCCTCAAACATTTGATCAGTGATGGCTGCTAACACATGGTTATCCAGATCATCAAACACATCTGGCCCAAGGCCACTATCAATCTGTGATGCAGGAGGGGCATCATAAAAGTCAGTAACAATTGTTTTTGGTACAGTATTAGTAGCATTAGAACTTGCCACTTTTTGTATCTTGAATGGACGTTCAGGGTGACTGTTGTGATACACAACTTTTGCAATGTGCCTTGATGGTCCTTGAACAGGTTCAGTGTTCATTGGTGGTTGAGAAGCAGATACATGAGGCATTGTTGGTTGAGAAGTAGATACATGAGGCCCTGTTGGTTGAGAAGCAGACCCCTGCATAACAATTGATGGTTCTTGCACAGGTGCACCTTCTTGCACAGTTGCTTTTGAAGTGGCTTTCCTTCTTGGTGTTTTCCTCTCCAACATAAACATGCATAAAAAGTCATAAGTTAGGATTTTGTACATAATCAGTAAGTATAATTATTCAATATTGAGATGTATTAATGTACCTTCCTTTTTGCAGCCTCTGGATTCTGAACAGCACTCTTGCATCTCCTCTGATTGTGTTCAAATTTATCACATTTTGTGCACCTATATGCCACACCTTGCCTTCTCATCCTAGCTCCATTTTCATCAAACTCTCTGATCCTAAGCTTTCTAGGCCTTCCTGGTCCATTCTTATAGTTTGGAAGCAGAAGTTCAGGAGCTTCTATCTCAGGCCACATATCCATACCATTAATAGGACTAATTGCAAAACTATAACACATGGCATACTTACTCCTAGAGTAGTAATCATCAACATACAGTTCATGCCTTTACCTCCTATAACCAAGTGCAGCAACAACATGTCTGCATGGTATTCCCACTAACTCCCAAAAGTTACAGCTGCAACTCCTTTTTGCAATGTCAGCAATAAATTGTTGATGGTTATATGAATGTATAACCTGAAATTGTTCACCTATTCCAGACCAAGTTGGTGTCCAATGAGCAACTAAGGTTATCTCTTTATCTAATATCTTTCTAGGCATAGGCATCACATTATGTTGCCACTTTTGAAGTTTTGTAGCAGATGATGCCATCCTTCTCATTAGATACTGTCTAATCCATTCAGCCAATAGGTTGATCTCTAGCAGATAATATTGTGGCATTAAATGATTCAGATATGTTGTTCATCAGTACATCACACTTAGAGTAAAAGGTAAAAGCATGCTTACACCATTTTTTTGGTTCTACAGCCATTAACCATTCCCAAGCTCCCATATCTATCTTCTTCATTTCATTCATCTTTTCCAACCATCCTTGATATTAAGTGGCCTTTGCAGCTCCCATCATCAAATCTCTTATTTGACTGCCTCCTCCAAACTTCTTCTTGAAATTTGCATATAAATGTCTAAGGCACAATCTATGGTCAATGTTGTCAAACATCTCATCAAAAACTGACACCAACCTCTGCATAACAGTAAATATATACATAGGTCACAATAAAATATAGATTTGAATAGATCTGAAACAATAAATAGATATAGATCTCAATAGATCTGAAACAATGAATACATATATAGATGAATCATGAATAGATCTAAACATACCTTTTGTTGATCTGATATGAACACATATCTCTTATCTTGACCTATATCTTCCATCAGCAACTGCATGAACCATTTCCAACTTTCCTTGCACTCAGTTTCAACTACCCCAAAAGCTATGGGAAAGTACTGGCCATTTGGATCTCTTCCTACAACAATCAACAGTTGGCCCCCATATCTTGTTTTGAAGTGGCAACCATTAATTCCAACAAAGGGTCTGCAAGCAGATGTGAACCCTTTCTTACACCCATCAAAACAGAAATAAAAAGACCCAAACCTTGGTTGAATAGTTGCAGATGGACCATCAACATTTATCTTGACATTATTATCCCTACACACTCTCTTCAACTCAGCTGCATACCTCCATATCATTGCATACTACTTATATGCATCACCCTCAATTATTTTCTTTGCAATCTTCCTTGCTCTCCATGCTCTGTCCATGGTAATACCCACACAAAAATTAACAGGCATTTCATTAAAGACCTCTTTTACAGTCATCTTTTTGGTAAATTGCATTTTTGGAACAACTTTCTTAGCAACCCATCTTGAGTTGGCACTCTTATTTTCCAACACCTTAACACATGTGTGGGGCCCATGAAATGTCTTTATCTGAAAAGTCCTCCTGCCACCCACTTTTGAACATTATACCCTATAGCCACATTGGTCCCTAAACATCAACCTTACCGTGTAACTTTCATTTTTTGGCATTTTAATTTGGTAACCATTCAATACGTTCCACTCAATAATTGCTTCTTTAAACTCCACCAGAGAATTAAATTCCATACCTATCTTGAACTTAAAATCCTTATTTAATTGTTCCTTCCTAAACTGCTCATATTTAATTGTCTCATCATCTGAGTCATCAGGGTCTGAGCTACCTAACTCCTCACTAAGGTAATCTCCATCTATTTCTTCATCTACTTCTTCATGTACAACATTATTTCCTTTCCCATTCTTCAAAAGAGACACTGGTGCAACCACATTGATCCTACCACTATTATTCTTCTTAGGTGATTTTTTCTTAGGTGTTTTGGAACCACACTTCTTGATCCTTACTATTTTGTTGTTAACTGTGACTCTGTTGGTACCATTAGCAGGTGCTTCAACTTCAACCTCTTCCAACCCATCTTCAAGTGCAGTGGTTCTTTCATCCTCACTATCATTAAACCTATCTGGTTTAACACTATCATCATCACTACTAAACATTTCTACTTCCTCATCATACCCTGCATCCAAATCTAAAAAACTAGGTACATCTGCCTTCATAGTTATTTCCAACACATTGTGCTCAACATAAATATGTCCATCTACTTTGTTACCAATTGAATACCCAGAAATTTCATCAGCAATTTGGTCCTCATTAATTTGAACAAACTCTTCAGAAACCTATTCAATTTGACCCCAAACCCTAAAAGTATTCTTCTCATATCCCCAGCTAGCCATAGTATTCTGAATATCACACACACCCCAGTTATTACCTTCAATTCCAGACACAATATTTTGTACACCACCTCTATAAAACATATGTTTATCCCTTACAAACTCCCCACCATGATGGAACACAACATCAAACAAACCATTATCTGTGGTAAACAAAATTAATTTTTTAATCAAAATTAGCTTGACATGTGTCAGCAACCCATTGGTTTAAACCAGGTTGATAGAAACATGGAAAAGTACAGAAATGGAATCTAACATCACACTTTTAGGACCACAACATACATTTCTTCCTTTCTTTATCATCTATTTCTTCCTTTCTTTATCATCTACAAATAGTAACAACAACAAGACACGCATGCATAAAGAGAAAGAGAGAATCAGTAAACTTACCACAAGCTTCATCTTCAACCTTCTTCGTTCAGTTCGCTTTCTCTTTCTTCGTTCGTTTCCAGATTCGCATAAACCCTAAATCGAGATCAAAACCCTCTTTCCTCATTCGCAGCTTCCCAGAAATCGTAGAAATCTTGCTTCGAATTCGCTAAAACCCACAGATATTGCTTCGATTCGCAGAAAGTTTGCTTCGATTGTAAACCCTAGATCTAGTTCGAAAAGCACTTCATCATCGTTTTCCCTTTGTTCTTCGTAAGTTAGGTTTTAAGTTTTGGGGGAAATGAGAGGGGGGGTATGCCAATAAACAACATTTTTGAAGTTTTGGTGTTTAATAAGCTAGGTGGAAAATAAAAAAAATAAAAATAATACCTAGTCAGCACGCCACGTCACCGTTTTTATCCAGTCAGATACTGGCTGTTGGCTTTGGGGGGGGGGGGGGGGGGGTAAACCAAGGAATTTTTAAATTACAAGTGGGAATCTACAAGTTTTTTTTACGGGGGGTAAACCAAAAGTCGCCCAAATGGTAGGGGGTAAAAGCCTATTAACCCTTTTTTTATATAATAGTCAGTGGCAGATGTATACACCTAGTCTGTGAATGCAAACGTTAAAATTTTTACGGGTGTGTATAAATATAGTTTGGGCTACAGAAACGCCGATTGTTATTTGTTTTTATTTTTTTACAAAACAGATGAACTAATGTAAATATTGTATTTTAGGATAACAACGATGTAAAATAAAAGTTTCGCGTATTGTTATAACTGAAAAGTGCATCAATTAAAAGTCAATGGCAGGAGGATCTGCTTATATAGAAATTGCATGTCCTGTAATGACCAGTACTCCTTACAAAGAAATTAAAAAGAAAAAAACGACTTCCAAACAATACACAACTTCAGTTTTCTAAATTATAGCAACAACAATTCTAAAACATAACCAATGATCATACTTTTTGAAAACTTCGCGATACACAACATTTGTGGTCTCCCTGCAAACATTATTATCTTCATCCAAGATGAGCAGCTTCAAACCTTTTCTAGAAGTAACTCGAGAGACAGCGACATAGAGTTGTCCATGCGTGAACACGGGCTTAGGAAGATAAACTCCCACTCGAGATAAAGATTGACCCTGAATTTGAAGGGTAGTCCTGGATCACTCGGAATAAGATTCATCCTGGGAATGAATACCCTAGTATCTGCCCTTTTTCCTGTAATTACGGTAGCAGCTATCATGCTCTTCCCTAGATGTGTAACTGTCAGCCTCGTACCATTATACAGTCCATTGGCCTCATCGATGTTTCTCATCAGCATAACTGGACATCCCACCCTTAGTTTCAACCGGTTATTTGGAATTCCAGAGCTCTTAATACCATTAAGAAATTCCGTTGTGAACCACTCGCTTTGGACATCAGAATTTTCACCCGATCGACAAACACAATCAGAGCTTAAATACTCTTTCTCTTCACCTGGAATCAGTGACATCATATATTCGTTAACATGCTCAACTGAATCAAGCGTTGGTGCGAGTATTCCCCTTTCTTGAAAAAATAGCTGATCACCAAGGTTATCATTCAAATCAGATACACAAAGTCTATAAGTGACATCAACAGATTTGTTGTGTCCGATATGAGCAAATCTTCAGGAATTTTTACCTTCATTTCACCATTCTCATTCGAAGCGTCGATGTCGTCTCCAATTGAGAGTATCCACTTGCCAAAATTAGCAATATCTTCCTACTATGCAGGTACCGAAGATGCACCCAATCTCGTATTAACAGTAAGCCTCAACACATTACATTAAGCCCATATCTTTGATGAATTGATTTAGGCATCAAAAATATCATGCTTCGTTCCTTTTTGGACAACAGGCAATATCTTCCTGAAATCACCACCTAAAACTTTGTCATTCCACCAAAAGGTCTAAACTTGTTTCAGGGATCATTCTTAGACATGATATCAAGCATTGATCGGTCAATGATGACGGTGCATCAACATTAGTTTTTAGTCGCATTTATGCCTTTATTATAGCATTTAGAGAGTCAACTGCAATGAATTCATGGTGAAATCAAACCAAAACAGGAACAAGAGCTCAAAAGAAGAAATATGGAGAAAACAAGGAAAATTTGCCTAAGTACAAAGCATTGTGCCACGTTTATCACTTTCGTGGCACGTTTGATGAAGCGTGGGACAAAGATTCATCTCTGGAACGTGCCACGATGGTAAGTTTTGTCTGCTGCCACGTAGGATTGATGAGCCATCGTGCCACGACCAATTCGTAACGTGGCACGATGATGGGCTTTTTTCTGAAACCCTAATTTCTTTCTATAAATAGCAATCTGCTAGCAAAGGTTAGGGCACCGATTATTATTGCAATTTTAACCACAGAGGACGACAGGAGACCAAGGAACAAGCCCTGAATCTCATACCAACTCTCTGTTGGTTAGATTTATGTATGTTTTCTCTTGTTTATGCTTATGATTGTTTAGTTATGAGTAGCTAAACTTTTAGTTTGATTAAGCCATGATGAAACTATTGTACTATATGATTTTGTAGTTGAACTCTCTATAATCAATGTTATTCAGTTTTTATTCAGAATTACTTGTGTTTATTGCCTTTCATGTTATTGTTTTGTATGACTACTAGCCCTAGCTTCTTGCAATCACATGAATTGATGCTAGGAATTGAATGACTACTAGCCCTAGCTTTTAATCCTGATATAATAATTCTGTTTAACTCAACACTAGGAACCTAGAGATAGGAAAGTGAGAGTTATGACATATAAATTAACGTTCCAACAATAGCTTCCGCAGTTATTCAATCTGGTTAAGAGATTAATAGGGTTATAACTTAGGAAAGGGTTTTGAGTCAAGAGATTGATCAAAACCACTTAGTTAATTTGTGGTAAAGAATGAATAGTAATTGAGAGTAAAGAGAGGTAAACTAGTCATATAAAGCAATAGTGGATTCACCGGCTTAATCATTTGTTTTCTATATAATTTCCATCCAGTTTTATTTACTTGCAATTTATTATTTTTAGCACTTAATCCAACTGCCTAGGGCAACCTATAAATTTAGTACATCCTTAATTTTAACGTCCTTGCCGAGTAGAAATTGAAACTGTCCCTGTGGATACGAACTTATAAATTTTATTACTTCGATATATTTTTAGTACACTTGCCAAATATCTATCAAGTTTTTGGCGCTGTTGCCGGGGACATTTGAATCATTTCAACTTGGTAATTTCGTTATTATTTAGGAATTCTGTCATTTATATTTTTTTTGTTTATATATATAAAAAAAAATTATTATTTATGCTCTTCACTTCTATTTTTATGTGCTTTGCTAATGAAGAGTTTATCCAAGTTTTGCAGCTATGATAGACAGGTTACTCCTCTATAACACAGAAGAGATTGCTAAGTTGCAGCATGAAAAATATATGTTATCTTTGAAGATCAAAATTTTGGACAACAAAATCTCGAGTTGTGGTCATTATGAGGCGAATCAACCAGGTAGTGATTGTGAAGGGAAGAAAGAGGTGATCAACATCGATTACAATACTCAACTGCAAAATATTTTAGATGATTTCTTGGTGTCAAGTCAAGTTTCATTTTAGAAGTTTGATGTTCAGTGTGGTGATCTTGTTGAGAAAGCACATGAGTCTCAAAGGAAGTTGGTTAAGATGGAGACTGAGTGTCACGAGGTTGTGTTGGAAGAAAATCCAAAAGTGAGGAGTGTAGATATTTCCTCAAAGTCTGAACCAACAGGGGTTAAGGAAATCACTCGTGTGCAAATGGATGCATGTCCTTCTCTAAGGCGGGAGAGCTTAAATTCAAAAGGTTTAACTGTGAGCGCATGGGAGCATCTACTTCTTTGTTACAAATTCATGGAATTCCTACCAAACAAGAGGAAGAAGAAGGATGATGTGTTCTTTCTGACATATTTGCCGCCCTAACAGTAGCTGAGGCGTCAAGCTTAGTGACGTAAAAGAAAGCGCTTGGTGGGAGGCAACCCATCCTTTTTATTATGTCTTTATTTTCAGTATTTTATTTCTATTGTTGAGTCAAACAATTTTTCTTTAATTTTCATTTTGGTTTAACTCGGTTATACCCCCCGTTGATGTAATTGTTCTTGAACTTGTTTATTATTGATGAATTTGCTTGTTTGTTGATTTTTTACAGTTTAGTAACAAATATTTGTTCAAGTGGTATTCCAAGAGTTCAAAAGGAGGAGTGACTTGTGATTTCAAAGGCGAAGTGTATGGCAGTTAAAGATAGGTAGTCACAACTCCCAGATATCATAACTGTAAGGTTCATGGCCAAATTTTCTTTTTCGATTTACTTATATAAAGTGTTCCATGCTTTTACATTTCTAGAACTTGCATTGTTTCTCTACTGTCGATTGATCTTTGTCATTAGCACACTGAGGCAAAAGTGCTTGGTCCTGTGAGCCTTTTTGAAGTCTACCCTATTTATATTTGAATAATTATCCTTTCTTTAGCCAAATTGAGCCGGTAGGTTTAGATCTTTTTGTTCGGTGACAAACTGCATTACAAGCTTAGAGACTTTTAGGACTTGTCCCATATTGTTTTTCTGAGTTAGGCATTGTAGAATGTTGCTAAATATTAAGTTTGGGGTTGCTATTGGAATTTCCAACCAACTAAGTTGGGGGTGGGGGTACTAGAGAACAAAGAAAGAAACATTATCATGAAAAATACACTCAAAAATGGTGTATATACACTCAAAAATGGTGTATAAAAAAAAAGAGATTGAAAAAGGGACAAAACATTGAAAATCTGAGTAACTTTAAACTCAATTGTCCCAACAAGTTACAAATGTTCTCTAGTACCTTTACAAATTGTTGTTTCAAAGGGTGAATGAGGGATTGAATCCATGCTTTAATATTCGTAGGAATGCCTAACTCAAATTTTGTGTAGCCTACTTATCCAAATATTATCCCACCTTCGCCTAAGCCCCGTTATAACCCTGAAAGACCTCTAAGTGTGCATTGACATTGATTTTGATTGACGTTTAGAAATTTTTCAAGTGTATGGTAATATGTAGATTGCATGTCGACTGTGTGTGAACCCTTTCATATTGTTGCGTGGAGTTGTGAATTGGTGGTTGCTAACAAGTCAAACTAGCTCATCTTTAGCTAGTAAGGTGTTGAACTTTTGGGTACTATTGCTTGATCAGGTAATTGTTATTTTACTGTCGATTGTCAATATTGCAAGTAGATTCCTTGAGGACAAGGAATGGTTTATGTTTGGGGTTGTGATGACGGTGCATCAACATTAGTTTTTAGTCGCATTTATGCCTTTATTATAGCATTTAGAGAGTCAACTGCAATGAATTCATGGTGAAATCAAACCAAAAAAGGAACAAGAGCTCAAAAGAAGAAATATGGAGAAAACAAGGAAAATTTGCCTAAGTACAAAGCATCGTGCCACGTTTATCACTTTCATGGCACGTTTGATGAAGCGTGGGACAAAGATTCATCTCTGGAAATTTCGTGGCACGAAGCAATATGCAACGTGCCACGATGGTAAGTTTTGTCTGTTGCCATGTAGGATTAATGAGCCATCGTGCCACGACCAATCCGTAACGTGGCACGATGATGGGCTTTTTCTGAAACCCTAATTTCTTTCTATAAATAGCCAGCTGCTAGCAAAGGTTAGGGCACCGATTATTATTGCGATTTTGACCATATAGGACGACAGGAGACCAAGGAACAAGTGTAACACCCCGTTTTCCCAACGTAAAATTTTCATAAATAAAATCAGAGTCTAACAACTTTAAATGGAATGCTACACTTCTTAAAAATTCATAAACTGAATAAATAACAATTTATTTTTAAAAAATTAATTATCATAAGTAATTCAAAACTTCGCAGCGGAAATTAGTTCAACATAATAAAGGTTTTTGGCACGCAGGCCTCATCATAAAAATCACAAAAGTCTTGTTCAACATTTATTCATAAAAAATCCATAAGTAATACGTAAGGAATAGAAATAGAAGACATAATCCCATCCTGTTACGTATCAGAGCACCTAAGACACACTTGTGAGGAGTCCACTCACGACCGCAACTAATCCTGATTACCTGCAAGTTACCCATACGAAGAGCAACATTTCCAAGCAGAGGGGTGATATTTCTCAAACAAAAATATTAAGCATATAAATCATATAAAGTACATTCAACAACTTAAACATCTTATAACTCATTAATCATATCTAACAACCTAAACTTCCTACATTAGTCATAAACTATCATAACACTAATCATAAACATCTTCATATATCATCAATTACTAATCTTAAACATCATTATATAACATCAAATAATAGTCACCAACAATCATCACATAGCATCAATATTAATCATAAGCATCAACATGTAATTCACATAAGTATCATTATCAAAACATAGCATTACCGAAAACAACTTCATAATCAAATTCGTAATCAACTCCATATATCCACATAATTATAAACATCGACTTATAGCATCCTAAGTACAAACACAACGTTATCATGTATCGTCATAAATATATTCATAAAACATCACATATCATCATATCATAATTCACGTAACATCTTATCATAAATCATATAACATCATAATCAATCATCAACATAAATGTCATAGAAACAAAAAAATTGAACTCTGAGGGGCTGTCAGGCTAGCACGACCATGCCAACCTTAGCACGGGCCGTGCCATCTTTCTGCCATTTTGGTGGAATTTTGAGTTTTCATGCTGGCACGGCCGTGCCAGACTTAGCACGGGCTGTGCCACCTTTTTGGTTGTCAATCTTCAATTCTGCTTGCTTTTTACCGAATCATAGTCGGACAATTACCTATAAAACAAATTAAAATAACAAGAAAAAAAAAATTAAATTCGTGGGTTGCCTCCCACGAAGCACTCTTTTATCGTCACTAGCTTGACAAAAGTGAAAGTACAATTCCTCAAGGAGGATCTGTGAGAGCCAAGATGGTCTCTTCATCAACAGCTTCACCTGCATTGTAAATTTTTAGTCTTTGGCCATTAACTTTGAATGGTCCAGTCTTTTCAGAAGAAATTTCAACCGTCCCATAAGGGTAGACATTGCAAACTTTGAACAGACCAGACCACCTTGATCTTAACTTACCTGGGAAAAGCTTTAGTCTAGAGTTAAAGAGCAGCACAAGATCACCGCTCTTGAAATCCCTTTTGAGGATATGCTTGTCATGCCAATTTTTAGTTCTTTCTTTGTAAATACGGCCATTCTCATAGGCATTTTTCCTAAGTTCTTCTAACTCACTTAATTGAAGTTTTCTTTTTTGTCCAGCTAAGTGTGGGTCTAAGTTGAGATTCCTTATTGCCCAATAAGCCTTGTGCTCAAGTTCAACCGGAAGGTGACAAGATTTCCCATAAATTAATTTAAAAGAGGTCATACCAATAGGAGTTTTGTAGGCCTTCCGATATGCCCAAAGAGCATCATCAAGCTTACTTGACCAATCCTTCCTAGAGTTAGAAACTGTTTTTTCAAGAATGGTTTTTATTTGTCTATTTGAGACCTCAACTTGTCCACTAGTTTGTGGGCGATAGGGTGTAGCAATTTTGTGTCTCACCTCATATTTTTGTAAAAGTTTTTCAAAATGTTTAGATATGAAGTGAGACCCTCCATCGCTTATTACAACCCTTAGCACCCCAAACCTTGGAAAGATAATTTTTTTGAAAAATTTCATGAATACATGAGCATCATTAGTGGGGGGCAATGGCCTCAACCTATTTGGACACATAGTCAACTGCCACCAATATGTATTGATTTCTAAAAGAAGATGGGAAAGGTCCCATGAAGTCAACACCCCATACATCGAAAATTTCAACTTCAAGGATGTTGTTCAAAGGCATTTCATTTCTTTTAGTGATGTTACCGGTGCGTTGACATTTGTCACATTTAGAAACGAAGTGATGCACAACTTTGAAAAGTGATGGCCACCAGAAACCAGATTGAAGAATTTTGAAAGAAGTCTTTTGAGTACTGGCGTGGCCACCATAAGAAGAGGAGTGGCAATGGTCTAGAATACTACTTACCTCATTTTCAGGAATGCATCTTCTGAATATTCCATCCGAGCCTCTCTTGAAGAGGTAAGGTTCATCCCAATAGTAGTGTTTGAGATCATGGAAGAACTTCTTCTTTTGTTGGTAGCTCAATCCAGGTGGTAGTACTCCTGCTGCAAGAAAATTAACAAAATCTGCATACCAAAGTCCGTTAGTTTGTGCCAATAAGAAGAGTTGGTCATCCGGGAAGGAATCATCCAAAGGTAACTCATCCTCATTGGTTTCCCTGAGGCGGGACAAGTGATCAGCTACAACATTTTCAGTGCCCTTTTTAGCTTTTATTTCAAGGTCAAATTCTTGGAGGAGCAAAATCCATCGGATCAACCTCGGCTTGGCATCTTTCTTGTTTAACAAATATTTTATTGCCGAGTGATCTGTGTAAATAATGATTTTTGATCCTACCAAGTATGGCCGAAATTTGTCAATGGCATAGACTACCGCTAACAGTTCTTTCTCTGTTGTAGCATAATTTACTTCTGCCCCATCAAGGGTCTTACTCTCATAGTATATAGCATGCATCTTCTTGTCCTTTCTTTGACCCAACACCGCCCCAACTGCATAGTCACTTGCATCACACATTATCTCAAAAGGTAAGTTCCAATCCGGTGGTTGTATGATTGGGGCAGTGACCAAAGCTTCTTTCAACCTGCAAAATGCTTTTAGACATGCATCATCAAACACAAAATCTGCATCCTTAAGGAGCAAGTTTGTTAGTGGCTTAGTGATTGAAGAAAAATCCTTAATGAAACGGCGGTAGAACCCCGCATGTCCTAGGAAACTTCTTACTTCCTTGACCGAGGTAGGAGGCGACATTCTTTCAATAATTTCAATTTTTGTTTTTATCTACCTCTATACCTCGTTCAAAGACTAAGTGTCCTAGGACAATTCCTTCTCTTACCATGAAGTGACACTTTTCCCAATTCAACACTAAGTTCACCTTTTTACATCTTTCCAAAACTTTTTCTAGGTTAGTCAAGCAATTATCAAAACTAGATCCATGCACAGAAAAATCATCCATAAAAACTTCCATTATATTTTCAACAAAATCAGAAAAAATAGACATCATGCATCTTTGAAAAGTAGCAGGAGCATTGCAAAGACCAAAAGGCATTCTCCTATAGGCGAAAGTGCCAAAGGGGCATGTGAAAGTGGTTTTCTCTTGGTCATTAGGATGAATAGGTATTTGGAAGAATCTAGAATAACCATCTAAGTAACAAAAATGAGAATGCTTGGCTAACCTTTCTAACATTTGGTCTATAAAGGGGAGTGGAAAGTGATCCTTACGGGTTGCTTTGCTAAGCTTCCTATAGTCAATACACATCCTCTAACCGGTGACGGTTCTAGTTGCAATGGATTCATTTTTATCATTTTTAATAACTGTGAGACCACCCTTATTGGGCACTACTTGAACGGAGCTAACCCATTTAGAATCATAAATTGGATAAATAACACCTGCATCTAGGAGTTTTAAGACTTCTTTTTTCACAACTTCTTTCATGTTAGGATTTAACCTTCTTTGGTGTTCAACGGAGGGCTTATAGTCATCCTCAAGTAGTATCCTATGTGTACACAATGAGGGGTTTATTCCTTTAATGTCATCAATGGTATAACATATAGCCCTAGGGTATTTCTTAAGGACATAAAACAATTTTTCAGTTTCTACCTCATTTAAGCTTGCATTCACAATAACAGGGTAAGTTGAGTTAGGGCCCAAGAATTCATACCTCAAGTTCGGTGGAAGCAGTTTGAGCTCCACTTTTGGTGCCTCTTTTAGTAGAAGGGCTGGTTCTTCCTTCATTAGTTCTTCCACACCCAAGCCTCCCATGGGAGGATTTTCATTCAACAACTCCTCGTAAGCTTTGGCATCTCCTTCTAGCTTTGTACCTGCATCATTAACCAAGCATACCTCCAAACCATCATGTGTAGTTGATGCTAAGGAGCATTCTTTCACACAATGGTCGATTATGTCTAACATGCAACAAGAGTCCTTGATGGAAGGATTTTTCATTAGTTTAGCAAGTTCAAATTCAACAGTTTCCTTACCAACATTAAATGTCAACTTACCATGCTTAACATCAATTATGGCCTCTGCGGTAGCAAGGAAGGGTCTTCCCAAAAGAATTGGTACTTGGTTGTCTTCCTCTATCTCCATCACAACAAAATCGGTGGGGACATATATCTCTCCTACTTTGACCGGGACATCCTCTGTGATTCCAGCTGGTACTTAACAGAACGGTCTGCTGATTGTAGGGTCATCCTAGTTGACTTAAGTTCCCCTATTCCCAGCCTTTCATAAAGGGATAACGACATCAAACTGACACTAGCCCCTAAATCGCACATTGCCTTTTTCACTATTTCGGACCCTATTACACAAGGTATGGAAAAACTTCCTGGATCTTTAAGCTTAGGTGGAAATTTATTTTGGATGATGGCACTACACTCTTCAGTAAGGTTCACTGTCTCACACTCCTCAATTTTTCTTTTTTTAGCAAGAATTTCTTTTAAAAATTTGGCATAGGTAGGCATTTGTGTTAGAACCTCGGTGAAGGGCACATCAATGTAGATTTTGTTCATCATTTCGATAAACTTCTTAAATTGCTCATCTAGCTTAGACTTAGCAAACCTTTGCGGGAAAGGGATTTTTGGCTTAAAAGGGGGTGGTGTAATTTCCTCACCTTGTGGTCTCTCATTCTCTATCCTAGTTTCCTCTCCTTGTGGTTTGCTAATCTCTCTCTCAACCTCACTAGGCTTGGCCTTTCCTACGGGGTCCTCTAGTTGCCTACCACTTCTAAATGTAACAACATTCATTTTGCTAGTTTTAGGTTGGCTAACTTTTTGGATAACTTGGGAGAGTTGAGTTTCCAAGATTTTGTTGTGAGAGGAGATGGAATCTACTTTTTATGTGAGTGTAGCAATAGAGTCGTTCAAAAGTCTAGTTTGATCCTTAAGCTCCTTGAGCTGTTCGGATTGATTAAAAAGATAATTTTCCATTAAGAGTTCAAGATTAGACTTTTGAATGACTCTTTGAACATTTGCATAACTAGGTGGTGTTGTTTCTTGACCAAAGGAATTTTTATGAAGGCTTTGGTTAAAATTTACCCCTTGGTTGTTTTGAATAAAGTTTAATTGTTCAACACTACCTAGTTTGCATTCACCACATGTTTTACAATAAGGAGGTGTAGAAGTAGAAGTGATAGCACTAACATTCAGTTTTTCAAAGTTGTGGGCTAGTGCATCAATCTTAGCAGCAAGGTGATCATAGTTAGAGATTTCGTACATACCTGTCCTCCTTTTGGAGGGTGAAGACTTTGTAACAACTTCCTCCTCGGTCCATTGAAAGAGATTTAGAGCCATGTCTTCAATCAAGGAATAAGCTGTTTTGAAGTCCTTGTTCATTAGAGCACCACCTGCAGCTGCATCAACAGAGATTTTAGTCGCATATGACAAACCATTGTAACAAGTATGGATAATTAACCATTTTTCTAATCCATGGTGGGGACAAAGTCTAAGCATTTCCTTGATACGCTCCCATGAATCATAAAGAGATTCCCCTTCTTTTTGAGTAAATTGGTAAAGCTTTTCCCTTAGTCGAGTGATTTTAGATGGGGAAAAAACCGGGCGAGGAATTCTCGCCTCATTTGATCCCATGAGGTGATGGAACCAAATCTTAGGGAATGGAACCAAGTGAGAGCTCTATCCTTGAGAGAAAAAGGGAAAAGATGCAGTCTTATGGCTTCTTAGTTTGCCTTATATGTTATAGTGAGTCGGTAGAAAGTTGAGATATGAAGATTGGGATCCACGTCGAAAATAATTTTGATGCACCAACTTAAGTTGGGCAGGCTTGATTTCAAAGTTTTCACCCTCAACCGTTGGATACACAATAATAGCACACGGCTCTCCAGTTGAAGGAATCGCATACTCTTTAAGAGCACGTTCTTCAGCCATGTCGATATTATTTTTGTGCTTTCCAAGAAGTTAACGGTAAAGAAAGAAAAGAAGAAAAGAAAAAGAAAAGAAAAAGAAGAGAATTCTAATCACTAAGAAAAAGTTAATTAAATTAGTTAACTCCCCGGCAACTGCGCCAAAAACTTGATAGGCCAAACCGCAAGTGCACGGTATATCGAAGTAGTAGTAAAAGAGAGTATCGTTCCGCCAGGGAGTTGTTCAATTTAACTAACTTTAAAAGAATGATTAGAGGAGAAGAAAGTTTATAAAAGAGGAGGTTCAGTTGGTTGAAAGTAAATAACAATAATAAAAAGAAGCCTTAGGATCATTGGTTCATCGTAATGACGAATCCTTCACAAACAAGCCTTAAACTTATAATTCTACGTTAGTCCTAATTTCTAAAGGCAAGTTTCTCTTAAGCATATCAAAGCTTCTTTCGAAGTCAGTGAGTGTATTCCTCCAACAACCACACCTATTCTCATGGGTGATTGCCTTTGGAACCCTTGAAGATCGAAACTTTATATGTCTCAAGGTTTACTAGACTATTCTCATGTTTCGCAGTCCTTGTCTAAATTCACTTGTTCGAATATCAAAGCTTTGCGTTCGCTTTATGAATTGATATTTGAGATGATGAATTAACAATTATCAAATCCTCCGCGTTCGCTTCCATAGTTTGATAATGGTTAATTCATGTTAAAATGGTGAATTTAGATTAGAAATTAAGGTTACATATAATTAAGGTTTAAGGCTTGGTTTGATCCGGATTACGTCATTAGCTTATCCAACGATCCCAAGACAAAGAAGTCTACTCACTCATGTTCATCGTAGACATGGGGAAGAAGAGAGAAAGCATAAAATAACAAGAAAGTAAAGAAAATAAAAGATGAAATTTATTAAGAAAGCAATTGTCACTATTGAATTCCAAGAATAAAGATGAATATTGGTGATGGAATGCTACTCTATTTATAGCTTACAATCGACTTAAAATCTAAGCAATTACAAGGGCTTTTCGGTAAAACTAGAACAGAGTAGCTTGGGCCCGAAGAAAAAGCAGCAAAAGGCAATCTGGAGGGTGGCACGGCCGTGCCATATGTTGGCACGGGCCGTGCCAAGCTTCTGACTTGTGGGAGACATATTTTTGTCTCCGTATCTTCGTATTTTTGCTCTGAATTTGCTCCAGACTCCTTTCTTTTGCTCCAAGGCTCCTTCCATCATATATTCGTTCCTGAAATATAAAATATGCAATTGAAGTAAAAAGATTCAAAAAGGAAATAATATTTAAATAAAATAAAATCAAATCTAAATAAAACTAAACTAAATAATGCATAAAATTAGACTAAATATTGACTCATCAAGTACAACTCATCCCAAATGATGTTTGTATCTCAGTTAATTGGATCACAAACATATCATGTATTTTCTCCCAACAAGTACCTGTTTTATCTTGGTTTTCGGGTGTCAAACATTGATTACGTTTGAACCTTTTTAACCGTTGATATCTCATTTTTTCTTGGGAAGGGAAAAAATAAGCAAAACCCTTGAGAATCGAGGTCCGGGAGTTGTTTTCGCTACGGGAAGGTGTTAGGCACCCATAACGACTATAGTATCCTATAGGAACCGTCTTTACTTTCTACGCGCGCGCTTTATTTTTAAATGCTATTTGAAAGTGATATTTACACCTAAGAGCTTACTAAATGAAGAATTGGAGGGAGGAGAAAGCGTTTGAATTTTTATTTTAGTTGAATTGAAGGAATATTGTTTCCTTGCCTACGTACCCTTTTAAGGGATCAAATCCACCGTAGTTCTCTTCCAAAAATATTTTTGTTTTTGTTGGTTGATTTTAAGTTTGAAAATTGGAATTTTGGAGAATGAGAGAGAGAGGCCTCAAGGGCATAAGATTGTGAAATCGTGAGGTTTGATTAGTGATTTTGGAAAAAAGTCAAGTATGATTAATTTTCATTGAAATTTGATTAAGAAAACAAAGAGAAAATGCAAAGGAGTTTTGACTCCTATATTTTTTGGAAAAGATTTTCAAGTGATGTTGTTCAAGTTTTTTGGAAAATTGATTTTTCTAAGTGTAAAACCTAAGCATTCATCTAAACATTCAATCCTAAACATACATCTAAACATGCATATCCTAGCCATACATCTAAAGTAACCAAGTGAGGTGTGTGCTAGTGTCGGTGTGAGTGTCGGTGTACATATTAAGGGTCCATTGTCTATATTACATCATTTCCCTACATACACACTACTTCCTTGTGGGAACTTAATCCCACACAAATGAATTAAAAGCAAAAGAAAAGTAAAGAAATGAGATGAGAAAGTGTGATGGAGAATATGCTTAGGATGTATGAAACATGAAACAAGAAAATGTTAGTAGCATAGGGTAATATCAAAGAAAATAAAGCAAGTAAAATATCAAGACAAAATCATAGAAAACTTCACAAAATAAAGCCAAAAAGTGCAAAAATATAACTAAAATTTACTCAAAAAATGCAAGAATCCTATTACCTAAAATTCTCACATTCTAATACATTTTTCCAAAGGTTTAGAATTAGGTCTTAAAATGAGAATTAAGGAAACATGATGAACTTGACATTTCCAAAGTAAACTTAGGCATATTCGCATTATTTATTCACAAATGTAACTTGCAAACCAAGTAATTAACCAAGATTCACGCACAAGCATCAAAACTATGTACAAACAGTAGCTAAAAATTCATAGAATCATATAACATGTATATCAAACAATCATCAAGAACATAGAATGAAATTGAGCAATTTTTCATAGGTTTTTTCACATAACATCAAGAAATAATGCAAGAAAATGTGATAATATTTTTTAACAAAATTTTCAGTAAACGAAATGCATAGAAACATCACAAAAATAACAAGAAACATGTACAAAAAGTTATAAAAAATTTTAAGTAATTTTGAGCATGATCAGAGGTGTAAAATGCTAAAACAACGTGTAAAATAGCAAGAAAATAAGAGGAATCACAGGATCTGCAAGAAATAGGCCCAAGCCCAAGCACATGGATGGATTTGGATTATCCAGAAGCCTCACAGCCATTGGATTGATCCAGATCCAAGTTTGACCTAGATCTAACGATCCAAAACACGCAGCGCATGGTAAACATAAACAGGCACACACAATCAACGTATCACATTCGTACACATCACATGGATCAGGATCTAACGGCTAAACGCAAAGGGAGAGCACGGTAATCAACAAGAACATGCATGCACATGATAAAATGGAACAAAAGTTTCTAAAAGAAAGAATACGTGAAAAAACTTCACAATTCACATGTCCTTCTCTCTCTAGAATGTTGTTAGAGAGAGAAACTCTCAATTTCACTTCTTCTTCTCCGATCATGCTTCGCCGGTCCGGCGCGGTGGCCGACCACCGCGAGGTGGCGGCATCACCGCGTCGGAAATTTTTTTTTACCCGATTCAAAATCTTTTTAGCTTTTTAACAATCCTTTTTCGTTCTAATCACGAATCCGGGCTTAGTTTTTCAAGAAAATCAACGGTGAAGCGTAGATCTGAGTTTGAAGTTTGAAAAATTTTGACACAAAAATGGAAAAGAAGAAAAGAGGAAGAAGTTGTTTACCTCTTGATCTTCACGAAAACGGTTCCGATCTAACTTTCCCTTCCGTTGCCGGTGCAAAGTCGCGAGCTCCTCTCCTCCTTCTAGCTAAACCACCGCGGTTTTGTGGTGTTGGACCGGTTCGGCTCCGGTTCGGACTCGGTTCGGCCGGTTCGGCTCTGGTTCGGTTCGGTTTTGTATGAACAGTGACGAATAGTGTTGGATTGATGATGATTTGTGTATGTGATGTTGCTGGAAAATTAGATGAAGGCTTGAATGTTCATGTGAAATTCATGTGATATTCATTGTGTTCTTGATTTTTTTGTAACTTTTGGTGGTGTTTGATCCAAAAGAGAAGAGAGAGAAAAGTGAAAATGTGTTTTTGTGTGATGTGGCAAAAAAAGTGAATAGTGTAAATGATGAGTTGGCCTATTTTTATAGGTGCCATGCAGTGATTCTGAACCAATGAGAAAGTGTCATGTGGACTACAAGTGTAACAAACTTTGACTGATCTCTAACTGCTTTGACTTTTGGGACTTTCCTGCAAAAAAGGAAAAATACAAGGACTGGACTGCAATTTTAACAAACTGGACTAAAAGTGCAAATTTTTTAGAAACTTTAGGACTAAAATAAAAATTAAAAATAAAATTGAATTAAAATTGGTAAACGGAAAATAACGTAAAGTGAAACGATTAAAAATGACAAAACGGACTAAAATGAACCAATTACTGAAATGAGGTACTTCAAAGTAACCTCTCTCTGTCAAAATTTCGCGTGAAATGACCAAAATGCCCCTAGGGACTAAAATGACTCGAAATGACTCAAATGCAATTTTTAAAATGGTTTTTAACAGGGAATTAAAGCAAGAATTCATACAAGCAAATTAAAAGACTCAGAGACAATTTTTCAAAGATTGAAAGAAATTTTAACATAGGAAATGACTAAAACGCCCCTAGGGGCTAAACTGACTCAAAATGACTTCAAATGTGATTTTTGAAATGGATTTTAACATGGAATTAAACAAAAATTCATTCAAACCAATTGAAAGGACTCAGGGACAACTTTTCAAAGATTGAAAGAAATTTTAACATAGGAAATGACTAAAATGCCCCTAGGGGCTAAACTGACTCAAAATGACTTCAAATGTAATTTTTTGAAATGGATTTTAACATGAGAGTGAAACAAGGACTTATACAAATCAAATGAAAAGACACAAACAATTTTCAAGGACTAAAATGAATTTGAATGCAGGAAATGACTAAAATGCCCTCCTTCATGAATTTTGCAAATAATATTGGAATAGAATGCAAAGAAAGATGCAATTGATCAGAGACAAATTCAAATGACTTGAAATGCAAGAAAAATATTTTTGGATGACTTGGAATGCAAGAAAACATAGACAAATACACAGTTGAAAAGATTTTTAAAGCTAAATTGAGAGATAAAGCAGGGTGAAATGTCAGTGTAAACAATAGCAAGTTGGCAATTCTTCAAGAGCAATAGACATATATTCAAGATAGAAGAAATATTTTGAATAAGTATTTTTAGGTCCAAAATTAGGGTATAACAGTACCGAAATCACCCACACTATTGCTCAAATAATTCTTCACTGCACCATGATCCCCTTCAACTCTGTTGATGGTTTTGTCGCCCAAATGCAAGACACAGTCTGTCCATTCCCTCACCATTTTCTCCTTAACAACATCCAATACGGTGCTCTCGACATAACTAAGAAACTTTGGAAAATCTTTACAAACATTTTGGAACTCCATTAATGTGCTTGCATATAATTCTTTTGTGGGTAATTTAACAATAACATCTTATGCTCTCATTATCTTCTTCACTACGTCACTTTGCTTTACCTCTTTCCCATCCTTTTTTACATCCTTCAGTTTCACTCTATAGTCAATGATGCACTTGGCTCTATCATTTTTACCAACATAAAAATAACAAAGTATTGCACTACCTTCAGGGAGCACAATTGCTACCGCATTCATCAAAGTCGTATCCATGTCAGTCACAACCACCTTTGGCATATTACTCTTTGTGTTAAGAAGTTTAAGCATCGTATCTAAAACCGAAACACAATTATCCTCTTTCTAAGCTGTCAAAAATCCAAAACCAACATAATATGTCAAATCAGTCGAGGTGACCCCAACTATCTCAAACATTGTCATCCTATACATGTTGGTTTTGTAGGTGCAGTCCATAACCTAAACTATTGGAAAATTGTTAAACAAATTAGAGGATGTTGGATGAGCCCAAAATATGTCTTGAATAGTAGTAATTTCACTTTGTGTTCTGGTGAAATAAACATAGTTGTGCTCCTCCAACTTTGAGATTAGATACTGCATCATTGTCTTTTCACCTCTGTTTGTCTTGAATATTTTTTGACGTTCATTGTATACTTGTTTGATATTAGTCATGCACTCTTGTCTTTTTCTCTTCAAATTTAACAAAATATTTTTTGGAAGCACCAAACTCTGGGTCAAGTCAGGTACAATCTTCTCATCATCCTCCCTTAATCTACCTGCAAGCATATGTGCGTCTAAACTTGTCTTCATCTCATGGTTGTGTACTCCATTAAGAATATTCAATCTCCAATCATTTGTTTCCCTACTAAGATATCCACTTGACACAGTACGGAAGCGTAGGCTAGCAAGCGCTAAACCTAGATAGAAACGAACAAGTTCGCAAGCGACAAACTTGTTAAAATAGGGTTCCGGAATCCACCAGAAGTGAGAGAAAATCTCGAATAATTTTATTGAATCAAAAAAGTTGCCTCTTAGGCTGCATAATGTTCTGTTTAATAGCAAAAAAAATAACAAACCCATGGGCCAAAATAAAACAAGACAAAATAATAATAGAAAGTTCTAGAGAATTACTAAGATTTGGCTAAAATAAAATACTATAAAATTACTAATAAAACCCTCTTACATCAGTCTCCTCCACCTCTGAAGAACTCGACCCCGAGTTCTCATTCTAATAATAAGAGCTTCCCAAGCGTACTGGATCCTCCAATGAACAAGAGACCACCCTCCTAGATCATTGAATAAAGTAATGTGGAATGGGTGAGCATAAAATCACTAAAATACTTACAGCTTCAAGACTGAAATATGAATCCCTTGCTGCCAACTATTTCCTTCACACCAAAACTTGCCTCTATCAAATACGAAGTTTAGCAATCCATGAAAGGTGAAGTACATTCTCCAACAAGCTTCATTAACAACAGCTACCATAGGAAAATTGAATTATCTTGAGTATTGTTGGTCCATAAAGGATGTTGAATACCCAAATATCATGTTGAAAGAAGGTGCAGAGTGTCCTTTACTTCCATACCCACACATCATTGCCAATTGTTTCTTATGTGCCAACCCTATTTTCTCTTGCATGTAAAGGTGTTATTTCATTCCTCTCATTTTTAATATCACATTTTGATCCATAAGATATCAATATCTCACACATTTCTCCATTACTTTCTCTTGCTGCTAACAACACTTGTGTATATCCATTTCCATCAAAACCATTCACATCATAATATCCTTCTGTTAATATTTTTTCAACAATGCTTATGTCTCCATAACAAGCTGCACTGTGAAGAGGATTCACGTCGGTTAAAATACTAATATTCAAACACCCCTTTTTAAGTGCATATTCAAACATCACCTTATGAAAATTTTACTTATTTTCATCATTTTGGTTCAAGTCTATGAGATTAAAAGCTGTTAAACCATATTTGTTTTTAAGATTGATTACATCAGCTCCAGCATGAAGAAGTACCTTGAAAGTATCCACATTACCCTCTGCAGCAGCTATCATGATAACTGAAAGTCCACTCCCGTTTTGTGATTTATATTCCGGTTTTCAATGAGTTTTTTCAAAGCATCTATGTCAATTGCACAAGTGACAAATAACAAAGCTGAAAATCTAGATGCATTGTTTGATTTAACACCTTTTCTGGATCTAATTATATCCAAAATTGCTTTCTGATAAACTTGAGCCCACTGATTAAAACTGGCTATTGAAGTTGCACAATGACCGGACGAAATTACTATCCCCAAGTCAGCTCCATCAACCAAATACCGAAGAATGTTGCATGATCCAAGTGGAGGGTCACGTGGACTGTTAGCAAATGCTTGGGTGCTAGCTGCAACTCTAACTTGTTCAAAATTCAGAACCTACACTACAATTCGAAGTGGAAGACCTTCGTTCTGTGCAGCGTGTGCAGATGCATCAGCAGTCAATTTCTTGACATTCAACAGTCCACATATGTTTATTTTCAGATTTTGTCAAACTTGGGAAGTGGATATTGATAGCTCTGTACAAACATCATGATTTGGTCTAGCAAAATCTGGAATTGACTGTGAAAAATCAACAAAACTAGAGAGGCTAAGATTAGGATCATGTGCAATTTCTTCAAGATAATTATCAACCAACTTTCTGAGATTCAATATCGCCATATTCCCTAAAATATATACACCAAAAACTCTATCTTTCATGTCAGGAACCTCAATTAATATCACACTTTTTCTTTGTTAGATATTATTGTTATTATTAGTTAGTAGTAAGGGTACTTTAGACAATTCCCATTCTATAGTATATATATGTTGTATAACTATGTACAGGGGTGTAGTTCACAATTGGTAATGAAACCCTAACCTTCTTACGGGTTCTTCTTCTCTGTCAGTGGTCTTTCTCTTCTTCCTCCTAATGTTATGCTACTAGATTGTCTATGTTAACATGGTATCACAGAGCTATGGTTGATTTTGCAATTTGGTTTTGATTTCTTTTCTGATTTGGTTTCCTCCCTCCGTTTTCATCTCCGACGCACCACCTCCGTTTCCGGCGGAACTTTCCGGCGCAATTCTTCTCTCTGGTTCAGGTGTTATTTCGTTGGTGGATTTGTTCTGTTCGTGACTGACAGGTTATCCCTAATTTTCTGCTATTGTTTTCTGTGATTGTGTGTGTTGGATTTTCTGTGATTGTTTGGTATGGCTAGTGATAAGGATGATTCGCTTCAAGCTGTTAGTGTTCATCTTATAGGACAGAACTATTCTTATTGGAGCTATGTGATGAAAAATTTTCTGATAGGAAAAGATATGTGGGGTTATATTGATGAAACTGTTGTTAAACCCACTGACAAAAGGGATGCTGATAAATATGCTGAAGCTTTGAAAACATGGATGAAAAGTAATTCAAAAATTAT
Source organism: Medicago sativa (assembly GCF_051527215.1). NCBI lineage: Eukaryota > Viridiplantae > Streptophyta > Magnoliopsida > Fabales > Fabaceae > Medicago > Medicago sativa. Next base: position 31,250,392 of record NC_140756.1, on the reverse strand, counting down.
TACTTGGATTAATAACTCTGTTGATCAGTCCATAGGTGTGCAACTAGCAAAATATGACACTGCTAAAGAGATTTGGGATCATCTGAAACGATTATACGTTCAATCAAACTTTGCAAAATGTTATCAACTCGAAAGTGATATTAGGGCCCTCAAGCAGAACAATATGACCATTCAAGAATTCTATTCGGCCATGACAAATTTGTGGGATCAGTTGGCTCTTATGGAATCTGATCAGTTGAAAGCAGTCAAAGCTTACATTGATCAGAGGGAAGAACAACGTCTAGTATGGTTTCTGATGGCTCTTCGTGATGATTTTGAGGGGCTTCGTGGGGGTATTCTGCATCGTACCCCTCTTTCTAATGTTGAATCAGTAGTTAGTGAATTGTTGGTAGAAGAAATTCGACTCAAGTCTCATTCCACTATGTCAGATAAGGGTATTCTCTCCACTCCTCCATCTTTTTTTGTTGCTGCTCCTGTTCAAAGAGGAAAACCTCAAGGGAGGGTTGGGATCGGTAATGATGAATGTGCTTTTTGCAAAGAAAAAGGTCATTGGAAAGCACAATGTCTGAAATTAGGGAGAGAGAATAGGAAGAATTTCAGGGGTCCGTCATCAAATGTTGTTGCTGCTGCTCCTTCTGCTTCTTCTACTGTTGGATCTAGTTCTGGTTATGCATACTCATCTGATACGTCTTCTCAACTATCTGATATTGCAGAGCAACTTCATAAGCTTCTTTCCACTCAATCACATGCCATGTCTGCCTCTTCTCCTAAAGGTTTGAACTCTTCAAGTGTGTCAGGTATTTCTCCTTCCATATGGATTCTTGATTCTGGAGCATCACACCATATGTCATATGATGATAAATCTTTTGTGTCTATGAATACTGTCTCATCTATGTCTGTTATGACTGCTGATGGCACCCCTATGCCATTAGCAGGCATTGGTTCGGTCTCTACCTCTAACTTGTCGCTCTCTAATGTTTATCATATTCCTAAACTTACTTTGAGCCTTGCTTCTGTTAGTCAATTGTGTGATTTCGGTTATTCAATTATATTTTCTTCCAATTCTTGTTGTGTACGGGATCCACATTCCGGGAGGCTGATAGCCATAGACAAGGGGGACTTTATGTTTTGGATGACTTGAGAGCTTTTGACACTGCAGCCGCAACATTCACTACTGAGCTATTATCTAGTTTTCGTTTGAATTCTTCTTCTTCTAGTTTTTATTTGTGGCATTCTCGTCTTGGACATGTTTCTGCTTCTAGATTAAAGTATTTGGCTTCTACTGGAGCTTTAGGAAAGTTACAAACCAGTGATATTTCAGATTGTTGTGGTTGTAAACTTGCAAAATTTTCAGCTTTACCATTTAATAAAAGTGTCTCTGTTTCATACTCACCTTTTGATTTAGTTCATTCGGATGTTTGGGGTCCATCACCAGTTTTTACTAAAGGTGGATCTAGATATTATGTGTCGTTCATTGATGATTATACTCGTTATTGTTGGGTTTATCTTATGAAAAACCGCTCTGAATTTTTTGACATTTATCATATGTTTCGTGCTATGGTGAAAACTCAACATAATGTTGTTATAAAGTGCTTTCGTTGTGACTTAGGTGGTGAATATACCTCAAATAAATTTTCTGAATTACTTGCTTATGATGGCACAATTCATCAAACATCTTGTACTGATACTCCTCAACAGAATGCGGTTGCTGAAAGGAAACATCGTCATATTATTGAAACTGCTCGTTCCCTTTTGTTGTCTGCTTCAGTTCCTAGTGAGTTTTGGGGTGAAGCAGTGCTTACCGCTGTTCATGCTATTAATGTAACGCCCTCCTTTTTATTTAATTATTTTTATTAAGTTAGAGTCTATTTATGTGATTTATTTAAATATGTGAGGTGTTAGTATTTTATTAAGTGGCATTATTCTATTATTTATAAGAATATGAGAATTATTAGCGTAAGTAGATTTGGAGGTAGTTTTGAGATTAGATGTCTTTTTATGATTTAGTCGATTTATTTTGATGAGTGGTATTTTGTTATGTTATATGTTGGTATTTACTAGCATAATATATTTGTTATTTGTTAGAGATATATTTGTTATTTGGTGTAGAAATATATTTGTTATTTGTTAGAGATATATTTGTTATTTGGTGTAGAAATATATTTGTTATTTGTGAGAGATATATTTAATTTAGAAATAAATAAGATTATGAGGAAAAAAGTAGTTTTGAGGTGTAAGAGAAATAAGAAGGTGTTATAAATAGAGAAGCTTAGGTTGGAAAGAGTTTTACGTTAAACCGCTTTTTGGAGAAAAAGGAGAACTCAGAGAGAGAGAGAGAGAGAGAGAGAACCCTAGGAACGAAGAACGCTGCTTTGATTTCAGAAAAACTATCTAAGGTAAGGGTGAGACTATCTTTCACTAATATTAGGTCTGTGAATCATTAGATTGCATCTAACATGCTTTAGGATGAGTTTGTAAGGGAGGAGTCTTTATTCTTCATAAGGGTTGTGTACTCATGTGGGTAGTGAAGGGTTTTGTTTTCCATTGATTTTTTTCGTAATCTTTTGATGATTCTTGTTAAATTAATATTCTTTTACATTGCTATAATTATATGTTTGATTTTTGTTTCTGATTCAATCATTAATTTAAATGTGATTTGTGTATTTTATGACTTGAATATATGCTAAGATGTTCATGTCGTATGCCTCTGTGTGTTCGAGAATTAATTTAATTGTGAGTTCGAGAATTACCGATTGAATTCGGTAAATGTAATTTTGTGAAGAGAGTTCATGACATTATAACTAAACCCATCAATAAGTTCATACAAGTCGTACACTAATATATATATGTACATGCCCTTCGTATATATATAAGTTAATTGGATAAAAAGAGCCATTTGCACTAACATGTATAAATATATATAGCACATGTGTACATGTTTTGTGATAGATTTCTAGTAGATTACTTGAAGCTGCCGAAGTCAATTAATTGTCCTGTATATACAATTGTGTGCAGTGAAGAATAATTGCCACCATATGAATTATGATAAACCTTTTGAGATCATAGTTATAATGAAAATTGTTCCTATTATTTTTAGATGATGTTTTATTTGATGATTAGTATTAATGTGTTATTTGAAGATGTGTGATTTAAAGATGGGTTATATAAAGATGTGATATTGTTATTTATGCACTATGTGTGTTAATTATGATGCTTATGTTGATGCGATCTTTAAAAATGTTGACGTTTATCATTTGATACTGTTAAGTTATGATGCCGATATGATGTGACTTTATAAATGTTGCATATGTTGTTGTTGATCTTATTTAAGATGTAAATGTCGGTCTAAGTCAAAGAGTTTGTTAAGTCGTCGAGTCGTTATGAAGTCATCAAGTTGTTAAGATGTCATGTTGTCAAGATGTTAAGATGTCATAGATGTTCATGAAGTTTCTAAGACGTAAGATGTTGAGTCCATGCATACTCATTTAAAGATGAGGGCTCATGCCCTGGAGCTTTTGCTCAACCACGACGATGGAGCTTTTGCTCAACTACGACGATGGAGCTTTTGCTCAACCAGAGACGAGGGCTCATGCCCTAGGAGCTTTTGCTCAATAAGCGACGAGGGCTTATGCCTAGATTGGTACCACATGCATTTGCATTTTCATGATGATTCAAGATGGTTTAAGACGTTAAGAGTTGCATAGTCGAGTCTAGATGCATTGTCAAGTCAAGTTGTTCAGTTGTGATGTTTTAACGAATTACTTTGTGATGCCTTTTAGTATGATGATATGTGACGATGATTGTGACTGCTATATGATGATATATTGCTAAGATGAAATGATGATGTCTATGTATTTGATTATAATCGTTAAATTATAAGATGTTTATATTGTTAAATGTAATTTATGATTTACGAGCTTAATATTATTGTTTGAGAAATCTCACCCCTTCTGCTTGAAAATGTTGCTCTTCGTATGGGTAACTTGCAGGTAACCAAGAGTAGGCGTGGTCGTGAGTGGACTCCTCACAGTGTGTCCTTAGGTGCTCTGATACGTAACGGGATGGGGATTTTGATACTATTTTCTGTTCCTTTACGTATTGCTTTTGAAGTTTAAGAATTATTATTGAACTAAGATTTATGAGACTTTTATGATGAGGCCTGCGTGCCGAGACTATTTCTATTGTTAAACTAAATCCGCTGCGAAGTTTTTAAATATTATGTTGATGAATTTTTGAAGGATAAATCATTATCTATTTTGTTAAGATTTTATGAATAAAGAGATGTAGCATTCCGTTTATGTGAATTACTCTGATAATTTATTATGAAATTTTTATGTTGGGAAAACGGGGTGTTACAATTGGTATCAGAGCAGGTCGGTCCGTCCGGCCAAGTAGATGAGTCGTTGTGTCGTGTCGTCATGTTTTCTAGTTAGTAGTTATGTTTTTTTTATGTGATCATGTTTAACTGACTAACTTGATGTGGTTTTTGTGTTTTGTTTGAAGAAGTAATGACTAAATTTATTTTCTCGTGTGCTTTGAATTTCGAGGACGAAATTCTTTTATGTTGGGGAGAGTTGTAACGCCCTCCTTTTTATTTAATTATTTTTATTAAGTTAGAGTCTATTTATGTGATTTATTTAAATATGTGAGGTGTTAGTATTTTATTAAGTGGCATTATTCTATTATTTATAAGAATATGAGAATTATTAGCGTAAGTAGATTTGGAGGTAGTTTTGAGATTAGATGTCTTTTTATGATTTAGTCGATTTATTTTGATGAGTGGTATTTTGTTATGTTATATGTTGGTATTTACTAGCATAATATATTTGTTATTTGGTAGAGATATATTTGTTATTTGGTGTAGAAATATATTTGTTATTTGTTAGAGATATATATTTGTTATTTGGTGTAGAAATATATTTGTTATTTGTGAGAGATATATTTAATTTAGAAATAAATAAGATTATGAGGAAAAAAGTAGTTTTGAGGTGTAAGAGAAATAAGAAGGTGTTATAAATAGAGAAGCTTAGGTTGGAAAGAGTTTTACGTTAAACCGCTTTTTGGAGAAAGAGGAGAACTCAGAGAGAGAGAGAGAGAGAGAGAGAGAACCCTAGGAACGAAGAACGCTGCTTTGATTTCAGAAAAACTATCTAAGGTAAGGGTAAGACTATCTTTCACTAATATTAGGTCTGTGAATCATTAGATTGCATCTAACATGCTTTAGGATGAGTTTGTAAGGGAGGAGTCTTTATTCTTCATAAGGGTTGTGTACTCATGTGGGTAGTGAAGGGTTTTGTTTTCCATTGATTTTTTTTCGTAATCTTTTGATGATTCTTGTTAAATTAATATTCTTTTACATTGCTATAATTATATGTTTGATTTTTGTTTCTGATTCAATCATTAATTTAAATGTGATTTGTGTATTTTATGACTTGAATATATGCTAAGATGTTCATGTCGTATGCCTCTGTGTGTTCGAGAATTAATTTAATTGTGAGTTCGAGAATTACCGATTGAATTCGGTAAATGTAATTTTGTGAAGAGAGTTCATGACATTATAACTAAACCCATCAATAAGTTCATACAAGTCGTACACTAATATATATATGTACATGCCCTTCGTATATATATAAGTTAATTGGATAAAAAGAGCCATTTGCACTAACATGTATAAATATATATAGCATATGTGTACATGTTTTGTGATAGATTTCTAGTAGATTACTTGAAGCTGCCGAAGTCAATTAATTGTCCTGTATATACAATTGTGTGCAGTGAAGAATAATTGCCACCATATGAATTATGATAAACCTTTTGAGATCATAGTTATAATGAAAATTGTTCCTATTATTTTTAGATGATGTTTTATTTGATGATTAGTATTAATGTGTTATTTGAAGATGTGTGATTTAAAGATGGGTTATATAAAGATGTGATATTGTTATTTATGCACTATGTGTGTTAATTATGATGCTTATGTTGATGCGATCTTTAAAAATGTTGACGTTTATCATTTGATACTGTTAAGTTATGATGCCGATATGATGTGACTTTATAAATGTTGCATATGTTGTTGTTGATCTTATTTAAGATGTAAATGTCGGTCTAAGTCAAAGAGTTTGTTAAGTCGTCGAGTCGTTATGAAGTCATCAAGTTGTTAAGATGTCATGTTGTCAAGATGTTAAGATGTCATAGATGTTCATGAAGTTTCTAAGACGTAAAATGTTGAGTCCATGCATACTCATTTAAAGATGAGGGCTCATGCCCTGGAGCTTTTGCTCAACCACGACGATGGAGCTTTTGCTCAACTACGACGATGGAGCTTTTGCTCAACCAGAGACGAGGGCTCATGCCCTAGGAGCTTTTGCTCAATAAGCGACGAGGGCTTATGCCTAGATTGGTACCACATGCATTTGCATTTTCATGATGATTCAAGATGGTTTAAGACGTTAAGAGTTGCATAGTCGAGTCTAGATGCATTGTCAAGTCAAGTTGTTCAGTTGTGATGTTTTAACGAATTACTTTGTGATGCCTTTTAGTATGATGATATGTGACGATGATTGTGACTGCTATATGATGATATATTGCTAAGATGAAATGATGATGTCTATGTATTTGATTATAATCGTTAAATTATAAGATGTTTATATTGTTAAATGTAATTTATGATTTACGAGCTTAATATTATTGTTTGAGAAATCTCACCCCTTCTGCTTGAAAATGTTGCTCTTCGTATGGGTAACTTGCAGGTAACCAAGAGTAGGCGTGGTCGTGAGTGGACTCCTCACAGTGTGTCCTTAGGTGCTCTGATACGTAACGGGATGGGGATTTTGATACTATTTTATGTTCCTTTACGTATTGCTTTTGAAGTTTAAGAATTATTATTGAACTAAGATTTATGAGACTTTTATGATGAGGCCTGCGTGCCGAGACTATTTCTATTGTTAAACTAAATCCGCTGCGAAGTTTTTAAATATTATGTTGATGAATTTTTGAAGGATAAATCATTATCTATTTTGTTAAGATTTTATGAATAAAGAGATGTAGCATTCCGTTTATGTGAATTACTCTGATAATTTATTATGAAATTTTTATGTTGGGAAAACGGGGTGTTACAATTGGTATCAGAGCAGGTCGGTCCGTCCGGCCAAGTAGATGAGTCGTTGTGTCGTGTCGTCATGTTTTCTAGTTAGTAGTTATGTTTTTTTTATGTGATCATGTTTAACTGACTAACTTGATGTGGTTTTTGTGTTTTGTTTGAAGAAGTAATGACTAAATTTATTTTCTCGTGTGCTTTGAATTTCGAGGACGAAATTCTTTTAAGTTGGGGAGAGTTGTAACGCCCTCCTTTTTATTTAATTATTTTTATTAAGTTAGAGTCTATTTATGTGATTTATTTAAATATGTGAGGTGTTAGTATTTTATTAAGTGGCATTATTCTATTATTTATAAGAATATGAGAATTATTAGCGTAAGTAGATTTGGAGGTAGTTTTGAGATTAGATGTCTTTTTATGATTTAGTCGATTTATTTTGATGAGTGGTATTTTGTTATGTTATATGTTGGTATTTACTAGCATAATATATTTGTTATTTGTTAGAGATATATTTGTTATTTGGTGTAGAAATATATTTGTTATTTGTTAGAGATATATATTTGTTATTTGGTGTAGAAATATATTTGTTATTTGTGAGAGATATATTTAATTTAGAAATAAATAAGATTATGAGGAAAAAAGTAGTTTTGAGGTGTAAGAGAAATAAGAAGGTGTTATAAATAGAGAAGCTTAGGTTGGAAAGAGTTTTACGTTAAACCGCTTTTTGGAGAAAGAGGAGAACTCAGAGAGAGAGAGAGAGAGAGAGAACCCTAGGAACGAAGAACGCTGCTTTGATTTCAGAAAAACTATCTAAGGTAAGGGTGAGACTATCTTTCACTAATATTAGGTCTGTGAATCATTAGATTGCATCTAACATGCTTTAGGATGAGTTTGTAAGGGAGGAGTCTTTATTCTTCATAAGGGTTGTGTACTCATGTGGGTAGTGAAGGGTTTTGTTTTCCATTGATTTTTTTCGTAATCTTTTGATGATTCTTGTTAAATTAATATTCTTTTACATTGCTATAATTATATGTTTGATTTTTGTTTCTGATTCAATCATTAATTTAAATGTGATTTGTGTATTTTATGACTTGAATATATGCTAAGATGTTCATGTCGTATGCCTCTGTGTGTTCGAGAATTAATTTAATTGTGAGTTCGAGAATTACCGATTGAATTCGGTAAATGTAATTTTGTGAAGAGAGTTCATGACATTATAACTAAACCCATCAATAAGTTCATACAAGTCGTACACTAATATATATATATGTACATGCCCTTCGTATATATATAAGTTAATTGGATAAAAAGAGCCATTTGCACTAACATGTATAAATATATATAGCATATGTGTACATGTTTTGTGATAGATTTCTAGTAGATTACTTGAAGCTGCCGAAGTCAATTAATTGTCCTGAGTGAAGAATAATTGCCACCATATGAATTATGATAAACCTTTTGAGATCATAGTTATAATGAAAATTGTTCCTATTATTTTTAGATGATGTTTTATTTGATGATTAGTATTAATGTGTTATTTGAAGATGTGTGATTTAAAGATGGGTTATATAAAGATGTGATATTGTTATTTATGCACTATGTGTGTTAATTATGATGCTTATGTTGATGCGATCTTTAAAAATGTTGACGTTTATCATTTGATACTGTTAAGTTATGATGCCGATATGATGTGACTTTATAAATGTTGCATATGTTGTTGTTGATCTTATTTAAGATGTAAATGTCGGTCTAAGTCAAAGAGTTTGTTAAGTCGTCGAGTCGTTATGAAGTCATCAAGTTGTTAAGATGTCATGTTGTCAAGATGTTAAGATGTCATAGATGTTCATGAAGTTTCTAAGACGTAAGATGTTGAGTCCATGCATACTCATTTAAAGATGAGGGCTCATGCCCTGGAGCTTTTGCTCAACCACGACGATGGAGCTTTTGCTCAACTACGACGATGGAGCTTTTGCTCAACCACGACGATGGAGCTTTTGCTCAACTACGACGATGGAGCTTTTGCTCAACCAGAGACGAGGGCTCATGCCCTAGGAGCTTTTGCTCAATAAGCGACGAGGGCTTATGCCTAGATTGGTACCACATGCATTTGCATTTTCATGATGATTCAAGATGGTTTAAGACGTTAAGAGTTGCATAGTCGAGTATAGATGCATTGTCAAGTCAAGTTGTTCAGTTGTGATGTTTTAACGAATTACTTTGTGATGCCTTTTAGTATGATGATATGTGACGATGATTGTGACTGCTATATGATGATATATTGCTAAGATGAAATGATGATGTCTATGTATTTGATTATAATCGTTAAATTATAAGATGTTTATATTGTTAAATGTAATTTATGATTTACGAGCTTAATATTATTGTTTGAGAAATCTCACCCCTTCTGCTTGAAAATGTTGCTCTTCGTATGGGTAACTTGCAGGTAACCAAGAGTAGGCGTGGTCGTGAGTGGACTCCTCACAGTGTGTCCTTAGGTGCTCTGATACGTAACGGGATGGGGATTTTGATACTATTTTCTGTTCCTTTACGTATTGCTTTTGAAGTTTAAGAATTATTATTGAACTAAGATTTATGAGACTTTTATGATGAGGCCTGCGTGCCGAGACTATTTCTATTGTTAAACTAAATCCGCTGCGAAGTTTTTAAATATTATGTTGATGAATTTTTGAAGGATAAATCATTATCTATTTTGTTAAGATTTTATGAATAAAGAGATGTAGCATTCCGTTTATGTGAATTACTCTGATAATTTATTATGAAATTTTTATGTTGGGAAAACGGGGTGTTACAATTAATAGAATCCCTTCGTCAGTTATATCAGGTTTGTCTCCTTTTGAAAAATTGTATGCCTCTGTACCTGATTATTCCTCTCTGAAAGTCTTTGGTTCAACTTGTTTTGTTCTTCGTTTGCAAGTTGAACATAGTAAATTGTCTTCTCGCTCTGCTATGTGTGTTTTTTTGGGTTATGGAGATGGTCAAAAGGGTTATCATTGTTATGAACCTCATACAAGAAAACTCAATGTTTCTCGTCATGTTATTTTTCTTGAGCACATCCCATGTTACTCATTTTCCTCTCACTCCCAGTCTACTAATAGTTCACCACTAATTCATATTGATCCGTTTGGTTCTAATGATAATGTTTCAAGTGATAGTAATGTTGAGAGTTGCAGGATAAACTCTATTCCCCAAGATGATGATGTCCCTCCGGCTGTCCAATCACCTCATATGACTGTTGATCCTCCTTCTCCATCTCCTCGTTATCCAACTCGTCAACGTACGTCCACTCAGTTACCTGAATTTATTTATTCTATGTACTCTGCTTCATTTGCTTCTTTCTTAACTACTATTCACAGTTTGTCTGAGCCCTCTTCCTACAAAGAGGCTATTCTCGATCCTCTCTGGCAACATGCCATGACTGAAGAGCTTTCTGCATTGCACAAAACAAATACTTGGGAATTAGTACCACTTCCTCTTGGAAAACGTGCTATTGGGTCCCGTTGGGTATACAAGATCAAAACTAAGTCTGATGGGTCAGTTGAACGCTACAAAGCTCGTCTTGTCGCTAAGGGATTCTCTCAACAGTATGGTATGGATTATGAAGAAACATTTGCTCCCGTTGCAAAAATGACCACTATCCGTACTCTTATTGTTGTTGCATCTATACGTCAGTGGCATATTTCACAAATGGATGTCAAAAATGCTTTTCTGAACGGTGAGCTTCATGAAGAAGTTTATATGATTCCTTCTCCAGGTGTTTCTCATAATCAAGGGGAAGTGTGTAAGTTGAAAAAGGCTCTATATGGTCTTAAACAGGCTCCTCGAGCTTGGTTTGAGAAATTCTCCACCGTAATCATATCTCTTGGTTTTAAATCTAGTGAACATGATTCTGCCTTGTTTATCAGGTCCACTAATCATGGTCGCATTATACTTTCCTTGTATGTTGATGACATGATTATTATAGGTGACGATGTTAGTGGAATTGATGAGTTAAAATTACAGTTAGCTAAGCAGTTTGAGATGAAAGACTTGGGAACTCTTCGCTATTTCTTGGGGATTGAAGTTGCCTACTCTCCTAGAGGCTACCTTCTCTCTCAATCCAAGTACATTGCCAACATTCTTGAACAAGCTCACCTTTCTGATTCTAGATCAGCGGATACTCCTCTTGAGTTAAATGTAAAATATGCTCCCGGTGATGGTGTTCCTCTACCAGATCCCACTTTGTACCGCACTTTGGTTGGTAGTCTAGTGTATCTTACGATTACTAGGCCTGATATTGCTTATGTTGTTCATGTTATGAGTCAATTTGTTGTCTGTACCACTACAGTTCATTGGGCAGCTGTTCTTCGTATTCTTCGTTATTTTCGGGGATCTCAATTTCAAAGTCTGCTCTTTCCCTCATCGTCTTCATTGGAGTTGCGTGCCTATTCAGATGCAGATTGGGCTGGTGATCCGACAGATCGTAAGTCCACTACAGGGTTTTGTATATTTCTTGGAGACTCTCTTATTTCTTGGAAGAGTAAGAAACAAAACATTGTCTCTCGCTCCTCCACAGAAGCTGAGTATCGTGCTATGGCATCCACTACTACTGAAATTATTTGGTTACGTTGGCTCTTGTTAGATATGGGCATCTCTCTTTCGAAACCAACTCCGATGCATTGTGATAACAAGAGTGCTATTCAAATTGCTCATAATTCAGTATTCCATGAACGTACCAAGCACATTGAGATTGATTGTCATCTTACTCGTCATCACCTTCAGCATGGAACTGTCACTCTACCGTTTATCTCTCCTCTCTACAGATTGCTGATCTGTTCACAAAGATGCACTCTATTAAACGTTTTCGTTTTTTAGTTGACAAACTCTTGATGCTCCTTGTTGACGCGTCGTGAGTTTGAAGGGAGATGTTAGATATTATTGTTATTATTAGTTAGTAGTAAGGGTACTTTAGACAATTCCCATTCTATAGTATATATATGTTGTATAACTATGTACAGAGGTGTAGTTCACAATTGGTAATGAAACCCTAACCTTCTTACGGGTTCTTCTTCTCTGTCAGTGGTCTTTCTCTTCTTCCTCCTAATGTTATGCTACTAGATTGTCTATGTTAACATTCTTTTCATTAGTCATGTATCGATTCAAAAGATCTTGCACCAAATCAATATCATCTCCTTCTGAAAATTTTTATCCAACAAGAATAGTAGAAGAATGTTCAGATAACCCGAGCCGCTGCAGTAACGCAGCTTTGCAAACAGCTTTTCCATTCATATTTTCAGCATTAAAATTTTCTGGAAGAAAATAGTCTGTTGAAGGATCCCATGTTGATTTCTCAAATCCATATGGAGCAACAGATAACATGTCCATCTCAATATTAGCAGACTTGTTGACATATCCAGCTGCCACAACATCAGCATCAATTAGCTCCATCTTCACCCCTTTAAGTGCCTCTAATGTTGGTTCAATATCAAGAATATGCAATATTACATGTTGATTTGTGCCCAGCATCATCCCTCTTGCAATCCTTGGAGCAAGTGCATCACCAATTTGTCCTTTGGTAGTAAATGAGAAAGGCAGATTGAGTGACAATGTGTGGACGACATCAGGTGATTAGATGAGAATGGTTTAAAATTTACCTCACTTAAGCATTGCAGATTGGAGGGAACCTCATAGCATACAAGCTTCAGCAGAACAACGGAATTCGAATCAGCGTCCACAGCAAAATTGAAATTGACTCCCGAATTTGTGGCAACGAATTCGTTTAGTTCATGACCGCAGTAAGTTATTTTCCCAAAAGCCCTTAAATCACGATCAAGTTTTCCTGCAAGTGCTAGAAGCAATGTTTTTTTTCCAGAACCCGGAGGACACAGAAGGAGTGTCATCCTTGATGGTTTAACAATTCCACTGACATGTTTGAGAATCTGAATCTCTCTCTTCTTGGATGGTGCAAGCCAAAACAATCCAAGAACATGTCAATCTGGTGGTTTCTTTGGCATCGGCAGTGGTGACCAAAGACCCGGTTGTTTTAGTGACAGAGATGGTATCGACGGAAAATATAGATTGACGATGACTGTTGTTTAACGGTATTCTCTATATCCTGACGTAGTCGGAAACGGAGGTTGGCGAGGCTAATATCTGAACAAGAAACATCATTCACCAACGTATATACTTCGTCAGAATTCGTCAAAAGCACATGTATGATATTCACCACACGCAACACTTTTTACACGAATATCACTAAGAGAATCAACTATTTTGGGGGTGCTAATGTCCATATCAATTCTTTGACCTAACCTAACCTTCCACGCTTCCCTTGACCCCAACAATAAACTTCCCCTTGTTTCGTAACTATTGCAGCATGGTTTCCTCTAAAGCTACATTTTGTACATCTAACATAGTGGTGGATTGGAGTAACTTTGGAACTAAAGAATAAATTGTTGGTGATTTCCAAAATAATGGAATCACTTTAGAACCAAAAGTTGTAACTCTTCATGGGAACCATTCATATACATTGAAACATTATTATTTATTATAGATAATGAACCATGACATTGATTCAAGTGTATATGGTTATAACCTTTGGCAAAAGGGTGCTTAATGAACCATAACATTGATTCAAGTGTATATGATCATAATCTTTGGCAAAGGGGTGCTTAATGAACAATAGCATTGATTCAAGTCAAAGGGATGTTCTCTCTCATGTGAAGAGTCATATAATGCACTATAAATGTTTGACATTTAGGCATTAGTTGGACACAATGTAGCACACAATTTTGGACAGAATTTTGTTACATTAACAACATAATTCTTCATCATTCTCTTACTCTAAATCATCCATCAATTCTCTAATGCATGAGTGAATTGCTATAAATCTGTAAAATACTGTTAGGAGATACGCTTGGTGTGGTTGTGCAATACACGTCAAGGAACTCATAGTATCCTGAAGGGGATTCGCTGGTCATTCCTTATTGCATCCAATATACAGTTATTGGTGGGGGCGAATCGAACCTAAAGGTTAGTATGGCAACCTCATACGCTTTGAGTTTACATGCATAACTATTAGACTTTTCAGGTTTCAAGTGCAGCAGCCTCTTCTCAACAATCAAGATATACAACAATCTTTGGAATTTATGTGCACACTTCATCGTATTCATCTTCATCATCTTCTTGGTCAAGTTATTGCAGCAGACCCCCAACACAAGTTCCAACAATCTTTAGGTTCGATTTATGATTTACTTGTGATTAAAGGCTGCAATTTTTGGGAGAGATGAAAGCTTACATTTTCATCCATGACTACGGTGAACGGTAAACAAATTCCATTTACGAATATATGTCGTGGAAATTTATGGATAAATATTTCATATGTGATGTGTTTATGTTAAATTTACATGTGGTTGTAGATAATATATGCATGATAAATTTTGATATGTATGAAATTTATCGTTTGAAATCGGTTTGATGTGAATTTGAACATGAGATAATGTGTATATAAGTGATTATCTATTATGAAATATTTAGTGTTCTAAATGCATGTGTATAGTATCTAAGTAAATATGAATATGTTAGATTTAACATGTGGTGACATATATATATACATGATTTAGAAATTGTTCAAGTATATGAATTTTGATGAGTATAGTAATATGTTAAGAATGTTTAAACACTATTTTATTTATGAAAGTAGTGTAGATAAATTGTCAAAATATCAAGTGGTTGCTTTAATGATATTATTTACTTTGTGTAAGAAATTATTATCATTAATATTGTGTTGATATTATATGTACATGATAATATGAAAAGTAATGGTTAATTTCTTGTTTATCATGATATTAAAATAATTTGGGTATGTTTTGAATTATCGTAAGTTGATATATGTTCATGGAAGAAAGTCATAGAAAATATTAATGATTTTGGTTCATTGTTTATTCTTCTATGTCATTATTTATTGAAATTTAGTATTGGACATATTTAAACATAAACTTGAATTTAACACAATGAATTTATGATATATGTATTAGTTATATGATAACTAAACTCAAAATGTTTGTGCTATATTTAATTTTATGTGGAGTATATAACTTGCATGTTTAATCCCATTTTATGAAGTTTGGTTATGACATTCTTTTATGATCAAGTTTTATTTTGCTATGTATGTTTAATGCATTCAATGTATGATATATCTTGGCTAGATATAAAAGAAAAGTTGAAGTTGGAATTGAAATGCATGTTAAATATTTTTATAGCAAAGGTGTAATGACATAAAAGTTTGTGTATTATTACAATATACTCAATTGACAAAAGTGTCATGGTTTGATGATAGTTGGTGAATACTATCAAGAGTATATAAGTTGATCCGTAGACATAGCTATGAGAATACAAAATCTATGTGAAGAATTGAATATTCAAAGTTTATAAAAGTTAAAAGAAAATCTTGCAATTATTTGACGAAATGATTGACAAGGAGTGATGTCTTTGGAAATGATGTTGAATACATTGAAGACATTATTAGGGAAGTGGTACAAACCCAAATCTAATTGATCACCAATGGTGGAAACTCAACCCACACTTGAGTAGCATCAAGTCTTGGGTTCAATGGTGAAAGTACACTATTAGAGTGATTGAAGTACTTGACAATAGATAACATCCCAAGGGGTAAAAGTACTTGGACCATAAGAAGAAAAAGGGTAGGATGAGGTTTTCCTCTTAATGGACATATAGCATATATTTGCTGGAATGCATACTTATGGGGCATTTCCGATATAGTCTACCTATGTGAGAATGAAGTTTGGCCGCTTCACGGAGTTCAAGGGTTTGACTCTTAAATTCTCATGAAAAGGGATATATGACACAATGCCTTCTTAATGTGTCATCTTACAAGTCTCTTTATCAATGGTACCGAGATTCTATGTGTAAGTTATGCACACTTGTTCTAATGAATAGTTGGTTCAAAGCTTGCCTACCATACTATTTGGGAATGAGCGAAAACTTAACTTACTAAGAAATGGTTCAAATCGCGAGATACCATTATCTGAAGGCATGGAATTTTTGGATTTATGTGATTTAGTATTTTGAAAATGGTGGGGGATTGTTGGTGATTTCCAAAATAATGGAATCACTTTAGAACCAAAAGTTGTAACTCTTCATAGGAACCATTCATATACATTGAAACATTATTATTTATTATAGATAATGAACCATGACATTGATTCAAGTTTATATGGTTATAACCTTTGGCAAAAGGGTGCTTAATAAACCATAACATTGATTCAAGTGTATATGATCATAATCTTTGGCAAAGGGGTGTTTAATGAACAATAGCATTGATTCAAGTCAAAGGGATGTTCTCTCTCATGTGAAGAGTCATATAATGCACTATAAATGTTTGACATTTAGGCATTAGTTGGACACACTATAGCACACAATTTTGGACAGAATTTTGTTACATTAACAACATAATTCTTCATCATTCTCTTACTCTAAATCATCCATCAATTCTCTAATGCATGAGTGAATTGCTGGAACCATAAATCTGTAAAATACTGTTAGGAGATACGCTTGGTGTGGTTGTGCAATACACGTCAAGGAACTCATAGTATCCTGAAGGGGATTCGCTGGTCATTCCTTATTGCATCCAATATACAGTTATTGGTGGGGGTGAATCGAACCTAAAGGTTAGTATGGCAACCCCATACGCTTTGAGTTTACATGCATAACTATTAGACTTTTCAGGTTTCAAGTGCAGCAGCCTCTTCTCAACAATCAAGATATACAACAATCTTTGGAATTTATGTTTACACTTCATCGTATTCATCTTCATCATCTTCTTGGTCAAGTTATTGCAGCAGACCCCCAACACAAGTTCCAACATAAATAATATTTTGGATAAACCTTTCATTCATAATCCCTACAAGGCAACCAATTCCCCCATCCGATATCATTACATCCTTCAATACGTTGTTATTTCCTACATGTGAGGAGGTGGATGACATGATAGATCTATTTGATGACAATTCCTTCTTGTACTCTTTTTTGACTGAATTGTCTGTTAGGCCATAAGTGCTAGAGAGGGATGATGCCAATGAATAAAAGTCAGATTTATATGACAAGCCATCAGAATAACACTGTTCAGAAAGTGACAAAGCAGGACTTGCACAGACGCTGTGTACCTGAGTAAATTGAGAGGTATCATATGAGTTTCTATTATCCTCGTTGCTTTTACCTACATCAACAATTTCTTCCATCTTTGAAAAACTCGAATCCTTAATAATTCCATTGTTTTCAGCATGAACGTTCGTAGCTGAAGGGAATGAAATATTGTGTCCATGTAAGAACTGTAAAAATTGTAGTTGGGGTAATCGAGAGGATGTGTTTGAGCATTTGTTTTGTGACGGATTTGATGCAAGTTATAAGAAATGGATTTTTCATGGAGAGGGACTATCTTCAAGAAAACCTTATGACAAAAACCATGAAAAATATAACTTGCACGATGATTTGGATGGGCTCTTAGAGGATACTTTTATTGCAACGCAATTTAGTAACGGCGAGTTTGATGATATCTATGATGACGATAGTGAAGATCTTGATGAGGATGCAACTAGGTTTTACAAATTAGTACATGATGCGCAACAAGAAGTATATGCTGGTTGTAAAAATTTAAAATTTCACTAAGTTATCGATCATTGTTCGTTTGTTGCATATTAAGAATCTTTATGGTTGGAGCAACGTGTCATTTAATATGTTGCTACAACTATTAATTGAATTGCTTCCTCAAAACTCTTGTTTACCATCAACTTTCCAAGATTGCAAGTATATCATTAAGGACTTAGGTTTTAGTTATGAGAAAATTCATGCTTTGTCCTAATGATTGTATCCTATATCGGAAGGAGTATGAGAATGAAGATATATACATGTCCTAAGTGTGGTCTTTCTAGATACAAAAAATGTGAGGTTCCAAAATCTAACAGAAAAGTACCATGCAAGGCAACTTCACCTCCCATTCCAGCCAAAGTTTTGAGATATTTTCCTTTAAAACCAAGGATAAAGAAGTTGTTTATGTCTTCAAAAACTGCTAATTTAATGAAATGGCATCATGAAGGCCGGACTAAAGATGGAAAACTAAGGCATCCAGCATATTCTCTTGCCTGGAAAACATTTGACTCTCTACATACAAATTTTGCATCTGATCCTCGAAATGTATGGCTTGGGTTAGCGAGTGATGGATTTAATCCTTACAAAACTATGGGCAGCAAATATAATATTTGGCCGGTAGTTTTAATGAATTATAACTTAGCTCCATGGGAGTGTATGAAGCAACCTTACTTGATGCTATCTTTACTTATTCCTGGTCGTTCTTCCCCGAAGAGAAATATTGATGTCTATTTGGAACCTCTAATTGATGAGTTAAAAGAGTTATGGGAGAGAGGGTTTCAAGTTTATGATGCTTCTAGCAAACAATTATTTGAAGTACACGCTGTATTACTTTAGACTATAAGTGACTTGCCTGCGTATACTATGTTGTCAGGTTGGCGTGCAAGTGGAAAGTTGGCATGCCCTGTATGTAGTTATGACACATGCTCAATGTACTTAAAACATAGTAGAAAGACATGTTATATGGGTCATCGGAGATTTTTAGACCCCAAACATAGGTGGAGAAAAGATAAAAAAAGGTTTTGATGGTAAAAAAGAAATGGGCAAATTGCACTGACCTCCCTTAAGTTTTGCCAAAATGTCACTAACACCCCCTTTATTTTGCAACATGACAGTAACCTCCCTTATTTCCTTTTACATCCATTCAAGGTTAACACCGTTAGCCCCATGTGATAAAAACAAAACAAAGAACTGTGAGTCTGCTCTGCCAATTTCATTCGGCAACTAGTATCTTGGCTTTTGCTGGGTTACTCTCCGATCACTTCAGGTTTTACTAAAAGCCATAAATCATAAATGTCTAAAACAGATTTATCCTAATTATTATTTAGGGCATTGAAGAAAGTTGATTCAAATTCCAGATACATGTTTAACCTAAAAAAATATTATATATGCGTGTAGTTGATTGAATATCTTCTATTGATTTAAAAATGATTGGTATGTTATCTTCTAAGAAAAATAAAATCAACCAAATTGAATTGATTTATCTAATTGAGCGGATAAATCGAAAGAAGCGCCTATATTAATGGCACATTATAGCAATTAGCAAGCATGTGTTTTGTTTGGTTGTTCTTCCAAGAATAATTGCAGGCTACTCCTATAACTATGTGATCGTGAGATCTCACATGCTCACCACTATTGGAGTTATTTCATCAGAAACCTTGGAGCACCACAGCTGCAAAGGCAGGAGAAGAGTAGCGGCTGAGTAAAATTAGGATAAGACATGAGTCTCACTATTACGATATTTTTGTTGTTGTTTTCACAGAGATTTAACACCGTTAAACTCCAAGGGATGTGTAGCTTTCAAAACAAAATAAGGGAGGTTTGTGTCACTTTACAAAATAGAGGGGGTGTGAGTGACATTTAGGCAAAACTCGGGGGAGGTCAATGCAATTTGCCCAAAAGAAATTAGAGTTGCACCATTTCCATTAGCAGGGTCTGCCATATTGCAAAAATTAGGTAATAGGCAAAATTTATTTGGGAAGATTCGAAAGAGGAAGAGAAAAGATGAGGATCCATGGACAAAAAAGAGTATATTCTTTCAGTTGCCATATCGGAAGACTAATGTGCAGCGTCACAATCTTGATGTGATGCATATAGAAAAGAATATATGTGAAATTGTAGTTGGAACGCTATTGAATGTAGAGGGAAAATCAAAGGACTGTCTCAATGCTCATCTTGATTTGGTGAAGGTTGGAATAAGGAAAGAAATTCATCCTATTAACATAGGGCCAAACAAGATATTACTGCTACCTTCAAAATTTACAATTTCATCAAAAGAAAAGGATATATTTTGTGGTATTTTGAAAGAAGTGAAGGTTCCAGAAAATTATGGTTCCAATATTTCCAGATGTGTTCAACTTGAACATCATAAAATTCATGGTCTTAAGAGTCATATACTGATGCAAGATTTGCTCAAAGTAGCAGTACGAAGTGCTTTGCCAAAAGAAGTCACAAGAGTTCTCATCAAGTTAAGCTCATTCTTCAATGTTTTTAGTTTGGCGTTATTTATTATTAAGTAACAAATTTATATTTCAGGGATAAGTTTGGCGAAAATTTTAAAGAAGTAGATCAAAATTCTGATGTTAATAAAATGGCTGTTAAAGCATGGAACTCCATGAGTAATGAAGTAAGTCCTCTAGTATATAACAACACATGCAATTCAAAACATGAGAAACTTAAGAAAAAAGGTACTACGTTTATCCCAAAGTTAATTGATTTTGTGTTATTGAACTCAATTTCTAATAATATTCTTATTGTATGAATTATCTTTGTTTATATTCTTTTGGTGTGTTTGATTGAATAGGCTGACCCCGGGATTGGCGGAATGCTTCACATTATAAGATCTGATTTCTGAACATTGTTTGATGAATTCTTGCGATTCCTCCTTTTGCTTGAGTTTCAGAGTCATTCAAATTTTGTTTTTGCCGTGTTCTGCCTCTGTTTGTGTGTTACTTAGATATTTTAATTGAGCTATCTGAAATGCATTCATTTGACTGTGCTCTGGTTTTCTTGAGGCTTCTTTTGATTTGGAAATTCACAATCATATAGATATTACTGGTTGTATTGGAGTTCCTTGCTATTGACTTGTTTCGGCAATGGTTAGTTTGCCACGAATAACAATGAGAGTATCTCTATGATTGGTGGCTTATTGATATGTTTGAAGCTTATGGTCACAATTTTCCTAGTTGATGGTTGATGCTTACAGATCCTGATTCCACAGATATGGAAATATGCATTTTTGGTTATTAAAGTTTCTTGTTTACTGCATAGCTATGAAAAATTGGACCTTCATCCTTGTTTTGTTGGATTGCTTTATATTGTTTAAGAACTGATATGTTTAAGAACTTTTGATATCAGCTAGCATGCATTATATTGTTTATTTTGGCAGGACAAAAAGTTGAATACTGTAAAAGGATGCGAGAAGATTTGAAGAAGAAAGACAAGGAAAATAAATTTGTAGAGTGTCAACAACTTGGAACAAAAAGAATCAAGCACAAAACAAAATGGAAGGTTGATAATATGGTTGGATAAATAAGAACAATGCAGTGGGATATTTTAGAGTAGATGTTACATTGGATGAAAACCTGTAATCGTTTTAATATGTCATTCAAATTGTGTTGCATAGTTCTAATTGTGTTGCATAATTCATTTTCATTATGCAAGAATAAGAACAGTGAAGGGGGACAATTTTAGAGTATGTAATTCAAACTTGTTATTAAAACTTGTATCTAATATTGGTTAATTCAAATATGAATGGAAGTTTAAGCAAAGACAAATTTGGTAGATTCAAAAAATTTTAGTCTGGACAATTTTGCGACACTTTTACAATTTCTCAAAAATTATAAATATAACACTTTTTTATTGTTACTAGTGATACAAAAAGTGTTACGATAATGAAACATTTGCGACACTTTTTAATTGTTACAGATAATACTATAAAATGTAACTAAAACTCTTTAGTAACACGGGCTTTACCTAACAGTTGTTAGAGAGATACTAAATTTAATTAGTAACATTTTTCTTGATTTAGTTACAATTTTCAAGTGTTACTAAATGTCATTATTGTAGTAGTGAACCCTAATTGGTTCACATCTCCGTTCTGATTGTTTCTGTTGTTGTAGTTGCGGTTGTTGATGTTTTCAATTTTAGCTGTCAACGCCACCATCTGATCTGTCAAAGCTTTGGCGTCCGTAGTTATACCGTTGAGGGTCGCGGTTATGCCCGTAAGCTCTGCCCTCGTCATCAGTTAATCTCCCATGGCTGATCCTTTAGGAAAAGAACATGAGTAACCTGCTCTGATACAAACTGACGCAGTACATAAGCGTAGGCTAGCAAGCGTTAAACCTACATAGAAAAGAACAAGTTCGCAAGTGACAAACTTGTGAAAATAGGGTTCCGGAATCCAGAAAATTTCGAATAATTTTATTAAATAATAAAAGTTGCCTCTTAGGCTGCATAATGTTCTGTTTAAATAGCAAAAAATATAACAAACTCGTGGGCCAAAATAAAACAAGATAAAATAATAATAGAAAGTTCTAGAGAATTACTAAGATTTGGCTAAAATAAAATACTATAAAATTACTAATAAAACCCTCCTACATCACCACGAAGCATGAACATACACCCACATTTTCTTCAGCTCGTTGCCTCGTGCTTCAATCTTTTTTCGGCACTTTGTGATCGCCACTCCTTTCACACAGCAATTGCAACATTGGATTGATCAAATTAGATCTATGTGTAACAATTGTAAATCCCGCCCTATTTGCTTGACGACTAACCACAATTGTAAATCATACCGTATTTCCATTTAACTTCTTCAGAAGAAAAAAAATTGAGTCGTGTCAACTTCGTTGGCATCAAGTGGGACAACACCGGAGTCAACATATAATGAAGCTTCAACATGGACGGAAGCTCCATCAATATTTGGTTTGGCTTCAACCTTAGGTTGTGTGACTTCTCCGGTATTATCGACAAAAATAGGTTTTGTCTCAACCGGATCATCATTCGCGTTTTCAACCAAAAATATAAATAAACAACTAACTAATGCAATAACATAAATTGCATAATGAATTGAAACAACAACAAAAAAAACAAAAAATTAGACAGTGGCTGCTCCTTTTGAACTATCGCATCGGTAGTTAACTACCGAAATCTCATCGGCAGTTAACAGTCTATGCTCCCATACTTCGGTATCTAACTGTTGATACATGCATGTTAGTGTTTTTGTGAAAACTGATAGCAAAATCAGTGCGTTGAAACCTTCTATGATTGCTGCTTCAAAGAGTTTGGACAAAGATTATGGAATTTTTTACTTTTTTATTTTATTTGGGGGTTTACATTGAAGAGGGGAAATAGGTTATGATGAAATAGTGAGTAGGAGTAGGTTGCTCTAATCAACAATATCAGTGCGCGTATCGCCAGTCAACTGTAGAGGAATATGAAACCGACGGTAGTTAACTATCTTGGGGCAATTAGGTCATTTCGTGGTACGCTTTAGCTCTTCTTCAAGTGTATTAGAGCAAGAAGAATAACAAAGCAAAGCTATTACTTAAGATACAAGTTATCTAGTTTAATCATGTAATTAGCTTATAATTAGAGAGTAACTACTTTAGTTAGTTCAGCTCATCTCTATAAATACCTATTGTACTCTCATTTACAATGTTGTTGAATGAAGCTATTTTCACTTTTTCGTTTCCATAATATGGTATCTAGAGCTTTTCTTTCAATTTCCAAGGCGGAAAGTTGTTAGAAAGTTAGTTACAGCTTCACCTTCATCTTTTTTTTTCTGAATCTTCACTTCAGTTTGACGATCCTTTGTGATTTTTGTTCCTTTCTTCACCATTCTTCTTCGTTTTCCTATAAATCAGTGAATTTCTTCGTTATTCGTTATGGTTCTTCAAAATCAACCGGACACTGAATCCGTCTTCTACGTTCATCCAAGTGAAGGACTGAACTCTGTTCTTGTTTCACCTCCATTGGATGGATCAAACTACCTCGCCTAGAGTCATTCCATGATTCGTGCATTTGGCGCGAAAAACAAATTGAAATTCATTGACGAATCCATGGAGATTCCTGATGAAGATGATTTGAATCGAAACGTGTGGGAACGATGCAATCATCTTGTTCAATCTTGGATTATTAACTCTGTTTTGCCTCAAATTGCTCAAACTCCTGTTTTCCATGAAAACGCCATCGATGCTTGGTCAGATCTTAAGGAACGCTTCTCCAGCCGATAGAATTCGCATAGCTTCTCTTCGCTCTAAAATCAACAACATGAAGCAAGGTTCTAAATCAGTGTTGGAATACTTCACTGAAATGAAAACTCTGTGGGAAGAGTTGAATTCTCATAGGCCTATGCCTCGTTGTACATGTCCTCATCCATGTCGTTGCGCTGCTATGAGAGAAGCTCGTTGTTACAGGCTTGAAGATCAAGTTATCCAGTTCTTGACTGGTTTGAATGACCAATTCAACGTTGTTAAGACACAGGTGCTCATGCCTAATCCACTTCCTTTTATTAACAAAGTGTATTCATTGGTTGTTCAGGAAGAAAGAAATAAGCTCTCATTGGCTTCTTCCATTAATGAACCTTTCTCTGTTGTTAATGCTGCTGATTCACGTAAGCCTCAAGGAAGAGGTAGAGGATATACTAATGGTTTTAAACCACCTAGACATTGCACATTTTGTGGAAAAAGCAATCATACTGTGGAATATGGTTATCAGAAGCATGGACACCCTAATTTTCCTAAACAAAATTCCTCTGTGAATGCCTCAAGTAGTAATGATGAAGTTGAGGTTCAACCAGGAAGTTGCAATGCTTATTCTTCTTCCAGTTCCACTATTTCTCAAGAGAAGTATGATCAACTTCTTAGCTTGTTACAACAAGTGAATTTGCTTCCTGCAGCTTCCACACCTCCTTCATCTGCTAGTGCCAATCATATTCACATTTCATCTGCTTCAGACTCCACATTGTCTATGCAGTCAGGTATATCTTCCATTTACTCTTGTTCTATTAGTTCTAAATCTGATGTTTGGTTTTTAGACTCTGGTGATAATGAGCATATTGTTAATAATACTCATTGGTTCACTTCTTTTCATAAAATCAATCCTAGACCTATCAATTTTCCTAATGGTTCATCTGTTTTAGTTGAGTATGCTGGCACCATCCATTTCACACCTCATTTTTATTTTGAAGATGTTTTGTATTCCCCATCATTTACTCTTAACCTCATTTCTATTTTCAAAGTGTGTTCCTCTTTGAATTGTTATGCAACCTTTCATAACAAACAATGTTTATTACAGGACCTTCACTCCCAGAAGGTGATTGGTTTGGGTGAACAATTTGAAGGTCTCTATAGATTAGTTGTATATTTTTCTCAATTTCCTTCACACAATAAAATCTCTGTCAATCATGTTGACACTGATAATTTTACTATTCCTGCGTCTGCCTTATGGCATTTTAGACTTGTTTATGTTTCCCCTAAAAGACTCAATCATATGTCTCAATTGTATCCCACTTTAACTGTTGATGCTCATGCCACTTGTGACAATTGTCAATTTGCAAAACAAAAAAAAGTAACCATTTTCTTCTAGTATTTCTGTTGCTTCTAGCAAGTTTGAGTTTTTACACTTTGATATTTGGGGTCCTTTATCCATCACCTCTATTCATAATCATAGATATTTTCTTACTATTCTTGATGACTATAGAAGATTTGTTTGGATAGTTTTATTGAAGTCTAAGTCTGAAGTTTCTCAACATGTCAAAAATTTCATCAATCTCATTCAAACTCAATACAATATTACACCAAAAACTATCAGATCTGATAATGGGCCTGAGTTTTTACTCAATTCTTTTTATGCTTCTAAGGGAATTGTGCATCATAAATCTTGTGTTGAAACTCCCCAACAAAATGGGAGAGTTGAAAGAAAGCATCAACACATTTTGAATGTAGGAAGGGCTCTTCTTTACCAATCCAAATTACCTGCTTCCTATTGGTCTTATGCCCTCCTACATGCCGCTTTTATCATCAATAGTGTTACTTCACCCACACTCCACAATAAATCTCCCTATCAAATTCTTCATGACAATATACCTGATGAGCACTCTTTCAAAGTGTTTAGTTCTCTTTGTTACTCAACCACCCTTCAATCTCAAAGAACTGAATTGTCTGCTAGAGCCAGAAAATCTATTCTTTTAGGCTATGCTATTGGTTACAAAGGGTATGTTCTTTTAGATATACATACAAGAGAAATTCACATCTCTAGACATGTTCAATTTCATGAACATATTCTACCTTATCCTTCTAATCCATCCACTATAACCACTGCTTGGGAATATTTCTCTTCTGATGCTTGCTCCCCAAGTAATCCCATTTCTGCTACTTCTATCCCTGTACCTTCACCTTCTCCACCTTTTATAGATGCTGACACCCCACCACCTGACACCACAAAAAAACGCGTTTTTTCCGGTGGTTTTGTTCCGGCGGTCATTGTTGACCGCCACTATATCCAGTGCATTGCGGCAGTTTTTATAGCCGCCGCTTTTTACGGTACATTGCGTCGGTTTCGACCGCCGGTATTAACAAGATTTAATTGAATAATATTCCTTGTATGTTATGGCATTTTTGACTGCCGGTATAACCTCTTTAATTTTTCCAGCCACGCGCACTAACTTCCCGCTATTGTTTTCCAATTATTTAGAAAATCCCTCCATCTTTTTTGTTCTCAACACATAATATTTTATTTTATAACAAAAACCTAAACTTTCATCTTTTTCTCTCAACACATAACTTTTTTTTTCTCAATCCAGAAAGAACATGATGAAAACACAGTAGGACCCTCAATTGCAAACCCTCAAACACCATCAATTCATCCAAAACCCATCGATTCAAACACCGAAACCCTCAATTCCAAAACTTCAAACACCCAAATCGAAATACCCAAAGCTTCAATCACCATCGATCGATTAATCCAATACCCATCTTCAATTGAAATTCCAAAACCCTAACTTCCAAAACCCTCAAACCTTCAGCTTTGAATCCAGTGAAATATTTTTTTGGATCTCACATTCTCTTCCCTCTCTACCTTCACAAATTTCGCTGATTCTCGGTATTGCGATAATGCTTCTTTTTTCTTTTTTCTCTTTTTTATTTTAATTTTTGTTTAATTTCACGAAGCTTGTATCTGAAGTGTTATTAGATTCTTTGATTTTTTTTTATAGTAATACTGTTATTATTTACTGATTTTTTTTCTCTTCATGATTTTAAAATGCTATTTATGAATTTATTAATTTTGGATTAGTTTGTGTTTTTTTCTTAGTCATGTATAACGTTTGTCTTTTATATTGATGAATGAGTCAGTGAAAATGGAGTAAAGAGATAAATTTAAGATAATATATGTATGCTTAATCTTTGGTTTGCTTAGGTTAATCTTTGCTTAATCTGGAACCTGAAACTGAGTATGAAGTTTGCTTTTTCTTTGCTCAATCTTTGGTTTGTATTATTCTTTATTTTAGTTTGTGCTTTAATTCATGCAGTTGAAAATTACCCCTGTCTCCTGTTGTTGAAGAGAACAAAGGTAAAATAGAAAGAACCCTTCATCCAGGTTCTTGAACAAATATTGTGTATGTTACCACTTCTGATATGAACTTTTGATTCGGTGTATTTTTGGATTTGTTACTTTATGTTTAGTGCAATTTCAATTTAATATTTTTAGTTTGGAAGCTATTTGAAGTTGTATCATATGGTCGTTTGAACTCATTTGATCTTGTCAGCTGATTTGTGATTCAAATTTTAGTATATTAATTAGGTTGGATTAATAGTTTAATGATAAACAAACAAAGAGAAAGAAAGTTGCGGTGTACTGTAATAGTGTATTGTTGTAAACAATGATGTTTGAATATTAGTCAGTTAAGTAATCTTTAGGTTGTTTTCTCATGTTAAGCATCAATACATTTTTGAACTTGTATTGATGAATACTAAACACTATCATATTTTTTGTGAAATTGATATGTACTACATATCAGTTTAACTCTTATATTAGTTATGTTATTTCTTATTTTCAAAGCTTGTACTTAATTGACTAATTTCTTTTACCTTAATTCCATAGTTTAATTAACATT
Organism: Medicago sativa; assembly: GCF_051527215.1. NCBI lineage: Eukaryota > Viridiplantae > Streptophyta > Magnoliopsida > Fabales > Fabaceae > Medicago > Medicago sativa. The sequence continues at coordinate 31,222,517 of NC_140756.1, read as the reverse complement.
CTCATAATTCCTATGCAATACTATTTGAAAGTTGTTTTTGGTTTTAACAAAAATCAGTTCTCAGAACTTCTGATGATGGTCGAAATTGGTTCAATCTTTTCTGAGAATTTCTTCCTTTGATCCTTCCATACTAATGATTGTAATGATTATAGTTAAAGAAAGCTAGCTAGTTTGTTATGTGATTCTTCTTTATAAGGATAAGTGTGTATAACAGAATTTTCTCATAATAAATCTAGGTTGAATTGAATGTACCTTTCTTTCCATAGTCATGTTGGTCTCTTTTTCTTTGCTCTATATCAGTCTTTTCATTTCTATAACTTTTGAGTTTTCTTTGCTTTATATTTTGACCAAAATTATTCTGTCAACGACTGATTTGTGTGACTTAGGGCCTTATTAGCTTACTTTGATTTGGTTTTATGCATCCATGTATTTGATTTGATGATTGAGCCTAACTATAATGTAACATTTTGCCTTATGGTAACAGATTTTACCTTATGGAATTGAAACTTGGATTAGAGATGGATGTGGTTGGTAGGGAATTGAAACTTGGATTAGAGAGCTTGAGATGATTCACTTCACATTTGTCATTAAATGATTAGTTTGAATGATTAGTTTGAATTGGTAGGGAAGGGAATTGAAACTTGGATTAAATGATTAGTTTGAATTGGTAGGGAATTGAAACTTGGATTAGAGAGTTTGGTGTTTTCCTGTTCTTCATATAGTTTTGTTTTTCGGTTAAGTGCAATGTATTACAATCCTGTTCTATAATCTATGTAGTTTTGTTTCAGTACTTTGGGAGAGTTACTGATAGAAAAGACAAGTGATAATCCATATGCAGGAATCTTACAAATTGACAGCAATTAGAAATGTAATATTTTTGGAACTTTTAATAAAGTATTGATGAGGCGTGATGGTGGTTTTGCTGCTGTATTTGTTACGGCTGGCTGGGAGTTTCCGCTAAGGGCCTGCTTGTTTTTTGGTGCCTACATGTATCTTGGTGCCTGTGTGTTTGTTTTCTAGCCTTTTTCCTGTTTGCTGGACTGATATTTCCCTCCTGGTGTGCGGTTTCCTGCCATCAGATAGAAATTGCACTTCAAATGATGAGTTAGTTTGTATTGAGGATCTTGTTGAGCTGCGAGAAATAGGTAATAATCATTATCATTGTTTTATCATATTTGTTTGCAAATGCATTAAGATTTGTTGCAGAGATGTTGCGTAAATTGACCCGGTATATATACATTTTATTTTTCTGGAACAATTGGATTAGATTTGATCATTGAGATGTATACTACATTCTTCTCTATACGTGTGCACATAGTTATTGATAAGAATTTTTTTTGATTGATTAGTCATAGTTTAGTACAATCTGTAGTTGTCCCTTTACATGATCAGGATTTCATTTAATTCCATATCTCTTTGTCTTACACTTATAGAAGCACCATGACTCTCAAATATTTCAATCCTAATTATTATTATGCTTATAGTTTTCTGATTGACTCTTTAACTAGCAGTGGGACTGCTCCTTTATGAGGAATAAAACTTTTTGCAAGAGGGAGGAGCAAGCATGGAGAGGGAAGTTCAACTATACTACATGTATACAATGTAAATTCAGTTTCATATTGTCATAAACCTAGCAACTAGTTCATTGTTGAGTAATAGAATGGCTAGATTATCTCATTGTTGAGAATTTCTCATCATTTTTATATGTTATCAACATTTGTATATATGTTTCTTATCAATTTTTATCAATGTATTATATTATTTTTGGGCCATAAAAATTCCTACTATCTATCTAATAATCATTATTTATATTAATTATTATTTTTTTGTAAAAAAAGTGGTAATTGTGGCGGTTAAAACTGCCATAATTACCAGTTCTTTTTTAATCCAAATGCAAGAATTCTGGGGATTTAAACCGCCACTAATAACAAAAATATAGCCGCCAGTTTAAACATTGTGCATTGCGGCGGTTGTACGGGCGGTCAACTGCAAACTGCCAGTTTACACCTACTGGCAGCAAAAATAACGGCAGTTTTGAAACTGCCAGTGAAGTTTATAGTGGCGGCTAAAACCGCCGCAATAAGCAAAAATTATCCGCCGGAAATTACGCGTTTTTTTGTAGTGTGACCATGCCAATCTTATTTCACATATACCATCCCAATCCCCACCTATTATCAGAAAATCTACTAGAAATACTCATCCACCTACTCATTTGCAAGACTATGTATGCAATGCTTCCACTGCTTCTGTTTTGCCTGATACTTCATTTGTCTATCATCCCTTCTCTCATTACTATTCATATAATAACTTGTCTTCTTCTCATTGTGCTTTTGCTCTGTCTCTTGATTCTCACACTGAACCAACCACCTATGCTGAGGCAAGCAAATGTGATTGTTGGAAGCAAGCTATGAAAGTTGAACTGCCTGCTCTTGAAAATACTGGAACATGGAAACTGGTTGATCTGCCACCTAATGTCAAACCTATAGGTTGCAGATGGATATATAAGATCAAATATCATGCAGATGGCTCCATTGAAAGATACAAAGCACGCCTTGTTGCTAAAGGGTACAATCAGATTGAGGGTTTAGACTACTTTGACACTTATTCACCAATTGCAAAATTAACAACTGTGAGAACTGTTATTGCTTTAGCTTCTATGAATCAATGGCACATTCATCAACTTGATGTCAATAATGCATTTTTACATGGTGATCTACAAGAAGATGTATATATGCTTGTTCCCCAAGGCATCACTCCCAACAAACCTAATCAAGTTTGTAAACTCATTAAATCTCTCTATGGGCTCAAGCAAGCAAGTAGAAAGTGGTATGAGAAGCTCACCTCTCTCTTAGTTCACCATCATTATGTTCAATCTGCTTCTGATCATTCTCTATTCATAAAGAAGAGTGATACTTCATTCACAGTTTTACTTGTGTATGTTGATGATGTGATCATTGCTGGCAATTCCCTCTCTGAATTCCAAGCCATCAAAGCCATTCTGCATTCTTCATTTAAGATCAAGGATCTTGGCCAGTTGAAATATTTCATTGGTTTGGAGGTTGCTCACTCTTCACAAGGCATCTCTCTTTGTCAAAGGAAATATTGTCTTGATCTTCTAACTGATACAAGCTTTTTAGCTTCAAAACCTATTTCTACACCATCAGATCCATCATGCAAACTGCATACTGATTCCAGCTCTCCTTATTCTGATGTTCCCTCCTATAGAAATCTCATAGGAAGATTGATTTACCTCACAAACACCAGACCAGATATCACTTATGTTACACAACAACTTAGTCAATTCTTGAATTCTCCTACTGAAAAGCACTACACAGCTGCTACAAGAATTCTAAAATACTTGAAGCAATCTCCTGGTCAAGGCTTGTTCTTTCCTAGAGATTCTTCTTTATTTCTCACTGATAGATGTTTGACAAGTGCACCAAATACTATCGAAGTAGTAAAAATATCGATCCCACGAGGACTGTTTTTAATCTCAATAATTCAACTACGTTGTACTTTAGGATGTATAAAGGTTATTTTGATTTGCCACTAGGCAGTATATTGGTTTGATTGCATAAAAGTAATTGCTGAAAATAAAATTGGTTTTTAAGAATAAGAGAGAGATGAGTTTAGGTCTTTCGAATCATCGATGTTCCCCTAATTGTTATGTTGCACCTATTCGTATGAATGATCTTCTAATCCCGCGATAGTTAACAAAATAGTCCTAATAAATCCCTTGAGTTAGGACCCTCTTCTTAAACTACAGCCCCTAATCCCTTAGGTGGTCTAATAATCTTTGAAGGTTTAAAGCACGTTAACCTAATATCACTAATAAACGATTATCCATTCCTAGACTAACCATGTTTATTAGAACAATTCAATAGGTCTAAGTAGAAAGTTATGGTCAGTAGTCATTCATTCTCACTAAATCATATTTATATTTGATCAGGATATAAAAAGCATTAAGAACAATTGAATTGAATAAAGACTAGAATATCATTCACAATAAACAGAGTTTCACAACATAATATCTCAATTAGGGTAACAACGAATCATTTAAGACCTAACCTCTAATGGATTTAGCTACTCATAATAGTGTTTACAAATAACATAATCATTAGAGGTAATAAAACATACACAAAGTGGTTGGAAGATGAAGAAATCGTCCTCCTGGTCTTCCTTGCAGTTGCAAAATCGCACTTGGCTCTCTAGAATTCGTAACCCTTGTTTTAGGAATAGACTTCAGCATAAATAGGCACAAAATATCGCCCAAATCGTGTCACGTTTTAAGTAAATCGTGACACGTTTTCACCTTGTAGAGCAAGAAAACAATTAGGGTTTCTCCAAATCGTGGCACGTTTTACCAATCGTGCCACGTTTTCAAATGTCGAACCAAACCTTTCTGAAGCTTCTCAAATCGTGTCATGTTTCATCCAAATCGTGACACGTTTTCATTCTTTGCTTTTTTCTTCAGTTTTTCTGCTCTTTTGCTGCATAAGTCTCCTTGTGAACTCCATTTTTGTGCTAAAATACATCTAAAATTACGTAATGACAAGATGTCATCACTCACAGGCTATTCAGATGTTGATTGGGCGGGTTGTTTAGTCTCTAGAAGGTCCATCTCTGGTCAATGCTTCTTCCTTGGTAAATCCCTCATCTCTTGGAGGACCAAAAAGCAACTGTCTGTTTCTAGATCTTCCTCAGAAGCTGAATATAGAGCTTTGGGTGCAGCTACCTGTGAACTGCAGTGGCTTCTTTATCTTCTTCAGGACCTTCATGTCACCACAGTTAAACTCCAGTGCTTTATTGTGACAACCAAAGTGCATTGCATATAGCAGCAAATCCTGTGTTTCATGAGAGAACAAAACATCTTGAAATTAACTGCCACTTGGTTAGAGAAAAGCTGCAAGCTAGAATCATGAAGCTTCTACCTGTATCTTCCAATGATCAATTAGCAGACTTCTTTACAAAGCCATTTTTTCCACAACCTTTTCATAATCTTCTATTCAAGCTAGGAATGCTGAATATCTACCATTCTCCAGCTTGTGGGGGGATATTAGGGCAAGAAGAACGACAAAGCAAAGCTATTACTTAAGATACAAGTTATCTAGTTTAATCATGTAATTAGCTTATAATTAGAGAGTAACTACTTTAGTTAGTTCAGCTGATCTCTATAATACCTATTGTACTCTCATTTACAATGTTGTTGAATGAAGCTATTTTCACTTTTTCATTTCCATAATAAAGTGTAAACTGCAATTTTGAAACTTTGAAACAACACTCTCTTTGGCCTTAAAATATAATTTTGAAAAGAATATATGACTTGGATAAAAGTTGATGGACACCAAAATCCATAAAAAAAAAATACAAATATTGGGTTAGAGACCCATTTTTTTTAGGAAGGGACAATATTAACGGATTATATTTATAATCATGACTTACCTTATCCACTTCACTGATTCTTTTGTGGTTTCCATTCATATGTGTGTGATCATTTGAAGCCATTGGAGGAGAACACAAAAATTAGCTTGAATGTATTGTTCTTAACAAGCTTGAAAGTTTTGTTTAATATTTTACAAAATGACACGATTGCAATGCACAATACTTTACGAGAACCTTGTGAAATGTGTTCTAAAATGGTATACCTGCACCTGAAATGTTAACCGGTGCCTCAAGGGCACTGGTTAAGGAATCAAATGTAGAAACTATTACATTGGAGTTTGTGTTGTCAACTCCTCAAAAGTATAAAAAGTGTTACTTTTATTTTAAAATTTCCATTTTTAGTTCCCTTAACCAGTGCCCCGGGTGCACTGGTTAACATGACCCTTTCTTTTAATATATTTGTGTCACTACACTCTTATTTTAGGCAAAGAAAGAGGGTGTAGAGACATCACTAGTCCTAGTCAACTTAATTTAGAAAGAAAAAAAGGAAAATACTCTCACAAGCAATTATTTATTGGATTATTCTTGTATGTTCATTGCTCACAAGATTATATATATAAATCTCTGTCCAAAAAAAATTATATGTAAATCTCTTCGGTATAATCACATAATATTAATTTCATTTTTTTTAAATTATTTCAAAAATAATCAAACACTTTATTAGTTGAGTTGAATATAGGTAGTCAACTTTTTGTTTGTTCTTGTCAAAAAAAAAACTTTTTGTTTGTAAGATTTACAAAAAAAAAAAAAAACTTTTTGTAGGATTTACAATCTAATAATTGCCGATATAATCGTTTAAAAAAAATTAAAGATATCGTTTTTTTATCCAATCCTTATTTATTAATTTTGTTAGGTCTGCAACAATTTAACCTGATATTTTCCCGCTCATTTGCTATATTAGGTTAGTAGTAATTTAACCTAACAAATTTCATCTAAGAAGGGGGTGTGGTTATGGTGCATAAGGAGATCCTTATGCACCGTGCATAATTGCTTTCTACACCCCAAGTGAAAGTATTTTTTTTATTTTTTAATTTTTTTAAAATTTTTTTATTTTAATTTTTTTAAAAAAAAAAAAATTTCCAAGTGAAACCATAAAACATGAAGAACATTAATAATTCATTATAATTAAAAAAAAACATTTTTCATTGATTTAGTTGCTGATGATGTAAAACAAAATAACTTCAAAACCAAAATAATTGTCTAATGGTTTTGCTATGGGTATGGTTTCTGTGAGTTGTACTTCAAAACCATTTTGCTGTGGAAATGGTTTCTGTGAGTTGTACTCCAAAACCATTTTGCTGTGGGAATGGTTTCCGTGAGTTGGACTCCAAAACCATTTTGCTGTCAAAATGGTTTCTGAGTTGTACTCCAAAACCATTAGATGTACTTAATGGTTTTGAATTTTCTTTTTCAACAATTCGCAGCAAGAAACCTTCGTCGGAGAAGACAGAGGAGACAAACCCATCGCAAACACAAAGTCCATTTTCGAAAATCAATATCTCCATTGTTCATTATCAAAACCTCTGGTGCACGATGAATAATTTCTAAGGACATGTTGAATTTTGCAATTTTTTACCATAAAGGATTTTCTGTTGTGCGATAAGAACCATTGTTCTGTAGGATTCATCAATTAATTCGAATCTGTATCAATATCTATCTATTTCGTCGATCCTTTTTTTTCGATTCTGATTCCTTGTTTAAGAACAAATTAATTCAAAATTTAACGAGGGTTTCTCTTAACTGATCGATTCCGTCGATTCCGAACCAAACCTGTATCAAATCGAAATCTGAATCCTGATTTTCGATTTCGGGATTGTTTATGTCTCGCGATCAAAACGCCTTTGGAACCATCAAATTCTGCTGCGCAAATCATCATATTGAACCAGGTCACACCATGGGTCAATCTCGACCCGTTGACGCAATCGGGCGAAGAAGAAACAGTTTAAGAAAAAAAAATTGTTTATGGTTGTGAAGCACAAGATTATAACATGTGTCCCTGATCTGATGGTTGTGATTAACTTATGCATGGTGCATAAGTTATGGATTATGCACCATAACTTTTGCCCTAAGAAGGATTGCATCAAAGCTGTCAACGAAATAAACTAAGAAGTGTTTTATTTGTTTTAAGTGTATGCTTAATGAAAATTTATAGCATGATGTCACTTAATTGTAATTAAGATTGTTGTCTCCCACACTTAATTTATTAGACTATATATTTATCATTGCCTTTTTTGTCAGATTACTCATTGATCAGTAGTAGCTGAAACATGTGAAAATGCATACCTGCTGCATCTGATATTAAGGCTAGAATAGGGGTTTCCCGTTCATATTGATCACCATTTATACCAGACCTCTTTTACTCTCTTTCTTCAATCAGTTTTTTGTGAATTGTTCCTGAGCTTATCAATTTCAATTTTGAGCCGTCTTTTTAAAATTGTCTTCCATCTATTCTTTGCACAAATACTTGCAGTATATGCATAAAGTATTTTAGAATTGCTCTATAAATAAAGACAGTTCTGCTACTTAGCTATTAATCCAATATCTTCTCCCTTACTAAGCATTACAAACTACAATTTTGATAGTATGATATAGTATTTACTAGGTTACTACTTTAGGAATCAGGAAAAAAAAATTGGAAAGAAGTTACTATGTTATTTTAGTTTGAAACATTGAAGTGTATATTAGCATTATATATGACACATTATTCTATTATTCTGCACCGTAGTTATAATTTGTGTGAACAGAAAAGTTTTGTTTGTGTATTGATGTTATTTTTTAGAAAAAAATTTCAACTTCTTTTGATTTCTGTTTGGTGGATTATGGCTTTGATGTTGAAACTCTGACATTTAATTTCTCTTTTAGAAAGTAAAGTATATTTTAGAAAGTAAAGTATATTTTGGCATTCCTTTACTAATGTCTAATGCTGCATGATTGTGACTCGAATGAGATTTTTATGGAAAGTCTCCAGGTTTCATATGATGAAGAGATGAGATTCCACGATACATTTACATGAGATTTTTCTGCTGGTTATTATAATACAGCGGCCTCAAAGGAAGTTATATGTTCTTCTAGGGAATTATAATGCTCCTGTTATGGATTTGAATTTCAGCAGGATGTTATCCAGAAGTTATGTTGTTAAATGCTCAAACCAAGTGCGACACAGTGCTCATTTACTCCCGTTAAAGGCATCTTATGTCTTGATTGAATTTGTGTTATACCATGATATTCATGTATTATATACTCTGTGGTTCACATTTCGTTTTCCTTTTTGTATAGGTATAATATTAGTGGATAAATTTTGAGGAGGGCTCTTATCAACAACCCATTGGAGATGTATATTTTTATTTCGGAAACTCATTGGAGATGATGATGAAGAAAAATAGGACATTATTTTAGTCGTTTAATGCTTATTTTGACAAGGGAATGAGTAATGTTTGTGATATTTTTTTTTTTTATCAAATGAATGATATGGAACTGCCAATTGTAGAAACCATGAAGAGTTAGTTTTATAAACCATTTGTAATTGTGTTTAATGCAATCTTTGGAACTGATTAGAAGAGCTCTTTAGAAATATTAGATAGCACTCCAGACATTTGGTAATGGAGGAATGCTAGCAACACTCACTTTTTAACACTCTCTCTAGCACTCACTCATTTATTGGATGAAATTAATGTATGTACCACCATTTTATGGGGGTTCAATTTTCAAAGTGTAGATCCACAATGATTTAAACCAATAAGAGAGTGAGTATTAGAGAGAGTGTTCAAAAGAGAGTGTTGCTAGCATTACTCTTTGGTAATGTTTACTGAGATGATGAGTGATAAACTTGAAAAAAAATCTTGGCCACTCATCCAAATTCTATAATTATCAATTTGAATTTTTTTTTATTACGTGATTATTACTCTTCTCCACTGTTTTTGCCATTATGTTTTGCCACACAAGTTTTTGTTGAATTAATTTCGCTTTTAAAATATATATTCACGACACTAATCTTTAATTAATTACACCTTATTAGCAAACCTCTAAAACCCCCTCCACTTTTTATCCCAACTTTTCCACTTTCCATAAACTTTAATTTCCCTTACACTTATCATTTTTGGTTCTTAAATATTGGGTTAAACAATTATTTCTATGAGTTGAAATTACATAATTAAATAGTTATTCCAACTCATAAGACCCGTGACAATATAAATACGTAATGCTCCCTAAAAAAAGGAACGTAATGCTTAACCCAATGTATGCACCCTTTTTTTATGGAATGTATGAACCTAGAAATGTTTTACGACTTTTTTTTTAGAGAAAATGTTTTACGACTATCTTCAAATAAATTAACATGAAAAATATGATTTCGTCAACATTAATTATATCTCTTTTTTTTCACTGTATTATCTATATCTCTTTTCTTATTATTCTAATAGTATTAACCACGTTTTTTTTTAAAGAAATAGTATTAACCATGTTAAATACACGCTCACTCAATATGCAATACATAATCTGAACTCAGAACCCTGAGTCAGACTCTTATCAGTAAAACACTTAGAAAAAGTTTAAAAAAGTCAATACAATTTAAACTTCCCTTCTCTTCGGTTTTGTGTTTTTTTTACCTTCACATACAAATTGTTCCGCCCACATATATTAGGAACTCAAAATTGTCTACTATTGATGAGGAGATCATTGTCCGTACTAAAACATGCAAATAGTTACTATGGTTGAATAAGTTCTCAAATAATCTCAATTTCATTGAAGAAAAATATTTGTTGCTTGTTTATATTCTAATTGTTATTCATGGTAAAAATCCAACTTTTCATAAGTGTGTCTTACTTATACAAATGTAGAGGAGTCGTTTTTAGGTTATGAGAAGAGAGTATTTTGAATAGAAGAACAACTGTCAAAAAGAGAAGAGAAATATGAAAATAATTCTTGGATTTCTCAAACTTGTCACATAACAATGTGACTATAGATTTGTTCATCATTCGATCGAGCTCAAATTTCGACAAAAGATTCAAAATATGTGGGTTTTCATTTTTTAAAGTTGGACTGGCAAAATGAGGCTTGCAGCGAGAACTATCAACTCACATCATAGCAGCAAAACTAGGTAATTTTATCCTATTATTTTCATTTGTAGGCATTTTTCTCTGTCTTTTGGTAGACTGTTGGTTCGGTTTGTGGACCATGTTGAGACTCTTTTATACCATTATTAGACTATAGTAGATATTTATTTTGCTTGAAAGTCATGTGGATTTTTCTCTTACTTTGAATATTTTCACATTAAAATTCATACTTCCCTTTGTGTGTATGTGTGTGTGTGTGTGTGTATATATATATATATATATATATATATATATATATATATCATAACAAACTTTTATTAGTTGAGAAATTTTATTTATACTGACATTGATTTATTGTTGTGCTAATGTGTTAGTTCTCATGACTAATTAACTACATTTTTTTTGAAAGTACTAATCAACTACATATTTTTGCAAGCAACCAAAAAAAAACTTTTCACAACCCTTACGCTCTCTGACCTAGTCTTTGAATCGCCGCCGCCCAACCCTTTTAACCAAACTGAAGCTTCAAAGATGTAGAATGGGTAGTTTGGTGGTGCGATGATGGCCCAGCCATCCGCATCATATGTAACACCCTGTTTTCCCAACGTAAAATTTCAAAAATAAATCAGAGTTTCTCAACGTAAAAGGAATGTTACATTTCTTTTCTTAAAATCGTAAACAGAATAAATAAATATTTATCCTTCAAAATCCAACAATGTAATATCTAAAACTTCGCAGCGGAAATTATTTCAACATCTTAAATAATCTTTGGCACAAGGACCTCAATATAAAATCTCATAAAACTTAGTTCAACATCAATTCTTGAAAGATTCATAAAGTAATACGTAAGGAACAGAAAGTAAAGACATAATCCCATCCTGTTACGTATCACACTTGTGAAGAGTCCACTCACGACCGCAACTAATCTTGGTTACCTTAGAATTATCGATGCAGCCTCTTCTCTCCTCTTCTCTCTTCTCTTTGTCTTCTCTTCTCTTCTCTTCTCTTCTCTTCTCTTCTCTTCTCTCTAAACCTTGTTTTCTCCAAAAACTGATCGTACGTTATATGTCTTTCTAAACCTAACTTCTCTTATTTATAACCCATCATCTAATTTCTCTTACACCTCAAAATTACTCTTTTCCTCGTAATCTTATTTATTTCTAAATTAAATATATATCTCTCCCACTTAATAATATTAATACACCAAATAACACATAATAGCATATTTCATCAAAATATATATGTATATAATATTTTAACACCAAATAACAAATATACCTCTTTACTGAATAACAAATATATTTCTACACCAGATAACATATATATTTCCACACAAAATAACAAATATATTTCTACACTAAATAACATATATATTTCTACACAAAATAACAAATATATTTCTACACCAAATAACATATATATTTCTACACAAAATAACAAATATATCTCTACATCAAATAACAAATATATTTCTACACAAAATAACCCCACAACTTAATATTTATTTTAGGCTTAATTACATATTTGGTCCTTTAAATAATTATGAAATTTCACTTTGGTCCCTTAAATAATAAAAGTCTCAAAATGGTCCTCTAAATCAGCTCCCTCCGCCAATTAAATCCACTCCGTCAGTTTTTAATTGAAAAACGTTAACATTCATCCCCTTCATCATCAAACCCAGAAAAATCCATCTTCTTCATCACTAAACCCAGAAAAATTCATCTTCATCATAAAAATCCAGAAAAATAAAAAATTGAAAAAACTCAAAAAAATTAAACATTTCCTTTCATCACTTCATAAAAATCAATAAAAACTAAATCACTTCATAAAATTCAATAAAAACGAAACATTGGATCCAATCAAATCTAACCAAAGCCTCTTCATTTTCTTTCCCCCTATACCTTATCTTTTCCAGAAACAACACAAACACAACACAACAACAAACACAACACATCAACAACACACAACACAGATCTTCATCTTCCATATCTAAACTCCCACCCTTTCACTCTTGCTTTGTTTCCTTCAACTCCGCATCAATCACCTTCGTCTCCTCTCCAATTCAACAGCACCGCAGCCACCACAACTGCCGCCGTCGTCTCCTCTTCCTTCAACACCACACCACCGCATCAGTCACCGTCGTTTTTATCGTCGTTTCCGCCGTCGTTCCCTCTTCTGTCTCTCTCTCTCAGATTGCTTTCAACCCAAATTGCATCTCTCAGATTTCTTCACACACCACATTGGGTTCAATTTCACTCTTTATTTTCTCTCTGTTTCAACCCAAATCAACAAGGACAAACAACAGTGTTTGATTTGAAATTGATTTACTCAGATTTGGAATTGATTTTCACAAACAGGTTCAGTGCAATCATGTTTCTCCTTAACCCAACTGAGTCTCACGAATTTGAGTGGAAACATAAACCCAGATGGGTTTGTGTGTTGTGGATTATGATGTTGAATAAGAAAGGGATAAGAGATGAATGGGGAAAGTGCGAGAGATAGAGAGAAGAAGAAGGGGAGAGAGAGCGAGAGATAGAGAGAAGCGGAAGAAGGGGACAATGTGGTGGTTTCTGGAAAGAAGGGAAGAGTGAGCGACACGTAGGAAGAAGAGGAAGAAGGGATTAAGATATTGGCTTAATTGAATAATGTAATTTTTTGAGTTTTTTTATTTTTATTTTTATTTTTTCTGGATTTGTATGAGGAGGGTGATGAATTTTTCTGGGTTTAATGATGAAGAAGATGAATTTTTCTGAGTTTGATGATGAAGGGGATGGATGTTAACGTTTTTCAATTAAAAACTGACGGAGTGGATTTAATTGGCAGACGGAGCTGATTTAGAGGACCATTTTGAGACTTTTATTATTTAAGGGACCAAAGTGAAATTTCATAATTATTTAAAGGACCAAATATGTAATTAAGCCTTTATTTTATTTTCGAATCTTATTTTATTAAACAATAAAATAAGTCACAACGTCTCATAAATTTCTCTAAAATCATATAATTCACATAAATCTTATAAATCACACTAATCATATAAATATATTCTAAAACTCATTAAAATAATTAAATAATCGAAACGGGCGTTACACATCACCTCCTGCCCTGGTTCTCACGGCGGCGGTTTCCTACGTCCAGTGGTTGATGCTCGATTCTGATGGCCACTACAGCTCCGGCGGCATGGTGTATTGGTTCTAAACGCGACTGTTATGTGTAGTTCTATCCTCTTGGTGGTTCTCTGTTCGTGTTTGCGGTGTTCAGTCCGGATCAGTTTTGGTTTTGTTCCAATCTGTTCCAGAGGAGGTGGTGGTGGTGTGAAGAGGTGACGGTGGTGATGTAGGCCACATTTTTTGTGGTGTGAGGATGTGACAGTGGTGTTGTAGGCCACGGTGTTGGTGGTGTGTGGAGTTGACAGTGATGTTGGTTGTAATGATGGTCTCGGTGGTGATGGTGGTGGTCACGGAGTTGGAGGGGAGAAGATGTGATGGTGGTGCTTTGCAGCAATCTGAACCAAGGTCTTGGTACTGCTAGTACCTATGCCATAAAGTTATCTTTGTTAGATAGCAGGTTCGCTAGTTCCTTGTTTCTTGAGTTTGGTTTGATATTCATATTCATGGTGATTGAAGCTTGTGAGTTGGTTTTGTTTTTGGGAATTTTTTTTCCGTTTGTGGGGCTTTATGGTGTTCTTCATGGTGGTGTTGATATTGGGTCTTTTGTGGTGGTGCTCGTGGTGGTTATCCTTGTGGTGGCTGGTGTTGGTTTTCGTGGTGAAGCTCGTGGTAGCTGGTGCTGATTTTTGGTGTGGATTAGTGGTGGTTAATGGTAGTTTTGTGTGGTGGTGGTTGTATTGTTTTTGTGGTGGTGCTTGTGGTGGTTAGTGGTGGTTTTTGGTGGTGATTATGTTTTTTGTGGGTTTTCTTCTATGAGTTTGTTGTTAATGGGGTTTTCAAATACATAGGTGGTGATTTTACCTGTGCTTAACTGCGCTCAACTGCAGAAGAGAAGCAAATGCGGTTACACGGGTTTTTGGTAGGTTTGATGGTTATCTTGGATGGGTTTTGCAACGGTTTGTGACAAGACTCGTTTCTGCTATTGCTCAGGCGTTTAGACTTTGGTTTTTGGAGATGACTTTTTGGTTCTGGTGTTTAGTTTTAATTGATTTCAGGGGCCCTCAATGGAGGGCGTTTTTTGTTTGTTTGTAGAAGTTTGTGTTTGCTGCATGTATGTGTGTTTGGGTGTTCCACATATATACGGCACACTTTTCCTTTGTATGTTCCTTGTCTCCTTGCCAAGCATTCTTTATGCTTGCTTGGATTTTGTGCATTTTGAATAAACTTCATTTTAGCTTCTTCAAAAAAAAAACTACATATATGTCTAATATAATGCATAAAATAAGAAATAGTTATGGAAACACAATTTTAAGACAAAATTTTTAACAACACATTTACCGTTGAATGTATTTATACGGTGAACAATACTTTTTTTTACCAATTTATTTTAACAATGTAAATAAAAAATATAGAGAAGTATTTTTGGAACATAAACATAAATTGTGTCATCATTCCTTTATTAAAAACTACATATATGTCTAATATAATGCATAAAATAAGAAATAGTTATGGAAACACAATTTTAAGACAAAATTTTTAACAACACATTTACCGTTGAATGTATTTATACGGTGAACAATACTTTTTTTTACCAATTTATTTTAACAATGTAAATAAAAAATATAGAGAAGTATTTTTGGAACATAAACATAAATTGTGTCATCATTCCTTTATTAAAAACTACATATATGTCTAATATAATGCATAAAATAAGAAATAGTTATGGAAACACAATTTTAAGACAAAATTTTTAACAACACATTTACCGTTGAATGTATTTATACGGTGAACAATACTTTTTTTTACCAATTTATTTTAACAATGTAAATAAAAAATATAGAGAAGTATTTTTGGAACATAAACATAAATTGTGTCATCATTCCTTTATTTTATACATGCAAGTAGGCATGGCAACAAAACCCATACCTGTGGTTACCCGCTCGAACCAAACCCAATTTAACGGGTTTTTCCCGTTTTGACTAGGTTTGGGTGTGAGTTTGGGTTTTCCCCAATTTCAAAACACGGGTATGGACGGGTAACGGGTATATAGGTACCCACCCGAACCCAAACCCAAACCCGTCCCGAATACAGAAAATTACTTTATGTTGATATGCCATGTTATTTTGTTTGATAATTCTCGTGTTATAAAAACTACTATTGATATTTAAATGAGCAACTAAATAAATCGGTCTAACAAATGTTAAAGTGAACATATTGCTGGATAATGCATTACAACATTTCTCTAGGGGTTGCAAAAAAAACTTCTATTTCTTATTAAAAACAATTATCAATGCGGGGACGGGGATGGGGCGGGGATATCCGAACCCGTCGGGGACGGGGATGAGGTTCAATTTCTCATCCCTGTTGGGTATGGGTAGGGTAACGGGTAAGTATATGAGAATCGGGTATAGGGATGGGGTATGTAAAACCCGTCCCCACCCCGCCCTATTGCCATGCCTACATGCAAGTAAATAATTCAATCAAAAAATGATGTCTCCAATATCAAATGAATATCTTGTTTTAGATTGATCTCTTTGTTTTTTCAACCCTTTTATTTAGAGATGTATCATGTTTTTATTTATTAGGTTTTGTTAGTTTAATTGGTTTGTGGCATTTATCCCCTCAAATTTTTTATGCTTTTTTTAATACATTTCTGACTTTTATAATAAAAATAAAAATAAAAAATAAAACAAAATAAAAACATATGTCCCATTAGTTACTTTGAGTATGTCATCAACCACTAAAATGAGAGTCATTAACTAATTATTTTAAATAATTACAAAACAATAGAATTACATGAATTTATGAAATGTAATAGTTTTGTTAAAAGACCTTGACACTTTTACAATATTAACCTTGTTTACTATGGATATTTTTCTTATAATATGATCCATAATGATTTATTTAAATAAATAAATATTGGTTTTATTTATTAACATTTTTTATGTTTTATTTATTAACGTAAATAGTTTTAATCGTGTAAATTAATCTTGATAGCTTCTAAGAGCGAACGAATGTAGTAACGCTTTCATAATACAATAATATGATTTCTAGTCAATCAAATAAATTCGAAGGTCTGACGAACGATTATTGAAGTGTGAAAGATATCATAAAAGTACCTACAATATAATTTGAAATACAATCGTCAATCAAATAAATTTGAAGGTCTGATGAACAGATATTGAAGTGTGAAATATATTAGAAAAGTACCGACAATATAATTTTAAATACAATTATTTGCCTTTAGAAGTACCATACAAGTAGTTTTGAAGTTAATTGCTACTTTTTTGCTTTTGAACAGCAAAGACGAAAAGAGACCGGTAATTCAGAAACACAAACTAAAGGCGCCTTATATAGGCTAAACACCCGAAAATAAACACCATAAAAGACACCCCTGCACACAACGCCTAGTCAAACCCTACCTTCAACACCCAAGAGGACAATACCCAGCAAAATGAACATCACCACCTAAAACAGACTCCTTCATAAAACGACCACTAAAAAACGATATCCATAACCACCCATCGCTGCTACTTATCCGGAAATAAACATCGACAAGACAACATTACGCACCTTTTAATTTTAGGAGGCTCACAATAATAAGTACGACAATCTTTAACGGTATCACAAAAAAGCGCTATGAAGACAAATAATAAAGAATTATTGTTAGTAATATGCAATGAAACATTGAGTATAAGATTAAGAATAAAAGTTTGATTTACTTATTTTTTGCAAAAATAAACTTACAGTACGCCGCGTCGGTCACTATGGTGAACATGAAAAGATAAATAACCATAGCAAAAAGAAACTTGATAATTTCACCCATACTGTTTGCTTGCTTGTATGTAGAAATATAAATATGCAAGATCACTTTATAGTGTAAAAAGCCTCATTCTTTAAAATTATACAGCTCATATAATTAATAGTAATAATTGACATTTGGTGTATATCTTGATAATTTCATCTTTTATCTTATATGGCTAGACAAGATATGTTTTCGGTGTTGGCTATTCCAAGTGCTCCACAGTTACTTTCACAATATACAGCTATCAAATGACATTTGTCTAGCCACCATTGTGAAAGTTGCTTTCCATTGTTACGATTGTCTTGTTGTGAATTAATTTGTGTTGCACTGATTATTTTACTCTGTGCAGTGTTATTTTCACAAATCGGTGCCACCGTACAACCTCATGCAAAATCATACAAATTTTTGGATGATGAAGTGCTTTTTTGTAGCAAACTTTTTTCAATGAATAATAGTTATAATATACTGCTAAAAACGTCCCTTCATTACTAAGATGATAAACTTCATATTCCTAATATGAGAATGAGAATTAACACTAAGATGAAATCAGGCAAATAATTCCCAAGTAACACTCACAGCCAAATTATTTTGTTACTCGTTCACCACCACATAACACTAACCTCCATTTATCATTTGTCTCAGCAACGTCCCTTCATTTAACTGGTGTCAGGTCACACAATTTTGCAAATTTTCTTCAACTTGTTTATATATTTTTGGGTACATTAGTTGGTAGAACTATAGAAGCAAATTTTCTTCATTCGTAACACCGGTGATAGAGTACCACCAGTTGATGATACAGTTCCACCGACTGGTGGTAGATTTCATTTTACTGCATCTACAGTCTACAGAGAGGATGTGTGTTGCTATTCGTGGTCCACATATGTTTGTGATCATAGCCATGGTCGAGGAAATCAAATGGATGTAAAGGTTCCTCAACATGTTACAAATGATGTAGTGTAGAGCATGAGTATGCAGAAATGGAGGAGGTGAAGGATAGGACCATGACATATGCAGCATGTCACGTAGGAGTAGCATGCTGGGTTCCTTAAACCATACAACGCATTGGTGTTAATCCAATATGAACACCATGTGACTTTGAGATTATGGCGATCAAAGATATTTTTTATGTTAGTTATGTTTTCTAACTAATTGTCAATAAATAATGAGTATACTTCAACAAAATTATTGTTACATGCACGATCCTTCTCCCTTAAAGGTGATCACACACATGACTCAAAATTTAAGTTCGCACTGTGAACATACCAGCACACGTGATGTGATGGTTTGAAGATTCAAGATTGAAACCCTTGAACTAGGTCTATTTGATGATGATCGACAACAGTCTCATATCTGCCTTTGGGGAGATGACCATCGCATTAGGTCTATTTGACAATTGTCAACATCAGTTTCAGATATGCCTTTTGCATCTTCCTTCAACCAACAAATTCTTTTCTGCGGAAGATATGAGCCCTTGCAGCACAAGTGTTACTAGGGGATGAAGCTACTTTTAAGAGTAAGTAAACCATGAGTCCTCATTTCAATTAATTTATCATGGCTATGTGAATTGTACAAGAGGGTTGTTGCAGAGGGCCAGTATGAGTTTGTTGCGAGGACGTACCTTCTTCATCTGGTTGGGTGCACCATTCTTGCTGACAAACCCCACACATGCATGATTAATGCACAGTATCTTCGTTTGTTTTATGATTTGGAGCGTTGCGGCGACTGGACATGGAGTTCGACCATATTATATCATACCTTGGAGATGATTGTGCTCATGATACAAGGCAGGTGGGAGGGTATATCTGCCCAATTTAGTTTCTATTAGGCTTTATTTGATCCGTTTTAGGTTTAATTAGATTTGTATTTTGATTCGGTTCGATGTGATATGTTCTTGACTTTTACAATTTTGTCATGTGTCCAGTCAAATTAAATTTGATATGCATGATTTGATTTAGTTCAAATTAGTACAGTTTGGTTAAGTTGCCAATATGAAATGTTGCAATGCCCTTATGAGTTAAATTTAATTGAGACTTAAATTAGATGAAAAAATGTTTGGGCACACTTTCTTTACAACAGTTCTTTATAATTATAATCAAGTTCTCATTTGCTCAACAAGTCTCTAGCTCATGATTTGAATTCTGAAAAACACATGAATGTACTATCATAAATGGCAGATGTAGAATCCAGCTTGATCCCTCGAGAAGATAGTTATACATATGCGTGACTAAAGTTGACTCTACTGGCAGACACCCATACGATTTGCATTCTTGATTATCCAAGGATGCTCCATTATCTTCTGGAGTGAGAGTCGTCTTGAGGAATCTTTTACCAGGAGCTGTATGAAGTTACAGATAGCAGTAAGAACAACATCCTAATCATGTCTATGAAAATATAGGTAGATATAACAATTGTGTAAAATATTTAATTCCACCTGTGGGGGAGATGTTTAAAATATTTTAGACATCCGCGCAAAAAGTCATTCAAAAATTGTTGGCAGAAAATATGGTAAGTACCAAGAGTCTAAGAAAAAGTTTAAATGACTAAAAACGAAATTTTTTATGTACTAGAAACATTTAACTCTAATAATATAATCATACCCGACTAATCAGATTTTTGGCATCCGAAGAAACAAGAGGACTAGGAGGGAAGCTTAAATCAACCTTTTTGATCCTGCACAAATTTAAATACATTATTACATGTCTATATATCGAAAGTGATTTAGTTTACTATATATATGCAAGTTACATGCCCTTAGATACCTTTCGAATGTATCGGCTTGACTCTCGGCCTCAAATGGAGGAACACCATAAAGGAACTCATAGCAAAGGATACCAAGAGTCCAGTTATCAACAGCATAATCATGAGTTTTGTTTTCTACCATTTCAGGAGCTAAATAATCCAATGTACCACACATGGTTTTTCTTTTGTCTTTAGATTGTACAGACCAACCAAAATCTGCAATCTTTAGACGACCCTGCAACCAAGACATTATCAATCAAACTAGTTGCTACAACAAGTTCCCTCAAAACTTAAATTTACAAATATAATAATCAACTGACTAAAACTATATCAACAATCGAGATTATCAAAAAGAATTGAAATGAACTGCAAATGTTTTACGCTTAATATTATGAAGGTAACTGAATTCTTCAGATTCTGCTAACATAATAATTGACACATAGTAAAGAAAAATATTGAGTTCACATTGGAGAAAGTGCAATAAAAACAGGTAAAAGAATAGAAAGATACCTCATGATCAAGCAACAAATTTTCAGGCTTGATATCTCTGTGAATAACATGGTTCTCGTGACAATATGTCAATGCTTCCGTGAGGCTTAAAATGTACTAAAATTTTCAAAGTTGAAATAAACAAAGTAAGATTCAATATAATACAAAGAATTGCTACAAAAGGAAGGAGTAAAATTATAAGCATAGAATGGTAGAATATAACATAATCCCTACTTAAACATTCTTTGTAAAAAACTTGGTAGTTTCAAATCCAATTTTCACTAACTTTCTCTGTACATATCATAGTTCCTAAGAAATCCGGATAGATATTATGATACAGATACTTTACGACACGGATATGGTAATACGAGAAACTTACAAAAATCAATATAAGGGACAAGGCAAGATATGTTGATCACTATCTGTGATGTTTATATATCTGTGATGTTTATAAAGAGACATTTGATTATAGAGACATTTACTTCATGTTCTCATGTCATGACTCTAGTTAAAACCAAGTTAAAAAAGCAGCCTCATTATGGTAATTCTTCAAAATAGCCACATAAACTCATGAAACTAATAAAGGATTACCGTTGCAGCTTGCTTCTCTGAGAAATGACCTCTTTTGTTAAGTTCCTTGTATAGCTCACCATTATGAGCATATTCAAGAATCAAGAAAACGCGCTCGGAATCATGGAACCAACCATAGAGACGCAAGACGTTTGGATGTTTAAGACTTATCTGTATCTCCATTTCCCTCCTCAGTTGATGGTGAAATTTGTACTTTTCAAGTTGTTCCTTAGGCTCTGTTTGGATTGACGGAGCAGAACGGAGCGGAGCGGAATGGAACAGAACGGAATGGAGTGGAATGGAGCGGAACGGAACAGATATTCCATTCCACCGTTTGGAAATTCTATGATGTAACGGAACAATGTTTCTATTCCATTGTTTGGAAAGTGGACGGAATAAAACAAATTATAGTTTTTATTCCATTTTTACCCCTATTTAAAACCACTATTATTATGTAATATATCATTACTAAAAAATTTATCTACTTTGTAACCAAAAAAAATTATCTTCTTTAATAATTCAACCACCCAAACAAAAGCTCCTAGAACATCCCAAAGAGGAACTCGTAGGAATTGCAGTCACCAAAAATTAATTGCACTCACCTCACCTCCAT
The DNA here is from genome assembly GCF_051527215.1 of Medicago sativa. Lineage (NCBI taxonomy): Eukaryota > Viridiplantae > Streptophyta > Magnoliopsida > Fabales > Fabaceae > Medicago > Medicago sativa. The sequence goes on along the minus strand of NC_140756.1, from coordinate 31,200,701 downwards.
GAGAATAACAATGGAATAAGAAAGCAAGACAAAGGTCCACTACATATACAAACAATGCACGAAAATAAGAACTCAAACTCGTTGTGTATAGAAAGCAAGAAAAATAACTCAAACTCGCTGGGTATACAAAGCAAAGAATAAGAAAAAAAGGTCCACTACATATACAGAGAAATGCACGAACATAAAAGCAAAGAAGAAAAAAAAGTAAGCACGCAAATATGTACAAGAAGAAAGACACACACTGATTGAAAAAATGAAGTATTTGAGAGGAAGAGGAAACAATAATGATAAAATAAAATAAGGGTAAAAGGGTAATATTTAAATTATGGTGCTCCATTCCATTGCATACACCCCAAATTGGGGGGAATGGAAAATTGAAGGATTGGATGGTATGGGATGGAATGGGTTCCATTGTATTCCATTCCACTCTATTCACTTTTTGCTAATCCAAACAATGGAACATAATTAGTTACCACTCCATTCCATTCCATTCCATCACATACCATCAATCCAAACATAGCCTTAAAGATAACCTTCAATGCAACCACAAATTTACTCTGGAAAAAAAAAAGTTCAAAATTAGTGAAAAATCTATTGGATCCCACTGAAGTCTGAACAATTGAATTTTTCCTTTACTTGAAAATCCACTTATAAATTTGAAAATAAAAATGATATAAGGGGCATTCCCAAGATCTTATTTTGATTTATTTCATAACGTAAACACCTATATAAGTCATTTAAAAAAGTTTTAAAATATAGTGCTTATGAGTTATGATTACTTGTTTAGATAGGCAAGTGTTGGTAATCAGTTGTTATATTAGTATTTACTCTTTCGTCTACGCCTCAAACTCCTTCTACCCTTACCTCAAACCAGTTGAACTACTCAAAACCCCCAAAAAATATAGCTTATATATGAAATCAACTTATTCACAACATACACTTATATATGATAAGCTCTTGTACGCATGGCTAGCTTAATTAAGCTATTTACCAAACACTCCCTAAAGATTACAAATCCCAATCCAAAAATTGCAATTAGCCCTAATCACGTTTGTAGCTATCTATACACCGAATCATACACATTAGTTGAAATAGTGAGATGAATTCAAGATGTCTTCTCTTCATGGCCAATTTGTAGTTATCCAACACCGACACTTCAGATTGAAGATGTGTTTGGTCTCTGACACTTAATACAACACATACACATTTGTTTACATTCATACACTCCATTTTTTAATTATTACCGGTGTTCACGTGTCAAATAACACAAACAGAAAAAAGTAAATAGTGAAATGGGGGGAAATTGGGTACCTTAACTTCTCTGGCGACGTAGACTCTGCCGAATTTTCCTTTCCCGAGTGGTTTTCCGATCTCAAAGTCGTTGATGGACCATTCCCGATCCATTTTTCGGCACAAAGGTTTGAAATATTTTGACAATAATTTGAAGATGAAATATTATTTATTTGATGATTTGAAGTTGTTAGAAGCAATGGCGAAACAGAGAAACTGAACGGCGGACGTTAAAGTTTTCTGACATTTGAATTTGAATACTATGTTTTTGGGGGAAAACACGTGCTGTAAAAAGTGAAGATTCTCTCTTAGAATCAATTTAGTCCTCCATAAAATAAAAACTCACTCATATTAGTCCGTGATGTTTTTTATACGAAGAAGTTTATAATTGGTCCGAAAGAATATTGTGAAGGATTAACAATTTGTAAATTTGTATTCTCTCAAAAAAAAAAAAACAATTTGTAAATTTGTATAGAATACATTACTAAATAACCATCACTAAATAAAAAATAAATGAATATTCCTTTCCAAAAAAAAATGAATATTCATTTCAATCCTTAAGAAAATTCGCAAGATCCAGTTAAGTCCTGGAGAAAATAAAAGCATATTCTAACCTATGGGAAAACAAAATCCAAACAAATTAAATCATTAGTTTTTCTACACTTTATATAGTCACTAAAGAAAAGATAGAGTAAAGAAAAAGAAAGTGAAAACAAAAGAAAAAAAATGTGATAATTATTTTATAGTTTGTCAATAAAGGCATGATCTTTGTGTTCAGTGGTGGATCTCCCGTTGTTTTGCTGGGGTGCCAAATAGTTTTCGAATAAATATTTAACAGTTTCAAAGAAATATCAATATAATGAATTCCCTTAAAAAAATCAATATAATGAATTGGTGTGGTGATGTGTTTGCTTGTTTTAGTGTGGGGAATGGCAGTTCAACCCTCGTCATTAACATTTTTTTTGTTTCTTGTTTTAGTGTGGGGGATGGCAGTTCAACCCTCGTCATGAACATTTTTTTTGAACAAATATATTAAAAATACAATGGAAATATAAAAAAAAAAATGAGCAAATGACCTCCAGCAGATTGGAAGAGCTTCAAACCACTGCAACAGCCATGATTTAATTGATATATGATATTATGATGCATAATATGAAATTTATAGATATATTGGGGATGCAGTGGCTCCCATGGGTCTCCAAAGAGATCTGCCACTGCTCACTAGCCAAGACTCTTATGGTGTGGAAGCTACCTAAGACTTAATATGGCATAAACAGGTTCCCTTGAAGGTTTCTATTTTGGCATGAAGACTTATTTGTAACAGGTTACCGACTAAGGATAATTTGGTGACACGCGACATCATTTCTAATGACTCTCAATTATGTGTGACTGGTTGCGGAGGATTAGAGACGGCTTATCATATGTTCCTTTCTTGTCCGGTTTTTGCCCCTCTGTGGTGCATGGTTAGCTCTTGGATTCACATATCATCAGTTTGTTCTTTTCTTGATCTGGATTCCTTACATGATCATTGTGTTCAGTTTGTTTCAGGTGGATTGCGAACTCGTCGTTATTTCATGCAGATTATTTGGTTATGTTGTGTTTGGGTTTTGTGGAATGAACGGAACAATAGAGTTTTCAAGACTAAGGAAAATACAATTCACCAATTGTTAGATAAAGTCAAGTAACATTTTTTTGTGGATGAAAGCATATAATGTCAATCGTGGTTTAAACTCTCGTATGGGTGGTCGAGCCCTTTTGTTTGTATGGGCATCAGCTAATTTATTGATGTTCCCTTTGGTTTCGATTTGTTTTGGCTGTAAACTTTTGAGGTCCTTTTTGGCACACCTTGTGTTGATAAGGACTCTCAGTTAATGTTAATATAATCTATTTTTTGCTTGTTAAAAAAAATTCATGATAGAAAAATCTATATTTTCTTACAAAAATTTGATATAATAAAATTAAATCAAAATAAACATTTTATTAAAATCAACGAACATTATAAAATATAAAAATAAAAATAAAGAAAAAAATTATGAAATATATTATGTAAAAAAATACAATTCTATAACTTACAAATATTTGTATGCATATTGTTAGTACTAAATTGTAAAAAATGATATTAATAGACTTTTTTGACAATAACAAAACAATAGTCTTGGTTAAATGTTCATGCATTCATGGTATTGTAATCTTGATGATGAGAATCGCGATGTTGAGGGAATAATCCGGTAACATAACTCCGAATTATCCAAATAATCTTGATGATGAGGGGTCATTCGGTGTCGGTACATAACTCCGATATCCAAAAAGGGTACCACATGCATATAAAGTCGTTCTAGGGCATTGCATGCATAAACTTTATGTGAAGGTTGTGTACTTGATTATGTGAATCCATGTGAAAGGTGTATATGTAAATATATCTATGTGCATCTATGTGGAATTATGTGATTGTGACGATGGTGATGAAGTGTGAATGTTATATATATTCGACTTGGTGATAAAGTGACGATGTAAATGCTTTTCATGTCTTGTGATGATGATTTGAGAGTTGTATTTATTTAATTGATTAAATAAGATTACATGTGATTATAGTATTATTAGGAAATGAATATGCGTATTTGTGAATCCTAAATACTATACATGAGTTCGCATCTTCTTTATGTTGAACGTATATCTTACCCGGTTGCCTACATTCTCGTGGTGTAGACATGCAAGTTAAGGACGATTGAGTCAGTGTGAGTACTCGAGGACGACTTGGTGCCTTCTCATTTTTATGTTTTGATTTCAGAGTCGTGTCTAGTGGACTTTGATTAGGATGTTGGAGATTTCATTTATGTTTTGGATTTTATGTTTGTGGAACCTTTGAGTTCACATTGATGATGTATATGAGATTTTGAGATCATGACTTTAAGTTCTTTTGAGATGTTATTTCTACTACTACTGTTTATGTATATGATGATCTATGTATGTTTTTTTTATTAATGATGAAGTAGCACCTTGAAGTTTATTTGATTAAAGTCGTATTTATAATTAAATATTGTATTTGGGGTTCAAGGGTGTTACACTACCTATACAAGTGTAAATAGAGCAAGCTATTCACCTACAAACCTAACTAACTAACTAACTGTCAAGTGGTTAATTAGTTACACAAAAGCACAATAACTTGTAATACAAGTAACTTTCTAAAACTCACTTATTTGTACAATTAACAATTGTGTCACACATTTCAGCTAAATGCATGGTTCTTACAACAACAATGAACTTATTAATACAAAACAATTTATACGTAATCATTGATCAATACTTCGACACACTTCAAATGACAGGCCTGATTCACCTAACATCTCTTCTGTGATTCTCGATATTTTTTCTACCGTTGAAGCGGAAATGTAATTTTTCCAATCTCCTATTTCAGCCTTTCGAAAGAGGTGTTTTTTCTCATATGTCGATGACAAAACTCCAGATTTCTTTACTTGATCCTTCATATTTTCAAAGCAACATAAATTAATTATATTTTCAATCACTCTATTACTTTCCTCTTCTTGAGTGAAAGGACAGCCCAAGAATTCCGCAATTCTTTTCACTTGATAATTGTCATCTTGTTTAAGTTCTTCATAGTTCAAGAATAAGACCTTGTCTGGTCTAGCTATATGCTCTCCTTGTAGTAACCCAACATGTGGTTCCAAAAAGGACCAGATAGATTTCTCCCCTTACAATACATTTCAAATGCTTCCTCTAAGTTCAACATATGTAAAGATTCATTTGAACTAATTTTATTGATAAAAAAAACCAAGTGGAAATAAAAGTGTCAAGTGGATTCCTGCATAAATAAATGATTTTACAATTGGATTCCTTAATTGACTTTGCTAAGGAATTGAATGGAATATGAGTTCCAAAAAGTCTTGGTTCAGTCATATTTGATAGGTCAATTAGAGGAGTTTGATCTTTGTTATCACCATAATGTTAAATTCAAGGTAAGGCACCAATTCATGGGAATTTGATTTAAGTAATGGATGGTCATGCATCTCTAGTGAGTGGCGATTAACAATTGCATATGTTAAAGCTTTTAGCCAAGTGGTGCCTGCTTTTGGCATGGATGCAACAATATCATCACTGTCTTTGGTTTGAAAATTATTTTGAAAAGAGTTTAGAGGTTGGATTAGCATTGGTGGACACCAAAAACTTTGGAAAAAATATAAATCTTGGATTGACAATCCTGTCTCTCTGAGCAGTGAGAGAATTTGTTGCATACAATAATCATAACTAACCTTGTGATCTTCTTCACTTGCTTCTTCCCTTGAAGCCATTTGGATTTGGGAGGAGGGATATCGAATATGAAAGGTAGTGTTCGTTAGCATGAAAATTATGTTACTCTTGGAGCATTGATTAAAGTTCTAAAAGAAATAACTTTGAAGTAAAAATGATGTAATTATTTCGAAGATAAAAGTAACAATTTGTATTTCCAAGACAAAGTTTCTCTGAATAAGTTCTTTAATTAATGTCTTTAAGACACTCGTTAACAAAATTCATTTTTATTTTATTTTGATAAAGTCAGACAAAAATATATATATTTTTAAATAATACTTCATGAGGAACTTTTTTTCATTGACTCGTTAGTGATTGATGGACGGAAATGACTAAATTGGTATCAGTTAAACAAATTAAAGGATCTATCTGCACATTTTTTTTAATAAGGGACCAATATAAACCCCGTGATAAAGATAAAAGACTAAAAAGTGTTTTAGCATAAAAAATATTGAGTTAAATAAGTTTTTTGTCCCTATAAATATAACAAATTTTGATTTTAGTCTTTATAAAATAAAACGAGGTGTTTTCATCCTCACATATTTTTTTTGTTTTGTTTTTGGTCCCTAACGAAATTTTTTTGACGTGTCCTTGACATTTTTTGAACATAATATGAACATACAAAAATTGAATATAATAAAAAGACATAACATGAACACATTTTGAGCATAAAAGACTCATAATTTTGACATTCATATTAACATAAATTGGCCATTAGGAACAAAAAACAAAATAAAAAATTTTGTGAGGACAAAAACATTCCGTTTAATTTTTTAGGGACTAATTGGCCATTAGGAACAAAAAATAAAATAAAAAATTTTGTGAGGACAAAAACATTCCGTTTAATTTTTTAGGGACTAAAATCAAAATTCGCTATATTTTTAGGGATGAAAAAACTTATTTAACCTAAAAATATTTAGTAGAAACACTACATTAATGTTGATATTTTGAAGATAGTCACGAGTGTGATGCAAATATTTAACAGTGTTTTGCAAATAAAAAAATATTTAATATCTGCTCAAGAAAAAAAAAATTAATAGAAACACTATATTAATTTGATATTTATAAAATAGTCATTAGTTATCAAAACTTTATCATATCGACTTTCTCATATCAGTGCATAAAAATTTGTTTCCGCTTATATAAACAAATAAAACATGCAACAAATACGATGAAAATATTTCACGAAGTTTTGCATATAATTTTTTTTATTAATAAAAACATCATTTTAATGTTGATAATTTTCATTTAATATATCTAAACCTTTTATAATATTACTAATGCAAATGTTTTTTTTATATATTTAACGTAATATTACGTGATCCGTATGAATGCATGAATATTTTACTATCTTGTTAATATAGGTGAAAAAAGTCGAAGTGCTTATAGAAAATGAAAAAAGTCGAAGTGCTTATAGAAAATGAGAAAGTATTTTGATTTCCATCTTTATCATCTCTCACAAGTTGCCACTTAACTCCCAAATTACAACGGCAGTGTCGCTTTACACAGGTGATTAAAATTAGATTATTCTTTTGTCAAAAATAAAATTAGATTAGTCTATTTTTGTGATTAAAATTAGATTATTCTTTTGTCAAAAATAAAATTAGATTAGTCTATTTTTCTTTTTTTTTTTTTGACAAAAATTAGATTAGTCTTTGTTAATTTAATAAGTATTAAAATATAACACAATAATATAAGGATTTACAAGTGACACTAAAATATCACTTTAAAGTTTTCGTGAGCTTAACTCAGTTGCTATGGATAATACATAAAATATGTAAAGTCTGGAGTTTGAACTCTATCCACAAAAAAAAAATCTCTTTAAATACAGTGACACTATAATATCATTTGATTAGTTCCATTGGTAAAAAAATGCCACCACAAAAAAAAATATCCCTTTAAATACAGCGACACTATAATATCATTTGATTAGTTCCATGGGTAAAAAGTTTTACATCCTCAATATATAAAAATTAATCTTATACTAATATCATGAGTTTAATTAATATACTTAATCAATATTTAAAAAAAATCTATTAATTTATAATTAATTTTTTTTATTGTTTTTGGATTAAGTAGTCTGATGACTAGAAATGAAGTGTACGATGTTCGAACCTCAACACCTACACATAATATGTAATATCTCTACTAACGGAGCGAAATTCACACAGATAACATTAACTTATTGTTAAATACATGGCTAAAATTTATACTAATTAAATTTATATTTGTTTAATAAAATCGTAACATATAATATGAAAAAAAAATAAAAAAGAAGCTTGGATTGGATCCAAAAAATTGGTGCAGATTTGATTTCAGCATTGCTTTCATTTCACACTCACAAAGTCTTCACAGCTCAACTCAACTCAACTGAAAGAAAAAAAAAAGGTTCAATTTTTGCTTCGAATTCGTATACCCTTTTCTCTCTTTCTTCCATTCTCTGCATTTTCAAGATCCATTTACCTAAAAATATCTTTTTTCTTTCTGTTAGAAACAAAAGGTAGCTACTTCAAAATCAAAAAATTGGATTTTTAGCATTTTTTCACCACCCCAATTAAAAATTAAACTTGTGTTCTTGTTTTTTTGATCGAATTTTTGTTTTTTACTTCATTTTTGATCAAATGCTTGAATTTTCTGAACTGGGGTCTTTTTTTTGATAAATTTTTTATGAAATGCTTGCATTTTCTGAATTGGGTTCTTGTTTTTATTGATATAATTTTGGTCGTTCATTTGATTTTTGATGAAAAGCTTGAATTTTCTGAAATTGGTTTTTTTCTTGTTGATAAATTTTTGGGTTTTCACTTTATTTTTTATGAAGTGCTTGCATTTCTGATCTGAACTGATTTTGTTTTTCTTATGCTACTAGGAATGCATGTTCATAATATATTTTCATTTTCAGAGTTTTGATTGTTTAATGTATGAAATTCATGATGTTGCAGAATTAGCCTAGTTGCTGAAGTTGGTTGTAATTCTGTAATCTTGAAGCTTTACTTTACTAACCATGGAAGAGTAAGTATCTCTTTGTTCCTTCAGTAGTTGTTAGGTTAATAATACCAAAATTTCGACGAGTGATGTTATCATGTAATGTAACATTTTGATGAATTTCAGAGAGAATGCTATAGATCTTCTTCAAAGATACAGAAGGGATAGGCGAGTACTTCTCGATTTTATACTTTCGGGGAGTTTAATCAAGAAAGTTGTAATGCCACCTGGCGCAGTTACGCTAGATGATGTGGATCTAGATCAAGTCAGTGTTGATTATGTTCTTAATTGTGCTAAAAAGAGTGAGTTTAATTTGTTTCTGTGTTGTTTTTCATCCTTTTTCTTTTGCTTTCCTTGTTTTAATTATGTATTATTCTATAATACAGGTGAAATGCTTGAGCTTTCAGAAGCTATTAGAGATTATCATGATCATACTGGGTTACCCCAAATGGTATGTTTGTTATTGTTGATCTTTAAATAAGTAGAATATTCTGAATATAGGAATAGTATATTCCATTGTAATTAATGTTGCTGATTGTATAATGATTAATTTCAGAGCCTATATAATAGAGTTTCATGGTTTAGTTGAAACACATGGTTTTACCTTGCACCTTTTTATCTTTAAAAATATATTATTTCAGAGCCTATTTAGAGCCTATATTTTTTATAAACGATGTGACGATATGGCTTGTGCACTTTCTGATGACAATTGTTTTCAAACATAATTGTTAGTTTTTACAATGTTTAGAAGCAATTGCTGCATTGTCTTTTCTAAACATGTAACAATTGGTCTTTCATTATAATACATGCTAATAAATATGAAGCATCTTAATCTATGAACTACTGGCACATACACAGATGATGGACATGTCACTGACACATAGACACCGGTTATAGTTTGAGAAAATTAAATATTTAAATGTAATCACATGTGTTGTTGTTGTGTCGGCCTCGGACACTGACCACTCCTTCAATCTGAAGTGCCAGTGCTGCATACTCCCTCCGGTCTCAAATATAAGAAAAGATTCTCTTTTTAGGTTCATTAAATAATTAACGTATCTGTTTTACAATGTAGACCAGATACATTAACTATTCAATGAACTTAAAAAAAGAATCTTTTCTTATATTTGAGACCGGAGGAAGTAGGTGCTAATTATAAGTCCTCTTTCCATTTTCATACTTTTTGTTCAATTATTTGTGAGAATTGTGTTTGAATGTTAAATGCTTCTGGCTTTAACAGAGTGACGCAGGTTCAGTTGGTGAATTTTATTTGGTCACTGATCCGGAGTCTTCAGGTTCACCTCCCAAAAGGGCACCCCCGCCTGTTCCTATTTCTGCAGTGCCTCCTATTGCTGTTTCCACTCCACCTCCTGCTTATCCTACGTCTCCGGTTGCTTCTAATATATCAAGATCAGAGTCTTTAGACTCGGCACAAGAAAGAGAGCTAACTGTGGATGACATTGAAGACTTTGAAGATGACGACGATACTTCCATGGTTGAAGGTCTCAGGGCTAAAAGGACATTAAATGATGCTTCCGATCTTGCTGTAAAGTTGCCTCCATTTTCCACAGGTGATTGTTCTAGAAAACTTATTGTTAGATATATTCTTTACATTCCCACTCATAGGAATCTATAACCACACTGAAAAACTGAGAAATGAAGAGAGTGAAAGAAAAGCTTAGATAGAAGCATGATGAAATTTTCTATTCTATTATGATAATTAAATGATCTTGCAGCAGGTTTTGTTGCATTTATAGTTAGGATTCTCACTTAGATTCTCAACTGAAATCCCAATGATTATAAATATAACTTTATGCCACATGCAGTTAGACTTACATCATAACCGTTTTCAATCATAACCTTCATTTATCATATAGAGTTCAGTTCATGATAGAACATAATAAGTTGTTTTATCCATTTAGCTGACTTCACAAAAATGGAAAAATTTTAAGTTTTAATTGTTGTCATAGATCTAATAGGGTTTCTTATCCTCATTCTTTGTGTATTTTCACAGTTTATTTTAATGTTGATTTTTTCTTTCATTGAAATGCTAAATATATAAGTTTTGGATGATTTTTGCATTAAAATTTTGTTGAAAGGTTGAAACTTAAGCCGTCATGAACTTTCCTAATACGCCGTGTTACTGCTTCTAGGTATCACAGATGATGATCTCCGTGAAACTGCATATGAGATCCTCTTGGCTTGTGCTGGAGCCACAGGGTATGCTGTTGTGAGGGAATCTCTATTTTTTATTGTGAATGGTTTGATAGTAAATTCTCTGTTCTATAGTAAATTCTCTCTTTTTTAACAGGGGTTTGATTGTCCCATCAAAAGAAAAAAAGAAAGATAAAAAATCCAGCAGCTTGATTAGGAAGCTTGGGCGTAGCAAAACTGGAAGTATTGTATCACAGTCTCAAAATGCTCCCGGATTAGTTGGCTTGTTGGAAAGCATGCGTGTTCAGTTGGAGGTATACTTTGATAGTTTAGCCGATTTTCCCTCCATTTATATTTTAATTTTGCAAAGTAGCTTGGTGTGCTCTTCTAATAAGCAAAGACCCTTTTTTCTATGATGACTACGATGTCTATCACTGTTGTAGAACATTAGGTATATACTTAGTGTTATAGTGTATAGGCACGTTGTTTAAGCTAATACGTGCCACTTGCTTCTAAAAACTTAGTACAGTTGAGTTCAATTATAGTTTATTTCTGTGAAGCACCCTTCATCAAAAGTGCTTTTTTCCTCTCGAGGTAGGCTGGGGTCTAAGACTCAGTATGCTGAAGTGGAGATTAAGTGAACTCTCCAGGATTTGGTCCCAGAGGGATTTAGGTACTGCTTGAGCTAATCGTGGTTCAAAATTTATAGGTTTCAAAATTGTTGAGTTCCACATTGGATGAGGTATGAACTGAAAATGTGTTTGTAATTGGAAGGTATCCCCCACTTTACAATCGGGATCTGTAGGTTTAAGTTAGGTCAAACCCAAATTTTAAGATGGCATCATAGCCTATCCTAGATCAGCTGGGCCACCCACGCTCGGGTCATGCTCTTGATGCCTAGTCCCGGGCATGGGTGTGGGTGTAAGAGTCTTTCAAATTTGTTAATAAGTGGGATGCATCCCTCACATACAAGTTGGTTTTGTTGTGTTGAGTTAGGTCCAACTCAAATTTTAAGAGAATCTATGATCAGTTGAATACATTTTGATTCCATTTAATTTCCTTATTCTAGATTCTTAAATATGACCTTATTTGGTGTACTGATTTGTCATTAAAAACTATGGTCAAAATTGTAGCCCTACTGATGAAATATTTTGGCTATCTTACTATAGTTTATCTGGAATGAGACATCAAACATTTGTAAACTGTGATGACCAATATAATCTCTAATTTGTGTTTGCTTATGTTTTCTGTATTCATATGTATGGATGCAGATATCTGAGGCAATGGACATTAGAACAAAACAAGGGTTGCTAAATGCTCTTGTGGGAAAGGCAGGGAAAAGGATGGATACTCTTTTGGTTCCTTTGGAGTTGCTTTGCTGCGTTGCACGCACAGAATTTTCTGATAAGAAGGCTTTTATACGATGGCAAAAGAGGCAGGTAGTAAAATCTGTTCTAGACTTTCTTTTGTCTCCATATACTCTATTAGCATGCAATTCTGTTGATGGCAAGATGAGGATGCTGCTATCTTATATTTTCGTTCTCTTCGTTGACATTTGGGTATATTTGTCAATGCAGCTAAAAGTTTTGGAGGAGGGCCTGGTTAATCACCCTGTGGTTGGATTTGGGGAATCAGGACGCAAGACAAACGAGTTGAGGATTCTTTTGGCAAAGATTGAGGAATCTGAGGTGTGATATTCTCATTTTGGATGTCTGATATATGTTTTTAATCTCTATAGCGAACATGTTTTTAATCCCTATAATTGTCTCGAGTTTTGTTTTTTGTCCCTATATCTAACACTTTTCAGTCCCTACAAATCACAAAACTGCATGCTTTTAATCCGTCTTTAGGGACTAAAATCACATGGTTTTGAAATTTGTAGGGATTAAAAAATGGGTGCAAGGACTAGAAATATATTTAACCCTATATTATACTACTATTCATTCTGTTAGCATTAGGTCATAAGAGTTGGCTTACTGTTCTATTATGTCTGGTTGGCTGGCTCACATGATTATATTTAACCCTGTATTATATTGTTATTATTCTTTCTGTTCGTCTCATTCTACTCTGTTTATTTGTTTATTCAGTTTCTCCCATCTTCATCCGGTGAACTTCAAAGGACAGAATGCTTGAGGTCTCTAAGGGAGATTGCCATTCCACTCGCGGAGAGACCAGCTCGGGGTGACTTAACTGGTGAAATATGCCATTGGGCAGATGGTTACCAATTTAATGTCAGACTTTATGAAAAATTACTATTGAGTGTATTTGACATGCTAGACGAGGGAAAGCTGACAGAGGTTGGTGTCTTTATCTTCCCAAAACCATTATTATATTATGACTGTTTGAGCCATTAAATCCGTGAATTGCTACTGTAAAGCTATATTTTAGTATAAATTGAAACGAAACAGAGACTATTGTAGATGATGATTTAGTTACAATGTGCAGCTAGAAAACAATTGTAATGAACCTCTGATTTGACAAACTAGTAATAAATAGAAATGAATGTGCGTTTGATACACATTGAGGTACAGGACAAGAACAACACAAGACAAATGCTTGAGTCACAACACAACTCTTTGTCCTGTACATTGTTTGGTTCACAATAGACAACAAAAAAGAAATTATATGAAATTTACCTGAATATCTTTTGAAATATGAACTATTATATAACACACACACACACACACATATATTTATGTGTGTGTCTGTGTGTGTCTATAATATGTTATAATAAGCGAATAATGGTTTCATTGCATAGAGTACTTATTGTGTAGAAAATAAAAATAGGTAATATTTGTCTTTTGAATTGTTTTCTGTTGAGGGGTAAAATTGAGTCTTTGTTCTGTCTTCTTTCCCTTGTTTTGTCCAGTACTATGACGAGTTTTATTATCAAACATGGAACATCTGGTTTTGTACTGTCCAGTCTCTTCCTTTTGTGCAAATCAAACACGCCCGAGTATTTTATCTCTGAACTGTGTCTTCTGTGGCTCGCCTTATTTTCAGGAAGTAGAAGAAATTCTTGAACTTTTGAAGTCTACTTGGCGAGTTTTAGGAATCACAGAGACAATCCATCACACCTGCTATGCATGGGTTTTATTTCGTCAGGTATATTCATCACATTCTCTAATTTTATCTTTAAGAACCATTTTCAATTTTTAGTTTGACTGTTATACTATATTTTTGTCGATTTCCTCAACTTATTTTTAATTAAAATTCAACTGAAAGATGCTATTATAGTTGTCTCATCTAGGACTGGCTGTCTATTACCACTGTGAGGCCATGTTTTTTAGTGTGTTTCTCTCACATGCTTCATTCACTATAGGTCAAGCAATTTAAGTCCTGATGTTTTGCTTCACCTAAATTTTCATTTTTTTTTCTTTCCATTTTCCTATTCAAACCTAATCTGTTGAACCTGTATTGCTTTAGACCCTAATCTAACCTTATAGATTATCACTTTTTTGGGACATTGAATATAAGTTCTTGTTCTCAAAGATGGTAATTGCCCTATGGATGGTGCAATGCAGATTTGAAAAATATAGATGAAAAAAATTTGAACTCCAGAATGTGTTAAGAAGAACAAGCATTTTGGACTTTCAGTAAATTCTTAAATTTAGCATAACCTAATTTCCTTGAATGTTTGCTTCTTAAAGGACATGATTTATTCAAGAAGAAAAGATCTTCATTTTTCTGATTATAAGATTAATTAGCAAACATTCCTCCAATGTAAGCAGTTCACTTTGGATGGTAAAGTAAGACATTTCAACCACTGTTGAAAATAAAACTAATCATGAATGTCTTAAAATAGCAATGATTTATTTTCTCATCAATGGGTTGGATGTCTTACTTTGCGCTCCAAAATGAAATTCCACATTAGAGGGAACCAAATCCTGTATTTGATTAGATAATATTTATTGAATAAGGTGACTCAACTTTCTTTTTGTAATAATTATTTTTTAATTATTTGATTTTCGGGTTTACAGTATGTTATCACTAGGGAGCATAGGATTTTGCTGCATGCATTAGAGCAATTAAATAAAATACCATTGATGGAACAACGAGGCCAGCAGGAGAGGTTGCACTTAAAAAGCTTGCGTTCCAAGGTTGAAGGTGAACGAGATATGTCTTTCTTACAGGCTTTCTTAACACCAATTCAGAGATGGGCTGACAAGCAGCTTGGAGATTACCATCTGCATTTTAGTGAGGTATGTCATTTTTCTGATTGTTGTAGAGATTGTGTAGTACGTCCTTTGTTCCATTTTAATTGTCATTTTTATAGAAAATCTGGTTCCTATTAATGTCATTTACAAAGTTCAATGCACATTAACTATTATTTTATCAATAATACCCTTATTATTTATTGCAGATAGAGAAATAGGTGGAATATGATAATAAATAGCTAAGGGTATTATAGGGAAAAGATAAATAATTCCATCAAAAGTAAAAAAAAAGGTTATTGGTTTTCTTGGTATGTGTAAATAACCTTAAGACAATAACTAAAAATGAACGGAGGGAGGAATATTTTGTATTATTCGTCTTTATAAGCAGTGGCTATTATAGGAGGACTCCTCATCCAGTCATCGTCCTTAATTTTTGGAACATGTTTTCGTAATTTGAATTTTATTGGAACTTGAGAAGCTCACAAATCACAACTAGTAATATATCAGTGAAGTTGAAATTTATGCTTGCATTTGTAAAAGTGCCAACTTAACATATTCTGTAGGATGGTTCTGTTCTTGTCTGCAGAGGATTCTCCTCTGTTTGAGTGCCTATGATCCTTGAGATAAACAAAATGAACTTCAGTTCCACTTAATTTTGTTTTGTGTATCTTAACAAATACTGTTGGAATCATTTTCCCTCTTCTTTTCTCTTCAAAACTGTGTTGATTTTATACAAATTAATTCTAATATGTTGAGTAATGAGTTGCACCTTTAATTTTGTTTTGAAAACCTCCTCTTATACCTTATAGGGTTCAGCAATTATGGAAAAGATTGTAGCAGTTGCGATGATTACCAGGAGGCTTCTACTGGAAGAACCGGACACTGTGTGTACTTCTGTTTGCTGGCATCTTTTGCATTTGGCTAGATTTGTTAAAAATATTACAGCATGGAGTCATATTTTTTATTTATTGAAAGATCCTTTTACCGTTTTTACTGCAGTCCACGCAGTCCTTACCAATTAGCGATCGTGATCAGATAGAGATGTATATAACATCGTCAATTAAGCATGCTTTTACAAGGGTGAGTATTCTGGGCATTGCTGTTTATTTCTGATAATGTAGTTTTTGTAATGAAGATGTATGAATATTCTCTGCATTGAAATCCTTACTCATTATTCAGGTATTATCTTCCACTTGACTGATAAATGACAGACAACTAACATAATTTCCATTCGTTGATATTGATTCTACGTGTTTGAATTTTTGGTGAATTTTTTGAAACATTATAAACTCTATTCACACTTTGATGGAATTTGACTTTAGCTGTAAGTGTGTATGTATCAGAGAACCATTGATAATTTGGAAGCAAAAAAAAGGCTTAAAATTGTTTTATAAATCTCTGTCCTGCTGTGTAATTCTTATGTGTATGAGAACATTTACTATTTTTTTCTTAGATTTCACTTTTACCTTCGTTTTCAAAAAAGTTAAACTATGGTATAGAGAGGAAGATCTTGTTTTTGTTCCATTTCTATGCCCATATCTAATGATTCTCATTACTTTCTGCAGACAAATCAAGTTGTTGAAAGATTAGATATGTCACATGAGCATCCCTTGGCATTGCTTGCAGAAGAACTCAAGAAGCTCCTAAAAAAAGATTCAGCAACTTTCATGCCTGTTTTACAACAGAGACATCCTCAAGCAACTGTGGTATCTGCATCATTAGTTCACAAACTTTATGGTGTCAAACTGGTGA
Organism: Medicago sativa; assembly: GCF_051527215.1. Lineage (NCBI taxonomy): Eukaryota > Viridiplantae > Streptophyta > Magnoliopsida > Fabales > Fabaceae > Medicago > Medicago sativa. Next base: position 31,184,061 of record NC_140756.1, on the reverse strand, counting down.
GTGTACATGTGATTTGATTATATTTTTCTGATCACAGAAGTTTTCTTTAGAATGACAGAAAAATCTTTTGGTTGTATTTTCAGAGACCGTTTCTGGATAGTGCTGAACATTTAAGTGAGGATGTGATATCAGTATTCCCAGCAGCTGAGAGTCTAGAGCAGTTTATAATGGCACTTATTACATCTGTATGCCATGAAGAAAATGCCGAGATCTTGTTGAGAAAATTGAATCTTTACCAGGTAGGAGGTTTTATTACTTTTAGAGGACACACAATTGTCTTCATTGGTGCTGAGAGGGAGAACTTAGCTCTCACTCAAAAAATTGAATCTTCTGTGTTTTATATTTATCTACGCATAACAACAATTGTTTTGTATCAACATGAGTGAAGTTATGGAAGATATATAAAGTGATTTCCTACTTTTATATTTGATACAAAATATCTTGCTATCAATTGTACAAAGGAACCTTGTTCAATGTTCGCACGTGCCGTATACTTGATCCTTATACTCGTAAATCGTTAGAAAAAAATTTCATCAGAAATTATAGGCTTTCTTAGGTTCATGATTCATTGATGAAACTCTATCTTCTGGATGAGAATTGGTGGGCATAATGTAGATCATCTAGTGATTAGTTGTCTTTCTATTGTCATGTAGGTTGATTACACATATGTTTCAAAAGGATATACATTCATCTACTCTTAGGTTTATTAGTATAGTATTTATTTTTTTCATTTATGCTCCTATCATTATTCATTCTAAGCTTTTGGTCTTGTCCTGCATTTTTTATTGCTATAGATTGAGACAAAATCTGGAACCTTGGTGTTACGCTGGGTCAATTCACAGCTTGGAAGAATTTTAGGTTGGGTGGAGCGAGTTACTCAACAGGAGGTAAACCTTATATCAACAGTGCTTTACTGTCAAATGTCAGGCATTTTGAATTGTTTCTCGACTATAATATACATGGAGTTAAAAATAATTATAGTAGAGGCTAATGTTATGGTGGGAAAAGGAAATACAAATGAAATACAAGGACATAATTAAACCGTTACATTTTTAGATTTAAATTAAATTACCTTTATCTACAGAATAAATAGGTGTAAGATTTGATACACACATTCTAATAGTTTTAACAAGACAGTGATAGGAACCCGAATTAAGAGAGAAGAGAAATTAGTATTACTATTACAAAAGATGTACACGTGTAATCCTCAGAGCTAAGCTCCTCTGCCTAACCAACCAAATAGCAACTAATTTCCTACTCCACTCTTCCTTCCTACTGTTTATGCTGCCTAGCCTACTCAGCAAGTGTAACCAATTCCCTCTCTCAAGTCTTGGGTTTCCCATGAGGCCATGCCTATATTTCTACCAGAGAGAAATATCAATCTATTTGACTGTTAATTTGCAAGCTACATTGCGTAGATAACAGGATAGGATAAGATACCAATGTGGATACAAAATTCAAGTTCTCTAAGTGGGGAACTCACATTCGTGGAAAAGTGAGGAGTTATAGCCATTGATTGAAAAATCAACAATTGAGATTTACAACTTCTTAGTTTGTTATACATGTGCATACATGGTCACAATCTCAACCGCTGGCACTAATTTTTCAATCAATGGTATAATTCTTCACCTTTTCCTCTAAAGGAATGGGAAATGAAACGAGAAACAAAAGAATGGGTTAAAACTCTTAACATTTTCCCAAAACGACACATTTTCTTCTTGGTAAAATGGCCTATCTATCCCAATCAATACCTGGCCTAGCAGAGGTGTATGCCATTTTTAAGCTTTTGTTTATGTTTGTTATTTTTTCAAGATAGATATATTCGTCTTCTGTCCTGCTTCTATTAAAGCTTCTTTACTGCACATATATAATTTAATAATTAATTGATATACTTTCACAGCATTGGGACCCAATATCTCTTCAACAGCGGCATGCGGGTTCTATTGTAGAAGTTTACAGAATTGTAGAGGAGGTAAGAATGTGATAGTATTTCTGTGATTTATCACAAGGTTGTATAACAATAGTTTTTCATGATCTATTAACTCAAACTCCTTTGCAACATAAGTTTTGTTTGGAAAGAATGATGACAAACCAGCATTCCCAGTTCCCTGTACTGGGTCATTTATTCGGCATTTCTGCATAATTTATTCTTTTGGCATCCTGCATAATAAGAAAAAACTATGATCCTCTAGATCTCAACACAAAAAAAAAAAAAAAAAAAATTTCCTCTTATAACATGAGTATTTAGGCGGTAATACTGAATTTACTATTTTTCATCATTGTTTCTTTATGTTCAACTAAATGTGAGCATTTCCTCTTATAACATTAACAACTCAGGTAGATGAGAAGTTTGGCTCAACCTCTCCTAATTAACTTAACACCTTTTTTTTAAGTGTTTTTGCATTCTGTCAATAAATGTTTAATTTCTATTTATTTCATTCTATTTTTTCCTGCTGTATAATTGACATTCAATTCATTTTGCTATTTTTATCATGTGCAGACGGTTGATCAGTTTTTCGGTCTTAAAGTTCCAATGAGGTTTACAGAATTGAATAGCATGTTCCGTGGCATTGACAATGCTCTTCAAGTGTACGGAAATCTTGTTGTTAATGACTTAGGTGAGTAGATACTACACATTTTGGTTTGCAAACATATCTAATTTTACTCTAAATAGCTTCTAGTCTAGTTATTAATGCTGTTGTTTTAAGATTTCAAACACTTTCTAAATATAAGAACAGTTACTGGATGATTAAGTATTTTAAGATTTCAAATACCCTCTAACTATATCAATTTGTCATCCTCTGGAAAGAGTTATGCATATTATTCAGATCCTACATTCATATGAATACTAAGTTTCCCTTTTGATTACACAGCAAGCAAGGAGGATTTAATTCCACCTGTGCCTGTTCTCACGCGGTACAGTAAGGAAGCTGGACTAATAAAATCTTTTGTAAAGAAGGAACTATTTGACACTCGTGTGCTTGAGCGTGAGGAGACAAGGCCCCGTGAAATTAGCGTCCTAACAACTCCAACACTTTGCGTCCAGTTAAATACTTTATATGTGAGTTCAGGCTGACTTGAATTGCACCTGGATTATTTTCACTTTTATTTGTGTTGTTATGATGATGTCTCTCATTTAAATCTTCCTTTTTAACGAGCCTCTGTTTCCTATCATTTTTATATTTTGATTGGAATCCCAGTTAAATGCTGTTATTTTTTATTCTTTTTACTTGCCGTTATCCTTCATCAATATTTTATTAAAATATTTGACATTTTTCAATAGAAAAATCTGCAGTTACATTGAATTCTCCTAGCCTTTTTCTGAATAATATTCTATTTCAATACACAACATGCTAAATATTCTTTCATTATGCTGTATCATTAAATTAATGATTTTTTTTGCCATCTGCAGTATGCGATCAGTCATTTGAATAAATTGGAAGATAGCATTTGGGAGCGATGGACACATAAAAGGTCGCAGGAAAAACTCATAAGTAAGTGGTGAATTGTTATATCCTTTTTTTTTTTTTTTTGTGTGGTTATATATGTTTTAAGCAATTGCACAAACATTTAACAATGAATGGTTGCATAATTTTATTTATTTATGTGAGGTTGTCTCTATGGAGTTACATTATTATGGTATAGGATCATGTTCATGCGTTCTCTACGATTATTTTTTCTTAATTGATTGTTGGGAACTTACATTACTGTTAATGTGACAGCTTTGTTAGACTTCTAAGCCTCGTTGGATAACTGAATTATTTTGTTTTTCGTCTGTTTCTTTTGTTTAAGAGGATTTTTTATCCGTCCCTCACACAAACTTTTTTCTCTTTTCTCCTGACATTTATATTTTTATTATAAGAGAGAATGTGAAAATGTTATTATCATCCGAGTAAGAGTGGAGAAGTGTCTTGTAGATTGAGTAGAATTAAATAACCATGTCACTCTGTATGAACAATGAGGGGCATTCATCGTTAGGTTCTATACACGCTTCTAATGTCTGTAATATCTGTACTTTTGTTCTGTTTATCAATGTAACATTGAATATCCTAATCTTCTACTCATCATGATTATGCATAACATGTTTATTACTACTACTGATTTTGATATCTACTATTGTTACTATCGTTATCATGTGCATGTGAACAGTTCTATTATATTGTGCTTTCTCAAAACAAAAACAAAAAGTTTATCAGAATACTAAAAACTGTTTAATTTTTTACACATTTTGTCTGTAGGAAAATCGATAGATGATAAGTCCAAAAAGGATACCTTTGATGGAAGTAGAAAAGTTATAAATGCTGCTATGGAGCGCATTTGTGAATACACTGGTGAGAATTTGCAACCCCATCTGCTTTGTTGCAAATCAAACTTGTCTAATTACTGTGTTGGGTTTATTTTCAATTTGCAGGAACTAAAATCATATTCTGCGATCTTAGAGTGCCTTTTATCGACAACTTATATAAACCCAGTGTTTCAGGCTCTAGGGTGGATGTACTTATAGAACCACTTGATATGGTAATTTTTTTCTCATTAGAAAGATATCATTATGTTTTTAATGTACTTGTTAGACTGCTCTTAAATTGCAGTATATTGTGAAAAAAGTTACATATCACTAAAAGTGAAATTACATATTTCATCAAACAACAAATTTCAGAATTATTGTTGACTACTGTGAAGACAGAAGAAATTATTTCTTAGATATATTTTATCTGTTAATTGGTATACTGCCTGACATAACTCCCTAAAACTAATGCCAAAGATGGAAAATAATACAATAATGAAATAACAAGGATAAAATTGAAGGTTAAAAGGGAAACAAAATTCCTAAATTAATTCTTATTATTCCTTCAATTCCTTGAATGTAATTAAGAACATTTGATTTCCACTGTGTTGTTATAATAGGGTATTAATGCTTATTGGTATTTGCATTAAAAAGGAACACATGTCATGAAAAAATTAAAAGAATAGATGAAGGTATTTTAGTTTAAATTTACAACAATTAAATGATGCAAATAAGTGTGACTCATTGTTCAATTGTTTTTCCTACCACTATAAAGTTTAAGCCAAATAAGAATGTCATGGAGTTTATTCATTATATTTTTTTTTCACTAAACTCTTGACACTCGATATAACTGATCATGTGCTTTCCACTTTTGATTCACTGTAGGAACTTAGCCAACTTTGCGATATTGTTGTGGAGCCTCTCAGGGATCGGATAGTGACCAGTCTTCTTCAAGCCTCATTGGTTATTACTTTAATCTAGCTTTCGATAAGTTCATTACCTGTACTGTGATTTTAACATTTTCTCACTTGCAGGATGGCTTGCTCCGTGTTATTTTAGATGGTGGTCCTTCAAGAGTTTTCTTTCCCGGTGATGCAAAATTGTTAGAAGAAGATCTGGAAGTCCTAAAGGTATCATACTCCAATCATTTGAATATTAAAAGGAAACCATGTCTACAATTTGCTACAAGCTAACAAGACCTTTGGATTTTATTGCTTCTTTTTTAATAATAGTGAGTCTGAGTATTAAGGTTAATGGTTCAAAGTCAGTGAATGGTTAAACTTGACATACCAATGAAGAAGGGATTTCTTTTGCAAAATACTAAGCAAATAAAAAATTGAAAGCTTTATTAAGACTGAAGTACACAACCATCATTACTTTTTACATGATTTCCATTCAAAATTTTGCTTTTACTGGCGACAGAAAGAATGCTTAATAATAGCCCTTTACAAAGAGCTGCCTGGACCAATACTACAATGAATTTAGAAAAACACAGTGAGAACAAATGTTTTAACCCATAAAACAATATTTATTTACATCTGAACCATGGTGCCTCTACAAAGGGTAAGGTGGAAATTCCCTTTGGGTATTTGCGTTTCTTTTGTATGTCATCTGCAGCACCCTTGTTCTTAAAATTAAGAAAATAAATAAATAAATAAAGGATCAAAGTGACTTCCTGACTTTAGACTCCGTACATATCGCACAAATCTACGTCCTTGTTAAATCTCACAATGAAAAAAAATATCCCTGTTTTGAAGATTTCTGTGGTCTGGTAGAGGTTTTGGTGTGATTTTAGTACTTATTAGTTGAAGTAGCCCCATGTTTATTTATACTTAACTGTGTTGATGCATCCTGTAGGAATTCTTTATATCTGGAGGTGATGGGCTTCCTCGGGGAGTTGTTGAAAATCAGGTTGCACGTGTTCGGGTTGTGATCAAGTTGCATGGCTATGAGGTTAGTTTATCGATTATAGATGAGTTACTGAAGGATATTACTATTCCTAATCGAGGAATTTACTTTAGAGGGAAAATGGAAGAGTTATAGCCTGAGTTGAAAATGAATGGTTGATATTGTGATTCCATGTATTTTAACAAACTATGAAATTGTTAAAATCTCAAATGTTATTTTTTCCAGTCAATCTATATTTTCTTGTAACAATCATTCCTTAGAAAATATATACTTATACAGTAATCTGTATTATTTTGCAGACTAGAGAGTTGATTGAAGACTTGAAATCTGCAAGTGGCCTAGAAATGCAAGGTGGAAAAGGCAAACTAGGAGCTGATTCTAAAACTCTATTAAGAATATTATGCCATAGAAGTGACTCAGAAGCCTCTCAATTTCTGAAGAAACAATTCAAGATACCAAAGTCTTCTGCATAAGGAAATGTTTACATCCAAAGGAAAGCACCAAAATTTTCACTGTGACTAGTTTTCTGTGAATATTCATTGCTGTATTTTTTTTCTTTTTCTTTTTGTATTTGAAAATAGGTCATTTGGTGTATAATTAGGTGCTAGAACTGATTTTTTGTCTAACTACATTGTCGTTGATCTTCATTTGTAAAATCTATTACTCCATGTGAATACTGTAAGAATTCAATTAATGAAGCTCCAATTCTTTTCTGCATGGATCAGTTATTTCTAATAACGCTATTTACTGTGAACTTTATGGATACTGATTCACTGCGGTCGACATTTCAGGCAGTCACTGTTGTCAGAGAAATCGGCACCATTGGATTTATCAAATGCTCTATATTTTGCCACATGTCCTCTAATTAGAAGCAATCTTTTTCTTCCTCTTGAAATTAGTGTAGCACAAGAGGGTGAACCCATAAACTATCCACAAAAATAAAATTAGATACTAAATCTGTTTCCACTCAACCCCTTAACATGAGCATAACCAAAAATGAAATACTGTGCAGCTGAAATGAATTCAGTCTAGTGATCACAAACTTGCAAGAGTAATGCTGGAAATGGGATGTGGGGTTGATAAACCTATGGTCACGGTTGGCGACACTGTTTGAGGGTGCCGCCATGGTTGTCGGTTGCGAAGAGGATAGATTCATAAAATATCTCCACAAATATCTACGTGACATGAATTGATGAATGCATGTATAAAAAATTCTTACATTGTCAAGTATATATAAATTAAATCATTTTTTTAATCTCATTCAAAGTAATTAATTTTTTTTTTTCAATGTATCCAAAGCGTAGGTCACCCTTAACTAAATTGTTTAATCTATAATATTCCTTTATTTCTTTTCTTTCACAAATTCATTTTAAAGTATTTCAAAAGTCATCATGGGTGCGTTCGATTTCCTAAAAATGAAGGACGTGACATGATAACTCTAGTTGTATAGTGTTTGATTTGTAAAATTGTTTTAGGGACAAGACAAACCAGAGGCAAGAGACTAGAAACTAAACCACAATACAACTTTTTGTTCAATGTACAAGTGTCTAAAATATCAAAATAGCTTTTGCCCACAAAAAATCGTAAAAGACAAAAAATGATTTAATATCATAAAAGTTTGTATTGTATTGTTCTCTTTTGTGACGTGACTTATTGTTTAGCAGATCAAACACACAATAAACAAGTGGGGAATACTTGTAAAAAAAAAAACAAGTGGGGAATATTTGAAACCCAACTTCTGTATATATTAATCATCTACATAGTGTGATTTGATTGGATGCACGTGAATAAAAAGTTTTACATTGTCTACTGTGGATATGTATAAATTAAATCATGTTTTTTAATCTCATTTAAAATAATTAATTAATTTTTGTTTACAATAGTGAGAAGAATTTGAGTTATTTTGGGTTTATTTACAATATGATTTTATTTTTTTAATTGTAATAATTGCTTAATCTAGAATATTCCCATTTTTTTTATTTTCCTTGGCCAAATAAATCATTTCAAAAGTTCAAACTCGTTCTAGTGAACTCAGAAGCATTATTACAACACTCTGCTGTGTTTTGCGTTGCGTTGCGGGTGAAGTGAGAACTGGTGAGGTGAGTTGGCAATGGCAGGTTCAGGCAATGGAGGAGGTGTGGAGTGGCACGTGCGTCCACCAAACCCTAAAAACCCAATCGTCTTCTTCGATGTCACCATCGGTAACATACCCGCTGGTAGAATCAAAATGGAACTCTTCGCTGATATCGCTCCCAAAACCGCTGAAAATTTCAGGTACTCTTTCTTCATTTTCTGCAATTCTTTATAAAACTTTCAATTTAAATTATTATTTTATTCTTTTATTTGCTTTGGTTGCATGTGTAACTATATGTTATGTTATGTCATTTTATGCTGTTCATTCATTTTTACCTTCGTGTATCAAAACCTAATAATGAAATAGGCTTTTTCAGGTGAAGTTATTAGTTATACGAAAGGGAGAAAAATTATATTAGCTAAATGTTATTTGATATAATATAACTTTAGTTGGATTTTAGAACCGAAATTTTTCAGTTGGTGTGGAAAAGTTGATTGAAATTGGTAAATTTAATATTAGTATAGAGGTTACATTGGTTATGATTATGATTAGGTATTGTGATGTTTTCTATTTTACTTTAAGAGATTATGAATTTTAGCTTGTCTTTCATTCAGCTACATGTCTATGACCATCGAAAACGTGTTTTAAATGCACTCCATGATTTGTAGATTGTGTGCTTGTTGAATGGTATAGATGATTTGGTAACTTCTACTAGGCAATTTCTTTTTACACCTCCTTAAACTACAGTTGGACGCTGATGTTCCTTGTTGAGTGTTTGTTATTATACTTTGCGATTCTCTTTATTTGGGAAATGATTGCCCTTCTTATTAACGAGCTCGCTTATGTTATTTTGCAGGCAGTTCTGCACGGGGGAGTACAGGTAGTGTAACAATCCATTGTAGTTTTTCTTCTTTTTTTGTTTTCCTTTTCATTTGGATTTATGATAGGTTTGGATCTATTACTGTGCTTTTAATTTTGATGCCCACAAGAGTGATAAGGTTGGTCGTTTGGGGAGTAAGGCATAGGGGTTGGAGTGATAAGGAGGTCATGAGTTCAGTTCAGCCCCACATATTAACAAAATAACAATTAACATTTGTCATTAAAAAAATGTTTCTTTTGATACCCACCAGTACCATACCATTATGATATCTTTATTGTAATAATCTATAATGCTGATTTGGCACGTAATTTTAATATTTTCTTGCACCATATTTTCTTGCACCATATTCCTTCCAACGTAATTTTGGTCATGCTTTCTGTGTTATCAGCATTTGTTTTTCATGACTGTCATGACAACAAACTGATGTTGATGATGATGATAAGACTAAATTAACGTTGGCTTCATGATAAAGGGTTGAGTTGAGCTGATCCTATCAATCATGAAAATTATTCTCACTTTTCTTTTCTGTATGGGGGCGATGGTTGTAAAACTTGTGATCCTTCTCATAGAAATACAGTTGTTAGACATGAGAGAAAAATATAATTGTTATAAGTGTTACTACTCGAGGTCCTGTACTTCTAATATTTATTTAATTTTTACATTTTACATTTCTTCCCCATTTGATTTGATCCTAGATAGGGTCTTCAACTTTGACAGCAACTTTTGGGGGATTGTTTTGAGTTAAAAATGTTTTTGGTCCCTAAAAATATTGTTTATTGGAGAGATCCCTTATGATATTTTGTCGTTTTCATCCCTAACAAATACGCAAAATCATGTGCTGTTTTAGTTCCTAAAACTAAAGGTACTCTCGTGAGAGCCAGAAAATACATTATTCTGTTAAACGTAAGAACTAAAAAATGAAAATAAAGTGGGACTAATTGAAAAAGTCTTAATTTTTATGTACCAAAAAGTTATTTAACTTTTTTTTTCCTCATAAATGAATGGGGGGCTGTTATTTGTTTACCTATTTAATGCTAATTTGCAAAATGTCTGTCAGAATATTTGACTCTATGGAATATTGGGTTTTATGATATGATTTTATTGGCAGGAAAGCAGGTCTTCCTATTGGTTACAAGGGTTGTCAATTTCATAGAGTGATTAAGGATTTTATGATTCAGGCTGGTGATTATGTGAAGGTACTTTTCTGGTCAATGTTATCTCTAACTCGTCTGTTTTTACATATCAGTACAGGGTTGTCTTGTGTTTACCATTTATATTCACTATTTATAAAATAAGCTTATTGCTCATATGGCCTATATATATGGCTTATATATCTTAGTTATGAAGTCAATGCTTCTTTTCTTGCCTAATATTTTTGGGAAACCTTATTTGATCTCTCTTATATGTCCAAGCATATTATTTCTTTTGTTCTAATATTTTATTTATGTTTGTTCTAATGGTAAGGTAGATTAATCAATTAGAAGGCATGCTAGTAGTGGTGGTAGACCCAATGCTTTGTTTACGTGTACATATTTTATTTAGGGAAATACTAACGAGTGCCATAAGGTAACTCTTTAACAACCTTAAATAGTAAGTTTTTATAGAAATTGATGAATTCAATGCATTGAAAATTGAACTATTTGACTTTTTCAATAAACATTTTCTTAATTAGGAATGCTTAAAGAGTGCCCTTAGGGCACTCGTTAGCAAGACCCTAAGAATTATATCTAGTAGCAGCTTCATATAAAAATTTAAACGGCAGAGTATCAATCATAGTAATGGCAAAGTATCAATATTAGAGGAGAGTCAATTTTCATTAGAAATATATACTCTAATAATTTTTCCAACTGAAAAGTCTTCAGAAAAAGATACTAATTGATCGCGATATAGTGATTGTATGAAACATGGGTAAGGCAAGTTTGTTGTTCTATCTCACGTTTAGGAGTTTAGTCTAAAACGTTGTTTCTTCAAAGGCTAATTGACAAATATTAGATTTGCAAGATCCTTATGTTATCTGGTCAATCAGATTGGTAGAAATGGTATAATTTAATTAAAATAGCTGAGAAATTTAAGCAACACAAGAGAAGTTCAATATTGGAAGTACCTTTGGCTGAGGTTTCGCTTGCACCAAACTATTTGATTCCGTAATTCTCTATAATTTAATGGGTTAATAGCTTCATAAGCCAATTGTCTTTACTAAGGGCCTGTTTAGATAAACAACTTAGTTGCAGCTTATAGCACAAGCGCTTATGTATAAGCTTGCATAAGCTATTTTTTCTGTATAACATTCAATTGTTTTTGTATAACCTTCGTGAATTTTGAGACCGACAAGTTTTTTGATTTGATTAGAATCTCTAAATATTAGTATAAAACTCCAATAAGAAACGAGCTATCAAATTAAATGCAGTTATACTTTTCACCTAACCTAAAATATCTAACTTGCTTTTTATACTTCTTTTACACTTAACCTTTTCCTTGTTAACGCTGGCCTTTATTTGCCAACTCAATTTTAATTCTTTTTTAACACGATTGGCTAGCCCCATTTTTCATCATCTGATACCTTCTCAATGTTGCTGCATGTTGATTTTCTATTGCCATAATTTTTTTAAATGTTGGTTATATCTTCAATTCCTTCATTTTATCTCCTGGAGCTGACTTAATTGCAAGTTCCGTAGTTTGGGTTTAGACACAGTAGTTCAGTTGTAACTTTTAAAGTAATGGCTATTCCTTCGTAACAGTTTGGGTTTTATAAGTGGGCTCTTGCCTCCTCTATATTAAGTGTTAACACGGTTCAGTTTATCTAATTCTTATGTGGATGGACATACTTTGACTGCTTTGGGACACAACTCCCATTGAAACTAGATGCTCTTCCCTCTAACAGCATAGCTTTTAAATGTGGTTTCTCCTACATCACATATGTTTCCCAATCATTTTTGTTGCTTGGTTTGTTTGATATTTTTCTCTTTTGTGCTCTGTGGTCATGTATCTAAGTTTTCTCTCATCAGATCATTGTAATCAATTCTTTAAATGAACCACTCTCTATTTGGATTATTATGCTGGCAGTGGGCATTAGCGCTCAATTTTGTCATAATATGTTTTATGTTGTATGAGCCTGTTAATTTCACTCTAAATTATTATATTTACGCATACTTTGCTGCTATCATAGTGGAAATAATATCACAAGAAGTTAATGTTTAGTTTGGGGCAGGACTTGATGCTAAAGTATTAAATTCAATTGTTTATGTATCGTAAACTGCAATATTTATAACTGTTCATGTGGATGTATTGAATCTACACTGCTTTCATAAAGTTGTCAGTGATAACAATATGGGAAATGCTAACAAGTGCCCTTAGGGAAGTTTTATCTTGGAAATGATGCATTCAACACATTGAAAGTTTAAAAAGTAACTTTTTATTTATACTAAATCTTATAAGTTATTTCTATTTTTGAATCCTTAACAAGTGTCCTTGTTAGCAAAACCCTAACAATGTAATTAAATCCTGGTTTTATATGAAACTTACAAATTTATTCTTCCTTGGCAGGGTGATGGTAGTGGATGTGCTTCCATCTATGGACTTAAGTTTGATGATGAAAATTTTACTGCCAAACACACTGGACCTGGTCTTCTATCAATGGTATGAATTTCCTGTTTTAATATAATGCCATTTTAGGTTATACGAAAATATTGAGACTTTTGATGTATTGTAATAGTATTTCGATTCTAGGTCACATAAGGATACAATTAATAATTGCTGTTAAAATTGCACAATGGCTATGAATTTCTGAATTTCCTCCTTAGTTTAAGGACTAATTGACCGTATATATATGCAAATCGACAAGTTATTTACTAACATGTTAACATACAACAGTCTTACTTCCTGAGCACTTTGAAATCGTATTATCTATATCTTGCTAAAAACCAATTCTGCCATCAATTAATTCAACTCGTATGGCTAAAATATGCTTTTTCTTAATCCAATATAAAGAAACCTGAAGTTCATATTGTCTAATTTGCAGGCAAATAGCGGACCAAATACCAATGGTTGTCAGGTAACTTTTAAATGGTCATCCCTTTCTTGTTATGTTTTCTGGTAAAGCTCCATTTCTACTGAAAATCTTCTTTCTTTGCTTGCAGTTCTTTATAACTTGTGCAAAATGCGACTGGCTTGACAACAAGCATGTTGTTTTCGGGGTATGCTTCAATATCTTAAATTGCATGTTTTTTTAATGATAATATTTGGGCAATTAGCGTCTAAGACGCACCCGACCTATACACTTAGACTGGTACCTTAAACTCGAGAATTGAACAAACCAAAGCCACTATCAAATTTAAGCCAGGCACATAAAAAATGTTACTCATGTCACGCATAGTGACACATTTGCAAAAAAGAATTCTCCCAAATTGAGCATCACTTTCAATTTTCAATATAATATTGATTACTTTTTTTTCAACTGTATCATTTAATTAATACTGGGCTGAATTGCAGTTTTGGTCCTTCTACTTTCACCATTTTGCGGAATTGGTCCTCCCCTATTTTAAAATTTGACAGTTTTGGTCCCTCCATCAAATACTTGGTTTAATATGGTGATATGCCATGTTTTAAATGAAGTTATTAAGCAAATTTTCTTACAATTTCATCGATGTTGGTCTTTTCATGTCATCAGATCATTTAAAACATATCACATCTCCAATTTTTTAGTTCAAAAATATGGAGGGAGGAAAACTGTCGGATTTAAAATAGGGGGGGCCAAATCCGAAAATGGTAAAAATAGGGGATCAAAATTGCAATTAAGCCTTAATACTATGTGCATCATTTTCGAGTCAATATATTCTACTTTGCATGTATGATAATGATCACTACATACACTAATACTCAATAAGGTTAATTTGGTAAAACTTTACTTTTTTTAGTCTTTCCCTAGTCTGTGCGAAATAAGCACATTGTGAAATAGAGAGAGTAACTTCCTTCTAGAGCGGAGGACTAGCTTGAGCTGTGCTCGTTTTTAACAATTCCTGCTCTATCTCACAATGTATTTAACAATTCCCACTCTAGCTTGAGAGAGTAACTTTCTTCTGTGCCAAATAAGGCCACATATTTAAGGATGTATTGCTGATTAATTGTTAAAAAGGAATTTCGCGTGCCTTTCAAAATACATCCTTAAATATGTGGCCTTATTTGGAATGTTAATAGCATCTTTCTTCCCCTAAACTGTTGATGTGTTGTGTATTTACATGACTTTCCGTTATGCAGAGAGTGCTTGGAGATGGTCTTTTGGTAGTAAGGAAGATTGAGAATGTTGCAACTGGACCCAATAACCGGCCAAAATTAGCTTGTGTCATTGCTGAATGTGGTGAAATGTAAATTTCAGAGTGACTTCACTAACAAACTATAGTTCTCTAAATTGATTGAATCCCATATATATGGGCTTTCTATACAAGGATATTTCTTTCTGGTTAGTGAAGCTATGTCTTGTAATACTGATAATTTTGTCACGGATTAGTTGAATAGCACTGCTAATTGAATAATCGTGTTTGGGAATTGTAGAATGCATCTTTTTTTGTCCAAAATCATCCATTTGTGATGATAAAATTTATATTTCGGCGGCATATGTAGAATAGGTGGAGCTGCTTCAATTCAGTGTGATTCTGGAGAAGTATGAAGTTACAAGGCTAGACATATTTAATTGGTGGCAATGTTTGATGTTTTTTCTCATGCTGTCTGAATTCTAAGTATGCTAAAATTAGAAGTTTTGGAGGTAAAACTAGGGTATAGAGGAATTCGTGATTTTTTTTTTAACCAAGCTTCATGATTTTTTTAATACCCCATGTGTAAAAAATTATGGAAATGCTTGTTTCTGAAACCAAAGGGGATGTTTGCCAAAGCAAACGGTGAACATCATGGCCGTAAATTAATTTTTTTTTCCCCGTTTTCTAAATTTATTTTTTGGATTAAACATTAAAGAAAAAATAAAATAAAAGATATATTATTTACACTGTTACAAACAAATGTCTCATCGTTTCATCACAAACAACAATCTTTTATACTCTCACCATAACATTTTTCTCATATCACTTTCTCTCATTTTCTCTCGTATTTGCTTGCATCATGTCTCCTTGTGGGCAAGGATCCTTTCGAGTGAGTAAAAACTAAATTGAGAAAATCAATGGTTGTTTTGATGTACCTATAATATCTTTCTTTAATTTGCTAACTAATGATTGATATTGTTTACTTTACACTTTAAAGTGACTTGTTCACTTTAGAGGAGCCGAATTTGTCTCCTCCACTATGCACCATAGTTTAAATTGATCATAAGAAATCCACAGGGGTGTTCGGTTGGTAAAAATAATAGTCTTAAATTAAATGACAAATTTTTGTAAATTGTTAAGCGGTAGGTCATAGGTGTGCCACTGCAGGGTGCAGCTGGTTGATTTTTTTTTGTCAGCTTTGAAGAAATGGCAAAGAAACGGATCCAAATTGGCGGCTATAGCAAAAGCACACAGTTATGCACTGTTTTAATTTGCAGGCATTGATTCTAAATTGGATGGTCCATATCAGACACTACTAAAATCATTTATATCTAAAACACATGCATTAATTTGCAGGCTTAGAAGATATCTGATTCTCCACAAAATTAATAGGATATAAACTTCTTTAATGATATGAAGTTTGATTAGTCAATACTTTTTTTTTGTCAGGTAGCTTAATGGCTAGATTTACACATGTAATATGTGGAGAAGTGGGGATTTCAGGTTTGAATCCCGGCCCCTACACATACATAATGTCCCTGTTTGCTACCAACTGAACTACACTTACACGACAATCAAGATATTATATTTTAAGTGGACCAAAAATGAAAAAGTAAAAAATCAGTCCAACTGCTCCCAATAAACTTTAGATCCTTCTATGTTCAGAAGTTGTCAACATAGAAGTTACCTATTCACAACTGATCTTGTTAATAATACTCACTGCTCAGAGTATACTCTGCTGAGGTGAGAAGCACAGACCATACAAATTCAAGCTCCAAAAATGACTTTCTTTAAGAACACAATAGGTAACTTTGATTATTTTTCCTTCTTTAGTCCAAGCTATATAATATGTATGTACTCATTTGATTTATGCATGTCACAATCACAACTATTAAGAGTTCTAAGTTATTTCATATATCTTCTTCCAAGCAAACAGTAATAAAGATTTCTTGTTCATGTCTTCATCTTGTTTCTTTCGGTTAATTGCCTTGGTTTATTTGTTAAGTATGGCTAATATTCGCTGATAAGTGGCTAGACGCTAGAGCACAGCGGAGTAATAGAAAAACTAAGTATTGTACAATTTGTATTTTGTAATTTGGACCGTAGTGTTAAAATATATTTGTACTTTGTAATATGGAAAATATTACCTTCGTCCTTAAATATAAGACCACAATGAGTAAATCACAAGAATTAAAAAGTTGATCGTGATATTAAATTTGTAAACAATTGATATTGCTTTACAAGTTTATCCTTCATGACATAGAATTAGTTAATGTTTTTATGAAACATTTGAAAATTTAAAAGTGGCCTTGCAATAAGGGACAAGTAAACAACTTCTTAGGGTCTTGTATTTAGGGACGAATGTAGTAGTGTTTAAAGACAGTTTGTTATGTGTATCCCTAAGTATTGCATATTAGAAAAACTACATCCAATCTAAGATGTAGGCAAAATTGACTGAATCTGTGATCAATTGTGGTTTTCTTGTGCGCATTTACTAATTTGATTAATTTTTTCTTAAGCCAAAATATGGAACATTGATGAATTGTTTCTCTTCAATGGATTATATATATGCAGGTGAAAATTCTGAGCCACTGCTAGCTCAGAAAGTTGAAACAAAACAAACAGAACTAAGTCATGCTACTTTTCTCAGCAAGTTGATTTTCTCTTGGGTTAACTCTTTACTCAGTTTAGGTTACTCAAAGCCACTAGCTCTTGAAGACATTCCTTCTCTTGTTTCTGAAGATGAAGCAGACACGGCCTATCAAAAATTTGCGCAAGCATGGGAATCCCTTGTAAGAGAAAGGACTAAGAACAATACAAAAAGCTTGGTTCTTTGGTCTATAGTTAGATCATACCTAAAAGAAAACATATTAATAGCATTTTATGCATTAATCAGAACTATAGCTGTTGCAGTTTCACCTCTAATACTCTATGCTTTTGTTAACTACTCGAATAGAACTGAGGAAGATCTCAAACAAGGTCTTTCCATAGTTGGTTTTTTGATTGTCACTAAAGTCTTTGAGTCTTTTTCTCAACGACATTGGTTTTTTAACGCAAGGAGGTCAGGAATGAGAATGAGATCAGCTCTAATGGTAGCAGTTTATCAAAAGCAGCTAAAGCTTTCAAGCTCGGCAAGGATGAGACACTCGGCCGGAGAAATTGTGAATTACATTGCAGTTGATGCTTATAGAATGGGAGAATTTCCATGGTGGTTTCATATAGGATGGACTTCTGTATTGCAACTTGTTCTTTCCATGGCTGTCCTTTTTGTTGTTGTTGGTATTGGTGCTCTTCCTGGTTTAGTCCCTCTTCTTATATGTGGATTTCTCAATGTACCATTAGGAAGGATCCTACAAAATTGTCGGTCACAGTTTATGATTGCACAGGATGAACGTCTTCGATCAACTTCGGAGATTCTAAATAGTATGAAGATCATCAAGTTACAATCATGGGAAGAAAAATTCAAGAACTTAGTGGAGTCACTACGCGATAAAGAGTTCATATGGTTGTCTAAGACACAAATCATGAAATCTTATAGTTCATTTCTTTTTTGGATGTCTCCTACAGTTATATCTGCTGTTGTTTTCCTTGGATGTGCTGTTACCAAGAGTGCACCATTGAATGCTGAAACCATTTTCACAGTTCTTGCAACATTGGGGAACATGGGAGAGCCTATTATAATGTTCCCTGAGGCTCTATCCACTATGATTCAAGTTAAGGTATCGTTTGATCGTCTTAATAGCTTTTTGCTTGCTGAAGAACTAAACAATGATGATAGTAAGAGAAACTTAACGCAATGTTTGGTTAATGCCGTGGAGATTCAAGATGGTAACTTCATTTGGGATCATGAATCTGTATCTCCAACTTTAACAAATGTGAATTTAGATATCAAATGGAGACAAAAAATTGCAGTTTGCGGAGCAGTGGGATTCGGAAAATCATCTCTTTTGTATGCAATACTCGGAGAGATTCCCAATATTCAAGGAACTGTAAGTTACTAATAGTACAAATTTAGATCTTTATCATGCAAAGTTCATATGAGTAGACATGGTATTAAAGTATGTTTCAATTGACTAATTTGTGCTTATTTGATAGCATAACTGCATAAACATTTGTGAGACTGTTTAGGAGAGCTTATGAAAATAACTTATAACATGTCCATAAGCTGTTTTCAGTTTATTTCTATAATCTCTTGAGGATAGCTTATGAAAACAGTTTATACATAAGCACTTGTATGATAAATGTTGATGCTATCAATAATCGCTTAATGTAAATGTTTATCCAAACATGGCTTTAGTATATGAAACTTTTTTATCCCATAATATTTTGCTATAATGGAAAACAGGTTAATGTAGGTGGCACACTAGCCTATGTCTCTCAAACTTCTTGGATACAAAGTGGAACAGTTCAAGATAATATACTTTTTGGAAAACCAATGGACAAAACAAGATATGAGAAAGCAATTAAAGCTTGTGCTTTAGACAAGGATATCAATGATTTTAGCCATGGTGATCTTACAGAAATAGGTCAGAGAGGGATTAACATGAGTGGAGGACAAAAGCAAAGGATTCAGCTTGCTAGAGCAGTCTACAATGACGCTGATATCTATCTCCTTGACGATCCTTTCAGTGCAGTTGATGCTCATACAGCTGCAATACTATTCAATGTCAGTAAATATTACTTTTATCTTGTAAATATTACTAATATTGACCTCATTTTGGTCTATCAAACTAACTGCATCTACAACATTACAGGACTGTGTCATGACTGCTTTAAGAGACAAAACAGTCATTTTAGTTACTCATCAAGTGGAGTTTCTCTCAGAAGTCGATACTATCTTGGTAAAGTATTTCATTCGGATGTCCATTATATTCCATCTGAACATAACTAATATGATGAACTCAAATTCTAGGTAATGGAAGATGGAAAAGTTATTCAATCAGGTAGTTATGAGAATCTCCTAAAAGCTGGAACAGCCTTTGAACTACTTGTGAGTGCTCATAAAGACACAATTAACGAGTTGAATCAAGATAGTGAAAATAATGTAGGTTCTGAAATTGAGATTTTGTCTAATCCTCAAGACTTGCATGGTTTGTATCTCACTAAAAATCAAAGTGAAGGAGAGATTTCTAGCATCAAGGGTTCAATTGGTGCACAGCTTACACAAGAGGAAGAAAAAGTGATTGGTAATGTTGGATGGAAGCCATTCTGTGATTATGTTAACTATTCCAAAGGGACATCCATGATGTGTTTCATCATGTTAGCACAATCTGCTTTTTATACTTTTCAATTTGCATCAACCTTTTGGCTTGCTATAGCCATTGAGATTCCAAAAGTAACTAATGCCAACTTGATTGGAGTTTACTCATTAATTTCTTTTGTTAGCGTCGTGTTTGTACATATAAGGACTTATTGTACTGCACTTCTTGGATTAAAAGCTTCCGCTGCTTTCTTCTCAAGCTTCACTACATCTATCTTCAATGCTCCAATGCTTTTCTTTGATTCAACTCCTGTGGGAAGAATTTTAACCAGAGTAGGATTATGTTTCATTCCCAATATTTTCGTTAATCTATGTATTTTCCTTTTGGCCAATATTTTCTTCTCTCTTGTGCAGGCGTCATCAGATTTGAGTATTTTGGACTTTGATATACCTTTTTCCATCACCTTTGTAGCATCTGTAGTAATTGAAATTTTGGTGATAATTTGTATAATGGTTTCCGTCACATGGCAAGTTCTTATTGTTGCTGTTCCTGTAATGGTTGCATCAATATATATTCAGGTTCGTTATCCACTTTACATTTTTTTTTTTTTGATTTCATAATCTCATTTTCTTTCCATCGTTGAATCATTGAGCTTTAAGTTCTTATATCTTTATTTTTTTCTTCCTGAAAGCAATATTATCAAGCTTCCTCAAGGGAACTAATACGGATCAACGGAACCACCAAAGCTCCTGTCATGAATTTTGCAGCCGAGACATCGCTTGGAGTAGTTACTATAAGAGCATTCTGCATGGTAGACAGATTTTTCGAAAACTACTTAAAACTTGTGGACACAGATGCTTCACTGTTCTTTCATTCTAATGTGGCAATGGAATGGGTAGTTATAAGGGTTGAAGCACTTCAAAATTTGACTGTCATCACCGCAGCTTTGCTGATTATTCTACTTCCTCGAGGATATGTATCCCCAGGTAATCTAATATAGGTTTAAATATATTTCTGGTCCATGCAAATGTACAATTATTTTGCTTTTAATCGCTGTAATTCCTATGTTTGTTTTTAGTCCTTATACCACTTTTTTTTTTTGGTGCTTGTTATTTTGTTTTAGTACCTACAAAATTTGTTCATCAAATTAGAGTTAGTCCGTCTAATAAGTGTGTAAAATTCATTTTAATCCTTATGTAGTTCATATTGGAGGGACTAAAATCAAATGATCTGCATATTAACGAGACCAATTCCAGCATAAACAAATATTTCAGGGGATAAAGTAAAACAACAAGGACCGAAAGTAAAAAAACATGATAAAATTGCAAGGACTAAAAGCAAAACAAAAAATTACAGGGACTAAAAGTTAAAAATGGTTGATTTGCATGGATATAAACATATCTAAACCTACGATATAATACGTCAATTACCATGATACGATTATGTTCAAACTAATAACACTTGGCAACTCTCCTGTTCTGTGTTGCAGGCCTTGTTGGATTGTCTCTTTCTTATGCATTTACCTTGACAGGAGCCCAAATATTTTGGACTAGATGGTTTTCCAACTTATCAAACCATATCATCTCTGTTGAAAGAATCAAGCAATTCATTAACATACCAGCCGAGCCTCCTGCCGTTGTGGATCATAACCGACCTCCATCTTCATGGCCTTCCAAGGGCAAGATTGATCTTCAAGGCTTAGAGGTAATGTTCCATCCATGTCTTCTTTTCCATATCTATTTTTCAATGTTGTCGCCTATGTTATTCGTGAGAACTGGACATAAATTTTCCATATAATTGCTGTTTTTTGTTCATTGATTTCAGATTAGATATCGTCCTAATTCTCCATTAGTCCTTAAGGGAATCACTTGTACATTTAAAGGAGGAAGTAGGGTCGGAGTTGTTGGAAGGACTGGAAGTGGTAAAAGTACACTGATTAGCGCTTTGTTTCGCTTAGTTGAGCCTTCAAGAGGTGATATTCTTATTGATGAGATAAACATCTGCTCAATGGGATTAAAGGATTTGAGAATGAAGCTAAGCATAATCCCTCAAGAACCAACTCTTTTCAAGGGCAGCATTAGAACAAACCTGGACCCACTAGGACTGTACTCAGATGATGAAATATGGAAGGTGAATGAGCTAACTTTACAAATGGTAGAAAAATATATATGCATTCAATAAGAACCAGTTTGATTATATTTGATTTGTATGTTTAGGCTGTCGAGAAATGTCAGCTTAAGGAAACAATCAGCAAGCTACCAAGTCTCTTGGACTCTTCTGGTCAGTCTTTGTCAACAATCTAGCTTACTCTTTCAACATTAAAGTCTAATTCTGATAAGTTTTGCAGTGAGCGATGAAGGTGGAAATTGGAGCTTGGGACAACGCCAATTGTTTTGCCTCGGAAGAGTTCTACTTAAGAGGAACAGAATTCTTGTTTTGGATGAAGCTACTGCATCCATTGATTCAGCCACAGATGCCATTCTACAAAGAATAATTAGACAAGAATTTGAAGAATGCACAGTAATAACTGTGGCTCACAGAGTTCCAACTGTAATAGACAGTGACATGGTCATGGTCCTATCTTATGGTATGTTAATTCCTTATTCGTCTCCGCGCTTTTATTTCCTAGTACTATCCATTCCCTCCTAATCTTTGGCTGATTATTAAAGGGAAACTGGTGGAATATGATGAACCTTCAAAGCTGATGGACGCAGACTCTTCATTCTCTAAGCTTGTAGCTGAATATTGGTCCAGCTGCAGGAAGAGTTCCTTCCCAAACATTAGCAATGGTTGACATGACAGTAGTTTATGAGCCTAGAATAATAAAGGGAAATATACGATTCCTTGAATTTTATTTTATTTTTGGTCTATAGACGAAGTGGCAAAGATCACACAATTCCTCGGTTTGAACCCGGTGAAGACATTCAACTCAACAACCTCAGCATTGTGAGTTGAGTTGGGTCTTACAGAACTTTTATATATGTACATATTTCAATTTATTGCTCTCTCTAATTTGTATGCAATAAATCTATTAAACCTGCAAATTAAATCAGTAGTAATTTCCTGCATAAGATAATTGTCCACAACCTCATCTTTTGTTAATAGACTTTTCAGTTTTTAGGTTATAACAATAGTCAAATTGTCATGAACAATATTATTGTTGACTATGCCTCATATATAGTTACTCATAAGTGGACAAGTCAATCGAGGGAAGCGAGAGTAATGACTTTAATGACGGTGATGTTGTAATGTTGTAATCTAGACGTAGTATTTGAATACAAATTGTACACCATAAACCCTAAGCTTGATTTTTCTACACAGTACTTAGCTGTTAAAATAAATAATCTACAAGATGTAGGGCAAATTGATATCTCTGTATTAGATAGACGTTACATTTTTCCATCATGGACAAGAAAGAAAATCACCTAGATAGTAACCTAAAGAATTTATGGTCTAACTGAGAGCTTTAGGAGCACAGGTATAGATAGAGTTTGAAACATGCAATCAGATGAAATATATTGAACATGTTCCTCCAACATAATTTTGTTAATCAATTTCATGTTCAAGCTCTTCTCCATCACGCCAGCCATTAATTTCAGCCTTATAAGTAAAAAGGGTCTTTGTATATCAAGTCCCATACTGGAAAGCTCTTCCTTGGCATAACAAAGTCTCTTTCTCTAAGTCTCAAGCTAGGATAATAGTCTCCAATACTATCACCAAGGTAGATAAATCTCGTTATCCACCTCAGATATTGAATTTTGATTTCTATCTAATGATTAAACCCTAAAATAATGATTAAAAGAAGTTAAGTATATTTTTATCATGAATTTAAAAATAAAGACAAATAAAGATTTACTTCTTTTATGGTTCAAAAGAATCTAGCTATAAAACTCACACACTAAATGTTGAGAAGTGGGAAATTGCAAGTTCAAACTTGCGCTCTAACATATCAAATGTCTCTGCAATTATCATATGAGTTGTATTTACGGAACAAAGCGAGCGAAGATTTCTATTTTATTGATTTAAATTTAATTTAAACTAGTGGTGGTCCCACATAAACATTCTTATTTATTTTATATTTGCAAAATATCTAGTGGCCTGAAATAAAAGACCAAAAAACATAAGAAATATATATATACCTTGCACATGTTTGGAGGGCAAAGAGTGCAACTATGTGAAGCCTTGTTGAAGTCATGGTAAGGTGAAATTCATAGTCTACCTTCTTCATTAACATTAACCAGGATTAGTGTTATTCTCATAGAAGCATTTACTTATTCCCAAATGCTTCAAAATAGTTTCAATGTCAAACACATTGGCGTCCCTCACAATCCTCACATCACACCCTAAAGCATATGCTGATTTAATTGCAGGTACCATTATGTGAATTTATAGGAATCTTGTGAAGCTCCATCGTCGTCATCTTGTCCTATAATTCCAAAACCAAAACACAAAATACTCACTTTAATTAATTATTTATTTATATATAGAGCATGAAAGATTGTATAAAGCAGAAAGATTGACACAGACATCTGACATGATATGAACACATTGACCTTACTAATTCAAAAAATATAGGAGATCAATACATATTTATCTATTTTATTATTATAATAAGATGGCTATAACATGAGTCGTGATTAATATGTTCAACCACGATGAAAACCATGTGATCAATTAGGAAAAAGGCAAAAAAAAAAAAAGGTTTAAACCAATTATTCTTCAAATAAGTTGCAGTGCAATTGAGATCAAACAAATCAATAAGCTCTTTGGTTTTGAGTTTAAGTAGTTGGTTCAATTTTCGAAACATTGATATATTTTTCACAAATATCATGTCTATGTGCATTTTTTTATCTAGCGGTACGTTTGTTTCTAGTTATTTTTGTAGATTCCTGGGAATAAAAAGATAGAAATATATATGTCTATGTTTGTTATAAGTTTACTAAATTTTATTCCTTGATATAAAACGCTCCTGGGAATAGAAAAATTTTCCCAAAGAAAAGGATAGGAATAAAGTTCCCGTGAAGATGGGAATGAATTCATATATAATTACCTATTATAATCCTTATTTTTATAGTTCCGGAGAATATTATAACTGTATTTTCAGATTTCAGATTTAGGAATTAAGGCAATCAATGAAATCTAGTGTGATTAAAATTATGTTAAAAAAAAAAAAGTGTGATTAAAATTGCATTTAAGTTGAAGTAAAATTAACAATAAACATTATTACAGCAAGAGAAATCCACGTAGCAACAAGGTAAAACGCACATTCAATACGGCATCGTATGTCCCGTGTCCTCCACAATGACACTTTCTTTCTAGTTCTCTCTTTCTCACACCTCCAACAACAGAATCATCATATCATTTCAAAGCTCGTTGAATCGGAAATGGCGCAAGCGATTCGAAACGCGAAAGTACCACCAAACTCAGTGAATCTCTCTGAAGCGCGTCAACGAGTTTTCGAATTCTTCAGAAGCGCTTGTAGATCTTTACCTACCGTCATGGAAGTTTACAATCTTTACGATGTCGCTACCGTTTCTCAGCTTCGTTCTACAATCGCCGCTGAGATCCGCAAAAATGACCATATCACCAATCCCAAGGTACCTTCCTTCTTCTTCATTCATACTGTAATAATATTCCAATTTCCATTTTCTATTTTTTTTTTGTGAGAATTTATATTTAATTTTATGAAGGTAGTGTTTCAAGCTGGAATTGTTAGATTGATTCAAAAAATGAATGGATATAGGAATGTACATGTTTTGATTTCAATTGGAATTGGAATTGATTGAAACCCTAGGGAATATGACTTGTTCACTCTATGAATTGATTTAGAACATAGTGCTTAATTGTGAATTGTTGAAATTAAATGGGTAATTTTTTTGTAGTAAAAGACAAATTTGTAATAGAATATGCTACATCCAATTTCTCGCATTCCTACGTATAGATAAAGATTGATATTCTCTTAAACCATGCGAAAAACATGTTTCTTTATATGAAGCATAGATGCCATACACAACACGGACATACATACACATGAATTGACATGTTGACATTGATAAAATTTTGAGAAATTGAAATAATTCAACGTAATCACATGTGTTAGTGTCATCGTTGGTCACACCTTTGATCAGGAGTGTCACTGCTACAGATTTTCACCAAAGTTATGTTTATTTAGATTCAAATTTTAAGTTGAATGAGTTGTGTAGATTATTGGGAATTAGACTTGAGATTCAACGTGATGATTGTGGTGCTGATTGAATTGGATATGAAAGTTGGAAACCAATTTGCTTGGTTAAAATCAAGAGGGGTTTAAAAGCTTTTTTTTACAATGGATTTTAAAAGATGTTAGGTTGTAGTTGCTTATTGTCAAATGGAGTACCTTGAATCTATGTCTCTGCTTCTGGTGTGTAAAACCTACTGAGCTGATTGAGAATTCTTCTGTAGGTTATTTAGTGTATCTTTGGATGAGTGTTTGCCAAACATCATTTCAAATATACTTGATTTGGTTGAATTTGACTGCAGTCGCTTATGTATGGATTTTTTTTTCCTAAAACCAAATTTGCTGTAAATTTTTCAACGTAATGCGAAATCTACTTTTTTTTTTATCTCTTCTAGGCAAATAGGAGGCAAGGTGTTAGAGTTATTAGAGTCTTTCTCTTGGACTAATGATAGTTATCCTAGTCTCTCTTGTGCTATATTTTTTTCCCTGTACCTGTCTTTCTAAGTACCTTAGATGGTGACAACTGTAACCATAATTGTTGTCAGCGGGATACTATCCCATAGCTTTATATATATGTTCATAGAGCCCTTGTAACAACAACAATCCATTTTTCAGAATATCAATAATATGAGAACAATTTTCTCTCAATTTGATCTGATTCTACTATCATATGAGAATTAACGTTACGATGCCTAGAATATGATCTTTCTTCCTCCCTCCTCCACCGCTTCACGGCCTTACTTATCCAACTCATGGATCCTCAACTGAAGAATGTTGTTCCTCCACCACAGTAGAACGTTCTGCCACCACAAGCTCCTTCTTCTCCGAGCATAATAGTCTCACAGAAGATCCCTGAAAAGTTGGATGCTCAAAACTATCTTCTGTGGCACCAACAAGTTGAACCTGTTATTTGCAGTCTTTGTCGCCATCACTTCCTTCAGAATCCACAGATCCCTATGAAATTTTCCATTGTCGAAGGAATTTGCAGTGGTGGAACTTCAATGTAAGGAAGATGAACAAAGTTCTCCAGTCGAGGATCAATGAATTGCAGAAGTAAGGTGGTGAATCGGTAGAGGAGGGGAGGGAAGGAGAACAAGAATAGTACCCTAGAAATCTTAACCATGGTTCTTTGATACCATAATAGGATCATAGCAAATTGAGAGAAGACTCTTTCTCATATTATTGATAATCTGAAAAATGGAATTGTTGTTCCAAGAGCTCCATTAACCTTTATATAGAGCTATGGGGACAGCCTAGATATATCAATAATTCTAACTACAGCTGTCACTATCTAAGGTAGTTACACTTGCAAAGACAGTTGCATGAAAAATATCTGATACAAGAGAAGCTAGGATAATGTCCAGTAGTACAAGAGGAAGATTCTAATATTCACTCATTGAATTTGCTTCTTGACTGTTGTACTAGTATACTTCTTTCAGACCCAGTGTTAGCTAGTATTTACAAAGCTCTAAGTTTTTGTTTACTGGCAATGATGATTCTCAATAGGCATAGTGATGTATTAAACACTGGGAAATGCAGACAGTTATCTAATGGATATTTAGGGTTATATTTAATTTGAGTAAAAGTTGTTTTTTCACTAATAGTTGTCAAAATATCCCATTATTTTTACTTCATTCACTGTTCTCAAATATTTATACCAAAAATGGTGAAAATATTATGAACTTATCTTCACTAGTTCTTGTAAAAATCTTCAAAGGCAGGACGTAAAATGAAACTAACATGACACATTTATAATTATTGTTGGAAAAAAAAGATTTTTTCAAATTAAATAGGCCCTAAGCTTATCGAAATTCACAATTTGGTATGTTGGGTTTCTCGGTCTTTGGGGAATTCAGTGGCATAATTTTCAAGGGATAGAAGTTATATCTCGTATGGTATGATAGGATGCAACATTTCAATGTGATGTCTTATTGTCAAACTGTCGAGATTATGGTTTTAAAATTTGGCCATTTGATGATGAGAAGATAGGGAAGATAACTTTTGTTTGCTAATCTTTAATTTGAAAACGGGTCTAAGTTTTGTGCATTGCCTGGGCCAAACATTGGGTGTTCGTGATTGACATTTGGAAACTTGTGGATAAGTTGTTTCAACCATGTTAGGTGTGTGCAAAACCCTTGTCATTGTGTATCGCAATGCTTTCGAGTGTTGGAAAATGATCATTTAACTTTGTTTTCTTTCATGCTATGTTTGCTTTGTACCATTTGAAGTTATTGTATTTTTGTAATGAACCCTGTTTTTTTGTAAGTTAATGTCTGGTGTTGTTTCCCACGGGCTTGTTTGAATAATTGTCTGATTACTCCTTTATTCATTTCAGACCTGATGGTATTTCCTTGAGAAAGAACATGTAGTATTTATTCAAATATAGATAAGTGTAATCAATTTGATGCATCGAGGCTAGTAATTAATTTAAATTTTTTGAAACTGATGTATTACTTTGATTTTCTTCTGTAAAGGAAGAAATTTTTGGCCACGAAAGGTTTTATCGCTGTCACTAATATTTGTGGACGTTCAGGTCATTGATATGCTGCTTTTCAAGGGGTTAGAAGAGCTGAAGAATGTTGTGAACCATTCAAAGCAGAGGCACCATATCGTCGGTCAGTACGTAGTCGGCCGTCGTGGACTAGAGCAGCAAGAGTTGGCCGCGAAAGAGCAGGGCATCTCTAATTTTCTGAAGAATTTCTACGACACCAATTACTCTTGAAGTTTGACCATGATCTGTGTTCTCTGTTTCCTCAAATAAATAACTATCCTAATTGTTATGTATGTCAATACAGGATGAAGTTAATATTGTTGGTTTCAGATCAAACTGTTACTTTTATTATTCCTGGCTTAATTTGAGAAAGTGATGTTTTGCTTATTCTTGTGGTCATTTGCATACTGTAGAAAAAGAATTTCGCATTTTGAATGAAGGTATAAAGTCTTTTCAGTATGCAGGTACTATTTTGTTTTAGATCTTTCATTTGCATTTCCATGTAAAGTTTTGTCTTAGTTCAGTTAGATGACCGATGTGACCTTCGATTTTAGCAAAGTAGGATTCTCTTTGTATTACAAACAACTTTCATTTCCTCAACCGCCCGCCACCCACAACGGCAAAGCCCCTTAAAGTGTCTCATCGTTATGTTTCCACTTGTCTCGACCCTGCTGAAATTTTGAGAGCTCTTCCAGACTGTCTCTCGTGCAACAATCTTGCATCTTGTCAAAAACAACCTTGTAGCCAACTCTCACGGCTACAGAATATGCCATGTTAAGCCCCTCACCACGAAGTATGGCAGCACCCATCCTCCTTCCAAAGAAAAGTAGTGTCTTCTACTCTTGAAGGACATTGAATGACTAAAAGATAATGTACTCCTATATAAAATGCAAAAGTAGACTTTCTCATGTAATTTAATTTTATGCAGATTTTAATTTTTTTAAGTAATTAATTTTTTTTTTAATTTCAAAAATATATTACTTGATTTTTAAAAATGATTTTTAAATAAGTTAAATGACATAATTGCCACCTAGATGACACGTGGGCAACTTTGCACAGTCAGCATATGCCATGTAGGCAAAAATGAGACAAATCAGCAAGAAAGTGGGCCCAAGGACTATTTTAAAAAACAAAAAATTTTGCAGGGACTGATTTCAAAAAAAAAATTTACCAGGGACCAAAACCCAAATTGGCTATATTTGCAAGGACCAAAAACATATTTTAGCCAATATCAAAATATATATTAAAATTTAGACTTATCCCTTCAAAGTGAATTTTTAGAGATTCTTATAGTTGAAGTGTAGACACAAAATATATAAAAGTGAATCATGTTCTGTGAGCCTTAGTTCTATGAATTCTGCATATATATTCTTTTGCTTATGAAACATTTCTGCGAATCGAGTTTCCTGGAAAAGCTTTTAGCAGCTCACCTCCAAAAGACACCTTACAAGGTCACAAAAAGCACAAAATTGGTGTTTCTTTCGAATGTGGAAGTTTCAACTTATATTGAGAGGCGGGAAAGTTTTTCCGCTAAATATAACCCAAACTACCTTTGTTCGAAAAATCAAAGCCATTCCATGACAATTACAATGGACAATATTATTAGTAACAAAGATAACATAAATGCTTGTTTCCAATTCCATTCCTAGACTATGTGAACTCTAGGAAACACTAGTATCAGCCTTACAAAGACTACAAGTACAACACCAAGAACACTTGTTAAGAGCAAAACTTATCATGACCAAAGTATTGATGGTGATTGATATGTGATAATTAATTAATTTGACAGACTATTCACTACAATCATTAATCCCTTGGACGAGCCAACCAGAGAGAGCTGAGAGCGCGCAGCCGCGAAAAGTAATCATGGATGGCAAGGAGTGCACGAGCCGATTGTCGTGTTGTCAATATTCGGTGCATTTGTTGTAGTGTCTGCTGGCGCAGATTGTCAGCCTTGTAACAAAAACACAAAAATTGAGTCCATAGTAAGATATTTTATAATAGGGTAAATAATATGACATGAAATAGTGAAAACACAAGTTATTCTAACAGTGTCGTACACTCAGACATAAGTTCATAACCTAAAGTGTCGGTGCTACATAGATCAAGAGTAAATAAACGTGTTCACCAAAAACCATGCAAATGTACCAAATTAATTGAACACAAGTTTGAGAAAGAAAAATTTACCTGTCGAATGAAGCCCTCGAGTGTTCCAAGTTTACCCATGGCCATAGCCATTTGACCCATGTAATTTGCCACATTCCCCGAGGAACCAGATGAGGAAGGTGCACCAGTGGACAGCGTCTCTGCAAGGGACTGTTGTAATGCTTCCATACCCTGAGACAATGCATCTTCTGCTTGTTGGGAGGATTGTTGCAAGTTGGTAATACCCATCAACTGCTGCTCAGTGAGAGGTTCCAATTGATTTGCCAGAAGCTGTAACCACATTTGTCACACTAAGTCAAGAAGTAGAGAAAAGAAACTCTAAAAATGACTAGCCTTCAAAATATTAAAACTCGGTTGTCATAATTATGAGATATGTATTTAACAGCAGGCTTAGGGCTTTTAAAAAAAAAAAATAACCTTTACTATTCCTTTTTTAATACTAAACTCCCACCATGCCACGCCAAAGAAAGTTCTTGTTCTTAAAGTAATGTATTGATATATATTCAAAATAAGTCAAAGATTCGGGGTTCAATTGATTTCAAGGAACAGGAAAATTAGCCGAGTATCAGCATAAAAAGGAATGTGATCCATATTGAAAAGGGTCAGCATAACCTCACCTTGAGAAGTTCAGATGACCGAAAACCACCAAGCCATAAGAAACACCTTTCAGCAGGTGTTTTCCACATGCCAGACAACAAATGGAAAACATCAGCCTTAGCTGCAACACCTTTCAGCCTAAAAATCTCATCATAATGTGCCACTACACCATCAACAATCATGCGAAGTTCGGTATCACTTGCATGAGAATTTACAGCTGCTCTCAGCTCATTAATTTGTCGATTCTGCTCTTCCAGCCACCTTGCATATTCTGCATCGAATTGCATTGCTCCTGAAACACAATTAAATGATTGTTATGGATAACTCATAACTGATATAATGATATAACTTGTTACAACAACATAACAAAAACAAATTATGGTGTTTTACGCTGATGGTGGGCGCATAACTTTTTCCTTTCTTCTCTCAGCTGCGAAGAAAGTGCAGAGAAATGCACCACATTTTAATCATTTTCCTGTTGTACCCTTTCATAAATGGTGGTTCGTTTGCATTGTAGAGAATTTAATTTCTTTACGAAGCATTGAAGACATTTTAATCAAGTTTGACAGTTTTTTAACATTTCTTAACTAAACTACAATTTTATTTTTGACGAAAACCATTTAAAGTTTTCTTTTGTCACTATTTCTTCTCTCTTACTCCTATACCAAACAATACCTCAAATCTACTACACTGCTCATCTTTTTCTCTCTTCTTATACTCTCTCACACCTACTTCTCTCTTCTTACTTTCTCTCTACAACCAGACAGACCATTAGACATATTTCTAGTTCAAACCAAGGAACAAGTAACATAGTTCAGAAACAACATACCATTTCCACTCAGTGAATGTGTTTGTTCACCCGAGCTTGATATGAAGACTCCCTACAAGAAGAAACAAGAAATTCAGGTTTAAAATAGAGTACGACTGCTAAGGAAACGTGTCGTACAAAAATCAAAAGGAAAGAGAGAAAGAGAGAGCAGACAACTGGTGCAATCTAATTGCAAGGATTAACTGAATCTAACCTGTTGCCTGGCTCGCTGAAGCTCTTGCTCTAGTTGGGTCAGCTTCAAACGACTACTTTCCAATTGTTGGACATAGGCCTATGAAAATGAATATACTTTGTCAGGTCTTGCAATTCAATGGTCAATTGAGGAATGAAAAAACAATAATTTTTTACAACTATCATAGGAGCCAAAGAAGTATACACGTGTGTTTGATTCAATGATGGCGAAAATTGATTTAAATAAATTGATTTTGGTTAGAAGTAAGTTGAATGTGAAGTGATCTATGATTGGATATATTCAAATAATAGTAAGTTGAATCATAAATTTAAAGATAATAAATATGGTTGGAGGAAAAAGCTACAAATCTCAGCTTCAAGTCAAAACTCATTCTGGAGGCAAAAGCAATTATACTTTAGATTTTAGAACATTCAAACATGTCAAATTAATTTTACGTATAAAGAATCACATTTGTCCCTCGAAAATAATTCAAACATGCATTAAACATTACAGGTCATATGATTCTTCAACGGACAAACACGATAAAAGAAAGTAATTAATCAATTTTCAACTCTTTTGCAATGAGACACTTAGTGACAACCTAAGCACCCCCCCTCATGTTAAAATTATTGACTTGCCAATTTAACTGAAGGAAGACCAAAAAGTGTAACTTCCTATTGGACAATGTCGGTTACAAAGTTATAAGGAAGAAAACCCGAATAGTTTTTTGTACAAACTTTTTTCTAATCAAATTCTGTCTTTAAATTATTAGACATGATAACAACATTTATATGGGGAAAAAAGAAAATATACAAGCATACAAGAATAAATAATAAAAGAAAAAATTCAAGTAAAGATAATCCTTACTTTCTTTCTCAACCGGCTTTTTCTTGCCGCCTCACGATTCTGAGCGAGCCTGCGGAGAGTCTACAATAATATTGAAGAAAAAAAATGTGTCATTATACGATAGATACTAATTGGAATTTTAGATATTATCCATGCAATAATTCTGTTAATATTACTAACCTTCTGATCTGATTTATCCTTTGATCTGTCACTGGAGTCAGAATTCGCAACAGCAAGTGATTGATTTCTATCAAACTGCAAATGTAGCATGCATAAAATGTTATTCAACTATATCTGCAAGCAATGCGCTACTCATCTTATTAAGGCTTTATTTGGATAAACAGTTCAATTAAGTGCTTGAATCATAAGCGCTTATCATATAAGTGCTTATGCATAAGCTACGGCCCTGTTTGGATAAACAACTTATGTAACAGCTTATAGCATAAGCGCTTATCATATAAGTGCTTATGTATAAGTTATTTCTATAATAAAAGACAAAATAGAGTCAAACTGTTTTCGTAACTATGTTGCATAGCTTTTGGAAATAAGCTGAAAACAGTTTTAGACATGTATAAGTTGTTGTCATAAGCTGAAAATGAATCCTTATTTGACAAGTTCAACTTGAACTGGTTTCCAGATGTGCAAATGCAGGACAGGGATTAGAGATGTTATCATTTAAACAAGGGAGAAAAAGCATAAAGGTTGAAGAAACTTCACCCGCTGATTCTTGTCATCGGTGTCTCCATCTGTCGAAATATCAGTCCTAGGACTGGCATCGGCCATGGCAAATTCTTCCTGGTTTTCTGTATGAACACTTAATATGGTACCGCTACCTGGATTTGATGATTGAAGCTTAGTTAATTGCAACCTATGTGGCTCTGTTTGGTTCGTCAATGGGCTTTTATCGCGTGATGTTGGCAACTAAAGAGAAAGGAAAGAAATTTTCGCAATTAGACATTCCGTAATGCTAAAACTTCAACATTTATACCGAAGCAGGAAATTCATTGGAACAGAAGAACAAGAAAAACTCACCTTATCAAGAGAACTGGTATGAACAGGGCCAGGAGAAATTGTTTGGCCACTTACTTTAAGTGAGTTAAAAACCGAGTTTGAATCTATAATCAGAAAAATTCATTAGCAAAGGAAAGGATGGAAAAAAGTACATGTCTGTCAACAAGAATTGATAAAAAGATAGACAATGATATCTAGGTGCAAGTGTACATTCTAGTGTTGTTGAATAGCGGCATCAGCGCTATAGTGCTTTAGCGTAGTGAAATTTGAACAAATCTTTATTGTTCCACGATATGCTATTAAGTACAAAGTGTTGTCAAATGGAAACTATAGTGGCGCTATAGCACTGTTGCATAGCAAAATTTGAACAACCCACTATTTTCTGCGATCTGCAATTGACAACACTTGTACATTTGTGAATGTGTGTTTGTAGTTGGATTTTCTGTTTTCTTAACATTATTTTTGCCAAGTAATCAACAAGTAGTTGTGCACTAACAAATTGCAAACAAAAACCAATGTATAGTTCCAGTTTATTTAAAAAATGATAACAAAACATCGTTTAGACAAGTAAAAAAAGGAAAAAAGTTTTATGAGACTCTTGGTGAACCAAGACACGAGATAATACAACATACTGACTGTATTTGCTTTGTTACATGTAAACTTTGCCAAGTCGGATTACAAGAAGACTTACTTCCACTCAGAGCAACAGCATCCTCTAAGCGATATGGTTGACTAAATGCTCCAAAGTCAGAAACATGAAAATTATCAATTGTGTTCCCATCTGTATAGCTGAAATCCATATTTTGTCAGAATTAGGATAACAAACCATACATTTCATTTTAGAGAAAAATTGCATAAAAACAGCAGTACTATACACTTTGTAATCATATCAAATCTTAGCAATCCCCAAAGAAAACACGTCTAAGTACCCAGTGAACACGATACACCATGAACCATGCCAAATTTCGATCAACAAATCTAATTCCTAGTAGTAACAAAACTTTTTCCTGTCATACAACTAGCTGCATAAGCATTACACATTTCCGATGCTCTCCAAGACTAGAGCCAAACTATAACATATATTTTGATCCATTATACTCCTCAAAATAAAACAATTTCCTTGTATGTTAAATAGCTTTTCTAAAGGCATTTATTTCGACTATTTTAACCCCACGTTACATACAATACAATGACAAACTTTCTCAAAGCTACATATACAATCTCCACATGATAAGGTTTAACCTAACCACCCAAGGAAGATATTCACAGTGACTCATAACATAGTAAACAGTACTTTAGTCTATCAAGATGTAAAGCACTTAAAATAAAATTGTAAATGAAAAAATAATTGTCATAGTCCAGTTGGTCCATATAAGGCAGAGCGGTTTTGCATAGAGGGCTTAATGAAGCTCTTTTAGCATAAATGCTTATCATGTAAGTGCTTATGTATAAGTTATTTAACCAAAAGATATAAGAAAGTTAAATTGTTTTCATATAAGATGTAAGTCGGTTCCATAAGCTATCCTAGAGATTTATGCAAAATAAGCTGAAAACAGCTTACAAACAGTCTCACAAGTGCTTATGCCAGTAAATAAGTCAATCCAAACAAGCCCAAAATCTAAATTTAAGGCAACTGTGCTAAAGATGTAAGTGCCCTAAATCTATATTTCACCTTGCAATCTAAAAATTGAAATTCTAAACTAAGAAATATACCATGCATCGGAAGTGAAGCTCGGCATCCCTCTTTCTGCTCCCTTCTCATCTTCAACACCAACTCTGATTCTACTTCCCATGCAACACTCCCACCATCACATCATCATATTCCACTGCTTCTCAACAAAATGTAAAACTCTAAATTCCCTAACACAAAACAAACAACAAATTCATAATCAAAATTTCAGCTTCAGTTCAACTAGAACAACCAAACCAACAACCTCATAAATCTCAACAAATCAAAACATAGTACAAAACAAATCATAACAAAAACATAAATTTCAATCAACCTTAA
The DNA here is from genome assembly GCF_051527215.1 of Medicago sativa. Classification (NCBI taxonomy): domain Eukaryota; kingdom Viridiplantae; phylum Streptophyta; class Magnoliopsida; order Fabales; family Fabaceae; genus Medicago; species Medicago sativa. The sequence continues at coordinate 31,148,127 of NC_140756.1, read as the reverse complement.
AAACCATGAAGTGAATTCCAATTACAATAAACACAACAGAAAAACAAATAACCAAAACATAGTACAAAACAAATCATAACCAAAACATAAATTTCAACCTGGTAAAACATAAACTGAATTCCAATCACAAGAACACAAAGACATAAAAACAAATCACAACCCTTTAGTTGTAAGACAAATATCTATCATAAAGGCACAAACTTTGGCAAAACCATGTGTACCCACAAACCAAACACACGCAAAACAAGAACACACTCTACCAAATAAGTGCTCAAAAGTCAAAGCAACACACTTTGACATGAAAAAGACCAATTTGACACCAACTCAGTTAGACCCAGATGTAAAAATAAATAAAAAATTCAAAAGACAACAAAAAAAACACACCAAATCCAACATCATCAACAAGATCAAAAATTCAAAAATCACCTGTTATACTAAGTTGAACTAAAATTCACCATGAACATGATGGTTTTTATTTACTCATCATGCACCATAAAATAAAATAATAAATTATTATTGTAGTAAATTATTGTAGATAAAAAATGAACCAAACCCACCTTGAAATTTTTTTGATGACGATGAGTGATGATGTTAATGTATTAATGAATTTATGAATTAAGTAAAGGAATGAGGAAAAAGATAGACAGAGGAGAGAGAAAGAGAGAAAGTAGAAAGACTTGTATGGATGGATGATTCCAATCTCTAGATGTCTTCTTGTGTTGAAATCTTCCACTTTCCAATGGACTTGTGATTCTTTTATTACTTTTATTTTCTATTTCTCCTCCATTTTTTCATTAAAAAATAATTTTTACTTCGTTATCATCTCTTCTATTCACTAAGTATATGTTGTTGAAGCTCTTGGATTTCGGTTAGCAAATCAGAAAATATTTGATTTGGCGTTGTATTTAGTGGAATTGCGGCGAAAACCTGCGTCAACGACAACTTTACTTTTCAGCTTTTCTTTTATCACGGTCATTATTCATTGAGATGTGCAAGGGTGACACAGCCATTATTCATTGAGATGTGCAAGGGTGATTTTCTTAACGTGGTAATGTTTTAAAGTCGTTTATTGATGATAATTCTTACTTTGATTTGTTGTTATTTTCGTCGTTTTTAGTTTCTCGTGGAAGAACTAGTATCGTTGTTGCTCGTTTTCTAGCTAAGTAAGTTTGTTTAAGTTTAAGTTGATTTTGTTTGCATCGTGGAAATTCATGTGACAAAATTTTGCGCCTCTATAATTATTTTGTCTCCTTGATCATCTCAAATTGACGAGTAAGGTATTGTCGAAGGTCTTAGATTTCGGCTGGAAAACGAGCAACAACGATGTTAATGGTTTAAGTTGATTTTGTTTGCATCGTGGAAATTCATGTGACAAAATTTTGCGCCTCTATAATTATTTTGTCTCCTTGATCATCTCAAATTGACGAGTAAGGTATTGTCGAAGGTCTTAGATTTCGGCTGGAAAACGAGCAACAACGATGTTAATGTTTTGATGTTGTCTATTTAACGGTGTTGCTCATTCTCTAGCTAAGTTTGCTTTAGCTTAAATTGATTTTGTTAATCGAGGATATTGCTCCTTGTATTGCTTCTGTTATCGCAACCGATTTGGTTTTCGTATGAATGAAATTGCAGCCGTCAAAGATTAAGTTAAGATGTTAGATTTCAGTTAGCAATTCAATTTGTTCGTGATATTGATTTTTCCGATATTGTGGTGGATGATGATTCTCTTAATATGGCAATGCTTTGAAGTTGTTTATTGACGATGATTCTTACTTTAATTAGTTGTTAATTTTTTTCGTTTTTAATTTCTCGTGTTAAAAAGGGCAGTAATGTATGAAGTTTTTCGTCATCCCTAATCTTACGTTGATTAGTTGGTTGTTTTCAGATTGTTCATACATATTAAAAAATTGTTATTTTTGGTCAAACTTATTACATATTTTTACAATATATTTATTTATTTATGATTTTGTTTTATATATGTTTTCTACAATAAATAGTCGAGAGTATTTTTTATTTATGAAAAAAATTCTAAGAGTATTTTTTTTACAAAATACTAGTAGTTAATAAATGACAAAAAAAATCCTAAAAAAAATTACAAATCAAAATAACCAAAACTTTTAATAACCGACACCTTATCTCTTTCAGAAAAAAAAAAATAACCGACACCTTATCAACTGAGTAAACTATATTACACTTATCTTGTAAAAATGATTATTTATATTAACTTTTAATCATGTTCTGAGCCGTAAGTAATTGTTTCACCTCAAAATCAAACTCAGATTCTTTTGAACCAACTTTTAATCATTTTCTCAACCATAAAATCGTTGTTTTTTCTAGAAATTGAATTCAAGTTCTCTCAAGTCGTTTGTCAGTTGGTGGAGTTCATTAATCATTTACGTTAAAACATGTAATTACTTTTAATCATATTTTACTAATGATATTATGCGGATTTTTTACAACAGTTTTAATAAATAAGAGTAATACTAGAAAAGTAGTAAAAAAAAGTATTGGATATTTTTTTGACAAGAAAATAATGTAAAATCAAGAAATATCACAAAATTGACATGTAATATAAAATAGAAAAGTATTATTTACATTTTTTATTTATAGTAATGTTTTTAGTGCTTTGACATGTACCGCATGTGGATTTATTTAATTACAACTTTTATAGTAAAGTTTTAGTGCTTTAACAAACTCCATATTAGTATTTTTATATTAATGATTTCACTGTCACACTTTGTAAAATTGTGAAAAAGGAAAAATGAATAGAATAGTATTTAGAAAACTATTTAGAAGAAAATTAAAATAAATAAATAACAATAAAAGGAAATAGTTGAGAAAAGTGCAAGAATATACTTAATACTTTGTGTTTCTGGTTTTTTATTTATTTTGAAAAAGATTGTTTGCAGCTGTAATGTGTCAGAGAATCAGTGATGAGAAGATACACTGACGACACAGTAACAACAACACACGATATCTATCAATTTCTTTTCAGGCTAGCTAGCTAGCTTATTTTCAGTGCACCAGAGATGATAATCCTCTAGGATAAGTTACAGATGTTATTGTGCACTTGTATATGAACGGTTGATATTTATTTAGGTTGAGCCTTAAAAAAATTGGTCAAGGTAAATTCTTTAAAAAAATTATAATGGGTAAAGTCTTAAATATTCATACTGTAAAGAATTGATTTATATTTGCACCGTAACTCTAATATTTTTATGCATAATCATTTTTTCAAGAATTGTTATTATATAATATAATAATTGTTTTTTCAAGAAAAAGTATTAAGTTATTATACTCCCTTTCGGTCTTTATTATAGGAAGAAAAACAAAAAAAAAACATCAAAATCAATACACTTATTAATTAGTGTAACTTTTTAAATATTTTTACAAATATACCCTCATAAAAAATTGTGAAGTATTAAGTACACTCACTAATATTAAAAAGACGAACATAAATAGGGGGTAGAAAAATCTTTTAAGCAATGACTACACCTTAAAAGTTGTGATATTCTTTTATAAATACGACCAAAATTCTTTTGAACTTTTTTTTATATATAGAACCGGAGGGTATTTCATATACAGTTCTTATGTCCAGAAAATATTAATGATAGTGCATTAGTGGATGTGGGAAGAAGGGAAAGTGCGGACTATCTTTTTGTGGGTTGTGGAGTCTTTGGTTGCATTTGGTATCTTCTTCGTCAATGGATGGCCATTTGGTGAGCAGACAAGACGCTTTGAGTTAACCATTTGAATCAATTTGAAAGTTTAGGAGGTGATTCTAGGAAGAGTCCTTATTCGTTTTGTTTGATTTGGTTTGCTTGTGTCTAGGTTTTATGTAAGCATAAGAGTTGTCGTCTTTTTCAGAAAAAAGGAAATGTCTTTTTTTAAAGGTAAATATATATTTTATAAATAAAAAGGAGAAATATTATGCAAGAGTACAGCCAGATATATAAATTAGTGTACAAAATCCATCCCAAAAAAAAAAAAATAAACAAGAGCAAAAGTTAAAACACTAATAAAAAACTAGCAAAACTCCAATCAGGAACACTCAACCACAACCGAAGATGAGCAAAACTAGTAATAGAACCCCTCAATCAACCAACCTCATGACAAATCCACCACAAATCACTAATGGTGCCTACACAAATGGGTTCATGATCCCACTGATAGAAAGAACAAGTTTGACTAGAATGTAGAAAAAAGGGAATATATATTCATCAACTTTTTGACAAATAAAATTTTTATCTTATCGGTGGTTAAAATCAAAAAACAAATACTCGTCATTTGATTTTCATCAGTAGTGGATAAATTTGCTACTTTGTTTTATTCATGTAATATAGTTAGTGGTCCATTATTAGCTATTGGTTTTCTTTTTATTTTCTTGCTTGTAATATACTCAGAGGCCTAGCCTAGCAATTCTTGTACGGATGTGGTGCGTGCTTTTTTCAGTTTAATTCGTTTTAATTTGGCTTCTTAAAAAAAATTAACATGGTGTACAGTTGCAATTGTCAATTATTTTTGTGGAAATGATTGTCAATTTTTAGTTGTTCAAATAATATCATTTTATCAGTATAAAAGTTCTTATGTCTAGAAATTCGACCAATAAACTTGATGGTTCACATTGCGAAATATGGTGGTCTAAAATCCCACTTGGATGAACAAGAAGTTCGCCAACAAAAAATGTGGCTCACCTGGCGAACAATGACGATCTGAATCCCCATTCCGCTGACATGACAAAACCCCATTGAAGCATAAATGGTTATTCATTCAAAGAAGGACCAAGTCTTTGACCTATAAATAGGAGAGAGAGAGAGAGAGAGAGAGAGAGAGAGAGAGGAGGGGGGGAATACGAGGTGGGAACGTCGAAGGTTTACAAACTGATTGATGTATCATCTCAACATTCTACGATATATGTTACAAGTTATACATTATGTGTAGTTAATTTCTCAAAGTGTTGGGATTAAGTGTAATTGGTTATAAAACTAAGTAAATATTTGGTCTGGCTGACTATAAATAATCTTGTTTCGCTATATTGGTGTAAATCAGAGATTGATCTTTTGACTTGGGAGTGTTAAACATAGACTTCCCTTACAAGAGACATGTGTAAAGGCATCTATGGATGCTAGTGTAAGACACCAAGTTAGGTTTACAATCACATACAATATTGAAACGTAATGCCTCTCTTTTATCTAATTGAAAGAGACATCAAAGGTTAGAGACTAGAGTTGATATGTCATTATCTTTAAGACATCAAGATCTACAAAGGGCGATATGTGAAGGTATAATTGAAATACCAGGAGTTTATAGTTGATCAAGGAAATACATTAGAGACTTAATCATTGAAATCGAATCACATTATAACTTATCTATTGTTTTACCCCTCACTCATAATTTTTCTAACTACCAACCGTCTATTTACTATCAAATCTTTTAACAACTATAGCAACTGAGCGATTCATTAACCTAACCAAATCCATATGGATACTATACAAGAAAAACTTTGATACTTCTTATGAAAGAAACTCATCACATATATCATGATATTCAATGTTAAAATTCTCCTTTAATTAATGAGATTTTTTCCTTCCTTTTGAAGCTCAACAAATTCATCAGTTGCCACTTTCTTTCTATTAGCTGCAAGATAAGTTTGCAGGAGTGCTTAATGATCTGCTGTTTTTATTTTATTTTTTGGTGAAGAATTTGTATGATTTCTTATAGACAACGTGTGAAGTAGCTACCTCTCATAATTCAGTGCAAAATATTGATCATCAAGTGTGAAAAATAAAAATCATTCCAAAACACGTCCATTTTACTTATAGGATTCCACTTGAAAAAATGACCTTTTAAAAAAATTAATAAGATGTAACACACTGCATGTTTTTGTGGGCAACATAGAGAGACAATTTCACATCTTTTTATTGAGTGTCATTTTTGGAGCATATCTGGTTTTCTTCCCATTTAAGCATAATCCAATTGAAATATTATTATTTTTGACAAAATCCAGTAGAGATATTTAAATTGCTAATAATATATTTTAAATTTTAAATAATCTTTACTCTTGTAACATAAAAAAAAAATCTGTTAAAAATGTAGACATGTTGTCAACATTTTCTTGTATTAATTTTTAAAGTCATGCAGACAAAATGACTTTAGGACATGTATATTAAAAACATTAAAAAAGAATTTTTGTGTCGAAAAGAACGTTTTCAAATTGATTACAATTTTTTAAGACATTATTTCTACATGAGCACTTGTCATTTCCTCCTTAGATGAAAACATGCGAAGCAAAAGTACTGTGTTTCGTCACTCTTAATTAACACATCGTAGTTATCCATTTGGTCACATTCATTTATTATTCGTCATTTCATCCTTTATTTTACAGCAACCATTTCATCATTCATTACTCACCACAATCCAGATATCTACATATTGGATTCTTTTCCATTAAATAGACAATATCATTTTGAGACAAATTAATCTATAAAATATTCAACAAATATATCTATAATATATATACTCCAAATGATCTTGATCACAATGATTTCAAATAACTCAAATTTAAGGCTCAATAAGTAAATTTTAAATAAATTTAAAAAACAAATTTAAGATGGTGAATTAGGTCAGAACTACTAACAAGCAAATATATATCATTTCACAATAATAATAATAACAACAATAATAATAATAATCCCCTCAAAAAAACAATAATAATAATAATAAAACCCTAGGACATATCAAAGCTCAACAAATCGTATTGAACGTGTTCACTTAACGGCTCCACAAAGGATTGTCTTGAAAGAAACTCACTATAATCAGGCTTGAAAAGGGTATTTTGATGAGGCACATGATTAACCCTCCATTGTTGATGAGTTGAATAAGCACCCTTATTCACTCTTTCATCATCGCAATATTTTTCTTCCAAGGGCATAGTAGTAGTTTCAGCAACATTGGAGTCTTGGCCAGTTAGTTCTTGCACAAGGGCTCTGAAATTTGAAGCATTTGTCTTCACCTTCACAGGACTTGAAATATATGTAACTTTGATATCCTTTTTGTCCTTTTTGCTCATCCTTTTGTTCTTCATGATCATGACCCTAAGGGTATATATTTATGTGTGTATTTTTTGGGTGTAAGTAGAATGCAATAGTGGATAAGATTATTAAGATATAAATGATCAAGTTGCAAGCCTTTATATATAACTTAAGGGTGAATAGGTGGTCTTGGTCAAATGTGTGTGCTTGTTTGAAAGTGACAATGGTTTGAAAAAAAAGGGAAGGTTAAAAAAGGAGGTAATTGACTAAGGAAAAATATGGAAGATACTAGGAGAAATTAATTAAACTATACTAGAAGATGATAAATTGAGTATGTGACCCGTAACCATAAGTAAGTACTATGCATAAGCATAATAATTTGTGACACCGCTTATAATAATGATTCGATGAAGAAATTGTGGCACGTGCGCAGCCTTGTATGACTGAAAGAAAATCCTTCCATGATTCATGAACTTCGGCGCTCACAAGAACCTATGTTATATTCTTTTCTTTTGTTGGTGATGATGCAAGCAATGTAGATATTACTCCTTCGTCTTGTGTCATCTAAATTTTAGACGGTTATTAAAATAATAATTACGTAATAATATTGATTTTAATGGTAGAATATATACTCTCCATCTCTCCATCAAGCCGATCCTGGTTTTCTTTCTCTAAGTTTTCTCTTTCAGTTTTTTCACATAAGGTTTAGGTTTTTTTTCTTCGTGATTTCGTCACCTAAGTGTGGTGATGTGTTGTTCGCCGTTTTGTGCGGCGTTATTTGATTTTCCGTCTTGTTGCAGTGTTCATTTGATTTTTATTGAAAGATCGATTATTCAATCACAGATTTGGACGTCAAAGTTTCAGATCCAGAGACATGGGTATTCCGGTCACTTTAATTTTATCATATATATTTGTAGGCATTATGTTGTTATATGTTATTAACTTGAATGTTGTGAGTTTGTTCGCAGATTCATCTTTTACGTTTTTAGCGGTGTGAATGATGTACTCTATCAATTTGAATGAATGAATATCATTTTGTTTTTGTAAAAAAAATGGTAAAATATATACTCTATCCGTCTTAAATTATATGATGTGTTGAACATTTTACACGTATTAACAAATGTATTAATTTTGGTATGTGAAGTGATATTGTGAGATGTTTTACAAAATTGTCCTTGATAAATGTTATGGAAAAGATAAATTAAAAAAATGAAAGAAGATAGACTAATTATAAATAGTTATATGTAAAATAAGAAAAGAAACATTAATGTTTCATTGCTATGGCAAAGCGACTTATAATTTATGACAATTTTTTTCAAAGCGGCTTATAATTTGGGACAAAGAGAGTATCATTTACTAAAAAATAACCTTATTAATTATAGTTAGTGGAATAATTCTATATGATTGAAATACAATAGATAATGTATGTTAGTGAGAAAGAATAATAAATGGTGTATTGATATTATATTAGAGACAAATAATTTGAGACATAATAAAATTAGAAAATAGGACATATAATTTAAGACAAAATAATAGTTAATCAGATCTTAAGATTTATTGAATAATTGATATATCCAATTAAATATACAAGTTATTCAATAATAAAACTGAAAATATTCTTCAGGAGAGAGGACGAAGTCCTTACTGTAAAATTACAAGTTCAAATGTCCTTGTGAGCTTAACTTAGTTGATAGAAACAATGAATAATATATATAAGGTCCGGGGTTCAAACCCCGATAAAAAAAATCACGGGTTCAAATCTAAACAAATATGTCCAACATAACAATTTGGACATTGTTTCTGAATTAGGTATTGCAAACAATAGTCTATTTTATGTTGATGCTATAAGATTGATTATGTAAAATAATATGGCTTTATTTCTAATTTAATTAACCTAGCGAGAACATGTCAATTTTGTAATAAGGCACACGGCTTGTTTGATTGTTTCCAACTAAATATTCATTCAATTGAAACAATTGAATATTAATTTTGGCTAACGGATTTTTTTTTACAGTTTCTTAATTATTACATTATTTTTATTTTTTATCAAATAAATTATTGGTTAGAAATTTACCATTAAAATAAATAAGTGGAGTGTGTATAGTTCAAATTTCAACTCCTACATAATACAAGGGCACCTTAATTATTACATTACTTTCATGGGTTGGTGTTTCGAATTAGATTTGTTCTTTCAACAGTTCTTTTCAGAGATCGCTAGAGTTGCTTGTTAGGTGTTGATTATGTGTGTTGACAGTTCCTTACAAAGGAGGGTTCAAATTGATTAGCTAGAAATGGGTGTGTTAACTTTTTATTATGTGTCACAGTGAGTCATTGGCTCGTGGATCCGTTGTCGTGTTGGCGGTCGAATTCACACCCATTCTTGAAAGGTTTGAGTTCGTATGGACTTGTCTCAGGTTGTTATTGCTCGTGTTCATTCCTGCACCATTCTTTTTTTTTCAATTTGATTTTGGGCTCATACGGGAGTTTATTGAATTGTGGTGGTTGTGCGTCTATGTTCGCTTGTTGTGTTTTTTGTACCTTTTTGAGCTAATGTAATGAGATTTAGGTCGATTTTCTGTTTTTTTTTCTTCACTTGTTTAGGTTTATGTCCCTCAAATTTTTTTAACATTTTTATTTTAATCTATCTAGGGTATGCAAAATGATGATCCATTTTGTTTCCCAATAGCTTTAACAAAAAAGTAAATGTGTTGCATATTGTGGAACATGATTATAAAATATTAGTGGAAAGACGATGTGTTCGCCTTGTTTTTTTGTTGATAAAAATAAAACGGTATTTAATATGCAACAAAAACGTAGAGGATGAATCTGCGAACAAACTCACATCATCCGAGTTAATTAAAGCATACAACGGTAAAATGACTATAAATAATATGATAACATTAAGGTGATCGGAATACACATGCCTCTGAATCTGCAAAGTTGACGCCCAAATCGTTGATTGATTAATTGATCCTTCAATCAAAATCAAATGAACACCGCAACAAGACGAAAAATCAAACGGCAAACAACAAAACGATGCACTCAGAAGACAAAATCACGAAGAAGAAAAAACCTAAATCTATTTGAAAACCACTTATTTAGATTGAAATAGAGATAAATAGATAAAGATGATTGGTTTTGGATAAAAAATTGACCAAAAATCGTCCTCTTAATAAAGAAAATGTAAGAGAGAACTTAAAGAGAAAACTTTAAGGATGGGTTGTTGATTGTTCACTTTTCTATTGGGCATACTTTCATGTCTATTTTATTTGCATATAGTTATAAAATTTTTTTGTCATATATCACAAGTAAATAATTGTCAAATAAATTGAAAATAAACCCCTTTTATATTATCTGATCTGATGTTATTTCTATTGCAGTCAAATTGTTCTCGTGAGTTTAACTCAGTTGGTAGGGACAATGCATAATATATGCAAGGTCCGGGGTTCAAACCCCGACCACCACAAAAAAAAAAAAGAGAAATTATATTCTAACAACCATTTTGTGACAACCTATGTGACAACTTTATCTCTCATACTCACATTATCTTTTTACTTTCTCTCTCTATTGCTTTGGTTTCCGTGTCACTAATCTACTTTTCCTTTGAAAATTGGTGGTTGTCACAAAAGTTGTTGATTTTTGGTTGTTAGAATATCATTGCTCAAAAAAAAATTGTTCTTATTACAACAAGGTTTAACTGATTTTTTTAATTAAAAATTTAGATTATATTATAAAATTACAAATACATACAATAGTACATGAAGAATATATTTAAAAGAAAGTGTTAAACAAAACTAAATATTCAATTTATATATAAGTACACAACCAACAAAACTAATCAAAGTTTCTAGAGCTCTAATCAGAGCTTTTTATTCGTTCAATTCAACCAAAAAAATAGAGTGTTAGTCAAAGGAATGACTTAGAATGTCATCTGATTTAAAAGAGAAAAGATCGAAAATAATGACAGGTTGTTTGACAAGGGATGGGGATAGTGATCGTTAAAATAAAATAAAAAATTAAAATTAGGTGAAGACTCACGTTAAAATGTTGAATGACATATACATCTTGTGACCCACATATATTTTTGGATGAATGATATTTTGACAACTAATTTTCAACAACTTTTGTGACAACTATTTTTCATACTCTCATTATACATTTATTCTCTCTCTTCCTTTTTCTCTCTCTATTGTTATTGTCCAATAAGAATGGAGGAAAAAAGTTGTCCTTAAAAAGTTGTTGAAAATTAGATGTCAAAATATCATTCCTCGTATTTTTTAGGAACTTATTCTTAATTTGGTCTTGGTTTCTGGTTTTGGTGTCCATTCAATGTAACAATCGTCTTGATTTGGGTACAAGAAATAGTAAAAAGAACTTTTCATCAAGAAAAAGAACTGCTAGTCCCTCTGTGTTTTTTTTTTTTTTTTATATCATTGGCTTGATTGATCCAACTGTCTATTGACTTGATTGTTTGTTTAAAAGTAGTTTTTTAACTAAAAAATGTTTTAAAGCAGGCTCTTAAGTTTCTTACGTTATATCTTTTGGTCCTCTTCGTTATCATATTAACCTTAAATATATGAGGTGAACCAACATTAAAAATGGTCCGTCATAGACTGTTATGATTCAAATAACACATGAGAAAATACACTTGGCAAAATATAATTGATTGAGGTAAATGGACATGTGGCTAGTGATTATGCATAAATAGGGAAATGATGATCACTAAAGGTTATGAAGAAAAATGATGAAAGTCTCTCCTCTCTCCCTTTGGTACTCTCTTTGAGAGCAATTGCTTAAGTCTTTGGACCAAGTCTTCTTCTATCTTTTCTTTAAGGTTTCTATGTACCAAGAACATCAATTTTACTTGAGTTCTAATCTATCAATTTTACCTTTCATTTCACAATCAATTCACAATTATCATTTTGTTCCATTATCAATTTTAGGAACCATTACATAGACCTTATTGAACTTTTTAATTGTAACCCTTTGATCTCTTTTCTAAAAAAAGGGACATTTGGATCATGCGAGTTTATTATATCTTATAGTGAAACATAAATATCTAATTTCCCCTCCTCCCACCCTTTCTCCATCTTCTTCCCTCAACTTCTTCCTCACCTTTATCATCAAATTCACAAGTTTTTAAATTAAGGGACTACTTTGAAACAATCAACTAAGTTAAGAAACCGGTGGATCAATTAAGCCTTTAGCATAAGTGCGCTTAACTCTTTTACATATAAAAATAATAGTTAGTGAAGTTTTTTTTTTTGAGGGAAGTTAATGAAGTTAATGTGTTCACTTTGTATATTGATCAAAAAAATTACTTTTAATATATGTGTGATTTTAATTTTTCATGTTTCAATACACATAAATTAAGAGACCGGTGGATCAATTAAGCCTTTAGCATAAGTGCGCTTAACTCTTTTACATATAAAAATGATAGTTAGTGAAGTTAATGTGTTCACTTTGTATATTGATCAAAAAAATTACTTTTAATATATGTGTGATTTTAATTTTTCATGTTTCAATACACATAAATTAGTAGTATTAATAAGGAGTGTGTATTGAAAAAAAAAAATTAACGCACTAGTAATTTACATAATGATTTATGTTTAGGGATAAAAAAATTCTTCACATGGAGCACATAATCAGAGATGAAAAAGGCATGAATCCAGAGAAAAAACTACGAAATTAAAAGAACATTTTTAGCATGCAAGCCTTAGAAATATCATAAAAGAGCAGTCTACGAAGTTTTCTAGAAGGCGTATCTTCATTTGTACAAGTTAAAAAGTCTAGAGAGGTGTTAAAATTAACTCACCAATGAGCATATCAGTTTCTTCTCTTAAAGTATGACGAAAATGGACATATCAATCCAAAGCCAAAATGTCTCAAATCCATATGCATCAAACTAAAGTGGGAACCACCCCACTAAACTTGCAGTTACTTGTAACCAAATCTAACAGAGAGTCATTTTCTACAATGAGATGAGAAATGCGTTCTTTTCAAATCAGATCCAATCCAAGGTACATGCTCAACATTTATGTGACATCTCCATCATTGTTAAGCTTTTTCCACCCATCATGGGGCTTCTTCCAACCAATGTAGATCATATCCTTCTGTTAGAATTTAAAATGGAGCAATTGAATAGATCAACTATTAATTCCTCTTGTGAAACTTTGTATTGTCAAAACATGTTTTTTTGTTTTGTTTTTTGGACATTGTCTAAACTGGGTTGCTTGACTTTTTAAAAATATCTTCAAATATAACTTTATTCCGCTACATTCATAAAAACTAATAAGTGATCATGAAAGTAGTCGGTGAATTACATCAATACCTCCAATCCCCAACTTGTTTAGGGTCAATTAAAATTCAGTGTTAAAATTTACAAGGATTAGGGAACTAAAAAATTGTATTGGAGGGAAGTTTCGAAATATTTTAAGGGGATGATAAATTTTTCAAATCCAATATATGTTTTTATAATATTCTCAAGATTAGAAATATATTAATCACAAATACTCATTCATCATTATCTAAAAAAAAAACTCTTCAAAATATTTTAAAAATTTTCTCATTTTTTTATTTATAAATACTCTCATTCCCCCAAGCCTAAAATAACATCACCTCCCCTTCAACTTACAAACAAAGCCTAAAATAACACCACTTCTAACATTTAAAGAACCCTCGTAATATATACAAGACAACTTCAGAACTCAAATGGAGAGAGTGATACTCAAATCGGGCAATATGGTAATCTGATAAGGAAATTTTTTGAAGATTTTTCTCTATACTATGTTGATTGCTCAACCTCTAAAATAAGTTGATCAGAAGTTACGCTCTAATGCAAAATATGCCGATCAAGTCGTACCCCTTGTTAGATTTTGTATAAAGAGTTATATTCCAATAAATCTTAGGGGCTTTTGAGCAACTGAGGGGCATTTAGAACAATGACAATGCATTTTTAATTCTAACATGATTTTGCAAAAATAATTGATGTCAATTGTTTTCTTATATGCCAGCCGGCCTAATTATTTACCCAAAAAACATGTGAGATAAGTATATTTTTTTTTACTTAATTGCAATTTTGTTTCACTAATTTATTGTTCTAGTTCAGACTCAAGTACGTCACACGACGTTCTTAGATATTGTCCAATTTAAGTTTAAACCCTTCACAATTTTGTCTTTTATAAAATATGTCTCGCAGGGTTGAAGAATATGGATGTTGTATATAAATTACCATTGCTCTCGATTTCCGAACATTGTGAGGTTTTTAAGGTATACCAGAATAACACCAATCTCCTTTAGGTTAAATTATACACTTTCATTCTCTCTCATAACAAAATTTTTATTCTTATCTTATCGTGTACATGTTAAGAATAATAAAAACTCAATTTATTTAATCCACACAATTTTCTTACAATCAAACAAAAAACAATATCAAAATTAATCCCATCAGATTTTCACAGGAGAACTAATTAGTATTCATAAGAAAAACAATAAACATTCGATTTAGTCTCTAAACTATCACCTTCTAACCAATTTGATCCATAAACTGTTAAAATTAAAGAAAATATCCCTAAACTATACTTCCATTCATCAATTTAGTCTCTCAATATGAACCAAATTGACCAATAATAATATAGTTTAGAGACTTTTTTAGTTGATTTTAATAATTTATGGATCAAATTAACAAAAAACGATGATTTACCAATTAAAATGACGGTTTATTCTAACATACACCCTTCGGTCACAAATATAAACAAAAATTCATATTTTAGATTCATTCAATAAATGATATATGTGGTCTTTATTGTAGACAACATGCATCATTTATTGAATGAATCTAAAATATAAATTTTTGCTTATATTTATGACCGGAGGGTGTAAACATTAATTTGTCCGTCATTAATTTGTCGTCATAGATTAAGATGGAATTCTAAATTCTAAATTCTAATCACAATCCCAAGTTTCGAACAGGCCCATCATTCATTACCATTTTGCCCTTGTATCACAAACAACAAGTTCGAATCACAGCACTTGAAACTCAACTCGCCGTGAAAACCAAAACCTCGCCGGAAAACGTTGCCGGAGTTTCTCCTCAGCCGCCACAACCAGTAAGCAACTCCAAATTCTCCTTCTTCTATTTCAATTTTAGAATTTTCCTTCCATTGCGCGTTAAAGCGACGCGATTTACAATACATAGATTTTTTTTTCCACAATACTTGTTTATTATTAAATTTTTTGTTGTTATTGATTAACAGAGCAAGATTAGAATCGAATAAGTATATGATGGCTGGTTACATTATTCGACGAGCATTTGGAAGCCGGAATTTGTTTCGCCTCCCAACTTGTGCTCTACATGTTTGTGAAAATTCCCCTGTTAAATTTTATATAACTGATGATACCACTAGAGCTGTCATTTCTCCGATGGTGCCTAATTTTATCGTTGAAAGTCGTAGAGCCTTTGCCAAAGGCCGAAAGTCGAGTAAGTTAATCTCTGATTCCCTGCATATAGACACACACATAGCTACATGCATTATGAGTCTGTTTGGATCAGTTTATTTAAGCTTATCTACGAATCGTAAGATGGCTGATGAAAAGATTTCATTGCTTATTAAGGAAAAAAATGAACTTTATTTTATATTTTGCTATAGAAATAGGTTATACATTAGCGATGTTTGTAATGATAAGTGCTTGTGCTATACATAAGCCTTCAAATAAGTTGTTTATCCAAACAGGGCCTAATTGATATCAGTAATCGATTAAAATTGTTTGATTCTGTGAAGTATGTAAACTTTGTGTAAACTCTGTCTATAATGAAATCACACACCTTGTATTTATAATGGTTTTACGACTAATGCATCAAATGCTTAATGAGTAAGCACTAGCCTAGGAGGTTGTATACTCTAGGAGTAATAACAATCAATCAATTTAGGAAGTTGTACAATTAGGCTTTGTTTGCAAGTTTGGAGGGGAAGGGAAGGAATGACTTTGGGGGGTGAGAAATATAGGGGGAAATTGAGAAATCTTTCACATTTTTTGAAAGAGTATTTTTTTAGAGAGTGATAAACCAATGCTTATGATTAATATATTTTTAATTTTAAGAATATTATAACAACATATATTATATTTGAAAAATTCATATAAACCCTCCCAAACCCCCCAAAACCCTCCTCCAATACAATTTTTTAGTTCCCCCAAATGGGGAGGGCTTTATATTTTGAAGAAAAATAAACCCCCCAAAGCCCTTTCCTCCCAATGTCCTCTATTTCTTCCACTTACTCCTTTATTTTTTTCCAAACCCTCCCTTCCCTACCCCTCCAAACTCGCAAACAAAGCCTTAGGAAACTCTAAAGATTCTTCATATTAACAGATTCCAAATCATCTTTCAATAATCTTCATCATTCAATTGAGATTGTACGACCAAGATCAATAATTGTGTCACACGGTTTTAAATCCAAATTCAATGTAGGGCCTCTTTGGAATGACTTATTTGAGTTTATCTACTGCCATGAACACTTGTGACACTGTTTGCAGGGACGGATGCACGTTGGCACTTGTGCTGGCTTGTGCCCCCACTTTGTTTTTGATTTTCTTGGTACCCTTGCTATTCATGGTTCTCCACCAACATCCAACAGTTATATAGGTGTAGTATTAATTATCAATATTCAATAGTGTATAGTATCTCACTAAAACTAACATCTTGTACTAAAAAAATTATTAATTATCAACATCCAACAGTTATATAGTTGTAGTATTAATTATCAATATTCAATAGTGTATAGTATCTCACTAAAACTAACATCTTGTACTAAAAAAATTACTAATAATATATGCACGTCATATTAAAGGCATTTTCTTCCTAAGTGATTTCCTTTATCAAAGGCAAAAGAAGAGATTTCATCAATAACCGTCAAAAGTAGAGAGTGTATATCTTATTTAAAAATAAGAGAACACGCAAAAAATTGTAAATATGTATTGTTTGAAATTTATATGTATATATTGCCGCCACTACCCAAAATTCTTGGATCCGTCACTGACTGTTTGGGAGAACTTATGAAAATAACTTATGACATGTTCATCAATTGTTTTCAGCTTATTTTCATAAGATATCTAGGATAGCTTGTGAAAATAGCTTAAAGATTAGACAAAACTATTTGACTTTATTTTATCTTGTGTTATAGAAATAGCTTATTCATGAGCGTTAATGTTATAAGCTGCAAAATACGCTGCTTATCCAAACAGGGCCATAGTATGCCTAACATAATTTAATAGACTCATTTTGTAATGTTGGTTTTGTAATGCTCACTGGTTTATACAATTTTAGAGGATGAAGGTGGTGTTAGTACAATTGAAGTTCCACCAAACGCTGGCCCTAATATTAAGGCAAGTGCTGCCTCACAGATGGAGGCTGCGATGACTGCATTATCAGTTGAACTAAGCAAACTACGAACAGGAAGAGCATCTGCAGGTATATTGACGTGTATTTTAAATTATGTGTCTGTGAATGCTTAATAAAAAAAAAGGGCAACCCGGTGCACTAAAGCTCCCGCTTACGCAGGGTCCGGGAAGGGGTCTGTGAATGCTTAATACTCAACACATTAATGATGAGCTTGTCTCTACAGGAATGCTTGATCACATTATTGTAGAAACTGGTGGTGTCAAGATGCCTTTGAGTCGGATTGCTCTTGTTTCAGTCCTCGATCCAAAAACATTATCTGTTAATCCTTATGATCCAGAGGTACTTTATCTTACAAGTTTGAGTATCCTTGCTATTTGTAAAGTGCTAAGTAAACAAGCATTACTTTTGAATATTACATGACTAATTTTTGCATACGGTGTGACAAACTCTTGCAGACACTTAAACAATTAGAGAACGCCATTGTTTCATCTCCGTTGGGATTAAATCCTAGAACAGATGGTGAAAGATTGATTGCTGTCATTCCACCGTAAGCTTTTATTCTATTTATTATGTTCAGTTACTCATACCTGTTGGAGTGAATTGACTAATTTACTTCTCCAACCTTAAATGACCAGATTGACCAAAGAGCATATGCAGGTATGTTAATCACACTTCATTTATATTTTTTATATGATTTATACGTAACACCTTTCTTTGATAACATGCCTTTATATCCTTTCTTTTTACATTTATTTCAGGCTATGAATAAGTTGGTGACTAAATCTTGTGAGGATACTCGGCAAAGCATTAGAAGAGCTCGACAAAAGGTGTGGTGTGCCTTTTCTATTTCTTGACTTTTTTTGTTTCTGGTGGATTTGGATTTTAGTAGTATAATTAAGGGATTAAGGAAAGGGTAGTTGCTGAAAGTTTTGAGATTTCTCCCTTTCCCTGAATCTCTTCAGCCATTTTAAGTGATTTTCTTTCTTCATCAGTCGTCGTTTTTTTTGTTAGCCATTGACTTAAAATGTTTTAAATGCTTAAAATTTTCAGCATTTTAATGAGTTTTTAAATATGCTTTAGGCGCTTAATTTTCAGTCTGTTCATTCATCCCTTAACCCCAACCTGTTTATCCTGAAGTATGTACATTGATTTTTTTTATTAGAGCAGATAATACATTTTAAAACAACAACATCCAAGCTTTTTCCCACTAAGTGGGGTAAGCTACATGGATCAAATTACGTCATAATGTTCTATCATAAACCTTATTTCGGTCCAACTCATTACTTTGTAAATCTTTCCTAATAGTTTCTCTTAGTTTTTCTAGGTCTTCAAAATATTTCAAAAATATTTCTATGCCATAATGATCTACTATCCTTATTAGAGCAGATAAAATATTTAAAAAAAAAAAATGCAATAACAAGATAGTCCTCTTTACAGTATTTTTTTCTTCTTCATGGTTTAGCTTAATTTTCTGCATGTAGTGATTAAAGATGTTGGTTTTACAGGCAATGGATGCCATTAAGAAATTGAACTCCATTCTTCCCAAGGATGACTTAAAAAGATTGGAGAAAGAAGTAAGTTATATATGCTTAATGCAGCAAATATGGCGTCGAGATTCCATAGCTCCACAAATTTGATTTCTGATTTTTTTTTTCTGCGTTTAGGTTGATGATTTGACAAAGAAATTTATTAAGACTGCGGAAGATGTATGCAAGGCAAAGGAGAAGGAAATTAGTCAAGGTTGAGATGTAGTGTGTTATTCTAGATTTTGCTGAGGCTTCACTGCTTGTTCTCAATTAATCTGCTGGGGCCTGAGATTTTATCTGGTCTAAGCTAGACTGAGTAGAGTATCATTTAACTAGTCATTATATTTATAGACTATTTTGGTATTATAACAATTATTTGAAGATAAAAAAGATAAATCTCATGCTCAGCCTGTGGGTTTGGAGTTGTGGCATTAGTGCAATGCTGGTATGTGGTAATATCTGATCAAACATCTTTTGTTTATGCTATTCCCCTTGTTGGTCCAAATTTGTGAATTTCAGTTCTGTTCTTATAATGGTGTGTAGAGATTTTAGCAGGGATGTAGATATAAATATGGAACACTACAACCAAAGCTGACAATGAATAGTTTTCGGTAGGATTTTGTTACTTCGCATCAATCAAGCTTGCGGTCCAATTTTAATGTGCACAAGTCACTTAGGTGGTGCATTATGCAAGACCATTTTTTACCATTCGATCATAAATTTCTGTCAAACTAGAACGCCGACCCGTGCGCCGCACGGGTCTTATAAGCTAAAAATTATAATATATAATTTCAATAATAACATTAAAACGGTACACCAAAAGAGTCGAATGTATGGATAATATTGTGTAACTAATACGAAAGTTTTGAGATAGTGAAAACAACATTGATTACAACGGAATCATACCCTTACATTTCGAAAAACTTCTTCATAGATAACATTAGACGTCTCATCCGTAAATTCACCTTCATCAAATCCCCCAAGGAAAAACGAACAGAAACGTAAACAGAAGAAGGAAAAAGAATTGAATCTAATGAAAGGTAACTTATCCATACCAGTCAAGCAGTGGAAAGCCATTAAGAGTTCAACGGTGTGTCCAGCCATTGGAAAATCGAAATGGAAAAGGAAAGAGGAGTTTTGGATGAGGATATGCATGTTCTGTACTCAAGTGTATATATAGCTCATAACTGAATGTATAAGGGATGTGTTGGAAACAGAAACAACATGGAGAAGTGGGTAGCTGATTTATTTTGCATGGGATATGGGAAAGGTCCTATTTAATAGCACACAAATGACCAGATAAAGCTCACGTTTTCTATTTTCAAGCAAGAAAATCAGGGAACACAACAATACACATTTGAATTTCAAATAAGGCATAATAGTGGAGGGAAAAATTGGAGGGCTAAATGACTAAAAACAATTAATGCAGGATTATGAGAGGGAAAAATTAGGTTTAGTTGTAGCATCACCTAATAAGCATTTAGAGTAAGGGATGTAATAGTATACCCTCTACAACAAATTAACCCCCCTCTTCTTCCCTTTTCCCCATTCACTACCCTTCACCATTAATAAGTTATATAAGTGGAAAAAGAAATGAGTGTAATTTGTAAGATGCAGAGCCACTCATCAGAAACCAAATCTGAAAACAAGTGATATCTATTGTGCCTGTTTCTTCTTGTGCTAAAAAAAAAAAAAAAAGATATTGTTTAAAGGGAGTACAGTGATTCATAAAGTGACCGTATAAACTAGTCTTTGAAAGGGAAACAACTACATTACAACTATCCACCTTTTGTTGATAGGTAAATAAGAATTTGCCTTTTAAAACAAATTTTGTATAAATACTTCCTCCGGTCCTATTTATAAAAAACATTTGACTTTTTTGATTCATTGTATAAATGGTGTATTTGGTCTATATTCTAGACACGATACATCAATTAAAGTCAAATTTTTCTTATAAATAGTACCGGAGTGAGTAGAGATATTGGTGAAACCAATGTAGTAATTCTTTTGTGGTGTTAGGTTAGAGAAATCGAATGCTTGGTATTGACATTAAACAATTAAAAAAAAAAATGTGTACATTTTAGACTCGCTTAAGAACCCAAATGAGTAGGAATGTAACATGTCAGTTTGGTTAGTTTTTAGACTACAATGATGAATTTGAACCAATAAAAAGTAATTTGTTTCGTTTAGTTCAGGTTTTGCCTCACGAAATCCGAACCAAACCGACACAGAACGAATGGTTTGGTTTGGTTCAATCATGTTGATATTTTATTTTCTTTTAACTAAAACAAAGGTGATGCTAATTTAGTAACACCCAGTACACGAGACAGTCAAGGATAGGCAATTATTTGCAGGCAGAAGTTCTATGCAACTCACTAAAATGTTTGAATTAATATTTCAAATTATGAAGTGGCAAACACAACTATTTTTTCCATATTTTCTTGTCATTAGCATTAGGGACAGAAGCAGCGACGGATCCAGAAACTTTGAGTAGTGTATGCAGCATATAAAACATACACGCATATACACATGTACGCACGCGTGCTCGCACGTACGCATATATATATATATATATATATATATATATATATATATATATATATATATATATATGTATGTATGTATGTATGTATATGTATGTGTGTATGTATGTATAATATTTTTGTTTTTAAAGCATAAATATATATTGTAATTGTTTTAACAAAAATATTACTTTCAATATAAATAATCAAACAATCATTTAATCATTCATTTTTCGTATGATTTTACGTTTGATTTCTAATAATCTATAATAATATATAAATGGAAAACATGATTTTTTTGGGATAAATTTTAACATTAATTATTTTAATTATACTCTTAAATAGATTATTTTTTAATAATGTTATATTGTTGGTGTTATTGAAAAAATATGAAGCTTTTTGAAAACGGAAGGAAGGTAGGTGGATCCTAGAATGTCGGCAACACATGTGTTCTCTGCTTTTGCATGAACAAAGAGTGCACCAACATTGTTGCATGCAAGGGAACACGAGATAGTGTTATCTTCGTGTTCAGTTATTTCGAGACAACCAAGAAAGGGTGGAAAGAATGCAAGGGCATGGGAAAGAGACCGTTTAAAGTGTTGGATTTTGTTGGACGTGTTTACTACGTGGGATGGTGATAAAGAAACCCCTTTTGGTTGGATCCAAATGGGAGAAACTGGAGATCCCATGGGATCAAATCAATTTTACGATCAGTTGAGTCACCTACATTTGGTGCCTTGATAGCACTGGTAGAGAGGACTCGGCAAGCACTCATATTTGAACTAATGTAATGTTCTGCTAAGCCTTGCACAAGATCCTTATTGTTGTGATGAGAATGTGCACGAGTTATTACAATTTATATAGAGATTTTCTCTCAAATTAAAACAAAAATGCGCTTTCATTGATAAAGTAAAAGTGAGTTTTGTTAAAAATAAAAAATATACGTACTTGTGCTAAATTGCATAATTTTTCAATAAAAAATATACGTACTTATGCTAAATTGTATAATTTTTCACGAGTCAACAATATGGACTTGATAATTTGGATTTATTTATAGAAAATTAAATAGCCACGCGTTTGACATGTTTAGGTAAAAAGCTACTATCGAAATTATTTTATTGTTTTTATCGAATAATTTATTTTTCTGAAAAGGCAAAATTTATTAAAAAATAATGTACATTGAGTATAACGTGTTTATCAAAAAATAATATACGTTGAGTCTTTAGGCAAAGGCATTGGTCACCGGTTCGATTTCGGTCGGCATGGCAACAAAATCCATACCCGCGGTTACCCACCCGAACCAAACCCAATTTGACGGGTTTCCCCCGTTTTGACTGGGTTTGGGTATGGGTATGAGTTTTCCCCGATTTCAAAACACGGGTATGGGACGGGTAACGGGTATACAGGTACCCACCCCGAACCCATAACCAAACCCGTCCCAAATGTAAAAAATTACTTTATGTTGATATGTCATGTTATTTTGTTTGATAATTGTCATGTTAATAAAAAGGCTTAATTACCTTTTTAGTCCTCTAACTATTTAATTGGTACCGGATTGGTCCTCTAACTAAAAATTGATTTATTTCGGTCCTCTAAGTTTCTCACCGTTACTACATTAGTCCTTTCTGTTAGTTTTATTCAAATAAACATTAGGGTTTGTGTTATGTGGGTACCAGACCTCCTGTTTCACACATACATATGAACCATAACAGTTACTAATAATATCAGTTACTATTTAATCATAATAATTAATAAGGTATAGGACCAAAATGATATTAATAAATAAAGTTAGAGGACCAACAATATAGTAACAGAAAAGTTAAGGGACCAAAAACTATCAGAAAGGACCAAATGTAGTAACGGCGAGAAAGTTAAGGGACCAAAATAATTCAAAAGAGAAAGTTAAGGGACCAAAATAAATCAATTTTTAGTTAGAGGACCAAACCGATACCAATTAAATAGTTAGAGGACAAAAAAGGTAATTAAGCCTAATAAAAACTACCATTGATATTTAAAGATCAACTAACTCTTTCCGTCAAACAAATGTTAAAGTGAGACCATTGTTAGATAATGTATTACAACATTGCTCTTGGGGACGCCAAAAAACTTCTATTTTTTAATTAAAAAAATTATTCAATGCGGGGATGGGGATGGGGTGGGGGATACCCGAACCCGTCGGGGACGGGGATGGAATTCAATTTCTCATCCCCGTTGGGTATGGGTAGGGTAACGGGTAAGTATATGAGAATCGGGTATGGGGACGGAGAAGGTAAAACCCGTCCCCACCCCGCCCCATTGCCATGCCTAGATTTCGGGTACTAGTTTTTAATATTTCAAAAAAAATTGTGTAAAGAATAAATCAAAAAGAATACAACCACAATATCAAACTCATTTCTTTGCCTACACGCCCATAATTAATATATAAAAATGGCCCCAGCACTCCAAGCAACAATCCTTCTGAAGAAAAAACCAACAGCAAGATCAGCTCCATTTTTTTGTAAAAAATCAACACCTTATTTACAATCTAAATTTTAAACAAATCAATCAATGGGATCAGCGACAGATCCAAAAACTTTGAGTAGTGTAGACAACATATAGAACACACACGCAAGCAAGTACGCTCGTGCGCGCGCGCGCGCGCACACACACACACACACATATATATATAAAATATTTTTCCTTTTAAAGTCTAAATATATATTGTAATTGTTTTAATAAAAATATTACTTTCAATATAAGTAATCAAACAATCATTTAATCATTCATTTGTCGTATTATTTTACGTTTGATTTCTAATAATCTATAACAATATATAAATGGAAAACATGATTTTTTTTGGGATGAATTTCACATTATTTCAATTATACTTTTAAACATTTTTCTTTAATAATGTTATATTGTCGGTGTTAATGAAAAAATATGAATTTTTTATTAGATTTGTTAAATTATTGGTAAAAGATACATATAGTTTGTTGCTATTTAAAAGTCACAAACTTCTATATATATATATATATATATATATATATATATATATATATATATATAACTTTAATAAAAAATTCATAAAAAAAAAAATACAGACGAATACGAAGTGACTAATATTCATAAAACATAAATACATAAGGAGAGAGATAAACGGCTAGTGTATTTTTTTTGAAATAATAAATTTTTACTGTATTAAATACTAATATATTTGTTCCTTAAAAAATAATACTAATATTGTTTTTATAGTGTGTGACATTGCAAGATATTGTCAAAATTTATTCTTATAATTTATTCTTATTTGCAAAAAATGTTTCTAAATTGGGTTGGAATCCCTCCTATTTATTGAAGATGCATGCAATAGACCGAATGGAGTTTCTTCGTCAAAAAGTGACATTCATGGATTCATGCAGGAAGAATTGTGAAATTGTTCACCGAAAGGTCTAACTCTTTCATGTTGGTAAACCAAATGAGAGCCATTTCAATGAATTCAATGTTTCACGTATGAGCATGACAAAACCTTTGTGCTAGCAGTTCCCACATTTTTATCTTCTTTACATGACTGCGACCCTTTATATTGTGAAATTCTTAAGTCCTTAAGTCCTGGAAAAACAACAATGATACTTGGCAACGCTGAGATGTATTTCATGTTTAAAGTGTGATTACTTGCTTAACAAGCTAACTATTTTTGTTAATTCGTTTTGTGACTTGATAAGCAAGTAAGTGAAGTTAGCTTAGTTTTATTATGGTAGTTGAGCTTATTGCTTTACTTGTTGAACAAGGTAGTAGTTAGTTAGTTAGATTACTTGGTATATTATAGTAACCCTTTTATGAATTTTTTATTTATTCTTTTGTTAAGAATTTTGATCCTCATACAAGTTTAAGTGAAACTACTATGTTCCTCTCAATCTTTACACTCTCTTTTGATCCCTTTCTTTCCTAACTGGAACCCTAATTGTTCCAAAAGGTAACTGAAGCATTTCACACTATATACATCGGATATGAACTTTATTACGACAAAGAATAGGTAAATTTTGATTGGAATGTGTGTGTCCGATTTAGTGCAGGGGGATGGCATGCATATAGAATTTAAAAGTTTCTAACAAAATATGTGAGAATAATTTTAATCTTGTTACATTTACCATCATTTCAATATCCTGATAAAATCTAAAAATTCAATAATATGCTTTTATTTTAATTATTGATCATTAATCACACACAAAAAAAAATCAACAAAATTAGAAACAAAAGAAATAAAAATTAGCAAGGTTGTTTTCTATTTCACTACCATTGTTGTAAGACATTTTTCACCAAGGAAAAAATTAAAAAATATTAGCAAAAACAATGTCCCAGCAGCATCTACCCAACTAATTCTGATTTTTTGAGCAACATTCCAAATTCTCTTTACCATTTGCTTTTTCAATTTCACCATTTTGAGCTCACACCACACGTCATTTTCTGCAACCACCAACTTCAATTCTGTCACAAGCAAATTGGCACAAGCAACAGTAGAGAAAATACGATTCTTTTTATTGCTCCTCACTATACATTTTGGCAACTTAACCTAATTTTGAGTATAAATATGATCAACAAGTAGAGCAAAAGGAGGAACAAAATAACATAGAAATACAGAACCGAAAATTCAAGAGAAATTCATTCTATTTCTTGTGAGAGGAGAAGGGTGTCGCTTTGAAGGAGAATGCATTGCTACACAACCACAAAGATCCCAATGCTTGTATTTATCATCATCATGGTAAGAGTGTTCTCATTCTCAATATTCATGTCGATGTCGATTTAAATATTGTGTAACAGAACCGAAAATTCAAGAGAAATTCATTCTATCAATGATTGTTGCAAAATATTGACATAAAATTATCTAGATGATAACAAACATATAAATATACAAGACTACTATATAGAGCGAATTTTTCATGGTGGAAAACATGGAATAATGGTGTTAAATAGCCAATTACAAAATGCAACCTAGGTGGTGAATGTGTCGTGAAAGGCAATCTCGCTAAATCTAGTAATTCCCATAAATATAAGCATCAATTGAATGTTAATGAGAATAAACAGTGACCAAATGACCCAGTTCTATCAACATCCTTCACCAACAACTCACACAAAACATAATAAATAATAAACCGATATATAACTTGAAGTGTCGGTGTCTTTAAAGATTTATCCGACTCATAAGCACAAATCTCCAAGCATTCAACAATTTCTTCTCTAGTATGAATCATACAAAGGTGACAAAACATCTGAAATGAAAAAATGGAACAAACCTAGAAATTCAATATTTGGGAGGAGAGAAAACAATATTTGGTAGTGTTTCTATTAAAGTTTGTGTCAAAATAATTTTCTATATTAAATAAGAGTGCTTCTGAACGCATTTATTTATATATACACTTAATGAAGGGATAAATATTGAGCAAGTAAGACATGTGAATAATTATTCTTTCCGTCATAAAATAATTCTAGTCGTTTAAAGTTTGTGTACAATTTTTAAGAAAATGAGTAATTGTGCTGATTTCAATGATAAAATTAATATGATTTACTAAAATACTCTTATTAACTGTAGTTAGTAGGGTAGTTAAGTTGGATGAAATTCAATAAATAAGTATATAATAGTGGAAAAAAATAATAAATGTTGCATTGATATTTTAAAGTGACAATTATGTTGAGACAAAGAAAAAATACTAAACATAAAATTATTTTGAGACGGAGAAATGAATAAACGTGATGTAAAAACACATTTTTTTTAATTCCTAAAAAAATAAGTTTGAATTTCATGTGATCAAACAAACATTAAGGTTGTTACAAAAAAAAAAAACATTAGTATAAATAAATGGTGAACATAATGGTATATATCTATGTCTTTTGGTTGATTATGTACCCTCATCCAATCAATCAATTTATTTCCTCCTACATGGTGATGAGCAATGTAAATTAACTTTTTTCTGAGAACATTCCTCCAAAGCATCGAAGTTTACTTACAATATTTCTCTAAAAAAAAAAGTTTACTTACAATATATTTTTTTACTAGTGGTATTTCTTTGTTCTCTTCATCTTGAATCTTTTTACTAGTGGTATTACTTACGATCTTTTTCT
This sequence comes from Medicago sativa, assembly GCF_051527215.1. Lineage (NCBI taxonomy): Eukaryota > Viridiplantae > Streptophyta > Magnoliopsida > Fabales > Fabaceae > Medicago > Medicago sativa. Next base: position 31,120,559 of record NC_140756.1, on the reverse strand, counting down.
CCGCTTCCATCCAAGTTTGAATCTATTGTATCTAAAATGAATGGAAATTTTGATCATAAGTTGCTTTTCATTTTATGATTCTTACATAACTAATGTTGATAAGTTTAAATTTAAGAAATTATAACATATTAATTTATAGGCCTCAAGATTATTGATTATATCTACCTTGTATATTCCTTTAATATTATACCTTTCAAAAGACAATGATAATTATTAGTTGTAACAAATGATTTGCTCCCTTGAACAAATGAATTAGATAGTTCAATAACGGATTTCAAAGGTTCAGGATCATCAACATCTTTGAACGTAAAAAAATAACTTGTTTTGATCGATCACTCATTTAACATTTATAAGCTTAGAATTAAAATGGTCGTCTAAAACTGTTATGGACCGAAACAAGTTCTTATAAATGTTCGTCTAAAACTATTAGGAAGTCTTGGTTCTAATATAGTTGGTGATGACAATTTTGGTTCTGAGCTTATAAATGTCAAACAAGTCCTTAAACCAAACAAGTTAGTTTTTACATCAGAAGACGTTAATAATTCAGAATCGTTGAAAGTTGTTAACGAACCAACTAAGTAGTTAGATTATGGTATTTAAGTCATCGTTACAACTAAGGATTCAAATTTGATTGAGAAACATGATATTGAAATCAAAAGAATATACAAGGAAGATAGAGTAAATAATCTTGAGGTATGTGAATCACCGTGTCTGAAATTCTTAAATCTAAAATTGTAAATGTTATTTATGTGAGCATCATAAAGTGAAGAACAACATGAGATCTAACCTTTCGTTAATTTTGGAGATTAGATTCAAACTTGGTGGAAAAGACAAAATTGTGAACTTCCATGAGCCGAGAATGAAAAGATTCAAGATGAAGAGACCAAATAGATATTGCTGATAAAAAAGATATCTCTCGCAAGCTAGAAAAAATTAATTGATAAGTGCTAAATTTACCTGCTTTGTAATACATTTTTATAAGAACTTATTGCGTTAACTTCGTAGAAAACATATGCCTTTCCCCCAATTTTTGTATATATATTTGGTTATCATGGAATCTATCATGAGAAGAGTGATTTGTACATATTTCATTGCTTTCATATGTTAATGAAGAAAAAAAAATCAAGAGGAAAGCAATCAAGATCAGTTGAAAGCAGAAATGAAGGTTTGCTAACTTAGTAAATCTGGAAAAGGTGGAGAAAGAAGGTTGAGAAACTTGAGGGATCATCTTCAACATCCAATGTCTTTTCTTTTATTCATGTATTATGAGGCTAACATGAGTATCCGACTCTATTTGTAAGGATTATGTGTAATCTTTCGTAAACTCATGTTCTCCTAATGATTATACACGCGCGTGCATGCACACATACACATATGGGTCGATAACTTACTTTGATCTAAAAACATGAAGAAGTTAGCAAACCCACTCCTGCTTATTTTTTTTTGCTAAAAACCTAAATCTTTCTTTTTAACAACTTCTAAAACACACGGGTATTAATGTAATTTACATCTCTCAACATTTAATGTTTTCTTCCCTGCGTAAGTAATTTTTTTAATAAAAACAAACTACGTATTTTCAAACCTTGTTTTATTTGCTACACTAATTCCATGCATACTATTCACCTAGTGCGGTATGCTGATGTTTACACTCACCATTATGGAAATGAGATAGCTATTATTAGAAAGTACATGACTAAAGATTGAACTTTTCAATTATGTCACACTCTCAGAGAAGGTAATATGTGTGCTAACTTCTTAGCCAAACTTGGAACAAGGTCTACGAGTGATCTATTGATCGTGCTTAATCCTCCAGCTGAGCTTCGTTTATTGCTTACGGCAGATAGTATGGGTGTTGCTTATCCTCGTGGCCATTAGTCTCTTTTATTTTATTTTTTTTGCTTTGGTTTGACTTTTTCTTTTGTAACAAAAAAAAACCTTGTTTTCTTTCTTTCTTTCTTTCTTTCTGAATGTGTATTTTCAAACCTTTGTTATAATGTGATTAAAAAGTAACTTTATTATTATACATTAAAGCTGAATATTCAAAGGTAACGAGTAACACAAGTTCTTCCATAAAAAAAATAGTAACAAATTATACTTTCGTAAATTTCTCTTCTGCATCCATGCTTTGTGGTACATTCTGCATCCATGCTTTGATAAAACTGGAGTGACATACGATTATCCTTTAGATTAATTTCATTCTTCCTTGGAATGTTTTCAAGGTCCTCTGCTTGCCAGCAAGTGAAATTATAAAAATTAGTTTTGTTTTATTTTTAAAAAGAAGGGTAATAGGTTAGCTATCTTACTCCTTCATGTTCTAATTAGGTGAGAATAATGGACACTGATTATAAATTCACACATCACAAGAATTATGCCCACAAATAATTTCTTGAACAATAATCATAATTACAAGTATTTTGGGTGTCTTTCAACATAATTATGCCCAATTACTTGATATGGAATGCCTCAGAAATCATTCATTCTTCAAAACCATGTTAGACTCGCAAGAAACGCCTCAGAAAAAGGTAACACAAGAAGAGATACAAATGTGTTCAGAAGACACAATGAAAACTCACAACATGAGCAGAAGATATGAAATTACAAAGAAAAATGTTTCTCTTGATATGCTAAGTTACTAAGTGAGGAAATATAAATTTAAGCTCCAACATACTCAGGGTCTTGCTACACCAACATAGTGAAGTTCATGGAATGGGATGATCCACATAGCGAGATTCGAAGGTTATTTTGCTGATAACACTTAATTTTTGAATTTTTTTTCCACTCTAGTTCATAATATTATTCATTTTCTAGCAACAATAATGCTTATAATAACTTCAACGTTCCTTTTTCAGCAGACGTAATTCCTCTATTGAGCCAATATGACAACGGTCGTGTATTAGGGTTGTCTTAGAAATAGCATCAACTATTCTAGAAAACTCTATCATTGTATAGAAACATGCTCTCTAGTTTTTCACCATGCTAGCAAGCTGTGTAGAGTTTGCATTTTTAAAAGCAAGCAAAGAATTACCATGCAAGAAAAATTAAAGGTGAAAGTGTTCAACCATCAAGCAATCGTTGCATATCTCAGTATGCTTAGTCCAAAACCATTCTCTAAAAGAGCTGCGTAAATATATGCAGGATCAGCCAACCATAGACATATGTGTAAACTCAAACAACAGAAAGTGCTGCGTGAGTGTTGAATTTTATAATAGATTGAGTTATTGGTATGGAGGTACTTTGAAAATTTCACGGTCGGGCCACTAAAGCCCCAATAAAGAGAGGCCTGAAAATCTTGCAAAAATTGATTGGGATAGAAAAATTGCACTTTCACTCGAGGTTTAAACCCAAATCACGAGTTTTTATCAAAAAGCAATCTTACCGGTTACAACTAAATCAAAGTCTACATAGATATTTGTCTAACAATTAATATCTTTATCTTTAACATGATAGACCTCACAATCACATCATAGTTTTCCTTAGGGATCATCCAATTCCACTATCATGTCTACTGTTCAATTTTTTAGAGCAACAAATGAATACTGAAATAGTAAAACGTAAACTGACAGAATATAAGGCGATAAAAATGCTTAGTTTTAGCGGGCGAGCTCCAAATCGCAAAGAAAATGGTCGAACTAGCTCAACAAATAGTTATGTTGCTCAAGAATGTAATTTGTAACTTACATGATCGAAAGCTTCAAATCATTTACTCTGGAATGATCCAAAATCTTTAAATGGAGATACCTTCAGATAAAACATCAAAAGATTAGGGTCAACTGACAGAAGAAAAAAAGTGGAATATACGAGTGGATTCAGTGCATACACAAACTTACCTTCCAGAATATCCTACCCTCGATAAGGCCATAAGGAACTGGACCGAAATTTCTAGAATCGTTGCTATTATATTTGTTATCGCCCTCTACCCAAACATGACCCTTTGGAACCTACAGAAAAAGGATGGTCCTTAGAAAATAAAATCTCTATAATCCATTCAGTAAATAAAAAGACAATTAAATGTTAAACTTTAAAAACAAGAAGAATGAAAATTTTTTATTAAGAAATTGACCATTACCACAACTGTCTCATGCTTATCACCGTTTTCGGAACCAGAAACATATGTAATGGTATCGCCCTCTAATCCAACCAAGCGCTTTCCAATTTCCTTTTTAGGGTTTTGAGGAGAGCGTAAATGTAAAATATCTCCGCGAGCAACTTTGCCAAATCGAGGTGAGATCCTTTCAGCAAGAAAGATGCTTGGTGTCGAATCGATTGTAGGAAGCATGCTAGGACCAAAAGTCTGCAGAATTTGAACTGATTAGTAAATAATCATGAAAAAAAATTGTGATAATTAAGTTGAAGGCGGATTCATGCTTACCATAACATTGGTGATCAGATAGTTCCTGGTAACATGTACAACGCAGAAGACCTTTACAGCAAAGAATGCATTCTTCCATACTTGTTTAATAATAGACCTAAATGGCACCATGTTTCTCAATACTCCTCGCTCCAGGTAAGAATCATCGATGTTGTTATCCGTATCGAAAGATTAGTGTTTCGTTCACCAATAGTAACTAGAAAGCCACGATTAGTGTTATGCGAAAGCATGCATGAGTTGAAAGAATTCAGCAGTAATATTTATAATAATACATACATATTACATACCAGTGTTTCTAAGGGATATCGAAGGTGGATGGCAGCTGCTGACGGCGGTTGTATTTTGCTTATATGAGAGAGCAATGTGCGAATTAATAGTTTTTTTTTTTTTGTTTTCTGTTTTCTGCTTTTTTAGGTAAATTCTACGGTGCGGCACCCGATTTCAAATGTATCGATGCGGCTCAAATTTTTTTAACGTTAAACGTTAGCAATCATTTGTTCGATTAAATTAGTTGAGCTATATATCCAACCTTTCTCCCAATTGAAATTCGAGACTTGTGGTTTGTGACTTCATATGTATCAATGCGGCTCAATTTTTGTTAATAGTAGACGTTAGCAATCATTTGTTCGATTAAATTAGTTGAGCTATCCAATCCTCCTCCCAATTGAAATTCGAGGCTTGTGGTTTGTGACTTTTAGACTATGTTAGGTAAAAAATAGTGGACAACTTATAGGCTAGTTTACGTGGATGAACTTATAAGCTTATAGCCTATACCTATAAACTACTCCCTCTGTCCCTTTTTATAAGACTAATTTACAAGAAAATTTTGTCTCTAAATACAAGACTATGTACAAATTTCTAGATGCATTTATTACTCTTTTTCCAAATACACCCTTCATTAATATTATCAATGTAACATACATACGTGACAAATTTATTAGCCCAACAACTTTTCTTAATACTTGTGATTTTTGTAAAATAGTCTTATAAAAAGAGACGGAGGGAATATCGTATAAGCTAACTAGTTGAATTGGTAGTGTTTCGTAAAATTAGCCGTTGAACTAACTTATAAATATGAAATCACACAAAAAAAATGATTGATTAATATTTAATTTTTTCAAGTAAGATGACATGGGTAAAATTGAGAGAAAAATGATAAGTTGAAAGCTAATTGAATAAGCTCGTGAGAAAAAAAAATGTTACAAAACGAGTAATTTTTTTTGACATATGAACTTATAAATTCTAAGCCATAAACCATAAGCTCAAAATCTAACATCGTCGAACATAGCCTATGTGTCTTTTTACAAAATCACTCATTTTGAATCGATTTTAAAACTTTTATTATGATTAACTCAACTCAACAATTACCTTACACTTATTAACCTAACTAAAATCCAAATAGATGTTAATTCATAAACCCTCATTTCGAAAGTTTCTTTTATATACGACCTTCGATCGGCCACCAATTTTTCAACATCTTTAACCTTCAATCAAACCCTAACCGCTATGATCATAATTGAATCACTAATGTTCTCCTGCATTATTTTCTTCTACCTCTTCATACATGTTTCATTCTCCTTCAAAGAGCTATCAATCTTCGATCTTTATAAATAGATTTTTTATCTTATTACGTCCCAGTTCCAATCTTAAAGCTTCATCATCGTTCATCAAGATATGTTGTTAGAAGTTTGTGTTTTATGCGGTCGCTTTATGTAATATTTCCTTATTCTTTATCTATTATGACCCGAATTTGGTCTTTCAGAGAGATTTGTGCTTAGATCTCCGTTGGCTAAAGAAACAGACCTACCCGATATCCCCCAAACTAGTACCACTTTAAATATTTTGCTGAAATACTTGAAAGAAATTAATGTCCTGAGCAATAGGTAGCTAACTCTTACATTCTTAGAGGATCATCTACGAGTTTTATCACAAAGCAATCTTACAGGTTGCCACTAAATCAAAAGTCTACTGTAACAATTAATATCTTTATCTTTAACATGATGAACCTCACATCATAGTTTTCCTTAAGCATGAAAATATCATGCTTAAGGAAAACAAACAATACTATCATGTCTACTATTCAAATTTTAGGGCAACAAATGAATACTGAATTAGTAAAAGGTAAACTGTGTATACAAGTAACAGAAAAATGTAACGATTTGAATATAAGACGATTAAAATGCTTAGGTTTAGTAGGCGAGCTCCAAATCACAAAGAAAATGGTCGAACAAGGTCCACAGAGGCATTGTTTTCCCTTTAAAATGTAATTTGTAACACGATCGAAAGTTTCAAATCATTTATTCCAGAACGATCCAAAATCTTTAAGTGGAGATACCTTCAGATAAGACATAAAAAGATTAGGGAGAAGAACAGAAGAAAACAAAGGGAAAAAAGAAGAAGAGGCTTGTATATATGTGTGGCTTCAGTGCATACACAAACTTACCCTCCAGGATATCTTACTCTCAATAAGGCCATAAGGAACTGGACCGAAACTTCTAGAGTCGTAGCTGCTAAGTTTGTTATCACCCTCTACCCAAACGTGACCCTTTGGAACCTATGGAAAGAAGGAAGGCACATAAAAAACAAATCACTATACTTCATTTAGTAAATAAAAAGACAAAATGTTAAACTTTATTAACAAAAAATACTAAACTCATTCTTAAAATGGTGAAGCCAAAACAGAAGAAGAAGTCACTTCTGTTAGTTTTGTTTAGGGTTAGTTACTTGTTTATTAAGTAACTAACTGTTTTCCTAGATTTTAGCTGGTTTGTTACACCTATTGAAAGATACTTGGTGTGCAAGCATTAGAGGAACATCTTGTGTGTATATATTGATTCCTCAATGAATAATAGAAAATGCAATTTCACATTCACTTTCTCTTAATCCCTCACTACTCTCTTTCTCATCCTATAACTGTTTCTTCCTTCTCAAGTCATACACATTCACAAACCCTAATAAATTAGTTTTCCCCTAACAACTTCAAACTAGTAGCAAAGCAAAACCCATAATTAAAATCATAAAAAACCACTAAAAAGGGGATTTTTTTTAACAAGAAATTGACCATACCACAACTGTTTCACGCTTATAACCGTTTCCACAATCAACAACATATGTAATGCTATCACCCTCTAATCCAATCAAGCGCTTTACGTAGCTCTCTCTAGGGTTTGTAGGAGAGGTTAAACATACAATATCTCCGTGAGCAACTTTACCAAATCGAGGTGAGATTTTTTCAACAAGAAAGAAGCTTGGTGTCGAATCCATTGTAGGTAGCATGCTAGCACCCACAGTCTGCAGAATTGGAACTGACTAGTCATTAATCATGAAAAAAGAATTCGCAATAAGTTGAAGGTGGAATCAAGCTTACCTCAACAGGAGTGATCACATATTTCTTGGTAACACGTACAACGCAGAAAACCTTTACAACAATGACTGCATGATTCCATACTTCTTTAACAATAGACCTAAATTGTACCATGTTTCTCAATACCGTTATTGCCTTTTTCCTCTCTATAAAAGACTACAGGCAAGCAAAGCATAAGAAACTATTATTAATAACAGTAACACAAAACAAAATATTATTAATACCCACCATTGATGGTCAAAAGGGTGTGCAGTAAGAGAAACAGCATAGTATTTGATTAACAATTTTCTTGCGGTCCAATATGTGAAAAAAAGTTCTCAAACTTGTCTTTATTGTAAGTAACCAAGCTAAATACAGTAATACATACATACATACCAGTGTTTCTAAGGGAAACCGAAGGTGGATGGCAGTTTTTGACGGCGGTTGTCTTTTGCTTATATGAGAGACCACTGTGCGATTATCTATCCTCTAAATTAATGACTATTATCTATTCTCTAATAACATATTTAGAGGAGAGAGAAAATATATGTCAAAAGATTGAGATGATTTTGTAACAACAAATTTCTTTTATATACTTGTATCAAACAAACTAAATTATTTTTTAAAATTATGTTATCACGATAAACAAACGCAAAATATATTTTGAATTTTTATAAATCTATAAACAAAATTTCTAAATTATTGAATGTCAAAGTCATTTTTATTCTAATTCATAAAAAAATCGGCCCTATGAAACCGTTTGTTATAACTTTAAAAAAATCACTCTAAAGAGCATTATATTTGTTTGTCATAGTTTTTTTTTAAAAAAAACTATGATCTACAAAAAAATATAAAAAACAGTTTCAGATAAAAAGATATTAAGAGTAGCTTTTCAAAAAAATACTTCATTCATTATTTTTTAAGTGTCGTTTGACTGCAGATTTAACATTCATATTTAACTGTTGTTTATGTATTTTAAGGGTACGATTTGTCAATTATACCGTTTGTCAATTACACTTATCTTTTTCAATAAAACTAATTGATGATATATATGTGTAAAACTAAAGTTTGTTTTTCCAAACAAAGTTGGTTCTTGTTATCTTCAAATTTAAACAAAATTTTGTTACCTATATCAGTGGTTTCATGAAGAGTTAAAATTCTATAAATAAGTTAAGTAGTAATTGTTAAAAATTTCAAATTCAAAGTAAAAGAACAGATTTGGGAGAAAAAAAAAAGACTCCATGAGAGAAAGAAAAAAATAACATATTAAATTTATTGGAAAGAGAAAGGGTATAATAGTAAGAAAAGGAATAAAAATACACTTCGCTAATTTGGTGTTAATATTCTAAAATGAGTTAAAATTCTATAAATAAGTTAAGTAGTAATTGTTAAAAATTTCAAATTCAAAGTAAAAGAACAGATTTGGGAGAAAAAAAAAAGACTCCATGAGAGAAAGAAAAAAATAACATATTAAATTTATTGGAAAGAGAAAGGGTATAATAGTAAGAAAAGGAATAAAAATACACTTCGCTAATTTGGTGTTAATATTCTAAAATGACACTTAAAAAGGAACGGAATGAGTTTTGTAGAAGGGGAAGAAAATAAATGTCAAAAGATGAACGTAGTTTTATAATAAAAAAAATCTTTTTATATAATTGTATCTACAGAAACTAAATTGTTTTTTTTTTTAAATAAGTGATTGTTATTATGATAAACAACCACAAAGTTGATTATACTTTTTCTTAGAATCTTTAAAAAACAATCTCTGAATTATTGAATGTCAAAATATTTTTTTTAATCTATAAAATATGAGTCATATATTTAATTTACATTTTGTAAAAATAAGATTTAGGATGTTCATGTGCTTTTATCTCACATGGAGTTTTTAGCCAATAAAACTACCTTCATATGAGTTTTTCTTATTTTAGTTAATCCAATGAAAAATGATGATTGTTTCAATATTTAGTATAAAAAATTAATAATAAAAACAAATATTTAGTATAAAAAATTAATGATGATTAGTTTTTTTGAAAGATATAAGCTTATAAGCTATAGGGAAATGTTAGTGCCCTTAGGGCATTGTTTACTAACTTTAAATAGTAAGTTTTTGCCAAAGTTTATGAAATCAATGCATTGGAAATTGGAATTTTTGACTTTTTTAAAGAATAATTTCTTTATTAGGAATCCTTAGAGAGTGCCCTTAGGGCACTCGTTAACAAGACCCTAAGTTATAAGCTATAAACCATAAGCTCAGAAAGCGGCAGTAATGCCAAACAAATCAGTGTGTCTTTTTTTTTTTTTACAAAAACGCTCATTTTGAGTCAATTTTAAAACTTTTATCATGATTCAACTCAACAATTACCTTACACTTATTAACCTAACTCAAATCCAAATATATGCTAATTCATAATTCGATTGACCACCAACTTTTCAACATCTTCAACCTTCTATCAAACCCTAACCACTATGATCATTTTATACAATTGAGTCACTAATGTTCTGCGTTTTTTCTTCTACCTCCTCACACGTGTTTCATGCTCCTTCAGAGATTTTTCAATCTTCGTTCTTTATTTTGTCCCAGTTCAAATCTTTTCGTCCCAAGATATTCGTTAGAAGTTTATTTATGTTTTTATTTTTATACAGCTGTGTGAAGTACTATTTGCTTATTATTTCTCCTTTATCACCCGAATATGGTATTTTAGAGAGATTTGTGCTTGGATCTCCTTTGGCTAAAGAATATCCCCCAAACTAGTACCACTTTAAATATTTTGCTGAAATATTTACTTTTCTACTATGCAATGTTCCTACGTTTGTGTATTAACTGATTTTGACTATAAAAATTAAATATGTGTGTGCGTGTTCCTTTGAAGTTGAGAATCTTTGGGTTAACTAAAAGTCTGTGAAGGTAATAATTTAAAGGGAAAAAAAATCGATAATTGGAATGTTACTGCGTGTGCCAATATCGTGTTGGTGTATGGCACCGACACTAACACATACACCAACACCGTTAAACACCGAACACAACTTCAATGGGTTAGCTATATAAGCTACGAAGGTAATAATTCGAATGCTATCACGTGTGCCGGCGTCACATAGGTGTTACTAAGATTTCAATGTGGTACCACATGGCTTACTAAATCGCTATGTCAAGTAGGAAAATGGGAAGAAAAAAAAAATCCTTTACATTGCGACGGTAAAATAGTCAATAAGGGCATGTGGTCCAATGTTGAACCGTTATTTACACCTCACACCACCATTGCATGTCTCTATCCTCAATTTTCGTTATTCAGGCATTGTGTCACAATATGCAGCTGAAACTTACTTTGTTCATAATACATGACAAACAGACCCTTAATCTACCAAAATAATGCATAACAAGAAATCAAAAAGCCTGTCCTACACCACGATAAAGGAAAACCAATGCATTGCAAATGATATCTGCTTTAGTGTCAAGTTTGTGGTAGGTCTTTCTGCAGAAAAAGATTGAAAGAGGCGTCGGATTTTCAGCTAAAGACACTTTTTTTCCATTCTCATAACTTAGTGAATTAAAATCAAATTTCAGTTTTCTTCTCAGGAACATTCTCATAAGAGACTACTGAAACTATTATTGATAATGGTAAAACTAATAACCATTTTACAAATGTTGTCCCGAGTGGAATTTGAACTTCTATCGTTACGAAGTCAAACTTTTACCACCAACTTGACATCCACCCATAAACAGTTATGTTGCTTGCCATACAATAAGATAAGAATGTTCTAAATCCTAAGATTATTTCAATCTAGATACAAAAATTGAACATAATCTTCTCCCTTTTCTGTCATTAACAAAAAGATATCGTAAAGTACAAAACTACTTGGAATAGGAGGAATCATCTTACGAATTATAAGTTCACACATCACAAGAATTACGCCCATAAATAATTTCTTTAACAATAATCACAATTACAAGTACAGTAAACATCATTAATTTATTCACATATTCATTCTTCAAAATTAACCATGTTAGACTCACAAGAAATGCCTAAACAAAAGTAACACAAAAGATACAATTGAAATGTGTTCACATACACAATGAAAACTCACAACACGAGCAGAAGATATGAAATTACAAAGAAAAATGTTTCTCTTGGCATGCTAACTTACTAAATGAGGATATAAAAGTTTAAGCTCCAACTTACTCAAGTCTTGCTACACCAACTGACCAACATAGTGAAGTTCCTGAAATGGATGATCCACATAGCGAGATTCGAAGGTTATTTTGTTGATAACGCCTGATTTTTTTTTATTTTTTTCACTCTAGTTCATAAATATTATTCATTTTCTAGCAAAAATAATGCTTATAATAACTTAAAAGTTCCTTTTTCAGCAGAATTAGCCATTCTGATAGCAGACGTAATTCCTCTATTGAGCCAAATTGTTAGCAGTCGCGTATTAGGGTTGTCTTAGAAATGACACCAACTATTCTAGAAAACTCTATCATTGTATTGAGACGTGCTTTCTAGTTTTTCACTATGCTAGCAAGCTGTGTAGATTTTGCATTTTTAAAACCAATCAAAGAATTACCATGTAAGAAAAATTAACGAGCGAAAGTGTTCAACCATCAAGCGACCAATGCATATATCAGTATGCTTAGTCCAAGACCATTCTCTAAAAGGGCAGAAGTTGTTCTTCCAGCAAAACCAACTGACCAACTGTACATATATGCAGGATCAGCCAACCATAGACAAATGCCTGGTGAACTCAAACAACAGAAAGTGCGACGTGATCGTTGAATTCTATAATAGATTGAGTTGTTGGTATGAAAGTTTTTAGAAAAGAGGCCTGAAAATCTTGCGAAAATCGAATTTTTTCACGGTTAGGCCACTAAAGCCCTGGTAAAGAGAGGCCTGAAAATCTTGCAAAAATCGTATGGAATGGAAAAATTTCACTGTCACTCCGAAGCTTAAACCCAAGTCACAAGTTTTGTCAAATAGCAATCTAACCTGTTACCCCTAAATCAAAAGTCTACATAAATATTTGTGTTAGAATCGAAGTCTACATAATGGAAATGACATCATATTTTTCCTTAAGCATGAAAATATGTTTTGTCTGCCTGTTTCAAAACAAACAATAAATACTAGGGATCATCCACTATCATGTCTACTGTTCAATTTTTTAGAGCAACAGATGAATACTGAATTAGTAAAAGGTAAACTGTTTAATTATACAACAGAAAAATGTAACGGTTTGAATATAAGGCGATTAAAATGCCTAGTTTCAGTGGGCGAGCTCCAAATCACAAAGAAAATGGTCGAACAGGGTCCACAAAGGCACTGTTTTCCCTTTAAAATGTAATTTTGTAACTTACATGATTGAAAGCTTCAAATCATTTATTCCAGAACGATCCAAAATCTTTACGCGGCCATACCTTCAGATAAAACATCAAAAGATTAGGGGGAAGAAACAGAAGAAAACAAAGGGAAAAAAAGAAGTGGAGGCTTGTATATATGTGTGGCTTCAGTGCATACGCAAACTTACCCTCCAGAATATCTTACTCTCAATAAGGCCATAGGGAACTGGACCGAACCTTCTAGAGTCATAGCTACTAAATTTGTTATCACCCTCTACCCAAATGTGACCCTTTGGAACCTATAGAAAGAAGGAAGGCACTTAGAAAACAAAATCTCAATACTTCATTCAGTAAATAAAAAGACAATTAAATGTTAAACTTTATTAACAAAAATGGTGAAGCCAAAACAGAAGAAGTCACTTCAAACTAGTAGCAAAGCAAAACCCATAATCAAAATCATAAAAATCCACTAAAAATGGGATTTTATTTAACAAGAAATTGACCATACCACAACTGTTTCATGCTTATAGCCATTTCCACGATCAGAAACATATGTAATGCTATCACCCTCTAATCCAATCACGCGCTTTCCGTAGCTCTCTCTAGGGTTTGTAGGAGAGGTTAAACATACAATATCTCCGTGAGCAACTTTACCAAATCGAGGTGAGATTCTTTCAGCAAGAAAGAAGCTTGGTGTCGTATCGATTGTAGGTAGCATGCTATCACCCACAGTCTGCAGAATTGGAACTGACTAGTCATTAATCATGAAAAAAGAATTCGCAATAAGTTGAAGGTGGAATCAAGCTTACCTTAACAGGAGTGATCACGTAGTTCTCGGTAACACGTACAACGCAGGAAACCTTTACAACAAAGAATGCATGATTCCATACTTCTTTAACAATAGACCTAAATTGTACCATGTTTCTCAATACCGTTATTGCCTTTTTCCTCTCTCCAGGTAAGAATCTTGAATATTGTTATCCGTATCGAAAGATAAGTGTTTTGATCACCAATAGCAACTAAAAAGCCAAGAACATGTCATATCTGAATGTTATGAAAAAGCATACATGAGTTGAAAGACAACATTTTATACAAGAACATGTTAATCACAGTAGATGATAGGCTGCAAGAGGGTGAAATCCTCAAGCACCATTATGATTGAAAGAGGCGTCGAATTTTCAGCAAAAAGACACTTCTTGCCAATCTCATAACATAGCGAACTTTGATTTTATGTTTTCCTCCATAAACGTTTCTATAAAAGACTACTGGCATGCAAAGGATAAAAAACTATGGTCAAATACCATTTTTGGTCCTTTTAGTTTGACAGAATTCCCAAGTTAGTCCTTCAAGTTTCGAAAGTTTCAATTAGGTCCTTTTAGTTTGACATAATTCCCAAGTTAGTCCTTTAAGTTTCAAATAGGTCTTTTAAGTTGATAAACTATTTCACTGTTACCCCTGCTGTCAGTCTTCGTTTAATTGATGCTGATGTAGCCGTTAAGTGGTTGACTTGGATCAAAACGCTGTCTTTTAAAAGCTTCAGGGTGTCAAAACGTTATGTTTAATGGTCATTTATAATGCTAGAATGATCATTTGTGGCCATTAAACGTAGCGTTTTGACTCCCTAGAGCTTTTAAAATGCAGCGTTTAGATCCAAGTCAACAACTTAACAGCTACATCAGCATCAGTTTGAAACTTTTAAAATTAAACGACCAACTTGAGAATTCTGTCAAACTAAAAGATCTACTTGAAACTTTTGAAACTTAAAAACTAACTTGGGAATTCGGTCAAACTAAAAGGACCAAAACATAGTATTTGGCCAAAAACTATTATTAATATCGGTAACACTAAAGACAGAATATAAATACCCGCCATTGATGGTCCAAAGGGTGTGAAAGAAAGTTCTCAAACTTGTCTTTATTGTAAGTTCCCAATTTGAAAATGTTGGGACTAATATGGTATTACATTTTCTGAGAATGAAATTGGGTAAACACATTTAGAATCAGAATTCACTTGTTATATTGTAACCAATTAAAGTAATATTTAAATCCCTATTACATTTATAATACATACATACATACATACATACATACATACATACATACCAGTGTTTCGAAGGGATGGGGAAGGTGGATGGCAGTTCCTGACGCCGGGCGGTTGTCTTTTGCTTATATGAGAGACCACTGTGCGAATAATTATCTTTTTGCTTTCTATTTTCTGCTTTTTGAGGCAAATTCTATTTCAAATGCACCATGTGACTCAATTTTATTTTAACTTTTTAATCGTAAATGTTGGCAAACAGTTATTATATTAATTCTTTTATCTTTGTCAGAATTTCAACTCGGATTTTATAACTCCTTACATCTTAACTCAAATCAGTTGAGCTATCTAACCTTCCAAAATGAGGTTCAATTGAAATCAAGACTTGTGGTTTTTGGCTTTTAGGCTATGTTTGGTAAAAAAATAATGGATAGCTTATAGTATAGTTTATGCGAATGAGCTTATAACAACTTATTAGTTCAAAATGTGGCACTCTCAAACGGAGTATATGTGTCTTTTTAAGAAAACATTCATTTTGAGTCAATTTTAAAACTTTTGTTATGATTAATTCAACTCAACAATTACCTTACACTTAATTAATTCAACTCAAATCCAAACCAAATAGAATGACCGTCAATTTTTCAACATCTTCAACCTTTAATCAAACCGAGTCCACTTTTGCTCCATTTAGATTTTGCCGCAATTTACCTCATTTCAAGTCATAGATGAGTGACATGTGAAAAAAATAAAACTAATGGCTGAGATTAAAAGGTTTGAAAAAAGCAATTGTTTAATGAAATAAGAAGCTTAAGCGCGTTCATTCTTCTATTTCGTTTCAACTTCAACCGCGGCCCTTCTTCTTCCTCTCACCCTCATCACTGTTTCTCCCTAAATTGAGGAAACCTAAATGGAGCAAAGATGAACTCCTATCAAACCCTAACCACTATGATCATTTCCTACAAATGAATCACTAATGTTCTGCGTTCTTTTCTTCTACCTCTTCACACATGTTACATTCTCCTTCAGAGAGTTTTCAATCTTCGTTCTTTATAAATATATATTTTTGTCTTATTTCGTCCCAGTTCAAATTTTTAAAGATATGTCATTAGAAGTTTATGTTTTTATGCGGCTGCGTTAAGTACTATTTGCTGATTCTTTCATCTTTATCACTCAAATATCCTTTGGCTAAAGAAACAGACCTACCCGATATCCCCAAAACTAGTACCACTTTAAATATTTCGCTGAAATTTTTACTTTTTTATTTTTCTACTATGCAATGTTCCTCCATTTGTGTTTTTAACTGATTTTGACTATAAACATTAAATATGTGTGTAATCTTTGGGTTACCTAAAAGTCTGTGAAGGTAATAATTTGAAGAAGAAGAAAAAAAAATCGATGATTGAATATTATTACGTGTGCCAATATCGTGTTGGCAGTTGGTGTATGACGCCGACACTAACACACACCAACGCCGTTAGACACCGGACAAAACTTCAATGGGTCAACTATAAGATATGAAGGGAATAATTCGAATGTTATCATGTGTGCCGGTGTCGCGTAGGTGTTGCTAAGACTTCAATGTAGGAAAATGGGAAGGAAAAAAAATCATTTACATTGTTACAGTAAGATAGTCAATAAGGGCATGTGGTCCACTGTTGACCCGTTATTTACAGCTCACACCACCATTGCATGTCTCTATCCTCAATTTTCGTTATTCAGGCATTGTGAATTGGAGGTCACAATGCAGCTGACAGTTTTTGCATTAGATATTGAATACCAAAATTACTTTGTTCATAATACATGACAAACAGACCCTTAATCCACCAAAATAATGCATTACAAGAAATCAAAATGCCCGTCCTACACCACGATAAAGGAAAACCAATGCATTGCAAATAATCTCTGCTTCAGTGTCAAGTTCGTGGTAGGTCTTTCTGCAGAAAAAGATTAAAACAAAAACTCTTATAATCAGTTATAAAACATAATCTCTTTTCTATTTTTAGACCCCCAAAATTTTGCCAAAATAGAATGGAATACTTGCACTCTCGCTCAGAGGCTAAAACCCAAGTCAGAAGTTGTTTTTATCAGAAGCGGTCTTACCACTAAATCAAAAGTCGACATGTTTGTATAACAAATAAAGGCATTGTTTTTCTCTTTCAAAATGAAACAAATAGTTATGTAACTTATGTTGCTCAAGATTGTAATTTGTAACTTACATGATTGAAAGCTTCAAATCATTTATTCCGTAACGATCCAAAATCTTTAAATGGAGATACCTTCATATAAAACATCAAAAGATTAGGGAGAGCTGACAGAAGAAAAAGAAGTGGGGGCTTATAGATAAGTGTGGCTTAAGTGTATACACAATCTTACCTTCCAAAATAACCTACTCTCGATAAGGCCATAAGGAACTGGACCAAAATTTCTAGAATCGTTGCTTTTATATTTGTTATCACCCTCTATCCAAACGTGACCCTTGGGAACCTATAGAAAGAAGGAGGGCACTCACTTAGAAAATAAAATCTCTATAATCCATTCAGCAAATAAAAAGACAATTAAATGTTAAATTCTATAAACAGGAAAATATTAAGCCTATTCTTTGAATATTGAAGCCAAAAGTGTCAGTTCTGAAACCAGTTATTTAAACAAGAAGTAACTTTAAACTACAAGCAAAACAAATCAACCATACCACAACTGTCTCCTGCTTATCATCGTTATTAGGATCAGTAACATATGTGATGGTATCACCCTCTAATCCAACCAAGCGCTTTGTGATGCACAGTCTAGGGTTACGAGGTGAGCGGAGGATTACAATATCTCCCTGAGCAGCTTTACCAAATCGAGGTGAGATCCTTTCAGCAAGATAGAGGCTTGGTGTCACATCGATTGTAGGAAGCATGCTAGGACCAATAGTCTGCAGAATTATAACTGATTAGTAATTTTAATCATGAAAAAATAATTTGCGATAAGTTGAAGGCGGAATCATGCTTGCCTGAACAGGATCGATCAGATATTTGTTGGTAATGTGTAAAACGCAAAAGAACTTTGTAACAATTAATGCTTTCTCGCATGCTTCTTGAATAATAGACCTAAATGGCACCATGTTTCTCAATACCACTATTTCCTTTTGCCTCTCTCCAGGTAAGAATCTTGAATGTTGTTATCCGTATCGAAAGTTACGTGTTTCTTCACCAGTAGCAACTAGCAAGCCAAGAACATGTCATATCTGAATGTTATGAGAAAGCATACATGAGTTGAAAGACAACAACAGTAATTAGGAGGTTCATATACAGTTATTGTCTCCCCTGCAGCATTTTCTTCTAAACAGCAATTGGATTCTATTCTATACAACTTCTACATGAATTGTAGAAAGAAGTTAAACATTACGAAACGTAACCAAGTTGTGAACTAGACCAAGGTTTTAAAACACGGTCCGTTACCGAGAAAAAGGCCGCGACAAAAAGATATAGGTAGCTGTGGTTACCGTTTTCCCCTGTTTTTAAAGTGAAAAAAATCACAACGAGACGCCATTACATCCGCAACGAAACACCGTTACGACCGCAACCAAACGGAGTCATGACAATAGACAGATGATTATTATTTTTTCTTCAATTGAGATGGATGAAAATCACATTTTTAGTACATATTTGAACATAAATTACATTCTTTAGGCTCTTTCTCTAGTTTAGAACTTCAAACCTATCTCTAATTTAAGTTATATAAGTTATTATACATTATTTAAGAGAAGTGCAATGTCGTGACTAATTCACACCGCGATGACCGCAATTTGTAATGCAGTATACATAACAGCCAAACTCACGAAATTCTATACGCGACCGCGGCCGTTATACCTTGAACTAGATAGAAACCGGTAAACTTAATACCCTAAATTAACTAAAAGTAATATGAGAAAATTTTACTAGGTGACAGAGAGAAAGATAGACCAATCTTCGTAGTAAATGAAAATAAATAATAAAATAGCATGCCACAATCACAAACACATGTTGTTAACCCATTACAAAATTAAAGAATGACCCAATTGCAAATCAGACCATAAGTCTACAAGAGGGTGGGTTCCTCGAACACCATTAGGACTGAAAGAGACGTCGGATTTTCAGCTAAAAGACACTTCTTTCCATTCTCATAACTTAGTGAACTAAAATTCGAATTTCAGTTTTCGTCTCAGAAACATTCTTATAAGAGACTACTGAAACTACTATTGATAACGGTAACACTAATCACCATTTTACAATGTTGTTTTTGGTGGAATTAGGTTACAAAGTCAAACTCTTAACACTGACATGACACCAACCCAGAAACATGTTTCATTCAATAATGGGTTTTGGTCTCTAAATAGCATGATCAACCATCATAAGCAATTTTCTACACGTTAAGCAATTATGAATAATAATAATAATAATAATAAGCAATTTTCATAAATAACCATCAACAATTCATGATTCTGAACGATAATAAGAAATTTTCATAAGATTGCTGCTAACACATTAACAATTCCAAATTGTGAAACTCTAAAACAAACAATTGGAGAAGGAAGGAGAAATTGGAGAATCGATTGGATTACCTTATCTGACTAGAGACGAGAGGTGATTGTGAAAAAGAGAGAAACCAGCGGGAAGCGGCGACGAGATGCGAGAGAGACAAGTGAGGAGGACAATGAGAACTGAGTGACGCGAGTGAGAAGAGAAGAATAGAGGATACTTTTTCTTTTAGGGAAATGCTGAGGCACAAGTTAAGATTAAGCAAACAAAGGATAACAAAATGTATTGTTTTTTAATTATGTTTAGGATACTAAGTGACACTTTTTCAGATGGTTTTTAAGTATACCAATGAAGAGTAATTGGACTTCTAAGAGTGATCAAACATAGGTTTATATTAAGATTGAAATTGATTTTGAAACAAGTCAAAAATGAGACGAACTTTGAGTTTTGAGAAAATAAACGAACCTTGTCAAACCAAAATGTTATGATTGATTACCCTAGATGTTAGATGATATGTAGAGATGTTTTTAATGATATGTAAACACTTGGGACCCTAATTGTGTTGATGAAATTGAAAATGAACGATTTTTGGGATATTAAACGAACTTTGTCAAAATTGGGTTTTATGCTTCCATAACTTATAAATAGATTGTATTCATGATAATATGATGAAATGAGGGTGAATGAATGTTGAATTGGTGCTTAATATATGTGGGTGAATATGATTGGTGAATTGTTATCTATTGATGAATGGTGTGAAACGATCTTTATTTCTTTGTGATGAAGAATCTTGTTAATAAACTTGGTGATGACTCTTGTTGAATTATGACTTGTTGAATTGTGTGTATGTAAATACTTGATAATGCAAATTGTGGTGAATTTATGAAGAATGTGATTGGAGGTGTACTTTTACATTGTTTTGGTGAATATATAGTTGGTGTTAGATGCATTGTCGAGTCTTTACTTGAAGTCCATGCATTTCATAGTCATGTTGAGTCTTATGACGAATGTAAATGGAGGTGTACTTTTACATTGCGTTGGTGAAATACGTAAGTGGAGGTGTACTCTTACGTAGGTGTGGATTCATTACGGTAAAATTATCTCCGGGATCCAATTGGTACCACATGCGTCTAGAAGAGTCTAGAACCTTGCATACATTTGATAATTGGTGAAACATGTTATATTTGACTAAGTGAATTGATGATTATGTGCATTGGTGAAATTTGATAAATGTGCGTGAATATGTGAAAAGGTGAATTACATGTTGTTTTATCATGCTTGTGTGCTTGATGATTAATGTTGATGTTAAATTCATTGTCGAGTGATTAATTAAATGTCTATGAACATGTTACTTACTTTCAATTGATTACATATTATTCGTGGAATATAATCTAACCCCCAGTGGTTGTTCGGTTGACCACCGCGTCATTTCTTTGAATGTCGTAGGTAATTTGCAGGATTGAGGTGATTGCTTTTCTTTGATGCTTGAGGGCTAACTTGGATGCTTCCTCGTTTTTTTTTTGTTTTCTCTTAAAGTCTAGGTCGGCTCTGATTAGGAGTGTCGATCTTATGACCTTGTCTTTTGATACCTTTGATGACTTATGTTATTTATATGATGAGGATGACTGTATTATGGTGATGTATTTATGTGGAGTGATACATGACATGTTGTGATTTATTACTCTTGATTTCGAGGATTATTACTTGGTGATGAGATTTTATATATGTTAATTGTCTTCCGTTGCAAATTTTTATGGAAAATCAAGTTATGTATGTTTTGGGAAAACATAAAAGTAGCATCTAAATCTCTTGCATTATTGAATTTATTGCATGATTATTGCTTTCGAGGTTTAGAGTGTTACATTATGGCTACCCGATTTCAAGAGAGCTTGAAGATTGAACCTAGTGTGATTGCTTAGCATACAAGATTAGGAATCGATAGAACCTTTGTAATCATATTGTTGTAAACATTTTCATCATAGTGGAAGCCTATAGAAGAGATGTTTTCTTCTACGAAGAGATGATGTACCCCTAGCGAGAACGAAAAGAGGGAACCTCTATAATTCTCTGTGTTCTTCTCTCCTTTACTCTTTCAATTTCAACAAATCAATTTTTGATATATGTTCATGATGAATTTGGTTAATTGCTATTTGTATTGTGATTGGGTAGATTCTAAAACCAAATTTCAAAAGCTAATTGATTCAATCACCTTCATAGTAGATATTAAATAATTGCTTAATTCATCACATATATCAAAGTGTGTAATTACTTGTATTAGTGATTTATTGTTTAAGAGTAGGTTCGATTTGATATAGTGATAGGTTTTGTGAATTGTTGTGTGTACTGATTAATTGCTTGTTAAGAAATAATTCAAAGTTGTACATCTTGTTCTTAATTGATTTGTCTTTATTCATTGTTTGTTCTATTATCATTTAATCTCTTGCAAAATCCAATATATTCATAAGATTTCAAACAAGTTTTTTAAACCACGCTTTCGCAAATATTTTTAATCCAAAAAGCTATTCACCTTCCCCCCAAGTTTCCTCTTGTTACCTTCATACCGACCAACAAAAATTAGGGATTTACACAATATATTCCATGATGACGATTCTATTGAATTCAGATAAATTGTAGAAATGTAAGAAATTTCTGAAAGAAGTGGCTAACTTGTTGGTTTGTCATTTTAAACATGGGTGGGTATTATCATTTTCTCTCTATTTTGTTTATTTTGTTGAGTTTGATATGAGGTAAGACTAGACAGTTGATCATAAATGAGAGAGTAGGGATAGCACCAATCATAATTCGACTTAGGTGGTTTAGACGTGTGGAGAGAAGATATGTAGATTATCTAGTAAGGTGATAGAGAATAATCAAACCGCTAGAGGCATATATGATGTAAGAGAAACTATTAAGCAGGGTCTGCCCAATATATTTTAGTAGTAAGTAAGGACTAAAATAAGTTTAAATATATGTAGCCTTTTTGTTCACATATAAAGCCTTTTTGCATATAAAATCTAGTAAAAATATATTTTTTGTTGGGGGGACTAAATTTAGGGTTTAGTAGCCATACCCTTGGGTTGACCCTGCTATTAAGAAAAATCTAAAAAAACTATTGATGAATTGGATAGAGATATGACATATATGATAGAGCTTTATGTTGTTTGTTACATATGCAATTGAATTCATTTTGTTTCGGTTTCAAAAAAGTAATTCAAAGTCAAATCTTATTTAACCATTTTGATCAATATTAAATTAAAATTTGACTTTTTGTGATGTTTCAATTTTTTTTTTGGATTCATTTATGGTTTTTATTATTATAAAATAATATTGTTTTGATTTGGATGAAAAAAATGTATTCAAGTCAAACTTTGAATTTAATGAATAACTATTTTAACTTTAAATTAATTTTTTATAATGGAAATAATTAAAAGTAAATTATTATTCTTCTTATTATTATTGGGAATGGGGTCATCACATAAATCACAATAACATTAGATGATACAAATAATACAGTTAGCACTAACAATTTGCTACTAGTAACAAGAGACGAGAGAATATATTAGGGGAAGAAAAGAGAGAGAGAGATATCGAGATGGAGCATGATGGGAATAGGAATAGCAGAATTAATCCAACAAGTGGGTTTTGTAGCTCCAATTCAATCTTCTACAGCAAGAGGAAACCCCTCCTACTTCCTCCAAATCAGTCCTTAGATGCCACCACCTTTATCTCCTCCCGCGCCCATCACGGCCACACTGCTTTCATCGACGCCTCCACCGGCCACCACTTCACCTACAATCAACTTTGGAGAGCCGTAGACGCTGTCACCTCCTCTCTCTCCAACATGGGAATAAAAAAGGGTGATGTTATCCTCCTCCTCTCTCCTAACTCCATTTACTTCCCTGTGGTGTGTCTCAGTGTCATGTCCCTTGGTGCCATCATCACCACCACTAATCCCCTCAATACAGTACATGAAATCGCAAAACAGATCGCGGATTCCAAACCTGTCCTCGCCTTTACAACCCCTCCCCTCGTTTCCAAAATCAATGCAGCATCACCCACTCTTCCAATTATTCTCATGGAAGCCGATGGGAACTCGACATCATCAAACACACTGGAGGAAATGATGAAGAAAGAAGGTCAATCCTATGATGACATGTGGACCAAAAGTTCTGGACCGGACAAAAGACCAATGAGAGAGCAAGTCAACCAAGACGACACAGCTACTCTACTCTACTCATCTGGAACAACAGGACCTAGCAAAGGAGTAGTATCTTCACATAGAAACCTCATAGCAATGGTTCAAACTGTATCTTCTAGGTTTAATGACGAAGAATATGAGCGGGGACAAACATTCATATGCACAATTCCCATGTTTCACATATACGGTCTAGCCATGTTCGCTGGGCTTCTCTCTTTAGGTTCAACCATTGTTGTTCTCTCCAAGTTCGAAATGCATGACATGCTTTCATCCATAGAGAAGTTCAAAGTCACGTTCCTACCGCTTGTACCGCCCATATTGGTTGCTATGCTCAACAATGCTGATGCGATTAAGAGAAAATACGACTTAAGTTCCCTTAATATGGTGCTATGTGGTGGGGCTCCTCTTAGCAAAGAGGTTACAGAAGGGTTTGTTGATAAGTACCCTAATGTTGCCATTCTTCAAGGTTATGGTCTCACAGAATCCTTTGGAGCTGGGGCATCCACTGATTCTTTAGAAGAGAGTCGTAAGTACGGCACGGCGGGGCTTTTGTCTTCCTCCACTGAGGCTATCATTGTCGACACTGAAACTGGTAAACTGCTCCCAGTTAATCAGACTGGTGAGCTTTGGCTCCGGGGTCCCACAGTTATGAGAGGTTTTTTTTTTTTCTTTTAAACTTTTTCATCTTTTCTATATAAAAGTCTAATGGATTTTAAACGGGTGGTTTCAGAAGACTTTCATAATCAATATTTTGTAACTTGGATTTCAATTCATTTATATCATATGAAGCACGACACTCTTTGGATTAGCGTGTCCCGGTGTCGGACACGCGTCCGTGACCGACACAACACCGACACACACGATTACACTGAATTATGTGATTTTCTCAAATTATTAACGGTTTCGTCGTGCCAGTGTCTGTATCGTGTCTGTATACATGCTCCATAGTATATATCATAAAATTTTATAGGATGTGAATTAGGTCAAATGTATGGTAACACGTGAGACAAGTTTTGCACCATGCGCAAGTTTTTTTTCCACTATTGAATCAATAAGTCTTATCATTGGATCAAACATGATATAATGTGATTTATTGAATTAAAGGTTGAAAACAAACTTGTGCATGATACAAGACTAATTTAATTGTGCATATTAGACAAAGTCTTTGAGATAACTTTATGAATTTATAAGATTTCAAATTATTCCAATAATTTAAATGAATTTTGAAGAGAAATACTTTCTTGTGTGGTAACCCTAGAATTCCTATAAGAAAATAGAACCTTAATAGTTTGAAGTTCGGCCTAGAGCTAAGCTAAATAAAGTCTCGTAAACAATTGTTTGATCCAAGAATTGAACTTTGATTCTCTCAAATGTTTAATCATTAGGTAGAGCTCATTAACAATTTAAGTATAATCATTTAGTTTTTTAAGATAAATACTAGCCACACACTATATAACACTATTAATAGTTTCAATACTCTTTCTTAGTTAGATATAAGCTCGCTTAATTGTTTGTTCTATCTATGCTAATCATGATTGTTGTTTTTCAATTAACATCAAAGAAATGGTGATGGCAGGTTATTTAAATAACGATGAGGCAACTAAATCAACCCTTACTGCTGAGGGTTGGCTAAGAACGGGGGATCTTTGCTATATTGATAGCGATGGATTCTTATTTGTGGTTGATCGGTTGAAAGAGCTAATTAAATACAAAGGGTATCAGGTTGAATTCTCATTCTCTTGATTCTATCTTTATAGTTTTTCTATAAACATGTTTAGTAATTCTTTTTTAAGAGACCAAAAATAGATTAAAAAAACTCCCTTCGAAGCACAAGGTGTGTCTAAAAGGAAACGAAGAGAGTATATATTATTACATAAAACAAAAGCAAAACATTACAAGAGAGTATAACTCATATAAACAAGAGGATTAAACCACCATGAAATGAAGTTGCAATAAAAGTTAGGAAATTGCGACTTCAACCACCACCAAGAATAAAGCCTATAAATACGATCTAGTAATTTGTCTAATCATAGATAATTCTTTGTTGCTGAAGATACAAGCATTACACTCCTTCCAGATACACCAAATACTAGCCAGCCGTGTCATTTTAAGACAAAACTTGATATCCTTCCTGAACTCATGGAAACCCTCGAATTGCAAACCATGATCTCCAATATCACGAGGGCTGAACCGTTGAGATTCCCAACCATCTAAGAACACAATATCAAATACATCCGAAGAAATCACAATTTTAGTAATTATTTACAAAAGTAACAACTGTTTGTGATTGCAAGTCTATTGGTAGCTACTTGTTGCTTATTCAATTAAGAATATAAATATTGTTAATCTCATGGAATTTTCCTTGGTTATTTTTGTGTAATGTTACAGGTCCCTCCAGCTGAATTAGAGGCTTTGTTGCTAACTCATCCTGCAATTTTAGATGCTGCTGTCATACCGTAAGTATTTTTTGTATAAAAATATTGACGAAAAATAAAATTATTATTTATTAAAGTAGCAATGTTGGTCATTTTATAGTTACTTTTCATGGAATTTGAACTCGCTATAAAGTTATACTTAGAAATAAACTTTACAGTGTAAGCCCTTAATTTATACCAAAGATTATATGTTGGTGCAACTCACTTTTGCACCATGGAGATGATGGTGTAATTCATTTTACACGTTCTCCCACATATTGATAGTGCAATTCACTCTTGCACTTACACACATTCACTGTTTGTTACTAGAGTATCAATGAAGAAGAATAATAGAAAATATGAAAGTTGTTTGAGGAAGTTTTAGAGAGAGAGAGAGAGAGAGAGAGAGAGAGAGAGAGATGAAAGCACTCTTGTGGAATAGAATTGATCACTTTACTTGTGATTCTCACTTGTAATTTCACTCATTGCAATTGGTTATGTTTTCCATATACACTGCACTTATTTATAGGTCACAAAGTGCATAGCTGTGTCAACATTCTGCACTCTGACTCTTATTACTTTCACTACAAGTAACCTATTATAATTGGCTAAATTGAATTACAACTCACAACATTATACATGAATTATTTATTTTATTCGAGTAGGTATTCTCTCCATTTTTCAAAAGAAACAAATGCTACATCCCTAGTATTTTGGGTGTATACCATCTTGATTCACAATTAAGTCCTTTGAATGTCTTGTTTCTATGTATAGCTATCCAGATAAGGAGGCTGGGCAGTATCCAATGGCATATGTGGTAAGGAAGGATGGAAGTAACATGTCAGAAAGCCAAGTTATGGAATTTGTTGCAGCCCAGGTTTGTTAATTTGGAACACTTCTCAACAATGCTAATCTTAATAAAGTTATAAAATAATTTTAATCACATTTGCATCTGGATTTTATGAGTTTAACTTGTTAAATTGGTAAATTATATTACTAATTATTTTTTATGCATGGATTTTACAGGTGGCTCCGTACAAAAGAATTCGAAAAGTTGCATTCATACCTTCCATACCCAAAAATCCATCTGGTAAAATTCTTCGGAGGGATCTCATCAAGCTCGCTACTTCTAAACTCTGAAACAGTTGAGCTTTTAAATGCTAGGTGGCGAATCCTTCTGATTTTGCGATAATAAAAATTGACTTTAAATGAATTTATTTTAATAAAGTGAGTTGAATTTGCAGTATTTTCTGTTTGGATATATTCAAATAAACGTAAGTTGAACAATAAATTTGAGTATAAGTTTCTCAAGATTTATTACGTGATTGGTGTTTCGTGGCAGTGTATGGATTTCTCTATTTTAGGTTAGTTGACATTAGCAATGCATTATCAAACAATGTATTGTTTCATGCTCAATAGTTATGTGACATTTACTCTACATGAGTTATGTTGTGTTGTGTGAAACACTTCTCAACAATGCTTTGTGGTAGTCATCTTCTTGATCGCATTAAATTACAATCTTTGTGTTATATATACTAATAAAAAAAGAAAAGCAAGATGAAACGACTCATCCATAAAATAAATTTAAATTAAATTAAAGAGTATTATGAGAACCATCTCTAAAAAATATTATACTCATTCGTAAGTGAAAGAAATACCTGATAGATGAAACTTCGGGAGCTGCCAGCTGCAAAACTTACAGAATGATGCAGAGTTTTGAGGGCTGAAAGAATGGTAGAGACTCAGACTAGAGTGATAAAGGGGTAATATAGTATTTTATGTTTAAGTGGTTTAGTTGTCCCTCATTAATTATTTTTTTCCGATGAATTAAGAGGGGCATCATAGACACTACAAGAGGATATCATTGACATCTTAATTAGGTTGGAACATCGATGACACCTCATCCTAAGTCGCCTAACTCATACTATATTAAAAAAAAAAAGTATATACAAGAGGGGGGGCAAACTAAAACCCTAAAAAAGTTAAAATGAAAACAAAAATAAATAAGACGACAAATGAAAACGGAAAAAGGCAAGCCAGAGCGTTCCCTAAAGAAATCCTCCCTAAGAAATGGTGGTGAAGGGTCCAACCATATTGACCCCGGATCAGATTGCCCGTGTTTTGGATGCTTCTGCGCACAACAGGTGTCTCTAATTCCAGAAGAGTGCCTTCATTTCGGAATAAGGGATGGTTCACCTTTAAAATGTTTGGTAAGCTCTTTTGAGTTGTTGCTTTTGTTTCTTTGTCAAATATGGTGTAAAAGGCACTTCTGCCCTATTATATTGTATATCACGAATTTGACGAAGCAATTCCACCACCTTTTGTAGGGCAGGATTGCTATAGGTCTCAGGCACAATATCAACATTAAGAACCTGCTCTTGTGTCTGATCATCTGGAACTAGTACCTCAACGTGCTCTGAATGCTCATGTTTTTCAACAAGTTCCAAAACTGGCTTTGGGGATGTAGGGAGATTGTTTGCAGGCAATTTATTATTTTGTGTTGCCTTTTGATTCATTTTTTAAAATCAAACACAACAAATATTTTTGGTTTGTCTAATCTTCAATTTTTATCAAATAAAAAATACGCGTCATCAACATTACTTATGGTCTGTTTGGTTCCACGTTTAAACCTTGTTTCTCGCGTCCCAAAGTATTTTTTACCGTGATTTACTAAAGCTAGATATTCAAGCTTTTAACTAAACGTGCAGTTGCGTTCAATTTGCCGTCAGGCCAAACACATGCTTAAATATGAACCCCTATTTTATTATTTTTGCTCAATAATGTTTTAATTATGAGTCAGGGGACGCATAAAATAGGGGTCATGGATATTATAAAAAGCTTTTTCCTTCTTGTGGAATTCGGCAGGGGGCCTTATTACATCTGTCTTTTTCTCTGGATTGTAAGTCTTTCTCATTGGAGTTCCATTTATTGAAAGCTTTTTCTTTGTCACGAAGACTTTTTTCTTCCATGAAAAAGTCTTTCTAATTGGTTCCACGTTTATATTGGAGTTCCATTTCTACATGATTTGATAGGCTTCAAACTACCGCCATCCTCCATGGAAGACTTACATTCATGGCTTTGGTTTGGAGGAACCTTAAATATCATTCAATTTGTAACATTAGTTTTACTTTTGCTAATTGTCACTGAGTATTTGATATTTCCAAAAGCAGTTTTTTCACAATGAGATGGTAAATCAGCATGAAATATGTTCCTATGCGGCCTTTTGACAGAAGAATTTAATACTGTTGGTAAACAGCAGATTCATCAGGAAAATAATTACTTGTGAAGTTCAATTGGCTGTAAATTTTCTTCACATGGTGAAGTTAAAGTCTCAATAGAGAAACATACCCTGATAACTTCAGGTTTTGTATGAGTCATTCATGCAACAACAACCAAGTCTTATCCCACTAAAGTGGGGTCGGCTATCATTGTATGAGTCGTTGATATTCAACATTAATATCCAGTATATCAATTATAGATAGATAGGTGTGGACGCATGCACAGATACAAGTTAAAATAACAAGAATGAACATCAGAGCTAATATTGAATGTCGTGAGTTACTCTGAATCAAAAGACCAGGCAGACATCATTCCGCAGACTTGAAACAATAACTGATCAATTCTGATCAGTTATATTTCCTAGAGTAACTACCCCAAGAATTGTGTTTTGATCAAAAATCAATCCCCCTACAAATAAATTGTCAGCAAATCTTGTTCAAAAAAAATTGTCAGCAAATCAGTCTAACATCAGGTAAATCATTCTGTTCCATCCACAAACTTTTCCTCATGCCATTTGCAGAAGCGTTCCAGAGCGTCCCTCATCCACTCATGTCGGAGGCTATCAAGTGCCTCCGATACATCCAGCCAACTCCTATTTCTGGTATTTTGCTCAGGCCATAGTTCAAGTTCCTCCTTGACAAACAAAGCAAACATTGCAGCTTTACACAACCCTTCTGGACTGAACTCATCTTGATGGGTCTTACTCCTAAACTCATAGTATCCAAGACATTCCTAACAACAAAAAGGTTTCAGCCATCGGTTAGAAAGGATCCATCAAAATGACAAGATCGATATGAAAATGTAGAAATGTTAATCAGCCTTGTTTACAATTAAAATAACACATAACTAAATCAGAGTACATTTTCAACTTTCAAGTTACAACAGTAAAGGATTGAAAGAATCAAGAGTATGCGAAGAAAAATAGATGATACCAAAATCATGTAGAAAGTAGAATCAATGACTTTTTCTCACATCTGAAATAAATGCTGGAAAAAATAAAATTTAAAAGTGACAATATTCCACCCTATTATAGGGTCCAATTCATCATATTTTAAATGTTAATTTGCCTTCTTGTGCTTTCACACCCATGCAAAGTTAAGAAAACTTCATTGCAAATACCAACTTACAGCAACAAAGAATACTATGAGAAGATGATATGACTTTCTCAAATGCACCACAGAACGTAGGTTCCCATTATGAGATCATCAAAATATTCAGACTCTTGAACCCATTATGATATTAATGAAGCTAAAAAAACCACATTGCAGAAGTTCTAAAGTTAATAAATTCATATTTCTCACCATTAGGTCTCCTCGAACTCCTGCTTCTTCTATAGCTTCTCTTACAGCCGCCTCCTCAACAGTTTCATCATTCTCCCAACCTCCCTTTAATGGAAAAACAACGCAATAATCAGAAAATGACAACTCCACTTAGGGTTCATTAAAAAAACAACGCAAACCTGATCTCAACCAGATTAAGTTACTGTTTAAAAAAAAAAAAAAAAGATTAAGTTACAAAACATAGCTAATAAAGCCCCCACACTTTATACACTGGGTATATGAGATGAGCATTTCCTAAATTAGTGGAGCTCAAAACATTGAATACTTGACCAAGCTATTTTATTACCTAAACAAACAAGCTCAAGCTTGAATTAGGTTCGACTATATCAAGGCTCAAGCTTTAGAGGATTGACATAAGTAACTCGTGTATGTATATATTATTATAGTTGTAATTTTATTTATTATTCTCTAATATCTACTATTATGGCGTTAGTTTGATCCATGTAGCCAACCCCACTTAGTGGGATAAGGCTTGGTTGTTGTTGTTGTTGTTTTATTCTATACTATCTACCATCTACCATTTACCTAACTAGTTTTCAAGAGTCCTATGTTCAGTTTGTGACTATCTATCAACCAACTAGCATGAAGGTATTTTATCTGCTACATACTACATTAATAACCCTTCTTCAGAGTATATATGTATATTCTTTATCATCAGAGATTTCAATCTCTAATCCTAAGTCATCTTTATGGAAACAAAATTTATTTGATTTTTACTTCATCTTCTACAGTAGATTTCCATAATCCTTTATCGTCCACATCAGTCAATTCCAAGAAAAGAATTATAGTACAAACGCATCCTAATGCACATGATATTCTCTTTCTAATTAAAAGTATCAGGACCATAAGAAAAATTTCACTTATTTCTTTGGAGCAATTCATCCCATAGGAAATGAGTCCATAGGGATAGTAAAACCAATTCCCGTCCAAAATTACAAAGCAGTTGTGTTGTAATGATAGCTACGGCTATGTCACGCCATTATAATTAGTATAAGAGGTAGAAGAATAGTCAATGACAATTTCCAAATTTCCCAATATAATGACTGAAAAGAACAGACTATGTTGGCTTTGCAAATTTTAAAATATCATAGTAATCAAAGTATAGCCTAAACTAGTATCAACCACAACAATACTCAAACAGGTTCAACAAGAGTTATTTCAAACATTATACCTTTGGAAACAAAAGACCTGGTCCACTAGGTGAATTAATCATAAGCACTTCAACAATCTTCTCGGAACTAGAGTCGTCTTCACAGCTTTTATACCTAAAGGGAACACACCTGCAACCCAATTGACATCTTCAAAACAGAACTTGAAGGGTATCATATCCAAAACAGGTATATAAGAAAAATACAAACATCAAGCAATTCCTATCTGAAAATATTTTTATCATAATAAAAGTTGATTAATGAAAAAGGCTTATGTAATCCCATTTGTAGTTAGAGTGATTTCGCAAACCAATCAAATTCATTTCATAATTAATAAAAAATATACATTTTCCAGTCGTTTACTTTTTAGTATTTACATACAAAAATTTTAAGACAGATACTAAACAATTGGCTTAATCAAGATTATAATGTGCAAGACAACAGACAAGAAGCAAAAATAAAGCCAGCAAGATAAGTCAAAAACCAGAGGATTAAAATTACATTTAATTAAGACAAGAAAATGATTTGAAAGCACTGTTAAGAATGAAACTATTACATGCTGGGAAAATAATAAACAAAGATAGGAATCTTATGCCATTGATATTTCCAGGACTATATGTATCAGTAACATGTAGGTACAAAGATTTATAGTAGTTCATGATCACCACATTCGATTCAACTGAACTTTCCAAACGTTGTCATAATGCATAAGCTATAAAATACAACTCTAAGGCACCAGAGTAGCGTGTTCTTAGAAAACTAAAAATAGGTATCTATTTCAAAAGTCAAGATAACATAATCAGCAAAGTTTCTTAGCATACATGACGAGCACAGAGAGTCAAACACCAATCCAGACTCATCCATTGCTTTAATCAATTTAGCATCTCCTATCACAACAGATACAATCTATATAAATTGATTGATAGATTCAAAAGAAGAAGAAAAAAACATGGCATCCATCAATCATCAAATATGCATGACTTCTCACTTCTCTAGTTTTTCCTTTATAATACTTCTTTATAAATACCTCAGTGCTTCATTAATTAGTCTATTTAGCTACAGGTTACAAACAAATCTAGACCAAGTAATCCTAATCCTATTTTGTGAAAATGCCCCTAACAAGTTGACCATAAAAATATACATACATATTTTCCATATGCAACACAAGTATTATCAAATATTTCATACATACATATACATGTACATAACTAAAGCGCCTAAAACATAAAAAGCAAGACCAAATATTAATCATTGCATATAATCTCAATAGCACTGACACTTCTAATCAAAAAGGTGTATCCAGTATCTGACTCCTAACATCACAAGTCATTACATTGAACCATGTCATTTTCTGACATCATTATCAGTGTCAACGTGTTTGAGTCCGTGTATGTGTCCGTGCTTCATAGCATATAATCAAATATCAAAATTTCATTTTCCTTAAATTTAATTTCAGCCATTCGTATATCATCAAATTAAATGATAAAAAACCACCTTCACCTTATACATTGACTTTCATATGTGCCCCTTAAAAAACCATAATAGAGACATACATCAACATCAAAAAAACCATCTTCCACAACCAAAAACAAACACACAAATAAAAACCAAAACATCACCATCAACAAAACCAAATCGTAATTTCTCAAACACCAAAACAAAAAACATTCTTTTCCGTAAGAAAATGACATTTTTCCCAAAAAACAATGATTATTAATTATTAATTGAAAATAAATAAAAAATAAAAAAGGGAAAAGACATTACCCAGCAACAAGACGATAACCATCTTCATAGCGTTGCTGATGCCGACCCGTACGAGCAACCAAATCAGACATAATAGAAACAATTTAAACAAAAACCCTTTTTTATTAATCAAATCCAAATTCAAAAAAATTTCTCAATCTCAAACAATGTACCAATTTCCTTCGCCATTGAAATCGAAATTACAATAAGGCGCGCGAATCAGAAAGAGTTTCTCGCACGCACGTAATTACGATCTCAACAACGAAGACATTTTGGTTTTTAGGGTTTGCATAAGAGGAAAAGAGAAATGAGGAAAATGAGAGAGAGAAGATTGAAGAAATGAGAAAAGGAGAGAAAGAAAAGGAGAATCGGTTAGAACGGATCAATGGGTCAAAGTCACGTGGATTGTGGTCAACATGTGAGGCGTTTTTTTGTATATATAGGGTGGGAGAGTTTTTCTATGGGTGATGGTTTAGGGGATTAGGATGGAGTGGGGGATTAGGTTGTGACACGTGGTGAGGTGTTTTTGTTGAATGGGAATGGAGGGATAGGATTTGGGTTGTGAAATGGATGAAAGAAGTCAGAACTCATAAGTGTAAAAGGCGGGCCCAATGTA
This sequence comes from Medicago sativa, assembly GCF_051527215.1. Lineage (NCBI taxonomy): Eukaryota > Viridiplantae > Streptophyta > Magnoliopsida > Fabales > Fabaceae > Medicago > Medicago sativa. Next base: position 31,086,244 of record NC_140756.1, on the reverse strand, counting down.
CAGTCGAGGCCGATTCTGCTCTTTACCCAACACAAAACACTTGCGCCCAACTAAATTTACTAATTTACTCATGCGTTTAACTCACACTGCGTGAGTTAAGTCACGTAGAGTTACTATTTTTGTACAAAGCACATCAGTCCATACTTCAAACACCATTTTCTTTCCTTCCACCTTCAAAAACCCAAAAAGTGCGAAATTTTGTGTAAAAATCTTCATTCCAAATAATTGCAAATCGTCAGGAAGCACGTTTCTACACTCATCAAGCATCAAATATCAGGTAATGTATCATCTAAACTCAACTCATTTTGCTGGTTTTTGGTGCTGGTTCGTTTGTTTTTTCATAGGACATAGGGCTCTGCGCGAGTTAACTTGCACAAGTAATTTATTTAATATTTCATTGTTATTATTTTTATTCAATAGACATAGAGTGGGATGGTTGACAATGTGGCGGATGATGACGTTGAACCGAAACCTACCAAAATTGAAGCTTTCGTGCGATTATGTGATTTTGTTGTTAACCTGGAGTAATTCGGTTCAATTATGAGTGTGTAAAGATTACGGGTCATTAATGACATTGTTTGCATTGAATGCACATCAGTATTAAATGTTGTACTGATATATCAGTAGGCGTGAGTTAACTCACACAGGTTTTAATACTCAGCATGAGTTAACTCACGCAGTGTTTTACACTTGCATGACTTAAGTCACGCCGCTTGGTTGGGTGGGAGCAAAACTTGTTGGGAGAAGAGCATAATTCTCATTATTAGGGGTTTATAAAGGCAACACTTTATCCAAAAAAGAAATGATATTTATACAATTATTTTGTAATAATTTTCAAACTTATAGATTTTGATTTTTCTTTTTATTATTTTGATTTTCGTGTTAATATTTTTTTTTATAAGTTTATGGTTGTCTAAAATATTGTCACATATTCTTTATAAAGTTATGGTTATCACAAAAATTGTCACACAAATAGTCGTTCAAATAAGACATTTCTATCCAAAATGAACTAACAAAGATAGACACTAACATGTGTTCTAAGGGCTAAGGACTTACTTACTCACTCTTGTTATTGCAAGAAAAATGTATTTTTTCTTACTCACTCTCTTGTTATTACAAGAAAAATGTTTTTTTTTTGAATTTATTGAATAATTGATGTTAATAACTTAATTTTTTTAATATTGACCAAAATTTAAAAGTTAAAATTTTGCTTTGAAAAAAAAAATATTAACTTTTAGAAAGTTAAATGAATGACTTTTGTGACAAATATTTTTGTTGACTTTCCAACATGATAACATTTGTTATAAAAATATATATTCAACATACAATAAGAGAGTATCAATCATTGATTATGTTGGTAAAAATGTTTCGATAAGACAGTTCATCTTCGTACCAAGATCTATCTGATGAAGTGGAACGATGACGAAGGTAGTAGGGTGGAGAATTGCACTAACAACCCTTCCATCGTTTCTTTTTTCGAGGTGTAAGGGGACTTCTATTTCTGCTTCCACGATGGGCATACCTTCCTTGAGATCTGATGAGGGATCTTTTTTCTCTTGGTGGTGGAGTGGGTTTGTTTTCACTGTGCCTTCCAATCAGGCCTTGAAGACACAATGATTGATGTCAGTGTGGATCTGGTTAATCGGAGCATCACGAGACGGAAAATATTGTTTCCTTTATACAAATGATAACGTGTTGATGAAGGTATTGATTCTTAGCCATGACAACGAGAGTCCATGGTAGTCATTTCCAACGTGAGCTTAATGTTCACCTTGCACTGTGATGATTTCAAATTGGGGTTGGATGTAGACCAAAAGTTTCATCTGCTGGCATCGTTAAAAGGTAAAATCGTTTGGATCTTTAGATCCTGAAGAGAAACTTATTGATTTGAACATGGAATCACCAAGTTATAATTATGCGGTTAGTTTGGATTCACTTTAGATGAAGATGATAAGGTCGTACTTTCACCAACTTGGTGAAGTTGAGGGTTGTTGACATCACCACTACCTGTTATTTATCCACGTCTCAAGCTAGCCTTGTGATCTTAGAATGAAAAGATGGGGAAATGCAAAGTACATTCCCTACAAACAATGTCATTGATCATTCCAGACCTAAGATTTTTGACCCAAGCGATTGTTGAGGGGATAAAGATGGTGGGCGTTGAACACTCACTCCTCGGAGGAGGGGTGTACCTGAAAACAATAACGATAAAGTGGATAGAAGTGATAACATCATATTTCTTAGTTTTTTTTATTAGTTTTTTTGTTTGATAAAGTTGCATTTTTTTTTTAAGATTTATTTACATTTTACTACATATTAATTTATTATTGAATAAATAAGTAAAATGAGAGGTGTATGAGGTAATAATGCAAAATGGGCTAGAATCTTCCAAATGATCAAGACTTGTTAACCAAGCCATGACTTAAGACACCCATATGACATTCAAGACCATTTTCAACGATCATGTAGTGGCAATTATCTCAACATAACTTCAAAAAGACATCATCAAAGATGTTGTGGTTGCCCGTAATGAGGGTGCTACAGCCGTAACAGTTGAATGAAATTATGTTTTGTGGTATTTCTTTTTGCCCTTGATCAATCCTAGTGTAATTGTTATTTACTTTGTGTCTAGTGGTGTATTCTCGCACAAATTGTAATGTCTTGCCTATAAATAGGCTTGATCTTGTCTTGGTTTGACATTACTTACTATCAAGAATACTTGTAAACTTGCATCTTAGTTCAATATAGTTTTCTTATTTTATTTTCTTGTTATATTTATTTTATTTCTTTTTATGTTCTTTGTGGCCCTACTTCTTCTTTTTTTGAATTTTTTTAGCATGTTTTGACGGTATTTTATTCTGAATAGATTGATAATTAAATTCTTTTCTAGAGAGTAAATTTAGGAAAAATAATATTATACAATAGAACTATAATATCACTAGATTTTTGACCCGTGCTCCGCTCGGGTTTATTGTAAAGGGATTGACATTCGAATAATAAAATGCAATATATAATAGTTAATGGTGAAAAAATAACACGTGATAATCCATAGTAGACAAAATAAAACACTTCATAAAATGTAATATGAAAATATTATAAAAGAAAATTCGGTAATCCTATCAATAATTCAGGTATATATAACCAAGTTTACATGGAAATTAGGGTAGCCGAAAAAAAAGTATAAAATAGAAGATCAAACGTGATCATTGATATGCTCATAGTTTCTAGAACAAATGTGCAACATCAAATAAGTGTAGAAAATATTTTCTTCAAAAAAAAAGAGGCAAAAGGATAGGAATGAAATTGGTGCGATGCATTTTTTTAGATGGAATTTGTTAGGTTAAATTATTGCAAACCTAATAAAGCAAATGAGCGGGAAAAAATTAGGTTAAATTGCTGCACACGTAACAAAATTAATAAATAAGGATAATAGGCTATGATAAAAAAAATCGGTTTAAAATTCTACCGGATTTTGAACAGCGATTTGCTCGACTGTATAAATTTTATTATCGAAAAAAGAAAAAAATTGAAATCAGAAAAATATATATGATAGAATTGTATTATTAATAATATTATTTATGATGCTTATTTTTAAATTTAATAAATAACATAGGATAAGAATGTGCAGTATGGTGATAAGAATTACCATTGTTAGCTGGCGCGGCTGCTTCTTCTAGAGAGATGGTGTGGCAGTATCTCCTTCATTTTTACTAAAGTAGAAACGTGTAGATTTTGCTACCATGAAAGATTGGACATGCTTTCCTATAAATAAGACACATAAACTCCTATAGTCATTCACAAATATATACTGTATACACTAATACTTATACTTGAAGATACTTGAAGTGCATCTCTTCTCTCTTTTCCCACGTAAATGACTCTTTCTTTTTGTACTTTATTTTCTTTTTTCTTTTTTACTTTTTTTAATAGTCCAAACAAACTAGCTTTTTATATTCTTTTGTTTTGTTTGTCAATTGACTTTTGTTAAAATTAATATTTCACCTATGCTTTAATACATGGAGAACCAAAACTAAAAATCTCAATAGATTTTCACAAGTAAAAATAATGAGTTATATTTTAACTTAACCATCTATATGAATTAGTAACAGAGGTGTATTTATTAAACTAAGTTCATACTATACATCTATAATTAATTTTACTTTAGATTTAGACACTTGACTTATATATTATTTTATTTTTTTTAGTTTTAATTAAGCAGTATCTACTTGTTTGGGAAAATAAGATAATCTAAAGTTTTGATATACTTGTTGATAAATTAGACACTAGAAACTATAAAAATAAAATAGTAGCTATTGGAAATTATTTCTAAAGTTTTGTCAATTCATTATTATCATCTCTGAAAGATTGGTTAAAACTAGTAGAAATTCATCATCATTAAATCTAAGGTTTTTTTGGAATAAATTAGAATGAAGTACCATTACTAAATATTTTCACTTATATTAATTAATTAATCGTAGCAACTGGAAAGCTTTCTTTAGAATTTTTTCCAATGTCTAAGCTATTACGTTCCAGAATTATTTTGGACTCTGTAATTCTTAAATTTATTTTGACATTTAGCATTTTAATTAATTTGGTGTTTATTATAATGATAGTTAGTTAAGAGATGGTTATTTTAATGAGTAATTAGGTATTGAAAAAGGTGATTGCTCAAGTTTTTGAAAAGCTCAAAGATAAGGGGATATACTTTAGAGAACGTCCAAAAAATATATGTATATTATTACATGTGATTAGGATACATGTGAATTTAATTGTAATACTAATGATCTATTTTAAATATATGTCATTTATGAGTTTGATTATTTATATTACCTACGTACGGTATATGGAAAGAAGACATTCTAGAAAATAAAATATTATGCAGACATGTATAATAATTAATTAGTCTAAAATGTGGTGCATGTCTCCAAAGGCATATTATGAGTTTTTGACAATTAAATTGTTTTGTTGGTTGTTGACAAAAATAGTTGTGTTGAAGAATTACATAACTAATCATTTTTGTAAAGAGTAACACATGTTGTTTCTTATAATACGATAATGTATACAAGACTGAGGATAGGTTCAATGGGGTCGACTATAGATCTTTTGGGGATCACAGACGTTTTGAACTCCTACTAATAGTTAGTGATAGCTTCTCTAACTGAAGGAAATCATAATACCCGACACAGTGATACCTGACTGTGCAGGACTATCTATAATAAGGTGCAGCGATCGGGCCAGAATGATTGGAGTAGAGATTAAATATATATTCATTGCAAACATTCATGTTATGGCAGTTGAGACGACTTACACTCATAATAGAGGACTCCATGGATCCTACTAACAAGTCAAAACTTTAACCTTTGTTTTGACTAAAAAATTTATTTGTGTTGTTGGCATGATATTATATTTTTGTGCTCTTATTGAATTAGTATCTTTGGTGATTAATTATTTCTTATCTGATTAATTGACTCTGCAAGACTTAATTGTGAAAGAAATCTTATGACTAATCATTTTATATATTTCTTTATTCGAAAAACATAACATGTCATTATAAAATATTATGTATCACCATGTAATATTATTAGTATTTAGTTAAACTTGTGTGCAAGTATTTCACCCTTACAATTTGCAGATAATATCGGGGGAGTCATTGAGTCACTCGGGGACCCGAAGGATCGAGTGTCTGAAGGAACTAGGTGATGCGGTTTAGGAACTGGATACGGCGTCCCAAACACTGATATTCACAGGAATCGTTAGGACAAACATAGGAATCGAAGGACTAGTTGTTTCTTCTGCTATACACCATGCTACTCAGGAAATAGTTATGCCTTTAGAAATGATGTTGGTCTCTAACTGGGATCTTCCTAATGGTCATTAGTAGTATTTTGTCCAATATGTAAATATTGACTTTTAGTAGGTTAAAGTTGTGGAGCTATTTTAAATACTTACTAGACTAAATAATTCTACGCTCGCGTGATCTTTTCTTTTGCGGTAGTGATTTCCAGGTGACAAGGAGTATGACAGATTATTATCTTTAACTAGTTTGACTTAAGTAGGTCATACTATAACTTGTAGATGTTGTAAAATATCTAACTATCCTGACATGCTCAAATATGATATTTGAGCTCAAATACGACCATTATGTCAAACTAGTTAAACATAATCATCTGTCATACTCCTTGTCACCTGGAAGTCACTACCGCAAAAGAAGAGATCACGCAAGCGTAAACTTATTTAGTCTAGTAAGTACTTAAAATAGCTCCAGAACTTGAACATACTAAAAGTCAATATTTACATATTGGACAAAATACTACCAATAACCATTAGGAAGATCCCCGTTAGCGACCAACATCATTTCTAAAGGCATAACTATTTCCTGAGTAGCATGGTGTATAGCAGAAGAAACACCTAGTCCTTCGATTCCTACGTGTTTCCTAACGATTCCTGTGAATATCAGTGTTTGGAACGCCATATCCAGTTCCCAGACCGCATCACCTAGTTCCTTCAGACACTCGATCCTTCGGGTCCCCGAGTGACTCAATGACTCCCACGACATTATCTGCAAATTGTAAGGATGAAATACTCGCACACAAGTTTAACTAAATAATAATATTACCTAGTGATACATAATATTTTATAATGACATGTTATGTTTTTCAAATAAAGAAACATATAAAACGATTAGTCATAAGATTTCTTTCACAATTAAGTCATGCAGAGTCAAGTAATCAGATAAGAATTAAGTGATCACAAAATGATACAAATTCAACCAGAGCACAAAAATATCATATCATGCCATCAACACAAATAATTTTTAGTCAAAACAAATATCAAACAAAACATTATCATAATCAATTCAAAGGTTAAAGTTTTGACTTGTTAGTAGCATCTTTGTTAAACCTACTCCATGGAGACCTCTATTATGAGTGTAAGTCGTCTCAACTGCCATAACATGATTGTTTTCAATGAGTATATTTTTAATCTCTACTCCAACCATTCTGGCCTGATCGCTGCACCTTATTATAGATAATATAATAATCAAACTTACTCATAAATGACATATATTTAAAATAGATTAGTATTACAATTAAATGCACAAGTCTCATAACCACATGTAATAATTAATATACATATATTCTTTGGGCGTTCTCTAAAGTATATCCCCTTATCTTTGAGCTTTTCAAAAACTTGAGCAATCACCTTCTTCAATACCTAATTACTCATCAAAATAACTATCTCTTAACTAAATATCATTATAAATGTTAAAATAAATTTAAGAATTATAGAGTCCAAAATAATTCTGGAACGTAATAGCTTGAACATTGGAAAAAATTCCTAACAAAAACTTTCCAGTAGCTACGATGAATTAATTAATATTAATATAAGTGGAAATATTAGTAATGGTAATTCATTCTTATTTATTCCAAAAGAAGAACTTTAGGGGGATGTATTGGATTAAGATTCTAAGGGATTTTAAAAGACTTTTTAATTATGAAAAAGTCTTGTGGTATTCAATCAAGACTCTTTGCAATTTAAAAAAAGTCTTGTGGTATTTGATCAAGATTCTTTGTCATTTTAAAAAAGTCTTGAGGTATTCAATCAAGACTTTTCATCACTTAAAAAAAGTCTCATGGTATTCAAAATCCTTCAAATTTCAAAGGATTGTTTAATAAATTAGATTTTGATGGATTTTGTGGGATTTTCTAGTGAAATTTTAACAAAAAAAGTCTTTCACGAAGACATAAGATTTCTTGAGATTGTATTTCTTTAAAAGTTTTTACTATCTCTTTCTTATCCATTTTTCCTTCTCTCTTCTCCCTTCCCTCTCTCCTTTCTTTTCTTCCTCCTCCTCCTCCTCCTCCTCTCTCTCTCTCTCTCTCTCTCTCTCTCTCTCTCTCTCTCTCTCTCTCCGTCTCTCTCTTCTCCCTTCTCTCTCTCTCTCTCTCTCTCTCCTCTCTTTCCCCCTCTCTCTCTCTCTCCCTCTCTCTTCTTCCCCTCTCTCTCTCTCTCTCTCTCTCTCTCTATATATATATATATATATATATATATATCTTCTCCCTTCTCTCCCTCCTCTCTTTCCCCTCTCTCATAAAAATAAAATAAAAAATAAGAGTATTTATTCAAAATATTATGATAGAGTGTGTTGTAATCATTTCTTTTTAATGAATCCTTAAAATTCAAAAAATCTTTTGAAATCTTATAAATCCATAAAATTCTTTAAAATCTTATGATGTAAATCCATTGAAATCCAAATTGAAAATCCTGATTGTCTTTTAAAATCATGAAAGTCATTAAAATCCTACAAAATCTTTTAAAATCTTTGAGACTTTTTTAAGCAAAAATTATCCTTCAAAATCCTAATAGCGATGTTGAATTTCTACTAGTTTTAACCTAATCTTCTGTTTTTTAAAAATTAAAATAATTAATAATTCTGATACATATGTACGTATCCGCGAGTATCGGCATCCGGCTTTCATAGGTACCTACATGTTATTGTCCTTTTATCAATTGAGCTACGCCGAGTATCTCAAATATTTAAAAGGCTAAAGTGTACTTTTGGCCCCCTAACTTTTAAAAGCTTGCGATTTTGGCCCCCCAAGAAAAAAAATATCAATTTTGGCCATCTATGTTTTCCCCCTTTTGCACTATTCGTCCAAATGGCCAATTTTGACCGGTCAACGCCAGCGTGGCATGCCACGCGTGTAATTACTTAATTAAAAATAAATAAAAAAAGCCAGATAATCATCTTTTAAATTAAAAATCAGAAAATTAATTTTCAAAAATTAAAAAAATCCAAAAAATCAGAAAAAAATTAAAATTTAAAAAGTAAAAAAAAATTAGATTTTTTAAAAAGGTAAAAAAAATCAGAAAAAACAATTAGTTTTTTTTTCGAAATTTTAAAAATAGAAAAAAGTTCTGATTTTTTTTTCCAAATTAAGAATATATTTTAAATTATGGTGTCAAATTTTCAAAATAAAAAAAATATCAGATTTTTTCTACAAAAAATAAAAATTCTGGAAAATATTTTAACTTTTAAAAATCTGGATATAACTTTTTTTTAAAATTTTCGAAAAAAAATCTGAATTCATTTCTAAATTAATTAATTTTTTTAAAAAACTGGAATTTAGATTTTGATTTGAATTAAAAAAAATTATATTCAAATTTTAAAAAATTAAAATATCTTCCTTCAAAAAATTAAAATATCTTCATAATTACGTAAAATCTGAATTCTGGACTAATAATTCCAGATTTTATAAAAATTCAAGAAAAAATTTTCACAAAAAAAAAATCTGAATTTTTTCTAAATTTAAAAATTTTAAAAAAATTTATATTTGAGCTTTTCTGAATTTTAAATTTTCTAAATGATCATAAAAAATCTGAAATTTATTTTATTTTGAAAATTATTTTCTAGATTTTTAAATATCTTCTTAATTTTGAAAACAATCAGATTTTTTTTCTATTTTAAATTGTTTTCTATGATTTTTTTAAATTTTAAAAAAAAATTCTGTTTTTCTGATTTTTTTTTTAAAATTTTGAAAAATAATTTTTATTTTTTAAAATTTTTAAATTTTTGAAAATTAATTTTCTGTTTTTTATTTTTATTTTTAATTTAGAAGATGATTATCTGGATTTTTTATTTATTTTTAATTAAGTAATTACACGCGTGGCATGCCACGCAGGCGTTGACCGGTCAAAATTGGCCATTTGGACGAATAGTGCAAAAGGGGGAAAACATAGATGGCCAAAATTGATATTTTTTTTCTTGGGGGGCCAAAATCGCAAGCTTTTAAAAGTTAGGGGGCCAAAAGTACACTTTAGCCTATTTAAAAGGGAAACAAACACACAAAAAAAGTTGGATTTGAGTTGAGTTTGTCAACCGAGCAGTGTAACATACCCAGGACGCCGTCGGAAATATTGTGGCATCTGCAGGTCCAAGAAGACCTTAATTACCTCTCACATCAATTCTCATCATCAAGTATATTTTTCTATTCCTTTCCTTCATTTTGTTTCTAAACACTTCGTCTGAATTGATAGATTTTCTAATTGAGTTGATTGATTTTCGACTTTGGTAAATCAAGTCCAAAATAAAATACAAATCGCTGATTGCTTGAATGCAAATAGTTAAAATCAAAATACGTTACATTTTTCACATTATTTCGTCATGTAGGACGATATGTGTTTAAAAATGAGTTGATACCTTCGTAGCACAACACCGCTGATGGAAGCACGCATGTTTGGTAGTGTCTGAGACGACACTGATACATGTCATTACATTTTAATTAATTCATGATATGTCAGTGTCAGTGTCGTATCCAGCCTCCATGTAGATGTTTCATAGATTGACATGCAATTTCTCTGTGAAAGTAGTAATCTATTTTACTTAACTCTTGTAAGTGTAACTGTATACAAATTAGTGGCAAATGTGCCTACTCAATTTCTCCGCGGATATGTTTTTCTATCAAAATGTGGTAATACGATGCAATGAAACACCTGATTACCACATGAAAACCTTAACTGCCACAAATACTGCACACATCGAGGCCAGTTCATAACACACGCCTTTTTGAACTAGTTGAGACGTGCAGTGACATTTGTATACACTGACATTTTCAAGGACTAATCTACACAAGTTGTCAATTTTAGGAACTAAATTTTACTATGTCGATTCATTTCGAAGTTTAGTTAATTTTTGAGTGATAGTGTGATACCACATGATTTGGAAATCCTACCACCTTCGACATGATTTGTGAATTTTTTTCATTTCAAATGCATTTTTTTTTTTTTTTTCAATTGTGAAGTTTCAAATATTCCTAACACCCTTTAGAAAGTCAAACATCAAATTCATGGAAAGAAAAACCATTTGTAAGCATGAATCTTTATATATAGCTATAAGAGAGCTGCATATCTGAATAATTTTGCCCATGAGTACTCTTTTCTCGGTCTTTGGGGTGATATGTCTATTTATTAATCGTCAAAACTTAATGACGGAGTTTGAGAGTTCTTAAGATTAAGCGCGTGATGGATAAACGCAAAAGACATTTTCTGTCTTTTTAACCTTTGCCTCTATTTTGTAAATTCAGTATAATCAGTGTTGTCACCACGGATCACGGAAAATAGCGGTTTCTTCAAATTCTGCTACCCTACAGTGATATAGCACTGCTACAGCCGCTATTTGACAACACTTTGTAGTAAATTGCGTATCATAGGGCAATAGCGGTTTATTGAAATTTCGTTACACTTTAGCGCCGCTGAGATCCCTATTTGACAAGAGTAAATATAATTCTAATGGTTATGTTGTTGACCAATGATGTCTCTTAGGTAGAAATGGAAAAAGCAGGACTTGAAAGAGATCAAGAAGCACAGGGTACAAAATTGAATACTTGTAGGGAATGTGGTGCAAGTTTTAAAAAGCCTGCCTACCTATTGCAGCACATGCAAAGTCATTCACTTGAGGTATTTCCTGATAATATAATAAGATGGCAACATTCTACTGTCCCAACTGCCGACATATCTGATCATATGTTTCTTTAGAAGACCACTATTTAAGGCTACTGAAATCATGTTTTTTGGAAATTCATTTCAATGGATTATGTTCCTTGGAATTTGTCTGTATAGATAAAAATTTGTTGGGAGATTATAATTAGTTCATGCTTTACACATCTGTAGATTTTGTTAATATCTGGTTACATATGTCTTTATGTATACTGTGGACTGTATTAGTCTGCTCAATGAATTACTACCCCTGTAACACTTGATGATATTGGTTTTTGCATCAACTGAAGACACATGTTTTTGCAGGAAAGTATATTCTATGATACTAAAATCATAAAATTATGGAAGTTGTAGCCTGAAGCATTGGATCTCAGACTCCAAAATGCGTGAGGCAGCATGGTTTGACTTGATGGATCAGTATCAGGTAGGGAGACCTCTTGAGAAGCTCCATCAAGGGTGCCTCAGTCACGCTCCGTTCAAAACGAGGTTGGCAGTTTTGTTTACTCACGGCTTATTCTTGTTGGGGCACATTAATGCTTATTAAGTTATTAGTTTATGCTTTTCTAGCTTTTAACATTTTTTTACTTCTTCCAGAGGCCGTATATTTGTACTACTGATGATTGTCAGGCAAGTTACAGAAGAAAGGACCATTTGAATCGTCATCTTCTACAACATGAAGGGGAGAAATTTAAATGTCCTATTGAGAATTGCAACCGCGACTTTTCATTGAAGGGAAACATGACAAGACATGTCAAGGAGTTTCATAACAAGGATTCTTCTACCTCAATTGATGTTAAAATTCAGAAGCAGCACGTGTGCCCGGAAACTGGCTGTGGGAAGGCTTTCAAATTTGCATCAAAGCTAGAGAAGCACAAATGTTTTATATTTATGAGCAAGTTTTTGATGTGTTGTAAATAATTTGATCCTTTATTTAGAGTTTTGAAAACATGTTAAGCACGGTTTTGAAGACTGTATGTTTTCTGCAGTTAAGCTGGAATCAATAGAGGTAGTGTGCTTATACCCTGGCTGTATGAAGAGTTTTACTAATCTTCAGTGCCTTAGAGCACACACTAAATCCTGCCACCAGTATGTGAACTGTGAGACTTGTGGGAAAAAGCAACTGCGTAAGAACATTAAAAGACACCTCCGTAAACATGAAAATGGTAGTTCATCAGAGGTGTTTCATTGTGATTATAAGGATTGTAGCAGCACCTTCTCAAGTGTAAGAAATCCTTAGCCTTAAAACTGATTGTGATTGATGCACATTTTAATTAAAGACTTAGAATTTTTTAAACTCACTTGTCAATCACGGATTGCGAAAAATAGCAGTTTGTTTAAATTCAGCTGCATGACAGTGCTATAGTGCCGCTATAGATTTGACAATATTTTGTACTAGCATATCATGGAACAATTGCGATCTGTTCAAATTTCGCTACACTATAGTGCTGCTGTAATCACTATTTAACAACATTGTTTTAACTACGGTTCAATTTAAAACATTTGTACATAAATTGTTCTTGCTTTTAATTTACCTCTCTTGTGGGTATGATTCAACAGAAATCCAATCTTTGTAAGCATGTAAAGGCTGTCCATTTGCAAGACAAACCCTTTATGTGTGGCTTTCCGGATTGTGGCATGAGATTTGCTTATAAACATGTGAGAGATAACCATGAAAAATCCGGTTCGCATGTCTTTACCCTCGTAAGTTTCTATGTCCTGTAAAGAATCTGTTATATTATCTACATACATGCAAGATAACAACAACAACAACAACAACAACGCCTTATCCCACTAAGTGGGGTCGGCTACATGGATCAAATGCCGCCATAATGTTCTATCAAAGACCATATTTGGATCCAACTCATTGACCTCTAAATCTTTTCTAATGGTTTCTCTAATAGTTTTCTTAGGTCTTCCTCTACCTCTTTTAACCTGACTCTCCGCCATTTGATCTACTCTTCTTACCACGGCGTCTACGGGCCTTCTCTCTACATGTCCAAACCATCTAAGCCTATTTTCTACCAACTTTTCTACTATAGGTGCTACCCCCACTCTCTCTCTAATGATGTCATTCCTAATCCTATCATGTCTAGTCTTACCACTCATCCAACGCAACATCCTCATCTCTGCTACGCTTACTTTACTCTCGTGTTGGCTCTTAATCGCCCAACACTCCGTACCATACAACATTGCCGGTCTGACTGCTGTCCGATAGAACTTTCCTTTCAGCTTAAGTGGTACTTTCTTATCGCACAAAACACCTGAGGCTCTTCTCCATTTCAACCACCCAGCTTGAATACGATGATGTACATCAGCTTCTATTTCTCCGTCATTTTGTACTACGGACCCAAGATATCTAAACCGTGTAACTTGGGGTAGGTTGCAAAACGCTAGAAGGAGGGGTCGAACCTCCGACCTTGTGGTTAACAGCCACACGCTCTAACCATCTGAGCTATTCCAGCTTACATACATGCAAGATAAACTCATCAAAATTGGTTTGTGCAGGGGGATTTTGAAGAAACTGATGAACAATTCAGGTCAAGGAATAGGGGAGGGAGAAAGAGAAAGTGTCCTACAGTTGAAATGTTGGTTAGGAAGAGAGTTGCTCCCCCAACTCAACTAGAGTTGCTTATGAAGGGTGTAGAGTTTTTTAATTTTATGCAGTAAAAGAAAGAAAAATGAAAATTAAGAGGAAGATTTAATGACAATAATTTATAGCGATGGTAGTTACATTAGAGATGTTTAAATTATATATCATTTCATTCTTATAATATTTTCCAATACATGTTAAAAAATTTACACTTTTCATCTCTAGAAATACTTGAATTACATTCTCAACCACTTTTATGTTAATATTATATATTCAAACTGATATAATATGAGACAATTGAGAGATAATGAAATTCTAAGGATATGGTCAAGTTTAAACAAGAGAATCTAAATGTGTGTTTGGTGAAAGCAAAATCACGGTAGAAAGTAGCGTTGAGAGAGAAGTTACAAATAGCAACTTTATAAATTTACGATGAAATGAGTTGCAAACGTGAGACAGCGGTGGCCCATTAGGTAACTAAACACAAGCTAAGAGGGGAAATTTTACCCTATACCCCAACATATGTACTTTCACCCCTACAAATTACAAAAAATTCCAATTTTACCCTTTTTTTCAATTTAAGTTTTTACACATTGATTTTTCACCCTCACTTGAGTTCACCCCTACATTCTAACTATGTATTTTCGGAATACTCATATTTATGTTTCTGGGAAGACTCGTACAACTTTCTGGACTTCTTTCTAACAAATTCTTGCAAATCTCTTGAAAAAAACAAATAAAGATTCCTAATCCTATCGACAATGGTTTTTATTTTTGAACTTGTTCTTTTCCCCTTTCATTAAGGACGTTGGATGCGATGCATTATGGAGTTATACAAGTGTATACGGTTTAAAGAATTAGGATCTGCCTTTTCCCTTTCGGTTATTTAATTAATTTTTAGTTAATGTTTTTTATATTGCATAATAATTAGGGATAGAAATTTTACACAGGTTGTGACAAAGAAAACAAACTTTGTGAACCCATTTTTCAATTAACATGGTTATTTAAGAAAGGTTGGAAATATCCAGTAACGATAAACCTTCCCCAGCAACCTTTCTCATGAACCATAAATCTGCAAACAACAAACCAAAACTGAACAAGTGAAATAAAAAGATTATGGTAACGATGCAAGTAACGATTCCGGTAAGATACAAAATTGAAAACCAGCAATTCCAATAACAAATCAAAATTGAAAAGTCGAAAAAACGATTCTAGTACGTTACTCTCTCGGTTTCTCAATCTGCGACAAATGAAAGTGATTTGGTGATTTTCACTTTATATAATAGGGGTAAAATGGGTAGTTTATATAAAGGGTATTGCTAACCAGTGCCCTTAGGGCAATGGTTAAGAAATCTCCAAATAAAAATTTTGTCTTAGAAATATAAGATGTTACTTTTGATCAATCAATGATTACACAACTTTTTCATAAAATCTTACTTGTTTTGGATGCTTAAACAATGCCCTTGGGGCACTGGTTAACATTCTCCTTATATAAAATGTTAGGGTGAAGGTATGAATGTAGGGGTGTGGGGTAAAATTTCCGCTACGAGGGTGTGTAGTATTCTTTTTTTCCCTTTTTGACAAAGTGTAGTCACTCTTGTATCGATTTAGTATAAGTATTTTTTAGATAAAATTATATAATCCATCCTTTAACAGCAATGTGTTGGAGAATGCCAAGTTTCCAACATTCAACGTCTTTCAATGCCTAGTGGGAGTCTTTGTTTTAGAGAATACTCCCTCCGTTTCAAAATACATGTCCAAGTCAATCACTTCACATATGCCAATGCACAATTTTGACAGTTAATATCTTTAATTATCCAAAGTAAAAAATTATAAAAATTTAATATTTTGGAAATATTTGTCGAGACAAATCAAACAACATCTTACATGCTAATATTTGTATTTATACATTAGTTAAAAAGTATGGTCAAAGTAAGTCAAGTGAATAGTGCACATTGCAAAAATTGGACATGTATTTTGAAACGGAGGGAGTACCACATTTCCAAAATTCAACATCTTTCAACACCTTTGGTAAAAAAACAAAGCATTTTTCAACACTTAGTGGGAGTCCTTGTGTTGAAAAATATCGTGCTTCCAACATTCAACACATTTGATAGAGGAATGTTATTTGAACAACCATTTTATGGGACAACTTGTAGGACAACCAAAAAATACAAAGAAATGTATGTCTTGCCACAAAAATCAAAACAATAGAGAAAAAAATGAGAAGAAGATGTAAGTATGAGAGAGAAAGCTGTCACAAAAGTTGTTATAAAACTGGGTTCAAATATCATTTCTCATTTAGTATAGAATGACATCATGCTTACAAGTATATTTATGCTCTTGCATTGTTTCTCAAGTTTTTGTTGAATGGAGTAGTTTTTTCCTAAATAAAATTACATACCATTATGTTTAACGTAATCCATGCGTCACAAAAAAATATTAAATGTGATTGAATAGCAGAAGAAAATATGACCGAAAATATAATTGGGCGGCGCTATAACAATGATTATGATTTCCCTAAAAAAAAAAAAAAAACTACGATAATGATAGCCTTCAATTCATTCATGAAGAACTTAAAAAAAAGGGATAATTACATTGACCTCCCCCGATGTCATTTAAAATGTCACTCACACCCCCTCTATATTTTAACTTGACACTTACCTCCCCTTCATTGACGGTGAGTTAACCTGCCGTTTTAACAAAACACTAAAAACCTCATGTCTTTTCAAAGAAACAAAACTAAGAACTGTGACAGTTTCTGTACAATAAGTATTCATACTTTAGATGATCTGTTTTTTCTGTGATGTCCAGCACAAACCTCAAATTTCCTTTACGGCACATCCAAACTTTGCATCCCCTTTTCAAAGTTTTTTCATTTGGGACCTATTTAAGTAGAAAATGGATTATGTTTCACCATGATTCTTGCTCTGCACACTGATAGGTGTTTATGCATTAAGCTATATTTTTTAATAGGTACTATTGTGTTATATTATCGAAGTAATTCAGGGAAATACTCAAATTTCTTGGTGAAAAGAAGGAAATGGCAAATTAAATGGGAGTTGCTTCAACAATATGGTGTAGCTTTCTACGTACCTCTCTTATTTCAAGACTATATTGTTGATTGAAAATGGTGTAATCTCACAATGAGTGGATTAAAGTGGATTGACTATTAATGGTGGAAAAATTAACGGAAAATTGACGGGGTTAACCAAAAAGGGGTGTGTTTGTATATTTGATCAAAACTTAAGGGAGTGTAATGTATGTTTTAAAACTAGAGGGGGGTGTTTGTGTCATATTGGCAAACTTTAGGGTAGGTGAGTGTAATTTTCCCTAAAAAAAATTATGAAAAAAGAAAACAAAAACGCTAGAAGCATGAGGAACTTAAAAAAAATTATGAAAAAAGAAAACAAAAACGCTAGAAGGAGGGGTCGAACCTCCGACCTTGTGGTTAACAGCCACACGCTCTAACCATCTGAGCTATTCCAGCTTCTTGTTTCACTTCTCCCGCCGTACATATATATTCGAATACGTTTCACTATATTCAAATTTAATAATTAATTCAATTGCAAAATTATGTAAATGGGCACCCCCACACTTTGGTGCCATTCATGACACCGTGCCATTAAATCTGGGCCACACAACACATCTATCTTGGTGCCATTAGTGGCCCAGATTTAATGGCACCAAAGTGCTACCCCCCTTGTGTACCTAATCCAATATACTGTTGGAAAAAGTAACTCCTCCGAATCATTATCATATTATATTCATTTTTCTAAATGTTATATAAGGTGGAAGTTAGATGACATTATTTTCAGCGTGGTGTTTCTAAATGTTATCATAGTATCTTATCTTATGCAGCAACTCTAAGGACAAGCCAATCCAGTGTATTCAAAGATTGCTTATCTGAACTTGTAAAACTGAGCAAAACATAAAATTAAAATAGTTAAATTATAAGCTTAAGTCAAAAAAATGAAACACCTAACCACATGTGACATGTATAATTTTTTTTTTCTCTCAAAAAAAAAATGTATAATTTTTTTTAGCCACTTAGTTTGTTTTTGAAAGAAAGAAGACACTTAGTTTTAACCGCAAAGTGTTTGTCAATTTTATTAATAACTAATCTTTGTCGATAATTTGATTGGTCATTTTAATGAAATCTCTACTCTCAGTCACATCTTTTTCTTAACAAATCCAGACCTAAAACCCTTAATTTAAAAAGAAAAATGCTAATGTGTATGAGAAAAAAATCGCATATATCTAGAGTAGCGATTCTCTTTAATGAGTTGATTAATCGCCGTCGAAAAATCTATGAAATAGACAACATAAATTCTCTCTTCTCAATTGAATTTTTCCATAGACAAGAGTCCGAGCTCATACCCTTAACCTCTTGTTTAAGAGGTTTAAGTGCTTACACTAAGACCAATAAATTGATCGTCCTCCACATCAACCTTGAGGTTGGTGTGTATTTGTAGTTTGATGTGCACCTAGTTAAAAATATTGTTTTAAGATAATGTAATTATGTGGGTTGTTGTGGACTTGTACTATCGTCCTTTTTTATTTTTATTTTTGTTTTGAATAGGTATTGAGAGTCAAGTTCATGTCATGAAAAATATTCTTTCCACATATGAGTTAGCTTCTGGTCAAGCGATCAGCTTACCTAAATCTGAAATTTATTGTAGTCGTAATGTTCCCGATGCCCTCAAAACTATTATTACAGATGTTCTTGGTGTTCAAATTGTGTTGGGCACAGGTAAGTACTTGGGTTTACCTTCTATGATCGGGCGAGACCGCAAGGCTACTTTCGCTTATATTAAGGACCGAGTCTGGCAAAAAATAAACTCTTGGAGCGGAAAATGTCTTTCCAAAGCAGGTCGCGAGGTAATGATAAAATCTGTTTTGCAGGCTATTCCTTCCTATGTGATGAGTGTCTTTCAGCTCCCCAATACTTTACTAGACTCCATTGAAAAGATGATGAACTCTTTCTGGTGGGGCCACGGTAAAACGTCGCAAAGAGGAATTCATTGGATGAATTGGGAGAAACTTTCAGCACCGAAAATTCACGGAGGTATGGGTTTCAAGGACCTCTCTGCTTTTAATTTATCTATGTTGGGTAAACAGGGATGGAAATTTATCACAGAACCGGACTCGCTGGTTGCTCGCATTTTTAAAGCTCGTTATTTCCCGACGGGGTCCTTTCTCACGGCAACTGTTGGGCATAATCCCAGTTACGTTTGGCGTAGCATTATGCGTGCTAGATTCCTTGTGCGTGGGGGCGCTAGGTGGAGTATAGGTTCAGGTGCAAATATATCTATTCTCAATGAACCTTGGTTGTCAAATGGGGAGGTTATTAGAAGCGATATTCCGGGTGCTCACTTTGTTCATAATTTTAATGTTAATAGTTTGATGAATTTATATGACAAAAGTTGGAATGAACAGGTGGTTAGACAGGTTTTTAGCGAGGATATTGCAGATAAGATACTTCACACATCTCTTATTTCTCAGGTTGAAGAGGACCGTATGATCTGGAAAGCGGAAAGGAACGGACGTTACTCTGTTCGGAGTGCTTATAGGTTATGTGTCTCCGAGTTAATTGATTCATCTTATAACTGGCGTCCGGGATACTGGTATGGCATCTGGACTCTCAAGGTGCCTCCGAAAGTTAAGAATTTAATCTGGAGGATGTGTCGCGGGTGTTTGCCAACACGTGTCCGACTGTTAGATAAAGGTGTTACTTGTCCGACCAATTGCGCTAGTTGTGCCTCTAACCATGAAGATCTTATGCATGTTTTCTTTGATTGTCCGTTTGCCATACAGGTTTGGAATAGAACGGGTCTCTGGAGCTCGGTGCACCATGCAATTTCCGTCACAGACTCAGCTATGTCTGCCATTTTTCATTTGTTAGAAAATTTGTCTGTTGAATTAACTCAACGCCTGTCATCTGTTTTGTGGAGTTTATGGAAACATCGTAATCTGCGGGTTTGGGAGGATGTCACAGAAACAAGTGCCATGGTAGTCGAGCGTGCTAGGAATTTGGTTGAAGACTGGCAGCTAGCGAACGCACCAGACTTGCATGGGTCTAGCTCGTCTCAGCAACACACAACGACCCCACCCTCTCTTCAACACCGAATTACATGGCAGCCTCCTGGGGCAGGCAGATATAAATGTAACATTGATGCAGCTTTCTCTCCTCAGGATAACCGTACAGGTATCGGAATTTGTGTTCGGGATGCTGAAGGTACGTTTGTCCTTGCAAAAGCGCTTCCATTTCCTTGTAATGTCCCGGTGGATGTAGGTGAAGCCTTAGGGTTGCATTCTGCGTTACAATGGTTGAGTGACATGCGGTTTAACAATGTGGATTTTGAAACAGACTCCAAGTTGACAGCTGATGCTTTCCTTTCTAGCAGGAACGACTTATCCGAATTTGGTTGTATCATTTCTTCATGTCGTTTACTGTTCAGTAATTTCTTTTCTAACTCTAGGGTGGAGTTCATTAGGAGACAAGCCAACGCGGTTGCTCATGCTCTTGCACGAGAAGCCACGTCTTTAGCTAGTCCCGCCGTTTATTTCGATATACCCGATTGTATTGAATCTCTTATTATCAATGAAATGCTATAAGCATGTTTCTCTCAAAAAGGTAATACGCCTCCAATGTGTATTTATAAAATAAATCAGGTCGCAAATAAGCTTACATTTTCTCCTGGCTCTTGAGATTTTGAATATTCAATAAACAAAAGAGATGCACGTGGTGTGAACCACACTCGAATGGTCATGCTGAGGCATTACAATATTCCCAAAACAATACACCAAAAACAATAAAACTTATTAATAAATTGAACTTCCAGGGTGAATGGGTTGAAGCCTCAAATGCTGGATATTATATCCCCTCCAAGCTCCCAAACAAAGCCTAAGCAATAGGTTTCTCTTAAAGGTCTGAAGCTCTACCCTCTCTGTGGAGCCTGAAGCTGATCGACCTTGAGCAATAAGTTTTTTCTTAAAGGGTCTGAAGCTGATAAAATAATTTAGCCTGAAAATGTCAAGGACTTTTCTATGGCAAGTGCATATGAGCTTGAGTGGCTTTCATTGTTTAGGTTGGAAACTTTTACATGGTAGATTGGTAACCAACTATAAAGTACGGATACGGACACGGACACCGGACACCGACACCGTTAATAATTTAAAAAAATTCACATAATTCAGTATAATTATGTGTCGGTGTCGGACACGTAAGGAGTGTTAGTGCTTCATAGGTAACCAATCATAAAAGACACAGGTGACTTATGTCCTAATTGCGACTGCATGCAATGTGGGGGGGGGGGGGTTCTAGAATGTGCAGCTCTATATGAACTAGGCTATCATTGTGAAAAGCCTCCAAGGAATTGAAGTTGTGAGATGTAATATCCTTCAGCTAGTCAATCAAATTTGAAAGATATTGCATACGTTTGAGTGTGAGAGTCAAACCCATTTTTTCCAGAAGCAAATAAGTTGCAAGTATCTTGTTAAATTGGATTGTGTTCAAGTGTCTCTAGAATAGTTTATGAACACCCCCTACATCTATTATTCAGTGCTAATGTCCTAATGGTAGCATAGTACCATTCTGTGATCAACAATTATTCAGTTGACTGAATACCCATCCTTTCATTTAAAAGTTGCAAGCAAAAATCTCATAAACACAAATAATTCATAGCTATTCATTCACTACTTCTTTGATTTATAGATTGAATCTTTCACAGATTATAAACTCAACTTCAAATCAAAAGCACTATACACACCAGAAGAAGAATAACCATTTCAATTAATGAGCTTTTTCTTTGTTAGAATGTACAACATATCATGATATTTCTCATATCATAACATAAAAATCAATAGAATCATAACAACATATCATAAATAATAACAACAACAAAATTCTAATCTACTTTTGTACATGATCCGCCAACCTAAAATTCATTTCACCAAGAGACCAAAACGACGAACCACCAATCAAAACGACGTACCACTATCTTCATTCATCAAAGAACCAAATATCGAACCACCATTCAAAACGACGTACCACTATCTTCATTCATGAAAGAACCAAACGACGAATCACTATTCAAACCAACATTACCATCACTACGAACATCATCACTACGAACATCACCGTGACTACGAACATCACCAACCATCACTCTCATCAACTCAAAAGCCTTACTCTTCCCCTTAACACTTCCTTTATCTTTAACATCAGCAATTCCATCCATCGCACCAAACGCCACCGCGTCTCTTACATCTCCAGCCACCACATCTCCACCACATCTCACAAGATTAAGCAATGCCGACACCGCATTTTCCCTCGTCCTCATACTCGAACCAGTAGCAAGATCGAGCAGATCCGCCAACACTCCAACACCAGAAACCTTCTTAAACGCCTCAACACTTTCCTCGCAACCAGCAACCTAAATCAGAGATGTAAAAGTTAGTTACATATCAGTTACATTAGTTAAGAGTTAATTATTTTAACTGGCTATCTTATTATATTACTTAGGGCCCGTTTGAGAGTTAGTTGTTCTAGCCGACTATCACATTGTATTACTTGGGGCTTAGGGTCTATTTGGATTGACTTATTTCTGAGCTTAAGCATAACAGTTTATGCAACTAAATAAATTTGTACTATTCATAAGTTATGAAACACGGACACTCCTAAGATTAGACGTCACATTGTCGGACATGTATCGTGTCCGACACCGACGCAACACGACACCGACACATATAATTACACAGAATTATGTGATCTCTTCAAATTATTAGCAGTGTCGGCGTGTCAGTGTCCATGTCATGCCCGGTGTCCATGTCCGTATCCGTGCTTCATAACCTTGTCAAGCTAGTTTATGAAAAAAAAAAAAAAAAAAAAGCTTATGAAGAACGGAAAATACTTGGGTGACATAATGTCACCTGTGACATTAAATCTGGGCCACACAAAGGTGTTGTGTTGTGTGGCCCAGATGTTGTGTGGTAATGTGTGTTGTGTGACCCAGATTTAATGTCACGGTGAAGAACTTATGAATTAACATTTATTTATTTGCATATACTATTTTCCATAAGTTAAAATATAAGATAATTCAAAAGAGCCCTTAATTTAATTCAACTTCTTCTATCTATATACACCCTCTGGTCACTATTATAAGCAAAAATCAACATTTTAGATTCATTTATTAAATGATGTATGTGGTCTATAATAAAGACTACATACATCATTTAATGAATGAATCTAAAATGTTGTTTTTTTGCTTATAATAGTGACCGGAGGGTGTACATTTCTAGAAATGATATGAGTTCTATCAAGAATTGTAATAACCTGTGCAATAACCGCGGAAGCATCTTCAACAATCCCAACTCTACCATCATTAACAATCAACGAAAACAACGCCGGAACAACACCAAACTGAACCATCGTAGCACGATTCAACGGATGAAGCGCGATTGCAAAAAGCGCTTTCAACGAATCTTTAACCGTCCTAGGCGGTGAAGAACGGTGACAACGAAGAATATCAACAAGCGCATAAACAATCTCACGTTTAGATCCAACAACAGTACGATAATCATCAACCGACGAAAGAAGGCTGTGGATCGTAGCGGCGGCGGATTGAACAGCGGCGGCGGCGGAGGTAGATGAATGATGAGAAATCACGTGCGCCAGCGCGTCGAGAACACCGCGCGTGGACATGATAGGTTCTTTTTCTGTTATGGAAAGGTTTAAAAGTGTTGCTGTAGCGTTTTCTTGAGAAGGGTGTGAAGATGAATAAAGGGTTTCAGCGAGGTAAGGAATTGCGCCTGATTCGGCTATTATGGGTCGGGTTGATGGATCTTGTTTTGATAATTGACGAAGCTCGATGAGTGATTCGATTCGGGTTTTTTCTGAAACGGAGCTTAGTTTTGATACTAGCGTCCGCACCGCGCGGCGGTTTGCGTCCATTTTTTGGGTTGGAGGGAGAGAGAGGGGGGAAAACGTGTTGGAGTTTTTTGGTAGAAGATTATATGAGTGGGTTTATGTTAGGTTACTGTTTTAGAAAGATTGCAATTGCAACTTGAAAAGGGGAACACGTCTTAATAATAACACTTTGAGTAATGATATTTTGACATTCATTTGATGACAACTTTGTTGACAACCTTGTTTTTCTCACTTCTCATTGGTCAAAAACAATGGAGAGAGAAAAAGGAAGAGAGAGGATAACAACATCATGTAAGTATGAAAGAGAAAGTTGTCCAAAAGTTGTCAAAAAGTGGTTGTCAAAATATCATTTCTCTAACACTTTATTATTGTTGTTGTTATGACTAAAAGTCATGGTGGTTTCATACATGTAAGTTGTTTTTTGCAAACAAATTTGGATAAGAAGAACTGGTAAGAAGATTCTTTTCAGACGGATTTCTTTCACACGGATTGTGTTTGGTAATGACTTTGACATGGATTTTAGTTGTAGTACGGATTTATTTTGTTTATATATTTTAAAAGATAATATTCTATTGGTTTTGTAATTAATGATAGTTAATTTGCTAAAAATAAAAACTATTTTTACTAAGCTACTCTTATCAAGTAGTATTGGTGTATTGATCAAATCGTGAAAGCGAAAAATAGAAGATACTGAATTATGAGTAATGCAGATGATATTAACAGTATTTTCTTTTCAACACACTCTTCACTACTCATGTCGATATTGATTTAAATCATAATGAGTCGCACACTTTAGAAATGAATTCCACTCAAAGAAGTGGGTCATACAATGGTTGCTTCCAATAAGAGAATGAACGTTGAAGAGAATGTTGAGAATATTGAAGAGAAAAAAAATCTAACATATAAACATAAAAAGGTTAATGATGTTTGATTATAAAAACTTATTTGTTATTGAAGTGTTGTTTGATTTGAACTTGAAAGAATTTTGAATTTGGGTGATTTGAGATATATTTTGGAGATTTTATATGGGAAATGAGAAAATGAGGTTCTGTCTGCCTTTAAAACAACACACATCGTGAGTTAAGTCACGAAGAATTAACACTAGCTGAGTTAACTCATACATTGGTCATTTTAGAAATTTAACTGGGAATGAGCAAACCGTGTTCGGAGAAGAGCATAATTCATTTTGTTTTACTAGGTTGAAGAAGATAGATGATTGGATTGCTCATGTTTTTACACTCGGTCCATTTAAGTTGGCTGTGTCTTGTTTTTTTTTTTTTTTTTTTTTAGTTTTAATTGTTTAGGGACATGTTCAACCAATTTGAAGGAAAAAAAAAACCATAAATCTAGCTGCGCTTTATTTTTTATTTTTTTTGAAATAATTATTTTATTTTTGAAATAGTTATGTTAATCATTTGTATGTTTTTTTAGGGAATCATTTACTTATGTTAAGCATCCTTTATTTTTTTGAAATATTTTACTTTTAAAATACTTATTTTAATTATTTATTATTGAATGTCTCTTGCAAATAAGGATGTAAATATTTAGTAATTACTAATAAATTTTAAATTTTGTTTAAAAATCCTAGTAAAAAATAATATTTTTTTAAAATTTTTATTGATAGTTTATTATGCTTAATAAGATAGTAATAGTATTACGAATCGACATGTACTGAAGCTCTATACTCTCGTACATACCGAATTCTTCTCATGCCTCGTACCGCTTACCAAAGCGAATTGCGAATTGTGTGACTATGTTTGCTAGTACCTATGAGGCCCAGATACATGATACGATACAAATACAATACGGTACTGATACGGAAAAATTTTAATATTCAAGATACCATACAACTGTGATAGTTCAATAAAAAATTAAATTTAAACTACATATTAAAACTCAAAATACAAAATATGGACTAATACTCAAGCAAAAAAATTGGCGCAAAACCTAGACCAAACAGACATAGAAAAACGATAAGGCACAACAATGAAATTGTCTTCACACAATAATCAACAATAGCATCGTTCTCAAACAAATAAAGAGACACAAAACAGACAGCGACAACAATAGAAATATAAATGTAAGTAATATTGATAATAAAGAGAGCGACAATTAGTCAAATACATATATGATATATCCTAAATAGAAAACATCATTACTTAGTCAATTACATATATACCAAATCCTTTATTATAAAAGCTAGACTTGCTTGGCTATCATGTTTGCCCTAATCCTCCCTACTTTGCCCTAATTCCCTAGCTTTTTTCCCTCCTAAATATGTACTAATTGCTCGAGTAATCTCATCCGTTCAAGCACTTGATCACATCCGTTTATTCAAACTTGAAAAAAGTTCTCTCACTTCGTTAATGCAATTGAATACGTATTAAAGCCTAATCAAGTCGGTCAACATTCCCCTACACTAATTGCTAATCAGAAATAACTAATTCCCCTACACTAATTGCTAATCAGAAATAACATAAACATCCCTTAGAAAGTGGCAATTGAAAATGTTTCACGCATACATTTTTTACTGTTTCACGCATACACTAATTCCTATCACATTATTCTACTGACATTTCAATGTTTCACGCATGCATTTTTTACACTATAATGTGCTATCCGATATAGAGTGATAGGAAGATATGCGTTTCAAGGTGAAATTTCTCTCGAATTTTACCACTAAAGTATGCACTAATCACTCTACCAATTACTACCTATTAAAAACAATTATGACCTACTTATTTCAAATATTAACACGTATTAAGGTTGATTCGATTTTGAATATTAATTATTATGTACTGTTAATGGCAATTAAGAACGTAGTTAATGGCTTGAAAACGTCGTTAATGACAATTAAAAACTTTTAAGTCGCATATTTTTGTATAGGAATTACTTTTAATTGCTTTTATGCATTATGCACCAATCACTCTACCAATTACTACCTATTAAAAGCAATTAACTACGTACTTATTTCAAAAATTAACACGTATCAAGGTTGATTCGATTTTGAATAGTAATTATTACGTACTATTAAAGGCAATTAAGAACGTAGTTAATGGCTTGAAAACGTCGTTAATGACAATTAAAAACTTGAAAGTCGCATATTTTCGTATAGGAATTACTTTTAATTGCTTTTATGCATTATGCACTAACCACCCTACCAATTACTACCTATTAAAAGCAATTATGACGTACTTATTTCAAAAAATAACACGTATCAAGGTTGATTCGATTTTGAATATTAATTGTGACGTAGTGTTAATGGCAATCAAGAACATAGTTAATGGCAATTAAAAACTTTTGAATAGTAATTATATCCAATAGAAGACTATGATTAATCACATTTGAAACTAACGAAGAGAATTGTCAATTACCTATTTAAATACCACTTAGTTGTGCTAATACAACCATTCTCAACTTTAAGCAAATTTAAGAAAATATAACTCTTTCTTCCAGTTGCTAATATGACAAACATTTTCACCCCCATTTCAGCTGTGACAGGTGGAAGAAGGTATATTATATAAGGAAAATCCAGACGATATCATCTTCATGAACATGATATTGGTTGATGAGAAAGTATATTATATAAATCGATTGTATAAATAAATGATCCTTTTTTCAAGTTGCCACTACGATAACATATACTATGGTTTATGTTAATGACATGTTATTTTTTGTTTAGCGAGGACGGATCCATGCCACTGTTCATAAGTTCCTGGTGCCAACGATTCAAGGAATGGTTGAAGAAGGAGGAACATATAAGCTAGAGAATGTCATGGTAGGATTTAATGAGGGGAATTACAAACCCTTGCCACACAAGCACAAACTTAATATGGAATTGGTGTAAGGCTTGGATCAAGTTTCAAAGTAGTCAATTTTTGTTTGTTTTATTTGTAATGACTATTAACAAGAGTTACTTTAAGAGATGGGTTGAATACGTAAAAAAAAAAAAAGTTGATGATAACCAATGATGAATGTGAAAATACTAATGTCACTTCAAATGTCGTTTTTATAGTATTTCGTAATGTATGATAACTAATGTAAAATGTACAGTTTTCAAACTATATTAATGTCAAGATGTTATGATTAATGAAATACATTTTTATCATGTGAATATATCATATTTTTTTTATTATTATGATATAACTTATTCGTACATATTTTAGTCGATATGACCCGTGCGGAGCACGGGTCGATGGTCTAGTATAATAGAAACATCAGGTAGCCCGCACATATCAGTTTTCCACCGCTTATCCCTCGTATCACATATGTATCTAAAAAATATCGGATAATTGTTTTAAAAATAAAATAAAATTTAATCTTCGGATACTTTCCTGATACGTATCGGAAAGTGTCGGACATATATCGATACGCAGGAGATAGAATACATCTTTCATTTTGAAGTATCTTGGCTTATGAGGCTAATACCGATGTTAAAACTCCATATTTGTATTGTGACATATAGCATCAAATCATGAATTCCATGAAAGGACTAACCACTTTGACATTGATTGTCATGTGGTTAGGGAAAAACTGCAAAGTGGACTTATGACGCTACTGCCAATCTTAAGTCAAGAGCAGATTGCAGATATATTCACCAAACCCTTACAACCTCGTTGCTTCGATCATTTGTTAGTTACGCTGATGTCAGCAAATTAGTTAGAGTATCTAATCTTGTCTATAAATATGTAACATGAACTTTACTTTCATTCATTCAATACAATCATTTTTTCCCTATACTCTATTCTCTCTGTATTCGCTCCAATGTAGTTTTTCTATTCCACATTGCAAATTAAAGTTTCAACAGCCTATGTAAACTTTGTAAAGACCCGTAATTTCAATAATCATCTTCAATAAAACAACTTAATTAAAAGGATATATATGCCCATGGCAAATACAATTACAAAGCTACAATATAAATACTTCAAACTTCGAAACTTACATTTAGTGATTCCTTACATAATATAGTATCTTACTACATAGTTAGCAATAAACTCTTAGCAATACCAAAACCCAAACGACATGAAGATAAATAAAATACCAACTACCCAAATAATTAACTCATAATCCCAATTTGACAAGATTATTATTTTACCTAAGAAAAATGATCATAACCAAGAACCACTTATTAGGTGCAAAGCTCACGAACAATACCAATTCTTGAGTTGGGCACATCAAATAGCACACGGTGGTTTTGTTGTTGCATGTTGGCTATCACGTTCAACACCGAGTTCACGTTATCGGGTGCTCCTGCCATGGCCAAACATGTGGTGCTACCGGCGGTGCTATGTATGAGGATGTTGTCTGGTGGTAGGGTTACATTCATGCCGGAGAACAAGAATGTTATCGTTGGTACAACTATTGGGACATTGTAGCATGTGTCAAACCCTCCTAGGGTTGTCACAGGTAGTTTTGGACCAACTCGTCGGCGAAACTCGTTTCTTACGGCGGTGTATACAGGTTCAGCTAGTCGAGTGAATACAGTACCTGGTAATATTCAACAAGAAAATCAGATTTAGAAAATGTTTAGTGAAATTGACATGAGAATAATAAAATATGCACCTTAAATACAAATTAGTGTAAACTATATCTTGAGTAAAATTATTTTACGTTAACATGAAATACAAATTCGTATTATTTGAAAGATTACAAAGTATGTATATGTATAAAATGAGTTTACACACCGACATTGTATAAACCATTAAATCAATTATTATAGTTATATCCTTGGTAACATAGTTAGAACAATGTCTTAGTATTTTTGTTGTTTGCTTCAACCTTGTCAATTTATTCTCAAAATCATCATTCTCCTATTTCTTTAATGAAAAAATGAATGTGCGGTGATTATAATTATAATTATAATTGAACTTGTACGTAATCTTGATCTCAAAATGGTGGTTGGGTGCTTTTTGTACAAGACATGTGGATGTGGAGCATGAGTACATAATACAAAGTCATACATATGGCCAAGTCACGTGTAGGATTTTGACAAATTTGTCTCAACTTGACCTTAATTTTGTCATCGCACGTTAAAACATGAAACCCACTTTCCTCAGTTTTCTTGAGAATGTGAACATAACATGACTACTCAAATTGCGCCCCATGTTTTGAAGGTATGTATAAATACAAAATAGAAAGGAAATACACAACATAAAACCTAGGAAAAATTAATCGTATCATTTCATAACGCCTACTAGTTCCCTTTGTTGATCAAGCATAATATAGTAAACTTAAACACACATGCATTATCATTGGTAGTTTAAATTTATTAGTAGTAAAAAATTTATTTACAATACATGTCCAAAGTTATTTGATAATGTTAGTATCTGAAATTTCATTATCCAAAATACATGTCCAAAGTTTTTTTTGTTTGAGAAAAGAGTGCATGTCCAAAGTTGAAAATAACAATGATAAATGTATACTTATGACGATCTGTAAAACTATACTAGAATTCATTTTGTTAAGAATTAGAATATGTTAAATGTTAATGAAGACATTAGTACCTGAATCAAAAATGGTTCCAGCACCGGTAGTCGGGTTGAAGGCCAGCGCTGCCGGAGGGATATCGACGATTTTCCGGCCAACTTTAATAGCAACCAAGTTAACATAATAGAGTGATGATCTTCTAGGGTTTCTGAGAAGTGGGGTATACTTGATCCTCTTGGGCTGATACACCGGCCCAAGTCTCAACGACCCACTAAAATTAGGCGATTTAAAGCTAGGCAAACAGTAAGAGAATGTGGATTTGTAGAGATTTTGGCTTTGGGCCAAGAGCGACAATGGGCCTCGGCCCAAGCCCAATAGACCCTGTTGTGGTGCTGAACTTCCTGTTGTTTTGTTAACACAGCCAAAAGTGTACCTTGGAATTGGGTCAGTGGCTAGGGTAAGTGTGTCTTGGACCACACTAGCTGCTATGGAGGAACTACCATAAGTGAAGTTGAATGCACACGCGCTTCCACCGCAAGTGGGGTTGGGTACCTGAAAAATATCACATGTTTGAGATTTGAGAACCGTTTATGTTTTGTACTTTTTGTGGAAAAATAGAAAAGTAATAAATAGCTTTTGGTTTTTTGGGAAATCTCGTGATCTTTTTTGCCTATAGGAAAGGTAAGTATAGTGACGATAGAATAAAGTTTTATGATTCGAATATACTACGTAATATAGTGAAAAATTTATGAGAACTCTTTAACGAATTTAGATAATAAATTTTAGGGTCTTGTTAACGAGTGCCCCCGGGGCACTCTTTAAGCATGCTAAGTTAGAAAGTTATTCTTTAAAAAAGTCAAATTGTTCAATTTTCAATGTATTAAATACACAAGTTTTCATAAAAAGTTACTATTCTAGGCTCTTAAAGAGTGCCCCGGGGGCACTCGTTAACATTTCCCTAAATTTTAATAAGAATTTGTGTATTTAATTGATCGTAGATTAAAGTTTTAGACTTTTTAGATGTATAATTTCTTAATTGGTAATTATTAAAAAGTAACCTTGTTAGCAAGATCCAAAATTTATAAATGTTTAATTTATTATATTTAAATGAAGAATGTTAGTTATTTTGTTTTGTAAAAAAGTGTCGGTAAATTTGTTTTCATGCTATAGATATAAGAATAAGTTGTTTTTGAAAGTGTCGGTTAATTTGTTTTCATAGTTTTTAAAAGTGTCGGTTAATTTGTTTTCTTGCTATAGGTGTAAGAATCTGCTGTTTTTATAAGTGTCGGATAGATTATACTCCCTCCGTCCCTATATATAAGCACCATTTGCCTATGTGTTACTTCTAACTCAACAAATCAAACTATCTATGCATGCATTCAAATATACTCCCTCCGTCCCTATATATAAGCACCATTTGCCTATAATAAAAGGGTGCTTATATATAGGGACGGAGGGAGTATATTTGAATGCATGCATAGATAGTTTGATTTGTTGAGTTAGAAGTAACACATTAAATAAGATAAATAGATATTGAATAACGTATAAACAATATGATTCTATGTCTAAAAATTTAAGATTTTGGATGAAGATATATTGTTCAAATTTTTTTATTGTTGGTTTTAACCCAATGTGAATCTACCCTAGTCTTTACCAAAATTATCCAATTAGGTTTAAATTTTCTAACAAAGAATTTTATATTATACCACTCTTACATGAAATATAAGGAAAAACAAGAGTTGAAATGTTGACGTATCTAAAATTTAATCCATATATCAACTTTTCAACTATCATTTTTGTTAATATTTCGTTATGGAGGGTATGTATTTTATCAAATGTATATTGTTTTGATTTTGATTCATCAACTGTCAACACATTATACATCAACCAAATTTGGTTCATTATCAAATTTATGTTGATTTTGACACACACACGTATATATCATATTAAGAGTTTCTTATGAAACAAAATAAAAAATTGTTCAAGAGCTCTTGCAGATAGTATTATGTCTTTGGTGATGAATTAACTCTTTTTTGGTGGTGAGATATACTATTATGTAGTTACGTGTGATGAGATAGAGAAACAAATAATTTTTTGAGTTAAAAGAAACAAATAATATTGAAACCAGAGAAAAGAAACTAATAATCTTAAAGTAATTTTACCAATAGCATAAGCTTAAGTGAATAATTTCACTCTTAAATTTTAATAAGTTTCAACATTGTCAACATTATACACTTCAGATCAAATTAAGTTAAAATAAATCACTAGATATTACTAGTACATATACACTTTATTAGAAGGACAAATTAAATACTTTTCTAAATAATGAGAGACACACATATTATATATAGACACACACATATATACTAGTCACAATCAATATCATATTATATAATCAAAACAATGAGATCCAAACATTCCAATGCCATAAAAATGTCAATTTCAAAAAAAGGTAAAAGAACTAAAAAAGATGCAAGAAAAAAATCCAAGCTAACAAGTAGTGTTGAGTATGTTAATTACTAACCTGCTTGCACTGAGGAGAACCACAACTAACATTCCTAAAACTTGTAGACTTAATAGGAGCAAAAGGTTTTGATGTTGAGCAACCAACACAACCAGAACAAGGAATCCAAGCAGCATCACTACTAGTATCCAAAGCCAAAAGCAAAGTTTGAGGTGGTGTACCAAACTTAGCCTTAACAATGTATGTTGGACTTTGTATGATTTGTCTCCCTGATGCAATTGGTACAACTGATTTCCTAGCAACTAAGCTAGACAAGTATTGCATTCTAGCTTGGTCTTTAGCTTGTAGCTGTAGGACACTTTCTTCCCATGTCATTGGTTTTGATGGTTTGAATGGAGAACATTGGCTAAAGATATGGAACACTTTGAGTGTTGAGCCATCATCTTGGATGTCACATTTTGAGGTTTGTGCTTGGACTAGGGAGATGAAGAGGCAGAGAAGGAAAGGTGTTAGGAAAATTGGGATTTTCATGGTTGAGATAATGGTGGCTTGTGATAGGGAGTGAGTAGTACTATATATAAGTAAAAAGAAGATACCTTATGGGAATTTTATTTATTTTTGGGGTTGAAAGATATTTTATATATTTATTTGGGATATGGTTGTAGCAGTGTATTATGGGCACTCAAGAGGTACGAATGTAGTGGGGTGACAAATTGAAGTGGGAACATGATAACCTACTGTACTCCATTTGGTCTTGTAGGCCTACTTTTTTGTGGGGAAATTCTACTTCAAATCAATGTTTAAAAACTAGATCAAATCGGTTGATTCAACTAGTGATTTGGAAATTAATCAATTTGTCGATTGGTTTGATCTGATTATGATATGTCCGGTGAGGATGGTTAAGAGGCAACTGTGGCGGAATATGCTCCGGTATGGTGGTGATGAGTCTTTGCGGTGAGACGAAAGGTGATTGCAGACACGCTAGCACTCCAACACTTAAATCAGTAATGGAACTAAGAAAAAGTGTATAGAAAGTGTTATGAAAAGTGAATCATACCTTGAGGGTGAAGCTAAGTCACCCCTATGTAGGCGTGCGTGAGAATAAACTTCTCCGAGTATGCAGCGTGTGATTAGAGAGCAGTTAGAGGACACGTGTAAGGTGATCATTGCGCGGAGGCGTGCTCGGATGTGATGCGGTGCATTGACGTTGGCGTGCTCCTTCAGGTGTTAGGCCTTAAGGCGGTGTATGTATGGTCTACGTGTTAGTATGGGATTGACCTTTTGGCCGATCCAAAACAGATTACATTGCAGTTTTGTGATTTTAATGTATTTAATTGATAAATGAATGTTTAAAATAAATTATTTTGGTTAAAGAGAATAATTGATTAGAAGAAATAGTGACATAGTCACCGATGTCACCCAAGTGAAGCCCAAAAAAGAAATGTATAAATTTGTACACTCATTTTTGTATGACTAAAAGTTATCTTTTATTGGAAGGTACAATTATATAATACTGTTTCATACATCTATTTTTGGGTAAAAATGATTATATATTGCTTGAGTTTGCAAGAAAGATAAAAGAAAAGTTAAGGTGTGGGATACTTTATAAGGGCAAAGCATGAATAGTTGAATGCATGCCTCAAACTCAATGATATGAGGGCTCACATTGGGTATCTCTGTTTGTAATCAACCAAATTAATGCTAAATAATAGAGTAAGAATTTGCATTTTCGAGGAGGCAAAAAGAGAGACATTTATAAAAACAGATAATTGATATATATGTTATGGGTTAACGTGTTATTATGCCTTTTGTACCAAAAAAATAAAGGTGTTATTATGTCTTAGTGGAAGGTTATGATGAAGTGCATGAGTAAACAATACACAAATGTGGGATGGTGGAAGTTCCATAATGTATCAAATTTTTTTCTATTAATAGTAATGTTTTTTTTATACTTCATCATTTGTTTCTCGAGCAAATAGTCACTTTAGTCCCTGACTCTGCCCCTCGCTGTCACATAGGTCCCTGATTCAGGATTAAATACAAACAAGTCCCTGACTCTACACTTCCGTTATCACTTTAGTCCCTGCCGTTAAAAAAATATGTTAAGTGATGATGTGGCACACTGACAAGGAGTATGACGTGTCACAGGGACTAAAGTGAAAGTAAAAAATGGTCACTTTGGTCCCTGAATCGAAAATCAATATCCTCAATTTACTGTATCGAAAATCAATATCCTCAATTTACTGTTAAATCCCTGACTGTGTATACTTATTGTCAGTTAGGTCCCTGAATCGAAAATCAATATCCTCAACTTACTGTTAGGTCCCTGACTGTGTATACTTACTGTCAGTTAGGTCCCTGACAGTAAACACGAAATTTCATTAAGATCCTTAGCAAGTTGTTAGTTTAACATGCTACTTACTGACAACACTAAGGATCTTAGTGAAATTTCGTTAGCAAGTTATTAGTTTAACATGCTACTTACTAACAACTTGCCAAGGATCTTAGTGAAATTTCGTGTTTACTGTCAGGGACCTAACTGACAGTAAATATACACAGTCAAGGACCTAACAGTAAGTTGAGGATATTGATTTTCGATTCAGGGACCTAACTGATATTAAGTATACACAGTCAGAGATCTAACAGTAAATTGAGGATATTGATTTTCGATTCAGGGACCAAAGTGACCATTTTTTACTTTCACTTTAGTCCCTGTGACACGTCATACTCCTTGTCAGCGTGCCACATCATCACTTAACATATTTTTTTAACGGCAGGGACTAAAGTGATAACGGAAGTGTAGAGTCAGGGACTTGTTTGTATTTAATCCTGAGTCAGGGACCTATGTGACAGCGAGGTGCAGAGTCAGGGACTAAAGTGACTATTTGCTCTTTGTTTCTCCTCATGTTGTAACTTTTATTAGTGACGATGCTGATCTCTTAATTGACGATGCTGATCTCTTAATTGATTTAGCTAAGACAATGATCTAATCTTGGGAATAAAGGTCATAAATTGATATGATATATTCAGGTAATTATCGTTAGATGATAAAATATTGGACTTAAACGATTGAACCTCTATATTAGTAAGTTGGAGTCTATTAGATTTTATTATATATATTATCTTACAACCTTTTTGTAATATCAAGTCATTAATATTCTATAAAACCCTAACCTCCATTATTGTTTCTATTTTCTCTTTCTCTATTTTGTATTTGTATTGTTAACATTGGGTCTTTAGGTAAATTTTTTGCAATAAGACAACTAGAGTGTAGACAAACCAAACTTAGCTAGCTTGAAACCAACATGAACCGTGATTTCAGCTGAATTGCTATGTACCTTCTTATTAGTTTCTTGGATGTTGGATCTACCTTCTCTTGGGTAGAACTGCATGCATTATTTAGCTTTCATGTGCCCTCTGATAATCAGGGAATATACTTGCTAGATTAATTCATTATGACTTTTAAAAATTACACAAGTAAATATTACTCAAGAATGATAAGCTAGAAACTCAATTTCAAACCTCTACTTTGATCTAGACCTTTGGTATCTTAAATTTAAAGCTGAATGAAATCATATAAGGGAGCAAAGCACTCATTTCCATTAAAAGAAAGAAGATGACAAAAACGATGCTACTACCAATTTTTTGAAACGCTCAGCGGAGCCGGTTATAGGTCGCGCACTTTAACGTCATCCATTTTTTGGACTAGTTGATTCGGCAGGTGAGTTGTTACACATTTTTTAGCGGATTTTGATTACCATGACCACCGTTCTGCTGTCTTAATCGACCATACACTCTTTGGGTGCCTAGGTTAGCATGCACTTGACACCATAACTCAGCTTCTGGTTCATCCAACATGGTCAATTATGCTTACCAAAAACGACTCATTTGAAGCTCTCGATTCCATGACATGACTCATCAGAGCAACCACACCATCTTACTTATTTAAAGTTTGAGAATAGATGGAGGGCGTTGCACCCACGATGCCTCTAATCATTGACTTTACGCGATGGAACTCACCCTCGGGTTTCAGCTATCCTGGGAGAAACTTCGGAGGGAACCAACTACTAGATGTCGGTTGTTATTTTTGTCAGTGAAGATAATTGATTAGTTGAATATATGACTTTATTATCACTTCAACCTTTAAATGATAACGAGAATAATTTTGTCCAAATATTGTAAATCGGCGCTAAAGTTTTACATAATTTTAAATATTAATTCAATGTGACCATCCATCAAATTAATTCACGGTAGTATTTCAAACTTTCAACTTCAAGTAATAATGAAATAAAATTTGTATACAGAAAATATTTTTAAATATTAGGGTTTTGGTTTTCTTTTCTCCTTTCTTGCATAAAAAAACAATAATCAGCTTATTTCATACCGTTTCTGACGGTGTGCTTTTTTTTTAGTCAAAATATTTATAGTATACTATGACCTCTGTATCCGTCAGACCATCAACATATCATATGGTATACAGTATACACTGATTAATATTACAGAGTCAAATTCATTTCATATGGGCCTAGGCTTTCCTGAATCAAGTTCTGACCTATACATGCTCTGGAAGGTGTGAAAATATGCTCTATTCACTATACAAGTAAGATCACAAGTCATAGTATATATTTATTTGAATAATAACAAAAGAGATTTAAAGTGATGCCTAGGGACATGCACTAAGTGGCAAAATGAAAATTAAATCTCAAATCCTAGTGCCAAAATTATTATGCTGGAGAGCAAGATTAATTTAAGAAAGTGTGCAAGATTCTTGGTTATATCATAGCTTTACCTTAATTAAAAAGTGGTAATAAGGCTTAAAAGAGCACCATTATTTGCAGTGTAGGACCCCTAAAAAAAGGACTTAATCATTTGTCTTCAATCTAAAATTGTTCCAAAACCGACTATTGTCAGTATAATAATGAAAAAAAATACAATTAAGAGAATACAAATACACCAAACTAGTGGACAATCTTGAAGCATTGACAGATCTGTTTCTTAATTTTATGTGTTTGTTTTGTATACTATATAATTGTAATATGAGAACTGAGATCTTGATCTGAAAATTTAAATTGTAAGAGGATGGAAACTGAAGTGAAAACAGCTAAAAATGTACTCTTTGTTGTTTTCATATATATCATGTCACATTCAAGCCTCTTTATGAAGGTTTTGTAGTGTAGTCAAGCTCAGCTCTGCAAGAATTGAACAACTAGCTGAGACAATGGTCTCTATTATATTACGAGTAAACAATCATTTTCATCACTAAATGATTGAGACGATATCATAAATTCTTTATAGTTTCTGAATTTATTCAAATTTCAAAAGTATCTCTAGACTCTAAGCATGTCTTTTGTCATTAATTTGTAACAATACAACATTTGAAAGACATATTTTTTAAAGACCAAACAGATTAATAAATGATATATTTATGTATATTTTTATATTTATTATTGGTTTAAATATTACTGTGACAACATCATACACATTTAAAGATTAAAATGAGAGTTCATTCATTATATTAGTCTTGGACATAATTTTCCGTACGATAAGAATTTACGTGGGCAATCTACATGTGATTTCACTATTGTTATTTAAGATTGATTTTACTAGCTAGCTAGTGACATAACATGTGCATCCTTGTTAATCTCATTCAGAAAATCTGAGTTATATATAAGTGGTGTGGTTATAAACAATTATTTTGGGAATTTTGATAAAAGAAATGGTATTTTACATCAAAAAATTTATGTTAGGGTGTGTTTTATTTTTTATGTATATTTTTTAAATGATTATATGTTATAAAAAATAAAAAGTAGCGTGTGTGTGTGTGTATATATATATATATATATATATATATATATATATATATATATATATATATATATATATATATATATATATATAGGGGAATGCTACAACACACCCACTCACTTTTGTGAAGGTGTGTTTTAGCATTGAACACCTTTAATGCTAGGACAAAAAACCCATTTTTTTCCTTTTCAAAAGCAAATAAATTAAAGGGCAATTATGTAATTTAATAGTTTATTTTTAATTTTTTTTCTACTCATCTTCTCTACCTATCAACTTTACGGTTCAAGCCATTTTTTTTAGGATTTACAGTTCACACCACACACCATTTATGTTCCCTACTCTATTCCCAATCTCATTCCCCATTTTCATTGCCTTCCTGCAAGCTGTGAAAATGCATCTTCTATCATATTAAACCTCACCGCCATGAGAGAAATGAAAAACAACTTGATTGTGATCTGACGAATCCTCCGTCGCCGACGAAGACTCCGACGGCTTCCATTTGTTTCTGCGATTTGGAAACAATTTGAAAACTGCATCATGCTTTTGAAAGGAAAAAAACGAATTGCTTCTCCAGCACAAGATTGGACAAGGTGGTGGACTGGTGGTGATTTTAAGAGCCGGCATCTGCGCGTCGTAACATTGAGCACGGCAAGACAGACTGGGGGAGAACATGTCGAATAACAAATAAATAAATTAATTAAAATTAAATTGCTGAGTTACAGAATTGCCCTTTAGCTTATTTGTTTTTGAAAAGGGAAAATAGGACTTTTTTGTCCAAGCATTAAAGGTGTTCAATGCTAAAACACACCTTCACAAAAGTGAGTGGGTGTGTTGTAGCATTCCCCATATATATATATATATAGACATATATTGAGGTTTAAGTGTGGATGATTAAGTCTCACATCGATGATGAATAAGTTCAATGTAAATATATAAAAGATGTAATAATTCATACATCTAATATTGAAGATTTTAGATTGAGATCATGTTGCATCTCTCTTATAGTCCTGAATCATTGATTTGTTGTTGCCTTTTGGTATTTCCTCAAACTCCACAACAAATGGTATTAAAGTCGTGATTAGCGAAAATGGGTGTTCTTTTTGTGTAAACGGTAGTACAAGTATATGATATTGGAGAGATTTGAGAGAGAAATTGTTGAATTCAAGTGTGATTATTTAAATCTTACGTATCAATGGATTCAATGTTCGATATAAGAGAGTTGATCCACATATCTAATATTTTATAATGTTTGATAGAGATGTTTCGTCTCTCCCTATTGAGAATCTCTAGCAAATTCAAATAACAAAACTCATTTCAACTCTTTCCCAAAACAATCTCTAATTGACAAAAAAGTATTTGATGGTCACTTAATAATCTGAACGTTTTGTTCAAAATGTATAGTTTCGACTCACTGAATTGAACGTACATTTTAATTGGACAAACATCAATCATAATAAGAGGCATTCTTGTATGGACACAAATACAAATGAATAATATTTGGTCACACACACATCAAAAACCATTTTTTCAAAAGACTAAATCATGTTATTATCAATTTTATTTTTATTATTAAAAATATTCTTTTGATGTATGTGTATCCAAACACTATGCATTTATATTTGTGACTATGATAGACTTTCTCTCATAATAATATCTTTGAAGAAAATACCACTTTAGCTAATAAAATATATATTTTTCAGTGTAAGTTTGACTTAGTAACAATCATCAACATGAAATAATTGAACGATTAAAAAAATGCAAGAGAAATAAAATAAAATGATAATGTGATGCAAAATCCTTTCAAATGTAAAAAAAAAAAATTAAAAAAAAAGAGGAAAAAATGTGGAAATCTACACCATTGAAATATAAATGGAGGATAACATTAAAATTTTAAAAGAAAGGAGAAAATTCATTTAAAGATTGAAATTGAAAAAAATTGAGATCATCCAATTTCCTTATTGTCATTTACTACTGCTGTTTCAGTTTACTGTTCGATTCTTCTGGTTTTGCAGGTTTTCGGTGCTTGGCTGAAGTGATTCAGTTTTTATATTTCCCTATTTGTTTTATTACATAGATACTTCATAGTATTGGTGTAGATTTTTGGTTGTTTGTTTAC
Organism: Medicago sativa; assembly: GCF_051527215.1. Classification (NCBI taxonomy): domain Eukaryota; kingdom Viridiplantae; phylum Streptophyta; class Magnoliopsida; order Fabales; family Fabaceae; genus Medicago; species Medicago sativa. The sequence goes on along the minus strand of NC_140756.1, from coordinate 31,045,419 downwards.
TAGAATAGTTCTTGCTAGAGATTTGATAGTTCTATTTCAAAATGACTATTTCTTAAATTTTTTACATGCAGGAAATATAATAAATGGTTGAATAAGTTTTTCGTTTCTATAAATATATGAAATTTTGATTTTAGTCCCTAAAAAAATAAAATGAGATGTTTTCATCCTCACAAAAATTTTTGTTTTATTTTTGGTCCCAATTGATATAATATTGACATTTTTTTAACATAATGTGAATATATAAAGGTCAAACATAATAAACAAACATAAAATTGATATAATTTAAAAATATAAGTGTTATAATCTTGACATTCACATGAATATAAAGTGGCCATTAAGGACTAAAAACAAAATAAAAAATTTTGCGAGGGTGAAAATATTCAGTTTGATTTTTCCAGGACTAAAATCAAAATTCGTTATGACAAAAAACTTATTTAACCCTATAATAAAATTACCAACTAGAGATTTAGATGTACAATCGAAAAAAAAAATTAAATTTACAATAAAATGTAAGAATGATATTCATTTTGGAAAAAAATTTCTTTATTAAATTGATATTTATTGTGAAACGGAGGAAGTACAAAATTTTCACTTGTGAAAAAAGATGCATGCTATTTTTTTAAAAGGAAAAGATAAATGTCATTTTATCTTCTAACCTGAACTAGTAGTATTTTTCCAAATATTGAAAATGGGTCCATATATGGCAATCAATATACTAACTTGTCCTTGTGAAATTGAATCACTCAATTGCTTGTGCAAGATGATGCATACTGACATCAGAGGGCAAAGACACACTGGTACAGAGATGGTGATCCAAATAATAAATTTTTTCATGCCTCTACTACAGCTATATAGAAAGTAAATCGAATTACCTCTCTTGAAGATGATCATGGTAATAAAGTAACTGAGAATTCAAGTGTGAGTATGGTTGCTAAGAATTATTTTATGGATTTTTTTATTTATTAAGCGGCGATTGAAACTTCGTATTAACATGTAACCCAAAAAAAAAAAAAATATTCTTTATCCAAACATATTATTGTATGTATATAATATGGATGAGTGTTTAGCAAATTGACTTGGTTTTGTAAGATTAGTAGTATAAATTGAAGTCATATATGTCATGCTTGAGATAAAATTAAGTCTGAATTTTTTACCAATATTTTTTTTGCATTAATATTAATTTTTTTTGAATTAAACTTTTGAAGGTATAATTTTCTCTGATATTAAAATACCAAAATTACTTTTACAGGTAGGAAAATCAATGTTGTTTGCTTTGTAAAATTATTTTTTATTTTTATTTCTTAAATCTGTGTTAGTTTTAATTGTTTTTTTGTGTGATTGCATTTGGCTTAAGCCCCAAAAAACAAAAACAAAAATGAAATCGCCCACCATAGGGCTCGAACCCACGACCACAAGGTTAAGAGCTTTGCGCTCTACCAACTGAGCTAGACGGGCTTGGTGGTGTTAATTTTGATTGTTAACAAAGACAAAAAAGACTGTTAAAAGACCTATTTTCATTCTTTCCTAAAATGTATATCACCCTAGCGAGTTTTTATCTTCTCTTTATTACAATGACTCACTTCAAAATCTCTCATATGCTTATTAGCAAGTAAAAATGAACACATTTTATCTTCCCTTCACCCTTAACATGCAATAACTGCTCTATTAGTGAACCTTACATGAATGAATGCTTAAAAATTGTTATAACTGGATTTTGATTTCAGTTATACGATTGGTTTTAGGACAATTGAGACTATGTGTGGTTTCCCCCATTAGCAGCCCATACTTTAATTCATCCTTGAAGTTGAAATTAATTAAAAAAAAATTTAAATGCTACCTACATCCTTTTGAAGTTACAGACTTCGTTTTTATATAATCAACTTGGTAGTCACTCATTATACCAGTATGAATATGGATCACACATGTGTTTATGTGCTACGCAAACACATGGATCTCGCAGAAATAAAGAGAAAACATATTTGGTTTTTATGTAACAAATTTTCAAATATCTATAAGTTGGATAGATTAAGGATCCCGTCCTACCATTTCACGACTTTATAGAACATTTCTGTTACTTGCCTCATTATCAGAATGACAATTGTGTTGGTTTGTTATTGGCAGCCTGATGTAGTTGTTAATTGTGGTGCCATCTCAGTGCCTCGTGCTTGTGAAAATCGATCCTGATAATGCACATGCTATTAATGTGCCATCATCCCTCGTAAAATGGCTGCAAAGCTTTAAACAGAACAGTACTTTTCTCATTCATCTCTCCACAGATCAAGGTAAACCAATCTTAGCGTGGTCGATTTATTGCATTTGTTATCGATATCCATTCTTATTTACACTTTAATTTTAGCTAAATTGCAGTTTATGTTTCTTCTCATTAGTTTATGAAGGGGAGAAGTTCTTTTACAAGGAACAAGACATTCCTATTGCAGTAAATGTTTATGGAAAAACTAAAGTGGCGGCAGAGAAGTTCATTTCGGAGAACTTCCCAAACTTTAAAATTTTGAGTAGCAGTATCATCTATGGGTCACAGACAGTCTCACCATTTCCAAAATCACTTCGTATTCAGATGCATGTGCATTATATGGAATTATACTTTATTTGAAAACTAATGCTTCCAGCATTTTGATCGATGAAACTTGCGATGTGTTCCTAATCCTAACAGAATAAGATGTCTCTTTCTTAAAAGATGTTGGTACTGCTTGGCTCACCATTTTTTAGTTTGCAATAAAAATAACTGAGAAAATCTCTTACTACTGCGGTGGATTGACATGCGGTATTGTTCCTAATCCGTTGTCCAATTTTTGTTAAGGATCTCGTAACTATCATACTAGCTTTAACAAGCCGATGGTTTTCAGGTACATAACTTTTTGTAAATAACTCGTATATATTGTTTAGACATGCGGTGCACTGCAAAAAAGTTTCTTAATGGAACTGATTTTCAGTTAGATCTTTTTTAAGGTTTCAAAACACTATTTTATTGGAGATGGTCAATCCTTATCTATGAAAATTGTTTATATCTTATAACTCTTTTACAAATTATGTATGACATTTTCACGATCTTGTGTTCTTTAAACTTGAGGCAGCTCAAATTTGCTTTCATGATTTGATTTCTGATTCTTGTCACGGAGGGAAAGCAAATGCAATTGTTACTTAATGTTGGTGGACCTGATAGGGTCTCGCGCTTCAAATTATCAAACCAGTCTCCGCTTCAACGGTATGTGTTATGCTTCATTTATCACTAAAATTTTGTGATGTGGAATTAAAAGCTTTTCAAATTATCTTTTGATGTCAATTTGAGCAGTTTGGTAACATGATATGATTTCTCTTCTCGTATTTGATTGTTCTTTATTGCGACGCTTATGAGTTTTCGTTATTGTTTTTCCAGGTTGGCCGAGGTGTCAAGTCCCCAGCCGACATATCTTTGGATATCACTAGATTGGTTTAAACTCTAAACATTAATCCTGTCTCAGTTAAAGATGGTGTTAAATTAACGCTTACAAACATGTGCCAAATTCGACCTGCTGCAGATCATGGGAGGCAGAAGACTCTCTGCAAAGGAGAAGAAGGTCTTCCAAAAGAGCTTAAAAGAGAGTCCTAAGTCATGCGTTCTTGAACCATCTCTTGTAAAGAAAGAAATCATAGTTTTCAGCTCTTTGTTGTTATTTGGTAGCAAAACATGTTCACTTTTGTACCATACTACATGTATCTCACAATTGAATCTTAGGTGTGTATTTCATTTGCTGCTTTGATCTTTTTTGGCTGACTAATAGTACTAGGGTATAACTATAAGTAAAAATTGTTTAAGGGTAAAAGGATATGAAGCCCTCAGATAGCATACACTCCATTAACACTGACACGCCCAACTAGTAATATTAATTTGAAAAATAAAAATAATTAAATATAATTACATATGATAGTGTCGGACACTGGACACACCTTTGATGTGAAGTGGGTGATAAAAGAGTATTTCTTTGTGCTGAACCTGTAAATTTGCGCGAAGCGGCGTATAAGAAAAAAGATTATTGAAAATTTGAAATAATGAAGATACAGAAGTCAACATTGTTAGTTGACTATCATTACTTGCAGCCTAAGCAACTAGTCTTAGAGTAATTAGCTACACTATAGCACATGATAGCTTAATGTACACAGACATTTTGTCTATATATACTTGCTGTAATCACTTGTTTATAAATGAGAATTACACTCTTCATTCATTTCTCAAGTTTCCTAATAAAGATGGTGTATAATTTAGTGTGATTTTTAGTGTTATATGTGTATGTAGAGTTGTTTGGTTGCATTGTGGTTTCCTCATAATCAATTGTGAAGCTAGCATCATTGGTACAAAATCAATCATGCTTTTCTATTACAATCCTATGGTTACTCTTATTCACAAGTGAACTTATATAAGTATATTGTTCTTAAACAAAATTTTATTTTTGAGGGGACTTAAGCAACACTTAAATGGAAATGGAACTGAAACCATCAAAGATGAATATGGATGAATCACAGTCGGTGAAAAAAGTTTGTCTATAAGAAGCAGCTACCAAACAAAAAGGACAGCATATGGATGAATGTGGCTAGTGCGAGTATGTGGATGAATGTGGCTATCATGATATTTGTAAAATTATTTTGACACAACTTTCCCTCTCATCTTTGTATTTTCTCTTAGCCAAAAAAAAAAAAAATCGTTGTATTTTCTCTTTTCTTCTCTATTGTTTTTGTTCAATAAGAAAATTGGTCAAAAAATATCATAAAATGGTTGTAGAATTTTTTTTTTTGACAGTATGGTTGTAGAAATATGATTACTCATTTTTCATATATTTTTTATTGAAAGGATACTTATTTTTTTATACATGTTCATATAATAAGGAATATATGTCGTATTAAGTGTATGTTTGGTTCCACTTTTAAAAGAACCAGAATTGATTATGAACATGTAAAATTGATTCTAACATGTTTGGTTGTTATCGAATAGAAGGACCACAATTATCTATAAATAAGTTTTTCAAATCATTAGTAATCACTTTCTCTAAGAATAAAGTAAATATTTGGGAGTCTGTGTATTAAATTTATGTATAAATAAGCTTTGCAATTGTTAGTAAATCATGACTTTAGACAAAATTATCAAAATCCCTTTGTGACACATAATAAAAAGTAACCACTTTATTTATACAAAATGGATTAGATAATTAACTCAAGGGTAAAGTTGACAAAATATAACTTTAAGGAAAATGTAAGTCTTCTTTATAGGTCAGTCTAAGACTAATTTGATCTGAACTAATATAGTAATTATTCTGTGGTTTGTCAAAAATCCCCTTTTTCTTTAAAAAAAAAAAAAAACCCCTGTCTGCAACAGAATCATATGATACAAGGATATAATGTGATAAGAAAGTGAAAATCTACCTTATAGAGTTTACATTACATTACACTCCCATCACATGTGATCATAATCATAATCACACCATCGTTCCTTCTCTCTCTCTCTTGTTCAAATATCCTCCGCCCACCACCAACCAACCCTTCCCGATTCGCCTCAATCTGCTGATCACCGAACATCAAGGTAATTCAAAAACACAAATCAATATCCTCTCTTTCAGTTTTTCTTCTCTCTCTTTTTTTTTTTTTTTTTTTTTTTTTTGATTTCTTCAAAATTGGGAAATCTGAACATTGTAAGTAATCTGAGCAATGTTGCCGATGGGGATTTTGTTGCTGTTATGTGAATCTGGTTTGTGAATTCACATTTGAATTTCATTGAGTCATGTTTTAAAGCTTTGAGCGTCACCCTTTGCATGAAATTGAAATGTAAGCATATGCTTCTTAGATAGCCTTTTATTCTTTAGGATTAGATGGAAGATACTATTGGTTTTCGAATAAACGGTCGATTTAGTCTCTAAACTATCACTCTTTCTTCAATTTAGTCGCTTTTATTAAGTTGTTAGGGAGTAATTGACAAATTTTTATATACTTTAGAGACTACTTATTGGATTTATACAGTTTAAGGACTAAATTGGAGACAATGTTATTGGTTTTCATTTCTACGTAATCATGCATGTTGCAGACTAAGAACTTGATGATGGTGGTAAGGATTTTGTTGCTGGCCTGGATACCTAAAAATCTTTAATGTAGTTCTATTATGCTCTCTATCAGAATGTGGTAAGGATTTTGTTGCGGACATTGACAATTTTTGTTGTTATTTGTGTTTAATGGATACAGCTTCAGTAGCAAAATGGTGAAGCTGAAAATCCCGGAGCACCAAGTTGCAGGTCACCAAGCAAAAAACGGAATCCTAGGTCCTCTAATAGACGATTCTGGAAAGTTCTACAAACCTCTTCAAGACGACGAACGAGGTTCCAATGAACTTGCTTTCTACACTTCCCTCTGTTCCGATCCACGCATTCCCTCCAACATTCTAAAATTCTTCCCTTCTTTTCACGGCACTCAAACCATCGATGCCTCCGATGGATCCGGTCTACACCCCCACCTTGTCTTAGAAGACATCGTCAGCAATTACACCAACCCCGCTGTCGTCGACATCAAGATCGGTTCACGAACATGGCACCCACAGTCCTCTGAAGATTACATCCGGAAATGCCTCCAGAAAGATCGAGAATCTTCTACTATCAAATTAGGGTTTAGAATCTCCGGTTTGAGGTCAGTGGGTCCCACTAATCAATTATGGCAGCCTCATAAAAAGTTTCTTATGGATCTATCTGTTGATGATGTGATGTTGGTGTTGAGGAAATTTGTTTCTTCGGACGGTAATGTTGATGAACCTGATTGTGTTTTTGGGTCTAGGGTTTTTGTTCCTGTTTTGGAGGAATTATTGGAGCTTAAGAAATGGTTTGAAGTTCAGACTATTTTTCATTTTTGTTCATGTTCTGTTCTTGTGGTTTATGAGAAAGATGAAAAGGAGGATGAGAAGAAGAGTGCACGTGCTGTTGTTAAGCTTGTTGATTTTGCTCACGTGGTTGATGCTAAAGGTGCTATTGATCATAATTTCTTAGGGGGTCTTTGTTCTTTGATTAAGTTTGTTAAGGATGTTTTGACTGGTCTATCTGATGTTCAAACCTCAAATCCTAAAGCTTAAACATAAGAGTAAAATTCCGCGATTTTAATTAGCAGAATACTTTTCTTAGAGCAGATAGATAGATTTAGTTTATGTTGTAATCAGCTCAATTTGATGACTTAAACAAAGGTTTGGTCATGTTCTTTGAGTAATAAAATGACCGTTCTATAAGGTCTTTTGAAAATGTTTTACAGAGTTTCAGATGATGCTTTAATTTCAATTTGGATTACTTGAAAGTATGCTTGGTTCAATATGGTTACTTTGGAACTATACTTGTTAACTGTTATCTATTTTACTTTTGATGTGTTCGGGCCCTGTGTGATGATATGGTAGCTATGGTTGATATGCCAACTTTCATTTCCTCATGATCATAAGAGTTACTGCAACTATTCCATTTCAAGTCAAGTTCTAGATACTATGAGATACATCCTTACCTTTAGTCGGCTTCATCTATATGTGTAGTGATTAGTTTCCCAAACTGGTTCTGGTAAAACTGGAGCTTTTGCTCTTCCTATATTGCATGCCTTCTTAGATGCACCACGACGCGGGTTCTTTGCTTGTGTAATCTCTCCCACAAGGTTTGATACTTTGATACTTGATCATAGATTTTATATTCATACAATTCAATTTTATCGGATTAATTTGTAACGTCGAGACTGCTATCAGGATTGCCGAACCACCCCACAAACCAACATAATCCTCACTACCACATTATCAGGCACGCTTAACTATGGAATTCTTATTCTTTTCGGTAGCTCAACATATAAGAACTTCATAGTTAAGCGTGCTTGACTTGGAGTAGACCTTCACGGCAGTTCCCGACAGAAAGTGTGCGAGTGAGGACAAAGCGTGCTTGGTTTGTGGGGTCCGTCGGCGGTCCTGAAATCAGTCTGGAGCGTCACAATTATCACTGAATCATATCTTTTAACTAGTATGTTTCTTCTGTTCTAACCTATTTCTTAGTATAGGGAGCTTTCTTATCAAATTGCCGAACAGTTTGAAGCTCTAGGTTCAGAATTTGGTGTCAAGTGTGTTGTGGTGAGTTTCTATTGCATGAACGATTTTTTATGTCTTCTTGTTCATTCCAGTGCTTACATTTGTTTTGTGTTGTCCAATCGTTTGGTGAATCAAAACAATCTATTTTGATTAGTATCGTTTCCTTTTTCTATGGCTTGTTGGACAGATGGACATGGTACAACAATCTATCGAGATAGCAAAGGGACCTAATATTATTGCCAGCTTTGCAGTTTCTGTACGCTTGCTTTGATTTCATTAGTTTCTTGAATATCAAGAGCATTAAGGTTTTAAGCGAGTGATATCAAAAACACTGCAGTGCTTGTGTTGCTTGAAAATTTAACTCGTGTTTTTCTGGATGAGTGCACTCTATTTTTGTTCTCTTCGATGTCTAAATTGTTCACCGCGCCTGCCTCCACTTCTCCTGTGCCTGCTTCTGATGCTTTGCCGGCTCATGCTCCTCCTCCGTATCTTTATCTCATCACACTGAACAGGTAACATACCTCACATACATTTGAATGGAACCCCTTTGTTGAGTTTAAAATGTGGTGTTGAAGTATTACTTTATATCAACTTAGTCATTAGCAGAAAGAGTGCTAGTTCATCTTACTCTGACTGTATATTGCAAACGAAACCCAAACTTTCTCAGTTTTCCCAAACGAGGCAATGCATTGAAGAAATCTAACAAATCTAATATTTCCTTTGCTGCTGGACAAGGTCTTGATTTCATACAAGAATTCTTTCCTACTTGGAGATCCTTTATGCTTGGAAAAATATTAAATTCTATGTGTACATTCTTTTCAGCACCTTTAATGATTTGTGTTGGTTGTCCAAATGATGAACTGTCACATAAAAATGAAACATTAATTGGATTGCTTATATTCCCTGCATGCATTTTTTTACACATGGATCAAAATCCTTGCTACTGTTCTAACTTCTAATTTGGAATGTGGATTAAAATTTTTGATTGTTAAACAAGTCCTAATCTTAATTCTTACAAGTTGCTGCTATCTGCTTTGCTTCTATCATTGAAATGAATTTTCTTGTATGGGGTGGTGGGTCCAATTTTGCTTCTGTATTTATGCTAGTGTTTACTACATCTTTAATTAATAATTTAATATGTTACATAACCTTTTAGGTTATACTACTTTTTGTTGCTACTGAACAACGGATTTTTTTTTATGGTTTGGTAAATCTAACAAATTTTTGTTTGGAAATTATAGGGACCTCATTGCAATATGTGTTGATACTGCCACTATATAAAGCTGTAGAACTAGAAACCTATGTTTACTCACTCTCTTCTATAACTCACTCGCACCTCAAATAATCAGAAAGCAGCATGTAGTAGCCGCTGGTTTTGTTTTACACAACTTTTGATAACACTTTTTCCTCTATGACCCTTGATTTCTCTGAATTTTTTTTCCATATTCTGCTTAAAGCTATTATGACATTGTCTGATTCCAATGTTTAAGGATTCTGAATAAACCAATCCCATTGTCTGGTTCTTGAGGTATCTCTCATGGTCTAGTAGATTTCTCTGAAAAATCTTCCATATTCTGCTTAAAGCTGTCATCAAATTGTCTGGTTCCAATGTTTTGAGGATTCTGAAGATATAAATTTCAAAGTCTTGTTATGAGCAGGTGAGTCATGACAAGAAGTGCTCAAGAGCCATTTTTCAGCATCAATACCATTTCGAAAGAAAACTCTTTATGTGAAAGTTTCTTCCAACAACAGAAGAACTGAAGCTGAAAAGGGATCTACCAGGTGTTGAAGGAGCGTCTAGTTTTCTCATTGTGTTGCAGAAATATTGTTGAATCTTCTGTTTTCTTCATTAAGATTTGGAACTGGCAAGGATTTGACAAGCTCGGGTTTCTGTTAGGTTCAACTTGCAAAGTGAGTCAATGAAATCATCAACAGAAGGGTTGTTTTTGTTGTTGATGTTGCTGTTATAGTCTTTGTATTTGCACAAAAAACAGCACCATGATGTATGAGATAAATGCTAGTTTCCTTCTTAAAAAATAAAAGTGAGTTGTTTTCTAATTATCAGAAATTGGTACTTCGGAAATTTTAATGTGCATTGATACATCTTTCAGGCTTTCACCTGGAAGACACTTCAAAGAGAAATATAAGATCATTTCTGCTAGTCTTTCCATGTACTTGATTTTTAGTATTAACAATTGCTAATTTTCTATAAGGGTCATGCTAACTGAGGGCACTGGTTAAGGAAGTAAAAAAAAAAAGTTTTAAGTTGAAAATAACACTTTTTACACTTTTGAGGAATTGATTACATAAGTTTCAATATAATGCTACTATATTTGTTTACTTCACCAGTGCACTGAGGACGCTAGTTAGCATTTCTCTTTTTATAACTTGCTTTGTTGATGAAATTGAGAAGGGTTAATACAACTTTATATGTATATATTATTATCTTGTTTGTGAAAAGGGGCTTAGATGCAAATCACATAACTAATTGATTCTTATTTGATATATTATCACAATTTTATTTTTCTAGCAACATTAAAACACTATCGAATGATTTCTTGTATTGATTTCAGCAAAAATGATGATTTTGGTTGGAAAAAAAGAAATTAAACCATCAATTTACTCCAACCATTACACCTTTTCCAATTCATGCTCAATTTGGCAATGACATATTTTAAGCTTAGAGCTTATAACATGTAAGCTTATGTGACAAAAAAAAAGACTAATCTGGTAATATTTTTTTTTTTTCACGAGCTTATAACTTATTTTGATAAGCTAATTCAATTAGTTTATAACTTAAATATATTCTTTCTCCATTTTACCCATGTCATCTTAGTTGAAAAGTATTAAATATTAATTAAACATATCTTATCTTTTTTTGTCATTTCATATTTATAAGCTCTTTCAACCAATAATTTTATTTAACACTACAAATTCAATCAATTGACTTATCCGTTATAAACTAGTTTATAACTAGTTTTTTTTGTGTGGTTACCCTCAACTATGCAAATATAATTGTTAAGAATGGAAGAAAAAGAAAGATTGTTTCAGGAACAAGTAACCTCACATAGCTCTAACTAACTTGCCACATAAGCAAAGAATCTGTTATGACAGTTAGAAAGAGCTATGATAGAGTGTAGTAGTCCATGATAACTAGGCTAGTCTTATAGTTGCTTATAAATAAGTCCTTCACCATTTTAACAAACTTAATTGTGAAATTAATGAAAATTCTCTCCATTATGCTTTCCATTTTCTCTCTCACAGTTCAGTTTTCACTTTATTAATATGGTATCAGTTCCTTCTATTAAGAAGGTTGTTACGATTCAATTACGCTTCCATTCCGTCATGGATGCCTGTTCTTCAAGCTTCATTTCTTCTCTATTTTTCTTTGAAGATTCCGCATCTTTCGTTCCTTCTTCTCCTTCGATTCAAGTTTGATTCATCAGAATTCTCGTTTTTTATTTTTTGTGATTTCATTACTTTTATCCTTTGTTGATTCTTGAACCTTCATCACCTTCTTCCTAGTTTTTCTACATCTTTCTTTGTTTGTTCATTCAATGGTGCGAAACAACGGAAATGTTAACAATGGAGTTCAAGATCCAACACATGATTTATCTTCACCATACTACGTTCACAGGACCGTTCCTAGAGTTTTACAGGCCTTAAGCATAATATGAGAAAAGGGTCCCTTACATAATACATCATAAATTATTTTAGCTCATTGTTGTGATTTTATTAGGTCTTCATTTCGTTTTTTTTTTCTCGCTTTTCACTACCAAATAAATGTTTTTTTAGGCAACCCTGAAAATAAATCAAATACTTCTTTGACACCAAAACAAAATAAAATACCTGCGAAGTAGAGAACAATAGTACCTGCGAATTAGACTGAAATTTTAGCACCTAAGAATAATAACACCAAAAAAGTAAAAGTATATCAACACGCAATTAATTAAATTTTAAACTTTTGGATGGAAAATTCTCCAATGATAAACTCATAACAACAATAATACATGATATAAATTTAGTGTTAGACTTTTTAGAGGAATCATATATACAAGAACTCCTTTGTATGCTAGAAATACATCATTCCTCTTTTTATATGCTATAAGTATCTCTAACAAGTTAGACTATTGTTAAATGTGTACCTTCAATGGTTAATTTTAGCACACTTAATAACTTATTTTAGACACACATTAATTTTGACAGTTGATATCTCAGCTATGCTGACACCCCAAAACATCGTATGTCAAATGCAGCTACTGATAAAAAAATATTAAAATAATTATCTTTTTTTTTGAAGGAAAACTATTTATTATCTATTCCTGACATTTGAATGAAAATTAAAATGATTTTAATCAAAATTCCAAGAAAAATATTGTTCATAATTTATACACATTAGACGCTAGTTTAAAATAAAAAATCGTTCTCTTAAAAAAAATTAAATAAAAAAATTGTTGATATTTCCTTGATTTTATGAATATTTCAATTCAGTAAAGTTTTGAGAGAATTCAGAAATTTTTTGTTGTTTATAGAAAAGATTAGGTTTTTTTTTTTTTGACAAGTAGAAAAGATTAGGTTAACATTTTCCTGGGAAATAAGTATATTAAAACGCAATAACATACGGATATAAATACGACTCTTTTACCGCATCAATCTTGCATCTGATTTTTCCAAAGTAATCTGCCTTCATATTAAGAAACCTATGGCTCCAACAAACCAAAAGTGTTATGAATTAGAGGATTCCATGGTTCTAGATCAAATGCAATGGAGAGATAGATTGTATAGTTCTCTCTAGGAGTCATCACAAAGATGCAAATGAATAAAAGATGTGAAATAGTACATAGGTGTAGCTTATTTATAGTGATTTGGAGTAACTAACTCCCTAACTAACTTTCTACTAGATTACTTGCTCTCCAAGTTATCTAGATTGCTTGTACTCCAAGTTACCTTGTCACTATACTCTAATAGTCCCCCTCAAACTCAAAATGGGAAAATTCACCAATTTTGAGTTTGAAATACAAGGAAAGTACAATGATTATACAAGTAAAATGGGGGTTAAAACTAGTAAATGACAAAAAATGAAATGAAAACAGAGAAGGCCCAGATTGAGGCCCAGTAAGATTCTGATGAAGCACTTGATCAATTGAGAGAAGAGATTGCCAAAGCAAGGCATGATGATTTTCTGAGTCCTCAAAAACGTGATTCTCTTCACAAAGCTACTTTCTTCTTCTTTCTTCCTAAAAGTTGCAACCAGCTTGCACAAAAAGTGATTATGCAGAAAACAACTCATTGAATCAAGTAGCTAAACCATGAACAACAAATCCCAAAAGCGCTTTTATGTTGCTTCTGCTAAAAAAAAAATGATTCTGGAAATTGATTCTTGCCAAACGCTTGTGCAGATGTAGCGATCCAAACACAAATTCAACATCACTTTCTTTCCAAACTTGCATCTTAATTGAATCTGAAAAAGTAACTGAACCAAAATAGCTTTTCCCAAACCGTGTCTGGAATTGAAATGAAGAAGGATAACTGAGAAACATGCGTGCTTATTTCTTTGATATGTTGCATCGAAAAAGTGATTATGCCAACAGACTTAATCGAATAATGCTTCTGCAAACAGATGCCACTGAAACATTCTTCGCCAAACACAAAACACATCGCCAAACGCACGATTCTCTCAATTGAAGTGAAATTTGTTATCTTCGTTCAGAAAAGAAAAGCTTTAAACCTGAAATTTGTTATCTTCGTTGATGCTGGTGAAGTCAAGAACGCAAAGTGTTTTCTTCCTCTATCCCAAGGCATCCACCGTAACCGAAAAGAAGTGTGACGTAGGACCTTGTAAACGTGAAACAGCAAAATCGAAGAGCTTCCACCGGGATCAAAATCAACAATGAATTCGTCATGTAGATTGAAGAACTGAAACTGATTCTTGTTGTTATCTGCAGAAGCGATTGGTTCCTGTTTTCCGACGAAGCAGCAAACGCCGTAAACAGGTCCAGAGCATGAGAAAACCGTATTGATGATGAGATGCTTCGAGTTCTTGGCAACGGCTACAGAAACTGTGAACTCAGATTCGCGATTGTTCGAATTCTTGGATTCGGCAGAAACAGCTAACTCTGAATCACGATCTTGAATCTTCTGGTTTTCATCCGAAACATCAAACACAGATTCATGATCGATGCCACAAGAATCTTCCAGAAAACAAGGGATGTCACCGATCTTGATGGTGAATCCATCAACGACTGGTGCGATCCATGGTGAAGGAGGAGGAGGAGAAACCGATTCACCGAAACTACCGAAAACGATGGAAACTTGTGAAGCTGAAGAACATAAGGTTGCTGATGCGGAAGCTTCAAGATCTTCTTCATCACCATCGGAATCTTCTTCTTCATCAGAAACTGGATCAAATTCGCTATCTCCATAGCGCTCTGATACCATGTTATGAATTAGAGGATTCCATGGTTCTAGATCAAATGCAATAGAGAGATAGATTGTATAGTTCTCTCTAGGAGTCATCACAAAGATGCAAATGAATAAAAGATGTGAAATAGTACATAGGTGTAGCTTATTTATAGTGATTTGGAGTAACTAACTCCCTAACTAACTTTCTACTAGATTACTTGCTCTCCAAGTTATCAAGATTGCTTGTACTCCAAGTTACCTTGTCACTATACTCTAATAAAAAGGTTAGTAACCATGTTCCTGAAGATATCGTCTTCTCTATTTTTTCAAAACTACCTTTGAAATCTTTGAATCGGTTTACTTGTTTAGGCAAGTCTTGGACTCTTTTATTTGAGAACCCTTATTTTATGAACATGTTTTACAAAAATATTGTTTTCAAATATCATTCATTGTATGACGAAGCAAGTCTCCTTCTAAACTATGAATGGAAGTTGTATTTGCTTTCTGGTGAGAGATTTGAGAACAAAGTTCAAATGAAGTGGCCACATCCTTTTGACAAAAAAGGTTGCTATTATCCGTGTATTTTAGGTTCAAGTATTAATAGTACTCTTTGCATCTATGATGCTCACGATACGTCAACTACTGTCTTGTGGAATCCAGCTACCGAGGAATTAAAAATTATTCCCGAAAATAAGGCTCCGATATATGAACATGAACCTCTTTTTAATATTCATGGATTTGGTTATGACCGCGTTAGAGATGATTATAAGGTCCTTCTGCATGTTGGTTATATTGAAGATGATTGGATTCCAGTGGCACCACCCGCCCCCCATTGGGATATATATAGTCTACGAAGCAACTGTTGGAAGAAACTTTATGTTGATATGCGAGCACGTTATATGACTTCGGAAGGTTCTATGGTGTACTTAAATGGGGTTTGCCATTGGTGGGGAAAAACATATTGTCGACCAATTGAAACATATGTGGTGTCTTTTGACCTGGTCAATGAGGTTCCTGTTACCACTCTCTTTCCCTTTGATTCGCACAGTTTAAAATGGTTCGATAGACACTTGACAGTGTTAAATGGTTTTGTTGCTATGATCATAACTTATTCTTTCCACATATCAATATCAGTTTTAGGAGAACCCGGTGTCAATGAATCATGGACTAAGCTTTTCGATGTTGGACCTATGTCCGGCATCGACCGTCCTATTGGAGCAGGGAAGAAGGTTGATATATTTTTGAGAAAAGATGATGGTGAACTTGCTTGTCTTGATTTAACTACTGGAGTAATTGAGAACATTGGTGTTAACATTGAAAGATTATGTTCTCCTCAAACAGTAATTTACAAGAAAAATATTATTCCAATCAGAGGAATAAAGAATTAGGTATTTGTTGCCTACGCTTAACGTTTTCGCTCTCAAGACTTATGAGCATAGCTGCTATGATTTATCATTTTATTATCAAGTTAAGGTTTAAGTTCTCTTTAGTGTAAGATAAATCTTTCTACGACACATTTTGATTGTGTTGGTTTCTATTTTAATTATATTATGCATATGTTTTCTATTTTGTGTTGAGACAACATATTCTGGGAGTTTTTGAGTATATCAGTTTGAACTTCTGTACATCTTATTTTGTGCTTTCATTATTTATTAACTGAATCATTGTTATGGAATTTTAGAGTTATCATGCAAATACTGACAAGATGCAAAATGTAAACCAAGTACTCAAGATTCCTTCAAACGACAATCGGTAGTAGATTACGTTTTTCTAAGTAATCTCATACTCCAAACATCTTTTACAGATTTTGAAAATCAAATGACTCATTTAAAATAAGAAATATTATGTTGAGTGAGAAGGCATAAAATATTTGTTAAAAGAATCCATCAAGATCCTTATTGGAAATCCTTATCGTAATCCCTCTCGCGCTCCGTCTGTTTCTTTCCCTTTGTTTTTTAATTCTTAAGTATTCTACAATGGTTTTATGACCTTTTTTGCTTAATTTTAACTAATAGAGAATTTAATTAGTGTTAGGACATCAATCTGGTTCAAAGATAAAAAGATACGAAAGGAAAGCGAACACATAACACACGATATACATGTGATTACAGAGTTCAGCCAATGCAGCTCAATATTGTACTATTAATCAAGTTTAAGATTTACAGTGTACGACTTGTTTTTAGATAGTATGAACTCAATGGTGAAATTGCATGATTTGAAGGATAGGAGTCATGTGTGTCATGGATTAGAGTTTTATATTGAAAACCAAAATTGAAATGTTCAGTGGATACATAGGAGACAGTTTTCGTTTTCTACAATGATATTTGATCACACATATCATATATTATGTCTAGTTTAAATAGTTTTAGTTATTCTATAGTTTTTTAGAGGGCTAGGATTTTATCAGAACTCTCCATCGGATTAAAATTTGTACAAATATATAGGTTGCTCCTTACAAATGCTTTGCATAACTGCTGCTAATGATATACTTGAATTGGATTCTATGAATATTTCAGCAACTATATTCCACTATGACCCCACCAGAAATTTAAAACCAACAACTTGCATCTCCATTCCATAAAACTAAAAACCTATGTAACCATATACAACATACACCGATGGTATTAAAAAAATAAAAATAAAGGAATTGTTGTTTTCAGTTGTCACGGATGATAAGTGTATTTGGTGACTGGAGGATATACGGTTAGAACTTAGACGTGCTCATCGAGACTGTATTGATGAACTAATTGATCAAACTCATCTTAGAGTTTATGGTCGATGGATTCTCATTTGAAAGTTACGGGCACCAGCTAAAGTCAAAAATCTTGGCAGATATGTCGTAAATGTTTGCCCGTTGCGTGATCTTGCCGTAAACAGTCCATGTAACTGTTATGTGTGATACCTTTGATGAAGATTGCATACTCCTTTTGTCACATTGGTCAGGTAGTAATATCGTCTGGAGTCGGCAAAACTTTTATCCAAATTTAGTTTATGTATTAATTAGTGATAGTAGCGATGTGGCAAATCTTTTTTTTCGACATGCTCGGAAAACTGTGTTATGTGTGATACCTTTGATGAAGATTGCATTGTTTTGTTGTTTGATTTGGAGACTTTGGAACCAAAATAACAATAAATTGTGGAACAACATTTTGGATACGAGTTATCAAGCAATTGATCAAGCAAAGGTTCGATTAGATAATTGGTAGCAGCTGAGCTGCTGCACCTGTCACCCAGCAGCACGGTCTGCATTTGCTGTCACAAATGGGATAGTTTCTTGCAGCCGATGC
This sequence comes from Medicago sativa, assembly GCF_051527215.1. Taxonomy (NCBI): domain Eukaryota; kingdom Viridiplantae; phylum Streptophyta; class Magnoliopsida; order Fabales; family Fabaceae; genus Medicago; species Medicago sativa. The sequence goes on along the minus strand of NC_140756.1, from coordinate 31,027,659 downwards.
AGTCCCAGCTGATGCTATTGCTATGTTTTCTGATGCAGGGACAAAATTAAAGTTGAAAAAACCGGTTGCCGGCAAGTATAAGTGTAATATCGGTGCCTCTTTTTCAATCAATTTGAATAAGATTGTTATTGGGATTTGTATCCGGGATGATCAAGGTCAATTCATGCTTCCTAAAACCAAATGTTTTACTCCAATTTAAGATGTGGATATTGGCGAAGCTCTCGGTCTTTTATCGGCTCTGCAACTGGTTCATGAATCACATTTATGTCTGAGTTTGGTCAAATTATTCGACAATATAAACACCTTCATAGTTCTCTTTATAGAAACTCTTAGGTAGAGTTTGTTAGAAGGCAAGCAAATGAAGTCGCTCATGAATTACATTTATGTACGAGTGTGACAGACACACACCGTATTGTGCATATATAATATATGACACATTTATTCATCAAAGTTCTGATCACCGTCAACCGAGATAATGACATAGAAGGAATAAATTTATGAATTCCAAGTACATATATGTAGCAGACCCAATGAGAATAGTGATGGTGATACCTGACGTCGGTGTCCGACACGGACACGACACCTATGATCACTGAATTATATTATTTTCGTAAATTAATTGGTGTGGTTGAATGTTTCCTAATTAATTGAACTTTTTTATATTAACTTTGCTAGGCCACTAATCAGTGACATATTGGAAAAAGATAGAATAGTTACTTAATTCGATCATATAAAGAACAATGTTTACCTCCATTACATACGGTTTGAAATATTTAATAATGGCTCATTATTTGTATCTTTGTATCGGTTATATTGTGTCTTGTGTGTTTAGTGAATTAATATATCTTATAAATAAAATTTATCATTGTCAAGGTTCATTTATACATCTAATAAGAGTTTGTTATTGGCAGTTACTAAGTAGGTTGAAGAATCTGAAAAGGGCACGAAGAACACCAGCTACCGTTCGCAATTCTCCATGCCTGCCTCCTCCTCTGTTGCGCCTGCTTCTGCCGCTTTGCCAGCCTCTGCTCCTCCTCCCTATCTTCATCTTGTCGCGCTGAACAGGTAACATACCTCGCATACATTTGAATGGAACCCTTTAAATATTTTTAAGTTTTATATCAACTTAGTAATTAGCAGAAAAAGTGCAAGTGCAAGTTCATCTTACTCTGTGAATCTATATTGTAAACCGAACCCAACCTTTTCCAGTTTTCCCAAATTGGCAATACATTGAATAAATGTAATACTTCCTTGCTGCCAGACAAGATCTTTTCAGCACCTTTAATGATATGCGTTGGTTGTTCAAATGGTTGACAGTCACATAAAATGAACTTTAATTGGATTGCCTATATTCCCTGCATGCATTTTTTTTACACATGTACCAAAATCCATGCCACTGTTCTAACTTCTAATTTGGAATGTGGATTAAAATTTTTGATTGTTAATCAAGTCCATATCTTAATTCTAACAAGTTGCTGCCATCTTGCAAAGTCTGGTTTGAACTTTATAGGGACTTCATTGCAATGTGTTGGAGCATTATTCTTCATTGGAATGTGATAGGATATTGGATTTGGGGTAACAAGGTATTTAAGTAATTAGTAGGGTGTCTAAGTAATAAGATTATTAGTAATATATAAATGATAGGATATTTTAGGGTGTCTAAGTAATAAGATTATTATTCTCTCGAAATATTTTTTTTAGTAGCAATATTTTATTAGTAATATACAATAGAGATATTCTATATATGAAGATATCTTCTTAGTAAAGATGTTCTCCGGATATATCTCCTTGGTAGTATTCTATATAAATAAGTCTGTAGAGGGAGTTCTAGGCAAGCAATCAGATTATTTGTTAGTACCCTTTTAGGGGCGCCAGCAAGAGACTTTGCTGAGGAGCTTTGCTTTGGAACTTGTAACTCTTTTCTTTATTTCATCTACTTAATAATATTCAGCACTATTCTCTCGTTTCTATTGATTTATTCTGTTATTTCATTGGCTTTGCTCTATCAATTGGTCCGACCAACCGGATAATTAGGAGCCAGCATTCATCCATTCAAAATGACGTAGGAAAAAGAAGTGTTGGATGGAGAAACTGAGGAAAGAATCGATGCGATAGAAGCGAGGATGGACAGACTGGAGGAATCTGTCAAATGGTTTGCATCAGAATTTCGTCAAATTCTGAGGACAGAGTTGGCAAAGCAGTTGGGGCATGTTTCCGTTGGGAATCTCAGTTCTGGTTGGAGCAAGTTGCCGGTAACAGATGCAACAACGAACCATCAGAAAACAGAGTTGTGAACAGAGGTGACACCAACAAAGGAAGAAGCGGTAAAGTAGAAGAAACAAGTGATGAAATCAACCAACATTTTGGATCTAGGGGAAGAGCTACAACCTTCGCCAGAGCTACCGATATCCGCTCCACCGAAGATGATTTCGTTTGAGCCAGATCCTATATTTGAGGCGGTTCTTCCTTGGTGCGTATTAGGTTCTGTGACCGCCCTAAGGTCACTGTTAGAGAAGACTATGAACGAAGTACCAAGGAAGCTTGTATTGAGATGTCCAACCTTGCTGAAATTGGAAGAGAAAATCTACATGACTCTGGTGGTGCATCATCAATACACACCACCACCTTTGCTGAAACCGCCGGACATTGGACAATGACCGAAAATTCAAGATCAAAATCAAGGACTATACTCATAACTGTTGAATTGTTGGTGAAGTATTTTGAGTGGCTTTCCATGGTTAATTCTTATATTTTACATGGTGACTATTTTAGGAGCACTATTATAATGCTTAGGCCGTTATTAAGCTTCAAGGCTTTGCATTGGGATCAAGTGTTTCTCCTTGACATCTTGGTTGGTGTGGTAGCTATTGTTTTTCTGAAAATATTAATATTAGTGTTCCATCTCTTTGATGATTTGCAACTTGTTCAATCCAAGGCTAAACTAGCAGACGAGGAGATTATAGCTCAAATAAAGATCATTGCTGCCATTGAGTTAAAAAAGAAAATTATTGTTGTATGTTTCCTACAGTGTGGCACTAAGAAGGAACATATTTTTGGAAGTGGATATGTGATAACTCGGTGTGCACCCGATACTTCATTTGCATATGATCTTTGGTATGTTCTTGGGCTTTTAAAGCACACTGTGGAAGGATTTAGTGAGGAATGGAGTGTCAATGCTTGTCGAGAGGAGTTATTTGCTTTAACCATTGTGAAAATGATTTCATGGCATTCATCACTTTTGGCCATACCATGGGACCGAGGGAAACACATGGTTGTTATGGTTGTGGTTGCTTATAGACTCTGGTGGGAAATTCTCCTAAAATCTACTGTTTCGGTTGTTATGGTTGCTGTCCAGCTTTAGTGTCCGGAAAAAACTGGTTCCTACTTTTTTTCTCAAGCAAATTGAAGGCTCTCCCGACAACAAGATGGACGATAGAAACTGTTTCCAACTTTGAGGACAAGGTTATTTTTCTAGCGGTCGGTAATGATAGGATATTGGATTTGGGGTAAGAAGGTATTTAAGAAATTAGTAGGGTGTCTAAGTAATAAGATTATTAGTAATATATAATAAATATATTCTATGAAGATATTCTCTCGAAATATCTTTTTAGTAGCAATATTTTATTAGTAATATACAATAGAGATATTCTATGAAGATATCTTCTTAGTAAAGACGTTCTCCGGATATATCTCCTTGGTAGTATTCTATATAAATAAGTCTGTAGAGGGAGTTCTAGGTAAGCAATCAGATTATTTGTTAGTACTCTTTTAGGACCGGCATCAAGAGACTTTGCTGAGGAGCTTTGCTCTGGAACCTGTAACTATTTTCTTTATTCTATCTACTTAATAATATTCACCACTATTCTCTAGTTTCTATTGATTTATTGTGTTATTTCATTGGCTATGCTCCGAAAAATTTCCGCTTTGAGAATCCATGGAGAGTCGAACCAAGCTTAGGTGATGTAGTTCACTCTTGTTGGCAGCAAACCAATGAAGGTGATATAGTTTATAAATTGGAGATGTGCGCTGATGAGCTAAAGCATTGGAGTAAATCTCATTGTAATAAGCTGAAAGTTGATATTGAAGAGTGTAGACGAGATCTTGTTAGATTTCGGGGGTCGAGTGATGTTAATGTTTATGAAGGATTGCAGCGACGCATGACACATTTGCTAGTGCAGGAAGATTTATATTGGAGGCAAAGAGCGAAGGTCCATTGGTATAAGGAAGGTGATCTTAATACCAAGTTCTTACATGCGTCCGCTACGGCAAGAAAAAAGGTGAATAAAATTCCTTTTCTGGATTTAGAGGATGGTATGAGAGTTACAGATGAAGCTGGTATGGCTGAAGTGGCTAAGAATTATTTTCAAGAATTGTTTTTAGCTAAAGATAGCGTGAGAACACCGATTTTGGATGCACTAAAGCAAGTGGTAACGACAGAAGACAACATTCAGCTCACGTCGCCTTTTCAGATGGAGGAGTTTAAGGAAGCGAAGTTCTCAATGAAATCGGACAAATGCCCAGGACCAGATGAATTCAATCCAGGATTCTATCAACATTTTTGGAGAATTTGCAGTCCGGATATTTTTAAAGACTGTGTGACTTGGTTAGCAAACGGTCAATTGCTGGCTTCGTTAAATGCAACTAATATTGCACTCATTCCAAAAGGCTCCGAGCAGCGGACAATGAAGGATCGGAGACCAATATCACTTTGCAATGTCTTGTACAAAGTGCTATCTAAGGTGCTTGCAAATAGACAAAAGGTAGTTCTTCACAAATGCATCTCTAACAATCAATCTGCATTTGTTCCAGGGAGGTCTATTTTGGATAATGTGATGGTGGCTATTGAGGTGGTCCATTATATGAAGTTGAAAACCTCTGGTAAGAAAGGAGATGTGGCTCTAAAATTGGATATTAGCAAAACATATGACCGAATTGATTGGACGTATCTAAAAGAAGTAATGCTTAAGATCGGCTTTTGTGAACAATGGGTGAAGTGGATTATGATGTGCATAGAGTCAGTTGATTACTCGGTGTTAGTGAATCAGAAGTCTGTTGGCCCTATAATCCCAGGAAGGGGTCTCCGTCAAGGGGACCCTTTGTCACCGTATTTGTTTATATTATGTGCTGAGGGGTTGTCCGCTCTTATTAGACAAGCTGAAGCTAGTGGTGAATTGCATGGAGCTAAAATATGTCGGAATGCACCTATCATATCTCATTTTTTGTTTGCCGATGATTGTTTTCTGTTTTTCAGGGCCACGGAGGAGGAAGCGCACAAAATGAAAAGCATTCTGTCAACCTATGAGGCGGCTTCGGGACAAGCAGTCAGTCTACCTAAATCTGAAATATATTATAGCAGAAATGTGGATGGAAGTATTCAGCATACGCTTACTTCTATTCTTGGGGTTCAGGCGGTGCTAGGAACAGGTAAATACTTTGGCTTACCCTTTATGATAGGACGAAATAAGCAAGCAACTTTCAGTTTCATTAAGGATAGAGTCTGGCAAAAATTAAGCTCTTGGAGCAGCAAATGTCTGTCTAAGGCTGGAAGAGAGGTTATGATCAAGTCTATCTTGCAATCTATACCCTCATATGTCATGTGTCTTTTCTTGCTGCCCTCTACTCTTATTGATTCTATTGAGAAAATTTTGAATGCGTTTTGGTGGGGAAATGGAGGTAATAATGCAAGAGGCATTCATTGGCTAGCGTGGGATAAACTCACTGTGCATAAAAAACATGGAGGAATGGGGTTTTAAGACTTAACAGCTTTTAATTTGGCTATGCTAGGTAAACAGGGTTGGAAGTTTCAAACCCACACTGACTGTTTGGTGACAAAATTATTTAAAGCTCGTTATTTCCCTCGGTCTGATTTTCTTGGTGCTAAAATTGGCCATAATCCAAGCGTTGTGTGGCGTAGTATCTTTAGTTCAAAGAGGATTATTCGAGATGGTGCTAGATGGAAAATAGGTAATGGTATGAACATTCCAATTTTTGAGGCTCCTTAGATGCATAATGGAGGGCGAATCCCAGGTTTGAGTCAGTCAAGCGAAGTGATCCAACAAGCCAAAATTCATTCTCTTATTGATCAGGAGAGCAATACTTGGAATCATCAATTGATTTCTTATTATTTTGATGATGCGGTGGTTCAAGATATTCTCAAAACGCCCCTGTTTAGTCAAGTGCCGGAAGATCAGTTAATATGGAATTTAGAGAAAAGTGGTCATTATTCTGTCAGAAGTGCCTATTGGCTGTGTATGGAAGTTATTGCAGATAATTCATTTTTACACCGGCCTGATAGTTGGTCTAGTATTTGGAAATTGAAGGTTCCTCCAAAGGTGAGAAATATGTTATGGCGAATTTGTCGCGAGTGTTTACCGACACTGCACGACTGTTGGATAAGGGGGTGAACTGTCCTTCTACGTGTGCTATGTGTGAAGAGAGCTCTGAGGATGTGACTCATGTGCTGTTCGATTGTCCAAAAGCGAGAAATGTTTGGTTGAATTGCTCTTTAGTAGACAAAGTGAATTCAGTGATGCACAATAATAATACAGCGGCTGAAATTATCTTTGCGCTATTACAAGAGTTGCCAAAGGAAAAAGCTGAACAGGTTGCCATGAATTTATGGAGTTTATGGAAGACTCGGAACTTAAGAATTTGGCAGAATACTTCAGAGACAACTCAGACTATTACAGCTCGAGCAAGATAGGTACTGGATGATTGGAGAGAAGCTAATAATAGGAAAATGACTGCGGGTGTAGCAGGTGTTATAGCAGACCAGAATGTTGCCAACAGTCTGCAGACTGCAGGAGGGTCGCGAGTGCTGTCTTCAGTTGGGCAGTGGGCAAAACCGCAACATGGGAGGCTCAAGTGTAACATAGATGCCGCATTTTAGGAACATCTAAACCGCGTTGGTGTTGGTTTATGCATTCGGGATTCTGCTGGAAATTTCATTAAGGCAAAGACGTTATGGACTAATTCTATATGCACACCGGAGTTAGGGGAAGCGTTGGGCCTGCTACAAGCAATTCATTGGGTACATGAGTTACAACTTTCAAATGTGGATTTTGAAATGGATGCAAAGAAAGTTGTTGATTATTTTAACAAGGGCAGCAACGATGTTTCCGAGTTTGGAGTTATAGTCGACGAATGTAGAAGATGTTGTAATGATAATTTCGAAAACTCTAAGGTGGAGTTTAGTCGGAGACAAGCGAATGAGGTCGCTCATACTCTAGCTAGAGAGGCCTTGTTCTTAGCTGGTCCCCATGTCTTTAATGATGTACCTCTTTGTATTTTGTCTTTGATTAATAATGAAAAGCAATAAGCTATTTTCCCTCAACAAAATCAATTGGTTCGACCTACCGGTATGTATTTCATAAAGTTGCTGCGAAATGTATTTTTTTGTAGCGAAAAAATGTCGTTGCATGTCGTTGGTATAAGTGCTATTGCAAAAAGTTTTGAAACACTATTTAATGTCTCTATCCTGACTAATGTTTTTACAACAACAATTATTGTTGTCTTATTTGACATAACACAATGACTATAATTGTTAGGAAAATGTATTTTTGTCAACAATTAAAGTCTTTGTAACAAGTTGTTTACGTCAACAATACAATTTGCTGTTGTAGTTTTATACCCCAATCTTAAAAGTAGTTGGCAAATATTATAGTTCCCAACGGCTTAGTATCAATCATACTTTTTTGTTTACAAAGTATCAATCACATTTTTTTCGTGAAAGCAGAACAACACATAACCCATGTGTACTAATCTGATGATATATCGTGTTGTAGATGTCCAAATAGAGTCAAAGGAAAGTGAGCATCAATATCTAAAACTTTCATAAAGATATTTAATCCAAATTCAGAACATAAATGGGTGAAAAAGACACATTTTATGGAGCTAGGCGCTAGAATCACAACTCTGAAGCGCTAGCTCTCTGTAACTGGGTGCAAGGCGCCCCAAAAGCAGCGCAGCAACCCGTGTCGGGCATGCTACTTTATAAATAATTTTTTGTTTATTTATCATATTGGAGGCAACTTTTGATCATATTTTAGTTTAAAAACTCGTGACCAAAGCAGAAAAACAGTTAGGAGGCTATCCTTAACATCATTGAAGGAGCTTTCTCAAGAATCGTTCATGGATTTTTCTCATAATTAATTCTTATTTAATCTCTATCTCTTGTATATTTATCATGAGTAACTAAATCCCCGGTTGTTGGGAATGAGAAGAACTAGATGAAATTTTTTGTTATATGCGATTTGATATTTGATTATCGATGAAATTTATTGAAATTATTTTTCTTATCTCCATGCTTAATGATTTTAACGATTGGGCTTGTTTAAAATGAGTTATAGTTCTTATTGTAAAATAGAAGTTGAGTTTATGAACACTTTGAGATAAGCAATTATTGCCTTTATAGTATACGAATAGATGCAAACCATTGAAACCAATTCAGAATTCTTGTACTTTCATGCTTAATTTAATGTTGAATTCACTAAGGAATCATGAGTTATTTTAGAATTAATGATTATGTTACTAAGGTATAGGGGGAATATTATTTTAGAGAAATCGGTAGTAATTAGATAAAGGGATTCAATAGACATAGTTAATTTGACAACTTATGATAGTCATCTAGTGAATCTCATCTCTGACCATTTATTATTATAAAGTTCAAATGAATCTTAATTTGCTTAATTTTCATAATTGTTATCCAACAAATCAAGTAACTTTTTCTTCAATTAAAATGTAAATATTATTTGACAGTATAACGCGGTCCTCGAGTTGACACTCGATCTTACCATTTTAATTTTACTATTTTCAAGATTTCCCACACTTACGAAAATCACAAGCAGGAAGAGACACTATATCTTTATGCATATCAAGAAAACTCGAAACCATATTTCAGAAAACATAAATGTGGCTATTGAAAAGAGAAAAACTAGATCAACGAGGGTGGCACATGGTTTAGAGAGAGACTAGATGAAGATATACCAGAATTACAAAGCGCAAAATAGACCACCGAGAGACAGACATGAATAACAAAATATCTAATTATAAATATTGAACTTTTAATTACAAATTTACCCATCACAAATATTATATTTTAAATTACATAATTGCCCATCACTTTAAAAGAAAAACTGGGGGTTTTTGGTCCAAAATGAAAAGTTGCAAATTGATATATATTAGATAGATAGGGCTTGGAAATGGAGAAAATCTTGTGTGGTCCTGGTCCACACAAGTGGTCTTTGGTCACACAAAGAGAAAAAAGAGAAGAGGGAGAAGAGAGAAGAGAGAGAGAAAATGGAGAAGAGAGAAGAGAAGAGAGAGAAGGAAAAAACATGTGTGTGTGACCAAATCCAAAATTCTTGGTCCTTGTCCACACAAGTGTTTCTGAACCCTAGCCGCAGACCCAGCTTGTTCTTTACATCAACTCACACTATTATCTGCCGTTATCCCTAACTCAACTTATTACTGATTTGGTTTAACTACACACAGGTTTGCATTGGATTTGATTCCACTTTTTTTCATCTATTCATTTTGATTTATGCAAAATCAACTTATTATTTCCGTGTTCTAATTTTAATTTCTCATATGTAACAATTTGTTGCTGCTTCATTGTGACCTGATGATGGTCCTTGTTAATGATTTTAATTTTTTATCATCATATACGATGTCCTTTTTTGATTGTTCATTGGTGACATCATTCTATTTTTGTCTATTTCAACATCGAGTGTGATTTCTTTGATTAAAAAGCAAGAAATTAGGACAGGATGGGATCTTAGGTAAGAAGTTCATTAAATTTTAGTAATGACATTCAAGACTTTGATTTTTATGGATATTGATTTTGATCATGTATAGAATTATGTTTTACATGGTTACTGATTAATGTATAGAATTATCTTTATTGATATTGATATTGATCATGTATAGAAGTATCATGTATAGATTATGATGTTGATCTTGTTTTGCTTTTCAAATTGGCTATATCTGCTAATTAAATGTTGAAAAATACCGATACAATCACATTATTGTCTCTTGATATTTGCCTTACTGATACAATCACCTAGGTCTCACATTGATGTTTTAAATTTTTTTTTTTTGGATTACTAAGATGCTTTCATTTTTATTTCTTTGGCAGGTGGTTTCCACAACCATTGATAGATTTTGCTGCGCTTTCTTTGGGAGATAGTTTTCAAGGGTTCCATTAGCCTTGAAATGTAATCCACAAGTGTTACACAACAATGGATTCTGGTATGGTCTCTATTGAGAAAAACACTAGTGAAAGCAAGCCAACTGGCTTGGTTGTTGCTGGTCCTGCCACTATTTGGATTCCTCTATCAGCTGAGAAAGTGCTTAAGTTCCTCACTGATCCTACACAAAGATTTAAGGTTCACTAGCTAGTTTATCAGTCTTTTGAAAAGCTTAAATCTGTTTGGGAAGCATTCAGAGCAAGTCGCAAATGTTTGAGTAATAACTTTCAGATGATAACTTCAAAGGCATGCTACGTGGAATATGCATGTGCTAAGAAAAAACGAATTAGCGTATATCGATGGGTGAGTTGAATTTAAATTTCTGAGGGAGAAGAAAGTCCACCTAAGGGAGAAGAAGAAAGTTGACATGTTAAGTCAGAAGTTCAAAAGAATTGCTCAAAAAATTTAATTTAGATTTTATGTTTATTTGTAGAGTGAAATCATGGAATTCTAGAATGACATTCTAGATTTTGATATATGATATGTTAATTCAAAAGTTCAAAAGGATTGCTCAAAAATGTAATTTAGATTTTATGTTTACGTTTAGTTTGAAATTATCGAATTCTTGTAATATCTTCAACATAGTTTCTGATTCAGTTTATTTCATTTTATGAATTCAGATTATGCTGTTGATTTTGTTCGCTTTTCGAATTGGCTTGTAGATGTCATATCTGCTACTAAAATGCTGAAAAGTATGATCAAATCTTGTTTCAACAGAAAAAGTATGATCGAATCTTGTCAACAGAAAGTACCTGATGCATAAGGATTTGTGTGGTTGGGTCAGGGGCGGATCCAGACTTTAGGTACATGTGGAGCTAAGATTTCAAATAAATAATAATACAAACAATTTTTTTTAATCGACAAATATTATTACCTCATTGTTTGATACAATACATTACAATGAAAATCATCTCATATCCATTTGTTGAAAATGAGATAAAATGATTGCTAATTGTTAATAGAGCATCTCTTAACCACTGATTACTCATTTTATTACATAGGTTATTCTTCACAACTTTCATAGCTGAAAAAACATGTTCAACACTTGCAGTTGCTACTGTGCGTGTGTGCTATATGTGTTTTATCTTACTAAAAATAAAAAAAATAGGGAAAAGCATGTGGAGCTATAGTCCCACATAGCTCCAACATGCATCCGCCCCTAGGCTGGGTGAATTAATTTGCGGGTTTATAGGTTTTTACCCCCATGTAATATAGGTCTTTTCCGGTTTTTCCCACTGTAAAATTATTTTTTTGATTTACCCCTGTAAAAAAATTTGTTTTGATTTACCCCCTAACAGGCCAAACAAAAACCAATTTTATTTTTTTTTCAAGAAATTTTCGTTTTTGTTTGGCCTATTGGGGGGTAAATCAAAACAAAAAAAAAATTACAGGAGGGTAAATCAAAAAAAAAAAATTAAATGGGGAAAAACCAGAAATGACCTACATTACGGGGGGGGGGGGGGGGGGGGTAAAGACTTATTAACCCTAAATTTCCTATTTTGAATTTTGTGATGTCAAGCGTTGTTAAATAGTGGCTACGGTGGTAGTGGGGTTTGCACATATTGATATTGACCGATGATACACTCTTTAGTACAAAATGTTGTAAAAATCTCCCCTATATACAGGTACTATGGATCAGAAATGCCTTAAAATCTAACTTGCTGTTTGATTCTGACTAAGTTTCTTCTATAGTGAATGTGTTATAGTCTTTTATTTTGGAAAAAGATTGGTGAACACCCTTCTCCATACCACTCTTCCATACACCCCTTATGTGGCATGGGTATTTTTGAAATTTCACACAACTTTCTCTTTCTCACCCTCTTCTCTCTCTTAGATCTCCCTTTCTTCTCCCTCTCACTCTGCCTCTCACTCACTTCCGGTCGTTCCCACTCTCTCCCTTAAACAGTGAAAACTCAACCTGGCCTTCTCCTCCCACTCTCACAGTCGTCGGCCGTCAGAGTCATGCAGGACTGTTCAATCTCTGTATTGTGGTGCTTGTTGCGGTGAATAGTAGGCTTATTATTGAAAATCTGATGAAGGTTTGTCTATCTATCCGCAAAATTTGAATTTCCAACTTGTAAAAAAAATGCTTTTTATCTGTTTAATCAGTTTTAATTTTCTAAAATTTTCATTTTTATATGTAATTATATGTTTTGCAGTATGGATGGTTGATTCGATCTGGCTTTTGGTTTAGTTCAAAATCGCTGAGAGATTGGCCCCTCTTCATGTGTTGGTAATGGGTTTGATGATCCTCTTTAAGAATAGACTTAAAAGTTGATTTGAATGTTGCAGGTTGTTGTTCTACTTCATATTGTAATTACAACTGTTGCAATTATCTATCCAGTTTTAGTCATCCTCAGGTCAGTATAGACTTAAAAGTTGACTCCTCGACTTCTATCTAAACTAATTCAGACAATTGTTATCATTCATGTATCATATATCAATTTTGAAGATTTAAATATATAAGCTTCATTTGATGAATGTGTTATAGTCATGAAATTATGTCAATATCTAGGAAGGGATGTTTGAACATTATTTTTGCATCATATTAAAAAAGTTTCAAAGCTGTTTGAGGAACCTCATTTTAGTGTTTGGTTCGTATAAAGTAGAAGTTAAATTATATTTAAAATTAATATAATTAGAAACACATAAGGTAATTTCAAGGGAACAAACAATTGGGAACAACTTTGTGGCTTCTTCATAGATATTCATGTCATGTGATAAAGGCCTTTGACAGACATTCATGTAACACTTGCAAGCTCTTAACTGACTATTTGATCAAAGTAAATCGCTGTGTTTCTTGAGCATAAAAGTTGAGCACATCTGTGGCATTTATTTTAAACATTGATTTGGCTTATGATGGATATGAATAATATCTATAATAAAAGGTTCTTCTTGGTCATTTCATGGGCATTGGTATTGTGAAGATATCTTATGGATCCGTGGCCTTACTGTGCAGGTGCGATTCTGCTTTTTTATCTGGTTCCACGTTGATGCTATTGACTTGCATAGTGTGGTTAAAATTGGTGTCATATGCACATACAACCTATGATATGAGAGCGCTTGCTGTTTCAAATGACAAGGTAGTGATTAGTATTTCGATAAATATAAGAGGTTATGCTATATGTTCTATGTGGTTTTTAGTTTTTGAACAACAAATTCCTGCGTGATTACACTGTAGTATGTGGTTCTAGTATTCTAATTGTTATAGTAAAATCCATTCTGCTTCCACTTCCAATCCTCTGTTCTTGGCTTCTTGCTGGATGGTGATATTATGCTATAATCTGTTCAAATGAGTGTGTGATAAAAGTTATGCTTTTTCCCCTTATTCAATCATGTTACCTGTGGTATAGGGAGAAACAGTGCCTGATACTTTGAATATGGAGTACCCACACAATGTGAACTTCAAGAGTTTAGCATACTTCATGGTTGCTCCTACATTATGCTACCAGGTAACAAAAGTTTTTAACTTAAGTGTTGATATATGTAATTCTTGCATGTAAAATTATTGTGTCATCGTTGCATCGATTTGGATTCTCAACTTCTACCGACATTTGCATGCATTTATTTTTTCTGATGAAAGCACATACAAGGCACTGTTCTGCAAACTTATTTATGACTATATTTTTGGTTTGGAGTATGTCTGAGGTTTTTAGAGTAAGGGCTGTCAGAATCAGTTGCACTGTTTCTCCCAAGTTCTCTCTTCATTAGTGGATTTTTTCCTATGGACTGCTTCCTCAACTTGTCTCTGATCTTTAGATCAATTTGTCTGACTGTCTATTCTGTCCTCCTTTTGGTCATCTGCTTAGCTTTTATAGCCTCTGTTGGGTTTTGACCCTGATCTTTGATGCATTTTGTCCCAGCTGCGGTAGATGTAGTTTGGCTTCTCCTATCTAAGCTGTAGTTACAACCCTTACTTCTGTCTCAAATGTGATTGGTCTCGGCTTATTTGCATGTACAATTTGGCTCCATCTCTTGTGCTAAATGTGGTCTCTCCCTAGCTCTTATCTCAAATTTTTCCTTCAATTTGTGGGTTTGAGGGTTGTAATTTAGGGATTTTGTGTTTTGAAAATGGTTTTGAAAAATTACATTGAATAATGTTAATAATTGAAACTTTGATTATAATTGTAGTAATTTCTAAGTGTTTCTTTGGATTCAATTGTAGGATTGAATGAAGAGTCAAAGGCCTATGCTGAGATGCTTTTTGATACTCTTGCTCGGCAGAGAGGGATTCAAGGAGGTTCGATTAACAAGATCCAGTTTAGGGAGTTCTGGGACTGTATTTCAGACCAAAGCTTTGATACTAGGCTCAAAATATTCTTTGACATGTAATTCTTTGTTTTAGTTAATGTAAGTGTCAAATATTTGTTGAATGCTCCATAAACATATCACCAACATTAATGTAAGTGTCAAATATTTTTTGAATTTTATTTTATTATGTGATGTACTAATTCGGCCATGTATATGATATGGCTAACTTATTTAGTTTTATTGTTTGAAGCACTTATTCCACCATGTAAATGATATGAGTAAATAGTTTAAACTCGAATACATATATCGCTTTAAAATGCCTTAAAATGATATTGTTTTCACTACATTTTATCACTTTTGATATTTCAGTGATAACTCGCCTTAAAATAATATTGTTTTCACAGGAAAATTATGTACAACCAAATATTTGAAGTGTGTAACCACAATTTTACAAAGGCGTAACCATGTTTTTTTTTTCTTTCATGTGTTTAAAACTAGTCGTGAGACATTCTAATTTACGAAAAAATGGTTACGCCTTTGACAAATTATGGTTATATTGTTCGTTTATTTGGTTATCTGTAACTTACACGTGTAAAAAAAAAAAAAACCAATTCAAGCCAATTGTCAGTGAGACATTCTAATTTACGAAAAAATAGTGGTCACGCATATGTAAAAATGTGGTCATACAGACCATATATTTGGTTAGTTTTTCTTTCCCATGTGTAAATAATATCGTTTTAGGCGAATCGAACGCATGATCTCATTTGATCACTGCACTAAAAGCATTTCCAACCATAAATAACATGTTTTACAATCGGCAAGTTTATCACGCCTAAGGACGGACAAGTTCTAATTTATGAAAAAATAGTGGTCACGTATTTGTAAAAATGTGGTCATACAGACCATATATTTGGCTAGTTTATATTTCCCAGATGTAAATAATTTCGTTTTAGGCGAATCAAACGCATAATTTCATTTGATCACTGCACTAAAAGCATTTCCAACCATAAATAACCTGTTTTACAATCGGCAAGTTTATCACGCCTAAGGACGGACAAGTTCTAATTTCTGAAAAAATAGTGGTCACGCATATTAAAAAATTTGGTCACACATACCATATATTTGGCTAGTTTATATTTACCAGGTGTAAATAATATCGTTTTAGGCGAATCGAACGCATGACCTCATTTGATCACTGCACTAAAAGCATTTCCAACCATAAATAACCTGTTTTACAATCGGCAAGTTTATCACGCCTAAGGACGGACAAATTCTAATTTATGAAAAAATAGTGGTCACATATTTGTAAAAATGTGGTCTTACAGACCATATATTTGGCTAGTTTATATTTCCCAGATGTAAATAATTTCGTTTTAGGCTAATTCATTGATATAAAAACATAGTACTTATACCACAGCAACAGAACTGAGACTAATCTTCTACTCCAAGACACATGATCCTCAATAAACAATATAATTAAGCATATGGTCCAATAACATATATAAGCATATATATAAACTGACAGTTGAGTTAACACTCCATCATCAAGATTGAATCAAATAGACAATAGGAAACTCAAATCCAAAGTAAATAAACTAGGAATTAATTAATTAATTCTCTTCATCCAATTCCTGCATTTGCTTGAGGACCTCAGCACAGCCAGAAGCAACCTCATCTGTCATGTACAACATAGCATTGGCAAACCTGTCATTGGAGGCAATGCCGTTGTAACGGGTGAGAATAACGCGTGTAGTGCTTGGTCACGCCCAGGTGCTCTTTCGCTACAACTACGCTCAGGACTGTTTATTAGCTTCACATCACACACTTCATTTGCGCGATCCTGATCCACATAGATTACAGTAATTTGTGAAACCAGATCAGATCTGATACTCCATTATCTCAAAAAGAGTGGTTATCATGTTCTCTATTCCACACCCATAACCAGCACGGCAAGGGTCACATACAACACACCCTTCAAGCAGAAAAGGGTCCCCCACCTCCTCCTTCATTTCCTTCCTTCTCACCACCACCACCACCACCTTCCTTGTCTTTCTTTGGTTGAACTACCTCAACCTTCCTCTTAAGCTTCTGTGATAAATTCTCAACTAGCTTTTTCACATCCATTGTACCCTTCACAATCACATTATCTTTCTCTTTATCAACTTTCATTTCAAGCACTCCTACACACATCAAAATCATATTCTTCATATCAAAATCATAGAAAAATAAATAAAATCATTTTTATTTTAAATATTGAAAAATAAAAACCCACCTTTGGTTTTCATAACAATTTTCCCAATCTTATTAATACATCATTGACAGTGTAGTACCAATTTCAAAACAGAAGTAGTAATTGACTGTTACATTAAACAAAAATTATATTAAAAACCAAAAAATTAAAATAAAAATGAAACAAATTAGAAAAATACAAGAACAAAAAAAGAGAAAAAAACATAACCTCTTTTTTGTCTTCATTTTTCTTCTCATCAGATTTTTTGTTTGGTTCATTTTCCTTCTTGCTGTTATCCTTCTTGGGAAGTGGTGAAATGAGTTCAACTTTCTTCTTAATCTTCTCTCCTCCATTGTTGTTCTTATCTCCTCCACTGTTGTTGTTTTCTTCTTTTTTCTCTCCTCCATTGTTGTTGATGTTGTTGTTTTCTTGAAGCCATAATGAAGGATGAAGATTGAAGAAGATAGAAGAAGAATGAGAAAAGGGAGAAAAGGAAATGGCATGAGTGAGAGAGAGAGAGATGAGCCGATTCTTGCTACAGTTGTTTGCTTTTTTTATTTATCATTACTCATTTTTTTTAATGACATGGATTTGGCCAAATTTTTTATTAATAAAAAGTTGCCAACAGGAAGGGTGTAGAGTGGTATTGCCACCTATGGTGGTATACCTATCATTACTCTTTATTTTCTACCCCTATAGATAGATATTGTTTGCCTCAAAGACGTGCACGGTGTGTAGGAGGTGTGCAGGAGGCAACATACAAAGCTGAGCAAAAAGACAGCTAACAACCCAAAGAGAACACAGCAGCAACAACAACCTAGTAGGAACAAAACCTTAAAAAACAGCCATGCCCCAACAAAAAAATCAACACAAAAAAGTAGAGAAACAGAACACAACAGAAGCGTGCGCCCCTAAACATCCGCATCAACTAACAGAAAAGGACCAAAAACTGCCAAAAACAAGCAAAAGAAAACAAAACAAGCAACACAGCCAAACTACCAAAAACTAACTCAGGAACATAAGTATCAACCAAACAACAACAGAAGGTTCCGCTAGCTCCGCCGCTCTCAACTCAAAGCAACCAACCAAAAATATACACGAACAATAGGTACAACACAAAAACAAATATGGTGTGTTGGTACAGTATATCATCTAAAGTTGTTAAATATTGGCAACTTAGTAATTTTGATCAATCTTAAATGGAAATAGCTCGAAGGAAAATTACAATGAAGCTATTTTCTATCATGTATCAGCACCATTTCACATTTCTGTCCTTTTCTTTTTCACCAGGGGTTGAGATGCCAAATAGAACTAGACTTGTTAAATTTTCAAGTAATTGTGTTAGGCCTTATTTAAGCCTTAAATGGCCTATCATTTTCAACACTTGATTTGAGTTTTCAAAATGTATTGAGCTTCAAGATACATGTTACATTAATGTTACCATAATTTTATGGTCAAGATATATGTGATATTAATGTTATTGCATGTGCATTAATATAGCTTTCAATTTGAACACCCTTCTAAATGAAATATTTAATCATTTATGCTGGTTTCTCGACTCTTGTTAGATTTCGAGGTTTATTATTTTTTCCTATGAACAACCAATTTCCTTCTGCATAAATCTTACGTAGTCTGGAGGAGATTTTCTGTTTCAATATTTGTGTTGTTAACAAAAGAGATGGTTTAGAAACATAAAATTATAAGAAATTTTAAAGATATAAGAAAGTTGAATATCTTAGTTTGTTAGGAAATGACGAGACTAAAATGATATTTGAATAGCATTGAAAGAAAATATGAAACAACGAAAATGCAAACGTAGGAGGATGCAATCGTGACCAGTGAATCTTTGGTAGTGGTTGAGAGTGTGAAAACAAAGTTGCAGGCAATGATTCTATATTTCTAAGGGAAATTGGAATTCTAGTTAAATATTAAGATTCTTCTTTAAATTAGAGAAAAAAAACTCTTCTCTTTATCGGTGTTAAAGATTTTTGTATAATGGCAAACATATTGAGTCAAAAGAATATCATTATACAATATTGTATAAAAGTCCACAAAAAATAAATATCGAGACCGAAAAATATAATAACATACTACTATAGTTTTTTTCTTTCAAAAGTTTGGGGGACCGTGGCCATTGCAAGTCCCCTTTCTAGCTCTGTCCATGGTGAGAAGACAAATCATACAATTACAGAAAGCATAAAATAGAATTACGCTTAGCAAACTACTGGTGTACGTATAGAATAAAAGTAAGCATAAAACTCGAGAACTTATTGCAGAAAAACATAAATGAGTCTACTATGTGGGGATTAGGAAGAAACAATTTAACCTGTCGTGGAATGATGATTCATGTCTGAATGACCTACGTAAGAGGTTACGGGAAAGAAGAATCAATATGTGGGGATTAGGAAGAAACAATTTAACCTGTCGTGGAATGATGATTCATGTCTGAATGACCTACGTAAGAGGTTACGGGAAAGAAGAATCAATTGTACATTTTTTTTTGTAAGGAGTGAATCTTTTAGCGGTAATTGAGATTTCATTCTTCATTGGTTGGGTATTTCAACTATTAATCCAGCTGATGTTTTGGAACATGCGGGTCAATTTGGAGTTTCAAATGGTTTCAAGAAAGATAATTGTGTTGGACTTCAAGTTGTATGGTTGGATACTAATTATATTGTTTGAAAGGACCGCAATGCAAGGTTTTTTTTTTTTTAATAAAAGAATTAACATTGGATCGGTTACTGGACCGCATCAAACATCTTTCTTGGTGGCTGTTGAGATCGCAAAACTCTCATTCTTTCATCTACTTTCATTTGTGGTGGTCCAACCCTTTTGCTTGTCTTGATTTTAATACTATTTTTTGTCCCTTTGCGACACTACTTGTGCTATAAAGAAATGTTTATTTTGTAATATTGTTTGGCCTTAAATGAGAGTTGCACATCATTTGTAGGCAAAAAAGAACTCATATATGAGTACAACAAATTATTTAATAAAAAAATATTAAATTCTAAATTACATAATTGCCCATCTTTTTAAAAGAAAATGAGGTGTTTTTGGTCCAAAGCAAAAAGTTGCTCAATGCTATATATTAGATAGGTAGGGTTTGTGGAAAGGAACCCTGGCTGCTCTTCACATTATTGTCTGCCGTCAATCATTTCAACCAAATGTAGAGAAAACGTTCCATTGGTTTAACTACACACAGGTATGCGCATTGGATCTGATTGCATCTATTCATTGTCATTTCTGCTACTTCCGTCTTCTTATTTTAATTTTTTTTTTTTACCGGAACAACTTGTTGCAGGTTCACTGCGACCTGATGATGAGAGTCCTTCGTGATTTTAATTTCTTGTCATCATCTATTATATCCTTTCTTTGGTGGTTCAATTTCGAGTGTGATTTCTTTGATTAAGAAGCGAGAAATTCGTACATGATGGGATCTGAGGTAAGAAATTCAAAAGAATGTGTCCACAAAAATTGGTACTCAGAAATCCACTTTAGATTTTATGTTTAGGGCTAGTTCATTGAATTATGGTAATGACATTCAAGACTTTGATATTTATAGATATTGATTTTGATCATGTATTGAATTATCTTTTACATGTTTACTGATTCACGATATTGATATTTATTGATATTGATATGTATAGAAGTATCATGTATAGATTATGATGTTGATCTTGTTTTGCTTTTCAAATTGGCTATGTCTGATAATTAAATGTTGAAAAATCTGTTCAACAAGTTTCAATTGAAAATACCTAATCGATAACACTAGATACCATACCATCACATTAAAGTCTCTTGATATTATGTCTTACTGATACAATCACCTAGGTGTCACATTGATTTTTTTTTTTTTTGGGATTACTAAAATGCTTTCATTTTTATTTTTTCTGCAGTTAGTTTCTTTAACCATTGACAGATTTTGCTGCGCTATCTTTGGGAGATAGTTTTCAAGGGATCCACACACAACAATGACTTCTCATATGGTCCTTTACGCCAAACTGACATGGTTGTTGCTGGTGCTGCCACCCTTTGGATTCTTTGCAAAGAGGGACATATTAGCTGGTGAAGAAATTACTCGTGATTACCAATTTAGCCAGAAGAAAAGAAAATTCCATGTTCCTGCGCCATTCAAAAAATTGCAGGCACTCTCTAAACTGACTGGCATTTCGAAAAACCCATAAGTTGTTAAATTTTACATTATGTCGTTGAACATTTTGTTGTCTGTAACATGTTGCCTCTTTATGTATGTGGGCAAAAATTCAAGTTTTAGGGATTTCATTTACGATATCACTTTAATCATAGTCAAATTGTTGTATGAAATAAGATACCGAAGCCTTTTAATGTATGTGGGAAAAAGTTCAGGTTTTAGGGATTTCATTTACGATATTACTTTAATGATAGTCAAATTGTCTTATGAAATATGACACCGATGTATCAAATTTGAACGCAGTTGTGATTTATTCCTGTGAAAATTCGTTGTTGTCTCCCTAATTACAACAATAAATAAAAATGAACTTTAATAAAATATTTGAATATGGAGTTTTGGTGAGACTGAGCCACAACACATTTTTACCAAGTATTGAAAAATTCATGTTTGCCTCAGGTGTAAAGTCATCTACTTAAGAGAAGGGAGCAAGGTTTTGCAACTCGAGAGTTTACCTCAACTCGTTTTACCTAGGTAAACTCGACTCGAGAACTCGTACGAGTTTACCTAAAATTAAAATTATATAACATTTATTATATGCAAGACATATATAAGCTAATATAATATTGTAAATAGGTCAATAATGCAAAATATGACTTAATTACAAAGGCAAATTATATCAAACTACCATAATAAAACGTCATGTTAAACTTAGCATCAAAATACAAAAATTAACGCACAAAATCATAAGTTTCACAAGTCTTGCATCCATAAAACCATCCAAAAAAGCAAGTTTCACAAGTTTCTAACGTTGTTAATAAAACTATCTAAAAAATAACCTAGTTAATTTCTTCAAAAGGTCAACAAACACCACCACCGCAACCCTAACCAGCGTCGCAATCACCAGCGTCGAAATCTGAATTTCCACCGTCGGAATTGCAACCCTAACTGGTATGTGCTCCCCTGTTCATGGTTTGAGAACTAGGAACGTGTTACTGTAAAGGTAACTGTTCGGTAAAAGTTTCAGTATTTGGATTTGTAGAAAAGGAATTAGGTTTTAAAAAAAATGGGCCCAAAAAAAGCGCCAATTTTTATTTTATTTTTTTTAGATGTAAATTCGTAAATCTCGGTAAACTCGGTCGAGTTTACACGAGTTTACCGAGTGTTAACTCGGTCAAACTCGTCAAACCTTCCGAGTTTACCAGAAACCGAGTTTACCTCAGAGTTAACACGATTTTGGTACCTAAAAACGTAAATTCGGTAAACTCGGAGTGTTAACACTCGATTTGCGGAACATTGGAAGGGAGTATCTTTTTGTACAAAACTACTGAAGTTCAAGAATAAATTACTATCCTATACTTTGCAGGTTCAGCATTTCTTTAACTTCCAGCCACGTATACAACTAAAATGTCGCAGTTGGATGGGAGACGACGTGTGGGAACAATTTATTAGAAATGGTGGTTGGGCCTAACACAACCCCACAAAACCGGCTTGTGAGGTGAGGATTGCCCCCACTTATAAACAAATTGTCAGGCCAACTCCTAACCGATGTGGGACTCTTAACACACCCCCTCACGCTCAGGATTACACATCTGAAGCGTGAACATAAATGACGGGTGGCCCGATAACGGAAACCTGACAACAGGTGGCCCATAATCGTGAAGAGGCTCTGATACCATATTAGAAATGGTGGTTGGGCCTAACACAACCCCACAAAACCGGCTTGTGAGGTGAGGATTGCCCCCACTTATAAACAAATTGTCAGGCCAACTCCTAACCAATGTGGGACTCTTAACACAATTCATGGTATATTGGGAGTTCTCTAGTTTCAGGAAAACATTTGAAACAAATAAAAGAAATTACAATTCTATGTTCAAGGCATCTCTTCACACCGGCTGATCAATTACTCATTGTTTGCATTGGAATAGAGTGATATTATAAGTTTTTATTATATTTCATAATTTCGTATTTAAAATTAATGGTACTAAACCTTCTCTTATAATTTACAGAAAAAGGTGTAGATCCATCATTGATTGAGTTCTATTTTGGATGATGTTTTTGTTTAATTGAATTCTATTGTTCGTCACTATCCTTATTAATGGTGATTAAGAGATGGGTGTCTCAGCATCCCTGAACTTATTTTAGGGATAGAAATCTAAAATACAACAAACCTTGAGGATGCCATTTCAACTAAAATTGAAAATTAACCATTTCTATTGCCATGTTAAATCATGCTGACATAAATGGTCCATTAAGGTTTTTTTTATGATGAAATATAACGGCTACATGTTCCCTCTAATCGTTCATCTTTAATAAAAAAATCATCATCCAGTTTTCCACCAAAAAAAAAAAACATCAGCCAGTTGTTATTTGGTCTCTGCTTGTTTGAACTATTGTGGGGTTAATTGCTTTAGTAGCCAAGTAGTAGACTTGTTCTAAAATATCTATAACAATTAATGGAACCAAACTTGGTTCTTTACTAAAGAAAAATATGATAAATCTTCTAAGATTGCATCACCTCAATCGATAGTGAATCATGTCAGCACTTCAGTTTCAACTGATCCTAAACTAGTTGAAACTTATGGATCATGTAATATTCATTATTCTTTACCTATATCACATTGCTTGACTTGTATTAAATCAAACTCTTGGATATTAGATTCAGGAGCCAATTACCATATTTGTTATTCTCTAAATTAGTTCACTACATACTATCATATCAAAGCTCCTTGCAAACTTTCCCAGAATCTCGATGTAAACCTCGAGTCTCTATCTGAAACAATACTCGAAGGAACACTATGCAGCTTAACTATTTGTTCAATATAAATCTCAGCTATCTTCTGCAACGGGTGATTGATTCATATAAGAATGAAATTAGCCGATTTAGTCAATCTATCCACAACGACCCAAATCGAATCACTTTCCTTCGCGGTCTTTGGTAAACCTCCACAAAATCCATCAAAATACTGTCATATTTCCACTTATGAATACTTAACGGTTTCATAAATCCAGAATATTTCTTCATAGCTGGCCACCAAAATATTTTCTTAAGGTCCTGATACATTTTATTAGCCCCCGGGTGTATGCTCAAATCACTTCTGTGACCTTCTTCTTGGATGCTCTGCTTTAGCTCTATCGAATTTGGCACATAACCCATCTTGAAATCTCACAATCCCATTCTCATCTATTCTAAAATCCACCTTTTTACCATGATTGATTAGCACTAAACGGTCAATCAACCTCAAAACCATTTTTTGCCCTTTTTAATTTCTTCTAACACATGGCTTCTCAGCTTCAGCATACCCAACTTCACACAACTAGGCGTCACCTCACATACCAAACTAATATCTCTGAATTGTTCGATCAATTCCATTTCTCTAACCATAAGCGCCAACATATGCAAGGAATTTCTATTCAAAGCATCTGCTACCACATTAGCTTTCCCGGGGTGATAATTCAGTTGAAAGTCATAATGTGATCGGAATCTGGTTAAATAGGTTATATAGAATATGAAAACATATTCAACGGAATGTATCAGATATACATATGATTAGAAAAACATATCAGATATATGTTACAAAAATTATATTCACATAAGTCGTGGCTTAGCAAGCTTTAGATTATTCTAGATAGGTCAGTTTGGAAGGAAACCTTCCCGACAACAAGAGGAGTTCCGTTGTTAGCTTGATACGATAGGAATTTTTACTGGACAATCATGGGGTGTTCTGGGGTTACACCACCCGGCCATCCCGTAAAATCAACTCAGGTTAATTGGTCGTTACACGCTAACTTAATAAATAAGTCTTGAATATTAAAACTATGTCAAAACTTGTAATCTAGGCAATTTCTAGACAGTTAGTGATCCTAGATTTCCTCAAATCACTAGCCCCAAAGGAAAGGTGGAGATCACTGAGACAATATGTCTCATCCCAATCCTTTTATTATTTTTCAGATATATAGGTGACTTGTGAGAAAGGGTATAAGCAGATGGAAGCTGTTTAAATCATGTTGTGGACGTTTCATATATTATTAATATGTACTAGTGGATATGTTCAATGATGAAGCTAGCAAATTTTTTACAAGAGGGCCAAATATAAAGAAGAAATAAAATATATTTTCAAAAATAATATATTAAACTTAATCACTTTTAGGTTGGACTTTTCTTTCCAAAAATACCCTTAACTTTTAATTTTAAATACAAATAACACATGTAACAAATAGATAATAATAAATTTAATTTAAGGAGAAAACTTATACACAATTCCTTATGAGCTGTTCTTATTAGCCAATTATAAAATAACACGTGGATTACTAATCCACGTCACTAATTGTGCCCGTTAACCCTCTTTTACCTTCGTTAACCACATATCAAACTCACAGAAAACTAGCACAAAACAAAATTTCATGTTACTTTTTTATCAGCCGATTTTATGTTGTACATCTGTATTGTTCCCCTCAATACAACCGACAAAGATTGCCAAGTATTTTCATATCCCTTCCACAAAAAACAGTATTTCCATATTATTTTATTACTTGCACAAAAAACAGTATTTCCATATGATTTTATTAATATAAGTTACTCTTCCTTAACCTTTGATCAATTGTAACAAACGTCAGCAAAAAATAATGGTAAATATTAGACTGTAAATCCTCTAAAAAAAGATTAGTAACAAACGTGAGCAAAAAATAATGTTAAAGATTGGACTTTAAATCCTCTAAAAAAAGATTA
Organism: Medicago sativa; assembly: GCF_051527215.1. NCBI lineage: Eukaryota > Viridiplantae > Streptophyta > Magnoliopsida > Fabales > Fabaceae > Medicago > Medicago sativa. The sequence continues at coordinate 31,002,055 of NC_140756.1, read as the reverse complement.
GTAACAAACGTGAGCAAAAATATATTGTTAAAGATTGGACTTTAAATCCTCTAAAAAAAATTAGTAACAAACATAAGCAAAAAATAATGTTAAAGATTGGACTTTAAATCCTCTAAAAAAAGATTAGTAACAAACGTGAGCAAAAAATAATAATGTTAAAGATTGAACTTTAAATACTCTAAAAAAAAGATTAGTAACAAACGTGAGCAAAAAATAATGTTAAAGATTGGACTTTAAATCTTCTGAAAAAATGATTAGTAACAAATGTGAGCAAAATATAATGTTAAAGATTGAACTTTAAATCCTCTAAAAAAAAATTAGTAACAGATGTGAGCAAAAAGTAATGTCAAAGATTGGAGTTCAAATCCTCTAAAAAAAGATTAGGACTCAAAGTATTTTAGAAAAAAAATTGTTAGCACTATATTAAATATTAATTATCAACCAGTTTCTGAGAGAAGAACATAATTTGTTGTCATTTGACGAGGTTGAAGGGGATACTCATAACTTATATCAACAGGAATTTGTAAACGCAATTGCTCAAGAAAATATGCCACCACATATTTTAAAGGTAAAAAAAGGTGCACCTTTGATGTTGTTGCGAAACATAGACCCTAGATATGGCCTGTGTAATGGGACACGATTGTTATGTCGTGGTTTATTTAAGAATATGTTGGATGTGGAAATCCTAACAAGAAGCAATGCTGGAAAAAGAGCATTCTTTCCCAGAATTAAATTAAAAACAAATGTGAGTTAGACTAAGTTTTGTTATTACCATAAATAAGTCATAAGGCCAGATCATTCCCAATGTGAGAATCTATCTTCCACGACATATTTTCAGGCATTGTCAATTATATGTAGCTTTATCAAGAGGAGTTTCTTAAAATTCAACAAAAGTTCTCATTAAAGAAGGGAAAATAGAAGGAGAAGATGGAGACTTTACGAAAAATGTAGCTTTTAAAGATATTCTTTTATCGTAATCATAACAATGTTTCTTTTACATAACATGTCATTTATACATTTATGATGATGTTACTAATTACTATTAGAATAAACAATAAATGATCATTATTATATCTTAATTTTATATGCAGACAAACTAAAATATGTTGAGTTCAAAAATAATTTTGTTATATGCCTTGACAATATTTTGTTTATAAATCAATAGATCAATAATTTCCATTAATATTTTAAAATTTAAAATTTTTAATCAAAATTATACAAACAAACATAATAAAATAATCACATGCGTTATAGCAGTAGAAAGAGCGCACAGACGGGCACGATAGTGCCCATCTTTCCACTAGTTATATATAAAGAAAACAACCCCTTTCAGTTCCTTTGAGCTGAATTTTTCTCTTTCCAAAATTGGCCTCAATTTTCAATACAAATAACATATGTAACAAATAGATAAGAATAAATTTAAATTTAAATATTAAAAAATGTAGCAAACACGATATATATATATATATATATATATATATATATATATGTATGTATGTATGTATGTATGTATGTATGTATGTATGTATGTATGTATGTATGTATGTATGTATGTATGTATGTATGTATGTATGTATGTATGTATGTATGTATGTATGTATGGTTTATTTCCTTTATCATTTAAAAAGTGTAACAAACTAAATGATTATATTCATACTTATTTTTTCACTATCTCAATTATACCCTTAAACAACTTTTTTGATAATTAAGATTGTTGTTGGTGTCATTAAAAAAAAAGAATTTAGATTATATTTTTTTTGTTATATTGTTGATGTCATTGAAATATATAATCATGGTTAGTTTGGTTTGTTATAACTTGAAAGCAACAAACAATTATATTTTTATTTTTTCCTTCATATTTTTTATATTTTTAGTTTTAATCAAAATCAAAATTTCACAAAAGAAACACATTTCATAATTTTCATAAGTTAGCCCAATAAAAGAGCGGAAAGACGGGCACATGAATGCCCGTCGTTTCGCTAGTTATATATAAAAGTTGAGCTTTATGAAGTTTTATGAAATCAAATTTATCTATATTTGACACTAAATTAAATAGATGATCAATAGTATATTAATATCATCCCTCTTTAAACTAACTAAATTGTTTGAAGTAGTCAAAATATCAAATAATACATTAACAGGATAGCTATATACAAAACTATATTAATTATTGAAGTTTTTTTCCTTCTTTTGGGTAGCCAATGCTACCCCATTCATATACAACCATTCGCCCCTGGATATGTTATGTATTTATACACGTAATGTGTATTCGTACTTGTAGCCAGTACTTGTTATGCACAAACATATGGTTATGTATCTTATGTTCATCAACTAGTATGTGTTTATAATACAACATAAGGCTCGTATTCGCTGTTTTTCATTCAAACGAAGTTTGTAACGTAATTTTAATGCATTCAGTACTGAGTTTAACACTTACGTTAAATATTTTAGACAAATTTAGCATGATCGTTTTATCATCTCTCTCATATTATTTTCATCTACACAAAAGAAAAATAGTTTGTAATAAAAACAAAAACATTTTAAGTCTCATCAAGACAACTAAGAAATTTAATATAATGGTATACAAGTTTACGAAAGTTTCACAATATTGTCTCACTTTTACCACCTTAATTTTTTTTTTAAATAGGTATTTGTAAAGTATTTTATAGATATTTGATGACATATTTTATAAAAAAAATCTGATACTTAATGGATATGTATTCACAATATTGGTCATTGGTTTAACAAAATGTCCAATGTCATCTCTCAAGCAAACACTATTATGAAAACTATAAAATAGGTATTTGCTATAAAGTTAGAAACCCTAAACTGTTCTTTTATTCCCAAATTTCCAAACTGAAAAATGGAACCAAAAATGAAAATGGAGATTGAGTTTCCTTCAATCTTCTTCCTCTAGCTCGATTTCCAAAGTCGTAATTTGTTCATCCTTCAATTGTTTCCTTCCTTCACACGATTTCCTTCACGCGATTTCCTTCTTTCACTGGTTTCAATCTACTATTCTTCATTGTTTTTGTCCGTTTCTCAATTCCCTTCACACCATTATGTTATTCAGATTTTGGGTTTTCACAAAAGCTAAACGTAGTTGAACGCTGCTGGAAACGAAACTGAAAAAATTGAAGAAGACGAATCTGGAACGAATATAGAAAGAATAAACAAAAAAGAAGAAGACGAAATCGATGGCTATCAATGTTGAATCTGAAAGCAAATTGAAGGATCTGTTCTTGTATACTTCAATTTGGGATTTTTTTCTCTTCAATGTGGGAAACAAAGAGCGGTTTAGGGTTTCTAATTTTATTCCCAATTTTTTTTCTTTTTAAATTTTAATATTAATTTGTGGTTTAGCTTTATGATTATTTTTAAATTTTAATGAAGTGGAAATGATGTGCAACATAGACAATGTCATGTAGAATTCACGTTATTAATGAGCTTACCACATCATCTAAAGGGGAGGGGGACCAAATTTTTTTGTTGACTTTCTAACTAGGGAGATGAGAAAGTTGGTTTTGAAAATAGGGGTATCAAAAGTTAACAATTTTAAAAATAGGGGGATCAAAATAGCATTTAAGCTACTCCATTTGAATATAAAAATGTTGTTTTGTTGATGCCATTTAAAAAGATAAGAATATACGTTATATTTTTTTTATATTGTTGATATCATTAAAAAAGATAAGTGAAACGTACCGTTTCATTTAAAAAGAAAAAGTTAGAATAAAAAATAATAATAAATAAATATTAAGAAGGATCCAGGCTCATCATTCTTTTTTCTTTCTTCTTCCACGTATCCAACTCCCTTTCCTTTTTCTTCTTCTCTGTTCCAACCCTTTTCTTCATCCTCTCCATTTTTTTTTCTTCTCCATATTCCAAATTAAGCAATCAATTATCACCTGTAACACAATTCTCTCCACAAAAAGGCTTTATCATCTCTTACAAGTGCTATTGGGTAGAATTTGAGATTTGAGTTAGTGCTCCAAAGAAGGAGAAGAATACCCATCTCATAAAACTTGTCTATTGAGACTCTTTGAGGTATATTTATCAATTTACAATTCAATTAGTGCTAATTTAGACATGGTTAGTTTGTTTAGAAATTATTTAGAGGTTAGAATATATACTATGGGGATTTTATGGTTAACTATAATTAGTGAAGTAGTAGAATGAGTTTCTAATTCATAAGAAAATATTATTGATGGTCAGATATGACGCCGGACGCTTCAGATGCTTTTTCAGGAGTGGCTAGTGAGCAAACTTAGTTGATTCGTCATAACTGTGAGTTGATAACGATCATTATCACATATTTTCACTATTAATATTATTGATATTTTGATAATTTTCTATGTTAAAGTGTTTATAAAAATGGGGAACACACCCTTCGAACATATTTCTTCTCATTGATACTTATGTTTAAAGTCATCGATATTTTTATGGTCTCTATTTGAATTTATCTATAACTTATTGAGCAAATGATTTGAAATAGAGGTTTGATTGCATATACTATGACATGAGTTTTGAGATATGGAGAAATATGGTTTTGATATATATGTTTTTGGGAATTTTCGATATTAATATATACTCACTCTGACGCTACTTGTGATTTACAAAGTTTTGGATATATTTAGGATATATTAATGGAGATTTGATTGCATATATATTGGGCACTAGTTTCGATATGATTCTAAAAACTAGTTTTGATATGTTTTTGGAATTGTTTTTTTTTCCGAAGATTTTGGTATTAATATGTCCTCGACGTGGATTTGATTTAGATTTACTTATGGCTACAAGTAGTAGATTTTCAATTGAGTTTTGATGGTACATATTTTGATCCGATATGTTGAAAATATGGTTTGTGAGATGTTTAGAGAATTTGTTTTGAAAATTATGGTTTAAATGACGACGACCTAGGTGCACCTAGTACGTAATTTCAATTAGTTAGAGTTACCCCATTAGATGGAGCCGCCCCTATGGAAAGGCCACCATTAGGAGGAGAGGGCTATCAATGAGAGGTAATCTCCCTAATTCAAAATGTTTTACATTTTGTTTTGAGTCGAGAGAAAAGAGCTATCCGTTAGATGGAGCCGCCCCTATGGAAAGGCCACCAATAGGAGGAGAGGGCTATCAACGAGATGGAGCTAGTTCTCGATTCACCCATTTTGATTATTTTACTATATTGAGTTTACTATACTTTAAAAACATTTTTGTTTTTGAGTCGAGGGAAAAGAGCTATCCGTTAGATGGAGCCGCCCCTATGGAAAGGCCACCAATAGGAGGAGAGGGCTATTAACGAGATGGAGCTAGTTCTCGATTCACCCATTTGATTATTTTCATTAAAGTAAGATTTTGATACTTTCTTTAAAGTTGATTATTTTGGTATTATTAAATGAAATTTGATTTTATATTCTATTTGGATTTGATTATTTCTATTTCCTTTTCCATTATACGCGATTTCTATATTTTCTTTAAAGTTGCGGATTTGGGTTCACTTCTTTACAACATTGAAATTGTAATATAGTCTTATTGGGTTTAATAAATTTACAAAGATTTTTAATCTTCATGGCACACTTGATTGTGAGTTTATTACATTTTTATACGGCTAATAACTTTGTAAATTAAATTTGATTTGATAAAGTAAGTAATCGTGCCCATGTGTGTTTCCCTTCTAGTTGGTGATGGTTGTTGTCTCTCACTAAGTCCTTATGGCTTACTCTTTCATTTTCTATTTTTTTTCAGATTCCCAAGCAGCAAAGTAGAAAGCTACTAGTAGACTTGAAGTTCATCTGTGTCACTCTGTGGTAGGTTTCCTTGATGGATGTCTCTTTTGTTTATGTATATGTTGAATCAGAGTATCTGCAGCTATTTGGAGTTTAGAAATGTCTCACTTTGAGTTGTACAAATATGTAAAATGTCACTTTGGAATTCTGGTTGATGATAATAGTTTATGAACAGGATTTACATCTTGGAAATGTTGAAAATACAAAGGATACTCTGTCGAAATTTTCGTAGCTATTATTTTGAAATGAAAGTCAAATTCAGAATTGTTTAAATTATAGTTTGTCAAGTGTCGTCAATAGGCTTGCCGGACTAGGATGTTCTAGTTCGTGCGCCGGTCACGATTGTGTATTTTGGGTCATGACAATAAGTATATTTTATGACAATACGAAAGTATAAAATATCTATTATCTTTTATTTAGAAGGAAAAACTATTTTTTATCTATTCCTATAATTTTAATCAAAATTTCACAAAAGATATTGTTTGTAATTTATTGGCATTAGCGCAGACACGACCGTCGAAGGCTAGTTAAAAATAATTTTTTTTGTTAATATTTCTTGTTTTGACAAATTGTGAATATGTCAATTCAGTAAAATTGTGTATTGAGATGATCCAGAAAGTTTTGATGTTTATCGAAAAGATCCTTTATTATAAAAGCTAGACTTGGCTAGCAAACATGTTGCCCTAATTTGCCCTAATCCCTAGCATTTTTCCCCTCCTAAACATGCTAATCTAATCTCACCCGTTGGTTCGATCTCTATTCTCAAACTCCTCATTTTCTCTCATACTAGACCAATGACCCGTGCTACCGCACGGGTCCAACCACGTAAAACTTGATCGGAACAATAAAAATAATGTAACCATACATTGGCGATAGAAGTTTTATATCATACATAACAAAATGAAATGGTAGCATACATAACAAAAAGGTTTGAAACTCAATCGTATAAATCACTGGAATTGAAAAAAAGCAAAACAACAAAAAAATTAAAATATATATTATATAGCGCCAATAGGTTAGTTTATAATGGCTAGATGTATAAATATGACCTCAATATATAAATAGAAACTCACTTACGCGTACATCGCCGAATATCGCACCCTTTGAATCGAAAATCTGCACAAAGTTAAAGGGAGAAGACAACTCTTTATAGAAAGTTTTTAACGTAAATGACAATTGTAAATCAATTGGTATTAATTCCTATTAATTGCAGCAATTAATAGCCTTAACCGCGTATTGCTTTGTAAATACTCACAACGTTAATTCATGGACATTCTCGCTTGCACCGCGCATTGATTTATAGAAAGTTTTTAATGTAAATGGCCCTTGTAAATCAAACGGTAGTAATTCCTATTAATTGCAGCAATTAAAAGCATTAACCGCGTATTGCTTTGTAAAGTCATAAGAAATAATTCACGGAAATTCTCACTTGTACCGCGTATGGCTTTATAGAAAGTTTTTAATGTAAATGATCACTGTAAATCAATTGGTAGTAATTCCTATTGATTAAAAATTTTAACCGCGTATTGCTTTGTAAAGTCATAAGAAAACGGTTAGGATTTCTTGTGACATTATATGAAAAAAAACTATACATTTAAAACGTAGTAGACAGTTATATGTTCGTGGGAAGGAAATACTACAGAAATCATCTTTGAAACCTGCAGCATGTTGACAAAGGTATCTGTAGTAATGCTACACCCCACCTGAGAGAGGATATATGCAAAACGATTAATTTTCATATAGTTGTGATTGCGCAAAAGTGACTGAAATTTTTAAAAGTTTACGTTATGAAAAAACAATTGATTTTTATATAGATGTGATTGTTTCAGGGATCTGTAAAAGTTTTGACATGCTAATATTGTATGTATTTCAAAAATATTAGACTTCAGAAACTACTACTAAAAAGTGAGCATCTACAAATCCTTAGTCGTCGAGTCGAAATATGCTTCGAATAATATATATTTTCATAGTTATAGCCTAACTGTAAATTTCAAATTGGATCCATGTCATTTTTGACCTATTAACAGATCATATATATTACTTGATAAATTCGGTAAATATAACTTGAAACAAAATTGTTGCTAGATAAATTTGGTTGCTAGAAATGCAGAATTGTAAATATACTCCATAGATGCTGTTTGGATTACAAAACCATAAACGAAAAAGATAAATACTCAATCTAAGTAGAAAAACGCAGAAAAGAAAGCAGATTAAAATTGTTCAACTTTCATAGAAACTCAATATTTGTCTGAAGGTTCAACTCATTATTTCGCAGAGAAAAGCAGAAAAGACCGCTGAAGAGAAACTCATTATTTTTCTTTTGGCTCAACTTTCACATGAACCATTTTAGTTGGTTTGGTTATAGATTCCTCCCCAATTTCTATGACACCACCTCCAGCTGAAGTATTACCATCAGAAGATCTCTTTCTTTCAGATGTGGTTGACAGAGTTCCCAGTTTGTTGGAGTTGCTGCAAGAATCATCTAACTCAGCCAAATCCTAAAAGGAGAATAAAGGCATATCAGGATGATATAATTCGGCCATCAGAATGCTATAAAAGCATAAGATCAATTAGTCTGCTTATAAATTTATCACCAAATTATTGGCATCACTACCCAACGCAGTCAACTCTAATTCCGTATCAACACCATCATCATCAGTTGAATCCTGTTAAAAAGACAGTTTCTTCCGTGTCAAAATTCTAATATATAACGGCATGCGCAAGAATCCATACCGATATGATAGTACAAAAAAAATATAAACAAAAGAAAACTTGAGATTGTATTTCTTGATGAATTCATTGATGACTTCAACATCATCAGTAGCCCTTTTGACACCATAGTTCCTCCACTTCCTATTGATATTACCATCACTAACCTCCACCTTAAAGAGCATTTTTTTGTCCACAAAAAAGTTGAAATCAATAGGATAACCAATTGACTTGTTCTCAGGCTGCACCAAGCAATTGGGAGTTTGTAGTGATTAGTGTTGACTTGAATCTGCATATAAAATATAAAACTAAGAATAAGAAAGCAACCTTGTTAATTTCTGCAATTAAGTTTTGGACATTCCTTCCTATGAACTGGGTGACAATACAATCAAAGAGAACAAATGTTGTCGAGCCATAATCATCCATGACAATGACATGTAGCTTGAACCTACAATGGATTGATTAATGATATCAGTTATAATCCAATTTAATTATTTTCATTGATATGTTTCATATAAAAAGCGGCATATTTACCTCGGAACAGCGCTTTTGCATTCCTTGCATCTTTTGCAAGATAGTTTTCCATCAACCACGGTAACCAACAATGAATACATCAAAGGCAGCGATCATATAATTGATTTGGAGGGAAAAAGGGGGTGATTAGGGCACTAATTGGCATTAACTACGATTTTATTCGCTAAATGAATACATACGATATGATTCCCTAAATAGAAAAGTTTACTACTCGTTGGGAGTTTTGGTGATTTGATTGACATTAACTACGATTTTAATGGACATTATGACACATTTGTATGAGATAGGAAATGAGTAGTTACGATTTTATTCGCTAAATGAATACATACGATATGATTCCCTAAATAGAAAAGTTTACTAATCGTTGGGAGTTAGGGTGATTTGATTGGCATTAACTACGATTTTAATCGACATTATGACGCATCTGTATGAGATAGGAAATGAGTAGTTTGAAACATATCATTTGAATCAACGGCTGAGATTAGATTAGCAAGGAATTCACATCAACGGCTAAGATCATATAATTGCTTAGGAGGGAAAAAGAGGGGGCGATTAGGGCAAACATGATAGCTTGGCAACTCTAGCTTTTATAAGAAAGGATAGGGTGAATTAGGGCAAACATGGTAGCCAAGCAAGTCTAGCTTTTATTTTTCGTGACCAATTGATATAAGTTCGTTTTAATGGATGTTTATGATTTTTTTTATTAGCAATTAGTGTAGGGGATTGTTAAATGAATTGATTAGCATTTAATACATCTTTAATTGCATTAACGAAGTTATATGAGGAAACATTTTTAGAGTTTGAATCAACGGGTGTGATCAAATGTGAAAATAGAGTTTGAACGGGTGAGATTAGAGTAGCAATTAATACTTGTTTAGGAGGGAAAAATGCTAGGCATTAGGGCAAAATATGGTGAATTAGGGCAAACATTGTAGCCAAACAACTCTAGCTTTTATAATAAAGGAAAAAATGCTAGGCATTAGGGCAAAATATGGTGAATTAGGGCAAACATTGTAGCCAAACAACTCTAGCTTTTATAATAAAGGATAACATAGTTAATGCTAATTGAAAACAAATAACACACTTTTAATGCAATTTAAAACGATTAACACACTATTAATGACAATTGAAAACGTAGTTAATGCCAATTCGATTAACAACCCCCTACAAACTTTTAAACCATATCATCTCCTCATGTTAACTGTAGAAACTTTTAATATTAACGACTGCATACCAATTATCCTCTCCTACCATCATTTTTACTTCAAAACAATTTAGACTTCAAAACAATGGAAAGTGATGCACTAACTCTCTTAGCAATGCACTCCTTGAAGGGTACAATGTTTCATCTTCTTTCTTGATCTCTTATGTGTTGTTTCGTTTATATTTTTCAGCTTGCGCTAATTTTTTTGAATCTTTGATCTTTTTCAGCTCCTTTGATCTTCTTTCTTTGATCTTTGATGGTGTTTACCGGTGCTGGACAGTTTGGGATTAATGTGATTAATCGATCAGGACGTGTTGTGGATCCTCCTCTTTCTATTCCTTCTATGAAATTTGAAATTGAGAAAATTATCGTGCCAGCCTTTGCATTTGAAGGCGTTCCGGTCACAAGTGAAATCCTCACATTCCATCATGATGACATAAATTTTCAAATTTGGTGGAGAAGTATTTAACTGGTTTTGATGTCACTTCTGGTTTATGGTATTTTGTTTTTGTATTACATTGTTTTTTTATCATGTCCATTTCTATCACCTCATATAAAAATTTGGTTTTATATACGAATTTTTTTTGCAGATGCTTATTTACAAGGGCCTGTGTGATTTAACTATCGGGAAAAAGACCACTTCATTGACAATGATTGATGATTGTGGAAACAAGTGGAATTGCATCACTATATTTGGAACCATGCCACATCACCACATCAAGCTTGGTGGAGGATGGAAAAGAATGGTTCAGGCGCGCATACTTGAGGAAAGTGTCATGGTTAAAGTTGGGTTTCCACATGCTGGCATGAACGACACCATCTACATTCAAGTCAAGCGCCCAACTGTCGTGAGAGTTCGATGTCTGCAATGCAATTGACGGAGTTCAGTTTTTAGGGTTTACGTAGATGGATCCATTTTGATGTTTTTGAATTATCTTTTCATTTTAATGAAATTTATTTTATTGTCATTCCAGTTTAGTGTGCTCTCTTTTTGAATTACAATGCAATTCATGATCGATAGACAACTAGAATAGGAGCCATAAAGACTCCATAAAGACAACATAATCAACAAATTACTTCATAACATTTTATTGATACCGTAATAAGATTTACTACATCACTTTTAGTTTTAACTAGCCTTAAGCAAAAAATATTGTATAGATATCACGAAAAATCTTCTATGGGCGACAAAAAATTGATGCAATATATTTTTTGTTAAATTTTCTGTTTCCATTATTTACGGAAATGGTACTTTTTTGATGCTCTGCGTTTGTCTTTATGATGTGATTTAAGATCAAGCAATGCAGGGCTATGTGCAATTCTATTAACAAGTAGTCAATTTTATTTTGATACTCACATTTACGTGCAAGGATAAAATGAAAATTACCACGTAGCTATTGCTAATCAAATAAAAGAAAACAATAATGATATTTATGGAACTTAATGACATTTCAGGAAGAGTGAAAGTGAGATTAGCACGTAGCTATTACAGAAATTGAATTACTTATTTGACTGTCATCCATGTAACAATTCAAATTTAATTTTTTTTTTGAAATTGATTAATGATATTTGATTGTGAATAATAGAAACTTATTGCTCATTATTGCTAATCGTTAACATCATTGTGAATAAAAGAAACTTATTGCTCATACGAAATGGAAAAGGTTAGTAGTGCTAATCGAATAAAAGAAAAAAGTAATGATATTTATGGAACTTAATAACGTTACATTTCATGAAGAGGAAAAGAAAGATTAGCACGTACTTATTTCAAAAATTAATACGTATCAAGGTTAATTGCTTTTATGTAGTATGCACTAATTGCTTTTATTGCTTTTCGTATAGGAATTACTTTTAATTGCTATAACTAATTACTTTTAATTGCTTTTCGTATAGGACTTGATTGCAGAACCGTTTTAGGTGCATATTTTCGTATAGGAATTGCTTTTAATTGCTATAACTAATTACTTTTAATTGCTTTTCGTATAGGACTTGATTGCAGAACCGTTTTAGGTGCATATTTTTGTATAGGAATTGCTTTTAATTGCTTTTATGCAGTATGCACTAATTGCTTTTAATTGCTTTATGTATAGGAATTGCTTTTAATTGCTATAACTAATTGCTTTTAATTGCTTTTCGTATAGGACTTGATTACAGAACCGCTTTAGGTGCATATTTTCGTATAGGAATTGCTTTTAATTGTTTTATGCAGTATGCACTAATTGCTCTACCAATTACTACCTATTAAAAGCAATTATGACTGCAATGATGATATTAACATAAGACTCTCCAACATTTATGACTAATTGCATTTAATTGCTTTTATGCACTCTGCAGTAATCCACGAAATGTGTGAGAATTGTTTTTATTTACAAGGTTAGTACTGCTAATCGAATAAGAGAAAAAAGTAATGATATTTATGGAACTTAATGACATTTCATTTCATAAAGAGGAAAAGAAAGATTAGCACGTAGTTATTGCAAAAAAACGTTTAGGAGAATTAACTGTCCTCCATGTAACAAGTCAAATTTCAAATATTTATAAAATTGATTAATGATATTTGATTGTGAATAATAGAAACTTACTGCTCATTATTGCTAATCGTTGATGGAGATGGATAGAGCACTAATACGACCTCAAATGTTGTTTATCATGAAGTCTTTCGTAATGTATCTTTATGGTTAATGTTCAAACCTTTTTATTATGTATGCTACCATTTCATTTCTGTCAACTATATATGTTTACAATATTGCGATTGATTCGATTAACTTCTACGTGGTATGACCCGTGCGGTAGCACGGGTCAATAGTCTAGTTAGGTTAACATTCGTCTAGAAAATTAGGTTAAGATTAAAAGGAGTTTAGGTAAGCTCGAGTTGTAAAACCTTCATTAAAACACAATAACACACATGATATAAATACGATCAATCTTGCATCTGATTTTTCTAAAAGTAATCTGCCTCACATCACAGCCTTCTTGTTCCTTCCATTTGATATTGAGAATTGAGAAACCTATGGCTCCAACAAACCAAAAGGTTAGTAACCATGTTCCTGAAGATATCGTCTTCTCTATTTTTTCAAAACTACCTTTGAAATTTTTGAATCGGTTTACTTGTTTAGGCAAGTCTTGGACTCTTTTATTTGAAAACCCTTATTTTATGAGCATGTTTCACAAAAATATTGTTTTCAAATATCGTTCATTGTATGAAGAAGAAAGTCTTCTTCTAAACTATTTTGTTAGCACTGAGAATCAATGCAAGTTGTATTTGCTTTCTAGTGAGAGATTTGAGAGAAAAGTTCAAACGAAGTGGCTACATCCTTTTGACCAAAAACCTGGCTATTATCCATGTATTTTAGGTTCCGGTATTAATGGTACTCTTTGCATCTATGATGCTTACGATCAGTCAACTACTGTGTTGTGGAATCCAGCTACAGAGGAATTAAAAATTATTCCCGAAAATAAGGCTCGGATATATGAACATGAACCTCATTTTAATATTCATGGATTTTTGTTATGATCATGTTAGAGATGATTATAAGATCCTTCAACGTGTTATTTATATTGGAGATGATTGTGATCAAGTGGCACCACCCGGCTATTGGGATATATATAGTCTACGAAGTAACTGTTGGAAAAAACTTTATGTTGATATGCGACAACGTTATTTGACTTCGGAAGGTTCGGTGGTGTACTTAAATGGGGTTTGCCATTGGTGGGGAAAAACATATCGTCAACCAATTGAAACATTTGTGGTGTCTTTTGATCTGGCCAATGAGGTTCCTGTTACCACTCTCTTTCCCTTTGATTCGCACGGTTTAAAATGGTTCGATAGACACTTGACAATGTTAAATGGTTTTGTTGCTATGATCATAACTTCTGCAAAGAACACTCCTTATTTCCACATATGAATATCAGTTTTGGGAGAACCCGGTGTCAATGAATCATGGACTAAACTTTTCGATGTTGGACCCATATCCATCATCGACCATCCTATTGGAGCAGGGAAGAAGGTTGATATATTTTTGAGAAAAGATGATGGTGACCTTGCTTGTCTTGATTTAACTACTGGAGTAATTGAGAACATTGGTGTTAAAACAGAAAGCTTTTGTTCTTCTCAAACAGTAATTTACAAGAAAAATATCATTCCAATCAGAGGAATAAAGAATTAGGTATTTGTTGCCTAAGCTTAATGTTTTCGCTCTCCAGATTCATGAGCATAGCTGCTATGATTTATCATTTTATTATCAACTTTTAAGGTTTAAGTTCTCTTTAGTGTAAGGTAAATATTTCTGTGGAACATTTTGATTGTGTTGGTTTCTATTTTAATTGTATTATGCATATGTTCTCTATTTTGTGTTGAGACAACATATTCTGGGAGTTTTTGGTATTCTAATGATAGTATATCAGTTTGAACTTTAGTACATCTTGTTTGTGCTTTCTGCGCATTATGTTTTATGTTGTGATTATTTATTTACTGAATCATTGTTATGGAATTTCAGAGTTATCAAACGACAATCGGTAGTAGATTACGCTTTTCTAAGTAATGTCATACTCCAAACATCTTGTACAAATTTTGAAAATCAAACGACTCATTTAAAATAAGAAATATTGTGTTGAGTGAGAAAGCGTAGAAACCATCAAGATCCTTATTGGAAATCCTTATCGTAATCTCTCTCGCTCTCTGCCTGTTTCTTTCCCTTTGCTTTTTAATTCTTAAGTATTCTACAAAGGTTTTATGACCTTTTTTTTTGCTAAATCTTAACTAATAGAGAATTTAATTAGTGTTAGAACATCAATCTGGTTCAATGATCAAAAGATACGAAAGAAAAGCAAACACAGAACGCATGATATACATGTGATTTCAAAGTTCAGCCAATCCAGCTCGATATTGTACTATTAATCATGTTTAAGATTTTATCAGAGCTCTTTATCAGATTAAAAGTTGCACAACCTTAAGATAACATACTCCTGCTAATGATATACTTGAATTGCAAAACTGTGTTATGTGTGATACCTTTGATGAAGATTGCTGTAATATCCCGCCTAACAGTATCGGAATATTACCCGTTGACCGTGTCAGATGAATGTAATTCATGGAAAGTAAGTTAATGGAAAATATTTTTACGAGATGTCAGCTTTTTACGGGAAGAGTATCAGAGTTGTTTTAACACGCTTAAGGCAGGGGCAAAATGGTAATTTCACATGGAAAGGATATTTATTTGATTTTGGGGCAAAATATCTCATTTCCTTCTTATCTTTCTCTCTCTAAGTTGGGATTGCTCTCTCTCCTCTCTTCTCCCTCACGCCCTTTCTCTCTTTCTTTCTCCAAACTTTCTCAAGTTTCTTTCCACCAAAGAATCATGTTAATTGAGGATCTTTCAAGATCTTTGTCACTATGAGCTTGGGAATTGTTGGTTGTCTCTACTCTCTATTCTTCTCTTCTCAAGAAGTGGTTCAAGGATTTAGGGTTTGGTTTTGATCAAGAGGCTAGAGCTTTAAGTTGTTGTCTTGGGAGCTCTTAATGAATATGTTTTATGGGATTGGTGAACAAAGCAAGAAACAACCTTGAAGTTGGATTTGTCTTGAAGTCAAGAGTTAGAGTTGGTTCATGGTATGAAGGAGGAGGTTTCAAGCTAGGTTTCCTTCAAGATCAAGAATCATGGTTCTTGGATTGCAAGAAAGAGCAATAAGATGGATTGGTCTAAGTCAAGGAAGCATGTGTTCAAGCTAAGGTTTTGGCTTGTTTGGACTTGGAACTTTGTGATGCTTCAAGAACTTGATTAGGTGAGTTCCATAGATAGATTTCCCACCCTTTAGGATTATGTTTATGTCATGCTAGAATGTTATGAAAACTATGAAATTCTAGGGTTTTTATCTAGTGTTATGTTGCCCTTTTCTTTGTTATGCTTGCTATGCTTGTGAATGCTTGCTTCCAGACTGTTTTTCAGGTTTCCTATGACCACTAGAGATGTCATATGCCTTGGGACACTTAGTGATGATGATTTTTGGCTTAAAACTACTTTTGTGCAGGTCCTGAACTGCACTAACTCGCCACTGCGAGTACAGAGCTCGCGAGGCGAGCAGGAAGAGTCGAATGGGGGTGGTTGCTCGCCCCAAGCTCGCCACTGTGAGTAGCTACTCGCCACTGCGAGTAAGCTTGCTCGCGAGGCGAGTGAATGGTGGCTGCTGCCCTGTTCGCTCGTCTCGCCTGTTTGTCATGCTCCGGTTCGGCTTTCTCTCACATAAACTTTTATAAATGTAAAACCTTCATAACTAAACCCCAAGGCATAGGTTTTTCAATTAAATCTCTTGTAAGGGCAAGTATTTAACAAGGTAGTAAAACATAACATATGAGAGAAATATGTCATGAATGGGGTAGCAAGATATACTTGAAGTAAGGGAAACTAGAGCCTCGACTTAGTCGTCGAGAACTAGATAGTTAGCAAGAATCCCTAGATGATAAGACGCGAAGCATGTTATCTTCGCACATGATTAAGGATAAGATAGTAAGCATGTTAAGTTGTGGTTTGATTAGTCAATCACTCCACCATGATTAGGTATGTATATGAACAAGTAAGAGTTTACCACTAATCGGTTCGATTAAGGTTCCGAGGTAAACGATCAAGTATGTACATGTTTAATTTATGTATACGATAAGACCATGACTAATAATTAGGTGGCATGTCTCTTGCTATCCACATCAGGGGGATACAAGAGGTTCTCGATCTAAGGGGAACGATTCAAGCCGTAAGGGACCCGCATGTCACTGAAATAAGCAAGACGTAGGTGCTCGTGTCTCTTGTTATCCACGCTAGGGGGATACAGGAGGTTCTCGACCTAAGGGGAACGGTTTAAGCCGCAAGGGACCCGCACGACACCGAGGGAGTCCGATGTACGTACATCGGTCATGTATGGGATTGATCTCGGGGTTACTCCACCCGGGACTATCCGTAAAATGAACCAAGATAATTGTTTGTTCAACGCTAACATAATAATTAATGAACTTAGATACGTTTATGTATGATATGATTATGATTATGTTATGCCCATGATTATGCAAGAGTGAATCCATGCAAGTTTATGTTTAAGAATAAGAGCATTAGATGCTACATGATAAGTACAAGGCATGGAATAGAACAAGTAAAGAACATGATACCGATGACGATCTTAGGTTTCCCCTAATCGTCCGATTTAGAATCGTGCCATGATTATGTTATGTTTAGGCCTTGGTACATAGAGTGTATTCTTGGCAATGCGGTTTTAGACTTCCCCTCGACCGCCATGACACGTATAGGAAGTGAAGCCTATAACAAGTTAAGATAAAACTATGACGGCTCTAGTATGCACTACCATCTAAGTATGCAAGTCCCCACACACGTATAATCAACAGTCAGGTTGTAATGTAGACACGTGGTGACCGTAGGTTTCCCCACGAGGTTGCCTATAGCCTAGGATTTAGGGGAACTCACTGAGACATTATGTCTCATCCCAATCCTTATTTGTTTCAGATATCAAGGTGGACGTCATGGTATTAGCCGGATGGACTTTCAGCAAGAGCTCGTTCGTACCCGGAGCATGGAGAATATGGATTTCAAGGATGTACTTAAGTTATATAGATAAGATATGTTGTATTTGTTATTGCACGAACGCGTTTTGTTGTATGTAAATTCATTCGAAATTTTCATGTTGTATATTTTAATGTATCCAATACTAAATTAAACGCACGTGCTAGACTTTCTAGATACGTCTAGTACGGGTGTTACAATTGCATACTCCTTTTGTCACATCGGTCAGGTAGCAATATCATTTGGAGTCGGAAATTTTTTTATCCAAATTTAGTTTCTATTTTAATTATCAATAGTAGCGCTGTGGCAAATCTTTTTTCAGCTTGCTCAGAAAACTGTGTTATGTGTAATACCTTCGATGAAGATTGCACTGTTTTGTTGTTTGATTTGGATCCTTCGGAACCAAAGTAACAATAAATTGTGGAACAACATTTTGGATATGAGTTATCAAGCAATTGATCAAGCAAAGGTTTGATTAGATGATTGGAATCTTGCACGCTGCAGCAGAGCTGCTGCTGTCACCCTGCAGCACAGTCTGCATTTGCTGTCACAGATGGGATAGTTTCTTGCAGCCGATATAGTCCCAGCTGATGCTGCTGCTATGTTTTCTGATGCAGGGACAAAATTGAAGTTGAAAAAACCGGTTGCAGGTAATTATAAGTGTAATATCAATGCCTTTTTTCAATCAATTTGAATAAGATTGTTATTGGGATTTGTATCCGGGATGATCAAGGTCAATTCATGATTCCTAAAACCAAATGATTTACTCCAATTTGTGATGTGGATATTGGCGAAGCTCTCGATCTTTTATCAGGTTTGCAACAGGTTCATGAATTACATTTATGTCTAAGTTTCTTAGAATGCAAGCAAATGAGGTCACTCATGCTTTAGTAAGAGTAGCCACATCTTTAGCTAATTTCAAAAATATTGATTGACAGTCCTGCTTGTATTAACAATATTTTTATGAACGAAATGCTGAAGTAAGTTTGAGTAAAAAATGATAGTACAGTTAGTGTCAACTTTCCTGAAGAGAAGAAGTTAGCATTATTGTTTAAAGAAAATAAAATATTTCAATAGAAGCACAACTAGGGGAAATGGATTCAATAGTCATAGCAAAGTTTTTTTTTTTTTTTAGAGACACTCATAGTAAAGTTGATAACTTAAGACAGTCATCTATTGAATCTCATCTCTGACCATTTATTATTATAAAGTTCAAACCAATCTTAATTTGCTTTTCATAATTGCTATCTAACAAATCCAATAACTTTTTGTTCAATTAAAATATAATTATTAGTATAACGCAATCCTCGAGTTCACACTCGGTCTTACCATTTTAATTTTACTACTTTCATGATTTTGAACACTTGCGAAAATTGCTATGAGGAAGATAAACTATATCTATCATATCAAGAAAACTCGAAACCTTAATTCCTCAATAAAAACTACAATACGATGAATTGGAAGATAAAAACTAGATTAACGAGGGTTGCACATGGATTACATAGAGATTAGATGAAGAAATACCAGAATTACCAAGTGAAAAAAAAAAAAAGAGAGACAGACATGAATACAACATTAATTAAAATATCTAATTAAAAATATGGAATTTTAAATTACAAGACTACCCATCACTAATATTATATTTGAAATTACATAATTGGCCATCACTTTAAAAGAAAAGGTGGGGTTTTATGGTCCAAAGTGAAAAGTTGCAAAATGCTGTATATATTAGGCAGATAGGGTTTGCAGAACCCTAGCCACTGCTACCCACCTGTTCTTTCCACTGGCCGCTCTTCACTATACATCAACTCACACAGGTTTGCATTGGATCTGAATCCACTTTTTTGCATCAATTCATTTTGGATCTTATTACTTCCGTGTTCTAATTTAATTTCTTATCTGTAACAGATTGTTGCAGCTTCATTGTGACCTGATGATAGTCCTTCTTCGTGATTTTAATTTCTTATCTATGATGTCCTTTCTTTGGTGGTACAATATCGAGTGTGATTTCTTTGATTAAAAAGCGAGAAATTCTGACAGGATGGGATCTGAGGTAAGAAGTTCAAAAGGATGGATCCACAAAATTGGTACTCAGAAATCCACTTAGATTTTATGTTTAGGGCTAATTGATTGAATTCTAGTAATGGCATTCAAGACTTTCATATTTATTGATATTGATTTTGATCATGTATTGAATGATCTTTTACATGGTTACTGATTCATGATATTGATATTTATTGATATTGATATTGATCATGTATAGAAAGTATCATGTATAGATTATGATGTTGATCTTGTTTTGCTTTTCAAATTGGCTACCTCAGCTAATTAAATGTTGAAAAATTTGTTCAACTAGTGCCAATGGAAGATCATTTCGGAAGAGGACTCTTGGAAGTGATGCTCAAAATCTTCTCAAATATTTTCAGAAGATGCTGGGTGAAAACCATGGTCTTGAAGGAAATGATTGGCTTGAAGCAGTGTATAATGCTCGCAAACAATGCTTACTTTCGTGACACATTCTTTGCTGCTTTAACTTCAAAACATGGAGCAAGCTCCTTTTTCGATGGCTATATAAACCAACAGACAACCGTGCCTTTATTCTTTAAGCAGTATGAAAAATGTCTCGAACATTCATTGGAAAAAGAAATTGAAGCGGATTACGAGACCATTTGTACCGAACCATTATTGAAGACTCCGGGCACCAATGGAAAAACAGGCTGCAAATTCATACACTAAGAATATTTTTGCAAAGTTTCAGGAAGAACTCGTGAAAACTTTTGCTTATACTGCAAATAAAATTGAAGATGATGGTGTGGTCCGTAAATACAGGGTTGCAAACTTTCAAGATAATCGCGAGGCATACATGGTCAGTGTTCCGTTAGATATTTCTGGAGCAAAGGCAAATTGTAGCTGTCGAATGTTTGAATACTCAAGTATTCTATGTCGACATATACTGACTGTCTTCACTGTTACAATTATTCTTACTCTTCCATCACACTACATTTTGAAACGCTGGACAAAGAATGTAAAATCCAGTGTTGGAACAGATGAAGAAATACCAGATCCACTCGGCATTGAAAATATCACTTCACGTTTTAATAATTTATGTCGAGAAGCATTAAGCTTGCAGAAGAAGGGGCAGTAGCTGTAGAGACTTATAACGCTGCAAAGGATGCCTTAAGAGAGAATACTAAAAGGGTTAGTGATATGAAGAAAAATGTTGCAAAAGTCGCACCTCCAACTCTGAGCACTCGGGGTAATGTGCCTCTTTATGTAAGTAGGCAAAAGTTCAGGTTTTAGGGATTTCATATACGATATTACTTTATTGATAGTCAAATTGTTGTATAAAATAAGATACCGACGTATCAAATTTGAACGCAGTTGTGATTTATTCCTGCGAAAACTCGTTGTTGTCTCCCTAACTACAACAATAAATAAAAATAAACTTTAATAAAATATTTGAATATGGTGTTTTGGTAAGATTGAGCCACAACACATTTTTACCAAGCATTGAAAAAATTCATGTTTGCCTCAGGTGTAAAGTCATCTACATAACAGAAGGGAGTATCTTTTTGTACAAAATTACTGAAGTTCAAGAATAAATTACTATCCTATACTTTGTGGGTTCTGCATTTCTTTAACTTCCATCCACATATACAACTAAGATGTCGCAATTGGATGGGAGACGACGTGTGGAAACAATTGACGGTATATTGGGAGTTTTCTAGTTTCAGGAAAACATCTGAAACAAATAAAAATAAATCACAATTTTATGTTCAACGCATCCCTTCACACCGGCTGATCAATTACTCATAGTTTGCATTGGAATAGAACGATTTTATAAGTTTTTATTATATTTCATAATTTTGTATTTGAAATTAATGGCACTAAACCTTCTTTTATAATTTACAGAAAAAGGAAAAAGGTGTAGATCCATCATTGATTGAGTTCAATCTGCATTGGAATAGAATGATATTATAAGTCCTTATGCTATGGTTTTGTTTAATTGAATTCTATTGTTCCTCACTATCCTTATTAAGGGTGAAGAGATGGGTGTCTCAGTATCCGTGAACTTATTTTAGGGATAGAAATCTAAAATACAACAAACTTGAGGATGCATTTCAAAATTAACCATTTATATTGCCATGTTAAATCATGCTGTCCATTAAGGTTTTTTTTTTTATGATGAAATACATGTTCCCTCTAATCGTTCATCTTTAATAAAAAAAAACATCATCCAGTTGTTATTTGGTCTGCTTGTTTTAACTATTGTGGGGTTAATTGCTTTAGTAGCCAAGTAGTAGACTTGTTCCCAAACATTTATAACAAGTAATGGAACCAAACTTGTCTTTTTCTTTTTCACCATGTGTTAGGCCTTATTTAAGCCTTAAATGGCTTATCATTTTCAACACTTGATTTGAGTTTTCAAAATGTATTGAGCTTCAAGATACATGCTACATTAATGTTACTATAATTTTTTGGTCAAGATATATGTGATATTAATGTTATTGCATGTGCATTAATATAGCTTTCATTTCGAACACGCTTCTAATTAGAATATTTGATCATTTATGGTGGTTTCTCGACTCTTGTTAGCTTTCAAGATTTATTATTTTTTCCTATGAACAACCAATTTCCTTCTGCATAAATCTTGCTAACGTAGTATGGAGGAGACTTTCTGTTTCAATATCATGTTAACAAAAGAGATGGTTCAGAAACGTAAAAACTTCACTCAACACTAACTTCATTTTTTTATATAATATAATATTGATTATTACTTAGCTTATAGTAGATGTGGGGGTCACCATAATTTAGTGAGAAGCAGGGAAAGTGCCAGAAATTTAGCTTAGGGGGGACCGAGTTGAAAGTATAATTTAGTGAAGAAAAAATAAATTTTCAAATGCATGATCTATACAAGATATTTCATATATTATAAGGAATATTCAAAATTAATAGATATCCAAAATTATAAGAAAATTTAAAGATATAAGAAAGTTGAATATCTTAAGGTTTGTCAGAAAATGACGAGACTAAAATGATATTTGAATAACATTGAAAGAAAATATAAAACAACGAATAGCATTGAAAGAAAATATGAAACAAAGAAAATATTTGAAATCTTTGGTAGTGGTTGATAGTGTGAAAACAAATTTACAGACAATAATTCTATATTTATAAGGGAAATTGCAATGAAGTAACATAAATTGGAATTCTAGTTAAATATTAAGATTCTTCTATAATTTAGAGAAAAAACTCTTCTCTTTATCGGTGTTAAAGATTTTTGTATAATGACAAACATATGGAATCAAAAGAATATCATTATACAGTATTGTATAAAAGTCCACAAAATAAATATTGAGATCGAAAAATATAATAACATACTACTATGGTTTCTTTCTTTCAAAAGTTTGGGGGACCATGGCCATTGCAAGTCCCCCTTCTAGCTTCGTCCCTGGTGAGAAGACAAATCACACAACTGCAGAAAGCATAAAATAGAATTACGCATAGCAAACTACTAGTGTACGTATAGAATAAAAGTAAGCATAAAACTTGAAACATTATTGCAGAAAAACATAAATCAGTCTACTATGTGGGGATTTGGAAGACACAATTTATCTTGTCGTGGAATGGTGATTCATGTTTGAATGACCTACGCTAGAGGTTATGGGAAAGAAGAATCAATTATACATTTGTTTGTAGGGAGTGAGTCTTTTGGCGGTAATTGGGATTTCGTTCTTCATTGGTTAGGTATTTCAACTATTAATCTAGTTGATGTTTTGGAACACGCGGTTCAATTTGGAGTTTCAAATGGTTTCAATAAAGATAATCATGTAGGAGTTCAAGTTGTTTGGTTGGATACTAATTAGATTGTTTGGAAGGAGCACAATTCAAGGATTTTTTTTAATCAAAGAGTTAACATCGGATTGGTTACTAGACCGCATCAAACTTCATTCTTGGTGGCGGTTGAAATCGCATAACTCTTATTCTTTCATCTACTTTCATTTGCGGCGGTCCAACCCTTTGGCTTGTCTTGATTTTAATGCTCTTTTTTGTACCTTTGCGACACTACTTTTGCTATAAAAAGGTGTTTATTTTGTAATATTTTTAGGCCTTAAATGAGAATTGCACATCATTTGAAGGCAAAAAAGAACACAAACACTTATTTTGAGAAAGAAAAAAAAAAGAACTCATACATTTTTTTTGAAGGAAAAAAGGACCCATACATGAACACACAAATTATTTAATAAAAAATATTAAATTCTAAATTACATAACTGCCCATCTTTTTAAAAGAAAAGGAGGTGTTTTTGGTCGAAAGCAAAAAGTTGCTCAGTGCTATATATATATATATATATATATATATATATATATATATATATATATATATATATATATATATATATTAGATAGTTAGGGTTTAGCTGCTACCCACTTTGTCCCATCCATTGGCCGCTCTTCACATTATTTTTTGAAGGCATTCAATCATTTCAACCAAATGTAGACAGAACGTTCTCTTGGTTTAACTACACACAGGTATGCAGATTGGATCTGATTGCATCTATTCATTGTCATTTCTGCCAAATCATTTTATTACTTCCGTGTTCTTATTTTAATTTTTTACTGGAACAACTTGTTGCAGGTTCATTGTGACCTGATGCTATTCCTTGATATGATTTTAATTTCTTGTCGTCACCTGCTATGTCCTTTCTTTGGTGGTTTATTGGTGACATCGTTCAATTTTTCTATTTCATCAACGAGTGTAATTTCTCTGATTAAAAAAGCGGACAGGATGGGATTCAAGTCCAAAGGTCAGAAGGACGGATCGATAAAAATGGTACTCATAAATTTAATTTATGTTATATCTTATGTTTCGAATTGTTAGTTCATCTGATTGTAGTGCAGACATTCAATATTTCGATATTTATTGATTCTGACCAAGTATATAGTCATCGGATGAGTCCTTTTATTTCAATTTTTTAATTCGGATTGTGTTGAACTGCTGATCTTGTTTTGCTTTTCAAATTGGGTGGTGCATGTCATTGCTGCTAATTAAATGTTGTAAAATCTAATCATCTCGTCTCAATTAAAAATACCTAATCCATAACAATAGATACTAATACAATCACATTAAAGTCTCTTGATATTATGCAGTACTTATACAATCACCTAGGTGTCACATTGATTTTTTACTTTTGAAGTACTAAGATGCTTTGATTTTAATTTCTTTGGCAGGTAGATTCTGCAACCATTGACAGATTTTGCTAGGCTATCTTCAGGAGATAGTTTTCAAGGGTTCCTTTAGACTTGAATTGCAATCCACAAGCGTTACACAACAATGGCTTCTCGTATGGTCCTATTCGCCAAACTTTAGATGAAGCAGTGAAGCACATAAAAGATAGAAAAACAGAAACAAAGAGTGTGATGAAGAGTGTGCTGATGCTTTCTCATTGAATGGTTAAGATGTTTTGTGAATGCTTAACCATGGAAGTCTCTTCTAGATAAATATGGTCTTGAAGGAAATGATTGGCTTGAAGCAGTGTATAATACTCGCAAACAATGCTTACTTTCGTGAAACATTCTTTGCTGCTTTAACTTCAAAACATGGAGCAAGCTCCTTTTTCGATGGCTATATAAACCAACAGACAACCGTGCCTTTATTCTTTAAGCAGTATGAAAAATGTCTCGAACATTCATTGGAAAAAGAAATAGAAGCGGATTACGAGACCATTTGTACCGAACAATTATTGAAGTCTCCGGCACCAATGGAAAAACAGGCTGCAAATTCGTACACTAAGAATATTTTTGCAAAGTTTCAGGAAGAACTCGTGAAAACTTTTGCTTATACTGCAAATAAAATTGAAGATGATGGTGTGGTCCGTAAATACAGGGTTGCAAACTTTCAAGATAATCGCGAGGCATACATGGTCAGTGTTCCGTTAGATATTTCTGGAGCAAAGGCAAATTGTAGCTGTCGAATGTTTGAATACTCAAGTATTCTATGTCGACATATACTGACTGTCTTCACTGTTACAATTATTCTTACTCTTCCATCACACTACATTTTGAAACGCTGGACAAAGAATGTAAAATCCAGTGTTGGAACAGATGAAGAAATACCAGATCCACTCGGCATTGAAAATATCATTTCACGTTTTAATAATTTATGTCGAGAAGCCATTAAGCTTGCAGAAGAAGGGGCAGTAGCTGTAGAGACTTATAACGCTGCAAAGGATGCCTTAAGAGAGAGTACTAAAAGGGTTAGTGATATGAAGAAAAATGTTGCAAAAGTCGCACCTCCAACTCCGAGCACTCTGGGTAATGTGCCTCTTTATGTAAGTGGGCAAAAGTTCAGGTTTTAGGGATTTCATTTACGATATTACTTTATTGATAGTCAAATTGTTGTATGAAATAAGATATCGAGGTATCAAATTTGAACGCAGTTGTGATTTATTCCTGCGAAAACTCGTTGTTGTCTCCCTAACTACAACAATAAATAAAAATAAACTTTAATAAAATATTTGAATATGGAGTTTTGGTAAGACTGAGTGAGCCACATCACATTTTTACCAGCATTGAAAATTCATGTTCGCCACAGGTGTAAAGTCATCTACATAAGAGAAGGGAGTATCTTTTTGTACAAAATTACTGAAGTTCAAGAATAACTTACTATCCTATACTTTGCAGGTTCTGCATTTCTTTAACTTCCAGCCACATATACAACTAAGATGTTGCAGTTTGATGGGAGACGATGTGTGGGAACAGTTGACGGTATATTGGGAGTTATCTAGTTTCAGAAAATAACATCTGAAACAAATAAAATAAATCACAAATCTATGTTCAAGGCATCCCTTCACACCGGCTGATCAATTACTCATTGTTTGCATTGGAATAGAATGATATTATAAGTTTTTATTATATTTCATAATTTTGCATTTGAAATTAATAACCTTCTTTTATAAGTCCTTATGCTATGGTTTTGTTTAATTGAATTCTATTGTTCCTCACTATCCTTATTAAGGGTGAAGAGATGGTGTCTCAGCATCCCTGAACTTATTTTAGGGATAGAAATCTAAAATACAAAAAACCAGTATCTAACATTATCACTCACAAAACTTGAGGATGCCATTTCAACTGAAATTGAAAATTGACCATTTCTATTGCCATGTTAAATCATGCTGACATTAAAGTTTTTATTATTATGAAATATAACGGCTACATGTTCCCTCTAATCGTTCATCTTTAATAAAGAAAAAAACGCATCATCCAGTTGTTATTTGGTTTGCTTGTTTTTAACTATTGTGGGGTTATACTTGTTCCCAAACATCTATAACAAGTAATGGAACCAAACTTGGTTCTTTGGTCACCAACAGATTCTAAATAAAACAATCAAAATTACATTTGATAATAAATTCGATAATATTTAATTTGATTTAATTGTTAAATTTATTGATCAAATGGTGAAAATTAACTACGGCATACAAGACTTATCTTACTTGTGCATCATAATTTTTAGAGGAAATTACATTAACCTCCCCTGAGGTTTATGTTAATATACCCCACCTCCCCTCTATTTGTTCACTTAACAACAACACCCCTTGCTGTTAAACTCCCATCCACCTTCTGTTAAAATTACATGTTTTCTCTTTTTAACATCAATAATACACAGCTCCTACAAAAAAAATTAGTAAATTAAAAGCCCAGAAAATCATAGAGGCATGGAAGAGGCCACAACAAGTCCAGGGATCATAATTTATATTTAGTTGCATTTTTTATGTCTCAAACAAATTGGTTACCTCTTAGATTTACCTGTACGTGTTTTATTGGATCTAAAGTTTCTCACAAATGAATTGGATAATTCTATACACAATCATGGGCTACACTTGATTTGTATGGGAAAAATAACCCACAAATAATTGGAGTAAATTATTACAAAAATATGTGTGAATTCCTTACTCAAAAATATTTGTATATGAGCTTGTCAACCCTTGTTTCTGTTTCAAGTTCATCTCACTGACATTGTTTACCAGAAATTGATCGAGGGCTTCTCTATATTACCATTTTACAATCAATTCTATAAATTTTGTATCATTCCATCGCATGTAGAGCAAGATAGTCTGAAAATGGTTGCAAAGAGAGAAGCTAGAGTTCGGTCATTGAATCAAATGATCATATGAAGCCAAATTCATATTGATGCATAAAGATGTTTTTAGTTTTGACAGAATAATCACGGTGTTAAGTTGTAAGGGGTCTATCTATCCATTTTAAGATATCTTGGGGGAGGTTAGTGTCAAGTTTAAAACTAGAGGGGATGTTTGTGTCGTTTGAAGAGACCTTAGGGGAGGTCAGTGTAATTTTTCCTAATTTTTATGATTACACAAAACGTCGAGAGAGCCTATCAAAATATATATGACATAAAAAAAGAGTCTATCGTAACAATTAAAAGATAATAAATTTTATGTGTACATAGGTTTTTTTCTTTTTTACTTAGAGAAGCTTTGTGAGTGACCGAAACGTTTATGCTAAAACCCTAGCTGCCACTGCTGCCATGAATAGTTTTGTTTAACCATGGGTGTATGTATGCATCTTCCATTCTTCAACGCTAGATTTCATTCCATTTAATTTCATTTCTTTCTGTTTTTCCTGATATTGGCTAAATCAATCTCCACTTTTACAGAACACCAAAGATGCAGTCTTGGTTGAAGATGGCCTTTATTTCTTCATCATCTACTATTGTTTTCTTTGTTTGGTCTTTCATCATCAATTATATTCTTTTCATTTTACCGAATGTGATTTATTCGATTAATCTTGTATGTATAAAAAAGTATGTATACTTGAAACCATCCGAAATCCAAAGTACCGTGTTGTTACTACCAAATGGAAACTTAACACCAATTGGATCAAAATCGAATTTCAAGACTTTTGACAAACCATCCATCAACAACAAACCCAACAAACTCGCTTCAATTTGCAAGGAAAATTTTGATCAATCTTAAATGGAAATTGTTCGAAGGAAAATGTCAATGAAGTACTTTCTGTCATGTATCAACGCCATTTCATATTTATGTGTTTTTCTTTTTCACATTTCATGGCTTTGTCCTTTTCTTTTTCACCATGTGTTAGGCCTTATTTAAGCCTTAAATGGCTTCTCATTTTCAACACTTGATTTGAGTTTTTTCAAAATGTATTAAGCTTCAAGATACATATGCTACATTAATGTTACTGTAATTTTTTGTCAAGATATATGTGATATTAATGTTATTGCATGTGCATTAATATAGCTTTCATTTCGAACACGCTTCTAATTTGAATATTTGATCATTTATGGTGGTTTCTCGACTCTTGTTAGATTTCAAGATTTATTATTTTTTCCTATGAACAACCAATTTCCTTCTGCATAAATCTTGCTAACATAGTATGGAGGAGACTTTCTGTTTCAATATTTGTGTTGTTAACAAAAGAGATGGTTTAGAAACGTAAAAATTTCACTCAACACTAACTTCATTTTCTTATATAATATAATATTGATTATTACCTAGCTTATGCACACTCTAGTAGATGTGGGGGTCACCATAATTTAGTGAGAAGCAAGGAAAGTGCCAGAAATTTAGCTTAAGGGGGACCGAGTTGAAAGTATAATTTAGTGAAGAAAAAATAAATTTTCAAATGCATTATAAGGTATATTCAAAATTAATAGATATCCAAAATTATAAGAAAATTTAAAGATATAAGAAAGTTGAATATCTTAAGGTTTGTCAGAAAATGACGAGACTGAAATGGTATTTGAATAACATTGAAAGAAAATATAAAACAACGAATAGCATTGAAAGAAAATATGAAACAAAGAAAATATTTGAAATCTTTGGTAGTGGTTGAGAGTGTGAAAACAAATTTACAAACAAATTTATAGACAATAATTCTATATTTATAAGGGAAATTGCAATGAAGTATCATAAATTGGAATTCTAGTTAAATATTAAGATTCTTCTATAATTTAGAGAAAAAACTCTTCTCTTTATCGGTGTTAAAGATTTTTGTATAATGACAAACATATTGAATCGAAAGAATATCATTATACATTATTGTATAAAAGTCCACAAAATAAATATTGAGATCGAAAAATATAATAACATACTACTATGGTTTCTTTCTTTCAAAAGTTTGGGGGACCGTGGCCATTGCAAGTCCCCCTTCTAGCTTCGTCCCTGGTGAGAAGACAAATCACACAACTACAGAAAGCATAAAATAGAATTACGCATAGCAAACTACTAGTGTACGTATAGAATAAAAGTAAGCATAAAACTCGAAACCTTATTGCAGAAAAACATAAATCAGTCTACTATGTGGGGATTTGGAAGAGACAATTTATCTTGTCGTGGAATGGTGATTCATGTTTGAATGACCTACGCTAGAGGTTACGGGAAAGAAGAATCAATTATACATTTGTTTGAAGGGAGTAAATCTTTTGGCGGTAATTAAGATTTCGTTCTTCATTGGTTGGGTATTTCAACTATTAATCTAGCTGATGTTTTGGAACACGCGGTTCAATTTGGAGTTTCAAATGGTTTCAATAAAGACAATCGTCTAGGAGTTTAAGTTGTTTGGTTTGATACTAATTAGATTGTTTGGAAGGAGCGCAATGCAAGAATTTTTTTTAATCAAAGAGTTAACGTTGGATTTGTTACTGGACCGCATCAAACTTCATTCTTGGTGGGGGTTGTGTTGGTCCAACCCTTTGGCTTGTCTTGATTTTAATGCTATTTTTCGTCCCTTTGCGACACTACTTGTGCTATAAAGAGATGTTTATTTTGTAGTAATATTTTTAGGCCATAAATGAGAGTTGCACATCATTTGAAGGCAAAAAAGAACACAAACATTTATTTTGAGAAAGAAAAAAAAGAACTCGTACATTTTTTTTTGAAGGAAAAAAGGACTCATACATGAATACACAAATTATTTAATAAAAAATATTAAATTCTAAATTACATAACTTCCCATCTTTTTAAAAGAAAAGGAGGTGTTTTTGGTCCAAAGCAAAAAGTTTCTCAATGCTATATATATATATATATATATATATATATATATATATATATATATATATATATATATATATATATATATATATATATTAGATAGTTAGGGTTTGGATAGGGACCCTAGCCGCTGCTACCCACTTTGTCCCATCCATTGGCCGCTCTTCACATTATTATCTGCAGTCAATCATTTCAACCAAATACACACAGGTATGCGGCTTGGATCTGATTGCATCTATTCATTGTCATTTCTGACAAAACATTTTATTACTTCCGTGTTCTTATTTTAATTTTTTACTGGAACAACTTGTTGCAGGTTCATTGTGACCTGATGCTATTCCTTGATATGATTTTAATTTCTTGTCTTCACCTGCTATGTCCTTTCTTTGGTGGTTTATTGGTGACATGGTTCAATTTTTCTATTTCATCAACGAGTGTAATTTCTCTGATTAAAAAAGAAGACAGGATGGGATTCAAGTCCGAAGGACAGAAGGACGGATCGATCAAAATGGTACTCATAAATTTAATTTACTATAGATTTTTTGTTTCGAATTGTTAATTCATCTAATTGTAGTGCAGACGTTCAATATTTCGATATTTATTGATTCTGATCAAGTATATAATTATCGTTTACATGGTTATGAGTAGTTTTATTTCATTTTTTTAATTCGGATTGTGTTGAACTGCTGATCTTGTTTTGCTTTTCGAATTGAGTGGTGCATGTCATTGCTGCTAATTAAATGTTGTAAAATCTAATCATCTCGTCTCAATTAAAAATACCTAATCCATAACAATAGATACTGATACAATCACATTAAAGTCTCTTGATATTATGCATTACTTATACAATCACCTAGGTGTCACATTGATTTTTTTATTTTTGGAGTACTAAGATGCTTTGATTTTAATTTCTTTGGCAGGTAGATTTTGCAACCATTGACAGATTTTGCTAGGCTATCTTCGGGAGATAGTTTTCAAGGGTTCCTTTAGACTTGAATTGCAATCCACGAGCGTTACACAACAATGGCTTCTCGTATGGTCCTTTTCGCCAAACTTTAGATGAAGCAGTGAAGCACATAAAACATAGAAAAACAGAAACAAAGAATGTGATGAAGAGTGTGCTGATGCTTTCTCATTGAATGGTTAAGATGTTTTGTGAATGCTTAACCATGGAAGTCTCTTCTAGATAAATATGGTCTTGAAGGAAATGATTGGCTTGAAGCAGTGTATAATGCTCGCAAACAATGCTTACTTTCGTGACACATTCTTTGCTGCTTTAACTTCAAAACATGGAGCAAGCTCCTTTTTCGATGGCTATATAAACCAACAGACAACCGTTCCTTTATTCTTTAAGCAGTATGAAAAATGTCTCGAACATTCATTGGAAAAAGAAATAGAAGAGGATTACGAGACCATTTGTACCGAACAATTATCGAAGACTCCGGCACCAATGGAAAAACAAGCTGCAAATTCGTACACTAAGAATATTTTTGCAAAGTTTCAGGAAGAACTCGTGAAAACTTTTGCTTATACTGCAAATAAAATTGAAGATGATGGTGTGGTCCGTAAATACAGGGTTGCAAACTTTCAAGATAATCGCGAGGCATACATGGTCAGTGTTCCGTTAGATATTTCTGGAGCAAAGGCAAATTGTAGCTGTCGAATGTTTGAATACTCGGGCATTCTATGTCGACATATACTGACTGTCTTCACTGTTACAAATATTCTTACTCTTCCATCACACTACATTTTGAAACGCTGGACAAAGAATGTAAAATCCAGTGTTGGAACAGATGAAGAAATACCAGATCCACTCGGCATTGAAAATATCACTTCACGTTTTAATAATTTATGTCGAGAAGCCATTAAGCTTGCAGAAGAAGGGGCAGTAGCTGTAGAGACTTATAACGCTGCAAAGGATGCCTTAAGAGAGAGTACTAAAAGGGTTAGTGATATGTAGAAAAATGTTGCAAAAGTCACACCTCCAACTCCGAGCACTCGGGTAAATGTGCCTCTTTATGTATGTGGGCAAAAGTTCAGGTTTTAGGGATTTCATTTACGATATTACTTTAATGATAGTCAAATTGTTGTATGAAATAAAATACTGACGTATCAAGTTTGAACGCAGTTGTGATTTATTCCTGCGAAAACTTGTAGTTGTCTCCCTAACTACATCAATAAATAAAAATAAAACTTTAATAAAATATTTGAATATGGAGTTTTGGACAGACTGAGCTACAACACATTTTTACCAAGCATTGAAAAAATTCATGTTTGCCACAGGTGTAAAGTCATCTACATAAGAGAAGGGAGTATCTTTTTTGTACAAAACTACTGAAGTTCAAGAATAAATTACTATCCTATACTTTGCAGGTTCTGCATTTCTTTAACTTCCAGCCACATATACAACTAAGATGTCGCAGTTGGATGGGAGACTTCGTGTGGGAACAATTGACAGTATATTGGGAGTTCTCTAGTTTAAGAAAAACATCTGAAACAAATAAAATAAATCACAATTCTATGTTCAATGGATTCCTTCACTCCGGCTGATCAATTACTCATTGTTTGCATTGTGGTACTAAACCTTCTTTTATAATTTACAGAAAAAGGAAAAAAGTGTAGATCCATCATTGATTGAGTTCTATTTTCGTACCCGTGTTGAACCTGCTATATGTTGAGTTCTATAAGAATCAATTACTCATTTGGTCTGCTTGTTTTAACTATTGTGGGGTCAATTACTTTAGTAGCCAAGTATTAGGGCCATGACAGAGGATCCTGCGTTGTCTCTATTTTCTTATCTGCTAAGACATAAATTTGCATGTATGATATCAAGCTAAAATACATTCTTAATCTGGTTACATTTCATTTTAGTTTATTTAACTAATTTTGTAGCGATATCAACTAATTTGAGCAAATTAGTCAAATAGATAGATAGATTTGAGCAAATTTATTTAGTCAAATAACAGAAAAATGAGTGTAAAATTCAGTGATGTATTTTAACGGAATAGTATTCTTTGAGCAGATAGAAGATTTGGTTTATGTTTCAATCAGCTCAAATTGGATGATGATGACTTAAACAAAGCTTGATTTTTCATGTTATTTGACTTATAAGATGAATGATTTTGTAAGGTCTTTCGACGCTGTTTACATTGTTTCATATGATGCTTTAATTTCAATTTCAGTTTGGATTACTTGAAAGTATGATTGGTTTAATGTGGTTACTATGGAATCAGACTTGTTTATTGTTATCGATTTTACCTTTGTTGTTATTTGAATTGTGTGATGATTTGGTAGCTTTACCTCATTATCATAAGTTATCGATTTTACCTTTGTTGTTATTTGATATTGGTGACTTGGGACCTTGGAGGGTGCTTCTTTTATGGCCTCAGATTTGTTTCTCATTGGTGTCAATTTCGGAGGCTAATTTGACATCTTAAAAAAAAAAAAATTAAATAGTTTATGGTTCAGTTTATTTCATTTTATGAATTCAATTATGCTCTTGATTTTGTTTTGCTTTTGAAATTGGCTAGAAAATGTCATGTCCGCAAATTAAATGCTGAAAAGTATGATTGCCTCTTGTTTAAGTGGAAAGTACCTAATGAATTAGGAATAGTGTGGCCGGACAAAAAAAATTGCCATTTTGAAATTTTTTAAAGGCCAAATTCCACCCGCAATCCTTTTTTATATGATTATAACAAGATAGTCATTTAAGTACCTAATGAACAAGTTATTTTGTTACAAATTAGTCATTTAATTCATAATATATATTATCCTATTTCGTCAAACTCATTTAGAAAGTGTTTATAAGGACATTTAATGTTAAATTAGTATGTCAAAATTCACCGCTCTCAAAAGCTAGGGTACATAGGTGTGTTATTCTATTTTTTGATTTAAAATAGAATTGATCGATTAATTGATTTATAATATTGTTGATGAAATGTTTATTTGTAAAATTAAGATTGAATTCAAAAAACAAGAAGAAAATGTGTGTAAGTAATCATGTTTGACGTTATTAAGAACTTTTGGACCTAGCTCCTCAATGATAAATGGTTCATAAACACATTTTAACTAAGTTTCCTGAAAAATGGGTGACAGTGTAAATATTCTACAACTTAAAGACCAATTTATAACAAAAAGAAACTTAAATGATCCATTCATTATAAAATAACTTGAAGGATCGCGGGAGGTATTTGACCTTTTTTGAACATAAAACCAATTGTTAAATAGTAGCTATGGTCGCAGCGGGGGGTTTGGACATATTGATATATTGTCCATGATACTCTATTTAGTACAAAATGTTGTGAAAACAGTCCTAGAAAAGGAACCATGGACCAGAAATGTTTTATGTTCTAACTTGGAGTTTAATTATGCCTAAGTTTCCTCTATAGCCTCTATGTTTTATGAAATTTTTTGTTATGTGATTTGATCTTTGATTATTGATGAAAAATATTGAAATTATTTTTCTTATCTCCATTCATAAAGATTTTAACGCTTGGGCTTGTTTAAATTGATTTACAGTTCATATTGTAAAATGGAAATTGAGTTTATTAAAACTTTGAGATAAACAATTATTACATTTGTAGTATAGGAATAGAGGCAAACCCTTGACCCTAATTTAGAATTAACGACTATGTCACTAATGAATTAGAGCAAGAATATTTTAGAGAATTCGTTATTAATTAGATAAATGGATTCAATTGTCATAGCCAAGTTTTTTTTTTTTTTTTGAGAGATAGTCATAGTAAAGTTAATAACTTAAGACAGTCATCTATTGACTCTCATCTCTGACCATTTATTATTATAAAATTCAAACCAATCTTAATTTGCCTTTCATAATTTCTATATATCTAACATATCCAATAACTTTTTATTCAATTAAAATATAATTATTATTCGACAGTATAACGCAATCCGGGAGTTCACTTTTAGTTTTACCATTTCAATTATACTACTTTCATGATTTCAAACACTTGCGAAAATTGCTGAGGAAGAGAAACTATATCTTTGTCATATCAAGAAAACACGAAACCTTAATTATTTCAGAAAACATAATGTGCCTACAATATTAGGAATTGAAAGATAAAAACTAGATTAACGAGGGTTGCACATGTATTACATAGAGATTAGATGAAGAAATACCAGAATTACCAAGTGCAAAAAAAAAACCGAGAGACAGACATGAATACAACAAAATGTCTAATAAAAAATATGGAATTTTAAATTAGAAAATTATCCATCACTAATATATATTTGAAATTGTAATATCCCGCCTGTCAGTATCGGTATATTATCCGTTAATCGTGCCAGAGGAAATAATTCATGAAAAGTAAGTTAATGGTTAATATTTTATCAGATGTCAGTTTTTACGGGAAAAGTATCAAAGTCGTTTTAAACACGCTTGAGGCAAGGGCAAAATGGTAATTTCACATGGAAAGGATATTTAATTGGTTTTATCCCAAAAATATCTCATTTTCTCCCTTATCTTCTCTCTCTAAGTTGAAGAACATTTCACTCTCCCTTCTCTCTTCTCTCTCACGTCTCTTTCTCTCTTCCTCTCCATCAAACCTTCTCAAATCTTCTTCTTCCCTAACAAGATTTTATGCTTTGATCTCCCATGTTGTCCTAAGTTTGAGAAGCTTGGGGTTTTGCTTGAATCTCTCCTTTTCTCTCTAGAAACTTATCTCATCTCTTTCTCTTTGAGGTAGCAATTTCTCCAAGTTTGTGGAAGTGGTGAGTTAAGTATGGATTGCTAGCAACTAGTGAGCAAGAATCAACCTTGGTTTTGGATAGAAGCTTTGAGAACATCTTGTGATCAAGAATTAGGGTTATGGTGAAGAAATCTTTGGGTTGGAATAAAAATGATCAAGCAAGGATAATGATGTCTTATATTGCAAGAAATATCAAGATGGTTTTGGTTTGAGCAAAGGAAGCAAGTGATCACAAACTAGGGTTTTGTCATGGTTGAGCTTGGAGCTTGGAATTGTTACAAGAACTTGTTTAGGTGAGTTCCATAGATAGTTTTCCCACCCTTTGGGACCATGATTATGCCATGTTAGATTAATATGAAAACTATGAAATTCTAGGGTTTATGTAAGATGATAGTTGCCCCTTCTCTTGCCATGCATACTACACATGTTAATACTTACCATGTAAATGTTTTACAAGTTTCCTATGACCTCTAAGAGTCATGACATGCTTAGAGACACTTGGATTGAGGTTTTTGGGTCAAAAATACCATTCTTAAGTGTTCTGGACTGTCATAACTCGTCGGGGCGAGCTATTACTTGCCACAGCGAGCAGAAAGGGCAGAGCCAAAGGTTTTGCTCGCCTCCTACTCGCCATGGCGAGCAGCTGCTTGCCTCCCACATGAAGTTACTCGCCTAGGCGAGCAAGTGGTGCCTTCTGGTACTGCTTGCTCGTTTCAGGCAGATTCGGTGTTTTCGTACCGGATTCTTTTGTGTAGTCTTTTATAAAAGTAAACCCCTCAAACCAAGGTCCTAAATGGTAATCAAGGAAAGAAAAATTTTTATGATAAAGAGGCAAGTATTAAGCTTGTTAGTAAGGCATGGCATACGAGCGAATCATGTCATGAATCGGGTAGGCAAGTAACTCATTAAGCAAGGGAAAAACTAGAGCCTCGACATAGTAGTCGAGAACTAGCAAGATAGCAAGAATCCCTAGAATGATAAGACGCGAAGCATGTTATCTTCGCACATGAACAAGAATAAGATAGCAAGTATGTTAAGCCATGGATTGATTAGTTAATCTCTCCACCATGATCAAGTATTAGCATGACAAGTATGAATTTACCGCTAATCGGATCGATCAAGGTTCCGAGGTAAATATGTAAGCATGAATAGGTTTAACCTACTCGAACGACAAGACCATGATTAATGTAATGTAGGTGGCATGTCTCTTGCTATCCACGCCAGGGGGATACAAGCGGTTCTTGTAATGAGAACGATTCAAGCCGTAAGGGACCCGCATGTCACCGAGTAAACAAGACGTAGGTGCTCTTGTCTCTTGTTATCCACATCAGGGGGATACGGGAGGTTCTTGACTCAAGGGGAATGGTTCAAGTCGTAAGGGACCCGGACGACGATCGAGGAAGTCCGATGTACGTACATCGGTCATGTATGGGATTGTTCTCGGGGTTACTCCACCCGGGGCTCTCCGTAAAATGAATCAAGATAATGATTGTTTGTTCAACGCTAACCTAATAAATGAACTTATGTACGACCATGCATGTTATGATTATGATTATTCAAGAATGTTTTCATGTATGATCATGTTAAGAACAAGAGCACTAGATGCTATTAGACAAGTACAAGTCATGAATAGAACAAGTAAAGAACATGATACTGATGACGATCTTAGGTTTCCCCTAATCGCCCAGTTTAGATTCGTGTCATGACATGTTATGTTTAGGCCTCGATACGTAGAGCGTATTCTTGGCAATGCGGTCCTAGATTCCCCCTCGGTCGCCATGACACGTATAGGAAGTGAAGCCTATAACATGTAAGATAAGCCTATGACGGGTCTAGCATGCACTACCGTCTAGGAAACATGACCACACACGTATAATCAACCGCCAGGTTGAATTGTAGACACGTGGTAACCGTAGGTTTCCCCTGAGGTTACCTATAGCCTAGGATTTAGGGGAACTCACTGAGACATTATGTCTTATCCCAATCCTTATTTGTTTCAGATAAACGGGTTGGACGGCAAGCTAGTAGCCAAATGGATGTTTCAACAAGTGATCGTTCGTTCCCGCATGAGGATGTTATGGATTTCAAGGACGTATTTATTATGCTTTAGAAAAGATGAGTAGCTTATCTTTGTACGAACGCATGTTGTTGTAAATAATATTCATTCGAAGTTTTATTGTTGTATATTTTAATGTATCCAGTACTAAACTTAACGCACGTGCTAGACTTTCTAGATACGTCTAGTATGGGTGTTACATTTGGTATCAGAGCAGGTCGATTCAGACCCTGCCTTGGGTCATTAAGTTACAACAAAGGTAGTGGGACCATTGGGTTCCTGGTAAATGTTCTATTTGTTGATGTTAGTTGAGCCTGATCAACTCAATTTAAGATTCAACGATTAGAACAGATGCCTGAGAACTGAATAGGACCCAGGAGGAACGAAGTATGTGATGAAGAAACACTGAAAGTGCGAGTTCAGAAGTTTGATCGTGCCAAAAGGTGGCCGGTGAACTAAGCAAGTAGAAGTGTGAATCCTCCAGGAATGTAAGGCATGTTAAGAAGGGACGTTCCGACAATGTCGGGTAAGATGTTAGTGATACTTCGTGTACCCGTAAGTGCAGAAGATGGATATATATAAGCATGACCGAAAGTTTCGGTAAGAGTTGTTGTTGGAACGAGTTTATGATATTCTGGGATGCCAGAACAATGCTACAAGATATTGAGAAGTCGACATATGTTGACGGAGTCAGCAGGCTCTCAGGAATAACATTATATGAATGGAGTTAAGGACATATATGTTCGGAAATTTATGTAAGTGGCAACGTAAAGAGGTAAGCTATTCGTAGTAGAGGAAGTTTTATGTTATCAGGATCAAGGCATTGATTTCTGACGTGCCAAGAATTTTAACGAAAAAGGTTGATGTTGCCGTGCATATGTTATAGAATATTTCATGATGCTAGGAATGAATGATGTGCATTGTATACTTGAGAATAAAAAAAAAATTCATGCAAAGAATGTTTTCTGAAAAATAGAGTTGGAGAAGCTCACCAATAGCGAACCTGGGACGAAACTTTCCATTTTTATGAAACCTACCAGTTCGTTCCTATGGTCTGCAATGAATATTGGGGAGATGTCTTCACAATAATCTTTTATGTGATGAAAATCTTTTATGACATCAAGTAATGAATGCATATCATACTCTAAGATTTCCAAGGAAA
The DNA here is from genome assembly GCF_051527215.1 of Medicago sativa. Lineage (NCBI taxonomy): Eukaryota > Viridiplantae > Streptophyta > Magnoliopsida > Fabales > Fabaceae > Medicago > Medicago sativa. The sequence continues at coordinate 30,962,307 of NC_140756.1, read as the reverse complement.
AAGGCATGGTCAACCATCAACGAAATCGATATGGTTTAAGGTAGCTTTGGAAATTAATGTGTTAAGAGTCAAGAACGAGCCAAAATCAAGAGTATAGAAGTTCCGGCATTTAGAAGGAAAGTCACAGATGTTTATGGATGAGGTATGAAGTAAGAAGTTAAAGTGGTGCAAAGTTATAAGAAATCACAAGGTTCACGGATTATGTGGAATTATGACGTATCTCTCAAACCTATGTTTTGCTTAATAGACTTGCTAAGGCTCGATATGATGTTGAATCATAAAGTTTAAATAATTTTAGAAAGATTTACGCGTATGGGTGATTGAAGTTGACATTTTGAAAATTCACGAGATTTTCTAGGAACCGGTTTGCTACGACACTCGTAGAGCGAGCTAGACTCATTAGAATCTAGATTTGATGACACGTATGTGTTATCTGTTGGAACAAAATGTGTTTAACAATGAACCTTAAAAAGTTTTGATGATAACAAGGTATTAAAAATTGTAAATTGGACTAGCTAATATTTGTTCAAGTGTACAGGACCACAGTTAAAAAAAGTTACATCATTGATTGGTTCTGAATGAGCAAATAAAGAGCAAAAGAAAATGAAGCTTAGATGATTCTGAAGGCAATACGCTCCTGAAAGTAAAAGCGCTCCTGAAGTCAAGCTGCTCCTGAAGAAATAGCGCTCCTGAAGTAAAGCTGCTCCTGAAGAATAGTGCTCCTGAAGAAGTAGTGCTCCTGAAGAATAGTGCTTCTGAAGACAAGAGGTCCAGAAGCCACATCATCAGAAGCTGCACCATCAGAAGCTGCAGAAGCTGCACCATCAGAAGCTGCAGAAGCTGCATCATCAGAAGCTGCCTCATCAGAAGTCATTTCACCAGAAGCTGAAGATCAACTGGATTTGCAGAAGATTCAAAGATTGAAGAATCTACATTGCAAAAGCTGTCTATTGGTTTCGAAAACACAGCAGAAAATTAGTGGAACTTTGCAACGGTCATTTCAAAGGTGTTTGAAGGCATGTGCTTGCAATTTGGATGAAAGCGTTGACATTGTACTTTGTACAAATTATACAACCACGTTCTCCACTACTCTGTTTTGTGTCCACGCTACAAGACAAGAAAACAGCTTCAGAATACGGCTTCGCCTGCAAAGATGTTCCTTTGGATAAGGAATGGATTTCAAATTTGTTCTTCATAGGACAACAACCAAATCAGGCAAAATATCATTGGTGAAAGATCAAGCTTCAACAACGACTCTTTGGTGTGCTGGCAATTTCACAACGTCTCTTTCACACCTCTATATAAAGGAGTGAAGACTTAGAGTTTTGGTAATGCAAGAACGCTGAACGAAAGACTCACAACATTTTTACAAGTGCCAAACCTCTGCTGAAACTGTTCTGCATTCACTTAGAATTTCTGTGTTTCAAAGTCATATCTTAGAAATTCTTAAGTCCATTGAGTCTGTATCTGATTTATATTGTGAGAACCTCTGATTGTATATCAAGTGTTCAACCTTGAACAATTTTCTGTGTAATTTTGTTTAGTTAGGAAGTCTCTTGCAGTTGTGCTTGAGCAGGAAGTCTCTTGATTGTGTTCTTGAGCAAAGGAAGTCTCTAGCTTGTGTGCTTGAGCAAAGGAAGTCTCTTGCTTGTGTGCTTGAGCAATTGTAATCAGATATTACTCTTAGTGAAATCTCCTTGGAAGTGCAAGGGGGACTGGACTACTTCCGGATTGTGGAAGGAACCAGTATAATTGCTTTGTGTTGTTCTTCTTCTCCCTCTCTGTTTTATTCCGCTGCATTTAGATTCTGATCATCACTTCAGAAGCTGTCTCACTTAGCTTCTGATCAGTATGTTCAATTTTTAGGAGAAACGAAGAATTTTTCAAAACACAATTCAACCCCCCTTCTTGTGTTTTTCTCACCTTCAATTGGTATCTAGAGCCTTGGTCTGTTGTGTAACACTTAACCGTGCAACAGTCAAAGATCTGAGAAAAACATGTCTATTCCTCCTCCTACTGGTTCTGGTGATACTAGCTATAAAAATGTCTCACATGATTATAGTGATAGTAAGAAATCCAGTGTTGGAAAAGTTCCAAAGTTCAATGGAGATGCTGAAGAGTTCTCTTGGTGGAAGACCAACTTTTACAGTTACATCATGAGCCTAGATGAAGAATTATGGGATATTCTGGAAGATGGTGTTGGTGATTTAGTCCTTGATGAAGAAGGAGCTGCTGTGGATAGAAAGAAACATACTCCAGAACTGAGGAAACTCTACAAGAAGCATCATATTATCAGAGGAGCCCTTGTCACTGCCATACCCAAAGCAGAATACATGAAGATGAGTGACAAATCCACTGCTAAAGCTATGTTTGCTTCTCTCTGTTCAAATTATGAAGGGAGCAAGAAGGTCAAAGAAGCAAAGGCTCTCCTGCTTGTACATCAGTATGAGTTATTCAAGATGAAGGATGATGAAACTATTGAGGAGATGTACTCAAGGTTTCAAACCTTAGTTTCTGGGCTACAGATTCTAAAGAAGAGCTATGTTGCTTCTGATCATGTAAGCAAGATACTCAGAAGCTTACCTGCCAGATGGAGACCAAAAGTGACTGCCATTGAGGAAGCTAAAGATTTAAACACTTTAAGTGTCGAAGATCTTGTTAGTTCTCTCAAAGTTCATGAGTTAAGTCTTAATGAACATGAGTCTACTAAGAAGAGTAAATCAATAGCTCTTCCATCCAAAGGCAAGTCATCAAAAGCTCTCAAAGTGGTTGAATTTGAAGAGGAAGAACAGTCAAGTTCAGATTCTGAACCAGATGCTGCTGAAATGGCCATGCTCTCAAACAGACTTCAATATCTGGCCAAGAAGAACAGAAAGTTTCTCGCCAAAAGGGGTAACTCCAGAAGCTCAAGGAAAGAAGATCAGAAGGGATGCTTCAACTGTAAGAAGCCGGGACACTTCATTGTTGAATGCCCTGATCTTCAAAGAGAAAAGTCAAAGGACAAGTCAAAGAGGTCTACATTCAAACCAAGCAAATTCAAGAAGCAGATTAAGCAGAGTTTAATGGCAACCTGGGATGATTTGGGTAGTGAATCTGGATCTGATAAAGAGGAAGCTGATGAAGATGCAAAGGTAGCTGTTGGGTTGGTAGCAACAGCAACTTCAGAAGCTGGATCAGATTCAGACTCAGAAGATGAAAACGAGGTATATTCCAAAATTCCCAGAGATGAACTTGTTGAGTCACTTAAAGAACTTCTTACACATTTTGAAGTAAGAACCAATGAGTTGAAGGATTTAAAAGAAAAATATGCTGATTTGGTACAATAGCAAAAATCAACTCTATTGGATCTGAAAGCTTCTGAACAAGGACTTAGGGGCTTCGACTTCATGTGTAAAACATATGAAAACCAGCTCAGGTTCTTATGTCAGAAGCTACAAGAAAAGTGTAATGAAAAACCTTTAAGTAACCATGAAATTGCTCTTGAAGATTTTATTATATCTGGCATTGACAGAAGCAGAGTAGCCTCTATGATTTATAGCATTTACAAGAACAATGGCAGAGGAATTGGTTTTCCAGAAGTGAAACTTGAGAAAACCAATCTAAAATCTTGTTGTGAATGCATCAAGGAAGGTCTGAAAACATTCTTTGTACCAGAAGGGGCTGTGTTGGAAACTGTTGTTCAATCAGAACCTGAAGCTTCTAGTTCTAAGGCTAAGATTACTTCAAAGCCAAAGAACTCTAAGTCAAAGGCTATGATCAAATCTGATTCCAAGATTTCAAAGGTTAGGATCCTGAAAAGATCAGAACCTATTCCTCAGAGTCTGGTGAAACCAAAATCTGGGGTTCTGAAGTCTAAGTTTCAGAAGAAGTCAGTTACTGCTTCTGAAGTACCAAAACCTACGGTGATGGTTAATCAGAAGCAACCCAACTTACAGCACAAGGTACAAGAAGTGAAGAGTAAAGCCTTAAGTACTAACCTTCCAGGACCCATAGGACAATGGGTACCTAAATCTAAAAATGTCAATGATGCAGGTATGTCTAAGAGCAGTTCCAAAGCAAAGATCATGGTACCTAGACAGCGGTTGCTCAAGACACATGACAGGAGACAAGTCCATGTTCCTCAGCCTAACAATGAAAGAGGGAGGAAATGTGAAGTTTGGAGGAAACCAGACAGGCAAGATCATAGGTACAGGAACTATTGGTAATTCCTCTACCTCAATTAATAATGTATGGTTGGTAGATGGTCTTGAACATAATCTTTTGAGCATTAGTCAATTTTGTGATAATGGTTATGATGTGCTTTTTGAAAAACCCAACTGTACAGTAATCAACAAGGAAGACAAATCCATTGTGTTCAAGGGAAAGAGAGTTGACAATGTCTATAAAATCAATTTTTCTGAATTGGCTGATCAGAATGTGATTTGCCTATTATTAGTGAATGATAAGAAATGGATGTGGCACAGAAGGTTGGGACATGCTAACTGGAGGTTAATCTCTAAGCTTAGTAAGTTACAACTTGTGAAAGGGCTACCAGACATTGACTATCATTCAGATGCACTCTGTGGTGCATGTCAGAGAGGGAAAATTGTGAAATCATCTTTTAAAACCAAAGACATTGTTTCAACCTCAAGACCTTTAGAATTACTCCATATTGATTTATTTGGACCAGTGAGTACTGCATCCTTATATGGAAGTAAATATGGATTAGTCATTGTTGATGATTACAGCAGATGGACTTGGGTGAAATTCATAAAGAGTAAAGATGTTGCGTGTGATGTATTCAGTAGCTTCTGCACTCAAATTCAATCTGAAAAAGAATCAAAAATTTTGAAAGTCAGAAGTGATCATGGTGGAGAATTTGAAAATGAGCCATTTGAAGCTTTTTGTGAAAAACATGGAATTTTCCATGAATTCTCTTCTCCTAGAACACCACAACAAAATGGGGTTGTAGAGAGAAAGAATAGAACTTTACAAGAAATGGCCAGAACCATGATTCATGAAAACAATTTACCAAAACATTTTTGGGCAGAAGCAGTGAATACAGCATGCTATGTTCAAAACAGGATCTATATCAGACCTATTTTGGAGAAAACAGCATATGAACTCTTTAAAGGAAGAAAACCCAATATCTCTTACTTTCATCAATTTGGATGTACATGTTACATTCTGAACAACAAGCTCTACCTAAAGAAATTTGATGCCAAGGCCCAAAGAGGAATCTTCTTAGGTTACTCTGAAAGTTCAAAGGCATACAGAGTGTATAATTCAGAAACACTCTGTGTTGAAGAATCTATGCACGTTAGATTTGATGACAAAGAGCTTGAAGATAAAACTTCAAAGCAAGGTGAAAGTTTTGCAGAGATACAGGTTCCTGAAGTTACTCCAGAACCTGATCAGATAGCTGAGTCTGAAGATAGTCCAGAAGCTGAACCCACATCAGAAGTGCAAGATGAAGCAGCTTCTGATGAAGCACAAGATGGCTCACATCAAGCAGAGCCTCCCAGAAACACATTCAAACACAAGTCTTCACATCCTGAGGAGCTAATCATTGGAAACAAAGATAGTCCAAGAAGAACAAGATCACATTTCAGACAAGTAGAGTCAATGATTGGACTAATCTCAATGATTGAACCTACAATAGTTGATGAAGCACTTTCAGATGATGGATGGATCCTAGCTATGCAAGAAGATTTGAATCAATTTCAAAGAAATGATGTGTGGGATCTGGTACCCAAACCTCAGCACAAGAACATTATTGGAACAAAATGGGTATTCAGAAACAAGCTGAATGAGCAAGGTGAAGTAACAAGAAACAAAGCCAGGCTTGTTGCACAAGGGTATAGTCAACAAGAAGGCATTGATTACACTGAAACGTTTGCTCCAGTTGCAAGATTGGAAGCAATCAGGTTACTTCTTTCCTATGCAGTTAATCATGGCATAATATTATATCAAATGGATGTCAAGAGTGCATTTCTAAATGGTGTCATAGAAGAAGAAGTGTATGTCAAGCAACCTCCTGGATTTGAGGATATTAAATATCCTGACCATGTTTTTAAACTGAAGAAATCACTATATGGCTTGAAACAAGCTCCCAGAGCTTGGTATGATAGACTAAGTAATTTCTTAATCAAGAATGATTTTAAAAGAGGACAGGTTGATACTACACTCTTCAGAAGGACCCTTGGGAAAGATATTCTTGTTGTGCAAATATATGTTGATGATATAATATTTGGTTCTACTAATGCATCTCTTTGCAAGGAATTTTCTGAGTTAATGCAGGATGAATTTGAAATGAGCATGATGGGAGAGCTGAAGTTCTTCCTTGGCATTCAAATCAATCAATGCAAAGATGGAGTCTATGTTCATCAATCAAAGTACACAAAGGAGCTTCTGAAGAAGTTCAAACTTGAAGATTGTAAAGTGATGAACACTCCAATGCACCCTACGTGCACCTTAAGCAAAGAAGATGAAGGAGCTAAAGTAGATCAGAAGCTGTATAGAGGTATGATTGGTTCTTTGTTATACCTCACTGCATCTAGACCAGATATTTTATTCAGTGTATGCTTGTGTGCAAGATTCCAATCAGATCCTAGAGAATCTCATATGACTGCTGTCAAGAGAATCTTCAGGTATTTGAAAGGAACAACTAATCTTGGACTCCTTTATAGGAAATCCTTAGATTATAAGCTAATTGGATTCTGTGATGCTGATTATGCTGGTGATAGGATTGAAAGAAAGTCAACCAGTGGCAATTGTCAATTTCTGGGTGATAATCTTATATCCTGGGCTAGCAAAAGACAAACAACTATTGCTATGTCTACAGCAGAAGCAGAATACATTTCGGCTGCAAGTTGTTGTACACAACTACTTTGGATGAAACATCAGTTGGAAGATTATCAGATAACTGCTAACAGTATTCCCATTTATTGTGATAATACTACTGCTATTTGTTTGTCTAAAAATCCAATTTTGCATTCAAGAGCTAAGCACATTGAAATCCAACACCATTTTATCAGAGATGTGTTCAAAAAGGAATTTTAGATATACAATTCATTGATACTGAAAATCAATGGGCTAATATATTTACTAAGCCTTTAACTGTTGAAAGATTTGATTTTATAAAGAAAAATTTGAACATGCACTACGTGTCTGATTAGATGTTTGCTTGCTCCTGAATAGGATTTTAGGTTCTGAAGTTAGTTCAGAAGCAGTAGTCCATCAGAAGCTCTTTATTGAGGTTCTGAGGAAAACTCGCTTCTGATGATAACGTCAGCATCTGAAGTCCAGAAGCTGGATTTATTGCTTCTGAATAGTTGAATTAGTGGAAACGTTGGGAGTTACTTTTTAAAAGTAACTTCTGACCCACTAACTTGGTAGTTACTCTGTGAACTTCTTACGTGGCTTGTATGTGTTGGTGTATAACAAAAAGGGCAATGATGATTTAATAGCTTTGAAAGTACTTTTCACGCGCCCCCCAATTTTGTCATTAATGTTTGTTTGTTTGTCTCTTTTGAATTGCAATCGTTTTACTTTTAACACTTTTTCAATTCACACACTACTCACTCACAACAAACACATTTTGCTCTCAAACCTCTTGCGAAGTAAGCGCAAAAACCTTAGAACCCTAAATTCTCTAAATCTTCTTCAATCATCATCAAATGGCATCATCAAGCTCGCAACGAGAAGTTTCAGTATCTACTTCACGTATGGTTCCTGAATATGACTACAGAGGAAGAAGCATGAAATTGGAAGAATGGGATTTACAAGTTCAGATAGAGAATCCAGTGGATTTCAATTCTCTGACTTTTCATAAGTGTTGGATCAGAAACTACTATGAAGAGCAAGGACTCATGCATTACTTCAAAATGTTGAATGGACCAACATATGAAGCATTGGTCAGGCACTTCTGGGTTAGAGCAAAAGTTTATAACAAAGCTGCATCCATAGCTGAAGAAAGTCATATGGTTCTGCTCTATCCAGAACTGGAAGGGAAATCAAGAGAAGAAATGGGTCTTGTGCCGTTTGTTGAAGATGAAATCAGATCGAGCATCTGCGGTATTCCAGTGAGAATTGCACAATGGCACATAGAGTCTGTTCTTAAGGCTGAAGCTTCTGGATATTACTCTAGAATTGATCTTTCAGGTGCTGCTGAAAAACGCATTTGGAAAAAGCAAGCCAACTTGGTGATATACAATTCTGAGAAGGAGAAGAAATATGCTGAATTGAGCATGGAAACTAAGATGCTTCTGAAGATTCAGAATGAGAACCTGTTTCCATGTGGTGACAGTGTGAAACCAAATTTAGCTCAGAAGGTCCTTCTCCAGCACTTCATCAAGAAGGAAAAGGTGAATGTGCCCAAATATATGTTCAAGTACCTCATAGAGTGTCTAAAACAGAGTCAGCTACTGGATAAACCCTGGGTTCCTTATGGAAGACTCTTATCAGAGATTTTCTATCAAGGAGGTGTCTTGGACTGTTTAACCAGAGCTCAAGGCTACACAGATCAGCTGCTGGATACAAAGACTGGAGCATTCATAAATGCTCAAACTCTCAAGAATATGAAGCTGATCACCAAGGTCACCAAACTTATAACTGATCTAAGTGAATCTCTTGTTGTATCTGATCTTATGAGAGATTTTCCACCCATCTGCAAACATGATCCTATTGAAGTGCAGATGAGGTACATCAAGGAACACTATGAGGCAACCAACAAGATCATCAGGTTGGATGAAGTACCTGAAGAAATGTTTGGTGGTGCAGTGCCTCTAGCAAGAGGCAGAAGGTCAAAAAGGAAAATGACTGCAGAAGAATATCTGGAGGTTGAAAAGACTGTTAAGAAGGCAAGAGTTGCTTCTGACAAGCTCAAGATTGGTGGTTCATCAGTACCATCAATTGAAGAAGCTATTGAAGACATGGATTCTAGGTTGATCATGGATGTTGGCATTACTGGTGATCAACCTGTAGTACCAAAGAAGAAGAGGAAGCCAGCAGTAAGGAGGACCAAGGACTTTCCTCATGTTTCTGAGAAGGGTAAAGCTACTACTAATGTGTCAGAAGCTGTTGGAAAAGCTATGGAGATTGCTTCTGAACTTCAAGAGAGGGTAATGACAGAAGCATCACAACTTCTTAAAATTCCTGACACTGCTGAAGATGATCAAATGAAGTCAGCTGATTGTTCAGAACCTTCTACTACAGGTAATATTTTCACACACTCAGAACCCGTAGTACATGAGATATCCAGTGACTCTCCTTCACCTTCTTCAAAATCCTCATCATCATCTTCAGATTCTGATGATGATATACCCATAGCTCAACTTGTTAGAAAAACAGTAAAGCGCCAGTCAACATCAACCAATACTAACACAAAGCCATCTCAGTCAAACACTTATGAACCAGTTGGTCATATAATCAATGAGAAGTTGACTGAGTTGGCTGTGCAGAGAGATAGAGTCATCAATAATATCTTTCGCCTTAACCCTCAACCTCTTAATATTCAACCCCTCAACATGATTGTACCAGAAAATGTTGAGACAACCTCAGAGAAAGCCTCTGAGACAACTCCAGAAGCAGCTGCTTCTGATAAAGTTGTTTCAGAAGACCCCCCACAACAAACACCTTCACCAGAAAAAGCCTCTTCACCCCCTACAACTTCATCACCCCCAATCGTTCCTGAACTATCTGTTCCTGAACAATCAACTCCTCAAAAGACCGTTCCTGAACATTCTGTTCCTGAACAACCAGTTACTAAACCCACTCCTGAACCTGAACCTGAAACTGCCGCTCCTGAACACATTGTTCCTGAGCTAACCTCTGAGGATGATCAATATGATCATGCCTCTGATATGGTAGTTGACCCCACTCCTGACCAACCATCAACCAGCCAATCATCAACTACAAATGACCAATCATCATCAAACCTACCAATTGTTCCCCTAGCCCCTCCAAAACCCTCTAAACAACCTTCACCTCCCACCATTTACCTGGATTCTCAAGTACTAAAAGATGTGTGGGAAGATATTGCTTCTGAAGTTCTCAGACTGATAGCAGGTTGAGATGACTTGGGTCATACAATAAGCTATCAGAAGCAATGGAGAAGGATCAAAGAAAGGGTCGTCAACCTTATTTCAGCACTGCATGATTCCTGCATTGAGGCTCAAGAGCAAGCCAAGCAGAAGCTGGAAGATTGGTTGAATGGCATAGAAGAGAATACTGAAGATGTTGAAGTTCTTGGTACTTGGGTGAAGAATCCACTCAGTATCAGAAGCAGAGAACCTGATGAATTCCTGCCTAAGGAGCTGCATCTGATCATTCCTTCTGAGATTCTGGAAAAGATTGATGCACCTAACCTGGCTCTAGCTCAGGAGAACAAGGTGCTCAAAGAAGAAAATGAAAGGTTGGAAACAGAGCTACTAGAGCAGAAGCTGAAGATATCAAAGTTGGAAGCTGACATGCAAGAAGCCAAGATCAGAGAAGACAACTACAGAAAAGATATGGACAAGAAGTATGCTGATGTTCAAGAGCTTATGAAGAAGATTTTAGAGAAATAAGCCAAACCCATAGTTGCACACTTTTAGCTTATTTTTCTGTCTTTTTAGGCTTTTGATATTCTTTGTTCATTTCTGCTTCTGAATTAGTTATTTTTGCTTCTGATATTATAAGCTTCTGAATTCTTCCTGCTTCTGAAAATCTTTAACTGTTTATACCTTGTATGTCATTATTTTCTTTGATAATAATGCTTGCTATGACTGTTTATTTAATCTTTGAAGATGGTTAAAATGCTTTTAATTTATTTGAATTATGATCTGAACCTTTAATCTTACGTTTTTCTCATCTCTTCTTCTTGTTTATGTCTTTTTGCTAATGACAAAAGGGGGAGTATATGTGATAGTATTTAAAGGCTCTGAGCCCCATTAATTAATGTTTGATAATTTTGAAAATTTCTATCTTTTTTATCGGTGTATCAAAAAGGGGGAGTATCAAATTTCAAATAACAATTAATTGAACCATTCTTCTTATCTATAAGTCAATTCTTTCAATTTTTTTTAGCTCTGATATTATTGTGCGAAAAATGAATTTAATTAACCTGGATAGAACTTAGGGGGAGCTTACAAACCTCACCTTAAAGACTATCAGACTCAGGGGGAGTTAGAGCTTACAAACCCCAGACTCTGAGCTTACAAACCTCAGAACCCCAAGGTCAACTTGTTAATTAGATTAACAATAATTGATCAATTTTTAAATACTATTGTTTGTCATCATCAAAAAGGGGGAGATTGTTGGAACAAAATGTGTTTAACAATGAACCTTAAAAAGTTTTGATGATAACAAGGTATTAAAAATTGTAAATTGGAGTAGCTAATATTTGTTCAAGTGTACAGGACCACAGTTAAAAAAAGTTACATCATTGATTGGTTCTGAATGAGCAAATAAAGAGCAAAAGAAAATGAAGCTTAGATGATTCTGAAGGCAATACGCTCCTGAAAGTAAAAGCGCTCCTGAAGTCAAGCTGCTCCTGAAGAAATAGCGCTCCTGAAGAATAGTGCTCCTGAAGAAGTAGTGCTCCTGAAGAATAGTGCTTCTGAAGACAAGAGGTCCAGAAGCCACATCATCAGAAGCTGCACCATCAGAAGCTGCAGAAGCTGCATCATCAGAAGCTGCCTCATCAGAAGTCATTTCACCAGAAGCTGAAGATCAACTGGATTTGCAGAAGATTCAAAGATTGAAGAATCTACATTGCAAAAGCTGTCTATTGGTTTCGAAAACACAGCAGAAAATTAGTGGAACTTTGCAACGGTCATTTCAAAGGTGTTTGAAGGCATGTGCTTGCAATTTGGACGAAAGCGTTGACATTGTACTTTGTACGAATTGTACAACCACGTTCTCCACTACTCTGTTTTGTGTCCACGCTACAAGACAAGAAAACAGCTTCAGAATACGGCTTCGCCTGCAAAGATGTTCCTTTGGATAAGGAATGAATTTCAAATTTGTTCTTCATAGGACAACAACCAAATCAGGAAAAATATCATTGGTGAAAGATCAAGCTTCAACAACGACTCTTTGGTGTGCTGGCAATTTCACAATGTCTCTTTCACACCTCTATATAAAGGAGTGAAGACTTAGAGTTTTGGTAATGCAAGAACGCTGAACGAAAGACTCACAACTACAGAAAAGATATGGACAAGAAGTATGCTGATGTTCAAGAGCTTCTGAAGAAGATTTTAGAGAAATAAGCCAAACCCATAGTTGCACACTTTTAGCTTATTTTTCTGTCTTTTTAGGCTTTTGATATTCTTTGTTCATTTCTGCTTCTGAATTAGTTCTTTTTGCTTCTGATATTATAAGCTTCTGAATTCTTCCTGCTTCTGAAAATCTTTAACTGTTTATACCTTGTATGTCATTATTTTCTTTGATAATAATGCTTGCTATGACTGTTTATTTAATCTTTGAGGATGGTTAAAATGCTTTTAATTTATTTGAATTATGATCTGAACCTTTAATCTTACGTTTTTCTCATCTCTTCTTTTTGTTTATGTCTTTTTGCTAATGACAAAAGGGGGAGTATATGTGATAGTATTTAAAGGCTCTGAGCCCCATTAATTAATGTTTGATAATTTTGAAAATTTCTATCTTTTTTATCGGTGTATCAAAAAGGGGGAGTATCAAATTTCAAATAACAATTAATTGAACCATTCTTCTTATCTATAAGTCAATTCTTTCAATTTTTTTTAGCTCTGATATTATTGTGCGAAAAATGAATTTAATTAACCTGGATAGAACTTAGGGGGAGCTTACAAACCTCACCTTAAAGACTATCAGACTCAGGGGGAGTTAGAGCTTACAAACCCCAGACTCTGAGCTTACAAACCTCAGAACCCCAAGGTCAACTTGTTAATTAGATTAACAATAATTGATCAATTTTTAAATACTATTGTTTGTCATCATCAAAAAGGGGGAGATTGTTGGAACAAAATGTGTTTAACAATGAACCTTAAAAAGTTTTGATGATAACAAGGTATTAAAAATTGTAAATTGGAGTAGCTAATATTTGTTCAAGTGTACAGGACCACAGTTAAAAAAAGTTACATCATTGATTGGTTCTGAATGAGCAAATAAAGAGCAAAAGAAAATGAAGCTTAGATGATTCTGAAGGCAATACGCTCCTGAAAGTAAAAGCGCTCCTGAAGTCAAGCTGCTCCTGAAGAAATAGCGCTCCTGAAGAATAGTGCTCCTGAAGAAGTAGTGCTCCTGAAGAATAGTGCTTCTGAAGACAAGAGGTCCAGAAGCCACATCATCAGAAGCTGCACCATCAGAAGCTGCAGAAGCTGCATCATCAGAAGCTGCCTCATCAGAAGTCATTTCACCAGAAGCTGAAGATCAACTGGATTTGCAGAAGATTCAAAGATTTAAGAATCTACATTGCAAAAGCTGTCTATTGGTTTCGAAAACACAGCAGAAAATTAGTGGAACTTTGCAACGGTCATTTCAAAGGTGTTTGAAGGCATGTGCTTGCAATTTGGACGAAAGCGTTGACATTGTACTTTGTACGAATTGTACAACCACGTTCTCCACTACTCTGTTTTGTGTCCACGCTACAAGACAAGAAAACAGCTTCAGAATATGGCTTCGCCTGCAAAGATGTTCCTTTGGATAAGGAATGAATTTCAAATTTGTTCTTCATAGGACAACAACCAAATCAGGAAAAATATCATTGGTGAAAGATCAAGCTTCAACAACGACTCTTTGGTGTGCTGGCAATTTCACAACGTCTCTTTCACACCTCTATATAAAGGAGTGAAGACTTAGAGTTTTGGTAATGCAAGAACGCTGAACGAAAGACTCACAACTACAGAAAAGATATGGACAAGAAGTATGCTGATGTTCAAGAGCTTCTGAAGAAGATTTTAGAGAAATAAGCCAAACCCATAGTTGCACACTTTTAGCTTATTTTTCTGTCTTTTTAGGCTTTTGATATTCTTTGTTCATTTCTGCTTCTGAATTAGTTCTTTTTGCTTCTGATATTATAAGCTTCTGAATTCTTCCTGCTTCTGAAAATCTTTAACTGTTTATACCTTGTATGTCATTATTTGCTTTGATAATAATGCTTGCTATGACTGTTTATTTAATCTTTGAAGATGGTTAAAATGCTTTTAATTTATTTGAATTATGATCTGAACCTTTAATCTTACGTTTTTCTCATCTCTTCTTTTTGTTTATGTCTTTTTGCTAATGACAAAAGGGGGAGTATATGTGATAGTATTTAAAGGCTCTGAGCCCCATTAATTAATGTTTGATAATTTTGAAAATTTCTATCTTTTTTATCGGTGTATCAAAAAGGGGGAGTATCAAATTTCAAATAACAATTAATTGAACCATTCTTCTTATCTATAAGTCAATTCTTTCAATTTTTTTTAGCTCTGATATTATTGTGCGAAAAATGAATTTAATTAACCTGGATAGAACTTAGGGGGAGCTTACAAACCTCACCTTAAAGACTATCAGACTCAGGGGGAGTTAGAGCTTACAAACCTCAGACTCTGAGCTTACAAACCTCAGAACCCCAAGGTCAACTTGTTAATTAGATTAACAATAATTGATCAATTTTTAAATACTATTGTTTGTCATCATCAAAAAGGGGGAGATTGTTGGAACAAAATGTGTTTAACAATAAACCTTAAAAAGTTTTGATGATAACAAGGTATTAAAAATTGTAAATTGGACTAGCTAATATTTGTTCAAGTGTACAGGACCACAGTTAAAAAAAGTTACATCATTGATTGGTTCTGAATGAGCAAATAAAGAGCAAAAGAAAATGAAGCTTAGATGATTCTGAAGGCAATACGCTCCTAAAAGTAAAAGCGCTCCTGAAGTCAAGCTGCTCTTGAAGAAATAGCGCTCCTGAAGAATAGTGCTCCTGAAGAAGTAGTGCTCCTGAAGAATAGTGCTTCTGAAGACAAGAGGTCCAGAAGCCACATCATCAGAAGCTGCACCATCAGAAGCTGCATCATCAGAAGCTGCCTCATCAGAAGTCATTTCACCAGAAGCTGAAGATCAACTGGATTTGCAGAAGATTCAAAGATTGAAGAATCTACATTGCAAAAGCTGTCTATTGGTTGCGAAAACACAGCAGAAAATTAGTGGAACTTTGCAACGGTCATTTCAAAGGTGTTTGAAGGCATGTGCTTGCAATTTGGACGAAAGCGTTGACATTGTACTTTGTACGAATTGTACAACCACGTTCTCCACTACTCTGTTTTGTGTCCACGCTACAAGACAAGAAAACAGGTTCAGAATACAGCTTCGCCTGCAAAGATGTTCCTTTGGATAAGGAATGAATTTCAAATTTGTTCTTCATAGGACAACAACCAAATCAGGAAAAATATCATTGGTGAAAGATCAAGCTTCAACAACGACTCTTTGGTGTGCTGGCAATTTCACAACGTCTCTTTCACACCTCTATATAAAGGAGTGAAGACTTAGAGTTTTGGTAATGCAAGAACGCTGAACGAAAGACTCACAACTAGAGAAAAGATATGGACAAGAAGTATGCTGATGTTCAAGAGCTTCTGAAGAAGATTTTAGAGAAATAAGCCAAACCCATAGTTGCACACTTTTAGCTTATTTTTCTGTCTTTTTAGGCTTTTGATATTCTTTGTTCATTTCTGCTTCTGAATTAGTTCTTTTTGCTTCTGATATTATAAGCTTCTGAATTCTTCCTGCTTCTGAAAATCTTTAACTGTTTATACCTTGTATGTCATTATTTGCTTTGATAATAATGCTTGCTATGACTGTTTATTTAATCTTTGAAGATGGTTAAAATGCTTTTAATTTATTTGAATTATGATCTGAACCTTTAATCTTACGTTTTTCTCATCTCTTCTTTTTGTTTATGTCTTTTTGCTAATGACAAAAGGGGGAGTATATGTGATAGTATTTAAAGGCTCTGAGCCCCATTAATTAATGTTTGATAATTTTGAAAATTTCTATCTTTTTTATCGGTGTATCAAAAAGGGGGAGTATCAAATTTCAAATAACAATTAATTGAACCATTCTTCTTATCTATAAGTCAATTCTTTCAATTTTTTTTAGCTCTGATATTATTGTGCGAAAAATGAATTTAATTAACCTGGATAGAACTTAGGGGGAGCTTACAAACCTCACCTTAAAGACTATCAGACTCAGGGGGAGTTAGAACTTACAAACCTCAGACTCTGAGCTTACAAACCGTAGAACCCCAAGGTCAACTTGTTAATTAGATTAACAATAATTGATCAATTTTTAAATACTATTGTTTGTCATCATCAAAAAGGGGGAGATTGTTGGAACAAAATGTGTTTAACAATGAACCTTAAAAAGTTTTGATGATAACAAGGTATTAAAAATTGTAAATTGGACTAGCTAATATTTGTTCAAGTGTACAGGACCACAGTTAAAAAAAGTTACATCATTGATTGGTTCTGAATGAGCAAATAAAGAGCAAAAGAAAATGAAGCTTAGATGATTCTGAAGGCAATACGCTCCTGAAAGTAAAAGCGCTCCTGAAGTCAAGCTGCTCCTGAAGAAATAGCGCTCCTGAAGAATAGTGCTCCTGAAGAAGTAGTGCTCCTGAAGAATAGTGCTTCTGAAGACAAGAGGTCCAGAAGCCACATCATCAGAAGCTGCACCATCAGAAGCTGCAGAAGCTGCACCATCAGAAGCTGCAGAAGCTGCATCATCAGAAGCTGCCTCATCAGAAGTCATTTCACCAGAAGCTGAAGATCAACTGGATTTGCAGAAGATTCAAAGATTGAAGAATCTACATTGCAAAAGCTGTCTATTGGTTTCGAAAACACAGCAGAAAATTAGTGGAACTTTGCAACGGTCATTTCAAAGGTGTTTGAAGGCATGTGCTTGCAATTTGGACGAAAGCGTTGACATTGTACTTTGTACAAATTGTACAACCACGTTCTCCACTACTCTGTTTTGTGTCCACACTACAAGACAAGAAAACAGCTTCAGAATACAGCTTCGCCTGCAAAGATGTTCCTTTGGATAAGGAATGAATTTCAAATTTGTTCTTCATAGGACAACAACCAAATCAGGCAAAATATCATTGGTGAAAGATCAAGCTTCAACAACGACTCTTTGGTGTGCTGGCAATTTCACAACGTCTCTTTCACACCTCTATATAAAGGAGTGAAGACTTAGAGTTTTGGTAATGCAAGAACGCTGAACGAAAGACTCACAACATTTTTACAAGTGCCAAACCTCTGCTGAAACTGTTCTGCATTCACTTAGAATTTCTGTGTTTCAAAGTCATATCTTAGAAATTCTTAAGTCCATTGAGTCTGTATCTGATTTATATTGTGAGCACCTCTGATTGTATATCAAGTGTTCAACCTTAAACAATTTTCTGTGTAATTTTGTTTAGTTAGGAAGTCTCTTGCAGTTGTGCTTGAGCAGGAAGTCTCTTGATTGTGTTCTTGAGCAAAGGAAGTCTCTAGCTTGTGTGCTTGAGCAAAGGAAGTCTCTTGCTTGTATGCTTGAGCAATTGTAATCAGATATTACTCTTAGTGAAATCTCCTTGGAAGTGCAAGGGGGACTGGACTACTTCCGGATTGTGGAAGGAACCAGTATAATTGCTTTGTGTTGTTCTTCTTCTCTCTCTCTGTTTTATTCCACTGCATTTAGATTCTGATCATCACTTCAGAAGCTGTCTCACTTAGCTTCTGATCAGTATGTTCAGTTTTTAGGAGAAACGAAGAATTTTTCAAAACACAATTCAACGCCCCTTCTTGTGTTTTTCTCACCTTCATTATCAACTCGTTCTATGATTTTAGAGTAACAACCGGGGCCTAAACTCAGTATTTATATATAGTAGAAAATCACCAACGTCAATGACCCGTGCGTTAGATTACAAAGTGTTTTTTAAAAGAAAAATCAACGAGCAAGCATTGGTATGATTAAGCAAAATATAGTATGCGAGAATACGAAGGTACAAGGTTAGATGTTCAAGAAAGGTATGTACAAGTGCTAGATGAGTTTGTCAAGGGAATTCAAGTTTGGTCAGAAACAAGTTCAAGTATGATATGTGTACCTCAGCAGGTAAACCCAACCAGCAAGAACGTAAGGTCTATCCCCAAGTAAAGTAATATGAGTATACGATAAGTTATCATGAGTTTTGATCTGACAAGGCATTAGTAAAGACAAGTGTAAGGTTGTGACGTTGGTTGCAAAATGGAAGACTTTGAGAACAGTTCAAGAAGTTAGTAATCAAGTGGCGAACAGCAATGTGAAGTTTCACTCGCTCTAACGGAATAGAGTAACGGTTTAAGCCAACCGGTGGGAATCAGAGTAGCGCCGGGGAAGTTAATCGGTAATCACGGAACATGGAATTTTAGTAAGTATGAATCTTCATGAAGATGTTCGGTTGGTAACACAAGTTTAACAAGAAGCATTATAAGGCAAGCGAAGAGTTCTCGATGTGATAAGTATGTATGAATGTTTATATAGTCAGCATTGGCTAAGGTAAAAGTTTTAAGTATGTGTCTTTACCTGAGTAAGATGAGAAAGACAAGAGTTGCCATATATGAATTAGTTAGGATGCATGAATGATGATAATGGAAAACATGTAAGATTCAGAAGGTTTCCTTTTGTGACTCAAGTAAAGAATCGAAGCATCAAGAATGATGACCGGTATTCAGAGAAGGTAGTAATGTTCAAGTAATACTTGAAAAAGACTATTTGAAGATTCAAGTTTAGTGTTCCTAGATAAGAGGAATAAGATAATGTCAAGAGGTCCAAGGATTTTCTATGGTTATGATAAGTGGTAATGTGAATAAGTATATCGGTTAAGAAGGGAAGAATCCACTCGTGAAGTTAAGCATACTATCAAGAAAGGAGATGCAACCCTTGAGTTTTATGCAATGAGATCCATACCCCCGTATGCAATACTTGTTGACTGAAAACGATACTTGTTAAGACATGCCAAGCCATGATTTTATAACTTTTAAAGCTAAGATTGGTATTAAGGAACTTGGGAACGATGCTTATTTTAGAAACATGGAATTATACATTTTTGAAATTGATGAGATACGTCGTAAGAAAGTAAGTAAACTCACTTAAGACGTACAAAATTCAGGACAAACTTGTTGTGGGCAAGTTTGGGGCGAGATGTAAAATCTTTTTTTTTTTTCAAATGTAGAGACTCGTCCTGTGGTTCTGTGGTTCCATTATAGATTCAGTTTTGAAATGATAAATCTTTTTAAGTCATGTATTTATCGTTCCAAGAACCCGTATACCAAAGTTTAAGAAAATTATTTAAGCAAGATGACAGAACATGTATCGTTAACATTTAACAAATGGCACTCGAAAGTATGTACACGATATGGAAACAACAATGTCCGTATGGTATCAATATCATACGGGATACACGGGTTCGTGGTTAAGAGTGCTCAATGCGGGAGCAAATGGACTTAGTAGGAAGTTTCAAGAGCATGTGAACCACAACATTGGTTATTAGATTGTCAGATGAAGTGACAAATGTGATTTTACTTTTTCATGTCAAGCTATGTGAGTTACTGATAAATGCCAAGAAGTGTTAATTTCATGTTATATTTTAAGCACTTTTTGTTACTTGTTCTGCAAGTTATTGTAGGAAAAGCCGAGAAATAAGCGTTAAATGCCTTATTACGCTTTATATATCTTACTCTATCCTTTTGTGCAGGAATTAGCCTCAAGACACTGATCAAAGACCAAAAATCATGAAAAAGTGCAAATTAGCAGAAGAGGCCATGAAGAACGTCGCTATTAGCAACAAATACGCTATTAGCGAAATTCCTCCAGAAGGTTACGCTATTGGCGTATCTGGAGCGAAGTTTCTAGAGGCCATGAAGAACGTCGCTATTAGCGACATTTACGCTATTAGCGTAATTAGTCCAAGGGACTACGCTATTAGCGCAATTTGGGCGAACTCATGAAGATCAGAGCAATAGGACCAACATGGCACAACCTCATTGGCCACATCTTAAGCCGACTTGCTTCGCTAATAGCACATATTTCGCTATTAGCGTAAGCTTACAAACTCAGCCCATTTAAATAGGATTTTTACCTCTCTTTGGATAGATTATTAGATATAGACTGTTTTATTAGATATTTTTCTACATTCTTATAGAGATAAAATAGGGTAGATCATATAGAGTGAGAGTGATTTTGAAAGTTGGATCTTTCTTCCTTTGTTGAGACATCACAAGGTGAATGAATCCTTCCTTTTCAATCCATCCTTGCAAGGCTTCCATGATGATGTGTAGCTAAATATTCTTTGTTGGGATGAGAGGTACTTAATCCTTGCTAACATGTAATCTTTTGATCTTGCAATATATGGTTCTAGCAATTTATATTCAATATTGTTGTTATTCTTGTGTTAATGCTTTCAATGAGATTCAAGATGATTTGGACACGAACTCTTGAATCTAGAGCTAGAGTAGCAATATATCTTAGGTTAAACTTACTTGACATCTTTGTTAATCTTTGATAATCACCATAATCAAGAGTTTAATGCTTTTGGACACTTAGTCAGGCTGGACACGGTCGATTAAGTGATCCGATCGTCGTTGTGATCGTTTAAGGGATTTGGACACGAATGTTTAAACGATACCTTAGAGTCAATTATATCGCTTTGGACACGAAGGATAGTCTAGAATTGATTGTGATAATATTGGTTATAAAGCTAGAATTCGTATGGATCATTAGGTTACGTGTGACGCTTGGTTAAGGAACTATACTCCTAACAAGTTTCAATCCTTATTTATCTCAACTTTTACTTTTTGCAATTAGTTAGCTAGTTACATTTCAATTCAAACAAACAAGTACTCTTAATACTTAGAATGATAATTGATGTTAAACTGTCCTTGATAACACACTATTCCCTGTGGAGACGATACACAAATACTTATCTTGTTTGATGCAAAACTGCTTCATCAGTTACCCATTATTCCGGGTGCAAAGAGGTCGCATGAGGTTGAAAGCTTTCCTAAGGCTCTGAAAAGAGATAAGAGGTTCGTGGAATCGTTTTTATGAGTAATACAAGTTAGAGGCATGTGTCTCAAGGTACAGTAAGTAAACTGATGTATGAATTATATGTTTACTCGATAAAATTATGTATGCATGAAAAGATGTTTTAATGTTGCAAGTAAGCACTGCAGGGCACACCTGGTTTCCGGTAGGATTCCAGTTAAAAGGCAAATCCTGAGTGTTCATGTTTATGATAAGATACCTTTATGAATGGTTTATGTTAGGTGGGTAAGATACGAGTCCGAGACAATAAGTCTATGTGTAGCAAGGTAAGTTCCAAATCATGATGTAACAAGTTAACTCTAAATTTTGAGTGATATTAAGATGAACAAAGCTATATGCTTATGTGTCTGAATCAAGAAACAAGACGAAACACAATCAATGATGAACTTCTCAAGAGTTTGTGTTTCGAATATGTATGGCTTAGACTAAAGATGGTAAGATTTTGTCATGATGTTTGGTAGTCGATCTCTAAATTTCGAGGACGAAATTTCTTTAAGGGGGTAGGATGTAATATCTCACCTGTCAGTATCGGTATATTACCCGTTAATCGTGCTAGAGGAAATAATTCATGAAAAGTAAGTTAATGGTTAATATTTTATCAGATGTCAGTTTTTACGGGAAAAGTATCAGAGTCGTTTTAAACACGCTTGAGGCAAGGGCAAAATGGTAATTTCACATGGAAAGGATATTTAATTGGTTTTATCCCAAAAATATCTCATTTTCTCCCTTATCTTCTCTCTCTAAGTTGAAGAACATTTCACTCTCCCTTCTCTCTTCTCTCTCACGTCTCTTTCTCTCTTCCTCTCCATCAAACCTTCTCAAATCTTCTTCTTCCCTAACAAGATTTTATGCTTTGATCTCCCATGTTGTCCTAAGTTTGAGAAGCTTGGGGTTTTGCTTGAATCTCTCCTTTTCTGTCTATAAACTTATCTCATCTCTTTCTCTTTGAGGTAGCAATTTTTCCAAGTTTGTGGAAGTGGTGAGTTAAGTATGGATTTCTAGCAACTAGTGAGCAAGAATCAACCTGGGTTTTGGATAGAAGCTTTGAGAACATCTTGTGATCAAGAATTAGGGTTATGGTGAAGAAATCTTTGGGTTGGAATAAAGATGATCAAGCAAGGATCATGATGTCTTATATTGCAAGAAATATCAAGATGGTTTTGGTTTGAGCAAAGGAAGCAAG
The DNA here is from genome assembly GCF_051527215.1 of Medicago sativa. Taxonomy (NCBI): domain Eukaryota; kingdom Viridiplantae; phylum Streptophyta; class Magnoliopsida; order Fabales; family Fabaceae; genus Medicago; species Medicago sativa. The sequence goes on along the minus strand of NC_140756.1, from coordinate 30,940,073 downwards.
TGATCACAAACTAGGGTTTTGTCATGTTTGAGCTTGGAGCTTGGAGTTGTTACAAGAACTTGTTTAGGTGAGTTCCATAGATAGTTTTCCCACCCTTTGGGACCATGATTATGCCATGTTAGATTAATATGAAAACTATGAAATTCTAGGGTTTATGTAAGATGATAGTTGCCCCTTCTCTTGCCATGCATACTAAACATGTTAATACTTGCCATGTAAATGTTTTACAAGTTTCCTATGACCTCTAAGAGTCATGACATGCTTAGAGACACTTGGATTGAGGTTTTTGGGTCAAAAATACCATTTTTAAGTGTTCTGGACTGTCATAACTCGTCGGGGCGAGCTATTACTTGCCACAGCGAGCAGAAAGGGCAGAACCAAAGGTTTTGCTTGCCTCCTACTCGCCATGGCAAGCAGCTGCTCGCCTCCCACATGAAGTTACTCGCCTAGGCGAGCAAGTGGTGCCTTCTGGTACTGCTTGCTCGTTTCAAGCAGATTCAGTGTTTTCGTACCGGATTCTTTTGTGCAGTCTTTTCTAAAAGTAGACCCCTCAAACCAAGGTCCTAAATGGTAATCAAGGAAAGCAAGATTTTTATGATAAAGAGGAAAGTATTAAGCTTATTAGTAAGGCATGGCATACGAGAGAATCATGTCATGAATCGGGTAGGCAAGTAACTCATTAAGCAAGGGAAAAACTAGAGCCTCGATATAGTAGTCGAGAACTAGCAAGATAGCAAGAATCCCTAGAATGGTAAGACGCGAAGCATGTTATCTATGAACAAGAATAAGATAGCAAGTATGTTAAGCCATGGATTGATTAGTTAATCTCTCCACCATGATCAAGTATTAGCATGACAAGTATGAATTTACCGCTAATCGGATCGATCAAGGTTCCGAGGTAAATATGTAAGCATGAATAGGTTTAACCTACTCGAACGACAAGACCATGATTAATGTAATGTAGGTGGCATGTCTCTTGCTATCCACGCCAGGGGGATACAAGGGGTTCTCGTAATGAGAACGATTCAAGCCGTAAGGGACCCGCATGTCACCGAGTAAACAAGACGTAGGTGCTCGTGTCTCTTGTTATCCACATCAGGAGGATACGGGAGGTTCTCGACTCAAGGGGAACGGTTTAAGCCGTAAGGGACCCGCACGACACCGAGGGAGTCTGATGCGCGTACATCGGTCATGTATGGGATTGTTCTCAGGGTTACTCCACCCGGGGCTCTCCGTAAAATGAATCAAGATAATGATTGTTTGTTCAACGCTAACCTAATAAATGAACTTATGTACGACCATGCATGTTATGATTATGATTATTCAAGAATGTTTTCATGTATGATCATGTTAAGAACAAGAGCACTAGATGCTATTAGACAAGTACAAGTCATGAATAGAACAAGTAAAGAACATGATACTGATGACGATCTTAGGTTTCCCCTAATCGTCCAGTTTAGATTCGTGTCATGACATGTTATGTTTAGGCCTCGATACGTAGAGCGTATTCTTGGCAATGCAGTCCTAGATTCCCCCTCTGCCGCCATGACACGTATAGGAAGTGAAGCCTATAACATGTAAGTTAAGCCTATGACGGGTCTAGCATGCACTACCATCTAGGAAACATGACCACACACGTATAATCAACCGCCAAGTTGTATTGTAGACACGTGGTGACCGTAGGTTTCCCCTGAGGTTACCTATAGCCTAGGATTTAGGGGAACTCACTGAGACATTATGTCTCATCCCAATCCTTATTTGTTTCAGATAAACAGGTTGGACGGTAAGCTAGTAGCCGAATGGATGTTTCAACAAGTGATCGTTCGTACCCGCAGCAGGATGTTATGGATTTCAAGGACCTATTTATTATGCTTTAGTAAAGATGAGTAGTTTATCTTTGTACGAACGCATGTTGTTGTAAATAATATTCATTCGAAGTTTTATTGTTGTATATTTTAATGTATCCAGTACTAAACTTAACGCACGTGCTAGACTTTCTAGATACGTCTAGTATGGGTGTTACATTTGGTATCAGAGCAAGTCGATTCAGACCGTGCCTTGGGTCATTAAGTTACAACAAAGGTAGTGGGACCATTGGGTTCCGGGTAAATGTTCTATTTGTTGATGTTAGTTGAGCCTGATCAACTCAATTTAAGATTCAACGATTAGAACAGATGCCTGAGAACTGAATAGGACCCAGGAGGAACGAAGTATGTGATGAAGAAACACTGAAAGTGCGAGTTCAGAAGTTTGATCGTGCCAAAAGGTGGCCGGTGAACTAAGCAAGTAGAAGTGTGAATCCTCCGGGAATGTAAGGCATGTTAAGAAGGGACGTTCCGACAATGTCGGGTAAGATGTTAGTGATACTTGCTGTACCCGTAAGTGCAGAAGTTGGATATATTTAAGCATGACCGAAAGTTTCGGTAAGAGTTGTTGTTGGAACGAGTTTATGATATTCTGGGATGCCAGAACAAGGCTACAAGATATTGAGAAGTCGACATATGTTGACGGAGTCTGCAGGCTCTCAGGAATAGCATTATATGAATGGAGTTAAGGACATAAATGTTTGGAAATTTGTGTAAGTGGCAACGTAAAGAGGTAAGCTATTCGTAGTAGAGGAAATTTTATGTTATCAGGATTAAGGCATTGATTTCTTACGTGCCAAGAATTGTAACAAAAAAGGTTGATGTTGCCGTGCATATGTTATAGAATATTTCATGATGCTAGGAATGAATGATGTGCATTGTATACTTGAGAATAAAAAAAAAAAAAATTCATGCAAAGAATGTTTTCTGAAAAATAGAGTTGGAGAAGCTCACCAATAGCGAACATGGGACGAAACTTTCCATTTTTATGAAACCTACCAGTTCGTTCCTATGGTTCGCAATGAATATTGGGGAGATGTCTTCACAATAATGTCTCCACTTGTCGATGGTTACATCCGCAGCCACCAAAGGACAAGAATGATCGTGGGAAACAATTTATTATTGCTGAGGCAGCACCCCCTAAACCATCTCGGCAGAACAATGATGTGGGTGCTTACACTTCGGCCAATGGAAGCATTTGGATGTGGGTTTCGGCTCCGGTTGCTTCAACAGTTACTACCACTCAGAGGGTACCGGTTTCTGCTACTCCTACATCTCTGGTTTCGACTTCACAGGCCATTTTGGCTCCTATTCCTTCCTCTGCATTGAACTCTAATTCACAGGTGGGGCCGATTTCTACTGTTACTTCAACAGTGGCTACTTCTCATACGGACGTCCCTGTATCCATGTCGTCTCTGTCGTCCAACTCTTTCAGCTTTCCATTACACAATGCGTTTGACATAATCTCTCCTGAGGAGTTGCCACGTGTTATGCCAGTGTTAGAGGTTGTTTCCCCTGTTGCGCACGATGACGTGCATCCAGAGCGGTTGAATCAGACATCGCTGGAGGAGTTGTAGAACCCCACACTGGATGATGTCACTGTTACGCTTTATGATGATATGGAAAACAATCGTTCAAGCCCCCGGGAGCTGGGGGAGAGTCCCAAGGGTTCTAACGAGCGTGTACCACATTCATCCCCTGATGAGCACAATGAGCATAATGAGGTGCATGAGGTGTTTGTAGAATCAGTTCAGGTTCAGACGGATACTGTTATTGAGCACGTTGACGTGCATTCTGGGTCAGGCCATTCCTTGGTGTCACCTGTGATTGTAGAGCAGTCCCTTGGTGTAAGCATGCCCACGACAATTCAAGAGGAGCAAGTGGTTGTCGAGTTACAACAACAAGAAGTTCATCCCAGTAAGAATATTCAGCACGGTCTAGATTTGTGGAACAGAGTTCGTGAATATGATGAAAGATAAGCTGCTGAAGACTTCACACCGGTCCTAACAAGGAAGCAGAAACATAAAATTAAAGTACAACAGGTCTTAGCAAAGCAGCCTACTAAAACCCGTTCTCGGGGTGGTAATCATCCGACTGCTCCATGAATTTTCTCTATTGGAATGTTAGAGGTATCAGTAATTCTGATACTTGGATTGTTTTAAAGAATTTATATCTGTCTCACAAACCTTTTCATTCGGGGTTGTTTTTGTTTACTATTTTTTTTTCTTTATGTTTTCTTTTGAGGGTTTTGGTCTAGTCCCCCCTCCTTTGTAATTATTTTCCCCCTTTTTTTTTTTAATAAAATCGCTAGAGTTTGGCGGCATAGGATGGAGGTTTCTCGGGGTGCCAACATAGTTGGGATGTCGATGTTGCCTCTTGACGCCTGTCCTCTCTCCTTGCTTATCAAAAAAAAAACATATTACCTATTTAATGGATACCCACATGATCATGACGTCGACACAAATATCATATTTGTTCAACGGGAGGAGCTCAATAATAATAGTAATAATAATAATAATAATAATAATAATAATAATAATAATAATAATAATAATAATAATAATAATAACAACAACAACTATTGTCATCCCTAAACCCAAGAGTAATTATGTTCCTTTACGTCCCTATGAGCATAGTTCAGTTTGCAGGGACATGCATTGTTATATGCAGGGTTCGGGGTTTGAACCCCAAACTCCCCACATATTCACCTAAAAAAGATGAATTCTAACCACTAGGATACTTGACCCAAAAAATAATAATATTCCTTTACTATCTTTTTTTTTTAGTGTTATTTCTTTACATCTATTAAGAAGAACCACATTAATAATCTTTTCGTGTTTATTCATTTTTTAATTTTATGAAAAGTATTACTTTGCAACTATTGAAATAATAGAGTAATGTGAAAATATAATCATTTAAATCAATTTTGACAACAACTTCTGCCAAGACTCACTAAGAATTTGTTTGATTGTGGTAAAAGTATCCGCATCAGTTATATACATGTTTTTATTAAAAAAATTGGATGTAATAACTAATATCACTAATTAATTTTTGTTTTTTTTCGAAATCATATTCCCTGATTTTTTTTTGTTGAATTTGAAGTGTATTATTAAAACATATAAAGTAAACTCTCACATATGAAAATATAAAATAAAAAAATTCTCTTAAATTTTATTTGTAATGATAATTGATAAAGGGTGACACCACAAGATATTGCGAGATGGATTGTATTACTGTATATTAAAAATGACTATATTGATCCAATTTTTAACAGGTATACACGGTAACGATTATTTTACTTTTGTAAAAAAATTAAAAATTTATTTGGTATGAATCATTTTTTTTTCAAAAGAAAATTATAACAACCAATATCTCTAACTAATTAATATTTGTAAATAATATTGTTAATTATAATATTTTGTTGAGATGTATTCAAAATAAACTTTTTATTTCTAAAAATAGCCAGATAAAAGGAATTTATCTAACTGACTTGCATTTTTAGATTTTCTAATAAATTCTTAACGATTTTTTTTGTTGTTAAACTACTTAACAATATATAAAAACAACTCAGAAACCTAAAAATGTGAGTCAACATATGTGTTGGGATTGTTAAAAAATGTATAAAACATGCAATATCTACACGTCAAAGTTATGTCAATCCTTTAGATTTCAACTATAAAAGTAGGCAACATGCAAGATCTCCACATCTTCACAAAATTGAATTCTACAAGTTTTTAACTTCAATTCCAAGGAGTTCAAGAAGGAAGAAATCTCCACTACGGTATTTTCATTTATTAACTTACACAAAATAATAACAATAGAAGCATTAATCATAACTAATGATGTAACAATAATCATTTGCTTGCAGGTAAACATGAGATTAATCTCTAAATCGTGTATTTTCTCATTATCATTACTTGTGATGCTATCAAGCACAACTTATTCACAACCACAGTCTCCAAAAGTTATCCAATCAACAACATATTTGTCAAAAGAGTTTGAAGTGGGGCCTGGAGAAGTCGCAGATAAACAAATGTATAATATTGAATTTCCAAAGGGTCATGTTGGAATCAAGAGCTTTGATGTTGATCTAGTTGATGAACATGGAAACTCTGTACCATTGCATGAAACTTACATTCATCATTGGTATATTTTAAAATATATTCTAAAGAAGAATATGTCAGTGTCACGAGATCCAAATGATCATACCAAACCTTCTGGGGATCTCATTTACAAAAGAAATGATGGAACATGCAACAAGGGTATTCTTCCACATCAATGGAGTTCTGGAAGTGAAACGCGAGGAACAAGTACAAAACTTCCTTATCCATTTGCGGTTGAAATAGGTAACCTTGCAGATATTACAGAAGGGTGGGAAGAGCAATGGTTGTTGGGTGTGCTGGTCATTGATACACGAGGCGTTGCAGATAAGAAAATTTGTATTCAATGTAGGTGTGACCAGTTTAATCTCCCTGAAAATTTTTATGATGTGACAGTTGGATTCCATGGAAAAGTGACTCCTGAATATAAAGCAGGAGTCCTTTGTTGCCAAGATAAGTTTCAGTGCAAAATGAGAAAGGGATTTCAAGCACCAAGGAGAAATCTTGCCATAAGATACAACATAACCTGGGTTAACTGGGACCAACACCAAATTCCAGTTAGATTTTATGTACTTGATGTCACTGATCGGGTAAAAACAAATGGTTCAGAAACAATCCATGATTGTCAGGTAAGTAAATAATTTAAATTATTATTTTTTAATTTTTGTGGTTAATTAAATTTTGTCACGACCAATATGTGGCTTAGGCGATTGGGTTTGAAAACCTTAGTAGGAGGCTCATTGAAACTCTATTTACTATCAAAGAATATTAAAAACTATCATTTGCATGTAAAAACAAAACAAGATAATTTCTTAAACCTGATGATAATAGTTTTTTTATTACTTTGCACGTTATAAACAAGTGATCCACAAAGTTTTCTAAATTTATTACAGGCAGAGTTTACTATTTCAAAAAATAATAGTACAAACCTATTCCACGTTCAAAAAGCAAGCATCCCTATGAAGAAAGGTGGTTATCTTATCTACGCCTCTGGTCATGCGCATACAGGTGTTATTAATGCAACATTATACGGACAGGTAAAGTTTAATATTATTCATTTGACTAAATTTTGTTAAATTTGGTTATGTTATCTCATTGTATTTTTTAAATGAAAATAAATTTTCTTGATTCCATATATAGTCAAATTAATCTCATGAAATGATTTATTAATTGTTTTGTTTTCCATTAATTAATTAGGATGGAAGAACTTTGTGTACATCGACACCAACATATGGAACGGGAAAAGAAGCAGGGAATGAGGAAGGTTACCTTGTTGGAATGTCTGTATGTTATCCAAAACTAGGTTCAATGAAGATTGATGATGGTGAAACCGTGACCGTAGAATCAATATATAAAAATGAATTTCTCCCTGCAGTTATGGGAGATATGCACTTCTATTTGGCTGATGTACTGCCACAAGAAGCATAGACATCAAACTTCTATAAATTTGTAAATGTTTGATTAGATAAATTAGTCTTTGATACCATTAATGTAACACCATAAACCCAAATTTTAGATACTTAATAAAATAAATTATTTACAAATTATTTTTGCAGCTGATTTAATTTAAGTATAAAAATTAACTTTCAATAAAAAGCTTAGGATGCCACATTTCAATATTTCACAAAACTTTTATATGAAGAATTAAATTAAAATATCTTGGAGTAAAAGGAACCAAAGTTTATCAAATTATTTATGATCTAATAGACAATTGGCTTTATCTCTAAAATGGTTTAAAAAATAGTATTATCGATCCAATAGTCTTACCTACCAAAAAATAGTTCCATGGACACATTCCTTACCCAATTTGAATCATCGACCGACAATATACAAGAATTGTGCTTTCGTAAACATGCACACACAAATAATAAAGGGGTGATTAGTCAAAAAACATAAAAGATAATACATAAGTATTAAGAACAATGAGTATGTAAATATATCGTATAGTCACGGATGCGCATCGTAAAATGCATGGAAATGTGATAATTTTATGATATATATTAATTTTGAACCATGATATTGTGTTTTTAAAATGAGATGTTTGGATGCATTGACAAATAGACGCACTTTGAATAGAACTTGAAGCACTTAGGAACATAGTAACCATGTAAAAAGCATGTGAGAACGTCTCTAATAATGTTAAACTGAAGAAGAGCATAAGGTATCTGATCCAACATGGAATGTTTCACCTAATCCTAGGAAAATCAATTTATATTTAAGAAAGGAACACAAAATCCAATAAATAGGTACACACACGTTATCTAGAAGACATCTCCTTCCATGATATGACACGGATGATCATATGCTCGATCTCCCATGGAGGCTCAAGCAATTACATACACAGTTCAAGATGTATCATATTTCTTTTAAGACACATAACCTATTCACGACCTCATTGATATATTTCTCTCAAACATATACTAATACCTTACGATGCAACACACAGTGCAACCCACATATGAAAAAATCCAACTTATTGATACCACTACTCTCATCACTATGTAAGCTATTTGGTGTATTTAATTATAATTATAATAGTATATTTCTCCTAGAGAACAACTCTTGTATAGTGTTTAATGGCATTCTTAAGTAAGATTCAATATTATATTCTGTTAAATATTCAATATTTTACAATATATTTAAAGTTATAATATTTTGTGAAAATGATAATACTATGACTTCTGTTATTATTTGCTAAAAAAACCTACTTTGATGTAATTATGAAAAAAAAAATGTTGTAGGGTAACATATACTTGGAAACATAACGTTATTTTTTATAATATAGTTATTATTTGCTAAAAAAACCTTACTTTGATGTAATTATGAAGAAAAAAAATGTTGTAGGGTAACATATACTTGGAAACATAACGTTATTTTTTATAATATATTAAGAAACATTATCATTCTTATATGTTTTAGATCTATTTCATGTAGAATATATGTTTTAGATCTTTTTCATGTATAACTACGAGTAGTATGGTAAAAAAAAATTTTCGTACTGGTACCTATAGAAAATTCTCCATTGACATGAGACGGGTAGCTTAATATATATATATATATATATATATATATATATATATGTATGTATATATATAAACTAGAAAATAAATGGATATCCCAACCACCCGTTAATTAATTGGTACATATGTGGATCAATTGTACTCGTGTCAGCGATTATCTGTACCCATTAATAAAATAATAAAAATACTTACACATCCCTTATTAAATATATAATGGCTGATTTTTAAACTATTATTTTGTGGTAAAACATTTTTAAACACGCTAGAGGCAAGGGCATAAAAGTAATTTCACGCAAAAAGGATATTTAAATGGTTTTTGGGAGAAATATCTCATTATCTCAATCTCTTTCTCTCTCTAAGTTGGAAGGAATATTTTCTCTCCCTTCTCTCTCTCCTTCTCACGCCACTTTTCCCTTCTTCTTCTCCATCAATTTTCCAAATCTTCTTCCTCTCCATAGCAAGTGAATGATATTACTCCCTCATGATCTCTTGTACAAGTAGAAGCTTGATTAAGGTTGGATTTCTCTTTTTCCATCTCTCATGAAGTTCATTCCATCTTTTCTCCTCTTCACCAATCTTAATGAAACTTCATCCTCTTTTGGTAAGTTTCCAAACTTGTTCTCTTATGATCATTTAAGATTAAGGAAGTATGGATTATGTTTGATTTTCTTCTATTTCTCCTCTTGAAGAAGTGATTGGAAATCTAGGGTTTGGTGTATGGTGAAGGTGAATCCTAATTGGTGCAAGGTATGGTCTCCACATGAACAAGGTAATAATAATAAGTTTGAATGGATAAATATCTCTATCCTTCCTCACCAAGAATTCCTTTTGACATTATGTTTTGAATATGTGTTTTGAGGGTAATGTTGAAGTATGGTTTTGAGCTTGAAATGGCGTTTTGGTTTGCAAGAAAAGGATGATAGGTTTGAATGGTATGAGTAATGAAGCAAAGGGAGCAAAACTAAGGTTTTGGGCATGTTTGAGCTTGGAGCTTGGAGTTGCTTCAAGATTATGATTAGGTGAGTTCCATAGATAGACTCCCCCCCCCCCTTTGGGATTATGATTATGCCATGTATGTCTATTATGAATAATATGAAATTCTAGGGTTCAAGTATTAGTCTAGTTGCCCCTTTTTATGCCATGAATGCTATACATGATAATTCTTGCCATATACATGTTTTACAAGTTTTATATGATCAATTATGTTCCAATATGCTTAGAGACACTTGGTTTGAGGTTTTTGGGTCAAAAATACCAATTTTAAGTGTTCTGGACTGTCCTAACTCGCCACGGCGAGCAATTACTCGCCATGGCGAGCTAGTACTGCGAATGGGGGGTTTTGCTCGCCCCCAACTCGCAGCTGCGAGCTGCTGCTCGCCTCCCCAGCAAATCTACTCGCCTAGGCGAGTAAGACAGGGAGAATTTCCATTGTTTTGCTCGCTTCAGGCAGGCGTGGGGATTCGCGACGCAGTTTTCTCTGTGGTGTCTTTTTACGAATGTAAACCCCTCAAACCAAGGTCCTAAATGATGATTAAAGAAAGCATGATTTTTATGATATGAGGCAAGTATTAAGCATGTTAGTAAGGCATGGCATACGAGAGAAATCATGTCATGAAACGGGTAGCAAACTATGCATTAAACAAGAGGAAGACTAGAGCCTCGACATAGTCGTTGAGAACTAGCTAGTTAGCAAGATTCCTAGAATGCTAAGACGTGAAGTATAAACTCTTCGCATATGTTAAGAGTGTTTAGCAAGCATGATAAGATGTGGTTTGATTAGTTAATCACTCCACCACGATTAAGTATGTACATGAACAAGTATAAGTTTACCGCTAATCGGATCGACTCAAGGGTCTGAGGTAATAAGCAAGTAAGTATGTATATGTTTATCTTATGCACAACAAGACCATGACTAATAAGTGTAGGTGACATGTCTCTTGATATCCACATCAGGGGGGATACAAGGGGTTCTCATTATGAGAACGATTTAAGCCGTAAGGGACCCGCATGTCACTGAGTAACAAGATGTAGGTGCTCGTGTCTCTTGTTATCCACGCCAGGGGGATACGGGAGGTTCTCAACCTAAGGGGAACGGTTTAAGCCGCAAGGGACCCGCACGGCACCGAGGGAGTCCGATGTACGTACATCGGTCATGTATGGGATTGTACTCGGGGTTACTCCACCCGGGACTATCCATAAAATGAACCAAGATAATTGTTTGTTCAACGCTAACATAATAATGAATGAACTTAGATACGTATATGTATGATATGATTATGATTACGTTATGTTCATGATTATGCAAGAGTGAATCCATACAAGTTTATGTTTAAGAATGAGAGCATTAGATGCTACATGATAATTACAAGGCATGGAATAGAACTAGTAAAGAACTTGATACCGATGACGATCTTAGGATTCCCCTAATCGTCCGGTTTAGAATCGTGCCATGATTATGTTATGTTTAGGCCTTGATACATAGAGGGTATTCTTGGCAATGCAATTTTAGACTCCCCCTCGACCGCCATGATACGTATAGGAAGTGAAGCCTATAACAAGTTAAGATATGATTATGACGGCTCTAGTATGCACTACCGTCTAAGTATGCAAGTCCCCACACACGTATAATCAACCGTCAGGTTGTAATGTAGACACGTGGTGACCGTAGGTTTTCCCTTGAGGTTGCCTATAGCCTAGGATTTAGGGGAACTCACTGAGACATTATGTCTCATCCCAATCCTTATTTGTTTCAGATTATTAGGATGGATGGCAAGCTAGTAGCCGAATGGATTTTCAGCAAGAGCTCGTTCGTACCCGAAGCGTGAAGAATATGGATCTCAAGGATGTATTTATTTTAGATAAGATAATATGTGATGTATTGTTATTGTACGAACGTGTTTTGTTGTATATAAATTCATTTGAAGTTTTTATGTTGTATATTTTAATGTATCCAATACTTAATTCAACGCGCGTGCTAGACTTTCTAGATACGTCTAGTATGGGTGTTACATTTGGTATCAGAGCTGGTCGATTCAGACCGTGCCTTGGGTCATTAAATTACAACTAAGGTAGTGGGACCATTGGGTTCCGGGTAAATGTTCTATTTGTTGATGTTAGTTGAGCCTGATCAACTCAATTTAGCATTTAACGATTAGAATGGATGCCTGAGAGCTGAATAGGACCTAGGAGGAACGAAGTATGTGATGAAGAAGTTTGACCGTGCCAAAGGAGGCTGATGAACTAATCAAGTGGATGTGTGAATCCTCCGGGAATGTAAGGTACGTTAAGAAGGAACGTTCCGACAATGTCGGGTAAGATGTTAGTGATACTTCATGTACCCGAAAGTGAATAAGTTGGATATATGTATCTAACCATGACCGAAAGTTTCGGTAAGAGTTGTTGTTGGAACGAGTTAATGATATTCTGGAATGTCAGTACAAGGTTACAAGTTAGTGAGAAGTCGACGTATGTTGACGGAGTCAGCGAGCTGTCAGAAATGGTAATATATGAATGAAGTTAAAGACTTAAGAGGAAGTTCTATGTTATCAGGATTGAGCCATTGATTTCCGATGTGCCAAGAATTGTATCGAAAAAGGTTGATGTTGCCATGCATATGTCATATAATATTTCACGATGATAGGAGTGAATGATGTGCATTGTATACTTGAGAATAAGAATTTCATGCAAAGAATGTTTTCTGAAAATATAGTTGGAGAAGCTCACCAATAGCAAGCATGGGACGAAACTTTCCGTTTTTATTAGATCTACCAGTTCGTTCCTATGGTTTGCAATGACTATTGGTGAGATGTTCTTACAATAATCTTTTATATGATGAAAATCTTTTACGACATCAAGTAACGAATGCATATCATATCCTAAGATTTTCAAGGAAAAAGACATGGGCAACCATCAACGAAATCGATACGGTTTAAGGTAGCATTGGAAGATAATGTGTTAAGAGTCAAGAACAAGCCAAGATCAAGAATATAGAAGTTACGACATTTAGAAGGAAAGTTACAGATGTTTATGCATGAGGTATGAAGTAGGAAGTTAAAGTGGTGCAAAGTTATGAGGAATCACAAGGTTCGCGGATTATGTGGAATTATGACGTATCTCTCGAATCTATGTTTTGCTTAATAGACTTGCTAAGGCTCGATATGATGTTGAAATATAAAGTTTAAATAATTTTAGAAAGATTTGTGCCTATGGGTGATTGAAGTTTTCTTTAAGGAAAAATTAACGAGCAAGCAATGGTATGGTTCAGCAAAATATAGTATGCGAGAATGCGTGAAGGTACAAGGATTAGATGTTCAAGAAAGATATGTCCAGGTGCAAGATGAGTTTGTCAAAGAATTTGAGTTTACTCGGAAATAAGTTCAAGTATGATATGTATGATAAATACAACCAGCTAGGACGTAAGGTTTACCCCCAAGTCAAGTATTATGAGTATAAGATAAGTTATCACGAGTTTTGAATTTACAAGGCAAGTGTAAGGTGGTGATGTTGGTTGCAACATGGAAGTTCTCAAGAAGTAAGTAATCAAGTGATAAGCATGAATTGAAGTCTCAATTACTTTAATGGATTATAGTATTTGTTTAAGCCAACCGGAGGGAATCAGAGTAGCGTCATGAAAGTTAATCGGTAATCATGGAATATGGAAAACTTGTAAGATTCAGAAGGTTTGACTTGCGACTCAAGTAAAGAATCAAGTTTAGTGTTTCGAAGAAGAGGAACAATGTTAATGTCAAGAGGTTCAAGGATTTCCTACGGATATGTAAGCAAGTTATCATGAGAGAGAAGCAACTTTTAAGTGATGTGCAATGAGATTCATAATCTTGTATGAAATACTTGTTGAGTGAAAACGATACATGTTAAGACATTTCAAGCCATGATTTTATAACTTTTAAAGCTAAGATTAGTATTTAGGAACTTGGGAACGATACTTATTCTTAACTCATGAAATTTTACATTTTCAAAACTGACAAGATACGTCGTAAGTAATCTCACTTAAGACGTACAAGCTTCAGAACCAACTTGTCGTGGACAAGTTTGGGGCGAGCAGTTAAATCTTTTTCAAAATATAGAAACTCGTCTGGTGGTTCTGTGGTACCATTACACAATCAGTTTTGGAAATGATAAAACCTTTTTAGTCATGTGTACATTCGTTCCAAGAACTCGAATACCAAAGTTTAAGAAAAAATTTCTTTAAGAAAGATTTTAGAACACGTATCGTTATCATTTAACAAGAGACGTCACTTGAAAGAATGCCCATGCTATTGGAACGACAATATTCGTATGAAGTCAATATCATGTAGGATACACGGAAGTGTATTAAGAGTATACGATGTATGTGCAAGTGGATATGTTAGAAAGTGTCAAAAGCATGTGAACCACAACGTTGGTTATTAGATTGTCAGATGAAGTGGCTAGTTGATTTCACTTTTTCAGGTCAGGCAATATGAGTTACCCATTAGTTCGGATGCGATAAGAATGCAATGAGATTGCAATGAAGTCGAAAGATTTCCTAAGGTTCTGAAAAGAGATAAAAGATTCATGAAATCGTTTACATGAGTAATACAAGTAAGAAGCATGTGTCTAGAAGTACAGTAAGTAAACTGATGTAGAAAATATACGTTTACCCGATAAGATTATGTATGCATGGAAAGATGATTCAAAGTTACAAGTAAGCACTGCAGGGCAAACCTGGTTTCCGATAGGACTCCAGCTAAAAGGAAAATCCTGATTGTTCATGTTTATGATAAGATACATTTATGAAAGGTTTATGTTAAGCGGGTAAGATACGAGTTCAAGACAATGAGTCTATGTGTAGCGGGTAAAATCCTGACTGCTCGCTGCTGCTCGCCTCCCCAGCAAATCTACTCGCCTAGGCGAGTAAGACAGGGAGAATTTCCATTGTTTTGCTCGCTTAAGGCAGGCGTGGGGATTCGCGACGCAGTTTTCTCTGTGGTGTCTTTTTACGAATGTAAACCCCTCAAACCAAGGTCCTAAATGATGATTAAAGAAAGCATGATTTTTATGATATGAGGCAAGTATTAAGCATGTTAGTAAGGCATGGCATACGAGAGAAATCATGTCATGAAACGGGTAGCAAACTATCCATTAAGCAAGAGGAAGACTAGAGCCTCGACATAGTCGTTGAGAACTAGCTAGTTAGCAAGATTCCTAGAATGCTAAGACGTGAAGTATAAACTCTTTGCATATGTTAAGAGTGTTTAGCAAGCATGATAAGATGTGGTTTGATTAGTTAATCACTCCACCACGATTAAGTATGTACATGAACAAGTATAAGTTTACCGCTAATCGGATTGACTCAAGGGTCTGAGGTAATAAGCAAGTAAGTATGTATATGTTTAACTTATGCACGACAAGACCATGACTAATAAGTGTAGGTGACATGTCTCTTGATATCCACATCAGGGGGGATACAAGGGGTTCTCATTATGAGAACGATTTAAGCCGTAAGGGACCCGCATGTCACTGAGTAACAAGATGTAGGTGCTCGTGTCTCTTGTTATCCACGCCAGGGGGATACGGGAGGTTCTCGACCTAAGGGGAACGGTTTAAGCCGCAAGGGACCCGCACGACACCGAGGGAGTCCGATGTACGTACATCGGTCATGTATGGGATTGTACTCGGGGTTACTCCACCCGGGACTATCCATAAAATGAACCAAGATAATTGTTTGTTCAACGCTAACATAATAATGAATGAACTTAGATACGTATATGTATGATATGATTATGATTACGTTATGTTCATGATTATTCAAGAGTGAATCCATACAAGTTTATGTTTAAGAATGAGAGCATTAGATGCTACATGATAAGTACAAGGCATGGAATAGAACTAGTAAAGAACATGATACCGATGACGATCTTAGGATTCCCCTAATCGTCCGGTTTAGAATCGTGCCATGATTATGTTATGTTTAGGCCTTGATACATAGAGGGTATTCTTGGCAATGCGGTTTTAGACTTCCCCTCGACCGCCATGACACGTATAGGAAGTGAAGCCTATAACAAGTTAAGATATGATTATGACGGCTCTAGTATGCACTACCGTCTAAGTATGCAAGTCCCCACACACGTATAATCAACCTTCAGGTTGTAATGTAGACACGTGGTGACCGTAGGTTTTCCCTTGAGGTTGCCTATAGCCTAGGATTTAGGGGAACTCACTGAGACATTATGTCTCATCCCAATCCTTATTTGTTTTAGATTATCAGGATGGATGGCAAGCTAGTAGCCGAATGGATTTTCAGCAAGAGCTCGTTCGTACCCGAAGCGTGAAGAATATGGATCTCAAGGATGTATTTATTTTAGATAAGATAATATGTGATGTATTGTTATTGTACGAACGTGTTTTGTTGTATATAAATTCATTTGAAGTTTTTATGTTGTATATTTTAATGTATCCAATACTAAATTCAACGCGCGTGCTAGACTTTCTAGATACGTCTAGTATGGGTGTTACATCCGCTTAACTCGAAAAGCAACATGATTTGCCTTGATTTAATCCCAAATCAATTTGTCCTTCTTTTGTTGAAAGATGATTGCCCACTACCTCCATCATCTACAGAGTGGATGCTACACAAGAGTGAAGAGGCGGAAACATGGGAGGATGAATTTTTGGATCAACACGACCATTTCCAAACACTCATGGAGATTGAGAAACAAGAGAGACCAGTTTCACCAAAAAAATCAACAAATCAAGACAATCCTATTATGTTTGATGACACTCTGGTTAAAGCATATGAAGAATTTGAAGATGTTGTGGAACATTTAGACGATTTAATTTCATTAGATGAAATATGACACTTTTTGGTCGTTGTTCATCCGTTTTTTAGTCGATATGCACCAACGTATTTTTTGGGATATATAATGTAATGACCATTTTTTGTGGCCAAGATGTAACTAACCTTTAATGAATTATATATATATATATATATATATATATATATATATATATATATAATAGAGTAGTTAACTGCCGCTGAGGCTAGCGGTGGTTAACTGCTGCCGGGTACCTGAGCGGTGGTTAACTACCGCTGGGGGCTTTTTTGGAATTTTCATGTGTTATTAGGAACTTTTTATCGTCAGAACAACAATTTTCTAAGAGCCCGTCTTTTTATAGTCCGTGCAAGATGGACTCTTAGAAAATTGTTGTTCTGACTATAAAAAGTTCCTAATACCCCTTATTGTAGTTAACTCAAATCCATGTGTCTAAATGGGCTACCTGTTTAATATGGATTCGAGTTTTATTGAGCTGGGTCAAAAAACCTTATTTAAATACAGAACATTATACCATGTATCCCTGCACTTATACTTTCACCTCGTACAAACCTTAAAAAAAAAAAAAAAATCCAATTTTACCTCTTTTGTCATTGGACTTCATCCCTATAAAATATTTTCTATACCGATTTTTTTTTTCTTCAAACAATCAAATTTATAAATTGTAAAATAGAAAAAAGTTTTTCTGAAGAAAAAAAAAACATAATGGAATTCTACAACTTTGAATTTCCACCCTGAGTCTGTTCCCAAATCACTTCCATCTCCGCATCACCTTTACTTTTCCATCGAAGTAGATCTTGCTGGAGGTGCTGACGGTGGTGTGAGGTGTTGAACTGTTCCTGCTCCGTCTTTCCTTGTTCCATTCCATTTTCAGGAGTGACAAACAGAAGGTTTTGTGGTTAGAGCAGTTCGATATGTTGGACCAGGCATATGAAGGATATGGCTTCCATAACTGTGGTCCTCTGTCCATACCTTGTGATGTGTTCCTGTTTGAAGATTTTCTTCTTTCCCTTGGAGGATGAACAATCACACATGGTGGTGGGGTAGGGTGTTTTGTGTGGTTTAAGTGGTGGTTTATATGGTGGTGCTAAAGCGGGGTTTTTGGTGGTGGTGATTGTGGTGGTTTTTAGTGGTTATGGGTGGTTGTGAGATTGGATTCGGAGGCGTTGGTGGGTGGTTCGGTTCGAGTGTAGGTGGTGACGGATGTGTGGTGCGAAGGGGGTGATGTGTGGTGTTGATCTGTGTAGTCCGATTCCGGCAGCTGCAGGTGTGGCGATAGCTTTTCCATATACGATTAATCCTCCTTCAATGAACTTCTGGATCGTTTGTCGTCGTAAGGATCGTGATGGTTGTGGTTGTTCGCGTCGGTGGTTGTGTATCTTCTGATTCTGCTTGATTTGGTGTCAGACACCCTCCGGGTTCACTGTGTATCTGTTATTTGAGGTGGTGGAGGCGGGTGTTTGTTGGGGTGATTTCTCTTGGAGGCAGTCTTTGTTACGCGGGTCCATGTTCGTCGTCACTAGTTCTTATTTGCGTTATTTGGGTTGTTAAGGTGTTTAGGGTGTTTGGAGGGTGCGTGTCGCGTTGTGATGAGCCTTTTCCTTTGATTTGTTGTTTGCAGCATCGCTTATCTTGTCTTTTGTCTTACATATTGTGTGATGGTTTCCTATGGGCCGATCACTT
The DNA here is from genome assembly GCF_051527215.1 of Medicago sativa. Taxonomy (NCBI): domain Eukaryota; kingdom Viridiplantae; phylum Streptophyta; class Magnoliopsida; order Fabales; family Fabaceae; genus Medicago; species Medicago sativa. The sequence goes on along the minus strand of NC_140756.1, from coordinate 30,921,594 downwards.
TTGCTTCGAGATCGGGAGTCAGTGTTTAGCTGCAATCTTGTCTGGCTTGACATGGTGTTTCTCTGGTGTACCGGGGGTGAAGGGTGCCCTGCTGATTTGGTCCTATAGTCTGGTGGGCCGATCGCTTTTGATTCGAGATCGGGAGTCAGTTCTTTGGCTCAAGTTGGTTTTTGGGCTTGTTTTGGTGTTCTTTCGGTGGATCGGAGGTCGAAAGGTGGTGGAAGTTGTATGATCCTTCAGTTAGGAGCTTTTCGAATGTGGCTCAGCTTTGGTGTTGAGGTCTGGGAGTTTTATTTTGAGGGGTGTGCTTTGGGGGTGAGTAGTGACGATGGGTGGTGTGGATACCGTTTTTACAGGGCTCGTTTTCATGAAGAAGTCTGTTTTTGGTGGCGACGTATTTTGCTGGGTTTGTCTTCAAGGGTGTTTTTTAGGGTAGGGTGTTTATTTTCGGGTGTTCTGCCTTTATACGGCGGCTTTAGTTTGTATTTTCTAATTCACCGATCTCTGTTTTTCTTGAGCAGAGATCCGGTTGTTTAATAAAATTTGCCGTTTCAAAAAAAAAAATATGCTAGAGCATAAGCTCAACACTCCTTTTCAATAATTTTGGGTAGCAAAGTTAACGAAATTTGATTTTTCCATTCAGTACAAGGAAGGAGTTTCCAATGTAGTTGTCGATGCTCTTTTCCATAGTTTTGAAAATCGGACCGGACCGGCTGGTTGAACCGGTCCGACCGTGAACCGGAAGGGTGATTGTGATTAGGTTAATAGTAACAAATGAGGGGTTTTGCATGTGGGAAAGTGTTTGGTTTTTTTTCATAAAAGAGAATGAGAAAGCGACTAGGTCATACCATATTTCCTTCCCAAAATTAATTGAGTAACTACAAACTATGAATAGAGTGCTATTGATTGTTTGTTCTCAATATCTTTGATCGAAATAGTTGTGTCAATGTCTGGGTCACTAACATTCTTCAATGGTTACGTTCCATAATGTCTTAGATGATCTATAAACTAATTGAAAGTTTTACTTTTGTTGAAGAAGCTAAACTAACCTACTCAAGATTGGCTAATTGAAGGTTTAAGAATAGCAAAATAAGTAACAAACATGGCTATTGAACCTCTTGGACACTTAAGAAAAGGACCAGCCTTAACAAACTTTGATTTTGATTTTAAACAATTTTAATAATGTCCAATTATAATGAGTTTAATTTGTATACACTATCAATGTAATTTTTTTTTTATTCATACATTCATTCAATAATGTGCTATCAAATGATTTAATGATTTTTTTTAAACACATTATATTGATGTGTCAAACAATCATTTGATGCATTTATAAAGTATTCTTACATTGATAATGTAAACAAGTTAAATCAAATTGATATATAAAAAATAGTTTAAACTTACAAAAAATTGAGAAAGATCTCAATAAAATTAAGAAAAATAAAACATCCATACATGGATGGGAGAGTAACTCTTTTCATGCTCATGTCTAAACGCTATACATTGCTTGTATCAATGTATTTGTGAGGTAATAAGCAGAGGCTTTAAACCAAGTAATATATTAAATAGTTGAAGGCTTGAGGCACAACATTATTATATTAAAAAAGTCTTAACATCATCAGGGATATCCCAATAGGGGTTGACAATGAAAGACTATAACACAGTGGCTACAGAGGCATCTTAGTCATAATTAAACTGCAAGTTAGAACTTAAAACATTTTTGGTCCATGGTTCCCTGTCTAGGACTGTTTTTTACAACGTTTTGTACAAAATAGAGTATCATGGACAATATCAATATGTCCAAACCCCACTACGATTTGACCTTCAAGTTATTTTATTATCAATTGGTCATTTAAGTTTCTTTTGGTTATAAATTGGCCTTTTAAGTTATAGAATATTTACACTATCACCCAATTTTCAGCAAACTTTGTTCAAATGTGTTTATGGACCCTTTAACATTGAGGTGATAGGTCTAAAAATGCTTATGACATCAAACATGGTTAGTTACACACATTATTATAAATCAATTAATTAATCAATTCTATTTCAAATCAAAATACTTAAAAGAACTTAAAGACGAATTTTTAACAAAAAAACTTAACTTGTTAGAATCATATAAAATAAAGACACGGGTGGAATTTGGCCTTCAAAAAATTTCAAAATGGGATTTTTTTTTTATACGTCCACACTATTCCTTATTCATTAGGCTCTTTCCACTTAAACAATAGGTGATCATACTTTTCAGCATTTAATTTACGGACATGACATTTTCTAGCAAATTTGAAAAGCAAAACAAAATCAATAGCATAATCTGAATTCATAAAATGAAATAAACTGAACCATAAACTGTACAACGTCAGACATGATCAATATCAATAGATATCAAAATCTAGAATGCCATCATTAGAATTTGATAATTTCAAACTAAACATAAACATAAAATCTAGATTAAAATTTTGAAAAATACTTTTGAACTTCTGACTTAACTTCCCATATTTTATTTTTTTTTGAACGGCAAAATATTATTAACCGACGAGCCCGTGCGAGATGCACTAATAAGCTCGGGTGGAAAAAAAAAACAACAAACAAGGGGAAATCGGTTGCCAATCAATCACCTGGCTCGAACAAAAACCCCTTAAAAACCACCCTATTACAAGACATGCAAAAAAGAGGCTAACATAAACATATAGGACATACACTACATGCAGACCCCAGCCGCAAAACCCAATAGCCAAAAACTGCCCAGCCACCTAAGGAAAAGTGCAGGCCGAAACCACAGACTCTAGCAGCACAAACCATAGCAGATTAAACCTGCTAACAGCCCTCCGAAGCCACAAACACACCAACAAACCTGCACTAGGTACACAACCACTGCTAGAGGAACCCCAACAATGAAACACTGCTGTCAGCTACAGCCACAGCAGCCACGCCAAACCAGAGAACGGGGGCAGCCGGCACACCAAAACCCACCAAAAAACCATCACCAACAGAAAACCGCCCAAACCAATCCTACCGGATCAAACACCAAGACAAAACCGCGGATTCCAACACCATTCATAAAACAAGCAAGTTGCAATTTTCAAACGAGACAAACTCCAATGCCAAGACAACACCTTGATATGTTCCACCAACTCATCCACCCCAATAATCTTATTATTAAAAATCCGATTATTTCGTGCCTTCCAAACCTCCCAAACCACCGCATGCCAAATCAACCAAGCACCCCTTCGAAGTTTCTTGGTTTCTCTCGACCAACACAAAGCATGAACGAAAAGGTTAGGGGGAGTAATAAAATTAAAATCTAACCATCTCATAACCTTCCGCCAAACTAAAGACACCACCTCACAATGTAGAAAGAGATGAACCGCCGATTCAACTTCTAGATCACAAAAAACACATCTCTTAGGATCTTCCATCCCTAATAGCCGTCTTTTGGCTAGATTGACCTTAGTCGGAATTCGATCAAGAAGCAAAGTCCACGAGAATGCCAACACTTTTCCGGGTGCCTTACTCCTCCATATCTCCCGGAAAATCACCTCCTCCTCGTAAGACACAACATCCTCCGGTACGTTTTGATTTTGAAGAAGTGAGAAACACGACTTGAAGGAAAATACCCCATCTTTGTCCGGTTTCCACACCCACACATCCACACCGTCCCCCCTAACAACTTCGTTTAACTTCCCTAAAAGGGAATGAACGAGCACCTTTTCCCACTCAAACAACTCACGCCTCCAACACAACCTCCACCTACCCCCTTCCGCATTCCTCTCATAACAATCCCTCACCATTCCGTCTTGAACATTAACTAAGGAGTATAGACGCGGAAACGCTTCCATTAAAGGAACATTGTCCACCCACGGATCCTTCCAAAAGAAAGTATTGGAACCCACACCCACCTTTCTAAACAACTCATTGCCAAACCACCGACCCCCTACTTGTTCCAACCCCATCAAATCTTTCCACCAACGCGAAGAATAGGAAGGCCAAACCTCCCCCACCAACCTACTACGGAGGCTCACCATAGGGCCATATTTGTCCTCTAGAACCTCTTTCCACAATGCCGGACCATCCTCAAGAAGCCTCCATTTCCATTTGGCTAGGAGACTAATGTTAACCAAGTTGATGTCTCTCACCCCAAGACCCCCTTTACTTCTAGGTTGACAAACCTTTCTCCACTTAACCCAACAAATCTTCTTTTTCTCCCCAACACCTCCCCAAAGGAACCTTCTTTGAATCGCTTCCATCTTTTTAATCACCTTAACCGGCATCCTCAAAAAGGAAAGATAGAATATGGGTATCGAATTTAACACCGAATTTAAGAGAACAATGCGTCCTCCTAAACTAATGTATTTGTTCCCCCAAGAATTAAGCTTAGCACGAATCCTATCTAACACCGGTTCCCAAGTCGACAATTTCCGCGCATTAGCTCCCACCGGTAGTCCCAAATACATGAATGGAATCGAACCCACTTTACAATTGAGAAAAGACGAAGCCATCCGTAAAAAATCCGCCGAGACATTCACACCAATAAGACAACTTTTATGGAAATTGACCCTTAGTCCCGATACCAACTCAAACCCCCTTAATAAAGCCTTAAGGGTCCAAAGATTCTCAACCGAAGCTTCTCCAATGCATAAGGTATCATCCGCATATTGGAGATGAGAAATCACCGTACCACCTCTCTTAATCTCAAACCCCTTGAAAAGATTCCGATTCACCGCATTCGCCATAAGCCCACTAAAACCTTCCGCCACTAAAAGAAAGAGGAAAGGGGCCAACGGATCTCCTTGCTTTAAACCCCTTTTAATATTAATTTCCTCGGTCGGACTCCCGTTTACAAGAATAGACATGCTACCCCCAAACACACACGCCTTCATCCAAGCAATCCATTTACCCGCAAAACCCATCCTCCTAAGCATATACTCCAAGAAACTCCACTCCACCGAGTCGTAGGCTTTCTCAAAATCCACCTTAAGAATTAAACACTCCCGCTTCCTTAATCTCGCCACCTCCACAACCTCATTCACAATCACTACACCATCCTCCAAATGCCTACCTTTTAAAAACGCCGATTGAGATTTGGAAATTAGAGGATTCATAACCTTAGCAAGTCTACCGGCCAACACCTTGGCAAAAATCTTATATATACACCCCCAACAAAGATATCGGACGAAATTCTTTAAGAGAAAGAGGACATTTCACCTTTGGAATAAGAGTAACAAAATAGGACAAAAGGCTCCTTGGCAACACCTCATTGCCATGGAATTGATCAAAGAAGATTCTCACCTCATGCTTAATAAGATACCAAAATTGCTTAATAAAAGCAAAGTTGAAACCATCCGGTCCCGGGCTCTTATTTCCATCACTCTCCTTCACCACCAACTCTATTTCCTCCAAAGAAAAGGGCAACACTAGGGAGCAATTATCGGCATCGGAAATAGAAGCAAACTCAACCCCATCCAACTTCGGTCTTTCCCACTCATCACTCGCCACATGAGCCTTGAAATAATTTACCACCTCCCTCCTAATCTCATTCACCTCTAACACCCAATCATTACCCACTTTCAAGGCTTTAATGCCATTACGATGAGCTCTACTCTTCACACACCCGTGGAAATACTTCGAATTAACATCTCCCTCTTTAAGCCATTTAGATCTAGATCTTTGATAAAGTAACGCCTCTTTGCTCTTCCATAATTTCCAAAGTTCTTCAAACTTCCCCTTCCTCACCTCCACCTCTTCATTTGACAACAAGCCAAGCTCGCCTTTTCCATCTAGCTCCTCTATCTCCTCCCTCAACAAAGATAGCCGCCTCTCCACATTCCCATATTCCACCCTATTCCATTCTCTAATGGTCTCCTTCAAGCTCTTCAACTTTGATTTAAGCACAAAACTCATCCACCCTCCACCCCCATTCCTCCTCCACGCATCTTCAACCACCCCCTTAAACTTCCTATTATCCAACCAATGGTTATTAAACCGAAACGGCCTCGGACCCCAATCGGTTACATCGCCTTTAAGCACAATCGGGCAATGATAGGAAACATCCCTAGGGAGAGCCCACAAAGCAACATTTCCCCAACACTCACCCCATTCCTCCGATATAAGCACTCTATCTATTCTACTCATAGATTGACCCTTTGAATTATACCACGTGAATTTCCTACCAACAATATTCACATCTACCACCTCTAATGAATTCACCACATCATTAAAAAGCTCAATTTCTCTTCTATAAATGCCATTAGGAACCTCATTCACCCCCCTTCTTTCCTCCCTATGAAGCACCGAATTAAAGTCTCCAATAAAACACCACGCTCCCACACCCAAAGAGCTCCTCATCCTAACAAGCTTCTCCCACAACCGTTGTTTACACGACAAGTCACATTTAGAATAAACATTCACCACTAAACATCTTCTATTCAATGGACCCCACTCCAAGCAAACACCAACAAGTCCTTCACCCACAAAAGAAAAGATAAAAGTAGCAAGAGATTTACGCCAAATAGATAAAATACCTCCACTATTGCCCACCGAAGGAAGACACACCCATTGAAAATCATCATCACACCATAAATTACGACACACCGCATCCGTTATCACCTTCATTTTAGTTTCTTGAATTGCCAAAAAATCAACTTTTTGACCCAACACTAACTCCCTAATCTTTTTACGCTTCACCACACTTCCCAACCCTCTAGCATTGAAAGACAACACTATCATAAATTACCTTCCTTCCTCTCCCTACTTACTCTTATTGCTACATCAACATCCTCGGACACAACCAACCTATCCACCACTCTACCATCCGCTAAGGTAAATGTGATACCATCCTCTTTAGCAACCTTTAATAAATGCTCAGCATCTGCCTTTTTCCTTTTAAGATCACCCATCAAAGTGATAGGTGTCTCCGGCACTACCGAACCATCGTCCTCGAATAAAGCACTAACGCCCGAACGTGAAGGGAGCGAGCACTCCACTTCCGGTAACTCCTTCGCCCCTACCACAACCTTCCTAATTTGATTTTTGGATTTACCGTCCTCATCACCTCCTTTACCACGAATCTTGACCCCTTTATTAGCAATATCCTTCATAGAAACACATCTAGCTGCTCCCTTCGATAAAGCCCCTTTTTTTGGTTTCTTGAGACCAATATTTTCTTTACACGCTGCTAAATGAACCTCCCTCCCATCATCAGAAGTAGAAATTAAATCCGAAGTATTTACTTCCACTGGCCCAAGAATAACAGGCCCAATTGGTTCAGGCTCGGGCAAACTTAATGGAACTGGGTCGGGTTGGCTCGGGTCCACTTGGTGCGGTTGACAGTTTAAATTTTCCAACCCAATATCTATTTCAAAATTCACTCTTCCCTCCCCATATTGTGGTGTTGACTCAGTCACAAGTTCCTCCACTTGTTCCAACTGCCCAGCGGTTCCCTCAAGTGCAGCAGGACCCACACAACTTACCAGCTGTCCCCCATCAGATGGAGACTTTCTACTTCTCTCTGCCACATCACAATCATATGGCTGCACACCAAAAAGGCTACAGAGAATAGACCCTCTCCTCTCCCACTCCCTTCTTGACACCTCACTCTTGTGGGACCCCCCTTCTCCTTCTTCCTCAGACTCTGTTTCAGACACATCTTCACCAGACGAAAAACCACCAGAGCATACCGCCGGACCACCATCTCCCATCTCCGCCGTCGTCCGTCTCAAACCATCCTCCTCCCCTCTGTAATCTGACTCCTCCGACACCCCTTCTTCCTCTAACACCTCTTCATAAGCTTGGGATTGATCCTCCACCACCCATACCTCAAACTTAGCTCCCATCACCCTCAGACACACCTTTTTATTGATAAAGCCAAGTTCCTTTGTAGAGATCAATAGTCTCACCACATCCAGCCTTTTCCTCTCAGCCGTAGCGACATCAAAATCAACGAATTCTCCTAGTAAGTTCCCCATCAGCTTGAAGCATTTTTCTTCCCAAACATGAAGGGGGACGCCCCTCAGTTTGACCCACACATGCCTCTTCTTAGCCACTAGCTGTGGAGACCAAGGTTGCACAGCAGCAAAGTTGTTCTTCCACCACTCTTGCTTCATACTTCTAACTGCCTCCATCCCTCCCTCCAGATTGCACTTCAGCAGCACCAAGTTGTCTCCCATACTAGACACTCTAACGCCCTTAAAACCCTCCATAAAGAAGCTAGTTTGTACCATCTTTGCCTCCCTTGGATAGTGTAGAAAACCAACACAGCAACCCTCCAAAAGTTCTAGCGCCTCCTCACCCGGAAGAACCTCCAGCTCAGGTACCACTTCCTCTCCGCCGATCTCAGATCCTCCGCCATCACCCAAAGCCTGTATGAATGACTTCCCCTTATCCACCATAGAGCTCGAGCCCACCACCCTACGCGCCGCTGTCTTCACTTCCGGCATCGCCTCCTTTGAGTCCCTGGTAAAACGAGCCAGATTGACTCTAAGACGCCTACCTCCACACCACACCTCAGCCAGCTTAGCTTCCAAAGCCACCGGATTTGTAACATCTTTAAACTTAACAAACCCAAATCTTCTACCCTCTTTGTTGAGCTTCTTGGGTATGAAGACTTCCATCACATTCCCAAATCTAGCAAAAGAACTCCACAGGACCGTTGTTTTGATCTCCTCAGAAAAATTAGTGAAGAAGAAAGAAGTAGTGGTGCGGTCCAAGAAGCTGAACGAGATACGCTTCTTAGTCTGGACAGGCACTCCCTCATTTTGGTTCTCCCTGTTTGACCCACTTGACCCATTTCCCCTCTCACTTTCTCTCTCTAGGTTCTCTCTCATCACTATGAAAATATTTCCCAAATGAATGTGTTTAACAAATGAAAATAGAAACAAGGATTTCAAAATCTAGAATTTCATTCCTAGAATTCGATATTATTACACTAAACATAAACACAAAATCTAAAATACATTTTTGAGCAATCATTTTGAACTAGTTAGTGACCCTTAAATCTTTGTGTAGGATCAGTGAGGAACTTAAACACTTTCTCAGATGATAGAGGAATCCAAAGGGTGGCTTGTCTTCACATGTGTTTTTCTCAATAGAAATCCCAAGTTACTTGACATGGTTAAACATTCAAAGAACATCTTAACCATTCAATGAGAAAGCATCAACACACTCTTCATCACACTCTTTGTTTCTGTTTTTCTATATTTTATGTGTTTCACTGCTTCATCTAAAGTTTGGCAAAAAGGACCATACGAGAAGCCATTGTTGTGTAATGCTTGCGGATTGGATTTCAAGTCTAAAGGAACCCTTGATAACTATCTCCCGAAGATAGCCCGGCAAAATCTGTCAATGGTTGCAGAATCTACCTGCCAAAGACATTAAAATCAAAGCATCTTAGTACTTTAAAAATAAAAAATCAATGTGACACCTAGGTGATTGTATAAGTAATGCATAATATCAAGAGACTTTAATGTGATTGTATTAGAGACGAGATGATTAGATTTTACAACATTTAATTAGCAGCAATGACATGCACCACCCAATTCAAAAAGCAAAAAAAGATCAGCAGTTCAACACAATCCGAATTAAAAAAATGAAATAAAACGACTCATCCGATAACTATATACTTGATCGGAATCAATAAATATCGAAATATTGAATGTCTGCACTAGAATTAGATGAACTAACAATTCGAAACATAAGATATAACGTAAATTAAATTTATGAGTACCATTTTTATCGATCCATCCTTCTGACCTTTGGACTTGAATCCCATCCTGTCCGCTTTTTTAATCAGAGAAATTACACTCGTTGATGAAATAGAAAAATTGAACGATGTCACCAATAAACCACCAAAGAAAGGACATAGTAGGTGACGACAAAAAATTAAAATCATGATCAAGGAATAGCATCAGGTCACAATGAACCTGTAAAAAATTAAAATAAGAACACGGAAGTAATAAAATGATATGGCAGAAATGACAATGAATAGATGCAATCAGATCCAATCTGCATACCTGTGTGTAATTAAACCAAGAGAACGTTCTGTCTACATTTGGTTGAAATGATTGACTGCAGATAATAATGTGAAGAGCGGCCAGGGGATGGGACAGAGTGGGTAGCAGCGGCTAGGGTTCCTATCCAAACCCTAACTATCTAATATATACTATCGCATTGAGCAACTTTTTGCTTTGGACCAAAAACACCTCCTTTTCTTTTAAAAATATGGGCAATTATGTAATTTAGAATTAAATATTATTTTTATTAAATAATTTGTTGTATTCCTGTATGAGTTTTTTTTTTTTTCTTTTTCTCAAAACAAATGTTTGTGTTCTTTTTTGCCTTCAAATGATGTGCAACTCTCGCTTTTTTTTGTGTTAATATTTTTTTGTCTTTAAAATAAAATGAATACACTCGAGACAACTGCAAATACTTTTTGTAAATAAACCCAATTTTTCTAAAAGAAATATATTATATTATATGCAGGGTTCGGGGTTTGAACCCCAAACTCCCCACATATTCACCTAAAAAAGATGAATTCTAACCACTAGGATACTTGACCCAAAAAATAATAATATTCCTTTACTATCTTTTTTTTTAGTGATATTCCTTTACATCTATTAAGAAGAACCACATTAATAATCTCTTCGTGTTTATTCATTTTTTAATTTTATGAAAAGTATTACTTTGCAACTATTGAAATAATAGAGTAACGTGAAAATATAATCATTTAAATCAATTTTGACAACAACTTCTGCCAAGACTCACTAAGAATTTGTTTGATTGTGGTAAAAGTATCCGCATCAGTTATATACATGTTTTTATTAAAAAAAATTGGATGTAATAACTAATATCACTAATTAATTTTTGTTTTTTTTTCGAAATCATATTCCCTGATTTTTTTTTTTGTTGAATTTGAAGTGTATTATTAAAACATATAAAGTAAACTCTCACATATGAAAATATAAAATAAAAAAATTCTCTTAAATTTTATTTGTAATGATAATTGATAAAGGGTGACACCACAAGATATTGCGAGATAGATTGTATTACTGTATATTAAAAATGACTATATTGATCCAATTTTTAACAGGTATACACGGTAACGATTATTTTACTTTTGTAAAAAAATTAAAAATTTATTTGGTATGAATCATTTTTTTTCAAAAGAAAATTATAACAACCAATATCTCTAACTAATTAATATTTGTAAATAATATTGTTAATTATAATATTTTGTTGAGATGTATTCAAAATAAACTTTTTATTTCTAAAAATAGCCAGATAAAAGGAATTTATCTAACTGACTTGCATTTTTAGATTTTCTAATAAATTCTTAACGATTTTTTTTGTTGTTAAACTACTTAACAATATATAAAAACAACTCAAAAACCTAAAAATGTGAGTCAACATATGTGTTGGGATTGTTAAAAAAAGTATAAAACATGCAATATCTACACGTCAAAGTTATGTCAATCCTTTAGATTTCAACTATAAAAGTAGGCAACATGCAAGATCTCCACATCTTCACAAAATTGAATTCTACAAGTTTTTAACTTCAATTCCAAGGAGTTCAAGAAGGAAGAAATCTCCACTACGGTATTTTCATTTATTAACATACACAAAATAATAACAATAGAAGCATTAATCATAACTAATGATGTAACAATAATCATTTGCTTGCAGGTAAACATGAGATTAATCTCTAAATCGTGTATTTTCTCATTATCATTACTTGTGATGCTATCAAGCACAACTTATTCACAACCACAGTCTCCAAAAGTTATCCAATCAACAACATATTTGTCAAAAGAGTTTGAAGTGGGGCCTGGAGAAGTCGCAGATAAACAAATGTATAATATTGAATTTCCAAAGGGTCATGTTGGAATCAAGAGCTTTGATGTTGATCTAGTTGATGAACATGGAAACTCTGTACCATTGCATGAAACTTACATTCATCATTGGTATATTTTAAAATATATTCTAAAGAAGAATATGTCAGTGTCACGAGATCCAAATGATCATACCAAACCTTCTGGGGATCTCATTTACAAAAGAAATGATGGAACATGCAACAAGGGTATTCTTCCACATCAATGGAGTTCTGGAAGTGAAACGCGAGGAACAAGTACAAAACTTCCTTATCCATTTGCGGTTGAAATAGGTAACCTTGCAGATATTACAGAAGGGTGGGAAGAGCAATGGTTGTTGGGTGTGCTGGTCATTGATACATGAGGCGTTGCAGATAAGAAAATTTGTATTCAATGTAGGTGTGACCAGTTTAATCTCCCTGAAAATTTTTATGATGTGACAGTTGGATTCCATGGAAAAGTGACTCCTGAATATAAAGCAGGAGTCCTTTGTTGCCAAGATAAGTTTCAGTGCAAAATGAGAAAGGGATTTCAAGCACCAAGGAGAAATCTTGCCATAAGATACAACATAACCTGGGTTAACTGGGACCAACACCAAATTCCAGTTAGATTTTATGTACTTGATGTCACTGATCGGGTAAAAACAAATGGTTCAGAAACAATCCATGATTGTCAGGTAAGTAAATAATTTAAATTATTATTTTTTAATTTTTGTGGTTAATTAAATTTTGTCACGACCAATATGTGGCTTAGGCGATTGGGTTTGAAAACCTTAGTAGGAGGCTCATTGAAACTCTATTTACTATCAAAGAATATTAAAAACTATCATTTGCATGTAAAAACAAAACAAGATAATTTCTTAAACCTGATGATAATAGTTTTTTTATTACTTTGCACGTTATAAACAAGTGATCCACAAAGTTTTCTAAATTTATTACAGGCAGAGTTTACTATTTCAAAAAATAATAGTACAAACCTATTCCACGTTCAAAAAGCAAGCATCCCTATGAAGAAAGGTGGTTATCTTATCTACGCCTCTGGTCATGCGCATACAGGTGTTATTAATGCAACATTATACGGACAGGTAAAGTTTAATATTATTCATTTGACTAAATTTTGTTAAATTTGGTTATGTTATCTCATTGTATTTTTTAAATGAAAATAAATTTTCTTGATTCCATATATAGTCAAATTAATCTCATGAAATGATTTATTAATTGTTTTGTTTTCCATTAATTAATTAGGATGGAAGAACTTTGTGTACATCGACACCAACATATGGAACGGGAAAAGAAGCAGGGAATGAGGAAGGTTACCTTGTTGGAATGTCTGTATGTTATCCAAAACTAGGTTCAATGAAGATTGATGATGGTGAAACCGTGACCGTAGAATCAATATATAAAAATGAATTTCTCCCTGCAGTTATGGGAGATATGCACTTCTATTTGGCTGATGTACTGCCACAAGAAGCATAGACATCAAACTTCTATAAATTTGTAAATGTTTGATTAGATAAATTAGTCTTTGATACCATTAATGTAACACCATAAACCCAAATTTTAGATACTTAATAAAATAAATTATTTACAAATGATTTTTGCAGCTGATTTAATTTAAGTATAAAAATTAACTTTCAATAAAAAGCTTAGGATGCCACATTTCAATATTTCACAAAACATTTATATGAAGAATTAAATTAAAATATCTTGGAGTAAAAGGAACCAAAGTTTATCAAATTATTTATGATCTAATAGACAATTGGCTTTATCTCTAAAATGGTTTAAAAAATAGTATTATCGATCCAATAGTCTTACCTACCAAAAAATAGTTCCATGGACACATTCCTTACCCAATTTGAATCATCGACCGACAATATACAAGAATTGTGCTTTCGTAAACATGCACACACAAATAATAAAGGGGTGATTAGTCAAAAAAACATAAAAGATAATACATAAGTATTAAGAACAATGAGTATGTATATATATCGTATAGTCACGGATGCGCATCGTAAAATACATGGAAATGTGATAATTTTATGATATATATTAATTTTGAACCATGATATTGTGTTTTTAAAATGAGATGTTTCGATGCATTGACAAATAGACGCACTTTGAATAGAACTTGAAGCACTTAGTAACCATGTAAAAAGCATGTGAGAACGTCTCTAATAATGTTAAACTGAAGAAGAGCATAAGGTATCTGATCCAACATGGAATGTTTCACCTAATCCTAGGAAAATCAATTTATATTTAAGAAAGGAACACAAAATCCAATAAATAGGTACACACACGTTATCTAGAAGACACCTCCTACCATGATATGACACAGATGATCATATGCTCGATCTCCCATGGAGGCTCAAGCAATTACATACACAGTTCAAGATGTATCATATTTCTTTTAAGACACATAACCTATTCACGACCTCATTGATATATTTCTCTCACACATATACTAATACCTTACGATGCAACACACAGTGCAACCCACATATGAAAAAATCCAACTTATTGATACCACTACTCTCATCACTATGTAAGCTATTTGGTGTATTTAATTATAATTATAATAGTATATTTCTCCTAGAGAACAACTCTTGTATAGTGTTTAATGGCATTCTTAAGTAAGATTCAATATTATATTCTGTTAAATATTCAATATTTTACAATATATTTAAAGTTATAATATTTTGTGAAAATGATAATACTATGACTTCTGTTATTATTTGCTAAAAAAACCTTACTTTGATGTAATTATGAAAAAAAAATGTTGTAGGGTAACATATACTTGGAAACATAACGTTATTTTTTATAATATAGTTATTATTTGCTAAAAAAACCTTACTTTGATGTAATTATGAAGAAAAAAAATGTTGTAGGGTAACATATACTTGGAAACATAACGTTATTTTTTATAATATATTAAGAAACATTATCATTCTTATATGTTTTAGATCTATTTCATGTAGAATATATGTTTTAGATCTTTTTCATGTATAACTACGAGTAGTATGGTAAAAAAAAAATTTCGTACTGGTACCTATAGAAAATTCTCCATTGACATGAGACGGGTAGCTTAATATATATATATAATATATATATATATATATATATGTATATATATAAACTAGAAAATAAATGGATATCCCAACCACCCGTTAATTAATTGGTACATATGTGGATCAATTGTACTCGTGTCAGCGATTATCTGTACCCATTAATAAAATAATAAAAATACTTACACATCCCTTATTAAATATATAATGGCTGATTTTTAAACTATTATTTTGTGGTAAAACGTTTTTAAACACGCTAGAGGCAAGGGCATAAAAGTAATTTCACGAAAAAAGGATATTTAAATGGTTTTTGGGAGAAATATCTCATTATCTCAATCTCTTTCTCTCTCTAAGTTGGAAGGAATAT
Source organism: Medicago sativa (assembly GCF_051527215.1). NCBI lineage: Eukaryota > Viridiplantae > Streptophyta > Magnoliopsida > Fabales > Fabaceae > Medicago > Medicago sativa. The sequence continues at coordinate 30,906,308 of NC_140756.1, read as the reverse complement.
TTTCTCTCCCTTCTCTCTCTCCTTCTCACGCCACTTTTCCCTTCTTCTTCTCCATCAATTTTCCAAATCTTCTTCCTCTCCATAGCAAGTGAATGATATTACTCCCTCATGATCTCTTGTACAAGTAGAAGCTTGATTAAGGTTGGATTTCTCTTTTTCCATCTCTCATGAAGTTCATTCCATCTTTTCTCCTCTTCACCAATCTTAATGAAACTTCATCCTCTTTTGGTAAGTTTCCAAACTTGTTCTCTTATGATCATTTAAGATTAAGGAAGTATGGATTATGTTTGATTTTCTTCTATTTCTCCTCTTGAAGAAGTGATTGGAAATCTAGGGTTTGGTGTATGGTGAAGGTGAATCCTAATTGGTGCAAGGTATGGTCTCCACATGAACAAGGTAATAATAATAAGTTTGAATGGATAAATATCTCTATCCTTCCTCACCAAGAATTCCTTTTGACATTATGTTTTGAATATGTGTTTTGAGGGTAATGTTGAAGTATGGTTTTGAGCTTGAAATGGCGTTTTGGTTTGCAAGAAAAGGATGATAGGTTTGAATGGTATGAGTAATGAAGCAAAGGGAGCAAAACTAAGGTTTTGGGCATGTTTGAGCTTGGAGCTTGGAGTTGCTTCAAGATTATGATTAGGTGAGTTCCATAGATAGACTTCCCCCCCTTTGGGATTATGATTATGCCATGTATGTCTATTATGAATAATATGAAATTCTAGGGTTCAAGTATTAGTCTAGTTGCCCCTTTTTATGCCATGAATGCTATACATGATAATTCTTGCCATATACATGTTTTACAAGTTTTATATGATCAATTATGTTCCAATATGCTTAGAGACACTTGGTTTGAGGATTTTGGGTCAAAAATACCAATTTTAAGTGTTCTGGACTGTCCTAACTCGCCACGGCGAGCAATTACTCGCCATGGCGAGCTAGTACTGCGAATGGGGGGTTTTGCTCGCCCCCAACTCGCAGCTGCTCGCCTCCCCAGCAAATCTACTCGCCTAGGCGAGTAAGACAGGGAGAATTTCCATTGTTTTGCTCGCTTCAGGCAGGCGTGGGGATTCGCGACGCAGTTTTCTCTGTGGTGTCTTTTTACGAATGTAAACCCCTCAAACCAAGGTCCTAAATGATGATTAACGAAAGCATGATTTTTATGATATGAGGCAAGTATTAAGCATGTTAGTAAGGCATGGCATACGAGAGAAATCATGTCATGAAACGGGTAGCAAACTATCCATTAAGCAAGAGGAAGACTAGAGCCTCGACATAGTCGTTGAGAACTAGCTAGTTAGCAAGATTCCTAGAATGCTAAGACGTGAAGTATAAACTCTTCGCATATGTTAAGAGTGTTTAGCAAGCATGATAAGATGTGGTTTGATTAGTTAATCACTCCACCACGATTAAGTATGTACATGAACAAGTATAAGTTTACCGCTAATCGGATTGACTCAAGGGTCTGAGGTAATAAGCAAGTAAGTATGTATATGTTTAACTTATGCACGACAAGACCATGACTAATAAGTGTAGGTGACATGTCTCTTGATATCCACATCAGGGGGGATACAAGGGGTTCTCATTATGAGAACGATTTAAGCCGTAAGGGACCCGCATGTCACTGAGTAACAAGATGTAGGTTCTCGTGTCTCTTGTTATCCACGCCAGGGGGATACGGGAGGTTCTCGACCTAAGGGGAACGGTTTAAGCCGCAAGGGACCCGCACGACACCGAGGGAGTCCGATGTACGTACATCGGTCATGTATGGGATTGTACTCGGGGTTACTCCACCCGGGACTATCCATAAAATGAACCAAGATAATTGTTTGTTCAACGCTAACATAATAATGAATGAACTTAGATACGTATATGTATGATATGATTATGATTACGTTATGTTCATGATTATGCAAGAGTGAATCCATACAAGTTTATGTTTAAGAATGAGAGCATTAGATGCTACATGATAAGTACAAGGCATGGAATAGAACTAGTAAAGAACATGATACCGATGACGATCTTAGGATTCCCCTAATCGTCCGGTTTAGAATCGTGCCATGATTATGTTATGTTTAGGCCTTGATACATAGAGGGTATTCTTGGCAATGCGGTTTTAGACTTCCCCTCGACCGCCATGACACGTATAGGAAGTGAAGCCTATAACAAGTTAAGATATGATTATGACGGCTCTAGTATGCACTACCGTCTAAGTATGCAAGTCCCCACACACGTATAATCAACCGTCAGGTTGTAATGTAGACACGTGGTGACCGTAGGTTTTCCCTTGAGGTTGCCTATAGCCTAGGATTTAGGGGAACTCACTGAGACATTATGTCTCATCCCAATCCTTATTTGTTTCAGATTATCAGGATGGATGGCAAGCTAGTAGCCGAATGGATTTTCAGCAAGAGCTCGTTCGTACCCGAAGCGTGAAGAATATGGATCTCAAGGATGTATTTATTTTAGATAAGATAATATGTGATGTATTGTTATTATACGAACGTGTTTTGTTGTATATAAATTCATTTGAAGTTTTTATGTTGTATATTTTAATGTATCCAATACTAAATTCAACGCGCGTGCTAGACTTTCTAGATACGTCTAGTATGGGTGTTACATCCGCTTAACTCGAAAAGCAACATGATTTGCCTTGATTTAATCCCAAATCAATTTGTCCTTCTTTTGTTGAAAGATGATTGCCCACTACCTCCATCATCTACAGAGTGGATGCTACACAAGAGTGAAGAGGCGGAAACATGGGAGGATGAATTTTTGGATCAACACGACCATTTCCAAACACTCATGGAGATTGAGAAACAAGAGAGACCAGTTTCACCAAAAAAATCAACAAATCAAGACAATCCTATTATGTTTGATGACACTCTGGTTAAAGCAAATGAAGAATTTGAAGATGTTGTGGAACATTTAGACGATTTAATTTCATTAGATGAAATATGACACTTTTTGGTCGTTGTTCATCCGTTTTTTGGTCGATATGCACCAACGTATTTTTTGGGATATATAATGTAATGACCATTTTTTGTGGCCAAGATGTAACTAACCTTTAATGAATTATATATATATATATATATATATATATATATATTTGACTTTCGCATTTATTATAAATTAATGGAATTCTAGTGTAATGTGTAGCATAATGTGGAAAATTTGGCGAATTTCAAACAATTGTGTAACATTAACGTATTATCAGTTTTGTGTAATGTTACCGAATAATTGATAAACTATAAAATGATGATGTTTGTAATTTCTGGATGTTGTTGTTTCGGTTTGATTTCATGCGGAATTGCCATTTGAAATTACAGGTAAAAACAGGCAAAAATGGCTGGAAATCACAGTGTAGACTGCACTGGTTTTTTTCCTAGTGTGAACGGTAGTTAACTGCCGCTGAGGCTAGCGGTGGTTAACTGCTGCCGGGTACCTGAGCGGTGGTTAACTACCGCTGGGGGCTTTTTTGGAATTTTCATGTGTTATTAGGAACTTTTTATCGTCAGAACAACAATTTTCTAAGAGCCCGTCTTTTTATAGTCCGTGCAAGATGGACTCTTAGAAAATTGTTGTTCTGACTATAAAAAGTTCCTAATACCCCTTATTGTAGTTAACTCAAATCCATGTGTCTAAATGGGCTACCTGTTTAATATGGATTCGAGTTTTATTGAGCTGGGTCAAAAAACCTTATTTAAATACAGAACATTATACCATGTATCCCTGCACTTATACTTTCACCTCGTACAAACCTTAAAAAAAAAAAAAAAATCCAATTTTACCTCTTTTGTCATTGGACTTCATCCCTATAAAATATTTTCTATACCGATTTTTTTTTTCTTCAAACAATCAAATTTATAAATTGTAAAATAGAAAAAAGTTTTTCTGAAGAAAAAAAAAACATAATGGAATTCTACAACTTTGAATTTCCACCCTGAGTCTGTTCCCAAATCACTTCCATCTCCGCATCACCTTTACTTTTCCATCGAAGTAGATCTTGCTGGAGGTGCTGACGGTGGTGTGAGGTGTTGAACTGTTCCTGCTCCGTCTTTCCTTGTTCCATTCCATTTTCAGGAGTGACAAACAGAAGGTTTTGTGGTTAGAGCAGTTCGATATGTTGGACCAGGCATATGAAGGATATGGCTTCCATAACTGTGGTCCTCTGTCCATACCTTGTGATGTGTTCCTGTTTGAAGATTTTCTTCTTTCCCTTGGAGGATGAACAATCACACATGGTGGTGGGGTAGGGTGTTTTGTGTGGTTTAAGTGGTGGTTTATATGGTGGTGCTAAAGCGGGGTTTTTGGTGGTGGTGATTGTGGTGGTTTTTGGTGGTTATGGGTGGTTGCGAGATTGGATTCGGAGGCGTTGGTGGGTGGTTCGGTTCGAGTGTAGGTGGTGACGGATGTGTGGTGCGAAGGGGGTGATGTGTGGTGTTGATCTGTGTAGTCCGATTCCGGCAGCTGCAGGTGTGGCGATAGCTTTTCCATATACGATTAATCCTCCTTCAATGAACTTCTGGATAGTTTGTCGTCGTAAGGATCGTGATGGTTGTGGTTGTTCGCGTCGGTGGTTGTGTATCTTCTGATTCTGCTTGATTTGGTGTCAGACACCCTCCAGGTTCACTGTGTATCTGTTATTTGAGGTGGTGGAGGCGGGTGTTTGTTGGGGTGATTTCTCTTGGAGGCAGTCTTTGTTACGCGGGTCCATGTTCGTCGTCACTAGCTCTTATTTGCGTTATTTGGGTTGTTAAGGTGTTTAGGGTGTTTGGAGGGTGCGTGTCGCGTTGTGATGAGCCTTTTCCTTTGATTTGTTGTTTGCAGCATCGCTTATCTTGTCTTTTGTCTTACATATTGTGTGCTGGTTTCCTATGGGCCGATCACTTTTGCTTCGAGATCGGGAGTCAGTGTTTAGCTGCAATCTTGTCTGGCTTGACATGGTGTTTCTCTGGTGTACCGGGGGTGAAGGGTGCCCTGCTGATTTGGTCCTATAGTTTGGTGGGCCGATCGCTTTTGATTCGAGATCGGGAGTCAGTTCTTTGGCTCAAGTTGGTTTTTGGGCTTGTTTTGGTGTTCTTTCGGTGGATCGGAGGTCGAAAGGTGGTGGAAGCTGTATGATCCTTCAGTTAGGAGCTTTTCGAATGTGGCTCAGCTTTGGTGTTGAGGTCTGGGAGTTTTATTTTGAGGGGTGTTCTTTGGGGGTGAGTAGTGACGATGGGTGGTGTGGATACCGTTTTTACAGGGCTCGTTTTCATGAAGAAGTCTGTTTTTGGTGGCGACGTATTTTGCTGGGTTTGTCTTCAAGGGTGTTTTTTAGGGTAGGGTGTTTATTTTCGGGTGTTCTGCCTTTATACGGCGGCTTTAGTTTGTATTTTCTAATTCACCGATCTCTGTTTTTCTTGAGCAGAGATCCGGTTGTTTAATAAAATTTGCCGTTTCAAAAAAAAAAAAATGCTAGAGCATAAGCTCAACACTCCTTTTCAATAATTTTGGGTAGCAAAGTTAACGAAATTTGATTTTTCCATTCAGTACAAGGAAGGAGTTTCCAATGTAGTTGTCGATGCTCTTTTCCATAGTTTTGAAAATCGGACCGGACCGGCTGGTTGAACCGGTCCGACCGTGAACCGGAAGGGTGATTGTGATTAGGTTAATAGTAACAAATGAGGGGTTTTGCATGTAGGAAAGTGTTTGGTTTTTTTTCATAAAAGAGAATGAGAAAGCGACTAGGTCATACCATATTTCCTTCCCAAAATTAATTGAGTAACTACAAACTATGAATAGAGTGCTATTGATTGTTTGTTCTCAATATCTTTGATCGAAATAGTTGTGTCAATGTCTGGGTCACTAACATTCTTCAATGGTTACGTTCCATAATGTCTTAGATGATCTATAAACTAATTGAAAGTTTTACTTTTGTTGAAGAAGCTAAACTAACCTACTCAAGATTGGCTAATTGAAGGTTTAAGAATAGCAAAATAAGTAACAAACATGGCTATTGAACCTCTTGGACACTTAAGAAAAGGACCAGCCTTAACAAACTTTGATTTTGATTTTAAACAATTTTAATAATGTCCAACTATAATGAGTTTAATTTGTATACACTATCAATGTAATTTTTTTTTTATTCATACATTCATTCAATAATGTGCTATCAAATGATTTAATGATTTTTTTTAAACACATTATATTGATGTGTCAAACAATCATTTGATGCATTTATAAAGTATTCTTACATTGATAATGTAAACAAGTTAAATCAAATTGATATATAAAAAATAGTTTAAACTTACAAAAAATTGAGAAAGATCTCAATAAAATTAAGAAAAATAAAACATCCATACATGGATGGGAGAGTAACTCTTTTCATGCTCATGTCTAAACGCTATACATTGCTTGTATCAATGTATTTGTGAGGTAATAAGCAGAGGCTTTAAACCAAGTAATATATTAAATAGTTGAAGGCTTGAGGCACAACATTATTATATTAAAAAAGTCTTAACATCATCAGGGATATCCCAATAGGGGTTGACAATGAAAGACTATAACACAGTGGCTACAGAGGCATCTTAGTCATAATTAAACTGCAAGTTAGAACTTAAAACATTTTTGGTCCATGGTTCCCTGTCTAGGACTGTTTTTTACAACGTTTTGTACAAAATAGAGTATCATGGACAATATCAATATGTCCAAACCCCACTACGATTTGACCTTCAAGTTATTTTATTATCAATTGGTCATTTAAGTTTCTTTTGGTTATAAATTGGCCTTTTAAGTTATAGAATATTTACACTATCACCCAATTTTCAGCAAACTTTGTTCAAATGTGTTTATGGACCCTTTAACATTGAGGTGATAGGTCTAAAAATGCTTATGACATCAAACATGGTTAGTTACACACATTATTATAAATCAATTAATTAATCAATTCTATTTCAAATCAAAATACTTAAAAGAACTTAAAGACGAATTTTTAACAAAAAAACTTAACTTGTTAGAATCATATAAAATAAAGACACGGGTGGAATTTGGCCTTCAAAAAATTTCAAAATGGGATTTTTTTTTTTATACGTCCACACTATTCCTTATTCATTAGGCTCTTTCCACTTAAACAATAGGTGATCATACTTTTCAGCATTTAATTTACGGACATGACATTTTCTAGCAAATTTGAAAAGCAAAACAAAATCAATAGCATAATCTGAATTCATAAAATGAAATAAACTGAACCATAAACTGTACAACGTCAGACATGATCAATATCAATAGATATCAAAATCTAGAATGCCATCATTAGAATTTGATAATTTCAAACTAAACATAAACATAAAATCTAGATTAAAATTTTGAAAAATACTTTTGAACTTCTGACTTAACTTCCCATATTTCAAAATCTAGAATTTCATTCCTAGAATTCGATATTATTACACTAAACATAAACACAAAATCTAAAATACATTTTTGAGCAATCATTTTGAACTAGTTAGTGACCCTTAAATCTTTGTGTAGGATCAGTGAGGAACTTAAACACTTTCTCAGATGATAGAGGAATCCAAAGGGTGGCTTGTCTTCACATGTGTTTTTCTCAATAGAAATCCCAAGTTACTTGACATGGTTAAACATTCAAAGAACATCTTAACCATTCAATGAGAAAGCATCAACACACTCTTCATCACACTCTTTGTTTCTGTTTTTCTATATTTTATGTGTTTCACTGCTTCATCTAAAGTTTGGCAAAAAGGACCATACGAGAAGCCATTGTTGTGTAATGCTTGCGGATTGGATTTCAAGTCTAAAGGAACCCTTGATAACTATCTCCCGAAGATAGCCCGGCAAAATCTGTCAATGGTTGCAGAATCTACCTGCCAAAGACATTAAAATCAAAGCATCTTAGTACTTTAAAAATAAAAAATCAATGTGACACCTAGGTGATTGTATAAGTAATGCATAATATCAAGAGACTTTAATGTGATTGTATTAGAGACGAGATGATTAGATTTTACAACATTTAATTAGCAGCAATGACATGCACCACCCAATTCAAAAAGCAAAAAAAGATCAGCAGTTCAACACAATCCGAATTAAAAAAATGAAATAAAACGACTCATCCGATAACTATATACTTGATCGGAATCAATAAATATCGAAATATTGAATGTCTGCACTAGAATTAGATGAACTAACAATTCGAAACATAAGATATAACGTAAATTAAATTTATGAGTACCATTTTTATCGATCCATCCTTCTGACCTTTGGACTTGAATCCCATCCTGTCCGCTTTTTTAATCAGAGAAATTACACTCGTTGATGAAATAGAAAAATTGAACGATGTCACCAATAAACCACCAAAGAAAGGACATAGTAGGTGACGACAAAAAATTAAAATCATGATCAAGGAATAGCATCAGGTCACAATGAACCTGTAAAAAATTAAAATAAGAACACGGAAGTAATAAAATGATATGGCAGAAATGACAATGAATAGATGCAATCAGATCCAATCTGCATACCTGTGTGTAATTAAACCAAGAGAACGTTCTGTCTACATTTGGTTGAAATGATTGAATGCAGATAATAATGTGAAGAGCGGCCAGGGGATGGGACAGAGTGGGTAGCAGCGGCTAGGGTTCCTATCCAAACCCTAACTATCTAATATATACTATCGCATTGAGCAACTTTTTGCTTTGGACCAAAAACACCTCCTTTTCTTTTAAAAATATGGGCAATTATGTAATTTAGAATTAAATATTATTTTTATTAAATAATTTGTTGTATTCCTGTATGAGTTTTTTTTTTTTTTCTTTTTCTCAAAACAAATGTTTGTGTTCTTTTTTGCCTTCAAATGATGTGCAACTCTCGCTTTTTTTTGTGTTAATATTTTTTTGTCTTTAAAATAAAATGAATACACTCGAGACAACTGCAAATACTTTTTGTAAATAAACCCAATTTTTCTAAAAGAAATATATTATATGTTCCATTGATATCATAAAGTATTTTCGGATACCTCAAATTTCACATATTACCCATCGAAATAAGTTGTCACAAAGTTGGTTATTAAAGTGAGGAAAAGATGAAAACTTTCGAAAACGCTCTGCTAGGGTTCTCCTAGAATGAGCGCCGCCCAACTTCATTCTTGGATTTCCACTCCTTTTTTGTCTTCTAACAATTGCCATTCATTATTGAACAGTACTAAATTTTTCCATACATTTCTTGTTCGGTGGTGAATTTAATTTCTTGTGGTGTATCACTACTTTTTACACTTGGAATTCCACCAATTGTATTGGTTTGTGTTTGCATCTACACAAATTACGGCGGTCATCAAGATTCCATTCAATTCTTGTGGTGTACGTGATTTAATTTTACGTGAATTACCATTTGTATTGATTTGTTTGACGGTGACCCAGTATGGCATACACGTGCCCTTGGCCGTGTGTGTCCGACACCGTCCCTTCAGCAGTTGTGCAACCAGTTCCTTCAGCAGTTGTGCAACCACCTACAGTAACAACTAAATCATTTGCAGCAGCCTTAGCGGGTCAAAAAGTGAATGATGACAGACCTCTCCCTACGCCATGCATCAAAGGAGATGCTTTGAGCATCAGAATCTGCCAGGAGGAGTACCATAAGGGTGTAGAAGAATGCAATAATGCGTTAAGGGCTAGATTGACTCTTAACAAGGGGGATAAGCCGTATTCTGCACGAGACCTAAGTACCAAAATAGGGAAGCTTTGGAAAACATTGGCGGGCTGGAAAATGGTGCCTCTCGGCAAAGGGTACTATGACTTTCACTTTGACTCGGCGGATGATCTACGGAAAATATGGGCAGCAGGCACAGTCAACCTCCAGCCGGGATTATCGCAGTGGACCAAAGATTTCAAATACCTTTCTCAGAAACAGACACCTGTTTCGCTTTGGATTCGCTTGGTTGAGTTACTGCAGGAGTATTGGCGGGAGAGAACTTTAAAGGAAATCGCAAGCGCGGTTGGCACGATATGGCTTCGCTTTCAAAGTGGAAGTTCAATATGAGAGGAGACCGTTGTTTTGCCATCACTGTTACTCTATTGGGCACAATGTCTCCACTTGTCGATGGTTACATCCGCAGCCACCAAAGGACAAGAATGATCGTGGGAAACAACTTATTATTGCTGAGGCAGCACCCCCTAAACCATCTCGGCAGAACAATGATGTGGGTGCTTACACTTCGGCCAATGGAGGCATTTGGAAGTGGGTTCTGGCTCGGGTTGCTTCAACAATTACTACCACTCAGAGGGTACCGGTTTCTGCTACTCCTACATCTCTGGTTTTGACTTCACATGCCAATTCTGCTCCTATTCCTTCCTCTGCATTGAACTCTAATTCACAGGTGGGGCCGATTTCTATTGTTACTTCAACAGTGGCTACTTCTCATACGGACGTCCCTGTATCCATGTCGTCTCTGTCGTCCAACTCTTTCAGCTTTCCATTACACAATGTGTTTGACATAATATCTCCTGAGGAGTTGCCACGTGTTATGTCAATGTTAGAGTATGTTTCCACTGTTGCGCACGATGACGTGCATCCAGAGCGGTTGCATCAGACATCGCTGGAGGAGTTGGAGAACCCCACGCTGGATGATGTCACTCTTACGCTTTATGATGATATGGAAAACATTCGTTCAAGCCCTCGGGAGCTGGGGGAGAGTCCCAAGGGTTCTAACGAGCGTGTACCACATTCATCCCCTGATGAGCACAATGAGCATAATGAGGTACATGAGGTGTTTGTAGAATCAGTTCAGGTTCAGACGGATACTGTTATTGAGCACGTTGACGTGCATTCTGGGTCAGGCCATTCCTTGGTGTCACCTGTGATTGTAGAGCAGTCCCTTGGTGTAAGCATGCCCACGACAATTCAAGAGGAGCAAGTGGTTGTCGAGTTACAACAACAAGAAGTTCATCCCAGTAAGAATATTCAGCACAGTCTAGAATTGTGGAACAGAGTTCGTGAATATGATGAAAGATAAGCTGCTGAAGACTTCACACTGGTCCTAACAAGGAAGCAGAAACATAAAATTAAAGTTCAACAGGTCTTAGCAAAGCAGCCTACTAAAACCCGTTCTCGGGGTGGTAATCATCCGACTGCTCCATGAATTTTCTCTATTGGAATGTTAGAGGTATCAGTAATTCTGATACTTGGATTGTTTTAAAGAATTTATATCTGTCTCACAAACCTTTTCATTCGGGATAGATGTGGTTTACCTAACTACGGATTTCCTTAATCTGTTTTTTGGTTGTTTTTGTTTATTGTTTTTTTTTCTTTATGTTTTCTTTTGAGGGTTTTGGTCTAGTCCCCCCTCCTTTGTAATTATTTTCCCTCTTTTTTTTTAATAAAATCTCTAGAGTTTGGCGGCATAGGATGGAGGTTTCTCAGGGTGCCAACATAGTTGGGATGTCGATGTTGCCTCTTGACGCCTGTCCTCTCTCCTTGCTTATCAAAAAAAAAACATATTACCTATTTAATGGATACCCACATGATCATGACGTGGACACAAATATCATATTTGTTCAACAGGAGGAGCTCAATAATAATAATAATAATAATAATAATAATAATAATAATATCTATTGTCATCCCTAAACCCAAGAGTAATTATGTTCCTTTACGTCCCTGTGAGCATAGTTCAGTTTGCAGGGACATGCATTGTTATATGCAGGGTTCGGGGTTTGAACCCCGGACTCCCCACATATTCACCTAAAAAAGATGAATTCTAACCACTAGAATACTTGACCCAAAAAATAATAATATTCCTTTACTATCTTTTTTTTTTTTGTAGTGCTATTCCTTTACATCTATTAAGAAGAACCACATTAATAATCTTTTCGTGTTTATTCATTTTTTAATTTTATGAAAAGTATAACTTTGCAACTATTGAAATAATAGAGTAACGTGAAAATATAATCATTTAAATCAATTTTGACAACAATTTCTGCCAAGACTCACTAAGATTTTGTTTGATTGTGGTAAAAGTATCATTTGTACTCGCATCAGTTATATACATGTTTTTATTAAAAAAATTGGATGTAATAACTAATATCACTAATTAATTTTTGTTTTTTTTTTCGAAATCATATTCCCTGATTTTTTTTTCGTTGAATTTTAAGTGTATTGTTAAAACATATAAAGTAAACTCTCATATATGAAAATATAAAATAAAAAAAATTCTCTTAAATTTTATTTGTAATGATAATTGATAAAGGGTGACACCACAAGATATTGCGAGATAGATTGTATTACTGTATATTAAAAATGACTATATTGATCCAATTGTTAACAGGTATACACGGTAACGATTATTTTACTTTTGTAAAAAAATTAAAAATTTATTTGGTATGAATCATTTTTTTTCAAAAGAAAATTATAACAACCAATATCTCTAACTAATTAATATTTGTAAATAATATTGTTAATTATAATATTTTGTTGAGATGTATTCAAAATAAACTTTTTATTTCTAAAAAATAGCCAGATAAAAGGAATTATCTAACTGACTTGCATTTTTAGATTTTCTAATAAATTCTTAACGATTTTTTTGTTGTTAAACTACTTAACAATATATAAAAACAACTCAGAAACCTAAAAATGTGAGTCAACATATGTGTTGGAATTGTTAAAAAAAGTATAAAACATGCAATATCTACACGTCAAAGTTATGTCAATCCTTTAGATTTCAACTATAAAAGTAGGCAACATGCAAGATCTCCACATCTTCACAAAATTGAATTCTACAAGTTTTTAACTTCAATTCCAAGGAGTTCAAGAAGGAAGAAATCTCCACTACGGTATTTTCATTTATTAACTTACACAAAATAATAACAATAGAAGCATTAATCATAACTAATGATGTAACAATAATCATTTGCTTGCAGGTAAACATGAGATTAATCTCTAAATCGTGTATTTTCTCATTATCATTACTTGTGATGCTATCAAGCACAACTTATTCACAACCACAGTCTCCAAATGTTATCCAATCAACAACATATTTGTCAAAAGAGTTTGAAGTGGGGCCTGGAGAAGTCGCAGATAAACAAATGTATAATATTGAATTTCCAAAGGGTCATGTTGGAATCAAGAGCTTTGATGTTGATCTAGTTGATGAACATGGAAACTCTGTACCATTGCATGAAACTTACATTCATCATTGGTATATTTTAAAATATATTCTAAAGAAGAATATGTCAGTGTCACGAGATCCAAATGATCATACCAAACCTTCTGGGGATCTCATTTACAAAAGAAATGATAGAACATGCAACAAGGGTATTCTTCCACATCAATGGAGTTCTGGAAGTGAAACGCGAGGAACAAGTACAAAACTTCCTTATCCATTTGCGGTTGAAATAGGTAAACCTGCAGATATTACAGAAGGGTGGGAAGAGCAATGGTTGTTGGGTGTGTTGGTCATTGATACACGAGGCGTTGAAGATAAGAAAATTTGTATTCAATGTAGGTGTGACCAGTTTAGTCTCCCTGAAAATTTTTATGATGTGACAGTTGGATTCCATGGAAAAGTGACTCCTGAATATAAAGCAGGAGTCCTTTGTTGCCAAGATAAGTTTCAGTGCAAAATGAGAAAGGGATTTCAAGCACCAAGGAGAAATCTTGCCATAAGATACAACATAACCTGGGTTAACTGGGACCAACACCAAATTCCAGTTAGATTTTATGTACTTGACGTCACTGATCGGGTAAAAACAAATGGTTCTGAAACAATCCATGATTGTCAGGTAAGTAAATAATTTAAATTATTATTTTTTAATTTTTGTGGTTAATTAAATTTTGTCACGACCAATATGTGGCTTAGGCGATTGGGTTTGAAAACCTTAGTAGGAGGCTCATTGAAACTCTATTTACTATCAAAGAATATTAAAAAATATCATTTGCATATAAAAACAAAACAAGATAATTTCTTAAACCTGATGATAATAGTTTTTTTATTACTTTGCACGTTATAAACAAGTGATCCACAAAGTTTTCTAAATTTATTACAGGCAGAGTTTACTATTTCAAAAAATAATAGTACAAACCTATTCCACGTTCAAAAAGCAAGCATCCCTATGAAGAAAGGTGGTTATCTTATCTACGCCTCTGGTCATGCGCATACAGGTGTTATTAATGCAACATTATACGGACAGGTAAAGTTTAATATTATTCATTTGACTAAATTTTGTTAAATTTGGTTATGTTATCTCATTGTATTTTTTAAATGAAAATAAATTTTCTTGATTCCATATATAGTCAAATTAATCTCATGAAATGATTTATTAATTGTTTTGTTTTCCATTAATTAATTAGGATGGAAGAACTTTGTGTACATCGACACCAACATATGGAACGGGAAAAGAAGCAGGGAATGAGGAAGGTTACCTTGTTGGAATGTCTGTATGTTATCCAAAACTAGGTTCAATGAAGATTGATGATGGTGAAACCTTGACCGTAGAATCAATATATAAAAATGAATTTCTCCCTGCAGTTATGGGAGATATGCACTTCTATTTGGCTGATGTACTGCCACAAGAAGCATAGACATCAAACTTCTATAAATTTGTAAATGTTTGATTAGATAAATTAGTCTTTGATACCATTAATGTAACACCATAAACCCAAATTTTAGATGCTTAATAAAATAAATTATTTACCAAATTTTAGATACAAAATAAAATAAATTTTTTACACCATAAACCCAAATGATTTTAGACACATTCCTTACCCAATTTGAATCATCGACCAACAATCTACAAGAATTGTGCTTTCGTAAACATGCACACACAAATAATGGAGGGGTGATTAGTCAAAAAACATAAAAGATAATACATAAGTAATAAGAACAACGAGTATGTATATATATCGTATAATCACAGATGCGCATCGTAAAATGCATGGAAATGTGATAATTTTATGATATAGATTAATTTTGAACCATGATATTGTGTTTTTAAAATGAGATGTTTGGATGCATTGACAAATAGACGCACTTTGAATAGAACCTGAAGCACTTAGGAACATAGTAACCATGTAAAAAGCATGTGAGAACGTCTCTAATAATGTTAAACTGAAGAAGAGCATAAGGTATCTGATCCAACATGGAAAGTTTCACCTAATCCTAGGAAAATCAATTTATATTTAAGAAAGGAACACAAAATCCAATAAATAGGTACACACACGTTATCTAGAAGACATCTCCTTCCATGATATGACACAGATGATCATATGCTCGATCTCCCATGGAGGCTCAAGCAATTACATACACAGTTCAAGATGCATCATATTTCTTTTAAGACACATAACATATTCACGACCTCATTGATATATTTCTCTCACACATATACTAATACCTTACGTTGCAACACACAGTGCAACCCACATATGAAAAAATCCAACTTATTGATACCACTACTCTCATCACTATGTAAGCTATTTGGTGTATTTAATTATAATTATAATAGTATATTTCTCCTAGAGAACAACTCTTGTATAGTGTTTAATGGCATTCTTAAGTAAGATTCAATATTATATTCTGTTAAATATTCAATATTTTACAATATATTTAAAGTTATAATATTTTGTGAAAATGATAATACTATGACTTCTGTTATTATTTGCTAAAAAAACCTTACTTTGATGTAATTATGAAAAAAAAAATGTTAACATATACTTTTTTTTTTTTGAAGAAGGGTAACATATACTTGGAAACATAACGTTATTTTTTATAATATATTAAGAAACATTATCATTCTTATATGTTTTAGATCTATTTCATGTAGAATATATGTTTTAGATCTTTTTCATGTATAACTACGAGTAGTATGGTAAAATATTTTTTACTTACTGGTACCTATAGAAAATTCTCCATTGACATGAGACGGGTAGCTTAATATATATATATATAAACTGGAAAATAAATGGATTTCCAACCACCCGTTAATTAATTTGTACATATGTGGTTCAATTGTACTCGTGACAGCGATTATCTGTACCCAATAATAAAATAATAAAAATACTTACACATCCCTTATTAAATATATAATGGCTGATTTTTAAACTATTATTTTGTGGTAAAAGGAAGAAGAAAATAAGTGTGATGTATTTTGTTTTGGTTAGAAATTTTGTCGTTAAATCGAGAAAGAAATATGCGAATATTTTTGTGTTAATATTTTTTGTGTCTGTAAGAGAGAATGAATAAACTCAAGACAATTACAATTACTTTTAATAAATAAACCCAATTTTTTTTAAAAAAATATATTATATGTTCCATTGATATATAAAAGTACTTTCGGATACCTCAAATTTCACATATTACCCATTTAATGGATACCCACATGATCATGGCGTTGACACAAATATCATATTTGTTCAACGGGAGCAGCTCAATAATAATAATAATAAGAATAATAATAATAATAATAATAATAATAATAATAATAATTTTTTTTTTAAAACCAAAAAAGTAGCTAGCAAAACACTAGACTACCGAAAATATAGATATAAGAGGAAGAGAAAAATACAAAGAAAGAGAGGGGGGCCAAACCAAACCTCTTTAATGAGTAACAAACCTAAAGTTAGGCATCCCTAACTTGTTTTGAGATACAAAAGCGCTAATGCTACTAGGGAGCTGCACCCATATGTAAGGAACATTACAAGTTAAACCCATGTTTGCCAAGTGATCAACACATTGGTTACCCTCCCTAAAAATATGTGATACAATGAAGTTCATGTTTGTAACAATGTTCAAGCAGTTATCCCATATATTCCTTAACCTCCAAGGGACTAAGGCTTTGTTCTTGAAAGCATTAACCACTAGCATTGAATCAAGTTCTAGCCAAAGATTGAACCAATTGAATTGTTTTGCTAATTCAATCGCTCTCAAAGCACCTGATAATTCAGCATAATAAGCATCTTCTTGACCAGTATTCTCAGCAAAACAAAGAAGAAAATCTGAATTATGGTTTCGAAATATACCACCACAGCCAGATGAGAGAGAGTTTGAGGACCCATCAGAATTGCACTTTATCCAGTTTAGAATAGGAGGGTGCCATAAAACCTCTATGATTTGAGGGGCCCTAGGAGGATGCAAAGTGATGTTGAATTTTTTTATGATAGTAAAATCATACATGCTGGAAGAGGAAGTTGCAAGAGTGTTATTACCAGAGAGGTTGGTGCTGGAAATAAGATTAGCTATGGAGGTTCTCCAATGAATGGTTTTGTTGTTGAATCTTTTTTGGTTCCTTGCAGACCAGATTACATTGAAGATATTGATCATTGCAGCAGTAATAACTAGCTTACCTTGGGGGCTAGAGCATTTGTTAATGGTGGACCACATTTCTTCTTTAGATTGAAACTGAAGAGGACAGTTTAAACAAGTAGCAAACCATCTCCAAATATTAACTGCATACACACATAGAAAAAATAGATGAAAGTTGGATTCTTCTTGAGCCAAGCATAAAGAGCACACTGAAGGAAGATGACATCCTCGGGAGGCTAAGACTTCATCAGTAGGTAATTTATCTAGCATCATTCGCCAAACAAGCAGAGATTTGGAAGGGGGAATATCCTTTGACCAAATGAGCTTTGCCCATTTAATCTTGGGAAAGTGATGTTTTTTAAAAGCATATGCATCTTTCTGAGTTAGGTCACCTTTAGAGGAATGATTCCAAACTAGCGTATCTCTCCGATCACTAGTAGGAAGGGTAATCCGAGAGACCAACGATCTCAGATTAGGAAAGTTTTGATTCAATTCTTCAGAAATGTTCCAATTGTGATTGTTGATATAGTTCTCCAACTTCTTAGGTAACAGCTGAAGCATATGGTCAGGCACGTTGTAAGTTTGAGCAAGAACCTGTCCACACCAAGAGTCTGACCAAAAATTTATTTGTTTCCCATTACCAACTATCCAAGAACAGTTGTTCATGATAACTTGAAATTCACCTTTAACTCCACTCCATATAGATGAGAAGATGTGATGATTAATGCATTTATGGTCTCTTAAAACTCTGCTTCTAATTATGATTGCCCATTGCTCATTAGACTGGAGTAAGTTCCAACACATTTTCAGGTTAGTAGCTTCATTCAAACGTATGAGAGATTTGAGCCCTAGTCCACCCTCTTCAAAGTCTGTGCATATTTTCCTCCAAGCTACCGTCACCATTTTCCTCTTTGTGATATCACCACTATATATGAAGTTTTTCATCCATTTCTCCATATCTCTAAGAATTTTAATTGGCCAAGAATAAATAGACATTGTATGAACAAGCATTCCTTGGACCACCGATTTTACAAGTTGAATTCTTCCGGCAATAGAGAGAAGTGAAGCTTTCCATTTTGCAAGTTTGGCCTTCACCTTGTCAGCTATAGGTTGGAAGTGTATGCATTTACGTTTACCCTTAAATATGGGAGCCCCAAGATAAGTAAAAGGGAGTGAACCTATAGAAAAACCAAGCAAGTTGACAATATAATTAATTCTAGAATCAGTAATGCCACCAGCAAAAATAAAAGATTTCCTCAGATTCATGACTTGACCAGAACAGGCAGCATATCTGGTGAATAGAGATTTTAATGCTTCCAAGCTAGAGACCTTCCCTTTGCAGAACACCATTAAATCATCCGCATAAAAGCAATGTGAGGGAATGTTGTTATTCCTTGAAGCAGCAATAAGTTCTATTTTCCCTTGATCCACCAATATGGAGATACTCCTGCTTAACACCTCTTCAGCAATACAAAAGAGAAGGGGAGATAGGGGATCGCCCTGTCTCACTCCTCTATTACAATTAAAGAAACCATGCTGAGTTCCATTCATAGAGATAGACATTTTGGAAGAATGAAGAATTGACCAAATCCAGTTGCAGAATAACTCATTAAAGCCAAAAGTTTTGAGAACAAGACTAAGAAACTCCCAATTTAAAGTATCAAAAGCTTTCGATACATCTACTTTGAGAGCAAGGTTCCCTCCGAAGCACTTTTTATCCAGCACATTGATAGCTTCAGAGGTAAGGGCAATACAATCTCTTATGTTCCTGCCTTGAACAAAACCTCTTTGTTCTTTTGAAATGATACTAGGAAGAATTTTTGCTAACCTATCTGCAAGAACTTTGCTGATGATTTTGAATTTAAAATTGGCTAAAGCAATAGGTCGAAATTGATCAATACTATCAGCATTGGGAGTTTTTGGAATAAGAATGATTGAGTTAGCATTGAAATTGGGGGGAAACAAACCAGTTCTGAAAAAATCAAGCACAGCTTCATAAACATCCTTCTGCACAATACTCCAATATGATTGAAAAAAACAAGCACCAAACCCATCAGGTCCAGGTGCACCATCTGAGTTTAAATCAAAGACTGCATTTTTTACTTCTTCTTTTGATGGTAACATTGTGAGAATCCTGTTTGAAGTTTCATCAACAAGCTTTAGGATTGCCTCTTCGACAAGTGACTGATCCTGCAAAAAATAGTTAGTAGAAAAAAAAATTATAATAAGAAACCACATGCTCAGAAATTCTTTCTTGATCAGTGATGATGTCTTCACCATTTCTGAGTGATGAAATAATTTTAGTTTTATTTTTAATTTTTGTAAGCCTATGAAAATACTTGGTATTTCTATCACCATCCACATGCCACTTAAGTTTAGCTTTCTCCAACCAGAAGGTCTCTTGTTTGTGTAAGGCTAGGTCAAGGTTTGTTTGAGCAATTTTTTCTTCATTCATAAGAGTATCATTGTTCCCTGAGATGTTGATCTGGTCTTGAATATCATTCAGATTTTTTTCAGCTTCTGCTACTTGCAAATGAATGTTACCAAAGACTTCTTTATTCCAGACTTTGAGTTTGTCTTTGAGCATCTTTAATTTAGAGCTGAGAATATACATAGGGCTGCCAAGAATTCTAACATTCCAGCTCTCTTCAATCACCTTATGGCAGGTGTCATGCAAAGTCCACATTTTAAGAAATTTAAAGCTTGAGGCCATTTGTAGGTTTAGGGTTCGAAAATCAAGAAGTAAAGGGTAATGATCTGATCTAAGTTTAATCAATGATGAACAAGATATAACAGCACAAGAATCTAACCATTGTTGGTTGCATATAGTTCGATCTAACCTTTTCTTTGTATGCCTCCTACCAAATCTTCTATTGTCCCAGGTAAATTCAACTCCTCTAGTAGGAAGGTGTAACAAACTGTGCAAGTCTGACCAGCTTTGAAAATCATTCATAGGGGCCCTAGCTGGTTGAAATGCTCCTTTGTGCTCATGTGATCCTAAAATAACATTAAAGTCTCCGATAAAAGCCCAAGGCGCATCAAATTGAGTTTGCAATGAAGTGAGCTTCTGCCATAATTCTTTTCTTTTCCAGTAACTTGTAGAAGCATATACAGCAGACACATAAAAAGTATTTTCCTCCAAAATGAAAGAAAAAGAAACTTGTTGTTCATCTTTATTTACAACTATGGGGTTATAATTAAAAGTACAAAAACACCACAGATTAGGTAGAAGATTTTCTCTTGAGTTGCAGGAGAAAATCTTAAATCCTAATCTATGGAACCAAGTAAGAGGAAAATTGGAATAATCCATCCAGGGTTCAGCAACAAACACAAAATCAGGTTTATGTTTTAAAATGAGTCTCTTCAAAGCCAATCTTGATGGGGCATTGGCTATTCCCCTTATATTCCAATATAACATCTTCATTTAAAAGGTTTTGGATTACCAGTGCTTTTTCTGGTTGTGTAACTTCTAACTGGATGTTTTGGTTTAGTGACCTTCCCCTTTGGCCTACCAATCACTTGAAATTCTGAATCATCTTGCAATGCTTCCTTCTCTAGGCCCTTTAGCAATCTCTGTTCAGCCTCGTCGTCTTCATCCATGTTTGCCCAAGACTGTGCTAGAAATGCTTGATTCCTTTCTTCCATTACTTTTGAACAATCAGCCACATCTTCTTTTAAACTTGTATCAATCTCATCTTCTTTGGAATGCCCTTCTTGCTGAGTATCTTCAACAAAATCTTCTTGCGAGTCTGAATCAATTTTCTGTCCTTGTGAATTTTCTAGTGCCGAATTAACTTCATTTTCCAAACGCAGATCAGCTTCCTCCATGTCTGCTCTAATATTTGCAAGGTCATAATCATGGTTTAAGACTTCGAAACTATTCTTCTGCAAATAAACCCAATTTTTCTAAAAGAAATATATTATATGTTCCATTGATATCATAAAGTATTTTCGGATACCTCAAATTTCACATATTACCCATCGAAATAAGTTGTCACAAAGTTGGTTATTAAAGTGAGGAAAAGATGAAAACTTTCGAAAACGCTCTGCTAGGGTTCTCCTAGAATGAGCGCCGCCCAACTTCATTCTTGGATTTCCACTCCTTTTTTGTCTTCTAACAATTGCCATTCATTATTGAACAGTACTAAATTTTTCCATATATTTCTTGTTCGGTGGTGAATTTAATTTCTTGTGGTGTATCACTACTTTTTACACTTGGAATTCCACCAATTGTATTGGTTTGTGTTTGCATCTACACAAATTACGGCGGTCATCAAGATTCCATTCAATTCTTGTGGTGTACGTGATTTAATTTTACGTGAATTACCATTTGTATTGATTTGTTTGACGGTGACCCAGTATGGCATACACGTGCCCTTGGCCGTGTGTGTCCGACACCGTCCCTTCAGCAGTTGTGCAACCAGTTCCTTCAGCAGTTGTGCAACCACCTACAGTAACAACTAAATCATTTGCAGCAGCCTTAGCGGGTCAAAAAGTGAATGATGACAGACCTCTCCCTACGCCATGCATCAAAGGAGATGCTTTAAGCATCAGAATCTGCCAGGAGGAGTACCATAAGGGTGTAGAAGAATGCAATAATGCGTTAAGGGCTAGATTGACTCTTAACAAGGGAAATAAGCCGTATTCTGCACGAGACCTAAGTACCAAAATAGGGAAGCTTTGGAAGACATTGGCGGGCTGGAAAATGGTGCCTCTCGGCAAAGGGTACTATGACTTTCACTTTGACTCGGCGGATGATCTACGGAAAATATGGGCAGCAGGCACAGTCAACCTCCAGCCGGGATTATCGCAGTGGACCAAAGATTTCAAATACCTTTCTCAGAAACAGACACATGTTTTGCTTTGGATTCGCTTGGTTGAGTTACTGTAGGAGTATTGGCGGGAGAGAACTTTAAAGGAAATCGCAAGCGCGGTTGGCACGATATGAGAGGAGACCGTTGTTTTACCATCACTGTTACTCTATTGGGCACAATGTCTCCACTTGTCGATGGTTACATCCGCAGCCACCAAAGGAGAAGAATGATCGTGGGAAACAACTTATTATTGCTGAGGCAGCACCCCCTAAACCATCTCGGCAGAACAATGATGTGGGTGCTTACACTTCGGCCAATGGAGGCATTTGGAAGTGGGTTCTGGCTCGGGTTGCTTCAACAATTACTACCACTCAGAGGGTACCGGTTTCTGCTACTCCTACATCTCTGGTTTCGACTTCACATGCCAATTCTGCTCCTATTCCTTCCTCTGCATTGAACTCTAATTCACAGGTGGGGCCGATTTCTATTGTTACTTCAACAGTGGCTACTTCTCATACGGACGTCCCTGTATCCATGTCGTCTCTGTCGTCCAACTCTTTCAGCTTTCCATTACACAATGTGTTTGACATAATATCTCCTGAGGAGTTGCCACGTGTTATGTCAATGTTAGAGTATGTTTCCACTGTTGCGCACGATGACGTGCATCCAGAGCGGTTGCATCAGACATCGCTGGAGGAGTTGGAGAACCCCACGCTGGATGATGTCACTGTTACGCTTTATGATGATATGGAAAACATTCGTTCAAGCCCTCGGGAGCTGGGGGAGAGTCCCAAGGGTTCTAACGAGCGTGTACCACATTCATCCCCTGATGAGCACAATGAGCATAATGAGGTGCATGAGGTGTTTGTAGAATCAGTTCAGGTTCAGACGGATATTGTTATTGAGCACGTTGACGTGCATTCTGGGTCAGGCCATTCCTTGGTGTCACCTGTGATTGTAGAGCAGTCCCTTGGTGTAAGCATGCCCACGACAATTCAAGAGGAGCAAGTGGTTGTCGAGTTACAACAACAAGAAGTTCACCCCAGTAAGAATATTCAGCACAGTCTAGATTTGTGGAACAGAGTTCGTGAATATGATGAAAGATAAGCTGCTGAAGACTTCACACTGGTCCTAACAAGGAAGCAGAAACATAAAATTAAAGTTCAACAGGTCTTAGCAAAGCAGCCTACTAAAACCCGTTCTCGGGGTGGTAATCATCCGACTGCTCCATCAATTTTCTCTATTGGAATGTTAGAGGTATCAGTAATTCTGATACTTGGATTGTTTTAAAGAATTTATATCTGTCTCACAAACCTTTTCATTCGGGATAGATGTGGTTTACCTAACTACGGATTTCCTTAATCTGTTTTTTGGTTGTTTTTGTTTATTGTTTTTTTTTCTTTATGTTTTCTTTTGAGGGTTTTGGTCTAGTCCCCCCTCCTTTGTAATTATTTTCCCGCTTTTTTTTTAATAAAATCTCTAGAGTTTGGCGGCATAGGATGGAGGTTTCTCAGGGTGCCAACATAGTTGGGATGTCGATGTTGCCTCTTGAAGCCTGTCCTCTCTCCTTGCTTATCAAAAAAAAAACATATTACCTATTTAATGGATACCCACATGATCATGACGTGGACACAAATATCATATTTGTTCAACGGGAGGAGCTCAATAATAATAATAATAATAATAATAATAATATCTATTGTCATCCCTAAACCCAAGAGTAATTATGTTCCTTTACGTCCCTGTGAGCATAGTTCAGTTTGCAGGGACATGCATTGTTATATGCAGGGTTCGGGGTTTGAACCCCGGACTCCCCACATATTCACCTAAAAAAGATGAATTCTAACCACTAGAATACTTGACCCAAAAAATAATAATATTCCTTTACTATCTTTTTTTTTGTAGTGCTATTCCTTTACATCTATTAAGAAGAACCACATTAATAATCTTTTCGTGTTTATTCATTTTTTAATTTTATGAAAAGTATAACTTTGCAACTATTGAAATAATAGAGTAACGTGAAAATATAATCATTTAAATCAATTTTGACAACAATTTCTGCCAAGACTCACTAAGATTTTGTTTGATTGTGGTAAAAGTATCATTTGTACTCGCATCAGTTATATACATGTTTTTATTAAAAAAATTGGATGTGATAACTAATATCACTAATTAATTTTTGTTTTTTTTTTCGAAATCATATTCCCTGATTTTTTTTCGTTGAATTTTAAGTGTATTGTTAAAACATATAAAGTAAACTCTCATATATGAAAATATAAAATAAAAAAAATTCTCTTAAATTTTATTTGTAATGATAATTGATAAAGGGTGACACCACAAGATATTGCGAGATAGATTGTATTACTGTATATTAAAAATGACTATATTGATCCAATTGTTAACAGGTATACACGGTAACGATTATTTTACTTTTGTAAAAAAATTAAAAATTTATTTGGTATGAATCATTTTTTTTCAAAAGAAAATTATAACAACCAATATCTCTAACTAATTAATATTTGTAAATAATATTGTTAATTATAATATTTTGTTGAGATGTATTCAAAATAAACTTTTTATTTCTAAAAAATAGCCAGATAAAAGGAATTATCTAACTGACTTGCATTTTTAGATTTTCTAATAAATTCTTAACGATTTTTTTGTTGTTAAACTACTTAACAATATATAAAAACAACTCAGAAACCTAAAAATGTGAGTCAACATATGTGTTGGAATTGTTAAAAAGAGTATAAAACATGCAATATCTACACGTCAAAGTTATGTCAATCCTTTAGATTTCAACTATAAAAGTAGGCAACATGCAAGATCTCCACATCTTCACAAAATTGAATTCTACAAGTTTTTAACTTCAATTCCAAGGAGTTCAAGAAGGAAGAAATCTCCACTACGGTATTTTCATTTATTAACTTGCACAAAACAATAACAATAGAAGCATTAATCATAACTAATGATGTAACAATAATCATTTGCTTGCAGGTAAACATGAGATTAATCTCTAAATCGTGTATTTTCTCATTATCATTACTTGTGATGCTATCAAGCACAACTTATTCACAACCACAGTCTCCAAATGTTATCCAATCAACAACATATTTGTCAAAAGAGTTTGAAGTGGGGCCTGGAGAAGTCGCAGATAAACAAATGTATAATATTGAATTTCCAAAGGGTCATGTTGGAATCAAGAGCTTTGATGTTGATCTAGTTGATGAACATGGAAACTCTGTACCATTGCATGAAACTTACATTCATCATTGGTATATTTTAAAATATATTCTAAAGAAGAATATGTCAGTGTCACGAGATCCAAATGATCATACCAAACCTTCTGGGGATCTCATTTACAAAAGAAATGATGGAACATGCAACAAGGGTATTCTTCCACATCAATGGAGTTCTGGAAGTGAAACGCGAGGAACAAGTACAAAACTTCCTTATCCATTTGCGGTTGAAATAGGTAAACCTGCAGATATTACAGAAGGGTGGGAAGAGCAATGGTTGTTGGGTGTGTTGGTCATTGATACACGAGGCGTTGAAGATAAGAAAATTTGTATTCAATGTAGGTGTGACCAGTTTAATCTCCCTGAAAATTTTTATGATGTGACAGTTGGATTCCATGGAAAAGTGACTCCTGAATATAAAGCAGGAGTCCTTTGTTGCCAAGATAAGTTTCAGTGCAAAATGAGAAAGGGATTTCAAGCACCAAGGAGAAATCTTGCCATAAGATACAACATAACCTGGGTTAACTGGGACCAACACCAAATTCCAGTTAGATTTTATGTACTTGACGTCACTGATCGGGTAAAAACAAATGGTTCTGAAACAATCCATGATTGTCAGGTAAGTAAATAATTTAAATTATTATTTTTTAATTTTTGTGGTTAATTAAATTTTGTCACGACCAATATGTGGCTTAGGCGATTGGATTTGAAAACCTTAGTAGGAGGCTCATTGAAACTCTATTTACTATCAAAGAATATTAAAAAATATCATTTGCATGTAAAAACAAAACAAGATAATTTCTTAAACCTGATGATAATAGTTTTTTTATTACTTTGCACGTTATAAACAAGTGATCCACAAAGTTTTCTAAATTTATTACAGGCAGAGTTTACTATTTCAAAAAATAATAGTACAAACCTATTCCACGTTCAAAAAGCAAGCATCCCTATGAAGAAAGGTGGTTATCTTATCTACGCCTCTGGTCATGCGCATACAGGTGTTATTAATGCAACATTATACGGACAGGTAAAGTTTAATATTATTCATTTGACTAAATTTTGTTAAATTTGGTTATGTTATCTCATTGTATTTTTTAAATGAAAATAAATTTTCTTGATTCCATATATAGTCAAATTAATCTCATGAAATGATTTATTAATTGTTTTGTTTTCCATTAATTAATTAGGATGGAAGAACTTTGTGTACATCGACACCAACATATGGAACGGGAAAAGAAGCAGGGAATGAGGAAGGTTACCTTGTTGGAATGTCTGTATGTTATCCAAAACTAGGTTCAATGAAGATTGATGATGGTGAAACCGTGACCGTAGAATCAATATATAAAAATGAATTTCTCCCTGCAGTTATGGGAGATATGCACTTCTATTTGGCTGATGTACTGCCACAAGAAGCATAGACATCAAACTTCTATAAATTTGTAAATGTTTGATTAGATAAATTAGTCTTTGATACCATTAATGTAACACCATAAACCCAAATTTTAGATACTTAATAAAATAAATTATTTACCAAATTTTAGATACAAAATAAAATAAATTTTTTACACCATAAACCCAAATGATTTTAGACACATTCCTTACCCAATTTGAATCATCGACCAACAATCTACAAGAATTGTGCTTTGGTAAACATGCACACACAAATAATGAAGGGGTGATTAGTCAAAAAAACATAAAAGATAATACATAAGTAATAAGAACAACGAGTATGTATATATATCGTATAATCACAGATGCGCATCGTAAAATGCATGGAAATGTGATAATTTTATGATATAGATTAATTTTGAACCATGATATTGTGTTTTTAAAATGAGATGTTTGGATGCATTGACAAATAGACGCACTTTGAATAGAACCTGAAGCACTTAGGAACATAGTAACCATGTAAAAAGCATGTGAGAACGTCTCTAATAATGTTAAACTGAAGAAGAGCATAAGGTATCTGATCCAACATGGAAAGTTTCACCTAATCCTAGGAAAATCAATTTATATTTAAGAAAGGAACACAAAATCCAATAAATAGGTACACACACGTTATCTAGAAGACATCTCCTTCCATGATATGACACAGATGATCATATGCTCGATCTCCCATGGAGGCTCAAGCAATTACATACACAGTTCAAGATGCATCATATTTCTTTTAAGACACATAACATATTCACGACCTCATTGATATATTTCTCTCACACATATACTAATACCTTACGTTGCAACACACAGTGCAACCCACATATGAAAAATCCAACTTATTGATACCACTACTCTCATCACTATGTAAGCTATTTGGTGTATTTAATTATAATTATAATAGTATATTTCTCCTAGAGAACAACTCATGTATAGTGTTTAATGGCATTCTTAAGTAAGATTCAATATTATATTCTGTTAAATATTCAATATTTTACAATATATTTAAAGTTATAATATTTTGTGAAAATGATAATACTATGACTTCTGTTATTATTTGCTAAAAAAACCTTACTTTGATGTAATTATGAAAAAAAAATGTTGTAGGGTAACATATACTTTTTTTTTTTGAAGAAGGGTAACATATACTTGGAAACATAACGTTATTTTTTATAATATATTAAGAAACATTATCATTCTTATATGTTTTAGATCTATTTCATGTAGAATATATGTTTTAGATCTTTTTCATGTATAACTACGAGTAGTATGGTAAAATATTTTTTACTTACTGGTACCTATAGAAAATTCTCCATTGACATGAGACGGGTAGCTTAATATATATATATAAACTGGAAAATAAATGGATATCCAACCACCCGTTAATTAATTTGTACATATGTGGTTCAATTGTACTCGTGACAGCGATTATCTGTACCCAATAATAAAATAATAAAAATACTTACACATCCCTTATTAAATATATAATGGCTGATTTTTAAACTATTATTTTGTGGTAAAAGGAAGAAGAAAATAAGTGTGATGTATTTTGTTTTGGTTAGAAATTTTGTCGTTAAATCGAGAAAGAAATATGCGAATATTTTTGTGTTAATATTTTTTGTGTCTGTAAAAGAGAACGAATAAACTCAAGACAATCACAATTACTTTTAATAAATAAACCCAATTTTTTTTAAAAAAATATATTATATGTTCCATTGATATATAAAAGTACTTTCGGATACCTCAAATTTCACATATTACCCATTTAATGGATACCCACATGATCATGGCGTTGACACAAATATCATATTTGTTCAACGGGAGCAGCTCAATAATAATAATAAGAATAAGAATAATAATAATAATAATAATAATAATAATAATAATAATAATAATAATAATAATAATTTTTTTTTTAAAACCAAAAAAGTAGCTAGCAAAACACTAGACTACCGAAAATATAGATATAAGAGGAAGAGAAAAATACAAAGAAAGAGAGGGGGGCCAAACCAAACCTCTTTAATGAGTAACAAACCTAAAGTTAGGCATCCCTAACTTGTTTTGAGATACAAAAGCGCTAATGCTACTAGGGAGCTGCACCCATATGTAAGGAACATTACAAGTTAAACCCATGTTTGCCAAGTGATCAACACATTGGTTACCCTCCCTAAAAATATGTGATACAATGAAGTTCATGTTTGTAACAATGTTCAAGCAGTTATCCCATATATTCCTTAACCTCCAAGGGACTAAGGCTTTGTTCTTGAAAGCATTAACCACTAGCATTGAATCAAGTTCTAGCCAAAGATTGAACCAATTGAATTGTTTTGCTAATTCAATCGCTCTCAAAGCACCTGATAATTCAGCATAATAAGCATCTTCTTGACCAGTATTCTCAGCAAAACAAAGAAGAAAAACTGAATTATGGTTTCGAAATATACCACCACAGCCAGATGAGAGAGAGTTTGAGGACCCATCAGAATTGCACTTTATCCAGTTTAGAATAGGAGGGTGCCATAAAACCTCTATGATTTGAGGGGCCCTAGGAGGATGCAAAGTGATGTTGAATTTTTTTATGATAGTAAAATCATACATGCTGGAAGAGGAAGTTGCAAGAGTGTTATTACCAGAGAGGTTGGTGCTGGAAATAAGATTAGCTATGGAGGTTCTCCAATGAATGGTTTTGTTGTTGAATCTTTTTTGGTTCCTTGCAGACCAGATTACATTGAAGATATTGATCATTGCAGCAGTAATAACTAGCTTACCTTGGGGGCTAGAGCATTTGTTAATGGTGGACCACATTTCTTCTTTAGATTGAAACTGAAGAGGACAGTTTAAACAAGTAGCAAACCATCTCCAAATATTAACTGCATACACACATAGAAAAAATAGATGAAAGTTGGATTCTTCTTGAGCCAAGCATAAAGAGCACACTGAAGGAAGATGACATCCTCGGGAGGCTAAGACTTCATCAGTAGGTAATTTATCTAGCATCATTCGCCAAACAAGCAGAGATTTGGAAGGGGGAATATCCTTTGACCAAATGAGCTTTGCCCATTTAATCTTGGGAAAGTGATGTTTTTTAAAAGCATATGCATCTTTCTGAGTTAGGTCACCTTTAGAGGAATGATTCCAAACTAGCGTATCTCTCCGATCACTAGTAGGAAGGGTAATCCGAGAGACCAACGATCTCAGATTAGGAAAGTTTTGATTCAATTCTTCAGAAATGTTCCAATTGTGATTGTTGATATAGTTCTCCAACTTCTTAGGTAACAGCTGAAGCATATGGTCAGGCACGTTGTAAGTTTGAGCAAGAACCTGTCCACACCAAGAGTCTGACCAAAAATTTATTTGTTTCCCCTTACCAACTATCCAAGAACAGTTGTTCATGATAACTTGAAATTCACCTTTAACTCCACTCCATATAGATGAGAAGATGTGATGATTAATGCATTTATGGTCTCTTAAAACTCTGCTTCTAATTATGATTGCCCATTGCTCATTAGACTGGAGTAAGTTCCAACACATTTTCAGGTTAGTAGCTTCATTCAAACGTATGAGAGATTTGAGCCCTAGTCCACCCTCTTCAAAGTCTGTGCATATTTTCCTCCAAGCTACCGTCACCATTTTCCTCTTTGTGATATCACCACTATATATGAAGTTTTTCATCCATTTCTCCATATCTCTAAGAATTTTAATTGGCCAAGAATAAATAGACATTGTATGAACAAGCATTCCTTGGACCACCGATTTTACAAGTTGAATTCTTCCGGCAATAGAGAGAAGTGAAGCTTTCCATTTTGCAAGTTTGGCCTTCACCTTGTCAGCTATAGGTTGGAAGTGTATGCATTTACGTTTACCCTTAAATATGGGAGCCCCAAGATAAGTAAAAGGGAGTGAACCTATAGAAAAACCAAGCAAGTTGACAATATAATTAATTCTAGAATCAGTAATGCCACCAGCAAAAATAAAAGATTTCCTCAGATTCATGACTTGACCAGAACAGGCAGCATATCTGGTGAATAGAGATTTTAATGCTTCCAAGCTAGAGACCTTCCCTTTGCAGAACACCATTAAATCATCCGCATAAAAGCAATGTGAGGGAATGTTGTTATTCCTTGAAGCAGCTATAAGTTCTATTTTCCCTTGATCCACCAATATGGAGATACTCCTGCTTAACACCTCTTCAGCAATACAAAAGAGAAGGGGAGATAGGGGATCGCCCTGTCTCACTCCTCTATTACAATTAAAGAAACCATTTCCATTCATAGAGATAGACATTTTGGAAGAATGAAGAATTGACCAAATCCAGTTGCAGAATAACTCATTAAAGCCAAAAGTTTTGAGAACAAGACTAAGAAACTCCCAATTTAAAGTATCAAAAGCTTTCGATACATCTACTTTGAGATCAAGGTTCCCTCCGAAGCACTTTTTATCCAGCACATTGATAGCTTCAGAGGTAAGGGCAATACAATCTCTTATGTTCCTGCCTTGGACAAAACCTCTTTGTTCTTTTGAAATGATACTAGGAAGAATTTTTGCTAACCTATCTGCAAGAACTTTGCTGATGATTTTGAATTTAAAATTGGCTAAAGCAATAGGTCGAAATTGATCAATACTATCAGCATTGGGAGTTTTTGGAATAAGAATGATTGAGTTAGCATTGAAATTGGGGGGAAACAAACCAGTTCTGAAAAAATCAAGCACAGCTTCATAAACATCCTTCTGCACAATACTCCAATATGATTGAAAAAAACAAGCACCAAACCCATCAGGTCCAGGTGCACCATCTGAGTTTAAATCAAAGACTGCATTTTTTACTTCTTCTTTTGATGGTAACATTGTGAGAATCCTGTTTGAAGTTTCATCAACAAGCTTTGGGATTGCCTCTTCGACAAGTGACTGATCCTGCAAAAAATAGTTAGTAGAAAAAAAAATTATAATAAGAAACCACATGCTCAGAAATTCTTTCTTGATCAGTGATGATGTCTTCACCATTTCTGAGTGATGAAATAATTTTAGTTTTATTTTTAATTTTTGTAAGCCTATGAAAATACTTGGTATTTCTATCACCATCCACATGCCACTTAAGTTTAGCTTTCTCCAACCAGAAGGTCTCTTGTTTGTGTAAGGCTAGGTCAAGGTTTGTTTGAGCAATTTTTTCTTCATTCATAAGAGTATCATTGTTCCCTGAGATGTTGATCTGGTCTTGAATATCATTCAGATTTTTTTCAGCTTCTGCTACTTGCAAATGAATGTTACCAAAGACTTCTTTGTTCCAGACTTTGAGTTTGTCTTTGAGCATCTTTAATTTAGAGCTGAGAATATACATAGGGCTGCCAAGAATTCTAACATTCCAGCTCTCTTCAATCACCTTATGGCAGGTGTCATGCAAAGTCCACATTTTAAGAAATTTAAAGCTTGAGGCCATTTGTAGGTTTAGGGTTCGAAAATCAAGAAGTAAAGGGTAATGATCTGATCTAAGTTTAATCAATGATGAACAAGATATAACAGCACAAGAATCTAACCATTGTTGGTTGCATATAGTTCGATCTAACCTTTTCTTTGTATGCCTCCTACCAAATCTTCTATTGTCCCAGGTAAATTCAACTCCTCTAGTAGGAAGGTGTAACAAACTGTGCAAGTCTGACCAGCTTTGAAAATCATTCATAGGGGCCCTAGCTGGTTGAAATGCTCCTTTGTGCTCATGTGATCCTAAAATAACATTAAAGTCTCCGATAAAAGCCCAAGGCGCATCAAATTGAGTTTGCAATGAAGTGAGCTTCTGCCATAATTCTTTTCTTTTCCAGTAACTTGTAGAAGCATATACAGCAGACACATAAAAAGTATTTTCCTCCAAAATGAAAGAAAAAGAAACTTGTTGTTCATCTTTATTTACAACTATGGGGTTATAATTAAAAGTACAAAAACACCACAGATTAGGTAGAAGATTTTCTCTTGAGTTGCAGGAGAAAATCTTAAATCCTAATCTATGGAACCAAGTAAGAGGAAAATTGGAATAATCCATCCAGGGTTCAGCAACAAACACAAAATCAGGTTTATGTTTTAAAATGAGTCTCTTCAAAGCCAATCTTGATGGGGCATTGGCTATTCCCCTTATATTCCAATATAACATCTTCATTTAAAAGGTTTTGGATTACCAGTGCTTTTTCTGGTTGTGTAACTTCTAACTGGATGTTTTGGTTTAGTGACCTTCCCCTTTGGCCTACCAATCACTTGAAATTCTGAATCATCTTGCAATGCTTCCTTCTCTAGGCCCTTTAGCAATCTCTGTTCAGCCTCGTCGTCTTCATCCATGTTTGCCCAAGACTGTGCTAGAAATGCTTGATTCCTTTCTTCCATTACTTTTGAACAATCAGCCACATCTTCTTTTGAACTTGTATCAATCTCATCTTCTTTGGAATGCCCTTCTTGCTGAGTATCTTCAACAAAATCTTCTTGCGAGTCTGAATCAATTTTCTGTCCTTGTGAATTTTCTAGTGCCGAATTAACTTCATTTTCCAAACGCAGATCAGCTTCCTCCATGTCTGCTCTAATA
Source organism: Medicago sativa (assembly GCF_051527215.1). Taxonomy (NCBI): domain Eukaryota; kingdom Viridiplantae; phylum Streptophyta; class Magnoliopsida; order Fabales; family Fabaceae; genus Medicago; species Medicago sativa. The sequence goes on along the minus strand of NC_140756.1, from coordinate 30,872,978 downwards.
TTTGCAAGGTCATAATCATGGTTTAAGACTTCAAAACTATTCTTCTGCAAATAAACCCAATTTTTCTAAAAGAAATATATTATATGTTCCATTGATATCATAAAGTATTTTCGGATACCTCAAATTTCACATATTACCCATCGAAATAAGTTGTCACAAAGTTGGTTATTAAAGTGAGGAAAAGATGAAAACTTTCGAAAACGCTCTGCTAGGGTTCTCCTAGAATGAGCGCCGCCCAACTTCATTCTTGGATTTCCACTCCTTTTTTGTCTTCTAACAATTGCCATTCATTATTGAACAGTACTAAATTTTTCCATACATTTCTTGTTCGGTGGTGAATTTAATTTCTTGTGGTGTATCACTACTTTTTACACTTGGAATTCCACCAATTGTATTGGTTTGTGTTTGCATCTACACAAATTACGGCGGTCATCAAGATTCCATTCAATTCTTGTGGTGTACGTGATTTAATTTTACGTGAATTACCATTTGTATTGATTTGTTTGACGGTGACCCAGTATGGCATACACGTGCCCTTGGCCGTGTGTGTCCGACACCGTCCCTTCAGCAGTTGTGCAACCAGTTCCTTCAGCAGTTGTGCAACCACCTACAGTAACAACTAAATCATTTGCAGCAGCCTTAGCGGGTCAAAAAGTGAATGATGACAGACCTCTCCCTACGCCATGCATCAAAGGAGATGCTTTGAGCATCAGAATCTGCCAGGAGGAGTACCATAAGGGTGTAGAAGAATGCAATAATGCGTTAAGGGCTAGATTGACTCTTAACAAGGGAAATAAGCCGTATTCTGCACGAGACCTAAGTACCAAAATAGGGAAGCTTTGGAAGACATTGGCGGGCTGGAAAATGGTGCCTCTCGGCAAAGGGTACTATGACTTTCACTTTGACTCGGCGGATGATCTACGGAAAATATGGGCAGCAGGCACAGTCAACCTCCAGCCGGGATTATCGCAGTGGACCAAAGATTTCAAATACCTTTCTCAGAAACAGACACATATTTCGCTTTGGATTCGCTTGGTTGAGTTACTGTAGGAGTATTGGCGGGAGAGAACTTTAAAGGAAATCGCAAGCGCGGTTGGCACGATATGGCTTCGCTTTCAAAGTGGAAGTTCAATATGAGAGGAGACCGTTGTTTTACCATCACTGTTACTCTATTGGGCACAATGTCTCCACTTGTCGATGGTTACATCCGCAGCCACCAAAGGAGAAGAATGATCGTGGGAAACAACTTATTATTGCTGAGGCAGCACCCCCTAAACCCTCTCGGCAGAACAATGATGTGGGTGCTTACACTTCGGCCAATGGAGGCATTTGGAAGTGGGTTCTGGCTCGGGTTGCTTCAACAATTACTACCACTCAGAGGGTACCGGTTTCTGCTACTCCTACATCTCTGGTTTCGACTTCACATGCCAATTCTGCTCCTATTCCTTCCTCTGCATTGAACTCTAATTCACAGGTGGGGCCGATTTCTATTGTTACTTCAACAGTGGCTACTTCTCATACGGACGTCCCTGTATCCATGTCGTCTCTGTCGTCCAACTCTTTCAGCTTTCCATTACACAATGTGTTTGACATAATATCTCCTGAGGAGTTGCCACGTGTTATGTCAATGTTAGAGTATGTTTCCACTGTTGCGCACGATGACGTGCATCCAGAGCGGTTGCATCAGACATCGCTGGAGGAGTTGGAGAACCCCACGCTGGATGATGTCACTGTTACGCTTTATGATGATATGGAAAACATTCGTTCAAGCCCTCGGGAGCTGGGGGAGAGTCCCAAGGGTTCTAACGAGCGTGTACCACATTCATCCCCTGATGAGCACAATGAGCATAATGAGGTGCATGAGGTGTTTGTAGAATCAGTTCAGGTTCAGACGGATACTGTTATTGAGCACGTTGACGTGCATTCTGGGTCAGGCCATTCCTTGGTGTCACCTGTGATTGTAGAGCAGTCCCTTGGTGTAAGCATGCCCACGACAATTCAAGAGGAGCAAGTGGTTGTCGAGTTACAACAACAAGAAGTTCATCCCAGTAAGAATATTCAGCACAGTCTAGATTTGTGGAACAGAGTTCGTGAATATGATGAAAGATAAGCTGCTGAAGACTTCACACTGGTCCTAACAAGGAAGCAGAAACATAAAATTAAAGTTCAACAGGTCTTAGCAAAGCAGCCTACTAAAACCCGTTCTCGGGGTGGTAATCATCCGACTGCTCCATGAATTTTCTCTATTGGAATGTTAGAGGTATCAGTAATTCTGATACTTGGATTGTTTTAAAGAATTTATATCTGTCTCACAAACCTTTTCATTCGGGATAGATGTGGTTTACCTAACTACGGATTTCCTTAATCTGTTTTTTGGTTGTTTTTGTTTATTGTTTTTTTTTCTTTATGTTTTCTTTTGAGGGTTTTGGTCTAGTCCCCCCTCCTTTGTAATTATTTTCCCGCTTTTTTTTTAATAAAATCTCTAGAGTTTGGCGGCATAGGATGGAGGTTTCTCAGGGTGCCAACATAGTTGGGATGTCGATGTTGCCTCTTGAAGCCTGTCCTCTCTCCTTGCTTATCAAAAAAAAAACATATTACCTATTTAATGGATACCCACATGATCATGACGTGGACACAAATATCATATTTGTTCAACGGGAGGAGCTCAATAATAATAATAATAATAATAATAATAATAATAATAATAATAATAATAATATCTATTGTCATCCCTAAACCCAAGAGTAATTATGTTCCTTTACGTCCCTGTGAGCATAGTTCAGTTTGCAGGGACATGCATTGTTATATGCAGGGTTCGGGGTTTGAACCCCGGACTCCCCACATATTCACCTAAAAAAGATGAATTCTAACCACTAGAATACTTGACCCAAAAAATAATAATATTCCTTTACTATCTTTTTTTTTGTAGTGCTATTCCTTTACATCTATTAAGAAGAACCACATTAATAATCTTTTCGTGTTTATTCATTTTTTAATTTTATGAAAAGTATAACTTTGCAACTATTGAAATAATAGAGTAACGTGAAAATATAATCATTTAAATCAATTTTGACAACAATTTCTGCCAAGACTCACTAAGATTTTGTTTGATTGTGGTAAAAGTATCATTTGTACTCGCATCAGTTATATACATGTTTTTATTAAAAAAATTGGATGTAATAACTAATATCACTAATTAATTTTTGTTTTTTTTTTCGAAATCATATTCCCTGATTTTTTTTCGTTGAATTTTAAGTGTATTGTTAAAACATATAAAGTAAACTCTCATATATGAAAATATAAAATAAAAAAAATTCTCTTAAATTTTATTTGTAATGATAATTGATAAAGGGTGACACCACAAGATATTGCGAGATAGATTGTATTACTGTATATTAAAAATGACTATATTGATCCAATTGTTAACAGGTATACACGGTAACGATTATTTTACTTTTGTAAAAAAATTAAAAATTTATTTGGTATGAATCATTTTTTTTCAAAAGAAAATTATAACAACCAATATCTCTAACTAATTAATATTTGTAAATAATATTGTTAATTATAATATTTTGTTGAGATGTATTCAAAATAAACTTTTTATTTCTAAAAAATAGCCAGATAAAAGGAATTATCTAACTGACTTGCATTTTTAGATTTTCTAATAAATTCTTAACGATTTTTTTGTTGTTAAACTACTTAACAATATATAAAAACAACTCAGAAACCTAAAAATGTGAGTCAACATATGTGTTGGAATTGTTAAAAAGAGTATAAAACATGCAATATCTACACGTCAAAGTTATGTCAATCCTTTAGATTTCAACTATAAAAGTAGGCAACATGCAAGATCTCCACATCTTCACAAAATTGAATTCTACAAGTTTTTAACTTCAATTCCAAGGAGTTCAAGAAGGAAGAAATCTCCACTACGGTATTTTCATTTATTAACTTGCACAAAACAATAACAATAGAAGCATTAATCATAACTAATGATGTAACAATAATCATTTGCTTGCAGGTAAACATGAGATTAATCTCTAAATCGTGTATTTTCTCATTATCATTACTTGTGATGCTATCAAGCACAACTTATTCACAACCACAGTCTCCAAATGTTATCCAATCAACAACATATTTGTCAAAAGAGTTTGAAGTGGGGCCTGGAGAAGTCGCAGATAAACAAATGTATAATATTGAATTTCCAAAGGGTCATGTTGGAATCAAGAGCTTTGATGTTGATCTAGTTGATGAACATGGAAACTCTGTACCATTGCATGAAACTTACATTCATCATTGGTATATTTTAAAATATATTCTAAAGAAGAATATGTCAGTGTCACGAGATCCAAATGATCATACCAAACCTTCTGGGGATCTCATTTACAAAAGAAATGATGGAACATGCAACAAGGGTATTCTTCCACATCAATGGAGTTCTGGAAGTGAAACGCGAGGAACAAGTACAAAACTTCCTTATCCATTTGCGGTTGAAATAGGTAAACCTGCAGATATTACAGAAGGGTGGGAAGAGCAATGGTTGTTGGGTGTGTTGGTCATTGATACACGAGGCGTTGAAGATAAGAAAATTTGTATTCAATGTAGGTGTGACCAGTTTAATCTCCCTGAAAATTTTTATGATGTGACAGTTGGATTCCATGGAAAAGTGACTCCTGAATATAAAGCAGGAGTCCTTTGTTGCCAAGATAAGTTTCAGTGCAAAATGAGAAAGGGATTTCAAGCACCAAGGAGAAATCTTGCCATAAGATACAACATAACCTGGGTTAACTGGGACCAACACCAAATTCCAGTTAGATTTTATGTACTTGACGTCACTGATCGGGTAAAAACAAATGGTTCTGAAACAATCCATGATTGTCAGGTAAGTAAATAATTTAAATTATTATTTTTTAATTTTTGTGGTTAATTAAATTTTGTCACGACCAATATGTGGCTTAGGCGATTGGGTTTGAAAACCTTAGTAGGAGGCTCATTGAAACTCTATTTACTATCAAAGAATATTAAAAAATATCATTTGCATGTAAAAACAAAACAAGATAATTTCTTAAACCTGATGATAATAGTTTTTTTATTACTTTGCACGTTATAAACAAGTGATCCACAAAGTTTTCTAAATTTATTACAGGCAGAGTTTACTATTTCAAAAAATAATAGTACAAACCTATTCCACGTTCAAAAAGCAAGCATCCCTATGAAGAAAGGTGGTTATCTTATCTACGCCTCTGGTCATGCGCATACAGGTGTTATTAATGCAACATTATACGGACAGGTAAAGTTTAATATTATTCATTTGACTAAATTTTGTTAAATTTGGTTATGTTATCTCATTGTATTTTTTAAATGAAAATAAATTTTCTTGATTCCATATATAGTCAAATTAATCTCATGAAATGATTTATTAATTGTTTTGTTTTCCATTAATTAATTAGGATGGAAGAACTTTGTGTACATCGACACCAACATATGGAACGGGAAAAGAAGCAGGGAATGAGGAAGGTTACCTTGTTGGAATGTCTGTATGTTATCCAAAACTAGGTTCAATGAAGATTGATGATGGTGAAACCGTGACCGTAGAATCAATATATAAAAATGAATTTCTCCCTGCAGTTATGGGAGATATGCACTTCTATTTGGCTGATGTACTGCCACAAGAAGCATAGACATCAAACTTCTATAAATTTGTAAATGTTTGATTAGATAAATTAGTCTTTGATACCATTAATGTAACACCATAAACCCAAATTTTAGATACTTAATAAAATAAATTATTTACCAAATTTTAGATACAAAATAAAATAAATTTTTTACACCATAAACCCAAATGATTTTAGACACATTCCTTACCCAATTTGAATCATCGACCAACAATCTACAAGAATTGTGCTTTGGTAAACATGCACACACAAATAATGAAGGGGTGATTAGTCAAAAAAACATAAAAGATAATACATAAGTAATAAGAACAACGAGTATGTATATATATCGTATAATCACAGATGCGCATCGTAAAATGCATGGAAATGTGATAATTTTATGATATAGATTAATTTTGAACCATGATATTGTGTTTTTAAAATGAGATGTTTGGATGCATTGACAAATAGACGCACTTTGAATAGAACCTGAAGCACTTAGGAACATAGTAACCATGTAAAAAGCATGTGAGAACGTCTCTAATAATGTTAAACTGAAGAAGAGCATAAGGTATCTGATCCAACATGGAAAGTTTCACCTAATCCTAGGAAAATCAATTTATATTTAAGAAAGGAACACAAAATCCAATAAATAGGTACACACACGTTATCTAGAAGACATCTCCTTCCATGATATGACACAGATGATCATATGCTCGATCTCCCATGGAGGCTCAAGCAATTACATACACAGTTCAAGATGCATCATATTTCTTTTAAGACACATAACATATTCACGACCTCATTGATATATTTCTCTCACACATATACTAATACCTTACGTTGCAACACACAGTGCAACCCACATATGAAAAATCCAACTTATTGATACCACTACTCTCATCACTATGTAAGCTATTTGGTGTATTTAATTATAATTATAATAGTATATTTCTCCTAGAGAACAACTCATGTATAGTGTTTAATGGCATTCTTAAGTAAGATTCAATATTATATTCTGTTAAATATTCAATATTTTACAATATATTTAAAGTTATAATATTTTGTGAAAATGATAATACTATGACTTCTGTTATTATTTGCTGAAAAAACCTTACTTTGATGTAATTATGAAAAAAAAATGTTGTAGGGTAACATATACTTTTTTTTTTTGAAGAAGGGTAACATATACTTGGAAACATAACGTTATTTTTTATAATATATTAAGAAACATTATCATTCTTATATGTTTTAGATCTATTTCATGTAGAATATATGTTTTAGATCTTTTTCATGTATAACTACGAGTAGTATGGTAAAATATTTTTTACTTACTGGTACCTATAGAAAATTCTCCATTGACATGAGACGGGTAGCTTAATATATATATATAAACTGGAAAATAAATGGATATCCAACCACCCGTTAATTAATTTGTACATATGTGGTTCAATTGTACTCGTGACAGCGATTATCTGTACCCAATAATAAAATAATAAAAATACTTACACATCCCTTATTAAATATATAATGGCTGATTTTTAAACTATTATTTTGTGGTAAAAGGAAGAAGAAAATAAGTGTGATGTATTTTGTTTTGGTTAGAAATTTTGTCGTTAAATCGAGAAAGAAATATGCAAATATTTTTGTGTTAATATTTTTTGTGTCTGTAAAAGAGAATGAATAAACTCAAGACAATCACAATTACTTTTAATAAATAAACCCAATTTTTTTTAAAAAAATATATTATATGTTCCATTGATATATAAAAGTACTTTCGGATACCTCAAATTTCACATATTACCCATTTAATGGATACCCACATTTTTTTTTTTTATGCAAAGATAGCTTAGCAAGGAGCTAAGACTATCCAAAATAAATTACCAAAAAAAAAGAGAAACAAGAAAAGAACAATGAAAAAGAGGGGGGCCAAACCAAACCTCTTTAGAAGTTTACAAACCTAAAACAAGGCAAGCCATGCCTGTTTTGAAAATAAAAACTTCTAATGCACATTGGGATTTCCAGCCAAATAGTTAAAGTATCAAGGGAAAGACCAAAATTAGCTAGTGCATCAGCACAACTATTACCTTCTCTATATATATGAGTTACCAAGAAGTTCATGGAGCTGATGTTAAGCATGCAATTAGTCCAGCGATTTCGGAGTCTCCAAGGAACGAGAGAGTGATTTTTAAAAGCATTTACAACAAGGGCTGAATCTGATTCCAACCAGAGAGAGGTCCACTGATGCTGCACTGCAATCTCAATTGCTCTCATAGCCCCTGAGAGTTCAGCATGGTATGCACTACCTATACCGGTGTTTTCAGCAAAGCAGAGCAAGAACTTAGCGTCTTTGTCCCTAAATATTCCACCACAGGATGAGGACGTGTTGGTTGCTGACCCATCCGTGTTGCATTTGATCCAACGGAAGATTGGAGGATGCCAGACAACTTCAATAATTTTAGGAGCCTTTGGGGGGTGAATACAAACATTAAACTTCTTCAAAATTATAAAATCAGATATTGAGGATGAAGCTACTGTGTTGGAAAGATTACTAGATAGGGAGACATTTGAAATGATTGTGGAAATAGCAGACCTCCAATGAATTTTTTTGTCTTTGAATCTTTGTTGGTTTCTGGAATACCAAATAGCATTGAGGATATTGATTAGAGCAGCAGTGATTGTGAGCTTGCATTGAGGATTCCAGTTCCTTTGACAAATCTTCCAGATGTCCTCCATATTATGAAGCTGAAAGTTGATATTTAAGATGGATGCAAACCATTTCCAGATATTGCAAGCATAAGAACATTGGAAAAAAAGATGAAATGAAGTTTCATAATTTGTCTTGCACAAAGAGCACATAGAAGGAAGTAAACAACCTCTTGTAGCTAAGTTATCATCTGTGGGAAGCTTGTTATGCATGAGCCTCCAAGCCAAAAAAGATTTAGAGGGAGGTATGTCCATTGACCAGATTGATTTTGTCCAAGCAAGTTTTGGAAAGTGGTGCTTTTTGAATTCAAACGCATCTTTAAGAGTTAAATTACCTGATGAGTTATGCTTCCAAACCAAGCAGTCACGTTGATCATTCACTGGAAGGGTAACTTGATTTACAATTCTTCTCAAATCCGGGAGAGCTTGAGCCAAGGTGGTTGGTAAATTCCAAGAAGAATTGGCAATATAAGCACTAAGTTTTTGAGGATAATCATGCATAAGATCAGTACTAACATTGAGAGAGTGTTGCAATGGGTCTCCACACCAAGAATCGAACCAAAAATTAATTTGATTCCCATCACCAACCAACCAAGTAGAGTTTTCTCTAACAGTTTGAAATTCCATTTTGATACTGCTCCATATGGAAGAATAAATGTGATAATTGATACAAGAAACATCTCTTAAAACCCTACTCTTGAGAATGAATGCCCATTGTTCCTGTGAATGTAATAAATCCCAGCATAGTTTAAGATTAGTGGCTTCATTTAAGCAGACAAGTGATCTGATGTTAAGCCCTCCTTCATCATAAGATGCGCAAATTTTTTTCCACGCCACCGTAACAAGTTTCCTCTTAGTGATGTCTCCGCTCCAAATAAAGTTTTTTATCCATTTTTCTATATCTCTGAGTAAACTGACTGGCCAAGAGTAAATTGCCATAGTGTGGAGGAGCATTGATTGTACCACAGATTTTACTAGCTGGATTCTGCCTGCAATAGAAAGGAGAGAAGCTTTCCAAGATGCAAATTTGAGCTTCACCTTATCCGCAATGGATTGAAAGTGTCTTCTCTTTGGCTTCCCTTTAAAGATCGGTGCTCCTAGGTAAGTGAAAGGTAAGGATCCTACAGAAAATCCTAAGAAAACCGCAATATTGGTTAACCTTTGATGGCTGATTCCTCCAGCATGGATTGAAGACTTCCTAAGATTCATGATTTGACCAGAGCACATGGCATATCTTGTGAACAGCTCCTTTAAGGCTTGGAGACCTGCCATTTTACTTCTTTATTCCTCTACTAAGAACTTCTTCGGCAATACAAAAAAGAAGAGGGGAGAGGGGATCCCCCTGTCTAACACCTCTTTTGCAATTGAAATATCCTTCTTGACTACCATTGATACAAATAGAGACATTAGCTGAATGAAGAATTGCCCTTATCCAATTGCAGAATGTATGATTAAAACCAAAACATGTCAATACTTTAAGAAGGAACTCCCAATTAACTGTATCAAATGCCTTGGAAACATCAATTTTCAATGCAAGATTTCCACCAAAGCTTCTTTTGTCTAAGACATTAATTGCTTCCGAGGCTAAAGCAATACAGTCTTTTATGTTCCTGCCCTTTATGAATCCTCTTTGTTCCTCAGAGATAATAGTGGGGAGAATATTTGCAAGCCTATCAGCAATAACCTTAGAGATAATTTTGAATTTAAAATTTGCTAAGGCTATAGGTCTGTATTGATCAATAGTATCAGCATTAGGGTTTTTTGGGATGAGGACTAAAGAATTCGCATTGAAGTGAGGAAGCAACCAACCGGTATTGAAGAATTGAAGAACAGCATTAGAAACATCTTCCTTTACTATCTCCCAATAAGTGTGATAGAAACAAGCACCAAAGCCATCTGGCCCCGGAGCTCCATCACTATTCAAACCAAACACAGCAGCTTTAATCTCATCAGCAGAAGGTATCATTGTCAGCAGTCTATTTGTTTGATCATCAATCATAGTAGGAATGACTTCTTCCACTAGCAAAGAGTCCTGCAAAACAAAGTTAGAAGAAAACAAGTTTTTATAATAATTAACCACATGATTTGAAATTCTCTGAGGATCCGTAATAATTTCCTCTTCATTTCTGATAGAGGAAATAACTTTTGTTTTGTTCTTAATTTTTGTGACTCTATGGAAAAAACTAGTGTTTCTATCACCATTCACATGCCAGTTCACTCTAGCTTTCTCCTTCCAGAAGGTTTCCTGTTTATTAAGGGCTTGGTCAAGGTCCGTTTGTGCTTGCTTTTCTTCATTCATGAGTTCATCTGAGTGGCCTTGTAGGTTTATGGTATTTTGAATATCATCGAGCTTTGTTTCAGCAGCATCCACATAGTCATGAATATTCCCAAACACGTCTTTGTTCCAATGTTTGAGCTTAACTTTGAGATTTTTCAGCTTGGTAGTAAGTACAAACATTGGGCAGCCAACAACATTAACATTCCAACAATCAGAAATGAGTTGCTTACAATCATTGTGCAACGTCCACATTTTAAGGAACTTGAATGAGGAGGCAAATTTGATGGCATCAGTTTTGAATTCTAGAAGAATTGGAAAGTGATCTGAACTAGTATTTGTTAAAGTGGAGCAAGAGATAGAGGAGCAAAGGTCAATCATTTGTTGGTTCACAATTGTTCTATCTAATCTTCTTTTGGTGTGTCTCCTACCTGATCTACGGTTGTTCCAAGTGAAAAAGGTCCCTCTTGTTGGTAAGTGAATAAGGTTGAAAGAGTCAGTGAAGGATATAAAGTCATTGATGGGGGGTCTGGCTGGAGAGAAGCTACCAGAATGTTCATGGGCTCCCATAATAGCATTAAAGTCTCCTATAAAAGTCCAGGGAGCATTATGGGTCGCTTGGAGGGTGTTGAGTTTATGCCAAAGGTTTTGTCTATTAAGGTTACTGGTGGATGCGTAAATTGCAGAAAAGAAAACAAGGCTGTTATTTATTAAAAGATTGAAGGTAACTTGCTGGTTATCTATATCAATGATAGTTGGGGTAAGTTGTAAGGAGCATATACACCAAAGATTAGGCAAAAGATTTCCTCTTTCATTGAAGGAGAAAATCTTAAACCCTAATCTCCGAAACCAAGAGGGAGGGAAATTGATATAATTCATCCATGGTTCAGCAACAAAAACCATATCAGGTTTGTGTAATAAGAGAAGTCTTTTTAGAGCTAACCTTGAAGGGGTGTTAGCTAAACCCCTTATGTTCCAGTATAGAATCTTCATCTAAATGGTTTGGGGTTACCAGCCTTAGCTCTAGTACCGTAGCTGCTCTTGACAGAAGTTTTCTTCTTTACGGCTTTATCTTTTGATCTCACAACCAACTGAAATCCATCACTGCTTGAAGGCGCAACCCCTTTATGAGGTAAATCAGTTTCAAGATCCCGAAGAAGTCTCTGCTCAGCTTCCACATTATCTGTTATGTTTGCCCATGACTGCTTGAGAAAATCTCTATTATGCTGCTCTATCTCTTCAGCTGTTGTTGCTCTCTTTGTTGGCTCAATTTGGTCATTTGCATCATCACTATCATCATCAAAATTTGTGTCTTGGTTCAAACTATCATTGTCATCACTTCTAAGAATTAGTTGTGTGGCATCAACAAATTCTGTTCCTTGCGAGCTAGCTTCAGTTTCACAACATTCTGCTTGATTATCTAGCTGCAAGTTGACTTCTCTTTCAAGTTGTGTGTCTGCATCCTTCATGGCCTGAGTGATAGGGTCGTGATCGGATTCATGGCACTTCAGGACATCAAAAGCGTTACTTTGCGGTATCTCCAAATTCTTTTTGGCTCCACTTGAATCTGCATGATTTTTTGCCAAAAATTTGCGAGAATTCGTATTTTCCACGTTATTAACAATATCTTTTGAATTATCAACAATGATAGGATCAGTGACCACATTGCCCTGTTTTGACACAGATGTTTTGCGATGCCAAATTGGTTGTTTTGGTAGGGTATTGTTTCTGTTTGGGATTTCTTCACCATCCTTAGCCGCATTTGTCTTCAAATTCTTGCAGACATCAATATGGTGACCAACTTTCATGCAGTGGTTACAAAAATCTGGAATATTCTCATAGTCAAGCTCAACAAAGAACGCAAAGTCTTTTCTTTCGACAAGTACCTTGTACCTTAGAGTTTGCGTGATATCCATATCAACCAAAACTCTTGCGAATTGGCCGAATGTTCTCTCAATCATTGGCTTGGCAGATGCAGAGTCGGTACAGATGGGAGTACCTACGCTACCAGCAATGGCAAACAAGATCCTAGGTCTCCAATACTCCTGAGGAAGACCATAGATTCTTACCCACACTTGGGCAGAAGTGCTGCTATAGAAATTAGGGCAAAAATCCTTTGTCCAGGTAAACAATTTCATCACACCAGGATTAATGTTCCATGATGGTAAAGACCTAACTCTCTTAACATCTTCAAGACATGAAAAAGTAAGTTCGTAAAAACCTTTACCTAGAGAAGAAATCCCCCATCTGCTCAGATCCTTCCAGAGAAGAAGAAGTTTAGCGCGCAGTGCATATACAGTGAGAGGGGTGGAACCCTTGGGCCAGAGGATTCTTGCATGTAGATTGAATTTGCAGGTCTGTAATCCCACATGGCGTTGACACAAATATCATATTTGTTCAACGGGAGCAGCTCAATAATAATAATAATAATAAGAATAAGAATAATAATAATAATAATAATAATAATAATAATAATAATAATAATAATAATAATAATAATAATAATAATAATAATAATAATAATAATAATTTTTTTTTTAAAACCAAAAAAGTAGCTAGCAAAACACTAGACTACCGAAAATATAGATATAAGAGGAAGAGAAAAATACAAAGAAAGAGAGGGGGGCCAAACCAAACCTCTTTAATGAGTAACAAACCTAAAGTTAGGCATCCCTAACTTGTTTTGAGATACAAAAGCGCTAATGCTACTAGGGAGCTGCACCCATATGTAAGGAACATTACAAGTTAAACCCATGTTTGCCAAGTGATCAACACATTGGTTACCCTCCCTAAAAATATGTGATACAATGAAGTTCATGTTTGTAACAATGTTCAAGCAGTTATCCCATATATTCCTTAACCTCCAAGGGACTAAGGCTTTGTTCTTGAAAGCATTAACCACTAGCATTGAATCAAGTTCTAGCCAAAGATTGAACCAATTGAATTGTTTTGCTAATTCAATCGCTCTCAAAGCACCTGATAATTCAGCATAATAAGCATCTTCTTGACCAGTATTCTCAGCAAAACAAAGAAGAAAATCTGAATTATGGTTTCGAAATATACCACCACAGCCAGATGAGAGAGAGTTTGAGGACCCATCAGAATTGCACTTTATCCAGTTTAGAATAGGAGGGTGCCATAAAACCTCTATGATTTGAGGGGCCCTAGGAGGATGCAAAGTGATGTTGAATTTTTTTATGATAGTAAAATCATACATGCTGGAAGAGGAAGTTGCAAGAGTGTTATTACCAGAGAGGTTGGTGCTGGAAATAAGATTAGCTATGGAGGTTCTCCAATGAATGGTTTTGTTGTTGAATCTTTTTTGGTTCCTTGCAGACCAGATTACATTGAAGATATTGATCATTGCAGCAGTAATAACTAGCTTACCTTGGGGGCTAGAGCATTTGTTAATGGTGGACCACATTTCTTCTTTAGATTGAAACTGAAGAGGACAGTTTAAACAAGTAGCAAACCATCTCCAAATATTAACTGCATACACACATAGAAAAAATAGATGAAAGTTGGATTCTTCTTGAGCCAAGCATAAAGAGCACACTGAAGGAAGATGACATCCTCGGGAGGCTAAGACTTCATCAGTAGGTAATTTATCTAGCATCATTCGCCAAACAAGCAGAGATTTGGAAGGGGGAATATCCTTTGACCAAATGAGCTTTGCCCATTTAATCTTGGGAAAGTGATGTTTTTTAAAAGCATATGCATCTTTCTGAGTTAGGTCACCTTTAGAGGAATGATTCCAAACTAGCGTATCTCTCCGATCACTAGTAGGAAGGGTAATCCGAGAGACCAACGATCTCAGATTAGGAAAGTTTTGATTCAATTCTTCAGAAATGTTCCAATTGTGATTGTTGATATAGTTCTCCAACTTCTTAGGTAACAGCTGAAGCATATGGTCAGGCACGTTGTAAGTTTGAGCAAGAACCTGTCCACACCAAGAGTCTGACCAAAAATTTATTTGTTTCCCATTACCAACTATCCAAGAACAGTTGTTCATGATAACTTGAAATTCACCTTTAACTCCACTCCATATAGATGAGAAGATGTGATGATTAATGCATTTATGGTCTCTTAAAACTCTGCTTCTAATTATGATTGCCCATTGCTCATTAGACTGGAGTAAGTTCCAACACATTTTCAGGTTAGTAGCTTCATTCAAACGTATGAGAGATTTGAGCCCTAGTCCACCCTCTTCAAAGTCTGTGCATATTTTCCTCCAAGCTACCGTCACCATTTTCCTCTTTGTGATATCACCACTATATATGAAGTTTTTCATCCATTTCTCCATATCTCTAAGAATTTTAATTGGCCAAGAATAAATAGACATTGTATGAACAAGCATTCCTTGGACCACCGATTTTACAAGTTGAATTCTTCCGGCAATAGAGAGAAGTGAAGCTTTCCATTTTGCAAGTTTGGCCTTCACCTTGTCAGCTATAGGTTGGAAGTGTATGCATTTACGTTTACCCTTAAATATGGGAGCCCCAAGATAAGTAAAAGGGAGTGAACCTATAGAAAAACCAAGCAAGTTGACAATATAATTAATTCTAGAATCAGTAATGCCACCAGCAAAAGTAAAAGATTTCCTCAGATTCATGACTTGACCAGAACAGGCAGTATATCTGGTGAATAGAGATTTTAATGCTTCCAAGCTAGAGACCTTCCCTTTGCAGAACACCATTAAATCATCCGCATATGTGAGGGGATGTTGTTATTCCTTGAAGCAGCAATAAGTTCTATTTTCCCTTGATCCACCAATATGGAGATACTCCTGCTTAACACCTCTTCAGCAATACAAAAGAGAAGGGGAGATAGGGGATCGCCCTGTCTCACTCCTCTATTACAATTAAAGAAACCATGCTGAGTTCCATTCATAGAGATAGACATTTTGGAAGAATGAAGAATTGACCAAATCCAGTTGCAGAATAACTCATTAAAGCCAAAAGTTTTGAGAACAAGACTAAGAAACTCCCAATTTAAAGTATCAAAAGCTTTCGATACATCTACTTTGAGAGCAAGGTTCCCTCCGAAGCACTTTTTATCCAGCACATTGATAGCTTCAGAGGTAAGGGCAATACAATCTCTTATGTTCCTGCCTTGAACAAAACCTCTTTGTTCTTTTGAAATGATACTAGGAAGAATTTTTGCTAACCTATCTGCAAGAACTTTGCTGATGATTTTGAATTTAAAATTGGCTAAAGCAATAGGTCGAAATTGATCAATACTATCAGCATTGGGAGTTTTTGGAATAAGAATGATTGAGTTAGCATTGAAATTGGGGGGAAACAAACCAGTTCTGAAAAAATCAAGCACAGCTTCATAAACATCCTTCTGCACAATACTCCAATATGATTGAAAAAAACAAGCACCAAACCCATCAGGTCCAGGTGCACCATCTGAGTTTAAATCAAAGACTGCATTTTTTACTTCTTCTTTTGATGGTAACATTGTGAGAATCCTGTTTGAAGTTTCATCAACAAGCTTTGGGATTGCCTCTTCGACAAGTGACTGATCCTGCAAAAAATAGTTAGTAGAAAAAAAAAATTATAATAAGAAACCACATGCTCAGAAATTCTTTCTTGATCAGTGATGATGTCTTCACCATTTCTGAGTGATGAAATAATTTTAGTTTTATTTTTAATTTTTGTAAGCCTATGAAAATACTTGGTATTTCTATCACCATCCACATGCCACTTAAGTTTAGCTTTCTCCAACCAGAAGGTCTCTTGTTTGTGTAAGGCTAGGTCAAGGTTTGTTTGAGCAATTTTTTCTTCATTCATAAGAGTATCATTGTTCCCTGAGATGTTGATCTGGTCTTGAATATCATTCAGATTTTTTTCAGCTTCTGCTACTTGCAAATGAATGTTACCAAAGACTTCTTTGTTCCAGACTTTGAGTTTGTCTTTGAGCATCTTTAATTTAGAGCTGAGAATATACATAGGGCTGCCAAGAATTCTAACATTCCAGCTCTCTTCAATCACCTTATGGCAGGTGTCATGCAAAGTCCACATTTTAAGAAATTTAAAGCTTGAGGCCATTTGTAGGTTTAGGGTTCGAAAATCAAGAAGTAAAGCGTAATGATCTGATCTAAGTTTAATCAATGATGAACAAGATATAACAGCACAAGAATCTAACCATTGTTGGTTGCATATAGTTCGATCTAACCTTTTCTTTGTATGCCTCCTACCAAATCTTCTATTGTCCCAGGTAAATTCAACTCCTCTAGTAGGAAGGTGTAACAAATTGTGCAAGTCTGACCAGCTTTGAAAATCATTCATAGGGGCCCTAGCTGGTTGAAATGCTCCTTTGTGCTCAT
The DNA here is from genome assembly GCF_051527215.1 of Medicago sativa. NCBI lineage: Eukaryota > Viridiplantae > Streptophyta > Magnoliopsida > Fabales > Fabaceae > Medicago > Medicago sativa. The sequence continues at coordinate 30,856,012 of NC_140756.1, read as the reverse complement.
GTGATCCTAAAATAACATTAAAGTCTCCGATAAAAGCCCAAGGCGCATCAAATTGAGTTTGCAATGAAGTGAGCTTCTGCCATAATTCTTTTCTTTTCCAGTAACTTGTAGAAGCATATACAGCAGACACATAAAAAGTATTTTCCTCCAAAATGAAAGAAAAAGAAACTTGTTGTTCATCTTTATTTACAACTATGGGGTTATAATTAAAAGTACAAAAACACCACAGATTAGGTAGAAGATTTTCTCTTGAGTTGCAGGAGAAAATCTTAAATCCTAATCTATGGAACCAAGTAAGAGGAAAATTGGAATAATCCATCCAGGGTTCAGCAACAAACACAAAATCAGGTTTATGTTTTAAAATGAGTCTCTTCAAAGCCAATCTTGATGGGGCATTGGCTATTCCCCTTATATTCCAATATAACATCTTCATTTAAAAGGTTTTGGATTACCAGTGCTTTTTTTGGTTGTGTAACTTCTAACTGGATGTTTTGGTTTAGTGACCTTCCCCTTTGGCCTACCAATCACTTGAAATTCTGAATCATCTTGCAATGCTTCCTTCTCTAGGCCCTTTAGCAATCTCTGTTCAGCCTCGTCGTCTTCAGCCATGTTTGCCCAAGACTGTGCTAGAAATGCTTGATTCCTTTCTTCCATTACTTTTGAACAATCAGCCACATCTTCTTTTGAACTTGTATCAATCTCATCTTCTTTGGAATGCCCTTCTTGCTGAGTATCTTCAACAAAATCTTCTTGCGAGTCTGAATCAATTTTCTGTCCTTGTGAATTTTCTAGTGCCGAATTAACTTCATTTTCCAAACGCAGATCAGCTTCCTCCATGTCTGCTCTTATATTTGCAAGGTCATAATCATGGTTTAAGACTTCGAAACTATTCTTCTGCAAATAAACCCAATTTTTCTAAAAGAAATATATTATATGTTCCATTGATATCATAAAGTATTTTCGGATACCTCAAATTTCACATATTACCCATCGAAATAAGTTGTCACAAAGTTGGTTATTAAAGTGAGGAAAAGATGAAAACTTTCGAAAACGCTCTGCTAGGGTTCTCCTAGAATGAGCGCCGCCCAACTTCATTCTTGGATTTCCACTCCTTTTTTGTCTTCTAACAATTGCCATTCATTATTGAACAGTACTAAATTTTTCCATACATTTCTTGTTCGGTGGTGAATTTAATTTCTTGTGGTGTATCACTACTTTTTACACTTGGAATTCCACCAATTGTATTGGTTTGTGTTTGCATCTACACAAATTACGGCGGTCATCAAGATTCCATTCAATTCTTGTGGTGTACGTGATTTAATTTTACGTGAATTACCATTTGTATTGATTTGTTTGACGGTGACCCAGTATGGCATACACGTGCCCTTGGCCGTGTGTGTCCGACACCGTCCCTTCAGCAGTTGTGCAACCAGTTCCTTCAGCAGTTGTGCAACCACCTACAGTAACAACTAAATCATTTGCAGCAGCCTTAGCGGGTCAAAAAGTGAATGATGACAGACCTCTCCCTACGCCATGCATCAAAGGAGATGCTTTGAGCATCAGAATCTGCCAGGAGGAGTACCATAAGGGTGTAGAAGAATGCAATAATGCGTTAAGGGCTAGATTGACTCTTAACAAGGGGGATAAGCCGTATTCTGCACGAGACCTAAGTACCAAAATAGGGAAGCTTTGGAAGACATTGGCGGGCTGGAAAATGGTGCCTCTCGGCAAAGGGTACTATGACTTTCACTTTGACTCGGCGGATGATCTACGGAAAATATGGGCAGCAGGCACAGTCAACCTCCAGCCGGGATTATCGCAGTGGACCAAAGATTTCAAATACCATTCTCAGAAACAGACACATGTATCGCTTTGGATTCGCTTGGTTGAGTTACTGCAGGAGTATTGGCGGGAGAGAACTTTAAAGGAAATCGCAAGCGCGGTTGGCACGATATGGCTTCGCTTTCAAAGTGGAAGTTCAATATGAGAGGAGACCGTTGTTTTGCCGTCACTGTTACTCTATTGGGCACAATGTCTCCACTTGTCGATGGTTACATCCGCAGCCACCAAAGGACAAGAATGATCGTGGGAAACAACTTATTATTGCTGAGGCAGCACCCCCTAAACCATCTCGGCAGAACAATGATGTGGGTGCTTACACTTCGGCCAATGGAGGCATTTGGAAGTGGGTTCTGGCTCCGGTTGCTTCAACAATTACTACCACTCAGAGGGTACCGGTTTCTGCTACTCCTACATCTCTGGTTTCGACTTCACATGCCAATTCTGCTCCTATTCCTTCCTCTGCATTAAACTCTAATTCACAGGTGGGGTCGATTTCTATTGTTACTTCAACAGTGGCTACTTCTCATACGGACGTCCCTGTATCCATGTCGTCTCTGTCGTCCAACTCTTTCAGCTTTCCATTACACAATGTGTTTGACATAATATCTCCTGAGGAGTTGCCACGTGTTATGTCAATGTTAGAGTATGTTTCCACTGTTGCGCACGATGACGTGCATCCAGAGCGGTTGCATCAGACATCGCTGGAGGAGTTGGAGAACCCCACGCTGGATGATGTCACTGTTACGCTTTATGATGATATGGAAAACATTCGTTCAAGCCCTCGGGAGCTGGGGGAGAGTCCCAAGGGTTCTAACGAGCGTGTACCACATTCATCCCCTGATGAGCACAATGAGCATAATGAGGTGCATGAGGTGTTTGTAGAATCAGTTCAGGTTCAGACGGATACTGTTATTGAGCACGTTGACGTGCATTCTGGGTCAGGCCATTCCTTGGTGTCACCTGTGATTGTAGAGCAGTCCCTTGCTGTAAGCATGCCCACGACAATTCAAGAGGAGCAAGTGGTTGTCGAGTTACAACAACAAGAAGTTCATCCTAGTAAGAATATTCAACACAGTCTAGATTTGTGGAACAGAGTTCGTGAATATGATGAAAGATAAGCTGCTGAAGACTTCACACTGGTCCTAACAAGGAAGCAGAAACATAAAATTAAAGTTCAACAGGTCTTAGCAAAGCAGCCTACTAAAACCCGTTCTCGGGGTGGTAATCATCCGACTGCTCCATGAATTTTCTCTATTGGAATGTTAGAGGTATCAGTAATTCTGATACTTGGATTGTTTTAAAGAATTTATATCTGTCTCACAAACCTTTTCATTAGGGATAGATGTGGTTTACCTAACTACGGATTTCCTTAATCTGTTTTTTGGTTGTTTTTGTTTATTGTTTTTTTTTCTTTATGTTTTCTTTTGAGGGTTTTGGTCTAGTCCCCCCTCCTTTGTAATTATTTTCCCTCTTTTTTTTTAATAAAATCTCTAGAGTTTGGCGGCATAGGATGGAGGTTTCTCGGGGTGCCAACATAGTTGGGATGTCGATGTTGCCTCTTGACGCCTGTCCTCTCTCCTTGCTTATCAAAAAAAAAAACATATTACCTATTTAATGGATACCCACATGATCATGACGTGGACACAAATATCATATTTGTTCAACGGGAGGAGCTCAATAATAATAATAATAATAATAATAATAATAATAATAATAATAATAATAATAATAATAATAATATCTGTTGTCATCCCTAAACCCAAGAGTAATTATGTTCCTTTACGTCCCTGTGAGCATAGTTCAGTTTGCAGGGACATGCATTGTTATATGCAGGGTTCGGGGTTTGAACCCCGGACTCCCCACATATTCACCTAAAAAAGATGAATTCTAACCACTAGAATACTTGACCCAAAAAATAATAACATTCCTTTACTATCTTTTTTTTTTGTAGTGCTATTCCTTTACATCTATTAAGAAGAACCACATTAATAATCTTTCCGTGTTTATTCATTTTTTAATTTTATGAAAAGTATAACTTTGCAACTATTGAAATAATAGAGTAACGTGAAAATATAATCATTTAAATCAATTTTGACAACAATTTCTGCCAAGACTCACTAAGATTTTGTTTGATTGTGGTAAAAGTATCATTTGTACTCGCATCAGTTATATACATGTTTTTATTAAAAAAATTGGATGTAATAACTAATATCACTAATTAATTTTTGTTTTTTTTTTGAAATCATATTCCCTGATTTTTTTTCGTTGAATTTTAAGTGTATTGTTAAAACATATAAAGTAAACTCTCATATATGAAAATATAAAATAAAAAAAATTCTCGTAAATTTTATTTGTAATGATAATTGATAAAGGGTGACACCACAAGATATTGCGAGATAGATTGTATTACTGTATATTAAAAATGACTATATTGATCCAATTGTTAACAGGTATACACGGTAACGATTATTTTACTTTTGTAAAAAAATTAAAAATTTATTTGGTATGAATCATTTTTTTTCAAAAGAAAATTATAACAACCAATATCTCTAACTAATTAATATTTGTAAATAATATTGTTAATTATAATATTTTGTTGAGATGTATTCAAAATAAACTTTTTATTTCTAAAAAATAGCCAGATAAAAGGAATTATCTAACTGACTTGCATTTTTAGATTTTCTAATAAATTCTTAACGATTTTTTTGTTGTTAAACTACTTAACAATATATAAAAACAACTCAGAAACCTAAAAATGTGAGTCAACATATGTGTTGGAATTGTTAAAAAAAAGTATAAAACATGCAATATCTACACGTCAAAGTTATGTCAATCCTTTAGATTTCAACTATAAAAGTAGGCAACATGCAAGATCTCCACATCTTCACAAAATTGAATTCTACAAGTTTTTAACTTCAATTCCAAGGAGTTCAAGAAGGAAGAAATCTCCACTACGGTATTTTCATTTATTAACTTACACAAAATAATAACAATAGAAGCATTAATCATAACTAATGATGTAACAATAATCATTTGCTTGCAGGTAAACATGAGATTAATCTCTAAATCGTGTATTTTCTCATTATCATTACTTGTGATGCTATCAAGCACAACTTATTCACAACCACAGTCTCCAAATGTTATCCAATCAACAACATATTTGTCAAAAGAGTTTGAAGTGGGGCCTGGAGAAGTCGCAGATAAACAAATGTATAATATTGAATTTCCAAAGGGTCATGTTGGAATCAAGAGCTTTGATGTTGATCTAGTTGATGAACATGGAAACTCTGTACCATTGCATGAAACTTACATTCATCATTGGTATATTTTAAAATATATTCTAAAGAAGAATATGTCAGTGTCACGAGATCCAAATGATCATACCAAACCTTCTGGGGATCTCATTTACAAAAGAAATGATGGAACATGCAACAAGGGTATTCTTCCACATCAATGGAGTTCTGGAAGTGAAACGCGAGGAACAAGTACAAAACTTCCTTATCCATTTGCGGTTGAAATAGGTAAACCTGCAGATATTACAGAAGGGTGGGAAGAGCAATGGTTGTTGGGTGTGTTGGTCATTGATACACGAGGCGTTGAAGATAAGAAAATTTGTATTCAATGTAGGTGTGACCAGTTTAATCTCCCTGAAAATTTTTATGATGTGACAGTTGGATTCCATGGAAAAGTGACTCCTGAATATAAAGCAGGAGTCCTTTGTTGCCAAGATAAGTTTCAGTGCAAAATGAGAAAGGGATTTCAAGCACCAAGGAGAAATCTTGCCATAAGATACAACATAACCTGGGTTAACTGGGACCAACACCAAATTCCAGTTAGATTTTATGTACTTGACGTCACTGATCGGGTAAAAACAAATGGTTCTGAAACAATCCATGATTGTCAGGTAAGTAAATAATTTAAATTATTATTTTTTAATTTTTGTGGTTAATTAAATTTTGTCACGACCAATATGTGGCTTAGGCGATTGGGTTTGAAAACCTTAGTAGGAGGCTCATTGAAACTCTATTTACTATCAAAGAATATTAAAAACTATCATTTGCATGTAAAAACAAAACAAGATAATTTCTTAAACCTGATGAAAATAGTTTTTTTTATTACTTTGCACGTTATAAACAAGTGATCCACAAAGTTTTCTAAATTTATTACAGGCAGAGTTTACTATTTCAAAAAATAATAGTACAAACCTATTCCATGTTCAAAAAGCAAGCATCCCTATGAAGAAAGGTGGTTATCTTATCTACGCCTCTGGTCATGCGCATACAGGTGTTATTAATGCAACATTATACGGACAGGTAAAGTTTAATATTATTCATTTGACTAAATTTTGTTAAATTTGGTTATGTTATCTCATTGTATTTCTTAAATGAAAATAAATTTTCTTGATTCCATATATAGTCAAATTAATCTCATGAAATGATTTATTAATTGTTTTGTTTTCCATTAATTAATTAGGATGGAAGAACTTTGTGTACATCGACACCAACATATGGAACGGGAAAAGAAGCAGGGAATGAGGAAGGTTACCTTGTTGGAATGTCTGTATGTTATCCAAAACTAGGTTCAATGAAGATTGATGATGGTGAAACCGTGACCGTAGAATCAATATATAAAAATGAATTTCTCCCTGCAGTTATGGGAGATATGCACTTCTATTTGGCTGATGTACTGCCACAAGAAGCATAGACAACAAACTTCTATAAATTTGTAAATGTTTGATTCGATAAATTAGTCTTTGATACCATTAATGTAACACCATAAACCCAAATTTTAGATACTTAATAAAATAAATTATTTACAAATGATTTTTGCAGCTGATTTAATTTAAGTATAAAAATTAACTTTCAATAAAAGGCTTAGGATGCCACATTTCAATATTTCACAAAACATTTATATGAAGAATTAAATTAAAATATCTTGGTGTAAAAGGAACCAAAGTTTATCAAATTATTTATGATCTAATAGACAATTGGCTTTATCTCTAAAATGGTTTAAAAAATAGTATTATCGATCCAATAGTCTTACCTGCCAAAAAATAGTTCCATGGACACATTCCTTACCCAATTTGAATCATCGACCGACAATCTACAAGAATTGTGCTTTCGTAAACATGCACACACAAATAATGAAGGCGTGATTAGTCAAAAAACATAAAAGATAATACAGAAGTAATAAGAACAACGAGTATGTATATATATCGTATAATCACAGATGCGCATCGTAAAATGCATGGAAATGTGATAATTTTATGATATAGATTAATTTTGAACCATGATATTGTGTTTTTAAAATGATATGTTTGGATGCATTGACAAATAGACGCACTTTGAATAGAACCTGAAGCACTTAGGAACATAGTAACCATGTAAAAAGCATGTGAGAACGTCTCTAATAATGTTAAACTGAAGAAGAGCATAAGGTATCTGATCCAACATGGAATGTTTCACCTAATCCTAGGAAATTCAATTTATATTTAAGAAAGGAACACAAAATCCAATAAATAGGTACACACACGTTATCTAGAAGACATCTCCTTCCATGATATGACACAGATGATCATATGCTCGATCTCCCATGGAGGCTCAAGCAATTACATACACAGTTCAAGATGCACGATATTTCTTTTAAGACACATAACATATTCACGACCTCATTGATATATTTCTCCCACACATATACCAATACTTCACGATGCAACACTCAGTGCAATCCACATATGAAAAAATTTGACTTATTGATACCACTACACTCATCACTATGTAAGAGATTTGATGTATTTAATTATAATTGTAATATTATATCTTTTCTGAAGAATATCTCTTCTATAGTGTTTAATGGCTTTTTTGAATAAGATTCAATATTATATTCTGTTAAATATTCAATATTTTACGATATATTTTAAGTTATAATATTTTGTGAAAACAATAATACTATGACTTATGTTATTATTTGCTAAAAAAAACCTTACATTGATGTAATTATATAAAAAAAACATGTTTTAGGGTAACATATACTTAGAAACATAACGTTGTTATTTTGTAATATAATAAGAAACATTATGATTCATATATATTTTAGATCTATTTCATGTATCACTACGAGTAGAATGGAAAAATATTTTTTACTCCCTGCTACTTATAGATAAAATTCACCATTGATACATATGCGGTTTAAAAGTACTTGTGTCAGCTATAACACCCTTACACCCCACATGCAATTTTTAATATAAAACATCTGATAAATACAAGGTTCAAGGTTCTACGCCTTCAATAATCAAAACATGCATAATTCATTTTTAAGCTTCATAAAACAGTCGCAGCGGATTTATAAAATAAAGAAACATCTAAACATCTCAAGGTATATCATCATACGCATTTCTCAAAATGATCTTGAAGGTTAGAAAAACACAAGAATTGGGGGGGGGGGGGTGAATTATGTTGGCTTTTTCTTGTTTTAACTAAGTCCAATGTTCAGCTTCTGATGAAGTTCAGAACCTGAAGCAATGTTCAGAGTTAAGTGCAGCGAATAAGAGAGAGAGAGAGAGAGAGAGAGAGAGAGAGAGAGAGAGAGAGAGAGAGAGAGAGAGAGAGAGGCAGTTTATCTTGGTTCCTTCCACAATCTGGAAGTAGTCCAATCCCCTTGTCACTTACAAGAGATTTTTCACTATAATCACACAAGATTATGTTGGAACAAAATGAGTTTAACAATGCCTCTTAACTTTTGATGATAACAAGGTATTAAAAGTTCAATTGGATGTGCTAATATTTGTTTAAGTGTGCAGGACCATAGACTAAAATTTATAAGTTTTAAAGCACAGTATTAATTCTGGAAGAAGAAATAAGAGCAAAAGAATTTTCAAGAGAAGCTTAGTTGCAAGTCAGAGTTTGAAGACCATCCTGAAGCTGACTGTCAGAGTATGAAGTTCACTCAAGAATCTGAAAATCATCAGAAGTTGAAATGAAGAACCTGAAGTTAGTTATTATGGATATTTGAAGACACAAATATGCGGAAGGAATAGAAGACTGAAGCAACGGTTATTTCTGAAGAATTAGAAGGTTTTGGATGCTTAACCGTAGAGAAAGGACAGTGAAAGACAATAGTACAATTGTACAACCACTACCTCCACCACTCCAACATTTCATGTGCATAGTACAAAGCTACAGCTGTGTCTCTACTGGTTAATTCCCTGTCAAGGAATGATTTTCAAATTATTCCCTCTTAGGACATTAATCATATCAAGCAACAAATCAATGATGATTGATCAAGCTTATACATCGACTCTTTGATGTGCCGGAAACTCTACAACGTCTCTTTCATACCTCTATATAAAGGAATGAAGACTGGAAGATTAGTAGAGACTCTACAATATTTTAACTTGTGCCAAAACTCTGCTTAAATTATTGTGCATCAAACACTTAGAATTTCTTATCAACTTTCATATCTTAGAAATTCTTAAGTCTTAAAGTCTGAACTATTTAGTATTGTGAACACCACTGATTGTATATCAAGTGTTCAACCAAACTTATTCTTTGTAATTTGTTTGTTTAGGAAATCTTTTGCTTTTGTGCTTGAGCATAGTAAATCTCTTGCTTGTGTGCTTGAATATTTGAAGTCTCTTGCTTGTGTGCTTGAATATTTGAAGTCTCTTGCTCAAGCACACAAGTAAGAAACTTCTAACAAAGGAAGATTATTATTTGGTTGAACACTTGATATACAATCATAGGTGTTCACAAATACAAAACAGTTCAGACTCTAAACTTAAGAATTTCTAAGATATGAAAGTTTATAAGAAATTCTAAGTGTTTGATGCGTAAAAAATTTGACAGAGTTTTGGCACTTGTAAAAATATGTTAACCACTTGAGTGATGTTGATACAATAATTTTTCCTTACTTAATTTAATATAAATGATTGATTTTTTTGACCAAACTATGCGGTTAATCCTTAGACATTAAACACTAATTAGAGCCATTATATCCTTGTTGGCTCACGGCTACATAAGCTCATTTACCCCTAATTATGTGCTTCTTGCACCTTTCATGATCTTGATCATATCTCTTCTTACCTTAGAAAATAATTATGTGCTTCTTGCTACTTGCCTCATTGATTGAATATTTTCTCATAATATTCAATTGAAAAACTAATTAGCCATGAACACCCCCTTTGACCAAAAGTTAAATATTTAAATATATAAATGCTTTCCAACATTTTCTCACGCCTAATATTGTTGGTTATTTAATTATAAGAGTTGACCAAATATATTTGTTTAATTGATGAGTGTCCCTTATGATCTGTTATCATCTTTTTAGGAAAACTCCATGGAACCGTTTAGCCCAAACTAATGTATTTTTTCCAATTTGACAAAATTGCTTTTCGTGATCCCTTGGTGAATAAATCTGTCAGGACATATAGCAGTATGTATACCTTTGACTAGGATAACTCTCTCTTAATACTACTTTCATTCCTATTAATTTCCACCTTATTTCCCTTTTGATTTTGTAACGTGTCATTTCCTTTCATCCATGAGACTCAACATTTTAAATTGTTTTCATCTACACAAAGCTACGTACGAGAACAAAAGGTAGAGTCAATTTTCCAAAAATAATAATTCCATTCACGACATAATTATCAGCAACACCTTGCTCATCAAAATCCCAAGTCTCCATCCACTTTACTCTTTAGTATGTCTTAAGGTAAAATCTTGTTGTTATCCTCTTCCATTCCATTGTTTCTATGTTAAGTCTTTTTCTCTAAGATTGCACCTTCTCTCAAAGTGCTATTATCAACCCAATGCGCTGCTATTTCCTGTAGAACCTCAAAGACTAGTTTGTGGTTTCAGTACAGAATCAAGCTTATGGATGTCTTGTGTCGAAGGAAAAGCACCCAAAGGTAAGGGCGGTATTCCGTACAATGCATAGCATAACATTATATTTCATTCTCTAGTTCTTTAGAGAAAATGCTTTGATGAATGTTTTGAAAGAAACTTCGAATATTTAATTGAAGTTGTGTAAATGGTGATGATTTAAAAGAGTTTACACATCATGCATAACATGGCATATAGTTGAGTCATAGGTTCCAATCATGGCGATTTGTTATTGTGCCAATCTGCGTGATTTGTTATTGTGCCAAATGGGGCTATTTGTTATTCTGTCAATTAGGGCGATTTGTCTTTAGGTGCCAAATGGGGCGATTATAAATTTATGTCAATTGGGCGATATCTGGATTATCCTCTTTTTTTTTGTGGTGTCTGGTGTTTGAATCCACGACCTTTGCATATATTGTGCATTGCCCCTACCAACTGAATTAAGCTCACGAGGACATATGGATCATGCTCTAGTTGCATGTCATGCATCACTTGCATAAAGTTCGTATCTTAATTTCTTTTATTTGTGTTGAGCTTTTGACTTTTATGTGGTGAGTGTTTTATTATTCTTCTTATCATGTGCTTTTATGCCTATATGATTGTATTTTTGTGGTTTAGGAATATTGATCCCTTACAACCAACATTTTAGGTATTGATGAATTTGAAGATTCGATGCAAGAATGATGACTTGTACACGCATGGGGAATAAATTTAGGTTTTCTTATGTTGTAATTTAAATTACTTTTGAAGTTTATTATTTTTCCCACCTGTTAGAAGAAAAAAAAATTTAAGGAATTATTCTTTCTATTATTTAATTTTAATAGTTTCATTTTAGAAATGCTTTCTATTAATTTTCTTTTCATAGTTTATTATTAGAAAAAATAGTGTCGCATTTTCTAAGAAAAGAAATATTTTAGTAATGATTTGGATTAAAATTCGGAGGTTATAGTTAGCGCATCAAAGAGTCATTTGAGAAGCTTGATCATTCATCATTGATTGGTTGCTTGATTTGGTTAATGTCCTATAAAGCAATGAATTTGAATCCTTTCCTTGATAAGGAATTAACTGTTTTTATCCAATGGAGACACAGTTGTAGCTTCGTACAATGCACATGGGAATGTTGAAGGTAGTGGAGTAATAGTCGTACACTGTTGTCCTTCTTTGCACCTTCACTGAAAGTGGCATCCATTGACCTTCTGATATCTTCAGAACCATTGTGCTTGATCTCTAGAATAATCCAGACTTGATCTTCAAAGCTTCAGCTCCTTTGTCTTTTAGCTTGGCCAGATCATGCCCTTCAGAGTCTGAAAGATCTTTAGAGTCTGACCGCTTCCGGAGTCTAGATGACCTTCAGAGTCTGACTCCATCAGATTCTGACTTGCAACATAGTTTCTCATAAAAATCATTGCTCTTCAATTTGTTCTTTTAGAACCAATACTTTGATTAAAACATAATAAATTTTAGTCTATGGTCATGCACACTTGGACAAATATTAGCATATCCAATTGAACGTTTAATACCTTGTTATCATCAAAACTTAAGAGGCATTGTTTAAAACTCATTTTGTTTCGACAATCTCCCCCTTTTTTATGATGACAAACACAAATATTAATAGTCAATTGTTGTTGATCTAGTTAACAAGTTGACTTTAGGGTCTGAGGTTTGTAAGCTCCTTCTAAGTCTAATAGTCAAGAAGGTGGGTTTTGTAACCTCCCCCTAAGTTCTTTCCAGGTTAATTAAATTCATTTTAAGTCCAATAAAGTGTAAAAATGTAACACTCATAATCAAATCACATAAAATCCAGAGGCTAAGAGATGAGAAGATGGTTCCTAAGTCAATTTTTTTTATTTTATAAATTAACCTAGTGGACTATGAGCCTAAATGTTATTATATGTCTTACTCCCCCTTTTGTCATCAACAAAAAATAATTGAAAATAGTAAGAAAATATTGGATAAAGCATGATAAGAAATATTCAAAATCAATAAATCATATCATAAGCAATTAAATTGTCCCTCGGGTGCGATTTATTGCGCTTTCTTCCCGTTTTCGATCGTTCTTTCGCCTGAGAACTCCTAGGAACTTGAAATTAATTTTCTTCACTTTGTATTTTCTTCAACAACCTTCTAAGAACCCTTGATCTTCAATTATTCAACCTTGATCCTTCACATGATGTCTTGATTTGATGATTTTACATTATTCCTCACTACAAAACACTCAAAACACCTATGGAGTTACATGATCTAGGATGAAATTGAATTACAACGAATCGAGTGAAAACAATACAATATGTTTCTAAAATAATTAACAACTTCTTTAACTCTCATCTTATTTGTCTTAAAATGAAAAGAAAAAGTACTAAAAACATAGTCAAAATATTATTTCCTTTGACTGCAACATCTCGTGTGACTCCTAAATTGTCGTCTAAAGGAATTACACTTCGTGAGATATCTAACCCTAATATCCAGGGTCCCTTAATGAATTAAAGACACTTGAGCAAAAGTCGTATGTAATGATTCGGTTAAAACACAAGAATTAGTTTATGAACCCTAACCTTGTTTGCAAAAGATTGAAATTACGGAACATACAAAAAGCCAATATAATTCAAATCATAATTAACTCGGTAAAACAACAATTATGTGGTGTGTACTTTTGATTTAAGAAACTAGTTTTTAAACTCCATTAAATCTTACGACAACATGTGCTACAAGTTAACCTAGTTAAAATTGTGTCGTTCTCAAAATAAAGAATAGAAAAACCCTAGTTTTCATACTAAATTTTCATTAACAATAATGAAAAACTAAGCTTTTAATAGAGCCATGAACGGAGAAAGAACTTTAGGTTTTCAACCCCCTCGATCTTCTACGGATCAATTTTCAAGATTACCGATTTGAATTCTTAATTGAAAAAGTAGTACGCACAGACAAGTACAAATTAAATCGGACACAAGAAAAGCATAATTGAATGAAAACTTTATTAATTGAATCCAACAAATTAGAAGGGGTTCATCTTGGAACCCTTATCATAGAGGTTTAGTTGCTCATGGCAACAGACATCATAAAAAAACAATAGAAAAACATACCCTAGAGAGAACAAAAGAAGGAGAAATCCTGCCTTGGAACTCTGATGCTTGACCCTTGCCTTCACTGTCCAATGTTTATGAATGAATAAAATAGTGTGCAAGGGTCTTTATTTATAGCATGAGGTTACATAGGGATTAAGAGAAGAAAACTGGGCTTTATCTGCCGATCCATCTTGGAAAACAAGCAAAAAGCGGTTTTTACCCGGTTCTGAGTGCAGAGGTGCCCAGGGCAGTAGCCATTGTTGTGCCATGCGCAGAGGCGCATGGGGTAGGCACAGGGGCGGCCACGGCAGCCCCTCCTTGGCGTTTTCTTTCATTTTCGTCCTATTTTCGATCGTTCTTCAACAATTTTCTAAGAACCCTTTATCTTCAATTATTCATCCTTGATCCTTCACGTGATGTCTTTATCTATCGATTTACATGATTCCTCGCTACAAAACACTTGAAACACCTATGGAGTTGCATGATCTAGGATAAAACTGAATTACAATGACTCGAGTGAAAACAATACAATATCTTCCTCAAACCATTGAGAACTCCTGCAACTATCATCATATTTGTCTTCAAATGAAAAGAAAAAGTACTAAAAACATAGCCAAAATGTCATATGATGCTCTGTCATCAATGGCTTACAAGATTGGTGCTAGAATTGGGTGTTGAACAATGTGGAGTTCAGTTGTGTTGTGATAGTAAGAGCATGTCATTTATTTCGTAAATAGACGGGTGTATCACGCCATAACCAAGCATATTGATGCGAGGTTTCACAAGATCGTTGAGTTACTTGCATCTGAACATACATTACTTGAAAAGGTTCATACTTCATGTAATGCAGCTGATGTGTTGACCAAGCCAGTCAGCAGTTACAAGTACATGTATGGCTTGGAGTTGTTACATGTTTCTCAGTGTTAAGAAGGATATCCCCAGTTGTCATGATGTGAATATCATGCAAGAAATATCCATAGGGGTTTGATATTTTTTAAGGTGGAGATTGTTTAGTATGACTCATATATAGACAAAGCGAAGAAGGAACTTATATATATATATATATATATATATATATATATATATATATATATATATATATTGGTTGTAACCTATATTGTAGTTGTAAAATTTTAAACCCTAATTCAACAAAGAAATATATGAAACTATAGTTGCTCTATAGTCATAGAGGTAGCCACCATTGGTTGAACTACATGAACAAAGATTGTGTCTCATTGGCTTAAAAAAAAAAATCTTTTATTCCTCTATTACTGATTGCTAATCTAACAATATTCAAAATGAGTTTGCGTTATTAAGTACTTTCCAAGCCGTGTGAACTATCTCAAATGCTCCCAAAGATTGTTCTTCAAAACAACAGGTAGATTAATTCTGAATAAAGGAGACAAACCTTACGCAGCGAGGGATTTCATTCTAAGACTGGAAAGATTTGGAAAACAACAGGTAAATGGAAAATAGTACCACTTGGCAGAGGCTTTTATGACTTCGATTTCGCAACATATGATGATCTACGCATGGTATGGGCTACAAGTATGGTTAATCTAGAGCATGGGGTTATTTGTCTGTCTCAATGAACGAAGGATTTCAATTATTCCACTCAGAAACAGACGCATGCCCAAATATGGATTAAAATCATCGTGCTGCCACAAGAATATTAGAGAGAACGCACTCTTCTAGAAATAGGAAGTTTCGTGGGCACCCTTCTTATCATGGATGTCACTACACATAACAAAGATTTTGGTCACTATGCATGCATCTTGCTAGACATGGACTTGTCAAAGCGCATTTTTTATGAGATTTTGTTGAAAAGGAAGGTTATGCCTTCAACGTTGAAGGAAATTATGCACGCCTCCCTCCATTTTTCTATCATTGTCACATGATTAGTCACACAATATTTCCACTTTTATGTGGTTGCACCCTCAAAAGGCAAAGGAAAAGATTGATCATGATAAGAAACCTTTACTTGTTGAGCATGCAGCCCCGAAAAAAAATAATGTCCCCAAAATGACAACCTCGTGTGCATTATCCTGAGGGAGGTACTTCCAAGCCTACGTAAGATGGACCTCTTAATGTTGAAGAGGCTACTATTGTTGAGAATGTACAAATAGTTCATAAGGTATTGATGTAGAGGAAAATATTATTGTTAACAATGAACATACTATCGTAGAGAAACCAATTATTGATGAATGTATACATGTTATTATTGTTGTGCCGAAATCCATAGAGATTTCTTTGGTACCACAAGGCAGTGCAAAGCCTGATACTATTGATAAACCCTACGCCAGTACCTCCTTTAGCTTTGCTTTGCAGAATGTCTCAAATGATGTGCTTCATAACAGTCTTTCAAATTCTACAGAGCCCGTTCTAGAGCTTGTTGGACAACATGACCAAGAGCATATTAAGCACATTGATGTTTCGGTTCCAAATGACCAAACGCAGACTCATGGGATGAATTCTCCTTCGAATCATGACGAGATTGTGCCTGAGACACAGGTGGCTAACAGAACAACGGTGGATCCACCCCACAAAGCAATCTGAAGCTTCATAAGGAAGTTGAATTACTTCAATAAATTCGAGACATGCAATGGTGCAGGGGTGCCTTTTACTCCTTATTTGACAAAGAAACAAAAGATCTTAATAGAGCAGCATACCAAACCCGTTCTAAGGATGCACCATCCTCCCATTCTCAATGAAGATTTTTCGAGATTCAGGCTTCTGCGCCTAATAATAATACCTCCGCGGAGGAGAGAGTCCAACACAATTGGAGAAGGTCCTCCCTCCACACTGTTGTCCGATATTTCTAAGCGAATAAGCTTTCAAATCATGGAAGACTCTGATTGTTCCGAGTTATCAATGTTTTGGCCAGTAAAGAGATGCCGCATTTTTCAATGATACATGGGAAGACTCTGATTCTTCCCTCGTTTATTAGAATATAAGCACTTTTAAAAGGATAAATTCATTTTCTATGAACTCACAATACAATTTACATTGCTTTAAAAGGCAATAAAATATGATTCACTACATGAGGCTTCGATACACCATGATCATGGAATAATTCATTTCAAAAAATAAAAAGACACTAGTAAGAAAATGCATTAGATTTCCAATGAAGATTTCGGATTCACTTTTGAAATTTTATTGTCACTTAATATAAGATTCCCTTAATTTTTAATAATTTTTTACAAAAATATCCTTTCTTTTTACGTTAAACTTACTAAAATAGCTATTACGGTAATCATGAAAAAATAACAATTTTTTAATATTTAGTACAACTTTCTTAATGTTTGTAAATTTTTAAGTGATTCTTAAAATAACAAGATCATGAAAAAATAACAATTTTTTTAATATTTAGTACAACTTTCTTAATGTTTGTAAATTTTTAAGTGATTCTTAAAATAATAAGAGATTGATTAAGTAACTAAAAAAGGACAATGCTCTTTATTCTCTCAAAAACATGTTGAAGATGATGAAGAATGTAGTGTTATTCATACTTACAATGAAGCTAACTAGAGTGTACATCATCTGATGAAGTTGTTGTTATCCACCCAAAAACAAAATTTAATCTAACGAAGTTGGTACACCTCAATGTAACTTTTTTTTTTATTTTTGGTTTTGCTGAAAACATGCCTGAGGGAGTCTTTAATATAGATTGGTCAGATTTTGTAAATTAACATTAACTTATAGGGTGCGTTTGTTTCAGCTTTAAAAAAAATAGATTTTGAGGTAAAAGAATCTAGAGATTTTTTTTTTGTAGAGATTTTTAAAAAAATCTATTCTATTTGTGTTTGTTTACTATCCTAAAAATCATTTTTTGAAGATTTGAAACCCTTACACTTGAGCTCGTATTTAGAAAAAAAATAGATTTTGGAAAAGCTACTTGGAATAGATTTTCATTTTGAGCCTAAAAATGATTTTTTTAACAAAATGGATTTTTTCAAAATCTAAAACAAACACTACAAAAACAAAAAAAGTGATTTTTTAGTTAAAAAAATAGATTTTTTTTCAAAAAAATCCAAAACAAACGGACCCATAATGTTTATTTGTATGTTATGTGGTTTTTTGAGGACGATGGTTGAAATGGATTCATGACATGTTTCTAGACTTCATAACATGAGGTATCACGGTATGTTTTACAATTTGTACAAACACATCACGACATAATAATGGATCAAAAGATCTCCAAATAACAACCAGCACCATCAACTACAGACTCATTTTTCAGTATTACTTCAATCCAGAAAGTGTAAATCCAAACATCAACTCCGCATATATACTTTTAGATGAATCCCGTTCAGATGTATACTCTAATCCGAGCAAGGACAAAACAGAAAACGAAAAATAAACCAAAGTGTAATAGCGCGAAAACAGGGGTACAAAAAATTGCCCCCCTTTGACGATATTATTTGCCATTGTGTTACGAGCCAAAATATCATTCAAGAATATCACCCCGAAAACAAGATATAATCCTTCATTTAAATAGTTGTATTAAAAGGTGTATAGTGAGGTATTTGGTTCAAATTGATCTATGATTCTATGACTAAACACAAGAGAAAAATAAAATTATTGCCTCGATGTCAACACTTTTTCTGTAACTGGAAAAACATGTACTTTAAATACCATGATGAATAGGAAGGAAAAAAATATTTACAATGTATCCCAATTGGGGATGTTAGCAGAAGCCTCATTCACCATCTTTACAAGAGTCACCTGAAAACATTATAGCAAACAAATAACAGGTTAGATAATGCAATGCTTTTGCTGCTGGATAAAATATATATACTATATACTATAGAAGTCAGATCAATGAACTAGACAGCAACTGTCGGTTAAGCAGTGGGGGGCTGAATGTAGATATTCCCATCTATATACTATACAATTATGTTTCTTATTATTTCTCTCATCCTTTTATCCAAAATCTCATAACTTCAACAAGATGAACTAGAAAGGCAATGTTACACTGAAAGCAAATTATCTAAAAATATCTTACTTGACAATGGTCACTAACATCTAGGAAATTATCCAAAGAATTCCTCTCCATAAGAGAGGTATCATTTGCTATTAGATTGTTTCGCCAATCACCTCAAAAATCTTTCTAGTCTGACAGTAGCTATATTAGGAAACAACCTACAACATCTAGGGAAGTAAGTCGCACCATGATGCACAAGAATATTTCTCTATTTAACACTATAACTTATATTTTTCATATATGAGAGTAGAACAATTGTCGAAGCCCGGTCTGCGCGCTGTTAGGAAGATTGGCCGCAATCTGAGCGGTACCACCCACCCAACCCTACCACCTATAGGCGGCCGTCCGTTCTACAGCCACCAGAATAGATGAGGATAAAAGCAAAATTATGGGCATCTGAGAAGTTCTGGCTATAAGCGAATCAAAGGATTGTTTGGTAACATTTATCAAGCACATACATGGTAACAAATCACGTTTTTAATTATAGTATCCTAATGTCAGGCAGCACTAGAGGATAATTTCTTTAGTGATTCACAATTAGATAATTATACATGGGAAAATATGCATTTTCTTCTCACCTACCATGTAAGGGAATGAAAAAAACAGAACTTTATAGAGGTTTTTTTTTAAATTAAGCTGTGTGTCTCATGGAAAACATTTCTTGCTAAATATTATCCTAATAAGATAAATTTCGTAAATAAACTAGAAAGCTGTAGACATACCACACTTTCAGGAACACCTGGAGGAGGTAATGGCAAGTTTCTTGGTGGTGGTCCTCGCAGATGTGATCTTTTGTCGAATCTCCACTCACCAATTTTACCGTAAGTCAATTCACCCTGAGTATTATGAAACTATATTAAGAGCAGTACCAGAAAGAAAAATGAAATCTATGACATGACAAGTAGCTAGTGGTGTATTTCAACAAAAGTTCACACCAGCTAAATCAAAGTTCCATGGCATAGTAACAAAATCAAGAAGCTTTAAGAAGGGAAAAGGTTTGATTCTTCTTGTTGTTGCCATTATTCAAAGACCATAATTTTTCCATTCAAGGATTGGGAGAAATAATGTACCTTCATATTGTAGTCACACCCGTAAGTATAATGAATAATGTACTTGTTGAAAGTTTCGGTATCCCATGGGGGCTGAAAAGTCACATACAAGAAAAGTAAAATCAGAGTTGGGTATGCATAATAGTTGGTAACCATTTGAGCTGATAACATTATAACTAAACAAAACATCAAGAGCTATATCTATATGATGTTATATCAAACCTGTAGCATGAAGTCTTTTCGCAGAATATGTCTCACGCCATGCAGGGCAGATGCAACAGCATAACCATACCTTGGTTCCAAAATACATAACACAATGTCAGCATCAAACTATCAATACCATTTCAATAACAAAAAGAATCTGCAACATATGTCGGTTAATGCATAAGACATACATTTCCAGCACCCATCCAAAAGCTTTGTCGGTCTCCGGGTCCTCTTTCATCTTCATAGAAATATTCATCCATGTAGGAGCAATTTTGGCAATCAAATCCTGAAAAAAAATAAAAAATATGCACCCCTCACCGTGTGAGCTAAAAGTATTCACTTCCCTGGTCTTATCGAACCAGCTTATTCAAAAGATTCAAGATAGCACAGTGAAATAGAAGTCTATATTGAATGTAGCCATTGAGATCTTTCAACACAACGAACTATGAACCACAGACACCGGACATGACACATACACAGATACCAGACACCGTACACGACACAGACACGTCAAAACCTGTAATAATTTGAGAAAATGGAAGTAATTGAATAAAATCACAAGTTTCAGTGTCATGTCGGACGACACGTGTCAGACTCTGGACAAGCCTTTAATCTGAAGTGACGATGCAACATAGATAACAAGTGCAACAATAACTGATAAAATTGGTAAACCAGAACAATGTTAAGGACAGGGGATGTTTATTCAACCATGAAGAACAGGTATTAATCCAATTCAATTAAATAGAAGTTTCTGAAAGAGATTCTACCTTTCTGATAATTACAGGAGAATTGCCAATCGGATCAATATTTGTAACCGGTCCATTCTCCTCAGGATAATACTTCCTTACAATTTTTTCATTTTCTTTAGGCTTAATGTAGAAAAATGGAAAAGCAGCTGGATTTTCTCCAAATGCCAGATTGGGAAGAGGGCGTACAAATACGTGATCAGGTTCTGCCATTAAAATATATCTGCATCAAATGCAGAGAAACTAAGTCAATTTATATTATTGTCAACTAAAACATAGATCACTTAGGATAAGAGATCTAACTCTTCTTCTATTTTAGCCTTTTCCAGCCACTGAACAAAGGCCCATGGTCTATTCAGAACGACGTATCCCTGCAAAGATTAAGCAATGTGTCAAAAAATATTTAAATTGTATTTACTGATGGAAAAGAAGAATAAATCAATCTATCAATAATAGGAGAATCTTAACATGGAAATCATTAAAACTAAGTCTTATGTTTCCTACAATAGATTTTCCGGATAATGTGTCTTTTTGGACTCGAAGCCTTATCACAGTAACTTCCTAAACAAATACATTTTATAAATGATTGGAACTCCAAATTGATACACAAAATATTTTTTCCTGCAAACCTTAACACTAAACTTTGCAATACCGAGCTTATACTATTTCTATCTTCGACAAACAAAAGGAAAAGACTCATAAATTTACATGTCTTTACTACCTTTAAAATTTAAGCACACGACTGAAAGCATATAATTGTTATACTCAATGATTATCCCTTTCCTCAATCTGATATCATCCCTTGAATTATTTCAGCAATACCAAATTATTTTGTCGGATTTTACTTCTTTCACCAAGGTATGCTAGTCGAAAACCGCATTCCTTTTATTTTCAAATGTTAAAATGGACTTTAACTGGCATGGAAGTATTCTAGACTAGGACCCTGTTTGGACAAACAGCTAAGTGCTTATAGCATTACCACTTATCATAAAAGTGCTTATGTAGCTATTTCTTTAACAAAAGACGAAGTAAAGTCAAACTGTTTTTATGTAAGCAATAAGCTGTTTTCATAAGATATGAAGAACAGCTTCTAACAGTTTATGTACATCCCATAAGCTATTTTGATAAACTCTTCTAAACAATTTTATAAGTGCTTACGTCAGTAGATAAATTCAAATATGCCAACCCAAACAGACCAATTATAACAACAAACTACAATACTATTAATTCAATAAGCTGGAAAACAATACAGAAAAAACGATAAAACATATATAAAAGTATAACTGAAAGTCATGGTAAGCGGCCTCACCCTGTCTAGACCTTCCGGAAGAGGATCAACGACGACAGTAGGAATTTCATCCATCAAGTTGTCAGCCTTTCCAGAATGTAAAATTCTAGTGAATCCTCCCATCTCTGATCCAGGTAGACTCCTTTGCTTCTTATACCAGTAATACATGATACGGCATTGCCATTTGTTGTAGATGGCATCAGTTGCGGTCAACGCAATATGAAACGGTGCTTTAGATGTTTTTGTGTTCTTCACATGTTCAGGCATCTCAACAATAGGGTCAAAAAACAATCCACCATCCTCGGTAGCTAAACTATCCGATGATCCATAGTGGATTATCATTGTCACCAAATTATATGTAGCAAAGGAAGAACCAAGAACCAAACATATCATCAGTAATGGTGAAGCTCGTGCCATGGTCTTCCTATCAGACAGAAAGATATCAAAATATCATGTGCTTGAACCTTCCTCAGTTCTTGATAGAACAAGCAAACTCTCAGATCTGTAAATAAACAAATTTCTCAAATCAGCAGAAGAACTAAAACCCTTCAGTGCATCAAAAAATCAAACTAAAAGAAGTTAAAGAACAATTCAGAGTGCACTGCTAGAATCAAAATTTAAATGGCTAGACTAGGGTTTTAAATAAAAGTCCGCATTTGCAATCTGGGCCGCAATATAACTGTTTCTTATTTTTCAAAATCGCAATACAACAACATCAACAATAGCCTTATCTCACTAAGTGGATACGCTATATGAATCAAATGACACCATAATGTTCTATCAAAAACCATATTTTTATCCAACTCGTTAATCTCCAGATCCTTCCTGATAGTTTCTCTTATAGTTTTTCCAAGTTTTCCTCTACTTCTAGTGATCTAACTACCCTTCTTACTAGAATCCACTAGTCTACTTGATAGTTTCAAAACCGCAATGTGACCGCAATTAAGCCACATCAGCCGCATTTGACCGCAATTCTTCAAAATATGAAGGATCACAACGCGACTGCGACTATTACCAGGACAGTTATTTAAAACCCAGGGCCAGACTATTAATCAGCCAAAAAAATGAAATAAATCCATCAATTAAATAATGCCAAGATGCAATAACAGGTTTAACAATTATTCTGCATTATGATCCTAATCAACAATCAACTATTTCATAATCAAATTAAATACCTATAAAGTGTTAATCATTCTTATCATCAAACATAAACAATCAAAATTGAATTTTAATTTGTAAAATAAAAAGGGATAAAATAGAAAAAATATAAAAAATAAAAAAAAATGAAACATAATAACAGACATACTAGTGAAGTAGATAGAGAAAAACAAAAACCAAACATTAAGAATAGAATCTTATCACTAAAACATATAAAAAAGAGGATGAAATCGTGAAAATGAAGAAAAAACATGACGTCATGATAAAAATTCAAAACTTAAAAAACACTTCAAAAAAAAAAGAGAGTAGAAAACACTCTACATTGTTATAGATACAAATTAAAACAGAAAATGGAAAATTGAAAGGAAATGGATGAAATTACGATAAGGAAGAATGAAAATGGGTGAATGGAAAATGGAAGGAACGTGAGAAGCAGTAATGTGAAGAGTGTATTGTGAAAACGAAGGAAAAGACAAAAGAGAAGTCTTAATGGGAATAAGGATGCAAAGTCAAATGCAACAGCTAGAGAGAGAGAGAGATAGAACCTTTGTTTCAACAGACAGAGAGAGAGAGAGAGAGAGATTCTCCGATGGGGACGACGGAGGGAACACGGCGGCGAAATCTTTTAATTGTTTTTAGCTAATAGGACTATTAGATTAGATCTGTTTAATTCAAACAAATTATTATTTTACTTTTATTTTTAATTAATATTTGGTCAAAAAGAAAAACTTTTATTTTTCATATTTATTATTCTCACAAGATCCCAAATTACATGTCACTTTGACAAAATATGTTTGTCCCAAAATTATAAATTTTTTATGTCTAAATTTTTATTTTTCATTTTTTTAGAGAAATTATTTATCTTTCTATTATATTATTTACTATTTATTACAATGTATTTTTTCAATTATTTTAATTTAGTCATCTTGTATCAGTAATGAAGAATATTTTCATAAAGCAATTCATAATTTCTAGTCTTTATATAATATTAATTATATTTGATAATTTATGTATATTTATTATTTTAAGATCAAGGGAGTACACTTTTTCACTGTTTATATAGTAATAGAATTTTTTTTTTTATTATTGTCTCGTAGTTTTGACTAAAAAGATTATTATAACCTCCTTTCAAAAAAAAGTTATTATAACCTTTTTGACTAAAAAGTTTTTTTTTACGAAACTACAATTTTCATCATAACCTTAAAAAAATATATGAGATTTTTAACGAAAATTTATATTATCAAACAATCATAATTTTAAGATTATTAATTCTTTTAATTTTAATCATAAAAACCTTTATAATCATTCATTTGATTGATTGAATTAAGTTATATTTATATTTACCATATATATAAAATCATATATGAAAATTTTGTCTCATAACTGTATATCAGTTGCTGGCTATCAAAGATATTATTTATACCTTTCAAAAAAAATATTTGTAGTGATTTTTCACTTCTCAACATTTAAAGTGTACGAACCTAATTACTAAACTACAGTTAAAACTCTATAAATTAATAATGTTAGGACCGGAGAAATTTATTAATTTAGAGAGTTATTAATTTATCGATAAATTAATAATTATTAATTTAAAGAGCATTTAAGTAATTATACTGTACATACCAAACAAAAAGGCGAATTAGTCTATGCCTCTTAGAATTACGTTGCAGCGAACCTTGGGACTCAACGTAAATTAGTAACTACTGTGTTCATATGCATTGGAAATCAATAATGACTTTTGAAGTACAGTAAATGTAAACAAGAGGGACAAATGTGTTCAATGTATTCTTAATATAATTTTTTCAGTTTCTATGAATTATTAATTTATGATTTTCTTGGGACCGAAAATTATAAAGGGATCTCCCGAAAAATTATTATCTTATTATTTTATCGAGTTTTAAAATTTTCTACATTGCCCAAGTCGGGACCGGACAAATTTATTATTTTAGAGAGTTTATTAATTTACTGAGTATTAATTCAAAGAGTTTCTAGTGTATATGACAAAAAATTAATATATACAAATATTTTCTTATCGATTGATATTCACCAATAACGTAAAATATTTTCCTTCAAATTTTTCGCTATCTGTTTTTAAGATTTCTTTTTAAGGGTTTTAGGAACGTTTTTGTTAAGTTCAATAATTTTTAGGTCAAATACCACTTTTGGTCCTTTTAGTTTGACAGAATTCCTAAATTAGTCCTTTAAGTTTCAAAAGTTTCATATAGATTCCTTTAGTTTGACAGAATTTCCAAGTTAGTCCTTTAAGTTTCAAAAGATTCAAATAGGTCCCTTTAGTTGATAAACTTTTTTTTTTTGAAGAAGCTAAATTAGCCAACCTAAATTGGCATCGGGGAGAATCGAATTTAGGACCTCAAGGAGGAACACACTCCCAAATCGCAAACCAATACCACCAAGCCAACCCAAATGGGTTTTGTAACACCCATACTAGACGTATCTAGAAAGTCTAGCATGTGCATTAGTTTAGTACTGGATACATTAAGATTTTACAACAACAAAAACTTCGAATGAAAGACAAATACAACAAATGTGTTCGTACATTAAGTTTACAACTCAACTTTTCTAAAAAGGTAAAAGTACATCCTTGAATATCCTCATCATCATGCACGGGTACGAACAAACACTTGTCGCAACGTCCATCCAGCTACTACATCCTTGAATATCCTCATCATCGTGCACGGGTATGAACAAACACTTGTCGCAACGTCCATCTGCTAGCTTGCTATCCATCCTGATATCTGAAACAAATAAGGATTGGAATGAGACATAATGTCTCAGTGAGTTCCACCTAACCCTAGGCTATAGGCAACCACGGGGAAAACCTACGGTCACCACGTGTCTACAATACAACCTGCCGATTGATTATACGTGTGTGGGGACTTGCCTTCTTAGACGGCGGTGCTTGCTAGGGCCGTCTTAATACTCTTAACTTGTTATAGGCTTCTCTGCTATACGTGTCATGGCGGTGAAGGGTGAACTAAAACCGCATTGAGTTTGTACATGATATGGGTTAAACAAGAACAAGGAAGTAATATGAAGTTTGGTTTGAGATGATTCTACCACTCCTCCTTAAAGAAAGAATTTCATGAAGCTAGGGTTTTGTTTGTATGAGCATGGAACTTGGAGCTGCCATGAGAGACTTGATTAGGTGAGTTCCTTATTGCCCTTGCCTTAAGCGTGTTAAATACGACACCGATACTTTTCCCGTGTTATGCTGACATGTCATAAAATATTGACTATTAACCACTTTCCATGAATTATTTCCTCTGGCACGTTTGACGGGTATTATTCCGATACTAGCAGGCGGGATGTTACAGGTTTCCTTTTAGTTGATAAACTATTTCAATGTTACCCTTGCTGTCAGTTAATAATTAATTGATGTTGATGTAGTCGTTAAGTTGTTGACTTGGATCAAAACGATGCCTTTTAAAAGCACTATAAATGTCGTTTAATAATGCTAGAAAGACATTTATTGTCGTAAATAGCTGCCTTTCTAGCACTATAAATGATCATTTGAGACCATTAAACGTAGCGTTTTAACAACCTGGAGCTTTTAAAAGGCAGCATTTTGATCCAAGTCAACAACTTAACGGCTACATCAACATCAGTTAAACGGAAACTGACAGCAGAGGTAGCGGTGAAATATTTTATCAACTAAAAGGACCTGTTTGAAACTATTGAAACTTAAAGGACTAACTTAGGAATTCTGTCAAACTAAAAGGACCTAATTGAAACTTTCGAAACTTAAAGGACTAACTTGGAAATTATGTCTAACTAAAAGGACAAAAATGATATTTGACCTAATTTTTACTTATTAAGAGATTGTGTACCTCATTTAATCAAAGTCATACTATTAAAAATAGGGAAATGTTAATTTGTGCCCTTGGGGCATAAGTTAAGAAGGCAAATATAGAAAGTTTTTTTGAAACTTGTGCATTCAATGTCTTAAAAGTTGCAAAAGTTATACTTTTAATATAAAATTTATTTTTAATTTCCCTTTTAAGGTTATTAACTTGTGCCTTAAGGGCACAAGTTAACATGACCCTTAAAAATATTGGTACTGGTTGATTTAGCTTATAAATGGAACTTTTAGCATATATTTCACTTTCTTTTGGTGGTTACTTTACTAATCAAAGAATATATTGGACATAAAATGGATTTTCTCTTTTCAACAAAATTTTCTCCATACAAGAAGGATAAATATCAAATTGTAACCAAAAGAAGAGATAAATATCAAAGCTTTGGCCACTTGTTTAAATGATTCAAATCTCTTACCATATGTATCAATTTATTGTTGATATTAGACCTTTTTTGGGGTTACGATGATATTGGTATGAATTTTTCACCACCACTTTACAATGATTAATCTCTATCAGGTAACATGTGAGATACAAAATGTGAGTTCTCTTCTTCCAATCAAATTTTTTTCATACGCGTGAGTTAGGAATCAAACTCATGACCGCATCTTTAAGGGACTCAAGTCCCTTACCACTTGACCCAATTCATTATCATCATCATCGTTGTTGTTGTTGTTGTTGTTGTTATTATTATTATTATTATTATTATTATTATTATTATTATTATTATTATTATTATTATTATTATTATTATTATTATGACAATAATATAACTTTTCTAAGCACAAATAATATAACTATCCTTCAAAAAAAAATATAACTTTTCTAAGCATAAATGTTGTTTCAATTCATGTAAAATAAGATTTTATTTTATTTTCCTTTGTAAAATATTTTTCTTTGATTTTTATTCTCTAAAGATTGGAATCTGTATTTTTTTTTAAATTACAAAAGAGAGCTGAAGTCCAAAGTAAAGTAGTCTATGAAGCTCATCGAAAGACGAAAGGAGTATACAGTTTGAAAAGTCTAAGGAGAGATCAAAATTAATTAGAATCACTTTCTACAACGAGATGAAAAATGCTCTTATTCTAAGTCATATCCAATCCAAGTTACATGTCCCATATTTCAGCATGAAAGGTGTTGCAAGATCCAATTTTCTTATGAGTAATGTTATATGAATGTCTAAAATTCAACAACTTTTGGACAACTAGTATAAAAATACATCAATTATAACTATTGATGTGACTATAAGAGAGAGAAACAACTAATTAAAAAATGATATAGTATCTATACAGTATAAAAATACGATGTAGGACAACCAAAAGGTTGTCAACATATCATTTCTCTTTTCTTATTGTAACCTTTGATTTGTTTCCCTTCAAAGTTACGTAACAAGCTTCCACATCCTGTAAGTTCTCCATCTCCCTTACAAGCACCATCACTATTAAGCTTTATTCAGTTGTCATGTGGCCTCCTCCTACCAATTAGACCATCTATTGGGTTGAATAATACATTGAAGAAATTGATTAGAGCACTATTCCAATTCCCCATCTTTATTCAAGACATCACACATAGAAAGTGTGGTGTCAATGTAACTTTGGAATGTTGATGAGAAAAGTACCGTTAATAGGGACCCACTTATCAAACCTGAAATTTGTACTTCTACCATCACCAATTTATCACACCACATAATGTTCGAACTCGCTCCACACCCGTGCTAAGGCTTTCCACATAAGAGAATCATAAGTTTGAGAATTAAAAGAGAACAATAGATCAATATGTCTACCATACTTACGGAGAAGCACTCTACACCATAGATCACCTTGGTTTTTGATAAGTTTCCACTATATTTTCATAAGGATGTCCTTATTCATCCGACACGGTCTCTTAAAACCCACACCTCGTTTTGTCTTTGGTTAGCAACAAACATCCCAATTCACCAGGCGGGCATTCTGTAACACCCCGTTTTCCCAACGTAAAAATTTCTTAAATAAAATCAGAGTTTTTCATCATAAAACGGAATGTCACATTTCTTAAAAAAACGTAAATGGAATAATAATTTATCCTTCAAAAATATAACAACATAATCTTTAAAACTTCGCAGCGGAATAGTTTGACAACTTAAATAATCTTTGGCACAAGGGCCTCAATATAAAGTTTCATAAAACTTAGTTCAACATCAATTCTTGAAAGATTCATAAAGTAATACGTAAGGAACAGAAAGTAAAGACATAATCCCATCCCGTTACGTATCAGAGCACCTAAGACACACTTGTGAGGAGTCCACTCACGACCGCAACTAATCCTGGTTACCTGCAAGTTACCCATACGAAGAGCAACATTTCCAAGCAGAGGGGTGAGATTTCTCAAACAATAATATAAAGCATATAAGTCATATAAAGTACATTCAACAACTTAAACATCTTATAATTCATTAATCATATCTAACAACTTAAACTTTCTTAACTAGTGTCACTATTCTTCCTATATTAGTCATATACTTCATCTTATATTATCAATAATATCACATACATCATCACATATCATCATTAGTAAACATGTAGCATCATATCATAAATCACATAGCATCATACCATAAATCACATAGCATCTTATCATAAATCACATAGCATCTTATCATAAACAACTTCATAATCAATCATCATAAGCAACTTCGTAATCAATCATCATACACATCATAATCATTCATCATCTTAAGCATCATAATCATTCATAAAGCACTTCATTAATAGCTCATCAACTTGACATCTTAACATCTTAACATCTCGATAACTTGATATCTTAACAACTTGACATCTTAACAACTTGACCTGACAATGCATCTAGACTCAACTATGCAACTCTTAACGTCTTAAACCATCTTTGATCATCATGAAAATGCAAATGCATGTGGTACCATTTTAGGGCATAAGCCCTCATCATCGTGGTTGAGCATAAATATACTCCTAGGGCATAAGCCCTCATCGTCGTGGTTGAGCAAAAGCTCCATCGTCGTGGTTGAGCAAAAAGCTCCATCGTCGTGGTTGAGCAAAAAGCTCCATCGTCGTGGTTGAGCAAAAGCTCCATCGTCGTGGTTGAGCAAAAGCTCCAGGGCATGAGCCCTCATCTTTAAATGAGTATGCATGGACTCAACATCTTACGTCTTAGAAGCTTTATGAACATCTATGACATCCTAACATCTTGATATCTTGACAACATAACATCTTAACAACTTGATGACTTCATAACGACTCGACGACTTAACAACTCTTATCATCTTAACGTCTTAACATCTTAACATCTTGACAACATATGGATCACATAAATAATTCATGTCATATCATAATATAACAATATCAAATGATAATAAACAACATCTTAAAACATCATATTCATCAATCATAAACAACTTCATATAACATCGTATTTAAACATCGACAATAATTCACTATGTATCTTTGTAAAAACATAATAAATTATCCACAACATATTTTCATGTCAAACCAAAGCTACTGGAAAGATATCACAAATATCAACAACTTTCATGTTTAGAACAAAGATCAATTCAAAACAGAAACATATGAACAAAACGCAAAAACATGAAACAGAGAATGCTGTCACCGTACAATTTCGCTAAGACCTCCCTGTAGTATTTTAATCATAACTCAAAGAACAAACATTATTTTCATGTCAAACCAAAGCCACTAGAAAGCTAACAAAATTATCTAAAACTTTCATGTTTACGCCTAAGACCAATTCTGTACCGATCAATACCAGTTTTTATTTTAAATTCGGAAAAGTTGTGCTGAAAGTCCATAAAAATTCACTGTGACCTACGTGCAGTAATTTGACCATAACTCAAGCTCTATAAATCCTATTGACGTGAGACCAAAGGCATTAGAAAGCTAACATCCATACCTACAACTTTTGTGTTTACACCTAAACCTAGTTCGGAACTTAAACTTGTCAAACTGAGACAATAAAAACGCGTTTTGCACATTGACAGCAAAATCGCATTCAGCTGCGATTTCGCTTTGGGGAAATCTTTTCCACTTCTTATTCGATCCAATACTCTCCAAACTTGACCCTAATCATTACCCTATGATTACCCTATCATTAGAACACTAATCATTCATCAACTTACTGTATGCAAATTCAAAGGGTTCTCAAATCTATTAACAACCTATTACAATTATTAAACCCTAATTCTTAAACTCACCAACATCTCATCCAATTCCATGGTTTTAACCTCAAAACTACATCCAATAATCATCATATGGGTTATCTAAGGACTGTATACAATTTCTACATCAATTCAACAAGTTTTCATCATCTAATCATCAAAACTCTCTCAAAACCCTAATTCTCAAATTCTCACAAACTCTCCCCAACTTGTTAGATGCAATCTAATGATTTAACAACTTAATATTAATGCAAGATAGTCTCACCCTCACCTTAGATTAATTCCTGAATCAGCGGCAGCGTTCTTCTTTCCTAAGGTCTTCTCATCTTCTCTTGACTTTTCTCTCCTCTTCTCTTCTTTCTTGTTCTCCTCTTTTCCAAAAAGCGGTTTCCGGTAAACTCTTTCTAACCTAAGCTTCTCTATTTATAATACTAAACGCTCTTCCTAAATCTATTTTGGCCCAACAACTTATTCTTCTTTCTATTCTAACCCCCTTCTTATTTCTCTTACACCTCAAAACTACTCTATTCCTCATAATCTTATTTATTTCTAAATTAAATATATCTCTCCCCCACTTAATAATAATAATACACCAATAACAAATATATCTCTAACAAATAACAAATATATTTCTACACCAAATAACAAATATATCTATAACAAATAACAAATATATTTCTACACCAAATAACAAATATATCTATAACAAATAACAAATATATTTCTACACCAAATAACAATTATATTATGCTAGTAAATACCAACATATAACATAAGAAAATATCACATAAATCATGTAAATCATACCAATCATATAAATATATTCTAAAACTAATTAAAATAATTAAATAAAAAGGAGGGCGTTACAACTCTCCCCAACTTAAAAGAATTTCGTCCTCGAAATTCAAGCACAAGAGAAAATAAATTTAATTATTGTTTCTTCAAACAAAACACAAAACCACATCAATGTTAGTCAGTTAAACATGATCGCATAATAAAACATAACTACTAACTAGAAAACATGACGACACGACACAACGACTCTTCTACTTGGCCGAACGGACCGACCTGCTCTGATACCAATTGTAACACCCCGTTTTCCCAACGTAAAAATTTCTTAAATAAAATCAGAGTTTTTCATCATAAAACGGAATGTCACATTTCTTAAAAAAACGTAAATGGAATAATAATTTATCCTTCAAAAATATAACAACATAATCTTTAAAACTTCGCAGCGGAATAGTTTGACAACTTAAATAATCTTTGGCACAAGGGCCTCAATATAAAGTTTCATAAAACTTAGTTCAACATCAATTCTTGAAAGATTCATAAAGTAATACGTAAGGAACAGAAAGTAAAGACATAATCCCATCCCGTTACGTATCAGAGCACCTAAGACACACTTGTGAGGAGTCCACTCACGACCGCAACTAATCCTGGTTACCTGCAAGTTACCCATACGAAGAGCAACATTTCCAAGCAGAGGGGTGAGATTTCTCAAACAATAATATAAAGCATATAAGTCATATAAAGTACATTCAACAACTTAAACATCTTATAATTCATTAATCATATCTAACAACTTAAACTTTCTTAACTAGTGTCACTATTCTTCCTATATTAGTCATATACTTCATCTTATATTATCAATAATATCACATACATCATCACATATCATCATTAGTAAACATGTAGCATCATATCATAAATCACATAGCATCATACCATAAATCACATAGCATCTTATCATAAATCACATAGCATCTTATCATAAACAACTTCATAATCAATCATCATAAGCAACTTCGTAATCAATCATCATACACATCATAATCATTCATCATCTTAAGCATCATAATCATTCATAAAGCACTTCATTAATAGCTCATCAACTTGACATCTTAACATCTTAACATCTCGATAACTTGATATCTTAACAACTTGACATCTTAACAACTTGACCTGACAATGCATCTAGACTCAACTATGCAACTCTTAACGTCTTAAACCATCTTTGATCATCATGAAAATGCAAATGCATGTGGTACCATTTTAGGGCATAAGCCCTCATCATCGTGGTTGAGCATAAATATACTCCTAGGGCATAAGCCCTCATCGTCGTGGTTGAGCAAAAGCTCCATCGTCGTGGTTGAGCAAAAAGCTCCATCGTCGTGGTTGAGCAAAAAGCTCCATCGTCGTGGTTGAGCAAAAGCTCCATCGTCGTGGTTGAGCAAAAGCTCCAGGGCATGAGCCCTCATCTTTAAATGAGTATGCATGGACTCAACATCTTACGTCTTAGAAGCTTTATGAACATCTATGACATCCTAACATCTTGATATCTTGACAACATAACATCTTAACAACTTGATGACTTCATAACGACTCGACGACTTAACAACTCTTATCATCTTAACGTCTTAACATCTTAACATCTTGACAACATATGGATCACATAAATAATTCATGTCATATCATAATATAACAATATCAAATGATAATAAACAACATCTTAAAACATCATATTCATCAATCATAAACAACTTCATATAACATCGTATTTAAACATCGACAATAATTCACTATGTATCTTTGTAAAAACATAATAAATTATCCACAACATATTTTCATGTCAAACCAAAGCTACTGGAAAGATATCACAAATATCAACAACTTTCATGTTTAGAACAAAGATCAATTCAAAACAGAAACATATGAACAAAACGCAAAAACATGAAACAGAGAATGCTGTCACCGTACAATTTCGCTAAGACCTCCCTGTAGTATTTTAATCATAACTCAAAGAACAAACATTATTTTCATGTCAAACCAAAGCCACTAGAAAGCTAACAAAATTATCTAAAACTTTCATGTTTACGCCTAAGACCAATTCTGTACCGATCAATACCAGTTTTTATTTTAAATTCGGAAAAGTTGTGCTGAAAGTCCATAAAAATTCACTGTGACCTACGTGCAGTAATTTGACCATAACTCAAGCTCTATAAATCCTATTGACGTGAGACCAAAGGCATTAGAAAGCTAACATCCATACCTACAACTTTTGTGTTTACACCTAAACCCAGTTCGGAACTTAAACTTGTCAAACTGAGACAATAAAAACGCGTTTTGCACATTGACAGCAAAATCGCATTCAGCTGCGATTTCGCTTTGGGGAAATCTTTTCCACTTCTTATTCGATCCAATACTCTCCAAACTTGACCCTAATCATTACCCTATGATTACCCTATCATTAGAACACTAATCATTCATCAACTTACTGTATGCAAATTCAAAGGGTTCTCAAATCTATTAACAACCTATTACAATTATTAAACCCTAATTCTTAAACTCACCAACATCTCATCCAATTCCATGGTTTTAACCTCAAAACTACATCCAATAATCATCATATGGGTTATCTAAGGACTGTATACAATTTCTACATCAATTCAACAAGTTTTCATCATCTAATCATCAAAACTCTCTCAAAACCCTAATTCTCAAATTCTCACAAACTCTCCCCAACTTGTTAGATGCAATCTAATGATTTAACAACTTAATATTAATGCAAGATAGTCTCACCCTCACCTTAGATTAATTCCTGAATCAGCGGCAGCGTTCTTCTTTCCTAAGGTCTTCTCATCTTCTCTTGACTTTTCTCTCCTCTTCTCTTCTTTCTTGTTCTCCTCTTTTCCAAAAAGCGGTTTCCGGTAAACTCTTTCTAAC
Source organism: Medicago sativa (assembly GCF_051527215.1). Lineage (NCBI taxonomy): Eukaryota > Viridiplantae > Streptophyta > Magnoliopsida > Fabales > Fabaceae > Medicago > Medicago sativa. The sequence goes on along the minus strand of NC_140756.1, from coordinate 30,821,019 downwards.
CTAAGCTTCTCTATTTATAATACTAAACGCTCTTCCTAAATCTATTTTGGCCCAACAACTTATTCTTCTTTCTATTCTAACCCCCTTCTTATTTCTCTTACACCTCAAAACTACTCTATTCCTCATAATCTTATTTATTTCTAAATTAAATATATCTCTCCCCCACTTAATAATAATAATACACCAATAACAAATATATCTCTAACAAATAACAAATATATTTCTACACCAAATAACAAATATATCTATAACAAATAACAAATATATTTCTACACCAAATAACAAATATATCTATAACAAATAACAAATATATTTCTACACCAAATAACAATTATATTATGCTAGTAAATACCAACATATAACATAAGAAAATATCACATAAATCATGTAAATCATACCAATCATATAAATATATTCTAAAACTAATTAAAATAATTAAATAAAAAGGAGGGCGTTACACATTCCGCGCTTCTGCTCAGTATCTCCCCAAAGAAACCCACATTGAATGATCTCTATCTCATCACAAATGGGTTTAGGAATCTTTGCATACTGCATGTGGTAATAAGAAATAGATATAATAACTGACTGAGACAGAGTAATTCTTTCTACCATACTAAAAATTGTTGCTTCCACTTAGCTATCCTCTGCTGAATTTTCAGGGTAATGTGATTAAAATTACCTCTTGTAGATCTTCTAGATAGTTGTTATATTTGCTCCCAGGTACCTACATAAACTTGTAACATGAGAGAAATTAATGTATTGTAAAATATCTTCACGAAGATGATTATCAACATTTTTGAAAAAGAAGATTCATGTTTTCTGGCTATTAATCTTTTGGCTAGACGCTTGGTAGAAAAGATCCAACTAGTGCATAACAAATTGAGCTCACTCTAAAGAGGCCTCTGTAAAAATGAGCAAATCATCAACAAAAATAAGGTGAGATATTTGAGCACCATATCTAACAGCACACAAGGTTTCTAGTACTCCGCCTCAACCTGGTCAACATAATATGCGGAAGCCTTTCCATATAAATGACAAATAAATGAGAGATATGATCTCCTTGTCTTATACATCTAAAAGGAATAGAAATTTATGTTTTCTCACCATTCCACAATATTTTATGGACAATTTTCATTGAATTTTGAGTTAAGCTAATATGCTTTCTCCATATTGATCTTGATAGACATAAACATTTTTTCACCTTTCATTTTAGACATGGAATATACCATTTCTTGAGCCACAATGATATTATGATGGATGCTACTATCCGATGTAAAACTCTATTGGTACGAGGAAATGATATCATTAAAAAATGCTCAATCTTATCAACAATAACTTTAGATATAAATTTGTAAATAATATTTCCAAAGATAAATAAACTATTTCATGGTAGGGTCAACCTCGTCGTGGGATCCACATTGTCTCATGTGAACTTCTCCCATTACTTTGAGGGTCCCGACTCTTCCCACACACCTGAAGAGATCACCATTAACTCCTTTTGTACAAGTTCCCGTCCATCAACACATAGTTAAAAATTAAATTTTATCTCTGTTAACAAATAAAACAAGAGAAATGATATTTTGACAACCATTTGCCAACAACTTTTTGACAACTTTCTCTCTCATACTCACAATATGTTTTTATTCTCTCTCTTACTTTTTCTCTCTTTTTATTTTCAACCAATAGAAATAGAGGAAAATGAAGTTGTCATGAAAGTTGTCTATTAATAGTTGTTCATATATCATTGCTCATAAAACAAACACAGACTTTTGAAAATGAAAATAGAATAAAGCCTATTTAGTGTTTGACAATTTGTTTGCGGCCAAATTTATTCTCAAAGAAAAAATAAAATCAAAATAGTCATTGTCATTTTTATATTAAAGATAAATTAGTCTATTTATTAATTATGATTCATATTTGACTAATTCGTTGTCGACGTATGTCGGTTAAAGTGATAACATATGTGCTGACATTACATTGTATATGCATGGATTGTGATTTAAACCCTAAATTTCACACTTTTTTTGACTTAATGGTGGATTTCTAAACACTAAACTATTAAAAAAAAACAAAAGATGATGACATGTCAATAACACATGTCACCATAGATTCTTACACATTATCACTTTAACAAAGTATGCGAGTAACAAACGATTAAATATGAATCAAATTAACAAAAGACTTTCCTCTTTCCTATGAAATGTGAAAAACTCGTTTGAATATATATATATATATATATATATATATATATATATATATATATATATATATATATATATATATATATATATATATATTACTCCTTCAGGTCACTAATAAGCAAAAGTCAACTTTTTAGATTCATTCAATAAATGATGTATTTAGTCAATATACATCATTTATTGAATGAATCTAAAAAGTTGACTTTTGCTTATAATAGTGACCGGAGGGGGTAGTTTTTAGAGTTTTGTTAACGAGTGCCTTGGGGCACTCTTTAAGGATCCAAAAAGAAAAAATTATTTTATAAAAAAAATTAAATTTTTTGATTTCCGATGCATTGATTACTCATATTTTTAAAAAATGTTACCATTTAAATGACTTAAATAGTTCGCGGGGCACTCGTTTACATTTTCGTATTTTTTATCATTGAACTAATTTATGCATTGTTATTTTTTTTTCTGCGAAATTATACGAGATGTCCTTTAAGTTTGAGGTTTGTAAGATATTGATCTTTTAATTTTATCCTTCTGCCACATCATCGTTTTTGTAATGTTTGGTTTCTGGAAGGACTAAATTTAAAACATTTACAAACTTATAAAAGACTTATGTGTGACCAAAATAACTTAAATCACCAATCTGTTATAAACCAAAGGATGATCAAAATAACTTAAAACTAATTTATTATAAACCTCAAACTTAAAATATGGTACTTTAGCCTCTTTTTTTTTTTTTGGTTAATGATGCTTTACCCCCTGTAATATATATCATTTCTGGGTTTATCCTCTATAAATATTTTTTTATTTACCCCCTATAAAATATTTTTTTCTTCAACATACCCCCTAATAGGCCATACAAAAACCAAAATTTCTGAATTTTTTTTATTTTTGTATGGCGGTATTATGAAAAAAAAATTATTTTACAAGAGGATAAATAAAAACAATATTTTTACAAGAGGTAAATCCAGAAATGACGTACATTAAAACACTATTAAACTTTTTTTTTTCCCTAATCAAAAACTAAAATGGTCTCGAGATAAATTGTGACTTGTGAGCAATGAAACTAACTAGGACTCAAACCATTCATTTCAGAATAATCTCTTTTATACGCAATCGACCCCAATTACAGAAAACGACACCATCATCCACATGCAGAAAGCTATAAAATCATAATGAAAAACATGGTTTCGATTGAAACTTTCAATAAGCACTTAATTGAAAGTGTATGTGCAATTATCGTAAAGGGTAATTGGAACAATCTCTTAAAACCCAAAACAGCTTCTACACTCACTTCAACCACCATTCACCAAGTTATCTTGCACCTCAAGCAACACCGTTATGAACCCTTTTTCATCTTCCATTTCTTCAAATGGGTTCAATCCATTCCACATTACACTCATTCCTTACAATCTTCATGGTCCATGATTCACATACTCACCAAACACCGCCATTTCAAAACTGCACAGCAGGTGCTTGATAAAATGGCGCAAAGGGAAATTCTTTCATCGCCTTCGGTTTTGACTTCTTTGGTGAGGATTCATGATGACCCGGAAGTTAATTCGCATGTTTTGAGCTGGATTGTGATACATTATGCGAAATCGAAGATGACCCATGATGCGGTTCAGGTTTTTGAGCAGATGAGTTTGTGTAATTTGAAGCCACATTTGCATGCTTGTACTGTGCTTATGAACTCTTTGTTGAAAGATGGTGTTACTAGTATGGTGTGGAAGGTTTATAAGAGAATGATTCAAGATGGGGTTGTTCCGAATATTTATGTTTATAATTGTTTAATTCATGCTTGTTCAATTTCGAGAGATGTGGAGAGAGCAGAGTTTATATTGAATGAGATGGAAGTGAAGTGTGTGGTTCCTGATATTTTTACATATAATACTTTGATAGCTTTGTATTGCAAAAAGGGTATGCATTATGAGGCTTTATCGGTCCAGGATAAAATGGAAAGAGAGGGAATAAATCTTGATATTGTTAGTTACAATTCTCTTATTTATGGATTTTGCAAAGAAGGGAAAATGAGGGAAGCTATGAGGATGTTTGGCGAAATCAAAGACGCCATTCCGAATCATGTTACATATACTACATTGATTGACGGATATTGTAAAGCGAATGAATTTGAGGAAGCTCTGAGGTTGCGTGAAATGATGGAGGCTAAGGGATTGTACCCTGGTGTTGTTACTTATAATTCGATTTTGTGCAAGCTGTGTTCAGATGGCAGGATTAGGGATGCAAACAAACTCTTGAACGAAATGAGTGAAAGAAAAGTCCAAGCTGACAGCATCACATGTAACACACTGATAAATGCTTATTGTAAGATAGGAGATTTGAATTCTGCTTTGAAATTTAAAACTAAGATGTTAGAAGCTGGACTAACGCCCAACTCCTTTACATATAAAGCACTGATTCATGGATTCTGCAAAACTAGTGAGCTCGAAAGTGCTAAGGAACTATTGTTTGGTATGCTCGATGCCGGATTTTCTCCAAATTATCGCACTTATTCGTGGATTGTAGATAGCTATTGCAAGAAAGACAATACTGATGCAGTTCTAGCTCTGCCAGATGAGTTTTTGAGTAAAGGTTTTTGTCTTAATATTTCAGTCTACAGGGCATTGATAAGAAGGTTATGCAAGATAGAGAAGATTGAATGTGCTAAAAAGTTATTATATCATATGGAAGGGAAGGGTATTTCAGGTGATAGTGTTATCTACACTAGTCTCGCTTTTTCTTACTGGAAATCAGGGAACACAAATGCTGCCTCAGATATGTTAGAAGAGATGGCTAGGAGAAGGTTGATGATCACTGTCAAAATATATAGATGCTTTAGTGCTCCTGATGTTAGTCAAAACAAAGTGTCACAGATGTTCTGGGATCATGTGGTGGAAAGGGGTCTGATGTCAAGAAATACAATGTATAAAATACAGCAAATGCTGATGTGATATGATGATGATGATGATGATTTTGCTTATTCAAAAGTAGCTTTTTCCTGTAATTGTTGGCAATTTATTTCTTCTGGTTACCAGAGGGTATTCCTTCATGTTTTCACTTGTCATGTAGGGACACTTTTCTAACCTTGTATGTTAGCTATCATAAATCATATTATTTCGAAACCTGTTTATGCATTATTTGAGGCAACTGTCCATTGCTTAAACATCCTTTTTTTGGAAAACCAAATTGGGAAGATTGGAAGACTATCTGGGCATACAAATTTCCAAACTCATTATATTTATTCATGTAAAAGTAGGGATAGACTATCTGTGGCTCTGTCAAAAAATTAAACAAAGTTGCTTTCTGCTTTGTTATAAATCTCTGCTAAAATGGAACAAATGCTTGGCAGTTGGGATGTGATGGAATATATAGCTGCTTTTTGTTTTCCGAAAAATTGATGGTCTGTTAACTTGGTAACATAATGTTTAGATAGGTATATCCAAACAAAAACAATTCCCACTATTTTCTGTTATAAAATGTTGATAAAACAGTTATTTCTTAGTTCTCTCATTGCCATTGGACATTGTGAACTTCATTTTCAAAATAATTACATGTAATTTTTTAGCTAATGCTTTCTCCATGCTTGTTTTAAATCATTTGATTAGAACTTGGATATTTTATCTGGTAGGTTTTGCTTATTTGGATTGATTTTCAAATGATTGTGATGAGAATGTGTGGGGTCTTGCAAGGTTGTATTGGATCCCTTCAGTGGAAGTCAACATAAACCAGCTGTGTGCAATACCAATGATACAGGTTGAGTTTGTTTCTGTCTCTTCTAAGCCTTGCTGATCCACATATTTATCTCTGTTAATAGCATACTCTGATCAACCTCGTAGGTTGTTTTAATATCCATGTGAAATTTCTATGTTATAAGAGGCCATTATCAAGGGCGGAGGCATATAATGCAACTATAGTTATTACTATTCAAAACTAAAGTCACTGTTTCTATAGAATAGTTCAGCTAATATTACAAATTCTGAAAGATTGTACTTTTCAAAATGTTAAACCAACAAAACACAGTAAATTTGAGAGCGTTTATTATAAAAGTGGCAGGGGCCAAGCCCTGGGAGATGTATACATAGCTCTGCTCAGACTATAACTAATGTGTTATGGCTCCCCATCTGCAAGGATTAATCTGAATTTTATTATATACACACATCAAAAAAAATTCAACTAGGCATTTATTCTAACAACGTATATTGATATATACTATTGTATACATACTCCTTTCGGTCATATATATCATATTTCGTATAGGAGTGCTAAAATGGGTTGATGCCATTAGGTTGACCGGTTTAATCCACCCTTTTTGCTGAGGCAGATTGAGATTTTCAATCTGTCTCATTCAACCCCTGTAGAATCCATAAAATGGATTGCGAGTGGGTTGACCTGTCGAGCTATTTTTTATCCGAATACTTTTTTGAAACTGAGGATGTGGAGAGGGCAGAGCAATTGCTGAATGAGATGGATGTAAAGGGTGTGGGCAGGACACTAACTGGCAGAACCAACAACCAAGGTTAGTTTGTTGATCTCATCTCAAATTTTTGTTGTATGGTTGCTTGTTGTATGCTTCATACTTTATTTTTCAAAGATTGTTGGTTTTTTTTTTTGAAGGGTCAAAGATTGTCTGTTGTATGCTTCATGTTTTGAATGGTTGCAGGTTGCATGCTTCATGATTCATGTTTTAATTCTATTTTATTGAATCATATTATCATTGCAATTTGCAACTGCTGCATAGTGTCGAAAACAAATACTATTTGGGAGGAGAAACTACAGTCTAGTCTGTGATATTATATACCATTCCACTGAAGATAATAAATTAGATATCTGAAAACAGATTGAATAACAAGAAGTAAAACTAACAAAACAGAAAAGTGAGTTAAGTGGCAGTGGAGGAAGAACTTTTGTATATAATAATGACCACTATTTGTAAATGAATCAAGAGATTTAACATAGCTTCATTCCCAAAAATTCCTTACATTGCAGTTTATGTTGGGATAGTACGGTGGTCAACATAGACATTTGTATCAATTGTATTACGATTTCTGTGTTTAGGAAGTTTTTGGATTATATAATCCGAAAATCCCTAAAATGGAGTTCGGATTATATAATCCGAATAGGGTATTTTCTGAAGAGAAAAAAAGAGGGCGTATGAGAAGAGGGTAGGGTGGAAAAAGAAACAGTCATTGTTTTTTTACTCTTCTCATATAATAAGACCTCTTTAAACAATGAAATTATTTGATAGACACCAAAAAATCCATTGACACCTTGAGAGAAAGAAATAGATAAGATGATGTGATAGATGTGATATGTTGATGATGTGATGGCAAAGAAAATATAGAAAGAAAATTAGGCATCGAATAGATGTATGAGAGGAAATGCATATTAAAAAAATAAAATAAAAAAATCAAGGAAATGCAAGTTGAATGAATTCATGTGAAATTTATTGGGAGCATTCATTCGGTTTATTTATTGATTGATTAGGTATCCCACCTTCATTGAATTTGCTTAAATTATTCATTAGTTAAAATCAAAAGAATAGAGCACTGATGATACTAGTAAATAGAATAAAACCCACTTGCATGAATTTTGTTGATTCCAAAATTCCTTTTTGAATTGAATCATGCACTTTCACTAGCATACTATCATATGAGATCCATGGTCACCAGTCACCACGTGACACAACTAGTTGGATAACCGAAATGTATTTTCGGAATACAATAGAGCGCGTGAGAAGAGAGTACGGTGGGAAAAGAAATTACCTATTATCTTTGTCTTTTTGGGAAGACTCAACAGTCAACAATATGTGTTGGCCAGCTATCAATATAATTATGCACCATAATAATAAAATATAGTTAAAGATGCTTAGCAATAATAAAGTATTAACCTTTTAATATATACTAACTCCCAAGAACTCTCCTATGGTTCCAAAAATTATTCTTTTTTTTTTTGTGGCGGCCGGGGTTTGAACCGCGAACTTTGCATATTTTATGCATTGTCCATACCAACTGAGCTAAGCTCACGAGGATTCCTAAAATTATTCATCGGCAGAAGAAGTCACGTGAAGCTTCTTGGTAGAAGAAGAAGTCACGTGAAGTTTCTTGGTAGAAGATTCTTGAAAGCATTCCCTCCTTGGGTTTATTTATTTAGTCTGTGTTTGAAAGTTTGAAGAGGGATGGAGGGGGATGGCTTAAGAAGGATGAGATTATAGAGAAATATAGAGAAATCTTTTAAAAAATGAAGTGTTTTTTTAGTCAATAATAAAAGAATACTTATAATTAAAGTACTTTTATTTTTGCGAGTTCTCTAAATTAAGGAGATTTTGTATCAGGAAGGAAGCTAAGCCCCTCATATATTAAATTTAGGTCTCCCAACAAATCATTAGATTTTATAAACAAAAATAATTTATATGTGGAATAAAGAGACTTCATATATTAAATTTTGCTTTATGCATTTGCCTACAAATCAAAATTATTGGATTTAATCAAAACAATAGAACACTGATGATACTCGTAAGTATAATATAACCCACTTGCATATTGAATTAATTCATGCACCTTCACTAGGATGAACAGCCATCCAAAATGTGTTTTTATCAAAACTTTGGAAGACTCAACAACATAGGATGAACAGCCATCAAAATAATAAAATAGAAAATAAAAGATGCTTAACAACAACACAAAGTAATTCCTATCATTCACAAAGTAGCTCATCAGTATTGCATTGAGTCAGCTGCACCTTGCATTTGCAATCCTTTCTTTGATATCTGCTTGATTTCTCCCTTTCATTTCATTTCATTTCGTGCCATGGCTGTTGAATTGGTTGGTGGTGCTCTTCTTTCTGCTTTCCTTCAAGTCACATTTGAAAAGCTTGCTTCTGCTGGAATCGAAGACTACTTTCGAGGAAGAAAACTCAACGAGAAGCTGCTGAAGAGGCTCAACATCACACTTCTGTCCATCAATGCTGTGGTTGATGATGCAGAACTAAAGCAGATCAGAAATCCAAACGTGAGAGCATGGCTTGATGCTGTCAAAGATGCTGTGTTAGATGCAGAGGATCTCTTGGAACAAATTGACTATGAAGTTTCCAAATCCAAGCTGGAAGCTGAATCTCAATCTACTAGTAACAAGGTATGGAACTTCTTCGGTGCTTCTTCCAGTTCATTTCACAAAGAAATTGAATCAAAGATGCAAGAAGTACTTGACAACCTAGAATATCTTGCCAGCAAAAAAGACATACTAGATTTGAAAGCAACATCTAGTGGTTTTGGTGTTGGATCAAGTAGCCAAGTGTCAAAGAAATTGCCATCAACATCTTTGCCTATTGATAATGTTATTTATGGCAGAGATGTTGACAAGGAGATTATCTTTGATTGGCTCACATCAGATGCTGAGAATAATAACGACCAACTATCAATAATTTCTATAGTTGGTATGGGTGGGATGGGCAAGACCACGCTTGCCCAACACTTATACAATGACCCAAAGATGGACGGTAAATTTGATGTCAAAGCTTGGGTCTCCGTTTCACAAGAATTTGATGTTTTCAAGGTCACAGGAGCTATTCTTGAGAGTATCACTGGATCTACTAATGACAGTACAGGCCTTGATAAGCTTCAGGTGACGTTGAAGGAAAAACTGACTAGCAAGAGATTTCTTCTTGTTTTGGACGACGTTTGGAATGAAAAACGTGACCAATGGGAAGCTTTGCATACTCCTCTTCATTATGGGGCTAAAGGAAGCAAAATTCTAGTCACCACCCGCAGTAAGAAAGTGTCTTCAATCATGCGATCAAATAAAATGCGTCAACTAGAGCAATTAGAAGAAGAACCTTGCTGGAAGTTGTTTGCTAAGCATGCATTCGAAGATGAAAATCCTCAGATAAATCATGACTTTATGGACATTGCTAAGAGGATACTTACAAAATGCCAGGGATTGCCTCTAGCTTTGAAAACAATTGGAAGTCTATTGTGCAAAAAGTCATCTTTGGTGGAATGGGAAAGCATATTGGCAAGTGAGATATGGGACTTACCAGAAGAGGAGAGCAACATCATCCCCGCTTTAATGTTGAGCTATCATCACCTTCCATCTCATCTCAAGAGATGTTTTTCTTATTGTGCCTTATTCCCTAAAAATTATGTGTTTCAAAAGGAGAAATTAATTTTATTATGGATGGCTGAAAACTTTCTGCAATGCCCTCAACAGAGTATGACAATGGAAGCAGTTGGAGAACAGTACTTCAAAGATCTATTTTCCAGTTCATTTTTTCAGCAATCAAGGGAAAGTGAAATGCATTTTATAATGCACGACCTTCTCAACGATTTGGCAAAATATGTAAACGGGGATTTTTGTTTCACATTCAAATATGAGGAATCAAATCATATCTCGAAAATAACTCGCCACTTTTCATTTTTAGGAAATCAAAATACATCTCCCAAATTAATTGAGACCCTATACAATGCTAAAAGATTACGCACATTCCTACCATTACACGACTATCCCTTTGCTGATAGTTGGAATGACCAGATATTTATAAAATGGTTGCAAGAGTTGTTCTCAAAGTTTATGTTCTTTCGTGTCTTACTGTTGCCTTATTGCTACAATCTGAAAGAGTTGCCTGACAGCATAGGAAATCTCAAGCACCTCAGTTATCTAGACCTTTCCCATAGTGGCATAAAAGAGCTACCAGATTCAGTATGTTCTCTCTCTAACTTGCAAATACTGAAGTTGAGGAATTGCTTCTATTTGAAAGAGCTACCCGTCAACTTATGTAAACTCACTAATCTGCGTTATCTTGATCTGGTTGGAACTCAAGTGAGAAAAATGCCAATGGATGTGGGAAAATTAAAGAATCTTCAAGTCTTGTGTCGGTTTATTGTGAACAAAGGTAGCGAGGCCAATATTCAGCAGTTAGGAGAACTCAATCTTCATGGAGAACTATCAATTACAGAGTTGCAAAACGTTGTCAATTCCTTTGATGCATTGGCAGCAAACATGAAAAATAAAGTACACCTTGAGAAACTAAGTTTATCATGGAATGCGAAAAGTAATAATTCAGAGAAAGAAAGGGAAGTGCTTGAAAAGCTACAACCTTCCAAACACTTGAAGGAGCTATCAATCTTCGACTACGGTGGTACACGATTTCCAGATTGGTTTGGAGATAATTCATTATCGAATGTGGTGTTCTTAGATTTGGTCAATTGTGAAAATTGTATGTTGTTGCCTCCACTTGGAATTTTGCCATCTCTCAAGAAACTGCATATCAAAAGACTATCTGGGATAGTGATGATTGGTAGTGAGTTTTATGGAAATGGGAGTAGCTCTTCTTCAGATCTTATTTCATTTGCATCATTGCAAACCTTAATATTTGAGGATATGGAGGGATGGGAAGAATGGGATTGTAAAATTGTGACCGGAGCTTTTCCATGTCTCAAAGAGCTTTGGATAAGAGATTGTCCAAATCTAAAAGGCAATCTTCCTGAGAAACTTCCTAGTTTGACGACACTTGATATTTTTGACTGCAAACAACTTGCGGGTTCTGTTCCATTGGCTCCATCCATTCATGAATTACGTCTGATTGATTGTGAAAAGCTGCAAGTTCATTATCAACCATCCACTTTGAGAATTCTCAGCATTGGTGGATATTGCATGGAAGGATCGTTGCTTGAATGGGTTGGGCAGACATTATCAAACACTTCTCTCGAATCGATGGAAATCAGGGATTGCCCAACTGTGAAAATTCCCATAGACTGTTGCTATAATTTCCTTCTATCTTTGAACATCACTAGTAGTTGTGACTCTCTAAGGACCTTTCCGTTGGATTTCTTCCCTAAACTCCAATCTCTCCATTTGCAAAAGTGCAGTAATCTTGAAATCATTTCACAGGAGCATGAGCGTGATCTTAGCCTTACACGTTTGATAATTATTGATTGCCCTAAATTTGTATCTTTTCCCAAGGCAGGATTCTCTGCACCCAGTCTGAAGAGTTTGTATATTTGCAATTTGGAGAATTTGAAATCTTTGACTGAATGCATGCACACTCTCTTTCCATCTCTTACTCACCTATGCATATATGATTGTCCACAGCTGGAGTCGTTCTGTACTGAAGGTTTGCCATCAAGCCTAAAATCCATGGATCTTTACAGTTGCTCTAAACTTCTTATCGCCTCAGTAAAATGTGCATTGGGAATCAACACTTCCCTAAAAGGTATGCATATTTACAATATGGATGTGGAGTCTTTTCCTGATCCACAATTGCTTCCCCCCTCTCTTACTTCTCTGCATATCCGTGAATGTGTGAATCTTAAAAAACTGGACTACAAAGGTCTCTGCCACCTCCCATCCCTTCAAGAATTAAATCTCATTGGGTGCCCCAGCCTTCAATGCTTACCAGTGGAGGGTCTGCCTAAATCAATTTCAACTCTAATAATTAATGATTGTTCGCCGTCGCTCAAACAACGGTGTATGGAACCTAAAAGTGAAGATTGGGTGAAGATTTCTCACATTCAAAAAGTGGAAATCGATGGTGTCATAATAACTTGAATTACAAATTCCAAATGATGCCAGTTTTTAGTCAGGTACCTACTCTGGGCACATACATATGTATCTTTGAATTTTAAATTCGACATCTTTGGTGATTTTAGATTATTAATTCTCTATACATTCATCCCTATATTAAAATCTCGTTTATTGGAAATGTTTCACTATTGCTAACAAATAATAGTGTAGCAAAAAATTAGCTAACAATTGCTAGTCGTTGTCAACAATTTATGTTATCATTATGCCTCTGCTGAAGTTGGAATTCTAATTAGAATCTTTGGATATATGTAGTGTTCATGCATTGCGAGGAATGGGGCACCAGGAAAACGGTGAAGCACTGAAGTTCTGGTCGTAGAGAAGACATATAAGAGTTGAAGTTTTAATTAGATTCTTTGTCAACAATTTTGTAATTTGATTTCTTCTGAAATCAATGACAATGAAACTTCTGAAGTGGTCTCTTCAAACTAGACGATTACTTTGTGTTTATGTAAGTCTGAGCTTTTTCTTGGGTATGATACTTCACAGTTGGATTATAATCTTTAAGGAATTAATTGTGCTCATGGAGACATGTTTCAAGTACAGTTTTCAATGATTTGGGGATTTGATTTTCACAGAGATAATTTTCATTTGTTCTTCTCATAGCACACAAGCTTAATTTCGTAAATTTTTTATTTAACCTTGAATTGAACATGTAATCAGTTTCTGTCATGAACAACCGTGTTTGGTATTTTTATGTTCAACATACATAGCTGTCTTTATGAAATTCAATAGAAGCAACATGTGGCCCGAATTGGCTGTGTTTAACAGTTTTTCTTAATTGTGCCGTTGCCTTCATCCGCTTTAACAGGATTATGTAGGGCCACTCATGTTGTTATATAAAGTTACATATGCATATATTTGTCAACATGACATCGTTTATATAATTCCTAATGTTGTTTGTGTATGCATTCATTTTTGTTCACTACAAAATCAGCTTCTGCTTAGGCCCTTCTTTGTCCACTGATCAGATGATCCTATCATATGAGCTTCCCTTTGCTTTGGTTCCACTCCTCATGTTCACTGCTAGCAAAACCAATATGGGGGAACATGTTAAGTTGTTAACTACGCCAAGGTATATATATATTATTTTTTGTTAAGACAAATTTGTACTAATACATTGCACGCAAAATTGACCACAGACTTGCCAAAAATTTTACTCTAAATATGATGAATTTTCCAATATTTAATGTAAATATCATTTTCTTTATAGATTTACATTTTCTGTTGTGCAGTCATGGCCACAAAAATACTGTGCTCTCGATTCAGTGCCAGCAGCTCCAAAGGATCTAAATAAAGGTTAGTATCGTTACATGTTGGTTGACGTTTATAGCCATTTGCCTCTGTATTTTCATGATATACCTTTTGTGAGACCCAGACATTGCTTTTGTTATATATAGCATCACGGATGATATATCCAAATTTGTTAGCTGCATAAAATTTATTTTTGGCAAACATGTTGGAATCCATCTAATTGATATGCATACTTGTAAAGAAAGTGATAGTTCACTTCAACAAACATGGTGTATATAATCTATGCTCTTTTTCAGTGTAGATTCTTAATCTCTTTTTATGTCAATTGTTCAAAACTAATTATAAGACTAATGAGTTGACGGAATCATATTCTTTTTCTTTTAAATACATCTTGATTATATAAATGCACTCTGCTAATTATAAAATGTTACTTTAAACTTGAGGTAGAGATTGATGTGGGTAATAGATGGCCAATCTTATAGTTAGAAATATTATCCATGAAAGACAATTAATTAGTGAAACATCTTATATTAGTTTGACTTTGAGCATAATCCTATTGCTGCTTGGATCAAAATGTCGGTACTAATGGATTCATCAAAAACATATGCCACTGCTAAGAACATATTCTTGACCTGCTTTCTGCAACAAGTTGTCCTTTATTTTGTCCCATTCAAATGGTTTCATTAGAATCTTGTATGAGTGAAAATTAGCTCAATGTAGCAAGTTCCTACTTATGTACTGAATTTTTTGAAGTATTGTATTGTAGGGGGGTGCTACTTGCAAGGACTAATTTTTAGATGTTTTGATTAATCTCTATTCATAGCATTAGCATAGTTTAATGTAAATTTTTTCCACATCATCTAAGTGATTTAACTAGAAATATTGGATAGGGAATTGGAGAATATTTGTTGGCTAGACCACCTTCAAGAAACTCAAGTTTGTCCTTATTTTGGTGATTCCTTTGTTTTATCTCCTACTTTAGCCCACTAACTCTTTGAGCATGTGAAACATTATTTGGTGATTTCATACTAATTCATGTTTTGAATCTCATTGATATTTCTAGGAATAGTCTCGGTAAAAATCCAGATGCAGGTATTGACAAAGCTCTCTGATTTGGGCTCCTTGAACATGTCTTTGTATCAGTTGACTGGAAGTGTACAAGCATACCATCTCATAACACAACCGATATTCCTTCAAGCATGGCTAGCTACCATGAGTTTTAATGTTACTTATGTTGTTTTCTTTGACTTTGTTTGGATCGATGGAATAAGATGCAATCAAGTGGTTATTAAGTCAGATTCTATTGTTTAGATTTTTAAAATATTACGGATATAGTTTTTGATGATGTAATTCTTGTTCTTGCCTCCTTTGCCTCTCTTATTGATTGATAGGAATTTTGATACATTTTCTTGAGTTTTTAGTTTTTTGTTTCTCCCTGTTTTGAGGCTTCATGAATCCATTCCATCACGTATCAATGACGCCATCCTGTTTATGTTATGCATTTTTTTTTCTTTAAAAAATTAACATTAAAAGTTTATGATTGTATTCCATGTTCTGTAGAAATACTATATTTTGAAAAGGCCATAGATATATTTGTTACCTTATCATGTATGATTCAAAATTGCTCTTTTATTTTGCAGCTATCACCTTTGTTTGAAAACTCACATATCCTCTCGTAGAATTTACACATAGAAAGAGTTTTACAACATAATAGATAGCTGCACCTTTACTCAACTGTTAGCTGAGCTCAACTGTTAAGAGGTTACCAAGAAAACAATAATGGGGCAGTTCCATAATGGGGCTAACTTAACCATAGGTAAACTGTCCAACTGCAACTGTCCAAATTGTTAGTAGAGATTTGATATCATTTTATGAATCTTTTAAGTTTATTTATGTATTGTTGTGTTATATGTAATATCAAATTCGTGTAATATTTTTGAATTATGAATGATTATGTAATGGTGTTGGTTATGTTCAAATATTGTTGCTAAAGTGGTTGTACAACTTCTGAAATTGTGGTTTGCGTTACAGGTGCTGAGACAGACCAATTTGTGGCTTGGTTGACAGTATAATTGCCATTTCTTGTATGACTGACAGAAACAACAGTTAACTACTTTTGTCAGAGCGGTAGTCAAGCGAACGACAATTAACTACCGTTAGGGTTAAAAGCGTATTTTTGAGGTGTGAGAGAGCAACTCTTTAAGTGGGAAAAGCAATCTTTTAAAAAAAAAAAATTAGATTTGATTTTTTTTTTTTTTACCAATATTCAATTTTGTTTAAAAAAATTGAAATTCTGCTTTTGTTTTGTCATTTCAACCTTTTATAGATCCATATCAATTATTAGTTTGTTACTTTATATTTTAACAAGAAAATCATGTAAATCTATTTAAGTATTTCCAATATTCTTTGAAGTAATGCTGATTTTTGTATAAATACATGTTTATTAGACATTTAAAATTATGTGACGTTTTTTAATTCAATATAATCTTTTGGTAGCAAGGTGTCTTAGTGGTGGAAGGATGTATGTGGTGTTAGATAGGAAAGAAAGTCTCTCACTAATGTATGT
Organism: Medicago sativa; assembly: GCF_051527215.1. Lineage (NCBI taxonomy): Eukaryota > Viridiplantae > Streptophyta > Magnoliopsida > Fabales > Fabaceae > Medicago > Medicago sativa. The sequence continues at coordinate 30,804,433 of NC_140756.1, read as the reverse complement.
GTTAGTAATAGGACTCTAAGGGCAGAATTTATAGAATACTAGTGGTTTATTTAATAATATTATAAATAAGTAACTGTTACTTGTCTGCAGTAATTGCTGTCTACTAGACTTCTATGTAACAGCTAATAGGACTTAGTATTATAAATAAGATGCAGAGGAAAAGAAAGACATTCAGGGATTGGGATAAAGGATAGGTAGGGAGAGACCAGCTCTCTAATTTTCGGAGGGGAGAGAACCAAGACTCTCTAATTTCTTGGGATTATATTGTAATATTACTATTAGTTTATATTTTGATATCAGTTCCTATCAGTATGTTGTGTTAATCTTAGTAGAGACTTTCTTTAGTGCCTTTTTTCTTTTGTGACACATTCTTTTTCTCGCCTAAAACAAAGTGATGTTTTTTTTTTAAGAAGAACAAAGTGATGATATTAATCTTTTATGTGATTACAAATATAACAATTTTTTTAGAGAATATTAGAAATATAATCATAATCTGTACTATATATAAAGAGATACTTTTAATTTTAATAAAAAATAAAAAAATAGTTTTATAGAGATACTTTTAATTTTAATAAAAAATAAAAAAATAATTCCAAGTAAGTAATAAAAAATAATTCCAAGTAAGTAATAAAATAAGTAATCTATCAAACAATTGATCACAATGCTAATAGTTTCCTTAGATACTATCAATAGATTCTAATAGCTATACGGTTTATAAAGAATTTTGTTGTATATTCTTTAAGCGATGTGGGGCTTTCTTTAGGCTGAAGCATTAAACAAACCAACAAGTTCTTTCTCTCTAGAACCTCTTGTTCATATTCATGGAACCAATACAGAACAAAAAAAGAGAAGAGGGTTATTTTGTTATGCTAACCTTTAACTTGATAACTATATTATTAACAGAATACAAGTTTCCTGCTAAGATAACATCATCCACATATACTAGTAAAACTATGAAGCTTGATTATGTGTGGAGTGTGAAGAGTGGGTGATCTGAGCTAGACTGCTTATATCCTTGAGCAATTAGAAATCCAGTTAGATTCTCATACCATTTTCTACTTGCTTGTTTTAAGCCATAAAGAGATTTCAGCAACTTGCAAACTTAATTTGGCTTTGGACTAGTGCCTCCTTGTGGAACTGAAATGTAAACTTCTTGTAAATCTCAATGTAGAAAGGCATTATTTATATCTAGTTGATGCAAATGCCATGAATTAATGGAGCCAATGCAAGAAAAGTTCTGACTATTGCAAGGTGAAAAAGTATCAACACTACTCTCGGATTTTAGATGGCTATTGCAAGAAAGATAATACAGATGCAGTTCCAGCACTGCCAGATGAGTTTTTGAGCAAAGGTATTTTTCTTGATGTTTCAGTCTACAGGGAATTGATAAGAAGGTTATGCAAGATAGAAAGGATTGAATGTGCTGAAAAGTTATTACATCATATGTAAGGGAAGGGTATTTCAGTTGATAGTGTTATCTACACTAGTCTCGCTTTTTCTTACCGGAAATGGGAACACAAATGCTGCCTCAGATATGTTAGAAGAGATGGCTAGGAGAAGGTTGATGATCACTGTCAAAATCTATACATGCTTATCATGTGGTGGAAAGGGGTCTGATGTCAAGAAATACAATGTATAAAATACAACAAATGCTGATGTGATACGATGATGATAATCTTGGTTATTTAAAAGTTGCTTTTTCCTGTAATTGTAGGCATTGTATTTCTTCTGGTTACCAAAAGGTATTAATTCCTTCATGTTTTCACTTGTCATGTAGGGAGGGACACTTCACTAACCTTGTATGTTAACTATCATAAATCATATTATTTCAAAACCTGTTTATGCATTATTTGAGGTAACTGTCCATTGCTTAAACACCATTTTTCGGAAACCAAATGGGAAAGATTGGAAGAAGGTTCCTCACATTCAATGCATAATAATCTAAATGAGGCAATCACATCAGTTATCTCATGCATATTAATATTCATCACAGGAGGAAGAGGATGACTCAACCTACACAGATTTGTATAATAATTTATCAATTTAATATATGTTTTTGGTATATCTCAACTCATACGTTGACAATTTAGATTATAGTACTATTTACCTTAGCTGCTTGTATCGGCTTCCACTTTCTTCACACACCATTATTTGTCTATTTTTATTTATTAAATTTTGAATGCAACAATTTTGTTGTCATTACGCCACTGCTTAAGTTGAATTTGAACCATATATGTTTCTTAAATTTAGTATTCATGTTTGGTGGCAAAAGTTCTTCCATTTGGTTATTGGGTAAATTCATTTTTTAAATTGCATTCTGCATTCTAATCTTAAATTAGCAAGCTACACTCACTTATATTTTACTAAAACATTATTTTGTTTTTATTCTAATTAAATTTAAATAAAAGGGCAGTTTTGTAACTATCTTAAGAAAGATCCTTAAAAAAAGAAAAAAAATCAATGACATAGTTAAGGTACAAAACATGTAATAGAGACAAACTTTTAAGGAAACAATATTTGAAATGATGAAAGTGGGTGTAAATTAGCAAGCTACACCCACCTAAAAACACTAAGGTGTAAGTTAGCAACATACACCCACTTGATTATATACACTCATTTTTATAAATTTTATCAAATTGTTTACACCTACCTCACTAATTTACACCCACTTTCATCATTCCAAAAATTGTTTCCTTAAAAGTTTATCTATATTACATGTTTTGTATCTTAAACATGTCATTATCTTTTTTGTTTCTTTTTATTTAAGGATCTTCCTTAAGATAGTTACAAAATTGCCCTTCTATTTAAATTTAATTAGAATATAAACAAAATGGTGTTTTAGTAAAATATAAGTGGATGTAGCTTGCTAATTTACACCTTAGTGTTTTTATGTGGGTGTAAATTAGCAGCCCCATATATATATATATATATATATACATACACACACACATACACACACACACTATATATAAAGAAAATTACATCTTTCAGCTCTTTTGGGCTGAATTTTTCTTTCCGAAAATGCCATCAATTTTCAATACAAATTACACATGTAACAAATAGATAAAAATAAATTTAAATATAAAAATAAAAGTGTAACATACACAAATATTCAGTTTTTTCGTTTATCATTTAAAAAGTGTAACAAACAAGATGAGTGTGTCTATACTTACTTTTTCATTATCCCAATGATACCCTTAAACAACAATTTTTTCAATAATAAAGATTATTGTTGGATCCTTAAAAAAAATTGTTGTTTATGTCATTAAAAAAATAAGAATTTAGATTATATTTTTTTTTATATTGTTAGTTTCATTGAAATAGATAATTATGATTAGTTTGATTTGTTATAATTTGAAAGAAAAAAAAAACATTTATAGTTTTAGTTTTAATCAAAATTAAAATTTCATAAAAAACACCGTTCATAATTTTTAAATGTTAGCGCAATAAAAATAGTGGAAAGACGGGCACTTGAGTGCCTGTCTTTTCGCTAGTATATATAATGTTAAGTTGATTGGTTATTTTCCTTAAAAAAAAAAAAAATTGATTGGTTATTTATAGCTCATAGTCAATAGTCATCTACCCACCTGACAAAGAAAAGTAAAAAAATTAAACTTGCTTAAACCATCCATTATTGACTAATGAATAAACAAAACAAGGAGATACAAATTCACCAGAAATTTCACGGAAGCTAGGAGTTTCTTGGAAGCATTTGTTGGGTTTATTTATTTATTTGATCAGGTTGCCCACCTTCATTGAATTTGCTTAAACTATGTTATATCAAACGAATAGAGCACTGATTATACTAGTAAAATATAGAATGAAACTAGTGCTACAAAAGTAGCTAGTATAAGAGGTTTTTATACATCTTATATAAATGTTATTATACCTTTATCTTCTTGGGAAGACTTACTAATATTGGTTGGCCGGCTATCAAAATAATAAAATATGAAAAGGTGCTCAACAACACAACAAAGTAATTTTATTGTTCAGAAAAGGGTTCACGTAGTAGCTCGCTCTATTGCATTGAGTCAGTTGAACTTTGCATTTGCAATTCTTTCTTGATTTCAAGTTGGTTTCTACCTTTCATTTCATCTATGGCAGTCGAACTGGTTGGTGGTGCTTTTCTATCTGCTTTCTTTCAAGTCACCTTGGAAAAGCTTGCGTCTGCTGAAATCGGGGACTACTTTCGAAGAAGAAAACTCAATGACAAACTTCTGAAGAAACTTAAAATCACGCTTCTCTCCATCAATGCTGTGGTCGATGATGCAGAACTGAAGCAGATCAGAAATCAACCCGTGAAAGCATGGCTTGATGCTGTCAAAGATGCTGTCTTAGAAGCAGAGGATTTGTTGGAAGGAATTGACATTGAACTTTCCAGATGCATGCTTGAAGCTGAATCTCAATCCAGTACAACTAGCAAGGTATGGAATTTCTTCAGTGCTTCTTCCAGTTCATTTGACAAAGAAATTGAATCAAAGATGCATGAAGTCCTTGACAATCTAGAATATCTTGCTAGCAAAAAAGATATACTAGATTTGAAAGCAACTAGTAGTAGTTTTGGTGTTGGATCTGATAGCCAATTGTCACGAAAATTGCCATCAACATCTTTGCTTGTTGATTTTGTTATTTATGGTAGAGATATTGACAAGGAAGTTATCTCTAACTGGCTGACATCTGACATTGAGAGTGATAACTATCAACTGCCAATAGTTTCTATAGTTGGTATGGGTGGGATGGGCAAGACCACGCTTGCCCAACATATATACAATGACACAAAGATGGAGGATAAATTTGATGTCAGAGTTTGGGTCTCAGTGTCAGAAGAATTTGATGTTTTCAGGGTAACAAGAGCTATTCTTGAGGGTATTACTGGATCTACAGATGATGGTAGAGACCTAGATATTCTTCAGGTGAGGTTGAAGGAAAAACTATCTGAGAGGAAATTTCTTCTTGTGTTGGACAACCTTTGGAACGAAAAACGTGACCAATGGGAAGCTTTGCAGACTCCTTTTATTTATGGGGCTCAGGGAAGCAAAGTTCTTATCACTACCCGCAGTCTAAAAGTTGCCTCAACTGTGCGGTCAACTAGAATACATCAACTAGAGCAATTAGAAGAGAAAGATTGTTGGAAGTTGTTTGCTAAGCATGCATTCCAAGATGAAAATCCTCGAATAAATCATGAATTTAAGGATATTGGTAAATGGATACTTAGAAAATGCAAAGGATTGCCTATAGCGTTGAAAACAGTTGGAAGTCTCTTGTCCACAAAACCAAGTTTTGTGGAATGGGAAAGTATATTGGCTAGTGAGATATGGGACTTACCAGAAGAGGAGAGCAACATCATCCCCACTTTAATGTTGAGCTATCATCACCTTCCTTCACACCTCAAGAGATGTTTTGCTTATTGTGCCTTATTCCCTAAAAACTATGAGATTGAAAAGGAGCATTTGATTTTATTATGGATGGCAGAAAATTTTCTGCAATGCCCTCGACAGAGCATGAGTATGGAAGAAGTTGGTGAACAGTATTTCAATGATCTATTTTCCAGGTCATTTTTTCATGAATCAAGGGTATATAGAAAACATTTTGTCATGCATGACCTTCTCAATGATTTGGCAAAATGTGTATACGGCGATTTTTGCTTCACATGCAAAGATGAGGAATCAAATAATATATTAAAAACGACTCGACATTTCTCAATTTTAGGAATTCCACATGATGGTTCTAAAATGTTTGAAACCTTATACAATGCTAATAGTTTACGCACATTCATAACATTAAGAATGACACCCTGTGGTACTCTATGGAATGATCAAATGTCTAGTTTATTTATGAATGAGTTGTTCTCAAAGTTCAAGTTCCTTCGTGTCTTGTCGTTCTCTTTGTTATCCCTTGAGAAGAATGAGTTGCCTGACACCATAGGTAATCTCAAGCACCTCCGTTGTCTAGACCTTTCACATACTTCCATAAAAAAACTGCCTGATTCAGTCTGTTCTCTCTTTAACTTGCAAATACTGAAGTTGAGGAGTTGTAGTTATTTTGAAGAGTTGCCCTTAAATTTACATAAACTCACTAATTTGCGTTATCTTGATTTTAGTGGAACTAGAGTAAGAAAAATGCCAATGGATGTGGGAAAACTAAAGAATCTTCAAGTACTGAGTTCTTTCTATGTAGACAAAGGTAGTGAGGCAAATATTCAGCAGTTAGGAGAACTCAATCTTCATGGAACACTATCAATTTCAGAGCTTCAAAACATTGTCAATCCATCTGATGCACATGCAGCAAATTTGAAACATAAATCACACCTTAGGAAGCTAGAGTTAGAATGGAATGCAACCACTGATAATTCAGAGAAAGAAAGGGAGGTTCTTGAGAAGCTACAACCTTCGAAATACTTGAAGGAGTTGTCAATAAGGAACTATGGTGGTACACGATTTCCATATTGGTTTGGAGATGATTCATTATCAAATGTGGTGTCCTTAAAGTTGAGCAATTGTGAATATTGTGTGTTGTTGCCTCCACTTGGAATTTTGCCATCTCTCAAGAAACTGTCGATCACAAGGCTATCTGGGATAGTGGTGATTGGTAGCGAGTTTTATGGAAATGGAAATAACTCTTCTTCTGGTATTGTTCCATTTGCATCCTTGCAAACTTTAATATTTGCAAGTATGAAAGGGTGGGAAGAATGGGGTTGTAAAATTGTGACAGGTGCTTTTCCATGTCTCCAAGAGCTTTCAATAAAAAATTGTCCAAATCTAAAGGGGTGTTTACCTAAGCAACTTCCTTGTTTAGTGAAACTTGAAATTACTTCTTGCGAACTACTTGTGGCTTCTGTATCATTGGCTCCAGCCATTCATGAATTACATCTAATTAATTGTGGAAAGTTGCAATTTGATTACCAACCATCTACTTTGAGAATTCTCATGATTGGTGGATGTTTAATGGAAGGGTCGTTGCTTGAATGGGCAGGTCACACCTTAACACACATATCTGTTGAATCATTGGTAATTGAGAGTTGCCCAAATATGAACATTCCCCTTGATTTTCGTTACAATTTCCTTCTATCTCTGGACATTACCAGTAGTTCTCAGTTCTCACTCTCTACGGACCTTTCCGCTGGATTTCTTCCCAAAACTCCAAAGGCTCAACTTTACAAAATGTAGGAATCTTGAAATGCTTTCACATGATCATAAGCATGATCATAGACTTAAAGCTCTCTCTATTACAAAGTGCCTTAAATTTGTATCATTTCCCGAATGCATGCACACTCTCTTTCCATCTCTCAGTGAACTAACTATAATTAATTGTCCACAACTGAAGTCGTTCTCTGATGGAGGTTTGCCACCAAGCTTAAAACGTCTTCATCTCGCCAGATGCTCTGAACTTCTTATCGCCTCACTAAAACGTGCTTTGGGAATCAACACTTCTCTAAAAAGCCTGTATATTGAAAATGTGAATGTAGAGTCTTTTCCCGATCAAGGGTTGCTTCCCCTCTCTCTTACCACTCTGTGTATCAATAATTGTGTGAATCATAAAAAACTGAACTACAAAGGTCTTTTCCACCTCTCCTCTCTTGACAACTTTTATATTATGGACTGCCCCAACCTTCAGTGCTTACCAGTTGAGGGCATGCATAGATCCATTTCAACCATAGAAATTGAGAATTGTTCATTGCTTGAAAAACAATGCAAGAAACCTAAGTGTGACGTTTGGGGGAAGATATATCACTTTGAAAGCAAGATAATCGATGACAAATATCGCCCAATTTTTATCCAGGTACCTACTCTGTGCACATACATATGAATGTTTGAATTTAAATATCAACATATTTGGCGCTGTTAAATTAATTTTCAACATTCATCTCTACAGTGCAATATTATCTTGTTTATTGGAAATGTTTTACTGTAGTTAGCAGATAATAGTAGCGCAAGTTGCGCCTTAATGGCTAGTTGCTAGTACTTGGTAGACTCGACCTACTTTGGAAATATTAGATAAAGTCTCATGTATGTTTTTGGCATATCTCATGAATTGTTGTAGATTTATATTGGCATACTTTTTACTTGAATTTGCATCTTCTTTTTGAACACAACAAATTTTTTTCCTTCTTGTTTTACATGCATGGATTTCCGTTATCATTATGCCTCTGTTGAAGTTGGAATTCTAATCAGATACGTCGTTTATATTTAGTGTTCAAGTTTTGTGAGGAATGAGGAACTAGTATAATGGTGAAGCATTGAAGTTCTGGAGAAAGAGAAGGCAAAGATATATGAGGCCGGTACACTTGCTGAATTTCAAATTTGATTTCTTCTGAAATCAATGACCATGCAACTTTTGAAGGAGTCTTCAACTACACCAAATAACAAGTCTATGGTTATTAAGTATGAGTTTTTGATTGGGTAAGAGATTTCACAGTTGGATTGTAATTAATCCTTTACAAGGAATTCATCATGCCCGTAGAAACTTGTTTCAAATTCATTTTTGAATGATTTGGGGAGTTGATTTCAACAGGGATTATTGTTTTTTGATTCTTCTTATAAAACATTAGTTTGATGTCATTAATTTTTTATTTTAACCTTGATTTGAATTTTTAAGCAACATGATATATACAAATTTTATTTTATAATTATTAACAATCATGAGGATGGTAAATAAATTTTCTTTGGGTTTATTTTTGTAAACCTGTTGTAACCCTTCTAATTGACATGCATACATGTAAAGAAAGTGATAGCTTAATTCGAGTAGAAGGTAGCAATGAACATCTTCGACAAACATGGTGCATATTATCTCATTTCTTTTTATGTCAATTGGCCTAATCTATTAATATTTTTCAGGCAACTGAAATGCCATCAAACTTGTCTTGGTATTATTTCATATGGAAAGGTATTTCAGGCAACAATGACGTGTAATCTACACTAGTCTCGCTTTTGCTTATTGGAAATTAGGGAACACAAATGCTGCCTTAGATATGTTAGAAGGGATGGCTAGGAGAAGGTTGGTGATCACTGCCAAAATCAAGAAGCTTTCAAATGGTTGTCTTTTCCAGATATTGGGTTTCTTCCCCTCTCTCTCACTTGTCTGTCTATCCATGGTTGTCTGAATCTTAAAAAACTGGACGACAAGGGTCTCTGCCACCTCTCCTCTCCCAACCTTCAATAGTTACCCGTGGAGGGCCTACCTAAATCCATTTCACATCTAGAAATTACCGGTTCTTTGTTGCTCAAACATAGATGCATGAAACCTAATGGTGAAGATTGGGGGAAGATTTCTCACATTCAATGTGTGGTGATCAATGATGTCATAATAACTTGAACTACAAGTTCTAGATGATGCATGAGCTGATTCTCATATTGTCCAGATTTTAAGCAGGTACCTGCTCTGGGAACAAACATATGTATCTTTCAATTTCAAATTTAACATCTTTATTCTTTGCTGTTTTTAATTTAAATTAATTCTCTATACATTCATCCCTATACGACAATCTTGTTTATTGGAAATGTTTAACTCTAGTTTGCACATAAATTTGTTCTTTCTATATTACATGCAAGAATTTCTGTTATCATTATGCCTCTGTTGAAGTTGGATTCTAAAAAGATCCGTTGATTTTATTTAGTGTTCATGCTCTGAGAGGAATGGGGGGCACTAGAAAAATAGCGAAGTTCAGAACATAGAGAAGACAGAGCTTTTTCTTCAATTACACCAAACATCGAGTCTTTTCCATATAGACAACTACTTGGTGGTGATATAAGTCAGTTTTTTCTAGGGTAAGATATTTCACAGTTAGATTATAAATTTATAATCCTTTACAAGGAATTAATTGTGCCCTTGGAAACTTATTTGAAGTACAATTTTCAATGATTCAGGGAGTTGATTTCAACAATCATAAATGTTATTCGATTGAACAACACATAAACTAGTTGTCAACAGCTTCAAGCATCAAAATAATAAAGGTTGGTAAGTTTCTCTCAAAATATCAACATTATGTTCTGTCTTTGAACTGAACTTAAGTTTCTCTCTAAATGTTAACAAGCTACTATTCCATATTTCTAGTCTAGGCCACTTTAAAGAAACTCTAATTTTTATAGCAAATGAATTGAGTTTTTGATTTTATGCAAATTCATGATTTGATGTCATCGATCTTTCTAGGAATAATCTTGGTAAGAATACTGCTGCAGACATTGACAGAGCTTTCTGGACTATTGGGCTCCTTGAACTTGTTTTTGTATCAATTGACTGGAAGTATACTTACTAGCATACCATCTCTCAACTGAAATGCCATCAAACAGGTTACCACCAGTTTCAATATTACTTTTGTTTTTATGTTATGTATTTTTGTCAAAAAATATATTAAACTTTATGATTGTATTCCATTTTCCTTGAATATATATTAAAGGTGTATGATTTTATTCCATTTTGTCTTGATGTTTCAGTTTACAGGGCATGGATACTATTAGATAAAAAGGATTGAATGTGTAGAGAAGTTGTTACTGGAAATCAGGGAACACAAATGCTTCCTCAAATACGTTAGGAGGAAATTGATGATCACTGCCAAAATCTATTGATGATTTAGTGTTCCTGATGGAAAGGGGCCGATGCAAAGAAATACAATGTATAAAATACAAATGTTGATATGATATAATGATAAACTTGGTTATTCAAAAGAAGATTTTTCAAGTAATTGTAGGCAATGTGTTTCTTCTAGTTATTATGGGGCCTTCCTTCAAACTTTCATTTCTCATTAAAAGTCAGAGATTCATTTTTAATTGTTTTGCTAATAAGATTGCTAATATTGGTCTATCAATCCCCACATTCACTTGGTGGGATCATATCTGCGATTCAATTGGGGAAGATTTTAATCGTAATAGGTTAGGATTACCTATGTATAGATTCTTTTTTTAAAACGACTTATATATAGATTTTGTTGATTTGATGTTAGAACCTTTTTATTTCTTCTTTGTAGACCCTGCACTCTTTTTTCCCTTCATCAAGAATTTATCTCTCTGGATTTTGTTGTAAAGTTTTTAATGAGGAAGAGGTTCTTATACACCTTGCTTGTTGTCTTGGGTGTAGAAATCTCGCAAGATGACGTGTTTGCCTCAATAACATGAACAAACTTGATCAATATAGTGTTTGACTCGATCAGTTCCTTGGAATTATACTAAGCGAATATAGAGAAGATTGTTCACATCGTCGTCGTTTTGAAGTTTCAGTCTAATGAACCAAATACGTCGATCTAAATTGATGCTATTTTAGAATTCATTTTGACATGTTAAGTTGGTTTGTGAACTATAATGAACCATACATGTCACTTTACACAAGTTTCAATTCATTGTAAACCCGTAAATTATTGCTGTGTTCTTAACCATACAAACCGTTGGTGCATTCTAGAACACACAAGTAATTACTATATTTAACGGGTTCGAATTCTATAATCCGGACTTGTAGTTTATACGTTTCTTATGTCTGGAGTCTAAATTTTGAATGTTTAGAAAACACCTTTTTCATTAGGTTTGGTTCTGTTAGATTCTGTAACTTTTATATGTGTCTGGATTATAGAGTTTAGATATTTAAATTATCTGAAATACACGTTTGAATTATAGAATTTGAACAAGTAAAAATTGTGAAACCAAATTGCAAGTCACAAAAACATATTAATTGATGTGTATTTAGATTTGAATTAAAAAAATGTAATACTACAGAAGACGACAAAAATGACGTGGAGTCTAGGTCCCTCAGGTGCTTCTGAGGTGTGAAGGTCTTCCAAGTCTGATGGAGTCTTCTATACCTGACTAGGTCTTCTGAGTCTGTTGATCTCTTCATAGTCTGATGATCTCTTGAGCTTATGAGATGCGTCCTTTTCTTATGATCCAATGTGTTGACTTCTGGTTGATCTTTCTCCAGATCTTCTACCATAGTCTTTTGAGCTTCTCTTGTGCTTCTGATGCTGTAACACATGTTCAATACTTTGATGGATATATTATATGATTCTGCACACTTGAACAAATATTAGTATATCTAATTGTTCTTCAATACTTGGTTATCATCAAAACCTCAGCGGAATTGTACAAGACCCTTATTGGTCCAACACGTTACACTTCTAAATCTCAAAAACCAAATCTCGCATGGGAAAGGACAATTAAAACTTTGCAACCACTCCAATCTTTTCTTTTATTTACTTTTCAAATAAATTCTGCTAATTATTGAGTTGAATGAAAATCCTTATGGAGACGATAACTTACTACTTTATTACTTGAGTAAGATTGGGTGCACTATACTAGGAAAACTTCAACAGGCCTGTAAGGAAAACTTCAACAGGCCTGTAAAGTCCAGAATTATGATGTAGTGATTTACACAATTGAGGAAAAGCTCATAAATTACCTCTTAAGGTCATGCTATTTAATGCAATCAAAATAGTTCATGGCAAAATGCAACCCTGATCAAGTATATTACTTTCCAGTTAGTATACCATCACGTAATAAATGAATTGACAAAGGTATGTTCCCCCCTCATATGTATAATGGTAAAGGGAACAAGTCCGGGCTTCGATGCCTCGACAACCCTCGATACACCCTAATGGCGGACAAAGTAACAGCCATAAAGATGGTCCGTAAAATCCCCCAGATGGGCCTAATGTAACACTCCGTTTTCCCAACATAAATAAATATAAAGAATATCAGAGTTTACCATCATAAACGGAGCATCACATTCATCTTTCAACATTTTCCACAATTTAAATAGAACAAAATACTATTTATTAAAACAACCAGTCGTTATAAAAATCCAACAATCATGCAGCGGAATTAGTTTTACATCATCTTATAAAAATCCTTGGCACTAAAAGGCCACAACATTAACATCTTAAATAGTCTTCTTGAGAATAGTTCAACAATAATAAAAGGAAATACGTAACAAGGAAAACATGCATCAGACAATCCCCATCCCGTTATGTAATATCCCGCCTGTCAGTATCGGAATATTACCAGTCGATCGTGTCAGAGAATTAATGTTACGAAAGATAGTTTGACGGAAATAATTATTATGAGATGTCAGCTAAATACGAGTTAAGTATCAGTGTCGTGTTTAACACGCTTGGAGCAAGGGCAATTTGGTAATTGCACGTTTAAAGGATATTTAAATGGTGAAGGCACCAAAATATCTCATTATCCTTATCCATTTCTCTCTCTTAAGTTGTTGGTAAAGACATCCTCCTCCTTCTCTCTTCTTCTCTCACGTCACTCTCTCTTCTCCTCTTCATCAATCTTTCCTAAAACTTCATCCTCTCATGGTAAGCTTTCAAACTATGTTCCCTTATGATCTCTTAAACTTAAGGAAGTGTGGATTTTGTTGGTTTCTCTACATCTTCTCTCAAGAAGAGAATCAAGGGTTAGGGTTTTGGATTGGTAGAGATTCTTATTAAAGGTTTATGCATGAAGTTTCTTCAAGAATGGGTTAGCTCCAACCTCTACAAAGATTGGATACTATTTGAAAGGAGTTACATGCTCTAGGGTTTGGATTAAACTCTCTCTTCACTTTGGTTCTCAAGAGATGTGGTTATGGAAGCTAAGGTTTGGTTATTGACTAAGAGGCTAGGGTTTTAGTTGCTTGAGCATGGAAGCTTATGGTGAAGCACGTATCATGGAGTTTTTGAACAAGATCAAGAATTAGGGTTTGTAAAGTAATGTTGATGATTCTTGTAAGCTTGGGGATCAAATGCAAATCATTAGGTGAGTTCCATAGCTAGTATTCCTTACCTTTGGGATTATGTTATGATTTGTGAGTATAGTATGACAACTTAGTTTTTTTTATAAGTAAGTTAGTTGCCCTTTTCTTGCCTTGCTTACCAAACTTGTCAATACTTGCCATATGAGTGTTTTACAAGTATTTTATGATCAAATATATTCCAATATACTTAGAGAAACTTGGTTTGAGGTTTTTGGGTCAAAAATATCATTTTTGAGGGTTCTGGACTGTCACAACTCACCACGGCGAGCTAGTACTCGCCACAGCGAGCAGAAGCAACAGAGCACATGATTTTCTCGCCTCCTACTCGCCATGGCGAGTAGGTACTCGCCTCCCCAGTGTAGTTGCTCGCCATGGCGAGCAGACTGTGTGGTCACACACGGTTCGCTCGCTTCCGGCAGCTTTGTCATCTTTTCGAACTGTTTTCTTTGAGCAAGAAGTAAACCCCTCAAACCAAGGTCCTATTTGATAGTATTTAGCAAAGTTTTCTTGAGGAAGAAGAAAGTATTTGAAAAGTTAATATAGCATGGCAAATGAGAGAATAGCACAACAAGAATCGGGTAGCAAGATAATCATTAAGCAAGGGAATGAAAGTAGAGCCTTGACATAGTTTGTCAAGAAATAGAATGCTATGCATTAGTAATATGCTTGATAAGATGCGAAGTAATTTAGAATATTATCTTTGTATAGGAGTTAAGTGTCATACGAGTATGGCAAGACGTGAATCGATTAGATATCTATCCACGAAGTAAGTTAAGTAAGCATATAGTTACCTCTAGTGGGATTGTTTAAGGATCCGAGGTAAAAGAGATAGTATGATTAGGTTTAACCTTCATACATGCATAAGACCAAGATTTTGTTAAAGATGTGATGCGATTAATATCATATTCACAAGAAAGTTTAAGCAAGTTTTAAGATAAGAATCATATATGGTCAAGACCATTAAGTAAGAATAGGTGTCGTGTCTCTTGTAATCCTTCCTAGGATGGATTCAAGGGGTTCTACGAGGGGAACGGGCAAGCCGTAAGGGACCCGCATGCCACTGAGGGAGTCCGGTACGCCATAGCTAGGCATTTTATCGGTAGTAAGGGATTAACTTCCGGGGTTACTCCACTCGGGACTAATCCGTAAAATGAACTCAGATAATGTTTGTTTGTTACACGCTAACATAATCAATGAATATGACCATGCATATTGTTCATACATTTATATGTCATGTCATAGAGCCTTGACGTAGATCTTCAAGAACTAGTAAGTTAGCAAGAATCACTTTTGTGATAAGAGATGATATGTTGTTAGATACAACGTATTCAAGCAAGTAGAAGCAAGTAAAGAAAGATATGCCGATGACGATCTTAGGTTTCCCCTAATCGTCCGGTCTAGAACCGTGTCATGATTATGTTATGCTTAGGCCTCGATACGTAGAGTATATTTTGGCATCGCAGTTTTAGATTCCCCTTGACCGCCATGACACGTATAGAAGAGAAGCCTATAACAAGTTAAGATGAGGCTATGACGGCCCTAGTATGCACGACCGTCTAGAAAAGCAAGTCCCCACACACGTATACTCAACCGGCAGGTTGTATTGTAGACACGTGGTGACCGTAGGTTTCCCCCGAGGTTACCTATAGTCTAGGATTAGGTGGAACTCACTGAGACATTATGTCTCATCCCAATCCTTATTTGTTTCAGATATCAGGAAGGATTAGCAAGCTAGTAGCCGAATGGATGTTGCGACAAGCGTTCGTTCGTACCGCTGCAGGATGAGGTGGATATTCAAGGATGCATCTATTATACTTTAGAAAAGTTGAGTTGTATTATTATGTATGAATGCATTTGGTTGTATAATATATTCATTCGAAGTAGTTATTGTTGTAAATTTTTAATGTATCCAGTACTAAAATAATACACATGCTAGACTTTCTAGATACGTCTAATGTGGGTGTTACACGTTACATATCAGAGCATCCTAGACGACACGGCGGAGATTACTCACAACTGCACTATTCTTCTCTACCTGCAAGTTACTCATACGAAGAGCAACATTTTCAAGCAGAAGGGGTGAGATTTCACATTCATTAATAGCAAATAACAATTCATAAAGAGTAATCAACATACATATATTCAACATTAAATAAACATCAATTAACATCATCTATTAATGTCAGAACAGCATCAACATCGTCAAGAACAACAACGACATCACAAGCAATCATCATTTATTTCATGTTATGACGACTCTACAATGCAACAACAACTCCTCATCTTAAACAACAACATCTTAGACAACTTCAATATGCATGTGGTACTAGGTCTAAGGACAACTGTTATTTATGGATCTCTCAAGAACATCATATCCTCATGCTTGCTGAGCAAAGCTGAAGAGGTAAAGTTGTGGCAACAAAAACTAGGTCACTTGAATATGCAAGGAATAAAAAAAGGCTATCTCTCTAGAAGCAATCAGAAGTATCCCCAAACTGGAAATCACTGATAGAAGTATCTGTGGTGAGTGTCAAGTTGGTAAACAGACTCGAATGTCCCATCCTAGGTTGGAACATCAAGGAACAACAAAAACACTTAAACTTCTTCATATTGATTTAATGGGACCAATGCAAGTTGCTAGCATTGGTGGAAAGAGGTATGTTCTGGTGGTTGTTGATAATTTTTCAAGATTTACCTAGGCGAACTTTATCAGAGAGAAATCTGATACCTTTGAATCACTCAAAGAACTTTGCATTCAACTACAAAGAGAGAAAAATAGAGGTATTCTCAGGATAAGAAGTGATCATGGAACAGAATTTGAAAACTCCAGATTTCATGAATTCTGTGCAGATGAAGGAATTAGGCATGAATTCTCATCTCCCATAACACCTCAACAGAATGGAGTGGTGGAAAGGAAGAATAGGACTCTGCAAGAATCAGCCAGAGTTATGTTACATGTTAAGCACCTTCCACTTTATTTCTGGGCTGAAGCTACGAATACAGCTTGTCATGTTCATAACAGAGTCACTTTAAGAACAGGTACTACAACTACCCTGTATGAGCTATGGAAGGAAAGAAAGCCTACTGTAAAATATTTCCATGTCCTTGGTAGCAAGTATTACATTCTAGCAGATAGAGATTACAGAAGAAAGATGGACCCAAAGAGTGATGAAGGAGTTTTTCTGGGTTACTCTACTAACAACAAAGCCTATAGAGTGTTTAACAACAGAACTCAAGTTGTTATGGAATCCATCAATGTGGTGATAGATGATGTGGTTAAAGAACCAATGCTTGAAGTTGTACCAGGTGTTGAAGCATATCCTGAAACATTTGTTCAAAAGAAAGTAATGCCTGAAACGGTTGAAGAACCTGAGACTAACCCTGAAGATACTGAGATGGAGAATGCAGAATCAAATAAAGGACCTTCAATCAGAGTTCAGAAGAATCATCCTCAAGAGCTCATTATTGGAAATCCAGATCAAGGAGTCAGAACCAGAAGATCTAATGATGTTGTCTCCAACTCCTGTTTTGTGTCCAAATTTGAACCTAAGAATGTGAAGGAAGCTCTCATTGATGATTTCTGGATTGAAGCCATGCAAGAAGAACTCAACCAGTTCAAAAGAAGTGAAGTATGGGATCTAGTGCCAAGACCAAATGATATAAATGTCATTGGGACAAAATGGATCTACAAAAACAAGTCAGATGAAAATGGTACTGTTACCAGAAACAAGGCAAGATTGGTAGCACAAGGTTATACTCAAATAGAAGGATTAGACTTTGATGAAACATTTGCACCTGTAGCCAGACTGGAATCCATAAGGTTACTCTTGGGAGTGGCTTGTATTCTAAAGTTCAAATTGTCTCAGATGGATGTAAAGAGTGCCTTTCTAAATGGGTATCTCCATGAAGAAGTTTATGTTGAGCAACCAAAGGGATTTGTTGATCCAAATTTTCCTGATCATGTGTACAAGCTAAAGAAGGCATTGTATGGGTTAAAACAGGCCCCTAGGGCTTGGTATGAAAGACTCACAAAATTTCTGAGCCATCAACGATACAAGAAGGGAGGAACAGACAAGACTTTGTTTGTTAAGAAGGACAAAGGAAGACTCATGATAGCTCAGATCTATGTTGATGATATTGTGTTTGAAGGGATGTCGAATCAAATGGTTCAACATTTTGTTCATCAGATGCAGTCTGAATTTGAGATGAGTCTAGAAGGAGAACTGACCTACTTTCTTGGTCTACAAGTCAGGCAGATGGAAGACACAATATTCATCTCCCTGAGCAAGTATGCCAAGAATATTGTGAAGAAGTTTGGACTAGATAATGCCAGCCATAAAAGAACACCAGCAGCCACTCACTTAAAGTTATCCAAAGATGAAAATGGTGTAGTTGTTGATCAAAGTCTGTACAGAAGCATGATTGGAAGTCTCCTATATCTTACAGCAAGCAGACCGTACATAACTTTTGCTGTAGGAGTTTGTGCTAGATATCAAGCAGAGCCCAAAATGAGTCATCTTGTTCAAGTCAAGAGGATTCTGAAGTACATAAATGGCACCACAGACTATGGAATTCTATATTTTCACAGTGACAATTCCAGGTTAATTGGTTATTGTGATGCAGATTGGGCAGGTAGTGCAGATGACAGAAAGAGTACTTCAGGAGGGTGCTTCTTTCTTGGGAACAATCGAGTGTCTTGGTTCAGCAAGAAACAAAATTTTGTTTCTCTATCAACAGCAGAAGCAGAATATATTGCTGCAGGAAGTAGCTGTTCTCAGTTAGTATGGATGAAGCAAATGCTGGAAGAGTATGATATTCAACAAAGTGTTCTAACATTGTACTGTGACAATCTGAGTGCTATCAACATCTCCAAGAATCTTATACAACACAGCAGGACAAAGCATATTGACATCCGGCATCACTTCATTGGGGATCTTGTTGAAGACAAAGTAGTAACTCTGGAGCATGTGACTACTGAAGAACAACTGGCTGACATCTTCACAAAAGCCTTAGATGTCAAACAATTTGAGAAACTGAGGAGCAAGCTGGGTATTTGCGTCCATGAGGAATTATAGCAATCAATGCTCAGAGTGTCAGGTACTTTTAGCTATAATTTATGCTTTTATTATAACAGCCCAATTTTCGCTAGCGTTATTTTATTATTTTGAGTGTTAGTAAGAATGTTATTTTACCAAGTTACTAGAGAGGGTGTAGTAATTATTTTATTTACCGGTAAGTGACCGTTAGTGTTGTAATTTACCTTTAAGTGAGTAGTGACACTTTGGATGTTAGAATAGAAATGAGTTAGGCCCATTAAGGTTGTGAGATAAGCCCAATTGAATAGAGCACATATATAAAGTCTAGTTGTTGGTGAAAATTAGGTTTCACAACATTTCACATTTCATTTCATTTGAGAAGAGAAGAGATAGAAGCTAGAGAGAAGAACAAGAACAAGGGCTAGAGCTAGAAGAGGGGATTCATCATCTAGGAGCTAAATTGAGGCTTGAATTAAAGATTCTTGGTGTTAGAGGTAAGGGGGTTAGTTTTTGATCATAATTTCATCATTTTTCATTTATACCCATTTTTATGAAATTGATAAATTGAATCTAATTGCTCTGAATTCGTGCATAATTGTTGTTGTTATGATTGAGAGCATGATTTATATGATAATTGCATGTTAGTATGTGAATTAACATGTTGAAATGTGCATTTGTGGGTATATTGTGTTCTTGAGAAATTTTGATGAAAAATGAGGTTGTGATGTTGAATTGTGCATGAATTTGTGTTCATTAGTTGTTGTTGATGATTGTTGAGCTGTTAGAATCAAAATTGTGTAACTGGAATCGTTGTTTATGGATTCATGAGGAGATTGGTGGTTATGTTGGTGTTTTGAAAGAATTTTGTGAATTTGATGAAATGAGCTATGTTGTTGTTTTTAATGCTTGAATCATGTTTGTTTAAGTGTATTGAACCTGTTTTGACCCATAAACACTTTCTGGAAGTTGATTTGGGAGTTGGGGGTTTGAAAATTGGGATTTTGGGCAAAAATGGTGTAAAAACCCGTAACTACTGAAGAAATTCGCTAGAACTGCGCTAATAGCGAAACTGTCTGGAGTTACTACGCTAATAGCTCCAACTACGCTAATAGCGAAATTGCCCAGAAACAGCTTTTCTATTTCGCGTTCTTGCGTCTTTTTCCCTCGTTTCTGTTTTGATCTGGTCTTTGGTGTAAACATGAAAGTTGTAGATAATTTTGTTAGCTTTCCAATGGCTTTGGTTTGACATGAAAATGATTTTTGGTTTTTGAGTTATGAGGAAAATACTCCAAGGAGGTCTTAGAGAAAATTTTACGAAAAATCCGCATAACTATTTCTAAGTCGACCCAAACCTTATGGATTGTTTCCAAACTTCAAACTTGGGTTTTATGAGTTCAATTAAGGTGTTTAATACTATCTAATCTATGAGGTGATGGATCTAACTTGTTGTGATTTGAAAATGGAATTTTTTGTGAAAAGTGATAAAGTGAGACGAACTTTGAGTTCTTCATGAATTCATCGTATTTGGCCGATGAAATCCCTATGTAAACTCTACTGCACCTATAAGTGACTTGTGAGAATACATGTCATAGGCAATTGAGCTTGTAGAATTGGTTTTGGTTCATAACCTCTAGTATTTTTAAATGGTGACTTTTGGAGACGAACTTAGTAGAAATGACTCTTGTTGAACTAAAGTCTTATGAATCTTTTGTGAATGGTCACATATGACTAAATAATTGTATTTGAATGATTGCGAAGGGATGAGAATGATGTTTGTCATAAATTGTTGTGTTATTCCATTTTACTTGAATTATGTGATGTAAATGGAAATGAATTGTAAATCGATGTTGATGAATGTTGATGAATGTTGATGAATCTTATGTGAGATGTGATTGTTGAATGTATGGGCATGATTCTTGATAATGCAATGTTGTTGAGTTGTTGAAATGTAAAGGGAGGTGTACCTTTACATTGTTTTTGGTAGTTGTTATGTTGGAGTTGTGCATTATCGAGTCATTGCTATATGTCCATGCATCATACCATGTTGTTGTTGTTGTTGAAATGTAAAAGGAGGTGTACTTTTACATAGTTGTTGTAAGAGGAGGTGTACTCTTACATGTAAGAGGAGGTGTACTCTTACATAGATGTTCAGTTGGCATCTAATGACTGTTGTTGATTTGGTACCACATGCATCTAGAGAAGAGTCTAGAACATTGCATGCATTTGAATAATTGATGAGTTGTGTCATAATTGAATATATGACTTGGTGAATTGGGTGTTGGTGAAATTTGGTGAATGTTGTGATTATGTGGATTGGTGTATATGTACATTGGTGAATTTTGTGGATGGTTGTGAATAATTATATTATGCTCTAATTGCATGTCTTAATTGTTTGTGCGTATACACTTGGTGAATCAATTGAAGATGGTTATTTTAATAATAATGATGAGGTGAGATTTGTATAGGTATATATACATATATGATGTGGTGATGTTCTTTGATAATGATGATGGCTTGCTTATAACTTCGATATGACGAATTGTACTTGTTGAGATAAGCATGCTAGATGAGTAATGAAGTGAGTAATGTTTTCATTGATTGATGTTGATAAATGATGAGCTTTTGTTGATGACTTGATTAGAGGTTGAATATGCATGCTATGCTATGATAATAATGTGATAGCTTGAAATGTAAGTGATGGGGGATAATAATGATCATGTGATGCTAGTGTTCTAGGAGGGAGGGTTATGTATATGTGATACGTGTATGATACACTTGTTGATATGAACTTGGAATGATGATATGGAATGATTTGAATGGTATGAGAATCATGAATACTGTGAATACATGTATGATTTGTTATTTTGTATTCTTGAATATATCTTTCATTTCCAATGTTCATGTTTAAATCTTTTATGGATTATGATTAATGTAATACTTACCCCCAGTGGTTTCGACCGCCTACCTGTCTGTATGGATGGGTAGACGTTGCGCAGGATTAGACGCTTGGTGAGTTTGCTTGTTGGATGTTTGGATGACGGGAGCTTTCTCCGTTGTCGTGTCAGTATCGTAGTATCTAGGCTCTGATTAGGCTTAGCGTCTATTTGTTGTTTTGGATTCCGTTGCTATGTTGTTGCTATTGTCCACTTGTCGGACTTGGATTATTTTCACATGAGGATATATTTTGACCATGGCATGTATATGTTGAAGTTTATGATTTGAATTCCGCTGTGACCGTTGAAATATTATGTATATGCATGATATAAGTTGGTTTTATTTTGAGACGTAGCATCTATTTCTAGAATATTTTTGTTATATTCGCGCGTTTTACCGCTTAATAGAAATAGGGTGTTACATTTATCAACTTTTAATTTGGCATATTTTATGGCTAAAAGGGGGGAGTAGATATATCCATGTTGTATGTTTCCTGACTATGTGCCTACTGATGTTGAGACATCTGATTCTGGTTTTCTGGTGATTTTGGTTTTCTGGTATTCTTGCTTGTTTGTTTAAAAAAAAAAATTAGTATGCATGTATTCAAGGGGAGAAGATAGATATGTTGTTTGTGCCCTTTGAGGGGGAGTAAACTCCTGTGTCCCTGAATGTTCCTGTGGATGTTGGAACATCCTGCTTGTTTGAGCTACTGAATATTATCTGGGAATTTATTTTTCCTATTTTTCTCTAAGTAGCGTGTTGTGACAGATTGACTGTCTGGTTAGGATGTACATGAATTTATTTTTCCTTATATATCCTCTGTTGCAAGACTTTGATTCTCTATGGTGATACCTACTAGTTCTCTTGTCTGCTTATTTCCATGTGTTAATTGTTGTGTGAAAATATTGGAAGCAGAATCTGAGAATAATGTTATACTTCTTCCAAGACCTGAAGATTATGCGTGATGACTGAAGAATTGTATTTTGGTATCTATTGGAAATCTAAGAATGCGAACCTTTCTTCAAGGTAGATTTTTATTGTGAAAATTGAAGGAAAGGTTGCGTGTGTTATCTCTCTGATTTAACAGGTTTGGGCTCAATTTGTTTTAGCCAAAAAATTTGCCAAAGGGGAAGATTGTTGGATATTTGTATGTTGGCTTCACTTTTGCCTAAAATAAATATTCCAACATCAAGGCTTGGTCTGTACGTTCTGTGCCTTGTCTACATTCATGCACGCGTTCGCCTGATTGAAGGAATCCACGCCAGCTTGAGTTGGTCTAAACCGTGTGCAATTATGAGAAGATCAGAACATATGTGATTTCTTAAGGAATTGTTAAAACGACTTAGGAAAGTATTTTTAAGGTGATGATAATGTGACTTTTAATGAGCCTACTTTCTAGGAGTTTTCTTATCTGGCCATGTTGATTGAGCAATGAGTCACAGGTTTGATCTGAAGCTTGATTGAAGGGATGACACGCTTTGCTTCAGTATATAAAGGAGGCTGCAAGACCTGAAGAATTATTCAAGACATTGTTTTACAAAATAGAGTTTGTTTAGGTTTAGAGTTTTTGATTGTGAGCCTTTCGTGTATCATCTTGATGCATGTTTAGGACTGTACTTTGAGTTGTAAACTGTGCACTACTCCGAAGCTTTTAAGCAAGGAGCTAGGTAGACTGTGAACTGCATCTAAGCCTTTAAGCAAGGTTGCATGTTGTTATTTTTGAGGGTAACCTCATTTCATTTAAGTCTGTAATTTGTGAATCACGGGGGTTTGTGATCAGTTGTAAGGGCGTGAGATGGGATCTCAGATCTAGGAGTTCCTAGGTTGAAGTCTTGTTGGGGTAGGTCCTAGGTCATAAGTGCAAACGAGGTTTGCTGAGAGCTTTTGAATACGGACTGCACTAGTGGATTTCCTTCCTGGCTTGGAGCCCCCAGAGTAGGTGATGTTGCACCGAACTGGGTTTACAATTTCCCTGTGCCTCTTTTCTTTCCTGTCTGTTGTTTTGTTTTATTATGTTTATGTTTGTTAGCTTAATGTTCTAAACATCGTATACAACTTCTCTTTACTGTGTTTTGTGTTGGAACATCGTTTAGAACATCTTAAGTCTAACGTGCCATAATTTCAATTGGCATCAGAGCAGGCACTCTGCCTGTTATTGGGTGAGATCCAGAGGAGATCTGTTCTGTCAATATGGAGAAAGAAGGAGGTTTTGTTTTCATAACATTTCACTTAGACCTCCTTAGAGTATTTTTATCATATCTTAAGATCTAAAAATCACTTTCAAGTCAACCCAACGTCATTAGGATGCTAACTCAATTATCTACAACTTTTATGTTTACACCAAAAGCCAGTTCTAAATAGAAACGGTTGAAAAAGACGCAAGAACGCAAAATAGGAAATGGTTTTTCCGAGACCTACTTGGACTATTTTTATCATAACTTAAGATTCACAAAACATTTTCGAGTCACTCCAAAGCCATTAGAAAGCTAACTCAATTATCTACAACTTCTATGCTTACACCAAAAGCCGGTTCTAAACAGAAATGTATGAAAAAGATGCAAGAACGCGAAACAGAAAATGTTGTCACTGGCCAATTTCGCTGATAGCTAAAATCCTGGCTAATAACGAAAATGTTCCAGAGAGTTTCGCTGATAGCAAATTTCTGGCGAGTTTTTCATCTACTGTTACGATTTCAACAACATTTTCACCCCAAAAACTCAATTTCTGATCCCCCAACACCCATAAACAATAGGGAACTCAATCTATGTCTGTTTTACCACCTAAACATCAATTAAACACAACAGTTCATGAGAATTCATACACTTTATATAATCTTTATTGAATTAAACCTATCTTCAACTCCTCTAAAACCTACAACAACTGATTAACCTAATTCCCAAATTTTAAACTACCACAATTGACCAAACTTCATGAATCAAAACTTGATACTAATGAGAGTTAGCCTCACCCTTACCTTAGATTATTTTTCTGAATTCCAACGGCTGCGTTCTTCGTTCTTAGGGTTCTCTCTGACTCCTCCTCTTTTCTCCAATTGTACGTGTTATTATTTTCTTTCCCTATAACTGACTCTTAACCCTTTCTCTAATTGCTCTTCTCCCTAAAAACTACTTTCTTCCCTAATAATTATTTATTTCTAATAATAATACTCCTCCCCCACATAATAATGATATTAATACTTATAATATCAACTATTAATATATATTCCATCAAAATATATATAATAAATCATAAAATACTCTACTAAAATGTAATAAATCAATTAAATAATAAATATTAAAAGTAGGGCGTTACACCTAAGCTCGCCAGAACGGCAAGACAAAATAAGGCCTGGACAAATCGTGGCAAATCACTTGGTCCAACGTTTGAACCTTTTCAGGCCAAAACCCGAGCTATGGCTCCGGGCAGCCAAAAGGTTTCAGTCTAAGACCAAGGCCGATAAAGCCATGGTGTTCACTTTAGCAAGCTATAAAAGTAGGTCGGTGATCGCCCAATTCAAAAGGCAGTTACGAAAATCCAAGTAGATATATAACAAGTAAAGGAATGATAAAGCAAGTAAATACACGACAATGATAAACAAATTCTTTATTATTATTCTAATAAACGAAATTACTGCGCTATGGGGGAAGGTCACACCCTCACAAGACAAAAACCCTCAAGAAGCAACATCAAAGAGGAAATCTCGTTACAGAGGGAAAAGAAACAAAAGATCCTCCTTCAAGCTAGCGCCCCACGCTTGTCGAACTGGTAGACAACCATGAAAAAGTCCTACTCCGCAAACTGAGAAAGGGACGAGCCATGACTACATCAGGAATAGAGGAATGGTGCCATGCCAAAACAAGGTGTGTCGATCTAAGCCTCCAAGATCACCCTCCAAAGGTGGCATCAATGGATGTTTCACAAAAGCAGCAAGAGAACTCAGAAAGGCAGAGCACTGATCCTGGTGCCTTCCCAAAATCTGAAGCTCCCATGGGAAAAGGAAGGGCCATGGTCAGCAATGACGAAGGAAGACCATGGGCGATATACAATGCTAAAAGCGAGTAGGGACTGAAGGTGAGAAAAACATAAGAAGGGGGGTTGAATTGTCTTTTGAAAAATTCTTCGTTTCTCCTAAAACTGAACACACTTGATCAGAAGCTAAGTGAGACAGCTTCTGAAGTGGTAATCAGAATCTAAATGCAGCGGAATAAAACAGAGAGAGAGAGAGAGAAGAAGAAAGACACAAAGCAATTATACTGGTTCCTTCCACAATCCGGAAGTAGTCCAGTCCCCCTTGCACTTCCAAGGAGATTTCACTAAGAGTAATATCTGATTACAATTGCTCAATCACACAAGCAAGAGACTTCCTTTGCTCAAGCACACAAGCAAGAGACTTCCTTTGCTCAAGAACACAATCAAGAGACTTCCTGCTCAAGCACAACTGCAAGAGACTTCTAACTAAACAAAATTACACAGAAAATTGTTTAAGGTTGAACACTTGATATACAATCAGAGGTGCTCACAATACAAATCAGATACAGACTCAATGACTTAAGAATTTCTAAGATATGACTTTGAGACACAGAAATTCTAAGTGAATGCAGAACAATTTCAGCAGAGGTTTGGCACTTGTAATAATGTTGTGAGTCTTTCATTCAGCATTACCAAAACTCTAAGTCTTCACTCCTTTATATAGAGGTGTGAAAGAGACGTTGTGAAATTGCCAGCACATCAAAGAGTCGTTGTTGAAGCTTGATCTTTCACCAATGATCTTTTCCCTGATTTGGTTGTTGTCCTATGAAGAACCAATTTGAAATCCATTCCTTATCCAAAGGAACATCTATGCAGGCGAAGCCGTATTCTGGAGCTGTTTTCTTGTCTTGTAGTGTGGACACAAAACAGAGTAGTGGAGAAGGTGGTTGTACAGTTCGTACAATAGTACAATGTCAACGCTTTCGTCCAAATTGCAAGCACATGCCTTCAAACACCTTTGAAATGACCGTTACAATGTTCCACTAATTTTCTGCTATGTTTTCGAATCCAATAGTTAGCTTTTGCAGTGTTGATTCTTCAATCTTTGAATCTTTTGCAAATCTAGTTGATCTTCAGCTTCTGGTGAAATGACTTCTGATGAGGCAGCTTCTGATGATGCAGCTTCTGATAACGTGGCTTCTGATAACGCAACTTCTGATAATGTGGCTTCTGGACCTCTTGTCTTCAGGAGCACTATTCTTCAGAAGCACTATATTAATCTTCAAGAGCGGCTTTTCTTCAGGAGCGCTTTTTCTCTTCAGGAAAGAGTTGCCTTCAGGAGCACTAAGCTTCAATCTTGTTGATTCCTTTTGCTCTTTATTTGCTCATTCAGAACCAATAAATGATGTAACCTTTTAATTTTTGTCCTGTACACTTGAACAAATATTAGCTAGTCCAATTTACAATTTTTAATACCTTGTTATCATCAAAACTCTTTAAGGTTCATTGTTAAACACATTTTGTTCCAACAATCTCCCCCTTTTTGATGATGACAAACAATAGTATTTAAAATTGGTCAATTGTTGTTAATCTAATTAACGAGTTGACTTTGGGGTTTCTGAGGTTTGTAAGCTCAGAGTCTGAGGTTTGTAAGCTCTAACTCCCCCTGAGTCTGATAGTTTTTAAGGTGAGGTTTGTAAGCTCCCCCTAAGTTCTATCCAGGTTAATTAAATTCATTTTTCGCACAATAATATCAGAGCTTAAAAAAATTTGAAAGAATTGACTTATAAATAAGAAGAATGGTTCAATTAATTTTATTTAAAATTTGATACTCCCCCTTTTTGATACACCGTTTTAAGGTAAAACAAAAGGATAGAAATTTTCAAAAATTTCAAATATTATTAATGGGGCTCAGAGCCTTTAAATACTATCACATATACTCCCCCTTTTGTCATTAGCAAAAAGACATAAACAAAAAGAAGAGATGAGAAAAACGTAAGATTAAAGGTTCAGAGCATAATTCAAATTATTTTAAAGCATATTAACCATCTTCAAAAATTAAATAAACAGGGCATAACAAGCATTATTATCAAAGCAAATAACAACACACATGATATAAACAGTTAATGATATTCAGAAGCAAGAAGAATTCAGAAGCATATAATATCAGAAGCGAAAAGAACTGAATCAGAAGCAGAGATGATCAGAATATTAAAAGCCTAAAGAGACAAAAATAAGCTAAAAGTATGCATCTATGGGTTTGGCTTATTTCTCTAAAATCTTATTCAGAAGCTCTTGAACATCAGCATACTTCTTGTCCATGTCTTTTCTGTAGTTGTCTTATCTGATCTTGGCTTCTTGCATACCAGCTTCCAATTTTGATATCTTCAGCTTCTGCTCTAGTAGCTCTGTTTCAAGTCTTTCATTTTCTTCTTTGAGCACCTTGTTCTCCTGAGCTAGAGCCAGGTCAGGTGCATCATTCTTCTCCAGGATCTCAGAAGGAATAATCAGATGCAAATCCTTAGGCAGGAATTCACCAGGTTCTCTGCCTCTGATACTGAGTGGGTTCTTCACCCAAGTACCAAGAATTTCTACATCTCCAGTATTCTCTTCAATTCCATTCAACCAATCTTCCAGCTTTTGCTTGGCTTGCTCTTGAGCCTCAATGCAGGAATCATGCAGTGCTGAAATTAGGTTGATGACCCTTTCCTTGATCCTTCTCCATTACTTCTGATAGTTAACTTGATGACCCAAGTCATTTCTTCCTGCTATCAGTCTGAGAACTTCAGAAGCAATATCTTCCCACACATCTTGTAGCACTTGAGAATCCAGGAAAATGGTGGGAGGTGAAGGTTGTTTAGAGGGTTTTGGAGGGGCTAAGTTTACAGTGGGTAGGTTTGATGATGATTGGTCATTTGTAGTTAAGGATTGGCTAGTTGATGGTTGGTCAGGAGTGGGGTCAACTACCATATCAGAGGCATGATCATCTTGATCATCCTCAGAGTCTGTGTCCATATCACATACACCAGTATGGTGGGTGATCTTGATGGCTTGTACTGGTGAAGGAGTTATGGAAGCAGGGGTTAGCTCAGGAACAATGTGTTCAGGAGCAGCAGTTTCAGATGCAGGTTCAGGAATGGGTTTAGTAACTGGTTGTTCAGGAACAATATGTTCAGGAACGGTCTTTTGAGGAGTGACTTGTTCAGGAACAGATGGTTCAGGAACAGTTGGGGGTGATGAAGTTGTAGGTTCTGTTTGAGGGGGTGAAAAGGCTTTTTCGGGTTCTGGTTGTTGTTGTGGGGGGTCTTCTGAAACAACTTTATCAGAAGCAGATGCTTCTGGGGTTGTCTCAGAGGCTTTCTTTGAGGTTGTGTTAAAGCTAGATCGGGTTAGTTCACCTAGATAATGACTTTCTAGGTGATCTAAAAGAGAAGTGTCTTCAGAAGGAATAGAGGATGTGGTACAAGATGTGTGTGAGACATTTGATACCTGAGATAACTTTGATGTGATATCAACAGCTTCTGAAGTAGACTTTGAAGCATCAGCTTCTGAAGTATCAGCTTTCTTCATGACCATTCGTTCAGCTTCATCAGCAATTTTCTTAACATCTGTTATCTTCTCCACAAAGTAATATTCAGATTTGCTTGGCCCAGTTTTCTTTTTCTTCCTGTCAGCTAAGAACTGATCACTTTGTTCTTTAGCCCTTTTTTTCATATCAGGTGTAGGTTCAAACATAGGAAGAATTTTAGATTCAGCAGCCTTCTTCTTTTTCTTTTTAGGCTCCATTTCTTCCTGTTCTAACCTCTCAAGAGCTTCTTGCACCGTCTCCTTTTCAGCTTTACCCCTTTTTCTCTTAGCATCCTTCTGTTGCTTGGGCTTATCATCAGTGGCTTCTGCAGTAACTCCCTTGACTTTCTTCCCTTTGGTCTTAACAGGAGCAGCTTCCTCCTGTGGGCTTGCATCTGTTTCCATGACATACTCAGCTACTGATTTAGCTAAGATTTCAGGATTGCTTTCCTTAAAGATTGAAGGGAAGTCCCTGATAATCTTAGTTTCTGCAGTAGTCATCTCTATCCACTTCTCATCTTCAGGGGTTTTCTTGATAAAGTTCATAGAAAATAAGCTCCTGCTACTGATAGTCCTTTCAGCAGTAGAAACTTTGAAGCACTTGTCAGAAGCACCCCTTGTCTTTTTCAAGAAATCCAGCACCCTTCCTTGATAAAAGATTTCAGATAGTAATCTTCCATAGGGCACTTGTTTCCTTCCTTTAACAATGCCTTCATTTATGGCCCAGCAGAGATGATCCGTGACATATCTTGGGAAATTTATCTTATCAAAAATAGCCATGAAGTAAATTGCTAGCTTCTGTTGGTTGTTGGGTTGATCAGACCCTCCTGCTCTTTGAAAGAAGCAATCATTACTGAATTTCACCAACATCCTGTTGTGAATCTCCATTACATAAGGCTTAGCATCTTTGTTCCCACCCAGAAGCGTGTTATAGTAGCTCTTTAGCATGACATCTCCCTTTTGACTATTTCTTGGAATCTTCCCTCTGCATCCACTCTACAAGCTTTAGCTATAACATCCTCAGTGATGGTTATAGGAATGCCCATCACTTCAGACCTTATTTCTAAGCTATCAAAAGAGGTAGGATTCAAATCCACGTCATTTTTCCTTTCTTTGACCCAGCTTGTTTACTTGCGACCTTTGCAGGCTTTCCATTGTACACCTCAGCCCTTAACCAAAAGTCCTTGACCAAGTTCACATAAGTTGGCCCATTCAACATCTTGAAGTACTCAGATAGCTTCTGAGTATCTACCAAACCTTCCATGTCCACTTCGTACTTCTTAAGTGAAGCGAAATCCACCGGTGATTCTATTTGAACTATTAAGGATTTCCATGGAATATCCATAGTCTTCTCTTTGTACACGGACCCAGATTCTGATGCGCCTTGCATGCTAGAAGTAGATTCTGAAACTTTTCGTTGTGAGCTTGATGACGCCATTTGATGATTGAAGAAGATTTGAAGAAGATGATGGTTTTAGGGTTCTAGGGTTGAGAGAATGCGCTTACTTCGCAATAGGTTTGAGAGCAGATGTGTTTGTTGTGAGTGAGTAGTGTGTGAATTGACAAAGTGTTAAAAGTAAAACGATTGCAATTCAAAAGAGACAAACAAACATAACATTAATGACAAAATTGGGGGCGCGTGAAAAGTACTTTCAAAGCTATTAAATCATCATTGCCCTTTTTAGTTATACACCAATACATACAGGCCACGTCAGAAGTTCTCAGAGTAACTACCAAGTTAATGGGCCAGAAGTTACCACAAAAAGTAACTCCCAACGTTTCCACTAACTCTACTATTCAGAAGCATAAAATCCAGCTTCTGGACTTCAGATGCTAACGTCATCATCAGAAGCGAGTTTTCCTCAGAACCTCAATAAAGAGCTTCTGATGGACTACTGCTTCTGAACTAACTTCAGAACCTAAAATCCTATTCAGGAGCAAGCAAACATTTAATCAGACACAAAGTGCATGTTCAAATTTTTCTTTATAAAATCAAATCTTTCAACAGTTAAAGGCTTAGTAAATATATCAGCCCATTGATTTTCAGTATCAATGAATTGTATATCTAAAATTCCTTTTTGAACATAGTCTCTGATAAAATGGTGTTTGATTTCAATGTGCTTAGCTCTTGAATGCAAAATTGGATTTTTAGACAAACAAATAGCAGCAATATTATCACAATAAATGGGAATACTATTAGCAGTTATCTGATAGTCTTCCAACTGATGTTTCATCCAAAGTAGTTGTGTACAACAACTTGCAGCTGAAATGTATTCTGCTTCTGCTGTAGACATAGCAATAGTTGTTTGTCTTTTGCTAGCCCAGGATATAAGATTATCACCCAGAAATTGACAATTGCCACTGGTTGACTTTCTTTCAATCCTATCACCAGCATAATCAGCATCACAGAATCCAATTAGCTTATAATCTAAGGATTTCCTATAAAGGAGTCCAAGATTAGTTGTTCCTTTCAAATACCTGAAGATTCTCTTGACAGCAGTCATATGATATTCTCTAGGATCTGATTGGAATCTTGCACACAAGCATACACTGAATAAAATATCTGGCCTAGATGCAGTGAGGTATAACAAAGAACCAATCATACCTCTATATAGCTTCTGATCTACTTTATCTCCTTAATCTTCTTTGCTTAAGGTGCACGTAGGATGCATTGGAGTGTTCATCACTTTACAATCTTTAAGCTTGAACTTCTTCAAAAGCTCCTTTGTTTACTTTGATTGATGAACATAGACTCTATCTTTGCATTGATTAATTTGAATGCCCAGGAAGAACTTCAGCTCTCCCATCATGCTCATTTCAAATTCATCATGCATTAACTTAGAAAATTCCTTGCAAAGAGATGCATTAGTAGAACCAAATATTATATCATCAACATATATTTGCACAACAAGAATATCTTTCCCAAAGGTCCTTCTGAAGAGTGTTGTATCAACCTGTCCTCTTTTAAAATCATTTTTGATTAAGAAATTACTTAGCCTATCATACCAAGCTCTGGGAGCTTGTTTCAAGCCATATAGTGATTTCTTCAGTTTAAAAACATGGTCAGGATATTTGATATCCTCAAATCCAGGAGGTTGCTTGACATACACTTATTCTTCTATGACACCATTAAGAAATGCACTCTTGACATCCATTTGATATAATATTATGTCATGATTAACTGCATAGGAAAGAAGTAACCTGATTGCTTCCAATCTTGAAACTGGAGAAATGTTTCAGTGTAATCAATGCCTTCTTGTTGACTATACCCTTGTGCAACAAGTCTGGCTTTGTTTCTTGTTACTTCTCCTTGCTCATTCAGCTTGTTTGTGAATACCCATTTTGTTCCAATAATGTTCTTGTGCTGAGGTTTGGGTACCAGATCCCACACATCATTTCTTTGAAATTGATTCAACTCTTCTTGCATAGCTAAGATCCATCCATCATCTGAAAGTGCTTCATCAACTGTTATAGGTTCAATCATTGAGATCAGTCCAATCATTGACTCTTCTTGTCTGAAGTATGATCTTGTTCTTCTTGGACTATCTTTGTTTCCAATGATTAGCTCCTCAGGATGTGAAGACTTGTGCTTGAAAGTGTTTCTGGGAGGATCTTCTTGATGTGAGCCATCTTGTGCTTCATCAGAAGCAGCTTCATCATGCGCTTCTGATGTGGGTTCAGCTTCTGGACTTTATTCAGATTCAGCTATCTGATCAGGTTATGGAGTAACTTTAGAAACCTGTATCTCTGCAAAACTTTCACTTTGCTTTGAAGTTTTATCTTCAAGCTCTTTGTCATCAAATTTAACGTGCATAGATTCTTCAACACAAAGTGTTTCTGAATTATACACTATGTATGCCTTTGACCTTTCAGAGTAACCTAAGAAGATTCCTCTTTGGGCCTTGGCATCAAATTTCTTTAGGTAGAGCTTGTTATTCAGAATGTAACATGTACATCCAAATTGATGAAAGTAAGAGATATTGGGTTTCCTTCCTTTAAAGAGTTCATATGCTGTTTTCTCCAAAATAGGTCTGATATAGATCCTGTTCTAGACATAACACGCTGTATTCACTGCTTCTGCCCAAAAATGTTTTGGTAAATTGTTTTCATGGATCATGGTTCTGGCCATTTCTTGTAAAGTTCTATTCTTTCTCTCTACAACCCCGTTTTGTTGTGGAGTTCTAGGAGAAGAGAATTCATGGATGTCGCGTCATTTTTTGGAGATCAAGGCTATTTGATTAGCTTATTGACTCACTAATTATTTCACGACTTTGGAAAAAATTTATTTAAATTGGGGGGTCCGGGGGTTAGTTACATAAAGGGAAGGTGTTAGCACCCTTATGTCCGTAGTACTCTACGGGAACCTCTTGGTTTTTATTTAAATAATGTGCTACAACTTGCTTGCTTTTGAAAATAGAGTTTGAAATGATGAAAGAAAAAGGAGACCTAATTATCTACATTTTATTGATTTGGAAGGACGAGTGTCCTCTGCCTACGTACCCGTGAGGGATCAAAACCTCGTAGTTCGGGGTTAAAAAACTGACGTTTGATTGGTTGTGTGTTTTTTATTAGTTTGAAAACGGTTTTAAAATGGAAAAGCCAAATGGCAAATGAGGAATTTGTTTGTGTTTTTTAATATTAAAGAAAAAAATGCCTAAAAATATAATTAAATTGATTGAAGTTTGATTAAGAAAAAAAAAATGAAAAATACGTCACTTGATTTAAGATCAAGGTTTGTTTATGAAAATGTTTTTGTATTTTTTTGAAACTATTTGCATGTTTTTGATGTTTTTGTTATGTTTGAGTGATTGGAATAAAACTAAACTAACGGAGCATAAAAATAAAGCGTAGGTACTTTGTGGTGACGTTGGATCACCATGAAAACCTTTAACCTAGTCTAGAAACAAATAAGAGGCATACACACACGCACGCACACATGCACCTAAGCTATTACAAAAAAACCTATTAATACATTCTAGGGTCTGCGAGAAAAAATAAATAAATTACATCAAGGCCTATTTTACATTCTAATATCATGTGCAATAAACTATAAACTAAATTAAAATGTGAAATGCTAAAACTAAACTAAAAAATGCATGAATTATTTACATTCAAACCTAATATACAATCTAAATCACATGCGATGATAAAAAACGTAAACGTATACACAATGGGATAGACAATAACTTATGCATCCTAAACTAATAAACACAAGAAATGAAAATGATAAGATGCAAAGAAATAAAATATACACAAGGGAAATTAAAATGTATGAAGAAAAAGAAATAACGTGATATGATGCGAGGGGGTGTAGGAATTAATCAGGGGGCATGCAGAAGTGGATAGAAAACTGAATTGGGCCTAGCTAAGACGAACCGGGTCGGTTATGTTAAAGGAAACGGGTTTGGGTTATGGGTTAAGTCTAGGCCGTCTGATTGGAATCAGACAGCCTAAATCAAATCGTAAATCCAGGTATCAGGAGCTGTTGGATCAAAGATCCAAGGGATAGGAGGCGAGGGTGTATAGTATCACATACACTCACAAACATGGGAACAAAAGGACCATATATATGTGTGATAACCCTTTTTCCCAAAGACAGTTTCTCTTTCTTCCTATTATTCTCTCTCGCCGTTTTTTCATTTCCTTTCCTTCCTTTTTATTTTTTTGATTCGAACCCTCCCTTTCTTTTACTTCTTCTTTTTATCGATTTTGTTTTTTACCAAAAGAAAGCTTAAAAACAAACTAAATTTATGAACAGTAGAGAAAAAGAAAGTATACCCTTTTTTGGTGTTGTCTCCTGGTCCGATCTAAAAGAGGCTTTGTGATTCGGTTTGAAGACCTTGACTGTTCCTTGCGGCGACGACGGCGGGTTCGTCTTTGATGTTGCGTGACTATGATTGGGTTGGTTGTTGTCGGATTGCGATTCTGGCTTGATGGATGATCGTTGATTTGCGAGACAGTGTTGGTACTGTTAGTGGTGTAGACCGGATTTGCGTTTCTGTTCCTCTCGTTTCCTTGTTCTCAGGTTCGGTTGAAAGGCTTGAGATGACTTGGTTTGGATTTTGACGGATTATGCTACGGCTTTGAGTTTGTGAGGATTATGTCGATTCAGTTTGTGATGATTGGTATGTTGTTGGTCTTGATGATTAGAATTGGGATGTCTGGGTTGTGTGGTTTAGGTGATATTGAGAATTTGTGGTGTTGAATGGTACTGATGGTTTTTTTTGCAGGTTGCGGTTGAATTGTTCGTGTAAAATTGTTGTAGGTTTTGTGATGAATTTCTGGTGGAATTGTGTTTTGAAGTTGCAGGTTTTGGCTTGGCTGTGCGATGAATTTTTTTTTGGCCCCCTTGTGTGTTCTGCAAATGCTGGTTTTATAGTGCAGGGTTTAGGAATTAGGGTTTGTTAAAGATGCAGACAAATCTGCACTTCTTGGATTGGAACGAGATGAAGAAAAAACTCGTTTGCTGTTTGTTTGGATTGAGATGAAAACTGGACGCGTGACAGATGAATTGGGACCGTTTTTGGAACAATTTTGGACTTATCAAATAAAAATAAAAGATAAATATGCATTTTTTTGATTTTATCAAATAATAAAAAAAGAAATAATGAAAATGATAATAAATAAAAAAATGACTATGCAAATTTGGATTGGACTTACCTAAAAAAAAGAAGTAACTAAAATAAAAAAGAAATATTGATAAAATTAATTTAAAATTTAAAGATGGAAATTAAGATTAAAAATAAAATAAACACTAAAGTGAGAAGAGGGCCCGATTCGGAACCAAATATGAGGTATTTTAAAATACCTCTCTGCCGAATTTTCACTGAAAAGTCAAAGACTTAATCAGGGTCAAATGACGCGTGTCGGTGTATGAATGTACGATCCTTGGGTCAAAAATTGGGGTATGACAGATGCCCCTATTTAAGATTCTTCGTCCGGAGATTTGAAGATGGAATCTTTGATTCGATCGGACCGAAGAGACTTAAATACAAAGTACACCAATTTTGGACCTAAGATGCTATGAATGCTCGTGAAATGCTAGTATGAATGCAGGACGACAAATATGACTTGACTGAGACGAGAAACAAAAACGGGATACCCAAATTCGTTGAAGAATGGGATCCGACTCCGCGAGCGGGAATGTAGTTTCACTGGGGAAAATAATTGTCTACTATCGTGTTGATGATATGAAGCCAAATGAAAGGAAACAAAATCTTGAACAGACACTGGGAATTTTGAAATGTATTTGTAAACTGATGGTTTGTAGAAACTGACACTTGAAGTTAAATTTGATTGGTGACATCTCTGAACCAGACACACTAAGGATGATACTTTTCTCATTCCGTCATCCGACAAAACGGGGAACGACACTTGAGAGAACAGAAATTGAGTGGCGTCTCGTCATCCGACATACCAGGAGATGACACTGTTGACATTCCGTCATCCGATAAAACGGGGAATGATGACTTTGACCTTCCGTAATCCGACAAACCGGGGAATGAAACACTTGATATTTCGTGATCCGAAAAACGGGGAATGATGATTTGATATTCCGTAATCCGTTAAACCGGGGAATGAAACACTTGATATTCCGTAATCCGACAAAACGGGGAATGATGATTTGATATTCCGTAATCCGTTAAACCGGGGAATGAAACACTTGATATTCCGTAATCCGACAAAACGGGGAATGATGATTGATATTCCGTAATCCGACAAAACGGGGAATGGTGATTTGATATTCCGTAATCCGTTAAACCGGGGAATGAAACACTTGATATTCCGTAATCCGACAAAACGGGGAATGATGATTTGATATTCCGTAATCCGTTAAACCGGGGAATGGTGATTTGATATTCCGTAATCCGTTAAACCGGGGAATGAAACACTTGATATTCCGTAATCCGACAAAACGGGGAATGAGATACTTGATATTCCGTAATCCGTTAAACCGGGGAATGGTGATTTGATATTCCGTAATCCGTTAAACCGGGGAATGAAACACTTGATATTCCGTAATCCGACAAAACGGGGAATGATGATTTGATATTCCGTAATCCGTTAAACCGGGGAATGGTTTTGATCTTCCGTAATCCGACAAACCGGGGAAAGACACGTTTGATATTCCGTAATCCGACCATGCGGGGAATGAGATACTTGAGAAGATGAAGATTGAGTGACATCTCGTTTTCTGACAAAGCAGGGGACGTCACTTTTGTGAAAATAAAATGTGACCTCGAACTGTTCATTAGTTGGAACTGATCGTTTGAAACATGATGAAAGGTAAACTCAAGCGGTCCGTTGTTTGGAACTGGCAGCTTGAAACAAGACAAAAAGTAAACTCAAGCGGTCCGTTGTTTAGGACTGACAGCTTGAAACAATTGAAGACTGAAACGAAAAGATATGACCAAACACTAGGTGACTGATGCAACCATGTATGAATTGATATTGTGTATATGTTGTGTATGAATATGTGAAAGTATTAATGTATGAATGTATAAATGTCTGAACGTAATTTGTATGACTGTACGAACTGTATATGCCCGGTGAACTTGATGAGACATGACACGACAGGTAAGACGGGAGGCGGATTGACATCGCAGTACAAACACTCGACAAACTTCCTTGGACAAAAATATGATGAAATTCGCAGTACAAACACAAGGTAGCAACTGGTGAATAGCAACCGATGAATCTTGGGGAGAAAGCCCATTGTTTAACCAAAAGTCTGGAAGAAGTCACCATTTGTAAATCAGCGCGGAGTGCCTTTCCTCTGGCATGCTTCAACAGTCATGTTTTTTTTTTTTTGTATATTTTTTTTGTTTTGAAAATCCCTAACTTTTGCCTGGACCGCCCTTTCGGGT
The DNA here is from genome assembly GCF_051527215.1 of Medicago sativa. Taxonomy (NCBI): domain Eukaryota; kingdom Viridiplantae; phylum Streptophyta; class Magnoliopsida; order Fabales; family Fabaceae; genus Medicago; species Medicago sativa. Next base: position 30,766,338 of record NC_140756.1, on the reverse strand, counting down.
TTTCAGTCCACCGGGAATATATTCCTTTTTTTTGTGCCCCTAATTTTTGCCTGGGCTGCCCTTTCGGGTTTTCAGTCCACCGGGACTCTCTCTATTGCCTAAGCCACCTTTTCAGGTTTTCAACTTAGCGAGCATTTATTTTTGTATTTCTTTTTGTTTTTTTTTTTTTTTGACTGTGAAAGCATCTTGCTTGAAGCAGAGGTCCCCTCCATTGTGTTTAGACATGTTTCTCTTCCGGAATGTAACCGTTCTCGAGGCGGATGCTGATGTACGCTTCGACTACTCACAAGTTCAAAGAGAGTGCGTTTGTTGTTCACACTTTTCAAAAGATGTAAAAAAAAGTTTTTGTATTTTGAAAAAAAATTTGCTTCAAGTATTGCCATCAAAAATAGAAGAAATTTTGCAAATAGAATAAATGAGAATTCCAAATAAATGGCACAAGCTCAAATTTTATGAATTGAGTGGTGGCCTGCCAATGGCGTGACCCCACGGATTTTTTGAAATTTGGAAAATGGTAAATAGATGGGAAGGTACATTGAACACAATAACCGTTATACTCTCTAACGACTTTGAATGCCCCAGTTCCGAGTCTTTGATCTGCAGATGCTTCGAATCAGAGGTCTTTTGATAGTCATGATGCCCCAAGTGGATTGTGCCTGACTGATGCAGTTACTTTGTCATGATCCTTAACTTTTGCATAGATTGCCCTTTTCGGGTTTTCAATCTATCAGGATAATCATCATTTTTTTGTCTCTAATTTTGCCTGGACCGCCCTTTCGGGTTTTCAGTCCACCGAGACGCTCATTTTTGCCTAAGCCGCTTTTTTAAGATTTGCGACTTACCGAGCTTTTATTTTTTGACAGAGTATTTCTTGACTGCACCGGCATTCATAGGACGTGTGAGTTTGTCACCATCCATAGTTGTAAATTTTTTTTAGCACATGAACCTTCATAGTTAGGCATCCACTTGCCCCTGGAGTCTGGTTGGAAAGTAGTACAAAGTTCCATTCTTGAAATTCATGGGGACGAACCTTTTTGTTAGAAGCTTGTTTCAAACCTCTTTTGATATATTTGTACAAGGTCGTCATGCGTTTAAATTTGATCAAGCTTGGATTTTAGCAGAACTCCTATTGACGGGACTTCGACCTTCACGGAAAGCACGACCTCCATGTTGCATATTGGGGAAGGAGGGGGGGTTGCCCCTGTTGAAATGTGTATTGAAGTACGATATCTGAGCATAGTGAATGGTAGCACCCCGAGCCAGTCTTTGTAATTGAATGTCATCTTCTGGATAATCTCCTTGATATTTTGTTTGCAGCTTCGATGGCTAAGATGCCCCAGTATTTGAGAGATCTCGTCGGGAGTCTCTTCATTCCCTTCTTCAGCTTCGGACACAGGGAACTCAAAGTTGGAAGAAAGTACATGGTTAACGTGTTCAACGGGTTTATTAATGCATGATTTGATTATTGATTTGGACAAGTGTAAGTTATGATTATGCAAATATTTGAGAATGATTATATTTTTTTGTATTACCATTTTTCCAGAACAAAGCACAAAATAAAAACAAAGTCGGGATCAAAACGATCTTTTTATTAATGATGAAAATACTTAAAGCAAAAGCCCTACACAAGTTCACAGTCGTCTCGGGCAGAACGAAAGGATATTTTTTGAAAAACGAAAATCAATAAACACCACATTATTTGAACAAAGGAAATAGCTGAAGGAACAAACACAACGACACTGAAAGCGGCAAATCACTCCATATGTCACTAAAACTATGCACCACCACTTCAGAATGAGGTCCCGTGGTTCAGTATCATATTAGCTTTGCACATTTTGATTCAAGTCTGTGAAGGATAGGACCTTGGCTTCGACTAAATCTTGAACTGCATTCCTCAAGGCATAACAACGCTCAACATCGTGACCCGGTGCCCCTTGATGGAAGTCACATGAGAGATCGGCTCTAAAACCTGCTGGCAATTTTCTAGGCATCGGAGGAGGCGGCCTGGTCTGGACATAATTCCCTTCGAGCAAAGATGGGAGCAACTCAGCATACTTCATGGGAATCGGATCAAATCGTGTCCTTGGAGCCTGTTGTCGAGGTTGTTGATGTTGATACGGTTGTTGATCGGCATTGGGAACGGGTGTAATAGCGGCCACATGTTGATAGGCCGAATATTTTTGCTGAGGCCGCCCTTTCACCATACTAACCTCCTGCTCTTTCTTTTTCGAACTACTAGCGGGGACACTTTCATTGATCAATCGTCCTTCTCGGACTCCTTCTTCTAGTCGTACACCCGTAGCAACCATCTCAGCAAAGTCCCTGGGGGTACTTCCGACCATATTCACGTAATAGAACTGACTGAGAGTTTTAAAAAAGAGTTTGGTCATCTCCTTCTCTTCTATGCGCGGGCTGACTTGGGCAGCAGTATCCCTCCACCGCTGGGCATACTCTTTGAACGTTTCTTTGTCTCCCTGAGTCATAGCTTGTAGATCACTTCGATCTGGGGCCATATCCACATTGTAACTGTATTGCTCCACAAAAGCATCACACAGATCTTGAAAAGTTTGGATATTTGTTTTATCTAGATTCATGTACCATTTTGAGGCAGGACTAGCCAAACTTTCATGGAAGAAATAGATAAGGACTGAATCATCCTTGGAATAGGCAGACATTCTTCTCACATACATTGTTAGATGTTCCTCAGGACAGGATTTTCCCTTATACTTCTCGAAGTCCGGTACCTTGAACTTGTGGGGTATTTGAACATTTGGCACCAAACAAAGATCATAAGCAGTCTTCCCAAATACTTTCTTCCTGTGGAGGGCTCTCACATCTCGCTGAATTTCATCATATTTTTGCTGCAAGTCATTCACTCTATCATAGGCTTCCACATCCCCTGAATGGTAGATGGGCTCTTCTTCTTGTGGAATGGTATGCATCACAGGTGCTGAATAGGTCATAGTGACTGGAGGAGCTCTCATAGGAGGTGGAGGAACATGAGCTACATATTGATGGGTAGGCATCTGAGCTTCACAAGCAATGGGACGGAGTTTTTCGCCAGCAGTAAGAGGCGGGAACCAGGGCATGGAACGTTGTGGAGCAGAGTACTCCGGAGTATCGGCACAAAACATCCATTCAGGGCCAATAGAAACAGTTTCGGCTTGAGTCCTGATAGGAGGAGCAGGAGGACGTGCTTGAGCAACCGTCAGTGTCTTCATCAATTCAGTCATTTCGTCCATCTTGGTCTGCATGGCTGCAATTTCCTCCCGAAGCAATTGATTTTCTTGCTCGAGAAAATCCATCTTTTCTTTATGATTGCTCGAGTGTTGTACATGCGAGTTGATTTCAGACGAGGACGCCATGACACTTTCGAGGTGGGTTGACCTTTTATGGAAGAGAAAAATTTGTGAGACTCAGAATTGAGACTATGAAATGCAGAATGATGCATGATGCTTTATGCAAAAATAGACACAATTTTTTTTTTTTTGAAGGACTTGTCAAAGTAATTGTAAACATCATAAGGAACATTGTTTCATTTGATAATTTGAAGATATCACGAACAGTTTCCTTTTTAAAAGTAAAAGCAAAGTTAAGGAAAAAGTCCCTCACAAAGCTAAAGTCTAGTTAAGACTTTTGAAAATGTATTTCTTGGTGTCCCTCTTTATAAGGTTCATACATATGATGTTTACAAGACGACTTATTTAAGTCCTTCGATGTTTTGATGAGAAAAAGTTTTTATGAATGAATGCATGTATGCATGGTGAGGTTAAGTCCACAATGTTGGAGTTAAGGGTAATAACGCCATTTGGTAAGGACTATGGTTTTCAAATGTACCTGTATCACGGGTTCTACCAAGTTCCCAGAGTTATCAACCACTTCCGAACACTATCAGGTTACGGAAATACTTCCGTTCCAATAATGTTCGTAAGAAAGTCTCGTCTGAGTGTGGTATCGCGTGTCAACTAAACCAAGATTACTCATGATTAGCCACCGCACCACGTCCTAAAAGGCCAAGAGGGGTTAAAGGTAACTAAAGGTCCTCAACTTTCGACAGTCACTTAAAATAACATGCCAAACACGAATACTCATGCCGACATAGTATACTTCCAAGATCCCTCAGTTGAGTGGGGTTATCACATGTGTCACAAACCAAAATTCACTCTTGGCAAGGCACTATGATTATACCACCGTCCTATCTTAAATTTCTCTCAAGTCCGGGTGTAGGACTTATCTCACCACTCACGTTAGAAGAAAGAAGGAAGAAGAAGGGAGAATATATATACATATATTTCCATCTTTTATTTTTATTTTTATTAAGCAAGTTATAGCACAAAAATTAAATAAGACCAAGTTAGGCTCAACCCTCTTAGGGGGGTCCCCAGTGAAGTCGCCATTTCTGTCGCGTCATTTTTTGGAGATCAAGGCTATTTGATTAGCTTATTGACTCACTAATTATTTCACGACTTTGGAAAAAATTTATTTAAATTGGGGGGTCCGGGGGTTAGTTACATAAAGGGAAGGTGTTAGCACCCTTTATGTCCGTAGTACTCTACGGGAACCTCTTGGTTTTTATTTAAATAATGTGCTACAACTTGCTTGTTTTTGAAAATAGAGTTTGAAATGATGAAAGAAAAAGGAGACCTAATTATCTACATTTTATTGATTTGGAAGGACGAGTGTCCTCTGCCTACGTACCCGTGAGGGATCAAAACCTCGTAGTTCGGGGTTAAAAAACTGACGTTTGATTGACTGTGTGTTTTTTATTAGTTTGAAAACGGTTTTAAAATGGAAAAGCCAAATGGCAAATGAGGAATTTGTTTGTGTTTTTTAATATTAAAGAAAAAAATGCCTAAAAATATAATTAAATTGATTGAAGTTTGATTAAGAAAAAAAAAATGAAAAATACGTCACTTGATTTAAGATCAAGGTTTGTTTATGAAAATGTTTTTGTATTTTTTTGAAACTATTTGCATGTTTTTGATGTTTTTGTTATGTTTGAGTGATTGGAATAAAACTAAACTAACGGAGCATAAAAATAAAGCGTAGGTACTTTGTGGTGACGTTGGATCACCATGAAAACCTTTAACCTAGTCTAGAAACAAATAAGAGGCATACACACACGCACGCACACATGCACCTAAGCTATTACAAAAAAACCTATTAATACATTCTAGGGTCTGCGAGAAAAAATAAATAAATTACATCAAGGCCTATTTTACATTCTAATATCATGTGCAATAAACTATAAACTAAATTAAAATGTGAAATGCTAAAACTAAACTAAAAAATGCATGAATTATTTACATTCAAACCTAATATACAATCTAAATCACATGCGATGATAAAAAACGTAAACGTATACACAATGGGATAGACAATAACTTATGCATCCTAAACTAATAAACACAAGAAATGAAAATGATAAGATGCAAAGAAATAAAATATACACAAGGGAAATTAAAATGTATGAAGAAAAAGAAATAACGTGATATGATGCGAGGGGGTGTAGGAATTAATCAGGGGGCATGCAGAAGTGGATAGAAAACTGAATTGGGCCTAGCTAAGACGAACCGGGTCGGTTATGTTAAAGGAAACGGGTTTGGGTTATGGGTTAAGTCTAGGCCGTCTGATTGGAATCAGACAGCCTAAATCAAATCGTAAATCCAGGTATCAGGAGCTGTTGGATCAAAGATCCAAGGGATAGGAGGCGAGGGTGTATAGTATCACATACACTCACAAACATGGGAACAAAAGGACCATATATATGTGTGATAACCCTTTTTCCCAAAGACAGTTTCTCTTTCTTCCTATTATTCTCTCCCGCCGTTTTTTCATTTCCTTTCCTTCCTTTTTATTTTTTTGATTCGAACCCTCCCTTTCTTTTACTTCTTCTTTTTATCGATTTTGTTTTTTACCAAAAGAAAGCTTAAAAACAAACTAAATTTATGAACAGTAGAGAAAAAGAAAGTATACCCTTTTTTGGTGTTGTCTCCTGGTCCGGTCTAAAAGAGGCTTTGTGATTCGGTTTGAAGACCTTGACTGTTCCTTGCGGCGACGACGGCGGGTTCGTCTTTGATGTTGCGTGACTGTGATTGGGTTGGTTGTTGTCGGATTGCGATTCTGGCTTGATGGATGATCGTTGATTTGCGAGACAGTGTTGGTACTGTTAGTGGTGTAGACCGGATTTGCGTTTCTGTTCCTCTCGTTTCCTTGTTCTCAGGTTCGGTTGAAAGGCTTGAGATGACTTGGTTTGGATTTTGACGGATTATGCTACGGCTTTGAGTTTGTGAGGATTATGTCGATTCAGTTTGTGATGATTGGTATGTTGTTGGTCTTGATGATTAGAATTGGGATGTCTGGGTTGTGTGGTTTAGGTGATATTGAGAATTTGTGGTGTTGAATGGTACTGATGGTTTTTTTTGCAGGTTGCGGTTGAATTGTTCGTGTAAAATTGTTGTAGGTTTTGTGATGAATTTCTGGTGGAATTGTGTTTTGAAGTTGCAGGTTTTGGCTTGGCTGTGCGATGAATTTTTTTTTGGCTCCCTTGTGTGTTCTGCAAATGCTGGTTTTATAGTGCAGGGTTTAGGAATTAGGGTTTGTTAAAGATGCAGACAAATCTGCACTTCTTGGATTGGAACGAGATGAAGAAAAAACTCGTTTGCTGTTTGTTTGGATTGAGATGAAAACTGGACGCGTGACAGATGAATTGGAACCGTTTTTGGAACAATTTTGGACTTATCAAATAAAAATAAAAGATAAATATGCATTTTTTTGATTTTATCAAATAATAAAAAAAGAAATAATGAAAATGATAATAAATAAAAAAATGACTATGCAAATTTGGATTGGACTTACCTAAAAAAAAGAAGTAACTAAAATAAAAAAGAAATATTGATAAAATTAATTTAAAATTAAAAGATGGAAATTAAGATTAAAAATAAAATAAACACTAAAGTGAGAAGAGGGCCCGATTCGGAACCAAATATGAGGTATTTTAAAATACCTCTCTGCCGAATTTTCACTGAAAAGTCAAAGACTTAATCAGGGTCAAATGACGCGTGTCGGTGTATGAATGTACGATCCTTAGGTCAAAAATTGGGGTATGACAATGGACAATTCCATCTTTTTCACAAAAAACTTCAAATGGCTCATTTTCAAATTCTCCACCATGATCACTTCTGACTTTCAAAATCTTAGATTCTTTTTCAGATTGAATTTGAGTGCAGAAACTACTGAATACATCGCAAGCAACATCTTTCCTCTTTATGAATTTCACCCAAGTCCATCTGCTATAATCATCAACAATGACTAATCCATATCTACTTCCATATAAGGATGCAGTACTAACTGGTCCAAATAGATCAATATGAAGTAGTTCCAAGGGTCTGGAGGTTGAAACAATGTCTTTGGTTTTAAAAGATGATTTCACAATTTTCCCTCTCTGACATGCACCACAGAGTGCATCTGAATGATAGTCAATGTCTGGTAGCCCTTTCACAAGTTGTAACTTACTAAGTTTAGAGATTAATCTACAGTTAGCATGTCCCAACCTTCTGTGCCACATCCATTTCTTATCATTCACTGATAGAAGGCAAATCACCTTATGATCAGCCAGTTCAGAAAAATTGATTTTGTAGACATTATCAACTCTCTTTCCCTTGAACACAATGGATTTGTCTTCCTTGTTGATTACAATACAATTGGTTTTCTCAAAAAGCACATCATAACCATTATCACAAAATTGACTAATGCTCAAAAGTTTATGTTCAAGACCATCTACCAACCGTACATTATTAATTAAGGTAGAGGAATTACCAATAGTTCCTGTACCTATGATCTTGCCTGACTGGTTGCCTCCAAATTTCACATTTCCTCCCTCTTTCATTGTTAGGCTGAGGAAACTGGACTTCTCTCCTGTCATGTGTCTTGAGCAACCACTGTCTAGGTATCATGATCTTTGCTTTGGCACTGCTCTTAGACATACATGCATTATTGACGATTTTAGATTTAGGTACCCATTGTCCTATGGGTCCTGGAAGGTTAGTACTTGAGGTTTTACTCTTCACTTCCTGTACCTTGTGCTGTGAGTTGGGTTGCTTCTGATTAACCATCACCTTAGGTTTTGGTACTTCAGAAGCAGTAACTGTTTTCCTCTGAAACTTAGACTTCAGAACCTCAGATTTTGGTTTCACCAGACTCTGAGGAACAGGTTCTGATCTTTTCAGGATCCTGATCTTTGAAGTCTTGGATTCAAATTTGATCATAGCCTTTGGCTCAGAGTTCTTTGGCTTTGAAGTAATCTTGGCCTTAGAACTAGAAGCTTCAGGTTCTGATTGAACAACAGTTTCCAACTCAGCACCTTCAGGTACAAGGAATGTTTTCAGACCTTCCTTGATGCATTCACAACAAGATTTAAGATTGGTTTTCTCAAGTTTCACTTCTGGAAAACCAATTCCTCTGCCATTGTTCTTGTAAATGCTATAAATCATAGAAGCCACTATGCTCCTGTCAATGCCAGATATAATAAAATCTTCAAGAGCAATTTCATGGTTACTTAAAGGTTTTTCATTACACTTTTCTTGTAGCTTCTGACATAAGAACCTGAGCTGATCTTCATACGTTTTACACATGAAGTCAAAGCCCCTAAGTCCTTGTTCAGAAGCTTTCAGATCCAATAGAGTTGATTTTTGCTGTTTTACCAAATCAGCATATTTTTCTTTTAAATCCTTCAACTCATTGGTTCTTACTTGAAAATGTGTAAGAAGTTCTTTAAGTGACTCAACAAGTTCATCTCTGGGAACTTTAGAATATACCTCATTTTCATCTTCAGAATCTGATTCTGATCCAGCTTCTGAAGTTGCTGTGGCAACTAACCCAACCGCTACCTTTGCATCTTCATCAGGTTCTTCTTTATCAGATCCAGATTAACTTCCCAAATCATCCCAGGTTGCCATTAAACTCTGTTTGATCTGCTTCTTGAATTTGCTTGGTTTGAACATTGACTTCTTTGACTTGTCCTTTGACTTCTCCTTCTGAAGATCAGGACATTCAGCAATAAAGTGTCCAGGCTTCTTACAGTTGAAGCATCCCTTCTGATCTTCTTTCCTTGAGCTTCTGGAGTTACTCCTTCTTGCTAGAAACTTTCTGTTCTTCTTGGCCAGATACTGAAGTCTGTTGGAGAGCATGGCCATTTCAGCAGCATCTGGTTCAGAATTTGAACTTGATTGTTCTTTCTCTTCAGATTCAACCACTTTGAGAGCTTTTGATGACTTGCCTTTGGATGGAAGAGCTATTGATTTACTCTTCTTAGTAGACTCATGTTCATAAAGACTTAACTCATGAACTTTGAGAGAACTAACAAGATCTTCGACACTTAAAGTGTTTAAATCTTTAGCTTCCTCTATGGCAGTCACCTTTGGTCTCCATCTTGCAGGCAAGCTTCTGAGTATCTTGCTCACATGGTCAGAAGCAACATAGCTCTTCTTTAGAATCTGTAGCCCTGAGACTAAGGTTTGAAACCTTGAGTACTTCTCCTCAATAGTTTCATCATCCTTCATCTTGAATAACTCATACTGATGTACAAGCAGGAGAGCCTTTGCTTCTTTGACCTTCTTGCTGCCTTCATAGTTTGAACAGAGAGAAGAAAACATAGCTTTAGCAGTGGATTTGTCACTCATCTTCATGTACTCAGCTTTAGGTATGGCAGTGACAAGAGCTCCTCTGATAATGTGATGCTTCTTGTAGAGTTTCCTCAACTCAGGAGTATGTTTCTTTCTATCCACAGCAGCTCCTTCTTCATCAAGGACAAGGTTACCAACACCATCTTCTAGAATATCCCATAATTCTTCATCTAAGCTCATGATATAACTATAGAAGTTGGTTTTCCACCACGAAAATTCTTCAGCATCTCCATTGAATTTTGGAATCTTTCCAACACTGGATTTCTTACTATCACTATAATCATGTGAGACATTTTTATAGCTAGTATCACCAGAACCAGTAGGAGGAGGAGTATACATGTTTTTCTCATATCTTTGACTGTTGCACGGTTAAGTGTTACACAACATACCAAGGCTCTAGATACCAATTGAAGGTGAGAAAAACATAAGAAGGGGGGTTGAATTGTGTTTTGAAAAATTCTTCGTTTCTCCTAAAACTGAACACACTTGATCAGAAGCTAAGTGAGATAGCTTCTGAAGTAGTAATCAGAATCTAAATGCAGCGAAATAAAACAGAGAGAGAGAAGAAGAACGACACAAAGCAATTATACTGGTTCCTTCCACAATCCGGAAGTAGTCCAGTCCCCCTTGTACTTCCAAGGAGATTTCACTAAGAGTAATATCTGATTACAATTGCTCAAGCACACAAGCAAGAGACTTCCTTTGCTCAAGCACACAAGCAAGAGACTTCCTTTGCTCAAGAACACAATCAAGAGACTTCCTGCTCAAGCACAACTGCAAGAGACTTCTAACTAAACAAAATTACACAGAAAATTGTTTAAGGTTGAACACTTGATATACAATCAGAGGTGCTCACAATACAAATCAAATACAGACTCAATGACTTAAGAATTTCTAAGATATGACTTTGAGACACAGAAATTCTAAGTGAATGCAGAACAATTTCAGCAGAGGTTTGGCACTTGTAATAATGTTGTGAGTCTTTCATTCAGCATTACCAAAACTCTAAGTCTTCACTCCTTTATATAGAGGTGTGAAAGAGACGTTGTGAAATTGCCAGCACATCAAAGAGTCGTTGTTGAAGCTTGATCTTTCACCAATGATATTTTGCCTGATTTGGTTGTTGTCCTATGAAGAACCAATTTGAAATCCATTCCTTATCCAAAGGAACATCTATGCAGGCGAAGCCGTATTCTGGAGCTGTTTTCTTGTCTTGTAGTGTGGACACAAAATAGAGTAGTGGAGAAGGTGGTTGTACAGTTCGTACAATAGTACAATGTCAACGCTTTCGTCCAAATTGCGAGCACATGCCTTCAAACACCTTTGAAATGACCGTTGCAATGTTCCACTAATTTTCTGCTATGTTTTCGAATCCAATAGACAGCTTTTGCAGTGTTGATTCTTCAATCTTTGAATCTTTTGCAAATCCAGTTGATCTTCAGCTTCTGGTGAAATGACTTCTGATGAGGAAGCTTCTGATAACGTGGCTTCTGATAACGCAACTTCTGATAATGTGGCTTCTGGACCTCTTGTCTTCAGGAGCACTATTCTTCAGAAGCACTATATTAATCTTCAGAAGCGGCTTTTCTTCAGGAGCGCTTTTTCTCTTCAGGAGCGAGTTGCCTTCAGGAGCACTAAGCTTCAATCTTGTTGATTCCTTTTGCTCTTTATTTGCTCATTCAGAACCAATAAATGATGTAACCTTTTAATTATTGTCCTGTACACTTGAACAAATATTAGCTAGTCCAATTTACAATTTTTAATACCTTTTTATCATCAAAACTCTTTAAGGTTCATTGTTAAACACATTTTGTTCCAACAAGGACGCCCACGACACAGTTGCTAACCCCCAACTTCAGCCTACAAGTCATCCTGGGCGACGCCCTAAGCCGCCTCCTCTTCCACTACCACCTGATAGCCAGTCCTCCACGAAAAAAGTATCTATTGCAAAATATGATTCTATAATAAAAATGACAAAAATGGTGAATTCAAAAAAAATGGGAAAATACTCCCCCTTGGATTATGGGCAAATACCTCTTTGATGTATCGTTATCCATCAGACACTCTGTTAATGCCGCGTGGGAATTTAACGGACACATCATCAACTTTAATAGAGGAAATATACGTAGGGACAACCTGACTGACGATTTACAATCTGAAGGGAATATTTGCCTTTTCTCAAATTTCAGGGGGTAATTGCTTATTTACTCTCTTTTTTAATATAACCAACAATATTGAAAAATATAATATAAATACTTTTTTTTTAAATCACACCAACAATATACTCCATCCATTCCAAATTATATGACATCCTAGCAAAATTTGTATTTCAAATTATAAGTCACTTTATAATATCAAGGAATCATTAATGCTTATTTTCCTATTATGTCTCTTACTATTTAATACTTTATCCTTTTCCAATTATTTTAATTTATGTTTTCCACATCATTAATGAATGATATTTTTGTAAAAACAAGTCATAGTTACTCTTTTCTATACAACATTAAATACATTTTGTAATCTATGTGAAATTGCTAAAGTAACGTATAATTTAGAATCGATGGAGTATTAATAACATTAATATAATTTGTCAAAAAAAGAAAATAACATTAATATAAGAAAATTTGTTTCAGAGTATAATTTTTTTTGGTTACATTTCAGAGTATAATTGAAATAATAATAAAGTCAACCCAAAATTCTTATTTTATTTATATATAGAATAGATAAATGCAAAACAAATACAAAGTAAAAAAATAATAATAAAAAATGATGCATATAATATGAATTAAAAAAATGCAATTGATAAAAATTAATTTTTTTTACCAAAGCAAAGTTAACTATCATTAATTAACCAATGTTCAATACAAGAAGGATAAGAATAAAAAATACGATGACTAGCCCAAGAACAGACCGCCCTAGCTAAAGCATGTGCAACCATGTTCGCTTGTCTCCTAACAAACTTCACCTCGAAGTTTGAATGTAAAGATAACTGATAAATAATACTAGAAATAATAGCATAGAATTCCGAATCACCATGACCCATAGCCGCTAAAGCTTGCGCTAAATTAGCGGAGTCGGACTCGAAGACAACCCGGTCTCATCTGTTCACATCAGCAAAGTGAATGTCATCGAATACAGCTACTGTCTTCCCATCCAAAATTGTCAAATTTTCCCGCCACCATTTCGTTTGAGCCCGAATAAATTGCTCACGGGAGTCTCTAACACAACACACAAAAGACGTAAAATGGTTACAGTCATAGAACGTGGCATCCACATTACACTTCAACCACATCTCACGCGGTTTCTCCCAAACTGAATTGTTACCTTGCACTCTATTATGCCCGTGTTGCACAACCGGTGGTGAGGGTTGTTTATGAACTTCTTGCCATTGTTGTCATGCATCTAGTGTTGTCCTTTGATGCTTGTTGAAGTATGATGAGTATCATTCCAAATAACATCATTACGTGCACTTCAAATTTTCCAAAGAAGTAAAGCCACCCGACCAGCAATGTATCGGCTTTCTGAACAACATATGTCAAAAACAAAATCTGCTAAACTGCTTACAGTTCCAGCTCGCAGTTGCAGCACAGTCGAAAGCACTGCCCAATACCAACTCTCACTCGCCACCGTACAACCCACAAAAGTCTGCCAATCATCCTCAACAGTTGTATCACACCAGAAATAGATCACCTCACATTGTACATGCCGTAAATGTAGTCGAAGATGCGTCGGAACGCACCCCTGCAAATCCTCCATAACAAATTACGAGCTTTATGAGAGGAATTCACCTTCCAAATTCTATGTAACTCTCCTCCAACATGGAACCGATCAGTGTGTAACAACTCCATCATAGCCAGCTAATAACCAGTCTTGACAGTATACCTCCCGTTACGTTCCATCATCCACACTATTCTATCATTCTGAGCTTCCGCAAACAGTGGTGTGTCGAGAATAGCTTGCACCAAATCATCTGACAACAAAGATTCAATCTTATCAATATCTCAAACATGTTCCTCGCCATCTATCAAATCAGACACACACAAATTATGCACGCCTTGGTTTTGTGGGGATTGAATCCATCTGCCATGGACACTTCGAACCCATGGATCATTCATCACGCTGACATGTTGCCCTTGTCCAATTGTCGACCTACAACCATATAAAAGTAGCTGATGCGAATTCTAAATACTCCATCAAACAAAGCTCGAGTTATATCCGAGTTTAGCACCAAAAAATGAAGAACGGGCAAAGTACTTCAATTTAAAAACTCTAGCAACTAGAGATTCAGGTTTAGACCGAAAGCTCAATCCTTGCCTGACTACCATAGCGAGATTAAAAGTTTTGAAATTTCGAAACCCCATTCCACCATTCTTTGGGGCATGTCACTCGTTCCCATGTCATCTATTTAATCCCTTCGGTTGTCACTTCTTGAAGAAAAAAAAATTATTTAAATTGCATGGAAAACTTAAAATAGGCAAACTATTGAAAACAATTTTTTATTTGTTATAGGATAGAGAGCCTTTTATTTTAACACTCAGGTCGTTGTTTTATGAAGATAAAACAAAAGGTTTGGGATAAGAACATGTGAGTCACACCCCAGTCAAAGAAATACAAAAGAAAAGAGTTTTAACTTGCGCGGCTCAATCTTTTAAAATGGAGAGAGGATTTGAGACCTTCTTAATCAAATACAATAGCTACGTAAAATAATAATAATAATAATAATAATAATAATAATAATAATAATAATAATAATAATAATAATAATAATAATAATAATAATAATAATAATAATAATAATAATATAGTTATAGCATGAGAAATATTATTTGTGCAACCATTTTTAAACAATTTTTGTGAGAAGGAAGATAAGAGGTAAGGACACAATAAAAATATTGGAGAGAGTTGTCATTAAAGTTGTATAAAATTGGTTGTACAAATATCATTTCTCCTATAGCATATAGTGAATGGTTTAACAAATTTTCCGTTCCTATGAACTTAATAAATTTCGTTTTCCGTCTTTATAACAAAAGTAACATGTTTATGTCTCTATAAAATATTCCAGCCCATGATTTTAGTCCAACGAAATTCAAATTTGTTTAATTATCTTTAGATCATTATATAAAGTTCTTCCGCAAAAAATGAGTTCAAAAATTTAATTTTTAGATCCTGAATTCTCATTACTTTTATCTTGAACTTTTGGAGTTTTAAAAACTTCATATTTATTTCCCTCCATATTAAGATATTCTAGTTTTTTTTTAAAGAACTATTTATAATGTTTTAAACATCTTTGAAAAATATGATTCAAAATTTAAAAGTTTAAGTATAGTAAAACAAATATGAATTTAACAGGCTAAAACAGCATGCTAAATTTTTTTAAAGGGACAAAAATGTGTCACTCTTTTTATGAGGATGAAATGATTAATTTGTTAATTACATGGAGCTTTTGATTTTTGGTGAACACAATGCTACGATGTAGTTTGATTGGGTATGTACTCCTCTTTTAATCAATCATTGTCATGTCATATTTTCATATTAATTTATATTAAAATAAATTTAAATGTTAAGCAAATTTTATCTAGAGGATATCACGCACCAAAACTCGAAGGTACCTAAGAATTTACCTTTACTTTTTCCGTCAAAATTGTTCTTTTATTTTGCCCTAAAAAATTTCACCAAATTTACTCATCCTATTTATAGAATTTAAACTATTCATGAAATCATTATCATAGGTAACAAAATTTTGTTGCAAGGAAGTTTAAATTTGTAGATAACAAAAAACAAATTTTCTTTAAGAAAAGCTTGAATTTTTCAAACAAATTCATCGTTAGTTAGTTTTACTGAAAAGAGTAAGTAAGGGTGATTGAAAAAGAGTATAATTGATAAATTATATCCTTAAACTATTAAAACGGCATTTAATAAGAAACTCAAAACCTCTACTCAAACACACTAAAAAATGAATGAAATGAGGACAATTTATTGTTTCAAACATGAACACATACTATGGTGAGCATATGAAAGCATCAGCCGAAGCAGATGATATAGATCTTCTCTAATGGAATGAGCTAGACTCAAACAATGTGGCAAGTCAAATTTATTGTCTCAAGAGATACCCAAATTTATTGTCTCATACGCCTCAAATATAACTTGTCTTCAATGAAGAGAAACCGTTGAAAAAAAAGTATGATTGCTGAAAAATAATATAAATGGCATTGAAAACAACATCTTTATGAAACAGTTTGTTATACTATAGAATAGAGAGCGTATTATTTTAACCCTTGGTCGTTGTTTTAAGAAGGGGGAAAGATAAAATACGATGACCAAAAACAAAAGGTTTGGAAATCAGAGACATGGCATGTGAGTAACTCTCCCTAGTCAATGAAATACAAAACAAAATAGTTTTAACTTTAAACCACTTGGATTAGTTTTGTGGTGTTAGCTTAGGACCTTGAAGTGTGATATTCTTAAGGTGTCAGGTTTGATTTTCCCTCGTGTCTGTCAATTTCGGTGGATTGTTTTGACTTCTTAAAAAAATAGTTTAACTTTGAAATCTACCATGTGCGATCGTTCCTTTAAAAAATGGATGGAAAACTGAAACATTGTCAAATTAAATAGTGAGTGAATTACAAGTGGGCTACGAGTTTATGTATTATAGCAAAAGATACCTATATTGCACTCATTAGTGAGAAAAAAAAATAGAATTTCAAACATGAACACAAATAATGGTGAGCTGCTCATGAAAACTGCAGCTCAAGCCGGGGATATAGATCTTCTCTATACAGTCATTCGAGATGATCCATCCATTTTGGATCGTATAGAATCGATGCCATTTGTTGAAACTCCTTTACATATTGCTGCATCTCTGGGTCATCTCCAATTTGCCACTGAAATTATGATGTTGAAACCTTCATATGCTTGGAAGCTAAACTGGCAAGGATTCAGCCCCATCCACCTTGCTTTGCAGAACGGGCAAAAGAGTATGGTGTCTCGTTTTGTGGGCATCGATAAAGAACTTGTTAGAGTTAAAGGAAGAGAAGGCATAACTCCTCTTCATTTCGCAAGTCAAATTGGTGAGGTTGATCTTTTAGCTAACTTTCTTTATGCTTGTCCGGAATCCATTCAATACCTGACTGTGAGGTGCGAGACTGCACTACATATTGCTGTTAAGAATGAACAGTTTAAGGCCCTTCAAGTACTTGTTGGCTGGCTCGAAGCAAATTACAAGAGAGGTGCTATAAAAATGAGATTTAAAATTCTAAATCAAATGGATGAGGCAGGCAACACTATTTTGCACATTTCAGCCCTAAGCTGTAATCCACAGGTAATTAACTCCTGCAATGATATGAAACCACATCATGTTTATATATTTTGTAAACTACACTATCATATTTCTTATTATTTTTTTGTGGTGTAAATTTTTTTTTCATTGGCAAAACATGATAAGAAAAATATAAAGTAGGTAGTTTGGATCTAGTACACTTCTTGTTGAAGATTTTACTCGCAAATTTCATATGGAATAATGCCACTTTAAAGCAAAGAATTAGTATTAGCATAACCTGAAGCTTGGCGCGCAAGTCACCAAAACTAACTCATTTGAATTTACTTGTAAATTTCATTTTACATTTCAATTTCATTTAGTTAGTTATAGAAGCTATGATGAGCTGGCACTTAGTTAGGTGTTGTATATATACACTAATCATGTATCAGTGAACACTTAATGAAATCATAACCGTTTTTCTCCATTGTTGTTGGAGCTTTTCTCTCTTCTCCCATGGCGGTCACTTTTACTTTGATGGTATCAGAGCAAGTTTTATCTTGCTCTGCTTCCGCAGTGATCGTTACTCTGTTTTCTTGTGCTTGATTGCGTGATTCTTTGGCTAAGATCACGCATCTGCTTGTTCTTCTTCTTCTTTCGTTTTTCTCTGCATTTTTCTACTTCAAGTTTCGTTCTTGTTACGTTCTTGTTCAATTTGATCCTTGATCTCAAAATTCACTTCGTTTTGTGTTGATTTGTTATAATCATGGTGAGAAATAACAATCAGAACCAGGATCAAAGTCTTGATCCTTATTATGTTCATTCATCAGAAAATTCTTCGACGGTTAGTGTTACTCCACAGTTAACCGGTGACAACTACCACTCTTGGTCGATGAAGATGCGAAGAGCATTGGCTATGAAGAACAAGTACAAATTTGTTGACGGTTCCATACCAATTCCTGGTGAAGATGATCTAAATCGTTTGGCTTGGGAAAGGTGCAATAATCTAGTTCATACTTGGATCATTAATTCAATTTCTCCATCAATTGCACACAGCGTAGTTTTCATTGAAAATGCAATTGATATGTGGAATGACTTGAAGGATCGGTTTATGAGAGGAGATCGTATTAGAGTAGCTCAATTGCATCAAGAAATTGCAAATCTGAAGCAAGGTGAGCACAACATCACAGATTACTTTACTGAACTCAGGGGTTTATGGGAAGAGTTGGATCAATATAGACCCATACCTCAGTGTACTTGCCCTATGCCTTGTACCTGTCTTGCTATGAGAAATGCTAAGGGTTTTAGGGCAGAAGACAGGATCATACAGTTTTTAATTGGACTGAATGAAGAGTATCAAGGAGTGGCTTCTCAGGTTCTCTTGATGGATCATATGCCACCAATTAATAGAGTATTTTCTATGGTTATGCAACAGGAGAGAAAGTTGCAATATGGTGTTGTTCATGTGCAAAACACATCCCTGGAAGATAATACAGGATTGGTTAATGCTGTTAATGGTCAGAAACCATTTGGAAAAGGTAGAGGAGGCACTCTTTTTCAAGGAAGAGGAAGAGGAAATGGTAATGGTAGAGGAAATGGAAGTAGTAGGTACTGCACTTTCTGTGAAAGGACCAATCACACAGTTGATACCTGCTACAGAAAGCATGGTTACCCTCCTAATTGGGGTAAAGGAGGTGGTAACTCTTATACTAATATGGTGGATGCAGAAGATACTGAAAGTCAGAACAACTCAGGGTCTGCAAGTAAACATGATGATAATGCAGGCATCACTCTTACCAAGGATCAATATCAGAGTCTCATGACACTTCTGGAAAAGAATAACTCTGAAGCTAAGTGTTCAGCTAATGTGGTGAAAGGTAGCAATTCCATTTCACTTTTTGAAGGTAATTCATTTCTTGCTAGTTTGCATAGTAAGCAAAATGATCCTGGATGGATTTTAGATACAGGAGCAACTCATCACACTTGTTATGACTTAAGATGGTTTGCTAGTTATAGTAAAATTGATTCTATTAATGTCAATTTACCAAATGGAAGTGTCATTGAAGCATGCTACAGAGGTCAAGTCAAGTTGTCTAGAGACCTAAGCATAGATAATGTGCTTTATTTGCCAAAATTTGCAGTGAATCTTATTTCTGTTAGCAAGTTATGTAGAGAGCAAAATTGCAAATTGCAATTTGAAGCTGACATATGTATAATACAGGAAAAGAACACTTTGAGGAAGATTGGTTTAGCTGAAGAAAGAGGTGGATTGTACTACTTGAAGACTGATGAAAGGCATCAAGTCTCAGTATCCAATGTCTCAGCTCCAATGGAAGTTCACAATAAGCATGTCCCTGATGGTGTACTGTGGCATCTCAGACTAGGAAATTTGTCACATGATAGAATGCTTTGTATGAATAAAATGTATAGCTATGTACCTGTTAGTACACATACTGCTTGTGATGTGTGTCAGATGTGTAGACAGAAGATCCTACTTTTTCCTATAAGCAGTAGCAATGCTAAAACTGCTTTTGATTTAGTACATTTTGATATTTAGGGGCCATTCAATACAGTTTATGTACATGGTCACAAGTATTTTCTTACAATTCTGGATGATTGTACTAGACATATATGGATTGTTATGTTAAAGAATAAGTCTGAAGCTTCTTATCAAGTTAGAAGTTTTGTTTCTATGATTGAAAGACAGTTTGAAAGGAAGATTAAAATGATTAGAAGTGACAATGGGCCTGAATTTATGCTAAAGGATTTCTATGATAAAAAAGGAATAATACATCAAAGGAGTTGTGTTTATACTCCACAGCAGAATGGCAGAGTAGAAAGGAGACATCAACACATACTCAATATCAGCAGAGCCTTGATGTTTCAATCCAAACTTCTTAAGAAGTTTTGGTCTTATGCAGTCTTGCATGCAGTCTATTTGATAAATAGAATTCCTACAAAGATTTTGCATAATAAATCTTCTTATGAAGTTTTATACAATGAAGTTCCTGATCTTAGTTGTTTAAAGGTTTTTGGTTGCTTGAGTTATGCATCAACATTACCTGTCAATAGACACAAATTTGACCCTAGAGCAAGAAAGTGTGCTTTCTTGGGTTTCAGGCCAGGCATTAAAGGATTTGTTCTAGTTGATGTGCATACCACAGAGATACTAGTTTCTAGAAATGTGAAATTCTTTGACTTAGAATTTCCCTTTCATTCACCAAGTGTTACTTCTGTGCCTCACACACAGATATATCTTAATGATGGTGAACTTGATATGATTTCCCAATCACATCAGTTACCTGTAACTTCATCATCATCTGATGCACCTGTTTCTAATGAAGAAATTGATGAAACATTAGAACCAGACAATGTGATTGAGGTTGAGAGGCAAGCAGATGAGCCTGTCAGAAGATCAAGTAGGATCTCTCAGGTTCCCTCTCATTTACAAGACTATGTTTGCAACTCTGTTAGTTGTAATTACCCCATTGATCAATTTATCAGCTACTCAGCTCTTTCTCCAAAGCATCAGGCTTATGCTTTCTCTCTCAACACTGAAGTTGAACCTTCAAATTTTCAAGCTGCCAATCAGGATTCTAGATGGATAGCAGCTATGCAAACTGAGATAGAAGCACTCAATGCCAATCACACTTGGGAGTTTGTTGATTTACCTCTAGATGCTATCTCCATTGGAAGCAAATGGGTGTATAAAATCAAAAGGTATGCTGATGGAACAATAGAAAGGTTCAAAGCTAGACTGGTAGCACAGGGTTTCAGTCAAACAGAAGGTTTAGACTACTTTGAAACCTTTTCCCCTGTTGCCAAACTCTCCACAGTGAGAGTGTTGCTTGCTCTAGCTTCCATCCATGGCTGGTATTTACATCAATTAGATGTAAATAACGCTTTCTTACATGGAGATTTACATGAAGCTGTATACATGAAAGTTCCACAAGGGGTCATCCCTCCTAAGCAAGGCCAGGTCTGCAAATTGCTTAAGTCTTTATATGGCCTCAAGCAAGCTAGCCGCCAGTGGTTTGAGAAGCTTACACAGTTCCTTCATGCTCAGGGATTCATTCAAGCAACTTCAGATCACACCCTCTTCACTAAAACCACTACTTCTTCCTACACTGTGATTTTAGTATATGTGGATGACATAATACTAGCTGGTACTTGTTTGAAGGAGTTTAAAAGTCTCAAGCAGGCTCTGGACAAGGCATTTCGCATCAAAAACTTAGGAGAGCTTAAGTTTTTCTTGGGTCTTGAAGTTGCACGTTCATCCAAAGGAATCTCCCTCTGTCAACGCAAGTATTGTTTGGAACTGCTCACAGACTCAGGTTTAACTGGTTGTAAACCAGTATCCACACCACTTGATCCCTCTCTTCGTTTGTCTCAGGATAGTGGCATGCCCTATGCAAACATTACTGGTTATAGAAGGTTAGTTGGAAGATTGCTTTATCTGACAACTACGCGCCCTGACATAGCTTTTGCAGCACAACAACTCAGCCAATTCATGGCTTCTCCTACTGAGTTACATCACAAAGCTGCATTAAGAGTGTTGAGATACTTGAAGCGCTCTCCTGGTAGGGGTCTTTTCTTTCCTGCAACTTCTGACCTGCAGCTTCTGGGTTTTAGTGACGCAGACTGGGGTGGATGTGTGGATACACGCAGGTCCATTTCTGGTTACTGCTTCTTCATTGGCAAGTCCTTGGTTTCCTGGAAATCCAAGAAGCAGCCCACTGTCTCTTGTTCATCTGCAGAGGCAGAATACAGGGCACTAGCATCTGCCACAAGGGAGCTTCAGTGGATGTGTTTCCTCTTACATGATTTGCAACAAGCTCCATCTCGTTTGCCTGTTCTTTACTGCGACAACCAGAGTGCACTTCACATTTCTGCCAATCCAGTGTTTCATGAGCGTACTAAACACTTGGATATTGATTGTCATCTGGTTCGTGAAAAGCTGCAAGCAGGTGTCATGCGTTTGCTTCCTATTACTTCTCAGCACCAAACAGCAGATGTTTTTACCAAAGCTTCTGGTCCCAAGCAGTTTCATGAGTGTATTGTCAAACTTGGGATGGTAGATATCTACCAACCTCCAGTTTGAGAGGGGGTATTAGCATAACCTGAAGCATGGCGCGCAAGTCACCAAAACTAACTCATTTGAATTTACTTGTAAATTTCATTTTACATTTCAATTTCATTTAGTTAGTTATAAAAGCTATGATGAGCTGGCACTTAGTTAGGTGTTGTATATATACACTAATCATGTATCAGTGAACACTTAATGAAATCATAACCGTTTTTCTCCATTGTTGTTGGAGCTTTTCTCTCTTCTCCCATGGCGGTCACTTTTACTTTGAATTAGCATGCAAATAAAAAAAGATAAATGCTACTTTAGATTTTTTTTTTTTTTTCCTATACAGATGAAGATCAATGTTTTTTTTGGGTAAAATGAAGATCAATGTTGTAAATAAAGAAACAATGTAATAAGTAATAAATAATTTTTTTTGTCAAAAGAAATAATAATAAATTATTTTTACTTATTATTGGGTGTTAATCATTGTCATAACTCATAACAATTGAGATAATTGCCTTGAATTTGAGAGTAAAATTAAAATAAAACAATTAATGTTACATTGAAAATATAAAGCGCCACTTATTTTGGAATGTTTTTCTTTTACAAATGTGACACTGAGATGGAATGAGTAGTTATAACATAACATAAGTGATCTCTAACAAATTGTATTGTTCATTGATAATTACTTGGTGGAACAGGCTTGTTTGTTGGTAATGACTAGGAAAAATTTGAAGGCAAAGAACTTGGAGAACAAAACCGCATTAGACATTGCATCAACTGCAGAGGTCAAGAAAATATTATCCAGAGCAGGAGCAAAACTTGGCTCACAAGTCACTGATACTCCCACACGCGCACATAAACTAAGATCGAAGACAACAATTATGAATAAATTGTTAATTTTGATACGTTCCGTTAGAGGAGATATATCAGAGGAGCGACGTAACACTTGGCTGATAGTTGCAACTCTTGTTGCAACTTCCACCTACCAATCAGCATTGACTCCCCCTGGTGGAGTTTATCAGGTTAATGCTAGTGATGATAATATGAACATCACTTCCTCCAATTGCACTATCTCTACCCTTGGAAATGCTGGGAAATCGGTCTTGTCAAGATCTGATTTCTTTGTGTTTTCATTTTTGAATATGTTTTCATTTTTTGTATCAACTATGGCAATATTTATCCTGACACCTAGTGGGTTACTAGGCGCTTTAGTGTCCTTTGGTCCAGTGGGTTTCTTAATCTTTTGCTATCTACTTTCTATGGCAATCGCATCCCCTACACATTCCAATGCAGGTCTTGTTAACATCGCTTTATCAGTTTTGTTTGTCGTATTGACTGGTTGTGCTATTTTCATTTACTATTATAGAAATGAACAGAAGCGCAAGCTAAGAAGCTCAGTACGTATAATTTAGTTAAATCATTGTTGCAATAGGATAAACACCAATGAAGATTGTGTGTATCAATGTTGGTTGAATTCATGGACAATAATATTTCAACGTCGATTTGAAATTTTTATATTGTTTTCATTGTTTTTGTTCAATTTTTGCAAATTGTGATTCAATGTATTAAACATTTTAATCCTATCTTGTATTTTATTGAATATTTGTGTATTAATTATTTTTTCTAACTTGTATTTTATTGAATAATTGTGTATTAATTATTTTTTCTAAGAAAGTTCATCACTCAACAACATGAGTAAGTGTCTTAGAACGACCTCAAACATGGATGGACATACTCAAAGGGTTTAATAGAATAATGCATATCACTTTCAAACTTCACCCTATGTTGTTTGCCTAGTACTCAATATTCACAAATTCTAGCTTATTAAATTTTTCTTTTCCTAGCAAACTTTGTTTGGCTAGTTCTACTAAACCTCTTTCACTGACATGCCCTTACCTTAAATTCCAAAATTTAGATTTATTATGAGATCCTTCACTAGTTAACGATGCATGATCAGTTACAGTAGAACCATATATAACTCACACCCCTTAAAAGGAATTCACAGTTATCAAACATCTTTAGTCGAATGGTACTCATACCTTGGACCTTGCAAGCCTTGTAGTTTATGAGTTGAACGACTTCACCTTCTTTTAACTCCAAAGTCTCGAAATACTCCTTTCTCATACACATGTGATAAAAGCAACCCAAGTCGCAATTGTAACACCCTTGAACCACACCAATAATATTTATTATAAATACAACAATTAATTCATATAGTGATTGTAATACCCACACTAAACGTATCTAGAAAGTTTAGCGTGTGCATTAGTTTAGTACTGGATACATTAAAAATTTACAACATTAAAACTTCGAATGAATATACTATACAACAATGTGCTTTCGTTCAATAATAATACAACTCAACTTTTCTAAAGTATAGTAAATACGTCCTTGCTTATCCATATCATCCTGGAGGGGGTACGAACGAACACTTGCTGAAACACCCATTCGGCTACTAGCTTGCCATCCAACCTGTTTATCTGAAACAAATAAGGATTGGAATGAGACATAATGTCTCAGTGAGTTCTACCTAATCCTAGGCTATAGGTAACCTCGGGGGAAACCTACGGTCACCACGTGTCTACAATACAACCTGTTGTTGATTATACGTGTGTGGGGACTTGCATACTTAGACGGTCGTGCACACTAGGGCCATCATTAGATTCTTCTTAACTTGATATAGGCTTCACTTCTTATACGTGTCATGGCGGTCAAAGGGAATCTAAAACCGCATTGCCAAGAATACGCTCTACATATCGAGGCCTAAGCATAACATAATCATGACACGATTCTAAACCGGACGATTAGGGGAAACCTAAGATCGTCATCAACATAACTTTCTCTATTTGCTCTAATCATACTTACGTTGTGTCTATCGACATATCTTATCTTGCTATCATACTAGTTCTTGACGATCTAGGTCAATGCTCTACTAGTTCTTGACGATCTACGTCAAGGCTCTATGACATAACATATAAATATCTAATAAATATGCATATAATCAGATTCATTCATTAAGTTAGCGTTGAACAACGAACAATATCTGAGTTCATTTTACGGAGGGCCCCGAGGTGGAGTAAACCCGAGCACAATCCCTTCTAACCGATGGAAACCTATCTAAGGTATAACCAACTACACTCCTGTAGTGACGCGCGGCTCCCTTACGGCTAAACCATTCCCCTTGGAGAACCCCTTGAGTCCAACCTAGTGTGGATCACAAGAGACACGACAACTACATCTTGCTTACTTAGTGACATGCGGGTTTCTTACGGCTAACCCCGTTCCCATGAGAACCCCTTGCATCCAACCTTGGAAGGATTACAAGAGACATGACACCTTTAACTTTTAAAGTCTTGGTCTATGCATGCATGAAAATTACATCTAAATATGCTATCTCTTTTACCTCGGATCCTTAAGTGATCCCACTAGAGGTAAGCTATATGCTTGCTTAACTTACTATGAGAAGAGATATCTAATCAATTCACGTCTTGCCATACTCGTATGGTCACTCTAGCTCCTATACGAAGAGAATACTCTATATCACTCCACGTCTTATCAAGCATATTGCTCATGCATAGCATTCTATTTCTTTACAAGCTATTCTAGTTCTTGACACGCTATGTCAAGGCTCTACATTATTTCCCCTCTTAGTTCATCGCTACCCGAGTAATTCGGCTTAATCTCTCTTATTCTTCCTTGATGTACATGCTAAGATTGCCATGATTCTTGATTCAAAGATCAATTGATGTTATGTGCATTGCTTAGATGTTGTTTTGGGGTTATAAAGTTGTAAAACTATGAAAGAAAGCCTTCAGAATGCACCACCGACCCCACAAAGAGCCAACAAGCCAAAAGCATGCTGGCTGGTCCAAAGGATTTCGCTATTAGCGACCCTGGAGTGACTTTCTTCAGGCAAATTTCGCTATTAGCAAAATAATTTCGCTAATAGCGAGTTTCTTCGGGTCTGTGGTGCTGATTTTGCAATTTTGACCCAAAACACGTCAAATTTGATCCTGCAATGCACTATGAACATCTAGAAACATATATAGGCATTTATAAACATATTTCATGGCAATCTAACACATAATCAACAAGAATTGCTTTGGGGTACTAAAATTCTCTTTATGCCTAAACTAACATAAATCTTGTTTTCTTGCTAAAATTGCACAACCCAAAGGAAGGTTAAACTATCTAAGAACTCACCTAAACAAGTTTCTTGCACTTCCTCAAGCTTCAAGCTCAAACCCTAACTTCTACTTCATTCTTGATCCATAGCTTTCCAACCAAACCATGCCTAAATCCATTCTTCCACTTGTTTCTTGCTTGCTAAGCCACCAATTGCATGAACTTGGAAGCTTTGATGGTACATGATTGAGGGAAAGGGGCGGTCAAGTAGAGAGAAGGAGGAGAAACTTCCTTTGCCAAACCTAGGGAGAGAAAGGTTAAGGGAAAATGAGATATTTTGGACCAAAACCAAATAAATATCCTTTTGCATGCAATTACCAATTTGCCATTGTCTTAAACGTTTAACACGCCATTGGTATATAACTCGTATTAAGCTGACATCACATAATAAATATTCTCCATTACACTTGTCTTCCATGAACTTTCGTCCTCTGGCACGCTTGACTGGTACTATTACGATACTGACAAGCGGGAGATTACAGTGATCAAGGTGCTACATCATTAAAACTCAAAACATGAATATTATATTTTTCATCAAAGTTTTGCAACGGAATAAGCAATAATCTCCAAAATCATTACAGGGTCTGAACATCATAATCCAATCTCAAAATACATCGAACTAAGACAACAAAGTATATAAACAGAAATAAATCCCAAAAAGGTCCTAATCAGAGCCCTAATCTGGACTCCAAAAGTAAGGAAAAGAGGAGTCCTCAAGCTAATCCTCGGTACTCACGTCATCTCAAGCGTCCTGAGCCTGCACGTCTACACCATTTTTCAATGGCGAGACGGTTAACCAAACAACCACTGGAGGATAAGTTTACATTCAACATTAAGAAACTACGAATTCAAGTATAGTATAATAGGATTTCAAAGATCACATATACATACTTTCATGAATCAACAACATTAATCACACAAGAGTTTCTTACATCATTCTCCATTTATCATAATCATCAAATTACATCAACATCGTCATTTATAAACTATAACCATATACTCATTGTCATACCCCAATTTTTGACCTAAGAATCCTACATTCATACACCGACACGTGTCCTTTGACCTAATTAAGTGTTTGACTTTTTCAGTGAAAAATTTGGCAGAGAGGTATTTTAAAATACCCCATGTCTGATTTCGAGTTGGACCCTCTTCTCTCATTATTTTTATTTTTAATTTCCATCTTTTATTTAAGTTTTAATTAACTTTAATTTTGTTTTGTTTTTTAATTTAATCTAATCTTAACTTTTCAATTTTTTCCTTTTAAATTAGTCCTCATCATTATTTTCATTTTTTTTAATTGTTGTTTTTTAGAGGTAGGCGTAGTTTGTTTTTTTATTTTTCTATTTTTATCTCATTTTTTAATTCAATAAAAATCCAAAAAATATATGCATATTTATCTTTATTATTATTGTTGTTTGTTTTTTAAGAGATAAGTCCAAATAGTGTCCATGGAGTCAAAAAATATGTCCAGGTACATCTGCAAACGTGTTGCTCAAAATCTAGGAACCGAATCACATTTTTTTCCTCCTTCTCATCCCAATTCAAGCACAAGTTTTTGCTCTTCATTAACAAACCCCAAAACCTAAGTCCAGCACTATAAAACCTGCACAAAACACACAGTCAAGGGGGCCGAAATTCACAAAGAAACAAACCATTTTCACGGTCAAGTCTATCACACAAATCCACCGAGCCAAACGTTTTCATCGCACAACTCATCAACCATTTTTTCAACAACACAATCTCGATCCCAAACCTGCATCAAAATCAACAGAATCATCTCAAAAAACCTACACAATTCAGTCACGCATAACACATTCAATTCCAACCGAACACAAACCTCAAACCCTCCCAAAACCGAATACAAACACAACCACAATTCAAAACCCTAGCCGCACAACAACATCTACACATTCAAGCTACAACCGTGAACTCAATAACCAGGTTCATCAACAACACCTAACCCAATCGACCACCACACAAGGTTTTCAAGCCGACACCATCAAAACCGAAATCGATTCATCGAAATCGTACCTGCACGCAGTCAAAACATCGTAGCACAGCTCTAACACATACATCACGTAACCAAGCATCATCAGATCGACGGACACAACAACGACCAACAACCGGTGCCATCAATACACAAAGCCTCGCAGGGTCGAACCACACAATCGGAACCGGCATCAATCTTCAAAACCGAGTACAAACGGAAACAGAACAAAGCCAGATCAAAACATAGTGAAAGGTAGTTTCTTTTCATCATTTGTGTTGTTTGTGTATATATAGTTTACAAGGGTTTGAGGGTTACAAAAAAAACAGAAGAAGAAATAGGAGAAGAATAGAAGTAGAAAGGAGTAGGAAGTTTGAAACCGAAAATTAAAAAAAAATAAAAAAAGGGTTCCGGCATGGTGCGCCGCCGTACTGGCCGGCCGACCACCGCCGGAACCACCTTACTCCCTCGCCGGTTTCTGGGTGGAAAGAAAGAACACCACCGTGTTCTTCATGTTGAAGAAGAGAGAGAAGAGAGGACAATTGAGAGAGAAAAGAATTGAACGTGAGAGAAGAGAGAGAAATTTTGTTTCAAATGAACAAAATCTGTCCCACAGCCCTTATATACTAGACATACTGGGTCGACCCATGACCCATGTATTCTCGACCCAGCAAGGTTCCCTAAGCCCAATTCCCATTTTGTTTAAATTCCTGCATCCCCCTGTCTACTGCCTGCACCCCCACAATCTCATTTTTATCATTCTCATGCATTTTTAAATTCCCTTGCATTTTTTATATGATTCATGCATTTTAAAATCTTTTGCATTTTATTTATCTTACTATTATGTCTTTTGCACCTTATTATTTCTTATATTTATTAGCATATACATCGTTCATTCATTTATCCATTGCATGTTTGTTTATTTGTTATGTCATTTATTTTTATCATATAGAATTTAGTTTGTACATTAAAGTTTGAATGTAAATATTTCATGCATTTTTAGTCTAGTTTATCATGCATTTTAATTTATTCTTATGTCATTGCATGAAATTAGAATGTATAAAGTAGGCCCTAATGTAATTTATCTTTCTTTATTGCACACAACATAGAATGTAAATTTAGGTTTGATGTAAATCATGCATATTTATTTTCTCGCAGACCATAGAATGTATTAATAGGTTTTTTGTAATAGTTTTGGTGCATGTGTGCGTGTGTGGGTGCATGTTTATTTTTATACTTGCTAGTTTAGGTAGAAGGTCCTTGTGGTGGTCCAACACCACCATAAGGTACCTACGCTTTACATTTCAGCTCCGTTAGATTAATTTTGGTCCAATTATTCAAAAACAACAAAAACATGCAAATAGGCAAAAATCACAAAAATATTTTTAAATAAACCTTGATCATAAATCAAGTGACGTCCTTTTCATTTTTCTTTTCTTAATCAAATATCAATCAATTTAATTTTATTTTGAGTCCGTTTTCTTTAATATAAAAAAAACACAAACAAATACTCATTTGCCACTTTGGCTTTCTTTTTACTTTAAAACCTTTTTTCAAAAACTAATAAAAAACACTCAACCAATCAAACGTCAATTTTTACCACGAACTACGTGATTTTGATCCCTCACGGGTACGTAGGCAAGGGACTTGTCCTTCCAAATCAATAAAATGTAGATAAAATAGGTCTCCTTTCTTTTATCATTTCAAAATCCATTTTCAAAATAAGCAAGTTTATAGCACACCATTTAGATAAAATCAAGAGGTTCCCGTAGAGTACTACATATATTTAGGGTGCTAATACCTTCCCTAAATATAACTAACCCCCGGACCCCCAATTTAAATAAATTTTTTCAAAGTCGTGAAATAAAAAGTGAGTCAAACGCTAATTAAATAGCTTTGATCTCCGAAAATGACGCCACAGAAATGGCGACTTCACTGGGGATCCCCTAAGAGGGTTGAGCCTAACTTGGTCTTGTTTAATTTTTGTGCTATAACTTGCTTAAAAAATAAAAAATCAAAGATGGAAATACCTGTATATATGTTCTCCTTTCTTCTTTCTTCTTTCTTTTAACGTGAGTGGTGAGCTAAGTCCTAACCCGGACTTGAGAGAAATATAAGATAGGACGGGGTATAATCATAGTGTCATACCAAGAGCATTCTTGGACCATGTGCACATGTGATAACCCTACTCGGTGGAGGCCTCGCGAAAGGTAGTACTCTTGTTGTCATGAGCATTCATGTCGACGTTATTACTTTCAATGTGAGTGTCCGTCGAAGCCGTGGACCTTAGTAACCCTTAACCCATCTTGGCCTTTTTAGGACGTAGTGCGGTGGCTAAACCAAGAGCATTCTTGACTTTAGTTGTCACGCGATACTACGCTCAAACTAGACTTCCTTGTGGATGATATTGGACTAGGAGCATTCCTATATACCGATATATTCATAAGGGTAGTTGTAATTTGGGAACTTGGTAGAACCCTTGTTACAAGTACAGATGAAACCATAGTTCTTACCAAATGGCGTTGTTGCCCTTGACTCCAACATGTGGACTTAACCTCACCATATTATCACTGTTTGTATTAGCACAATCATGCATACATGCATTCATTCATGAAAACTTTTTCTCATTAAAAAAATATCGAAGGACTTAAACAAGTTTTTTTTGTAAACATTGTAGATATGACTACTAGGAGTATTAAGAAGTATAGCTTCCAAAGCCAAGATCTGGAAAGCTTGAGGAGTTTAGGAGATGTCATCACTAATCCAGCAGGTTTTCAGGCTCATCATGGGAAGTTGCTAAAGATTCTCAACACAAAGTTCGACGAAGGGATCCTCAAGACTTTGGTCCAATTCTATGATCCTCTCCTCCACTGCTTCACCTTCCCGGATTACCAGCTTGTCCCCACCCTTGAAGAATATTCCTATTTGGTCGGTCTACCCATACTTGATATAGTACCTTTCAGTGGTCTCGAGGGGGCCCCTAAGGCATCAGATATTGCAAAAGCCCTTCACCTCAAGATATCCGACATAACTGATAACCTCACTACCAAAGGGAAAGAGAAAATCCAGGGGCTAACTTCCAAATTCCTAATCAGTAAAGCCAACATTTTTTCTACATCAAAGAATACCCTTGCTTTCGAGTCCATCATGGCCTTGCTCATCTATGGCCTTGTGCTTTTCCCCAACGTTAATGGTTTTGTCGATGCTAATGCCATCCAAATTTTCCTCACCAAAAATCCGGTCCCTACTCTCCTTGCTGATACTTACCACTCCATCCACCATAGAACCGATA
Organism: Medicago sativa; assembly: GCF_051527215.1. Classification (NCBI taxonomy): domain Eukaryota; kingdom Viridiplantae; phylum Streptophyta; class Magnoliopsida; order Fabales; family Fabaceae; genus Medicago; species Medicago sativa. Next base: position 30,734,862 of record NC_140756.1, on the reverse strand, counting down.
AACAGGGAAGAACCATCCTTTGTTGTGCACCTTTACTCTATAGGTGGTACATCTCACACCTACCTCAATTCTACCTCTCCAAAGACAAAGCTATATACTCAGAGAAAATCATGTCCCTTGCTCCAGCCGATGTAGTTTGGTACAACCCAGCTTACGACACTGGAACCATCATTGACTCATGTGGAGACTTTGGTAATGTGCATCTCCTCGGTATTCATGGGGGAATCAGCTACAACCCTATCCTAGCTAGACGCCAGTTCGGGTATCCTATGAAAGAAAAGCCTTGCAACATTGCACTGGAGGGCACATTCTATCTCAACCTCACAGATAGCAAGGGTATGAGAGACCAGTTCATGAAAGCTTGGCATACCATCAGCAGAAAAAACAACAATCAATTGGGGGATAAGTCAGACCTCACTTATGAAACCTATACCCAATGGGTTATCGATAGAGCTGTTGAGTATATGATGCCTTACCCTCTACCGAGGTACTTGTCCTCAACTACCCCGGAACTACCTTTACCCTTACCCCTCAGTACCCAAGAGAAGTACCAGGAGAAAATGGCTGACTTAAACCGTGTGTGTACTACTTGGAAAAGGAAGTACGAAGAAGCTATGTATGAAGTAGGGGATAAAGATGTGGAAATACTGCAACTCAAGCATGAGCTCCTCATCAAAGAGCGACAATTGATCGAGAAAAATGCTCAGATCCAAGCCCAAAGTGTGACGCTTGCGCAATTTATCAGCAAAAAGGAGTGCATGGATTTCTTCGCGGGGGCCCACCCAGATTTTGAGGAGTAGTCTACTACAAGAGCTCAAGAGTCTCCCAGATGTTTCACCACTTTATGTTATTTTCTAGCCTTTTGTGATGTACTTTGGAGTCTATCCCTTGACTCAGTTTTGTTCAAAGGGAATTATCTTATAATACTCTAAATTATTCAATGAAATTTTCAAAGTCCTTCGATATAAAAAAAAGGTGTCTATTTTTGCATAAGCATCATGCATCATTTTGCATTTCATAGTCTCGATTCCGAGTCTCTCAAAATTTCTTTTCCAAAAAGGTCAATCTGTTTCAAAAGTGGTCCGACTGTCCTCGTCCAAGGCCAACTCGCACCTACGACACTCGTGCAAACAAAAAGGGATAAGTGTGGACAAGAGATCACAACGCTCCAGGCCGAGTCAAAGCAGCCGCAGTTCCAGCAGGGGCCCGAACGCCAACATCAACAACAGCCTCGACAGCAGGCTCCAAAGATGCGGTTTGACCCAATCCCAATGACATATGCGGAGCTGCTTCCCATCTTGCTCATGAAGAACCTTGTCCGAACTTGAAAGCCTCCTCGGGTGCCTAACGAGTTGCCGGTTAGGTATCAACCTGACCTCTCATGTGCCTTTCATCAAGGAGCACCCGGCCATGACATCGAACACTGTTTATCTTTGAAAATTGAAGTACAGAAGCTGATTGAAGCCAATATATTGCTCTTCGAAGATTGAATTCGGACTTGCAAGCCACATTTGGGTCGTTTTTTATGTTCCTTCTACCACTTATCTGTTCAAATAATGTGTTGGTTTGTTGTTTGCTGCTTTTCAAAAAAATCCTTTTGTTCTGCCCGAGACAAAAGTGAACTTGTGTAGGGCCTTTTGCTTCATGTGTTTTCCATCATTAATGAAAAGGTCGTTTTGATCCCGACTTGGTTTTTATTTTGTGCTTTTCCTGGAAAAATGGTAATACAAAAAACCAAAAAAAATAAATTTCATTCGTAAATATCTGCATAATCATAACTTGTACTTACTTGTCAAAATCAATAATCAAATCATGCATTAATAAACCCGTTGAACACTTTAATCATGTACTCTCTTCCAACTTTGAGTTCCTTGTATCCGAAGCTGAAGAAGGGAATGAAGAGACTCCCGATGAGATCTCTCACATACTGGGGCATCTTAGCCGTCGAAGCTGCAAACAGAAAATCAAGAACATTGTTCAAAAGATGGCAGTCACTTACAAAGACTAGCATGAGATGTTACGATTGCCTCACAGGAGTATCATGCTTCATTACACATTTCAACAGGGGCAGCCTCCCTCCTTTCCTCAAGTATACAACATGGACACCCTGCCTCCCGCGGAGATCGAAGTTCCGTCAATAGGAGTTCTGCTAAAGTCCAAGATTGATTGAGTTTAAACGCATGACGACCTTGTACAAATATATCAAAAAGAGGTTTGAAACAAGCTTCTAACAAAAAGGTTCGTCCCCATGAATTTCAAGAAGGGAACTTTGTACTACTTTCCAGACTCTAGGGGCAAGTGGATGCCTAGTTATGAGGGCAAAAATTAGAGACAAAAAAAATGATGGTTATCCTGATAGATTGAAACCCAAAAGGGCGATCTATGCAAAAGTTAAGGATCATGACAAATAACTGCATCCAGTCAGGAACAATCCACTTGGGGCATACCTGCTATCAAAGAACCTCCGATTGGAAGCATCTGCAGATCAAAGACTCGAAACTGGGGCATTCAAAGTTGTTAGGGAGTATAACGGTTATTGTGTTCAATGTACCTTTCCCATATATTTACCATTTTCCAAATTTTTCAAAGATCCGTGGAGCCATGCCATTGGTAAGCTACCACTCAATTCATCAAATTTGAGCCTGTGCCCATTTATTTGGAACTCTCTTTTATTGTATTTGCAAAATTTCTTCTATTTTTGATGGCAATACTTGAAGCAAAAATTTTCAAAATACAAAAACCTTTTTTAATCTTTTGAAAAGTATGAACAACAAACACACTCTCTTTGAACTTGTGAGTAGTCGAAGCGTACATCAGCATCCGCCTCAAAAATGGCTACATTCCGGAAGATAAACATGGCTAAACACAATGGAGGGGACCTCTGCTTCGAGCAAGATGCTTTCACAGTCAAAAAAATATATACAAAAAAATCAATGCTCGCTGAGTCGAAAAACCTGAAAAGGCGGCTTAGGCAATAGAGAGCGTCCCGGTGGACTGAAAACCCGAAAGGGCGGTCCAGGCAAAAATTAGGGGCACAAAAAAGGAATAAACTCCCGGTGGACTGAAAACCCGAAAGGGCGGTCCAGGCAAAAGTTAGGGATTTTCAAACAAATACAAAAATGACTGTCGAAGCATGACAAGGGAAAAGCATTCCGCGCTGATTTACGAATGGCGACTTCTTCCAAACTTTTGGTCAACAATGGGCTCTATCCGTAGGAGGCATCAGTTGCTACCTTGTGCCATATTTTTACCCCGTCAACGGCTTGATTTATTCACAATAGTATCATCTCCAAGGAAGTTTGCCGAGTGTTTGTACTGCGATGTCAGTCTGTCTCCCATCTTACCTGTCTTGTCTCGTTTCATCGAGTCACCTGTCATATACAATTCATATAGTCGTACAAGCTACATCCATACATTCACACATTCATACAATCATACATTAATACTTTCACACATTCATACACTCATGCATACACAACATATACACAATATCAATTCGTACATGGTTGCATCAGTCACCCAGAGTCATGTTCAATCGTGCCACTTCAGTTCGGTCTTCACTTATCATTGTTTCAAGCCGCCAGTCCCAAACAACGGACCGCTTGAGTTTATCTTGTTTCAAGCCGCCAGTCCGAAACAACGGACCGCTTGAGCCTACTTTTTGTTTCAAGCCGCCAGTCCCAAACAACGGACCGCTTGAGTTTATCTTGTTTCAAGCCGCCAATCCCAAACAACGGACCGCTTGAGTTTATCTTGTTTCAAGCTACCAGTCCTAAACAATGGACCGCTTGAGTCTACTTTTTGTTTCAAGCCGCCAGTCCCAAACAACGGACCGCTTGAGTTTATCTTGTTTCAAGCCGCCAGTCCCAAACAACGGACCGCTTGAGTTTATCTTGTTTCAAGCTGCCAGTCCTAAACAACGGACCGCTTGAGTTTACCTTTTTATCTTGTTTCAAGCTGCCAGTCCTAAACAACGGACCGCTTGAGTTTACCTTTCGTCATGTTTCAAACGATCAGTTCCAACCGATGAACATTTTTGAGGTCACATTTTATTTTCACAAAAGTGTCGTCCCCTGCTTTGTCAGAAAACGAGATGTCACTCATCTTCTCAAGTATCTCATTCCCCGCCTGGTCGGATTACGGAATGTCAAATGTGTCATCTCCCGGTACATCGGATGGCGAGACGTCACTCAATTTCTATTCTCTCAAGCGTCTTTCCTCATTAAGTCGGATTACGGAAGGACAAATGTGTCTTTCCCCGGTTTGTCGGATTACAGAAGATCAAAATCATTCTCCGATTTAACGGATTACGGAATATCAAATCATCATTCCCCGTTTTGTTGGGTTACGGAATATCAAAATCAGCATTCCCCGTTTTGTCGGATTACGGAATATCAAGTGTTTCATTTCCCGGTTTAACGGTTTATGGAATATCAAATTACCATTCCCCGTTTTGTCGGATTACGGAATACCAAGTGCTTCAATTCCCCGCATTGTCGGATTGCGGAATGTCAAGGGTTTCAATTCCCCGCATTGTCGGATTACAGAATGTCAGGTATTTCAATTTTAATCTCAGAGGTGTCATCCCCAGCGTTAGCTGTTCCAGTGATGTCACTAATCAATTTCAATTTCAATTTCAATTTCAATTTCGATGGTGTCATCCCCAGCGTTAGCTGTTCCAGTGATGTCACTAATCAATTTCAATTTCAATGGTGTCATCCCCAGCATTAGCTGTTCCAGTGATGTCACTAACCAATGTCAATTTCAATTTCAATGGTGTCATCCCCAGCGTTAGCTGTTCCGGTGATGTCACTAATCAATTTCAATTTAAATGGTGTCATCCCCAGCGTTAGCTGTTCCAGTGATGTCACTAATCAATTTCAATTTCAATTTCAATTTCAATTTCAATGCTGTCATCCCCAGCGTTAGCTATTCCAGTGATGTCATTAATCAATTTTAATGGTGTCGTCCCCGGTTTATCTGTTCAAGAGATGTCACTAATCGAATCAAATTCAATGGTGTCGTCCCCAGTTTATCTGTTCTAGCGACGTTGCTAATCAATTTCAAGTAGCTAGTTCCGAAAAAAGGACAACTTGCGTTTACCTTCAATCAAGTCCCAAGTGGCTAGTTTCGAAAAAAGGACAGCTTGAGTCAGATCAATCAATTTCAAGTAGCTAGTTCCGACAAAAGGACAGCTTGAGTCAAATCAATCAATTTCAAGTGGCTAGTACCTGCAAAAGGACAACTTGAGTCTACCTTCAATCCATTTCAAGTGGGTAGTTTCCGACAAAAGGACAACTTGAACCCTTTCAAAAGTGTCATTCCCAGTATATCTGTTCAAGAGGTGTCACCGGTCAAATTTAACTTCAAATGTCAGTTTCTACAAACCATCAGTTTACAAATACATTTCAAAATTCCCAGTGTCTGTTCAAGATTTTGTTTTCCTTTCATTTGTCTTCATGTCAGTTATCAATTCGGTAATAGACAATCTTTCCCCAGTGAAACTACATTCCCCCTAGCGGAGTCGGATCCCATTCTTCAACGAATTTAGGTATCCTGTCGTTGTTTCTCGTCTCAGTCAAGTTAACTTTGTCGTCCTACATTCATACAAGCATTTCACGAGCATTCATAGCATCTTAGGTCCAAAATTGGTGTACTTTGTATTTAAGTCTCTTCGCTTCGATCGAATTAAAGATTCTATCTTCAAATCTCCGGACGAAGAAACTTAAATAGGGGCATCTGTCATACCCCAATTTTTGACCTAAGAATCCTACATTCATACACCGACACGTGTCCTTTGACCTAATTAAGTCTTTGACTTTTTCAGTGAAAAATTTGGCAGAGAGGTATTTTAAAATACCTCATGTCTGATTTCGAGTTGGACCCTCTTCTCTCATTATTTTTATTTTTAATTTCCATCTTTTATTTAAGTTTTAATTAACTTTAATTTTGTTTTGTTTTTTAATTTAATCTAATCTTAACTTTTCAATTTTTTCCTTTTAAATTAGTCCTCATCGTTATTTTCATTTTTTTTTAATTGTTGTTTTTTAGAGGTAGGCGTAGTTTGTTTTTTTATTTTTCTATTTTTATCTCATTTTTTAATTCAATAAAAATCCAAAAAATATATGCATATTTATCTTTATTATTATTGTTATTTGTTTTTTAAGAGATAAGTCCAAGTAGTGTCCATGGAGTCAAAAAATATGTCCAGGTACATCTGCAAACGTGTTGCTCAAAATCCAGGAACCGAATCACATTTTTTTCCTCCTTCTCATCCCCATTCAAGCACAAGTTTTTGCTCTTCATTAACAAACCCCAAAACCTAAGTCCAGCACTATAAAACCTGCACAAAACACACAGTCAAGGGGGCCGAAATTCACAAAGAAACAAACCATTTTCACGGTCAAGTCTATCACACAAATCCACCGAGCCAAACGTTTTCATCGCACAACTCATCAACCATTTTTTCAACAACACAATCTCGATCCCAAACCTGCATCAAAATCAACAGAATCATCTCAAAAAACCTACACAATTCAGTCACGCATAACACATTCAATTCCAACCGAACACAAACCTCAAACCCTCCCAAAACCGAATACAAACACAGCCACAATTCAAAACCCTAGCCGCACAACAACATCTACACATTCAAGCTACAACCGTGAACTCAATAACCAGGTTCATCAACAACACCTAACCCAATCGACCACCACACAAGGTTTTCAAGCCGACACCATCAAAACCGAAATCGATTCATCGAAATCGTACCTGCACGCAGTCAAAACATCGTAGCACAGCTCTAACACATACATCACGTAACCAAGCATCATCAGATCGACGGACACAACAACGACCAACAACCGGTGCCATCAATACACAAAGCCTCGCAGGGTCGTGTTTTATCTTGGTTTTCAGGTGTCAAACATTGATTACGTTTGAACCTTTGTAACCGGTGATATCTTATTTTTTCTTGGGAAGGGAAAAAGTAAGCAAAACCCTTGAGAATCGAGGTCCGGGAGTTGTTTTCGCTACGGGAAGGTGTTAGGCACCCATAACGACTATAGTAACCTATAGGAACTGTCTTTAATTTCTACGCGCGCGCTTTATTTTTAAATGCTATTTGAAAAATGATATTTACACCTAAGAGTTTTCTAAGTGAAGAATTGGAGGGAGAAGAATGTGTTTGAATTTTTGTTTTATTTGAATTGAAGGAATTTTGATTCCTTGCCTACGTACCCGTTTAAGGGATCAAATCCACCGTAGTTCTCTTCAAAAAATGTTTTTGTTTTTGTTGGTTGATTTTAAGTTTGAAAATGGGATTTTGAAGAATAGAAAGGGGCCTCAAGGGTATGAGATTTAGAAAATGTGGGGTGGAATTAGTTACTTTGCAAAATGTGGTCCAAGTATGGTTAGGATTCATTGAGGTTTTTACTTAAGAAAACAAAGGGAAAATTCAATGGGATTTTGATCCCAAGGTTTATTAGGAAAAATATTTTGAGTGATGTTGTTTATATTTTTGGGAAAGTTGATTTTTCTAAGTATAAATCCTAAGCATTCATCTAAACATACAATCCTAAACATACATCTAGACATGCATAACCTAGCCATACATCTAAAGTGAGGTGTGTGCAAGTGTCGGTGGACATCATTAGAGTCCATTGTCCTTATTACATCATTGGCCTAGATACATTCTATGGTCTTGCAAGAAAGTAAAAGCATAAGAAAAATAGTACAAAATTCCTAAGTTTTTACATTCTAAGCTTTGCATGAATTTTAAAGTGTAGGAAGATAAAAAATCAAGAATGTGAGATGGAGATTGAAATGCTCATGGAATGTATGCAATATGAAATGAAAGGGTTAGTAATCACATGATGCAATAGGATAAAGAGATAAGGCAAGAAAGTGTTAAACAAAAGTGGTAAAATCAACAAGAATAAAGGGTTAAAATACACTAAAAGTTCACCATAACTTCTCAATATGCACATGACCTATAATTCTCTCATCATAGCACTTTTCAAGAGACTTTATTGCAGCCACAATGTGGTAATTATAGGCACATATTCAAACCAAGAGTTATGACACACTTTTAGACACATTTTACACTTTATCTTTTTTACATAGCAATATTCACATAACTTGTAACACAAGAAACCAATCACACATATTCATATGCATCAGAAAAACACACACAAACAGTAGCTAAAATTTCACAAAATCAAGTGGTATAGGTCACAAATATTCACCAAGAAATTGGAATTAGAATCAAGCAAATTTTCATCAATTTTTAGCACAAAACATCACAAAACAACAAGAAAGCTACCACATTACTTTTTATCAATTTTTTTTAGTGCAAATATCACCACAAAACATTACAAAACTAATAAGAAGCCTATATGAATTTTTTAGAATCTCTTGAAGGATTTTTGGGCTTAAAAGATACACAAAAACATCACAAATTTTAACAAGAATAGCAAACAAACTAAAAAAAAAACTACACATATTTCTAATCAAGATTTAACACAAAATAACATCATAAAAATATCAAGAAAATGATCAAAAATACGTAGGAGATTTTTAGGAATTTTTTAAAAGAAATTTTGAGTGAACAGGGGTGTGAAAAGCATGCCACATGGTGCACATAGCAAGAAAATCAAGAAACAACGAAATTCAGCAAAGAACAAAGGTCCAGGCCCAAACCCTAACAGACTTGGATCACAGGGAGCAAACACAGCCGTTGGATTGATCCAATTGGATCAAACCTTAGATCCAACGGCTAAGATGTAAAACCAAACGAACCAGGATTGAACCAGACCGGTTCAGTAGTTTATAAAAGGACTTGTGGACCGGTTCACTTCATTTTACTTCTTCGTTTCTCTCTCTAAGTTAAACCTTAGAGAGAGAAGCTCTCTTCTCTCACCTTATGATCTTCATCCTCTCCGATGGACACAACGACGGAGGTGTGGTGGTTCACCGGCGGCGCCACCACACCTGAACGTTTTCTGCAATTTTTTCACATCGTTGTGTTCACCTGAGTTTCCTCTTTATGATTCTGGGATTGGTTTTTTGAAACGAAGCTTAGGTTTGAGCAGATCTACGCTCGAAACCTTCGGCTTCTAGGTTTTCAAACCTTTTTCAAAACTTCTTGAGACGAATCCTAAACTACTCTATTTTCTACGCTAAATCAGGATTTGAACTCTGTTTGTGAAAATAAACGGTGAATCTTCATGAATTCATGCTTTAGGGTTTCGGTTTTCAAGTTTTTGATCTGTTTTCAAACCTTTCGAACGAACAAGTTTTAGGACTTGTTAATCCACTTTGTTTCACCGTTTATTTTCGATTGTGAACCTTCGATGAAGATTAGAACAAAAAATGAGAAGGTTTCTTGAGTTATACCTGGATTTGAACGGAGATTCGAACAAGATCCTCAAGAGAGCCTTTGATTCTTCTGGTGAATGCTTCGTTGTTGTTCGTTTTCCTCTTCTCTGGTTCGCTTCGAACTCAATCTCTCTTCTTCTTTCTTTCACCAAATCCTTCGTGATCGCAAGGAATTCGTCCTCGCAATTGACGAATACTTGCTTGAATTGCGAAGGTGAGGGTTCGATGATGATGATTTTCACAGAAAATCACTGAGAATCCTCTGCAAATTCGAACTAGCTTTCCCGAATTGAAACGTTGTGCTTTGATCTTCTGAAAGTTTGTACTGATTTTGTATGTATTATGATGAATTTGGTGGATAATTCGTATGAATTTCAGAGTTTGTGGTGGTTTGTGATTCTGTTACGGTGGAGGAAGTGGTGGTGGAAGGTTTGTTACGGTGGTTAGGGTTTGGAGAAGAGAGAGAAAGTTTGTTAGACTTTCTGTGGTGATGTGTCACTGAGTGAATGGTATCCTCTGCTGTGCATTGATGACTTGGCCCCTTATATAGGCTGCCATGTGGCCTTGGTGGCCAATGGCTTGTTGACATGTGTCCCTGGACTTGCTCTGATTCGAAACTGGACCAATTTTGGACTCAAGGGCCTTTCTGCAAAATTAAGAACTAAAGGACCAACCCGCAATTTAGGGGATTTAGAGGACTGGACTGTAATTGACCCAAAAAAGGACTTAAAACAAAAATTGACTTAAAGGACTTAAAGGAATAAAAAATAAAAACCTTAAAAGAAATAAAATGACATAAAAGGACCAAAGTGCAATTTAAAAAAGTTTAGGGACTAAAAATGAAAATAATAATAAAATTGGAATAAAAATTGGTAAATTGGAAAAAACGTAAAGTGAAACGATTAAAATTGACAAAATGGACTAAAACGAACCAATGGCTTAAATGAGGTACTTTAAAGTAACCTCTCTCTGCCGAAATTTCGTGTGAAATGACCAAAATGCCCCTGGGGACTAAAACGACTAAAAATGACTCAGATGCACATTTTAAAATGGATTTTTAACAGAGAATTGAAGCAAGAGTTTATACAAGCAATTTAAAAGACTCAGAGACAAATTTTAGGGGCTAATCAGGGTTTTAACACTTGAAAAGACTAAAATGCCCCCTAGGGGCTAAACTGACTCAAAATGACTTCAAATGCAATTTTAAAAATGGATTTTGACATGGGATTGGAATAAGGACTTATTCAAACTATTTGAAAGGACTCAAACAATTTTTTAAAGACTGAAAGAAATTTTAACATAAGAAATGACTAAAATACCCTTCTATGTAAATTTTGCAAGTAATATTGAAATAAGATGCAGAGAAAGATGCAATTGATCAGAGACATATCAAATGGCTTGACATGCAAGAAAAGAAGAGTTGAACAAGTATTTTTAGGTCCAAAATTAGGGTATAACAGGTCGAACCACACAATCGGAACCGGCATCAATCTTCAAAACCGAGTACAAACGGAAACAGAACAAAGTCGGATCAAAACATAGTGAAAGGTAGTTTCTTTTCATCGTTTGTGTTGTTTGTGTATATATAGTTTACAAGGGTTTGAGGGTTACAAAAAAAACAGAAGAAGAAATAGGAGAAGAATAGAAGTAGAAAGAAGTAGGAAGTTTGAAACCGAAAATTAAAAAAAAAATAAAAAAAGGGTTCCGGCGTGGTGCGCCGCCGTATTGGCCGGCCGACCACCGCCGGAACCACCTTACTCCCTCGCCGGTTTCTGGGTGGAAAGAAAGAACACCATCGTGTTCTTCATGTTGAAGAAGAGAGGACAATTGAGAGAGAAAAGAATTGAACGTGAGAGAAGAGAGAGAAATTTTATTTCAAATGAACAAAATCTGTCCCACAGCCCTTATATACTAGACATACTGGGTCGACCCATGACCCATGTATTCTCGACCCAGCAAGGTTCCCTAAGCCCAATTCCCATTTTGTTTAAATTCCTGCATCCCCCTGTCTACTGCCTGCACCCCCACAATCTCATTTTTATCATTCTCATGCATTTTTAAATTCCCTTGCATTTTTTATATGATTCATGCATTTTAAAATCTTTTGCATTTTATTTATCTTACTATTATGTCTTTTGCACCTTATTATTTCTTATATTTATTAGCATATACATCGTTCATTCATTTATCCATTGCATGTTTGTTTATTTGTTATGTCATTTATTTTTATCATATAGAATTTAGTTTGTACATTAAAGTTTGAATGTAAATATTTCATGCATTTTTAGTCTAGTTTATCATGCATTTTAATTTATTCTTATGTCATTGAATGAAATTAGAATGTATAAAGTAGGCCCTAATGTAATTTATCTTTCTTTATTGCACACAACTTAGAATGTAAATTTAGGTTTGATGTAAATCATGCACATTTATTTTCTCGCAGACCATAGAATGTATTAATAGGTTTTTTATAATAGTTTAGGTGCATGTGTGCGTGTGTGGGTGCATGTTTATTTTTATACTTGCTAGTTTAGGTAGAAGGTCCTTGTGGTGGTCCAGCACCACCATAAGGTACCTACGCTTTACATTTCAGCTCCGTTAGATTAATTTTGGTCCAATTATTCAAAAACAACAAAAACATGCAAATAGACAAAAATCACAAAAATATTTTTAAATAAACCTTGATCATACATCAAGTGACGTCCTTTTCATTTTTATTTTCTTAATCAAATATCAATCAATTTAATTTTATTTTGAGTCCGTTTTCTTTAATATAAAAAAAAACACAAACAAATACTCATTTGCCACTTTGGCTTTCTTTTTACTTTAAAACCTTTTTTCAAAAACTAATAAAAAACACTCAACCAATCAAACGTCAATTTTTACCACGAACTACGTGATTTTGATCCCTCACGGGTACGTAGGCAAGGGACTTGTCCTTCCAAATCAATAAAATGTAGATAAACTAGGTCTCCTTTCTTTTATCATTTCAAAATCCATTTTCAAAATAAGCAAGTTTATAGCACACCATTTAGATAAAACCAAGAGGTTCCCGTAGAGTACTACGGATATTTAGGGTGCTAATACCTTCCCTAAATATAACTAACCCCCGGACCCCCAATTTAAATAAATTTTTTCAAAGTCGTGAAATAAAAAGTGAGTCAAACGCTAATTAAATAGCTTTGATCTCCAAAAATGACGCGACACTCATCTACACTTATATTCACATAAAGCACATATTCCACATAATGCATATAAGTCACATAATTCACATCATTCACATAATTCACCTCATTCACATAATTCACATCTTAACTTAACAAAACTCATTTTCAAACATCACAACTTCAATTAGACATATTACCACATAACTACATCATCACATCTCTTCTCAATAAATAACATTTCATCACCTTTTACATCTTCAATTACACAAGTTCATCACAACATAGAATATTCACATATATTCTTATCTAATTATCTCAAATATATTCAATCATCATCTCCAGAGTATACAAGAAAGTTATCATCATCAAAGGAATCACCAACTCAAGTACATATGATTCACACATTATCACCATCACCAAAAATAGTCATCATTAAATGAAATCACCAAGATGTTCTTACTGTTGGGTTTGATTGTTAAGTTTCTTGAATAAAGAAGGAGGTCAAAAAATATTAGTTATTGGTGATTATTTCCCACTTCGCTTAGTTTAATGAAGCAATGGGAAGACCAAGGCTATATATTGAACCTAGGTTCTTTGTTTTTAGATGCACCAGTCAGTAGCACTTTAAGCTTATATCTGACTTAGTTTAAATATTTGCTTTGTGAGAGTGTGGTTGTACTGGGGCATTGGGGTGAGAGTGAGAGAAGTCTATGTGTTGTAAAAATTTTCACATAGTAATAATTCTCTGGTTGTCGGTTTAGACAACGGTCATGGTTTTTTCTTCGATTTTGGAGTTTCCACGTTATATTCTTGTGTTGTGATTGTGTTTATTTTTCTGCTTCAGCCCTGTTATTTCCTAACAGTGGTATCAAGAGCTTCGGTTCCGTGAGATATCACAAATCTTAGTATGCTTTGTGGTTGCAGCATCGCCTGGTCTTCCACATCAGAAAAAAGAAGTGTGATATTGTAAAGGTTCTGAAGAATGGTGGTATTGTGCCACTGCTATATCTTATTCAAGCACAATGAAGTTTGACATAAAGAAGTTTGATGGAAGAATCAACTTTGACTTGTGGAAAGTACAAGTCAAGGATGTGCTGACACAATCAGGATTACACAAGGCGCTGAAAGAAAAAACTTCCAAGATGGAGGTCGATAAGTGGGAGGAATTAGATTTGAGAGCTGCAAGTGCAATTCATCTGTGTTTGGCAAAGAATGTTCCTGCGAATGTGCAGAATCTATCATCAGTTAAGGAACTCAGGGAAAAGCTCGAAGGGTTATATCAGGCAAAGAGAATCTCAAATCGGTTGTTATTGAAGGAACAATTCCACAATTTGCGCATGGATGAGGTACAAAAATCCCTGATCATCTTAGTACTTTGAATGATATTGTTTCTGAGTTAGAATCTATTGAAGTTAAGATTGATGATGAAGATAAAGCGTTAAGGCTCATTTTATCCCTTCCACCTTCTTATGTTCATCTCAAACCTGTTTTGATGTATGGAAAGGAAAGTTTGAGTTTTGAAGAAGTTGCAACTAAAATTATTTCTGAAGAAAGGAGGATGAAAAGTGATGAAAGCACTTCATCAAGCTCAATGTTGTTAACTATAAGTGGGGTTAATGGGAAGAAGATCCATACAAAGAATATTGATGTAAAATTATTGCGGAAGAATTACTTTGTAACTCTTGCATTGATTATGGCAAGTGTACCAGTCGTTCACATCAAGTAATAAAGTAGCAAGTAAAGTATCGTATCCACAAGGATTTTTCTTTCCGTCCAAACAATTCGAGTTACTTATTTTTGTAAGTTGACGGTATAAAAGTGATTGCAACAGAGCAAATTTACCTGTTTTTGGTTGTAGAAAAGTAAGCAGCGATTAGGATTATTCGAATCCCCTCTGTATATTTATTGTTGGATAATACGTAATCTAAATGTCGCGTTTATTTATCTCTTGGTGACTATAGAAGTGATAAGTCCATTAGGAGTTTCCTAAATAGGTAGGGCACCACCTGACCCAATGGGTTTTAGCCACTGGGTACCTAATTAGGCCTTTTCCTCCGATGACTAACTGCACCTGCTGATCGCACGGTGATCCTTACGTGTCGGGTCTTGCTAATTCAAAGGTAATTGAAACATAAACTTAAATTGGCTTTCTAGTGTTTCCCAAGGCAATGAAGGCCAAGGTTCCCTTAGGTCTGCCCATCTATGAATCTTAGGACACTCATAGCACACTCTTTCTAAGCTTACTTAGTAGTTCTACAAACGGGCAGCCCTAATCTACGTCTACCTTACTAAGGGTTTCAAGAGAATGGTCTTACTAGTTCTACAAACGGGTAGCCCTGATCTACGTATAAACCTTTAAAGCGATAATCATGTAGATAATATAAATTATACAAGGATCTAGATGTCACTTCTTCGAATAATTCAACATGCATAAATAATTTTCCCAAACATCGCAGCAGAATAATAATAACATCTCTTCATCAAATGAAAATAATCATCACAACAGTCAACCATAAAAAAATAAGTCACCAGTAGCCATGTCATCATACGTACAACTCATATCACTACATAGTCTCAAAATCTCCAACAGACGAATAATTAAATAAACATCTAGGACAGACCCCTAATCAGAGCCCTAGGAACTATGACATCAAAGCGGTAAACGAGGTAGCTCTGACCAAAGCTATCCTCCAAGAATACTCACCAAGAGAAAGCAACTAATCTTGCATGATGTCTACCCATCTATACGAATAAGGTAGGCGGTCAACCAAACGACCATCGGGGGTTAGTTCAGATTTCACAATTAAATATAATCAAACATAAGCATTCAAGGATTAATGCATAACAAATATACATACCCAACATTCCTAGAATATTAACTCCGCACAAATATTATCCCCCATTTCCTTACACATCATGTTTAATTAATGGACTTGATGATGATTGAACGTGTTTTGGTGAAATTGGAAAGAAAGTTTTGACTCTGCACTGATTATGGCATGGCTTGGAGGAAAAAATATTTTGGACCCCTGGACACTTAACTTTGGACTCATTGACACTTTGGTTTTTATTTTTGGACACTAATTAAAATGAAATGAACAATAAAATAAACCTAATAAGAAATAAAATAAAAACAAATTAAAATAAAACAAAGTAAAACAAAATTAAAAGATGGAAAATAAAAGGTAAGATAAAACTAAAAGACTAATAAAAAAGAAAGGTGAGAAGAGGGCCCGAAATTAGAACAAAAAATGAGGTATTTTAAAATACCTCTCTGCCGAAATTTTCTCTAAAAAGTCAAAGAATAATTAGGGTCAGACGGCGTATGAATGTAGGATGTTAGGTCAAAAATTGGGGATGACAATATAGTATTACTTTTCCCACCCTATGGCCTACTCCCGCCCTATAAAATTTCCAAAAATGTCCTTGTGCATTCCGGATTTTAAAATCCAGATTCACGTTTACTATTTCAGATTTTATAATCCGGACAATTCTTATGTATAATCAGTCATCAGACTCTCTCACATTTCAGCAGTTTTGAGTTTTGCTTATAAAAACAACAAAAAAACTAAGTAAAAAAATGCTAAAAACCTGTCAAATAAAATCATAAAAATATAAAAATAGCAACCAAAAAATTTTAAAAATCAAATAAAACTAATGCAAATTTTTTCAGATTTTTCTGAGAATATGAAAAATGAAAATGGGTCTAAACGATGGAATTTTGGATTTTGAGGAGCGGAGTCCCGTAAGAAGTCCCTTCTTTGGGAGTCATGGTCCTTGAATTTTTTCTGATTTTCTAGGTAAGTTTTGGAGCAATCCGACCAAGCAGCCCGAAAACCCGATTTTTGACTAAGAACAGGAAACAATGACCCAAAAACAGAAGGATGTGAGTTAGGAAGATTAATATTGTCCCTAAAATGACTATCCATGTTACAAACATGTTTAGAATTTGTACTGATACAGTTCAAATTATATAATCCGAACTGTTTTACCTTGAAAAAGGGTGTTTAGGGGGTTTCCGGATTATGTAATCCGGAAACATCATGTAACGCGCCCTATTTTTTGAAGTTTCCGAATTACAAAATCCGGAAAAATCCAATTTTTACACCATTCCGGATTATAAAATCCGGAAACTCAAGGACATTTTTGGAAAAAAAAAAAATAGGGCGCGCGAGGAAACTCACACGGTGGGAAAAGTAAATCCCATATATATATATATATATATATATATATATATTTTGGGCTCCAAAAAAATTGGAGGCCCAGCTCCATAGAGACGGCCCTGCTATATCCCAACATGTTTTAGTGATTTACCTTGACTAAATCTTCTACCATAAGATCTATCACTTTGTTCTTTCTTCCATTCTTCTTAGTCTTCCTTAGATAATCCTTTTCAACCACATGACTGATTACATCTACGATCATCAAAATGAACCAAATAACAAATAATATTAAATTAGAACAATGCAGAAGTGAAATTAAAATAAAACTTTATAAATATATGACCTAAAGTTGATATACTTGTAATCTTTTCTTTTTCTAAAGAAACCAATATTTCTTTGAATGATAGACCGTCGAAATGATTCAAAGGTATATTAGCGTCGTAAATTTTAATAAAATTGGAATGTTGCATCATATTGAGTTTATACTTGTGTGGTGAGCTTGAAACTGCTTCATTGAACCCGACCATATCATTTTACAACAAATAAGTCGCTCCCTCGTCAACCATTTTTCTGAATTTTGGCACCAATGATGTGTTTTACCAGCCTTGACATTGAAAAATTTAACAATATATATATATATATATATATATATATATATATATAGAGAGAGAGAGAGAGAGAGATGATGTATACTATGAGAATGACATTTGTATATGAGAATGATGAGAAAAAATATAAACTATCAGATCAAAATTTAAAAACTATCTGACGCGATCTTCCTAACAACAACAATATTTCACAATGCAAGGTAGATCACATTCATACAATCAACATCTCAAACAACTCTACGATTTATAAAGTATTTTATTGTATATGTTTTAATCGATGGGGGGCTTTCTTTAAGCCCCTTTTATTTTAACACAAGATCACTTTCTGGTCAGCACAACAAATGATGATATTAATCTTACTACCTCCTGGTATTAATATGCAAGGATTTCATCAGAGTTAAGTCGTCAGAATTCTCTATTTGTAATAAAGGGCAACCCGGTGCACTAGAGCTCCCGCATATGCAGGGTCCGGGAAGGGGTCCCACCATTTGGTGTATTGTACGCAGCCTTACCCTGTTTTACACAAGAGGCTGTTTCCAGGACTTGAACCCGTGACCTTTCAGTCACATGACAACAACTTTACCAGTTGCGCCAAGAATTCTCTATTTGTAATACAAACCAAAAAACTACTGTATAAATGAAATCACGGGTCTATTCCTTCCCTTCTCCATCTCTCTATTTGATCGCATAAATGAGCAAAGTAAAGAAGAAAGAGTACTCCAAATCAAAATGCCATTTATGCAACTGAAGTATCTTCACACAACCAGCTGAAGCATTAAACAAAGCAACAAGTTATTTCTCTCTAGAACAAAAGCTCCTCAAGGTGCATTTAACCGATAAGTCATTTAATCTTAAGATGTGTAACAAAGTAATTCAGCCACTTAATACTGCAAACTTAAAAGATACTAGTAAGTATACCTTTTCTAAATTTTGGATAGTTTTAAATTTGAAATAAGGTTACATTCGTAAAAAATATTAAGTATACGATAAACACAAAAAAACAACATAAAAAAATAAGAGGATTTTTAAGATCAATGTTATATCTGAAAATAAGATGCTTTAAACACTTGAAACTCAATTATTTTAAAATTTAGTATAAGTATAGTAGCTAAGTTTAAAATAAACAAAAATATATAAATAAATAACATATGTAACAACTACAATTTTGCTCCCCTTTCAAGAAAACTGCAACTTTGTTTATTGTTTGTGACTCCGTATTATGTTTATTTAGGGATTGAAGATGTTTTCCTTTGCAATAACAATAATCATAAAGTTCATCATCACCATGATGAAAACTGAGAAAATACAAAAGGTTAAGGAAAAAGAAAGAGAAAATCAGAGAACATATAATTGTTTCATTGAATTATGATGAGTTTTTTACAATGTAGCTTTATATAGTAGCTGTGATTCTAATTAACAGACAGCTGTAACATGAGGTTTGCTACTCTAAGTATGATACACAATAGTAATGGTCAAGCTACAAAGTAAAAGAAGCTTGTGAAGCAAGTTAACTTGTATAGTAAGTTAACTGATACAATGCTAGTGTATTAGTAGTTTAACACCCTCCCTAAGCTTAGCATGATAAGCTTGGATATGAAAGAATGAAAATTCTTAAGTGGCAGTGGTTTAGTAGAGAAATCTGCAAGTTGGGATTATGATTTGACAGGAAGTAGCTTGAAGAGGCCTTGTAGTAGTTTCTCTCTAACAAAATGCATGGAAGTAAATTTCCAAGTGTTTTGTTCTCACATGAAACACTAGATTAGCTGCAATGTATATTGCACTCTGCTTATCACGGTAGATCGTATTGGTGGCTTGTTGCATTTTACTTCTAAATCTTGCAAAAAGTAAAGAAGCCACTGCAATTCACAACTGGCAAAGGATAATACTATGTATTCTGCTTCAGAGGAACTTCTTCAAACTATATGCTGCATCTATGCTCTCCATGATATCAATGATGTACCAAGGAAGAAGAAATAACCTGAGGTTGATTTTCTAGCATCAATGCAACCTCCCAATCTGCATCCGTGAACCCAAGTAGTTTGGCATCTCTTCTGAACAATAATCCATGCCCATGTGAGCCTTTGAGATATCTTACTACTCTGCATGCATGTCATAACAAGTGATTGTAGGTGCAGTGAGAAATGGACTTAACAGTTGTGTGACAAAAGCTATATCTGGTCTAGTTGTTGTAAGGTACAACAACTTCCCTAATAATCTTCTGTATCTAAGAATATCTTCAAAGGGCTTTGTTGTGTCTTAATGGAGCTTGACAGAAGGATCAAGGGGTATTTTAACTGGTTTTGAAGCAAGTAAACCAGTGTCCTTCAACAGGTTCAAACAATATTTCCTTTGACAAATGATGATTCCAGTGTTGGAATGATCAATCTCTATACCTAGGAAATATTTGAGCTTCTCAAGATCCTTAATCTTAAATTCTGCACTAGGAATTTTGCCATCTCTCAAGAAATCTTGTGTATGTATGTTTGCGAGTGTAAAATTATCTCGATCTTGTTCCTACCTTATGTATTAATTTTTTAAGTATTGTATCATAGGGGGTTGATAGGGATCCTTATGTATTAAAATTATCTCTATTCATAAGATTAGCATACGGTCACACAGCTGAAATCCTTCAAAAATTGCTACTGAGTTTCAATCTTACTTTTGCTGTTTTCCTTATGTAAGTTTATGATTGGATTCCATTTCCCACATAAATTATTTCCTTATTGTTTTTTTATTGAAAAACTAATATATTTTTGTCATATATACGATTCAAAGTGACATGGGTGAATAAACTTCAGTTGAACTCTAATTATTTTGCAACTACCACCTTTGTTTGAAAACTCACATATTTTCTTGTAGCTGTAGATACTTGCAATATAAAAATTAGCTGCAAGTACTAATATCATTAACAGTAGAATTAGTTGAGCTTATCCTTTAACCATAATCATTACATGATGTCATAATTACAGAATGAAGTAATCTTAATCATAAGTAAGCCATGGATTTATCTGTTCAAGAAGAAAGTTATCTGTTGATTTGAAAAGCTTTTAAAAGTCTTTTTGTGTAGTATTGAGAGTTGTCAAGCTTCATATAAGCACATTACATTTACGTGTATACTGTTGTATTGCCTAGGAAGGACATACTACAATTGCAGTGTCGGTGCTTCAAGTTATGAATTATGATGTCATGAAATAGAAGCATATAAAGCACTCCACGTAGTCCGCACACACGCTTTGGACACCGTTTTGCCAATGTCATGAATTGAATAAACCTTTTCTAGAATCTTAGTCTCCGTTCTCGAAAGGTGCTCCGTGAAGGCATGTTTCATCGACAACTAACACTTTCAATGCATCATCAAAATCTTCTGCGTCTGCATGTGCCTCAGTCAATTAGTACTTAAGGTAACTAAACCTTTTTATTCTGTTTGTTTTCCATCAAAATCTTCTGCGTCTGCATGTGCCTCAGTCAATTAGTACTTAAGGTAACTAAACCTTTTTATTCTGTTTGTTTTCCTCATAAATTCTGTTTCATTGTTGGTCTCAACAAATAAGGATATCAATTATTTATGCAGTTTGGAAATTATTCCCTGATGGTTCTACTTTTATGCAAATAATACCTTTATCACAAAAAGTAATTTCAAATAAAGATTATCTGACAAAGTCTTTCTTTCTGGACATGTTTCTGATCTATATTTTACACATTTTAGTACTAATATTTGTGTGACCTGTGTAGCACTGACGCTTCATATTGAAGACATGTCTCGTATTTAACACGTGTTGGATTTCGACACGATATTGACACATGTGGTTATATTCAATCACTTCCATTTTATTTTTAAATTGTTGCTGGTGTTCACGATTACATGTTAGTGTTAGCATCATGTCTATGTTTACTTTTTATGTTTATGTAATGTAATGGTAGGTTTCCTTTCGAATTGTTGACGCTCTAGAGAAACCATTCCCTGACGGACAGTTTGATCTGGTATGGTCACTGGAGAGTGGCGAGCATATGCCTGACACTACAACGGTTCTTATTTATCTTGCTGTCTCGCTTGCATACTACACTTCACTTTCTTTGATATTTTCTGTTCTTTATGCTTATGAAGTTGTAATCAATCTCACTTCAGTTTCCTTTTTCATACAAAAACTGTTTCAGTTTGTTGGAGAGTTAGCTCGGGTAGCAGCATCAGGTGGCACCATTTTTTTTTTTTTTTTTGAAGAAGATCAGGTGGCACCATTTTAACAATAACATGGTGCCGTAGGGATCTTCTTCAGGATGAAGAGTCCCTCAACCATGTAGGAAGGATCTCTTGAAGAAAATATGTGATTCATTTTACCTTCCAGCATGGTGCTCAACTGTTGATTATGTTAGATTGCTTGAAAACATGTCCCTTCAGGTAATTAATTAAGGGTTAATTATGTTTCTAGTCCCTATAAAATAGCGACCTTGTAAGTTTAGTCCTTACTTAATTTTAATAGCATTTTTAGTCACTAATTTTGTTTTTTTGCCCTGAGTATTAGTCCCTACTCAATTCAAATTTGTTTAATTTATGCTTAAACTCTTAAATTTTTGAACAATTTTTTGCAGACATGTTTAGAACATTACTAAAAGTTCCTCCGCAAAAAATTATCGCAAAATTTGATTTCTACATCCAGATTTTATTATTTTTTATCTTTAACTTTTGTCGTTTTAAAAAATTCATATTTAATTCATTTCATGTCTGAAAATTCTAAATTTTAGTAAACGAACCTTTCATAGTGTTCTAATCTTGTCTCAAAAAAATCGTTCAAAAATTTAAGAGTTTAAGGATAATTAATCAAACTTTGTTTTAGCAGGGACTAAAATTATAAGTAATTTTTTTTTATAGGGACTAAAAATGCTATTAAAATTAAGTAAGGACTAAACTTACAAGGTCGCTATTTTATAGGGACTAGAAACATAATTAACCCATTAATTAATATGAGTTGAGACATATTTAGAATTTATCTGGATCTACCTAAACACCAATGCAAGTGTTTAGACACACTTACAAAATAATTGTAATTCTATTTTAGTATTTCGAATATTCTTTGAATTTATGCATGTTCTTTATTCATTGAAAAAAAATGAAATATGAATGCAACAAAAAAATATTTTCCTTTACTATATATGTTTTGTTTTTACATGTTTTCCTTTAGTTTGTTCTAGATTTTTTTTTTGTAAATTATAATTATGTTGTATTTGTCTTCCATGTAGAAGTATTCTACATGAGCAAATGCAACATACACACTTATACATTCCTCAAATTAAAATCATTTCACTAATTTCAGTTTTTATGACCATAGTATAAAGTGATATTCTAGAGTTTCACACTTTGGTATATATGTTAGTGAAACTGTACAAACATTAAGGAAGGGGAAGAGACAATGTTGGCATGGTATGCTTGAATGAACTTTCTGATTGTTAAGAATAAAATGACTTTTAATTGAGCTGAATAGAGGTGATACTTGACTTTTCAGAATTTTTTTCTTGTGAGATCTACCTTTGTGATAGAGATAAGAAAATATGCAGTTATAACAGGAACAATTTTATCCTTCGTTTAAAGTATTTTATTCTTTTTTGATAATCTTACTTAAATTATTAATTAAAATTATAGTTAATATCATTAAATTAGGAATCACTTCGCCATAACAAGAACAATATTTTTTTTTTTTTGAGGGAATAACAAGAACAATATTATCTATAACAATAATATATAAGGAGAATGAGAGACTTTAAGCTATATTTGTTTTATTATTTCAATCATACTCACAAACAAATATTTCCCTATAATAATGAAAATGATAAGAGTTTAAGTCATAAAAATCTACACATAATTTTAATGAAAATCTAAATTTCATTAAAAAAAAACATTATTCATTATTTACACGCGTTAACGTAATAAAAATGCATCCATGTAACACTAACACATACGAGTTAAGATCCTCTCCATTTATGTTACTCTTCATTTCTTTCATATAAAGAGATAAAGACACAAAAGTTTCAATAAAATATAAAATAATTAATGATGGTGGGACCCACTTAATGGTAGGACCCACCATCTATTTTTTTTTTGTCTATCTCTCTCCAAATTGCAAATTCTATTTATTTTAACAAATGGAGAGGATCTTAACCCAACATATACTCCATCTGTATCAAATTAGATGTCCATTTTGAGTTTTAAACGGTAAAATATGTTTAATTTAATAAAATACCCTTATTAATTATAATTAATGTAGCAGTTAAATGGTTAAAATAAAATAAATAATGATATATTAATGGAAAAGAATAATAAATGTTGTATTAATATTATAAAAAAATAAATAAAAGAGTAAATGTTTACTTTGGTCCCTGCTCTATACCTCGCTGTCACAAACGTTCCTGACTCAGGATTAAATACAAAATGGTCCATGTGCACTTCCGTTATCACTTTAGTCCTTGATGTTAAATAATTTTGTTAACCGATGATGTGCCAAAAGTTTTATGCTGACAAGGAGTATGAGGTGTCACAAAGACTAAAGTGAAAGTAGAAAATTGTCACTTTGGCCGCTGAACCGAAAATCAATATCCCTGAACCAAAAATAATATCATCAAGCTCGTCCCAACAAAGTGTTGATTTTTGTCAAGAACTTTGTCATCTTCCTCAATGAAGATGTTTTCTGGTTGCGGCAGACTTGTTGTTAGGTCCCTGACTGTGCATACTTACTATCAGTTAGGTCCCTGACAATAAACACTTACATGCACAAAGTGGTAGCATCACATGCACATATAAATCACGACATGGTTTCCCTTACAAATTGTAATAAACAAGAAAGAGGCATTGCAGCATTTGATTTTTTGTGTATCCGTGTTAAAAGCTTGTAAACTAGCATACCACTTGCCAAAATGATTACATAATTGAATACGAAAATGTTTCAATAACATAACTATTAAGTCATTACATAAAGATCAACCATATAGTAATTAAAAGATTGCACTACATTTGGGCATATAATTCAATAAGTCATTACATAATGATTTTGCAAAATATTAAACAAAATATTCCACCACAATTGTGCTTATAATTTAGCAACTTTAGTATATAAATAAACTAATGAACATAAACTTACTGTCAGGGACTTTAATGACAATAGGTGTTTACTGTCAGGGACCTAACTGATAGTAAGTATGTACAGTCAGATACCTAACAAGTCTCCTGCAACCACAAAACAACTTCATTGAGGTAGATGATCCAGTTCTTGACTAAGATCAACACTTTGTTGGGACGAGTTTGGGATATTTATTTTCGGTTTCGGGATATTGATTTTCGGTTCAAGGACCAAAGTGACAATTTTCTACTTTCACTTTAGCCTCTGTGACACCTCATACTCCTTGTCAGCATAAAACATTTGCCACATCATCAGTTAACAAAATTGTTTTAAGTGATAACAGAAGTGCACATTCAGGACTACTTTGTAATTAATCCTGAGTCAGGACCAAAGTTACCATTTACTCTAAATAAAATTAAACAAATAAAAATAGTAGAGAGGACACTTAGTAGTGAGCTATGAAACTCAAATACTCCAAAACAGAGACGTATTCGTATCAGATACGTATCAGGTACCGATACTCCATGGATACTCGCAGATACGTACCCACGAAGTATCAGAATTAATTATTTTAGAGTTAAATATGTTTTTGGTCCCTACACTTTGCCCTTATTTGATAAATAGTCCTTACATTTCAATAAATGTTTTTAAAATCCCTACATTTTTCCTCCGTTAGCACAAATAGTCCCTGCTGTCAAATAATTAACGAGAAGCTGATGTGGCAGCTAGTGGACCCCATTTTTTAAGCGTTAAATATGTTTTTGGTCCTTATATTTTGCGTGACTTTGAAGAATAGTCCTTACATTTCAATAAATGTTTTTAAAATCCCCACATTCTTCCACTGTTAACAAAATTGGTCCCTGTCGTCTATTTTCACTGACCGGACAAACGGAACATGCCACATAGATGCCACGAAGGACATTTTAGTAATTTCTAATAAAGTGGGGGGGCATAATTCACCTTTACCCAAAACTTTACTCACAAAAATTCCAACTTTAACTCCGATCTGGTCCTCATAGTCGTTGTCACTTGAAGTTTGAATGGTTCCCTGACAGCGTGAGGGAGAAGAGGATGTCGCCGGCAGCGACATGAGAGAGAACAGATCTGAGCAAATTGATAGTGAAGAGGACGGTGGTGGTTGAGGATGGGTGTGTGAGGCTGATGGTGGTTGGGGAGAAATAGAGAAAACGCGGAGAGAGGAAGAAGACGAGAGAGAAGGTTCAGCTGAAAAATCAATTATGTCCCTGCACTTTATTGTAAATTACTAAAATGTCCTTGGTGGCATATATGTGGCATGTTTCATTTGTCCGGTCAGCGAAAATGGACGACATGGACCAAGTTTGTTAACGGTGGAAAAATGTAGGGATTTTAAAAACATTTATTGAAATGTAAGGACTATTCTTCAAAGTCACGCAAAATATAAGGACCAAAAACATATTTAACCTTTAAAAAATGGGGTCCACTAATTGCCACGTCAGCTTCTCGTTAATTATTTGACAGCAGGGACTATTTGTGCTAACGGAAGAAAAATGTAGGGATTTTAAAAAGATTTATTGAAATGTAAGGACTATTTGTCAAAGGAGGGAAAAATATAGGGACCAAAAACATATTTAACCCATTATTTTAATTTTAGAAAAATGTTTTATTGGATACATATAGGATACACCACAGATACACAAATATACTCATAAGATGCTTCATAGATACGTATCCTAGAAAAGATGAAAGGTAAAAAAAGTGAGACAATGTTGTAAAAATTCATTAGAGATGTGTATGGTTCAATTTTAGATATACATCATTAGAATTGTTTCTCGAATCACTTAAATTTATACTTCTCGTGGATGAAGGTAATGAGAGAGAAGTGATTCAATTAATCAACATTAGATAATATTTGTCTTGTGTTCTTTTAATGATGTTTCTCTCAATATTCCAACGTATGAAAATATAAAATGGTTTATAAGAAAACTTTACGTTTTTTATTGAGTTAATTATTGAAATTGACCCTGTAATATATCTGAAGTCTGAAAAATGACCTTGTAAAATAAAAATCACATTTTAACCATGTAATTTGAGATTCTTATTATTTTTTACCCTGTAATATAGTTGAAGTCTAAAAAACCTACTCAGAGGTTGAATTTTTTCATATTTTTTTCAAGCATGTTTAAGACGTTAAAATATGACTTTACACAAAAAATTAGAATTTTTCAACTAAGAATGAATTAATTATGAATTTTTAAAGCGCCAAAAACTCAAAAAACAAAACAACGAAAACCCCAACCTAGAAATCGAATTTTGAGCTAATTATTTGCAAAGACATCTATAGAAATACATGAAAATGATCTGCAAAGTTTCATAGCATTTCAAAGACATTTCAATTTATTTTTACTTTTCAACCAAAACATGTGAAATTGCAATTTTGTTTCGAGTAAACGTATACTCACGGGTCAAATTCCGTTGTCTAATTTTTTAGGTATGATTAGAACATCATAAGAACCTTCACCATGAAATTTTGGAGTTTTTAAATGAGATACAAATTAATTATGAATTGTTTAAGAGATTCATAATTATGGGGAATAAAAATTCACAATATATTCGTCCCTAGTCAGAAAAATATTTTTTTTTAGTAAAGCCATGTTTTAACATCCTAACGATGCCCGAAAAAATTCATTCTCTAGATCACTTTTTTGGACCAGGCGTATATTATATAGGGTCAAAAAATAAGAAGAATATGAAATTACAAGGTTAAAATATGTATTTTTTATTTTACAGAGTCATTTTTCAGACATCGTATATTTTACGGGGCCAGTTTAAACAATTAACCCTTTTTTGTTTTGATCACATGTATTATTTTTAAAAAAATTGTTACTTTTATAATAATATAATAACAAAGAGTAATCAATGCTTATTTTCTTTGTAACAAAAAATAAAAGCTTATTTTTTTCAAGTATTTTCCACTCATATGAGTGTTAGTCTAAAAATTTTGTCAACATATCTTAACCGTATCGTATCTTAAATTTTAAAAAATACACGTATCCACATACTTGTATATGTGTTAGTCTAAAAAATTTGACAAAATATCTTAACCGTATCGTATCTTAAATTTTAAAAAATACACATATCCACATACTTGTATCGTATTGTATCCGTACCCATATTGATACATGGGCTTCATAGGCAGCGAGGAGTATAATTGTATCAAATAGTGAACACAAAAACCACTAAAAAAATAAAAAATAAAATAGTAAACACATAAATCAGAAATAGATGGCACTTTAGATATGTGATCTCCTTTATTGCATACCGACGGCAAACAAATTCCCTGGAGTCGTCAGTCTTTGCTTCGAGTCAACTTCACTTCACACATTACTGCAATCCTTCCTTTCCTTTCGATCCATGGCTGTTGAATTGGTTGGTGGTGCTCTTCTTTCTGCTTTCCTTCAGGTCACATTCGAAAAGCTTGCTTCTGCTGGAATCAAAGACTACTTTCGAGAAAGAAAACTCAACGAGAAGCTTCCGAAGAAACTTCACGTCACGCTTCTCTCCATCAATACTGTGGTTGATGATGCAGAACTGAAGCAGATCAGAAATCCAAACGTGAGAACATGGCTTGATGCTGTCAAAGATGCTGTGTTAGATGCAGAGGATCTCTTGGAAGAAATTGACTATGAAGTTTCCAAATCCAAGCTGGAAGCTGAATCTCAATCTACTAGTAACAAGGTATGGAACTTCTTCGGTGCTTCTTCCAGTTCATTTCACAAAGAAATTGAATCGAAGATGCAAGAAGTACTTGACAACCTAGAATATCTTGCTAGCAAAAAAGACATACTAGATTTGAAAGCACATCTAGTGGTTTTGGTGTTGGATCAAGTAGCCAAGTGTCAAAGAAATTGCCATCAACATCTTTGCCTATTGATAATGTTATTTATGGCAGAGATGTTGACAAGGAGATTATCTTTGATTGGCTCACATCAGATGCTGAGAATAATAACGACCAACTATCAATAATTTCTATAGTTGGTATGGGTGGGATGGGCAAGACCACGCTTGCCCAACACTTATACAATGACCCAAAGATGGACGGTAAATTTGATGTCAAAGCCTGGGTCTCCGTTTCACAAGAATTTGATGTTTTCAAGGTCACAAGAGCTATTCTTGAGGGTATCACTGGATCTACTAATGAGAGTAGAGACCTAGATATGCTTCAGGTGACGTTGAAGGAAAAACTGACTGGCAAGAGATTTCTTCTTGTTTTGGACGACATTTGGAATGAAAAACGTGACCAATGGGAAGCATTGCATACTCCTCTTAATTATGGGGCTAAAGGAAGCAAAATTCTAGTCACCACCCGCAGTAAGAAAGTGTCTTCAATCATGCGATCAAATAAAATGCGTCAACTAGAGCAATTAGAAGAAGAACCTTGCTGGAAGTTGTTTGCTAAGCATGCATTCGAAGATGAAAATCCTCAGATAAATCATGACTTTATGGACATTGCTAAGAGGATACTTACAAAATGCCAGGGATTGCCTCTAGCTTTGAAAACAATTGGAAGTCTATTGTGCAAAAAGTCATCTTTGGTGGAATGGGAAAGCATATTGGCAAGTGAGATATGGGACTTACCAGAAGAGGAGAGCAACATCATCCCCGCTTTAATGTTGAGCTATCATCACCTTCCATCTCATCTCAAGAGATGTTTTTCTTATTGTGCCTTATTCCCTAAAAATTATGTGTTTCAAAAGGAGAAATTAATTTTATTATGGATGGCTGAAAACTTTCTGCAATGCCCTCAACAGAGTATGACAATGGAAGCAGTTGGAGAACAGTACTTCAAAGATCTATTTTCCAGTTCATTTTTTCAGCAATCAAGGGAAAGTGAAATGCATTTTATAATGCACGACCTTCTCAACGATTTGGCAAAATATGTAAACGGGGATTTTTGTTTCACATTCAAATATGAGGAATCAAATCATATCTCGAAAATAACTCGCCACTTTTCATTTTTAGGAAATCAAAATACATCTCCCAAATTAATTGAGACCCTATACAATGCTAAAAGATTACGCACATTCCTACCATTACACGACTATCCCTTTGCTGATAGTTGGAATGACCAGATATTTATAAAATGGTTGCAAGAGTTGTTCTCAAAGTTTATGTTCTTTCGTGTCTTACTGTTGCCTTATTGCTACAATCTGAAAGAGTTGCCTGACAGCATAGGAAATCTCAAGCACCTCAGTTATCTAGACCTTTCCCATAGTGGCATAAAAGAGCTACCAGATTCAGTATGTTCTCTCTCTAACTTGCAAATACTGAAGTTGAGGAATTGCTTCTATTTGAAAGAGCTACCCGTCAACTTATGTAAACTCACTAATCTGCGTTATCTTGATCTGGTTGGAACTCAAGTGAGAAAAATGCCAATGGATGTGGGAAAATTAAAGAATCTTCAAGTCTTGTGTCGGTTTATTGTGAACAAAGGTAGCGAGGCCAATATTCAGCAGTTAGGAGAACTCAATCTTCATGGAGAACTATCAATTACAGAGTTGCAAAACGTTGTCAATTCCTTTGATGCATTGGCAGCAAACATGAAAAATAAAGTACACCTTGAGAAACTAAGTTTATCATGGAATGCGAAAAGTAATAATTCAGAGAAAGAAAGGGAAGTGCTTGAAAAGCTACAACCTTCCAAACACTTGAAGGAGCTATCAATCTTCGACTACGGTGGTACACGATTTCCAGATTGGTTTGGAGATAATTCATTATCGAATGTGGTGTTCTTAGATTTGGTCAATTGTGAAAATTGTATGTTGTTGCCTCCACTTGGAATTTTGCCATCTCTCAAGAAACTGCATATCAAAAGACTATCTGGGATAGTGATGATTGGTAGTGAGTTTTATGGAAATGGGAGTAGCTCTTCTTCAGATCTTATTTCATTTGCATCATTGCAAACCTTAATATTTGAGGATATGGAGGGATGGGAAGAATGGGATTGTAAAATTGTGACCGGAGCTTTTCCATGTCTCAAAGAGCTTTGGATAAGAGATTGTCCAAATCTAAAAGGCAATCTTCCTGAGAAACTTCCTAGTTTGACGACACTTGATATTTTTGACTGCAAACAACTTGCGGGTTCTGTTCCATTGGCTCCATCCATTCATGAATTACGTCTGATTGATTGTGAAAAGCTGCAAGTTCATTATCAACCATCCACTTTGAGAATTCTCAGCATTGGTGGATATTGCATGGAAGGATCGTTGCTTGAATGGGTTGGGCAGACATTATCAAACACTTCTCTCGAATCGATGGAAATCAGGGATTGCCCAACTGTGAAAATTCCCATAGACTGTTGCTATAATTTCCTTCTATCTTTGAACATCACTAGTAGTTGTGACTCTCTAAGGACCTTTCCGTTGGATTTCTTCCCTAAACTCCAATCTCTCCATTTGCAAAAGTGCAGTAATCTTGAAATCATTTCACAGGAGCATGAGCGTGATCTTAGCCTTACATATTTGATAATTATTGAGTGCCCTAAATTTGTATCTTTTCCCAAGGCAGGATTCTCTGCACCCAGTCTGAAGAGTTTGTATATTTGCAATTTGGAGAATTTGAAATCTTTGACTGAATGCATGCGCACTCTCTTTCCATCTCTTACTCACCTATACATATATGATTGTCCGCAACTGGAGTCCTTCTGTGATCAAGGTTTGCCGTCAAGCCTAAAATACATGGGTCTCCGTTGTTGCTCTAAACTTCTTATCACCTCACTAAAATGTGCATTGGGAATCAACTCTTCCCTAAAAAGTTTGGAGATGTACAATGTGGATGTGGAGTCTTTTCCTGATCCACAATTGCTTCCCCTCTCTCTTACTTCTCTGCGTATTGATGGTTGTGTGAATCTTAAAAAACTGGACTACAAAGGTATCTGCCACCTCCCATCCCTTCAAGAATTAAATCTCATTGGGTGCCCCAGCCTTCATTGCTTACCAGTGGAGGGTCTGCCTAAATCCATTTCAACTCTAATCATTTATGATTGTTCGCCGTTGCTCAAACAACGGTGTATGCAACCTAAAGGTGAAAAGATTGGGTGAAGATTTCTCACATTCAAAAAGTGATGATCGATGAATAACTTGAACTGCAACTTCCAAATGATGCAGGCCCTGATGCTCATATTATCGAGTTTTTAGTCAGGTACCTGCTCCGGGCACATACATATGTATCTTTGAATTTTAAATTCAACATCTTTGGTGTGTTTTAGATTAATAATTCTCTCTATACATTCATCCCTATATTAAAATCTAGTTTATTGGAAATGTTTCACTATAATTAACAAATAATAGCGTAGCAAAAATTAGCTCACAATTGCTAGTCGTTGTCAACAATTTATGTTATCATTATGCCTCTGCTGATGTTGGAATTCTAATTAAAATCTTTGGGTATATTTAGTGTTCATGCTTTGCAAGGAATGGGGCAAACCAGGAAAACGGTGAAGCGTTGAAGTTCTGGACGTAGAGAAGACATATAAGAGCTGAAGTTTTTATTAGATTCTTTGGCAACAATTTTGTAATTTGATTTCTTCTGAAATCAATGACAATGAAACTTCTGAAGTGGTCTCTTCAAAATTGACGATTACTTTGTGGTTATGTAAGTCTGAGCTTTTTCTTGGGTATGATATTTCACAGTTGAATTATAATCTTTACAAGGAATTAATTGTGCCCATGGAAACATGTTTCAAGTACAGTTTTCAATGATTTGCGGATTTTATTTTCACAGAGATAATTTTCATTTGTTCTTCTCATAGCACACAAGCTTAATTTCATAAGTTTTTTTATTTAACCTTGAATTGAACATGTAATCAGTTTCTATCATGAACAACCGTGTTTGGTATTTTTATGTTCAACATACATAGCTGTCTTTATGAAATTCAATACAAGCAACATGTGTCCCGAATTGGCTGTGTTTACAGGGGCGGACCTGGCCGGGGCCTACTGTGGCAAGTGCCACACCAGCCCAGGCCCAATTTTTTTTATTTTAAATTATGCAGAAAAGTTAGTTGCCGTGTATATATTAGCTTGCTACTGAGACCTGCTAAAATGTTAGTTGCTGTCTATAAATTAGCTTGTTACTTAATCTAATATACTGTAATTTAACGATAGTTGTCCTTTTTGAGCAATATCTCTAAAAAACTTGCAATTGCAGTCCAATAACTAATGTATGAGTCATTGGTTGATTGCACATGTCAATGAATAAAAAATACAGCAAAATTAAGTATGGTTACCTAGCAAAATTAAGTATGTTAACTAAGTAACAAGATGGGTGATCAATGTTTAAATGATCGTCTTGTAACGTAAATAGAAAGAAATGTTCTTGAAACAATTAATAATGATGTAATTTTAACTTATTTTCTACAAATGGAAAATAGAGCATTTTCTTTGTAACTTTGGTTATTACAACTATTTTTAATATATTATTTAATTATTTGATACAAAAATTGTGCCCCGGTGATATTCCGAGTCCAGGTCTGCCCCTGTGTGTTTAACAGTTTTTCTTAATTGTGCCGTTGTCTTCATGCGAGTTAACAGGATTATGTAGGGCCACTCATGTTGTTATATAAAGTTACAGATGCATATATTTGTCAACATGACATCGTTTATATAATTCCTAATGTTGTTTGTGTATGCATTCATTTTTGTTCACTACAAAATCAGCTTCTGCTTAGGCCCTTCTTTGTCCACTGATCAGATGATCCTATCATATGAGCTTCCCTTTGCTTTGGTTCCACTCCTCATGTTCACTGCTAGCAAAACCAATATGGGGGAACATGTTAAGTTGTTAACTACGCCAAGGTATATATATTTTTTTTTTGTTAAGACAAATTTGTACTAATACATTGCACGCAAAATTGACCACAGACTTGACAAAAATTTTACTCTAAATATGATGAATTTTCCATTTAATGTAAATATCATTTTCTTTATAGATTTACATTTTCTGTTGTGCAGTCATGGCCACAAAAATACTGTGCTCTCGATTCAGTGCCAGCAGCTCCAAAGGATCTAAATAAAGGTTAGTATCGTTACATGTTGGTTGACGTTTATAGCCATTTGCCTCTGTATTTTCATGATATACCTTTTGTGAGACCCAGACATTGCTTTTGTTATATATAGCATCACGGATGATATATCCAAATTTGTTAGCTGCATAAAATTTATTTTTGGCAAACATGTTGGAATCCATCTAATTGATATTCATACTTGTAAAGAAAGTGATAGTTCACTTCAACAAGCATGGTGTATATAATCTATGCTCTTTTTCAGTGTAGATTCTTAATCTCGTTTTATGTCAATTGTTCAAAACTAATTATAAGACTAATGAGTTGACGGAATCATATTCTTTTTCTTTTAAATACATCTTGATTATATAAATGCACTCTGCTAATTATAAAATGTTGCTTTAAACTTGAGGTAGAGATTGATGTGGGTAATAGATGATCAATCTTATTGCTAGAAATATTGTCCATGAAAGACAATTAATTAGTGAAACATCTTATATTAGTTTGACTTTGAGCATAATCCTATTGCTGGTCTTGAGGGTGGTTATTATGTTGTTGCTTGGATCAAAATGGATTCATCAAAAACATATGACATTGCTAAGAACATATTCTTGACCTGCTTTCTGCAACAAGTTGTCCTTTATATTGTCCCATTCAAATGGATTCATTAGAATCTTGTATGAGTGAAAATTATCTCAATTTAGCAAGTTCCTACTTATGTAGTGAATTTTTTTAAGTATTGTATTGTAGGGGGATGCTACTTGCTAGGACTAGTTTTTAGATGTTTTGATTAATCTCTAATCATAGCATTATCATAGTTTCATGTAAATTTTTTCCACATCATCTAAGTGATTTAACTAGAAATATTGTGATAGGGAATTGGAGAATATTTGTAGGCTAGCCACCTTTAAGAAACTCAAGTTTGTCCTTATTTTAGTGATTCCTTTGTTTTGCCTCCTACTTTATCCCACTAACTCTTGTCTTTGAGCATGTGAAATATTATTTGGTGATTTCATACTAATTCATGTTTTGAATCTCATTAATTTTTCTAGGAATAGTCTCGGTAAAAATCCGGCTGCAGGCATTGACAAAGCTTTCTGATTTGGGCTCCTTGAACATGTCTTTGTATCAGTCGACTGGAAGTGTACAAGCATATCATCTCACAACTGATATTCATTCAATCATGGCTAGCTACCATGAGTTTCAATGTTACTTTTGTTGCTTTCATTGACTTTGTTTGGATCGATGGAATAAGATGCAATCTAGTGGTATCAATTAAGTCGGATTCTATTGTTTAGATTTTAAAATATTACGGTAATATTTTTTGATGTAATTCTTGTTCTAGCGGTCTTGCCTCCTTTGCCTCTCTTATTGATTGATAGGAGTTTTGATGCATTTTCTAGAGTTTTAAGTTTTTTTTCCTGTTGAGCCTTGATGGAATCCATTCCATCATGTATCAATGACACCATCTCCTCTTATTTTATGTTATGTTATGCATTTTTTTTTTTCAAAAATAAATATTAAAAGTTTATGATTGTGTTCCATTTTCTGTAGAAAGACTTTACTTGTTATTTTATGAATGATTCAAATTGCTCTTCTATTTTGCAGCTATAGAGTTTGTGAATGATTAACTCACATATCCACCCATAGAGTTTACACACAGGAAGAGTTTTAAAAGGACAAAAATATATTGAATTCAAAAGTATTTGTCATTTGAAAAATATGAAAATCAGTCTATTCAATTAAAGAAACCCTTCTTTTAAACAGCTATGTTCACGAATTAAACTTTAAAGGCTTTGTGTGCAAGTTGAATTTTGAAAGGTTTTAGAAGGGAGGGTTTTGGAAAGTGATCGAGTCGGACTTGAGATATCTTGATGTTGGTGTTAAATGGCCTTTGAAGGAAGGATCTTTATCAGCAGTCTTCATCTGATATAAAATGGGACACTCCCCACACTTTGCTACACCCTCTTTCTCTGATCCTTTTTCGTGAGTTTTTTCAGCAGACGAGTAACGGTAGTGAGATGTTTTTTCAGCAGACAAGTTGTGGAAGTTGGAATCTGATGGAGGACCACAAGTCATTATAAGCAAGGATGTTACTTTTGATGAGACCTGCGTGAGGATGAAGTGCAAAGACCTGTAGACTTTAGAACCAGACACAAGGGTAGGGGAAACTCAGTTCGAGGTGGAGGATCAGACTCCGCCGTTAAATTTAAGTGGAAGTCAACCGATAATGGATCCTAATTATTAGTTGGCTAGATATAGGGAAAGAAGGACCATTGTGGCACCTATAATATATTGTTATGCTGACTTAGTTTGTTATTCTCTACACAAGGTTGAAGGATTGCAAGACTCAAAGCCCATGTCCTTCAAGGAAGCATTTGAGAGAAAAGAGAACAAGGAATGGTTGAAGGAAGTGAGTGAGGCAATAGATTCATTGGAAAAGAGCCATGCTTAGAAACTTGTGAGATTACCTAAAACAAAAGGGTAGTTGGATGCAAGTGGATCTTCGAGAAAAAGGATGGTATTTTGGGAGTTGAAGGTCCAAGGTACAAATCAAGGCTTGTGGAAACAAGTTTTACTCAGGTTGAGGAAATTGACTACAATGAGATCTTCTCATCCGTGGTGAAGCTTTGTTCCATAAGGATACATATGACTATCGTTAATTAGTAAAATCTTAAATTGGAGAAAATGGATGTTAAGATTGCATTCTTACATGGATGCCTTGAAGACACTATCTACATGAAACAACTGAAAGGTTTTGTGGATGATGAGTCTAAGGTGTGCCTTTTGAAGAAGTTGTTGTGTGAGTTGAAACATGTAAGGCCCGTTTCGATTATTTAATTATTTTAATGAGTTTTAGAATATATTTATATGATTAGTGTGATTTATAAGATTTATGTGATTTATATGATTTTAGAGAAATTTATGAGACGTTGTGACTTATTTTATTGTTTAATAAAATAAGATTCGAAAATAAAATAAATATTAAGTTGTGGGGTTATTTTGTGTAGAAATATATTTGTTATTTGATGTAGAGATATATTTGTTATTTTGTGTAGAAATATATTTGTTATTTGGTGTAGAAATATATTTGTTATTTTGTGTGGAAATATATATGTTATCTGGTGTAGAAATATATTTGTTATTCAGTGAAGAGGTATATTTGTTATTTGATGTATTAATATTATTAAGTGGGAGAGATATATATTTAATTTAGAAATAAATAAGATTATGAGGAAAAGAGTAATTTTGAGGTGTAAGAAAAATTAGATGAGGGGTTAAATAAGAGAAGTTAGGTTTAGAAAGACATAGAACGTACGATCAGTTTTTGGAGAAAACAAGGTTTAGAGAGAAGAGAAGAGAAGAGAAGACAAAGAGAAGAGAGAAGAGGCTACATCGATAATTCTAAGGTAAGGGTGAGACTAGCATTCAATCTTATTATGTGTATGATTCTAACGATTAGATTTAACGAGTTGTAGGAAGAATTTTTGAGAGATTGAGAATTAGGGTTTAAGTGAAGAATTGAGAATTAATGGTTATTGTTGTTTGATTTTGATGATTAGAGAAATTAGGTTTCACTCAAAATTGATGAAATATAATGTTGTTGTTGATGAATTCATGGATGCTTGTTGTTGTTATTGTTATGATACGTTTTTGTTAATGATTGATGCAATGGGTAATCATAATCATAGAACTTGAAGTGAATTTATGTTGTTCTTGAAGGTTTTCATGAAAAATGGGTCAAATGGTGATTTTTGTTGAAAGGGTGTTTTAGTTCAAGTTTTATATGGATTTGGGTGTCTTTAGAAACGTTTAAACAAACTTTGGGACCAAATTTGGGCTTAGGGGGATTCAAAATTGGGATTTTGGGATGAAAAATGGAGTTTTCCCGAGAGCTATCTCTGACAGCATTCTCTGTTTTATGTTTTTGCATATTTTTCACACATTTAAGTTTTGAATTGGCTTTAGGTGTAAACACGAAAGTTGTAGGTATGGATGTTAGCTTTCTAATGACGTTGGTTTGACTTCAAAAGGATTTATAGAACTTGAGTTATGGTCAAATTACTGCACGTAGGTCACAGTGAATTTTTATGGATTTTCAGCACAACTTTTCCGAATTTAAAATGAAAACTGGTATTGATCGGTACAGAATTGGTCTTAGCCGTACACATGAAAGTTTTAGATAATTTTGTTAGCTTTCGAGTGGCTTTGGTTTGATGTGAATATGATTTTTAGTTTTTGAGTTATGATGAAAATACTCCAAGGAGGTCTTAGCGAAATTGTACGGTGACAGCATTCTCTGTTTCATGTTTTTGCGTTTTGTTCATATGTATCTGTTTTGAATTGATCTTTGTTGTAAACATGAAAGTTGTTGATAATTGTCATATCTTTCCAGTAGCCTTGGTTTGACATGAAAATATGTTGTGCATGATTATTTATGTTCTTACAAAGATGCATGATGAATTGTTGATACTTGAATACGATGATATATGATGAATTAATTGTGTGATGTCATGTTGCTGTTAATATTATCAATGTGATATTGTTATATGAGTATTAATGTAAATTATATATGATGGTTTAAGATGTTAAGATGTTAAGATGTTAAGACGTTAAGATGATATGAAGTTGTTAAGTCGTCGAGTCGTTATGAAGTCGTCAAGTTGTTAAGATGTCATAGATGTTCGTGAAGTTTCTAATACGTAAGATGTTGAGTCCATGCATACTCATTTAAAGATGAGGGCTCATGCCCTAGAGCTTTTGCTCAACCACGACGATGGAGCTTTTGCTCAACCACGACGATGAGGGCTTATGCCCTAGGAGTATATTTATGCTCAACCACGACGATGAGGGCTTATGCCCTAGAATGGTACCACATGCATTTGCATTTGTCAAGATGATTTGAGAAGTTGAAGTTGCATAGTCGAGTCGAAGTTGTTAAGATGTCAAGTTGTCGAGTTGTTAAGATGTTAAGATGTCAAGTTATCGAGTTGTTAAGATGTTAAGATGTTAAGATGTCAAGTTGATGAGCTATTAATGAAGTGCTTTATGAATGATTATGATGCTTAAGATGATGAATGATTAAGATGTTTATGATGATTGATTATGAAGTTGCTTATGAAGATTGATTATGAAGTTGTTTATGATAAGATGCTACATGTTTACTAATGATGATATGTGATGATGTTTGTGATATTTATGATGATATATATGATGTTATGATTAAGGTGATATATGATGTTATGATTAAGATGATATATGATGTTTATGATTATTTATTATGATAATATAAGATGAAGTTTATGACTAATGCAGGAAGTTTAATGATACTAGTTGATGAAGTTTAAGTTGTTAAATGTGATTGATGAATTATATGCTTAATATTGTTGTTTGGTGAAATCTCACCCCTTTGCTTGAAAATGTTGCTCTTCGTATGGGTAACTTGCAGGTAACCAAGATTAGTTGCAGTCGTGAGTGGACTCCTCACAAGTGTGTGTGTCTTAGGTGCTCTGATACATAACGGGATGGGATTATGTCTTTACTTTCTGTTCCTTACGTATTACTTTATGAATCTTTTAAGAATTGATGTTGAACTAAGTTTTATGAGATTTTATATTGAGGACCTTGTGCCAAAGATTATTTAAGTTGTCAAACTATTCCGGTGCGAAGTTTTAAATATTATGTTGTTGAACGTTTTGAAGGATAAATTATTATTTATTCCATTTATGATTTTTAAGAAATGTGACATTCTGTTTTATGATGAAAAACTCTGATTTTATTTATGAAAATTTTACGTTGGGAAAACGGGGTGTTACAAAACAAATCCCAAGGCAATGGTATCATCGGTTTGATGAGTTTCTTTTAAAGACTAGTTTTGTGAGAAGTGAGTACGATTTTGTGTTTACATATTGAAGAAGGATGAGAAAGTCATTATCTACCTTCTACTATATGTGAATGGTCTATTGACAGCAAGTTCTAGCAAGGTTGCGATCAAAAGCTCAAAGAAAACTTAAATGGTGAATTTAAGATGAAGGATCTTGGTCCGAAAAATAGGGTTCATGGAATTTATATCATAAGGAACCGTGACAAAGATGAACTATTCTTGTCTTAAACTAGTTACTTGAAGAAGGCGGTGGAGTGTTTTAGAATGCCAAAATCTAAAACCGTTGGCCTTCTTTTGGGCCATCACACAAAGTTGTCCATTAAATAATGTCCTCAATCTTAGGATGAGAAAAAGAAGATAGAGGGTCCTCCTTATGCAAGTGGGGTTGGAAACATCACGTATTGTAGGATTTGTAGTATACTAGACTAAGCTTATGTAGTTAGGATAGTGAGTCGGTTTATGGAAAACTCAGGTATTGTACATTAGTAAGCTTTGAAATGGGGTTTGATATACTTGAACAAGTCTTTGAAGGACAATTTGAAGTACAAAAGATCAGATCAAGAGGAAGACGATTTATAGGGTATGTAGATGCAGACTACGCGTGCAATATGGACACAAGGAAATCTTTATCGGGTTTTGTGTTGACTCTTTATGGCACAACTATTATTTGTAAGAAAAATCAACAATCTATCGTGGCTATATAAGTGGAGTAAATTACCCTTGTTGAAGGGGTGATAAAAGTTATATATGATTGAAATGGATCATTGACGGGTTTGGAATTGCTTCTATATGTGTTGAGATAGATTGTGATAGCCAAAGTGTTATCAATTTGGAAAATCACCTAGTGAATCGTGAAAGGACAAAGCACATTGACATTCGGAAGAGACATGATTGAATCGAAAGAGATTAGGCTAAGAAAATAACTTCAGAAGAAAATCTGGCGGATGTGTTCACCAAGTCGTTGCCCAGATTAAGGTTTAAGCATTGCTTGGACTTGATCAAATTTGTTGAAGAGTAAATTGAAGATGGAGAGGTAAGCAAGGTGGTTGATGGTTAAATCAACATCCCCACTAATTTAGAGTTAAGGTGAAGAAATATTGTAAATTGACTCAAAATTGATGTTGAAATTATTAAAAAAATCATGGCCCGGTTTTGGTTCAGCAATTTGGAGGTTGTTACTAGAAGAAAATCGTGGCACAATTTTGAATACATCAGGTTATGTACTGTACTGTGTACGAGTCTCTAAATTGTGAAACGATCTAGGAAAATCGTGGCGTAATTTTGCCTGGGTCTAAACACCATATAAGGTTTCGTTCTTCAATTTTTTTGGCAAGAGAGAAACAGAACTTCAAGAGAGAAAATATTGGGGAACAGAATGAGGTAACTTTAGGTTGAAGTACCTTTGGTGAGAGGGTCTTGGGTTTGTAAACACTTAAAAAACAGCTTGGGCAATGAGATCTCATTAGAGAAAGGATCAAAAAGCTTTCTTTATTAATTTCTTTTAGGATGCCATGTGGGTCTGAATGACTTGAAACTTCTTTGTATCACTCTTATCATAATGGTTTGAAGAGATGCTATCTTCCCTAGATGTAGGATAAATTTGTTCGAATTGAGTAAACAAATATTGGTGTGTTGTTTCCTTTCTTCTTTCTTATCTTTGTTGATTTGGTTATGCTTGTGGTGTTGCTTCACTTAGATCTAGGACTGTTTTTTGTTGTTGTTGTTTGAGACTACTTTACACTTGATTACTCCTTCCTTTTGCTTCACACATCTAAGTTTATTGGTGTGATTTTATTGTTCTAACTCACAACAAGTGGCTTTGGGTGAGATTCTTGGATTAAGAAACACTTCATATTCTTGGATAGTGAGATCTAATTAGAGCAATGATCAACAACATTTCTCTCTTGTTTTCTCCTATGATTTATTGTGGGTTTGAATGATTTTAGAAATAGATAGAAATTAGAGTTTGTTCTTTGCGAGTTTAGGATCTAATTTCTCGTAACCTCAACGCATCACTTATTTCATAGTAAATAGGAGAGTTGTTCTATCCCCCAAGCCTAGGACATATTCTTATGAACTGGGTAAATAAATATTGGTGTGTTGGTTTTCTCTATTGAATCTTTATTGCTTTGGTTATGCTTGTGGTTTTGTTATGCTTAGATAGGCTTTATTGTTGGTGTCGTTGTTGTTGCTTGAAGCTATTGTGATTTTGATTGTTGCTTCCTTTTGTTCCAAAGTTTATTGGTGTGACTTTGTTCAAATTTACAACATGCCCCAAAATATATTGCCAACATAAAATACATTAAACATTTTGTTGAGCAAATAAATACATTGAATACGTGCTTTATTTTTTAAATATTACGAAAAGATAAAATGAATTTATAATAAATGACATAAATGGTAAGAAACTCTATATGAATGACCATTAAGTCATTTTTCTTCTTATCTCGTGTGTCTTAAATCTCACGTAAAGCTTTTTATTTGATGCTTAACAAATGCCTATAGTGACTTTTTAGCATTTTCCTTATTATTTCAAAGGCTTTGCGTCCAAACTTATAAAAGGCACCCCTTCGTTGTCGTAAGATACATGCAATCTATTTGTTAACCTTTCAATCTTTGATCTCTTACTCATTTAAACGTCAGAAGAACGTTTGCAAATACCCTTAACTCGCATATTAATGGTTGATGTTCAACCGACGTTACCATTCTGATCTGATGATATATTTCTCATATACAACCTAATATAGTTTTTAATTTAGCTTTGGGAGCTTTGACCCTTAAAATTTATCAAATAATTATCTACATACATAGTGCTCATCTTCAAAATATCGGGTTTGATTATCTTCGTTTTTAATTTGGATGGGAAAGTGTAGATTTAAAAAACACACATATACCATCCTCGACCACCACAACATACATACATACATACATATGCATGTAGAGGGTGTATCAAGTGAGAGGAGTTTTTATAATGAGAGATGAGAGGCTTCAATAACAGCGCTTGGATCAATCTTTAACATATTATCTAATTTTTATAACTGCACAGGAATTTCACCTCCTTCATCTTGTTACACGCGCCTTCTTTCTTCTCTCACAAACAATTCCAATTCCTCACAAATCCAGACACCTCGAACCCTTCCTCACGCATCTAATGTTTTCTTCCACTCCCATCTCCTTCTCCATCTTTTCGTTTCATCAATATAAAAAGTAAAATAAAATTGCATAGGATCCTTCTGCATCTTCTCTCTTCCCTCTCGTGTGTTATTGTAATTTTCTTTTTCTTCCAATTTTGACTTTTTCAGTTCTTGGGGAAGGCTTGAAGATACCCATATATCATAAAAGCAATCACCACAAGATTAAATAGATCATGTTAATTTAATATTGTTGGAACAAAATGTGTTTAACAATGAACCTTAGAAAGTTTTGATGATAACAAGGTATTAAAAATTGTAAATTGGACTAGCTAATATTTGTTCAAGTGTACAGGACCACAGTTTAAAAAGTTACATCATTAATTGGTTCTGAATGAGCAAATAAAGAGCAAAAGAAAATGAAGCTTAGATGATTCTGAAGGCAAAGCGCTCCTGAATTCAAGCTGCTCCTGAAGAAATAGCGCTCCTGAAGTAAAACGCTCCTGAAGTCAAGCTGCTCCTGAAGAATAGTGCTTCTGAAGATAAGAGGTCCAGAAGCCACATCATCAGAAGCTGAAGAAGCTGCACCATCAGAAGCTGCAGAAGCTGCTTCATCAGAAGCTGCATCATCAGAAGCTGCCTCATCAGAAGTGATTTCACCAGAAGCTGAAGATCAACTGGATTTGCAAAACATTCAAAGATTGAAGAATCTACATTGCAAAAGCTGTCTATTGGTTTCGAAAACACAGCAGAAAATCAGTGGAACATTGCAACGGTCATTTCAAAGGTGTTTGAAGGCATGTGCTTGCAATTTGGACGAAAGCGTTGACATTGTACTATTGTACGAATTGTACAACCACGTTCTCCACTACTCTGTTTTGTGTCCACGCTACAAGACAAGAAAACAGCTCCAGAATACGGTCTCGCCTGCATATATGTTCCTTTGGATAAGGAATGGATTTCAAATTGGTTCTTCATAGGACAACAACCAAATCAGGCAAAAGATCATTGGTGAAAGATCAAGCTTCAACAACGACTCTTTGGTGTGCTGGCAATTTCACAACGTCTCTCTCACACCTCTATATAAAGGAGTGAAGACCTAGAGATTTGGTAATGCAAGAACGCTGAACGAAAGACTCATAACATTTTTACAAGTGCCAAACCTCTGCTGAAATTGTTCTGCATTCACTTAGAATTTCTGTGTCTCAAAGTCATATCTTAGAAATTCTTAAGTCCATTGAGTCTGTATCTGATTTGTATTGTGAGCACCTCTGATTGTATATCAAGTGTTCAACCTTAAACAATTTTCTGTGTAATTTTGTTTAGTTAGGAAGTCTCTTGCAGTTGTGCTTGAGCAGGAAGTCTCTTGATTGTGTTCTTGAGCAAAGGAAGTCTCTAGCTTGTGTGCTTGAGCATTTGTAATCAGATATTACTCATAGTGAAATCTCCTTGGAAGTGCAAGGGGGACTGGACTACTTCCGGATTGTGGAAGGAACCAGTATAATTGCTTTGTGTCGTTCTTCTTCTCTCTCTCTGTTTTATTCCGCTGCATTTAGATTCTGATCATCACTTCAGAAGCTGTCTCACTTAGCTTCTGATCAGTGTGTTCAGTTTTTAGGAGAAACGAAGAATTTTTCAAAACACAATTCAACCCCCCTTCTTGTGTTTTTCTCACCTTCAAATATTACGTTGAGCTAATCATATTAAAATAAGGACAAATTTATGAGATTCGAAGAAGGAAGATGGAGCGGTTACTAAAGGAAGGCACACAGATAATAGAAAACTGCTGTTATTTTAAAAGAAATTTAACCTGTTACAAAAAAATCGAAATCGTTTATGCAATCTAACGATTTAACCTCCGTCAAAGTTTTAATCGAATACTGTAGTTCTTAGGAAGAAGGGGGGATAAGAGAATTCGATTGGACATAGCGCGGAAACTAGATTCTCAGTTTGAGAAAGAAGAGAGAGAACACCAGAAGTCTTTTTAACACTTAAACTGCATCGGACCGTTAATATTAATCTAAGGGCTGTTATTGAAGCCTCTCATCTCTCATTATAAAAGTCCTCTCATTTGATACACCCTCTATGCATGTATATGTATGTGATAAAGAAATTAAAGATAACATCATCATTAAATATTATTTATAGTCCCATCCCGTGAACATCGTCATACTATTCTAGCTAGAGATCAATAATATGCGGACGGGGCATATAGGTGGATTCATTATTGATCTTATTGTTTTTACTTTGGTTTTCCTTTAGCAAAAAATAATGAATATTATAATAGAAAATGTTTGTTAAATACCTCAATATAGGTGCAGATATCTTGAGAGAGATGAAGATAAAAAAGAATAGTGTGATAATGATTTTTTTTTTAAGAAACCAAAATGGAATATAACTCAAATAGAGTGATTCATCTCGCACAAGGTGTGCAAAAGAGAACCACCCAAAAGTAATACAATGTCAAGTATCTGTTGCCAATAAAATTACAGCAAAATAAAACGAAAACAGATATTCCCCAA
This sequence comes from Medicago sativa, assembly GCF_051527215.1. Taxonomy (NCBI): domain Eukaryota; kingdom Viridiplantae; phylum Streptophyta; class Magnoliopsida; order Fabales; family Fabaceae; genus Medicago; species Medicago sativa. Next base: position 30,689,863 of record NC_140756.1, on the reverse strand, counting down.
CACACATACATAACAAAGGATGCTGCCACCAGTCAGTATAACTGTAGGCAGAAGTGAGAAGATTAACCTTTAACCAGGAATATGACAAGAACTTAACAATTTCTAATAAATGAACCACTTCTTGAATTTTGTTGTTAAAGAGTCTGCTGTTTCTTTCTTTCCAAATAACCCAAGCAGTCGCGTGCCAAATGACTTTGAAGAAAGTGTGCTTAGAAAGCGGAACACTCGCTAACTGACCTAAGTGATGAAGATGGTCAGCCACCGACTCTGGAGGAATGAAAGAAATACCAAGCCACTGATAAATGAGATGCCACAAACCACCAAATACGGTACATCCTAAAAGTAAGTGAGTCGCTGTCTCTTGACCGCCACATCCTCCAACGCAAGCGGTATCTTCATGATGGAGAACTCGCCTACGTACCAGATTATATTTTGTCGGGAGTCTGTTGCGTAGGAGCCGCCAATCGAACACTGACACCTTCATCGGAACCTGCTTCAGCCACACAACATCAGGAATAGCGCGCCCTGCAGTAGTAACCGGCATCGTGAGATACTTGTAAGCCCCTCGGACAGAGTAACCAGTGATAAGATCGTGTACCCACCTCCACCTGTCAAAAATAGATTCCTGCAAAATAATATCAGACAGCAAAGTCGCACACTCCGACAAAGATTCCTCCTCCCAAGCCGACAGACGCCTTCTCCACTCCCAGGCACCTCCATCAACCGCCCACCCTCTACCCTCCATCTCCCTCACCGTCGCCTCTTTATTTTCAGCCAAATCAAATAGGCGAGGGAATTGCACTCGTAAAGGTGCTCCCCCCACCCAATTGTCCTACCAAAAGTAAGTACTACTACCTCCACCTACAATCTTACGAACACCCTCCTCAAACCAGTTATCTTCCCCCACTCCTACACCGAAACGGATGGCAGAAATCATTCGCCACCAAACCGAACTCTCCCTCCCTCCTTCCTTCAACTGACCTCCTTCCTCCCCATATCTAGCCCTCAAGACTCTATACCACAACCCCTCCTTATCAACCAATATACGCCAGCACCACTTCCCTAACAAAGCTACATTAAATTCACGCAGCCTTCTAACACCTAACCTTCCATCCTCCTTCGGTAAACAGACAGAATCCCAATCAACCCAGGCAATTTTTCTAGAATCCTCACCACCACCCCAAAAAAAAAATTTAAATAAAGATTCTATGGAAGAGATAATACATGTGGGAGCCTTGAAGAATGAAAGAAAATAAACCGGTAGGGATGACAGGACAGATTTTAAAAGAATTAGGAGGCCACCAAACGATAGAAATTTGCTCTTCTAGTTCGACAATCTAGAGTGAATGCAGTTCACAACCGGCTTCCAAAAGTCCAACTTACGCGGATCCCCTCCTATAGGAAAACCCAAGTACACAAAAGGGAAAGCTCCGACACGACAGTTAAGCGCTAAAGCGGCTTCAGACAGCCAAGAATCCGATACATTTACTCCCGTAAGTAAACTTTTATTGAAATTTACCTTTAAACCAGACATTTGCTCAAAAATCAACAAGGTAGCCCGCATTGTTCGCTCGTTCGACCAACTTTTTCCTCCCATGATCAAGGTATCATCTGCGAATTGAAGGTGACAGACCCAAGGCATTTTCACGCCCCACTTTATACCCTTGAAAAAGGTCGGCCTCCACTAGAGATTGCATAAGCACATGGAACCTTTCAGCGGCCAACAGAAAAAGAAACGGAGAAAGTGGATCCCCTTGACGTAACCCATGTTCCAAAGGAAATTCATCCGTGGGACACCCATTAACAAGAACCGACGCCGTAGCTGTTCCAACCCATTATGTGATCCACTTCCTCCAAAGCACCGGAAAATTCATCTTCTTCATAACCTCATCCAAATAAATAAAATCCACCGAGTCGTAAGTCTTTTCAAAGTCCACCTTAAAAAGCAACATGTAACACCCATACTAGACGTATCTAGAAAGTCTAGCATGTGTATTAGTTTAGTACTGGATACATTAAAGATTTACAACATGAAAACTTCGAATGAATATCGTATACAACAAATGCGTTCGTACAATAAGATTACAACTCAACTTTTCTAAAATATGATAAATGCATCCTTGAACATCCATTCATGCTGCGACTGGTACGAACGAACACTTGCTGAAACATCCATCCGGCTACTAGCTTGCTAAACCATCCTGATATCTGAAACAAATAAGGATTGGGATGAGACATAATGTCTCAGTGAGTTCCACCTAACCCTAGGCTATAGGCAACCACGGGGGGAAAACCTACGGTCACCACGTGTCTACAATACAACCTGCCGGTTGATTATACGTGTGTGGGGACTTGCTTTCTTAGACGGTCGTGCATACTAGGGCCGTCATAATATTCTTAACTTGTTATAGGCTTCTCTTCTATACATGTCATGGCGGTCAAGGGGAAACTAAAACCGCATTGCCAAGAATACACTCTATGCATCAAGGCTCTCATATACTTCTATCATGACACGATTCTAAACCGGACGATTAGGGGAAACCTAAGATCGTCATCGGCATATCTTTCTATTCTTGCTTCTACTTGCTTATTATGTTGTATCTACAACATATCATCTCTTATCACAAAAGTGATTCTTGATATCTTATTACTTCTTGACGAACTACGCCAAGTCTCTACTTGTTCTTGACGATCTACGTCAAGGCTCTATGACATAACGTAAACATGTATAATAATTATGCATAGTTAGCTTCATTGATTATGTTAGCGTGTAACAAACAACTTATCTGAGTTCATTTTATGGATTAGTCCCGAGTGGAGTAACCCCGGAAGATAATCCCTTACTACCGGTGAAATGCTTAGCAAGAGCGCACCGGACTCCCTTAGTGAACGTGCGGGTCCCTTACGGCTTACCCCATTCCCCTTGGAGAACCCCTTGAATCCAATTTGGATAACAAGAGACATAACACTCTTTCTTTCTTATAAGTCTTAGTCTTATGCATGAAAAATAAACTTAAACATGCCTTCTCTTTTACCTCGGACCCTTAAACGATCCCACTAGAGGTAAGCTTAATGCTTGCTTAACTTACTTCGTGAATGGATATGGAATCGATTCACGTCTTGCCATACTCGTATGGCACTTAACTCTTATGCGAAGAGATTACACTTCGCGTCTTAACATTCTTGAGATTCTTGCTTAACTTACTAGTTCTCAACAACTATGTCGAGGCTCTACGTTCATGCCCTTTCTTATTTCATCACTACCCGGACATATTGCATAACATATCACTCTTGCGTACCATTTATCAACAAGTATTGATAACAATTTGCCATTCCTTTCCCTTGATTAAAACCTTGTTTGGAATTGTACTTTAGGCACTTAGAATTTAGGGGTTCATAGTTTAAAAAGATACTGCAAGATCGAGCCTCGGATAGCCCTCGCTGGCCACGAAACGAATTGACAACACATGCTGTGCAGTCAATTTCGCCTGGCCAAATTCTCTCCGCCATGGCGAAATTTTTCGCCGTGGCGAGCTAAATGGCGAGCTACTCCAGAGAGCCCTGATCCCCAGCTCGCCATGGCGAGCTAAATTCCGCCTGGAGAACTGTAGCAGTCCAGAATTCTGCAGAAAACGTGATTTTGCATAAAAACCTCAATTCAAGTGTTCTAATTCATTCTAATCATCCAAAACATCATAAAAACAGCTTATATCATGTGCATGGCATCAATTAACAATATGTGATCATAAATGGTACAAAAGGGGTACTAAACATAATACTTGGAACCTAGAATTTTCATGTTAATCTTTCGTGACATAAACATAATCCCAAGGGTAGGATATCTATCTATGGAACTCACCTAACATGTTTCTTGCAAGTCCTTCAAGCTTCAAGCTCAAACCCTAGCTTATGCTTCATCCATGAACTTTAACCAATTCAAGCTTCAAACCATTTTTCTTGTTGTTTTCTTGCAATCTAAGACATCATGATCCTTGTTTGCTTATTTCTATTCCAACCCAAAACTTCCTTCACCAAAACCCTAATCTCATGATTCTTTCCTTGTGATGATAGAGTTGAAAGAATAAGCTCAATAGAAGCTTTTACTTGTTCATAAAACTTGGAAGTACCATAACATAAGCTTAATCATTGAGAGGAATAAGTTTTGGAAGATTGATGAAAAGGAGAAGAGAGATAGAGGCGTGGGAATAGAGAGAAGTGAGAGGAAAAATCTTTCCCAAAACCTAGAGTGAGAAAGAATAGGAGAAAGTGAGATATTTTGGTGCCAAAACCAAATAAATATCCTTTCCCGTGCAATTACCAAATTGCCCTTGTCTTAAACGTATTAAATTCGACACTGATACTTTATCCGTATTAAGCTGACATCTCATAATAATATTCTCCATACTTACTTTCCTTGAATTTCAATCCTCTGGCACGATCGACTGGTAATATTCCGATACTGACAGGCGGGATATTACATTCTACCCCCCTTAAAGAAATTTCGTCCCCGAAATTTAGAAACCATCTACCAATCTCTGAGACTAAACTTGTCTTCTTCGATTTTTAGTTAAACAAAATATGTCCATAGCCACTCCAAAGAGTTCGAAATATACTTTCCTCATCAAACATGTAACTCTTCTTCTTTCTTAATCCGCATAGAATCGAATATAGCCTCTTCAGTCTTACTCTCCTTCTTATAATATCAGAACTATCTTAGAACATCATGTTTAGAAACACACCTCTGCTACATGCGAATTGGTTGTCTTGGTTCCATTTCTCCTCTGCTTAGCATGAACCACTTATACAAATAACCTTTCATTGACTGGAACACTCAGGATTCACCCTTTAATTGGAATCTTGCCAGAAACCAAGTTTGCCCTGCAGTGCTTCCGTGCATCTAACTCATGTTATCATGCATACATCTAACTATGCATACATAATCTTTCTTACCGCATCTTGCGACTTATGCCTCTTACTTATGTTACTTATCTTGATGATTATACAAATCTCTTATATTTTGTCAGAGTCTCAAGAAACCTTTCTATCTCTTCAAAACTCTTTGCACCCGAATACACGGGCAACTCGTCTAACTTGACATGAAGAGTGAAATCAATGATTCCGATTCACCGGATAATCCATTAACCTGTCTTGTGGTCCACTTGCTCTTGAAACTTTCTACTAAGTTCATTTGCACTTGCATTGAATGCTCTTAGCACAAATCCGTGCATCCCGTACGTTATTAGTTTCACATAATTTAGTCATTTCTTCATAAAACTTTATCCTCTACAGTTTCTGCATACTACCTAGTACCGCTTCTTGTTAGTTAATAACGATACTCATTCTAGCATTTTGCTTCTAAAATTTGCAAACTTTGGTACATAGGTTCTTGGAACGAACATTTACTTGACTAAAGAAAATCTCATTTTGAAACCGAGTTGCAATGGTACCGCAGAACCACAGGACGAGTCTCTAAATTTTATTAAAAAGGTTTTACGACTCGCCCCAAACTTGTCTATAACAAGTTGGTTCTGAAGTCTGTACGTCTTAAGTGAGCTTGCTCGCTTACGGCGCACCTCACCGGTTTCATTAATGATTAATATCATACTTTTAAAACAATTTCGTTCCCAAGTTCCTTAATACCAATCTTCACTTTAAGAAAATAATAATCAAAGCTTGAAACTATTCCATCTAGTATCGTTATCATTTAACAAGTTTGGTATAGGAGGGTATGTACTTCATCGTGAAAACCTCATGTACCTTAGTCCATTATCATAGCATATGCTCTTTCCGGACTAACCAATAGCTCTTCTACACATTTGACACCACCAGATAGGCAATCTGATTACTTCCTTTGTGGTAACTCTAGTCCTTCTCCTCTTACTTAAGCGAAGATACTCCCTTTATACTTCTACCTTAATCAACACTGACTGTGTGAGTATCAATACTTACTTGTCACATCGAGAACTCATCGTTCGTCTCATAGTACTCCTCATTAAAACTGTATTACCGTCTCAAATATTCTTCACGAGGATTCTTACTACAACATTCCATGTTCCATGGTCACTGTCCACAACTTTATCGGTTAATTTCCACGGCGCTACTCTGATTCCCACCGGTTGGCTTTAACCAATACTCTAGTTCGTTGAAACGAGTGATACTTCAAATTCATTTTTACCACATGGTTCCATCTTCTTGGTCTATTCTCAAGATCTTCCACGTTGTAACCAACGTCGCAACCTTACACTTATTTATACCACTACCTTGTAAGATTAAATCTCATGATAACTTATCGTATACTCATAACATATTACTTGGGGACAGACCTTACATTCTTGCTGGTTAGGTTTACCTGCTGAGGTATACATATCATACTTAAACTTATTTCCAAGCAAATCTCGAATTCTTGTAAAAGACTCTTCTTGCACTTGGACATACCTTTCTTAAACATTTAACCCTGCACCTTTGCATTCTCGCATACTATATTTTGCTTAATCATTCCTATGCTTGCTCGTTGTTTTTTTTTTTTTTAAAAAGAAAACTTCATAAATTAGCACACGGGTCATTGACGTTGATAACTTTCCCACTAGTTACAAAACACACTGAACCTAGGCCCTAGTCGTTACTCTAAAATCACAGATCGAGTTGATAACACATACGTGCCATCAAATCTGGGTTCTAATGAGTTTAGTCCGCTCCACGCGAATCGTAACGAGCCGGTACCTACAAAAATTTCTTTGGAATTTCAAAAATAGTCAACTTCAATCACCCATATGCATTTATCTTTCTAAACTCAGGTAAACTTTATGATTTATCATCATAAGGAGCCTTAACAAGTCAATTAAGCAAAACATAGGTTTGAGATATACTCATAATTCTACATAATTCGAGAACCTTACGATTTCATATAACTTTGCACCACTTTAACTTCTTACTTCATACCTTCACATCTATGACGTCCATTCTACGTACCGGAACCTCTAAACTCTTAGTCTAAGCTCCTCCTTGACTCTTGATACATTAACTTCCAAAGTCACCTTAAACCGAATCGACTTCGTTAATGATTGTTCATGCCTTTTTCCTTTGGAAACTTTAGGATGTGATATGCATTCATCACTTGATGTCATAAAAGGTTTTCGTCGCATAAAAGATTATTGTGAAGACAACTCCCCAATAATCACTGCAGACCCTAGTGACGAACTGATGTTTTTTCGGAAAAGCAGAAAATTTTCGCCCCATGTTCGCTATTGGTGAGCTTCTTCAACTCAATTTTTCCGGAAATTATTCTTTACATGAAAATTCTTATTTGTCAAGTAATCTAATGCACATCAATCATTCCTAACATCGTAGAATGCTTTATTATCTATGCATGGCATACATCAACCTAATTCGATACAATTTTCGGCACGTCGGAAATTAACGCCTTAGTCCTGATAACATAAAACTTTCACTTGAATCCTTAACTTCTCTCACTATGAGTAGCTTACCTCATCGTTTTGCCGCTTAACGTAACTTCCCAAATACTAAAACCTTGTCAACTCTGAACATACAAGTTTTTAACTTCAATCTCTTGATACCATTCCTGAGAGCCTACTAACTCCGTCAACATATGTCGACTTCTCCTTAACTTGTAGCCTTGTACTTACGTTCCCTAATAAATATTTCCTTTTTCATACCATAAACCTGTTCCAACAACAATTCTTACCAAAGCTTTCGGTCTTTCTTAGATATATCCAGAATCTTTACTTACGGGTACACGAAGTATTACTAACATCTTACCCAACGATGTCGGAACGTACCTTCTTAACATCGCCTTACTTCCCCGAAGGATTCATACTTCTTCTTGCTTAGTTCACCGGACACCTATTGGCATGATCAACTTCTTACTAATACTCATTATGAGTCCTTACTTCTGAATTCACACTCTTCAGTGCATCTTCATCACATACTTTATTCCTCCTGGTTCCTATTCAGCTCTCAGGCATCTGTTCTAATCGTCGAATGCTAAATTGAGTTGATCAGGCTCAACTAACAACGACAACTAGAACATTTACCCGGAACCCAATGGTCCCACTACCTTTGTTGTAACTTAATGACCCAAGGCACGATCTGAATCGACCTGCTCTGATACCAAATGTAACACCCATACTAGACTAAGCTTATGTAGTTAGGATAGTGAGTCGGTTTATGGAAAATTCAGGTATTGTACATTAGTAAGCTTTGAAATGGGGTTTGATATACTTGAACAAGTCTTTGAAGGACAATTTGAAGTACAAAAGATCAGATCAAGAGGAAGACGATTTATAGGGTATGTAGATGCAGACTACGCGTGCAATATGGACACAAGGAAATCTTTATCGGGTTTTGTGTTGACTCTTTATGGCACAACTATTATTTGTAAGAAAAATCAACAATCTATCGTGCCTATATAAGTGGAGTAAATTACCCTTGTTGAAGGGGTGATAAAAGTTATATATGATTGAAATGGATCATTGACGGGTTTGGAATTGCTTCTATATGTGTTGAGATAGATTGTGATAGCCAAAGTGTTATCAATTTGGAAAATCACCTAGTGAATCGTGAAAGGACAAAGCACATTGACATTCGGAAGAGACATGATTGAATCGAAAGAGATTAGGCTAAGAAAATAACTTCAGAAGAAAATCTGGCGGATGTGTTCACCAAGTCGTTGCCCAGATTAAGGTTTAAGCATTGCTTGGACTTGATCAAATCTGTTGAAGAGTAATTTGAAGATGGAGAGGTAAGCAAGGTGGTTGATGGTTAAATCAACATCCCCACTAATTTAGAGTTAAGGTGAAGAAATATTGTAAATCGACTCAAAATTGATGTTGAAATTATTAAAAAATCATGGCCCGGTTTTGGTTCAGCAATTTGGAGGTTGTTACTAGAAGAAAATCGTGGCACAATTTTGAATACATCAAGTTATGTACTGTACTGTGTACGAGTCTCTAAATTGTGAAACGATCTAGGAAAATCGTGGCGTAATTTTGCCTGGGTCTAAACACCATATAAGGTTTCGTTCTTCAATTTTTTTGGCAAGAGAGAAACAGAACTTCAAGGGAGAAAATATTGGGGAACAGAATGAGGTAACTTTAGGTTGAAGTACCTTTGGTGAGAGGGTCTTGGGTTTTTAAACACTTAAAAAACAGCTTGGGCAATGAGATCTCATTAGAGAAAGGATCAAAAAGCTTTCTTTATTAATTTCTTTTAGGATGCCATGTGGGTCTGAATGACTTGAAACTTCTTTGTATCACTCTTATCATAATGGTTTGAAGAGATGCTATCTTCCCTAGATGTAGGATAGATTTGTTCAAATTGAGTAAACAAATATTGGTGTGATGTTTCCTTTCTTCTTTCTTATCTTTGTTGATTTGGTTATGCTTGTGGTGTTGCTTCACTTAGATCTAGGAATGTTTTTTGTTGTTGTTGTTTGAGACTACTTTACACTTGATTACTCCTTCCTTTTGCTTCACACATCTAAGTTTATTGGTGTGATTTTATTGTTCTAACTCACAACAAGTGGCTTTGGGTGAGATTCTTAGATTAAGAAACACTTCATATTCTTGGATAGTGAGATCTAATTAGAGCAATGATCAACAACATTTCTCTCTTGTTTTCTCCTATGATTTATTGTGGGTTTGAATGATTTTAGAAATAGATAGAAATTGGAGTTTGTTCTTTGCGAGTTTAGGATCTAATTTCTCGTAACCTCAACGCATCACTTATTTCATAGTAAATAGGAGAGTTGTTCTATCCCCCAAGCCTAGGACATATTCTTATGAACTGGGTAAATAAATATTGGTGTGTTGGTTTTCTCTATTGAATCTTTATTGCTTTGGTTATGCTTGTGGTTTTGTTATGCTTAGATAGGCTTTATTGTTGGTGTCGTTGTTGTTGCTTGAAGCTATTGTGATTTTGATTGTTGCTTCCTTTTGTTCCAAAGTTTATTGGTGTGACTTTGTTCAAATTTACAACATGCCCCAAAATATATTGCCAACATAAAATACATTAAACATTTTGTTGAGCAAATAAATACATTGAATACGTGCTTTATTTTTTAAATATTACGAAAATGATAAAATGAATTTATAATAAATGACATAAATGGTAGGAAACTCTATATGAATGACCATTAAGTCATTTTTCTTCTTATCTCGTGTGTCTTAAATCTCACGTAAAGCTTTTTATTTGATGCTTAACAAATGCCTATAGTGACTTTTTAGCATTTTCCTTATTATTTCAAAGGCTTTGCGTCCAAACTTATAAAAGGCACCCCTTCGTTGTCGTAAGATACATGCAATCTATTTGTTAACCTTTCAATCTTTGATCTCTTACTCATTTAAACGTCAGAAGAACGTTTGCAAATACCCTTAACTCGCATATTAATGGTTGATGTTCAACCGACGTTACCATTCTGATCTGATGATATATTTCTCATATACAACCTAATATAGTTTTTAATTTAGCTTTGGGAGCTTTGACCCTTAAAATTTATCAAATAATTATCTACATACATAGTGCTCATCTTCAAAATATCGGGTTTGATTCTCTTCGTTTTTAATTTGGATGGGAAAGTGTAGATTTAAAAAACACACATATACCATCCTCGACCACCACAACATACATACATACATACAACGCATGTAGAGGGTGTATCAAGTGAGAGGAGTTTTTATAATGAGAGATGAGAGGCTTCAATAACAGCTCTTGGATCAATCTTTAACATATTATCTAATTTTTATAACTGCACAGGAATTTCACCTCCTTCATCTTGTTACACGCGCCTTCTTTCTTCTCTCACAAACAATTCCAATTCCTCACAAACCCAGACACCTCGAACCCTTCCTCACGCATCTAATGTTTTCTTCCACTCCCATCTCCTTCTCCATCTTTTCGTTTCATCAATATAAAAAGTAAAATAAAATTGCATAGGATCCTTCTGCATCTTCTCTCTTCCCTCTCGTGTGTTACTGTAATTTTCTTTTTCTTCCAATTTTGACTTTTTCAGTTCTTGGGGAAGGCTTGAAGATACCCATATATCATAAAAGCAATCACCACAAGATTAAATAGATCATGTTAATTTAATATTACGTTGAGCTAATCATATTAAAATAAGGACAAATTTATGAGATTCGAAGAAGGAAGATGGAGCGGTTACCAAAGGAAGGCACACAGATAATAGAAAACTGCTGTTATTTTAAAAGAAATTTAATCTGTTACAAAAAAATCGAAATCGTTTATGCAATCTAACGATTTAACCTCCGTCAAAGTTTTAATCGAATACTGCAGTTCTTAGGAAGAAGGGGGGATAAGAGAATTCGATTGGACATAGCGCGGAAACTAGATTCTCAGTTTGAGAAAGAAGAGAGAGAACACCATAAGTCTTTTTAACACTTAAACTGCATCGGACCGTTAATATTAATCTAAGGGCTGTTATTGAAGCCTCTCATCTCTCATTATAAAAGTCCTCTCATTTGATACACCCTCTATGCATGTATATGTATGTGATAAAGAAATTAAAGATAACATCATCATTAAATATTATTTATAGTCCCATCCCGTGAACATCGTCATACTATTCTAGCTAGAGATCAATAATATGCGGACAGGGCATATAGGTGGATTCATTATTGATCTTATTGTTTTTACTTTGGTTTTCCTTTAGCAAAAAATAATGAATATTATAATAGAAAATGTTTGTTAAATACCTCAATATAGGTGCACATATCTTGAGAGAGATGAAGATAAAAAAGAATAGTGTGATAATGATTTTTTTTTTTAAGAAACCAAAATGGAATATAACTCAAATAGAGTGATTCATCTCGCACAATGTGCGCAAAAGAGAACCACCCAAAAGTAATACAATGTCAAGTATCTGTTGCCAATAAAATTACAGCAAAATAAAACGAAAACAGATATTCCCCAACACACATACATAACAAAGGATGCCGCCACCAGTCAGTATAACTGTAGGCAGAAGTGAGAAGATTAACCTTTAACCAGGAATATGACAAGAACTTAACAATTTCTAATAAATGAACCACTTCTTGAATTTTGTTGTTAAAGAGTCTGTTGTTTCTTTCTTTCCAAATAACCCAAGCAGTCGCGTGCCAAATGACTTTGAAGAAAGTGTGCTTAGAAAGCGGAACACTCGCTAACTGACCTAAATGATGAAGATGGTCAGCCACCGACTCTGGAGGAATGAAAGAAATACCAAGCCACTGATAAATGAGATGCCACAAACCACCAAATACGGTACATCCTAAAAGTAAGTGAGTCGCTGTCTCTTGACCGCCACATCCTCCAACGCAAGCGGTATCTTCATGATGGAGAACTCGCCTACGTACCAGATTATATTTTGTCGGGAGTCTGATGTGTAGGAGCCGCCAATCGAACACTGACACCTTCATCGGAACCTGCTTCAGCCACACAACATCAGGAATAGCGCGCCCTGCAGTAGTAACCGGCATCGTGAGATACTTGTAAGCCCCTCGGACAGAGTAACCAGTGATAAGATCGTGTACCCACCTCCACCTGTCAAAAATAGATTCCTGCAAAATAATATCAGACAGCAAAGTCGCACACTCCGACAAAGATTCCTCCTCCCAAGCCGACAGACGCCTTCTCCACTCCCAGGCACCTCCATCAACCGCCCACCCTCTACCCTCCATCTCCCTCACCGTCGCCTCTTTATTTTCAGCCAAATCAAATAGGCGAGGGAATTGCACTCGTAAAGGTGCTCCCCCCACCCAATTGTCCTACCAAAAGTAAGTACTACTACCTCCACCTACAATCTTACGAACACCCTCCTCAAACCAGTTATCTTCCCCCACTCCTACACCGAAACGGATGGCAGAAATCATTCGCCACCAAACCGAACTCTCCCTCCCTCCTTCCTTCAACTGACCTCCTTCCTCCCCATATCTAGCCCTCAAGACTCTATACCACAACCCCTCCTTATCAACCAACATACGCCAGCACCACTTCCCTAACAAAGCTACATTAAATTCACGCAGCCTTCTAACACCTAACCTTCCATCCTCCTTCGGTAAACAGACAGAATCCCAATCAACCCAGGCAATTTTTCTAGAATCCTCACCACCACCCCAAAAAAAAAAATTTAAATAAAGATTCTATGGAAGAGATAATACATGTGGGAGCCTTGAAGAATGAAAGAAAATAAACAGGTAGGGATGACAGGACAGATTTTAGAAGAATTAGGAGGCCACCAAACGATAGAAATTTGCTCTTCTAGTTCGACAATCTAGAGTGAATGCAGTTCACAACCGGCTTCCAAAAGTCCAACTTACGCGGATCCCCTCCTATAGGAAAACCCAAGTACACAAAAGGGAAAGCTCCGACACGACAGTTAAGAGCCAAAGCGGCTTCAGACAGCCAAAAATCCGATACATTTACTCCCGTAAGTAAACTTTTATTGAAATTTACCTTTAAACCAGACATTTGCTCAAAAATCAACAAGGTAGCCCGCATTGTTCGCTCGTTCGACCAACTTTTTCCTCCCATGATCAAGGTATCATCTGCGAATTGAAGGTGACAGACCCAAGGCATTTTCACGCCCCACTTTATACCCTTGAAAAAGGTCGGCCTCAACTAGAGATTGCATAAGCACATGGAACCTTTCAGCAGCCAACAGAAAAAGAAACGGAGAAAGTGGATCCCCTTGACGTAACCCACGTTCCAAAGGAAATTCATCCGTGGGACACCCATTAACAAGAACCGACGCCGTAGCTGTTCCAACCCATTCTGTGATCCACTTCCTCCAAAGCACCGGAAAATTCATCTTCTTCATAACCTCATCCAAATAAATAAAATCCACCGAGTCGTAAGTCTTTTCAATGTCCACCTTAAAATGCAACATCTCCTTTTTAAGACGGCGCGCGTCATCTACGGCCTCATTTGCCACCAAAATACCATCCAAAATTTGCTTGCCTTTAACGAAAGCGGATTGACAATCCGACACCACACTTCCGATAACTGAGCGCAAGCGGTTTTCGAGAATTATAGCTAAAACTTTATACGTGCAATTCACCAAGGAAATTGGGCAGAAGTCATTCAGGCGTTGAGGAGTAGCCACCTTTGGAATTAGAGCAATAAAAGTTGCATTAATACCTTTCGTCAATCTACCATTTCGATGAAATTCCATTACAAAACGCATGAAGTCACCCTTCAAAACTGACCAAAATTGTTTTAGAAAACCGAAACTGACACCATCCGGACCCGGGCTCTTATAACTGTCGCAGTCCCATATTGCTTGCTTGACCTCTTCTAACATAAAAGGTCAAATGAGAGAAGCCACCTCAGCCGAAGATAACTGAGAAAACCTCAAATTCTCCACCCCTGGCCATGCCAATATTGTGTTTTGAAAGTGGGAAGAAAAGTGATTAAAGACAGCCCCACGCACATTTTGAACTCCTTCAATCTGACTATCATTAATCTGTAGTAGCTGAATTGAATTACTACGACGCCTTGAAGACATAACACCATGAAAGAATTTTGTATTAGCATCCCCTTCTTGTAACCATTTTAATCTTGCTTGTTGCCAACACTTACTTGTCTGAATACGCGATAAAGAATGCAGACCTATAGAAAGTTCATGGAGTTCCACCTCTTCTTCCTCCGCAAGAGCGGTTGTCTCCCCTTTGATGTCGAGGGTCGACATTCGCTCCTTTAACATGCCACACCGAGCCTCCAAATTCTGACAATGATTTTGGTGCCATTCTTTTAAACATCCCTTCACCAACTTCAGCTTCTCCTTCAAAACAAATGCTCCCCACCCCTCTATGTTGTAGGATGCCCACTTTTCACGCACAAATTGATCATAACCAGGTAGATCCGCTCAACACTTTAACATGCAAAAAGGCCGCGGTCCCCAATTGTCTTCATCAACATACAAAATCAAGGGAACATGGTCAGAGAGGCCCTTTGATTCGCCAATTGAATGCAATTCGGCCACGTCGCACACCAATTAGGAGAAAGCAAAAACCTATCCAAACGGCTCATGGAATGCCCATCACCACGATACCAAGTAAATAATCTACCACATATTGGTAAGTCAGCAAGAGAACAATCTTCGATAAAATTATTAAAAATGTCGGAATCATGTTGACGAAAAATAGTACCCCTACCCCGCCTTTCTGACATGGATCGGATAGAATTAAAATCACCACAAAGACATAAATTGTCTTCAGTATTATTACCCACAAAGTGCTTCAGCCGATCCCATAATAATTGTTTCGACGCCGTATCGCATGGAGCGTAAGTATTTGCAATTATAAACTCCTGATTTGTCTGAATAACCGTACCTCGAATAATCAAAACATGAGGTAACCTCATCGTCGACCACACATTAACAACACAAGAATCCCACACCGTCAATAAACCTCCTGAAGCTTCTAGCGAAGGTTGAAAAGAGAAACCCGTCGAAGGAGTCCCCAAAATAGCCTTTATCAACGAGTCATCAACAATACAAAGTTTAGTCTCTTGTAAACACAAAACAAATGGTTTTTTATCTGACACCAATTTTTTTATTTCACTTCTCTTCTCAAAACCTCCTAAACCCCTCACATTGTAAGAAAGAATCCTCATTGTAAATAACAATCCACCCCAAAAACTACAACCTCAACAAAAACAACTAACGACCACTCCCGCTCCCTCCAGACACACCTTGCGATAAAATTCTCCCCACCTCCTCTCTAAGTCCACGTCTACCTTCCTTGGATAAAACATTAAATCGATTATTAATATCCCCTGAATACTTGACACCAATCAATCCGCCAATCTCTGTAGCATCAGCCGCCGCCGCCTCAGAACCACCTTGTAAAGGGACCCAAAGTTCCCAATCTTTATTCACAGATGAAAGAGAAGTGCTTGAAGATACCTTTGCAGGAGTAGAAATTACCACACCTTTAGATTTGTTGGAGTGTGCTAAAATCCTTGCTTTGCGACCCTTTGCATGTCGTTTCAAAATTTTAAGAATCTCCATTCTGTCTTTTTCGGGCATCCGTGCTAACCTTTTTAAATTGCGAGATGAATGAGTGAAATTTCCAACCGAATTCTTCTTGATTTTTCTGTTGCCTCTGCTTCCCTTTGTCGATTTAGATCCTCCCGCAAAAGATAACGGACAAGGTTGTGATCGAATTGAGCAATTCTTTGTATTAGCAATCGGCGACATAGCTGAAGTCGAAATTGTATGCTTCAGATCTGCCATATCAGTTGCTGCTTCAGGCTAAACCGCCCCCTCAATGACTACATTATTGTGATTATAAGCGGACTCAGCTTTGGCTTCCGCTGAAGTCGCACCTGTATGCTTCAGATCTGCCATATCAGCTGCTGCATCAGGTTGAACCGCCCCCTCAAAGACTACATTCTTGTGATTATTTGCGGACTCAGCTTTGGCTTCATGTTCCTTCCATTCTCTATGAATATCCTCAATTAAAAGATCAACATCTACATCTTCATCATGAAAAGTCGTCCCCTATACCATGTTCCAAACCATCATCAACATTTGAAACATGGTGCTCAACAGTTTCCTCCGACAAGAAAGCATCCTCGCCAAGATAACAGCCCCACTCCTCCACCAACTTGATAGTACATTCTGACCCATCGACAAGAAGCACCATAGTGTATTCAGTACCTCCAAAGACGCCGTAGAAATTAGAATTCTAGCGTAATCAATTCTGCCTCTATCCGATGTAGTTTCGTCCGCCTTAATAAACCTTCCACATTTTGATGCACATAATTTGAAAAAGTTAATGTTCCAAGCCTGAATTGGAGTGCCATAAACACGAACCCACGCTCCTCTTTCATACACGGCATCCGTCGACGTCCATCTGTGAACAGCAGAAAACAACATTCTAAAAAAGTGTATTGCTTCACTAAAGACGTGCATGATGTCCTCATTATTCCGACAATGAGGAAAAACCTTGTCTCCACCCATGGAAATAAACTCTGCGTTTGAAAAACCTGCGTCTTCCACACGTTGCTGCACTGACAACACTGTTTCATCCACTACTAACGTTGCCACAACTCCGGTGTGAGCCCAATCCCTATCTCTTTGTGACGATGTATACTCCATCAATCCATCAGCCTTAACGTTTCCTCCTGAACTAGTAATATGGTTTACCTTAATTTCATCTTCTCCCTCGTCATCCGTTTCCAACGTTCTAGAAACCTTCCCCCTCCTCGTTGACATTTAGAATGACAACCTTCTCCTTTTTTGCTATCTTAGGCTTCCCGCTCCCTGATAGACGATTGGCAAGTGTACCAAATACTATCGAAGTAGTAAAAATATCGATCCCACGAGGACTGTTTTTAACTTCAATAAATCAATTGCGTTATAGAAATAGGATGTGTAAAGTTTATTTTGGTTTGCCACTAGGTAGTAGATTTGGTTTGATTTTATGAAATCAAATAAAAGAAAATAGATTTGATTAAGAAAATATGGAGAGAGATGAGATCAGATCCTTCGAATCCTCTAAGTTCCCCTAATTGGTATACCGCACCTATTTGTTATGAATCTTCTTCTAATTTACGATGATTAACAAAATAGCTCTAATCAATCCCTTGAATTAGAACCCTCTTCTCAAACTACAGCCCCCAATCCCTTGGGTGGTCTAATAATTCTTGAAGGTTTTACCGAACGTTAACCTATTATCACTAACAAACGATTATCTATTCCTAGACTAACCCTGTTTATTAGAACAATTCAATTAGGTCTAAGTCGAAAGCCATGGTCTGTGGTCATTCGTTCTCACAAAATCAGGTTATATGTGATCAAGATATAAAAAGCATTAAGAACAATTGAATTGAATAAACTAGAATTGCATTCATAAACAAAATAGAGTTTCACAGCAACATGTGTCAATTAGGGTTACAAAGATTCATCTCGGATCTAATCTCTAAGAGACTTAGCTACTCATAATCGAGTTTACAAATAGCATAATCAATGATTGAAATAAAACATACATGAATTGGTAAAAGGTTGAAGAAATCGCCCTTCTAGCCGTCTCCGATGTCTCAAAATCGCACTTTGCTCTCCAAAATCGTCACCCTTGTTCTCACCAAAGAGTGCAGTATTTATAGAGTTTTGGGCCTGAAGTTGCAAAATCGTGCCGCGGCTGTATATTGGCGCGCCGCGATTTCCTCAAAACAGGAAGATGTGAAATTTCGCTTCTTAAATCGCGGCAAGGCTTGAAATTGGCGTGGCGCGATTTGCTTCAGACTGACTTCAATTTTTCAGCTTTTTGCACTCCAGAACAGTATAATTTGCATGAGAACTCTATCAAAATGTCACAATAAGTCCTAAAAATTACGTAATGACAACATGTCATCACAAGCCCAAACTTAAACCATTCCTTGTCCTCAAGGAATTTGCTTGCAACAGTGACAAACGACAGTAAAATAACAGTTACCTGACAAAACGATAGTACCCAAAAGTTCATTCTCCTTCTAGCTAAAGATGAGCTAGTTTGACTTGTTCGCATCCACCAATTCACAACTCCTCGCATCAAATTGACATAGGGTTCTACCAGTCGACATGCAGGTCTACATATTACCATACGCTTGAAAAGTTTCTAAACATCAATCAAAGTCAATATCATTACACACTTTTGAGGTCTTTAGGGTTATAACGGGGCTTAGGTGAAAGGTGGGATATATTTGGATAAGTAGGCTACACAAAATTTGAGTTAGGCATTCCTACAAGTGTAAAACAAGATTCAATCCCCCAATCCCTATTTGAAACAAAACTTAGGTACCTAGAGAACATTTTCAATAACTTTATCAAAAGCTTGGGACACATCGAGTTTGAAGTTAGTCGGATATGACATTGTGTGCCCCTTTTTCAATTTCTTTCATCTTTTTTTTTTTTTTTGATACACCTATTTTTGTGTGTATGTTTTTCATTCTTTTTCATTTTTCATCACTTGTTCTCTAGTACCCCCACCCCAAACTTAGTAGGTTGCAAATTCCAAAGGCAACCCCAAACTTATTATCAAGCAACATCCTACATAGCCTAACTCAAATTAAAATTTCAAGGTAATCATCCTAAAAAGGCTCTAGGCTTCATTTGTAGTTTGTCACCGAACAAAAAGTTCTAATCCTACCGGCTCATAATTGGTTAAGAAAGGATAAATTCAACAAATGAAAACAGGGTAGGCTTCAAAAAGGCTCACAGGACCAAGCACTTTTGCCTCAGTGTGTAATTAACAAAGACCAATCAATAATAGAGAAACAATGCAAGTTCTAGAAATGTAGTTGCATGGAAAACTAATCTAAATATAAGTAAATTGAAAAACAAAATTTGGCAATGAACCTTATGGCTGAGATTTCTGGGAGTATGTGACTACCTAGCAACGCCATACACTTCGCCTATGAATCAAGTCACCCCTCCTTTAGAACTTTTGGAATACCGTTTCATCAAACAACTGTTACTAAACTGGAATAGGTCACATGAAACAAAACAAATTCATTAATAATAAACAATTGCAGGAGCAATTACAATAGGGAAATAAGTTCAAGGGACTTCGACATAAAAATAAAATAAAGAAAATACATCAAAAGAAAAAAATAACCGAAAATAAAATACAAAGCAGGAAATGCTAATTCATCAGTAGATCAGCCCATGTTCACATCATCATCTGGGTGTCCAGCCCCCGGTGTCCTTAATCCCTCAAAGATGCCATCCCCTTGATCTTGCTCGGTGGCATTGAAATCATCAGTGATTTCCCTCCTCATGCGCATACCATACTCCTCCTGATGTGTAAAATACTGCTCCATGCGCTCACGGGAGCCTCCAAACCTCTCATAGGACCCACTAATCGGACCCATATTCAATTGAGCCTCCGCAACACACGCAGCTGAGAACCTAGGACGGTTCACCCACAGCTGGTCCGAAGTCTCCGTCATCCAATTAGCTTGAACATGCATGAACTCCTCAAGCTTTGGGTGAAGAGGGGCATAACCCCCTTGGCTACTACTCCCTCCTTGCTCCATTTGTTGTTGCCTTGCTGCCTCCCTCTCTCTCTCTTTCATGTAGCTCTCATACTTCTTCATGAATCCATCCATAACGGAGTCGGTGATCGGCTTCATATTGCTGGTGTTGAGATCACTATCATATCCCGGCACAAACTCTTGCTCACACAACCAATTAATCAAGCTTCCATGCCCCAATTGTGTGGTGTTACCGATTGCAATATCATGAAGACTATTGGCCAAGATGCGGCCAATATCTATAGGGTACTCCTTGATGATAGCATAGGCAGCAAGCACCCTCTTGAGAGGAATTTCAGAAGTGCAAGAGGCACTCTCAAGAGTCTGGACCAAATAAGACACCCACGCCTTGGGTATCGGTAACATCTCAGCATAAGTAAGCATCCGAGACTTTTTCCAAGTCGACCCGGGCCTACACATTGTGGTAATGATGTCATCAAATGTATCCTCCGTCATACCAAATCTCTCCCTCCTCAGTTTCTCAACCCAACACTCCTCCGGTGGTTGAACATTCAGCCATTCATTAAGAGCTTCAGTGCTGAAATCAATGGTCTTGCCTCGAACAAAAGATTGAAAGGGTGTATCGGAAACCCGTGCATTTGCAAAGAATTCGACGATCACGGTTTTGTTGTTCGCTTCATCGATC
Source organism: Medicago sativa (assembly GCF_051527215.1). Taxonomy (NCBI): domain Eukaryota; kingdom Viridiplantae; phylum Streptophyta; class Magnoliopsida; order Fabales; family Fabaceae; genus Medicago; species Medicago sativa. The sequence continues at coordinate 30,669,189 of NC_140756.1, read as the reverse complement.
ATCTCATTCAACTTCGTCAACCCTCTCCTTCGTAATTCAGCCTCAAAGAACGGATACTTAACAAGCCTTGTGAAGTCAAACTTTCTCTCCCCCACAACTTCAAAACTTTTCATGGATTGGTGGAACTCTTGGGCTTGGTCATTGATGAAATGAATGGCGTTTTTGGGTGGTTCGGATGCGGCACGAGGGCTTTTGGCTTTGCTTGTAGATGGCTTGGGGTTGGTGGCTTTCTTTGAGCGGGTGTTTCGTGGATTGGAGGCCATTTGTGGTTAAGGAAGATGGTGAAAGGGAAGTTTTGTGAAGTTTGGGGAAATTATGATGGATTGTGATGGATTGTAGATGATAATGGTTTGGATTGATGAATTTGTGATTGGATTGTGTGTTGATGATGTTTAGGAAGTGATAAAGTAGATGAAGATGGGAAAAATTTTGTGAATGGGAAGTCTAGGGAAGTTTTTTTGTAGAGAAATGTAGGAAAGATGGAATGAAAATGATGATGAACAGTGAGGTTTTTATAGGCTGATAAGCAAAATCGCGGCACACCATATAACAAGGCGCGGCGCGATTTCAAGTTATAACGGGCAAAAATCAACGGCTATTAACGGTTAAGTTCCAACGGCTATATATTTTTTTTTTCAAATACTAGCCAAAATCGCGCCACGGTTAAAGCTAGGTGTGCCGTGATTTTGTAGAAACAGGGAGTTTGTTTGGCTGCTTGTGAAAATCGCGCTTCGGCCATATATAGGCGCGACACGATTTTGGTCAAACAGGGAGCATTCTATGCTTCCTCAGGCCAAAAATTTTGTTTTCTTGAAAAATGCCTGAGTTCATTGAATTTTTGAAAAACTTCTGAGGAGAGAATCATGCAAGACATCAGTACCTTGCATGATTTTCTTGGCAGGAGGTATACTTGAACAATTTTTCAAAACTTTCATGCCTCGTATTAAAAAGAAAAGAAAAATATTTTTGTGTTTTTGTAATTGAAAGCAATAAAATCATACCTGAAAATTAAAAAGTGGGTTGCCTCCCACCAAGCGCTTCTTTACCGTCACTAGCTTGACTGATGACGACCCCTAAGGATCATTTGATGTCTCTCCCTCTTCATAGTTTGGGAGTCCACCTTCACGGTACAGTTTCAACTTTTGTTCCTTACCCTTGAAAGTTCCTTGTGCACCAGATTTCCTTAGATCCACAGCTTTATCAAAAGGCTTGTTCCTTACCACCCCTTTGTCATAGTACCTCCTAGCTCTTTCTATTGTATCAGAGAAGATTGAAAGCATACACCATTGAAAAGTAGCCAGCCCATTACGCATACCGAAGGGAATCCTCTTATAAGCAAATATACCACATGGACCAGCGAGAGTAGTTTTCGTTATATTGTTCCAAGTTTCCAATCTCCCGTACTTATTGCCAACGATGTCTCCTGATGATTGTTGTTGCATAAGTTCTGTGCTTGCTTCAAGTTGCTTAACACCCTCTTTCACTCCAACATCTTCAACCACTTCTTTTCTGTCTATAGACTTAACAATTGCTCTTTCCATAGGTTGAAGGTGTTGAGATTCAAGGAAGTTATCTTCAACAACGTCAATCCGGTAACACTTGGGGTTCTCATCTTGGTGCTTCATTGCCTCAAAGATATTGAACACTACCTGCTCCTTATGGAATCTTAACATTAACTCTCCTATTTCAATATCGATCAAAGCACGACCAATTGCAAGGAAAGGTCTTCCTAGAATGAGTGGCATTTCTTCATCTTCAGCCATATCTAAGATCACAAAATCTGCCGGAAACACCAAATCATTAACTTTGACGAGCACATCTTCAAGCACACCGAAAGGGTAAGAGATTGACCGATCAGCTAAAGTAATGGTCATTCTTGTTGGTTTTGGTTCCCCACACTTAAGCTTCTTCATCATTGAAAGAGGCATCAAGTTGATACTTGCTCCCAAGTCACATAAAGCTCTACCAATGTCTACCGGTCCAATGGAACAATGGATAGTAAAAGCACCCGGATCTTTCAGCTTAGGTGGCAACTTCTTTTGGAGAATAGCACTATAATTCTCTGAAAGTGCTATGTTCTCATCATCCTTAGGCTTCCTTCTTTTAGTCAACAAGTCCTTCATGAATTTAGCATATAATGGCATTTGATCAAGAGCTTCACCGAAAGGAATATTCACCTGAAGTTGTGAGAAAAGTTGCATGAACTTCTTGAATTGACCTTCATCTTTTTCTTTCTTCTTGGCTAAGTGAGGGTATGGAAGCTTCACATATGATGGAATAACTTGTGGTTTATCTCCATCTTTCAAGATTTGACTCTTCGACTTCCTCAAGATTGAATCCTCATCTATTAACTTCTCACTTTTTTCTCCCTCTATTTTTTTCTTCCTTTCGTTTTCAACTACTCCATGATCATTTTCTTTTTCAACTACACCCTCATTATTCTTTTCAACTTCATCATCTTCCTCTATCTCAACTACTACATCATCAACCTTCTTTGGAGCTTTTGGAACTAAAGGTGTCAAAACCTTTTTGCTCCTCAATTCAATAGCATTACAAGACTCATTCTTAGGGTTTTCTTTAGTGTTACCTGAGAATCCGCCTTTGTTTTGTTCAGCCAATTGCTTAGCTAATTGCCCCAACTGAGTTTCAAGCATCTTCCTGGAAGCTTCATTGTTCTTTCTTTCAGCTTCTTGACTCTTCTTCATCTCTTCAAAGTTTCCTTGAGTCATCTTCATAAAGTTCATCATAGTTTCCTCAAGAGCTGAAGGCTTTCTTTGTTGTTGTTGTGGAGGAGCAAGCATCTGAGAGTTCAAAGCGTTGTTATTTGAGTAGCTTAGATTGGGATGCTTGTTGATTCCTGGAGTGTAGTATTGGTTTTGCCTCTGATAGCCTCCCATGTAGTTAGCTTCCTCACTAGATCCTTCTGGTACACATTCACCATTGGGATGTTCTTCACCACATAAGTCACACTTGATTGCAGCTACTTGTTGTTGCTTGTGAGCCAAAATGAAGCCTTGAAACTCCTTAGTTAGAGCCTCCATTTGCTTGTTCATGGCTGCTTGGTTGGCTAAGATAGCAGTTTGTTCACTCACCCCAAACACTCCTCTTTCTTTCTTCTTAGCTTCAGCACGATACTCATTTCCAGCCATGTTTTCTATTAAAGCTTGGACTTCATGATCAGTTTTGCTCTTTGAGACTACCTCCCGCGGAAGCATCTAAGAACATCCTAGTGTTTGGCGTTACCCCCTCTGTGAAGATTTGGAGGTATTGTTTCTCCGTGAATTCATGATTAGGGCATCTCTTAAGAAGCAAATTGAATCGCTCCCAAGCATCATACAACGACTCATTCTCCCCTTGCTTGAAGTTAGAGATCTCCATCTTCTTTTCCCAATATTTAGACATAGGGAAATATTTCTCTAAGAACTTCAGCTCTAATTCTTCCCATGTTTGGACAGTCACGTTGGGTATTGTTAGCAACCAATCTTTTGCTCTTCCCGTCAAGGTGAAAGGAAATAGCCTTAGTTTCTTTTGTGCTTCAGTCACGGTGGCTGGTTGCACACAAAACTCACAAGTTTCAGCAAAGCGGCTCAAGTGTTCATGTGGACTCATAGCTTCAGTCCCATCGAATTGTTTGTCCCTCAAACCGTTGAGAACGGTGGTCTTGATGTTAAAAGCAACGGGGTTAGCTGGTTGAAAAGTGTGGGTCAATTGACCGCGATGAGTTGCTAACCCATAGTCTCCTAGCTTCGGTCTCGGAGGTACAACTCCTTCCATTGTTGCAGATTTAGGAGAAGCAGATGTTTCAGATTCAAGAGAGATTTGCTCCGGTATTTGTTCTCGAACACCCGGTGGAACGGAATGAGACAACCTTTGCAACCGGACAGCTTTCCGGAGTGCTCTAGCAGTCCTTTCAATTTCTGGATTGAATTCGAGATCGTCGGCGCTCACCTTACCTCGCATAAACAGCAAAATACCTTAGTAGCACTGCACAATGCAAAGTAATCAATGGATACTAAAACAGAAAAATAAAATAAAAACAGAAAATTAAATTGCAGAAATCCTAAATTAAATTGCAGAAATCCTAAATTATAAACAGCAAAATAATTCAACAGTCCCCGGCAACGGCGCCAAAAACTTGATAGACGATTGGCAAGTGTACCAAATACTAACGAAGTAGTAAAAATATCGATCCCACGAGGACTGTTTTTAACTTCAATAATTCAATTGCGTTATAGAAATAGGATGTGTAAAGTTTATTTTGGTTTGCCACTAGGTAGTAGATTTGGTTTGATTTTATGAAATCAAATAAAAGAAAATAGATTTGATTAAGAAAATATGGAGAGAGATGAGATCAGATCCTTCGAATCCTCTAAGTTCCCCTAATTGGTATACCGCACCTATTTGTTATGAATCTTCTTCTAATTTACGATGATTAACAAAATAGCTCTAATCAATCCCTTGAATTAGAACCCTCTTCTCAAACTACAGCCCCCAATCCCTTGGGTGGTCTAATAATTCTTGAAGGTTTTACCGAACGTTAACCTATTATCACTAACAAACGATTATCTATTCCTAGACTAACCCTGTTTATTAGAACAATTCAATTAGGTCTAAGTCGAAAGCCATGGTCTGTGGTCATTCGTTCTCACAAAATCAGGTTATATGTGATCAAGATATAAAAAGCATTAAGAACAATTGAATTGAATAAACTAGAATTGCATTCATAAACAAAATAGAGTTTCACAGCAACATGTGTCAATTAGGGTTACAAAGATTCATCTCGGATGTAATCTCTAAGAGATTTAGCTACTCATAATCGAGTTTACAAATAGCATAATCAATGATTGAATTAAAACATACATGAATTGGTAAAAGGTTGAAAAAATCGTCCTTCTAGCCGTCTCCGATGTCTCAAAATCGCACTTTGCTCTCCAAAATCGTCACCCTTGTTCTCACCAAAGAGTGCAGTATTTATAGAGTTTTGGGCCTGAAGTTGCAAAATCGCGTCGCGGCTGTATAATGGCGCGCCGCGATTTCCTCAAAACAGGAAGATGTGAAATTTCGCTTCTTAAATCGCGGCAAGGCTTGAAATTGGCGTGGCGCGATTTGCTTCAGACTGACTTCAATTTTTCAGCTTTTTGCACTCCAGAACAGTATAATTTGCATGAGAACTCTATCAAAATGTCACAATAAGTCCTAAAAATTACGTAATGACAGCATGTCATCACTCCCTACCTTCAGCACCGGCGATGGAAAAACCTCCCTCCCCCACCTATCTTCCTTCCGAACACCTCCAACATCCTGCACCTTCACTTCTACATTCCCAATCCTCACACTTTTTTCTCCCTCCCCTCTTCTTCCCCTTCCCTTCTCTACTTCTCCCTCACCGATCCTCACATTCTTTTCTCCCTCCCCTCTTCTTCCTCTTCCCTTCACCACATCTCCCTCACCAAGCCTGACTTTCTTTTCTCCCTCCCCTAACGATCCTCCGTCGACATCCTTACCTCTGGTTCCCGCAACCTTTCCATGACCGGACTTTGAAACTATAAGTGGTTTCTTATCATTCGCCGCAAACCTATCAAACTTTGCCTCCCGAGCTCAAACCCTTAAATGCCCAAACCAAACATTGTTCAAAGCAAGAGATAACTTATCCGAATTCTCACTACTAGAAATAAGATATTTAGCAGCGACTTTTTCTCAGCGACAATCAATTTGTTGTCAATAATATGCCTATAGCAACGACTTATTTAAGTCGTTGTATTAAGTTGTTTTTTTTCACAGCAATTTCGTTATCGCTGGGAAAAATGACTTATTCCAACAACAATTATTATCGTTGGAAATAATACAATTTTTTGATATGCATATAGCAACGACTTATTTAAGTCGTTGTAATAAGTTAATTTTTGTCACAACAATTTTGTTATCGCTGCGAAAAATGACTTATCCCAACAAAAATATTATCGTTGGAAATAATACAATTTTTTAATATGCATACAGCAACGACTTATTTAAGTCGTTGTAATAAGTTTTGTTTTTCCTAAAATAAGTATTTTTTTTCACAACAATTTCGCTATCGCTGGAAAAAATAACTTATCCCAACAACAATTATTATTGTTGGAAATAATATAATTTTGTAAAGTCTATTAAGTTTATCCGAATTTGTAGACTTTTTTTTATTTTTTTAAGGAATCCAAGTTTGTAGACTTGTTCATTGCCACTTAGTTTTAAACTGTAATTTTGTTCTATAAAAAAGGATATGGAGGACACGCATTACATATGTTGCAACTAATTAATATTAAAAAAAAAAAATCAAAGAACACCAAGTATTAGGAAGAAAAGAAAAAAAACTAAAATTCACCATTTGGCCAACAAACATTGAGAAAAAAAAGTTTCACGTGACATAAAAACAAAAGAAAAAGAACTAAGACTTCTCCCTCTTTCTCTTCTTTCTCGCCAGCCATCTCTAACCCCAACCCTCAACCCATTCATTCACTCAAATTTCTCCATGTCTTTTATTCAAGCTTCTTCTCCACCTAATTGAAGGAATCAAAGGGTAAGTTGAAGGAATTTTTCTATCCCCTTTTCTTCTCTCATGTGGCAGAATTTTCTTTCTTCCTTTCTTCTTTAAGTGGTCGAGCCACTTCCCTTCCATATCTCTCTCAACTTTTCCCTCAAAATCTCATGATTTTGTGTTGAATTTTTGTTGGATTAACTGAAAATTGCGATGACAGGGATCAGTATAGAAGGAATTGGAAAAGGCAAGGAGGTTTTAGAGAAAAAAGTAGAAGTTGGAGGCCTTAGACATCAAGAGAAGCTAATTTGAGGTGAGTTCCTTAATTAGGCTTAAAGTTCTTAGTTAGGGGATGTAGATTGGATTATGATGAAGAGATATTAGATTGTGTACGATAACTAAAATCTCATGAGCAAATATTAGATTATGTGAATAATCCTTACATTTGAAGGCTTGAATCAAAAGTAGACAATTATTAGATAATTGGTGATTGGATTATTAATTTAATTTCCTGGACTATATATGTATATATAGTGAGTTGTTGTGTGCTTTTAGAGGGCTGTTTAAAGGGCTGCTGTTTTGGCTTTTGTGGTTCTGTTTTTCTGTTTTGGCAGCGTAGTGCCCTTGGCAATCGTGCTAGAGGTGCATTGTGTTTTCTGGCTGGGCAGCACGGCCTGTTTTCATGAGGCTATATTGTTGGTGTTGGTTTTTTGTCTTGGGCCGCCCTTTAGCTCATACGCTTGAGTGTTGTATTGCGTTTTCTTGGACCAAATTATGAGAAATTCTTAGATGGGAACGTAAGTAACATGTCAGCATTTACAAACAACCAACAAAAACATTACACCTCATTTAATTTATTAAAAAAAATTAAAAATAAAATAAAGATGAAACGTGACCTCCTTATTACTACTCTCCTTCCACATTGTTTTGGTGCACGTATTTTGTCCAAGGATTCATTCCATGTGTGTGAAGAAGAAAAATGAATCAATTTTAAACAAACAAATGATGTATTAATTATGACTGGATTGCCATAATAGAAACTGAATCAGATTAATCACCAAAAAGAAGGAAAAAAACTGAAAAAAAACTACATCAGATTTGTAACCATGAACTTCCATGTGTGTGAAGGACTTCAGTGATTTTACTTAAAATCAAACCTTATTATGTCGCTAACTTCAGAACCTATTGAATTCAACACGTTAAAATTTGAGAATTAATCTCCTCAAGGTCATATATAAACTCTGCAGTTGGAGAAACAATTCCTCAAGATAATGGCGAAAGAAGAGCAAGCAATACGGAGAACACGTTTCATCTTTATTTTATTTTTAATTTTTTTTAATAAATTAAATGAGGTGTAATGTTTTTATTGGTTGTTTGTAAATGCTGACATGTTACTTACGTTCCCATCTAAGATTTTCTCCCAAATTATTTTATGAGAATTAGTTTTGAATATTTTAAGTTAAATTTATGATTTGTTTCCATTAGATTTATAACGCATTGAAATAAAAACAAGCTTTGAATGCATTGAATTTGTCACATATTTTTAATGTTGTGCATATTTTATGATTGAGAATTATATTTTTTTTATGGTGAATTTGTCACATTCTTATGAGAATTATATTTTGTATAGTCAATGTTTCATTTGTCACATATTTTTAAAGTTGTGCATATTTTATTTTTGAATCGCAGGATCGTGTGATAATGCCTAAACAAAATAAAAGATGGATCAACCTTAAAGATAGAAGTTTACCGGAGTATTTAAAAGGAATGGATGACTTTTTAGACTTTGCTTTTTCTGGGCCCAACCCTCCAAACACTATCAGGTGTCCTTGTTGTAGATGCAATAATATTAAATTTAAGACAAGAAGTGAAGTGGATCGTCATTTACTTGATTTTGGATTTGAACCAAGTTATGATAATTGGGAGTATCATGGAGAATCGTCGGATGATTCATCAAGTGACAGTGATTTGAAGGATGCAGATAACATTGGCTATGGTGCTGATCATGAAAGGAGCGATGATGCTCAGACGTTCAACATGCTTTATGACATGCATCAGTCATTTAATGCAAATAGAGAAAATGTGTTTGATCATCCTACATCTAGTAATAGCAATGAAGAGCCAAATAAGGAAGCTAAAAGATTTTATGGATTGGTAAAAGATGCTGAACAAACATTATATCCAGGTTGTAAAAAATTCTCCAAATTATCTTTTATTATACGCCTTTTTCAAATGAAATGACTGTATGGATGGAGCAATACCTCACTTGACTCACTTCTAAAGCTATTGGTGAAGCTTTTCCCGAAGGTAATGTGCTTCCTGACTCAACGTATGAGGTTAGAAAGATTATCAAGGATCTTGGACTTGATTATGTCAAGATAGATGCTTGTGATAATGATTGTATTTTGTATAGAGGAGAAGACTATGAAAATCTTAATGAGTGTCCTATTTGTAAGAAAAGTAGATGGCAGGAAGATAAGAAGAAAAATGTCCCTAATAAGATACTTCGCTACTTTCCCATAAAACCAAGACTACAAAGGTTATTCATGTCAAAACAAATTGCAGAAGACATGACTTGGCATAAGAAGAAGAAAATTGATGATGGAGTTTTAAGACACTCAGCTGACTCTTTGACTTGGAAAAGATTTGATGATCAACATAGATCTTTCTCTAAAGATGCACGTAATGTGAGACTTGGCCTATCATCAGATGGTTTTAACCCTTTTGGTATGATGAGCACCAATTATAGTATGTGGCCTGTGGTTTTAGTTCCTTACAATTTACCTCCTTGGTTATGCATGAAACAACCCAATCTTATGTTATCGTTACTTATTCCCGGTAAAAATAGTCCTGGAAATGACATTGATGTTTACCTTCAGCCACTAATTGATAATACAAGGGAGGTTAGACAGGCACCACAACCATTGACTGGAGAGGAGGTCATAGCACAACATGAAAAAATACAGCCGGTTATCTTTGGTAAAACTATAAAAAAACGAAAGAGAGAGGAAGGGGAAAAGCATAATTGGAAGAAAAAAAGTATATTTTTCGAATTACCTTATTGGAGGACTGTATTGTTAAGACACAATCTAGATGTGATGCACATAGAAAAAAATATTTGTGAAAGTGCTATTGGAACATTGTTGAATATTGAAGGCAAAACAAAAGATACTTTCAAGTCTAGAATGGATTTGAAGCACATGGGATTCAAGAAGCCACTTCATCTTATTAGGAATGGAGATAAGTATACCATGCCCCCAGCACGTTACACAATGTCAGCGGCAGAAAAGATTAAATTTTGTCAAGTGTTGAAAGATACCAGGTTTCCCGATGCTTATGCCTCAAATATTAGTCGTCGTGTAAATGTAAATGAATGCAAGATTTCAGGACTTAAAAGTCATGATTACCATGTCCTTCTTGAGAGAATCATTCCACTTTCCATAAGAGGATTACTTCCAAAAGATGCGTGTGACCCATTAATTGAATTGTCTTTTATCTTTGGTGAGTTGTGCTCTACAGAGTTAAAAGTGGATGAATTGGAGAGGTTAGAAAAGAATATTGCAGTGACTCTTTGTAAACTAGAGCGCATTTTTCCACCGTCTTTTTTTGATGTTATGGTTCATTTATCGATTCATTTGGCAAATGAAGCAAAGCTCGGAGGTCCAGTTCAATATAGATGGATGTATCCTGTTGAAAGGTTAGTTTACATAACATTTTGATGTCTGCATTTTAATATATCTGTGTGTGTGTATGTATGTATATGTATAATTATGTATTTACCTGTAGATTTTTACGAGTACTAAAAAATTATGTGCGTAACAAAGCACGTCCAGAAGGTTCCATAGCAGAAGGGTATGTAGCTGAAGAGTGTATGGCATTATTATGTGCAAGATATTTGATTGATATGGATTCTAGATTAAATCGACCAGATAGATATATGGACTATGTAAGTGATGATTGCACAAATTTATCCGTGTTTAAAAACAATGGCCGGCACATTGGAGGAGATTCTTGGGAAAATATGAGCCTTTCTGAAATTCAACAAGTTCATTTTTACATATTACAAAATTGCGAGGAAGTTAGACCTTGGATCGAGTAAGTATGTTTACTCTAATTTTTAATTAATATAAAAATTATAATTAATAGTATTTCTAATTAAGTTGTATATTTTAACAACGCTAGGGAGCACATGATGAAGGTAAGAAATGAAAATAATAGAAATGTTGAAAAGAGGATGGAGCAATTTCCCAAATGGTTTGAAAATGAGGTAACATTCATCTATTATGAGAATTTGATGGCATTAATGTTATATTGCTAACTTAAACATCCTTTTATCAATTGAATTTTTTTAAACAATATTATGCAGGTTATTCGATTACAACAATTACAAGATGGAAGGATCAATGACCAACTAGTTGCATTATCAAGAGGGCCAGATTCTCGGGTACTAAATCATAATGGGTACATTCTTAATGGTTTCAAATTTCGTACACAGAGTGTTGAACAACACTTAAAAACCCAAAATAGTGGTGTGATGGTGAAAGGTGATGAGTTGACAGGAAATATTGAATATTATGGCATGATTCAAAAAATCACCGAAATAAGATATTTAGATAATAACTTTGTGATATTATTTAAATGTGACTGGTTCGAGGCTCCTTCTCAAGTTCGAAATCAAGGCAGGGGATATAAAAAAGATGAGTATGGATTTATTAGTGTCGATATCACAAAGTTATATTACGCAAATGATCCATTTGTCCTAGGTTCTCAAGCTGAGTTGGTTTATTATGTGAAGGAGAATGCCAATAAAAATTGGTATACAGTGGTAAAAGTCAAACCCAGAAATTTTTTTGATTTTCCACAAGAAGAAGATGGCTCAGATGCATATCAGTTGAATGAGTTCACCAATACAGATATAGCAATAGAAGCATCTTTAATGGACCAAGGAGATGTTTTAAATAGAGATGATATTGGTGGAACATGCTTAGATGAACATATTGTTATCAAAGAAGAGTCCAAAGAATCAGTCAATGCAAATGCAAGTGATTCTGATAGTGATGATTTTGAAGTTGAATATTCCACGGATGAGGATGATTACTTAGAGAATGTAGATTCTGACTCAGAATAAAAAGATATTTTTACGCAATAAAAGAATTTTTTCGGTATTATCTATTTTGTAAATCTTGTATTGCTTAATTACAATTTCAGTTGACATGATTTATGTATTGCTTATTTCGTCAAACAAATATTATGAATATCATAAACCATAAAAACAAAATGAGGTATATTTGCAAATACAAATCGAAGAAATGATTTTTATAATCAGACACTTTGTGTTGGGTATGCCACTCGGCAGTGATACTTTTGGCTTTGCTTTCGAATTTTGTCTCTGTTTTTTAACTCGACTTTGATCCATTCTAGGCACATCTTGGACTTCTTAGGGATTTTTGATTGATATTTAATTTGGGTTCTTAGAAAAAACAGATATATTAAATTCTATTTATAGTTCGTTTAAATATCTTAAATCAAAAATGGGTAAGTAGGTTTTTTTTAAAGGAGGTTAAGTAAGGTTTGCTCCTTATTAAAATCTTAAATGCTATCTATAGTTCCTTTAAAAAATTCATCAAGTTTTGGTCATCTAAATGTTTTTCATCACGACTTTTGTTTTCTGTTTTTAAGTAAACTCATGTACGATTCATATTTTTTAAAGAAATTTTATAAAGATGTTTAGAATATTATAACAATTTTTCTAATGAAAATTCATATTTAATCCATCCATTGTTAAAAAAAATTAAACTTGTGAAAAAAATCCAATAATATGGAAAGATCTTTTTACGCAATAATTTTTTTTTATCGGGATTATCTGTTTTGTAAATCTTGTATTGCTCAATTACAATTTCAATTGACATGATTTATGTATTACTTATTTCTTCAAACAAATATTATGAATAGCATAAACCATAATAGCGAAATGAGGTATATTTGCAATGACTAAAATCGAAGAAAAGATTTTTGTATTATAAATACTAAAAGCAAAAATTGATATATTAATGAGGGAGTGGGAGCGGTTGACGCTATTTAGTTTTGGGAAGGAATGCGGTGTAAAGTCGGTAACACAAAAAGTATCTCTTTTTGGAGTGTTCCTTGGTTAGTGAAGTTCTTTTGTGGAGTAGATTTAGGCACCGGAGGGTTAGGAAGTTCTTTTGTGAAGTTCTTTTATTGTAGCTGAAATGAGTAGGTTAGGTTGGAGGGTTGATGGAAGGGGTTGGAAGTGGCGACGGAGATTGTTCGCTAGGGAAGAGGAGCAGGTGGTGCAGTGTGATTCTCTATTCGATAACATTTTTTTCTTGCATGATAATGTTTTGCATAAGTGGATTCGGAAACATGATCATGATGTTGACTATTGTGTAAATTGTATTTATAGCATTCTCAATCAGAATGAGGAAATGGGTAACGATTTGCATAACAACATAATTTGAAACAAAGCAGTGCCTCCAAGTGCCGCTTCTTGCTTTTTTTAATAAACAGATTCCCACCATGTGGAATAATTTGACTCATCGGGAAGTTGTTTTGTTAGTCTCGTTGTTGCATTCACGTGGCTATGGGAATGAGTAATCAATTAAATATCTATCTATTTATGGAGTGTAATTTTAATAAAGTATTTGGCATCTTCATATCTTTGATGGTTGTTGATTTATGTAATTCATCCTTATGATATTGGTCGTTGATTAATGCAATTCAAGATGTTTGATGTTTGATTTTCATTATTAGTGGTTTAATAGGTCACTTTGTATTAGGTATATGCCACTTCGGAGTGATGCTTTTGGCTTTGCTTTCGAATTTTGCCTTTGTTTGTTTTTTTACTTGACTTTGATCCATTCTAGGCACATCTTGTACTTCATAAGGATTTTTTAATTATTTTAATTTGGGTTCTCAAAAAAACAGATATATTAAATTCTATTTATAGTTCCTTTAAATATCTTAAATAAAAAATGGTTAAATAGGTTTTTTTTTTAGAGGAGGTTAAGTAAGTTTTGCTCCCTATAAACATCTTAAATTCTATTTATAGTTCCTTTAAAAAATTCAGCAAAGTTTTGGTCCTCTAAATGTTCTTCATCACGGCTTTTGTTGTTTGTTTTTAAGTAAACTCTTATGTACCATTCATATATTATAAAGATGTTTTATAAAAATGTTGAATATCATAATAATTGCTCCGAAAAAATCATATTTATTTCATCCATTGTTAAAAAAATTAAATTTATGCAAAAAAAATCTATAATATCCAAAACAAAACTCCAGAAAATAATTTAAAATTTCAAAAAATACATATGATTTTATTTAAAAGTAGGGAGTAAGAAAAAATTGTGATAAAAAACATTTGGGAGCCAATATATATATATATATATATATATATATATATATATATATATATATATATATATATATATATATATATATATATATATATATATATATATATATATATTATGTAACCAAAATATCATCTATGGAAAAAGTTAACGATTGCTCCCGGGACACTTTTTAAACACTTAAAGTGGTAAGATTTTATGAAAGTTTGTGCATTTATTATATTGGAAATTAAAGCCTTTTTTTTAATAATTTCTTTAATAAAAATGCTTAAAAAGTGTCCTGGGGACTATGAGAAATGTTTTTTTTTTTATTTTAAAGAAAGGACTATGAGAAATGTTAAGGAGTGTCCCAGACACTTTTTAAACACCTAATAGCCATAAACTTATTTAACAAAAAAAACTTAATAGAATTATAATTTTTAACAAAAAATTGGCGGCATTGTTTAGCGCTAAAATAATTGAGCACTTTCTCTAACTCTTCGGTAACTGATACCCATTATCTCCTTCTACTCAAACATATACCCACTAACGTTTCTTCAATGAAAGCAAGAAACTCTGCACAATATGGAGGTAATGAGAGAGACCAAACAACGCTAAAGTATTTTGCAGATTCAGATAAATAGCCTTCAAATCTCTTTCAATTTCTTGCAGATTCATAGTTCCCATTCGAATTTCTTTCACATTCAGAATTCAAATTTCTTCCCCAGGTAAGTATTTTGTTGCCTCTGAAATATAGTTTGATTTCTTGAATCATTTACATGCTACGTTTTTCCTTTGATCAATTTTGGTAAAATGTTTGACTGCATGAATGGGTTGTTTATGGGTTTGTCAATGATTTGTTTCCGCTGGCTTTCTCATTCAATCAAAATCTAGGGTTATTTTTGTTTGACCATGAATGTTGCTAAAAGGGGAAGAATTGGGGATATGAATGAATTGTGGGATCCGGGGGATTGCCTTTAAGGTAGTGGAGTCTGAAGGATTGCCTATTGCAGTTATTTGAGTGTAGTGGGGTTTGTTTGGTTCAAGGGATTGGGGGCTGTTGCTGTTTTATTTCTGCAGGGTCTGTTAGCAGTTTCTGTTGTTCGCTGCTACTGCTTTTGTTAACTTGATGCGGTGAATCGGCAAGGCCTGCGGTTTTTTGCTCCTTCTGGTGGAATGTTCAGCTGTTACTAGGCTGCAATCCTGGGTTTCAGCAGCTGTTCTGTTATTTAAGTGGTGGCTAATGATTAGTTTTAGCTATGGTTGTGTATTTTAGTGGGTTTCATCAGATTACAAGGCCATAACTTGTTACTGTCACAGTTTCATTTATTTGGGGGATTGTTTTCTGCCCCTGTTGTTTCTCTATTACCACTGCTTGTATTTTTCATTACTTGGATGTGCTGTTGAATAAATTTTGCAGTTATGAAAAAAAAATTATTGATGTCGCAATATCAACTTTAGTGTTGTGTTCGGTGTCTGTATATCTATGTGTCGTTAATTGCTTCATAGACAAGTTGTGCTGATATGGTTTTGTTCGTGATAATTATTTGATGATTTAATATAATGTTATTTATTTTATTTAGTTATGGCACCCCCAAATCATGATTCAGAGACACAACTTCCAAATTCTTCAAATAACAATACAAGTCAACATCAAGAAGGTACTTAATTGATTTTCTTACTTTAATTTTTATTATTCATGAAATTTCACATTATACTTCTCTTCATTTTCTTTTTTGATTAAAAATGTTATAGAATGTTCTAATGCACAGAAAGTTGGAAGGGGAAGAACTATTGGCTTAAGTGTTGCAAAAAAGAAAAAGAAAAGCGCTACTGGAAAATTGCATGTTGTTATTCCGACAGATAAAATGGTAGCTGTTGGATCAGGAGCTGCTAATTTTGTGACTGAGATCTCTATTGTTGTCCTAAAAAATGCACCTTTTAATGTCAAGAAATGGAGAAAAATTCCACAAGAGACAGAAAACAAGATAGTAGCAAAAGTTTTGGTAAATCATAATCCTGTGCCTTTTTATTTTATTTGATTGCTTTTACAGAGTACTCGCTATAGTTTTCATTTTAATTGTTGAGTGCAGGATACTTTTGATATTGATAATACAAAGCATAACAGAGATGTTATTATTGATACTGCTAAAAGACTATATCGAAATCATAGATGCAGATTTCATAAACACTTTAGCCAATACAAGACAAATGAGATAGCTTTGGAACATAAACCAGATGATTTAAGTGACGAAGACTGGAAGTACTTGGTAGATTATTTTTCAAGTCCTGAATTCAAGGTACGTTTGTGTTAGATTTACTATATAAATATAGGTAATTTAATTCTATACGTAAACATCTACTATGTTTCTACTTGTGTTATTTACAGGAAATTAGTAACAGGAACAAATCAAATAAATCTAAACAAGTTATTAATCATAGATGTGGAAGGAAGTCATTTCAAGCTGTTAGCTATGACGCGGTAAAATATAAAATATCGAATCTCCTTTTTTTTTTTTTTGGTATATTTGTCATTGACTTGATAACTTATATGTATTTATATTTTGTGATGATGAAAATTTGCTTTTAGAGAGATCCTGAAACCAAAAAGGAGCCCAACTATAAGGATTTATGGAGAATGACTCACACAAACAGCAATGGAGAATGGATAAATGATGCTTCTAAGGAAGTTCATGTATGACATCCTTTTTTGATTTGTTAAACATATATAATTGTGATTAATTTTTTATTCTAGTTTTAATTTATAATTTACATTTTTAAATAGATGAAGGTTGAAGAAACTTCTTCAGCTTACTTAGAAGCTGGATATGGGGACACTGATGCCATTGCGAATACTGCTTTTGAAGCAGTTGTGGGAGAGCGATCAGGATATTGTCGTGGCTTAGGAGCTGGAATTAAACCCCAAAAGGGAAAGTCTGTCACAGGTTTGCAAGAACAATTAGAAAAGGAGTGTGAAAAAAGACAAGATATAGAGATGAAGTTAAAAGAAGTAGAGACTCAACTCGAAAAGGAGCGAAACATGAGGGAAGAAATGACAGCAAAATTTGGAGAGTCAAAGGCAACTAGAAGAAAAGATGGAGAAACAATTTGAGGAAAAGATGGCAAATATGTTTAGTCAAATGATGAATTTCCAAGTAAGTATATGAATAACCGTAGTTGGTACAAAAATATAATAAATTTTTAATTTTGTATTATATATTAAAATCTCTTTGTTTATTTTATTAAATTTGTCATGGGTGTTATTTTGAACATTTTTACAGGGTATCGGTGGACAATTTTCTAGTGCACTTAATATAATGTTTGGACTTGTTCACAAGGATAATAACACGACTTCAGAGAAATTGTAAGTAATTTTTCTTGACTTTTAGCATACAATTTTGTCCAAATTTTATTTTGAGTTGAGATGGATTGGTGGAGACACGACTTGATGCATTTGTGAAGATATTCTAATTGAGAATTCGTTTTAGCAATTCGTTTTTGTGCTTAACTGTGATGTTGATTTTGGTGTGGTAGTGGTTATTGTTATGGTGCAGTAGTGATTACTTTGGCCACTGTTTTCCTTGTTTTTAGTGGTGTTCTGCTGTTTAGTTTTTCTGCTCAACTAGCTTTGGCCTTTTATGTGTACTGCCCTCTTGCCCTGTAGGAACTGCTTGTGCCGAGCAAGCATGCGTAAACTTGCTTCCATTGTCTGACAGTGTGTGGTTTATGATTTTAGTTAGATGCTATTGTAACTATCTATGTGAGTTAAAATTTGAAAAGTTATATTTGGTATAGTTCATAATGCCTAGATTTCGGTAAATGGTGATGCTGTTATGTTATGAATTGAACACATCTATGTTGGATAGTTAGTGTTGAAGCTTATACTGAATAATAGTAAATTCAAGTCTGTGTAATGTTAAGTAAATTTGTTGGACTATCAAAGTTGAATCGTTGTGGTATCATGTACTTTTTTCCTAAGAATCAATGGCTTATTTTGGAAGTATAATGTAGTAAGCATTTGTGGATGCTGCATCACACACTATGCTTTGTAATGAATCTAAAAACTTGGTGTTTGTTTGTGCACTCCTACGTTATTTTTGTTTGCTGGTTTGACATAGCTAAATACAAGTTTGGATTTGGTTAAGATACACATAATGAATATATGCTGAAGTTGGTGGATTAATGCTTCAGCTTGTTATTGTTTTTTGGGTTTTGCTAATTTGACAGACACATTTGAAACATATGCTATATGATATTTGTTTTATGTTTTTCTTCCATTCATTAATTGTATAGGAAAAAACACATTAAATATTAATTCCACTATGTTGAAATTGCAGGTCAAGTAAGGATGATTCAACTGCTTCACAAAAAAAGATTCAAAGAAAAGCTACAAAAAAGAAGAATTAATATTGTTGTGGAGCCACAATTTTATTTGTTATATTTGTTAATTTTTGGAATTTTTAGTTTTTCTTTTTTATGAGAAAACCATTTATGATTATTAGTTTTTGTGTTAAGGATAATTTATGGCATTTTATATTTTTAATGTTATAGTACTTTGCATCTACATTAAACTTGTTCATTTTTTACATTAAAAATATTGTGACTTCTAATGTAATTTACTCTTGAATAGTTATGACGATTTAAATTACAAATGTGATTGACACTAATTTTATTAGAAAATAAAAGTCAAAAATAATAATTTTTATTAAATGACATAAGTTGTTGGGAAATGTAATTTATACCAACTACTCTGGCTGTTGCGATTAATAGAAAATAGCAGCAATTTGTATTGTTGACAAAACACAACTTATCGCAACAACTTTAGTTGTTGCGGAAAATACTTAATCGCAACGAATAATCATTGTGACATTAATAAAAAATAGTAGCAATTTGTATTGTTGGCAAAAAAGAACTTATCACAACAACTTTCGTTGTTGAAGAAAATACTTTATCGCAACGAGTATAGTCATTGTGACATGTGACATAAGTCAACAATAATTGTCGTTGCAAAAGCATTAGTTTTCACAGCGACATCAGGTGTCGTTGCAAAACTTTTCGCAACAGCACTTATGCCAACGACATGCAGCGATATTTTTTTCGCTGGGAAAAGCACATTTCGCAGCAACTTTTCATTTTTCTCAACGACACATGTCGCTGTCAAAAACCTTTTTTCTTAACATTAGAGAAGCATACAAATCCATAGACCTGACCTCTTGCGTTCCGTTGACGTGCGATGAAAACATCTGTCAGGATGCCACAGACTTCAAACTGCTGACTAAGTAAGAAAATTGGAAGGCATTCCGGGAAGTTGGTGAAGTAATAAGAAATCTTTCGCCCTATGAGTGAAGTATCAGTACCGTTTAGCTCTGAACCATCGTGACCTGAAACCTGCCCCTTCATGTTCAAACGCGCAACCTGTGAAGGAACGTGCTTGCTTGAATTTCCCTGTGAAAAAGTCGCGCCTGTTGTACGATGAGAAGACCGTTGAAGACCTGCAAAACAAACCCTAGATTGTCGAACCTCCAGCCCATTACCTACGTTGTCAAACCGCTCTGCTTCCTATGATCTGTCCCGTGTTCCCGCTTCCGGTTGAGACGCTTTCCTCTTCCTTGACCTAACCACAGACCATTCTCCCCCATCCCCCCCCCCCCCCCCCCCCCCCCTTCTGCCACCCTGGCTGGACCCCTTTCCCCCCTCTCTCCGCCGGTGAATTGCTCCGACGTTCCTTCCCTAAAATTGCCCTAGGTTGATCGCTCCCTCGCTCACCGTTCTCTCGCATTCTTTTTTTAAATGTTAGAATTAAACATTCAAATTAGAAAATATTATAAAGGTGATATAGTGTGATAATGATCTAAATTGATAATGTGAAGAAAAGAAAGATAAAAAGATAAGATGTTAAATAAGTGCATAGAAATTAAAAATGTCCAAATATCAGTATTGTTTTAAAGTAGTTTCACTCTCTGATTCATGGGTAGCACTTTGGTGCCATTAATGGCATCGTGCCATTAAATCTAGGTCATTAATGGCACCAAGATAGATGTGTTGTGTGGCCCAGATGCAATGACAATGTGTTTGTGTGGCCCAAATTTAATGGCACGGTGCCATTAATGGCGCCAAAGTGCTACCACTGATTCATCATGCATGATGAAGTTTAGGTCACTATTCACTACTCGTGCATTTGCTACAGTCGTTATAAAGTCTAATAATTTATAAATAAAGTCTAATAATGACCGTAAAGTAGAAAGAGAACCAAGACAATCTTCCTATATATGTAATGAATTTTATTGGGTGGGGACATTCATTATTGTTCTCCTTGGTTTTAATTTTGTACAAGGGAGCGAGTGTTTTTTCTTTTACAAAATCATTCCTTATAATAGTAATAAATACTCCACTCTCTCAACAAAAAAAAAAAGAGTAACAAATACTCCACTCCCTCAAAAAAAGAAGAAAAAAGTAATAAATTAATACTCCATTCAAGGTTAGGACACTACCACAAAAGGATTCTAAAAATGGATAGTGATACTGGACTTTATCATGTTTTTTCATGTCTTCGAAAGGAAAACCATAATATCTTTAATGAAACTATTTTTGTTGTAGTGACTGTTAAAGTGACATAATCACAACCGCATTAGACTTTTTTTTCTTACCAATCAATTTAATGAAAATATTTTAAAATGTACTGTAGTTGTTGTAGACATGCAATTCGTTTTCTACGAAAATTAAAGATTTTGTCTGCTATGATTAAAAGATGGAGTCTTTTGAACGGCTCTATCGATCTCACTTGAATTTGAATATTTTTTACTTTTAATTTAGGACGAAAAAGATTTAGTTATTGATTTAATGATCAAATGTTTTGGGACATATCGAATTGCTGCATATACCATATTAAATTTTGAGTAAATTACACTTCTCTCTCTTGAAAGATGTTTGAATTACATTCCACTTTTCTCTTATGTTAAAATATACACCCCCCTCATCTCTTATGCAAAACATATTAGAAAATATTCCATTCCCCACCTGTGAAAGAAGCTTGAATTACATTCTCCATCTCTCCTATGTTAAAATCTATAATTTTCTGCCTTAATACGGTTTTTTTTTTAGCAATACGTTTTTCTTTTATTTCTAGTAATTTATCAAAAAAATATTGAACATGCTCCGAAGAAAAATATTATTGTAGGTCCACTTTAATATAATCAAAATTCAAATTCATATTTTTCTCTATTTTTTATTCACAATTTCATTAATATTTAGTTTTAAACCCTATTATAAATTATAAAATATAAAACAACACAAAATAAAATTAAAATGAATGAAAAATTATTAAAGTCAATAAAATATGATTATTTAAAAATGAATTTTATATTTTAAGTTATAAAATTAATAACAAGATATTTAAATTTAATCATCATTGAGATTTAAATTACAAATAAATTATTTTTTTTCTTAAACGGTGTTTCAAAATTAGTAGATATCGTAAAATAGATCAAATTGTAGTGCATATATAATTAAGGGAGGAGGTTGTAATTCAAGCATATTATAAGAGAGGGGAGTATAAGTTTTATTTTTCAAAGAAGGGGAGTGAATATTTTAACTTAAGAAAGGGAGGGAAGTATAATTCAAACTTCTTTTAAGAGAAACGAGTGTAATTTACTCTTAAATTTTTATATAAAATAATATATAGATAGTGTTGCACACGTAATGAAGCATAATGAACATTTCATTATAACATTTCCAAACATGATATCAAAAGCCAAATGAAAGCAAAAAGAAGTCTATCCCAAGGGGCAAACATGCACTATAGTTAATCAACTAAAATGGTCATCAACATGAATATTGCTATTTTTTATTTACAAAAAACAAAACAAAAAAATAACGTCAAGCAAGATAGACAAACGTTCACGCATTTTAAGAGAAAAGGGAAAGAGTAAGAAATATTATCCACATCAGACCACAAACATTTTATACATGTCTTTTCATAAATTACTTTTTTTCAGCAGCAAACAAATTTCTTTTATTCAATTAGATGGAGTAAGATATTAGCACACGTGATATTAGATCCTTCTATATAATTAAAGTATAAGTAATCTTTCCACCAAAACAATTTCATTACGTAAGTTACCTGCCAATACATTCTAAAGGCTTGCATATGATTCAACTTTTGGGTGATCCGGCTTCTGGGTTATCTTCAGAGTCTGACTATTACAGCTTCTGGGTTGTCAATAGAGTCTGACTCCTTTAGATTCTGATTAGATATTTAACTTCTCTTGAAAATCATAGGCTCTACAATTGTTCTTTCAGAACCAATACATGATTAAGACATTGTAAATTTTTGTTCATGGTCCTGCACACTTAAACAAATATTAGCATATCCAATTGATCTTTTAATACCTTGTTATCATCAAAACTCAAGAGGCATTGTTTAAATTTATTTTGTTCCAACAAGTAAGACCCTACTCGTACAAACATGTGTGATCAGTAGGTGCAACTCGACAACAGGTAGGTAGTATAACCCCACTAACTCATCACTTAGATAGAAGACGATAAAAATTGAATAATGCTTGACCATTAATTAATTCTAACAAACAAATAGAGGAGATTCGAAAAATCCTAACGGCCACTAACATTCTACAATCAAAAACTAGGTTAACTCCTAGACTTTTGCTCTGCTGCAAACAGACTAAATTGTAAAACTCATTTACTCCCTTTATCTTTTATTTTATTGTTTTTATTTATTATCATGTTCTCAAATAAGTAACGTAAATTGCCTAGTTAAAACGACAATCCAGGTTGATACGATACTATACCTACACTTTATTATTTGGTAGGCGATTTAGTACACTCGCCTAAATTTGACTATCAAAGATCACAATCCAATACAATGGGAAATTGATAGCTCAAAAGGAAGATCCTTCCAGATAAACAAGGGACTATAAGGAAACAAGTCTCACAAGGATTCAAAGGCAAAGGAAACAACAAAATAATCTATCTTAGTTAAAGATGAAACAACACTGTGATTGATAGACAGAGTCCAATATACGGAAAAGAAATCATTCTCATTACTAGAAGTATTTTAATCATTAGACGAAGCTTTTTCAGCGGATTCTAAGGCTTTTCTAACAGATAGGACACTCGTGCTCACAAGCCATTTGAAGTAAAGGAATCACAGATGACGAAATTCAGTTGATTTGGCTAATTTCAGCTTTGATATCTATCATCCAATTATTCAATGTCATGTCATATTTTTGTATTAATCTATTTAAAAATAAAATCAAATTTTGAATGAATTTTACCTACGCATTAGCGGTACCAACCAAATTGTAGATACATAAGAATTTACTTAAAAAAAACTTTCTCTTTAACCGTCCTCCAATATGAAAAAGGTGAGATTCATCGGTCCCATCGTTTCTTTACTCTCTCATCCTACGAGTTACGATGGTATTCTTTCCATTTTATTAAGTGTCGTTTTATAACAATACACTCTCTTAATTAAAAAAAAAAAAAAAAGAACGATACACTCGAATTAAGGAAATGGATTTTGGTGATGTATCATCAGCGGCGAAGCTAGAACAATTTTTACGAGGGGGGCCAAATACAAAAAAAAAAATTTGAGGCAAAAAAAAAATTTCTTTTTTAATATTTTATATATTAATTTTAAAGGTTAAATATGTTTAATCTCTATAAAATTAGGCTTTAAGGAGACAAATATATTCATAATTGAATATTTGCTAAATAGACTAACAATTTATTTTTCAACGTCAACAAATAAGCTATTTGTATTAAACTATCGTTCATTTTGTTTGACAATTGATAATTTTTATTGCTAAAAATACTTTCACTATAGTTGTTGTAGAAACCACAATGTCAAAATAAGACAAATAAGTTTATCAATCAAGTAATTATACTTTAATCTTCTAATTTTTGCTAAGTTTTTGCAAAGGAATTTGTTTGGGGTAGCTAAAAATATATTATTGGGGTTGCCAACTACAATAATATATCTAGTTACTCAACATAAATAAAAATTTTGGGGTAGCCAAAGCTACCCCTTGGCTACACAAGGATTCGCCCCTGTGTATCATTTTTTCTCTTATAACAAAAAATTGTGATACACTCTTCCTCTCTCCAATAAATTTCTATTATTTTTGAAACACTTTTTCCTCTTTGATTAAATTGACTGGCCCTCATTCTTCCACTTTTTTTTTTTTTAACATTAATTGAGTATTTTGTTTTTTCATCAGAATTATTCTTCTATTTTTCACTCGAAATTTTAAACAATGTTTATGAACAAAATACAAACTTTGTTTTTTTATGAACTTATTTATAAAATTTTAACCCTTCATGGAATCATTATTACATGTAACAATTTTGTTTCATGGAAGTTTAAATTTGCACACAACAAAAAACAAACTTTGTTTAAAAAAACAAATTTAAATTTTTCAAATACATAATATTAATTAGTTTTATTGAAAATGAATCTATGTATAAGTAATTGAAAAAAGAATATAATTATATCGTTACACTATCAAAATGCCAGTTATATATGAAGGGAAAAAAAAACAATCAAGCATCAAACGACACTTAAAAAACAAAGGGAGTATATTTTTCTATATCAGCTGCTAATTGCCATGTGACTATGTCTCTGGAGCTTACTTGTTTGCGTGGTCCTAATGGAATCACCAGCCTCACAGATTTTTGGATACCAGATTGGTTTTGATGCTCAATTTTCTTATTTGAGTTTTATCCATTTTGGCTCATAGGGAAAAAAAATTCTTCTTCAAGTTTGCGTTTTCCTCCATTAAGAGTTGAGAGCTATAGTTTGGCATAATAATATAATACAAATGTCCGTTTTTTTTAGTTTTCCATAGGATCATTTCACTTCATGTAATCCTATTTGAAGCACCATTACACACTAAATGTGAATAGCTCATCCAAAGGAAATTCATATATTAATCTAAGGGTTAATTAAGTTTTTAGTCCCTATAAATAATTACAGTTTTGTTTTTAGTCCCTACAAAATAAAATCACACTTTTTAGTCCTTGTGACATTTTCCTTAAGCATTTTAGGGACCATAAATGTTGATGAAATTTTTTTACAGGGACTAAAATGCTGATGGAAAAATTTTATAGGAACTAAAAATGCTGATGGAAAATTTTATAGGGACTAAAAAGTGCGATTTTATTTTGTAGGAACTAAAAACAAAATTCTGAATATTTATAAGGACTAAAAACTTAATTAACTCTTAATCTAATAATGCGAAAATATAACCCCTTGTGTTTGACACAATTTAATTTCTTTCATATTACTCCAATGTTTTTTAATTTTTTTTTTTTTACCATGTAATAGGTATGAAGTTTCTTTTTTTTGAAAGAAAGGTATGAAGTTTCTATCATCATCTATGTTGACAAATCTCCATCTGAATTTGTTATACACAGAAGGGGAGATCTTCCCTCTCAATTAAATTTTCTTCATACGCTAGAGTCATAAAATTGAACCATAACCACTTAAATTAAAAGAATACAATATCTCTTACTAGTTGAACTAATACATTCTTAATAATACTCAAATGTTTTAATTGTGAACCGTGCTATATCCAGCGAATAATTTTATCCCGAATACTTCTCGAATTGATTTTCACCATTAGATTTGCAGTTAACACAATGCAGGAATGGATGGAATTCAAGGCAAATTGGTGATGCGGTTTACTTTACACCATCGTGAATTCTATCGTGAACAACTTTTTCGGGATAAATAGCATTAATCTTTAAGACCGTGCTATATCCTTTTCACCATCGTGAAGTCTATCGTGAACAACTTTCTCGGGATAAATAGCATTAATCTTTAAGACCGTGCTATATCCTTTACACCATCGTGAAGTCTATCGTGAACAACTTTTTCGGGATAAATAGCATTAATCTTTAATTGTTATGCAGACTCCGGATGAAAATTAGTCATTGTTCAAAGCTGATGGAAAATTTCTATCTATAACATGGTAAAAAATTAATTACACTATCAAGATCTACCAAAGTTACTCCATATTATTAAAATAGAACATAGATCTGGTTTGTACATGCGACGTCAGGTCATACGTTTCAGAAGTGTTTTGGAACGGATGCAATATAGAATCTGCCAACCGGGGGAGTTAAATTAATTAAGATTATTTATTCCCGAATTGTTCTGGCAAAACCACATCAAAAACTTGACTTGTCTAGTAGAACTCTGTATTATATTATTCAAAAAGGATTTGTTTAACGTCAAATTTATATGAAGAAAATTAGAATTTTGCATGAGTACATTCAATCAATGACATATTTAATCAATGATTTAGGCATCGAGGTTGTTAATTTGGAGACATGAGTATTCTGATCATTTTGATTTTATCATTTTTCATATGAAGTCAAATTAAACTATCTCATCGAAATTGAGATCGGGAAAAATCGAACCATATTATTTATAAGCATTTTGTCTTTGTCTGTTATTAACTTGGATTTGTTCACAGATTCACCATTTACGTTTTTAGTGATGTCGAATGTGTGATTGTATTTGATGTATTATTAACTTGAATGATGTGAGTTTGTTCATATATATTCATCATTAAAGCTTTTAGTGTTACTGAATATGTGGTTGTATTTGATATACTATATCAATTTAAATGAATATCATTTTGTTTTTGTAAAAAAAAAAATCTAAAATATTCAGTTTTTTTAATGTATGTGAAATTTTCTAGAAGATGTTTTATTTAGGAAGAAAAAATTGTTTGTAAAAGATTTTATAATTAAGGGCAAAGAAGGTTACATAACCTATTTGTCTTGGAACATGTATACCCAATTTTTCAAAAGTTTTCTTTTTTAAAAATTCAGCACGACTTTTATTTTTGATTCATTTATTTGTGCAACATTGCACATATTTCGCTTAATTTTTTATTTTATTTTATATTTTTTAACATGTGCAAATTTTCACATGATAGAAAAATCCTTTTATAAAGTGTGTATTATGTAGACTAGCCTTGATATCACAAGTTTTTTTTTTATACAATTTTTTTGACAAATTATACAATTTATTTTTTTCGACAGAAATTATACAATTTGTTTTGGAAACTCAATAGCATTCTCTTTCATTTTAGGGTTAATTAAGTTTTTAGTCCCTATAAATATTCACAGTTTTGTTTTTAGTCCCTACAAAATAAAATCACACTTTTTAGTCCCTGTGATATTTTCCTTAAGCATTTTAGGGACCAAAAACGTTGATGGGAATTTTCGATAGGGACTAAAAATACTGACGAAAAATTTTATAGGGACTAAAAACACTAACGAAAATTTTTGTAGGGACTAAAAAGTGTGTTTTATTTTTATAGGGACTAAAAACAAAACTGCAGATATTTGCAGGGACAAAAAACTTAATTAACCCTTCATTTTATATTTAATTTGTATGATAAAGAGGGGCCAAAACCCAAAATGCAGTAAATAAATAGTTACTGTTTTGGGTAGTTGGTGTTTGAAACGAATTCATGAATATTGGAGTATGATGGTAAAAGAAGAGTGTTATTTGAACTACCAATTTGGTGACAACTTATTTGACAACCATATTTTACAAAGAAAAAAGTGATATTGGCACGGAAACCATAGCAATAAAAAGATAAAGTAAAAAATTTTATGAGTATGAGAGAAAAAGTTGTTACAAAAGTTGTCACTAAACGGTTGTTCAAATATCATTTCTCATGGTAAATGACCCAGCAGCCAAAGCTCAAACTATTCACAGGGATATATCAGCCAACCAGGCACAACCCATCCTATTTGGTGTATTCTTCTGAATCTTTGAATTCATTCATTATGATTGTGTGGCAACTAAAGACAAATGTTCGTGAACCACTGTAGTCAAAATCAAAGGCGTAGCCAATTATGACCAAATTTAATACATTATAATTGCCAGATATAGCAGTATTTCTCGTTTTATGGAGGCGGAAAATCTATTGACCAATTGACCTTTATCATACATAACGCCTAATAATAAGGAACCCCTCTTTAAAAAAGAGTGTATTGTTTTCGAAGGCACGATTATAAGAAATGTTTTTTAAATAGACAAAATTGACAATAATCATTGAAAACTTTAACAAAAAAAAATGGATGATCGGTGGTTTAAACCTCGTTTACGATGTTCGACTTAACAATTTTTATATTTTTATTAGTTAAGCTGGTACGTATAGACATGTTTCGTGAGTCATGCTAAGTCTAACATTTATTCTTTTTTTAAATCATGCTAAGTTGTACCGTTAAGCAAGGATGACCCTGAGGGTGGGCGGGAGGGGCGGCAGCCTATGACACCATTTTTTTAGGGGCAGCAAAACAATTATTTTTACATACTCCCTCCGGTCACTATTATAAACAAATTTTGACTTTTTAGGTTCATTCAATAAATGATGTATGTGGTCTTATAGACCACATACATCATAAGACCACATACATCATTTATTGAATAAATCTAAAAAGTAGAAATTTGCTTATAATAGTGACCGGATGGAGTAGTAGTTAGTACAATATAGATATATTTTTTTTAATTTTTTTTTTGAAGAGACTAAAATGGAATATATTGCTCAAAACAAAGCGTTCTTTCTAGCACAAGGTGTGCCAGATTAAGAACTAAGTCACAATCATATGTACAAAGGAAGGAAAAACAAACAAACATAAATTACAGAGAAAGAAAAAACATTAACCAATGCCCAACATATTGAACGGATATTTCTTTTTAATTTGCTTTGACTAATTCTATTTAAAATATCCTTTTAGAGGGACAAAACTTCTTAAATTTCATGAGTTACAATTCAAGACTATATTTAAAATTAACTTTTTTTAAGGGTTTCAAATTAAATTATTTAGTAACTAACGCATTTAGTTTAAATATTTCTCGTGCTATTTAAATTTAAATATAATTTTTATAATTTTTTTTTGTGGTGGCCGGGTTTGAACACCAAACCTTACATATTTTATGCATTGTCACTACCAACTGAGTTATGCTCACGATGACTTTTATAATTTTTTTTTGTTCATATGGTCTAATGGCTAGAACTCACTTTTTAAAATAAATAAGTGGTAAAACAACGAAGTTGTTGAAGGGTATATGTTAACATCGTCCATCTTTTGTTTAAGGAAAGTACTATATACGGTGAAGTGAACACTACATAGCGAAATACTGTGTCGGAATAGTTTTGCTTCCATCTTCTTGCTTCGTTGAGATTACTTTAATTTTGTGAAAATTATGCTCCCCAAACAACAAATTGACGTTTGTCAACAAAAAAAAATTAACAAATTGACGTCTAACAAAGTGGACTATAAGACACTAGTGTTAAAGAGTTAGAAAGAAACTCGAGAGGCTAATATAAAATATCAAAGGGACAGCAATAAAAAAATACTAGAAAACAAAAAAAAAGAGACACATAGAATTGACATAAAAAATCCGGCGACTCATATAGGATGCGGATTGTGGATCATTTCTAGCTCTTTTGGTTCGGTCATCTCTTCTTTTTCAATTCAAAGGTTGATTGGTACATGAAGGAAAGAATAATAATAATGAAGAAAGAGAAAAAAAAGTTAGTGAATGACTAAGATTAAGATAAGATAAACAACATAAGATAATTCAAAGGTTGATATCAACCACTTTTTTTTACCGTCCCGACTGCAACTGTAGTCAAAAGTGGTTGTTGACGATCCATTTTCTCACTATAATGGTATGATATCAATCATTGGAGAATGTTTGATGCTAACAAACTTTTTTTAGCAAAATGTTAACAAATGTTTTAAAGATAATGTTTAATGTATCTATAATAATAAAATGAGTTTTTCTACTAAATTTTATCTTAGTAATATAAGTTAAAGATTTGTAATTATATCACTTCAACGCAAAAATTACTTGTTACAGTTCTTCAAACAATATTTGTAGGACATTTGTAACATTTTCTTTGTTTTATTATAATCTAATTAATACTCCCTCCATCGTTTTTATATATCTCTTAAAAAAAAAATTGCCTTTAATTATAAATGAACAAAGAAGGAATCGAACATAAACTGCTATGCTAGGCTATAAACACGTGATTTACAATGCAAACATTACAATATATAACATCGTTTAGCAAAAAATGTGTACATATACTTATTAAAAATGAAATTTTTGAGACTTCGGAGAGGTCATGCCCCTCCCTTGTCCCCACCTATCTCCGCCTCTAATAATAACACACATCTTTTTTTTGGTTACAATAATAACACACATCTAAAACAATTATTATTTCAACAATTTATCTTAATACTCTTGATTTTTATTACAATGTTTCTGTGAAAAAAAGATTGAAGGCATCCAATATGATATTAATAAAATAAATTATTAAAAAACAATAACGAGCATAGGTAGCAATGAATAAATAAATAAAAAGCCTCATAAATCTTAGTGCATGTTCCTATAATATTCCTGGTCCACCAATGACCAGTGTTAAGCAACCACTTGCAAACGGTCCATATCAAACAGCCACCGTAGCACAATTATCATTACTACACTAGATTTCACAAGTTGAGTCAAAAAATAAAGTTGAATTCAAATTGTCTTTGTGCACTATAAAACCACACACTCATCCCTCACAATATCCTCAACCTCAAAACATCATATCCTTGCAAAAACACACACAGAGAAACATATTAGCAATAACAATGGAAGGTTCAGTACAAATTAATGTACCTGAATCTCATTCCAATATTGAGCAAGAAAAGAAACCAATTTTGTCATGGGATGAAATTATAGAAAAAAGTTTACTAAATTTTGGGTGGATGGATTTCTTACAAGCTGTTCTTGTAGCAGTTGCAATGTTCTTTGATGCACAACAATCATTCATAAGCATTTACACTGATAATTACCCAAAATGGCACTGCACAAACACAAACACAAATTCAACATGCACTTCATCCTCTGATATTTGTAAACTCCCAAGATCTTCTTGGTCTTGGGACACACACCCTTCAAACACAATCATTTCTCATTGGAATCTTGAATGTGCTAGCACATTCATCACTGGTTTACCACAGTCTTCTTTCTATATAGGTTGTCTTCTTGGTTCTTTTTTTCTTGCAGCATTAGCTGATTCATCTATTGGTAGAAAAAACATGTTAATCTTTTCTTGTGTCTCAATGTCAATAACCTCCATGGTCATAATCTTTTCAACCAATGTTTGGATTTACTCCGTCTTGAAATTCTTGATTGGTTTCTGGCGTTCGTCCATTGGGACATGTGTTCTTGTTTTGCTTACTGAGAAAGTTAGCGCTGAATGGCGGTTTAGAGTTGGAATTGTTGAGTATTTTACTTTCACAATGGGGTACATGTCTTTACCCGGTTTCGCTTATATTAACCGAAACTCTTCCTGGAAATCTCTTTACATTTGGTCGTCTGTTCCTGCAATATGTTACTCTGTCATTGCTTATCTCTTTGTAACCGAGTCGCCTAGGTGGCTTGTTATGCAAGGTCGAGAGAAAGAAATTTTGAAAATGCTCAAAAGGGTTTCTTCTGAAGAAAGTGCCGAAGATGATAGCGTTAATTTAGCTTTGAATTTACCAAAACTTCCGCCAAAAGAAAAAGTTTCATTTTTTCAACTTTACTCATCAATAGGAGAATTATTTCATAAAAGATGGGCTGTTACAAGAATGATAGCTGTTATGATTCTTGGAATTGGACTTGGAATGGTTTATTTTGGTATGCCATTAGCCGTTGGAAATTTAGGATTCAACATTTACTTGGCTGTGGTTTTTAGTGCTTCTATGGAATTACCTTCTTGTGTAGCAACATATTTCTTGGAAAACCTTAGAAGAAAACCTTCAATTCTTGTGTTTTCTATCTTAGGTGGAATTTGTTGTGTCATGTGTGCTGTTTTGGAGAATAGAGTACCAGCAGCTAAAGTGGTGTTAGCAATGGTTGCATTTTTCGGCGCTTGTACGGCTTATAATGTGTTTCTCATATACATTATAGAGCTGTTTCCAACATGTGTGAGGAACACAACAACGTCGTTGGTGAGACAAGCTATTGTGTTCGGTTGCATATTCTGTCCCTTTTTGATATCGGCAGGGAGGAAAAACAATATTTACTCATATGGTGTGTTCGGAGTTGTTATAATGTTGTCCAATTTTACATTGTTCTTTTTGCCAGAGACTATAGGGATTGTTCTTTGTGATACAATGGATCAACAAGAGAAGAAAGAAATAGCTATGTCTGATGCCATGAATCAACATGAGAAAACAGGAAATGTTTCTGTGTAAGAGGAAATTCATATTCTAATTTGTAGGTTTTTAGTAGTACTCAACTAATGTACCTTTTTCTTGTTAATAATGCTAAATTCTAATAGTAAATTCTGTATTCCTTTTATAAAAGAATTTAATGATGAACTTGGTTTTTTATGTTATCTTTGTTGGTGATATCTGTTTACTAAAAAATTTGAAAAATTGCGGTAGTGCACAATGATTTGAGTTCACAAACAAATTAATAAATTAAAAATTGGAAGGGAGCACTTTCTACAAAGATGGTGACTACAATTATAGAGTAGGTAACCGTGGAAAGGAATTTGGTGCTCATAAAAGAAAACAACCCTTTCACACTTCTTAGGGACTCTTCTTATTTGTAAAAGGTGTAGAAAACATATACAAAAGATAAGAAAAGATGATAATAAATTTACTCCTAAGTTATGTGAATAAATAATATAAAGGGATAGTGTGAAAATAAATGAAGTTTAACATAAATAGGTTAATAGTAGAATTGAAATGGACTAGACCAAATGCTTTCCTGTTCTTGGTCTCTAATTTTGAGTATATTTGAAATCAGCTATACTTTGCTGGTCCAGCTATTAGTGATGATTGGAGATGTGCATCAAAGTGATGATAATAAACATGAATATGTCGCGTGTAAAGAATTTTGCTAACAAATGTTCTGAGAACACTCAGCATCTCAAATCATGAAACTATTACTTAAAAAGTCAAATACTATATTCTTCAATACATTGAAACACAAATTTTTATAAAAACTTCCTACTCCACCTTGGTCACATTTATAAGCAAGATACAATTTTTTAGATTCATTGAACAAATAATGCATTAGGTCTATATATAGGTTAGATACATTAATTATTCAATGAAGCTAAAATGTTGATTTTTTCTTATAAATGCGACCGGATGAAGTACTTGAAATCCTTAAATAGTTCCTTTAGGGCACTAATTAAGAAAACAAAAAAAGAAATATTTGCATTGAAAACATCATCTTTTACACTTTTAAAACTTTAATCACAGAAGTATCCATTTAGACCTGACTAGGGGTGGGAACAGGCCAGGCCGTCCGACAGGGGCCTATGGCCTAGCCTATTTAAGGCCTAACTCGGCCCAGCTCGTTTATTAACAAGGCCAGGCTCAAGCTTTTTATAAAGCCTATTTAATTAAATAGGCCAAGCTAAGGCTTACAAAAAAGCCTATTAAGCCCGTCGGGCCGGCCTATTAAGCTTTTTATGTATAATATATCTTCCATTATTGATATCGTTGAAGTTTTTTTCTCATAAACTCAAGCCTTCATAAGATTAGTTATTTAGTAGCACATATATTGTTGTGATTATACCTTCATAAGATTTCATTATTTAGTTGCAGATATATTCATGTGCTTTAGGCCTTCGTAAATTTTGGCCTATTTAGTAGTAGGCTTACATGTGTTGCTAGGCTTTGGTGTAAAATAGGCTTTTAAATTGGCTTTCAGGCTTCATCGGGCCTTTAAATAGGCCAGGCCAGGCCTCGAAAATGAGCCTATGACGGGTAATAGGCCAGGCTCAGGCCTATAATTTTTGAAGTAGGTCAGGCTTAGGCCTTACAAAGCCCGGCCCGGCCCGGCCTAGCCTATTTCCACCCCTACTGACTACTATCTCGAATGTTGATTGTAGTATATGCTCTTTTGATGTTTTGATAAATATTTTAAAAAGGTGCACATTTATAATGTTTGTGTAATATGTTTACTTAATTCTCACATTTATAATCAACAAAAAAACAATCTCTTCGAAAAATGCAACTATTTCCCTTAATTTGATTATTTTTCCTTTAGAACAAAATTTTAACAAAATACGTTATTCAACCCGTGCGAAGCACGGGTTTGTAATTAGTTTATATTATATTTGGTTTCATTAACCAGTGCTCCACGAGTTAGTATTTTACATTTTTTTTTTCTTTTTGAATTACTAGTTGTTAGAAGAAATAGTGTCAATGTCATGCTTGATGTATAAGTGTATGTTAGTGCTTTTTTATATCTAACTACAGGTATTATGCTTCCGACAAAACCCACCACATTTCCGGTACATATATACTTCACAAGACATCATAAACTCCCTTCGTTTCTCTGAATCAATGAACATGCAAAATATGAAGAAGATAAACTTCAACCATTGATTTCGCTTATTCCAAATTGAATTTCCTACCATCGTTGGTTCATTATAAACTGTCGTTTTATTTTAAGAAAAAAATTGCTCATTTTTTACAACAAATAAATGGCAAACTTACAATTGATTTACAAATGATATTTTACTAATTGCTAATAATCACTATGCGAAAAAGAGAGGCTTAGACAACGTTTAGTGCTAAGTAATCTCACGATCTTAAAGGTCAAAACAGCGCTTTAAAATATGTCATAGTGAATAACAAGAGACCACTAGGTTTCATTCATATGAGCAAAAAAACATGTAGAGTAAAGGGTTACAATAGAGTATAAATATTAGATATTTTAAAAAAAGATTAAACTACCCTTAATATAATATAATAAAACATAATGATAATATTATCAAACAAAATGCACTATCGAATGGTAGCTTTATATAAAGCTTTTTTGAAGTGCCATCGAATGGTGGTTTTAGATAGCATTTTTACTACAAAGAGTTGTTTAAAATAGTACTCCCTCCGTTTCTTTTTAATTGTCACTTTTAGAGAAAAAATTTGTTCCTATTTAACTGTCACTTTCAAAGTTCAATGCAACATTAAATGTTGTTTTACCAATATTACCCTTAGATATTTATTGCGGAGAGAAACACATGAAATGAAATATTAAATTAATAAGGTTATTATAGTACAAGTAAAAACAATTGTATCAAAAGTAGTAACTTTTATTGATTGTCCTGATTTGTGTAAAATGTTAAAAAGTGACAATTAAAAAGGAACGGAGGTAGTAATTAAACAGCGCTTTAATCTATATACACTATAATAAGGTGGTTTAAGATAGCATTTTTTTTTTTTTTGAATTCTGCTCTTTAGCTCGCGCTCAACTGAATTGACCATTATACCCCTGCGTGAGTTAACTCACACACCTTATGATTCTGCGTGACTTAAGTCATTTAACAGCAACACAGAAACACAAACACACATATTTCCAACTTCTGCTCTTGCGATTTTTTCCCCTCGAAATCGGAATTTCATCATTCTTGCACCATTCAAAGCCAATTTCTCCCACAATATCAAGTAATGATTATCCTACTTCATTGCAATTTTTTGGTTGAAATTTTTGAAAAAATTAGACATTTTTAGGTTTTTAGAAATTTGGCTTGCATGTTAGTTTTTAGGATTGTTAGTGATGAATTAAGTTAGGAATGATGTTGTCTAGAGTGAAATGTGATAGTTTAGTGTTTAGAAACTGTTAGATTTCTTAGTTGTTTGAAAATTGCACTCTATGTGTTCGGTAAAATGTCTCAATGATTTTTTGTTTTGTTTTTTGGATTGCTAATGATGAAATTAGTTAGAATATGGTTTGTTAATGTTGATTATAGTATGTTTGACTGCAATGTGGTAGTTTACGGATTGAAATGACACTGTCGAATATAAGTGGTGTTGTTGTTGTTGAAGTGTTGTGCAAATATGTCTTGGAGGGATATTTCTCCGAGGCCTGAGGAGAGGAGTGACAGACTTAGGTTAGGGAGAGTGCACTCCTCTACTAATAGTGCACGGAGGGAAAAGGATGCACCACGCCCTCCTTTGGCTGGTCGAGGTCGAAGGAGAGGGGGGAGCATGGGACTTCGTAGGGTTGATGTTGCAGGGGGATTATCCTCACAGACGGATCCATCACAAACGGTGGACCCGACACAGTATCAGCTTCAGCAACATTATCAGGAGTATCAACAAGCGCAAAATCAGCCTTATTATGAGGAGCCTCAATAGTATCATTTTGATGCATATCAGCAGCATCAGTATGAGGCGTATAAGCAGCAGGATCATCAGTATCAGCCTGATGTTGAGCAGGAGCAGTCTCATATGGAGCAGCCTCAGCAGCAGGAGGGTGGGGGTTAGGATCAGGGGGTGCCGGCTGTGGAGTACGAGGTCGGACCGGAGGGCTATGGAGGGGGGGCCTTCTGTGCCCACGCTTTTACCTCGCTTTCGGTGGACACGTGGCATGCAGGGTATGACATGATGCCAATGTAAGTATATTTAATGTTTATTTTACTTATTTTAATGTTTATTTAACTAATTCTAATGATTATTTTACTTATTTTATGTTAGAATATATTTAATGTTTATTTTACTTATGATTTATTTAACAGTGTTGTTTTTTTTTTTTTTTTGTTTTTGTTTTTTTCACAAGTTATCCATGATGATGGCGACGTTGATTACATGTTTAGGTTAATGTTGAAAATAACATTTTACATCTGTGTGTCTGATCCATTGAAGTGTAATATTTATTAACGTGTAATAGTGTAATGTGTTTGGATTTGTGTCTATAATGTTGCATTTTAATGAATTTGTTGATTGTGTGTTTAACGACGAATTTGTGTAATTTGGATCGTTTATGTGTGATTATGTGATTTTGTGTGTTTAACGAAAAATTTGTGTAATTTGGATTATTTATGTGAGATTAAGTGATTATGCGTGATTAACGACGGATTTGTGTAATTTGGATCGTTTATGTGTGATTATGCAATTGTGTGATTAACGACGAATTTGTATAATTTGGATCGATTATGTGTAATTATGTTGTTGAAATGGTGTAATTTTGATCAATTACATGTGTGTATTAATTACGGGCCATGAATGGCTTGGTTGCATGCAATTAATGTTATTATGCTGATATAACAAAAGCCAGCAGTTAACTCACGCTGACTTGTAATGAGCGGGAGTTAACTCACGTTGGGTATAATACCTACGTGACTTAAGTCACGTCGGAGGTATTTCGTCAGTTTGTATGTGAGCGAACAATTTTGGATGGGAGAATAGCAATTTTCAAAGAATAGTGAAGAAGTGGATTCATGTTCAAAAAATATGAGCCCATGACATCCCATCTCTTTGACAATATTCAATTGTCTTCGAAAAAAATGTTCATGAACCAGCTTAATTCACTAGTCTAGTCAACATCGATGTTGTACGTGCCCATTTCAAATACAACATTTGCTTTCTCCTCTCTTTTAACATCTGATGTACAGAATAAATTAAAGTTTTGTCTTCAAAGTGGACCAAATGTAAAGTGGGAGGCTTCACTATACATAAAATGTCTGGAGGATGTATGGAGATAGGGGAAGGGTGGGAGAGAGAAACCAGTTTTTAATGGTTATATTTTATTAAATACCATCAGAAAATGTAAATTATTTTTTCTCTCTTGTGATATAAACTATTTTAGGGGTGAATATTTAAAAGTAACACATCTTTAGAAAAATGTAAAAGTAGCACATATTTCTACAAATTTGTTATTACATGAGTAATGGTCGCGACATTCATTTTAACACTTTTTTTAAAAACTAACATTTTTATTGGATATAAAATATATGTAAGTTCTTTTATAAAAAAAAAAAAAAATACATGTAAGTTCTACCAATTTTATGTGTGTCCCGTTCCAAAATGGTGGAACCTTTTAAGAGAGTCGTTGTACTTAATACCTGTAAATTTGGTTTGAAAGTGTTATAGTATGATGTAGTTTAAATGCCTTGAATTCAACAAATTGACCACCAAATAAGATGGAATCACTCTCAAATCACAAGTACTAAGACATTGGCAACTCGGCAGGATTTTTATTTTATTTTATGGAAAATGTTAACAAGTGTTTTAAAAACACTATTTAAAGATCTTAAATGATAAATTTTTATGAAAATTTGTGTATTCAATATATTGATTGAAATATTTGACTATTATAAAAAATAATATTTTAATATAAAATTCTTAAAGAGTGATTTGATGACACGGGTTAACATTTCCTATATTTTATATCCTCAGCCGCATGTTATCCACACGTGCAATGTATGGATGATTTATTTAAGAAAGTCAAATTGTGATCTAAGAGAATATTAATAACTGTTCCATTAACTTGACAAAGGAATCAATATCTTCTTGTAAAAAGAAGAAAGATACCTCATTTTTTTTAATAAAAAAAAACATCTTTTATTCTTTTTTGTAAGCAAAAAATAGAGTGTTAAACATCACATTATACTTAAAACATTTCAATTATGTTGACAAAAGCCTCAATCTATCACTTACAACACCCTAAAATTTATTAATAAAAGAAAAGAGAATAAAACTTAAAAGGGACTAGACCAAAACTCAAATAAATAAGGTATTGTTCTGTCTCTGCCTCATTAGAAAGCTTGTTTGTTTACCGTGGGAGACTATTTTAATTTTCTCACCATGGGAAAGCCTTTTGGAATGGCAATAGTACGTGGTTTCCGGTTTTTTTCAAATTAAATTTCTCTCCCCCACAAAATTGTATATGACCTTAAATGGCATTAATAATTTTTATGACATACTAGACTCTAACCCGTGCGATGCACGGGTTTTATAGAGTTTCATATATAAGTATCATTTAGCGGAAGTAATCAAAGGTGGATATCAACACAATTAAAATGATAATTCATAGTGAACATTGTAATCAAAAGAAAATAATAGACAAAAGTTTGCACCAAGAAAATAATATATGAAACTGATATGTGGTTACAGAAAGAAAAAAAAAGAATAATGAAAAGAAGTTGTTCTGCGGTGACGAAAGGAAAAAAAATAAGAAAAGGAACTGCTATGTAGTAATTGGGAAAATTATAGAAGGAACCGTCAGTAATAAAAAAGTAACTGCTATTGGAAAAGGAACCGCCAAGGTGATAGTGACTTAAAAAAAGGCCTTACATATCTATTTTAGAAGCAACAATATTTCAAAAAAATGGTTGTGGCCTAGTGGTAAAAGTTATGAAGTGGTGGCATATGGTACCTGGTTCGATTCCTTGCTCCCAAAAAAAAGGGCGGGATTAGGGTTAATCAGGTTGATTGGAGACTGTCTAACATTTATATATATTAAGATTAAGATTTTATCCTACTAGACTTTTGACCCGTGCTATCGCACGGGTCCTACCAAATGAAATATAAACGAATAAGTTATAGCATAATGAATGTATAGTAACCAATAAAAGTAGCATGATAAAGTTTAAGTTACCCCTAATTTAAAATAATGATAGCAAATTGATATGGTCATAGTCTAGTTATTGTTAACGTTTTACATTCATCATCATACGTTACGAAATATTTCATGGTAAACGACATTTGATAGGGAGAACACTCTTCTTTCTTCTATATCCATATGAGATGCACCACTTAGAAGTCTAACATTTTGATCTTAATGCTAATAATTCTGATTGTCTCCTATTAATTGTGACGCTGTCAATTCCATCACGTTTATTAATTACATTAATACTCATTCTGCATCTCATAAGTAAACGTAAGAGTCACCTTAGGCAATAAGAATTTGGTCAATAAGAATTAATGTCATAATAAACTGTCAAAATACTCATTTTGCACTCGTTTATTAATGTCATAATACTCATTTTGCACTCTTTCATTAGTGTGACAGCATTTGCTACTCGCATAGTAGTACTGAACACGTTAGAAATTATCATGCAAATGGCTTTTTATCCAATGATAAATGTCGGAAGAACTTTGTTGTATTTGTTTCTCATATATGCTTCTCATATTAGTTGGTGATTAATAGATCAATCGAATATCCATTTGTTTATATATGCTTGTTTCCACACTATGCATCTGTAACTGTATAAAGTTCTAATCCTTAAAAGTATTGTATCAAGTTCCAACCCTTATAATTATACGATACAGATGAAAAGTAAGATTGATTGGCTTTATATCACACTAAGTCAAAATTCATTAGTGTATTTGGTGAAATCTAAAGGAATGCCTTTTCTTTTTAACATCATCCCTTACCAAACTAACTTATAATACAGTATTTTGCTATTAACTTGCAGCTTATAACAATGAAAACTGGATCTGTAGCAACAATTGTAAATCGATTATAACACAAACGAAATCATGAGGATTGATAAAATACTTAGTTCGGATTACAAAACCATCAACATAAAGGCATTAGATGATAACTAAAAGTACTTGCAACCAAAATAAAAACAATCCAGCAACATTGAATAAAGTTGCAATTTGAACAGATGCAAAATGCCAACAGGACCAAAATTGCACAAATGCAAATTACACGCAACCAATCTCAATTTTGTTTGACGGACTCAACCTTCATACGGACAATTTTGATCGTAATTGGATCCAATGGAGCTGTAAAAACATGAAGAAAAAAAATGTTATTTTAAAGTCCGAATGAACACGCAGAATAAGCATCGAACATAAATAGATTACTAACATTTCAAGGAATGCAACACCAACATGGTTTCAACATCATGTTCAGTCATTAGAGGTTTGATAAAATTCATTATAGTTGTATGTAAACTGCAAACAAAGGAGGGTGTCAACGCACCTGTATATATAGAGTGGAATGGAGAGTTTGAATCATAGTTATATGTGTACATAGAGGATGATGATTGGGTAGTTTTAATCTCATATTCATTGCATAAATGTATATCAAAGGTCATGATAAATGCTTGGGTGTTTAATGGTTAGTTGGGAGTGATAGAAGTCAACATTCTTGTAATTATTGTTGTAGTTATTTGTATTTATTATCATTCATGTTTGTCATTATTCGTATTCATTCTCATTCATGATCGCATTAAATGATAGCAAGGGAGGGAAAACTTGGAGTGTTTAGGGCTAAATGCTAGCTTGACCCGTAAGGGGTTGTTATGGGATCTACGGCTGAGACGTAGGGGGTTGTTGACTAACTTGTTTAACATTAACTACGTCTTCAATTGCATTAAATGTGTGTTATTTGTTTTCATTAGCATTAACTAAGTTATATGAGAGAAAATGAGGAGTTTGAAAATAGAGTTTGAATCAACGGGTGTGATCAAGTGTGAAAATAGAGTTTGAATCAACGGGTGAGATTAGATTAGCAATAAATATATGTTTAGGAGGGAAAAATGCTAGGGATTAGGGTAAATTAGGGTGAATTAGGGAAAACATGTGCGCTTCTATATGATATCTACGACTGAGAGTTTGAATCAACGGATGTGATCAAGTGTGAAAATAGAGTTTCAACGGGTGAGATTAGATTAGCAATTAGTGCAGGGGGGTTGTTAACCGATTTGATTAGCATTTATTATGTCTTCAATTGCATTAACTAAGTTATATGAGAGAACATTTTCAGAGTTTGAATCAACGGGTGTGATCAAGGGTGAAAATAGAGTTTGAACAGGTGAGATTAGATTAGCAATTAGTGCAGGGGGTTGTTGACCGACTTGATTAGCATTTAATACGTATTCAATTGCATTAACTAAGTTATATGAGAGAACATTTTCAGAGTTTGAATCAAAGGGTGTGATCAAGTGTGAAAATAGAGTTTGAACGGGTGAGATTAGATTAGCAATTAGTGTAGAGGGTTGTTGACCGACTTGATTAGCATTTAATACGTCTTCAATTGCATTAACTAAGTTATATGATAG
This sequence comes from Medicago sativa, assembly GCF_051527215.1. Lineage (NCBI taxonomy): Eukaryota > Viridiplantae > Streptophyta > Magnoliopsida > Fabales > Fabaceae > Medicago > Medicago sativa. The sequence continues at coordinate 30,627,487 of NC_140756.1, read as the reverse complement.
AACATTTTTAGAGTTTGAATCAACGGGTGTGATCAAGTGTGAAAATAGAGTTTGAACGGGTGAGATTAGATTAGCAATTAGTACATGTTTACGAGGGAAAAATGCTAGGGATTAGGGCAAAGTAGGGTGAATTAGGGCAAACATGGTAGCCAACCAAGTCTAGCTTTTATAATAAAGGATGATCACAAACAAACAAAAAACCCTTCAAATAAATTTCCATAAAAAACCCTTTAATCCAACATGATTAAGAGTTTAAAAGAATTTGATGTTTGTTTACACTTGAGACTTAACGAGTGGTATGTTGGAACAAAATGTGTTTAACAATAAACCTTTGAGAGTTTTGATGATAACAAGATATTAAAAATTGTCAATTGGATAAGCTAATATTTGTTCAAGTGTACAGGACCATAGACAAAATTTGACATCTTAAATTGGTGCTGGATGAACAAAAGAGAGCTAAGGAATCAACAAAAAGGAAGCTTAAAGCGTCTGAGGAGAAGTGCTCCTGAAGACAAAGTGCTCCTGAAGACAAAGTGCTCCTGAAGTGATGACGTCATCAGAAGCAAGTTCATCACCAGAAGCTGAAGTTCATCAGAAGATGCAAGACTTAAAGCTTCAAGAGCTGTTCAATGGATTTTAACTCATCTAAGCATTGCATAAGACTGGAACTGTAAAGCAACGGTCATTTTGAGAGGATTTGAAGGCATTGGATGCTTGTTCTTTAATGAGCGTTAACAAAGTACAATTTGAAGGTGAGAAAAACACAAGAAGGGGGGTTGAATTGTGTTTTTAAAAATTCTTCTTTTCTCCTAAACTGAACACACTGGTCAGAAGCTAAGTGAGACAGCTTCTGAAGTGATAATCAGAATCTGAACGCAGCGGATAAAAACAGAGAGAGAGAGAGAGAGAGAAGAAGAAGAAAGACACAAAGCAATTATACTGATTCCTTCCACAATCCGGAAGTAGTCCAGTCCCCCTTGCACTTCCAAGGAGATTTCACTAGAATGTAATATCTGATTATAATTGCTCAAGCACACAACAAGAGACTTCCTTTGCTCAAGCACACTTTGCAAGAGTCTTCCTATGCTCAAGAACACAATCAAGAGACTTCTATGCTCAAGCACAACTGCAAGAGACTTCTAAACAAACAAAATTACACAAAAAATTGTTTGAGATTGGACACTTGATATACAATCAGAGGTGCTCACAAAACAAATCAGATACAAACTCTAAGACTTAAGAATTTCTAAGATAAGAACTTGAAAAACAGAAATTCTAAGTGACTTTGAAAGCAGAACAATTTCAGCAGAGGTTTGGCGCTTGTAAATTGTGATAGAGTCGTATGTCAATCTCTAAGTCTTCACTCCTTTATATAGAGGTGTGAAAGAGACGTTGTGAAATTGCCAGCACATCAAAAGAGTCGTTGTTGAAGCTTGATCTTTCACCAATGATCTTTTGCCTGATTTGGTTGTTGTATTAGAAGAACCAATTTGAAATCCATTCCCATTGTGAAGGAACATCTTTGCAGGCATAGCTGTATTCTGGAGCTGTTTTCTTGTCTTGTAGCGTGGACACAAAACAGAGTAGTGGAGAAGGTGGTTGTACAGTTCGTACATAGTACAATGTCAACGTTTTTTAAGATAAGCTTCCAAAGCCTTCAAATCTTCACCAAAATGACCGTTGCAAAGTTCCACTAGTCTTCTACAGTGATTTCGAATCCAATAGACAGCTTTTGAAGTGTTGATCATTGAATCTTCAGCTTGTGGTGATGATCAGCTTCTGATGAGCTTCAGTTTCTGATGAAGTCGCTTCTGAACTACCCGCTTCTGATGAACTTCTGCTTCTGATGACTTTCAGCATCTGATAACGTCATCATTCTTCAGGAGCACTTTGTCTTTAGGAGCACTTTTAGTCTTCAGGAGCACTTCTCTTCAGACGCTTCAAAGCTTCCTTTTCTTTAATCCTTAGCTCTCTTTTTGTTCTTCAGAACCTTTATATGATGTAAATTTTAACTATGGTCCTGTACACTCGAACAAATATTAGCTAGTCCAATTTACAATTTTTAATACCTTGTTATCATCAAAACTCTTTAAGGTTCATTGTTAAACACATTTTGTTCCAACACAATTGTACGAAGTGTACAACCACTACCTGCACTACTCTGTTTTTGTCTCTGCTACAAGACAAGAAAAACAGCTCTGCCTGCAACAATGTTCCTTCACAATGGGAATGGATTTGAAATTGATCCTTCATAGGACAACAACCATATCAGGCAAAAGATCATTGGTGATTGATCAAAGCTTCAAACGACTCTTTTTGATGTGCTGACAATTTCATAACGTCTCTTTCACACCTCTATATAAAGGAGTGAAAACTTAGAGATTGGTAGAGACTCAACAACAACTTACAAGTGCCAAAACTCTGTTGAAATTGTTCTGCATTCAAAAGTTCATTTAGAATTTCTTATCAACTTTCATATCTTAGAAATTCTAGAGTCTTAAGAGTTTGTATCTGATTTGTATTGTGAACACCACTGATTGTATATCAAGTGTTCAACCTTAAACATTTTTCTTTGTAATTCTGTTTGATTAGAAGTCTCTTGTAGTTGTGCTTGAGCAATAGAAGTCTCTTGATTGTGTTCAGGAGCATAGGAAGTCTCTTGCAGTTGTGCTTGAGCAGTTTGAAGTCTCTTGCTAGGTGTAGCAGTGAGCAGTTGTAATCAGATATTACATTATAGTGAACTCTCCTTGGAAGTTCAAGGGGGACAAGACTACTTCCGGTTTATGGAAGGAACCTTTATAATTGCTTTGTGTCTTTCCTCTCTCTCTCTCTCTCTGTGTGTTTTTATCCGCTGCAAGTTTAGTTCTGAACATCACTTCAGAAGTACTCTATCTGCTTCTGACCATGTGTTTTCAGCTTAGGAGAAAAAGAAGAAAAAGCTAACACAATTCAACCCACCCTTCTTGTGTTTTTCTCACCTTCATGGTAAACTAATTTAAGCACAATACAAATTATTTTGTATCTAAAGAGTATTTCTATACACTCAAGTAATTAAAAGATGAGAGTTTGTAAGAATTTTTCTAAGTGTTTTTGCGCTACGATTTGATCAGAGTTTTGGCACAATTAAATAATTGTTGTTCACTTTCTTTCTTCAAATACTCAATATCCTTTTATAGGAGATTTGAATAGAGTCGTTGTTTGAAGAGATTACCAACGCATCGTGTTTCCTAGGGAAGTTTCTTCAGATTTCAAATACTTTGCTATTTAATGATTTTTCCATTGAATAACACTTCGGTATTACTTTACTTCTTATGGAATTATCTGTTGTGTACAAATTGTCTTTCTCGTAGACTTACCTGTTGCTGCAACGTGTCTTCTTTTAATTCACCAAAAACAAAAGTGCTACTTAACCAAAGGCAGTGACCTTTCTTTAAAAGAGTGTTGACCATTGACTTGATTCTTTAATTCAGAGCTTTGTCTTCATAACTTGATGTATTTTCGTTCACAGCTTTGACTTTATATTGACCATCTTCAGATCAAAGCTTTGTCATAAGAGCTTCTCTTGAGTATCAGAGTTGGTCCTGCACATTTGAGCAAACATTAGAGTAACATTTTAAAAATGAAAAACATATTATGTTTTTTTTTTGTGTTAACCATCCAGTTCGTAAAAGATTGGACCCTATGAATCACAAATTCGATCGGGAGATTAGTAAAGTCTGACAAAAAATTGGTACATAAAAAAAACTAATTCGGATTCTCCAAATGATTCGTCATTTGGTAGAATTCTCTAATAATTTCAGTTCAATCACTTTGTTGATGTAAAAAAAATCAAAAAACAAGAAAAAATGTTGAAATAATAAAACATTGAGTCTTACTAACGGATGCCTCCGAGACACTCTTTAAACATTGTAAAATAAGCAATTATTATTTATAAAAGTTAAATATTTTGATTTCTAATACATTGAATACATGCATTTTCATAAACTTATCACTTCTACGAAAGAAATACTTATCAGTTATAATCTTTAACGAATGTCTCGAGACCACTTATGACCGTTATACATGGTAATGGTCAATTGACCAATAATAGACTTTCTTTGTTCACAAAACAAAATACTACCATGTGACAATTTTTTCAGGGGTTTTGGTCGTGACAATTTTTATTTTTTTTTGAGATGGAATATAAAATTTGGTCATAGTCGGCTACGCCCTTTGATTATGACTTGAGCGATGTTTTTCTTGGTTAAGTAGTTTAATGGCTAGATTCACACACATAAAATGTGGAAAAGTGGGAAATCTGGGGTTCGAACCCTGACCCCTACACGAACCCTGACCCCTACACAATTATCCATGGTAGTTACCAACTGAGCTACCCTTACGGGACTGAGCGATGTTAATTAAGCTACCTGGTTCAAAGGGATAGGTTGTGCATGCTTGGTTGATATATATTCCTCTGGATCTTTTTTAGGTGATACTCCTCTGGATTATTCACCAAAAAGAAAAATATTTCTATGGATTTTTTTAAAAGGGTATCTATTAAGAAAGTTAATGAAACAAGCTTTTATAAATAATTGTGCATTCTTTTTTACATTAAAACTTTAAAATTTGGTTTATATTTTATTAAACTCAATAATTGTTTTATTAAACTCATTAATTGTTTTCTTTTTGTCTTTTTAACAAGCGTTTCTAGGAAACTTTTTTTTTTTTTTTTTGAAGGAAGCGTTTCTAGGAAACTTGTTACTTCCTCCGTCCTAAATTAAGTGAATCATTTGCTCATTCCACATCTATTAAGAAAAATTTATAAGAGACAAAGAGAGAAAAATTATGTCTAATGTCGTTATTTAAATTTTACTTCTAATTAAATATTGATTTATTTTCGAAATTCACTAATGTACACTATTATACACTTCATAAGAAATGTATAATTGGAAATAATAAGTTTTTTTTTCATCAATTAATGAACTTAATCTACTTTCTTAAAAAATGTGCTTTTATTATTTTTACTTACATACAAGATCATAGAGAATATTTAATATTTTAAAAATATATATTTTTCAATTCTTTTCTAAAAATTAAATGTTTTTTTGAGAGAGAGAAATGTTAGAGAGAGAAACTCCAGAGAAATACTTCATCGTGAAGAAACCACCACCACCTAATTCTAACTGACTACCTCGATCATCGGTTTTCTTTGTTTTTCGCCATGTATTAATTCCAAATTGCTTGGTCTTACCTCAATTCTGAACCATCTCAACCTAATATCAACAATAACCAGCAACCTAAGCCTCAAAAGTCATTTCCCACAAGTTCTTTCAAACGTTTGTGACATTCCTATCTCGCAACTTCCTCAACCTTGTTTCAAAGGGGACAGGCTTTCAATAAAATCACAAAGAGTGAATATTTCGCTGGATTGGATGCATGCAAACACAATTTACATGGAAGGGTTATTTGGCCCAAGGGTGCAACGCCTTTAATAGTGGTTAACTTGAAAAGCAAGCTATCACCACTACACCATTTATCCTTTATAACAACAATCGAAAAATATTGGCAGAACTATGAAAAGCGTTGCCTAAATGTATAGGGTACGTTTTCCGGGCGTCTCCTATACGAGCGTCGCCTATAGTCTATGGGGACGTTTTTTCATGATCTTTGGGCACACTTTTTCAAAACGTCACCTAAGCCCTAGGAATAGGGGACGATTTTTTGGGGATTCTGAGGGGACGTTTTTAAATGTTCCCATAGGTTGCTTCAATTAATAATCGTTGCCTTAAATGTGAATCTTTAAGAAAACATAAAAACGTCCCCATAGCTTACAGGCAACATTTTTAGAGTGTCCTCGTAAAATTTTAGAATTTTCCAATTATTTTAGAAATGTAACTATAGCTTAAAGGCAATATTAAAATTGTCAATTATAACTCAAACAAGATCGAATTTAGCAATACAACCACAAAAGATGTAATATAATAAAATAGTTCAAGCATTAATTCAAGACATAATAGTAATCAAAATGTCAAACATTACTTGATAAGTTTAATGCTTCGAAGTATAAGCCTAGCAAAATAACAAAACTACAGTTCAGACAAGTTTAGTGGCTTAACTACAATCCAAAATGTGGTTTAACTACAATCCAAAATAAAACACCATCCAACTCGATCATTCAAGTTTATCTTGTAATTCATCATCCAAATCGTCCACTTCAAATTCATCACCGATGTCATCCTCTTGAATTTCATCATCTAGGCCATCCTCTTGAAATTCATCATCTATATCATCCTCCTGAAATTCATCACCTATGTTGTCCTCAAGAAATTCGTCCTCAAGAAATTCATCATCTACGTCTTCCTCTTGAAATTCCTCATCTATGTCATCATGTACAACATCTTCATTGATACCTTGCTGCATAAGAACAACAAAATACATCAACCATAGATATTGTTGGTTCAAAGGACAATCAAAGACATCAACAAGTGTTGTACCTCGCACAAATAAAGACCAAAACAACAAGTAAAACACAGTCAACATAACCGCAAATAGGAAATTTGTTTTACACATTTCCCTTCATTATTCTATAATTACAATCCCATGTTTAAGTTTCTGCAACTTGTGCCATGTTATGCAACAGAGAAACAAACACAAAATGCAGAAAAATAAATCACAAGTTTGCATAAACACCACAAATTGCAGAAACAAAATTTATGCATAAAATTTTTCAACACAATCAAAATCCGACTTTGAACACGCATCTTAAACAATTTAGCCAAACAACATAATCATAAGTTCGCACAGCTCTAATTTAGACCCAACATACACAAGTTAACAATTTCCGGCACTTGCCTACATTCCAAGTGATTTCACTACTAACAACTTTTTGCATATATAATAGCATGCAAAACAAAATATATGCATAAAATTCTACAACACAAACAGAATCCGACCCTACACACACATCCTAAACAATTCAGCAAAACAACATAATCATAAATTCGCACAGCTCTAATTCATACCCTACACACGCAACTTAACAGTTTCAGGCACTTGCCTACATTCCAAGTGATGTCACTACTAACAACTTTTTGCATATATTAACAAGCAAAATATAACTAGTTTAACTCAATTACAGTAGCATAATCAATAATATTTCTATATATGGTTACCTTTTCAGGACATGGAGTATGAATTGATGTAGAGGAATGCATTTGTGCTGTACTATCCTTTGGGGAACTGTTAGCATCTCCATGAGATAATCTGAGCAAATCTTCTATTGACTTCATATTTAATTGAGGATTGAATTGTTGTATGCCGGTCTTAAACGCATTTTGTAATCTATCAATCTGATCTTGAAATTCATGCCTTAAATTAGATACCTCTTGACTATGTGCTTGTTTCAAAGCATTAATCTCAGCCTTTCGCTTTAAGGAAGTTTTAGTTACGGTTCTCCCATAACAACGTAATCTGTCGGGACGCTCCTTTCCCATAACAGCTTTAAAAGCTTTAGTATCACTTCCTTTATTTTCAACGCAGAGAAGCAAGAGCACAACAACACAGAGAAGCAAGAACGCAACAACTGCAAAAATGTCGCAAACGCAGAATGTGTCAAAAACAGTGTTGCAACCATATGTTATGTCATGATTGTTAATAAACTTGCTATATTATTTGTGAAGGTGTTGCTAGGTGTTTATACAAAGATAATGAAGACCACAAGCATTAGTCCAAAGGATCCTGAACAATTGAACTCTTTCACACAAACAGGTGTTGCTAATAAATTTGAGCTATATTGTTAGTGAAAAAGGTGCTGTTAATCGATAGTATACATATATGGACACGGACATTGACACACCAACACCGCTAATAATTTAATAAAATCATATAATTATGTGTAATTATATATGTCGGTGTCGTGTCGGTGTCGGACACGTAATCCGAACGTGCTTCATTGACTGAGTTTCGATACAACGTATCAACCAACCAACATCCAATGACATGGTCATTCAAATCCAAAAAAAAAAACCAAAATCATTAATTGATACCAAAAAGCTAATTTTTACCAAAATCATTACATCTAAATCCCACGAAATAATCCATTACTTCATAAACTAGCCCAGTCAAATTTATTGATTTTATCATACATAATCTGTGTTTCTATATTTGTTAATAGACTATATTTATGAGAACTTACTAGCTATAACCAAAATAAATTAACTTTTTTCTTTATGCTAATCTTTTTTCAGGGTTTGCTTTTAATGAACTAAACGATGCTTGTTTCAATAGGCAAAACAGAATGAAATCTTGATACATTAAATTTTTTAGATTCTTTCATGTTGCTGGCTGAAGCAAAATTAGATTCATGGTATCAATTAATGAGTTGGGGTTGGTAATCAAATTTCAGCACCCACAAAACACCCACAAAAGGGATGAAGAAGAAAAATTAAACTAAAATCAACAGAAAGCTGAACAAAAAATTAACTATAATCAACCAAAAAGCTGAAGAAAAAAAATTAAAATATAGATGAAGAAGAGAATGATAATTACATGGATCTTTTGTTATTTGAGATGAGCAGCAAGAAGATCTTCTTTGTTGAAGTTCTGGAAACGAGCAGAAGAAGAGAAAAAGAAGAACAACGAGCAGGTTGGATCGGATTCAGATCGAGAGCGATTTGAGGTTAGAGGGTCACATGATTTTTTTGATTCAGAACTTGAGTGAATGATTTGTGTGGATGATTTGCGTGAATGATTTTTTGGTACGACGGTCACATGAATGAACTTGGAATGGATAAGGGTTTGAGTGAATGAACTTGAGTGGAGTGAATGAAGTTGGAGTGGATTAGGTTTACGTTAAGTGAATGAAATTGGGAAAGTTGCCTATATATAATAAAGAAAAAGTAATTATATATAATAGCGAAAAAGCAAACATTACCAAAAAAAGCATGTGGTGTGTTGGTTAAAGCCTTGTCTGTCCTATAGGTTGTGTGTTCAATTCCTAGCTATGCTATGCCAATTTTTCAGTTTATTTTGAATAAAAATTAGAAACACGATCAAAGCTGTGTTGACCATGCCAGATTGGAGGGAATTTTTTTTTTTTTTTTTGGTAAACAAGCTTGGACTTGGAGGGAAGATTGCCACCAAAAATTTGATGTTGGTGAAATTTTTATGCAACAATATAAAATTGTCCCCAAAAGTATCTAAGGGGACAATTGATGGTTGACACTAAAGTAATAATAATGTAACGCTTCAAAATCGTCCCCAAAAGTATTTTAGGGGACGTTTATCAGGGGTTGCAAAAATATTTTTGACAACACTCATAAATCGTTGCCTTAGAGACTTTTAGGGGACAATTTTTACACGTCTCCTAAAAAAGTGTTGCCAGAGACAATAAATGGTGTAGTGCACCTATGTGGAAAGATTTAAGGAAGTGGGGGAGTTGCTTCCCTAGGTAGAGGATTCTATGAAATCACATTTTATTCTTTGAAGGATGTTAGAAGAGTCAGATTTGTCGCTTCATGGAATTTGACCCCAGAATTTTTAAAGATTTTTGCTTCGAAGAAGGATTTCAACCCAAAGACTCAACAAAATTCAACAACTCAGGTTTGGTTTAAGATTTATGGTTTCTCCCAAGAATATTGGTGTCATGATTGATAGAATATGTGTATATTTAGCAAAATAGTGATGTGTAGTTGTTAGCATTATTGACAGAATAAGTCAATGACAATTTGTATTCATGAGCCATTATTAGTTTCCTGATATATGATTGTAACACATGTATATTGCAGACATCAGATATGCAATGAAAATCATCGAAATATTTTCCTATATGGTATCAGCTAGGTTTTCGATCTACCTTCTTTCCTATATGCAATGAAAATCATAGAAATATTTTCCTCTGGAAACGTCTCGACGCGGTCATTTTGCAGTGGATGTATGCCATAATAACCTAGGATATTCTTAGTTCCATCCTGGTAATCAATGATACTGCTGAAAATTGTTGGAAAAGAATTACTTCTATGTTTCAAGATAACAAGCATTTGAGAGCAGTCCACCTCGAACATCAATTCACCAACACGAATTTGGAAGATTTTCCATCCACCAACACCTATTGCAATCGTCTCAAATTACTCGCCGATCAGCTTGCAAATGTTGATTCTCCCGTGAACAACACTCATCTTGTGTTAAAAATGATTTATAGACTCACTGACTCATACACAAGATTTGTCACGTACATTCAGCAATACGATCCCTTACAGACATTTGAAACGGTGAAATCTCGGTTGGAACTAAAAGAATCAACCATGGACCAACGTGTTGCACGTGAATCTAGCCACTCCTCACCTCAGGAAGCCTTGCTAATGAAATCACAAGATGAAAATTCATTTTCTTCCACCTCTCCTACCGCCAATCCCGCGTGTGCCTTCAATAACAACAGTAGCAGACGCGGCAACAACAACAATCGGGGAAGAACCGCGGTCACAAGGGGAAAAACTCCGGCAGAGGCGGCCGCATTAACAACGGCGACGGTGGTTGGCAGCAATCAGGCGGTGGTGGACGCGGATAGAATTCACACTGGCAGCAACAACAACAAGTTGTATCCTAGTTGGGCCTCTCCTCCATACCCTTATCCATCTTTTTGGAATAGGACTAATGCTAACCCAAAAACAAAACCAAATGGCATCCTTGGACATAAACCACCTGCTGCCTTTACTACAACTGGGCCAAGTCCAACAGATGTTGAAGCTTATCTCCACACTCTTCATCTTGCTCAGTGTGACCCATCTTGGTACATGGACACATAAGCAACATCTCATATGACATCCACACATGGTAATCGCTCATCTTATTTTAATTTGAGCAAAAATAATAGAATTAACGTAGGAAATGGTCATTCAGTTCCTATTCATGGTTTTGGAAATGATAATTCAATTTTTTATTTGGTAAAAAATTAATCTATGTTCGTAAATTCACTACCGATAACCATGTGTCTGTTAAATTTGACTCATTTAGTTTTTCTGTGAAGGATTTTCATATGGGGATGGTTCTAATGAGATTTGAGAGTCAAAGCTAGCTATATCCCATCACAAACACAACCACAAATGAAAACAAATTTCATTTTGAGTTTACAGCTCTATCTACTTCTATTTGGCACGACCGTCTAGGTCAGCCAGCAACATCTATTTTAGATTCTCTTAGGAAAAATAAAATGATTGATTGTATTGCTAATTCAAATTCAAATTCAATTTTTTGTCATTTATGTCCTCTTGGTAAACATATTAAAATGCCATTTATTGATTCACATAACTCTACTCTTATGCCATTCAATATATTACACAGTGATGTGTGGACATCTCCTGTATTGAGTACTTCCGGTCATAAATATTATGTGCTTTATTTAGAAGACCATTCAAATTTTTTGTGGACTTTTCCTATTTCACACAAATCTCAAGTTTTTCCAACTATTGAAAAATTAAGAGCATATATTAAAACTCATTTTCATCGGGAAGTTAAAAATATTCAGTGTGATAATGGTAGAGAATATGTCAATGGCAATTTTCAAAAACTCTGTGATGCAAATGGAATTTCATTTCGCTTCTCGTGTCCTCATACTTCATCTAAAAATGGCAAAGTTGAACGAAAAAATTTGATCCATCAATAATATAAATCAGACTTTACTAGTTCATGCTTCTCTACCTCCAAAATTCTGGCGCCATGCCTTACAAATGGCAACTTATCGATTAAATATTTACCAAATAAAAAATTGAATTATCAATCACCTCTCAAAATTCTTTTTCAAAAAGACCCGTCCTACTCTCATATAAGAGTATTTGGGTGTTTATGTTACCCTCTTTTTCCATCACCTACTAAAAACAAACTCCAATCTCGTTCCACCCCATGTGTCTTTTTAAGATATCCTTCTAATCATCGCAAATACAAATGTTATGATTTCTCACAAAATAAAATCATCCTTTGTCGCCATGTCATATTCAATGAATCAGAATTCCCCTTCTCTAAGCTGCACACTCCCAATACCACAAATTATCAATTTCTTGATAATGAATTATCCCTTTACATCATAAACCACCTTATCACACAACCTGACCCACATCTGATAATACCAAACCACATCACTCAACAAAATTCTCCAAAACATGATCAATCAGGACAACCCAAACTCTCTCATCTCTTCGGCCACAACCCCAACCTGACCCAGCACACCCCATCCAAATACCCAACTCGGCCAAAACTACCTCTCAAACTACCCAAACTTTACCTTCCACTTCTACTCCATCAAATATCCCACTTCCTTCCATTTCCCAGCCTACCCTTAGTTCTGACAACAAACTAATTACGAGGAGCCAACATGGGATTTTTAAACCAAACCAAAAATACATCAATCTCCACACCCAAGTCACCAAATCTCCTCTCCTTCGTAACCCAATGTTAGCACTAAAAGATCCGAATTGGAAAATGGCTATGGATAATGAATATAATGCTCTTATTCAAAATAAGACATGGGATTTAGTGCCCCGTCCACCTGATGCAAATATTAATCGTTCTATGTGGATTTTTAGGCATAAAGAAAAATTTGATGGTTCTTTTGAGAGGCATAAAGCTCGACTTGTAGGTAACGGTGCATGTCAACATGTTGGCATAGATTGTGGAGAGACTTTCAGTCTAGTTGTTAAACCAGACACCATTCGAACAGTACTCCATTGCTCTCTCTAAAGCATGGTCTATTCATCAGTTAGATGTAAAAAATGAATTCTTACATGGTGAACTCAACTTTACGGTCCACATGCATCAACCCTTAGGTTTTAAGGATCCAGAGCATCCAAATCATGTGTACCTTCTGCGAAAATCATTGTATGGACTCAAACAAGCTCCTCGAGCATAGTACAAACGATTTGCAGATTTTGTTTCTTCTATTGGGTTCTCTCAAAGTAAGTCAGACAACTCTCTCTTCATCTACCGAAAAAATACTCATATGGCGTACATTCTTCTGTATGTCGACGCCATCATTCTTACTACTTTATCTGATACTCTTCACAAATTTATCATATCACTTCTCAGTTCTGAATTTGCTATGAAAGATTTGGGGTTTCATAACTATTTCTTGGGTATTGCAGTCACTCGATACATTGATGGTCTATTTTTATCTCAGAAAAAGTATGCAAAAGAGATTATTGAACGTGATGGCATGTGTAAGCCATGTCCTACCTCGGTCGACACAAAACCGAAGCTTAGCGCCAAAAGTACCACCCCATATGAGGACCCATCTCTCTATCGCAGCCTTACTGGAGCTCTACAATATCTCACATTTACTAAGCCTGGCATTTCCTATGCAGTACAACATATTTGTTTATTTATGGTTAATCTGATGGATGATCACATGCAGGCTCTCAGGTGTATCCTACACTACGTTCAAGGAACTCGTCAGTATGGACTACATCTTTATCCCTCATCCACTGCATCCTTATATCCTACACAGATGCCGATTGGGGCGGATGTCCAAATACCAGGAGGTCTACTTCTGGTTATTGTGTATTTCTTGGTGACAACCTACTCTCATGGTCTTCCAAATGCCAACCCACATTATCTGACTCTAGTGCTGAAGCCGAATACTGAGGTGTTGCCAATGTCATATCTAAGTCTTGTTGGTTACACAACCTATTTTTGGAGTTACATTGTCCTATCTACAAGGCTACCATGGTCTACTATGACAATGTTAGTGCGATATATTTATATGCGAACCCTGTTCAGCATCAAAGCACTAAACACATCGAGATGGATGTTCACTTCGTTCGTGAAAAAGTGGCTCGTGGACAAGTATGTGTTCTATATGTCCCCTCACGATATCAAATTGCCAATATTTTCACGAAAGGTCTTCCCCTGGTGCTATTTCAAGATTTCAGAGACAATCTCAGCATACACGAGCCTCCCGCTTCAACTGCAGGGGTTTGATAGAATATGTGTATATTTAGCAAATAGTGATGTGCAGTTATTAGCATTATTGACAGAATAAGTCAATGGCAATTTGTATTCATACACCATTATTAGTTTCCTGATATATGATTGTAACACTATATTACAAACATCAGATATGCAATGAAAATCATCAAAATATTTTCCAATAATGATATTAAGTTTTCTATAGCTAGTAACATAGGGTCACCTATTGATATTGACTCTCTTATATCTAAGTCTAAGCTAATGATAGAGAGAACTCTTGCTCAATATGCTAAGGTTTTGATAGATTTGCATCTTGTACAAACCTAAGGTATAAGGCGCTGTTCGGGTAGAGACAAGGTTTTTTTTTTTTTAGAACTAGACTACAAAAATCTTCCTGGTTATTGTAGTCATTGTAAGATGATAGGCCATCATGTGGAAATTTGCATAAAGGTGAATCTAGTTGATGAAGAAATGCACGAGAAAGAGGTGAATAATATAATGAAATCTAATAAACCACCTAAAAAAGCCTTTGTTCAGACCAAAGATAGTAGGTAAGAATAGGTGAAATCAAAGATTGTCATTGATCTAGATAATGCTGATGGAAAACAAGATGATACAGACAAGCAAGTTGACGGTGAAAAAGTTCCTACATTGATAGCAGACAAAGCTAAAGACAATGCAACTATCCAGGACAAGGATCCAGTCAGAGGAAACACAAAGGAAGTCGTGTTGTTCAACAACTATCACAACATAATAGATTCTCAACACTTGCCAATCAGGATAATTATTACATAATAAGGAAGAAGAAGATAACTTGCGCAGCAAGTTACCAAGTTAGCTTAGGATTAGCTTCAATATTCTACACCATGCATAGCTTTCTTATTGTATGCCCTCATATACATATAAATAAGTGTGTAACCAACTATTATAATCAATGAAAATCACTTTATTCATTCAATAGTTTTAGCTTCATGATATGGTATCAGTTTCTCTCTCCTTAGAGAGTTTGTTACGATCCATTTTCTGATTCCTAACCGTTTCCGCCATTGAAGCTTGAAGCTCAAGCTTTCTCATTTCTTCTTTTCTTCTCTATTTTCACTCTGATTCGTCTCTGTTTTGCACGAATCTTCTTGTTCTTGTTCTCAATTTCTTCATTGAGATTTCTTTCTTCATTTTCTGTGCGTGATTCGTTGCAATTTTTCTCCATTTCATTTCTGGTTTTTGCATTGATTTGCCATGGTTCGCAATCAACAAGCTAGTCAAGATACTGAATCTCCCTATTACGTTCATCCGAGTGAAGGACCTCACTCTGTGTTGATTTCTCCTAAATTTGACGGTTCCAATTATCTTGCATAGAGCCGGTCAATTCAACGTGCTCTTGGTGCTAAGAACAAACTTTCATTCATCAATGGAACTCTTCCTGTTCCTGATGATGATGATCTCAACAAAAACGCTTGGGAACGTTGTAATCATCTCGTTCAGTCATGGCTTATAGCCTCTGTTTCTGATTCCATTGCTCAAACGGTTGTTTTCCATGACACTGCTTTTGAAGTTTGGCAAGATCTCAAGGAACGTTTTTCCAAAGTTGATCGTATTCGAATTGCCAATCTTCGTTCCTCCATTAACAACCTTAGACAAGGATCAAGATCTGTTTTGGAATACTTCACTGAATTGAAGCTTTATGGGAAGAGTTGCATTCTCATCGTCCTTTTCTCAGTTGCACTTGCCCTGTTCAATGTAGTTGTGCTGCAATGCGTACTAACAAGAATTACAGAGTGGAGGATCAGATCATTCAGTTCCTCACTGGACTCAATGATCAGTTTTCAGTTGTGAAAACTCAAGTTCTTTTACTTGATCCTTTACCATCTTTCAACAAGGTTTTCTCTTTAGTTGTTCAAGAAGAGAGTAACAATGTGTTGATTCCTTCTCTTCCTTCTATTGAAGATGGTTCTGCTTTGGTTAATGCATCAGATGCAAGAAGACCTCAAGGTCATGGTAGAGGCTCTTTCAATAAGCCTTCTTCCAGATATTGCACTTTCTGCAATAGATACAATCACACAATTGAGTTTTGTTACCAAAAACATGGTTTCCCTAACAAAAATCAAGCTCCTGCTCAATCTCAGGCAAATGCTGCTTCAGTAGAGACTTTTGATGCTAGTAATGTTTCTGGTGGTACTGGTTTGGCTCAGGATAAGATTGATCAACTTGTGTTATTGCTTCAACAAGCAAATTTGTTTGCCTCAGCTCCCAATCCTTCTCCTGGCCCCACCACCAATCATATAAGTGCCTCTCCTCAAATTCATTCCAGTCACATTGCTTCCACTTCTTCTGCAGGTATATTCAATGTCAATTCCTGCTCTTTACCTAATACTTCACTTTGGTTACTTGATTCAGGTGCTAATGAGCATATTTGCACCACATTGTCTCTTTTTGACTCCATTTACACCATTGAACCTGTTTATGTCACTTTACCTAATGGTTCCAATGTTACTCTTACCCAAGCTGGCACTATCATTTTCAGTCCTCAGTTTTATCTCACAAATGTCTTATATTCTCCCACTTTTACTTTAAATCTTATCTCTGTAGCTAAAGTGTGTCATGCTTTATCTTGTGTGTTTCACTTCTCTGCTAATCAATGCATTATACAGGACAAGAAATCCCTGAAGATGATTGGTTTGGCTAGTCAACATGATGGTCTCTACAAATTTCACAGTTCCAGTTTATCTTCTGTTCCCTCTATTTCTAGTACAATAAATGCACCTAGTGCATCTGTTTCTTCAATTTCTTGTAATTCAAGTCATTGTATTCCTGTTAAAGCCCTTTGGCATTTTAGATTGGGACATTTATCTCATCAAAGAATGGATAAAATGTCATCTTTGTATCCCTCTATTACTAATGATAATAAAGCAACATGTGATATTTGTCACTTTGCAAAACAAAAGCATATTCCTTTTACTCCTAGTATGTCTCATGCTTCTTGCAATTTTGAACTATTACATCTTGATATATGGGGTCCTCTATCAGTTTCTTCCATACATGGTCATAAATATTTTTTTAACAATTGTTGATGATCATAGTAGGTTTTTGTGGATCATTTTACTGAAATCCAAATCAGAAGTTTCTCATCATGTCAAGTCTTTTATAACCATGATCCAAAACCAATTTCATGTTACCCCTAAATTTGTGAGAACTGATAATGGTCCTGAATTCATGATTCATGATTTCTATGCTTCTCATGGCATCTTACACCAAAAGTCTTGTGTTGAAACTCCTCAGCAAAATGCTAGAGTTGAGAGAAAACATCAACATATTCTTAATGTTGGGAGGGCACTCCTTTTTCAATCCAAATTACCATCTTCATACTGGTCTTATGCTGTTCTTTATGTTGTTTTCCTCATTAATATAATCACTACTCCTGTTCTTCAGCATAATCTCCTTTTCAAGTTTTATACAATCAATTACCTGATATTTCATCTTTCAAAGTGTTTGGTTGTTTATGTTTTGCTTCTTCTCTACATGCACATAGAACTAAGCTTCAGTCTAGAGCCAGAAAATCCATCTTTCTAGGCTACACATCAGGTTATAAAGGTTTTACTTTGTTAGACATACACTCTAGGGAAGTGTTTGTGTCAAGACATGTCATTTTCCATGAACACATCCTTCCCTACCCTACCAATCCAGACTCTATCACTTCCCAATGGGAATATTTTTCTTCTACTCCTAGTAAACCTATTTCCACATTATCAGATGCTGTTGCCATTCCTCCTCCCATTATTGATGACCCTCCTCCTTCTTTTCATGACACTTCTGATATCCCTTCACCTACCCCATCTGAGTCTGTTCCACTTAGAAAATCAACCAGAAATTTAACCACTCCCTCTTATCTTCAAGATTATGTGTGTAATAATATTCATGCATCTTCTTATCATATCTCTAACTATGTTTCTCATCATAATCTGTCTGACCAACACTCTTCTTTCATTTTTTCCATACATTCCAATCCTGAACCTACATCTTTTACTGAGGCAAACAAATTTGAGTGTTGGAGACAAGCTATGCAAGTTGAGCTTTCAGCTCTTGAGTCAACTGGTACTTGGAAGTTGGTTGATTTACCAGAGCATGTGAAACCTATTGGTTGCAGATGGATATATAGGGTTAAATATCATGCAGATGGGTCCATTGAAAGATATAAGGCAAGATTGGTAGCTAAGGGATATAACCAGATTGAAGGGCTTGACTTCTTTGATACATACTCACCAGTGGCTAAAATGACAACAGTTAGATTGGTTCTTGCTCTTGCCTCTATCCATTCTTGGCATCTGCATCAACTTGATGTCAACAATGCCTTTCTTCATGGTGAATTGCAAGAGGATGTTTACATGACATTGCCTCCTGGTGTTTCATCCTCTAAACAAAATCAAGTATGCAAGCTACTTAAATCCCTTTATGGCCTCAAACAGGCAAGCAGAAAATGGTATGAGAAGTTGACTTCTGTCTTGCTTCAGGAACATTATATTCAGGCCACATCTGACCATTCTTTATTCATTAAACAAACTGCATCATCTTTTACTGTGTTGCTAGTATATGTTGATGATATCATACTAGCTGGAGACACTTTATCTGAATTTGATCATATCAAATCCATACTGCATGCTTCATTCAAAATCAAGGATTTAGGTCAACTTAAATATTTTATTGGCCTTGAAGTTGCTCACTCTAAGCTTGGTATTTCATTGTGTCAAAAAAATACTGCTTAGACCTTTTATCTGATTCAGGCTCCATTGGTTCCAAACCTGTTTCCACTCCATCAGATCCCTCCATCAAACTTCACAATGATGCTTCTCCTCCTTATGAAGATATTTCTTCCTACAGAAGATTGGTGGGTAGGCTTTTGTATCTCACTACTACAAGACCTGATATCACTTTTGTTACACAGCAACTGAGCCAATTTCTTTCTAAACCTACTCAGACTCATCATCAAGCTGCTCTCAGAGTTCTCAAGTATCTTAAGGGTTGTCCTGGCAAGGATCTTCATTTTCCCAGAAGCTCTTCTTTACACTTGCAAGGCTTCTCTGATGCTGACTGGGCAGGCTGTATTGACTCCAGAAGATCCATTAGTGGACAATGCTTCTTCCTTGGCAATTCATTGATTTCCTGGAGAACAAAGAAGCAATTGACTGTATCTAGATCTTCTTCTGAGGTTGAGTATAGGGCATTGGCTTCAGCCACTTGTGAACTTCAGTGGCTCCTCTATTTGCTCAGAGATTTACATGTTCAATGTTCCAAGCTTCCTGTGTTGTTTTGTGATAACCAGAGTGCTTTACACATAGCAGCCAATCCAGTTTTCCATGAGAGAACTAAACATTTGGACATTGATTGCCACATAGTCAGGGAAAAACTTCATGCAGGCATTCTGAAGCTTCTTCCTGTCTCTTCCCAAGATCAGTTGGCTGATTTCTTTACTAAACCTCTCCTTCCTCAACCTTTTGCTACATTACTATCCAAGCTGGGTTTGATTGACATTTATCAACCTCCAGCTTGTGGGGGGCTATTACATAATAAGGAAGAAGAAGATAACTTGCGCAGCAAGTTACCTAGTTAGCTTAGGGTTTAGCTTCAATATTCTACAGCATGCATAGCTTTCTTATTGTATGCCCTCATATACATATAAATAAGTGTGTAACCAACTATTATAATCAATGAAAATCACTTTATTCATTCAATAGTTTTAGCTTCATGATAATAATGAAGGAAGATTACCTGAGAAGGAAGCTATGACAAGACTTCTATCATTTTACAAGTATCCTTACTTTGTCAAATTATATAGCGCACAAACACTTATAAAAATTCTTACAAACTTTATATTTTAGAATTTCACAAGTATCATAAGTCATATGAACTTAATCTTCTTACACATCTGATTGTATATCAAGTGTAAAACACAATCTCTTTTATTTGATTAAACTTTGATTGTAGAAGTCTCTTTCTTGTGTGATTGAGAAAATGAAGTCTCTTCTTATGTGTTGAGCAAATTGTAATATTGTGTGATTATAGTAAAAATTCTTTGAAAGTGTAAAGGGACTTGACTACTCTCAATTTGTGAGAGGAATCAATATAATTTGCGTGTGTCCTCTCTTTCCATCTCCTTTCTCTTTGTGTTTAAGTTATTTTTGATGCCTACTCGTTTCAGAACCTGATGGAACTCTGTTTCTCATCAGGCTCTATCAGGCTCTGAACTGTTTTTGAAAAATACTAAAGTTTTTAAAAAAACCAACACAATTCAACTTTCATTTCTTTTGTTTTTCTCATCTTTAGAATTTGGCGGTCTCCAATATCTTTAGAGAAAGATAAAGTAAATGTGGGTCTTAATGTGCAGGATTTTACTATATGGTTGTCTTTACCTTTTTTTTTTTTAATAATGATTTGTATCTTTGAAATAAGCTTGGCTCTCCAAGTTACATGTTTGTTTCTTTTTGAGAAGGTTTTGGTGGCCGATAGCACTTTGCCATCCCCTCATTTTGATTAAAAAAATCTTTTCTATTTTATCTTTTCAATTTGATTGAATACTGTGTCCAAATAATTTGCGTTAGGATTGTGATCTGTTCCTCGTAAATATGACTTCCACACGCATGCATGTATAAATATGACTTGTTAAGAATTACTACAATTATTGGATAATGATAGTTGCACATGAGTCTCTATAGAAAAGGACGAAAAATGTGCACACAAAAAATCGAAAAAGGAGACTCAAAATTCCATTTAAAAATTGGTACTATAAATAAAAAATTGAAACTGTTTGGCAAATTGTTTATACACTACTAGTTTCTGCATATAAATTTGACACCGAACAAAACCTTTTTGAATAAAATATGGTTCTACTAGACAAATCAAGATTTAAGTGTGATTTTGTTTGAACAAACTGGGAATAATATAATCTTAATTAATTTAATTCCCTCGTGTTAGCAGATTCTATTTTGCATCCGTTCCGAGAAACGTATTAGGTTACGTCACATATATACAGATCATATCAATGTTCAAATATATTTTTTATTACATATAATTAAAAAAATAAGAGTAATAAATTGTAAGAGTGCAATAGTTTTTTTGGTTACGAAGAGTGCAATAATTTATGACAAGGCACTACGTTGGAGTATTTTTTTTGGAGGAGTGTTATTTGAACAACCAATTTGATGACAACTTATTTGACAACCATATTTTACAAAGAAAAAAGTGGTATTGACACGGAAACCATAGCAATAGAGAGATAAGTAAAAAGTAATGTGAGTATGAGAGAGAAAGTTGTTGTAAAAGTTGTCACTAAATGGATGTTCAAATATTATTTCTCTTTTCTTTTTTAGAAAATTTATTTTGACAATTCAAAAGTTGTTTAACATCATTTAGGAGTTATTTTAGAGTCTTCCAGTATCAATTTGTTTTAGTTGAGTTTAGTTGAGTATTTGTAAATAAAGTGATGGATAGGCATGGGAGGGTAAAATGAAGTACAACATCTTGGAACGTGTCAATTTATCCAAATCAAGCAACTTTGTGGTCGTACTATGTTTTTTTACAATATTATTAAAGGGATTTTTTTGGGTATATAGTCACTATGAACGTTTTGGAGATGCGAAATGGACAAGGGATGAAGGTATGTATATGGACAACTACCGGAAGAAGCGTGATGCCTGCTATGTGAAGTAACAATAAACTTACAATCTCATATACTCAAGAAAATTATTGGTAAAAGTTAGACAATTAAGAACCAGATTGTGCTGGATAGTATATCAATAAAGATTAGGCAAATGATTTACTAAGGACCAAATTGTTCTGTATAAATGTTATGTAGTTACTTATGACCAAAACATTATGAATAGTGTGATAAATATTTAAACTAATGATTCATTAAGAATCAAATTATTATAGATGAATATTATACAGAGAATTAATTAGGATTTGATTGTTCTGGATATTATAGTAATAATAATAATAATATGAAGGTGATAGGTTTTTTTTTTTTTTTTTGAGAGAATGAAGGTGATAGGTTGTGATTTGTGTTTAAGACAAGTAATAAAATATAAAGGTAAAACAATCACACAAGAGAGTTTTATCGGTTCACCCAAAACAGACTACTCTAGTCTCCATACTTTGTGTGAAATCAACCATTATAGTATCTAACTATCATAAACTTCCGAGTAGCACTATTTTTTCTTGATCACACCAGATCAGTTCTTTACACTATGTATTATCAACGTCAAAAAAAATTTACAATTCTCTTACTTCCACACAAGCAAGAAACATTGGTACTTTTTCTTCCCAAACTACTATTACAAATAGACTTGAGAGAAAAGAAAATACAATTATTATGATTAGATTGTTTTTTTTTTTTATCAAGGTTTCTTTTCAACTTAGGTTTGAGATTTTTGATGAAGAACTCATGAATGATTATGATCCAAAGATATATTGAGAGAGATAAAGTTGTTGTTTGTGAAGAGTTTATGAGAAACTTTTGATCCAAAGAGTTTATGATCCAATGATATATTGAGAGAGATAAAGTTGCAATGGTTGAATAGAAACTTTTCATTGAAAGATGTAAAGCTTAGCTATTGAAACAATGTAACCATTGCGCCTATTCATAAAGAACACAAAGGTTGGTGTGTCCAGTTGATATAGTTGGTGGAGGCGAATTGAATCTAAAGGTTAGTGTGTCCCGCACACATTTTTGAATTTTTGTGCACTCTTCATCATGTTAATCTTCATCATCTTCTTGGTCAAGTTATTGCAGCAGACCCCAACAGATTTTGTCGAAAGGACAAGGAACACCTACACTCAACTAAGACCAAAGCACTAAGGCATAAATGGATAATAAATTTGAGAAATTATTAATTAGATGTAATTATATTTAAGCATTCTGTCGATGTCAAACATTGACTTGTATTATTTAATTACCCTCAAAATAAAATTGAGATTGGATTAAGGATATTTTATTATGGTTTGCTTCCATTCTATTGGGTAGAGCATTATTTTTTCCAGATTATTCCCTTACCTTGTTGGTGATTGTAGACCTATCATTCGATTTAAATCTAATTTTATTGTCAAGTTTGTAATGTGATGAATCGTAAACTGTTTTAATCCAAAACTTTGAACATTATATCTCACTTATGTGTTGCTACCTTCAATCTTAAATATAAAAGAAATTTGGCAAACAAAAATTAATGTATCTAATAAAAAAAATTGTAATAGACACAACTACTTTTGAATGGAGTTTGAATGTGAATATCCTATCCTATCAGATACATATGTAGCTGCCTCTGCCTACTAAACATTTTAAGAAGGAGACGGAACGCAACTGTAATTCACACGTCAAGCTAAAAAGATTTTCAACATCAACTTTATTTTAATTAGCATGGACGAGAAACACTTGTGTAGACCAAGACCAAGAATTTTGGTTTGGTCACACACAAAGAGAGAAGAGAGAAGAGAGAGAAGAGAGAAGAGAGAGAAAATGTAGAAGAGATAAGAGAAAAGAGAGAAGGAGAAAATCTTGTGTGTGTGACCAAACCAAAATTTTTGGTCCTAGTCCACACAAGATTTTCTCAGCATGGACCACTTCCTATTCCCACAGCTACCACGCACATTTACATGCATCATAATCACATGAATTGACCTATCTTCTTAGTTAAAGACAAACATGGTATATTCACTATAACTTTCACATCTCCAATTATCACTAAGCGCCACTACACAACTAGTTTCAAGCTGGACCAACAAAAATAGCTGATTTCAAATATACTTGTTTTTTAACCAAGGAAACTCTAAATTAGTGACCATTACAATATACTATGGTTGGCATCTTTCTAGAAAGTGAACCCTGCCAATAATTTGTTTATTTTGTTGTGAATTGAAATCATTGTTTACTACCACACATTTTCAAATTTCTTAGCAAGAAGATACTCCAACAAAGATACCATAAAAACTCATGTTCATAATTAAATTTGGTTATAAATGGAAATATGGAATGAACACATACCAGAAGAATTTATCATTATTAACAAGAAAAAAGTACATTAATTGAGCACTACTAAATTTAGAAGAAAAAAAAGTTAAAAAACCTACAAATTTGGACCAATCAACTGGTTTAGATGAAACTGAATTGCTTCTTACACAGAAACATTTCCTGTTTTTTCATGTTGATTCATGCATGGCATCACACAAAGCTATTTCTTTCTTCTCTTGTTGATCCATTGTATCACAAAGAACAATCCCTATAGTCTCTGGCAAAATGAACAATGTAAAATTGGACAACATTATAACAACTCCAAACACACCATACGAGTAAATATTGTTTTTCCTCCCCGCCGATATCAAAAAGGGACAGAATATGCAACCGAACACAATAGCTTGTCTCACCAACGACGTTGTTGTGTTCCTCACACATGTCGGAAACAACTCTATAATGTATATGAGAAACACATTATAAGCCGTACAAGCGCCGAAAAATGCAACCATTGCTAAAACCACTTTAGCAGCTGGTACTCTATTCTCCAAAACAGCACACATCACACAACAAATTCCACCTAATATAGAAAACACAAGAATTGAAGGTTTTCTTCTATAGTTTTCCAAGAAATATGTTGCTACACAAGAAGGTAACTCCATTGAAGCACTAAAAACTACTGCCAAATAAATGTTGAATCCTAAATTTCCAACAGCTAGCGGCATACCGAAATAAACCATTCCAAGTCCAATTCCAAGGATCATAACAGCTATCATTCTTATAACAGCCCATCTTTTATGAAACAATTCTCCTATTGATGAGTAAAGTTGAAAAAATGAAACTTTTTCTTTTGGGGGCAGTTTGGGTAAATTCGAAGCTAAATTAACGCTATCATCATCAGCACTTTCTTCAGAAGAAACTTGTTTGAGCATTTTCAAAATTTCTTTCTCTCGACCTTGCATAACAAGCCACCTAGGCGACTCAGTAACAAAGAGATAAGCAATGACAGAGTAACATATAGCAGGAACTGACGACCAAATGTAAAGAGATTTCCATGAAGAGTTTCGGTTAATATAAGCGAAACCAGGTAAAGACATGTACCCCATTGTGAAAGTAAAATACTCAACAATTCCAACTCTAAACCGCCATTCAGCGCTAACTTTCTCGGTAAGCAAAACAAGAACACATGTCCCGATGGATGAACGCCAGAAACCAGTCAAGAATTTCATGGCGGAGTAAATCCAAACATTTGTTGAAAAGATTATGAGCATGGAAGTTATTGACATTGAGACACAAGAAAAGATTAGCATGTTTTTTCTACCAATAGATGAATCAGCTAATGCTGCAAGAAAAAAAGAACCAAGAAGACAACCTATAAAGAAAGAAGATTGTGGTAAACCAGTGATGAATGTGCTAGCACATTCAAGATTCCAATGAGAAATGATTGTGTTTGAAGGGTGTGTGTCCCAAGACCAAGAAGATCTTGGGAGTTTACAAATATCAGAGGATGGAGTGCATGTTGAATTTGTGCAGTGCCATTTTGGATAATTATCAGTGTAAATGCTTATGAATGATTGTTGTGCATCAAAAAACATTGCAACTGCTACAAGAACAGCTTGTAAGAAATCCATCCACCCAAAATTTGATAAACTTTTTTCTATAATTTCATCCCATGATAAAATTGGTTTCTTTTCTTGCTCAATAGAATGAGATTCAGGTACATTAATTTGTACTGAACCTTCCATAGCTATTGAAAATGTTTTTTGGTATTTTTTTTTTTTTTTGTATGATGATGTTTGAGGTTGTGGAATGTGAGTGATGTGATGGGTGTGTGGTTTTATAGTGCACAAAGACAATTTAAAATCTACTATTTTTTTTGACTCAATTTCTGAAATCTATTAGTAATACTGTAGATGGTGTTATTTTGGTGGCTATAAGATATAGGCCATTTGCAAGTGGTTGGTTACCACCATGGTGGACCGGGAATATTATAGGATAATGCACTGAGATTTATGAGGTTTATTATTTATTTTATTTTTTCAAAGGCTGAGGTTTTTTTATTATTATTGGTGGTACATTAGTATTTTTTTTTTTTTGTTTTTTATTATTATCAGTTCTATGTTTCCTTTCTCTTTTCTATGCATCACATTTTTTAGTTTTTTTTTTTTAAGTATTTATGTCCTTTTGATTTTCTTTCTAACTATTTCGTACTCCTTCATTTTTTAATTTGTGACTGTCATTTTTTTGGGAGCATCTTACTTATAAATCAATGAAATATTGATGTAGTCTTTGAAATTGACAATTTTCTATTACATTAACTTCTCCAATATAATTTTTAAAATCAATTTCAAAATGATTAATATGATAAAAAAATTAATTTTATTTTTAAATTTCATTGAAAATAAATTGATTTCGTATAATATCCGTGTTTAATTTATGATTCACTCTAGTTATTTTTCAGTCCTTCAAATTATATCTTATTTTTCATTCTTATATACTCCCTCCGATCACTATTATAAGCAAAACTTCACTTTTTAGGTTCATTCAATAAATGATGTATGTGGTTTATATATAGACCACATACATCATTTATTGAATGAATCTAAAAAGTCAACTTTTGCTTATAATAGTGACCGGAGGGAGTATATTTTTTGACGCAAACATTATATTATATTGTGAATACTACAAAATGCACCTGCTCAACAAATTTGGTGTTATACATATATCATCACATATTGTGTCAGAAAAGATTTGCTTCCATCTTCTTCGAGTATTGGTCAAGGAACTGTTATTGTCCCCGACGGCTACATTGAACTAATTGCAAATTTGGATCTGCTTTTGAACTCACTCACGTGTGCAACTAACTGGCTTTGCCTCTTTTAAAGTGATGTTCCGATTGCATAAAGATGAAGCAGTTATGCTGTTCAAAATTGATTCCAAGTTAATAAAATTTAATTTAATGAAAATGTTAACAAATGTCTTTTTTTATATTTAAGTAATTCAATGCATTTTATTAGTTAAAATATGTCACATACATTAAGGTACATTATCATTAGTGTGAGAGCTAGCATTATGTGAGGCTACTTCTAACTTGTGAGCGACCACATGCTTCTATAAACAACATAGGAATGCAAACTTGTGAGCGACCACATTAGTTTGCCTCATATTAAACTCAACATAAAAGTTTTCAAATCTAATTTGAAACATTTGTCTACAAGCATCTATAATACATCCAAAATCACTATTATCTTCTACACATGTTCTAAAAGCCAATGTTCCGCAAATCGAGTGTTAACTCTCCGAGTTTACCGAGTTTACTTTTTTAGGTACCAAAATCATGTTAACTCGGAGGTAAACTCGGTTTCTGGTAAAATCGAAAGGTTTGACAAGTTTGACCGAGTTAACACTAGATAAACTAGTGTAAACTTCAAAACCCAATTCCTTTTCTACAAGCTCAAAGACTAAAACGTTTGCTGAATAGTTACCTTTACAATAACACGTTGTTCCTGAGATGAAACATTTCTTTTTCTTTCTTCTCTAAGTTCTCAAACCATGAACAGGGGAGCACATACCAGTTGGGGTTGCGATTCCGACGGTGGAAATTCAGATTTCAACGCCGATGATTGTGACGCCGGTTAGGGTTGCGGTGATGGTATTTGTTGACCTTTTGAAGAAATTAACTAGTTTATTTTTTAGATAGTTTTATTAACAACTTTAGGAACTTGTGAAACTTGCTTTTTTGGATGGTTTTATGGATGGCTTAAACTTTAGAGACTTATGAAACTTGTGATTTTGTGCGTTAATTTTTGTATTTTGATGCTAAGTTAAGCATAACGTTTTATTATGGTAGTTTGGTATAATTTTCCTTTGTAATTAAGTCATATCTTGCATGATTGACCTATTTACAATATTATATTAACTTATATATGTCATGCATATAATAAATTTTATATAATTTTAATTTTAGGTAAACTCGTACGAGTTCTCAAGTCAAGTTTACGAGTCTAGTTTACCTAGGCAAAACGAGTTGAGGTAAACTCTCGAGTTGTAAAACCATGCTAAAAGCATCCACAATCTTCTAATAGTCTAGAGAAAATATACATTTTCAAATTGAAGGTCTGATGTCCACTCTAAAGTCGTACGCAAATCAATTGCTTCAAGAATGGGAATAGGCCAGGCTAGGCCATGCTTTGATAGGTCTAAGCCTGGCCTACAAAAAAAATTGCAAGCATGAGTCTGGCCTATGACCTATCGTAGGCCGGTTTTTATGGTTTGGTCTGGCCTGAAAGCCTATTTACAGGTCTACTACAAATTAAAGTGATTAAATAGTCCATTTTATCTATTTCTAAAAATAGGTCAAATTGACCTAAAAGCCTATTTCACTATAGAATTATGCTCTTTACCCAACCAAAAATGCTCATTCCCAATTGAAATGACTATAACGCCCCTGCGTGAGTTAACTCACGTTGCATGCGTTAACTCTCGCTAGTGTAAATATCTCCGTGAGTTAACTCAAGCTAGTGTAAATCTCTGCGTGAGTTAACTCACACAGATTTAACACTAGCGTGAGTTAACTCACGCAGGGATATTGTTTGAAATTTCAGTTGCGAATGAGTAAAATGTGTTGGGTAAAGAGCAGAATTCTTCACTATAAGGCTTGTCTATCATTAGAAGGCCTTAAAATCCTATCTCACTATAAGGCTTTAAAGCCTATTGAAAAAGTCCATTATGTTTTTTTTCTTGATTTTTATGTTTGATATAATTATATTTTAATATAAATAAATAAATTTGTTAATAATATGCATAAATAGGACAGTCTATCAGATTTTGTAGGCTTTTTTGACTCCTTAGCCTGATCTATTTACTTAAATAGGCTTTTTTTAAAAGCCTAGTCTTTTTCATAAACAGACCAGACTAGGTCATAGGCCCCTGTAGGTCGGCCTGACCTATTCCCAACCCTACTGCTTCTCTTATGCCAACATCACAAAGATGAAAGAACCAAGATATTTTACAAGAACAAAGTCCTATCTTGTTCATATACGAAGAAAATGAGGCATCAATATTGCATTTGTAACGACTGAGTGTTGGCTTTTCCCACCCAACTGTTACCTGACTGTTTAGATCCAACTGGTTTCTGTTAACGAACGTTCCACGACCACCTCAAATAATTTGAGCCAATCTCCAATCCTCAAGAAAGGTGTATTGCTCGTTCACCCACCTGCGTATTTGTTTCGTTATTTTGCTGCTAAAGTTTCATCTTCTTTCTCTTCCATAAACTCCATAAAATTATGGCAAATAGTTGTTCACTTTGGCCCGGACTAAGCTAGTGTACAAGGGTAAAGACTACCACATCTGTATTATAATTTTTGCGAAGAATTCTTGAAGGTGAGAAAAACACAAGAAGGGGGTTGAATTGTGTTTCGAAAAATTCTTCGTTTCTCCTAAAACTGAAACACACTGATCAGAAGCTAAGTGAGACAGCTTCTGAAGTGATAATCAGAATCTGAACGCAGTGGATAAAACAGAGAGAGAGAGAAGAAGAAAGACACAAAGCAATTATACAGGTTCCTTCCACAAACCGGAAGTAGTCCTGTCCCCCTTGCACTTCCAAGGAGAGTTCACTAAAATGTAATATCTGATTACAATTGCTCAAGCACACAGCAAGAGACTTCCTTTGCTCAAGCACACTTTGCAAGAGTCTTCCTATGCTCAAGAACACAATCAAGAGACTTTTATGCTCAAGCACAACTGCAAGAGACTTCTAAACAAACAAGATTACAGAGAAAAATATTTGAGGTTGAACACTTGATATACAATCAGAGGTGCTCACAATACAAATCAGATAAGACTCTAAGACTTAAGAATTTCTAGGATATGACTTGAGAAATAGAAATTATAAGTGAATGCAGAACAATTTCAGCAGAGGTTTGACACTTGTAAAAATGTTGAGAATCTTTCGTTCAGCATTACCAAATCTCTAACTCTTCACTCCTTTATATAGAGGTGTGAAAGAGACGTTGTGAAATTGCCAGCACATCAAAAGAGTCGTTGTTGAAGCTTGATCAATCACCAATGATCTTTTGCCTGATATGGTTATTGTCCTATGAAGAACCAATTTGAAATCCATTCCTAATGCGAAGGAACATCTTTGCAGGCGTAGCTGTATTCTGGAGCTGTTTTCTTGTCTTGTAGCGTGGACACTGCAGAGTAATGGGGATAGTGGTTGTACACTTCGTACAGTTTGTACTGTGTCAACTCTCTTTGAAGATAAGCATCCAATGCCTTCAAATGTTCACCAAAATGACTGTTGCATTACATTCCCAGTCTTCTGCATTGCTTTCGATTCCAATAGACAGCTTTTGAAATGTTAATTCTTGAATCTTCAGTTAGTGGTGATTTTCAGCTTCTGATGAGCTTCAGCTTCTAATGAAGTCGCTTCTGAACTACTCGCTTCTGATGAGCTTCAGCTTCTGATGACGTCATCCATCTTCAGGAGCACTTTGACTTCAGGAGCACTTTTAGTCTTCAGGAGCACTTCTCTTCAGACGCTTTAAGCTTCCTTTTCTTGATTCCTTAGTTCTCATTTGTTCTTCAGAACCTTTATATGATGTAAATTTTTAACTATGGTCCTGGACACTTGAACAAATATTAGATAGTCCAATTGACAATTTTTAATACCTTGTTATCATCAAAACTCTCTAAGGTTTATTGTTAAACACATTTTGTTCCAACAATTTCCCCCCTTTTGATGATGACAAACAATAATATTTAAAATTTGATCAATTGTTGTTAATCTAATTAACAAGTTGACTTTGGGGTTCTGAGGTTTGTAAGCTCAGAGTCTGAGGTTTGTAAGCTCTAACTCCCCCTGAGTCTGATAGTCTTTAAGGTGAGGTTTGTAAGCTGCCCCTAAGTTCTATCCAGGTTAATTAAATTCTTTTAACGCACAATAATATTTCAAAATGAAAGAATTAGATTATAGATAAGAAGAATGGTTCACTTAATTTAATTTGAAATTTGATACTCCTTCTTTTGTTCATAGCTTATACCTTTCAGGTAAAAATGATAGAAGTTTTTCAAAATAATTTTCAAATATCATTAATGGGGCTCAGCGCCTTTAAATACTATCACTTATACTCCCCCTTTTGTCATTAGCAAAAAGAAAAAATACACACTAAAGACAAAAAGATATTGAGAAAAACTCAAACATGGAGAGAGTATAGACTATAATAAAACAATCAGAGCAAAAAGTATCAGAGCAGAACAGTAATATAGATCAAAGCAAATCATGTCATTGATAGGGCCAAACCGCAAGTGCACGGCCTATCGAAGTAATAGTAGTAAGTAGAGTATCGTTCCGCTAAGGAGTTGTTCAATTTAATTAACTTTTTAGAAAATGATTAGAGGAGAAAGAAATAAGAAGTTTGAGAGTGCAGTCTGTTGGAGAGCATACCCATCTCAGCAGCATCTTCTTCAGAGTCTGAACCATATGGTTCTTCTTCTTCAGATTCAACTACTTTGAGAGCTTTTGATGACTTGCCTTTGGATTGAAGAGCTATTGATTTACTCTTCTTAGTAGACTCATGTTCATTAAGACTTAACTCATGAACTTTGAGAGAACTAACAAGATCTTCAACACTTAAAGTATTTAAATCTTTAGCTTCCTCAATGGCAGTCAACTTTGGTCTCCATCTAGCAGGCAAACTTCTGAGTATCTTACTCACATGATCAAGAGCAACATAACTCTTCTTCAGTATTTGTAGTCCAGAGACTAGGGTTTGAATCCTTGAGTACATCTCCTCAATAGTTTCATCATCCTTCATTTTGAACAATTCATACTGATGTACAAGCATAAAAGCCTTTGCTTCTCTGACTTTCTTGCTGCCTTTATAGTTAGCACAAAGAGAAGCAAACATTGCTTTAGCAGTTGACTTGTCACTCATCTTCATATATTCTGCTTTAGGAATAGCAGTGACAAGTGCTCCTCTGATGATATGATGCTTCTTGTAAATCTTCTTCTGAGCAGGGGTATGTCTCTTTCTATCAACAGCAGCTCCTTCCTCATCAAGAACCAAGTCATCACCAACACCTTCTTCAAGTATGTCCTATAGTTCTTCATCTAAACACATGATATAGATGTAGAAGTTGGATTTCCACCAAGAAAATTCTTCAGGGTCTCCATTAAACTTAGGAATCTTTCCTACGCTGGATTTCTTGTTGTCACCATAATCATATGGAACATTGTTGTTGTTGTGGCCAGATCCATTACCAGAAACAGATGATTCACCAGACATGTTTTTCTCAGATCTTTTTCTGTTACACTGTTAAGTGTTGAGATAACAGACCAAGGCTCTAGATTCCAATTGAATGTGAGAAAAACAAAGAAGGGGGATCGAATTGTGTTTTGAAAAATTCTTCGTTTCTCCTAAAACTGAAACACATTGATCAGAAGCTAAGTGAGACAGCTTCTGAAGTGATAATCAGAATCTGAACGCAGCGGATAAAACAAAGAGAGAAGAAGAAAGACACAAAGCAATTATACAGGTTCCTTCCACAAACCGGAAGTAGTACTGTCCCCCTTGCACTTCCAAGGAGAGTTCACTAAAATGTAATATCTGATTACAATTGCTCAAGCACACAGCAAGAGACTTCCTTTGCTTAAGCACACTTTGCAAGAGTCTTCCTATGCTCAAGAACACAATCAAGAGACTTTTATGCTCAAGCACAACTGCAAGAGACTTCTAAACAAACAAGATTACAGAGAAAATATTTGAGGTTGAACACTTGATATACAATCAGAGGTGCTCACAATACAAATCAGATAAGACTCTAAGACTTAAGAATTTCTAGGATATGACTTGAGAAATAGAAATTCTAAGTGAATGCAGAACAATTTCAGCAGAGGTTTGGCACTTGTAAAAATGTTGAGAATCTTTCGTTCAACATTACCAAATCTCTAAGTCTTCATTCCTTTATATAGAGGTGTGAAAGAGACGTTGTGAAATTGCCAGCACATCAAAAGAGTCGTTGTTGAAGCTTGATCAATCACCAATGATCTTTTGCCTGATATGGTTATTGTCCTATGAAGAACCAATTTGAAATCCATTCCTAATGCGAAGGAACATCTTTGCAGGCGTAGCTGTATTCTGGAGCTGTTTTCTTGTCTTGTAGCGTGGACACTGCAGAGTAATGGGGATAGTGGTTGTACACTTCGTACAGTTTGTACTTTGTCAACTCTCTTTGAAGATAAGCATCCAATGCCTTCAAATGTTCACCAAAATGACCGTTGCATTACATTCCCAGTCTTCTGCATTGCTTTCGATTCCAATAGACAGCTTTTGAAATGTTAATTCTTGAATCTTCAGCTAGTGGTGATTTTCAGCTTCTGATGAGCTTCAGCTTCTGATGAAGTCGCTTCTGAACTACTCGCTTCTGATGAGCTTCAGCTTTTGATGACGTCATCCATCTTCAAGAGCACTTTGACTTCAGGAGCACTTTTAGTCTTCAGGAGCATTTCTCTTCAGACGCTTTAAGCTTCCTTTTCTTGATTCCTTTGTTCTCATTTGTTCTTCAGAACCTTTATATGATGTAAATTTTTAACTATGGTCATGTACACTTGAACAAATATTAGATAGTCCAGTTGACAATTTTTAATACCTTGTTATCATCAAAACTCACTAAGGTTTATTGTTAAACACATTTTGTTCCAACAATTCTATCAATTTCGTCCCATAAATTCACATCACGAGAAACCTACACAACATTAGGACACACGAGAAGAATATGAATGTTATCCTCATAATTACTTCCACGTATTTCACAATATGTTTTGGTTTTCTTTCACGTCTCTACATCTCACCTAGCAGATCGGATTTTGCCCAAATGCCTTTGAGATGCTCTGGATTGGCTTCTAGCGCATGTACTTGCATCGCATTGTTCCGCATAAGTGTAATTATGTTCAAAACATAAAAAAAAAAGGTGCGGTTAAAAAAAATTCATACGTTCTGGGCCGAATCAAACTTTCCAGAATATCTTCGAATGATCAGACCAAAGAAGGGTCCCATTTGACTAGTCCTTTAGAACTGTATTGACCAAATATTGAGAACATGATTCGTACGCCGTCGCCGTTCTTGAGCTTCATCTGGGTGAATCAGACACTTCCATTTGAGTCGGTCGATGGGCAACGATACTCAACACTGTCTACCCACCTTGTGTATCTGGGGTTGAGTGGTAGATGGAGGTTGGTTTGTAAGAGGTTTGAGGGAGTTGATTTGTGTTTTTGTGTTTTAATCAAATGTGGAAGTTGTTGTTTCTGTTCTAGAATATAACATAAACACAACAGCAGTTAACTGTCGTTGACTTGAGTGAACGTCACTTAACCACCGCTGATAGTGAACGGTAGTTAACTGATGTTGAGGATTAAAAACGTCAATTTAGGATCTCTGAAAGCAATTCTAGGATGTCTAAATAGCAATTTTCAAATTAATATTGCTAGCCGTAATGGTAACGGGGTTGTCCATGGCCTTTCTAGAGTAGCTTTACCTAGGCCCAAATATACTTTGCTAGATAACTTTCCCTTTGTAATATGCCTACTCTCCACCTTCAAATAAAAAACATTATTAATATTTGTTTGTTTATTCAATAAATAAAATTCATTTTTCCATAGTAATGACAATTGTCACTCCATTTTCTCTGCTGATATCAATATAGTATTAAAATGTACTATGAATTCATCATTGCATCATCTATATGATTCACATGCTAGCTTTGTTTCCTAGAAACACATTTAATTATAATTCTTATATTAGTCAAAATACAACAAATTAAAAGCAATTACAATGATTCACATACTAGCTTTGTTGCCTAGAAACACATATTTAATTATAATTCTTATATTAGTCAAAATACAACAAATTAAAAGCAATTACAACGATAATGAAGAGCAAACTCATAACTTTCTTGGTGCTTTTGCTATTAATCTCGGTGTCAATTCTGCCTTAAACTCAGAACTTATTGCAGCAATGGTAGCCATTGAAATTGCAAATCTTAAGAACTGGCATAACTTGTGGCTGGAAACTGACTCCATGCTGGTTTTCCTGGCTTTCAAATATATTGGCATAACTTTTTTTTTCTCTCATATTTATAGGGAGGGCAATCACTGTGCAGACCAGCTTGCCAACTTAGGTTTAGAATTGCCTTCTTATTCTTGGTTCAACACTGTTCCTCCTCAGGTTAATGTTGAATTGGGGAGGAATAAGACAGGCTTCCCTAACTATAGATTTTGCTAAGCTCTTCTTGAGGATTTTTTGTTTTATGTCCCCCCTCAATCTTTTGTACTTATGTTTTTCCTTTCTTCTTTAATATATTTTCTGGGGGTGTCGGCTTTCTAGCTGCATCTTCCTTTGTTTAAAAAAAAAAAAAAAAAAGCAAACAATCTTGATAATTATTCTACCAATATTTTAATTATTAAGTACTAGCGTTAGACAAGTACAACTTGTCCCCTCTTTTTATTGTGCTAATACATGTAAATTATTAAAAAAGAAATTATGAAATTTAGATTTTAATAAAAATTAGTTAGATTGTGATTAAAATATGTATAGATATTTTTGACGTAAACTCTTATCTTTTTCAATGACACCAACAAGATATCATTATTAGTAAATTTGTTTTCGGGTATAATTGGAATAACAAAAAATCTTGCCCAAAATCTCTCATTCTCCTTATATAGTGTTATAGATAATATTGTTCATATAATAGTGAGGTGGTTCATATTTTGATGGTATTTAACAATTTTTTTAATTAATAATTTAGATAATATTATAAAAAGGATAAAAATAGTAAATAAAATACTTTAAGTGAAAGGTTAAATTGGAAAGGGAAAATGTCAGTCCATATTCATTTTTTTTTTTTTGAAGAAATGTCAGTCCATATTCATGTATTTTCTTTATATAGTATAGATATTGTTCATATTGTAGTGAGGTAGTCCTATTTTAATAGGATTTAATTTTTTTATATTTTAAATAATTTTATTTAAGGATAAAATAGTAAATAAAATAGCTTAAATAAAAGGTAAAACAGTTAAGAAAAAAGCCAACCAAACTCATTTATTCTTTTTATATACTATATAGTATAGATTAAAATTTTCATACTTTCTTCAAAACCATAATTTTCTCTTGTGCTAATTATGGGCCAGCCTTGTACAAGTGCAACAAAGGTCTTCAAATATATAGGGGTCTCAAAATTTGAAAAAAAAAAAAAAAAACTTGTACTTACAGACAAAATCAATCACTAAATATCATTTTTCCGTTTGTAAGGTCTGGAAGACAACGATTTTGCTATCAATTATGCATTGTCCATAGATAATTGTTTGTTTGTCTGTGGGTAAAAGTCATTTAAACCAAGATTTAGTTGTCTGTCACTATAAGTAGTGTTAGATTTTTTTAATTTTTTTAAAATGAAAATTGTCAAGATTATAGCGGGACTTCCAAATGTTGTCGAGGACGACCCTACTAATTATATACGTTTCTGACTTTGTTTGAGTCACAATAGTCACAACCTAATCTCCTAAAAAGATCAGACACAAGAAAAGAACAGAACACTAGCTAAGTCATGGCAGCAGCAGTGATTAAAGTGGCAGCTCTTTCTGGTTCCCTCAGAAAAGCTTCGTACCACTCAGGCCTTATCCGTGCTGGTTCTCTCTTTGTCTTCTTTTGTTTTGTTCAAGTGTTTCTTCTTTTATATGTTGTAGTATTGAATTTGCATGGTTGATGATGATTGCAGCAATTGAATTGAGTAAAGGAGCAATTGAAGGCATTGAGATTGAGTTCATTGATATTTCAACTCTACCAATGTATAACACTGATCTTGAAAACAAGGGAACTTATCCACCTGTTGTTGAAGCTTTTCGCCACAAGATTCTTCAAGCTGATAGTGTTCTTTTTGCTTCTCCTGAGTATAATTACTCTCTCACAGGTACTATTTTCTTGTGCTGCTATATAAATTGATCTAGATTTTATTTTTTTGGTTAGAACAACAACCAATAATAGAAGAATAAAAGAAACTGAAAAATCGCATGACAGTGAGACAAAATCTTTGTTCACGTAATTCAGCCAATGATACGTACTACATTTGCGACTATATAGCAACTATAGTCCCGTATATTTCTTTTGATGAATTAAGGTTTACACTGTTAGAGCCAATATATAGTACTTAGGTCCAGATTACAACAATACACCTGCATCGGACATCGAGGGAATACCACCCCGTCGCCCCTTCGCTAGCAAAGCTCCTTCACCGCCACTTGCCACTCTTCGGTGTCTATATATGAGTCATACTTAACAATTTTTATAATGGTCGTTTCTATCTGTTTGTTCCTTTGAAATTGTAATAGTTTGGGGTGAATCTCTGTTGATAGTCTCAACATTTCAATGGTGCCCTACATGATAGCTTTAGCGCTTGTTTGGTAATGCGTAGGAACATTTTTCTCACGTCCAATGACTTTCCACCATGATCATTTCAAAGCTACAAATTTTCAAAGTGAAAGAACCCACAAACGGTGGACAATTCCGATGAAAAAGCGGTTGGATATGGCTCAGGGATAATAGCATAATCTGAACCGTAGTATTTAAATGGTATAAAGAAACTGCGGCCATTCTACATTCGGAGATATAGACACAAAAGGCCGAACTTCCTCATCAAACATTCTGCATTCTTTGTTTGCATTTTTTGTATATTTTTTCTTTTGAATCAGGATTGCTATTCTAACAGAAACAAACACAGACATTGTGTGCGATTTCTACCGACCAATTTGTAATAAAAAGAATTAAGACTATGAATTAATCTTGAGATACATAAGTTTATTTCCATCTTCACCTTTATTTTGTGTTTAGCTCCTTTGAAGAATGCAATTGATTGGGCATCTAGACCACCAAATGTTTGGGCTGGAAAAGCAGCTGCAATCATAAGCACTGGAGGAGACTTTGGCGGTGGAAGATCGCAATATCATCTACGCCAAGTTGGAGTGTATATCGATCTTCATTTCATCAATAAACCTGAGTTCTTTCTAAGAGCATTTCAGCCACCTGCAAAATTCAATGATGACGGCGATTTGATTGATGAAGAGGCTAAGGATAAGCTTAAGCAGGTTCTTTTATCTTTGCAGGCATTTACTCTGAGACTTCAAGGCAAAAGCTGAGCCTTAAATTACTCTAATGCACTAGAAATTGTTCAAATATCAATATGATTTTGGACTTTGGATATGTCAATGTCATTCAGAATGTGCATGCCATTACAACAATGATGAGAACCTTGAAAATGTATTATTTCCTCACATACATTTTGAATAATAATGTGAATAATGATTAATTAGACCAAATTATTCACATCGGTCAAACCTAAATCATCTGCTTGATATATACTGAGTTTTTTGGTTTCAAGATATATTGGTTATGTTATGAGTACAATTCATAAAGTTTCTCTTCAAAGTTGTTGAAATTCAATTCCATATTTAGATGATTTCATTAAATTATTCACATTTGTTCTCCCCAAGCATATTAAAATTCATCAAGATCAATATGTGCATTTGATTTAGCTCACTGAATCAAAACTACTACCCTAAATCAATACCTGTGATTGTAAGAAACTAAAGATTTTTGAACTACATGTTTTTTATAAGCATTTTAACTTCATATTAAATTGGTGTCTAGTTATAATATGTTTAACTGTGCCAGATTTGATATCATGCCACATCAAGAGAGTGGAAAGGAATTCTACCATTGAGGTTGTAAAATACAACTGTAGTTTTTTTGTTATACAAAACACAACTATAGTTAATATATATTAACATCCCACCATTTGTTGAGTCGATTCTTCTTCAGCTTCCTCTATGAGCCAATGTGTTGCAGTGCTCCCTAGGATTGTTTATTGTATTAGCACTGAATGTAGTTGTATGGCTATCTGCAAGTTGCTTGGCGATTTGTCAAATTTGTACCTTTAAACCTTTGATAGAGGCATCAGTATTCATCTAATAGTCCATGAACATTTTGATGAACTGGTTGAGGGTGTCCTCCAGCTTAAGCGTTCTATCCACTTGAGAGTCTTGCTGATTCGGTAAAATTTGATTGCAGGGCGTATGTCTTTGATGGTTGTTGTTTCCCCTCTAAAAGTTGTTACCATACTGATTCTGATTCTGATAAGGATACCGATTCTATCTGTATTGATTGTTGATTTAATTTAATTCTTCTTCAGGAGGACATTATTCGGTTTGATGAGGTCATGCACATAACTTTCATTTCATTACTTAGCTTGCTGATCTTGAATACTTTTGATTTGTTGTGGAATCTTTTCAATTTGATAGGTGAGTTCTTCCACAGTGCTGCTTAGAAGCTTCTTTGTGTGAGCAGAACATCATTGGTCTCAAGCTCTAGAATGTCGGACTTCTTTGTATGATGACCTCGACTGTGCTCTGACTTTTTATCATTGACAGCCATGGATTTTATGATCTTAATGTCATCATATGAACTCTTTGACATGAGTGTGTCTCCTTCTGTTGCACAGAGCAAGAGTTTATATTGTTTATGATGAGCATTTCTAAATATATGGATTTGAGTGATGTCATTAAATCCATGGCCATGACATTTACGAACCATTGATTTGAATCACTCCCATGCCTCGCATAATATTTCATTTAAACCTTGTGTAAAGACAGTGATTATTATCTTAGCCTCATGAATTCTACTCTATGGAAAAAACCTAATTTTGATGAATTTGTCTTCTGGAGTGTTCCAATTTGTCACTGTTGTTTCTAGTTGATTCAAATTTTATTCTTTGGCCTGTGCAATGAGAGAACGAAGGAATAACCTAAAATACAAGTGTTCTTCTTTGTTGTCTTACGCTCCTGGACTTTCAACAGTCTCATATAACTTTACTAGGTGATTTATTGGATCTTCATGATCCACTCCCATGAATGGATTTGAGTGTAGAAGTTGGATGACTCGTGTCGTGATCTCCATCTGCCTTTGATTGTTTCTAGGTTATGATGATCGAGCGAACCTCCTGGGACCATTGTTGTTCATAGCTGGTGTTGGTATTTCTTCGTTGTTGGTGTCCATGTTGATGAGCTTGTTTCTTCATTCTCTCTGCTTGGCCTCTGTTTTTCCTTTCGGTTCTTTCGATCTCGGGATCAAAAAGCAGCTTACCTTCAGGTATTTTGCCTTTCATATGAAGACAATCAAACTACTATACCGGTAATTAGTAGCCAACTGCGTTTTTGAACTTAAAAATAGAATTTAAAACAAACTAAAATATTTACAGTTTTTCCCTTGTTCGTTGGGCGAACTAGTTTTGCCTAGTGAATGGAGCAGAACAAAGAAATTATATACAAGCTTATAAAAATTGTAATCAAGCGATATCAAAGCTAATTTGACATAGTCCTCGGAAACGCCGCCATTTGATAAATATAATTTACCTATCATCGTACAACATTAAATATTATGTCGGTTTTATCAAATGTCAATTGTATCAAACCACAAAGACCGCACATAGTTTCGATATTGCTCAAATACGCAAAAATTCTAAATTAAGTTTGTACAAGTTGTTTTGATATCATGATTGCAAATAAAATACAGCAAGATAGAGAAAATTGTGTTGGGATTGTATTTCAATAGCTTTTCATCTAATGTTTGCTTTTAATCGATCATATATTTTTTATGCTTCAGATATAACCCCACTTATCCCTGAGCATACGCTCCATCCATGGACAACGATGCAAGATTCATCGAACCAACTAACTCTCGATGCTTGGTGGCAAAATAGTCGATTGTTTTTATCGCATGCGCTCAAGTGGTTATACATGAATATAGATTGAACCTCTATTCCTAGGGTGATAGCATCTATACATGAGTTAAATTGTGTCCCTTAGATAATAAGGAAATTCCTT
Organism: Medicago sativa; assembly: GCF_051527215.1. Classification (NCBI taxonomy): domain Eukaryota; kingdom Viridiplantae; phylum Streptophyta; class Magnoliopsida; order Fabales; family Fabaceae; genus Medicago; species Medicago sativa. The sequence goes on along the minus strand of NC_140756.1, from coordinate 30,586,628 downwards.
GCTCAAACTAAATCAAAAGTTCATTTGCAAAGTGTTTGTCGGTAAAAGTATTAAGAATGGATTTAAAGCAAATATTATATTGAATGCATAAATCATACGCAACCAACAAGATTAAGAGTACTACATAAAACCCTATCCACTTAAGTTTAATCCCAAAAAAAAAAAAATAGTTACTCATGGAGAGCATAACTAACATGAGAAGGTTGATATGTGTTGGAGAAGCATCAACAAGTTTGAATCCAAGCTCCATAGCCCTCCTATGGTGTAGCTCAAAAAGTGATAACTTGAAATTTCTGATGACACATATATTTATAAAGTTCCTGCAAGTAAAGGTTCGCTAAGCAAAGTGATGCTCGCGTAGCGAATAGAGCTTTCTTCATCGGAGGGAAAAGTCAATTGTCTTCTGATATTTTGTAAATCTATTTTAGTTCGCCTAGAAAACCATCGCTTTCCTAGTGAACCAACTTTGGCAAATCTCCCTAGAACTCTATTCTGGTTTGCTTTTACATCGCTATAGCTCACCTAGCGAATAGAGTTTTGCCCAAATGTCTTTGAGATGCTCTGGCTTGGCTTCTTGTGTGTGTACTTGTATCACATTGTTCCGCATAAGTGTAATCGAGTCCAAAATCAACAAAAAGGTGTGCTAAATAAAACATAATGGCTTTCTCGCATAATTTGTAACATAAACTATATTACATATAATCGAGGGTTTTTGTATTAGATTACTTGTAAAGCTAGTCAATAGAGTGTTATGGAAAATAATTGTAATTTGAAACTTATCACAGATCGGCCATACTAACTTCTTCATCTGGTTCCTCCACATAAGCCCTGATTTCTCCAAAGGTCCTAGGTTGAATCAAACTTTCCTGAATATCTTCGAATGATCTGACCAAAGAAGCGGCCCATTTGACTGGTTCTTTAGAATTGTACTAACCAAATATTGAGAACATGGTTCTCATGTCGTCGTCGTTCAGCTTCATCTAGGTGAATCAGACACTTCCATTTGAGTCGGTTGATGGACGACGATACTCAACATTGTCTATCCTCCTTGTGTCTATGTGGTTGATTTGACTAATAATGTGAATGTTAAGGGACTATGAACACTTACTTGCTATATGATTGATGGGTTTATTGAATTTGAAGAAATTAGATGGAGGGGAGGTTGGTTTGTGGGACTTTTGAGGGAGTTGATTTGTGTTTTTGTGTTTTAATCAAATGTCGGAGTTGTTGTTTCCGTTTTGGAATATAACAAGAACACAACAGCAGCTAATTCCCGCTGGTTTTAGCGAATGACAGTTAACTACCGCTGGCAGCGAATAGTAGTTAATTGCCGTTAAAGGTAAAAACGTCAATTTAGGATTCCTAAGAGCAAACACAGAGAGTCTAAATAGCAATTTTCAAATTAATATTGCTAGTCGTAATTGTGAATGGGCTGTCCGTGACCTTTCCAGAGTAGCTTTACCTAAGCCCAAATATACTTTGCTAGATAACTTTTCTTCTATAATACTCCCTCCGGTCCTATTTAAAAAAAAAATGATTTTTTAGGTTCATTGAATAATTTATGTACTTGGTCTATACTATAGACCAGATACATCAATTATTCAATGAATCAAAAAAGTTAATTGTTCTTTTAAATAGGACCGGAGGGAGTATGTGCATACTCCCCCACCTTCAAATTAATGAGGGTATGGCTAAACATTAATAATATTTATTTTATTTTTAGATATTTAATAATATTTATTTGTTTATTCAATATATAAAATTCATTTTTCCTCTTCCAAAAATATGACTTCAACTAGATAGAACTCAGAAAATTTAGTCATTCATCACCAGATATATTGATTGCTTGAAGTTTTAAAAGTATGGTCTACATTCCTTAGGTGATAGTTCTCAATTTCACTTCTTTGTTTGAACATTCTTAGAAATCTAATTGGAATTGAAATACATGTTGTTCCAACCTCAAGTCCAAGACCACAACATGCATTTTCGAGGTATTTTCTGATTTTAGCCTTGTTCCTTTAAGGCACATGGTTTGATTGAAAAGTGAGAATATTGTTTTATAAACTAAGAACCACATATATTACCAAGCAATGTAAACTTTTTTGGTGTCCCAAAAAACACATGTATTAATAATGAGCCATATATTAGTCAAATTACGTTTCTGACTTTGTTTGAGTCACAAAAGTCGCAACATAATCTTCTATAAAGAACAGGCAAGAAAAGAAAAGAACATAATCTCTAAGTCATGGCAGCAGCAGTGATCAAAGTGGCAGCTCTTTCAGGCTCCCTCAGAAAAACTTCATACCATTCAGGCCTTATCCGTGCCGGTTCGTCTTCTTTTGTTTTGTAAGTGTTACTTCTTTGATATGTTTACAAATTGTTGTAGTATTGAATTTGCATGGTTGATGATGATTGCAGCAATTGAGTTGAGTAAAGGAGCAATTGAAGGCATTGAGATTGAGTTCATTGATATTTCAAATCTACCCATGTACAACACTGATCTTGAAAACAAGGGAACTTATCCACCTCTTGTTGAAGCTTTTCGCCACAAGATTCTTCAAGCTGATAGTGTTCTTTTTGCTTCTCCTGAGTATAACTACTCTGTCACAGGTACATTTTCTTGTACTTCTGTAATGATTTAGATTGTTTTTTTGATATAACAGCTCCTTGTAATAGAAGAAGAAAAGAAACGAAAAATCGCAAGATTATGAGACACGATTTTTGTTCAAGAAGTTCGGCTTCAGCCAATGATTCCTACCTTTGCAACTATTTATATAATACTATGATTCCTCTTGGTCTTGGTAGGCAACCCTCCCCACGTTGATACATCCCTCAGTACCAATGACATATTTGATTGCAAATGGATGACTCTAGTTTGTTCTAGGCCATAATTGTAATTTTTTGGGTTGAATCTCTGTTGACACTATCAACATTTAAAGGGTGCCCTACCTGATAGCTTTAGCGCATGTTTAGTAATGCGTTGGGAACATTTTTCTCGCGTCCCAACAACACCGTGATCATTTCAAAGCTGCAAATTGTCAAAGTGAAGGAACTTAACGGTGGACAATCCCATTGCAAAAACGATTGCATATGGCTCACGGATAATATCATAATATGAACTGTAGTATTTAAATACAAGTTATACACTGTAAACTTAAAATGAACTGCAGCCCTTCTAAATTCGGAGATATAGTCACAAATGATCGAACTTCCTTATCAAACACAGACTTAGTGTGCCATTTCTACCTATCAATTTTTTAATTACAAAAAATGAATTAAGACTGTGAATGAATCATGAAATATATATAAAGCTTATTTCCATCTTCACCTTTGTTTTGTGTTTAGCTCCATTGAAGAATGCAATTGATTGGGCGTCTAGACCACCAAATGTTTGGGCTGGCAAAGCAGCTGCAATCATAAGCACTGGAGGAGACTTTGGCGGGGGAAGGTCACACTATCATCTACGCCAAGTTGGAATTTATATTGATCTTCATTTCATCAATAAACCTGAGTTCTTTCTAAGAGCATTTGAGCCACCTGCAAAGTTCAATGATGATGGCGATTTGATTGATGAAGGGGCTAAGGATAAGTTGAAACAAGTTCTTTTATCTTTGCAGGCATTTACTCTAAGGCTTCAAGGCAAAAACTGAGCCTTAAATTATTCTAATGCACTAGAAATTGTTCAAATATCAGTATATGATTTTGGACTTTAGATATGTAAACCTTGAAAATATATTATTTCCTCACATACATTTTGAATAATAATGTGCTTGATTATTGAGACCAAATTATTCACATTGGTCAAACCTAAATCATGTGCTTGATATATATACTATCTTTTTTTGGTTTCAAGATAAAGTGGTTATGTTAAGAGTGCAATAATATAAAGTTTCTCTTCAAAGTTGTTGAAATTCAATTCCATATTTATATGATTTCAGCAAATTATTCACATTGGTCCGGTTTATCTACTTTGTTCTCCCATCAAGATCAATATGTACATGTGTGATCATACAGACATACACATACTTATAATATCCATAGCTCTATACAAATCTAACTATGGTTAATTAACCACCTATAACTAACTTTCATAATTGTTTTAACACTCAAACTAGTTAGATAGCTAGTTGCCTAACTAGTTAGTTACTTGCGAAGCAAGTAATTGCCTAATCTATCATATTTTCACTAGTAATATCTCCCCTCAAGCTGGATATATGTTGAGCATTCCAAGATTGCTTTGTAGTGTGTTGAATGGAACTTGATGAAGAGATTTGCTGAGAATATATGCTACTTGCTCCTTTCATGAATCTGATAGCATATGAAACAATGTTTGAACTTATCCCTTACTACATGGCAATCTATCTATATGTGCTTTGTCCTCTCATGTAATACTGGATTTGCTGCTATGTGCATTGCTAACTTATTGTCACAGTATATGATAATTGGTGAAGGATGAGGGATCTGAAAGTCGTCCAACATGTATAATAGCCATTGCCCTTCACATGTTGCTTAAGCCAAACCTCTATATTATACCTCAAATGATGAGTTAGACACTACTGATTGCTTTTTGCTTTTTTATCTAATTAAAGAATTTACAAGAAAGAAGCAAAAACCAGGTGTTGATCTTCTTGTATCACGGCATGCTCTTCAGCATGAGTCAGAGAATCCGTTGACACTTAGAGATGATGATGTGCTGAAAAACAATCCTTGAAGTAGCTAGATCAAAAGCAGGCATATTCTTTTGCTCCCTACTGATGTTGGACTTGTCATCTAGTAGGGTCTTAATATTCTTTACCTCATCAGAATTTGTACCCCGGAAGACCAAATCATCTAAATAAACTAAGTTGACATTGAAACTTGTGCTCCTTTTATTAGTGAAAAGAGAGTAATCAACATTAGATTGAACATAACATGAGGAGATGAGTGTCTCTGTCAATTTTGTCTTCTATTTTTTGCTAGCTTACTTAAGGCCATATAGTGATCTTTGTGACCTGCACACCAAGTTAGGTTAAGGAATGTCAAGATAGATGGAGGTTTCATGTAAAACTTCTTCATTCAGGTCACCATGAAGAAAAGTTGTATGAACATCAAGCTGAAAAAGTGGCTAGTTCTGAGATGCAGCAATAGCCATTAGAACACTGATAGCAGTCATTTTGACGATAAAACTAAATGTGTCCCTATGTTTTAATGAATCCTTTTGCCATTATTTATGGTATTGATTCAACGGGAAACTATAAGTGTATACAAAGTGCTAACTGTTGGTGTGTCTAGAATGTAGGGGTGTTCATGGTTCTAAACTGCATTGGAACTGAACCACATTAATGGATACAATTCAGTTTTTAAAACCACTTTAAAAAAAACTGGTTTATTTTTCAAACCAGTTCCAGTTCGGTTTAAAACCGGTTCAGAACCGGTTTATAGTTTTGAACCGGTTTATTTATTTCGAACCAGTTTCGAACCGGTTTACAGTTTTAAACCAGTTTTTGAACCAGATTATTCTCGAACTGGTTTTCAAACCGGATTTTAGTCATTGTTTATTAGGATATCCTTTTTCAAAACAACTTATTTACGTAAAACAGCTTATTCGGATCTCCTTTTTCGAAATAACTTATTCAAAAAAGCTTATTTACGTAAAACAGCTTATTAGGATCTCCTTTTTCAAAACAAATTTTTCAAAACAACTTATTTATGCAAAACAGCTTATTAGGATCTCTTTTTTCAAAACAAATTATTCAAAATAGCTTATTTATGCAAAACAGCTTATTAGGATCCCTTTTTCAAAATAACTTATTCAAAACAGCTTATTTATGCAAAACGACTTATTAGGATCTCTTTTTTCAAAACAACTTATTCAAAACAGCTTATTTATGCAAAACAGCTTATTAGTATCTCTTTTTTCAAAATAACTTATTCAAAACAACTTATTTATGCAAAACAGCATATTAGTATCTCTTTTTTCAAAATAACTTATTCAAAAGGGCTTATTTATGCAAAACAACTTATCAAGATCTCTTTTTTCAAAATAACTTATTCAAAAAGGCTTATTTACGTAAAACAGCTTATTAGGATCTCCTTTTTCAAAACAAATTTTTCAAAACAACTTATTTATGCAAAACAGCTTATTGGGATCTCTTTTTTCAAAACAAATTATTCAAAACAGCTTATTTATGCAAAACAGCTTATTAGGATCCCTTTTTTCAAAATAACTTATTCAAAACAGCTTATTTATGCAAAACGACTTATTAGGATCTCTTTTTTCAAAACAACTTATTTATGCAAAACGACATATTAGGATCTCTTTTTTCAAAATAACTTATTCAAAACAGCTTATATATGCAAAACAGCTTATCAAGATCTCTTTTTTCAAAATAACTTATTCAAAACAGCTTATTTATTCAAAACAGCTTATTAGGATCTCCTTTTTCGAAATAACTTATTCAAAACAGCTTATTTATGCAAAACGACTTATTAGGATCTCTTTTTTCAAAACAACTTATTCAAAACAACTTATTTATGCAAAACAATTTATTAGTATCCCTTTTTCCAAAATAACTTATTCAAAACAGCTTATTTATGTAAAACAGCTTATTAGGATCTCTGTTTTGAATAAGTTATTTTGAAAAAAGTGATCCTAATAAGCTGTTTTGTGTAAATAAGCTGTTTTGAATAAGTTTTTTTTTGAAAAAAGAGATCTTGATAAGCTGTTTTGTATAAATATGTTGTTTTGAGTAAGTTATATTGAAAAAAGAGATCGTAATTAGTTGTTTTGCATAAATAAGCTGGTTTGAATAAGATATTTTGTAAAAAGTGATCCTAATAAGCCGTTTTACGTAAATAAGGTGTTTTGAATAAGTTTTTTTGAAAAAAGATATCGTAATAAGCTGTTTTGTGTATATAAGCTGTTTTGAATAAGTTATTTTGAAAAAGGAGATCGTAATAAGCTGTTTTGCATAAATAAGCTGTTTTGAATAAGTTATTTTGAAAAAAGTGATCCTAATAAGCTATTTTGCGTAAATAAGCTGTTTTGAATAAGTTATTTTGTAAAAAGTGATCCTAATAAGCCGTTTTACGTAAATAAGCTGTTTTGTGTAAATAAGCTGTTTTGAATAAGTTATTTTGTAAAAAGTGATCCTAATAAGCCGTTTTACGTAAATAAGCTGTTTTGAATAAGTTTTTTTGAAAAAAGATATCGTAATAAGCTGTTTTGTGTAAATAAGCTGTTTTGAATAAGTTATTTTGAAAAAGGAGATCGTAATAAGCTGTTTTGCATAATTAAGCTGTTTTGAATAAGTTATTTTGAAAAAAGTGATCCTAATAAGCTATTTTGCGTAAATAAGTTGTTTTGAATAAGCTGTTTTTGAAAAAGAGATCCTAATAAGTTGTTTTTCATAAATAAGTTGTTTCGAATAAGCGGATTTTTATAAAAAGAGATCCTAATAAGCTGTTTTGCATAAATAAGTTGTTTTGAATAAGCAGTTTTTGAAAAAAAGGTCCTATTAAAATTTTAAATTATTTTTATATATTATATTATTTAATTAAAAATTAATATAAAAATTTGAAGAAAAGAAAGTGTACTAAAAAAATATGGTTCAAATATATTAAACTGGTTCCGAACCGGTTTTAAAATTGAACTGAATTGTTTTTGAATTTATGGTTCAGTTCATAAACCATTTAAATGGTGCAGTTTTTTTTGATCCAGTTTGGTTCAGTTTATGGATACAATTCAGTTAACCACATTTTTTGCACACCCCTACTAGAATGTACAAATCATATTTCATTCTAGCCTCAACAATCATCATATGTGTGTAATTGTCATGTATCAAGAATTAAGTATTATGAAAAATTAAGTGACAAGAAATAGTTTAAGTAAGTTTAGGTACTGAAATGAGATTGAATGAGAAATCACGTGTTTAGAGGATATCAATGAGATATTAGTTGTGATTCAAAATAACAATGGTGCCTGCTAAGCAGGTAGATACAATAAAGCCGTTTGGTAATTTGATGGTGATAGATTTTAGGTTTTTTTTTTTATAACAGTAGCACTCTTATAAAAATTATGTATCCAAATATCATTCTTTTGGAATTAATAATACTATTACTTTTTTTTTTTTTATTGGACACTATAACCACTAGTATCCGGACATATGGCACACCAATACCATCCTTTATTATCTCTTTCTTCTTTCTTTCTTCTATTTCTTTTATCATTGCATTTGACCATTGTTTTTTATGTACTATTTTTTTGAAGGTATTGTTTTTATATTAATAAACAAAAATTAAATTTCTATTTTAATTAATTAATGATAATAGGTTTGTGATCCCCTTTCAATATATGGTGGTTCTACGTGGGTTTCATCACAGAGAGCATCCATCAAACCTGCGTAAACCTCCATTGTTGAAATATCAAGACGTTTACATATCTTGAACATGTCAAACATCATCTGAACGTCGTCATCTCCTATAAAATTTAAGGACTCATACCAAACAAGTCATTGCGCAAGAGTTGTAGGGTATCGATAAACAAGATCGACCACCCTCTTCAAGTTGTCTGGTTGAATCTTTGTCTAGTGATAGAGCCAAACCGCAAGTGCACGGCCTATCGAAGTAATAGTAGTAAGAAGAGTATCGTTCCGCTAGGGAGTTGTGAATTCAATTAACTTTTAGAGAATGATTAGAAGATAGAGAAGTTTATAAAAAAGGGGGTTTAATTGCTGAAAGTAAATAACAATAATATAAAAGAGCCTTGGGATTATTGGTTTGCCATAATAACAAATCCTTCACTAGAAAAGACTTAAACATCTAATTTCATGGTTTACACACTAACTTCTAAAGACCGGTTTCCCTTAGCCCCTCACCTTTCCGATGAAAGTCCGGTGAGAGTTTACTTCTAGCAACCAAGCCTATTTCGCTGACATGATTTCTAGAAGATGCATAGAGGATTGAAACTACTCTTTGTCTCAATAATTGCAAAGACTATTTCACTGTTTTGCAATTATTGTCTAGATTCACTTGTTCCAACATCGAGACTCCGCTCTCGCTTTATGAATTGATGTTTGGGATGATGGATTAACGATTATCAAACCCTCCGCTTTCGTTTCCACAGTTTGATAATTGTTAATCCACGTTAAGACGGTGAATCTAGATTAGAAATTAGGGTTACATAGAAATTAGGGTTTAGGCTTGTTTTGTTTAGGATTGAGTCATTAGACTCCCCAACAATCCCAAGACGAAGAAGTCTACTCACTCATGTTCATCGTAGACATGGGGGAAGAAGAGAGAAAAAAACAGTAAAATAAATTGCAAAGAAAGTAAAAGAGAAATAAAGACTTTTTATTAAAATAATACTTGAAATAAACAAAGTAAAGGTGAATGTTTTATGGTGGAGAGCTACTCTATTTATAGTTTTACAATCGACTTAGAAACTAAGCAACTAAAGGGATAAAACGGTAAAGCTGCAACAGGGTAACTTGGGCCCGAAGAAAAGCAGCAAAAGAGTGTTCTGGGGACGGGCACGGCCGTGCCACATGTTGGCACGGGCCGTGCCAAGCTTCTGACTTTGGGGGAACATATTTTTGTCCCGTATCTTCGTATTCTTGCGCTGTATTTGCTCCAGTCCTCTTTCTTTCGCTCCAAGGCACCTTCCACCATATATTCATTCCTAAAATAAAATAAAAGACAATTTAAAGTAAAATATTCTAAAAGGAAATAAATTATAATAAAACTAAATCAAATCTTATTTAAAACTAAACTAAATAAAGCATTAAAATAAACTAATCTATGACTCATCAAACTCCCCCACACTTGAATCTTTGCTTGTCCTCAAGCAAAAGGCAACAGACATAGCAGCATCAAACGATTATTATGGCAATATTAAGAACACATGTCTCAAAAGAAAGGCTTTGCTTCAAGTACACTAATTACAATTTCAAATACTTCTCATGAACTTATTCTACCCAACATCAAGTCTCAAGTGAGTGTGTGTGTGCAGTCCAACCCTTTTCTTGCTCCTGTATAAGACAGATATTATGAGGAATAGATTCTATCCTTAATGCTAAAGTAACCGAGAAAAGTCCTTTCTTCATTTCATATAAGAGTGATGGGAATTTAAGTTTAAAATTAAAGATTAACAATTAAGCACAAGGGGCTGCAGATACTTAGGGGCTATCTATCCTCGTAGGAAGTCTTCTCGGATGTAATTGTCCTTTCCCCCTAGATTCAAAATCACCCTAAGTAGTGCTGCAAAATTTTCTTTTATTATATCTCCGCGTAGGAAGTCTTCTCGGATGTAATTGTCCTTTCCCCCTAGCATTGATGAATTTGTTTCACTTTAAGTTCAAATTAGGGAGTCACCACCACAATTAGGAAGTTAGGGATTGTCCTTTCCCCCACATGTTGGTGCCATTCTCCCGCCCCATTTAACATTAACAAATTAATAAGAATATAACAATTAAGAACAATTTGATTAATTTCCCACACAAACTTATACTACTTTTACTCTTAAGACTTTAAAGGGTCTAAGTTAACACTAAAGATAGAACGTGTTCCTTAAAATACCTATTCATACATTTGCTCAAGGATTGCAACCGGGTGCTTTTCTCATTGGAGAATTTCACAATAAAACAAGACATGGGTATAGCAAGTACAAAAGAAACACAAGAAACTACTTTTATGTACAAGAAACAACCTTTAGAGAAGAGACAAAACAAAAAATTTTATGCCATATTTTACATTAAAAACAAGCTACTAGTCATGCCTCTTGCTATAAAAACAAAACAAAAGAATAAAGTTCAAGGGAGTTTGGGAACACTACAACTCTAGACACTTTATTAGGCCCCCCCACACTTAGGGGAAGCATTGTCCTCAATGATTCAAAAAGAAAAATAAAAGAAGAAGAAGAAGAAGAAGAAGAAGAAGAAGAGTAGAGGAAGAGGAAAGCTCACAATTTTATTGAAGTCCATAGTGGACTTTGGATGTGAAGGTGTTGCATCATGTTTCGGAGCATTTGATTGTTTTCTTCATTTATTCTATTGCTCCTTTGGACATTGTTCCTTTCAACACCTTATCTTTGATGCTCGGTGCTTATTCTTTGAACTTTGGTTTGCATCCATGCCCGCCGTTCATCATTATAACTTCCACCGGCTTCTTGTTCATGGTGCAAGTTTGCACCTACCTCCTCTTTATTACCATCATCATCACCATCATTATGTACATGTGGGTTAGTACCAACATAAAGCAAATTTTCCACCACCTCCAGAATAGTTAAGTCCGGATTAGGTAGAATAATCAAACAATAAGCTCTAATAATTCTCCATTCATATTGGTAATTGTGAGTAGGGCCATGGGTTCTAAGGAAGGAGAAAGTAGTATATAAGTCTAGATAATAGTTCCCCTCTATCCTCTTGATCCCTTGATTTACACTCACCCCAAACTTCCTAGCAATAAAAGTGATGATTCCACCTACCATTATATCACCCTTATCGTCCGGTTTCGTTTTAACAATTGAAACAAGATAATCAAGCAAATAATAGTAAATGTTAATATGATGGTTATAAAGCATAGCCCACAACATAAACAGCTCTCATCATTCCCTACCTCTTTCCTACTCTATACGGTGCAAGCCATAACCCTTTGAAGGTTCCTAAGCACAGGGTTGTGTTATTCAACAACCTAATCACATGTTCATCTATTTCTAGTCTATCCATAACATTATCATCAGGGTACCTGCAAGGAGAGATATTTCTAGAGATTTAGAGATTTATACCTATTTAATTGCTCAGAATCCTTGAATTGGATCCCATGATTGCGGGCTGATGATTGCTTCTTGCTTGCACCACCTCCAGAGGCTTCAATCTTCTTACTTTCTTCATTGATGTCATTGACCTTAACTTGACTTGGTGTGGATTTTGGGTGAAGGTTAGAGTTAGGCAAGGTTTTGGTTGGGAAGAGTTGGTTTAGTGATGGGGTTGTGGTTTAAGTGAAGTTTAAGAGTTGAATGATGGAGATTGGTGAAGAAGTTTTGGTTTTTGGGTTATGGTTTAATGGTGTATGAATTTGGTTTAGAGGGTTATGGATAAAGGATGAAAGAGATTATTTTGAATGAGGGAAAAAAAATAATTTTTTTTTTTTTTTGGCTGAAAAGTTGGCACACCACTGGCACGGGCCGTGCCAAGCTTCTGGAGGAGAGAAGAAATTTTTTTTTTTTTAAAAATTTTTTTTTTTTGAAAAACATTTTTTTTTTGTTTGTTTCAGGTCAATGACTTCAACTTTCTTTCACTTTTTTGTATCATAATGGACAAATACCTACAAAATAAATTAAAATAACACAAAACAAACAAAAATAAAAGCGATAAAAATCATGGGTTGCCTCCCACGAAGCGCTTGTTTAGAGTCACTAGCTTGACGGTTAGAAGGTGGTTTATTTATCCTATACCCAATCTCTCAGAAAGGGATAATGGCAACAAACTAACATGCTCTCCCAAATCACACATGGCTTTCTCAAATGTTTTATATCCTATGACACAAGGTATGGAAAATCTCTCTGGATCCTTAAGTTTAGGTGGCAATTTGTTTGGAAGTATTTCAATAAAATTTCTAAACTGCTCATCTAACTTGGATTTAGCAAACTCTTGTGTTAAATGAATTTTAGGCTCATGAGATGGTGAAACAAATGGCTTGTCATTCTCTCCTATAGCTTTCTCACTTTGAGGCTCATCACTTCCTATCTCTTCTTCATTGCTATGAATTTTACCAACGGGGTCCTCTAATTGGTTACCATCCCTAAAAATAATAGCACTTATATGGTCTTTGGGGTTGGTTTCAATTTGGCCTAGAAGGACGTCGGAGGTTTGAGAGGGATTAGCCACCTGTTGGGGTACTTGAGAAGTCTGAGTCTCTATCATCTTACTGTGAGTAACTATGGAGTCTATGTTCGATGTATGTTTGGCAAGAGAGTCCTTCAAAAATTCAGTTTGATTTTTAAGCTCTTGGAGCTGCTTGGATTGATCAATAACACATTTTTCTAGTAAAATTTCCAAGCTGGATTTTTGAGGAACTTCTTGGTTGTTTGCATAACCGGGTGGTGTTGTTTGTTGTCCAAAAAGATTTTGAGGGGTTTGAAAAAAAATTTGATTGTTTTTAAACCCTTGATTATATTGAGCATAGTTTACTTGCTCAGGACTTCTAACAACACTACCTAGTTGGCAATCAATGCCAATATGGCCCAATACACCACAAACTTCACAAAGAGGTGATACAGGGGGAGGTGTGACAGCACTAGTATTTATTTTATCAAATTTTTGTGTGAGTGCTTCAACTTTAGCAGCTAGATGATCAAGGGAAGAATTTTCATACATACCTACCTCTTTCTGAGAGGGTGAAGGAGCAACATTAGTGGTGTCCCTTCCGTAGGTCCACTGATAGTGGTTTTGTGCCATGTCCTCGATCAAAGCATATGCTTCTGTGTATGTTTTGTTCATCAAAGCTCCACCTGCAGCTGCATCAACATAAATTTTTGTGGGATACAAAAGGCCATTATAAAAAGTGTGCATAGTAAGCCAATTTTCTAAACCATGATGGGGACAAAGTCTAAGCATTTCTTTGAAACGCTCCCACGCATTGTAAAGCGATTCTCCATCTTTTTGAGTGAATTGTATGATTTGTTTTCTTAAGTGAACAATTTTAGAATGAGGAAAGAATTGGGCAAGAAAGTCTTGCTTCATTTGATGCCATGAAGTGATAGAACCAAGTTTCAATGAATTAAACCAAGCACTAGCTTTTCCCCCTAAGGAAAAAGGAAAGTAGTGCAGCCGTACGACCTCTTGGTTTGCATTCACAGTTCCACTGAGTCTTAAAAAAATTGAAATATGAAGATTCGGATCCTCAGTGGGTGATCCGAAAAATTGATTTTCCTGCACTAACTTAATAAGTGCAGGTTCTATTTCAAAATTGTCATCAACCGTTGGGTACACAATAGCATCGTATGACTCATTTGAAGATGGGATTGCATACTCTATGAGAGTGCATTCCTTAGCCATATCGTTATTATCTTCCCAAGAAGTTAAAGGCAAAAGAAGAAATAGAAAAAGATTTTTTTTTTATATATAAAATAAAATAAGATAAAGAGAAAGATTTTTTTTTGAAGTAAATAAAATAAAATAGAATCAAATAAAGATTTTTTTTTTTGAAAGAAACAATAAAACAAAATAAAATAAAACAACGAAAATTTTTATTTTTTATTTTTAGTCTAATCACTATTAAAAAGTTAATCAAATTTCAACAACTCCCCGGCAACGGCACCAAAAACTTGATAGAGCCAAACCGCAAGTGCACGGCCTATCGAAGTAATAGTAGTAAGAAGAGTATCGTTCCGCTAGGGAGTTGTGAATTCAATTAACTTTTAGAGAATGATTAGAAGATAGAGAAGTTTATAAAAAAGGGGGTTTAATTGCTGAAAGTAAATAACAATAATATAAAAGAGCCTTGGGATTATTGGTTTGCCATAATAACAAATCCTTCACTAGAAAAGACTTAAACATCTAATTTCATGGTTTACACACTAACTTCTAAAGACCGGTTTCCCTTAGCCCCTCACCTTTCCGATGAAAGTCCGGTGAGAGTTTACTTCTAGCAACCAAGCCTATTTCGCTGACATGATTTCTAGAAGATGCATAGAGGATTGAAACTACTCTTTGTCTCAATAATTGCAAAGACTATTTCACTGTTTTGCAATTATTGTCTAGATTCACTTGTTCCAACATCGAGACTCCGCTCTCGCTTTATGAATTGATGTTTGGGATGATGGATTAACGATTATCAAACCCTCCGCTTTCGTTTCCACAGTTTGATAATTGTTAATCCACGTTAAGACGGTGAATCTAGATTAGAAATTAGGGTTACATAGAAATTAGGGTTTAGGCTTGTTTTGTTTAGGATTGAGTCATTAGACTCCCCAACAATCCCAAGACGAAGAAGTCTACTCACTCATGTTCATCGTAGACATGGGGGAAGAAGAGAGAAAAAAACAGTAAAATAAATTGCAAAGAAAGTAAAAGAGAAATAAAGACTTTTTATTAAAATAATACTTGAAATAAACAAAGTAAAGGTGAATGTTTTATGGTGGAGAGCTACTCTATTTATAGTTTTACAATCGACTTAGAAACTAAGCAACTAAAGGGATAAAACGGTAAAGCTGCAACAGGGTAACTTGGGCCCGAAGAAAAGCAGCAAAAGAGTGTTCTGGGGACGGGCACGGCCGTGCCACATGTTGGCACGGGCCGTGCCAAGCTTCTGACTTTGGGGGAACATATTTTTGTCCCGTATCTTCGTATTCTTGCGCTGTATTTGCTCCAGTCCTCTTTCTTTCGCTCCAAGGCACCTTCCACCATATATTCATTCCTAAAATAAAATAAAAGACAATTTAAAGTAAAATATTCTAAAAGGAAATAAATTATAATAAAACTAAATCAAATCTTATTTAAAACTAAACTAAATAAAGCATTAAAATAAACTAATCTATGACTCATCATCTAGATACATTGGATAAGTACATCCAATTCGATGTTTTTCTTCACTTTAAGCAATGATAAATTATTGGGTAGTGAATTAGGGAGGATGATATCTATTTATACTGGAGGCATGACTATGGGTGGAATTTTTTAAGATAGTTGAGTGTATAGGATGAGTGGTGAGTTTTTTTGTGTAGTAAATTAGGGAGGATGATATCATTTAGATTTGAATAAGATAACATTGACGTCAGCGCAATCTGTAAATGTGATCTGATTGGCTGACTAAAATTTGGATAAGATGATGTTGACGTAAATGCTTACACCCTCGTGATCCGGAATTTGAATTTGATTGGTTCACTGAGATTTAGATAATATAATGTTGACATCATCACTCACGTCAGACGAATTTAAAATATGATTGGTTGACTAAAATTTAGATAAGATAACGCTGATGTAGACTTAATAATTTGTGCTTAATTGATATATCATTAATTAAATAATTAATTGTTTAATTAAATTTGATATTAATGATTTAATTAATATTTGGTTTAATTAATTAATCATTTATTTAGACTTAAATTTATTAAATAAGAGTTTTATTTTTGAATATGAAAGAAATTAATAAAAAGAAACATTTTTTTTTGCCGTAAAAAGAAAAAGGAATTAGAATAAAGAAGAAGAAAAATTAAAGAAAAACCAACAAAACAAATTTAAAAAAAAAAAAAGGACAAAGCTAATTTTTTGTTTCCATTCCCAAAACACACGTTTCATTAAAATTGATGGGAATGATGTCTTTTCGTAAACAAAAGTGGTAGTAGGATAAATAATCTAAAAACAATGGTAGTTTGGTATATATTGTTTTTAATAGTGGTACATTAATTGGAAAGAAAGAAAGAAAAAAAAAGCTTAGATTTTACTCTCTTCATGCATTGAAAAAAAATTCTAGAATAACAAACATGGTATGTGGCTCCAGTGTCAAGTATAAAGGTTTCAAGTTTGATTAGATTTGGAATAGTACAAATGATACGTGTATCTAATGGTGAATTTCTGGTGAAATGGTTCACACTATGAGAAGGTAATAATGTTGTGCTTGAATTTTGGAGATGAGCTAGAAATGGCTTGTGTTGTTTTGAAGTAAAGGCTAACTTTCCTATATTTGCATCAAGATGATCATCATCATATGTAATAGAATGTGAATCTTCCTCTTGTCCATTGGTATTTTAACAATTATTGACCCAAGAGCGCTTAGATGAGATGGAACGGGTCTCTTCTAGCTTAACCAAGGTCCTGGGTTCGAATCCAGCCTTGGGCATGCAGCAGTGTTAAAACTCTTAGGGAGAGCCTGCCGCCCATTTGGGTCCCACAATGCTCGAGGGATTAGTCTCCGCAGTTGCGCGCGGAGGATACCCGATTTACACCCAAAAAATTTTAACAATTATTGATCATGCCTCATTGATGTAAATGAGGAGGAACACCATGCTTTTTAAATGGTGTGTCCATTTTTGCCACAATGTGAGCTCACACTACATAATATTGCTCATTGAGCCCTTTGATAAATCAAATAACTTGGTCACATTCTTATTCACGCATCTTAGCAATAACATTACACTCATCAATACAATTGTTTACAGGAATAGGTATGAAATTATTCAATTCTTGCCAAAGTTTCTTCATTTTAGTGTAATATGAATAAATAGAACGATCAACTTGTTTCATAGTGTAGACTTCTTGTATATCAGAAATTCTAAAGATATCACCTTGATAAAATTTGTCTTTGAATTCTTTCCAAACTTCAGAAGAAGTATCCATCCATAAGATGCTTTGAGAAATTTCTGGTTCAACTCAATTGTTGAGCCATGACACGATCATAGTATTGCTCCTATCCTAAGCCATAGAATCATGATCTTCATCTGGTGGTCTTCGTAATGCATCGTAGATGAAGTGAAGCCTTTGCTTTGATCTTAAAGCTATCGTTATGGCACAAGACCAGGAATGATAGTTGTTACTAGATAGTAATGGTGAAACAAGAACAAGACCTAGATTCCCATTAGAATGCATGAAATAGGGGATTAATGTATCAGTTATATAACCTTTATTCTTGGTTATTGTGTGTCCACCATTGACACTTTCATTTGAACTATCAACAATGCAGGAAAAAAGGTAGAAGAAATTGAAAGATAGCAAAACTGGATAAACG
The DNA here is from genome assembly GCF_051527215.1 of Medicago sativa. Lineage (NCBI taxonomy): Eukaryota > Viridiplantae > Streptophyta > Magnoliopsida > Fabales > Fabaceae > Medicago > Medicago sativa. The sequence goes on along the minus strand of NC_140756.1, from coordinate 30,568,928 downwards.
AAATTCGTCTTCAACACAAATTGGTTAACCAATAACCACCTATAACTTTGTTTCATAATTGCTTTAACTATCAAACGAGTTAGTTAGTTACCTAACTAGTCGGTTACTTGTGAACCAAGTAACTGCCAAATCTATCATATTTTCCCTCTTTAACAATTTAAAATGAATATAAGTTTTAGAAAAGGAAAAATATTAAATTGCACGACACAATTTTCTTTACTATTGCACGGATAAGCTGATGATTGCAATTTGATTTGTCTCTTAATTTTTATTTGGATTGAAATGATCCATTTATCTTCTGACACGTTTTCTTTCCATGAAATTACAAATTACATCTTATTCTTGTTGCGGTGTTTATCCAAATCACTCATGTTGCGGTGCTTATACACAGAAGAGGGGCAGAGAAGGAGCTGAGCTAGCACAGCATTAATTATTTAATGAATCTAAAAAAGAGAAAGTTGCTAATAAATGTAACCGGAGGGAGTAACAATTACGGTTCAGTTTATGTTCTACGCATACCCTACTACCAGCACTATGATGCTCCCACTGCCTGTATTTATTGATACTCACCTCCCAGCTAGTTTACTACCTGCACTGCCCTGAGTATGCTTCGTAATGGGCTCAGCCTTACCATTGGCAAAAGGCCTAATAAGAGTTACAAGTTGCCTATGTTGAGCTGTTATTCACGCCCCCTTTCAGACCATTTGTTTTCTTGTAGAGTTTTTATATAATTTAAATCAGGGAAACGCTAGACGTAAGTATGCTTATTAACTAAGCATATAAAAAATATTGTGTTGGAAGAATTGTATTCAATTTTTAAAATTATTTTTTACTTTTTTCCTACATAAAACTTTTTTTTTTTTTAAAGAAAAAAAACTTAACAAAATCCTTAAAGAAACACGTTAGCAAGTCCCTATATACATCATTTGATAGTTATGATTAGTTTACACACATATATATGTGAAATAAAAAAACATGAGTTATAAGGTTAAATAGGTTTTTCTTGTAAAAAAAAAGGTTAAATATGTTTTTTTTTTTTGACAAAAGGTTAAATAGGTTTTTAGTTCTTACAAAATCATGAGTTTTTAAGTTTAGTCTCTATTAAATTTTAATCGTAAATTTAGTCCTCCACAATATTACAGTTTATAAATAGTCCCTGCATTAAAAAATATATATATAATTTTAGTCCTTAAAATAGTCTATATAAAATGCAAATATAGACTAAAAATGAATAAATTTTTTGAGGAACTAAACTTGAAATCACATGATTTAGTTGCGAATAAAAATATAATTAACCCTAACTCCCCAACCCCCCACATATTTTCTCCTTTTTTAATAATATATTTTATAAGTAGGTATCAGAGAATGAAGTTTTTTGGAGATGTCATCCTAATTGAGATGTTCAAAATTCTCTGTGATATTTAACCGCATTCTTAATTCATAAAAAAAAAAAAAAAAAAATAGTAGACATCATTGCAACTCACACATATTGTGAAGTCTTGAGTCCAAACTCTAGTCAACTGAACAGGATACTCTCTTCGTCCTATAATAACTGAGTCATTTGTAAAAAAAATATTGTCCCAAGAATATTGACTATTTTCACTTTTCAATACAACATTAATTACTTTTTACCAATTATAACTCTAATTAATACTCCCTCTGATCATATTTATAAGAAACATTTTACTTTTTTTTATTCATTGCATACATGATGTATTTGGTCTATATTCTATATACCAAAAGTACATTAATTACTCAATGAATCTAAAAAGTCAATTTTTTCTTATAACCAAAGCACATTAACTACTTTCATCACTTCCAATTCAATATATTCTACTTTACGAAATGTGCTACAAACTCTTACCTTCCACCATTAACAAATTTCTCAATATTTAAATCACAACCAAACATAAACAAACGAAAAATTTACAATCTACCTAGTCTAGAGTTAAAATTGGATATGGCCAAAAGCCAAAGTCCAAAAACAATAAATAGCCACCACAACTATCAATAGAGACAGGTGGCATTTCACATGGGAAAGGTGAAAATCTTCCCATGATGGACCATAAGTGATTATGGGTTAGATTTTAAGGTTGTATTAAATTTTAGAGTATTACTTTTCCCACCCTATGGCCTTCTCGCGCGCCCTATTTTTTTGACCAAAATACCCTTTATCCGGATAATATATTCCGGACAATATTCAGAATGTATAATCCGGACCGTTTGAAAATCACCCTGTCTCGTGAGGACTTGCGAAACTTGGGGTTAGTCAGTTGAAATACAATGCGGATAACATAATCCGGACATAACAGATGTATTCCGGAGAAGATATTCCGCACGCCCTGTATTCGAAACGAGCGGGAAAAAGTAGACGTTTTTTTCCGGAATATGTAATCCGGAGAGCTAGGTTATATATAGTTCTCCAGAACCTAGCTGAAGCAGACCACCTTTATCAAAAACACTCCCTACACCTCTAAAAAAAACACTCCATTTGGGCGAAATCATGGTTTGGAGCAGCAATCTGGCCATCAAGGGGTGTTAACATCATCATTTTCGTCTGAATGCAAAGGTAATGTGTATATAAACCTTTCCCTAGTCGATTTTTAGGCGATTAAGCTTTGATCACGTTGTATGATCTTCACTGTACTTTTCCGGAATATGTAATCCGCACTGTATTCATGCATTCCGGATAACATTTTCCGGACACCAGCAGTACAGAAACTGTGTTCATTTTCTGACTCTGTTTTGCACTGTTTTCAGTCATGGTTGTTCCTGTTGATCCCCCGAATGATGATGTACCTCAGAATGAACCTCCTGTTGTGGACCCGCTTCTTTTACTTGAATATGCGCATGATTCCGGAGATGCCAAATCCGAGAATCCCCCACCACCACCCCCGAAAGTAGTGGATGCTCCTCCTCCTATTCCTCCTGTTGTACCACCTCCAGTTGTTGCTGTTTGTATTGACCAGCGAGAACATTTTACCACCAAACACAAGTTTGCAACACAGAATGATTTGTTGGAGTGGGTTCAAGAGAAATCTAGGAAGCTTGGGTTTTCCACTGTTATTGGTAAATCTGATAACGGTGGCAACGGAAGAAATGCATTTGTTACTTTGATATGTGAAAGGGGAGGTTCATACACTGAGTACAAGAGAAAGAGTCGGCGTGAGATAGCTGGTTCGGTTAAATGTGAGTGTCCATTTAGGATGAGAGGTTACTTGTTGACTGGTGGTGAGTGGAGCCTCAAAGTTGGTGATGGTAAACACAACCATGGCATGACAGATGTGTTGAAAGGTCATAAAATCGTCGGTCGTCTAAACCCAAATGAATGTGTTCACCTTGAAGAGATGGTGGAATCTAATGTTCCTCCGAGGCAAATGCTTACCAACTTAAAGAAGAGGAACCGTACCACTTCAACTACCATCAAACACGTTTATAATGCTACTTACAGATATAGGCGGTCCATTAGGGGTACGAGGAATGACATGCAACATCTTTTGAAGTCTTTGGTTGATAATGGTTACGTTTTTCATTGTAGGAAGTATCATGATTCTGATGAAGTCAGTGATGTTTTTTGGGCACATCCAGAGTCTATCAAGTTGTTTAACACTTTCTCCACGGTGCTTGTGTTGGATTCCACATACAAGACAAACAAGTATCGTCATCCATTGCTTGAGTTTGTCGGTAACACCTCTACCATGAAAACATTCTCCATTGCTTTTGCCTATATGATGTTTGAGAGGCAAGACAATGTTTATTGGGCTCTTGAGAGGTGTCGTGAGATGTTGCACTCCAAAGATATCTATCCCAAAGTAGTTGTCACTGATCGGGACAATGTTTTGATCAATGCTGTGGAAAAGGTTTTCCCTAAAGCTACTACTTTGTTGTGCTCATATCACATTGGACAAAATGTGAGAGCAAAGTGTAAAGTGGATTGCAAAGTGACGGATCTCAAAGGCAAGAATGGGCAATCGATTAAGCCTGGTTCGGTTGTGAAGACTGTGATGGCTGCATGGATGGATATTGTGGACTCCGACACGGAGGGAGCATATATTGATAATTGGACCCGGTTCAAAGTTGTATGCGCAAAATTTCCCAAGTTTTTGGATTATGTTGAAAAGACAATTTTGGATCCGGTTAAGGATAAGTTTGTGAGGTTTTGGGTTGACAAACACCTTCATATGGGGAATACTACAACAAACAGAGCTGAATCTGCACACGCTCGGTTGAAAAAGTATCTGAGTAGTAGTGTGGGTGATTTGAGCACAAACTGGAAATCCGTTCATGCCATGCTAGAGCTGCAACATACCACAATACATGCTTCGTTTCAGACGAGCATTATCATGCTTGAACATTGGCTCAAAGAAAAGGTGTTGTGGTCTAGGTTGATCCGGAACATTTCAAGGGAAGCTTTGCATCATCTCGTAGTGGAGTACAATAAAGCACTTGAAATTGGTACCAATAAATCAAGATGTCGTTGTTTGAGTTTGATCACTTACGGATTACCGTGTGCGTGTATGCTAGCTTTGAAGATCAAGAACGGCACTGCCATTCGTTTGGAAGAAAATCACACCCACTGGAAGAGGTTGGGGTTCGAGTACGAGGTTGACCCGAAGCTTAAAAAAGAAGACATCTCTCTATTGCCAGAATGGGATATTCTCTAGGTATTTTTTCCCAACACTGTGTTAGTTTATGTTATGCCCAGGATTTCTGTTTCTGTATTATGTACTGGTGCAATCCGGATTACATAATCCGGACATAACAGATGTATTCCGGATTATGTAATCCGGATAAGTAGCATTTACGCCCCATGCAAGTGCATTTAAGGCTCATGCAAAGGGTGTATCGGGAAGTTCCGGATTATACAATCCGGATTACCTTGTCTATTTCGGATTGTATAATCCGGAAGACACCAGTAGTAACAGAATGGCATGTTTCTGACTGGTTTTCTTCTGACTGTTTTGTTACACATTGTAGGCGCGGTTCAAGGACGCCGATTACAACATGAAAGTGCATTTGAAAGAACAATTCCGGCAATTTATTTTACCCGAAACCACCTCTATGCGTCCACCGCCAAATAAGGTCACCACCAAAGGAGCTCCAAAGAAAGATAAGCAAAGCATTCGATCGACAAGGCGGTCCCCTTCCCTATGGGAGATTGTTGACTCCCAAGAGCAAGAAACGCAGGGTTCACAGACACGGTCAACAGGGACAAGTAGAAAGAGAGCATGGAAAAGCAACATGTCTCCTACTCCTCCTAAGCCAATTCCAAAAAATCCCAAGAAGCCAACACCCGTTGAGGTCCACATACCAAACAAAGACCAAATCCCAATTTGGATGCATGGCTTTATTCAAAAGGTTACGGATGTACCCGGTGATGGCCATTGTGCGTTCCGAGCAGTTGTGGTCCTACGTAACTTGACTGTTGATGATCACGTATTAGTCCGGTACAATCTTTACAAAGAGCTTATCGGTGTAGAAAATGACCGCTATCGGAGGATGATTAATGATGATAGGCGGTATAACGAGGTCTTGGACGCTCTATCCTACTCCGATATTGGCATTGCACCACCGGATAAATGGATGACAATGCCGGATATGGGGTTCCTCATCGCACAGAAATTCAACCAAACGGTTGTTGTGTTGTCCATTGGGAAATCAGAAACCTTTTTCCCTCTATGTGGTCCACCGCCTCCTCCAACTATCGATCCGTTGATATGTCTGGCATATGTGAATGACAACCATTTTATGGCCTTGAAATTGAAGGATGGTTGTCCGATTCCTCCCACTTCCGCTCTATGGAGACAATACCATCGAGAGGATGCAGACACATGGCCTGATAGATATGTCAGTCGTATGGCAGATTATAATGAGCTAAGTCGGGCGGCGGGTGTAGAGGTCATAAAAGATGATGAAGAATTGCACGTTGTTGAAAATCTTGATCCCGATGAGAGGGTTGGTGCTGGACCTGCTCCTGTTGTGAAGGTTGAAGTGGATGATAGTCTCATTGATCTTTCGGCGCCATAGATTAGATATATATCATTAGTTTAGTTGAAATGTATATCATTAGGTGAAATGTGTAATGATATAAATTCAACTCTTTTTTGGTATAATGATATATATATATATATATATAATCATTTTTTGAAATAATATTTAAGTTAATTGTCTTTTATACAAACATATATAATGATTTATTGAAAAAAAATGATAAAAACCACAATGACATGAAAATCTGTTCAGTTCTGTGCACTGATTCATTCCGGATTATATAATCCAGAAATCCCCGAGGGTAATTTTGGAAAAAAAATAGGGCGCGCTAGGAAAGGCATAGGGTGGGAAAAGTAATACCCTAAATTTTATCATACATCTCCCACACCACAACACTTTCTCTTTCTTCTCTCCCTCGTTGCTCCTCCCACCCCCACAACATCATCAACCTCAAACATGATTTCTGGGTTTATATTTCACTCTTTTTTCCTTATTTTTTTTATTTATCGTCAAAACATTGCTTATGACATTCAAGTTCATCATATAAAAATAATAACCAGTGGACATTGTTAAGTTCATCAGAGAAACCTTGAATTGAATTCATGCCTGTTTTTGTTTCAGACCTGATTATGATATCTAAGTCCATACTACTTGTTTTTAACGTTGTTAGGTTACTAAAGGAAGAGATCAAAAGAAGAAATTGAATAAATAACCCCCAAAAGAAGAAATATAGGGTCAAAATTGAATAAGCATAATGTTATTGAACATATAACCTTAATGACAAAGAAAACACTCAAAACAACAATGTTCTTGCAAGAGTTACCATAAAAAAAAACTCTACATGAGCAGATGTTGTACACTGCTTACATTTTTTTTTTCCAGAAAATCCATTCCATTTTTTTAGTTAAAAATCAATTTCTAATGCATAATATGATTAGGCGACAAACAACTGGAAGCAGCAGAAGCTAACAAAAAAAGACGAAGACAGATACATCAATTTCTAGTGCGTTTGAATCTGCTAATATTCTCCTATTGATCTTCAATGGTAATATAAACTACTTGGTATCCTTATCTCTCTCCAAAGTAGTTTAAGATGTCTAAATGTATTCCAGTAAGACAGTGAGAGGTACTCCCTCCGTTTCAAAATGAGTGTCGCTTTAGCCAATTGCACACAAATTAAGGAATGGAATTAGGGGTTGAAATGGGCTAGGCCGAGCCGGGCTTTGTAAGGCCTAAGCCTGACCTAATTCAAAAATTATAGGCCTGAGCCTGGCCTATTACCCGTCATAGGCTTATTTTCGAGGTCTGGCCTGGCCTTTTTAAAGGCCTGATGAAGCCTGAAAGCCTATTTAAAAGCCTATTTTACACTAAGGCCTAGGAACATCTATAAGCCTACCACTAAATAGGCCAAAACTTATGAAGGCCTAAAACACACAAATATGACTTCTACTAAATAACAAATACTTACGAAGGGCTAATCACACCAATATATCTGCTACTAAATAGCCAAATCATATGAAAGCTTGAGTTTATAAAAATAAAGCATCAACATTATCAATAATGAAATGCATATTATATATTAAAAGCTTAATAGGCCGGCCCGACGAGCTTAATAGGCTTTTTTGTAAGCCTTAGCCTAGCCTATTTAAGTAAATAGGCTTTATAAAAAGCTTGAGCCTGGCCTTTTTATTAAACGAGATGGGCCGAGCTAGGCTTTAAATAGGCTAGGTCATAGGCCCTTGTCGGACGGCCTAGCCTGTTCCCACCCCTAAATGGAATAAAGTAGTCAAATGTCACAACAATTTTACCAAATTATCCTAATCATCTATTGGTTTGTTTTTCATTAAAGAAAAAAGGTTAGTGTTAACTTGTGCCCTCAGGGCACATGTTAAGAATCTAAAAATGGAATTAAATAATAAATTTTGTCTTGAAAAGATAAGATTTCAAATTTCAAGAATATTGAATGCACAATTTCCAACAAAATATTTCTTTCTTTGGCTTCTTAACTTGTGCCTTGAGGGCACAAGATAACATTTCCCAAGAAAAAAATAATACTTTGGAAGTAGTGTAACATAGTATTAATTGAAGGGTACAATTGAAAAGAAAAAGTTATTATTGCATTGAAAATCGAAAATGACATTCATTTTGAAACAAATTTTTTTTGCTAAAGCGACACTCATTTTAAAACGGATGGAGTAGAAGATAGTGAGCAGAAAAATATAGTATAGACAGCCTATAGTAATATTAGTGTTCCTTTTCAATCTAGTGGTTAAAAAAAAAAAATTTCCCATGGTGGGAAATGATTCTCCTTTCCCATGTGAAATGCCAAAGACAAGCACCAAATTACACACAAATGCCAAGTGGATTTACCCCCACACATTACCTTTCACTCCATTAATTTCATCCCTCAATTATCATACATTGTTGTCCTTATTCAACCGTACCTTAGATTCCACTCAACCCTTCTTTCATTCATTCATTCCCTCTCTTTTCTTTCAAAAAATTGATTGATTTAATACATGTGACATTATTTAGGATACTGTCTGTGCCTACCTTGCCAGACACTGCACCTAGCCACCCTATACCTCTGCCATATACGGCTGTCAACGGCGGTGATTAAGGGTAGTTGAGATATGGTAACTTTTTCCCATCACAAGGTTTTTTTTATTTCCACCCCCAAAATCTTGTTCGGCCTCATTCTTCAATTCCATTAAAAACTTAGGCAAAAGTGGCTAAAATTTCAGGAACAATGACATTTTGATCATTGAATGTGTAATGAGTAGTCACAATAGTCTATTAATGTATCGAAAATTTCAAAATAATCTTTGATTATACATTATATTAATCAAAATAGTTTTTTACGTTAAAATATGTCGTTAATATTGTCATATTAAGCTCTCAATATACTTACTTATTGTCATATTAGTCCTTATGAGTATTTATTTACTATCACATGAGTCCTTATATGAAAAGAGTTAATGTCATCGTTGAGGGACTATTTTAATGTCAGATACTATTTTGACTAATGAATTACACAATCAGCAATTATTTTAAAATTTTGATATATTAAAAGACTTGTGATTATTTATTACATATTTATGGATCAAAAGGACTATTATCCAAAATTTAAAACAAGGTATAGTGGAGGAAAGAAGTGAGACAAGTTTCCATATTTGTTGGAAACTTTTTCAGAATCAAATAAACTTTTTCATTCCTTATTATCCCCAAAAAATTATTAAAATTTCCTGTCTATGTCTCTGCATTTCCATTAAATTTATCATCTGTTTTTCATTCTCTTTTTGTCAGATATTAATATTATTGTGCTGGTGAAGTTGATCCTCGTGAGTGTTCAGTTTTGATTTTCATTTTATTTTGTTTTATTTAATCTGTAAATATTATGTTCTTATTTTATACTAATGTTCTTATTTTATACTGAATATTATTTTTGAATTGTGTAGAAAATGTCTATATCCTAATTTTATTTGGTCACTACTTGTTACCAAGTTGTATTGATTCACATACTTACTAGTAGTAGTATTTCTTTTATTTGTATTTTGAAAAATGTACATACACAAAATATATTTGTAATTAGTACTAATTAGCATCTATCATTTTTTTACTTTCTTTTTAGTAGAATAAAATGCCTTAGGATATTGTTTAAACAACTAAAACAAGTAAATTTGTATAAAAAAAAGTTGTGTACATGTTACATTGAAAAAAAAAATTAACTTATATTTTTCATACAAAATTTATTTTTATAGATTTCTTAATCAATACTCTTAGACAGTCTTAAACAAAAAGATTATTTAAAATGAAAATCATCAAGAAATTTTAATCTTTAAGCAAAATGTTAGGGGTAACATTACTACTAGCTACCACTATTCGAGGTACTGCTTCTCAAAAGTCCCACACTCAATAATACATTAGAACTTTTTTGGCCTAAATGCTTGTCATATCTTACGTGCAAATCACTCAATTCCATTTATGCTTGTTACTAATTTATGATTACATAAAACACATCGTACTAAGATTCTGTGGTTGCTCGACAGTATTATCTTACTAGATTGGATTTTTGGACTGATTATGAAACTAACTAAACTAACCTCTGCTTGGTGTGGTTCATGTTGTGGTTTAAAGCTTTATGTACCACCCTAAAATACGCTTTGTGGAATCAACTTAATGTTGACTAACCAACTTGGTTCCTTTTCAATTGTCCATTGTTTAGAATTTTTTATTAGTTTATATGTTTATAATTGGATTAAATATGTTTTTGTTTCCTATAAATATTCTACCTTTGGTCTTTGTTTTTAAATCAATTCAGGTGTATCATTCAAAATTTTGAATTTTTTTTGCAATTATGTTTAGTACTTCTTTCGATTATTATTATAAGTAAAAATTTATTTTTTGAATTTATGGTGATTGTAAACCTAACCATATTTCTAGCAGCAAACATCCATAGATGTATTTATTCTAGATCCATTATTTAAAAGTCTTGTTTGAGAACTTAATAAATCAAAAGATCAATTTAAAAACAATTGAGTTCGAAAAAGCATTAAGCACGAGAATAAAACATTTATATAATAAAAATAAGATTATATATAATCAGTCATAAGGAGGGTTAACTTCATTTAATCTCAATATAAAGAGAAATTAGCTACTCATGCTCATAATCAATAGTATATATATAAAGTAAGGTTTTTTATGTCACATGTCACTTCCACATTCATTCTCAATATTTTTATTATTTTTTCTATTTTATTTAACATAAATATCTCAACAAACTTTTGATCTTATGCACTCAGTATTTTTTATCTCAACAAACTACACTTCAATTAATCAATCAATAGTATATATATAAAGTAAGGTTTTTTATGCCACATGTCACTTCCACATACATTCTCAATATTTTTATTATTTTTTCTATTTTATTTAACATAAATATCTCAACAAACTTTTGATCTTATGCACTTAGTATTTTTTATCTCAACAAACTACACATCAATCAATCAATCAATAGTATATATATAAAGTAAGGTTTTTTATGCCACATGTCACTTCCACATTCATTCTCAGTATTTTTATTATTTTTTCTATTTTATTTAACATAAATATCTCAACAAACTTTTGATCTTATGCACTCAGTATTTTTTATCTCAACAAACTACACATCAATCAATCAATCAATAGTATATATATAAAGTAAGGTTTTTTATGCCACATGTCACTTCCACATTCATTCTCAATATTTTTATTATTTTTTCTATTTTTAAAAACCAATATTTTATTTAACAAAAATCGGGTTTTCGGGTTACTTGATCGGATTGCTCCGAAACATCCCCAGAAAATCAGAAAAAATTCAAGGACCATGACTCCCATAGAAGGGACTTCTTACGGGACTCCGCCCCTCAAAATCCAAAATTCCATCGTTTAGACCCATTTTTCATTTTTATTAATTTTTCATATTCTCAGAAAAATCCGAAAAAATTTTCATTAGTTTTATTTGATTTTTAGAATTTTTTGGTACTATTTTTTATATTTTTATGATTTTATTTGACAGGTTTTTAGCATTTTTTACTTAGTTTTTTGTTGTTTTTAAAAGGAAAACTCAAAACTATTGAAATGTGAGAGAGTTTGATGGCTGATTATACATAAGAATTGTCCGTATTATAAAATCCGAAATAGTAAACATGAATCCAAATTTTAAAATCCGGAATGCACAAGGGCATTTTTAGAAATTTTACAGGGCGCGGGAGAAGGCAATAGGGGGGAAAGTAATAGTCCATGTTTAAAGGACCCAAAACTATTACCACTTGGACTAATTCATTATTGATTTTGTTACACTTTTTATTCTTGCATTAGACATTCATCTCATCATTTATATTTATTTTTAATTTTTTTTGAAATATTTATATTTATTTTTATGATATTATTATAATTGTAAATTTAAATAAATTCAATCTAATATACTGACACGTGTATTCGTGCACACAAACTTATAAAACTTATTTAATATCCAACCCGGGCAACGCCGGGTATTTAAACTAGTAGTTTTATAAGAGAGATGATGTGAAGATTAATAATTTGCATCCAACTCTCTCTCTCTCTCTCTAAATCTTCTCAATCTCTAACTTGATTCGCTAAGACATTAGTGAATTGTTCTGCATGTTTTCCTTTCAAATATTTGTTTTGATTCGCTAAGCAATTTGTTAGCTCACTTAGCGAATGACCCAATGCTCAGATTTATTGTTCTTTGCATTTCTTGGTCCTCCACACTACAAAGGGATATAATCAAAACTAAAACCTAAATATCTAATATGTATAATATATCAGGGTTTTTTCATATGTTTCTTGAAGTATAAGTTAATAAGTGTCATATAATATTATTAAAAACTACGTAAGTTTGACACTTATCAACACATTAATTACACTACCAAATTTTCTTAATAGATGTGCAAAAAGTACAATGGATTCTTATAAGGGTAGTGTTAACTTGTGCCTTTAGGGCACATGTTAAGAAATCTCAAAAAAAAAATATTCTCTTAAACTTTGTGCATTCAACTCATTAAAACATTAAAGATTAAATTTAATGCACGCATTCCAATATATTATTTTTACATTTGGCTTCTAAACTTGTGCCTTAAGGGCACAAGTTAACATTTCCCTTCTTATAAATAAGGACAATTGATGTATTCACTAAAATATCATCTATACTATATATAAAGGTAATACATAGTTTTATGGTGACTTTTTCACTTTCAATTATACCCTCCTTAAAAAAAATTGCTTAGATATTTATATTGTTGCTGTCATTCGATCAAAAGTGTAAGAATTTATATTATATATTTGCTATATTGTTAGTGTTATTGAAAAATATACGTATAGTTTGTTACAATATGAAAGTGTAAAATATCTTTATCTATAATTTTAATCAAAATTTCATTAAGACAATATCGAAAGAAGTCTGTCATTCATGAACACACATATATACATAGAGATTTTGGTGGGATCCTCAAAGAATCAAATTTCTTTAGGCTTTTGTGTGCAAGTTTATAGGGGGAGGGATCCTCTCTAAAAAGTGTGAAATGAGCAAATGACTCACTTAATTTAGGACAGAGTGAGTATTAAAATTCTCCATTAATCCATTAATCGATTTTGTTGCTTCTCCATTTCCAATACTTGATGTATTTTCAGCGAAAAGGAAGTTCAAGAGAATCACTTAACATTTTTTTATTCAATTAAATTATTTACATTATCGTCCAATAAAATTTTGCATGTGTTTAACGTTCCCACGTCAGCTGAGGTTTGATTAAAATGTGAGTAAGGGACTAGAAAATAAAAAAGGAGGTGAACATCGAGAGCTCAAAAAAACTTAAGAGGATTAAAATCGCACAATTGTGAAACTTCATGAGTTTAAATTGCATTTAACCCTTATTTTAACACTAATGTTACCCAAGTTATGTTGCTACTAATAAATTGTCCATTGCCACCATGGTAGATAATGACAAGAACTTAAGTGGGGGGACCATTTCCTATGAAACAAGCTTATAATCGACAAAATACAATTTTGTCACTGACATAAGATACCTCAATGGGAGACAAGACCCTAACATTGTTGAAATCAAAATAAAAGAGCAACATAAATTTAGAGCAATGGTGGGCTCTGTGCGATCCCATTCAACAAGAAGTTGCCTGCATTTTCGTTGACATTATGTACTTTGTGTCTCTCCAAATTACATAAACCACACTATCTTTGGGGCAACATTTTTTTAGAGAGACCTAACAAAACAGAGGGGACATTGATAGAGTACATTTTTAATTAGGGATTTGAAATAATGGGGTCATTGAATTTAATATTGCATTGAATTTTAAGTTTATGATTTCCATGTTGACACGTAGTTGAGTTACCACACGGCCATCCTCTCACGATCATCAATGTGTTTGCGAGGTGAAATGGAAATTTCTGTCGAGAAATATATAAACCTGAAATGCCGGCCATGGCATGACATATTTACAGATTATTCATCAACGGGATTCTGGTGTTGATGGTAAAATTTAAACTCTCGCTTTTGCAGAATATGAATGAACTCCTTACCAATAAAATCAACATGTATTGACAAAAAAAAGTACATGTAACGTAACTCCCCTCGATCACACAATAATTATCATAGATGTTTATGAGATTAATTAGAATAGACTGACGGTATAAAACAACTTTACACTGTCAGCCAATTAAAATTACTTAATTCGACACATTAGCCTAATGTTAAAGATAAAAAAAAAAAAAAATCAAATAAATTATTTTTCAATAAATGCCTTCAATAAATTCTTTAAGCGAGGGGTAGTAATCTCCAACATATCAGTGTCCAATAAGTGACTAAATTGAGACAAACACGACTAAAAACATAGTAAATTTTTATTCAAAGCTACTTAATGTTAGCTAAAGCATCGGTGCACTAGTTCGCTTCCTCATATGAATGTTGAATGACCATATCCAACAATCTACAAATCTTTAGGATGAGAGCCATTCCACAAGTCGTACCACATGCCCCCGAGTTGAGAATCTTCGCCATTGCTGCCAAATCAACATGCATCTCAATTAATGCGCGTAAATCAAGCCTTCTCGCATATTTCAAACCTTCAAACACACCCCACAACTTCCTTGTAAAGGCGCTACACATCCCCACACACCGAGCCATTCTCCTTGGCTATCTCTAATAACCCTCCACAACCAGCTATCTCACCCTCCTTATACAAGCCATATGTGTTCAATTTTACCCAACCATATGATGAGGTTTCTACCTTATATGAACAATCTCACGACAAACATCTTAAACCACATGATTAGTCTTAATCGACATAACATACTCCTTTAAATACCGTATTGGATGTATAAATGTGATCAGATGCATTAATTATTTAATAAACTTTAAAAAGTTTTTTTTATTTATAAATGTGATCAAATGAAGTATATATCTTGCTCTATTTTTCAAGTTGGCGTTATATTCATGCATAGTCATCACGTAGTAACCAGTATGACCTGGATGAAAGCAAGGGACAAGTCACCTTTATTGCAGCAAAGTGAAGCTTTTGTGGGGCCACGAATATAATGGGTTTGACCTCGTCATGAAACTCAGAGCTGGCTAACTTGCATATCAAAGTTCATTGCGCGGATTAAATTTGCCTTAGTTGGAGCATGTTCAAGACTTGATGATGAAAAAGACAAGGTGCATGCACATATTAGGATATGGAATTCTTGCTTAAATTTGTAATATGCATGTAAACATAAGTTATACTATAACAGTGAATTTACCAACAAATATAGTGTCCCACACCTAGCCGATAATTGAGTCCTTTATGATCAATGTATATGAAAGAATCAAATCAAATAATAATAAAATAAATATATATTACAATGAAAATGATCATGTCTTAGGACATTCCCCGTTCATATATTTTTGAGATTAATTCTAGTAATTCAACGTGTGAGAAGCACCCTTTTTATTGGTGGTGTCCGGGATTCGAACCCCAGACCTTTTTTGGTGGTGTCCGGAATTCGAACCCCAGACCTTACATATATTATACAGTATCCTTACCAACTGAGTTAAGCTCACGGAGATATGTGAGAAGCACCCTAATGATACACATAAATATTTCAAAAGCCATTGAAAATTAACAAACGAAAACCTTTGGTCATAATAGTCAAATAAATTTCGTTCATATATGATCAATGGTTAAGAATAATGCAAAATTCAACCTCTAGAGTCTTCAAATTCATTCATTGTTTGAAATGAAATATTTACCGATATCCGCTCGTATCAATTATAGGTGATCTTCGACATGATCAATTTAACATGTTTACAAGTCATTTGTCAAATTCAGAGAATTTGATTTTGGTGATAACCGACATAAACTAAACTCCTTACTTAAAATATGGTATCGACAAAACGAGTTATTCTTAAAATATATTTACCCCTGCCCTAAAATATTTACCTCTATTTTGAATCACTATGTACACGACCGCCCCCAAAACACCCAAATTCAATAATTTGATACTCTTTTTTTTATGAATAATTTGGTACTCTTATGATGATGTGCTTGGCACTATTATACCATCCAATTTTATTTTTGACACAGGCAGTATATACCAGCACATAGTGGCTCACATGTCTCTCAGCTTAACAAAAATGTTATTGGAACCTTTTTATTAATCTAAAGTTTGCAAAAGTAACACAATGGTTTATCAATTAATGATTGCTTGCTCCAATTATATTTTGTTTTTTGAGAGGTGCCCAATTTTTTTATAAACTTATTTTTTTTCTATGATAAAAAAGAACAATAATTATTCGACAAGCTCAAACAAATTCCCGTATAATATTTAATCCGGCCCACTCTTCTCTACATGGAATCATGCAATTGAGCAATTTAAAAAAAAAATAAAAAATTCATGCATTTGAGCTACCTCCGTTAATTACATGCAGAAAAAAGTTAGTATTAATGAAAACATTTTGATTGTTATCTAGAGTTATTAAAAAAAAAAATTCAATGATAAAAAAGAGAAGGGGTATTTTTGTAAAAATCATTAATAAATGTCAAATTTTGAAAAATCATATTCTCCATTTTTTCTTAAAGAAAATCATATACACCATTTTAACATTGGGTCCATGTTTGCTAACAATCAATTTATTAGACACTCACATCAATTAAAATTTAATGGGGATTTAAATAATTTTATAGGAATAAAAATTGCGCACATTTTTTAATTTTATGGAAGTTTGATTGTTTGAACTAAAAGTTAATGAGTTATCCAAGAGCGTTTAGATGGGATGACACACTAGTTTAACCAAAGTTTTAAGTTCGAATTCAGCCTTGGACAAAAGCAGTGTTAAGTCTCTTAGAGAGATTTTGTTGCCCATTTTAGTCCCATAAAATTTGAGAGATTAATCTCAATAGTTGTACGCGCGGAGGACACTTGATTTAAAAAAAAAAACAAGAGGCTAATGAGTTAAATAGTGTTCAAACTCCTAAAAATGTATATATAAATCCAAAATACATTTAATCTTTCTATTAACCTGGCTAGCCTTATTTTTTGACAACAACTTTCTGATTCATCATAGTTTGGACAGTTTCCTCGACAAATTTCATTCAATCTTATAAAATTTAAAGTCAGCAGAAATTTTGTGTTTTTGAGTTATGAGTTATGACTTGCATGACATGTATAGAAACACCTTTTAGGCTCTGTTTGGTAAAAATAGCGGTTAGCTGATAAGCTAGCTGATAGCTTTTAGCTGGTAAGCTAGCTGATAGCTTTTAGCTGATAAGCTAGTTGAAGTGTTTGGTAAAATTAGCGGTTCAACTGACTGATAAACGTAAAATGACATAAAAGGGCATTCTTGATTCTTAATAAAAGTTATAAATATTGAGAAAAAATATTTCTTGTTTCTTGGTAATTTCTTGTTCAAAAAAAAAAATTATTCGATAATTTAAGTATTTATATACATTTTCTTTTTGAAGACTTTTAAATTAGTTTTCTTGGCTAAAATTTTATTTTGAATTTATTTTCATTCAGTTTTTATACTTTATAAAAAAGAAAAGTATACAATTTTATTTTAAAACAAAATACAACATAATCCAACCATAAGATAAAAAAAACAAAAGTGCTAAATGAACAAAAACAAAGAGAAGTTCTATGAATATTGAACAGACAAGTTTGTATATATACACACACTGAGAACAATTTCTTTGTAGAAAAAGAAATTGCTATAAAAAGATCGTATATTATTAATTTTGAAGTGCCTGTACCGTACTTGATGTTGTTCGTATAGACTCAAAACTAAAATGTACACGTTAATTTAATAGCTAGCCTCGTTTTATTTTATAATACGTAATAAATGAATATTAAGGGTAAAAGTGGATTTTAATTAAAATAATAAGGGTAAAAATGTAATAAAAGATGATAAGCTAGAAGCTATAAGCTCAAACGCTATTTGGAATAGCTTCTGAAAAATAGCTTATAAGCTCGTGAAATAAGCTATAAGCTCGTATTGAAAAAGTGTTACCAAACGGGACTTTTTTTGTCAAACGAGCTTATAAGCTAAAAGCTAAAAGCCAAAAGCTAATGTTTGAGTGTTACCAAACAGTGCCTTAATAAGTGTTTTGGCTCTATGAAAAATGCCAAAGCCAACTGATACTATCTAGCAATATAAAATGATTTTGTTAGTAACGTGGGACAAAAAGATAGGAGAGTTATTTTTTTTTCCTTTCTAAATTTGGTATTCAATATAAATCCAACGATTTGTAGATTAATTTCACCATCTACTAAGAAAGAACCCATTTAAAGTTAAATCAAAACTCTATATAAACTAGTCTACAAAAATGATATCAGAATAATTTAAATAGAAGTCTTTGAGAAAAAGCACATTTGAAGATCTTAGTTACTGGATCAACTTATGTGGGTTTATGAGATATTTGATATATCAAGAAAATTGCTTTTTCATAAATATGTTTTTTCATAAATAATCCCAAGATTAAGGTAATGATCAAAAAAATTAATAGGATCCAAATAATTTATTTATTTTTATTTCTCCTAAGAGATATTGTCCCGAATGGCTAGCGATAATCAATTGTCCAATTAAATTTTTCCTGGCCACAAATCAAGGAAGGTGGTAGAGCATAATTTAGAGGAAATATTGAGTACATCTCGTGAGACTCTCGGGACAATAAGTGTTGCGATACATAACAATTTCCTACATATAATGATCAAAATTATTTATTTTTTTGAAAGAAGAAGAGAAAACTAAAATTAGAATATACATGTAATTTGCTAAAAATGGCATTGACAATCTCTTCACCACAATTTCAATCTACCAAAGTCTTGTTTCCTATTACTTTTAGGAGCCAAATTCGGAATCAATAGAATGATGAGTTGAATCTCTTTGGTCTAAACTAACTAAACAAAGAAAACAAACAAAAAACACAAAGAATAAAAATAAAGAGAAAATTAATTTATTTTATTTTATTTTTTTTAAAAAAAAGACAGAGAAAAATTAAAAGAAAAAAGAAAAAACAAAAGCCAGTTACTGGTTCCAACCAACCTTTTCTGTTTCCTTGTCAATCTAACAGCACAACACAACAAGTTTGTATCATCAAAATCTAAACACAACCCATTTTTCAAAACCAATTAAGGAACCAAAATCAGAGGAAAAGTTTCAAACTTGACTTTTGGGTTTGGTTTTTTTTTCATCTTGTTTTTTTCCTGCAGAAAATGCTTTTTTCTGCAACTTTTTTACCCTTGATGAAAACCATGCATTAATGGAACAAAAAGGGTGAATGGTATGTGGAAAGTAGAAATCTTATAGAGAAAAGAATCAATGAACAAAGAGTTTAACAGCATTGTTAAGGTTTGGGAAGCAGCAGTTAGAAAATCAGCTGGACCAAAGAAAAGGGTAAACAGAATATTCACAACACCAATGTCTGTTTCCCATGTTGATGATGATAATGATGTTTACCAGGTTGAGAAGATTCTCAACAATGGTGATTTTTACACAGGTCAATGGTTGAATAATTTTCCTAATGGTCAAGGTAAATATCTATGGACAGATGGTTGTATGTATGTAGGTGAATGGTTAAAGGGTAATATCACTGGTAAAGGTAGGTTTAGTTGGCCTAGTGGTGCTACCTATGAAGGTGATTTCAAAAATGGTTTTATGGATGGTAAAGGGACTTATATAGGTTGTAATGGTGATACTTATAAAGGTTTTTGGGTTATGGATATGAAGAATGGTAAAGGGACACAAAGTTATTGTAATGGTGATTTTTATGATGGAGAATGGAAAAAAGGGTTGCAAAATGGACATGGGAGGTATCAATGGAAGAATGGGAATCATTATATTGGTCAATGGAGGAATGGTTTGTTTGATGGAAATGGTACTTTGATGTGGCAAAATGGGAATAGATATGATGGTTGTTGGGAAGAAGGTTTTCCTAAAGGGAATGGTACATTTAGGTGGAGTGATGGTAGTTTTTATGTTGGTATTTGGAGTAAAGATTCAAAGGAGGAACAAAGTGGTACTTATTATCCTTCTTCTGGTGATTCCGATGATGATGCTCGTATGGATTGGGATCCTATGGACCTTTTTTCTGTTGATTTGATTGATTGTTATGTTTGTGATCTTGAGAAAGTTTCGATTTTTCCTTCACAGAAGAATTTGAACATGTTTGGTTTAGAGGAAGATAAACAGTTATTGTCGAAGAAAAGTACCGATGTTAATGGTAGGGCTAGGTGGATGTCAGGGGATGAAAGGGTTAGTAATTATAGTTCTGAAGATGGTTCTTATAGCAGTTATGATGGATCAAGGAGTCCTATGATTGATCATTCTGTTCCAAGAGTGCCAAATTTGAGATTAAAGGCTCCGAAGAGACAAGGAGAGACTATTTCCAAAGGGCATAAGAATTATGAGCTCATGCTTAATTTGCAGCTAGGTATCAGGTACTTATCATAGTTTTTACTTTTGATGTGATTAATTCTCATTTTTCATGTTTAGGAAGCTTTCTAGTTTAACTGTGTGTTTGGTTTTGTGGTGCTGAAAATTGATTTTGACTGAATTAATTTTATAAAATTGGTACGTAAAGTTGTTTATGTTTGGATGTATTCGTGAAAAAAGTGATTTTTATCGCTTCATGTTTGGATAGTTTGGATCAGAATTTCTTTTGTGTGTCTACATGTCAGTTAATATGTTTGAGAATTGATTCTATTCTAATAGAAATATTAGCTTTTAAGTAGAATTGATTTTGAGACAATTCTGAAGTTCGAAGCCAGACATAACAATTCATGCTCAGATTACGTCTGGCTTACCCAAACGAGATTCTGGGAGGTTCGAACACAGATTTAGCTTTCTTTTTTTGTTTTTTCCTTTCATTCTAAGTGATATACTGATAGCTTGTTTGCTTTTGCGGTGCCGAAAAATGATTTTGACTTGGCTTATTTTACCACGCTATTGGTGCAATGATGAATAAGGCACTCAAGAAAAAATAATTTTCCTTTCCTTGATTCTAATTTTAATTGCACCTTTATTAATTTGTTGTGCCATAGCACAGACATGCTGTTGGAAGACCTGCTCCAAGTACATCTCTTGATTTGAAGTCTTCTGCATTTGATCCAAAAGAAAAAGTATGGACTAAATTTCCACCCGAAGGATCCAAGCACACACCACCTCACCCGTCTTGCGAGTTTAGATGGAAAGACTACTGTCCAGTAGTGTTCAGGTAATCTTTTGATGATTGTTATTGTCAATTAGGTATGCCGTGTTTTGTATCGGAAAAATCTGCTAAATAGCGGCTATAGTGCTACAGCGTAGCAGAATTTGAACAAAACACTTTTGTTCCGTGATGCACTATTTTGTAAAAAATGTTGTCAAATAGCGAATATAGTGGCATGGAATTTGAACTAACAGCTATGTTCTATGATCTGCAATTGACAACACAGACTTTGTTCATTGATGCTGTAATTGTTTCTTGATCTTTATATACAAAGATTCGGACAATAGAACCTATCTGCTTCTCCGAATTCACCGATCCTAACGGTTCACTGCGTTTATATATGCAGGGCTCTAAGAAAATTGTTCAAAGTAGATCCAGCTGATTACATGATATCATTATGTGGGAATGACGCCCTTCGAGAGCTCTCCTCCCCTGGAAAAAGTGGAAGCTTTTTTTATTTGACGAACGATGACCGATATATGATAAAGACCATGAAGAAATCAGAAGTAAAAGTGAGTAGTTCCCTCTTAGTTGGCCTGATATAATATAAGCCATTAAGCCTTAAGGTTCCTTCTTAGGCATGTATTGTATACTTATCACATTATATGTTTTTGAATTAGTTTCAACTATTGTCAAGTTTACAAGGCTTCTTTGACATGATAGTTCTCAGTTGTAGCTTCGTTATAGATATCATTTTATTTATGTACTACTGAATTATATTTCAGTTGGAACTGTTTAAAATGATTGCAGGTTTTCTTGAGAATGCTTCCTGGTTACTACAAACACGTTCGTGCATTCGAGAACACTCTAGTCACCAAGTTCTTTGGCCTACATTGTGTTAAACTACCAGGAGCTTCACAGAAGAAGGTAATGTTGTGTTTTTGTATAAACTTCTACTTTGACAGAAGTACTTATAATAATAATTGATTACACTCGATACATTTCAGGTTCGGTTCGTCATCATGGGAAATCTATTTTGTTCACAATACGCAATTCATAGGCGTTTTGACTTGAAAGGTTCAACGTTTGGTCGTACAACAGACAAATCTGAGGAAGAAATAGAGCCTACAACAACGCTTAAGGACCTCGACCTAAATTATATATTTCGGTTGCGAAAGTCTTGGTTTCAAGAATTCTGCAGGTACTTATTAATCACTTCTTGTCTCACTCAACATGTGTATCAAGAAATCCAAATTATGTGCAGTCTTAAGTTTGTGCAGTCACTATCTCGGTCATTGGATGAAAATCAAATAGTTCGTTTACAAACTCGTAATATGAACTGTCTGATCCATATCCAACGGTCAAGATGCAATGACTGCAGGAATTTTCAACTGCATCAAATCCATTTTCATGTACCAAGTAGGAGATTGAACTATACTAGTTTTTGTTAAATTAAGCACAATTGACATTTTTACTTGTGCTATGTGAATAAAACATGGTTACATTTTGTAACATTTTTTCATACAGGCAAGTGGATAAGGACTGTGAATTTCTTGAACAAGAAAGAATTATGGATTACAGTATGTTGGTTGGTCTTCATTTTCGAGGAGTATCATGTAGTGATGCCGGTACACCTTCTCGCAGTTCTGGCGCTCAAACTCCAACAGGTTATGTCTTATCTTAGATGGGTTTTCTTAGGTTTTGATTTTTTACTTGAATATTTTCTGAATTCATTACATATACTGCAGGTAACTTCGACGATGGAGCTCCTCGTCTTTCTGGAGTCGATGTGGACCGTATCGTAGTAGATCCTAGCCGGTATAGTCTTTCACACACATAATAGCAAAGTTTTCAAAATTTTCAATAACTATTTAGTTTTGATAGCTAAGTTGTAACTAAATGGTTGCATTTTCTGAAAATATTTGCATTTTGTTTCAATATTTCAGGTGGATTCAATTAGGTATAAACATGCCAGCGCGAGCTGAAATGACTACCCGAAAAAGTTGTGACACACCACAGTTGGTTGGAGAACCAACAGGGGAGATATATGAAATCATAATCTTTTTTGGTATAATAGATATATTACAAGACTATGATATTAGTAAAAAGCTTGAGCATGCTTACAAAGCATTTCAATATGATGCAACTACAATCTCTGCCGTTGATCCAAGACTATACTCGAAACGGTTTCGCGATTTCATCTACAGAGTTTTTGTTGAAGACACTTCTTGAGGGGTTTTGTTTTTGAAATCTGACCAATGCACATTAGTTGGAGGGTATTTTGTGATTGATATGTTACACATTTCTGAAGTTTGTTCATTTTCCCTCCCTATAGTTTGTCAATTTTTCATTTAATTTTAGTCACAGCTAATGTATGTTGTAGTGTAGATTTTGAGAGTTACTAAAGCCTTTTCCAATTGTACATGAAATCATCAAAAGGGTAAAAAAAAACATTGGAAATTATACATTTTTGTACATGAGGTTGAGAGTATTGGTATTTTTTTATTATGTTAAAAAGGTATTAATCATCCTTACCACGTTTTAATGGTATGAGATTTTAAGTGCATGTTTGAATTCACGGTAAAGCTAGTCTCAATTACTCACTTTGAATCAAAAAGTTCATCTTTTAAGCCAAGGTTTGACAAGAAATGGTAAAAAAATTGTGTTAAAATGGGGGAAAAAATATACTAAAGTTTTAGTCATTTGATTTAAAATCATGTTTATCAAACTTCTATTGAAAGTTTTGTTCTTACCTTTTGACCTTAAAACGAAATTGTTGGCTAACTAACACCTCATTTGGGATTATGGTGCATCTTTTTGAATGCTATGGCTGTGTTTTATAAATGAACAAAAACAATAGTTTCATGTGACTCGATAAAAATAGTTTCATATGCTCTAAGAATAAGAGCATTACAATGTTTCAATAGATTGGATTAAAAAGTCAACGAACAACTTTGAAGTTAATGAGAAGCTATGCACATTTTGATGTTTTGGTTGATCAACCTGCCCAATATTGTGGTCAACCTATCTTCACCTGGCTCTCATATGATGTAGAAAAACATTTCAATTTTTTAATAACAAATATTATTAGAATTATGTGAGAATAATACAAGGAGTACTTAACCTGTGACTTAGTTTACGTGCAAGGGGTACTCCACCCACGAAAAGAAAATATTTGCACCTCCTATAGAGAGTTGAGATACAATACGAAACCCATTTAGGGTTGACCTAGTGGTTGGTTTGTAATCTTGAAGTTTGCTCTTCTCAATGTCTCAGGTTCGATTCTCTCTGGTGTCAATATCGGTGGGAAAGTCCATACAGATCCCCCACAAGATCCCCCGCAAGTGGGTGGTGTCCCCTCGTATCAGTCGTTTCTTGGATTGGATACTGAGTTTTTTCTTTTTTTAAAAAGAGTTGAGATACAAAAGAGGATTTGAAAACCATTTGAAATACATACAAGGATCCCCTTTTCTTCTCGTTAGAAACCTTCTCCGAGATTTATTATATTGCATCTAAAATATCTTCAACCTCCTGAATTTTGGATGAGAAAATTATATCATTCCTAACCTCCCAAATTTTCTAAATTGTTGCATCCAAATGAGAGTTAATCATTTTCGGTATTTGTAATTAGAAGAAGAGAATGAAATAAAATCAAGAAGAGACACCACATTTTTGGACAAAATCACACATGTTTCAATCCATTTAAAAATAACATACCAAATCTTTCTTACAAAGCCACATTGCAAGAAAATAAGGTCCCTTTTATTGCAAAATAATCCTCCCTCTTTATATATAACCCCCTTCGTAAGAAAAGTTACTATTGCAATTAATGTGTCTATTTTGTTTGTTAATATTACTAAATTGTCATTTGTTTGTATGTGTATTATTAAATTTAATTTTTCATATTTAAAAAAAAAAATACTAGCATCAATGAAGGGTATGTTTATGATAAAAAAAATGCATCTAGTAATTCGAAAATATTAACTCAAAACCACTTCGCCAATGAAAAAATGGAAGTGACTAAAGAAAAACTAGATAGAGAAAACCAAGACCGATTTGTTGGAGAGAGATAAAAAAAAATTGTTGGAGAAACATAGATATTTTACAAACTTCAAGAGTAATTATTTTATCACTTATCTGTCGATAAATTTGTTATATACCTCTAGAAAAAAGGATAAATTTGTTGAGAAATTCTTGTGTAGGAACGAACCTAACTATCATTCTTACAAACAACAAATTAAAACATGACACCTCATTTTTTTTCTTTTAACCATGATTGGTGGTGGTGAATACTAACTGCAAATAATGGTTGAGAGAGGGGAGGAGCAGTTATTTTTCATTTACTTAAATTATTTCCAAATTATTTTAAAATAAAACAATGATGTGTCATGTTTTTTTTTTTTGAAGTGGCGAATATTATTAACCAACGAGCCCGTGCGAGAAGCACTAACAAGCTCGGGTGGAGAAAAAAAATACAAACAAGGGGAAATCGGTTGCCACAAAAATTTGGCTCGAACAAAAACCCCTTAAAAAAACCACCCAAAATAAAGGAACCAATCCAAAATAGTTGTGACGCAGGCATATACTAATGACGAAACACAAGCATACCCGTGCGTCACCACCACGACCACCTAACCCACCAAAACAACAAGACAAAACCACCTGCACTGGTACAACACAGCCCAAACAAGGACACCAACTATCGCACAGCACTGCAGCAGGCAAAAAAGGCCGCTGTCCAACAAACCAATAACCAGCAGCAGGCGCTGACTGCAGCAGCTGCAAACCCAAGCTGGACAGCCATAACAACAGCCAAACAGCAGCAGAAGAAGCTCAAAACAGACACCAAAAAACTACCTCCTCAAGTCTTTCCTAGCAAGGCACAATTGAGGGTTCCAACACCACTCATAAAAGAGGCATGACGGCGTGGTCATTCGACTCAACATCCATTTCCACGACAACACCTTGATCTTGTCAACAATCTCATCAACCTCCATTATGTTATCTTTAAAAATCCTCTCATTCCGGACTTTCCACAACACCCAAATCGTTGCTTGCCAAATCAACCTAAGACCAAGAATAACATTTTTATCTCTAGCCCCCCCACACCAAACTTCAAAATGAACAAAAAGGTTTGGAGGAGTAATGAAAACATGGTCAAGCCACCACATCAAGACTAGCCAAACCTTGCTAGCCAAAACGCAATGGAGGAATAGGTGATTAGTTGTTTCCTCCGTCCTTCCACACAAGGGACACATATGCGAGATCTCCGGACCAATAGCATGTCTCAAAGCAAGATTGGAGATAGTTGGAATGCGGTTTAAAAGCATCCTCCAAGTGAAAGCTACCACCTTAGAAGGAGCCATACTCTTCCACAAATCAACGAATACCCCTTTTTCCTCCTCCCTCCAAACCTCCTCACATAAAACTAAACCCTCCAATTTTGCATATGCCGATTTCACCGAGAAAGCACCCGAGTCTTCCAACTTCCACCTCCACACATCTTCATTAGAGGACAACCTCGACATTTCCAAATCCTCCTTAAGACTTCGAAGCACCTCCTCCTCCCACATGAAGAGATGTCTTCTCCAAGTAAGGACCCAATCAATACCTTGGTCCGAAGCCACCCCTACCTCTCCCACTTTGGCCTCCTTTTGTGTTGAAATCGAGAAAAGTCTTGGGTATCTTTCTCGGAGACATCTACCCCTATTCCACGGATCATTCCAAAAGCTTGAATTCAACCCATTCCCCACCTTCCGTTCCACTTCCAAGTTAAACCAATTGACACTCCCAAAATTATCAAGCTTAGACAACTCCTTCCACTAAAGGGAGGCGATATTCGGGCAAGCTCCGCTCCCCCCCTCCAACAACTTGCCAACGCAATTACCATACTTTGCTTGTAAGACATCCTTCCACAACGCGGGTTTCCCGTCTATCAACCTCCACCGCCATTTTGCCAACAAACTCACATTCATAACCCGGATGTCCTTAACCCCCAAACCACCGTTACACTTTTCTTGACATACCGACTTCCATCTCACCCAACTAATCTTCCGGCCTCCACCGACACCTCCCCAAAGAAATTCTCTTTGGATCCGGACTATCCTCCGCCAAACTTGCACCGGCATCCTCAACAAGGACATATAAAATATTGGAATAGAATTTAGGACCGAATTAAGGAGCACCAATCTACCTCCAAAACTAATATATTTATGCCCCCAATTGTTCAACCTCCCACTAATATTCTCCACCATAGGATCCCAAGTTGCCATACTCCTCGAGTTAGCACCCACCGGGAGACCCAAATACTTAAATGGAACACTCCCCTTACTACAATTCAAGAAGTTACATGCCATATCCATAAACACCGGGTCGACATTCACCCCTATCAAAGAGCTCTTGGAGAAATTAATCTTCAACCCCGACACCATCTCGAAACCTCTAAGAAGAGATTTCAAAGCCCAAAGGTTTTCCACGGTTGGCTTGCCAATACAAAGGGTATCATCGGCATATTGAAGATGGGAAATTGCCAAACCATTTCGACCAACTTGGAATCCTTCAAATAAATTCCGATCCACCGCATTCCTCATCAAACCACTAAATCCCTCCGCTACCAACAAAAAAAGAAACGGTGCAAGCGGATCCCCTTGTTTGAGACCTCGGTTAATACATATTTCCTCCGTAGCGCTACCATTCACAAGCACCGACATACTCCCTCCAAAGACACACGCCTTCATCCAAGCTACCCACTTAGCACAAAGACCCACTCTACCCATCATATACTCCAAAAAGCCCCAATCCACCGAGTCATACGCCTTTTCAAAATCGACTTTAAAGATAAGGCACTCCTTCTTCTTTTTCTTGGCAAAATCCACCAACTCATTCACCACCAAAACCCCATCCACCAAATGCCTCCCTTTAAGGAACGCCGATTGTGATGGTGAAATGATTGAATTCAATACACCCGCTAGCCTTCTAGCCAACACTTTAGCCAATAACTTGTAGAGACAACCTAGCAAAGATATTGGCCTAAAATCCTTTAACTCCATAGGTGAAGAAACCTTAGGAATGAGAGTCACAAAAAACGCCAACATACTTTTAGGTAATACTTCATTAGCATGGAATTGATCAAACATAATTCTAACTTCATCTTTCATTAAATACCAAAATTCCTTGACAAAAGCAAAATTGTAACCATCCGGACCCGGACTTTTACTTCCATCACTATCTTTCACCACCGCCTCAATTTCCAATATAGAGAAAGGGGCCACCAAGAGATTATTATCCTCCTCCGCTAAAATTGAAAAATTCACCCCATCCAACTTTGGCCGCTCCCATCTATTAGCCGCAAAATGATTAGTGAAATAGTTCACCACCTTCGAGCGAACTTCAAAAGGAGACACCACCCAACCATTACCCTCCTTGAGGGCCTTTATAGAATTCCTACTTTTTCTTAATTTGAGACATTTATGGAAAAACTTGGAATTTGCATCTCCCTCTTTAAGCCAACGAGACTTAGACCTTTGAGCAATCAAAGCATCTTTAGCCTTAAGAAGCCTCCATAATTCTTGGAACTTAGCTTTACGGAGACTCACTTCAAACTCATTCAACACACCCTCTTCCCCTTTCTCATCAAGACTTCTAATGACTTCCACCAAACTCTCCACTCTCTCCTCCATCCCACCATACTCAACCTTATTCCACTCCTTAATCTTGAATTTAAGGCCCTTCAACTTCTCTTTTAACACAAAACTCATCCATCCGGGTATACTTTGGTTCCTCCAAGCCTCCTCGACCACCCCTTTGAACTTACTATGATTCAACCAAAAATTATTAAAACGAAACGGAGTCGGGCCCCAACTCCAACCTCCATTTTTTAGCACCAAAGGACAATGATCGGAAACATCTCTAGGCAACACCCAAAGTGCATTTGCCCCCCACACTTGAGCCCATTCTTCCGAGATAAGCATCCTATCTATTCTACTCATCGATCTCCCATTCGGATGGTACCAAGTGAAACGACGACCCAAAATATTAAGATCCTCCAACTCCATCTCACCAAGAAAGTTATTAAACAAAAACATCTCTAAGACTTGAGCCGCCGACGATTCCGCATTCACCCCTTTCCTCTCATCACGTCTTCTAACCACATTGAAATCACCAACAACACACCACACACCTCCTCTTCTAAGGTTACGTTCCCTAATAAGGTTGTCCCATAATCTCCTCTTAGCCGGCAAATCACATTTTGAATAAACATTAATAAGCACACATCTAGTTTTCTCCACTCCCCAATCCAAACCAACTCCAACATAACCCTCCCCTTGAAAGGCTTCAATTAAAGTGGCACTAGATTTCCTCCAAATAGAAAGAATACCCCCACTATTACCTTCCGATGGCCTAAACACCCAATCACAATCTTCATCACCCCATATAGAATAACATAAGGATGAAGTCACCTCTTCCAATTTCGTCTCTTGCACCGCCAAAAAATCAACATTATTTTCTCTAACAAGTTCTCGGATTTTATTCTTCTTAACCCGCCCACCTAAGCCTCTCACATTAAAGGTCGTCACTATCATTGACACGACCTACCCTCCTCCTTGTTAATCTTACGTTTCACAGACACCTCTTCTAGCTCCACTAACTTATCAATAATGCCACCCTCATTCATAGTAAAAGACATACCGGCCTCCTTTTGAACTTTAAGGACCCTTTTAGCCGCAAGGACTTTCAGTTGTTTACCTCTTCCAATAGTATCATCATTATCTCCGAAAAAGTGACCAATTCCGGAACCTTGTAAAGACCTCGCTTGACCTCCTCCTCTGCCTAGACCCCCATCGAGACCTTCCTCCTTACTCCAGTCATCGTCTCTGCATAGCGGATGGGATACCGTCCTTCTATGAGTAGAACAAACCTTATAACTCCTGTTACCTACTTTATGCGTCTTCTGGCCACCTTCTACAGGGAAATCTTGAGCATCCCCTAAATTCTTCTTAGCCAATGAAATTACTTTCTTCTTCTTCTTAGACTTTTGCCTCGCAGATAAGATCCTCTGTTCCTCTGCATCAAAGTCTTCAATAGAATCACTAAAGTCCGAATTATCCGAGCCGTCCGAGAGAAATCTAATATGTCGGTTCACCCTCCCCACATCCTCCCTATCCACCTTTGCCACATCCAAATAACCTTCATCACCCCTATGTGCCACCTGAATTGAGTCAGGAATAATTGAGTCCTCTTGCTGATTAGAAGAGACGGAGAAAGATAGTTCCTGGAGTCTTATCTGAACCCCCTTTTTCTTTAAAGAGCGACGCCTTTTTGAATCACAAGAGTGGGCTTGGCTCCCATCCTGTAACATCGGCCCAGCTGATAGGATAGGCCCACTTTTACTACAAATATCTTCACACAAGTCAACACCCTGGCCCACACCAGCACCAACATCTTCAATAGCAGGCGCGTGTACAAGAGATTGCTGAGCAGTCAACAAAGCTGGCGCGTGATCACTACCACCCCTGACCTGCTTCCCACTCGCCGACCCACTCCCATCCAATCCCACTTCCTCTCTAATACATCTGTCAAGTTCCTCTTTTCTAACATCTACACCCTCACCCATACTTGCCGCGTGGCATGATGCAATAGGGTCATTCAAAAACTCCTTCCCTAAAGGACACAAAGACTGATCACCTTTGGAAAAATCCTTCTGCACATGCCTTTGTTCCTCTGTCCCCATAAAAGTATCAGCAAAAGGTTGGTCTAGACAGACTTCTAGGGGTGCAGTATTCACCAATCTAGGACTGTCCTCATAATCTGAAAATGGGTCCCCTTCTCCTTCAACAACATCCCCAACACGTGATGCCATTGACGAGGCAACCTCCCCTGCATCCGCCGCCAACTCCGGCAGCCACCGCCTCCCTCCCCCCTCCTCCACCACCCAAAGACAGAAAGCAGCTCCCATCACTTTGAGGTTTACCTTGTTATCTATTAAACTTTTTCTATCAGTGGTAATTTTGATTCTGGCATAGTCCAGCCTCTTCCTAGTTATCGTTATTTCATCAAAATCCAAAAACACACCAAAAAGATCCCCAAGCTTCTTGAAGAGTGGTTCATCCCACACATGAAGTGGGATACCAAACACATTCAACCACACTGTCCTTGTATCAGCAACAATCTGAGGAGACCACCTCACCACCTTCTTAAACATTAAGTCCCACCAAACTTTGTGTAAGGAGATTACTGATTCAATCTCAGCCACCCCTTCTATGTATAGAAGCATCAGCTTATCTCCCATCCCTGTAACCTTAACTCTATGCAGCCCCTCCATGACCAAACGTTGACTCACCTCAGCAGCATCCATAAGACTGTGAAGCTCACCAACAAAACACCATTTCAGAGAATCCAGTAGCTCTTCTGATGGTTGAGCCTCCAGCGAAAGAACAGCATCAGTAACGACATTCTTGAAAGTTATACCTGGAACCCTTGGTGCTCCTCCACCTTTAACCACATTAGAAGTCCTCGCAACCACCACCTTCTTCTTTTGATCCTCCCTTTGGAACCTAGCTCTATTAACCTTCAACCTTGAATTCCATAACCAAACCTCCTTCAAGCCCTCTTCCAACTCATCCTCATCTTCAACTTCTTTGAACTTAACAAAGCCAAATCTCTTACCCCATCTATCAAGTTTCTTCGGCACAAAGACTTCCTCCACAAAACCAAATCCGGCAAAAAGCTTCCTGAGATCAGATGTTTTAGCTTCCTCTGGAAAATTAGTGAAGAAGAAAGGAGTAGTGGTGCTATCCAGGTGATGGAAGGATGTCTTCCGCCCTGGCGCCGGCAAGCCACTCCCTGCCGGACCTTTCCCTTTAGAATCCTCTCTCACATTTGTCCCAGTGGACCCACACCCCCCCACAGCCTCTCTCTCTAGTTTCTCACTCATCTCAGTACTTTTTGTAAGTAATCCTATGTTCAATTATGATGTGTCATGTTTTAATTTGTTGTTCGTAAAAATGATATGTTAGGTTTGTTCCTACACAAGAATTTCTCAAATTTGTTATATAAATATTTATAGTAAAGGATTTTGCTCTTACCAAATAAAATTTCTGAACCCCACCCTACGTACTCATCGAACACGACATGTTTTGCCATTGTAGGAACAAAATCCGCAAAGATAAACCACCAATCATTTCTAGCCTGTTTGTTAGCCGACTAATAATTTGAGAGGTGGTCAATAATGGACCATGAGCCATTAATGAGTTTTAAACGAGACAGTAGGCACACACCCATGATTTTGAGACAAGATCTTGAAAGTATGATCTCTACATTTGTTTTAAGAAAGGTTTAGAAATATAATAATCTTCTTGTACAAAAATAGATACAACATTTTTCATAATGTTGAAAATGTCAACAATGTTTTCATTATTTTAACTTTTCTGCCTTAAGATTTTGAGTGTAAATGTAATGTCTTTTGGTCAAAGTCTTGCAAGTGTTCAAGGTTTGATCTCTTTTGTATACCGAGAAAATAGAGTTGGGGTGAAGAATCTACCTTGTGTGAGATTCTCATACGGAAATTAATCACTACTCTCTCCGTCTGAAATTATAAATTGCTTTGCTGAAAAAAAATTGTCCAAAATCGTAGATCGCTTTACAATACAAATAAATCATTAATGTTACTTTTTTTAATACCCTTAATTATTTATTACTCTATCGTCTTTCAATTTGTTAATTTATCTTTCTAATACCATTTATTAAAAGACAATTTTGGAAAATAACTTATAACATCTCTTTTTCATACAAAATTGATTATATTTCTTAATTATCTCCAACATCATATAATTTGCGACGGACGGATTATTAAACAAACGTGGAAATTTGATACCTAGGTAACCCAACAATATATTTTAAAAAAAGCTTAGGATTCGGATCTTGGAAGATGTTAGTCAAAGTCTGGCTGAATTTCTCTTAGTATGAGTACAATGGACAATCTACTTTGGTTTGGACAAACAATTGCATTAGAACAGATGCAAAAATAGAAGATTTTGTCGAAGAAATTCCTGGGGAATCTGCTACATTTGACAGTAGCCGAGTAAATAGATGTTACAGGTGACTGAAATTGGCAGTTTTTGTATTGGTTACCAACGGATATAAAAAAAGGAGGTTGTCAAACAATGAGAGGTGCAGTATGATGCAGATGGATGAACCGTATTGTGTAAATTGTAGGAAGGAGGTTGAAATAGGACTGCATGTACTCAGAGACTGTACCAAAGCAGTAGCATTATGGATGAATATTGTGCCAACTTTTTCGTGACATGTTGTGTATTCGGACTCAAAATCACACCATTAAACTTAAATGTGTGAAGTAAAAGGAAAGTAATAATCAATATCAAAGTAACCTCAAACAACAATAACAACAACAACAACAACAAACTTAGACGTATTCTAGGAATTAAGTGTAAAACACAACCACAGTCAAAAGATAAAGAGAGAAGATAAACAAACACACCAAAAAAAGATTTACCTAGTTCGGTCCAACAACGACCTACTAACGGAGAGAGATTGATCTCTCTAATTTACTATCAATATTGAGCTCGTTACAAAGAGATACAAAAGAGTACAAGAAATTAGCTTTAACAAGTTCTTCAAGAACAAAACTTAATTTCTATAATTTTTCCAATCTCTTCTCAAGAATAAGAGACTCAATGATTTCACTCATCCAAGATGTTTACAAATGTTTCCCAACTCAAGAGAGTCTCTCAAGAGAATCTCACCAAAGACACTCAACCTTAAAATTACATCCTTTTGATTTTCCAAGTTTCTCTCTCTAAAAGTCCTCCCTAAATAACGAACAATGAAGCATTAAATAGTGCTCAAACTAGTGCAAAATCTTATCGTGATTTGCCTAAATCATACCACGATAAAGGTAGTACACAATACAGTATTACATCCTTATCCCAAAATTGTGCTACGATTTTTACCATCGCGCCACAATTTTGCTTCTAATAGCTACCTTGCATTTTGTCTAAAAGTCGTTTCACGATTGTCAACTTACAAAACTTCACAAATTTTTTAGTCAAGTTACAACATGACATGCTTTCTTCTATATCAATTTGCAGTTTGGATAAGGATAATGTAAGGATAATATGGAGTGGAAGTATTACGGGACCTTATTTATGGAGTTGGCATAACAAGGAAGTTCATATAGGTTGGAAGGCTCCGCAAGCAGGTTGGTAGGTGAGACACATTTAACTTTCGAGAACTTATAATCTCTACTTTCATAAATCACTTCAGAAGGACACTTCCAAAAGAAAACACAAACACGAGGTTTTTCAGAATTGTGTCAATTTGCATAATAGATTTCTTCAGTTGACTGATCTTTATAGGGTTATGCTAACTAATGTCCAATTATTAGTTAAGTTTAAAATAAAAATGTTTTATTAAAAAGAAATAATTGTTTATTTTAAAATGTTTAAATGTCCAAAGCACTCGTTAAAAAGATCTTAATTTATTTATAGTTTGTTTGGAATAGTGGTATTTTTCGCCTCCCAAGATAGATTTAACGTGAAAATGAAGAAGCTGCATTTTATAGTTTTAGAGAAAACGCACGTTAAGCTTGCAACAGAAACAAACAGGAGCTTAGTAAAAAAAAAAAACAAGATCCTAATTTATACAAGTATTCATTATGTTTGAATCTAAATTGTTGTCCTTAAAAATTACCCGTCTAAAGCCCAATGATGAAAGTAAACTTCAATTTAACATTAAATATAAATTCCCTAAAAAACATTAAATATAAAATTTCATGACATCGATATCTAAAGTTCTTAATCTAATGAAAGTTTGAAGAAATTGAACTTCAATTTATAGTAGAGAATTTACAAAATAACACAAGAACCATTGGATTTCCATGCATAACCGGAGAAAGATCTACCTGACATCAGAAGAAAAAAAATAAATTTATTAATTGTCATTAGAACATTATTTTCTTTATTTCCTACACAAATCTATAACACAAGAACCATTGGATTTCCATGCATAACCGGAGAAAGATCTACCTGACATCAGAAGAAAAAAAATAAATTTATTAATTGTCATTAGAACATTATTTTCTTTATTTCCTACACAAATCTATATAAAATGAAAATAATGTGAGTTAAAAAAAAAAAAACTGAATTTAAAAGTTGTTACCTAAACATTAGGGTAGCTACAATAATATGTAATGGGCAAAATGTGGACCATATTCTCTCCGGTCAATTTTTAGACTCATCTAAAACAAATATGGTTCTTGGATCAAGTTCAGACGATTTAAATTTTAAGTTTGATATATTTATTTTAAAAAAATCAAAATCTATATTGAAATTTGAACTCTACAATTTTTATTCAACCATCATGGTTCATAACCGTCCTCAATGAGTGAATATGTCAAAAACGGGCATATTTTCAATCCAACGATCCGATTTGGTAAAATGTATAATGAAAGCAAAAGAAAGAGCTTCAGCAGTTACCTAAAGTCATGTTGCTAGTTATTATTGAGCTATAGAAATTAATGGCTGAAAGAAAATTATTACAGCTATGAGATGTGACATTCTCTTGAAAATGTCCTAGTTTCTAAGGAAAGAGTGGTCCAAAGCTTGATGAGGAGAAGCAAGAAAATAAATGTGATGAAATGAGGAGACATGTTTACACAATTCTAGCCAAACTTAATCAATGAAAACATAAGGAAAAAAAAATCAACTTGTTTATATTAAAAATTATGTGAATGGCTAAAACGAACAATTCGTCAAGTTTAGATAGAATTGTGTAAACATAACAAATCAACATAAAAATACAAACTTTAGATAAAATTATAAAGAATTTGAATTTCAAAACAACCACAAAATTTGGTAACATAGAAAACTTACTTTGGAAGGGGTTAACAAAAAAAAAACCATAAATTGACACAAGTATACATAGACAAAAAAGTAAACCACTAAATTAGTCTCCGCCTTAATTAGACACTTTTAAATAGATCTACGAAATTACGAGTATTTAAAAAAGATTTGTGACTGTATTAAACTATCAAGTTAGTCCGTGTATTTAACTATTTACTATCAATTAAACCCCTATATTTTAACAACCTACTGTTAATTTGACCCAAGTTTATCCACTTACTAGCATCAAATTAGTACCTAGCATATTCTTTCAATGACTAATAATATGATTTTTTTTTTAAAGAGTTTGATACTTTTTTTAATATATTCATGAAGTCAATAACTAATTTAATGGTATACTCAATAAACTAATCAACCTAAGGAATTGAAAAATTAGGCACCGAACTCTTGCTGAATCAGATTCAACAACCTAACACACAGTTGATGATGTGTGGTTTTGAAATGTTTCACACACTAATGACATTAAAAAAGTGCACGTGCAATGTTTGTCTAGTTGTCCTTTTTTGATTGAAGGTGACATTTTTAAAGTGATCACTATTCTTTATTCTTATGAAACAAACAAACAAATGCATAAATTTAGTGTAATAAAACAAACAAATGATCTTATGAATCCAAAAAATGCAACAAGGTGTCAATAGCTCAATTAGTTGATATATTGACAGCCTTTTCTAATGGTAAAATGATAAAGAGAAATGATTTTTGTATAATCGCTTTGTAATAGTTTTTGTGACAATTTTCTCGCTCATTTTCACATTATGATTTTATTTTCTCTCTATTATTTTGGTTTTCGTGTCAATACCTATTTTTGTTTGCAAATATATAGTTGTTTCAGGAGTTATCATACAAATGGTTGTTCAAATAACACACCTTAATTAGAATACAATTTCAAGTAGAGTCAAATAATCAACAAACAAAATACTGTAAAAATCCAATTTTATTTTCTAAAACCAAATTATCATTATAACAATACAAGTACAACAAAAGGGTCTAAGTAGATATCAGAACATTACCTTAAAGCAATCTCAACAAGCAGAGGCAGGGTAAGCATTAGTTTGAACCTCAATTGCAGAAGAAGAACATTCTCTATTACTCTTTCCACTTCCATTACTTCCAAGTTGCAATTCTGAAACACAAGGCATTGTTTCATTTTTGTCATCAACACCTTGATCATAGAGAAACCCTTTGAATACATGGCCACTTATATTCACAGTAGCCAAGTAAGCAAGTTCATCTTCACCATTGCCAACAGCAGATACTCTATGGCACTTGAAAACAGCAGGCGCGCGAACATAGCGAGGCAAAGTCTGCTTGAAACCAGGATCTGCAATTCACAAACAAACATGAGAACACACGATGTTTAATCAGAGTTCAGCCAATTGTGTCTACCTCTCTGACGAGTGACGACCATGCCTCCGGGGCATTTTTCTATTAACCAAACTTAGGATATACACAATTTGCATTTAAATACTACAACCTAGTTTATAAAGTAACAATGATTCATTAAAAAAAGTGAGTAAATAGGTATTTTAGTTCTTGAATTGTATTGTTAAAGTCATCAATTTAATCCCTTAAATTTATGAAATAACAAAATTAGTTTAAGCTAAAGAATATCAATCAATTTAGTCTCAGAGGTGTCCTGGTGTCGGACACACGTCGATGACCAACACCGATACCGACACGACACCTATGATTACACTGGATTATGCCATTTCTGTAAATCATTATCCGTGTCGGTATGTTCGTGTTCGTGTCGTGTCTGGTGTCCGTGTTTCATAGGTCTCGGCCATAAAAAAAAGTTTTGTAAACATTCAATTAATATGATTATTTAATCATGGAACAAAAAGTGAAAGTACCTTGGTGACAAGAGCTAGTTATATCTAAGCTTAAACTTCTTGTTCTAGTGGCAGCATTAGAACTAGAACTATGAGAGTTAGCACCAGCATTATTCTGTGATGATGAAATCAAAATTCTCTGCCTCTTGGTACCAGAAGAAGCACCACCATCACTGTCACCACCTTCAGCCACCATTATACTCCGGTCCCGCCTCATCGAAGCCGGTATCCACGTGCTCTTCACGTGAGTACTACAATCAAAACCACGACCTTTACAACAAGTCCTGCATCTTTTATAGCTACAATCTTTCTTAGCTCTATTTCCACAATCTTGACAAACCCTAAACTCACCATTTTCCTCACAACTCATCATCAAGTTTTTGTTTCTTACATCATCTTCTTCTTCTTCAACTCTTTTTCTTGATGAATTCATCATCATTACTTGTTGTGGTTGGCACATCTTGAGGTTCCAAAAATTTGAGTCTTGATGAATATTCTCATTGTTATTGTTAGGGTTTTGATGATGAGGGTGAGTGGTGGTTAGGAGTGGGAAAATTCCAAGACCAACACTTAAGGCTGATGATGAAGGTAAGGGAAGGTTTGGATTGTGATCTGATGAAATGGTTTGGTTTTGTTGGTTGTGAAGTGATGAAGGAGTTTGAGCTATTAGAACCAAGTCTCTTAGGCCTAACATGTTCATTTTTGCAACAAGGTTTTGGTTTTGGTTTTGTTTATTTATTGGGAGAATGTAATGTAAAGAGAGGATGGGATTAAGAATTTTTTTTATTTGATGAAAAATGTGTGTGTGATTGTGATTTGGTTATGTATTGTTTTGTTTAGGGGAGTAGCATTGAGAATAGAATAGGGAGATTTTGGAACAGAAAGGCACCACTGCTACAGGTTTGAATTCTGACACTCAATCTCCACTTACATATTCTTTCTTTGGTTTTTCAAAGAAGAGCAGCTATTTATTATTGGGACTTGCTATTTATTATTGGGTGATTTTCATAAAGTTGTGTTATTTTCCCTAAAAAAATAAAGTTGTGTTATTTGTAGACACAATCTCTCGGCTGATATTAAGTGACACAATTAACTATTTTATATACTAGTCAAGGGATAATATACAAGGCATAATATACTTTATATGTTTTTAATTATAAGATTATTTATAAAAAAAAAATTTGAATATACAAATTTGTTTTCAAATATGAAAAGTAAGTTTGAAAACATTTGTGTACTTCCTTTGTTTATAATTAAAAGACTATTTACAAAAGTGTTTGTCTTTAAATAAAAGATTATCTATAAATTTTAGATACATTTATTATTATTTTTTCAACTATACCCCTTATCAATACAACAGGTTGTTTTAAAATATGAGTATTTTAGTTACTTCCTCCAATGAAAAAGGTGAATTTAATTAATCATTTTGTATCTTTAACTTTTTAAAAACTAAAAAAATTATTAACTTGTGTTCTAATGACACACGATAAGAATTCAAAAGTAGAAATTTTAAATTGAAAATGGCAATGATTAATTTGACAAAGTATTATATGTGGTGTGGTTCTTTGATGTATATCTTTATAACACTAGCATTTGTTTTGATTTTTTTTAATAATTTAGTATAAAACTATTATGGACTTGTAAAAAAAATATCTTAGGTCTGAACATGTGTTTTGGAGTAAATATTGAATGGTTTTTTTTTTTAAGTGATGATATCTTATAGGAATCGCTTAAACAATGTTACACTGAATTTATCAAGGAGGTGATCTAACACGGATTGGGATTCTCTCTCGTGGATTTTTAATCGGAGGAAGTGGTGTAAATCTCCATCATT
Source organism: Medicago sativa (assembly GCF_051527215.1). Taxonomy (NCBI): domain Eukaryota; kingdom Viridiplantae; phylum Streptophyta; class Magnoliopsida; order Fabales; family Fabaceae; genus Medicago; species Medicago sativa. The sequence goes on along the minus strand of NC_140756.1, from coordinate 30,529,158 downwards.
CAACTATTTCTTATGATTTTGACTCGATTTAATACAACAATTATGTGGCTAAGGTTGTACATACTCTTCAATAACTTGAGAGGATCCGTTTCCATTCTAATGGAGAATAACATTTGTCAAGAAAAACAGTTTTAGAAAAGAAAAAAAAACGAAGGAAAAAAAAAACCCTTATTTAATTTTATTAATGCATTTAAAACCCTGAAATTTTCTCAAAAAGTTATTCTACTAATAAATACTTCATAATAAGAGCATTAGAGCTTTTTAGTGCTGCCTATAAGTGGAGTCTGATAGTGGAATTGATGTTTGGCAGTTTCTTGCACGTTTTGATTTTGAACTCATTGTGGAAGAAGATTCACCATTGTCTTATGTTTGTTTTAGTTGGAAATTGAATAAGGAAAAGCAGCAATAACACGAGTATTATTAATGTATCTGCATGTAGGAAATTTAATTGTATTTAGTGAGGGTTGTACAAGGTACTGCTATTTAGTATATGTACAAATTTGTACATGCGGAAAAATAGTGCAAATGACAAATTCTTATGCCAGAATCTATTTTAGATAGGAGGAATGATAAATGAACATCAAATGTTGTCGACCACCGTACTTTAATACGGTTAAGAGTATAAGTTAAATTTTTTAATGCTTTTTAATTGTTTTGGAATGCATGCCGGTTTAGAATTTCTTTACGAAGATCTATGGTGTCGAAAAAGGTTGTTGATTTTTTGTTTTTTTTTTGAGAGAGAAGGTTGTTGATTTTTTATTGTCTATATAATCTGCTCTTTGTATATGCTGTCAAAAACATCCATGTCGTTAAATTAAGATTCTATCACTTCTTTTAGCCTTCTTGCTTCCGCCTTTTTCGGTTGAGGGATAAAAAATTAAAAGTTACAAATAGTACCTTCACTTAAAATTGTTTTTAGCCTTTAAAATTGATTTTATTTTCTTTAAAATACCAAAAAATAGTTTTAAAGAATTAGATTTATTTTCAACATTTAAAAAACACTTTTAACACATCTAAAAAAAAAAATGGGTAGTTCTTTTATCGATTTGGCAAGCATCATCAAATAATTTCCGGATACTGAAGTAGAGCAAATGGGGGACCATACTCTAATCTAGATTAGATCCTGCTGTAGAGTTTACTAGACTCTATACGTAGGTAATGATGACATTCTAACCTAACCTAACCCTATTAGCCTCATAGATTTACCTTTTAGACCATGTACAATGGTTACTCTCATTCAACACCATTCAACACCAACTTTTTCAATTTCCAACACTCCACATCATCTTCTCTCTCTTAATTCAACACCCATTCAATTTTTACTCTCCAATGGTTTTCATTCAACACCCTACCCCACCACTTTTTATTTCTTATTCTTATTTAATTTTTGTTTTTATAATTACATAAAATTATAATTATCGATTATAATTAAATTAAAGTAATACAATTAACAATTTATTTTTTAGTTTAAAATGGAAAAACAAAATTTCGTAAAATAATTTATTTTTATTTTCTTAACTTAAAATGTAATACAACAAACTAAGCACGCGACACACAAATAATAAGATTAAGAGAGTGAAAAACTTGGTTTTTGTTTATGTATCCAAATGAAATGATCCAAGTCTCTATTTGTAGAGAAAAAAAATTACGAATTTTAGTAAAAAAATAAAAAAATAAAAAAATTATTTGCAACGAAATAATTGAGTCCAAAGCATTAAGAAGATTAAAAATTGAAACAGCCAATCATGTTGCACCACCTGTCCCTCCTTCCCACAGAATTCGTTTTCTCTCTCCGTCCTCTGCACACTCACGCTCCTTGTCGGCGCGTGTGCTACACGCGCCAGGTTTTGGCCAATGAAGCAGCGCCGCGTGGCATCCGGTGCAGGTTTCAATTGTGTTAAATGGGTTCATCATCTCTCTCATCCATGTCTTCATTCAACACACATTAAACACACCATTGCAATGCTTTTGCCTGTTGAATGTCAGATTCAACACAACCATTGCAAATGGTCATTGGAAATAAATAGGGATAGCCTTTAGCCCCTAAGACCTATAACCCTATGACAAAACTACGGCTAAAGATGAATGAAAGTTGGCCAATGGCCCCTACTTTCATGTTTCACCACACTTCACCCAACTGGATCAATAATAATGTGTTATAGTCAGGCGTATCTCAGACCACTCAAGGCTCAAATTTAATCCAAAGAAAATATTCATATTTAGAAGAAAAAATATTATTGATAATAATTAATATTTTGAGTGTATTCCTTTTCAAGATTTTGAATTCAATTCTCTCTCATGTCAATTTAATTGGATAAGTTAGTTTAATTTCTTAAAAAAATTATATTTAGTGTATTTGATTAAATAAGTTTTGATCCTTATAAATATATCAAAATTTGTTTTCAATCCTCGTAAAAAAGGTAAAATGTTGAATCCTACAAAAATTTTAAGCATAAAGTTTTAATCTTTATTAAATTTCAATTTGTTTAATTATCTTTACATTTTTATATTTTTGAATGATTTTTTTCATAGATGTTTTTTTTTTTTGTTACTTCTTCTTGGTGACAAGTATCGAACAAGATACCACATGATTGAGAAGCAAACTTCCAACCAAGTGGTCTCTTGGAAAACTGACTGATATTTAAAACATTATATGAAAAATTCTTTTTGTAAAATATGAGCTTAAAATATTATTTCTAGATTCAAATATTCATTATTTTTATCTTAAAATTTTGAAGTTAAAAAATTTATATTTAATTCATTTCATATTAGTTTTTTTTGAAAAGGATTTTTAATAAGGTCTAACATGCATGGAAAAATTCATTGAAAAATTTAGAGTTTAAGGATAATTAAATTAATTTAAATTTAACATATTTTAAAACTTCATGCTTAAACTTTTTATAGGAACGTAAATATGCAACATTTTTATGATGACTAATAGCAGAATTTGATATAATATTTATGGAAAATGTTAACTTGTGCCCTTATAGCATAAGTTAAGAAATCAAATGTAGAAAGTTTTTCTTGGAACTTGTGCATTCAATGCTTTAAAGTTGCAAAAGTTATACTTTCAATGAGAAATGATATTTGTACAACCATTTTATGACAACTTTTGTACAACTTTCTCTCTCATACTCACATGATGTACTTATCCTCTCTCTTCCTTTTTCTCTCTCTATTGTTTTTGACCAATGAGAAGAAAGGAAAGTAAGGTTGTCACAAAAGTTGTCATCAAATGGTTGTCAAAATATCATTACTCACTTTCAATACAAAATTTATTTTTAATTTTCATTTTAAGCTCCTTAACTTGTGCCCTAAGGGCACAAGTTAACATGACCCAATATTTATAAGGAGAATACTAATGAATGCCCTTAGGCCATTGGTTAGAATACTAAAATAAGTAAATGATTCGATAAAGACCATAAATATTTAAAGGGAAATGTTAACCAGTACCCGGGGACACTGGTTAAGGGTCAAATATAGTAGGATTTGCATTGAGAGATGTGTAATCAGTGCATTAAAAGCTGAAAAAGTATGTTTTTTTAATTTAAAATTTCCTCTTTTGACTTCCTTAACCAGTGCCCCGGAGGCACTGGTTAACATGACCCATATTTAAAAGAATCTGTTAAGAAATATTTACACACAAGATCTTTCATAACTTGATTTAAAAGACAAAACTTTTAAATTGTAAATATAATTCAAACCCACATTTTTTGTGTTCTCCCACCTTCACGAGTTTGATTGTATGTTGACAATAATTTCACAAAGCACGCAATTAAATAATATTCAAAATTATCACAACACATATAATTGCTTACAATAATCAGGGTTTGTGTCTTGTCTATCATGAAAGGGTAAAAGATGAATAAAAATAGTAATAATGAATAACTAATAAAGACCATCAAGAGATAAATAATAATAATTATAATTGGAAGAACGAGACTTTTCATACTATAAAGTGATCATGCATATTTATATTTCTACATACAAACAAATAAACGATATGGGTGAAATTATCAAGTTTGTTTTTGCTATGATTATTTATCTTTTTATGCTCACCATTGTAACCAATGGTAAGTTTATTATTGCAAAAAAAAAAAAAAAAAAAACAAACCCCTCTTAATTTGATACTCAATGTTTCATTGCATGTTACTAACAATATTTTTTTTTATTTGTCATCAAAGCGGTTACTATATGTGATTCTGATCAAGATTGTCGCAGATATCGGTGTGACCCTCCTGAATATCCAAGGTGCCTAGGGATACTTTGTAAATGTGTCTATATTAGCGATTAAGTTCAAAATTGCTTGTATGGTATTTCTAAAAGCGAATAATTGTATTTAAAATTACATTTATTCGCTCTTAGAAGTTATTGAGAATAATTTAGTACACAATTAAAATGATCCGCTTTAATAAATAAAACATAAAAAATGAGGTTATTATTGTAAAAGTGTCATGTTTTATGACAAAACTATTGCATTTCATAAAATCATGTAATTCTATTATTTTATATTTATTTAAAATAATTAGTTAATGACTCTCATTTTAGTGGTTAATGACATACTCAATGTAATTAATGAGATATATGTTTTTTTCTTTAAGTCATAAATGTATTTAAAAAAATCATACATAAATTGGGGGGATAAATGTCAAAACCCAATTAAACTAACAAAACCTAATAAACGAAAGCATGATACGTCTCTAAAGAAAAGGGTTGAAAAAAAAAAACTAGGGGGATCAAACCATGAGCATTCCAAAACAAGATATTCATTTGATATTGGAGACATCGTTTTTCTATTGTGTTTGTATGTGTTAATTGTTAGTATTATGGATTGTTGACTTCTCTTTTTTTTTTTTTAGCTTTCTTTAATTATAATAAGATATATGTACAATAAATGGTTAATGATATATACATTATGTTTATGTTCTAAAAATACTTCTCTAGAATTTAATTTTTTTAAAAACAAATTGGTCAAAAAAAGAGCATTCTTCGCCGTATAAATACATTCAACGGTAAATATGGTGTCTAAAAGTGTGTCTTAAAAGTGGGTTTTCATAACTATTTCTTATTTTATGCAGTATATTAGACATATATGTAGTTTGTTAGTGATGGGAACTAACAAATTAACACAACAATAAATCAATATGTCAGTAGAAAAAAAAATCTCAACTTATAAGAGTTTGTTTCCTTCAGAATAAATAATAATTTATGACCAGCGACAAAGATATATATATATATATATATATATATATATATATATATATATATATATATAGCAGTAAATGAAACATATCTAATACAAAGGGAAAAATGAGTTTTAATGTGAAAAAAATGTTCAAAGCAAGAGAAAAATTCATAGGACTTTCAAGAAAAATAAATATCTATTATAGCTTAATAATGGTATAAAAGAGTCTCAACATGGTGCACAAACCGGACCAACAGTCTATCAAAAGACATAGCAAAAATGCCTACAAATGAAAATAATATAATAAAATTACATAGTTTTGCTGATATTATGTGAGTTGATAACTCTCATTGCAAGCCTCATTTTGCCTTTGCCGGTCCAACTTTCGAAAATAAAAATCCACATGTTTTGAACCTTCTGTCATAATTTGAGCTCGATCAAATGATAAACAAATCCACAATCGCATTGTAATGTAACAAGTTTGAAAAATACAAAAATTATTTTTACATTTATCATAGCCTAAAAATTATTCATCAAGTAACATATTTTTCTCGAACAAAATTGAAATTCTTTAAGAACTTATTCAACCATAGACACTATTTGCATGTTTTAGTAATGACAATGAACTTCTCCTCACTAATAAACAATATAGAGTTCCTAATATATGTTGGAGGAACAACTTGCATGTGCGAGCGAACACAGAGCGTGAGGAAACCAAGTCTGGTGTTCCTCACATATTTGAGGAGGATATGTTTTGAGTGTGAAACGAAAATATAATGAGAAAAAATGATTTCTGCATTTGACGAATATGTGAGGCATACAGCTCACATGTTTAAGCATAGAAATGACGTGATCATTCGAGTCATGGATACATAGTATAGGAAACAGTGCAAGCTGATGAATCAATATTTAGTCTATTTTTATATATTATTTAGTTTCGTTTTATTTAGATTTAAGTTTATTTTATTTTAATATTATTTCCTTTTAGAGCTATTTTACTTCATTTGCATATTATTATATTTTAGGAATGAATATTTGATAGATTGAGTCTTTGAGCAAAAGAAAGGAGAATTGGAGCTGATTCATGCCAAAAATATAAAGATCTCATATATAAATATCTTGTGCAAAGAATTTGAAGATCCTTCACCAAAATATGAAGATTTGATACAAAAATATGAAGCCAACCAATGGAAGCTTGACACATCCCCAATTTGCTTTTTAGTAATGAGGATGAACTTCTCCTCACTAATAAACAATATAGAGTTCCTAATATATGTTGGAGGAACAACTTGCATGTGCGAGCGAACACAGAGCGTGAGGAAACCAAGTCTGGTGTTCCTCGCATATTTGAGGAGGATATGTTTTGAGTGTGAAACGAAAATATAATGAGAAAAAATGATTTCTGCATTTGACGAATATGTGAGGCATACAGCTCACATGTTTAAGCATAGAAATGGCGTGATCATTCATGGATACATAGTATAGGAAACAGTGCAAGCCCACATGTGCGAGTAGTAAAGGATGGATCCTGAGTTATGTGTCACGACGCACATACGACAATATCAATTTGTAAATGTGAATGATATATTCAGTGAACAACATATTTTAGATAGCATTGCATATGCAGTGAGGGCTGCTCGCATATGTGACAAAACACAAAATTAAACAATATTTAAGGTAAACATCATAATTATTTAGGTTTTAACCAAACCCCAAAGGCTGAAAATTTGTAGTGTGTTTTCTATCTCCTAGAGTTCCTTTCCTCAGTCATCCAAATACGTTCGATTTTTCATTGATTTTATATCAAATTTCTCAACCAAAAGCATAAGAGAACAATTTTAATTGAATTAAATTTTTTTTTTGTTGATTCTACCGATTGGTTAAGTTTCTGATTGCTAAAATCATCTTCTTCATTCATTGGAATATATATATAGTGTCTAATCCTACTTGTAATCTCAATTTTGTAGAATATCATCGGTCATTTTTTGTAATTATTAAGTTGAGGCCAAAAGGTCGTTTTATGGTAAACCTCAAGTATCCCAAGTTAATGGGGGATTTGAATCGATTTAGTCATGTGTATAGTGATTAGTAGGAAAAACAGAAATGTCTAATGTCCCACTTATACATGGGATAAAGAGTACTTTCAAACATGAATGTCCCACCCATATCAAGAATGTCTAATGTCTCTTCGATAATTTATGTCCATTCGGGATAAATAATACTTTTAAGATCATACTCCCTTTTTGGAATAATAATGTCCTGTCAGAATTAAGAATGTTCGTAATAATATATAGTCTTTCAATATTTTTTCTACTTTTGGAGAAGTTAAAAAGTCAGAATTGTGGTATCGCCATAATTGAGTGGTCGCAGTACCATATTGATATTTTGGCGAACAAAAAGGTTATAATGATGATAGCACCATATTTGAGTGGTTTTAGCACCATAATAGAGTGTTCACAATACCATATTAGAGTGGTTTTAGTATTAAAGAGTGATCTTAGTATCATAGTGGAGGTGTAAATCTCAAACGGTTTTCAATAGTGCAGTAGTTAACTGCACAGTTGTAGCTTGGATTGTTTTATCCTGGAGGCGGTGTGGTTGATAGTCTATCTTGTATAATTTTTGGCAGTGTCACGAAACATCTTAAAAAGAGAGACCTAGTCGTGACTCAATCTAGAAACAAATTCGGTAGATATTCTGTTTCAAAATAGAATTTGGAAATCCAAATACAACAATTTGGAAAACCAAAACTAACAATTTTAAACATTTTTTTTGCCATGTCAATCGAAGAAATTACTAACTCGAATTTTATAGTCCCTAAATACAAGAATGATAAAAAAAGGCTATTGAAATACACATTTATATTGAACTCGATGAAGTGCTTATTGTTATAACAACAACACTAAGAAATTCACATATGTGACTTTGAATTTGTTTGAAATTTATTTTCAAAAATAAGAACCACACTGTGAATAAGTAACTCTAACTCCCAACAGAATAGGAACCCCAGAATGATCCTAAATTAAAATCAGTAACCACCATAAAAAATAGCATTGGTTCACAATTTAATTTTAATACAATTTTGAGAAACCAGATCATATGTTCTGCAAGTATATGAACAAGTAAATTGATGCTCTGTTGTCTAGTCTAGCTAAAAAGAAATTCACTAATATGACTAATTAAACCAGTCTAGCTGGTGAATTAAGTGAATGGTGGATAAACATTACCACATCGCGCCATGTTTGTTAACGATTATGCTATGTTCTAAAACATATAATACTGCTGGAAATAAGAAAGTGTTGTTAGAATATTATAACATTGTTAAAGTTGTTGGCATTAGAGATATGAAATTGCAATTCACGTAAAAAAAGAAAGAAGCAGAATTTTCAGATTTCTTACCGAACAAAACTGAGTTCACTTCGACTTAATGAGGGACTTGTATGCCATTTATTCTCGATAAATAGAGGACTCCACTCAAGTCAAAAATCATACCAAAAAGTTCAATTGAGTTTTCGAGAACTCTTTCTTTCTTCTCTCGTCAGCTTGTATTAATGAGTTATTCTTCTCTTTATCTTCTTTTTGTGTCCCTTTGGAATTAAGCGTGTTCTTAAGACCTTAGTTCATATTCGGTATAATGTCCCTTCATAATTAAGAATGGTCTTAAGAGCATAGTCCCTTCGATATTTATGTCTATTCGGGATAAAAAGTACTTTTAAGATCATATTCCCTTTTTTGAGTAATAATGTCCCATCAAAATTAAGAATGATCTTAATAGTACATATTCTTTCGATATTTTTCCTAGTTTTGGATAAGTTAAAAAGTCAAAATTGTGGTATCACCATATTTGAGTGGTCGTAGTGCCATATTGATATTTTGGAGAACTTAAAGGTTAGAATTGTGATAACACCATATTTGAGTGGTCTTAGCACCATAAAAGTGTGGTCACAATTCCATACTAAAGTGGTTTCAGTATCAAAGAGTGATCTTAGTACCATATTGGAGGTGTAAATCTCGAACGGTTTTCTATTGTGTAGTAGTTAATCATACATTTGTAGCTGAACTTGTTTTATCCTGAAGACGGTGTGGTTGATAGTTTGTCTTGCACAATTTTGGACAGTGCCACGAAACATCTCAAAGAGAGCGATCTGGTTGTGACTCAACCTAATATAACTTTGATAGATATTCTATTTCAAAATAGAATTTGAAAATGTAAATACAACGGTTTGGAAAACCAAAAATAACACCCTATTTAACAATTAAACTAGTTAAATATTATATTTGGGTAACTTATTACTAAATGAGTTTGGATGTGTTATCTAGGTTGTTGTGTGATTAAAATTATATCGTAAAATTTCTAATTAATATGCCATATTTTTAGGTTGAATTAATATGTCATAATGTGGAGGTCAATTTATAACGCTTACTTGAAATTTGTTATATTTGAATAAGTTATTTTAAATGTAATAATTGTTGTATGGTGATGTTTTTATCCTTGGTAAGTTTTTATAATTGAGTGCTTATGAATGTGTTATGTGCTAGTAATGTGATTCTAGAATATTTTTTGAATTGTGTCAAACACACACAGAGTCTGGATGATATACCAAAGCTGAATAAACTTTTGGGTACATCAGAGCCTGATGATTTGGAGTCTGGTCTTCACTTGTTTCTGAGTGGCTTCTTTTTTTCTGATCCAAAAGATGACTTCTGATTGACCTTTCTTTAGATCTTCTATCAAGTCTCCTAGCTTCTCTAGTGCTTCTGATGCTCTTATACATGTTCAGACCTTGTTAAATTTTAGTCTATGGTCCTTCACACTTGAACATATATTAGCATATCCAACTGTTCTTCAATACTTTGTTATCATCAAAACTTTAAAGGCATTGTACAAAATCAATTTTATTCCAACAAAAGAAATTAATAGATATCTTGTAGAAAATCCAATGTATAGAAGTCAAGCAGTACATACTCTGGTCATTATAGTTGGGTTATTATAATGGATTAAGTCCTTGAAAAGTATTGAAGCAATGTGATTTAAATCTAACAATACTTTTACAACAAAGTTAAATGATTTGATAAAGAACCATAATTATTTAGGGAAAGCGATTAAGATAGATTTTTTTTTGGTTACAAAGCTGACGGGAAAACAAAGAATTAAAACAAACAGAAAAAGAAAAAGCTAATATGAAGCTAACTACTCCCGAAGATAAAAGGTGCCAGCGGTATCACTTCTAAGAAGGTCAAAGAGACCAGCAGAGGGTGAATCATGAAGAACAAGACCATCATCAGATGAAGCTCTAAGCTTCGCCATGAAATCTACGCACTAGTTCCCCTCATTGAGAGTGTGAGAAACCGTAATATTGCTTTGAAGAAATAACTATTTTATGTTCTGAAGAAGGATTGCATAAACATGGTATCTCTCAACGGGGCTTTAAGAAGATTGACGCAAACAAGAGAATCAGAATAATAAGCTAGCTCCGTATAACCCAAATCCTTAGCCAATACCAGATCATGATATATGGCACAAAGTTCAGCTAACATAATATCATATGAGTTTGGAAGAAAACCAGAAAAAAAAACGCAAGAAACAAACCTGAATTATTTTGCAAAACCCCTTCAAACCCTGTTCTAAGAGGAGTACCATTGCAGCTACCGTCAACATTCAAAATAGCACAAAAAAGATTATTGTCGTTCCATTTGACATATCGTTTAACTGTAGTAACAAGAGCAATGGGAGAAAAGTTGTTTGTTATTACGTCAATCGAAGGCTTTATGCTATAAATAAACTAGTGTAAAAACCAAGTTTCGCCTCCTAAACACATAAGGTTTCAATGGCACCAAGTCCACCAAACTCCAGCTGAAAAAATGGTTGCCTCAGAACCCCTAACACCCTCTTTAAGACAGTCATGTGCATGATTGGGAGAGAAGAACTCAAATTTAGCGAAGTCTAATTGATGCCATATCCTGGGAGAAAAGTTGCAGTCTCGTAACTTGATTTAAAAGAAAAATTTTAAATTCTAAATATAATTCGAATCCACATTTTTAGTGTCCTTCCACCTTCATGAATTTGATTGTATGTTGAGAATTTTGCTTCGTGTTGTGTTTGGCTATCTTAACAAGGATGATTTTTTTTCTTCTTTCTGGTGGTGGTCGGGGTTCGAACCTCAAACTTTGCATATATTATGCATTGCCCCCACCAACTTAGTTAAGCTCACGAAAACCTTAACCAAGATGATTGTTAACCATATCTTGCTAATATATGTATCATGCACATAAATAGTTGATACATTGTTTCTTTACTTTATTATCATCAAAACATCAATTGTGATAAATTGTTTCTTTACTTTATTCACTATCTTGCTAATTTATTGTTTCACATAATTAATTGATGCATCATGCATTAATTGATTTTTTTCCCCCCGAATATTATTCATAATAATATATTCCATTCTATCGAATCAAAGTATGACACCTAAAAAAATACACATCATCTCAATTTGGTCAAAATATGAATATGTTCTAAGTTTTTTCGAAAGAAAAAAAAAACAGAGATGAGATCCCTACAAGTATGACGTCGGAGTTTGAACTCCAACAATCCATTTATTCATCAATTCTAATTATTAGGTTACTTTTTTTTTCAATTGAAAAAAAATTATTAGGTTACTTGACAAATAAAAAAAGACAAGAAAAAAAATTGAGGGGAAGATCACTTTATAAAAAAATTAAAATAAAAAAGAATAATAAATAGGAAACTTCTACGGTACACCTGCAAATTAAGGTGTACCGGTACTCCTACTTCAAAAAAGTTTACATTAACTATTATTTTTATGGAATAAATATTTGTTGATATTTATATTTTAGAAAATGTCATTTCATAAGACCATTTACAATGACCTATTGAAAGCCATTTTCAACATATTGAAACCATTGTAGTGGGGTATTGAAAATGAGAGAAGAGGAAAGAGGTGATGAATGGTTTCAATAAGTTGAATTCTGTACTGCCTTGCCACGTGACGTGGAGAGAGAAGGAATTTTTGATAAAGCTGTGACATGTGGTACAACATGATTGGCTGCTTAGATTTTTATCTTCTTAATATTTTGGACTCAAATATTTCATTGCAAATAATTTTTTTATTTTTTTATTTTTTTACTAAAATTTGTGATTTTTTTTCTCTCTACAAATAGAGACTTGAATCATTTGATTTGGACACAGAAACAAAAACCAAGTTTTTCACTCTCTTAATCTTATTATTTGTGTGTCGCGTGCTTAGTTTGTTGTATTGCATTTTAAGTTAAGAAAATAAAAATAAATTATTTTACTAAATTTTGTTTTTCCAAAAAAACTAAAAAAATAAATTGTTAATTATAATTGATAATTATAATTTTATGTAATTATAAAAACAAAAATTAAATAAGAATAAGAATAAGAAATAAAAAGTGGTGGGGTAGGGTGTTGAATGAAAACCATTGGAGAGGTAAAAATTGAATGGGTGTTGAATTAAGAGAGAGAAAATGATGTGGAGTGTTGGGAATTGAAAAAGTGGGTGTTGAAGGATGTTGAATGAAAATAACCATTGTACATGGTCTAAGAAAAAACATCTTTTCATTGTTTATAAAAATCATAATATTTTTTTTTACATTTTATTGTAAAAAATAATAAAAATTCTCTATCATGAGTACTAAAAATTCAAAAAAATTAAATTTTATTTCGTCGACGTTTTTGGTAAATAAGATTTAATAATAACTATTCTAATTATTATAATTATTGATTTGGTGTACCAACATACTTAAATCATTTGGGTGTACCATAAATTTGCGAAATAAAAATAGGAAATAAAAAATTGCTGAGTAAATTGCAAAACGGTGCGTTTATACGTTGAAGTATTTTTGTTATCGTTCTTCTTAATTCTCAGTCACATTAGGGTTTTCAAATCTGAAATTCCTTTTCCGATCGAAGAATTCTCCGTTCAATTGATTGATATGGCAGACGAATCGATCAAAACCGTAACAACTCAATCCCCTTTTTCTTCTACAATTTCAATTTCAAGTTTTGATTTACAAAATCCCCTTTTTTATTGCTCTAATTTTTTTTCATGTTTGATGCATAAAAATGTAGGCTTTCGTTGAAATTCAAGGTCGTATGATAGAAACTACAAGGAAATTGAAGCAGGTTCGTTAAATAAATTCTTAATTTTCAGTTACTGTTGTTATTTTTATTTGTGAAGATTATTATTTATTTTTTATTTGATTTTGATTGAATTTAGATGAATAATTGAACTTTGTTTTGGGGATTATTATGGGTACCTTTTGTTTTTGTGAGGGTAGTTGTAGTAATTAGACTAAGTTGGTGATTACTATTTAGTTACATGTTTAATTGAATTTAGATGAATAAATGAACTATTTTGTCACAATGTAAGCAAGATTTAAGAAGTGATGTGTATGTTTTGTAATGTATTGGAATTGATTACGAAGTATCGACATTTGACAGTAATAATTTGAGAAAATGAAAGGGATTGAATATTTGAATGTGACCACATTTGTCGATGTCAGACACCATTACGTGTCCGACACTAGACAACCCTTCAATCTGAAGTGTTGGTTCTACATGGTAAAAAGTAAAGGTTAAAGTACTGAAGGGAGGTCTTGTTAATTTGAGTTTTTTTTATCAAGGTTGAGTTTGGGTCAATTCTAGTTATCATATCATATCCCAAGTAGTTTTCATAAAGAGCAAATGCTATTTGTTACGAAAGATTTGTACAAGAAAGAAAAAAAATGTATAAAAGTAGGATATTTGATCAGTCGGATATTCTTGCTGATTATACATGGGCGAGTGGTGGTTATTATGTGTTACATGATACTACATTGGAATTTTGCATATTTTGTCAAACTTCTCTCGCTACAATAAGCATTTTCCTTTCATAAATTATGACAGTGTTTTTCCTGGTTATTTTTGCATAAAGACAGTGTAGACACATTCAATTAATAATTCAAGATGCATTAAAATAATGATAAAACAAGAAACTTTAATATTATCTTGATATTTTAGTTGATTGTGCCTATATGTACTGTGCTTATACTAGAATTGTGCTCTTCTGGTTTCAAAGAATTTAGACTTAAAAGAATGTTTAACTTTAAGTATTACTACTTGTGTGTGCTAGGATGTGGATGCATTGCACAAACGTGACAGTGAATACATATATCTAAGTTCTGATTTCTGAAAGAGGATTCATAGATTTATTTATTTAGAAGAGTTATATAAAAACCAATAAAGGAAACCTTGATATTTGTATGTTGCATCAAGAAGTTATATCCTTATTAGGCGTTGCTTTAGACTCTTTAAATTTATATTATCCCATTGCATGCAGGTGCAAACCCAGATACGCTCCAAAGAAACAGACAAGAAGCGTGCTTTTTTGACAATGGAGGAGCTGAAGCAGGTTCCTGACGATACTAATGTCTACAAATCCATTGGTATGTAAAAGATATCTTAGGAATAATCTTACAAGTATTTAGAATTGTGTTGCATATGTATTTTATTAGATGCCCTATTTTTCTTCAGAAATATAATTAATCAGTTTATTTTGGTTTTTGCAGGGAAAACGTAAGTCGTGGTTTCCTATTTAAACATGCTACAAAATAGAGAACAAAAGCTTCATTGTTGGGTTGATTAGAAAATATAAATGACATACTCTAATACACTCTTAAATTGTGGCCAGGTTTGTATTGGAGACGAAAGCAACTTTAATGAACGAACAGGAGAACAAGTTCAAGGATAGTGAAACTTCAATTACTGCATTACAAGTAAATGTCATTCCTTCACTTTTATGGAAACTTCTATTCTTTCATCATTTATTATCTTATAACTACATTGTTCTTGAATTTCTAAAGTTGCATGAAAGAGAATTATATTCAAGAATGAGACAAAAATATAACAGATTTAGTTAAATTTCTGAATAGTAAATGAGTTTCATGATGTCTGATCTGAGTGAACAAATAATATGGCTTTGGACAGAGCTCAAAAGAATACTTGGAGAAGCAGATTGCAGAGGTGGAAAACAATTTGAGAGAGCTGTTACAACAAGATCCCGGTCTTGCTCGTCAAATTATGTCAATGAATGTGTAATGTAAATTATCCATTATTGAATTTTACTGGCAGTGGCGGGTTTTGAACGAATAGAAACCTTTAGGATTTGTGAAATTGTGAGGACATCTATTGCCTGCTACGTCTGTTCATGGTTGGTGTTTGATCCCTCTCGAATGTTGTCTTTATAGGGATGATTGTAATTTATCATAATTCTTAGAATAATAGATTATCAGACAATTTCTTTACAGTTTATGTCTCTTATCTGACTTGAGAAGGCTTTGCTGCACTTGATGTAGCAGTTTTGAAAGCTTGATTTATTACAATAGACAATGATGAGTTTGTTCTATTCATTCATGCTTCAGTTAAATATGTTTTTCCAAAACATCTATTTCATTCTTGTTACACAATATGAAAATAGCGTGCATGGAAAGCGTGATGAACATGGAATCAATCATGGATGATGTCATATGAGCTTGTAGAATAAACCGCTTATAAATCTTGGTAGTTGAATCTATTAGAGAATGTTGTGTACTTCGAAAATATTCTCTTCAATTTTGAGTTATGTGTTACGTAGATTGGAGAAGAGTGGCTTGAAGAGTGTGAACTATAAAGTTAAATAAGTAGTTTATAAATTTGTTTGTTAGATGAATTTATCTTGTTAGTTTATGTTATTTACTATGAGCTAATAATATTTTTCTAATGCTATTTACAGCAGCATTTGAGCCTATATATTCTTTTTTTATCATTTAATAAAATACACTTGTATGTCTTCACTAGATAAAAAAAAAAAATCGTAATCCATAACATAAAACAATTATCATGTGATTTATAATATCCCCTTTCATTTCTCAAAATTCTAATTTTAAGATGATAAATGATTTAACATAAACTGCATTAATCAAAGTGAATTATTTTTTCTCAAAATGTGAAAAGAAAAGTTATTATTATAATAAAATATATCAAAAGTTGTCTTTTTTACATCATTTTATATTTAGAGTGACTTTATCAGGCTCCTAACTTTTATTTTCTTGGTTTCATCATAGTAGTAACATTTTGCATTTGTTTTTCTTCATATGTTCATTCTACTTGAGGTGATCTTATTGAAATGTCAAACACTAAACGTGCATATATCTTTAAGCAGTTGGTAATCAAACATTGGTTCCCATTCTTGGTTAGACCCCAACTCCTTTTGGTACATTAGTTGTGCATTTAATCACCACATAAAAGCAAATATATTTACATGCTGCATTTTTTTTACATACATACCTTTATCTTTTACTGATAGCATCATGTTGAAAGTTCTAATGTTTTGTAAAGTTGATAATTTAAATAACACACGCCCTTAACTATTTCTGCTGATTTTTGTGCGGCATTATAAAATACATGAACTAATGGATTAGCGTACTGTACTCCCTCTGGTCCTATTTATAAGAAAAAGTCACAACTTTTAAGGTATATTTATTGTTTAAAAGACTTTTCTAGCCCTCATTTAATGTTTGGTTTCTTTTCTTATATAAAGGACCAGAGGGAGTATTAAGCAAGCAAACCACAAATTCATTGTTTCAGTGTAACAATCATGCAAGCAAATTCAGATGGACCTAAACAAACTTGCACATACAAGTCTATTCCCTTAAATACTATAGCTTCCTTTATTATTCTTCTTATCATCAAGTATTAATCTTTAAATGAGGAAAATAAATTATTCATGACACAGCTATATCAAATTTATTAACCAAGATGTGAAATATTGAACAAAAATGTATACCAAGACCATTGTCCTCTACACTACATCAAGGTATCAACCACAAAGACTGCATCAGAATGTCTCTTCTTTACATCAACAGCTTTGAATTTTATTGACAATTCTTCATGAACATGCTAGTCTTTGGTCTTCTTATGGATGATGTATCTTCTAGAATCATGTCATGTGATTCCAGAAATCAAGAGTTTTGAAGCTGTGATCTGTAGATGTCATGACCAGAAGTAGCTGGAGTTACCGGAGACAACCTGACTGAGAAGGAGTACGGCACCGGAGGAACCAAGTATTGGTCGTGAACACATGGAGACCAACTATCGTCTCCTCCCAAACCCATGTGCTTGTGGTCTAGATGAACCTGTAATATCGTCAAACTATGAGAAAATGACACACCATAAAAGGATCAAAGATGGTAACATCATACTACATTATCAAATTTTACAAGGACTACAAAGCAATGGTATTATATTTGCAAAGACTAAAAACTAAAAATTATTACACACCCTGGTAATATACTAGTAATATTTTTCCCATCCAAAAAATAATAATAATAACGATGCAGATTATATTATACATACCTCAATGTTATCTACTTTAACTAGCTCGTAATCATGTGCGGCTCGGTCAAGTTCCGAAGTGCTATAGTAGCTTGCGCTCATTTGCATGGGTGGAGAACTACCATATTTTGAAGCATATATTCCAAAACCATTTTTGTTCAAGAATGTTGCCCATCTAACATCTGCCCTACCACCAGATTCCCCGGGAACAATATAAGGAACATGCAACTCATCTACATTCTTCTCATAAACCGCAACCTGTGCAGCAGCCTTTCTATCTGGATAACACTCAAACGGCCCTCTTCCATACCAACTTACTTGATCCAATGATTTTTCCAAGTTCATCTCGATTCCCACGCGAGGCAAAGGAGGAAGATCAGCATTTGGTTTCACATTGCATTCCAAAATGACATCCCCTGAAGCATAAATTGTGTATGTCATTTCTGTTATAAATAAAACCTTTGATTTGTCTTGGTTTCGAAGAGAACCCTCCTCGCCCTTGGTAACACCATGGAAAACCACCAACACTTTAACCGCATTTCCTGTCGTACTCTGTACAGAACAGCTCTCAGCAATAAAGTGGACACTATCAATTCCAGCAGCTTTCCACTTGGACAAATAACTATCAGCTCCTCCTCCTTTATCATTGTCAATGGAAGCTCGCCAGAAACACGGGTGTATGCCCTTATTCATAACATGTACGCCTTTTACCTTCCAGCTTTCAATTAAACCTGTTTTAGTGTTGAATGTTAGGTCCCAAACATCCTGCTGACTGACTTTGATTGTATCTCCAAGTGTTTCAACAACTAGATTGCCACCACCGATATTGATAGCCTGGAATCATTCATGAAATAGAAAATTTTAAATTAAGCATCATATACATACATGTCAAAATTACTAAACCTCATTATTCAAACTCAATCCTTCAAAGAGGTAGGCTTTGGTTCTAAATTAAATTAAAAAAATAAAAAATTAGTGTCTGTTTACTTTCTAAGAACATCTTCAGTTTTCATTTTCTAAAATGCGTGCGTTCATTTTAAATTATTAACAAAGAGATGGAAGACTCGTGTAGTTAAACATTTGTGATAGAGAGATGGTGGAAGGTCAAGCTAGGAAACAATGTTTTGGATTTTAAAAAATTTCTAAAAATGTTTGATATGTTTACAAAAGTTGCAAAACAAAATGGTGAGAGAAATATTTGATCTATATTTTCTCATGATTAGTTGAAGTGAAATTAAAAACAGGAACATGGAAAGTAAACTGGTCCTTACATGAGTAACAATGTCTCTCTTGGATGGCAGTTGAACTTGAGCAGTAGTAACAATATGACCAGCTTCAACCCAGCGCGTAGAGCTCAAAAGCTTAGCTGTAATTGTTAAAAATATTTCCTCTGATGATGATGAATCCCATAGAGAATACCATGGACCCGATTGCCAATCAACGACATAACTGCTCTGCGGCTTTATTGGGGGAAGACTCAACTTATCAGATCCAAGTTTGTATCCATCTGCTGAAATATACCAGCTGAATTCCAATCCTTCTGTTGTTTGAAAAAAATGGGTGTTTTTTATCTGCATAATAAAAAATAAAATTAATTATCAACTACTTATTTGGTTTAGGAAACACAAAATTTCAATGAACTATGAGTTACCTCTAATTTGCCGTCATTTAAATTCACCTTGATTGGCTGGTATAAGAACTTCACTTCTGAAAAAAAATAAAAAAAGCAGAGTCATGACAAACGATGTAACCGAAGAAAGATGCACTGAACTGTTACGTGACAGTGTGTGCCACAAAATAATACAATCTGTTTAAGTTACCATGTAAAACAGGATGAGCAGTTCGATCAGGCCATACGAGACCGTTCAAACAAAAATTCAAATCATTGGGAATATCTCCAAATTCACCTCCATATGCCCATTGCTTTGTACCGTCTGCTTGAACCTTCCGAAGAGCCTATATGCAATCAAAATGAATTAATTCATTTTTCAAGCAATGTTGATCATCCATTAATTGGTTATAGTACTCAATGACCACTCACCTGATCAACCCAATCCCAGATAAAGCCTCCTTGGAGTCCAAATGTGTTGTCAATTGCTTCCCAATATATATGCAAGTTCCCATTGCTGTTTCCCATTGCATGTGAATACCTGTCATTTGAGTTTATAAATAAAAAAGCTATAATTATCTATCATAGAAAAAACTATGGAAGAGTAGATTTCAAGTCATTATATTGTTGGTGTGAAATTCAAAATCATACTCGCACAGTATCAAAGGACGTGTTTCGGTAGGATCATTGGCAATTTTCAACATGTCCCAAACACGCATATACATAGGGCACACAATATCAGTGCATGGAGTTCTTGATCCACCTCCTTCATAATGTATCACCCGCGAAGAATCTCTTCCTCGAATCCAACCTGACGCATTAGACAGAGGTGAAAAAGATCAATAAATAAGATTCGTGAGCGACATTTTATTTTTTTTTAAAAACACTTAAATGGAAGTACCTACCAGCCATAGCAAAATGATTTGTTCCAAATCCAGATTCATTCCCTAGAGACCAGGAAATAATGCATGTGTGATTTTTATCCCTCTCAACCATGCCAATCACACGATCCAACATTGCAGTTGCCCACATTGGTTCCAGAGTAGGATGCTTGAGATGTTTAGAATAATCAAAACCATGCGTCTCAATATTAGCTTCATCTATCATGTACATGCCAAACAAATCACATAGCTCATACCAACGTGGATGTTGAGGATAATGGCTGTTCCTCACGGCATTGATATTGTTTTGCTTCATTAAGACCAAGTCCTGTATGCACATCATCAATCATCAATGTCTGAAAAGTGAAGACATCTAGCATGTTGTCCACCATAAAAAAGATAAACCGACAAACTTATCAAGAAATGATTCAACCATAAGTCCTTGTGAGCTTAGCTCAGTTGGTTGGACAATGCATAAAATATGCAAGGTCCGGGGTTCAAACCCCGGCCACTACCAAAAAAAAAATGATTCAACCATTATTAAGATTTTATTTTGGTCCTAACTCATCCTTACAAAGCCAGTTTGTAAGGTAAGCAGTGTACTTTATAAACTCTTTTCAATACACCCTCTCATGCTCAACACTATTGGGCCTAGTGCGTGTAAATAATCTTTAATCATGTAAGAATTGTATGTGTCAATATTGTGTGTCATATGAACACATATGATTTGTCTTTATCATCACAGAAGGAATGAAGTAATAATTGCATAGTATTAAATCAAATCCTTAATTTGTGTAACGGTGTCGCTAATTCTTAACTACTATTATTTACATAATAAGCACATGCTTTCTAATAACAAACAAGAATCAAAGCATTTTCCACTAGGCGGGTTTGGGAACATGGACATAATAACAACACCGTAACATCATGTCATTAATCAAGTCCAAGTGATATAGACCATTTAAATCTAAATATCTCTACCTGATTCAACCTATAACTTTCCTTGATCTCCCTTGATTAGATATAAAAGAAAAGACAAGATGTACCTTGACCATGCAGGATTCAATGTTTGCTTTTCCCACTTCTGGATGATGTTCATGCCTGTTCACGCCTCTTATTACAACGGGATGTCCATTAACCAGCAGTTGTTTGTGGGCTTTAGATACATTTTTAAAGCCTACTTGACTTGATTCACAGTCAAGCACACGTCCAGATTTATCTTTGAGGACGACAACTAATGTATAGAGGTATGGCTGTGAGAAATTTAAACAAAAAAAAAAAGGTCAGATAGAAACCAAATAGGTAAAAGAGAGAACAAGTCTGCTCCACAAAAACGGTCGTATGAAGCTTTAAGAATATTCAAACATATCAAATAAACATTTAATCACTGAAAAATGTACGGAATTCCATATGAAATTGTATCTGGCCATGGAAAAACAACTACAGACAAAAATTACATAGGAAAGAGGTGACATGACAAGAGACTCAGTGAACATCAGCAAGATCACAGTGATAGTGTAAGCATCAGACGCAATATCTCAGGATCAAATTTAACAGTATTTGTCAATAGAAACTTAATCTAAATTATTTTTCACTGTTTTAAATCATTGGTTCACCAATCAGTGGTTGAAATTTCTCACCTGTTCTGCTGACCAAAGCTTTGGTGATTGCAGTTTTCCCACGAGTGTATAGCCATAAAACCCTAAAGGTGCAGTTGTTGGTCGGAATGTTATGTCGGCTACATTAGATGAAAGGAGATCCGGATTCCCATCAGAGGATTCCCAACTTCCAGAATCATAGAGTGTAGCTTCTATGGTGTACTTTGTAAGAACATTATCAATTGATGTATCTTGTAATCTATCTATTTTTACTTCAACCTGTATAATGCATACACGAGTTTGATATTATCAGATTTCCCAAACAACTACATACAGATATAAATAACATCTGCATTTCATAATATAAATGACAAAATGGGTCAATTTTAGTATAATGAAGGCGACAGAGATAAATTCTATTTGCAATAAAATAACAAAGTTCAATTTGTTTATATATTTGGGTAACTGCATCCAACTTTTACAAAAGCAACAAAAGTGGCAGAGCCTTTAATATAATTGGATTTAGGTAAGTTTTTTCACAAACAAAACCACTTATAGATACATAATATAATTAATAGTTGTGACTTGAAACATAACAAAAGTATTTTCATAATATTATTTTTGCTTACCAGCATCTCTGCAGAAGAAAAATCTTCAGCGAGGTTAGATTTGAAGAAATAGTCGGTGATAAATACCTACATGCAAAATATTTTGAAAGACGTTAACATCAACCAGAAAAAATTAAGCAAAAACAAGAATTAAATAAGTTACAGATAAGTTATTTCAAACTTGAATCTTCTAGGGCATTAAATCTTAAACGAGGAGCATTCAATATCCAATCTTTAATATTAATTTGTTGTGTATAACATTATATAATCTCATCATCGTACTGAAAAAACGTCAGCAAAACATTTTAATTTTCATAAACATTAACATTTTTCTTTCAATCATTTGAGAATATGCGTTTAACTTACAATGATGAGTAGACAGTTAGAGAAAACAAACCTCTGGCTTTGCTAGAAGAAGAACATCACGGTGGATGCCAGACATGCGCCAATGGTCTTGATCCTCAAGGTAACATCCATCACTCCATCTAAACACTTGAACGGCTAGAACATTCTTCAGGTCTGAACCACATGGATGACAAAAATCAGTGACTTCAAACTCTGCAGGTAGCCTGCTGTCTTGACTGTCCTTGCAAAATAATGAATTTTTTGTTTATAAAACCAATAGTTGAATGATTGAGAAGCTTCATTCATAGTATATTCGTTTTTCAAAGAAAACAATTTATTCAACAGATCCTATCCAGATGTCTTATTGTTTTATTTTACTTGCATTAGAAGTGACAAAATGTAACGTGAACATAATGCTTAGACTGCTAGTAGATGTATCTCTTTATTGACGAAGACCATAGTTACCAACCTATAATCATTTGTACAGTATTCTTTTTTCTTTTCTAGCATTGCCATTAGCATTTTTATCATATGTTTTCTCTATGTTTTACTCATAATCTACTAATTAAGTTGAAAATACAGAAGCAAAATATCAACAAGCAAAGTACGTGATTGGGTTTGTGATGGCACATTGCACATGCCAAAGAGAGAGAGTGAGAGAAAGTCATACCTGTATCCTATAGGATGGCCGTTTATCCACGCACAAAAGGCGGAATCAACTGCTTCAAAATGTAACAGAATTCTTCTACCTACACAATCAACCCAATGTTATTTAACAAACAACTGACAGGAGTGCAAGCCTATAAAGAGTAAAACAAATAGACGACACTTTTTCAAAAATAAGATACAAAAAATAAACGGAAAAGATTGCAGAAACAAATCTTGGAATACTTGCAACATCAAGACTATCATCACTCGTAACAACCCGTGTTTTCTCAATAGTCAATGAAATTGGTTACATTAGGAAAAAAAGCAGTCCACCAAACTCATTGTATAATACATCACAACTGTATTAAAGTACAAAATACTGTGGACACACAGAGAACTAAAGAGCTAAATAAAAATACCAAAAGAAAAACGCCAAACTCCAACATAGTATATATATTGATAAACAAAAGGAGAAATAAATCAACATAGTTATAAGAACCGAATTATACCTTCCCACTCTTTAGGAAGATGGAAGTCCATTCTGTAGCAGCCAGTTGGATTTTCCGTAGGAACGAAAGGAGGATCAAGGGGAAATGGATATGTTACATTTGTATATATAGGACGGTCGAATCCATGCAGCTGCCAATTCGAAGGAACTGTCCAATTTCGAAGAAAGTAATTAGACATGGATGACAATTTCAGCACTTGTGAGAGAGAAAAAAAATTATTCAAATCAATTCAAATACAAAGTACACCACAACATTCTATGCAAAAGCAAACTAAAGAAATGTCTAAGAAAATTAAAGCAAACATTATAATTTGGAGGTTTCTTGCTGGCCCTAACTGCCCCTGTTGTCAATCACAAATCGCAATAAATAGTGATTTGTTTGAATTCTGATATGCTACAATGTTATAGCACTGCTATTGCCACTATTTCACAACACTTTATACTAAATAGGGTATTGTGGAACAACAGCGATTTGAACTAATTTCTCTACGCTATAGCGCCGCTATTTGCGAAAGAGTACCAAATATACACTGCATGAAATTTATAGACAAAACACATCCACTTACCAGGTAAAGTACTCCATTCTGAATCCTGGAACTCACTATCATGAAATTTAGCAGGGACATTGCTGGGATTAGAAGCCAAGAAAAATTTCCAATATCCTGACAAAGATTTAACAAAAGGCAAGTCTTTGACCCAAAATGCAGCACTCTCAAGAGCTCCATTAACAGCATCATCTTTCCAAACAGCAGATTGAGAAACCAGATAATCCACTTTGCTTCGTTGATACCAATATTTAAGTGATCCTACACATCACAAAATTCCATATTATTCATACAGAAAAATAAACAAAAATTGTGAAACATAACAAAATTATAATAAAACAATATCAACTTTAGGCCATATTTATTTTTAAAAAAAATATTCGTTCACAGAAATTATACAAATTTCACTAAGTGATCATTTCTCTCCGAAACAACCGACAATAGTTTAGCCTTATTTCATATGCAGCAGTGAACAACTGGTTCATTTTCTACAAACACATTACACACTATATAGCACTAACACTTCTGATCGAAGACGTGCCTAGTGTCTGACACGACACCGACACATGTGATTACTTCCAACTTTGTTATTTTTTCAAATTATTGCTAACGTCAACGTGTTTGTGTCAGTGTCCTGTCTAGTGTCCATGCTCCATAGCATACACAGATACATCATTCCACACTTCATTATTTTTTTAAATGGTTTCATTCAATTGGCAATCATATGAAAAACATAACTCTAATAATAGAATTTGAGGGGAAAAAACAAACATATAACAATTTTCTAGCAAATTAGATATACCCTTTTGAAAACAAAATAAAAAATTGAATTTTGGATTTAACAAATGCCTACCCTTTATCAAATCAAACCCAAAACATCATTAAAAAAAATTAAAAAAACAATCTTTTAGATTCCAAAAAGAAGGAAAGAGGTTAAGTAACCTTCAACAGATTCATGGCAATGCAAATGAACATGTGGGTCTCTTTTTCTCCATTTGATGAATGATGGGTCTTCCCAAACCTTATAACTATTGTTTGGAGCAAGAAGAAGTGGACCAACCAAAGAAGATGAAGAAGAAGAAGAAGCCATAATCTCCGAAACTGAAGTGTTTGGAACAAACGAGGAATATTAAAAAGATTAAGAAAACGGTTGGTTTTTGATTGATTTAAGGATTAGTCAAAGGTTGTATTGCATGTTGGTGATCAAAGCCAATGGAAGTGGAACATTTGTTGTCGTTTAGTGGTTTGTAGTGATGGTGGTGTTTATGGTTTTTCTTTCCACTAAGTGATGATGAGTGATGACTTTGAACATCCTATGGATTGTTGTTTCGGAAAATGGAATTTTTCGATTTATGTGATTTTCTTTTTTTGTTGATGTTAAATTGGATTTTTTAACAGTCATATTGTCATATTCATTATCAAGTGTAGAAACATATTATCGTCGAATAAATGTGTAAAATAATTATGCACCCGAGTGTATATGACATTACATACTCGTTAAATTCTATTTTATTATGTATAATTTTGCTTTGATTATTTTTTTATTTTCATTGGCACCTAACATTGATTTGTTTCTGATTCAATTTTTTTATAGAGACTAACTAAAAATTTATCTTTTTTTCAAAGAGACAAATGTATTTAAAAGTAGTTTTGTCAAAAAAAAATCACAACAGAAAGTATATTTCCTTCGCACATAAATATAGATTTATTTATCTTATCCATTCAATCAGACAGTCATCTTCTCTACAAAGAATAAATAATAGATTGAGTTGCAAAGCTAACCATTTTTTTGTGAAGGGGTTAAATATAAAGAAATAAAATGAAACATGTTTCGAGTGTTGTTTTGGCATTTTCTTCATGTGAACAAAGTTTTGTTTGTAGTTACTTAAGTAATCAGGAGTATCAAAATAAGATGAGATACATCTATCAAATAAATGGATATCGTTTAATTTTTATATTTTCTATTAGTTTTTGACAAATAAACTCATTTGTAGCTTCTAAATATATATTAATGAGGTAACTAATCATAAAACATACTAATTTATTCAAATGAAGAAGGGAAAAAAATTGGGTAGCCAAAGCTACCCTTTGTTACACATAGCTTCTCCATGGAATGGATTAGAAGCAAAAGTAACTTTTAGAAGAGGAGTTAGTTGATTGCGAGTATGATTCTTAAATTAATATTTTCAATGGAATCACAACAACTAATGTATCTCTTGCTACAATCTAACAAAATCTACGGCTTCTTCTTCTATGAGGGGATTTCAAATTCTCAAAACACTTCCTCGATAGAGTTCAACCTCGCAATACATAAATTATTAAAGAGGTTTTCTCTGGTATAAGGCATATTAGATTAAGATTAAGGGCAACATAGATGGTGTATCTAGTCATGCTGCTTATGAAGAAATTTTTAGGGATACTTCTGCAACTTTTCTTATTTGTTTTACTTATAAAATTGGTAATAATAATGTTTTATTCACTGGCATTATTTGTGGGTTTAAAGTGATTTTGGCTTATAAGTCCCATTATATGGTGTCTTGGATTTGATTAAGAATATGTTCTTCAATATATCTCATATCTAAGGAGAATATAATCATTGTATTAATAAGATTTTTGTCCTTCAATTGGATAGTTATCATTAGCAATAAATTGAACTTACCTGAATATGTCCTTCAATTGGATACTATTATAATAATATCTTCCAAAATTAAATTAAATTAAATTTTTTAAGTAAATTGAACACTAATGAACATAAGAAATCGTATGGCAGATATGCTCATCGGTGTTCAAGGCATATTGGTGCTTTAAATACTGATATATTTTAGTGAATGTGTGGGCAATCACAATAATGTAGAAAGAAAGAATTGTCCATAAAGTATAATTCAATTGCTAACTACCACTTCCTCTAAAACCAAAAACAACGAAAGAACAATAGGAGTAATACAAGAATCCTGCTCTTTACCCAAACAGTTTCGCTCATTCCCAAAGTAAAAGTCAAAAATGCCCCTACGCAACTTAACTTGCGCTAGTGCATTCTATACGTATGTTAAGTCACGTTACGTGACTTAACATGCGTCAGTGTATCACGAACGTAACTTAAGTCACGCCCAACTACAACACTGGCGCAAGTTAACTTGAGTACGTTGGGTAGAAATTGATTTTATTCTATACTAATTCATTATTATTCGAAATTATAAAATAAATGCAAAAATAAATAAATTCGAAATTAATAAATAAATGCAAAAATAGATACAAATAGTAAATAGAACTCTCATTTTATTAATATTATTCAAATATTACAATAAGCAATACAAATATTTATTCCAATTAACTAAAATACTTAATATTTATTTTGACCCTCTTCGGTATATGCCAATAGCTCTTGGGGAAAATAGTGATCCATCATGTTGGGGAAAACGACATCAAGACCCCTTGAGGTAAATTTATATTTGGTTCCTTTTATACCCCCTGATGATTCTTTTTACCCACGGTAAAAAGATTTTGGGAGTAAAAGGAAGCAAATCGAAATTTACCTCAAGGGATGATGCCCTTTTCCCCAACCTAATGGACCACTATTTCCCCCAAAAGCCACCGGCATTTACCTAAGGGGGCTTAGAGACTAAAGAAGCCTAGAGACTAAAGAAGAAAATAAAAAGAATAGAAATAGGGGGGGAGAGATAATGTGAGGAAAAGAGGATGGTTGGGAGGGTATTTATAGGTGGTTTAAGGTCCAAAAACGTGTGAAAGACTAAAAAAAACGTGTAAAAAACAATCAAAACCATTGACCACCGTCCAAGAAACGTTTGTGCTTCAGTTTTTAGCACCGGCCAACTTGCGCAAGTTAACTTGCGCACGACTTATAAGGTACGTGACTTAACATGCGCACAGTTTATAAAGTGTGTGACTTAACATGCGCACAGTTTATAAAGTGTGTGACTTAACATGCGCACAGTTTATAAGGTGCGTGACTTAACTAGCGCACAGTTTATAAGGTGCGTGACTTAACTTGCGCATACCTTATAAGGTGCGTGACTTAAGTCACGCTAGTTAAGTAACGCTAGTTAAGTGCGCATACCTGTCGGGAGAAAATTCGAATAAATATTGCGAGAGCGTGAATTCGAATAAATATTGCGACAGCGTGAATTCAAATAAATATTGCGATAGCGTGAATTTGAATAAATATTGCGTATCGAATAAGTAAATTATAATAAGTACACAACATTAATTCAAATAAAAATGGCGTATTGAATAAATAAATTCGATAAGTACACAACATTAATTCTTAGACAATTTTATTTAGATATAATTTCATCTACGTTACATTACATTGTGGTATCATTACATTACATTACGTAAAAGACATGTACGTCAACTATCATTACATTACATTCGGAAATGTACCTTCCAACTACAACAATTATCTTACCTCTGAATGGGGTCAATTCAAACTAGCTAAAAAGCAGGACTCCGGCATTCGTCCAGAAGTGTTATTGTTCCATTCCAAATGTTAAATTCTTGTTGGTCTTGGTTTTAAATGATAGTATCTAAGCGCCAACGGAATGAGGTCCAGACCTTGACACTTCGATACCATCATTTAAACGAAGCCAACAAAAAATTAACATTTAGAATGGAACAAAAACAATCTCGGACGAATGCCGGTGTCCTGCCATTTAACTAGTTTGAATTACCCCATCCAGAGGAAGAAAATTGTTGTAGTTGGAATGTGCATTCCAACTACAACAACAATTGTCTTACCTCTGAAATGAGGCAAATTCAAACTTGCAAAACAGCGAGGACTTAAGCATTTCGCTCAACATTCATACTTTCCTTTGAAAAGAATAAATTTTTGTTAGGCTTGGTTTAGATGATGGTATTCAAGTGCCAACGAAATGAGGTCCATTCCTTGACACTTAATACCATCATCTAACAAGCCTAACAAAAATTTAATCTTTTCAAAGGAAAAACATGAATAACGAGTGAAATGCTTGAGTCCTGGCCGTTTGGCAAGTTTGAATTACCTTATTTCAGAGGTAAGACGGTTGTTGTAGTTGGAATGCACATTACCCTAACTAATGACGATCTTCTGGCAGAATCAAGCTGTTGATGATATCTTCAGTTGATCTCAGCAACATCACCCGCATATCGATCCACTGGAACTTGGTGTGCTCCCAAAACATGCTCGTCACGTTTTCGTCGTGCTTTAACTCCACCCAAGTGAATGATACTCTCCCCTCGTCGAGCTTTGGACGTTTATACAGAATATTTTGCACCCTCCTTGTGTCTCTGGGGTTGACTCCTTGGTTGAATTCATTCAGTTGATCCTTGAGACCTCTTAACGTTACATCAAGGCAACGAACCTTCAACCTCTGAGTTTCTCCGCCGTTGAATTGTGCATGAACGTCGATCCACCCGGCCATTGCTTCAAATCTACACAATTACAAATTAAACACAATCAATGAAAAACTCATTCAAACATTTCATCAAACACTTGGAGTGCAAATTATACATAAACCCTAAAAATGATAACTACAACATAAACATGCAAAGATCAAAATAATTAAGCAATATTACTCATTTGCATGTAACATTGTATCATATATTGCAAAAAAACAAAATAACCAAAAATTAAACAAACCCTAAATCTAAAAAAATCTAATCTAAGTGTAAAAAATCTAACATAATCATGCAAACATCTATACGTCATAAGAATTAAGCACTATAAGTCATTTGCATGTAGCATTCTATAATTTCTTGCAAAATTTTTTAAAATTTTAACAAAACAATAAACCTAAAAAATTCTAGATTAAGTGAAATTTTTTATCATAACAACATAGTTTAAGTGAAAACTTACTTGTTCTTGTTGTTGTAGTGTTGTTTGATTTGAAGATGAAGGAATTTTGGAGTTGGGAAATTTGAGAGAAAATTGAGATTTGTGTGTTGTTTGATGAAAATGAGGTTCTGTCTGGGCTAATAACATAACGCAACGCAACTTAAGTTACGCAACGTGGCTTAAGTTGCGTTAACATTACAACTAGCGTAGGTTAACTTACGTAACGCATGTTAACATGCGTAGGGGTATATTTGTATTTTACTTTGGGAGTGAGCAATACTGTTTGGGTAAAGAGCAGGATTAGTACTACAATATGTGACCTATTGTGAATGTGTGCAAATAACCCAAATGAGAAAATATCTTACACTTGTTATGTGTGGAAACTGGCAATCAGTAGTGTGCTTGACATTTATTGAGTTGGTCTTTATGTCAATCAATTGAGAAAGATACGTTAGCAAGTGAAGCGTATATTCATATATTTGTTTCAGTCTTCAATTACATAATATATACTGAATTGAAACAGTTTACTGTAAAAATATTCCTTTTCAAGTAATTTTATCCCGAATTACTTCTAAAATGAAGTGGTAAGCAGAGTTTGGCAAATAACCCAAATCACTCGAATGGAATATTTTTGTAATTGCAAAAACTACTAGTTTATAAAAAGAAAAGAAAAAGACTACTTGCAATCTTGCCAATAAAAAAAAAAAGAATAATGCTGCAAAAAATTAATTCAAGAAAAAATTGCATATGCCTAAGCGTACCACATACTACATTGTTACAAACATGCAATTAAATGGCCTATACTCCTTTGTATTGCACAGATGTGACAAAGGAGAAAAATATAACCAAATAATCTACCACCATACAGATAAAATAGAATGCTGGATGATCACATATACACAGCATAACAGACGAGTTAATTCATGAAACAAATCAGAAGGTTTCCATTCTGGTACAGTGGTTTGGTCATTGTCTAGAAGCCGAATGAGATTGAGGGGTTAGATCAAATGATGAGCAAGGTAGTTTGGCAGGCACATCACATGCTATCATCATTCAAGGGTTCAAAAATATAAACATTTCAATTTTTTTTTAACATCATCAATCACAGGCTAAAACAAGTAACTATGATGCTGACCGAGACAACAAACAAAATAGGACACAGTTCTTAACTTCAACTAGGCACTGGAGTTGAAACCTTTGCCTAAACTGTGCCATTTCTGTACAAAATTAAGGACACAGTTCTCAGCTTCAACTAATTGGTTTCCATCGGCACTGGAGTTGATGTCTGATCCCCGGCTGGTGTAGTGGTCTGCTCCTCTGCTGGATTTGGAGTTGAAGTTTGCTCCCCTGGTGGATTTTGAGCTGCAGTCTGCTCCCCTGCTGGGTTTGGAGCTGCAGTCTGCTCCCCTGCTGGATTTGGAGTCTGGTCCCTCTTTACACGGGGTTGCGGTTTCCTGAAATATTTGCCGCAGAATGATTCAGCAGTCTCCGGATATTTCTTCCTCACCAAGTTTTCCAGGCACTTGCGGTACGAAAAGTCTTCCTTTTTACCATCTTTTAAAACCACATACAAGCATCTGCTGTCTTGAAAATTGCTGTGTTTGCTGACCTGTCACCACAAGTCCTCCCAACATTAAAAAAGAAAAAGAAAAATAGAGATCGACTCGTGAAAGTCTCAACATAACACATTATACACAAATGAAGACAAGATATATAGCATAAACTGAAACATATACAGGTTTTGTATCAAAAGGAAGAAACCAAAATAAACCATCATTCAGTCTCAACATTAAAGAAAAGAAAAGAAAAATATAGAGATGGACTCGTGAAAGTCTCAACATAACACATTTATACACAAATGAAGACAAGATGTATAGCATAAACTGAAACATGTACAGGTTTTGTATCAAAAGGAAGAAACCAAAATAAAACATCATTCAGTCTCGAAGTTTTGAAAAGAAACTAATTTATCACAGGCACCTATGATGAAGTATATTACAGATGTTCATGGAAGCTAAAAGTCAAGGATATAGAATTAGAGGATACCATGACATGATCAACTCCAACACCCATTTTTGTTTCTTTATCCGGATGATGCTCGAAAACATTCTCGAGCACATACTTTTGGTCTTCGTCAGGTAGCGGATCCCCATCATTGTACCTTCACACAGGAATTTATCATCAGAACAATAAGGTAAAAATGGAGCAGTTTGTGGGCGATAGGTAAAGAACGCAAGTTGCAAAGACAACATATGTGAAGAAAAAATTAAAAACAATAATTGACAACATAACCCATAATGCAACCTTCTGCACAGGAAATACCATATTAGGGAATGACAGCTATCATAGCTAATGGTATCATATTCAGAAGAGGAGTAACTTGCAGAAGAATCACGGTGGCAGGGAGCAAAATAGTTGATAAAAGAGGCAAAAAGGCTCCTTGAAAGAAAGGAATGACACCTTAAGAAGTTGCAAGTTATACACTTTGCAAGAATAAGGCTAATATCTAACACAATTTTTCAACACTTTTTTTATAATATGGGTCCCACCAAATATATATGGCACCCATATGCATCGGTAGGAACAATGTAATTGTTAACCAACAAAAGAGTGTGTTGGAAGTGTGTTGGTAGCATTCCCCCACTTTGCAATAAGCAAGTAAAACAGATATGACACCAAAAGGCCAAGCATAACCAGAGAATAGGGGCGACGTTATTTACAGTAGGAAAAGGCATAAAGAGATCACGATTTATAATATCCACATAAAGCAATAATTAAGCATGAGAGTTTGCACGACTGACAACTGCCTTGGGAAACTTACCCTTGTAGTTGCATGATTCTTCTGATTGACTGGACAATAGGTTCAATATCCTTCATGATATCTTGCTCTTCAGGAGTGTATTGGACAATAGGTGGTCTGACAGGGCGACTCCTGTTTTTCCAGTCCCCAGCATTTGGACCCCCACTTTGCGAACCTTCGAATCGATTTTTCTTAAATGAATCTCGTCCTTGTTTTCCCCATTGAAAACTTTTGTCGCTTTCAGAGTTAGCAGAGGCAACTTGTGAGTCCCATCCACGAGAACCTGCAGTTTGATTTGACTCATTCTTGGAATCCCAAGGATGGTTTTCTTGCAATTTGGGTTTTCCCCAAGAGCTATTTGACTCGTTCTTGGAATCCCAACTGTCCTTTACATTTTCCGTCTTCTGTTCCCAGGCATTAGATCTAGAAGAGTCTTCTGGCATAACATGTATTTCATCTTTTTTCTGTCCCCACGAGGGCCTATTATCATTTGACTTCGGTTTTGTTGCACCCCAAGCACTAGACTTCTGCGAGTCTTTTTGGGTAACATCCTCTCCAGCTTTCCATTTCTGAGAGTTCCATGAATCTTGTACTTTCATAGACTCACCCTCATGTACTTCAGGTTTACTGCTTCCCCAAGCTTTCCAACCACCTGAGTTTGTCGAGTCTTCTTGGATATCATTTGACTTCAGTTTTGTTGCACCCCAAGCACTAGACTTCTGAGAGTCTTTTTGGGTAACATCCTCTCCAGCTTTCCATTTCTGAGAGTTCCAAGAATCTTGTACTTTTGTAGACTCACCCTCATGTACTTCAGGTTTACTGCTTCCCCAAGCTTTCCAACCACCTGAGTTTGTCGAGTCTTGGCTAACATCAGCTTTCCATTTTTTAGTGCCACCAGATTCTCCTTGGGCTCTTTCCTCTCCACCAGTTATTTGTCCCCAACAGGACTGATCACTACTTTGATTTGTGTTGGCCTCCCAAGCACCAGACTTTGAAGAGTCTTCTTGTACCATAGATTTCCCATTACCCCAAGCACTGGACTTTGAAGAGTCTTCTTGCACCACAGCTTTACCCCAAGCAGAAGCAGATTGGTCACTCTTTTGATTTGTTGCAGCCCCCCAAGAAGGCTGCTCACTATTTTGATTAGTGGCAGTCCCCCAAGCACCGGACTTTGAAGAGTCTTCTTGCACCACAGCTTTACCCCAAGCAGAAGCAGACTGGTCACTCTTTTGATTTGTTGCAGCCCCCCAAGAAGGCTGCTCACTATTTTGATTAGTGGCAGTCCCCCAAGCACCAGACTTTGAAGAGTCTTCTTGCACCACAGCTTTACCCCAAGCAGAAACAGACTGGTCACTCTTTTGATTTGTTGCAGCCCCCCAAGAAGGCTGCTCACTCTTTTGATTAGTGGCAGTCCCCCAAGCACCGGACTTTGAAGAGTCTTCTTGCACCACAGCTTTACCCCAAACAGAAGCAGACTGGTCACTCTTTTGATTTGTTGCAGCCCCCCAAGAAGGCTGCTCACTATTTTGATTAGTGGCAGTCCCCCAAGCACCAGACTTTGAAGAGTCTTCTTGCACCACAGCTTTACCCCAAGCAGAAACAGACTGGTCACTCTTTTGATTTGTTGCAGCCCCCCAAGAAGGCTGCTCACTCTTTTGATTAGTGGCAGTCCCCCAAGCACCGGACTTTGAAGAGTCTTCTTGCACCACAGCTTTACCCCAAGCAGAAGCAGACTGGTCACTCTTTTGGTTTGTTGCAGCCCCCCAAGCACTAGACTTAGAAGAGTCTTCTTGGATAGCATCAACTTGTAAGTCAGATTTATTTTGTCCCCAACCAGACCAATCATTTGAGTTTGTATTGGTCTGATCAATCTGGTCTTTATTTGAATCCCAACCATTTGATGTTGAGCCATTCGGAAGTTCAAAAGTCTCATCGAAGACAGCATCAAATCCAGAGGCATGCTGTGGGGACATGTCAAAGTCCCCATTTTCATCGTCAAACAGATCATCGATGTCCTCACCCAAACAAGCATTGGTTTCTTCTTCCCCGTTGGCAAGGCCTTTGACCATATTGAGAAATTTGTAAACATTCATCCCTTCAATTTCATTTGTTTTTATCTGCAAAGGAAAAATCCAACATTGAAATTTAAAACAATGTTCACAGAACTCCAACTCTAGACATATTGAAGTCCACCATTAAATCTGAGTTTAATCAAATACCTCTTTCGGATCCCATACAATATCAAATTTTGATCCTGTACCAACCGCCACGTGCTTACCCCAGGAACAAGAGGCAACAATGCTTGACAAAGAGTCTGAGTGGTGTTTCTCAGCAGCTCTTTCAAAGCATTTTCGAGGAGTCTGCATCATCACATTCACAAAGTAAGAAAAATAATAACAAAATACATCTTGAAATTTAGAAATTACCAAAGCACTTACAAAGAGTGTTGCATCGGTGAATGGTACTTGAATGTCTAATTGACGAGCCAGTGTTTTATAACCACCTGTATTAAAACCAACCAAATTTCCACCACAAGTCATACTACTTGCTAGGAGAATGAGATGCTCTCTGAGAACGCCTTTTGCCACCATTCTTACTGATGCTGCAAGACGCTGCACACAGCACAAAAGGATAAATTAGATAACATAAACCCCTAATGTTGAGGCTACAACTAACTAGTAGACTAAGATCAAGGCTCTTTCATAAACCTAAGCTCAATAGCTGACAAAATCATAGCCATAGTTTTTTTGGTCGAAAAATATCACAAGAGACAAGAGGAAAGCACCAAAACAGACAAAAGGCAGCATACAACCAAAAGAACGGCGAAGAAAAGAACTATGCATGCAACGAGTCTTTCTAAAATTCCAGTCTCTCAGAATATACGTATTATGCGACAAGGAGCAAAAAGCAGAGGAGTACGAGGTAAATAAATAAAAAATCAAGCTTCAGCATAAATGGATAACAAACCTACATAAAGATCTAAGCATGATTCTCCAAATGCACAAACCAGAGGAATGCAAACACTGCATATTGCATTAAATCTTGGCTTCCTAGTTTTTCAACTTTTTTGCAACCAAAAATCAGAAAACTCAGTTTTTAGGATATGGGCCAAATTAAACTCCACAAAATCAGCTTATAAGATGAGGATTGCCTAAGCTTTTTAAATTATAAAATGACAACACATACCAACTATATGTCACCAAAAGCCTGATTCCTACTCACACAGTAAAAGGAGGGAAAATGCACTTTCACATAGTGATCAATGAAAAAATAAGCAGCTTCGATAATAAAGAAAAGACATGAAATCACATGTAACTGATTTTCAATGAAGATTTGAAAGTGAAAGTAAAGCACCTTTATGTTTACTAAAGGTGCGTGTTCACAAGAAAAAAAAAGCAGACAGCTCATACTTTTAACATTATGTAAAATATATTATTAAGAAGTTTACCTGAATCGCTTGATCAAAAGTGCATGCAATGCCCAGTAATTCCTGAATTTGCTTAATAGCATAAGGGATAGAACGTCTAGTATCAATCAAATGAAGAACAGGAAGGCAGGAATCGAGTACAATCCTCCAAGCATCGCCACTTTGTTTAACAGCTTCTTTCTCAAGAATGACGTCCAGTGCTAATTCACCATTAGAAGATTTGGACGGGTTACGAACCCATGTGTTCGTGCCAGGATTAACCCAAATTATATTTGCGGAACTGATACGAGGGTCTCCTGTTTATGACAAAAATATATGTAAGAAATATGTATATGTATGTATGATTACAAGTGCAATAAATGCTCAAACCAACAACAAATGTAATTGCAAACAAATATGGACTACAAAGAAAGTTGGAACCAATTTACATCTTAAAAAGAATATGAAATAGACATGGCAAAGAAAATACCACCTCACTAATTTGTTATCCAAGTAGTTAGTTAGTTAAGAAATGTTAGAGTCGTGGGTCAGGATGCATATAAATAAAAGGAATGGGAAGGGAGTCATTTTGTTATTGAGGCTCAGGAGAGCTTAAGATACTCTTGAGTTACCCTCAATCGCTAGTACCTCGGGTCACCCTAGCACGAGGGATATTGCAATACAGATTATAAGGCGTTTACTTTTCACTTCCCTGCATTTTCTTGCTATGTCTTTTGATCTCTTGTTCAAATACTATTTGATAAATAAAACTTATAACAGAGATGGTTTCAATATGAGAACCAGCTTCATGCTGTGACAAAAAACAGAAACGTAGAGAGTGCAAGAACTCAATGCAAGGTGGAGATATCGTGCAACAAGCATTAATACAGTAACGTTTGAACAGTACAGAGATTATTGTGAATCAAACATTGGATTGCATTGATAAAGTGGAGCATCACGACCTACTCTAATAGGGGAGACAACAAGGGTGAGTTTCAAAAAGTTAGTTTGACAAATTGAGCAAGATGAAAAACACATCTCGTATGTATTTATAGCTGTCAGACACCGGTCCAAGGAGTGTCGAAGCAAATGGAAAAACAATTTTGGTTAGGACACTTGTCTCAGTTATCCGACATGTGTCGTATGAGTGTCAAAGGAGTGTCGGACACCACGACACACCTAGTCCTAGAGGTGTCCATGCTTCATACAAGTGCAGTTTTTTTCATCTTTTTCCTTTCCATTAACGGTTTCTACCAGATATAACAAGAAAATATTAATTAAATCCAGCATTACCTAAAATGTCCTTTTTATCCTTCCCTACAAAACCCCATGTATCGATTCAACAATACCAGATAAATAGTTCATTGAAAAATGAGTTTAAAGGAAAATACCTTGGATGATTGTTTCTAACAGAACTGGGCAGATCATGTCAGCCAGGACTTTAGTCGTTTGGTCTAAATCAACACCATCCGGCCAAAGGAACGTTACACAAGGGGCAGAGCAAAACTCACTGCAAAGAAGGAAAAATAGACAAGACGGTAAGTTTTAAACTGCAAACAAACTGCATGTTAACAGAGACAAAAATAAATAAAGACTAATGTAACTTGCAATTGTCAGAAGAAAAACATGTGATCAATGTTTAAAGAAAAGCACTCTGCATACATCAGCTTTTATCTTTCTTTGTTTTCCTCTTGTTTTTGGGAGGCAATATAATGTGTTTTTTGGTGCTTTTAACCAACCCCAAAAGTGGGGGAAATAACCATGTTGCTTTGTTCATTGGAACAAGAAGCTCACACGTAGGAAAGAAAGCAAGGAATGGATATTAGAAACCAAGAGATGATTCTATTGTATATTGCCTCTCTCTCTCTCTCTCTCTCTCTCTCTCTCTCTCTCTCTCTCTCTCTCTCTCTCTCTCTCACACACACACACACACACACACACACACACAGAGAAACCATAGTTTTTACAAGGAATGGAGAAGGTACAACATGATAATCAAGGACTGGACAAGAAACAATAAGGTTGAGCACTTCAATAATCAACTTATCATGAACTTGCATTCATCTATTTGTAACAAAGCTTCTATTTCTATTAGTCAAACTTGCATTCATTTATTTGTAACAGCTTCTATTTCTATTATGGAATGAAAAACCCTCTGAAAAATGCAAAACTAGAACACCATATATAAATTCTACAAAAGACAATCCATATCAATATTTGCTTTACAATATTCTACAACTTATTTTTGTAGAAAATAATAAAGTTAACCATAAGAAAAAGATGTGCGACAAAAAGGAGAACAAAATTGAAAGCCAAACAAGTAACAAAGAACATCTTGTCACATTAAAAATCTCCCCAGACTACAAATTATGCCTGATTGGTTTTTTGATACTAAAAGCAACATCAATGAACTCCTATGACTACAATTAAGAATCAAATCCAGAGCAATTAATTACTTCAAGTAAGCAAGAAAATTAAGACTTTATAGCAGTGAATCAAAAATGTATATGGCAGAACTAAAATTTAACCTGAAAATTAATTCAGTTCTCTTAAAAAATGGGGAAAGTTTCTTCTTCCGACTAAAGGAATTAAGTTTCTCTTGGCATTTTTGGTAAACTTCAGTCATATTGATCTTCAATTCCTCTAACTTCACCTGCTCAAATGATAAATCAATAACCAAAAGCATTTTAACACAATAATGACATTTAAATTAAGATAAAAATACACTCGTCTCAAATGAAAGAATAGAAAATTCAATGTATTATAAGTTAGTCTATTTTAATTTAATACAATCAAACCTTCTTATAATTTTTTGTTGTATTTACTTCTCAGTATCACTAACATATAGTTTTGAACCTTCACTATCTACCAATGTTATTAAACTCAGTTCATACCAGTAACAGCATATGTGGCCCGTCTGAACAACTTATCGTCATAGAATTTACAACCAATCTAGCACAAAACATACAAGTACAACTCGACAGTTTTCCTATAAAACCGTCAAAGTCACTATTAGGCTCTATAAAAATTATACTTTCAGCAAATCCAACAGA
The DNA here is from genome assembly GCF_051527215.1 of Medicago sativa. Lineage (NCBI taxonomy): Eukaryota > Viridiplantae > Streptophyta > Magnoliopsida > Fabales > Fabaceae > Medicago > Medicago sativa. The sequence goes on along the minus strand of NC_140756.1, from coordinate 30,489,748 downwards.
GTAATATCTTTACCAGTGGTTTTCACCCCCAAGGTTTACTGAGGTCAACAACAAGTCCTTTCAATATAAAGCTAGTTTCTAATTGACCAGTTCTCGGAGCTGTGTTGTTCGACTTCTAACATTACAGAACTATCTTACACGAATTGTTCTTAATCTTATCTTTGTTTTGTATTTCCAATCATCTTCCACAACATTCTCATATCTCAAATATAATAAACTTGTTGACATTTTATTACCCGACATTCACTATAGAGATCCCTTTTTATATCCATCGATCTCCTTATCAATTTCAGATCTTCAAAATATTAATAACTCAATGCTAACAATTATAAAGAAAAAATGAAAAGAAAAAAAAAATAAAAGAAAAAAAACACGGTTAATAAACCCAAACAGGCAAGTTATCTCAAAATCCAGCAAAACAGAGGTTAGAGTAGGTTTAGACCTAACATTAAACCAATACGATATCAAATGTGGCCAGACCTAACATTATAACACTCCTAAAAACAAAAGATAAAAAAAAAAATTAGGAATAGTAAAGCGCTTTCCAAACCCACTGCATATCTGGTAATGAAAACAAAACAAAACATGCAGAGGATTTAAAATATTCTAGAGAGACGGATTATAAAATTTTAAAATCGTGCTAGCTGCATGATATAGGAACATGCCTGCATCAAATCCTAAACATGTATTAAAAAAATTGATAACCTCTTTAAGACGAATGTGACAAACAAGGCCTGCATCTTCAGTACCATCTTTGCGTCTTCTTTGCTGCTGGTATCTGCAGATGAGACACATGTCCCAAATAAATAAAATTGACATAAATACAACTTTCAAAACAACAACAAAAAAAATATAACAACTACTTCAATTAACACAGATTAAATGTTTTACCCCCAACGAAATACGGAGTACATAGCAAGTAAATAAATAAAATTGAATATAAATACAACTTTTAAAATAACAAAAAAATAAAATATAAGGGATCATATTACAAAGAGGATATGTCACGCATATAAGGGATCATATCAGCATAAACTAAGAGGATATGTCACGCATGCTTCAAACCTAAATAGCACTTTGCTCAAAGGAACATATTACAAAGACAAAACCATTCATGGACCCCCATCCATTTAAAAGCTTAGCCTTTTAAAGCTAGTCCTTGGCCCAGAAAATGGTTCATCATAAACGTTCTTTCTAGCCTGTCGACACAAATGTAATCAAACAAAACTTGGAGAAGGTATTAGATGAAGCCCAGACCTCAACCCCAAAATCAAATGTTAACAGAATTGACAAAATTGATATAGACAAAACAGGCTTTAAGCTACAAAGTAACCAATTAACCATGGTTAATCCATGTTAGCAACAAGCCTCTAATTAAGCAAACTCATGAGGCATAAAGTTATAAAAAAAACATCAATGCTGGTCCAATCTCATTGGTCTATAACTGCCTAGATTTGTGATTGTTTATGTCTGTAACTGTTTATGCCAGTTCGTCTTTTGTTGTAACTGCCCATCTGTGTGTCTAATTAAACTGAGTAGGGAAATGGATGTTTGGGTATCCGGCTATTTGTTTCAGTATGGCAGTTATTAGGGATAGGGAAGGCTCTTGAACAACCAGTGATCATTTGTAACTTTTCTGTTGACTCAATAAAACATGATCAATCACTACAAAATATTACTGTACTAGTGTTACTAGTTCTAACACTGGTAACAGAGTACTTACTCGCAACACGTAATTTTTATCAAATAAAAAATATATGCTAAACATAGCAACAACAAAAAAAAAAAAAAAAAAAAACAAGACAGAAAACTTACTCAACAATGAAATCCATTGCGGCATCCTTGAGGCTTACTTTTCTCAATTGATTTTGAACCAAATATGCAGCATTTTCGCGACAATAATTCCTCCCACAATCACAATCATTTAAATATAAAATTACACGACGATCATTTGGTTCATTCCTGAAGTTCACCTTGCAAAGGAGTATTTCCTGAAGATAAAATGTGTAAATAAATAACTCAAAAAAATCATTACTGAAATACGAGAAACAGATGTCCACTATTCACTAAGAAATTATTACCTTCATAAACCCCCAGGAAGAATTGCTGCTTGGACTAGCATCAAGGACTGCTTTATAAGCAGGGTTTGACATGGAAGTTGCAGCTAAGACACCTACAGGCTCACCAGCAGGGAATAAGTGCTGGGCTGCATCTCCAGATTGTATGCCATATTCAAACTGGATGATGGAATTACTACATACATTCCTCACAGTTCCATCATAGCAAATAACAACATCACGGAGAATGGCCATCAAGTTCTTGAATAGTGTGCCTGGTTCAGATAATCCTCTAGAAGAGCGGTCAATTATTTCTCTCGTTGCAATGGAATGCACCAACTCTTCATATGGATCTAAACCATGAAAGAAGCATCCTTTGAGCAAACCAAACTCAGCAGAGGGATAATCATCCTTGTCATAGAAACACTTCAATTGAAAATGAGAAGCTACATCCTCAACCAATCCCTTGGAATAAAACTTTCCTCTCTCAAAGAGTTGTTGGCCTAAAAAGCCAATTTGTTGAATTACCTTGTCAACAGCCGACTTACTCTTTGAGTCAATCAAATCTCCAAGTTTGGTTGACTTCAAAGCAAAATTTATAACCGGAAGTTCAATATCTTGAATGACTTTCTCCAATTGTTGAGCCACCAGTTCTTTGTACATTCCCCTCAGCTGACGCAACAAAGGCGAAACTTTCCCAATGCTCCTATTTATAACCCTTTTCACTGCCCTGGATATTGAAAAGTCTTGTAATCCCACACTAAATCCATGGGCAAATATGTTTTCCATCAGAAAGGGTTGTATCACATCAAAAAAATTGAGTGCCTCCTGAGGACCCTTGCTAAAAAAAATTGAGGCAGCTATTTCATTTATAATTGAAGGTAAAATATCTCTGGTAAAATCAAATTCCAAGATTTCCCTCTGCCTAATCAAGTATCGTCCTCCAGTACAATCGAACGAGAAAGGCAAAGCACACTGCAAAATCTGTATAGATGTCCAATAAGAATCACCGGTACTGGCCTTGAGTAAAGCAGGCATTGGCAAAGGCAGTAAAAGAAACATTGCCATTTGATTTGCTGCTACTCTATCCAAAAAACAACTCTTGACGAGCATCTTGAGTGACAATAAAGAATCTGCGGATAACTGAAGGTTAAGATTACCACTATGAGAGCTGAGAAGTTGTTTCTCTACAGAGAAAAGCTCCAAAACCTCAGCTTTAGCAGCGAGTGACTGAGGGTAAAACAAATGGACACAGTCACCATCAAAATCCGCCCCTAGTGGTCCACATATTAGTGGATTAATTTTGACAGTGTGGTCATCATGGATGTATACCACAAGTGCTTGCAAGGAGTGCTTGTGGGTAGTTGGCGGTCTGTTTATGAAAACAGTATCCCCGTCCATAATCCTCCGGTGCACTATCTGACCAGGTTTAAGATAAGTGTGCCCCTTTGAGCCCTCCCTCAGTGAGTAGGTTGACATACCTTCCTTGTATGTCAAGCACAAGTTTTCATCCACCAACTTCTGTAAATAGTGGATGTTATGAATGCTGACTCTTTCCTCAAATGTGATCCTTTGGGCAACCTCAAGCGGAATTCCAACTTCATTTATTTTCTTATACCCATCTCCAGTGATCACATTCCGGGAAGAAAACCCGGAACCCTTTCTGATAAACAACGTCCTCATTTTTTCCAACCACGCTTTTGTTGAGGAATCATTCAGCTCTTTGTTAACCCCGTAGTGTGTTTCAATATCACGTGCGGCCTTAGAAGTTCCCCTGATTTGAAGATACTGATCGACCACGGATTGCAAGTCGTTGGCTTCCACTTGATGAGACTCAAAGTTTGGTTCACCAGATCTTGAACTTCTGATGACTTCAACCTTCCTAAGCAATTTTCTGAGAATTGTCAAGGCCGGATCCTGCAATTTCAGAGAGATACATAAGCTTTCTGAACGACAACAAAATAATTTCATAATCAAGCAAAAAATAACATTATCATATCCTCACCGAAGACATGATACTGACACCATCTGAAACCACTGGCACAGACAGGCAATTTGGTGGTACAGGAAGGTATTTTAAAATATATCCATCTTGAGGAAAATATCCCTTTCCCGCAAGTTTCTTCTTTGTTTCTTGAGGAAGTCTCTTGATAATTTCCATTGCCTGGTAGACATTTGACACATAAACTATAAATCAGAATCTAATGACAGGTTTCAACCGGAACGTAAAAACATAAGCATATAATAAATAATCTGAAAGTATCAACTGTAACCCCATGTGAGTGTGACAGTCAACAGATTCACTTTGGTGGTATATGAATTCCAACAGTGTCATAGGCTCAGAATATAAGGTCAAGAAATAATTATGCCCCTATAAAGCAGAGTGAACTGAAAGGAGCATTTCGCCATTCATGGGAAGAGGATGCTGGCAAAGGCTCTAACATTCTATAATTGATTCATTTAAAAAAAAGTCCATTTGAATGCCTCATAAATTGATCCTTCTAAAAAGAATGCGTTGACTATAAGGGAATGAAACAATAAAAAAAATATTAGTTTGAGAGTTTGTTAATATCATTCCTCTTCCCGGGAAATATAAGAAATACAAATCATCTATAGGACATGGACAGAAACTTGACTCGAAAAAATAAAAAGCAGATATAACAGATATTAACTTTATTCAATATTATTAGAGTAACAGCTGTAAATCCGGAGGAATTCATCCTTGAGATTCAGAGAGTTCACACAAAATTCCTTACATTTCTTCATTTAAATTTCTGGCTTAATTTTCTGAGATTGTAATACTGTAACAGCGGCTTATATCTCTGAGACAGCCATAATTCATTATCAGTACATTTCAGGTTCACCCTTCCAATTTGTGGCACCTATCACTCTTCTCCTGGAAACTGAATTAATATGGTCTCAGGATCAAAAGGACAGCTGAAGAACATTAGAATATAGATACAAGACTCCCAAAGCTCCAGGATAGGTTGTACCTCCCAACCATTCAAATACCACTGCTACTTTCCTCCTATTATTATTTATATCTTACCAAATCTCCCACACTAACTAAAACATTTCCGAATAAAGAGGATGATCAATTACTGGGGTCTGCTAAAGATATCCTTGAAATTCAAAGAGAAAAAAATATCCAACTCCAAGTAAATGATAAACAAAAAAAATGCAACTATCATAAAACAATGAAAGACTATATATGGATTGCTTCAATTATAAAGAACATAAACAGTAATTAAGCAATAAAGAAAAAAATACAAAAATAATAAATTAATCATATAAAAGCCAGAAAAAAGGGAATTGCAAACATAATGTAACTTTAGCAATATTATGCATATATCAAGCAACAAAATAACAATGAAAACCGGTAGAAAGTAGAAACCACACCTCACAAGGAAGCAAAGCTCGAGTATGATCTCCCCCATAGCGATAGCCATATTTTTCTAGAAAAGTCCAAAATCCGTCATGCATCTTTGACTTTGACACCTTTAGTGCCAAGTAACAAGCCCCATCAGCTGTTTTGACCTCCCGAATAGAAACTTGTGCAGCATTAACATCCTAAAAGGAAAATATAACTATCATGAACCTTGGACACTAATATGAAAATACCAAGTTCCGTTCTATAACAAGGTATGATAATAGAAAACACAGATTTAGCCAAGAAATGGGTAAGAACAAATAGAATATTAAATTCGGCACCAAAAATAGAAAGCAAAAAAGAAAATAAACCACAATTAAGCAAACAAGCCAATGAAAAAAACAAAGCACCTCAAAATTTGTTTAAATTTTCAATACATGAGACCTTAATAAACTAGAGTAAAGGAACCAAATCATCACTGGGATGCAAATGGCCAATCTTGTGCCAAAAAAAATTGGCTGGGAAGTCAAAATCAAGATCCTAAATATGATTGTGATGGGTTAAACACGCAAACGTGATATCACAAAACTGTAAATACCACCAATATGTATGCAGGCTCCTATCTTGGCACTTTTAAATACGTTACCAACAGTTCTGGTGATTGTTTGCCAAAATACATGTTTAGATATGCCCAATTATTGTTAAACATAGTTCATACTTCTCAGCATTTCTTCAACATTTATGATGACACCACTGGTCTATCTAGACAGTATTATAAATCATTGCCCTTATCGGAAAAGCTGATGATTCTAGTAGTGGTTGCAATTGTGACCAAATGGTTCCCTGATCAACTATATACATGATAAATTTGCAAGTGTTAACATTATTATTATTATTATTATTTCACACTTCTCAGATGCTATCTAAATATGGCAAATCCTAAAATATACCCTCGGGACACTTGTTAAGTAAACGGATTGAAATAGTGTTGGAAAATGGTGAATTCAACCTTTTTGAAGTTTAAAAATTGTTATTTCCAATGTAAAATTTCTACTTATTGATTTCTTAACTAATGCCCTTAGTATGACCCTCTAAATATCCTTCAGACTCAACACATGACATAATTTTAAAATATAATCCTTTTAAAAGTAAAACTTAATCAAATAAAAGCAAATCATATGATTGGTTCATACTAACCTCACAGCAAGGAGATAATAATCTCTGTGCCAAGCCACTGCTTGAAGAAGGTACCTGAAAGATTGTGAGCCAGTATCAGAGAAAGAGTTTCAGAGAAAACTGAATATTCTGAAAATGATAAAACTGAATCTACCTCTGCCACAGCAATCTATTTATCAATGCAAAGTCTAGTTCAACAAACTAAGGCTGTTTCAACTGCTCAAGAGAAAGTTATCTGACAGCTGCAAATAGCTGGCAGTAACCGCAATACCAGTTGGCACAAACTAACGACAGCAAATAGAGTAGTGCAGTGAATAAAAATTAGTGCACCTATTACAGAGAAAATGCCTTCTCTTACAGCCAGTAAGATCAAACACAATGGATTAAGAAGGTTCTATCCTTCTTGTATCAAAATCTAATGAAGTCCATGAAAGCAGGAATTACTATACAATTTAGGACAACAAACCAAACCTTGTTTACCCTGTTTGGTCAATGTAATATGAAAAAAAAATTGTTATAAATTTAAATGCGACCTTTCCTAGTGGATCTGAATTAATAAAGTTGCAGCTTTATATTGCAAAACACAGAAAAACGAAGGAGATAGGTTCACAAAACAGGGAAGGAGATGGGGTCGCAAAAGACAGAAGAATAAGTTTTTCATATGCATAGCATAAACCTGAAAAAGTCCCTGTAAAAGCTCAAATTTTAAGGTGTTTTAGGGTTTTCATCGTCGCAAACCATCGCACTCAATAGCGCCACGAAAACTGCACAACGCAGTGTGAAATTATTCCCTGAATGAGACCGCTCCTCTATTCTGAGACGCCACACCGCGTGTGGGGGCAGCCGCTGACTGCTACGAGCTGTCAAGGTAGCAGCACTAACATCCTCTCTTGACAACAAAGGAACAGTCCCACATGTACACTCATTTATAACAATTTTTTGGATAATAATAACAATTTTTTATTTCCACAATGACTGGAGTATAAGAATGAGTTTGACAGTTTAAAAATGAGACCACTTAGTTGTGGTTTGCAGAATAGGATTCGCATGAAATTATGTAAAACTTTAAACAAACAAAAAATGAGTTCATCCCAATACTCCCACTCATACCCAAAAGGTTTTTTCTGGTTTGAAGCACAAAAGACATTTGTGTGGTTCAAAATTATGACAAAAGAGACAACATTAAAAAAGGAAAATATAACAACGGCAAATAGCTTTCTTGAGTCTTTTAATTTAGATAAGAATAAACAAATAGGTAAAAGTGAAAATAAAAGTCTGCCACTAAACATCATTCAAAAGTTATTGAAAAGCTAAAGAACTATGTGTTCACATTCCTTTTCAGTGATACCTTGGTTTTCTTCAATCGCAAGCAGCTTAAGCAGACCAGGCTCAGTATTTTCTTCAACTCAGTAACATGGCTAGGATGATAAATAGGAACTGGAAGTTCAATATATCCAAAGTGGCCTGAAAATTAATAATGATTCAGCCCAATTCTTTTGAAATATAACATTTTTCCATCAGAATGACAATAAAGGAAATGATCAAATAAAAGACCTTCGCATTTTCCTGCTTCGGAAGTGCCACAAGATTCACATCGTCCAAACTCAAGTGGAAGCCCAAGGAAAGGATTAGCCAGTTGACTCGCATGGCTAATTTGGGAATCACTAATTGATGCAGTACTCTAAAAAAAAGGAAAATATAAAGCAAGCACAACATCATAACAAAGTCTAGTTACAATTTATAAATAGTGATAGACATACAATTTAACATGAAAAAAGTAAAGAAATACATAATGCTTACAATTTCATGGCGTGTAGCCATACTGAAGCGGATCCCAACAACCTTCCCTTCCAAAAGGGATGTAGTGGCATTATCTTCCATGATGAATACCTTGGTAAATCTGTAGCACCTGCCAACAGATAACTCATAATCATGAGTCAGTATTTGTAAACCTTAATAATTTCAACAGAATTAAGGCAGAAAAGAAAATTAAAAAATCATTGGAACAGAAAATTACTGGAAAGGTTGGTTAATCTAACTTTTATTCAAAAATACTTTCACAGAATTCAACAACAACAACCAAGGCTTATCTCACAAAGTGGGGTCGGCTACATGGATCAAATTACACCATAATGTTCCATCATAAACCATATTTCGGTCTAACTCATTCATCTCCAAATCTTTCCTAATAGTTTCTCTTGTAGAATACTTTCACATAATTAAGCAAGTAAAAATAAATAATCCCCAAAGACAGCACAAACAAATACATCTAACCAAAATATCCATAATAATTGACAACTACAAATGTCTGAAAGGATGACCAGATATCGCATATTGCTCAACTAATACAAATCTGTTCAAATCAAGCACCTTGACAAATAGCCATAATCCCAAGAACACATGGGTGAACAACCAGTTCAGAAGTCATACATCAACCCATAACCATCAAAGCACTTGAATAATATCGAAACTATGCCAAACAGAAACTGTGTGTTCAAACCAGACAACGCAAAGGCACATTTATAATCATCAACTAGAAAGTGTTAATCATTGAAAACCATTACAGATACGAGATTATCTCCGAATAACAAAACTGTCCCTTAATTAGGGTACTAATTGGTTTTGCATAGATAAATTCATTAATCCATTTCTTAGAAAACACAAAGTCACACCCTAACCCAAAAAATCATGCATGTTTATCTTCATTTAACCCAACTCCTTAAATGGCTCGAAAAAGGTAAAACCCCAACTACATTGAATCATTTTTCACCAAAATGAAAAGGAAAAAAAAAAAAAAATGAAAAGGAAAAAAAAAAAAAAAAAAAACAACACCACTCACCCTCACCTCCAAAACAATGGGATAGTGCATGCATGTTTCGTATCACGGTACAGATGCCGAACATCTTGATACCAAACATACCATGTGCATGTTTGGATTTACAGTGAGTTTGGCAGAATCACAGTGACACGCCACAATTTTGGCAAAGCCTATGTTTTGGTATCACGGTGACCAATTGTGATTTTCCAAAAGCTACATTTTGTAGCTTCTGCAAAATGATGGTGGGTCCGCCGAGATACCAAACATACACTTTGTAGCTTTAACAAAATCACAATGCCGCTAAGATTTCGCCAAACTCGCAACTCATCCAAACATACACTAAGAATTCACAAAATAAAATAAATAAATAAACGAAAAATAGGTAAAGTTGTCAAGAAATTTTTTAAAAAATACTAAAATAATGTGCATGAACTTGAAATTTTTCCCTAAAATGATGATTTTCAACGAAAATAGAACAAGTCAAACAAAAATTTAGCCAAAATAAAAACACACTTAACAAAAAAAAACACAAAATCAAAAAATAAAAATAATAATACAACATTTAAACCTGTTTCTTACCTCAGAGATTAATTTCTGAAAAATTCAACGCGTCTCAGCTAGCTGAACACAAAACCCTAAAACCACAAAAAACAGAAAATCAGAACAAAAAAACGCAAAATGGGTACCAAAACACAACATTGAACAAAGCGTCTTTGCATGAAATCGAAAATGCAGAACGATTAAGCGAGAAAATCGAAGTAACTAACCGTAGGTTTCGATCACCTAGCTGAAGAAAACACGAAGAAGTTCGTTTAAGTTGGATAATTGAAAAACCCTAGACAGTGAAAAACAAACAACGGAAATGAAAAGTCAAAACGCAAAATCGATTCTGCAAAACGACAGAGAGTAGCGAGTTTGCATGAAGCGAAAATGTAGTAGAAATTAAGCAAAGAAAATCGATTTACCGAGTAAGCTAGGGTTTGATCGTTGTTGAGAAAAGCGCGTTTGAAAAAAAGCTGAGAGAGAGTGGAAGAGTGAGTGAAGTGTGAAGTGGGAGAGAGAGTGTGAAGAGTTTGTTACAATTTGCATGAAATGAAATGAAATGAAATGAAATTTGTGGTTTCGAAAAAAAGGAAAAATTAAAATAAAATGGAAAATTATTTGTTTGTGTTGTTTAAGAGGTACTGGGTTTTTGGGAGAGGGGTTTTGGTGGTTGATGACGATTTTACCCTTGTTGACTTCTTGGTTTGGTGTTTAGTTGGCTGTGACTTGGGGGGTAAAATTGGGATTTCGGTGTTTGATTTTGTTGAGTTGGGATGGAATGTCGTACCAGAGTTTGTACTAGTGTGGTGAGGGAAACTTGACCGGGGTTAAATGAGAGTTAGTTTTTACTTTTTAAATATGGGTTTTTTTTTTTGACAAAAAATATGGGTTTGTATACCATGTGAAACATTGCACATGTTAAAATAATCAATAGTACTCCAATACAAAATAACAATTATTTATTCAAAAGTTTTTAAACTTCTTAACTTGTTCAAATTTGCACAAATTCCAATACAAAATTTATATTTTAAACTTTTAAACATGTGTAAATTTGCACATGATAGAAAAACCCTTCAAATATTAAGAGGCAAAAATAACTTTGTTGATTTCTATTATTATTTTACGTGAGACTCATTTGTGAAGTGGTATAAGTCACTCGTGTATTTCACTCAATAAGAGAGAACATGTTAAAATAAGTGTTGTTAACAATTACACTTTAGTTAAATTTGCTAGAAATATGTAGCAAGAGTTGTTCATATCAAAATACTAGGATTCTTTAACAATTTGGATCTAGATCCTCTCTATTGGTAGGATGATTCAACGCGGGTCTCGATTGTTCAAACATTTTTTATCGTATATGATAACATAAATGAGTGATTGTGATCAACGCTTGTCTCAATCGTTCAAACACAATTAACCATATATGATAGCACAAACGAGTGATTGAGATCAATGTTAATCTCAATCGCCCAAACACCTTTGCCCACATATGGTAGCACAAACGAACGGTTGAGATCGGCATTGATTGGACAGTGTGACAAAAATGGCATAAAAGGGTTTGTGTTTTGTTAATTGGAACTCCTTTATTTTTCTTTTCTTCCTTCTATTAAATCACTAACTCCCTCCTAATCTTACTCACCCTCTTGATTATTTTTTTTATTTTTTTAACAAATAGAGAGTTGAGATAAGGAACAAAATGAAAGATAGGATTTTGTTGTTGATGTGTGATGATTTTGTTTGTAGGTAATAAGTAATAGGTCAAATGCATATTGTCGAGTTAAATGTTTGTAATACATTTGTGTTTAATTGGAATGCATTGACGGTGTAAAAAAAATTACGTGTATCTCGTCAGATATTACCACATATATTTTACTTGAGATATTTTAGGAACTAATTTACAGAAGTAGTTCGATTGAGATTAATTAGTATACTCTGTCAGTGTACAATTATTTTACACAAACATTCAATAATTTGTTGTGTTGTCAATTAATGAATATGAAAACACACGAGTTGTTATATTCATTAATTGATGTGTAAACACATTATTAAATGTATGTGTAAAATAACTATACACTAACAAATCTTAGTAATCAAACTCATAAAGATCTACATTGCGATGTATGCAAATAAATCATTTTCCATCAAACTCAGCAAAAAATATTTCCGTTGTTGTTTTGTTGACATTGTCCAAATCAGTAAATTATAATCTCTTTTAATAATTTTTTATTTAAAAAAAATTGTTTGGGTTTTTAGTTTTCATCATCTCCACAGTATGATGCATGTTCTTCAACATCTTCGTCAAATAAAAAAATACCAAAATAAAATTTCAGATTGAATCTTTAACCTAATGATGCACCCATATCATCTTCTCTAAAAGAAAATTCCAATAATAAAAAAATTAAAAAAAATGAAAAATTCAAACTTACCAAAATAAAAAAAAATTCATACAATGATTTTGTCTGGAGGTCTTCTCACTAGTCTTCACTCATTTGCATGCTAATTATTTGATTGGATATCCTCTCTCGCAACATAACCTGTCGAAAGTGATTAAAATTGGTTTAAGAAACCCAACATCAGTAGTAATTGAAAAAAGTAAGAACGTCAGGGCAAAAGTAAGAAATTAGGGATAGAGACTCCCAGATCTACAAATCTACGCACTAAAATCTTAAGTTTCAATTCAACCCACTCACACACTCCCACTAAGAATTTAAAGATATACAAGATTGCGCCGATAACAATGTATGGGTTTCTAAATATTTAATTGTTTTCTCTCTGGCTTCATATTTAAACAACAACAATATGAAAGGTGAGATGATACCGTACAAGTTTCAGATTTCGTGGGTTTGAATATGAAACCTAGGTCTAGATTTCAAGGTGTTGGTTTTGATTTTTTTGATGTTGTTGAAGATGGAGATTTGTTTTTATATCCGATTGAAGATGAAATAAAAAATTAGGGTTACAAACTTGTAGATTTACAAATCTACCCACTAAAATCTCAAGTTTCAACTCAACTCACTCTCACGCTTACTCGAGGATGTAAAGATCTACAAACCTACGCCGGTAACAATTTTTGGGTTTCTAGATCTCCGATCTTTTCCTTGTTGGCTTCGCTTTTTATCAAAGCACCAACAAATATACGGGGTGAGAGAAAAATTTATGGGTTTTCAGATTTTATGGTTATAATTGCGAACCCTATATCTGATTTTTAGGATGTTGGTTGAGTTTCTTCGTTGAATATGGAGATTTTTTTTTTTTTTATCTTTGCTCAAAGATGAAGATAATGAGTCTTTTCTAGTTTTATTGGCTTGTGTGTCACCTTATCAATCGAAAGCAACATTTACCTCATTCTAACTTTATGAACTTTTTGCCCATTGTTTTGATAAAGTTTAAGGCTAATTGTTCAAATGGTCCATGTAATATATGTTTAGTCTATAAATAGCCCTCGTAAAAGAAAGAAACACTGATTTTGTCCTTGTAATTTGAGATTTTTTTTATTTTGGTCATCCAGCGGTCCAGTCACACCTGACGTGGCACAAAATCTTGCCACGTGGATTTTTTGATGACATGGCTTTTTATTTTTTGCCTAAAGAAATTAGAATGGAGTTTTTTTTCTCGCCTTATAACCCAACCGTATAAGATACAAGGTAAACCAACATAAAGGTAAAGATTCGGCAGCCTCGTGCTCTAGTTACGTTGATGAATAGAAACAGGCAAGCATCAAGCAAAGATTCTTTCTTTCTGTTTAAGCAAAGACATAAAAGTAATTACAACTTCGAAAAATTGTCTTTCTTCTCTTTCTTCACGCTTATCTGAAGATTACAATAAGCTAAAAACTTGTCTCAATAGTCTCTATTGTTTCTCGCCTAAACCTATTAGGAGAAAATATAGTTCTCTCCTCAACCTCTCCCTCATATAACTCTCATGTCTAGATTTTTTTTTAAGAGACTAAAATGAATTATATAAACTGAAGTCTTGGTAGTTTAAGCACAAGGGCGCCGAAAAAATCAGGATGAAAAAGTCAGATTACAGCAACATACAACAATGACAAATAAAAAGAAGGGAAAAAAGAGGTCAATGCAACCCCATTACAAGGTGATTCCCAAACAAGTTAAAGGATCAAACCACCATATATGATAGTTAAAATCAAAATAAATACTCCCTTTGTCTCACAATAATTGTCTCTTTACCATTTTTTCTTTTTCACAAAATAATTGTCACTTTAGAATACCAATGTAACATATTTTCCATTATTATACTCTTATTTATTGAATTTCATCCAACTTAACTACTCCACTAACTACAATTAATAAGAGTGATTTAGTAAATGATACTATCAAAATCAACACAATTAATCATTTCGTCGATGGTTCTCTTGAAACAAACAAAGACTAAGATAGTTTAAAGTCACAATGACTTTTCCGTTAGAAAGGTAGGCAATATCCATTTTCATACTTAAGAGATTGAAAAATAAATGATCAATTTAGTCTCTAAATTAGCACGTACACTTCAATTTAACCTCTAAACCGTGTAAGTATAACAAGTAGTTTCTCAAGTCTATAAAATCCGTTGATTTAATCCTTACTATTACTATATTACATATTAAATTGACAGAATTTTATATAACTCAGGGACAAAATTGAATTATTATTTTTAAATATCCATTCTTTTTTCTTTTCTTCGGAAATACCCCACTTTAAAGATTAAACACCAAAATGCCTCTTTTTTCCCCTTCATGGAAGACCCATCCCCGGAGATACAACTAGAATTTTGCTCTTTATCCAAACACGTTTGCTAATTCCCAAAGTAAATGACATTTTTACCCTTACGCATGTTAACTCACGTAACGTGAGTTAACTCACGTCAATTATAAGGGTAGCGTGACTTAAGTTGCGCTACGTGACTTAAGTCGGTTTAACAGCAACATAGAACACAGAACCTCCATTTTCCAACTTCTCCAAACACGAAAATTTCACCCCCAAATCCGAATTTCACCATTCTTGCACCATTTAAACTAAATTTCGTCCACAATATTTTGTAGAAAATTAACATTTTTAGGTTTTAAAAAAATTGTCTTGCATGTTAAAGATTATGATTGTTAGTGATGATTTAACTTAGGAATTGTTGTTTAGGGTACAATGTGGTAGTTTAGGGTTTATAAAATGTTAGATTACATAGTTGTTTGAAAAATGCACACTACGTGTTCGGTGAAATGTCTCAATTATACTTTTTTTTGTTTTTTTGGATTGTTAATGATGTAATTAGTTAGAGCTATGTTTGTTAATGTTGATGATAGTTAATTTGACTGCAATGTGGTAGTTTATGGATTCAAATGACATTGTCGACATTATAGTGTTGTTGTATTATTAAAGATGACACATGTTTTGCTATTGAAATTATGGGCAAATGTGTTAAAGCTTTTTTGGTTTTTGTGCAGATATGTCTGAGCAGGATAGGATGGGGGCTTTCCAGGGGGCCTTACGAGTTGTCTCTTTTACCGAACTTCGGTAAACACGTGGCATGCAAGCTTTGGAAAGATAAAACAGTAAGTATAATTTGCTTTATTTAATTTAATGATATTTTACTATTATGTGAAGTTTATTTTACGTAGAATATGTTATGTTTATTTAATTTAAGTATAACTACGTAGAATATGTCATGCTTATTTTACATATTTAAGTATAATTGATTTATTTTTAACGTAGAATATATATAGTTTATTATTATGTCATGTTTATTTTACGTAGAATATTTATAGTTTATTATTATGTCATGTTTATTTTACGTAGAATATTTATAGTTTATTATTATGTCATGTTTATTTTACATATTTAATTTTTTTTTTGTATTTCAGTTGCAAGTGGATCGTAAGATGACTGGCATCTCGCACGGGAGGAAACTGAAGCTTTCTGTCTTGTACCTTCCGTCACCGGTAGATGATAACCCTTGGTTCTGGGAACCGGTTGATAGATCGGGTCTAAGGCCCCTCCTTCTGACTCTGAGAGATGGCATCAGGAGACCAACAGCTTCCATCTGCCTGTTAGGGAGATGACCATCACACTAGATGATGTTGCTTGTCTCCTAGGCATCCCCGTCGCTGGACGGCTCATTCAGGAGGAGGATTTAGATCATGACCATGCTGTAGATCTGTTGGTGACTCACCTTTTATTTCTAGTGGAGGATGCGGTCGGGCATGTGACTGATTTTGGTGCCTCTGTCTCTTACACGGCCCTGAAAGACCGTTATGACCACCTGTTAAACAGGTGTAACCATTTGATGTGGGAGGATTTATCAGAGGAGGAGGATCAGGAGCTGAGTCGTATTAGGCCGGCCTGTGTCAAGGCGTTCTTGTTGCTCTTGGTTGGCTACACCCTTTTTGCCGGCAAAAACAGCAAAACCATTAATCTGTTGTGGATGCTTGCGATTCGGGATTTGGCTAACATAGGCAAATGGTCATGGGGCGCGATGGGACTTGCTTTCTTGTATGAGCAGCTGAATCTTACCTCAGACTCAATCGTTGGCTCAGTTGGTGGTTACATGAGCTTGCTTGTGGTAATATATTTTTTCTTCTTTTTTTAAGTTAAACGTAAATGTATAGTTTCTTGTATGACACTCGTGTGCTGATATAGATTTGTCTCTTTGTTTTTGCAGCGATGGGTTATAGCTCACTTCAGACATGTGGTTCCGAGGTCGAGATACCAAGATTACGATCGGGAGGACCCCGTATGTGGGTAGATGGAAACCTCAAAGGGGGTTCAAACATGCTGACCATTTCAGAGGCTTGTTGGATTCGATGGAGCATTGTCATGTCACCTGGAGGCCGTACGAGCACCGACGAGACGTGACACCTTTTCAGGACATGTGCTGGTACTCCGGATGGATCATGGCCGACAGATAGAGGATGGTGCGTCACTTGCCGGAGCGGGTGCTGAGGCAGTACAGACATGTTTAAAGGGTTCCCCGACCTCCTACTACGGTTATGCCTCTTGCCCCAGCAGATGTGGCTGCTGCCTTCTTGGAGTTTGCTTTGCATGTCGTTTCCCAGCAGCAGAGGGGTCGCCAGGTCCTGGACGACGAGCCTTGGAAGCATTCATATACGTACATTAGGTGGTTCTACCGTGTATCCCATTCTCTCATCGTCAACCCTGCTCCAGAGCCTGACATTGTCATACCGAGACCTGTCTACCAAGATATTCTTGTTGACCAGGAGTGGGCCAGACATCCTCTCCATCCATTGCAGGTCATCGGCAACATCAGAGGCAGAGTGGAGCATGCGATGCAGATTTCGGAGGTGGTTTCAAATCCACTCTTCTTCGGCATTTGGAGGGCCTCCGTACCGATTATAGCGTGTTTGAGCAGCAGCCGGTTCCGAGGAGGAGGTCTAGGAGTCCGTAGGAGCAGCAGTAGGGTCTTTAGTTTATGACTTGTTTTTTTATGACTTTTTGGATGTTTGTAGTATTTTCTTGACATTTTGGTTGTACTACTTTTACATTTGCACGGTTGGGCTTATTTATGACATTTACGTTATTTTTCGTTAAAATTGTGTTTCTAAAATTATTCGTTCTCTAAATTATTCGTTCTGGTTGAATCAATGACTGGTTGTACCAAAATTATTATTGAATAATTGCATGTTCACTAAACAGGGAATGAAAGGCAGCAACTACTGCCACTGCCAGTCTGGTCTGCAGCGTGCATAGCATCTGCACCAGCGTGAGCTAACTCACGCTAGTGTTAAAACTAGCGTGACTTAACTCACGCTACTCATTGTATGTTTTGGTGATCTAGCGTGACTTAAGTCAAGCAACGCGACTTAAGTTGCGTTTCGTTTTGCACTAGCGTAAGTTAAGTCACGCTACTTGCGTTAAGTAACGTACCATTTTGCACTAGCGCATGTTAAGTTGCGTAAGGGTATAAAGGTCATTTACTTTTAGAATGAGCAAAATTGTTTGGGTAAAGAGCAGAATTCATACAACTACAACACACAGGTTCAATCCATGAACATTGCCATAATGAACAAAAAACATAGTTGATTGCTCAATAAACCCCTCAACATTGTTCACCTATCATGTTGTAACTGCCATAGACATTTTTTTTTGCTTAAAAGTGGATCGGGTGCTAGAAATCGATGTTGTTTTTGCGAAATTTTGAGCACTACAAGGGGATCATAGAGCAATTAGCAAAAACATCAGCCTCATAGACGGGTCAATCTCCAGGCCTAGAGATAACAATCCTGGAGAAATTTTCGTTGCAGTCTTGCTGACATGGTTATTGAGACCTATCTCAAAGGAAATTACTACAAGCCTTATTAGTTCCAAAGAAGCCCGCAGCATGTTGGCTTGAGTTGTAGGAACGTTTTTCTCGTATGAATATTGTTCAAATATGAAATTCATGACTGGGTACAAGATAATCATGCTTTTTGGCATCAATGCCTAAGACGTCCTTCACACAAAATAATCATGTTATTTCCTTTTTCAAGTAATAAATCATGTGAACAATACAAATATTTAATTTTTTCATTGGCCAAACAAACACGATTACTATTTCCAGTGAGCTCTATTAGTATCCAATCTTGTTTTGATTTAATACATGTTGACATTTGGAGTGGCTAACATCTCCCTTCACTTTCAGGAGCAAAGTATCTCAATATTATCGTCGTTGATCACACAAGCACATGGATCGATCTACTGAGACGCCTTTGCTCCTATTGCGGAACTCACCATAGTTTGAGTACTCCTTAGTGTTGCTGCCGTCATACAAAGGTGGCACTAGCACCAGCTTGATTGTGATAATGCCTTCTTAAAGGAGATCTTTATTAAGAACTCTACATCATTTTTTTTTCCTGGTTTCGAATGAAAGGGGGAGAATCTTGTCTGCAAACGACACAAGTCCATTTTGTAATGCTGATTAGGTTCAGTGCAAGGATACAAGAAGGTCTATTTGGATGTTACATGTTACTTGAACAAGCACCAATACATTTGAAAATGAAAAGAAAAATATTGTGTTACGTTCAAATGTAGAGGCAAAGTATTGTTCCTTGGCTGCTACCTTTTTTGAGATTACTTGGTTGAGAAATATATTGAAAGGCTTGAAGGTGACTCACACAAAATCACATACATTGTTTTGTGGCAACCATGTTGCAAAGCATATTGCTTCAAATTTGATGTTTCATGAAAAAGCAAAGCTCATAGAAATTCATTGTCATTTCACTACTAAAAAAAGCGATATAGTGATGGAATTAGCTAGGGAAAAATCCTTCACTAATTACGACGAAATTAGATATGGCACATTGTATTTTCTTATCGAACTCAAATTAATGAACATTAGTGACGGAATGTGTGTCGGATAAATCTATCACGCATATTCCATCATAAATTCCATCACAAATATGATGAGAGTAAGTTTAGGAAAAGGTTTTGGGACGAAATGTTTTCCTCTCTAATTTTTCCGTAACAAATTCATCAATAAATATAAAATTAAAGGACAATGATACTTGGCACGAAAAGTATGTGGAGAAAATTTCAACTGAAAATCTATGGAGAAAATTTCTTGATTGTCATGATTACGCACAATTTATTTTAACTTCAGGGCTCAGGCGTGATTGTGCCGATTGAGTTTGCAACCGAGATAGAAATTGAAAATTGCTCTTTTCCCTTTTATTTTTGCTCATTTCCACCCCAAACTTTCAAAATTAATCCTAACACAAGTTAACTTACACCGGATATCGAGCGTGAGTTAACTTGCGCTGCCTATAAGCATATTTTCACAGAGACATGTATAACTACCATGAGGAATTATCAATGCATAATGATAGTAGAATGCGCAAGCACAAGTGCACAACTCTCTTTGTATTTGACAAGTATACCCCAGATACTCTCTTTATTGACTTGTCAGGGTCTGGATACTTCCAAAGAGTAAGAAAACATCAGTCAGTTACGACTTCATTTACATAGTGAATATTCTTAAAGAAGCATGTTTATTCTTGTTTAAAGAGTAAATTATATCATGTTATTTTCACGTTACTTTTCTGCACACATCAATAAAGATGGTTAAGAGCCAATTTTAAGCATTTTATCTGTACTAAAACACAAAAATCAAGGAGTTTAATCACTTTTAAAACAAGAATGCTCACCTTACTTCATCCATGTCTGGCTCAGTTCATTACAAGCCTACGGTGTGTAT
Organism: Medicago sativa; assembly: GCF_051527215.1. NCBI lineage: Eukaryota > Viridiplantae > Streptophyta > Magnoliopsida > Fabales > Fabaceae > Medicago > Medicago sativa. Next base: position 30,469,608 of record NC_140756.1, on the reverse strand, counting down.
AGGACATCATTTACACACAGAAATCTCTCTTAGCAAAACTAAAGAAGAGAATTAAAACTTAAGGTTAGGCAGCGGGACTTAAGTCCGGTGGTTTTTTTTTTCTTTCTTTTTTCCGCTAGTTGTAGACAACACAAGTTAACTCACGCTCGGTATCCAGCGTAAGTTAACTTGCATTGGGGTTAATTTTGAAAGTTCTAAGTGAGAATGAGCAAAAATTAAAGGGGAAAAGAATATTTTTCATAGAAATTTGTAAATCTGCATAAAAGAATCCAAACGCATATCCCCTTGTTCTCAATCATAAATTATGTAAAATTAATAGACTTATTTGGTTTCAAACTTGAACAATGCATAAGAGCTAGCAAAAAGCTCCTCTCTTATTTTTGAATGATTTTTATTTTTTTAAAAATGTTTAGAATATATTTTTTTGAGGTAAAAAATGTTTAGAATATTATAAGAATCTCTAAAAAAAATAAATAGAATTTTTCATTAAAGCATGAATTAAATATGAACTTTTCTGTTTTCTGCGCTAAAAAATTTATATATAATTTTTCTAAAAAAAATTGATATTTAATTCATGTTTGTTAAAAAATTCTATAATTTTTTTGGGAGAAGTTGTTATAATATTCTACACAAATGGTGATAGAAAACTTTCGGGGGGACAAAAAGCCAAATAAATTATTTAGAGAGACTAAAACGAAAAGTTGATATATTTATAAAGATCAAAAACATATTTAACCTTAATTATTTAATAAATAATATTTTATTTACTAAAGGGGTGATCAACGCCGGTGAACGTCCAGGCACGATACCCATCAGTGGCGGTTCAGAGCGGAGCGCTGACAACCCCATGGCGGAGCTCCGATGGATTGCGGCAGAGCCCATCGGTGATCGGTGTTGATTGTTAACAGGGTTCTTCAACATCTGTCAGAGGGTTCTTCAATGGTGTTGATCCATTTAATTTTGTTATTATATTAATTTTATAAATGAAATGTTCATATTTTATCAAATATATGTGTATTATTATTTGGCCCCGTAAATATAGCTTAGTTGACACAGACAATACATTGTTAAAACACCCCATTTATTCGCCTAAAATGTGAATTACTTGATCAAACAAAGTGTATATTATCATTTGAGCTCATCCTTGGATCTCCTAATAAGATGGATGTATTAGATCCATTCATTTTTTTTTTTGGTACAAATCCATTCATATTTTAAAATGGGGTCCTGCTAACCGGTGCCCCCGGGGCACTGGTTAAGCATACCATAAACGAAAATTATTACCATAAACGGAAATTGTTTTTGACTTTATTATAAATTAATTACACAATTTCAATGTATTAACTAATATATAATTTCCTTTTTCATATCTTTAACCAGTGCCCCGGGGGCACCGGTTAGCATTTCCCTTTAAAATGAGTAGATAATCAACTAAAAGTTTTTTTGTTTGGTGGATACATTCAATGGATGGTGGATTGATAAATCAAATTACCGTTATACTCTATATGTGTATGAGTGGGCCACTAAACTTATCATCTATAAATAAATGTAAATCAACTTTTTCGTAAAGGCAAATTTTATGGTACACCTAATATATTTGAGTGTACCGGTACACTCACTCTTTAAATTAATAATTAAATGAGTTGTTTTTTGAAGAAAAATATTGTTTTTTTATCACTTATAATTATAATAACTAAATCTTATTCATCAAAAGTGTCAACGAAATAAAATTAATTTTTTTTTGAATTTTTATCACTCATGATTGAGAACATTGATTATTTTTTAAGATAATATGCAAAAAAATTACTATGATTCTTATAAACAATGAAATGATGTTTTTTCTTACGAAATGATGTTCTATTGAAAAATAGTTATTTCTTACATGAAAAATGATCGTTAATTTATAAAATTAGGAAGCGAGAGTACCGGTACACCTCACTTTATAAGTGTACCGCAGAAGTTCCCTTTTGTAAATCATTTCTACAATCAAATTTTATACCATGGTAGTTACCGCTTATTTCATCTGTCTTATTTTAACCGTCTCATCCATCTTATTTTAATCGTCATTTTAAGATTGTGTGTGGTTTTTAAGAAAATGATTAGTTGTATTGATTTTAATAATAAAATTAATATCATTTACTAAAACACTTTTATTAATTGTATATCCCAGAGTAGATAAGTTGGGTGAAATCGACAAGTCACATTTAAAAGATTTTCTAGTCTCGTTTAAGTGTCTCACAAGTCACAATTTCTCACAGGGATATATTTGTAGATATATTCAAAAGTTACCACCATTAATAACTTTATTGACTTGGAGTAAGAAAAAAAAACTTTATTGACTATATGGTGGTTTTTTTCTTCTTATGGTAAACATATTTAAAAAGTTACTCCCTCCGTCCCGTTTTATCTGAGTCAGTTTGGTTTTTCACACAGATTAAGAAAAATGTATAAATAAAGGAGAAAGTAGAATATATTGTATTGGGAATGATAAAAGTAGTATTAATTAGAGTTATATTGTATTGAGAATGATGAAAGTTGTATTGAAAATTGAAATGACTCAATTATTTTGGGACATTTTTTTTAAAAAATGGGTCAGATATTCCGGGACGAAGGGAGTACATCACATCTAAAGATTGTGAACAAAGTGGTGCAGATCCTTCATACTTCTATAACATACAAGAGTCATATGAATAGTATATCACATCATGACACCTACTATTGTTTATTATTGCCTCTCTACCAAAAGATAAGGGAACACTACTTATTCTTAATCTTTCAGAAAGTGTAATCAGTTAAAAAAACACCAATGCTATTAGGCAACACTGCAAATTTGTGTTTTTGGCCCCCCCTCTTCCCTTAAAAGCCATATATTTCAATCTTAGTAAATCAAATTTCTGATATTGAAAAAAGGCTACAAAGGGCACAATGTCCCGACCAAAGTCTAATAATTTCCTATCCTTGAGTCAATGAATTTTAGACACATTATTTTCTCTTATAGGCACAACAGAAGGTCTAGAAAGTTTTCAATTTCTTGTTGCACTGCTTTTCACTCGTAAGAAGATTCCATTTTTGTCAAAGACCAAAGCTTGTTTTAAATTTCATTATCATATTTATTCATATGTATGTATATCACAAAAATTCTATACCACAAATGTATATCACATTTAGTCAAAAATGTATATCACAAAAACTGTTGAAAATTTGAACTTGGATAGACACCATTATGTGAAAAATGGACCCTATTCAGATTTTGCTTCAGGTGGTTACTTACTACCACTTAATTTCCCTATAGTCTTTCATTGGTAGTGTTGTGTAAGTGGGGTTGTCAAGTTGAGCTAGAAGAAGTGTGTGTGGTTGCTTCTAGAGAGTACTAATTAGCGGGCCGATCTAAGGGAACAAGAGTTTTAGGCTTCAAAATTTTGGATAAAAAAGGTCTTAAAATTTAATTTTGTTATAAATATAAAAAGTGGTGTGTTATTTGAACAACCATTTGTGTGGCAACTTTTACGACAACCATAAATTTATAAAGAAAATTAGATATTGATATAAAAATCAAAACAACAAAGAGAAAAAGTAAAAATATAATATGAATATGAGAGAGAAACTTTTCATAAAAGTTGTCATAAATGGTTTTACAAATATCATTTCTCATATAAAAAAATGAATTATAAATATTTCCATAGCTTAATTGGTAATTCAAAAGGCCTAAAATACTTTTGCTCATGAGTACAAATCTTGAACTCCACATAATTTATTACTTTTAATGTTTTTCATTAGTATTTTGTTAAAAAAGTATATTTGAAAAGGCCTGGTTAATTTTTTTTATTTAGGCCTTTTAATATATTGAATCAGTTATGCTAACTTAGTTGGTAGGAACAAACATTGTTATATGCAGGAGTTGGGGTTCGATTATTGGACACCCCACTTATTCATCTTAAAAAAAAGGTGAATTCTAACCACCAGACTATTTGACAAAAAAATTTACAAAAGAATTTCATAGTTCAATTGGTAATTTAATCGATTCAACTGCATTTGAATTGGATGACGTATAAATTAAATAAATATGGTTGAACCAATTGCAGTTAAAATATTGTTCAACAATTTATTCTGATTCAATTCGTTTAAACCAGATGACAAAGTAACCGAGATCAAACCAATGTGAACCACCATTTTCCCAATTCAACTAGTTGAATTGTTTAGTTCGGTCCGATTTTTAAAACACTATCTTGAGTGTTAGGAGGAATCACCATGTTTTTGGTCATATCATTATATGTAAAATGTAGCAGTCGGCAAAGCCTTTAAATAACATGTTGCAAGATAAGGTACATCCATATAGTCATCTATCTCTGTCTCCCTCTATGATGCTTCATTGAGTATATGAGGAAATTTGGCAGTAAATTATTATTATAGTGTTTATTGTGTGTGGTGTGTAATAGATGGATAATTGGATATGGTATAGTCGGCATAACCTGTGAAAGATGGAGAAAGAGTTACATGCATGTATCAGCAGGAAAAAGTAATAAAAAAATATATAAAAAATGATCAAAGAATAATGCACTATGACTTTCACGGTAGCAAATGGGAGAAAACTTTTTATGCATTGACTATGGTTGCTCTATTTCCATAAAGTAAAAGATGTTTCATCATCACTTGAAGACCCTTTATCATGAAAATGACACAATATATTAAAAGGATACGAAGAATATACATTTTTGTTGTAAATATATTATTTTTATCCGTATAGTCAACCGATAAATTCACACCTTTTAAATGTGAAAACATGGTAAATTTTGAATTTGAACTCAGTTTTTTTTATTTTATTTTAAGAAAAGACGATTTGTAGTATTTCTTAAATAATAAGATAGTCTATACAATGAAGTAAATTAGAATAAATGGTGGGTAATCTCTGTAAAGTTGTGAGCTACCTCATTTGTTTGTCGTCGATTAAACTCAACCTTTGAGTTTGTGAAATAAGAGTTAAAAAGTCTTTTGTTGTTATGGATTTTGAACAATGCCTCTCAAGTTCGGATGCTTACAAAGTATGAAAGAATAATTGGATATGCTAATGTGTGTTCAAGTATATATGCAGAACCATATAATCAAATTCTGACTCTCTAAGTGAAGTTTTGATTCTGAAATATCAAGACTCTGAACGCATAGGAAAACATCTGAAGTAAAAGAGAAGTTTGTATGACTTGGAACAAGATCTGAAGAAAGGTCAACCATAAAGTCAACATTTTGTTTTGAAAAGGCTTTTCTCTCAAAAGCTTCTCATAGAATGAAGACTCTGAAGGATACAAGCATCTAAAGATGACGTCAGCAACTGAAAACTCTGACTCAGTTTGTTGTCTTCTAAAGGAAGGTCTCTTTCAAATTCTGAGTAGTACAATTTGTCGTCTTCTGACCATGTACTGATACAAACAAGAAAACTCAAGGACAAAGAGAATGACATACCATTCTATTAGAAGATAAGGTTTTTCGAATGACTACTCAACGACATTATCCAATTGAGGAAAAGTTTCAACGTCTATGATTAAGCTTCTCAAGGAAGTATTTATTGCGCTGACACTTCTTCAACAACGGCTTTCTCATTCTCTCTTGTATGAGGACCTCAACAGTTGAAAAAAAATAATACTTCAATCTTTTTAGGGTTAATTAAATAAATGGTCCCTATAAATATTCAGAATTTTGTTTTTGGTCCCTATAAAATAAAATCACACTTTTTAGTCCTTGTGACATTTTCCTTAAGCATTTTAGGGACCAAAAATGTTGACAGAAATTTTTGACAGGGACTAAAAATGATGATGGAAAAATTTTATAAGGACTAAAAATGCTGACAGAAATTTTTATAGGAACTAAAAAGTGTGGTTTTATTTTGTAAGGACTAAAAACAAAATTCTGGATATTTATAGGGGTCATTTACTTAATTAACCCATCTTTTTATAAGCACCCCTACTCTGTCAAATTATATAGAGCATAAACACTTAGAAAATTCTTATAAAATTTCAATATTAGAATTTCTTAAGTGCTTCGAAGTCAATTGCACTTTAAGTTTCTTATACCTCTGATTTTATATTAAGTATAGACACAACCTTATTTATTTGTTAAACTCTGATTGTATAAGCCTCTTACTTGTGTGTTTGAGCAAACGAAATCTCTTACCGTGTGTTTGAGAAAATTGTAATCTTGTGTGATTATGTTGAAAAATCCCTTGAAAGTGCAAGAGGACTGGACTAACGTCAGATTATGAGGGAAACCAGAATATTTGCTTGTGTCGTCTCTCTCTCTCTCTCTCTCTCTCTCTCTCTCTCTCCCCCTCTGTGAGTGTGTGTGTACTCTGTTTCAAACTCTGATATAACTCAGCTTCTAATCAGACTATGAATTATCTTTGATAAACACCTAGAAAAGTTTAAGAAAAATTCAATACAATTCAACCTCCCTTCTTGTGTTTTTCTCACCTTCATCGACAAGCGATGGTCATCTCACCAAATTCAGTAATATTAGAACGATGATGATTAAAAGCATATTTAATGAGCTTTGAGTATGAAACGAATTCAACATTGTCAAATATCAAGTCGCTTAGCCACTCCAGTGCATAATAGAGATCCAAGGCTTCACCCACATTAACGACACATATAATCAAAATTGAAATTGTTTTAGCAAGAACAAAAGTGCCATCATCATAACAAATACACATACCTATACCTGCCATATTCAATTGTTCCGAAAAAGAAGCATCAACATTGCATTTGACCTGAACATGTTGTGGTCGCTGCCAACAAACTGGGTGCATACCTGATTGAACTTGTTGCTCGTGAATACTAGCAGAACTCGAGCTAGTAGTACCAGTCGAAATTGTGGAAGTTGAAGTCATGACAGAGAGAAAGAGAGAAAGGGAGCCACAAAGCAATTATACTGGCTCTTCTCCCAAACTGAGAGTAGTTCAATCTCTTGCACTTCCAGCAAATTTTAACTATAATTACTAAAGGTTACAAATGGTCAATCACAACTGAAATAGACTTCTCACAATCTAACATAAGAGAAATGAAAGATTGTTTGGTTTTACACTTGATAAAATATCAGAGGTGCAAGAAATTACAAAACATATTAGACTCTAAGACTTAAAAATTTCAAAGATATACAGTTTGTAAGAAATTCTAAGTTCAAATGCGCTTTGATTTTGACAGAGTAAGAGAACTTTCAAAATATACTGAGTCTTATTTTCTTCTTCAAGTCTTTAGCTCATTATACAGGGAATGATATGAAAGACATTGGAGAGGTGTCAGTGCATAATTTAGAGACTTTGAGAAGCTTGATCATAGACATTGGAATGTTCCTTGATTTGGATAATGTCGTTGAAAAGACATTTGAAATTCCTTTGTTTCAAATGGAATTATTTGTTTCATTTCTTTTGTCCTAGAATTTGACTTGACACTTGATTCTGAAGAAGACAAATTGTACTTGGTCCGATGCTGAAAGTGACATTTCTTTAGAAGAAGACAGAGTTGATGTGTCTTTTGAGTCTGATGCTTCCAAAGTCTGATGTCTTCAGATGTTGATGCTTCAATGTCTAATCTTCAGCAATCTTTGAGTGCAATTCTTCTTATGATCAAAAGTTGACTTTTGGATGACATTTCTTTAAGTCTTTAGCTTCTCTTATGTTTCAGATGCTCTCATATATGTTCAAAGCTGAGTAAATTTTAATCTATAGTCCTGCACACTTGGACATATATTAGCATATCCATTTATTCTTCAATACTTTGTTATCATCAAAACTTTAGAGACATTGTACAAATCCAATTTTGTTTCAACACAGGATGCATGGATACAAGGAGATTTATAATTGGTTTATGCTTCTTCCTTGTTTCTTCTTTAATATCATGGCGCACCAAAAAGCAAAGTACTCTATCCAATTCCTATAGTGAAGCAGAATATAAACCACTATCAAATGCAGTATGTGAAATACAATGGCTGACTTACTCGATGAATGATTTCAAATTAAAACCCACCAAAGTCCTAGTTCTATATTGTGATAATCAAAGTGCATTACACATTGTAGCCAATTCATGAGAGAACAAAACATCTTGAAATAAATTTCCACTTTGTACGTGACAAAATTCAAGATGCAACTATGAGGCTTCTTTTTGTTTCAAGTGCAAGAACACACAACAAACTTTCTCAATAAACCTCTTCATCTTAAACCATCCTTTGCTTTACTATTCAAACTTGACATTGTAGATATATACCAACACCAACTTGTGGGGGACTTTTAAGAAAGGAAGAAGAAGATAAATCGTTTGAAGAACAAGCTATCTCACCTAGCTCCAACAAACTTGTCACATCATCTTTGACAACTATCAACAAACCATTGACAACTGTCAGTGACAGTTACAAGTAGTTAGAAAGCTAGAATCTTGTATAGAAGATCACAATAGTTATCCTAGTCGATAACTTGTCTATAAATAATGATCATCATAATAATGATCATCATCATAGTAACAAACAATTCATTGAGAAATAATAAGATTCTTCACACAATGCTCTTTATTTTGAGAAATGCTAGCAACACTCTCTTTTTTTAACACTAACTATAACATTCATTCTCTTATTTGGTGAAACCTATGTAGGATGAACATTTTGAAATATGACCTACATAATGTGGTGAGACCCACATGGGTTTCACCCAATAAAAAAGTGAACGAGTAAGTATTGAGAAAAGAGTGTTGCTAACTCCTTCTCTATTTTTGTTTTGTTTGGAGTTCTCAATTTACTTTCTTAATACGCGTCAAGCCATACATGTTAACACCACTACATTATCCAAAATACTCCCTCCGATCACTATTATAAGCAAAAATCAACTTTTTAGGTTCATTGATTAAATGATGTATTTGGTCAATAATATAAAGCAAATACATCATTTAATGAATGAACCTAAAATGTTGATTTTTGCTTATAATAGTGACCGGAGGGAGTATTGACGTGTTATTTTATTTAAAGATTTTTGTGACAAGTTTTATTTCCAACTTAAATGACATTTATTGTACCAAAAAAAACTTAAATGACATTTAATTTCCACGTTTTTCAATACCTCTTTAATAATGGAGTTCCTTGCTTTCAAAGTCAACTAAATCTTTAATAACGAACAATTTTATAAGCACATTTTTTGGGGTCAGATAAGCACATCTTAGATATGATAAAAAGTGTTATCGTCAGTTGATATGAACAATGCATAATATATGCAAGGTCTGGGGTTCAAACTCCAACCACCACAAAAAAAGATATGATAAAAAGTTGATGTTATAAAAAGTTGAAATATTACTACCTCTGTTCCTTTTTAATTGTCACATTTTGACATTTTACACAAACCAAGACATTCAATAAATATTGTTACTTTTGATACAATAATTTCTATTTTTACTATAATAACCTTATTTATTTAATATCTCATTACATATATTTCTCTCTCCACAATAATAAATAAGGGTAATATTAGTAAAATAACATTTAATGTTGCATTGAACTATGTAAAGTGACACTTAAATAGGAACAAAAAAATTCTCCAAAAGTGACACTTAAAAAGGAACGGAGGGAGTATAATTTGGGTGCAGGTTTGAACCACTCTACATGCGATGGGTTAGACTCGAACTCGGTCCTAACTTAGACCGAATCAATTATTTATATAAAATCCGACAATTAATCCACTGAAACTCAATGTGATATGAGTTCAATAAGGATGGAACAATACAAATAATTGTTAATCAGGTTCATCGTCAGATACATATATAAATAATAGGACCAACTCGGTTATATCTGAATCCGACGTTGAATCTGATTGACCTCTTTGGATTTATTTTGGTTTGATTCCATACCCGACTTTGTTAGTGAGGAGTACAATAGGAACAGGTTGGGAATACCCAACTTTAGATATGTAACCTTTTAAAAAGGTTTGGTTTGGCCCCCCTTTTCTTCTTTGGATTTCTTTTTCGCTTTAATGAAATGACCCGATGCTCCTTGCATCTTTTCAACAAAAAAAAAAAAAAGGATTGAACCCAATTATTTTGATTATTATAAAAAAATTTAGAAAAAAATATGAATTTTTAAGAGCTACTTTTTATTAAAGAAAGAGCTAAAAATTTAAAATTTCATATTTAATTCATCTTTTGTTAAAATAATCATTTTTTTTTTTTTGCAAATTAGATGTCTCTAATGTATTAACTTTTAAACATAACTACAAAATGAATTCAAAATTTTAAACGATACACATGATTTGATGTAAAAATCGAGACCAAAAATAATAAAAGAAAAAACTTGAAGGACCAAAGCTTGTTCGAAATTTAGAAAGAGATTAAAAGCGAAATTTGAGATACTTATAAGGGTTAAAAAACTTACTTAAACCATATTTTTCTAAATAAAATTTGAGATATTTATAAGGACAAAAAACTTACTTAACCCAACTATTTTTTCTATTCAACTAACGGAAAGACGGACAGTCCGTCTTTTCACTCATTTTATTGCATTAACGCGTGAAAATTATGAACGGTATTTTATATGAAATTTTGATTATGATTAAAATTATAAATATAGATACTTATGACTTTTAAATTGTAACAAACCCATCAAATCTTATTTATATTTTTCAATAACAACAATAATATAAAAAATATAATATACATTCATATATTTTTTAATAAGATGAGCAATATAACATTATATATATATATTTTGACAAGAACATTATTATATATATATATATATATTTATTTATTTAAGGTATAATCTACTTACTATATGTTAAATATTAATCCCTATAATTTTACCAATTTGCCCCTAGAAGGGGCATTTTTGTAATTTCAAAATTAGTAGAATTTGGTTTTGCCACCTCACCTTTTTATGGGTGCATTTTACCATTTTGCCCCTCACCAATTTTTTATAATTATTTTATAATTTTTATATTTTTTAATAACTTTTAACTATTTTCCAATTTTTTACGCTTTTAACTATTTTTTAATTTTTTCTCCCAAATTCTGTTGCTTCTACATTGCCGTTGTAGGAGATTAAGGTATTGTTTGACCCGGCTTTTTTACAACTTCTCTACATTTTTAAGGAGAAGTTAGGTCAAACACAATATAAATTAAGTACTTACTAAAAAAGGTAATTTTTTTGAATGCATAAAATTGAATGGAATGAGCTTTGGCCAAAAGTTGTTGAATGTTACTTTAAAAAACTAATTCTCGACAATTTATTTCACAAGCACCTCTTTTCAACTCGCGCTGGGAACCTTTTCTTTTATTTTTTAATATTATATTTCAATATTATTTTTTCTTCCATTTAACTTTATTTTATTTTATTTTTTTGAACCGTTCCATTTAATTTTATTATCTTTTTTTCAAAGGAATTTTATTATCTTTTTATCACATATATATTTAATTTCAATATCGTTTAATCATCACAACCTTACAAATATTTTTATTCACGTTGTCATTTAATGATACCAAATATTTTTATTTCCTTTCTTCAACCTCACAAATATACACACACACATTAATGTTTAGTGTAATCTGTTATGTCCGTCTGTCTGTTTTTTTTGTTACGCTAATGCATATAATTGTTTTTAGTGTTGCTTGGTTGAGTGATACCTCACCGATTTTTTTTAACTGTTTTCCAATTTTTATATTTTTAAAAACTTTTAACCATTTTCCAATTTTTTCTCCCAAATTCAGTTGCTTTTACACTGCCGTTGTGAGAGATTAAGATACCGTTTAACCCGATTTTTTTTTTCAACTTCTCTACATTTTTAAGGAGAAGTTAGGCCAAATACAATATCAATTAAGTACTTACTAAAAAATGTACTCTTTTTAATGCATAAAATTGAATGGAATGAGCTTTGGCCAAAAGTTTTTGAATGCTACTTCAAAAAACTACTTCTCGGCAATTTATTTCACAAGCGTCTCTCTTCAATTCACGTTGGGAACCTTTTCTTTTATTTTTTAATATTATATTACAATATGTGTGTTTCTTCCATTTATTTTTTTTGGAACCGTCCATTTAATTTTTTTTTTAAGGAGGTTCCATTTAATTTTATTATCTTTTTATCACATATATATTTAATTTCAATATAGTTTAATCATCACAACCTCACATATATTTTTATTCACGCTGTCATTTAATGATACCAAATATTTTTATTTTCTTTTTTCAACCTCGCAAATATACACACACACATTAGTGTTTAGAGTAATACTTTATGTGTGTCTGTTTTTTTTGTTACGCTAATGCGTATAATTTTTTTTGGTGTTGCATAATATGTATGGTTATTTTTATAAAATTTTGATTTTAATTAAAAGTAAAATTGTAGATGTCTTTTCTTCAAAAAAGGTCTAGATGCCAAAAAAATTATACTTATATATATATATATATATATATATATATATATATATATATATATATATATATATATATATTTGCACCTTTATATTGTAATTAACAAACTATGCATATCTTTTTCTTATTCAAAAAAACTAAACATATATGTTTCCATGACACCAACAATGTAACAAATATAATATCATATAATATAAATTCTTATCTTTTTGAAAGACACCAAAAATATGGTATTCTTATAACGAAATTAGTTATAGAGTATAATTGAAATATAAAAAACCAACTATTTTGATATTATTTATGTTATTATTTCAGACTCCTATTCAAATATTTAACAAGTGTCCTCGTGAGCTTGGCTCAGTTGATAGGAACAATGCATAATATATGCAAGGTCCGGGGTTCAAACTCCGGTCACCACAAAAAAAAAATTATTTATATGATGATACAGATTTGTATTCATGTTACACAAAATAAACGTTATTGCGTAAATATAGTATTTGTAAAAAAAAAAAACTTTTATTTTTTAACATTTTTAGGCTTCACAAAATATTTTAAACATTTTTTTATTTATTATGTTAATTCATAATAAATTCAAAGTTTTGTCCTCGTGAGTTTAACTCAGATGATAGGAACAATTCATAAATATATGCCAAGTCCGGGGTTCGAACCCCGGACACCATAAAAAACATATTCAAAGTTTGTACAATATTTTGCAAACAACATTTAACTTAAAAATAGCTTTAAAACTAAAAAAACAAAGAAAACAAACAACTTTAGCTTCTTTCTTAAAGGTCTTTATTTTAACTTTGTTTTGAAGTAACTTTTAGACCGTAAAAAACCTTGGCCAAACGGTATCTAAGTTCAGCTGGGAACACTGTTTCACTTTCTTCTTCATAAGAGGCCATTTTCTTCCTTTTTTCATGGTTCTGAGACCATGCATGACTTGAGTTGACTGATTTTTATGGCTTGAGGGGTTCATTTTTCAACATTGTTTTAGTTTTTGCTTCATCATAGGTGGTTTTCTTCCTTTTTTCACGATTATGCATTTTAAGGTTTTTTTTTTGTTTTTTTTTTCAATTGTTAGTGAATTATGTATCAGAAATTATTATGTTGCATGATTGCAGAAAAATCTTCCTTTGTAATGTGGAGTATAATAGAGGTCATGATGATTGAATTTTAGCTCATGGTAAGGTTTTGAAACAATTATTATTTTAGGTTCTGGTACTGTAGTTGAATTTTTTTCGATTCATGTGAGTTATTTTAGTTTTTGTGAGTAATCCTAAAGTTGTAACAGTTTTTATATTTGGTTTATTCTTTCCTATATCATTGAGCCGTACGAAAGTTGATTGGTGTAAATTTGTTTTGATCATATCAGTGAGGTCCAGAAGGTTGATGATACCGAAATTTGTGCATTTAAGATCAGGTTGATTTGATGATACAAAATTGATCACATAGAAATATGTTAGATTCTTTCGATATCAGAATGAACAAAGGAAATAAAATGAAATGATGTATTATTGTATTTCTATATAGGACTTTAAATGTCAAGAGATTATGACTACATTAAGGATCTCAAAAATGATTTGGACATTTAGAAAATAGGATTTGGAGTGCTGGATTCTTGGATTGTGACTGGTAGTAATGAGAATCAACATATGAAGCTCATTATTTGTGATGCAAAGGTTAGATGAGTTAGTTAAGATTTGTTGTAATTTCTTTTATGATTTATCAATGTTACTTATTAGTGTACATTTTGATTTATTTATATTTTTTGGTTTCTTTCTCGGATTTAGGGTGATCGAGTTCATATAATAACTCGATATAGAGAATTGGAGCATTGGAAGGCTTTGATCGAGGAAAACAAGACTTATAGTTTGTATAATTGTCATGTGTTTGATAATGACATTGCATTTAATCCCTTTAAGGTTGTTTTTGGTTCTGGTACAAAGGTGCAGAAGTATGACAAGTTGACTGAATTTCGCTTTAAGTCATTTAAGAAAATTCAAGATGGAAAATTCAAAACTGCCGTTTTATATGGTATAGTTATGTGCTTTAATTTATTTCTGTGTTTTCTCCGATTATAATGTTCTTATAGATGTAATTTTTAAAATAAAAAAAAAATCATCGGGCTTCTTCATGAGATTGTCAAGACAACGCCAATTGGGACTGGAAAGAAACCGTGTACGAACATTGTGTTGAAAGATAAAAGGTATTATTTTCTAATTTTTCAGCATCAGATGATAGGATTTTATATAAGTTTGATAATAATCTGAAAGATGTCTTTCCTTATGTAGTGGGAATATAGTTGATGTAACACTATGAGAAAAATACTTCGTAGCTTTATCATTTACCATCTATTTACCTTGAGTTCTTTGCTACCATTTTGTAGTCAATGGCAACCCAAATATATGTAACAATTGGTCAGGTTCGAGGCTGCTCATCAACCTACATCATCCGGTTGTTGAGAAGTTTAAGACTTATTAAATTTGCATTATGATTTCACAATACAGTGTTAGAGTAACTTATTATTTCACAATCTGATTTGATTGTTTTTTGACCATGTTTCTTGAATTATTGTCGTGACCTTAATACTTCTCAAGCTCAGAGTTAAAGCTTCAGTCAGAATTTAAGTCAGAGTTCGGCTTCTTCTCAATGTACTTCGTACAGCGATTTTTCCAATCTGTCTCAGGTTAGGCCAATTGCTGAATTTATAAACTTAGTCAAGGTCTGCTTTTTTTATGCACAAACATGCTTTAAGTTTTTTTACGCATAAATTAAAAATATGTATTGCATTATTCTTTATTTCATATGCATAATTTGTGTTAGGATACATTCTGCATCACTATTTGGAAAACAACTAAATTCAATCCTAACCAGTTTGAATGGTATTATGAGAGTTGCACCAAATGTTTGACGACATCAATGTCAACTGGTGCTAGCTATAGATGCACATGCGGGAGTGATGCTTAATTTCCATTTGTTTCAACAATGTTAATTGGTCAACGGGGTACATATAATGCACATGCATGCATTTATCTAGACTTTATATGAAGATAATAGGAAGATAAATTAGAAGTCATGGTACATTTTCTTTAGCTTAAAATCAGTTATGCTACCTTTATTTTATAAATTATATGTAACTATATCCGCATACATCTTATCCATGTTAATATGCATTAGACTAATATTGCAATTATTTCCATGTTTAACATTTCCCAAATGAGGTGTCAAGAACAATTCTGAAAGGAAAGCGCAAAACAATCACTCTTATTGATGACCAGACACAGAGAAAGTATAAATGTCGCCTCATTACAGCCAAAAGAGCAAGCTATGAAAATACTTGGGTGGACAATGGTTCAATTTCTGCAGTGAACGTGTGATGGAAGAAGGTAGTAAGCTCATCTTTAATTATTTTTATTATTTTAATGAGATGTTTGGTTTTAATTGGTTGGATGTAAGAATGATCTTTTAGGTAAGAGTTCATGTAAGAATTTCTCTTCTTTGTTATGCTTCCCCTCTTGTGTTCTGTTATTCCTCTTTTTTATTTTCTTTTTATTTTTGAACTCCATATAATTTTTAAATTGTTTAAGGATGACTCATTTCTAGGATTTTGGTGGTCTAGGGCGAACCTATAATTTGGGTCATAACTAATAAAAATATATAAACATCAAACTTGAGACAAAAAACTAATCAATTTTTTTTAGGGCCTAATAGACCCTTAAAAAAAATTTGAGACCCAAATTTCGTACTTATTTATTGGGGCCTAGGGCGGTCGCCCTCTTCGCTTTGTCTCAAATACGGCCCTGAACCTCACCTATAATTGGTTAAAATATGGTTCAATTGATCATCTAAAGGACCACTTATAGTTGATTTGAACAAAAACACTTGTAATTTTTTTTCCCCTGTAGTTGGATGAGAGTAAAGATTGTATATCTCACATTATTATTTATCTTTTATGGAAACAATTAGGTAGGTTTTTAGGACCCAAATTTTGGTTTTTTAACGCCATATAATTAAGATCTAAATTTTTATAAGCAAAACTCAACTAATCATATCCTATTTATATGAATTTTTGTCTCTCTTTAATTGTTTTCTTCACTTGATATGTGTAGATCTATTAGTTTTTGTATATTTGATTGTATATGTAGTTATTTTAATTCTTAATTTCTGTAATGTTTTTGTTCTTCATGTGTCATGTGTTTAAAATTGACATTACAAACGAAGTGGCATCTAAGAACGAGAGGCAACTATAATAAAGAGTAATGATATTTTGACATCCATTTGATGACAACTTTGTTGACAACCTTGTTTTTCTCACTTCTTATTGGTCAAAAACAATAGAGAGAAAAAAAGGAAGAGAGAGGATAACAACATCATGTAAGTATGAGAGAGAAAGTTGTCCAAAAGTTGTCAAAAAGTGGTTGTCAAAATATCATTTCTCTAATAAAGTTAATAAAGTAAACTACTAAACTAAGAATAGATTCATCAAAATGTATAAACAGTTGTTACTGTAAGGTATGAGACTATACAGCTCTGGTTGATGCTATATTTGAAATGAAAAGTTCCCAATTTGAAGTATCTTTAGAGTACTTTTGTGTTCAAAGTTTTAAATATGGAAATGGTCCTTGTAAATATCTGACGTTTTGATTTTAGTCCCTATAAAAATATTTTTTTGGTTTTAGTCCCTGCAAATATAAAATATTTGGTTTTGGTCCTTGTATTTTGTTTTAATCCTTGTAAAATCATTTCATCTTGAAATTGGTCCCTATAATATTCATTTTAGTCCTCATTTTGAGGGACTAAAATAAAATATTCTACATATTAGAAGGACCAAATCCAATATGAATCAATTTTACAAGGACTAAAACAAAATACCAAGGACCAAAACCAAATTTTTTATATTTGCAGGGACTAAAACCAAAAAAATATTTTTGCAGGGACTAAAACCAAAATGTCAGATATTTGCAGAGACTATTTTCATATTTAAGCCTGTTCAAAATTATCACCAAAATGTAGAGCCGTAAAAAATGGTGCGGACTAATAGGTCAACTATTAACTCATATCTTTGGATGACCTTGGTCTAAAAAAAAGTGTTAAATACGTTTTTGGATGAATAGTCCTTATTATTTTAGGGATTTTAAAAACATTTATTGAAATGCAAAAACTATTTTTCAAAGTCACGCAAAATGTAGGGATCAAAAACATATTTAACCTTAAAATAATTGGGACCCACTAACTGCCACATCATCATTCTGTTAGAGAATTAGCAGCAATGACTAATTTTGATAATGGAGATAAAATGTGAGGATTTTAAAAACATTTAATGAAATGTAGAGACTATTATTCAAAGGGCGCAAAATGTAAGGACTAAAAACATATATAACAAAAATAAAAAACTAGCCCAAATACAATCAGGATTTTTTAGCCCTATTTAATTAATATTCAATATTAATGTAAAAATTATTTACACTTTTATAGCAAATAGATATGTTAAAATTAATGAATGTCATTTCAGTTTTCAATGCAATAATAACATTTTTTTTTCTTCCAATTGTACCATTGAATTTATATTATGCACACTGATATCGAAAGATTACTTTTAACTTTAGTGGAAAACAAACCAATAGTTAAGAAGGATAGTTTAGTAAAATAACATTTATCTTTCTTTTAATCATTGTATTTTTTAATATGTGTGTAAAAACCTTAAATGACATTCACTTTGAAACAAAAGAGTAAAAAAAGAGTGAATAAAACAAAAAAAGAAAAATATAATGGTCCATGAATCACATGCATCGTATCAGTCTCATTAACATGATCCACTTAGGTTGACATGGTGGTATTGCCTTGAGACTTGGGAGTGTGCTCCTTCTCAAGGTTTCAGGTTCGATTCTTCCCGATGTCAATTTAGGAAGACTAATTTAACTTCTTAAAAAAATCTCATTAATATGTGACTCAATAATAAATAAACTGAGTTAATATGACCCACCCGGATCAAACCGGGATGAGCCGGACCAACCATTTAACAACTCTATCGAAACGGAGCTATAGACACCCTCTTGGATCAATTGTCAAAGCCAAAAATTGTTTTATGGTATGATTATTTATAATAAAATCATTAATAATTATGATATTTTCATATAAGAGATATTTTCCTTTTATGAAATAATTTTATTTTATTTTCTTAAAATACATTTTATTTTTTTCCTTTCCTTTCAATTGTGCATACTCATCATGTTCATAAAGTCCAATATGACCATGACTAAGAGATAGAAAGAGAAGGAACCAAATCAAAACCCCAATTTCTAGTAGTGCTCCTTTTCTCATCCCCACACCCCAAAATCCAAACATAGTACTCCCATAATTTTCCCTATATAAGACCCAAACATCCTCTCCAAAATCATGATTTCCCCCAACATTATCATCACTAAAAATATTTCATATTCCAACTCATCATCCTAAACAAAACTCACCACCAAATCATGGCAGATAGCCCAAGCAAGAGCAAAAGTAACTCCCTCATCCATCACTCCACAACCAAAAAGGGTGGTTGGAATGCTGCCATATTCATCATATGTAAGTTCAACTTCAATTCAACCCTTTTCATTATATAATTGATCACGGTTCATCATATAGTTCAATTTCAATTCAACCCCCTCAATTATTATTCTTTCCTCCAAATCTCCAACACCCATTTTTTAATCATGTAATTGACTATGGTCCTTTTAATATTATATCATATAGTTGTGGAATTTGCTGAGAGATTTGCATACCAAGGTTTGGCATCAAATCTCATAAACTACCTCACAAAATTTCTGAATGAACCAACAACCACAGCAGTGAAAAACGTGAACACATGGGTTGGTGTCTCCTCACTATTCCCTTTGCTTGGTGGCTTCATAGCTGATTCATATCTTGGTCGATTCAACACCATACTCTTGTCTTCACTCATTTATCTTGTGGTAAATATTTTTTCTACTTCACTCAATAGTAGTAGCACGTCATTTTCAATTATTATTATTATTATTATACATCATATAGTACGATATTTTATTATATGTGCAGTATTTTTATAAAATATCATTGATAATTTATACATAGAGCGGAAAACGGACATGAATGTCCGTTTTCCGCTAATGTCTATATAATGTGATATAAATAGATGCATCTATAATTTTTCTTTTTTACTGTTTTTTTTTTTTTTTGAATAAATTTATTTTGTAAGTGTTATCCTTTACCTTATGCTAATCTTGTTTGTATCGTTCAATTTTATAGGATGTTGACTTTACTTAATACACTCACTCCAATATTAAATTTCAATTTATAGCTTTAGTTCATGGTTCTTGATTCTGGCAGCTGGAATCTTAATGTTCTCTTACCTCTTTGTGATGCAACACTTTGTCTTTTGCGGAGTTTTATTATAATGAATGGGGCCCCTACGTGTGGGAAGTAGAAACCGTAAATCCAAATCCTATACAACAATAATATGGTTGCACTTAATTTTTATACATTTATTTAACCCTTTATTTTCTTTCTCTCTCTTTTTATACCACATCACTAACATATCACACATTTCTATTTATTCATATCACACATGTTTGTTTTCTTAAACAACACTCTTAATGTACATTATTATTATTATTATTATTATTATTATTATTATTATTATTATTATTATTATTATTATTATTATTATTATTACTATTATTATTATTATTATTATTATTATTATTATTATTATTATTATTATTATTATCATCATCATAATTATTATTATTATTTTATTATTATTATCATAAAAAAAAGCTAAAAATAGATACTTTGTTAGTCTCATTTTAATTGTTACTTTTACATTTTTCTCTACCTTAAAATAATTGTCCCTTTAAAATATCAAGACAACATTTATTAGTGTTTTTCACTAATACTCCCTCCGTTTCTTTTTATAAGCAAATTTTATTTTTTAGGTTCATTTGATTAATGATGTATATAGTTCATAATATAGACCACATACATCATTAATTTGATGAATCTAAAAAGTAAAATTTGCTTATAAAAAGAAACGGAGGGTGTATATGTTTATTTATTGAATTTCATTTCATTTAACCACCGCATTAATTACAATCAATAAAACTATTTTAGTAAATAATATATTAATTTTATCATTGAAATCAACAAAGCAAATCATTTTCTTAAAAACACCGTATAACTCAAAAACAACAATTAAAATGAGACAGATGAAGTAGTACTGTATTATTTGGGCAAGAATCCTGTAAAACGAGTGAATTGTAAAGTTAGAAAATCAAGGGTTGTTATTATTATACTCCCTCCGTTTCAAAATACTTGTCCAATTTTTGCAATGTGCACTATTCACTTGACTTACTTTGACCATATTTTTTAACTAATGTATAGCATGTAAGATGTTGTTTGATTTGTCTCTCGACAAATATTTTCAAAATATTAACTTTTTATAATTTTTTTACTTTAGATAATTAAAGTTATTAACGGTCAAAATTGTGCATTGACATATGTGAAGTGGTTGACTTGGACATGTATTTTGAAACGGAGGGAGTAACAAACTCATGATTTGTTATGATATACCTATGATATCTATCTTTAATTTGTTAATTAACCTATGATATCTATCTTTAATTTGTTAATTAACATGTGTCTTGCTAACGAGTGTTCCTGAAGCACTCTTAATTTAGAAATTATTCTTTCAAAAAGTCAACTATTACAATTTTCAATACAATAAATACACGAATTTTTATAAAAACATATCATTTAAGTTCCTTAAAGAATGATCCGGAGGTACATTCGTTAGCATTTCTCATTAACAAATGATACTTGTCTAATTCGCAACTAACGTGAGTTGCTCACTTTAAAGAAACAGGGTCCGAACTATTATGTGCCTTTAATGCCTTGGAGCCAACTTTATTAATAGCTGTCACATTAAATTTATATTGAAACTATGCACTCCTTTATTTATTTTGGTCAACTATGCACTCATCTTAATTCCAAATAATTTCAAATCTAGGATTTTATTGTTTTACCTTTATACTTAATTTTTGACCTCTTTTTTTATCACGTAGCTCAAGCTAGTTGAGCTATCTAACCCCTTCAATTAAGAATATTTTTGACAAAAGAATAAACAATGTTGAATATAATTTTGAAAATGACAAGTAAAAAAAAGATGCTTAAAAACCCTAATTAAACCATATAATTTTTCCCCAACTTAATTAATATATTAGTATACTAAATAGTGTATAAATAAATGATACTAAAATAGTGACCCATCATAATATCATATTTTCTTTCTCCAACTTTATGTGAATAATTTTTTGCTTTCTTGTGAGTACTTTTCACATTCACATAACAATTGAGACATTTCACATGATTCCAATATTCCATTTCAAGATTTGCACATTTCCTATTCCTGTATATTATTTGTCCTCATTATCAAACTAAGCCCATGCATGCACTTGCAATTTAATTATTCATTCAATACAAAATTTTGCTTTAGCTTATGGTTGATGGATAAGAATCTAACGTTTCTCACGTCACATAGGGCATGATTTTCTTGACACTTTCAGTGTCGGCACTTAGACACAAGACACTTTTCTTCTTTGCACTTTATGTGCTTTCCATTGGTGAAGGAGGCCATAAGCCTTGTGTTCAAACTTTCGCCGCCGATCAGTTCGACGACGACACGCCGGAAGAGAAGGATGCTAAGAGTTCATTTTTCAATTGGTGGTACTTGGGCATTGTGGCTGGTTCAACTGCTGCTGTGTTTATACCAGTATATCTTCAGGTAAACTAATTAAATTTTTATGATTAAATTAAACATTTATTTAAATTTTTAAAGAGTAAATTTATATTTAGTTTTTGTTAGTTGAAATTATGATGAATTTTAAATTAAATTAATAGTAAATATTGTCTTGTAAATTGATAATTTTTTTTATAATTATTTTAGAGAAAAAACAAGACAAGGGAACTTGCTAAAAATGTATTTTCTTTACTTTTTCATCTAGCATAGAGGATTTTAGTTATTGACTTATATAATAGAGAGGAATCCAAACCCTACCATATACACTAACTTTTACAATGTTTTCTTTAGAAAAGAATTATTCGAGAATCAAAATGTTGTAATGCATAGTTAGATAATTAACATTTCAAGTAAAGAGAATCAAATTTTCTTAATTGTGGTTTTGTTTGTTGTGTTTCACTTTTTTGTACGTATCTACAACATTTACGTGTGACATATCTCAACTATTTTGGCTTTTACTTTGTACCTTTGGTCAAGTTGTACACAAGCTTTTCAACACTTCTTTACCAAACCAAGACTATAACTAGTCCTTGTAGATAAAGATTTAGAAACCAAACTGATCAGAAATTCTTTACAATATCAATCAAACTCCTTAATATAAAGAAATTCTTTGTCCAATAAACTCCGTAATAAACAACTTAATTTGTAGCTTATTGTATAAACGTTTATCACGATAAACGCTTACGCATGAGTTATTTTTATAACTAAAGATAAAATAGAACTAAATTATTTTTATAAGCTATCTTTTTGGTAAGACAGATTTTTATAAGCTATCTTGAAGAGCTTATGAGAATCAACTAAAAATAACTTATGACCATATCGTAAGATATTTTCATAAGTCCTCCTAAGCAATCTCACAAGTGTTTATGCAAGTAGATAAAATTAAATAAATCAATCCAAACAAGCTCTAAGTTTTTTACATTTTTTTCTGGCCAAAAGTAATTGAGTTCTATTGAAACCTCATTTTATTTTATTTTAAATTAAATAAAATATTTTTATCAGTCACTTTTTTTTTTTGGAGAGGAACTTTATCAGTCACTATCCACGTTAACTTGTATAACTATGATTCATTCATTCTTTAAGAAAGTAATCAACAAAATGATTGGTTAAAATATACTTCCAATGCAGAATCAAATATTGATTTTTATTTATAAAAGACTGGTTTGCAAGGTTGGTAGGACTTCTAAGAATCGAAAAGCATTATATAAAAAATTTGTTGTGTCACGCAAAAACAAATAGAATATTATATTATAGTGCTATATAGTGAGTGAATGATATCTCACAATGAGATTTTAGAGATCACACGTATTTCTTTTCTAGAGAAACCAGTTTCACCAAAATGGGAACATATTCCTCACAGAACTGTCTTTTCAATTTGCACACCATCTAATTGGAAAATTATGTGATTGGAATTAGTTCACTAAAGGTAAGAGAAGTGGATGTTGATTTTTAAATTTTTTTAAAACCAAATTTCAACTAATAAAATAAAATGTAATGAAAAATGAATATTTTTTTTTTGACAAAAGAGCATGTTAAAGAGTGTATAGTGTAGTAAACGTTTTTGTTATAAAAAACATGTATAACTTTATGATATAATTAAAACATTACACATGTATGATTCTAATTATAATGGATGCTAGTACTAAGAATGACTATTTGAATATGTATGTGACAAAAAATTCAGGACAATGTTGGGTGGGGTGTGGGGTTAGGAGTATTGGCAGGAGTGTTGGCATTGGCATTGGCACTCTTCCTATTGGGAATCAAAAGGTACAGAAAGGAAAGCCCTACAGGGAGTCCATTTACAAGACTGGCCCAAGTTTTTGTCGCCGCAGCTCGCAAGTGGCGCGTGCAAGACACTCTCCTTCATAGTAACAATTTTTGCCATAGTGAAGAGGAGAAAGATGAGCCTCATCATGTTCATGTTCGACCTAAATATCATACTTTGCTCCATACAAATCAATATAGGTGGGTACCATTCTTTCTAACTTTAAATTATCCTTTGTTAATATATTCATTTCATTTTGATGCAAATTACAAATTTTTTTCTTAATTTCGTTTTTGTACTTAAACTACTTTCTCTTTTTACACTAGATGATGGATGGGTGGGTTAATTTTGATAGGGAAAAGTTAAGTTTATTTCAGTTAAATTTATTATACTTTTGAAAAGAAAATTGAGGATTATTAGGAGTGAAAGACAAGTTATATGGTTGAGCAAAATTTATGTGGTTGAGGATTATTAGGAGTGAAAGACAAGTTATATATGGTTGAGCAAAATTTATGTGGGTTCTACTAAAATTTCTTTCTTGTTGCTTATTTAATAAGATTCATCAAATTCTTATTTACCCATTGATATGCTTAGTTGGCCCAATCAAAACTATTTATTTATGTAACATAAAAAATAAAACAAATATATAACTGTGATTGACATGAGTTGTGTTACCCACCTTTTATTGATGGGTAACAAAGTTATCACCAATTCATCAAATTTTTATATGGTAGGACCTACGCCATATATATTTAATTCGATTATTGAATGAGCGTTGGAGAGAGTGTTAGAGAATAGAGATAGCATTGTTGACACTTATCAAATTTGTTTGATGATAAATGTTAGAGGATCCAACATCCAAGCCATGTTGTTGGATGAGTGACAAGTGACAAACTTTAATAGGTTAATTTGTTATGGGCATGTAGGTTGGGTTTCGGTTGGAGTTGGATACCAACAACTTATTGTGGGTTTAGATTTTTTGTTTCCTTTGTGTTTGTTGTTTGATAGTTGACAATTTTTAATTTCTACAACCATACTAAAAAGCATATTCTTAGGACAAAATTAATAATATATGAATAATTTGCAACAGATTTTTGGACAAAGCAGCAATAATTGATGAAGTTGATTCCTCAAACAAAACAAGAAATCCATGGAGATTATGTTCAGTGACTCAAGTTGAAGAAGTGAAACTAGTTCTTCGTCTAATCCCTGTATGGCTAACTTGTTTAATGTTCACTGTTGTTCAAGCTCAAGTACACACATATTTCACCAAACAAGGTGGCACATTAATCCATACCCTAGGATCAAAATTTCAATTCCCTCCAGCATCACTTCAAGGCCTCGTCGGAGTCACGATCCTTTTCGTTGTTCCAATATACGACCGAGTCTTCGTGCCACTTGCTAGAAAATTCACCGGTCACCCAAATGGGATAACCGTGTTGCAAAGAATCGGAGTTGGTTTATTTTTATCTATACTCACAATGGTTGTTTCGGCTCTTGTAGAAACGAAAAGGGTTAATGTTGCTAAAAGTCACGGTCTAATAGACGATCAAAGTGCAATACTACCGATGTATATTTGGTGGTTACTTCCTCAATATATGATCACCGGCATCTCTGATGCGTTTACTATCGTTGGATTACAAGAAATTTTTTATGATCAAATGCCGGACGGACTGAGAAGTTTGGGAGCCGCGGCGTATATAAGTATAGTAGGAGTTGGAAGCTTTGTTAGTAACATTATAATTGAAGTTGTTGAGGCAATTAGTGCAAAAGCTGGTGAGAAATGGTTGGGAGATAACATCAATAGGGCACACCTTGATGATTATTATTGGGTTATGGCTGTGTTAAGTGCTGTTAATTTGGGTGTTTATATGTGGATTGCAAAGTGTTTTGAGTATAAAAAGGTAGATGGAGATGAAAGAAGTAACCAAGAGGGTTCTGGCTACAATAGATATCGTTCTGGAGTGTAGTAAAACAAGGCAAGAAAAAAACCTTTGCCATAGATAATGCTACTATAATTTTCAAATGTGTATTTAGTTCTAGATTTGTTGTATAATAACAATAATCATTAATCTAGTTGCATCTTTGTTTCATATTCTATGTTTTTAAGAACATGATTGTTACTTTGGAAATATTTGTTTGAAATTTAGAGTAAATATCCTTAAATATCGTGATTCTCATTTGTTCTAAAATGTATCATTTTATCACAGTTCTAATATGATAATTCTACTCCAAACATAGAAACAACAACAACACCTCTTCTTCAATTTCAATACACCAACATTCACCAATTCAAATTTATAAACACCAAAACCACAATTTAACAACATCTTTCATGAATTCACCAAATTGGACATAGAACTCAAGAACACAACAACAACACATTCAAAAGTTAACATGATAACTTCATAATTTCACAAATAAGCATATCTTTTAATAAACATTTGTCTTGCAAAAAAATTAAAGTACACATGGCATGTTTATTTTCCAATGATCATTAATTGATCAAGGATGTATGTCTCATGTATGAATATGTTCATTTTTATTTTACATCAAGAAAAAATATTCTTTTTTTTTTTGACAAAAAATTCTATTTCTTTTGTCAAATAAAAAATCCACCGCATCGTCCACAAGTTTTAACTTATCTGACAAAAATGTTGAAATTGTTAGGGAATAATGTGACCAAGGTTTCAACTCTGACTCCTCGAAATACTTGTTTGAGTTTCTAATGGCTATTGTCATTTTGTCTATCTAAAAGAAAGACGGTGTATTCTTTTAATGAGATTATTTCTTTAAATGAGATTATTCCATAATTATAGGCCTTCATTTTACGAGGAACGTTCATGGCAATTTTTTTGGTCTGTTTTATTTTTGGAGAAAAAAAAGGAAAAATTTATTATTTATTTTGTTTGTTTCATTGCAACTTGAAATTTTATACTGAATATTTTTATTTATCTATTCAATATATTTTAAAATTTACTCATATGCTTTAAATGATCCATGCATCAGAGATAATATTTGTATTAGTCAAAAGGCACGAGCCTTAAAAAAACATTACTTGCTAAGAAAAACATGAGCCTTCAAAAAAAAAAAAAACTAGCTACTAAAAAATGTAGGTTTTAACTGTACATGATTTTTGCCCCCATCTCATGTTTTTCTTTTTTGACGTTCTCTCATGTTAATTTGTTGGTCAAATTAAAGACATTTATTTCAGAATCATTTTAGTTGATGAAAAAGTCCAATTAGAAAACAATCAATATGATGATCAATAATTTTAACGAGTCTTTCTATTTTAAAATCTCAACATTTATTTTCATTATTGCATTCTCAAGTATTTTTATACTGCATACCAAAATTTGTGCAAATAAGTAAAACATATATTTAATGAGTCTTGAAGTTTACTTATATGTCCAAACTTTTATCATTCACAATAATTAAAGAGACAATTATGTCTTGATAATAATAAAAAAGATATAACTACATCATTGAAAATAATAAGTAAAAAAGACGACAATTATGCAAAAATATGAAAAATCTTAAGAAATTTAGATAGAGACTAAATTTTCAAATTAATTTTTTTGAACTAAAAGATTTTTTTTCTTAGCAACTAATTGGGTCTTAGTGTTTATACGAAATTAAAACATTTCTTGACTTAAAATTCAAATGTACCCTCATTCAATGCATTAACCCATAAACGTAAATTTATATTTTTTATATTTAATATAAAAAAAGCAAATGACGCCAAAAAATAACCAAACATTTCATCATGATGTTCGGAGTTATGAGGGAGTCTACAATTATTTGGATCATCATATTTGAATAAGAGAAACCCAACATCTTCATTGACAACATTTAAGACAGTATGTGTGCCTATATATATATATGTATATATATATATATATATATATATATATATATATATATATATATATATTAAACATTTCACTTATATGTTCATAAATATCAAATCTTGTTGCCCATGTAGAATTATAACTCACACATGACACATTAACATCTTCCCCTTAAGTGTGAGGCTCTCTATGTTTATGATATGATAAAATAGTCAAATATGGTCGGAGGCACAACATGGTAAAAAATGTGGGTTCCTGGCGGTTTGATAGATGGATTTTTTTGTCTCCTTTCTTGTATGAGAAAAGAGAAAGTTACTTCCCCCGTCTCAAATCAGGTGTCCTCTTTTTTTTTTTGTCTCAAATTATTTGTCCAATTTATAATGTCAACACGACATTTATTTTTCTTTATCACTAACATATCCTTATAACCATCTATAACTGTTTCACTAACTATAATTAACAACATTGTTTTAGTAAATAATACACATTTTATCATTAAAATAAACACTATTAATCCTTTCCTTAATAATCGTGTAAAACTCAAACATGGCACCTAATATGAGACGGAGGGAGTAATTAGAAAAATAAAGAGGATGAAAAAGGAATTCGAACATGAGAGAAATGACAAGGAAAAAGAGTGAGTTGATGATAATTTTATGAATTTGTTTAAGGAGTCGGATAGTACTAAGTAATTATGTTACCAAAAATACTAGACTCATTCAAAAATGCCACATCAATTTAAAATGCTTAATAAACATGTATTTTTCAACTCAGCATAACACATCTACGATTTTCATTTGTTAGATCCCACCAAAGACTAAAATTGAAGGATGTTAAAATAATAAAGGTTAAATAAAAAATTTATCGCCTTGACAAAAAAATTGTACGAAAGTGAATGACTTCCAAAATCTAAAATTAAAAATAAAAATATTAACCAAATGACACCCAAAAACTAGCAAAACAAAACATCATAATGTTGGAAATTCAAAGAACCTACCTTGGGTTGTATCATTGCATTGGGCTAAAAGACACCACACAAATGATTTTTTTTTTGAAGAAGCTAAATTAGCCCACTCAAATTGAGACCGGAGAGAATCGAACCTGAGACTTCAAGGAGGAGCATACTCCCAGATCCCAAGCCAATACCACCAGGCCAACCCAAATGGGTTTACCACACAAATGATATTGACACCACATTTTCTTCTAAATTCTTTAGGCATATGTATATGACTCATCTCACTTATAACTTATTCAACATCTACTTTACCATTGATTGTAGAACTTTAACTTTGACATCTCTCCCACAGAAGAAATAAAACATACCCTAGAGAAACTTGGAGTGAGGAGAGAGAAACTATTCCCTTGAAGCTCCTGATGCTTGCCTTCCTCTTGAACCGCTTCGTTATGAATGAGGAATGCAATACTTATAGTGACAGTTTCCACCTAATGTCAGGCCCAAAAATCGGGTTTTTCCCACTAAAAAGTAGCAGAAAGCAGTTTTGACCCGCATTCAGCAATGCTCGGGGAGCACAGGTTATGCTCGGGGCGCATGGACTATGCTCGGGGAGCCTGTGAGTGCGTTCTAATACATAAATCTCTGTTTTTCCGTCCTTTTGGGTGTTTGCTTCCATATAAGATGTCTTGGGACCTGGGAACATAATTTCTCCGTTTGTAACATCTTCCAAGGCCTCTTGAATTTTCATTCTTGATCTTCCCAAAGGCTTCACTAATCTTCAGATGTCTTAATTTGCCTATTTTCATGATTTCTACGTGAAAAACACCTTAGAATTGCTATGTTTCGGGAAGAATGGAATTATAGAGTCATATATAGAAAACATTACAAGTGTCCCAAAATCATAAGCAGTTGATCTAATACTCCCATTTTCTGCTTGTAAAACCTACTGAAAATGACTGAAAAACATGGTAAGAATAACGTAAGATGATATGTCATTAGTTTAGACTAATGAACAATCAATTTTATTCATAATAATATCACAAGATCACACAATTAAATACATATACGGCACATAATGCTCAATATTCAAAATTATCACAACACATATAATTGTTAGCAATAACTAAGGTGTATATCTTACCTATCATGAAAGGGTAAAAGATGAATTAAAATAGTACAATGAATAACTTGTAAAGTAATGAGCTATAACATCCATCAAGAGACAATTAATATTATATTTTTTTTGACAAATTTATAATAATTAATAATAACTAGTAAACTTTTTTTTTGACAAATTAATAATAATTATATTTGGAGGAATGAGGTTGTTCACACTATAAAGTGATCATGCAAATTTATAGTTCTACATACAAACAAGTAAACAACAATATGAGTGAAATTATGAAGTTTGTTTATGTAATGATTATTTATCTTTTCATGTTCAGTGTGCCAACCGACAGTAAGTTTATTTTTACAAAAAGTAAAATAAAATTTCTCTACTTAATCTTATCCACAATGTTTCATTGCATATTACTAACAATCATTTTTTATTATTTGGTATCATAGGGCCTACTTCATGTGATTCTAGTAGAGATTGTCGCAGTTTTATTTGTTACTATCCAAAATTTTCAATCTGCAGAAGGAGGGCTTGTGCATGCGTGTAGTAGTATAAATTAAATTCAAAGCTACTTATATGGCACTTTTAAAAGTGAATAATTGTATTTGAAATTATGTTGTTCAAATATTTATGATATATTTCACACTTCAATATTTGTTCGTCAGACCTTCAAAAGTAATTGATTGACTATTGTATTTCAAATTATAATGTTTATACTCTTACGATATAATCCATACTTCAATATTTTCTTGCCATGCCTTATGATGATGTAACATCATATGATATTTTAGGCTAAGCTTTTAGTTATTTTCTTGGCATTTGAAGGCAAATTAGAAGTCATTTAGAGAAGTTGTCAATGGTTTGAGGAATTTTTTATATTGTTTTTGATCAGAATGAGGGTTTTAAGAGAGTGTATATTCTAACCTTGGGGACCGTGAAGAGTCCCCTTTATATAGAGGTGGGTGTTTGCAGAGCTGTTGTAAGTCACACGTGTGCTCGGCGGTTACGAATTTGTAAGAAGTGTAACCTCCGAGGAGAGATTTGCAGGAGCCATGATCGTGACCATTACTGTTAGTTTGAACATGTCTCCTTTGTTCCGAGCACCCCTCTCGCGGGGAGGGGGTGTGTTGCGAGTAATGTTGCCAAATGCAGAGTTTGGGATTGGTTTGTATTGGGCCTAAATGCTTTGGCCGATCCAGAACAGTAGCCCCCCAAGTCGTTGCTCTTAATAAAGAGTGATGACTTTGAATGAGCAAGGGTACTGCTCGTGGGAGCTCTCTAGAGATGATAACCTCTATTTGTTTAAATTTGTTAGATGAGCGAGGAGCACGTTCATTCCAATAGCAAATGTCTGTGATAAAGTTGGCATGCTCGCAGTGGAACAATATAGTTCACAAGGGGATGCCTTAAAGTTCTACCATGGTTACAATGATCACATGCTGGATCCCCATAGGGTGAATGATGTTGTTCATAAAGGAATGCTTCACAAGTTCTACCATGGTATCAATGACTGCATAACGAGTATACATGCCATGGATTGGTATTGTTCTCTAGGGTATGCCTCAAAAGTTCTACCATGGTCGATCTAATCATGCAGCGAACATACCTGTGATGGAATGAGGCTGTTCACAAAGGTATGCCGTACAAATTCTACCACGGTTGCGATGATCATGTATCAAACACACCTATGATGGAGCGAGGTTGATCGCAAAGGCGTACCGTATAAATTCTACCACGATTGAAATGATTGTGTATGGAATGTCACCAAGAATGTTGTTGGATGTGATCGCCAGGATCTTGGATATGCTCGACTGATGGTGTGGGGCGAGCCACCTAGTTTATATGAGGAATGTTCGTATCAATATTGAATCGTATCACTTTGTCCTTTGAGTCACATTGATTTGCTAGGGTGCTAGTAAGGATTGTAAGTTGGTTCTTTCAAGTAAATTGATTGGGATTTATCAAGGTTCTAAAGTGAAGTGAATAATCTCATTCCACCCCCAAAGGACTTGGGAGTCTTTCTAACCGTTCTTGAAGTCAAAAGGGGATTTTCTTACCGAATGTAGCATCTAAGGCTCGAGTGAAGAGTTTGAAGGGGTGCACGGTGTTATACCCTAGTTTTGGACCGAAAAATACTAACTCAATTTTTCTTTTCTTGCATTTCAAGTCATTTGATTTGTCTCTGATCAATTACATCTTTCTCAGCATTTTATTTCAACATTATTTGCAAAATTCACATAGAAGGGTATTTTAGTCATTTCCTATGTTAAAATTTCTTTCAGTCTTTTAAAAATTGGTTTGGGTCCTTTCAAATAGTTTGAATAAGTCTTCATTTCAATTCTATGTCAAAGTCCATTTTAAAGTTGCAGTTGAAGTCATTTTTAGTCAGTTTAGCCCCTAGGGGCATTTTAGTCTTTTCATGTGTTAAAATTCTGTTCTAACTCTAAAACTTGTCTCTGAGTCTTTTAACTTGTTTGTATAAGCTCTTGCTTCAAATTCCCTGTTAAAAATCCATTTTAAAATTGCATCTGAGTCGTTTTGAGTCGCTTTAGTCCCCAGGGGCATTTTGGTCATTTCACGTGAAATTTCGGCAGAGAGAGGTTACTTTAAAGTACCTCATTTAGGTAATTGGTTCATTTTAGTCCGTTTTGTCAATTTTAATCGTTTCACTTTACGTTTAGTCAATTTTACCAATTTTTAATTCAATTTTATTTTTATTTTCATTTTTTGCACTTTAGTCCTTTAATTCCTAAAATTTGCATATTAGTCCTTTTTGTTACTTTTCTTTTTTTAGCCCTTTAATTTTTAATAATTGCATTTTTGGTCTATTTTCTCTTCTTCAGTCCTTCAAACATTTTTTAAATTTACAATTAAGTCATTTTGTCCAAAATTTGCAGTCTAGCCCTTTTCGAAAATTGCAGGTCAACCCTTCGAAGTCTCAAAATTGCAAAGTGGTCCTCCAAGCTCAAATTCAGTCCAGTTTCGAATCAAACAAGTCCAAACACAGATGTCACAAGTCCATTGGTCCAGAGCATCACAGTTGGCCTATAAATAGAGGCCAACTCATCAATGCAATAACAGAATCAATCATTGAGAGCCACATCACCACAAACAATTCACACATTTTCTCTCTCCTCTAACAGAATCAAACAACAAAATCCATCAAGAACGAAGATGAATCTTCGTCTTCTTCGTTGAACCCTAACCCCCCAGTAACAACTTTTTCAATCAATTGGAGTGAACTCAAAACAGTTCTCAGAGATTCACTGAGGAATCTTCATCATCGAACCGTGACTTCTGCAATTCGAAGCTCAAATTCGTCACTTAAGCAACGAATTCGAACGATCACAGAAGCAAGAGAAAGTGAGAAGAAGAGGATTGAAGCAACATCACACCAGTGAAGAAGAAAGAGAAGAGAACAACTGATTTATTTTCAGTTCAAGACTTACCAGAAGCTTTCGTGGATCTTTTGTTCGAATCTCCAAATCAAATCAGGTAAACATACAAAACCTTCTCGTTTTTCGTTTTAAATCATCATCGAAGGCTTAAAATTGAAAACAAACGGTGAATCGAAGTGAAAACTTCGAAAAGATTCAAAAAAGTTTGAAACGAATCCCTAAGATGTAAAATCACGAAGGTTCACCGTTCGTTTTCAAATCAGAGCTCAAATTCGTCATCAGCACAGAAAATAGGTCAAGTTAGGGTTTGATTCCAAGAAGATTAGAAAACTTTTTCAAAACCCTAGAATGTAAGATTCGAACGTAGATCTGTTCGAATTTAAGCCTTGTTTCAAGAAATTAGTTCCAGAATCGTAAAGAGGAGACTCAGATGAACACAATCGTGCAAAAAAGTTTCGAAAAATGTTCAGGTGTGGTGGCGCCGCCGGCGAACCACCACACCTCTGCCGTTGTGTTCATCGGAGAAGATGAAGAGAGATTGCAGAGCATCTCTCTCTAAAAACGTTGTAGTGAGAGAAAGGGGAGAAGGAAATGAGCTGGACCGGTTTCATTGTGTTTATATAGACACATGAACCGGTCTGGTTCAGTTTGGTTCATTCCACTTCTCAACCTCCATCGTTGGATCTTTAGTTCGACACGTGGATGATCCAGATGCCTCGTTTCCATGTGCCTGAACCATCTTATGGTGTGCTGCATGTTTGTAACCGTTTGATCTAGGGTTTGAGGATCCTGGATCAATCCAACGTCCCTGATACGTTTGGATAGTCCAGGATCCGTTTCCCCTTTGGGCTTGGGCCTAATCTTCCTGCAGCTTTCGTTTTGCCCCTGTTTCTTGCTATTTTGACACTATAAGTTGTTATTTACACCACTGCTAGCTTAAATTTTTTTTTAAGATTCTAGAAAAATTTCTATGTGTTTTCAATGTGTTTTTTGATATTTTTTGTGATTGCCTTACATGTTAAAAAATTGAAAAAAAATATATAACATCACTTGTGGTTTGTTAGTCTTTCTTGTCAAATTCTTGTGAATTCTTGTTATGATTTTGATATGATATTTTGTCAATTTGATAGTAACATTTGATGTGCAATCTTGTGATATGTTTGTCTCTAATTTGAGTCCTTTGCTTACTGTTTGTGAATGCAATTTGTTGATTTCTTGCGTTGCAAGTTATGTGGACAGTATTTGTGAAAATAAAGTGTCAAGCATGCCTAAAAGACACATCATAACTCTTGACTTGAATGTGTCCTCATAATTCTCACTTTCTTGATCACAATAAAGCCTTTGAAACCTTGTCATGATATGAGAATTATGGGTCATATACTTGTCTTGATATTATGATAAGATTTTAGGTGAATTTAGTTACTTTTAGGTTAGGAATTTCATTAACTTTTGACAAGTTCTAGTATTTTTCTTGCTTATAATTTCCAATTCCTATTATGCCTTATGCCACTAACTATCTCATTTTATGTTTCATTCATTCATAAGCATTACACACTTCATCTCCCTCTCCATCTTATCTCTTGCACTTTAAGTTTCACCAAAAATTAGAATGTACAACTTAGGAATTTTGTAATACTTTTTCCTATGTTTTTTAAATTTCTTGCAAGACCATAGAATGTATCTAGGCCAATGATGTAATAAGGACAATGGACTCTAATAATATACACCGACACAAGCACCGACACATGCACACACATCACTTTAGGTATATGGCTAGAATATGCATGTTTAGATGTATGTTTAAGATTGTATGTTTAGATGAATGCTTAGGATTTACACTTAGAAAAATCAATTTTCCAAAAATATGAACACCATCACTCAAATATTTTTCTTAATAAACCTTGGGATCAAAATCCCATTGAATTTTCCTTTTCTTTTCTTAAATAAAAATTTAATGAATTTTAATCATACTTTGACTTTCTTTTGCAAAATAACTAATCCCACCTCACTTTTTCCCAATCTTATGCCCTTGAGGCCTCTCAATCTCCATTCTTCAAACTCCAATTTTCAAACTTAAAATCAACCAACAAGAACAAAAACATTTTTTTTGGAAGAGAACTACGGTGGATTTGATCCCTTAAACGGGTACGTAGGCAAGGAACAAAATTCCTTCAATTCAAATAAAATAAAAATTCAAACACTTTCTTCTCCCTCCAATTCTTCACTTAGTAAACTCTTAGGTGTAAATATCATTTTTCAAATAGCATTTAAAAACAAAGCGCGCGCGTAGAAAGTAAAGACGGTTCCTATAGGATACTATAGTCGTTATGGATGCCTAACACCTTCCCATAGCGAAAACAACTCTCGGACCTCGATTCTCAAGGGTTTTGCTTACTTTTTCCCTTCCCAAGAAAAAATGAGATATCACCGGTTAAAAAGGTTCAAACATAATCAATGTTTGACACCCGAAAACCAAGATAAAACACACGGGTATTCAAGGATTCGAAGATTCAAGGAGCACCAAATTCAAAGGATATTTGAAGTTTGGGGGAGTGTTTGCATATGGGTTGAAGAATTAGATTTAATTTCAAGGAACTTTTGTAAACACATTGTATTCAACATTTGTTACTTAGTGGATGACCTTGGTGAAGGCGTACTTCATCAAGAAGAGTAGACGTAGCTCTAGCGAGGTCGAGAAGGAGCGAACAACTATAAAAATATCGATGTTATCTCTCTTCCCCATCCTCTTTACTTTTTACTATTGCATGTGATTAATTGAATAACTGTTAGGATAATTGCTAGTGTTGATCTAAGTTTCTTTTCATCAAAGATAATCTAATTCATTGAATTAGATTTTAAATAATTTACTTAGATCAATTGATTGCAAAATATATTCAATTCTTCAATTACATATGCATTGTGTTTTCAATTGATAGTTTGATATTATTGTTCATATAATTTTGGTTTGAAATTGTCTAAAGTTTTGTAAATTGTTCAAGGCACATTAAAGTTTGATTGTTAATAAGATTTGTATTGTGAATCACTCAATTCTACGCTGAATCTTATTGCACATAGGTTTATCTTTTTGCTTATTGTTGTGATTGTTCGCGCACGATTCCAATAGTAGGTTTCGTTAAAATCATTTTTTATTAAACTCCGGAAAAACTTTTCAAAAAGCTATTCACCCCCCTTCTAGGTTGCAACCTTATTGGCCATATAGACCAACACAACCATCCACATTGAAACTCAGTTCGCCTTTGACATCCAACATGTTCATTTTTTCTCAACATTCTTGTTTTACTCTTTGCGTTCTGATCTTTATTTGTTTTGAAGTAACTGAAAACTGGCTTTTCTATATGTTTTTGGTTTAAGGCTATAACGATTGCGGTGGTTTTCGCCTTAAATGGTGGTGGTTATTAAAGTAACTTGGGCGGTTTTTAGGACTTAAAGTCCTTTTCATGTCTGAAAACCACCAGTGATGGGTTGTAATCTGTTAGAGGTTTAACCTGCTGCCACTATGAGTGGTGTTGCACTGCCATATGTGGTGATTTTCTCCGTATCCTTTAGTTTTTCCCTCCAAGCTGTCACCTTTTGAAGTTTTTTCTCCGATCTATTTCGTTTGCGAGGACGTCAGAGCCCTTTTCTTCGCCATGATTGGACTGATAGGAACGAGGCCGAAATATATGATGAGACTTGGATTGGGGACGAGCTGCTAGGG
This sequence comes from Medicago sativa, assembly GCF_051527215.1. Classification (NCBI taxonomy): domain Eukaryota; kingdom Viridiplantae; phylum Streptophyta; class Magnoliopsida; order Fabales; family Fabaceae; genus Medicago; species Medicago sativa. Next base: position 30,432,600 of record NC_140756.1, on the reverse strand, counting down.
GCAGTGTCTACATTTTCACCAGACGGGTATGACGGAAATTCCTTTTGGCTCCGTGGGGAGGAGCGAGGATTGGGAAGTTATCTTACCAAGTAATTCGGATTATGTTTGCTCGCAACATACGGAGAATAGGTTTCCCATGTACAAGGTCATTTTTAAAGACATAGGGTTTAGACTTCCTTTCTCCAACCTTCGGAGGAGCGTGCTTCAGTGGACGGAGCTGTCCCCCTCGCAGCTGCACCTGAAATCTTATCCCTTTATGAAGGCGTTCGAGCTTGTTTGCTAGTACCTCCAGATTGCTCCCTCCAAAAATATATTTTTTACCCTATTTGCTGTACATCGAGGGATGGAGAGAGGCGGAGGATAGGGTTGGGTTTCCTTACGCCAAAACAAGAAGATGTTCAACCTCTTTGTTGGGAAAGTTAAGAGCTTCAAGGAGCACTTCTTCTTGGTGAGGCTGAGTGTAACACCCTAAACCTCGAATGCAATAATTCATGCATTTAAATAAATTATTCAATGAGTTTAGATGCTACATCTTCATTATTCTCAAAACATGCATAAAATGATTTTCATAAAAACTCGCAACGGAAGACAATTATCATAAACATCTCAACAACATGTAAAAAATCCTCAAATACATGAGTAATAAAATCTCAACACCATATCTCAGGCTTTAAATACATAACCATGGTCTCATCAAATAAAATCCAACAACAGATAAATGACACTAAACATAAATTCCCGACACCCTAATCAGAGCCTAACTAGACATCAAGCAAAAGGGAAAAGAGGTATCTCCACGCTAATCCTCAAGCAACTCACAAGCAATAAGATAATCAATCCTGCACGCCGTCTCCCCGTTCATACAAATAGGTAAGTGGTCAACCAAACAACTGTTAGAACAAAATGTGTTTAACATTACCCTTTGAGTTTTGATGATAACATGATATTAAAAATTGTCAATTGGATATGCTAATATTTGCTCAAGTGTGCAGGACCATAGACAACAATTTAAGTGTCTCTAAATCAAGCATAGGTCCTGGAAGAACAAATTAATAGCAATTGAATATACAAAAAGGAAGCTTGTGTTGCAAGAAAGCATCTGAAGAAAAGAGGTTCTGAAGAAAATAGGTTCTGAAGATCATCAGAAGCTGACGTCATTAGAACACTCTTATAAGAAGCTGTCTACCACAAGCTGACGTCATCAAAAGCTGAAGATCATCAGAAGCCGAAGATCATCACAAGCTAAAGACTGGAAGCTGAAGTTAGTTAAATGTTGTCATTCTGATTGTGCATCATTGCAGAAGGAATAGAAGCCTGGAGCAACGACTAATTCAGAGGAATTTGAAGGCATTGGATGCTTATCCACTGAAGAGCGCAGAAAAGGACAATAGTACAAATGTACAACCACTATCTCCACTACTCTATTTTGTGTCTGCAATAGTACAAGACAACAGCTGTGACTACGCTGGTAATTCTCTATACAAGAAATGGATTTGAAATTGTTCCCTCTTAGGACAATAACCAAATCAAGAAACAGATCATTGGTGATTTGATCAAGCTTCAACAACGACTCTTTTGATGTGCTGGCAATCAACAACGTCTCTTTCACACCTCTATATAAAGGAGTGAAGACTAGAAGATTTCCAAGAGATTCACAACAATTTTACAAGTGCCAAACCTCTGCTGAAATTGTTTCACATCAAAGTTCATTTAGAATTTCTTATCAACTTTCATATCTTAGAAATTCTAGAGTCTTAAGAGTCTGTATCTGATTTGTATTGTGAATACCACTGATTGTATATCAAGTGTTCATCCTCAAATAATTTTCTTTGTAATTCTGTTTGAATAGAAGTCTCTTGCAGTTTTGCTTGAGAATAGGAAGTCTCTTGCAGTTGTGCTTGAGCATTAGGAAATCTCTTGTGGTTGTGCTTGAGTTAGTTTGAAGTCTCTTGCTTTTGTGCTTGAGCAGTTGTAATCAAATATTGATTTTAGAGAACTCTCCTTAGAAGTGCAAGGAGAAGTGGACTACATCCGCATTGTGGAAGGAACCACTAGAAATTGCTTTGTGTCTTTCTTCTTTCTCTATCTCTTTACTTATCCGCTGTAACTAAACTCTGAACACTACTTCAGAAGCTGAACTCTATCAGGTTCTGAACTGTGAATTCAGTTTTAGGAGAAGAAAAAGAAAACACAATTCAACCCTCTTCTTGTGTTTTTCTCACCTTCAATTGGTATCTAGAACCTTGACCTGTTGTCTTAACACTTAACAGTGTAACAAATAAAGATCTGAGAAAAACATGTTTGGTGATAATGTTGGAAACACTTCTGGAAACAACAATGCTGTTTCTTATGATTATGGTACTACTGAGGATAATAAATCTAACTCCAGCAAAGCTCCAAGGTTTAATGGAGTCCTGAAGAATTTTCTTGGTGGAAAACCAATATGTACAATCACATCATGAGATTAGATGAAGAACTATGTGATATTCTTGAAGATGGTGTTGGTGACTTAGTCCTTGATGAAGAACGAGTTCCTGGTGATAGAAAGAAACATACTCCTGCTCAGAAGAAGCTTTACAAGAAACATCACAAGATTAGAGACATGCCTGATATTCATGAGTGCTCTAGAGACCCGCCACGGTCTCATGCAAGCGCCTCCACTTGACACTCATATAGGTGATTCCATCTAGTGTATGCTACAACCAAACATAACCCATAAGGGTTTATGGTAATCATCAAAAGCCTTTAAAACTTACCCCTCAATTTTATATTATTTAGCGCTTCTCATATGCATTATCATACACCATAGGAAAGAGGCAACAACATTTTAGTGCTAACAGAACTAGCAAGTAACTTGTTTTTACCCATTGATCCTTCTTCATGGGATCTCCAATCGCAAATGTTGGGTTCCCATTACTTGTCGTTTTCTAGTGGCAAAGTCTCATTTCCCTAAATTTCCTCTCAAGGGATTTTATATACGGATTCGCTAAATTCACAAATATTGACTAAGACGTCTCTAAGTCAATTAACCTCATATTTCACCATGTTTATAAAATAAACTTGGATTCCATAATAAATTAATACAAGTCGTTGTCTACTAAGCGATAACATGTTCATCAATATGATAAATCTACTTATAGATTTATTATCATTGGATTCATATCTTTTTTTTTTTGGTACAACATTGGATTCATATCTATTAAACATCTTTGTATTATTTTAATACAGAGGTTTATCCATTCTGTAAACAATATATCATATATTATCAAACTAATTTCCGTAATATACTTCATCAGGTCTACTTAGATAAATACTAAGCGACAACATCTTCACAAAGTGGGAAAATAAATTTATGATTACTTGTATTATACATGTCTACTTAATATATATTTTTCTCAAGGCGACAATACCCCCACATTGCATAAAGTAGGTTGATTTCTATTCAGGTGTACTTGAATGATTTTCAAGTGACAATAATATCAAAAGCATCTTAAAATTTGCACAATTAACTAATTGACTCATAATATCAAACACACATTGATCCTTAAATAACTAGAACTGAACTAATGCCTCAAGAGCTATTGTACGTATCCCAACAAACTTATTTGTTTTTATAAAGAACACAAACAAATTCATCAATTCAAATACCTTCATCGTAAAATCTCATTTGTGGACATCAAAATTAAAAGTTTATACATAAAGACACATAAATTTATAGGACAAAACTTAACCACATCCTTCTCATGTAAGGCTAAAAAAAGATAAATCTACCATTTAAATCAATAATTATGCAGCTTATTAAAGAGTGTGGATCATAAATAAATAAGGCTAAACTTGTTGTCTGTAATAATAAAAAAGTGGACATCTAATATCCATTGACCTTTCATAATTTAGTTTCCACATAATTTGGTCTAAAGAAAATTTAGAAGATTATCCACGGAATACATTTCATAAACTTCTCACACATATATATCATATCAATGCACTTATAAAATTTCTCAAGTCACAAAACTAGTGCATGCATTGTCAACAACATATTTCAAAATATCAAATATCACATTTAAGCAAACATATTAAGCCAGAAATTGAAGAGTAGAAATAGAAAAGTCTCAACATTTACTTTTGAAATTCATTAAATGATTGAACTACTGTGATGTCGAAAACACTCCATGCATCTCAATTTGAATTTCGGTCTCATGTCCAAAAATGAAAGGATTGACAAAAAGCCAAGTTTCATTTTCACTTTATGATAGCCATTTATCTATAAGAGTTGCATAAACAATGATGCATTCGTGATATTCTATGTAGCATGTATATATTATAAGAAGGTACATAGATTAAATGATGTAGAAAAGAAAAATAAAAGAACTGTATAATCGACCTTATCAACATATATAAATATAAGCATCCATAAAATAGATAAACTCTCCACTCCACCTTTTGATTCATCATCATCAGACCAAGAAACAGCTAAGCTTTTCTTTTGTCTTTCGAGAAATGTCGCACATTCTGTTCTGATGTGACCATAACCTTCACATTCATGACATTGAACCCCCTTTGATCGAGTGCTCTTCTCATCAGTCTTTACATTCTTTACATTTCCAGGTTGATTATCGATGTTGGACCTAATGTTTTGAACGTTTGACCTGGGTCTTCTGTCAACTTGTTTCAAGATCCTCCAGAACTGTTTCCCAAGTAGCACAATATTCTTTGATAAGCTATCATCATCCTCATGATTTCCTTGTGTCTGTTCAGCATCAACATTTGAAACAAATGCAATGCCTTTGCCTTTCTTGCCAGTTTTGTTATTGACATTTAATTCAAAGTTCTGAAGTGATCCTATCAGCTCATCAACCTTCAAACTTGAGATGTCCTGGGCTTCTTCAATAGCAGTTACCTTCATGTCAAATCTCTTAGGTAGAGATCTGAGAATCTTTCTAACAAGCTTTTCATCAGAAATTTTCTCTCCAAGAGAGTCAAAAGTATTAACAATACCAAGAATGTTCAAGTGATAATCCTGTATGCTCTCATCTTCCATCATTCTCAGATTCTCCAATTTTGTAGTAAGAAGTTGAAGTCTAGCACTTTTTACTTTAGACGTACCTTCACGAGCAGTTTTGAGAATATCCCAAGCATCCTTAGCAACAGTGCATTGCTTGATCAATCTGAACATATTCTTGTCAACCCCATTGAATAATGCATTCAATGCTTTGGAGTTACTAAGAGCTAACTTATCTTCAGCAGCAGACCACTCTTCTTCTGGTTTCAGAACAGCTGTCCTGTTCCCATATGCATCAAGAACCACAGGATGTTCCCAACCTTTCAGAATTGCCTTCCATGTCTTGCTATCTATGGATTTAAGGAAAGCACTCATACATGATTTCCAATAGTCATAGTTGGTACCATCCAACAGAGGTGGTCTGTCCACAAATCCTCCTTCCTTGTCCATAACGCTAGAAAGTGTCTTCCCTGGAACTCACCCTAAAACAGGAAGGGTGCATGCTCTGATACCAATTGAAATTCTAGCACGTTAGTTTTAAGATGTTCTATGCGATGTTCCAACACCAGACACACAAATACGAATGTTGAGTTTAATGTTTAAACATCGTATTTAACTAACAAAAAAAAATACGTAAAGTAAAGACAAGAAAATAAAAGGCACAGGAGAATTGTTAACCCAGTTCGGTGACAAACACACCTACTCTGGGGGCTACCAAGCTAGAAAGGAAATCCACTAGTGTAGTCCTTATTCTAAGTTCTCAGCAAACTCCTTATCACAACTTTAGACCTAAGACCTACCCATCTTGACTTCAACCTAGGAACTCCTAGATCTAAGATCTCATCTCACTTCCCTCAATCAATCACAACCCCTGTGATTATCAGATTTCAACTCAATATGGTGAAATTACCTTCAAACAATAAACTACCTCCGTGCTTCAAAGCTTAGGAGTAGCAACAACTTACAACTCAATTAATCAGTCCTAAGCTTGCATCAAGGTGATACAAGAAAGGCTCACAATTAACAAACACTAAAACTCAGTCCTTATCATGTATCAAAGCGATACAAGAAAAGACACACAATGAACGACTCAAAACCCTAAAATTTTTATTCTTTAATGACGGCTTGAATAATTGATTATGTCTTGAAGTCTTGAATACATACTGAAACAACACGAGCTAAAATAGTCTTGTTGGGCTTCAGAACATTGTAGATCCTTCTGCTGATCCACATAATAAAATAGAAACAAATATAGCATCTCCTAAAAAGTAGGAACATCTTTAGGAACCGTCAAACACATCCAAAGATTCACTAAAAATATTGTTTATATTTTAGGAACAAATCTTCTAGTAGATCCTAGACAAAAGCGCGTTACTTGGCCAACAAGAAATAAGGCGTGGATACCTTAATAAGATAAAGTGCTTGTACAGCTAAGCACAAAAACAAGGCACACTGAACCGTGCCATGATGTTGGAACATCATATCCAACATCGTACAAGATGCCATGATGTTGGAACAACATATCCAACATGAGTATTTTTTTCGCAAAAATGAGGCCAATTCTACAAATAGTCAACAAATAATTTCGCAATATCACACAATTAAATACATATACTTCACATAATACTCAATATTCAAAATTATCACAACATATATAATTGGCAGCAATAACTGAGGTGTATATCTTACCTATCATGAAAGGGTAAAAGATGAATTAAAATAGTACAATGAATAACTTGTAAAATAATGAGCTATAACGACCATCAAGAGACAATTAATAATAGTTTTTTTTGACAAATTTATAATAATTAATAATAATTAGTAATTTTTTTTGACAAATAAATAATAATTATATTTGGAAGAATGAGGTTGTTCACGCTATAAAGTGATCATGCAAATTTATATTTCTACAATCAAATAAGTAAACAGCAATATGAGTGAAATTATCAAGTTTGTTTATGCTATGTTTATTTATATTTTCATGTTCACTGTGGCAACCGAAAGTAAGTTTGTTTTTACAAAAAAATTCAAATTTCCCTACTTAATCTTATACACAATGTTTCATTGCATATTACTAACTTTATATTTTTTTTAATTATTTGGCATTATAGCGGATGCTTTATGTGATTCTAGTCGAGATTGTCGTGGTTATCATTGTCATTGGCCTAAATTTCCAATCTGCATAAGAATGTTTTGTGAATGCGTCTAATAGTATAAATTAAATTCAAAGCTACTTATATCGTACTTTTAAAAGTGAATGATTTTATTTGAAATTATATTGTTCAAACTTTTATGATATATTTCACACTTCAATATTTGTTCGTCAGACCTTTAAGTTTAATTGATTGACTATTGTATTTCAAATTATAATGTTCATACTCTTACGATATAATCCACACTTCAATATTTGCTCGTCATGCATTTTTATGATGGAACGCCATATGATATTTTAGGCTAAGCTTTTAGTTATTTTCTTGGAATTTGAAGGAAAATTAGAAGTAATTTAGAGAAGGTGTCAATGGTTTGAGGAACTTTTTATATGGTTTTCATTCGAGTCGTTGTAATTCAATTTTATCCTAAATCATGCAACTCAATATGTGTTTTAAGTTTTTTTTAGTGAGAAATCATGCAAATCGGCAAAACAAGCCATCAAGGAAAGGATATAGGATAGGACAATTGAAGATCAATGGTTCTTAGAAGGTTTTTGAACACAATTCAATGTGAATATAATTCATTTACAGTTCTAAGGTATTGCAAGACGGAAGAACACCCGAAAAAGGGACAAAAACTGCAAAATTCGCACACAGGGGGATGTCTAATGCTCCGTTGCACCCAGGCCACCCGCCCCTGCGCACGAGAAAGCATTATTTTCTCACTCATGCACCCCTATGCCACACTTCATGCTCGTTGATCTTGTGTTGCAGACAGGAGGCGCTGGTTGCTTGTTTTTCAAGTTGGCTTAGTTGAAAAACCTTTTTTTCCCACTCTTAACCCCTAAGTAATTGTTGGGTTTTTATATTATGTTGGCCACATTTTGTTAAAACAAGATGTTCTAGCAAGATGTTGGACCAGATGTCCTAAACATGTTAGTACGACATCTTAACTTAAGGTGAAGTATTTTGTTTCTCAATCTTGGAAGAATTTGTTTATGCGTGAGATCATTGAAGATTTGATTGAAGATATAATTCACGTAGTCTGTACTCCAAGAGGCGTGTGGTTCTGGAAGCTACTTTTGTCGGTTTGTGCTTTACCGTGTTATTTGTATTTAATGTCCTAAACATTTTAGTAAACATTATATATGTTGTCTAGAAGATTATATCTGAAGACACTATCGGACCAGCTGTATTGTTTAGCCTGATTGATCGTCAAGCCCATCATTCTCTAAAAAAAATTTATTTCAAATAACTTTTCATAAAAATCATTTTTGAAAGATGTCATTTTGAAAACATATGTGATTTTTACTTTGTAAAATCTCTAATTATGAATATTTAAGTTAATGAATGTTAAAATATCATTTTTAACTTATGTGAAATAAGTTTGAAATAATTTCTACCATTTTTGAGTAAATTTCTAAAAATTTTATTTTTAAAAATACAAAGAAAAATCCATTTTTTTTTAAATCTATAACAAATATGCCCTAAATATCCTAGCTTATTAAGAGATCAAAATGAGTATTTTTAGGAAAATGCTAAAGCAAGTGAATTTGTATATAGTGAAATTTTCCATATACATGTGACATTGTTTTATTGCACAGTTATTTGTTGATTTTCCATGTTTTTAGCCATCCTGCCCTGTATTCCGCTCAGACATGAATTGTGATTGGTTAATTGTTAATTGTGGATGAGTTCGTGATGCTCCTCTCTAGATATATAGCATTACTCATATTTTTATTGCGATGAACTAATTTGGGTCCTGTCTTTGTTTTTCGTTGAAATCAAATGTTTATGTCGATAAATTTTGAATTTTGTCAAAAAAAAAAAATGTCGACAAGTTTTGAATGTTTTCTAAATTTGACATATTAAACATAGTTGATCCATTTTCTTCAAAAAAAAAAAACATAGTTGAACCATCCCTCAAAAAAAAAAAAAAACATAGTTGAACCAAAGGAGTTTCGGAACTCGCATTTCTTTTCATTCTTTGGCAAAATCAATTAAATAGTCCAATTTGGCAAAATCAATTAAATATTCCAATTGTATGATAATTTACAAATGTATGAAAATCTTGGTTGGCTCTAATAGCTCTTCCATCTTTTTTTTGGACATTTTTGGGGCCATGCTAGCTAAAAAAAAACAAAGTAGTACTTGTGAGTAAGACGAGGCAATTAATTAAAATATTCAAGAAGATATAAGTTATCATAAAAGATGGAATCACCATTTTGATTCATCAAAGTAGTCTTTGAAATTGATGAATGTAAGTCCATTCAGAACTGAGATTCTTTAGTTTCAGAGACTAAATTATCGCTATTACATAAATTAGACTAAATTATTCTCTTAAACAAAAAAACACTATCCATCAAAACTAACTTACTTTTTTTTTTAAGAAGCTAAATTAGTCCACCTAAATTAACATCAGGGAGTTTTTTTGAAGAAGCTAAATTAGTCCATCTTTTTTTTTTTTGAAGAAGCTAAATTAGTCCACCTAAATTAACATCAGGGAGTTTTTTTGAAGAATATAAATTAGTCCACCTAAATTAACATCCGGGAGAATCGAACCTGAGATCTCGAGGTGGAGCGCACTCCGAGATCCCAAGCCAATATCACTAGGCCAACCCAAGTGGGTTCAAAACTAACTTACTTAAGTAAGCATCCATAGCTTTAGGATCATTTTGAGCAGCCAAAATTTTAACAGTGCTTAATATAGGTAACTTCTTCAAACACTGAATGATACGAAACTCGCGAGGAGGAAGCCCAGTTTCATCAACCTCTTTGATAGGTTGAGGATCATGAGACCAGTATAATGGAAACATTGGCTTACCATCATCCCTATTCAAAAGAAAATAAGATTCACCTGGAACAGCCCAAATTTTTAAAAACCTAGTTTTAAAACTCTTAAGACTAGTGAAACCAAAACCCTAAAAGAGGAAAGCTAAAAATATGCATGCAAGACAAGGAAGAAGGTATGGACTTACCGGAAGTAAAGTGAGTGAAGGAAGTTTGAAAGCAGAAGTGAAGCAAGAAGGGAGACAATGAGTGTAAGAAATGAAAATTTGAAGAGACTGAATGATTTAAAAAGTGAATGACATCATGGAGTGTGAATGTGATCAAATGGCTATGAACTAGGAAGAAGTCATGAAGCCGTGGAGTGAGGATGATGATGATTACACGGTTCTAGAAATAATAGAAAAATTCAGAAAGTGTTATTTCGTTTGGTCTTTCGAAGTGAATGAAAATAAATAAAGGAAAATGATAAATGGTCTCATCTAAATATCAAGATGATTGTATATAGGCATCCTTAATGTTGTATTTCACTGTAAAGGTGTCTATGGATTGTGAGACTTTACAAAGATAATTTCTCTAAATATTATTCCCATAGAGGCACTAGTTAAGGACTTTAAATGACAACTGTTTAGGAAAGTTTGTGCAATAAAGTGTATTGAAAATTGAAAACTTTGACATTTTTAAAGCAAAATTGCTTAATTTAGGATGCTTAAAGAATGACCCGAAGACACTCGTTAATAAAACCCTTTCTCAAAATATTATCCCCGTAAAGGCAATTAAAGTATTGAAAATTATGGTATACATTCATGGGACGATTAAAGTGGACAAATGTTGTGACCACTCCTACTGACTTTAAAAGATACATATGTGTATCTTGAAAAAAAAAGTATGAGTTATCTTCTCTAAACCTACCAGTTGTCCTGGTCATGCTTTTGATAGTAATTTTGATACCTACTACTATAGAGTTAGTTTGATAATGAGTTAACTACATATTCGACTAACTCTGCTATAATGCCCCAATACAAGAATTAATTTGAGATTGATGGTGCTAGAAGTACAAGATAACTCACAAAACCTCTTACTAGTTTGAAAGTTAAACAAAATTCATTCATTCAACATTTTTTTCTCACCTCTTCAGCTGTTGCTTTTTTCTTCTCTTGAACAAAACAAAGTGATCATGTGCTCTCCACCAAATCCAATATGCATGAGTTCTTCGAGTAACATAAAATGGAACAGAACCTCTAAATTGAATTTAGTCCCCAAGTTATCAGTATAATGATTGCTATGAAGATTATGCACCAAAGATACTAGGCTCGATGACTGAGTTCCAAACTAACTTTGCTTTGATTTCTTTGTTAGAAGAACTGTTTCTTCTTTATCACCTGATTCAAATTTTGTTGGATGGATTGTTTCTTCATCGTCATTGGATTGAAAATCTGATGAAGAAACAATTTCTTCTTCATCATTGGATCGAAAATCCAATGAAGATGCCGTTTCTTCTTCATCATGGGATTTAGAAATCGTTAAAGAAACAGTTTCTTTTTGATAAATCCAGCGAAACCCACACTCTTTTATCTCTACTTCATCAAATGGAGTTTCATCAATAAAGAATGTAAATGTAGCCGTTGGATTGTTCAAATCAGTACTAATGGCTTTTGTTTGTTCAACTGCATCCATTATCTGCTTGCAACTTTGTGGATCATACCATAAAAGCAAATGATCTGACATCATGTCAATTGACGTATCGTTGTCAAGAAAAATGAATTTATGGAAGGTACCTGAACTTGTTATACAGATCCTTTCACCTGAACTATTGTCCAAGTAGCACTCCCATCCAACACGTACACCAATTTCCATATGGCCTTGAGAAAGAACCAAGTAGTAGGCAAAACCCGATAAATTTGAAGGAAGCTCAAGAGTGACAGAAACTTGTGTGGAAGTGTAATGGAACCAGTTTTCCATGCCAGGCAAAGAAGGTAAGAAATCCCAAAGAATATCATTGTCGTCATAATACAAAGATGCATCTTCATTTTCTGAATTTTGTCGGGCTACAAATTCAATCCCATCCATAGCATCTTTCAAAACTGTTTGGTATGAATGTGAATCCATATTTTTGCAGTTAAGGAGCGAGATACAACAAATATTGGGTTCGTCATATGGTTCACGCGTTGAGCTCAACACTTCCTCAAGATAATCACAATTCCAGACAACCAAAATTGGAATGAACTGTGAAAGTGCCGGAATAGATTGAAGCTGTGTACAATAATGAATTTCAACTAATTCTAGTTGGGGAAGATACTTAATGGTTTCAGGCAAGCTTTTAATGGCCAATGCAAATAGTCTTAAAGTCTGTAATGACGACAGTAAGGAGATGCTGTCTGGGATTTCAGACAATGTGGGAATAGCACTAAAGATCAAGTGTTTTACACTCAGGAAGCCAGGACTAGTAAATATTTTACCTAAGGTGATGAAAGGGTCTTGTTCACGATTCTGTTGTTTCGAAAGAAAAATATCATCTGCAAAGTTTTCAGGAAGATTCACAAGACAATCACTGATTGGAAAGATAAAGGTTTCAAGATTTTTTGCTTGCAATAATAATGATGATGGAAGTTCTTCCAAATTGAGATTGAAGCAATTCAACGCAATCAATTCACGGAGGGCTGGTGAACAAGTGTTACTGGAAATGCTCTTAAGCGACGTACACCTAGACACGTTTAAAACTTCAAGCTTTTGGAGATGGAAAATTGATGAATCAACTTCAGGCATGCTTTCACATTCATCAAGTATTATGTATTTTAGATTCGGAGAACCAGACACATTTGGACACTCTATCAGCTTTGTGGAGCCACTCAGGTCAATTTTTTCTAAATTGGGCATATTCTGTAACAAAATACAATTGATCAGAAAAGTTTGTACATTTTCTTAAATTAAATGTTTAAATGCATTTTTTGTTCTCTTATTTTGATAAAACTGCAATTTTGTTTTGACAAGATAAGTATAAATTACTTTTCAAAAAATTAAATATAAGAAAATGTTATGTTATTAAATGATTATGTATTGAGTATAAGCTCGTAAAACCCTTGCTTTAGTCCCCAAATTTTTTACTTTTTTAATTTAAACTAGTATATATGTTATATTATTATTACTAGTAATGAGATAACAATAATTTTTTTAACCTTTGGGTTGGGAAAGTTGTATTGAAAGTGTAAAACATTTAAGATTTTAAACTTCACAAATAAGATATGATTTATTTAAATAAGGTGAAGTTGAGTGTATAACAATTTATGAGCTTGAAAATTTTGAGTTCTTGTTAAGCATGACAATTTGGTCTACACAAAAATATATACATGGATCAGGCTTACCAGGACTCCATCCCAAAGTTTTTCCACAAGGCTTCCTATCAAGGAAAGCTCCACAAGCATTTCAAGACAAAAGGTTGGAGGCAGAGTTTTCAATGGATAGCCATCCCATAGAAAATATCTCAGATTTTCTGGCAATAAACCAAGACCACGTGGAAGGCTTACCGATTTAACTCCCTTTTGGTCTTGAATAGCAAGTAGTCTTAGATTTTCCATCTTTTCAAATGTGTCTGGTCTTAAATTTACAGATGTGCATTGAGTAGCATCTAAAAATATGGCTTCAACATTCTCAGATCCCTAGAAAAAAAAAATCTCAATGTTAGTATTTTTGTAGTAAGTTGCATTTTCTATATAAAAAGCATATGTCTAAGAAGGGAAGTGAGGGTTTCATTCTCTTACTCTATTATTTTTCAAAACATCATAAACTTCCTTAGGATCACATAATCTACTGCGTTGTCCGGGATTCTTAAGTGATTCTTCACGAACAATTTGTTTTCCCATTTCTTGTATCAAGTCGTGCATTTGTATGCAATTTTTATAGTCAACCCTCACAAGAGCCTTGTCTAAAAGATGACTTATCCCAATATCAGCAAAGAAACCACACTCATTTAATATTTTTGTTATGCTATTCCTTTCATGTCCTTTGAGAAAGCACGCAATGTCCAAAAATATATCTTTCTCTTTATCATCCAATTCATCATAACTCAATCTGAATATCGAATCAATTTCGTTGTTTGGAATTTTTTTCAGTTTAGCTAGTGCACAATCCCATTCAATTTCACTTTTACAACGAAGTAAAGATCCCAATACTTTCAAAGCTAAAGGGTTTCCTTTGGCATAATCAATTGCTCTTTTTGAGAGCTCAACGTATCCATCCTTAGGTGAGACTTTGTCAAAAGCATTCATGCTAAAAAGCTTAATGGAATTGCGGGAGTTCATCTTCTTAACTTCATAAATTTTGTCGATTCCTCCACTTATCAGCACATGCTTATCTCTTGTAGTCACGATGACTGTGCTACCAGATCCTAGCCAACCATGTCCCACTCCAATCAAGTTTTGAAGAAGTTCTGAATTATGTACATCATCTAGTACAATGAAAGATTTCATGCTTTTGAGTCTTCTTCTGATCATAGATGGTATTAGTTTGGGACTGTCAATATCAAGATTTTCCCTTAGTAACTTGGAAAGAAGTTTGTTGCAAGTGTAATTGATTCCATGCCTATTCGATACTTCGCTCACCTTTTCAAAGAAGCAGCTTCCTTCATATTTGAAAGAGACCCTTTGAAATATGGCACAAGCAAGGGTAGTCTTTCCTGTGCCTCCCATACCCCAAATTCCAATGATTTGAACTTGTGCTGAATCAAATTTTATTAAAGATTGAATGCTCCAATAGTTTTCATCAAGTATAAAATTACATGTAAGATCATTTGTGCATTGCTGATTTAACTTTCCTAATACAACTTTGGTAATATCTTCAATTAAGTCAGATTCAGTCCTGACATATGCAAACAATTATATGATAATTAATACATATATCATGTGAATGCCAACCAAAGTAAGAACCAAAACTTCATCTAAATCTTAAAATTAAAATATTAGGCAAAACTAACAAGATACTCAAACATTCACATGAATCACTTTCGTTTGTATGTATATTCAAAATAGACTTGTATTGAATTGGGCTTGATCCTCAAGTCTTCTTAAATTAGCCTTGTATTCTGTGGCAAAGCTCTCTAGAAGAAATTTAGCGTTGATGCATTTCATTCATGCACATATTCAGCGAATGTTTCCCTTTCCCGTTAGAAACATCTTTTACTAAATTGGTCAACAAAAAAAAAAAACATGTTTCACTAAAAATAGCAGGGAATCAATTTACCCCAAGAGTAACTCTTGTTATAACTACTCCACCTAATAACTCTAGGAAGAAATTAAATTTTTATCCTTCAAACCAATGTCAAATATTTTATTTTATATTATCTTAGCAATCGTGCATACTAAAAAATAATATAATCTGGATATGTGTAGCTATAAGATCTTATAGTCAATATTTTAATCATACATACATACGTACGTACGTACACACACAGACACACACATACATACGAATTAAAAAAAATTATTTTATGACAATTTACAAATTTTATTTGCACAATAAGAACTACACTACCCACTCTGGTTCTATTTTTTTCTTCATGTCATGTGTTTGTGATTAAGGGTGTTCGTGGTGTGGATTGGTTAGATTTTGAGTATAAAAGTTATCCGAACCACAAGATAAAAAAAGCGTATGGTTTTGATTGTTGCAGATTTTTGTGAGGCAATCAAATTTTTTGTTTCCGACATTAAAATCAACTTAAAAAGTTAAAAACAACTTATTTTCAGCAATGTTTCAAATTTCAATTTCAATTTCAATCAACAATGTTCTCATCAACATAGATCAAATTAAAAATGTAGACCGAAAAATAACTCTCTCCGATAAGAAATAGAAAAGACTAAGATTTTATTATTTTCTAAAAGTTATCATTGAGTTTCTATCTATGATTTAAGATATCTAACATAAACATATCCACAAATGCAAGTAGCATCAAATTAAAGCACATAGATACATTTTTGAAATAAAAAGTAAAGAAAAAACATGTCATTCTATAAAAGTTCATATTGAGTTTCTATGAATATTGGTTTGCGGTTGATGTGGTGATTCGGTTAGTAAAGTAAAAACCGCAAGCCGAACCAAACTACGCGGTTGAGTCAAAAAATGATCCAAATACATCTAAACCAAATGTGATTTTTTGCGGTTTCAGTTTGAGTTGGTTCGGTTTACAGTTTTCTATTAGGTTTATTCGATTTTGATCACCCCTACTTGTGATAATTGACGATAATCCCTCTCATGACTTTTCTAATAGAGAGGATAATTAGGTAGGAAAAAAAATATTTTTTTTGAATCAAGTAATTTAGTGTCTAGAAATTCACCTCTTAAAATGAATAAGCGAAAAATTTAGATTTCAAACCACAATTCATACATTTATAATGTAATGTCTCTATCAAAGAAATAATATTTTTAATCATTGTGTTCCTATATGATTAGATTTGAGAAGCGAACCATGAATTGCAACGATCTCTATAATCTTTCAATCATAAACTTTGCGACTTTGCTCCTTACTTTTTTTTTATGCCAAGTCGTTTAGTGGCTATAAATTCACCTCTTAAAGATGAATAAATGGATTGTTCGGGGTTCAACTTACCCATATATATATATATATATATACAATGATGGACAATTTTAAGCTCACGTGGACTTATTTTACTCATTTCTATTCATGCGTTCAAGTGACCTCCTTAGAATTGAAAATCAAATATAAAATTGTCCATCATTATTCTTAAAAATTGTAGTACAACTACAAGTGAATTTTTAAAACATTGGTATTCTCTCAAAAAATAAAAACATTGGTATTAATTTGATGTGTGGACTGATAAAATTTAATTTTAATGTACGCAAAGACTAAAAACCTCATGTTAAAAAAAAAGACTAAAAACCTGTATGTGGCAGAATGAAAACCAGACAAATTAGCAGCTTGAAAAAGAGCTTTCTTCCAATTTTGCATCATCTTATCACCGTTGTTCCCTTGCTTCATGTGTTTTTCCAACGCAGTACCGTAACTCCCAGTCTGCTTCCGCACGTGTGAAGGGTCAACATGGTAGAACACAGGAATAACGACAACGTTGTCATCTTCATTCTTGTTACTACACTCCATTATTTCAACCAGTTCATTCAAACACCATGTTGAAGACGCGTAGTTCTCCGAGAACACAACAAGAAAAAGAGTGGATTGTTTGATTGCTTTAACAAGTTCTGACCAAACGTCATCTCCTTTCTCGATCTTGTAGTCTATGTAGGTATGTAAATGGGTTCGGCAAAGAGCAGAGTGAAGATGGCTTGTGAAACAAGTACGAGTATCTTCGCCTCGAAAGCTGATGAAAACATCATATTTTTTCAGAGATGCGCCATGAGAGGAAGAAGAAGCCATAGTTATGTATTATGATTAATGTATTTGTGTGTTATTTCTTTCTGGTTCATAGAAAATGAAGTAGAGAGAGTCTCTTGTGAAAGCGTGTGGACCCTTCAATGATTCGTAGAAAATGAAGTGGAGAGAGTCTCTTGTGAAAGCGTGTGGACCCTTCAATGATTTTTTCTTCAATGATTTTTTCACTACGCGACGGTTAAAGATGGAAAAATGAAACACGACAGCAAGCAAGTAGGCAATTTATTTTTAAGGTGACATTTCACATGGGAAGAAGATGGAAAACTTTCCCACCATGGGAAAGTTCATTTTACCCATTAGATTAATTGAAGAGCATAATCTTATCATATATTCATAACATTAGATTATTTTTTTTATGGCTTCCTCAACCTTCTCTTCTCCAACAACATCATACACTCCCAACCTCACTATCACAATCCAATTGAAAACAAAAAAATAAATGTATACACAAATCATCATCAAACACAAACATCCAATTCTGAAAACTTATAATAATTACATTTCACTCATAATAATGTTGAACCAGATTAAAAAAATAAATAATGTTGAACCAAAGGCTCCTAAACTTTCTTTTCAGAACAACAACAAACTCAATTAATTTGTTCATGAACTATTTGATAAGGCATATTGATGGGCCCACACAAATTTGTGCAAATGGTGGGCCCAAATCAAATCTGGACCGTTTATATATTATTATTTTAATGCCAATGGTTGAGATTTGTTTGGATTTGGGAATGGGTGACCTGCTGCCACAAATGGAGAGAGTGCATGTGGGTCCCACGCGGGACCCACTCCTTGGATTAAATCTGAATTTTATATTCCAATTTTTTTGTAGATTTTGTATTGGGCTTGGGCTTGACATATGTAGAGTTATATTTTATATATGGGCTGACAAATTTAATTGTTTTGGCCCGAAAAAAAAATGAAATATTTTTCTGCATAATTTTATTTGTTTGTTGACAATTCAATTGAATTGAATATTGAAAAATCTGAAAATCAGTAGAAGTTGTTTTATTAAATTGAACGGTTGTAATTGGATTTGAATTATTTGGGAAAAATAAATGGGAGAAATTATAAGATGAATAAATTGTGTGTTATATTTGGGTAGTAAAATTGTTTTGGAAAAATTACAAGATGAAGAATTATGATGTTTTGGAAAAATAAATTGGAGAAATTATAAGATGTTTTGTTGGTATAACATAATATTAATAATGTTTATTTATACTTGTTATACCCTAATTTTGGACCTAAAAATACTTGTCCAATTCTTCTTTTCTTGCATTATAAGTCATCTGATATGTCTCTGATCGATTGCATCTTTCTCTGCATTTTATTTTCAATGTTATTTGCAAAATTCACACAAAAGGGTATTTTAGTCATTTCCTGCATTCAACTCATTTTAATCTTGGAAAATTGTTTGAGTCTTTCCTTGTTTCAATCTCATGTCAAAATTCATTTCAGAAAACATCAGTTGGGTCATTTTTTAGTCAATTTAGCCCCTAGGGGCATTTTAGTCATTTCCTATGTCAAAATTTCCTTCAGTCTTTTAAAAATTTGTTTGAGTCTGTTCATTTGGATAGAATAAGTCTTCATTTCAATTCTATGTCAAAATCCATTTTAAAATTGCATTTAAAGTCATTTCGAGTCAATTTTGCCCCTAGGGGCATTTTAGTCTTTTCATGTGTTAAAGTCCTGTTTAAATTCTAGAAATTGTCTCTGAGTCTTTTAATTCGCTTGTATAAACTCTTGCTTTAATCCCTTGTTAAAAAATCATTTTAAAATTGCATTTGAGTCGTTTTTAGTCGTTTTAGTCCCTAGGGGCGTTTTGGTCATTTCACATAAAAACTCTCGTCTGCTTCGTTGTTTTTAATCATCTCGCTTTACGTAAATTTTCAATTTACTTTTTTTAATTCAATTTTAGTTTTAATTTCCATTTTGGTCCTTGTACTTTTTGTTATTTGCATTTTAATCCCTTTTTTAAGTTTGTTAGAGTCCAAGTGCCACGTGTCCAAATGTTATTGGTCCACAAAAGTTTGTTACAAGTCAAGTCCATGTGGCATTTCCTCATTGGTCCAAGCATTCCTTTCATCCCCTATATAAGTCAAAGGTCCAAGTCAAAGTCTCACACATTCAATTATTATCACTTTTTTTTCCCACAAAAAAATACACAAAAATAACCAAAAAATTTTCCCTCTTTCTCTCTTTCCTTCCCCAACCGTAACAACTTTCTTCCTCCACCATTTCAACCACCTCTAACCAACTCCTCCACCACTCAACAACCTCTAACTAACTCCTCCACCACCCTAACAACCTTCTCTCTCTAACAACCACCACAACTAACCACCATAAACCTCCATAACCACCCATAACCACCATCACTTTCATCGACCTTCATCAATTCACAAAAAAGATCACCAATTCCAGAATTTCGTTTTCACCAATTCACAATCCTCAAGAACGGAATCCAATCGGAGCTGTTACCTCCACACCAGAACCGTCAACATCGTTCGAAATCGCGGCAATATTCAAGGTTTCGAATCAAAGTGGCATCAACAATTGTGAGTCGATCTGATTCAAAGCGTACACTCACCGTCGAGTTCCGATCGTGAAACATCGAAAGGAGGAGGAAACGGAATCGCAACTTTGATAAAGAAACGGCGAAGAGCGCAAACAGAGAAGGAAGATTCGAGTTCTGGCCGTGAGCAAGGAGGAGCCTCACAGCTTGCTTACGAAACTGAAATTGCAAGGAAGAGGTAATTGATTCTCACCTTCTTGACTTCGCATGTCCTTTCTCCGATCTGCTCATGATTTCTTCTTCTTCGTCGAAACTGAATCCGGATTCGTAATAAGCATGAAAAGCGGTTTCAAAAAATGTAAAAAAGCTTGAAAATGGACGAGTTCTTGAGACTCCGACGCGGTGGTGCAACTCCTGGCCACCACGCCGGAGTGATAAGCTTGCCGGACTGTTTTTTTTGTCTCCAACGAAGAAGAAGATATGGAGAGAGGTCTGTGTGTGTTCAACGTTTTTTTTGTCCTTGCTAGAATGGTTTTATATGATGCCAATAATTGTGTATTTGGGCTTGGGCTTTGTTTAATTTTTAGTCTCATTTTGTACTAGTTTCCTTGCTATCTTGACACCATTGTTTGCTGTTTACACTACTGTGAGTTTTAAAATCCCTACAAAAAAATTCCAAAAAATGCACGTTTGTTTTTCTTGTTACTATTGTGAATTCTTGATGACTATTAGTAGCTTTTGCATGATAAATCTTGATCAAAATATGTGGAAATGTGTTGTGTTCTTATTAATGCATTTGTGTTAGTTTTTACGTGCATTCTTGTTTAAAAATTGTCTAGGTCTTTGTAAACTTTTTCTTGTAGTAATCTTGGCCCTGTAAACCTATCTTTTGGGATGTGGTTTCATGCCAAAATTCACTTCAAGAGTATGTGTGTTTTTGTCTTGCTTTTAGTTCACTTTTTTGAAGAATTTTGTGAAGTTTTAATGTGATGTTGACCTTGAGATTTTGGTATAAAGTTGTGACATTTAGACATGTAATTTTGTGGAATAAATTTGCCTCTTAATGTGGTGTTTGCTTGCTGTTTTGGTTTAGTTCTTGAGGACCTTGTGTTTGGTAAATAATGTGAAACTCTTGTGAAATAAAAGTGCATAAAGAGCTTGAAAATCGTATAATTTTTGGCATGATAATTTCCCTTGGTTCTCATATTTGTTCCCTTGGAATGAATCACTTGAGATGTCTTAATATTGTGAGAATCTAGGTCTTGAGTTTGCTTTAGGATTATATTGAATTTCAAGTTCTTTTGTCACTTTTTACTAAAATTGTTAGTTTACTTTACTTGCAAGTTATATTTGTTTTACCATGCACTTGTCATTTTGTTTCTATATCATTGGTATTACTAACCCATTTTCATTTTATGTTTCATACATCCATAAGCATTTCATCTCCTTCTCATGTTTTTTTCCTCTATTTTCTTGCAATTTAATTTGTACCAAGACTTAGAATGTAAAGAATTAGGAGTTCTTGTAATATTTTACTTCCATGCTTTTAATTTCTTGGCAAAGAGGCCATAGAATGTATCTAGGGTGTGATGTAAAGGACAATGGACTCTAATGATGTACACCGACACAAGCACCGACACATGCACACACATCACTTTAGATATAGTTAGAATATGCATGTTTAGATGTATGTTTAGGATTGTATGTTTAGATGAATGTTTAGGCTTTATACTTAGAAAAATCAATTTTCCAAAAAATGTGAACAACATCACTCAAATTATTTTCAAAATAAACCTTGGGACCAAAATCCCATTGTAATTTTCCCTTTTATTTTCTTAATCAAAATCCAATGAAAATAATCATACTTAGACCATATTTTGCAAATGACTAATTCCACCTCACAATTTCATAATCTCATGCCCTTGAGGCCCCTTTCTATTCTTCAAATTCCATTTTCAAACTTAAAATCAACCAACAAAAACAAAAACATTTTTTGAGAGAGAACTACGGTGGATTTGATCCCTTAAACGGGTACGTAGGCAAGGAACAAAATTCCTTCAATTCAACTAAAATAAAAATCCAAAAACATTCTTCTCCCTCCAATTCTTCACTTAGAAATTCTTAGGTTTAAACAAACACTTTCAAAATAGCATTTAAAAATAAAGCGCGCGCGTAGAAATTAAAGACGGTTCCTATAGGATACTATAGTCGCTATGGGTGCCTAACACCTTCCCGTAGCGAAAACAACTCCCGGACCTCGATTCTCAAGGGTTTTGCTTACTTTTTCCCTTCCCAAGAAAAAATAAGATATCACCGGTTTAAAAGGTTCAAACGTAATCAATGTTTGACACCCGAAAACCAAGATAAAACAATACTGTGAGTCAATCACTACCAAAAAAATATTGTAAGTCAATGATGAATGATTGAATTATGAGAAATTATGGTATCAGAAATTAAACATTGGAGTATTATAAATTGTACAATTAATAGAAGGAAATTATGTAGAAAGTAAACTATATTAATAATATTAAGATGTAACATTGAATTAACAAATAAGGAGATATTATTTTATTTGGAAATTAATATTTTTGTATGTTATCGAAAGAAATATTAGTCGACAATTTTTATACTAAAAAAAGTAAACTATAAGAGTTAATAGAAAGATAAAATGTCCGAAAAAAAAAAGCAATGACAGGTGAGCACGACCGTGCTTTGTAATGACATGGTCGTGCTTAAAGTGACTGGAGTTGGATTTGAAAAGTAGTGCAAGGTTCGCACGGCCGTGCTGTAAATAGGCACGGTCGTGCCTTAAACCACTGGTTCTTGCCTTGAAATTGTTATGGGACAGACGCACGCCCGTGCGTGTAATAACACGGTCGTGTGAGAAAGACAGAAAGTGGCTGGTGTTTTGTCTGCAATAGTTGCACGACCGTGCTTGAATTAGACACGGTCGTGTGTGTATCATTAGTCAAATAAAAATGTGCACAACATACCAGAGCATGGCAATTACTAGCACGAGCCATGTGTTCTGTTAACATGCAAACAAGTTCAGAGCTAATATAATTTACAACATAATTATATTTGGATCATTGTTCACACAAAGCATTAAAGTTTATCATTCTGGACCGGGTGGAGGATAATGGAAGTTGAGTCGCTGCATCATTTCTGCAAGCATTCGTTTGATGCATGCAACCTCATCATACGTCCTGTCAGCCTTCGCCTCCATTCTTCGACGCCAATCATCATTTCCGTCTTTCATTCCAGTCGCAGGTTGTTGCTCCTCCCGGTAATCACCCATTTCTTCATCTCTGCCAGCCTGCTCTTTAGGTACCTATGAATCTAAATCCATATAAAGCCAATTTGCTGGATTTGTTACGTCAGTTCTCGATGGATCTGGCAACAAGATTGAATCTTCGTCGAATACCAGCAATATAAATGTCTTGTTCTCCCCATCTAGATCCCTTACCATATGTATATTTTTACAGAAATCGATATCAATGGCATAGTTCCCATCAATGCCAATTTCTTGTGTTGCATTTCTCGCTCCCAGCTTCCATGCAATGAAACTTACCAATCCCCCTGCCACTATCTTACCTTTTGGTTGTGCCGCCACATATGCCAAATGGTCTAATAGGTAGTAGCCAGTGTTTACGGGACATTTGTTAACCATGGCCCATAAAAGGAATAGCTCATCAGACCTCACAGTTGCAGTTTCCGGCCTACCGAAAATGGTGCAGGCCATAACTCTATGCAAGTATTTGAAAACAGGGTTATGTATCATGCTGGCCTTGGCAGTTTTGCTTTTAAAACGGTTCCGGCCAGTTATTTTAAACCAAAACTCCTGTTTGTCAAAACGTCGATGCTTTTTATCATGAATGACCCCCGTGCTTTCGAAGCCCATTATGTCATTAAATTGAGTGAGGGACATGTTATATTCCACGTTGCCCAAACTAAATGAAACGGTGTGGTTTGGGTTTTTGTAATTGTCTGTATCATGAACAAAAGAGATGGTACTTAAAAATTCAAGTGTACTAGTTTCGAAGGCGAAGTGTGTCTCGCCTACGAAATCTTTCCAGCCTACATTACTAATCATTGTCATGACATTGTCCTCTATACCCAATGCCTGTAGAGCGGCTGAATCGGGGTACCTATTGGGTACAATGTCTCTGTTCACAAGCATATTGTACCTTACCTTTTCAGATTTGTCAAGAATAAGTCCCCTCTCATTGAGTCTACCCTGTTTCTGCGTTCCGGAAGAAGTGCTGCCAACATGAACACCCTTTCCTTTAGAAGCCATTTTTTTGAAATTTCTGTTCCTGTCGCAAACAAAAAGTAGTAACAATTTGTATACATTAATTGTACACCCACATATGGCAGTACTAGTAACAACAATCAAAAAAGCCCCTTTTCTTTTGACTAGGGTTAAGGTTTTGGGTACATTTACATTTACATAGAAACACAAGATTCATAAGCAGCAAAAAAAAAAATGAAATAGTAGTATTTAACATTTGTTGATAACAATTAATCAGAAGCCCCATTTCCATATAAGAAACAAACAGGAGTAACAATACCCACCAATCAGAAACTCATTCCTAATAAGAATAATGAAAGCAAAAAGAACCTAACAATCTCTATCAATGTAGTGTTTCAACATTCAATAAAAAGCAACCAACTGCATGAAATTAAGTAAAAGGAAAGAAAGAAATGGAGGTTAATTACCTAATAGTGAGTGTAGATTTCGAAAGGGGAAAACCTAAGGTTGATGATGGTGATGATTTCTGGCGCTGCAGGAGGAAGAAGAAGAAGGAATTATAATAAGAAGGAAGTAAAAGAAGAAGATTGAGGTAGGAGACACGTTTAAATGTTTTGGTGAGTTGGTGGAATTGTGGGTTGTTGACAAATCATTAATAATCATTAATATGAAAATGATTATCATAAATGAAAACAAATCATTAGTATGAAAATCATTAAAACATAATTGATAAATGATTAAAAATAAGGGATGCACATTTAATTATGAAACGTTTCGAACACGACCGTGTGTAAGTATGACACGGTCGTGTGTATTTGTACTGGACTAAAAAAAAGGGAATTAATGGACAAAAAAAGTGGTTGTAGGGACTTGAACCCAAACCCTCAAACTTGCAAGGTTGCAAGGACAAATCTGTAACAATTAAGCCACATGGGGCGCGTTCGTTAAGTAAACAAGTTCACTTGTATATAATTGAGATTTTTTAAATTTCCACAATTTTGTTTCTTCTATTAGGATTGGACTTTATTTGATATTCATTTTCAAATTCATCATTTTTCTAATTTTCACAATTATTTTTATTCTATTTGGGTTGGATTTTATTTGATCTTCTTTTTAAAATTCATCATAGTAAGTTATAAGTGAGATTCGTTTATTAGACATGTCAAGTCAGTGTAATGTTCCAGAAACATGCTAGTAATTGATAGATCTCTGGCAAGTGCACCAAATACTATCGAAGTAGTAAAAATATCGATCCCACGAGGACTGTTTTTAACTTCAATAATTCAATTTCGTTATATAATTAGGATGTATAAAATTTATTTTGTTTTGCCACTAGGCAGTAGATTTGGTTTGATTTTAATTAAATCAAGAAACAGAAAATAAAGATTTGTTAAGAAAATATGAGAGAAAGATGAGATCAGATCCGTCGAATCCTCTAAGTTCCCCTAATTGGTCTACTGCACCTATTTGTTATGAACCCTCTTCTAGTTTACGATGATTAACAAATTAGCCCTAATCAATCCCTTGAGTTAGGACCCTCTTCTTAAACTACAGCCCCTAATTCCTTAGGTGGTCTAATAATTCTTGAAGGTTTTACCGAATGTTAACCTATTATCACTAACAAACGATTATCTATTCCTAGACTAACCCTGTTTATTAGAACAATTCAATTAGGTATAAGTTGAAAGCCATGGTTAGTGGTCATTCATTCTCACGAAATCAAGTTATATGTGATCAAGATATAAAAAGCATTAAGAACAATTGAATTGAATAAACTAGAATTGAATTCATAAACAAAATAGAGTTTCACAGCAACATGTGTCAATTAGGGTTACAAAGATTCATCTCGGATCTAATCTCTAAGAGATTTAGCTACTCATAATCGAGTTTACAAATAGCATAATCAATGAAATAATTAAAACATACATGAATTGGTAAAAGGTTGAAGAAATCGCCCTTCTAGCCGTCTCCGATGTCTCAAAATTGCACTTTGCTCTCCAAAATCGTAACCCTTGTTCTTCAGATTGAGTGCAGTATTTATAGAAGTCATGGGCCTGACCCATCAAAATCGCGCCGCGCCTTGTATTATGGCGTGCCGCGATTTCCTCTTTACAGGAAGTGTGTAATTTTGCTTCAAAAATCGCAGCACGGCTTGAAATTGGCGTGGCACGATTTCCTTCGAACAGACTTCAAATTTTAAGCTTTTTGCACTCCAGAACAGTATAAATTGCATGAGAACTCTATCAAAATTTCACAATAAGTCCCTAATATTACGTAATGACAGGATGTCATCACAACCCCAAACTTAAACCATTCCTTGTCCTCAAGGAATTTGCTTGCAACAGTGACAAACGACAGTAAAATAACAGTTACCTGACAAAACGATAGTACCCAAAAGTTCATTCTCCTTCTAGCTAAAGATGAGCTAGTTTGACTTGTTCTCATCCACCAGTTCACAACTCCACGCATTCAAATTGAAATAGGGTTCTACCAGTCGACATGCAGGTCTACATATTACCATACGCTTGAAAAGTTTCTAAACATCAATCAAAGTCAATATCATTACACACTTTTGAGGTCTTTAGGGTTATAACGGGGCTTAGGTGAAAGGTGGGATATATTTGGATAAGTAGGCTACACAAAATTTGAGTTAGGCATTCCTACGGAAGTTAAAGCACAAAATTCAATCCTTCATTCATTCACCTTGTGGAAATACAATCAATGCAAAGGTACTAGAGAATATTTTTAACATTTAGGGACAATCGAGTTTGAAGTTACTCGGATTTTCAATGTTTTGTCCCTTTTTCATCATTCAATTTCTTTTTTTTTTTTGATACACCATTTTTATGTGTATATTTTGCATGACAATCTCATATTTCTTTCATTTTTTGTTCTCTTATTCTCTAGTACCCCCACCCCAAACTTAGTTGGTTGCAAATTCCAATAGCAACCCCAAACTTAATCTTTAGCAACATTCTACAATGCCTTAACTCAGAAATTCATTAAGGGACAAGTCCTAAAAGTCTCTAGGCTTGTAATGTAGTTTGTCACCGAACAAAAAGTTCTAATCCTACCGGCTCACAATTGGTTAAGAAAGGATAAATTCAACAAATTAAAACAGGGTAGGCTTCAAAAAGGCTCACAGGACCAAGCACTTTTGCCTCAGTGTGTAATTGACAAAGACCAATCAATAATAGAGAAACAATGCAAGTTCTAGAAATGTAGTTGCATGGAAAACTAATCTAAATATAAGTAAATTGAAAAACAAGATTTGGCAATGAACCTTATGGCTGAGATTTCTGGGAGTATGTGACTACCTAGCAACGCCGTACACTTCGCCTTTGAATCAAGTCACCCCTCCTTTAGAACTTTTGGAATACCGTTTCATCAAATAACTGTTACTAAACTGGAATAGTCACATGAAACAAAACAAATTCATTAATAAAACAAGTGCAGGAGCAATTACAATAGGGAAATAAGTTCAATGGACTTCGACATTAAAAAGAAAATAAAGAAAATACATCAAAAAGAAAATAACTGAAAAATAAAATACAAAGCAGAAAATGCTAATCCATCAGTAGATCAGCCCATGTTCACATCATCATCTGAGTGTCCAGCCCCCGGTGTCCTCAACCCTTCAAAGATGCCATCCCCTTGATCTTGCTTGGTGGCATTGAAATCGTCAGTGATTTCCCTCCTCAGTTTCTCAACCCAACACTCCTCCGGCGGTTGAACATTCAGCCATTCATTAAGGGCTTCAGGGCTGAAATCAATTATCTTTCCCCAAACAAAAGATTGAAAGGGTGTATCGGAAACCCGTGCATTTGCAAAGAATTCGACGATCACGGTTTTGTTGTTCGCTTCATCGATCATCTCATTCAACTTCGTCCACCCCCTCCTTCTTAATTCAGATTCAAAGAAAGGATATTTCACTAGCTTTGTGAAATCAAACTTCCTCTCCCCTATTACTTCGAAACTCTTCATAGATTGATGGAACTCTTGGGCGTGGTCATTGATGAAATGGATGGCGTTTTCGGGTGGTTTGGATGCGGCACGTGGACGTTTGGATTTGCTTGTGGATGGCTTGGGGTTGGTGGCTTTCTTTGAGCGGGTGTTTCTTTGGTTGGAGGCCATTTGTGGTTTGGGAAGATGGTGAATGGGAAGTTTTGTGAAGTTTGGGAAAGTTTTGAATGATTGTGGTTTGATGGTGTTTTGGATTGATGAATTTGTGATTGGAATGTTGGTTTGATGATGGTTAGGAAGTGAATAAAGAGATGAAAATGAGGAGAATTCGTGAATGGAAGTTTAGGGAAGTTTTGGTAGAGAAAGGTAGGAAGAATGGAATGGGAAAAATGGTGGAAAAGCTGGGTTTTTATAGACTGGTAGGCAAAATCGCGGCACGCCATATAACAAGGCGCAGCGCGATTTTGATCAAACAGGGAGCATGCTTTGCTTCCTCAGGCCAAAAATTTTGTTTTCTTGAAAAATGCCTGAGTTCATTGAATTTTTGAAAAACTTTTGAGGAAAGAATCATGCAAGACATCAGTACCTTGCATGATTTTCTTTGCAGGAGGTATACTTGAACAAATTTTTTAAAACTTTCCTGCCTTGTATTAAAAAGAAAAGAAAAATATTTTTGTATTTTTGTATTTGAAAGCAATAAAATCATACCTGAAAAATAAATAGTGGGTTGCCTCCCACCAAGCGCTTTCTTTTACGTCATTGAGCTTGACGCTTCAACCACTGTTAGGGTGGCAAATATGTCAGAAAGAACACATCATCCTTCTTCTTCCTCTTGTTTGGTAGGAATTCCATGAATTTGTAGCAAAGAAGTAGATGCTCCCATGCTCTCAGTGTTAAACCTTTAGAGTTTAAGCTCTCCCACCGTAAAGAAGGGCGTGCATCCATCTGCACACGAGTGATTTCCTCAACCTCCGTTGGTTCAGACTTCGGGAAAATGTCAACGCTCCTTACTTTGGGATTTTCTTCCACAACAACCTTGTGACATTCAGTCTCCATCTGAACTAGCTTCCTCTGAGACTCATGTGCTTTCTCAACAAGATCACCACACTGAACATCAAACTTCTCAAATGAAACTTGATTTGACACCAAGAAATCATCTAAAATATTCTGAAGTTGAGTATTGTAATCGATGTTGATCACCTCTTTCTTCCCTTCACCATCACTACCTGGTTGATTCGCCTCATAACGACCACAACTCGAGATTTTGTTGTCCAAAATTTTGATCTTAAAAGATAGCATATATTTTTCATACTGCAACTTAGCAATCTCTTCTGTGTCATAGAGGAGTAACCTGTCTATCATAGCTGCAAAACTTGGATAAACTTTTCAGTAGCACAGTACAATGAGAAGAAAACAAAGAGCATAATATTTTTTTTTTTTTTTTTTTATAAATATATATACAAAAATATAAAAGACAGAAATCCTAAATAATAACGTACTTGCCTTGTTGAAATGACTCAACAGTCCCCGGCAGCGGCGCCAAAAACTTGATAGATCTCTGGCAAGTGCACCAAATACTATCGAAGTAGTAAAAATATCGATCCCACGAGGACTGTTTTTAACTTCAATAATTCAATTTCGTTATATAATTAGGATGTATAAAATTTATTTTGTTTTGCCACTAGGCAGTAGATTTGGTTTGATTTTAATTAAATCAAGAAACAGAAAATAAAGATTTGTTAAGAAAATATGAGAGAAAGATGAGATCAGATCCGTCGAATCCTCTAAGTTCCCCTAATTGGTCTACTGCACCTATTTGTTATGAACCCTCTTCTAGTTTACGATGATTAACAAATTAGCCCTAATCAATCCCTTGAGTTAGGACCCTCTTCTTAAACTACAGCCCCTAATTCCTTAGGTGGTCTAATAATTCTTGAAGGTTTTACCGAACGTTAACCTATTATCACTAACAAACGATTATCTATTCCTAGACTAACCCTGTTTATTAGAACAATTCAATTAGGTATAAGTTGAAAGCCATGGTCAGTGGTCATTCATTCTCACGAAATCAAGTTATATGTGATCAAGATATAAAAAGCATTAAGAACAATTGAATTGAATAAACTAGAATTGAATTCATAAACAAAATAGAGTTTCACAGCAACATGTGTCAATTAGGGTTACAAAGATTCATCTCGGATCTAATCTCTAAGAGATTTAGCTACTCATAATCGAGTTTACAAATAGCATAATCAATGAAATAATTAAAACATACATGAATTGGTAAAAGGTTGAAGAAATCGCCCTTCTAGCCGTCTCCGATGTCTCAAAATCGCACTTTGCTCTCCAAAATCGTAACCCTTGTTCTTCAGATTGAGTGCAGTATTTATAGAAGTCATGGGCCTGACCCATCAAAATCGCGCCGCGCCTTGTATTATGGCGTGCCGCGATTTCCTCTTTACAGGAAGTGTGTAATTTTGCTTCAAAAATCGCAGCACGGCTTGAAATTGGCGTGGCACGATTTCCTTCGAACAGACTTCAAATTTTAAGCTTTTTGCACTCCAGAACAGTATAAATTGCATGAGAACTCTATCAAAATGTCACAATAAGTCCCTAATATTACGTAATGACAGGATGTCATCA
Organism: Medicago sativa; assembly: GCF_051527215.1. Lineage (NCBI taxonomy): Eukaryota > Viridiplantae > Streptophyta > Magnoliopsida > Fabales > Fabaceae > Medicago > Medicago sativa. The sequence continues at coordinate 30,401,895 of NC_140756.1, read as the reverse complement.
GTAATAGTTTGGAAAACGATGCTTTGAGACACTTATACACGTTAACGAAAATTTAATTTTCTGTCATACTGTGTTTATAACTTATGGACATGTCAGAAGCTCTAATAACAGTTTCAATTGCATGTCATACTGTGTCATAAATGATTAAATGCTTAAAAAAAGGAATGCACTTTTAATTATGACACGTTTCGGGCACGACCGTGTGTAATAATGACACGGTCGTGTTTAGTTGAAGTGGCCTAAGAAAAAGGGAATTAATGGAAAAAAAAAAGTGGTTGTGGGGACTCGAACCCAAACCATCAAACTTGCAAGGACACATTCGTACCGTAACCATTAAGCCACATGGGGCGCGTTTGTCAAGTAAACAAGTTCACATGTATATAAGTGAAATTATTTTCAATTATTTTAAAGGCATGGTCGTGTTGTATATTGACATGGTCGTGCTGACATGTAAACTGAAAGGCACGGTCGTGTGTATACGTAACACGACCGTGCAAGAGTATATTGTTATGTTTTAATCAAAGTTTTTAATACCATATTTTAAAAATGCAAAACAACAATGTCTCATACAGGCATGTTCCCTTCCAATGATAGTAAGTTTAAGAGACTTACAGTGTTCAAAGTACACAATAGCTATATAATTTTTGTTTTTTAATGGATTTTATTGTAATATCTTAAGATTAAAGCCTAAAAAAGCCTAATTACAAATAAAATGATTAAAACATAAATGATTAAATCATTTATATGAGGGTTTAATAAGTTTTTGGTCCATATAAATATAGTCTAGTATTCTCTGAAGTACTTTAGGTCAAAGAATAATGTCATTGCGGTTAGAGTTGTAAGTTGCTTCATTAGCCGGTGAACTATCTTCTTATTAATGATTAAATAATGTAGTATTATGTTATTTAAATTTTAATGTGTATAAAAAATAGTTGTGTATAAAATATCTTGATTGATTAATTACCATCTGTCAACAGTGTTACAGATGCAAGCTAGGGTAATCGATAACAAGAGTTTGAGTAGTCAATGAATGTTCATCCAAGTACTTTGACTCGAAGATTCTTCTAGTTAGGGTAAGAGTTTCTAGTTTGATCGGTCTTGGTGACATCTTTGAACTAGTTTAGGTAGAGGAATCATGCAGTTAAGGCGTGAGTTTAATTCGAACACTATGGTCGTTAGGGTTAGAGTTGTCGGCAAGATAGGTTGGTGAATAGTTTGATTAGGCATTAAACATTCATCAAAATACTTATCGTATATTATTCTACTTGTCGGGGTAAGAGTTGTGAGTTTGATCAGTCGTTCAGACATTGATGAAGTAGTTTAGGAAAAAGTTAATTGTCATTACTATGAGAGTTACAAGCTTGATTAGTCGGTCAATATTTTGATTAGTTATTGAACAGTTATCCAAGTAATCTTTATAGTAGTGTAGGTCTAAGAAAATTGTCATTAGGGTGAGAGTTACAAGCTTGACTAGTCGATAAAGTGTTTGATTAGTCATTGAACTTTGATCCAAGTACTTTGACTCCAAGATTATTTTAGGTTAACCTAAAAATCTTGAGTTTGATTAGTCGTTAAGAAGTCTTTGTAGTAGTTTAGGTCAAAGAATCTTGTCATTAGGGTTAGAATTGTCATTAGGGTTAGAGTTGTAAGCATGATTAGTCGATAAATAGTTTGATTAGCCGTTGAACATTCATCCAACTACTTTGACTACAAGATTCATCACCCGTTTTGAGGTCTTTGTAGTAGTTTAGGTCAAAGAATATTGTCATTAGGGTTGGAGTTGTGAGATTGGTTAGAGTTGTAAGCATGATTAGTCGATAAATAGTTTGATTAGCCGTTGAACATTCATCCAACTACTTTGACTACAAGATTCATCACCCGTTTTGAGGTCTTTGTAGTAGTTTAGGTCAAAGAATATTGTCATTAGGGTTGGAGTTGTGAGATTGGTTAGAGTTGTAAGCATGATTAGTCGATAAATAGTTTGATTAGCCGTTGAACATTCATCCAACTACTTTGACTACAAGATTCATCACCCGTTTTGAGGTCTTTGTAGTAGTTTAGGTCAAAGAATATTGTCATTAGGGTTGGAGTTGTGAGTTTCATCACTCGTTTTGTGGTCTTTCTACTAGGGTTGGAATTTATTTGTTCTTCCTTTTCAAAATCATAATTTTTATAATTTTCACAATTTTGTTCCTTTTACTAAGGTTTGACTTTATTTTATCTTCCTTTTCAAATTCATCATTTTTTTTTAAATTTCCACAATTTTGTTTGTTCTATTAGGAATGGACTTTATTTGATATTCATTTTCAAATTCATCATTTTTCTAATTTTCACAATTATTTTTCTTCTATTTGGGTTGGATTTTATTTGATCTTCTTTTTAAAATTCATCATAGTAAGTTATAAGTGAGATTCGTTTATTAGACATGTCAAGTCAGTCTATCTGTGTAATGTTCCAGAAACATGCTAGTAATAGTTTGGAAAACGATGCTTTGAGACACTTATACACGTTAACGAAAATTTAATTTTCTGTCATACCGTGTTTATAACTTATGGACATGTTAGAAGCTCTAATAACAGTTTCAATTGCATGTCATAACATACTACCAAGGGAGCAATATAGTTTTTCGTGTTTTATTTATGGACTTATGTTCCAAGGAAGTTAACCTCATAACTTACATAAAGTTTATACAAGTCCTCAAAACCCTAAATTGGTTGGTTTTAGCATATATTTTGTCAAATTGGTCTGCTTAAAAATGTTTTGAAATTGACTTCTCTAATAGGCTTGCCTCACGAAAGTTCATTGTATATGATTTTGATTTTCATGTTGATTATCCTACTATCCTAACAGGTTAGACACCTCAATTCCTTTTATCATTTGAAGCTTTTGAAACCATGCAGGTTCTCAATTCCTTTTATCATTTGATCTTCTTTTTAAAATTCATGATATTTTTTTTTTAATTTTCACAATTTTGTTTCTTCTATTAGGGTTGGACTTTATTTGATATTCATTTTCAAAATCATCATTTTTCTAATTTTCACAATTATTTTTCTTCTATTTGGGTTGGACTTTATTTGATCTTCTTTTTAAAATTCATCATATTTTTTTTTTTAATTTTCACAATTTTGTTTCTTCATCCAAGTACTTTGACTCGAAGTTTCTTCCAGTTAGGGTAAGAGTTTCTAGTTTGATCGGTCTTGGTGACATATTTGAACTAGTCTTGGTGACATATTTGAACTAGTCCGGTTAAAGGGTATTTTGGTAAAAAAAAACAAGGCATGCGATAAGGCAGTACAGTGGGAAAAGTAAATCTCATAGTAAAGTCTAGCTACTCATACCTATTATGTCATAGTAAAGTGTAGCTACTCATACCTATTCAGTCATAGTAAAGTCTAGCTACTCATAACTATTTGAGTAGCTGAGTAAAGAACAAGAGAGTAACTATTTATTTATGATTCGTGTTTTGAAAATTGCTCTTGACACATTTGGCTTGGCTGAGAAACACATTTAAAAGATAGGTTTAGGGTTGCAAGATAAATTGTTTAGTTAGGCTTTATTTTAATTATTTTAATTATTTTAGCTATTAAATAAATTTACATCTATCCTATTTATATATAACCAAACACTCTTCATAAACAAACATATCATATAAGTCTTTTTCCATCTACCTTTAAGCACCAACCAAACAAACATTTAGGGTATATGGTTGAAATAATAATTGGGGATCCAATTACTTTCATATGTTGCATTCATTACTTTGAGCTACTAAGATCCATAAAAACACTTAAACCAAATTCCAAATTTGTTCTCAATTTCTTGAAGTGAGCAAGAGCAACTGAAGCCATCTTCTTCTCATCATTCAGAGCCGAATTCTTCTTCTCCTGACAACATTAACTCCACACAATTGTAAGTTTTCCATTGTAATAACTTTTTCTCATCCTCTTGTTATTCAATTCCTTCTGGATTTACTTTTGAATTAGATATCTAGTTTGATTTTGTAATTTGTTGCTTCAATGTTGAATATGTCAGATAAGTTGTTGTGTTGTTGAATTTCACTTTGCTGATGATGGTTCTTAAACTTTATCCTTTGCTTCAATTTCGTGTGTTGTAATTTGTTGCTTCAATTTTGTAATTTGTTGCTTCACTTTGATTTGATATGTGGTTCTATAATATTGTTAAATTGTAGTTTAAAGGTAGTTGAAGAAGTTGCAGAAATTCTGCCACTTTGTTTTGGAAGTTGATGAAATGTAAATATTATTATAATTGATTGTTTGATTTTTAGGTTTATTGATTGACTCATTATTAATATTATTTGATTGTAACAGTGCAACCATGAATGTCTCAAAGGCCTCAGCAAGCAACATGGGAGAGAGACAGAGCTGGATTAAATATGCCAACAAGGTATGCCATTGTAACAAAATAGCAGCGATAAAGGTTTCAATGACTAATGAAAATCCAAACCGGCTGTTTTACGTTTGCAAGAACAACAACAAAAAAAACAAAAGCAAACAAAGGTGTGAATTTTTCAAGTGGTGTGAACCAATTGGATGTGAAAAGGATTCAACCCAAGTTCTGGAAAGTAAGTTGACGGATTTTGGTTCTAAAAATTCTACCTTAGAACATGAATTGGAGTGTGTACTAGTTGATCAAGCTATGAAGTTTGATGCTTTGAATAAAGAATTGGATGCTAAATTGGTGGATATGAAAAATTTAATTGAGGAGGATATTCAGCATGTGAAGATTCAATCTGAGATTGAATTATTATTCCTCCAAAAACAGTTTGAAGAATGTAACCAACAACTGTTGGAAATTAAAAGAGAAGTTAGGAATGAATCACTATATGTTCACAAGAGATTAATGGATGATATTGTTTTTGTCAAAAAAAACCATTGTTATGAGTTGTCTATATTGAAGGAAGATTTGAGAAAGGCAAAATATTCAATGTGTAAGATCAAATGTTTAATTGTTGTACTGGTGTTGGTTCTGGGTTCTCTAGCATTCATCACAAACTGAAGATCATCTTCACTGAGAATGAAGAACAACAAGCAGCTATATTGCTAACAATAATGTTAAGCACGGTCGTGTCGTTGTGAAGTACGCTCGTGTCTAATAATCAGTGAAGTGATGCACGATCGTGTCCATGTTACGCACGGTCGTGCTTAATCTCCAGGTCAAATTTACTATGGTATTTGTATTTAGGCTAGTTTTCCATTTAGGTTTATAAGTTAATTATCTCATGCACGGTCGTGCAATAATCGTGCACGGTCGTGTGTATATTTTAATTGAAAAGAAGGTTGTTAGAAGTGTTTGGTAACACGCCCGTGTCATAATTGTGCACGACCATTCTCATATGTAGTAGTATAATTCAGTCAGTTAGTGAACGACCGTGCTGTATTTAAGCACGACCGTGCGCAACGAAACCTAGACCCTACATTAAGATGTATTTTTATATTATTGTGGTTGTTATTTAAGTGACTTATTTATTTAGTGACTTATTTAACTATGTTATTAATTATAAAATATTGCAACCTAAACCCTACATTAAGATGTAATTTTATATTATTGTTGTTGTTATTTAAGTGACTTATTTATTTAGTGACTTATTTAACTATGTTATTAGTTACAAAATATTGCCACCTAAACCCTACATTAAGCATTTCGAAATTTGGCCAAAAGCAAAGAGGGAAAAATTGGCCAAAATCTAAGTGGGAACCAAAATTATTTTGATTTGAATTGAGTAAGTACATGAGACACTGGTTTATCCAATGGACAAAACAGTGTTGACAGAAAGTCAGTTTTGATGGGTACCTTAGAGTGAAAAAGCTGTTTTGGATTGTGATTTGGACATAGAAAAAGCTGTCTCCCATGTGTAGTAGTACAAGGAAAAAAGTACATAGTAGATAAGAAGGAGATTCTTCTATCTTTTGGTTTGTAGTAATCAAATATTTTTGACAGACTTTGGTTGGTGTAACTATACCATTAACATTTATCATTTGTTGGTTGGATATTAAATACTAACATTTAATTTACAGACCAATAATTTTATAAAAAAGTCTATATTTAGAAGCACAATCTCATAATTTTGTTAGTCTAGGTCTGATAAAATGAATTTACAGAACATAGTATATTGCATAATATTTTTTTTTATTCATTTGTAGTGGAAAAAATCAACGTTCTTATCATCTATTGGGGCAAAGGTTTCATGAAGATAATTGTTATAAAGAAGGAAAATAGGAATGTAACAATTATAACAGGATGTGGTCATGGACATGAAGAAAAGGTATGAAAACTAAATGTACTTTTTTACTTATGTCATTTATACTTTTGTTGGTTTTTTTGTTTTTTTACAAAAACTATTGTTGGTTTTTTATTATTTATGATGATTTACATCAATGTTTGACCACAAATTATGTATATCAATTTCGGCACCTCAACTGATGATTTAAATGTACTTAACACAAAAATATTTGAATTTTGTTGAGGGAGCTTAACAAAACAACATTGAATTCTGTAAAACTTCTTGCAAAGACAACATGATAATATAACGATAATTAAACGATTACATGAGGTTCACATCACAAATGGTAAAATACATAAAAAAAAAATACGATACATTGAGTAGGATAGCAATAATTGGTGGGATCTACTAGTTGGATAATTGACTTGTAACATACAAATACAAAGGGTCCCCTACGTTTGTTCTCCATCGAAACATGTTTTCAACCTCACGGTCGGTTTCAAGCTGCTTGACATCATAGATTAATTTCCAGTCGTTATGGACAGTTTCCAACGAGTAGTATGGTGTTATGCAGTAAATTTTTTTCACCCTACGAGTTGGTTCATAGTAGCTCATGAAATATTCGTTGAAGTAGCGAAATAGTTCTGATAGCGTCTCGACTGGTATCAAGTACCAAGCGTCGTGGACAGAACCATCATTTTCCAACTTGATGGTGCACTTTACTGGTCCAGGCGCCGATGGTTGAGTTGACATGTTGAGAATGAAAATTTAGTATGTTAGGAAGAGAGTAATTATGTAAGAAATTGAGAACCGAGTGTGTGTATTTATAGGGAAGAAAATATAATATTGAATACAATTTGATTTAATAATTTTTTTTATAAAAAGGTAGTTGATTGTGACTACATGTAACTACATGGCCCACTAATTAGATTGAGAACCTAGTGCCATATTTTTGGCCATTAGGTTACACGTGAGATTGCAAGTGAAATGCCAAAATGACACTTTTCTTTACCCATAACATAAGACATATATTAGTATTTTAATAACCAATGGACCAATGAGAGTGAGACACATCATAGGGTACCCTTTTGCACAGTTTTCTGTGTATGTTTAAGCAAAGTTTCTCATTATTCTCTATCCATTGTAACCTTAACATATCAGAAAATCTTAGAGAAACACAATATTTGAACACAATGGCTGAAGAAAATGATTTCCAACATGAAGAACTTCAACATCCTCCTTCATTAAGGTAAGTGTGAGAATAAACTTTTTGTTAAGTCATTTTGTGTGTTGATAAAGCTCTTACAAAGTTTCCTTAAAATCACTTTTTAATATTATCTAAGTATTAGAAGATAATAAGTTTTTGTTAAGTCATTTTGATGATGTATGTTGTCATTAAAAATTACAACAAATAAGTAAGTCATTTAAGGAAGAAAATAGCTAATATCTCACAAAAGAAAAAAGGATTTACGTTATTTTTGTATAAGGTTAACATTATCCTCTTTTTAGTGTCCTTTTTGTTGATGTTCTTATAACTTGTTAGAAAAAAATAGTTCTTTATTAAAATAGGTAACACCTAACAAAAAGGATTTATTTTTATTGTATGATTTTTTTTTGAAGGATCCTTTTGTATGATCATAATGTGTTTTTATTCTAGTAGTGAATGATGTATAACATGATGTTATTAGCAAAAAAATGGTATCTTCTAATAAGCTATAATTTGGTGCTGTAGCATATGCACGACCGTGCTTGTAGTTGACACGACCGTGTCAAAAGTTACTGGACTTGTAGTCTGCTGGTGTGACTTTTTACTGGCACGGTCGTGCTAAATTCCGACACGGTCGTGTTAGATATTCTGTGTTTAGCTTTTGTGAAAGACATAAAAAAAAAACAATGACGAATCAAATGTTACTAAATATTGCTTATGTGATGTACGAAGTTCATGTTAATTATATTGTTTTTTGAACAAATCAATAATAAAACACATTTGAAAACAAATGTTTATTGTAGACAACATACAATGGATGGCGAAGATGACTTTGATGTATCGTCCGCAAAAGTATTAACTCTAGAAGATGTGATGGAAGAGATCAAAGGGTTGAAATTGTGTCTGAAATGGCTAATAAACAAAACACAGTTGAAAAGGTATACGTATTTTATATTCAAGTATGGTACTATGTCAGCAATGTTGATTGCTATTAACTATTTCTGTTGTATAACAGGGAATTACGGATCAGGTGGTAGGATTACGGGGTTCTCTATTTGCCATTCAAGCCACTATTGAAGCTCTGGAAGTTATTGCAGTTTCACAAGTGAAAGACGCTTCCACTAACTTTGAAAAGCAACCAATTAATGACCCAGACTTGCTTACTGAACAAGAACGTTTCGAAAAGGAACTTGCTGACATGGATTGGAGTTCTAAATCTGGAAATGAAGATGACTACTTCGGGGGAGGGAGGTTTGGGTGTAGCAGCAGCGTGTTCGCTGGAGTGGAAAGTATGACTGATCGTAATGTTGACCTAAGTGTGTTACAGAGGAATGTTTCAAAATCTGTTGAGAGACCGGTCGTTCCTGATTATTGGTTGAAGGAAGATACACCAACCAAGAGCTACAAGACTGAGAAACAAACTATGCTTGTAAGTCGTAGCGACTTCAAAAGACACACGCGAAATATTCAGACACCTCCAACATTCTCTGGAGATGGTGTAAACAAAAAATTGTTTAAAGAAACCCCTTCACCAAATCCAACAGTTGGTGGTTCGTTGAAAACAAGTTCCAAACTGTCTCAATCCGAGAAGAAGGTCACGGTAAAACTGGAGGAAGCTACACCCAAAAGAGCAAAGAAGTCGGTGGGGGAAACGTCAAAGGTAAAAAAATATGTTATTAAACTTATGTTTACGTCAAACATGTAATATGATAACGACGTACATTGGTTACATGCATATTACAAATTTTTTTTTTGTAACATTTCAGGGAAAGGATACAACTGATCCAACCTCAATAGAAATGAAAAGACTTGTTGTTAGAGATGCACAAGTGTGCACCTATCTTTTTCATCATGCATCTGATAGTAATTTGAGAAACGAGAGACTTGTATGGACAATGGGGCTGACGGCAACAAGAGCTGAACTTAAGTGCCTGAGGCCTGGTGAACCAATTAATGAAGTGGTATGAACCCAAATCAACTTAAAATTTACATTAATTGATAATAGTGACATTAACTACTGTTATTAAATTTATATTCGAAGGCAATTGCATTAGCTGCTGCAAGGATCACACGTAACCAAGTTGATAAGCAATCTGTGTGGACCTTACACCCTTCGTTTGCGGTGAACTTATAAAACTCTAGTTAATTTTTCTCTTTTTACAAGCTATGTAATTAAAAAAGTATTCATGCAATAGACTTGATTTTATTTTGTTTACAATTAGTTTGACTTGGAGGATAGACTCAACGTCACACAAATAAGAGAAAAGTACAAAGATTGGATGACTCCTTTCCCAAATTTGAAGTTTGTAAGTCTACAAGACACTATTGGATTATATGCATATATTGTGTATGCAATGTCATACATTTTAAACCTGAATCGCTTAAAATTCTAATTTAATTGCACCCTATTTTTGTACAGATATACATTTCATTGAGGGTTGCCCCAGATTATCAATGGTTCCTGATGGTTGTAGATGTTGAAGCCATGATCACCTATCGGCTTGACTCAAATTGTCCACTTATAAGTACTTCAACCAGACAAATTAAAGTCAAACAACTGGTCAGTGTGTAATTAAAGCCATGATCTCGTTAGTCTTTTACTTTATGAGCTGACGCAAACTTCATTATAGGGGGTGTTGCTGTATCACATTGTGCGTGCGGGTGGACATAGCAATATGTTTCGCAATAACGACATTGGTTTTCAGTACAACAAAATTGTTGAAGCTACTCTAGGAATGCCCAATCCTCCCAGCTGGTATTGTACTATACTTATTAAATATTTACGCTTGTTTGATAGGGTGGGCTTATGATTTTAGAGATAACTTAAGTTGTTGTCCATACAGGGACAATTCTGGGGTATAGGTGATACACTGGATGAACATGGAACACCTATTCCACCCGAACTGTTTGATTCACCCGGTAAGTACTAATAGATTAAAGGTTGATGCATTGACGACATCGTTTGGTTTACAGTAAAGTCAATGTTCCTTTTCTATTTTAACTGTTGATTAATTACTTTATGTTATCATATGTAGCTGAATGAGAAGGCGGTAAGGATGAAGATTGCAGCTGACTTGCTCATTGGGGACCACAACATTTTACGCCTTGAGGTTTTGGAAAAGACTGATGCATATTTGAAGACCATAGATAGCCCGGCTAATAAACCCATCCACATATACGACGATTAGTGTTGTCGTTAGGTTCCTAACAAACCATTATTGCAGTGAAGTAGTGGTTTGATCGGAAGCTGAAATATCCTTAGCGCTTATGGATTTATCCGAACTTTGAATTTTATTACTGTTTTGATTATGGAGCCCATATATTTTGTTGTTAAGTACCGCCAAAATGATTGTTGTTTACAGGGCCCATATGTTTTGAGTAACTACTTGTTATGATTGTTGATGAACACAATTTGGTTGACCTTATTTATATTATTTCACGTTTACATATGGTATAATGTCCATCAAATGATGTATGAAAGGTTGCTTCGATACAGAACTATTAGCACGATATTATCACGAACGTGCAATTGTAACGCACGGTCGTGATACAGAAAATGTAGGTTAATATATATTGACCAGAACGTTTACGCACGACCGTGTTAGTATACAACACGACCGTGCCATTCACAGTCCTTTTTTTGTATCATTTCATTATTTAGTTCCAGTACATTTAAACACGATCGTGTCATATATAAACACGGTCGTGTTCGAAAATGGCATATGATAAATGGTGCATCCAGTTTAAAAAAAGCACGAGCGTGCTAATTATACGCACGACCGTGTTGTTCAGTTTCTAGTAACTTATTATATATATTGGGTAAGATTTATGGTGGTTGTTACATATTAAAAATGATAAAACGATAATTATAAACTACATTAAAATAAAAACATGGCATACATTAAAATTATTTTGGATAAACTTAAATCTAATCGTTCTACCACTTTGAAAATTATTATTTCGACAAAATCTATTCCACTTTGGTCCTATTTTTGCTCTGCAGTTTGGAGTGTAGTTTCCATCACTGTTTGAAACGATATTGAAAAGCTGATGATCTCCATTATCTCCACATAACATTAAAGTTCGACATATATTATGTTCGATGTATTGACTAAAGTCCGAAGGTAACTTCTGCATAAGCACAGTAAAAATAATCACATTAATATATTATTAAAAGAATATGTAATAATTGTTACCAATATTTAATATTATGAAGAAAGTCTAGTTGACTTTACCAGCTTGTTTCTCATTGTTAGACCCTCCCGTAATTGAACATCAAAAAACTTAATTTCATTTCGCTTCAAACTTCTACTGTGAAAGGCAGGCAGTTGGCAGAATAGATTGACTTGACGAAAGTCGTGGACTTTGAATAAATTCATTCCATAATAAGCAAAAATTACATCCACGTTGGCTGGGAAATTGCGGTATTGTTGCAGTGTGTTCCAACCATTGGTTATAGTTGGATTAAAGAAGTTTTTTGTTAACTCAAGCGTTACGATATTTCCATAAGGTGTTACAACGTTCCACACGTCATCAAAATCATTAGTGTATGCCTCGACAAAACTCGGATCAACTTCAACGCGTGCCTGAAAAAATAAAAATATAACAAAAATATTAGATACTAAAATATAAGGAAGAAGATAATAGCTGAAGCCGAAATAAATTTTGGATGTTGTTAAAATAGGGGTAGAGAAATGTACCTTAAACGATAATTTGACTGCACCAAAAAATGCCTCTGGGGAATCTGGAATCATAACATGTATATGATTGTGTGTATGGGTGAGAGCCATAGTGGAATAGTTGGTTTTTTTTTAAGGAAAGGAAGAAAGAGTTGAGTAGTGGTATACTCAAATGTAACAATGTGAATGTATTTATAGTATAAGGCAATTGAAATTAAGTTGTAACCCATGTATAAAACAATTAAAGGTTGAGTGAGGGAGCATCCACTTTTGAGAATCTCTGCCATGGCAGTTGAAAGACATATGCATGGTGTAGGAAAAGTATTCAAAAGCAAAGGTATGTGTCATCCAATCGTTAGTAGACTGCAAACTATACCTATTGTAATCAAATCCATAATAAATAAATATATATATAGCTATTATAGTACTTTGAAGATTGTAAGAATCTTAACTTTAATATAATTGGAAGGCACATGCCTGTATTAGGCATTGTTGTTTAACATTTTTTTGTTATTGTCTTGAAATCATGAGACCAAAATGAACCTTCAATGAATACGTTCCCTACACGACCGGGTCATAATACAGCACGACCGTGCAATTCTCATTTTTACAAGAAAATGAATGTTTATATACATATGAAGTTGATAACTTAATGAACGCGCCCCATGTGGCTTAATGGTTATGAATGTGTCCAAAAGTTTGCGCCACCACTTTTTACTTTTTATTTTTTTTAGTTCCAGTACGTGTAAACACGACCGTGTCATTTGTACACACGGTCGTGCTTGGAAATGGCATAGAATAAAAAGGTGCATCCATTTTAAAGCAGCCAGCACGACCGTGTTAGTATACAGCATGACCGTGCAATGCCCATGTTGACAAGAAAACGAATGTTTATATACATGCCAAGTTGAAAACGTAACGAAAGCGCGCCCATGTGGCTTAATGGTTATGAATGAGTCTAAAAGTTTGCCTTGCCTAAGTAACGAGGTGGTGGGTATGGGTTCGACTCCCAGCCACCACTTTTTCATTTTATTAATATTTTTTTTTGTTCAAGTACATGTAAACACGACCGTGTCATTTATACACACGGTCGTGCTTGAAAATGACATTGGTTTTATGTATTACAAGAACAATTATACACGACCGTGTCAATATACAGCACGGTCGTGCTCGAAAATCTATTTGGTTTTATTGTTCTTACCAGATTGTTTAAACACGACCGTGTCACTATACAACACGGTCGTGTGAGTTTCGCAGAAATATATATCAATATTTTGGCTTTGGTGACTGTTCCTCATTCTCACCACCACTCATTCAACTTCCATCAAAACCTAAACCTCCATTAACCTTCATCAACTTCTCTTCCAACCCAACCTCCATATAAACAACTTCTAACTTCACCAAATCTTAACAAAAACAACAACAAACAACAAGTATAACACATTCAATCCAAACCACAATCAAAAATCATCCAATCTTCAAACAAATTTCCAAATTCGTGTACCCTCCAAACCTAACTTGAAACCAACCAAATTCAAGTTTAAACATCAATCAAACACAAATCCTCATTCCCAATCTCTAAACCCAACATCAATTCAACCTTTCCCAACCAAAATCAATCTTAAAAACCAAACTTTTATCCCAAAACCTAATTTTTCGTCCTTTTGTGAAATTCAAAAATGACAAACAAGAGAAAGGATGATGTTGTTGATGATGCTTCATATGATGCCAAGAGGAAAAAGGTTGCTGATGATGGTTCATCTAAAGCAAAGAAGAAAAAGGTTGCTGATGATGGTTCTTCTCATGCCAAGAAGAAAAATGTGGGTGATGATGGTTCATCTCGTTCGAAGAAGAAAAAGGCTGCTGATGCCAAGGGAAAGGAAGTTGTTACTGATGCTGGCTCTTCTGATGGCAAGGAAAAGAAGGGTAAGCCATATGAACTAGGAATTATCCTAAAGAAAGCGGAAGAAAGGGAGAGGTTCAACATACTTGCTAGAAGAGGATTCGCAATGAGCAGGTATCCCGATAAAACTACTTTAGATTCTTTAGGTTTGAGAGAAAATATTAGGATTCCGGTTGATAACATAGGATGAGGGAGATTTATAGGACATTCATACACCACAAAGGTATACCTTACCCTAGAATTCCTTAGTACCTTGAGTTTTACAAAAGATAAAGATAATGTTGATGACCCACAACACAACAATGTGTCATTTAGCCTGGATAACCGTGAATTTAGCATGTCACTAACAGAATTTTGTGAACGGATGGGGTTCGCAAGCACGGGACTCATCCACGATTCTCATAACCCGAACACTAAGCCTGAGAATTATAATCCTGATGAGTTTTGGCATCAAATAACTGAGATGAGGAAATTTGTGCCTAAATCTGCTAAGGCTAGTTCCATCCACAACCCTGTTTTCCGCTACATTCACAGGGTTATGGCTTGCTCCGTCTTCGGTCGAAAGGAAACAGGGACGGTTAGGACTGATGAACTGTTCATATTATGGGCTATGGTCAACAAGCAACAAGTAAACACATGTTACTATCTTTTAAACCATATGGCGTCTGTTGCGACACAGGACACTGGTCAGATTGTGGTTGGGGGGCCAATAGAGTTCATGGGCAAGAGGTTAGGAATTAAATTGTATGGTGATGAACATCCACTTCATGGTTGCAATGGAATCAATATTGACACACTGATTCAAATGAAAATGATTAAGGATGTGAGTGGGGGGAAGAGAGAACAATTTCAATTGAGGGTTGTGAACCATGACTCATTTCTATTGCCAAATCCTGATAGGACCGACACATCAAATGTAGAAAATTGGATTTATTCCGATTTAGGTACAGAAGTTCCTGCAGAGCAGCATGATGGAGATGACGTACATGCTGATGACCAGGAGGAAGACCAACCACCGCCGGAGGTTCAAGATGAGCATGATTGGCGTGCAAGGATAGAGGCTGAGGTTCGAGGGACAAGGGCCGACCTTCAACAGATGAGGATGGAGCATCAAAGGCATTATCAAGAGGAGCAGGAATGGCGTGGAAGGATGATGGCTGAGGTGCAGCAGATGAGGCAGGACAACCAAACGCAACAACATATGCTCAACCTAATGATGCAGCACCTAAACATTGAATACCAACCTCCAGGTGGATTCTAATGTTGGGAATCTGTGTTCGTGACCTACGGAGTAGGGAGGATAGGTTTTTTGCTTGCTAATGCTTCTTGGATGATTGCTACTGGTTCTTTTATTTAAGTTTCTTTCTTCGACTTATGGAACTGTTATGTTGGGTTATTTTGAACTTGCTATTGCTACTTTTGTTAACGTTTCTTGCTACTTTTGTTAACGTTTCTTTCATCAACTTCTGGTACTGTTATATTGGGTTCTATTTGAATTTTGTATAAGTTTCTTTGAACATGCACTATCAAAAATTCTGTTCAAAACTTAATTGTGTTCAATTTAAGTTTGTTTAAGTTCATATGTAAATCTTTGTCGGTGTCATAATCTATAATTCTGTTCATGTTGTATTGTAAATGATTCCAAACTGTATGTGGTATTATTTACGTCTGTGGTAAGGAAATACAATTTGAGCATGCCGTGGTGACAACTTTGTAAAAATCATGTAGCACGACCGTGCCCAATTTACACACGATCGTGTGTATTCCATTCACAGTACTAACTAATACCAGATTGTAATGACACGACCGTGCCAAATATGAACACGATCGTGCTTGATTATCAGCTATAAATTTCACTGTCATCAGTACTCATAAGCACAACCGTGCTAAACATTCACACGGGCGTGCCTTCTATTCCCATTCTGGATCAACCTAGAACATAGTATATTGACACGAACGTGCCCAATTTACACACGATCGTGTGTATTCCATACACATTACTAACTAATGACCAGATTGTAATGACACGACCGTGCCAAATATGAACACGGTCGTGCTTGATTATCACCTATAAATTTCATTAGCATCAGTACTCATAAGCACGACCGTGCTAAACTATCACACGGGCGTGCCTTCTATTCCCATTCTGGATCAACTTAGAACATAGTATATTGACACGACCGTGTCACTTTCAAACACGCCCGTGCGCAGTACGAATGTAAAAAGTTTCCTTCAGCACGCCTGTGTCATTTGTGTCCAAGGTCGTGCTCATAACCCAGTACACATATTAACTACTAATTGCTTAACAATAGAGGTGGCGCAGGCAATTAGACACATCCCAACGAACAACATTTTACACAAACCTTCAAATATTCACGAAATACTTTGATATCGTGTACATATTAAACAATCCACATCAAATTAGACAGGTTCCAACAACATAATATCACAGATTAATAAAAATGCATAAGTTCACGCCTAAATACACGCAAAACAACAATCAATTTAAACAAACAACAGGTCACTAACATCTTCGTCGAAGGGTCATCATACACCATTATCCGGTTCATCAGTTACGAACATCTTCAACGCAACATCATACTTCAAAATTCATCGTGCTCCTCCAATCTTCATTTTTAATTCAAATCCTACGTTGTTCGAACAATAATAAATTACTTACAATGTTGACGCTAATATCACCATTTAACTTTTAAACAATAGAAACTTCAAACATTAGATAATAACGGCTTCACACTTACCATGGGTGTGTTCCAATCTTCCAAGTCTTCATCATACCCTTGATCATCATTGATATGTGATGAATGATTCTGTGACTGTACATTAAAGTCTTCTCGTAGATGACAGGACTGCCGATTGTGACCCTTACATCCACATATGCCACATTTCGGCGAACTCCGCTTTTTATTTCCACTTACATTACGAGATGACGATGCAGCTGCTGCTCCACCTCTTTTCTTAAGCCGTTGCGGATTACCTAAACTTTTTTCTGTCACTGAACCGACCACGGGCAATTCATCAACTTCACCCCTGCTTAATGATTCCAATGTTTTGGTGTGTTTTTCAACCATTTCCATGGTTTTGTGTATATATTCAGGATCTCCACACTTCAACACGGCATTGGCCATCCTCTTACATCGCTCCATAAACATCACATACGTAGTTACAAATGCAGGATCACGGTGACTTGAACTATTAGCATTTTGAGCATTGATTCCATCTTTAGCACGTTTGGTCCATCGTTCCATCACGAGACATTCTGGCAGTACAACAATGTTCATATGCACTAGAACATGTAAGATATGTTCACAAGGAATACCAAATGTCTCGAATCTTTTGCATGAACATTTAAATGTCAACCGTTCTTGGCAAAATGTCACGATCCAATGAATATCATCCCTAGGGTATTTGAAAACATTATAGGTAAAAATGGAACCACTGCGCACATCACCTTCGACTTTGCACCGACTAGATCTCTCCAATACGGGCCTAAACTGCTTAAACACTGACCTTGTATATATTCTTGAAGCTGACTTCTCTAATTTTCTATGTTGAGTTTGCAAAACGGGGTCACCAAAAGAAGATGCATAATCCGCCTCAATTTCTCTGTATCTAACATAATTCAGCCACCGCAAAAAATGCTGTAAAAAATCCACCAAATTCGACAAGACGGTAACATATTTTCCAAATTCAGAGTGAAGACCTTCACACCTTAAGGTTGTTCTGAAACCAGCATAAAATCTACCACGGATATGGGCAGTTGACCATTGCTCCCGCTTCTCATACAGCTCACGAATCCACTTATTATTTTCCAACCCAAACTCTGCAACCAACAAATCCCACATAGTTTCAAACTCTTCAATATCAAAATCACCAAACATACACCGTTTGAACTTCGGGACAAATTTTGGATTTTTTATATTGCTCGTTGCATTTCTAGCCAAGTGCCAGGCACACAAACGGTGATGAGCATGTGGAAATACTCTTCTAATTGCATTTCTCATTGATAGATCTCCGTCAGTTATAACTGACACAGGTGCCTTCCCGCCCATTGCCTCAAGAAATTGTTGCAGTAGCCACACGTAAGTGTCCTCAGTTTCATCACCAACAATCGCACTACCGAATATGACACTTTGATTATGATGGTTCACACCGGAAAAAATAACTAACAGTGTGTTGTACTTAATTTTTCGATATGTAGCATCAAATGCCAAAACATCTCCAAACACCGAGTAGTCCATACGGCTAACCCCATCACACCAAAATAAATGTCGAATTGTTCCATCCTCTTTAACTGTGTGCCTCCAAAACATCATATCATCCGTACTACACAAACCCTTAAGGAAATCAATTGCATTCTCTGCATCTGTACTCTTCCTCTCCCTGTTCTTGAATTGCTCGTTGTACATGTCTCTTCTTGTATATCCAAGATTTTTAAATCCACCAGCCTGTGAAGCAAAAAAACCATAGATGCATGACGTAGGAATGTCAGCTTTCCTCATCATTGTCATTTGGTATTTGTCATAATCGCTCATCTTCCTATGTGCAGGTAGCATTCCCTCATACTTCCCATCCAAAAAGGTGTGATTGTGAATATCGTCAACTGATTTTATGTACCATCGACCGCTACCAGCGTCAACGTGTACTTGAATTTTTGCCATGCAACCACACCTACTACTTTGCCTCTGCTCTCTTTTCCTATCGGCGGCATTACTTTCAACCCTGTAACCTTCTCTACGACAAACAAAGGTTTGTTGAACAACATCGCCATCCCTGTTCTTAACAACACGGCTTTTTTCTACCGGAAAATCCACGTACACAACCGTACAAATTGTAAAACTTGAATGCAACTAAACGATCCTGAAAATGGTACCTCATGATTTCATCCGACCCTATTTCCTTAAAATTAATTCTGTCAAGGTCAGCCATGCAATCAACCGCCGTTTCATCGTCAAAGTTGCACCCATACAACGAACTGTACATGTTTTCGACATCTTCATCCGAGGAACATACATCACTCTCCGAACGAGAGCTATTGTCCATGTCCTGTACAATAAAAATTGCAAAATAACTTAGTAATTGACAATCCTCGGATCAGAATTACACTACGATTTTCGCTAACTTCAAAAATAATTTACACAATAATGTAATCACATCAACATACCTCTACCTCTGAACCTTCCGCATTGAGGTTGCATCCCCCAGTTATGTCGCTTACATTGGGAATTCCGAAAATTTCTAGAATTTCATGAATATCCATCTTCCTGTTCATCATACATACATGGATTTAAAATTGCAGGAACCAGAAAAATACAACACTACATAGCAATACTAGTAGAAAGCAAAAACAATTACTTCCAGGATGTCAGGCACGACCGTGTCTATAATCAGCACGACCGTGCCATTAAAACGCACGACCGTGCTCGATTGCAGTTCAAAATCTGTCTCAAAAAACCTAGCCTAAACCAACCATATTTACTTCCATTAGGACAAGCACGACCGTGTCATTATTGAGCACGATCGTCATGGTGATAGTAAACAAAATGCATCCAATCTCCAGTGAGTTTAAGCACGGTCGTGTGTAAATTAAGCACGACCATGCACAACACCATCTCACAAACTTGGTGTTGCAGCCATTGTTGGCTTCTTACCCTCTTTCATTGACCAAAAACTAACTCAAAAATTCATTATTTATTCTTTCAGTTATGGTATCTTAGAATCTTATATTCGCCAACAACACTACTACTATACAACAACCATATATCATAAAAAACATTTAAAATGATAAACAAAGTTTTATTCATACCTTTATGTTGAAAATGAATCTAGATCTATAAACCAAACTAAGCTGCAATTTCCAGATCAATAAAGGAAAGTGAAATAATGTTGAACAATTTTGTTGATGGAGAAGAACTTTAAGTTAAGCATGAAGTAGAAAGCATATATGGAAATATCAAGAGCATGGGTGGCTATGGAGATGAAGAAGCATGTTAAGCATGAAGGAGAAGGGAAACAAAGCTCAAAATGAGTTTTAGGGTGGTGTTTCACGTGTATAAGGAAAATCTGAATTACTACTCTCCATGTTTCAATTTTAGTAGGGGGTTTATAAGTAATTGCTGATAACTGATGGTGTTTTAGGGGGTGTGAGCAGCAGAAACAATAAATGGAATAGTTTATAATATCATATGTTTTCATTAAAATATTCCAGCAGGTAAAAACTGCTTTTTTACCGCCAGCTGTCCTTCATTTCCATGCCACTAAATATGCACAAGTCTTTTGCTTGTGCAGGTTAAATGCCACCATATTGATGAGCTATTATATCATTTAACAAAAATGTTGGTCTTGAGTTTTGAAAATTTATGAAGTGGATTTTTTCGAGAGTAACAAAGTAAGATGCGGTATATTCACAACAAAACAACGCTAATGTAAAAGCTTGATTAGAGGCAGATCCAAAATCGGTTTCATAGATTTCTGAAAATTAAATTATTCATCAACAATATCTTGTTCTTTGAGGATTCCTATGTGTTCGAGAAGTATGGTGGTTCTGTAATGCACCAACGTTGTTTGAGAACACAATGTGTAACCTCTTCATGCTAATGAGTCTTAAATTGAGTTGACTCGGTCCGAGTCAAACTTCATCATCGCCGTTGGAGTGTTCTTTGAGAAAGCTATGGAAGAGATTAGAGAGGGAAAGAGAGTAACCTTCGCCAACATCAACAATTCCAGTGGTAAAGGAGCTGAGTTTTAGCGTCATCAAATAGATTAATGATTCAATTGTTTCTAGAGAAAAGTGTCATCGATTTTGAGCTGAATTTGAAACGAGAAATGGAAGAAAAATAAAAGTGCTGAGATATTGTGTTTTTGCAATAATTTTTTTATTCCAAGGTTGGTTGTGGGAATTTGAAATGGAGCTGGTTTTTTGAATTTTCTCTGGCCATTGTTAAATAAGGAAAAAAGAGTGAAATATAAACCCAGAAATCATGTGTGATGTTGATTTAGTACAACCTTCATTCCAGATGTTTGAGGTTGATGATGTTGTGGCATGTGGGGTGGGAGGAGCAACGAGGGAGAGAAGAAAGGAGAAGTGTTGTGGTGTGGAAGATGTATGATAAAATTTAATATAACCTCAAAATTTAACCCATAATCACATGTGGTCCATCATGGGAAATTTTTTACCTTTCCCATGTGAAATGCTGTGAAGCCCAGATACGAGATACGATACGGATACGATACTGCACCGATACGCCGATACGGAAAAATTTCAAAAATCAAGATACGATACGGCTGGGATACGTTAATAAAAAAATTATATAATTAAATGTACAATATAATTATAACCATTTTTTTAATATGCAAATATATTAACAAACACAAGAAATCAGGCTCGTAGCACATTAACATATATATAGATAATATTGACGATTAAGAGAGTGGTCATTAGTCAATTACATACGCAATATATACCAAAAAGAGCATCATCAGTGTTATACATCAATGCTACACTATATCCAAAAGGAACATTGTTAGTGCTATACTATATCGATCCAAAAAAGAAGCACTATATCCAAAAAAGAACACATCAGTGCTAAGAGTTAACACTAACATGTAACTAACTTTTACATCTCCTCTCCTCCATTCCCATCATCAAGGTACAAATCAGCTTCCAAATCCGGTTCATCCAAAGACAACTTTGCTAACTTAATTCCAACATCATCAAGCGGTTCATGCGCATCTCTACTAATGTCCCACATTCTTGATTGTCCTTTCTTATATCCATCTTCTTTCCTTGACAAGAAAATGGCCGAGCAGTTCAACGGTGGCCAAAGTGGACGGCGACCACTTTGGAAGAAAAAGTTGAAACCCTAATTTTTTAGAAAGGGGAAGATGCAATTGTTTGTGTGGTGTGGTGTGGTGTGGTGTGGGTCGTACTGGCACCAAAGAAAGATAAATGAAATGTATATATATTATAGTAATATAATGTTTTTATTCTTATTTTTAGAAAAAAAAAACAGAAATCAAAATAATATAAAAAAACACAAGTATCCGTGCGTATCAGGATGTATCGGGAAGTATCGGATAATTATTTTTTAAAAAAATAAAATTTAATATTTGGATACTCTCCGGATACGTATCGGAAAGTATCAGGCAAGTATCGGATACGCAGGGGATACGGTACGTCATCCATTTTGAAGTATCGGGGCTTCACAGGTGAAATGCCACCTATTTTTAAAGTGTAAGTTGGTGTAAGGAAAAAAGGTGATAATTGTACATGCCCCACTTTTGAGTTGGATGAAACTGTCAGGTTCGATAACAACGATAGTTATCTGCTGCTAGGTTATGATATACTGCCAGAACAACATTTAGTAACTCAAAACCAAGATATTAATGGTATGTAACCTATAAACACAATTTGCATCAGCGACACATGATAATTTCAACAACAAAACTCACTCATAAAACACACAATTACATAATCATTCATATTTGATCCAAATTACAAGAATTCGATATTACAGGCAAAATAAAAAAAAGATTGAAATAAAATAAAAGTGCAACAACACCGATTTTTTTTCAAACATATTACACTCCAATACATAAAGAAAACCTAAAATCTCAATTGGAACGAACACAAATATATAACTTATTATTTTCAACCATCGACCTAAACATGTATGCTACATCGTCATCATCGGGGCCGACCCAATAGATTAAGAGGCCTAAAGCAAAAATTTTAATGTGGCCTTTAAAAATGTTTTTTTTAACATAAATATTTATATAAAATCAATTTTGTGAAGACCAAAATTTGAATTCATGTCCAAGAGTAATTGAGGCCTTTTTGGTAATCAGTTAAGTTATGCAAATGTCTGTAATTTATCTGTCATGTAATATACTTATAACCAAATTAATTTTTTAGAGGCCTAAAGCCTTTGTTTGGGTTGCTTGGCCCTTAGGCCGGCCCGGGCCATCATCATGAATAAAATGAGGAAAATAAACAGTTTTCCATATGTCTTCATCTTTATCTGCCTCAGATTTGTGCATGGTACCTATACAAATACATGAGACGTAGTTTGATTTTCACCAGTTGTGTCTTTAAAAATATTGTTATAAACTAAAATGACTATTAATTCCTTTCAAAAAAAAAAATTTAATTCCTTCATACGACATGTTGGTAGCGTGGTGCATGCCACGGTGGATAAAAAGTTTCACATAAACCAAAATTACTAAATTTTTCGATGATATTAAATATCCTATAGCTTACTCCCTCCGTTTCAAAATATAAGCAAAATTCACTTTTTAGGTTCATTCATTTAATGATGTATGTGGTTCATAATATGAACCACATACATCATTAAATGAATGAACCTAAAAAGTGAATTTTGCTTATATTCCCTCCGTTTCAAAATGAGTGTCGTTTTAGGTGTTTACACACATATTAAGAAATGCAATGATTAAAAGAAAGAGAATGATTATTTTACCAAATTATCCTTATTAACTATTGGTTAGTTTTAAAAGTAATACTTTGGAAGTAGTGTGCAGAGTATTAATTGGAAGGTACAATTGAAAAGAAAAAGTTATTATTGCATTGGAAACTGAAAGTGACATTCATTTTGAAACAATTTTTTTTGGCTAAAGCGACACTCATTTTGAAACGGAGGGAGTATTTTGAAACGGAGGGAGTATTAAGAGTCAAAATGTAAGATAATTTACACATGTATGAACCCTTTTGACACTTATATGTGCATATTGGAACAATGCATCAAGAGTTTCTTTGAAGTACTTAATAAGATAAATGTTCAACAGGCCAACATGCCATTCTAATTTCGCCATCCCTAGAGCAAGCAGCAAGGAAAAGTAAGAATCATTCAACAAGAAAAAACAAAAAAGCAAAACACTTGTTGAGAAGGTAAAATTATCATTTTTTTTTTTTTTGCTTGTAAAATTAGCATTCTTAATCATTCAGCAAGAAATTAACTAAAGAAGATGTCCCAAAATGGTAGCAAAATATTGACCATATATACATCCCAAAAAAAACATTGGCTAGCTCATCAAAACAAAAATTTCCCAACTTAGCACTGATGATTTCTTCATTTCTAAGTCTCCTCTTCTTCCTCTTCATCAACAGTCATCCCATCCCTAACAACTTTATACTTATCAACCTTAGAAACATCAACATAAGGAGCTAGAATAGGAATTTGAGAAATGGCATTTTCAAACCTGTCTCTATACTGTTCAGCAAAACCTCGTTGATATTCAACAATGGCATCCTCCAACTTCTTCTTTTCTTGAGTCCAAAGAAGAGACTCAGTCTTGTACTTAGCAGCCAAATCTTTCTTCTCTTTTTTCAAATTGGAATAAGCAGTGGCTAACTTATCTTTTTCAGCCAACTCTTTCTCTAAGTTAGCAATTTTGTTCTTTGAAGTCTCAATGCTAACATCCTTTTGAATAATGGCCCGCTCAAGATGACAAACCATGGCAATAGACCTCAGATTGTGAGAAGTTAGTGCTTTGCAAACACCAATATCGCCTGCTCTTGCAAATTTTGCTTGGTCAGCTGGACGCATTATATGCTCATCTACGATGTCAGATCGATTGATGGACAAATTCCAGAGTGACTCTTCCTCACCTTTGTCGAACTCCCCAAGATGCTCCGCCCACAAAGTGTTGGTTGGAGCTTTGGAAGTAGAGACAACAAATGTAGTTGCAAGTGGAATAGCCTCAGCTATGTTATACTTAAACACAGAAGGAACAACATTAAGAGTCACATGGCTTGTGCCCTCTTTCTTTGTTGGCCCTAAAAGCTCTTCAATCTTTTTCTTGGACATTTTTGGAGCCATGCTAACTGAAAAAAACCAAAGAAGTACTTCTGAGTAAGAAGAGGCAATTAAGTAAAGCATTCAAGATGGAAGTTAGCATAAAAGATGGAATTACCATTTTGATTCACCAAATTGTAAGGGATCAGCTAATTTAGTCTTTGAAATCGACGAATGTCAGTCCATTCAGAACTGAGATTCTTTAGCAGAGACTAAATTATCGCTATTACATAAATTAGACTAAATTAATCTACTCTTAAAACAAAAAAACACTATCCATCAAAGCTAACTTACTTAAGTAAGCATCCATAGCTTTAGGATCATTTTGAGCAGCCAAAATTTTAACAGTGCTTAATGAAGGTAACTTTTTCAAAAACTGAACGATACAAAACTTGTGAGGTGGAAGCCTAGTTTCATCAACCTCTTTGATAGGTTGAGGATCATGAGACCAGTATAATGAAACATTGGCTTACCATCATCCCTATTCAAAAGAAAATAAGGTTCACCTGGAACAGCCCAAATTTTAAAAAACCTAGTTTTAAAACTCTTAAGACTAGTGAAACCAAAACCCTAAAAGAGGAAAGCTAAAAATATGCATGCAAGACAAGGAAGAAGGTATATAAAGTGAGTGAAGGAAGTTTGAAAGCAGCAGTGAAGCAAGAAGGGAGACAATGAGTGTAAGAAATGAAAATTTGAAGAGACTGAATGATTTAAAAAGTGAATGACATCATGGAGTGTGAATGTCATCTAATGGCTATGAACTAAGCCGTGGAGTGAGGATCAAAATTCAGAAAGTGTTATTTCGTTTGGTCTTTCGAAGTGAATGAAAATAAATAAAGGAAAATGGTAAATGGTCTCATCTAAATATCAAGATGATTGTATATAGGTCCTTAATGTTGTATTTCACTATAAAGTGTCTATGGATTGCGAGACTTTAGAAAGATAATTTCTCAAAGGGAAATGTTAATTAGTGTCCCGGGCACCAGTTAAGGACTTTAAATGACAACTGTTTAGGAAAGTTTGTGCAATAAAGTGTATTGAAAATTGAAAACTTTGATATTTTTAAAGAAAAATTGCTTAATTTAGGATGCTTAAGGAATGGCCCGAAAACACTCGTTAATAAAACCCTTTCTCAAAATATTATCCCCGCAAAGGCAATTAAAGTATTGAAAATTATGGTATACATTCATGTGACGACTAAAGTGGACAAATGTCGTGACCACTCCTACTTTCTTTAAAAGATACATACGTGTATCTTGGAAAAAAGTGTGGTTGAGAGTATGAGTTATCTTCTCTAAACATGCATGTAGTAAACAATATAAGCTAGTTATCTTCTCTACTATAGAGTTAACTACATATTCGACTAACTCTGCTATAATACCCCAATACAAGAATTAATTTGAGATTGATGGTGCTAGAAGTACAAGAAAACTCACAAAACCACTTACTAGTTTGAAAGTTGAAAAAAATTCATTCATTCAACATTTTTTTTCTCACCTCTTCAGCTGTTGCTTTTTTCTTCTCTTGAACAAAACAAAGTGATCATGTGCTCTCCACCAAATCCAATATGCTTGAGTTCTTCGAGTAACATAAAATGGAACAGAACCTCTAAATTGAATTTAGTCCCCAAGTTATCAGTATAATGATTGCTATGAAGATTATGCACCAAAGATAACTAATTATTTTGCTTTCATCTAATTCTAGGCTCGATGACCGAGTTCCAAACTCACTTTGCTTTGATTTCTTTGTTGGAAGAACTGTTTCTTCTTGATCACCTGATTCAAAATTTGTTGGATGGATTGTTTCTTCATCATCGGTGGATTGAAAATCTGATGAAGAAACTATTTCTTCTTCGTCATTGGATCGAAAATCCAATGAAGACACGGTTTCTTCATCATGGAATTTAGAAATCGTTGAAGAAACAGTTTCTTTTTGATAAATCCAGCGAAACCCACACTCTTTTATCATTGCTTCATCAAATGGAGTTTCATCAATAAAGAATGTAAATGTAACCTTTGGATTGTTCAAATCCGTATTAATGGCTTTTGTTTGTTCAACTGCATCCATTATCTTCATGCAACTTTGTGGATCAAACCATAAAAGCAAATGATCTGACATCATGTCGAATGACGTCCTGTTGTCAAGAAATATGAATTTGAAGACGGTACCTGAACTTGTTATACAGATCCTTTCACCTGAACTATTGTCCAAGTAGCACTCACATCCAAAACGTACACCAATTCCCATATGGCCTTGAGAAAGAACCATGTAGTAGGCAAAACCCGATAAATTAGAAGGAAGCTCAAGAGTGACAGAAACTTGTGTAGAAGTGTAATGGAACCAGTTTTCCATGCCAGGCAAAGAAGGTAAGAAGTCCCAAAGAATACCATCATCGTCAAAATACAAAGATGCATCTTCATTTTCTGAATTTTGTCGGGCTACAAGTTCAATCCCATCCATAGCATCTTTCAAAACTGTTTGGTATGAATGTGAATCCATATTTTTGCAGTTAAGGAGCGAGATAGAACAAATATTGGGTTCGTCATATGGTTCACGCGTTGAACTCAACACTTCCTCAAGAGAATCACAATTCCAGACAACCAAAATTGGAATGAACTGTGAAAGTGCCGGAATAGATTGAAGCAATTTACAATCATGAATATCAACAAATTCGAGTTGGGGAAGATACTTCATGGTTTCAGGCAAGCTTTTAATGGCCATATCAAATAGTCTTAAAGTCTTTAATGACGACAGTAAGGAGATACTGTCTGGGATTTCAGACAACGTAGGAATATAACCAAAGATCAAGTGTTTTAGACTCAGGAAGGCAGGACTAGAAAATATTTTATCTAAGGTGATGAAAGGGTCTTGTTCACTATTCCGTTGTTTCCCAAGAAAAATATGATCTGCAAAGTTTTCAGGAAGATCCACAAGACAATTACTGATTGGAAAGATAAAGGTTTCAAGATTTTTTGCATGCAATAATGATGATGGAAGTTCATTCCCATCCCATCCTGTTAAACTCAAATCTAAACCATCAAGGGAAGCAAATGGGACTGAGAGCTCTTTGAGATTGATGCAATTACTCGCAATCAATTCACGGAGGGCTGGTGAACAAGTGTTACTGGAAATGCTATTAAGCGACGTACACCCAAACACGTTTAAAAGTTCAAGCTTTTGGAGATGGAAAATTGATGAATCAACTTCAGGCATGCTTTCACATTCAGCAAGTATTATATATTTTAGATTCGGAGAACCGGACACATTTGGACACTCTATCAGCTTTGTGGAGCCACTCAGGTCAATTTTCTCTAAACTGGGCACATTCTGTAACAAAATACAATTGATCAGAAAAGTTAGTACATTTTCTTAAATTAAAAATTTAAATGCATTTCGATAAAACTGCAATTTTGGTTTGACAAGATAAGTATAAATTTCTTTACAAAAAATTAAATATAAGAAAATGATACGTTATTAAATGAATATGTATTGAGTATAAGCTCGTCTCAACCATTACGTTTGTAAAGGCCTCAAATTTTTTACTTTTATAAACTAGTATGTATGTTATATTATTATTGCTAGTAATGATCCCTCAAAAAAAAAATTATTACTAGTAATGAGATAACAATAATTTTTTTAACGTTTGGGAACATTTAAGATATGATTTATTGAAATAAGGTGAAGTTAGCGATGAATTTAAAATAAATTTAAGATTTTAAACTTCACAAATAAGATATGATTTATTGAATTGAAACAAGGTGAAGTTAGCGATGAATCTAAAATAAAAAAATGAAGTTGAGTGTATAACAATTTATGAACTTAACCCACTTGGGTTGACCTAGTGGTATTGACATGAGACCTAGGAGTTTACTCCTCCTCGAGGTCTCAGGTTCGATTCTCTCTAGTGCAATTTAGATGGGCTAATTTAACTTGTGCAATTTAGATGGGCTAATTTAACTTCTTAAAAAAAAACAATTTATGAGCTTGAAAATTTTGAGTCTTAAGCATGACAATTTGGTACGAGTCTATGAGATATTGTTTGTGGTAAATTAAAGACAAAATTACACAATTAGTCCCTTAACTTAATTTTAGGTAACACTTTCGTCCTTAATATTTTTTTGTCACGATTTAGTCCTTTATGTTATAAAATAACAACATAGTTATCCTTTTTTATGAAGAAAAAAATAAAAAATTCCAAAAAAAATTCTTCAAACTCATAGACAAACCTAAATCTTCATCATGCAAGCCTAGAAAAAAATCAAATCTCATTGAAAAAATCTCATAAAAAATGATAAGATATTGTCATTTTATAACATAAAGGACTAAATCGTGACAAAAAAAGATAAAGCACGAAAGTGTTACTTAAAATTAAGTTAAGGGACTAATTGTGTAATTTTGCCTAAATTAAACTAGTTAAAATTTTCAATCAAAAAAAAAAAAAACTAGTTAAAACTTTCAATTCAAGGATATAGAACAAACGAACGAAATGGTTACATTTTTTTTGAAAAATATAGGGAAAGTGGTTTTGAAACTGTATTAATTTCTGCCATGGAAATATAGAAACCAAATTCACAAAGTTTTAAAAAGGCCCCATTTTAGAAGGTACCAAGACAACACTGATTGATTATTATATCCAACAAAACAATGGATATTTTAATATCGAAATTCGTCATTCTAATATTTATTTTAGTCTTTATTTTGATGAACTAAAATCAAATTTTTTACATATTACAATTAACAATTACAATATGAATCAATTTTACAAGGACTAAAACAAAAAAAACAAGGACCAAAAGCACAAAATTATATATTTGCATGGATTAAAACAAAACAAAAAAGACTAAAATCAAAACTCTTGATATTTGCATGGATATTTTTTTTTTTTGGTCATGTTAACAGGTGCCCCCGGGGCACTGGTTAAGGAAACTACAAAAAGAAAGTTTAAAAATGAAAGTAACACTTTTTATGCTTTTGAAAAGTTGACAACACAAGCTCCAATGTAATACTTACCACATTTAACTCCTTAACCAGTGCCCCGGGAGCACTGGTTAACATTACCCTTTTTTTATTTTATAAAAATCCAAAAGAAATGTTCAATTATAGGTTGCTCTTCAGTTGGACCACGCAATGGTGAAAAACTACCATGGAACCGTAATAGACATGACTTGATCAATTTTTAACACAAAAATACTTAAACTGTAAAAAAAAAAAAATAAAAACATTAAAATATATAGGCTTAATGATGTCTTTAGTCCTTGCAAATAGGCGCCATTTAAAAATTGGTCCCTGTAATCGCTGATCCTGGCATTTTACCCCTGCAATTGTTAATCATTTAAAATTTGGTCCTTTGACCAACTTAATCAATGCCACATCACCAGATTAGCGAAAATGGCATGGGAATTGACGAAATTACCCCTGGCTTATTTTTTTTTCCTTAAAAAAAAAAATTCAGTTTTTCCCGAATTTTTTTTACGATTTTTTTCCGAAATTTTTTTTGACTTTTAATTATTTTTTCAGATTTTTTTAATTTAAAAAAGAATTTTCAAAATTTTGAAAATTTTTTTTTTTTGAAGGAAAAAAAATTAGACCAGGGTTATTTTGGTCAATTCCCATGCCATTTTTGCTAATCTGGTGACGTGGCAGCGATTAAGTTGGTCAAAGGACCAAATTTTAAATGATTAACAATTGCAGGGGTAAAATGCCAGGATTAGCGATTACAGGGACCAATTTTTAAACGCCGCCTATTTGCAGGGGTGAAACACACCATTAAGCCAAATATATACATGGATCAGGCTTACCAGGACCCCATCCCAAAGTTTTTCCACAAGGCTTTCTGTCAGGGAAAGCTCCACAAGCATTTCAAGACAAAAGGTTGGAGGCAGAGTTTTCAATGGATAGCCATCCCATAGAAAATATCTCAGATTTTCTGGCAATAAACCAAGACCGTGTGGAAGGCTTACAGATTTAACTCCCTTTCGGTCTTGAAAAGCAAGCAATCTTAGATTTTTCATCTTTTCAAATGTGTCTGGTCTTAAATTTACATATGTGCATTGAGTAGCATCTAAAAATATGGCTTCAACATTCTCAGATCCCTAGAAAAAAATCTCAATGTTAGTATATTTGTAGTTATAAGTTGCATTTTCTATATAAAAAACATATGTGTAGGAAGGGAAGTGAGGGTTTCATTCTCTTACTCTATTATTCTTCAATACATCATAAACTTCCTTAGGATCACATAATCTACTGCGTTGTCCGGGATTCTTAAGTGATTCTTCACGAACAATTTGTTTTCCCATTTCTTGTATCAAGTCGTGCATTTGTATGCAATTTTTAGAGTCAACCCTCACAAGAGCCTTGTCTAAAAGATGACTTATCCCAATATCAGCAAAGAAACCACACTCATTTAATATTTTTGTTATGCTATTCCTTTCATGTCCTTTGAAAAAGCACGCAATGTCCAAAAATATATCTTTCTCTTTATCATCCAATTCATCATAACTCAATCTCAATATCGAATCAATTTTGTTGTTTGGAATTTTTTTTAGTTTAGCTAATGCACAATCCCATTCATTTTCACTTTTACAACGAAGTAAAGATCCCAATACTTTCAAAGCTAAAGGGTTTCCTTTAGCATAATCAATTGCTCTTTTTGAGAGCTCCACATATCCATCCTTTGGTGAGACTTTTTCAAAAGCATTCATGCTAAAAAGCTTAATGGAATTGCGGGAGTTCATCTTCTTAACTTCATAAATTTTGTTGATTCCTCCACTTGCCAGCACATGCTTATCCCTCGTAGTCACGATGACTGTGCTACCAGATCCTAGCCAACCATGTCCCACTCCAATCAAGTTTTGAAGAAGTTCTGAATTATGTACATCATCTAGTACAATGAAAGATTTCATGCTTTTGAGTCTTCTTCTGATCATAGATGG
Organism: Medicago sativa; assembly: GCF_051527215.1. Lineage (NCBI taxonomy): Eukaryota > Viridiplantae > Streptophyta > Magnoliopsida > Fabales > Fabaceae > Medicago > Medicago sativa. The sequence continues at coordinate 30,370,107 of NC_140756.1, read as the reverse complement.
TATTAGTTTGGGACTGTCAATATCAAGATCTTCCCTTAGTAACTTGGAAAGAAGTTTGTTGCAAGTGTAATTAATTCCATGCCTTTTCGATACTTCGCTCACCTTTTCCAAGAAGCAGCTTCCTTCATATTTGAAAGAGACCCTTTGAAACATGGTACAAGCAAGGGTAGTCTTACCTGTGCCTCCCATACCCCAAATTCCAATGATTTGAACTTGTGCTGAATCAAATTTTATTAAAGATTGAATGCTCCAATAGTTTTGATCAAGTATGAAATTACATGTAAGATCATTTGTGCATTGCTGATTTAATTTTCCTAATACAACTCTGGTAATATCTTCAATCAAATCAGATTCAGTCCTGACATATGCAAACAATTATATAATAATTAATTACGTATCATGTGGATGCCAACCGAAGGTAAGAACCAAAACTATATATATATAATACAATGTTCATACCAACTCAATTAAGTTCACGGGACTTCTATTGCTCATTTCTATTCATGCATTCAAGTGACCTCCTTAGAATTGAAAATGAAATATAAAGTTGTCCATCATTATTCTTTAAATTTGTAGTACAACTACAAGCTAATTTTTAAATCATTGGTATTAATTTAATGTGTGGGCTGATAAAATTTAATTTTTTTATTTTTTTTTTGGTCAAGAAAATTTAATTTTAATGTATGCAAGGACTAAAAACCTCATGTTAAAAAAAAAGACTAAAAACCTGTATGTGGCAGAATGAAAACCAGACAAATTAGCAGCTTGAGAAAGAGCATTCTTCCAATTTTGCATCATCTTATCGCCATTGTTGCCTTGCTTCATATGTTTTCCCATCGCAGTGCCGTAACTCCCAGTCTGCTTCCGCACGTGTGAAGGGTCAACATGGTAGAACACAGGAATAACAACAACGTTGTCATCTTCATTTTTGTTACCACACTCCATTATTTCAAGGAGTTCGTTCAAACACCATGTTGAAGACGTGTAGTTCACCGAGAACACAACAAGAAAAAGAGTGGATTGTTTGATTGCTTTAACAAGTTCTGACCAAACTTCATCTCCTTTCTCGATCTTGTAGTCTATGTAGGTATGTAAATGGGTTCGGCAAAGAGCAGAGTGAAGATGGCTTGTGAAACAAGTACGAGTATCTTCGCCTCGAAAGCTGATGAAAACATCATATTTTTTCTGAGAAGCGCCATGAGAGGAAGAAGAAGCCATAGTTATGTATTATGATTAATGTATGTATGTATGTGTTATTTCTTTCTGGTTCATAGAGATTGAAGTAGTGAGAGTCTCTTGTGAAAGCGTGTGGACCCTTCAATGGTTTTTTCCTCCCGTCACACATTCACTACACGACGGATAAAAATGGAAAATTAAAGAAGCAGGTAGGCAATTTATTTATAATAAAGTGCAAGTCGGTGTAAGTAAAAAAACGGGATAATTGTACACATCTAGAAGGGTTTGAAGTTCGAAAAATTGTTGTACCCATTTCAAAATTGTTATAAAACACTTGAAAATTACGCATTTGACCTTAATTACTGTTAACTATCATTCTCGCTTCTCGACGGCAGTTAACTATCGTTCTCGCTTGAAATTTACCAAACTTATTCATACCTCACTATTCATTCATCACTTTTTTTTTTTGCCTCATCCATTAAAACCCACGTGTAAAACTTTATCCCACAATCTTTGTCTCAAATCATTGAAAAAGGATTGCTAGAAGATTTCTACACATATTTGACGTCAAGAAACATGTAGTGCATCTTTTAACGCGTCTAAATTTGTAGATTTTTCTTCCATATTTTGTAGCTTCTAACATGAACTCGCAACGGTAGGAAACTACCATTGGCAGAACTATAGTAAATTACCATTGATAAAACGACAATTAACTATCGATGGTAGAACGACAATTAACTGCGTTGTGGCCCAATATTTCTAGCAACTGATGCCTATTTTTTTTCTTTAATTTTGAGTTAAGTATTAATTAAATATTTTTGCATTGTTATGTTGTTTATTTATATTTATGGTTGAGAATGCGGATGATGATTCGGTTGAGACAAAATCTAGTTTTGCCGGTTATTCTGGAGAGTTAAAACCTCCTAAGGTTGAAGTTTCGGTTGATGTCAAACCAAATATTGATGAAGCTTCCTTTCATGTTGAAGTTTCGCATGTTAATTCCGGTGTGTCCGAACTTGGTGTCAATGAATTTGACACAACTCATTTCTTTTCAATCGAATATGCATGGAAAGATATAGGTGAATACTTAATTTGATACGTCAACAAGCAAATATGGCCGAATTTACAGTTGTTATCTGATGATCCAATAATATAAAGAATCCAATATTGGAGTCGCTGTGTGAAAGGAGTGGCGATCATAAATCACCCAAGAAAAGATTGAAGCATGAATCAACGAAGTCAAGAAAATGTGGGTGTGTGTTCAAGTTGCGTGGATATGTTAGTAAGGAAACAAAGGATTGGAAGTTGACTATTCTTAATGGAGTTCACAACCATGAGATGGTGCCAAGTTTAGAATGGCACATTCTTGCAGGAAGATAAAGGGATGATGACAAGAAGATTGTACATATGAGTTGACCAAGAGTTTGGTGCCACCAAAAAATATTTTGATGAATTTGAAGGGAAAAAAACAAGAGTGTCTCACAAATATAAAGCTAGTATACAATGAACGTCAAAAAATTAAAAGGTCAAGCAGAGATGACAAGACAGAGATTCAGTATATAGTCTCAAAGTTGGAGGAGTACATATATGTTTATTTCACCAGAACACGGTGTGAAAGTACTACTATTCATGACATATTTTGGGCTAGTACTAATAATAATAATAATAATAATAATAATAATAATAATAAAAAAAATTATACGAACAAACATAATAAAATACACACGTTTCCGCTAGTAGTAGTACTACTACTAATAATAAAAAAAATATAAAAATAATAACATAAATATCAGGATGTTACATTAAGCCATCCTTGATTTTTCCTCGTGAGCTTAGATCAATTGGTATGGACAATGCATAATATATGAAAGGTCCGGGGTTCGAACCTCGGCCACCACCCAAAAAAAAAAACCATCCTTGATTTTGAATGGGTCAACGCCAATATGGCTCCTCGCTTAAGTGAGTTGGAGGCCACATGGCCTCGTGGGTTATTTTTTAATTAAATTTAAAAGGAAAAGGCACATGTGTATATTCCAATTAAAAAAACAAAATGAAAATAGAATTGGAATGACGTGAGTGTTGGTAACGGTCAGATTTTAGGGTTTTAATACCCCAAAATCACAACTCCATTGCCTTCATCTTCATCCTTCCTTCATCCTTCATCTTCTCTTTCCTTTTCCTTCCTGCACGACAAAAGTTGTCTCCCTCCTTCATCTTCTCTTTCCTCCTCTATCTGTTTCCATAAGAAAACGAAAATGTAAAGGGATTCTTCTTCTTCATCAGTAAGTGGATCTGCATTGAAATGCAGAACAAGGTTGGTTGGTATGTCATTGTGGTTTTGAATCTCCATTTGACTTGGACTGATGAGAACCCAAGTAGGAGATTTATATGGATGTGCGAGGTATTTTCAGATGGTATGACCCTGAAGTACTTGAGTGACAAAAGAAAATCATTCGAGCTTTGCTGAAGAAGAATGATGAATTTAAGAACATAGAAAGAAGTCTTGCAATTGCCATAATTGTATTAGGGGTTAAGTTGTTGATCTTTGTGTTTGTAATTTGTGTTAAGATGGTTTGATGTATCGTACCTACTTAATAAGTTGTGTGCAATCAACTTCTTGTGTTAGTGTTATCTAGTTTAGTATGTAATCTACTTTGTCTATGATCTACAATATGTAATTTATGGTTGACAAATTAGTAATGGATTAATGTGTTTTGTTTTAAATTTGTCATTCAAAGAAATGACATTAGTATTACAAGCATAATTTTATAGCATAATATAAGTCACCAAAGTGTTCTTAACATTACAAAATAAGTCACCAAAACAGAATACTACACCATATATCACCAAAGTGTATTTAACCATGCAAGATTACTACAGCAAAAGAAGGCACGAAATTGTACTTAAAATATTACAATCCAAAAAATATACAAAAGATGGAACAATTAAGCATGTAGTCTTATTATTCTTCATAGAAACGAACATGGTATCGCTTCCCACAACGTGTCCTCCTTTGGTTTGTAGCTGGTGGAGTTGATTGAGCATTCTGAGTTGAGTTGCTTGCAGCTGGTGGAGTTGATTGAGCATCAGTGGGTGCAGCAACAGGTTGAGCAATTCATGCTTGCAGGAGCTTGATCATTGTTGGTTGCAGACAAGCATTTACAAAACAAAATGAGAGCACGATCCGATTATCAAAACACCCTAGAAAACTCATGACTATTTTTAAAATGTCAATATTAATGTAGTGTTTCTATTAATATTTTTTTATATGAAAATTAGGGAGAGTAAAAGAGATGACAATGAACTGTTTTTCAATTTTTATGACATAAAAGAGTTGAATAAACTATTTTTCTATATTTATTTTCTTATTATTTAATAGCAAATTAACCATGAAATCCACTAAATTAGTGATATTAAGAGTCTAACCAATGACATTTTAAACGATTTGGCAGTGTTTAGTTTTATTAGTGATATTAAGAGTCTAACCAATGACATTTTAAACGATTTGGTGGAGTTTGGTTTTATTAGACTAGTAACTAGTACTAGTCTAGTAATAGAAGTTCAAGTTTTTCTTAATTGTAAATCTTGAAAAGATCGTAAGATGAAAGTCGGCAAACTTGAATGGGGTTGCGTCACTTCAAAGCATTCATGTTTTTTTATTTATTATATATTTTGGATAGATAAAAAAACTGTGTTTATAGGAAATTTCGTGGCACTTTTATAATGATTAAAAAAATGAAAATAAATGAGGGATGGCCTGTTTAGCCCGTAAACTGTCAGGATCAGGCAGTAATTTTAGAGCCCATATTTAAATAGATTTTTAGGCCTGACCCGATAAAGACCAAAACTCGTTAGGTCCAGCCCGAAACAACCTGATGATCCGTTTTGAAACTTCTACCATTTTCTAACAAAATACCTAGGGTTCCAATCCTTTTATATATAGCCGCCCAACGCTCTCTCTTCACTTCACTTCTGCCGCTACAACTCAACATCATCAAATCCAATGGTATGCTTCTTTCTTCCTCCTTCATTCAATCTTCTTTTTATTTATTTATTTATTTATTTTAACTGTTGTTATAATGAACATAAATGAATTGTTTACTTAATAATTATCGTGTTGGTGATGAAGCAAAATTGCAATGAATCTTTATAGCCACTGTATGATTTCAAGGCTATAAGAATTGGTACAGGAGGTAACACAACAAAATTGGAAGATCTGTATAAACAGTTTACATATTTTAAATTGAGATTTAACTCCTTCACACTAAAGGAATCTCAATTCACTAATGATGAGACTGGACAAAAATTTTACATTGAAGAACACCAAGAAATCTGTGGCGGAATTGATAGACTAGAGTCGATGATTCAACTTCGCCAGTTGAAGTTTCAACTTCATCAACGTCTTTTCCACTATTCAACAAATATTAGGATTGGGGTGCTGAGTTATGTAAATTGTTGGATAATCCCAAGAGGCTCTAAGAATTGATCCAAGAGGTGTCGAAGCAAGACCGCAAGATATGTATAAAGCATATAAAGAATAGTCGGAAAGACGTATCTTGCAATCTTGCTTCAACATCTCTTGGATCAATTCTTAGAGTCTTGGGATTGTCCAACAATTTACATAACTCAGCACCCCAATCCTTAATATTTGTTGAATAGTCGGAAAGACGTTGATAAAGTTGAAAAGTGACGAAGTTGAATCATCGACTCTAGTCTATCAATTCCGGCACAGATTTCTTGGTATTCTTCAATGTCAAATTTTTGTCCAGTCTCATCATTAGTGAATTGAGATTCCTTTAGTGTGAAGGAGTTAGATCTCAATTTAAAATTTGTAAACCGTTTATACAAATCTTCCCATTTTGTTGTGTCACATGTACCAATTCTTATAGTCATGAAATCATTCAGCAGTTTTAAAAATTCATCGCACTTTTCCTTCATCACCAACACTATTATTATTAAGTAAATAATTCATTTAAGTTCATTGTAACAACAGTTAAAAAAAAAAAAAAGAAGATTGAATGAAGGAGGAAGAGAAAAGCATACCATTGGATTTGATGGAGTTGAGTTGCTGCGGCAAAAGTGAAGTGAAGAGAGAGCTGGGGGGATATATACAAAAGGAGTAGAACCCTAGTTTATTTGTTGGAAAATGGTAGAAGTTTCAAAACGGGTTATCAGGTTGTTTTGGACTGGCCCTAACGAGTCTTGGTCTTTATCGGATCAGGGCAAAAAGCTCTATTTAAATATGGACTCTAAAATTACTATCTGATCCTGACACTTTACGAGCTAAAAGGGTAGCCCTTATTTATTATCATTTTCTGAAACATTATAAAAGTGCCACAAAATTTCTTTGGAAATATGAGAAAAATGGTATATATGAAGTCAAAAGAGGATATAGAGCAATTATGCAAAATCATACAACTCATATTAGCATAACAAACCGTGTTCAAGGAATTTTTTTCCTTACTCTAGAATATACAAGCAACTCCGAAAGTCACAAATCTTGAGAATTATATTTGCATAAATTTCTTGCAACCTCGTGTGAGATTGCATGATAGATGAGTTAACTGTCTGAACACTTGTGTTTTAGGCAATGTCGGGATCAGGATAACATGCATGTTTTATTCGGTTGCATGAATGGTGTGAAATGTTGGCAAAAAGCGATTGCAAACTTTTATAAATGCAATGTTGATACATCGTTTTCAAGGGATAGAAATAGAGTGGGTATCAACATGTGCATTCGTGATGATCAAGTTAGTTATGTGCTAGCTTAGAGTCAATGGTTTTCTCCACTTCTTGGTGCAGACAAGGTTGAAGCAATGATATTATTAGGTCCATTAAGATAGTCAAGGAGCTACATCTTAATAACATGATGAGTTTATCATAAGAGATTGTAGTAGTATTTTTACTTCTTTTTTCACAAACTCGTATGTTGAGTTTATTTGAAGACAAACAAATGAGGTTGTTCATAGTCTTTCTAGAACGGACAGATATTTAGTTAGTATCCAAATTCTTATTGATATTTCGACATGTATCTAAACTATTATTGTTAATAAAATAAGATAATTTACTTCTGAAAAAAAAAAAAAAAACGTTAGCATGAAATATCATTTCTTTTAGCAGAATTTTCTCCCATTGTGTGCCGTGCTTTCATATGGTTTGCAGCGAAAAATCAGTGTACGAAATAGCAGCAATTGTTTAATATAACTCACATGCAGTAATGCTATCTTTATCTTTATATAATACAAAAGCATACATCTATAAGCAATAGTACACGTGGCGTCTTCATATTCTCCATCTCATTTAATGCTTTTCTATCAACCAATCAAAATGGATATTGAATCATTTATTTTTTATTAGCCAATCAAAATGGATCAATGACTCATTTATTTTTCATGAGCCAATCAAAATTGATTACGACATATTTTTTTTCCTATATATAGAGACAATTTGGTTTTCATTATTTTCATCTACATATCTTCCTCCCATAAAAAATCATTGTTTTCAACCCCAGTTTCTTTTCTTTTATTTGTTTTTTTCTTATTTTTTATTTTTCGTTTAACATTTATTATTTGTATGTTACTTTTTATTGTGATTTCTTATGTTGCTATTTTCTATTCATATTCTCTTTTAATTTTTTTTTCGGTGTTTGTTTCTATGTTCTTTGTAATTGACCGAATCTCTATTCATGTTTCTATTTTCTTTTGTATATACAAAAAAAAATTATTTTTATGGCTCCTTTGATTTATTTAAAACAGACAACAAGGCAAAACTAATATTTCATAATTAAAAAAAAAAAAGATACTTGAGTGGACAAAGTTAATTAATTGACGAGCGTATAAATAAAAAACAAAAACAAGACCTTGCGTTAGTGTATAGTGTTTATGATATTTTTTAGTTTTATTTCCTTCATCCTTATGAAATATTTAAATGAATTCATACAATTATTAAAAATAATATCCTTTTTCTTTATTTTGGTGGTGGCCGGGGTTCGGACCCCAAACCTTGCATATTTTATGCATTGTCCTACCAACTGAGCTAAGCTCACGTGGACTAAAAATAATATTTTTTTTTGGTACAACTAAAAATAATATTCTAATTAAAGATTATTAAATTATTATATTTTTTTAGAAAAAAATTTAAAGTTTTATTCAACGCCATCTTTGTATTCATTTTTTTTTTTTTACGGAGCATTCATTCTATTGTTAAAACTTATAATCACAAATGGTTTAAAATCGCCCGCATATTTAATTCTTTCCACAATATTCGTTCCATCCTTGACTTCTACGGAAAAACAATTCTTTCAAAACACTTCTACAAACTTGAAAAATTAAAATTGAATGATTTTGAAATAGTAATCATAGTAATTTAAAAAAATAAATATGAAAATCAGGTATTTTAGCTCAAGTTGTTTATGAACTCCATCAAATATTTTTTTTTGGAAAAACCCGAATTTTAGTTACTTCGCGGTTGAACTCTTCTCTTAGGAACCATAGGGTTAACAAAAAGAATATATAAAGACACATAAATACCCATTATTATTATTTTAGGGAATAAATGCTCATTATCATTTTTCCTAAAAATAATCATAAAATATACAACAATATAATTTCCACTAAACGGTCTTTATTACTTTTCTAAAAATAATAAAATTGAATATGTCATCATATTTTTACACCTATTCCTTTTTTTTTTAAAATGATATTGCATAGGTTTGTACTACATACAAATTTGCTTCTATTTAATGGTGTTTTTTTTTTGTTCATGCTGCTAACAAAGTTCGATTTTGTTATATGATAAAGGATCAAGTTGCACTAACTTACACAAGATAATAGATCAATTTGACTTATTAAAATTAAGGGACCAAACTGAGATTTTAAAATAAGTTTATGAGCAAAATTGACCAATTTTAAAGTTATGGGATTACATTGAACTTTTTTTTTTTTGAAGGAAGGGACTACATTGAACTTTAAAATTAGTTACAGGGCCAAAGTGACATTTAAGCCAAAGAAAAAAAATTAACAAGATGGAAAAAACATATAATTATAGAAATAGTAATAACAACAACATTTAAAAGGAGAATTGAATGATATTATTAGTATTAATATTTGTTGTCACGTTTTTTTTTTTAAATATGGTAACATGTCTTTAATTTTTTTTATATAAGTTAATACTAAATTACTAATAGTAGCATTACAAAGGAAGGTAGACTCAATTGGTAAAGAAATGACTTAACTGTCAGGTAATTGATTTAACTTATGGTGCCTGCGCGAGGACTTCTTTAGTGAATGATTTACAAGTACCTCTCTAAATGCTCTTTGAGAGATAAGATTTGTTCTGACTCTGATGAGCTTCCGAAGCCTAACTCATCTAAGTATTTTATCATTTTTTTTAAATTGTAAATTTAAAAAAAAATTAAAAATCTCAACTTTTTGATTCAAAATGAAAGCCTAAATTTTAGCATATTCTAAAACAAAAAATATTAATAAAAAACATTTTTTAGGAAAGATTATTCAATAAAATGGAAAAATCATATAATTATAGAAATAATAATAACAAAGTTTTGAAGAAGAATCGAATGTTACCCAAAATTAAATTTGAGCAATAACCGATGATTTTTTAAATTCCAATTTTACTAATTTTCTACAAAGTCTGTATTTCAATTTTTTTTTAAAGTATGTTGTGTCCTTTTAATAGCATAATGCATGCAAATGTCTTTTAATAACAATTTTTTAATGCATTTATGTCTAATTTTATAAATAAAAATGTACATGGGATAACTCTTTAATGATCATTGCACTAACGATTTTGAGGTATAATATTTAACGAAGTAAATAAAATAAAAAACAAAAATCACAATGAATTTATTTTTAATAAAAAAAATATCGACGAATGTTAATTTTGTGAAAGGTATGAAATATGATTTCATCTATCTCCAATGATACTTGCAGTGTTCAAAATTCGGAACCTCTAAATCTAAAAGTTTGTCTTTTTACTACTAGACTAAACCTTGAGAGTTGGAAAATCACAATTAATTAGACTAAATCCTGAGAGTTTATCATTATGCCGGGATTTCCGGTGAAACCTACATTGGATTCGGTAATCATGTTAAGCCAATAGCAACCATGCAAGTTAATTTGACACTACGTACATCTTCACGCAGAACCTTAAAGCCCTAGACATATGGGTCATCTCATTTATATGTTGATCAAATTCTACTCTTTCTTCCAATATGTAGAACGTTGACTCACACTTCATACATTAACGTATTTTAATCAAGTGTGTGATTTTATGCATTCATAATTATGTGACGTAGTCATAAAAAGTAAAATAGAGACACAAACATGTTCAAAAATGTGGGTTAGTGGTGATTTCATGGATGTAGGTTTATGTTCCTTTCATTCATGAGAAGGGATAAATGAAATTAGAAGCAAAATGAATACGAAAAAGGACATTGAATATGAGAGAAATGATAAGAGAAAAAGATATGTAATGTGTTTTCTGTCATGAGTTGGAACCTCTAAATCCAAAGTTTGTCTTTTTACCACTAGATTAAACTCTTAGAGTCGGAAAATCGCAATGAAATAGATAATGCATTTTTAATTCAACTTAATCATGATAAATAGCATATTCATTATACATGAACCATCTCTCATCTTGGTTTTTTACTGAAAAAATATATTGGTTTAATTGTTCTTGATTATTGGAATTACACGATTAAACACATTTTTCAAAAGTTGTTGGAAATTTTATGAGTTTCTTGAAAGGGTTGAGAATTTCTCGATAATTAATTTACCAAAACATTAGACTCAATTAAAAACACACCACATCTTTTAAAAACGTATAATTAACATGTATGTTGTCAACTTAGCATAACATAAAAGTGCTTTTCCAAGGTTAAATCCTACCTAAGACCAAAAATATTTTTTTTTTGAAATAATACAAGTTAAATGAAATAAATGGTATGAAAGAGAACAACATGGAAAAACTTAAATTTAATATTTTCCAGAAGAAGAATTACACTAAACCAAAAAAGCATCACATCATTTTAATTTTTTTAATAAGCATCTATTTTATCAACTTAGCATAATACATCTGCATTTGTCTAATGTAAAATCCCATCAAATGCCAAAAGTAAATGAATTTGAAAAAAAAAATTAAGGTTGAATAAAAATATAACATTAAAACGAATGACATCTAATAACTAAAATTTAAGATAAAAAAATCAAACAAATGACATTTAAAAACTAACAAATCAGTTTATCATAATGTTAGGTTGGATAATCGTGTTATGCCAATAGCAACCAAACAAGTTAGATTGACACTACGTCTTCACAAAAAACCCTTAAGGCACTAGGTAAATGGGTCATCTCATTTCTATCTTGATCAAAATCTACTCTTTCATCCAATATATGTAGAATGTTAACTCGCTCTTGAAAATGTTACCATATTTTAACCAACTGTGTGATTACATGTGTTCTTAATTATGTGACACAGTCATGGAAAGTAAAATAGAGACACAACATGTTAAAAAATTTGGGTTGATGATGATTTCGTGGATGTATGTTTATGTTCCTTTCTTTCACGAGAAGAGATAAAGAAAATTAGAAGAAACAAAATGAATACGAAAAAGGACATTGTATATGAGAGAAATGATAAGAGAAAAAAATATGCAGTGTGGTTTTGTCCATAAGAGAATAGTGTATAATACGAGTTGTCGTTAATTTTATAGATTTGTTGAAGGAAGTGAGGAATCTTGAGTAATTATTTTACCAACAAATTAGACTTTATTAAAAAAAACTCAATATCATTTTAAAATGTTTAATAAGTATGTATTTTGTAAACTCAACATAACACATCTGCATTTTTTAATTGTTACATCCCACCAAATACCAAAATTAAAGGAATTTAAAATAATAGAGGTTGAATAAAAATATAGCATGAAAATGAATTTTAACATAAGAGAAATGATAAGGGGAAAAAAATAAAGAGTGTGTGCTTTGTCTGTGAGAGTATACATAATATATTGAGTTGTTGGGGGACTACTGGGGATCCAAAAACTAACAAAAAAAATTCATCATAATTTTGGAACTACCGGGAATCCTACACTGGGTATGATTCCCACAGTAGGCTAAAAACCACACGAGTGAGATTGATACCACATCCTTACAAAAAATCTTATAGTATCAAGTATATGAGTCTTTTTACTGATATCTTCTTCGAAATCTACTATTCCATCCAATATAGAACTTTAAGGAATTAGCTAGGTATATGGGTATATCATTTAAATGGTCTTTAAAATTTACTCTTGCGTTCATGCAAAACTTTAATTCACATTTGACTCATTAACATCTCTTCCTCAAGTATGAGACTCTTTGTATCTGTGGTCTCCCACCTTGAATCACTCCCGTTTTCCCCACAAAGTTGAATCGAATAGAGATGAACCACACAAATAAGAACGATACCACATTTTCACCAAATATTTTAAGGCACTAAGTGTGGATTTTTTCACTTATATGTTGTTCAACCTTCAATCTTCTACTCAATGTTAGACTATAACTTACATTTGATACATCACAACATTATCTCCCTCAAATATGAAGAAATTCTAGCCCGTGCTTGGCACGGGTATCCTTACTAGTAATGTTTCAATTATTTATTTTTTAGATTAAATATTGACTCCTGAAAACAATATCAATCAAACGGGGACAGAGAGAAAGATCAAAGATAATTATGTTGCGGATAAATTAAATTAAATAGCTTGGTCACGCTTGGGAGGGACTATGCATAATTCAAATTCAAAATAATTAGAATTTGGCACCTTGTAATTAATATTCTTTGGGAGGGACTATGCATAATTCAAATTCAAAATAATTAGAATTTGGCACCTTGTAATTAATATTCTTAAATTTTCAATTAAAGTTCTTGCTCAAATTATTTGAATTGCGCCAAGTAACCAACAAAACAATATTACAAAAAGAAAGAGAATGAGAAAGAAAGCATATATATATTTATGTACTAAAAATAAGATAATTTAAAAAAGGAAAAAAGAATGAAAATGAGGTAATGGTTTTCCCTTAAAAAATTAATTACGGAAATGGTGAAATCCTAAGTTTGACCCAATCATGTATCATAAGTCATTTAATCAAAGATTTGACAACTCATTTTTCAAACAATTGAATCTATATTATGCAATTGAAACGTGTTTTGTTTCGTCCGATCTTGATCAGATGATCAAAGATTTATGTTAGCAGCAAATTAATGATTTTTAACGATAGAAATCCAAAATCTGATATCAAAATTGTCTCTTATGTCAAATTAAAAAAAGGTACATAAAATGCAACAAAATCATAAACTTGCTTAGTACTACTAAAAAATAAAAGTGTGGCTAATTTCTAAAAAAAAAAAAAAAGAGTGGCTAAGTGCAGAGCACTAAGAAAGTCATGCACATGCATGAGTGGAAATGAGATTTTTGTCTCTTAAACAAATACCCTTTAGTCCTAATGAAAAGGCAAATGAGGTAAGAAAGAGAATCATATACCTATTATAAAAAATGGTCGTATATATTATAATAATTAAAATAATAATAGCTCACCTATTATCAAAAGGGTAAAATATATTAAATTACTAAAATAATAATTAATTTAAAAAATTGGTAAAACAAACACCACCTTCTTTGCTTCTTCTTGAATTCAAAAATCAACTTTGAAGATCCTAAAGATTCTTGATGAAATCTGTGGGATACTGCTTTCCAAACTGTCAAATATCCTATAAGGATTATGTATCTTTTTTGACCATGATAGTCTCTCATTTAAAATGTCACATTTTGATTTTGATTCATTACAATCATATTCCTCTTGCTTTATATTCTCTTTTTTCATTCACCTTTTTTCTCACTTTTTGGCTTGAAAAATATTATCTTTCAAGTAATGGGCATGGCTGCAGAGAATCAGTTCCATGTTTTGGCTGTTGATGATAGTATTATTGATAGAATGTTGATTGAGAGGCTCCTCAAAACTTCTTCTTTTAATGGTACTTTTCTTTTCTATAGTTTTTTCTCTATCTCTCTTTTAATATAAATTTATATTTTTATATTTTATTGCTGTTTGTATAGTCTATTATTTTGTTGAAGGTGTTTTTTTTGGTTACTAAGTTTGATGTATGCTAATGATTTTTTTTTTTTTTTTTGTATTGAAATACAGTTACTACAGTGGATTCTGCTAGTAAGGCTTTAAAATTTCTTGGTTTGGTTGAGGATGAAATGAGGACCTATGACACTCCTATTGCTTCAGAAATTAATCAGGTTCATTTTCTTACTGAATTGATAAAGATTATGGAATAAACCATTTTATTGTATAAATTTGTATTGATCTTTGATTCAATTATTCATGCAGGATGTAGATGTGAATCTGATCATAACAGATTATTGTATGCCAGGGATGACCGGCTATGATCTGTTGAGAAAAATCAAGGTAGGCTTTTGAGATGTTTTCGAAGACTTTTTCAAATTGCTTTTTGCCACTTCTTATTTGATTAGTCTATTTTCAATTTCATTAATTTTTGCCACAATTTTGTGCTTACTTTTGAAATTTGAATGCATCAAAAAAGTTTGGTGAAATTATTTTGCTTTTCTATTTAGGAAACAATTTGAAAAATAGGATCTTATTTCTTAAATACATGGTGATATGAATTTTCAAACAGAACGTTTTCAAAAAAAAAAATAAAAATAATAATAATAATAATAATCATAAATCAATTCTCACAATTGATTTGGAATATTTCCCAAATTTTCAATTAACTAATCTCAATCCAAAATTGTTCATGGAAAGCATAAACATTCAACTAATTGTATATTCTCTAATTTTTTTATTTTTTTTACAATTGTATATTCTTTAAGTTGATGTTTAAACTAATAAAGTTCATTGATCTGCAGGAATCCAAATCTTTCAAAGACATACCTGTTGTGATAATGTCCTCAGAGAATGTTCCATCTAGGATCAATAGGTGAGAAAATTGTATACCATAACACGATTAATCTAGTATCAAATTGTCTATGCAGTTGCGATCTGAAGATATCGTGAAAAATGCAAAGTCTTATATTATGGACTATATTTCAAATATTACTAGACCTAACAAATTGTTTGTAATTGTATCAGATGTTTGGAAGAGGGGGCTGAAGAATTTTTCCTGAAACCAGTTCAGCTATCAGATGTAAGCAAGCTGAAGCCACATTTGTTGAAATCAAAAGTTAAGGAAGAGAAAGAACAACCTATCAACATCAAAAGGAAGGGTATGGAAGAAAGTCAATCACCAGATAAAACTAGGCCAAAAGTTAGCATTTAAATTTTGGTTTCAAATTAAATTTGATTTAACTTAGTCCTAGAAAATGCAAAAGGAATTCTGTCGAAAAAAAAAAAGAAAATGCAAAAGGAATAAGCATTACAAGTTCCAAATGTAAATAGCTGAGAAAGGTTTCTATTGAATTTTGGTGGATTATTAACAATTCATTTTTGACGTTGTGTTACTTCTAATGTTTCTCATAGCTTTTTCTTTTCTAATTATGATTCCTCTTAATTTTCCTCTGCTTTTACTCTTCTATATGCAAAGAGTTTGTATTTACAATTAGAATTGTGCTAACAATACATTTTCCATATGAATTTTATGTGAGCCATACATGATTTAGTGGAAACCATATGAATTTAAGTCAATAGAAGAGTGTGTTAGAAAGCGCGTGCTAGCATTTTATAAATATTAAAGCGTTAAAATTTACAAGCTTACATCTTGAGTAACATTTTGTAAAATATGACTTTTTTTTTTTTTTTGGTACAATGTAAATTGTCATTATAACTAAGCAAATGCAGTTGTTCATTTTTGGACTAAAGTGGCTACATTGTGACCTAATCTCCACAAGGTATTCTGATGTTAGCACCCCATATTTTAGCTAATACATACCCTGTAAAAAATGTAGTTATTGTTGATAAATGATTATTGTTCTTCTATGCTGTAACAAAATCAAATTCTATTTTTCTCAATAATCAATATGCAGCCGGTCACTTGCAACTTAACTATCGTACTTAAAATAATGAACCTTTGTAATACGAAAAATCTGTGTTACCAAGGGCATAAGGATATCTTGAAAATGATAACAACACAATTCAACTGTGACACATTGAAAAGATTGCTTGCTATTTCTAGATGACTGGTCCATAATACAAAAACAATGTCCAAAATCTTATTGGCAAAATTACCAGCACATTCTATGTAACATAAAATTAAACAAAATGACTGCTAATGTCTAACACGAACCACACGATTTCTCCTTGTTTAAAAAGTGGCTCAGTTAGCCTCGACTCTCAAACAAAAAGGAATTTTTTGGTTTACAAGAACAATAGAATGACATTCTTCAAGGCTATGTACTCTGAATCTCATGTTCAATGTGCATTCAAGAACTTTAAAAGACTTCCAATAGGAATTCGGTCAACCCACTTGGTGCTCTCTATACTTCCATGGTCAGATGGTCAGAAAATTACCATATTTTTCCGGTGTCCTAATCACCATGTAACACAAAATTAAATATGAACAACATATTTGATTATAAGGTAGGACATTATGAATATATGATACTTGAAATTGTTACATGTAAAAAGAAATAGACAAAAATACTAATGCGTGAAAGAAGATGGTTGCCGATACATACAAGCAAAAGGAAATCTTATGAAAACTGTTAATGCATAATTCCTAAGATACACCCTACAATAATGTCTATTGAACTTCATAGATTTCTGCTCAAGTCATCCATCTGTCTGCTATAATTTGAGCCACACTCCTTTAACAAACAGTTATCAATTTAGGTGTAACTTCATGCTAAAATTTTGCTAACTGGTGAGAATGGGCTTTGGATCCTTACGTCAGAGTTCTAGGGTTCTATCTCTCATGCTTATGAAAAAGAAAATTCTCTTGTGCTTACCGATAACTATGTTTTTTATAGCCAGATTATATACGAAGTATCCGCTAAACAAGGAATTTGCTATGATTTGCTTTAGCTCTTTCAATGTTGGTCTATTCCCCCATATCCATGAAGGCAAAGGTTTCATGGGATACAATGCAAATGACATAGTAGAAGAATAGCTACCCCAACAAAACTCAATATCTGTTACATACTATGTCATTTGCACATAGTAATGATAGTTTCTTGATAGGTAATAAATTTCCAAGGGCATTGAAATAAGTTTTGCATATGCTCAACTTTAAGAACATCACAGTGGAACATGAATTATCTCCAACAAAACAAACTGGAAATCCTGTCCTAACACGATATTGTATTGATAGCTCTTTAATTTTGAGACCATCAAACGAGATATTCCAATAATTACATGCAAACAATGCACATCCAAAAAAATTATCAAAATATAAATCCTCATTTACCTTGAGGGAATTTAATAAACCTTACATGCCAGTATTATATCTATCAAAAGCAGTGTTTCTTGGCCTATTTCGGCACCAAAACTTTGAGGTATGATAACTGCTACCACTGCATATATGAAAACATGAAAGTCAAGTAATGTAGGGTTAGCCATAACTGCAGTCTTCAACACATGTTATTATCAGAATTAAGAACTAATATGGTTTAGCAGCAATGGAGTTATATATTTTGCTTGTTGTCAGCCTTAATTCTGAAATCAATACCACATCCAAAAGAGATATCATGATTAATTTTTAAAAACACAATACTTTATCTCAATATACTTGAAAGCAAGGCTAAAATCAAAATTCAACGACATTAAATTTGTTTATTATGAGAAGAATCAATAATAATCATCTCAATTGAAATCAACTTCCCAAATCATTGAAAAAAATACTTGAAATAAGTTTCCAAGAGCACAATTAATTCCTTGTAAAGGATTACAATCAAACTTTAAAATATCTTACCCCAAAAAATCTCAGACTTATATAACCACAAAGTAGTTTCCTATTGGGAAAATACTTGATGTTTTGTATAGTGAAGAGAGACCCCTTGTGAAGTTCCATGGTCATTGATTTTTAGAAACTCAGTAAATGTAATTGATAGACGTTTGGCAAGTGCACCAAATACTATCGAAGTAGTAAAAATATCGATCCCACGAGGACTGTTTTTAACTTCAATAATTCAATTTCGTTATATAATTAGGATGTGTAAAGTTTATTTTGTTTTGCCACTAGGCAGAAGATTTGGTTTGATTTTATGAAATCAAATAAAAGAAATTAGATTTGATTAAGAAAATATGAGAGAAAGATGAGATCAGATCCGTCGAATCCTCTAAGTTCCCCTAATTGGTCTACTGCACCTATTTGTTATGAACCCTCTTCTAGTTTACGATGATTAACAAATTAGCCCTAATCAATCCCTTGAGTTAGGACCCTCTTCTTAAAATACAGCCCCTAATTCCTTAGGTGGTCTAATAATTCTTGAAGGTTTTACCGAACGTTAACCTATTATCACTAACAAACGATTATCTATTCCTAGACTAACCCTGTTTATTAGAACAATTCAATTAGGTCTAAGTTGAAAGCCATGGTCAGTGGTCATTCATTCTCACGAAATCAAGTTATATGTGATCAAGATATAAAAAGCATTAAGAACAATTGAATTGAATAAACTAGAATTGAATTCATAAACAAAATAGAGTTTCACAGCAACATGTGTCAATTAGGGTTACAAAGATTCATCTCGGATCTAATCTTTAAGAGATTTAGCTACTCATAATCGAGTTTACAAATAGCATAATCAATGAAATAATTAAAACATACATGAATTGGTAAAAGGTTGAAGAAATCGCCCTTCTAGCCGTCTCCGATGTCTCAAAATCGCTCTTTGCTCTCCAAAATCGTAACCCTTGTTCTTCAGATTGAGTGCAGTATTTATAGAAGTCATGGGCCTGACCCGTCAAAATCGCGCCGCGCCATGTATATAGGCGTGCCGCGATTTCCCTCAAACAGGGAGGATGTAATTTTGCTTCAAAAATCGCAGCACGGCTTGAAATTGGCGTGGCGCGATTTCCTTCGAACAGACTTCAATATTTAAGTTTTTTGCACTCCAGAACAGTATAAATTGCATGAGAACTCTATCAAAATGTCACAATAAGTCCCTAATATTACGTAATGACAGAATGTCATCACAACCCCAAACTTAAACCATTCCTTGTCCTCAAGGAATTTGCTTGCAACAGTGACAAATGACAGTAAAATAACAGTTACCTGACAAAACGATAGTACCCAAAAGTTCATTCTCCTTCTAGCTAAAGATGAGCTAGTTGACTTGTTCGCATCCACCAATTCACAACTCCTCGCATCAAATTGAAACAGGGTTCTACCAGTCGACATGCAGGTCTACATATTACCATACGCTTGAAAAGTTTCTAAACATCAATCAAAGTCAATATCATTACACACTTTTGAGGTCTTTAGGGTTATAACGGGGCTTAGGTGAAAGGTGGGATATATTTGGATAAGTAGGCTACACAAAATTTGAGTTAGGCATTCCTACGGAAATTAAAGCACAAAATTCAATCCTTCAATCATTCACCTTGTGGAATAACAATCAATGCAAAGGTACTAGAGAATATTTTTAACATTTAGGGACACTCGAGTTTGAAGTTACTCGGATTTTCAATGTTTTGTCCCTTTTTCATCATTCAATTTCTTTTTTTTTTTTGATACACCATTTTTATGTGTATATTTTGCATGACAATTTCATAATTCTTTCATTTTTGTTCTCTAATTCTCTAGTACCCCCACCCCAAACTTAGTTGGTTGCAAATTCCAATAGCAACCCCAAACTTAATCTTTAGCAACATTCTACAATGCCTTAACTCAGAAATTCATTAAGGGACAAGTCCTAAAAGTCTCTAGGCTTGTAATGTAGTTTGTCACCGAACAAAAAGTTCTAATCCTACCGGCTCACAATTGGTTAAGAAAGGATAAATTCAACAAATTAAAACAGGGTAGGCTTCAAAAAGGCTCACAGGACCAAGCACTTTTGCCTCAGTGTGTAATTGACAAAGACCAATCAATAATAGAGAAACAATGCAAGTTCTAGAAATGTAGTTG
Organism: Medicago sativa; assembly: GCF_051527215.1. Taxonomy (NCBI): domain Eukaryota; kingdom Viridiplantae; phylum Streptophyta; class Magnoliopsida; order Fabales; family Fabaceae; genus Medicago; species Medicago sativa. Next base: position 30,349,848 of record NC_140756.1, on the reverse strand, counting down.
CATGGAAAACTAATCTAAATATAAGTAAATTGAAAAATAAATTTGGCAATGAACCTTATGGCTGAGATTTCTGGGAGTATGTGACTACCTAGCAACGCCGTACACTTCGCCTTTGAATCAAGTCACCCCTCCTTTAGAACTTTTGGAATACCGTTTCATCAAACAACTGTTACTAAACTGGAATAGGTCACATGAAACAAAACAAATTCATTAATAATAAACAAGTGCAGGAGCAATTACAATAGGGAAATAAGTTCAATGGACTTCGACATTAAAAAGAAAATAAAAAGAAAATACATCAAAAGAAAAATGACTGAAAAATAAAATACAAAGCAGAAAATGCTAATCCATCAGTAGATCAGCCCATGTCCTGATCATCATCCGAGTGTCCAGCCCCCGGTGTCCTCAATCCTTCAAAGATGCCATCCCTTTGATCTTGCTCGGTGGTATTGAAATCATCAGTGATTTCCCTCCTCATGCGCAGCCCATACTCTTCTTGATGTGTAAAATATTTCTCCATGCGCTCACGGGAGCCTCCAAACCTCTCATAAGACCCACTAATCGGACCCATATGCAATTGAGCCTCCGCAGCAAACGCAGCTGAGAACCTAGGACGGTTCACCCACAGCTGGTCCGAAGTCTCATTCATCCAATTAGCTTGCACATGCATGAATTCCTCAAGCTTTGGGTGAAGAGGAGCATAACCCCCTTGGCTACTACTCCCTCCTTGCTCCATTTGTTGTTGCCTTGCTGCCTCCCTCTCTCTCTCCTTCATATAGCCTTCATATTTCCTGACAAACCCATCCATGACCGAGTCGGTGATCGGCTTCATATTGCTTGTGTTGAGATCACTATCATAAGCCGGCACCAACTGTTGCTCACACAACCAATTAATTAAGCTTCCATGTCCCAATTGTGTGGTGTTCCCGGTTGCTAGATCATGAAGACTATTGGCCAAGAGGCGGCCAATATCTATAGGGTGCCCCTTGATGATGGCATAGGCAGCAAGCACCCTCTTGAGAGGAATTTCAGAAGTGCAAGATGCACTCTCAAGAGTCTGGACCACATATGATACCCACGCCTTGGGTACCGGCAGCATCTCCGCATAAGTAAGCATCCGGGACTTTTTCCAAGTCGACCCAGGCCTACACATGGTGGTGATGATCTCATCAAAGGTATCCTCCGTAATAGCAAATCTCTCCCTCCTCAACTTTTCAACCCAACACTCCTCCGGTGCCTGAACATTCAACCATGCGTTGAGAGCATCTGGGCTGAAATCAATGTATTTTCCTCGAACAAAAGATTGAAAGGGTGTATCGGACACCCTTGCATTTGCAAAGAATTCGACGATCACCGTTTTGTTGTTTGCTTCGTCGATCATCTCATTCAACCTCGTCCACCCCCTCCTTCTTAATTCAGATTCAAAGAAAGGATATTTCACTAGCTTTGTGAAATCAAACTTCCTCTCCCCTATTACTTCGAAACTCTTCATAGATTGATGGAACTCTTGGGCTTGGTCATTGATGAAATGGATGGCGTTTTCGGGTGGTTCGAATGCGGCACGAGGACGTTTGGATTTGCTTGTGGATGGCTTGGGGTTGGTGGCTTTCTTTGAGCGAGTGTTTCTTTGGTTGGAGGCCATTTGTGGTTTGGGAAGATGGTGAATGGAAAGTTTTGTGAAGTTTGGGAAAGTTTTGAATGATTGTGGTTTGATGGTGGTTTGGATTGATGAATTTGTGATTGGAATGTTGGTTTGATGATGGTTAAGAAGTGAATAAGATGGTGAAAATGAGGAGAATTCGTGAATGGAAGTTTAGGGAAGTTTTGGTAGAGAAAGGTAGGAAGAATGGAATGAAAATGATGATGAACAGTTAGGTTTTTATAGGCCTGTTTGGGCAAAATCGCGGCACGCCAAAATGCAAGGCGCGGCGCGATTTTGTGTTGCAACGGCTAGTTTTGTAACGGTTGGGAGATGGTGGGTTTGTAACGGCTAGTTTTTGCAACGGTTGGGCAGCTTCCAAGCAAAATCGCGCTGCGGCCAAATACAAGGCGCGGCGCGATTTCATTCAAACAGGGGGTTAGGCAGTTTGCTTGTGAAAATCGCGCTGCGGCCATGTATAGGCGCGGCGCGATTTTGGTCAAACAGGGAGCATTCTTTGCTTCCTCAGGCCAAAAATTTTGTTTTCTTGAAAAATGCCTGAGTTCCTTGAATTTTTGAAAAACTTTTGAGGAGAGAATCATGCAAGACATCAGTACCTTGCATGATTTTCTTGGCAAGAGGTATCCTTGAACAAATTTTTAAAACTTTCCTGCCTTGTATTAAAAGAAAAGAAAAATATTTTTGTGTTTTTATTTTTGAAAGCAATAAAATCATACCTGAAAAATAAATATTGGGTTGCCTCCCACTCAGCGCTTCTTTACCGTCACTAGCTTGACTGATGACCATCCCTAAGGATCAGTTGATGTGGCTCCCTCTTCATTGTTTGGGAGTCCTCCTTTACGGTACCGTTTCAGCTTTTGTTCCTTACCCTTGAAAGTTCCTTGTGCACCAGATTTCCTTAGGTTCACAGCTTCATCAACAGGCTTGTTCCTTGCCAACCCTTCGTCACAGTACCTCCTAATTCTTTCTAAAGTATCAGAGAGAGTTGAAAGCATACACCATTGAAAAACAGCCGGCCCATTACGCATCCCACAGGGAATCCTTTTATAAGCCAATTTACCACCTGGACCAGTGGTAGTAGTCTTTATTTCATTGTTACCAGTTGTCAATCCCCCATACTTGTTGTCACGGATGTCTCCTGATGATTGTTGTTGCATCTGTTCTTTGCTTACTTCCAGTTGCTTAACACCCTCTATCATTCCAACATCTTCAATCACTTCTTGTCTGTCTATAGATTCCACACTTTCCACCTCCGTAGATTGAAAAGGTTGAGATTCAAGGGATTTATCTTCGACTGTTTCTTCCACAACGTCAATCCGGTAACACTTGGGATTCTCATCTTGGTGCTTCATTGCCTCAAAGATATTGAAGACTACCTGCTCCTTGTGGAACCTCAACATTAGCTCTCCACGTTCAACATCAATCAAAGCACGACCAGTTGCAAGGAAAGGTCTTCCTAGAATGAGTGGCATGTCTTCATCTTCAGCCATATCTAGGACCACAAAATCTGCTGGGAACACCAAGTCATTAACCTTGACTAGCACATCTTCAAGCACACCGAAAGGATAAGAGATTGACCGATCAGCTAAAGTAATGGTCATTTTTGTTGGTTTTGGTTCCCCACACTTAAGCTTCTTCATCATTGAAAGAGGCATCAGATTTATACTTGCTCCCAAGTCACATAAAGCTCTTCCAATGTCTACCGGTCCAATTGAACAAGGGATAGTAAAAGCACCAGGATCCTTCAGCTTAGGTGGCAGCTTCTTTTGAAGAATAGCACTACAGTTTTCAGAAAGTGCAATGTTCTCATCATCCTTAGGCTTCCTTCGTTTAGTCAACAAGTCTTTCATGAACTTAGCATACAACGGCATTTGATCAAGAGCTTCGCCGAAAGGAATGTTCACCTGAAGTTGTGAGAAAAGTTGCATGAACTTCTTGAATTGACCTTCATCCTTTTCTTTCTTCTTTGAAAGGTGAGGGTATGGAAGCTTCACATATGATGGAATAACCTGAGGTTTGTCTCCATCTTTCAAAATTTGACTCTTCGACTTCCTCAAGATTGAATCTTCATCAATTAATTTCTCACTTTTTTCTCCCTCTATTTTTTTCTTCCTTTCGTTTTCAACTACTCCATGATCATTTTCTTTTTCAACTACACCCTCATCATTTTTTTCAACTACATCATTCTCCTCCACCTCAACTACTTCATCAACCTTCTTTGGAGCTTTTGGAACTAAAGGTGTCAAAACCTTTTTGCTCCTCAATTCAATAGCATTACAAGACTCATTCTTAGGGTTATCTTTAGTGTTACCTGAGAATCCGCCTTTGTTTTGTTCAGCTAACTGCTTAGCCAATTGCCCCAGTTGAGTTTCAAGCATCTTCCTAGAAGCTTCATTGTTCTTTCTTTCAGCTTCTTGACTCTTCTTCATCTCTTCAAAGTTGCCTTGAGTCATCTTCATGAAGTTCATCATAGTTTCCTCAAGAGCTGATGGCTTCCTTTGTTGTTGTTGAGGAGGAGTGAGCATCTGAGAGTTCAAAGCATTGTTATTTGAGTAGCTTAGATTTGGATGCTTATTTATGCCTGAATTCTAGTATTGATTCTGCCTTTGATAACCTCCCATGAAGTTAGCTTCTTCACTTGATCCTTCTGGAACACACTCACCGTTGGGATGTTCTTCACCACATAAGTCACACTTGATTGCAGCTACTTGTTGTTGCTTATGAGCCAAAGTGAAGCCTTGAAACTCCTTAGTTAGAGCTTCGATTTGTTTTTTCATAGCTGCTTGGTTAGCAAGGATAGCAGTTTGTTCACTCACCCCAAACACTCCTCTTTCTTTCTTTTTAGCTTGATCACGATACTCATTGCCAGCCATGTTTTCAATTAGAGCTTGTACTTCATGATCAGTTTTGCTTTTGAGACTACCTCCCGCGGAAGCATCTAAGAACATTCTAGTGTTTGGAGTCACCCCCTCGGTGAAGATTTGGAGGTATTGTTTCTCGGTGAATTCATGATTTGGGCATCTCTTAAGAAGTAAGTTAAATCGCTCCCAAGCATCATATAATGATTCACCTTCTCCTTGCTTGAAGTTAGAGATCTCCATCTTCTTTTCCCAATATTTAGACATAGGGAAATATTTCTCCAAGAACTTCAGCTCTAACTCTTCCCATGTTTGGACAGTCCCGTTTGGTATTGTCAGCAACCAATCTTTTGCTCTTCCCGTCAAGGTGAAAGGAAACAGCCTTAGCTTCTTTTGTGCTTCAGTCACGGTGGCTGGTTGCACACAAAACTCGCAGGTTTCAGCAAAGCGGCTCAAGTGTTCATGAGGACTCATAGCTTCAGTCCCATCGAATTGCTTGTCCCTCAAACCGTTGAGGACAGTTGTCTTGATGTCGAAAGCTACAGGGTTAGCTGGTTGAAAAGTGTGGGTCAGTTGACCGTGATGAGTGGCTAACCCGTAGTCTCCTAGCTTAGGTCTCGGTGGTACAACTCCTTCTCCTTCCATAGTTGCAGATTTAGGAGAAGAGATTGTTTCAGATTCAGTTGAGAGTGGCTCCGGTATTTGTTCTCGAACACCCGGTGGAACGGACTGAGCTAACCTTTGCGATCGGACAGCTTTCCGAAGTGCTCTAGCAGTCCTTTCAATTTCCGGATCGTATTCTAGGTCGTCTGAGCTCTGTTTACCTCGCATAAACAGCAAAATACCTTAGTAGCACTGCACAACGCAAAGTAATCAAGTGAATATGAAAACAGAAAAATAAAAATTAAAAACAGAAAAGTAAATTGCAAAAACCCTAAATTATAACGTAATTGCCTTGTTGAAATAATTCAACAGTCCCCGGCAACGGCGCCAAAAACTTGATAGACGTTTGGCAAGTGCACCAAATACTATCGAAGTAGTAAAAATATCGATCCCACGAGGACTGTTTTTAACTTCAATAATTCAATTTCGTTATATAATTAGGATGTGTAAAGTTTATTTTGTTTTGCCACTAGGCAGAAGATTTGGTTTGATTTTATGAAATCAAATAAAAGAAATTAGATTTGATTAAGAAAATATGAGAGAAAGATGAGATCAGATCCGTCGAATCCTCTAAGTTCCCCTAATTGGTCTACTACACCTATTTGTTATGAACCCTCTTCTAGTTTACGATGATTAACAAATTAGCCCTAATCAATCCCTTGAGTTAGGACCCTCTTCTTAAAATACAGCCCCTAATTCCTTAGGTGGTCTAATAATTCTTGAAGGTTTTACCGAACGTTAACCTATTATCACTAACAAATGATTATCTATTCCTAGACTAACCCTGTTTATTAGAACAATTCAATTAGGTCTAAGTTGAAAGCCATGGTCAGTGGTCATTCATTCTCACGAAATCAAGTTATATGTGATCAAGATATAAAAAGCATTAAGAACAATTGAATTGAATAAACTAGAATTGAATTCATAAACAAAATAGAGTTTCACAGCAACATGTGTCAATTAGGGTTACAAAGATTCATCTCGGATCTAATCTCTAAGAGATTTAGCTACTCATAATCGAGTTTACAAATAGCATAATCAATGAAATAATTAAAACATACATGAATTGGTAAAAGGTTGAAGAAATCGCCCTTCTAGCCGTCTCCGATGTCTCAAAATCGCTCTTTGCTCTCCAAAATCGTAACCCTTGTTCTTCAGATTGAGTGCAGTATTTATAGAAGTCATGGGCCTGACCCGTCAAAATCGCGCCGCGCCATGTATATAGGCGTGCCGCGATTTCCCTCAAACAGGGAGGATGTAATTTTGCTTCAAAAATCGCAGCACGGCTTGAAATTGGCGTGGCGCGATTTCCTTCGAACAGACTTCAATATTTAAGTTTTTTGCACTCCAGAACAGTATAAATTGCATGAGAACTCTATCAAAATGTCACAATAAGTCCCTAATATTACGTAATGACAGAATGTCATCAGTAATGGCCTTATAAATCACTGTCTTCTCTATGTCCAGAACTTCAGAGCTTCACCATTATTCAAGTCATCTAGTGCATTATTCCTCGCCGAGCATGAACACTAAATATAAGCAACGTATCTGTTTAGAAATTCAACTTTAACTGATTCATGATGATAACAGAAATTGTTACATGTAAAACAGAAAAGAAAAAAATTGTTGTATGAAAAAGAGGATACAAATTCAAGTAAATAGCATGCTAATTTAAATTTGCAACAACTCATGAGATATACCGAAAAAACCATGTATGAGATTTGAAATATTTTCAAAGTAAGTCGAGCAACCCTTGTTTAACAAGTACTGGCAATTAAGGTGTAAATTGTGCTACTATTATTTGCTAACTACAGTGAAACATTTGCAATAAACAAGATTTAAGTGTAGAGATGAATAATAGAGAATTAATTCAAAAGAACCAAAGATATTGAATTTGAAATTAAAATATACATTTATATGTTCCCAGAGTAGGTACCTGATTTGAGAAATACGAGAATCAACGCATGCAGTTCAATTAATTACATCTGAATCGATTATCACGCGTTGAATGTGAGAAATCTTCCCCCAATCTTCACCATTAGGTTTCTTACATCGCTGTTTGAGCAACGGACAATGCATAATTTCTAGAGTTGAAATGGAATTAGGCAGACCCACCACTGGTAAACATTGAAGTTCGGGGCAGTTAAAGAGATGAAATTCTTCAAGAGATGAGAGGTGGCAGAGACCTTTGTTGTCCAGCTTTTTAAGATTACAACCAGAGATATGCAGATAAGTAAGAGAGACGGGAAGCAACCCTTCATCGGGAAAAGACTCTACATCCATATTTATAATAGAAAAACGATTTAAAGAAGTGTTGATTCCCCAGGCATATTTCAGTGAGGCGATAAGAAGTTTGGAGCATGTGTGGAGTTTCATGCGTATAAGGCTTGATGGCAAACCTCCATCAGAGAACGACTCAAGTTGTGGACAATCTGCTATCTTCAGTTTAGTAAGCGTTGGAAAGAGAGTGTGCATACATTCAGGCAATGATTTTAAACTCTCCAATGAGTAGATTTGAAAATGCTCCAAGCTAGGTGCAGAGAATCCTCCCTTGGGAAATGATACAAATTTGGGGCACCATTTAATGATCAGAGATGTAAGGCTATGATCATGCTCATGCTCCTTTGAAATCATTTCAAGATTACTACAATGTTTCAATTCAAGAGTCAGGAGTTTTGGGAAGTAATCTAGTGGGAAGGTCGTCAAAGATTCACAGCTACCATCAATGTCTAAAGATAAAAGGAAATTGTAGCAACAACCTAAGGTAATATTCATAGTTGGGCATTCCTCAATTACCAATGATTCGAGAGAGGTATGAGATAAGGTGTGTTCAATCCATTCAAGCATCGATCCTTCCATGTATTGTCCACCAATCTTGAGCAATCTCAGAGTAGATAGTTGACAATTAAAATGCAGCTTTCCACAATCAGATAGATGTAAATATTGTATGGATGGACCCAGTGAAACAGAAGAGACAAGTTGTCTGCAATCAGAAATTTCTAGTAGCACTAAACGAGAAAGTTTCTCAGGCAAACACTCTTTTAGATTAGGGCAACTTTCTATAACAAGCTCTTTGAGACATGGAAAAGCACCCGTCACAATCTTACAATCCCATTCTTCCCATCTCTTCATATTCTTAAAAATTAGGGTTTCCAAAGATGAAAATGGAATAATAACAGAAGAAGAGCTACTCCCATTCCCATAAAACTCACCACCAATCACCACTATCCCAGATAGCCCAGTAATGCACAGTTTCTTGAGTGATTGCAAAATTCCAAGTGGAGGCAATAACACACAATTTTTACAATTGCTCAACGTTAAGAACACTAAATTTGATAATGAATTATCTCCAAACCAATCTGGAAACCTTGTACCGCCATAGCTCCATATTGACAACTCCTTCAAGTGTTTGGAAGGTTGAAGCTTCCCAAGCACTTCTCTTTCTTTCTCTGAATCATCACTATTTGCATTCCATTTTAACCCTAGGTCCACAAGGTTTAATTTATTTTTCATATTTGCAGCCAATGCATCAGAGGGATTTACAATGTTTTGAAGCTCTGAAATTGTAAGTGTTCCATGAAGATTGAGTTCTCCTAACTGCTGAATATTGGAGTCACTACCTTTGTTCACATAAAACAAACTCATTACTTGAAGATCCTTTAGTTTTCCCATATCCCTGGGCATTTTTCTCACTTTAGTTCCACTAATATCTAGATAACGCAACTTAGTGAGTTTGTAGAAATTCGAGGGCAACTCCATCAATAACCGTCAATTCCTCAACTTCAGTATTTGCAAGTTATAGAGAGAACAAACTGAATCCGGTAGCTTTTCTATGTGAGTACCAGAAAGGTCTAGATAACGGAGATGCTTGAGATTGCCTATGGTATCAGGCAACTCCTTTACAAGGATGCAACTAGATAATGACAGGACACGAAAGAACTTAAACTTTGAAAACAACTCTTGCATCAGTGTGTTAGACGTCCACTTAAATGATTTATCACCGTACGGTGTCATCGTTAATGGTAGGAATGTGCGTAATCTATTAGCATTGTGCAAGGTCTTCAATCTTTCATTTGGATTCCCTAAAAATGACAAATGGCGAGTGGTTTTCAGTATATGATGTGACTCCTTATGTTTGAATGTAAAGCAAAAATCCCCGCATACATATTTTGCCAAATCATTGAGAAGGTCATGCATGATAAAATGCGTTTCATATTCCCTTGATTCTTGAAAAAATGACCTTGAAAGTAGATCATTGAAGTATTGTTCACCAACTTCTTCCAAACTCATAGGTTGTCGAGGGCATTGCAGAAAATTTTCAGCCATCCATAATAAAATTGAATGCTCCTTTTCAAACACATAATTTTTAGGGAATAAGGCACAATAAGCAAAGCATCTCTTGAGTTGAGAAGGAAGGTGATGAAAGCTCAATATTAAAGCGGGGATGATGTTGTTCTCCTCTTCTGCTAAGTCCCATATCTCACTTGCTAATATACTTTCCCATTCCACCAAAGATGATTTTGTATACAAGAGACTTCCAATTGTTTTCAAGGCTAGAGGCAATCCTTGACATTTTCTAATTATACTTTTAGCAATCTCCTTAAAATCAAGATTTATTTGAGGGTTTTCATCTTGGAATGCATGATTAGCAAATAATTTCCAGCAATGTTCTTCTTCTAATTGCTCTAGTTGAAGCGTTTTATTTGATCGCGTGATTGAAGCAACCTTCTTACTGCGTGTAGTGACAATAACATTGCTTCCCTGAGCCCCATAGTTAAAAGGAGTTTGCAAAGTCACCCATTGATCACGTTTTTCGTTCCAAAGGTCATCTAAAACAAGAAGAAATCTCTTCCTAGTCAGTTTTTCCTTCAACCTTTCCTGAACCATATTTAGGTCTCTGCTATCATCAGTTGATCCAGTGATACCCTCAAGAATTGATCTTGTTACCTTGAAAACATCAAATTCTTCTGACACACAGACCCAAGCTTTGACATCAAATGTTTCCTTCATCTTTGGGTCATTATATAGATGTTGGGAAAGCGTGGTCTTACCCATGCCGCCCATACCAACTATAGAAACTACAGAAAACTTCTTGTCATTCTCATTGTTGGATGTCAGCCAGTTAAAGATAAGCTCCTTGTCAGCATCTCTACCGTAAATAACAGAATCAACAAGCAAAGATGTTGATGGCAATTTCCGTGACACATGGCCACCGGATCCGACACCAAATCCACTAGTATTATTTTTCAAATCTAGTATATCCTTTTTGCTAGCAAGATATTCTAAATTGTCAAGTACTTCTTGCATCTTTGATTCAATTTCTTTGTCAAATGAACTGGAAGAAGCATTGAAGAAGTTCCATACCTTGTTACTAGTAGATTGAGATTCAGCTTCCAGCTTGGATTTGGAAACTTCAAGGTCAATTTCTTCCAAAAGATCCTCTGCATCTAACACAGCATCTTTGACAGCATCAAGCCAAGCTCTCACGTTTGGATTTCTGATCTGCTTCAGTTCTGCATCATCAACCACAGCATTGATGGAGAGAAGTGTGATGTTGAGCCTCTTCAGAAGCTTCTCGTTGAGTTTTCTTCCTCGAAAGTAGTCTTCAATTCCAGCAGAAGCAAGCTTTTCGAATGTGACCTGAAGGAAAGCAGAAAGAAGAGCACCACCAACAAATTCAACTGCCATAATGGCACAAAATGGAAGGGAGAGACTAAACCAAAATCAAAGAAAGATTGCAAATGCAAAGTGCAGTTGACTCAATGCAGTAAAGTGAGCTAATACTGGTGAGCTATTTTCTGATATGAATTATTTTGTGTTGGGTCTTCCCAAATATACAAAGTTATAATATCATATTATCCAAGTTGCATCACATGGTGAAAGTGCAGAAATGAATTCAAAAAGGATATTTAAAATGAATAAATTATTTGCAAGTGGGTTAGTTTATTCTACTTATTAGTATACAATCAATCAGTGCTCTATTCTTTTGATTTAACTAAATGGATAGTTTAAGAAAATTCAATGAAGGTGGGCTACCTACCAAATAAATAAACCTAACAAATGCTGCCAAAAAACTTCTTCCAACAAATTTCTCGTGAAACTCATTCAACTTGCATTTTCTTACTTTGTTTACTCATTTGTCAATAGTTAATTGTTTATACATGTTTAGTTTGTTTGGTCTGTTCGGTAGATGACTATTGGTAAAGCTAGGAATAACCAATGAAATTTACAATATACTCCTTTGATCTTATATTAACCTTTGTTTGAGAGTTTGGATGGGAAGGGAGGGGAATTTGGAAAAAAGGAAAGAGTAGGTGGAAGGAATAGATGACATTGGGAGGAGGGGTTTTGAAGAGTTTATTTTTCTTCAAAACATAAAACTCTCCTCGTTTGGAGAAACTAAAAAATTGTACTGGAGGTTTATATGGAGTTCTTCAAAAAAAAAATTGAAGGAATGGAGTTCTTCAAATTTAATACATTTTTTTTTGAAGCAAACTTTAATACATGTCATAATATTCTTTAAATTTAAAATATATTAATCATAAGCATTAATTTATATTTTTCAATTTTCCCCTCCCTTCCAAATATGTTTCTTCCCCTCCCCACCAAACTCTCAAACAAAGCCAAGTGTCACGAAATATTCAATTGTCTACCGTAGTGCTAAGTCAAAACCTATTTTTCCTCATCCATAACAGAACCTCCAATATGCATGGAGATGAGATACAATGCTTATATTCATGTTATTTAAACACACAATTTTGGAAAAAGAAATGAGAGACAGAAAAACACCAATGAACATATATATAGTATACATACATACTCTCTCCCTTTCATTTTTTCTGAGTACAACAAAATTATTTTCTCCCCTCCAATTACACCGAGTTTCTTGAATAATATTTCTTGTGTTCATTACAAATTCAAGTTGCTCTGTAACTCCAAATATGATTCATATCGAGGGAAGGACTTATTATAGCCAGGGATATTTATGCTTATGATACGGATAAATCTTTAACCGTGGTGACTATGTCACACCTCAGTTATTGTGTAATTATTTATTATTTTGCAGGTCTCATGACTTGACGCTAGAGATGCTCGATGAATTACATCGGTGGTCAATTTTGCATGCAATAATCTTACTACCGATAAGTTTATCTGATCTCTATTTTATACTTGCTCTCATTAATAGTTATTTGATGCTTATAAATTTATGTTGTTTTTGAATATGAGATTATTCCATGACTAATTATACTATTGGCACTCTATTTACCAAGTAGTTAATCTTTGTACACCCAGCATGCACCGGGATACCAAGTTGTTAATCTTTGTACAACAATCTCTAATTTTAAAACCAGATTTAATCATAATAGAATTGATGGTTGGACCTGTTTTTCATGAGAATCTAACTCAAAATTTTCAGATTTCTGTAATGCTAGATTTAATCATTAATTTTATTTTATTTTTTAAGAAGAGATTTTTGCATAAAAATGACATACTTTATGTATCTATATGATGACTCAGTGATTACAGGTAATGGTCGTTTTTACAATGACAATGCTACAACATTAAACTATTATTTTAAGTTATTTTTCATACTATAATTTTATATTTTATGATAAAACTTTGGTTTGATTGATACTCCTTAAAACTTTATGTTAATGACTATTTGAGTCAAGTTGGAATAATATTTTATAGCCACTATATTGTGTTAAAGTGTTAGTTTATGTTTCTTTCGCTGAGAAATACAAACTTGGTTTCATTATAATCATTTGATTATTTTGTTCCTGGTGCTCTTACACATACTCGTAATAATTAAATAATGAGTCTTGAGTATAGAACCAAGATTAAAATTGTGTACCAGTAGTCTACGAACTATCTTGACCTAAAATTGTATTGAGATGCAGGACTTTTGATAATTCCTATGACAATTATAATGTATCCAAAATTTTAGTGAATGACTTTCCAATAATTCTTTTTGTCATCCTTTTTTGGCATTAGGAAGAATGAAGAAATCTGCAAAATACAACCATGAAGGATTAGTTCATCAAAACAGAGACAATGTTGCTACGACTCGCATTTTCAAGATTATTGTTGTATTTTGAAAATGTCAGTTGTAGTATCATTTTCTTTGAATTGATGAACTAATTCTTCCTCATTGCATTTTGCATATTTCTGCCTTTTTCCTAATGCCAAAAAATGATCACAAATAGATTTTATTGGAAGATCTTTCACTGCAGTTTTTGATATAATATAATTTTCATGGTGTTGTGGAAGTGACTCAAAATTGGAGTTTGGAGGCCAAAATTGATGTTTGCTGAAAGTACAAATCGGTGGCCGATTTGGAAAATCGGTGGCCGATTTGGAAAATCGGTGGCCGATTTTGGCTGCTTTTTGGGAGGCTTTCTGTTCGGGAAAAATCGGTGGCCGATTTGGAAAATCGGTGGCCGATTTCGCGTGCTGTTATTTTTCAGAAACGTATTTTTGGGCCAGATTTGTTACAATTTTATGGGAGTTTCTTTTACTATAAATATAGGCCTTGTATCAGACTATTTTGAGAGAGATAGAGGGGGCTGAAACAAGGGTTTAGAAATCAAACTAGGGTTTGTATAGAGTTTGTCTCTTGGCAACAAACTAGGGTTTGAAGGTTGATTCACCTTGGGAAACACTATTAGGATTGAGTCTCTTGGTTACGGGAAGAGGCTGGGATTTGGGTAGAATTAGGCGGGAGACTTATTCTTGTAACCCATTGAAATCTCTTTTGTAACGTTACTCATCATATAGTGGAACGGAGGGCTGCTCTCTCCCCCAGACTAGGTCAATTTGGACCGAACTGGGTCAACAAATTCTTTGTGTTCTCTCTTCCTTTTCTCTCGCTGTTGTTTTCTACTTTTGGCTTGTGATTATAACTGTTCCATACACTTCGATTTTGGTTGCTTAATTATCCCTTGCTCCACACATCAAGTTTGTTATTGGTGTGTTTTCTCATCGAATTCGCAACAATTGGCGCCCACCGTGGGGCAAAGGTCAAAGGATAATCAAGTATCATGGGTTCAAAGTGGGATATTGAGAAGTTTACCGGCGATAACGATTTTGGGTTATGGAAGGTAAAGATGGAAGCGGTGTTGATACAGCAAAAGTGTGAGAAAGCTTTGAAGGGTGAAGGTTCGTTACCGGTCACCATGACACGAGCGGAGAAGACCGAGATGGTGGACAAGGCCGGGAGTGCCATTGTCTTGTGCCTCGGAGATAAAGTTTTGAGAGAAGTAGCAAAGGAACCAACCGCGGCATCGATGTGGGCAAAGTTGGAATCTTTGTATATGACAAAGTCTTTGGCTCATCGGCAATTCCTAAAGCAACAACTCTACTCATTCAAGATGGTGGAGTCAAAGGCCATCATGGAGCAACTTACGGAGTTCAACAAAATCCTTGATGACTTGGAGAATATTGAGGTGAATCTTGAGGATGAAGATAAAGCTATACTCTTGTTGTGTGCTCTACCTAGATCTTTTGAATCGTTTAAAGATACCATGCTCTATGGAAAAGAAGGCACTGTTACCTTGGAAGAAGTTCAAGCGGCTTTGAGAACCAAGGAGTTGACTAAGTCGAAGGACTTGAGAGTTGATGAAAACGGGGAAGGCCTAAGTGTTTCAAGAGGGAATGGTGGAGGTAGAGGTAACCGAGGAAAGAGTAGTAACAAGACAAAGTTTAAATGCTTTAAGTGTAACAAGATGGGTCACTTCAAGAAGGATTGTCCGGAGATTGGTAATTCCGTACAAATTGTCTCTGAGGGTTATGAGGATGCAGGTGCTTTGATGGTGTGCTGTTTAGAGGATGAAGGTGATGTTTCTCACCTTGGGGGTGATGCCTGGTAGAGCGGTGATCGTCTGGAGAGACGTTAAACACTCAACATCAGCCTGGAGAGGCGGTGGTAAGAATACTCATGATCTACCGGTTGAGGTGGAGGTTCAAGGAAGACATAGTGGGATGTACTCATTTGCTAGTTGAGAGGTTGGAAGCTCAGCTTTAGGTGGAGTTGAACACACCGGGAGTGGTACGACTATGGAGGACCTTGGGTGCTATGCTCTAGTGGTGAGCAAGGGTTTTCTTCATGAAGACGGAAGGCATTCTGGAGGTTGAAGAATGTATAGCACGGCTTGTGGAATTACCCTAAAAGTCCAAGGGTGATTGGATGCAAGGTGATCTTCAAGGAAGCGGGAGATGTCTCGTATTGAAGAGGTATGGTGTAGTCTTGTAGAACTACCTGAAATTCCTAGTGTAGTTTGGATACAAGGATCTTCGAGAAGGCGGAAGACATTCCGATGGCTGAAGAGGTTAAGGTGTGTACTTGTGGAACTACCTAAAATTCCTTGAGTAGTTTGGACACAAGGATCTTCAAAGGGGCGGAAGGCATTCCGATGATTGAAGAGATTAAGGTGTAAACTTGTGGAGCTACTTGGTGTAGTGGGAAACAAGGGAAAGAGCAGCAAGGTGTTGATGTTAAATGGGCATCATCACTAATTTGGAGTCAAGGTGGAGATTGTTGTGGAAGTGACTCAAAATTGGAGTTTGGAGGCCAAAATTGATGTTTGCTGAAAGTACAAATCGGTGGCCGATTTGGAAAATCGGTGGCCGATTTTGGCTGCTTTTTGGGAGGCTTTCTGTTCGGGAAAAATCGGTGGCCGATTTGGAAAATCGGTGGCCGATTTCGCGTGCTGTTATTTTTCAGAAACGTATTTTTGGGCCAGATTTGTTACAATTTTATGGGAGTTTCTTTTACTATAAATATAGGCCTTGTATCAGACTATTTTGAGAGAGATAGAGGGGGCTGAAACAAGGGTTTAGAAATCAAACTAGGGTTTGTATAGAGTTTGTCTCTTGGCAACAAACTAGGGTTTGAAGGTTGATTCACCTTGGGAAACACTATTAGGATTGAGTCTCTTGGTTACGGGAAGAGGCTGGGATTTGGGTAGAATTAGGCGGGAGACTTATTCTTGTAACCCATTGAAATCTCTTTTGTAACGTTACTCATCATATAGTGGAACGGAGGGCTGCTCTCTCCCCCAGACTAGGTCAATTTGGACCGAACTGGGTCAACAAATTCTTTGTGTTCTCTCTTCCTTTTCTCTCGCTGTTGTTTTCTACTTTTGGCTTGTGATTATAACTGTTCCATACACTTCGATTTTGGTTGCTTAATTATCCCTTGCTCCACACATCAAGTTTGTTATTGGTGTGTTTTCTCATCGAATCCGCAACACATGGGAATTATCAAGCTCTTGGAATTGGTGCGTGGATGTTTGATTTTCTGTCGCTGATCATTTTCAATTTAAAAGTTTGGAATCATCACAATCACTTACTCATTGGACACAAATGTTCAAAACACAGAAAACTCGGTACTCATTTACATATATGTATATTTTCTTCTCATATACCCTTTAACTTGTATATCAAGAAATCGATTTTGCTTGTACGTAAATTTCTACAACAGGACCCTTTTGGAGTTAAACAACAATTTTTTATCATCTTATGAGTGTCAAACCAATAGCAGTTACTATAATAGTTGAAGGGAGGCCAAATTTCAAATGACTCCAGAAGGTTAATGTGTATGATAGGTTTGGAGCTCGGCGAGCTTGTTCACAAACAATCAAGTTTGCTGCTGATCCCAATAGTGACAGGTTCCCTGCTGTAGTGCTGACCCAAGCCAATATGAGCCAAGCTCTTTTCTGATCTTCTTGGGAAATTGCAGCAGCTGAAGCTGCAACTCTTGCTCCAAGCAATAGTACTAGAAAAATGTAAACACAAGATTGGTCAATGATACATCAGATAAAATATCTCCTCCAAAAGATAGATATAACTAAATTTTTTAACTCCATAATTCTCAAGGATAGGAAGAGGAAATATTTGGAGCAATGATTGTAATTTTCTATCAAACATAATTTTTGAGTTGTAGCATTAGAAACAAAGCATCTCATGAGATGAGGAAAATTTAGCAATCCAACAATGTCTAAGCCCCTTTGAATTGAAAATCTTTAAAGAAGACGTTCAAGTGCTTTAAAGATTTCTGCAAACAACAATGAAAGCTCCTGTATTTCTTGGATTATTACGAAATTTGCAATCAACAGCACTTTGAAAGTCGCCTCAGTGAACTTTTTTGACAAGATGTCACCTCGTTAATGATAGGAACAGTTTCTATCAATCATAAAGTTGTTTATTATTGGTAAAAACAGTACGAAAATTATAACAAATGCTCCCATCAAAGGTAAACTCCTATTGTCCCAAATTAAAGGCCTAATCTGATATGGAAAACATACCTAGTAACTTATCTGTCTAAACTACTCAACATTAACCAATGACCAGAAGCCGAATCTGTGAGACCGTGGTTTAATAAATAAATATTAAATGATGTTTTTTTTAAACAAAATATAACAAACCGGATGAACCAACCGCAGTTCAACTACGTTTCTTCGGTTCTATAGGACTGTTAACCGACCTTGGTTGAACCAACTGCCAGACTAGCCGATTTTTGGCTGAATCGACCGGCCAGGTCATGTTTTCACTATACTGATGTAAATAGATTTGAGATCTGTTTTATCTCTCCTAATGTTGCAAGCAAATTTTTTATTGAGAAGATGTTGCATACAAGTTGATTCCTCCCATAATTAGGATATAAATGATTGGCCCACATAAATAAATCACAAGAGCTTTATAGGGTCTAATTTTGAGTCCTGGAAACTATCAGTGAACAACATGGGAAAAAAAGACTTTACAAATCATGCTCCTACCATACCAAATTGATGCATTAAATTACAAACACCATATGACACATGGAACAGAAAAGAAATAAAAAATGAAAGATTAGACACAAAACATACATGAAATATTTTGGGACGGAAATCATGAGTATGGATCCTCTCCAGTTACTAAACGGTTCCAACAGGACAAAGGCCCCGACCTAATAATCATTCACTTACCAGTTGGTACATTCGAAGCTAAATTTGATAGGACAAGTATAACGAGAGCAAGTATCGCTATTCCACTAGAATGATCAACTCGTGAATAAGGCTCCATCAATTCCCATAAAGCACTTGGAATTCCAGTTTTGTTGAATCCATCTACTGTGATAAACATTCCACAAAAGAATATCAAAAGTGAATATGAAACCTGTATCAACAAGAAGAAAAAAAGTCTAAGACATTTGTTCAATTTTCAACTAGCACAAGAATAATAATAGCCATGTTTTATAGTTTTTAAGTACCTTCTCTAAAGGAGGCCCAGCATCTTTGAAGTCAAGAACAATCAAAGCTAATGCGGCCGAAATTGCAGTCCACGACAAATTTAAACCAAGAAGCATTGCAATCAACATTCCTAATGTGATCATATAAACACAAGATTTCCACAGTCTACGCTTCCACTCAGCGCTTAAATAGTTCTTCCATTTTAAATAGATCAAATCATGTCCTTCTGTTGTTCTATCTACTTCGACCACGGTTTTTGAAGGACTAGTTTCCTCATTTGTTTGAGAAGCCAAGTCATTATTAGTCCCTTCCTTTGATGCAGTTGAATTTCTAGCAGAATCAATTGTGCTACCAACATGAAACCGATCAATTTCACTATCACTCGAAACTAATCGGTTTCGTAGATTATGAACTTGAGGAGAGTTTTGAATACTAGAAGGTTCAACTAGGTATCCATTCAACTCTTGAGAATTAAGTGCTGATGAATAATGAGACATTGTAGCTGGTGAAAATTTATGAGAATTAACCTCTTCTTCAGCTGCAACTTCAGCAATAGCATCCTCAATGTCTTTATGATCAGATAACAATTTCCAATACATAGCTATAAGAATCAAAGCATTAACTACAACTCCTATAAGCATTGCTGGAACAATACCAAGCAAAAACACTCCAAATGAAATTTTGCTTTGAACAGCTATAACAAGATTTTGAGGGTTACCAATTGGTGTAGCTGAGGAACCAATGTTAGCACTTGAAGCAAGTGCAAGCAAAAAAGGTTGAGGTGGTAAATTATGCTGTTTTGCAATTTTCAATATGAATTCAGTCAAAACAACACAAGAAGTGTCATTTGTGAAAAATGCACTTGATAAAGCTGAAATCAAACAGATTCTACAAAGTAAATCCTTTGGCCCTTTACTTTTCCAAGAAAGTAATTTTCCTATGTATTTAAACATGTCTGCTCTTTCAAGATATACACTAACAACCATTGTACCGAATAGAAGACCGAGAATCGGAAGATCGATTGCAGCATAAGCTTCGTCCGGACTTATAACTCTGAATATTACCATAAGCATTGCACCTAATAGGGATCCTGCTGTTCTACCAATTGGTAGAAAAGGAACTGCTGGAAAAACTGCTAATATCCAGAAAATTGCAAAGGCAATTGAACCTAGAACAACTTTTGGAATAGGAGCTAGTGCCATTATTTTGATTCAAAGATCAAAAGAATAAAACTCCGCCTTTAGGCCACTATGGAAATTTGGCTGTGGAAAATATTAGCAAAGATAATATCATCTTATATAACATTTATATTTAAGGAAAATAGAAGACTAATAAAACATCACAAAACGTTTACCACACACCTTGTAAGTTCATGTCAACTTCCTATCCCTAAGTTGGATTTTTGTCATCTGCATGAAAAACTATAAACTTTTGGAAAGAGTATATTTTTTTTTTAAGGAATAAGATAGTTAAAATTGTTCCTTTAAAAAAAAAAAAGATAGTTAAAATTGTAGCATGTATCCATATCTATATATATATATATATATATATATATATATATATATATATATATATATATATATATATATATATATGGATCATTGAGGTGTCTTCACACCTCAAAGTCACATCTTGAAACATGACACTATTTTATATGTGAACTGTGAATTATAATTATAATAATTATTAAAATAATAAACGGAAAAATCGTGTGAACTGTGAATTATAATTATAATAATTATTAAAATAATAAACGGAAAAATCGTGTGAACTTATCTCAGTTGTTAAAGACATTGTCTTATATATGTAAGGTTTGGAGTTTGAACCTTCAGACATCTCGGTTATTCACCTAATCTCGTTCATTGTGTTAATTATATAAAATACAATTATATTGGAAATATTATAAATTTTTAAAGATATTTAATGAAATTTATTAACATTAATGAAATGTTTTTATTAAAAAATCTTTAATATGCAAAAAACCATTAAAAATATGCATCATGCCCGTTGCGGAATTTTATTTGCAAAAGCAAACTTGTATGTATTGATATGAGAATGTTTATAGACTATTTAAAGTAAGAAATATCTGTTAAAAGACTATTTAAGTAAGGATTAAAAAATGAAAATAATTGGTAACTTGTAGAAAAGGTTACTTTTTTAAAGTTTCAATTTCAATACATTGAATGCACAATTTTCGAGACAAAATTTTTTATTTAGACTTCTTAACAACAAATTTTGTTAGCATTTCCCTTTATTTAAAAGATCAAACTCTATTTTATAAGCAAATTTTGTTATCAAACAATTTAATAGAAAAACGGTATATATGTCCCGTAAGTGTAGCTCAGTTGGTAGTTACCAAGGACAATGTTTGCAGGGGCCGGGGTTCGAACCCCGGATTCCCCACTTCTCTACACTTTAAAAAAGTGTGTGATCTTGCCACTAGGCTATTGAACCAAAAAGAAAAAGAAAAACGGTATGTATAGTGGAACTATGAGAAACCTCAAAATACAATGAGAAACCTCAAATTTGGGTATTGACTTCTTGCACTTCTAGTTTCGCGTCTAGTGATTCTAGTTTGATATCTAGTTTGCACTCCAAGTTTGGCATCTGGTTTGGTAAGTTTGGCATCAAATTTGGGTATTGACGTCTTGCACTCTAAATTTGGGTATTGACTTCTTGCAACCCAAATTAATTGGCATGCTTGTTTTTTCCGATCACAATCGATAACGAAATGTAGATATCTCTTTCAGGTGTTAAATTGGAGGAAGAAAAAAAAAACAAGTTCTTAAAATGGGGACCAAAATTTTTTATTCCAAAAAATGGGGGGACTGAAAAAGCATTTTAATAACAAAAGAATCCAACATTGCTCCTATATCCATATTGATGCTACATTAAGAAATGTTGCAATTTTAAAAACACTCTCGAGTATATTTCTTCTAGTGACCAGGATTTCATAGATAAGCCGGATTAGAATCATGTCAATGATGATATAAATTATAAGTCATTTACTCCATTTGTTTCAAATAGACAGAAGACAATGCAGCAGTCTAGAGGACAAAATAATGAACGCATTCACAACCGCGCCAAAAGTGGAATATCCAAAGCGTATTTCAAATAGACAAATATTTATTGGGAAGCAGTAATCATATAAATAACACTCCCTTAAAAAAAAGTATAAAAACGGTGGATTTTATGAGGGCTCAATTAAATCCATCATCGGCAGATTCATTCAAAACAAAAGTAAGAACAGTTACACATTCTTACACACAATTATTATCTATAATCATCACCAAGAACACACAAGTGCAGATTATCCATTGAAAACATCAAGACCATCAATTTGTCTAACATCAAGAATTGGAAGATTTTTAGATCTAATAAATTGTATTCAAACTTCACAGAATTTTGAAAACCCTTAACCATGATTGTTTATTAATATTAACACTACTGTTATCCTTAAAGTTTTCCTGTTCTGAACGATGAATCGCCACTATTAGAACCTGTTTTAATCTTCTTGTGAATCGCTCTCACTGTCTTGAAGAATTACCGAACAGGTGTTGAAGAATCGATTAAGGTCTATGAATCAAAAATTTATCATTGGATTTTGTCTCAAGGACAAGATTGTGTGTGAGAATGTGTAGATGTTCTTACTTTTATTTTTAATGAATCCAAAACATCGATTAAAACCGATAGTTAATTTTCCCTGCATAATATTTACTAAAAAAAAAAAAGTGCTCTTTAACTAATTTGCGTTTTCAGAGAGAATTATTTTTATTCTTCTTCGTCGTTCGTTTTCAGATGTTTGAACAACTTTGTTTGCATCTTCTCATTTTCAGGTTCCTCTTGTCTCTATCTACACACGCACGACATTATTATTGCTTTGTTATAGGTATTTCCATTCTAGTTATTATTGTTATTACTCCGCAAGAATTTTGGTAACTGATAAAAGAAGAGGGAAAAGGAGAAAGAATATCAGTAAAAGAAAAGGCAAAAAGCACGCCGTTGTTAAATAATTGCTCATTTCTTGTCCGCTAAATTGACTACACAGTGTCATGCCAATTTAGCACAACACGCACTCTGTCCAGCCCGGGGACGCGATAACCCATTTTGCTCTATTCAAACCTAAACCTTGTAACATGTAGTTGACCTTGAAAATTTTGCAAGTTCCCATTCGCATAAGATGGAGTCAAAGTCATTATCAACAAAATAATGCATAAAAAAGTTCCAAAACAATATGATTTACAATCGCTAATAACATACAATATTAGTAAAAAGGCCCTACATTTATATTTTCAAAAATCTCTGATTTTTCACACTCTAATAACAGGAAAAATCATCTTTTGAATAAGCAAGATTATCAATCATATCAAATCAACATTTATGGAAATTGTATAACGTTGAAACCAGAAACTTCACATGGATACTGAAACATCTTATGAGCTTCATTTGAGTGTGCTATTAACATAGAAAATATGTAGAATTAACACTAGCTTTCGAACATTGACCAAGCAAAGCTTAAAAGAAACTGAAACAAATCCAACCTACATCATTTGAAGTTATTGCGGAAAGCTAGTTTATGTTGACTTCCACATAAGGTATCCGGTAAATCCTTGCATGATCTCACAGATTCTCGTCATGAACATCGAAAATTTCAGTTTCAGCGTTTCATGCCTATAAATACATTAATATAATAATCGATCAAACTAAGCAACACCTACCTGATAAAATATCCTAATTCAAATAAAATGATTGAAAATGCACATCGGAGAAGTATTAGCTAGAAAATTACAAGTAATCATGAATTTTACAATGTCCAATGAGAGAGCTAAGAATTAACTATTTTATCAAGATTTTAAAACCAAAAAAGGATTGGAATATTTTTTGTTTGAACAATCTTATCTAAGCATTCTTTTTTTTTTTTAGCCAAGAAGAAAATTATAATAAAATAAAAAGAAAAGATACAAGGACTGGGGAGGGGGGGGGGCATGAGACCTGACCCAGTTACAATCCATATGGAAATATAACGTGATAAACCGTACCAAGTGGACCAGTCCTAATCTATTCTAACGAAAATTGACTAGTCACTAAGCATTCTGTTTTCATATAAACTGTACTTTAAAAACCTGCCTATGTTGGAAGCCTTCTCACTTATTATTATTATGAAAATTCAAGTCTGGTGCTACAACTAAAAACAATCAATCTTTATGAAATAAAGAATAGATATACATTCCAACACATTCAAAGCTTCCAAACATTAGTTCCATTTTAGAGGAGACTTTTAACATAGCAGAAAGCAAAGTTGTTAAATTTTTCGACATAGCCGCAGATAGTCTTCCCCTATTTTTACATGAATAAATCTAATTAGTTTGACTTTCAATATGATATATATTTTGTTGATATAGTTGATGCTAATAGATTCCATTAACAAAATTAGACATGAACACTTTATTTCTGACTTTCAATTCCATGATATGATGATGATATCTGTAACTGACTGACTGTGATATGGTTGGATGAAAATCAGAATGTAGTTTATATTACATAACATAGAAGTAGAACCAAGCAAATGCATAGCATAATTAACAACCCACTAATACACATGAATCCAACCTATGATTGAAAGTACTTTAGTAACTACTCCAACATTCAATAACTGTTATCCTTTCTATTTTCCCCTCTTCTTTTATCAGCTGCTGGTCCCATATCAGTTGCTACGGCACTGGCAGCCTCCAATTCTTCCTTCTCCAGGTTAGCTAAAGCCTGGGCAAGACTCAATTTAGTCTAAAAAAAAATATGCAAATCATATTGTATTACATGCTGAATATACAGAGAAAAAAGGTATTTATGCTATTTTACTCTAACAAACTAGGATTAGGATAAGGCTAACAAGGTTACATGCAGTCTAATTCGATATGTTTTGTCCTCTCATGGAATGATGAATTTGCAGCATTGTGGCTTGCTGACTGGTTGTCATAGTAAAGGAGTGCAGGGATGTGGAAAGATAGATTGAAATCATTTTAGAAGAGACTTTTAACATAGCAGAAAGCAACATTGTTAAATTTTTCGACGTAGCCACACATAGTCTAACCCTATTTTTACATGAATAAATATAATTAGTTTGGAAATTTGTAATACCAAGTATATTATGTTTTCTCAATGCTTTTTGAGACTAAGATTAGTATTATTATTGTCATAAGAAAAGGACATTCCACAAAATAATGTAAGTCGGAACTAAGCAGATTTAAGGCAGATTGCAAGTGAGAAAATGAGTTTACCCAACAAAATGCAAGAACTGTTGCACTTTAATTTTGATGGAACCGATACTATAACTCGTGCTTCCCCATTTTCCAAGTGTTCTGCTGCACACCAAACATGAAAATTAAATATAAGCAACATATTTGTTTGAAATTAAACTTATATGTAAGCTGATCTATCCTCTTCCTAGCTAGATAGTGCAATATTTCTTCTCTCATATTGTCATTGAAGGTTATGCACATTTCTAAAGAAAATCATTGAGTGTACTAATTTTATAATAAAATGAGCTTTATTACTAGTTAGCTGAGTTTTTTTTTTCTTTTGAAACTAGTTAGGTGAGTTGAGAATTGAGATACCATATATAAAGGTATATTAATTGAAAAAAGTATGCGAAGTTTCATTGGTAATCTAAAATGACAAACAATATGAGACAAACAAATATTTCAAACGTGATACTTAAATTGAGACAGATGAAGTACTTCAAATAAACATGAGCTAATCTATCATAGTAACGGATGACTGTATGAATCAATATGTTGTGAAAGTGACTCAAAATTGGAGTTTGGAGGCCAAAATTGATGTTTGCTGAAAGTACAAATCGGTGGCCGATTTGGAAAATCGGTGGCCGATTTGGAAAATCGGTGGCCGATTTTGGCTGCCTTTTGGGAGGCTTTCTGTTCGGGAAAAATCGGTGGCCGATTGGGAAAAATCGGTGGCCGATTTCGCGTGCTGTTATTTTTCAGAAACGTATTTTTGGGCCAGATTTGTTACAATTTTATGGGAGTTTCTTTTACTATAAATATAGGCCTTGTATCAGACTATTTTGAGAGATAGAGGGGGCTGAAACAAGGGTTTAGAAATCAAACTAGGGTTTGTATAGAGTTTGTCTCTTGGCAACAAACTAGGGTTTGAAGGTTGATTCACCTTGGGAAACACTATTAGGATTGAGTCTCTTGGTTACAGGAAGAGGCTGGGATTTGGGTAGAATTAGGCGGGAGACTTATTCTTGTAACCCATTGAAATCTCTTTTGTAACGTTACTCATCATATAGTGGAACGGAGGGCTGCTCTCTCCCCCAGACTAGGTCAATTTGGACCGAACTGGGTAAACAGATTCTTTTGTGTTCTCTCTGCTTTTCTCTCGCTGTTTTTCTACTTTTGCTTGTTTAATTGCAATTCACTTTGATATTGGTTGCTTAATTATCCCTTGCTCCACACATCAAGTTTGTTATTGGTGTGTTTTCTCATCGAATCATCAACACAATATTTCAAGAGATACAAATATATAGGATTTGAAATTCAGTTTCAAACATATATAAGCAAGTATTTGTGTGCCAAAGTAGGTACCTGATCATATTGTAGAGAATAGAAGAACTAGTGAATGCCTTTGCATTTCATGTTATTATCTCGTTGTCAATTATTATGCATTGAATGTGGCGAATCTTTTCCCAATCTTCTCCATTCGGTTTTTGAAAACGATGTTTGAGCAACGGACAGTTGCCCCAGATTTGTAGAGTTGAAATGGATTTGGGCAGACCCTCCTCTGGTAAGCATTCGAGTAACGGGCTGCTGGAAAGATACAATGTTGTAAGAGAGGAGAGATGGGAGAGACCCGAGTAATTCAATCTCTTAAGATTTGGACACCAAGTGATGGATAGGGAAGTGAGAGAATGTGGAAGAAACCCTTGATCAGGAAAAGACTCCATATCCGCTTCTCCGATATACAAAGAAAGTAGAGAAGTTGTTGTTGCCAAAGCGCATTTCAGTGATGCCAAAAGTTTGGAGCAATTGCGAAGACGCAGCTGTTTTAAGTTTGAAGGCAAACCTCCATCAGAGAACAACTCTAGTTGCGGACAATCCTGTATCATTAGATGATACATCGATGGAAGGAGAATGTGCATGCATTCAGGCAATGATTTCAAGTTCTCCAATTTATAAAATTGACATGCTACTAGCTCAGGTGCATTGAGTCCTCCTTTTGGAAATGACACAAATTTAGGACAATTGGATATTTGAAAAAGTTTGAGATTGTGAGTTTTCTCTTGTGAAACCATCTCAAGATTATTACAGTCTCTAAATTGGAGCTCCTTTAATTTTGGGAACAAATCAAGAGGAAATGTAGTTAGAGAGTCACAACTACTCCAGATGTACAATCCTACAAGGAAATTGTAGCAACAATGTACTGGAATGTTCATCATAGGGCAAGAATTAATTTTCATTCTTTCAAGAGAAATATTGGGTATGATAGCCTCAATTCTCTCAAGCAGTGATGTTTCCATGCAGTATCCAGCAATCTTGAGAATTTTCAAAGTATCTGGATGGTAATCAAATTGAAGCTTTCCGCAATCATTCAGATGTAATTCATGAATGAATGGAGTCCTAGGAACAGAAGCCACAAGTTGTTCACAATGAGAAACTTCTAGCATAATTAAACCAGGAAGTTCCTCTGGTAAATACTCTCTGAGATTTGGACAATTTTTTAAAGAAAGCTTTTGAAGATGTGGAAAAGCATTTGTCACAGTTTTGCATTCCCATTCTTCCCATTCACACATATCCTCAAATTGTAAAGTTTCCAAGGATGGAAATGGAACAGTTGAAGAGCTACTTCCATAAAACTCGGTGCCAATAAACACTACACTAGATAGCCCTATAATGCTTAGTTTCTTGAGAGATGGTAAAATTCCAAGAGGAGGCAACAAGAGACATTTTTCACAGTTACTCAACTTCAAGGACACTAAATTAGATAGTGAATCATCTCCAAACCAATATGGAAATCTTGTTCCACCATAGCTCATAATTGATAGTTCCTTCAAGTGTTCTGAAGGTTGTAGCTTCTCAAGCACTTCCCTTTCTTGCACCGAGTTTTCATTGTTTGCATTCCATTCTAACTCTAGCTTCACAATGTGTATTTTATTTTTCAAGTTTGTTGCCAATGCATCAAAGGGATTGGCAGTATTCTGCAACTCAGAAATTGATAGTGTTCCATGAAGATTTAGTTCACCTAACTGTTGAATATTGGACTCACAATCACTACCTTTTTCTACACAGAATGAATTCAACACTTGAAGATTCTTCAATTTTCCAAAATGCATCGGCATATTTCTCACTTTAGTTGCACTAAAATCAAGATAACGCAAATTAACGAGTTTATGAAATTTTGAAGGCAACTCCTTCAAAAATTGACAATTCTTCAACTTCAATGTTTGCAAATTAAAGAGAGAACATATTGAATCCGGTAGCTTTTTTATGTTCGTATCAGAAAGGTCAAGATAACGGAGATGTTTAAAGTTTCCTATAGTGTCAGGAACCTCAACCATAGTCCAATAACGAGACAGAGATAAAGTGCGTAAGAACTTAAACTTGGGAAGCAAGTCATGCAACAAAGGGCCAGACATCCAGAATTCATTGAGAAAAGATGGCACTTTGCGGTTTCTGCTAAATGGTAGAAATGTACGCAATTTTTCAGCTTTACATAAGGCCTCAAACCTCTTGGAAGATTCATATCTATGTCTTAAAAATGAAAAATGACGAGTAACTTTCGATAAATTTTGTGCTTCTTCAACTTCCAACCTGAAACAAAAATCACCACATACATATTTTGCCAAATCATTGAGAAGATCATGCATGACAAAACATGTTTGGTCTTGACTTGATTGTTGAAAAAAAGACCTCGATAACAGATCATCAAAGTACTCTTCGCCAATTTCTTCCATACTCTTACTATGTTGAGGACATTGTAGAAAATTTTCAGCCATCCATAATAAAATTAAATGCTCCTTTTCAAACACCAAATCTTTTGGAAATAAAGAGCAATAAGCAAAACATCTCTTCAAATGAGAAGGAAGGTGATGATAGCTCAGTCTTAAAGCGGGGATAATATTGCTAACCTCTTCAGGTAAGTCCCATATCTCGCTTTCCAGTGTAGTTTTCCATTCCACCAAAGATGATTTTGTGTACAAGAGACTTCCAACTGTTTTCAAGGCTAGAGGTAATCCCGTACATTTTCCAACTATCTTTTTACCAATATCCTCCAACTCAGGATTCAATTGAGGATTTTCATCTTGGAATGCGTGTTTAGAAAATAATAGCCAGCAATGTTCTTCTTTTAACCTTTCGAGCTGATGTATTTTAGTTGACCGCATGGTCGAAGAAGCAACTTTCATACTACGCGTAGTGACGATAATTTTGCTTCCACGGGATCCATAATTAAAAGGAGTCTGCAAACATTCCCATTCGTCACATTTTTCACTCCAAACATCATCCAAAACAAGAAGAAATCTCCTCCCTGACAATTTTTCCTTCAACCTTTCTTGAACCATATTTAAGTCTCTACTATCATCAGTTGATCTGGTGATACCCTCAAGAATAGCTCTTGTTACCTTGAAAACATCAAATTCGTCGGAAATACAAACCCAAGCTTTGACATCAAATTCATCCACCATCTTTGAGTCATTATATAAGTGTTGAGCAAGCAAGGTCTTACCCAACCCACCCATACCAACAATAGAAACTATAGAAAATTGTGTTTCATTGTCAGTATGAGATATCAACCAATTCAATATAATGTCTTTGTCCACATCTCTACCATATAAAACAGTTTCACCCAGCAAAGATGTGGATGGCAATTTTCGCGACACTTGACTACATGATCCAACACCAAAAGCACTGCTAGTACTACTACTAGCCTCTTTCAAACCTAATATATCCTTTTTGCTAGCAAGATATTCTAGGTTATCAAGTACTTCTTGCATCTTTGATTCAATTTCTTTGTCAAATGAATTTGTAGAAACATTCAAAAAACTCCATACCTTGTTAGGACTAGATTGAGATTCAGCTTCGAGTTTGCATTGAAAGGCTTGAATGTCAATTTCATCTAATAAATCTTCTGCTTCAAACACAACATCTTTGACAGCATCGAGCCATGCTTTCACATGTTGATTTCTGATCTGCTTTTGTTCTGCATCATCGATCACAGCGTTGATGGATAGAAGCATGATGTTGAGTTTCTTGAGAAGCTTCTCATTGAATTTTCTTCCTTGAAAGTAGTCCACAACTTCAGGAGAAGCCAACCTGTCAAATGCAACCTGAAGGGAAGCTGAAAGAAGAGCACTGCCAATAAATTCAACAGCCATAGCACAAAAGGGGAGGAGCCTGATGAAAAAGAAAAAACTATTGCAAATATGAAATTCAGCTTATGCAAGTGACTCAATGATAATACTAATTAGCAATTTTGTGAATGATGACTTGCAATACATCATGGTTAGTAAATGTCATTATCTTTGATGAGAGTCATCCATTATATGTTGAATCTTCCAAGCAATACAGTTATGGTGTGAAAAGTCATTAGTGCTAATGAATGATGGTGCTGAGAAAATACATGGTGGGTTGTTGGGACATTGTCAATTTCATTAAATTCTGCTATTATTTACTTTCCTGCTAGTAGTTTCTAAAATTTCAGTAATTGTGCACTATAGATTTTCTTATTCATTTTCTTTTTCTATTAAGGAAGCAATTACTCTGTTGGTCCTAAATTATAAGTTGTCTTGATCATTTCACATATAAAAAATGTAATTAATTTTATTTAAAAAAAGTGAAATTATGAATTGGTACTTTAAGAAGTTATTTTTCATTAATAGTATAAGAAAGATAAATTAAAAATGTTTGAAAAGATAGACTGATAAATAGTTAAGAGTTTTTACAAAAAGGAGAATTACAAAAAGGGAGTATTTACAAAAAGGAGAATTTATTTGCTGAAATATTGTAAAAGTGTGGACTTAGTGGAGTTTGAAATTATGGTGTGAAGTGAGGAGCTATTAACTTACCTTTTATCCAAGCGAAGTTTCCATGCTACTAGTTTCTAATAATTTCAATTATTTTTTTTGACAAACAATAATTTCAATAATTTAATCAATAATTAATATATATATATATATATATATATATATATATATTAAAAAAAATTATATTTTACTCAATTTACATTGTACTCAGAAAATTACATACATACTTTATAATTATCCTCTACACGATTTTATGTATGATATCGTTGAATAATTGATTAATTATGAATGTTGTCGAACACATCTCTCTTAATATAAGTTACGAGAGAATCAGTTCATCCATTTAATCTCTATTTGATTACACAATTTAGTCTTCACAATCTTCAATCATTAGAAAGAGTTGTGACATTTATGAAATAATTGGTTCATCCATTCATCCTCTGCTTTGATTTTGAATTGTAAAACCGATGAATTAATTAATATAAGGAATTAGGAAAATGATACACTAATTAATTAATTAATTAAAAATTATAATACCAGCTCTCATTGGACTAATTAATATTACAATAATAGCCATTCACTAAACTAATTAATTAATAATATGCTACAAGACATTATAATACTTGTTGTCGCATGAGCTACTGCAATTGTCAGTCATAAGCTTTGTCTCACCTCAGCATGCTTTAACTACATAGCTAGGAAAAAAGTGAGAGCAAGGGCAAGTGTGTGCGCGCGCGCATGCGTGCGTGTGGAGGGGTGTTTCAACGTGAGATAAACAGAATAAATTGAATGTAAAATTAAGAATTGAGGAGGTTCACTTTAACCCCCCTAACCTTTATGTAGGTCCGTCAGTGTGGGTGAGGCTTTAGGTTTGTTATCAACAATGTATTAGGTTTTAAACGGTAGAAAACTGGAGAAGGTTTTCACAAGAGGGAATTCACTCCCCTTTTTTACCTCTACCTTGATGTGGCTATTATGTGATTCAAATCCTTGTTGTTTTGCCTAATTATAGCTTAATTTATTATGATCATAAAGAAGAATGCTCGAATTTTCTTCAGCATTAAATGCTTGAAACTCCAAATTAATCACATATGCTATTATAACCACAAAATTCTCCACGAAAGTCACTGCATATTTTCCACATTTATTTTACTTTGTATGCCAGTTCCTTTGTCTGAAAAAGGAATGAATTCACATGTTATGACTTCTGAGGGTGGAATATATGACATTCGAGTTTCATTTGTGGTTAATCCAATGTTCAGGTAAGTTTAGTTCTTCGAGATTCATTGTTAAAAGAAAAAATTAAACTGCAAACTTTTTTTAAGAGAAAGGCACCACCAAAAGAAAGGCACCACCAAAAGCAAAAGCAAAAGCAATCAGAATAAATTACACGTGAACATCCATACAAAGTAACTGATGTTTTCACCAATCGTGATAACAGTAAATAAACATTAAATAATGAAAAATATGTTGATCTTTTAAAATTTAATAATGAAAAATTCCATCTTATGTTCTAGCGTTTCTTTGCCTTGTTTAATTAATTAATATATTTTCTATGCATTTCATTTTTTTTTTTTTGTTAGAAAGAATATGTTATGAGATTTCTGAAATGAAAAAAAATGAGAATTTCTTATGATAAAGAGGATCAAATTACACACAAAAAGTTATACCGATAGGTACACTAGTTCAATAACATCTAATAAATAAATCGTTTAATTGAAAGTTATCATATAGATGATCATATATATAATTTTAACATTAATCTACAATCATTTTCTATATCGTCAGTGTAATTGGTTATAATATAAATTTATAGATTAATGTCAAATTTTATATATATATTATTAATTAACTTTCAATTTAATGGTTAATTTTGAAAAAAATTTATCCATTGTAATGTTATTAAATAGGTATAACTATTGGTGTAATTCTTCGAGTGTAATTTCATCCTTTCATATATATGCCTGTAAAAAAAATCAATGAAATTTCATAAAAGTGGTATATATCCTGTAACAGCTCACAGCTGTTCCTGCTCTTTGTGTTTCCACGTGAAATTTTGGTCAAACAATCTCCAATTATTTATCTAATTTTTTTACAACCTTTTCTTTTTATAATAATCAAAATAAAATCTCATTTATAATTGCATATTTTAAATAAACACTCAGAACATTTAGATGAGTCTATCTCACATTTAAGTTCAACAAAATTTGAGAAAATAATCTTTGCAGTTGCGCGCACGGAACATACGTTATTTATGCAAAAATAAAAACATTAAATAAATTGAGACACTGAAGTTTGATGTATATAAGAATTTACCTTTAAAAACAAAACAAAAAATGTATAAAACTGCATATTATTGAATGTTCATAAACTCATCCTTGTGGTTTATTACATGAAGCAATAATGTCTTATTTTAAATAAACTCATGCTTTTACAGAT
The DNA here is from genome assembly GCF_051527215.1 of Medicago sativa. Classification (NCBI taxonomy): domain Eukaryota; kingdom Viridiplantae; phylum Streptophyta; class Magnoliopsida; order Fabales; family Fabaceae; genus Medicago; species Medicago sativa. The sequence continues at coordinate 30,316,965 of NC_140756.1, read as the reverse complement.
AAATCATCTAAAAGAGTTGAGCTACTAAGTGACTCCATTGGACATGCTCTTACAGAGTTACAGTTTATGCAAAATGAAGCTTGCCCCATTTTTTAGCTGCAAAGTAAGCACCGCGGTGGGAACATGCACATAATTAGGAGAAAGTTCGAATGAGAAATTCTGCAGCAGCAATGAAATTTCTATCTTTGCTTCTAATAAGGCAAAGTTTTGTCCAAGACAAATTCTAGGACCCCATCCAAAAGGGAAATAAGAAACTTCTTTATGATCACAACCCAATTAGAAATGATATTGAACTTAATTTTGAGCTTAATTACAAGTGTGTGCGCGCGCAGGGATGGAGCCAGGAATTTAAAGCTAGGGGGACCGAGTATATGGAACATAATTTGATTAAAAAATAATTGTTTGAATACAAAAGGTATATAAGAAACCCTAAACTAATATTTTCTTTTTTGATAGATAGACGAATTGACAAAATTATTATAAACTCACGCACATAAATATCGGACGGGGTTAGAACCCCGATCATTGTGTCCGATCAAACAATTTTGGAAAATTTTGTCATTTAAGCTAGAACTTGTAGGCAATTTATAACTATATTTAGTATGAGAGGAATTAATCTGTAAGTATAGTCAACATACAAGTGTTGACTTAAAATGTGTTATGGGGAGGACTATATCATTATATTTTACGAAATTTGAGATAATTTAAAATAATATAAAGTATAAAACTTTTTTGAGAGATATAAAGTATAAAACTATTGATATTAGTTGTCAATTAATCTAATAACATAGTAAAAGAAATATACATTTTTTGATAGAAAGAATAGACATATTAATTAGATTAATTGGGGGGATCATCACCTAATACATACCTTACTAAACATTTTAACTTAGTTAATTGTAGCATATAAAAAAAAAATATTGCAAATGTAGGGGGGGCCATGGCCCCAAAAGCCCCCCCCCCCCCCCCCCCCCCCCCCCCAACACCACCTCCATACTGCGCGCGCGTGCGTGCGTGCGTGGAAGGATAATATTACTAAAATGGGGAGTGACGTTAGCATTGGTTTGGTTTATCGGAATTTGGATCTCAAAATTAAAATCTGAAAACCAAACCAAACTATATCGGTTCTGGTTGGTTCGGTTCGGTTTCGAATGGAACCAAATAAGGTCAGATATTTTTTTCGGTTTACTTCGGTTTGTATTTTAGGTTTTGTCCAAACCACCGTATATATCCACATAGAATGACAAACCAAACAATTATTTGTTCTAATCATCATCTTTCAGATGACGTGCTAAAATTACGAATGATATGCACATCGAATGACAAACCAAACAATTGAATAGTCATTACATAAGATATGAGGCTTTTGAAGAACCCATTGACTTTTCTACTACATGGCAACAATTCTTTTGTTTATCGTAAAAAATTGCAATTTTATAATTTTAGAAAGTAAATTTATTAAAATTTCTTAAATTCATATATTCTTATTTATGCCCCTGATTCATAAAAGGTAAGGTTTTTTATGGGCCAAGTTAAGAATGCAAGTCTAGCGAGACTCAATAACAAATTCTGCTCTTTACCCAAATGGTTTTGCTCACTCCCAAAGTAAAAGTCCAAAATGCCCCTACGCAACTTAACATGCGCTAGTGTATTTTGAACTTATGTTAAGTCGCGCTACGTAACTTAACATGCGCTAGTGTATTTTGAACTAGCGCATGTTAACATGAGCTAGTGTATTTTGAACGATATAACTAGCGCATGTTAACTCACGCTACGCATGTTAAGTTGCGTAGGGGCATTTTGGACTTTTACTTTGGGAGTGAGCAAAACTATTTGGGTAAAGAGCAGAATTCCTCAATAACGGCACTTTAAATGAAAAATCTTTTTTGAACATCAAAACTCTCGTATCAATCCAAAAAAAAATTCAAGCTTCTGCTACCACAAGGAAAATGGTAAACCGTATTTTAGCTTTGAAAGATGACCAAGGTGTCAAAGTTACGGACAACTCAGGTATGAGTACCATAGCAAAGAATTATTTTCTGGAATTGTTTCAAAGAAAGATTAGTAACACGACACTTGTGGTGGAGGCAATTCGGCATTTCCATTACTTACGATGCATCCAGACAAATGCCCAGGTTTGGATGGCTATAACCTGCGGTTTCGTTAACACTCTAGGAGTTCTTGTAGTGAAGACATGTTTAAGGATTGATGTGATGTGTGTTGCTTGATACCAGTCAATTCCCAACATCTTTGAATTCATCCAATATTGCTCTCATTCTTAATGGTAATTCCCAAACTACTATGAAATATTGCCTGCCTATTGCCCTGTGTAACGTCTTGTATAAAATAATCTCTAAAGTGCTTGCAAACAAATTGAAAGTTTTCCTCCCTATAAGTATTTTTGATACTCAATCTGTTTTTGTTCAAGGTCGATCAATTCTTGATAATGTCATGGTGGCTATCGAGGTTATCCATTATATGAAGACTTAGATGAAGGATAATGATGGTTGTGTTACGCTTAAGTTGAACATCAGTGAAGCGTATGATCGCATTGATTGGCTGATTATGTATGTGGAAACAACTTACTATTTGGTAATTGTCAACAATGAAACGGTGGGACCTATTTATTTTGGGGCGTGGTTTACGACAAGGAGACTCGTTATCCCCTTATCTTTCCATCTTTTGTGCAGAGGGTCCTTCAAGTTTTAGTTAATCACTTTGAAAATTATGATTCTTGAAACATAGTAGATAGTCTTATAATTATAGCTCGGTTGGTAGTTGCATGGACATTGATTTGATGAAAGCTAAGTTCAAATCCTAGATTACTCAGTTCTCCACGCTCATAGTGTGTAAGTCTAGTCACTAGACTTGACAAAAAAAAAAAACAGTGGATGGTTAACGAATCAACTAATTACAGTTAAAACTCTATAAATTAATAATGTCAGGACCGGAAAAATTTATTAATTTAGAGAGTTATTAATTTATCGATAAATTAATAATTATTAATTTAAAGAGTTTTTAAGTAATTATACTGTACATACCAAACAAAAAGGCAAATTAGTCTATGCCTCTTAGAATTACGTTACAGCGAACCTTGAGACTCAACGTAAATTAGTAACTACTGTGTTCATATGCATTGGAAATCAATAATGACTTTTGAAGTACAACAAATGTAAACAAGAGGAACAAATGTGTTCAATGTATTCTTAATATATTTTTTTTTCAGTTTCTATGGATTATTAATTTATGATTTTCTTGGGACCGAAAATTATAAAGGGATCTCCCGAAAAATTATTATCTTATTATTTTATCGAGTTTTTCAATTTTTTACATTGGCCCAAGTCGGGACCGGACAAATTTATTATTTTAGAGAGTTTATTAATTTATCGAGTATTAATTTAAAGAGTTTCTACTGTATAGTGATGATTTTAAAACCCACACCATCGCTTGTTGCTTGTTCTGTTTGCTAAAAGTTTGGAAAAGTGGCAAAAACTGCATAATTCAAGAAAAGGAAAACGTGGTTGGTAGAGGATTGAAGAAAATATTCCAGTGCTCGGAGGAAGAAAAAAATTCCAAATTGTGAAATTGAATGGTGACCGAATGTCATTATTTTTCTAATTTTATCGTGTATGAATTAAAATATGAACACAGCTGACTTTTTTTAATCATTTTTCACGTGCCTGTCAAAGTTTTAAAACTTAACCAATTTAAATAAAATAAAATAAAAAAGATAGAAGATAACGGTTGAATCTGAATATGTAAAGAATGTTAAAGGACCTGTGAAGCAATTTTGCCTATATTTTTTTTACAAAAGCAGACACAGAATCAAACAACTAAACTTATGCTTAAGCAATGGAAGTAGTATGTCTTAATCGCTATGAGCCTGAACTAGAACTAAAGTATGGAACCTCTTATAGGCAAGGGAATAAAATCACGAGAATTTCCCATAACAAAAATTTCTGGAGCAGATTAAAAACTTCAAAAAGGTATAAATAGGGACAGAAACTACACGAGCTTAAATGGCAACTACAAACAAAGAAAGCAATCTCTTTAATTCACTGAGGCATTTGAGAGTGTGGTCCACCTTGTTGCGAGTTTGGAGGCATCCCAGGTTGATTTCCAGACTGCAGTATAAGTAAAATTAAGAATTAGTTCCCTTCAAAATTGGACCTTAAACTTCCAAGAACAAATCAATTAATCATGAAACTATAAATACGATCATGCAATCTATTAATGCATTTAATCAGCAGCATATTACCAATTAGGATAGCATGTTAAGATAAGATAGACCTATTTTATATTATGCAAGAACACATACTGCATGTTTGATTCGCAAACAGTAAGTACTGGTACAAGATAGGACTATACTGGAGAGAAAGAGGTAATTTTTTTATGCTGGAAAATAAAAATGGCATTTTCGTATTTTTAATAGTCATTACTCTGCACAAAAAGTTGTCTCATGGTTTAGTGATGGAAAAGGATTTATGTTTGTGTTCAGTCCATTGTTACTGTTTTGTTCAGTCTCACGATCAGTTTCTAAATCAAACAAGAGTACAAAAAATTGTTCAGTTCAGTCCCGTTTTTTAGCAACTCAAACGCACGCTTAGGAAACTAAATGAAAGTAACATAGACCTCGCAATCAGTCGACAGTAAGAAATTGAGACAAATGGTAAAACATGTCCGGATTACAAAAATGTAATTCAGACATGTTCACCCTAAGTTTCCACACAATATTAAACCTATTCTTTGGAGCTTGAAGACCTTGAGCACCAGTTTCAGCGATTCTATAGGCAATAAAATGTTGCTTAAGATCATCAAGTCTAACAGCCATTTCTTGACACTTTTTATTAGTTTCATACATACAAATATTTATTCTAGAGACAAAACAGAAACGAAATGAAAGGAACTTTTTTCATTATTTACGAGTCATGAACATGCTGTACGAAAAAGTGGAACCAAATATAAATGCATACTCCTATACCCTTTTCTCAGCTGTGCCAAGCTACATCTCTTGTGAAATATAAAGAGAAAGTGGAAATAGGAAGGGAGCGGATGTAGACATGGGAAAAGTTGGTGTTTAAATACAGACAGATAATATTTCTGTTGTGATACCATAACACAGTTTAAGGAGAAGTATAATTTTATGATAAAAGAAGAGGATAGTATAATTTATGATAAAAGAAGAGGATCAAAACCCAAATAGGTTTCAACTTACAAACAACTGAACTTAGAAGCATGATGTGAAAATACGCAGTTTATGAAGCAACATATTATCTTACCTGGTAAGGATTATACCCTTGCATCATGGGCATTTGTCCACCTTGTGGTCTGTTAAATGGAGCACCATGAGGATAATTGTTATTTGGTGGCCCTTGCATATTGTTTGGGAAACCTCCCATGGGTGGTCCTCCACTTGTAGACAAGGATCCTGAATGCATTTGATTCATGCCCCCATAATGACCTTGTGGCATTGGAGGACCCATACCTTGCATCCCCTGAAGGACAAAATTAATTGGTTCTGTTAAATGTGCATTTCAAAATTAGAGATACCCTATCAACCACTATCTGTTAAGTTAGAGCACATTTACTTGAGTGGTTTACTTTCTTATTGTACTCTCCCTATTGACATGTGTCGCGGGTGTTGGGTTTATCTATTTGACTTCAATTTGGCATTTTTAACTTCAATTTTAAAAATGAGTTCAGATTTTGTTTCATCTAATTATCCTTTATATTTAGTGAAAATTATAGTGAATTTAAAAGAAACTATGCATATTAGGGAGGAAAAAAAACCTGCAATGCATGGCCAACTCTCTCATTACTAAAAACCTACATCACAATTATTTGTCAAATGAAATATTTCACTAGCCGTGCACAACACCAACTACAAAATTGAAGTTAAACTGTCACTGTCTGTTAAGTTAGAGCATATTTACTTGAGTGGTTAACTGTCTTACTGTACTCTCCCTGTTGACATGTGTCGCCAGTGTTGGGTTTATCTATTTGACTTCAATTTGGCATTCTTAACTTCAATTTTAAAAATGAGTCCAGATTTTGTTTCACCTAATTATCCTTTATATTTAGTGAAAAATTATAGTGAATTTAAAAGAAACTATGCATATTAGTGAAAAACCTGCAATGCATGGCCTACTCTCTCATTGCTAAAAACCTACATCACAATTATTTGTTAAACTTAAATATTTCACTAGCCGTGTACGACACCAACTACAAAATTCAAGTTAAACTGCCACAGCAAGAGGTTCAATTTATTTTTATTTTTATTTTTTAAAATTAGAGGTTCAAATTTGTTGAAACTTATATATCTGCTATGTCTTAGTTTATACAAAAAAAATGTAATAGCCAGTGCAACAACTACAACTACAATTCTTGCAAAAGCAGAAAAGAAATCCGTGTGTGCATCAAGAAACCTATCTCTTGACAAATTATTTAAATATGCAACGCAATGCACACACAAAAATGTCCTCATGAAAATTGATTGAAACTATGTAATACATGTGTAGATTGTCTGTGTATTGGGCTACCAAATAGGAGAGCTATTCTCTTAAGTAGATCATATAATTATTTGATTGGCATGCATTATACAGAGACCCTTTTAATGATGGTGTGAATTGCTTGCAGCACATATATAAAACATGAGACAGCAGTTACAGAAAGAGATGGCTGACATTTTTCAATTGTTTAAAGAGCATGCATCTGCTCAATGTGCAAGGCAATCAATAACATTCCGCTTATATTTTAAAGAAAACCACAGTAAAATAAATAGCTCAACTTAGCTGGCTAAGAGCCTAAGAGAGGTCGAATAACATAAAGAGATGCTAAAATAAGGAGAAAGTAAAGCATCTTTTTTTTTTTTTTTAACAGTGGCCAACCACATGGATATTCTACACCTTCCTTCCAAAAGACTTCAAGTTACAACTATCAGAGGCTGTCGAAATACGCATTATATCATGCTAATCTTGCAAGAATATATCAACCAAAACACCCATCATCTAGACCCCAGCAGCCCCCCACATATACACAACTCAAACAATCTAACGCTTGAGGTAGGAACCGCCTCCAGATAATTTCACCATGTTAATAAATATAAAAATAAAAATCAGAATAAAAGATCATTGAACACATACCATAGGTCCTGGAATTGGCATTGGATGAGATGTAGGCACTGGTAAAGATCCTGGCATTCCATGTGGCATTTGGGGGGGTGGGCGGGGCAAATGTTGGTGAGGGACCATAGAGGAATGGGAAGAGTGTTGTATCTGTGGCATATTTGGAGGCATAGGCAAAGGGCCCATATGTTGTTGTAGCTGTTGCTGATGTTGTGGAATCTGCTGTGGATTCTGTTGGAATGGTTGTTGTTGGTTGGGGTTAAGAAGAGAGGGATGTGGACCCGGGGGAAGAGGAGGAGCACCTATTGAACCAGGATGGGGCTGCTTCTGCTCCCCTTGAGACCCATCAAAAGAAGGAATAGGTAAGGGCATTGCAACTCCAACACCTGGAATGGTACCCTCATTACGAGTCATCAGCCCAGGGGGAAATGGTCCTGGAGTTGTTGGGCCTTCAGGCATTACAAAATGGCCAGGTACACGACCAGCAACAGGATTTTGCTCGGCATATCCTGACAGATGAACATATTCAAACTAATGTCAAATAATTTATTAATTGCTATTGTTATAGGCCATTTTTCTAACTAAAGAACTACCATCCAAGCCTACAATAAAGGCCCTTCAAATATTACAAACTCTAGCTCAGTTAAAATAATAGTTTAATACTGAAAGAGTGCACTTATATGGATTAGCATAGATACATTCGAGTAATATTACATCCTTCTGTAAACAGAAAGAACGGTTGGGAGTTAGCTTAACTGCTACATAATGTAAGGTGAATGTACGGCTGGTATTTATCTTAACTTTTAAGAAATTGTAACTAAATGTATAAGATCTATAGGTTCTGTTGACCCAGGATTTACCTATATATAATGTGTTGTATTCTTCTCAGATTTAGATAAACAAAACTTAAGATTCAGTTCAACATCTATCTATCTATCTATCTATCTCTCATTCTCTTTCGACCATATAAGACTACTAGTCCAGAAATGTAGAACAAAGAAAGCAACCTGAGCCTACTAACTATGAAATTCAGTAATTAGATGACAACAATTGACAGCAGAAGATTTTGATTTTAAACTGAAGAGTAGCATACTGCATCATTTTCCTTGATTGGAATAAAGCATACCTTGAATGCCATTGTTATATCTACTATCACGGGCACTGTCTCCCGGCCTGTTTCTAGACCAAAACTTTGTTGTATGATCACTGCTACCACTGCATGAGAAAATATTAATGTCATGACATATAACTTGAAGTTGGTTATCACTTTCTTCATATAGCTACAGACTAATTAACTAGGTTACCAGGGTTCTCAAATCATGAATTTCCAAGCTAAGTTTCAATTGCAAATCATCAAATTGGAAGATTCAAAGACAACGAAAATTAGATTGAAATGTGCCATGCGAAATAAGTTAGCACTCGATGTAATAATTTTGAACTAGAAATTGACAACTTAAACACAAGGCTCAAAAAACAAAATCACAACTCACATCATTTCATAACTGAGAACAATTGACTGTGAAGCATGGACACAGCTGGTTATAGGTGTGTCCCTGTATCGACACTGAAGTGTCGGACACCAAATATGGGTGTCAAATTATTAAAAAAAATATGCACTGACACAAGTGGTTCACCATTCTAGTGTGGGAAGGGACGCCTTGTAAATTGTAAAATGATATATTGTGTTCAAATTTTTTTGTTTTTATGCAATAGTTTGCAACTAGTTCTAGATATTTCTAATTTTTCGGCCTACGTAGGTGTTTTTGATAGGTTGGATTTTACTTCTAACTTTCGTTCTGTGAGCCATCAAATTTGTCCTCTTTTATCTTTTATAAATGATGCTCATATACATATATATATCTGAGACAGGATCAAACAATACCAGTATCAAACTTGCAGACTTGCACCACTAAATAACTTCATGTATGAAATGAAATTTATCATTCCCGCTATTGAATTATGTGGTATTATGTTCACAATATTGTATATCAAATTTCAAATAATTGTGGATCGTCAGTTTTTGATTTGCATGAAATTTCAGAATTATGAAAACAAATGAATGATCTAATTGAATAGAATGATTTAGTAGCATTCCTTCCAGTTCTTTTCATTTAAGTTTATTTCACCGTCAATTTCGTTGATAACAATTAGTAAAAATGAAGATAGATAAACTACACAATATACAATTAACAGAAAGGCATATATGTGAAACAGTAACCTAAACCCTTGACCAAGCAAAACTAAGAAGAGACGGAGAGAGAAAACAAGCAAGCATAGAACTATGCACTGAGCAGCAAAGTTTTGTTCACCTGCACAGAAGATATCCAATAGGATGCCATGCAAGATCCCACACATTATTATCATGAGCGTTGGAAATTTCAATTTGTGGAGTCTCATGCCTGCAAAATACATAAAAATGTAATCATCACAAAAAGCAACAGATACCAAATAAGAAAAATAAATGTGAGGAAAAATCATTTAAGAAAGGGGATGAGCTGTATTCTTGTAAATCTACACTACCTTGGGAAGCATTCTCTTATCATACGCAAAGGCAAAAGGACAATAAAAATTAATAATTACCAAATATTTTGGAAAGTATTAAGAAAATTCAACTCATTCCACTAAAAGAAAAACGAAAACAAAAACTCACTGGTGCTAAATTTAAAGAGATCATCTTTAGGAAATTAAAAAAAGCTGAAAACTTTCATATCATCCCAACCAATTACCTCAAATTCAGAAGAGATTATTATAGAAGTGGAAAGAACCATTGTTTAATTCATTGGAATAAAATCACAGAAAGTTGGTCATAATTTGTATATGGATAAATATAAATTTTGAAGTTTGAAATATTGCACCCACTCGTATTTTTGAATTAAGAATTAAGATTGAGTTTAACTAAACTCCAAAATTTAAGACAATGTCATACAAAAAGAAAGAAACTTGCAATAAAAGGGCACGTTTGATTTCTAAAAACATTGTGTTTTTAGTTTTAATTACAAAAATGTGACTTCGTTTTCATTGTGTTTCTTGTTTTCCCGAAGGGTTTCTTTGGTTTGAGAAAATATTATCTGTTTTTGTTTCGTATTCAATAGGAAATAATAAAAAACATCACCTTTATTTTAATCTTGTTTTCAAATAGGATTAAAAAAACCTAAATAGAAAGAAGAAGAAAGCATTTTTATTTGTTTTCATCATTTCTTATATAATTCTTTGAAAGCAAAAAAAAAAAAAAAAAGTGAAAAAAGGTGGCAATTTTATGATTATTGACGGACACGAAAAAGAAGAAAAAACATGTTTTTTTCAAATGAAACAGCTCCAAATAAAACACAAGCATGACAAGAGAAGAACATTCCATAACATAATGTAAGAATAAGAACTACGAAGAGAAAAAGGAAGACTGCAATGCAAGTGAGGAAACGAATTTACCCAACAAGCCAATGGAAGATGGAACCATCATAACTCCCACTGACAAAGTACTCTTCATGGAACGGATGCCAAGCCAAAGCTAAAAACAGAGTCAAGAAGTAAGTCATAAAATCCATATTCCACTCAAACTTGCAAAAGGATTAGAGAAAATGGCAATTTGCCCTACAATACTACCATATTACACTACCCAATAGCCCAAACAAAACATATTGGAAATTAATGAATTTGAAATTAATGAAACCTCAAAATGATCAATGAATCTAAAAATCTTCATTCTTCAACCATATTAGTCCCATTGGACCGGTCAATTTGAGATTAATGAAACTTAACTATGATTGACAATTTCCAAACTCGGGGATCGTTTAAAAATTTTGTTAATTTCAAGGACTAAGTTGAAAGCACCCTACATTTGTTGAGGCTAAATTAGTGATACAATTACAATCATAATCTACGTTCAGAATTTTTTTGCTTGCATGAAGAATATGGCCTTGTGCTAGTGACACGGAGAATATCACATGAGCTGCCGTAACAAACTTCACAGTTTGCCTACTTAGAAATAGTGTGACCAATACACATCACTCTGCCGAGCAACCAATACATTAAAAGCTAAGAGAACAAGAGAAGTTTATTGTAGTATAATTAATATGTATTAAAAACATAGAACTGAAATTCCAAATTGTAAGGGCTGCAACACAATAAAAATTGGCTGCACTCAAATAATGGATTACAATGTGTGATCAAGACTAAATCGTGACACCACTTAACGATTGTTAGATCAGATCCTAGTTCTAATAAAGATGCTTGTTTGTAGCAATTTTGATGAAACACCTAGAGTTCTAGAGAATCATGACAAAATCTTCAAGTCAAAAAATAAAATATATTAACTCGTTAACTTAGTGTGTTTGGATTTCAGTGAATCCAGTGTCACCGCGTGGTAAAAGCCATAACTTGGTGAATCTAGCCTTAAATTGAAATCACACTTGCCACATGTCATCAATAGGAAATTCACATAGTACTGCAGGTTGAATTGAAGTTTCTGGCAACTAATAGCAATCAAACTAATCAACTCCTTCATATCAGAACTTAACCTAGCTTCAAGTCAATTGTATGCCAGACATCATTCAGACTCCATTTCAGTCTTGCTAGAACATGCTTGTAGCATTCTGTCACCAAGTAATATAGCCGAAATCCAGATTTACAAACCTAATCTCATCTAAATAACATCAGATATTTTCGAAAATTCGGGATCATGCACTCCTGTTGCAGTGAAATTTTTCTCATCCAAGTAAAAAAGACATCAAACCAGGGTTACAGAATCACTATCAGATTTTTTTTCCTGATGAGCTTACATTTCTTATCAGCAGTTATCATATAATATTAATTATAGGATATATTAATGTCAAGGAACTGTCCTGTTCAAACCCACTTGGTTGGCATAGTGATGTTGGCTTGGGACCTTGGAGTGTGCTCCTCTCAAAGTCTTAGGTTTGATTCCCCCCGGTGCCAATTTGGTGGGCTAGTCCATATAGAGCTTTGCTCTGGCTTTAAATGGGGCCCCCGCAAGTGGACGGTGGGATTGGACCCCTCGGATTAGTCGGTTCTTGGGCCGGATACCAAGTTTTCAAAAAAAAAAAAAAAGAGGAACTGTCATATTCCTATTCAAAGGAAAAAATGTCACTTACTAGTAACGTCCTTCCGGTGTCCACGGAATGATTCAAGCTCCTTCATTGCCCTTATGTCATACAGCTGCAAATCCATAGCACATATGGCAATTAGTAACTCTGGGCGAGAGAAATGCTTAATAAATCCCAATGAAAGTAACAGATAGGATTAAGTCAAAGAACAAAGGGGGAGAAGGAGGTATTGGCAAAAAAACTGAAATAAACAGGCAGTAATAAAATCAAAAGACAGTAGTATAACTACAAAAAAAACGACACAGCGAGATTAATTGGTAGTAAAATCCAACCTCAAATCTCTACAAAATCAGATAATCATCCCAAAAAAAAAAAAAAAAAAACAACTCAAATCCCTATAAGGTTAGATAACCATACAAAATATAAAAGACAGATGTAAATGCCTACTGAGGATCCATCAATTAGTACCATGATGAGATAGTTACCAACCTTTATTATTTGATCTTTAGAAGCCGTTAACACCCAGTTTCCATTTTGATTCCATTTCACACAAAGCACGGTGTTTTTGTGGCCATGACTGCATGATACAAATATGAATGTGCATATGAATATATAAACAAAGACAAACTCTACAGTAGAGATCAGCGCTTAAGTTAAGACTCACAAGGAGGAGAGCTCTTTCCCGCTTTTAGCATCCCAAAGTTTCACAAGATTGTCTTTCCCACCTGTATCACGAAAATCTCATTGAGTATTATTTCATGTTATTGAATCTCACAACCACAAGAAATTTCACAAAACAAATATTTAAAACACCTGATACTAATAGAGATTTTGTTGGATGCCAGTCAACACTCTTCACATCCCAACCGTGGCCTGGCTGAGTTCAAATGCCACAACAATAACTCTAGGTTAGTTCATAAAATAAAATAAAATGGGAAAAATAAAATATAAACACGGTATATAGAATATAGATTTAAGTAATTCAAAAAAATAAATTTATGAACTAATTTTACAACATATTTGCATAGTCATATCAAATTGATTGGCTTTAAAATAAAAGTAAAAGTATGAAATTCAAGAGGAATAATCATGGAAAATAGAAAGCAGTAAAACTTTTGCACAAAAATCTAACTATTTACAAGAGACAAGTAATAATAATAAGCTGAACAGATAAGAAACAGGAAATCCATCCTCCCATCTGGAATGTCCAGATTAGAGACAGAAAACCCATTCTCATATCTGGTCCATTCAAAGCACATTACCGGTTAATGAACACTCTTCTTGACAGCGTGCGAAATCCCAAACTTTAACTGTGGTATCATCAGAACACGAACAAAACTTCAAATCTGTCCTACAAAAACTGTTTATGAAAGAGTTACAGCACCTTTCCTCCACATGATGCAATAAAATTTATTTTTATAAACAATATTTTAAAAGAAAAAATCTACCTTAAGTCACGGACTGATTCTTTATGAGCAGATTTGTTGGCTTTAACATTGTTCATGTTGTTCTGCCAATACCTAGAAAATTGACCCGCAATTAAAAATGCTTCTAATTAGATATGTGCCTTCAAACATAAAATCTAATTAAATATATCCAATATGACACCTTTAAGAAACCACACATCATATTAAATTAAATATTTACTTTATTGCACCCCCATCATCACCAGAGACCATCCAGTTGTCATTGTGACTCCAGATCATGGATCTGATTGCTGAATCATGAGCCTGCACATGTTTCGAATTCCAACGTTGACCTCTTATATTCTTAAGCTACTGATGACTACAGTAGTAAAATTGAGACAATAATAATACATTAAAGTTATGTACCTGAAGTATCATTTCGAAATTAAAAGACTGTCCATTCCAAAGAGTAAATTCCCCGGTCTGTGAGCCAGTAATAAGACGCCGGCCTGTAGGAGTCCACTTTTTTGAAATATAAATAGTGGGATAGCATCACAAAGTCAGTCAAATGCAATTCAGTGGCACATTGAATAAATTAACAATAAATAACTACAATCTTCCTAAACTAATTTGAAGACATTATAGAAACACATGGTCCTGCAACTTAATATAATACAGCATATAGGATTTTGTATAAAGATCTTCAAATAACAAGATCCAATAAAACAACACAACCATATGTTTGAGAATATACTTTAAAAAGATGTCAAATAATTTGATAAACAAAGCAGGTAGGTTGCATGATAGGTTATTGGATCAGGTTAGATATAAGAAGGTGCACAAAAAAGCCCCAATGATCACGGATTCCTAAATATAAGGGGAGATTAACTTTTAAACAGAAAAATGGTTGGGAAGGTTGGTTAGAGAGAGGATTGAGAACAAATCTGTTATACAGGTTATGTGTGTTGCAATTTAAGTTTTGGCTTATAGCTTGGGCCTTGTGCCAAAGATATTACCTTTGCTGGTAGCATTTGCTCTTAATTTAGGTATTTCCTTTTAACTCCTTATCAATAAGAAAGGCTCCCCTTGTTAGATAGGAGTTGTTTCTGCCATTGCAACTTGTAATAATAGCCTAAAGCCCCAAACCATCCAATTATAGGTAAATGATTTTTATACAACAAGAGTACAAGACAGTCCAAAAACTGAACTGAAAGACAAAATGTCGGTGCTAACTATTTGAATAGAACAGGACCCACATTTACCACATAATTGACGTTTTACTAACTAAGAGACATTAATCAAAGATAAACTCTATGTTATTCAATCCTAGAATCATGAACGCGGAAGTAATTGTGCTCTCGGTTTGCCTCAGCAAATTGCTGAGGAACATCCACGTGAACAAATCTCCAAAGACAAGTTATTTATAACGATGTACAAAGGCATGCATTTGGCCCCAAAAACTTGCATGCACACCAGTTCTTCACAGCATGGAATTACAACTAGGACATTTGGTTTTCACAAAAATTTCCATAACAAATGCATTTATGGAGTGCATGTTTTTTCAAATAAATCTAAGTTGGGAAACATGTTAACTGGATATCTATTTTTTTATACATGCTACACAATCAGCATCATGATAAATTACAGCTAAAATAATGCACATACTACAAAAATTTATTTCCCTAGCATAATGAGATCAAATCAAATGTAGAATAGTATCTGTTTAGAAGTGTTTGATTAAATCAAGAACAAAAAATACAACTGGTATATATGTAAGACTGTTAACAAATTATCAGCAAAACATATGTCAACCACATGTTCACAGGATTTGAATTATATAACTTACAAGAACACAATTAATAGCACAACGATTTTTATTTAGAGATGTGTGAACAAATTTAGCAGCAAAGCTTGTGGATGGATTGTCTGAATAGCCAGCCGCTGGCAACATCTGCATGAAAAATAGCATAAGGTTAAAGTATAAAGAAATAGGTTGATTATTATAACAATAGTTTATCAAAAAAATTACCAAGTTGCATTTTTGGAATTAAGGTAAATAGCATTTTCAAATTTAATCTTAAAGATACAGTATAAATTCATTCATGTGTCAGTTATCTAAATGCATGAACGCTTGGGACAGTTGGTTCTTAACATGAGGCTCATTGACTAACTGTCTGCTGTTCAACCATTGCCACACACATTCTTTTAAAAAGTTAAATTTCAGTGAAAGGTTGGTGGTGGGTCATTGCTTTATCCACCCCTCAAGCCCTATTTGCATGAGAGGGCTTAAGAAAGATATATAATATAAAGATCATTCATGTGAACTCAATTGAAATTTAAGGTTTTTGATAGTTGTTTCGTGACACTTATTAAATAGAAAGCAAAACATAAAAGAGAAGCTCGCTCACATCAATTGCTGCTGCCGGTGTAGGTTGAAGTACTGTCCTATCTCTGGAATCACGCTGTGACATACGAATCTGAAGGAAGATTTCAAATTACCCATGAATTTCCAAGGTGGATTACACACAGATAGAGATGAACAAACCAAACAGATTTCCAACTTAACTGTGATTCTATTATTTAAGCAGCAATCATTACCTGCATATAGCGCACAACTGTGCTCGTATAATCAACTGCCTTCCTTTGAGTGAGCTTTCTCATTCTTTTTGCACCATGGCTATCATTATGAACTGTAAGTAAAACCGTTCACTATTTAATTACAATAGTCGAAATATCCCAAATCATAAAAGTTCAACAAATTTAGCTAAGCTTATAGACAATGGAGAAGATATATAAATATTAATGCCTTGAACTACATGTGAGGGCATAAACATTTTTCTAACATATCAAGATCTATCTCATATATGCGGTAGAAGATAATTTCGTTCTGAATAAATAAAATAATAATTGTTGAAGGGGAAAGAGTAGCAAAATCAAATTATGGATTATCGTCCCAAAGAGCGGAAACAAATATGTTTCAAAAGCAAAAGTTCAACAAATTAGCCTGTCATGTCAACTCAATGCCTACGGAAAAAAATCCTCATAACCATATGTATGCAAAGGATTATACAAAAACATATTACTATTTCATCCAAAGAAAGTAAGGTTGCAAAGCATTGACTCATACCAAAACATGTACACTAAATTATGGCAAACATTCAACAAACTGCATGTTCAGCAGATCCCAATGAGCTTTAAAAGTTAAAACCTCTCACTCTTAAGTGGTGATCTTCTCTCATGACTAAACTAACTAAGGCATTGTTAATACTATTTTTTCTTGGCATGTGCTACTCCGACTTTTTCCCTAATACCCGTCCATTCCTTATGTTATCTTTCCCTACAATATCAGCCACAACAATTGCATTCTCATCACAGTGATACTTGTATTTTGCTCTTGTCAGTTGTCACTAATCAACTGAGAAACAGTTCACTTGACTCCCACCATAAAGCATCACCAGACATACATCCTGTCAAGTACAATTTCCTGTCTATTGATAATCAACCCATTATCACAAATTACAGCTAAAGCATTTTTCTAGTTCAATCACCCAAATTTAATCATAATTTGTAAGCATAATAACACCCCTTTAATCACACACCCATCGTTTGGAACTTAAATCCATCATACATAAATCTCCAACTTCTGGGACAGACACCAACACCATTACCCAAAGCAAACCTCACCTCACCTCATATTACTACCAAACCATTTAATCGCAAACTTTCTTTCCACAAATCAAGTTCATAATAAATTCACTACTTCACTCCACTCATCAACTAGGAAATTACTATCCTAAATTCCTAACAAAATAAAAATAAGATAGAGATACAACTCTTGGATGTAAAAACTGCGTGCATTATTTAACCAATCAAACATTTCTTTTAAAATAATAAACAAATAATTAGAAATCACACACACACGTATACACACGAAAGCACCGTATAAGCAATCACAACAACCTAACATACAAACTAGGCCCTTTGTGTATAAACAGCTTATAGCACAAGATGTTATCATGATAAGCGCTTATATATAACCTATTTCTATAGCAAAAGATAAAATAAAGTTAATTTGTTTTCATATAAGCTATCTCTATAAGTTATAAAAATAAGGTAAGAACAGCTTACGAACAATGTCATAAGTTGATTTCATAAATTCCCCCAAACAATCACACAAAAACTTATGTCAATAGATAAATTCTAATAAGTCAATCCAAACAGACCCTAACAAGCATATGTGTTCTAATTCAATTCAATTTCATTCAATTGATAATACTAAAAACAACAAAAAGAAGAAGAAAAATCAAACCATCGTAATGAGGAGGAGGACCAGGGGGACCGGGGGGAGCACCAGGTCCAGGATGATGAAACTCCGATCCGAGATTAGTCGAAGAAGCGGACGGTTGGCGCATCATAGGCGGAGGTTGTTGAGGCATCGGCGGTGGAGGTCCACGGTGGAAATCGGGACCTGGCTGCTGCTGTTGCTGCTGATGGTGAAAATGCGGTGGCTGTTGTTGCTGTGGTTGCTGGTGTTGCTGATACTGTTGTTGTTGCTGTTGGTGCTGCTGGTGTTGAGGGTTATGAGGGTCATTGTACATCATTGTAACTAACTACGCTGTTGGAAGAATGAATGAAGATTTTGGATTGTGGAGAAGTGTTGGGAGAAAAACCCTAAACCCCAAATTGTGGTTGGGATTGAGGTAGAACGATGAATCTGGAGCGGGAAGGAAAAGAGGGATGAGAGAGAAAGAAAAAACTAACTGCAAACGACGCCGTTTTAATTTACCCTCAAATGGATCGGGTGTTGTAGTTCTAGACTCTAACCCGTACGATGCACGGGTTTTGTAGAGTTTCATATATAAAATATCAAATTGGCTCTCTTTTTATTTGTAGAGTTACATTTAAACTCATAAACAATCAAACTAAGTGACAATTGAGAGTAATCGACATGCACAATCTCAAAGAAGCAAATTAACAACATTTAGTTTACATCTAGAAAAATGAATATGGAAATCAACAAAAATGAATATGGAATCAAAGTCATTATTTTGCCAAAACAAAGTAATGTTATAATCTACTGTAGTGATTTTTCAAATAAAAAGTCCGAATAAAAAACTTCAAGTAATATAATATAAGAAAAACAAAGAGGCCGGCAAAATTACAGTAAAAAAATGAAGTTTTTAATGATAAAATTATCTTCTGGATCAGTCAAATTATCAATAATTTTAAAGATGCAACTTTAAAATCGTAACATGGCATACACTAATAATAATAATGAAAAAGAATTGTTATCAATAAAGGAACCACTAATAATAAAAAATATATGTTATGAGAAAAGGAACCGCTACGGCGGGCTTTAAAAAAAATGTTTTAGTCATATATATATATCACTTTTGGAAGCAACAATATTTCAACAAAAATGGAAGTGACATAGTGGATAAAGTTGCAAAGTGTAAGCATATGGTACCTGGTTTGATTCCTTGCAAACTTTTTTTTCTTCATAAAATTTACTTAGACCCACCAAAAAAGGCGGGATTAGAATTAGGGCAAACTTTCTAACATTTATATATATTAAGATTAAGATTTTTTTTTTACTAAAAAAAAAAAATCATCTCATCTCATTAGATAATAAATCATGAATACAATTTGTCGAAAAAATAAATAAATAAATCAAGAATACAAGGCGGTACACCAATAAAAAGTTTGGAGCTAACTTTTCTATCGATAGAGACTAATAATACTTCCAAAATTAGTGATACTACTATTATTACTATTGACAGGATCAAAGAAAAGCTTCGAATTCAAAGAGAAATTCATGTTATCCAATCTTAGCTTAGTTACCCACTATAGTGCTTCACAAAGTCCCAAAGTTTCGTCAACCTCCACTGAACACAACAGTGCAAACCATGTTGTTTTAGTAAGCACATAACCCCGTCGACATCTCGAATACATGTAATGATACCAACCTTATTATGTGACGTCGAGAAGGAACCGTCTACGTTATATTTTTGTCTACCTAGGGTGGGTATCTGTCATCGAACCCTGTTAATAGTACTCGGCCCAGGTGGCATATTTGGTGTTAGTGTACCTGCGGGTTATCTCATTCTTGGGCAAGTTTTAGGTCATCTAACATATGGACGTCTCTTTTAAAGACTTGCCTTGTCGTTTCATTCACTTGTTGTCACAGTCTCAAATTACGGCGCTTCCAAATACTACAAAAGACTGATGTAAATAAAGAACACTTTGATGGTTGAAATTGATCTAGTAAACACAATACAATTGATGTCTTATTATCATACTCATTCACTACATTATCTGCAACATTCCTTAGGTTCGCAGCATCCCAAACTTGCGACGCTCGAGAACAAGTAAAAAGAGCATGTAAAGAATCCTCGCCAGCATCACTTTACATAACACATTCAGAAGAACATGCAACACCTCTACTATTGAGGCGTACCCGAGTAGGAAAGCAATCGCGACATACTCTCCACACTAGGTTTTTCACTTCTAGCAGCACCTTGAGTTTCCATATAGAATTCCATTGTCTAGGTCTTTTCAGGTTCGAATAACTTCTGAATAGATTCTATATTCACTACGAACATAATATCAATCGTTTTACTCACATTGTCATACCAACCTAGTAACTTACGCGAAAAGAGGTGTATTTAGGATCTGAGTGGCGGTGTGAAGATCAGACAAATAATAAACAAGAGGTTTTTTTTCCACAATTTTGATATATGATTGATTAGTTCATTAACACACAATAGAATGAAATTGTGCATTACACGTGTGTATGGCCTAATTACTATCACTAGAGGCTAAAAGGTTGGTCCATCAAAGGGATATTATTACATGTGCCAATAATGCACCTTGTTCCTCTTTACACCATATCGCTTACACTAAGTATGCTTTGCCAAATATATCTCGGTCTGGTACCTATTTTAGCCCCAACGAAATAAGAAGTTGGGAAATAACTAGCCTTAAACAGTCGTGACCCAAGGCTACGCACATTAGACTGAAGTTTACAGGCTTGTTTACTGAGCATCGCAAGATTGAAAGATGTGAGGTCCTTGAACCACATACCACTAAAAAAATTGTGAACCGACAATTTTTCCCATGACATCCAATGAATTCCCCTGTTAGTTACTCCAATGTCCCTACCAGAATGCATTCATCATTTCTTTCAACAACGTCTATCAATGTTTTCGGAAGAAAAAAAATACTCATTACATATGACAGTATGACTTGTAAAACAGATTTTATCATTACCTCTTGACCTGCCTTCGATAAGAATTTACTACTCCATGAATTTATTCTTTTCCAAATTTGATCTTTGATGTAGCCAAACGTTACATGCTTGCTTGCTTGCTTCTTCTGATCATAGATGGTAACCCCAAGTATTTGCATGTGCCTAGTCCTACTTGGTAAAGATCCACAATTTTTTTTTTTTTGTGTATCTCTTTCTAAATGACATGCTCAATTTATTTTATAAATGGAGAGTATCATTAGAGCATAATTATCGGTAGTTTCTTTGCAAGCTTTTGCCAGCGTGTTGCAACTATTGTCAGTGAATCATGAATATTTAACATGATTCGTGTTGGCTTTAATTTAGCAGGTTTCCAACCTTTGCAATGGTGGCCTTCATCCTTTTTATTTTTTTCAAAAGCTTTTTGAAGTAAAATAATGGTATAAAATATAGTTTTGGAGTATATTGTAAGATATGTGAGACCAATTTTAAAGTTTTGGATGAGTGGTATAGATATTTATAAAATGTAATTAAGTTGTTTAAATAATTAGAAAGTGTAAAGTAATATAATATATTAGGTGGGGTCTATTTATACCACAAATATGAGTAGCATGGATGTGTGTGCTCTTACTCCCTTTTCTTAGGTTTGTATACTCTAAATTTTAGTAAAAACAATTCCACCATTGTAAACAAAGAAATAATCAATAATGATACATAGACATCTCAGTTGTTCATACATTCAACATCTTTATTTTTCTATCACATCTATCAATTCACTCTCATTTCTTTCTTAGTCAAGATCAGGGAGGATTCAAGACTAGGTTTTTGATGTGGCTAAGTTGTTGTCGATGTTTCCTCCATTTAGGATTAAATCTTCAACATTGATCAATCACATTCATTTCCATGGCTTCGATTTTAAGTTGCTTGGTAGAACTAACTTCAGAAGAGAAAAACGTGACCATAAATACAAGTAAAACAAAGCTCCAAAAGACGAATTTTATTTCTTGATGACAAACCATGACTCAATATATTTGTTGTTTATTTAATTATAATACCAACTAAATTACTGTGAAGAGAGGCATAGTAAAGAGAGGAGGTTTTTGTGTTTTTTATATTAGAAAATAACAATCTGAGGAAGTTAAAATATAGGTTCAAGTTGTTAGTGATTGCTCGGTGTTTAGAAGTTTGTTTAAGTTGTTGTGTCAAGCTTTGATCAAGGGGTTCACTCAGTTAAGAAGAAAACTAAGAATAGAAAGAACAAGAGATTACTTAGTTTTAAATCCTTAATTTAAATTATGACAATCTAACAATAAGCTAAATTTGGGTTGTAACCATAGAAAAGAATAAATAGAAAGCGACAAATATTTTTTTTTGAAGAAGAGAAAGCGACAAATATTACAAATGAGTTTAAGTGAATTAACAAAACACTGTCTTTCAAATTCATTGTTATTGTATGTAGCTTTTATTTGTTTACAATTACCGATGGAGCTAATTTTGTGTAGTTTGAAACTTATTGGTTTCAATCTATTACATAATATACGATTTAAGTGTGTAATATTTTTTAGCAATAATTTCTTAATTAAATCTATATACCTTTGTAAATATGCATGTGAAATCTTTTTTTTAAAAGCTTAATTGTAATTTCAAAATCCCTTAGTTTTATTTTATATATTAATTAGGAAGTGGTTCAAGTCCAAAAGAGAAATAAAAAGAAAAACTAAACATGAAATGGAGACTCCCTAAACATTAACAATGGTCTTTTTTTTTTTTTTGGTCGAAAAGGGAATATTTCATTCATTGATAGCTAAAAAGCTAGTGATTACACCATGTGTAGAAAAACTACCCACTATTGGGGTAAAGTACAGAATTACTGCAAAATCCTACAATTACGTAACTTAAGCACATGATTTGCTCCTGACTTATGCATCTAACATTTCATGGTAACATAGTTTAGCTAGCAATGAAATACCCACATGAGAGGTAGCAATAACCCAACACATTACAACAACATAACCATAAAAATGAAATAAGAGAACAACAAAAACCAGTAATGAATACAAAGGAGAGATAACACCACCACTAAGTGAGAGTCTTAGAATTAAGCCTTGGACAAACATCTAACTATGAACCTGCAAAACCAAGCTTAGATTCCACACATCTCCTTCCAAAAACTAGCAATCTGCAAATTGAAATTAGCCAAGAAACCCAGCTCACATACAAATAGCAGCTCTGTGGCCTTTTTTAAAAACCAGATCTGAACATAATTGGAAAAACAGTAGACACCAACATAGATTGAACCACTAGATCTAGCCAATAAACTAGGTAAGCTAATAGATCACTGCAATAGGTGAGAGAACAAACATGGAAAGAGACAAAACCAACTAACCAAATTAACAACAACCACATTTAAGACAAATACGAACAGTAAAGACCAAAACCATACCAAGAGAGAGGTACAACACCAGATAGGTTGTGGGTGGTGGAACCACCACTGACTATACAAACAACAACGAGCACAACAAGTTTAACATGACAAAAAGTACAAGCACAAAGAGGAAGTGGAGATAACGAAAGAGATAACGGTGTCTACCACACCGACCTAACAACACTACCAAAGTAGCGGAGACGACGACTCTAGGGTATCTAGAAAACCCTAAGCCGTGTAAGGAAGATTACGCCAACGACTCTCAAACCAGCGAGCAGAGCTACCTTGTTTGTTTAACATTAACAATGGTCTAACCAAAAGAGTAGGATGCTCAAGAAGAAAAAAACGGTTCTTACGCCCAAATTTCATAGAAAGAGTATGCGACCTTGTTGGCCTCCCTATAAACCTGAACACACACACACTCTAATTTGAAGCAAGGAACCTTCTTGTACACTGCACTGAACTCCACCCACAAACAATCCTCCCTGACTTGTCATGGAAATAACTAACCACAGTGTAAGACTTACTTAAAAGCTCAACATCCCTACATCCATTATATCTCGTGGCATAGCAAAAAGCAACATAGTGTTGCTCTTTCTATCGCTGAGGCTGAATATGTTGCAGCCGGGAGTTGTTGCTCTCAAATTTTATGGATCAAACAACAACTTCTTGACTATGATTTAAAACTAGGTCGTGTTCCAATCAAATGTGATAACACTAGTGCTATCAATCTCACCAAAAAATCCAGTTCTACATTCAAGGACTAAACATATTGAGATTTGGCATCATTTTCTTAGGGATCATGTTGAAAAGAAGGATGTAACATTTGAATGTGTTGACACTAAAAGTCAACTTGCTGACATTTTTACAAAACCTCTACCATCCGAGTCTTTTCTCAAGATCCGTAGGGAACTAGGTATCTTGGATATCTCTTGCCTTAAATAAGCAAGTGCTTCTTTTTTTTTTCTTTCTTTCTTTCTTTTCTTTCTCTCTTTTCTTCTTTTACTTTTTTTTTTTTGATTTTTTTTTGTCATTTCTGTTTCAAGTTTTCATACATGCGTATATTCCCTCCTCTGTGCTTGTTCTTGCATGTTTCACTTGTGTTCAATTGCGATTGTCACTTGTGTTGTTCTATCTTGATTTCAAATGTGTTCGGATACTAATCCTCTTTGACGTTGTCAAAGGGGGAGAGAATAAGTTGATGTTCCTTGTTACTTTTACCTTTTGTTCTTGCTATTTTGTTTTTTTTCTCTCTATGATATATGACAGGGGGAGTCATCAACTGTTTGACATCATCAAAAGGGGGGAGATAGAAGCCTACATTGTTTTACTTTATATGTTTTTGATGATGTTCTTTAGCCTTGTTTATATTTTTAATAGTTGGCTAGTACTTAGCATGTTAAAGCATCCAACATCTCTGTCTCTTGGTCTTAGGATTCACTTGTGTCTTCTACATTACTCACTTACTTTAAAAGTGTGTCATTGTTCAACTTTTCACATATTGAATCAATTCACCACATCTTGAACGTATCATCAAAGTCTCTGACTCTTGATGAAACGATTCACCACTTCTTAAAACGCATCACATGTGAATCGATTCATCACCGTTTGAATCATATCATAAAACTCTCTAACTTGCACTGAATCGATTCATCTGAAGGTTGAATCGTATCATTCTTCATCCTGGGCTCACTTGATTCGATTCACTTGTGCACTGAATCGTTTCATCCTTTGTACATTCTTGGGGTGTTTTTTGCTGTTTGAATCGATTCACTCATTTAGTGAATCGATTCATCAAGTTGATTTTGTGCGAAATTTCATTCTTATCACCCCTCACTATATATAGTTTCCTCCTCGCAACTCACAATTCATTGAATCATTTGTAACTATTCTCTCTAGGTCTCAAAAACTCATTATTCATACATTCTTCAAGATTAAACACTTTTTCTTAGAATCACTTTGTTCTTTGAGTCACATTGATTTGCTAGGGTGCTAGTAGGGATTGTAAGTTGGTTCTCTCAAGAAGATTGATTGGGCTTAATCAAGGCTTCAAAGTGAATTGAATAATCTCATTCCACCTCCAAAGGACTTGGGGGTCTATCTAACCGTTCTTGAAGTATAAGGGGATTCGCTTACCAGACGTAGCATCGAAGGCTCGAGTGAAGAGTTTGAAGGGTTGCACGGGTATTCAAGGATTCGAAGATTCAAGGAGCACCAAATTCAAAGGTTATTTGAAGTTTGGGGGAGTGTTTGCATATGGGTTGAAGAATTAGGTTTTAATTTCAAGGAACTCTTGTAAACACATTGTATTCAACATTTGTTACATAGTGGATGACCTTGGTGAATGTGTACTTCATCAAGAAGAGTATACATAGCTCTAGCGAGGACGAGAAAGAGCGAACTACTATAAAAATATCAGTGTTATCTCTCTTTCCCTATCCTCTTTACTTTTTACTATTGCATGTGATTAATTGAATAATTGTTAGGATAAGTGTTAGCGTTGATCTACGTTGTTTTTCATTGAAAAGATAATCTAATTCATTGAATTAGGTTTCAAATAATTTGCTTAGAACAATTGATTGCCAAAACTATTCAATTCTTCAATTTCACATTTATTGTGTTTTCAATTGATAGCTTAGTGATTTTGTTCATATAGGTTTGGTTTGAAATTGTCTAAAAGTTTTATATATTGTTCAAGGTTTATTAAAGTTTGATTGCATATAAGATTTGTATTGTGAATCTCTCAATTCTAGATTAAATCTTATTGCACATAGATTTATCTTTTTGTACATTGTTGTGATTGTTCACGCACGATTCCAATAGTCGATTTCGTTAAACTCACTTTTCATCAAAACGTGATTGTTCACGCACGATTCCAATAATCGATTTCGTTAAACTCACTTTTCATTAAAACTCTGGAAAAACTCCCCCCCGACTTACTAACTAATTAGCCATATAGACCAACATCCATCACTTGTTGAATGAGCTGAAGATCTCGTGTCATAATGGGACTTCTATGGGGTGTAGCATCCGAAAACGGAGGGGGCATCGATGTTGCAACTGCTTCTGCCGACTTCGACATTTGTTCCAATGGTTCCAACACAAATAGAACACAATTTGCTCGTGAGAATCCCGTATATATGGAACAAGATCTACCTTACTAGCAACTTGACCTGTAGCAGTTAAACTCGATATAACACCTTCTGACTCATCTATTTCTACCACAACCATATCATTCCCATCAACAGTAATTATTTCCTTATGCACAATAGCCACTGCCAATTCTTGAACAACCACATTAGGTGCTCCCACAACAGGTACTGCAACCACTTCATTTGTTGTGACAATAGGTACTTCAATTGTTCAACAATTTCCAAAACAACAAGAGTCGAATTAGAAGACACACTAGACCGAACAGGCTTTGAGAAGGACGAGCCTATACCATAAGGGTTATCCTTCACCACATATTTTTGAGTTGTGTGTTTTAGTAGCACCGGAGGCTTTTTATCTCGGTCAACCTTTTCAACAGGATTTTTGGGTAAAATCCAACGACAACCGATAACATCATGACCAGTGATTTGACAGATGTCCGAAACCCATTCATATTCAACTGCTAACCTGAAAGCAAACCCCTCTCTTTCAACCATAATTTCATCAAACAAGCATCGAGAGAAATCCACATCCACTGACACCCGTGCATAATGACCCAAGATTTTCTTCTGAGTAGCGGTGTCAATAATTAAAAGGATGCCAACTGCACTAGTAATAACTCATAATCACAACAAGATAATTATCACAATAAAACTTAAATAAGTCGGTAGACATAAATAAAAGTTTGTGAACTACATTATATTATATATGATTGTATAGGAGATGTAATGGTTTGATTTGAAAGATTATAAATAAAAGTTTTATGACTTCTCAAAGAACTTCTATAGCAACACTCTTTTTATAAGAAAAATAAATTCAAATAATGAGTCGTTCAAACAATTTTGTGCTAGAATGGTTACTTGCAGTTGAGTTCATTAACTGTTAAGATGCATATCATTACGACCTAAGTTTAACCCTATATGGATTGCAAAAATGGCATTTGTGTCAGCGCTCCATTACAAGTGAACTATGTGTGAATAACATTAGTCGGTTGAAACAAATTTTGTTGGATGTGGAGGACCTCTCAATGATGCGAAACAATTGGTGTATATAAAAGTAGAGCAAGTAAGAGGTATGGAAAAGTTTAAATTTACAATGACCTTCGGTGAACAAACAGTGTGGAAGAGATGTTTAGTTTACTTCTCATATGGGTAATAGATGTATTAATATTAAGAGATAGACTAAAGAGGATGAATGCAAAACTGCAATTGTTTAGGTAAAAATCTTTGGGGTGTGTTGTTTGCCTCATGACAGTGTAAGTGTTTATTTCATAGGGCGTGTACATAAACATAAAATCTGAAAGGGGGTTGTTTGCACGGAGAGTTCTAAGGTGGTGATCGAATGTTACCATTGAAAGAAAAATATCCAGAAAAAAAAATTATTGAAAGAAAATAAAAAAATTATCCCCTATGATGTGACATAGCCTTTCAAGCCCGTGGCAGTGTCCCGACGTAGATAGTTAACAACCACATCTTGTTGATTAATGGAGGAAACTGAGGGAAGGGATGAACTGATAGATGTTTAACAATTTGAGTTTTTTTTTTTTTTTTTGCCTTTCCTCTAATTTGAGGGGGGTATTTGAAAGAATTTACAATTTCAAAAGCAAGGGTTGTCTGTTTACTTTTTTTTAACGAGGCCGACTTGAAGAAGCAACGATATGAGACTGAGTTAGAAAAGTTGAGGAAAGGGCATGTGAAGTGAACCTTAGATTGAAGTTCGAAATAGAAAGTGATTATTATGAAAGTGAGAAACTGAGAGGGTATGTAAAATAAAATTATAAAAAAAAATTCTTTGTCCATAAATTAAATTGGGATAAGTAGTCTGAGGGTTAACCTGGATCTGATCCCTCTTTTGGTTATGACCCTGTCTTGTCCCATATTATATGTCCATTTTTTTTTTCATTTGAATAGGTTAGACCTGTCTCGTTGCATTCAAGCTGGGATGGGTTGTAAAACAGGGCCGGGTTTTGTACACCCCTAATAATTACGAGAATAGATAGATGGTTGAAATATAGTAAATAATTGTACATTAATGAAAAAAATTGTAAACGCTTTGTTGACATTATAAGATGGACAAACAATTTGAGACAAAAAAAAATAGTAGATGACACCTAATTTGAGACGAGTTAGTACTATTAAAATGAGAAAAGTACAGTTAATTTGAGCTATGAGTTGAGATATTTTCCATATCCGCATTTTAAGAATATAATACACCCTTCCCTCAAAAAAAAAAAAGAATATAATACATCCCATATACACACACGCGTAAAAAATTCAGAAGCCAAAATGACATAACAAAAATACTAGAGGAATGCTAGCAACACACTTTTCAACACTCTTTTTGATTTGTTAAAATTCACATGGGTTCCACTAAATCATGTGGGTCCCATATTGATTTGGTGTGTCCCATGTGAATTTTAACCAATCAAAAAGAGTGTGTTGAAAAGTATGTGTTAGAATGTGTGTTGCTAGCATTTCTCAAAATATTAATTTGTACAAACCAAACTAATTTTTTTTGGAAGAAAAAAAATGTTGGTGTTCACTCATACGAATTATACGTGGTATTTGAAATGACCAATTCAACCACATGTTATAGCGAAAGAATTCCACAACATGCAACTTACTCAAAACATGTTACCGACCAAATAAACCACCCTTAGACATTCCATCAAACAAACGAAATACAAAACTAAAACTAGCTAAATAAAACAATAAAGCTTAAACAAAGAAACATAAAAAGAAAGAAAAAAAAATTCCCAACACAAAATAGAGGTCCTAGTAGTAAAATTTGCTTGTAAAGAAAGATGATCAAGCCAAAATTTTACAACATTCATTGTAGTGTTAATGTGTTATAGACTGCATCTACAATTATCTTTCAATTTGCTTTGCTTTCATATATACCCATTGCAGATTTGCGCCCATGATGACCAAGAGGTTCATTACTGATATACAAGCAAATGAAGGACTCGTATGTTTTATGAGCATATATACTATGTGGTGCCCCATGATTTTTCGCCCGTGCATGTGAGAGAGAGAATGTTGGTGGTCGGAGTGCGAACATGGTGGCCATGAGTGTGTCTCCGGTGACAGTTTGTAGAGGAAGGGGTGGCAAAGGAGAGGGGGGAGGTGGGAGAGTGCAAAGAAGAGTTTCTATACTGATCTGGACCCACATAACGTTCTGATTTGCAAAACCATACAAACTTAATCAACACAGAAAGAAGAGATGAGACTGATCATGTTTTTTCTCTCTCACCATAAATTGAAACCACTTTTGTATTAATTCCAGGTTTAGGATTGATTGCAATGAAGGGAACAAACATCCGAGGAAAGGAACATAAATTGTGAATTGAGTAGAAAATCATAACATTATGTGTTATTGTTGTTGTTACTATGTTGCTGGGTTTAAAATTCCAACAACAAGCAAGCATTGTTCTTTATGAATGAAGAGAGAAGTGGAAGAAGAGGAAGATTTATTTGTTGTTGTTGGGCTTTTTATGAATGTTGTTTCTCGGGATGAACGTTGTTGTTTTGGTTGAAAAATAAATAAGAAACAATTTAATTATTATTAATTTATTTATAAAATATTTAAAAAATAATGAAATGCCATGTATTTTCCACATGGACGAGTTGGTATAGTCAACAAGTGACACATAAGAAAAACGATGCCAAATCATCTAAAAGTGGAGCCAAGGACCATTTTAATTTTTTTTTTTTGCAAAGACGTTTTTTAAAAAAATAAATAAATACAAGGACCAAAAGGCAAATACATATATTAATATGTACAAAATACATAGCATAATACATATATTAGTTTGCTCTTCACCAAAAAAAACATATATTAGTTTGCTTCAACACAACCATTCTCAAAAGTATTTTAGGGTTCTAGCCTTTCAGATCCCCACAATAGCTGCAGCCGTGGAAACTAATCTGATAGTTTTTCGTGGCATTCCCACAATCGACTAGACAATTGTGTCGAATCATCACATTTGTTGACAACTTTGTGAACCATCCTTGATTGTTAGCTTGACATATCGTTCTGTGATACTATTCTGTTGGCCGATCGAAGATTCAAATATTTAAGTCCTCCCCGATCCGGTAATCCCTAACTTCATTTAATAATTTCTTGAATGTCTTTGAGTTTTTTGGTTGTTTTATTTGTTTTCTACATCTGTGTTTGCTGTCATGAAATAAAACAATTGTGTTGAAGCGTCACACTTGATGACAACGTTGTGAACCATCCTACATCAATAGCTTGAGTGGATCGTTGTGTCATATAACTTTTTGGATCGATCAAAGCTTTAAATATCCGAGTCTTCCCAAATCTGGTAATCCTTTATTTTCATTTAATAATTTATTGAATGTCTTTAAATTTTTTTGGTTGTTTTATTTGTCTTCTACATCTGTGTTGTGATGAAATAAAACAATTGTATTGAAGCGTCACACTTGTCGACAACATTTTGAACCATCCTTGATTGATAGCTTGAATGGATCGTTGTGTCATATAACTCTGTGGGTCGATCAAAGATTCAGATATTCAAGTCTTCCCAGATCCGGTAATCCTTTAATTTCATTTAATAATTTCTTGAATGTCTTTACGTTTTTTTTTTGTCTTCTAGATCTATGTTTGTTGTGATTAAATAAAACAATTGTCTACATATGAAATTTGTTTGTTTTAAAATTCGGTAATCAACATTTAGTTACAAGCTTGCACACCACCACCAAAATATAATGGGTTATTTAATTTAAGAATATTATATAATATTTAAAAGGAACAATGTATACAAATTAACTTTTATTATTAAAAAAATATAATTTAAAAAAATATAATTTAAATTTTAGAATCTTGATCATTTGAAAGAAAATATGATAACATATATGAAATAAGATATTGACAACACAAGAAGGGAACTAAGTTAAATTATGTTATGAATGATTTCGGAAACAGTTCGCTACATGGATGATTTAAAAAATTAATTATGTTGTTGATCCTCTCAAAAGTTATTATGATTTATCCACCAAGAGAGAGAAAGAGAGTTATTTTTTGTTTTTAATTAATCATTGGTTGTTGAAAAATATGTAAAATAAATATGAGTATGAAAGATTAGTCTTCTACAATATGACGAATCAACGATTATGAAAGATGTTCTCGCATTTAGGCAGTGTTTTGTTCTATGGAAAGATTGCAAGTGGGAAAGAAATTGAGTGGATGGATCCACTTTCTATAGTTTGGTACCACTGAAAAGAGGAGAGGAAAATATCTTTTAGTTGGGACCCACAACCAAAAACTTTCCACAGCTATATGGGCAGAAAGGTTGGGGAAACAACAACTTTTGTTTGAAAAGTCTAAAACACCCCTGCTTTTTTTGTTTTTTTTTTATTTATGTTACCAATCTTTGTTGTTTCTCTCTTTTTATATTTCAATTTACCGTTCCATTTTGTTTTTCCTATCCTAATCCTAATGTGTATGCCACACCTTTTTTTTTTTCCACGACACGTGTATATATATGGGTATTTATGTCAATTACAAAAAATAGATCTTTCTTTCCTTCAATTTTCTAATCCACTTTCTATTAAACCAAACAATCAAAACAATCCCTTCACTTTCCACTCCCTTTCCTTCCTCATACCATCTTTCCTTTCACTATCTTTCCTCTTACTTTCTCTTGTCATCCAAACATAGCATTAGTGGTTGAGACGTTTTGAATAAGATCATGTCAAGTAACAGAAATCTATGAATAGAAAACTAACACTCAACATTCAATAATAAATTATTTTAAGAAAACAAAAAACACATTTTCCTAAGATATTTTTTTTTAAAGAAAAGTTTAGATCGAGAGAGGAACACTCCCATACAATAATAAGTTGCGAAATTTTACAACGAGATTAATGAATAATATACCGATAAGAGAACTTCAAATTTAAATCTAAGCTATACAAAGTGCGAACGATTGTTTAATCATATGCAACCACTCCAATTGATCATTTTTTTCTTCCTAAAACACTATAACTTACTAAAATGTTTTCTAAATTATATTTCTATAAGCGGAAGCATCTAAGACACATACAATATTTTTTTATAAGAAGAAACTTATTGCATTTCATTCATAATAATAGTAGAGATACAAGATGGAATCCTAATATGAATATGGAAACTAGCATGACGCAAAGCCACCCTAGCAAAAGTATGAGCGACTTCGTTGGCTGGTCTCCGAATAAACCTAACATCAGAGGTTACTAAATCAGAAGCTAACAGACGTCTACAATCATTAATTACTGCGCTAAAATTAGATACGCCACTTTTACTACCATAAAGACTATCCACCACAGTTTTGGAATCAAGCTCAAAGTCCACAATACCCAGCTGCAGATCACGAACCCAATACATTGTTGATAATAAACCTAAGGCCTCACCCAAATCCACATCAATGAGAGGAGTCATCCATTCAGTTTTGGCTAAAACAAAATGACCTTCATCATCTCGGATACACACACCAATGTCAACCCGGTTCAAAGCTTTAGAAAAGAAGACACATACAATATAATTAGTTTAAAAGATAATCATTATTTAAAGATGTTACTGAAGCTTTTAATAGTAAGCTTTATTCAAATGTTAAAACAAGGGTCGTACAATCAAATTGACTATGAATTGGAATATTTTCCATTCATATTTTGAGATCAACACTAGTGATTAAGTAAGTCAAATTTTTCCATACCAAAATTTTCCATATATATACGATGATAAAGATTAATGAGAGTCCACAGTCTTTAATCCCATCTAGAGACAAGTAATTTCTTTCTCCTATGTTTGCTTAGATAAACTATAAATGATCTTTGAAATGAGCAGTTTCTCTTACTCAAAATACTACCTATAATCATGTATACCACAACGATAAAAAGTACAGAGCAGTGAAAATTAACAATATAATTTGTTCTCATGGAAATCATTCACTCAAAATCAAATTTGATAAAAGTTGTCATTCAAATCTTACATTGGATTAGAACTAAGATTATGAAATAAACAACACGTGTTTTTCAATTTGAAATTTAATAAGTTATTCAATTCTCAACACATCAATCACAAGAAAAAAAGTTGGGTTCCTGATTTTGAATTAAGGACATATTTAGTTGAAGCTAATAAGAGTTGGTCAAAGCTTGTGAGGATTTAGTCACATAAAAATGAGAAACAAACAAAAGATACAAACAAAAAGCATCAATTACCATATTTCAACAAAATACCAAAACTAGAAAGAAAGAAAGAAAAAAAAATCAAAGACCGGACATGTGAAATCACACCAAGTGGTACTTTAGTTGCATTAAAATCTTCATTGTTTTGTTCATTAGGAATCTCAACTTTAGCATATCCATCTTCAGAATTTGAGGCCTAACAATCCTTATCTCCACAACATAGTAATGAATAGAACTTCCTTTCCCCGACAATGTGCTTCCATGAGCACTGGTTCCAATCATTCCACCTATTATTAAACCATACCAATATGGTGCAAAACCAAACCATTTTTTCAAGCCTCATCGATAATTAATTTTCTTCAATGTCACACCACTTTCCAATGTTACTGTTTTTTCTTCCACATCAATCTTTAAAATTTTGTAGAGATATTTTGTGCTTTATTAGTAAACCATTTGAATCATCATGACATACCAATTTTGGTATGCTGTGTGAATAACAGGTTGCAACTTTGACTTTGGTTTTTTTTTTTCCTACTTGCTGATACAACCATTGAAACCAGTTCTTGTTCAGAAGTTGGATACAAAGCTTGAGAAGCTTGGCATATATTTCTATCAGGGAACATTCCATAGGAATTTGTGATGGTGCAAGTTGTGTTTTCTGCATTAGAACATTTGATTGTGTTTTCTAATGCACAAAAAACAACATGCACGATGAAAAATTCTTATGGAATGTTCCTTGATAGAACTATATGCCAAGCTTCTCAAGCTTTGTTTCCAACTTCTGAACAAGAACTGGTTTCAATGGTTGCACCAGCAAGTAGGGAAAAAAAAGTCAAAGTTGCAACCCGTTATTCAAACAGCATACCAAAATTGGTATGTCCTGAAGATTCAAATGGTTTACTAATAAGCACAAAATATCTCAACAAAATCTTGAAGATTTATGTGGAAGAAAAAACAGAAACATTGGAAAGTGGTGTGACATTGAAGCAAATGATCAACGAGGCTTCAAAAAAATGGTATGGTTTAACAATAGGTGGAATGATTGGAACTGGTGCTCATGGAAGCACATTGTGGGGGAAAGGATGTTCTGTTCATGACTATGTTGTGGAGATAAGGATTGTCAGGCCTTCAAATTCTGCAGATGGATATGCTAAAGTTGAGATTCTTAATGAACAAAACAATGAAGATTTTAATGCAGCTAAAGTATCACTTGGTGTGCTTGGTGTAATTTCACAGGTATGGTCTAATTTTTTTTTCCCTTTCTTTCTAGTTTTGGTATATTGTTGAAATATGGTAATTGATGCTTTTTGTTTGTATCTTTTGTTTGTTTCTCTTTTTTATGTGACTGAATTTGAATCCTCACAAGCTTTGATGAACTCTTATTAGCTTTAACCAAATTTGTCCTTAATTCAAAATCAATAACCCAACTTTTTTTCTTGTGATTGATGTGTTGAGAATTGAATAACTTATCAAATTTAGAATTGAAAAACATGTGTATTACGTATATCACATGTTGTTTCTTTTACCAGAATATTTGATTATGCTGCAGAATAGGTTATTGTTGCAAGAAATCCATTCCCAACGAGCAATAGCACAAAATGAACACATATCAGCTAAACAAGTCCTTTCAAAGTTGCAAAATTCAACACACACTGAACTTCAGAACTTTAGAATCGGGAATCTAGCTTCAGCGACATCTTAATCAGATTAAACAAACACTAAACTTTGGAGTACTAGAATCAAACCGAACAGAAACTAAAATCTAAGTTAATAAGAACATCAAAATAGGAACTGAAGAAGACTGAAATTGAAGTACGATCGAACTCAATCACCAATGAAATCAAATGGAAACCTTGACAGAAAACGAGAGTTGGGATTCAGGGTTCATCGATTTGGGCAGGACTTAGTTTTGCTTTTGGTTACGGGTATCCAACAAATTGCATATGGATATCCAAGTAGTGCAAAATATGGGCCAGTTGAAAACCCAACATATTTTATCAGATTTTTTTTATAATAACCGGAGTTTGATGACAACAATCAAACTGTGGTGTCTGAGATAACTTCTGATTATGATTGCAAAATATGTGCTTAGCCTGCAATCTCCTTTGTTTTATATTATGCAAAAGCTAAATTTGGTTTCTATGGTTCTTTTATCCTTAGGAATGTGAATGTGAAAGTATACTACTTTTGCCTGAATTAGTATAGCATAGTAGACATTCTCAGCATTCTTCTAAATCTAAATCAGAAATAAAAGTAACGAAACTAAACCCCGAATGTGGATACTCATATTTAATACACTGACAAATAATTTAAAAAGCCCTGAAAACTTGTTTCTGTTGTCCAAAACTAAATGTCTCAATCAAACACTATTACTAATATTGAAATTATATTATTGAAAACTCAAAACTTATTTAAAGGTAAATGCATGCTTGGATAGAGTCGAGAAGTTCACAAACATGGCTGGATGATGTTCTGTAGAACCAATAAAAATAGAGATAATTTTCGACCCTAGAGTGTAGGAAACATCATATCATTAGAAGCGTATTTATCGCAGAATAATTTTCATCAATAAAAAACATCAGACAAACAAGCATAGCAAAAAGAGAAACTGATACATTATAGATCATTTCCTGAATAATTAAATTTGAACCAAAACTATCCTCCTGTCTATGAAAAATACATTGGATTAAAATTAAATGGGTAAAATGGGATGTTTGAGCAAGAAAACTTGTGATTGTGATGGCCTAAGGAAATACCGAGTAATAATGAATTCAAAGGAATAAAAGAATTGAATTCAAGACTAAAACAATAACATTTTTATTCACTTAATCAATTATAATGAAGACAATATATATAAAGGAATATAAATCCAAACAAGTAAACCATAAGAAAAGGAACTTACTTTCAAAGAACTGAAACTAAGCTTTCAACGTAAACCTTGGCGGAACTCCAGCATATAAAATTTTTAGTTCTGATATTGGTAATAGTACTACTTGTAGTAATTTTTGTTCACTCTACTCTATTTTCTTTCCAATTATAGAGAATTGCTTCTGATTCTAGATTGCTCTTAAGTACCAGCGTTTTAGCATCCTCAGAGATAAGCACCGACACCATTTGATGCTTTCTCTCATCATAACTAAACTCTTCGACACCAAAGTAGTCATAATCTATTTGAAGATTTTCATAACTTATTTTAAGAAATTGAGTCCAAGAGTCGTCATTCCCTAATTCCTTCATCTGCCATAAAAGAAAATCGGTTTCCTTGTAAAAATAAGAACAACAAAGGAAGCCCCCCAACACACTTACAACTGGCGTTGTAGGTGGCATTTCATCAAAATCATGAGGTAGCCGGTATTGATTGTATGTCTCAGTGCTCAAATCAAGGGAAACAATAACAAATTGTTCAACAGCGACATCCTTCAAATTGAAATGAAAATGATTGTGAATAGCCAACCAGTTAAGAGTACTAGACAAATACACGGCATGATTCACATCTTTTTCTCCAAAGTAGAAATGAAGAGGAACAATGGGAAAACTTTGAATCTCTCTCCAAACATTATCACCCAAACTTAGAATTCTCACATCGCTTGTGAGTTGACGATGATAGTAACCGGACGCCACAACCTTATAAGTGCCAGTAGAAATATCACAACCAATATTAAAATTGTAACAGCCGAGAAACGGGAAAGGGTGTGGTCTGGGAAATGGCTGTGAAAACGGCGAAAATAGCCAAAACTTGGAGAAATTGTCATTGTTGCTGGGTTCCATAAACGCAAATATCCAAATTGAGAATCAACACCAGCCAAAAGAATCAATCCATCGCAGGTACCAATCATGCAAGAACATTGTTTATCACTCAAATGATAGTAAGGATCCATGGAGAGCGTGAACGGAGGGTTCTCAATTAAACGGTTTAACGAGTAAGGAACGACACTGTAACCCATCTCCAATTCACGATTATATACGTCATTGATGGGGATTGTTGGGACGTGCAGAGTGACTAGTGTGAAGAGTGGATTTCTTGTTGACGATCGATTGAGGTGTAATTTCACAAAGGTGGGATCAGAGATTATGGTTTTCCAAGACTTGCTAACACATTTGAATCGAACAAGAGATTTGACGGGAAGGAAGGAAAGTAACTCTGCGATGAGATCGTTGGGAAGGACCGTCGGCATTGTGTGCACGCATTAGGGTGGTGGCATGGTTAAGTGCAAATGAATCGGTTTGGACAGTAAGGAAGCCTAATCCGCAGCTATTTATCTTGACATTTTTTTGGTGGTTAATACCCGTCTTAATTAGGAAGAAACTTCTGAAATTACGTTTTTTTTAAGCTAGTAATTAATATCCTTGAAGGCTATGCCCCTTGACAATCATAATCACAACAAGATTTTTGTTTTGACACAAAACAAACGACATCCATTCATTAAAATTGATAGAGTACATCGATGCAATACTAATTCGCTAAAAACAAAAAGGATGAATTTGTGAACAAACTCACAACATCCATGTTAATAGCATAAAACGACAAAGTACATAAGCCTACAAATATGACTATATTAAAATCACCGGAATAGTCATGCCTCCGGATCTGCAACGTTGATGACGCCAAAGTCATTGGTTGGATCTGCACTGGATCGAAGCTGATCTGACAATCTGAATCGAACAAACACCTGAACAAGAGGAAAAGACAAACAACGTCGCACAAAAACGACAAACAAAACAGCGTCGCACTAAGACGACGAAATCACAAAAGGAAAAACTAATTCGATGTGAAAATCACTTATTTAAATAGAAGATAAGGAGAAAAACGATTTAGAGGGATGATTTGGGGTCAAAAACTAACCCTAAACCACCCCTCTTTGGTGGATTAAGGAGAAGAAATTAGGGTTCAGCCGACGGCTCACAGAAGGAGAGGGGGGGAGAGAGTTGTTGAGAATAGATTCTCATCAACTAACCATATAATGCTTGCAATAATGCTTAAATAAATCGGTAGACATTTGGGAGTTGTTATATATCACAAGAAAATATCCAGCGAATGTTTAACAAATTGCAAAATTACTTGGATAACAAAAAAAAATTGCTTCCACTTTTTAAAAAAATACTCCCACTTGCCAACACGGCGGTAAGCAACAATAGAGTTATGAACAAGGTTGCCAAAATTGGGATTTTGCTTCTGACCGAGAGTAGCAAAAATGAAAATCGTACAATCGCAATCGAAATCGAAAGATTTTTCTCAACTGTTTTTGTGGAATCGATATAGGATAGCAAAATCGAAAATCATAAAATCTCAATCAAAATCGATGGATTCTACCAAAACAATAATAATGCTAAATATATATTATAAATTGCATATCAGTATAAAAAAATATTTATACTAAATGACTCAAACCCTATATACAAAATATTTTTTAGTAGTCAGAATAATGCTAAACAACCTAACAAAATACAAAAAACTTGATCATAAAGTGAGTGAAACCTTGACGAAGCTGATTGAAGACAAAATCGAAACAAACAGTGATGATTGAAGACTCAATGGAAGGAAACAATTTGGTTAGGTATAGTCCACTTCGAATGGAACGAAGCAATCGTATAGTGAAGCAGCACTAGTGGTGAAAGAGTGGAAACAAATAACATTGGTTTGAGTTAATTTATAGACTTGGATAAACCGGGTAAATAGATGAACCAAGTAAAAATTGACTCGTATGAAAAAATTCACATTATCCTTCAAAATTATGTAAAAACCTGTGATGTTACAGGGATTTTACGATTTTGTGCGAATCCGATGCGATTTTACTAGGATTTTGTTTGTTTAAATAATATTTTTGGATTCTACAATGGATCTGGGTCGATGACGGTGTTGGAACATTTTTTTAACACTTTATATTTGTTGTTGCATCTGTCGAACACTTGAAATTATTTCTCCTAAAATTCAAATTTGAACGCACAAAAATAATTTTGTTAATTAAAATATTTGGGATGAGTCACAGACTATGTTGCTCTCTTTAAAATATTTTGCGCCTCTACCTCAACGGTGCAACATTTCTTTCCTGACTCGTCGTCATCAGGATAAAACAACCCTCCAAACTTGAGTATGAGTACTCTTTGCATAAAGAGAACTCACATAAACAACACCCCACATTACTAGTTACTACTAAGGGCCCGCTTTTACCAGTAAAAAAAAAAAAAACTAAGGGCTCGAAAAGTAATTTTGACATAAAATAATTTAGAGATTATATTTTAGAGATTTTATGAAAAATCAGAATCTATTTTTGCGTTTGTTTACCGTAATAAAAATCATTTTTTTAAACAAATAATCTAGCTTGTTTGGATACAACTATATAAAAGGGATTTTTTGTTACAAAATTAGTTCAATCTTTTAAACAATATTTTCTTAGTTCAATCTTTTAAACAATATTTTCTCTCTCCTCTAAAAAAAATCATTTGAAGTTGTTTTTAGATTTTTATTTTAGATTATGATTTTTTTTTAAAAACTGTAACAAACGGATGTAAAACTATTAAAAGTGTTTATTTTTCTAAAATAATTGATTTTTTCTTAAAAAAAAACTATAACAAACTGGCTTCAAAACTCGGTATTATTTTTCATGAAGAACTTTTTTTTTTGACAAAATTCATGAAGAACTTTTTTAATTTTATTTTCTTTTGTGTGTTTGTTATTAATACTGGTCCCATTCAAAAAAAATAAATTAATACACCAATGTTATTTAAAGCCTAAAACTTAGAGAAAAGAAAAACGGTTCAAAAGCTATGAAGGCAACGTTGCCATCAGCTACTAATGAATTAAAATTCATTAGTCTTAAACGGTAAAGTCAAGGAGCCATTGAAAGGAATTAAAACGTACCAAATATACTACAATGAAGATAATTAGGTGATGGATCAATGTAATAATGTTCTGAGTAAATACTTTAAAATCGTACAATATATATGAGCTTAACTCAGTAGGGATGTTGCATATTACATGTAGGGCTGGGGTTCGAATCCTGGACACCCCACTTCTTCACATTTAAATTGTGTGAGCTTTATATACTACGCTACTTGACAAAAAAAGACTAATTTTATTTATTTATTAAATGTTTAATAAAATCATCAACATAAGGTCAGTAAAGTTATAAAATCATGTAATTTGGAATTTAAGTCGCCATTTTGACAACAATGGGTTGCCAAAATTTGAGCGCAGCGGGTAATGTAAATTTTATTTATTTAATTTAATAGAGTTAATTAAATAACATTTTGATTTATTATTGATGGCGAGACATTTTACTTGGAAATAATATGTCGTTGTTGGTAAGTAATGATATTTTATAGCGGTAAGGGTAAATGTCAAATTACTTAAAGTTAATAAGACGAGACTTTAATGGTGTAAATAGTGTAGTTACATTGTAAGTCTAAAACATGAATTAGTTAAAGGAGAATAAGACTTATGAAGGGAATTATAGAGTGATAATATGAAGACAGGATCTTAAAATGTAAAGAATTTTTAATTGTTAAAATGTAAGACGTCATAAGTAATGATAACGGTGAAGTAAGGACTTGAGCTAAGGACGAATAATAAGGTAATGCTAATAGAATGAAATACGCAGTAAATGAGAAACTGATACATTATTGAACACTTCCTGAGTAACTAATTTTGAGTCAAACTATCCTCATTTTTTTTTTGGCAGGTCATGACTAAACTCTTTGCCACTAAAGTAAGGAATTTGAAAATTTTGATGTTTGATTTTAAGAAACTGAGTCCAAGAGTCTTCAAGTTCAACCCCTAATTCCTTCATTTCGCATATAATAAAATCGGTTTCCTTGTACAATTGGCGCAATAGGTGGCAGGTCATAAAAATCACGAGGAAGCCGGTATTGGTCGTATGTCTCGGTGCCCAAATTGAGTGAAACAATAAAATTGGTCAACAATGACATCCTTCAAATAAAAAATATTGTGAACAGCCAACCAGTTAAGAGTGCTACTCATATACACAGCAGCACCCTCATGTTTTCCTCCGAAGGAGAAATGAAGAGGAACAACTGGGAAACTTTGAATCTCTCTCCAAACATTATCACCAAAACTGAGAATTCTCGCAGAATTGTTAGTGTACGCCACTATCTTATTAATGCCAGTAGAACTATCATAACCAAAGGTGAAAGTTCAATGGCCAAGAAACGGGAAAGGGTGTGCTGCACCGCTGGGAAAACAGCGAAAATTCCCAAAATTTGGAGATATTGTCCTTGTGGCTAGGTTCCACAAAAGAAAATATCCAAATTGAGAATCACCGCCAACCAAAGGAATCAATCAATTGCAGGTATCAATCATGTCAGAGCATTCTTTATCATTCGAATGATAGTAAGGATTGATAGAGGGTGTGAACGGCGGGTTCTCAATTAAATGGTTTAACGAGTGAGGAAAGACACTGAAATCACAACTTATATCTTGATACCTGCAACAAAGAAAGAAAAAAAGAAGTTCTTGCAGAAGAGTAATGTTACATGGAAAGTCTTAACACAATCTTCATAGAAACCAAATGCTCACTATTGATTTTTCTTTCTTTCCTAAACATCAAAAGGTTCTCCCTTTTGTTTTCTCCCATTCATGATTCATCATAACTTGTAGTAGCATCTGTTGAAGTAGTTGTGCCGCCAAAGCTTGTATCATCCTGCATATAGCCACACTTCTATCTATATTATAATATCTTAAAAAGATATTTTGCACAGAATCATATAATACCACAAGGATAAAATAAACATATTATTTGTTCTCAGGGAAACCATTCTCTTATTTGGTAAAAGTTGTCATTCAGGTCTGATATTGAGTTAGACGTAAGATTATGAATTAAACAACCGACATGTTTCTAAGTTTCTACGCAAGGTCACCATCATATATTTCAAAGAATCAGTTATCAGTGTATTCAGTCTATAATATGCATGTACTAGTAAAAACCAATAGGAGCAGCTGCAAAACAAAGATATATAAGGGTTAAGCAGGTTGGCTCAGCCCATTTTTTATAGCCTTTTTCTGTGAACCATTGATGAATAAAGTTCATCTCTTTATAACTGATGCAATCAGACCCTTCTAACTTTGCTGTTTGAACTGATGCAATTATACCATTTTTCGACTTTGTGGTCTTATAACAATACATATTGATTATGAAATCATGTATTGGATATATTACCAAATTCAGCCATTAATTAAGCTAATTGTATATATACATCTTGAACTATTATGCAGTCTAACATTCAAGCCATATGCATGGTTAACATAGTTGCATAAAAAGTTAAAATGAAGCATATATCCTCTTAAGCGAAAAAAGAAATACTTAATTAACCAGTAAATTAACTTCAAAATAACTTCAGGACAGGAAAACAAACCAACTAAGATATTGGACGGAGTAAGACCAAAAAAATGGTAGTATTGGACAGCACCCACATATCAGCCAAACAAACCCTTTCAAAGTTGCAAAATCCAACACACACTATACTTATCGTAAGTAAATCCCAAACCCAAAGACTCGCCACAAAATCCAACAAAAACTGAAATTTAGAACCAGCATCTAGCTTCAGCAACGTGGTAATCAAATTGAACGAACACTGAAATCTAAATGAAGAGGAACACTGAAATTGGAACTGAAGAACACTGAAATTGGATGAAATTGAAGTGTGGTCGAACTTGATCGCCAATAAAATCAAATAGAAATAGCAAATCTTGAGAGCGAACTGGAATTTAGGGTTCATCGATTTGGGATTTTGAGAATGTGAGATGTGGTGACGAAATGAACAAGAGCAGGACATTAATTTTGCTTTTTGTTATGGGTAACAAATTTGATTTGGCAAAGATACATTATAGAACACTTCCGGAATAACTAAGTTTAAACAAAACTATTCTCTTGATGAAAAATACATTGTATTAATACTTAATGAGTAAAGTGGGATGTTTGAGCAAGCAAACTTCTTAATGTGGTGGCCTAAAGAAGTACCTAGTGATAATGAGTTGAAAATAATAAAAGAATTGAGTTCAAAAGACTAAAAGAAATAACACTTTTGTTGAGAAAATAGGAAAGAATAGGAGAGAAATGTCTCCTCCAAAGGGTTTCACATTTTTCAATAAAGTCACTAATTTGTGAACTGATCGTTAAAAAATACAATAAATCTTAGCAATCACAAAAATGACTATTCACTCAATCTATTAAAATGATAAAACATATAGCAATGAACATAGATTCAAACAAGTAAACCATAAAAGAGGAACATACTCTCAAAAAATTGAAACTAAGCTTTCAACGTAAACCTTGGCCGAGCACCACAGTATAGAATTACTACTATTATCGGTAAGAGTACTACTTGTTGTAACCTTTGTTCGCTCCACTCTATTTTCTCTCCAATTGTAGAGAATTGGATGGGATTCTTGGCTGGTCTTAAGTACCAGTGTATCAGTCTCTTCGGAAAGAAGAAGCGGCACCAATTGAAAATGATACTTTATCTTGTCATGGATAAACTCTTCGTCACTAAAGTAGTCATGATTTATTTGAAGATTTTGATACCTTATTTTAAGAAATTGAGTCCAAGATTCATCATTCCCTAATTCCTTCATCTGCCATATAAGAAAATCGGTTTCCTTGTAAAAATAGGAACAACAAAGGAAGCCCCCCAACACAGCAACAATTGGCAGAGCAGGTGGCATTTCATCAAAATCACGAGGCAGACGGTACTGATTGTATGTCTCAGTTCCCAAATCGAGTGAAACAATAACAAACTGCTCAACTTTAAGATTCTTAACATCATAGTCAAAGTCATTGTGAATAGCCAACCAATTAAGAGTGCTACTCAAATACACAGCATTATGCACATCATTTTCACCAAAGTACGAATGGACAGGAACAACAGGGAAATTTTGAATCTCTTTCCAAACATAATCTCCAAAACTCCAAATTTTTACATTGATATTCAGTTGTTGTCGACGTGGATTGTAATTGGACGCCACTATCTTATAAGTGTCAGTAGAATTATCAAGACCAAAGGTGACGTTGTAATGGCCAAGAAACGGGAAAGGGTGGGCTGCATGGCTGTGAAAACGGCGAAAATACCCAAAATTTGGAGACATCGTTCTTGTGGCTGGGTTCCATACCCGAAAATATCCAAATAGAGAATCACCGCCAGTCAAAAGAATCAATCCATTGCAGGTACCGAATATATAAGAGCATTCTTTACCGGTCAAACGATAGTACGGATCGACAGAAAGGGTGAATGACGGGTTT
Source organism: Medicago sativa (assembly GCF_051527215.1). NCBI lineage: Eukaryota > Viridiplantae > Streptophyta > Magnoliopsida > Fabales > Fabaceae > Medicago > Medicago sativa. Next base: position 30,272,118 of record NC_140756.1, on the reverse strand, counting down.
TGAATTAAACGGTTTAACAAGGAACGACACTGTAGCCCATCTCCAATTCACGGTTATATACGTCATTGATGGGGATTGTTGGGACGTGCAGAGTGACTAGTGTGAAGAGTGGATTTCGTGTTGACGATCGATTGAGGTGTAATTTCACAAAGGTGGGATTAGAAATTAGAGTTTTCCAAGACTTCCTAACACATTTGAATCGAACAAGAGATTTCACGGGAAGGAAGGATAGTAACTCTGGGATGAGATCGTCCGGAAGGACCACCGGCATCACCGGAGTCATGATTGTACACGCAGTGGGGGGTGGCGACCCCTGAGGATGAAACCTAAATAGGTCAGATGCATATGAATCGGTTTGGACAGTAAGGAAGCCTAATCCTCAGCTAATTTATTCGACTTTCTCAAGTGTCGTTTTAGGGTAAAATTTTTCTTTCCTATTTAAGGGTCGTTTTGGTATTTTAAGGATACGATTTATTCGACTTTCTCAAGTGTCGTTTTAGGGTAAAATTTTTCTTTCCTATTTAAGTGTCGTTTTGGTATTTTAAGGATACGATTTGTCAATTATACCCTTTGTCAATTACTCGTATCTTTTTCTTTGTTTGGTTACTCTTGTCTTTTTCAATAAAACTAATTAATACTATATATTTGGAAAACTAAAGTTTGTTTTTTAAACAAAGTTTGTTTGTTTTTTTTAAAAAACAAAATTTGTTTCTTGTTATCTTCATGTTTAAACAAAATTTTGTTACATATAACAATGATTTTATGACGAGTTAAAATTCTATAAATAAGATGAATAATTGTTAAAAATTTCAAGTGCAAAGTAAAAGAACAAATTTGAGAGAAAAACAAATAAAAACTCCATGAATGTTCAAAAGGAAGAAAGAGTGGAAGACTTGTTGGAACTGCTGATGGAAGGTGAAGATGAAGCCATAGTTGAAGCCTTAATTTTGATTAAAGGAGTTGGAGGAAAGTTAATTTTTTCTTAGCTTTTGATTAATGCGAAGTTGGAATAATTTTTATATTGACTTAAATTAATTAAAGAGATGTGCATAATATTTAGAAAATTGACAATTGTTTGTTATGAGAGAGTGTGTACAAAAAAAAAAAATTTTTTGGAGAAAAAAATAGTAACCAACAAATGTTTGTTACGATCTTAAAAAAAAAATTGTTACAAAAAAATATAACATATTAAATTTATTGGAAATATAAAGTGTGTGTCAAAAAATAGGAATATATTGGTGGATTAAATTGAGGGTATAATAGAAAGAAAATGTGAAAAAATACACTTTGATATTTTAGTGTTAATTTTCTAAAACGACACTTAAAAAGGAACGGAGGGAGTACATGTATTAGAGACACACAACCTATTTCTTTCTTTTAGGTTGTGTTTGACAAGGTCAAATGACCAAATTATAATGGATAGTCATAGTTCATTGAAGATAAATCCATATAATCATATTAGATATATGTTTGATAACCAATATTCTTACTCTAGGGAGCTTCCATAGTTCATTTTACATTTTATCCAAATTCGATTAGGGAGCTTCCATCCAATTTGATCTGATCTACGATGTTTCTACACGTGAGGATAAGCTTGACCAGCCTTGTTAACATCCTCCAGAAGATTGCAGACCTGAGATGCAACAGATTTAGCATTGAACTTTTTTCCATAGAAGACATGTTGGTTCCTATTCAACCATATACACCACACCCAAAACAATGTGCTTGGACAGTCCCATGTTAGCCATGTCTGAAATTCAACTGCTGCCGCGTACAGTAATCTGCTTTCTCGACAGTCCCTCAACCAGTGCAGAGGGGGTTTCGTCTGAAACCGAACAAAGATGACAAATAGAATTTCACTTTTAGGTTCTTCACCTAGTAAGCTGAGGGGTTAACTAACATAGACCAAACAAGTTTCATGAGAAGAGATTGTTATAAACATGTTCATCACGAATAACCAAATCCCCTTGAGTTTTTGGTTTTGCAGATATCTGTCCACGCTGCAGTATGCAAATTTCTCTTTTTGCCGACAAACCCCATATAAAGTTCTGCATTAACCTCTCTAATGTTGACAAACACCTGTTTGAAATGAGAGTTTGCATTATATAGGTTGGAAGTGCTGCAAGTACAAATTGCATAAAAGTGATATGACCTATAAAGGAGAGGTTCTTGGCTTTCAAAGATGAAAGGTATGCATAATGGGAATGCCGAGGTATTTTCCAAACTCTCTAATTTAAACGAAACCCTGATAAAGTACTCAGTTCTTGCGCTCAGTTAAAAAGCACATTCTTAGTTGCTTAATTTATTTTTTGCAATTGGTTTCCACACTATTTGTATTTTAGCTGACTTGAGGATTTTACACAAGTTTTCAGTTTTTTAGTTGATTTGGTCTTCTTATTTATTTTGTCTAAATTTAGAAGCATTTCTGCTATGAATGACTCTTGTTTACATAGTCTTTTTGTTGTTTATTAGTGAGACAAAGAATTAACTATAAATGCATGTTTGGTTTTGCATCCCGTCGATATTTTCCAATTTCAACTCGACTTTTCCGAAGCAATAATTCCAAGCCTTGATCCATCTCACAATGGCATTGTTACTGTGTATTTCCAAATATACATGAGGCATATCTTAAAAAAAAAGTTTAAAAGCAAAAGAAGTGCAAAGTCGCCCCAAACAAGCGTACAATTACAAAGTTGCATAAAATCTGCCTCCAAAACATCAGGTGCACATCATTTAGCTTCCACACCAAAACACTCCTCAAACATAAATTTGAGCCTACACTTGCATCAGTAAAGCATATAAATTTGCTGCTACTTTTATTATGCTGAAAGTGCAGAAAATACAATCCTCAACGCCTGCAGCAACAAAAATATTCATTAATGCATGTTTGCTGCTAAACAGTGCATCAGCATGAATACAATACTCCACTCTAACAGTGACACAACACCATCCGAAGAGCTATAAAGGCATACTCCTAACTCATCACAAGTCAACATATTCGTACACTTTGAAGACAAGAAAGTGGATTAATCCACCAATCTGAAAATACCATAGATTTTTGTTTCTCCCCTCCGTACATTATTCACATGAAAAAAAATTCCAACACATGTGTTTTACTTGATTGACACCTCTAGTATATTTGCCAAGAAAGACATGTCGGAATATGGCTACAGTCTGTTCCCCCTGTGGACATGTGGCTCTGCTTCAGTCTGTTGCTCTTCCTCATGGCCCTGGCAGTGGCCGGGAGGTTTTTCCTCTTTGCAGTCTATGCAGCTTCTCCTGCTCTTCACGAACAGAGGCAATGGCTGTAATTCTACTCCCCCAACACGACCAACACTTTCAGGATTCTATCCATTACTGAAATATAGGAAGTACAAACAATCTAAATCATAAAAAAAATGCCTGAATAGAGTCTTGTTTTTAAAGTCCTGACAAACAAAACCTCCACCTGAATTTTAAAATCTGGAAGGTACTGGTGCGTAGGAAAAAAACGATGAAAAAACATAAAATGTGATGGAACGAGTACTCGCTTGTTTATTAAAAGCATCAAAACTCGAAAAATGTGATGGATTGGAGGTGTTTATGATGAAAACACAATGATTTTAGCAAATTTTTGGGAGTTTTTGTTTTTTATTTTTTTCAGAGATATGAGGAGTTCTTAAAAGCATAAGAAGGGTTCATATCATATATATGATATTTCCCGTTTTATGATCATTACGTACTTTTGTATGATGTCAGACAACTCGGTCCATCTGCTAACTTGTAAAAACTATTTTGACAGTAAGTTGTATATTTAGGGAATAATTTGAATGCAAGTGATATAACTCAGAGGTTAATTTGCTAGCGTGCCATAAAATGCAAGGACTAATTTGACAGTAAATTAGATTCAAGTAAATTAGTGGACGAACAAAGTTGCTTGACATAATTCAAAAGGTAATTCTTGTTTGCCTATACGCAAAATTCAGGGCGTAAATGTCCGACCCTTGCAAATTCTTGTTGTGCCTCTTTTTTAGACACTAGTTTATTTGCATTAGATTGGTAACTTTTTCCAAGTATTAATATTATTTTGCCTCTTGTCTTGAGACTTTTCATAGTTTTATAATCAGATATTTTGTCTATTTCAAGAGACATGCATGTGGATGATAATTTGTGAATTTGTATGTAGATGTTTCAACAAATCTCAATTTGAGGTCAATCCTAATTAGGAGGGTAGTTGAATGTTCAATTTGTCTATCTACTCCTTCTTCTACACTAATCACAAGATGTACTCACGTTTTATGCAGGAACTACATAAAAAAATGGTTTGATCGTGCAAAAAAGTCTATCACATGTCCTAATTGTAAAGGTTTGCTTATAAGTGATGACATGTTCTCTGAAAGGCCAACTACTAAGTTAAATTCTGATGCAGCTTCTGAGTGAAGAGACCTCTACCAAGTCAAAATCTGTCGTATTTTCACGCTATGATGATGCACTATACTATTTCAATTTGCATTTGCGACTTCCTCGTTTCAAATGTCTTGTCTATACTGTCAAAACAATGATTTAATATAAAGATATTCTCAAGGAATTTGAAAATAGCGATGGACTCACAGTTTTATTCTCATAAATGCTGAATGCAGAGTTTTCCTGTTGGATGGTTGTAGAAAATCTATTGAGGAAGAGTTAGTGGCTCGTGTAATGCAGCCAGTATGTGTTTCGAAATTGATATCTCAAAACACGATTGAAGATAATATACTTTCATTGAAGGAGACATTTGCTGACGCTGACACTTTTGATTTCTATGACAAGGAGATCCTTAGATATTTATTGGAATAAGATTCTATGTGATGATGTATTATAACCAGGTACGTTGATTGTGGTTCCATATGATTTAATTGCTTTCACAGTTAGTGTGGGTTCATTGTGTGTGAAAAAGAGCACAGTAGCTAGATGAATCTTTTATTTTATTTGTGATTTATGCATTACTTGAGTTAGTTACTTTTAACTTGAGCTTGGTTAATTTATTTGAAACTTTGACATCCATTATGTGTGAAAGACACAATTGGTGAAATTTATTATGTATGACAAACAAACAAACTTATGAAATATTGTTGTTGCAGCGATTTTGTAATTCAATTGTTTCTGTGAAATTGAATTTAATGTCAAGCAGATAAATGTTGTGTTTTTACAAGACCTGAAGGCAGCGAACAACCATCATACTTTTTTGTCTCATACACTGTTGGTTATAATCGTTGTTTTTTTGAAGGGAAGTAAAAATATTGGTAAATGCATGAAGGGAAGTAAAAATATTGCGAGTAACAGAGTTGTTGGTAAATGCATTTACGAAAGCATGAGCTTTATCATTTGCTTGTTGCCTAGTAAACACAGCTTTGTAGCTGTTTTTCAAACTTAAGAGGGTCTTACACATAATTATAAGGACCAATACTGAGTTAAATCAAATTTAGCATTGGAGATATCAGTCACACGGTTCTGGTTTTTACAATCTGGCCATGCATGCTTCCTGGCCTGCAAAACAGCTGCTGCCCGAGCCAAGACATGTGAGCATTCCTCTGAAACACCCACTGAAAGCTTCATGTTCCTCCTCTTCCAAAGACTCCACAACACTCTGCAAAACTTTTCCAGCAAGTCCTGATCTAACCGCCTGCAAATCTTGAAAAATACAGCAAAAAAACAGTCTGCAGTTGACCTAATCTCGTGCAAAACGTCTAAAATACCCACTCGCTACCAGTACTGCATAATGCAATGACAAACCAGAAATAAATGGCAATTACTATCCAACAATTCATCGCATTCTCATCCAACACACCTGGGAGGACAGTTTACACCTTTGTTTTGTAGTTTTATACGCGTAGCTAAACAATTTCTCGCTAACCGCCAGAAAAAACATGGTGCGGCCAAATACTCAACCAATCACCAGGGACATTTAGCTCATCTCTATCAATTAATCTCTCCATACACACCTTTCAGGAACTCTTTACAGTGTGTTTTCCATGCTTAATTATCAAACCTCCACACACTATTATCACTTTGAGAGGTTTTAAGAAGATGAATTAGAATTATCTCATCCACATCTCTATTGTCAGAAATGGTTCTAATAAAGTGTCCATTCCACACTCCATTCATTCATTGTGATCAATATCTGCAGACGTCTTTATTAAAGGCTCCTAACACACCAAAACCAAGAATTTCACCAGACTCCTACCGTCCCCAATCTTCCACTGGTACCCTTCCTACAAGAAGATCATATGCTACATTAGACTAACTCGGGTGTGCCCCAGGGCCGACCCCAAAAAAAATACTTTCTTGGGAAGTATTTAGCTTTGAACACTCTCATACTCATAGTCCCTGGGTTAGTCATAAATTTCCAATCTTGTTCCCCATCATTGGATGATTAAAGCCATGAAGATTCTAAAACTCATACCTCCAAATTCCTTCCGAACAGTGAGTATTTCACCACCTCATAAAATTTATGCCTCTATTGGCGCCATTTCTTGATCCCCACCAAAAGGTGTTTGTCATTTTCTCAATTTCGTCTCTATGAGATTCAGGAAAAAGAAAGAGACTCATGCAATACGATGGGATTACTTGAGCCATAGATTTGATCAACACCTCACAGCCTTGAGACAACATTTTACTACAATTTGAGATTCGCTGCCAAACTCGATCTTTTATGTAGTGGAAAGTAGACCTCTCGCTCCTTCCAATCATAAAAAGCGGGGGGATAGCTACCAGTACTAGGACTGTCATTTTCTTCTAAAGTAGAAGCGATGATACTTTTTAAGGGATCCTCCACAATCGTACTAAAAAATAATATTCTTTTCCTTTAGGTCTGACTTCTATCTCTATATTCTAGAACGTGATCCATACTTAAATTGGGTTGTATTAGTTTTGCATCCCATCGAAATTTCTCAAGTCTCTTAGCAATTTTAACATAACTTTACTGAAGCAATAATTCCAAGCTTTGATCCATCTCACAATGGCACTGTGACTGTGAATTTTCAAACTACTTTATGAATTCACAAACATTATATTTTAAAATTATAATGGTTAATAATTCAAAATTGAAAATGTAATTTTGCTTGTTTGTTTGTCAATTCATAATATTTTGTTGTGATCATCATTTGGTTACCATGATTTAGTGTTTTATATAGCTTCACATATAATGCTGGATGTGAAGTTCAGATTATTCATCTCCAAACTTGCGTTCAATATGATATGACTTTTGTATTCTCCAATTTTCAATATGATTATTCAATGAAATAAATAAAATGAAGCCCTTCTATAGCTGAACTGAAAATATAATATTTTATGGATTGCAGTAAACAAGATTCCAGTGCTGCATCCATGTAAGGATGCTACTTATGAACAACTGCAAAATGAAACATTTATATCAAGGACTACCTGGAAAAATAAAAACATTTGGTAAATTGTCAAGAGAAAGTAGTACAAGAGTGTGCAAAACAATTAAGGATCGGTGGCATGCCAATGATTTTGGAAGAAATGGTTTGTAATTTGAATTGCAGATATGAATTAGCTTTGCCGTGTAAAGTACACCAATAATTCATTTTGTATCATAATCTATGCCCACTTTAATTAAAGTTTACATCAGATTTGATGATATAAGTTTCCAAGACAATATAGTTCACAACAGCTGCTTCAACTTTGGCAAAAAAAAAAAAAAAATCATCATGAGGTGTTTGTGAGCTTTAGAGGCAAAGACATGTGACAGTCTCTTCGATCATCTTTTTACCGCTTTAATAAGTAAAAACACTGTTCCATTTATGGATAGTAAAATGATGTGAAAGGTGAATCCATAGGATCGAAGCTTCATCGTGCAATTGATTATCTCAGATTTATATCGTGGTCTTTTCAAAGAATTATGCCATCCTCAACATGGTGTTTGCGAGAATTGGTAGAGATCACTTATTTTGCTCAACAATATGATAAACGTATCATAATCTAATTGATGGAAATTTGCTTCATTTTCCTGCTCAATATTGTAGTTAGGAGGTATTGTGCTATCATGTTGCAAGAGACACAAACTATATAGTATTCATTTCCAAACTTGCGTTCAATATTTGAAAGACTGTGTTAAAAGTAAAGTACTTCATGTTTCTCAGATATAAAATGATGAGAATCGCGAGGCACTCGTAAGAAAATTAGGAATATTGTTGGTGGAAAAGGTGAAAAGACTCAAAAAATGAAGAAATTGAATGGATAGACAAGGGCGCCACACTCTTTCTAATCCAAGAAAGAATGATAAGCCTGTGGAAGAGGATCGCCACAAGAAAAGGATCTCTTGATATGATCAGTTTTGGTCCAATCCAGAACCAAAGAGCAATTACTCTCAAATATTTTATTCCATCAAACTCCATGATGAAAAGGGTAAAGAAATGGAGCCACAATCATCTTGCTTCTAAAATAAAAGCGATGATATTTTTTAAGGGATCCTCTACAATCGTACTAAACAAAATCTCCGACTTCTCATGGTTAATAAACTGATCAGAAATATTAACTGCATAAGTATCAAGGAGGGTACAAGGGCGCAAGCCTCACACTCCTCGGCTTGAAGAAAAAGAAAACTATCATATGCAAATAACAAATGACTGATTGTAGGTGCTCCTCTAAAAATCTTATAAATTAAAAAGAAGCCCTTCTAGTATATATAGTTGAACTGAAAATATTTTATAAATTAAACAAAATTCCACTGCTGCATATCCATGTTAGGATGCTACTTATGAACAACTGAAAAATGAAACATCTCTCACAACACAATAATGAAATAAATGAACTCTCAAGTATGAACTTGACCTATTCTATTATGCACTCCATCTTTGAAGACGGTATTCACGAGCTGCCGCAGGCGCATTCACTGCCCTGATAATAATGTCACTACCCCTATCATGGATTACCTGGAAAAATAAAAACATTCGGTGAATTGTCAAGAGAAATAGTACAGGAGTGTGCAAAACAGCACAATAGATTACATGTTTACTATAACCAATTTATGGCATACCACAATAATCAACCTCAAAGAAATAAGAATACAATGAGTTTGGAAAGAAATTGTTTGAATTGAAGATATGAATTAGCAAGAGAAACGCGTTAGCTTTGCCGTGTGAAGCATATCAATAATCCATTTTGTATAATTTCTTTTCTCTTCAACTGTAATGATAATATTTAGGATTTTAGGTGTTAGCCTCAGAATATTCATAGTCTATGTCCACTTTCATTGATGTTTACATCAAATTGATGTAAGCTGCAAAGACAATATAGTAACTCTAATTGATGAAATTTTGTATCATTTTCCTGCTACACTCTAGTTAGGAGGTGCGGTGCTATCAGAAGTATTCAAGGTAATTAATCAAATAATGCGTAAATCACAGAGAAAATAAATATTCATTTACCTGTTATTCTCTGTTGGTTATAAAACATCATCACATAGAATCTTCTTGCAATATGTATCTCAGGATCTCCTTGTCATAGAAATCAAAAGTGTCGGTTTGAGAAAATGTCTCCTTTAATGATAGTATTTTATCTTCAATAGTATTTTGAGATATCAATCTCAAAACACACAGTGGTTGTGTTACACAAGCTACTAACTCATCCTCGATAGTTTTCCTACATGCATCCAATAGGAAGACTCTGCATGCAGCATTTATGGTAAATCGATGTCTGCGGGAACTTTGAAAGTCTACAAGCAAGACTACCGGTCCATCAATGTTTTCAAATTCCCTGATATTATTATCACAGTTAGGCAGTGTATTGGTAGTACAGGACAGAGTTTTGAAACCAGAAAGTCGTAAATGCAAAAGAAAAAAGACCACAGTACTGGTATAACGTGTAAATATGACCGCCTTCGACTTAGTAGAGGTGTCTTTTCTCAGAAGTTGCATCAGAATTTCCAACTTAGTAGTTGGTTTTGTTTCAGAGAACATGTCATTTAATGTGAGTGAACCTCTACAATAAGGACAGGTTGTAGGGTTTTTGGCGGTAGGGTCTTTGGACGTTTTTCTGCAGGTGAACCATTTTCTGATGCACTGCTAGCAGAAAATGTGAGTACATCCTGTGATTACTGCATGAGAAGGAGTAGATAGACAAATTGAACACTGAACTTTTTCTTGCAGTACCTTCCTAGTTAGGATTGATTGCAAATTGACATTTGTTGAAACATCTACGATATAAATTATATGCAAATTAATATCATCTACAAAAATCAATGCAAGGCTCTCTGAAAGAGGCAAAATATTTGCAAGATCATAAGGGGAGTTGGGTGATCATCAACATTGAGCTAAAAACAACCACACAAATGAGTTGTTCACCGCATCTTTACCAAAAATCTTAGAAATGTGAGCAATTGCTCAATTTATCAGGTCATAACTCACAGTGGATATTTTTTGTGTTTAAAAGTGCATCGGGAGATAACTCCTGATTAGTTATTTTGCAGAAATTGTGAACAATTGGGGGGGCTAAAAGAGCAAACTTCAAAACATTAAGGCATTGGGTGTATATGTCATCAATTATAAAATGTTCAACCACAAATTTTCGAAGATAAATTGTTCAACCTCAACTTTTCTAAGCAGTGCGAGACTTCTAACTCACACTTGCTACACAACAATATAAGTCTCAAGTGTGACTCCATTAAATCCATTATGCTCCCCTCAAGTGGAAGCTTTTTCATCCACATTTATACTTGCTAGCACTATCGTTGAGTTTATTTGTCATCTCATATATAAAGTGTTCAACCTCCAATTTAAAATCAACTTCTAACTTACATTTGTTACATAACAATATCTGAATAAAAAACTACACAAGTCTCTAGGAAACATGAGAAATAATATAAATATTTAGAATATATATAGTTACTGTCTAATGCAGCAAATTACTCATTTTTGGTTTGAATATACGAACTAACCTTGGTACTCGATTTCTCTAGGAAAAGCATCGCTTGAAAATTCATCTATGGATTGATTGTATACTTCAAAATGTACACAAAGTTTGCGGAGTTTGGGCAGCACCATATGTATCAAGTCCTTATAGTTGTCATGAGTAATACAAGTTCTTGCTTCCTCTATCAGATCTTCGTAATGTGCACGGGCTGTCATCGGAAGTGGGTTGTAGTGAGTCCTGATCGGTATGTCTTCCTGTTTCGCACGTTTATGTGGACGAGAACCCATTTAATGGAATGATTTCAAACAAAAACCGTTTTTGGTTTTTGCTTTGGGCGTAGGTATAAGCTTGTTAGGAGATACTAGGGTTACGTGAGATGAGAAGTAGGGTTCAGAGTGGAAGTGTTGTAATTTCATTTGCCTTCTGTTTTTTTTTTCCTATTTGGTTTCAGTTGCGACTCTGCTTCAAGTGACTACTAGGTCTAGACTTTTCTTTTTTTTAAAGAACTACTAGACTTTTTTTTTTTTTAAAGAAGAAGCACTATTCTCTCCAATTTTTTTTTTATTATAAATAAAAAATAAAATAAAAAAAGAGTAGTGATATTCAACACGAAAGCAAAAACAACGAAAACCATTTGTAGAAAATGGTACTTTCCCTACAAAAAATTGGATTTTATTTATTAAAAAAAATGTCACCATTTAAAATACTTTTCCATCATTCGTTTAATAATTGTCTTTTTAATATTAGTAGATGTATTTAACGTTTTATAACTTTCCATCGGATTTTCAATGTTTCCAGCTACTACACAAGAGGTTGGCGCAAATTTGCTCAAATTCTTGACATTCAAATTGCATTTTTTTCCTTTCTGTTTGGTTGGTATCGTTCGGGTTTTAGAATCTGGAATGTGTTATTCAATATTTTGGATTCTAAAATCCGAAATGTGCTAAGAGATCCACAATTGCTATTTTATATATGATATTTTTCTTTGCTTCAAATATGAACTGACGCAACGACCGTGTTAGGGGTAACGGGGTATTGATGGATGCCTTTGTTAAACAAAAGCGACATATGAAGGTTAGCCGATAGAGGAAAACCCACTTATGTGCCACAACCAGCGCCTATGTATAAGCCTGAGCCTGAGCTTATGCATAACCCACGACCTAAGATAGAGCAAGAGGAAAACGATATTTCGGCATACCTAACCTCAAAAAGCAAAAAGCAAAGATAAAAACAGAAATAGAACTAAGGAAAACGATATTTAGGCAAATCGTAACGGTCAGAAAAGAACGGAGCTCGGATAAAATCGAGAAGAGAAGTCGTCCTCCAAACACCTTGAATGCTATGACCATGATTAGCTAGTAAATCAGCACAACTATTCCCTTCCCAGAATATATGCGAAGAAATCACCTGAAAACCTTTCCGAAGGAAATTATGCCACATGTTCCTCAGACGGATCGACACCAGAGAGGCATTCTCAAATAGCTTTGGAATGCGCAACTAATTTGCGGTAAATAGCTTTGGAATGCAACAGTTCATGACACCTCTCAAGATCCCAACTAACGTTATCTTCCTTCTCAGACATCATATAAGCAGATCCACTAGAGAACGTCAGCTGGGTAGAAGTGTTACCAACAAAATCAAGCAATGAAATATGATACTTGTTGGTATTATAAGTGGAATCCAACACAAGCACCGTAGAGAAAGTGTCAAACAACTTGATACCATTAGGATGCGTCCATAAAATATCACTGACATCATCGGAATTAGGATAATTCCTACAATGATACATGTACTCATTCACAACCAACGATTTCAAGAGATGTTGCATGTCTGTTCTCGTACCCCTAATGGATTGCTTATACCTGTGACAAACATTATAAACATGCTTAATAGTTGTTGAAGTGATATTGTTCCTCTTCCTTAAGTTGGTAAGAATTTACCTCAGCGGAACGTTCGACTCTGCCATCTCATGAAGGTGTATGTGTTCATTTGGGTTTAGACGTCCGACAATTTTATGACTTTTCAACACCTCTGCCATGTCGTGGTTGTGTCTACCATCACCAACTTTGAGGCTCCAATCACCAGCAATCAACAAATAACCTCTCAGCCGAAATGGACACTCGTATTTAACCGAACAAATTATTTTGCTCCTCATCAACTTTTTGTACTCGGTGTATGAACCTCCTCTTTCACATATCCCAGTAAAAAAATGCACTTCTTCCATTGCCACATCTATCTGATTTACCAAAAACAGTTGAAAATAATGATAGCTTCCTTGCTTCCTCTCGAACCCACTCCAACAAATCGTTCCGTGTAGCAAACCTTTGTTTGGTGGTAAAATGTTCTCAATGATCAATACAAACAACAACATATGGAGGTAGAACAGGAGGAATAGGAGGAGGATCATCCTCCACTTTCACATCGCCTGAAGAAATATCAAGTTTCGATGGTGGTAGGGGGGATCCGCAACTTTGCATTACCGGAATCATCTACAACTTACAACTTCAAGAGAAAGAACCGACAACTCAGTAGAAGGTTCAATCTCAGGTGGCAATTCATTGTGGGCATCAACAGGAACATCCATTACTGAAATAGTGCAAAAGCAGGGTCAGAAAATGCAAGCAGTTTCTGTAACACCCCGTTTTCCCAACATAAAAATTTCATAATAAAAATCAAAGCAATTCAACTTAAACGGAATGTCACATTCTTTTTCTAAAAACATAAACTGAATAAATAAATATTTATCCCTCAAAATCCAATATCATATTATTTTAAACTTCGCAGCGGAATAATTTCAACAACTTAAATAATCTTTGGCACAAGGGCCTCAATATAAAATCTCATAAAACATAGTTCAACATCAATTCTTGAAAGATTCATAAAGTAATATGTAAGGAACAGAAAGTAAAGACATAATCCCATCCTGTTACGTATCAGAGCACCTAAGACACACTTGTGAGGAGTCCACTCACGACCGCAACTAATCTTGGTTATCTGCAAGTTACCCATACGAAGAGCAACATTTTCAAGCAAAGGGGTGAGATTTCACCAAACAACAATATTAAGCATATAATTCATCAATCACATTTAACAACTTAAACTTCATCAACTAGTATCATTAATCTTCCTACATTAGTGATAAACTTCATCTTATATTATCATAATAAATAATCATAAACATCATATATCATCTTAATCATAACATCATATATCACCTTAATCATAACATCATATATATCATCATAAATATCACAAACATCATCACATATCATCATTAGTAAACATGTAGCATCTTATCATAAATCACATAGCATCATATCATAAATCACATAGCATCTTATCACAAACAACTTCATAATCAATCTTCATAAGCAACTTCATAATCAATCATCATAAACATCATAATCATTCATCATCTTAAGCATCATAATCATTCATAAAGCACTTCATTAATAGCTCATCAACTTGACATCTTAACATCTTAACAACTTGATAACTTGACATCTTAACATCTTAACAACTCGACAACTTGACATCTTAACATCTTAACAACTTTGACTCGACTATGCAACTTCAACTTCTCAAATCATCTTGACAAATGCAAATGCGTGTTGTACCATTCTAGGGCATAAGCCCTCATCATTGTGGTTGAGCATAAATATACTCTTAGGGCATAAGCCCTCATTGTCGTGGTTGAGCAAAAGCTCCATCGTCGTGGTTGAGCAAAAGCTCCAGGGCATGAGCCCTCATCTTTAAATGAGTATGCATGGACTTAACATCTTATGTAACACCATATTTCTAATAAGCGGTAAAACGCGCGAAGATACAAACATATTCTAGAAATAGATGCTACGTCTTCGAATTCAAACATACATGCATAAAGATCATGTTACATAACATAGCAGCGGAACATACATATAATTCTTAAACATCTTCAAATCTCAACATAATACAAATGTATTCTCCAAATCTCAATTAACAAGTACCATCTCAACTCCAAAATACATAGTCAAATAAAACAACATGCAAGAACTACCCTAGATCAGAGCCCTAATCTAGACACTTGCACATAAAAGAGGAACTCCACTCCTCGGCGACATCAAGCAAAACAATCTAAGCACCCTGCACTACATCTACCCGTCCATACGGAAAGGTAGGTGGTAAACCACTGAGGGTTAGCATTACATCATCATAATCCATATAAGACTTAATCAAGAACATTGGAAATGAAAGATACATTCAAGCATGATGATTAATAATTGTACACATACTCACAAGTATCCACAACATTCATATTATTCATTACCATCATTCCAAGTTCATATCAACAAGTGCATCATACACATATTACAAATTTACCTTGACAATTAACAATTAACAATTAACAATTCAATTCACCATTACAATTAGCAATGCAACCATCAAGCACATCTCAATGCAATTCAATTCACCCACAATTTATGCAATGGCCCTAGACTCATCTAGATGTATGTGGTACCAAAACACCTCCAGGTCGTCACCTTCGATGCAACAAAAACATCGTAATCACCTCAATTGGATATAAAATCCACCACCATCAGTCATGTATGCATGAACATATGACTCAACTACAATGCATATGTTCACACAAACAATTCTCCTCAACATCAACAATACTTGTATATATGCAATCAACAACAATCCACCACATAACATATATACAATCACCAACACATTCACAACACAAGTAACATGTAGTTGTCACATAAATACACCAACAATCATCTTCACATAAATCAACATATAGTTGCCACATTTTCACATAATTCCTTACAATCCAAATAAAGGAACAAACACAACATATGATCACAAACATCATATTCCTCACTCAACAACATTCATACATCATCTCATAATCATATTAATCCATTCATAAAAAGGTTGATAAGCAATAGGCTCTCAAAAATCATTTTTAATCAAATTCAACTCTCAAAGTCAAAATATTTCAAGTAATTGAGCATTTAAGTCAAAACCAAGTAAACAAGCTCAATTGCCTATGCCATGTGTTCTCACAAGTCACATATATGTGCAGTAGAGGTTACATAAGCATTTCATCGACCAAATACGATGAATTCATGAAAAACTCAAATTTCGTCTCACTTTAACACTTTTCCCAAAAATCCTCATTTTCAAAGCAAAACAAGTTACTACTTGATGAAACCAATCATAACCAATTTTAGAAATCATATGAACAATATACAACTTTAATCCCACTTCAAACTCCAGAGAAAAACGAGTTTTCGGAAAAATTGACGTTTGGACCGTTTTTATAAAAGTTAGACGATTTTCACAAATTCAGGTCCAAACTAATTCAAATCATGTTCCAGTAGGATTAAAGGTATAAACAGATGTTAATTAAGTCCAAAGAAACATTTTAGAAGTATTGGATTGGTCCCCAAAAGCTCAAAACAAACAAAACCGAAAAACTATTTCTGGGCAATTTCGCTATTAGCGAAAAAACTCCAGATAGTTTCGCTATTAGCGAAATTCTGGCGAATTTCTTCAGCAGTTACGGGTTTTCACACCATTTTCACCCAAAATCCCATTTTTCAAATCCCCCAACTCCCAAACCAAGTTTCAGAAAGTGTTTATGGGTCAAAAGAGGTTCAATACACTTAAACAAACATGATTCAAGCATTAGGAACAACAACATAGCTCATTTCATCAAAATCACAAAAATTTCTCAAAATACCAATATAACCACAAATCTCCTCATGAATCCATAAACAACGATTCCAGTTACACCAATTCGATTCTAACAGTTCAACAATCATCAACAACAACTAATGAACACGAATTCATGCACAATTAAACATCACAACCTCATTTCTCATCAAATTTGCTCAAGAACACAATATACCCATATTTATTCATTTCATCATGTTAATTCACATACTCACATACAAATATCATGCAAATCATGTTCTCAAACATAACAACAACAATCATGCACGAATTCACAACATTTAGGTTCAATTCATCAATTTCACAAAATGGGTAAAAAGAAAAAGTTATGAAATTATGAGTGAAGCCTAACCCTCTTACCTCTAGCACCAAGATTCTCTAACACAAGCTTCAATTTAGCTCCTAGAAGATGAATCCCCTCTTTTAGTTCTAGCCCTTGTTCTTGTTCTCCTCTCTAGCCTCTAACTCTTCTCTTCTCAATTGAAAAATGTGGTAAAATCCTATCTCTCCACTAACATTAGTTTATATAGGCTCCCTTAATTGGGCTTAACTCACCACACCTTAATGGGCCTAACCCATTTCTATTCTAACACCCAAAAAATGGTTTAACTCACTTAACGGTAAAACATCACACTAACGGTCACTTACCGGTAAATAAAATAATTACTACACTCTCTCTAGTAACTTGGTGAAATAATAACTCTCACTAAGCACTAAAAATAATCCTCAACCAAAATTACCCTTACTCTCAAAATGACCAAAATGCCCCCAAGTCCAAAATGACTAAAATACCCTTCTAACACCGAATTCTACAATTCCCAACCAAAATACACACAGAGGCAAATAATCACACATGAGCACATATAATACACACAAATAAATAATAAAATAAAACTAGCGAAAATCGGACTGTTACATCTTACGTCTTAGAAACTTCATGAACATCTATGACATCTTAACAACTTGACGACTTCATAACGACTCAACGACTTAACAACTTCATATCATCTTAACGTCTTAACATCTTAACATCTTAGCATCTGGACAACATATGGATCACATAAATAATTCATGTCATATCATCTTTATATAATACAAAAGCTTACATCTTTGAGCAAAAGTACATGTGGCATCTTCATACTCCCCATTTCATTTAATGTTTTTCCATCAACCAATCAAAATGGATCTTGACTCATTCATTTTCTATTAGCCAATCAAAATTGAATCATGACTCACTTATTTTTCACCAACCAATCAAAATTGATCATGATATGATTTTTTTCCTATATATAAACAATTTGATTTTTTATTATTTTCATCTACCTCTTCCTCCCATAAAAAATCACAACTTTCAACCTCATTATCTTTTTGTTTTATTTTTTTATTGTTTTATTGTTTATTTAACATTTTCCTTTTTATGTGATTTCTTAGGTTGATGTTTCTTATTCATATTCTCTTTTCAATTTTCTTTTGGTGTTTATATGTTTTTTGTTTTTGTTCGGATCTTTATTTTGGACATGGAAGCCAATCAAGAGAAAAGAAGAAATGCATCACATATAAATTAGAATATATACGAAGGATTTCTATTACCACGTTCAAATATAATCACTTTCATCCCCCTTTTGTTTTATTTTAATCCCTCAATACTCAAAACTTTTTCTATCTATCTATTCTTTTTTGTTTAATTTTTCTTATGTTTCTTATGTTATTATTTTACTTTTAATATCTTGCTCTTTTATATGTTATTTTGGTTTTTGGATTTTTTTTTTGCGACTTTATGCTTGAGATGGAAACCAGTCAATAGACAAGAAGAAATGCATCATATTTTCAAAAAATTAATTGAATCGATAACTTTGGAGTGAAAAAGATAAGAAATACATAATAGAAAACCGATTTTATGGCACCTTTGATTTTTGTTTTTTGAGTCAAAAAGTTCCTTTTTCTTTAACTAAAAGGGAGCAATGTGCTACCGTAAAATTTTAAGTGCATTTTCAAAAAAATAGTAAACCATACAATCACTTATATTTTATTTCCTTCATCCTAATTAAATATTAAAATGAGTTTATACTATTTTTAAAATTAATATCCTAATTAAAGATTATTAAATTATTATGTTTTTTAAGTGAAAAAATATTATGTTTTATTCAACGTCATATTTTTGTATCCATCATTCATTCTATTATTAAAATTAATAATCACATATGCTTTAAAACTGCATTAATATTATTATTAACTACCTTATTTATAAGTGGAAAGTTGTAAAAGTCTTATAATGACAAAACTAAATGAATTTTTGATTTCTTATTAATATCTTTCAATGGCACTTTGCCCCCTCAAAAAAAAACATGTTTCAATGACAACCATCAAATTATTATGATTGTTTGATTTCTCAACAAATCAAATGAATTCATCCTCCCTTTGTCTTAATTTTTGACCAAATAGATTTAACAAAATCATGAAAGGTTTCAATCATACACGTATTTTTCAACAATAAGCTAAATATAATTTTTTTTCCAACAAATATAATTCTTATAACAAGCAAATTGTATGTTTTTCCACTCAACTTTCAACCATAACATAGCATGTTGACATGACATTTTTTAAGACGCAAAACCATGCAAGAATTTAATGTTATATCAATTGTCTAATTCAATGTATTTATTGGTTTGGTTTGAATGTGTTTTTCCATGATGTTATAGGTTTTTGGTACAAAATTGGATGAAGAAGAAAACAATTAATTTTGTTTCGGGAAAAAAAATGTAACAACTAATTACTAACATTTAACATTAAAAAAAGCATTTGTTTTATAGTATATCTTTTTTCTTAATTAAATATATAACTTTTAAACTATGATAATCAATAAAATCTTATGTCTTTCATTTTAAATAGTATTCAAGACATTTTGCTAATTCCCTAAAAAAAAGACATTTTGCAAATTAAAAATAAAAAATAATTGACATTTTAAGGATCTACACTAACAAGTTTTTTTAAGATAAAAATAAAATTTATGGAGAAAAAAAAAGTAGGGGACGTAAATCTAACCCGATAAAAAATTAGGGACATAAATCGAATCCAAAAAAAGAGCCCACATGGTCTTTTCTATTCATTACAGTGATAGTCTTTGTCCCAATTGTTGTTTTTATCATCTTGAATTTCATTCGAAAATATTATGACATTTAATCAAATGAACTTTGTTCATTGATATGACCACATATGCTAAAATTAATTTGTGATAAAATATTTCTAAGTATACAACAATGCATTAAACTTTTGTAAAAAAATGTCTTAATTTTTTTACTAAAGCCTTAAATATTATACTATATACATTAAATTTTTTCAGCTTATTATAGAAGTTTCTTATTCATAGCACCATCATCAATAATTATAATTTACAATTTTTTGTCTTGGACCATGAGAATTGCTAAAAAAAAAAATTAAGCAAATTTGTTGCTAATTTTTAAAAAGTTACTTTGAAATTAAACCAAGATTGTATTCCCATTTTTTATTAATATGGAATTTATATTTATATTTATATTGTTAATATATTTCATGCAGTGACCTTTAACCACATAAATATGATTAATACCGGTATTCAATTGAAATTAAATTTAAATTATAAACATTTGTGAAGTAATTAATTTTTTACCTCTCAAAATAGGAATTTTTTTCTTTGTGAAAAAAAATATTTTTGCTGTAAAGGTATTCCGGAGTTTGATCGAAAGATTGTTCTACTGAAAAATCAAACTCGGGTTTCCTGATTAATTTGGAACTCACTAACCACTTGAGTTCAATCACATTACAATCAATGTTTTTTTAGTAAAAATATTTCAAATAATTATAATTTCATAATTCATATTAATGCTCAAATAAATTTTACAGTCCTATAATTGCAACTTGGTTGGAAGCTCCATTCATATTGATATGCATGTGTCAATGTTCAAACTTATACCCCTCATTGTGTGAATTTAACCGCAGGAGTACTTGAGAGAAAAAATACAAAATATCTCATGAGTATATTTTTCTAATTGCTCTAATTTGAGAGAAAAAACACAAAATATCTCATGAGTATATTTTTCTAATTGCTCTAATTTATATAAATGGAAAGGATATTCTCTCCAAAAAAAAATGGAAACCATTTTTAAATATGAATGTCATGAGTGTTGTATGTTTTAGGAGTTTATGAAAATAGAAAGAAAATGCTAATACCAATATTGAAAAATAAATGTTAATTTTTTTAGAGGATAAATAAATGTTGATTAGTAATTGTTGTAGATTCAAACAAAATCACCACGATGTTAAATTAAAAAATTAAATAAATAAAACAAGAAATTTTGTTCATGTGGTTAATTAGCTCCATCAACGACGAATTATTATGGAGAACATGAGTTTGATTCTAGGTGGAACAGTTAATAGTCAAACTTTACTAACCTCTTGACTTAACTTAAGATTACTAGGACCCCTTTACCTTTAAAGCCATAGGGTTAACACCATAATAAACAGTGGTGGGCCTAATAGAGAATAATGTTTATGAAACGACTCTCTTCACTTTTATACAGATCTAATTAAATAAATTATTTTAAAATAAATAAGTGTTGTTGGAATATAACAATATAGTTATTTGTGGAACTCATTTGTTGAAGAAATTACATTCTTATTAAGTGTTATTATTAAAAGATTAATGAGTAATGTGTATAAGCGACTCATTCAAAATCTCAAATTGGCGAGAGCTTTTATTCATACAAATTTAATTCATGTTTCATTTAAAATTAATGTTTGAAACAATGAATTAAGAATTATTTGAAAGAAATACATGACATCTAAAAACTTAAAAAAAAAAAAAAAATAGTTCATAATTTTCTTACTACCGGGGATCATACATTTAGTTTAATCATCACTTTAGACTAAAAGAAACCACACAAGTGATATTGACACCACATCTTCACCATAAATCTTAAGACAATAGATATATTATGTTGCTCAATATCTACTCTTGAATTCAATGTTGAACTTTTACTCACATTTGACACAATAACAACTCTCCCACTCGCGCTTCTGCTACAAAGTCGAACTGAGTTTTGTTACGACCGTTGGAATTTATGGGGGAACTCACGGTGGTGTGGATCCATCCATTGAAGCTGGAGCAATCATCCAAGTGAAAATGATATTACATTTTCACCGAATATTTAAGGTATTAAGTATATGAGTCTTCCAACTTATATGTTGTCCAACCTCCACTCTTTTATTCAATGTTGAAATGTAACTTACACTTGATACATACAACATTTTTTCACTTAAGTATGGTTGAATTCTAGCCCGTGCTTGGCACGGGTATCCATACTAGTAATATAACAATATCAAATGATAATAAACAACATCTTAAAACATCATATTCATCAATCATAAACAATCATCATATAACATCGTATTTAAACATCAACAATAATGTATCTTTGTAAAAACATAATAAATTATCCACAACATATTTTCATGTCAAACCAAAGCTACTGGAAAGGTATCACAAATATCATCAACTTTCATGTTTACAACAAATATCAATTCAAAACATAAACATATAACAAAATGCAAAAACATGAAACAGAGAATGTTGTCACTGTGCAATTTTGCTGAGACCTCCCTGTAGTATTTTCATCATAACTCAAAGACCAAACATCATTTTCACGTCAAACCAAAGCCACTAGAAAGCTAACAAAATTATCTAAAACTTTCATACCAATTCTGTACCGATCAATACCAGTTTTCATTTTAAATTCGGAAAAGTTGTGCTGAAAGTCCATAAAAATTCACTGTGACCTACGTGCAGTAATTTGACCATAACTCAAGTTCTCTAAATCGTTTTGACGTGAGACGAATGACATTAGAAAGCTAACATCCATACCTACAACTTTTGTGTTTACACCTAAGACCAATTCTGCACCGATCAATACCAGTTTTAATATCAAAATTCGGGCAGAATGCAGATTTTCTCCAAGTTTCACCTAATCTCATGGTTCTAACCTCAAAACTACTTCCAATAATCATCCTATGGATTATATAAGGTCTATACACAATTTCTACATCAACTCAACAAGTTTTCATCATCTAATCATCAAATCTCTCTCAAAACCCTAATTCTCAAATTCTCATAAACTCAACCTACAACATGTTAAATCTAATTATCAGAATTATAGACTTAATATTACTGAAAGTTAGTCTCACCCTTACCTTAGAATTATCGATTGGCAGCCCTTCTCTCTTCTCTTTGTCTTCTCTTCTATTCTCTTCTCTTCTCTTCTCTTCTCTCTAAACCTTGTTTTCTCCAAAAACTGATCGTACGTTCTATGTCTTTCTAAACCTAACTTCTCTTATTTATAACCCATCATCTAATTTCTCTTACACCTCAAAATTACTCTTTTCCTCATAATCTTATTTATTTCTAAATTAAATATATATCTCTCCCACTTAATAATATTAATACACCAAATAACAAATATACTTCTTCACTGAATAACAAATATATTTCTACACCAGATAACATATATATTTCTACACAAAATAACCCCACAACTTAATATTAATTTTATTTTCGAATCTTATTTTATTAAACAATAAAATAAGTCACAATGTCTCATAAATTTCTCTAAAATCATATAAATCACATAAATCTTATAAATCACACTAATCATATAAATATATTCTAAAATTCATTTAAAATAATTAAATAATCAAAACGGGCGTTACAGTTTCGTTACTGGTGTTGTTCATATTATACAATCCAAACCATATTGTTCGGATTTCAGATTTTATAATCTGAAACGCCCCAGTACAGATTCATTGACGTGATCACAAGGAAAACGCCTAGCAATCGAATGAGGGAGGGTTAATATACACATTACCTTTGCATTCAGACAAAAAATGACGATGTTAACGCCCCTTGATGACAAGATTGCTACTCCAAATCATATTTTCGCCCAAAATGGTGTGTTTGTAGAGGTGTATGGAGTGTTTGATGATAAAGGTGGTGAACTTCAGCTAGGTTATGGGTTAACCTTATATAATCAAAGTTTTCAGAATATACAATCTGAAACATTCCGCAACTTTCCTGCTTTTTTTAAAAAGCAGATTTTTCGGAATATATAATCCGAAACACGTAAAAAATGTTCAGATTATATATTTCGGTCGTTGTTACACCCTACTATTGTCAAGGATGCAAAGCAGACATGGTGACTTTCAGGTTGTGAGTGGTTTCGGTTTTTATAATCCTAAACCAGTTCAGATTATAAAATCCGAACCAGGGATAAATTTGTAAAAAAAAAAAAAAAAAGGTGCACTAGAATAGCAAATGGTGGAAAAAGTAATAGTCTTAGGTATCATCCCCGAAAAGGTTCTAGCATCCATAGAAGAATTTGACATTACATTCAATTCTTCCGCATCTGTTGCATGTGAATGCGAAAAGCTACGCCATATCGGAAAACTCCGTGTATACACTATAAGCATTGTATTAATAGAAAAGCTACACCATATCAGATCAACTATTATGGTAAATTTATTAATAGAAATAGAAAATGATTTTGTATATTTCAAATTGTTGTGCGGTTCATATAAGTTGTGTGGATATGTAGAAGCTGTAAATTAGTATGGATGTAGGCATGTAGCTATTGTTTTGTATTTAGAATGTTTTGAAAATGTTGGAAATGCTGGTTGCTTTCTATAAGACCACTACATTAGATTATATCATACTAATTAAATCAGAAATCTCAAGAGAAGAACACCCAGTTTTAAAGAGAATGTAGCAGCAAATGATTTCTTAAACTGTTGTAAAAATATGCAATGATGAAACCATCATAGGGGGCAGTTTAGACCATATATAATGCCTTTTTTCAGCTTTCAAAAATAATGAAGTGATGGATGGATGAAACCCGTTGGCTGAGACACATACGAATCCTCCTGATTCACTTCAAATTAACTAGGGACCTAACTTTGCAGCCAGATAAGGATATTTGCTACAATCTTGATAAAAAAAAAAATATTCATTTAAATAAAGAGGTTCTGATTATAGAAAAGCTCTCACCAATCTTACACACCACAAATGACTACTAAAGTAAGAAAGAAATGTGAAAATGACCTCAGAATGGAGTCCAAATAAAGGTCTTGATTACAATGTTTTGAACCAAACCTTCCACAACCAAATTACAAAACGCCACAAATGACAATAACAACAGCAACAAAAAAAAAAAAAACAAAGTCACTCAGTGAATTGAATCCACACTTTTCTTGATTATTGCAGGCTGAAAAGGATATATTTCACTTTGAGCTGTTTCATGGAGAACCAAATTTCTGGCCACATCGACACAATAAAAAATCATGTCAGTTATCTCATGCATTGTCAACTTAAATAAATAGATTAGATTTTATTCAAAAGAAAACGAAACACATTAAATGAAGCTTCGTTATGAAACTAAATGCTAGTGCAAGAATGCTTTAAATGAGAAGCATTGCATGATGGGAGAAAAGGTACCTTCATATTTTGAAGCTTGCTAACCACCGGAGCATTCTCAATTTGCTTATGACTGCTTGGAAGATGAGTGAATAGTGTGAATCGCATAATCAAAGAATTTCGGGCCACTCGAGTGCTGAATGGATACAAGAGGGACATGCTTGATAATCAAGTAGTCTTTTCCTTTGTCTGGATCAATACTTTCAACAAATTCATCTGGCATTTCAGTGAAGTTAATAGCTTTGAGATTAACCAAGGACCTGATGCCTGAGGGTACCTCCTTCAGCTGGGGGATTCTGTCCATGGTAAGATATTCAAGAGAGATCAAAGTTCCATCGCCTATAAGGATTGAATTTACCCTATTCAAGCGAGTGAGGTTCAGTCTCTTCAATTTTAGAAAGCCTCCAATTTGAAAATGCAAAATTTCACCATCATAGGCATCATCCCATAGAGCGAAATTCAACAGATTTGGCAAGTTTTTCAGTGACTGCAGTGGATCATTTGTCAACTTAGATAAAGCTAGCTTTATCTCAACAAGATACTCAAGTTTTGGAATCCATTCAGGCAATATATCTAGCTTAGCTTTCAATTGAAGCCGCTGAAGTTGGGGTGGAGATGAGACAAAATTCAAGTTAATGGTTTCATCCTCACCAATTGTAGTGATATTCAGATCTTCAAGGTGTTTCAATTCTACTACAACAGCCCTTAACGCATCCCCATGTTCTCTTCTTACATGCCTTAAACCTAACCTCCTTAACTGACTTAACATTTTCATCTCTTGAATGAGATCTACACCCCCATGATTTACCTCCACATAATAAAGTTTTTGTAGGGAAACCATGTTTTTAATACCTTTTTCCATCTGCACACCAGATGTAAAGCCCAACAGTGAATACTTTTCTTCAAAGTTACGATTTAAGGCAAAAAGGTTACGTAGCTTTGTGAGCTTGTTTATCTCACTTGGTATCTCATGCACAAGTGTGTATCTTATATCCAATGTCTCTAAGTTATGTAGTTCACCAACTGATTTAGGAAGAACACGTATTTTTGTATTCCTTAGGTTTAAGAACCTTAAGTGAAAAAGATTTCCCAAATTTTTAGGAATATGATTCAACGATGTACCTTCAATGTCAAGTACCTTCAAAATCCTAGACTTCGAACACAGTTTACCCACAAAATGCTCCAATGACCCACCTTTATCAAAAACATGAATAGCACATAAATGATTCATGTTGGAGCTCTTCAACACATTGTTGTGGTTAGTGGTTATAGATAGACGTCTAGTTTTTCCAGCCACGAGTGATTCACCATCATCATGCACACAATGACAGAAACTTAAATCCTTCATTTTTCTAATGATCACTTCCCGCAATAAGTCATGGACTTGACATTTATCCAAGACATGAACCCAACTTCTTTGAGTCAATAAACCAAAGCTAACATCCGAGACTTGGACCAGACTTCTCTGAATCAATTCAGACACGTACTCCTCTGCAACTTGCTCTGGAGTTCTTCTCCCATCAGATTTAACAAACCCTTCAGCTATCCATTGTTGAGTTAATCTCTCATGATCAATAGCATAGTCCTCTGGGTATAAACCAAAATACAAAATGCATGGTTTCAAGTAGTGAGGCAGACCATCATAACTAAGCGACAAAATCTTTGTTAGACTCGTTAAATGAGCATTACGTCCCAACTCCAGGCTCAAATTTTGATTCACCTTTTGCCATTCAATTATGGTTTTGGATTTTGTTGAAAGTAAACCACCAATGGCTACAATTGCCAGTGGTAGTTGCTTGAATTTTTGAACAATTTCTTTTGCCACAGCCTCAAGCTCCGGTGGACAACGCCCACCAAGCTCAGATCTAAATACTTTCTTGCAGAAGAGTTCCCATGCTTTATCTGGAGTCAAAAGTTGCAAGTTGTGAACATGAACTGGAAAGGATTTCTTGAAAAAATCTGGAACTTGCATCATTCTAGTGGTGATTATGATCCTACTACCTTTGTTGTTATTGGGCATGGCAAATTCAACCTGGTCGCAAATATCTTCTTGCCATACATCATCAAAAATTATCAAATACCTTTTATGTTCGAGGTATTTCCTTACTTCTATAATCAGTGACATGTCATCCATTTTGCGTAACTTCTTTGGAAGAGGGTCTTTGGTTTCCAGACAAAATTGCTCCATCATTTTGATCAGTAATCCTCTCACAGTGTATGATTGAGAAACTACGATGAAAGCTCGACAATCAAACCGTGTTGCTACCTTTTGGCTGTCAAAAACTAGCTTGGCGAGAGTGGTTTTCCCTAAACCCCCCATTCCTACCACTGAAATCACTGTGCGCTCAGCGGCACCCTCCAACAACCAACCATATAGTTCTTCCTTTGGGCCTTCAAATCCTACAATTTCTGTTTCCTCAATGAAAAGGGAAGACAGTCGAGGATCACACCATCTTCCATTTTCTGTCTCTCCACTGCTGTTGCTTTTGCTTGAGGATCCTTGTTTGTCTAAAATTTGAAAGTTATACCTCTCACTTCTTTCCTTGATTACGCGAATTGACAACTTGATGTCCTGAATCTCTGAAGCAATTTTATGACGGGGAATCAAAGTTTTGATTGGGCTTCTAATCTTGTTGAATACAGATCTGTGTCCAGGAGGATTGACTATATGGATCAGCCGAAGGTATTCATCAATTACATCTTCGATTCGAAATGATGCTTCTCTCATATGCTTCACCCAGGTCCTTATTCCTTCATTGGTGACTGCTTCATCTGCTGCCCTTCTATCTGCATCTTTGAGGAAGACTTGAATGCTTTCTAGTTCATCTTTGATCTCTGAAAAATCTTTGTGTACATCTTTTAGAAGATTTGTTTCTCCCTTGAGTAGTTGGAACACTTGCCCCAAGGCTGATGCTACTGCAGTTTCTGCCATTTCACTTGTATTTGCTGCCAGCTTCTACCTTGCGGTTATGCTGTTTGGATCATCTGTATAGTATGGTGTTTGTCCACTTTTTTTCTTTCCGTTGCAATTGTCTTTTTTCCTCTATAATTTGTTCTTAGCCTTGGATGAAACGTGATTATTTTATTAATTTGGTGATGATGTTGTAGGGACCATGCTTTTCAGCGGTCAATATTATTCTTAGGTATACCATTTTTCTGTTTTTTTTATAGTAACCAGTTGGTGTTGTTTTTTGGTTACAAAAAGTTTAGGTGGGTTCGGCTCCGGTAACCACCAGGGTCAGGGTAGGCCTCAGAGCTCAGAGGAATTTCTTCACAAAGAGCGTTTATAGAGGTACTTACAGATCACCCACCAATACTGTCCTCACATTGGCAGAGGGAGTCGAACAAACAACATTCTGCAAGGAAGTGGTCCGCTCCTTACCAACTGAGCCAACATGTATTGGTAACCAGTTGGTGTTACGAAGGAGTCTTTTTTTTTTTTTGGTTACTGGAAGGAGTCTTTTGAGTATAAATAAATCACAAGTCTTTGGAATTGGCCCAGTTTTGGCTCCAAGTCTAACTGTAGCATAAATAATAATAATAATAAATAGAGAAATAGAGACATTCATTTTTGGGTACTTAAATAGGTCTCACGTCTACACATCACTTATTTATAATTTTTTAATAGTAGTATCTAATAAGCAATCAATCCCTCCAACCAAGATCTAACACAAATTTCATAAATGAGACACACTAATTAACTACCAATAACTTTATATCATTACATTTCAATTTTTTAATATAAAAACAGTAGTGCGAGTCTCGCTTGAGATTTTGGATCTGGGTCTTATAAGTCTCGAAAAAAGTTTCTTCCCAATGGAGTATCTAATAGGTATCGGGTCTTAAATGCTTAAGACCCTTCATTGAAGAGGGTCTTAACACATTAGTTTAGAAATTTAAAATATAAATTTTATCTTAAAAATTGTGCATTCAAATCATTAAAAAATAAAAGTAACTTTTTCAATATAAAATTATTTTTAATTTTGCATAGCCATTTGTTATCAATTTTCTTGTAACAAAAAAAAAACTTGTTATCAATTTCTAGGAAACTACCTAGTAGTAAAAGGGAAGCTACAAAGGACGTCCAGATCGAAGAAGATTATTTTTCTACTTTTTTCTAAGATTCAGTGGATACCGTAAAATAAAACATTATAACCTTTGTCGAGGGTATGTCGGCTTTGATATTTGGATATTATTCATTTCACTTCATTTTTGCTCTTCAACGCTTCAAGAATATCAAAATAGACCTCAAACGGTGGTTAACTGTCGTTTGTTTTCAACGGCAGTTATCAGATGCTCACCACTCAGTTGCAGTTAACTTTTACTCTATCAACATCAGTTAACAGCCGTTGCATTCTGGTTTACACCAAAATGGCAACATCACCTCTCACACTCCTCCAAAACACAAACATAGTATATCATGGATCAAACAATCTAACATTTATATCTAGTATATCCATGAGAGACCTGATGTCTTCGTAGTTCCTGATCTGAATCAAACTTTTTCGGATATCTTTAAAAGATCTTACCAAAGAAGCATCCAACTCGTTCGGTCCTTTAGCATTGTGCTTACCAAATATCGAAAACATGGCTCTAACGTCGTCGTCATTTTGGAGCTTCATCTGATCGAACCAAACGCTTCCATCTGAGTCAGTCGATGGATGACGATCCTCAACACTATACACCCTCCTTGTGTCTTTGTGGTTGATCCGATTGTTGATTTGATCCAGTTGATCCTTTAGATCTAAAAGCATGACATTGACTCGGACCCTGAACAAATTGAATTTTTTTTCCCAGCGTTGTAGTATACTTCGGCCAACTTGGTATGCATATCTAACAAACATTTTCCACTCCCTCACCTTGTTACTCGATAAGGGAGCTATAACATTAGAAATAAAAGTTATCAGGATTTATTTATATAGATTTTAAGTTAAAACTGTTTGTTAGAATAAAGCACAACACTACGACTTTATATAGCGCAAGTAAATTAATAAATTATAACCTCGTCATGTCTAAACCACTTGAAAGGGTTTAACTCATGGTGGGCTGAACAATGGAAATGAAAATAAATGAAAACATAAAAAACTAAATTAATAGAATAAATAGAGTTGTCACAAGATTACAATCCTTGAAGGAATAAGGTGAGGCAAAGCATCACCAAGTAATCTAACTCTAGGAACCCTAGAATCTAGCTACCATGCTCATTTATGGTAGAAGATGAGATGGAATGAGATATCTAAACCTGCTAACCCTAGCCATAACCTAGCCTCTCCAATTCTAAGATGAATTTTCGGACCCTTGGCACTAACACATGGGTGTCGTTTTATAGTACAAGGCCACCCACTACAAATTGTACCCTTTGGTCATTTTACATGGGTTGTCCTTATCTATACGTCCTTATCCAGTCGTACCTACCCACTGACATATTCTTTTATTCTTCCTAGGATTCCAATCATTGGGGACATCTCCTATTCTTCCTCATTAAGAATGGACAAACATCTTTAGAGTCATTCCTTAACCTACATCATCAAACATCATAAATAAACATTACTAGTTCCAAAGCACTAAAAACACTTAAAAACTATAAAATCCTAAAATAGGCCATGATTAGATGTTTAAGACATTGCAATCACTCAATTAGTTGTCTATTATGGAGGCTAAATGTAACATAATAACCAACTTATTTGCCGGTTATTAGAAGCCCTATCTTATTATTCACACTTTTCTTTTTCTTTTTCTTTGTGAACTGAGCCATTATTTCTTTTTCTTTTACACCTTGTTACAACTTTTAGAAGATTTGTTTCTCCCTTGAGAAGTTGGAACACTTGCCCCAAGGCTGATGCTACTGCAGTTTCTGCCATTTCACTTGTATTTGCTGCCAGCTTCTACCTTGCGGTTATGCTGTTTGGATCATCTGTATAGTATGGTGTTTGTCCACTTTTTTTCTTCTTCTATTTTTCTATCTTTATTAAGTACCTTAAGACACTTGTTATCAATTTTCTTGTAACAAAAAAAAAAACTTGTCAGCAATTTTCTTCTACCAAGTATTCTTAAAAAATAAATAAAAGGGAAGCTACAAAGGACGTCCAGATCGAAGAAGATCATTTTTCTACTTTTTTTAAGATTTGGTGGATACCGTAAAATAAAATATTAAAACCTTTGTCGAGGGTATGTCGGCTTTGATATTTGGATATTATTCATTCCACTTCATTTTTTCTCTTCAACACTTGAAGAATATCAAAATATACCTCAAATTGTGGTTATCTGTCGTTTGCTTCCAACGTCAGTTATCTGCCGCTCACCATAAAGCTGCAGTTAACTTTTACTATATCAACATCAGTTAACTGCCGTTGCATTCTGGTTTGCTCCAAAATGGCAACATCACCTCCCACACTTCTCCAAAACACAAATCAATTGCTTAAGACATTAGAAAACGATAGATGCGTGTAAAACAATAGAAAATCATAGATGATATTTATAATTTTATTTCATCTCCGTTCAAATTCGAAAAGTATAATACATAACACAATTATGGAAGCCTAACATGACATTCTCCATAAGGACGTTGTATAATTATGTTGTTGAATTTTATTTAATTCATGGGTGTTTTTAATTTTTTTTTTTTTTGGCAATTAAGTGTCTTATTTTGTGTAAAGATTTGTAAGTCTCTTCGACAAAACTCACAAGAATAAAGAGAACATATGTTTTCACTCTACCTAATGAGCTATATAAATTCTCACATCAAATGTATTAACAAAAAGGAATGCGTTCCATTATATTGTTTTGAACTTTATCCTACTCCGTTGTCGAGTGACATGTTTCAATTGACAGATGATCATGATCAAGCTCAAAACAATATATTGTAGCACATTTCATTTCTTCGTCCCAACTTTAATATGAAAGAATTTGATGTGAGAACTCTATAACTTATTAGGTAGAAAACAAAACATTTTCTCTTAATTCTTTTGGGTTTTGTCGTGGAGACTAGTAAATCCTAACATACACTAAGTAGGACACTTCAATGCCAACAATTTCAGAAACTCTCATGAATTAAACATAAATCCAACAACATAACAATACAAAATAATAATACAACATCCTCTAAAAAAGTAAACAACAATACAACAACATAATAAAACACAACATTGTATATAATGGATCAAACAACCTAACATTTATATCTAGTATATCCACGAGAGACTTGATGTCTTCGTAGCTCATGATCCAAATCAAACTTTTAAGGATATCTTTAAAAGATCTTATCAAAGAAGCATCCAACTAGTTCGGTCCTTTAGCATTGTGCTGATCAAATATTGAAAACATGGTTCAAACGTCATCGTCATTCTTCAACTTCATCTGTCGAACCAAACACTTCAATCTGAGTCAGTCGATTAAAAAACAAAAGTGACTTTTTCTATATAAAATTATTTCTATTTTTGAATCTTTAACAAGTACCTTAAGGCACTTGTTATCAATTTTCTTGTAACAAAAAAAAACTTGTTCTCAATTTCTAGGAAAGTACCAGGTATTCTTTAAAAAAAAATAAAAGGAAGCTACAAAGTCGTACGTCCAGATCTAAGAATATCATTTTTCTACTTTTTTTAAGATTTAGTGGATACCATAAAATAAAATATTATAACCTTTTCGAGGGTAGGTCGGCTTTGATATTCGGATATTATTCATTCCACTTCATTTTTGCTCTTCAACACTTCAAGAATATCAAAATAGACCTCAAACGGTTAATTGTTGTTTGCTTTCAACGGCAGTTATCTGCTGCTCACCACACTAGCCCCTATAATAGTGGAGGCTTTCTTAGCGCTTCAAAAGCGCTATTAAACGCTAAAATGATTGCTATCAAAACGGGTATTTTGTAGTAGTGATCACATCTTAATAGTTTCATTTCCAATCAAACAAGGGATGGAAAAACTGGCAGGATTATTGAGCTTTGGAGGCAATTTGTTTTGACTTATGGCACTACATTCTTTAGTTAGAGCTACCGTCTCATATTCTTCTATCTTTTTTTTTTTTTTTTGTTGATAAAATCTCTTTCAATTTTTTTGCATATGGTTACATTTGAGAAAGAGCATCCGTGAAAGTAATATTAATGGTGTTTGTCCAAATTTTTTTTTCTTTATGTTGCAATTGTCTTTTTTCTTCTATAATTTGTTCTTAGCCTTGGATGAAACGTGATTATTTTATTAATTTGGTGATGGTGGTTGTAGGCAGACCATGATTTTCAGCGGTAAATATTATTCCTACGTATACCATCTTTCTGTCTTTTTTATAATAACCAGTTGGTGTCAGAAAGGAGTCTTTTGAGTATAAATAAATCACAAGTCTTTGGAATTGGTCCAGTTTTGGCTCCAAGTCTGAGTGTTGCATAAATAATAAATAGAGAAATGGAGACACTCATTTTTTGTACTTAAATAGGTATCACGTGTACGCAACACTTATTTATAATATTTTTTTACAGTAGTATCTAATAAGCACTCAATCCGCTCAACCCATATCTAACACAAATTTTTTAAATGAGACACTCTAATCAACTGCCAATAACTTTATATCATTACATTTCAAATTTTTAATATTAAAAGAGTGCAGGTCCCGCTTAAGATTTTGGATCTTAAGTAAGACCCCGAAAAAGTTTCTCCCCAATGGAGTACCTGATAGGTATCGGGTCGTAAATGTTTAAGACCCCCATTGGAGATGGTCTTAACGCATTACTTTAAAAGTTTAAAATATAAATTTTATCTTAAAAATTATGCATTCAAATCGTTATAAAATAAAAGTAATTTTTTTATATAAAATTATTTCTATTTTTGTATCTTTATTAAGAACCTTAAGACACTTGTTATCAATTTTCTTGTAAAAAAAAAAAAATACTTGTTATCAATTTCTAGGATACTACCAAGTATTCTTAAAAAAATAAAATAAAAGGGAAGCTACAAAGGACGTCCAGATCGAAGAAGATCATTTTTCTACTTTTTTTAAAGATTTGGTGGATACCTCAATAAAATATTATAACCTTTGTCGAGGGTACGTCGGCTTTGATATTTGGATATTATTCATTCCACTTCATTTTTGCTCTTCAACACTTGAAGAATATTCCCTAAAAAAAAAAACACTTGAAGAATATCAAAATATACCTCAAAACGGTGATTATCTGTCGTTTGCTTCCATCCGCAGTTATCTGGCGCTCACCACAAAACAACAGTTAACTTTTACAATATCAACATCAGTTAACTGCCGTTGCATTCTGGTTTGCTCCAAAATGGCAACATCACCTCCTACACTTCTCCAAAACACAAATCATTTACTTAAGACATTAGAAAACGATAGATGCGTGTAAAACAATAGAAAATCATAGATGATATTTATAATTTTATTTCATCTCCGTTCAAATTCGAAAAGTATAATACATAACACAATTATGGAAGCCTAACATTACATTCTCCATAAGGACGTTGTATAATTATGTTGTTGAATTTTATTTAATTCATGGGTGTTTTTAATTTTTTTTTTTGGCAATTAAGTGTCTTATTTTGTGTAAAGATTTGTAAGTCTCTTCGACAAAACTCACAAGAATAAAGAGAACATATGTTTTCACTCTACCTAATGAGCTATATAAATTCTCACATCAAATGTATTAACAAAAAGGAATGTGTTCCATTATATTGTTTTGAACTTTATCCTACTCCGTTGTCGAGTGACATGTTTCAATTGACAGATGATCATGATCAAGCTCAAAACAATATATTGTAGCACATTTCATTTCTTCGTCCCAACTTTAATATGAAAGAATTTGATGTGAGAACTCTATAACTTATTAGGTAGAAAACAAAACATTTTCTCTTAATTCTTTTGGGTTTTGTCGTGGAGACTAGTAAATCCTAACATACACTAAGTAGGACACTTCAATGCCAACAATTTCAGAAACTCTCATGAATTAAACATAAATCCAACAACATAACAATACAAAATAATAATACAACATCCTCTAAAAAAGTAAACAACAATACAACAACATAATAAAACACAACATTGTATATAATGGATCAAACAACCTAACATTTATATCTAGTATATCCACGAGAGACTTGATGTCTTCGTAGCTCATGATCCAAATCAAACTTTTAAGGATATCTTTAAAAGATCTTATCAAAGAAGCATCCAACTAGTTCGGTCCTTTAGCATTGTGCTGATCAAATATTGAAAACATGGTTCAAACGTCATCGTCATTCTTCAACTTCATCTGTCGAACCAAA
This sequence comes from Medicago sativa, assembly GCF_051527215.1. Lineage (NCBI taxonomy): Eukaryota > Viridiplantae > Streptophyta > Magnoliopsida > Fabales > Fabaceae > Medicago > Medicago sativa. The sequence continues at coordinate 30,236,745 of NC_140756.1, read as the reverse complement.
CACTTCAATCTGAGTCAGTCGATTAAAAAACAAAAGTGACTTTTTCTATATAAAATTATTTCTATTTTTGAATCTTTAACAAGTACCTTAATGCACTTGTTATCAATTTTCTTGTAACAAAAAAAAACTTGTTCTCAATTTCTAGGAAAGTACCAGGTATTCTTTAAAAAAAAATAAAAGGAAGCTACAAAGTCGTACGTCCAGATCTAAGAATATCATTTTTCTACTTTTTTTAAGATTTAGTGGATACCATAAAATAAAATATTATAACCTTTTCGAGGGTAGGTCGGCTTTGATATTCGGATATTATTCATTCCACTTCATTTTTGCTCTTCAACACTTCAAGAATATCAAAATAGACCTCAAATGACGGTTAATTGTTGTTTGCTTTCAACGGCAGTTATCTGCTGCTCACCACACTAGCCCCTATAATAGTGGAGGCTTTCTTAGCGCTTCAAAAGCGCTATTAAACGCTAAAATGATTGCTATCAAAACGGGTATTTTGTAGTAGTGATCACATCTTAATAGTTTCATTTCCAATCAAACAAGGGATGGAAAAACTGGCAGGATTATTGAGCTTTGGAGGCAATTTGTTTTGACTTATGGCACTACATTCTTTAGTTAGAGCTACCGTCTCATATTCTTCTATCTTTTTTTTTTTTTTTTGTTGATAAAATCTCTTTCAATTTTTTTGCATATGGTTACATTTGAGAAAGAGCATCCGTGAAAGTAATATTAATGGTGTTTGTCCAAATTTTTTTTTCTTTATGTTGCAATTGTCTTTTTTCTTCTATAATTTGTTCTTAGCCTTGGATGAAACGTGATTATTTTATTAATTTGGTGATGGTGGTTGTAGGCAGACCATGATTTTCAGCGGTAAATATTATTCCTACGTATACCATCTTTCTGTCTTTTTTATAATAACCAGTTGGTGTCAGAAAGGAGTCTTTTGAGTATAAATAAATCACAAGTCTTTGGAATTGGTCCAGTTTTGGCTCCAAGTCTGAGTGTTGCATAAATAATAAATAGAGAAATGGAGACACTCATTTTTTGTACTTAAATAGGTATCACGTGTACGCAACACTTATTTATAATATTTTTTTACAGTAGTATCTAATAAGCACTCAATCCGCTCAACCCATATCTAACACAAATTTTTTAAATGAGACACTCTAATCAACTGCCAATAACTTTATATCATTACATTTCAAATTTTTAATATTAAAAGAGTGCAGGTCCCGCTTAAGATTTTGGATCTTAAGTAAGACCCCGAAAAAGTTTCTCCCCAATGGAGTACCTGATAGGTATCGGGTCGTAAATGTTTAAGACCCCCATTGGAGATGGTCTTAACGCATTACTTTAAAAGTTTAAAATATAAATTTTATCTTAAAAATTATGCATTCAAATCGTTATAAAATAAAAGTAATTTTTTTATATAAAATTATTTCTATTTTTGTATCTTTATTAAGAACCTTAAGACACTTGTTATCAATTTTCTTGTAAAAAAAAAAAAATACTTGTTATCAATTTCTAGGATACTACCAAGTATTCTTAAAAAAATAAAATAAAAGGGAAGCTACAAAGGACGTCCAGATCGAAGAAGATCATTTTTCTACTTTTTTTAAAGATTTGGTGGATACCTCAATAAAATATTATAACCTTTGTCGAGGGTACGTCGGCTTTGATATTTGGATATTATTCATTCCACTTCATTTTTGCTCTTCAACACTTGAAGAATATTCCCTAAAAAAAAAAACACTTGAAGAATATCAAAATATACCTCAAAACGGTGATTATCTGTCGTTTGCTTCCATCCGCAGTTATCTGGCGCTCACCACAAAACAACAGTTAACTTTTACAATATCAACATCAGTTAACTGCCGTTGCATTCTGGTTTGCTCCAAAATGGCAACATCACCTCCTACACTTCTCCAAAACACAAATCATTTACTTAAGACATTAGAAAACGATAGATGCGTGTAAAACAATAGAAAATCATAGATGATATTTATAATTTTATTTCATCTCCGTTCAAATTCGAAAAGTATAATACATAACACAATTATGGAAGCCTAACATTACATTCTCCATAAGGACGTTGTATAATTATGTTGTTGAATTTTATTTAATTCATGGGTGTTTTTAATTTTTTTTTTTGGCAATTAAGTGTCTTATTTTGTGTAAAGATTTGTAAGTCTCTTCGACAAAACTCACAAGAATAAAGAGAACATATGTTTTCACTCTACCTAATGAGCTATATAAATTCTCACATCAAATGTATTAACAAAAAGGAATGTGTTCCATTATATTGTTTTGAACTTTATCCTACTCCGTTGTCGAGTGACATGTTTCAATTGACAGATGATCATGATCAAGCTCAAAACAATATATTGTAGCACATTTCATTTCTTCGTCCCAACTTTAATATGAAAGAATTTGATGTGAGAACTCTATAACTTATTAGGTAGAAAACAAAACATTTTCTCTTAATTCTTTTGGGTTTTGTCGTGGAGACTAGTAAATCCTAACATACACTAAGTAGGACACTTCAATGCCAACAATTTCAGAAACTCTCATGAATTAAACATAAATCCAACAACATAACAATACAAAATAATAATACAACATCCTCTAAAAAAGTAAACAACAATACAACAACATAATAAAACACAACATTGTATATAATGGATCAAACAACCTAACATTTATATCTAGTATATCCACGAGAGACTTGATGTCTTCGTAGCTCATGATCCAAATCAAACTTTTAAGGATATCTTTAAAAGATCTTACCAAAGAAGCATCCAACTAGTTCGGTCCTTTAGCATTGTGCTGACCAAATATTGAAAACATGGTTCAAACGTCATCGTCATTCTTCAACTTCATCTGTCGAACCAAACACTTCAATCTGAGTCAGTCGATTAAAAAACAAAAGTAACTTTTTCTATATAAAATTATTTCTATTTTTAAATCTTTAACAAGTACCTTAAGAGCATCCACAATGGAGACACCCATTTTTGGGTACTTAAATGGGTCTCACACGTACACATCACTCTTTTATCATTTTTTAATAGTAGTACCTAATAAGCACTCAATCCCTCCAACCCAGATCTCACACAAAGTTCTTAAATGGGACCCACTAATCAACTATCAATAACTTTATATCACTACATTTCAATTTTTTAATATTAAAAGCGTGCTGGTCCCGTTTAAAGTTGGGGGTCTTAATTAAGACCCCGGGTCTTAAGAGACCTCCAAAAAAAAATTCCCCAATGGGGATACCTATTAGGTACGGTGTCTTAATTGGTAAAGACACCACCGTTGGGGATGGTCTAAGGCACTTGTTATCAATTTTCTTGTAACAAAAAAAACTTGTTCTCAATTTCTAGGAAAGTACCAAGTATTCTTTAAAAAAAATAAAAGGAAGCTACAAAGTCGTACGTCCAGATCTAAGAATATCATTTTTCTACTTTTTTTAAGATTTAGTGGATACCATAAAATAAAATATTATAACCTTTTCGAGGGTAGGTCGCTATGAAGCCCCGATACGGATACGGATACGGATACGATACGATACGGGTACGCGAATACGTCAAAAATTTCAAATTTAGGATACGATACGGCTTGGATACGTTTACAATTTTTTTTAATATATATATATATATATATATTAGACATAAACGCACAAAAAATAAATAGCGTGAAATCTTAAAACTAATTACACCAAGTCAAAATACAATGGACCATTCACCAACTAAGATATCCTTTAAACCAAAATACAATGGATCATTCACCAACCTGCACTTTGATGATACCAAGGTAGTATGAAGATAGTCACCCTTTTCAAGTAATGGCCAATATAATTATCCCAATTTACAAAAATTAATACTTGTGATCAAAATACAAATAAAAATTTTAAATAAAAATTAAATTAAATCATTCGAATACTTCTGGGATACGTATCCGGGAGTATCCTTAACGTATCCTTAAGGTATCCAATATATTTTTAAATAAAAATTAAATTAAATCATTCGGATACTTCTGGGATACGTATCCGGGAGTATCCGCGGAGTATCGGTATCCGATACGTATCCGACACGGGTACGGCACCATTTTGGAGTATCCGGGCTTCATAGGTAGGTCGGCTTTGATATTTGGATATTATTCATTCCACTTCATTTTTGCTCTTCAACACTTCAAGAATATCAAAATAGACCTCAAACGACGGTTAATTGTCGTTTGCTTTCAACGGCAGTTATCTGCTGCTCACCACACTAGCCCCTATAATAGTGGAGGCTTTCTTAGCGCTTCAAAAGCGCTATTAAACGCTAAAATGAATGCTATCAAAACGGGTATTTTGTAGTAGTGATCACATCTTAATAGTTTCATTTCCAATCAAACAAGGGATGGAAAAACTGGCAGGATTATTGAGCTTTGGAGGCAATTTGTTTTGACTTATGGCACTACATTCTTTAGTTAGAGCTACCGTCTCATATTCTTCTATCTTTTTTTTTTTTTTGTTGCTAAAATCTCTTTCAATTTTTTTGCATATGGTTACATTTGAGAAAGAGCATCCGTGAAAGTAATATTAATGGTGTTTGTCCAATTTTTTTTTCTTTCTGTTGCAATTGTCTTTTTTCCTCTATAATTTGTTCTTAGCCTTGGATGAAACGTGATTATTTTATTAATTTGGTGATGGTGGTTGTAGGCAGACCATGATTTTCAGCGGTAAATATTATTCCTACATACCATCTTTCTGTTTTTTTTATAATAACCAGTTGGTGTCAGAAAGGAGTCTTTTGAGTATAAATAAATCACAAGTCTTTGGAATTGGTCCAGTTTTGTCTCCAAGTCTAAGTGTTGCATAAATAATAAATAGAGAAATGGGGACACTCATTTTTTGTACTTAAATATGTATCACGTGTACGCAACACTTATTTATAATATTTTTTTAACAGTAGTATCTAATAAGCACTCAAACCGCTCAACACAGATCTAACACAAATTTTTTAAATGAGACACTCTAATCAACTGCCAATAACTGTATATCATTACATTTCAATTTTTTAATATTAAAAGAGTGCAGGTCCCGCTTAAGATTTTGGATCTTAAGTAAGACCCCGAAAAAGTTTCTCCCCAATGGAGTACCTGATAGGTATCGAGTCGTAAATGTTTAAGACCCCATTGGAGATGGTCTTAACACATTACTTTAAAAGTTTAAAATATAAATTTTATCTTAAAAATTATGCATTCAAATCGTTATAAAATAAAAGTAACTTTTTCTATATAAAATTATTTCTATTTATTATCTTTATTTGTTATCAATTTTCTTGTAAAAAAAAATACTTGTTATCAATTTCTAGGAAACTACCAAGTATTCTTAAAAAAATAAAATAAAAGGGAAGCTACAGAGGACGTCCAGATCGAAGAAGATCATTTTTCTACTTTTTTTTAAGATTTGGTGGATACCTCAATAAAATATTATAACCTTTGTCGAGGGTACGTCGGCTTTGATATTTGGATATTATTCATTGGGAAAATTATACTCACCTCCCTTACGGTCTATTAATATGACACATATACCCCCTCTAGTTTTAAAACTTACACTAACCTCCTTTAAGTTTTTATCAAATATACAAACACACCCCTGTCCTATTAACGCAGTCAGTTCTCCACCGTTAATGGTCATCAATACATTAAATGTGAGATTTTCACTCAAACAATATAATCTTTAAAGATGAGAGGTGCGTAGAAAGCTACACCATATTACTGAAGCAACACCGATTGAATTTACCCTTCCCTTTTTTCACCAAGAAAGTCCATCATTTTCATGAATTACTTCGATCGATTACACAATATTAGCTATTAAAAATAGCTGAACACATTAACACCTATCAGAGTGCAGAGCAAGAATCATGGTGAAACTTGGAAAAGGGAATTAAAAGTTTGGATATGCCGTAAAGGAAATTTGAGGTTTGGGCTGGACAACTCAGAAAAACTAATATTTTAAAGTATGACTAATTATTGGTGTTTTGATAAAACAATAGAGTTTCTTCCTTTCAAGAAAAAAAAAATAGTAGTTTCTTTTCTTGCTAACGGCAGGTTAACCCACCGTCAATGAAGGGAGGTAAGTGTCAAGTTAAAATATTGAGGGGGTGAGGGTGATATTTTAGAAAATCTCAAGGGAAGTCAGTGTAATTTTCCCTTATTCATTCCACTTCATTTTTGCTCTTCAACACTTGAAGAATATTCCCTAAAAAAAAACACTTGAAGAATATTAAAATATACCTCAAAACGGTGGTTATCTGTCGTTTGCTTCCATCGGCAGTTATCTGGCGCTCACCACACACAGCAGTTAACTTTTACTATATCAACATCAGTTAACTGCCGTTGCATTCTAGTTTGCTCCAAAATGGCAACATCACCTACCACACTTCTCCAAAACACAAACCATTTGCTTAAGACATTACAAAATGATAGATGCGTGTAAAACAATAGAAAATCATAGATGATATTTAAAATTTTATTTCATCTCGTTCAAATTCGAAAAGTATTATACATAACACAATTAGGGAAGCCTAACATGACATTCTCCATAAGGGCGTCCTATAATTATGCTGTTGAATTTTATTTAATTGGGTTAATTATGTTTCTAGTCCCTATAAAATAGCGACCTTGTAAGTTTAGTCCCTACTTAATTTTAATAGCATTTTTAGTCCCTATAAAAAAAAATTTACTTATAATTTTAGTCCCTGCTAAAACAAAGTTTGATTAATTATCCTTAAACTCTTAAATTTTTGAACGATTTTTTTGAGAAAAGATTAGAACACTATGAAAGGTTCGTTTACTAAAATTTAGAATTTTCTGACATGAAATGAATTAAATATGAATTTTTTAAAACGACAAAAGTTAAAGATAAAAAGTAATAAAATCTGGATGTAAAAATCAAATTTTGCGATAATTTTTTGCGGACGAACTTTTAGTAATGTTCTAAACATGTCTGCAAAAAATTGTTCAAAAATTTAAGAGTTTAAGCATAAATTAAACAAATTTGAATTGAGTAGGGACTAATACTCAGTGCAGAAAAACAAAATTAGGGACTAAAAATGCTATTAAAATTAAGTAGGGACTAAACTTACAAGGTCGCTATTTTATAGGGACTGGAAACATAATTAACCCTATTTAATTCATGGGTGTTTATAATTTTTTTTGGGCAATTAAGTGTCTTATTTTGTGTAAAGATTTGGAAGTCTCTTCGACAAAACTCATAAGAATGAAGAGAACATATGTTTTCACTCTACCTAATGAGCTATATAAATCCTCACATCAAATTCCTTCATATAAGTTGAGTATTAACAAAAAGGTATGCGTTCCAATATATTGTTTTAAACTTTATCCTACTGTGTTGACGAGTGACATTCAATTGACAGATAAGCATGATCAAGCTCAAAACAATATCTTGTAACTGTTAGCCTGTATTTTCGGCAGGCTACAATAAATACAGTCAACTAAGTTTGACTCGAGTGTTGAAGAAGCCTAAATGAGTTTGACGCTCAAGCTGGATCGAGTTCATGGACTTAAAGAGATATTAGCATTCGACAGAAAGGCTTCAACAAGCAAACCGGATATCAACAAGTAAGCACGATATTGAAGAGAAGTTGGTACCAGATTCGACGAACCAAAAACAGTTACTGTCGAAGAGATATCATTTGAAATTCAAAAGATGTCTAGGGTAGTTTAGCGGTTATGCCTGACGGTTTCTGTATAGGCAGTTACTTAGTATAAATAAGAGTTTTCCATAGGGAAAACGGGTCACAATTCGCATACACACCAAACTTACACGCTCAAACTATCTGCACTCAAGGAGAAATGAGTAAACAAGTTGCAAATGTATGAATCTGTGTACCACTTTTAATTCATTTATGCAATTTTCCCTTTTCCTTTAAATTCCTTGCAATTTACCTTTTTTTCTTAGCAATCTGCTTCAAGGATTTGATGCATGTTCGGTCCCCTTTTTACACTTTTTGGTTCACATCAAGAACATTCACGATTTCTATCAAACATAAACACAATATGCCCCGAGATTTACTGGTTGATCTCTCCAGTTAATCATTTTATGGAAACCAGCGTTTGTTTACCAATAACCAGGGTAAACAGTAACACATTTCATTTCGTCGTCCCAACTTTTATATGAAAGAATTTGATGTGAGAACTCTATAACTTATTAGGTTGCAAACAAAACATTTTCTCTTCATTCTTTCAGGTTTTGTCGAGGAGACTAGTAAATCCTCACATACACTAAGTAGGACACTTCAATGCTAACAATTTCAGAAACTCTCATCAATTAAACTTAAATCCAACAACATAACGATACAAAATAATAATACAACATCCTCTAAAATAGTAAACAGCAATACAACATAAATCAACATATAATAAAACACAACATAGTATATCATGGATCAGACAACCTAACATTTATATCTAGTATATCCACGAGAGACCAGATGTCTTCGTAGTTTCTGATCCAAATCAAACTTTTTTTGGATATCTTTTAAAGATCTTACCAAAGAAGCATCCAACTCGTTCAGTCCTTTAGCATTGTGCTGACCAAATATTGAAAATATGGTTCTAACGTCGTCGTCATTCTTCAACTTCATCTGATCGAGCCAAACGCTTCCATCTGAGTCAGTCGATTAAAAAACAAAAATAACTTTTTCTACATAAAATTATTTCTATTTTTGAATCTTTAACAAGTTCTTAAGACACTTGTTATCAATTTTCTTGTAAAAAAAAACTTCTTCTCAATTTCTAGGAAAGTAACAAGTATTCTTAAAAAAAATAAAAGGAAGCTACAAAGAACGTCCAGATCGAAGAAGATCATTTTTCTACTTTTTTTAAGATTTAGTGGATACCATAAAATAAAATATTATAACCTTTGTCGAGGGTATGTCGGCTTTGATATTTGGATATAGTTCATTCCACTTCATTTTTGCTCTTCAACACTTCAAGAATATCAAAATAGACCTCAAACGGCGGTTAACTGTCGTTTGCTTTCAACGGCAGTTATCTGCTGCTCACCACACAGCTGCAGTTAACTTTTACTCTATCAACATCAGTTAACAGCCGTTGCATTCTGGTTTGCACCAAAATGGCAACATCAGCTCCCACACTTCTCCAAAACACAAACCATTTGCTTAACATGTCATTTGCTTAAGACATTAGAAAACGATAGATGCATGTAAAACAATAGAAAATCATAGATGATATTTATAATTTTATTTTATCTCCGTTGAAATCCGAAAAGTATAATACATAACACAATTAGGGAAGCCTAACATGACATTCTCCATAAGGACGTTGTATAATTATGTTGTTGAATTTATTTAATTCATCGGTGTTAATTTTTTTTGGCAATTAAGTGTCTTATTTTGTGTAAAGATTTGTAAGTTTCTTTGACAAAATTCAGAAGAATGAAGAGAACATATGTTTTCACTCTACCTAATGACCTATATAAATTCTCACATCAAATTCCTTCATATAAGATGAGTGTTAACAAAAAGGAATGTGTTCCAATATATTGTTTTGAACTTCATCCTACCGCGTTGTCGACTGACATGTTTCAATTGACAGAGGAGCATGATCATGCTCAAAACAATATCTTGTAACACATTTCATTTCGTGGTTGCAACTTTCCTTATATGAAGGAATTTGATGTGAGAACTCTATAACTTATTTTCATTCTTTTGGGGTTTTATCGTGAAGACTAGTAAATCCTCACGTACACTAAGTAGGACACTTCAATGTCAACAATTTCAGAAACTCTCATGAATTAAACTTAAATTCAACAACATAACAATACAAAATAATAATTCAACATCCTCTAAATAAAGTAAACAACAATACAACACAAATCAACATAATAAAACACAACATAGTATATCACGGATCTGACAATCTAACATATATATCTAGTATATCCATGAGAGACCTGATGTCTTCGTAGTTCCTGATCCGAATCAAACTTTTTCGGATATCTTTAAAAGATCTTACCAAAGAAGCATCCAACTTGTTCGGTCTTTTAGCGAATATCGAAAACATGGTTCTAACGTCGTCGTCATTATGGAGCTTCATCTGATCGAACCTAACGCTTCCATCTGAGTCAGTCGATGGATGACGATACTCAACACTGTACATCCTCCTTGTGTCTTTGTGGTTGAACCGATTGTTGATTTGATCATGTTGATCCTTTAGATCTAAAATCATGACATCGACTAGGACCCTGAGGAAATTGGATTTTTTTTCCAGCGTTGTAGTATACTCGTCCAACTTGGTATGCATATGTAACAGACATTTTCCACTCCCTCACCTTTTTACTCAATGAGAGAGCTATAACATTAGAAATAAAAGTTATCAGGATTTATTTATATAGATTTTGAGTAAAACAGTTTGTTAGAATAAAGCACGACGCTACATCTTTATATAGAGCAAGTAAATTAATAGATCATAACCTCACCATGTCTAAACCACTTGAAGGGGTTTAACTCATGGTGAGCTGAACCATGGAAATGGAAATAAATGAAAACATAGAAAACTAAATTAATAGAATAAATAGAGTTGTCACAAGATTACAATCCTTGAATGAATAAGGTGAGCCAAAGCATCACCAAGTAATCTACTCTAAGAACTCTAAAATCTAGCTACCATGCTCATCTATGGTTGAAGATGAGATGAAATAAGATCTCTAAAGCTGCTAACCCTAGCCGTAACCTAGCCTCTCCAATTCTAAGATGAATTTTCGGACCCATGACACTAACACATGGGTGTCGTTTTGTACTACAGGGCCACCCACTACAAATTGTACCCTTTGGTCATTTTACATGGGTTGTCCTTATCTATACGTCTTTATCCAGTTCGAACTACCCACTGACATATTTTTTTAATCTTCCTAGGATTCCAATCATTGGGGACATCTCGTATTCTTCCTCATTAAGAATGGATAGACAACTTTAGAGTCATTCCTTAAGCTACATCATCAAACATCATAAATAAGCATTATTAGTTCCAAAACACTAAAAACACTAAAAACTATAAAATCCTAAAATAGGCCTTGATTAGATGTTTAAGGCATTGCAATCACTCAATTACTTGTCTATTATGGGGGCTAAATACAACATAATAACCAACTTATTTGCCGGTTATCAGAAGCCCTATCTTATTATTCACATTTTTATTTCTTTTTCTTTGTGAACGGAGCCAATTTTTCTTTTTCTTTTACACCTTATTACAACTTCTTTTGTTCCCCACACTAACTTATACTGATTTTGTGGTCATTTTAAACTTATGTTTACAACCAAGGTTCTTATTATTTCTTATGGTGCCTATTTACACATTTTCACAAAGTCTGCAACTTCGTGTATCTCCAGAAGAGACATTTTCACGATGAAACTGATTTGGATTTAAAAAATTAGTTAAAGCAAAGATTTTTCTTTATATTTTTTTTTCAATACAACTACTAAAAGGGTGTTTCGTTATTATATTAAACTCGAAACAAACCAGATTCAATAGTAAGCATAATTCAAAACAAACACTAAAAGAACAAAACGAAGTAAATAAGGCAAAGTAAATTCCCTCCTGCTCTTGGAATAAGCATCGTCCTCAATGATTTCAAATAAATAAATAAAACATGCAAGGGGTAGGAAAGCTCACATGATTCAATGCTGCTCAGAAGGAGGTGCGTGGTAGATATTCAAAAATACTACATCAAGGACTGAAGCATATCTGTCATGCACCACATTTACAGACTTTAACTCAACTACTTTTCTCTTATTATCCACAAAAACACAAACAAAAGAAATAACATTAACCCGTGGGTTGCCCCCTGAGCATCACTCTTTTAACGTCACTAGATTGACTATCAAAATGAATTTGTTTTTCTAAGTTTAGGTCATGCATAAGCAAAGTGGTTCTCTTCTGAAGAGGATCAAAATTTTCCTCAGCCAAGTCTTCGGTACCCAAGTCCTTTATAGGATTTTTTTTATTCAATGATTTTGCATTAACTTTGGCATTTTCAGTTAATCTTTACATGTATTGTCTACTAAAATTACTTCGAAACCATTACATGAAGATGATGCTAAAGAGCACTCTTTCAAACAATGGTCAATAATACCAATCATATAACAAGAGTCTTGAATTGAAGGTCTTTTCATGAGATTAGCAAACTCAAACTTTATCTTTTCTTTACCATGCTCGACATCAATTATGACACCTACAGTGGCAAGAAAATGTCTCCCTAAAAGAATTTGAACTTGAGAGTCCTCCTCCATCTTCATCACAACAAAATCTGCCGGGATAAAAATTTCTCCTACTTTGATAGGAATATCCCCAAGAATTACAGTCAGATGTTTAATGAAGCGGTTGGCTAACTACAAAGTCATATTGGTAGGTTTAAACTCTCCTAGGCCAAACCTCTCGTAAAGGGATAATGGCATAAAGGTCACACTAGCCACTAAATCACATCTTAATAGTTTCATTTCCAATCACACAAGGGATGGAAAAACTGGCAGGATCATTGAGCTTTGGAGGCAATTTGTTTTGACTTATGGCACTACATTCTTTAGTTAGAGTACTGTCTCATATTCTTCTATCTTTTTTTTTTGTTGATAAAATCTCTTTCAAATTTTTGCATATGCTTACATTTGAGAAAGAGCATCCGTGAAAGTGATATTAATGTAGAGCTTTTCAACATTTCATCAAACTTTTTTAACTTGCTCATCCAGTTTTGGTTTGACAAGCCTTGTGGGAACGATATTTTAAGCTTGTATGGTGGTGGTGTATAAGGTGTTTGTTTTTCTATCTCAACCACAACCCTCTCATTTTGTGGTTCTTTTTTCTCTTTATCACTCACATAGTTCCCTATTAATTGTTCCCTTTGGTTCCTCTAGTTGTTTTCCACTCCTAAGGGTGGCAATATTCATTTGGGTTTTAGGATTTGATTCAAGCTGCCCAATCTTTGTTTTTGAATTCAAGAGTGTCATCCAGCACATTTGTTTCTACCCTAGAAAAACAAAATACAAAAAAAATAAAACATACCCTATTAAAACCTTGAGTGAGGAGAGAGACTCCTCCCTTGAAGCTCCTAGTGTTTGCCTTCCTCTTGAACCGCTTTGTTTTGAATGAGAAACTGTGAATGAGGTATGCAGTATTTAAAGGGAAAATTTCTACCTGAACTTAGGCTAAAAACGCGGACTTTCTTCACGAAAAAGTCACAAAACAACTCCTTGGGTCGCAAGGCACAGGCACATGTGTGTATCAAGTCAGGCACCATGTGTAACGCCCTATTTCTATTAAAGCGATAAAACACGCGAATATAACAAATATTCAAGAAATAGACGCTACGTCTCAACATAATCCAACAGACATGCATATAAAATTCTCAACAGTCACAGCGGAAATAAATCATACATCACCAAAATTTACATGTCATAAAACAACATCAAAGCATAACTGAAATCTCCGAAATCCGACAATGGATAAAACTCCTCAACATAAACAATACATAAGACAACTGACACCTAATCAGAGCCTAAAACTAAGACTCAACAACCGACAACAGAGATTAGCTCCCGTTATCCAAGCAAAGCATCAAGCAACTCACCGAAAGCCAACTAATCTTGCACAATGTCTACCCATCCATACAAACAGGTAGGCGGTTAAAACCACTAGGGGTGTGTTTTATATCATTCATAATCAATATAAACAAACATAGGTATTCAAGGATTCATGCATAGCATATATACATACCCATCCCTCCTAGAATGCTAACATCATATGATTATTATCCCTCATTCCATACACATCAAGCTATCACAATTCTAACATAGCATAGCAAGCATATTCAATCTCTATTCAAGTAATCAACAAAAGCTCATCATTTATTAACATCAAATCAATGAAAGGATTACTCACCTCATTCCTCATCTAGCATACTTAACTCAACAAGTACAATTCATCATTTCAAAGTTATAAGCAAGCAATCATCATTATCAAAGAAATCACCACATCATATACGTATATACATATACAAATCTCACCTCATCATTATTATCAAAATAATTATCATCAATTGATTCACCAAGTGTATAAGCACAAATAGGCAAGACATGCAATTAGAGCATAGATCATTTAGTCACAACTATCAACAAAATCCACCAATGCACATATACATCAATCCACATAATCACAACGTTCTCCAAATTTCACCAATGCACAATTCACCAAGTCACATATTCAAATACTGCATGACTCATCAACTAATCAAATGCATGCAATGTTCTAGACTCGTCTAGATGCATGTGATACCAAACTCCTCCAAGGTCGTCACCTCATGATGCAACAAAAACATCATTATCAACGGCTATAGTCAACGGCTATATGGATACAAGTATCTGGTCAACGACAATATGGATATAACATCCGACACGACATATGATGCATGAACATATGACTCAATCAACCATGCATATGTTCACAATAATTCAACTGCTATAATCAACGGCTATAATCAACTGTTATATGTATATACACGCATTCATCACCAATCACATCAAAACTAGCATGTATGAACTCACCATCAACAATCAACGTCATTCTCATATAATGATTCAACAACATAATTCAACATCATGATTTAGCATATATGCATTCACCAACAATATCACCACCAATTAACATATATGCCAGTAATCAACATCAACAACATCATTACGACTCAACAACTCCATATAATTTCTCACAATTCAAGTAAATAGAAAATACAACACGTTATGATAAACAACATGTTCAACACCTAGAAATCATGTACATATCTTCATATAATCATATCAAACTATCCACCAAAAATTTATAAGGAAATTGGCTTTTAAAACCATTTTCAAGGTTCGTTTTTCAAATCACAACATTCAAAATAAGATTGAACCAAAATCAAGTAAACGAGATTCAAAGTCACAACTAATTATACCTCTAGGCCACATATAAGTGCAATAGAGCATACGGTTACATTTCATCGGCTAAATACGACAAAATCATGAAAATCACGAAGTTCGTCTCTCTTTATCATTTTTTCAAGAAATTCCCATTTTCAATTCAAAACAAGTTAGGTCCATCACATCATAGTTTAAATATCATTAAACACCTTAATTGAACTCATAGAACATAAGTTTGAAGTTACGAAACAATCCATGAGGTTTGGGTCGACTTAGAAATAGTTATGCGGATTTTTTGTAAAATTTCACTAAGACCTCTTAGGAGTATTTTCCTCATAACTCAAAAACCAAAAATCATTTTCATGTCAAACCAACGGCATTAGAATGGTAACATCCTTACCTACAACTTTCGTGTTTACACCTAAGGCTAATTCTGCACCGATCAATACCAGTTTTCATTTCAAATTCGGGGCTATACTGAATTTTCATAAAGTTTTACTAAGACCCACTTGGAGTATTTTCATCATAACTCAAAATCTATAAATCATTTTTAGTCAAGCCAAGACCATTGGAAAGCTAAAACAATTATCTACAACTTTCATGTTTACACCAAAAGCCAGTTCAAAATAGAAACGAGGGAAAAAGACACAAGAACGCGAAACAGAGAATGTTGTCACTGGGCAATTTTGTTGATAGCGAAATTTTTCGCTATTAGCGAAAAAGTTCCAAACAGTTTCGCTATTAGCGAGTTTCTTAGCGAATTTCCCCTGTAGTTACGGGTTTGACACCATTTTTCACCCAAAAACCCAAATTTTGATCCCCCAACGTCCAGATTTGTTCCCAAAGGTTGTTTACAGGTATATGTACTCAAAAGGGCTTTCAAAAACACAACCAAACATGAAATCAAACACCATTCCAACACAATGTAGCAAATTAACCCATTTTTACAAAACCTTCAACAACCATTCAATTCTAATCATAATTCACCAATACATGATACCCAAAGCATCAATTCATCAACAACACATCTAACAACAACAACAACAACAACAACAACAACAACATGTAATCATGATTTCATCAACAATATAACAACCACAACTTCATTCTTCATCATAATCATTCAAAAACATGACATATGCATATAAACTCATTTTGACATACAAATTCAACAACAACAACACAATTATCATTCAATTCATATATATAATCATGTCACCAAAATTAAGCACGAATTTCTACAACCAAATTCAAATTAACCACTTAAACAAAGAATTAGGGAAGAACAACAATTATTAATTATGCTTGAATTCTAACCCCCTTACCTTAATTCTTCACAATCACCAATGATGACATCCTGTCATTACGTAATATTAGGGACTTATTGTGACATTTTGATAGAGTTCTCATGCAATTTATACTGTTCTGGAGTGCAAAAAGCTTAAAATTTGAAGTCTGTTCGAAGGAAATCGCGCCACGCCAATTTCAAGCCGTGCTGCGATTTTTGAAGCAAAATTACACACTTCCTGTAAAGAGGAAATCGCGGCACGCCTATATACATGGCGCGGCGCGATTTTGATGGGTCAGGCCCATGACTTCTATAAATACTGCACTCAATCTGAAGAACAAGGGTTACGATTTTGGAGAGCAAAGTGCGATTTTGAGACATCGGAGACGGCTAGAAGGGCGATTTCTTCATCCTTTTACCAATTCATGTATGTTTTAATTATTTCATTGATTATGCTATTTGTAAACTCGATTATGAGTAGCTAAATCTCTCAGAGATTAGGTCAGAGATGAATCTATGTAACCCTAATTGATACATGTTGCTGTGAAACTCTATTACTTATTAATGATATTCTAGTTTTCATTCAATTCAATTGTTCTTAATGCTTTTTATATCCTGATCAAATATAAACATGATTTTGTGAGAACGAATGACTACTGACCATAACTTTCGACTTAGACCTAATTGAATTGTTCTAATAAACATGGTTAGTCTAGGAATGGATAATCGTTTGTTAGTGATATTAGGTTAACGTGCTTAAACCTTTGATGATTATTAGACCACCTAAGGAATTAGGGGCTGTAGTTTAAAAAGAGGGTCTTAACTCAAGGGATTGATTAGGGCTAATTTGTTAACTATCGTGAAACTAGAGAATCATTAGTAATAATAGGTGCAGTAACCAATTAGGGGAAACATAGAGGATTCAAAGACCTGATCTCATCTCTCTCCATATTTTCTTAATCAAACCTATTTCTTTTATTTGATTTCTTAAAATCAAACCAAATCTACTGCCTAGTGGCAAACTAAAATAAACCTTTATACATCCTATTTTTATAACGCAATTGAATTATTGAAATTAAAAACAGTCCTCGTGGGATCGATATTTTTACTACTTCGATAGTATTTGGTGCACTTGCCAGAATTCTATCAAGTTTTTGGCGCCGTTGCCGGGGACTGTTGAATTATTTCAACAAGGCAATTACGTTATAATTTAGGGTTTTTGCAATTTAATTTTCTGTTTTTAATTTTTATTTTTCTGTTGTCATATTCACTTGATTACTTTGCGTTGTGCAGTGCTACTAAGGTATTTTGCTGTTTATGCGAGGTAAACAGAGCTCAGACGACCTAGAGTACGATCCGGAAATTGAAAGGACTGCTAGAGCACTTCGGAAAGCTGTCCGATCGCAAAGGTTAGCTCAGTCTGTTCCACCGGGTGTTCGAGAACAAATACCGGAGCCACTCTCAACTGAATCTGAAACGATCTCTTCTCCTAAATCTGCAACTATGGAAGGAGAAGGAGTTGTACCACCGAGACCTAAGCTAGGAGACTACGGGTTAGCCACTCATCGCGGTCAACTGACCCACACTTTTCAACCAGCTAACCCTGTAGCTTTCGACATCAAGACAACTGTCCTCAACGGTTTGAGGGACAAGCAATTCGATGGGACTGAAGCTATGAGTCCTCATGAACACTTGAGCCGCTTTGCTGAAACCTGCGAGTTTTGTGTGCAACCAGCCACCGTGACTGAAGCACAAAAGAAGCTAAAGCTGTTTCCTTTCACTTTGATGGGAAGAGCGAAAGATTGGTTGCTAACAATACCAAACGGGACTGTCCAAACATGGGAAGAGTTAGAGCTGAAGTTCTTGGAGAAATATTTCCCTATGTCTAAATATTGGGAAAAGAAGATGGAGATCTCTAACTTCAAACAAGGAGAAGGTGAATCATTGTATGATGCTTGGGAGCGATTTAACTTACTTCTTAAGAGATGCCCAAATCATGAGTTCACCGAGAAACAATACCTCCAAATCTTCACTGAGGGGGTGACTCCAAACACTAGAATGTTCTTAGATGCTTCCGCGGGAGGTAGTCTCAAAAGCAAAACTGATCATGAAGTTCAAGCTCTAATTGAAAACATGGCTGGCAATGAGTATCGTGATCAAGCTAAAAAGAAAGAAAGAGGAGTGTTTGGGGTGAGTGAACAAACTGCTATCCTTGCTAACCAAGCAGCTATGAATAAACAAATCGAAGCTCTAACTAAGGAGTTTCAAGGCTTCACTTTGGCTCATAAGCAACAACAACAAGTGGCTGCAATCAAATGTGACTTATGTGGTGAAGAACATCCCAACGGTGAGTGTGTTCCAGAAGGATCAAGTGAAGAAGCTAACTTCATGGGAGGTTATCAAAGGCAGAATCAATACTACAATTCAGGCATCAATAAGCATCCAAATCTAAGCTACTCAAATAACAATGCTTTGAACTCTCAGATGCTCACTCCTCCTCAACAACAACAAAGGAAGCCATCAGCTCTTGAGGAAACTATGATGAACTTCATGAAGATGACTCAAGGCAACTTTGAAGAGATGAAGAAGAGTCAAGAAGCTGAAAGAAAGAACAATGAAGCTTCTAGGAAGATGCTTGAAACTCAACTGGGGCAATTGGCTAAGCAGTTGGCTGAACAAAACAAAGGCGGATTCTCAGGTAACACTAAAGATAACCCTAAGAATGAGTCTTGTAATGCTATTGAATTGAGGAGCAAAAAGGTTTTGACACCTTTAGTTCCTAAAGCTCCAAAGAAGGTTGATGATGTAGTTGAGGTGGAGGAGAACGATGTAGTTGAAAAAAGTGATGAGGGTGTAGTTGAAAAAGAAAATGATCATGGAGTAGTTGAAAATGAAAGGAAGAAAAAAATAGAGGGAGAAAAAAGTGAGAAGTTAATTGATGAAGATTCAATCTTGAGGAAGTCGAAGAGTCAAATTTTGAAAGATGGAGACAAACCACAGGTTATTCCATCATATGTGAAGCTTCCATACCCTCACCTTTCAAAGAAGAAAGAAAAGGATGAAGGTCAATTCAAGAAGTTCATGCAACTTTTCTCACAACTTCAGGTGAACATTCCTTTCGACGAAGCTCTTGATCAAATGCCGTTATATGCTAAGTTCATGAAAGACTTGTTGACTAAACGAAGGAAGCCTAAGGATGATGAGAACATAGCACTTTCTGAAAATTGTAGTGCTATTCTTCAAAAGAAGCTGCCACCTAAGCTGAAGGATCCTGGTGCATTTACTATCCCTTGTTCAATTGGACCGGTAGACATTGGAAGAGCTTTATGTGACTTGGGAGCAAGTATCAACCTGATGCCTCTTTCAATGATGAAGAAGCTTAAGTGTGGGGAACCAAAACCAACAAGAATGACCATTACTTTAGCTGATCGGTCAATCTCTTATCCTTTCGGTGTGCTTGAAGATGTGCTAGTCAAGGTTAATGACTTGGTGTTCCCAGCAGATTTTGTGATCTTAGATATGGCTGAAGATGAGGATATGCCACTCATTCTAGGAAGACCTTTCCTTGCATCTGGCCGTGCTTTGATTGACATTGAGAAAGGAGAGCTAATGTTGAGATTCCATAAGGAGCAAGTAGTGTTTAATATATTTGAGGCCATGAAGCACAAAGATGAAAATCCCAAGTGTTACCGGATTGACATTGTTGAAGAAATAGTTAAAGATGACTCTTGTGAACATCAACCAACACACCCTCTTGAACGTGCAATTGTGAATTCTATAGAAAAAGGTGAAGATGATGAAGATCTTGAAGTAAGTGAGTGTGTGAAGCAACTAGCAGCAAGCAAGCAAGAGTTGGGTCCGGTAAAAATAGAAGAATTAATGGGTAAGCACTCTATAGATGCTCCTATTTTGAGTGGAGAAGGAGAGAAAAATCCAGAATTAAAAGAACTCCCTTCTCACTTGAAATATGTTTTTCTCACTAAGGATGCCTCTAAACCAGTAATTATCAGCAATACCTTGACACCTTTAGAAGAAGAAAAATTAATGAGGGTGTTAAGAGACAATCAAGGAGCTTTGGGGTGGAACATTTCTGATCTGAAGGGTATTAGTCCAGCTTATTGCATGCATAAAATACACATGGAGGCTGAATACAAACCGGTGGTTCAACCTCAAAGGAGACTTAACCCAACAATGAAGGAAGTGGTAAAGGAAGAGGTGTTGAAGTTACTAGATGCAGGTATGATCTACCCTATCTCAGATAGCTCATGGGTAAGTCCAGTTCATGTGGTACCCAAGAAAGGAGGAATGACAGTGGTAGCAAATGAAAAAAATGAATTGATACATACCCGCACCGTCACTGGTTGGAGAATGTGTATAGACTACCGGAGGTTGAATACTGCAACAAGAAAGGACCACTTTCCATTACCATTCATGGATCAAATGATTGAGAGATTGGCTGGCCAAGCCTTCTATTGCTTCTTGGATGGGTATTCAGGGTATAATCAAATTGCAGTAGCTCCGGAGGATCAAGAAAAGACTGCCTTCACTTGTCCATTTGGAGTGTTTGCTTATCGAAGGATGCCCTTTGGGCTGTGTAATGCGCCGGCAACCTTTCAAAGGTGCATGCTTTCCATCTTCTCTGATATGATAGAGAAGAACATTGAGGTATTTATGGACGACTTTTCTGTTTTTGGTAAGTCTTTTGATCAATGCTTGTTCCATTTAAATGCTGTACTTAAAAGATGCACCGAAACTAACCTTGTTTTGAATTGGGAAAAATGTCATTTTATGGTAACTGAAGGTATAGTTTTGGGACATAAAATAAGTGCTAAAGGCATTGAGGTGGACCAAGCCAAGATAGAGGTTATAGAGAAACTTCCTCCACCCGTCAACGTTAAAGGAGTGAGGAGTTTCTTGGGGCATGCCGGTTTCTATCGGCGGTTCATAAAAGACTTTTCTAAAATTTCCAAACCCC
Source organism: Medicago sativa (assembly GCF_051527215.1). NCBI lineage: Eukaryota > Viridiplantae > Streptophyta > Magnoliopsida > Fabales > Fabaceae > Medicago > Medicago sativa. Next base: position 30,215,498 of record NC_140756.1, on the reverse strand, counting down.
TCTGTAACCTCTTGGTCAAAGAAAACGAGTTTAATTTTGATTCTGAATGTCTAAATGCTTTTTCTTTGATTAAAAACAAGTTGGTAACTGCACCAATAATCATTGCACCCGATTGGGATTTACCTTTTGAACTTATGTGTGATGCAAGTGATTATGCTGTTGGTGCAGTCCTAGGCCAACGCAAGAACAAATTTTTTCATGCAATTTACTATGCAAGCAAGGTTTTAAATGAAAATCAAGTTAACTATTCCACAACTGAAAAGGAATTGCTTGCGGTAATCTTTGCATTGGAAAAATTTCGTTCTTATCTAATAGGCTCCAAAGTCATTGTTTTTACAGATCATGCAGCTCTCAAATATCTCTTAACTAAAGGGGATTCAAAGCCTCGACTGTTGAGGTGGATCCTATTATTGCAAGAATTTGATCTTGAAATTCGTGACAAGAAGGGAGTCGAGAACGTGGTAGCTGACCACCTCTCAAGGCTGGAGAATGATGAGGTAACAAAGAAGGAGAAGGCCATCAAGGCCGAGTTCCCCGATGAACAGCTGTTTGCTATTGGAGAAAGACCTTGGTTTGCTGACATGGCAAACTTTAAGGCCGGCAACATAGTTCCTGATGATCTGACCTACCCTCAGAGGAAAAAGTTCTTCAAAGATGCAAACCACTACTTGTGGGATGACCCGTATCTGTTTAAGGTAGGTACTGACGGTTTGATTAGACGTTGTGTTGCAGGTGAGGAAGCACATAGTATCATGTGGCACTGCCATAGCTCAGCTTATGGAGGCCACCACAGTGGAGAAAGAACAGCTGCAAAAATTTTGCAAAGTGGATTCTGTTGGCCCACCCTTTTCAAAGATTGCCACGACTTCGTCACAAGATGTGACAAATGCCAAAGGACAGGTAACATATCAAAGAGGAATGAAATGCCCCTAAAAGGAATCATTGAAGTTGAACCATTTGATTGTTGGGGTATTGATTTTATGGGACCATTCCCTTCCTCTTACTCTTATCTCCATATTCTAGTCTGTGTTGATTATGTCACAAAGTGGGTTGAAGCGATACCATGTGTTGCTAATGATGCCAAAACGGTTGTCAACTTCCTTCAAAAGAATATTTTCACTAGGTTTGGAACCCCTAGAGTATTGATCAGCGATGGGGGGAAGCATTTTTGCAATAATTTTCTTGAAAATGTGCTCAAAAAGTATAACATTAAGCACAAAGTTGCAACTCCCTATCACCCACAAACTAGTGGTCAAGCAGAGGTTTCAAACCGACAGCTGAAACAGATTCTGGAGAAGACAGTTGCGTCAAATAGGAAAGATTGGTCTAGGAAATTAGATGACGCACTGTGGGCATATAGGACAGCCTTTAAGACCCATCTTGGGTTCTCACCCTATCAGTTAGTCTATGGGAAGGCATGTCATCTTCCAGTCGAGCTAGAACATAAAGCTTATTGGGCCATTAAGGCCTTAAATTTTGATCAAATAGCCGCTGGTAAGAAAAGAATTTTGAAACTTAATGAACTTGAGGAGATGAGGCTTAGAGCGTATGAAAATGCGCTCATCTATAAAGCCAGGACAAAAAGGTATCACGACAAAAACTTAGTGTCTAGGGATATTAACTGTGGACAACTAGTTTTGTTGTATAATTCCAGGTTGAAGCTGTTTCCTGGGAAGCTCAAGTCAAAATGGTCTGGACCATTCTTGGTCAAAAGTGTGTCACCATATGGAGCTGTTGAACTAGTGACACCTGAAGGAGATCGAAGTTTCAAAGTAAATGGACAAAGAGTTAAACCATACCTAGGTGGTGACCTACCAAAAGGAAGGGTGGCACTCATTCTGAATGACCTCTGAGAATCCTTAGCAGTCAAGCTAGTGACGATAAAGAAGCGCTGGGTGGGAGGCAACCCACTACATTTATTTTGTTTTCAATTTATTTTCTTTATTTTCTTTTTAATGTCGAAGTCCATTGAACTTATTTCCCTATTGTAATTGCTCCTGCACTTGTTTAATTAATGAATTTGTTTTGTTTCATGTGACCTATTCCAGTTTAGTAACAGTTGTTTGATGAAACGGTATTCCAAAAGTTCTAAAGGAGGGGTGACTTGATTCAAAGGCGAAGTGTACGGCGTTGCTAGGTAGTCACATACTCCCAGAAATCTCAGCCATAAGGTTCATTGCCAAATTTGTTTTTCAATTTACTTATATTTAGATTAGTTTTCCATGCAACTACATTTCTAGAACTTGCATTGTTTCTCTATTATTGATTGGTCTTTGTCAATTACACACTGAGGCAAAAGTGCTTGGTCCTGTGAGCCTTTTTGAAGCCTACCCTGTTTTAATTTGTTAAATTTATCCTTTCTTAACCAATTGTGAGCCGGTAGGATTAGAACTTTTTGTTCGGTGACAAACTACATTACAAGCCTAGAGACTTTTAGGATTTGTCCCTTAATGTATTTTCTAAGTTAAGGCATTGTAGTATGTTGCTAAAGATTAAGTTTGGGGTTGCTATTGGAATTTGCAACCAACTAAGTTTGGGGTGGGGGTACTAGAGAATTAGAGAACAAAAAAATGAAAGAAAAAGAAAAATTGTCATGCAAAATATACACAAAAATGGTGTATGAAAAAAAAGAGAAATTGAATGATGAAAAAGGGACAAAACATTGAAAATCCGAGTAACTTCAAACTCGAGAGTCCCTAAATGTTAAAAATATTCTCTAGTACCTTTACATTGATTGTTATTCCAAAAGGGTGAATGAATGATGGATTGAAATTTTGTGCTTTAACTTCCGTAGGAATGCCTAACTCAAATTTTGTGTAGCCTACTTATCCAAATATATCCAACCTTTCACCTAAGCCCCGTTATAACCCTAAAGACCTCAAAAGTGTGTAATGATATTGACTTTGATTGATATTTAGAAACTTTTCAAGCGTATGGTAATATGTAGACCTGCATGTCGACTGGTAGAACCCTGTTTCAATTTGATGCGAGGAGTTGTGAATTGGTGGATGCGAACAAGTCAAACTAGCTCATCTTTAGCTAGAAGGAGAATGAACTTTTGGGTACTATCGTTTTGTCAGGTAACTGTTATTTTACTGTCGTTTGTCACTGTTGCAAGCCAATTCCTTGAGGACAAGGAATGGTTTAAGTTTGGGGTTGTGATGACATCCTGTCATTACGTAATATTAGGGACTTATTGTGACATTTTGATAGAGTTCTCATGCAATTTATACTGTTCTGGAGTGCAAAAAGCTTAAAATTTGAAGTCTGTTCGAAGGAAATCGCGCCACGCCAATTTCAAGCCGTGCTGCAATTTTTGAAGCAAAATTACACACTTCCTGTAAAGAGGAAATCGCGGCACGCCTATATACATGGCGCGGCGCGATTTTGATGGGTCAGGCCCATGACTTCTATAAATACTGCACTCAATCTGAAGAACAAGGGTTACGATTTTGGAGAGCAAAGTGCGATTTTGAGACATCGGAGACGGCTAGAAGGGCGATTTCTTCATCCTTTTACCAATTCATGTATGTTTTAATTATTTCATTGATTATGCTATTTGTAAACTCGATTATGAGTAGCTAAATCTCTCAGAGATTAGGTCAGAGATGAATCTATGTAACCCTAATTGATACATGTTGCTGTGAAACTCTATTACTTATTAATGATATTCTAGTTTTCATTCAATTCAATTGTTCTTAATGCTTTTTATATCCTGATCAAATATAAACATGATTTTGTGAGAACGAATGACTACTGACCATAGCTTTCGACTTAGACCTAATTGAATTGTTCTAATAAACATGGTTAGTCTAGGAATGGATAATCGTTTGTTAGTGATATTAGGTTAACGTGCTTAAACCTTTGATGATTATTAGACCACCTAAGGAATTAGGGGTTGTAGTTTAAAAAGAGGGTCCTAACTCAATGGATTGATTAGGGCTAATTTGTTAACTATCGTGAAACTAGAGAATCATTAGTAATAATAGGTGCAGTAACCAATTAGGGGAAACATAGAGGATTCAAAGACCTGATCTCATCTCTCTCCATATTTTCTTAATCAAACCTATTTCTTTTATTTGATTTCTTAAAATCAAACCATATCTACTGCCTAGTGTCAAACTAAAATAAACCTTTATACATCCTATTTTTATAACGCAATTGAATTATTGAAATTAAAAACAGTCCTCGTGGGATCGATATTTTTACTACTTCGATAGTATTTGGTGCACTTGCCAGAATTCTATCAACCAACTAAGACTTCACTTTAGCACCCCAAAGCTTGAATCTCTAGCTCCCTCTAGCTCTCTCTAGATCTTCCTCTTCAAACCCTTATCTTCTCTTGCCCTTTCTCTCTCTACCTCTTCTCTTAAAATGAAAAATGATGGTGTAAACCCTATTTCTCTCTAACACTAGAGTTTATATATGTTCTACATAATTGAGCTCAACTCACAATGTCTTAATGGGCCTAACTCATTCACTAAATCAATTCAAAATGTTTCTACCCTCTTAACGGTAAAATGTAATAATAACGGTCACTTACCGGTTATAAATAAATTACTACACTCTCTAGTAACTTAGTAAAATAATACTAGCTCTCATTAAGCACTAAAAATAATCTTCAGCAAATTTACTAAATTACCCCTACTCACAAAATGACCAAAATACCCCTGAGTCCAAAATGACTAAAATACCCTTCTAACACCGAATTCTACAAATCCCAACAAAATACACACAGAGGCAAATAATCACATACGAGCACATACAAATGCACATAAAAACAATTAAATAAATAATAAAATAAATGTAGCGAAAAATTGGGCTGTTACAACTCTCCCCCTCTAAAAAGAATTTTCGCCCTCGAAAATTACCTGAAGGAAACAACCCCGGATACGAAACCTTCATTCTACTCTCCGATTCCCAAGTGGCACTCTCACTAGTTGGTCCAACCCATATCACTTTAACCAGAACGATCTCCATGCCACGCAAACGCTTCACCTCACGATCCTCAATCCTAACTGGCCAAGTCTCAACGGTTAAATTATCTCTTACTTCCAAATCATCCACTTGAATCACATGAGACGCATCATACACGTACTTTCGCAACTGAGACACATGAAACACATCATGAAGATTCGACAAAGATGGTGGTAACTCAAAACCCCTACCTTCTCAATAATCTCAAACGGTCCAACAAAACGAGGAGTCAACTTCCGACACTTCAAAGCACGACCAACACCGGTTACAGGATTTACTCTTAAAAACACATGATCAACAACCTAAAACTCAATGCTCTTCCTCCTCTTATCATGATAACTCTTCTGCCTACTCTGAGACGCTCTCATCTTCTCATGAATCATCTTAACTTTTTCCGTAGTCTCTTGCACAACCTCCGGTCCTAACAAAGCACTTTCTCCTGACTCATACCAACACAACGGCGTTCTACACCTTCGACCATACAAATCCTCAAACGCTGCCATTCCGATACTAGAATGAAAATTGTTGTTGTAAGTAAATTCAATCAACGGTATACATTCGACCCAACTGACACCTTGCTCCAAAACACAAGCTCTCAACAAATCTTCCAAACTCTAAATAGTCCTCTCCATCTGACCATCAGTCTGTGGATGATAAGCAGAACTCAACCTCAACTTAGTTCCCAAAGCAACTTGCAAACTCTCCCAAAACTTAGAAGTAAACCTCGGATCCCGATCCGACACAATACTGGAAGGAATACCATGCAATCTAACAATCTGCTCAATGTAGATCTCAACCAACTTTGCCACAGACATACCAGTCTTGATAGGAACAAAATGTGCAAAACCCTTCGCGGTCTTCGGTAACGCTCTGACAAAATCCATAGAGATATTATCCCACTTCCACTCTGGCACAAACAACGGTTGCATCAAACCCGACAATTTCTGATGTTCAATCTTAGACTTCTGACAAACCAAACAAGCATAAACAAACTCTGCAATCTCCTTCTACATTCCAGACCACCAAAACAACCTCTTCAAATCTTGATACATCTTAGTCGCTCCTGGATGAATACTCAAACTACTTCTGTGACCTTCTTCCAAAATTCGTCTCTTAAGTTCAAAAACATCTGGTACACAAACACGATCACGAAACATCAAAACACCGTTCTCACCCAATCTGAAGTCTCCACCCTTGCCTTGGTTAACTAACACCACTCGATCTACAAGTTCCAAATCTTCCTTCTGACCATTCTTAATCTCTTCTAAAATATTGCTCGTCAGTTTCAACATTCCCAACCTCACACCATCCGGCGTCAGCTCACTCACCAAACTCAAATCTCAAAACTGCTCAATCAATTCCAACTCTTTCACCATCAATGCAGACATATGTAACGACTTCCTACTCAAAGCATCGGCAACAACATTATTCGCCTTTCCAGGATGATAACTCAACTGAAAATCGAAATCCTTAAGATACTCTAACCATCTTCTCTGCCTCATATTTAACTCTTTCTGGTCAAACAAGTACTTCAAACTCTTGTGGTCGCTGAACACTTCAAACTTAGAACTATATAGATAATGCCTCCAAATCTTCAACAATACACAACAGCTGCTAATTCCAAATCATGAGTCGGATAATTCTTCTCATGCATCTTCAACTGCCTCGACGCATATGCCACAACCTGACGATTCTGCATAAGCACACCACCAAGACCCATCTTAGAAGCATCACAATACACAACAAACGATTCCTTCGGATTCGGCAAAATCAAAATTGGTGCTGAAGTCAACCTCTTCTTCAACTCTTGGAAACTCTTCTCGCACTTAGCATCCCAAACATAAGTTTGTCCTTTCCGAGTCAACTGCGTCAATGGCAACGCCAACTTAGAGAATCCCTCAATGAACCTCCGATAATAACCTGCTAATCCAAGAAAGCTTCTACCTTCCAAAACAGACTTAGGTGATTTCCACTGCAACACTGCATCAACCTTCGACGGATCCACAACAATACCACCTTTAGAAATCACATGGCCAAGAAAACTCACTTCCTGCAACCAAAACTCACCCTTTGATAACTTAGCAAACAACTTCTTCTCCTTCAAGACTCCCAACACAATCCTCAAATGCTCGGCATGATCTTCTTCTAACTTCGAATACACCAAAATATCATCTATAAACACCACCACAAAACGGTCCAGAAAAGGATGAAATATTCTATTCATATATTCCATGAAGACACCTGGCGCATTAGATACTCCAAATGGCATCACAGACTACTCATAGTGTCCATACCTCGTTCGGAACGCAGTTTTGGATATATCTTCCGCTTTTACTCTAATCTGATGATATCCTGATCTCAAATCAATCTTGCTGAACACCTTCACACCAACTAACTGATCCATCAAATCATCAACCCTCGGAAGCGGATACCGATTCTTAATTGTCACCTTGTTTAGCTGCCGATAATCCACACATAACCTCATGCTTCCATCCTTCTTCTTAACCAATAACACTGGAGCACCCCACGAAGAAACACTCGGCCTAATAAACTGCTTCTCAAGCAACTCTTCCAACTACTGTTTCAATTCACCCAACTCTGATGCAAACATCTGATACGACGCAATCGAAATAGGACTCGTTCCTGGTACCAAATCAATTGCAAACTTAACTTCCCTCTCTGGCGGTAACTCGGTAATGTCGTCCGAAAAAACTTCTGGAAACTCTTGCACTACCGGCAAATCGGCAACTCCTTTCTCACTATTTTCCTTCAAGGAAGCAAACATCATAAACACACTACCTTCACCGTCCAAAGACTTCTTCACTTGCTCCGCGGTTAAGAACTTCCCACCTACCTCAACTACTGGCTTAGAAAACGTTATACTCTTGGTCAAACAATTAATGTTAACACCAAAAGTCAACATCCAATCCATACCAAAAATCATGTCCATATGCTTCAACGGAAGACACACAAGATCCAACTCAAAATTAACAGGAACCTTAACACAAACCACAACAAACTGAGCCTCCGCAACCAAAGATACCTTCCTTTGCCAGACTAACACACTAGAAGCAACCTGCTACTCCCCCACTACGCTCAAACCCACCTAAAAGAACGGAACAACACCACAAGTATCGAAGGTAACTCAATACCATTCGCATACTAACAGGAAATTCAACGAATGCTAGTCCGGACAAGACTAACCACGGCTCTGATACCAACTTGTAACGCCCTATTTCTATTAAAGCGATAAAACACGCGAATATAACAAATATTCAAGAAATAGACGCTACGTCTCAACATAATCCAACAGACATGCATATAAAATTCTCAACAGTCGCAGCTGAAATAAATCATACATCACCAAAATTTACATGTCATAACACAACATCAAATCATAACTGAAATCTCCGAAATCCGAAAATGGATAAAACTCCTCAACATAAACAATACATAAATCCAAAGACAATTGACACCCTAATCAGAGCCTAAAACTAAGACTCAACAACCGACAACGGAGATTAGCTCCCGCTATCCAAGCAAAGCATCAAGCAACTCACCGAAAGCCAACTAATCCTGCCCAACGTCTACCCATCCATACAAACAGGTAGGCGGTCAAAACCACTGGGGGTAAGTTTTATATCAATCATAATCAAAATAAACAAACATAGGCATTCAAGGATTCATGCATAGCATATATACATATCCATCCCTCCTAGAATGCTAACATCATATGATTATTATCCCCCATTCCATACACATCAGGCTATCACAATTCTAACATAGCATAGCAAGCATATTCAATCTCTATTCAAGTAATCGACATAAGCTCATCATTTATCAACATCAAATCAATGAAAGGATTACTCACCTCATTCCTCATCTAGCATACTTAACTCAACAAGTACAATTCATCATTTCAAAGGTATAAGCAAGCAATCATCATTATCAAAGAAATCACCACATCATATACGTATATACATATACAAATCTCACCTCATCATTATTATCAAAATAATTATCATTAATTGATTCACCAAGTGTATAAGCACAAATAGGCAAGACATGCAATGTTCTAGACTCTTCTATCAACAAAATCCACCAATGCACATATACACCAATCCACATAATCACAACGTTCTCCAAATTTCACCAATGCACAATTCACCAAGTCACATATTCAAATACGACGAACAAATGCATCTATAATTTAGTTGAATATTGTTGAATGTCTCCCCATGGTTTAATTTAGTAGAACAAATGCATCTATAATTGATGGGAAGAAAATACTTGTATGTATAGGAGTGTGTTCCAATCATTTTCTAATGTAACATTGCATTGTAGAAGATTTTGCCTAGTTGGCGCAACATAAGGGTTCCCCTTCCAATAAGCATAAGGTACTCTATCCTTCCACTTCGTGTTTTTGTTCCCTTCTTTTATATCGTTAAGGATTTTTTTCCTTGGTTCTATATTTGTCTCTGCCCTGTTTTAAGTAGAGAGCATTAAAAGCACAAATCTAACCAGTCTAGACTAGTGTTTTAAACTTCAACATTATGGATAAAGAAATGCTTAAAAAATGCAATATAAATATAAATAAAAATATAAAAAGAGAAATGCTAACCGGTGCCCCAGGGCACTGGTTAGTGGAATAAAAATAGTAATATTGCATTGGAACTTTTGTAATCAATTTTTTAAAAGTGTAAAAAATGTTTCTAACTTAAAACTTGCTTTTTTGACTTTCAAGGACACTAGTTAACATTATATATATATATATATATATATATATATATATATATATATATATATATATATATATGATTGATTAATTATAGATGTCCATATTGCTAAGTTAGTCAAGATGAGAGTCTCATATCCTTCTCGCCCCTAATTTAAACCATGAACTTGGTTACTATTTTTATGAGTTGTGATATTTAGTTAAAAGGTTTTATTAAAAAATTGGTTTATGCCTTTAAACATGATGGATCGGCCCTAGAGTTTTTTAATATGTAAAATACAAATACAATGTGGACCAAAAAAGTAAAATGATAAAATAAATATGTTCATTCAGCTTATATGTCCCGAAAGATATGAGGGAAAAATTAAAATTTATTGTTGTTGTAACTTTTTCTTTTGACAGATGTTGTTTTTTTATTTGAATGGCAAGATAAATATAAAATAAAAAACGGCGAACATCGAAACAAGAGTACAACAGAAGAACCCCAGTAACAAGCACAGGAAGGCCAACCCACCAGGCTCCTGAAAAAACTCGGGAGAACACCACAAAAAGAACACAAAGAACCACAAAAGACCGCCTCACAACTACTATCAGAGAACAGGGCGAGAAGGGCAAAACACTCAAAAAGAGACCAGAAATCAAGGATCCACCCAAAAGCCCATATTAGATCCATCTCTGCCCCCTACAGTCGAACTCTACTGGTACCAACAAGGAATTGACTCCACCTTCCAATCAAAAAGTGAGAAGGGGTGGGACATGTGTTTACCTAAGAACCACTTCTAAGACTAGAATTGGATTGTGTCAACTATGTGCTTAACCTCCACAGTCAAAACAAGGGAAATAAGGTCATTTCAGGCTTTCCAGAGAGACCACATAATTCCATGCCAGACCAAAGTAAAACCTAGCCACACCCTACTATGTCTCCCTAAAGACACAGACTACAGGCAACTACCTTAAATTGCTCGACAACACCCTCTCCAACCCTAACCACCTAAAAACTAAATACTAGACTTTCAAGGCAATCCCAAAGTGACAAAAAGATGATAAACTGATCCCCCCCTGCAAAGCTCGCATGAAGTCGTGTTGGAACCCTATCTAAGATCAACTGCCAAGTAAAAACCTTGTCCTTGGACAACGCCTGACCTTGTCGAACATGGTTTATAAAGCTAATCACATGAGCATCCTTAGTTTCAGAGCCTGCCTCAACACCTGAGAGGGCCAAATAAGCTAAGCAGACATAATACCTCCCATCTGAAGAATATTTCTAAGAACAGGAGTCATCCTTCTCCGAACGAATAACCCTCTGAAGAATCGCCAAGAGCTCCATCACCAATTCCTGCTCCAAATTAAAAATGGTCTACGCCACTGTAGATCCCACTCCCAAACACCTCCCCTCCACTCACCCATCAACCCTATATAATCAGCCCGCTGATAAAAAACGAGAAACAATCTTAGGAATCACATACCAAGAGGTGCATGACCAATCCAAATATCACTCCAAAAAGAGATCTTATTGCCAATCGGAAGTGGAATATGGAGTAGAGCCTAATAGGGAAACCCCTTTCCACCAGGTCGATACCGGCTTCAGGGATCCGCCTCTAAGCCCAATGTAGCAAAAGGTCACCGCACATCCGTACCTAGCCGACCATATAATCCGCCATTTCCCAGTCCCCTCCATCAAGATCCTCCACCTCCACTTATCGAAGATGGACAAATTTACTAGGTGAAGGTCTCAGACACCTAAACCACCATTACTTTTAGGCGTACAGGCCTTCGACTAGTAAATTCAATAGATTTTACAACCACCCTTAAACCATCCACATAAAAACCTCCTTTTAAGGTGCACAATCTGTTTCCAGACTGTCGATGATATTTTCATTAAAGAGAGGAAAGAGATATGAATTGAATTCATAACAGAATTAGCAAGCACAAATCTACTCTAGAGATTGAAAAATCTATTCCTCCAGCTTGCCAGCCTAGAAAAAATAAGCTTAACTAGAGGCTGCCAAGTTTTAAGAGAACAAGGATTGTCTCCCATTGCTAGAACAAGCTACTTGAAAGGAAGAGCACCCATCCAACAATGAGGAAATCTCTATGCCCTCCTCATAAAGGAATTATTCTTGTTGATCCCCATAAGACAACTCTTCGCAAAGTTAACTTGGAGGAGCTAGGCAAACTCAAAATAGTGGGGAATCGTCTTCATAGTCCACAAGTACTTATAGATGCTTCACGTATGAGAATGGTACCAACAACGTACTACAAGTGGGAGATTGACAAACCTGAGTTGCCTACACTAAACCCCACTAATCCCCCCAATTGCTCAGCCTTTCAAATGGAAGCATTGAGACCCTCAACCACCAATAGAAACAAAAAGGGGGGCCAGCGGGTCCCCCAACTTGAGGCCTTTATCAATGTTGATCTCTTGGGTGGGGAATCCGTTAACCAGCACCGAAAGGCTTCTAGTGAAGACACAAGCCCAAATCCACTCACGCCACCACAACCCAAAACCAAAACTTCTCATCATGTAACCCAAAAAACTCAAGCTCACCGAGTCATAGGACTTTTCAAAATCCACCTTAAAAATAAGGCACTCTTTACAGCATTTCCTAGCTAGATCAATAATCTCATTAATCGCAATCACCCCATCGACAAGTTGTCTCCCTTTAATAAAGGCAGATTGGTTAGCTAAAACAATATTCTCCATAACAGGGAACGTAACAACGGGATAGGGAGAAAATCACCTAAATGAAAGGGAGAGTCCGCCTTAGGGATAAAGGTCACAAAATACGATGAGAAACTCTTAGGAAAAAAGGATGAGGCAAAGAACTGGTTGTTGGTACAAAATCGGTTTTGTACAATTCCTCTGAAGTTTTGATGATAACAAAGTATTAAAGAACAATTGGATATGCTAATATATATTCAAGTATGCATGACCATAGATTAAAATTTAACAAGGTGTGAACATGTACAAGAGCAATCAGAAGCACAAGTGAAGCTAGAAGACTTGGTAGGAGATTTGAACAAAGGTCTACTAGAAGTTAACACCTTAAGATTAGAAGAAAGGAATTCATTTAAAAGCTGAAGATCTACATCAGAATCTGAAGGCAACCAGATTATGAGGGACCCAAAAGCCATGTCAGATTTGTCTTCTTCTATAGTTGTCTCTATCAAAACCTGATAGTACAGTTTGCCATTTTCAGACCACGTGTTGAAAAGAGAATGAAAGGATAATTCCAGTTGCAGCAAATGAATTTCAAATTTCTATTCAATGACATTACCCATATCAGACAATATCCCAACTTCCTTGATTTGAAACTTCTAAACGACTCTTAATACGCTAGAACCTCTTCAACGTCTCCCAAATCTTTGCCTATATAAGGATCTGAAGACTTCAAGAACAATAACAATACTTTTCTATTTTAATTGTTCCATTACTCTGTCAAATTCAAAAGCACATAAAACACTTAAGAATTTCTTACTAAGTTCATATCCTATAAGTTTTATGTTCAGAGAGTATGTTCTGTTTGTAATTGTTTAAACCTTTGATTGTATATCAAGTGTAAGAACAAATATTTTATTTGCAAACACTTTGAAGTCTCTTTAGGTTGTGATATAGCATTGGAATCTTTTGGTTATGTTCTTGGGCATATGTAATTAGATGTGATTATAGTGAAAATCCCTTGGAAATGCAAAGGGACTGGAGGGAATTTGTATAATTGCTTTGTGGGTCTCTTTCTCTCTTCTATGTGTTTGTTTTTATTCGTTGCACTATGACTCTGATTAACACTCATAATCTATGAAACGCATAGAAAAACATATTGAAAGAAAGTTTTAAAAGGCCGACACAATTCAACCCTCCATCTTGCGTTTTTCTCACAATCAGTTGGCATCAGTGCACATTGTGTTCTCAAACACAGTTAAAGATCCAGAGAGAAATCATGTCTATTGATGAGAGTGGTAGTGGACCCATTGGTTCTGGTAGAAACAACATTACTATTATTCACTATGATTACAACACTTCCACTTCTGAAAAGCACAAAATTTCCATAAAACCTACATCCTTCGGTGGAGATGCTACTTAGTTTCATGGTGAAAGAGCAAGATGTACAATTACATCGTTGGTGTTGATGATGAATTATGGGACATCATTGAAGATGGTGTTACATTTGTTGTTGATACAAAAGGAATGGTGGTAAACAAGAAGAGTTTGACTGATGCTTAAAGGAAGACGTATAGGAAGCATCACAGAGTTTGAAAGATTCTTGTGGATACTTGTCATACCCTAATTTTGGACCTAAAAATACTTGCTCAAAATGATTTTCCTCTTCTCTGAGATGGGTCTTTGACTTTTGAGAGATTGTAATTGATTGTTGTTTTACTCTGATATTTTACTCTACTTTATCTGAAATTTACTGTTGTTACTTGAAAATGTTTAATTGTGATTTTGTCTGTGGTTTTCTTGCATTTCAAGCCATCCAAAAGGTTTTTCTTGCATTCCAAGTCATTTGGAAATATCTTTGATTAACTGCACTTTATTTCAATGTTATTTGCAAAAATTCATGAAAAAGGGCATTTTAGTCATTTCCTGCATCCAAACTCATTTTAGTCCCTGAAAATTGTCTCTGAGTCTTTTCATTTGGTTTGTATAAATCCTTGCTTTAATTCTATGATGAAATTCATTTCAAAAATTGCATTTGAGTCATTTCGAGTCAATTTAGTCCCTAGGGGCATTTTGGTCATTTCACATAAAATTTTGGGCAGAGAGGTTACTTTAAAGTACCTCATTTTGTAGTTGGTTCATTTTAGTCCTTTTTGTGTTTTTTTAATTGTTTCACTTTACGTTATTTTCAATTTACCAATTTTAAACCAAATTTTATTATTATTTTCAATTTAGTCCTTCCTTTCATTTTATTTTTTCTTTTTAGTCTTTTTGCATTTTAGTCCTCTGAGTTCTTTTAAATTGCAGTTTAGGCCTTTAATCAAATTGCAGATCAGTCCTTTATTTTTTAGAAATTGCACAAAGGCCCTCAAGTCCAAGAACTCAGCGAAGCCGAGCCTTTCTTAGTCCAATCCAGGTGTCACCATTTCATTGGTTCACCATTTCATTAGGTGTAAACGATGTTTTCAATAAATAGCATATAAAAGTAAAGCGTTAGGTGTAGAAAGTAAAGACGGTTCCTATAGGATACTATAGTCGTTATGGGTGCCTAACACCTTCCCATGACGAAAACAACTCCCGAGCCTCGATTCTCAAGGGTTTTTTCCTCATTTTGCCCTTCCCAAGAAAAAATGGAGATATCAAAGGTTAAAAAGGTCCAAGCTTAATCAATGCTTGACACCCGAAAAACCAAGATAAAACAAAACTCTGCCTCATTCAGAATATGCCAAGATATTGGATTAAAGCCATATTTAAGTCACTGTGTTCTACCAATGAGGGAAACTAACAAGTAAAATAGGCTAAGGCTAACGAGTATGAGCTTTATAGAATTAAGGAAGATGAAGATATTGAAAGCATGTATTCTAGGTGATGACAGTCTTTCATACACTATTTTTTAGAGTGTTTTTAATTAATTTTTTAGTCCATTATTATTAGTATAGTGTTTAATTTAGAGTCATTTTGAATAAATTGTCGTTTTTGATTTATTGAATCAAGTAGTGTATTATTACTATTATCGATCAAATAGTGTGACATATTCTTAAGGTTAAAGAGAATGAGAAACAACTAGTATTGTACCACTTGTCTAGCCTAACAAGTAATGGAGGTATGAATAGAAATATGATATATGCATAATTAAATCAAAAATTGGGCTTTGACCAAAAGGAAAGTTGTTGACCAGAAAGCAAGAATAAAGAACTTTGTTTTTCACACGACCAAACCTTCCTAAAAACACATGGAATTGACCTAAATGACCCTAATGGTAGTTAACTACCACTGAGCAACCGGCAGCAGTTAACTACCGATGAGCCCAGCAATAGTTAACTACTGTTGCGATTTCCCCCCAAAACCAATACAGCCCTAGCTCCTATTCATTCATCACCTTACATCACCCTCACCATATATGGAGGTATATACCTCCAAAAAAATCCCCAATTTCAATTTTTTTCCCAAATCTTGGTTCAAAATCATTGTAGAAGGATTGATAGAAAATTTCTACACACATTTGACGTCAAGAAACATGTATTACATATTTAAACTCGTTTTTGTAGATTCATTTATCCGTCACTTTTTTCTTCAGACATGCAACTCAGTGGTAGTTAACTACCGCTGCAGATGATGATCCAGCTGCAGGTAACTACCGTTTGGGACTTAGAATTTTTTCAAAAAAATTTGAAGGCGTTGCTCACTGCCTAATTTTTTTTTGTTTTATTTATGTTTTTACTTTCTATTAGATAAATGTTAATTAAATATTTTTGCAATTATATGTCGTTTATTTATAACTATGGTTGAGAATGTGGGTGATGATCCAGTTGATCGAAAATCTAGTTTTGTCGATTATTTCGTCGAGATCAAACCGCCCAAGGTTGAAGCTGCATTGAAAGTTGAAACTCCCATTAAAGTTGAGGCTTTAAGCATCAATTCCGGTGTGACCAATCTTAATGACAAAGAAGTGGACACATCTCATTTCTTTTCAAGCCGAGAGACATGTAAAGATAAAGATGAATTACTCAGTTGAGTACGTCGACAAGCAAATAGCGCTGGATTTACAATTATCATAAAAGTATCTTATGCAATAAGGAATCCAATGTTGGAGTTGGTTTGTGAAAGGAGTGGTGAGCACAAAGTACCGAAGAAAAAATTGAAGCATGTAGCTACTGGATCAAGAAAATGTGGGTGTTTGTTCAAGGTGCGTGGATATGTTGCTAAGGAAGAAAGCACTTGGAAGTTTGCTATTCTTAATGGTGTTCACAACCATGAGATGTTTCCATATTTAGCAGGGTTCCTTCTTGCGGGAAGATTAATAGAGGACGACAAGGAGATTGTACGTGACTTGATGAAGAGTTCAATAAAACCAAAAAATATTTTGACAAATTTGAAGGGAAAAAGAAAAGAGTCCGTGACAAATATAAAGCAAGTCTACAATGAATGTCATAAATTCAAAAAGTCTAAAAAATGAAACTTGAAGGAGATGCAGTATCTAATCTCAAAGTTGGAAGAGAATAAATATGTTTATTTCATAAGAGAAAAATGTGACCGTGATACTATTCAAGACATAATTTGGACTCATCCACAATCAGTTAAGTTGTTTAAGAATTTCCCGACTGTTGTGATAATGGATTCCACATACAAAACCAACGTGTACAGAATGACATTGTTTGAGATAGTTTGAGTCACCTCAACCGATATGACATATTCTGTTGGTTTTGCATTTATCATGGAGGAGAGAGAGGATAACTTTATTTGGCCTTTACAAATGTTGCTTAAACTTTGTAAACCAAAGAGTGATATGCCAAAGGTGGCAGTGACTAATAGGGACACGACTTTGATGAATGTCGTAGCAACTGTTCTCCCTGAAAGTAGTGCAATACTTTTTTATTTCCATTTTAGGAAAAATGTTAGAGCAAAATGCATCATCGATTGTAGTGTGAAACCAAAGGTTGTCATAGTGGATGGGAAAGAGAAGCTTGTCAACGAGGTGAAGCCTAGTGAGATAGTTGATGCCATAGTTAGTGCATGGGAAAAAGTGGTTGAATCTCCTACTTAAGAGCCATATGCAAGTAATGTAATGCAATTCCGAGATGCTTATAAATATTTTCCAAAGTTCCTTGACTATGTTTAAAGTACCATTTTGGACACTGTTAAGGAAAAAATAGTGAAGGCATGAACAAACCTTGTGTTGCATCTTGGGTGCAAGACCACCAACAGAGTTGAAGGGGCTCATGTGACGCAGTACGGAAGCGTAGGGTTAGCAAGCGCTAAACCTAGATAGAAAAGAACAAGTTTGCAAGCGACAAACTTGTGAAAATAGGGTTGCAAGCAACAAACCTATCAAAATAAGGGTTCCGGAATCCACCAGAAATTGAGAGAAAATCTCGAATACTATTAATGAATGAAAAAGTGTGCCTCTTAGGCTACATAAGTTCTGCTTATATAGTGAAAGAAATAACAAACTTGTGGGCCAAAATAAAATAAAACGAAATAATAATATAAAGTTCTAGAAAATTACAAAGATTTGGCTAAATAATAAATACTACTAAATTACTAATAAAACCCTCCTGCATCAGTCTCCTCCACCTCTGAAGAACTCGACCCCGAGTTCTAATTTTGGATAAAGAGCTTCTCATGCATGTTAACTCCTCCAATGAACAAGAGAACACCCTCCTGGATCTCATTGCTTCAACCGGTAGGACCTAGCTGGTGTAAACATATTCAAATAACCTCCTGGATCCCATTGCTCAAAGTAAAGAGTGAACACAGTCATTTTTATTAGTAGCCAAATGTTGAATAAACAAGGAGACTCCCAGTTGGAAGCAAGGATCAACAACTTTATTGATTCACCGGACTTACCTACAATACCATAACATTTTATCAAGTTGTTATAAGTACCAGTGGAAGGTCTTAGTCCGCTTGCTTTCATCTTCTGATCAGATTTTTTTGCATCTTCCATGTTTTTGGATTCAACAAATGTAACAACCACATGGTGTATTTTCTCATTTTGAATCATCCAGTTAGTAAGAAATGTACTCCTAGGGAAGGTAATTATGTTACGCTGTTCAGTGGTTAACTAAAATGGAAGATCCACTTCAATATCATGACAGCCAGTACGTGTGTAATCTGGTGAAATGGCACAAAACTTCATTAACAAAGTACTTTCCGCAATCATTGAGTTTTCAGCAGCATTATTTTCACCTTTAGAAGCAACTAAATCACCCTCTGTTATATTAGTAGTATCAACACTCTTAAGTTTTTGGATGTTTGCACTTCTCGGTCAGCTCAAAGGAAATTCTACCATCCCATCAAAACCCTTTTCTTTGCAGCAAACAATATATTCATCAGTGTATCTTCTGAATTCATTGTCAACATGCGTAGCCAATTTTGTAATATCTTCTAAAGGCACTAGGTACCACAACTTAAGAACCTGAACGTATCACCTCCCGTCCTTCACTATCTCTATTGAACACATGATATAGCAACTTCCAACCTTAAATTCTTTCAGAATCTTTGATGAACTTTCACAAGAAATTTCTAAACTACGTCCTCTCGGTCTCCACCCTTTTGCAAGCCTTTCCAAAACGTTTATCACCAAGTTTTTGCTCTGCTGCTGTTTATACAACCTTTGGAATGATCTACGGAATTTATCACTGAGTTGTACCTTGGATGAGGGTGCTGGGTAAAGCGGTCCTAGGTAAACTGAGCGTTGTAGCCATGGTGGTGCGAGCGGCAGTGAGTTATCTTCACTTTGACATCCAAAGAAATCTGATCCTTCAAAATCAGGAGTCATGAAATCATCATTGTCATAGTTTTCATTATACCAATATGGTTGGTGTCGCATATCGAATTTGTGATAATCGCATGTTGTGCCGAATTGGGATAATCTATCAAATGAAGATTCAGAATCATTCTTAGTCTGAGAGGAGGAATTAATTCCATAGGGATTGTTAAATTCAATGTTCCAAGGCACCCATGGCCAGTAAGAAACTTGTCCAAGTTATGTCTCAATCGTTTGGAACTCGATGGTCATCGAGGACGTTTGTGACGAAATTGAAGAGAACAGATACACACTTGACGGTAATAGTCTCAGCAAGAACTTAAATGAAACAAAATATCTAGAAAAAAATAAGAAAGATAAAAATCCACCTGCAGAATGTTTAGCCTTAAAAGTTCTTGCTCCTAACCATTTTGTACTGCCACTTCTACAATATCTTCTAGATACTCCTCTGTGTATATCATCTTCTATCACTTGTTGATTTCTCTTTCTTGAACAAATACCCCCCATCACTTTATTTCTTTTTATGATTCTTAATTGATTAAAACAAAGTCTAAGTTTCCATTTCATACCGTAGGATTGAACAGAAGTTGGTGGTGGTGCTTGTAAGAGACATTAATAATGGTTGGAAGTGCTGTCGGAGGGAACCTCAGAGTATACAAGCTTCAGCAGAACAATGAAATTCGAATCAGCTTCCACGGCGGAATTGAAATTGACTTCCAAATTTACAGCAGCAACACTTCTATCAGGTTGTTTCAGCGGCGGAGACAACGTCGGAGGTAGAGCATAGATCGGTGATGGTGGTGAATGAGTAATGAGCAGACCCAGTAGCTTCGATGATTGATCCGGTAATTTTGACTGTGCCGGAGACGGTTGAACTGCAGTAGAGAAATTTTGCGGTGGTAGCCTCAGAGGTGATTCTGTTAAACACCGAGTTTCCTGACAAAGTTGTGCTTCAAATTTATTACCTTCATTGAACATTGTTTGATCTATGTCAGTAGACTCAACTCTATCAATATTTTGTTCTTGAAATTCAGTTTCAGATTTGTTTTCTTTTACTGTCGTTGGCATGTTGTTTGGAACTAAGGGTACCACTGTTTCATGATAGACCTCATCATTCGTAACCTCTTCATTCAAGACAGCATCATAAACAAATTTATACTTCTCCGCTATTTGTTCCTTTTTGACAGGTTCTTCCTCTTTGATTTCTTCAAATTGTTCCTCAATTACTTCAGGCTCTTCGGTTTCTTTTTCTTCTGGTTCTTCTTTCGGTTGTACATCATTCCTATTTTTTCCATCACAAAGTGAAACCATGTGCTCATCAGTCTCCACAATACTAACAACGGGCTCGGTGACTGAATGTTCTTCGACCGGTTTCATAGACGTCGGAAATGCTTTGGTCGTCTGAGCAACGTCGATCTCCTCTTTCAATTGTGTAAAAATTCTTAGAATATACGTTATCAAAACAGTATGTCTAGCAATATCTTTATTCGGCTTACATGAGTTACCTGATATTCTGGAAGCATGTCTCAAAAGGTCAGACAACGAGTAATCTTTGTTGTAACAAAACGGACAACGATATATCGAATCTGAGATTTCAATTTTGTAGTAATCATCCTTCAATTTTGTGTAATATCTACGCTCATAGTATTCCAAATCAGATTCATAGGTATTTTTTGATTTTCTTCGGTATGTAACAATAGTAGGGATGTTATTACAAACCCTAATAACCGGAATTGGTTCTCCTCCTCTGTTCGGATTGTTTCTGTTGTTGTTGTTGGCGTTGTTGTAAACCATAGCTGTCCACGCCGCCATCTGATGTAACAGAGCTTTGATGTCCGTGGTAAGAGTCGCGGTTAAGCCGGCAAACTCTTCCCTCGTCATTAGTTGATCTCCCATGGCTGATCCGTTAGGAAAATAACAGGAGAAACCTACTCTGATATCAACTGACGTAGTACGGAAGCGTAGGGTTAGCAAGCGCTAAACCTAGATAGAAAAGAACAAGTTTGCAAGCGACAAACTTGTGAAAATAGGGTTGCAAGTGACAAACCTATCAAAATAAGGGTTCCGGAATCCACCAGAAATTGAGAGAAAATCTCGAATATTATTAATGAATGAAAAAGTGTGCCTCTTAGGCTACATAAGTTCTGCTTATATAGTGAAAGAAATAACAAACTCGTGTGCCAAAATAAAATAAAACGAAATAATAATAGAAAGTTCTAGAAAATTACTAAGATTTGGCTAAATAATAAATACTACTAAATTACTAATAAAACCCGCCTGCATCATCATGGTAGAGTGAAGACATATTTGACCACTAGTGTGGGTGATTTGGATACTTGTTGGGAAAAAATAAATGAGATGTTGGTAATCCAGTTAGGGAAAATACAATTATCATTTCGTATGAGTGTTATTGTCTTTGAACATGGATACAAAGATCTCACTTTCTACTCTGGGTTGGGTGGTAATATGTCTAGACACGCCATGAACAATCTTTTTTTTTGGAAGAACAGCGTTGATAGAAAATTAGCAAGTGTACTAATTTATATCGAAGTAATAATTTAATTCGTATCCACAGGGACTGTTTTTAATCTCTACTTAACAAAATCATTAATATTAAGATGTGATTAAATAAGGGGGTTGCCTTAGGCAAGTTGGTTTTAAGTGCAATTGTAATTTAAAAACGAAAGAAATAAAATTGGTTTTTGGAATGTTTAAAAGAGATGACTAGGTCAATTGATTCATCTATACGTAACCCATTAGTAACTTGTTTCTTAAGCCTACGAATGTAACAAAGTCAACGACGAATTAACAATTTAACTTAGTTCAATCCCTTGATCCTAAGTCCTCTCATCTAATCATAATTCCCTAATTCCTTAGGTGAACCTATAATCATCAAAGGCTATTTAGTGCGTTAATTCAATTGTCACTATCTAACAACGCTCTATCCCTAGATTGTCCGTTAGAAAGAACAGCATAAATATTTCCGAGATACACGCTAGTGTCAGTAGTCATATACTCTCTTAGATCAATTATATTGGGTCAGAATCATAAAAGCTTTAAGAACAAAATATGCTGAATAAACTAGATTGAAATTCATAAACGTAAGAGTTTCAGTTTACATCACATGAGCTAGTACAGAATCATCTCTTGACCTAATCACAGGAAAACTTAGCAATTCATAATAAAAGGATCAAGCAATATTAATAAAAGAAATTACAAGGTTTTAATCATGAGAATTTCTTCAATTTGATATGCTATGGCCCTCTGTGCATGCGTTAGAACCAGCTGCCACTTCTCCTTGCTTCGTGACCGTATCCCTTCTTGGTTCCAAAACGTGATCCACTTTGTGCCCAAAACGTGAATCAATATCCTCCTCTGTGTTGTGACTTTTATATCATTCATTGCCTTCAATTCTTCTCTCGGGTCAAACAACTTTGCTTTTGGTCAAAAGCCCAAATTTTCATTCAATTATGCATATAAGATATTTCTTCTCATACCTTCATTATTTGCTAGGCTAGACAAATGGTTCAGTACTAGTTGTTACTCATTAATATGTCCAACAAATAGTAAAATATACTACTTGACTCAATAAATCAAGAACGACAATTTATTCAAAATGACTCTAAATTAAATACTAAAATAATAATAATAGATTAAAAACTTAATTAAAAAGACTCTAAAAATAGTGAATGACTGACTGTCATCAAGCGTGGTAGGAAAACCTTGTGCATGGACAAGAAAACTTGCGGTTGTGTTCAAAGGACATCGTATGGCCTACCTTGTGCATGCATGATTGCTATGAAAATCCATCACAACAAGCCTATTTGATTGGATGAGATAGACCGTCATTGGAAAAGTTATATATGGGTGAAGAAGAAAGTAATGAAGAATTTTTTTTCTGTCGCGAAGGAGTGAAGTGGTATTCAGGAACGTCTCCAAAGAGTCCCTTAGTGAGAACAAAATCTTCATCCTATGTCTTAATTATAACAAACACATTTATTTTAATTGTTATCTACTAATACCTTTTGTGAGATTGTTTCATGAGAACGTTTATGAGAACATTCTGACCTCACAATGATAACAAGATATCTTCATCAAGGCAACAAACAATGCAAGGGACAAATATGAGCTTTTGAGCTAAAAGTCAAGACTTGCATAATTAAGCTAAAGAATAAATGTCATTCTCTTTGTCTCACCAAGAATCTATATGATTAAAAAGGCTTTATATGGCAAAAAGGATATATTAACTGCACATGGGCCATAAGAGAACAAAATCTGCCAAAAGCCCAAAGAACAATTTCGATCCATTAAGGAAGGAAAAGAAGGAATCTTTGGAAAAGTGAAAACCTTGGATGTAAAGCATGTGACATCATCAAGATGACATCATCGTGGTCACACCAGGTCTAATCAACTTGCTGGAAGCAATTATCAACTCTCAACAGCTCACTACAGCTAAGCAAAAGCGTGTGAAGTTTCTGCCAAGTACAACTGAATGCAGAGAACATTCTACAGAACGTTCTGCAAGTGCAAAATTTCATACTTTCTCTCCAAGCTTCATTTTGGAGCGCAAATCAAATTTGAATTAAAGCATGACAGCTGTTTTATGAAGTGGATATCAAGTCTCTCTATCCCTATAAATACAGGAAGGCTGTGAAGAAGGAAGGCAAGAGTTTACACACACCCGGAAAACCCGATCAAATCCACAAAAAAACCAAAAGAGTGGGTTGGGTTGGCTAATTGGATGAGTATGATTTTAAAAATGAAAAACCCGTAAAAATAAAGGGTTTCGGATAAAACCAAACCCAAACCCAATAAACTCACTTACCCAATAATGGCAACATTTTTACTTTTATTTCATTGCGAAGAAGGATAATACAAAATATTTTGGTCATAAATCAAGTATAATTTTCAAAATTGACTTAAAGCATTCTATATTGAAAATCAAAACATGCTACATTTGCAAATTCGGATGTTGCACGTTTTGGTTCTTTTTAAGCTAATACAATTTTATGTCATGCAACTTTAGTTTGTTGCAAGTATTTTTATTATGAAATTTATTATTTGATATTATCATTTATTATTATTATTCTACGTTAAAATACAGGGAAAATAAGTTACACAATTTTTTTTACGAAATGAAAAAGTTGGTTATTTTTTATAAAAAAGATATGAGGAGTCATCATTTAGTCATTTAATATAACCCATTACCCTAGCCAACCCAAATCGAAAATTAGTGCGTTTGTCCAAACCGGCTCAATAGTATAACGGGTGGTTATTTTACCTCACCCAAACCAGAGTACCATGTATGGTTCGGGTATTGAATTTGGTCAAACTCAACCAAAACCAACCCACGTACACCCTTAATCTCTTCGGCAAAAAAAATTGAATTTTTTAACAAGATATGAACTAAATGTGCCTTTCAAAAAAAAAATGAACTAAATGTGAATTTTTAAGCGCTAAAAACTTAAAAATTCAAATCACTTGATAAAAAAAATTAAATTTTTACAAGAGAGATTTCTATAACGTACTAAACATGACCACAAAAAATAATACAAAATTTCGAAGGATATAGATGATTTTACTTAAATGCAGGGACAAAAAGTTGTGACGGAAAATTTTTTAGGGACCAAAAATTGACAACAATTTTTATAGGGACTAAAACTTAATATTTGAAAAAAAATTAGGGACAAAAAACTATTTAACCCTAAAATAAATAGCTAAAAGTGTAGTTTTCTATTTTTCGGTGTCCTTGGTCATTCTTAACATAATTAAATTGAGCCGAAATTTTGTTATATATACATGATTTTGATATTTCAACACTATTATTGCGTAACAATGTAAAAACATGAAAGGAAAAAAAATGAAGAAACAATACATTCATACTTGATATTGGTATATAAAAAGAAAGGTAGTTTATATGTAGAACTCACTCACAGTCCAGATATAGTAAAAGCACACAAAGTGGCCACTAAGCAAATAACTTTTGCTTTTTTGGAGAACATAAACCGCTTTTTTTGATTAGAACGAGTTTCAGATATTTCTTGTTCATGCTTGTGAGTTGAATCCTCCAAAATGGGACTTGTTGCAGACATGAGATGAGAAATCAGGGGATTTAGAAACTATGGACGTTCAAAATGAACATGGTCCTCGTTTTGGTGGCTCTTTTGGCGTGCATAGCTGATTTATTTAAAATCAATTTGCGTTGAAAATCTGATCACTATCCTTTGCTTTTGACCTTTACAACCTCGTATGTCAATTTTGTTTCTAGCTTCAAATTTCTCAAAAATATATTTGGGCCCTTCACAATGATTTTAAAGACTTTATATCATCCTGCTGGGAAGCTAGTTGGTTGTCCCATGTATATTCTATCCAAAAAGCTAAAGCTCCTTAAAGATAAGTTGAAAGTTTGGAACAAGAAAGTGTTTGGAAATTTACATACCTATGTCAAGCCAGCTGAGCAGAACCTTTATCTCTAAGTCTTCATCCTAGCTAACATTGTAAGTGAATGAAATTGTTCACGTAGACTGAGTAGAGGTGTTGTATGTTGGAACAAAATGTGTTTAACAATGAACCTTAAAGAGTTTTGATGATAACAAGGTATTAAAAATTGTAAATTGGACTAGCTAATATTTGTTCAAGTGTACAGGACCATAGTTAAAAATTTACATCATATAAAGATTCTGAAGAACAAAAAGAGAGCTAAGGAATCAAGAAAAGGAAGCTTGAAAGCATCTGAAGAGAAGCATCTGAAGAGTGCATCTGAAGACAAAAGTGCTCTTGAAGAATGATGACGTCATCAGAAGCTGAAAATCATCATAAGCTGAAAGTCATCAGAAGCTGAAAGTCATCAGAAGCTGAAGTTCGCCAGAAGCGGATAGTCCAGAAGCGACCTCATCAGAAGCTGAAACTCATCAGAAGCTGATTATCACCACAAGCTGAAGATTCAAGGATCAACACTTCAAAAGCTGTCTATTGGATTCGAAAACAATGCAGAAGACTAGTGGAACTTTGCAACGGTCATTTTGGTGAAGATTTGAAGGCTTTGGAAGCTTATCTTCAAAAAACGTTGACATTGTACTTTGTACAAACTGTAAAAAAACCACCTTCTCCACTACTCTGTTTTGTGTCCACGCTACAAGACAAGAAAACAGCTCCAGAATAACAACTATGCCTGCAAAGATGTTCCAACACAATAGGAATGGATTTCAAATTGGTTCTTCATAGGACAACAACCAAATCAGGCAAAAGATCATTGGTGAAAGATCAAGCTTCAACAACGACTCTTTTGATGTGCTGCAAATTTCACAACGTCTCTTTCACACCTCTATATAAAAAAGTGAAGACTTAGAGATTTGGTAATGTTGAACGAAAGACTCTCAACATTTTTACAAGTGTCAAACCTCTGCTGAAATTGTTCTGCATTCACTTAGAATTTCTGTTTCTCAAAGTTCTTATCTTAGAAATTCTTAAGTCTTAGAGTCTGTATCTGATTGTATTGTGAGCACCTCTGATTGTATATCAAGTGTTCAACTTCAAACAATTTTTCTTTGTAACCTTTGTTTGTTTAGGAAGTCTCTTGCAGTTGTGCTTGATCATAGAAGTCTCTTGATTGTGTTCTTGAGCATAGGAAGACTCTTGCGAAGTGTGCTTGAGCAAAGGAAGTCTCTTGCTGTGTGCTTGAGCAATTGTAATCAGATATTACATTCTAGTGAAATCTCCTTGGACGAGCAAGGGGGACTGGACTACTTCCGGATTGTGGAAGGAACCAGTATAATTGCTTTGTGTCTTTCTTCTTTCCTTTCTCTCTGTTTTATTCCGCTGCATACACTCCTGACCACTCCTTTCAGAAGCAGTTCTTCAAGCTTCTAAACTTAAGTGTTCTGAGTTTTTAGAGAAAACGAAGAAACGTCTAACACAATTCAACCCCCCTTCTTGTGTTTTTCTCACCTTCAATTGGTATCTAGAGCCTTGGTCTGTTATCTCAACACTTAACAGTGTAACAGTAAAAGATCTGAGAAAAACATGTCTGGTGAAATTTCTACTCCTAGTGGATCTGGTCATACTAGTCATCACACTGTCGCATTTGATTATAGTGACAGTAAGAAATCCAGCGTAGGAAAGATTCCTAAGTTCAATGGAGATCCTGAAGAATTTTCTTGGTGGAAAACCAACTTCTACAGTTATGTCATGAGTTTAGATGAAGAACTATGGGACATACTTGAAGAAGGTGTTGGTGATTTGGTTCTTGATGAAGAAGGAGCTGCTGTTGATAGAAAGAAACATACTCCTGAGTTGAAGAAACTCTACAAGAAGCATCATATTATCAGAGGAGCACTTGTCACTTCTATTCCTAAAGCAGAGTACATGAAGATGAGTGACAAGTCCACTGCTAAAGCTATGTTTGCTTCTCTCTGTTCAAACTATGAAGGCAGCAAGAAGGTCAAAGAAGCAAAAGTTTTTATGCTTGTACATCAGTATGAGTTATTCAAGATGAAGGATGATGAAACTATTGAGGAGATGTACTCAAGGTTTCAAACCTTAGTCTCTGGACTACAAATTCTAAAGAAGAGTTATGTTTCTTCTGACCATGTGAGCAAGATACTCAGAAGTTTGCCTGCTAGATGGAGACCAAAGGTGACTGCCATTGAGGAAGCTAAAGATTAAAACACTTTAAGTGTCGAAGATGTTGTTAGTTCTCTCAAAGTTCATGAGTTAAGTCTTAATGAACATGAGTCCACTAAGAAGAGTAAATCAATAGCTCTTCCATCCAAAGGCAAGTCATCAAAAGCTCTCAAAGTAGTTGAATCTGAAGAAGAAGAACCATCTGGTTCAGACTCTGAAGAAGATGCTGCTGAGATGGCTATGCTCTCCAACAGACTGCAGTATCTGGCCAAGAAGAACAGAAAGTTTCTAACAAGAAGGAGTAACTCCAGAAGCTCAAAGAGAGAAGATCAGAAGGGATGCTTCAACTGTAAGAAGCCTGGACATTTCATTGCTAATTGCTCTGATCTTCAGAAGGAAAAGTCAAAGGACAAGTCAAAGAAGTCAACATTCAAACCAAGCAAATTCAAGAAGCAGATTAAGCAGAGTTTAATGGCAACCTGGGATGATTTAGGAAGTGAATCTGGGTCTGATAAAGAGGAAGTTGATGAAGGTGTAAAGATAGCTGTTGGGTTAGTAGCTACAGCAACTTCAGAAGCTGGATCAGAATCAGACTTTGAAGATGAAAACGAGGTATATTCTAAAATTCCCAGAGATGAACTTGTTGAGTCACTTAAAGAACTTCTTACACATTTTAAAGTAAGAGCCAATGAGTTGAAGGATTTAAAAGAAAAAATATGCTGATTTAGTAAAACAGCAAAATCAACTCTATTGGATCTGAAAGCTTCTGAAGAAGGACTTAGGTGACTTCATTTGTAAAACTTATGAAGACAAGCTCAGGTTCTTATGTCAGAAGCTACAAGATAAGTGTAATGAAAAACCTTTAAGCAACCGTGAAATCGCTCTTGAAGATTTTATCATGTCTGGCATTGGCAGAAGCAGAGTGGCTTCAATGATTTACAACATTTACAGAAACAGCGGCAGATGGATTGGTTTTTCAGGAGGGAAACCTAATGAAATCAGTCTCAAAGCATGTTGTGAATGCATCAAGGAAGGATTGAAAACCTTCTTTGTACCTGAAGGTGCTGAGTTGGAAACTGTTGTTCAATCAGAACCTGAAGCTTCTAGCTCTAAGGTCAAGATTACTTCATAGCCAAAGAACTCTAAGCCAAAGGCTGTGATCAACTCTGATTTTAAGACTTCAAAGATCAGGATTCTAAAGAGATCAGAACATGTTCCTCAGAGTCTCGTAAAACCAAAATCTGAGGTTCTGAAGTCTAAGTTTCAGAAGAAGACAGTTACTGCTTCTGAAGTACCAAAACCAAAGGTTGTTAAACCTAAGGTGATGGTTAATCAGAAGCAACCCAACTCACAGCACAAGGTACAAGAAGTGAAGAGTAAAACTTCTACTACTAACCTGAGAAGACCCATAAGACAATGGGTACCTAAATCTAAAAATGTCAATGATGCAGGTATGTCTAAGAGCAAAGGAGAAACAAAAATCATGGTACCTAGACAGCGGTTGCTCAAGACACATGACAGGAGAGAAATCCATGTTCCTCAGCCTAACAATGAAAGAGGGAGGAAATGTGAAATTTGGAGGCAACCAGTCTGGCAAGATCATAGGTACAGAAACTATTGGTAATTCCTCTACCTCAATTAATAATGTATGGTTGGTAAATGGTCTTGAACATAACCTTTTGAGCATTAGTCAATTTTGTGACAATGGTTATGATGTGTTATTTGAGAAAGCCAAATGTACTCTAATCAACAAGGAAGACAAATTCATTGTGTTCAAGGGAAAGGGGGTAGAAAATGTCTACAAAATCAATTTTTCTGAACTGGCTGACCAGAAGGTGATTTGCCTTCTGTCAGTGAATGATAAGAAATGGATGTGGCACAGAAGGTTGGGACATGCTAATTGGAGATTAATCTCTAAGCTTAGTAAGTTACAACTTGTCAAAGGCCTTCCAGACATTGACTATCATTCAAATGCACTTTGTGGTGCATGCCAGAGAGGGAAAATTGTGAAATCATCTTTTAAGTCTAAAGACATTGTTTCAACCTCCAGACCCTTGGAATTACTTCATATTGATTTATTTGGACCAGTCAGTACTGCATCCTTATATGGAAGTAAATATGGATTAGTTATTCTTGATGATTACAGCAGATGCACTTGGATAAAATTCCTAAAGAGTAAAGATGTTGCTTGTGATGTATTCAGTAGTTTCTGCACTCAAATACAATCTGAAAAAGAATCAAAGATTTTGAAAGTCAGAAGTGATCATGGTGGAGAGTTTGAAAACGAACCATTTGAAGCTTTTTGTGAAAAACATGGAATTGTCCATGAATTCTCTTCTCCTAGAACTTTACAACAAAATGGGGTTGTAGAGAGAAAGAATAGAATTTACAAGAAATGGCCAGAACCATGATTCATGAAAACAATTTAGCAAAACATTTTTGGGCAGCAGCAGTGAATACAGCATGTTATATCCAGAACAGGATCTATATCATACCTATTTTGGAGAAAACAGCATATGAACTCTTTAAAGGAAGAAAACCCAATATCTTTTACGTTCATCAATTTGGATGTACTTGTTACATTCTGAATAACAATCTCTACCTAAAGAAATTTGATGCCAAGGCCCAAAGAGGAATCTTCTTATATTACTTTGAAAGGTCAAAGGCATACAGAGTGTATAATTCAGAAACACTTTGTGTTGAAGAATCTATGCACGTTAAATTTAATGACAAAGAGCTTGAAGATAAAACTTCAAAGCAAGGTGAAAGTTTTGCAGAGATACAGGTTCCTGAAAGTACTCCAGAACCTGATCAGATAGCTGAATCTGAAGACAGTCCAGAAGCTGAACCCACATTAGAAGCTCAAGATGAAGTTGCTTCTGATGAAGCACAAGATGGCTCACATCAAGCAGATCCTCCCAGAAACACATTCAAGCACAAGTCTTCACATCCTGAGGAGCTAATCATTGGAAACAAAGATAGTCCAAGAAGAACAAGATCATACTTCAGATAGGAAGATTCAATGATTGGACTCATATCAATTATTGAACCTACAACAGTGGATGAAGCACTTTCAGATGATGGATGTATCTTGCCTATGCAAGAAGAGTTAAATCAATTTCAAAGAAATGATGTGTGGGATCTGGTACCCAAACCTCAGCACAAGAACATTATTGGAACAAAATGGGTATTCAGAAACAATTTGAATGAGCAAGGAGAAGTAAGAAGAAACAAAGCAAGACTTGTTGCACAAGGTTATAGTCAACAAGAAGGCATTGATTATACTGAAACATTTGCTCCAGTTGCAAGATTAGAAGCAATCAGGTTACTTCTGTCCTATGCAGTTAATCATGGCATAATATTATATCAAATGGATGTCAAGAGTGCATTTCTTAATGGTGTCATAGAAGAAGAAGTGTATGTCAAGCAACCTCCTGGTTTTGAGGATATTAAGTATCCGGATCATGTTTTTAAACTGAAGAAATCACTATGTGGCTTGAAACAAGCTCCTAGAGCTTGGTATGATAGACTAAGTAATTTCTTAATCAAAAATGATTTTAAAAGAGGTCAGGTTGACACAACACTCTTCAGAAGGACCCTTGGGAAAGATATTCTTATTGTGCAAATATATGTTGATGATATAATATTTGGTTCTACTAATGCATCTCTTTGCAAGGAATTCTCTAAGTTAATGCAGGATGAATTTGAAATGAGCATGATGGGAGAGCTGAAGTTCTTCCTTGGCATTCAAATCAATCAATGTAAAGATGGAGTTTATGTTCATCAATCAAAGTATACAAAGGAGCTTCTGAAGAAGTTCAAGCTTGAAGATTGTAAAGTGATGAACACTTCAATGCATCCTACGTGCACCTTAAGCAAAGAAGATGAAGGAGCTAAAGTAGATCAGAAGCTGTACAAAAGTATGATTGGTAATTTGTTATACCTCACTGCATCTAGGCCAGATATTTTATTCTGTGTATGCTTGTGTGCAAGATTCCAATAAGATCCTAGAGAATCTCATATGACTGCTGTCAAGAGAATCTTCAGGTATTTGAAAGGAACAACTAATCTTGGACTCCTTTATAGGAAATCCATAGATTATAAGCTAATTGGATTCTGTGATGCTGATTATGCTGGTGACAGGATTGAAGAAAGTCAACCAGTGGCAATTGTCAATTTCTTGGTGATAATCTTATATCCTGGGCTAGCAAAAGACAAACAACTACAGCAGAAGCAGAATACATTTCAGCTGCAAGTTGTTGTACATAACTACTTTGGATGAAACATCAGTTGGAAGACTATCAGATAATTGCTAACAGTATTCCCATTTATTGTGATAATACTGCTGCTATTTGTTTGTCTAAAAATCCAATTTTGCATTCAAGAGCTAAGCATATTGAAATCAAACACCATTTTATCAGAGATTATGTTCAGAAAGGAGTTTTAGATATACAATTCATTGATACTGAAAATCAATGGGCTGATATATTTACTAAGCCTTTAACTGTTGAAAGGTTTGATTTTATAAAGAAAAATTTGAACATGCAATTCGTGTCTGATTAAAGTTTGCTTGCTCCTGAATAGGATTTTAGGCTCTGAAGTCAGTTCAGAAGTTGTGGTCCATCAGAAGCTCTTTATTGAGGTTCTGAGGAAAATGCGCTTTTGATGATGACGTCAGCATCTAAAGTTCAGAAGCTGGATTTTATGCTTCTGAATAGTAGAGTTAGTGGAAACGTTGGAAGTTACTTTTTGTAGTAACACTGGCCCACTAACTTGACAGTTACTCTGAGAACTTCTGATGTGGCTTCTCTGTATTGGTGTATAACTTAAAAGGGCAATGATGATTTAATAGCTTTGAAAGTACTTTCACGCGCCCCCAATGTCATTAATGTTATGTTTGTTTGTCTCTTTTGAATTGCAATCGTTTTTACTTTTAACATTTTGTCAATTCACACACTACTCACATCACAACAAACACCCTTCTTTCAAACATGTTCTTGCGAAGTAAGCGCAATCTCAACCCTAGAAACCCAAAATCTTCATCATCATCAAATGGCATCATCAAGCTCAAATCAACTAGACGTTCCAGAATCTACTTCAAACATGCAACGACAAGGTGCTCCAGATTCAGGGTCAGCTATCAAACCAAAGACCATGTCCATTCCAGCAGAATCTTTGATTGTTCAAAAGGAAACACCTTTTGACTTCGCTTCTCTTGAAAAATACGAGGTGAACATGGAGGCTTTCGTTAAACCTTAGAAGTTACATGGTTATTTCCATATGTTAAATGGACCAACATATGAGAATCTGGTAAAAGACTTTTGGTTAAGGGCTGAAGTTTACGACAGGGAAGCTGCAAGTTTTGAAGAGAAAAAAGCTGTAGAGAAAGACTCTAGTTTAAAAGGGAAGACTAGAGAAGAAATGGGTTTGAAACCTTTTGAAGGAATGGAGATTAGGTCAGCAGTGATGGGTATTCCAGTAACCATCACGGAAAGAGTTATTGCTAAAGCCTGCAGGGTATCTTCAAAAGGATATTTTAAGTGGGATGTCAGCAAGGATGATATCCTGTTGGAAAGTTACAGAAGGATGTTTTTGAAAGAAAATCCGAAGGCTAAGACTGTAGAAATGGAGGTTTGTCACAGATTGCTCCTAAAGTTCTGTGCAAATTGCTTTTTTCAAAGAGGAGGAGGGACTGATCAACCCAATAAGGACCATCAACTAGCATTATACTCCATGGCTACTTTTCAAAGGATTAACCTTCCAAAATACATCTTGCACCATCTGTGTTGGGCTATCAAAGAAGGTATCAGCAAGGAAAGGAAACAAGTACCTTGTGGAAGGCTTCTGTCAGAAATCTTTCACCAAGGTAAGCTGTTGGAGACTCTGAGGAGATACAAACAAGCATCTGATAGTTGTTTCACAGTTACCACTTCTGACCGCATCTTAAACAGCAAGTCCTTGTATGCTATGAAGATCATCAACAAACACCCTGTTGATGAGAAATGGATTGAATTGACCACAGCTGAGTCAGAACCACTGAAGAACTTTCCTTCCATTCTTCAAGAAAACAGTCCTGAAGTCCTGGCCAATCTGGTAGCTGCTCATGCCAGAGAATCAGGAGTCAACACTGAATCTGTTGCTGCTGCTCCTGATGTATCCAAAGGAAAAAGGGCCAAAACTGAAGCTGAATCTGATGCTGCCAAGGTTCAGGGAAAGAGGCAAAAAGTTGGTGTTGCTTCTGTTCCCAAGAAAAGAAGTAAAGAGTTAAAAGCAGAAGAGCGCAAACCCAAGAAGAAGAAGAAGAAGAAGAATCAAGACTCTGAACTAATTTTCACTCCAATAGTTGAAGTGACTCCTGATATGGAGAAAAAGGCTAAAGAGCAAGCTGATCAGATGTTAGCTGATCAGAAGAAAAAGGAAGCTCAGAACAAACTGGATAAGGATGAAAAGCTTAAAGCTTTAGGGCATGAAAAGTGTGAGTACTTCAAGGAGAAGATTGTGGAAGTCAAGGAAATGGGTGGTAAAGCTTCTGAGAAAGTTGGAGTTTTAGAAGTTGTTCTACAAGCTGTTGTTCCACAACATACTGCTCCAGAATCTTCTTCAGAAGCTGATAACTCTGTCAAGGTTTGTCAGATTCCCGACCCCTCTATCCCTATCTCACCCTCTTCATCACAACCACCTGTTCCTAAATCAACTCAAGACGATTCTCTCTTAGATAATCTGGTTAGTCACTGCTCAGGTGAACTACCAGAGTTTAACCTTAACTCAAAGAAAGCCTCTGAAACAGCTTCTGAAGCAGTTGCTTCTGAGAAAGTTGTTTCAGAAAGCCCCCAACAACATCCACCTGAACCACAAAAGACTTCGTCACCCCAACAACAACCAACCAACACTCATATTGACCCACAACCAGAGCAAACTATACCTCAACCTACAGTCACTCCAATGGATATTGACAATGATAATCAAGTCAATTCCCAAGCTTCAACTCGGACCAACCATCCTCATCAACCCAACCTGATCAAGATCTCACTATTCCAGATTCTGAACATGTTCAAGACTTTTCCCTTAGTGCTTCTGACCAACCCTCGGACCTAGAAATCCTTGAACAACCACCCCCAAGACATTCTGGAATCTGAATACATCGAATCTGAGCTACTCAAGATCAATTCAGAGATGCAAGATCTGGTTCATCTCAGAAGATTGATTGACCTGCCAATTGCTTATGAGGAACAATGGTCATCTTTGAAGAAGAAAGCTACTGATCTGATAGAAGATGTAAGAAGATAGTGTATCAGGACTAAAGCTGCTACTGCTAGAAGATTTTTGAAGAATCTGACATCGGCTGATCAAGATGGAACTCCAATGATGCTTCTGGCAAATGTGCCCTTCTACTCAGAATCTAAATACACTTCAAGGGAAGAGAAGATCTTCAAGATGCTGAAACAGAAGCTAACAAGGCAACAGGAGGAATCTAAAGCAAAGGAAGATGCTCTTCTTCAGAGGCGACTAGCTCTTGAAGAATTGGTGAAGAAGCAAGCTGAACAGATGGAGAAAATGATGGCTATGATCCAGCAACAACAACAATCCAAACCTTAGTTGCACACCCTAGTGTCATTCTTTGATTGTTTTTAGTTGTTTGAGTTTTTGCTTCTGATCACCTTATGCTTTGAATTTCTTACTATTTCTATTAAATTGCATAGTTCGTTCTAATACATACTGATCTGATATTTTGTTTAGTTATATACATTGCTTTGATTTCTGTTCTGATTATATTTTGATAGGATTATAGGTTCTGATGATACTCTCTATGTTTGAGTTTTTCTCAATATCTTTTTGTCTTTAATGCTTATTTTCTTTTTGCTAATGACAAAAGGGGGAGTATATGTGATAATATTTAAAGGTTCTGAGCCCCATTAATGATATTTGAAAATTATTTTGAAAAACTTCTATCATTTTTTTTACCTGAAAGGTATATGCTATGAACGAAAGAAGGAGTATCAAATTTCAAATAAAATTAATTGAACCATTCTTCTTATCTTTAATCTACTTCTCAATTAATTTTTTTTTAAAGCTCTGATTATTATTGCACGCTCAATGAATTTAATTAACCTGGATAGAACTTAGGGGGAGCTTACAAACCTCACCTTAAAGACTATCAGACTCAGGGGGAGTTAGAGCTTACAAACCTCAGACTCTGAGCTTACAAACTTCAGAACCCCAAAGTCAACTTGTTAATTAGATTAACAACAATTGATCAATTTTAAATACTATTGTTTGTCATCATCAAAAAGAGGGAGATTGCTGGAACAAAATGTGTTTAACAATGAACCTTAAAGAGTTTTGATGATAACAAGGTATTAAAAATTGTAAATTGGACTAGCTAATATTTGTTCAAGTGTACAAGACCATAGTTAAAAATTTACATCATATAAAGGTTCTGAAGAACAAAAAGAGAGCTAAGGAATGAAGAAAATGAAGCTTGAAAGCATTTGAAGAGAAGCATCTGAAGAGTGCATCTGAAGATAAAAGTGCTCCTGAAGAATGATGACGTCATCAGAAGCTGAAAATCATCAGAAGCTGAAAGTCATCAGAAGCTGAAGTTCGCCAGAAGCGGATAGTTCAGAAGCGACCTCATCAGAAGCTGAAGCTCATCAAAAGCTGATTATCACCACAAGCTGAAGATTCAAGGATCAACACTTCAAAAGCTGTCTATTGGATTCGAAAACAATGCAGAAGACTAGTGGAACTTTGCAACGGTCATTTTGGTGAAGATTTGAAGACTTTGGAAGCTTATCTTCAAAAAGCGTTGACATTGTACTTTGTACGAACTGTACAATCACCTTCTCCACTACTCTGTTTTGTGTCCATGCTACAAGACAAGAAAACAGCTCCAGAATAACAGCTATGCCTGCAAAGATGTTCCTTCACAATAGGAATGGATTTCAAATTGGTTCTTCATAGGACAACAACCAAATCAGGAAAAAGATCATTGGTGAAAGATCAAGCTTCAACAACGACTCTTTTGATGTGCTGGCAATTTCACAACGTCTCTTTCACACCTCTATATAAAGGAGTGAAGACTTAGAGATTTCGTAACGCTGAACGAAAGACTCTCAACATTTTTACAAGTGTCAAACCTCTGCTGAAATTGTTCTGCATTCACTTAGAATTTCTGTTTCTCAAAGTTCTTATCTTAGAAATTCTTAAGTCTTAGAGTTTGTATCTGATTGTATTGTGAGCACCTTTGGTTGTATATCAAGTGTTCAGCTTCAAACAATTTTTCTTTGTAATCTTTGTTTGTTTAGGAAGTCTCTTGCAGTTGTGCTTGAGCATAAAAGTCTCTTGATTGTGTTCTTGAGCATAGGAAGACTCTTGCGAAGTGTGCTTGAGCAAAGGAAGTCTCTTGCTGTGTGCTTGAGCAATTGTAATCAGATATTACATTCTAGTGAAATCTCCTTGGAAGTGCAAGGGGGACTGGACTACTTCCGGATTGTGGAAGGAACCAATATAATTGCTTTGTGTCTTTCTTCTTTCCTTTCTCTCTGTTTTATTCCGCTGCATACACTCCTGACCACTCCCTTCAGAAGCAGTTCTTCAAGCTTCTGAACTTAAGTGTTCTGAGTTTTTAGAGAAAACGAAGAAACGTCTAACACAATTCAACCCCCCTTCTTGTGTTTTTCTCACCTTCATTGTCATCGAACGGTTCTCGTGATCACTCACTCTTTGAGTTTGACAATAAAGTATATGCGCTTCAAGAGTTAACCATATGAATCCTTTTAAGGTGTTGTTTGACTTATGACTAATGATTTAATCAAGAACCATTTATCGGGATTAAAATTAAAAAAAAACTATTTAAATCCTAACAATGGTATCAGAAATGTGGTTCTAATTAAATCAATAGATTCAAATCTTGTTTGATGTATGCAAATTTATGGAAATCAATTATGAATTGATATCCTGCGTGATTTGTTTTCTCAAATAGTACAAAGTAAATCAATCATGAGAATCATAGAAAATTAATTAATTAAAATTGTCATCAGTTTTTTTTAGAGTAAATTACACTCCCCTCCCCTCAAAGATGTTTAAATTACACTCTTCTCCCCTCTTATGATAAAATATACACTTCCCTCCCCTCTTATTCAAAACATATTAGAAAATATTTCACTCCACTCCTTTGAGAGAAGCTTGAATTACATTTCCATCCCCACTTATGTTAAAATCTATGCTTTAGTCCCTCAATAATTTTTTTTTTATTTCTAATAATCTAACAAAAAAATAATCAAACACACTTAAAAAAAAACAGTATTGCGGGTTCATTTTAATATAATCAAATTTTGAATATATATCCTTAACTATTTTTTATTCCTAATTTCATTAACATATAATTTTAAACCCTATTATAAAATATGAAACAATGTCCCAAAATAAAATTAAAATATGTGAAAAATTACTAAATTTGATTAAGTATGGTTATTTAAAAGTGAATTTTATACTCTAAATTATAAAATTAATAACAAAATATTTAAATTTAAATGTCATTGACATTTAGATTATAAAGAAATGAAATTATATTTTTTAAATGGTAATTCAAAATTAATATATATTATACAAATATTTATTTATGTTAAAATAGATTAAAACATAGTCTATATTTAATTATTAAGGGAGGGGGTTGTAATTCAAACATCTTATAAGGGAGAGGAGTATAAATTTTACTTTTCAAGGGAGGGAGTGTATATTTTAACATAAGAGGGGAGCGGACTGTAATTCAATTATCTTTGAGGGGAGGGGAGTGTAATTTACTCTAAATTTTACTTTTCAAGGGAGGGGGGTGTATATTTTAACATAAGAGGGGACGAGACTGTAATTCAAGTATTTTTGAAGGGAGGGGAGTGTAATTTACTCTTTTTTGTATTTGGATTATTCGACATTGTTTGAGCTTCGAAACCGATTTCTGGTGAAGCATCAACATTTTGATCTTTGATAAGACATAAACATGTTGATCGATTATGTATATATATATATATATATATATATATATATATATATATATATATATATATACATATGAGTCAGGATCCGTTGACACCAGATGTAAATCAAAAGACTTAAACCAAATTCAGACCATTAGATTATGTTGATCTAATGGCTAACAATTGTCCAAAATAGAATTCCGTATGACAAATACATTATATCTTTCTTTCGCCTGTTTTGAAACATCTGGAAACAAGCATAATGATTCAAATCCAATCCCACCTCTACTTGTATATAAGTCATCGTTAATCCAAAGCTTGAAACATAACACCTGGACTCTCCCCTCTTTCAATTAGGTTAATTATATTTTTCTACAAAGTGTAAAAGTAGATAGATTTTATTTTATTTTTGTGTAATACATCAAAGTCGAAGTGCATAAGATGATCGCGATTCCTATGGTGGTAATCAAAACACAAAGCTACACATGAGTGATTGATTAAGGTTATGGAATATTAAAACTGATTAAGGTTATGGAATATTAAAACTATAAGCAATGGAAATATATTAGCCGTGGGATCAATTGATTTTAAGGGTTGAGATTTGGTGTAAGTCCTTAAACTCACACCTGGTGTCAACGGTGTGTGTGTGTGTGTATACACACACACACGAGAAAGGATCCATTGACTCCAAGAGTAACTAAGTATTGATCCTTATCTTAAGCTTTCATACTCCTTCTTCTCAAACAACCCGACAACTGTAATTAATGGCCATTAAGAAGAATATTTGATTCATAATTTCAAATAAATCATAAAAGCTTGTATAGCATGATACACCTTCAACCCTCAAAGAATTGGTTTTCACTAGGCATGTAATTCTGTGGTACTTTTATGATTTCATCCACCGTCAACAAAAGATAATCCTTTATGATATATCCAAAGATCCAATGCCTGATCTTGTATTTTTTGGCTTACTTAATTTTTATTAATTAAAAATATTTGATTCCATTAACATCACACTCATCTCTCGATTAGAAAAAAGATAGTCGTCAATTAAACCATGAATTGGAGGTTTAACCATGAATTGAAGGTTAAAAAATCCAAAGCATGAATTGTGTCTAAATTAAAGATCCCTATTTTTTGTTTCTAAATAATTCCAGGGAAATTAGAAGAAAAAACAAATGAAACTAAAGGTCATTACTAGAACTCATAAATGGAAATGGTTGATGATAGAATCCAAAAAATGAGAGTGATACGATTCATGGGAGGAAATGGTTTTTTCCGTCAAATGCAGAAAGCAAACAAAGGTATGGAAGAAAAATAGTGTGGGAGAACATAAGTTAAGGTTCACTTTAGATGATTAATAATTAATTTGAACCAGTAGATTAGAACTAAATGAAGGGATAAGATTTGGAGTAACTTAATAAACTTACTCTCGGAGTCAATGGATCCTTTCTATTATTGCAATAAATTATTATACTTTTAATGATTTTTTTTCTGGATAATCTCTGACCTTTATTTGACTATAATCATACAAGTGCATTAATATTGGAAAAGATGACTCTGGAGAAACCACAAAATCCAATCTGAAAGACATGTTCAAAGGGTATCTCTTTGTTAAAACCAGTGTTACTGATGCCTCAAAAGATTGCAAATAGGAAAACTAAATAGAACCACATTCACCAATTGTAACAAACATGATTCTCAATAAGAAAATGTGATTGTTATCAAGTAGAGACAAGTTAGTAGGAAAATGGCAACTCAGAAGGCACCTTCATTCTTAGTAAGAGTGGCAAGTTTTTAACATTATGATGTTGAGTTATTTCTTACTTTATGTATAAAGATGCTAAGAGAATTTCTATTTTAGGTTGTTGAGATGTAAATAGTCCTCTCAAATAAGGTTCATCCAAAAGCCTTCACTTCCTGTTTAGATACGAAAAAGATTCATATATAGTTTTATTTCAATAATGAAGATTAATTTGATGGAAAAGTATTCATCCTTTGCAATATGAAGAACATTATTTTTATCATGTCAAATTTACAATCTCATAATAATTTTGCGCTAACATTTAAGTAGGTGGAAATGGTAGGAAGATGGTTTTGGCAGGGGTACACCTATATATAAGTGCATATGTTTAGTTTTGTGCTGCGAATTTCAACGTACAAAACAACAAAGGAACAGAAATAAGAGGAAAGAAATACTGCATTAAGGCATTTTCGATACTGAACATTAAAGAGGTGGGTGCAGAATTACAATGAACTATGGCATGCGACTTAAATCAACTTGAAAGAAATAAGAATACAATGAGTTTGGAAGAAATGGTTTGAAATTTGAATTGCTGATAGAAATTAGCTAGAGAAACGAATTAGCTTTGCTGTGCAAAGATACCAATAATTCATTTTGTATAATTTCTTTTCTCTTCAACTGTAATGCTAATATTTCGGTATTAGCCTTAGAATATTCATAATCTAAGTCCACTTTAATTGAAGTTTACATCAGATTTGATGATATAAGTTTCCAAGACAATATAGTAACAACTCTAATTTATGGAATTTTGCTTTATTTTCCTGCTCAACTTTGTAGTTGGAAGGTATTGTGCTATCAGGTTGCAAGAGACACAAACTATAGTATTTATTTACCCTCCTTCACCCATTACATTTTTAATCCAAAAAAACTATTTCCAATATTTGAAAGACTGTGTTAAAAGTAAAGTACTTCATGTTTGTTAAATATAAAATAATCGAATAAGACTTTGCCTATACAACTTAAGATTTTGCAGAGCTAGTAATTGGCAACTTAAGATTGAAAGTAGTTTGTTGATATCAAAGATATGTCATATATCATATGTTAATAATAAAGTACTCAAAAAATTAAAAAATAAATAAAATAAAGATCCTCAAGGCTTGGTAAAATGGTGCTTGTAAAACCACATAACACTCTTGTTCCAATAAATGTTAACAATGTCCGGATGCAAAATCTTGTTCTGCAATAATCTGGGAAAAAATAGCTTAATTTAGTATTATACCGCGCTAAGCTTAGAGCCAAAATCTGGAGTAAAATTGGAAAAATATCAACATGAGTTTTCAGAAAGCATATCTCAAACCCAAACTGACCAGAAAGAAAAGATAAATTAATTCAAATAATCAAGAGAACAGGACTCTTTCAATTTTCAGATTATCAACACTTAGTAACATTTTCACTCTAATTAAAAATTTCCCCATCTAGTATAAATACCAAATCCTTCTCAGCAATTTCAAGCAATTCGCCTGCAGTTCCAACACGGATTACGTTCATTCTCTTTAATTTACTTGTATTTTTCAAATAAATTAACTACATTCATGTTAGAAGTAGATATCTCAAGTAATATCACAAACAAAATAAATATTCATGTACCTGTTATTCACTGTTGGCTATAAAACATCATCACATAGAATCTTCTTGCAAAATGTATCTTAGGATCTCCTTGTCATTGAAATCAAAAGTGTCGGTTTGAGCAAACGTCTCCTTCAACGAGAGTATTTTATCTTCAATAGTGTTTTGAGATATCAATCTCAAAACACACAGTGGTTGTGTTACACGAGCCACTAACTCGTCCTCGATCGATTTTGTACATGCATCCAATAGGAAGACTCTGCATGCAGCATTTATGGTAACTCGATGTCTGCGGGAAGTTTCAAAGTCTACAAGCAAGACTACTGGTCCATCAATGTTTTCAAATTCCTTGATATGATTTTTACTATAAGGCATTGTATTGGTAGTATAGGGCAGAGTTTTGAAACCAGCAAGTCGCAAATGCAAAAGAAAAAAGACCACAGTGATACTATAACGCGTAAATATTACCGACTTCGAATTAGAGGTGTCTTCTCTCAGAAGTTGCATCAGAATTTCCAACTTAGTAGTTGGTTTTGTTTCAGAGAACATGTCATTTAATGTGAGTAAACCTCTACAATAAGGACAAGTTGTAGGGTCTTTGGCGGTAGGGTCCATGACGAGATCAAACGGCGTTTTTCCGTTGGTGAACCATTTTCTGATGCACTTCTGGCAAAAAACGTGAGTACATCCTGTGATTACTGCATGAGAAGGAGTGGATAGACAAATTGAACACTGAACTTTTTCTTGCAGTACCCTCCTAGTTAGGATTGATTGCAAATTGATGTTTGTTGAAACATCTACGATAAAAATTATATATGCAAATTAATATCATCTACAAAAACCAATGCAAGGCTCTTTGAAAGAGGCAAAATATTTGCAAGATCAAAATTGAGTTAAAAACAACTGCGCAAATGAGTTGGACACCAAAAATCTTAGAAATGTGAGCAATTGCTCAATTCAAAACAATGAGTTTATTGGTCAGCTCACTTATAAAGTGTATAACCTCCGATTTAAAATCAAGGCTTAAATATGTTATTCGTCCCTGCAAATAGGGGTCGCTTAAAATTTCGTCCCTGCAATCGCCAATCCTTTTTTTTTGCCCCTACAAAGTTTAATCAGTTAAAAATTCGTCCCTTGACCCAGTTATGACTGCCACGTCATCAAAATTATCATAATGGCATGGGAATTGACGAAAATACCCCTGGGCTAATTTTGTTTTCCTTCAAAATTTTGAAAATTCTTTTTTAAATTAAAAAAATCTGAAAAAATAATTAAAAGTAAAAAAAAATTCGGAAAAAAACTGTTAAAATTAAAACTGAAAAATTTTCGGGAAAAAATCGTAAAAAAAATTCGGGAAAAAACTGAATTTTTTTTTGAAGGAAAAAAAAACAAAAAAAAAATAAGCCAGGGGTATTTTCGTCAATTCCCATGCCATTTTGTTAATTTGATGACGTGGCAGTCATTAACTTGGTCAAGGGACGAATTTTTAACTGATTAAACTTTGCAGGGGCAAAAAAAAAGGATTAGCGATTGCAGGGATGAAATTTTAAGCGACCCCTATTTGCAGGGTTAAGCCTAAAATCAATGTGAGACTTTTAACTTACACTTGCAAAATAACAATATCCGACTAAAATCTACAAAGTTCATAGGAATAACAATATGTGAATAAAAAACTACACATGTAGGGGTGGGAATAGGCCGGGCCGAGTCGGGCTTTGCTTAAATAGGTCAGGCCTAGTTGAAAAAATTAAAGTCTAAGCCTCGCCTATTAGCCTGTCAAACACTTTATTTTAAGTCTGACCTTTTTAAAAGGTCGACCTGACCTGTTAGCCTGTCTAAAAACCTAATTTGACCTATTTATAAAAAGGCTAATAAACATATATTTTTTAAAAGACTAATAGATAAATAAAATTTTGTAAAGCATATACGTCCATTCTTTCCCCACTTTATTAGCATATATATTGCATGTATATCCAATAAAAATTTGTAGAGGTAGCACATCCATTTTGTTTTTAAAAGACTAATAGATAAATAAAATTTTGTAAAGCATATACGTCCATTCTTTCCCCACTTTATTAGCATATATATTGCATGTATATCCAATAAAAATTTGTAGAGGTAGCACATCCATTTTGTAGAGACTAATATGCGTGTATTATATAATGTACTCCCTCTGGTGACTATTATAAGCAAAAGTTGACTTTTTAGGTTCATTCAATAAATGATGTATGTGGTCTATATATAGACTACATACATCATTTATTGAATGAATCTAAAAAATGAACTTTTGCTTATAATAGTCACCGGAGTGTATTTTGTAGAGGCTAACACACATGTATTATATGTAGTATATATAATTACACATATATGGGCCGTCCTAATAGGCCTAGTAGGTTTTTATATAAGCCTTA
Organism: Medicago sativa; assembly: GCF_051527215.1. Lineage (NCBI taxonomy): Eukaryota > Viridiplantae > Streptophyta > Magnoliopsida > Fabales > Fabaceae > Medicago > Medicago sativa. The sequence continues at coordinate 30,170,982 of NC_140756.1, read as the reverse complement.
GTTTGACCTAGTTAAATTAATGAGCTTTTTTAAAAAGCTTAAACCTAAAGAGCTTAAACCTAACCTATTTAATAAACGAGCTAGGCCGAGCCGGACTTTAATAGGCCGGGCCATAAACTCCTGACAGCGGCCTGACTTGTTCCCACCCCCCTTACACATGTCTACAGGGAACAGGAGAAATAATGTAAATATTTTCTGAGGGAAAATAATATAAATATTTAGAATATATATAGTTACGGTCTAATGCAGCAAAACTCATTTTTAGTTTGAATTAATATACTAACTAACCTTGGTACTCGATATCTCCAGCAATAGCAGCATCATTTAGGAATTCTTTAATGGATTGATTGTATACTACAAAATGTACACAAAGTTTGCGGAGTTTGGGAAGCACGATATGTATCAAGTCCTTATAGTTGTCGTGAGTAATACAAGTTATTGCTTCCTCCATCAGATCTTCGTAATGTGCATGGGCTGTCATTGGAAGTGGGTTGTAGTGACTTATGATTGGTATGTCTTCATGTTTCGCACGTTTATGTGAACGATAAGCCATTGAATTGAATGATTTCGAAGAAGTGGAAACCGATATTGGTTTTTGCCTTGGCGTTGGTATAATAAGCTTTGTTAGCAGATACTAGGGTTACGTGAGAAGTAGGGTTCAGAGTGGAAGTGTGGTCATTTCAATTATTTGCCTTATTTGTTTTTTTTTTTTTTTTGGAAGATTCGGCTGCGACTCATTTGTGAGCTCAAATGGGATGACCGGTCTGAGCATATGCCTCGACCTAATGGTCTAACACGAATAAATGAGTTAGGGTTGGTCGGTCCGTTTCATAAATGAGCCACCAAAATTGAGACGACTCAAATAGTAGTGGGCTATGCATCCCGTTGGGCTAGTTCAGACCATGTTTTAATATTACAATTTTTATTTAGAAAATAGATGGAATATACATTAGAGCTACTCTTTTCTTTACAAGCCTATATTTATTAAAAATGTGTCTTTCATGTGAAATTTTGATTGACAAAAAATAGATCAACGTTACGCTTCTATACAAACCAATGCAAATACATAACACATAAATTAACATGCATCAAATAGACCACATTCCATGTTACTAATCACCATGTTTTTGAGTTTTCTCCTACTTGCATTGAACAGTTTATTATTAATGATATCAATTAATTTTGCTCCTATCTAAAAAAACATGCATCAAATAGACCACATGGCTTTACCAAAAAAATAACACCACCCCTATTGATTTCTTTATACATAACAAAAACTTCTCCTACTTGCATTGAACAATATTCATAGAAAACAAAAACTCGTAAGAAACACGTGATAGTAGCATCCAATGAACGACAATTACGACATTGTCTTGGTCTCCATCTCACATTGCTCTATCTCTTTGTGCCACACACATACAAGATCTCTCTCTCTCTCTCTCTCTCTCTCTCTCTCTCTCTCTCATAGTAGCACGACTCTCTCGTAAGGACAAGAAAAATTGAAATTTACACATACATGATCAATCGATGAGTGAGAATAATATAAGGGCTTAGGATTTTTTTTGTTTGAGGCATTTTTTTTTTATAAACATGTGAGTTTAAAACTATAAAATTATTTTATATATTTTTAATGGACACCTCAAAGTCTGGTGGGTCAACCCATTTAAATATAGGAATGGTGGCGTGACCCAAAAAGATAGGATCACTTTTTTCTTGCTTATTTTGACAACTCAGTTTGTGATAAAATATAACTCGATGGACCGACCCAGTGGGAAACACTCTAGCCTTTTTCTGGAGGATTGTTGTGACTCTTATGCGAGCTGTAAAATGTGTTAGTCCTACTCAACCTATCTTGGTATGATGGGCCAGTGATAAGTGTCAAATTACTGTTATTTTTCATAGCATTTATCGACTTGTTTTGCAAGTAATTCATTATAAAAACTCCCAATTTAATATAAATATCATTTGTAAACTATGCCAAAAAACTATTACGTTTGTTTTCTATACATTTCTATAGGTTTTTGAGAATGACTACACCAATACGGAGTAAAAGAAGGCAAGAACAAGCATCAGAAGCCAAGATAAACATCATAAAGACAATTTGGGAAATGCCTGATTCGCTAGGCGAGCTTAGCATGGTGAAAGCGAGCCAAAACAGAGAGTTCCAGAAAGAAAAGTCAAAGGCGGTTCGCTAGACAAGATTTGATCCGCTAAGTGACACAATTGACTTTGTCACACATACAGATACATATTTTAAGTGACACAATTGACTTTGTCACACATACAGATACATATTTTTTATCTTTAATATTTTTAATTATTTATTAGAAAAAAATATGAAAATTTAATATTATGAAAATACTCATCGAGATGAATCCAACAACATCATATATGATATTATTTATCTTTATATATTAGTAGAAAAATATGGTCAAAATATGTTAGGTCAATAGTGCACATTATCAAATATGTCATTTTTTTTGGTGGTGTCCGGGATTCGAACGCCGGACCTTGCATATATTATGCATTGTCCTTACCAACTGAGCTAAGCTCACGGGGACATCAAATATGTCATCTAATATGATACGAAAGGAGTATAACTTTAAATGATAAAAATAAAAAAATAAAAAAAACAATTCATTTAAGCATTTTAAAAAAAAGCATCTTTCAAACAAAAATAAAAAATCTCTTGAAAATAAAACTTCCAATTTTTTATTGGAAAATGATAACATCTGCCTTCAAACTTGTTAAGAAGAAGGGTAAGTTTGGATTGAGGGTTTAGGATGTGAAGGGAGGAGAAGATTTATTTTTCTTTTTTAAATTACAAATTATATAACATGTTTTTCTAAAATCATTTAAGTGTGATTGAAGTATTATATGATCGTTTATCATGTTATTATTTTAATTTTTTTAAAAAATATTTCATAGCGTCCGTAATTTAAAAACAAAAATCAAACTATCCCCTCCCTTCCCCTCCTAAACCCTCAATCCAAACACCCTAAAGAAGAAATTTTATCTTAAAAATAGTGTATTCAATGAAATAAAAATTTAAAAAGTAATTTTTTAGACATAAAATTTAACAAATATCTTCATTTTTAAATCCTGTCATTGGCAAGACCCTTTATTTATGGAAAATATGTTAACCAGTGCCCCCGGGCACCCCGGGGCACTGGTTAAGGGTCAAATATAGTAAGATTTGCATTGAGAGATGTGTAATCAGTGCATTAAAAGCTGAAAAAATATGTTTTTTTTATTTAAAATTTCTTCTTTTGGCTTCCTTAACCAGTGCCCCGGGGGCACTGGTTAACAAAACCCAAATATTGGTAAGCATAAATCAACCAAAACTATGAGAAACTCTTACTTAGTAAAAAGAAAATGATTAAAGTGATATCGATTGATGTGTCTATTTTATTTATCTTTTAATTTTTTTATTTATGTGCGTGCCTAAATAAATAAATGCTTGTGCCTACCAAGACTTTATCCCAAAACTATAGCTTTTGGCAAAAACACTTTTGACCAAGAGACGTACCGAGACTCAAAGTTTGACTGTTTGAGCAAAGGAAGCGCGATCCGCAAATCCACTACAAATCAAAATCCAACCGTTCATACATTTTTATCAACGATCCACAATCTCTCACTTAGCTTCACACGGATCACAATCTAAACCATCGATCAGACCAAATCCAACGGCTCAAATCAAATCTAATTCTCAAACCCTCTTCTTCCACCATCTCCAATACACACATATAAATAACACAATCACATTCACCACCTTCCATCACAAATCTCAATTTCAAAACCCTAATTCCCCAAATTCAAAGTTTTTCGAATTCGAAATTCTCCATTGAAAATGTCAGGACGTGGAAAGGGAGGTAAGGGATTAGGAAAGGGAGGTGCAAAGAGACATCGCAAAGTTCTTCGCGACAACATCCAAGGAATCACAAAGCCGGCGATTCGTCGATTAGCGAGAAGAGGAGGTGTGAAGAGAATCAGCGGGTTGATTTATGAAGAAACTCGCGGTGTGTTGAAGATATTCTTGGAGAATGTGATAAGAGATGCTGTTACGTATACTGAACATGCGAGGAGGAAGACGGTTACTGCTATGGATGTTGTTTATGCTTTGAAGAGACAAGGAAGGACTTTGTATGGTTTCGGAGGTTGAAGAAGATGATGAAGAAGTTGATTTAGGGTTATGGTTATGGTTATGAATTATGTGTATTTTGAATGTTAGGTTTATTTTGGAATGTTTAATGGTGAATTAGATTGATGTATATTCAGTTTTTAGCTGAATTTGAAATTTGAATTCAACGATGGAGTTATGTTTTATGGTTAATATTGGTTTTGATTATTTTTACTGTTTTGTTCTATTATTTTATTTGTTTTGGTAGTTTTGATTCATAAGTTTATTACTACAAAGTTGAAATATTCAGAAAACTAAAATTGCTGAATTTTCTTTATACAGATATCTCATAATTTCCTGATTCCTAAGATTTGTAGTTAATATTGCTCTGCCCTGCGGTTTGTAAAATTTTGTGAAAGACTTTTGCTAACATGGTTGGTATGATTATTGAGCATAGTGATTTTGAAGAGCAATAAGCTTTTGTCAGTGGTGGATTCTGGATAATGCTTTCATTGCTACTGATATGTAAATAGAAGGCTTGAAGTAGCTCTGTAGTCGGATATCAATAAGGTGTATCATTGTCTGTGTTGGGATTATCTTGAAGTGATCATGTTTAATCTTGGTTTTGCCACTTAATTGAGTCAAGTTATCTCTTATGTGTGTTTCTCCAGTTAAATACACAATGCTGGCCTCATGCAGAGGTTGGTCCTGTCTGTGGTTGCTGGTAGTGGCCTCAGATAGAGAGATCTGATGGTATCCCCTTCTAGATAATCTTTGTCTAGGTTTCTTCAGTCTTATGAGAGATGCAGAAGCTAAACATCAAATTCAAGGGATCGGTGTTTGTAGAGGTGCGCCTATCAAATTCCATGTTTTATTTGGGTGTGATTCTTATTTTTCTTAGAGCAAATGGCAAATGTCCATGAGGCTGCAATGGTGAGGAGAGTGAAGATACAATTGAGCAGTAACCAATCTATTAGTTTCTCAAAGTCAGTACTTAGAGGTCCTTTTTTATTGCAATGTTTCTGCTCCAATTAGAGCCTCCATCTCTGCCATTATTGGTGTTCAGGAAAGTTTAGGGGAGGTTAAGTACCTTGGCCTCCCTCCTTGCTCTTATTGGTAGGAATCTGAAGCAAGCTATCCACTTTGTCAAGGAATGTGAATCAGTGATAACTAGATTTGTGTTTCAAACTGTTTAGGTTAAGTACCATTAGCAATTTTTCTTAGAGAAAATGAAGGTCGTTAATGGTGGCCTGTTGGCCCGGGAGGTAGTTATTTGATAAATTCCGTGTATATGCAGAGTGATTGTGATGGGATCAGTACAAATTGTTTGTGTGGGTGCATGTTTTGTGCAGGCCTTGCTGCTGGCTGTAGCTAGTACATTGTTATCTCTTAAAATTGAGTATTTCATTTTGACAAAATGTCAGACTCATTTGTAATGAGAATCAAATAGGGAGAAGTAGCAAAGATGGTTGTATTTCTTTCAGTCTCTGCAGGGGAGTTAGTCAACTGAGCTTATCTTCAAGTCAGTATTTATCATGGTAGGAATTGTCTTATGTGATTGTATGAGTTTCAATCAAGGTAGTGTGGTGTTGGTTTTGTTTTGGGAAGTTTGAGGAATAATCCATGGTGTACTCTAGTAGCTAGCAAGTAGGTTACTGATTCTGGTACTTTTGTATCAGGTTTTTTCTTCTAGCTGGGCAAGTTTGGTACACCTTGTGCTCAAGTGGTACACCTAGCCTTTGAAACTTAGTGTATGTTTGATTTTGCGGTGATGAAAAAACATGCTTTTTACACTTAAATTTATTGTTCAACTCATTTTTACATAAATATACCCAAACATAAACATTTTACATTCAAGTTCAACTCACTTTAATTATAATCCTTTTGAAACATGAAATTGAAGATAATCCTTCTGAACCTGTAGCTGCCACAGACAGAAATCAGACACAGAACAATCTTGCCAATGTTGCTTTAATGGATAGCAATTCAATTGAGAGAGAGCAAGTATTGATGCAATTTACACCATTTGATTCCACAATCTCTTGGTTTTGGCTGCCAAAGATTCAGCACAGGATCTTTGCGGCTTTCCCATCTGAATAAGGTAATGGAAGCAATGGTCTGTCACGTAGAAATGAATAGACATCAATTATGGTCTTTCGCATACAAAATCAATTTATTCAAAATCACTTCAAAGGCTATAATATCTCAGCTTCAAGTTAAAATTAACTCTGGAAACAACCAAAACTATTCTACTCGAAAATAATCAAACTTGTCAAAATCAATCTTACGCCTCCAAAATCAATTTGTATTAACTAATGCCTTAGAACATTCATTAACATTCTTCTAAATTATACTTAGATGGGCTAGTTTAACTTCATAAAAAAAAAAAAAAAACTAAAATTGGTTATGTGATGTTGGTTTAACTTCTCCCCGTATGGTGTTGGTTTGAGCTGGTTTAGCTTAAAAATCATTCTCCTAAATTATATTTAGAATTTATTAAAGGCACAACCTGGTTATCCAGAAAACAAGATTATATGGCTATGGCCCTGTGGTCCCTATTGTTGTCCAAGAAAAAGAAAAAGCCTAGGGGGACCTCTTTTGGGATTTTCGAAAAAATCAGGGGTATCCTATTCCCATTTGGGGTGCGTGATCATCAAAAGTCAAGCAAAACAAAGTAGAAGATTCGAGTGATCAATTCACTCTCTCCCAATCCCACCATACAAACATACTGGGACACCCAAAAAGTTGGGTGCATTTTCAAACCTATTACTCAAACAGATGAGCAGTGATAAATGTACAACCATTTGGGACAACTTTGGTGACAACTTTCATTTTCTCTCTTTTAATTGGTTCAAAACAATAAAAAGAGAAAAAGGAAGAGAGAGAATAAGAATATAATGTAAGTATGAGAGAGAAAGTTGTCAAAAAATTATAATAAAATGGTTGTACAAATATCATTTCTCCAAAAGATATCTCGTCCAGGTAGCATGGCCATATTTTCTGGTATTTCATTGGAGTTCATAATTTATTAATTAAAATTAAAATTTCATAAAAAAATACTGTTAATAATTTTTAAACATTACCACAATAGAAAAAGCGAAAAGATGGATACGTGAGTGTCCGTCTTTTCACTAATATTTATAATATATATTGCCAAATCAATTAATTAATATAAAATGTCTTTTCACTAATATTTATAATATATATTGCTAGATCAATTAATTAATATAAAATATATGAATTACTATTATATTTATTAATTAACGTGACAATACATAAATAAATGACAAACATGATTTAAGTATTGACAATGCATATTAATTGGATTAAAAAGGAAAATGGATTAAATTAAAATACAAAATAAAATAACTTTGATTTTAATTTTTGATTTAATTAATAATCATTTAAATAATCTTTTGCATAAAGTACAAATACTTGGCTTCATGGCTACGTCTCTCTCTCTCTCTCACGTGAAAAGCAACAAAACAACAGAAAACATTCTCTCTCTCTCTCTCTAACTTTCCTCCTCAAACGCGATTCATTCCCCTCAATCTCAATTCTCAACAACCTCTCTCTCTCTGCAATAACCAAAACCCAGATAACAAAACCGCACACAACCAAAAACAATTCACAACACAACAAACCAAAAAATCTATCCTCAAAACGACACCGTATCCATCATAAAAACCACCGCCCAACTATCATCCATCATCATCCGCCGCCCCACATAATCATCACCCACCGTCCCTCTTTCTCAAGGTAACATTAATAATTATCATTCCAAATTAATAATAATTTATTAATTATTATTAATTATTAATTACCGATTCAAATTTTGATTATTGTTTCATAATCTACAGAGTTGATGGAAGAAATCAGAAACAACAACAACAATACGACGTCGTCTAGGTCTTCAGTCCTTAACCGTTCTTTTACGACGGTTTACACACACAACGACGAAAAATCGCCACAAAAAACCCAAAACCTCGAACGCACCGTTTCGCTTCGTGGCAATGTTGTTAAAAAGCTCTGTAGTGTCTTCGAACCACCAAAACCATCTCATGAAGAACGATCACTTTTCAAATCAAAAACCCTAAAATCAACAGAATCAACATCGGATTCATCCTTAAAATCATCGAAATCGATTGATTATGCACCGGTTATTAAATTACCCGGTACAGAAGATCGAATTGTGGTCTATTTCACGAGTTTACGTGGAATTAGACGAACATACGAGGATTGTTACGCGGTTAGGATGATTTTAAGAGGGTTTAGGGTTTGGGTTGACGAACGAGATGTATCGATGGATATTTGTTATAGGAAGGAGTTGATGAGTGTGATGGGTGAGAAGAGTATGAAGAATGTGACGTTGCCGCAGGTATTTATTCGAGGGAATCATGTGGGTGGTGCTGAGGTGATAAAGCAGCTTTGTGAGGTTGGTGAATTGGGGAAGATTTTGGAGGGTTTCCAAAGACGAAAGGTGGGTATGTTTGTGAAAGCTGTGGTGATGTTAGGTTTTTGCCGTGTGGGAATTGTTGTGGGAGTAGGAAGGTTTTTGATGAGGATGAAGGGTTGTTGAATAGGTGTATGGTTTGTAATGAAAATGGATTGATTCGGTGTCCGAATTGTTGTATTTCTTAAGGATTTGTTTCGATGTATGTGTGTATTAGTATAGTAGTTGGTGTTTTTTGCAATTGCAGCTTCTTTATTGATGCGGATTGCAAGGTTTTAGGTGTTGTTGATAAATAATTTGATCAAGATTGATGAATTTGTGTCGTTGTTGTTGTTGGCGGTGGTGGTGGTGTTGATGATGATAAGTCTTTGGTTAAGCTTATTTAGGGTTTTAAATAAAGGTCTGCGATCGAGACTGCAATTGAGACAATGTCACCTGTCATGGTTCTTTGTAATATCAAGCAAGGATCACGATGCGGCTGCAATGTGACGGTGACTGCAATTGAGACCACTTCAGCTGCCATGATTATCTGTAATATCAAGCAAGGATCGTGACGTGACTGCAGTTCAAAACCTTGGTTATATCAAGATTCAAAGCTCTCTTTGAATTTTATATGGTCGGTGTTTACTTATTTATTTGATATATATATATATATATATATATATATATATATATATATATATATATATATATATATATATATATATATATAGGAATTGTGTGATGAGCTGAAGCTGATGGTGTTTTCAGCTCCTTGAACATGATTTTGTTGTTCAAGAGTGTGCTTATAATTTTACCACCCAAAGGACAAAATGGGTTTGAGTATGTATGTCTGTTGTAGTTCATTCCTGATGAGGACTGAGGAATGTTTCTCATTAAGGGAATGTAAATATTTAGTGTTATTATGATATGATCCTTTGTAGGGATTTACAAATATTGATCATTGAAATATATATTGAGAGTGGTTTGTTACTTTGTTGTTTTACTGCTTTATTTCTATATTTTGTTTCTCTTATGTCTTCTTGCATTTGATTTTCGATAGCACACGCGACTTGAAGATCAATCCCAATGCAATAATGGCATATATATCTGTGATAACTGTATTCATCGGTGAGGACGGCATGTCTTCTACTAGTCATATGATATGTTGATAGTAAGGAATAGCAAACAAAGACAACTGATTGAGATTGTTGATAATTACCAATGATCTATGCAACATCAAACTTTGATTTAAGGTGTGTATAGTGTATGAATCTGATTTATGGTTACATTTAATTACTTAATTATTATCTATGTCCGTGTGTTGGTGTTATTGTCGTATTTGGTGTTTATATCCGTGTCAATGTAACACTTATTTTTATTTTTCGCTCACAGATATTGGTTCCTATATTCTCTCTTATGGTCTATGTATGGGAATCTAATATATGCAGAACATCACTAATATAATATAACACATCCTTCATGATGTTGGGATATTTATCGGTTATTTTGTGCTGCTAAATGAACATCATTTTCAGTTCATGTCATGTTGATGGGAAGACTGGTGTTATTTGCTAACGCCTGAGACTGTTGTGGCATTTCTACAAATTCATGTTCAGAAAACGATTGTCTTCTCTTTATAAATTTTGGATTAGAATGTTATTATATTTAGCTTCACATATACTACAAATGTAGCTTATGAGACATTGTTGAATTTAAAGATGAAAAGGCAAAGAAAAAGGAGTGGGCAATAACCATATGAGAAGATAACAAGTATCTGTATTTTCGGGTAACTGCTATGTTTAATCTACTTTCTTTGGCTAATCTTTTTTCATTCCAATTTACTACGCGTAAATCTTCAATTTGTCCCTTGAAATTTTGAGTCGGGGTGTTTTGCCCATTCAAATTTGCGAATTGACAATAGCCTATGAAATTGAATGACTTCAAATGATTCGTTGATTCTATTAACTTCTGTCGTTAGGGGTTATGAGACGGCACATTAATCGCATATGTGAATTCCATTTCGATGACACATTAGTGTCTCGTAGTAGAGACCATTATTGCTCAAAACTAAGGACTACACATGAAATAAATATCTATGTACTATAGATATTTATTTCATGTATAGTCCTTAGTTTTGAGCAACATCATGACATGAACTGAAAATGATCTGCCTCAAAAACTTTTTCCCTTACATGAATTTTTCTTAAATGGCACAAATGAGTCACTCACTTTATTAGTAGTACGAGCACTTTATGTTTCATGGAATATTGTGTTCAAATTTCTATGTTTGATATTTGGTACGAGGCTCTTTTTCAAGTTTCAAGCCAGTTGGGAGGTAGAGAAGACCAATGCCATCACGTTGAATATCTATGTACTATAGCTTTCGGTTTCAACAATTACTTAGTTGAAAACTAGGAACATTGCCCTCTAGTGTTCTCTCACATGGGACACCTTTTTCCCCTAACAAAACCACATCTTTTGGGTGAGATTTAGCCTGGGAAAGGCTAGTTGCTTCCCATCATGGGAAAGTTGCTTTATCACCATCAGATCATAAGAGGAGCATAGTTTTATGGTAGACTGCCAACACTGAATTTTTTCTACACTATTCTCAATCACTATTCACACTCTCTCTCACGCATGCATTTGGGAGTAAGAACCCAAGTCTTTGTTTTAACCCATTCATATTAATTCATTTTTCTCCATGGTTGAACATCAAAATCTATTATTCTCAATTATTCTATTTTCCCAATTTTTCAATTCTCAAACACAAAATAAACTACACGTTCATTTGCTTGCAAAACCACTTCTATCCCAAATTCATATGGTTTCTATATGTTCCCAATCCAATTCCCTACAATCTGAAAAAATGGGCAAAATCATAAATGTTCATAGTTTACCTTACAAAATTCTACTGAACATTAAAAACTTAAAAATATTTCATTTTTAACTCCATTGATTTGTGGAGAATAATAACGGTAATTTTGTTTGTGATTTGGCCCCCTTTTATTTTTGGCAATTCAAGAATATTTTTAATTAAATATTGAAGCTTCCATATCAATTTCTCTAGAAAATCCGATTTCTCAGTACCAAATTTCTCTAAAACCCAAAAATCAATAACACAGAGATTGCCTAAGCTTCCCTAAAAATAGTTTGAAGCTTATTAGAATTAAGGTTGATTTTGCGACAGTATGCAAGATTGTATGCTCGGAAAATTTTGGGTTTGAGAAGACAATGTAATTGTTTTTTTTCTTTCTGGGCTAGGTGAACAAGATGAATATGATGAACTTACAGAAAAAAATCTAGTGTTGGCAGTCTACCATAAAACTATGCTCCTCTTATGATCTGATGGTGAAAAGGCAACTTTCCCATGATGGGAAGCAACTAGCCTTTCCCAGGCTAAATCTCACCTTTTGGGTGAGTTTAATTTCGGCCAGCAAAACTTACATAATTAGAAACAAACTTTCCAATGAAAAAATAGTATTAGTTGTTTAAAAATAAACTTTTTTTTTTTAGGAAGAGCTTAAAAATAAATTTATTGAGAGATGAGTGGTTAAAAAGAAGGGTGGTAAAAATAAACTTAAGATATTTGATAAAATTATCAAATACTACTACCTTATTAGTATACTAATTGTGGACGATGATAAGTACAAGTCAATTTGATAACCTAGTTCGTGCTGAAGTGTTTAGTTCATGTGTTTTTTTGGGTTAAACTAGAACCAATCCAATCAAAATCGAAGTGGTTTGATTCGCATAATGAGTTTATCAATTTGAATGTGTAAAGAAAATTGTCAATTTGTTATTTTTATGGAAGTGTTAGAAATTTTTTGTGTTGAATCTAGAACTTTTTAAAGATATTTCAAAAATTGAAATTTTAAATCATGAAATTTAATCTAAATTAAGTTTAATAAGTTTTTCAGGCAGAGTTGGTTGGGTTTGACAAAAAGAATTAATTTTTGACCATCTAGAATTGATAAATTTGATTAGAATATATTTTATCCCTTTTTTTTGAAAGATATTTAATCCCTTTTTATCATCACTCACTGCATATTTCACATGTATTTTTTAAGCCAAAAGCACATAGTTTTCACTAAAAAAAAAATGTGCTTTCGTATTACTTGCTTGACAAGACTTTTATTCTTCAAACAAAAAAAATGCAAGACTTGTAATATATGGGTTCTCTTTCTAATCCCGTCAAATTATTGAGTAATCGCAGGTTAGAAAACTTATATTATAATTCAATTTTCTGTCCAAGATGGCACAACTAATTCAAAAGATTTAATGAATATTTTAATGGACATTTCTTTAAAAAAGTAAATATTAAGATGCCAACACTTATGCGTAAGTCTCTAATTTTTTTTCCTTCAAAAAGAAAAAGTCTCTAATTCTTTGAGATGTCCATAATAAAATTTAGGTGGAAGGTATCACGTTAATGTTAAGGTGAGCCGTCACTTATCCGAATTAGACATACATGTGTATCTTTTTTGTGACGAATAAAAAGAACTCATTCAAATAAACATTTTTCATTGTAAATCTTCGGGTAAATTCTTATTAGACACCTTTGAGTTTGATTGAGTATCGGTAGCAAAACTTGTTGAACTTTTGAATTTATTTTAATATAAGTTAATATATATAAATATGATATGACATTCAGTGATTGGATAAATGATATATATCAAACCAAACTCTATGGGTACTATTGTGTTCACTAAATCTTTATACTTTTTTTAAGCAACCAAATCTTTATACTTAATAAAATAGTAGGGGCAGCGGAAGGCAAGAGAACAAAATAATAAAATATATTTGATGTTGATGATTGTGAATTACAATAATTGGTGTTTCTGATTTTTTTATAACTCTATTATTCTTTGGGTAATAGTCACTTTAGTCCTTAAAATTGTAATGAGTAGTCAAAATAGTCCTTCAATGTATCAAAACTTTAAAGTAGTCCATGATTGTGCATTTTGTTAGTCAAAATAGTCCTAATGTTAAAATATTTCATCAATATTGTCAGATTAGTCCTCCAATATACTTACTTATTGTCATATTAGTCCTTATAAATACATGTTTATTGTAATTTTAGTCCCTATATGAAAAGACTATTGAGGGAGATTACTCACTTGATTCATCTAGTCAACATACAAAGAATGAACTTCCACAAGCTATGCAATATAGTTCTTGCGGCCACGAACAGCATCCTCAAATCTCAAGTGATGAGCCTAACTATCTTTTTGAATTACTTGGCGAACAAGAACCTGATGGTGCCAATGTATAAGATTGACTCTATGAAAGATTCAGTTGAGGGTGGAACGTATATTCTTGAAGTAGGTTAGGTTCAAACTTATACTGAGATTGTGCTTACAATCTGGTCTCTATCTCCTATAAAGACCATGAAATAAATATGTTCAAACTTATACTGAGATATGGAACTCACTTGGAGGAACAACTTCCATTCATTTTCACATCTCCACATGTCAACTGTCTCAAGGAATCCATATTCCTCAGGACGTACTTGTACTTTTAATTTTTGTTTATCGTTGTTGATAATTGTGAATCACGCATGTATACTTACAATAACTGATTGATGTTTCAAATCGTGACTTCGGCTAATTTTTCTTTGGAAAGACGTTATCTAAAACTTACTAAACTGTACATTTTTCTCCAAATTAAAAAATAAATAAAAGAAGAGATTTCTTGTGTTTTTTTAGCATTCTGGTGCAATTTTATCGTGGTCGAATTCATAAGATGAAATTAAGCTTTTCACCATGGCGACCTGGAAAATTTACACTTGTGGTATTGGCCTTTGTTTTGGTAAGTACATAGCATTAGTGATATTATAAATTCTTGAAATCCCAATGAAGTATTTGAAGATGCATATGGAAAGTTTTCATGACTTCTAAACTATAAACTTTAGATGAATATTTCATATATCCACAACATAACATTAATTCTTTTCTAATTTACTATAAACAATGTTTTTGTGTTAGCTTGGAGTGACCTGGAACTCTAACCTAAATACTAGTTAATAACTTCATGTTAAACCTGCATAATTAGAATGAGCTCCGTTGCAGGCGTTTGTTGCTCAGTCAAACGCCGAATAGTGGAGGGCCAAAGTGTTCTACTGCTATGGCAGCCAGTATTGGTGAAAGTGGTAATTCATCAGGAAAGACAGTGAGTCGTTTCCATACAGGACAGAGCAGGCATTCAGCTAATCCAACATGTATCGACCAGATGACCTCAGAAGCCGCAAAAGAAGACTGAACTTTCATCTTTCTGGACACTTTCCAAGAATGAATCAAAGAAAGAACCTGAAATTGCCAATGTAACTATGGGTGTCCTATGTGATGATCAGATCTATAATGATATTGATCTTGATGAGTTTGAGGCGCAAGCAACTTCGATTCTAAAGCGGAATTTAGATTTGTCAACTCAAAAGCAAGATCAAACCCTTAATCTCACGAATCGAACCTTGATGTTATTACGTTTCCATCATTCCACTTTGGTATATGATAAGCAAGACATAATCACTCAAGCGGCTGAATACTTACACATTTTGGAAATTAATTAATGAATATGTTAACAATACATTAACAGTTCTTGTATTTATCTTCATTGTATTTATATACACAAAAGTACTACCGTTACTGGCATGTTTTACTTGTATAATGCACAGAATAAGAAAAATGTATGAATGCACATCCACATCATTTTGCTTTAATGCTCTCATTTAGTACCTATGTTATAGTAATCCTAAAGGATGCTTCACTTGGACCTCTGTATGTCTCTCAGAACTATTGTTTGTTAATCCTTTATATCACTGATGTTAATTTATTGAATTTGAAGTTCACATTTGAACTGTTGTTAATGAATAAAGATTCTTCTAAACATTGCATTATTTGAGAAATCCGGATTGTTTACTATTCTAGACATTATAGAGAATTCCAACTTTGATTCAACTGCATTAAGTTATATTGGAGTTTGTAAAATATCCAAGATAGTTTCACTTGGTGAACAGAATTGGAACTTTAAGTAGAAATGTTATTTTGAATAAGTTGTTACATGGATGATAACTTTGAAATTACTTGTGAACGTTTTAATGTTATGTTGTCTTGTCTTTTACATTATATATGCTTTAAGTGTGCATTCTTCAATTGTGTTTTGTAGATTTCCGTTGATGCCATCGACTGCTGACTTGCAATCCATCTCGTTAGTAATCCGTTGGACACCTAGCTCTTGCAACCAAATAATAGCCTCCAAAAGACCATACATCTCAGCCTCTTTAGGTGATAAAATTGTGGACTTAAACAAAGTCTTAACTCCAACAATTTATCCTCTATCATTTCTCAAACAGATTCCTATTTCGAATTTTCCTAGTTTAACTCTCTCTCAATCGGCTTAACCCACCTCATCACAGCAGATCTTGTATGACGTGATGCTTACCTGCACGGTCAGTCATGTCACTCTTGCGCACACCCAGCCATTCATGGTAGTATTCTCGGGCTAGTCAGATTGATACCTGCATCGGTTTCTCGCTATTCACCCAAACTTTTTCATTTCAACTGTAGCATGTACACCACAATACCATCGTGAATTCATTGCCCTGTACCAGATCCAAGCTCTCTAGCAGCTTGAAGAACAGCTCTTTTAAGTCTTGAACCTCCTGTTTCATATCTTCCACTTTCCCCCAAAGCCTCATCTCGATCCACATTGCTTCTGTGAGATTGCAACCCACAAAAGCTTGTCATTCAGATTCATCAAAAAAGTTGCAGAATGGGCAAAGACTAGTACAAGTCGCCAAAGAAAAAGCTTCACCTTCTGCCTTATTTTCATTTTCCACAACTTTAATCGATTTCCTTCCACTAGGAGTTATGCTGACCAAATACTAAAAACCCCATTTCTGCTCTTGTTCCACATCAAAGTATCTCCGTGTTCTACATCCCAAAGAGGCGTATTTTTAATTCTACTAACTTATTTTTATACATTTTTAATATCAACTCGCCAAATTGTTATGTTCAATTATTTCATAAGAAAATGTTTGAAAGTATAATTGGGAAACCAAGGTAACTCAGAGCCCAGGAAAAGAACCTTTAATAGAGGAACAATTCTCTCAAGTCACATCATAGAATATACAAGAGGGGAAGAGACAGAAAAATCTAAAAGCAGATTAATATTTCTGAGACATATGCTCCAAAACTAAATGTTAATAAAAGTCTTCCTGGCCCTTAACTTTCTATCCAAGCTATTGAATTAGAGGAACACACTCAAGCTCAATCTCAAGAACACCTCTCTCAACATTCTGTAGTCTCACTGAGATTTCTTGTTTGATCTTCCCATCATCAAGAGATATGACACCATCTCTAACAAGACTGTTGTCCTTGCTTGCTACAAATTTCTCTAGATGCATGGACTCGTTGGCCGTAGATTTCTCGTATGCAATTGCAGCTAAAACTAGTGGTTGAATGTCTATTTCAGCTTCGCCCATAAAATCATCAGTTGAAAATGTATCCTTATCATATACTAGCTGCACATGAGACCAAACACAATAAATTTAATTAAACATGATTTCCTTTTAAAATGTATCAAGCAATCAACAATAGAGATAAATGGCAGTGATTTATGATGTAAATGTAAATGCAAAGACAGTTACATGAAGTACAAGAACAAAAATTAGTAAGAAGAAATATCTAGCTATTTTTTTCCTTCTATAATATGAATTACACAAAGATATAAAGAGAAAATGAAAGAGCATTGGAAAAACAATCCAAAGCAAAGGAGCATTGGACATGAAAAAGAAGGGAGAAATAAAAAAAAAAAATATATAAAGACTTGGTCACATAATTAAAACCATGCAAAAAGTATGCCATTTTGATTTCTATTTTGGATCTCAACACGGATTTAGAGATTACCATAAACTGAAAAACAACCGAACTTACCACTTTAAGGGGAGGAATGTTCTCTGGAATTGATAGCATTAGACTTTCATTCCAAACTGGATTCAAATTATTCCTTATAACGCGTGTTTTTACCGACTGCAAGAACAAATATTAAAAGTGTTACACTATACCTTTTTCATTTCCTCTACTTTATTCATATTTTTCAAGTAGTTAAGAGATAAGAATACTCACTTGGTGTCCCAAAGAAAGGATGACATAAGGGTCACTGGTCACTACATCTCTAATTGCTAGGTGAGTGCCTTTCATAACTTTAACCTTAATCAATCCAACAAATTCAACCATACCTGCCTATAACAGTAAATAGTAACAAAACTGAGTATTCAAAAAGAAAAAAGAAAAAAGAAAGACAACATTTCAATAAGTTTATCATAAAAGAATATATTCCATTAGGTCATGCATAATACTATATAGCATATTTGTTGCATCAATTGATTCAAAAAGGAGTACTTTAGTTTATATGAAAATTTTGCTGATATAATTGTCATTTATTAAATGAAACATTACCAATGAGGTACTCTTCTTTGAACACTTGTGCTCAGAATCTTTTCTTGTCCAGCTCTTTCGGAATGCATGTCCGATATGATGTCTTGTCAGCGCTTTGTCGTATTTTTTGTTGTCAATATGATAAGTGTAACATGAACTACTCGGACCTAATGATACACTTCTTCCTTGAGATGGTACAAATGGACATGATGAATTCTCATCACTATCCATCATAAACTGCAGTTCCTCGTATTTTTTCCTGAAAAATCATTAGGACATTTCTTAATAACAATGGTGCGATTCCTCCGCACAAAACATACAAATAGAATTCTGTTTACTTTTAGTTACCTGATATATTCAGAGCGCTCTTCAATTGAGGTATGTGGTTTTGGTTTTTTTATATTACTTGGTAAGCAAGCTTCATATTTTTTATTTAACAATGTATTTCCACCCAACTTCTCTAATGCATCAACTTGTTCATCTGACCATTGATCTAGCTTCAATGATGCAATCTGTAATAGTCAAACATGTGGTGCTCATGTAGCAGTATTTAAGTACTGATTTTGATCAAGGTACTGTTTGGATTAACAACTTGATTGAGCATTTACACTATAAGCTATAAACGTCTATCATATAAGTGCTTATGTATAAACTTTTTTTATAACAAAAGATAAAATAAAGTCGAACTATTTTAAATTTTACATAAACTATAAGCAGTTTTCGTCAGATATCCTAGAGGACTTATGAAAATAAGTTCTCAGACAGTCTCACAAGTCACAAGGGACTATGCCAGTAAAAAAGTTTAAATAAGAAATCCAAACAAACCCTAAAAAGATGTTAAGAATTTGATGTATGCAGACTCACTTTTAGTTTAGTTCTAAGCTACCAAAGTTTAATTTATGACATTGCTTATTTCTCATTGACAGTAATTTAAGATGGCATGTATCTCCTTCTACATGGAATTCCTTTGAGTACTAGAGATCTGAACTCATGACATTCTTTTTCAATCTATATGCAAGCATTTTATTTGACCAATATCTCATGTGATGTCGGATAAACATTTTCACAAATACTAACAATCAATGTCGAGTGATGAACTCATATTTCGATAAACATGTAATGCTTAATCAGTAACATACCTTTGATATGTGGACTCCTAAACTTCTATGTATGCCAGAACACTTGATGCAAATAAATACTCCAAGACTTGAAGATCTGATTTTCAATAAACAATGAAATGAATAAGAACAAGTGTGAATAACATGAACTAATAATGATATAGAGGTTGGCTACTGATAATGTTATTTAGAATAAAAAAAAACAGTGAAATATCCTAACAAGTTCGATTCAACGAAAATCGGACCAACACTTACACCCATTTTGGCTCTGGAGTTCCGCAATCGGCACAAAACCTGTTTCCAGCTTGATGCATCAAATTTGATAGCCTTTTGTGTGTACCTAATAATTTATAAAAAGGCTTATGTGGTTAAGTTTCCTTTCAAGAGGATAATAAATTAACCAAGATATAAGTTTTTACTTTTTAGAGCAGCACGGTGCAGAGCCATTAGATTCGGAGATCATTTTTTTCTCCGGATCTAAAGGCTTTACAGCATGTCGCAACGCTGCAGAGAATCCATACACTACATTGTACATCACTAAGTTACCTAGTTGAGCAAGTTTGGTCCTCTACTAAATTTTTCATTATATTATGAATTTTTTTTTTCATACAGTATTTTTTTCACAAAAACAGGTGAAAGGAAAAGGTTGATGAAAAGATTGTATTATATGAATAAATCTATTTTTATTTTTGTACAAGATTAATCATTCTATTATTCTGGGGGGTGTAAATGATGAAATGTTCTAACCTGATACATCTTTCCTACCAGGACTTTCATGCCTTGAGGACATTTCTAGCCTTTAATATTTGAAACCAAAATAAAGAAATGATCCTAGAATTCACAACCAGCCATGTTTGAGTTGCTTTTCTGCATGTAGATACAAGACATTGCACATATCAAAATTGTAATCATGTAGCACAAACCACATATAAAACAAAATGTTGCAATAATGAAACATTATATTTTTTGAATAGAAATTCTTATAACATAAATTAAGACATGACATACCTATCTCCTTTTATATTTTG
This sequence comes from Medicago sativa, assembly GCF_051527215.1. NCBI lineage: Eukaryota > Viridiplantae > Streptophyta > Magnoliopsida > Fabales > Fabaceae > Medicago > Medicago sativa. The sequence continues at coordinate 30,150,847 of NC_140756.1, read as the reverse complement.
GCATCAAAAAGACTCAAATGGAAACTTGTTCCTTGAAACAAGCCAAAAGGGTATGCAAAATAAAGGCCAATTCAAAGATATTGTGACCAATTAATAATGTTGTGAGTAAATTGAAAAATCTTGAAATGTTTTCAGAAGGGTCTTTGTAAAAAAATATTTTGACAAGAATTCAACGTGAAAATTTTAGGAAAATTGTAATGAAGAAAGGGAAATTTTAGGTAAATGTGTTGTGATTTTAGGAGTGGCAACAAATCACATGATTTAGGGTAAGGAGAGACAGGTAAGAATTTGTTGTTCTAACAAATTTGATTTTTGAAAAACATTTGAATCCTAAAACACAACAACAAGTTGTGTAACAGAAAACAAATATTAATGTTCTGGTTCAGAATTGTATAACTGTATATGACATGGTACGTATTTAGGAAGAACACATAATCAATATCAAACTATGTACCCAAAAATAGAACTCCCCACCATCTTTTCCTAGTTAATATTTTTTTTTTTTGGTAACATCCTAGTTAATATATTTGGGAAAAAACTTACTTTTATTTGTGTGTAGTGAGAAATTTTGAATACATATTTAATTTATTTAGAGTTGTGTTATTTAAATGCACAAAAATGTAACATTGTATCCGATTTTCAATTGTATTTACCAATAGATACTATACCTATCTTCATTCATACATATAAGTATTTATATCAATATATGATGACAGGGCCGGCCCAACATGTCAAGAGGCCTAAAACAAATTTTATAAAAGAGGTCTTTTGGAGTTAAAAAAATAACACAATGCTTATTAAAAGTATAATAAATCAAGTTTTGTTAAATCCAAGATTTGAACTTATAAACAAAAGGATTTGAGGCCTTAAAATTGACCAACTAGACTAGATAAATATTGATTATTAGTATGTGATAATATATATTTATAGGCAAATTGACTTATTTTGAGGCCTTTTTTTAACCCAAAATCTTGAGGCATAAAACCCTTGCTTTGGTGGCTTGGCCCTTAGGCCGGCCCTGTATGATGAGAATGCTCATTTTTGAGTTGAACTTTTTCTTTTATTTTTACCTTCCATTTAAATTATTTTATACTATAATTTAAATTATCAATTACAAAAATAGAAACAATTGACAACAATAGAAAAAACAATCTCCTCTCAAAAAAAAAAAAAAAAATAGAAAAAAACAATCTAATAATATAATAATATTAAACATTATAAAAAGACTCGCCATAACTGAAAACTGCGTTAAAGTGGAAGATAATGGGAGTGTATTTGGATTCCTTCAAACTTATGCAGCAGCAGCGGCAATAACAACACTCGCCATCGTATACTTAAAAGGTACAAACTTATGCAGCAGCGGCAATAACAAGGTGCAAACTCAAACTCAAACTCTCATCGTTCGTTGCATTCACTCACATTTCAATTTTTATAACATCTTCTTTCTCTCTTGCTGCATGCATTTTACTCTTTTATTTATATTGTAGCTTATAGCGGATAAGTTATATGATTGAATTTGCACTGTCTGGTAAAATATTGCGTTTGAAATAGCTTATATAAGTATGAAATGACGTAAAAAAGAGGTATTTTTAATTAATATTTATTTTTTTTCAATTAAGATTGCCGCCGGGGTATAAAACTGAGATGATAAGCTATAATCTATTTGAATTAGCTTATAAAAAACGCTCTAAGTTCATAAAATTAAGTTATTAGTATGTGAAAAAATGACGATTACCAAACATGTCTTTTTTAGTCATACAGACTTATAAGCTATAAGCTCAAATATGTGTCTTACCAAACAAACTCTTTGTTAAATCAATTAGTTAAAAGTTAGTTACGGGGAGAACGTTTGGATTGCCTTATTTGAGTTTATCTACTAGCAATCTAGCATAAGCACTTGTGAGATTGTTTGAGAGAACGTACGAAAAAAACTTATTTTCATACCTTCTCCATGATAGTTTATGAAAATGGTTTATAGCTTATGCAAAAACAATTTAACTATATTACGGGTAAACCACCATTTTGGTCCCTCAAAGTGTAACTCGCTGTCACATTGGTTCCTGAATGTATCAAAACTGTAAACACATCCTCAAGTGTCTGTTTTATTAGTCATTTTGGTCCTCAGATATGTTTTTAGGTTGTCAATTTTGTCCTCGAATGTGTTTTTTGTTGGTCAATTTAGTCCATAAAATTACTAATACTAACAAAAGAGCCATGATAGACATGTTTGCAATTTCGATACATTTAAGGACTATGGTATTAGTGACAGCATCTCATACATTCAGCTACTCAAATGGCTCTTTGTTCATCGAGTCACTGCTTTCATGTCAAAGCTATCGGGTCACTCAGGTCATGCTACGAATATCCAGTCCTATGTGTTAGAGGGGGTGTGTTAAGAGTCCCACATTGGATGAGATGAGATATGACCCGACAACCTGTTTATAAGTGGAGGCAGTCCTCACTTATAAAGAGCCCAATCAAAATTCTAAGAACAACTTCTCTAACAACCTAGTTTATAGGCATAATTGAATCAAGTGGCTTAGATTCCATGTGCCCAAGTGCATGAGAAGTGGAAGCAGAGTACTTTTAGTAAGGTTGTGTCATCCCTTTATGATGTGAGGAATCAGGAATTTTATGATTAAATCTGGACTAGTAGTTGTAATTAGTGAATAAGTATAAGCTCTCATGTACTTGTATGCAAGTGCTATAGCTAGTTAGCTACTATTTGACAACACTTTATGCTAAATCATGTATCGTATCGCAGAACAATAGCGGTTTTTTAAAATTCAACTATGTTTGCTATTTCACAACATTGCTTGTATTGTATGCTTTGTTTTTATTGATGATTTTACCCACTGAATGACACTGATTGTTCTGAAGGTTTTAGATAATCCTTAAAGCTCACTGAGAAAGGCACATCAATGGAGTCTTTAGTTCTTAAACTCCATGATATCTCAGCTGTCAAATTTGGAAACTTCAAGCTTAAATCCGGCATCTCCTCACCAATTTACATAGACCTACGCCTTATTATATCTTACCCTTCTGTCCTCCGACAAATTTCTCAAACTATGATTTCCTCTGTCTCCAACACTAAATTCGACCTTGTCTGCGGTGTCCCTTATACTGCCCTACCTATTGCCACTTGTGTATCTGTCACTCACAACATCCCTATGGTTATGCGCCGCAAGGAAATCAAAGACTATGGCACTTCTAAAGCCATTGAAGGGGATTTTAAGCATGGCCAAAGTTGTTTGGTAATTGAGGATTTAGTTACTAGTGGAACATCGGTTTTGGAAACTGCTGCGCCGTTGCGTAACATAGGGTTGAAGGTCAGTGATGCTGTTGTTTTGATTGATAGAGAACAAGGTGGAAGAGAGAATCTGGAGAGTAATGGAATCAAGTTGCATGCAATTCTTAAATTGACTGAAATGGTGAAAATTTTGAAAGAAAAAGGAAGGCTTGATGAGGAGATGGTTAGGGTTGTTATGAGATTCTTAGAGGAAAATCAGAAGGTTGCTGCTTTGGAAAATACAACTAAGTTGAAGAAGGCATTGTCATATTTGGAGAGGGCTAAGTTGTCCAAAAATCCAATGGGAAAGAGGTTGTTTGAGATAATGGCTGAGAAGGAAAGTAATCTCTGTTTGGCTGCGGATGTTGGAACTGCTGCTGAATTGCTTGAAATTGCCGACAAGGTGAGAAATTTTTTATTACAGCGATGGCATATTGTTTGATATCTTATTTACAGTTAAAATTTAAGAGTGTTCTTAATTTGAAATATGGATTGGAAATTGAAAGAGTCATGTTCTCTTAAATATCATCGAAGGTTGAAGTTTGGTCATGATGAATAAATTACTTAAATTAATTTTGTATTTTCTTGTTTATCAGGTTGGGCGTGAGATATGCTTGCTGAAAACTCATGTGGATATTTTTCCAGATTTTACTCCAGATTTCGGTTCTAAGCTTCGCGCGGTATAGTTCTTAAAGAAGTTATTTTTTCCCTGAGTATTGCATACTGATACTGTTGACATCTTCACACTTCAGTACATTTGCTAGCATTTATTGAAAGTAGAATGCTCATGTCATGATTTTAACCTACAAAAAGAGTGTAACGTGTTTATATAAGCAACATTTAACCAATTTTTGAGGACTTTCATACATTTCTGGAGTACTTTGTTATTAACTTTTGATATTTATGTTGAAGATTGCAGAAAAACACAACTTCTTAATATTTGAGGATCGTAAGTTTGCCGACATCGGTAATACCTCGGCCATGCAGTATGAAGGGTAATGCATTGCTGGAAATTTTTGTATTGTTTATTAGTTTCCTTTCATCTGTTTCTGCATTCATCATGATATCCTTCTTTTATGTTGTCTGCAGAGGGATCTTTCATATATTGGATTGGGCTGATATAGTAAATGCTCACATTATCTCTGGTCCTGGAATTGTGGATGGACTGAAATTAAAGGTCCATAGAAGAATTATGATCATAATATTATCTTAACTGTAGTTATACAAAAAATTCTAGTCTAACATGTAAAATGATGAATAATACTTAGGGTTTGCCTCGTGGAAAGGGTTTGTTGCTACTTGCTGAAATGAGTTCAGCCGGTAACCTTGCCAAGGGAGATTACACTGCTGCAGCAGTGAAAATTGCTGAGGATCATTCTGACTTTGTTATTGGCTTCATCTCGGTCAATCCAGCGTCGTGGTCTAGGGCACTGATAAAGCCTTGTTTCATTCATGCAACTCCTGGAGTTCAAATGGCGATCGGTGGTGATGGTTTGGGGCAGCAATATAATACTCCATATTCTGTAAGTATTGCAACTCCTGTAAGCATTGCTAATTACCAACTGTCTCCAAAAGTCTATGCTCATATGTGAAGGATCATATATGGTTTTATATGAAGCAGTAGCACATCTTTTTATGAGCCATTCATTTTCTAAATAAAAAAATGAACCATCAATAAAAGGGGATCAGTAGTGTAGCTTTATCAATTGAGTACACTCTTGGACAGATAACATATTCATTCCGAGCTCTCCAAAATCTTTATATCTAACATCTATCCAACATCTATGAAGCACTTTACTTTTAACATTTGGGTCTACTCTATGAAGGTCCTGGGTTAAAACCCGGACAAATGAGTAAAATATTAATCTAGCAACTAACTTCTAACATTTTTCATTAAAATAAAAAATATTATGGGGCTATTACCTAAATATTATCATTTCAGTTGAAAAGAAAAGAAAAGAAATTATTGAAAATGTATTGCGGCTTTGATTCACTTGGCAAGCCAATTTTTGGGGAAGGGGGAGATTTTTATTAATTAAAGTGGCAACCATGTTACAATCGATGAGATTTGAACCATTTACCTTGAGGTTACATGGCTAAGCTCTTACTACTGAGCTAGCATCTCAGGTGTAAGCTCAAAACAATAATAACCAACCCTTATCCTACTAGGATTTGGATTTTTCCCCCTTCTTTACTTAACTTGCATATTTGCAACTTATACAATTTCTTTCCAAACTCATTGCATTCTTATTTCTTTGAAGTTGATTTATGTGGCATGCAGTAACTAGGTTGTGGTAGAGATGAAATTCTCCACCCACCCCTTTAATATTCAGTATTGAAAATGCCTTAATGCAGTATTTCTTTCCTCTTATTTATATTCCTTTTTGTTGCTTCACACACTCTTGTGCTACTTATCTTGACAATTCACCACAACAACAACCTTATCCCACTAACTTGGGTCGGCTATCTCTTGACAATTCACCAATGTTTTTCTTTTTCAGGTTATCCATGATAGGGGTAGTGACATTATCATAGTCGGACGTGGTATCATCAAAGCAGCAAATCCGGCTGCAGCAGCTCGCGAATACCGTCTTCAAGGATGGAGTGCATATTTGGAAAAGTGCAATTAAGGCTTGTATTCCCTAACCAAATGGAAGAGTTTGGGTGTGTTCTTGAAATATGTTACAAGTATTCATGACTATATGCAAAATTGCAGTAACATGGACCTGCACATCCATATCATATTGAATGCAAGTTTGGAGATGAATAATTTGAGCTTCACATCCAAGCATTATGTGTGAAGTTATAGAACACTAAATCCTAGTGACAAAATTGCAATCACAACTCGAAATATTATGGATTGAGATTAACAAACAAACAAGCTAGATTTCATTTCAATTTTGAATTATCACCAATCAGCATTATAATTTTAAAATTATAATTTTAAACTAAAATATCAAGTTATAGCCAATAATTAATTGAAAACATGACTTCGTGTATGTTTGAAAATTCATAAAGTAACAAATTACGAATTAATGTTGTGTCCATGTGAGATCCATTTAAGTACTTAAAATTAGAGAGTGGATGTCTCATAGTCCTAATGACTCTAACATTTGAAACAAGGGGTATTTTGGGAAAAAATATGGCGCGTAAGAAACTTATAAGGTGAAAAAGGTAATAGTTTTTATTTTATGTATCATTTTTTTAAAATTAAATACCATAAACCACCTTTTACTTAAAATTGTCCAAACTCCAAACTGTTATAGTTGTGATTAAGTCAAAAGTGCAACTGTTAGCTTATTAATTGTACAGTTGTCGCACTTTATTAACTTGTATATAATATTGTTTTTAAAAGCAAGCAAGAATATTTAAATTGGCCTAATTAATTACCATATGGAGCTTTTGATATTTGAGTGACTTAAGCTCCTCAATTATTTGTATCAAATTGGCATGAGAAGACCGTCCAACAAGTATAGCTTTCTTTCCATTATCACTCAAAGCTTTAGCTCTAAATTTCATCTCATGAGCTTCTTTTCCATTTGCCATCACCAAACCAATAGCCTTTGTAATAATTATATCTTTACTATTATATAATAATAATAATAATAATAATAATAATAATAATAATAATTATACATGTGATAAATATATAAATTAGTTATTTGATTGGGAAAAAATGACAAATTTATACATTTAGTTGTTTAAATAAATGATAAAATTAAAAGAAAAAATAACTAAAGAACTATGATAATTCTAAAAGTTAAAAACATTGAATCCCCTATCTACGTGACTAAGTAGCACACCATATTTGTGTGTGAACTACTCATTTAACCACTTTGAAGGAGAAAAACACATGAGCCACTTACTTCTTACCTTAGAATTTTATTTTTTTGGTTATAAATACGTAGGAGTTAGTAATGCTTTTGTAGACACCGAAGCATCGTAATTTTTTATTAGTTTCCATCGTAATTTTTTATTAGTTTCCATCATAATTTTAGAGTTGCTTTAATGGCTTTCCAAGCTATGTTTCTTTTATTACCTTTATAATCAAAATGACAAGTGCTAGTATATACAATTTCGTATTCGTAAATATCAGCACTTGTCATTTGGATTAGAAAGGTAAGTAAAAGTAATATAGTTTTGAAAGCCATTAAAGCAACTCTAAAATTATGATGCAATAAAAAATTATGATGCTTCAGTGTCTAGAAAATCATTACTAACTCCTATTAATAACCAAAAAAAAAAATCTAAGGTAAGAAGTAAGTGGCTCATCTTGATGAGATAGGGTTCTATTGATTATTTTTAGAAGCATGAAATATTTATTTATGAATTTTAATCCTTATGATTTACAATAGACTTCATTTATGCCAAATCTACAATGCAATGATTTCATTGAAATTTTTGTATGAACTTACATTTTATAAGTAAATTACAAAGGGGGTAAAAAATTATCATTACTTTTTAATTAATCAAGCTCTAGTTTTAATATTCATTCAGACAATAGAATAAGTTTTTTTTTTGTCGTGTAAATATAATTTATATAGTAAGAACTGTGATCGATATATTCGAATGAGAAGTTAAACCCATAATATCTTTTCTTTCACCACAATTGGTGTTGTAAGTTTTCATGTAAGACTCTTTGAAGAAAACAAACAAGTTTTTCACATGGAAGTGATAAATGTGTTAACATAAAATAAAAATCGGCAAGATTAATTTATCATATCCTAATATATTATCAAACTCTAGATTGAGATAGGATATGATAGAATTGTCTTATCATATCTTTTATTCTGCACATCAAACGAACCTGTATAAAGTCTTGATATTTTAACTTTATTGTGTCGATATACAATTTTTAAAGTTATAGTAGAGATAATGTTAACCACTCTCTCCGTCCATATATATAAGCTTATATTGCATTTAATTTCTTGTAATATTTTATGATTCAATTTTACAGGCCTTTGAATGGTTGTGTTTTTAACCAAATTATAATAATATATTTTTAGAGGAATAATATTTTGTTAGTTACTGAATTATCGTAATTTTTGTTGAATAAATTGGTTTTTTTATAGTTTTTTTTTTAAAGATTGATTTATTATAGTTAAAATGTGGATAATGAGACCAACTATTTAGGTATCTTTTGTCAAAAAAAAAAAAAAACTATTTAGGTATCCAAATCTTATGGTATTGAAATAGTTAAACTTTTTTAAAAGCATCTGATCGGATTGATTTATTTTTAAAATTAAAAGTTTTTGGGACCAAATTTGATACATCTTTTTTGGTTACATAATATTTTTTTTTTGAAGGATTGGTTACATAATATTTTTAAAATTTAAATGTTTTGGGAATGTAGCTAATGAACTTAAGATTCCGATATTTAATAACATCGAACCATTTTATTCTCTTTCTTCATTTTTTTTTTTTGTACAATTCTCTTTCTTCATTTTTTTTCTGGTACAATTCTCTTTCTTCATTTTTTTTTTGGTCAATTCTCTTTCTTCATTTTAATACAGAGAATAATGATTTATCATTAATTAAAGTGGTAGTCACCCGAAATTATAATGTCCAACCCCTGTCATAAAGTTGATGGTTTGCAAACAGGCTTCAAACTTATTAAAAACTGATCAATGCATCTTATAAATATTAGTTTTTTTTTTGAACAAAAATATTAAAGTTTAATGGTTACAATATCCTTGAACATAACTTAAGGTATAGACATTATAATATGTAGAAATTGAAGGTAGAGCACCAAATTCTCTATTGTTTACTTTAAATGGTGAAATTATACTTGACCAAAATAAAAAAAAAAATGGTGAAATTATAGCCATAAAATATTTGACCAAAACAATTTATTTATCATAAAAAAAATGATGGTTCTATAATTCAAAAAAAAAAAGAAGATTAATATAAAATTGATTTTTTTTTTGTGGTGGTCGAAATTTTCTGCTTGAAATTACAAAATTCCTACATGAATTTGGTTTATCTCAAATAATTTAATTATTTCTTTAATCGTATGATGAATATAAATGTGTTTTTTTTTTCAACAGTGTACTGACATGCAGACTCAATTGAGTTTCCGTTCGGCCCAATCTAATGGGAGTAGATGAAGACTTTTGGAAAATTCAATGGAATGATCATGGGAGTCATATGTATGAACATTTTACGCAACAAGAATATTTTTCATGGGCCATTGAAAATTATCATAAACTTGATCTTGTATACTTTTTTCAATAGGCGTTGTTCGAGATTCGACTAAAACCCTTAACCTAATCGACTTAGGAAGAAAATTAAAAATGCATTGGAAACGTAACCACAATTACGATGCATCGGGGACAGCTCCAATGGACTACCAAACCAAATCCAAGAAATTAGGATTTGTTATGACATATATTTGAATGAGTACCATGATTGTCCACAAAAGGATACAAAGTGTTTAGATGATGTATTCTAGTACACTTATCAAATAAAGTAGTATTTTATGTTACAAATAATAAAGTTAATGGAAATTCATCATTACATTTAATCATTCACTTGTTTATCTGTGTCTTGTAAATATGACTTATGATAACATAAGTATATTAGACGGTATTTACGGAAATCACAAGAAACCAAAAAAGACGAACTGATTGGATGCCAGCGCCATTAAATGTATTGTTTCTCATCGGGTTTTTCAATGTAATTTTTTTAGTTGCTTAAGTTATTTTTTACAGGGTCAAATTTCTACATAACATTTAAGCAATCTATAAGCAACTTTAATCAAACTTACTCTACCGGTGATCACAATAAGAAACTTACACTTGACCCCATCAATTGATATTTTTTTTATTTTCATTTGATAGTTTCATATGAGATTGAGTAATCAAAATTGTTTTTCATAATCAAATTTTTTGGAATTTGCATTTGAAGCTCCATATTTTAAATATAAACAATCTCAATTGCCATAAAACTTAAAAAATACTTCATCCGTTTTAAAATGAGTGTCGTTTTAGCAAAAAAAATTGTTTTAAAATGAATGTCACTTTTAATTTCCAATGCAATAATAACTTCTTTTTTTTCAATTGTACCCTTTAGTTAATAATATATACTACTTCGAAAGTATTATTTTTACTTTAATGAAAAACAAACCAATAGTTGATTATGATAATTTGGCAAAATAACATCTCTCTTTCTTTTAACTAATGCATTTCTTAATATGTGTGTAAAAACCCGACGTTCATTTTGAAACAGAGAGAGTAATAGATTCTATCATCTCCACCCATCATCATGGCCCGTGGCTTTAGAAACTCATATTTGAGCATCTTTCTTTCTCATGTTTGGTGAGAAATATCACAAACCTGATGTACACTGCTTATGTTGTTTATTCACAAAACAATCAATATATACACAAGATTAGGATCCCAATTATTCCCAACAGTTATACATGAGATTTGGTGAATCATAGAACATTTGGTTTCTATACTTATGCTCCTATGCTTATGCCTTATACAGCTGATATATAGATATTCTTATCATTATGGTGTTACAACTTTTCCAATACATTACAATTTTACCCGTTATTTCTTCAATGATCTATTAGTTATAAAAACAACTAAAAATACACCTTCCCACTTTAAAAAACCACAAATCCTTCAAATTTCAAAACAGGTTCCCAAGACACATTGTAAATCAACAAACATGAAGTAATTTCACATGCTTTTGAGTGTAGCTTGTCATCACGTGCTTGCAAAATTTTCACAATTACTTTCAATCATTAACATTCATGGAACAAAAACTGTCATATTGATATGAAGTACAGCTTCATGTTCATGCATTTAATGTAAGGATAAGCAAAGAGAGATTGCCTCCTAAATTACAAAATACGACTAGATATGTATTCACTAGAAGAAATGTATCACTACAAACTCATTAATCTAAATATAATTTCTAGTCGAAGAACGGACATCAATTCCTTCTTGTCATTGTTCTTTCCAAATCCTACCAGTAACCCTTAGCTTCAACTCTTTCCGGTCACCACCTGAAAAGAAAAGCGCCATATTCCTCTGAATAATAAGACCATCAAAACTGTCGCGGATCTTGCTATGACTTTCCCTGATGCTTCTTGGCACTCCTTGCCAAACCATCTTCCTCCCATTTCCGCCTACCTCTAGACTGTAGCTATAATTTTTTGCTTCACTATCTTCACCCATGAACCGCAAAAAGGCTATGTAGACAGGAGCCATTCCAAGTTGAAAAGTTTCAAAATGTAGACAAAAGTACTTACCAAAACAGCTGAAAACCTGGAAACCAGTGTAATTCAAAAATCATGTGAAAGCCAATTATTTTGTTGAAATAAAAATTAAATGCCTATATAAGACCCTTGTACATATAGTTCTTTTAAAACATGAAGTTACTCAGATGTTCCACAATAGTCAATATTGGAATTTTCTTGTTTATGCAAGTAAAGAGAGTTGCATGGTTAATTACATTGCTTAAATTCTACATTCTCATTATAGCCTAGAAAAATTGGCTTAGTCAATAGAAGGAAAAGCAAAGAAAGTTCAAAAAAACAATACCGTTAACATCCATGTGGCATTTTCAACATCTTGAGGATTTGATTTGACATAACGATGGTTAAAAGTGCTACCGTTGTGCATGTCCACTTTGTGATCTTCTTTCAGATGGGTCACCAAGTAGTTTAAATCACCCACAACAGAGCATTCTGAACCAGCATATGGACAGTTATAGGGTCTATATGAACATTGAGATTCATGTTCTGGCTTGTTGTAGTATGGATATATCCCGATGCACCCAAAATCTTTGAATTTACAGGGGAGTGCAAAAGATGCAGCCACCTTCTCCAGTGCTAGACATCTAATATTTCCCAGCTCATGCCTACAAGTAGGGCACCGGTTATGTACTCTAGGTTTGCAATCCGAGCATATGGTGTGACCATTTGAACACTGCAATAGCAACATAGGTGAAGAAGTTAACTAAATTTTCCAAATATATATATATATTTTTTTGTGGTGTCCGGGGTTCGAGCCCTGAACCTTGCATATATTATGCATTGTCCTTACCAACTGAGCTAAGTTCACAAGGACAAATAAATTCTCTTTTATTTTTAGAGGATATTCAATTTGAATCAAAAGGAAATCACCAATGTTCTCAGAATAGATAAGTGAGGCAAGAAATGGGATGACAAATGTTGAATGATGAAAATAACACCCCAGTACTAAGTTTGTTCTTATGACATACCGCAACGAAAATTGTTTTAGTTTTTAATTACTACAAAAATCAGAATTAATTTTTTCCTTTTCTCCAATCTAATATACAGTAACACCATTTCATGCCCAATTGCTATAAAAACATGCTCTCTCGAGAAACCAAAAAATCAACAATAAAACCATCATAAATAAGTCATAAATAACCTGATGGATTGGAGGGTACATGGCATTCAGGCACACAGGACACTCTAGAAGCTCACGAACACTGCTTAAAACAGTCCCAGTAGGTTTAAGAGCAGTTTGTGCAGGATCATTCACCAATTCACCAACATCTGTTGACTCTTCTTTTTGAGGAGGATCAACATCAATGTTGCTCCGTATATCATCAAAGATTGGATTACTCAATGCCATGCTAGCAAGAGAAATCACCAGCGGCCCTGTGAGAGGAGAAAAGACATTGGAATTAAAATCAATAGTTATTCTTGTTTACTTTCGTTATACTGTTAATATAGCATAAGTAGTTAGGTATTACATCCCCTGGCCTGCTTAAATGAAATGACAAACACTGGGAAATATATCATCGTCTTCCATTGATTTTCTATAACATGATCAAATTTGGTTTCAAAGCAAATTTACAAACTCTAGAACGGATTAATAAGGTGTAAATTTTGACTGACTGAATTTATGAAAGAAAAACAAGGCACATCGAGCATCCAAAAGCACAAACATTTGCCATTGAAAATACAACCCATAAGCCAACCATTTTTCACACACTAATATTCCATCAGGAAATATCATTTATTATTAACATTTTAAACATTACAGCAGAGCTAAGCCAACGTCAATTTCATCCAAACAAGTTCCACTACTTACCAAATCTTATTTCTGGTCTTGGGAGTCATCTTATATGCTTCCCAACTTTAACTATAAAAAGGCAAAAAGATGCTTTCTGATCCATCAAAAATCAATTTTTTCAGAAAGACCTTTATTTTATTTTTAAACTAATCACAAAGACCATTTAAGCAACGAAAAACATTTTTCTTTAAAATTCTTTTTGACTAAACAACAATTCTATTGCCTTATCAGAATACAAAAAGTACTCTGGTCGAGTATCCAATTATATTTTATTTTTTTAAAGTAAATTTGGTATGTATCATTATCGGCTACATGTGGTTGTGTGCTTGGAACAGGTATGTACCCTTGCTTCATGGGAAGTTTATTAGGGCCTAAGAGGTATAACTCCTATATAAGCTGAAGACATTGAGACAGTCAAGTAGAGTAATCAACAGCTAATACCAAACAACTTAATTACAAAATTAACCCTTCTAAGAATATCTTTGAGAATAAGGTTTATTCATGTACCATTTCTATTTTACATTATTCCCTGTGCATAAGAGCAACACAACTGACCAAAAGAATTTGTCAAAATGAAATTTCAGGAAAGGATGGGATGCCATCTGGAGTAATGACTAGTAGAATTGACCATTAATATAAATAATATAGCTCAAACCAAACTCATAAAAAAAAAATGGCAATGAAATCGATATCTGTGTATATATTTAAAAATAAAAAATACAAATTGACATAGTTCTTCACAACTACTAGCTTTGACCAGTCCTGATTAGTTACAAATAAATGAGCCAAAAAAAAAAAAAAACAGAATAGAGAAAGACACAATGTTTATTAACATGACCAGGTCAAATATGGCACTTTGCAGGCATAGGGTCAATGAATTGGTTCTCAAAGAAGGTAGAAAAAAGACAAGGATAAAAAGATGACAAAGACACATTTGAATCATAAATTGTCCCCTTCCTAAGCATTGACTTTGTAATATGAAAACATCATTTGGTAAAATAAGGCCATGGTGCAGATCAATTTGAACACGAATTTCGCAAAACCTATGAAACACGGGCACAGACACCGACACACAGCATGGGCTCCAATAATAATTTAAGAAAATGACATAATTGAATGTACATATGTGTTGGTTTCAGACAGTAACACGTGTCTAATATCAGGACACGCCTAATCCGAGGATTGTTTGTACTTCATTGCACAAAACACACTTGGTATCAAGAACAGCCTTCCTACTGATCAACAATGCTCTTGAATAGCGGCAATGGTGTTGCTATGGCAAAATGGCGTGGTGGATATTTTGACAACTGTCATAAGCAATTTGTGAAGGGATGCCCACCATGGCGATGTCATAGGCCACAATGGCGTGTTTATATAGCAGACTATTAGTCTTCCACCATCGACAACACTTTCGGGCAATCAAAGAGTGATCAAAACAAACCTAAACCTCAATAATCAAACTACAAAGACACCCAACAACCATCAAAATTTATATTATCTCTATAGCACTGACACACTTCTGATCGAAGGCATATCTGGTGTGAGACAAGTGTAAGTGACCAACACCATCACGACACATGCAATTACATTGAATTATATCATATTCTCATATTATTACTGGTGTCCACACATGCCAGTGTCGTGTCCGGTGTCAGTGTTTCAAACTTTCCAAAACACCCCATTGATCAACCAAACAAATTAAAAGGAACCTAAGAAGAAAGAAATTAACCAAACACAAACCTTAAACTTAAACAGAACAAAATGTGCAATCCATTCAAAAAACGCATGGTGATTAAAACCCTAACATTTCAAAATCAAACAAACAACAGATCTATGAGAAAAACGGGGAATGAAACTAAAAATTGAAAAATAGAAGAAACCCACAAACGTAAAAACGATACTGAAGATGAAGGGAAAGAGGAAAAATACCTGAAACGATAAAAATTGATCAGAAGAACATTTGATAGAAGATGAAAAAAAGGGTTTTGGTGGGTTTTGAGTTTTCAACAAACAAAATGAAGAGTGCGCGTTTGGAAGTTGAACGAGAATTTTCAAATTAAAGACATGCAGAGAGAGAGAGAGTGAATTTTCTCGGGAAAATGCGGAATGGAAAAAGTGGAAAAGGGCTTAAAACACATAGTAGGACCCCACGCTCCTTATTCATTTGTTTTATTTTTTATTTTTTAAATTCAAAATCAATTTCTTGCTTTGACTCGAGATTGATCAGACGAGTCGAGTTAAGTTGAACTATATTCCTCGTTTGAGTTTTTTACTTCTCTTACAAGCGGCAATCTTGAGGGGAGAATTATGCCCTTTAGTTATGAGTTCTTTTAAAACTACTTCAATGAATGTTTTTTAAGCTATTGAGCTAAAAAAAATGCATAAAAAGTAAAGTAAAGCAAAATAATAAAGAGATAAAGAATACTAAACCTATTGATGATGTTAGACCATTCACAATGAGAGTGGTTTATCTCTATAACAATTGATAATTTAAAAGGGTATCTATTAGAAGTGTCTCGTATAAGTACTTTATTTCTCCTTGCGGGTCTCGCATGTTTTAATATTAAAATATTAAAATGCGATGATATACAATTAATGAAGGGGTTGAGTGGGTCCTATTTGAAATTATTAGTGGGTCATATTTAAAAAATTTGTATTAAGTTCTGAGTTAGAGGAATTGAATGCTTATTTAATACTACTGTTAAAAAATTATAAATGAACGATGCATAAACATGAAACTCGTTTAATTGTCAAAAAAATGGAGGGCTCCAACGTGGATGCTCTTAGGATACCAAATTCATAGATGATATGATGTTGGGGATATCATCATGTCTTACACTTATCATCGGTTGAGCTACTACATATTTGGTAAATGTGTAGCCA
The DNA here is from genome assembly GCF_051527215.1 of Medicago sativa. Lineage (NCBI taxonomy): Eukaryota > Viridiplantae > Streptophyta > Magnoliopsida > Fabales > Fabaceae > Medicago > Medicago sativa. The sequence goes on along the minus strand of NC_140756.1, from coordinate 30,134,617 downwards.
CAAATGATGAAAATGTGTCTATTAGGTTTTGTTTGGGAGTTTCAAGGGGGAGGGAAATAGAGGACTTTGGGGATGAGAAATAAGGGATTTGACGGAGGGAGTTTCACAAATATATTAGGTTCACCCTTGTGAAACAATTGCATACACACACAAGGGTTTCCTAACTTACACCAACAAAAAACATGAAGGTCTAAGTTAGCAAGTATGCATCTTTTTTATTATGAGACAAGTAAATGGAGTTCGATCGAGAGGTGAGTAAAATTTGACCAAAAATTGTTCCACCATGAATCGAACTCAAGTTCTTCTGAACAATTAGTCTTTTGGGTAAGCAAAACAATGATATGTCATAACTTATAGGTCAAATGCATCCAAAGGTCCTTTAAGTTTTTCGTTTTTCCCAAGTTGGTCCTTTAAGTTTCAAAAGTCCCAAATAAGTCCTTTTAGTTTCTGAAACGTTTCAAAGCCATATAGTCAGCGTTTGAATTGCTATAAAGATGTCAAATTAAACATTAGTTGCAAAGCAATAATATTTAGGTACAGAGAGTAGAACACAATAACTATAACAGTGCTTTTAAGGTTTTCCCTTATGAAATTTGTTGCGTTTCATCACATAATGAAACTTTCATCACATAATTAATGACTCAAACTATGCACCAGTCCCTTTTGCTGCAAATTAATATAAAGATGAAAGTAAAACTGTGATGCTATGATGCCGCATATAGGTGTAACATCTAAAAAGGATACAACGATGCCGCATATAGGCGTAACATCTAAAAAAAACTACACAAAACAACAACACCCAAGGCAAAGACAACAAAAGCTATTATGCTGAAATCCAATTCAAACCATCGAAATTCAGTCCCATAGCCCTGCTAGCAACACACAACAACAAAACAAACCCACCGAACAGCAGAAAACAGACATGGGTAGCAGAAAAAACTGTCACAGAGGCTGCTGCCATCTGCAGCATCAACCACACAACTCAGCAGCAGGAAGCGCCGGTGCTGAACAGAAACACAACAGCACAACCCTGAGACAACAAAACCAAATAAAAACAGCTCAGACTGACGAACACTATGACTTTGAAACGTTTTAGAAACTAAAAGGACTTATTTGGGACTTTTGAAACTTAAAGGACCAACTTGGGAAAAATGAAAAACTTAAAGGACCTTTAAATGCATTTGACCTAACTTATATGCAAATGACAAAACTACCTTGCAATAAAATTATATTTAATTTGTCAGAAAATTTAAATCATATTCATATATTTTTAATGTTTACTTATATTTTTTAAAATATTCTTATTTTTCTATATTAATTACTATTACAATTTTATTTTTAGTTTAATATCAAGTAATTTTTTGTGTATTTTTTTCTTATCATGTTGATTTCTATAGTGGTTCATATTTAGGATTAATTTTTTAAACTAGAGAGAGAAAACAAGATATAATGAATTTCCCGATCAACTTATCATATCATGATGTCTCGTCAAACTTTAAATTAAATTGAGATAAAATACGAACAAATTATCTGATCTTGTCTCATCCTGGTCATCAAACAGACCCTTAGTGGATATTGAAATTAACAAAGACACGTAAATACACCCATGCTAAACCTACCTAAACATAATCTTAGAAAACATGCCTTCACAAACTCTCATTTTCTTATAATGACAAAACTTTGTTTATAAACTTACAAAATATACTTATGGGGACGATCTCCGTGCCTTTACAGAACATCTTTTACCAACCTCCATGTTTTCTCCACCTTTGACATAATAAAAAGAAGAAAAAATCAATGCTAAACTTAGAAGTATCACCATACAATGTACTAATTACCAACAAGCATGCATATATCAAACTATTAAAAAAAATGTACATAGCTCATGGAAAATATAAAGATATTCAACATGAAATATATATTCAACAAATGGCAAATTCATCAACTATAAACCATAGGACAACCAGGGATACATCATAACCAACAAGAAGTTGAACCAGACACCATAACCATAAAGTATTGCAAATATGTCAGGTTGCATCAAGGTTACAAATTAAACATCCAACAAACAGCCCAAACGGTGAGGTTTAAGAGTGATGCGGTGGTGCTAGAGATAACTTGGCAAGCAGATGATCCTCCACCGCTGCCTGGATCATCTTTTCCACATCATCCTTCATATTTACCAAATCATCCTCCGCCTTTGCCAGGGCCATCTTCTCCATTTTATCTGTTACCTTCGCCATCACGGATACGATCATGTTCTCCATATGCTGAACAATCCTATGAACGATCCTATTTTCAAGTACTTGCTTCCAGCTTGGAGCTTGATCAAACGACCCTGCATCAGCTTCTATTGGCCAATTTTCAGAAATTTCAGCTTGTACTTCAGCTTGTACTTCATCTTGTAATTCAGCTTGAATACAAAGACTCATGTATTCACAGGGGAGTGCAAAAGACGCAGCCACTTTCTCCAATGCTAAACATCTAATGTTTCCCAGCTTATTCCTACAAGTAGGGCACCTGTTATGTACTCTAGGTTTGCAGCGTGGGCATATAGTGTGACCATTTGAACACTGCAATGACAACAGAGATAAAGAAGTTGGCTAAACTTCCAAATAAAGTTTCTTTTATTTTTTAGAGGATATTCAATTTGAATAAAAAGGAAATCACCAAAATTCTCATCCTAGATAAGCTAGGAAAGACATGGGATATTGAATGATGAAATTAGCATCATGATATCAAGGGATTGTTTACTTAAAAAATTAAGTTTTCACTTTTTTAAAATTTAAGTTTACTTTACATTGTTATTAAGGAGATGAAAGACACATAGTGAACAATTGTGTTAAAGAGAAGGTGAAAGGAACAATGCATTATTAGAAACAACGAAAACTATGTTTACATTTTTAAATTTCTGACAATACTATATATGTTTTCAAAGTTGTTGTAAAAGAAAATGGTGCGGAAAATATTAGATCTATATGTTTAATCGATGTAAAAAGGAAAACAGGAAACATGGAATAAACGGACCGTAAGTTTGGGTTTATGACATGCCTCAACAACAATCGTTTAGTTTTACTTCCTACGAAAATGAGAATTCAGTTTTTTCATTTTCTCCAACCTAAAGGTCAATTGAGCTTTTGAGGAGTTCTAGCATCGCACTGTTCTCAACACACGGCTGAAGAGTGTGTTAAAGAGTGTATGTTGAAAGAGTGTGTTGCAACTTGCAAGCATAATTCAGTTATCAAATGGGAATTGCTTTTTGAAGAAAAGCTCATTATTTTAATGGTACAAAAAAATACCTTCTCATGAACCCAAAAATTCACCAATAAATCATCATAAACAATTGATAAACAACCTGATAGATTGGTGGGTACATATGATTCAGGCATACAGGACACTCTAAAAGCTCACGAATACTGCTGAAAATAGTCTCAGTTTGTGCAGGATCATTCACCAATTCACCAACATCTGTTGACTCTTCATTGTTAGGAGGATCAACAACACTGTTACTCTGTATATCATCATCAAAGAGTGGATTACTTAATTCCATGGCAGCAAGAGCAATCACCAGTAGCCCTGTGAGACGAGATAAAACATTGGTATTAATGAAGACAAACAAGACACATCAAACATCCAAAAGCACAAACATTTGTCATTGAAAACACAACTTTACAAAAGGTAATCACCATTCAATTATATGGAGAGTTTGCCCACAAGACAACCATTGTTCAACAACAAGAACCAAGTGATGCCATAATCGTTACTCATACAGCTTTTTTAAGGTCTTCCATTGCCTTTAGTAAGTTGACTACATTTGATCTACTCTCCTTACTAAAGAATCCACAAGTCTTCTCTCTACATGCCCAAACCACCTAAGCCTAGCTTCCACCATCTTTTCCACTATAGGTGCTACCCCAATTCTCTCTCTAGTATTGTCATTCTAATCCTATATTATTTAGTCTTACCACATATCCAATGATTCTCATCTCATCTCTGCTACGTTTATTTTATTTTCGTGTTGGTGCCAAAATTTCAAGTCGGCTCACTCGTCTTTATAGTTGTCCATTAAATATTCTCTTCAACTTGAGCGGTACTTTCGTATCACAAAAAACACTTGAGGCCCTCATCCATTTTAACCACCTAGCTTAAATTTGATGGTTTACTTCATCTATTTTTCATTCGCTTTGAACTATGGACCCAAGATATTTAAACCATGTAACTTGAAGTATGATACAATCTTCAGCTTTCACTCTAAACTAGACATGCTTCGCCTTTTGCTAAAATTATATTCCATATATTGTGTTGCTTCTACTCAGGCAAAAGCCATTACACTTCTAAGGCAGAAGACAACCATTTTTCAAACATAAATATTTCATCTGGAAAGATCATTAAACATTAACATTTTAAGCACTACAAAGCTAAGAGAATACCATCAATTTTAGCCAAACAGGTTCCACTACTTACCAAATCTTTAATTTTGGTCTTCGTAGTCATTTTTATGCTTCCCTTCGTAAGTATAAAAAGGTAAAAAATGCCATTGTGCTTTGTCAAAAATAAATTTTCAGAAGGACCATTTAAGCAACAAAAAACATGTTTTTACAAATTCTTTTGGGGTACCCAGCTAAAACCCAAATCTGAGTATCCAATTCTATTTTATTTCTGAAAAACTAATTTTGGTATACTATGTACTAGCGGCATGTAGTCTTGTACTTGGTACATGCACGTACCAGACACAAGATCCCCTTCGATTTTGGAGTAACCTTGCTTCAGAGGCATTTCGTTGGGGCCTAAGTAGTATGACTCATTTACCAGCTGAAGATATTGAGGCCCTCAAGTAGATAACCAACATCTTTGATTTTAATAATCAAATACAGTTTGATTTTCTGAGCAACCAACATCAAATATTAAACAACTTACTTACATTACATCATTAACCATTTTAAGAATCTCTTTGAAAATAAGGTTTAATCATCTACCATAGCTATATTACATTTGTCGAAGTACAAATTCTAGGGAGGCATGGAATACCGTCCGCAACATTGACTAGAAAGTTTTACCCTATTTAATATAAATAATAGAGCCCGAACCCAATTTATCAAATGAAAAGGCATCGTAATCTATGTTCAACAACAATAAAAATGTAAATTTGACAAGGAGCTTCAAAACTAGCTTAGACCAGTCCCAATTAAGAACGAATAAACAAGGCCAAAAGAATACAAGTTAAACACAAAAAACAAACATTTTATTAACATGATCAGGTCAAATGCGGAAGGAACTTTGCAGGCATAGGTTCAATGAACTTGTTCTCAAGGGAGGGAGAGAAAGGACAAGGATAAAAAAACCAAAAAGAAACACTAGATTTGTAAATTGTCCTCTTCCTAAGCATTGATTTTGTAGAATGAAACATCATCTGGTAAAATAAGGCAGGTTTTGTATCTGTGGTCTTGTACATTGACGAAAGACATTACACGGAAATGGATGCAAAAAAAGAAAATTGTGCCGCCAAACACACTTGGAATCAAAAACAGTTTGCCTGCTGGCTATGGCACCGCTATGGAAGAATGGCAAGTGGGATTTTAACAACTACCATAGGCAACTTGTGAAGGGATGCCCACCATGGTGGTCCCATAAGCTGCAATGGCATGTTTATATGACGGATTTTTGGCCTTCAGCCATAAAAAACACTTACCGGCAATCAAAGTGTGATCTAAGAAAACCTAAACCTCAAGAATCAAACCTCAAAGACTCATTGTCCTAATAAAAAAAAAAGTCAAGTGAAAGGAATCCAGCAATCATCCAAATGAAAATGTGTGGCATTGGCACTTCTAATCGAAGTCATGTCCAGTGTCCGACAAGCATCGACACGACACCAACACATGTAACTTACACTAAATTATGTCATTTTCTCAAATTATTATTGGTGTTGACGTGTTAGTGTCGTTTCCCGTGTCTGTGTCATGTTTGGCCTTCAGCCATAAAAAACACTTACTGGCAATCAAAGTGTGATTAAGAAAACCTAAACCTCAAGAATCAAACTACAAAGAATCATTGTCCTAATAAAGAAGAAAGTCAAGTGAAAGGAACCCAGCAATCATCCAAATGAAAATGTGTGGCATTGGCACTTCTAATCGAAGTCATGTCTAGCGTCCGACAAGCACCAACACGACACCAACACATGTAACTTACATTGAATTATGTCATTTTCTCAAATTATTATTGGTGTTGACATGTCAGTGTCAGTGACGTGTCCATAGTCAGTGTCGTGCCCAATGTCAGTGTCATGTTTGTGCTTCATACATACATACCACTAGAAAGCAAACTAAAATAACTTCGCCAAAAATATAGACATAAATAGGCCAAGCCTTCTGCCATTGACAAAATCACTCTCGGGCAATCACAGTGTGGTCTAAACAAAGGCACATTATCAAAACCCTAATCCTTATGTTCAATTAATTCATTTTTTCATATTTTTATCGATGTCAATGTGTCTGGGTCAGTGGTCCATAGAACAAAACAAGCAGTGAAACAACGCAAGGAATCAAAACCCTAACCACAACCAACAAATGCATCACATTTCAAAATCAAACAAGAAAAGAAAAAATTACAAATATTGAAACGGGGAAGGACACAAAAATTGAACCACTATAAAATTAAAATTGAAAAATAGAAGTAGAATGAAGATGAAAAGAAAGAGAAAAATACCTGGATCGATAAAATTGAAGAGAAGAGCATTAGAGAGGAAATTAAGAAAAAGAGGGGTTTTGGTGGGTTTTTAAGTTTTCAACAAACGAAAGGGTATATATATTCGGATCCTGATCAGGTTTGCGCGCCAAAGTCGTCCTAACTTAGGAAAATTCAAGACCGTCGGATTAATCTAGTGCTCCATTTTTAGCCACGTGGCCATTTTATTAATCAATTATAAATTTATTTAACATATACTCCTCCGGTCTCAAATGTAAGAAACTTTTCACTTTTTTGGTTTATTAAATAAATGATGTATGTGGTCTATAATAAAGACAGCATACATCATTTATTGAATGAATCTAAAAAGTGAAAAGTATTTTACATTTGAGACCGGAGGGAGTATGTTAAAGAGGAATCCAAGAGACACTATCTTTTAAACATTCTCTCTAACACTCACTGTCTTATTGAATGAAATTAATGTATGTCTCACCAGTTTAAGTGGAACCCATTTCCAAAGTGTGAGACCAACGAGGGAGTCAGTATTTAAGAGTGTTGAAAAGAGAGTCTTGCTACCACTACTCATATGATAAGAGGAATGCTAGGGACACCCGACACCCTCTTTTAAGCACTCTCTCTAATACTCATTCCCTTGTTAGATGAAATTAATGTATGTCACATTCACTCTCTTTTTTTTTTTTTGGTACAAAAGAGGGCCAAAGGCCCAGCAGAAAACTAAACAACTAATTGAACATGCCTAGGAAAACAAGTCCCAAAAAGATCATCAAAAAGAAATCTATGGAGCTCACTAGGTGGAGACTCCAATCTAGTAACAACAAAAGAGTCTAAAGAAAGGATAAAGGTCGCCAGCCAGTCTGCACAACGATTACCCTCCCTCCAAGTATGACGAAACTGGACATGCCAATCTAAATCCAAAAGGTTACGAATACGCCGCACCAACGTGGGAATGGCTCAACTAAAGTTACAACTACCAGTAACCATATCAATAAGAGTTTTAGAGTCGCTTTCCACAATGAGCTGTGGAATATGTTCTCGCCAAGCCATATCCAAACCAAGGTACATGCCTCACAATTCAGCATGAAGCGCGTCACACACTCCAACCTTTTTAATGTAGCATTTTAACCATCTTCCATCTGAGCTGCAAAAAAGGCCACCACACCTTGAATTTTCTCCACCACCTTTGCAAGCACCATCACTGTTGAGTTTTATCCAACCTTCAGGGGGTTTATCCCAACCCACGTAGATCGTCTCTTTCCGCTGAAGATTGTGATGAGGCGGCAGGGTTGAACAAAGGTCTATCTGCCTAGTAAAGTCTTGGATCACCATGACAGGGTTGTTTGGCAGGTGAAAATCATTTTCAAAGATAGCTTTGTTTCTCCACGTCCATAAGAACCAACAAGATGTCATGAAAATTGTCTTCCAGTTCTTAGTAGTTGCACATATGCCATGCTTGCCGAGGTTGTTGAAAATCCAGTCCCTGCAATCAAAAGTAAAGAAATCAGTCATGAAATAATATGGAACTAGGCGGAGCCATACCTGAGTTGCATAGGCACAATCCCGGAGCACATGAATGGTAGTGTCATCTGCTGTCCCACATCTAGAACAAATTGGAGATATGCCGACTCCCCACTTGCTTCTACGAAAATTGGTAAGGATGCACTCATGAGCTGCAAGCCAGATAAAAGTTTGAATACGATGAGGTCCTTTCCATTCCCACAAAGAATTCCAATCTCCTTCCAAGGCATGAATATCTCCATGTTGCAATCTATAAGCACTTTGAATGGTAAACTGATGAGTATTAGTTCCTTCCCATCCCATAACATCAGGCCCATCTGCATCAATTGGGGTTGGTAAAGCAACCACTTGGTTCACAATATTAGTTGGTAAATTTTCATGCAAAAAAGTTAGGTTCCAATCTCCCTCGGCATTCAAAACATCCCGCATAAAAATTGTAGTATCAATGAAATTCTGGGAAGCTGATGGGTGGAGCTCGCTCCTGTTAGGGACCCACTTATCAAGCCAAAAATTTGTAAGTCTTCCATCCCCTATTTTCCAAAAAATATGGCGTTGAAAATCATTCCAAACTCCAACCAAAGCTTTCCATAGGGGAATCATAAGGCTGTGAGTTGCAGGAAACCATAAAATCATTATTTCTACCATACTTGTTGATAAGAACTCTGCACCATAGCTCATCCGGATTTTTTATGAGATTCCATATCATCTTCATCAAGAAAACCTCATTCATACGATGTGGTCTCTTAAACCCTAATCCACCATCACATTTAGGCTGGCAACACACATCCCAATTCACCAAATGTACTTTACGACCCTGATTTGTGTCTCCCCATAGGAAACCACATTGAATTTTCTCAATCTCATCACAAATAGTTTTGGGAAGCTTAGCGTATTGCATATGATAATACGGAATAGAACTAATAACAGACTTAGAGAGAGTAATTCTCCCCGCAAGACTCAAACATTGTTGTTTCCACCCACTGAGCTTATTTTGGATTTTCTGGACAATGTGCTTAAAATGCCCTCCAGTGGATCTACCAGTAGTCAAATTAGCCCCAAGGTATCTACCAAAACTATTGACATGGGAGAAACCAATGTGAACTAAGATATCATCACGAAGCTGATTATCCACATTTTTAGAGAAAAAAAATCTGAGTTTTTTGACTATTGATCTTTTGACCTGAAGCTTGACAGAAGAGATCAAGGCAATGCATAACACAATGAGCTTGCTCAATATAAGCCTCTGCAAAAAGAAGAAGATCGTCAGCAAAGTCACATTCACTCTCTAACACTCACTCTCTTGTTGCATTAGCATTTGACAATTTTTTCTCACGTTAGATCGGTTTAATTAATCGACATAAATTTCATTGAAAAAATTTAACCAATGTATAAACAAAATTAGGATTGTTTTAAAGTTAGGATTGTTTGCGATTTTTAAAGTTATTAAGTTATCTGAACCACACAATAAATAAAAAACATACAATTTGGTTTGGTTTAACTTTCAAATACTTTACTATTTATACGTTTTATATATTAATCTTTTTTTAATCGTTTCACCCTAAAAATATGTGTGTCTATACATATCCAAAATCTTAAACAAAACTTTCATATAAATTTTGGAAAATATAAAGCAAAACATATCCTATTATCATACCGTAATACCTTACGTTATCAAAATGTAATAGAATATACAATCTTAAGATGCAAGCCCTTGGAAAAGGAGTATGCATATTATATTTGAGAAATTTTATAATTTTCATGATGAGAGAAATGATGATGATAAGAAAAAGAAAGAAGAAAATTAAATGAGAAACAATGAATGAACATTTGGATTTCATTCTTAAAAGTTTAGAACATTGTCAGGAAGTTGATGACTTTCTCAAGAAAAATGAATTGGATGATGAAACTACAATGAATCTGATTATAATGATAATTTTGGACATTTAATATGACAAACTTGTCTCAACATTGGAGGATACAATAAAATCAAAATATATCTCTTCAATCATAAATTGAGTGCTTTCAAATTAATGTGATTCTAAATGAATGATCATGCGGAGAAACGAGAAAATAGAGGAAGATGATCTCATCATTGAACCTTTAGTGAGGAAAGTAAGCAAATGAGATACACACAATTCCAAATCTTATGATACTTGATTACAAATTTGAATTTCGTTATGCAGTGCTCTTGAAATTCCAAATCTTATGATACTTATCAGGTTATCATAAAAAATAAACTAGCACAGTCAAACAGCTCGAATGGTGAGAGGTTTAAGAGTGATGTGGTGGTGGTGGAGATAACTCGGCAAACAGATGATCCTTCATTTAATCCTTCACCTTTGTCGGGACCATCTTTACTCTCCCATCCTTCACCATTTCCTGAACCATCTTTGTTATCCCATCCTTCAACTTTGCCTGGAATGTCGTTATTATCTTATCCTTCATCTTTTCTATCTCATCGTTCACCTTTTCCATCACGATGGACACCTTGTTATCCTTGCGCTGAACAATCCTATGAAAAATCCTATCTTCAAGTCCTTGCATCCAGCTTGGAGCTTGACCAGACAACCCTGCATCCTGAGCTTCACCCTCTTGCATTGGCCAATTTTCAGAAACTTCAGCTTGAACACGAAAACCTAAGTATTTACACGGGAGCGCAAAAGATGCAGATACCTTCTCAAGTGCTAAACATCTAATATTTCCCAGCTTATGGCTACAAGTAGGGCACCTGTTATGTACTCTAGGTTTGCAATCCGAGCATATAGTGTGACCATTCGAACACTGCAATAGCAGCATAGGTAAAGAAGTTAACTAAATTTCCAAATAAAGTTTCTTCTATTTTTAGAGGATAGTCAAGTTGAATAAAAAGGAAGTCACCGGCAAGACATGGGATACTAAATAATGAATGATGAAATTAAAATCGTGATACCAAGAGTTTTCCAAATAATGAATAATGAAAGGCAAGCTAGGAATAATGCATTTTTAGAAACAACGAAACGATGTTTTGACATTTTTAAATTTCTGACAAAGGACAATGCTATATCTGTTTTCAAAGTTGTAAAAGAAAATGGTGTGAAAAATATTAGATGCATATTTTTAATAGATGTGAAAAGGAAAACAGGAAACATGGGATAGACGGACCCTAAGTGTTTGCTTATGACATACCTCAGCGACAATTGTTTAGTTTAACTTACTATGAAAAGGAGGATTCATTTTTTCATTTTTTTCAATCTAATGGTCAATTGAACTTTTGAGGTGTTCTAGCATCACACTCTTCTCAACACACACATACTCTCTAATCAGTTGAAATTTAAATGGATCTCACTAAATTATGTAGGCTTCACACAAATTTTGTGAGATCCATTGAAATTTCAACAAATTAGAGGGTGAGTGTGAAGAGTGTCTGAGAGAATGTGTACTGAGAAGAGTGTGTTGCAAGCATAATTATGAACTTTTTCCGTCCCAATTAAGTTGTCAAATCGGAATTGCTTTTTGAAGAAAAGCCCATGAATTTAATGGTACAAAAAAAAAAAAAGCCTTCTCAAGAACCCTAAAATTCAACAATAAAATCATAATCAATAATTGATAAGCAACCTGATGGATTGGAGGGTACATGCGATTCAGGCATACAGGACACTCCAAAAGCTTTCGAACACTGCTTAAAATAGTCTCAGTAGGACTCAAAGCGGTTTGTGCAGGATCATTCACCAATTCACCACCATCTGTTGACTCTTCATTTTTAGGAGGATCATCATCATTGCTGCTCTGAATATCTTCATCAAAGAGTGGGTTACTTAATGCCATGGTAGCAAGAGCAATCACCAGCCCTGTGAGACAAGATAGAACATTGAAATTATTGAAAGAAAAACAAGGCACATCAAACATCGAAAAGCACAAACATTTGTCATTGAAAATACAGCCCTACAAAAGGTAATCACAATTGAATTATAAGGAGAGTTTGACAATTAGACCAACATTTTTTTTGGAAAAAGTAACTTTGGTTTACTATGTAGCAACTACCAGCTACGTGTAGTCGTGTACTTGGTATCAGACACATGAGCCCCTTCAGTTTTGGAGTAGCCTAATTAGTATAACTCCTTTACAAGCTGAAGAGATTGAGGCTCTCAAGTAGAGTTACCAACATCGTTGATTTTCTGAGTAACCAATATCTTATATTATACAGCTTAATTACATCACATCATAAACAATTTTAAGAATCTCTTTGACAATAAGGTTTAATCATGTACCATAGCTATATTACATTGCCATTGTGCATAAGAGCGACAGGACTGACCAAATAAATTTGTCAAAGTACAAATTTGACGTAGGCATTGAATGCCGTGTGCAGCATATACTAGAAATGTTTTACCCTATTTAATATAGATATAAGAGCCCAAATCCAATTCATCAAAAGAAAAGGGATTGCAGTCTATGTTTGCATTCAAAAAATAAAATTTTACAAGGTGCTTCAAAACTAGCTTTGAATAGTTCTGATTAGGTATGAATAAACTAGGCCAAAAGAATACAAGATAGAGAAAGACAAAACAATCAAAGTTTATTAACATAACCAGGTCAAATGTGTAAGGAAGCTTTGCAGGCATAGGTTCAATGAACTTGTTTTCAAGGGAGACATAAAAAGGACAAGGATAAAACTGACCAAAAAGAAACACTAGAATTATAAATTGTCCCCTTTCTAAGCATTGACTTTGTAATATGAAACATCATCTGGTAAAATAAGGCATGTTTCGTATCTTTTTCTTGTACACCGACAAAAGACATTACACGAAAATGGTTGCAAAGGAAGAACATGTATGCTGCCAAACACACTCGGTATTAAAAACAGCATGCCTAGTGGCCAATAATGTTGTAAAATGGCGGCTATGGCACCACTATAGCAAAATGGTGTGGCGGATTTTGACAACTACCATAGGCAATTTGTGAAGAGATACCCACGGCGGCGGTGCCATAGTCCAAAATGGAGTGTTTAAATGGCGTATTTTTGGCCTTCTGCCATCGTCAACAATTTCAGGCAATCAAAGTGTGATATCAGAAAACCTAAACCTCAAGAATCAAACTACAAAGACACATTTTCCTGATAAAGGAGAAAGTCAAATGAAAGGCATCCAACAATCATCAAAATGAATATCATCTCTATAGCACTGACACTTCTGATCAAATGCGTGTTCAGTGTCCGACAAGTGTTAGTGTCAAACACCAACACGACACACGACACAGACACATGTTATTATATTGAATTATGTTATTTTCTCAAAATATTATCAGTGTCGACATGTCAGTGTCGTGTCCGGTGTTGCATTTCATATATAAAACAACAAAGCAAACTAAAATAACTTCGCCAAAAAAGAATACACATAAATATGCTAAGCTTTCAGTAGTAACGTGAGAAATCCCATATTCCAAAAACATCTTATTGATCAACCAAACAAATAAAAATGTGCAATCCATTGAAAATCGCTAACCTCAACAAATAAATTCATCACATTACAAAATGAAACAAGCAAAAGCAAAATTGATCAGAAGTAAAAGCGAGAATGAAGATGAAGAGAAAGAGAAAAATACCTGGAGCGATTGGAAGAACATTGGAGAGAAAATGAAGAGAAAAGGGGTTTTGGTGCGATTTTAGTTTTCAACCAAAGAAGTGTTTGTAATATTTGATCCGGATTCTTTTTTGCGCCAACTGAACCCTTTACTTTGGAGAATTCATGACCGTCTGATTAATCTAGTGCTCCATATTTTTGCCACGTGGCCATTTTGTAATTTCTTACATCAACATATTTTATTATTTTAATAAAAATACAACATAAAATATCACATTAATCCTCTCAAAAATAATATCACATTAATCTAATTTAAAGAGTAAGACACGTTAGTCCTTTGTATTTTTTTCGTCTGGCATGGTGACGTGTTCGTTAAATGTTCACATGACACTGATAGAGTGTTTCATGGATAGTGACACGTCATAAGCGGTATTTGTACATTTTTTGAAAAAACTATTTGTTTTTTGTTTTTATGAAATCAGATTTGGCAAGGGATGCCTTTTTTTCCTCTACCATATAACCTTCATCTTCTTCCTCACCTACACAAAAATAGAAAGAGTAAATTACACTCCACTCCCCTCAAAGATGCTTGAATTACACTTCTCTCCCCTCTTATATTAAAATATACACTTCTCTCCCCACTTATTCAAAACATTAGAATTTTTTTTAATATGTTTTGAATAAGAGAGGAGAGAAGTGTATATTTTAACATAAGAGGGGAGTGGAGTGTAATTCAAGCATCTTTGAAGAGAGGGAAGTGTAATTTACTCAAATAAAAATGATGGGAGGTAGAGTTGTATATTCAAATCAATGGACACAAGATAAACCAATAATTCATGTGTGAAATCAAGAAATAGGTAATTCTAAAATTTCGTTATGAAAGGATTGCAATTATTAGAGTTGCTAGAACTAATGCTAATTTTGGAAGAGAACTCATCTTTTGCCCTTTGTCAAAGGTAATTGAACTCCTATTTTGGTTTCCCCCCATTTTTCCCAAATTCATTTTGCTCAAATTTTAGGTATTTACCCCCCAAATTTTATTTCAGGTTTATTAAATTGCTGAGTTCTTGATGTTAATTTATGGGTATCTTTGATTTGGATTTGCAAGATCATAAGTATAATTGAAAATTCTTTATCAAGAAGTTTGGAAGGTTGGACCGATGAGGAAGAAGGACAATAAGATGAGTATCAGCCCATGTAAGGTGAAGGAACAAATTGCATCATTAGATCAAGATGCGAAAATTGGTGGTGATGATATTTGAATAGCGAGGGTAATGATAGAGAAATTGCATTGTTTAGCCCATGACAAAATCAAAGAAAATCTGTGAAAGACAAGGTTAATGGATAAATTCAAACTAAGTATGTATGTATTGTTGGTCTAACATGATTATGTATCATTGAATGAAAATGAATGTATGAGGTAAATTATGTGTGTCAATATGTAAGTTTTCGCGACGATGGAGTCAAGACAAAACCCCTTTGAAGTTTTTGTGAATTTTTGGGATCCATGAAGATCTGATGTTAAACATCATGTTGAATAATTTCATATATTGTGGAGATGAGACTAATTCATATTGAATGAAGCAGAATGGCTCTCTTGAATCAATCTTCTCTACTCTCATGTCTTTTATTTATTTTTTATATATAGATTATAAGAAGTATATCAAACACATACATAATTTTCTTTTCATTTAGATACATATTTGATGTTCACTTGAAAATATAACTTCTTATCATTTCAGATCAAGTGATTTATGCATAATTTATATTGTACATGAATATGACACAATTTATTATTATTTTTCATTTGAAAATATAACTTCTTCTCATTTGGGATCACTTGAAAGTATAACTTCTTCTCATTTGGGATCATTTGAAAATATAACTTCTTCTCATTCGGGATCAAGTGATTTATCGGTGCTGACCCATATAAACATCTGAAACGAATATGACAGTGTTTTTTAGGATGAATATGACACAGTATTAAAAATAAAAATAAAATATGATACACTTTAATATATAAAAAAACTATTTTGGCCAATACAAAATTAAATTTTTACTTCTTTCAAAAAAAAAAATTTAAATTTTTACTTTTTAATTAACTGTTGCCCTCTCTCAATTTTTTTTTTTTTTAACTGTTGCCTTATAAGGCGTCTCGTCTTTAATCGTATTAACTGTTGCCTATATAAAAAAAAGTATGAACTGTTTCCTTTTTATTTATTTTTGTATAAGTATTAACTGTTTCTTCTTTTTCCTTCCTTCAAAAAACTGTTTCTTTTTTTATGGCCTAATTATAATACACACACAATTTCATAGAAAAAGTATTAATTTTATTTTGACAAATAGAAAAAGTATTAATTGTCTCGTCTTTTTTATATATAATAATACAATTGTCTTTTTTTTTTTTGAGGAATACAATACAACTGTCTTGTCTTTAACAATAGTATTCTACAAAAAAAAATAGTATTAACCGTTTCCTATATATATGTTTTATCTGAATATATATATACATATTATAAGGAAAACAATTAAAAATTGTTCACCTTTCAAAAAAAAATTAAAAATTGTTCACATTCTTCCAAAATAATATTAAAAATTGTTCACATAATTTTTTTAAAAAAATTAAACCGTCTTTATAATTCAACCATTGTTTTTTTCTTTTTTTTGACAAAATAGTTCAACCATTGTTGAAATCACATTTCACACTAACTCTTGATAAAAAAGCATCTCCCACTGACTATTTATATCTTCAGAAAAAAAAATATTATCCAGGGATATAAATTCATTAAAGAATTTTTAATATACTAGCTTAAATTAATTTTATTCATAGTTCACAATATCATAGTAGTAGATTTTTATTTTCCTCTAAAAAAAAAAATATCATAGTAGTAGATTCAGACTTTACCTGCTAAACAAAAGATTCAGATTTTATATTCTTAAAAAAATATATACATTCAGATTTTACATATTAATATATGAGGTCTAATAATTCGAATTTCACCTTAACGATTTAAGTTTTTATAATTTAAAAAAGACCGTATTAAAAAGTGTGTTTTAATTAAAGAGTACGTTGCTATTACTTCTCTACTATAAAATTGCAATCACGGATTGGGAAAAAGCAACAATTAAATTTCAAACAATATAGTCTTAAGAAAATGTTTAGATATTGTTAAAAAAAAAACATGTTTAGACAAATAAGGTATATTTGCAAAAAGAAAAAACAAGTTTAAAGAAAAATAAAAAGAATAAATGTAACTGGAACAAAATATATAACATCCAACTAATGAAATATAATGCATGTTTTATTATGAATTCATGAAGTAACGAGTTTACATTCAATATGGCTTGGTACAATCAATAGGCTTAAATGTAACAGTATTTTGAACAAGATTATAACCAACCAACAAGTTCTGTTGAGCCACGTTTCCAAAGATGGCTCTTTGAGATGGGATAAAAGCCAAGCAAGCAATCCCATCAGCAACTTTAATAAAGGTACTAATAGAATACAATTTAATATCTGCACCTTTAAAATGTGCAGTGATTAAAGGAGCTTCAAATCCATGATATGCAACATTATAGCAAAGTTTAAATGTACCATTTGGATCCTCAACATGCTCCAGATTAATATATTCTGCTACAGCTGATTCAAATCTATAATAAACATCATAGGGCAAAAATGTAAATGTTGTACCAGAATCAATTATAATGTTTCCCTCATTATTACCACCATATGTAGGTCCTCCAAATTCTATTAATTTGTCTCCCACAGTAAATGCTTCCAATGTTAAGTAGTAACCACTTTGTGCATATTTTTTTTACTATAGGAGTTGTCATAGCCCCATCACCATAAACCACCGCGGCATCGCCGAAATTGAGTTTGCTCGTTGAGGTAGACAACCATGGACCCAAACAATAAGAGAATTTTCCACCAATTGATGTACCCAATTGAGATGGAAGAGACATAGGTCCGCTTCCAAGGCCAACTATACCAGAGCTTGGGCCATGAAACGTCCCTGTATTTCTGTATCCACATCCTATCATTGTTTTGGGAAATGAAACTGAGTAGCCGGTGGTGGAATCTAATGTAAGAGTCTCCACACTAAGATATCCTAGTGAAATTGATCCATCCATATACTTAGAAGTATATTCACAAAAACCTAGTACATCACAAGAGGTTGTTCTCATTGATTGACATGTGTCCGACAAGCAAGGTATGTTTTGGTAACTTGATGATAATGAAGGGTCAAATATAGGTGTGATTTGGGGGTAACATTGTTCACAAGGCTCACATTGAAGCCAAACAAGGTCACTACCTGTATCAACAATGGCAAATACCTTAAATGGTGGGGTACCAATCGAATAACTCATGAGATACTCACCTTTATCAGAGTTTACGGTTGATTGAGGTGTACTAGTGAGAGAATATTTGTAGAAATGGTTGACACGGTTGATGGAACGACGCACAGCGTTGGCAACACTTTCGTATTTGTTTTGTGTAGGTTGGTAGAATGGTGATTTTGATGAGTCACGATGGATGAGTTCAAGAGTGAAACCATTGTTTAGAGCATGAGAAAGAGAAATAATGAAACAAAAAATGGTAAAGAAAAGAAGTGTAAGAAATGAATGTGCACTCATTGTTGAATTGTGAAAATTTGTTATCACTTTTATTTTGTGCAAACTATCTACGTTCTAATTTATGATCTATAACTTAAGTTTGTGTTTATGTATGTTCTTCAGAACGTTTTTATAAGACTCTTTGTGAGATTGTATTGCTGGAATCACGTAGGAAATAGTAAAAATATGGTAAAATGTTTATGAAGCTTTATTATAATTCCTATCTAACATTAATGTGATTTTATTTAAAATTCTACCAAATTTGATTAAAGGTGGTATAATTTCATTCAATGAAATTACTTTTTGATTGTATTAATTGATTAAATTCAACTTTTAATACTACTTTGTTATCTCCATAAATGTTTTTTTGAAAGGCTATTTTCGTAAATATTATGTTAAGGTAAATGGTACCGCACTACTAATTTTAAGAAACACATTTTAAACATTATTTTAGACCATCTCTCGTCAAATGTGAGACTCTTTAACACACTCTCTTAGGTGACAGGTAGCTCGATAACAGAAAATAATAATAGGTGGTTTAATAAAATCATGGAGAGCCTCTGATACCATTTTAAAATATGTAGTTGGGTCAAATACAAGTTCATAAAACTGGTTTATAAGATGATGATTACTCGCATTTATAAACATATCTTCAAGTTATTTCACATCCAATACGGGACTCTTACACTACTAGATATGATAATTTTATTGTTGGTTTCTTGGCCACAATGGTTGTTAATTGTGGCAGGTGAAACTTAATTGTTAGTGGTAAGGTATTTATGCCTAGTTTGTCTTTTGATTTCAATGCCCGGTGGAGTAATCCATCTCTTTGTATTGGTTATTCCACGAGACAATGCCGATTGTTGGCTTTATTTCTTTGCATGGTTTTATTTTATATGTACTTTGACTTTTTCTTTTAATTCCTTGATATACACACCTTGTGTTTAGCTTGGTCTCATTGGTTTCATCCTTCTTTTGGCTTCTTCAAAAAAATAATTGTGGCGGGTTCGGATGAACTTTATAAATTTAATATATATTATTATAATAGTCTCATAATTAAAAAAATATTAAACATAAACATTAATTTATCATTTTCTGAAAAATAATTATTTGAAATATTAATTTCTTCTCACCCCTCCCACCAAATACTTTCTCTCCCCTCAAAACTTCCAAGTAGAACTTATAAGACGGTAAGTCAATCTTATCCAACTTTACCTTCATAATAATAGCTATTTTAAATTGGAAGCATCGAGTTAAGATCATCTCCGGTTTATACTCATTCCATTTGTTCCATTATCGAAGTTTTGGTGTATAAATATTCGACTTATGTCTTCAATTATAAAACTATGCCCATTTATATCATTTATTTACTTCAAAACAACAACAATGAACATTTTCATTTTATTTACAAAACGAAGAAGATCTCAACCCAAAGGATTACTGACATTGATTTTGGCTTGAGACGGATATGAAATTGTTGTAAAAGTAAAATAAAATATCATACAATGGAATATACTAATAAATTTAATACATTCCATTGTATGATATTTTATTTTCAACCATGTTTACAACCATGTTTTTATGAATAAAGGAAAAAAAACACATCTGGTTACATTTGTTTTTATGAAATTGTATGATATTTTATTTTCAACCATGTTTACATTTGAACTAGATGTCAATTTTTTTTTTTATGAATAAAGGAAAAAAAACTCATCTGGTTTATATTTTCTTTAAACTTTTCAATCTTGTTTAATGATTATACGTAATCTTATTTTGAGTATGTACATGAAAACTCAATTTAAGTAGACTATGTAAATTAAGTTTACATATGTACCTACTTAAACTGAATTTAAGTTAACCTCAACAATGTTAATTAACGTTAATGCGTGCGCGCTGCACCATCAAATAACCATCTTTTAGAGTTCATAACATATCAACGTTGCACAAGAACAAAATAGAAACTCTAGCATCATTGAACAAAAAGAAGAAATTCACTTACTTATATGCAATAGGGTATGGATGAAAGATGTTTTGATTCACACTTTAATCTTTTATAGAGATTGATTGAACATCCATGATTGTTTGTGGTGAAAGACGATGAAATTTTAGAGTAACTATGAATGAAATCAAGGTTTAAGAAAATTTATATAAAAGAGCGATTTTGATATTATTGTAAAATTTAAAGTAAATTTGGGTATAATCAGAAATACATAGATGTTGTTGTTAGGGGTTTCAACGGATGTGATGGGTTTTTCGGAGTGGATTTGGTGTGAGAAGCAGACGATAGATGTTTGTATTTTGTTTATGTGGTCATTCACGATGGAGTGAGGTTTTGGCTCAATTTTTGGTTTATGTTGGTTAGAGGGGTTTTAGCTTTGGTTTTGGCGTGTTGATTTGGTTTTGGAGGTTTGTTTTTTATTGACGTTTAAGATGTACAGTATATGCATTTCCTTTTGGGGGTTCCGCCTATATACGACGTCCTTGCTTTGTAGTTTTTGTTTGACCGGTCTCTATTTGTCTTGTGCAAGGACTTGGTTATTAATAAATTTTACCATTAAAAAAAAAATTAAGTTATGCACATCGTCACCCCTTAAGCATTTCTTTCATGATATGCTTGTCTTTCAAATGCCAATAGGAATTGGCCCCGCCTGTTTCTCCCTACTTTCATTCTTCATTGATGCAATTATATGCACCACCATGTTATTTTCTGTCTTTTTTTATTTTTATTTTTTAGCGATACCATGTTTCTCTCATGATCATGAATATTCATTATGAGTGTTGCTATTGACCGGGGCATATTTTATCAAGAATTTATCACGAACAGGTTTTAGCCAATTAAATTTTTTCTTGGCCGGAAATCAAGGTAATTGATATAATTTAAAAAAGGTATTTAGCAATTAGACGGTCGGGAAATTTTCACGATACTATCTTTCGCTACAGTCTACAACTATTTTTTCCCATTCATTATTCATGGATGCAATTTATGTTTTTTATTTATGTCCAAATATGCTCATTAATTTCCCATCATTGTGTTTAAACCATTTTTACATGTTTGGCTTCTTTTTTATTTTATTTTTTATATCCTATAGGTACATGGGTAATGATTGGAAAATTCTACTGTTGAGAGTTTAAAAGACCATGAGATAGTTGATATTGTGTCTAATGATTTAGAAACAAATTTGGAAAGTTCTAAGTCACATGAAACTAAAGTTTATGAGCATCAAAATATTTGTCATGCTGTTGGTATGGAATTCGACTCCATTGAAGGATGTGAAATAATTCTACACATCGTTTGCCAAGAAAGAATGTTTTGGAGTTCATATTCGTTAGACTAAGCAAAATATGTGTATGTTTGTATGCGCTAATTAGTTAAAAATGAAAATGAAGAAGAATCCAATAATTGTATGGGAAAAGTAAGAAAAAACATGTAAGGTCTAATGTGCGGTGATTAGAGGAAAATCATATCCCTCAGTTTTGACACTATAGCAAAGGTCTAATGTTTGACTAGGATCATCAACACGTTCTAATTTCACCAAATCTACCACAGCAGATTTCAAATTAGAGTAATCATCTTTTGTTAAAAGTGTCAATGTTGTACCTGAATCAATAATGATGTTACCCTCATTATCCCCATTTGGAGGTCCCCCAATTTCTACTCTTTTATTTCCAACACTAAATGCTTCCAATGTCAAATAGTAAAAGGTTATTGGGTCTTTTTTCACTATAGGAGTTGTCACAACCCCGTCACCAGATACCATAGCTGCATCTCCGAAATTGAGTTTGCTCGTCGTGTTTGACTCAGTATTTGTCACAAAAAACAATGGCGTTAAACAATAAGAGAATTTACCACCAATTGAGGATCCCAATTGAGTGATAAAAGACGCGGCTCCACCTCCAAGGCCAACTATGCCAGAGTTTATGCCTTCATAAGACATAATATTGTTAGTTCCACATCCTATCACAATATTAGAAAATGAAACTGTAAGTCCATTGGTAGATTCCAATGTAAGAGTATCAACACTAAGATCTCCTTGTGAATGTGAATAATCACCATAATAAATAGAATATTCACAAGAATTTTTGTTATTACACGAGGTATCTTTCACAGATTGACATAGCTTTGATGGGCAAGGAATGTTTTTGTAACTTGACGATTTGGACGGATTAAACATAGGAGTGGTTTGGTTGTAACATTGTTGACAAGGCTCACATTGAAGCCAAATAATATCACTACCGGTATCAACAATACCATATAACTTAAATGGTGGGGTACCAACTGAATAGGTCATGAGATACTCGCCTTTATCAGGTATTACAGTTGATTGAGGTGTATTTGCAAGGGAATCTTTGTAGAAATGATTGGCACGGTTGATCGAACGACATGCGGCATTGACAAAATATTGGTATTTGTTTTGAGTAGGTTTATAGAATGGTGATTTTAAAGAGTCGCGGTGGATGAGTTCAACACTAAAACCATTCTTTTGAGAATGAGAAAAAGAAATAATGAAACAAATCGAAAAGAATAGAAGTGTAAGAAATGAACGCATACTCATTGTTGCAGTAATGTATAGAGAAATAATGATATGGAAATTTTGTTACAATGTTTATGTTCTTCGGTGCCTTTTTATAGACTATCCGAAGGAAATGAAAATTAAGTAGATAAACGCATTATCACATACAGAGGAATTGGAGATACCGTAGCTGAGAGATGGAAGTTATCAAGAATTTATTATAGGGTTATTAAAAATTCAAATACTACTAGATTTGTTGTATGCCATTAAAAAAAATACTACTCCATGTAAGTCTTTTTTGTTTGTTGACAAAAACTAGATATATACGTATACGTGTTGTTTTTATTTAAAAACTCATGCTCCAATTGGATAATAGCTATAATGGATAGAAGTGATAATTTTTAGCAAAATAAGAATCAATTGCGTTTGTGTGTACCAACGGATCATTCCCTCAAGTGTAGGAGTTGTAAGCAAATTGTTCATATATTTAAAAGAAAAAAACATATTAGAAGTATAAAAAAGCCAAAAACTTGTAAAATAAAACAGTTGAAAAGCATAAATAAATTTAAAAAATGAAAACTTTCACTATAAGAAAAACTCCAATGGTACAACGTATGATGTATCTACTCTTTTGATTTGTTAAATGTTTATTATAAGTACTAGCATTCAGACGAACACTTCGTACCCGTGTATCTATTCTTTTGATTACGTTAATATGTATAAATTATGAATGATAGTTTTTATGAAATTTTGATTTTCGTTAAAATTATAGGCATAAATATTTTAGATTTTTCTATTGTAACAAACTTTACTTATCTTTTTCAATTACATTTAACAATGTATTTATAATCCATATAAGGAAAATACATAAGTTTCGACCCTTTTTTTCTTTACCTATTTTAACATTCATTTAAACTATTTTATTTATTATTCTATCTTTTAATAATATTCTTTTAAATTTTAATTAAAAAATAAAATCCCATTAAAATACGAAATGTCCCACTACAATAGACACAATATTATCAATATTATATATGTTAGGGATAAAGATTTTGGGCTGAATTTTTTATAATTCAACCCAAAATTTGTACAGGGGTAATATCAATATTATGATTATCAATATTATACATGGGTATTCATGAAACTTGAATATAGTCAAATTTGTACGTTTTTGTACTTCGTCATTTTATGCTATTAACATGGATGTTGTGAGTTTATTTGCAAATTCATCCTTTTATTTTTAGAGAATTTGTATCGTATTAATCTACTTAATCAATTTATCAGTGTGGGGATTTTATGGCCAAACTTGAAGCCTCGGCTGATGTAGATTTGACCATTCACTCTTCTCCTCCAGAGTTATTACTCCCTTTGTTAAGGACGGACGAAGTAGGATCCCTATTTATTAGACGCTAATTTGTTTTCTTTTTTCTTCTTATGTTTTATTGTTCCTTTGATTTGATTTGTAACAAAACAAAAAAATCTACTTAATCAATTTGAATGAATAAATATCATTTATTTTTTATCAAAAGAAAAGTTACAAAAGACAACGGATGCAATGCTTGGGAGGGTAAAAAGTTCTCAATATTAAAAAGTCATCACTTAAATAACCTTCGAGAGAGAAAGCCTCCCAAACTAAAGTTGGTCGACACACTCTAACCTTGTAACCTAAAAAAATACAAAAAAGAATATATAAAAAATGTGGCCATAAAGTCCACAACGAAATAAAGATATTGTGGAAAAAAAACGTTCTCTCATTTTTTTAGCAAGCCAAAATGAATTATATTAATCACCAAAGGTGACCTATCCCACAGAAGGTGTGTTGATAAAGCGGGTCATAAAGAGTTAAACCACACGAGCCACTAGTAACAACAACATGAAAAACGCACCAACAACAAGAATTACAAAATGAATCCCATGCAAGTTAAGGGATTTCGCCACCAATCATGGTAATTGAATGCAAAATTAATCATCTTTGTCTTTACCACAAAAATGATTGCAACTTAACTTTGTTGAACATGTGATGCAAGTCAATTGAATTTTGGGAACTTTGTCTTTAACACAATGTAAAATCTATTGAAGATGTATTTGAATCTCACATTATTAAGGTTTTCGAGTTGTTGCATGTATCAAAGTCTAGTTAAGAATGACGACGTACGAATTCGACCCAAGACTTACACTAGGCATGAGTGTGGGTAGTGAGATGTATTGGAGTCTTGCATTGCTAAATTTCTCAATTTGATGTATATATGTGGTTGTTACAGTAATTTATTAGGTGCGTTTGATTTCTAAAGAACATTTTGGATTTGACAACCTTTTTTTGAATTCTAAAGAACATTGGATTTGACAATCTTTTTTTGTACCCTATTTGATTTAGAAACTGATTATAAAACTAGACAAAACGTTACCTTTCGTGTCCCTGACTGAAGCATGAGACAATTTTTACGCATAGTATAAACTGTCAAAATATCGAGATACCAATTTTTTATTTTCCAACATATTTCTCTAGTACATATATGTCTAATACTTATTGTTTCACAAATAAAATGCAGCCTCAATGTCTTAGCATTTTACTTTTAGTTTTATTTTGTTGGTGAGGTGTCATATACGAGTCGAGAGGATCTAGAATATCTTAGTTGATAGCTTTGTAATTGGCCTCAGGAAGATAGCAAAATTAATCATCTTGAATGAAGATAACTCACATTTCTATATTACTCGTCATCACCAGAACTCATTCAACCATTGATTTCTTTTTGTTTCTCAATTAATCCCTGGAAATCAATTTTCACGTCCCAATGGGTATCAGACCTTCCTCATGGTACTTAACCAATTGATTTCTTTCTGTTTCTCAACCATTGAGATGTATGATCCATAATAAATTGAAGCACAAAAGTGTTCTTTGCTACCAAACATGGCTAAATCGCGATAAAAAAAATGTCTAAAAATAATTCTCAGGCCAGACTTCAATGTAATCAAAATAATTCTCAAAAATTAGTTGCAAGAATAAGTATACACTATGTCAAGTTATAGTATAAAAACTTATTGCAGAAGTTATTCCTTTGCTGACAAGAGGATCTTCAAATCGGCACACATAGTTTTTTCACACAATGTAAGGATTTCCTTGTGTACTTTTCTTAGGATTAGATGGATGTGGTCCTTGAACAAATATTGAAATGGAACCTTTGGTTTTACATCTAACGAAGAATTTATTGGAGGTTTATTAACAAGGTTATGGATCAATATAATAATAGGAAGTTTTAATCAAGTTATAGCCTTTTTCCTAGCTAATTAAAAAGGCACAGGAATTTATAGGGATTGTGTTTAGCTGTTTGCTTTTAACAATCCCTTTGACAACAAATCATGTCTTTAAATGATGAAATGTTCGTGTCTTTAAATCTTTAAATGATGAAATGTTCGTGTCTTTAAATGACAACAAAGCATCTTAGAGATGATGATGGAAATTTTATAGTGCTGATCGTCCAACACTTTACGAAAGCCTGATATCTCCAGAGGAATGGGAGACTTTTGTAGCTAAATAAAATACTGCTGAATTCCAAGTTAGAATAATTTATTGACAAGTGTTTTTTATGATATTATATAATATATATAATTGAATACCATGTTTTGATAATGCTACTTATTTGTACAGGAATTGAGTGAAAAAATAGAAAGAGAGCGTCAAACGCCCAATACCCATACCGCAGGGGGCGTATGGGATATGCACGCTTAACACAAAAATAGTGAGTATATATAATCAAAAACTATATCATGATGTATTAGATTGTAACAATACTTTTAATTGGTATGCATTTTTTTATCATTTTGTAGCTAGCAGAGACTAAATCTAAAGAAAAAGACATTGATAAATGTTTAAGTTGGAGGGAAGGGTGTGTGAAGAAGGATGGATTGGTTGATGAAAGTGTTTAGAAAGTATATGAAGAATGCGTAAGTATTATTTCTATTTAATTTGCTTCTGAAAATTTATTGTTACTTCATAAATATATTTGCTAGAAGTGGTAGTGGTTTTAATTTATAATATTGCTTTAATTTGTACTCATGATCGTTATTGCTTAATGGTGTTTTTTGGTATATTCAGGTGGAGGAGAGTGAACGAAATTTGGAAATGAATGATGATTTGCTATTTTGGATAAAAATGTTGAGAAGACCAAGAAGATAGATGAAGACTGCATGATACCATAGAAGATTTTGATCTTTATGTTAACTAATTAGTTGTAACTCTTAGAGATATCCATGTTACCATATCAGAGGCTATACATTTCTGACTTTTATGCTACATATACATACATTTTTTATGATATGGTTAAGTTTTATTTGATTAATAATAGTCTCAATTATAATATGCCAAAATTATATATACCTCCCTTTAAATATATATATTATTATTATCATTATTATTATTATTATATATATATATATATTACTTTAATTAATAAAAAACGCTATCTGAAAAGGAAAAAACAATCCGACAAAAAAAAATAAATAAATGATTTTCCTAGCACTTTTTTTCCTTTATAAAGTGTTATCTAAACCTATTGTTACATAGCGCTTTCAAAACAAAAACGCTGTGTTTAAACATGTCTTAGATGGCGTTTATTTTTGAAAGCGCTATCTAAGGAGAACCTTTGCTAGCGCTTTTTGACATAAAGCGCTATATAAACCCTGCTTTAGCTAGCGCTTTATACAGGAAAAAAGCGCTATATTACCTTTACCAGCGCCATTTACAGTAGCGCTTCAAAAGCGCTATCTAAAGCCTAAAAAAAGCGCTATATAAGCCCATTTTTGTAGTAGTGAAAGTATAAGCAATATTGTTTATAGTTATGCAATGATTAGTCCTAAGAGCGTGACTTATTTGTGGTGTCATAAAAAAATGAGTGTTACTAAGAACCTTTTTGAGAATTTGATGAAAAGGAATACCTGCAGGGAAAGTTGCCAATGTTTCATGGTGGAGATAATGCTTTTTCTGGTGGGGACTGCTGGAATATCTTAGACATCTTAGAAGAAAACATTTTGATGTGGGAAATGCTCAAGCTGTCTTTAAGTACCTGCAGGTTTTTTGAGTGGTCCATATTGCACCGACAGTTTCTATATGGTCCACGACGCACATAAACTTCTATAAATAAGTCTGCTTGGTTCAGTTGTTGTAAAACACAACAAAAAACTTTGAAAAATCTTCCGAAAGATATGAACATCAAGAGGTTGCTATGAGCTAGATCTTGATGACCTGGCAATATATCTTTGTCAGTTGGCCAGGCAGCAAGATCTAACTCAAAACAATCCTCTCGAAACATCTTGTCTTTCATCATTATGTTGCAGATCTAATTCGGAAGAGATTCTTATGAACTTGATCCAGGTGACCTGCCTATTGAAATATGTCAGTTGGCAGGCCAGCTGAATCAAGTACAAAAGCACCTCTTCGAACACCTTCCAGAATATTCATCACTTTTGTTATTGTATAGTTTTAAGTTGTTTAATTACTTTTGTACCTTTTTCAAAAAAATTCCTATGTCATTCGCCATGAAAATCTACCAAAAATGAAACTTAAGCACAATTGGTGCTATTCAGATTACACAATCTGAAAATATTTAGACAGGTCGAATTGTATTATTTAAAAACTCTCAGACTAGGTGGATTGTGGCGTTTTATCCAAGATTTGGACGGTTTGTGGTGTGTTTAATGCATTTTTGTTCAGTTGGACCATGAAAAATGTTTCCTTTGACTATAGTTATGGTCTAGGACTGGTTTAAGGCTATAAATAGCCTTGCAAGCTTCATCAATTGCATTCATTCTTCA
This sequence comes from Medicago sativa, assembly GCF_051527215.1. Classification (NCBI taxonomy): domain Eukaryota; kingdom Viridiplantae; phylum Streptophyta; class Magnoliopsida; order Fabales; family Fabaceae; genus Medicago; species Medicago sativa. The sequence goes on along the minus strand of NC_140756.1, from coordinate 30,105,909 downwards.
CTTTTTATCTTTTCTTACTTTTTCTTAAAAAAAATAGTTTTAGGAGCGTTTATGATGTCATGGTCACTGCTAACCGTTCATAGAATCTCTGTCAATGCTTAATAATTTATGCAGGGATTCTACGACGATCAGCAGAGACCTTTTCCATCAAATTAAACATAAAATATATAGTTCGTGTTTTTTTTTTTATTCTAAAATCTGAATTCCCTTAACAATCTAGTTCAGATTGTAAAATCCAAACCAGAGGTATTTTGAAAAAAAATATAGGGCGCGGCGAAAGGTAGTTGGGTGGAAAAAGTAATAGTTTTTTTTTTTTTTTTATGGTTTTGTGTGTGTGGCCAAATATATTTATTTAGATTTGTACACAAGTAAATATACCTTAGCATGGTTTCCATATTATTTTGACCCATTAAGCTCACATATCCATATTCATCCCAAAATATCCCAGGATATTCCCATGCTGCAAACCTTTTATCTACCTTTATATTTATTTTCCAACAACCTTCCTTCATTTTTATCTATTGAAGATTGCTTAAGTTTTAATTGAGCACAGTAAATCTAGATTAGGTGAATGCATTAAAAGTTTCAATATGAGTGTCATTTTAGCAATAAAAAAAAGTTTTAAAATGAATGTCATTTTTCAGTTTTCAATGCAATGTTAATATTTTTTATTACAATTATATCCTCCAATTAATACTATGTACACTTTTTTCGAAGCATTACTTTTACTTTAATCGAAAACAAACCAATTGTTAATAAGCATCTGGTATCACCATGGTCTTATATTTGTCGTTACATTTTCATGTGTTTGGATTAAGAGTTTAGGAAGGGAGGAAAAAAGAGGTGAAGTTTACTTTTCTTTTTTAAATTACAGACAATATAAATATATATTTTTAAATAAATTAAATGTGATTGAAATATTATATGATCATTTATCATGTTTTCATTTCAATTTTTTTAAGAACATTCCATAATGCCCGTAATTTAAAAAAGAAAAGTAAGTCATCACCCTCCCTTCCCCTCCCAAACTCTCCATCTAAACACACACTGATATCTTGTTTCTCCCATGATTAAGTACTTTCATTATTCATTGATGCAATTATATGCACCGCCATGTTATTTTCTCTTTTTATTTTTATTGATGCCCTGTTTCTCTCATTCTCATTAATCATGATCATGAATATTCATTATTCATGGATACAATTATACGTTTTTCTAGTTCTTTTATTTATGTCCAAATATGCTTATTATAATTTCCCATCATTGTGTTTAAACCATTTTTACATGTTTAGCTTTGGCTTATGTTTGTTCTTTTTTTTTTTTTTTTTTCATATCCTATAGATACATGGTTGATGAGTGTGTGAAAAACTCTACTGTTGAGATTTTAGATATTGTGTCTAACGATTTAGAAACAAATTGGAAAGTTCTATGTCACATGGAGCTAAAGCTGATAAGCATCAAAATATTTGTCCTACTGTTGGTGTGGTATGGAATTCGACTCGTTTGAGAAAAATTTCGGTAAGTATACCAAATCGTTATCAAGTAATAAAGTGATAAATGAATGTTGCATCCACATGAATTATCGTTTTAACTAGACAACTAGTGTTACTTATTGATTTTTTTTTGGACAAATAGTGTTACTTATTGATGAAACTATGTTTTATGAGAAAATTTTCAACCATGGAGATAGTAAAACAAAATAAAAAGAAATTAAACAAACTTGGAAGAAAAATTATCCCGATTTTTAACAAATCCCCGACAACAACACCAAAAACTTAATATACCGCAACTGCATGATTTTATCGTCGTAATAAAAATATCGATCCAACAGGAAATGTGAATCTCAAGACTATCTTGTTCCCCTCAGGATGCAAATAAAAACTAGTATTTTTGGTTTTTATGAGATGAATGATTGGAAAATATTTTAGAGATATGCATTGATAAAAATGCCTTGGAATCATTGAAGTTCATCGTTATAACTAGCATTCCAAATTATATTCCATTCTTTTGCCTTCAAAATGCAGGCCTAAGGATGAGATATATCTTTTGTATCATTTACCCTATTTCTAGCAATAAAAAAGTGTCTCACCAACATGTCTCCTGTAACACCCATACTAGACGTATCTAGAAAGTCTAGCATGTGTATTAGTTTAGTACTGGATACATTAAAAATTTACAACAATACAACTACGAATGAACATATATACAACCAAATGCGTTCGTACATAATAATACAACTCAACTTTCTAAAGTATAATAGATGCATCCTTGAATATCCACATCGTCCTGCAGCGGTACGAACGAACACTTGTCGCATCATCCATTTGGCTACTAGCTTGCTAATCCAACCTGTTTATCTGAAACAAATAAGGATTGGGATGAGACTTAATGTCTCAGTGAGTTCCCCTAAATCCTAGGCTATAGGCAACCTCAGGGGAAACCTACGGTCACCACGTGTCTAAAATACAACCTGACGGTTGATTATACGTGTGTGTGGGGACTTGCATACTTAGACGGTCGTGCATACTAGGGCTGTCATAGTCTTATCTCACTTGTTACAGGCTTCACTTCCTATACGTGTCATGGCGGTCAAGGGGAATCTAAAACCGCAATGCCAAGAATACGCTCTACGTATCGAGGCCTAATTCTAACATAATCATGACACGGTTCTAAACCGGACGATTAGGGGAAACCTAAGATCGTCATCGGCATATCTTTCTCTATTTGCTCTAATGCAAAATACGATGTTTCTAACAACGTATCTTATCTTGCTATCATACTAGTTTTGACGATCTACGTCTATGTTTTACTATTCTTGACGATCTACGTCAAGGCTCTATGACATAACATAAATATGTCTAATAAATATGCACAGTCAGATTCATTCATAAGTTAGCGTTTAACAAACAAGCATTATCTGAGTTCATTTTACGGAAAGCCCCGAGTGGAGTAACCCCGAGCGCAATCCCTATCTATCCGATGGAAACCTATCTAAGGTATAACCAACGGCACTCCTGCAGTGACGTGCGGGATCCTTACGGCTAACCCCGTTTCTCCTAATGGAAACCCCTTGAACCAACCTAGTGTGGACACAAGAGACACGACCACTACATCTTGCTTACTAAGTGACATGCGGGTTCCTTACGGCTAACCCCGTTTCACCTAATGGAAACCCCTTGAGCCAACCTAGTGTGGACACAAGAGACATGGAACCTTTAACTTAAAAGTCTTGGTCTATATATATGCATGAGTATTAAATCTATAAATGCTATCTCTTTTACCTCGGATGCCTATACGATCCGACTAGAGGTAAACTATATGCTTGCTTAACTTGCTATGTGAAGAGATGTCTAATCAATTCACATCTGGCCACACTCGTATGGCACTCTAGTTTCTATACGAAGAGAATACTCTATATCACTTCGCATCTAATCAAGCATACTACTCATGCCTAGCATTCTATTCTTTACTAACTACTCTAGTTCTTGACAAGCTATGTCAAGGCTCTACTTTCATCCCATGCCTAGTTCTTTGCTACCCGAGTAATTCGGCTAATCTCTCTTGAATCACTCTTGCCATTCATGTTAAGATTGCCATGATTTTCATTTCAAGAATCGTTTGATGTTATGTGCATTGCCTAGATGTTGTTTTGGGGTTATAAAGTTATAAAACGTTGAAAGAAAAGCTTCAGAATGCACCACAGACCCTGAACTGGGCCAGCAGGCCAAAACAAGTTGGCCAAGTCCAGAGAGCTGCGCTAATAGCTCAGCTGGGGCGTGGCTCATCCTGAGAATTTCGCTATTAGCGTAGATTTCGCTAATAGCGTAGTTCTTCGGGTCTGAGGTACAAAATTTCCAGTTTTGACCCAAAACTTGTCCAGTTTGATCCTGCAATGCACCATAATCATCCATCAACTTATATATACCTTATAAAACGTCTTTCATGGCAATATTAACATGTACAAGACTAGATCAAGGCTAGGGTACTAAAAATCATTTTTTCTCTAAACTTAACTAAAATCATGATTTGCTTGTAATTAAACACATAATCCCAATGGTGGGTTCTATCTAAGAACTCACCTAACATATTCCTTGTGATTCCTCAAGTTCCAAGCTTTCCCAAGTTCAAACCCTAAACCAAGAATCCTTGCTCAATCCTTTCTCTTTGTTGTTTCTTGTCCTTGAAGCTTCTATGATTCTTGTTTGGTTACCAATTGCATGATTTGGAAAGCCTTGGATGGATTGGAGAGGGAAGGAGGGGTGCATATCTAGAGAGAAGGAGGAGAGAAAATATTTTCTCAAACCTAGAGAGAGAAAGAGCAATGGAAAATGAAGATTTTGGCCCCAAAATCACTTATATACCTCTTTGCGTGCAAGTACCAGAATGCCCTACGTCTTGGTCGCGTTTAACCTGACACTGATACATAACTCCCTGCTTGACTGATATTTCATAAAAACATCTTCCGTCGTACTTGACGTTCTGTAACACTTAATCTCTGATATCTAGCTCATACCTGACTTATGCCATTTATAGACATTTCCATTACCCTTACTTTCCATGAACATTTGTCCTCTGACGCGTCTGATGGGTAATATTCCGTTACTGATAAGCGGGATATTACATCTCCCCATTCTCATGTCTCATGGTTTCCATGCTATTTTGACCCATTAAGCTCACATATCCATATTCATCCCAAAATGTCCCAGACTATTCTCATGCTTCAAACTCTTTATCTAGCTTTATATTTCCAATTTCCAGTAACCTTCCTTAATTTTTATTTATTGGAAGATTGCCTAAGTTATTATTAAACATAATAAATCTAGATTAGGTGAATGCACTTCTTAAACATAATTAAACATAAGAAAGAAATTGGGATTATGGAAATGTTGTCATAAAACTTCTTTTCATGATCCTTTATTCGTCATAAGAATGAGCTACCTAAACAAAAAAAAAATATAAACAAAGTAAAAAAAAAAAAAATATAAACAAAGTAAAAAAAACAAGACAACTTTTTAAAATTAAAATTCAAGTACAATAGCTTTTTGGTGGTCACTGATGTCAATCCAAAGCAAGATTAAGCCTATTTACAGGCAAGAGATTACAATATTTATGCATAACTCAATGGTTACATATTTAATACTACAATTACACAATGATCATTCAAGTGCCAAAAGAAAAACCACAAAAATTGAAGTCATTGGGTTGTTCCGGCTGTAGCCACTCACTACGGCTGGCCATAACAGTTTGAGATTTTATGGCTTGATCAATTGTCTTCCCCCGTCATTTGGTAATGGTTTTAGAACTTAACGTTGTGAAATCAGAAGTGTTGCTAAGTTAAAATCCACATCGAAGGGTTTAACATAAATCTCTTGTATTTACCTATTTATTCAAAAGAAAATAAAATATAGTAAAATACAAATAAAACTCAAATAAATTTTTTAATTTATATAATAAAAAACATAACTGAATGTATTGTAAATTATTGAGTTATTACACTGACACACGCACACACCAATGTGGGGTATCATCTAGGTTGTATTGACAAGGTTGATTTAGGTGTTTTCTTTGCAATCCATATCTGATGGACACTGTGCTCAAGTTTTATTAAATGCACTCTTTCATAGTTCTTGGCTAAACATTAAGAGTTGTTGTTGAATTCTTGTTGTTGCATCACTTGAGGATGATAACCTAGAAATATGTTGGTTATTACCATTGACTTTACCCTTATTTTAGTCATTCTTTGGGCGGATGCATGACCTATTCCTTCTTATCTGTGTATATCTAGTCTTTTGTTGTTTCAGTCATCTTTGATTTTTTAATCAAGTCTTAGAAGCCTTTTTGCTGGTTAGTCTTGATTGGTATTTATGAACGAAATTGACAAATGCACCAAATCGTAACAAGTAATAATGTAGTAAGTTTATCGTTCTTCACAGGGATTGTCGTTCAACTTAGAAATTACGAAATCTTATTTTAAAGAGTGGAATTAAAAGATATTTGAATAGGTTTGCAGGGTTTAATTTTCCCACTCAATGCGAGATTAATTAGGTTTATGATTCAGCTATTTAATGGCAGTTAGGGAATCCTTGAATCCCCTTCTGTCTTTGTTGGAATTAACTTAAAAAACAATCAGCTATGTGGTACCAACACAACAATAACCGTCCCCTATTTGATGTTATGGGGACAGTTATTGAGAGTTGCTTAAAATAGTGTTGCCTAAACCTTAAATTGTTGTAGTGGGTGTCTACTGATGATTTATGAAACTGGTATTTAAAACTCCATTAAAGATCTTATGACAATTTGTTAAATAACTCCATTAAAGGAGTTATTACACTGACACACGCACACACCAATGTGTCGTTCCCCAAAGAAGAGAGTATAAACCTTATATTTCAACATAAATTTCATTAACATAATTGATAAATAAGTAATTGGTACTGTTAGGAACGGATAAAGAATTTCCGGTTGTTAACCCTACTTTTCATCTACGGAATAATTTTCAAGATTACTGATGCAGATTTTCAATTGAAAAAGCATTAAGAGCGGTACAAATTTATTAAATCGGTCACAAGAAAAACATAACTGAATGAAAACTTCATTAATTGAATCCAACAAATATGAAGGGATTCATCTCAGAACGCTAATCAAAGAGGTTTAGTTTCAAATGGCAACATATCATAACAAGAGAAAAACATACCCTAGAGAGAACAAGAGGAGGATTGAGATCCTCTGTCTTAGAACTCTGATGTTTGACCCTTGTTTTGAACCGCTAGCTTTTTGAATGAAAAATAAAGTGTTTAAGGGTCTCTATTTATAGCAATGATTACTTATGGTTTTAGAGAATAAAACTGAGCTTTTTCCACTATTTTAGCTTGAAAAACAAGTTGCAAACAATTTTTGTCCGCAGTTGTGCGCAGATGGCACATATAAAGGTGTAAGAGGTGCATGGTCTATGCGCATGGGGCAGTCTCTGTGTGCGAAATCTTGCGTTTTCGTCCCGTTTTCGACCGTTCTTCCGTTTGGAAACTCCTAGGAACTTGAAATGAATTTTCTTCACTTTGTATTGTCGTATCTTCTTAGAATGACACTTTTAGTTATTCCATTCTTTCCAATTATTTTAGAAACTCCTAGCTTAAATATGTTTTTAGTCTCTATCATAAGTATACCAATTGGAAAGAATGGAATAACTAATGGAAACTCCTAGCTTAGTTCTTTAAATGTTGTATCTTCTTAAACTATCATTCTTGTACTTGTAATTATTTTAGAAAGCTTTTCTTGAAATGTAAGTTAGTCGAAATTATTTTATTTCAAGTTAAAATTTTAAAGTATTTTCCCCAAGTCAATTTCCATTTGAGAAGAAAGTATTTAAACTCTTATCATTCAAAATTAGAACGTTACATCTAAAAAAAAACCAATTGGTATACTTATGATAGAGACTAAAAACATATTTAAGCCTCATCATCATATTTTCTTGTAGTGTCGTATTCTAAAATGGAGCATAATAATATTGGAAGATATTGTTTGCTACATAGAGTCCATGCATGCTATTTACATCATAAAACATGCAATCTTTTTACTCATCAATACGGATATAATATATCCACTATAAAAAAAAATTACATGGCTAAAGAATGGGCTTTCCAACTATATTACACTTCAAGGAAGGAGAATATGCGTTGATTATTTAGCCAAACTTGTAATAAGGTTTACTAATGATCTTTCAGCAGATCTTCGATTGCTGCTTATGGCGGATATCATGGATGTTGGTTATCATCGGGGACAATGATAATTAATTTTTATGTTTTTCTTTAGTCTTTTATCTTGTAAGCAAAAAATATTAATAATCGAAGTAATGGTGTGTTAGTTATAGAAAATTTTAATTCTTTTAAGTTTTGACGATATAATATGCTTTCTTATTTAGATATATATATTTTTTTAATATTTGTCGTTCAAAGAATAAATAACATTTCTGTGAGTGTGTAGTGATGCCTCTATTCTGACCTTCAATGTATTTTATTAATACATCAAATAACATGCAGATTATTCTATTTTAAATTCAAGTAGGGAAAGTAAACAAAGTCTACAAAAGTCATCACATTTTGGTACAATCACTAGGTTTAAAGGACACAGTTTTTTGCTGAAGATCATAACCAACCAACAAATTTTGCTGAGCCAAATTTCCAAAGATGACGCCAATTTGAGATGGGGCAAAAGCCAAGCAATTAACACCATCAGCAACTGGAACAAATGTGCTAATAGGGTGCAAATTCACATCCGCACCTTTAAAATGTGCGGTGATTAGAGGAAAATCATATCCCCCAGCTTTAACACTATAGCAAAGGTCATATGTTTGACTGGGATCGTCAACACGTTCTAATTTCACCAAATCTACCACAACAGATTTCAAATTAGAGTAATCATCATTTGTTAAAAGTGTCAATGTTGTACCTGAATCAATAATGATGTTACCCTCATTTGAAGGTCCTCCAATTTCTACTCTTTTATTTCCAACACTAAATGCTTCCAATGTCAAATAGTAAAAGGTTATTGGGTCTTTTTTCACTATAGGAGTTGTCACAACCCCGTCACCAGATACCACAGCCGCATCTCCAAAATTGAGCTTGCTCGTCGTGTTTGACTCAGTGTTTGTCACAAAAAACAATGGAGTTAAACAATAAGAGAATTTACCACCAATTGAGGATCCCAATTGAGTGATAAAAGACGCGGCTCCACCTCCAAGGCCAACTATGCCAGAGTTTATGCCTTCATAAGACATAATATTGTTAGTTCCACATCCTATCACAATATTAGAAAATGAAACTGTAAGTCCATTGGTGGATTCCAATGTAAGAGTATCAACACTAAGATCTCCCTCTGAATGTGAATTATCCCCATAATAAGTAGAATATTCACAATAATTTTTGTCATTACACGAGGTATCTTCCACAGATTGACATAGCTTTGATGGGCAAGGAATATTTTTGTAACTTGACGATTTGGACGGATTAAACATAGGACTGGTTTGGTTGTAACATTGTTGACAAGGCTCACATTGAAGCCAAACAATATCACTACCGGTATCAGCAATACCATATAACTTAAATGGTGGAGTACCAACTGAATAGGTCATGAGATACTCGCCGTCATCAGGGATTACAGTAGATTGAGGCCTATTTGCAAGGGAAACTTTGTAGTAATGATTGGCACGGTTGATGGAACGACGTGCGGCATTGACAAAATATTGGTATTTGTTTTGAGTAGGTTTATAGAGTGGTGATTTTAAAGTGTCGCGGTGGATGAGTTCAACACTAAAACCATTCTTTTGAGTATGAGAAAAAGAAATAATGAAACAAATGGAAAATAATAGAAGGGTAAGAAATGAACGTTTGCTCATTGTTGCATAGAGAAATAATGATATCAAAATTTTGTTACAATATTTATGTTTTTCGGTGCCTTTTTATAGACTATCCGAAGGAAATGAAAATTAAGTAGACAGAATTGTTAATTGATCTAAAACTATCTACATTTAATGGGATTTAACATAATGATGGAAGTTATCAAGAATTTATTATAGTGTTATTAAAAATTCAAATACTACTAGATTTGTTGTATGCCAATAAAAAAAAAAATACTACTATATATATACAGGTCTTTTTTGTTGTTGACAAATACTAGATATATTTTTTTTATGAAAGATACAAATACAATTCTAGATTTATGTTGGTTATTCTATACGTATACGTGTTGTTTTTATTTAAAAACTCATACTCCAATTGGATAATAGCAATAATGGGACATGGGTAGAAGTGATAATTTTTATAAAAATAAGAATCAATTGCGTTTGTGTGTACCAACGGATCATTCCCTCAAGTGTAGGAGTTGTAAGCAAATTGTTCATATATTTAAAAGAAAAAAACATATTAGAAGTATAAAAAGCCAAAACTTATAAAAAAAAAAAAAACAGTTGAAAAGCGTAAATAAATTTAAAAAAATGAAAACTTTCACTATAAGATAAACTCCAATGGTACAACGTATATTATAAGTTCTATGTTTTTGACTTAAATGTTTATTATAAGTACTAGTATTCAGACGGACACTTCGTGCTCGTGTATCTACTCTTTTTATTACGTTAAAATGTATAAATTATGAACAATAGTTTTTATGAAATTTTGATTTTCATTAAAATTATAGGGATAAATATTTTAGACTTTTCTATTGTAACAAACTTTACTTATCTTTCTCAATAACACTAACAATGTATTTATACTACATATAAGAAAAATACACGAGTTTGAGCTGATTTTTTCTTTACCTATTTTAACATTCATTTAAACTATTTTATTTATTATTTTATTTTTTAATAATATTATTTTAAATTTTAATTAAAAAATAAAATCACATTAAAATAGGAAATATCCCGCTATGATAGGCACAATATCAATATTATATTTGTAAGGGATAAAGAATTTCGGCTGAATTTTTTTATAATTCAACCCAAAATTTGTCCAGGGGTAATATTAATATTATCAATATTATACATGAGTATCTCGGAGACTTGAATATAGTCAAATTTGTATGTTTTGTACTTTGTTATTTTATGCTATTAACATGGATGTTGTAGTTTGTTTGCAAATTCATCCTTTTGTTTTTCGAGAATTTGTATTGTATTAATCTACTTAATCAATTTATTAGTGTGCGAATTTCATGGCCAAACTTGGAGCCTCGACTGATGTCGATTTACCATTCAATCTTCTCCTCCAGAGTTATTATTACTGCTGTCAAGGGCGGACGAAATAGAATCTCTATTTATTAGACGCTAGTTTGTTTTCCTTTTTCTTCTTATGTTTTGTTGTTTCTTTGATTTGCTTTGAAACAAAAAAAAATCTACTTGATCAATTTGAATGAATAAATATTATTATTATTTTTTTTCAAAAAAAAAGTTACAAAAAACAACGGATGCAATGACCGTTAATTTATGGAACTTTAATACTTGACCACAGCCCACATGCTTGGGAGGGTAAAAGGTTCCCAATGTTAATTGAATTTTGTGTCTCCCCCAATTCACCAAATGTACTTTACGACCCTGATTTGTGTCTCCCCATAGGAAACCACATTGAATTTTCTCAATCTCATCACAAATAGTTTTGGGAAGCTTAGCGTATTGCATATGATAATATGGAATAGAACTAATAACAGACTTAGAGAGAGTAATTCTCCCCGCAAGACTCAAACATTGTTGTTTCCATCTACTGAGCTTATTTTGGATTTTCTGGACAATGTGCTTAAAATGCCCTCCAGTGGATCTACCAGTAGTCAAATTAGCCCCAAGGTATCTACCAAAACTATTGAAATGGGAGAAACCAATGTGAAGTAAGATATCATCACGAAGCTGATTATCCACATTTTTAGAGAAAAAAATCTGAGCTTTTTGACTATTGATCTTTTGACGTGAAGCTTGACAGAAGAGATCAAGGCAATGCATAACACAATGAGCTTGCTCAATATAAGCCTCTGCAAAAAGAAGAAGATCGTCAGCAAAGTCACATTCACTCTCTAACACTCACTCTCTTGTTGCATTAGCATTTGACAATTTTTTTCTCACATTAGATCGGTTTAATTAATCGACATAAATTTCATTGAAAAAATTTAACCAATGCATAAACAAAATTAGGATTGTTTTAAAGTTAGGATTGTTTGCGATGCCATTTAGTTCGATTTTAAAGTTATTAAGTTATCTGAACCACACAATAAATAAAAAACATACAATTTGGTTTGGTTTAACTTTCAAATACTTTACTATTTATACGTTTTATATATTAATCTTTTTTTAATCGTTTCACCCTAAAAATATGTGTGTCTATACATATCCAAAATCTTAAACAAAACTTTCATATAAATTTTGGAAAATATAAAGCAAAACATATCATATTATCATACCGTAATACCTTACGTTATCAAAATGTAATAGAATATACAATCTTAAGATGCAAGCCCTTGGAAAAGGAGTATGCATATTATATTTGAGAAATTTTATAATTTTCATGATGAGAGAAATGATGATGATAAGAAAAAGAAAGAAGAAAATTAAATGAGAAACAATGAATGAACATTTGGATTTCATTCTTAAAAGTTTAGAACATTGTCAGGAAGTTGATGACATTCTCAAGAAAAATGAATTGGATGATGAAACTACAATGAATCTGAATATAATGATAATTTTGGACATTTAATATGACAAACTTGTCTCAACATTGGAGGATACAATAAAATCAAAATATATCTCTTCAATCATAAATTGAGTGCTTTCAAATTAATGTGATTCTAAATGAATGATCATGCGGAGAAACGAGAAAATAGAGGAAGATGATCTCATCATTGAACCTTTAGTGAGGAAAGTAAGCAAATGAGATACACACAATTCCAAATCTTATGATACTTGATTACAAATTTGAATTTCGTTATGCAGTGCTCTTGAAATTCCAAATCTTATGATACTTATCAGGTTATCATAAAAAATAAACTAGCACAGTCAAACAGCTCGAATGGTGAGAGGTTTAAGAGTGATGTGGTGGTGGTGGAGATAACTCGGCAAACAGATGATCCTTCATCTAATCCTTCACCTTTGTCGGGACCATCTTTACTCTCCCATCCTTCACCATTTCCTGAACCATCTTTGTTATCCCATCCTTCAACTTTGCCTGGAATGTCGTTATTATCTTATCCTTCATCTTTTCTATCTCATCGTTCACCTTTTCCATAACGATGGACACCTTGTTATCCTTGCGCTGAACAATCCTATGAAAAATCCTATCTTCAAGTCCTTGCATCCAGCTTGGAGCTTGACCAGACAACCCTGCATCCTGAGCTTCACCCTCTTGCATTGGACAATTTTCAGAAACTTCAGCTTGAACACGAAAACCTAAGTATTTACACGGGAGCGCAAAAGATGCAGATACCTTCTCAAGTGCTAAACATCTAATATTTCCCAGCTTATGGCTACAAGTAGGGCACCTGTTATGTACTCTAGGTTTGCAATCCGAGCATATAGTGTGACCATTCGAACACTGCAATAGCAGCATAGGTAAAGAAGTTAACTAAATTTCCAAATAAAGTTTCTTCTATTTTTAGAGGATATTCAAGTTGAATCAAAAGGAAGTCACCGGCAAGACATGGGATACTAAATAATGAATGATGAAATTAAAATCGTGATACCAAGAGTTTTCCAAATAATGAATAATGAAAGGCAAGCTAGGAATAATGCATTTTTAGAAACAACGAAACGATGTTTTGACATTTTTAAATTTCTGACAAAGGACAATGCTATATCTGTTTTCAAAGTTGTAAAAGAAAATGGTGTGAAAAATATTAGATGCATATTTTTAATAGATGTGAAAAGGAAAACAGGAAACATGGGATAGACGGACCCTAAGTGTTTGCTTATGACATACCTCAGCGACAATTGTTTAGTTTAACTTACTATGAAAAGGAGGATTCATTTTTTTCAATCTAATGGTCAATTGAACTTTTGAGGAGTTCTAGCATCACACTCTTCTCAACACACACATACTCTCTAATCAATTGAAATTTAAATGGATCTCATTAAATTATGTCGGCTTCACACAAATTTAGTGAGATCCATTGAAATTTCAACAAATTAGAGGGTGAGTGTTGAGAAGAGTGTCTGAGAGAATGTGTATTGAGAAGAGTGTGTTGCAAGCATAATTATGAACTTTTTCCGTCCCAATTAAGTTGTCGAATCGGAATTGTTTTTTGAAGAAAAGCCCATGAATTTAATGGTACAAAAAAAAATGCCTTCTCAAGAACCCTAAAATTCAACAATAAAATCATCATCAATAATTGATAAGCAACCTGATGGATTGGAGGGTACATGCGATTCAGGCATACAGGACACTCCAAAAGCTTTCGAACACTGCTTAAAATAGTCTCAGTAGGACTCAAAGCGGTTTGTGCAGGATCATTCACCAATTCACCACCATCTGTTGACTCTTCATTTTTAGGAGGATCATCATCATTGTTGCTCTGAATATCTTCATCAAAGAGTGGGTTACTTAATGCCATGGTAGCAAGAGCAATCACCAACCCTGTGAGACAAGATAGAACATTGAAATTATTGAAAGAAAAACAAGGCACATCAAACATCCAAAAGCACAAACATTTGTCATTGAAAATACAGCCCTACAAAAGGTAATCACAATTGAATTATAAGGAGAGTTTGACAATTAGACCAACATTTTATTTTGGAAAAAGTAATTTTGGTTTACTATGTAGCAACTACCAGCTACATGTAGTCGTGTACTTGGTATCAGGCACGTGAGCCCCTTCAGTTTTGGAGTAGCCTAATTAGTATGACTCTTTTACAAGCTGAAGAGATTGAGGCTCTCAAGTAGAGTTACCAACATCGTTGATTTTCTGAGTAACCAACATCGTTGATTATACAGCTTAGTTACATTACATCATAAACAATCTTAAGAATCTCTTTGACAATAAGGTTTAATCATGTACCATAGCTATATTACATTGCCATTGTGCATAAGAGCGACAGGACTGACCAAATAAATTTGTCAAAGTATAAATTTGACGTAGGCATTGAATGCCGTGTGCAGCATATACTAGAAATGTTTTACCCTATTTAATATAGATATAAGAGCCCAAATCCAATTCATCAAAAGAAAAGGGATTGCAGTCTATGTTTGCATTCAAAAAATAAAATTTTACAAGGTGCTTCAAAACTAGCTTTGAATAGTTCTGATTAGGTATGAATAAACTAGGCCAAAAGAATACAAGATAGAGAAAGACAAAACAATCAAAGTTTATTAACATAACCAGGTCAAATGTGTAAGGAAGCTTTGCAGGCATAGGTTCAATGAACTTGTTTTCAAGGGAGACATAAAAAGGACAAGGATAAAACTGACCAAAAAGAAACACTAGAATTATAAATTGTCCCCTTTCTAAGCATTGACTTTGTAATATGAAACATCATCTGGTAAAATAAGGCATGTTTCGTATCTTTTTCTTGTACACCGACAAAAGACATTACACGAAAATGGTTGCAAAGGAAGAACATGTATGCTGCCAAACACACTCGGTATTAAAAACAGCATGCCTAGTGGCCAATAATGTTGTAAAATGGCGGCTATGGCACCACTATAGCAAAATGGTGTGGCGGATTTTGACAACTACCATAGGCAATTTGTGAAGAGATACCCACGGCGGCGGTGCCATAGTCCAAAATGGAGTGTTTAAATGGCGTATTTTTGGCCTTCTGCCATCGTCAACAATTTCAGGCAATCAAAGTGTGATATCAGAAAACCTAAACCTCAAGAATCAAACTACAAAGACACATTTTCCTGATAAAGGAGAAAGTCAAATGAAAGGCATCCAACAATCATCAAAATGAATATCATCTCTATAGCACTGACACTTCTGATCAAATGCGTGTTCAGTGTCCGACGCGTGTTAGTGTCAGACACCAACACGATACAGACACGTTATTATATTGAATTATGTTATTTTCTCAAAATATTATTAGTGTCGACATGTCAGTGTCGTGTCCGGTGTTGCATTTCATATATAAAACAACAAAGCAAACTAAAATAACTTCGCCAAAAAAGAATACACATAAATATGCTAAGCTTTCAGTAGTAACGTGAGAAATCCCATATTCCAAAAACATCTTATTGATCAACCAAACAAATAAAAATGTGCAATCCATTGAAAATCGCTAACCTCAACAAATAAATTCATCACATTACAAAATGAAACAAGCAAAAGCAAAATTGATCAGAAGTAAAAGCGAGAATGAAGATGAAGAGAAAGAGAAAAATACCTGGAGCGATTGGAAGAACATTGGAGAGAAAATGAAGAGAAAAGGGGTTTTGGTGCGATTTTAGTTTTCAACCAAAGAAGTGTTTGTAATATTTGATCCGGATTCTTTTTTGCGCCAACTGAACCCTTTACTTTGGAGAATTCATGACCGTCTGATTAATCTAGTGCTCCATATTTTTGCCACGTGGCCATTTTGTAATTTCTTACATCAACATATTTTATTATTTTAATAAAAATACAACATAAAATATCACATTAATCCTCTCAAAAATAATATCACATTAATCTAATTTAAAGAGTAAGGTTGTGTTTGGTAACGACGAAAAGCTAGCTTATAGCTTCTTGAATTAGCTTATAAGCTTGTTGGATCAAAATATGATGTGTTTGGTAACAAGCTTTTCTCATGAGCTTATAGCTTTTTACGAGAAGCTATTTCAAGTAGCTTTTGAGCTTGTAACTGATAGCTTTTTATATTTTCTTCCAATTTTAACCCTATTAACTACCCATGTTCATGTTTATAACTTCCACGTTTTTCCTTAAAAAAAAAGAAAAGAAAATGCCACACTTTTTTTTCTTTAAGGAACGCTTAATATATATGTATTTTTTTTTTTTAAGGAGATGCTTTATATTTTGTTATAACTAGCCACTGTACACCACGCAAAAATAACTAGCCTATTGTAACGTTGTAAAAATTTATATATTCTAGCTCACATTTTGTTTCCACCTTCCTCTTGGGATTCACAAAAGCATAGATCAAAATTATTTGTGAAATTTCTTTGAGGATTAAAAGTCGAAGAAATTTTTTATGGAGACTAAAATCAAAAGTTTGAATATTTACAGAGACTAAAAACATATTTAACCATAAATTAAAATATTAAAAAATAAATACATTAGAAAAAAATGGGTGTGTGTGTGTATACATCATGTCCTTTTATGTCATTTTATACTTATCAGCCACTTCAACAACTAATTTTACCAAACACATTATTTATAATAAGCGAGATTTTCAGCTATAAGCTATCAGCTATCAGTCATCAGCTATCAGCTAGCTTTTCAGCTATCAGCTAGCTTATCAGCTAGCTTATAACTTATTTTTACCAAACAGAGCCCAAGGGAACAAGTCTTCATGCATGTTATGGACATAGTCAACTAATGTCTTGCTTATACAGTTGATTTGAAAGTCAACTATCATCTACCTATGTTCTCCACATTCCTATTTTTGAGGGAGTGGATGTTTAACCACGTTTTCCCCTTCAAAGGCTGTGTTTGGTAACGACGAAAAGCTAGCTTATAGCTTCTTGAATTAGCTTATAAGCTTGTTGGATCAAAATATGATGTGTTTGGTAACAAGTTTTTCTCATGAGCTTATAGCTTTTTACGAGAAGCTATTTCAAGTAGCTTTTGAGCTTGTAGCTGATAGCTTTTTATATTTTCTTCCAATTTTAACCCTATTAACTACCCATGTTCATGTTTATAACTTCCACGTTTTTCCTTAAAAAAAAAAGAAAAGAAAAACTGCCACACTTTTTTTTCTTTAAGGAACGCTTAATATATATGTATTTTTTTTTTTTAAGGAGATGCTTTATATTTTGTTATAACTAGCCACTGTACACCACGCAAAAATAACTAGCCTATTGTAACGTTGTAAAAATTTATATATTCTAGCTCACATTTTGTTTCCACCTTCCTCTTGGGATTCACAAAAGCATAGATCAAAATTATTTGTGAAATTTCTTTGAGGATTAAAAGTCGAAGAAATTTTTTATGGAGACTAAAATCAAAAGTTTGAATATTTACAGAGACTAAAAACATATTTAACCATAAATTAAAATATTAAAAAATAAATACATTAGAAAAAAATGGGTGTGTGTGTGTATACATCATGTCCTTTTATGTCATTTTATACTTATCAGCCACTTCAACAACTAATTTTACCAAACACATTATTTATAATAAGCGAGATTTTCAGCTATAAGCTATCAGCTATCAGTCATCAGCTATCAGCTAGCTTTTCAGCTATCAGCTAGCTTATCAGCTAGCTTATAACTTATTTTTACCAAACAGAGCCAAACTGACTTTGGGGTCATCTCTATTTTCGTAAAAATCTTTTTAACCACTTCCTTTATCATGACACATATGTAGGAAAGTTGTTATATAGCCTTGGACTTGGTCAAATTTGCATTGCATCCTCTTGAAATCTCATTAAATATTACCAACCCTAATAAGACCTAATGGCAACCTCCAAGTCCATTAAAAAGGTTTGACTATAAAAATACTTTAAAAAAAACTCAACATTCATTGGTTCCAAGAATCTAGTGAAAAACTGAAGTTTGTTAGCCAGTCAGCACATTTGTTGCCTTTAAGCCAAGTGTGAATAACTTGAGTATGCCAATCCCGACGAAGAAGCTCTTAAATATGTCTTATCAATGAAGGAATGACTCCATTGATCTTGTAATTGTTAGTAATCATATTGACAAGCACCTTCGAGTCTCTCTCTACTATCAGATGAGACAAACCTTATCTCCTGGCCATGTCAAGCTCAATACAGAGGCCCCACGTCTCAGCATGTAAAGCGTCATAACCTCCAACTTTGCGACTAAATCCTTTAATCCATTTACCGCCAGGTTGTCGAAAAAGTCTGCCACAACCTGCTAGCTCCCCATTACCTTTACACGCTCCATCACAATTGATTTCACCCAACAATCAATTGGTATCTTCCATCCAATATACACAGTTTCCTTGTGTTGAAGATTGATTTGCAAATGATTCTGAAAACTTTCTTCAATGAACTTGATGTAATTTTGGATAACATAGGTTGGATTAGTCGGTCTTTGGAATCCTTCTTCAAAAATTGTTTTATTTCTCCATATCTACAAATGCCAACATGTCGTCATGAAAGATGTTTGCCACATAGACTCAAAAACTCAATTCCATCTTTTACTAAGGATTTTGAAAACCTAATCCCTGCAATTAACAACAGAAAATAAATTAGTTATCCAATTAAATGACACAAGTTTAGACCATACCTGAAAAGACGATGTGCAGTCACGAAACATATGAAGGACGATCTCATTTGCATTCCCACAACAGGGACAATTAGGCGATATACCCACCCCACCTAGTGTAGAATAAATTAGTCATGATAATTATCTCTAAATAATAACCAACATATACATATACACATTAAGTAAATATAAGCAAAAAGAAGGATCAATAAACTTATATGTTCTTAATATTTTTGTATAACTAGGGTACTGGCATGGCTCTATCAATATCCTTCACCAACAACTCATATCTAATCTGCGAAATAGTAACATTTATATAACCTGAGGCGTGATGAAGTCATTGCCCTTAAGGATTTATCCGCCTCATAAGCGCATATCCTCCCATCATTTTTAGAATTAACTTTTGAAATAAATAAAACTCTAAAATTACAACACCTACTACGACAATTGTTAGTGAAAATACAACCATGTACCACTAACCACATGAAAGTTTGAATACGATGTGGACCCTTCCATCTCCAAAGGATTTTCCAATTCCCTTCCACACTAGACTAGTTCTGAATAAGAAGATTATAAGGACTCTTAATCGAGAATTGACAAGTACTAGTGCCTCCCTATCCTATAGTGTAGACTCATCAACTTCAGTTGGTGTAGGGAGCGCTATCATTTTATTTGCAATGTTGTCAAGAAGATTTTCAAACAAAAAAAAATTATTGTCCCAATCTTCAAAGGAATTAGCCATATCCTTAA
The DNA here is from genome assembly GCF_051527215.1 of Medicago sativa. Taxonomy (NCBI): domain Eukaryota; kingdom Viridiplantae; phylum Streptophyta; class Magnoliopsida; order Fabales; family Fabaceae; genus Medicago; species Medicago sativa. The sequence continues at coordinate 30,086,311 of NC_140756.1, read as the reverse complement.
CATTAAGAGTGTATCGATAAAATATTGAGTAGCAACAATGATAAGAGAAAAATTGTTTGACCCCATTTATTGAAAAAATATTTCTTCCCCAATTATCCACACTATACTTCTTCCCTAATCATAAATACTATATACGAAATAAATGAGTAAAAAAATGAATTAACTTCAATAAAAAAATGTATTGCGTTGTATGAACTGTCTCTTAAGTCCAAGCTCAACTGGAAAAAATGTCGAAATTGTTAGGTTGGACTTCATGATCGGGATTCGAACCCCGGCACCCTCCATTTTTGTGTGTGTGAGTTTATGATGACTTTGTCATTTCGTCTATATACCAAAAAACACGTGAGATACAATAATAAATTTAATAAAAAAGATTTTTTTTTAAAAAGCTAAACTAGCTCATCCAAATTTACACAAACTAGACGAACAAACTTCAGAGTCTCAAGTCAACAATATCAGGCCAACCCAAATGGATTTCAAAAGGAGTTTAATTGATATGCATTGTGAGACTAAAAAAGTTTTACATGTGTCATCCAATTATGACACCATATAGATAATTGTAGATATATTTTAGTAATTTTAGTAACTACACCCTGGTCACCATTATAAGTAAAAATTGACATTTTATATTCATTCTATAAATGATGTATGTTGTCTTTAGTATACATCACATATATCATTTATTAAATGAACCTAAAATGTTAAATTTTACTTATAATAGTGATCGGATGGAGTACATAAACATAAAAGTGTTATAATAATGAGACGCGATAGAACACATGTATAAAACTTTTGGGTTCAATATATGTTTTTGGTCCCAAATTTTTTTTTCCACTTTTAGTCCCTCAAAATTTCAGTCATAATTTTTTGTCCTTAGTTTTAAGTGCCCGTTTGGTTCAGCTTTGAATATAATTGATTCTGAGAGAATTGATTCTGATAGAATTGATTCTGACAGAATTGATTCTGAGAGAATTGATTTATGTTTGGATACAATTATGTAGAATTGATTAAACAAAATGATTTATGTTTGGATGCAATTATGTAGAATTGCTTTTGAATGTATAATTACTAAAATAGACATAGCTAAAGGAGAATTGATAAAGAATGAGAATTGATAAAGGGCAATAAAGTAAAATAACATGTTGTAATAATAAAATATACAAACCTATACACGTTGTTCAAGGAGAATTGATTCTAGAAAAGCTAGAAGCTAGGATTTGTAGCTTCATGGAGAATTGCTTTTGGAGGATAAAAGCAATTCTGAAAAGCTGAACCAAACACGTTGTTTTTGGCTAGAATTGCTTTTGGCACTGTAGATAATTGATTTTGGGCTAGAATTGCTTCTGAGAAGCCAAACCAAACAGGCCCTAAGTCAACTCATGTATAGTCTTCATATTTTTAAAAGAAATTTTTTAGGAGTATTTAAAATATTATAAGAATCTCTCCCAAAAAAAAATTGGAATTTTTTAAAAAAAAACATGAATTAAAAATTGATTTTTTATTTTTTGGTGCTTAGAAATTCAAATTTAATTTATACAGTATTTTGTTAAAAAAAACTATTTTTTATCAATACACTATTTCTTCCCCAATTTAAACATGCATGGAATTCTTCATTCAAAAATATGTAGATTAGACACGAGTTGACTCAAAAGTATAGGCCAAAAATGCTGATTGAAAATTGGGGAAGATTGATCCGTTGACCGTTGTACAACGGTCCTGAAGCAAGATTTTTTTTCTTTCCGATTCTGTCAATTTCGTTCCTTCCTTTTTTTTCCTTTCGATCAACTTAATCCCTAAACATGTGACATCTTACTTGACAAGCCACGTCACCGGTTAAAGTCCTACGTCATCACCGTTAACGACCCAACTTGACGGAGGGACTCGATTGAATGACATTTGTAAAATTTAGGGACCTATCGACTATTTCGAAAAATTTGGGGATGAAATTGACCGATACATACAAATTTAAAGACAAAATAACATATACACTCCTCGTACTTGCATTGTATTTTTACAATAAAAAGAGAGAAAAAAATAGTGGTACAAATATCATTACCCACGTAAGATTCATATGCAAACACATGGATTTTTTAAAAAAGAAAAAATGTGGATGGTACCATAGATTTGAAGATTGAGAAATGATAATCAACTCAAAAATAAAAACAAAGTAAATGAATAAATCATTTTATGAAATATAGAGACACAAGTGTAATTTTGGGAAACAAATGAAAATAAAAGAACAACAAACGTACGAGTTCTGAAAGAGCTAGGTTAGAAGATGGAACAAGAACATGGAAGGTTTGAAAGGTTCTTAACATGGACATCACACCTTGGAATATCAGATTCAACAACAACAAACACCGACCATTCTCAACACTCTCTTTCCTCTCTTGGTCATTCTCTCTGCGTTTCTACCTTTCCTCACTCTGGCGGGTAACTGGCAATCAAAACTTTACATGTTTTCTTTCTTTATTACAATTACAAACTTTGCATTTGTTTTCTTGGGTGATTAATCAAAGGGTAGTGAAAAAAATGATGCTTTTGACTTATATTGATGTTATGAAATTTGACCATTTTTGTTGTATTGTTTTGGAGAATGTTGCAGTAGAGGTTTGGGTGCTGTGAGAGATCTTAAGAGGGGAGAAATTATTCTCAGAGTTCCAAAATCTGCTTTAATGACTAGTGAGAGTGTTATTATTGAAGATAAGAAGCTATGTCTTGCTGTGAATAGGCACTCTTCTCTCTCCTCTGTTCAGGTTTTTCTTCTTAACTTTACTTGAGCCAAGTTTTTGTTCTGTTCATGTTTTTTTAGGTTGTTGTAACTGTTTTTGCTTCATAGTAAATACTCAATTTGATCCATGAAATAGTAGGAATGTATCAAGCTAGTTCACTGCATTAACAATATTTCAAAATGATACACGACATTGCAAAATGTTAATCGGATTTGTTCCTCTGTTGGTATTCGTAGGAACTGTAATGACATTAAGTTTGTAATGTCAGAGATGCATCTGAAACTAAGTAAATAATGTTTAGAATACATTTGATAACAGAGTCTGATCAAGAGACGGACCTAATTAACAGGTGCTAATGGATAAAGCCAATAGTTTTTTGTATTTAATTCTTGAAATTGTAAGGAGCAGACGATCTGCTCCCTGCTGTTAATGAAATTACAAAATAATCATTGAAAATGAAATTTTTCTATTCCTCTAGTCCCTTTAGATCGGTTAATTTAGTCATAAAGATTGCCTTCATGAGTCCAATGTGATGTATGATTTCAATTTAGGGATCATTAGATTTTGTTTTGTTCACGTGTTACAACAGTGGAGCTGCCTAGGAGGAGCTTTCAATTTAGGGATCATTAGATTTTGTTTTGTTCACGTGTTACAACAGTGGAGCTGCCTAGGAGGAGCTCCAAGAATACTCTAAGACTTAAATGAAAATACACTGTTCAGACTAGAATCAGAATGAGCGTAAGTGCCTCCTAAGGGTCTCCTTTTATAGTCCTCAATTTGTTGACTTGATGGGCCTCTCGTTGGTTGGCTGGTACGGCAACAACTGTGTGTGAATTAGGTTGCAGCTCGTCCGTACAGGGCATGGGAAGCTGAGATGCGTTCTTTAGAGATGTTCGTTATTCGTACCTGACACGTGAAATCAGAGCATACATAATTACATAGCTTACGTCACTGTGCCGCGTGGCAGGTCGTGAGACACTTGAATGGGACCACAATAAGCTGATTTGCACAGCCCAGTTGGGGGCGCGCTTGGCATGGTTGGTGTGACTATGGTCGTCTATACCAAACCACAGTCCACCAAACGTCAAGCCTGTTAAGGCGTAGACATTTGTTCTCTACCTGATCGACCCATACCAGTTTACAGTCCACCAAATGTCAAGCATGTTAAGTTGTAGACATTTGTTCTTCATTCAAAAGACCCATATCAGTCCAGTTCATAAACCAAATTGCCTGAAGTGTGCAATGTTAGAGACTAATGGTCTGTTTGGATTGGCTTATTTGAGCTTATCTACTGACATAAGTGTTGTGAGACTGTTTGGGAGAACGTTTGAAAACAACTTATGACATGTCTATAAGTTGTTTTCAGCTTATTTTTATAAATTCTCCAAGATAGCTTATGAAAACAGCTTACAACTTATACAAAATTTAATTTAATTTTATCCTTTTGCTATAGAAATAACTTATACATAAGTGCTCATCATGATAAGGGCTTGTGCTTTAAGCTGCAAATAAGTTGTGTGTCCAAACAGGTCTAAATGGTCAAGTTACTCCTCTTAATTTTAATTACCTTCCATTGGTTATTGAACCAATCCAATTTTTTTGTTAGAATTATTGTATGCATGGTTAAACCAAAGCATTGAGCCCACCTGTTAGGATTTGGTTTCATCACTATTGCTGTGTTACTGTTATGCACCGTTAGTTTTTTACTTTATGCTTATTTCCGAGCTTTTTTATATTGCAGATATTGACTGTTTGCTTGTTATACGAAGTTGGTAAGGGAAAGACTTCAAGGTGGCATCCTTACCTCGTCCATTTGCCGCAAAGTTATGACTTGCTAGCCATGTTTGGTGAATTTGAGAAACAAGCCCTGCAAGTTCAGTCTCTGTTAGAATTTTTTAGTTTATCTCATTAGGTTAGATTATATCTTGGCTAATGATACTTATCAGAATGTGATATGTACTTTATGTTATAAATAACTCATCTTTATGTTGTGGTTATCAGGTGGATGAAGCTATGTGGGTCACAGAAAAAGCTGTACAAAAAGCTAAATCAGAATGGAAAGAAGCTCATGCCTTGATGGAAGAACTGATGTTTAAGCCTCGGTTTTTAACATTTAAGGCATGGCTTTGGGCTGCTGCAACGGTTAGAAACTTGTCCTCCCTTTTATTTTTGTTTTGGTTTAATGACATTGTTGTCAAATAGTTGCTATAGCGTAGCAGTGTGGTTAAATGGTGGTCATGGTGCCGCCATGGCAGAATGGCGAGGCAAATTTTAGGACAATCACTATAGAAAATTTGTGAATGAATGCCCACCATGGAGTCTCCATGGGCTGCAATGACGTTTTATATGGTGGACTTTTGACCTTCCGCCGTTGACAACATTATAATGTAGCGAAATTTGAACAAATCGGTATTGTTCCACTTTACGCTACTCAGTATGAAGCGTCGTCAAATAACGGATAGAGCGGCGCTATAGCACTGTAGCATAGAAATTTGAACTATCCTCTATTTTATGTTATCGGCGATTGACATCATTGGTTAATGATATGTACCATTCTTGAAATCTTTTGCTTGCCTTTCTGGTACTTGGATCAATGTTGTAACAGACTTATTGGGGCTAATCTTTTTGAAGTCATGTTACATACATCAAATCATTACAATGATTAGAGAAATAGTTTGATTGAACATTGATTCATTTTGTGTTCTTGGTACATCAGACACCATTTTACTTGTCATGAGTAAATCAGAGCTCACACTATTTCTCTATCATCTAATCATATTAAACTCTCAAAAACCAGATATCTTCTCGGACATTGCATATACCATGGGATGAAGCTGGTTGTTTATGCCCTGTTGGTGACTTGTTTAATTATGATGCACCTGGAGAGGACCTATCTGGTATTGACGACGTAGATAATTTTCAATCAAATGGAGACAAGAATGGAATGGTAGACGAAGAGCATATTGATTTTCATTCTCAGAGACTAACTGATGGTGGGTTTGAAGAAGATGCTAATGCATATTGCTTTTATGCTAGGACAAATTACAAGAAAGGCGATCAGGTAGTGCACAATTCTTGGAAATTTTAACATAACCATTAGGTTTACATATTCAATTTAACATGTGAATATTACCCTGAATAAATTTTATCATAAATTGTACATGAAGCTAAAATTCCAGAAACAAATTGTTGCTTGTCTTATATGTAGACTACAAACTATTACAGGGACTGATTTTCTTCTTTCCGTATAAATATTTTCTAATTCGAGTCAAAATTACACTGTTGTTTTCGCTCTATCTTCATTCCACTGTTTAGTGGATAAGGCATGACAAGTTACCTTGTTTTCACCAGGTTCTATTATGCTATGGAACATATACAAATTTTGAGCTTCTTGAACACTACGGATTTCTCTTACAAGAAAATCCAAATGACAAAATTTTCATCCCTTTGGAACCTGCTATGTACACTTCTACTTCATGGTCTAAGGAATCACTCTATATCCATCCCAACGGAAAACCTTCGTTTGCGCTACTAGCTGCGTTACGACTGTGGGCAACCCCTCATAATAAAAGGAGGTCTGTCGGACGTCTTGCATATTCTGGTTCTCAACTGTCTGCTGACAATGAAATCATCGTTATGAAATGGTTGTCGAAAACTTGTGACACTGTCTTAAAGAATATGCCAACATCTATTGAAGACGATACCTTACTCCTGAATGCATTGGAGTGTAGTCAAGACTTTATAACTTTCATGAAGATTGTTAAACTTATGTCATTCAGGGATGAAGTTTATACCTTCTTAGAAGCTCATAATGTAACAGACGCACTTAGTTTTTGTGATGTAATTTCATCTATGAAAACGAGAAGGTCAATGGATAGATGGAAATTAGCCGTCTCATGGAGGCTCAGGTATAAGAGAGTCCTTATTGATTGTATCTCTTATTGCAATGTAATACTGGATTCTTTCATGAAATGATGTTATGATTAATTGTTGTAATGCAAATAAGGTTTTTCCTTATTTTTGTAAGGGATATGATTTACTGGAGAGTGAAATAGGAAAGTCAACCTTGTACAACAGTAATCTGAGCTTTTGCTGATGTGTCTCAATAGTTTTTTAGTTAAAAAATTCATTGATGTCAATGTAGTGTTTAGATTTTAAATGATGGGAATGCAAATTTTATAGCACTATTTAACATTCATTTTCTGATGGTAAGAGTTGAACGAATCAAAATATAGGCCATGCCAGAAGCAACTAAATGTGTAGATTATAGTTCTAAATGTGAGCATGTTTATATATTTACATGTTTATTTCAATGACAAGATTAGTACCGTTTAAGATGATGAGTTAGAAATATGTTCTACTAGTGTATTTACATCACAGAAAGGTTGTTTGGTTTTACAAGTACCAACGTTAACAGAACATTTAAATTCAAAAATCTCCTATCACTCATTCGATAAAGGAAATGTGTGGCATACTAGGTGTTTTATACTTGCGACAAGGTCATGAACACTAATGCTTACAAGACACTTGATAAAGAATCGTATATAGTAATTATGTGTGTAGGTTCTTTAAAAAAAAAAACTCTAGTCTTTATTATGGCTTATCTTCTCATTATAAGAAGTGAAGCCAAACACTATCTTAAAAGAGTTGTTAATTAAAAATGAGGCTATTTATATACCAAACTTAGTTATGATTTTTTGAAAAAGTTAGAGATAGATGGGGAGTTTATGACATCTGTGCTAAATGTTACGATTCATTCTTGCAATTCTTGCCTGTTTCTTTCGTAATTTTAGAGCTATGCTAAACGTTACGATAAAATTTGTCCACGAAATGCAAGAATAGGTACGTGTCAAATTGAAATATTGATAGAAGAATAACTTGAGAATTGTTTTAAAGAAGTCAAGATCAAATTGAAATATTCATATTTTTATGGACCAAATTGACGACGTCTTACAAAGTCAAAAATCATTTTAATGGTTTACTCAATTTCATTTTTTTTTTTTGAAGATGAACCCAAAACTATTGATCCACGCTATAGAGCTCTTACATTAGAATTATACAAGTTTAGTTCATCGACAAACATAAATGTTACTATTATATAGTGTTCATAATCGGCGACCAATTTTTTTATATGGTAGTTTTTTTTTTTTTGATTTGAGAGATTTTATATGGTAGCTAGTGACCAATCTTTTTATTTTTATCATCGTATTAAAACCTATTAAGTTAGAAGAGATTCTTCACCATCTCATAAAACGCTAATCACTATAATATTTTTTTACGAGTATCTATTTATTTATTTTTGAACAAATTACAAATATTTATTTAGAATTTTGAATTTTGTACAAATATCTATTTAAATTAGAAGAAATTTCTTACCATCTTAAAAAAAAGAAAGAAATGTTAATCACTACTCCCTCCATCCCAAACTATAAACAAAACTAAAAAAAAGTCACACTTATTAAGAAAACTAAAACATAAGAATTTGGAGTATAGTTTTTTGTGTTTTCTTTGAAAAAAAGTTTTATAGGAAAATGAAAAACAATTTTCATTGGCTATTGGTTATGGAAAAAATGAAAGAGAGAGAAAATTGAATGTAATTTGCATTTAATTTTATGAGAATAAACAAAAGTTTTTCTTGAAAAATAGATTTTTTAAAAAAACAAGATTAAATAGGATAAAAGTTTGTCTTTTTTTCTTATATTTTAGGACAATGAAAATGAGTTTTTTTTGTTTATATTATGGGAAGGAGGGAGGATAATTTTTTTGTACGAACATCTATTTATATTTTTTTAACATATTAGGAATATTATTTAGTTAGAATTCAGAATTTTGAACCAAAAAATAAAATAGAATTCTGAAAACCGGGAAAAAAAGAATTGTGAATCCCAACAAAACATATAAATATATTGGATTCAGTTATGAGTCAGTCAGTGTTCACCGAACTTGGGAGAGGGAAAATCCGAACGAAGAACTTCGACGAACCAAAAGGTACCATTGTTCTTGCAACTTTGAAGTGTTCTTCGTTGTTTCTTCAAAATTTCTAAGTTTTCTTCCAAAATTTTGATTCAATTCTTTCAAACTTGCTTTCAATGTGGAACAAAAGTTATTCTATGATCTTGCTTTTTATGGTTGTGGAATTGTGTTGTTCATGGAAATGATGTGATGTGGAATTATGGTTTTTAATAGAATTTTATAGAATTTAGACTATCAATTTAGGGTGTCCGTAAACTATACAAATGTAATAAGTAGTCTTTAAAGTGTATAAAAATTGCCAGTTTAGTCCCTAAAGTAAATAAAAATATATCAATCTAGACTTAGTCCGTAACATATTAATAGCAAAGACTAAATAGGTGGATTTTATACTCCCTCCGTTTCAAAATGAGTGTCGTTTTAGGTGTTTACACACATATTAAGAAATGCAATGATTAAGAGAAAGGGAATGGTTATTTTACCAAATTATCCTTATTAACTATTGGTTAGTTTTAAAAGTAATACTTTGAAAGTAGTGTGCAGAGTATTAATTGGAGGGTACAATTGAAAAGAAAAAGTTATTATTGCATTGGAAACTGAAAGCGACACTCATTTTGAAACAAATTTTTTTGGCTAAAGCGACACTCATTTTGGAACGGAGGGAGTATAATTTATGGACTATTTATTATATTTACATAATTTACGAACTAAGTTGAAGTGAAAGTGATATTTTAGGGACTAAATTGATGGTTTATTCTTTTGGGAGGTTAGAAGCTAGTATACCAATGATGATGTGTTAAGTGGAATCTTAAGTGGGGTGTGAGCATGGGGGTTTGGCGTGTATGTGAAGATAGGAAGGAAAGGTGAAGTAGCTTGAATTTGCATCGAGTCTATTATTTATAGGTGTTATATACACCCTCCGGTCATTATTATAAGCAAAAATCAACATTTTAGATTCATTCATTAAATGATGTATGTGATCTATAATAAAGACTATATACATCATTAATTGAATGAATCTAAAATGTATAAAAGTGACCGGAGGGTGTATTTTTGTTGGAATGTTTTACCTCTTTTTCCTAACTTTGAGTTTATTAGGCGACAAACAAATGCAGCAGTTGACAGTTCACACCCTTGCTAGGTAGGCTACATCTTCGACTAGTCGATACCTATTTCTTTTGGTGAATATATTGATTTGAAATGCAATAAGTTCATTTTAGTCAAAAGAAAAACATGCTAGTTTTTGTTAAGTGCTGAATCATTTGACTGATAAAGCCGGTCATAGACTATGGTGTATTTATCTTGCTCTAATCTCAACATGTCTTCTGGTTTGATTAGTTGGTGTTGATATATCTGTTTCTTTAACTGTTTTCTTTCTGTTCTCTCCCACATATGTATAAGCTATTTTCCTTTCTTTTTGTAGTTACGTTGTTGGTTTTGGTTTGGACATATATTGGTTATTTTTCTAACGGACCAGTTTCTGTTAAAATTAGTTTAGGGACCTATTTCAAAATCCACAAGTAGTTCAGAGACTTGCAAAGTATTTAAACTACTTTCTTATTTTTATCATTATTAGTCAAATGTTCTAATGGAGGCGGGTACCGAAGACTGTGAAGAGACCGTTGATTCCTCAGAAGATGTTAATGAGAAAAATTCAGTTTCTGTGATGATTTCCGACTCAAATGCATTTGATTGCTCCATTTGTTTTCAACCCTTGAGTATCCCTGTGTTCCAGGTATGCATGTAAATTGTTAATTTTTTTAATAACAGTTATTTTTTTACTTGAGAATGGTTAATTTGTTGCCATATTTTATGCAGTATGTATGTTTCTGGTGATTAAATGTGATATTCCTCCTACTTTACCAATAAATGGTTTTAACTTTACCAAAGAAAACTTCATACCCCCTTTATATATTTTTGAGGAAAACAATTTGCGAATCATGGAGTTTGGAGAATGATTAATATTTTCTGTTATCCTGTGGTGCCTGTCTAATTTTCTAGCTCAAAGAAATCGAGTTCAAATCTCTATTAATAAAGCATGAACTGATGCATCCCTCTTACCTTACCTGCATAACATGCTATTGCTAGAAGCCTTTGAAAGAAGTTATTACTTATTTTAGTTGATTTTATTCTAGATAATGATTAAGAAGCTAATTTGATGAGTTCTTGTATGTTGCAATTCAGTGTGTTAATGGTCATACTGTTTGCTCTACCTGCTGTGATAAACATCGGAACAAGTGTCCCAAATGCTCAAAACGTATTCGCTTAAAACGTTGTAAAGCCATTGAGAATCTATTGCAATCTTTCGAAATGTCATGCCCGAATGAAAAACATGGCTGCAAGGAGACAATGCGTTACAATGAGAAGAAGAAGCATGAAGAAGAATGTATGTATATGCCATGTTACTGTCCCCTTTCAGGTTGTGACTTTGTTGCCTCATCAGAAGTGTTGTCCAACCATTTCAGCCACAAACACAAGGATTCTCGAAGCACATTTTCTTATGGTCACTCCTTCATCGTCTCCTTAAAGTCTAATGACGAAGCCATTGTTCTTCAAGAGGAATGTGTCAGCAAGCTGTTTATCCTCAATAATAGTATTGTGAGTCTGGGAAATGCGGTCAGTATTAGCTGCATTGGTCCTAACTATTCTTAGCCGCGGTATCAGTATGATATATTGGCCAGGTCTCAAATATGCAGTTTGAAGTTACAGTCTTTTCCGAAGAATGTCCAACGCGTTACTTTAGCAGCTCTTTCTTCAAATTTCCTCGTGATTCCATTTGGTCATTTTGGTTCTTCTGAACTTCTCGAGCTAGAAATTTGCGTAACCCCCAAGGTACCTCCTATCTCTTCCTTTTCATTACTTTGGTTGTTTTTCAAATTATACTATCATTTTTTCTTTCACCTTTTGGATTTATACTCTAGAATTTTATCTCAAATTCATCCGTTTTTTTAAATGCCAAAGACGGTTGTTAGTGTTTTGTATTTGTATTCGTTTTGGACTAGTTCCTGAGATATCAGTATCAAATATTTAATTTCTTTCATCCTGTTGTGTTGCAGTAAAGGTTGCAATGGATTTTTGTTTTCTTTCTCGTGGTTTTATTAGTGATTAATTTGTTGGCAATCGTGTCACAGATGCAAATCTTCATAAAGACCCTGACTGGAAAGACCATCCCCCTGAAGGTGGAGAGTTCATACACAATAGCAAACTTGAAGGCGAAGATTCGAGACAAGGAAAGAATCCCAGTGGATCAGCAATGTCTGGTCTTTGCCAGTAAGGAACTAGCTGACTGCCAGACCCTTGCCAATTACAACATCCAAGAGAAGTCAACCCTCAACCTCATTCTCCGTTTCGGTTCCAGATCCTTACCATAAAGATAATTACCCTAGAAGTAGATATTAGAAAGTATTGATAACATAAAGTGTTTGACTTTTGCTCGTTTTGTTTTATATTGAGCTGTATAGTTATTTTTTACTGGGGATGGTTTTCTGCAATTGAGGAAACAGATTTCGTTTTTATGATTAGCTGAAATTGTACAGAAATTCTCATATAGATACATGTAAATCAGTAATTACTCTTGCAGTATAGTCAGATTGAAGCTTAATTGTAGCACCGAAGTATCATCGTGATCAATAAAAAAGTGGTGAATTTAAAAGAAAGCAAGACTTTTATGTGATTCTCTGATGAGTGAGACAAATTTACGTACGTGATTTGAAGTCTAGCCAGATTGTTAGTGAGTCATTCTTGTTTTGGTTAATGACTCTGTTATTTGTGTTTTGGTTAATGATAGGTATCATTTTTGATTTTTTCTGTGTACCTCGTCTGGTACTTGCTCCAATGTTATAACAGGCCTATTTTGGCTAATCTTTTTGACTTACGTCAAATTATTTCAATGATTAGAGAAAAGGTTTAATTGAACATTGATTTTTTTTGTTCTGCTTAATACATCAGATGCCTCTTTATGCACATTACATGTCATATTAATAGCTATTTTACCTTTCATGGGTAAATCAGAATTCACACTTTATGATCTAAACTCTAAAAAACCGGATATCTTCTCTGACATTGCATGTACCATGGGATGAAGCTGGTTGTTTATGATCTGTGGGTGACTTGTCCATGTAACTGCGTTATCAGATGGAGAGCAGATTGGTTTACCTTTCAGAGACTAACAGACGGTGGGTTTGATAAAGATGCTAATTCATATTGCTTTTATGCTAGGAGACATTACAAGAAAGACGATCAGGTAGTACAAAGTTCTTGGAAATTTTAACTTGTAAGTTGGTCATATGTTTGTTTGCTGTTTTATTTCATTCAGTTAAATTAAAGTATATATCTTCATTTTCTGTTTTATAACTTATTTGAATGACAGTATGTATTGGCAAAAGTTCTTTATGTATGCAAATATGAAATATAGAAGAAATAATTTGACTGACTCCGGTAGGCTGTATCAGGTGCAAAGTAATCGGCAAAAGATTTCTGATTTGAGCGGTCATGTTTGAGTTTTGAATTATTTTCTCTTGACTCACGTTGATTCATATTAGATGTAAAATGTGATAATTGTGCCTATTTGGTTAGGATAGCGCAAAGCATATCCTAATTAACGGTATCTTTTTTTTTTCCTTCCTTATATTAATTGATGTATATGAATATTGGTATAGAAAAGTATAGGAAGAGGGGAAACTAGGCACACAACAGAAGACCTTTTAGTAGACGCGGATCACTTCTACAACTCAAAGTATCCCGTGTTGCTTGGAGATGTTTAATGTCATCCATTTCAAGTAGCATTTCCATGTAAGTCATATTTTTAAACCATCAACACAAACTCAGACACAATGAACCAATGTTGCCAGAGATTTCTATAATTGGTATTGGCTCAAATTTAATAATTAATTAATGTATGACTATAAGCAGAGGTATATTTATACGATGTTTCAGCACTATTTTTGTTTTGTCTATATTTAAATTCTGTGTTAAGGTGACAGTTAAAATTATTTCATTGAAACATTTAAGAGTAAATAAACTGTATATATAGGATAATGATAGGTCTGTCAGTTATGAAGTTGTTTGTTAGTTATTGCATATAAATAGAAAGAAAGGGGTAGAGAATGGCCTCGTCATTTGACAGTAATAGGGTTTTATGGCCTTACTTGTTCTGTAAGCAAAGGGGTTTCTTTCCCATTTTCCAGCAAAAGGATACATATTCTATCAGATAATTTACGAAGCCATGAAATGTTGGTGCTAGGCGGAGTTGTTTGCGTCTATCACCATCCTTTTACAATGAGTTTTGGGCTCCATTCTCTGCCAACTGTGAACAGACAATGAAAACATAGATCAATACTAAATTCCAAAGCTTTATCACACATCTTGCAATTAGTAGAACAAGCAACTCCACAATATTGTAACTGTAGTCTACTTGGAAGACAATTGCGATACACGTGACAAGAAGTTTTTCACCTTTGGTGGAACCTTTTTACGCCAAATAAGATACCATCTCCCTGCAACCTAAAAGTGAGAGGTATCAACAAAATCATTAATACATAAACGATACACGCTATATATAAAATATCCTCTTGAATCAAAGTGAATAAGGGAGTAGGAACGATTTTGGTGGTTGTACTATGATGAAATAAAGAGTGCACTAAAGGACCATTCCAAGATTTTGTTGACGCTACTAACAAATGAGCCACTAGTAGTTGTCCAAAGAAGCATGGATTGTAATTGATATTTGGATTTCATCTGTCACTTAAACCAATTCTAATCCCTCACAAAAATTTGAGTCATCACTAGCGTGCCACCCCTACTTGTGCCTTCATCGAGTACGGGTTTAGTACTCCAAATGCTTTCCACACATAACTGGAGTTATGGAAGTCTAGCACCAAATAAATAACTCGAAAATAACTTAGCTTTTGAAAAACGAGTGGTAAAAATAACATTTTTTTGCCAAAAATATTAATAATAATCAACTAAAAGACACTAACATCTAATTAAACGATGTATTTTCACACTAACACAATCAACTAAAAGATACGAACTAATATGTCCGGGACACCGTTCATAGATAGTCGATGAGGGGCCACCATCACATGCCAAATTAACTATAGCATTTGCACAAGAATTTGCTTGTCTAAAGGTATGACAAATTCAAACTTCTCAATTTAGCTCCAATAATCTTTTAATATTGATTAACAGACTCCATCCAACAGCTGACCCTCCGTTACCATACTCAAGATTAGACACCACTACTCTTGAATCTACATGAAGCTCCAACTTATGAAAGCCACACTCTCTAGCTATCTTTAAACCTTAAATTCCCCATAACTCTGCTACAAATATACTACACACTCCCATACACTTTGAAAATCCACATATCCACTCATTACGCAAAATTCCTCCGCAACCAGACACACTATTACCTCCAGTAGCTCCACCTGTATTTAGCCGAATCCATCCCATCGTCGCTGGAGGTTGTCACCTAATATTCTCCATTACCAAAGTTCTATTACCCATCCACGGTTTAATGGGCAACACAAAAGTCTCATCTTGAATCATTTTGTTTCTCCAATTCCACATCGTGTGACAAGCTGATTCCCAAAAAACTGCCCATGTCGCAGTACCTTCCAGCTATGCCCATATTAATATTAATCAATTTCTCCAAGCCTGCTGCAAATAATTGGACCTGTTGTTAGAACTAAATCCTCATAAAGAATTGTAGGAATTGATGCCATCCTATTAATTATTTCACTAGGCAACCACTGCAGCAATTCATTTATGGACCGGTCGCCATTCTCATTCCCAAGGTCTGTCACCATACAATTACTCACGTGCTCTCGAATATTAATTCCCAGTTCTGCAATTTGCAGCCATTCCTCTACCCAACAATGCTCCCAAGGTTTGACACTTTCACCATTTCTAACAACCCAAAAGGCCATAGAGGTTAATTTAGGCCAGAGCTGTACCAAATGTTTCCACAAACTCGAGTCATTATTTTTTGGAATAACCTCATCCATTGCCAAATTACTTCTGTCATACATGCCTTTCAAAACCATACTCCAGAGAAACTTTTTGCCCCTTCTCAATTTCCAACCAAGCTTAAGAAGACATGCCCCATTCATTTCTTCTAATCTTCAAATTCCAAGTCTTCCACATCGCTTCGGCTTTTTCATGGTACTCCAATTAACAACATGCACGTGCTTTTGGAAGTCATTATCACCCCAAATGAAAACTTTTTGCACCTTTTGAATCTCTTGTAGGCATGTCTTCGGTATTGCACCATTTTACCAATTGATTTATTCATGCTATGGATAATTTCTTGAGCCACCACTATATTTTCATGAATACATCTACCAAGGATGAAGCCTGTCTGCTTAGGAGATACAATAGTAGCAATGCAATCCTTCATTCTATTAAGTTGCATGAGAAAGTAGAGTTACATAATGAAATGGGTCTAAATTGATTCACGAATTGCAGATCCTGAACCTTGGGAATTAAGCAAATATCTGTAAGGTTCATCCCGCCAATAAGATCCGTCTACGCCAATGTTCCGTAATAAAATCTCATATACTCTTACCAACAACATGCCAAGACTTTTGATAGACACCTGCAGGATAACCATCTGGTCCAGGCGCCTTCCATGGAGTCATATTAAGAACTGTCTTATTAATTTCTTCATCTCCAAGAGACAAACTCAGCTGCTCTACCCACACCGCCTATAACCGAGGAAAAGGAAATATTTGTTTGAAACCAAGAACTAGATTCAATATCCGTAAAAACAAAATTTACTGACCAACACTTTCACATCTTTATTCTTCTTGAGCCACTTCCAATTTGCATCTCTAAGCTTGATAATTTTATTACGCCTCCTTCTTTGCACTGTTTTTAAATGATAGTAACACGTATTTCTATCACTTCCTAGATCTTTGAAACCACATAATCTCTTCCTGTCGAAGCAACTTTGCTATCTCCACTTAAAGCTTCTTTTACAATCTCAACCAACCACCATGACCTCAACCCTATTGAATACATTTTTGGATACCATCCAGCCTTGACATAATTGTCCGCTTCGCATGTTTAACACTGTCAATTGAACGTAATTTCCAGTTATCCACTTGATTATGAAGAGAAGAGAGATTACGCATCACAATGTCACTAACATTCCATGTGCTCTTCAACATCTCTTTATATGACTCCTCCAACAACCAAGCACTCTCCAACATAAATGGTGTAGGCATCTTATCATTCAAATCACCATGATGAAGATAGAATAAGGTAATGACATGAGAAATCTAACCTCGCCAATACTCACACATAAGCATTAGGAAATTCAATCCTCCAATGATCATTACAAAGCGCACGATTCAACCTCTAAAAAATGCGACCTCCTCCATGATAAATAGGACCTCTCCAAGTAAAGTGGTATCCTATTGCACCAAAGGTCCATTAATCGACAATCATCAATTCTATTCTTGAAACTAGAACAGTTTCTAATTGATGTTGGAGCTCGTCCTTTCTTCTCATTAGCCACCACAATTTCATTAAAGTCACCCCCAAACTTTCAAGTGAATGAATTGAAAATGCTTATGCAAAGTCACTACATTCATTGTCCCTCTTCCACGCTACAACAATCTCGCGCACCTTTGGGAAGTCATAACCATCAAACCCCAACAAACTAAACATCTTACGCAACTTCTCAAGACCCACTCTAGTTTCCATAATCACCAAAATATCTGGTTTATTCACATCAACATACTTCTTACAGAACATGTAAAATTAAAGCAGTACCCCCGCTCCTCTACTATTCCACATTATGCTGTAAAATCATAAATAACAAAGTTTATATCCATTGGATCGCCGTTTCCAAAACCCGGAGTCTCTTCAACTAACTCCATATCTGACTCTTCTGCTCGAGATGCATTTTGATCATCTGCATGAGAGTAAACCATGGGTGGCTAAAGAGCAATTTTTTTAATATATTTTGTAGTTTCTCTACGAGTGTTTTTTTTTTTTTTTCTTTCTTTCTTTCTAATACGTGAGTGTTTTGTTACACGTAATATTTAACAGTCTGATTTTAATTTACTAGAACAACGTGATTATGCTTTACTCAAACTTTTTTTTGATAATATGTTCCCGTGTTTCAGGTATGCATATTTTTATTTTTTTAATATTTTCTTTGAACAAGCCAAAATGGAATAGAAAATTGCTTTTTTGACATGAAATACTTCCTATTGACACAAATAATTTATCAAAAAGCTCCCAGCGGTAGTTAACTACCGTTAGGAAACACGCCGATAGTTAACTGCCGCTGGACCCAGCAGTTGTTAACTGCCGCTTAATTCTTTCCCCCCAAAACCAGAAAACCCTACCTCCTATTCACTCATCACCTTCTCACCATTACCTAAACCAAAAAAATTCCCATTTGAAAAATGTTGTGTCAAAATCTTGGTTCCAAATCAATGCTGATCGATTGCTAGGACGTTTCTACACACAACATGCATCAAAGAACATGTATTTCAAAGTTAAAATCCATTACATTTGATTGATTTTTCTTGTTTTTTTTGTACTGTCACGCGTTGTAGCGGCAGTTAACTACCGCTGGGAGTGAGCGGCTGTTAACTGCCGCTAGACACTTAGAAAATTTTCTAAATTTTCAACTGGCAGTAGCTACTGCCAAATTTTTTTTTCCACAAATTTTTTTCTTTTGTTTTTTTGGTTTGTTTATGTTATTATATGATATTAGATACATGTTTATTAATTAGTTTAGTAATTGTATGTTGTTTATTTATAGATAATGATGAGAATGCGGGTGATCAAAAACCTAGAGTTATCGATTCCATTAAAGTTGAAGCTCCCGCTAAGGTCGAAACTTCCGTTAAAGTTGAGGCTTCAAGCGTCAATTCCGATGGGTGGAAACTTCGTGACAACGAAGTGGACACAGCTCATTTCTTTTCGACCCGAGACACATGGAAAGATAAAGACGAATTGCTCGGTTGGGTCCGTCGACAAGCAAATAGGGCTGGATTTACGGTTATCATTAGAAGATCTTGTGAAGGTAGAAATGCTATGTTGGAGTTGGTTTGTGAACGGAGCGGCGAGCACAAAGTGCCGAAGACAAAAGTGAAGCATGAAGCAACTGGATCAAGAAAATGTGGGTGTTTGTTCAAGGTGCATGGATATGTCATTAGGGAAGACAATGCTTGGAAATTGGCTATTCTCAATGGCGTTCACAACCATGAGATGGTGCCGTATGTAGATGGGCACCTTCTTGCCGGAAGATTAGCGGAGGACGACAAAAAGATTGTACATGACTTGATCGATTCTTTGGTGAAACCAAAAAATATTTTGACAAATTTGAAGAATAAAAGGAAAGAGTCCATGACAAATATCAAGCAAGTCTACAATGAACGACATAAATTCAAAAAGGCAAAAGGGGGTGACTTGACGGAGATGCAATATCTAATCACAAAGTTGGAAGAGAATAGATATGTTTATTACGTAATAGGAAAAAAGGAAAGTTAAACCGTTCAAGACATATTTTGGACTCATCCAAAATCGGTAAAGTTGTTTAACAATTTTCCGACTGTTTTGATAATGGATTCCACGTACAAAACCAACTTGTATAGGATGCCATTGTTTGAAATAGTTGGAGCCACCTTAACCTATTTGACATATTCGGTTGGTTTTGCATTTATGACGTCGGAGAAGGAGGATAACTTTACTTGGGCTTTGCAAATGTTGCTTAAACTTCTTGGACCAAATAGCGATATGCCTAAGGTGGTAGTGACCGACAGGGACACGGGTATGATGAATGCCGTAAC
The DNA here is from genome assembly GCF_051527215.1 of Medicago sativa. Classification (NCBI taxonomy): domain Eukaryota; kingdom Viridiplantae; phylum Streptophyta; class Magnoliopsida; order Fabales; family Fabaceae; genus Medicago; species Medicago sativa. The sequence goes on along the minus strand of NC_140756.1, from coordinate 30,066,798 downwards.
AAATGTTCTCCCCAGTAGTAGTGCAATACTTTGTTATTTCCATGTTGGCAAAAATGTTAGATCAAGAATCATCACCGATTTGCAAAATTAAACAAAATGTTGTTGTGGTGGATGAGCAAAAGAAGATTGTCGACGAGGAGAAGCATAGTAAGTTGGTTGATACCATATTTGATGCATGAGAAAAATTGGTTGAATCTCCTACTCAAGAGTTATATGCGGGTAATCTAGTGGAATTCCAAGATGCTTGTAAGGATCATCCAAAGTTTCTTCACTATGTTGAAACTACCATTTTGAAGCCTTTCAAGGACAAACTAGTGAGGGCATGGACAAACCTTGTGTTACATCTTGGGTGTATGACCATGAATAGAGTTGAAGGAGCTCATGGTGTGGTGAAGGAATATTTGTCCACCTCCAAGGGTGATTTGGGTACTTGTTGGCAAAAAATAGATGAATGTTGGCAAACCAATTTGGGGAGATACAATCATCTTTTGGTAGGAGCGTTACGGTCTTGGAACATCGATACAAAGATGTCACTTTGTACTCTGGGTTGGGGGGTCACGTGTCTAGACAAGCCATGAACTTTATTTTTGTGGAAGAAGAGCGTGCTAGGAAAACCTTGTGCATCGAGAAGAAAAGTTGCGGCTGTGTTCAAAGGACGTCGTATGGCCTACCTTGTGCATGCTTCATTGCTATGACAATCAGTCACAACAAGCCCATTCGATTGGATGAGATACACCCACATTGGCATAAGTTGTATATGGGTGAAGAAGAAAGTAATGAATATTTGTTTTCGGTCGCGGAGGAGTGGCGTTCTATCCAAGAACGTCTCAAAAGAGTTCCGTTCCAAATGAAACTAGAAATCAAAGAGGGTTTGTCGTTGTTAGCGTTTCCGGAGACCACATTGTTGTCACCACCTCCAAGAAAGGTGGCAACCAAAGGAGCTCCCAAAAAAATCAAAACTACACGTAGTAGGATCCCATCTTCGTGGGAGACTATTGATTCTCAACATCCGGAAAGTCAATCTTCACCACGAAAAAAATATTCACAACCTAAAAGAAAAGGTGCTCGCATTGGCATTTCTCCAGTTCCAGTTCCTATGCCTAGCTTGGTTTCAAGAAATTATGATCCATCGAACCCTATGTATTACATGCCAAAATTCATGAGACCATACATTGAGAGAATTGTGGATGTTATTGGTGACGGACATTGTGGGTTTAGGGCTATAGCCGAATCCGTGGGTTTGACGGAAGAAAATCATGTTATGGTGCGGAGAGCACTTATTCAAGAGCTGAAAGAGCACATGAGCAAATACATCGAGATATATGCGAGCGAGGACCGTTATAAGTACATTTTGGATGGATTGCATCCCCCCAAAAATCCTAGTAGCTTTACACCTCCCGACAAATGGTTGACATTGCCGGATATGGGACACATCGTTGCATCATGTTACAATAGGCCGGTGTTAGAGATGACTACCTACTTAGACTACATCTCCGAGACTTTTTTCCCACTTAGAGGTCGGCCTCCGGTTAACCCGAAAAGCAACATGATTTGCCTTGGTCTAATCCTAAATTATTTTGTCCTTCTTTCGTTGAAAGATGGTTGCCCACTATCTCCATCATCCACGGAGTGGAAGCTACATAGGAGCGAAGAGGCGGCAACATGGGAGGATGAATTCTTGGATCAACACGATCGTTTCCGAACACTCATGGACATTGAGCTAAAAGAGAAACCGGTTCCACCAAAAAAGCCAACAAATCAAGACAATCCAATTATGTTTGATGACACTCCGGTTAAAGCAAACACCGAATTTGAAGATGTTCTGGAACATTTAGATGATTTGCTTTTATTAGATGAAATGTGACACTTTTTAGTCGGTGTTAATCCATTTTTTGGTCGATACGCGCTGACGTAATTTTTTGGATATATAATGTATTGACCAATTTTTTGGGTGATATGTAACTAACCTTTAACTATTTATATATATATATATATATATATATATATATATATATATATATATATCAATATATTTGAGTTTCGCATTTATTAGTAATTAATGTACATTACGTGTAATGTGTTGCATAATGTGGAAAATTTGACAAATTTCAAACAATTGTGAAACATTAACGCATTATCGGTTTTGTGTAATGTTACCGAATAATCGATAAACTATGAAATGTTGATGTTTGTGATTGCTGGATGTTGTTGTTTCAGTTTGCTTTCCTCCGAAATTGCCGTTTGAAATTATAGGTAAAACAGGACAAATTTCCTGGGAAAAACCAGTGCATACTGCACTGGTTCCGTTAACTGGTGTGAGCGGCATTTAACTGCCGCTAGGTTCCAGTGGTTGTTAACTGCCGGCGTATTATTAAGCGGCTGTTAACTACCGCTGGGGGCATTTATATCATTTACTTGTGTCATTGTGAAGTTTTCTATGTCAGAAAAGCAATTTTCAATGGAATTTGATATATCAAAGTAAGTTATTCATCTCGCACAAGGCGTGCAAAAGAGAACCAACCAAAAGGTTCCGTAAGTGTAGCTCAGTTGGTAGCTATCAGAGATAATTTGTGCAGGGGCCGAAGTTCGAACCCCAGATTCCCCACTTCTCCACACATAATGTGTGTGAATCTAGCCACTAGGCTACATGACAAAAAAAAAAAGAGAACTACCCAAAAAATTACAGAGTTAAGTATGATACCTCAGCACAATAAACATCACAAAAAAAGAAGAAACAAATCAAGTTACAACAAAACACCCATACATGATAAATGGTGCCACCACCAGTCATTATAACTGTAGGTGAAAGTAGTCAGATGAGCCTTTAACCATTGAAAAGACATCCGCTTTACGTTGTCCGTTACTTGATGAAGATCCACGACCTTCTGATTGAAAACTCAATTGTTCCTTTCCTTCAAAATTACCCAGATACATGCAAGCCACAACAATTTCATGAATGTATGTGTAAATCGCGGTAACCCTGCTATGTGACTGAACTGAAGAAAGTGATCGCAGACCCTGTCAGTAGCAACGAAAGAGATACCTAACCACCACAAGACAAGTAACCACACGCTTCCAAAGGTAGCACAACTAAAAAATAAGTGACATGCAGACTCCTCGACATCGCAACCTCCTACATACTTGTTGTCTTCATGTTGAAGCACACGACGCCGCACAAGATTATCTTTTGTCGGTAGTTGATAGGGCCAAACCGCAAGTGCACGGCCTATCGAAGTAATAGTAGTAAGAAGAGTATCGTTCCGCTAGGGAGTTGTGAATTCAATTAACTTTTAGAGAATGATTAGAAGAGAGAAAAGTTTATAAAAAGGGGGTTTAATTGCTGAAGGTAAATAACAATAATATAAAAGAGCCTTGGGATCATTGGTTCATCATAATAACGAATCTTTTCACAAGCAAGCCTTAAACTTATAATTAAACGTTAATCCTAATTACTAAGGACAAGTTTCTCTTTAGCATATCACAGCTCCTCTCGAAGTCAGTGAGTGTATCCCTCCAACAACCACACCTATTCTCATGGGTGATTGCCTTTGGGACCCTTGAAGATCGAAACTTTATGTGTCCCAAGGTTTGCTAGACTATTCTCATGTTTCGCAAACCTTGTCTAAATTCACTTGTTCGGATATCAAAGCTCCGCGTTCGCTTTATGAATTGATATCTATGATGATGAATTAACCATTATCAAACCCTCCGCGTTCGCTTCCACAGTTTGATAATAATTAATTCATGTTAAAACGGTGAATTTAGATTAGGAATTAGGGTAATAATTAATTAGGGTTTAAGACTTGGCTTGATCCGGATTACGTCATTAGACTTATCCAACGATCCCAAGATAAAGAAGTCTACTCACTCATGTTCATCGTAGACATGGGGGAAGAAGAGAGAATGCGATAAAAGTAAATTGCAAAGAAGAAAGTAAAACGAAATAAAGAATTTATTGAAATAGCAATTGAAATAAACAAAGTAAAGCGTGTTTGTTTATGGTGGAGAGCTACTCTATTTATAGCTTTACAATCGACTTAGAAACTAAGCAACTAAAAGGGTAAAACAGTAAAGCTGCAACAGGGTATGAAGGTGAGAAAAACACAAGAAGGGGGGTTGAATTGTGTTTTGAAAAATTCTTCGTTTCTCCTAAAAACTGAACACACTGATCAGAAGCTAGGTGAGACAGCTTCTGAAGTGATAATCAGAATCTAAATGCAGCGGAATAAAACAGAGAGAGAGAAGAAGAACGACACAAAGCAATTATACTGGTTCCTTCCACAATCCGGAAGTAGTCCAGTCCCCCTTGCACTTCCAAGGAGATTTCACTATGAGTAATATCTGATTACAAATGCTCAAGCACACAAGCAAGAGACTTCCTTTGCTCAAGCACACAAGCTAGAGACTTCCTTTGCTCAAGAACACAATCAAGAGACTTCCTGCTCAAGCACAACTGCAAGAGACTTCCTAACTAAACAAAATTACACAGAAAATTGTTTAAGGTTGAACACTTGATATACAATCAGAGGTGCTCACAATACAAATCAGATACAGACTCAATGAACTTAAGAATTTCTAAGATATGACTTTGAGACACAGAAATTCTAAGTGAATGCAGAACAATTTCAGCAGAGGTTTGGTACTTGTGAAAATCTTGCGAGTCTTTCGTTTAGCGTTCTTGCATTACCAATTCTCTAGGTCTTCACTCCTTTATATAGAGGTGTGAAAGAGACGTTGTGAAATTGCCAGAACACCAAAGAGTCGTTGTTGAAGCTTGATCTTTCACCAATGATCTTTTGCCTGATTTGGTTGTTGTCCTATGAAGAACAAATTTGAAATCCATTCCTTATCCAAAGGAACATCTATGCAGGCGAAGCTGTATTCTGGAGCTGTTTTCTTGTCTTGTAGCGTGGACACAAAACAGAGTAGTGGAGAACGTGGTTGTACAATTCGTACAAAGTACAATGTCAACGCTTTCGTCCAAAATGCAAGCACAAGCCTTCAAACACCTTTGAAATGACCGTTGCAAAATTCCACTAATCCTTTGTTTGTGTTTTCGAATCCAATGGACAGCTTTTGCATTGATAATTCTTCAATTCTTGAATCTTTTGCAAATCCAGTTGAGATTCAGCTTCTGGTGAAATAGCTTCTGATGAGGCAGCTTCTGATGATGCAGCTTCTGATGATGTGGCTTCTGGACCTCTTGTCTTCAGAAGCACTATTCTTCAGGAGCAGCTTTACTTCAGGGGCGCTATTTCTTCAGGAGCAGCTTGACTTCAGGAGCGCTTTGCCTTCAGAATCATCTAAGCTTCATTTTCTTTTGCTCTTTATTTGCTCATTCAGAACCAATGATGATGTGACTTTATAATTATGGTCCTGTACACTTGAACAAATATTAGCTAGTCCAATTTACAATTTTTAATACCTTGTTATCATCAAAACTCTTTAAGGTTCATTGTTAAACACATTTTGTTCCAACAATCTCCCCCTTTTTGATGATGACAAACAAAAGTATTTAAAATTGATCAATTGTTGTTAATCTAATTAACAAGTTGACTTTGGGGTTCTAAGGTTTGTAAGCTCAGAATCTGAGGTTTGTAAGCTCAAACTCCCCCTGAGTCTGATAGTATTTAAGGTGAGGTTTGTAAGCTCCCCCTAAGTTCTATCCAGGTTAATTAAATTCATTTTTCGCACAATAAAAAATATCAGAGCTTAAAAACAAAATTGAATCATTGAAAGAATGAACTTATAGATAAGAAGAATGGTTCAATTAATTTTACTTGAATTTTGATACTCCTTCGTTCGTTCATAGCTTATACCAATAAGGTAAAAAAAATGATAGAAGTTTTTCAAAAAATTTCAAATGCCATTAATGGGGCTCAGAGCCTTTAAATACTTGTCACATATAAATGGGGCTCAGAGCCTTTAAATACTTGTCACATATACTCCCCCTTTTGTCATTATCAAAAAAGATAAAAAAAACATAAAAGACAAAAAGAGAGTATACAAGAAATTAATCAAAAGAGAGTATACAAGAAATTAATCAGATCAAAAATATATGAACATGAATATCTAAAATATCAGAAGCAGCTAAACAGTCAGAATCAGTAAGCATTCAGAAGCAAAGAGAATTAAAACAGAATGGTTTCAGAAGCAAGGACTAGGAATTCAAAACAAACAACAAACAAAAAGAAAAACACAAGGGTGTGCAACTAAGTGTTGGTTTGATGTTGTTTCTTCATCTCCTCCATTTCTTCAATCTTCTTCTGCAACAGTTCTTCAAGCTGTTGTTGCCTCTGGAGAAGAGCCTGTTCCCTTTCCTTAGCTTCTTGCTGCTGCTGTGCCATCTGTTTCTTCAGAAGCTTACACAACCTTGCTTCTCTGGTCAAGTAATCCGTTTCTAAGAAGAAAGGCTGGTTTGCCAGGAGCAGTGTAGAACTTCTTACTCTGAGACTCTGATTCAAATGCTCTATTAGTCTTCTGACTGAAGCTTGCTTGACTCTGATGCATTTAGCCTTGATATCTTCAATAAGCCCAGCTGCCCGGTTCTGAAGAGATGTCCAGGAGTCTTCATATGCACTTGTGAGATCAATTGTCCTTCGTTGATCCACAAGATTATGCAATCTACTAAGGATTGTCAGAAGCTCAGAATTAATATATCCAGATTCCAGGATGTTTGTGGGTGGTTGTTCAAGGATTTCAAGATCAGAATCACTGATTTCCAGATCTTGAACAGGGTTAGGAAGTGGAATGGTAAAGTGTGTTTGTGTGTTTGAAGATGAAGGCTGGTCAGAGGCAATGTGAGTGGTAGAGGTTGAGGCTTGAACATTGACTAGAGAGATGTCAACATCCATGGGAGTTGGTTGTGGGGAGTGTTCAATTTCAGTTGGTGGTTGTTGTGGTGAAGTTGATGTTTGAGTGTTGAGTTGGGGGTCAATGGTAGCTGTTGGTGATTGTGGGGGTGTTGTGGGTTTATGTGGTTCAGGTGTTTGTTGATGGGGGTTTTCTGAAACAACGTTTTCAGAAGCAGCTGCTTCTGGAGTTGCTTCAGAGGCCTTTTCTGAATTAGATTTGTCTATGGGTAACTCACCTGAGTAATGGAGAGCAAGATTGTCTAAGACAGAAGTGTCTTCTATTGGTTCAGGTACTGATGGTGAAGAAGGTGAAATGGGGGTAGAGGTGACTGGAATCTGACATACCTTGACTGAAGAGCCAGCTACAGAAGTGGTATCACTAGGTGCTTTCAGAACCGCTTCTGAAGCTTTAACAGCCACTTCCTTGACTTCTTCAGACTTCTTCTTGAGAAATTCATCACAATTCTCCAGTCCTGAAGCCTTGAGCCTTTGATCCCTTTCCTGATTGTGCTGAGCTTCTTTCCTCTTTATCTCAGCTAGCATCTGAACAGCTTGCTCATCATCTTCTTTCTTCATATCAGAAGTCACTCTTTTCTCAGGAATAGAAGCAGCCCTTATTCTCTTCTTCTCCTGTAACTCTGATAACTTAAAAGCAGCAAATTCCTTAGCCATTCTGGCCTTGGCAGGAGTCAGCTCAACCATAGAGCTTTTTATATCAACAGGTGCCTTTTTCTTCTTCAGCTTGGGCTCAGCTTCCTCCTTTTCTATTTCATCCAAAGCTTCATCCAGTTTTTCCTTGTGATAAACTGTTTCAGCTTTCCCCCTCTTTCTTTTGACATCCTTCTTTTGCTTGCCCTTATCAGTAATTGCTTATGATGCAGTGGCACTCTTTACCTTCTTTACTTTAGCAGGAACAGCTTCCTCCTGAGTGCTTGCATCTTCTTCCAGGACATACTCAGCTACTGATTGAACTAGGAAATCAGAGTCACTTTCCTTAAAGATGGGAGGAAAGTCCCTGATTATCTCAGTTTCAGCAGTTGTCATCTCTAACCACTTTTCATCTTTAGGGGCTTCTTTGATGAACTTCATAGAGCATAAGCTCCTGCTACTGATAGTCCTTTCAGCAGTAGAGACTTTGAAACATCTATCAGAAACACTCCTTGTCCTTCTTAAGAACTCCAGCACCCTTCCTTGATAAAAGATTTCAGACAGCAATCTTCCATAGGGTACTTGTTTTCTTCCTCTGATAGTGCTTTCATTTATGGCCCAGCAGAGATGATCCATTACATATCTTGGGAAGTTTATCTTTTCCAGAATAGCCATGAAGTAAATTGCTAGCTTCTGTTGATTGTTAGGTTGGTCAGATCCTCCTGCTCTTTGAAAGAATCAATCATTACTGAATTTCACCAACATCCTGTTGTGAATCTCCATTTCAGAAGGCTTTGCATCTTTCTTCCCACCCAAAAGAGTGTTGTAGTAACCTTGTAGCAGGACATCTTCCTTCCTGACTATTTCTTGGAATCTTCCCTCTGCATCCATCCTACAAGCTTTAGCTATAACGTCCTCAGTGATGGTTATAGGAATGCCCATCACTTCAGACCTTATTTCTAAGCTATCAAATGATGTAGGATTCATATCCATGACCATTTTCCCTTTCTTTGACCCAGCTTGTTTGCTTACGACTTTTGCAGGCTTTTCATTGTACACTTCAGCTTTTAACCAAAAGTCCTTGACCAAGTTCACATATGTTGGCCCATTTAGCATCTTGAAATACTCAGACAGCATCTGAGTCTCTATCAATCCTTCCATGTTTACTTCATACTTCTTGAGTGAAGCAAAATCCACCGGTGACTCTACTTGAACTATTAAGGATTCCCATGGAATATCCATAGTCTTCTCTTTGTAGATTGACCCAGATTCTGATACGCTTTGCTTGTTTGATGTAGATTCTGAAACTTTTGAGCTTGATGATGCCATTTGATGATTGACGAAGATTTGAAGAAGATGAAGATTTTAGGGTTCTAAGGTTGAGAGAATGCGCTTACTTCGCAAGAGGTTTGAGAGCAAATGTGTTTGTTGTGAGTGAGTAGTGTGTGAATTGTCAAAGTGTTAAAAGTAAAACGATTGCAATTCAAAAGAGACAAACAAACATAACATTAATGACAAAAATTGGGGGCGCGTGAAAAGTACTTTCAAAGCTATTAAATCATCATTGCCCTTTTAGTTATACACCAACACATACAGGCCACGTAAGAAGTTCACAGAGTGACTACCAAGTTAGTGGGCCAGAAGTTACTTTTTAAAAGGTAACTTCCAACGTTTCCACTAATTCAACTATTCAGAAGCAACAAATCCAGCTTCTGGACTTCAGATGCTGACGTCATCATCAGAAGCGAGTTTTCCTCAGAACCTCAATAAAGAGCTTCTGATGGACTACCGCTTCTGAACTAACTTCAGAACCTAAAATCCTATTCAGGAGCAAGCAAGCATTTAATCAGATACAAAGTGCATGTTCAAATTTTTCTTTATAAAATCAAATCTTTCAACAGTTAAAGGCTTAGTAAATATATCAGCCCATTGATTTTCAGTATCAATGAATTGTATATCTAAAATTCCTTTTTGAACATAATCTCTGATAAAATGGTGTTTGATTTCAATGTGCTTCGCTCTTGAATGCAAAATTGGATTTTTAGACAAACAAATAGCAGCAGTATTATCACAATAAATGGGAATACTGTTAGCAGTCATCTGATAATCTTCCAACTGATGTTTCATCCAGAGTAGTTGTGTACAACAACTTGCAGCTGAAATGTATTCTGCTTCTGCTGTAGACATAGCAATAGTTGTTTGTCTTTTGCTAGCCCAGGATATAAGATTATCACCCAGAAATTGACAGTTGCCACTGGTTGACTTTCTTTCAATCCTATCACCAGCATAATCAGCATCACAGAATCCAATTAGCTTATAATCTAAGGATTTCCTATAAAGGAGTCCAAGATTAGTTGTTCCTTTCAAATACCTGAAGATTCTCTTGACAGAAGTCATATGAGATTCTCTAGGATCTGATTGGAATCTTGCACACAAGCATACACTGAATAAAATATCTGGCCTAGATGCAGTGAGGTATAACAAAGAACCAATCATACCTCTATACAGCTTCTGATCTACTTTAGCTCCTTCATCTTCTTTGCTTAAGTTGCACGTGGGGTGCATTGGAGTGTTCATCACTTTACAATCTTCAAGTTTGAACTTCTTCAGAAGCTCCTTTGTGTACTTTGATTGATGAACATAGACTCCATCTTTGCATTGATTGATTTGAATGCCAAGGAAGAACTTCAGCTCTCCCATCATGCTCATTTCAAATTCATCCTGCATCAACTCAGAAAATTCCTTGCAAAGAGATGCATTAGTAGAACCAAATATTATATCATCAACATATATTTGCACAACAAGAATATCTTTCCCAAGGGTCCTTCTGAAGAGTGTAGTATCAACCTGTCCTCTTTTAAAATCATTTTTGATTAAGAAATTACTTAGTCTATCATACCAAGCTCTGGGAGCTTGTTTCAAGCCATATAGTGATTTCTTCAGTTTAAAAACATGGTCAGGATATTTAATATCCTCAAATCCAGGAGGTTGCTTGACATACACTTCTTCTTCTATGACACCATTTAGAAAAGCACTCTTGACATCCATTTGATATAATATTATGCCATGATTAACTGCATAGGAAAGAAGTAACCTGATTGCTTCCAATCTTGCAACTGGAGCAAACGTTTCAGTGTAATCAATGCCTTCTTGTTGACTATACCCTTGTGCAACAAGCCTGGCTTTGTTTCTTGTTACTTCACCTTGCTCATTCAGCTTGTTTCTGAATACCCATTTTGTTCCAATAATGTTCTTGTGCTGAGGTTTGGGTACCAGATCCCACACATCATTTCTTTGAAATTGATTCAACTCTTCTTGCATAGCTAGGATCCATCCATCATCTGAAAGTGCTTCATCAACTGTTGTAGGTTCAATCATTGAGATTAGTCCAATCATTGACTCCTCTTGTCTGAAATGTGATCTTGTTCTTCTTGGACTATCCTTGTTTCCAATGATTAGCTCCTCAGGATGTGAAGACTTGTGTTTGAATGTGTTTCTGGGAGGATCTGCTTGATGTGAGCCATCTTGTGCTTCATCAGAAGCAGCTTCATCTTGTGCTTCTGATGTGGGTTCAGCTTCTGGACTATCTTCAGACTCAGCTATCTGATCAGGTTCTGGAGTAGCTTCAGGAACCTGTATCTCTGCAGAACTTTCACCTTGCTTTGAAGTTTTATCTTCAAGCTCCTTGTCATCAAATTTAACGTGCATAGATTCTTCAACACAAAGTGTTTCTGAATTATACACTCTGTATGCCTTTGACCTTTCAGAGTAACCTAAAAAGATTCCCCTTTGGGCCTTGGCATCAAATTTCTTTAGGTAGAGCTTGTTGTTCAGAATGTAACATGTACATCCAAATTGATGAAAGTAAGAGATGTTGGGTTTTCTTCCTTTAAAGAGTTCATATGCTGTTTTCTCCAAAATAGGTCTAATATAGATCCTGTTCTGAACATAGCATGCTGTATTCACTGCTTCTGCCCAAAAATGTTTTGGTAAATTGTTTTCATGAATCATGGTTCTGGCCATTTCTTGTAAAGTTCTATTCTTTCTCTCTACAACCCCATTTTGTTGTGGTGTTCTAGGAGAAGAGAACTCATGGAAAATTCCATGTTTTTCACAAAAAGCTTCAAATGGCTCATTTTCAAATTCTCCACCATGATCACTTCTGATTTTCAAAATTTTTGATTCTTTTTCAGATTGAATTTGAGTGCAGAAGCTACTGAATACATCACACGCAACATCTTTACTCTTTATGAATTTCACCCAAGTCCATCTGCTGTAATCATCAACAATGACTAATCCATATCTACTTCCATATAGGGATGCAGTACTCACTGGTCCAAATAAATCAATATGGAGTAATTCTAAAGGTCTTGAGGTTGAAACAATGTCTTTGGTTTTAAAAGATGATTTCACAATTTTCCCTCTCTGACATGCACCACAGAGTGCATCTGAATGATAGTCAATGTCTGGTAGCCCTTTCACAAGTTGTAACTTACTAAGCTTAGAGATTAACCTCCAGTTAGCATGTCCCAACCTTCTGTGCCACATCCATTTCTTATCATTCACTGATAGTAGGCAAACCACCTTCTGATCAGCCAGTTCAGAAAAATTGATTTTATAGACATTGTCAACTCTCTTTCCCTTGAACACAATGGATTTGTCTTTCTTGTTGATTACTGTACAGTTGGGTTTTTCAAAAAGCACATCATAACCATTATCACAAAATTGACTAATGCTCAAAAGGTTATGTTCAAGACCATCTACCAACCATACATTATTAATTGAGGTAGAGGAATTACCAATAGTTCCTGTACCTATGATCTTGCCTGACTGGTTGCCCCCAAATTTCACACTTCCTCCCTCTTTCATTGTTAGGCTGAGGAACATGGACTTGTCTCCTGTCATGTGTCTTGAGCAACCGCTGTCTAGGTACCATGATCTTTGCTTTGGCACTGCTCTTAGACATACCTGCATCATTGACATTTTTAGATTTAGGTACCCATTATTCTATGGGTCCTGGAAGGTTAGTACTTAAGGCTTTACTCTTCACTTCTTGTACCTTGTGCTGTGAGTTGGGTTGCTTCTGATTAACCATCACCTTAGGTTTTGGTACTTCAGAAGCAGTAACTATCTTCTTCTGAAACTTAGACTTCAGAACCCCAGATTTTGGTTTCACCAGACTCTGAGGAATAGGTTCTGATCTTTTCAGGATCCTGACCTTTGAAGTCTTGGAATCAGATTTGATCATAGCCTTTGACTTAGAGTTCTTTGGCGTTGAAGTAATCTTAGCCTTAGGACTAGAAGCTTCAGGTTCTGATTGAACAACAGTTTCCAACTCAGCCCCTTCTGGTACAAAGAATGTTTTCAGACCTTCCTTGATGCATTCACAACAAGATTTTAGATTGGTTTTCTCAAGTTTCACTTCTGGAAAACCAATTCCTCTGCCATTGTTCTTGTAAATGCTATAAATCATAGAAGCTACTCTGCTTCTGTCAATGCCAGATATAATAAAATCTTCAAGAGCAATTTCATGGTTACTTAAAGGTTTTTCATTACACTTTTCTTGTAGCTTCTGACATAAGAACCTGAGCTGATCTTCATATGTTTTACACATGAAGTCAAAGCCCCTAAGTCCTTGTTCAGAAGCTTTCAGATCCAATAGAGTTGATTTTTGCTGTTGTACCAAATCAGCATATTTTTCTTTTAAATCCTTCAACTCATTGGTTCTTACTTCAAAATGTGTAAGAAGTTCTTTAAGTGACTCAACAAGTTCATCTCTGGGAATTTTGGAATATACCTCGTTTTCATCTTCTGAGTCTGAATCTGATCCAGCTTCTGAAGTTGCTGTTGCTACCAACCCAACAGCTACCTTTGCATCTTCATCAGCTTCCTCTTTATCAGATCCAGATTCACTACCCAAATCATACCAGGTTGCCATTAAACTCTGCTTAATCTGCTTCTTGAGTTTGCTTGGTTTAAATGTAGACCTCTTTGACTTGTCCTTTGACTTTTCTCTTTGAAGATCAGGGCATTCAGCAATGAAGTGTCCAGGCTTCTTACAGTTGAAGCATCCCTTCTGATCTTCTTTCTTTGAGCTTCTGGAGTTACCCCTTCTGGAGAGAAACTTTCTGTTCTTCTTGGCCAGATATTGAAGTCTGTTTGAGAGCATGGCCATTTCAGCAGCATCTGGTTCAGAATCTGAACTTGACTGTTCTTCCTCTTCAGATTCAACTACTTTGAGAGCTTTTGATGACTTGCCTTTGGATGGAAGAGCTATTGATTTACTCTTCTTAGTAGACTCATGTTCATTAAGACTTAACTCATGAACTTTGAGAGAACTAACAAGATCTTCGACACTTAAAGTGTTTAAATCTTTAGCTTCCTCAATGGCAGTCACTTTTGGTCTCCATCTGGCAGGTAAGCTTCTGAGTATCTTGCTTACATGATCAGAAGCAACATAGCTCTTCTTTAGAATCTGTAGCCCAGAAACTAAGGTTTGAAACCTTGAGTACATCTCCTCAATAGTTTCATCATCCTTCATCTTGAATAACTCATACTGATGTACAAGCAGGAGAGCCTTTGCTTCTTTGACCTTCTTGCTCCCTTCATAATTTGAACAGAGAGAAGCAAACATAGCTTTAGCAGTGGATTTGTCACTCATCTTCATATACTCTGCTTTGGGTATGGCAGTGACAAGGGCTCCTCTGATAATATGATGCTTCTTGTAAAGTTTCCTCAGTTCTGGAGTATGTTTCTTTCTATCCACAGCAGCTCCTTCTTCATCAAGGACTAAATCACCAACACCATCTTCCAGAATATCCCATAATTCTTCATCCAGGCTCATGATGTAACTGTAAAAGTTGGTCTTCCACCAAGAGAACTCTTCAGCATCTCCATTGAACTTTGGAACTTTTCCAACACTGGTTTTCTTACTATCACTATAATCATGTGAGACATGTTTATAGCTAGTATCACTAGGACCAGTAGGAGGAGGAGTAGACATGTTTTTCTCAGATCTTTGACTGTTGCACGGTTAAGTGATACACAACAGACCAAGGCTCTAGATACCAATTGAAGGTGAGAAAAACACAAGAAGGGGGGGTTGAATTGTGTTTTGAAAAATTCTTCGTTTCTCCTAAAAACTGAACACACTGATCAGAAGCTAGGTGAGACAGCTTCTGAAGTGATAATCAGAATCTAAATGCAGCGGAATAAAACAGAGAGAGAGAAGAAGAACGACACAAAGCAATTATACTGGTTCCTTCCACAATCCGGAAGTAGTCCAGTCCCTCTTGCACTTCCAAGGAGATTTCACTATGAGTAATATCTGATTACAAATGCTCAAGCACACAAGCAAGAGACTTCCTTTGCTCAAGCACACAAGCTAGAGACTTCCTTTGCTCAAGAACACAATCAAGAGACTTCCTGCTCAAGCACAACTGCAAGAGACTTCCTAACTAAACAAAATTACACAGAAAATTGTTTAAGGTTGAACACTTGATATACAATCAGAGGTGCTCACAATACAAATCAGATACAGACTCAATGAACTTAAGAATTTCTAAGATATGACTTTGAGACACAGAAATTCTAAGTGAATGCAGAACAATTTCAGCAGAGGTTTGGTACTTGTGAAAATCTTGCGAGTCTTTCGTTTAGCGTTCTTGCATTACCAATTCTCTAGGTCTTCACTCCTTTATATAGAGGTGTGAAAGAGACGTTGTGAAATTGCCAGCACACCAAAGAGTCGTTGTTGAAGCTTGATCTTTCACCAATGATCTTTTGCCTGATTTGGTTGTTGTCCTATGAAGAACAAATTTGAAATCCATTCCTTATCCAAAGGAACATCTATGCAGGCGAAGCTGTATTCTGGAGCTGTTTTCTTGTCTTGTAGCGTGGACACAAAACAGAGTAGTGGAGAACGTGGTTGTACAATTCGTACAAAGTACAATGTCAACGCTTTCGTCCAAAATGCAAGCACAAGCCTTCAAACACCTTTGAAATGACCGTTGCAAAATTCCACTAATCCTTTGTTTGTGTTTTCGAATCCAATGGGCAGCTTTTGCATTGATAATTCTTCAATTCTTGAATCTTTTGCAAATCCAGTTGAGATTCAGCTTCTGGTGAAATAGCTTCTGATGAGGCAGCTTCTGATGATGCAGCTTCTGATGATGTGGCTTCTGGACCTCTTGTCTTCAGAAGCACTATTCTTCAGGAGCAGCTTTACTTCAGGGGCGCTATTTCTTCAGGAGCAGCTTGACTTCAGGAGCGCTTTGCCTTCAGAATCATCTAAGCTTCATTTTCTTTTGCTCTTTATTTGCTCATTCAGAACCAATGATGATGTGACTTTATAATTATGGTCCTGTACACTTGAACAAATATTAGCTAGTCCAATTTACAATTTTTAATACCTTGTTATCATCAAAACTCTTTAAGGTTCATTGTTAAACACATTTTGTTCCAACAGGGTAACTTGGGCTCGAAGAAAAAGCAGCAAAAGAGACTCTGGGGACGGGCACGGCCGTGCCACATGTTGGCACGGGCCGTGCCAAGCTTCTGGTAAGGGGAATTGTATTTTTGCCCCGTATCTTCGTATTCTTGCGCTGTATTTTGCTCCAGTCCTCTTTCTTTTGCTCCAAGGCACCTTCCACCATATATTTATTCCTAAAATAAAATAAAACATAATTTGAAGTAAAATATTCTAAACTAAAATAAAATGCAATAAAATAAAATCAAATCTAAAATAAAACTAAACTAAATAAGGCAATAAATTATACTATCTATGACTCATCAAACTCCCCCACGCTTGAATCTTTGCTTGTCCTCAAGCAAAAGGCAGCAAACATAGCAGCAACAAAAGATTTGATTATGGCAATATTAAGAACAAATGGCTCAAGAGAAAGGCTTTGCCTCAAGTACACTAATTACAATTTCAAATACTTCTCATGAACCTATTCTACCCAACATCAAGTCTCAAGTGAGTGTGTGTGTGCAGTCCAACCCTTTTCTTGCTCCTGTATAAGACATATATTATGAGGAATAGGTTCTATCCTTAGTGCTAAAGTAACCGAGAAAAGTCCTTTCTTCATTTCAAATAAGAGTGATGGGAATTTGAGTTAAAAATTAAATTAGATATAACAATTAAGCACAAGGGGCTGCAGATGCTTAGGGGCTATCTATCCTCATAGGAAGTCTTCTCGGATGTAATTGTCCTTTCCCCCTAGATTCAAAATCACCCTAAGCAGTGCTGCAAAATTGTTTGTTTCATCTCCGCGTAGGAAGTCTTTTTGGATGTAATTGTCCTTTCCCCCTAGCATTGATGGATTTGTTTCACTTTAGGTTCAAATTGGGGAGTCACCACCACAATTAGGAAGTTAGGGATTGTCCTTTCCCCCTCATGTTGGTGCCATTCTCCCGCCCCATTTAACATTAACAAATTAAAAAGAATATAACGATTAAGAACAATTTGATTAATTTTCCCACACAAACTTATACTACTTTTACTCTTAAGACTTTAAAGGGTCTAAGTTAACACTAAAGATAGAACGTGTTCCTTAAAATACCTATTCATACATTTACTCAAGGATTGCAACCGGGTGTTTTTCTCATTGGAGAATTTTCACATTAAAACAAGACATGGGTATAGCAAGAACATAAGAAACACAAGAAACTATTTTCATGTACAAGAGGCGACCTAAAGAAGAGACAAAACAAAAATTTTCATGCCATATTTACATTAAAAACAAGCTACTTAGTCATGCCTCTTGCTATAAAAACAAAACAAAAGAATAAAGTTCAAGGGAGTTTGGACACTACGACTCTAGACACTTTATTAGGCCCCCCCCCACACTTAGGGGAAGCATTGTCCTCAATGATTCAAAAGAAAAAGAAATTAAAAGAAGAAGAAGAAGAAGTAGAGAAGAAGAAGGGGTGCAGAAAGCTCACAAGGTGTTATAGATAGCAAAAAAAAATGAATTTTTGGACTCTGTAAGCTGGCACGGCCGTGCCAACCTCAGCACGGGCCGTGCCAACATTCTGTGGCTGGCTCCTAATTTTTCTTTGAAAAACATGGCACGGCCGTGCCAACCTTAGCACGGGCCGTGCCAATCTTCTGGTTCCAGGGACTTCAATTTTTTCATTTTCTTGAATCGTATTCGGACAATTACCTACAAAACAACTTAAAACAAAACGAAAGCAGTTAAATGCGTGGGTTGCCTCCCACGAAGCGCTCTTTTACCGTCACTAGCTTGACGAAAGATGCAAGAGTGGTTCCTCATGGAGGATCTAAGAGGGCTAGTATTGTTTCTTCTTCAACAGCTTCACCTGCATTGTAAATCTTTAGTCTTTGGCCATTAACTTTGAAAGGTCCAGTCTTTTCAGAAAAAATTTCAATTGCCCCATAGGGGTAGACAGTACGAACAGTGAATGGACCAGACCATCTTGATCTTAACTTACCTGGAAAAAGCCTTAGCCTAGAGTTAAAGAGCAGTACAAGGTCACCGCTCTTGAAGTTCCTTTTGAGGATATGCTTGTCGTGCCATTTTTTAGTTCGTTCTTTGTAAATACGGGCATTTTCATAGACATCAATTCTAAGTTCTTCTAACTCACTTAACTGAAGTTTTCTCTTTTGACCAGCTAGATTGGGATCTAAGTTGAGGTTTCTTATGGCCCAATAGGCTTTATGCTCAAGTTCAACCGGAAGGTGACAAGATTTTCCATAGATTAGCTTAAAAGGTGTCATTCCAATTGGAGTTTTGTAAGCCGTTCGACAGGCCCAAAGAGCATCGTCGAGCTTACTTGACCAATCCTTCCTAGAGTTTGAAACTGTTTTTTCAAGAATGGCTTTTATTTGTCTATTGGAGACCTCAACTTGTCCACTAGTTTGTGGGTGATAGGGTGTAGCAATTTTGTGTTTCACTCCATACTTTTGTAAAAGTTTTTCGAAAAGTTTAGATATAAAGTGAGACCCTCCATCACTTATTACAACCCTTGGCACTCCAAACCTTGGAAAGATAATCTTTTTGAAAAATTTTATAACAACATGTGCATCATTAGTGGGTGAGGCAACAGCCTTAACCCATTTGGACACATAGTCAACTGCCACCAATATGTATTGATTTCCAAAAGAAGAGGGGAAAGGTCCCATGAAATCAACACCCCATACATCGAAAATTTCGACTTCAAGAATGTTGTTTAAGGGCATTTCATTCCTCTTAGTAATGTTACCGGTGTGTTGACATTTGTCACATTTAGAAACGAATTTATGCACATCTTTGAAAAGCGATGGCCACCAGAAACCAGATTGAAGAATTTTGAAAGAGGTCTTTTGAGTACTGGCGTGGCCACCATAAGAAGAGGAGTGACAGTGGGTTAGAATACTACTTACCTCGTTTTCAGGAATGCATCTTCTGAAGATCCCGTCTGAGCCTCTTTTGAAAAGGTAGGGTTCATCCCAATAATAATGTTTGAGGTCATGGAAGAACTTCTTCTTTTGTTGGTAGCTCAATCCAGGTGGTAGTACTCCAGCTGCAAGAAAGTTAACAAAGTCTGCATACCAAGGTGCGTTAGTTTGTGCCAATAAGAAGAGTTGATCATCCGGAAATGAATCATCCAGGGGTAACTCATTCTCATTGGTCTCCCTAAGGCGGGACAAGTGATCAGCTACAACATTTTTGGTACCCTTTTTATCTTTTATTTCAAGGTCAAATTCTTGAAGGAGCAAAATCCATCGGATCAACCTCGGCTTGGCATCTTGTTTGTTTAACAAATATTTTATTGCCGAGTGATCTGTGTAAATGATGATTTTTGATCCTACCAAGTATGGGCGAAATTTGTCAATGGCATAAACTACCGCTAACAATTCTTTTTCTGTTGTGGCATAGTTTACCTGTGCCCCATCAAGGGTCTTACTTGCATAATAAATGGCATGCATCTTCTTGTCTTTTCTTTGTCCCAACACAGCCCCTACTGCATAGTTACTCGCATCACACATTATTTCAAAAGGCAAGTTCCAATCCGGTGGTTGTATGATAGGGGCAGTGACCAAAGCTTCTTTTAACCTGCAAAATGCCTTTAGGCATGCATCATCAAACACAAAATCTGCATCCTTAAGGAGCAAGCTTGTTAGTGGCTTAGTGATTGAAGAAAAATCTTTAATGAAACGGCGGTAGAATCCCGCATGTCCTTGGAAGCTTCTAACTTCTTTGACCGAGGTAGGAGGAGACATTTTTTCAATAATTTCAATTTTTGCTTTATCTACCTCTATACCTCGCTCAGAGACTAAGTGTCCTAGGACAATTCCTTCTCTTACCATGAAGTGACATTTTTCCCAATTCAACACTAAGTTTACCTGTTCACATCTTTCCAAAACTTTTTCCAGGTTAGTCAAACAATTATCAAAACTAGATCCATGCACAGAAAAATCATCCATAAAAACTTCCATTATATCTTCAACAAAATCAGAAAAAATAGACATCATGCATCTTTGAAAGGTAGCGGGGGCATTGCAAAGACCAAAGGGCATTCTCCTATAGGCAAAGGTACCAAAGGGACATGTGAAAGTGGTTTTCTCTTGGTCATTAGGGTGAATGGGTATTTGGAAGAATCCAGAATAGCCATCTAAGTAACAAAAGTGTGAATGCTTAGCTAACCTTTCTAACATTTGGTCTATAAAGGGGAGTGGGAAGTGATCTTTACGGGTTGCTTTGTTGAGCTTCCTATAGTCAATACACATTCTCCAACCGGTGACGGTTCTAGTGGCAATGGATTCATTTTTATCGTTCTTAATAACAGTGAGACCACCCTTTTTAGGTACTACTTGAACCGGGCTAACCCATTTGGAATCATAAATTGGATAAATGACACCTGCATCTAGGAGTTTTAAGACCTCTTTTTTCACAACTTCTTTCATGTTAGGGTTCAACCTTCTTTGGTGTTCAACGAAGGGCTTATAGTCCTCCTCAAGTAGTACCCTATGTGTGCACAATGAGGGGTTTATTCCTTTAATGTCGTCAATGGTATAACCTATAGCCTTAGGATACTTTTTGAGGACATAAAGTAATTTTTCAGTTTCCACCTCGTTTAGATTTGCATTTACAATGACAGGGTAGGTTGAATTGGGGCCTAAGAATTCATACCTCAAGCTTGGTGGGAGTGGTTTAAGCTCCACCTTTGGAGCTTCCTTTGGTGAAGGGGTTGGTTCTTTTCCTATTAGCTCCTCTATGCCCACATCTTCCATAGGAGGAGTTCAATCTAACATCTTCTCATACTCTTTGGCGTCTTCATCTAGTTTTGTACCTGCATCACTAACCAAGCATACTTCCAAACCATCATGTGTAGTTGATGCCAAAGGGCACTCTTTCACACAACGGTCAATTATATCAAACATGTAACAAGAGTCTTTAATGGAAGGATTTTTCATTAGTTTAGCAAGTTCAAATTCAACAGTATCCTTACCAACATTAAATTCCAATTTCCCATGTTTAACATCTATTATAGCCCCAGCGGTAGCAAGGAAGGGCCTTCCCAAAAGTATAGGTACTTGGTTATCCTCCTCTATTTCCATCACAACAAAGTCCGTAGGGACGTAGATTTCTCCTACCTTGACAGGGACGTCCTCTATGATTCCAGCTGGATACTTAAGGGAACGATCTGCTAATTGTAGGGTCATCCTAGTTGACTTAAGCTCTCCCAGTCCTAATCTCTCATAAAGAGATAAAGGCATCAAGCTGACACTGGCTCCTAAATCACACATTGCCCTCTTTACTATTTCAGACCCTATGACACAAGGTATTGAGAAACTTCCTGGATCCTTAAGCTTGGGTGGCAACTTATTTTGGATGATGGCGCTACATTCCTCCGTAAGGTTCACCGTTTCACTTTCCTCAATTTTTCTCTTTTTTGAAAGAATTTCTTTTAAAAATTTAGCATAGGTGGGCATTTGAGTTAGGACATCGGTGAAGGGAACGTCAACGTAGATTTTATTCATCATCTCAATGAACTTTTTAAATTGCTCATCAAGCTTAGACTTGGCAAATCTTTGAGGGAAAGGAATCTTTGGTTTGAAGGGAGGTGGTGTAACTTCCTCACTTTGTGGTTTCTCACTCTCTTCTTCAGCCATCTCACCTTGCGGTTCACTAGTCTCTTCCTCACTAGGTTTGACTCTTAAGGGGTCTTCTAATTGCTTACCACTCCTAAGTGTAACGGCGTTCATTCTAGGTTGGCAAAATTGAACAACTAGAGAGAGCTGAGCCTCTAAGACCTTATTGTGAGAGGAGATAGAGTCTACTTTTGATGTAAGTGAAACAAAAGAGTCATTCAAAAGTCTAGTTTGATTTGCAAGCTCTTTGAGCTGCTCGGATTGGTTAAGAAGATAATTTTCCATTAAAAGTTCAAGATTAGACTTTTGAATAACCTTTTGGTTATTAGCATAACTTGGTGGTGTTGTTCTTTGAACCAAGGGATTTTCATTAGGGCTTTGGTCAAGACTTACCCCTTGGTTGTTTTGAATAAAGTTTATTTGTTCAACACTACCTAGTTTGCATTCACTACATGTTTTACAAGGTGATGTAGGAGTAGTATCACTAACATTAAGTTTTTCAAATTTGTGGGTTAGTGCATCAATCCTAGAAGCAAGGTGGTCATAATTAGAGACTTCGTACATACCTGCCCTCTTTTTGGAGGGTGAAGACTTTGTAGTGATTTCTTCATCAGTCCATAGAAAGAGATTTCGAGCCATGTCTTCAATCAACGCATAGGCTGTTTTGAAGTCTTTGTTCATTAGAGCACCACCTGCAGCTGTATCAACAAAGATTTTCGTAGCATGAGATAAACCATTGTAAAAAGTGTGAATGATCAACCATTCCTCTAGTCCATGGAGGGGGAAAAGTTTAAGCATATCCTTAAAACGTCCCCATGAATCGTGAAGAGATTCCCCCTCTTTTTGAGTAAATTGAAAAAGCTTTTCCCTTAGTTGGCCAATTTTTGATGGGGGAAGGAAACGGATGAGAAATTCACGCTTCAATTGGTCCCATGAGGTGATGGAACCAACTCTTAGGGAATGGAACCAATTGAGAGCTTTATCTTTTAGAGAAAAAGGGAAGAGATGTAGTCTCAAGGTTTCTTGGTTTTTCTTATATGTTACGGTGAGCTGCCAAAAAGTTGAGATATGGAGATTGGGATCCTCATCGGGGGATCCCGAAAAATAATTTTGCTGCACCATTTTAAGTTGGGCAGGCTTAATTTCAAAATCTTCATCTTCAACCGTTGGATACACAATAATAGCATATGGCTCTCCCATTGAAGGAGTCACGTATTCTTTAAGAGCACGTCTTTCAGCCATGTTTGGTATTATTTTTATGCTTTCCAAGAAGTTAATGATGAAGGAAAAGAAAAAGTTAAAAATAAAAATAAAAAGAAAAGAGAAAGAAGAAGAGAGAGTTCTAATCACTAAGAAAAAGCTAATTAAATTAGTTAACTCCCCGACAACGGCGCCAAAAACTTGATAGGGCCAAACCGCAAGTGCACGGCCTATCGAAGTAATAGTAGTAAGAAGAGTATCGTTCCGCTAGGGAGTTGTGAATTCAATTAACTTTTAGAGAATGATTAGAAGAGAGAAAAGTTTATAAAAAGGGGGTTTAATTGCTGAAGGTAAATAACAATAATATAAAAGAGCCTTGGGATCATTGGTTCATCATAATAACGAATCTTTTCACAAGCAAGCCTTAAACTTATAATTAAACGTTAATCCTAATTACTAAGGACAAGTTTCTCTTTAGCATATCACAGCTCCTCTCGAAGTCAGTGAGTGTATCCCTCCAACAACCACACCTATTCTCATGGGTGATTGCCTTTGGGACCCTTGAAGATCGAAACTTTATGTGTCCCAAGGTTTGCTAGACTATTCTCATGTTTCGCAAACCTTGTCTAAATTCACTTGTTCGGATATCAAAGCTCCGCGTTCGCTTTATGAATTGATATCTATGATGATGAATTAACCATTATCAAACCCTCCGCGTTCGCTTCCACAGTTTGATAATAATTAATTCATGTTAAAACGGTGAATTTAGATTAGGAATTAGGGTAACAATTAATCAGGGTTTAAGACTTGGCTTGATCCGGATTACGTCATTAGACTTATCCAACGATCCCAAGATAAAGAAGTCTACTCACTCATGTTCATCGTAGACATGGGGGAAGAAGAGAGAATGCGATAAAAGTAAATTGCAAAGAAGAAAGTAAAACGAAATAAAGACTTTATTGAAATAGCAATTGAAATAAACAAAGTAAAGCGTGTTTGTTTATGGTGGAGAGCTACTCTATTTATAGCTTTACAATCGACTTAGAAACTAAGCAACTAAAAGGGTAAAACAGTAAAGCTGCAACAGGGTAACTTGGGCTCGAAGAAAAAGCAGCAAAAGAGACTCTGGGGACGGGCACGACCGTGCCACATGTTGGCACGGGCCGTGCCAAGCTTCTGGTAAGGGGAATTGTATTTTTGCCCCGTATCTTCGTATTCTTGCGCTGTATTTTGCTCCAGTCCTCTTTCTTTTGCTCCAAGGCACCTTCCACCATATATTTATTCCTAAAATAAAATAAAACATAATTTGAAGTAAAATATTCTAAACTAAAATAAAATGCAATAAAATAAAATCAAATCTAAAATAAAACTAAACTAAATAAGGCAATAAATTATACTATCTATGACTCATCAGTAGTGTGTTGCGAAGAAGTCTCTAAGAAAATAATGAAACCTTCAGCGGGACATGCTTATGCCAAACATCATCAAACAAACCCCTTGCAAGAGGTTCATCAGTGGTCGTTAGTGATGACAGTGCATCAACACTAGTTTCTTAGTCATATTTGAGTCCTTTTTGTAATGTTTTGAGAGTCAATTACTTGTAATTCATGGTGAAATCAGATCAAAATAGGAATAAGAGCTCGACAGGAGAAATTGATGAAAAGATTGAAAAATGCCTAAGAATGAAGCATCGTGCCACGATGGGAGCATCTCGTGGCACGTTTGATGAACGTGGGACAAAGGATTTGTCACTGGAAATTTCGTGCCACGATGAAGTCTGGAATGTGCCACGATAGGAAAGTTTATCTGCTGCCACGTAGGATTAATGAAGTGATCGTGCCATGATTGGATCGTAACGTGGCACGATGGTGGGCTTTCTGAAACCCTAATTTTGTGTCTATAAAAGCCAGAAGCGACCAGAAGCTTGGTGTGCGATTTTGGAGACCAAAACAGAGCATAGACGGCACCAGGAAACCGCAGAACACGCAGTGGATCTCACCCAACTCATAGTTGGTTCTGGTTTATGTATGTTCACTATTTTCTATTTATTTGATTGTTTAGTTATGAGTAGCTAAACTCTTAGATTGATTAAGCCATGAGATGAATCTTTGTGATCTGTGAACCATGTAATTTGTTACGAACTCTCTTTGACATCAATGAAAACTTAGTCTTTATTCAGAATTATTTGTGTTTATTGCTTTTCATGATTATTGTTTGTATGACTACTAGCCCTAGCTTCTTGCAATCACATGAATTGATCTTAGGAATTGAATGACTACTAGCCCTAGCTTTTAATCCTGAAATAGTAATTCTGTTTAACTCAGCACTAGGAACCTAGAGATAGGAAATTGAGAGTTATGACTTAAGGAATAACGTTCTGACTTTGCTTCCACGGTTATTCAATCTGGTTAAGAGATTAATAGGGTTATAACTTAGGAAAGGGTTTTGAGTCAATAGATTGATCAAAACCACTTAGTTAATCCGTCGTAAAGCTAGGTTAATTTCATTGAGAGAGAAGAGAGGCAAATTACTCGCAGTGAGCAATAGAGGATTCGAAAGGCTTGATCATCTGTTTTTAATCCAATTATCAAGCCATTTTATTTACTTTGTTTAAGTTTTATAAAACCAAACCCAACTGCCTAGGGCAACCCATAAATTTACTACATCCTTAATTTTAACGTTTTTACCGAGTAGGAATTGAAACAGTCCCTGTGGATACGAACTTATAAATTTTATTACTTCGATAGTTTTGGTAGACTTGCCAAATATCTATCAAGTTGAATCATTTCAACTTGGTAATTTCGTTATTATTTAGGATTTCTGTCATTTATATTTTTTGTTTATATATAAAAAAAAAGAAAAAAAATTATTATTTATGCTCTTCACTTCTATTTCTTTGTGCTTTGCTACTAAAAAGTTTATCCAAGTTTTGCAGCTATGATAGACAGGTTACTCCTCTATAACACAGAAGAGATTCCTAAGTTGCAGTATGAAAAATATATGCTATCGTTTAAGATCAGAATTTTGGACAACAAAATCTCGAGTTGTGGTCATTATGAGGCGAATCAACCAGGTAGTGATTGTGAAAGGAAGAAATAGGTGATCAACATCGATTATAATACTCAACTGCAAAATATTTTAGATGATTTCTTGGTGTCAAATCAAGTTTCATTTGAGAGGTTTGATGTTCAGTGTGGTGATCTTGTTGAGAAAGCACATGAGTCTCAAAGGAAGTTGGTTAAGATGGAGACAGAGTGTCACGAGGTTGTGTTGGAAGAAAATCCAAAAGTGAGGAGTGTAGATATTTTCTCAAAGTCTGAACCAACAGGGGTTAAGGAAATCCCTCGTGTGCAAATGGATGCATGTCCTTCTCTAAGGTGGGAGAGCTTAAATTCCAAAGGTTTAACTGTGAGTGCATGGGAACATCTACTTCTTTGTTACAAATTCATGGAATTCCTACCAAACAAGAGGAAAAAGAAGGATGATGTGTTCTTTCTGACATATTTGCCACCCTAACAGTGGTTGAAGCGTCAAGCTCAATGACGTAAAAGAAAGCGCTAGGTGGGAGGCAACCCACTGAATTTATTTTCAGGTAGTATTTCTTTTATTTTTCTTTTACTTTTCAAACAACAAAACATAAAGCTGGCAGGATTGTTTTTCTTTCAAAATCACATGTGTGAACCTGCCAAGAAAATTGTGATATGATACTGATGTTGTGTCACAATCTTCTCCTCATCAACTCTTTTTCAAAAATTCATGTCCAGAAAAAGTTTTTCATTCTACCATTCAGATTGCGCCACGCTATTTCACAACGCATCGCGATTATAAATGGTCAAATAAAGAAACTGGACTTTGACTACTGCAATCGCGTCGCGCCAATATCCATCGTGACGCATTTTTCTCCAAAACTTTTGAGTTCCTCTCTGTTGCTCAAATCGCGTCACGCTGATACTCAACGAGTTACGATTGCAGCAGTTATTTAAATTTTTTGACCGTTACTATTTCAATTGTGTCATGCCACATCTCTAACGCGACGCGATTGCACCTATGCCTATAAATATCCAGCCATTTCTCAGACCTTCTCACACCTTCTACCCTAGTGTTACTCTGCCAAAAATTTTCTCCAACCTTCCCCAAACTCTCAAACACGAAAATCACCCCTTTTCCTTCACTTTTTCATCTTCTCAAACTATCCCAACACCAATTTCATCCAACATTCTCAATCTAAACCATCATCTTCCCTCAATTCACATCACCATTTTCATCAAACCTTCACAAAAAGCCTACGTCTTCATCAAACCATCAACCATGGCCCCCAAAAATCCAATTAAACCCAAGAAAACCACCAAGCAAACAGCCACCTCAAGCCAAAGCCAACCCAAACGCAAAAGAACCGACCCTATCCCTCCATCCGACATTAACCCTTTTATCTCTGAAGAAGCAAAGGAAAGGTTTGACGAAATCAAGAGTTATGAGGTTGTGGGTGAGCGAAAGTTTGAAGTCACAAAGCTCACCAAGTATC
The DNA here is from genome assembly GCF_051527215.1 of Medicago sativa. Classification (NCBI taxonomy): domain Eukaryota; kingdom Viridiplantae; phylum Streptophyta; class Magnoliopsida; order Fabales; family Fabaceae; genus Medicago; species Medicago sativa. The sequence goes on along the minus strand of NC_140756.1, from coordinate 30,039,476 downwards.
CAATGTTGACACAAGATTAGGCAAAGGGGATGGGAGGAATTGAATGGAATGGTGAAAGGTCTCAACAACAAATCTGTGATTATGGAGTTCTTTGCTAATGCTCGTTTCTCGCCCACTGTGTATCAAGCTTATGTTAGGGGAAAGATGATCGACTATAGCCCTGATGCTATTAATTCTTTGTTGGGATTGACACCACCGGAAGAGTGTGAAGTGCAGAGGTTGAGGAGAGAAGCGGCGAATATGCCAAATAGCGAGTGGGATGAGTTGCTTTCTAAGATGCACAGGAGGCCCATTACTGGCTCTTATGAGAGGTTTGATAAATCCCGCGAGCGGATGGATGCTTATTTTGCTCACCAGGAGCGGTTTGCGGCGTTTATGAAGAAAGAAATCACTGATGATTTCGAGGCAGGGGAGAAGAGAGTTGCTGATGATTTCTTTGATGGATTACCTACTGCAGGAAGTGATGAGGATTTGGATATGGGGCTGGATCACTGATGGTTCAGCTGGATTTGCTTTTATGTTTTCATTGTACTTTCCTTTTAGTACTTTGTTTTATTTTGTATCGTTTTTATGTATTGTCAAATGTCCGTGAACTTGTTATTCCCCGTTTTGTAATGAATCTGCACTTGTTTATTATTGATGAATTTGTTTGTTTTATTGACTTTTCCCAGTTTAGTAACAAATATTTGTTCAAGTGGTATTCCAAGAGTTCAAAAGGAGGAATGACTTGTGATTTCAAAGGCGAAGTGTACAGCAGTTAAAGATAGGTAGTCACAACTCCCAGATATCATAACTGTAAGGTTCATGGCCAAATTTTCTTTTTCAATTTACTTATGTGGAGTGTTCCATGCTTTTACATTTCTAGAACTTGCATTGTTTCTCTACTATCGATTGATCTTTGTCATTAGCACACTGAGGCAAAAGTGCTTGGTCCTGTGAGCCTTTTTGAAGCCTACCCTGTTTATATTGGAATAATTATCCTTTCTTCAGCCAAATTGAGCTGGTAGGATTAGATCTTTTTGTTCGGTGACAAACTGCATTACAAGCTTAGAGACTTTTAGGACTTGTCCCATATTGTTTTTCTGAGTTAGGCATTGTAGACTGTTGCTAAATATTAAGTTTGGGGTTGCTATTGGAATTTGCAACCAACTAAGTTGGGGGTGGAGGTACTAGAGAACAAAGAAAGAACATTATCATGAAAAATACACTAAATTGGTGTATATACACTCAAAAATGATGTATCAAAAAAAAAAAAGAGAAAGAAAAAAAAATAGAATGAAAAAGGGACAACACATTGAAAATCAGAGTAACTTTAAACTCGATTGTCCCAATAGTTACAAGTATTCTCTAGTACCTTTGCAATAATTGTTGTTCCATAAGGTGAATAAATGATGGATTGAATTTTGTGCTTAACTTCCGTAGGAATGCCTAACTTAAATTTTGTGTAGCCTACTTATCCAAATATTATCCCACCTTCACCTAAGCCCCGTTATAACCCTTAAAGACCTCAAAGTGTGCATTGACATTGATTTTGATTGACGTTTAGAAACTTTTCAAGCTTATGGTAATATGTAGATTGCATGTCGACTGTGTGTGAACCCTTTTCATATTGCTGCGTGGAGTTGTGAATTTGTGGTTGCTAACAAGTCAAACTAGCTCATCTTTAGCTAGTAAGGTGTTGAACTTTTGGAAGACACGTGGAAGCATATCAAGATGTGTCGAAGACTTGTAATTCACGACGGTTTGTTATTTTCAGATGCTTCTTATTGTGTATATATAGGAATTTTTCATAGGAAATACTCTTGGTTTGAAAATTATATATGATATATTATTCATTATTTTTTTTTAGGAAGATATATTATTCATTATGTTCTTTGGTTGAATTCAGTTCAATGTTCTTTTCTTTCTTTCTAACGTGCAAACCGATAACAAACTAAGGGGTTTGGATTAAATCATGTGTAGATACTAATTTCTAGAAATATGGTTAGGTTTCCGTTCACACACACACACTATCCAATCATATGTTCATTGAATCAATTGGTTACTCTACTTAGCATCGGAAATCAATCGATACAGTGGATTTTACGTCGTTTGCCAGACATGAAAACATATGATGAGGGATATGTTCACACATAATTGAATCCTATAAACTATATACTAATTGATTAAGAAGATGCACCAAATGAATGTTGAGGCAAAATCCCTAAATAATTTTAAAGATAACAAACCTTGATGATTAAGGAATTAATGGACTTTGATTAATTTGTTGGTATTTAACTTGTGCTCTTGAGTGGTTAATTAAGACAGGAACAAGTTTCAATTCATACCAAGAAACAAAGAATCAAAGGACATAAAGACTTAAGAACTCAATCAGAGTTCAGAAAGTTAAAAGAGTTCAGAAGGTTGGACAGAGTTCAGAAGGTTGTTCATGATGAACATCAAGAACCAAGCCCAGATATTCATGAACAAAATGAAGAACATGCAAGGTCTACGTGACTTAAATAAAAGCCCAGTAAAGTACAATGACTAATATCAATCAAGGAATAAAGGCAGTTAATTGATTAAAGTCAAAAAGGGCATCTTCAATGTTCATTCAAGACTATGAACATTTGAAGTACAAAACATCAGGAATATTCCATCAAGAATATCATCCTAGATGTTTTCTAAGCTGCACTTCATAAATGTTTCACTATTAGGATTTGATTACATCAAATGAAAGTCTTACAAATCATCCTAAGTGAAACAAAAAGGAACATTCTGAAGTCCCCTGAGTTCAGAAAGTTCGATCCTGCTCCATGCTTTTTCTGACATGAACAGTATAGTTGTTGGAAAGAAAAAGGCAAAGACAAAAGCAAGATCAAATCTTTTTCAACAAGATTTCGACACATAAGGGAGTTGGTACTGTACAAAGCAAACCAAATCCCCTAAAGCATGGAATGAAAGTGACAGCTCCACTTTATGAGATCCTGCACTTGTTCCAAGGCAGATTGCAAAGAAAATCTGACCAAGGAACATTCTGAAGTCGTACAAAGCAAATCTTCAAGTACAACCCAGAAATTCATGTGACATTCATCTGCAAAAAGCCCAGAAGCACATCTGACCGTCAATTCACATGAACCCAGATGAAGATCATCAAGAACACAACAATATTCTGGAAAATTCTCAAGAACACAACAACATTCTGAAGTATATCAGTTTTGCCCAGAATTCAAGTGTAAGTTGGTGGGTCCCATGACACGTGGCACAAGACCAGTGGACACTCTCCAACGGCTACAAAGGTTCAAGAAACTCTATAAAAAGAGATCAAGGCCTCAACATAATATACACCTTTGCAAAGCATACAAGAAAACAGCATAAGAGTGTTTGAAGCTTTAGCAAAAACATTGATCATCACAAAGATTCCAAGAAGTCTTCAAAGTGTACATCAATATCTCTCTTATCTTTTTAAAGATAAATCTCTTCCTCCATTTCTTTTTTGTCTGATCTGTATCATTCAAACTCCATACAAACTCCATACAAATTGTAAACAAAAGTCTCATCTAGCTTTAGGGGTACTAAAGTGTTAAGTTGAGCAGAAAGGTGTAAAGTCTAAGTAGGTAACTTAGCAAGAAAGGTGTAAGCCTGCTGAGGCTTAGAGAATACAGGTTGTGTAATTGTTCAGGTGAACAGAGTTGTACGGTGCAGGATTTGAGAAGTTATCTCAAGCATCATAGTGGAAAATCTCACAAAACTGTGAGGAGTAGACTAGCCCACATTGGGTGAACTACTATAAATTTCTGTGTGTCCTTCTTCTCTTCTCTTTACTCTTTAATTTCAGTAAACACAACACACACACAAACACGTTTAATTAACTTAACTATTTAAACTGTTTTTCAGACTAACACTTCAGAACGTTCTGAAGTCTGTCAGTTAACTTAACCATTCCAAGTTTTCAACTTGAGAATAAAATTTTAAGTGACAGGTTTAATTTTAAAAGGTCACAATTTAAACCCCCCCTTCCTTGTGACTATATTATCTACTTCAATGAATAGTTGACGACGTCTAATCCTAGCACAAAATCTTGGTATTCATATTTGCAACTCCTTTTACAAATTGTTTTCTAAACAAACTCTTTCACAACCTTGATTAAGAATATTGTAAACTTGAACGGTTGAAACTATTGTAACAAGGGACAAAATACTTTTGGTGTTTTTTTTCCTTAAAAAAAATACTTTTGGTATTTTCTCACGCAAAAGGGGAATGTTAATCGGAATAACTCGTCAAGAATAGGGATTGCACTTCCGTAACATTGTGGCGGGCTATGTCACATGACATAGCCAGTAATATTGTGCCACATGTCACTTCTTTTTTTTTAAAAAAATCATATGAAATAAAAGAAAAGAAACAAAGTAGAAGCAGAACGCGTTCACTTCGACACTTCCTATTACACTCTTCTCCTTCTCAAAAACAAAACCCACCACCATCATCATTTGTTTTTCCTTCACCACCGGTCATCACCGCCAGTCGCCTCCACCGCCATTGTAAGACCCGTAATTTTGAAAAATAAATAAATATTGATAATATAATATTATGTTACTTCGTCTATTTTAAATTACGATCAAATAAAAATAAATAATACCTTTGACGATGAATTTTTATCGTTACTCGAACATTTTGTGATTTTTGTCGCGATAGTGACTCATGATAAAAATTTTGAAAAATTTCTCGAGAATTTAATTCTCAGTCTCTTTGACAAATAAAAATTTGATCGCGCTTAATTTTTTAAAACTAACTCCGCTTTGTGCGGAATTCTTTGTATAGACTCATAAAATTATTTATGATAGATTAATGTAGTGAAAATAATTTTCTAGTCGTGATAGAATACTGGAATAAAAAGTTATTTTACCGGTGCACGTATCATTATCAACCGCGATCATTTACGTTTAAAATTATGTGACGTGTTATGGAAACGAATAATCATGATGAGTTTTTTAGAAGTAACTAAGTGTTTATGGTTATGGAATTAGCAGAACTTAAATTAATTAACGATATAATTGTAACTAGTCAAGTCTAATACTTGCTTTATTCAAAAATACTTGCTTTATGAATGAAAATATCTACTCTATGGTGAAAACATCTACCCTTATCCTCTTTCTAATTACACGTCACAAACATATTAGATGATCCTAATCTTTTCACTTATGTTATATTTTTTTTTTCAAAGCCCTTTGTGTTATATGTATCCAAACCAAACCAAACCAAGGTTATATATATATGTATTTACACAGAACAAACATTCTACTCCATCCTCTCATTTCATTTTTCTTTCTTTTGTCACGTCTCTCTCTCCCTCCTATCTTCATACTTCTCTCTTCTTTCTTCATTCTTTCACTTCATCTTCTCTCTTCCTACTTCTCTATCTACAAAACCATAAGCCTCTCATGTCTCTTGTTCCTTCATCTTCATACAAATTATCATCCACATCTAACATAAGAATAAATTCTCACATCATCCTTTTACTTCCTTTTCTATGATCTTTCAGTTCTTCTTTTTCCTTCTTTCTCATATCTTCTACAAAACCTTTTCACCTCTATCGACATATACACAACAAGCCAAAGCCAAAGCCGATCAATCTCAAAGGTTGGTCTTTCAAGGTTGTCATTTTGTATTCCTTATGATTTTATCATTTCACGGTCATTCTCGATTCACTTGCTATGTTGTTTTTCCCAAACCTTCTATACTTTTAATTAATCATTGTTAGAGAAATTTCATCCAAGGCCACACGTATAGGATGTTTGAACATAGGCTATATACTTTTGACTAAATTTAACTATTAAGAACATGATCGATATTTTGCCAACCATCTAATTCATGGACTTTATTCAAGACAAAATAGAATAAATAACCCTAACTATAAGTTAAATTTTTAAATAGTATAACTTGATCCTAATAAAATATAGTACCTACTTTGTTTTGCTTCACCATGAGTGCCTGCTACTACTACTCGTGGTTGGCCTGCGGTAAGTTTTGGTGGTGTTGCTACAGTTTGCAGTTTTGTTATGCTGGTGTGTGTTTCCTGCTTTATCTCCCTTGTTGTTCTGCTCATTTTTTTCTGGTGTTTTTTTAACTGTCCAGAATGGTTCTTCTTCTTTCGTATCTACTCTATACTTAGCCTTATATCCTTTTTCCCTTGATTTAATTATTAATTCTTATTCAGATTTTATTTTGGTCAAAGGGTTATCAATTTTAATCATAAAGAGAGAAAGATATAATTATGTTTAATAACTTTAAAATTGGAATAACTCCTAGTTGAACTAGAACTGGAAATAACACTTTAATTTGGTATTTCTATCTTAAATTATTTCAAATTCTTTTTCATGGATATAAATTTAATTGAGCAAAAAAAACTTTTGGAAATAGTTTGAAAGTAAAATTACTTTTTTGTGTGAAGATAGAATATGAAGTAGGATTTTAACTACTTTTAGTCTAAAAGTCAATGATTTAGTTAGTAACTTAAAAGGGATAGAAAGGTACTATTATTTTTAGAATAACAACTTTAGAGAAAAAATTATATATGGGTTGGAGGTTTCTCGACAAACTAATTTTGGAAATATATATAGATATATATTGATGTAGCTTTGGGACTGTCGAAAAGAAAAATAAAATATATAACTATGTGTCTATATAGAGAAAAAAAAATATAATGTTAAGTTAATTGAAGTAGACTTAAGAGTTGAATTTATGGACTTTGAAATTAAACTTAGTTATGGTGTGAAATAAATTATTTAACATGACTGATTTTTCTTCTTTTGGTAGTTTTAAGGGAATCTTAAAATTGAACCTTTGTTATTACTTTTGGTCTAAAACCAATGAGTTAGTTAGTAACTAAAAAGAATAGTTATTAGACACTAAAGATACTAATATTTTTAGAATGAGAACTTTATAATAAAAATTTATACCGGCTAGATTTATTTTTCTCGAGGCAATGTTTTAGAAAAATAATTGTTTTATTATGTATACTAGGTCCTTTAGAAATAATAATAATTAAATGACTTAAGGATTAACTTATTTAATTAAACAACTATTAGTGAAAAATAATATTCAGGACGTTTTTGATAAATTTAGACCGCGCATAAAAGTTTTAACGTACTTGACGAAATTCAAGAAGTTATTATATAAAAATAAAGTAGACTCCGTCGATTTTTCTTAGAAGTTAAACAACAAAAACGTTAAGAATTATTATAATTCTTGGTTAGTTTAAAATGAGATATATAACTTGATTGAAGTTAGAAATGTTTTCTTGATTAAGAGTAATTTTCAAGTGTTAGTTAATTTTAGGAAAAGAAAACTTCTAATAATTTTAACTTTTACCTAAACAAATAAAATAAATAATAATAGGAACGATAAATCCCGGCTTTATTCATGATCTTCAACACCGTGGTCTCCTTCGATAGAAACTAGCTGAGTTTTATCTTTCTTGCTCTCTTTCAAGTTCGAGTCGTATTTTCTTGCTTTCTCTTGAGTCCGATCATCTCTCTCTGCACTCCTTTACTTTTCTTTTCCGATTCCTTGAGTGTTGGTGTTGTGAACTTTGAAAGAAGTGAGAGTTGAGTGAGAATAAAGTGAGATTGTGAGAGTTTGGAGAAGTGAGTACGAAGAGACATAAAAGTATTTAATGGGAGAGGTTATTGGAACTTGGAGGGACTTTGATGACTAAAAGAATTTAAGGGACAAAGGATAAATTTGTGAGGATGAAAAGCTAGTCGAGGTAAGGGCGCCTATCCACTTTCTAGATACTCTTATACATGTTAAAGTGATTATGTATATTTGCTCTTTTTCTTATGTGTTTTCTTATAAATTTCAAGGTGATTAAATGACAATATATACGTGATCATTTATGCATGAGAAATTAAAACAATTGTTCATGGTATAGTTAAGTAGTAATATGTGACTAAAAGTCCATATACATGGTGAAAATATTATGTTCATGCATTTCATAGTAAACGTGGCCACCAGAGAGGAGTCACGAGGTGCACACCGGAGAGGTGGCACGGGGTGCGTTTTAAAACCACCTTATCCCGTAGTGGATCATTGAGTCTGATAGATGAGTAGATACTTATCTACTTAGTGGCGCGGCCACAACCCTCTGCGGAGCGGTGATAATTTCCGGAATCATATGCATGTGATGTCCTGTGATAGGCTTCACACTCATGTAGAGTCTGCATTGCATTAGGAATCGAGTCCTTATAATTTTTAATTGTCTTATTTTCTATTTGTTTCCATACATGGGTTAAAATGAGATCTTTAATCCATGTATAATGTTTTCTCTGTGTATGCTTCTTGTATATTTGTTATTTTCGGATTGGTGACCCTTTCAGTGGATGTGTGGGCTATATGCCATAGATTATGATGGCACCATGGGATCCCGAGATGCTTTCATCGGAGGCGACGAACTTCAACTTCTCTGACAACGGAACTACTATGTCTTGGGGATTTGACCCGGCCATAGGACGGGTCACATTTACGGGCAACGTACTCGCAAGTAGCCATATAGTTATTAGGGAGCCAGATGTGAGTTTATCGTCATTAGAGGGTCTAGTACCCAAATTTCTTCATTTTAAAGTAAAAGTTCAGCTTAATAGTCCTCTAATTTTGGATAGTACTTTCGAAAGGAAATCCTCCCTATGCGTAGGGATGTAATCATGTCATGTAAATTGTTGAACTGTCATGTAAAACTCTATATAAATCTGACGCTTGTTTTGAAAAGGAACCTTTAATTTATTTTGTGAATAAAAATCTATAACTTGTGCTTAATCAAGTTTAACAGTTTTATTTCGTTATAAAAAAAAAAAACTAACACAATTTTTAGTGCTGAAAAACGGGGCGTTACAGCCATTGACCTGCCATGAACCTGCCGTTTTTTTTCTTTATCTATTTTTCTTTTGAACGATTGAAATGCCCATGTGAATGAGAACAAACCATAATAAAAATCAAAATTTCAATGAAAGCAGAGAATAGGAACACATTAGGAACAAAGCAAACCTTTTTGAACTAGTTTCAATTCATTGGGATTGAATTTTAGGAAATTTAGGGTTTTATTTGAGGATGATACATAACCCATTGCAATGTTACATAAACTCTGTTTTTAACTCTATTTTTTTTAATGGATTGACTTATGTTGTTGTTGCTGTTGTTTTTGTTGTTGTGAAATAGGAAAAAGAATTGATTGATCCTTGAGAATTTGTGTCCTTGTCATTCCTTCTTTATTAATGTTTTGTATGTATTGTTTTGTATGCACTGTTTTATTGATCACTATGCCATGATAGACCCTTAGTTCAATTCATACTTCAAAATACCATGCCATGATAATTTTAGTGTTTATGTTTCTTACTGTTACATAAACTCTACTTCTTCTTTTTTTTAATAGCTTGACTTATGTTGTTGTTCTTGTTGTTCCTTGGATAGTTTGATCAAACATGGCATCTACAAATGTTGATTGGAAGCCAGAGGTTGGAATGGGATTTGATAATATGGAAGAGGCTAAACAATTTTGGCTTGCTTATGGTTTACGTGTGGGCTGCATAATTAGAGTACGTTTTACAAACAGGAAGAAAGACGGTAGTGTAACATCATGTAGGTTTGTTTGTTGTAAGGAAGGGCTAAAGAATAAAGGGAACAAAAATACACTTTCAATTTTTAGAACAAATTGCCTTGCAAGAATTACACTTTCACGTTGTAAGAACGGGAAAGTTGGCTATCCATGAGTTTCTAGATGAACATAAACATGAACTACAAAATCCAGAGACTACACACTTGCTTCATTCGTCAAAGAAGGTTACATTCGTGATGAAGGTTATGAACATAACCATGAACTACAAAATCCATGAACATAACCAAGAATAGGTAGGATACATTAATTAATGGGAAATCAAGGGCGTGTGGCCATATTTTGCTTCATTCGTCAAAGAAGGTTACATTCGTGATATTCTTCAGATCAGTAGCGGCTAAAAGCATTACCAATGAAATTGCCTATACTTTATTTCTTGTTTCTCTGTGAGTATTTTGTTTTAATAGCTTGATTTTATTTTACTAGAACAACGTGATTACGCTTTACTCAAAAACTCAATTTTGATAATATATTACTTTTTTTAATCACTATCAGGTAAATGGTGCAACGGAGCCAAGCACGAAAGACAATGAAGAGATCGTTCATTCTTTAAAAGATGTTAGTAAGAACGGCTCAGTTTCTCTTATAATTTCCAACCCTAAAGTGCTTGATTGCTGCAATTGTTACCAACCCTTAAGTATTCCCGTCTTCCAGGTATGCATTCGTTTCGTTTTATTTCTTAAGTTTTTTGTCATGTACAACATAACCATCAAGAGTTTTTAAATTAACAAAGTTTGATTTTTTTTTTTCACTTTAGAGGAGCCAAATTCCTCCAAAAACATGACTTTACTTGCCCTCGAGAAAGATGCATAACAGACGAGGTCTAGTCGTAAAAAGCGTGAGCATGATGATGATGAATAAATGGTTAGAGATAGTGATTCTATTTAAGGAATCACTTTCATTTATTTTAAATGCTTTGATGAGTTATTCTAAGCCTTATAGGCTTAATACTTACTCCCTCCGGTCCTATTTATAAGAGACATTTGAGTCAACAAAAGTGGATGTATCTGGACCAATTTTTTAACCAGATACATTAACTTTTATTGACCAAAATTTCTCTTATAAATAGGACCGGAGGGAGTATTTCCTTTACATTGGGTTTGAATATTTGTAACAATGAACTTTGATCAATAATTAAAAATGTCTTTAATTTTGTATATCATTCTATTTTAGAGATTTTATATGTTTACACTGAGGCAGGACGAAGAGGGCAACCAACCTAGGCCCAAAAAAATAAGTACGAAATTTGGGCCCCAATTTTTTATTTTAGGGGTCAATTAGTCCCTCAAAAAAGCTGCATAGTTTTTTGTATCAAGTTTGATGTTTGAGAATTGCTCTTCTCCCATTTGTTTTTGTTCATTCCCGTGCTACCTGAGTTAACTCACGCTAAAAAATGTCTAACCCACATTGAAAATACACCTACGTGAGTTAACTCACGTTCAAATTTTTTACTTTTTTACGGGAATGTACAATTGTAAATGGGAGAAGAGCAATTCTCTTGATGTTTATATATATTTATTAGTTAGGTTAAGACCCAAATTATAGGTTCGTCCTAGGTCAGCAAAATATCAGAAATGGCCCTGTATGTATATGGTATGGACTTCTTGTATCGTTTCCCTAAACTTTGATATCTATAATGCCGTAACATTTTCGGTGCCATTGCCAGCTGCAGCATGTCATTGATTACATAGATTTAGAAAAGAATAAACTAAAAATGATTAGCTTTAAGTTGGTTACTAGTATTTGGACCCGTGCGATGCACGGGAAGTTGATTATATCATTGACTAATAAATGTGGTAGTTGATCATGAAATGAAATAAGAGAAATGCTAGGGTCACACCCTCTAACACTCTCCTTTTAACACACCCAATTATTTGAAGCCACATCATCCCATTTTTTTACTCTTGTACTTGGCTACCGGTTGCATTTTCTAATCATTTATTTATTTAGATTATTATTAACCATTTAATTAAAACAACAAAACACAACCTCTTTCTTCTGCGTTTATACAAAAGAAAACCTCTTTCTTCTGCAAGTTCTCATCGTCCTAAAACAATTAACAAACCGTTGCACTTGTTCCTCCAACACTCTTTTTTCTTCTTTCCATTTTATACTTTTTTGATACAGAGATGTGAAATTATAGAAAAAGGATTAAAGAAAGAAAACTGAAGGGTTGTAAAAATATTAACAAAAGGGATCCCAAAATTGAAGCCACTACCATTGATCTGTTTCACAATTCCAATTCCAATTTATTTTGGAAGATGGAACCCAACTCAAATACCTGCAACATTACCGAACTCAATCTGTCACACTCGTAAGATGGAACCCAGAACAACAACTTACATCGCGACTGAGACGACAGCGGCGGCTATGATGAAATATATCGCAGCAGTGTGTAAATAGGAGAATAGGAACAACCAACAACCATAGCTCTATACAAAGACAATAGAAACATAAAAGACCACCGTGGGTTGCGGCTAAGACGACGGTGGCTGCCCACTCGCGAGATTGGATAGGTCAGAAAAAGCGATAAAGACGACAGAGCTCTAGAAAAAGGATGAAGCTTGGAACAAAGAAAATGATTGAGTCTATACAACACAACAACTCGTGAAGATGGAGGTAAAGAGCGACCAGACATGGATCTGCAAAGCCAAATTCCCAAAAAAATAATTTAAAATTAAAAAGGAAATTTGTTATCCCGTAACTTGTTTAGCCAGTTTTCAGGTTAAGGAGTAAAAAAATGGGATGACGTGGATTCAAATAATTGGGTGTGTTAAAAGGAGAGTGTTAGAGGGTGTGACCCTAGCATTTCTCATGAAATAATAGTTGTTGTTGAGCATGAGTTAATACTTCCAAAAGACGATGACAACAATAACCAAACATTATCCCACTAAATGGGGTTGACTACATGGATCGAAATATGTTATCATAAACAATATTTACATCCAACTCATTAATCTATAAATCTTTCCAAATAGTTTCTCTTAGGGGGCGTTTGTTTTGGGAAAACACAAATTATTCCCAAGAATAACATACCTGGGAATGAAAATATGAAAATTTGATTCCCGGGTATTTGTTAAAAAAAGTGTTTAGCAAATAACTTGACATTCCTGGGAAAATTGGAAGTTACAATTTTTTTTCTTCAAATCAATGCAGAATATCATGGGAATTCACACTCCCATCTCTTTAGATGGGAATAATGGAAGTTATGGGAAGTTACTTCATTCCCAGGAACCTTTATACACATGAATATTTTTTTCTCAACGTCATAACAAACATGAGTATAATCATTCCCTAGCCATGTTTTCCCGGGACTATCATCCTTAACCTTGAAACAAACACCCTCTTATGGTTCTTCTAGGTTTTCCTATACCTCTTGTAATATGACTATCCTCTATTTGATCTACTCTTCTTACTGTTGAATCTACAGGTTTTCTCTCTAATTGTCCAAACCACCTAAACCTATTTTCCACAATATTTATAATATAGGTGCTACCCCAACTATCTCTATAATGTTGCCATTTCTAATCTTATCCCATCTAGTCTTACCACACATCCAACACAACATTCCCATCTCCGCACACTTGCTTTATTCTCGTGTTGGTTCTTAACTTCCATAAAACATCGTTGTTCTAACAACTTTCTGGTATTTTTGCACTTCAACTTAAACGGCACGTTTGTATCACAAAAAACACATGATGTTTTTCTCCATTTCAACCACCCAACTTGAATACAATAATTTACAGTTTCTTTTATTTCTTCGTCTTTTTGTACTATGAACCAAATATTTTTTTGTTGAAAGAATGAACCCAAGATATTTAAACTGTGTAACTTGAATGATATGATCTCTAACTCTCACCTCTAAGGTCAAACTACTTCGTCTTTTGCTAAAATTACATTACATATATTATGTCTTGCTTCTACTCAAATGAAATTCTTACGCTTCCAAAACTTGTCTCCAAGTCTCCAACATCCCATTCAATCCCTCCCTCGACTCTCCAATTAAGACTACATCATGTACCAAATCCATACATCTTGGTGCAAGCTATTGAATATGTTTTGTAAGTACATCATAGACTAATGTAAAAAAATATAGGATTAGGGTTGACCCTTGGTCCAATCCTTGTTATGAAAAAATCGTTCATATGCATTAGGGTTGACCCTTGGCCCAATCCTTGTTATGAAAAAACCACTGACAATGCTTCCAAAAGACAAATAACTAATCCCCCGAAGTAATTTAGACTTCAACAACATTTTTGGCTACAAAAAGTTGTCTAAGAGACTTAAGAACTTTTACAAATAAGATATAAGATACACAATCATTTTCTAAAAAATAGAGAAACGGCAAAAAAATTAGAAAGGAAACGTGCAACAACATTTTAGACTTAAGAACTTCTAAAAAAATAAGATATTTAAACTGTGTAACTTGAATGATATGATCTCTAACTCTCACCTCTAAGGTTAAACTACTTCGTCTTTTGCTAAAATTACATTACATATACTATGTCTTGCTTCTACTCAAATGAAATTCTTACGCTTCTAAAACTTGTCTCAAGTCTCCAACATCCCATTCAATCCCTCCCTCGACTCTCCAATTAAGATTACATCATGTACCAAATCCATACATCTTTGGTGCAAGCTATTGAATATGTTTTGTAAGTACATCATAAACTAATGTAAAAAAATATAGGATTAGGGTTGACCCTTGGTGCAATCCTTGTTATGAAAAAATCGTTCATATGCATTAGGGTTGATCCTTGGTCCAATCCTTGTTATGAAAAAACCACTGACAATCCTTCCAAAAGACAAATAACTAATTCCCCGAAGTAATTTAGACTTCAACAACATTTTTGGTAAAAATTTGTCTAAGAGACTTAAGAACTTTTACAAATAAAATATAAGATACGCGAACATTTTCTAAAAAATAGAGAAACGGCAAAAAATTAGAAAGGAAATGTGCAACAACATTTTTGGCTCCCAAAATTTGTCCAAGAGACTTAAGAACTTTTATAAATAAGATAAGATATGCGATCATTTTCAAAAAATATAAAGAAACAATAAAAAATTAGGAAGGAAATGTGCAACAACTTTTTTGCCTCCAAAAAGATATCTAAGCGACTTAAGAACTTTTATAAATTAGATACGCTATCATTTTCTAAATAAAAAAAAACAATTAGGAAGGAAATTTGCAAAACATTTTTTGGATCCAAAAGTTACGTAAGAGACTTAAGAACCTTTATAAATAAGATAGGCGATCATTTTCTAAAAAAATAAAGAAACAACAAAAAATTAGAAAGCAAATACGAAACAACTTTTTTGGCTCCAAAAAAGTTGTCTAATAAACTTAAGAACTTTTATAAATAAGATAAGACACACGATCATTTTCTAAAAATATAAATAAACAGCAAAAAATTAGGAAGGAAAAGTGCAACAACATTTATGGCTTCAAAAAGTTGTCTAAGATACTTAAGACCTTTTATAAATAAGACAGACGATCATTTTCTAAAAATATAAATAAACAGCAAAAAATTAGGAATGAAAAGTGCAACAAAATTTTTGGCTCCAAAAAGTTGTCTAAGAAACTTAAGACCTTTTATAAATAAGATAAGATAAGATATGCGATCATTTTCAAAAAATATAAAGAAACAGTAAAAAATTAGGAAGGAAATGTGCAACAACTTTTTTGCCTCCAAAAAGATATCTAAGCGACTTAAGAACTTTTATAAATTAGATACGCTATCATTTTCTAAATAAAGAAAAACAATTAGGAAGGAAATTTGCAAAACATTTTTTGGATCCAAAAGTTACGTAAGAGACTTAAGAACCTTTATAAATAAGATAGGCGATCATTTTCTAAAAAAATAAAGAAACAACAAAAAATTAGAAAGCAAATACGAAACAACTTTTTTGGCTCCAAAAAAGTTGTCTAATAAACTTAAGAACTTTTATAAATAAGATACTTTTGATTTTTTTTTTGGTAGTGGCCGGGGTTTGAACCCCGGACCTTGCATATTTTATGTATTGTCCCAACCAGCTGAGCTAAGCTCACGAGGACTGGTTATACTTTTGATTGATACTAGCTATCAATCCTTACAAATAAATGTTTTATTTTATTTTATTCTAGCAATTGGTTCAAAGTCTAATTTGATGATTTTCTTTTTTGTTGCAATGCAGTGTGATAATGGACATATTGTTTGCTCTATCTGCTGTCCTAAACTTCGGAACAAGTGTCACAAGTGCTCATTGTCCATCAGCTCAAAACGCTGTAAATCCATTGAGAATCTATTGCTATCTATCGAAATGTCATGTCCGAATACAAAATATGGTTGCAGGGTGAAAATAAATTACAAAAGAACGAGGATGCATGAGGAAGAATGCATTCATAAGCCGTGTTATTGCCCCATTTCAGGTTGTGACTTTGTTGCATCATCAAAAGTGTTTTCTAAGCATTTCAGCAATAAGCATGGGGATTCTCAAATCAAATTTTCCTACGGGCAATCCTTTGTTGTCTCTTTGAAGTCTAATGATGAAACCATTGTTCTTCAGAAGAAAAACGATGGCAAACTATTTATTCTCAATAATAGTATTATGCTTTTAGGAAATGCAGTTAATATTTGCTGCTTTGGTCCAGACGCTTCTGAGTTTGAGTATATTTATGATATATTGACTACGCCTCATATATGGAAAGTGAAATTACGCTCTGTTGCGAAGAATGTCAAATGGGTTACTTTAGCATATCTTTCACCAGAGTTCCTTGTGATTCAATTTCGTTCTTCTGAACCTCTCAAGCTAGAAATTTGTATAACTTGCGTACCTGCCACAGTACCTCCTAAATCCTTTTCTTTGCTTTGGTTATTTTCCTATTGAAGTCTTGTTATTTTATTTTATGTTTTGAATTTATACTCTAGCAAATTATCTCAAATTCATCAGTTTCAAATGCCAAAAAAAGGTTCTTAGTGTTTTCTATTTTGGGATAAATTCTTGAAATATCATCAGTCTCAAATTTTCTTTTATTGATTTAATGGCAATTGTGGAGCAGATGCAAATCTTTGTAAAAAACCTGGATGGAGGTTATTTGACCTTTAAGGTTAAGAGTTCAGACAAGGTAGTCAATCTGAAAGAGAAGATTCTTGACAAGACGATGATCCCGTGCACGATCAACGTCTGATCTTTTCTACTGAACAACTAGATGACGACAAGACCCTTGCCAATTATAATATCCAAAAGGAGTCAACCATCGAACTCGTCCTCCGCCTCCTTGGGGACTAGAAGACCACCAACACCATCGCTGATTACTACATCTCCAAGAGCAGACAACTGTCTACCTCATCGTTTGCCTCTGCCGGTGACCCTTATCATGAATACAATCACTCTACAAGTAGAGAAATCATTCATTATTGATAACATAAAGTCTTTGTTGAAGATTTGATTGTTGTTCTTTTTGTTTTGTCTTGAGTTGTATAATGAATTTTTTTTTACTGGTAGATGTTTTGTCTTGTTCAGTAATTCTGATGTAGAGTGGCTAGCTCCTGCTCTATAGTTTGATTGAAACATAATTGCAGCACCAAAGCATCATTTGATCGATATGAATCAAGTAACTTGAATCCATTCCCTGTATCTGAAATAAAACTAGTGAATTGCAAGAGTTTAAACTTTAAGTGTCTGATCCCTATGAAACTAAGTTCCAATCAGGGTGTAAGATCTCAAGCACATTTTCAGTGTCGATCCTATGATAGGACATTTTAAGTTTTATTTCACCTATCAAACACTTGTTATAATTTTACTTTTTTTTTACTACGTTGTTTCACTTTAGTTTCATAACTATTTTTTGTTTGGTTTTAGTTAGTTTTAACGTCCAAACTTTAACATGGGAGGTTTCTTTCTCTTGTTGTTCATTACATCACTCTCTTGTCTCACCACAATCACAATCTCTGCAGTCACAGACACCTTAACCTCATCATAAATTCTCACAACAAATCAAATCCTATTACAAGATAAATAAAAGTGAAAAATAAGTGATCATGCATGCCATGTGGATAATAAAAAAGCAACGAGATGTGTTATACACATTAGAATCTCTGATATATACTATAATATAAAGAAAATAGGAGATTTCGAGTTGTTTTTTTCGTTATCTCAATTATACCCTTAAAAAGGATGGAATGGAATCATTTCCTCTTATCGTTGGTTGACCAAACTTAGAAAGAATGAGATGGAACTAGTTATTGGTCAAAAATGGGATGGAATAAATAATTATTAAATTAATGTTTCATTCATAGTATCTTTCTTTCCCTCTTTCTTACATCTCTACTTTCTTTTATCTCTCTCCTTTAAAAAAAAAGAAGAAAAACTCACTTACAATTGGGAAAGGTGGTATCTTCTCGAAACAACCTAACAATTAAGCTCCTAACAATTACGCTTTTTGAAAGCAACAAAATCAACTAGAGTATATTTTTGAAAGCAACAAAATCAAAATGACGAGAACTAGAGTATATTCTCGTCAAATTGTTTTTTTTTTTTTGAAGAAGATAAACTAGCTCACCTAAATTGGCACAGGAGAGAATCGAACCTGAGACCTCGAGCAGGAGCACACTCCCAGATCCCAAGCAAATGCCACCAGGCCAACCCAAATGAGTTTCTTGTCAAATTGATTATATACTTCCATCTTCTAAAAACGACATAACACTTAAACCTTGGAGGAAACAACAATCTACCGCTAATGGGTCAAATACAAGTTTTAATGATTTTGAATATTGATAACTCTAAACAGAGAATAAAAAATATCTGATAAGTGTCAAAATTACATGATTTTACATGTACATTTTATGGAACTTATTTACTTATTTTGAAAGAAACCTAATGAAAATCCCAGATTTTGTGTACATATATGAAGAAGTTAGGTTAATTATAAATTCCTTGTACTTTCACCCTTTTTCCAATACATTTTTTAGTTTTTTGGAAGATTAACAGGATGAGTAGCTAGGAAAAGAACAAGGGAAGTGAAGTTGAACCACTTTTCCTGGCAAGCCATGAAATGGCCGAGCGAATTAACAACGAAAAGATGAAGTCTAAAACAGGTCAGATGCACCATGATGAGTATTTACTTGGCCTGAAGAATTAGGGCGGTTTAATGACCCACATGGTTGGGCTGATAACACCTTCAAGGTGAAGAAACATCTATTCGCCCGATAAGTGCATAAATGACCAGAAGAATTTACACTTCAATGAAATCTATAAGTAGGTGGCTTCATTTCCATTTTAGGGCATTCTTCCTTGTTGGATTGGTCCTAACTATTTTGAGCTGCGGTATCAGTGTGATATATTGGCCAGGTCTCAAATATGCAGTTTGAAGTTACAGTCTTTTCCAAAGAATGTCCATCGCATTACTTTATCAGCTCTTTCAATAAAGTTCCTCGTGATTCCATTTGGTCATTTTGGTTCTTCTGAACTTCTCGAGATAGAAATTTGCATAACCCCCAAGGTACCTCCTATCCCCTCCTTTTCATTAATTTGGTTGTTTTTTCAAATTATACTCTTTTTTTTTCTCTTTCACCTTTTGAATTTATACTCCGAAATTGTCTCAAACTCATCTGTTTTTTTCTCTTTCACCTTTTGTTTTCTTTCTCGTGATTTTATTAGCGATTAATTTGTTGGCAATTGTGTCACACAGATGCAAATCTTCATAAAGACCCTGAAGGTGGAGAGTTCATACACGGTAGCAAACTTGAAGACGAAGGTTCGAGACAAGAAAAGAATGTCAGTGGATCAGCAATGTATGATCTTTGCTTGTAAAAAACTAGTTGACTGTAAGGGTTCTCAATAGATAATTGCAAATTGATTGTTAAACCAAAGGTAAAATTGATTGATGAGAACCTAATTAGAGTTGGTTTTTGTTGTTTTTGGATTTCCAAATTATTGTATTTGGATTTCCAAATTCTATTATCTGCCGAAGTTGTTACTAGGTTGAGTCACGACCAGGTCGCTCTCTTACGTTTCGTGGCACTACCCAAAAATTGTGCAAGGTAGACTATCAACCACGCCGCCTCCAGGATAAAACAAGCCCAACTACAACTGTGCGGTTAACTACTGCACCGTAGAAAACCGTTCGAGAATTACACCCTCAAATATGGTACTAAGACCACTCTTTAATACTGAAACCACTTTAATATGGTATTGTTACCACTCTATTATGGTGCTAAGACCACTCAAATATGGTGTTACCACCATTCTAACCTTAATTTCTCCAAAGTATCAATATGGCACTACGACCACTCAAATATGGTGTTACCACCATTTCTCCTCAAATAAAAATATTGAATAATTTTTATATACCGTTAAGATCATTCTTGATTCCGACGGGACATTGTTTATTCCAAATAGGGACTATGATCTTAAAAGTACTCTTTATTCCGAAGGGACATATATTACCGAAGGGACTATGTTTTTAAGACCATTCTTAATTCTGAAGGGACATTAAACCGAAAAAGGGACTATGGTCTTAATAACACTCTTAATTCCGAAGGGACAGAAAGGAGTAGAAAGAGGAGAAGGACTTGTTAAACAAGTCGAAGGAGGGAGAAGAGAGGAAAGACTCGTCAACACAAGTCAAGAAAGGGAGAAGAGAGAAAGAGTTCCCGACAACTCAATGAAACTCTTTGGTGTGTGGAATGCACTGTGTGAGCTCTCTATTTATAGAAAAAATTCACAACTAATAAGTGAGAAACTTTGGGAACAAGTAATACATTACTTTGTCATTAAGTAATTCACATATTAGATCTAGTACAAAAATATCTCAATTGAGTACCAAAATTACTATATTTAGTACAAAAATATATTATATTATGTACCAAAATATATTTCAGATCAAATACTAAAATATATTAGATTGCGTACCCAAATATTTCAGATTGTGTTCCAAAATATTCTAGATTGCGTTCCTAAAATATTTTAGCAAAACTTGGGGACTAAGAAAACACTTTCTAATAATGATTAAATTAATTTATTTAATTTATCATTTCCAAATAATAAAATATATATCAATATATATTTTTCTCTAGTGCTTATGTACCCCCATTAATTAGAGGTACACCCCCACTATATAAACACTACTAATGTGTGTGTTCCATTCGATGTGGGACTTCCACTTTTTTTCAATTCACACAACACTAGTTCTACCCAACATGGGTTGTGTTTAGTCTTTTTAACTCAATTTCCACACATGTTCCAACAGTTTTCTTAGCACATAAAAAGAGAAAGGAAAAAAAAGATAGAAGAAGATTAAGTCTAAGACTTAATCGTTACTCTACAAGAGAGTAGCAAAGGGAGAGAGGAGAGACTTCATTTTTATCTCTTAATCCTTCTTGCTAATCATTGCTCCCTTTTATATAAGGTTAAGAGATTATTTTCTTACTAGAATTATCCCTTAACTGTTGGATCAAGTGACACATATCCCTTTTCTCTAACCCATTGTTGATTCCACTTTGATGACTTGACTTTGCTTATATTTGGATCATTACACTAAGACAATCAAATCACTCATATATCACTAAATGATAAGCATTTGAATTTTAACACGATTTTTTTTCTTAAAAAAAAAAGATAAGCATTTGAATTTAGCAACATGATGAAGGATCCACCTAGAAATAAGTGTAAACATAAAATGTTTTACAGCAGCTGCACATATCCTTCCTGACATTTAGTCATCATGCCAATATTCATATATCCAACTTCAGCTGCAAAAACAACCTCAAAAGAGGTTGAAATTGCATAAAGGAACAACTACATAGAAGGTGCAGTAGAGAAATTGAGACACCAAACAAACAAAGCAATACAACAGATGAAGATGATGATAACATAAGTTCTCTACCTACCATTTTGCATCAGCAAGAATTTTCGGATTATGGTATCAATAATAATTAATCTATATGAAGTCATTGACTTCCAACAAAGACACTATGTGAACTCATTGACTTCCAACAAATAAAATAAGGAACTTACCTCTCAATAAAAGAAGGCCATAATTTTACAATTTTCAACTACCATAGATGAGGGTCATTTACCAACAATAGAAATCTAATCTAAATAAAAACAAAAATACAATTATTAAAAATTTTGAATTCCTCCACTCTCTCAAAACATGAGAACTTCTCTGCTACTACTATAATTCCAATCCTCCCATTTCACGATAGATCACTACATCTATTAAGTGCCAAAATCTCAAAACCTTCACATGATTTGATGCTTGCCTCCATATTTTCATAACCAGTAAACCACACAAACAAAAATCATGGACACTTCGGTCATTGATCTGAACACCAAGTTAATTGCAGTTTACTATAAAAATGGAAAACCACCCTCTTTATTTATGGTTCGGAATGATGTCACACTCTCTGGGTTAAAGGATCAATTGAATCAAATCAACCACATAGACACGTGGAGGGTGGATGGTGTTAAGTATCGACGTCAATCGACCGACTCAACTGGAAGAGTGCAGTTCACCCAGATCAGAAACGACAACGACGTGAGAATGATGTTCTCTATATTTGATCAGTACATTACTAATTGACTGATCAAGTTGGATGCTTCAATTGTCAGATCTGTTGAAGAATTTCAGAAAAGTTTGATCCAATCTAAAAACTACGAAGATAGCAGGGCTGATCTGCGATTAGTTATGTTTTATTTTATTATGTGTTTTACTTCGTTAAAAAAAAATCTTGTCTTAATATTTGGTAAAAAAAAAAAACTTATATGATCTTAAAAAAATCTTGTCTTAATATTTGGTATAAAAAAAAAAAAAAACTTATATGAACTTATATGAAGATAGATAAATAAATAAAATTCCTAAAAAAAAAGAATATATAAAAAATTAAATAAAAGAAAATATAAATAATGGAGGATACAGATGTCTAAGTCGATGAACCCTAGTCTTTCTGGAATTAGTTACTAACTGAAGAACGTGTTTTAAGATACTCTCAAATCAGTTCAATTGGTAACAGAGGTTTACACGGTCAGCCAGTTACATTTGTGAATGTAAATAAAAAGGTCAGTAATACACAGCACAATTTCATTTTGTACCAATAATTTAATTTAATAAAATTCTTTTGCGGTAACAATTTTTTGCGTAGGTTTCTCTTGGTTGTGCTGTCGGAGATGGAGAAGAAATCTGTGACTAATGAAAGGTTCAGCAACAACTATTTACACGATGATATTGTTTTCTCAATTCTATCAAAATTGCCTCTTAAATCTTTGAAGCGGTTTGAATGCGTACGCAAATCATGGTCCCTTTTATTTGAAAACCCTCGTTTCATGAAGATGATCCGCAACAACTTTTTCTCTAAAGACCCTTCTTGTTGCCATGATGCATCTCTCCTCTTACATATGTTTACACTAACACCACCTGTGAGTGAGTTGTATTCTCTTTCCGGTGAGAGATGTGAGAATATGGTCAAATTACATTTCCCAGATCCATTTCAACAGGATACTCAAACTCTCCACCGTCTCTATTGTTATGATTTTATCAATTTATGCAGTATTAGTGACTTCATTTTCGCCTACTGTAGTCTCCGTCATAACCTCGATTTTGATAGAAGAGTTGCACTATGGAATCCCACTACCGAGGATTTCAGGGTCATTCCTCCACACGGCTCCCAACCTTATGCTGCCAATGCTTCTCATGACGTGATTAATTTTCACTCAATGGATAATCTTCATGGATTTGGCTATGACCGTGCTACAAATGACTATAAGATGATTAGTTATGTAACATTTGTAGCCCCACAGTTGTTTCGAATGACAGGAGGTTATGTACCATTGGGTGATCATATATCTTTACAACCCTTATGGGAGATATATAGCCTTAGAAGTAACTCTTGAAGAAAACTTGATATTGTTATGCCTTCAACTTCTGGTACTACCAATCGAACTAGAGCGTACACAGATGGAGTGTGTCATTGGTGGTGTATACAACATTTTCAACATGAATCTAAAGCAGATTTGGTGTCGTTTGACTTGAGCAATGAGACATTCATTACCACACCCATACCCTTATACATAGATGACTGTACTGATGTGGACGATTATTGTTCATGGAGACACTTGGCAGTGTTAAATGGATCCATTTCCTTGTTCACATATCATGAACATATGGCTACTTTTAAAATATCAATTTTAGGTGAATTAAGTGTGAAAGAATCATGGACCAAGCTCTTCATTCTTGGGTCGTTGCCTTGCATTGAGTATCCTATTGGATTTGGAAAGGGTAAAATATTCTTCATTAGGAAAGACAAAGAAGTAGCATGGTTTGACTTAAATACCCTGATGATCGAGGAGCTTGGTGTTAAAGGAGACAGTCGTATTTCTCCGTTAGTAGTTTACAAGGAAAACCTTCCAATTAGTGGAATTAAAAAATAATTGTTTTTCTTGTTTTCACCTAGGGGTTTAGGATTAAGGTTATTATGGTATTTGCTTTGTCAATTTTATTTTGAATGTTCACTCTACTTTTGCAAACTGGTTTGGTTTCAATATCAATTACAACCGTCTTTTTCCTTTACCAAATGGCCTCTAGTTTAATGTATGGGAAACTTGATTATCTGATGAGGAATAACTCTTTATTAGAACTTCATTGCATTCTATATTCAATTATATATGCATTTCTGTTTAATTTTGCGCTTCATTTTTTTCATTTGCATTTCCAAATCCAAATCAATAAACTGAACATGTTCAAGCTTGATGGCTTAGTTCAAATCAATTAATCTTTTTCATGTCCCCTTTATTATAAAGAATCTTACCAGTTTCGGTAATTAAACTTGCCAAAGACTGTTCAGTTTATTTTGAATTCTCTTATTATTTTTGTCTTGTGAAATCTGGGGGTTAGTTTACTTTTTAAATAACAAGTCATCTTTACCTATTTATTGTATTTTGTGATTGGAGCATAACAAGGTGACCTAGCCTTGAAGAAAAGAGCAGGACAGTTCTTTATGAAAGATATTATATGAATGTGCATAGTCCAAAATGAAAAAGTAAGACGTCCATGTTCTTCGAAAATCAGAATAACTATACACCTTGTTATTAATTCTCTATTTGTTGCTGATTTGTTTATAAACTGGTAATTTAGGGGGATAAAACTTTGTTATTGTTGTATGAGTTTTTATGGTTCCATATTGATGAACAGAGTTGGTTTTCAATTAATTGAATGTTGCTTTTTTTTTTTATGGTGCCTTTGAATATGATATAAATGTATTGTTTCTTGTGAATCTTTTGCTTGCATTCGATTTAAAAGAAAAATTCTTAGAGTTGCCAATGGCCAACGCAAGGTATTGCAAGATGGATAGACTCGGGTGGGGTCATGTTGGTCCTTATCTAATTAATGATTTTGTTCAATACCTTGATGGACAAAGGCTATATGAGAATCAAGACTATGTGTTGGTTTCTGCAATTTTCATTGCAAAGCTTGTAAATGTTTTCCACGAAGGCATTGGATCATTAGGTTGCAGCAACTTCAAGGCAAGACCGCACTTCTAGGGAAATAATCACTTTGAGGCAGCAATTTTGAGGCACGACATCATTTTAGAGTCCGAGACTTTTTTATGTTTTTTCCTGAGTGGACCATTATGACAGCGATGTACACATCGTGAGACCAAAATGAATGTTTTCCCTAATACATTATGATAAAAATTTGTTATATTATTACCGTTGGGTTTAGCGTATAATATATAAGCATTTTAAGCACTGGTCAAGGTCGAATTAGATTTTTATTCATCAAAACAAAAAAATAAAATATCTATACAATGAGATGAAATTCCAAAACGGACCTAAATAAATTCATCCGGGAGACGCCAAAATCAAAATACTACACCTAAGAAAAAGAAGTGTTGTATTAGGAAAAATAACAATTAAAACGATACAATGCCATGCCACGACAGTTTGAATAATTTTTTTAACATGACTATCCAACCAACTAAGTGTAAGGGTTCTCAAAATAGAGAATGTGATAAAATAGATAATTGCAAATTGATTGTTAAATCAAAGGTAAAACTGATTGATGAGAACCTAATTAGAGTTGGTGTTCTTAGTACATAAAAATAGAAAGGAAAAAAAGATCGAAGAAGATTAAGTCTAAGACTTAATCCTTACTCTACAAGAGATTACCAAAGGGAGAAAGGAGAGAGTTCATTTTTCTTCACTAGACCATTGACCCGTGCTACCGCACGGGTCCTACCACATAGAAGTTAATCGAATCAATGAAAATAATGTAACCATACATAGTCATAGAAGTTTTATATCATACATAACAAAATGAAATGGTAGTTAACAAAATTGAATAAAATTGAATACTTGTTAACAAAATTGCACATAGCCCTGCACTGCTCGATCTTAAGTCACATCATAAAGAAAAACGGAGAGCATCAAAAAAAGTGTCATTACCGTAAAGAATGGAAACAGAAAATTTAACAAAAAATATACTGCATCAATTTTTTCGTGATGCAATATTTGTTGTTAAATTTTCTGTGCATATTGATGCAAAGCTTTTCCATATAGCGTGACAAATGTGTTTAATATATTTTTTGTGGTTATTTTTTGTTATTGGAGCATATTTGATATATAGCATATATAGCATAGTCGATTAACTTCTCCGTGTATTAAGTTTTTCGTGACCAATTGATATAAATACGTCATAAATGCTTTTAATAGGTAGTAATTGGTAGAATAATTAGTGCATAATGCATAAAAGCAATTAAAAGCAATTGTTATAGGAAAATATGCAAGTTAAAAGTTTTCAATTGCCATTAACTACGTTTTCAAGCCATTAACTACACTCTTAATTGTCATTAACAGTGCGTCATTCGTTGTTAATTGCATTAAAAGTGTATTATTCGTTTTTAATTAGCATTTAGTAAGTTATTCGTTTTTTAATTAGCATTAACTATGTTCTCATGGAGTAATTCAAATTTGATTTCTCATGTGACGATATACCTATTTTGTCGGTTTCTAAGAAATAAATATGTTGATCTCTTAAGACCTTATATTGCAAATCAAATGGCCTTTATCGTCCATGCTTTGAGACATGATCACTACATAATTAATCAAAGAGCCATGATGACTATTATTATTATTTCTACAAATCGGTGACTGTATTTTTTTCACTATTTTTATTATAGTTTTAGTATTTGTTTAGATTGCAACAATAAGATTAATAGATGAACTTATTCTGGTTTCTTTAAGAAAATATAATTAATCTGGTTTTCAATCGCAATATATAAAAGTCTACAATAGATGGAAATAATGAATCAACCAAAACATAGCATCCTTCAATTGAAAATAATAAAAACATATTCCCTCTGGTCACATATATAAGTAAAAAAATGACTTTTAGGTACATTGAATAATTAATGTATCCGGGCACATTTACGGGTTAGATACATTCATTATTCAATGTACCTAAAAAGTTGTTTTTTGCTTATATATGTGACCGGAGGGAGTATCAAATAGGAATTACATGACATTAGATAGCACGTAATCAAAACCATCAGACAACTAAAAATCAAATGTGCAAAATAGGAATGCATTGGGGGCCAAAGTTTTTACTCCAAGCCTTAATGTCGTCCACTCGTACAGATTTGTTACGATGCAAAACATTTTCCAATCCCCTCCGAACTTAATTTCGTCCTTGTCAAAAAGAATGACCACATTGAACAACCAATGATGTCCGCTATCGTCAATAATTGCCAATTCTTTGCAATTCTTGTCAACGACTAGTACAAAAAAGACTTTTTGATAGAGGGATTTTAAGTTGCCGGGTATCCACATGACTTAAAAACTTGTGTTAAGGGTAAGTTTTTTGCTTCAATAGATATTAAATCATTTGACCCCACTTAAAAAGTATTTATTTTGCTTAAAATTAAGCCAAACCAAAATTTCACCAAAACCTTTATCCCGCTTACCAAACCCAATCGAGAGAAAAACCCCAAACCTTCTCCAAACCCCAAAAATCTGAATCAAGTCGAGCCAAGTTTCTGAAGAGAAGAGCCAACGATGATTTCTTCAAAAAGAGTTTCTGAATCAATTGAATCATCTCCAAATCCAATCCTTCTGAAATTGAGCTTCTCCAAACCTTCTCCACTAACCATCTGAATCTCCCAATCGAGCTACTCAATCACAGATTCACTTTCACTAAACCTTCTCAATCGACCTTCAATCCACTGATTCTTCACTGTCACACACATCGAGCTTCTCGACGTCACTTCTCTTCCACTGTCACACCCATGGAGTTTCACACCGTCTAGTTCACTCTTTCTTAATCTTGACAATCGTACAAAGGTAACACTTCTCTAATTCTTCTTTGTTTTGTGACTTCAATTTCGACCTCGCTGTTAAGTTAGTAAAAAACTATTTTCCTTTGTTTTAGAAGATTAGAGGAACCATGTTAATCAATTATATTGGAATTGGATTCAGTTTCTGTTAAAAGATGTTTTCGTTTGTTATATAGGGTTAGGGTTTTGAATTATTTGATGACTTAATTAGGATCCTCTATTGTCTAGTTAGCACGCTGTGCTTCGTAGGATTTTTGAATTAAAGTTATTGAGTCCATGCATCTAGTAGATGAACAAACTCGACATTTTTACTCGTTTAAAATTATGGTATCTAGTCAGGAACTGAAAATCTTTAACTTCATAATTGGTGTTCCAAATTTGGTTTTACCGATAAGATGTTGGAATACCCTCTGCAATACAGGGAGAAAGTAAGCACAACTCGTGATGTTGGTAGGGACAATTAGGTGCTTAAACTTTTGCAGCCTGCTCTAGAATTTTATCTTGTGTTCTCTTTGGCAGATTTACAGATTATTCCAATTAAGTGGGCCTTTGTTTTTTCCTTGGCATTCCAAGTCATGCTATAGTGATCTTTAAAATAAAGAAATGCAAAATTCACGTACTTGACTTTAGAGAGTTGTTATTGACAAAACACAATACACCATTTGATCCCTGGTTCCTATCCTATCCAGTGGAAAAGGCTTTTACTGTTATTGTTACTATTTTCCTTGGGTTATAAAGTTACTACTATTTTTCTACCTTAGTTTTGGATGTCAGCCCCACTTTGGAATTCACGAGCTTCATGCCTTTTTTAACCATCATGCATGTCTTCCAGTAAAATTGCTATTATCAGTACATGAGTATTTCTAGATTTTCACCTATGTTACAATATATGTCAATGTAATTATAAATTGATCATGTGTCAGTACTGGTGTTACTATTCAGCAATTACGGTAGTTTTGTCCCCTCAAAAGATTCCATGCACGTACAAAATATGCATGATTGTGAATACTAGTTTTCATACTCGTGTTGTGTTTTTTCACCCTAGATTGATAGCGATTTATGTATTTGGGCAGCATGTGCACCCGTATATTACCTGGCTAACGAACTTGTTCTTTGTAATTCTTAAAGCAACGAAATATGAAGAAATCTTGTGGGTTTTACTATAATGTAATATAGCAGTAGTGTATAAGAGGAAGGCTTTTATGTATGTATTAAATTGGTAGAATATAAAATACTTGATATGTAACTGATAATGATGCTTAACCTGCACTGACATGGTGGTATATATTGAACTTAAGCTACAAGAATTTTCAAGAGCTACAGAGAATAATTTCTTTTTAAACTGAAAGCCCTATATCAAGCTTCCATACCTCAAATTATGAGAACCTAAGTATCGGTAATATTTATTTGTTTTATAAAAGATGTAGATGGGCATGCAAGCAGAAAAGTGTCGCTGCAGCGATATCTTGAAAAGCGAAAGGACAGGTATCCGCAGTACTAAACTGTCATCTATTTATTGACAACAATTACATTCGTCGTGTTACCACTTTTTTAGTTTTAATGAATGCCCACTGAATTATTTTATTACTCGGCCATTTTAGGGGAAGATCGAAGGGCAAGAAACTGACTGGCATAACTTCATCTGACTTTGATATGTATTTGAACCTTCCAACGAAGCTCCATGCCTCAAATGGGAATTCAAGCCAAAAGTTACCCTTCCCATTGATTTGAATGATAAAGGTCTGTCGCAATCTTTTCTTCAACTGTTAAAAAGACTTGGTTTCTTTTCTTGCATGTTCATTAAACAATGTGATGTTATAGTGATATATGTTGTTATTACAATTATTTCTATTAATTTTTTGTCGGTGTACTTGCTTTTGACATTTAGCATTGCCTTAAATATTACAATCATGTCAATTTTCTTGTAGTTAATGGATTATGTTCTTTCTACAGAACAAATCTGTTTTTGCTCTCAATATATGCTAATTGACAGGAAAATTTAATAAGTGGTTGTTGCAATATGTGTTCGTAGTGGTTTGCTTTGTATTTGATTATAATTACATCGCTAATTAGCAGCATAAATAAATTGTTGCATTTTTTAAGTTTGTATCAATTGTTGTGATTGTGTAACTCCAATTTTTTTTTAATCAGAAAATATTATTAATAAACCAAAGCGCTCGCAAGACACTAAGAGACGGTGGAAGACAAATAATAAAGATGCCGCATATAAGCGTAACCTCACCCAAAACCAAACGCAAGAAGCGATGGGAGGCTAAAAAACCAAAATCAACCATAAACCACAAATAAATGGCTTAAGATATGACCCTGAAATCTAATACAAAACACCAAAATTCAGTCCCATATCTATGCCTCAAGCGGACCAACCAAAATACCCCCAAAAAACAATCGAAGGGGAGGAAAGGGACCCCCAAACAGCAGCCAAAAACTGCCTGAGAACAGCAGCAACAGCTGCTGGACTGTCATGACAGCAGCTTCAGCAGCGCTGCCTCAGACACACATCCCACCCAGCTGGTACAAAAACAACAGATAGGAGGCAGCAACTCCTTAGCGCAACAAGCAATCCCGTGGACTCCAACTCCACTCATAAAACATACAAACCGGAATTGCCGTTCTCCAAATAATCCACCTCCAAGACATCACCTTCACCTGGTCCACTATCTCTTCCCACGTTACTACCACATTATTAAAAATACGCTCATTCCTCGCTTTCCAAATCACCAAAATGGCAACCTCCCAAATCATACGTAAACCCTTCCGGACTCTGAATATCTATATCATGATTACTAAATTGAATGGAAATCATGAATATAAGCATTATGACACATGTAAGTATCTCTAGCAATTTATTATCTATATAACACCTTTTAGGGTTTTGTTTGATTATTTGTCTGTTGACTTGAATTGGAATAATAATGTTGAATTTGGCTTGGTACAGGGTCAAGCTCCCATCTATTGCCAAGAAGATTTTTCCAAGTGATTGCAGGGCAATGAGTGGGAAAGTTGCTGGTGGTGGAAGAATTGAGAAGCCAATGTAGACTGGGAATGCTTACCATAAGTTTAGGATGAAGAGAAACTACTGGCCTAAGGTTTGCGGGTTTTGCTATAATTCCACTTGAGGATATCCCCATGGAGGTGGTAATCACCAACATATTGGACATGCCAGGACTATCAACGTGATGTAGTGTCTGTGTTTGTGTGTGTGATGTTTCAATCTAGAGCTAAACGTTGCTTAGAAATGACTCTTACCTTGTTGCCTAACATGCAGTGTGTGTGAAACAATATAGTTTAATGGTATTAATGAATGATTTTGTAACTTTGAATTTGTTTGGTGTTCAATATGAAATTTGGTTCAATGATATTTTATATTAGTGGTTGTGAATGTAATTTTGGATTAATTTATGAAATTATGTTTTATAATCATGTATAATATGGAAGAAACTAAAAAAATGGTTGAAGGGATTTTTTTAATACTTTTTGAGTACTTTTTAAGTGGGATGAACCGACTTAATTAATAGCTTGTTAAGTGGGGTGATCTGACTTAATAAAACTTTTTTAAGACGGATGAAGTTAGACTTAAAATCAAAATAGTTACTAAGTCGGCCACCTATAAGTGGGATCCCCCAACTGACTTAAAAAGTCATTTTCACCCCACTTAAAAAGTGTTTTCTGTACTAGTGAACCATGCTATCAAATACTTTAGCATAGGAGAAAGTCTGTGTAAAATAAGAAAACAGACACATATGAGATCTTATAAATAAATCGACATTGACAAATAACAAACTGAAATATGTGACTAAATCTATAAAGATTGTATACCAGTTGATCAGATGTTACATATGCAAGTGTTAACCATTTGGTGACACTAAATTTAAAACAGTCGCATATGTGGGGATAAGGAGCGGGGTAGTCGATCTGGACAGATCCAGGTGCTGCATTAGGACCGTAAATTAATTGCGCTAGCCTTAAACGTAAAGGAGGGAAATAACTCGGATACTTGATTTCATAGTTATGGCGATCGTGAACCCGAATCACAAAAAGTTGAGGGAAAGCATTGATCAGAGATATCCAGCCACCATGCTCTAATTTATAGGCCTTTGTTCAGTTCTTCTATTCCATGAGAGAAATACAGCTTTCCATCATATTTATCCACGACAACCTCAAATTGATTGAGTCCTGGATCGATTAAAGTGACATACCTATTCAACTCATTGTCTATCTCCTTGTTGAGAGATGTACCCAATATCAAATGTGTCTATATTGGAAACATATATCAAAATAAATCAATTATGCTTTTTATAGCAACTAAATAGCAAAATATTCTCTTTCTTCTATTTTACTTTCTAACAGTATGATTGAGTTCCAGGACTTTTTGTATAAAATACCTCGTCTGGGTGGTACTGCACATGATATGTGCGCCACTTTAGCTTCAGCAGTTGCATAAATGCAGGATCTTCAACGTGATACTCCCATAGTGCAACATCTGCGAAGGAACAATGTTAATATATTATTGCTGTTCCATAGCTACGATATATTTCACTCATCAAAAAATAAGAGTAATCAGATGATATTAACATAAAGTTTCTATTAAACAAAATATACATGAGCATGAGTATAGAGCGAAATCCGTGATATTTTTTTGCTGTCGTGAGGTCTAACATCATAGAATTACATGATCATATGTTTTTTTAAGGCTTTGATTCAAAAATATGCACCAAAGTTATAAGGAGAAGACAACATTTTATAGAATGCTAATTAATGTGAATGATCATTGTGGTTCTATTGGTAGTAATTCCCATACATTGCGAAAATTAAAAGCAATTAATTACCAGCCTATTTTATAGAAATATTTAAAGTAATTCCTATTTAGTCGAAATACTTTTTTTTTGAGAGAAGTCGAAATACTTTTTGGACAGTGGCATATCATTTTATTTAAAGCAATTAGTTATAGCAATTTAATTATAGTTAATGGCATATAATTTCGACTTTATTTAAAAAATGTACGTGTGAAACATTGTAATGTCAGTACGAAGAACACCTTTTGATCAGCAATTAGTTAGGGGATTGTTGACCTACTATATTTGCATTAAATACGTCTTTAATTGCATTAACTAAGTAATATGAGAGAAAATTTGTAGACTTTGAATCAACGGGTGTGATCAAGTGTGAAAATAGAGGTTGAACGGATGAGATTAGATTAGTCATTAGTAAATGTTTAGGAGGGAAAAATGCACGGGATTAGGGCAAAGAAGGGTGAATTAGGGCAAACATGATAGCCAAGCAAGTCTAGCTTTTATAATAAAGGATATCCTTCTTGCTAATCATTGCTCCCTTTTATATAAGGTTAAGAGATTATTTTCTTGCTAGAATTATCCCTTAATTGTTGGATCAAGTGACACATGTTCCTTTTCTCTAACCCATTGTTGATTCCACTTTGATGACTTGGCTTTGCTTATATTTGGATCATAATATTGACTGCCTGACCCTTGCCAATTACAACATCAAAGTGAAGTCAACCCTCAACCTCATCCTCCGTTTTGGTTCCTGACCCTTACTTTAGAGATAACATAAAGTCCTTGACTTTTGCTCGTTTTGTTTTATATTATGTTGTATAGTTATTTTTTACTGTGCATGATTTTCTGCAATTTAGGAAACAAAATTAGCTTTTAACATTAGCTGAAATTCTGCAAAATTTTTAATATATAGATACATTAAATATGTAATTACTCTTGCCATATAGTCAGATTGAAGCTTAATTGTAAGACCAAAGTATCATCATGATTGATAAGAGTCGTGAATTTAAAAGAAATCAAGACTTTTTTGTGATTCTAGACGAGTGAAACAAATTTACGTACGTGATTTGGAGTCCATACAGATCGTTAATGAGCCATTCTTGTTTTGGTTAATGACTCCGTTATTTTTTGTTTTGGTTAATGATAGGTATCATTTTCGAATTTTTTTGCGAACCTGCCTGTTACTTGCACCAATGCTGTAACAGACCTATTTTGGCATATGTTTTTGACATCTTGCTACATACGATAAATTATTCAATGATTAGAGAAATAGTTTGATTGAACATTGACAATTTTTTTTGCTTTGTACATCAGATGCCTCTTCATGCACATTACATGTCATATTAATTGCTATTTTACATGTCATGGGTAAATCAGAACTCACACTTTATCTTCTATACTCTACAAAACCAGATATATTCGCTGATATTACATGAACCATGGGATGAAGCTGGTTGTTTATGCCCTGGAAAGAATCAATCTGGTACTGAGGATATAGATAATTTTCTATCTAACATTTCAATCCTAGCAAATTGATTTTCAACTTCATTACAAGAAAGGCGTTTCGGTAGCAGAGAGTTGCAAATTTTAACTTGTAAGTTGGTCGTATGTTTTCTTTTTGCTTTATTTTATATAGTTAAAGTATATCTTCATTTTCCGTTTTTTTTAACTTGTGTGAATGATAGTATCTGAGTATTGGCGTTGTTTCTTTATGTATGACCATATGAATTATAAAAGAAATAATTTGACTAACTCTCGTATACGATGTATCAGGTGCAAATTAATAGGCAAAAGTTTTGTGATTAGAGACACGCTTGTTTGTCATTTTTGAGTTTTGAATTGCTTTCTCTTGACTCACATTGATTCTTTTTAGACGTACAATGTAATGCTTGTGGTTAGGTAGTGACAAGCCTCGTGCTTAATGGTATCCTTTATTTTATTTTATTTTATTTTATTTTATTTTTTCTTTATATTAAAGTGTAGCTGGAGGGAAAACTAGGAACACAGTATAAGACCGTTTATTAGTTTAAAGCCATCCAACTGTAGTTGAAGTACCATTTCCATGTAAGTCATATTTTTATAGGTCTGTCAGTTATGAAGTTGTTTGTTAGTTATTGCGTATAAATAGAAAGAAAGTCATTTGAGAGTAATAGGGCCTTATGGCCTTACTTGTTCTGTAACCAAAGGGGTTTCTTTCCCATTTTCCAGTAACAGGATACATATTCTATCAGATAATTTATGAGGCCATGAAATGTTGGTGCTAGGCGGAGTTGTTTGCGCTTGTCTTTTAGCATCCTTTTAGCATAAGCTCACTACTTTAGGCCTCAATAATGATCGTTGGGCTCCGTTCTCCACCAAATGTGAACAGACAATGAAAACATAGATCAATACTATTCCAAACCTTTATCACACAACGCGCAATTAGTAGAACAAACAACCCCACGATATTGTAACTGTAGTCTACTTGGAAGACAATTGCGACAAGAAGTTTTTCACCTTTGGTGGAACCTTTTTGCACAAAATAAGATACTATCTCCCTGCAACATAAAAGTGAGAGGCATCAACAAATTTATTAATACATAAACAATACACACCACTCCAAATAGCCTCCATGCTTTTAAGCTGTCATATATATTTTTTTTGAACAAGCCAACTTTCATATGTTTTTATCCTCTTGAATCAAAGTGAATAAGGGAGTACTAATGATTTTGATTGTTATACAATGATGAAGTAAAGAGTGCACGACCATTCTAAGATTTTGTTGATGCTACTAACAAATGAGCCACTAATATTTGTACATCGAAGGATGGATTGTAGTTGATTTTTGGATTTGATCTGCCACTTAACCAATTCTCATCCCATGCAAAATTTGAAGTCATCATTATTCATTAGTGTACCACCCCTACTAGCGTGCCACCCCTACTCCAAATGCTTTATACACATAACTCGAGTTATGGAAGTCTAGCAGGTACCAAATAAATAACTCAAAAAATATTTAGGTTTGAGAAAACGAGTGGTAAAAATCACCTTTTTTTGGCAAAATTATTAGTTATAATCAACTAAAAGACACCAATGTCTAATTAAATGAGGTGTTATACTAACACAATCAAACAAACGATACAAGCTAATTTTTGCGGGACACCATTCATAGATAGTCAACGAGGAGCCTCTATCATAAGGTATGTCCAATTTTTGTGGGAAATATGAGGAATCATCGCTACATCTCTTTCTGCATTGTGAGGTGACTAGTAAGGCTTGCTAGTTTCTTATGTGTTGGATGGGCTGTAATATTGTAAACCCAACCACCACCACCCCCCCCCCCCCCCCCCCCCCCCCCCCCCCCTCCCCCCATCGGGAGTGTTGGAGTAAGTGGGATTCAAATAAGCGGATCCAAAGGGAATTATGGCTTATTTGACAGACAACAATTTGAGATATCATAAGACCTATTCTTACTGCTTTCATAGCTAATCAATCCCCCTCATTCACCACATCACAAATAAGGTGAAACAATTTATCCATACATATGACAAACAAGTAAGGTGAAATGGGATCTCCATGTCTGAAACCTTTCTTTGGGGAAGGAAAACAAATAAGCTCTTGCATCATTCCATCTCACATTAGTCCTCCTTGTCTTGACATAAGCCATAATAACATTAATTATTTCCATTGGAAAAGCAACTTCAATAATATTCTCGTGCATAAAG
Source organism: Medicago sativa (assembly GCF_051527215.1). Classification (NCBI taxonomy): domain Eukaryota; kingdom Viridiplantae; phylum Streptophyta; class Magnoliopsida; order Fabales; family Fabaceae; genus Medicago; species Medicago sativa. The sequence goes on along the minus strand of NC_140756.1, from coordinate 30,003,007 downwards.
TTCCAACTCAACATATCATAAGCCTCAGCAAGATCCACCTTAATAGTAAAACAACCCACTTTACCAGTTGATTTATTCATGCTATGAATAATTTTTGAGCAACCACTATATTTTCATTAATACATCTAAGGTTATATAGGGGTGTTCAAACCTGAACCAATTCAATAGAAAAACCGCAAACTGAACCAACCCAAACTGAAACTGTAAAAAACCGAATTTGGTTCGGATGTATTCAGATTATTTTTTTACTCAACCGCATGGTTTGGTTTGATTTGCGGTTTTTATCTTACTAATCGAACCAATCCAAACTAAACCGCAACATAAGAAAAACACTAACTAAACATATGTTACTTTGACCAATACTCAAATAAACTCAATGGAAAATTTTATAAAATGACATATATTTTCTCTTGTTAAGTTTCTTCTTTGCTTTTTACTTATAAAATATATTTATGTGCTACTTGACCTTTTAGAGAAATATAAAATCATAATTTTTTGCATTTCTTACAAAATAATATTACTTTTTGTCCACGTTTTTAATTTGATCTATGTAGTTGCGAACATTGTTGGATAAAATTAAATTGTAATGTTGGATGAAATTTAAAACATTGTTGGAAAGATTAATGAAAATATGTTGCGTTTTAGCCTTTTAACTTTATTCGGATTGTATTTTAAAAGTCAACCGAATCAAACCAAACCGCATGCATTTTTATCTTGCAGTTCGGATGACTAATTAAACCAAACCGCACCGCGGGTTACCCACAATATTTGTTTTTGGTCAGACTCTTTTCATACACATGTTAATCCTAATTAAACACATCAATTACGGTCAATAAATAAACTTCTAAAATTAGACCCATCAATTAGGATTGGCTTGAATATTTTTTTTTTTTGACGATGGCTTGAATAAATTTATTAGGAGATATTCTTGCATGAACTCTTACCTAAGAGATTATTCTTACACCCAACCAATAAAAATATGACACATGTTATTAACTTTAAAAAAATGTGATTTTAATTAAGGAAATGGAAACAATAAATGGTGGTGGGTGATTTTTGTTGGTTAAAGAAAGTGGAAAAAGGAGAGAGAAATATTTAAAAATAATTAGAAAAAAATGATGATATTAATTATTTTTATTATTTTAATGAGATGTTTGATTTTAACTGGTTGGGTGTAAGAATGATCTCTTAGGTAAGAGTTCATGTAAGAATTTCTCATTTATTAGGATCGATTTGAATGTTTTTTTTTGGGGAATTTGAAAAGGTTTTGTGTGGGATTGGTTTAAATCTAATTAAACCATATATACCTTTTTTTAAACTATTTTTTAGGATTGATTTGAATTTGAGAATTCAGTTGCCTTTAAAAGAGAGATATCGGTTACTACACAAGCAAAAAGAGAGAGAGAGAGAGAGATCAGTATCGAGCAAAACCGAAAGCAACATGTTCAAAAAGATGTTCAAAGAGGTATTACCCCTCCTCTTTTTGTTTTTGATTATATAATAATAAAGTTGTAATGGTGTAATGTAGTTGTCTATAATACTTTTTTTTTTCTTTTCTTAATATCAATTTTATAGCCAAATCACCGTGTAATGGTGGCACATGCCAACGACGGTGAAGAGACTTCTGATTCTTTGATGATTTCCGACCCTCATGCGTTTGATTGCTGCATTTGTTTTGCACCCTTGACTATCCCTGTGTTCGAGGTATGCATCTCAATTGTTAATCAATATTAATTTGTTGTCATATTTTGTGGTGATTGATTGTTATACTCCTTTCATATTTTGAGGGAAAAAACTTGAGAATCATGTAGAATGATTAAATTTATTTGTTCGATTCGATCCCATGGGTGGGTAGCCTTAGCCTATGTGTCTCGATACTCATACATACGCTACAACACATGTTAGATAACTCACAACCTTGGTGATTTTTTTGCCTTTGCGATACTCTTAAACATGTTTAGTTTTCTAAACTCAAAAAGCTGAATTTAAATTTCTGATTGAAATGAGTACAATTCACGTGTATTTTTGTTATTGAATATATGTGAAAATGGTAACAATAAGATTTAAAAGACCTTTGTTGTAAAAAAACACTTTTAAACACATTATTATATGATGTACTTTTCCTAAATAATATTTCAACACATAGCAATGATATTGTGGTTTGGTAGAATGAGTGCGGAACATATAGGGTTTAAGTGATAAGTACGGACAGAAACATGCTGACCTCTCGTAGAGGTCGACACCATGACCTATTTAAAGCCTAATCCAACTCGGCCTGTTTGATAACAAGGATATATGCTTTTTGTAAAGTCTATTTAATTAAATAGACATGCCCAATGCTTACAAAAAGTCTATTAGGCCTGCCAGACCGGTATATATATAATGTATCTTTCACTTTGCTACCGTTGAAGTTTTCTTTATAAATTAAGGCCGTCAAATGATTTGGTTTTTTAGTCGAAGGCCGTTGGTGTGATTAGGTCTTCTTAGGATATGATTATTTAGTAGCAAACTTCTTGGTGTGTTTAGATCTTCATAAGATTTGACCTATTTAGTAGTTGATTTATTGGTGTTGCTAGGCCCTCGTGTAAAATAAGTATTCAGACTTTACCAAACCTTTAAAATTGTCGGAACATGCCTTAAAAACAAGTCTATGACAGACAATAGGCTAGACTCGAGGCCTGTAGTCTTTGTAGTAGGCCAGACTTAGGCTTTATAAAGCCTGGTCCGGCCTGATCCTTTTACACCCCTATTGATACGGAGCTCTCCCTCATAACAAAAATAATAATTAACAACTAACATTAATCCTACCATTTAAGGAAAAAAAATTAAAATTGAGTTGGTTATACATTTTACTGCATGGCTTGCTATTGCAAGAAAATCTCTATTTTAATTAATTTTATTCTAGCAAATGTTTCCAAATCTAACTTGATGATTTTCTTGTATGTTGCAATTCAGTGTGATAATGGTCATGTTGTTTGCTCTACCTGCTGTTCTAAACATGGGAACAGATGTCAAAAATGTTTTACAGGCATTACCTTGAAACGATCCAGAGCCATTGAGAATCTATTGCAATCTATCAAAATGTCATGTCTGAATGTAAAACACGGTTGCAAGGAGAGAATAACTTATAGTGGAAAGAGGAAGCATGAAGAAGAATGCATCTACGTGCCATGTTACTGCCCCATTTTAGGTTGTGACTTTGCTGCGTCATCTAAAGTGTTATCTAACCATTTTAGCCATTTGCACAAGGATTCTCGAATCCAATTTTCATATGGTAGCCCCTTCTTTGTCACCTTGAAGTTTAATGATGAAGCCATTATTCTTCAAGAGAACAGTGTTGGGAAATTGTTCATTCTAAATAATAGAACTGAGAGTGTGGGAAATGCAGTCAATATTAGCTGCATTGGTCCTCCCAACTCTTCTGAACCACGCTACTATTATGATATTTTGGCTAGGTCCCAAAAATCCAGTGCAAAGTTCCACAATTTTTCGAAGAATGTCCAACGAGTTTCTTTAGAAACTCTTTCATCAGAGTTCCTTTTAATTCAATTTGGTTTTTCCGAACTACTCAAGTTAGAAATTTGCATAACCCCCAAGGTATCTATCTCCTTTACTTTACCTCACTTGTTCTTCTCAATTAAAGTCTTGATATTTTCTTTTTCCTTTCGAATTTTAACCCTATCATTTTATATGAAATTCATTCGTTTTTTCAAATAACTAAAATGATTGTAACCTGTTTTAGTTTTTTTTTTCTGGTGTTATTTATTATTATTGATTAGTTTTGTTGGTAATTGTGGTGTAGATGCAAATCTTCGTACAAACCCTGACTGGAAAGATTATCCCTTTGAAGGTGGAGAGTTCAGATACGGTGGCCAGCGTGAAAGCGAAAATTTGTGACAAGGAATGGTTCATATTGCACCAGCATTATCTGTTCCTTGGAAATAAGCAACTAGATGACCGCCTCACCATTGATGATTACGACATCCAAGATAAGTCCATCCTTTACCTCGTCGGCGACCCTCATCATGAAGACAACCACTCACCCTATAGCTAGATAAATCATACATTATTGATAACATGGAGTCCTTGACTTTTGCATTTCTGTTTAAGGATTTGAATTTTTCCTTTTTTTTTTCTCGAGCTGTAAAATGGTTTTTTTTTTTTTTTTTTTTTTTTTTTTATCATGGATGATTTTCTGCAATTGAAGAAATAGATTCAGTTTTCAAACTTTAGCTAAAATTGTAGAGTTATTCTCGCATGGATACATTTGATCACTCCTGCAATTGATGTTGACGAAAAGCGATTAGGAATATTCTAGTTAACATGTTTGAATTCATGCAAGATTCTTTGCAAACATGTTTGAATTCTTTATCTATTAGTCCAGCTTAGGTCTTAGGAGACAACATTCAAGTTACTTGTTGTTGTCTCAGCGAAAACATCAACACTATTAAATTCAGTTACAAACATCTACACATTTTAAGTTCTCGCTGATGTAGACCTCTCGGCTAATAAAACCTTGACAAAACTGTTGATTTGTTTTTTTTTTTTTTTGAGGGAACTACGGTTGAATTGTTATTTGTCATCCTTAAATATTTTTATGATACTTTTTTTTCACATGGTGATGATGATTTCTTCAAGGGAGGGAGGGAACTTTCTATTCTAGTGAGTACATGTTTTTGTAAAATATAAAGAACCAAACCAAGGTCAAAACGTCTGTTCCTTTATTCAACAATCCAAACCTCACCACTGCCATGTAGCCTCCATGGCGTCTGGTACAATCACGATATCCTCCGTCGCGTCACAACCCCCCTTGAATCCCTGATGGGGCGGTTAAAGCAGCCATTGAAGCGATCACCCAATGTGGTATGCTATGTTCGATCTTCTTTTCATTCGCTACTCTGATCATGTTGCTTCATGTCCACTAATCCTTGATGTTATTGTGTTTCGATGCATTCAATGTGTATCTTGATCTAAGTTCTGTACTAGCAAATGTTCACACACCATATATTTTTACAATTTAGTTTCGTGCTCGTGTGATGGCTTGATGAATTGTGCACGTGGTGTGTGATTGTTTACCCCGGATTTGGATTTGATTCTTTGCCCCTTTGGATTGATATGTACTACTTGTTGGGTGGTTTGTTTTTTGCGTTTAATGGATACGGTTTTATGTCCCCTAGACATTTATAACCTTCCTTTTTATTTCATCTACTTATAGTTGTACATTGGTTCACAATCTACACGTCATTTGAGTTAAAAAAAAACATTATCTTTAGATGTATTTGTGATCAAATCTACCTATATATCTAGTTTATAAGAGAAAATACGACATTAATTATCTTTTAGTTGAACATTTTTTTTTTGTTAAAAACACACCCTTAGTAATATTTTTAAATTAAAGTAAGTATTTTACAATATATAACATAATAAAAAACTCACCTGGGTTTGTACCAAAAAAAAATTCACTTGGGTTAGTTTGGTGATGTTTTCTTGAGACCTTGGATACGTGGTTCTGTTAATGCACATCTTTCCTCTAGTAATAATAATATAATATGATTGAACACGTATGTATTAAACTTAAAATGTATGGAGAAATATACTCTTTCCATGTATATCTAGTTTATAAGAGAAAGTTGGATCAACAAAAAAAGATGTATTTAGTTTAAAATTTGGACAACATACATAAACTTTTGTTGACCAAACTTTTTCTTATATATAGAATCGGAGGAAGTAATATGAGAAGATATATAAAACGAAATACAAGAAAAAATATGGATAGACGGTCAAATTTAGTGTGTCTTTCCGCTAGGAATAGTAATAATATAATATCTTTTGTGAAGGAATAATATAATAGAATATGATTGGATACTCATGTATTTAACTAAAAAAAATAATAATTAATAACGAAGAGGTCATATTTTTTTGGCGAAGCCCAAGCATGCGTGGCCATATTTTGCTTCAAATATGGTTACATTTGATAGAGACATTCTTTACTCAAAAGCACCAAAGGACAGATCGTTTGCGGCCAAAAATCATTGACAATGAAATTGCCTATATTTTCTAATCTTTTTTCTTTTTTGAAGGTAATATTTTCTAGTTTCTATGTGAGTCTTTTGTTTTAATAGCTTGATTTTATTGTACTAGAACAACGTGATTATGCTTTACTCAAAAACTTGATTTTGATTATGTATTTGTTTTTTTAATCACTATTAGGCAAAAGATGAAAGGGTGACATTCACCAAAGACAGTGAAGAGATCGTTTATTCCGCAAAAGATTGCCGTTATTGTTTTCAACCCTTAACTATTCCCGTCTTTCAGGTATGTATGTATTATGAGAGAAGAAATGAGAGAATAATAGAGAAAATCATATTGTTGTTATTTATCAAATGAGAGTGATTACAACTTATATAGGCATTGTGTAGGTGCACAATTATTACAATGGTAATCACATAGGACATAGAAACTAGATTAACTAACTAATATGAACAAAGGAAGCTATCTAGTTAGGTAACTTGCTGCGCAAGTTATCATCATTCTCTTCTTTATCTTCATGATGTAATATCCCCCCACAAGTTGGAGGATGGTAAATATTAACCATGCGCAACTTGGATAAAAGAGTCTGAAATGGTTGGGGAAGCAAGGCTTTAGTGAAGAAATCAGCAGTTTGGTCTTGAGAAGTGACTGGAAGAAGCTTCATCATGCCTGCCTGAAGCTTGTCTCTAACCAAGTGGCAATCAATTTCAAGATGTTTGGTGCGTTCATGAAAAACTGGGTTTGCAGCAATATGAAGAGCACTTTGATTGTCACAATATAAGACAGGCAACTTAATGGTGGTGATCTGCAAATCCTGAAGCAAATAAAGTAACCACTGAAGCTCACAGGTTGCAGCTGCAAGTGCCCTATATTCTGCCTCTGAGGAAGACCTAGAGACAGTGAGCTGCTTCTTAGTACGCCATGAAATCAATGACTTGCCTAAGAAGAAGCATTGGCCAGATATTGATCTTCTGGTATCCAAGCACCCTGCCCAATCAGCATCAGAAAACCCTAGAAGATGGAGTTCTGAATCTCTAGGGAAAAACAAGCCTTTGCCTGGAGAACTCTTAAGGTATTTCAACACTCTTAAAGCAGCAGTGTAATGTACTTGTGTAGGTTTAGTAAGGATCTGGCTTAGTTGTTGAGTGATGAAAGTAATATCAGGTCTTGTGGTATTGAGGTACAAGAGTCTACCAATCAGCCTTCTATAAGAGGAAATGTCTTCATAAAGAGGACTGGAATCATTATGAAGCTTGACTGATGGATCAGAAGGTGTTGAGACAGGTTTTGAATATGTGAGACCTGAATCATGCAAAAGATCTAAACAATATTTCCTTTGGCAAAGAGAAATACCCTGATGTGAATGAGCTACTTCTAAACCAAGGAAATATTTTAATTGACCTAGATCTTTGATTCTGAAGGAAGCATGCAAGATGGACTTTATGTTTGTAAACTCAGACATAGAGTTGCCAGCAAGAATAATATCATCCACATATACCAAAAGAAGAGTGAAAGTATCAGAAGTGGATTTGGTAAAGAGGGAGTGATCTGAATTTGCATGTTTATATCCTTGAGCTAGTAATAAAGCAGTGAGCCTTTCATACCATTTTCTGCTAGCTTGCTTTAAACCATAAAGAGATTTCACCAATTTGCAAACTTGATTAGGTTTGGAAGCTTTGACTCCTGGAGGTAACTGCATGTAAACATCTTCTTGTAATTCACCATGAAGGAAGGCATTGTTTACATCAAGTTGATGAATAAACCAATGATGGATGGAGGCCAAAGCAATCACCAATCTGACTGTAGTGAGTTTTGCAACAGGAGAGTATGTGTCAAAATAGTCCAAACCTTCAACTTGAGTGTATCCTTTAGCAACCAATCTTGCTTTAAATCTCTCTATAGAGCCATCTGCATGATGTTTAATCTTATACACCCATCTGCATCCAATTGGTTTGATGTTTGCAGGTAAATCAACAAGTTTCCAGGTACCAGTTTGTTCAAGAGCAGCAAGCTCAGTCTCCATGGCCTTGTTCCAACAATCAAATTTACTTGCCTCAGCATAGGATTTTGGCTCAGTATGTGTTTGAAGGGACAAAACAAAATGAAGATGAGAATCAGACAATTTATTGTAAGAAAGAGAATCTATAATAGGATAAGAAATACTATCAGAAGTTGCAGAAGATGATTGATTGGAAATCTGGCAAACAAAATCCTTGAGATGTGGTGGTGGCTTTCTGCTTCTGGATGATCTAGGAAGATCAGGAGGAGGAGTAGGAGATTGAGCAGAAGGAGTAATGGTGGAAGGAGGATCCAAAGAAGGAGGGTCAATGAAAGGAGAAGGTGATGCAGGAGCATCAGAAGGAGTATCAATAGAAGAAGAAGATTGAGAAGGAAAGTATTCCCATTGGGGAGCATGGGAAGAGACATAAGGAAGAATGTGGTCATGAAAAGTAACATGTCTAGAAATGAAAATCTCTCTAGACTGTAAATCAAAAAGAACAAAACCTTTTTATCCTGACTTATAACCCAAGAAAACACATTTTCTTGCCCTAAAGTCAAGTTTGGTTCTATGAGATTGAAGAGTAGAGGCATAACAAAGTGAACCAAAAACTTTGAAAACATTGATATCAGGAATTGAATCATAGAGAAGTTGATAAGGAGAAAGGTTATGTAATAAAGGAGTAGGAACTCTATTGATTAGGAAGGTAGCATGATGTACAGCATAGCACCAGAAGCTCTTAGGAAGTTTAGATTGGAACAAAAGAGCTCTAGCAACATTCAAGATGTGCTGATGTTTTCTCTCAACTCTCCCATTTTGTTGGGGAGTTTCAACACAAGACTTTTGATGCAAAATACCTTTAGAGGCATAAAAATTAGGAATAAGAAATTCAGGACCATTATCTGATCTAACAGTTTTAGGAACAATGTGATATTGGTTTTCAATCATAGTGATAAAGTGTTTGACATGATCAGAAACTTCAGATTTATTTTTAAGTAAAATGGTCCAAACAAATCTGCTAAAATCATCTACAATGGTGAGGAAATATTTGTGATTGTGAACAGAAGGAGTGGCAAGAGGACCCTAGATATCAAAGTGCAATAATTCAAATTTAGAATGAGCATGAGAAGAACTAGAAATAAAAGGTAACCTTTTGTGTTTGGCAAAGTGACAAACATCACATATAGCTTTATTATCATAAGAAATTGATGGATACAATGTTTGCATGGAAACCAATCTCTGATGAGAGAGGTGACCCAATCTAAAATGCCAAGTGGCTGAATCAGGAATTACATTGGAAGTTTTATCAGAAGGAAACAAAGAACTAGTTGAATTACAAAGAGTAGGAGCAACTTTATTGGAATGAAACAAGTGAGGGTGACTTGAAGCAAAAGCATTCACCACCAATCTGTATAAGCCATTCAGTTTTTCACCCAAACCAATCATCTTCCTTGTATTCAAATCCTGAATGACACAGCTATTAGAGGAAAATTGTACATAACATGATAGTGATTCACATAGTTTGAAAACAGAAATGATATTCAATTTGAATGCAGGAGAATATAAAACATGATTAAGATACAAGTTTGGTGAAAATTGAATGTTACCAGCAAAATGAGCTAACACAGAAGTTTCATTTGGAAGGTTAACATTAACAGGTTTAATTTTGTAAAATGAGGTAAAACTAGACAAAGAACAACAAATATGATCATTAGCTCCTGAATCTAAGAGCCAATAATCAGAATCAGTTTGAATGGAACATGAAATGACACTATATATACCTGTCTGAGAAGCAACACCAGATGAATGACCTGAAGAAGCAGTGGTAACATGATTTGAGACAGGTCCAGAAGGAGGTGCAGCTGAGGAAAGTAAATTTGCTTGTTGCAACAAAGACACAAGATGATCATACTTTTCTTGAGTTAAACTGAAACTGGAACCTGTTGATACCACATCAGAAGAAGGTGTAGGCTTGCTTGCATTAGAAGTTTCAGCATTAGCCACTTGTGAAGAGGAACCACCCTTGTTGAAACTAGGGTGACCATGCTTTTGGTAACAAAATTCTATGGTGTGATTGTAACGATTGCAAAAGGTACAAAACCTACTATTGCCTTTGTTACCACCATTACCAGTCTTGCCCTTATTACCAGCAAATTTTCTAGAATCAGAAGCATTAACAGAGATGCTTGATTCATCAAGAGAGATAGGAGAAGGAAGTAAAGCATTCTGACTTTCTTCCTGAACCACTAAAGAGTATACTCTGTTGATTGATGGAAGAGGATCCATGAGTAATATCTGAGTCTTAACAACAGAGAAAGATTCATTCGATCCAGTCAAAAATTGAAGAATTTGATCCTCAACACGATAGGATTTGGCAAGACGAATAGAAGCACAACGACATTGATGAACACAAGTGCAATTAGGTATAGGCCTATGAGAATCCAATTCATCTCAAAGAGAACGAAGCTCAAGAAAATATTCCAAAACCGTTTTGTTACCTTGCTTGAGGTTGTTAATGGTGGAACGTAAGGTTGAGATACGAACACGATCAACCTTTGCAAATCTTTCCTTCAGATCAAGCCACGCAGAAATAGCAGTATCATGGAAAACGATAGTTTGAGCAATAGAATCTGAAACAGAGCTCAAGATCCATGAATGAAGGAGATGATTGCAACGTTCCCAGCAACTACGAATGAGATCATTAGGATCAGGAATTGGAATAGAACCGTCAATGAAAACAAGCTTGTTCTTGGCCCCCAAAGCACGCTGCATGGAACGACTCCATGCAAGATAATTGGAACCGTTTAACTTTGGTGAAATTGTGAGGGAATTAGGTCCTTCACTAGGATGAACGTAGTATGGTGAATCAGTATCAGAATTGGAAGGAACATTGCGAGGCGCCATGAAAACAGAGGCAAGAAATCACAGGGGAAAATTTGGGAAAAGAACGCAAAAAGAAGAAGAAGAAATTGCGATAATACGCAAGGAAGAAGAAAGAAGAGAAACCAGCTTCACGAAGGAAGCAAAGAAAAGAAGAAGAAAGCTTCAAGGTGAAGCTTTAATGGCGGAAGCACCGTAACTGAATCGTAACTAACTTTCTCAACCAATGGAGAAAGTTATCTGATACCATATTATGAGAGAAGAAATGAGAGAATAATAGAGAAAATAATATTGTTGTTATTTATCAAATGAGAGTGATTACAACTTATATAGGCATTGTGTAGGTGCACAATTATTACAATGGTAATCACATAGGAGATAGAAACTAGATTAACTAACTAATATGAACAAAGGAAGCTATCTAGTTAGGTAACTTGCTGCGCAAGTTATCATCATTCTCTTCTTTATCTTCATGATGTAATAGTATGTGTGTGTATATATACACATGCACACACACTTTCTTTCATAAGTTATTTTCTATTTCTGAGAAGAGTTAATTTGTTCTCATATATGCGATATGTTTCTTCTCATTAAATTTGATGCTTTTTCTAGTATTTCAAGATTGTATTCAATAGTGCCTGTTATACACTTCTCCTTTGGTGATACTCCCTTTGCTTTGCTTTGTGTTGCGTTGTGGTTTTGAGTAGCGCAGCTAGAGATCCATCAATTTAGGACTCTTAACATACACTATCACGTCCATGAATGGACAGTTGGAGGGTGATGCAAGTCGCCGATAAACTCTGATACTATTTTAGAATAAAAGCGAGCATGATGATAGAAGGAATCACTTTCATATATTTTAAATACTTGGATGAGTTATTTCAAGCCTTATAGGCTCAAGACTTATTTGCTTTACATTGCATTTGAGTATCAGTAACAATGCACTTCGATAAATAATTATGAATGTCTTTAATTTTGTACATCCTTCTATTTTTCAGACTTTAATTAGACGTCTATGGTATGTCTGTGATTGAGAACATAGATTTTGAGAAGAATAAACTTAGAATGACTACCTTTATGTTGGTTATACTTTTGATTGCATAACTTGCTGACAAGCCTTACAAAAATATGTCTTATCATATTTTATGGTATTCTAGCAATTAGTTTAAAGTCTAATCTGATGATTTACTTTTATTGTTGCAATATAGTGTGATAATGGTCATATTGTTTGCTCTATCTGCTGCCCTAAACTTCGGAACAAGTGTCACAAGTGCTCATTGTCCATTAGCTCAAAACGTTGTAAAGCCTTTGAGAATCTATTGCAGTCTATCGAAGTGTCATGTCCGAATAGAAAATATGGTTGCAAGCATGAAGAAAAATGCATCTATAAGCCATGTTACTGTCCCTTTTCAGGTTGTGGCTTTGTTGCAAATGATACTGTGTTGTCTAATCATTTGAGATTTGAACACACAGATTTTCGAATCAAATTTTGTTATGGTAAATCATTCGTGGTCTCCTTAAAGTCTAATGATGAAACCATTGTTCTTTATGAGGAAAACGATGGCAAACAATTTATTCTCAATAATAGTACTACACATTTAGGAAATGCAATCAATATTTGCAACTTTGATCAAAATGCTGGTTGGTTTGAGTATCGGTATGATATATTGGCTACGTCTCAGAAATGCAAACTGAAATTACACTCTATTGTGAAGAGTGTCCAACGGGTTACTTTAGAAAATCTTTCATCAGAGCTCATTGTGATTCCATCTGGTTCTTCTAGTCTTCTCAAGCTAGAAATTTGCATAACTTGCGTAACCTTCACGGTACCTCCCATATCCTTCTATTTGCGTTGGTTATTTTCCTATTAAAGACTTATTGTTTTATCTTATGTTCTGAATTTATACTCTAACATTTTATCTCAAATTCACTAGTTCTTTTCTATTTTTTGATCAATTCTTGAAATATCAGTCTTAAATTTTCTTTTATTGATATAATGGCAATTGAGGAGCAGATGGAAATCTGGGTTAAAGGCCTGGATGGAGAGATGATGACCATTAGGATTAATAGTTCAGACGACGTAGTCAATTTGAAAGAGAAGATTCTTTACAAGACTGCCATCCCAGTGCACGACCAACGTCTGATCTTTTCTGGTAAACAACTAGAGGATGGCCGGACCCTTGCCGATTATAACATCCAAGATAAGACAACCATCCATCTCCTCCTCCGCCTCCTTGGGGACTAGAAGACCACCACACCATCGCTGATTACTACATCAAAGAGCAGACAATTGTGCACCTCATTGTTTGTCGCCGTTGGTGACCCTTATCATGAATACAATCACTCTACAAGTAGAGAAATCATTAATTATTATTGATAACATAGAGTCTTTGTCGAAGATTTGACTGTTGTTCTTCTTTGGTTTGTCTGATTTTTTACAATTGAGGAAACACATTTACTTTTCAAATATTGCTGAAATCGTTCAGTAATTCTGACATAGAGTGGCTCCTGCTCTATAGTCTGATTGAAACATAATTGCAGCATCAAAACATCATTTGATCGATATGAATCAAGTAACTTGAATCCATTCTCTGATTCCCTGTGTATGAAATAAAAGTAGTGAATTGCAAGAGTATGTATGGTTGCAAAGTTGGATATATAGAAGGATTTGGAGGCCCTAAGCAGTTTGCCATTGAGTCATCTAGTGCTGCTGCTGCATAGGAGACTGAAACATCAAAACTAGAAAAACTTTCAGCGTCGATCATGCATATGCCATGAGTGATAAACTAATACACTCTTCATTTTTTCCCTCAAAAGAATTATGTCCCTTGAAGTCCTAAATTTACAATGTAAATCATATTTTTAAACCATCAACACAAACTCAGACACAATGAACCAATGATGCCACAACGTGATTTCTATAATTGGTACCGACTCAAATTTAATAATTAATGTATGACTATGAGTAGAGGTATATTGATATGATGTTTCAGCACTATATTTGTTTTGTTTATATTTAAATTCATTGTCTTAATTTAACATTTAAAATTATTTGATTGAAACATTTAAGAGTAAATAAACTGTATATAGGATAATGGCATCTTGTCATTTGAGAGTAATAGGGCCTTATGGGGGTTCTTTCCCATTTTCCAGCAACATGATACATATTCTATCAGACAATTTATGAAGCCATGAAATGTTGGTGCTAGGCGGAGTTGTTTGCGTCTATCACCGTCCTTTTACAATGAGTGTTGGGCTCCGTTTTCCGCCAACTGTGAACACTACTTGGACAATGAAAACATAGATCAATACTATCTTCCAAACCTTTATCACACAGCGTGCAATTAGTAGCAGAATCAACTCCACGATATTGTAACTGTAGTCTATTTGAAAGACAATTGCGACTAGCAGTTTTTCATCTTTGATGGAACCTTTTTGCACAAAATAAGATACCATCTCCCTGCAACTTAAAAGTGAGAAGCATCAACAAAGTCAATATATAATACATAAACGATACACGCTACGTACCAAATAGCCTGCATGCTTTTATCTTCTTTTATCAAAGTGAATAAGGGAGTACTAATGATTTTGGTGGTTGTACTATGATGAAATGAAGAGTGCACTAAAGGACCTTCCAAGATTTTGTTGATGCTACTAACAAATGAGCCACTAGTATTTGCGATTTCTCCATAGAAGGATGGGTTGTAGTTGATATTTGGAATTCATCTGCCACTTGATTAAGCCAATAATTCTCATCCCACACAACATTTTGAGTCATCAGTAGTGTACCACCGCAACTAGTGCCTTCATCGAGGGGTTTAGTACTCCAAATGCTTTCCACACATAACTGGAGTTAATTGAAGTCTAGCATCAAATAATTAACTCGAAAAATATTTAGCTTTGAATAAACGAGCACTAAAAATGACCTTTTTTTTTGCCAAAAATATTAATAATATTGTTTTGTACCAAAAAATCTGTGTACATTTATACTACGATTTTTTTAAGAATACAAAAGGGCCTAAGCTTAAAAGAAGACAATAATGTCTAATCAAACGAGGTGTTGTCACACCAGCATAATCAACTAAAAGATATAAACTAATCTGTACGGGACACCGTTCGTAGATGATTAAAGAGAAGCCACCATCACACGCCAAATTCACTAGAGCATCTGCACAAGAATTTGCTTCTCTAAAGGTATGACAAATTCAAACCTCCCAATTTAACTCCAAATTTTCTTCTAATATTTGATTAACAAACTCGACCCAATAACAGACCCATGGTTACCAAACTCAAGATTAGACCCTACTACTCTTGAATCTACACGAAACTCCAATTTATGAAAGCCACACTCTCTAGCTATCTTCAAACCATAAAAAATTCCCCATAACTCTGCTAAAAATGCACTGCACACTCCCAAACACTTTGAAAATCCATATATATATCCACTCACCTCTGTCATTATGCAAAATTCCTCCTTAACCATACACACTATTAACTCTATTAGCTCCACCGGTATTTAGCTTAATCCATCCCATCGTTAGAAGTTGTCACCTAATGTTCTCCATTACCGAAGTGCTATTATCCATCACTTGTTGCTTGTAGTAAACTGAATTATATAGGTGAACTCTTTTGCTAATTTCCATCCATGGTTTAACGGGAAACACAAAAGTCTCTTCTTGAACCATTTTGTTTCTTCAATTCCACATCGTGTAAGAAGTTGTTGCCCAAAAAACTGCCCATGTCGCAGTACCTTCAAGCCCCAACTCTTTGGTCATATTTATAGTAATCCATTCCTCCAAGTCTGCTGCAAAAAACCACGGTTCAAGACTCGTACTGTATTCATCCAAATGACCATTGCTAATGGACAATCCCTCAAAACATGTAACGTGGTCTCGAGCTCATCCCCACAGTGGTAATGGTGACCCTAGATGCATCTTGGCCTACCGGACATTAGTTAATAACCCTGTCGTGTTGAAGGAGCCATATAAAACAATGAACTCGCTCATTCACATTAAATTTTCACACCCAGGACCAAATATTGGACCTGTTGTTAGAACTAAATCCACATAAAGAATTGTAAGCATAAGCAATTGAAAATTTTCCACTTTTAGAACCCGGCCAAACACACATATGCATTCCATAATCTTCACGCGGTGTAGGAAATGATGCCATCCTATTAATTATTTCACTAGGCAGCCTTTACAGCAAGTCATTTATGCACCAGTTTCCATTCTCATTCAAAAGTCATTTATTTTTCCATCTCCACTTGAAGCTTCTTTTACAATCTCAACCAACCACCATGACCTCAACCCTATTGAATACATTTTTGAATACCATCCAGCCTTGACATAAATGTCCGCTTAACATGTTTAACACTATCAATCGAACGTAATTTTCAGTTATCCACTTGACTATGAAGAGAAGAGAGACTATGCATTACAATGTCACTAACATTCCATGTGATCTTCAAAATCTCTTTATATGACACCTCCAATAAACAAGCACTCTTGAACCGAAACGGCGTAGACATCATATCATTCAAATCACCATGAGGAATTAGAATAGGGTGCTGATCTTAGAAATTCAACCTCTCCGATGATCATTACAAAGTGCACGATTCAACCTCTCAAAATTGCGACCTCCTCCATGATAATAGGACCTCTCCAAGTAAAGCGAGATCCTATTACACAAGGTCCATTAATCAACAATCATCTATTCTATTCTTAAAAAAATTAGTTAAATCTATTTATAGTAGGAACAACATTAGAATAGGCCCCTCAAAAAAAAAATTCTCCTTAAAATAGGAATAATATAAGTTAAACATTTGTTTGATTGTGCTATATACTAATTTATAACCCTACTAGTATGTTAACCCGTACAATGCACGGGCGACATACTAATGTTTTTTAATCTCTAAAAATATAACATTTTTTGTTTTTTATTTATTGATGAAAATTATTTATCTCTTATTTTCCTTATAAATTTGTCCGTGTTTTTTTAAACCGCAATGACAAATATGTGTTATATACATACATATATATATATATATATATATATATATGTATGTATGTATGTATGTATGTATATACATACATACATACATATATATATATATATATATATATATATATATATATATATATATTAGTGATAACGAAGGAGGATTTGAAATGCGAGATCTAAAAACATATCTATGTGTGGCACAAGTGGCAAGTACTCTACGGTTCACGGTTCTAGCAGGTCTCTTGATATAAATCAATCGTTTATTCTCGGATGCATTGACATTCCCCTTTTTTTTATTCAATTTATTGACACCGGAAGGGGTGACAAATATTAGAGATGCACTAAAATATATATCCTGTGTTTTTTTTTTGAGGGAATATCCCGTGTTTTTATGTATCAGTCAAAAAAATACAATTTTTTTTTTTTTATATTTATCAACACAAATGTTTTCCTTTTTTGTTATGTATCAATCACAAATATTTGTCCCTTATTTTATTTTTTTAGATTTATCAATGACAAATATTTCTTCAATATTTTTTTATGTATCAATGGCCGATATTAATAGTGGTTATTTATTTTTATCATTTACAAATATTTGACCCCTAATTTTCAAGATTACTTTTTGTCCATGTTTTTAATTTGATCTATGTATTTGCTAGCATTGTTGGGTAAAAATAATATTGTAATGTTGGATGAAATTTGAAACATTGTTGGAAACATTAATGAAAATATGTTGTGTTTTAACTTTTTAACTTGATTTTCATGTCGGGAACAAAAAATGTGTTGTCTTGAAAAAACCACACCAATCGATCCAACCACATTGGTTTGATTCAGATTGTATTTTAAAAGTTCAACAAACAAAACCAAACCGCATGCATTTTATTTTGCGGTTCGGATGACTTTTAGCCTCAAAACCGAAACAAACCACACTGTGAACACTCCTAATGTTACCCACAATTTTTCGAAACAAACCACACTATGAACACTCCTAATGTTACCCACAATTTTTTATTATTTTTTGGTCAGACTCTTTTCATACACATGTTAATCCTCGGCCACCACCAGAAAATCCTAATTAAACAGATCAATTACGGTGAATAAATAAACTTCTAAAATTACGGTGAATACATTTATTAGGATCGATTTGAATGGCTTTTTTTTTGTAGGATTGGTTTAAATATTTTTTTTTTGTTACAGGAATGGTTTAAATCTAATTAAACATATATACATTTTTTTTAACTAATTATCAGGATTGATTTGAATTTGAGAATTCAGTTGCCTTTAGAGAGCTATCGGTTACTAGTTACTATTTTAGAGAGGAAAAATGCTAGAGTTTAGAGAGAGATCGATCAGTATCTAGCAAAACCGAAAGCAACATGTTCAAAGAGGTATTTCCCCTCCCCTTTTTGTTTTTGATTATATAATAATAAAGTTGTAATGGTGTTTTTTTTTTGGATCAAAAGTTGTAATTGTCATGTAGTTTATATATAATAATACTTTTCATTCTTATCAATATTATAGCCTAATCATCGTGTAATGGAGTCAAGTACCAACGACTGTGAAGAGACTTCTGATTCTTTGATGATTTCCAATCCTCATGCGTTTGATTGCTGCATTTGTTTTGCATTCTTGACTATCCCTGTGTTCGAGGTATGCATCTCAATTGTTACTCTTAGAATAGTTAATTACTCTTAGAATAGTTAATATGTTTTAATATTTTGTGGTGAGATTGATTGTGATACTCCTTTCATATTTTGAGGGAAAAAAGTTGAGAATCACGAAGAATGATTAAATTTATTGCTTTGATCCCATGGGTGGGTAGCCTATGTGTCTCGATATTGGACACATAGCAGTGTCAGACACTCATACATACGCTACGACACATGTTAGATAACTCACAATATTGGTGATTTTTTTGCCTATGCATGCGATACTCCTAAACATGTTTAGTTTTCTAAACTCAAAAAGCTGAATTCAAATCTCTAATTGAAAACGAGTACAATCTATGAAGCACAGTCACTCCTCGGATTAAACGTGTTTCGGTGTCGGACATGCGTCGTGTCCTACACCGACACATATGATTACATTGAATTATAAGATTTTCTCAAATTATTAGCCGTGTCATGTCCAATGTCCGTGTCCGTATCCGTGCTACATAGATTAAAATTCATGTGTATTTTTGTTATAGAATATGTGAAAATGGTAACAATAAGATTTAAAAGACCTTTGTTGTGAAATAACACTTTTTCAACACATTATTATATGATGTACTTTTCCTAAATAATATTTTAACACATAGCAAGTGGTTTGGTAGAATGAGTGAGGAACATAGGGTTTAAGTGATAAGTATGGACGAGAACATGCCAGACCGCCCGATAGAGGTCGATGACATGACTTATTGAAAGCCTAATCCAACTCAGCCTGTTTGATAACAAGGATAGGTTCAAGCTTTTTGTATAGTCTATTTAATTAAATAGACCAGCCCAATGCTTACAAGTCTATAAGGCATGTCAGACCGGTCTATTTACACACACACACAAATATATATATATATATATATATATATATATATATATATATCTATATATATATATGGGGGCTGCTAACTTACACCCACCTAAAAACACTAAGGTGCAAGTTAGCAAGCTACACCCACCTAAAATTATTAAGGTGCAAGTTAGCAACCTTCACTAATTTACACCCACTTTCATCATTCCAAATATCGTTTCTTAAAAGTTTGTATTTATTACATGTTTTGTAGCTTAAGCATGTCATTGTCTTTTTTGTTTCTTTTTTAAGGATCTTTTTTAAGCTAGTTACAAAATTGCCGTTCTATTTAAAATTAATTAAAATATAAACAAAAGGGTGTTTTAGTAAATTATAAGTGGGTGCAGCTTGCTAACTTGCACCTTAGTGTTTTTAGGTGGGTGTAAGTTAGCAGCCCTCTATATATACTGTATCTTTCACTTTGCTTGAAGCTTTCTTTATAAATTCAAGCCTTCATATGATTTGATTTTCAAGTCAAAGGACATTGGTGTGATTAGGTCTTCTTAGGGTTTGATTATTTAGTAGCAGACTTGTTGGTGTGTTTATATCTTCATAAGATTAGACCTGTTTAGTAATTGATATATTGGTGTTGCGAGGCCTTCGTGTAAAATAAGTTCTCAGACTTTACGAGACCTTTAAAAATGTCGAGACATGCCTTAAAAAAGTGTCTATGACAGACAATAGGCCAAACTCAAGGCTTATAATTTTTGTAATAGGCCAGACTTAGGCTTTGTAAAGCCTGGTCCGGCCTGACCCTTTTACACCCCTAGTGATAAGGAACTCTCCCTTGTAACAAAAATAATAATTAACAACTAACATTTCTTCAAAAAATAATTAACAACTAACATTCCTCCTCCCATATAAGAAAAAAAAAATTAAAATCGAGTTGGTTATACTTTTTACTGGCTTGCTATTGCAAGAAACCTTTGAAAGAAAATTCCTTTATTTTAATTGATTTTATTCCAGCAAATCCAAATCTAACTTGATGATTTTCTTGTATGTTGCAATTCAGTGTGATAATGGTCATGTTGTTTGCTCTACCTGCTGTTCTAAACTTGGGAACAGTTGTCAAAAATGTTTCACAGGCATTACCTTAAAACGATCCAGAGCCATTGAGAATCTATTGCAATCTATCAAAATATCATGTCCGAATGAAAAACATGGTTGCAAGGAGAGAATAACTCGTAGTGGAATGAGCAAGCATGAAGAAGAATGCATCTTTGTGCCATGTTACTGCCCCCTTTTAGGTTGTGACTTTGTGGAGCAGATGCAAATCTTTGTAAGAGGCCTGGAAGGAGAGACGATGGCTATTATGGTTAAGAGTTCAAACAAGGTAGTCAATCTGAAGGAGAAGATTCTTGAAAGGACTATGATCCCAGTGCACCTCCAACGTCTGATCTTTAATGGCACACAATTACATGACAACCAGACCCTTGCCAATTGTAACATCCAAAGGTTTTCAACCCTCTTCCTCGTCCTCCGCCTCCTTGGAACCTAGAACTCCACCACACCATTGCCAATTACTACATCCAAGAGCAGACAATTGTCCACCTTATCGTTTTCCACCGTTGGTGGACCCTTATCATGAATACAATCACTCTAGAAGTAGAGAAATCATTCATTATTGGTAACATAGAGTCTTTGTTGAAGATATGACTGTTTTTTTTTTTTTGGTTTTGTCTTGAGTTGTATAATGATTATTTTTTTTTACTGGGAGATGATTTTTAACAATTGAGGAAACATATTTACTTTTCAAATATTCTGACATAGAGTGGCTCCTGCTCTATAGTTTGATTGAAACATAATTGCAGCACCAAAGCATCATTTGATCGATATGAATCAAGTAACTTGAATCCACTCCATGTGTCTGAAATAAATGTAGTGAACTGCAAGAGTATGCATGGTTACAAAGTTGGATATATAAAAGAATTTGGAAGCCCTATACAGTTTTCCACTGAGTCATCTAAACTTAGTTGTTTAAATTCTTCATTTCCTAGTGCTGCTGCTGCATAGGAGACTGAAACATCAAAACTAGAAAGAATTTATAGGGCGCTTTATCGCCTTGTTCTGTAATTAAAGGGGTTTCTTTCCCTTTTTCCAGCAACAGGATACATATTCTATCAAAGAATTTATGAAGCCATGAAATGTTGGTGCTAGGCGGAGTTGTTTGCGTCCGTCAGCATCCTTTTAGCATAAGCTCACTATTTTAGGCTTCAACAATGAGTGTTAGGCTCTGTTATCTTCCAAATCTTTATCGCACAGCGCGCGATTAGTAGCACAAGTAACTCCACGATCTTGTAACTGTAGTATACTTGGAAGACAATTGCGACAAGAAGTTTTTCAACTTTGGTGGAACCTTTTTGCACAAAATAAGATACCATCTCTCTGCAACTTAAAAGTGAGTAGCATCAATTCTCACCAATTCTATGCTTTTAAGCTTCCATAGAAGGATGGATTGTACTTAATTTTTGTATTTGATCTGCCACTTAACCAATTCTCATCCCACACAAAATTCTGAATCATCACTAGTGTACCTTCATCGAGAAGGGGGGTTAGTACTCCAAATGCTTTCCACACATAACTGGAGTTATTGAAGTCTAGCATCAAATAAGTAACTCGAAAAATATTTAGCTTTGAAAAAACGAGCAGTAAAAATGAATTTTTTTTTGCACAAAATATTAATAATATTGTTTTGTGCCCAAAAAAAATCCATGTTAACATTTATAATGCGATTTTTTTTAGAATACAAAAGGGACTAAGCCTAAAAGACAAAAATAATGTCTAATCAAACGAGGTGTTGTCACACCAACATAATCAACTAAAAGATACAAACTAATCTGTACGAGACACCGTTGATAGATGATTAAAGAGGAGCCACCATCACACACCAAATTCACTAGAACATCTGCACAAGATTTTGCTTCTCTAAAGGTATGACAAATTCAAACCTCCCAATTTAGCTTCAAATTCTAATATTTGATTAACTCCACCCAATAATTGACCCACCGTTAAAGGGCAACACAAAAATCTCATCTTGAACCTTTTTGTTTCTTCAATTCCACACAGTGTAACAAGCTGTTACCTAAATATTTGCCCATGTCGACTAAAAAATTTGCCCGTGTGAACTCTTTTTACCATTATATAAATTGCAACTAAAAAATTACACACTGACTAACTACTTTTTGGTTGGTTTGAGAACCTGTGAGGAACAAGTTAGAAATAACAGTTAAACATTATAGTTTCAACACCTAATAAATAACGGTTAAACTTAATGTTTAATTCTGAGTCAAAACTGATTCTAAAGTTGTAAATTTTGGTTTTGATATGTGTAAGTAGAATTTATTTTGCTAATGTTCACTTTTGTTTATGACTTTCTTTTCTTATTTTTCAAGTTTTTTTTTTGTGTGTATTGTTTAATTAACAATAGAATGCTGATAAATTCACCAAAAAAAATATAGTGCTGATATATCTTTACTAAGTAATATACTTGATGGGCTAATATCTCAGTTTAAGTCTCACAAAGAGCCCTTCGTTTTTGGATTTGATACAAACCAAACTATTTCAAAGGAATTGGGTTAATGCAAATACTGGTAATTTAAACTCTGAAGTGAAAAAAGAAGAGTTAGACTTCTGTCGAAAAGACCCATACTTCAAATTAAATTTCCCAGCTACACTTTTAAAAATTGGTTAATATGAAGGTTCATTCAAGATTCTGTATGCGATTTTGTGTTTTTGGGAAATTTATACTTTCAATGAATTTAACTTATATTGATGTTGTCTTTATTGCGGTACGGAGCAAAATATGAAGGTGACTTAATGGGAATGTGTTACTTTGCCTCTAAAATACTTCCATGGTTCTTCAACATGTAAAACACACCTGCAATTATGCATGAGTAATTGTCCGGTGTTTAATGATTTATCGATGATATTTTGTGTATTGTAGGTTGCAAGACAACCTCTTTTCATTCATATAGATTTAAAAGTACAATGGTTTTGTTGGTTTGTCATAAACTAAGTAGGAGAACCAACATTTAACACCTTTATAAAATAATAGAAACTGATTTCCAAATGGGACATTCAGAGACTCTCATGTAAAAGTCCAAAAAAAAGATTTATTTTTTTTTTATATCAAATTTGTCCCTGTACACGTGAAACCTGACTTGGAACTCAATGTCCGCGCTTAATGTCACTCGTCAACACTGTTAACGCTAAGACTTGACGGAGGGACTAAATTGATTGACGTTTACAAAATTCAAGAACGTATGGCGATTCCGAAAAATTGAGGGATGAAATTGACGGGTGCAGACAAATTTGAGGACCAAAATGCCTATTCACTCGTAATAAAATATATACAACAAAGTACAATAAAAAATGTGGATAGATTATTATGTTACCGCACATCTTTCCCCCAGTAGTAATAATATAATATGACTGGACACACATGTATTAAAATCAAAAAGGATGGATAAATATATTGCAGAAATATCTGGTTTATAAGAGAAAATTGGATCAACAAAAACTTATGTATTTGATTTAAAATTTGGACCATATACATCAACTTTGGTTGACCTAACTTTCTGTTTTATGTAGGACCGAATGAAAAAATATGATAAAATCAAATATATACAATGAAATACAAGAAAAAAATGTGATACACAGACAAATTAGTGCTTGTCTTTTCTGCTAGTAGTGTATATCTACACTTCTTTTTTTTTTGTTGAGAGAATATCTATACTTCTATACTATATATATATATATATATATATATATATATATATATATATATATATATATATATATCGTGAGCTTAGCTCAGTTGGTTGGGACAATGCATAAAATATGCAAGGTTGGGGTTCAAACCCCGGCCACTACCAAAAAATATATATATTAATAAAATAAGCTGGTTTGGGCTGGTTTTTTCTCCTTCCAATTATACCCTTAACTAAATTTGACTGTATATTGGGCTGGTTTTTTCTCCTTCCAATTATACCCTTAACTAAATTTGACTGTATAAATGTTATTTTATTAGCGTCATTTAAAAAGATAAGAATTTATATTTTTTGAAAAATATTATATTTGGTATCATTGAAAAAGATTAAAGATAAGTATAGTTTGTTACAATATGAAAGTGCAAAATATTTATTATCTTAATCAAAATCAATAGATTTAATCAAAATTTCGTAAAAACTTTCGTTCGTAATTTACACGCATTAGTGTAATAAGAAGACGGGACAAATTTCATAAAAACTATTGTTCGTGCCCGTCTAAACACTAGTATATGTAAAGGGAATACATGGTTTTTGAGTGGCTTTTTTACTTTCGATTATATCCTTAAACAAATTTGTCAACTAGAATGATATATTGTCCGTGTCATTTAAAAAGATAAGAATTTAGACTATATTTACTAGAACGATATATTGTTACAATATGCAATGGCTAAACATCTATTTATAACTCTATAACAATATATAAAGGAAATACAATATATTTTTTGGTCGAAATTTTCATTATTAAAGTTATAACCTTAACTATATATAATTTTATTCAAATTTTCATTATTAAAGTTATAACCTTAACTATATATAATTTTATTCAAAATCAAAACTTCATAAAAAAATATTGTGTATACATGCATTAGCAAGGTAAAAGAAGCGGATGTTCCCATATGAAAGCTAATACCTATAATTTAAATTAAAATCAGAAATTCAAAAATTCTATTGTTTGTAATTTATACGCATTAGCACAATAAAAAGAGTTGATAGATTGACACGGAGTGTCCGTATGAACGCTAATAACATACATTTTTTTTAAAGATCTAGTAATGATGTAGCCTCAAGACCGGTGGTGTGCATGCATCGCTCTGCTGCATCCCCCAAAAATAAACCCCATACAGGGTTGTTAAGCAGCCGTCGATGGTGTTTTAACCGTGGATTGCTCTGTTACTCACACTTAACCAGGGTGTGATTTTCTTTGTGTTGTTGAATTGTCGTGTTCGTCGTTCTATTTTTGAGGTAAACAAAAGTTGTTGGGTTCACTATGTTGATGAGATGGTGTCATCCGTTCTTTGTTTATGTATTCTTGGTCCATTTTTGATATGGCATCGTGACTTTGTTTGTTTCATTCCTTATGTTCATTTGGTTCTGATTGATTGGGGTTCGTTAGTTGCGGTTTTCTGGTGGGCTTCACTGCGCCTTTGCTGTTGTTCCAAAATGGGTCCGGACAACAATCTTCAGCTGTCGTCCCAATGTTCTCAGTTGTCCTTCAATTGCAATTGTTTCAAGGTTCACTTAGTTAGAGAATGATCGTTAGTTAGAACACTGTCATTCAACGGTGTGCTATTTTGCGGGGGTCGTCATTTTGGTTTTGTTTGGCTTTGGGGGGTTGTTTTGGTTGTGATTATTGTGGCGAGGAATTGTGTTTTTGAATGTTGAAGGGTTTGATTTTTTAACGCGGTGATGGAGTTTGAGTAAGATGAATTTTGTAGGGAAGATTGTCGTGTATCAATTTGTACAAATCGAACGAGGTGTGACTGTTGAAAGTGGTTTCACCTTTGTCTCTCTGTTTTGGGTTTTGGCAATGGCAGGGGTGTTGGTGTATGGTGTTGTGGTTTTTGTTTGGTTTTTAGGGCTGTTGTGGGGAGGTCTTGTATTGGCTTGTGTCGGACGAAGTGCGGATGTGGTGGAAGGTTGTGGTAGGGGCAGTTATGGTTGTTTCTCAATGGATTCTCGTTATGGGTTTTGTTTGCTTATTGTTTTGGAAATCATATTGATGTACTAGCTTGCGGATATGGACAAATTTTAGTGGTCTTTTAGGTTGAGGGTTGGGGCTATTGTTAATGTTCATGAGAGTTTGTGTGGTTTGGTTTGGTTGTTTTGCGCAATTGTTTGGGTGTTGTTGGTAGCTCTTTGCGGGGTTATCAATATGGCTTTTATTGTGAGGTTCTGTACATGGACTTCGTTTTGTCTGTATCTCTCTTTTTGGGTGTCCCGCCTATATACGACACTGTTGCTTTGTAAATCTTGTTTCACTTGCCTTTGTTCGTCTTGAACAACGATTTTTTTTTTGTTGGATTAATCAACAACAAAACTAATAACCCTTGAACAAGGATTTGTTATTAATAAATTTAGCCTTTAAAAAAAAAGAATATGATTGGATACTCATGTATTAAACTAAAAAAAATATAGATAAAAAAAAACTAAAAAAAAGTATGGAGAGTTTTTTATTTTTGATGGAGTACAGAGAAATATATTAAATAGTATAAATTAATTAATAATCAATAAAAAAACATTAATTAATAACGGATAACTCATGGTTTTTTTTTTTTTTTTGCGAAGCCCAAGCGTATATGTGGCCATATTTTGCTTCAAATAAGGTTTGTTACATTCGACAGAGACATTCTTAAAATAGGCAGCCGCCAAAAGCACACATCGGTAGCAACGTGATTATGTCTATATTTTCTTGTTTCTTTGTGAGTATTTTGTTTTAATAGCTTGATTTTATTGTACTAGAAGAACGTGATTATGCTTTACTCAAAAACTTGATTTTGATATATATTTGTTGTTTTGATCACTATTAGGCAAAAGATGAAAGGAAGACATGCAACAAAGACAGTGAAGAAATCGTTAATTCCGTGAAAAATGTTAGTAAGAACAGCTCCGTTCCTCGTATAATTTCCAACCCTAAATTGCTTGAGTGCTGCAATTGTTATCAACCCTTAAAGATTCCTGTTTTTCAGGTATGCATTTGATTTATTTGATTTCATAAAGTATTTGCTCTATCTGAGAAGAATTAATCTGATGTCATATATTCAATATGCTTCTGGTCATTAAATTTGATACCTTTTTCTGGTATATTTCAATATTCTATTTAATATACACTCCTCCCTTAAGTGCTATGTGAAACTCCTTTGTGTTGTTATGTCCACGAATATACATTTCGAGGGTGACACAAGTGACCGATAACGGTGATCTGGTAACAAACGATCCAACAAATTTTCAAATTTGAGTTGTACCTAACTCAATCCCCCATTTATATACTCATATTTAAACTTTATCTCATTCAATGTGAGACTTTTGACAAGTAAATCACTTTAGAAGATAAAGTAAGTATTATCAAATGTTAATTAGAAAATTAAGGATAATAATAAAAGAGGTACATCATTACAATCAAGTGTTTTTGAATTGACGAAGCTTGACTTTCTCACTTTAGAGGAGCCAAATTCTTCTAAAAAAATGACATTACTTGCCGCATCATCTTATGCGGCGTTTGTAGGCAGTAGAAAAGAATGGGAATCACTTATGCCAAAAAGGAGAAAGATGCATAACAAACGAGGTCTAGTAGTAAAAAGAGTGAGCATGATGATGATGAATAAATGGTCAGAGATAGTGATTTATTTAAGGAATCACTTTCATTTATTTTAAATGCTTTGATGAGTTAATTTAAGCCTTATAGACTTGAGACTTTTTTGCTTTACATTGGGTTTGAAGATTAGTAACAATGAACTTTGATAAATAATTATGAATGTCTTGAATATTGTATATCCTTCTATTTTTGAGATTTTATATGTGCATGGTACGAACTTCTTGTTTTTTCCCATAAATTTGATATCTATACTGTCAACGCATTTTTGGTGCCAGCTACTGTCAGTCATTGAGGACATAGATTTTAAGAAGAATAAACTTAGTATGATTAGCTTTGTTGGTTATACTTTTGATCGCATAACTTGCTAACAAGCCTTATAAAGAAATGTCTTACATTATTTTATTATAGCAATTGGTTCAAAGTCGAATTTGATGGTTTTGTTTTTTTGCTGTAATACAGTGTGATAATGGTCATATTGTCTGCTCTACTTGCTGTCCTAATCTTCGGAACAAGTGTCACAAGTGCTCATTGTCCATCAGCTCTAAACGTTGTGAAGCCATTGAGAATCTATTGCGATCTATTGAAATGCCATGTCCGAATGCAAAATATGGTTGCAGGGTGAAAAATAGGTACATTAGGCAGAGGGATCATGAAGACGAATGCATCCATACGCCATGTTACTGTCCCTTTTCAGGATGCGACTTTGTTGAATCATCAAAAGTGTTGTCTATGCATTTTTGCCATAAACACAGGGATTCGCAAATCAAATTTTCTTATGGTCAATCCTTCGTTATCTCCTTGAAGTCTAATGATGAAACCATTGTTCTTCGAGAGGAAAATGATGACAAACTATTTATTCTCAATAATAGTACTACGTTGTTAGGAAATGCTGTCAATATTTGCTGCTTTGGTCCAGACGCTTCTGAGTCTGAGTATAGTTACGATATGTTGGCTACGTCTCAGATATGTAAACTGAAATTACACTCTTTTGCCAAGAATGTCCAACGGATTACTTTAGCAAATCTTTCATCAGAGTTCCTTGTGATTCCATTTGGTTCCTCTAAACCTCTCAAGTTAGAAATTTGCATAACTTGCGCAACCCCCATGGTACTTCCTATATCCTTTTCTTTGCTTTGTTATTTTCCTATTTAATTGTTAATATCTTCTTTCTATGTATTGAATTTATATCCTAACTCTTGATCTCAAATTTATCACTATTTCAAATGCCAAAAAAGTGTTGTTAGTGATTTCTATTTTTCTATTATTGATCAGTTCCTTAAATATCAGTCTAAAATTTGGTTGTATCGATTTATTGGCGCAGATGCAAATCTTTGTAAAGGGTCTAGATGGAAAGACAATGACCCTTGACGTTAAGAGTTCATACAGGATGCCTAAAGTGAAAGAGATGATTTTTGAAAATGATGGTATCCCAGTGCACGACCAACGTCTGATCTTTGCTGGTATGCAACTCGATGGCAACCAGACCCTTGCCGATTACAACGTCAAAAATGATTCAACCCTCCACCTTGTCCTCCGCCTCCTTGGGGACTAGATGATCACAGGACCATCACTGATTACTACATCCAAGAGTTGGCAATTGTCCACCTTATCATTTTCGTAGTTGGCGACCCTTAGCATGCATACAATCACCCAATAAGTAGAGAAATCATAAATTATTGATAAAATAGAGTCTTCCGCTTTTGGATTTATTCATCGAGTCTTTCACTTTTGCATTTCTTATTATTAATTATTTGACTTTTGTCCATTAGTTTTGTCTTGAGCTGTATATGATATTTTTTAACTGGGGGGTGATTTTAACAATTGAAGAAACATATTTACTTTTCAACAATAGTTGAAAACGTTCAATAATTCTTACATAGAGTAACTCATGCATTATTTTGATTGAAACATAATTGCAGCATCAAAGTATCATATAATCAATACGAGTCAAGTAACTTGAGTCCACTCACTATGTTTGAAATAAAACTGGTGAAAACTGGTGAATTGTAAAGAACTTATGATTTATATGTGATTTTGAGTAAGTCAAATCTACATAACCTGAGTTAGAGTCAAGTCAGATTGTTAGTGTAGAGAGAAGAATATTAGTAAACACAACGACTCTGCAAAAATGGCGACAAAGTTAATTGATTCATGAAAGAGAATGTATCATGTATGGCGACAAAGTTGTAATAAAAGGATTTGGAGTCCCTATACAATATGCCAAAAATTGATTTAGAGCTTGGTTTGTCAGAGTCATCTAAACATAGTTTTTTTTATGATGGAGGCCAACTATGATCATAAACAAAGAAAATCAGACAAATGCAAGTTGTTATGTAGTCAGATAGCTAAACCCTTCGTATGTGTCATAGTTTGGTTTACAAGGCAATAAAAACTTAAATTTGATACATCAATTTTACAATAAGATTTAAAATGATATAATTAGAATCGATTTTATTAGTTTATTTTTTGTACTATATTTATTAAAGGAAAGGGAAAAAAAAGATATGAGGAAAGTGACTGAAAAGGTTTTGGGTAGGGTTCAGTGGATTTTCTTTGGTTTTATTTCATTTGTTTTCAATCTATTTTATTTTATTTTATTTAAAAATGAAACGGCGTGTTTCATATTTTTTTTAAGATCATCTAGTAATATAATAGATTATGATTTCCCTCAAAAAAAAAAAATAGATTATGATTGGATACTTATGTATTAAACTCAAAAAAATGTTTAGAAATCCTAGCTCAACTGAAAAATACCAAAATTGCAAGGCTGAACGTAGTGACCCGAGTTCGAACCCGGGACCTCACAGTTGTGTGTGAGTTTAATTTTAGTGGATTACCACTTCACCTAAGACCAACAAAAATAAACTCAAAAAAATGTATGGAGAATTTTTTGTTTGATGGAGGATGGAGAAATATATTAAATAGTATAATTTTTTTTGAAACAAAATAGTATAAATTAATTAATAATCAACAAAACGTAGTATAATTTTTTTTTTTTTTTTGAACAGCCACATATATTAAGCCAACACAGTCCTCTCAAGGAGAGAACAAAACGTAACAGGCCCCCTGAACCTGAACAAGAAGCGAAAGAAACAAAGAGACCTCCAAAAACAGTTCTGCACCGCAGCTGCCTACAAAAACAGCACTCAGCAGAAACCGAAAATAAGGTTTAGAAATAAGGTTTTGTTACATTCGACAGAGACCTTCTTTAAAAGAGGGAGCCGCCAAAAGCACCAAAGGACACATCGGTAGCAAAGTGATTATGCCTATATTTTCTAGTTTCTCTATGAGTCTTTTGTTTTAGTATCTTGATTTTATTGTACTACAACAACGTTATTATACTTTACTCAAATACTTGATTTTCATTATGTATTTGTTTTTTTAATCACTATTAGGCAAAAGATGAAAGGGAGACATGCACCAAAGACGGTGAAGAGATCATTGATTCCGTACAAGATGTTAGTAAGAACAGCTCCGTTCCTCTTATAATTTCCGACCCTAAATTGCTTGAGTGCTGCAATTGTTATCAACCCTTAACGATTCCCGTTTTTCAGGTATGCATTTGTTTTATTTTATCTGTTATTTTCTATATCTGAGAAGAGTTATTCTGTTGTCATATATGTAATATGTTTCTGGTCATTAAATTTGATATTTTTTCTAGTATATTTCAAGATTGTATTCAATAGTTTCCACTATACACTTCTCCCTTAAGTGCGGTGTGAAACTCCGTTGTGTTGTAACGTCCATGAATGGACATTTGGAGGGTGACCCAAGTGGCTGATAACGGTGATCTGGTAATAGGCGACCCAACAAAATTTCGAATTTGAGTTGTACCTTACTCAATACCTCATTATATATATATATATATATATATATATATATATATATATATATATATATATATATATATATATATATATATATATAGACACACACACACACACAAACACACACACACACACACACACACACACACACACACACACACACACACACATATACACACACACACACACGCCTATACTTATACTTTAATTCATCAAATGTGAGACTCTTAACAAGTAAATCACTTTAGAAGATAAAATAAGTATTATCAACTGTTAATTAGAAAATTAAGGATAATATTAAAGGTACATCATAACAATGAAGAGTTTTTAAATTAATGAAGCTTGACTTTCTCACTTTAGAGGAGCCAAATTCCTCTAAAAAAAAATGACATTACTTGCCCCATCATCTTATGCGATGTTGTAGGCAGTAGAAAAGAATGGGAACTACTTACACTGAAAAGGAAAATGATGCATAACAAATGAGGTCTAGTAGTAAAAAGAGTAAGCATGATGATGATGAATAAATGGTTAGAGATAGTGATCTATTTAAGGAATCACTTTCATTTATTTTAGATGCTTTGATGAGTTACTTTAAGCCTTATACACTTACGACTTGTTTGCTTTACATTGGGTTTGAATATTAGTAACAATGAATTTTGATAAATAATTATGAATGTCTTGAATGTTGTATATCCTTCTATTTTTGAGATTTTATATGTGCATAGTACTACATTTTTGTATTTTTCCATAAACTTTGATATCTATATTGTCATAGCAATTTTGGTACCAGCTACTATCAGTCATTGAGTATATAGATTTTAAGAAAAATAAACTTAGTATAATTGGCTTTGTTGGTTATACTTTTGATCACATAACTTCCTAACAAGCCTTAAAAATATATGTCTTACTTTATTTTATCATAGCCATTGGTTAAAAGTCGAATTTGATGGTTTTGTTTTTCTGCTGCAATACAGTGTGATAATGGTCATATTGTTTGCTCTACTTGCTTTCCTAAACTTTGGAGCAAGTGTCACAAGTGCTCATTGTCCATCAGCTCTAAACGTTGTAAAGCCATTGAGAATCTACTGTGATCTATTGGAATGCCATGTCCGAATGCAAAATATGGTTGCAGGGTGAAAAATACGTACCTTAGGCAGACAAATCATGAAGAAGAATGCACCCATAAGCCCTGTTACTGTCCCTTTTCAGGATGTGACTTTGTTGAATCATCAAAAGTGTTGTCTATGCATTTCAGCCATAAACACGGGGATTCTCAAATCAAATCTAAAGTGGAGAAAAATAGGCACATTAAGCTGACGAGAACTCATGTTTTTTCTGCAAAGCCCAGACGTATGTTGATAAGTGTTTAAAAGTGATATATTTCATATAGGAGTTTAGGCATTTTAGTGACTTGTTTTGCACGATTCTCTATGAAAAACTCCAATTATTGTGTAAATATGTCATTTATGCTTTTGAGCCTTATTCTACCCTTTTTGTGCAGGAAAATACAAGCAAGGAGCAAGAAACGTCAAAGTTCAAAGTCCTACGCTATTAGCGTATCCTACGCTATTAGCGTGATGAAGAAATGCCCAAGGTCAGAGAGATACGCCAATGGCGTACCTGGGGCGTAGGATCTGGAGCACTCTTGAAGAGTACGCTAATAGCGTATACTGAGCTATTAGCTTACAGGCTCCAGGGAGCTACGCCATTAGCGCACCTGGAGCGTAGCTGGTCATGAAGAAACACGCTATTAGCGTATCCTACGCTATTAGCGTAAAAGCTCCAGAGGGATACGCCATTACCGTAGCTGTAGCGTAGAAGCAGGGCAAGGCCAACGTGGCACAAGCCCATTGGCCAGATTATAGGCCGACATACCACGCTATTAGCGTAATCTGCGCTATTAGCGTAGGTACAAAAACACAGGCCATTTAAATAGCATTTTTTACCTCTCTTTTAGGTCATTCTCTATTCCATTAATATTTTTCATACATTCTAAGAGAGAGGTCAGAGCTATTTCCAAGAGAGAAACACAAAGCAAGTGATTAAGGAGTAGATTCAACCCTAGATTCATTGAGACATCAAGGATCTTGGCATGGAATCTTCATCTTTCCTTCATTCCTTGCATTAGTTTACATGTCTATGTGTAGCTATCACCTTCTTTGTAGTATTGAGGTAACAAACAAGCTATTATGTAATCTTTTGATCTTTTAATATATAAGGTTCTAGCTTAATGATTCAATATTGTTGTTATTCTTATGTTTAATGCTTTCAATAAGATTCAAGATGATTTGGACACAAACTCTTGAATCTAGAACTAGAATAACAATCTATCTTATGTTGTATCACTCTTGACAAGTTTGTAAACCTTTGATAATTACTTTTTATCAAGATTTTAATGCTTTCGGATACTTAATCAGGCTGGACACGGTCAATTAAGTTATCCGATCGACTTTGTTATCGTTTAAGGAATTTGGACACGAATGTTTAAACGTTAACTTAGAAATAACGATGTCGCTTTGGACACGAAGGATATTGTAGAAATGATTGTAATAATATTGGTTATAAAGCTAGAATCTGTTAATCGATCGAGAGATTGCTGCTGTTATGCTTGCTCGTTATCTTATACCGCAAGCGAAATAGTTCGATCTCCTCTCGTTTTTACTTTTATGTCATTTGTGGATATAGTGTTACAAACAAACATTTTATAAACGATACCTTAATGTGAAAGATTGTGAAAATGCTTATGATTAACGCAACTCCCTGTGGAAACGATCCTATATATACTCACGTGTACATAGTTATATGACATGTAGGAAAAAAAACTTACATCAAAATGGCGCCGTTGCCGGGGAGTAGCGGATTTTATATTATAAGTTTTGAACAATTTTGTCATGTTAAGTCAATTTTGCACAAAATTCTTTCATGCATATACTTATACACTTATATCATTCGTTATTTTTTTATGCTAACCACCTGGTATAGTATTGGTAAACTTTGTTTATGCGAGGTACCGTTTCTAAAGAAGACCTTCAATTTGATCCAGAGATAGAGAAAACTGCTAGGTTACTTAAGAAGCAAGCAAAGGAAGCTAAGAGACTAGCCAGGCTGGCTCAGCCGGAATCATCTAGTTCTATTCACTCGCCTTCGGGTTCGGTTCATACACTATCTCCGGGTGGTTCTCTACACACAACTCCACCATCATCACCGGAAAGGGAAACTATTGTAACAATGGCTAATGAAGATGAGAATGCTCTTCCAAGTTGGGTTAGTCCAAGAAGGCTTGCTAACCTTGGTAATCAAAATGCCAAACAAGTCGAGTTGAAATCGGGGTTGATAAATTTGATAACTTAAAACCAATTCACTGGAATGGATCATGAAGACCCTTACAAGCATCTCACAAATTTCTATGTTACCGCCGGTACTCTTGGTATGAAGGGAAATGAGGAAGAGCCAATGTTTTGCGCATTATTTCCTCATTCTTTGATTGGTAAGGCTAAGGAGTGGTACTTAGATCAACCTACTTCTTTGATGAAAAATTGGCCTGAATTGGAGAAAATGTTTCAAGAGAAGTTCTTTCCGGAGGATAGGCATCTTGAAGCTAAAACATCACTCACAACTTTTTCTCAAGGCCAAAGTGAGTCTCTATGTGATGCTTGGGAGCGATACAAATCTTTGCTTAGGAGCTGTCCGAAGCATGGTTATGATAGCCAGATGCAAATCTACCTATTTCATCAATGGCTTCAAGACATGTCCAAGACAATGCTAGATGCAAGTGCTGGAGGATCTATTGCTTTGAAAAGTCCAGCTGATGCTGTCAAAATCATTAACCAAATGGCTCTCAACACTAGAAAATCTTCTCACAACCGGAATCCTAATCAAAGGAAAGCCGGTATCCTTGAACTAGAAGCAAATGATGCAGTTTTGGCTCAAAATAAGCTTCTCACTCAACAAATAGAAGCTATGCAAAAGGAGATGAGAGTTATGCCAAAACAAATTCTCGAATCTCTCAAGCAAGAAGGAGGAACATCTCAGGTTAACGCTTGTGAGCTTTGCACGGGGGATCATCCCACCGGCTTTTGTCCCACACCCGGTTCTTTTGAAGAAGAGGTAAATTATGTGGGAAACCAACAAAGACCTAACCAACCACAACAAGCCGGAACCTCACAACAAGCCCAAAATCCGGGTACTTCCAACTTCCAAGGAAGATATCCGGCCAACCAAAACCAACAAAGACCTTGGAGAACACCTTACAACAATAACTACCAATATCCGCAATCAAACTTCTACCAACAACCGTTCCCTCAATTCCAACAACCATTCAATAATCAATACCAATTCCCACAAAAAAATAACCCCCAACAACCTAACAATTCCCAAAGCACCGAGGAGGTCTTGAAGCAACCAGAAAAATACCGACGCGTCCATCAAAGGCCTTGAAACGCAAGTTGGTCAGTTAGCACAACAAATGGCTCAAGGTCCTCCGCAAGTGGGAACTTTCACCGCCAACACTCAACCAAATCCTAAGGAGCATCACAAAGCATAGCAGTCAAAAGCTATTGCTACAAGGAGTGGTAGAGTAGTAGATAAAGGGGTAGGTGAAGAGATTGTAGTTGAAAAGAAGGATGAAGAAGTTGTAAGTGAGGAGGATATAGAGAAGTTAGAGGAGGATATTGTAGAGATAGAGAAGGAAGTGTATATAAAGAATAAAGAAGAATTAGTTGAAAAAGAAAAAAAATCAAAAAAGAGAACTAGTGGAACAAGAGGAGATGGAGAAGAAGATGAAAGATGTGGGGAAAGATAAAGGCAAGAAACAAGAAGTTGAGAAGCAAGTGGTGGCTCAACGCTTACCCTACCCACATGCTCCATCGAAGAAAGACAAAGAGCGGCAATACACAAGGTTTCTTGAACTCTTCAAGAAGTTGCAGATTGATATACCATTCTCAGAGGCCTTGGAGCAAATGCCGGTCTATACGAAATTCATGAAAGATATCCTTTCCAAGAAAAGAAGAGTCAACGATGAAGAGACTATCCAAATTGATGCCAATTGTAGTGCTATTATTCAAAGAACATTGCCTAAGAAAGAGCAAGATACAGGGAGAGTCACTCTATCGGTAGCTATTGGCACAACACATGTAGGTAAAGCACTACTTGATCTTGGATCAAGCATAAACCTCATGCCTTTGTCCGTTGCCAAAAGAGTTGGTGACCTATGTATAAAGCGGACTAGGATGATGTTGCAATTAGCCGACAAATCCTTTGCAAAACCACTAGGTTTGGCCGAAGATGTTCTTGTAAAAGTGGACAAATTTATTTTTCCGGCTGACTTTGTGGTTATGGATGTCGAAGAAGATGAGGATGTGCCTATCTTAATGGGAAGGAATTTCATGCAAACGGCTCGGATGATGATTGATCTTGATGATAATATCATGAAGGTCAAGGTAAATGATGAAGAGGTTACTTTCAACATCCGGGAAGCCTTGAAGTACTCAAAAGACAAGGGTGCATGTTTCAACATGGATGCAACCGAAGAAGTTATCTTGACTACTCGGAAGCAATTGCACAATAGAACACCCCTTGAGAGTGCTTTGGTGGACGCACTCAATGCTATTGATGAAGATGAAGCAAGAGCCATTGAAGAGTGTTTGAAGGAGCTAGATTCCTTGAAAAAGGTTCTTCCTAATCAAGCCATACTTGAAGATTTGAAAGAAGAATCCAAGGAAGAAGCAAAAGTTGATGACACCAAGGTAGAATTAAATGTTTTACCATCTAATTTGAAATATGTTTTTCTTGAGGAAGATGGTACAAAACCGGTGATCATTAGTAGCTCCTTGTCCATCAATGAGGAAACAAAGTTGGTAGAGGTCCTCAAGGCCAACAAGGAAGCGATAGGGTGGAAGTTATCCGACTTGAAAGGGATAAGTCCATCTTATTGTATGCACAAGATTATGATGGAAGAAAACTTCAAACCGGTAGCACAACCGCAACGCCGCTTGAATCCAAACATGAAAGAGGTGGTGCGAAAGGAAGTAGTGAAGTTGCTTGAAGCCGGCATGATCTATCCTATCTCGGATAGTGCTTGGGTAGGCCCGGTTCAAGTAGTTCCCAAGAAAGGAGGAATGACGGTGATCACTAATGATAAAGATGAGTTGATCCCAACTAGAACCGTCACCGGATGGAGGATGTGTATAGATTATAGAAGACTCAATCAAGCAACAAGGAAGGATCACTTTCCCTTGCCCTTTATGGATCATATGCTTGAAAGACTCTCCGGTCAATCCTTTTATTGCTTCCTAGATGGTTACTCCGGTTACAATCAAATCGCCGTGAACCCAGATGATCACGAGAAGACGGCTTTCACTTGCCCCTTTGGTATTTTTGCTTATCGAAGAATGCCATTTGGCTTGTGTAATGCACCCACAACTTTTCAACGGTGTGTTCAAGCAATCTTCTCCAACTTAATTGGTAAATGCATGGAGGTGTTCATGGATGATTTCTCAGTTTTCGGTTCGTCATTTGATTTGTGTTTGAATAGCTTGGATACCGTGCTGAAGCGGTGTATTGAAACTAGCTTGGTGCTCAATTGGGAGAAATGCCATTTCATGGTTACCGAGGGTATTGTCCTTGGTCATAAGATTTCTGCTAAGGGTATTGAGGTAGACCAAGCAAAGGTCGATGTTATTGGAAAGCTTCCACCACCGATGAATGTCAAAGGTGTTCGGAGTTTTCTTGGCCATGCCGGTTTTTACCGGAGATTCATTAAAGACTTCTCAAAGATAGCAAAGCCTATGAGCAACTTGCTCAACAAAGATAAGTCTTTTATTTTTGATAATGAATGTCTTTAAGCATTTGAAACTTTGAAAGAAAGATTGACCACTGCACCAATAATCATTGCTCCTAATTGGAATTTAAATTTTGAACTAATGTGCGATGCAAGTGATTATGATGTTGGTGCGGTCTTGGGTCAACGTAAGGACAAAATTTTTCATGCCATCCACTATGCAGGTAAGGTTTTAAATGAGGCACAAATCAATTATGCCATAACTGAAAAAGAGTTACTTGCAATAGTTTATGCAATGGAGAAATTTCGTTCTTACCTTGTAGGTTCCAAAATTGTTGTATATACTGACCATGCAGCTATCAAGTATCTCCTTACTAAGTCCGACTCAAAGCCAAGGGGCTCATCCGATGGATGTTGTTGCTTCAAGAGTTTGACTTAGAGATCAAAGATAAGAAAGGCACGGAGAATCTTGTAGCTGATCACCTTTCAAGGTTGACAAACAATGAGGTAACCAAGAATGAACCGGAAGTTCGTGAAGAATTTCCCGATGAAAGGTTGCTAGCAATTAATGTGAGACCGTGGTTTGCCGACATGGTGAACTACAAAGCAACCGGGTTCATTCTGGAAGATTTTGAATGGCAACAACGCAAGAAGTTCGTCCATGATGCTAACCACTATGTGTGGGATGAGCCTTACTTGTTCAAAATTGGAGCGGACAATCTCTTGCGTAGGTGTGTGGATGATGAAGAGGCAAAGAAGATCCTATTGCAATGTCACAATTCACCCTATGGAGGTCACTTCAACGGGGAAAGAACCGCCACAAAGGTACTTCAATCCGGGTTCTATTGGCCAACTCTATTCAAGGATGCCAATATACATTGCAAGCATTGTGATGAATGTCAAAGAACCGGATCAATGTCAAAGAGAAATGAGATGCCTCTACAACTCATCCTTGAAGTGGAAGTGTTCGATTGTTGGGGTATAGATTTTGTTGGCCCCTTTCCTCCTTCATTTTCTAATGAGTACATCTTAGTCGCTGTTGATTATGTTTCAAAGTGGGTGGAAGTCGTAGCATCGCCTAAAGCCGATAGCAAGACGGTAGTGAAGTTCCTAAAGAAGAATATTTTCACCCGGTTTGGTACACCAAGAGTTCTTATTAGTGATGGAGGGTCACACTTTTGCAATGCACAACTTGCCAAAGCACTAGATCATTATGGAGTCAAGCACAAGGTAGCATCACCGTATCATCCGCAAACGAATGGACAAGCCGAAGTTTCCAACCGGGAGGTCAAACGAATACTTGAGAAGACGGTCTCTACATCTCGGAAGGATTGGTCGGCTAAACTTGATGAAGCTTTGTGGGCATATAGGACTGCTTACAAGTCTCCTATAGGCCTAACTCCCTTTCAAATGGTCTATGGCAAATCTTGTCACTTACCGGTCGAGCTCGAACATAAAGCATTTTGGGCATTGAAGTTCTTAAACTTTGATCAAGAGAAGGCCGGTGAAAGAAGAAAAGTTCAAATGCATGAGCTTGAAGAATTGAGAAATCAAGCTTATGAATCTTCAAAGCTCTACAAAGAAAGGACCAAGAAGTATCATGATAAGAAGATCATTCTGAGACAATTCATGCCGGGGCAAATGGTGTTACTTTTCAATTCAAGACTAAGATTGTTTCCGGGCAAATTGAAGTCTAAGTGGTCCGGACCTTTCATGGTTGAAGAGGTCAAACCATATGGAGCTGTTGAACTTGAGGATCCAGTCACAAAAGCCAACTAGACGGTGAATGGGCAAAGGTTTAAGCCCTACTTCGGTGGTGAAATTGATCGGTGTTTGTCGACAATTTCACTAATCGAACCATGATTTCTTTAAAATGCGTCAAGCTAAGGACGTAAAACAAGCTCTTGCTGGGAGGCACACCCAGTTTTGTAAGTATTTTTATGTTCATTGCATATAGTAGTAGTACATAAGCATTAAAAGCAGAAAAATGAAACAACTTTGAAAAAAACTGATCCTGAAGCTTCACGCCAATAGCGTAATTTTCGCTATTAGCGTGGAAGCTCCAGAGAGCTACGCTAATAGCGTAAGTTTGGCGTGGGGGAAATTTTTTTTGTGGGCCCAAGGGGA
This sequence comes from Medicago sativa, assembly GCF_051527215.1. Classification (NCBI taxonomy): domain Eukaryota; kingdom Viridiplantae; phylum Streptophyta; class Magnoliopsida; order Fabales; family Fabaceae; genus Medicago; species Medicago sativa. The sequence continues at coordinate 29,962,455 of NC_140756.1, read as the reverse complement.
GTAACTCCCCTTAACTTCCCATAACCCATTCTTTTCCCATTCTCACGGTTTCTTTTCTTTCTTCTCTCACTCTCACACACAAAAACTTCTCTCACTCACACACTAACCCTAAAAATCAAACCCTTTTTCCTATGGTTCAATTGGTTCCAAGCATTCATCTTTACATCATTCATTCTTGCTTGCATCCAATCACTGCACTAACAGGTTTGATTATCCTTCCTTTCCTTGTTTTTATTGAAAAATTCATGTTTTGACATAATTAGCAATGGTTAGGGCTAGGGTTAGAGTTTTGATTTGTAAAAAGAGATTGTTCTACATTGATTATAGTTGGAAAAGGAACAAGAATCATAACCCACATGCAACAAACATTCATCTTTTGATTTTGACCCATTTTGTAAAAATTTGAAAATTAAGGGTTTGAATGATTTGTTGGCAAATGTTGTGATTTTGATTCCTTTTCATGATTATATTGTGTTGTAGAGACATAGGATGAAACCTAGGGTTGAAATATGCTGGTATGTGCTGAGAAATTGCAGGAACAAGAATTTTGAAAATTTGAAAATTGCAGGTACGAAGAAATATGCTAATAGCGAAATTTTTCCAGAAAATTTTGCTATTAGCGTGGTTCTTCATACTTGCCCAGATTTTCAAAATTTTTGATGTTTTTAAATGACCAATTCTGCTTTGTGCTAATATTTTCTATACAATATGTTGGTATTTCCTGGTTTTGTTGCAGATGGCACCTAAACAAGCTGAAAAAGTCACCAGGACCAAACGTCCAAGAGGCAAATCTGCCTCCACCTTAGCCACACCAGTGATCCCTAACCGTTTTCCCACACCTGCCCCCTCTGCCAGGTTCAAAAAGATGACTCAGTACAAAACCTGGCATGAGAAAACATTTGAAATTCAACCAAGTGGTGAATACTCTGATTTACTCCACATTTTCACTGGCCGCAAGTGGACCAAACTCCTTATTCCCACAACTGAAATTAACACCGACCTAATCAAGGAGTTCTATTGTAATGCTGCTCCTGATGCCTCACCCACCACCCTTGCTGATGCTTTCTCCTGGACTTCTTATGTCCGAGGGAAGCAAATCCCATTTGATAGGGATTCCATTAATGATTTCCTCGGTAATGCTTTAGACCTTGAGCCTTCACCTGATCCCACTTTGCCCACCTTATGTACTTATGCTAAGAGAAATGCTCAGGGGAATTGGAAATATGAGCAAATTGAGAGGGACATCATGAACAAGGGTAGGTACTTTGTAAAGAATGACAAGGGAGAGATTAGGCATGCACTTACAAAGGAGATGACTGCTCAGGCCCGCTTGGTGTTCCAATTTCTTGTCCACAATGCTCTCCCCAGAGCCCATACATCCGATGCCCCAAAAGCCGTTCTGCCACTCATTTGGTGCATTATGAAAGGAGTGCCTGTTGATATTGCTCGCATCATAGCCAATGAGATGAAAGCTGTGTCTTTGAAGGTTGCCACAGGTGCTAAGAAGGTTGCATTGTTCTACCCGGGACTTATTATGGGATTGCTGAAGGCCTATGGAGTGCCCATTTCTGGACCCTTTGATGAAGACATTGTGGGGGCCATTACTGACACTTCTATTCGTACCTGGGAGAAAACAGAGCAGAGGGCAGCTCAATACCATTTCTCTGATGATGAGGCTGGCCCATCTGAGGGTGCTGGTTCTTTTGATTTTTCAGGGTTGCAGACCTTTATGCTAGAGCAGCAGATGCATAACCAGTATGTGAGGGACCAGAACAGCTTCTTGATGGACCAGAACGAGGCAGTTTGGAGGAGCAACCAAGGCATTCATCAGGACCTCTTTAATGCTCACATGCATCCGGGAAATGCTGATTACCCGGTTATGACTCCTGACCAGTATCAGAGTTTTGTTCATTGGCCTGAGGGCAGGCCAGGACCTTATGTGGGGGTGGCAGATGCTGTGGATGATGAGGCTACTCCTGATGATGCTGGAGTTGATGGTGAAGATGTGGATGTGGATCATGACATGGACGATGCAGGAGAGGATGATCAGTGAGATCATTGGGCTTTTAGTGATGTTTTTATTTTCGCTTTCAAACTCTATGTTTTTTATTTCATGTTGGAACAATTGTTTATTTGGTTGTATTTTGTACTCTTCAAGCACTGTGGTTTTTAGTGCTTGATTTGTTACTTTGTTACTTTATATTTGGTTTAATAACTTATCTTGTGGATTTTAACTTATGTTTTGGATGAAATTTTTGTTTGAATCTTGCTTGTGTCCCTCAAAAGAAAATTGCTCATGAACAATAAATTTTAAAGTGCTCCATGGAGCCAATGTTTGAGCAAAAGCAGGTGAGTGATAATGATATTACTTGTGAGAAAGCGTAAAGCCAAGGTATTGGTTTCCTGTTATTCTAGGTTTTTAATAAGAATTTGAAACTTGTACTTTGCACGAAATATATATCATTTAGTTCTTGTCATAAACATAAATATTTTTGAACCACTTAGTACTTAACATAAATGTGAGGTAGCTTCAATCTGTTGTATATATGCTGGAGACCGATAATCACCGTCTAACTTGTTTTAGTTTTGTTAAATCTGATAATTATTTTGAATTGTTTGAAAGCATGGAAAGGATCAAGGCACTTTTTGAATTGAGAGTAACCTACTTGACCACATAAAGCCTACCTGTGAGAAGAGCGAGTATCTGATACCCCAATCTGAGCCAAATGAATCAAGTCTTCAAACATGAACTGTCAATATTCATAAGCACAATGCTTGTTGAATTTGCCTGAAATTTTTCAAAAATCTAGTTCATGGTTGAATCTTATAGGACTTTGATAATTTTACTTTGTTGAACCCTTAACCTTTTTGTACTTTGTCCCTTGCCTTACGATAGGGGAACATTCAATTAGAGTTTTGTTGTATTCAAGTTGGGGAGAAAAAGGAGGCATTATATGTCAAGTTTGTGGTGAAATTGTTAAAATAACCCGACAACATTGAATCAAAGAAAAAGTTGTACATTTGATAAAGAAAAGAAAAAGAAGAAAAAGAAAGAGAAAAATCAAAAAATAGAATAAGTTGTCAAGGTTATAAGTTTGATTTTTAATCACCAAAGGTTGTAATTCTTGGTAGGGAAGTATATGGATTTCAAGTTGTGATACAAAAAAATGTTCCTCTTTGATAGGCTTTCTGATCAATTGCCCCACATATGACATTTCTTTTGTAGCCCGGCCAAGTTATAACCCTTGCAAGACCTTTTGATCCATGCTTTTATGCTTTTTGAGACGATATTTGGATGGACACCTAACTTAAATAGGATGTTAGCATGATTGTTGGATGTGTGTTCATTACTTCACTTTTTGTTATCATAGTATTGCATTTACTTTTACAGAAGAGTGTTAGGTGTGGTTCATAGATAGTTATGTTTATGTTTTGAAGTTTATGATGTATAGTTTGTGCTTAGGACATATTTTGCATTCTTAGTTTGCACCTAGAGTAGCAGAGGACTTCATGCTTGTCCACGCGATCATATTTGAATCACCATTTGTTTATTTTTGTTTTGAATTGTTTGACACCTTATTGAAAACCTTGTCCAAAGCCTTGTTAGTTTCCTTTTCCATTGATTTGTTTGAGGACAAACAAAAAGCCAAGTTGGGGAGAGTTTGATAAGTGTTTAAAAGTGATATATTTCATATAGGAGTTTAGGCATTTTAGTGACTTGTTTTGCAAGATTCTCTATGGAAAACTCCAATTATTGTGTAAATATGTCATTTATGCTTTTGAGCCTTATTCTACCCTTTTTGTGCAGGAAAATACAAGCAAGGAGCAAGAAACGTCAAAGTTCAAAGTCCTACGCTATTAGCGTATCCTACGCTATTAGCGTGATGAAGAAATGCCCAAGGTCAGAGAGATACGCCAATGGCGTACCTGGGGCGTAGGATCTAGAGCACTCTTGAAGAGTACGCTAATAGCGTATACTGAGCTATTAGCGTACAGGCTCCAGGGAGCTACGCCATTAGCGCACCTGGAGCGTAGCTGGTCATGAAGAAACACGCTATTAGCGTATCCTACGCTATTAGCGTAAAAGCTCCAGAGGGATACGCCATTAGCGTAGCTGTAGCGTAGAAGCAGGGCAAGGCCAACGTGGCACAAGCCCATTGGCCAGATTATTGGCCGACATGCCACGCTATTAGCGTAATCTGCGCTATTAGCGTAGGTACAAAAACACAGGCCATTTAAATAGCATTTTTTACCTCTCTTTTAGGTCATTCACTATTCCATTAATATTTTTCATACATTCTAAGAGAGAGGTCAGAGCTATTTCCAAGAGAGAAACACAAAGCAAGTGATTAAGGAGTAGATTCAACCCTAGATTCATTGAGACATCAAGGATCTTGGCATGGAATCTTCATCTTTCCTTCATTCCTTGCATTAGTTTGCATGTCTATGTGTAGCTATCACCTTCTTTGTAGTATTGAGGTAACAAACAAGCTATTATGTAATCTTTTGATCTTTTAATATATAAGGTTCTAGCTTAATGATTCAATATTGTTGTTATTCTTATGTTTAATGCTTTCAATAAGATTCAAGATGATTTGGACACAAACTCTTGAATCTAGAACTAGAATAACAATCTATCTTATGTTGTATCACTCTTGACAAGTTTGTCAACCTTTGATAATTACTTTTTATCAAGATTTTAATGCTTTCGGATACTTAATCAGGCTGGACATAGTTATATGACATGTAGGAAAAAAAACTTACATCATATGTGGCCATATTTTGCTTCATATAAGCTTAGTTACATCCGACAAAGACATTCTTTAAAAAAAGGCACTGCCAAATGTGCCAAAGTACACATCGGTAACAACGTGATTATGCCTATAATTTCTAGTTTCTCTGTGAGTATTTTGTTTTAATAGCTTGTTTTTATTTTACTAGAACAAGTGATTATGCTTTACTCAAAAACATGATTTTGATTATGTATTTATTTTTTTAATCACTATTAGGCAAAAGATGAAGTGGAGACATGCAACAAAGACTATCAAGAGATCGTTAATTCCGTAAAAGATAGTAAGAACAGCTCCGTTCCTCTTGTGATTTCCAACCCTAATTTGTTTGAGTGCTGCAATTGTTTTCAACCCTTAAAGATTCCCGTTTTTCAGGTATGCATTTGTTTTATTTGATTTCATAAGTTATTTTCTATATCTGAGAAGAGTTAATCTGATGTCATATATGCAATATGCTTTTCGTCATTAAATTTGATACCTTTTTCTAGTATATTTCAAGATTGTATTTAATATACACTCCTCCCTTAAGTGCTTTGTGAAACTCCTTTGTGTTGTCACGTCCACGAATAGACATTTGGAGGGTGACCTAAGTGACTGATAACGGTGATATGGTAACAAACGACCCAACAATTTTAAATGCTTTGATGAGCTACCTTAAGCCTTATAGACTTAAAACTTGTTTGCTTTACATTGGGTTCGAATATTAGTAACAATGAACTTTGATAAATAATTATGAATGTCTTGAATATTGTTGTATATCCTTCTATTTTTGAGATTTTATATTTGCATGGTACGAACTTCTTGTATTTTTCCATTAACTTTGATAACTATATTGTCGTAACATTTTTGGTAACAGCTACTGTCAGTCATTAAGTACACAGATTTTAAGAAGAATAAACTTAGTATGATTAGCTTTATGTTGGTTATACTTTTGATCGCATAACTGGTTAACAAAGTCGATTTGATGGTTTTTTTTTTGCTGTAATACAGTGCGATAATGCTCATATTGTTTGCTCTACTTGCTGTCCTAAACTTTGGAACGAGTGTCACAAGTGCTCGTTGTCCATTAGCTCTAAACGTTAAAGCCATTGAGAATCTATTGCGATCAATTGAAATGCCATGTCCGAATGCAAAATATGGTTGCAGGGTGAAAAATACGTACATTAGGAAGACAAATCATGAAGAAGAATGCATCCATAAGCCCTGTTACTGTCCATTTTCAGGATGTGACTTTGTTGAATCATCAAAAGTGTTGTCTATGCATTTTTGCCATAAACACGGGGATTCTCAAATCAAATTTTCTTATGGTCAATCCTTCATTATCTCCTTGAAATCTAATGATGAAACCATTGTTCTTCGAGAGGAAAATGATGACAAACTATTTATTCTCAATAATAGTACTATGTTGTTAGGAAATGCTGTCAATATTTGCTGCTTTGGTCCAGACGCTTCTGAGTCTGAGTATAGTTACGATATTTTGGCTACGTCTCAGATATGTAAACTGAAATTACACTCTTTTGCCAAGAATGTCCAACGGGTTGCTTTAGCAAATCTTTCACCAGAGTTCCTTGTGATTCCATTTGGTTCTTTCGAACCTCTCAACTTAGAAATTTGCATAACTTGCGCAACCCCCAGGGTACCTCCTATATCCTTTTCTTTGCTTTGTTATTTTCCTATTAAATTGTTATTATCTTCTCTCTATGTATTGAATTTATACCATAGCTTTTGATATCAAATTCATCACTATTTCAAATGCCAAAAACGTGTTGTTATTGATTTCTATTTTTCGATTTATTGGCAATTGCAGATGCAAATCTATGTAAAGGGTCTAGATGGAAAGACAATGGTCCTTGACGTTAAGAGTTCATACAGGATGCCCAAAGTGAAAGAGATGATTTTCGACATGGTTGATATCCCAGTGCACGCCTAACGTCTGATCTTTGCTGGTCTGCAACTCGATGGCAACCGGACCCTTGCAGATTACAACGTCAAAAAGGAATCAACCCTCCACCTTGTCCTCCGCCTCCTTGGGGACTAGATGACCACAAAACCATCACCGATTACTACATCCAAGGGTTGGCAATTGTCCACCTTATCATTTTCTGTTGCTGGCGACCCTTATTAGTCATACAATCACCCAATAAGTAGAGAAATCATAAATTATTGATAAAATAGAGTCTTCCACTTTTTCATTTATTCATAGAGTCTTTCACTTTTGCAATTCTTATTAATGATTTGACTTTTGTTCCATTTGTTTTGTCTTGAGCTGTATATGATATTTTTAACTGGGGGGTAATTTTAGCAATTGAAGAAACATATTTACTTTTCAACAATAGGTGAAAACGTTCAGTAATTCTTACATAGAGTGACTCATGCATTACATTTTGATTGAAACATAATTTCAGTATCAAAGTATCATATGATAGATATGAGTCAAGTAACTTGAGTCCACTCACTATGTTTGAACTAAAACTGGTGAATTGTAAAGAACTTAGTCAAATATACATTACCTGAGTTATAGTCAAGTCAGATTGTTTGTGAAGAGAGAAGAATGTAAGTAAACAACGACTCTGCAACAATGCAATGTGTGGGACAGAAGATAATCGGTTAGTTTTACATAACCTGAGTTATAGTCATGTCAGATTGTTTGTGAAGAGAGAAGAATATAAGTAAACAACGACTCTGCAAAAATGCAATGTGTGGGACAGAAGATAATTGATTTATGAGAGTACGTACCATGTATGGCGACAAAGTTAGATAAAAGGATATACAATATGCCAAAAATTGTATGATACTCAGGGTTTCAATCAGGGTGTAATGTAATACTCAAAACCGTCAAATTGTTGTTTCTCATGTAAATATTTTTATGAAACTTCCTTGAGGGGGTTGCTTGCAGAGGCGGAGCCACATACAAGGTTGTGTGGGATCCTGCCTGCACAAACATCTTTAACATCCCTCACCATACTTGCAATATACTCATATTAGATTTTGCATACAAATTAAATGTGTGAATTGGAACATATCAGTATGGATTTTGCACAAAATTTATTCACTTTTATTTTGATTTCCCCATCACGCAAACAAAACATGTTACACTCTCATATATTTATTTATTTTTAAATTAAAATAACCAATTTTCATCACACCCCGCCTCACTATCTAAAAATGTCTCACATTGGTTGAAAGATGACTAGAATAAATGTTTATAAGTGGGGCAATATTCACCTCACATGCCGTTTTTGTGAGATTTTATTTCTAAATTCACCTACAATAATCTCTTTCTCTTTCTCAATGAGAAGAATGAAAACCCTACCTCCTTGTTTCATGGAACTGTAAAATCATCCACACCAACTCTCCCTATCAACAAATTTCGTGTAATAGTGCCCATACTATTCCAAATTCCTGGCTCCGTTGCTGGCTTGTAACATAAATATTCGTCCACAACTTTAAAATTCATCCACAACTTTAAATTTAGTTTTTAATCATTTTATTATGATGGAGACCACCTATGATGGAGGCCACCTATGATCTTAAACTAAGAAAATCTGATAAATGCAAGTTGTTATGCAGTCATATAACTAAACCCTTTTTTCGAGACATAGTTAGATTTACAAGGAAATAAAACTTAAATTTAGTTTATTTTTTGTGCAAGTTTTTATTAAAGGAAAGGAAATAAAAAATTAAGGCAAAAAATTATAAGTTAAAATATACATTTGGCCCCTTGACTTAGAGCTTGTTAAGCCATTCATCTGTTCTTCATCTTCTTCTTCTCTTCTAGGAAAAGGTGGGCCAAACAAATCTTTCACAAAGCTCTTGATTGATTACGAAGCTTCGATTAATATGGCTTTTCAGAACTTTCTTTAGTGGTATACACTTCTAATTCCACTGGCCACTATTTATTCTTTTTACGGTTTTATTTCACCAATTAAACATTTGTTACCGTTTATTTTATAGCTTCATTTTGGTGTCATAACTATTATTTACGTTTCCTATTCAAACATGGGACGTTTCTTTCTCTTGTTGTTCATCACTTTACTTTCTTTTCTCACAATAATCTCAACCTCTAAAGTCAAACATCTTAACCTCATCACTGATTTTCACAACTAATCAGACCATGTTACATGATAAATAAAAGCGAAAAACGATTCATCATTTTTTTAGGAAAATGCGAAGAACCATTTACAACACCTTAGATAGATTAAAATTAGATTTCACAAAACACCAGGGGGGGACAAAAATCTGACCAAGTGAAAGCAAAAAACAAACAACACTGAACAGTGTTAAAATTAAACGAAAATGTTGTTACACACAAACCCAGCGGAGCAAACAAGGAAACATACACACACCACATGTACAATGCAGCGACCACGTAGGTACATGAATTTAAATTGGAAAAAAAAAGTGAGGTGCGTGTAATTTTCTTGAGCATCAAAATAGAGATGAGCTCAAAGGAACCCGAACCCTTGAAGATCGACAAATGAACCTGACAACACAAAAGCAAATCCACACACCAACAACTCGCTACCATGAAAATATGGATACAACAAGCATCAATGACCATTAAACAATCCGAAACACAAGATGCATTCAGAACACATATCCAAGCTCTTTCGAACAAGCAATCTAAAGTCAAAAGATGATGTGGTGAAGACGGTGATGGTGGCATGGCTCCCACCACCTATCGCAATTAAGAACCCGAACCCAGAAACCAGATCCGCAACCGTGACAACCCGATGGAGAGACCTGAACACAAATCAGTTGAGACAAACCTGAAACATATCCGAACAATGCCAAATCGAAGTAAAAGAAGCGGATGTTCCCATCTGAAAGCTAATACCTATAATTTAAATTAAAATCAAAAATTCAAAAATTCTATTGTTTGTAATTTATACGCATTAGCACAATAAAAAGAGTCGACAGATTGACACGGAGTGTTCGTATGAACGCTAATAACATACATTTTGTTGAGATCTAGTAACAATGTAGCCTCAAGACCGGTGGTGTGAATGCATCGGTCTGCTACATCCCCTAAAAATAAACCCCATACGGGGTTGTTAAGCAGTCGTCGACGGTGTTTTAACCGCGGATTGCTCTGTTACTCACACTTAACCAAGGTGTGATTTTCTTTGTGTTGCTGCATTGTCGTGTTCGTCATTCTGTTTATGAGGTAAACAAAAGTTGTTGGGTTCACTATGTTGATGAGATGGCATCATCCGTTCTTTGTTTATGTATTCTTGGTCTGTTTTTTATATGGCATCGTGACTTTGTTTGTTTCATTCCTTATGTTCATTTGGTTCTGGTTGATTGGGGTTCGTTGGTTGTGGTTTTCTAGTGGGCTTCACCACGCCTTTGTTGTTGTTCCAAAATGGGTCTGGACAAGAATCTTTAGCGGTCGTCCCAATGTTCTCAGTCGTCCTTCAGGTGCGATTTTTTCAAGGTTCACTTAGTTAGAACACTGTCGTTCAACGGTGTGCTATTTTGCAGGGGTCGTCATTTTGGTTTTGTTTGGCTTTGGGGGGTTGTGTTGGTTGTGATTATTGTGGCGAGGAATTGTGTTTGTGAATGTTGAAGGGTTTGATTTTTTAATGCAGTGATGGAGTTTGAGTAAGATGAATTTTGTAGCGAAGATTGTCGTGTATCAGTTTGTACAAATCGAACGAGCTAGGTGTGACTGTTGAAAGTGATTTCAGCTTTGTCTCTCTGTTCTGGGTTTTGGCAATGACAGGGGTGTTGGTGTATGGTGTTGTGGTTTTTGTTTGGTTTTTAGGGCTGTTGTGAGGAGGTCTTGTATTGGCTTTTGTCGGACAAAGTGCCGATGTGGTGGAAGGTTGTCGTAGGGGCTGGTATGGTTGTTTCTCAATGGATTCTCGTTATGGGTTTTGTTTGCTTATTGTTTTAGAAATCATATTTATGTACTGGCTTGCGGATATGGACAAATTTTAGTGGTTTTTTAGGTTGAGGGTTGGGGCCATTGTTAATGTTCTGTGCGGTTTGGTTTGGTTGTTTTGCGCAATTGTTTGGGTGTTGTTGGTAGCTCTTTGTTGGGTTATCAATATGGCTTTTATTGTGAGGTTTTGTACATGGAATTTGCTTTGTCTGTATCTCTCTTTTTGGGTGTTCCGCCTATATACAACAATGTTGCTTTGTAAATCTTGTTTCACTTGTCTTTATTCGTCTTGAACAAGGATTTGTTATTAATAAATTTAGTCTTTTCAAAAAAAAAAAAAAAGAATATGATTGGATACTCATCTATTAAACTAAAAAAAAGTATGGAGAATTTTGTATTTTTGATGGAGTACGGAGAAGTATATTAAATAGTAGGGTTAATTATGTTTCTAGTCCCTATAAAATAGCGACCTTATAAGTTTAGTCCTTACTTAATTTTAATAGCATTTTTAGTCCCTAATTTTGTTTTTCTGCACTGAGTATTAGTCCCTACTCAATTCAAATTTGTTTAATTTATGCTTAAACTCTTAAATTTTTGAACAATTTTTTGCAGACATGTTTAGAACATTACTAAAAGTTCCTCTGCAAAAAATTATCGCAAAATTTGATTTCTACATCCAGATTTTATTACTTTTTATCTTTAACTTTTGTCGTTTTAAAAAATTCATATTTAATTCATTTCATGTCAGAAAATTCTAAATTTTAGTAAACGAACCTTTCATAGTGTTCTAATCTTATCTCAAAAAAATCGTTCAAAAATTTAAGAGTTTAAGGATAATTAATCAGACTCTGTTTTAGCAGGGACTAAAATTATAAGTAAATTTTTTTTATAGGGACTAAAAATGCTATTAAAATTAAGTAAGGACTAAACTTACAAGGTCGCTATTTTATAGGGACTAGAAACATAATTAACCCTAAATAGTATAAATTAATTATATATATTTTTTTGAGGGAAGTATAAATTAATTATAATTATATTAAATAGTATAAATTATTTAATAGACAATAGTATAAGTTAATTAATAATCAACAAAAAGACATTAATTAATAACGGATAACTCATTGTTATTTATTTATTTATTTATTTTTTTGCGAAGCCCAAGCGTATATGTGACCATATTTTGCTTCAAATAAGGTTTGTTACATTCGACAGAGACATTCTTAAAATAGGCAGCCACCAAAAGCACACATCGGTAGCAACGTGATTATGTCTATATTTTCTTGTTTCTTTGTGAGTATTTTGTTTTAATAGCTTGATTTTATTGTACTAGAAGAACGTGATTATGCTTTACTCAAAAACTTGATTTTGATATGTATTTGTTTTTTTGATCACTGTTAGCCAAAAGATGAAAGGAAGACATGCAACAAAGACAGTGAAGAAATCGTTAATTCCGTAACAGATGTTAGTAAGAACAGCTCCGTTCCTCTTATAATTTCCAACCCTAAATTGATTGAGTGCTGCAATTGTTATCAACCCTTAACGATTCCCGTTTTTCAGGTATGCATTTGTTTTGTTTTATTTCATAATTTATTTTCTATATTTGAGAAGACTTAATCTGATGTCATGCTTCTGATCATTAAATTTGATACTTTTTTCTAGTATATTTCAAGATTGTTATCAATAGTTTCTGCTATACACTTATCCCTTAAGTGCGTCCGTTGTGTTGTCACGTCCATGAATAGACATTTAGAGGGTGACCCAAGTGGTAGATAACGGTGATCTGGTAATAGGCGACCCAACAAATTTTCGAATTTGGACTTACTCAATACCCCATTTATATACCTTTATTTAAGCTTTATTTCATCAAATGTGAGATTCTTAGGGTGTGTTTGGATTGAGGGTTTGGGAGGGGATGGGAGGGGGGAGAGTTTACTTTTCATTTTTAAATTACGGACACTATGTAATGTTTTATAAAAAGTTAACATAATAACATGATAAACAATCATATAATACTTCAATCACACTTAAATTATTTTAGAAAAACTTGTTATGTAGCCCGTAATTTAAAAACGAAAAGTAAACCCTCCCCTCCCTTCCCCTCCCAAACCCTCAATCCAAACACACTCTTAACAAGTAAATCACTTTAGAAGATAAAGTAAGTATTGTCAGCTGTTAATCACAAAATTAAGGATAAATATTAGAGGTACATCATAACAATCAAGAGTTTTTAAATTAATGAAGCTTGATTTCTTCACTTTAGAGGAGCCAAATTCCTCTAAAAAAAAATGGCATTACTTGCCCCATCATCTTATGCGGCGTTGTAGGCAGTAGAAAAGAATGGGGACCACTTACGTAGAAAAGAAGAAAGATGCATAACAAATGAGGTCTAGTAGTAAAAAAAGTGGGCATGATGATGATGAATAAATGGCAAGAGATAGTGATTTATTTAAGGAATCACTTTCATTTATTTTAAATGCTTCGATGAGTTAATTTAAGCCGTATAGACTTAAGACTTGTTTGCTTTACATTGGGTTTGAAGATTAGTAACAATGAACTTTGATAAATAATTATGAATGTCTTGAATATTGTATATCCTTCTATTTTTGAGATTTTATATGTGCATGGTACGAACTTCTTGTATTTTTCCATAAACTTTGATATCTATACTGTCAACGCATTTTTGGTGCCAGCTACTGTCAGTCATTGAGTACATAGATTTTAAGAAGAATAAACTTAGTATGATTAGCTTTGTTGGTTATACTTTTGATCGCATAACTTGCTAACAGGCCTTATAAAGAAATGTCTTACTTTATTTTATTATAGCAATTGGTTCAAAGTCGAATTTGATGGTTTTGTTTTTTTGCTGTAATACAGTGTGATAATGGTCATGTTGTCTGCTCTACTTGCTGTCCTAATCTTCGGAACAAGTCTCGCAAGTGCTCATTGTCCATCAGCTCTAAACGTTGTGAAGCCATTGAGAATCTATTGCGATCTATTGAAATGCCATGTCCGAATGCAAAATATGGTTGCAGGGTGAAAAATAGGTTCATTAGGCAGAGGGATCATGAAGACGAATGCATCCATAAGCCATGTTACTCACTACAAGAAAATAACAGATTTACTACGAAACAAATCGTAGCTAATGCACAGCTAATTTATAGCAAAACTTATTTACCTACCATTTAGTTGTGATTTAGCTGTCATACTGGCCGTAGCATGGATTGGGCGGCAAATAGCCTATCAAAATATTTCCTAGCGAATTGGCAACTAATATTTTGAATTGCCTAGCTATTTTCAAACTAATACCTAGCAAAATGCTATTCAAAATTTAAGTTTCGTAACTATCTGGCTAGGATGTTACTGCAAAAATTTTGAAGTAAATCTCTAGCCGCAAGTACCTAGCAATTTCGTAGTATCTTCCTAGCTATTTATATTTTATAATTTGATTATTTCAGTGTATCTAATCAAAAAGTGATTAAGCTAGATTGTGAAAAATATACTTAAAATGTCGATAAATAGTCATTGATTCAAAATCACTAATTATTAGTGTACGCTTGCACTATTCATAACGGAAATAAACATACTACACATGTTCTTTAGAACTAACAGACATTTTTCAATCCGCTATAATACATAACAACGTAGCAGAAAATAATCGAAGACAAAAGTTTACACTCTAAACCACGGAGACGAGCCATAGCACAACTTCTGTCCTTTCACAACTTGTCCTCCAACGAGATCTTCATCCTTGATGCTGCAAGTTTATCAAAGTGCCTCTGAGATGGTAAGCACATAACAAGGCATATTCACTAACCTTGACCATTTTAGTTCCTTTGTCAACAACAAGAGCCTGAATGTCCTTTCATCACCAATCTTTCAACAAACTGTATAATAGAAAGCATCAGCTTAAACATTACCAATGAGTTGTTAACGTCTGCCTTTGAATTAAAAGTTTTAGAATAATCCGGGTCTCCAATAGCAGTGTTTCAATGTGCAGTGCAAGGTCTGAGATATAGGGTAATCTAATAGATGGAGGGAGGAAGATAAAATAGATAGCATTACGAGCAACAACCATAAAACATAATCTCATAAGGTCATGGATATCAAAAACTAGAGATAAATCTCCACCCTTGTAGTGTAGTATAAATCATTCTTTAAATCAGAAATTAAGTTTTTATACATAAACATAGGAATGAATACTAACACGTCAACGCAAAAGGCTACAGGAGCTAGCAACAATAACAGAAATTGAGATTTTAAATCAGAAAACAATACTATTACCTTAAAAGCAAAAGCTAATGTTCCTCTGCTATAGCAGCTAGCAACATTAACAGAAATTGAGATTTTTAAACAAAAACATGAATGAATTGATATTTTTATAAAAATTGATGACAGACCTTACACAGTTGCACAGAGATGCATATATGCAAGAGAATTGGGTACCGTTGGTTTAAAACATTCTTCATATATAGAAAAAGGCTTTGTTGGTTCGATTGAAAACATCTAAAGAAGAGCATTTCTAAATAAAGGAAATAAGGTAAGTAAGCTTTTGTTATTTTTCATTATAGTAAAACGATCTACTAATTGCAAGAGCATAAAACATTACCTGCTATTATATAATGCTCCTTGCTTCAACAAGTTGAGCTTCAAGCTCAAGTTCCTTCTCGGTAGCTGGACCACACTACAAAAATTGTCACAAATATCTTTATCTATCTATCCTCCAATCTGTAAAAATGAAACTGATGAATATACAGAAGTGCACATAACAGCCCCAAAAAATAACCAGAACAGGGATCACATTCTAGATCAATAAATCAGCCACTACAACTGCAAAACTTGTTGAAATCAGAACCAAGAATGTAGGAGGCTTTTCTTATAACTTTCTGAAGAAATGCAACCTTCAGCTTAGCAACTCAACCAACCAGACATACAGAACTTAAAACATTTTTCTGAACTGTTGAAGCAATAACAATGTTAGAGCATAGGATTTCTGCAATACAAGTTCAGAAAATTAAAACAGTTCACTCTACATGTCTCCATCCCAATCCCTAAACAGTTCACTGTATGTTGTGACTATCTAAGCAGTAACGACAGACAACTAATTCAGTTCGCAACTCTCTACATT
The DNA here is from genome assembly GCF_051527215.1 of Medicago sativa. Lineage (NCBI taxonomy): Eukaryota > Viridiplantae > Streptophyta > Magnoliopsida > Fabales > Fabaceae > Medicago > Medicago sativa. The sequence continues at coordinate 29,946,653 of NC_140756.1, read as the reverse complement.
GGTCTTAATCTAAATACAAAGCTATAACAGTTCACTGTAAGTTGTGACCGCCACACTCTGATTGACTGTCATTAGTGTTCCTGCGGAAGACTTATGAATAAGTCAGCTAAGAGCGTTGTCTTTTTCTAAACTCCTAGACAAAGAAAAAGTAATCAATCCTGTTGAGTAACATTCTGGTAAGGTAAACTGCACGGTTCGGACCATCAGTAGACAACTACCATAACATGATATATGAGAACCAAGAACTAAAAATTGCAAGGACTAAATTTTGTCACATCTACCTTTAAATATTCCATCTCTATTTGATATTGAATTTAGCTTGTTTGAATTCCCACATGTTACCTGACAAATACAAACAAAACAATTAGGAAATATCTATTAACAAAGTTTGAATAGATTGACTGAAATATCTGCATTCCATGGTGTGCACAATCAAAAGTTTCCATTAGTTAGTGAAAATGAGTAAAAATATTACATAGATACTCTAAATATTCATTCAGTACTATTTGGCTAGTTTACCACACACCCACACACACACACACACACACCCACTCCGGTGTACCTCGCAGTAATGGTAGCAATATATTTTTCTTATCCAAACAGTCTCACAAGTACTTATCCAAGTATATATGGTCAAATAGTCTCCCGACCCAAAAAGCATCATAACTTCAAAAATAAAATGAACGAACACAAATGTATCAGAGAATGATGATAAGCAGAATGATAGGTACCTTGGGAAAGAATTCGATTAGACCTTCAGGGATAAGAATGACCCCATAGATATAATAAGATTCGACTCTTTTACAGATAAGATCTGCAATGTAGTAATCTGCAATGTAGTATGTGACATTTCACAATGTTAGCTTCTTTGTAGCAGCCTGTAACGCATAAAACCAAGAATGAGCATGTAGATGATAATATAGTTACATATAGCTTATTATTTTCTTTTGCCACGCCACAAAGGTTTAGCATGATTAATAATCTGGATAGTTTGTTATAGACAAATATTTATCAATTGTTATTTTTCAATGACAAATTAATATTGAAGACAAAGACACAAATATAAGTATTGCAATGCCAACTCGACAACTTGAAATTGACAGCTTTTATTCTACTTTGTTGAATCAGAAAATGTCTAATGGGATACTATATAATGTGAAATTTATAGTTGCATAGCATACACGGACATATTATTTGACACTGGACACGCTTATAATCTGAAGTGTCAGTGCTAAATAAAGGTCTCGAATTTGAGTCGTGGAATAAGTCTCTTATAAATTCAATTTAAGACTACCTACAGTAGACCTAAAATGGTTCTGACAACCTTTCTAGGACCTTTTCATGACAGATCGGTAAAACAGGAAGAATAAGTTATTACCTGCAGATGACGATATTTCTTGCGGCGAACATCCATTATGAGACCATCTTCAGTCCCAGCTGTTACCTCGAGTTCTTCGTCAGGAAAGCTCTCCTTTTCAGTGACAAGACTGTGAAAGTCGAAATCCATCTTCCAGTCTGATTGTCATGATAAATGGAAATCTTATCCTCCAAGTTAACTCCACGGTATATACCAATAGTGTTGTCCAGGCTACATCAAGAGATAACATCAACTCAATCCATCAAATTCACAACAATTAAAAATACCCAGCTCAATATAATTATGAATCACAACAAAAAATGGAATCTAGTTAACACGCTAAGTCGCTAACTACAGTTATCAAATAACAGTAAGTACCAGGCCACATGAGTAAGCATATTCACATTGTAATTCATTTTAAGTATGGAGAAATAGTGGTATGAAGAATGAAACAAAGACCTCATACCTTGTAGTGGCAAGGCTGCATCCAGAAGGAGAAAAATGGGCTGATTGCACAAACCTTTTGTGAGTTAATGTCCTCAGGGATGTGTGCTTAGGCCTCCTAATAGATCACAAATCCCAGGTACATGCAGTTCCATCGGAGGAACTGGTAGCTACAATATGAGGGATTTGCGGGTTGAAATCTATTGTATTAATCCTAGCTTCACGTAAATCCCATTGAGATGAACATTTTCCTATCCTGTTATCCCAAACAGACAGACCCCGGAACCCTCGGCAAAATATAAACAGTTTGCCTCATTCTTTGGCTGTGAGAGGGCATATATACTGTTTTCACCGTTGACTACCATATCAAATATTTCCTTCTCAGCATCCATCAATCGAATAAGTCCATCGTAACAACTTGTGTATATCTGCATACAAATCAATGATCACAGTATCAGACAATTCTGCTACTTACAAAAAATATGTAAGGGTATGTTTGGATGAAGGTTTTTGGAGGAAAATGCTTATTTTCCTTTTCTAAATTATAGAAACTATAAAAATGAAATCATTGAGATTGAATTGTTATATAATCATCTATCATATTAGTCATTCAAATTCATATAAAAAATCAAATATATATCAAAATATAGACTCAATTCTTCAAAACACTCCATGCAAACATACTATAAGCAAAAATAACTAACTGTTTCATCAATTTTTTTAGGGGAATTGTGAGCGAGAGAGTTAGAATCAGAGCCTTTGGAATCTGGTGGAATACCTCTGGTTCCAACCTCCACAGCGTGATGGAAAATCATCTTCTCATGTAAATACATTCAACAGAAGTGCTTGATATAATCATAGATACGGAGGAATGAATTGAAGTAGAAATCGAAATGATACTTCATAGATTTTTAAATATAAAAAAACAGAAGTGCTTGATATAATCACAATGTTTGATATGATTATTGATGCAAGAGTCACAATAACATGTCAGTATTTTAATCAAACAGATGATGTGCAGTCCTTAAATCCTCAAATTCAAACGCAAACACCACAAATCTAAATCAACACCTAGTAGTAAATCTAAATCAACGCATATTAGAGCACCAATTCCAAATGCCAATGAACAAAATCAACAATATACTAAAAAAACACTTAAGAGCAACGATTTCAATCATAGAGAACAAAATACACTTACAGAGAAATAGAAGTAATATACAATTGAATGCATTAATGACAAAAAAAACTTAGGAATCAAAGAAAAACCTAGCGATAAGTTGGAGAACGAATCATAGAAGAAAATTCAATAGGAATCAAATACGAACCTGGAGAGAAAACAGAAGAATGCGTTGTAGATGACGATAATTCAGATCGGTGAGATTCGTGAATCGAAAATTTGAACCGAGATCGGAGACGCGGCATCGGAGAAATTTGAAGTTCTCACCATGGAGCTGAGAGATCGGGAGACGGAGCGTGATAAATCAGTGGTAGACGGTGGTGATCGATGAGGGAGACGGTGGCGATCGGTGACGGGAGCAAAACACGTTATCGCTGAGAGTGTGGTACATTTCTGAGAGCACGTGAGTTTGGTGCGTTTCTCCAATGTGTTTTGACAAAATGAATAGTTGAAAAATTAATTTGTCAAAAAAAAAGTCAATAAAATAAATTAAGGTCAAATGGTAGCTACTAAATTTGATATTAACTACCATTCAGTTTGGCCACAAATTAATGGTAGCCAATGTCATATTTTCTTGTAGTGACTGTCCCTTTTCAGGATGTGACTTTGTTGAATCATCAAAAGTGTTGTCTATGCATTTTTGCCATAAACACGGGGATTCACAAATCAAATTTTCTTATGGTCAATCCTTCGTTATCTCCTTGAAGTCTAATGATGAAACCATTGTTCTTCGAGAGGAAAATGATGACAAACTATTTATTCTCAATAATAGTACTACGTTGTTAGGAAATGCTGTCAATATTTGCTGCTTTGGTCCAGACGCTTCTGAGTCTGAGTATAGTTACGATATGTTGGCTACGTCTCAGATATGTAAACTGAAATTACACTCTTTTGCCAAGAATGTCCAACGGGTTACTTTAGCAAATCTTTCATCAGAGTTCCTTGTGATTCCATTTGGTTCTTCTGAACCTCTCAAGTTAGAAATTTGCATAACTTGCGCAACCCCCATGGTACCTTCTATATCCTTTTCTATGCTTTGTTATTTTCCTATTAAATTGTTATTATCTTCTTTTTATGTTTTCAATTTATACCCTAGCATTTGATCTCAAATTCATCACTATTTCAAATGCCAAAAAAGTGTTGTTGTTGTTTTCTATTTTTCTATTGTTGATCAATTCCTTAAATATCAGTCTTAAATTTTGTTGTATTGTTTTATTGGCAATTGTGGTGCAGATGCAAATATTTGTAAATGGTATAGATGGAAAGACAAAGGCCCTTAAAGTTAAGAGTTCATACAGGATGCCCAAAGTGAAAGAGATGATTTTTGACAATGATGGTTTCCCAGTGCACGACCAACGTCTGATCTTTGCTGGTATGCAACTCGATGGCAATCAGACCCTTGCCAATTACAACATCACAAATGAAGCAACCCTCCACCTTGTCCTCCGCCTCCTTGGGGACTAGATGACCACAACACCATCACCGATTACTACATCCAAGATTTGGCAATTTTCCACCTTATCATTTTCGTCGTTGGCGACCCTTAGCATGCATACAATCACCCAATAAGTAGAGAAATCATAATTTATTGATAAAATAGAGTCTTCCACTTTTGGATTTATTCATAGAGTCTTTCACTTTTTTGCATTTCTTATTAATGATTTGACTTTTGTTCCTTTTGTTTTGTCTTGAGCTGTATATGATATTTTTTAACTGGGGCCTGATTTTAGCAATTGAAGAAACATATTTACTTGAAAACGTTCAATAATTCTTACATAGAGTGACTCATGAATTATATTTTGATTGAAACATAATTGCAGCATCAAAGTATTATATAATCAATACGAGTCAAGTAACTTGAGTCCACTCACTATGTTTGAAATAAAATTGGTGAATTGTAAAGAACTTAAGATTTATATGTGATTTGAGTAAGTCAAATCTACATAACCTGAGTTAGAGTCAAGTCAGATTGTTAGTGAAGAGAGAAGAATATCAGTAAACACAACGACCCTGCAAAAATGGCGACAAAGTTAATCGATTCATGAAAGAGAATGTTTCATGTATGGCGACAAAGTTGTAATAAAAGGATTTGGAGTCCCTATACAATATGCCAAAAATTGATTTAGAGGTTGGTTTGTCAGAGTCATCTAAACATAGTTGTTTCAATTATGGTGTAATACTCAAAACTGTCAAATTGTTGTTTCTCATCCAAATATTTTTATGAAACTTCCTTGAGGGTTGCTTGTAACATAAATATTTGTATTTAAAAATATTCTTATATCCAAATATTTTTATGAAACTTTAAATCTAATTTTTTTTATGATGGAGGCCAACTATGATCATAAACAAAGAAAATCAGACAAATGCAAGTTGTTATGTAGTCAGATAGCTAAACCCTTCGTATGTGTCATAATTTGGTTTACAAGGCAATAAAAACTTAAATTTGATACATCAATTTTACAATAAGATTTAAAATGATATAATTAGAATCAATTTTATTAGTTTATTTTTTGTCCAATATTTATTAAAGGAAAGGGAAAAAAATTAAAGCTACTCAAAACTGTCAAATTGTTGTTTCTCATCCAAATATTTTTATGAAACTTCCTTGAGGGTTGCTTGTAACATAAATATTTGTATTTAAAAATATTCTTATATCCAAATATTTTTATGAAACTTTAAATCTAATTTTTTTTATGATGGAGGCCAACTATGATCATAAACAAAGAAAATCAGACAAATGCAAGTTGTTATGTAGTCAGATAGCTAAACCCTTTGTATGTGTCATAATTTGGTTTACAAGGCAATAAAAACTTAAATTTGATACATCAATTTTACAATAAGATTTAAAATGATATAATTAGAATCGATTTTATTAGTTTATTTTTTGTCCAATATTTATTAAAGGAAAGGGAAAAAAATTAAAGCAAAAGATTAACATTTGGCCCTATGACTTATAGCTTGTTTGGCCAATCATCTTCTTCTCTTCTAGGAAAAGGTGGCCCAAACATATTTTTCATAAATCTCATGATTGATTATGGAGCTTCAATTCTATTCTATGCATAATAAAAATGAACAACAGGTTAAGTTGTTTGAATAGAGACAAGTTGTCGATAAATCATAGACAAGTTCAAATAGAGACAACATTAATATTCATGACCTTAAACATAAATTTCAACGACAAGAAAAATGTTCAAAAGGGTGTGTTTCCCGTTTTAATAAATACTTTAACTTATAAAATCACCAAAATATCAATAATAACGATAACTAAAATAAGTGATAGTGGTCGTTATTAACTCATAGTTATGACGAATCAACTAAGTTTGCTCTCTAACCACTCATGACGAAGCATGTGAAGCGTCCCAAAGCACAAACCCTATTCCCAACATACTACCAAAAAGCACTTGTGAGGTATGAGGAAGCTTTGGTTTGAAATGAAGAATTTTTCTCAAGGGAATATGGATGATGAATTGTTTTTATTTGTCTTGTGTAAATTGAAATGGAAGAAAAAAAAATGAAAAAGAGAATGAAGAAGCTTCTCGTATGAGAAAAAGAAAGGAAAAAAGAGATATGTGGAAAGTGACTGAAAAGGTTTTGGGTAGGGTTCAGTGGATTTTCTTTGGTTTTATTTCATTTGTTTTCATTCTATTTTATTTTATTTTATTTAAAAATGAAACGGCGTGTTTCATATTTTTTTTTTAAGATCATCTAATAATATAATAGATTATGATTTTCCTCAAAAAAAATATAATAGATTATGATTGGATACTTATGTATTAAACTCAAAAAAATGTTTAGAAATCCTAGCTCAACTGGCAAATACCAAAATTGCAAGGCTGGACGTCGTGACCCGAGTTCGAACCCGGGACCTCACAGTTGTGTGTGAGTTTAATTTCAGTGGATTACCACTTCATCTAAGACCAACAAAAATAAATTCAAAAAAATGTGTGCAGAATTTTTTGTTTGATGGAGGATGGAGAAATATATTAAATAGTATAATTTTTTTTTGAAACAAAATATTATAAATTAATTAATAATCAACAAAAACACATTAATTAATAACGGATAACTCATGTTTGTGTTTTTTATTTTTTTCGAAGCCCAAGCGTATGTCGCAAGATTTTGCTTCAACTAAGGTTTAGTTTTTTTGTTTTTGAACAGCCACATATATTAAGCCAACACAGTCCTCTCAAGGAGAGAACAAAACGTAACAGACCCCCTGAACCTGAACAAGCAGGGAAAGAAACCAAGAGACCTCCAAAAACAGTTCTGCACTGCCGCTGCCTACAAAAACAGCACACAGCAGAAACCGAAAATAAGGTTTAGAAATAAGGTTTTGTTACATTCGACAGAGCCATTCTTTAAAAAAGGGAGCCGCCAAAAGCACCAAAGGACACATCGGTCGCAACGTGATTATGCCTATATTTTCTAGTTTCTCTGTGAGTCTTTTGTTTTAGTATCTTGATTTTATTGTACTACAACAACGTTATTATACTTAACTCAAATACTTGATTTTGATTATGTATTTGTTTTTTTAATCACTATTAGGCAAAAGATGAAAGGGAGACATGCACCAAAGACAGTGAAGAGATCATTGATTCCGTACAAGATGTTAGTAAGAACAGCTCCGTGCCTTTTATAATTTTCGACCCTAAATTGCTCGAGTGCTGCAATTGTTATCAACCCTTAACGATTCCCGTTTTTCAGGTATGCATTTGTTTTATTTTATCTGTTATTTTCTATATCTGAGAAGAGTTACTCTGTTGTCATATATGTAATATGTTTCTGGTCATTAAATTTGATACTTTTTCTATTATATTTCAAGATTGTATTCAATAGTTTCCACTATACACTTTTCCCTTAAGTGCGATGTGAAACTCCGTTGAGTTGTAACGTCCATGAATGGACATTTGGAGGGTGACCCAAGTGGCTGATAATGGTGATCTGTTAATAGGCGACCCAACAAAATTTCGAATTTGAGTTGTACCTTACTCAATACCTCATTTACACACACACACACACACACACACACACACACCCCCTATACTTGAGCTTTATTTCATCAAATGCGAGACTCATAACAAGTAAATCACTTTAGAAGATAAAATAAGTATTATCAACTGTTAATTAAAAAATTATGGATAATATTAAAGGTATGTTGGAAATATTAAGAGTAAACTAGAATTGAGAGAGTGTTAAGGAAAGATAGAAGAGAGTTGTTGTTGTGCCGTGGCCAAAACCACTGCCCTGAAAGCAAAATTCCGGTGGACCTCTAGTGCAACCCAATATCCGGTTTTGCTCCCCAAGGTTTACACAACTACGTGTCTGAACTCGTGCACTACTCGAGGCCAACACGTTGGAGCTTCACAAACAATGCCCAGAATAATTATAGAAGAACAATAGAAAAGAAAGGACTGAATTGATAATATATAGTGAAATTGATATTCTATCCTATTTCCCACGCCAATGTTCCCATACCACTCCCTTATATGAATTGTGCAAGTGGTCTTATACTCAAAGAATATCTCATATTACCGTTCTCACTTCTCATAGCAAAAGCAATAGAATTAATGGCCATGAAGGCCTAAGAACGGTTGGGTTATTTTTATAACCGTAAGCAAATTCAACCAAATGGTTATGAGGTTTTAAGGAGACATAATTTTGCAGGAGTAAAAAGGACACTTGATTGTCATTAAATCCTACAATCCCCCACTAATGGCAATCAAAGAAAGACAATGAAAATGAATAGAAATTTGGACATGGAAAAAAAATATAACTCTGGGCAAGGAAAGGTTTTTTCATGCTTAAGTGTTAATGTCACGAGGATTGAATTAACACGTAGTGAAATGAGGCAACACCTTAAACCTATAAAGTGAAATTACTCTTGAACTTAATAGATTTTAGATGAGACCCCCACAACACGCACTTTTACCTTTAAAATTGTGATAGCTCCGCGATAATTAATTATGTCATAATTAAGACCTTTATCACCTTGGGTCGCTCATGAGTGCTCTAGAAAGATTGCCCAAGTCTTTCATAGAAGGTGGTCTAAGCCTTCACACTCAAGTAGGTAAATTCATCAAGTGCGTCTCAAAAGCACCACCATAAAAGGCTATGAATTTATTAAGAACATAAAAAAATCTTCAACCTCAAATTTAACAAGCGGCGAGTCCATCAAGTCCGTCTCATAAGGACCACCCAAAAAATTAGGGCTATGAACTCATTTAAGAGCTAAAAGCTCAACCTCACATTAAGCACTACCACACGCCATAGGGATGAAAAATGTAGTGCATATAGGAGTATTCATATGGCTTTGTTTGACCACGAATTGGGTATCCACCATATTTTCCTCCACTCAAGGCTTTATATTCATCCCCCTCGAAGTATCCAGGACAACTTTCCTGGGTAATCCTTTCACATAAGGATCTTAAGTTTTTTTTTTTCTTCTTTTTCTCACTTCTCATATAGTGAGATAACATTATTTTTAATTCTTTTCACAAAAGGATTTGTGTCGTCTCTTATAGACACTATTATTAGTCACATAACTTATAGTTTGTGTTCACAAAATATTTAGAAGGTGTGGATCTCCTCAATAAAAGTATCCCATTCACAGAAACTCTTTCAACTATTATGCTTCTTGACCTGCAAATTCAAGAGCTGTGATTTTTGATTTCAATATTTGCATTATTTATTTCCAAGAATCATCACATCATCATGAAATAAATTTGTGCTTTGCAAATTAAAGGAACTTACCTCATCCTTATTTGAGATCCAATTCACTAAAATCCTTCTAAGATAGACAATCATCAAAATATAATATCCAAAATACTCTTTAAATATTTTGGAAAACATAATTGACCATTCAAATAATAACCATTGAAATCATGAGTTTATATACTCAATCTATTCATTATACCACATGCAATATCATGTATAATATAATTCACAAAATACATAACATAGTCAATTATCTCAATTATCTCACACTCAAATTGAGAGATTATCATTTAAAATTTCACTTGCTATCTATGAGATTGCTACCTTAAGGCATATTCACTATTTTCAAACCATATTTACCATGTAATTTAGTTCACTTCTAATGCCTTATTTTTATTTTAAGTAACAATAAAATAGCATTGGTTAACCCTTTCCTTTAAAAACAACATTGGTTAACCCTAGCATATTCATAGATAGTGAAATTATCTTAAGCATAGCTTTTTATTCATAATTTATCAACATCTTCTACTCTTGCTAAAAGGGGAAAATAATACAATCTATGTCATTTTTCTCTAATACTTTTACTTCCATTTTGGTCCAACAATTTCAATACTTTGGACCCAATTAAAAATAATAAGACTAGAAGCAAAACTAATTAACATCATTTACCAAATTAAGGAAAATTCTCATAGCCCCCACATTTTAAAAATTTAGGTAAGGAGAATAACTTTTCTACCTTATATATATATAACCATCCCACACATATAAGAGAAAGTTAAACATAAATTATATGAATAAATAAATTCATCAACAATACATCAAATGTATAACTTTCTCATCAACAAGACATCAAATGCATAAACTAGTTCATGCATAAGAGCACACTCCAAATATCACAATATTTATAGACAATATAATCAGTCACAACTAGACTCATTCCCACATGCACAATTTATTTTATTTTTCTTAAAATTCTGAAATGGAGAAACTTCCAATTATTGTCGCATTCAGCTCCATGACAAGATCAATAAAATATTCAGAAATATGTAAGAGAATTTTTCTAAAAAAAATAGGTAATCAAATTTGTTCTCTACAATACGTAAAAATCTCACAAAAATTGGTTTTGTAGATTTTCAACCAAAAACATAACAAGGTATACTTTTTCCATGAAAGCTTCAAGTTTATGAACCACTATATTACCCTATAAAAATTTCACATAATATTTTGAAGCTATAATCAATACTTCCTCGGTATAACTTTTCATATAAATATTTCTATAATTATTCACCGATAGAAAAATATTTAAATCATTTCTTTTAATCATGGATATAAAAAATATTTCTATGATTATGTCAACATCTATATGCATAAACATCTTTGAGTATGAGGCTTACTTGAACTCCAACATCATCATTTTTTCCTCAAATTAGACAACGATTTATTTGAACTCTCACCCGCAATGTTCTTTACCATCCATTTGATGAGGGCACCGAGTGATCTTTCCATGCAATTCGAACCAACATGATACATAGTAAATCAGAACGTTAATATTTCCAAATATAATTAAATAAATAAAAATAATTTTGCTTTCAGATTGTTGGAAATATTAAGAGTAAACTAGAATTGAGAGAGTGTTAAGGAAAGATAAAACCACTGCCCTGAAAGCAAAATTCCGGTGGACCTCTGGTGCAACCCAATATCCGGTTTTGCTCCCCAAGGTTTACACAACTACGTGTCTGAACTCGTGCACTCGAGGCCAACACGTTGGAGCTTCACAAACAATGCCCAGAATAATTATAGAAGAACAATAGAAAAGAAAGGACTGAATTGATAATATATAGTGAAATTGATATTCTATCGTATTTCCCACGCCAATGTTCCCATACCACTCCCTTATATGAATTGTGCAAGTGGTCTTATACTCAAAGAATATCTCATATTACCGTTCTCCACTTCTCATAGCAAAAGCAATAGAATTAATGGCCATGAAGGCCTAAGAACGGTTGGGTTATTTTTATAACCGTAAGCAAATTCAATCAAATGGTTATGAGGTTTTAAGGAGACATAATTTTGCAGGAGTAAAAAGGACACTTGATTGTCATTAAATCCTACAAGGTACACCATAACAATGAAGAGTTTTTAAATTAATGAAGCTTGACTTTCTCACTTTAGAGGAGCCAAATTCCTCTAAAAAAATGACATTACTTGCCCCATCATCTTATGCGACGTTGTAGGCAGTAGAAAAGAATGGGAACTACTTACACTGAAAAGGAAAATGATGCATAACAAATGAGGTCTAGTAGTAAAAAGAGTAAGCATGATGATGATGAATAAATGGTTAGAGATAGTGATCTATTTAAGGAATCACTTTCATTTATTTTAGATGCTTTGATGAGTTACTTTAAGCCTTATACAATGAATTTTGATAAATAATTATGAATGTCTTGAATGTTGTATATCCTTCTATTTTTGAGATTTTATATGTGCATGGTACTACATTCTTGTAGTTTTCCATAAAATTTGATATCTATATTGTCGTAGCAATTTTGGTACGAGCTACTATCAGTCATTGAGTATATAGATTTTAAGAAAAATAAACTTAGTATAATTAGCTTTGTTGGTTATACTTTTGATCACATAACTTGCTAACAAGCCTTAAAAATATATGTATTACTTTATTTTATCATAGCCATTGGTTAAAAGTCGAATTTGATGGTTTTGTTTTTCTGCTGCAATACAGTGTGATAATGGTCATATTGTTTGCTCTACTTGCTTTCCTAAACTTTGGAGCAAGTGTCACAAGTGCTCATTGTCCATCAGCTCTAAACGTTGTAAAGCCATTGAGAATCTATTGCGATCTATTGAAATGCCATGTCCGAATGCAAAATATGGTTGCAGGGTGAAAAATACGTACCTTAGGCAGACAAATCATGAAGAAGAATGCACCCATAAGCCCTGTTCCTGTCCCTTTTCAGGATGTGACTTTGTTGAATCATCAAAAGTGTTGTCTATGCATTTCAGCCATAAACACGGGGATTCTCAAATCAAATCTAAAGTGGAGAAAAATAGGCACATTAAGCTTACGCGAACTCATGTTTTTTTTGCAAAGCACAGGCATATGTGGCCATATTTTGCTTCATATAAGCTTAGTTACATCCGACAAAGACATTCATTAAAAAAGGGCACTGCCAAATGCGCCAAAGTACACATCGGTAGCAACGTGATTATGCCTATAATTTCTAGTTTCTCTGTGAGTATTTTGTTTTAATAGCTTAATTTTATTTTACTAGAACAACGTGATTATGCTTTACTCAAAAACATGATTTTGATTATGTATTTATTTTTTTAATCACTATTAGGCAAAAGATGAAATGGAGACATGCAACAAAGACTATCAAGAGATTGTTAATTCCGTAAAAGATAGTAAGAACAGCTCCGTTCCTCTTGTGATTTCCAACCCTAATTTGCTTGAGTGCTGCAATTGTTTTCAACCCTTAAAGATTCCCGTTTTTCAGGTATGTATTTGTTTTATTTGATTTCATAAGTTATTTTCTATACCTGAGAAGAGTTAATCTGATGTCATATATGCAATAAGCTTTTGGTCATTAAATTTGATACCATTTTCTAGTATATTTCAAGATTGTATTTAATATACACTCCTCCCTTAAGTGCTATGTGAAACTCCTTTGTGTTGTCACGTCTTTGTGTTGTCACGTCCACGAATAGACATTTGGAGGGTGACCTAAGTGACCGATAACGGTGATCTGGTAACAAACGACCCAACAATTTTAAATGCTTTGATGAGCTACCTTAAGCCTTATAGACTTAAGACTTGTTTGCTTTACATTGAGTTCGAATATTAGTAACATTGAACTTTGATAAATAATTATGAATGTCTTGAATATTGTTGTATATCCTTCTATTTTTGAGATTTTATATTTGCATGGTACGAACTTGTATTTTTCCATTAACTTTGATAACTATATTGTTGTAACATTTTTGGTACCAGCTACTGTCAGTCATTGAGTACACAGATTTTAAGAAGAATAAACTTAGTATGATTAGCTTTATGTTGGTTATACTTTTGATCGCATAACTGGTTAACAAAGTCGATTTGATGGTTTTTTTCTTTTGCTGCAATACAGTGTGATAATGCTCATATTGTTTGCTCTACTTGCTGTCCTAAACTTTGGAACGAGTGTCACAAGTGCTCGTTGTCCATTAGCTCTAAACGTTGTAAAGCCGTTGAGAATCTATTGCGATCAATTGAAATGCCATGTCCGAATGCAAAATATGGTTGCAGGGTGAAAAATCCGTACATTAGGCAGACAAATCATGAAGAAGAATGCATCCATAAGCCCTGTTACTGTCCATTTTCAGGATGTGACTTTGTTGAATCATCAAAAGTGTTGTCTATGCATTTTTGCCATAAACACAGGGATTCTCAAATCAAATTTTCTTATGGTCAATCCTTCATTATCTCCTTGAAGTCTAATGATGAAACCATTGTTCTTCGAGAGGAAAATGATGACAAACTATTTATTCTCAATAATAGTACTATGTTGTTAGGAAATGCTGTCAATATTTGCTGCTTTGGTCCAGACGCTTCTGAGTCTGAGTATAGTTACGATATGTTGGCTACGTCTCAGATATGTAAACTGAAATTACACTCTTTTGCCAAGAATGTCCAACGGGTTACTTTAGCAAATCTTTCACCAGAGTTCCTTGTGATTCCATTTGGTTCTTTCGAACCTCTCAACTTACAAATTTGCATAACTTGCGCAACCCCCAGGGTACCTCCTATATCCTTTTCTTTGCTTTGTTATTTTCCTATTAAATTGTTATTATCTTCTCTCTATGTATTGAATTTATACCATAGCTTTTGATCTCAAATTCATCATTATTTCAAATGCCAAAAACGTGTTGTTAGTGATTTCTATTTTTCTATTGTTGATCGTTTTATTGGCAATTGTGGTGCAGATGCAAATCTACGTAAAGGGTCTAGATGGAAAGACAACGATCCTTGACGTTAAGAGTTCATACAGGATGCCCAAAGTGAAAGAGATGATTTTTGACATGCTTGATATCCCAGTGCACGCCCAACGTCTGATCTTTGCTGGTATGCAACTCGATGGCAACCGGACCCTTGCAGATTACAACGTTAAAAAGGAATCAACCCTCCACCTTGTCCTCCGCCTCCTTGGGGACTAGATGACCACAAAACCATCACCGATTACTACATCCAAGGGTTGGCAATTGTCCACCTTATCATTTTCCGTTGCTGGCGACCCTTATTATGCATACAATCACCCAATAAGTAGAGAAATCATAAATTATTGATAAAATAGAGTCTTGCACTTTTTCTTTTATTCATAGAGTCTTGCATTTCTTATTAATGATTTGACTTTTGTTCCATTTGTTTTGTCTTGAGCTGTATATGATATTTTTAACTGGGGGGTAATTTTAGCAATTGAAGAAACATATTTACTATTCAACAATAGTTGAAAACGTGCAATAATTCTTACATAGAGTGACTCATGCATTATATTTTGATTAAAACATAATTTCAGTATCAAAGTATCATATGATCGATATGAGTCAAGTAACTTGAGTCCACTCACTATGTCTGAACTAAAACTGGTGAATTGTAAAGAACTTAGTCAAATTTACATAACCTGAGTTATAGTCATGTCAGATTGTTTGTGAAGAGAGAAGAATGCAAGTAAACAACGACTCTGCAAAAATGCAATGTGTGGGACAGAAGATAATCGGTTAGTTAGTTGATTTATGAAAGAGTACGTATCATGTATGGCGACAAAGTTAGATAAAAGGATATACAATATGCCAAAAATTAACATACCACAACTTTAAAATTCGTCCACAACTTTAAATTTAGTTTTTAATCTTTTTATTATGATGGAGGCCACCTATGATCTTAAACTAAGAAAATCTGATAAATGCAAGTTGTTATGTAGTCATATAGCTAAACCCTTCTTTCGATACATAGTTTGATTTACAAGGAAATAAAACCTAAATTTAGTTTATTTTTTGTGCAAGTTTTTATTAAAGGAAAGGAAATAAAAAATTAAAGCAAAAAATTATAAGTATATACATTTGGCCCCTTGACTTAGAGCTTGTTAAGCCATTCATCTGTTCTTCATCTTCTTCTTCTCTTCTAGGAAAAGTTGGGCCAAAATACACTTCTAATTCCATTGGCCACTATTTATTCTTTTTACGGTTTTATTTCACCAATTAAACGCTTGTTACCGTTTACTTTATAGCTTCATTTTGGTGTCATAACTATTATTTGCGTTTCCTATTCAAACATGGGACGTTTCTTTCTCTTGTTGTTCATCACTTTACTTTATTTTCTCACAATAATCGTCAAACACCTTAACCTCATCACGAATTTTCACAACTAATTAGACCATGTTACATGATAAATAAAAGCAAAAAACGATTCATCATTTTTTCAGGAAAATGCGAAGAACCATTTACAACACCTTAATTAGATAGATTAAAATTAGATTTCACAAAAGACCAGGGGGGACAAAAATCTGACCAAGTGAAAGCAAAAAACAAACAACACTAAACATTGTTAAAATTAAATGAAAATGGTGTTACACACAAACCTAGAGGGGGGGGGGGGGGGGGGGGGTGGTAAAGAGCAAACAAGGAAACATGCACACACCACATGTACAATGCAGCGACCACGTAGGGACATGAATCTAAATTGGGAAAAAAAAAGTGAGGTGCGTGTATGTTCTTGAGCATCAAAATAGAAATGAGCTCAAAGGAACCCGAACCGTTGAAGATCGACAAATGAACCTGACAACACAAAAGCAAATCCACACACCAACAACTCGCTACCATGAAAATACGGATACAACAAGCATCAATGACCATTAAACGATCCGAAACACAAGATGCATTCAGAACACATATCCAAGCTCTCTCGAACAAGCAATCTAAAGTCAAAAGATGATGTGGTGGAGACGGTGATGGTGGCATGACTCCCAACAACTATCGCAATTAAGAACCCGAACCCAGAAACCAGATCCGCAACCATGACAACCCGATGGAGAGACCTGATCACAAATAAGTTGAGACAAACCTGAAACATATCCGAACAATGCCAAATCGAAGTAAAAACCCAGGAATGCGAGAGACACGCACCAATGAACCTAGACTTCACAACAAAAAAACTCAGCGTAGCGACCAATAGATGGATCAAAACAGAATCCACCAACGTGATTTGTGGTCTCACAACAGACCCAAACACATTAAAGAGAAACCACCGTGGAGAGGAGCAAAAGCTGTCAACGGAGTTTCTAGCATCGTACTAAACTTGACGATTACTCGACAACCTCTAAAGGGGTGTAGGGGTGGTGTAGCTTCGAGGAATGCACACACCATCAGGAGGTGAGTGTTAGGTAGAAGCGAATCTTATTGATTAATTAACATAGCCAAATGCTTAGTTAGTTGCTGACTATCTAGCTTACTTGTGAAACAAGTAAGTCCCTAACTATATTAATAATGTAGGTTATAGAGTGAGGTAAAAGCGATTTTTTTTTTGTTTTGTCTTGAGCTGTATAATGATTTTGTTTAGTAATTTTCAAAGTGACTCCTTGAGCTTTTGACTTTTGCTTCTCATGTTCAAGGATTTGAATTTTGCTCTTTTTTTTTCCTTGAGCTTTGGAATGATCTTTTGATGGGTATTCTTTTTCTGCAATTAAAAAAAACAGTAGCTGAAATTGTAGTCAATTTCTCTTATAGATAGATGTAATGATTCTTGTAGTCTACTCTCATTGAATCATTTGCAGCACCAAATACCAACGTAATTTGAATCCACTTCCTATGTTTAATCATATTAGTGAATACAAAAGTATTTAAAAGCCAAGCTAGATTGTTAGCGAGCCTTGGTGCATAATCTATGATGACATTATAGTAAACAGAGCGACTCTGCTAAAATGCAGGGTAGAGGTTGAAAATAAGATGTTAAGTTGATTCATGCAAGAGTATGATTAAACTGGTTTTTTACACAAAGGAAGGGAAAATCGTTAAATATTGTATTTCAAAACTATCTTCAAGTTTCTGCTAACTTTGTTTCCCTTCCGATCATCTGGTGCAGTTTTGTTGGCCAGAGGAAAGAATGAGGGACCATAAAATCAGAGCCTAGACAGAAAATGATAATGATGCATAACAAATGAGATATAGTAGTGAAGAAAGTGAGCATGATAATGATGAATAAGTGGTGGAGACAGACAACAAAAACAAACATAGATTATTTACAAAAACAAGTTTAATGTGTTTTGCTGGTTTTTTATAATTAAAAGGGACGAATAATGTAGCAACAAAGGATACAGGAGTCTAGAGAAAGTAGATTGAAGGATTTGGAGGCCCAAAATGAATGTACTTTGCTATGTAAAGGGGTTAATGATAAAGTCACAAGAAGGATATTCTTGGTATGACAACCATCGGTAAGTCCGATAATTCGGAGGCCCTCTTACAAAGATCTTCCCTTTTTAGTCTTCTACAAAATTTGAAATGTCTTTAAAACAATGATGTGAAATATTAAATTATTGATGTGACATTAACAATGTTGGTTAACAAAAAAAAAATGATAGTTTTGTTTTCTTTGGTGCTATCACTCCGATCCATAAGAGAAGAAAATTATGATAATTTGGAGTTCAACAAAGACTTAAGTAAACTTACGTTCTTCCTAATAATTTGTCTTTCAGTGAAACTCAATAATTCATTCATTTTATTAAAATTAAATCCATGAAAATTTAGTCCTCGTTTATTAAAAAGAATAATTTAAAATGATAAAGTAAAAGAAAAATTAGGGGAGAAAATGTATTTGAAGGGAAATTTGTTGTGTTCATGGTTCTGGATGACCTGCTCAATCTCATGCAACTTGTATTTTACACAAACCTATTCAAGTTCAGGTCCAATTTAAAGCAACCCATTCAAACCCAAAGTCGTTTCGTTTAGGTAACTGATTTATGATTCCATATTCATGAACCCGAACCCAACCAATTACCAAAAAAAAAAAAACTTGTTGTTTCCACTTCAGCCTCTGCTATGGAACACCAATAAATTACATATTTACCTCTCGGCAATTAATTGCCACCAGATTTACACTGCAAAGAAAGAAACTTTGGCAATTAAATGCCGCAGAACAAGAAAATTCGGCAGTTAACTGCCGCCGCATGAGTTTTTTTAGCATACACAAAAGTGGGAACAACAATGATAAAAAAAAATGTTAACTCTTTTTAATATAGTTTACGACTTTTATGTGTTAATCTTAACGTGTTTCAAGTAAATTTAAGTGATATAATATTAAATACTTAATGACATTTTTGTTTTGTGTATGTCGGGTATCTTCCACCCGCAACTGCGGAGACTAATCCCTCGAGCATTGTGGACCCAAATGGGCGGCAAGCTTTCCCTCAGAGTTTTAATGTTGTTGCATGCCCAAGGCTGGATTCAAACCCAGGATCTTGGTTAAGCTAGAAAAGACCCCTTCCATCTCATCTAAGCGCTCTTGGTTAAATACTAAATGACATTTAATTATAGATTTTTGCACAAGTCTTTACAAAAAATGTAATATTTAATGACCCGTACACCCAACCTAAAACAACCTAGGATCGGTTCAAGTTTGATATAAAAAATACTGATTTTTTTACCCAAACAAACCAACTAAGTTTGATTGGGGGTTCAAATAACAAGTTTAGCCAAAACCAACTCAACCCGGTCCGTGAACACCCTCTAGCAAAAACAAACAAAGGGTTCAAAATAGGGGTGGCAAAAAAGTCCGTACCCGCGGGTATCCGTTGATAAAATCTGTTACAGACACCGGGCGAGTAGCAAAACAGGTATCCAAGGGTATAATAAACAGATATTTAACTACCTGTTACTTTATGGACACAGACACATATTCGCGCCCGCGGGTATCCGTATCCGTTAATAAAAGAGTTTGGTGTCAAAAAAACCCTAGTTTACTAGTGTGTAGTTTAGGGTGCTCTTCTTGATCTTTCTCTCAAGGACTACAAGAAAGCTTGTGTATTCCGACCAAAAATATCCGAGGAACAATGGTTTCTCGCTAAAATTAAGGATTTCCGAGGAACTTTTTCCTCGGTATGTACAAGTCAGAATCCCTGCCCCCACCTCCTGCAAACGCGCTTTTCCAAGTTAAATACCGAGGAAAATGTTCCTCGGAAAACATGTTGTCATTATTAAATTCTTTTCAAAGCGTGTATGACCGTTGTAATGTATTAAACAAGGATTTTACTAGGAGGCAGCTAGCTTGTAATAATTTCCCTCAGTAATTTTTACAACAAATTTTAAATTATATTACCTACCTCCCTCTTTTCAAAGCGTGTAGTCCCCATCCTCCATACAAACCGTTTCTTGTAATGCTTTCATCTATAAACAAGGATTCTAAACTTTTTCAAGAACTTCTTCATTCTCTAAAAATCATTTTCACTTAAATCATCTGAAATTTAGCATCAAATCATTGTTATTGGTAAGTTTTACAAATGTATTTTTATTTTATGTATGTTGTTGATTTAGTTTTTTTGTACAATGTTAATTTATCAATTTATTTATAATCTCACTATCATTAATTAGTTATATACTTTTGATCATAGTTATTTGTAATCTCACTGTCAATTTCTTGTTGATGCTTAATTTTTTCTATTTATTGCTTAATTTATTTATTTTTTATTTTTAGTTTTTTAAATGTAAGGTTAATTAGTAGTAAAAATGTTAATTTGTAAAAAGAAATTGTGTTGGTAAAAAAAATGTTAGTAAAAAGTTAAGTAGTTTTAAAATATTAGCTTCTTTAAAAAATTAATAAAAATATTAGTTAATAAAAATGTTAGTTAGTGATTAAAATGTTGTGAAAAAAATTTGTTAGTAATAAAAACGTCGTTACTTAATTACAGAAATTGTTAGTTGGTAAATAGGTAGTAATAAAAATGCTAGTTAGTAAAAATCTTAGTAACAAAAATCTTAGTTCATAAATTTTAGTATATACATGTGACATATAATGTGTGTGATTCATGTAAATTGTAAATAACTAATTTGATAGTTTTTTTGTCGTTAGACGTGCATGTTGTCGTTGTTGCCGCTGTTGATTTTTCTGGATATTTTTCATCGGATTACAACTTGATCAGGTTAGTTTCTTAAATTAATTTAATATTATTACATATGTATTTTAAATTTTAAATTTATTTATATATAACTTTATTGATTAAATATGCATGGATATTGGTATAAAAAAATTAATATGCATAAATATTAGTTTTTGTTTTAAGAAATGCATAAATAGTTTTATTTTTTAAATAGAATTTAACCAAATGTTAACAGTGCAGAAGATGGATCAATATTATTACTACCGAAGTTGGATGTACGATAGAACATTTCCGGGGAGAACCAAACTTAAACCGCAGTTTGAGGAAGGAATTCATGGATTTGTTGCTTTCGCCATGTCACAAGACATTTATGAGAGGGAGGGAGGGATAAGATGTCCGTGTCTTAATTGTACGTGTAGATTGATACAGAGCGGAGAAGATGTCATCAAACATTTAAAAAAAGTTGGCTTTATGGATTCCTATTGGGTGTGGACTAATCATGGTGAACAAATGCCGCCTATTAATACTGGGTTCAATGTGAACACACATGCTTCATGCAGTGGAACACATACGAGAATGTTGAACAGTTTGACATGATGGATGATATGATTGGTGACGCTCTTGGAGTGAACATGTCTTATGATGAGCCGGTTGAAGAGGAGCTACCCCCGAACAAGAAAGCACAAGATTTTTACAACCTGTTGGAAAAGATAAATGAACCGTTGTTTGAAGGATCAAATGACTCTAAATTATCCATGTGCGCGAGACTTTTAGCTGCCAAGTCAAATTGGAATGTACCTGATAAGTGCTTGGAGCATTTTGTGAAAATGCTTTTGGATGCTACTCCCATCAAAGACAATCTTCCGAAAAGTTATTATGAGGCCAAGAGATTAGTGTCGAAGTTGGGATTAGAATCTAAAAGGATTGATTGTTGTAGTAATGGGTGCATGTTGTTCTATGATAATGAATTCGGTACAAATGATGGTGCACTAGAGGAGTGTAAATTTTGCAATGAACCGAGGTATGTTGTTCGCAATGATGATGTTCACCGTAATCACAAACGAATCCCGGTTAAGTCAATGTTTTACCTGCCAATAATACCAAGACTGCAAAGGTTGTATGCATCAATGCAAACTGCTGGTAAAATGACCTGGCATTACTACAATAAGTCAAATCCACCTGAGATGCGGCATCCTTGTGACGGTGAGGCATGGAAGCATTTTGACCGTGTTCATCATGATTTTGCATCAGATCCACGAAATGTGAGATTGGGATTATGCTCTGATGGCTTTACACCATATATCCAAGCATCTGCAACGCCTTATTCTTGTTGGCCAATTATTGTTACCCCGTATAACCTCCCTCCTGAGATGTGTATGTGAAAACCTTACATGTTCTTGACTTGTATTATACCGGGACCATCGAGTCCACTTGATGGCATTGATGTGTTTTTACAACCCTTGATTGATGATCTAAAGAGGTTGTGGATTGGTCAATTGACATATGATATTGCAAAGAGGGAGAATTTCAATATGAGGGCGGCTTTGATGTGGACTATCAACGACTTTCCCGCATATGGGATGTTGTCTGGTTGGAGTACTCATGGTAGACTTGCTTGCCCTCATTGTATGGAGAAGACAAAGGCGTTTACTTTGGACTATGGAGGAAAGGCTTCATGGTTTGACCATAGGATGTTTTTACCAGAAGGTCATGTATTTCGGAGGAAAATAAATATGTTCAGGAAAGATAAAATAGAAAAAGATGGTCCGCCTCCTAAGATATCATCTCGAGAAGTGTTCCGTAGGGTCCGTGGGCTATCGAGATTCCTAGATGTTGGCAAAAGAATCAGATACCATAAATATGGGGAAGAGCACAACTGGATCAAAAGAAGTATTTTTTGGGACCTTCCTTATTGGAAAGACAATTTACTGAGACATAATCTTGATGTTATGCACATTGAAAAGAATTTTTTTGACAATATACTTCACACAGTGATGAATGTCTCAGGTAAAACAAAAGATAATGAGAAGGCTAGACTGGATTTGTCGGTGTATTGTAAGAGACCAGAAATGGAACTACAACCTCTTCCAAATGGAAAATTTTGAAAACCCAAGGCTATTTTTAGTCTAACCTCTGATGAAGCAAAATCTGTTTGTATGTGGTTAAAAGAGATGAGGATGCCGGATGGTTATTGTTCAAATTTAGTAAGGTGTGCCGACGTCAACAAGGGAAAGGTGCGTGGGATGAAAAGTCATGATGGTCATGTTTTCATGGAACGCTTACTTCCAATTGCGTTTAGTTCATTGCCAAACAATGTTATAAAACCATTGACTGAAGTTAGCCAATTTTTTAAAGATCTTTGTGCTTCAACTCTAAGAATGGATGAACTTGTTAAAATGGACCAGAATATGCCAGTCACTCTTTGTAAACTTGAGCAAGTTTTCCCACCGGGTTTCTTTGATTCTATGGAACATCTGTCGGTTCATCTCGCTTACGAAGCCATGCTCGGCGGACCTGTTCAATATAGGTGGATGTATCCTTTTGAAAGATGCATGGGTGATGCAAAGCGATGTGTGAAGAATAAGGCTAAAGTTGAGGGATCAATACGCACAGCTTACACATTGAAGGAAGCAAATTATTTTATCTCTCATTACTTCAAAAAATCGACATTGATTCCAACAAACACACAAAATGAAGTTGATGTTGCAAGTGGAAGTCACTCATTTGCATTATCGGTCTTTTGTCTGCCCGGGCGTCATGTTGGGAACAAAGAATATTGGATGAAAGATAAAGAGTTGTGGTCAGCTGAAGTTCATGTGTTGATTAATTGTACTGAAGTTAAACCATACCTCGAGTACGTCCATCATGTATATGTTTATTTTAATCCCATTTTTTTTTTAATATTACTAAAGTTAACTTTTGAATTTCACCACAGGGCATTTTTGAGTTGGGCAAACGTTGGTGAACAACAATCTTCTGGTTATATATATGCTAATTTTCCAGAATGGTTTAAATATCAAGTATCAATTATTGAACCTACTAGAGGGGTCAGTCATCTGAGAGGACTAGCTCAAGGGCCAGAGAGGCTTGCCAAAGAATATCACACTTACTTTGTGAATGGATATAAATTTCATACTCATGCATGGACGGTGGGCAAAAAAACATATAACAGTGGTGTTTACGTAAAAGGAGTCGGAGAAGGAGGTGAAGATGACTTCTATGGCGTGATTAAAAACATATATGAATTGTCTTACCAATATGTAGAACATGAGAACAAAGTTGTGTTATTTTACTGTGATTGGTTTGACCCTTCTAGGAATGGGACAAAAATTGACTCAATCACCAAAATTGTTGACATACGAATGGACAAAAGGTATAATGCGTTTGACCCATTCATCATGGCACATAATGTCAAACAAGTGTATTATGTACCTTATCCTTCGTTTCAGCAACGCAAACGAGGATGGTGTGCAGCCATCAAGACAAACCCAAGAGGTCACATTGAAACGAACATCCCAATTGAAGAAGCAGCTTACCAAGATAATGAAATGTCATCTGTTCCTAATGAAATTGAAGTCGAACCAATTACAGGTTTGGTTGACCAAGAAGTTGGTGGTCAAGAAGTTGAAGTTAACTTGTTGGATGACAATGAGGAGGTGGCAGATAGCAGTGGAGATAACATGTCTTACAATGGGGGTGATACAGATAGTGATGATGACATATAGGATTTTGATTAAAATATTTGTGTAACATTTCAATTTCTTTGAAATATTGTGTAGCATTTCATATTAATGATGAATTTATTAGTTTTAATGTGTCTTTATCTTCTTTTTTAGTTGTGGAATCTTGTTAACGAGTGTCTCCGAAACACTCTTTAAACATTATCTATTGTGTAGCATTTCTCTTAGTTTTTTTTTTTGGGTTAATTAAGTTTTTAGTCCCTATAAATATTTACAGTTTTGTTTTTAGTCCCTATAAAATAAAATCACACTTTTTAGTCCTTATAAAATTTTCCATTAGCATTTTTAGTCCCTAAAAATTTTTTCATCAGCACTTTTAGTCCTTGTAAAAAATTTTCATCAACAGTTTTGGTCCCTAAAATGCTTAAGAAAAATGTCACAAGGACTAAAAAGTGTGATTTTATTTTGTAGAGACTAAAAACAAAACTGTGAATATTTATAGGGACTAAAAACTTAATTAACCCTTTTTTTTATAGGGAATTTCTCTTAGTTTTATAGAAACACATTTTTCACTCTCCCGCTCGCTTTTTCCATGTGGCGCGTTCTAGTTTTGAAGTTATTTCATTATTTTTTTCTTTTTCCTTTTTTTTCAATAACAAAAATCATTTTGATACATTGGAGAGCACTTTCCTCTCTGTCTCACTCTTTCTCTCTCTCACAAGGCTAGATCTAGAGCTTCTCATTCTCTCACAGAACCAAGCTCAGTCAGTTTTCCTTCTCACCTTGAAGAGCTCTCGCTGAATCCTCCCTTACCGTAATCGAAGCTGGGTCACACAACCATTGAAGGACTCAATCAATTATTCAAAGGTATTCTCATCCTTTTGTTGTATGATTTGGTGATTAGGGTTTATAATCTTTGGAATATTTTTAGTGATTCTTCTCAAATCTTTCAATAGAAGCTAAGAAGAATCAAGCTGAGTTGACATTCTCCATTTTTGTTTTTGATTTTTCGCTGAACCCTCAAAACCGTTTTTCCCCAAAATTCCATTTTTCATTTTAGCTTTAAGTTGACGATTTCTGGTGGATAATTATGATTTTTTATTCAATTGGTTATTCTTTGGGGATTAGAGTTTATAATAATTTAGGGATTAGGGTTTATACCTTGGTGTCTTGAAACAACACAAGCAATTCTTACATCATTTCCATTAGTTGGAGAAGCTTTCCAATGATTTTGATGAAGTAGAAAATTCTGGTATTGATCTTGGAGGAGAAAACGTTACAGGTTTTGGTGGCATTTCCAAAGAATCCATGCTACCTTCCAACATATCAATAACTTTACTTATTGTAGGTCTATGAGTAGGAATTGTTTGAATGCACCACAGGTTTTGAAGGATTCAGTCATTTTCTTTATATCAGAGTAATTGTATCTTTTTATATTCAGAGGACCTTGACTTTCAAGGAAGTTTTCTATATGCTGATTGTTCCTTGTTATTTTGCTGAATTGTGTTTTTATAACTTCCATATCCTAGCTCTATTTCGGCATATTATGACAGCAATAAGAGGTAGTAACATTCCAGTACCTATGAAACCTATCAAAGTCCAATGTAATATTTGATTATTTTTAGAATGCATTAAATAGTATCTTATATATACTCTTATAATTTTAGTAGGAAATATAGAAGCAAATTGGCTTATATTTGTCTATAAGATGTGCTTAATATTTAATAAGGAATACTAATATATTTGAGAGAAATTTGTACCTATAACCAGCTTCGACACTTTGCTTTAGACTGAAACACAAGGTTGGTTAAAATTAAGAGTTCTTTGCTCTTTTCTTTGCTTGTGCTACTGCTATATATACATTGGAGCACTCCCAATAGCCATATTTGTGATCTCTGTTACTACATTTGGGACAATTTTGGCTATTTTGATCTCTGTTACTCATGTTTATTATTTTTGTATAGTTATTCAGCCATGCCACCCAAGAAAGGTGAAAACAAAAAGGGTACTAAACGGAGGACAAAATTCGTTGAACATATAGTTGAGACAGACCCGTCGTTACAGTTTATTCCGATGCCGACTCAAAATGACCATGGTTCTTCAACAGTACAGACTCCACCAACTTACTGTGCACCATTTCCTACATATCCATTGCCTCCACGTCCTGCGCAGACACATCTATCAAACCCTTCACAAAATCCATCATTCCCGACACTCACTCAACCATTATTCCATTCATCTACTCCACCCACATACATCACTACTCCATTCCCTACACCCACTACTTCAGCTGTCCATTCCCACTCCCCAAATTATCGTTCACATGTCCCTACACAATATCCATCATTCCCGACACACACTCAACCATTATTCCCTTCATCTACTCCACCCACATACATCAGTACTCCATTCCCTACACCCACTACTTCAGCTGTCCATTCACACTCCCCAAATTTCCGACAACGTCCACTTATTCATGGACCACGTTTAAATCCACCTGGAGAATTCATGAATCTATTGTCTTCACAACCATCCGCTGAAGTCTTCATGCCAGTACCCACCATTTTGAACCAGGAGCAACAACATGATCCACAACATGAGCTGCCACATGTACAACAAGAGCAAGAACATGAGCAAGATGAGGGACAATACCAAGAGGATGGGGAGGAAGACCAAGAGGAGGAGGAGGAAGGCCAGGAGGAGGATGATGATGATGAGGACGAGCAATTTATTGAGCAACATGCAAAACATCCAATCTATAATCGATTTATTATCGAGCCTATTGATCGAGGGTAAGTATTAACAAATTAATTTTATATTTATATTTTGACTTAACTTTTATTAATTTTTGAATTTAACAATTTAATTCATATATTTCAAATTTTTATTTACGTTGGAGCCCAATGCGGTCGTAGCCAAATACATTAGGTTGGCAATACAAACCAACTTCAAGCAATTTTGGAAAGCTTATAGTGATGTTGATGAGGACTTGATTTTTCGTTGGTTTCAGGTAACTTGAAATAAATACGTATAAGTTCTTATTCAGGGTCAAGTTACTATAATGCATCTGATTTAGTTCATATGTTTTATTTGGGAACTATGTTTACAGTAAATTGTGAGAGGTAAAAACGAGCTTATAAAAATATAAAGTTGATTTTGATAATACATTTGATGCAGAAAAAATGTGTTTGGGAGTCTCGCTATGATGCTCAGGTTAAGAAGAATTTTCATTACCGAGCTCAAAACCGTTTCTCAGATATGATGTCAACATTTAGACGAAAGCATGCTAAAAAACCTGAATGGTTTCCAAAGTTTATAGGAGTAGACATTTGGCCTCGCTTAGTAGATCATTGGGCTACAGATCCAACATTTAAAAAACGTTCACAAATTGGAAAAGTTAACCGAGCGTCAGAGAAGGGAGGTTGCCTGGACGCAGGTGGTTCTGCAAGTGCTTATACAACCAGTCAACGCATGGTAAAAATACATTTAATTCTTAATTTTATATATTTGTATATATTTAGTTACTCACAAATTCTAACTAACTTTATTTTTGACCACTTATAATTAATTTTATGTCGTGCTAAATTAGAAACGCACCCTCGGGCGACTTCCATTTATTAATGAATTGCACAAAGAACGGTACATGAAAAAAGGCAAACGTGAATATGTTGATTCTCGTGCTAAAATCACTCAGGTAAATTTACAATTTTATAATAGTTTATATATGCAATAACACACATATGTTGTGCCTGTTCCGCTAAGTCTGTTTCGGCTGGGAGGGAGTTTTTTGCGGTTCTGGCTGTTTATTGTATCAGGGGCTTTTATTTCTTTTTGCTGGGACTGTTCTATTCCATATTGTGCTCTTGTTGGCATTAGTTTGGTATAGTCTGTCTTGGCCCCTTTGTATTTTTCTTACCGTTTGCACTTCTGGTGCGTGGCTATTAATGAATACGCTGCTTCAAAAAAAATGTTGAAATCTCTTGCTCCTAACCAGAAAAGATCCTCCTGTATCTAGCTAGCAGCCCAGATAGACCAGAAAACACTAACCCACACTCAATAATATTAGAACTCATGTATATATTAGTTGATGATTAGTTAATTATCTAATTAGTAATCCAATTTGATGTCTGGTTTATTCATTTACCATACAGGAGGGGTTTGATGAGAGGGCTAAAAAGGTATTATCTCAATCTGATGGCTCATCTCCGACGGGTACAATGCGTTCACTTGATCATTCTACTGCACAAACCATTTGGAAGGAAACAGTCGGACGTGGAAAAAGTAGCAAATATTATGGTGCTGGAACCATGTCCTCCAACTTGGTACACAATAGATGTATTTATGAACGATCTATTGATGGAGAAGGTGGTTCTCGTAATGTGGAGATGACCCCTGAAATGGTGACACTGATACAACAATTGAGTCAAGAGATGCAGACTCGAAATCAAGAGCTTGAACAAGTGAGGACTCAAAGTCAAAAAGAGCTTGAAGAGATGAGGACTCAGTTAAAACAACAACAAGACTTTTTCATGCAAGAAATTCGGCGTAACAGAGAGTTGGTAGAAACGATGGAAAGGAGGGTTGATAGACGGGACCTTAGACGCCGCCGACTCTTGCCTCAACAAGACTCTGGAAATAATGAATCTCTTTCCTCAAAAGATGGTGGTGATGATGATGATGATGAGGACTCAGAAAATGCATGAAGGTATAAATCATTCTTTTTCATACATTTTGCTGTGATTTTGTAACTATACTGGATTCACAAATTGGTTGGCATGAAACCCTTGCATTCAATTAAATTTTTGCATATTATTTGTTAAGTTGTTACGTTGCTTTACCGTGATGCTGTTTATTTGTAGTGTTTATTTTAAGGCTTGATGAAATGTTAAAAGATTTAATTCTCTCTTGTATCCCTTCAGATGTCAAAAAGGATAAAGGAATGCATCTTTAGGATTCATGTTCATCAGAAGAAATTAACCGTTGTGTTGGAGGAGTAGATTTCATAACATTGGTATGAGCTTTTCTCTTTTTGAATCATCATAAGTTTGATGATTTGGTGCTACTGCTTTGAGACTCTGCATATGTTAGTTAGGATTAATGCTAGTTAGAACTAATTAAGTTGTTTTTGTATTAGTATTTGTATTTGATATGTTTCTCTTTGCAATCAAATAACAATGTCTCTTGTCAACATATTTGTAATCCTAACAATATACATTAACAACTTCGCTGCTAAAACCACTGTAATAGGCTTGTTTTTGCTGTTTGGCGCAGTTTCTATTGACAAGCTTTGTTAGTTGTTAGAGCAGCAGTCTCTTTTTGTATGTTTAGTTTTTTAGGGGCTTTCCGTGTTTGTCTCGGAACCTGCTGTTTTTGTTATTGTTCCGTGCGTTCTAATTTGTGCCTTACACCTAGATCAGCTTAATAAAATATAGATGTTTAAAAAAAAAATTAATTCATTCATTTCAAAATTAATTTATTTACTTTTTTAATTAAATTTCGTTTTTAATTAAAATGAATACCAAGGAACTTTTTCGTCGGAAGGTTTTGGTTTTTTAAATTTTAAAATATTTGGCGCTTTTTTTGAAATTCGAAATTTAAAACTTGGCGCTTTTTTGAAATTTTAAAATATTTGGTGCTTTTTTAAAATTTAAAATTTTGAAACACAGGAAAATAATTATAATTTTAATATTTTTTTAAATATAATACATTCTGAGGACAAAGTTCCTCGGAAATGCTAGTCACTTCTATGTCAGCCACAGCATGTGCGTCAGTCTGGGTTTCTGCCGTCACATCTTAATTCCGAGGACATGTTTCCTCGGAAACAAAAGTTCCTCGGAAATTTCCTCGGTATTTGGATTGCAACCAAATATTTTTCCAGGACATGAGTTCCTCGGAAAAAGTTGGTATTCCGAGGAGATTTTGACGATTTCCAAGGAATTTTGTGCCTCGGAATTTTAGTGCTTTCTTGTGGTATTCTTTCAAAAATCTCTATTCGTCTCCTCTTCTTGTGCGGCCATGTTTCTTCTTCCCCTTAATCTCTTCTCTTTTTTTCTTCTTCTTTTCCTTATCATTATTACTTGTTTATGATTTTAGATTTTAGGACTTTCTAATTTTAGAGGAATACAAATATTGAAAAAGTATTTTTCTTTGTACAAAAATAAATTAATTCAAAAATCAATGGGTACACGAGTATGGTATTCATTTCTTGTATTATATGAATTTCTTTTATACGTGTATGGTTTGAATTTCTTGTATTGTCTCCCTAAACTTTGATACAGTGGCTACCTGCGTTACAAAGAAATCTCTTATTTCGTGTATGGTTTGAATTTCTAGAAAATGCTTCGAAGTATAATTTCCTGATTTTCTTTTATTGTTCAATGCAGTATTGCTGCCATGTTTGATCATGAATTTTGATTGCCTATTGTGCAATAAAAAATTTCGGTGCAGATGAAAATATTCATACAGGTTATGTATGGAAAATTGACGTTCCCATTGATGGTTAAAAGTTCAGACACATATCCGATGTGAAGAAGATGATTCAAGTAAGGCAAGGGATCATAGTGCACGAACAACGTTTGATCTTTGACGGCAAGCAACTAGAGGACCGCCATACCCTTGCCAATTACAACATCCAAGAGGAGTCAACCCTTGCTGTTAAAGAAATTAACCTTCTTGTACGCCACATGATGGACTAGATGACCACCACACCATCGCCAATTACCACACCAAGTGTAGTCAGCATCGTCTGCTGTCGTTGGCGACCCTATAAATAGAGAATATCAAAGATTATTATAACTTAAGAGTCTTCGACTTTCACATTTCTTATTAAGGATTTGATTTTTGTTCTTTTTGTTTTTCCTTAAGGAGTATAATGATTTTCTTTTTACCGAGTATGATTTTTAGCAATTGAAAAAGCATATTTACTTTTCAACACTATTTTAAATCGTAACTCTGGCATAGAGTCTGATTCAATTGATAACAGTCAAGTAACTTGAATCCACTCTCTGGGGTTTGAAATAAAAGTGGTGAATTGAAAAGAAATTAGATTTATATGTGATTCTTTGAGCGAAAAATTGGAGGCCATATACAGTATGCCAAAAATTGATCCTGAGGTTTGTTTGCCATGGTGTCATCTAAACATCAATGGATCAAAGGAGAGCTCATAAAAATTAGTTGTTTGTTTCCTTAGTGGAAACTAAAACATCAACATTAGTACTACTTTTAGGGTCAAAAACCGGAACAAAATGTTGGATTGTTGTTTCTCGTCCTTAAATATTTTTAGTATACTACATTTCTTATGATAGATTGTACACACAAATTGCAAAAGAGAACGTGTTTGTGTTTGAATTTGCTGAGGGTGTTCCTATTTTGAAAGTACGTGAGTGAAATACTCTGCAACCTGTGAATGAAATATTTTGATTTTATTTTGTGTAAAAAAAATATTCATAGTGGTTTAAATTTGTCAAAACCAAATTAATTGGTTTGTAAGTAACGAGTTTTGCCTAAAAAAAGCATCAAGGTTTTAATTGCACTTGCACGCATGTTTTCGTGAGGACGATGTTTGTATCATATAGCACGGGACATATCAAATTAGAATGACATTTGTATGAGAGAATGAAAGGATTAAAATGTGAAGCTGAAATTAAAACATAGGTTAAGTGAGTCTTGTGTCATTCGCAGGTGCTTTTCTCATGTTTGTCCCCCCCCCCCCCCCCCCCCAATCCCTTCATGTTCTCACAATAGCCATCTCTCAACATTGGCAATTCCAGCTATCTATCTTTGTCCATCTCCTTGATGTTTCTAAGTTACGACTGCTCATCTTCTTCTGTCTTGTCGTCATTCGCCAGCTTGAACATAGGTTCACCTTGTTTTCAACTGAAGTTGTAGAATAATTTCCTTATAGATAGATGTAATGAATCTTGTTATATAGTCTGTTTGAAGCTCGAGTGATTTGAATCGTCTCAAAGTGTTTCAAAAGAAAGTGTTGAATATAAAAGATATAGGTTGACATTGATTAAAAAGCTTTCAAGTAAATAGTCATAACTGAGTGTAATTTATTGCATAGAAAAGGTACATATGGAGTGAGATGAATGTTGTGTAACAAGAGGAGAGGAATGAGAAAAAATGTTTATATGGACACAGTAATATAATTATTTGTTGTCATTTCATACGAAATCATTTTTATTAGCATATTTCAACATCTACACTAGAGTAAAAGATGAGCTATTTGTTGAGGATAAAAGCATAATGGTAACCAAACTTTCCAGTTGCAAATGTATAGATTATATATGCATAGAAGAATCATAATACAGTTGCAATAAAGGTACGGTTGAAATTTAACCATCACAGTAGTACATTGACACAATGGGAGTAACGTCTTTAAATTTCAAAGTACACGCAATATAGTTAAAAATTATTAATTAGAATAAAATATTATAATATAAAACGAATGTTGTTTGTTGTCGAGCATTTTATCTCAAATTTATACTCTAGCAATTTATCTCAAATTCATCAGTTTTTCAAATGCCAGAAAGGATTGTTAGTGTTTTCCATTTTTCAATTTAAGACACGTTCTTGAAATATCAAAATCAATTTTTATTTTTTTCATTTGATCTTGAAATTCGTTTTCCCTGTTGTGCTATAATAAAGGTTGAAAGGGCTTTTGTTTTCTTGCTGGTGGTTTCATTACTGATTTATTTGTTGGCAGTTTTGGTGCAGACGCAAAATATTCATAATGCACTGAGTTGTAAAGATTACCCCCTTGAGGGTTGATAGTTCAGACATGATATCCAATGTGAAGGCGAAGGTTATTGACAAGGAAACAATCTCAGTGCACCTGCAACATGTGATATTTTCTTCTAATGCTCAAGGATTTAATTTTTTTAATTTTTTTAAATTTTTCTTGAGCTCTGTAATGATCTTCTGCTTGATATGGCTTTCTGCGATTAAGAAACATACACTAGGATAAATTGAAGTCTATTTTTATAATAGATAGATGAAATGACTTATGTAGTATAGTCATATGAAGCGTATTGCAGTGGCAAAGTATATACTTAAGAATTATTTGTGAAGTGATTTGAATCCACTCCCTATGAGTTATTGATGATTCTCTGGGTGGAACAAATGTACATCAGTGACAGATTGTTAGTGAGACTTTGTTGTATTGTATAGTATATGTTACCAATTGTAGTAAACATAGTGACTATATGCTAAAATGTAGGGCAGAGGCAGAAGATAAAATGTTAAGTTTATTCATGCATGCAAGAGTATGGTTACATTGATTTTCAAACAGAAAAGGATACGAAGAAAGAGGGAATATAACTAGCTAGAAGTAGTAAACATCAAGTTTAGACAATCTATTATTAGATCTTATGCAGTTTTATATTCTCGCCAGATGTAGACCCGCGCATTGCGCAGACTTAAATTTGAAATTATTTTTAATCTCTTTATTCACAAGATGTATAATAAAATTGGTTTAAATTTTGTGGGGATATGGGTTGCATTATGACTTCCTAAGTGTTAGTTTGTAAACTTGAAAGAATAATAATTTAATTAAAATGAATTATATTACATGAGTGTGTTTTAGTTATGATCCTTGAGAAATAAACATTAGAGCAGAAGCAACAAACTTTCAGAGTTATGTTAGGGAATAGCACCTCTAAAATAGAGAGCAAAAAATGAAACAAATTATACAATAAATGCTGAGTAAAGATGCAAATGGAAGAGTTTCAAGAAGTGTGACTACCTTCCGTTCATAGTTCTTTGAAAATATTGAACTTCTTTATGGATCTTGTAACCCACATTCTTTATTAGATGTGTTCAGAATAAGTTGAACCAGTGAAATATGTAGAATAAAGTTAGTTACCCTTCAAAGTGCCCAAAGCCAGCTGCTAGACCTTTACCTTCAGATAGATAAATAAAATTACACAAGGAAATAAACAAAACACACAAAGTTTCAAACTTCATAATCAAGTAATAGTTATGTGATTGTCCTCAGCTTCTTCTACACCTAATCTATAACCTTCACAATAAATATTTATGTGATGTAAAGTGAAAATGAAGATTACTCTAATGCAAGACACGACCTTCAGATAATGAAGTTTATAATTCCATTATATATGCGTTGATTGAAACACTTGTACGTTTGCACAACATATCACTTAACACTTCTGATAAAATGTTAGAGGCGCATCTGTTTATTTCTAACAGGAGAAATGGATGCATAACGACGAAGATATAAATGAATTAAACAACTTTTGTTGTATGGATGAATTGTCAACGAATAGTGTAAGAACTAATGAATTTGTAAATGGCCTTTGTGAATTTGAAACAAGAGAAAGAAATGCATAGTGATACAAATGAAAAAAATTACATTTGTTTTATGGATGAATTTTCAATGGATAGTCTAAAAACTAATGAAGATTGAAGAGATAAAAGTCATTTGTGTGTTTCAAAAAGTAAAGAGAGAAACATAATGATCGATAGGAAAATTAAGAAAAGGACAATTATTCTTTGTTCGAATTGTCAATAAAAAGTCTAAAAACCAAAGAAGGGGTAAAGCCACCAAAAATGGTGTAGACATTATAAAAAAATAAAAAATACACCATTGCATGGTCATTGAAATTAGTGGAGTCTTGAAGTACATATAATTTCCTTGCTTAACCTTTTAATCAGACCTCTTACAAATAGTTAGTCTATATGATCATCTAGTAAAATGCAATTAAAAAATAGTTAAGACTACGGATTCAAGAATAGAGGCCGACGACGTGAAGTTTGATCCCTATGACAACTATTGTTAGACGCTTCTATTCCAAGATATTTGTGGGTACTCTAGGTGGATAACTTTTGGCTGCAAGATGGTTTAATGTCACAATTTCCAGAGTTTGTGTTGAGGAATTTTGGGAGTATTCAAACCATTTCGAGGAATCCCTTTGCCGTACTAGAGCTAAATGTCTTCCAGATGGACCAGACATTCTAAGACTTTTTGTTTCATGTCCTGAGGAAATGAGTTGTCTATTTCTGGAGGCACACTGATAGTACATATCGGTTACACTTCCAGTTCTAGTGAGTATCTCACCCCAAATTAGTGGCTCTAGTCGTGGGAGGTCTGCTTAGGCCATCAAACATGGAGGTTCAGATACAGGAGGAGATACTTTGGATACATTGCATCTAGTCGGGAGGGTTAGGACCATGGCATGGCAAATGGTAACACTTGCAATGATCTGTATGGTACTCAGGAGCAAATTGTCTAAGAAACAGAGCCAGTCACTCAGTATCAAGGTGCACGTAGAAGGAGGGTGTTCCAATGAATTTATATGTATTTTTATTTTGCTTGTTTGTTTTTTTATGAATGATGTATATCACAAGTCCGCAACGATTGTCATTTTGAATTTGTATGAATATTTCACTTTTCAATGTTGAACGAATTACATTTTGAATGTTGAACAAAATACGCACAAATTTTATATTATTTGAATGTTGAAAGGATTTTGAAGTGATGAATGTTGAATGTGTTATCTTTTAGTGTTTTTAAGTGTGTTCGAGTGTGTTATGATTGTTTATGTCTTACGCCCAATTCGGTTCACAACGCCTGATCCAAGGATCAGTTTGTAACTCTCGATCTTCAACGAACGGGGTGTAACTCCTAATAGGGTTATTTTTGGGTTTTCGAGGAGTCTATACGCAATTGAAGGTGCCTAAAAGTAATTTTCCAAATAAGACAACAACGGATAAAGAAAATCAGTGGGGGGTTAAGAAAAGGGGCCTTTAAATAGGAAAGGAATCGGTAGCACCAAAAGACAACCGACCACGGAACACCCAAAATCAAGCGAGCAAAGAATCTACAATTTCCATGTGAGTGTTTTGTTAAATTTTATCTTTAGCGACTTGAATTTTTATACTAGAACAACTTGATTATTATTTTAGTCAAAAACTTGATTTTGATTATATAAAATTCTAATAGTTTTTATTCACTATTTGTAAAAAAGTGCAATGGAGCCTGTTGATTCTTCCTCAAAAGATGTTAGAAAGAATAGCTCTGTTCCTCTGATGCTTTTCAACCCTAAATTGCTTGATTGCTGTCTTTGTTTTCAACTCTTACGTATTCCCGTCTTACAGGTATGCATTTGCTTCTTTTTTTTTCTTTTCTGAGAAGAGTTATTTGTTGTTATATATGCAATATGTTTCTCGTCATTAACTATGATACTCTTTTCTAAAATATTTCAAGATTGTATTCAATAGTATATGCTATACACTTCGCCTTTAAGCACGACGTGAAACTCCTCTAAACACTTTGCTCTTAAGCGCCCAGGACTATTCAAAACTTCAAATTTTCAAGTGTTTCTTTTAGGAGGGAACCATTGTTTATGTGTTAAAAATGTTGCATGCTGAAGGATACTAGGTTGTTCATTGATGAAGATTCTTGCCTTTGATAGCTAATTGGGAAGGGATTCTTGTAGGTTGTGTTTGTGAGTTTGGAGGGGAAGGGAGGGGAGGGTTTGGAAAAAAAGAAAAGAAAGGAGTACATGGAAGAAATAGGGGACATTGGGAGGAGGGGCTTATTTTTCTTGAAAATATAAAACCCTCCTCATTTGGGGGAACTAAAAATTGTACTGGAGGATGGTTTTGGAGGGTTTATATGAATTTTTCAAATTTAATATATGTTGTTATAATATTCTTAAAATTAAAAATATATTAATCATGAACATTACTTTATCACTCTCTAAAAAAACACTCTTTCAAAAAATGTGAAAGATTTCTCAAATTTCCCATATATTTATGTCCCCCGAGTGCTCTTCCTTCCCCTCCCCTCTAAACTCCCAAACAAAGCCTTATTCAGTTATCAATGGATTTGATAGCTGCCCTGAACATTTTTGTGCTGATTAAATGTTGAATATCTATGATAAAGCTATGAATTTTTTTGTTGTTATATTTTTGTAATATTGTAAAAAGTTATAGCTCTATTGTTTGTTGGACTTGAAAAAAATAAAGGCTTATGAATATATCCTTTTGTAGATTCATATGGGAGATAAAGAGAAAATGTTGCTGATATGAATCTAATAGAGGCTTGCAAAGTTTTTTACTGTGTTTGGCATTTAAGTTATAGTTTTATGGAATAGTCTATTAATTTATAAGTTTTGGTTTATTATAAAAAGGGATTGGTAGGAGCTTTAGCTTATCAGAATATCAGCTGTTTTTATTTTATTTTATGAATATTATCAATATCATCTTTTACTTATGCTGTTGACCCTTTCCCTAGTGCAATGTAATTTCAATGATCAACTATATATTTCTTACTTCTTACACCCTTAATTGTTATATCCACCATAACATGTTGTATTTGATATATTAATTGTATTCTTATCCACCATAACATGCACCGAGACTTTAGGCCATACATTCTTTTTATTGGTGTGAGCATGATGATGAATTAGTGCTTAGAGATAGTGATTCCATTTAAAAAATCAATTTGTTTTTATTTTAAATGCTTGGATAAGTTATTTTAAGCCTAGGAGACTGAGACTTATTTGCTTTACGTTGGGTTTGAATACTAGTAAGAGTGAAATTTGGTTAATAATTATGAATGTCTTTATTTTTGTATATCCTTCTACTTTTTAGAAGAATAAATTAAGAATGATTAGCTTTATGTTCGTTATACTTTTGATTTCATAATTTGCTAACAAGCCTTACGAAGAAATCTCTTATTTTATTTTATTCTAACAAATGGTTGGACGTCTAATTTGATGTATTTCTTTTTTGTTGCAATTCAGTGTGACAATGGTCATATTATTTGCTCTACCTGCCGTCCTGAAACTAGGATCATGTGTAGCAAGTGCTTATTGCCTATTAACTCAAAACGTTGTAGAGCGATTGAGAATCTATTGCTATCTATCAACGTGTCATGTCGCAATGAAAAATATGGTTGCAAGGAGAAAATAAGTTACACAAGAAAGAGGAAGCATGAAGAAGAATGCATCCATGGGAAATGTTACTTCCCCCTTTCAGGTTGTGACTATGTTGCATCACCAAAAGTGGTGTCTAGGTATTTCAGCTATAGACACGGAGATTCTCAAATAAAATTTTCTTATGGTCACTCCTTCGTTGTCTCCTTGAAGTCTACTGATGAAACCATTGTTCTTCAAGAGGAAAATTACGGCAAACTATTTATTCTCAATAATAGTACTATGCTTTTGGGAAATGCTGTTAATATTTATTGTGTTGGTCCAAACTCTTCCGAGTCTGAGTATAGTTATGATATATTGGCTAGGTCTCAGACATGCAAACTGAAATTACAGTCTATTGCGAAGAGTGTCCAACAGGTTACTTTAGAACCTCTTTCGTCAGAGTTCCTTTTGATTCCATTTGGTTCTGAACCTCTCAAGTTAGAAATTTGCATAACTTATACAATCCCAATGGTACCTCCAATCTCCAATTCTTTACTTTGGTTTGTTTCCCTATTGAAGTCTTATTATTTTCTTATATGTTTTTAATTTATGTTCTAGCATTTTATCTCAAATTCACCAGTTTTTTAAATGCCAAAAAAAGGTTTAGTGTTTTCAATTTTTGGATCACTTTTTGAAATACGAGTCTCAATATTTCTTTTGTTAATTTGATCATAAATTTATTATGACTAGTTGTGCTGTGATAATAGTTGCAAGGGGTTTTGGTTTCTTTTGACTGCTTTGAATTATCATTGATTAATGAGTTGGCAATTGCGGTGCAGATGGATATTATTATAATGACCTTGACTAGAAGGACTTTCTTCCTGAGGGTTCAAAGTTCAGACACAATAGACAATGTGAAGGAGAAGATTTTTGACGAGGAAAAGCTCCCAGTGCACCAACAAATTTTGCTCTTTGCCAAGAAGCGACTAGAGGACGGACGGACCCTTGCCGATTACAACATCAAAGATAAGTCAACCATTGACCTCATTCACCGTCTCGTTGGGGACTAGATGACCACTTTACTACATCCAAGAGCAACCAACGGTCCACCTCATTGCTACCGCCCGCAACCCTTATCATGAAAAGAATCATCGTATAAATAGATAAATAAATCATACTTTATTTATGACATAGAGTGTTTGACTTTTGAATTTCTTGGATTTGACTTTATTTCTGGGGATAACTTTTAGCAATTGAAGATACATATTTACTTTTCAACACGTTCACATATTTACTTTTCAACATCAGTGCATCAAAGGAGAATTAGTGGAACTGAAACAAAAAGTGTTTCGTTGAGTTTATTACCATTGAGTTTATAAAATGTTATCAATTATAAGACGGTATAAGGGTGGGTCGTCGACAATTATCAAAAAACACCTCTTAAAAAATTGTGTTTTTTTGAGAGAAAAAGCATGTCTAGTCAAAGACATTGGAACAGTGACATAATCAGATTAACTTGAAAGATTTAAACTCTAACTACATTGTTTTGAATTCAAATCTTACTAATAATTCTTACTTCTAATTTAGTAGACTCTCTTTATGCTTCTAATTGCAATCCTAATTAGC
The DNA here is from genome assembly GCF_051527215.1 of Medicago sativa. Taxonomy (NCBI): domain Eukaryota; kingdom Viridiplantae; phylum Streptophyta; class Magnoliopsida; order Fabales; family Fabaceae; genus Medicago; species Medicago sativa. The sequence goes on along the minus strand of NC_140756.1, from coordinate 29,906,634 downwards.
TCGTGTTTGGGGATTTCAACATTATTTTGACCTATAAAATGAAAAAATTGGAGGAAATACCTACAACCCAAGCAGCATTGAAAGTTTTAGAAATGTTTTACAAAATTATTGTCTGAGTGACTTATGTTATTTGGGTGATCCCTATACCTGGTCAAATAAAATAAAATTTCACTCACGTCAAAGCCAGACTAGACAAATTCCTCAGTTCTATTGATTAAGATCCTTCTCACCATGTTCTTGCTTCTCATTTCCTCTAGCTTTGTTTCCCCTCCAATTTTTTTTTTTTTTTTTGATAAGCAAGGAATGTGGACAAACATCAAGCGGTATCATCGACATCCCAACTAGGTTGGCACCCCGAAACACCTCCATCCTATGCCACCACATTCAAAAAATTTATTAAAAAAAGGGGGAAAAATAATTACAAAAAGAGGGGGGGACTAGACCAAAACCCTCAAAAGGAAACAGCAAAAACAAAACAGAAAAAATAAACAAAGACAGTAGACCCCGAACAAACAATCAAGGAAATCTGTAATTCGGAAGTCCACATCTATCCCTAAAAAAATCAAGGACCACACCGACGGGGAGAGTGTCTAACAAATGGCACCAGTGATTGCGTGACCCATATTAGCCAACTTATCTGCGCAACTGTTTCCTTCGCGAAAAATATCCTTGGAAACAGCCTTGTAAATGAGTAAGATCAGCCCAAAGTTGTCGACGCTTCACATAATAAGTACTAGCATAAATTGCAGCAATATATACAGTTGACTGATAACAAGAAATCTCCAGAGCAATGCATTGATCAGACAGAAAAATAACTGTTGCACATAAATCATTACCCCAAAGAGCCCAAAGATTGGGAAGCAAAGGGCCTCTATTATTAATGCAATATTTAGACACTCCTATAGTAGGCCAATACCAAGCAGGAATTTGTGCAAAATTAACCATTGGTTCCGCCACAAAAATTAAGGAAGGTTTGTGTGATAAACAGAAATTTTTCAAAGCAATTCGAGTTTCGGAGTTACCGATACCTCTAACATTCCAAAAGAGGATATTCATTGAGCATTGAATTTGTTATCTCCCCGTGCACGGGATTTAGGAGGCTGCTTTGTCATTATCTGTTGAACCTTAACTTTCTGTTTCTGATTTCTTGTAAGCACCGGAAGGGACTTGTCAGACTTGGACTGAGATTGAGCTGCTTCCGCTGCTGTCCTTGCATCATACTCTCGGACTCTTTCCCACAAATCAAGACCATGTTGGATATTTTTACTAGGGTGAACCTCTTGTCGTTGCATACCCACCACCTCTTGAATATCAGCCGTAGGTAAACAAGCTACCTCCAGAGGAAAAATTTGCGTGACTGTAGGGTCATTAGTCATTGCAACCACGTCCTGCAAAGTATGAACCGGAACCTCATGCATGTCATCATGCTCATCATTGGATGGCCTTGTAACAATCTCACGAGCACCCTTGGGACTCTCCTCCAGCTCCCTTGGGCTCACATGATCTTGTTCCACACCATCCTGAAGTGGTTCAGAAACATCATCAGTCACTGGGGTCACCAACGACGTCTGAGTTGTCTATTCCACCCCGTTAGGTCGTATGTCCTCACACCCAAGAGGGGATGAGTGTGTACCACGCTCATTAGATTCCTTGGGACTCGTCCCCAGCTCCCGAGGACTCATATGATTGTGTTCCACACTATCCAGAAGCGACTCTGTATCTGCAGTTACCAAGGGGTTCGCCAACTCCTCCCTTGGTTTCTGAATCAACTTCGTCGATTCTACAGGTTGCACGTCAACGTGCGCATCAGGGGAAACAAGCTCAAGCACTGGCCTATTAAGTGGCAACTCTCTAGGAGTAATTAAATCAAACACATTGTGAAGAGGAATGCTGAAATTATTAGACTTGTCGAATTGTGTAGTAGCCACAATAGATGAAACAACCGGCTCTAACTGTGGACTGCGATTCAAAGAAGGGGCAGCAATTGAAGCCGGTAAAGCCAGTGACACTGAGACCAATGAAGTAGGTACAGGTGTAGAAGAAACCTGAGCTCTCTGTGTGGTAAGAACAGTCGACACAACCGGGATAGGAACCCATGTCCCGTTGTTACCAATGGCCGAAGAAGAAGCACCCACATCATTACTACTTTTGTTTTGCCGAGGAGGATGTTTAGGTGCAGCCTCGGCAACAACAATTTGTTTCCCACGGTCATTCTTGTCCTTTGGTGGATGCGGATGTAACCACCGACATGATGAGACACTGTGTCCTATAGAATAACAGTGCTGACAAAACAAAGGAAGCCTCTCATATTGCACCTCAACCTTGAAGGCAAAACCCTCCCTTTCAACAAGAATTTCTTCATAAATTCGCTTTGAGAGGTCAATGTTGACAAGAATTCTCGCATAGTGTCCAAAAGATATCAATTGGAGTCCCTACCGCACTAGCAATTTCCTTCAACGTTCTCTCCCTCCAATACTCTTGAGGTAACTCCATCAAGCGTATCCAAACCGTTCATTAGTCTGTTTTTGTGTCTGATATTTGAAATCCTTTGTCCATTGTGAAAACCGTAACAGACCCGGCTTGAGGTTAACCGTACCTAGGGCCCATATTTTCCTATAATCATCCGCCGTTTGTTAAGGGTCAGACGAGCCCTTAATGCATTCTTGCAATCTTCTAAACCCTTATAGTATTCTTCTTGACCGATTTTAATGCTCAAAGCATCGCCCTTAATACACGGTGTGGGTAAGGGCACTTCTTCAATTTTTGATGCTCCCGATAGAGCTGCTGCAAAAGACTTAGGTGCCATTGAAACCGGTGCTGCAGCAGATTGCACCATGGCTGAAACGGATGGTGCAGCTTCGGACACACACGGCCAAGGGCACGTGTATGCCATCTGTAGTCCGTTGACAATTCACCAGAACGATTCTAATATTGATACACGCGTGACTCAACCTTTGTAATGTCCAATGGCATTAGCGCGGTTGCGCGACCTCAATTGACAGAATCAAATTCAGAGAATTGTTGTAATCACTACTACAAAATACCCCCTTTAATAGCACTTATTTTGGCTCTTAATAGCGCTTCTCAAGCGCTAAGAAAGCCCCCGCTATAAAAGGTCAGGAGCCTATAATAGCGCTTTCCAAACGCTATTAAATAGCAACACGTCAATAGCGCTTTCAGAAAAGCGCTAATATAGCCTTATTCTAGTGCTATTAAAGTAGCTTTTCTAACAGTTGTTTCTTAGCACTTTCTGAGAAGCGCTATCGTAGCCTTTCTACTCAAATAGGGGTTTCTTAGCGTTTTACGAAAAGCGCTAATAAAAGTTGCGTATTTTTTTTAAAAAAAATTTGTAAACAAAAATGCTATAATTAAACGCTATAGTAAGATACTGAAATATGAATATAGCAAATTACATTCATGATAATCTCATTACAATCTTCAGAATTCATTCCATAAAAAGATAAAAGTACAAAATAAAGATGAAGATGAGGGGGGACATAAAACCAAAACCCTCCAAAAAGTACTAATTTGGGAAACCAGTCTTGTTCCTAGCAAATTCTGCCAAAATCTGAGAGGCAATTCATTGTACCAGAAATGTGAGGATAAAGCAAGACCAACGTTAGCTAATATGTCTGCACATTTGTTACCCTCTCTATATATATGAGTAACCTGAAATCTATTCAACAAAAACAAACAGTTATCCCACCTATTTCTTAAGCTCCAAGGAACTAGCAGTCTCCAGCCAAAGACTGCCAATGATGCATATGAGCCAGCTCTATGGCTACCATTGCTACTATTAATTGTGCATTCAAAGCTGAACATTGACCAATATTGATAGTAAAGGCACCTAAAAAACCTGAGTCAGAATTTGTAAATAAGCTCCACAAGCAGCTTTATCAGAGCTGGCAGCACCATCAGTGTTGCATTTTACCCAATTTAAGTTTTTCAGCAATATAGTCTCCTGTGTCATATAATACGAAACGAAAAATTAATTAACATGAAAAAGCTTCTCAACAAAACCTCAAGTTGTTCTTATAGGATAAAGGCATAATTGCTTATCATATAACTAGCATGACTTAGTATAGAGCATCACTTTGGACAGACCCATCAGTTAGTAACAAGCCCCAAATAAAACAATACATAGAGCAAGTAACACTAAGTATAAAAAGTCATCACGTGTTCAGATCAAACTCAGCTTCCAAAACAAAATAAGATCACTTGAATTTAATAATATTAAGATCATCTCATATGCTTTTGACCAAAGACATGATACATATAACTCACAAAATCAGTTAGTAACAAGCCCCAAATAAAACAATACATAGAGCAAGTAACACTAAGTATAAAAAGTCATCACGTGTTCAGATCAAACTTAGCTTCCAAAACAAAATAAGATCACTTCAATTTAATAATATTAAGATCATCTCATATGCTTTTGACCATAGACAAGATACATATAACTCACAAAATAAAGAGTACTTCGAAACATGTACACTGATAACTAGAAGAAGAAAAAAAAGTGATTCCAATATCATAGTTTTATCAAAAAAGGAGTGATTCCACTATCATAAAATTGGTAAAAAGGTTAGATCATTCAAACACTTATAAGTAACAAACTACCCGTGGATGGGTCAAATCACCTTCCTATGCCTTCCAAATTCCCATATCAGCAAGTTGCAAATAATTATGTCAAGCGATAGTTACAAGAGGGTGATATATTATGGTAGCTCATGTCACTAGTGTAATTACTTCAAAGTATCATACATTAATATAAATTTTATCAAATACTTATTCTATACTCCACATATACACATGTATACTTAGAGAGGTGACTCAATCAGTCAACATTTGATAAAATTTGTTGAGTTATTTTAATGATGATTTTGTTGATATCCTAACATAGAAATGAAAATAGAATATGATGTATACAAAAACTAAACATTTTCTATTTTGATCACAAGTATTATATATTGTGATAGATTAACATATATGGTAGCTACATGCATGAACTTCAACCTTCAGTTCTAGCCATATGATTTTTCATCAAACAATACTAAAAAATATTAACAAACCTGAAAAAGGAAGGATGGTAGGCTTAACCATTCTTGTATTATAGAAGAATTGATAGATAGTTGTTTCCACACTTCTCCAATCACCACTGGTTATCACCACTTGTTAGCAATCCTGGGACACCAAAGAAACTAGCTGTTCAAATATTGCATAAAAACCAAATACATTGTTCTGCCCATAATAAGCATAAAGACAAAAGGGTTCCTAACACGCTTCCTCTCTTCAAGCAAATCTTCAAAACCATGTACCAAACTATCCATGCTCTCAAGTTTTAACTAAGCTCTACTTTCAATCTGCATCTATTAGTATAACAACGTCATCATACTGAAATATAACAAGGACAATCAATAATATTTTTTTGAACGGCTAATCAAATTTTATAAAAATGTATGTTCCAAACACAAGACGAATACGGAGAAGACTACAGAGAACTACAAGAGTCGGCCAGACCATGCCAAGGAATTCAAATACAAATTGATTCTGCTGTTTAGGACAGTAGTCACTAAACCAGCGAGAGAAAAAACACCCGCCTATGATGGTTGTTTACAAATAATGCAGAAACATGTATAGTAGTTAAAACATGGCAAGTAGAAAGTTTTACCTACTGTTAGTATACCTAATCATTCAAAAAGTAATGATCAAGCAAATAATTATCCCAATGGCATACAAATTTATTCAGTATTTAATAAAAAAAAAATCATGCAAATCAATATGCCAACTAAAACAAGTAAATTCAGGCTTCTCAATTTACAGTTCAGACGTCATAAATATACAAGTTTTCTACTTAACTCTAGCATTTATAAATTATAAACTTTTTCCCCACAAAACCATTATTTTTTTTTTACCAAATCAATGGATTTCCCTGATTATAAACCTTCTGAACTCTTCTGATTCTTAACCAAGAATTAAACATCAGGGAGCTCTTATATATAATCTGAAATGAAAACAGCTTATACATAAGTTCTTGTATAAAACAACTTATACATAAGTTCTTATATTTTTAAGAATAAAAAGCTTAAGAATATCATTAATACAAGGAAAACAAATTACAAATGCTTATTAAGACAATAACCCCGGAAAGCACCAGTATCTGTACCTCCCCCTAAAAAACTATACCCGCCCAAAACAGGGCCAACACACCCGAATAGATGTACAACACAACTAGCCCCAAAAGAAAAAAAAAAACTCCAACAGCTCAAAAGAGCCTGACAACAACCAAAACTATCGCTAAAGCCATAAACACAAACTCTGTCAAAACCACCAATACTTTAGCCTACTAAACCTCATTCAAAAAAACCCAAGACAGCAGTCTTGCACAACACTCGTAGTAATCAAACAAACAAACAAATACAGTCAGCAAAAGGGAGGGCCAACCGAAATTTACACAAGTTAACAACTTATTAATATACATAACTTCTTATATAAAAACAGCTTATACATAAGTCCTCATTGTTTTTTTTTGTTGATTATAAAAACAACTTATACATAAGTTCTTATATGATAACAACTTATTAAATAAGTACTTAATTAAGTGGAATTTCTACATAATTTCTTCACAAAGTCACAAACAAACCTGTTACCAGAAAAACCTAAAACCTCCATCTCAATCTCATTTTCTTGCCAAAGTTACTTATCAAATTAAACCCCAAGATTTTCTTAAATAAAACCACAAGATTTTCTAAAAATCTCTAACCAAAATAATTTCTTACCATTCTTGAAGGACAAATGGAGAAAACGACGACGGCGACGACGCGTGCTCATTCAAACAGGAACAATAACGAACGAGAAATTTGAATGAAGAGGGTGGGGTTTATTGGCGCACCATCTTTCTTCAAACTGCTAAGCTTCTGACCTTGCGCTAAGGCTTGAGGGTGGGGTTCAATGAGTTTTGGGGTTTGGGATTTTGCAGGAACAACGATGAAGGATAGACGAAGCGATGATGAGATGAATCGATCACTGATGGTGCCGTTTCAAGATAGCGCTGATGCGAACTGGGTATGAACATGAAGGTGCCGATTTGGGGTTTTGCAAGAAGGATGATGAAAGTGTCGATCTGGGTTTTTGAAGGATGATGAGATGAAGGTACATATCTAGAATGATGAGATGAAGGTGCCGATCTGGATTTTTTTGTGAAAGTGATTTATTTTTTTTGAAGGGTTTTCATGAAGATGAGTGAGAGATATGGATTTTTTTTTATGTGAGGTGGAGTGGAGGTGGGTGGGTACGTTTTGGTGGAAGTTTTGTCCTTTTTTTTTTAATTTGATGAAGCTAAAAAATAGCGTTTTGTTGAAAACGCTATCTAAGTATAGGAGAATAATAGCGTTTGTTCGAAAGCGCTATCTTTGTGAAGCTAAACAATAGCGTTTTCATAAAAGCGCTATGTCATCCAATTTATAACTAGCTTATATTAGCGCTCGTGGGAAAGTGCTATAACAGGTCTATGGGATGCCTTTATAATAGCGTTTATAGAGAAACGCTATTAAAATTGCGCTATTAAAAGCCAAAATTGTAGTAGTGAATTTGCGATGCAAATGAAAGCTACACAATTAAATTTTGATTGAGGCAAAAAAACAAACACTTGTAGTGAGTGGCTTTGGAGTTTGAAACAAAACCACCAAAGTGTAGATGAATGGAAGCAAAAGTGGATTCAATAGCAACTAGCACACGTGAATGAAATCAATCCACCTTATTGATAACTAGCTTCAATCAATTGAGACAAAAATGAAATGGAGAACGGTGCTGGAAGAAACCCCTCCAATCATCTTACACTACAAGAAAGTTGTCATTTAGCTTCAATAATTTTAGCTTCAGACCATTTCTGATGCTAATTTTGCATGTTAGTGTCTGTTTAGCATCAACAAATTATGATGCAAATGTGTTTTTTGCAATTCATTTATTTTATGAAGTTTAGCTTCATTCATATGGAAGCTATTTGCTGATGCTATATTTTTTAATTTAATTATCTAATTAGCATCCACAAAATCTGATGCTAAATTAGATTTTTCTCATTTTTTTTATCTTTTTTTTTTGTCAATATTAGTTTCCACACATTTTTTCATTTTTTTTGGCCTAATTTTTTCACACTTTCACTAAATAAAACTTTCTCAAAATAACTTGGAATCAAACATCTTTAACCTAAATCAGACAGATTTCACCAAAACCACAATTCGACAAAATAGTGAGGTATAATCACGATTTCACACTCCCAAATCAGGATTTCACTTCTCAAACCTATAATCATAATTCCTTAATTTGTTTTCATTCTCGCTTCGTACTCGTCGGGAGGGGTAATCGTTTGCTTGTTTGCTGTAATCGTTTGCTGCTCATTTTGCTCTTGCTCTTGATTCTTCAAAACGGTATGTTTATTTTCTCTCTTAACTCCTTTGTTCTCTTGTTCACCATTGCCCTGTTCGATTTTACTCACCCAAATCACGATTTATTGTTTTGTTCGATGTTGATGGGTTCTGTTTCTTTCCTTTAGTTTTTAGGGTTTGTGGGTTCTAAAGATATTTGATTTTTTATGGCATTTTGTTTGTGGTTTATTGTTTTTGATGGTCTCTTATGGTTTCTAGGAATGGGTTTTGTTGTTTGGGATTTTTTTGGGAATTTTGTGGTTTGTGGTTTGCGGTCTTGAGATGCTATGCTATGTTTATTCTTTTATTCCCATGAAATGTGTGAAACAAATGATTTGTGCCTTTTAAAACATTATTTGTTTATCCAAAGAACACCTTAAAACCCACAAAAGTCAAAGTCATTCCCAAATAGTATCCTTTACTGGGTCTGCATAATCTTTTTTACTTATTTATTTTAAACTTTGGGATTTTGGATTTATTTAAGATCTTTACTTAATTAGTATGGCTGGAATTGGATCCTAAGGGCTAATAATAGCACAGCAGAGGGAGCAGCAAAGATATTAGCTGCGGAGGATCCAATTTAGTATGGCTGAAAATAACCCTGCTCCGGAGATGATTCAAACAGCAGTAGCAGCACCTCAAATTTTTGCAGAAGACTGGGTAGCTTGCGACAGTTGCCAGAAATGGCGGCTTCTACCTACCAGTGTAACACCCGATCAACTGCCAGAGAAATGGTTGTGTAGCATGCTTTATTGGCTGTAAGTTGCTTCTTCATATTGGTTGAAATTATGCATGATCATATTATTTTAGATGTCTATATAGCACCAACACTTCACATTGAAGCCGTATTCGGTGTCTGACATGTAACACTGACACGACATTGTCACATATGGTTACATTCAAATAATTCATTGCCTGAAAATATGACTGTTGTCGAAGTCAGTGTCATGTCCGATGTTCTTGTTTGTGTCGGTGCTTCCTAGCTGGATGTTTTAGTTAGGATGATGTTGTATTATCAACAATAGTTAAGGACTATCTTGAATGATATACCAGTTACCATTTTTTTCCTTCCATTTTCTCCATTTGTGCTTACTTTTGAGTGCGCTCTATGTTTCATTGCCCCATTGCTCTCCTGAATTTGTTAGGCCTGGGATGAATTCTTGTGACATCAGTGAGGATGAGACAACAAAGGCACTGTATGCTTTATATCTAAAGCCAATGTCTGAGGGTCAAAATAATTTGCAAACTCATGCCTCTGAAACTGCATTTGGTGCGAGCTCTGCTGATGCTTAGAAGTTTGGACTGAATCAGAAAAGTTCTGGTTCATTAGATTATAAAGGACTATAGGTAGGGACACTCTTCAGTAACTATCCACTTTTATGTTGTCGTTACATGAGTTATATTAAATTATGGTACAGTTAATTTGTTTTTCAATAATGTCGTGTCTTCAGGTGATCATACTTATTGAGAATGTCTAGTATTATGCTGAGTTAATGGTATTCTGCTTGTAGTTGTATAAAACCGGATAACCTTGTACTTCATAAAAATAGTCATATCAAGCTTTTAGCTTATGTAAGACTCTGATGACAAGTATTCAACAATATGCATACATTTTCTTTCTCAACACTTGTTTTATCATTTTTATAATCCAAATAGAGAGTATGCTTATGAATTTGTGTTCTAATATCATGATATTTTCTAGGGAACAATTACGCTGAGCAATGTTGAAAGGAGGTTAATGCACTGCGAGACTATATCATACTACTTAAATAATTTTGTAACTGTTATTAAATGATTTTATTTTTTGAGGATTTGTTATCAAAGGATGGATGGTCTCTACTTATGAGTATGTGATTTAAATTTGGTTCCATGTTTATATTTTGGTTATGCATTTTTGTAAAAAGATAATTTTCTTGTAGTGTTATGTGGCTTTGCTGACAGAGAAAAGAATGGGGAACCATCAAATCTGAGTAGAAAGAGTGAGAAGGTTCAATAACTGATTTAACATATGTTGCAGTAATGGTGTATGTATTTTGGCCAGTTACTCTTTTGGCGTATGATATTATATTTGTAGAATTTATGCTAAGGTGATCACAGCGTGTGTCTGGTGCTTACTAATGCCGTAGAGAAGTCTCATTTGCACTATGATGATATTGTGTATTGCTGCAATTTGATATATTTATTGTAAGGGGCAAGCTTGGGTGTTGGGACTATGCATTTAGAAAAACAAGCTTAGGGTGTTTTCTGGTATTTTATAATGAAAAGGGGCTAATAATGTAACAACAAAGGATACTGGAGCTAGAGCAAGTAGATTGTGTGTGTCGTAAATTTTAGAGTACATAATTCATTTTCTACTCGCAAAAAAATGTAGCAACAAAGAGGTATGCATTTGTTATGTTATCATGGAGCTCATTGTATCTGTTATGAAATGGATGTGATTTAGTGAGCTGAGACTGTCTCCTATTGAAGCAATTCTTGTGCTAATATATATTTCATTTACAAAAAAAATTGAGAAAATTACACTCCTCGTCATTGAAAGAGAGAATGAAATAAATAACACTTCTGGTGTCATGGTTACTGCAGTCTAATGTGGCCATAATGATGTTCTAGAAATGTACACGAGATATTCCCATAACCTTTTTGTTTTTTCGATTCTCTTTTCCTGCATTTTGTTTGTTCGTAGGTGTTTTCTTTTAGCGTTCAACAGGCGTTAATATTAACACTCCGTCAACTTTAGTTGTGGAAGGAAGTGTATGTTATTTACAATTTTTTTTACTGATCTTATAAACTCCTGTTTTTAACAAACAAGGACACAGATTAAATATTGAGATTATGATAAACTCAACTTCATCGTGAAGAGCTTCATATCAAAGGAAGAAATAGGATTATCCATCATATTATTAAACTCCTCTTTCATTGTTCACCCTAAAAGGAAGAGCTTCGTATCAAAGGAAGAAATAGGCAATTTCCAGCCGAGTTATCTACCTCAAGTAGTTTTTGGGCTGAGGGAACATCCTGAAATCAGAATGCCTTCCTTGTATAGTAAACCAAAGGACGGTCAAATAAGGCTCTTGGGATAAGATACTCCTCAAGAAACATGATACCCTTTGATAAATCAGAGATTCAAGGATGCAGGGTAATGTTTTCCTCAATAGGGTTCGCAATCCAAATAAACTCGGTTGTTGGAGCCTAAAAAAGAGGAACAATAGGACTGTAATCCTTAGCACCCTCACAAGATTTTTTTCCCGTTTTCAAGCTAAAAATAATCTAGAACGCATGATTAGAGAGAAGGTGTGTGCTTAGATCCATATAAATTTGGAGGATAATATAGAACGTGGAGCGCCAATACAACAATCACGTCTTTAATTGTAGGCCACATGTTGATGGATATTAGAAATCATTGTTCAAAGCTATTAGTCAAATTTTCTACTAACTTTCAAGTTCGACAACAAAATCTTTACATAATTTATAGAGTAATCGAGACCAGTTTAACGGTGATGATATTCGAGGTGGATTCAAAATAAGACATAAGTAGCATAAAATATAATAAGAAACATCAAATTGAATATAGACCTTTTATTTATGTTTAATGTTGGAGTCTTTTGATTTTTCATCTTTACTCTTCAGTTGAGTTTACCGATAATGATCATCTTAACAATTTATGATATGTTCGGTGAAGACGAATGATGCTCACGGTGGCGATGAAGTCTTCGCGGTGGAAAGGAGGCTGTCTGCAGGCACATCAGGACTCCAATGCTCAAGTCAGTGTAGAAAATGAGGTTGAATGTGTAAAAAGTGAGGGAAAATGAATCGTACCTTGAGGATGACGCGTCATCCTTATATAGAGGATGGAGACACTACTAGAAAACACGCCATCAGTGACTGATTTAGCGACCCAAATAATTTAGTCACTGTTGAGACCGAATCGGAGACTGAATATTTTGTTTTATAACCAAATTTTCTTGAGTCACTGAATTAGTCGCAAATTATTTTAGAGACTGATTTGGTGATGGATAAATCAGTCACTAATGGGTTTGGTAATTCCAAAATATATACCTTTATTTTATTCTTTTTTGCAGCTTTATTAAATAACAAAATTAAACTTTTCTCACTCACAATTTCATTCCAATCTACTTTAATTTTCAGGAAACAAAACTAACAGATCTAAACCCTCACTGAGAACCTTTCCAATTCTTTCTCAAATCTTCTTGATTCTGAACTCAAAGACCTTAGAACCCTCACTCAGAACCTTCACCATTCAGAATCGTAACCCTAAATCAACAACAAACCCATATCCTTTCCACCATGAATTTTCTATCGATTCCCTTTCTCCACCATGATTCACGGCCATACAAATCAATATCTGGTTCTGTTTCTCATATACAAAATGAATCTGTACTCAGGTAATTTCCCAAAACGTTCTTGATTTAAAAGGTTCAGAATTAGAGGAAATCTTTTTAATGTCTCACAGATCTAAGGTAAAAATTTGATGATGAGTATTTGGGGAAATCTGCCATGGAGTTTGCTTCAAGGAGGGATATGGCTAAGGTTGCTGCTTCCTTGGAATTTGGAGACATAATGATAGGTTCGCTTCCTATCTATGTTTTCTTGAATATTCTGTTAATTATCTATGTTGTTAGAATGATATGTTACTTATCTATGTTTTTAGAATGTTCTGTTAAATTCATCTATATAATTAGAATGGTTAATGATTTGGATATAAAGTATTCCCTAAATCAATTATCTATGCTCTAGTTTGGAAGTAACGTTTTAAGGTGTTGTGTGTTTGTGACTTTTCAGTGTTGTGTGTTTGGTATTTAAAGTTCAGAATTTTTTTTTTTTTTGAATCTATCATTTTTAATGGTATGAATGCGAATTCATTAGATCTGGGTCATACATCTCCAATTTTGAAGAAAGTCTTTGATCTCAGTATCAAAGTTTAGGTGAATGAATCATAACTCCACTTTATTCTATGTTATTGTTTATTAATTTTCAATAAACCACGGCCGAGTCCTCTCCGAGCCTTGATATTTTGAACTCTATTCAGCTTGTTGGTATGGTTCTCATAGAAAACCTAAATAAAACGATTCTCAGATGTAAAACTTTAATTGAAAATGAAAAGGCAAACAAGTTTACATATGCTGTTAATTTTGAATCCACTCTTAAAAAGGAGCTTCAAGTCATTTTCTTGGAGTCTTCCAATAAGTCTTTAAAATTTGATCATGTATGTAGGCCACGAGATAACCAAGGTATAATATAGGAGTTACAACTTTTGATATTGTTGCTTTGAATTATAATCTTTTCATTCTCAAAGCTGAACAAATGTTTGTATTATGTTATAATGATGCAGAGGCATAGACATTTTAATGTAGAAACTCGACCATTGAGTAATGACCTCTTCTATAATTCTACTTAAAAAAATTTAGTGTTTAAAATGATTGAAGAAGAGGTGCAGAACAATGAATTAATCTCTTTGTTTAATTTGTACAGTAAAGAAAAGTAACTATGTTAGCTCATGAAATAGCGTAGTGAACTCTTCTGTAATTCTACTGAAACTCTTTGGTTGCTAACACTGTTAAAGTGTGTTTTTGTGGTTTTTGTGAAGTGAATTGAAGCAAACATGAAGATACTGAAGTTATTGTTATTTGTATCATGTGTGTATTGTTTAATTCTGATGTGTGTATTGTACTTTTGTAGGTCATTTCATTCATTCAGCTCATCCTCCTATCTGATTCCCTCCTCTGTTACCACGAGGAGCAGACCATTGGAAAAGGCTAACAACGACTCATTCGCTCACCCTCCCTTCTATTAATGGTTGAACTAGGTAATAAGCTAAACCTTATTTTGGGCCTTTTTTATTCGAGTTTTGAGGCAGATTTTATAGTTTTTTTGTTTTGTTTTTCTTCTTTCTCTGCTGAGTTTTTACATAATTTTCATCTTTGTGAAACTGTTCTGTTTTGCAGGCCTTGTATTTTGTGTGCACTGGTTTTTTATTGATTCAATGTGTGTACTGGTTTTTGTTCGTTCAATGTGTGTACTAGTTTTTGTCCGTTCAATGTGTCACTAGTTTCAATTGTGGATAGTAACCTTGTTATACCATATAGCCATTTTAATGAATTAGTCTTTCTTTCATTATAGCATTTGTTATTCCATAAAAAAAACCCTGGCAGTAACCTTTGAATGAGTGAAAGATTTAGCCAATTTATTAGCTATTTTACAAACAAATAGAAGGTGTGTTAATGAATTGTTCATATATATGGTGAAGATACCTTAGTTTTTCTTTATTTTAACCTTTTCTTTTTCTTTGTTAATGTTGAGTTTTCTTGAATAGATCAAATACAAGACAAAATATTACATGTTAACATGTTTTTAATTTACAATCTTTATTTGGTTGGACAAAACATAATGACACTAAACCAAATCCTTTGCAATTGTTTTTTTTGCACTCACGTTCATTGCAAGGAGGACACTTGGGTTGATAGAAGATTGGAACATTATGTACTAATTTTAATATAGTTCATTATTTATTGATTTTGCCTAAAATTAATGTGATTCTTTCTAATAATTTATTCTATTTGGGAGCATTTGAAACTAATATTTTTATGTAGTTCAATGTAGGCTATACGGGGCATAGTCCTTGTAATTGAGCATCTGAGACTAACAATGATATTAATTGTTTTCTTAAAATTTCAACCCAAGCCATATACCAGAGACCATGATGATGTGGCTGATGATAGCTAGTAAGGATGGGAAAAGAAAGAATTGACTTAGAATTATCATCATGGTTTTTATTATGATGCAAATCAACCTTATTTGTGTTTGTATGTTATATTGTGTCTTTCATATACTAAGTATATTATGATGTTATGTTTGTTGATATTAGTAGGTTGTGATCAAGAATAACATTGGAGTTATGGATGCAAGTAATAATGGGGATTCATGCGTTCCAACCAAGCATATGCGGTTCATGGTTTTGGCTTTTCTTCTTTATTTATTGATAAAGTTAGTTTCTCAAGTTTGTGTAATACAAATATACGATAGGCTAAGTCTTATCTAATGGTATATATTGTTTGTATAGAGTTTAATACACAAATGTATATTTTGTTATGTATTACATTTATATAAATTTAGAGGTAAAATCATATTTCGACAGGCTACATTTTTTTTTGGCTCAACATAAGTTAGAGACTGATTTAGTGGCCGATTTTTTATAACTTGATAAATCGGTCACTAACGCAGTCACCAAAATTGGTGACAAAACCAGTCTCTAATACAAGTCTCTAATTTGGTCGCTAAATCCAGTCACAAAATCTGTCTCTAAACTCTTGAGCCCTATATCGGTCTCTATTGCGGTGTCTAAATTCTGTCTCATATTCGGTCACTGATTTTCGGTCGCTATTTAGGTCACAAAGGATTAGCGACTAGCATATTAACCACCGTTAATTTTGGTCACTAATTGGGTCACAAACTCCGTTAGTGACCGATTTTTGTAATATAGCGACTGAATATTCGGTCTCTAAAAGACTGATTTCTTGTAGTGAGACGCTAACTGCTTCCGAGAATTGCAGCGCCTCATCAGGAGGCAGTTAGAGGCCACATGTATGGCATGATATGCACGGGAGCGTGCTTCAATAAGGTAGGGTGTATTGTTGTGAGTGTATTCCTTTAGGCGATGCGCCTTAATCTAGTGGAGGTTTAGTCCACATATCACCATAGGATTGACCTTCTGTCCGGTCCAGACCAATTTATATAGTGACTTTACAATTATTTGTATTTATATAAAAAGAGAGTACTATGTTTTGATTTTCTATAATTTTTACCCTATATTAAACTATTTTATTTAAGAAAATTATCCTTCTTTATCTATAGGAATAATTGAATTTTCCCAAATAAAAGAAACTAAATAATTGAATTTAACTAATTTCTATTTTGCAAAATAATTAAATTTGATCTAATCATAATTTAGAGTTTTAATCAAATCAAATTTTAATCTTAAATCAATGTTAATAAATCTAATATAAATATTATAATTCTAAAATTTAATTTATAAAAAATGATAACAAAATGAAATGTTCATAAAAGATCATGGCAAGAGCAAAATTCAAACTTGGGTTTTCTCTAATGATCCATCTTTAAGCAGAACTCAATATCCACTTAAGCTTATTCACTTGATCAAAATGGAATACATGACGATTTGTCTTCATTATTTAAAAGATAATAATTTAAACAGAAAAAGTAAAAGGAAAATTGTGGGGAAAATGTATTTGAAGGAAAAAGTAGGGGTGTTCACGAGTTGGGTAAACCGTTGATACAACCTTACATGCATTTTACCTGAACCTATTCAAGTTAGGTCCAAACTAAACCAACCCATCAAACTTGAAGTCGTTTCAATAAAAATGTTAAATTTTCAATAATATTTAACTTTGTTAAAGACTTTTATTTGTTAAATGTTGTAGTTTTTTAAGTAAATTCAAATGTTTATTTTTTTTTTGTAACAAAAAAAGGCTGAAGCCCTGAGACATTAACATTTTAAATACTACTTCCTTCGTCCCAAATTATACGACGTTTTGAGCACTTCACAAGTATTAAAAAATGTAATTAATTTTGTTTGGATAAGAGATATTATGTATTGTTTTACAAAATTCTCCTTAATAAATTTTAGAGGTAAGATAAATTAACGAACTGGAAGAAGATAGAAAAATAAATAATTAAGGGTCTAGTAGGAAAAGTAGCATTTAATACTTCATTGGTATTTTTTTCCCAAAGCTACTTATAATAATTTGGGACGGAAGGGGTAAAATTTAATCTACATGTTAGAATTTTCATGAAATTGAACGACATCTAATTATCAATAAAAATGTTCTATAAGAATATATAAAGGAAATTCATAACTTTTTGGGCTTGATTTTTCATTATTTCATCAGTTATATCCTTTAACAAATTTTCTTTTGAGAATGCTATATTATTGATGTTATTGAAAATGATAAGATTTTTTTTGTTATATTTTCTATATGATAAAAGATAAATATGGTTTGTAACTATTTAAAAGTCACAAACATCTATACGTATAATTTTATATCAAAAAAATCTATAAATATAATTTTAGAGATTAATGATGGTGGGTTGACAATTCAAAACAACTTTGCACATACAACTAATCAAAACATTCAGAGTAGTCATGTAAATTAAAAATATTAATTGATATGGCAATTTTAAATGTTTTCATTAGTTGTGTGTACAAAATTATTTTGGACTGTCGACCCACCACTACTAAGCTCATAATTTTACTAAATAAATGAAAACTTCATAAAAAATATTGATTTTAATTTACACACGTTAGCGTAGTAAAAAAAAGGAGAACATACAAGAATATTACTAATTACAAACAAAGGGGCCAGAATAGAAAACCTAACATTCAAATTCAATACTGTCTTCTCTTTTCTCTCTGACGGCCGTGAACAGAAGAATGAGTAGGAAGATAACTAGCAGCTCCGTTTCTGTATGTGTATAATATGAATTTCTTGTTATGTTTCCCTAGATTTTATAAAGTGTTCATATTGCGCTGCCTGCTGTGCTGAGCCATTGAGAATGAATTTTGTACGTGTACTGTATGAAATTCTTTTATATGTGTATGGTTATGAAATTCTATATATGTGTATGATATCAATTTTTTGTGTTGTTTCCCTAAACTTTGCTACAGCGCCCATACTGCGCTACCTGCTGTGCTAAGCCATTAAGAATAAATTTTGTATGTTTTCTTGATTTGATCATGGATTTCTTTAACCCTCTTGTGCTATAATAAATTTTACAAGGGATTTTGTTTTCTTTTGTCATTGATTAATGTGTTGGCAATTGCGGTGCAGATGCAAATATTCATAAAGATCATGTATGAAAACAAGAGGATCCCCCTGATGGTTAAGAGTTCAGACACGATACTCGATGTGAAGAAAAAGGTTCAGGACAAGGAAGGGATCCCAGTCCACCAACAACGTCTATTCTTTTCCGAGAAGCAACCAGAGAATCGCCAGACCCTTGCCAGTTACAACATCCAAGAGAAGTCAACTATGGAAATTTCCCTCATTTTCCGTGGCATGTATGACTAGATGACCACCACATCATTGCCGATTACTACATCCGAGAGTAGCCAACCATCCAACTCATCGGCTGCTGCTATCGGCGACCCTAGTGAAATCAAACATTTTTTATAACTTAAAAGTCTTTGACTTCTGCATTTCTTAATAAGAATTTGACTTTTGTTCTTCGTGTTTTGTCTTGAGTTGTATAATGCTTTGTTCTTCGTGTGTTGACTTTCATTCTTCGTGTTTTGTTCTTCGTGTTTCTAAATTGCATATTTGGTTTTTAACTTGTTTTCATTTTGGTTTCATAATTTTTTTTTTGAAAGGTTTTGGTTTCATAACTTATTATAACGTTACATTTTGATCCCTTGATTTATGCTCCATTAGCCAAATAAATCATTTCTGTTACAAACGTTAATCGATTATCTAAGATGGATACACATTGTAAGTGGTGCACCAAAGACCTCAT
Source organism: Medicago sativa (assembly GCF_051527215.1). Taxonomy (NCBI): domain Eukaryota; kingdom Viridiplantae; phylum Streptophyta; class Magnoliopsida; order Fabales; family Fabaceae; genus Medicago; species Medicago sativa. The sequence continues at coordinate 29,887,666 of NC_140756.1, read as the reverse complement.
TAAAATGTTTAATATTAACCTTTTGATCTTTTTAAAAAAAAATACAACCATTAGTTCATGCGTACCAGATCTAATAATGCACCATCAACAGCCAATTTTTGTACCTTTCTTCATTCCCTACTTCTCTTCATCTTCATCAACATCTCCATTCATTCATAAAAAAATTCAAACTAAGCCAGATAAACTCACTTTCACCCACTAAACTCTCCAGTAACATTCTTCCCCTAACCTTTCCAATAACAAGACCATAACATGAATTCAAAAGAAAACTAAACACTCAAAATTCAATCCATATCCTAAAATTTCACACACTTATCCAGTAACTTCTTCTCCAACATCAACAACAATCACATGACCTTCCATAGGTAGAGAGGACCTTCAACAACAACGACAACAGCAGAGTTAGGAACAAACATCTCAATATCTTTTTCCAAATTCTTGTATTGTTTCTCTAATTTGATATATATTGTGCTACCTGTTGTACAAAGAAATCTCTTACTTTGTTTTATTCTAGAAAACGTTTCAAAGTCTAATTTGATTATTTCTTTTATGTTATTGTCATACTGTCATATTATTTGCTCTACCTGTTAATTGTAAACTTGGGAACAAGTGTTTCAAGTGTGCTTTAGCTCAAGAAGGAATTTTGTAAATGTGTCTAAAGCCATTGAGAATATATTGCAATCTATGGAAATTTCATGTTCGAATGAAAAACACAGTTGAACAAACATGAATAATGCATCCATGAGCCATGTTGTTGCCCAGTTGATTTGATTATGAATTTCTTTTTTCCTGTTATGCCATAATAAATTTTGCAAGGAATTTCATTTTCTTTCTGTTGATTTTATCATTGATTAATATGATGGAAATTTCTGTGTAGATGCAAACATTCATAAGGATCATGTATGATGGGAAGAGGTTCCCCCTGATGGTTACAAGTTCAGACACGATACTCAATGTGAAGAAGAAGAATTATGAAATGGAAGCGATCCCAGTGCACCAACAGCATCTATTCTTTGACGATAAGCTAATAGAGGACTGCCAAATCCTTGCCAATTACAGCATCCAAGAGAAGTCAACTATTGAAACGACTTTGCATTCTACTCAGTTTCCACGGCTTGGTGGACTAGATGACCACCACACCCCATTGTCTGCTACCGTTGGCGACCCTATAAGTAGAGAAATAAAACATTATTGAGTGTTTGACTTTTGCATTTCTTAATAAGGATTTGACTTTTGTTCTTTATGTTTGTCTTGAGCTGCATAATGATATATTTTACTATGGATAATTTTCAGCAATTAAGGAAACATATTTACTTTTCAACATTAGCTGAAATCGCACAATAATTATTTTTGTTTTATCTTGAGTATGATTCAATTGAAAAGAGAGTGGCGAATTGAAAGGAGAGTAGATTTATTTGTGGTCCTCTGAGTGAAATAAATTTACATAACTTAAGTAGTGAAAGCATTTACATAACCTGTGTAGTGAAAGCAGATTGTTAGTGATAGTACATGAAGAGAGAGAGAGTCTGATTTTAGTGTTTTGACTGTTTTTCAAGTAGGTGAGTGAACTCTGCAGCATGTGAATGAAGAAATATTTTGATTGTTATGATTTTATTTTCAATAAAAAAAGTATTCAGAGTAGTGATTTTAATTTGTCAAAAACAAATTAATGGGTTTGTAAGTAACAAGCTTTGCCTTAAAAAAAAAAAGCAATAAGATTTTAAATGTGCCTGCACCCATGGTTTTGTGAGGACGGCGGTCTTTGTTTTTTATAGCACGAGCAATGCTTATTTGAACACAAACACAAATAAAAAATGATTAAGCACACACATAATTGAAAAAAAATTAAAAGAGCAATGCTTTCTCATTTATTTTTCTTCTTTTGTGTGAGTGTGCTCAAACATCTTGATCAAAAAAAGTGTGCTCAAACGTTTTTCATTTGTATTTGTGTCAAAGCTAGAGTTTCTAGATATAGCATATGACATTTCACAGAAGAATGATATTTGTATGTGAGGATGAATGAATAAATAATAGTCATTTGACTAAAATTTGAAGCTGAGATAAAATCATAGGTTAAGGTTTTGTTAAGGAGCAAGTTGAACAAATAGATTATTTTTATTTTTTTAAACAAAGCAGACTTGCCTAAGAAGCAAGCCCCAAAATATATATTGATAATAGGAAAAACAAGAAACAAAAGTGAGGGAGGACATAAAGCCTAGCCCTCAAGGAGATTAATTAAATCTAAAATATGGAAGGCCAACCTATTTCTAACAAAATCCAAACTCAGTTGAGAAGGAATATTATCCCACCAGAAGAAAGTATTAAGTGAAAGACCTATGGCAGAAAGTTTGTCAGCACAATGATTTCCCTCGCTATAAATGTGAGTGATGAAGAAGGACATTGAAGAAGCAAGGCGCATGCAATTCTCCCATCTGTTTCTTAACTGTCAAGGAATAACAATTTTTTATTTCAAAGCTAAAGTGACCAACATAGAATCAATTTCTAACCATGAGTGATTCCAACCCCTATTGAAAATTGTTTCAATTGCAATCATTGGTAGGAGAGAGTGCTTTTGGGGTTATTTTTTCATTCATAATACAAAATCCTCCTCATGTGGGGGAACTCAAAAATTGTATTGGAAAAGGGTTTTGGAGGGTTTATATGAATTTTTCAAATTTAATCTTAGTTGTTATAATATTCTTAAAATTACAAATATATTAATCATAAGTTTATCATTCTCTTAAAAATTGTTGTTTTAGAAACTGTAAAAGACTTCTCTATTTTTCTATATATTTCTCACCCCCGAAGTCCTCCCTTTCCCTCCCCTCTAAACTTCCAAACAAAGCTTAAGTGAGTCTAGCCTGGTAGTCATTTTCACACACGTTTGGGTGCTAATAGCCTCATAGCTGCGCAGATAATGATCTTTGTATTTCACATGTTTCATGGATAATAGGATGTTGGGCTCAATGTATAATTTGTCTATAAATACCACATGTAAAACTTCATACTTGATTTTTTGTAATTTACATGTATCTTTTGGCTCTGTCTAGGGTAAGAGACCTATTAAGGCCGTTACTTTTCTGGTTCTAACTTTTATTTATGTTTTTCACAACCTTTAAGTTCTCAAAAATACGTTGTCACACTTAATAATACTCCCTCCGGTCCTTTTTACAAGAGACAAATGGGTCAACTAAAGTTGATGTATTTGGTCTACATTTTGAACCAAATACATCAACTTTAGTTGACCCATTTGTCTCTTGTAAAAAGGACCGGAGGGAGTATTTGTATGAGGTTAGAAATCCACAATCAAGAGAGAAAATTCATTCATTGACGTAATCGTTTGAAGAAAAATATATTGTTGAGAGCTATTTGTAAAATTCTACTAACTTTCTGGTTCGACAACAAAATCTTTGTGTGATATAAAGAGTAATCAAGACTAGTTTAACTGTGAAGATATTCGATGTGGATTCAAAATAAGACGTGAGTAGAAAAAAAATTAATAAGTTAAAATCAAACCAAATTGAATACAGTTTTTTAATTTTTCTTCTTAAATCTTTAATAGAGTACTTCACTAATAATCATGTTTTTTTTAATATCAATAATAATTTTTCTTCTCAAATCTTGAAAATCACAAATATACATAATAATTTATGATGTATTATTAAAGGGCACGAAAAAAATATTGTTGAGAGCTATTGGTAAAAAAAACGATATAAAGACCTGATAAAATCACAACAATGAACTAAAACTTTTTTATGATGTATTATTAAAGGGGCCCTTTTCTCATATTATGGCTAAGGCCAGTAAAACTCTAGGAATGGCCCTGCCTGAAACTAGGATCGAAACTAGGATCATGTGTCATGAGTGCTTATTGCCCATTAACTCAAAACGGCCATTGAGAATCTATAGTTATCTATCAAAGTGTCATGTCGCAATGAAAAACATGGTTGCAATGAGAAAATAAGTTACACTAGAAAGAGGAAGCATGAAGAAGAATGCATCCATGGGAAATGTTCCTGCCCCCTTTCAGATTGTGACTGTTGCATCATCAAGTTGTCTAAGCATTTCAGCTATAAACACAGGAATTCTCAAATAAAATTTTCTTATGGTCACTCCTTCATTATCTCCTTGAAGTCTACTGATGAAACCATTGATCTTCAAGAAGAAATTGATGGCAAACTATTTATTCTCAATAATAGTACTATGCTATTGGGAAATGTTGTTAATATTTATTGCATTGGTCCAAATTAAACTCTTCCGAGTTTGAGTATAATTATGATATATTGGCTAGGTCTCAGATATGCAAACTGAAATTACAGTCTATTGCAAAGAGTGTCCAACAGGTTACTTTAGCAACTCTTTCGTCAGAGTTCCTTGTGATTCCATTTGGTTCTGCACCTCTCAAGCTAGAAATTTGCATAACTTATACAACCCCAATGGTACCTCCAATCTCCAATTCTTTGCTTTGGTTTTTTCCCTATTAAAGTCTTATTATTTTCTGATATGTTTTTAATTTATGTTCTAGCATTTTATCTCAAATTCACTAGTTTTTCAAATGCGAAAAATAGGTTCCATGTGTTTTCTATTTTTGGATCACTTTTTGAAATACGAGTCTCAATATTTCTTTTATTAATTTGATCATAAATTTCTTTTGCCTAGTTGTGCTGTAATAACAGTTGCAAGGGGTTTTGGTTTCTTTCTACTGCTTTGAATTATCATTGATTAATGAGTTGGCAATTGCAGTGCAGATGGAAATTATTATAATGACCTTGACTAGAAAGAGTTTCTACCTGAGGGTTCAAAGTTCAGACACATGAGTAGACAATGTGAAGGAGAAGATTTTTGACGAGGAAAAGCTCCCAGTGCACCAACAAACTTTGCTCTTTGCCAATAAGCGACTAGAGGACGGTCGGACCCTTGCCGATTACAACATCCGAGATAAGTCAACCATTGATCTCGTTCACTGTCTCATTGCGGGACTAGATGACGACATTACTACATCCAAGAGCAGGCAATAGTCTACCTCATCGACTGCTACCACCCACAACCCTTATCATGAAAACAATCATCGTATAAATAGATAGATCATACTTTATTCATGACATTGAGTGTTTGACTTTTGAATTTTTTGGATTTGACTATTGTTCTTCGTGTTATGTCTTGAGCTGTATAATAATTTTTTTTACAGGGGATAATTTTTAGTATTTGAAGATACATATTTACTTTTCAAAACGTTCATATTTACTTTTCAACACAGTGCATCAAAGGAGAATTAGTGGCAACTGAAACAAAAAGTGCACCGTTGAATTTATTACCATTGAGTTTAAAAATGTTATCAATTATAAGACGGTATAAGGGCAGGTCGTCAACAATTATCAAAAAGCATGTCTATTCAAAGAAATTTAACCAGTGACATATGTTCAGTATGTTCAGATTAACATGAAAGATTTAAACTCTAACTACATTGTTTTGAATTCAAATCTTACTACTAATCTTAATCTCCTGCAATGTTGAGCTACTGGTGTAATCCCAATTCTTATTTTAATTTAGTTGACTCTCTTTACGCTTCTAATTGCATTCCTAATTAGCTTGTGTTTGGGGATTTCAACATAATTTTGTCCTAAAATGAAAAAATTGGAGGGAATCCGTACAACCCAAGTAGCATTGAAAGTTTTAGAAATGTTTACAAAATTGTTGTCTGAGTGACGTATGTTATGTTGGTGATCCCTATGCCTGGTCAAATAATAAAGAAAATTTCACGCACGTCAAAGCTAGACTAGAAAAATTCCTTTATTCTATTAATCAAGATTCATCTGACCATGTCTTTGCTTCTCATTTCCTCTAGCTTTGTTTCCCCTCCGACCATCTTATGCGAATTTGCTGGCAGATAAAAGAATGGGGAACCATGAAATCTGAGTAGAAAGAGTGAGATGGTTCATTAACTGATTTAACACAAGTTGCTGGAGCCTAAAGAAGAGGAACTATAGGACTGTAATCCTTAGCACCCTCGTAGTTGTGGAAACAGTTTTGGGAATCAGATCGAGACATGATGTAAAGATAGGGTTGCAAGAAAGAAAATGAAGAATGTAAGTGGACAATGCAAGGAGAAAGATTTAAATTTAGAAGGAAAAGGCAATAGCAAAGGTGATGGTGGAAGATCGACGACTATGGCTATTTAAGAAAGATCTATCAAATGGTGTGAGAAGGGTTAATCATAAAATTATCTTAAGTTTGTAGGAGCCTTTTAATTTTTCTTCTCTACTCTTTGGTAGAGTTTACTTGTAAAGTTGTAATGATCATGTTAACAATTTTTTTTTTTGAAGGATCATGTTAACAATTTATATAGTGACTTTACAATTATTTGTATTTATATAAAAAGGGAATACTATGTTTTGATTTTCTATAATTTTAACCCTATATTAAACTATTGTATTTAAAAAAATTATCCTTCTTTATTGAATTTAACTAATTTCTATTTTGAAAATAATTAAATTTGATAGAATCATAATTTAATGTTTTAATTAGGGGTGTACGTGGGTTAGTTTGGGTTGGGTTTGGCCAAACCCAAGACCCGAACCATATAGGATACTCCGGTTTGGGTGAGGTAAAATGTTCATCCGTTATATTAATGAGTGGGTTTGGGCAAACCCACTAGTTTCCGGTTTGGGTTGGGTTGGGTAGTGGGTTACCCAAATTATTTTTCTGTTTTTTTGTTAATATTAAACGAGTCCTCATATTTTTTTCTCATAAAAATTACTCAACTTTTTATTTTCTTAAAAAAATTGTATAACCTATTTCACTATATTTTAGCGTTATAAAATAATAAGTTATAATATTAAATAACAAATTTCATTATAAAATACTTGCAACAAACTAAAGTTGGATGACGTAAAATTGCTTTAACATCAAAATAACTAAAAAGTGCAACATCATACTTTGTAACTCTAACATGTTTTGATTTTCAATATAGATATGTTATGTCAATTTTAAAAATTTGACTTTGATTTTCAATATAGAGGATGTGTTGTGTCAATTTTAATTAGACTTGATTTATAACAAAAACTTTTTTTGAAAGAAATATTATAACCAATACCTTTGCTATTATCCTTCCTCCCTATGAAAATAGAAATGAAAATAAAAATATGAACATTATTGGGTAAGTGAATTTATTGGGTCTGGTTTTACCCAAAACCCATTATTTTTTATGGGTTTTTCATTTTTGAAAACCATATCCGCCCAATCACCCAACCCCACCTACTTTATTGAGTTTTTTTTTGGTGGGTTTGACGAGTTTTTTTCTGTTGACCAAACCCATGTACACCCCTAGTTTTAATCAAATCAAATTTAAGTTTTAAGTTAAGTCTTGAATCAATGTTTTTTTTTGTCAAGTAGCCTAGCGGCTAGAGCTCACACATTTTTTTTTTGTCAAGTAGCCTAGCGGCTAGAGCTCACACATATAAATGTGGAGAAGTGGGGTGTCCGGGGTTCGAACCCCGGCCCCTGCATATAAAATGCAATATCCCTACCAACTGAGCTAAGCTCATGGGATAGTCTTAAATCAATGTTAATAAATTTAATATAAATAATATATTTCTAAAATTTAATTTATAAAAAATGATAACAAAACGTAATGTTCATAAAAGATCACGACAAGAGCAAAATTCTAACCTGGGTTCTCACTTATGATCCATCTTTAAGCAGAACTCAATATCCACTTAATCAAAATGAAATGCATGACGATTAGTCTTCATTATTTAAAAGAAAATAATTTAAACAGAAAAATTATAAGGAAAATTGTGGGGAAAATGTATTTGAAGGAAAAACTAGGAGTGTTCACAGGTCGGGGTAACCTGTTGACCCAACCTTACATGCATTTTACCAAACGCATCCATTCATCTAATAAAATTTGGATTTGTGCCGTTTTTGGTTTTTCCTTTACTATTTTAATTTGGATTGGTTTGAAAAGATATAATTAGGGGTAAGGTTGTCATATAAATTTTCTTTATTGCCTTTAAAAAGGACCACCGAGTACCAAAAAGCAAAACCTCAAGCTGCTGGAGTCTACAATTTCTCTCTCTGTGAGTGTTTTGTTAAACGTGATTTTTAGCAGCGACTTGATTATTTATTTAAAACAACTTGATTTTGATTATATAATGCTGTAAGGTTTTTTAAATAAACTTTGATTATTCAAAAGGTGTAATGGAGCCTCTGATGATTTTCAACCCTAAATTGCTTGATTGCTCCAAATGTTTTCAACGCTTAACTATTCCAGTCTTTCAGGTATGCATTTGCTTTTCTTTTTCTTTCATAAATTATTTATTGCATATGAGAATAGCCATATATGCAATATGTTTCAAGTTTTGTATTCAATAGTGTTCGCTATACACTTCGCCCTTAAGAATAGGGCTAGGCAATGGTAGTGAGTGATATTGAAAGAAGAGAGCATACAAGTCATTTTAATATTTGAGGGAGTAGTTCCATTCCATACCTCCCGATTTGGGGGGAATAAAAATTGGGGGAAATAATGGAAAAGGATGGAATACATTCCTCAATGTTCATTCCATTCCATTCCATCCCATACCACCAATCCAAACACAACCTTAGAGAGAAACGGAGATAGATGCTTTACAAATGAGGTCTAGTAGTGAAGAGAGTGAGCATGACGATGATGAATAAGTTGTTAGAGATAGCGATTCTACTTAAGGAATCACCTTTGTTTATTTTAAAAGCATCCATGGGTTATTTTAATCCTAAGAGACTGACACTTATATGCTTTACTTGGGTTCGAATATTAGTTACAATGAAATTTGATTAACAATTGTGAATGTCTTTAATTTTGTATAACCTTCCACTTTTCAGATTTTATGTGTATGGTATGAACTTCTTGTACTGTTTCCCTAATCTTTGATACAGCGACCATACAGCTTGGGGGCAAGCCGCAATCCGTCATTGAGTACATAGATTTTGAGAAGAATAAATTGAGAATTATTAATTTAGCTTTATGTTGGTCATACTTTTGATTTTATAACTTTCTAACAAGTCTTACAAAGAAATCTCTTATTTAATTTTATTTTATTTTATTCTAACAAATGGTTATAGTCTAATTTGATGATTTTCTTTTATGCTGCAATACCTTTCAGTGTGATAATGGTCATATTTTTTGCTCTACCTGCTGTCCTAAACTTAGGAACAAGTGTTTCAAGTGCTCATTGCGTATTAGCTCAAAAAATTGTAAAGTCATTGAGAATATATTGTTATCTACCCAAATGTCATGTCCGAATGCAACATATGGTTGCAGGGAGAAAATCAGTTCCACAGGAAATAGGAAGCATGAAGATGAATGCATCTACGTACTATGTTACTGCCCCATTTTAGGTTGTGGCTTTGCTGCATCATCAAAAGTGTTGTCCAACCATTTGAGCCATAAACACGGGGATTGTTAAATCAAATTTTCTTATGGTGAATCCTTCATTGTCTCCTTGAAGTCTAATGATCAAACCATTGTTCTTCGAGAGGAAAATGATGGCAAACTATTTATTCTCAATAATAGTACTATGCTTTTAGGAAATGCAGTCAATATTTGCTGCCTTGGTCCTAACTCTGAGTCCAAATATAGTTATGATATATTGGCTAGGTCTCAGATATGCAAACTGAAATTACATTCTTTTGTAAAGAACGTCCAACAGGTTACTTTAGAAACTCTTTCATCAGATTTGCTTGTGATTCCATTTGGTTCTTTTGAACCTCTCAAGCTAGATATTTGCTTAACCCCAATGGTACCTCCTATCTCCTTTTATTTGCTTTTGTTTTTTTTTCCCAATTAAAGTCTAGTAGTTATTTTCTTTTATGTTTTGAATTTATACTCTAGTGTTTTATCTCAAATTCATCAGTGTTTCAAATGCCAAAACTAAGGTTGTTAGTATTTTCAATTTTTGGATTAGCTCTTGAAATATGAGGCTCAAATTTTCCTTTATTGATATATTTTTATTTGTGGTGCAGATGAAAATCTTTGTAAAACTCCTGACTGGAAAGACGATCCGCTTGAGGGTTGAGAGTTCAGACACGATAGTCAGTGTGAAGGAGAAGATTCTTGACAGAGAAGGTATCCCAGTGCACACCCAACATATGATATTTGCTTGTAAGCGACTAGATGACAGCCAGACCCTTGCCGATAACCGCATCCTAGAGAATTCAACCATCGAAGTACACCTCCGCCTCACTGGGGACTAGATGACCACCGCTCCATTGCTGATTACTACTACAATCCAAGAGCAAACAACTGTCCACCTCATCGTCTGCTACCATCGGTGGCCCTTATCATCAAGACAATAATCATCTTCTAAATATATAAATCATATTTTATTTATGACATAGAGTGTTTGGCTTTCGCATTTCGTGGATTTGATTATTATTTTTCTTGTTATGTCTTGAGCTGTAATATTTATTTTTACTAGGGATAGCAATTGAAGAAACATATTTACCTTTCAACATCTAAACAGCAGTGCATTAAAGGAGAATCAATGGAAACAGAAACATCAATACTAGTTGTACTTTCAGGGTGTTAACCCTATGACCCAAGAAGCATTGAAGGTTTTAGAATATTTCACTCTAAAATTGGATAAAAGCCATATATATATATATATATATGTACTTTAGGTATTACTCTTTTGGGGTATGATATTTATTTGTAGAATTTATGCTAAGGTGATCACAGCGTGTGTCTGGTGCTTGCTTATGCAGTAGAGAAGTCTCATTTGCAGGACCATGATATTTTGCATTGCTGCAAATTGGTATATTTATTGTAAGGGACAATCTTGGGACTATGCATTTAGAAAAACAAGCTTAGGATGCTTTTCTGGTATTTTAATTTTTTTGTTAAACGGAAAAATTTATTTAAAACTAGATCCCTGCTCAAGACGAACAGAAACAAGTAAATTAGAGACTACAAAATAAAAGTGTCGTATATAGGCGGAACACCCAAAAGAAACACCATAAAAGACACCAGTACGCATCACCTAACCAACCCAATTTCAAAACCCCTGAGAACAACAACCACCAAAATCAACTTCACCTCCTAAATCAAACACCATTGCAAACGACCACTGAAAAAGAAATCCATAACCATCCATCGCCCGCTACTCACCCCAAATAAACCCCTCTAAATCAAACAAGCTCTTCTTATCACCGTAGCTGAGCCACATCCGAGAATAATGTCCTTTTCTAAAACTCATACGGCTTCCACCACCACTCTACCCTAGTTCACAAAAGAGACGAATAATGTAGCAACTAGCAACAACGGATACCGCTGTTTCTAAAGCAAGTAGATTGTGTGCATTGTGTGCTGTAAACTTTAGAGTACGGAATTTGTTTACTACTCATAAAAAAATGTAGCAACAAAGAGGTATATTTTTATTATCTGCTTGGAAATGGACGTGACCTGATGTCAACCATTGGTATTTGGTAAGCCAAAAAAAACCTCTTCAATGATTATTTTTATGACGCAACGATTATATTAATGCTCATCGTTTTAATTATTGTTTGCATCACAATATCTCTCAAATGCCAGAATGGATTAAAGTTGCACACAAAGCATTTGTTTACACTCTCTTTCTTTCTGTCAAAAAAAAAAAAATCATTTGTTTACACCTAACAATAAAAACTAGAATCTAGAAAGCATGATTAGAGAAAAGGTCTCTAGATCCATGTCTCTCCTATTTGTATTTATACTAGCGAGAAGACGGACATGTTTTTATTGCGCTAACATGATTAGAGAGAAGGTGTGTGGATCCATATAGCGTGGTCTCTCCAATTTGTATTTATACTAGCGAAAAGACGACACGTTTTTATTGCGCTAACGCGTGTAAATTATAAACAATATAACATTAATATAAGAAAATATTGATAATATTGATAATTGGAATTATACAAAATTCAGCCCAAAATATCTTTCCCCTTCATATATATAATATTGATAATTTGTTCATTTTGTAGTGGGATATTTTCTAGTATTTTAATGGAATCTAATTTTTAATTAAAATTTAAAATAATATTATTAAAGGATAAAAATTTATATAAAATAGTCTAAATAAAGGATAAAATAGGTAATGAAAAAGTCAGCCCAAACTGATGTATTTTAAGCCCATTCTCTTTGTATTATAGTACTAGCAAAAAGATGCGGCACTCACGTGCTTGTCTATCCGCTCTTTTTATTGCACTAACATGTGTAAATTATGAACGGTATTTTATATGAAATTTTGATTTTGATTAAAATTATAAGTACAAATATTTGTGACTCTCAAATTGTAACAAACCCAAAAAAAAACATGTTTATCTTTTTCAATAACATCTGTAATTTAACCAAAATAATATAAATCATTATCTTTTTTAATACCACCAACAATATAACATTAATATAGAAAAATTTGTTTAAGTGCTTATTTGGTTCAAGTGTTTTGGAGGGGAGGGGATATTTTTAATTTGACATGTTCGTTTCAATTTTTAGAAGAGAGGAAATGGGAGAGGAGGGGAGCAAAATCTCTTCAAGACCCACTTTTTGCTTCCCCCAAATTGGAGTTTTTAGGAGGAGAGACGGGAGATGATATCTTTAAAATTTTATTGCATTCCAAAAATTATCCTTATATTAACTTAAAATCTCAATACTACCCTTGTAACAACTTTTATTATTAGATATATTATTTTTTTAGGGATTATTAGATGTATTCTTGTCTTTCGTCGGTCTATAAAATCGTAAAAAGAAGCATTTTATATATTTAATTAAAGGCTCTTGTTAACGATAGTAAATTAATTTTTAAATCTCTCTCATCCCCTTGTGAACCAAATACATTTTTAATTAAAATCTCTCCCCTTCCCTCCCTTGAACCAAACATATATTTGATTAAAATATCTCTCGGACCCTTGCCATTCCTCCCTTTTCCTCTCCTCCATTAAAATTCACCCCCTCCGTTGAACCAAACCGACACTAAGGGTATAATTGGAATTATAAAAAGTTCAGCTCAAAATATCGATCTCTTTCATATATAATATTGTTCCTATTGTGGTGGGATATTTCCTATTTTAATAGGATTTAAAAATTAAAATAATATCATTAAAGGATATAATAGTAAATTAAATAGTTTAAATGAAAGATAAAATAGGTAATGAAACTTGACCAAAAAAAAAAAAAAGGTAATGAAAAAGTCTGGCCAAACACATGTATTTTAAGGCTATTTTATTTATATATAGTGTAGATAAAGAGATTATTATGTTTTGATTTTCAATAATTTTTGCATATATAATAATGGATCTCTCTTACCTTTTTTTTTTTTTTGGGGGGGGGGGGGGGGGGGGGGGGGGGGGGGGGGGTGGGGGGGTGGTGGTGGTTAAGGATTATATGAAAATTTCTTGGAGTGACTAGGAGTCCATCTATTACGACAAGGAGGTCGGTGGCTAGGAGGGGCTTGAAGCAATCACACAATGCATAAATAAATCAATAGTAATAGATGGAAAAGCAAATTGTTGGAGACAGTTACGTAGGAAGGTCCAACTCACATGATCATAAGTTTTCTCCAAATCAATTTATACACCACATCACCCTTTTTCTTCTTCTTCGTTTTACGCATCAAATGAATAACTTCTTGCAAAATGATAGCAGTATCTGTTGCACATCTACCAGGAAGAAAACTACTCTGATACGGCCCAACTATTTAGTCTAGGAACAACCTCAATCTATTTACCAACACTTTTGTGATAAGTTTGTATATAGTGTTGCATAGACTAATTACATACAATATGCCAATATTGCTTGAAGAAGAGACACTGGAATCCCTCTGGTCCCAGGAAATCATATGCATATCTGATTGAGAGCCTTTGTTACCTCTTCTCTGGTTACCACTTGAGTCAAAAAACTAGTAGCTTCCTCAGAAAGTTTGGGAGCATGCAAACCATCACTAGTTGGAACATTGTTTGTCTGTTGTAAAGTGCTACAAAACAATTGCTTAAAATATCTTTGCCCCTCATCTTTCAACAGGTAAACTTTGCTCTCTTGCAAATAGATTAAATTGCAAAACTTTAAACTCTTATCTCTGTTATTTATTTTATTGTTCCCAAATAAGTAACGCTAATTGTTTGGATGAAACGACAATCCCTATGGATATGATACTCTACTTGCACTTTACTACTTGGTAAACGATTTGGTACGCTTTCCTAATCCGACGATAAAAGCATAATTTCATTAAAATCCCCTACAATAAACCATGACCCTGCAATCATGTCTTTAAGGTTTGTGGGATACGACCACAATTCCACCCGAGTTGAGTAAACATAACTAGCATACATTCCTGTTAGAAACCAAGAGTCGTTCCCCAAAGATAGATGAAACGTAATAGTATCACTTTGAACATTCACAATAGAGGCGACCACTATGCTTCCAACCTATTTTCTAATCCAGATTCCTCCCGCTTCACATCGAGATTCCACCACCTCGACTTTTGAATACCCTGTTGCATAATAAAAACATTACGTTTTCTAAAAAGCTCCATGTCTCTTCGAAATTTTATTCAGAGCTCCCCAAATATTCCAGAAGTGCACTATAACATCTTTGAATCCTATCTTCAATAATAATAGTTGATTGATGGAGGATATAAAGAATTAAAAACTTATTGGCATATGTCTTGGCAGTGATTCTCCCAATTAGTGGGAGTTTCCTACTCCATTTCCACTTCAGCATCAACATAAGTTGTCTCCAACTTTCCTTCATCCGGCGGCGACTCTCGCAGGGAACCACCATTTGGGTTGATGCCAGTGCTCAAAGGCTCTTTCATGTGAACCTATTCTCTGGAAGAATCCTTCCTCTTATCTGATCCTGTCATTCCCGTGGTGGTCATTAGATTTAAAAGAGATGGAACTTTCTTTGGAGCCACTTTAAAGACTGGGCCAGCAGTCCCCTTGGGAATTATTGGGCATATATTGTTCTCTCCTTGGGCAACCATATCGAGTATGAATTTTTTCACTTTCTCTAAATTTCTCCCTGACCCTTTCCTAGTCGTGGATTGCACATGGTAGCATTGGTATACAATTGTAGCTATTGACTTTCCCTTATTCCTGGTACTCGAATTCTCTTTAATATGAGAGAGATTTGTGGTCACTGTAGTAGCTTGTTTTTCACCTGGATTGTGTGCCCCACTCGTGCGTATTTCCTTGAAACTATCATCCACTCATCATGCACTTCAGTGATGAAATCCTGATCCTTCCTAGTTTCTCGTTGATCATCCTTATCATTTGCCATTAATTTCTCCACATTAGTTGTGTCAGTTACAGTTAACCCCACATTGGTAACCGCCATTTGCACCACCCTAATTGTTGTGTTCCCCTCATCATCCACCTATTGACTCATACCATTTTGCATCGGTTTAATTCCATGTTACAAGTTTTTACACTACAAGAAATCTCATAATTAGCCAGGGGCAGAAGCCCTAGCAAAATGCAGAAAGCCTTGGCAAATGGATGTTTGCCAGGGGCACAATCCTCAGTAATTCAGGTCATCGCAAATGACCATGCCAGCGCTTTAGCTCCTGGCAATTTGTGTGGGGTACATTCCCTGGTACAACCCCTGGCAACTTTTCTGACGCGTGCAGACTGTCCTGGCCCACTTTTTAGAGATCAAATCAAACGCTGAAAAGATAAAGAAGGAACTCAGAACAAAGAAGGAAAAGCATAAAAAAATGAATAGAGGTGGTCGCAAATGGTCTAACCACGGAGGAGCAGAGGAGGACGATTAAGTTGCTGCTCATGGATAAATGATCGGACTAAAAGATAGGTCTTGTGATAAGGAGCTCCAAAAGTGTTTCATTTTCTCAGATCTCGTCGCTTAGTGGCCGGATCTGGATTCTAAAGGTGTTGGACGGTGGTGATGTGAGAGATTTTTTAGAGAGAGAAAACACATTGTAAAGTGATGAAGTGTTAGTGTGTGGTGGAAACGTGAAGAGATAGGGAATATGTGAGGGGTTACCCTTGGTAAATTTGCTAGGGTGTTTCTCTGTCAGTAATACTGGTAAATTTCCCAAGGGTTGTTGCTCCTGGCATATTTTTCTGGCTAATTGCAGGATTTCTTGTAGTGTTGGAAGCTTTCTATACACAATTACGAGAGTAGTGCCCATAACACCCACAAGATGTAGATATAATATGTTACCCTTCATATTGAACCTTGTACCAATGGTCGTTCACCCAAACCTTAATAATGATTGGTTTTGTGAGATCAATTTCAACATATATACGTGCAAACTTTCCACGTTCAACATTCAAAGTATTTTTGTCCACTCGAATTGGAGTTCCCACTGTTGAAGCAAGACCAAAAGGAAACTCTCATCATATAATATAGCAAGTTTAGCCCTATAAAAACGAACTCAGCCTAATGTCTTCTATATATTCGCCTCTGGAGTAGCAAACTTAGGGGACCATTGAGAAACTGCTAAATAATGATCAAACACCACCCATGTCCCTTCCATTACTATCTTCTCCCTATCACTTGGCATGTCAAATTTCACCATGTAAAACCCTTGGTCAACAACCATGATTTCAAACTGACCTTGAAGCTTCAACATTTTCGCCAACCAGTCCTTGAGGACAATGTATCCTACATCTTTCCTAGAGGTTTCACCACTAGTTCATCCTTCCATGGATGACAAAAATCTTGAAAATAACTCTGATCGAGAAAAACCTTGCGAAGTAGTTTATTACCTCCATCGTACTCATATTTCACCAACCCTTTTTCAACAAGGTCGAGCCGCTACTTTGTTGGTGCCTTCTGTCGTCCATCTGCCAAGATATCTCTAAAAGATACTTTCTTCTTCTGATTCAATCGACACCCTGTTCAGATTGTTGATTTCCATTGTTATCTGATGGTTTATCCTTAACCTCCATAATCACGCGATGCGCCGCAAATGTAAACACCTTCGAAAAAGTTGGAGTGCTCATCATTCTGCCTCAAGTCGGAAACGTAAACCCCAACCCAATTGCAATTCAAAAGTAGCACTTGCGTTTTGGAACTTATTCACCGGGAAGATAGTTTGTTTGAGTAATATATCTCATTTTTATCTCTTCAAAAAACAAAAAAATTTACCATATATTAAAATCTTTTATTTAAAATTTTATCCTTCTTTATCTAACGAATTTTCCCAAATATAGTTAAATTTAACTAATTTAAACAATTAATAGAATAATTGAATTTAACTAATTTATATTTTGAATATAATTCAGGGTCTGTTTGTTACGGATTAAAATAAAAGTGATTTTCACATAAAATAATTTAGAGATTATATATGAAAAATCAGAATCTATTTTGCGTTTGTTTACCGTAATAAAAATCACTTTTTTTAAACAAATAATTTAGTTTGTTTGGATACAACTATATAAAAGGGATTTTTTTTTTTTTACAAAATTAATTCAATCTTTTAAACCGTATTTTCTCTCTCCTCTAAAAAAAATCTATTTTTTGAGAAGTTGCTCATAACAGCTTCTCACTTGAAGCTGTTTTTAGATTTTTTTTTTTAGATTCTGATTTTTTTTAAAAGCAATAACAAACAGATGCAACACTCATAAAAGTGATTATTTTTATAAAAAAATGATTTTTTTTCTTAAAAAACTATAACAAACGGGCTCTAAATTTGATTAGATCATAATTTAAAGTTTTAATCAAATCAAATCAAATCTAAGTCTTAAATTATTTTTGACCGAAAATCTAAGTCTTAAATCAATGTTAATAAATCAAATATGAACTAATTATAACTCAAAAATTTAATGCATTACAAATAAGAACAAAATTCAAACTTAGGTTCTCTCTAACGATTCATCATTAAGCGGAACTCAATATCCACTTAAGCTTATTCACTTGATCAAAATGAAGTACATGACAATTTAGTCCTCATTATCTAAAAAGAAAATGATGCAAACAGAAAAAGTAAAAGGAATATTAGGGGAAAAATGTATTTGAAGGGAAAACTAGGGGTGTTCACGGGTCGGGGTAATTAACCCATTCATCAAACCTTACATGCATTTTACCTGGACTTATTCAAGTTTAGGTCCAATCCAAACCAACCCATCAAACACATAGTCGTTTGGTTCGGGTAACAATTTTTTGATTTCGAGTTCATGTCTCTCGATACCAATCTATTAAAAAAATGTTAAATTGTAATGATTTTTAATATTGCTAGACTTTTATTTGTTAAATCTTGTAGTGTTTCAAGTAAATTCAAATGTTAAATTTTTTTTCGGGGGTAGGAGAAAAGAGGGCCGAGGCCCTCAAACATTACATATTAGAATTTTCATGAAATTGAATGACATCTAATCATCTATAACAATATATAAAAAGAAAATACATGAATTTTTAGGGCTTGATTTTTCAATATTCTAGTTATACCCTTAAATTAATATCTTTTAAGAATGTTATATAATTGGTGTTATTGGAAAATATAAGAATTTTATTATATTTGTTATATAATTGTTAAATGATAAATATAGTTTGTTACTTTTGTCAACAAAAAAAAATAGTTTGTTACTGTTTAAAAGTCAAAAAAATCTATACATATAATTTATCTTTAAAGAAAATCCATACAGATAATTTTAATAAAAAATTCAAAATCCCACCAAAAAATATTGCTTATAATTTGCACACATTAGCGTAGGAAAAGAAGAGGACAGACGGGAACATTAGTGATTACAACTTTTTGTTCACAAATATGTATAAAATGTATGTTTAATGACACGTCTACCCAACACAGACCAACTTGCTCATCATCAAGTTTGATAAAAAAATACTGATTTATTTTACCCAAACATAGCAATTAAGTTTGGGTGGTTGCTTCCTGAATTTTTTTTGGATGATAACCCCTCAAAATTATTCTCATTATTGAAACAACTGATCAAGACCACGGTCCGATTGAATTTTACACACTAAAATAACCAATTGGAACTTACGACCTAGTTGGAGTAAAATTGATATCCATATTTTTTTTAACCATCCTAAGTTTGATCGGGCCAATTAACGAGTTTGACAAAAACCAATTCAACCCGGTCCATAA
The DNA here is from genome assembly GCF_051527215.1 of Medicago sativa. NCBI lineage: Eukaryota > Viridiplantae > Streptophyta > Magnoliopsida > Fabales > Fabaceae > Medicago > Medicago sativa. Next base: position 29,868,593 of record NC_140756.1, on the reverse strand, counting down.
ACACCGCCTATTTAAGCAATTGAACAAAGGGGCCAGAATAGAAAACCTAACATTCAAATTCAATACCGTCTTCTCTTTTCCCTGCGACGGCGTTGTAGAAACTCAGGAAGATATAAGAAATATTTGTATATTCATTGTGTGTTTCAAGTACAAGGAAATTGTCTTATTTATATTATAGGATTGGAGACAAAGAAACACAAGAAATAATTATACATAAAGACTAATTACTCCTAACATAATTACAATATAATTACAATAAATAGAGAATTATAATATATCTTAACATCCCCCTCAAACTCAAGTGGGCGGAGCTTCAACCAACTTGAGTTTGGAAACTAAAGTGCGGAAGCGTCCTGGAGAATGAGGTTTTGTGAACAAATCAGCCGGTTGATCAAGAGTTCCAATGGAGATAAGATGAAGTTCACCACGGAGAAGATGCTGACGAATGAAGTGACAATCGATTTCAATATGTTTGGTTCGCTCGTGGAAAACGTCATTGTGAGCAATTTGAATCGCACTTCTATTGTCACAATATAGATCAGTTGGTGAAGATTGTGATGTCTCTAAATCAGCAAGAAGCCAACGAAGCCACAATATCTCAGAAGTAGTATCAGCAAGAGCATGATATTCAGCTTCAGTACTAGAGCGAGCTGCCAAGCTTTGTTTCTTGCTACGCCAAGATATAAGAGAATCTCCAAGAAAAATACAAAAACCAATGGTGGAACGACGATCACTAGGACCATAAAATAAAGTACCCTTGATATACCGAATAATCCGAAGGACAACAGCGTAATGTGTGGTACGTGGAGAAGCCATGAATTAGCTAACAAGATGAACAGCATATGAAATGTCTGGCCGAGTAATAGTGAGGTATATCAGACTACCTACGAGTTTCCGATAAAGAGTAGCATCATTAAGTAAAGTACCATCCTGATGAGTAAATCGAACATTTGGCTCAAGTGGAGTATGTTCGATTTTACTATCACTGAGACTTGCTCGAGAGACAAGATCAGAAGCATACTTAGCCTGTGAGAGAAACAAGCAATTACTCGAAGATAATACTTCAAGCCCTAGAAAGTAACTTAATGGTCCAAGATCCTTCATCTCAAAATGTTGACGCAAGAATTTCTTGAGCTCTTCAATTCCAGCAGAATCATCTCTGGTGATAATCATGTCATCGACATAAAGAAGCAAGATAACAATACCATTATCAGTTTTTGGAGTAAAGAGAGCAGAATCATGACCACTGGAGGAGAAATTCAATTGGGTGATAGTCTTGTGAAATTCAGCAAACCAAGCTCTAGGTGCTTGTTTGAGACCATAAAGAGCCTTGCGAAGGCGACATACTTTATTTTCTTGACAAGTATATCCTGGAGGAGGACGCATGTAAACCTCTTCTTCTAACTCACCATTGAGAAATGCATTTTTAACATCCATTTGTGTGAGTTTCCATTTGCATGTGGCGGCAATGGCAAGAAGTGTTCGAACAGAGGTGATGCGTGCAACAGGGGCAAATGTTTCATCATAATCAATACCATACTCTTGAGTGAACCCTTTTGCCACAAGACGAGCTTTGTAACGCTCAATAGATCCACTGGAGAGAGTCTTTATTTTATAAACCCACTTGTATCCTACAAGAGTCTTATTAGAAGGAGGATCAACAAGGTCCCAAGTGTGAGTTTTCTCTAATGCTTGTAATTCTTCCTGCATAGCTTGCTGCCAATGAGGATCTGTTGAGGCTTCCTTATAGGACTGTGGTTCATGATAGTGAAGCATAGTGGAATAATAATGGTAATCCCGAAGGTAAGGAGGTGGATTTCTTACCCGTTCAGGAAGCTCAATGGCGGGTGGTGCATGATCAACAATCGGAACAACATCATCAGGAATGGGTTGGACATCAGAAGAGGTTGGAAGCTCACTAGAAGAACCTGCATGTGTGTCACTAGGAAAAAGGTCGACATCTGGGTTAGTAAAGAGAGGAGTTGAAGTAGATGGGATTGACTTAAACTTTGACAAGGAAGAGAACATTATATGTTCCCAAAAGACAACATGGCGAGATATGCGAATGCATTGGGATATTGGATCCCAACATCGATAACCTTTGTGTTCAGTGTCATAACCAAGAAAACAACACAGACGAGCACGAGGCTCAAGTTTAGTATACTCATGGGGTTGAAGGAGGACAAAACAAGCACAACCAAACACCTTAAGTGAGTTATAATTTGGTGTAGTGAGATAAAGATGCTCAAAAGGAGAGACATTACCAAGGACAGAGGAAGGGAGACGATTGATTATATGGACAGCGGTAAGAGCGGCTTCACCCCAAGCGCGTTCTGGACAAGAGGCTGAGATAAGCATGGCACGGACTGAGTCAAGAATGTGACGATGCTTTCTCTCAGCACGACCATTTTGTTGAGATGTGTATGGACATGAAAATTCAGACAAGGTACCCTGCTCACTAAGAAATGACAAGAGTTTAGAATCACAATATTCCATGGCATTATCTCGCCGAAAGATTTTAATGACTTTAGAAAATTGTGTTTGAATCATTTTGCCAAAATTGATATAAATTTGAGGAAGCTCGTGTCTATTTTTCATCATATATATCCATGTAAAGCGAGAATAATCATCAATAAATAGAACAAAGTATCGAGAACCTCCCATAGTAGGTGTGGGAGCAGGACCCCAAATATCAGAATACACTAGATCAAATGGTGAAACTGAAATGGAAGTACTTTTATTGAAAGACAAGGCTGGTTGTTTAGCAGTTTGACAAGCAGTACAATCAAAAGACTCATTGGTGACAGACCCTAAATAAACTTGAGACACTAGAGGACGCAACTTACCAATTGAACTATGAGCTAGACGACGATGCCAAAGTTCAATGGGCGAATGTGTGGAAGCTGCACAAATGTTTGACTCATGAGGAATATGCAGTTCAGTGAGCTCATATAACCTTCCGATCTTACGTCCAGTCCCTATGAGTTGTCCGGTCCGTGGATCCTGCACACGACATCCAGAGGAAGAGAAAATAGTTTCATAACCAAGGTCACATAATTGGCCAACAGAGATAAGGTTAAAATTGAGTTTAGGGATGAGATATGTATTAGGTAGGCTTTAATTAGAGAGGGAGATAGAACTTGTATGGCTTACGCGCATAAGAGATCTATCAGCAGTGTGGATAGAAGGATTAATGTCATTTTTTGATAGGGAAGAAAATAAATGAGACGCTGATGTCATGTGGTTACAGCATGCAGAATCAAGATACCATTTAGAATTACCTGGTGTAGTGGAAAGAGCAGCAGGAGTATTACCAGAAGGAAAAAGTTGTCTCAAAAGAGACTCAATATTTGTGACAGACCCAATGGAGTTGGGATGAGATTGATTCTGATTTTGATCAGACCGTGGAGGATGAGTGGGACAATTTTGAATCAAGTGACCGACTGTCTTGCAGTATCGACAACAATTTGAAGCAATATGACCCTTTTTCATGCAGTTATAACATTCAACAATAGGACAATAGGAGAAAGAATGTCCGAAATTACGGCAACGATGACAATATTCCTTCATCGTGAAAATTTACCAAATCACGCTGTTGTCTTTTGAGGCACGCAGGAAGAAGTTTGCTGCAATTCACGTTAACAATTGTGATTGATGATGTCACAATTGGAAAGGTAATGCAAAGGAAATTGCACAATTGTGGCAAAGTAAATATGAAGGACACGTTGGCAATATTTGGTGGAATGGGTTTGATGTGGTGATTGGTTTATGAGGTATTAAGTAAATACACTGATGGATAGCGGCAGTGATCAAAGAAAAAGGAATACTCACGAAAGGAAAAAATAATGACAAAAAGAAGAGACAAAGGAAAACCTAAGCTCTGATACCATGTAGAAACTCAGGAAGATATAAGAAATATTTGTATATTCATTGTGTGTTTCAAGTACAAGGAAATTGTCCTATTTATATTATAGGATTGGAGACAAAGAAACACAAGAAATAATTATACATAAAGACTAATTACTCCTAACATAATTACAATATAATTACAATAAATAGAGAATTATAATATATCTCAACAGGCGTGAACAAAGGAATGGGTAGCAAGATGACTAGCAGCTCCATTTCTGTCTTCCCTGCAACGGCCGTGAACAAAGCAATGAGTAGCAAGATGACTAGCAGCTCCGGTTATCACTTCTCTGCGATTGCTGTGAACGAAGGAATGAATAGCAAGATGACTAGCAGCCCCAAATCTGTATGTGTATAATATGAATTTCTTGTATTGTTTCCTTAGATTTTGATAAAGCGCCCATACTGCGCTACCTGCTGTGCTAAGCCATTAAGAATAAATTTTGTATGTGTTTTTGATTTGATCATGAATTTCCTCTGCCCTGTTATGCTATAATAAATCTTTTTTACCCTAGATTTGGATTTTGTATTCTTTTATCAGTGATTAATGTGTTGGCAATTGCGGCGCAGGTTCAAATATTCATAAATATCATGTATGGAAACAAGAAGTTCCCCCTCATGGTTAGGAGTTCAGACACGATATTCGATGTGAAGAAGAAAATTCAAGACAAGGAAGGGATCCCACTGCACCAGCAGCGTCTATTCTTTTACCGTTTCTTTCATGATGGTCCATTGGAGGACCGCAAGACTCTTGCCTATTACATCATCCAAGATAATTTAACTATTGACCTCAGTTACCGCCTCATGACGGACTAGATGACCACCACACCATCGCCTACGTCATCGTTTGCTGCCATCGGCGACCCTATAAGTAGAGAAATTAAACATTATTGATAACTTAAGAGTGTTTGACTTTTGCATTTCTTAAAAGGATTTGATTTTTGTTCTTTTTGGTTTTGTCTAGAGCTGTATAATGATCTTTTTTAGTGGGGATTACTTTCAGATATAAGGAAACATGTTTAGTTTTCAACATTAGCTGAAATCGCACAGTAATTCTTTTTGTTTTGTCTTGAGTATAAGAGTTAAGTAACTTGAATCCATTCCCTGTATTTGGAATAAAAGTGGTGAATTGAAAAGAGGGTAGATTTATTTGTGATTCTCTTAGTGAAATAAATTTACATAACCTAAGTAGTGAAAGCATTTACATAACATGGGTAGTGAAAGCAGATTGTTAGTGATAATACATGAGAAGAGAAAGTCTGATTCTAGTGTTTTGACTGTTTTTAAAGTATGTGAGTGAAATGAAATACTCTGCAGCATGTGAATGAAGAAAATATTTTGATTGTTATGATTTTATTTTCTATAAAAAGTATTCTGAGTAGTGGTTTTAATTTGTCACTACTTAGGATAAAAAGTGGATTGACCACATTTAAGTCATTATAAAAAGTATTATTTTTCTAATTTTACCCTTGTCTTGGAGTAGTAAAGACATTAATGAAGTGGTTTTAATGAGGGTAAATTTGGAATGGTGGCATTTAATAGGTTCATTTTGTTGGAACAAAATATGTTTAACAATGAACCTTAAAGAGTTTTGATGATAACAAGGTATTAAAAATTGTAAATTGGACTAGCTAATATTTGTTCAAGTGTACAGGACCACAGATAAAAAGTTACATCATTAATTGGTTCTGAATGAGCAAATAAAGAGCAAAAGAAAATGAAGCTTAGGTGATTCTGAAGGCAATACGCTCCTGAAAGTAAAAGTGCTCCTGAAGTCAAGCTGCTCCTGAAGAAATAGCGCTCCTGAAGAATAGTGCTCCTGAAGACAAGAGGTCCAGAAGCCACATTATCAGAAGCTGCATCATCAGAAGCTGAAGAAGCTGCACCATCAGAAGCTGCAGTAGTTGCTTCATCAGAAGCTGCATCATCAGAAGCTGCCTCATCAGAAGTCATTTCACCAGAAGCTGAAGATCAACTGGATTTGCAAAAGATTCAAAGATTGAAGAATCTACATTGCAAAAGCTGTCTATTGGATTCGAAAACATAGCAGAAAATTAGTGGAACATTGCAACGGTCATTTCAAAGGTGTTTGAAGGCATGTGCTTGCAATTTGGACGAAAGCGTTGACATTGTACTATTGTACGAATTGTACAACCACGTTCTCCACTACTCTGTTTTGTGTCCACGCTAAAAGACAAGAAAACAGCTCCAGATTACAGCTTCGCCTGCATAGATGTTCCTTTGGATAAGGAATGGATTTCAAATTGGTTCTTCATAGGACAACAACCAAATCAGGCAAAAGATCATTGGTGAAAGATCAAGCTTCAACAACGACTCTTTGGTGCGCTGGCAATTTCACAACGTCTCTTTCACACCTCTATATAAAGGAGTGAAGACTTAGAGTTTTGGTAATGCAAGAACGCTGAACGAAAGACTCACAACATTTTTACAAGTGCCAAACCTCTGCTGAAATTGTTCTGCATTCACTTAGAATTTCTGTGTCTTAAAGTCATATCTTAGAAATTCTTAAGTCCATTGAGTCTGTATCTGATTTGTATTGTGAGCACCTCTGATTGTATATCAAGTGTTCAACCTTAAACAATTTTCTGTGTAATTTTTGTTTAGTTAGGAAGTCTCTTGCAATTGTGCTTGAGAAGAAAGTCTCTTGACTGTGTTCTTGAGCAAAGGAAGTCTCTAGCTTGTGTGCTTGAGCAAAGGAAGTCTCTTGCTTGTGTGCTTGAGCAATTGTAATCAGATATTACTCTTAGTGAAATCTCCTTGGAAGTGCAAGGGGGACTGGACTACTTCCGGATTGTGGAAGGAACCAGTATAATTGCTTTGTGTCGTTCTTCTTCTCTCTCTCTGTTTTATTCCGCTGCATTTAGATTCTGATCATCACTTCAGAAGCTGTCTCACTTAGCTTCTGATCAGTGTATTCAGTTGTTTAGGAGAAACGAAGAATTTTTCAAAACACAATTCAACCCCCTTCTTGTGTTTTCTCACCTTCAATTGGTATCAGAGCCTTGGTCTGTTGTGTTACACTTAACCGTGCAACAATCAAAGATCTGAGAAAAACATGTCTATTCCTCCTCCTACTGGTTCTGGTGATACTAGCTATAAAAATGTCTCACATGATTATAGTGATAGTAAGAAAACCAGTGTTGGAAAAGTTCCAAAGTTCAATGGAGATGCTGAAGAGTTCTCTTGGTGGAAGACCAATTTTTACAGTTACATCATGAGCCTAGATGAAGAATTATGGGATTTTCTGGAAGATGGTGTTGGTGATTTAGTCCTTGATGAAGAAGGAGCTGCTGTGGATAGAAAGAAACATACTCCAGAACTGAGGAAACTCTACAAGAAGCATCATATTATCAGAGGAGCTCTTGTCACTGCCATACCCAAAGCAGAGTACATGAAGATGAGTGACAAATCCACTGCTAAAGCTATGTTTGCTTCTCTCTGTTCAAATTATGAAGGGAGCAAGAAGGTCAAAGAAGCAAAGGCTCTTCTACTTGTACATCAGTATGAGTTATTCAAGATGAAGGATGATGAAACTATTGAGGAAATGTACTCAAGGTTTCAAACGTTAGTTTCTGGGCTACAGATTCTAAAGAAGAGCTATGTTGCTTCTGATCATGTAAGTAAGATTCTCAGAAGCTTACCTGCCAGATGGAGACCAAAAGTGACTGCCATTGAGGAAGCTAAAGATTTAAACACTTTAAGTGTCGAAGATCTTGTTAGTTCTCTCAAAGTTCATGAGTTAAGTCTTAATGAACATGAGTCTACTAAGAAGAGTAAATCAATAGCTCTTCCATCCAAAGGCAAGTCATCGAAAGCTCTCAAAGTGGTTGAATCTGAAGAGGAAGAACAGTCAAGTTCAGATTATGAACCAGATGCTGCTGAAATGGCCATGCTCTCAAACAGACTTCAATATCTGGCCAAGAAGAACAGAAAGTTTCTCGCCAAAAGGGGTAACTCCAGAAGCTCAAGGAAAGAAGATAAGAAGGGATGCTTCAACTGTAAGAAGCCAGGACACTTCATTGCTGAATGCCCTGATCTTCAAAGAGAAAAGTCAAAGGACAAGTCAAAGAGGTCTACATTCAAACCAAGAAAATTCAAGAAGCAGATTAAGCACAGTTTAATGGCCACCTGGGATGATTTGGGTAGTGAATCTGGATCTGATAAAGAGGAAGCTGATGAAGATGCAAAGGTAGCTGTTGGGTTGGTAGCAACAGCAACTTCAGAAGCTGGATCAGATTCAGACTCAGAAGATGAAAACGAGGTATATTCCAAAATTCCCAGAGATGAACTTGTTGAGTCACTTAAAGAACTTCTTACACATTTTGAAGTAAGAACCAATGAGTTGAAGGATTTAAAAGAAAAATATGCTGATTTGGTACAACAGCAAAAATCAACTCTATTGGATCTGAAAGCTTCTGAACAAGGACTTAGGGGCTTTGACTTCATGTGTAAAACATATGAAGATCAGCTCAGGTTCTTATGTCAGAAGCTACAAGAAAAGTGTAATGAAAAACCTTTAAGTAATCATGAAATTGCTCTTGAAGATTTTATTATATCTGGAATTGACAGAAGCAGAGTAGCTTCTATGATTTATAGCATTTACAAGAACAATGGCAGAGGAATTGGTTTTCCATAAGTGAAACTTGAGAAAACCAATCTAAAATCTTGTTGTGAATGCATCAAGGAAGGTCTGAAAACCTTTGTACCAGAAGGGGCTGAGTTGGAAACTGTTGTTCAATCAGAACCTGAAGCTTCTAGTTCTAAAGCTAAGATTACTTCAAAGCCAAAGAACTCTAAGTCAAAGGCTATGATCAAATCTGATTCCAAGCTTTCAAAGGTTAGGATCCTGAAAAGATCAGAACCTATTCCTCAGAGTCTGGTGAATCCAAAATCTGGGGTTCTGAAGTCTAAATTTCAGAAGAAGTCAGTTACTGCTTCTGAAGTACCAAAACCTAAGGTGATGGTTAATCAGAAGCAACCCAACTTACAGCACAAGGTACAAGAAGTGAAGAGTAAAGCCTTAAGTACTAACCTTCCAGGACCCATAGAACAATGGGTACCTAAATCAAAAAATGTCAATGATGCAGGTATGTCTAAGAGCAGTGCCAAAACAAAGATCATGGTACCTAGACAGCGGTTGCTCAAGACACATGACAGGAGACAAGTCCATGTTCCTCAGCCTAACAATGAAAGAGGGAGGAAATATGAAGTTTGGAGGAAACCAGATAGGCAAGATCATAGGTACAGGAACTATTGGTAACTCCTCTACCTCAATTAATAATGTATGGTTGGTAGATGGTCTTGAACATAACCTTTTGAGCATTAGTCAATTTTGTGATAATGGTTATGATGTGCTTTTTGAAAAACCCAACTGTACAGTAATCAACAAGGAAGACAAATCCATTGTGTTCAAGGGAAAGAGAGTTGACAATGTCTATAAAATCAATTTTTCTGAACTGGCTGATCAGAAGGTGATTTGCCTACTATCAGTGAATGATAAGAAATGGATGTGGCACAGAAGGTTGGGACATGCTAACTGGAGGTTAATCTCTAAGCTTAGTAAGTTACAACTTGTGAAAGGGCTACCAGACATTGACTATCATTTAGATGCACTCTGTGGTGCATGTTAGAGAGGGAAAATTGTGAAATCATCTTTTAAAACCAAAGACATTGTTTCAACCTCAAGACCGTTAGAATTACTCCATATTGATTTATTTGGACCAGTGAGTACTGCATCATTATATGGAAGTAAATATGGATTAGTCATTGTTGATGATTACAGCAGATGGACTTGGGTGAAATTCATAAAGAGTAAAGATGTTGCGTGTGATGTATTCAGTAGCTTCTGCACTCAAATTCAATCTGAAAAAGAATCAAAAATTTTGAAAGTCAGAAGTGATCATGGTGGAGAATTTGAAAATGAGCCATTTGAAGCTTTTTGTGAAAAACATGGAATTTTCCATGAATTCTCTTCTCCTAGAACACCACAACAAAATGGGGTTGTAGAGAGAAAGAACAGAACTTTACAAGAAATGGCCAGAACCATGATTCATGAAAACTATTTACCAAAACACTTTTGGGCAGAAGCAGTGAATACAGCATGCTATGTTCAAAACAGGATCTATATTAGACCTATTTTGGAGAAAACAGTGTTATACCCTAATTTTGGACCTAAAAATACTTGTTCAATTCTTCTTTTCTTGCATTTTAAGTCATTTGAACTGTCTCTGATCAATTACATCTTTCCCAGCATTTTATTTCAATGTTATTTGCAAAATTCATGAAAAAGGGTATTTTAGTCATTTCTTGCATTCAGCTCATTTTAATCCTTGAAAATTGTTTGAGTCTTTTAAATTGGTTTGTATAAGTCCTTGTTTCAACCTCATGTCAAAATTCATTTCAAAAAATATCAGTTGAGTCATTTTTTAGTCAGTTTAGCCCCTAGGGGCATTTTAGTCATTTCCTATGTCAAAATTTCTTTCAATCTTTTAAAAATTTGTTTGAGTCTTTCCATTTGGTTTGAATAAGTCTCTAATTCATTCTATGTCAAAATCCAGTTCCAAGATTGCATCTGAAGTCATTTTGAGTCAGTTTTGCCCCTAGGGGCATTTTAGTCTTTTCGAGTGTTAAAACCCTGTTTAATGTTTAAAAATTGTCACTGAGTCTCTTAATTTTGTTTGTATAAGGTCTTGCTCTAATTCCTTGTTAAAATTTGCATCTGAGTCTTTGTTTTAGTCGTTCTAGCCCTAGGGGCGTTTTGGTCATTTCACACGAAATTTCGGCAGAGAGAGGTTACTTTAAAGTACCTCATTTAAGTAATTGGTTCGTTTTAGTCCGTTTTGTGTTTTTTATTGGTTTCACTTTACGTTTAGTCAAAATTACCAATTTTATTCCAATTTTATTTTTTTTTCTTTTGTTTCATTTTTGGTCCTTTTATTTTTTAGATATTGCATTTGAGTCCTTTTTGTCTTAAAATTGTTTTTTAGTCTTATTGCAGAATGGTCCCTTTAGTTTGTTATTTTGCAGAAAGGTCCTTAAAGCATTTTGAGTCCAAGTCCAAGCTTAGGGAACACGTGGCAGCAGGTTATTGGGTCAGAGTGCACAAGTGTCAGCTATAAAGCCCAGTCATCTCAGTCAATGCCAACAGATCCATTCATTCAGTGCCAACTCACACAAACACATCACAATTTTCTCTTTCTTGTCAGTTAGATCAAGATTCATAAATTTGAAGAAATTCTTCGAAGTTCATCAAGAACTTCGCATGAACTTCATCTTCTCCGAACCCTAATCCTTTCAATTCTCCATCAAATCCTTCAATTCACACGCAATTCAACTCCACAGAATCCTTACAATCCTCAAAACCGTTTCAATTTCACAAAGAACACAAGAACGCACAAAATCACATATAAACCCTAATTTTCCAGAATCAACAATTCAAGGCAGACTTATGAATTTCGTCACGATTCTCAGCGATCCATTGCTGGATTCTCATCATTGAACCATTGCTTCGCAATTCTAGTGCGAATTCACCACCTACGGTGACGAATTCAGGCACGATCACGAAGACTTGATCGTACGAAGAGAAGACGAAAGAACGAAGTGAATCCTGAAACGGTGAAGAGGAACCAGAGGACTCAAAAGCTTTCTCAAGGATCTGTGTTCGAATCTCCACTAAAATCCAGGTAATCTCGAAAAGACCTTCTCGTTTCACCTCAAATCTTCATCAAAGGTCCATAAACAAAAAATAAACGGTGAATCAAGTGGATTAACAAGTCTTGAGACTCGTTCATTTGAAAAAAGATTGAAAGAAGTTCAAAAAACTTGAAATCGAAACCCTAAAGCACAAATCCACGAAGATTCACAGTTTATTTTACAAATACGAGTTCATATTCATAATCAGTAGAGGAAATAGTCCAGATTAGAGCCTCGTTTCAAGAGTTTTGGAAAACATTTGAAAAGCCTGAAACCGTAAGTTTGAAATGTAGATCTACACAGATTCAATAAGTTTTAGAAAAAACGAAGTAGATCTTCAAACTCAGGAAGGAAAAACGAACACACCAGTGTAAAAAGCTTTCGAAAACAGTCAAGTATGAAGTTCCGGCACGGTGGTTCCGTCACCGGAAACCTAACCGTCGCCGGAAACTTCATCGGTGTTCTTGTTTTTTCCAGAAAGTCATGAGGTTGAAGATGAAGGTTGTAGAGAGAGGCGATAGCTTCTCTCACTAAACAACAACATAGAGAGAGAAAGAAGGGAAGGGAATGAAGCAGACCGGTGCGCTAGTGCTTTTATAAGCACTTGAACCGGTCCGGTTCATGACTGGTTCGGTTTCCCTCCATTCCTGGCCATTGATTTCGCTCCCTATGCACGTGTACGGCTTAGATGCCATATTCCTGTGTGCCTGAATGTGTTATTGTGAGCCTGCTGCTTCTGGACCCTTGGATCTAGGTCTAGATGGAGCTGGATCAATCCAACGCTCCTGATGCGTTTGGATAGTCCAGATCCATCAAGATCTTGGGCATGGGCCTTATGTCCTTGCAGACTTCGTTTTTTCCTTTTATTTTTTACTATTTCCCACACTGTCTTTGATATTTGTACCCCTGGCATGCTTCAAATGTTTTAGAAAATTCTAGAAAAATTTATAGAGTTTTCTTGATATTTTTGTGATGTTTTTGTGTAGTTTTATACTGAAAAACTTGATAAAAAATATTGAGATAGTTTCTTGTTTCATTTCTGGAATTTCATGTTAAAAAATGGTGAAAATTGACTTAATTTTGTTTCTAATTCTTGATGTATACTTGTGATTCATGATATGTGATTTGGTGAAGAGTTTACCTCAGTTTGAATGTTTTTTACTGGTCATGTGCATATATTGTTTACTTGCTTGCTTTGCAAGTAATGTTGGTGAATAAATAGTGTAAATAGGTCTAGATTCACATTAAGATGTAAGGCTCACTATGAACTCTTAGATCCTCATTTTTAAACCTGGATTTCATGTCTTGAAAATATGTTGAACCATGAGAATTATGAGTCATAGTTAAGCCTTGCCTTGGTGAGAAATTTTAGGCCTATTATACATTATTCTTGCTTATTTTACATCCTTTTTTTTCCTTTTGGTTATGATAGCTTTACTTACCTATATCCCTATTCTCTATGCCTTATATTACTAACAACTTCCTCTATTGTATTTCATACATCATGAGCATTTCATCTTCCATCTCACATCTTCATCCTTTTATTTTTTCTTACACTTTAAAATCCATGCAAAATTTAGAGTGTAAAACCTAGGAATTCTTGTATTTTACCTTATGCTTTTAATTCCTTGCAAGACCATAGAATGTAAACTAGGCCAATGATGTAATAAGGACAATGGACTCTAATAATGTACACCGACACAAGCACCGACACATGCACACACATCACCTTAGGTATATAGCTAGAATATGCATGTTTAGATGTATGTTTAGGATTGTATGTTTAGATGAATGCCTAGGATTCATACTTAGAAAAAATCAATTTTCCAAAAAAATGTGAACAACATCACTCAAACCATTTTCTAAACAAACCTTGGGATCAAAATCCCATTGTAATTTTCCCTCTTATTTTCTTAATCAAATTTCAATGAAAAATAATCATACTTGACTTCTTTTGCAAAATGACTAATCAAACCCCACTCTTTTTCTTAAAATCTCATGCCCTTGAGGCCTCTCAATCTCCATTCTTCAAAATTCCATTTTCAAACTTAAAATCAACCAACAAAAAAAACAAAAAACATATTTTCGAAGAGAACTACGGTGGATTTAATCCCTTAAACGGGTACGTAGGCAAGGAACAAAATTCCTTCAATTCAAATAAAATAAAAATCCAAAAAACATTCTTCTCCCTCCAATTTTTCACTTAGAATACCTTTAGGTTTAAATAAACGCTTTCAAATAGCATTTAAAAATAAAGCGCGCGCGTAGAAATTAAAGACGGTTCCTATAGGATACTATAGTCGTTATGGGTGCCTAACACCTTCCCGTAGCGAAAACAACTCCCGGACCTCGATTCTCAAGGGTTTTGCTTACTTTTTCCCTTCCCAAGAAAAAAATAAGATATCACCGGTTAGAAAGGTTCAAACGTAATCAATGTTTGACACCCGAAAACCAAGATAAAACAGCTGGCGACTTCACTGGGGAGATTCGAGAGTTACGCCTAGTCTTTATTTCCACGCTTGCGCTTGTATTTTTACTTGCTTCTTTTACTTGCTTTCCTATGTGAATAAATGTTTAATTTCTTGCAAACGTGTGGGGTGAGAATATCAAGAGTCCTGCACCCGGGCTGAGTGAACTTAGGATTTAGGAGGGATATAATCGACAATTCATTCCGGGGGTTGCCTCGTGTTTTGGATTATGCGATCAATCCCACATAGCTAAGGCATTTTGGGGGTGATGTTGTCGGCGCGTGTTGTCGCGTTTAGGCACTTTACTTCTAATTTTTCTATGACGCTATGAACCGTAGATAACCAAACCCATCCATGGCCATTTTCTAGGATGTAGTGCGGAGGCTAAACCGAGTGTTGTCTCGAGTTTTAGTCGTCACGCGGTACTACACTCAGGTTAGACCTTCCACGGATGATCATGGAGCGAGTGTTGTCTCGTGACACCGTGATATACGTCGGAGAGGTTGCAACTTGGGAACCTTTTTAGAACCCGGTTACTATTTCCTAAAGCCCTAGTTTCACCGGACGCCGTAACCACCCATGACTCCTCGACTTTGAACTTCAACCCACCATGTTTTCTCCGAACTTGAACATAATCATGCATTCATGCATACTAGTGCAATTCTATGATCGGGGGTATCGGTGCTTTACTTTTCCAGATTTTCAGTTGATGCCTACTCTAGAGGCTTATTCTTGCTTGATGGGTTTATCTATTGCTAAGGGGGTACCCTTAGCGGGACTTGAGCATCCTCCTACTTCTTTGGTTATTGCTAAGGATCTCCATCTTACAACCTCCGATGTCTCCAAGAATCTTGTCACTAAGGCTCGTATCCGAGGGTTCACTTCAGATTATCTTCTTGGGAAAGCTCACCTCAATACCACTTGTCAGGACACTCTTGAGGCTATTCTTGCACTCCTCATCTATGGGCTCATTCTCTTTCCGAATCTTGACGACTTCGTGGACATGAATGCTATTATGATCTTCCACTCCAAGAATCCGGTTCCTACTTTGCTAGCTGACACATATCATGCTATTCACGATCGTTCCGGCAAAGGTCGTGGATACATTCTTTGTTGTGTGCCTCTCCTCTATAGGTGGTTTATTTTGCACCTTCCGAAGTCTTTCCACGACAATCCGGAGAATTGGTCTATTTCACAGAGGATTATGTCTCTCACTCCTAATGAAGTGGTTTGGCTTACTCCCGCTTCTAGGGTTAAGGAAATCATCTGTGGTGGTGGAAAGTTTCTTAATGTACCTCTTCTTGGTACCCGGGGTGGAATCAACTACAACCCGGAGCTTGCCTTGCGACAATTTGGTTTCCCGATGAAAGATAAACCCATCAATCTTGCTACAGCTCCTTACTTCTTTCATTACTCCAATGCTCCCATGGGAATTAGAGAGGATTTCATGGAAGCTTGGTCCAAGCTTCGGAAGAAAGAGGTGAAGCATATGGGTGTAAGGTCCGGTATTGCTCATGAGACCTATACACAGTGGGTGATAAACCAAGCTGAGGAGATTGGTATGCCTTACCCCTCTATGAGATATGTGTCTGCATCTGTTCCTACCATGCCTTTGCCTCTACTCCCATCTACCCAGGAGATGTATCAGGAGCATCTAGCTATGGAGAGTCGGGAGAAGCATCAGTGGAGGGCTAGATACTATGAGGCTGAGAATTTGATCATGACCTTGGATGGAAAGGATGAACAGCAGACCCATGAGGTCTTGACACTGAAGAAAGAGCTAGCTAAGGCTAAGAGAGAGATTGAAGAGAAGGATAGGTTGCTTATGAGAGACTCCAAGAGAGCTAGGGGTGCCCGTGACTTCTATGCACGATACTGCAGCTATGAGTCTGAGTCTGAGGATGATGCTTCCACTTCCTATGCTTGAGGATTTCTTTTTCCTGTTGTTATTTCCATTTGTTTATGTTGAAATTGTCTTGTAAAACTATATGTTGGTTGTTTGTTTCCCGTTTACAAGTTTCTAATTTGTCTAAAACCCTTCGATAACACAAAAAGAGTCTTTTTGCATATGCATTAACACATTTCATGCATCATATGCATTCATTGGTCACAAAAAACTTCTCTCGTGCTCATTGCCTCTTGGTTTTGTCCGCCGCAGTCTGAAAAGTGGCTCGTGTTCGCAAAGTCTACCAACCAGATAGAATTCATCAAACAAGATTTCACAAGAGAAGGATGATGACTAACTTTGAAGAAGAAAATGCTCAGCTCCGTGCCGAATTGGCTGCTATGAAAGAAGACTTGGCTAAGGCTCATGACGCTATGTCCACTATGATGGCTGCACAAGAACAACCAGCCACTTCTATTCCAGTTACTGCTGAGGTGATTCCCTCTATCCCACTGTCTACTGTGGCTACTGATGCTCGTTTTGTTATGCCCAACGGCCGTCCTTATGGCCTCTCAGCTTACTACTCTCCTAATATTGCCGCTGGTGTCTCTGGTTTTGCTGGTCAAGGACAGATTCCTGTGTCCACTGCTATGCCTCAAGTGACTACTGTTGTTACCGACCCTATTGTACACACTGTGCAACAGGTGATTGATGTTGACACTCCGCGTGGACAAGATTCCGCAATGGAAACTATGAAGAGACAGTTAAGGGAGTTGGCTGGAGAACTCCGTGAGGTCAAGGCTAGCTGGGGAAACAATGGTGCTCCTGCTAAAGCTCGTGATCTATGCTTGGTATCCCGATTTGAGGTTCCTAAGAAATTCAAAGAGCCAGAATTTGACAAATACAATGGAACTTCTTATCCACACAACCATGTCATCCGGTATGTCCGAAAGATGGCTAACTACGCAGATAATGATGCACTGATGATCCATTGCTTCCAGAGTAGCTTGACAGATGATGCAGCAGATTGGTACACTAGTTTGAGCAAAGACAACATCCATACTTTTGAGGAACTCGCTGCTGCTTTTGAAAGTCATTATGAATTCAACACTCGTCTGAAGCCAAATAGAGACTCTCTTAAGGCCTTGTCTCAGAAATCAGATGAAACCTTCCGTGAATATGCTCAGAGATGGAGAGGGGCAGCTGCCCGTGTTTCTCCTCGACTTGATGAGGAAGAATTAACACAAACATTCCTGAAGACTCTGAAGAAGGAATATAAGGAGAGAATGATAGTCTCTGCCCCAAACAACTTCTCTGATATGGTTACAATGGGAACTCGTCTAGAGGAGGCTGTCCGAGAGGGTATTATTGTCCTTGAGAAAGGTGAATCTTCAACCAGTGCACCGAAGAAGTATGGTAATGGCCACCATAAGAGGAAAGAATCTGAAGTAGGGATGGTATCTGGTAACCCATCTGCAGCTGCTACACAACTACCCTTGCCATATCAATACATGTAGTACTCTCAATATCCTTTCTTCCCACCATTCTACCAGCAATATCCTCTGCCACCGGGTCAACCACAAGTGCCCGTCAATGCCATCGCTCAGCAAGTACAACAACAGCCTCCTGCTCAACAGCAACGGCAGCAACAACAGGGTCCCCGACCCAAACCTTCTTTTCCACCAATACCAATGCGGTATGGTGAGTTGCTCCCAACCCTACTTGCTAAGGGACACTGCGTCACTAGACCAGGCAAGCCTCCGCCTAATCCATTGCCTCCCAGGTTCCGACAGGATCTTACATGTGAATTCCATCAGGGTGCTCAAGGCCATGATGTTGAAGGTTGCTTTGCTCTGAAATATATTGTGAAAGACCTGATAGAAAAAGGACGGTTGACTTTTGAAAATAGTGTTCCACATGTTCTTGACAATCCACTTCCAAACCATGCTGCTGTTAACATGATCGAGGCCTTTGAAAGTGTCCCTGTCCCCAAAGAGGATCCCATGTTGGATGTCCGCAATGTTGTTACTCCCTTGATATCGTTACATGTCAAACTTTGCCAGGCTTCTTTGTTCAATCACGATCATGCGTCTTGTTCAGAATGTCTTCAAAATCCTATGGGCTGTTGTGTGGTGCAAGATGATATCCAGAGCCTGACGGATGACAAGCACCTAATTGCCAGTGATGTGTGTGTGATTGTACCAGTATTTCATGATTCTCCTGTTGAAACGGCATCTCAGACAAGAAATGTTGAGCCCTTAGTGATCAGGCTACCTGGTCCGGTGTCTTATGCCTCTACAAAAGCAATTCCTTACAAGTACAATGCAACCATGATTGAGAATGGAGTGGAGGTGCCTCTGGTATCCCCAGCTACAGTGGATAACGTTGCTAGTGAAATTACAGCCCTGAGAAGTGGAAAAGTCCGTCCACCCTTGTTTCAAAAGAAGGTGGTTACACCCATTGCTACAATAACTCCACCAGTTGCTCCTCCTGTTGACAAGGACACCGGCCCATCAGGATAATCTATTGAAGAGTCTAATCTGGATGAAATTCTGAGGCTTATTAAGAAGAGTGACTATAAGATTGTTGACCAACTGCTGCAAACTCCGTCAAAGATATCCATCTTGTCTCTGCTCATGAGCTCAGAAGCTCACAGGAAAGTGTTGATGAAAGTACTTGAGCAAGCTTATGTTGATCATGAAGTCTCTGTGGATCAGTTTGATGGAATAGTGGGTAACATCACTGCTTGCAATAACCTGGGGTTTGGTGATGATGAACTCCCCGAAGCAGGGAAACACCACAACCTGGCTCTACATATCTCGGTGCACTGTAAGTCTGACATGATATCCAATGTGCTGGTGGACACTGGATCATCCTTGAATGTAATGCCCGAATCCACACTAAGGCAGTTGAGTCATCATGGAATTTCTCTGAGGGGTAGCAGCTATCTAGTTAAGGCTTTTGATGGATCCCGCAAGGATGTTCTTGGGGAAGTAGACTTGCCAATTACCATTGGTCCTGAGACATTTCAGATTACTTTCCAAGTCATGGACATCAATGCTTCTTACAGTTGTCTCCTTGGAAGGCCGTGGATTCATGACGCTGGAGCAGTAACTTCTACTTTGCATCAAAAGCTCAAGTTTATGAGGAATGGTAAGATTGTCACTGTGCATGGTGAAGAAGCATATCTGGTTAGCCAAATGTCATCTTTCTCTTGTGTTGAAGCAGGGTCCGCTGAAGGGACGTCATTTCAAGGCTTGACTGTTGAAGGTGCAGAACCCCGGAGGGCTGGTACTAGCATAGCTTCACTGAAGGATGCCCAGAAGGCTGTTCAGGAAGGGCAAGCTGCAGGCTGGGGCAAAGTGATTCAGATTCTGGAAAACAAGCGTAAAGAGGGCCTTGGATTCTCCCCAACCTCGGGTGTTTCAACAGGAACTTTTTACAGTGTTGGGTTTGTCAATGCTATTGATGAAGATGCTGCGGAGAGTAGTCACGTGCCTACATTTGTTATACCAGGAGGCACTGTGAGAAATTGGGAGGCCATTGATGTTCCTTTAGTCATGCATGCTTCCATGTAATGTGTCTTGTTGCTCATGTTTTTCTTTGTTTTCAAAATAACAATCCTTTCGCTCTGCCCAAGGCGAAAGTGATATCATTGTAAGGGCGTGTTTGTTTCGGCATTGCCGTTATCAATAAAAGTTGTCGTCTTTCTCACGACTCTTTGTTTTTTATACTTTTTAGTGCCTTTTTCTTGGAAATAATGGTAATGCCAGAAAAAACCAAAACATTTGTTATTTTCTTATTAATTTCAAAAATCTGCATAATTTTTTATTTTTTTTCTCTAAAATTATCCCAATCATATTATGCAGATTGAACCATAATAAACCCGTTGAACACAGTGACCCTATGGTTCCTCCAAATTTTGAACTCCTTGTATATGAAGCTGAAGATGAGGAGGATGATGAAGAGATACCGTATGAGATCACTCGACTACTTGAGCAAGAAAGAAGAGCCATTCAGCCTCACCAGGAAGAGATTGAGCTTATCAACCTGGGTACTGAAGAGAACAAGCGAGAGATCAAGATTGGTGCCGCACTCGAGCCGGAAGTGAAAAAGAAGATCACTCAGCTTCTCCATGATTATCCAGATGTCTTTGCATGGTCCTATGAAGATATGTCGGGCCTAGATCCCAAGATTGTGGAACACCGGATACCGACAAGACCTGAATGTCCTCCTGTCAAGCAGAAATTGAGAAGGTCTCGTCCAGACATGGCTCTTAAGATCAAGGCTGAGGTACAGAAGCAAATTGATGCAGGTTTCCTCATGACAGCTGAATATCCTGAGTGGATTGCCAATATTGTACCAGTGCCAAAGAAAGATGGGAAAGTTCGAATGTGTGTTGATTACAGAGATCTGAACAAAGCCAGTCCAAAAGATAATTTCCCATTGCCTCATATTGATGTGCTTGTTGACAGTACTGCTCAATCCAAAGTGTTCTCTTTTATGGATGGTTTCTCCGGTTACAATCAGATACGAATGTCACCTGAAGATAGAGAAAAGACGTCTTTCATCACTCCGTGGGGAACGTTCTGTTATAAAGTGATGCCATTTGGCTTGATAAATGCTGGTGCTACCTATCAAAGGGGTATGACAACTCTGTTTCATGATATGATTCACAAAGAGATTGAAGTATATGTTGATGATATGATTGTGAAGTCAAGTGATGAGGAGCAGCATGTTGTGTATTTGAAAAAGATGTTTGAAAGACTGAGAAAGTACAAGCTGCGGTTGAATCCTAACAAGTGCACATTCGGTGTACGATCTGGAAAGTTGCTAGGCTTCATTGTCAGTCAAAGAGGCATTGAAGTTGATCCTGACAAAGTCCGAGCCATCAGAGAAATGCCGGCCCCTCAAACTGAAAAGCAAGTCAGAGGTTTCCTCGGACGTCTAAATTATATTTCAAGGTTCATATCTCACATGACTACTACTTGTGGACCAATTTTCAAATTGCTCAGAAAGAATCAGCCTGTTGTGTGGAATGATGAATGTCAGGAAGCTTTTGATAGCATTAAAGAATATTTGTTAGAGCCACCTATCCTCGTCCCGCCAGTGGAAGGAAGGCCTTTGATTATGTATCTATCAGTGTTAGATGATTCAGTGGGTTGTGTTCTCGGTCAGCAAGATGAGACTGGTAAGAAAGAGCATGCTATCTACTATCTGAGCAAGAAGTTCACCGACTGTGAGACTCGGTATACAATGCTTGAAAAGACCTGTTGTGCTTTAGCCTGGGCTGCCAAACGCCTGCGTCATTATATGGTGAATCATACAACTTGGTTGATATCCCGAATGGATCCAATTAAGTACATCTTTGAAAAGCCTGCTGTTACTGGAAAGATCGCATGTTGGCAAATGTTGTTGTCTGAATATGATATTGTGTACAAAGCTCAGAAAGCAATCAAGGGAAGCATCCTTGCTGAGCATCTTGCTTGTCAACCTCTTGATGATTACCAGCCAATTAAGTTCGATTTCCCCGATGAAGAGATTATGTATCTGAAAGCAAAAGACTGTGAAGAGCCACTGATCAATGAAGGGCCGAACTCCAATAGCAAATGGGGATTGGTGTTTGATGGTGCTGTTAATGCTTATGGTAAAGGAATTGGGGCCATCATTGTAACTCCGCAGGGGCACCACATTCCTTTCACCGCTCGAATAACTTTCGAATGCACAAACAACATAGCTGAATATGAAGCATGCATCTTGGGCATTGAAGAAGCCATTGATCTGAGAATTAAGCACCTTGACATCTATGGAGATTCTGCACTTGTTATTAATCAGATAAAGGGTGAATGGGAGACTCATCACGAGAAGCTAATCCCTTACCGTGACTATGCAAGACGTCTGTTGACATACTTTACCAAGGTTGAACTGCACCATATCCCTCGGGATGAAAATCAAATGGCTGACGCTCTTGCTACCTTGTCTTCCATGTTTCGTGTCAATCACTGGAATGATGTGCCTGTAATCAAAGTACAACGTCTTGATAGACCCGCTCATGTGTTTACTATTGAAAATATGCCAGATCAAGCTGATGAAGATGTGAATGATAAAAAGCCTTGGTATTACAACATCAAACAATTTTTGCAGAATCGCGAATATCCACCTGGTGCTTCCAACAGGGATAAAAAGACCTTGAGACGATGGGCTAGCAGATTCCTTCTGGACGGAGAAATCCTATACAAGAGGAACTATGACATGGTCTTATTGAGATGTGTTGATAAACAAGAATCTGAGAAGTTGATGCATGATGTACATGACGGTACCTTTGGGACCCATGCTTCGGGTCACACCATGTCAAGAAAACTGTTAAGAGCCGGCTATTACTGGATAACTATGGAACGTGACTGCCACAAACACGCTAAAAGATGCCACAAATGTCAAATTTATGCTGACAAGATTCATGTGCCTCCACATGCCCTCAATGTTATCTCTTCCCCATGGCCTTTCTCTATGTGGGGCATTGACTTGATCGGGAGAATTGAACCGAAGGCCTCTAATGGACATCGTTTCATTCTAGTGGCAATTGACTATTTCACCAAGTGGGTTGAAGCTGCTTCCTATGCTAATGTGACCAAGCAAGTGGTTGTCATGTTTATCAAGAATAACATCATCTGTCGATATGGTGTTCCCAACAAGATCATCACTGACAATGGTTCCAATCTGAACAATAGTATGATGCAAGCTTTATGTGAAGAATTCAAAATTGAACATCACAACTCTTCTCCTTATAGACCTCAGATGAATGGTGCAGTTGAGGCCGCTAACAAGAACATCAAGAAGATTGTTCAGAAGATGGTCACTACTTACAACGACTGGCATGAAATGCTACCTTTTGCCTTGCATGGTTATCGTACTACAGTGCGCAGTTCAACCGGGGCAACTCCCTTCTCTCTGGTATATGGTATGGAAGCAGTTCTCCCTCTAGAAGTGGAGATTCCATCTCTTCGAGTGATCATGGAAGCAAAGTTAACTGAGGCTGAATGGTGTCAAAGTCGGTATGACCAGTTGAATCTGATTGAAGAGAAACGTATGGATGCTATGGCTCATGGACAGTTGTATCAAGTGCGAATGAAGAATGCTTTTGACAAGAAACGAAGGATAAGTCAACAACCCGACCCAAGGGGCAAGTGGACACCTAACTACGAAGGTCCTTATGTTGTCAAGAAGGCTTTATCTGGTGGTGCTCTGATTCTTACACACATGGATGGTGTTGAACTCCCAAATCCTGTTAATGCCGATATAGTCAAGAAATACTTTGTCTAGAAAGAAAAGAACAGCGTGGTAGGTCGAAAACCCGAAAGGGCGGCCTAGGCAAAAATGCGCTTCCCGGTGGATCGAAAACCTGAAAGGGCGATCCAGGCAAAAGTTAGGGACAAAAAAAATGGATATGAAAGAGCTCGCTGAGATTGTACGCAACTCAGGCAAGAATGAGCGCCTCGATGAGCCGAAAACCTGAAAGGGCGGTTCATGCAAAAATGAGGTTGACAATAAAAGACAAGTAACTATATCTGGCAAATCACCATCACCCCTTGGGGCATCTGCAACTGTCAATGATCGTCTTCATCAGAAGCTTCTGTACTTGTGAATTCAAAATTTCTATGAAATGTAGCGGTCATCGTGTTCAATGTATCACCAACCAATAAGATTACCATTTTCCAAGCTTTGTAAATCCGTGAAGTCATGCCTTTGGCTGACTTTCCCTCTTCTACATCAATTTGAGCCTGTGTTTTTGTTTGAAACTCTATTTTTCTTTCTATTTTCAATGCTATATACAAAATATTTTCTTTCTATTTGATAATGCCAATGTCTGAAACAAACATTTTTGAAAATTGAAACATCTTTTCCTGTCTATTTTGAAAGCAAACCTGAGCAACAGGGTACATTTCAATGAAACATGCATGAATAAATGAGTGTCAATGTCTATTTCAATACATGTTACAAGCAGGTTACTCCCCAGGATGATCTGTGGTCAATGGCAAGAATGAAAAAACAGAATGAAAATGAAAAGAAAAATGAAAAATGAAGATGAAAAGCTCGCTAAGTTGAAAACCCGAAAGGGCGGCTTAGGCAAAAATGAGCACCCCGCTGATTGACAACCTATGAAGGCAATTCAGGCTAAAATGGGGCAATGAAAAGAACTTTACTCCCCGGTGAATCGAAAACCCGAAAGGGCGGTTCAGGCAAAAATGGGGTTTGAAAATGAAAAATGAAATATTGAAAAGCATTGACCACAGATGCGAACATCCAATGTTTACCCAGCACTGACACGCCTAGCAACGGCGACCTGTATCCAAGAATCTTCCAAAGGTTCCCCCCTCTACAAGTTTTATTGCCCTCAGCCATGGTTTTGATACGTCTCTCAACGACGGTCTCTCCAAAGAGGTTTTTCCCCTGTGAATATATTGCAGCACGAGCCACTACGTGCCCAATCTTCCAATGTTTTGTCTATCTCTGCGAAGCTTCTCTGTCAAGTTACAAACCAATCATGCATTTCAAGCATTCATACATGCATAATCATGCATTCTATGTGCTCATACATCCAATAATCTTGCTACACCATGCATACATGCTGTATATCCAACTTTCAACTGTCAAACTCAATTCCAATTCCTATTTCAATTTCAACTGTCAAATTCGATGCAATCCCAACTCTCCAATCTCAATTTCAAATCATGTCAACTGTCAAATTCGAAGCAACCTCAATTTCAATTCAATTCAAATTCGAAGCAATCTCAACTTCAATTTCAATGCCAATCTCCAATGTCAATATCCAATCTCAATGTCAATGTCAATATCCAATCTCAATCTCCAATGTCAATGTCAATATTCCATGTCAATGTCAATTTCAATTTTCAATTCAATTCCAATCCAGTCTCAAATATCAATTTCAACTCTCCAAATCCAATGTCTATGTCTATGTCTATGTCTCTGCTCAATCTCAACTTTCAATCTCCCTTTCAATGTCAATCTTCAATTCAATCCAAATCAATGTCAATTCACTCTCAATTTACTCTTGGGCCAACAAAAATGGTCATGTCTATTTTCAAATCAAGTCAATGGCAATTTACCCTCAATTGGTATCTTGTTAAACCAGACTTTCAATTTGTATCTTACTACTGGTCAAGTGCCAGATTCGATCCAAAAAGAACCACTTGTACCTGCTTATATACCTATACTTCCGGACAAACGACAAGTTCGACCCAAAGAACAGTTTGTACCCAGCTTATGCTTTGTTATCGGTCAAACGGCAAGTTCGATCTAAAAGAACAGTTTGCACCTACCCACATGATGTGGTGATAATCCAACGGCAAGTTCGATCCAAAGAACAGTTTGTATCTACCCTTTTGCCTATATCTCCAGCCAAATAGCCAGTTCGATCCAAAGAACGGTTTGTGTCTGCCTATCTGTTTGTATCTTCAATCAAGTGTCAAGTTCGATCCAAAGAACAGCTTGTATCTGCCTATATGTCTATGTTTCCGGTCAGGTGCCAAGTTCGATCCTAAGAACAGCTTGCACCCGTCTCTTGTTTTGTCTTCCTTGGTCAAGTGACTAGTTCGATCCAAAGAACAGCTTGTACCTTATTTTCTATCCCCTGGTTTGCCTACCCTGTCAATGTCTACCCGAATCCCCAGTGACATGACATGTTCCATAGGCTCCAGTCGTTTGTCTTGCATTCATAATCAAAATGTTGCATGGCATTCATGCTTTGAAAATCCAAGAGCGTATTTTTATGTCCAAAAACAGTGCAAATGTTAATATTTAAGTATCTTCGTCCCGTCAAATCAAAGACTTCGTCTCTTGGCTCTCCGGACAAAGAAACTTAAATAGGGGCAGCTGTTATACCCTAATTTTGGACCTAAAAATACTTGTTCAATTCTTCTTTTCTTGCATTTTAAGTCATTTGAACTGTCTCTGATCAATTACATCTTTCCCTGCATTTTATTTCAATGTTATTTGCAAAATTCATGAAAAAGGGTATTTTAGTCATTTCTTGCATTCAACTCATTTTAATCCTTGAAAATTGTTTGAGTCTTTTAAATTGGTTGTATAAGTCCTTGTTTCAACCTCATGTCAAAATTCATTTCAAAAAATATCAGTTGAGTCATTTTTTAGTCATTTTAGCCCCTAGGGGCATTTTAGTCATTTCCTATGTCAAAAATTTCTTTCAATCTTTTAAAAATTTGTTTGAGTCTTTCCATTTGGTTTGAATAAGTCTCTAATTCATTCTATGTCAAAATCCAGTTCCAAGATTGCATCTGAAGTCATTTTGAGTCAGTTTTGCCCCTAGGGGCATTTTAGTCTTTTCGAGTGTTAAAACCCTGTTTAATGTTTAAAAATTGTCTCTGAGTCTCTTAATTTTGTTTGTATAAGGTCTTGCTCTAATTCCTTGTTAAAATTTGCATCTGAGTCTTTGTTTTAGTCGTTCTAGCCCTAGGGGCATTTTGGTCATTTCACACGAAATTTCGGCAGAGAGAGGTTACTTTAAAGTACCTCATTTAAGTAATTGGTTCGTTTTAGTCCGTTTTGTGTTTTTTATTGGTTTCACTTTACGTTTAGTCAAAATTACCAATTTTATTCCAATTTTTTTTTTCTTTTGTTTCATTTTTGGTCCTTTTATTTTTTAGATATTGCATTTGAGTCCTTTTTGTCTTAAAATTGTTTTTTAGTCTTATTGCAGAATGGTCCCTTTAGTTTGTTATTTTGCAGAAAGGTCCTTAAAGCATTTTGAGTCCAAGTCCAAGCTTAGGGAACACGTGGCAGCAGGTTATTGGGTCAGAGTGCACAAGTGTCAGCTATAAAGCCCAGTCATCTCAGTCAATGCCAACAGATCCATTCATTCAGTGCCAACTCACACAAACACATCACAATTTTCTCTCTCTTGTCAGTTAGATCAAGATTCAGAAATTTGAAGAAATTCTTCGAAGTTCATCAAGAACTTCGCATGAACTTCATCTTCTCCGAACCCTAATCCTTTCAATTCTCCATCAAATCCTTCAATTCACACGCAATTCAACTCCACAGAATCCTTACAATCCTCAAAACCGTTTCAATTTCACAAAGAACACAAGAACGCACAAAATCACATATAAACCCTAATTTTCCAGAATCAACAATTCAAGGCAGACTTATGAATTTCTTCACGATTCTCAGCGATCCATTGCTGGATTCTCATCATTGAACCATTGCTTCGTAATTCTAGTGCGAATTCACCACCTACGGTGACGAATTCAGGCACGATCACGAAGACTTGATCGTACGAAGAGAAGAAGAAAGAACGAAGTGAATCCTGAAACGGTGAAGAGGAACCAGAGGACTCAAAAGCTTTCTCAAGGATCTGTGTTCGAATCTCCACTAAAATCCAGGTAATCTCGAAAAGACCTTCTCGTTTCACCTCAAATCTTCATCAAAGGTCCATAAACAAAAAATAAACGGTGAATCAAGTGGATTAACAAGTCTTGAGACTCGTTCATTTGAAAAAAGATTGAAAGAAGTTCAAAAAACTTGAAATCGAAACCCTAAAGCACAAATCCACGAAGATTCACAGTTTATTTTACAAATACGAGTTCATATTCATAATCAGTAGAGGAAATAGTCCAGATTAGAGCCTCGTTTCAAGAGTTTTGGAAAAGATTTGAAAAGCCTGAAACCGTAAGTTTGAAATGTAGATCTACACAGATTCAATAAGATTTAGAAAAAACGAAGTAGATCTTCAAACTCAGGAAGGAAAAACGAACACACCAGTGTAAAAAGCTTTCGAAAACAGTCAAGTATGAAGTTCCGGCACGGTGGTTCCGTCATCGGAAACCTAACCGTCGCCGGAAACTTCATCGGTGTTCTTGTTTTTTCCAGAAAGTCATGAGGTTGAAGATGAAGGTTGTAGAGAGAGGCGAGAGCTTCTCTCACTAAACAACAACATAGAGAGAGAAAGAAGGGAAGGGAATGAAGCAGACCGGTGCGCTAGTGCTTTTATAAGCACTTGAACCGGTCCGATTCATGACTGGTTCGGTTTCCCTCCATTCCTGGCCATTGATTTCGCTCCCTATGCACGTGTACGGCTTAGATGCCATATTCCTGTGTGGCTGAATGTGTTATTGTGAGCCTGCTGCTTCTGGACCCTTGGATCTAGGTCTAGATGGAGCTGGATCAATCCAACGCTCCTGATGCGTTTGGATAGTCCAGATCCATCAAGATCTTGGGCATGGGCCTTATGTCCTTGCAGACTTCGTTTTTTCCTTTTATTTTTTACTATTTCCCACACTGTCTTTGATATTTGTACCCCTGGCATGCTTCAAATGTTTTAGAAAATTCTAGAAAAATTTATAGAGTTTTCTTGATATTTTTGTGATGTTTTTGTGTAGTTTTATACTGAAAAACTTGATAAAAAATATTGAGATAGTTTCTTGTTTCATTTCTGGAATTTCATGTTAAAAAATGGTGAAAATTGACTTAATTTTGTTTCTAATTCTTGATGTATACTTGTGATTCATGATATGTGATTTGGTGAAGAGTTTACCTCAGTTTGAATGTTTTTTACTGGTCATGTGCATATATTGTTTACTTGCTTGCTTTGCAAGTAATGTTGGTGAATAAATAGTGTAAATAGGTCTAGATTCACATTAAGATGTAAGGCTCACTATGAACTCTTAGATCCTCATTTTTAAACCTGGATTTCATGTCTTGAAAATATGTTGAACCATGAGAATTATGAGTCATAGTTAAGCCTTGCCTTGGTGAGAAATTTTAGGCCTATTATACATTATTCTTGCTTATTTTACATCCTTTTTTTTCCTTTTGGTTATGATAGCTTTACTTACCTATATCCCTATTCTCTATGCCTTATATTACTAACAACTTCCTCTATTCTATTTCATACATCATGAGCATTTCATCTTCCATCTCACATCTTCATCCTTTTATTTTTTCTTACACTTTAAAATCCATGCAAAATTTAGAGTGTAAAACCTAGGAATTCTTGTATTTTACCTTATGCTTTTAATTCCTTGCAAGACCATAGAATGTAAACTAGGCCAATGATGTAATAAGGACAATGGACTCTAATAATGTACACCGACACAAGCACCGACACATGCACACACATCACCTTAGGTATATAGCTAGAATATGCATGTTTAGATGTATGTTTAGGATTGTATGTTTAGATGAATGCCTAGGATTCATACTTAGAAAAAATCAATTTT
Source organism: Medicago sativa (assembly GCF_051527215.1). Lineage (NCBI taxonomy): Eukaryota > Viridiplantae > Streptophyta > Magnoliopsida > Fabales > Fabaceae > Medicago > Medicago sativa. The sequence goes on along the minus strand of NC_140756.1, from coordinate 29,839,362 downwards.
CCAAAAAAATGTGAACAACATCACTCAAACCATTTTCTAAACAAACCTTGGGATCAAAATCCCATTGTAATTTTCCCTTTTATTTTCTTAATCAAATTTCAATGAAAAATAATCATACTTGACTTCTTTTGCAAAATGACTAATCAAACCCCACTCTTTTTCTTAAAATCTCATGCCCTTGAGGCCTCTCAATCTCCATTCTTCAAAATTCCATTTTCAAACTTAAAATCAACCAACAAAAAAAACAAAAAACATTTTTTGTAAGAGAACTACGGTGGATTTAATCCCTTAAACGGGTACGTAGGCAAGGAACAAAATTCCTTCAATTCAAATAAAATAAAAATCCAAAAAACATTCTTCTCCCTCCAATTTTTCACTTAGAATACCTTTAGGTTTAAATAAACGCTTTCAAATAGCATTTAAAAATAAAGCGCGCGCGTAGAAATTAAAGACGGTTCCTATAGGATACTATAGTCGTTATGGGTGCCTAACACCTTCCCGTAGCGAAAACAACTCACGGACCTCGATTCTCAAGGGTTTTGCTTACTTTTTCCCTTCCCAAGAAAAAAATAAGATATCACCGGTTAGAAAGGTTCAAACGTAATCAATGTTTGACACCCGAAAACCAAGATAAAACAAACAGCATATAAACTCTTTAAAGGAAGAAAACCCAATATCTCTTACTTTCATCAATTTGGATGTACATGTTACATTCTGAACAACAAGCTCTACCTAAAGAAATTTGATGCCAAGGCCCAAAGAGGAATCTTTTTAGGTTACTCTGAAAGGTCAAAGGCATACAGAGTGTATAATTCAGAAACACTCTGTGTTGAAGAATCTATGCACGTTAAATTTGATGACAAGGAGCTTGAAGATAAAACTTCAAAGCAAGGTGAAAGTTTTGCAGAGATACAGGTTCCTGAAGCTACTCCAGAACCTGATCAGATAGCTGAGTCTGAAGATAGTCCAGAAGCTGAACCCACATCAGAAGCGCAAGATGAAGCTGCTTCTGATGAAGCACAAGATGGCTCACATCAAGCAGATCCTCCCAGAAACACATTCAAACACAAGTCTTCACATCCTGAGGAGCTAATCATTGGAAACAAAGATAGTCCAAGAAGAACAAGATCACATTTCAGACAAGTAGAGTCAATGATTGGACTAATCTCAATGATTGAACCTACAACAGTTGATGAAGCACTTTCAGATGATGGATGGATCCTAGCTATGCAAGAAGAGTTGAATCAATTTCAAAGAAATGATGTGTGGGATCTGGTACCCAAACCTCAGCACAAGAACATTATTGGAACAAAATGGGTATTCAGAAACAAGCTGAATGAGCAAGGTGAAGTAACAAGAAACAAAGCCAGGCTTGTTGCACAAGGGTATAGTCAACAAGAAGGCATTGATTACACTGAAACGTTTGCTCCAGTTGCAAGATTGGAAGCAATCAGGTTACTTCTTTCCTATGCAGTTAATCATGGCATAATATTATATCAGATGGATGTCAAGAGTGCATTTCTCAATGGTGTCATAGAAGAAGAAGTGTATGTCAAGCAACCTCCTGGATTTGAGGATATTAAATATCCTGACCATGTTTTTAAACTGAAGAAATCACTATATGGCTTGAAACAAGCTCCCAGAGCTTGGTATGATAGACTAAGTAATTTCTTAATCAAGAATGATTTTAAAAGAGGACAGGTTGATACTACACTCTTCAGAAGGACCCTTGGGAAAGATATTCTTGTTGTGCAAATATATGTTGATGATATAATATTTGGTTCTACTAATGCATCTCTTTGCAAGGAATTTTCTGAGTTAATGCAGGATGAATTTGAAATGAGTATGATGGGAGAGCTGAAGTTCTTCCTTGGCATTCAAATCAATCAATGCAAAGATGGAGTCTATGTTCATCAATCAAAGTACACAAAGGAGCTTCTGAAGAAGTTCAAACTTGAAGATTGTAAAGTGATGAACACTCCAATGCATCCTACGTGCACCTTAAGCAAAGAAGATGAAGGAGCTAAAATAGATCAGAAGCTGTATAGAGGTATGATTGGTTCTTTGTTATACCTCACTGCATCTAGGCCAGATATTTTATTTAGCATATGCTTGTGTGCAAGATTCCAATCAGATCCTAGAGAATCTCATATGACTGCTGTCAAGGGAATCTTCAGGTATTTGAAAGGAACAACTAATCTTGGACTCCTTTATAGGAAATCCTTAGATTATAAGCTAATTAGATTCTGTGATGCTGATTATGCTGGTGATAGGATTGAAAGAAAGTCAACCAGTGGCAATTGTCAATTTTTGGGTGATAATCTTATATCCTGGGCTAGCAAAAGACAAACTACTATTGCTATGTCTACAGCAGAAGCAGAATACATTTCAGCTGCAAGTTGTTGTACACAACTTCTTTGGATGAAACATCAGTTGGAAGATTATCAGATAACTGCTAACAGTATTCCCATTTATTGTGATAATACTGCTGCTATTTGTTTGTCTAAAAATCCAATTTTGCATTCAAGAGCTAAGCACATTGAAATCAAACACCATTTTATCAGAGATTATGTTCAAAAAGGAATTTTAGATATACAATTCATTGATACTGAAAATCAATGGGCTGATATATTTACTAAGCCAACTGTTGAAAGATTTGATTTTATAAAGAAAAATTTGAACATGCACTATGTGTCTGATTAGATGTTTGCTTGCTCCTGAATAGGATTTTAGGTTCTGAAGTTAGTTCAGAAGCAGTAGTCCATCAGAAGCTCTTTATTGAGGTTCTGAGGAAAACTCGCTTCTGATGATGACGTCAGCATCTGAAGTCCAGAAGCTGGATTTATTGCTTTCGAATAGTTGAATTAGTGGAAACGTTGGGAGTTACTTTTTAAAAGTAACTTCTGGCCCACTAACTTGGTAGTTACTCTGTGAACTTCTTACGTGGCCTGTATGTGTTGGTGTATAACTAAAAGGGCAATGATGATTTAATAGCTTTGAAAGTACTTTTCACGCGCCCCCAATTTTGTCATTAATGTTATGTTTGTTTGTCTCTTTTGAATTGCAAACGTTTTCACTTTTAACACTTTGTCAATTCACACACTACTCACTCACAACAAACACATTTTGCTCTCAAACCTCTTGCGAAGTAAGCGCAAAAACCTTAGAACCCTAAATTCTCTAAATCTTCTTCAATCATCATCAAATGGCATCATCAAGCTCTAAAGTTTCAGAATCTACTTCAAGCAAGCAAGGCGCAACAGAATCTGGGTCAGTCTACAAAGAAAAGACTATGGATATTCCATGGAAATCCTTAATCGTCCAAGTAGAATCGCCAGTGGACTTCACCTCACTCAAGAAGTACGAAGTGGACATGGAAGGTTATGTAGAAACTCAGAAACTGACCGGTTACTTCAAGATGCTAAATGGGCCAACGTATGTGAACTTGGTCAAAGATTTCTGGTTAAGGGCTGAAATCTTCAATGGAAAACCTGTGAAGGTAGCAGATAAACAAGCTGGGTCGAAGAAAGGAAAAATGGAGATAGAGTTGAATCCCACTTCCTTCAGTAGCCTTGAGATAAGGTCTGAAGTGATGGGTATTCCCGTAACCATCACAGAGGAGATAATTGCTAAAGCTTGTAGAATGAATGCAGAAGGAAGGTTTCAAGAAATAGTTAAGAAGGATGATGTCCTGCTGCAAAGCTACTACAACACTCTTCTGGGTGGTAACAAAGATGCTAAGCCTTCAGAAATGGACATTCATCACAGGATGCTGGTGAAATTCTGCACTGATTGCTTCTTTCTAAGAGCAGGAGGATCTGACCAACCGAATCATCAACAGAAACTAGCAATCTACTTCATGGCCGTGCTTGAGAAGATTAATTTTCCCAGATATGTCATGGATTATCTCTGCTGGGCTATTAATGAAGGCACTGTCAAAGGAAGGAAACAAGTGCCCTGTGGAAGATTGTTATCAGAGATCTTTTATCAAGGAAGAGTGCTGGATTTCTTGAAAAAGACAAGGGATGCTTCTGATAAATGCTTCGAAGTTTCTACTGCTGAGAAGACTATCAGTAGCAAGACATTACATTCTATGCATGTTTTCAAGACAGCTCCTAAAGATGAGAAGTGGTTGGAGATGACCACAGAAGAAACTGATATTATCAGGGACTTTCCTTCCATCTTTAAGGAGAGTAAACCTGAACACTTAGCTAAATTAGTAGCTGAGTACATCTTGGAGGAAGATGCAAGCTCTCGGGGGGAAGCTGCTCTTGCTAAAGGGAAAGGCAAGAAGGCCAAGGCAGTTGCTGCGTCAGAAACTGTTTCTGATGCACCTAAAGGAAAGAGAGCCAGAACTAGTTCAGAATCTGATGCTGCTCCTACTAAAGGAAAGAGGGCCAGAACTAGTACTGAGTCAGAAGCTGCTGTTGCTAAAACTGAAAAGCAAAAAGTTGCTAAGTCTGAAGCTATACCTGTTTCTGTCAAGGATAAAGGAAAGATGCAGAAAGTTGGTGCTGCTTCTATTCCTCAGAAAAGAAGAAAAGGTAAGGCAGATTTGGTAATCACCGAAGAGCAGCTGGAGGAAGCTCTTAAAGAAATAGAGAAAGAAGAGGCTGAGCCCAAGCTGAAGAAGAAGAAGGCTCCCCTTCAACTTGTGAGTCCTATGGTTGAGATGACTCCAAGAATGAAAAGGATGGCAGATGAACGTGCTTCTGATATTTTATCAAGCAAAAAGGAACGACAAGCACAATACATTCAACAAAGAGATGACAAGCTCAAGGCTTTAGGTATGGAAGATTGTGATAGGTACTTCAAAGAGAAATTGGCCGAAGTAAGAAAAATTGCTGGTAAGACTGATGAAGACAACGAGGAAGAAGAAATGATGATCATTTTTGAAGATGCTTCGGAAGATGGAACTTCAGAAGCAGTAGGTAACTCAGCAATGTTATCTAAGGTACCTCAAGTTTCTCACACATCCTCTATTCCTTCTGAAGACACTTCCTTTCTAGATCACCTAGAAAGTCATTATCTAGGTGAACTACCTCAATTTAACTTTAACTCCACCTCACAAAGAGCCTCTGAGACAACTCCAGAAGCAACTGCTTCTGATAACGTTGTTTCAGAAGACCCCCCACAACAAAAACCTTCACCAGTAAAAGCCTTTTCACCCTCTCAATCTTCACCCCCTACAACTTCATCACCCCCACAACAACAACCAACTGTTCCTGAACTATCTGTTCCTGAACAAGTCTCTCCTCAAAAGACCGTTCCTGAACATACTGTTCCTGAACAACCAGTTACTAAACCTACTACTGAACCTGAACCTGAAACTGCCGCTCCTGAACACATTGTTCCTGAGCTAACTTCTGAGGATGATCAAAATGATCATGCCTCTGATATGGTAGTTGACCCCACTCCTGACCAACCATCAACCTGCCAATCCGTAACTACAAATGACCAATCATCACCAAACCTACCAATTATTCCCTTAGCCCCTCCAAAACCCTCTAAACAACCTTCACCTCCCACCATATACCTGGATTCTCAAGTTCTAAAGGATGTGTGGGAAGATATTGCTTCTGAAGTTCTCAGACTGATAGCAAGTAGAAATGACCTGGGTCATACAATAAGCTATCAGAAGCAATGGAGAAGGATCAAGGAAAGGGTCGTCAACCTAATTTCAGCGCTGCATGATTCCTGTATTGAGGCTCAAGAGCAAGCCAAGCAGAAGCTGGAAGATTGGTTGAATGGCATAGAAGAGAATACTGGAGATGTTGAAGTTCTTGGTACTTGGGTGAAGACTCCACTCAGTATCAGAGGCAAAGCACCTGATGAATTCCTGCCTAAGGAACTGCATCTGAGTATTCCTTCTGAGATCCTAGAGAAGATTGATGCACCTAACCTGGCTCTAGCTCAGGAGAACAAAGTGCTCAAGGAAGAAAATGAGAGGCTGGAAACAGAGCTAATAGAGCAAAAGCTGAAGATATCAAAGTTGGAAGCTGACATGCAAGAAGCCAAGATCAGAGAAGACAACTACAGAAGAGATATGGACAAGAAGTATGCTGATGTTCAAGAGCTTCTGAAGAAGATTTTAGAGAAATAAGTCAAACCCATAGTTGCACACTTTTAGCTTATTTTTCTGTCTTTTTAGGTTTTTGATACTCTATGTTCATTTCTGCTTCTGATTTCTTTCGCTTCTGATATTAGATGCTTCTGAATTTTTCCTGCTTCTGAAAATCCTTAACTGTTTATACCTTGTGTGTTTTTATTTGCTTTGATAATAATGCTTGCTATGCTTGTTCATTTAATCTTTGAAGATGGTTAATATGCTTTAAAATGATTTAAATTATGCTCTGAACCTTTAATCTTATGTTTTTCTCATCTCTTCTTTTTGTTTATGTCTTTTTGCTAATGACAAAAGGGGGAGTATATGTGATAGTATTTAAAGGCTCTGAGCCCCATTAATTAATGTTTGAAATTTTTGAACATTTCTATCTCTTTTTATCGGTGTATCAAAAAGGGGGAGTATCAAATTTCAAATAACAATTAATTGAACCATTCTTCTTATCTATAAGTCAATTCTTTCAATTTTTTTTAGCTCTGATATTATTGTGCGAAAAATGAATTTAATTAACTTGGATAGAACTTAGGGGGAGCTTACAAACCTCACCTTAAAGACTATCAGACTCAGGGGGAGTTAGAGCTTACAAACCTCAGAACCCCAAGGTCAACTTGTTAATTAGATTAACAACAATTGATCAATTTTAAATACTATCGTTTGTCATCATCAAAAAGGGGGAGATTGTTGGAACAAAATATGTTTAACAATGAACCTTAAAGAGTTTTGATGATAACAAGGTATTAAAAATTGTAAATTGGACTAGCTAATATTTGTTCAAGTGTACAGGACCACAGATAAAAAGTTACATCATTAATTGGTTCTGAATGAGCAAATAAAGAGCAAAAGAAAATGAAGCTTAGGTGATTCTGAAGGCAATACGCTCCTGAAAGTAAAAGCGCTCCTGAAGTCAAGCTGCTCCTGAAGAAATAGCGCTCCTGAAGAATAGTGCTCCTGAAGACAAGAGGTCCAGAAGCCACATTATCAGAAGCTGGATCATCAGAAGCTGAAGAAGCTGCACCATCAGAAGCTGCAGAAGCTGCATCATCAGAAGCTGCCTCATCAGAAGTCATTTCACCAGAAGCTGAAGATCAACTGGATTTGCAAAAGATTCAAAGATTGAAGAATCTACATTGCAAAAGCTGTCTATTGGATTCGAAAACATAGCAGAAAATTAGTGGAACATTGCAACGGTCATTTCAAAGGTGTTTGAAGGCATGTGCTTGCAATTTGGACGAAAGCGTTGACATTGTACTATTGTACGAATTGTACAACCACGTTCTCCACTTCTCTGTTTTGTGTCCACGCTACAAGACAAGAAAATAGCTCCAGAATACAGCTTCGCCTGCATAGATGTTCCTTTGGATAAGGAATGGATTTCAAATTGGTTCTTCATAGGACAACAACCAAATCAGGCAAAAGATCATTGGTGAAAGATCAAGCTTCAACAACGACTCTTTGGTGCGCTGGCAATTTCACAACGTCTCTTTCACACCTCTATATAAAGGAGTGAAGACTTAGAGTTTTGGTAATGCAAGAACGCTGAACGAAAGACTCACAACATTTTTACAAGTGGCAAACCTCTGCTGAAATTGTTCTGCATTCACTTAGAATTTCTGTGTCTTAAAGTCATATCTTAGAAATTCTTAAGTCCATTGAGTCTGTATCTGATTTGTATTGTGAGCACCTCTGATTGTATATCAAGTGTTCAACCTTAAACAATTTTCTGTGTAATTTTGTTTAGTTAGGAAGTCTCTTGCAATTGTGCTTGAGCAGGAAGTCTCTTGACTGTGTTCTTGAGCAAAGGAAGTCTCTAGCTTGTGTGCTTGAGCAAAGGAAGTCTCTTGCTTGTGTGCTTGAGCAATTGTAATCAGATATTACTCTTAGTGAAATCTCCTTGGAAGTGCAAGGGGGACTGGACTACTTCCGGATTGTGGAAGGAACCAGTATAATTGCTTTGTGTTGTTCTTCTTCTCTCTCTCTGTTTTATTCCGCTGCATTTAGATTCTGATCATCACTTCAGAAGTTGTCTCACTTAGCTTCTGATCAGTGTATTCAGTTGTTTAGGAGAAACGAAGAATTTTTCAAAACACAATTCAACCCCCCTTCTTGTGTTTTCTCACCTTCACATTTTACTATACTTTTTCTTATATTTGAGACCATCAATTTTATTTTTTATTTTTTTGTTTCTTACATTTGAGACCGGAGGAAGTATATATTATGCTGAATAATCATCATGCTTAATAATAATAAAATGCGACCCGATAAAAAATAGAAGAGGAATGAATATACTCATATACATTGAGTATTAAACAAAAACCAATATGGAAACGCTTGCTCCGATCTACCTTATTTATAAGCAAAAAATATCTTAATCTTTTGGTCTCAAATATAAATAAAAGCCAACAAATTCAACTATTAACGTCTTTATTTCAAAAGGGTTTCGCTAATACGTGCCCTAAAGACACTTGTTAAGGATTCAAATATAGAAATGATTTATAAATTTTACGTAAAAAAAGTTACTTTTTAAATTTTCTGTGTGTTGATTGCATCATTTCCAAGATAAATTTCATTTCTTGACTTCTTAACGTTAGCATATACCATTTCAAAAATACTTGTTCTTCCAAATTCAACTACATGTACTCATGTACACCCTCCGGTCACTATTATAAGCAAAATTTCATTTTTTAGATTCATTCAATAAATGATGTATGTGGTTTATTTAATGGACCACATACATCATTTATTGAATGAACCTAAAAAGTAGATTTTTGCTTATAATAGTGACCGGAGGGTGTACCTCTTAGTCAAAACTCAACATCTCATTTAATTGGCCGGTGAAATTCCCTAACTTCTGATAATGATTACTACTCCCTCTGTCCCTATAACTAAGCCCCCATTTGACTTTATTTTTGCCCCTAAATGTAAACACATTTTCAAATTACTAGATGCATTTATTAATTTCTTCCTAAACATATCCCTAATTAATAGTATTAAGGCTTAATACATCATTTGGTCCCTTGTAACACCCATACTAGACGTATCTAGAAAGTCTAGCATGTGTATTAGTTTAGTACTGGATACATTAAAAATTTACAACTACAAATGAATATATATACAACCAAATGCGTTCGTACATAATAATACAACTCAACTTTTCTAAAGTATATTAGATGCATCCTTGAATATCCACATCGTCCCGCAGCGGTACGAACGAACACTTGTCGCATCATCCATTCGGCTACTAGCTTGCTAATCCAACCTGTTTATCTGAAACAAATAAGGATTGGGATGAGACATAATGTCTCAGTGAGTTCCCCTAAATCCTAGGCTATAGGTAACCTCAGGGGAAACCTACGGTCACCACGTGCCTACATTACAACCTGACGGTTGATTATACGTGTGTGGGGACTTGCATACTTAGACGGTAGTGCATACTAGAGCCGTCTTAATCTTATCTTAACTTGTTATAGGCTTCACTTCCTATACGTGTCATGGCGATCGAGGGGAAATCTAAGACCGCATTGCCAAGAATACGCTCTACGTATCGAGGCCTAAAAATAACATATCATGACACTAATCTAAACCGGACGATTAGGGGAAACCTAAGATCGTCATCGGTATCACGTTCTTTACTTTCTCTAATCCATGCCTTGTACTTATCATGTAGCATCTAATGCTCTTGTTCTTGAACATAAACGTGCATGGAGTCATTTTCGCATAATCATAAACATAACATACATATTCGTATCTAAGTTCATTCATCATGTTAGCGTTGAACATACAAACATTATCTTGATTCATTTTACGGAGAGCCCCGGGGTGGAGTAAACCCGAGTACAATCCCATACATACCGAAAATACCTAGCTAAGGTAATCGGACTCCCTCAGTAACGTGCGGGCCCCTCTCGAAAGAAGCTTATCCTGTTCTCACGTTACCTACGTCTTACTTACTCATTTACCACGGATCCTTAAACGATCCTAAGTGTGATAAACTACACATACATATCATGGTCTTAACATTCATAAACATTCATGAAAGGTTTCTAACCTATACATGCATACTCGTTTACCTCGGATCCGGGGTCGATCCGATTAGTAGTAAACTACCTCTATATTCATTCATATTCATATCTATTCATAAGTGAAGAGTTTGCTATCAATTCACGGCTTATCTTACATACCTAATCATTCTTTGTCACGTGCGAAGAGAATATACTTCGCGTCTTAACCTACATAAGGTTCATGCTTAACTTCTAGTTCTCGACAAGCTATATCGAGGCTCTACTTTAATCCCTTTCTTAATTCATTGCTACCCGAGTAATATCGGCTTAAACTCTCTTAATTCACTCTTGCCATTCATGTTAAGTTTGCCATGATTTTCATTTCAAAAATCGTTTGATGTTATGTGCATTGCCTAGATGTTGTTTTAGGGTTATAAAGTCATAAAACGTTGAAAGAAAGGCTTCGGAATGCACCACCGACCCTAGGATGGACCAACAAGCCAAAGCATGTTGGCCAAAACCAGAGGGCTGCGCTAATAGCTCAGCTGGGGCGTGGCTCATCCTGAAGAATTTCGCTATTACCGTAGATTTCGCTAATAGCGTATCTCTTCGGGTCTGTGGTACAAAATTTTCAGTTTTAACCCAAAACTTGTTCAGTTTGATCCTGCAATGCACCATAATCATCCAGCAACATATATATACATTTATAAACATATTTCATGGCAATATAACATCAAATCAACAAGAATTTATCAAAAGTCCATTAGGGTCCTAAACCTCTCATAAACATAAATCAATGCTTTCTAACATGAATTTACACAACCAAAGGTAGGTAAACTATCTATGGAACTCACCTAATCATGTTTCTTGCATCTATTCAAGCTTCAAGCCCAAACCCTAGGTTTTGATCCAATTCTTGATCCTTAGCTTTCAAACCAAACCATGCTTTAATGCTCTTCTTTATGTGTTTCTTGCTTGCTAAGCTGCCTTAATCCATGCTTGATCATGACTTGGAAGAAGTTTGGATGATTTAAAGTGAAGAGAGAGGGCGTGGGTTAGAGAGAAGGAGGAGAGAACTCTTTCTCTCAAAACCTAGAGAGAGAAAGTAGAAGAAATTATGAGGTTTTCACCCCCAAAATCACTTATATACTCCCTTGCGCGAGTTACTTAAATGCCCTTCGTCTCAGTCGTGTTTATCTGACCCTGATACTTAACTCATGCTTAACTGATATTACTTATAAATATCTTCCATCATACTTAACTTTCTTCATCATAATCACTTTCCATGAATCTTAGTCCTCTGATACATTTAACAGATGAAATTTCCCATTAGCTGACGAGCGGGATATTACACTCTACCCCCCTTAAAAAAATTTCGTCCTCAAAATTTAGAAATCATCTACAAACATCGCAACTATAATCTGCCTCCTTTGGTTTTGATTACATAAAGTCTGATCAAACTCACTCCTAAGATTGAAGTATACTTTCCTTATCAATACATGTAATTCTTCCTCTTTCTTATTCTACATATAATTGAATATGGTCTCTTCAATCTCACTATCTTTATAAAAATTACCGAACTGTCTTAAAACATCATGTTTGAAACACGCTCTTTCTACAAGTGGACTGATTGTCCTGAATCCATAATTTATCTACTGAGCATAACCATGCATCTAGGTGACCTTTCATCTGACAATCTATTAACCAATCTTGAGGTTTGCACGCTCTTAAACTTTCTACTAAATCCATTTACACATGCATTGGACACTCTAAGCACAAATCTGTGCATCCCGTAGGACATTAGTATCACATGAACATCGTCGTTTCCTCATAAAACCTTATCTTCTATAGTTTGCACACATTCTAATACGGTTTCTTGTTAGTTAATAACGATACATCATTCTAGCATTTTGTTTTCTAAAATTTCTAAACTCTGGTACATAGGTCCTTGGAACGAATAGATACATGACTAGGAAAAATATCATTTTAAAACTGAGTCTATACTAGTACTGCAGAACCTCAGGACGAGTCTCTATATCTGAAAAAGGTTTTACGACTCTCCTTCACACTTGCCTCTAGCGAGTTGGTCCTGAAGTCTGTACTTCTTAAGTGAGCTTACTCGCTTTCGACGTATCTCATCAGTTTTAACAATGTGAAATTTCATGTTTTTAAAATAAACATCGTTCCCAAGTTCCTCAATACCAATCTTAACTCTAAAAATTATAAAATCATGGCTTGACACCATTCTAGAAAGTACCGTTATCACCTAACAAGTATGGTATAAAATGATATGTGCTTCTCCGTGCATATCTCATGAATTGTATTCTTTTATCACATCACAAATTCTTTCTGACTGGCCAACAACTCTTCTGCGCATTCGACATCACCAAAAAAGGCAACCCGATTAATCCATCTGTGTAACTCTAGTCTTTCTCATCTTACCTGAGTGAAGATGCTTTCTTTAAACTTTTACTTTAATCATTACTAGCTGCATAAGCATCTATACTTACTTAACATAACGAGAACTCCTCGCTTTCCACATAATACTTCCCACTGAAATGGTATTTCTATCTCGAACATTTTTTCACAAAGATTCTTACTACAAAATTCCATGTTCCAAGGCTACTTTCGCAACTTAAGTAATTAACTTCCGTTGCGCTACTCTGATTCCCACCGGTTGGCTTCAACCAATACTCTGATCCGTTGAGACAAGTGAACTTTATTCTTCTTCTATCCCTACATTACTATCTGCTTGAACTCTGCTCGATACTTCTATGTTGCATGCTACTCTGCAACCTCGCTCTACTCCTTGCTGCTAAGATTGAATCTTGGGGAAACTTACCTCTGGACATATCAATGTCATACTTATTCTTATTCCCGAGCAACTTAACTCAAGGAGCACATCTTTGCTATTACATACCTACTATTCCATGAATCGCTCTTACATCTTCCCATGGTAGACTCATCTTGCACTCAGACATACTTCCTAATGCATCTAACATTGTATCTTCGTATCTCGCATACTATGTTTTGCTCAATCCTTCCTATGCTTGCTCGTTAATTTTTCTTTCTAATAAAATTTCGTAAATTAGCACACGGGTCATTGACGTTGATGATTTACAACTATATATATAAAACATATACTAAATCTAGGTCCCAGTCGTTACTCTAAAATCCCAGGACGAGTTGATAACACGTATGTGTCATCAAATCTTAGTCCTAGTGAGTTTAGCCCAAACTACGCGAGTCCTAACATACCGGTACCTACAAAATTTCATTTTGAATTTCAAAAATGTCAACTTCAATCACCCATATGCGTATGTCTTTCTAAAATCATATAAATTTTACAACTTAGCATCCTGACGAGCCTTCGCAAGTCAATCAAGCAAAACATAGATTCGAGGGGTACTCATAACTTTGCGAAATCCGACATCCTTGTGATTTCGTACGACTCTGCACCATTTAACTTCTTGCTTCATGCTTTCACATCTGTGACTTCCATTCTAGATACTGGTGCCTCTAAACTCTTGGTCTAAACTCATTCTTATCCCTTGACACATTATCTTCCAAAGTCACGTTAAACCGAATCGATTTCCGCTGATGGTTGCCCATGCCCCTTTCCCTTTTTGAAAACTTTAAGATATGATATGCATTCGTTACTTGTTGTTATAAAAGTTTTTGTCGCATAAAAGTTTGTGAAAACAACTCCCCAAGTCACTGCAAATCCTGGAGACAAACTGACAGTTTTCGGAAACCAAAAACTTTGCCCCAGGTTTGCTATCGGCGAGTTTCTTCAGCTTAATTTTCCGGAAAAACATTCTTTGAACGAAAATTCTTATTTCTCAAGTAACCTAATGCACATCATTCTTTACTTGCATCGTAAGATATTCTATATCATATGCATGGCACATGTCAAGCTATTTCGATACAATCCTCGGCACTTTAGAAATTAATGCCTCGTTCCTGATAACATAAAACTTTCATTAAATCCTTTTCTACTACGAGTAGCTTACTTCTCTGCGTTGCCGCTTAACGTAGCTTCCCAAACACTAGAACCTTGTTCACTTTGAACATTCAAGTCCTTAACTTCAATAACATAACACTATCGAATGACCCTTCTCATCATTGCCTTACATTCCCAGAGGATTCATACTTCTTACTTGTTTAGTTCACCGGCCACCTACTGGCACAATCAACTTCTTACTAATACTCATTCCGAGTTCTTACTTCTGAGTCCACACTTTCCGGTGCATCTTCATCACATACTTCGTTCCTCCTGGGTCCTATTCAGCTCTCAGGCATCCGTTCTAATCGTCGAATGCTAAATTGAGTTGATCAGGCTCAACTAACATCAACAACTAGAACATTTACCCGGAACCCAATGGTCCCGCTACCTTTGTTGTAACTTAATGACCCAAGGCACGATCTGAATCGACCTGCTCTGATACCAAATGTAACACCCATACTAGACGTATCTAGAAAGTCTAGCATGTGTATTAGTTTAGTACTGGATACATTAAAAATTTACAACTACGAATGAATATATATACAACCAAATGCGTTCGTACATAATAATACAACTCAACTTTTCTAAAGTATATTAGATGCATCCTTGAATATCCACATCGTCCCGCAGCGGTACGAACGAACACTTGTCGCATCATCCATTCGGCTACTAGCTTGCTAATCCAACCTGTTTATCTGAAACAAATAAGGATTGGGATGAGACATAATGTCTCAGTGAGTTCCCCTAAATCCTAGGCTATAGGTAACCTCAGGGGAAACCTACGGTCACCACGTGCCTACATTACAACCTGACGGTTGATTATACGTGTGTGGGGACTTGCATACTTAGACGGTAGTGCATACTAGAGCCGTCTTGATCTTATCTTAACTTGTTATAGGCTTCACTTCCTATACGTGTCATGGCGATCGAGGGGAAATCTAAGACCGCATTGCCAAGAATACGCTCTACGTATCGAGGCCTAAAAATAACATATCATGACACTAATCTAAACCGGACGATTAGGGGAAACCTAAGATCGTCATCGGTATCACGTTCTTTACTTGATCTAATCCATGCCTTGTACTTATCATGTAGCATCTAATGCTCTTGTTCTTGAACATAAACGTGCATGGAGTCATTTTCGCATAATCATAAACATAACATACATATTCGTATCTAAGTTCATTCATTATGTTAGCGTTGAACATACAAACATTATCTTGATTCATTTTACGGAGAGCCCCGTGGTGGAGTAAACCCGAGTACAATCCCATACATACCGAAAATACCTAGCTAAGGTAATCGGACTCCCTCAGTAACGTGCGGGCCCCTCTCGAAAGAAGCTTATCCCGTTCTCACGTTACCTACGTCTTACTTACTCATTTACCACGGATCCTTAAGCGATCCTAAGTGTGATAAACTACACATACATATCATGGTCTTAACATTCATAAACATTCATGAAAGTTTTCTAACCTATACATGCATACTCGTTTACCTCGGATCCGGGGTCGATCCGATTAGTAGTAAACTACCTCTATATTCATTCATATTCATATCTATTCATAAGTGAAGAGTTTGCTATCAATTCACGGCTTATCTTACATACCTAATCATTCTTAGTCACGTGCGAAGAGAATATACTTCGCGTCTTAACCTACATAAGGTTCATGCTTAACTTCTAGTTCTCGACAAGCTATATCGAGGCTCTACTTTAATCCCTTTCTTAATTCATTGCTACCCGAGTAATATCGGCTTAAACTCTCTTAATTCACTCTTGCCATTCATGTTAAGTTTGCCATGATTTTCATTTCAAAAATCGTTTGATGTTATGTGCATTGCCTAGATGTTGTTTTAGGGTTATAAAGTTATAAAACGTTGAAAGAAAGGCTTCGGAATGCACCACCGACCCTAGGATGGACCAACAAGCCAAAGCATGTTGGCCAAAACCAGAGGGCTGCGCTGATAGCTCAGCTGGGGCGTGGCTCATCCTGAAGAATTTCTCTATTAGCGTAGATTTCGCTAATAGCGTAGCTCTTCGGGTCTGTGGTACAAAATTTTCAGTTTTAACCCAAAACTTGTTCAGTTTGATCCTGCAATGCACCATAATCATCCAGCAACATATATATACATTTATAAACATATTTCATGGCAATATAATATCAAATCAACAAGAATTTATCAAAAGTCCATTAGGGTCCTAAACCTCTCATAAACATAAATCAATGCTTTCTAACATGAATTTACACAACCAAAGGTAGGTAAACTATCTATGGAACTCACCTAATCATGTGTCTTGCATCTATTCAAGCTTCAAGCCCAAACCCTAGGTTTTTATCCAATTCTTGATCCTTAGCTTTCAAACCAAACCATGCTTTAATCCTCTTCTTTATGTGTTTCTTGCTTGCTAAGCTGCCTTAATCCATGCTTGATCATGACTTGGAAGAAGTTTGGATGATTTAAAGTGAAGAGAGAGGGCGTGGGTTAGAGAGAAGGAGGAGAGAACTCTTTCTCTCAAAACCTAGAGAGAGAAAGTAGAAGAAATTATGAGGTTTTCACCCCCAAAATCACTTATATACTCCCTTGCGCGAGTTACTTAAATGCCCTTCGTCTCAGTCGTGTTTATCTGACCCTGATACTTAACTCATGCTTAACTGATATTACTTATAAATATCTTCCGTCATACTTAACTTTCTTCATCATAATCACTTTCCATGAATCTTAGTCCTCTGATACATTTAACATATGAAATTTCCCATTAGCTGACGAGCGGGATATTACATCCCTTAATTTATTTTTCGTTTTCACTTTGGTCCCCAAACTATAAAGTGTCTCAATTTGGTCCCATAAATCTTTTGTCGTTGCCTCTTTTGGTCCTCTCTGTTAGTTTTTAACAGCAAAAGTATAAGGTGAACCATATTTAAAGGTGGTTCACCATAGACCGTATTAAATTTTTAAATTTTAACCATTTGATTTTTTTCTTTAAAAGAGGACCGTTGAATTATGTAAGGTGTATTGTACTTTACTGTGAACCAATAACACCTAATATTTTTCTCACTTTCTTCATCTTCTTCATCTTCATCAAAACCATCCAAATAAACCCAGAAAAAAAAAATCCAGAAAAAAAAAGATAAAATATATTCAACAATTAATCACAAATCCATTTTCTCTGATGTTTCCTCCTCCTTCATCTTCATCGCTATTCAATCTTTTGTTCCATCCTTCTCCTTTGAAACAACAACAGCAAGAACATAAAAAACAAATTTCCCAAATCAAAACCCTTTTCTCAATTATTAATATAGGAAAATAGCTGTTTTCATTGATAATATGAGTACATTATATACATCAAGTTGCTATCATTCTCTTAATGACTAATGAATAGAAAATGAATACAAAATGAATGACTAATTAATACAAATGAATACCTATTAATATTCTTTTAATAATAAAATTACATGACTAAGTAACACATATTCTATCACTCCCCCGCAGTTGATGCGGGAGGTTGTCGAACACTGAGACTGTCCCTAAAATCTTGAAATAAAACCAACGGGAGACCCTTAGTGAAGATATCTGCAATTTGATAGTGGGATGGAACATGTAGGACGCGGATGTCTCCACGAACTACTTTTTCACGAACAAAATGAATGTCCATTTCGATATGTTTTGTGCGCTGGTGCTGGACGGGATTTCCGGATAGATATATGGCAATATCATTATCACAATAAACTAAAGTAGCCTTGTGAATGGGGACATGTAATTCCAAAAGCAAGTTTCGTAACCAACAAGATTCAGAAACCACATTGGCAACTCCTCGATATTCTGCTTCAGCACTTGAACGAGATAAAGTAGGCTGTCGTTTGGAAGACCATGAAAGTAAGTTGTCACCAAGAAATACACAGTAACCAGAGGTGGATCGTCTGGTATCTGGGCAACCTCCCCAATCTGCATCTGTGTAAGCAATCAATGATGATGTAGAAGAAGAGTAAAGTTGCAGCCCATACTCACGTGTGCCTTGAATATATCTCAGGATGCGTCGAAGGGCGTTCATGTGATCATCCATCGGATTGTGCATAAATAAACATATTTGTTGCACTGCATAAGAAATATCAGGCCTTGTGAAGGTGAGGTGTTGTAGGGCGCCGGCGAGGCTGCGATATAGAGAAGGGTCTTCAAATGGGGTGCTACTTTTGGCGCTCATCTTTGGTTTAGTATCAACCGGTGTAGGACATGGTTTACAAGAAGCCATTCCAGCACGTTCAATAATTTCTTCTGCATACTTTTTTTGAGACAAAAATAATCCACCAGGATGACGTGTGACAGCAATACCAAAAAATAATTCAACAATCCCAAATCTTTCATAGCAAACTCAGAGCTAAGGAGTGATATGATAGACTTTCGAAGGTCATCAGAGGAAGCAGTAAGAATGATATCATCTACATACAGTAGGAGGTAGGCCAAATGAATGCCTTTTTGATAGATGAAGAGAGAGTTGTCAGACTTACTTTGAGAGAATCCAATAGAAGAAACATAATTGGCAAATCGTTTGTACCATGCTCGAGGGGCTTGTTTGAGCCCATACAAAGATTTTCGCAGAAGACATACATGATGTGGACGCTCAGGGTCCTTGAAACCTAATGGTTGATGCATGTATACAGTTTCTTTAAGTTCCCCGTGCAAAAATGCATTCTTCACATCAAGTTGATGGATTGGCCATGCTTTGGATAAAGCAAGACTAAGAACGGTTCGAATGGTTGCCGGTTTAACAACTGGGCTGAACGTTTCTTCACAATCTACACCAACATGTTGACCTGCACCATCACCTACAAGTCGGGCTTTATGCCGCTCAAAAGAACCATCAATTTTTTCTTTATGCCTAAAAATCCACATAGAACGAATAACATTAACATCATGAGGACGGGGCACTAAATCCCACGTCTTATTTTTAATAAGAGCATTATATTCGTCAACCATAGCCATTTTCCAATTCGAGTCTTTGAGTGCAGACACTAGGTTACGAGGTAGGGGTGATTTTGTTACATTAGTATGAAGACCATAATATTTTATATTTTGTTTAAAAATACCATGTTGGCTTCTCGTAACGGGTTTGTCGTCTGAACTCGATGTTGGTTGGTAAATGGGAGGAAGGTGAATTGGGCGTTCATTTTGAGGGGTGTTTTGGTCTGTTTGGTGATGGTGTGTGTTGGTTTGAGAGGTGGGTTGGACTATGTGAGGAGATATTGGGGAATGTTCGTTGTTTGATGTGTTTGATGTGGGGGGCTGAGGTGTGGTTGTGTGAATAGGTTGGGACGGGGAAAGAGCAGGTATGTGTGTCTCAGTCTCTTCTAACAAATGGTTAATCATATATGGTGATAGACCAATGTCAAGAAAGTTGTAAGATGTGGAAGAGGGAGTATGCAACTTTGAGAATGGAAATTCATTTTCATTAAACAAGACATGACGACAAAGGATAATTTTATTTGAGGATATATCATAACATTTATATCCACGATGATTTGATGGATATCCTAAAAAGACACATGGGGCTGAACGTGGTTGAAGCTTATGTATGGTAGTGGACGGGAATAAAGGATAACATAAGCAACCAAAAACACGTAAGTGAGAGTAAGCTGGGTCTTTTTGATATAGGATTTTAAGAGGTGATTGGTAATGAAGATTTTTACTTGGTAAAATGTTTAACAGGTATGTGGCCATTTGCAAAGCATGATGCCAAAAAGACGGTGGTAGTGAAGCATGTATTAATAATGTTCTAATGATATTATTAATAGATCGGATTTTTCTTTCAGCTTTACCATTTTGTGGTGACGTACGATGTAACACCCACAACGTGGCTTTCGATATCCCGCCAGTTGGATACGAAAGGTTCCCGCCAGTTGGAACGGGCACTATCCGTAAGGATGACCCCACGTTAATAAGAGGAACCAAATCACATTGGAATGAGAGGGATCTGGAGGCCGTGTAGGTATGGGACTACATGGTTGAAGGAAGGCTTATAAGAATTGTTAGGTACTACCCATATCAACAAGATGCATCTTCTTTTCGGTAGCCCATTCCATAAGAACTCCATAGTTAAGCGTGCTTGGCTTGGAGTAGTACTAGGATGGGTGACCTACCGGGAAGTTTCCCGGTAAGCATGTGAGTGAGGACAAAGCATGCTGAAAAGACTCGTATTGGTTTGTGGTGTTAGTCGGCAATCCTGAAAGCAATCTGGGATGTTACATATGAGGACACGATAAGCGAAAAGAAATTCCTTTTGCTTCACAAAGTTTTTGAAATTTACCATTTATATATTCTCCACCATTGTCACACTGAATGTATTTGATTTCCCGTTGAAATTGAGTTTTGATATATGCTCTTAATTTTTGAAATGTTGAATAGACTTGAGATTTGTTTGAAATCGGAAATGTCCATAAAAAATTTGAGTAATCATCCAGAAAAAAAAACATAATATTTGTGACCCAAAGAGCTCATAACGGGAGAAGTTCATACATCACTATGCAAAATATCAAATGGCATATTTGTAGAATTATGAGAATTAATAAATGGCAATTTAACATGTTTACCAAGAGGACAAGAATGACAAAAAGATGAATTCAAATGCGGAATTTAATTACATTTGATTAATTTATTTTTCCTAAGGGAGTCTAGAATAGGGGCTCCCGGATGACCTAATCGATCATGCCAAATGGAAGAAGACAATGCTGCAAAGGAAACAAGAGACACAACTTTATTGGTGGTGGTGATAGGATATAGCTCGCCTTGACTCTCACATCTCATTATAGGCATCCCCGTCTGAAAATCCTTCACAAAAAAACCAAACGGGTCAAATTCAACAGAAACATGGTTATCTGTAGTGAATTTACGAACAGAAATAAGGTTTTTGATTAATTTAGGAGCATGTAGAACATGGTCTAATACTAATGGTGGATGAGGGAGGGGTAATTTAGCACTACCAAAGCCACGAATAGGAATAGAATGACCATTGCCAACAATTATACCATTATTTTTTCTCAAATTAAAATAAGACGAGAGATTACCATTGGTGGATGTCATATGAGATGTTGCTCCAGTGTCCATGTACCAAGACGGATCAGGTTGATCCATACTCAGAGTGTGCATCGCATGTTCTATGTTTGTTGGACTGGGGGGTGCCGCGGCGGTGAAGGCAGCTTGTTGAGGTCTTGAGCCAACAACGCCTGGTTGCTAAGTGTTGTTTGCAACATTGGGCCTTGCCCAATTATATGAAGGATAAGGGCATCGAGGCATGTTCCATGGAGTCCACTATTGCCATGGGTTGAATTGTTGCCAACGTGGGTTTTGACCACGACCACCATTCCCGGAGAAAAATTGACCTCTGCCACCGCCAGAATTACCAGTACCATTCCGACCACCTCTGCCAGAGTTTCGGGCAGCAGAGTTTTTCTGATTTTTCTTTCCATGGTTGTTGCGTGGGTTGTTGTTGTTGTATCAAGGATACTGAATCTTGTTACTTGGGGAGGAGGGTTGGGTAACCGTTTCATCAGGAGAGGTTGGTGTTTTGGCAACAAAAGCTCCTGGTGATGAGCCGGATTCACGAGCAACTCGTTGAATCATAGTGGACTCCTCGAGTTCCAATCGCGATCTCGCGATTGCGAAAGTAGGTAGTGGGTCATGTTGTTGAATATAAGTAACAAAACCGGCATACGAGTCTGTGAGCCCGGAGATCATTTTTAGGACCAATCGGGTGTTAGTGATAGGAGAATCAACATTTGCTAGCTGATCGGCTAAAAGCTTCAAGCGGGTGCAATAGGATTTGGTGGATGGGAAGTCTTCAAGATTGGTGTTGGTGAATTGATTTTCAAGGTGGACAGCCCTCGAATGTTTGTTGTCGTGAAACAACGAAGCAATTTGATTCCAACATTCTTCAGCTGAGTCATTGATCACAACAACAGAGTTGAGAATGTCTTGTGATACAGTGGCGTACATCCATTGAAGGACGACCGCATCGAGCCTGCTCCAAAGATCAGGATCATTGGTTTTGACATCAGCGGCGATCTGCATAGCCTTCACATCGGTTGGGGGGATGATGTGATCAAGCAGATTATGAACACGTGCTTGAACCATGAAGAGGGCAGACCATGAAAGGTAGAGGCTTGAATCGTTGTCCAAGGTTACAGGAATGATAGACTTCACGTTGTTGATGGTGAAGGCCGAGTGAATTTTTGATGGTCCCGTTGAGACAGATGTGCCTGTCACGGGAGAGGAATTTGTTGAGAGAGGGGTTGATTCAACTGTTCTGGAGCTAGCCATGGATGGCGGTTGATAGCGGAAGTATAGAGAATAAGAGGTGGTGATGGGTGGCTAGGAGAAGTAGGAGAGGATCTAAAACCTAGCTGATACCATATAGGAAAATATCTGAATGTTTTTCATTGATAATATGAGTACATTATATACATCAATTTGCTATCATTCTCTTAATGACTAATGAATAGAAAATGAATACAAAATGAATGACTAATTAATACAAATGAATACCTATTAATATTCTTTTAATAATAAAATTACATGACTAAGTAACACATATTCTAGTTAATCTTTTACTACTTTGTTTAGTTCCGCTCATTTTTGCTTGTGTTTTGTTAGTGATTAACTAACACTAGTATCCTAGAAATATCAGAGATTTGCATGCCTTTAACAAAGCCTAGTATGGATACTTGTGCCAAGCACGGGCTAGAATTCCCTTGTAATTAAAATATTGGATGAAGATGTGGTATTATTCTCATTTATATAGTTGTTTTATGTCCAATAGATTGATCCACACTAATGTTGACTCCCTCTATAAGGTCCAGCGATGGTATAATAACCTAATTCAATTTTACGGAGGAAGCATGTGTGGTTCCGGGTGTTACAGATGTAGAGAGTCTCAAACATGAGTGAGAGACGTTAGTGTTTTAAGTGTCAACTAAAGTTCTACATTGGATGCAAGAGTAAATATTGAGAAACATATGAGTGGTATGAGTCATATACCTAATTCATTAATATTTAGGTTAAGGTGTGGTGTCAAACTCACTCGTGTGGAATCTCTTTATCTAATGAGATAATCAAACTCAATGTCGTGTTCTTTGAAAGTCAAAGCATTGTTATGAACCGTTCTTTTTTTAATTTTTGGATGTCATTCTCTTTCATATGAAATATTTTATTCAAAGTCTATTATTTCAAATTTAATCACTTTTGGACTTTGGTGGCAAATGAAAATGGTAAAATGTTGATGCATTATGCTAAGTAGACAAAAATATATGTTTACTAGACAATTTAAAATTATTTAACTAATCTAATTTGTTGGTAAACTAATTACCCAAAGGAAAAAACTTAGGTACAATTCCTTAGATGCTTTTCGTATGGTTCTTAACTAAATTTACCATGATTTCCTTAAATCCATAATTTATCAAAGTTTGTTATATCCAAAAAAAAAGGTGTATTTTTAGTTAAGAACCATACGAAAAGCACCTAAAGAATTGTACCTAAGTTTTGTCCATACCGAAAAATCTCCAACTCCTTCAACAAACCCATAAAATAACCGACAACTCACGTTATTCCTTATACACCCACAATAAAATGCATAATATTTTTATTTTTCTTAAGAAAACAAAACACATAATATTTATTGTCTTTCTCCTATCTTCTCATGTTTAAATTCCTTTTTCAATTCCATATTTTTTTCCATTTAATTTTATTTCTTTCTTCTTATGGAAGAAAATAACTTAAAACTCACTCCATGAAACCACCACCAACCAAACTATTTAATCGTGCCTTAATTTGACCTGATTTAAATAATTTGACCTGTCGAGTGTGGGTTAAAGAGTTCTATATATATTGAATGGAAGAGTAGACTTTGAACAACATATAAGTGTGATGACTCAAATACCTGATACCTAATGGTTTTAGACGAAGATATGATATCAATCTCACTTGTGTGGTTTCTCTTAGTATAATGTTTGATCAAACTCAGTGTAGAATCCCCTAGAAGAATGCATATGTATTATTCTGAGTTGATAAAAATATATACTTATTAGAAATTTTAAAATGATGTGACTTCTTTTTTTAATAGAGTCTAATTTTTTGGTAAAATAATTAATATAATGATTCAACCCAGTTTAGGCTCACCCAAAAGTCCTAACATTATCCCAACATTATGGTAAATTGTTTTATTAGTTTTTTAATGTCATTTGTTTAATTTTTTATTTTAAATTTTTGTTATTAGATATCATTCACTTTCATATTAAATCTTTTATACAGCCTTTATCATTTAAAATTCTTTCACTTTTGGTCTTTGGTGAGATTTGACAATGGAAAACTCTATATGAGTTTTGCTAATTTGACAAAATAAATGGTTATTAGAATTTTTTAAATAATGTGGCGCTTTATTTATTTAGTTTATTTTTTTGGTAAAATATTTACTCAAAAATCTCTAACTCCTTCGGCAGTCCCGTAAATTACCATATATTCAGTTTATTTTATATACTTTTACAGACAAAGCACAAACACTCCTTTTTTCCTTATCAGTTCTCTCATTTTCAAATTCTTTTTTTGTCTTTTTTTCTAATTTATTTTCTCTCTTCGCATGAAAGAAATGAACAAAAACCTCCCTCTATTATTTCATCACCAACCCATCTTTTTACCCTGTTATGTATTCCTTAATCTCATTTGACTATGTTACCAGATTACATATGTACAGTCTCACATGTAAGCGAGAAATGTCAATAAGTCATATGTGAGTTAAAATTTCACATTAGATGCAAGAGTAGATGGTGAGAAACATATAAGTTAAATGACCCATATGTCTAATGCGTCAACAATTTGGATGAAGATGTGGTGTCAATTTCACTTTTGTTGTTACTCCTAGCATAATGCGATTATCCAACCTAGTTTAAACACCCCCCCCCCCCCCCCCCCCCCATGATGAACTTTTAAAAAAAAATGATGAGATCTAACAATGTCAAAATATAGATGTATTATGTTGAGTTAACAAAATACATGTTTCTTAGACATTTTAAGTGAAGACATGGTATCAATATCACTTGTGTGATTACTTTTACCCTAATATAATGGTCCAACCCAATGTAGACTCATTCCCGAAGTCTCAACATTATGATTATGATGGATTATTTTGTTAGTGTTTGGATGTCATTTGTTTAATTTTTTAATCTAAAATTTATTTTTTGACTGTCGTTCACTTTGATGCTATATTTTTTATTCAATCTCTATCATTTCAAATTCTTGCATATTTTGTTCTCCTTCAAACCATAGATTTGATAAAATCTTATATTTCTCTTCAATTTGAGTTACATGGCATCCTTGAAGTTGTGAAAAATATATCTCATCCTTCTTGTAAACGAAGCTAGTAACACAATTCAACAACGTAATATCAATCTTCACCAAAAGGAAATAATAGTGGATTTAAATGAAACATATGTGTCATAAATTCGTTCGAACTCCTTACACAAATTCTTAAGAATAATGGTTTTCAATAAGCCAAAACTTAATGTAAATTTTGAAACCATTTTTTTTCCTAGCTATAATTATTAAAATATTTAAATAAATTATTAGGTTAAATATGTTTTTGGTCCCTATAAAATTGTGACCTTTTAAGTTTAGTCCTTACTTAATTTTAATTGTTATTTTAGTCCCTAATTTTTTTCCTGCACTCAGTATTAGTCTCTCCTCAATTCAAATTTGTTTAATTTATGGTTAAACTCTTGAGTTTTTGAACAATTTTTTTGCAGACGTGTTAAGAAAATTAGTAAAAGTTCCTCTGTAACGCCCTCCTTTTATTTAATTATTTTTATTAAGTTAGAATCTATTTATGTGATTTATTTATATATATGAGGTGTTAGTATTTTATTATGTAGCATTATTCTATTATTTATTAGAATATGAGAGTTATTAGTGTAAGTAGAATTGGAGGTTAGAATAGAAAGAAGAATAAGTTATTGGGCTTAAATAGATTTAGGAAGAGTGATTGGTATTATAAATAAGGAAGCTTAGGTTAGAAAGAGTTTTTACGTTAAACCACTTTTTGGAGAAAGAGGAGAAAAAGGGAGAAAAGAGGAGAAAAGAGGAGAAGTCAGAGAGAACCCTAATAACGAAGAACGCAGCCGTTTGGAATTCAGAAAAATAAGGTAAGGGTGAGACTAACTCTCATTAGTATCAAGTTTTGATTCATGAAGTTGATCAATTGTTGTAGTTTTAGGGATTTGGGAATTAGGTAAAGAATCATTAAAATTGGAAGATTTTAAGTGAAAGTTGTGTAATTTGATGTAGAAAGATGTTATTCAGTCATATAAAACGTTTAGATGTCGGTTCCTGATGATTTAGGGGGTTGAGTAGTGATTTTTGGATGCCTGAGATTGATCACAGAGGGTCTGCGACAGACCCTTCTGTCATCACTCGCCGTTGCGAGTGAATCCGCTTGCCTCGCGAGCAAACACCCTGAGCTCGCCATTGCGAGTGATTTAGCTCGCCTCGCGAGTAACCTTTTAGCTCGCCACTGCGAGCAATGTTGTGCGTCTCGCGAGTTCCCCCTGAGGATCTCGCCATTGCGAGTAGTGTAGCTCGCCTCGCGAGCTAGTGCAGTACAGACCTGTTGTCTTGCGAAATCTTGTCCTTTCGCCTGTTTCCTTGATGAGTTAGCTTCTGATCTTTATATTAATGATGATGCTGTTAAATATGATGTTCCAGTAATGCTGATTTGATGTAATGAGTCCTTGTGAATAGTTGTTAATGAATTAACATTGAAGATGAAGTGTTGCATTAGAGTTGTGTCGTTGCATAGTTAGAGATGGGGGCTTAATGCCCTGGTGGTACCACATGCATGTTGAAGTTGTCTAAGACGTTGTTGTTTTTAAGATGAGGAGTCGTTGTTGCATTGTAGAGTCGTCATAACCTGATATAAATGATGATTATTTGAGTTGTTGTTGCTGTTCTTGATGATGATAATGCTATTCTGACATTAATAGATGATGTTAACTGATGTTTATTTAATGTTGAATATATATATGTTTATTACTCTTTATGAATTGTTATTTGCTATTAATGAATGTGAAATCTCACCCCTTCTACTTGAAAATGTTGCTCTTCGTATGAGTAACTTGCAGGTAACGGAGAATAGTGCAATTGTGAGTGATCTCCGTCGTGTCGTCTAGGATGCTCTGATACGTAACGGGATGGGGATTGTCTGATGCTTTGTTTTCCTTGTTACGTATTTCTTTTAATAATGTCGAAGTATTTTATGAAGACTATTTAATTTGTTAAGTTGTGGCCTCTTAGTGCCGAGGATTTTTATGAGACGATGTAAACTAAATTCCGCTGCATTTGATTATTGAATTTTATAAAGATAGGTTGCTTTAATAAATAGTATTTTCTATTACTATGATTGTTGGAATTGATGTATTGATGAATGTGATGCTCCGTTTATGATGATAAACTCTGATAATTTTATGAAATTTTTAAGTTGGGAAAACGGGGTGTTACATCCTCTACAAAAAATTGTTGCAAAATTTGATTTTTCGTCCAGATTTTGTTAATTTTATCTTTAACTTTTGTCGTTTTAAAAAAATTCATATTTAATTCGTTTCATGTTAAAAAATTCTAAATTTTAGTAAATGAATCTTTCATAGTGTTCTAAACTTCTCTCAAACAAATCGTTCAAGAATTTAAGAGTTTAAGGATAATTAAACAAACGTTGTTGTAACAGTGACTAAAATTAGAAGTAATTTTTTTTTGTAGGGACTAAAAAACCTATTAAAATTAGGTAAAGACTAAACTTAAAAGTTTACAATTTTGAGTCAGGATCCGTTGACACCTGGTGTCAACGGATTCGTAACACCAAATCATGTCCATTCATTTGTATTGATCTAAGTTCATAATTTTTAATGAAAAACCTCAGGTAGACCCTTCTCTCTAATCTTCCTTGGGCATTAATTATTACCTTCTTCTTAGGGAATTAATTATTGCTTTTATTGGCGAGACACATTAAAAAACATGTATTTTTTATTTTTTGTTTGATTTTTGTCTGCATTCGCACAGGAAAAATTTGCAATCTCATATCAAACCTTTTTTGTTGGTCACTTAAAGTGTTAGAAAGATAACACTTCTTTTGATGGTCACTTAAAGTGTTAGAAAAATTCACCACTGAAATATAATTAAGTTAAATATATTATATAGCATTTAAATTTTGATCTGACATGATAATATTGAAATGTAGATTTTTGTCAAAAACTTGAAATGGAGAAGAATCCCTGATTAGTATATGAAATGACGATAGATAATTAGATATAATAATATCCGTTGTTAATTTTCATTTGTAATAGAGGGGGAAAACGAAAATCTGGACAATAATAAAGATAACCAAAATGAGAGAGAAGAATTAGCATTTAAATAAATGAAAATATATGGACTTCAAAAATTCATGTAAGTAAAGATCATGTGAGATTTTCAAGTAAATGAATATGAGCCTTTAGATCAATACAAATGAATGGATATGATTTGGTGTCAACGAATCTGTTGACAGCTGGTGTCAACGGATCCTGACTCTACAATTTTATAGGGAACATAAACATATTTAACCCTAAATTATTTTAATAACAAAGCAAAAACTAATGATGAAAAGACATAATAAAGGTAACGAATTAATCTACATACATTGCCTTGCCAAATGAATCACAAGTGAAAACTCTTTTTATGAGATGGAGTAGTATTTAATGCTCAATAGAAAGAAGAGGTGTCATGTGTACTTTAGAAATTTTAAACCGGTTAGAATTTCCCTAATTTTAAACCGATTATTGTAAGACAATAAACATATTACATCCAATCGTAAATAAGAGAACTTAATGTTATAAAGGAGATTCAAAATCACATTTTTAGCAAGGAAACCCCATTTAAAATTGATATATTAATATAAATAGATATTAAAATGGTGAAGATATTTTCAATTTTCTGAAATATCTTTTGGACATATTTTAATATATATTTAAATATAGATGACAAAATTATTTAGTGAACCGCATTTTTAATCATTTTTCTTTCAACCGCTATTTATCGTGAAACTTTTCTCGGGAATGCATCACAAAGTGTCTTACCATTTGAATATCTATTTAATCTATTTTCAATCTTAATATCGCATTTTTTATATTAATTTATATTAATATATCATTTTAACAAAACATGATATGAAAATGGTGAAGATATTTATCGTAGTATAAATAGATATTAAAATTGATATATTAATATAAATTGATATTTTCAATTTAAAAATGAGTATCCCTACCCATCAAAAAAAAAGAATATCCATTATTAGCAAAAAGATATTTATCGTAGTATAAATAGATATTAAAATTGATATATTAATATAAATTGATATTTTCAATTTAAAAATGAGTATCCCTACCCATCAAAAAAAAAAAGAATATCCATTATTAGCAAAATAAAGATCACGGTTAGTTTGTACCCAGAAAAAAAAAAGATCACAGTTAGTTAAAGAAATCAATAAAAATAAAGAAATAGTACAATGAATTCATAATGTTGCCAAATTAATATGATGGCGATTTCATAGTCAAGATTGTACAATAAGTTTAAATTAAGTTTTAACTAATATAATTGCCAAATTAATATATAACTTTCGACAAATATTACACTAATTTTTTTTGGTAAGCGTGGAAATCTTAACGTAAAAAAAAAAGGAAAACGTTCTATCAAACCTAAAAAGCACAACACCAGTCTAAAGAGGTGATGATGGATAAAGAGAGATGCTTGAAAAATCACATTCTGATCTAAATAAAAGAAAAATGTCAAAAAAATTTAAAACAATATGCAAGGTCGTTCTTCTCGTTGAAAGTTTGACCACATATTCACAATGCATTTGTGAGGCATTCGCGAGAAAAGGTGTCACGATAAATAGCGTGGCTGAAAAAAAAAATTAAAAACGTGGTTCACTAAATAATTTTGCCCTCTATATTTTTTACATGTGCATATCAATGTTTTACGACTCTCTTCTACAAAAAAAAAAAAAAAAGAAAAGAAAAAGCAATAATCGCTTAATTTATTTTTCACATATTACTGATTCATTTTATGGTGTAGGTTTTTCCATAAAAAGCGATCGGACTAAGCAGCCATATAGTTAAAGAACATGTAAAAATACAGACTCTATATTTGCTAAACTATGTTCCTGGTTATCTATGTAAGAATTAAATCAACAACATCGAATTATTATATGAAATTAGAACACACTTACTTGGAAACTATGGTGAGCGGATTCGCCGAGATTGGAGACAAGAGTCTTCCTTTGCCTTTCACATGCTCCGAACTTAGGGTTTTCGATGGGGCAAACAGCTAATGAGCAGAATTGTCAGAGTGATGGCAAAGGGGACCTAGCCTCTCTATTTATAACCGTGCAACCCTAGACACCACCCATCATGGGCCTAGTGTTTGGGCCTACACTATGTTTCTACACAAATCAGATTAAGTGTCCAAAAGCCCAATATTTATTGATCACTTTTATTAAGGCCTAAGCATCATCAAATGGATCACAACATCAGTCCGTTTTTATTAAAACCAGAACCAACAATTGATTGTAGCCCACAAAATATTAGAAGAAATTCTAACATTCTCCCACTTGGGCAAAATCAATTGTGTATTTTAAAAATAAAATAAAAAATAAAAATTTAAAAAATAATTTTTTGAGTTTAAAAAATAATTTTTGAAAACAACTCTCGGACTGATAACAAACTTCCTAACGTGGCCACTACATGATCCCATGATGCAACACTTAATAAAGACTCCGTCCAACTAAGAACTGAATGATATCGAATTATGACGGTAGTTATATCCTTAATTGATACAACACCTTCAATGGTTACAAATATCACCAATTCCGTCGACTAGTCATCTGCGTAGAGTGTAGCAAGAAATGATATGTCAACGTGATCATCGACCATACTATCATTTTCATTGTCGGTCCACAATTTCTCTCAATGCCTTAAAGCCAGAGAAATTATTTGATTTCTCTCAAAAGCTTTAAAGCCAGAGAAATTATGTGGTCCACGGAAAACCACATTGCCTCAGCTCCAAAATAGTGTCAATCACCGGCATAGTGATCCCAACGACACTGAGCTCTAGTTTTCACACATAATACATCAGCTCCAAAATAATGTTAACAGCCGGCATAAAGATCTTGTCAACATTGAGCTCAAATTTTTCACATGTAATGCCTCAACTCCAAAATAGTGTCGATCACCGGCATAGTGATCGCTTCAACACTGAGCTATAATTTTTCACATTTGATATTTGATATATACAAGAATTCATCGCATCATCAATAATTAAATTGAATGGAAATTCACATCAATATATCAAAGAAAATAAGTGAAAGAAAAATTCATCATCAAAAAATTAATAATATAAAATTCAAACTCCCACTAACCAAATGCATCAAAAGAATTCACAGTATTCATGTTATTCAAAATGACTCTTGAAAACAAAGAACCTAAATCATTTGGTTAAAAGAACAATTAATGTCAAGGTTAGGAAGCCAATGAATGTAATAAATAATTCATTACCATAAATTATAGGAGTTGAGAGCCACTAATTTCATTTTCGACAATTTCAAAGGGTTCAAAAATGCTAGTTGTAACCTTTGGTTTTAGTAAATTTGTTTCTAATGCAATTGTAACACCCACGTCGTGGCTTTCGATATCCCGCTAGGTGGATACGAAAGGTTCCTGACCTAAGGGGAACGGTTTAAGCCGCAAGGGACCCCCACGACAATAGTAGGAACCGAAACACATCGGAATGAGAGGGATCCGGAGGCCGTGTAGGTATGGGACTACATGGTTGAAGGAAGGCTTATAAGAATTGTTAGGTACTACCCATATCAACAAGATGCATCTTCTTTTCGGGAGCTCAATCCATAGGAACTCCATAGTTAAGCGTGCTTGGCTTGGAGTAGTACTAGGATGGGTGACCTACCGGGAAGTTTCCCGGTAAGCATGTGAGTGAGGACAAAGCATGCTGAAAAGACTCGTGTTGGTTTGTGGGGTTAGTCGGCAATCCTGTAAGCAGTCTGGGATGTTACACTTGGTATCAGAGCAGACCTCTCCCAGTACGGTGTGGTTCGGGGACGAACCAGGCGGAAGCTGGTGGGCATGTAACACCCACGTCGTGGCTTTCGATATCCCGCTAGGTGGATACGAAAGGTTCCTGACCTAAGGGGAACGGTTTAAGCCGCAAGGGACCCCCACGACAATAGTAGGAACCGAAACACATCGGAATGAGAGGGATCCGGAGGCCGTGTAGGTATGGGACTACATGGTTGAAGGAAGGCTTATAAGAATTGTTAGGTACTACCCATATCAACAAGATGCATCTTCTTTTCGGGAGCTCAATCCATAGGAACTCCATAGTTAAGCGTGCTTGGCTTGGAGTAGTACTAGGATGGGTGACCTACCGGGAAGTTTCCCGGTAAGCATGTGAGTGAGGACAAAGCATGCTGAAAAGACTCGTGTTGGTTTGTGGGGTTAGTCGGCAATCCTGTAAGCAGTCTGGGATGTTACAGCAATCCACAAAAGTACCTGGATCATCAAACTTTAAGAAAGGTAGAATATTTACTTTGATTAATTTCTCAGCCCTTTCCCCAATAAATATAATCCAAGTGCTTATGTCACAAAGTAAAGGATGTCTTCCTCAACATTAGACCTTATAGCAACAAAAGTTTTGACAATGAAAGACGAAGCAAGGTTATGTGAAGTCAAAGACAACTTAATAAACTATCAATAAAAGATTCAGGGAGTCATGAACCATCTACTAGAGACAATTTATATAGATGAACAAAGGATGAAGCAAGGTTATGTGAGTTTAATCTCAAACTTAGTTTTCTACCTCCAAGAGTAAAACAAAGTTCATCCAACAAAGAAATACAAACAAGATTCATCCTAAAGGAAAGTATGTGAAAGATGTTTTCCAAAACAAGTTCAAAACTAGAATCTTAAATTATATTGACATCTCCCACTGACTTCACAGTTTCTCCTAAATCATATTAATCTGAAATTAAGTTAACATCTCCCACTGACTTCGCAATTACTCATAAATTACAACATTGTCATATTTTCAAGTCCAATAACTTTTTCATTAGACACATGGAGACCAATACCAATATGATAAGGTACTTTAACTTGTGAGTCATCTCCCACTTACCAAAGGGTTATTTCAGTTCATGCATGTTCTCTTAAAGGCAACTCCAAATCTTACTTCCATTTCTTACAGTTTGACTTGTTTAAGATCTCGATGGAAGCAAAACAACCATTCATTGATAAGGAAAAAAAAAACGAATGAATTAAAATATGTCATAAGACAAGATATAGCTTAAAATAAACAAGCTATTATAACGAGGCCAATATAATTGTACAATCACCTTTGGGCAGAATGCACAAACTAAGGTCAAAACCCAAGCCAAAACCTCAAATGAGTTAATCAATGAGGATACATTGAACTTTGGAAATTGTCACCTTTGGGCAGACAAATTCTTTAGTTCGACATATACTCCAATAACTCCATCTCGTATAAGTTAATCAGTAAGCATGCATAATAAAAACACAATAATTATCCATTGAGGAAATATATGAGACAAAACATGAATGCATTAAAATATATCAATTGACAAGATATAGCTCAAAATAAATAAGCTATCACAATGAGGCCAATATAATTGTGCAACCACCTTTGGGCAGAATGTACAAACTAAGGTTATAACCCCAGTCAAAACCTCAGGTAAGTTAATCAATGAGCATGTATTGAATTCAGAAATTTGTCACCTTTGGACAGACAAATTCCTTAGTTCAAAACATTCTCCAATAACTTATCCCAAATAAATTTTTAATTGTAAAATGCAATAACCACCTTTGGGCAGGAAACTACATGTTACGATTAAAAACATTCCTCAAGCTACAAAAAGAAATTTCATCAATCAATCAATAAAGGTGGTCCCACTTTGGTGGTAACGACCTATATCAACGCAAGAAATTCTTTTTGCATAGGAATCAACAACTCTTGTCAAAATACGACACAAAAAATATGCATTATTTAAATGCATATAAACTGGTCAATATCGTTTCAATTTGCATTCATCATAATTCTGTTTGATACAATGCAGTAGAAAAGTACATTAAAAGCACATAAAAGAAAATCAACATGTAATCATGTGCTATCTTTTGGAAGAGTAACTATTACCGTTAAACTCATAATCTCATCAACAAGTAAATATTTAAATCAATTACCAATGCAGCGGAAATATGTGAGACTTAAATTTCACTACCATTGAGGATAAAAGACAAAATAGTCATAAAAAAAATATTTAAGAAAAAACAATAATATCCTCAATGTAAGTCTCCATAATAAACAAAAGAGTATTCATCAACAAATGATGTTTGTTTCTCATTTATATATAATTGACATGTAAGATTCTCCCACTTGATAGAGAATGATAGTTAGATTTTCAATCCAAGACTTTAAAATATTTAAACAAATATTCAACTATATTCTCTATCACACAATGGTCATGTCAATTAATATTACACCAATAAGATATCCACATCCCTTATATAATAAGGGAACAAGTGTAATCAAATTCAATAAAAATAATTTAAATTAACTAAACCATGACTAACCTCAAAAGGTGTAATAAATTCTCCTTGTATGTAGAGTCATTAAGCTTCGATCACTTAAAGAAAATTCCGCAAAACTTGGCATATTGTCATCTCAATTGGTTCATAATTCAATAACAACAATAAAGCAAAAGAAAGACTCTAATAATACATCAATAAAATACAAGGATAATAGTTTTCAATTGCCTTCAGAATTGCTCAAAAATTATCTTTTATGACATTCCACAAATGAGCATAAAAATAACAAGGCAACACACAATTTATACAATAATTATAAATTCGTATACTTAATATTTGGTGATATCAACAAAATTGAGTCTAAAGTAATTTCACAATTACAACAATTTGATAGAATAATTCACTTCTATAAAAGAGATTTTCACAAATAATAATTTAGACTCACATCCTTAGAAATATATGTCTCACATATACAAAAAGAATATTTCATAAAGAAAAATATGAAATCAATATTGGAATTTAATCTCAATCAAATTACTCAATTTCAAAACAAATCAATCCACCAAAATCAAATCAAATCCTTTTGAAAATGCAAAATTTGATCCATAAAATATTAATCATGGTGTTTCCTTCCGGATTTGAGATAAAATAAAATTATGCATGATGGAATATTCATATAATAATCATGCCAATGCTTATAAACATTTGAAGCACATACACAATGAATCACAACATGTGAAATTTGTTTCAAAAAACTTCAAACCTTTGGGCAACAGAAACAAATGTAAAATCAATATGCAGTGACAAACACAACATCAAAAGGAGTAGCACAAAAAATACATGATTTTAATTTAAACATGACTACTCAAAATTGTATTTGGATCCACACATGCGGTTGTAATTCAATTATGATAAACATATTCTTAAAACAAATTCAATCTAAGAATAAACCATATCTCAAATCCACTCAAATAAAAGAGTAGAAACAATGGTCATATATAAAGAAAGTATCCATAAACATAAATGAAGGAGACACACAAAAATTGGATCAATGTACCATTTTCACACGTATTAATTCATCTATGGCACATATAAAATTAATAATAATTGAGCAAACGATTATTAAACCCAAATCATCTTTCATATAGATTATGGAAATTTACCAAAATGAAGAAAACAATCAAAACTCTTGTTCAAGTAACTTCATTTTGATTAAAAATTGTTTGCCAGATAAGCAAAACCAAACACATAAGATTAAGAATAGGAAATATTTAATTTTCCTATCAACCATATGATTTTGAAAATTGAAACAATTTCAATAATTGAAATTGAATATTAAAAAAAATATATTTTAATTCAAAACTTCAAAATGTATGCTTAAAATAAGAACAAATCTTGGAAACAAAATTGAACCTTTTAAATAATATGCAAATTCACCATGAAGTACAAACCATATATATAAATATACCAGACCAAAAAAATACCAAGGTGAAAAGAATATCAAATTCCAAGATATGGCAACGATATTAAAAAAAAAAATGAGCAAAGTGAAAAGATTTAATTCTAAATCTTCAGAAACAAATTACTCAAAATTAATCGATATCCATATCCACTTTAGGAACTTAATTCAAGTATATGATGAGAAAACATATATTTTACGGTCCATATTTATATGAAATAAATTAATATCCGCAAAAATATCCCTTTAGTAACACGTTGCTTGAATCAACTATCTCAAGAAACAAACTGTCTAATATTTGAACAAGGGGTTACTCAACAAAATTATGACTAAAGTTACAAGGTTCCATAACACAGCTTGCAATTTTCAGAACATAGCATCTAAGTCTTGTGCTTAATAAATCTATATTTTAGATATTGTCTTTGCCTCTTAATTAAATAAAATAGGTTTATGCATCGCAAACCATGAGTAAACAAAAGACCTATATTCATTCATGTAGACTTGAGACCAAGAGGCATTTTGCTGATATTACAAAATTCATGTAGACTTGAGACCAAAAGACCTATATATAACCATAAAATAAAATATAACAGATATCACAAAATTCATGTAAATAAAATAAACAATACTGATGCAAGGCTTCAACAGGATCCAAAATCTAAGTAAGAATTTTCTGAAAGCGTTGAAGCCACAACTAAACAAAACAAGTTGTTTCAATGTGAATAATAATAACCGATTTAAAATTAATTACGAAATTCAGGCTACTTTCCACGGCACTTATTAATTTTGTTTTGAATTCAATTCATATGTCAGCAAATAATTTCAGCAAGATAGTCGAAGAACACACGTTGTAGGTGGTGACTCAAAACCAAAAATACAAATCATCGACGCATATCACATGCAAAGGCAAGAAGACAAAATACCATAGTAATTATTATGTCAATTTGTTTATATGCAAAAAGCAAAACCCAAAACCAAATCAACAAAGTTATGCGATCTGTATATTCATGGTTATCACACAATCGACTATCACAACAAAAATTTATATAGCCGAAACAAAATCAGGCACACTCATCGTTACCGAATATTTCCGATGATCAAAAATTTAAATTAAGGTTCTAAATCATATAATATTAGGCTCTGATACCACATGTAAGAATTAAATCAACAACATCGAATTATTATATGAAATTAAAACACACTTACTTGGAAACTATGGTGATATATGAAATTAAAACACACTTACTTGGAAACTATGGTGAGCGGATTCGCCGAGATTGGAGACAAGAGTCTTCCTTTGCCTTTCACATGCTCCGAACTTAGGGTTTTCGATGGGGCAAACAGCTAATGAGCAGAATTGTCAGAGTGATGGCAAAGGGGACCTAGCCTCTCTATTTATAACCGTGCAACCCTAGACACCACCCATCATGGGCCTAGTGTTTGGGCCTACACTATGTTTCTACACAAATCAGATTAAGTGCCCAAAAGCCCAATATTTATTGATCACTTTTATTAAGGCCTAAGCATCATCAAATGGATCACAACATCAGTCCGTTTTTATTAAAACCAGAACCAACAATTGATTGTAGCCCACAAAATATTAGAAGAAATTCTAACAATCTACTCATAGAACTTCTTGTCAAAGAGCTACAATGAAAACCATTAAAACAAATTCAGCAACCTCGTAATCTTTTCTTAATCTCTTATTTAATATCAACATTCAAATAGAAAATTACATAGAATTGTTATTTTGATTTCATTCCATATATCGGAATACAAAAACACACATGGAAAAATCATTAGAATTTGTAACTTAGCATTAAGAATTAACCTATATATAGATCAAAATGTAGGAGTAAAAACATATGACCATCTTTGTAAAAAAAAAAAAAAAGAACTTGTTAAATTGTGAATCCTAGCAAAACTTTTGATGATCGTCTTCACACAACGTATTGAGCTCCTTTTGTGGCCGCCTCTCTAAAAAATTAGATTGGTTGCTATCGTGACATGAACAACTCCTTAAGTCCATCAGTCTTTATTCCTCGATTATCAACAGGTTTACAAAACGAAGTGGGTATCTCTTCTCCGGCTTTTTAAACTTCTTTTCCACACCTGAAGATTAAAAATTAAATTGAACATTTCAAATTCACTACATAGCTAAAGAGAAACATGCATCTAGATCCAAATAGAAATGCACAACAATTATATAACCTTAAACTCCCAATAAAATAGCATTAACATACACCGTTGAGATACCAAAATGCTCGACAATTTTTTTTCTTTCAAAGGTGATAATAATACAGAAAAAGATGCATCCATGATTAAAAAATTGTTGTTGTGTGTGCATCTGCTAATGCTAAGAGATGAATGATGAATTATTGTGCAAGATGAGTAAATAGTGGTATGTATATATAGCACCCTAAACACTAAAAATGAAGAACATGATTCATGCTTGATTCATGGAATCTGTGATCTGCAATTTCAGCCCTCTTAATTTCTTTTGTTTAGTGCACCAAAGAATCTGGCGTCACCCCTCTTTTATTATGAAAAATGAAGAAAAAAAATGAGTGAATGAATATGCCTTTTCAAACACCTGTAATCTTCTTATTCAATGACATTCCATAATCGAATCGTATTTGCGATTTGCATATTTTTGAAGACTCAATAAATACACGAAATAATTTTCCTTTCACTCCAAACACCTGTAAAATAAACTTTGATGATAATACACGGTTTTATTTTATAATCCAAGTAGTCCATGTTGATAAGCAAATAAACATGCCACATGTAGCAAATGTTTACTACGAAGATGAAGATGAAGATGAAGATGAAGATGAAGATAAATAAGAGATACAAATAAAAGGATTTTTAATTTGTACCCAAAAAAAGATTTTTAATTAATGATATATAAGTCAAACATTATTGTACCGTTTTTGTATCCCTTACATACACACCTTTTTAAGAATTCAAAAATTAAAATCATTTCTTAATAAAAACAATGATCTGGTACCTTTTTAAGAATTAACTAATTAAAACCCTTTCTTAATAAAATCAATGATAACACAGTGATACTACCATAACATATGCCAAGATCAAAACAATTAATGACAATTAGCATAGAGAGAATGACACGTGTACTATTGAAAAAAAAATAGCGCAAATATATATAATAGAGATAGAGATTCTTTTCTTTCTAAAAAAAAAATGAGTATTTTTTTTCTGGTAGTATGAACGTTGATGAATTTTGTATGAATATGAAGAAGTGGTGGAAGGAAAAAGATGAAGAGAGGGAAAAAAATTATGTGGTGATGGTTCACTATAGTATATAATGGACCTGCAATCGAATGGTTGGAATCATATCAGAAATGTTAGACATTAAAAAACTAACGGAGAGGACCAAAAATGGTAACGGTAGAAGATTTATGGGACCAAATTGAGACACTTTATAGTTAGGGGACCAAAATGAAAATGAAAAATAACTTAAGGGACCAAATGATGTATTAAGCCATACTATTAACTTGTCTTGAAATATGAAAAGTCAAATTTAATACACATACAAACAAAGGACAATTTGGTAATATTAATACACAAAACAGACACATTAATTACAGTAACAACTTTTCTTAAGAAATGTGAAAAAGGCAATGTGTGCCTACATTAAAGGACGGAGGGAGTAGTAAACATTAATTAAATCATTTTCAATATGTGTCCTATCTTCGACAATTTCCTCGTTATTTCTTGTCATGTGTGTAGTAAGTTTCTTGTGATTAATATATATAGTTTAAAGTCACACATAGCAGCCATCGACGTGAAACTTGTTGGGTTTCAAGTGTGAGTGATCATGTCCTACATCGATTAGAAATGAAGGAAACGTTGGATGCTCCACCCAAACCCTTAAGACATCATTTATAAGGGTTTTTGGAAGTTATATAAGAGAGGGATGGGTAAAACTGAAGGATTGGTAAAACTGAACTTAATCGAAATTCACCGACCATAACTTCAGAGTTGTAACTATTTGAAAGAAAAACTGAAGGATGGGTAACAAAATATAGGAATAATAAGGCATAATTCCATGATTAATAGGTCCGATCTTAGTCTTATATGTAAAGTTGAGACAAAATCTATGTGATGTTGTCATGACTTCTTGTATTTCATTGATACTGACTCAAAAGAAATTTCGAACTTGTTAAAAAGTTCACTACCAACCATTGCATGTATCTTGTGACCCTGCATGGGAAATAATTTTAAAAAATAGTCATATAACATATTAATCTTTTATAAATTACGAAAGCTTATCATAATATAAAATCTAAAAAACGCACATAATTATCCATTAAAATCAAATGGATTGTCGTTTGTTTTTCAGAGTTGTTTGAATCGGTAGATGACCATTGTCTAACGATTCTTGCAAACAAGCAGAATTTACTCTTATTGTCGTTAATATTAATAAGAGAGTCATAATTGGGAGCCATTTAGAAAAGAAAGAAATTTGATAAGAATAATTGAGTGGCACAAAATGATTTTGGGAATGGTAAAGCATTATTGAGATAATTCAATGATATTTTTCACAAGTGGCAAGCAATTTTTTTTTTTTTTAAGGAAAGGCAAGCAGCATATTTTCGTTAAAATTAAAATGCATTTAATGATATTTTATTGTAGCCTTTACACGGTTTCAAGACACATAAAAAATTCTTAGGGTGTGTTTGCTTCAAGTTATATTTGTTAATTCCCGAGAATAAAAGGATAGGAATATATATGCCTATGTTTGTTACAAGTTTACTAAATTTTATTCCCGGGTATAAAAAGTTCCTGGGAATAGAAAAAATTTCCCAAGGAAAAGGGTGGGAATAAAGTTCCCATGAAGATGAGAATAAGTTTATAAATAGTTACCTATTATAATCCCTATTTTTATGGTTCCTAGGAATATTATAAAGTTAACCAAACATATTTTTCCTAAATACCTTGGAATAAAATTCCCATCTTTATATTCTAAGGAATGTTATTCCTAGAAATAAATTTGATAAACTTGAAACAAACACACCTTAGAATCATAGTCAACTGTTTCAAATCACAAGAAATCTATATCTATATCTATATCTATCTATATCTATCTATATCTATATTATATACAAATGCAAATGTTTTACATTGGCCAATATTAAATGCTTCTTCTATCTAGCCTATCCACATGTGCAATTGTGCCATTTGGCATATCTATATTACATTTGACAATTTTCCTTGCACTAATCTACATAAAGCAGCCACCACCAAAAAAAATAAAATTACATAAGGCAGTATTATATGGCAAGATTATTTGTTGTCATCGTAACTAATGCAGCTTCTCTCTGCTTCTCTCTATGCTGCTTCTTATCTGTTGTGATTTAAATTATTTGTTTCTATCTAATTGATCAAACAAAAAAAAAAGTAATTCTAATAATTTTTGAAAATCCTTTGAGAAAAAAAGGGAAAAAGCCTCTATATTTTTATCACCTGAAATAATACTATCAATATATAACATTTTGTTCTTTGTTCTCTCTCTCAAAAAAAAAAACAATTTGTTCTTTGTTTAATTAGAAAAACTTTTGTCTGACCTGCACATATGAAAAAAGAGTCACAATAATTTATATGTCTATCTAGCGTTGATAAATAAAAATGTCTATCTAGCATATAAAATAATTAGTTTTTTATTTGAAAAAAAGAAGGCACATATTCTAACAATATATTATAATCACTTAAATAAAATAGAATAGACCCTACAAAATCAGGGTCATTTTGTCGTAAAAAAAAAATCTGGACCATAGACTAAAGTGAATTATCTTTATTATCAAACAATATAAAATCTTTTATTTCTGGTATCATTTTGACCTTAGAAAAATCAAGAGACAGGACAATAATTACAATAATTGATATGTTTAACAAGACAATAATTCTAAGAATGCTTGATACTCTATTTGACCAACAATAGTTATTTTACAATTAATTAATTTATTGTTAACTCTTACTCTTATATCACACATTCACATGTTTTATCAAAATCTGACACAACAGTATACCGTGTTAAATTAACATTGTCGGCTAGAATTAGTACCGCTTTAGTATTTGACAATTCTTTAAAAAAATTAACATTTTCACAATGCTTATACCATATATTACCAATTTAATACTGATTATTTGACAATTAAGACCATCCTTGACTACATGGTCAAACAAAATGGAAGACAATACAATAATTACAATAATTGTTTTATGCTGTTATTTTGACATTAGAAAAATCAAGAGACAAAACAATAATTACAATAATTGATATGTTTGACAAGACCGTGTTCCCAATTGTACTATAAATAGGATGATTCTTCATTCACTTTCCATCACATCTTTTTTTTTTGTCTCTTTTTTTTTTTGTTTATTTTTCAAATGGCCAAAAACGCCTTGATCTCCGATGTTACTGAAAAAGCCCACAATTTGGTGTTAACCGTGAGGGTTGTGAGAATGTGGCTTGTGCCTGAGTTCTCGAATCCTTAGAAATCCCACTCACTCGAGTGAAATCTACAAAAGGCAATGTTTGACAAGGTTAAATTTCACATTTGCCTCTTCTCTGTTGACATTAAGTATGAAATGATATTAAACATATTTTTTTATTTTAATTCTTTATTTGAACAAACATTTTATTGTTTATTTCAACATAAAGCCAAATTCTCATTAGGATTCCTCATTAATTTCAATGAATTCAAATTTAAATTTATTTACCTACCAATTGAAAACATTATGCCCAATTACCTAAAAATGCAGAAACAATAATATTGTGCATACTTCCTAAAAAAAAAAATTGTGCATACTTTCAAAATACACATCTTCTTAAATTTAATTAAATAATGTCACGTAGAAAGGTTGCTTAAAAAAATCAAAATATATATTTTTGTCAAATTATTATAAGCATATCAGGTTTTTTTTAATTTTACAATTCTTTTTATTTTTTTGTTCAAGAATTTAACAGTTCTTAATATATGCTAGAACAAAATTGTGTCCCACCATAGCCCTAGAAATATCAGCAAAGAGGAAATTATTAAACTTACTACGAGGGGTCTCTAAAATAAGTGGTCCTTTACTGAACAATTATTACCAATTAACTTATTCAAAAAAAATTACTACCAATTAATATTGCATTAAACCTATTAAAAGTCACAACCAAATAGCAATCCTGTTTTGCTAATCATGAAAAGTTGAATTTTAGTTGGTGGTCATATTTTCTCAAAAAAAGGATTGATTGGTGCTACTATTTAAGTTGTAAATTAAATGTCAATTAATTTCTGAAATTCTTGGTTGATTTTGAACAAGTTTTGGGGGCTCAAAGAGTGATATTTCCGGCCTATAAATATATACCACTCAAATGCTAAAAACACAATTTATCTTCATCTTGACAAAGAGAACTATTTCTTTGTATTTTCTTTTTTGAACAAGAAATATTTTTTTGTATTTTGATTACTATCATAATGTTTTTTACACTTTTTACTTTTTAGTTTGTCATACGCACCATTATTCCGTTATCTTTTTTCTTAACTTTTCTATTTCATGGAAGTAGCTTTAGTTTATATAGATTTAAGTATTTTCACATTTCTCTCTTCATGTTATGAATTTCTTTTTTTTTAATCGATAATATGTATTTCTTTGTAATATCTATTCTA
This sequence comes from Medicago sativa, assembly GCF_051527215.1. Taxonomy (NCBI): domain Eukaryota; kingdom Viridiplantae; phylum Streptophyta; class Magnoliopsida; order Fabales; family Fabaceae; genus Medicago; species Medicago sativa. The sequence goes on along the minus strand of NC_140756.1, from coordinate 29,795,424 downwards.
TATATAAAAGTTGTCCCAAGCCAATTTTGAAGCCCTAATTTTAACCTAAACCCTAAAGAATAAATTTACTGTTTTATCCCTAACCAAAACCTTAATTCCCAAAAAAACTATAGCCCTACTTTTCTCTCTCTTTATTGGAATCGTTCTATCTCTCTCTCTTTCTCTTCTCAACCAGATCTTCTTCTTCATCTTCTCCAAATCCATTTCCAATTCTCCCTTCACTAACCCAAACGGTCTCTCTCCTTCTCTGTCTCAAATTACTCAAATTACTCCAATACAAAACGCATACAAGCGCCGCCGGTTTTCTAAAACGTCCCTAATTTCTATCTCACTCTCTCATCCAAATCTTCCCTGCAACGCTCTCTCTCTCTCTCTCCCTCTCTCTCTCTCTCAATGGAACAACCTCCTTCCGATCCCCCGGCCACCGATCCCGCCGCGGGCGAAACTATAAGCAAAAGGTAACTCTTCCGAATCTCTTTCTCAACGCTAAATCGTTTTCACCATCACCACCACCGTTGAATTTCACGATTTTTTATTTTTTTAACTGTTATTGTTAATTTGCTTACAGTGCACTGAAGCGTGAGATCAAGAAAAGGGAGAACGAAGAAAAAAAGAGGATAAAGGAAGAGGAAAGAGCCAGAAGGGTAATTCTCTTATCCATTTATCGTAACCTTCAATTTGTCCTGAAATTTATTTTTTGATTTTATTCTTTGCATTTTGATTTCAATTTTTAAAATTTATGTTTTATATATAATGTTAATAATTGATAATGTAACCTTCGATTTGTGGTGAAGCATATGTGGTGAGTTTTATGTATTTAATTTTTGAAAATCTGGTTTGCATATGTTTTAGTAGAACCCTGTGTGATTTTGTTATTTGAATGTTGATTTTTATTTTTTTTTCTTTTCTGAAAATTTGTATTATATTTTACATATGTATCTAAACAATTGTTAGGACTAGAAATGACAACATTAAATAGAAAGAGATAGAGAGAGAGAGTTGTGGTAGGACCTTTTGTAGAAAAGACAGTGTAAACTTGATTTAGGTGGTTTGGACATGTAGAGAGAAGATTTGAAAATTCAGTAAGGAGAGTAGATCAGATGGGGTAGTGAATTACTAGAGGCAGTGGAAGACCTAGAGAAACTATTAAGAAAAATCTAGAGATTAATGAGTTGGATAGATATATGATATCTGATCGAACATTATGGTGTCGTATGATCCGTGTAGCCGACCCCACTTAGTGGCATAAGCTTGGTTTTTTTTTTCTTTTCTTGACAATAGGCTTGGTTGTTGATTTTTGTGATGTAAACAATTGATACACTAACCTTTGATTAATGGTTAAATTTATACATTTAGTTTCTGCATGTTTTGGTATAATTTTGTGATTTTATTCTTTCCGTGTTGATTTCAATTCCTGAAAATTTATGTTTGATATATAATGTCAATACTTTTCTAGGCTGCTGAAATGAGAAATGCCAACGAGAACAGACCTGCAGCTGCTGATGAGGAAGATATGGATCCAACAGTAGGACTCCTCTTTTTTCACCGCATTGTTTCCAACATGTTATTTCTTCTATAGAATGTTTGATGAACTGTTTTTTGTTACTTGGGTTGTTTAACTGCAGCAATACTTGGAGAACAGGCTTAAGTATCTTGCAACTGAAAAGGAAGAAGGGAGAAACCCATATCCACACAAATTCTCTGCCACCATGACTATTAAACAATATATCAAGGAGTATAGAGGTTTAAGTGATGGGCAACATCGTGACGATGTTTCTGTATCTTTGACTGGTAATCATGAGTTTATTTGTTGATGTTTTCGTTTTCCAACATACTCTTTTTCTGAAACTCTTTTCTGCCTAGCTTTGTTTCACTACACCTCTCTCTCTCTCTCTCCATCTCTCTCTCTCTCTCTCGCTCTCTCTCTCTCACTTTCTCTCCATGCCAATGAAGAAAATTTCAATCTCTTCCATATGCCTTTTTTACTCTGCTGCTAAATTTAATGTTCACAAACACAGAACACAAACGCGATTGATGCTGTGATTCGAGACATTTAGGTATATTAGGTAGTTCTCAGGAAGCTGCTGATGTTGGTAGTTATAGTAGGGCTCATGCTTATGTTGCTCAGTATGGAGGTCTGCATATGGCCAAAATGTAAGGGTTTTGTATTTTTCATGAATTGTCTATTAAAAAACGTTAAAATGAGGTAAAGAAATATTTAATAAAAACGTTAAAATGAGGTAAAGATTCTTGATAGTCCCACTCATTTTAAGGAAATGATGAATTTTCCTGGTAATACGTCTGCACTTTTTTCATTTGGGAGGTCTGCTGCTATGTCCTGTTTTGTTGACTTGCTGCTGCAGATTTTGTTAGGCCATTTTTCCCGCTTCTGGTGTGGTTCAGTTGCCAATTTTTTTAAAGTAAGAGAAGTGAATTTTGACGCCCGTTTTGGTATGAGGCCGATAGAGTTTTTGCCCGTTTACCTTGATTTAAAGCCTTATATGATTTGTTGTTTTTCACTTCTTTGTATATAGTACAGTGTTGCTGATATTTGTTGTAGTATCTTGCTTGACATTAATCATGTTAATTATTGAACATTTGATTCTGATTTTGAAAGGAACAAATGAATCTATTATAATTTTTCATCATGTGTTGCCGATTATCTTGCAGGAACATATGATTTGTGTTACTTATTACTGCAAGTGGGCTTACTTATTGAATAACATTGTGGCTTACTTTCTATGATGGTACTTCTTTTTTCATAGAGAGAATTATACATGAAACAGTCATGCAGATAAAATCACTTGCTTATTTTCCAAAAAAATAGTATTTTCTACTCTTCTCTTTAGCATACTCACTATTGTTTTAGTTCATGTAATTTTATTGCTATTGTTTTTCAGTTTCTCTTATTTGATATTGTGCTATCATTATACTCATATACACTATTTTACACAATGGTTTGTAACCATGAGGAGTTTTCTTACCTTGACATTCATATTGTATGAATCTCAGGCATTTAAAATCGAAATTTTGTTGGTCTGTATAAAATTGGTGTTGTCTTTTTATATTGTTATAGTTTATAAATTATAGGTGGTAACTGTTATTGTAGCCATTATATACATCAATTTGAGTATATTTTGTTGTAGTTTTTGGGGTTGGATCTTATTCGAATTGTGACTGTTAATATATATTGTTGTGAGGTAGCTTCTCTTATTCGAATTTGCCAAAAATTGTACCATGAAGGGTTACTAATTTCTCTGTGTGTGGATATTTTTATTCTCTTTGTTATGAATATTAAAGAGTGCACATTAAGAGTCGAATCCCATTAACTTTTAGGATATCAAGAATTTCCTTGATAGTACATCTGCAACTTTTTCATTTGGGAGGTCTGCTGCTATGTCATGTTTTGCTGACATGCTCTACAGATTTTTTTGGGCCATTTTTTCCACTTCTGGTGTGGTTCTGTTGCCGATTCAGCTCAGATTTTTGTGGTGTAACATAAGTGAATTGCGACGTTCGTTTTTGGTCTGAGGCAGCTAGAGTTTGTGTTCTTCCCTTTGGAACATTGTGTTTGTATCAAGCTTGCTTTGATTTAAAGCCTTATATGTTTTGATGTTTTTCACTTTTTTGTCTATACTACAACATGTGCTGCTGATATTTGTTGTAGTATCCTGCTTGACAATATGTATTAACTGTTAATTATTAACATATGATTTTGATTTTGGAAGGAATATATGAATCTGTTATAATTAGTCATCATGTGTGTTGATTATATTGCAGGAACATATGATTTTTATTACTTATTGGTTATTATTGCAAGTGGGCTTACTTATGGAATCACATTGTGGCTTACTTTCTATCAAGGTACTTCTTTTTTCATAGCAGGATTTATACATGACATAATCATGCAGATTAAATCATTTGCTTATTTTTCAAACAAATAGTTTTTTCTACCCTTCTCTTTAGAATATTCACTATTGTTTTTAGTTTCTGTAGTTTGATTTTTTGCTATCGTTATACTCTATTAAATCATACTCTATTGATATACTCTATTTTGCATAATGGTTTGTAAGCATGAGGAGTTTCCTACCTTGACATTTTCAATTGGAGAACGCATGAGTTTGTATGCATTTTATATTCCATGACATCAAAAAATTTACAATCCTAGATTTTTTTATCCAAAAAAAATATATCAAGAGGCTGCATTTGTTTTGCTTAACTTAAAAGGTTGGTTCATTATCATCTTAACTTTACCATGACATTAACTTTTGTTTATTAGTTGGCTTCATAGTAGAATTTTTTTTATTCCTAGCTATATTTGATATTAACTTTGTCCCAGCTATAAGGCAATAAGGTTGGTTCATTACGCTTTTTTTTTGCTGCTAAGTGATATGCCACATGCTACTATTGTATGTACTACTAGGTGCTGAGTTTGTGTTTTCTACCATACCTTTTTGTGATACATGAGGGAAAGAGTGCGGGAGGGGATTGTGTGCAATGTGTGACGAAAAATAGGATACATACAAATGACTATTGGAAAGTGAGTTGACTCCAAATATGCATTTTCCATTATGGCACAAAGAAGCCGAGACAATTACACGACCGATTTCGGTCATGTTCACTATTGTTTGTCCATTAGTATCTCCAGGCAAATTTTTTATGTCTCTTCATATAATATGCATAGTTCAGCTTTTTGCTTAGTTTGCTTCTCCATTGAATTGGGTTGTCTTAGAATTACACATATTCATGTTTTCTGTATTGTTCTAAGGCAAGACAATAATCTTCAAGCTAAAACATTTATTGTTTCAGGAACTATAGTTCTTCCTTTGTGAAGTTGTATGAACCATTCATATCATCCTAATGCCAAAGTTTTCAAAACAGATGAGGTTTGTACGACAAAGCTGTCTTGCTTTTAAATTACATATATGTCAGTTTAATTTTACTCATAGTTAATCCCTTATTTGTCTACATTTCATGCCAAAGAAGTATGATTAGATTATTTTCTTTGAGGTTGATGTTATTCATGTTTTTTTTTATCTGAAAAATAAAAATTCTACTCCAATTTTTAATAAAAGATTTATGAGTAGCTTCTTAATGATTTGAAGTGCTCTTTTGTTGGACTTGATCAATGGAACATCAACAGTTCCTTTTCTTTTTCTTTTTATTGTTCTTTTATTACTAAATATAAAATACGAGTAATATGACAACATAACAGGGGTAAAAATTCAATGAGCAGAATGAATTTACAACTTTTTTCAAATCACCCTGATAGTAATTTGGTTACTTGATAATTACTTGCAGAATGAATTTACAACTTTTTTCAAATCACCCTGATAGTAATTTGGTTACTTGATAATTACTTTCACCTTTTTTTTTTGACAACTTACTTTCTTATAATGCTAAGGTTAAACTAGATTTTTTTTGTGTTCTATGTGATGTCTCTTTGCCTCCAAATATTTGATTTTATCCATTTCATTGAACCATTGTTGTTGATTGTAAGTTACTGTCAAATAAGATAATTTGTGTCATGAGTTGGAGATCCCAATTTTTAAATATGTGCTGTGTTTTTATCAGCATTGTTTATTTGCGACCAATGTTTTCAATTTCCATGGAATTGAGAGGTTTTTGTTAGTAATTTTTGTCCATTTGTTGTGTATATATTTTAAGTAATTGGTGTTTATTTTATTGTCATTTTTTGGTTTACAGTAACATCATCTTAAAGGAGCTCAAGTGGAGCATGAAATCTACTTGCCGTGAAGAAATGATGTGATGATCTACATTTCTTTGGGTTCAAATATGCTAGAATTAGTGACATCTCCTTTCATCTATTTGATCAAATGACTCATTGATATTAAATGATCTACATTTTTTTTTCTTCCAAATTTGCTTACTTATATGTCAACAATAAACGGGGAGATGATGATGTTGTTCAATTAGTTATATCATTTCAATATTAGTTGAATGGCATAGTCATTCTTTGAATTGCGTCTTGACTTAATCTAGAAATGTTGTATATATGTCATACAATTTTTTGTCGTTATGTATATATGTGATACTTTTCTTTTTAAGGGAAATATATGTGTGATACTTAACTACATTTTTTTTTTGGTATCTTTGTAGATTTCCTTGATCAAAGCTGTCAAAAAATTTACAATCCTAAATTGTTCGATCTAAAAAAAAATAAATCAGTCTATAGTTTATCCAATTTGAATTTAAACCAGCTACAGTATTACAAGCCTCATTTATTTAAACATTCTACATGTCAACCGATGGACAATATTTTACATAGATAATATATTAAAGAGATTTTGTTATCAATATTATGTCTTAACTACGTTCTTTTTTATTTTTAATAGACCCGTGCTACGTTTTTTTCTCTTTTCATGAAAAAATAGAGTCATATTTCGCAACACATGACATGTCTTCACCATTTATTATGATCCTTCGGTTTGGCAAGTTAAGGAAGTATTTAGGTGCCATTTTAGTTCTAAGGTTATTTTAAATGGAGATTTACCTGAGGTTGATGCATGTAAGAGTGGGTAAGATTAACTATGGTATACAATTTAGTATTCTTACCCGGATTATAGATGCGTATAATTTAATCTTCATGCTAAACTACTGTATAAAATAGGATGAACAATGGAGAAATTGAATTGACTCAAAGTGTTAATCAGAGTCTATTGTAATTGACATTATGGTTTGATTTACGACAATTTTTACATTCAAGCGAACTACATTGTTTTATTTTTACAGTGAATATTAGCTTCTTAAAATGACCCGTGCGGTAGCACGGGTCGATGATCTAGTTATGTAACAATTATCTTACTTACTAAAGCTTAACCCCCGAAGCTAACCCTAACCCTAATATTTTCCCCCCATTTTTCCCTCCACTTTTCTGAGTCATTTGATCTTGCACATTTAGGCGTCATTCAATTTTAGTCATTGATCATATTTCATATTTATCTCTTCTATTTTCCGAAACAACTATTTCATATTTATCTCTTCTATTTTCCGAAACAACTATTTCATATTTATCTCTTCTATTTTTCGAAACAACTATTTCATATTTATCCCTTCTGTTTTCCGAAACAACTATTTCATATTTATCTCTTCTGTTTCCAAAACAACTATTTCATATTTATCTATAGCCCTATTTTTCCGAAACAACTATTTCATATTTATCTCTTCTATTTTCCGAAACAACTATTTCATATTTATCTCTTCTATTTTCCGAAATAACTATTTCATATTTATCTCTTCTGTTTTCCTAAACAACTATTTCATATTTATTTATAGCCCTATTTTTCCGAAACAACTATTTCATATTTATCTCTTCTGTTTTCCGAAACAACTATTTCATATTTATCTCTACTTCAGCTTATCCCCCAAGCTAACCCTAACCCTAATATTTTCCCCCCATTTTTCCCTCCTCACCCTCTCTTCTCATCCGTGATCTATCTTTCTCCTTTCTCATTCACTTCTTTTTTTCTTACCTTCATTTCCGATCGATTTTGGCATCCTCCCTCCATCTCAGTGATCCAAAAATTTTCACGTGACCTTCAAGATTAGGTACTCTACGCAAATTTCTTCAATCTACTTTGTTTGATTTTTTTAATTTCGTGTTGATTTTCATTTGTATTCCTAATTTGATGTTCAGATTTACAATGAAGAGCCAACTTAAATCGGATTGTTGAGATTGTGACGCAATTTTCAAGGTTCTGGTTGTAGCATAAACCAACGGTGGAGCACCAATAGGGTACTTTATTGTAGCAGGGTTAGTAGAAACAACAAATTCAAGTATTTTGAAAGTGATTGTTCAGATTTGTAAAGATTAACTTTTAATCATTAATGATTTTTTGTTGAAAATGGATCATATATCATATATCTTAGGTTTTATTTCTTTTGCAGGATACATTGCTCTCATGAGTATAATCACTACTTAGAGGTGTGTGTGTCTATATATATATATATATATATATATATATATATATATATATATATATATATATATATTTACTTTTAGCTATTTTATGTTGAATGTGTAATTTGATGATTTTTCAGATTAGGCTTTTGAAAGTGCTTTAGTTTATAGTGATTTAGAACTCTTAAGTGATTGAATGATGAACATTGGCACATCATTGGGTGGCCATTGTCTACTGTTATTTTGGGGTTCTTTACTATATGTGGAATAATTGTTGGTTCATAAAGCATAATAATTTTGAAGATGATTTGGCTGCATCCTGCAAAATTTGACATTTTTTGGTTCTATACATTGATTTTTTTGCTTTTTGGATTCTGATATTTTTGGTTGTTTGTAGTGTTTACATATCCTATATTATTGTGTATCTTTTACAAACGAGTATCTGAAGGTGTGGTTGATGAAGCGAATACGTGCGTTGAAGCAGATGAGCAAAAGGGTGTTGAGATGCGGCAAATACGTTCAAAGGTTTGATTTATGCTGACGTTGCCAAAATTGTGATAAAAATTTTGGACCTATTTTAGTCATGCTACATTATTCATAAAATGAAATGAAGTTTGGGTTTCTAATTTACTGATCCTGATTCATGGTTTCTTATTTTTGTCGTTAATTTATATATTTATGTTAATTGATCCTTAAGATATCTGCAATTTTAAACACAATTCATTCATTGATCTTTTCCTTGGCTAGAGAGCAATTTGAAAGGGTTTAATTTCTCAACTTATCAATGTTTGAAAGATGTTTGATTTTCCTTTCGTGCTATTCTATCATTAATCAATCATGTCTCTAATTCATAGATCTCACTTTTCAGCTACTCAATGGGCAAATGGAAAGGAAATGGAGGGTGTTTTAACTTTTAACTATGAAGAACATGTACTAGCCTCATATTTATTTCATTATCAATGCAATTCATTTTTTTTAATATCGCAAATTCGATGCTATTAAAAAAAAGATGCTATGAAAAAACGAAAGGGACATTCAAATTCTTGCACTTGAATTTGTTAACCTCATCTTTTGATGTTATTACCTTGAAACATTATATTTGACCATTATATTTGTTTGGCCGTTGTACTTTGAAACATTTCATTTTGAATGAATTTTTATGTTTGACCATTATATTTTGGACTTTGGAATGTGATTTGTTTGTCATTGGGTAGCTTGGGAATTATTTCATGGTTGATTTTAAACATTTGATGTTAAGCATAGAGAGTGTGTCATCAATGTTTTGTTTGTTATCAATCTTATTTATTGGGCATTCATCTTAAATAATTTTTTGTGATACCTCTAACCAAACATTCATCTGTTAGTATACATTTCTTCATTACACTATGCAATTATAATTTGACATTATTGGTCTTCAGAAGCTCTTCAAGGAATGATTCAAGCGTCCCTGCAAAAAAAAGTGAGGATGGACTCATGCTTTTCTTCGATCCAGGACAGAGATTTCTTTGACACTATTATCTGGCCACACGAGGTATACCCGACATAACTTATCTAATAAATTGCCTAATTTCGAATTCGTAGTTCAGTAATTTGATAGCTTATCTGGTCATGTCTAACTGTAGCCAATGATTGTTGTTTGCAAAGAGTTCTTCGATCGGAATTGCAATCCTCTTGGATTATTTTTACATATCTAATAATACGATTTAGTTAGCTCTTAATTTTTTTAATGAAGTCTTAACTATGATAATGACATTAGATTGTAAGTGAGTAACTTTTCTTTTTTTTTTTTTGGTTACCAAAGTGAGTAACTTTTCAACATGGAGTTACTGCTATTATTAGTAATTTTCATGATTTTTTTTTTTACATAGCTTTTGGTGCTATTGGAGGTTGTATGTTTCAATCCTCTTATGCGTATTTTCATTGGTTTTTCCTTTTTGTAGTAATTCTTCTATTTTCTCTAATCTCATTTTACATTCATAATATTTTTAGGTTAACTATGACATGATTGATGCCCTAGCTGAGTTGCAGGGGATTCTCATCAACATTGTCCACTGCAAAGCAACTTTTGGATAAGGTATTTTTATTCTCATCAACTTTCTGCAAACCATGACTCTTGGCAAATGATTTGAAGTTGTAATTTGGGATTAAAATCTAGAATTTATGTTGTGCTAAATATGCTTATGGAATGCTAAATACAGGTTGGTTTTGCAAGAAAATGATGGGATTATATGGACAGCATGGGTGATGAGGAATGCGCATGATAACAAGGAGCTATGGAAAGCTACTGTCAAGTCTCATACAAAGTGATATATATAAGTAGCTATCATGAATGTAGTAGGCACTGCAAAGCCAATGTATTCATTAGTGTTTGATTTAAGTTCAAGTTTTATATTTTTCAAACACAGGAGGCTATAAGTATTTGATTTAAGTGGAAAGCTTTGTCTTTCTCAAACACCTATAGGATATATGTGTATTTGATTTATGTGTCTATTTATTATAAGTTTTATATGTATTTTAGGTTAAATTACACCATGAGTCCTTTAAATTTGAGGTTTGTATAACAAATTGATTTTTAAGTTATTTTGGTCACACATAAGTCCTTTAAGTTTGTAAACATTTTCAATTTAGTCATTATGTTAACCAAACGTTACAAAAATGAAGATGTGGCAGTTAAATGTATGATGTTACATGTATCATCATCAAACATCTTAAAGGACTTATGTGTTAGAGAAAACCAAAATAACTCAAAGGACCAATCTGCTACAATTTTTTTTGGCTAAATGCCACGATTTTTGTTTACCCATTCATTAGGATAATTTCAAAAATACCCACCCAAGGAACACGAGAGGCTTAAGAAATCATCTTCCTCATAGTGTAGGTTGAGTCAGTTGTAATGTTAGAGAAACAATTATTCTTATAGGTTCTCTAAAAAAACTGTTCTTATGGGTAAACTAACAAGGCCTCGATTTCTTTAAACATTTACTTTTTTTTTAATTTATCTTTTTAAACATAAACAAAATTATTATTTAAGTTTATACTCACCCTTTGTTTATCCCCATCCATTGGGATAATTTCAAAAATTTGCCTCCAACAAACATGGGAGGCTTTTGGAATCTTCCTCCTCATAGTTTATTTTGAACCAAAAGCATATATATGAATTCTCTATTTTTCACCCGACTTTTTGTAAGATACAATGTTGTTTATCCAGAAGTATTTGAAAAGTTGTAGATTGCAGGCATACAAGGTATGAATATATAGTTATTAAAAGGTGAATATTATAGGTTTCTGTCATCATTATTTAAACTATACGAATTAAATAGATGTATCTTTCATTTATTTTGCAGATTATTTTGGAGCTATGAAGGGGTGGCAAATGCATTGTCTACAAGGACCTGTTTTGATTACTTTTTCTTCTATTTATCTATATAATTATATAGGGTTTTGCTAGAAGCCACCCATGAAGGTGTCTTTTAGCAACCCACACCTCAAGGTGTGATTTCCACTTTTTAGTTATAACTTTGTTAAAAGACACCTTCATAAAAATTAGTTGGTTTCTTTTAGCAAATGCGCATAGAATAACTTGCTAAAAGAAACCTTCATAAAAGTGTCTTCTAGCAAAACCCATATATATATATGTGTGTGTGTGTGTGTGTGCGCGCGCGCGCGCTCCAATGTATCTTATATATTTCGTTATTGTGTTAAGTGTCAACAATTCAACGCACTACAATATACCACTTTTTGCCCGTGCGTTGCACGGGGCAAAGACTAGTTTCATTCTATTTTGATGTTAATTAATAGGCACAGTCTACGGTTTCATGTGATTTGTGGAACCAAAAACTTTCCTCTGAAATTTGCTTCCATAAAATAGGACACGTGGCATTTGTATGTATAAAGAATTTTGGATTGCCACTTGGATTATGCATTTTGAACATTTGCATTTGTATGTATAGAGGATTAATTAAATTCATTCAATAATTTCATAAAATTACTCTAAATTTAAAATTTCCATTTAACAATATCAATTCTTTCTTTTTTGACCGGATCCACATTCAATCAAAAAAGTATAAAAAGTTTTGGTAAAAAAAATATTGTTAAAAATACGCGTATAACCACATTGATTCTATTTTTTCTTAAGGAGGAGAAATAAATTTCTATTTCCTGTCAAAAGAAAAATATTTCTATGTAAGATTTGCCATAAATCGGGACACACCCCCCTGCATCATATTTTCATACTCGAATCATGTAAGATAAATTTCATTCTCACACACAATTGAAAATCATAATAAAATTTTAAAATGCTTAGATTTCCATTTAAAAATAATAATAAAAAAGCGTATATGACATTGACGGCTTTAACACTGTGTTTGGAACGAAAGAGATACGTGAGAGAGAGATTGCCAAGAGAGAAAGTCTGAAGAGAGATGGCATTTCTCTAGTTTGGAGCATCAGAGAGTTAGTGAAGAAAGATCATATTTCATGGGTCCCACCTACTTTTTATTTCTCTTCACTTATGAGAAGAAAGTTTCTTGACGTGTTTAATTCCAAAACTGTCCTCCCCTATTTTTCAAAGCTCATGCGTTATTTTTCTTTGATTGAATGCTAACATGTGAAGGTATATGCTATTATCAAGGGGTATGTTTTAATTAATTTACTTATTAAAATAATAATAAAATTAATTATGTAAATTAATAATTAAAATAGTAACTAAATTATATTAAAAGACAAAATAAACTTGACCAAAAAGAAAAAATCAATCAAAATTAAATGCAAGGATATTTTTGTCTTTTTAAAATTAAACATACTTCTCTCTCTTCTATTTTTCTCTTCTTTCTCTTATACTAAACAACCCATCAAATCTACTCTATTTCTCACCCATTTCTCTCTTCTCATACTCTCTCTCACCTATTTCTCTCTTTTCACTTTCTTCTCGCTGCCAAACACACCCTAAAGAATCTTTTTTAGGAAAGCTTTAAACAATCATTAGGTTTCTAACAAAAAAAAATGTTAATTTTTTTTGACAAAAAAAAATGTTAAAATTAAAACTTTTGGTTTTCAAGTGTTTACATAATTCTTGTCAAAAAAAAAAAGTTTTTACATTATTTTCCTAAAAAAAAAAAACTTTTCGCATTATTGCAATTTTGACCGTACCTAATTTTTTTACCCTATAAAGTTGATTTTTGGAACAAAAAGTGGCAATTTATGGTCACAGAACGATATTTTTTGTATTTTCTCTTGAGTTATGAAATTGGGACAAAATATTATAAATTTTTGGGTTGAAATTCTAGATCAGGATTAAAATTATACTTCATCCGACCCAAAATGACTGAATTAGTTAGTTGTTTATGTGTCAATGTACATATTTAGTCTTTTTTTTTTTTTTGGTACAAAAGAGGGCCAAAGCCCAAAGAGAAAGAAGACTTAAGAAATTAAACGAACGTTCCTAGGCATGCAAGCCCCGGAAATATCATCAAACAAAAGACTCTGAAGCTCACTAGGTGGATTTTCCAGGACATGAAAATCTAGAGAATCCATCGAAATGCTGAAATTAGCAAGCCAATCCGCATTTCTGTTGCCTTCACGCCAAGTATGGGTAATTTTGACATTCCAACTCAAACTCAAAAGTTGTCGAATACGCTTGACCAAGGTAGGAGTTGTTCCACCAAAATTGCAATTTTCAGTAATCATATCGACCAAAATCTTTGAGTCACTCTCCACTATAAGATGAGTGGTATTCTCCCTCCACGCCAAGTCCAAACCTAGGTACATGCCCCACATTTCAGCATGAAAAGCATCACACATTCCAATCTTCTTGAAGTAGCCTTTGATCCATCTGCCATCAGAGTCTCGAAGAAGCCCTCCACACCATGCAAGAGTACCAGATCCCTTCCAAGCACCATCACAATTAAGCTTAACCCAACCAATCTGAGGTCGCACCCAACCGATATATATATAGTTTCCTTTTGATGCAGACTTTTTTGCACCAGCTTCGTACTGTCTTCTATTTCTCTAGTAAACTTTTGAATTACCAATGTAGGATTGCTTGGTCTTTGAAATCCTATTTCAAAAATAGATTTGTTTCGCCAATTCCATAAATACCAACATGTTGTCATGAAAGTAGTCTGCCAAGTAGTAGGATTATCTCCAATCCCTTTTTTATTAAGGTTGTTAAAGATCCACTCCCTGCAATCAGCAGAGAAGAAATTAGTTATGTAATTAGACGGAACAAGTCTGAGCCATACCTGAGTGGCATGCACACAATCACGAAGGACATGAACGACTGTTTCATCCTCTCTCGCACAACAAGGACAAGTAGGGGAGATACCAACTCCCCACTTGCTACGACGATAATTGGTAAGGATTCTTCCATGAGCGGCCAACCAAATAAAAGTTTGGATACGATGGGGACCCTTCCAGTTCCATAAGGTCTTCCAATCACCTCTCACAGCCAAAGAGGTCTCTTGCTGCAAATTGTAAGCACTTTGAACAGTAAACTGGAGAGTGCTAGTTCCTCCCCATCCTACAGTGTCTGGACCATCAAAATCAGAAGGGGTTGGAAGGGCTAAAATCTGGTTAACAATGTCCACAGGCAAGTTATCCATCAAAAAATTTAGATCCCAGTCACCAGAAGTATTAAGAGCATCCCTAACTGAAATAGTAGTATCCACATAAGATTGATTAGCAGAAGAGAAGAGAGAAATATTACTCGAGACCCACTTATCGAGCCAAAAGTTAGTACTTCTTCCATCCCCAATTTGCCAAATAACATGACGCTTAAAATCATCCCAGATTCCTACAATCGCTTTCCACAGGGGAGAGTCATAAGGTTGGGAGCTAATACTGTTATTAAGATCATTATTTCTACCGTACTTACTGTAAAGAACTCTACACCAGAGCTTATCTGGTTGCTTGATAAGATTCCATATCATCTTCATAAGAAATGCCTCGTTCATATGATGAGGCCGCTTGAAACCAAGACCACCATGCATCTTCGGAAGACAACATACATCCCAACTTACCAAATGAGCTTTACGCCTCTGATCCGAGTCTCCCCACACAAAACCTCTTTGAATTTTTTCAGTCTCATCACATATGATTTTAGGGATCTTAGCATACTGCATGTGATAGTAAGGAATGGAGCTGATGACATATTTTGAAAGAGTGATTCTACCTGCCAAGCTTAAACATTGTTGCTTCCAACCACTTAACTTGTTTTGAATTTTGTTGATAATATGATTGAAATGACCTCTTGAAGTTCTACCTGGTTCTATGTTCGCCCCAAGATATTTACCCAAACTGTTAACCTGGTTAAACCCTGTATGTTGAATAATATCTTCCTGAAGTTGGTTGTCAACATTCTTGGAAAAATACACCTGAGTTTTTTGTCTATTAATTTTTTGCCCCGAAGATTGACAAAACATATCAATGCAATGTAAAACACAATGAGCCTGCTCAATGGATGCTTCTGCAAAAAGAAGAAGATCATCAGCAAAAAGTAAATGAGAAATCGGGGGACCATACCTGCCAGCACGCATAGGTTTCCAGTAATCAGCTTCCACCTGATCAACTATAATATGAGAGAGCCTTTCCATGCAAATGACAAATAAATAAGGGGAAAGAGGATCCCCTTGTCTAATACCTCTAGATGGGTAAAAAGATTCAGTTTTGTCACCATTCCACATTATTTTATAAGATGGAGTAGATATACAATGATGTATGATCTTGATTAGCTTAGGGGGAAACTTACACTCCTTAAGACACTCCTCCACAAAGTTCCAATTAAGACGATCATAAGCTTTTTCTAAGTCAATTTTGATAGCCATGAACGCCTTATTACCTTTCATTTTGGACATAGAATGCACCATCTCTTGAGCTACAATAATATTATGATGGATGCTACGACCCGGAATAAAACTAGATTGAAAAGGTGAGATAATATTATCAAGCAAAGGCTTAATCCTGTTAACAATAACTTTAGAAATAATTTTATAAATAACATTGCACAAAGAAATAGGTCTAAATTGAGAAACAAAATCAGGCTTATCAACTTTAGGTATCATAACAATCAGTGTATTATTAATAGAAGAGATGAGAGAAGGATTTATCCAAACCTGACTAACAAAATTGTATAATGAGCCTGCAATGGAATCCCAACATTTTTGAAAAAACAAAGCAGGGTATCCATCTTCTCCAGGTGCTTTGAGCGGACCCATATTAATAGTCTTTAATATATTTAATTATCTATTAGTGAAAGTTACAAATAAAACTGGTCTTTAATATATTCAATGAAATAATTCAGACAATATCTTATATACCAACATTTGTCTTTATAGTAACAAAAAATATAGTCAAAGTATATTATACGAATAATGCACATAGTTAAATTGAGTCACTCACTATGAGACAGAGTGAGTAATAAAGCGTAAACCCAAGGAACCAAGAATCCAGATTTAAAAATAGATGGACAACGGCCTTGTTTTAGAAAATAATATCATTTTATTTTATCGACGCTTTTGATAAATAATATTTAATTGTTATAATTTTTTAAATATAGAAAATAACTAATAAAAAACTGGTCATCGTCTCATAAGTCCTAAATCAACTAACAAAAAATGCCTAAATTGTTAGGACAGACGCCTTGACTAGGTTCGAACCCCGACACCTCAATTTTGCATGTGTGAGTTTTTTGTGGTGGCCGGGGTTCAAACCTCGAACCTTACATATATTATGCATTGTCCTTACCAATTGAGCTAAGCTCACAGGGACGGCATGTGTGAGTTTATGATATATTTATCATTTCGTCCATCTATAAAAAAACAATTCATTTATTTATTATTCAAGGGCCTTGTTTTTTTTTTTTTTTAGGAATTCAAGAGTCTTGTTATACGGTGCGAAGAATCATTTAATTTGTTGAATTCAACGAATCATGGTGTGACCTTTTTTTTTTTGACAGTTAATAGTGAAAAATTTAAAAAATATACTGATGGGATTCAGCCGAGTACACACGCCGTGGACTCAGGAGCGGAGCTATACGTTGCAGCCAGGGGCTGCAAGTGCACCCCCTCAACTCTTTATTCCTATACCAATTTTTTGCACCAACATCGTGACACTGCATGCTAGCTAGTTGTCCAACCTATAAAGCTTTGTTGAGCACATATTTTATATTATTATGAAAATAGTATAAAATAAAATCAAGAAATTGGCTCCTAAGCCAAACTCATGCCATGCAATTATTTGTTTTATATATTAATGTTACGGTCCAGTTAATTCTTTAGTGTCAACCTTCTAATTTATAGGAGAATGAGTCATGATCTAAAGTTTATCTAGAGTTCGACTAGGAGGTAAGTAACATCTGACCAAAATTTATTTCACTCAAAAATCAAAGACGAACTCTCCCAAACGATTTCACTTTAATCTAAATATATTCAAACATAAATCATTTTACATTAAACTAACTTCTAATAAGAATCAATTACACAAAATCAATTCATTCAGAATTAATTTTTGCCGCCCTAGCACCAAACACATGTTGAACCCCCTGGTCCAGGGTCTTGGCAACGCCACTGGCCGTGGTGGTTTAACGAATTTTCTTTTACCTATTCGACACTTTTCCTTTTCTATTCTAAGAAGGAAATCATTGCATCGTACGGGAAAACACTTAAACGAAAAAAATGACTAAAGAGGTAAATATTAACGGTTGTTTGAGATGTTCAATTTTGCCCTCGTCCTATTTCTATATTACCACACTAGTACACTACCAATGAATAATAAGTGGGTTTTTATGTTCGTCAAATTTCGTTAAAGGGCAAGTTGCACTGCGTAGCCATGTTCTTTTCTTTTTTTAAGGATGTTCTTTTCTTTTTGGAATGTCATTAATCAACATTTTTTTTTTTGGACAAGGTGTCATTAATCAACATAAATAATAAAATTAATATTTTGATTAAAACGGGATGCACTGCCTCTTTCAAGCGTCCCCTTGTTTTTGGGTGTACCACATTTCAAATTTTAATTTCCCACATTTCTTTGCCAAATTGCTACTTATATCTTGCACTAAGAGCATCCACAATGGTGGGTGCTTCACCTATTTAGCACCGAAATTAATAAGCCCCTCCATTGTGGAGAGAAAATGTTTAGTGCTTATAGAGAAGGGTGACTAATATAAGCACCCCCTCTCTTTAATTTTTGTGGGTCATACGTAATAAATTTTACACAAAAGAATAAACTTTGTTGAAATACAATGACATTGAGTTATTAATATGATCTATTTATTAACTTTTTTTCTGAGATGCTGAGTTGGAGAAATTGGGTGCTTATTAAATATTAAGTAATATCATTGAAAATTAAAAAATAGATGATGTGTACATGCATGACCCACTTAAACACCCAAAATGGAGTGCTCTGTTATAGATGGTCTAAAACACATATATAAAGAAACAATTTTATTTGCCCCTTTTGATTCAAAAAAAAAATAATTATTTGCCCCTTAAATATAATTACAACTCAATAAATGTGGGCATTAACTGAAAACCAAAAATAAAGACACAACATTTATTTTTCGAAAATGAGTTTATTACCATGTGAATAAATTTAGGAATGATTTTGGGCATTGAATCCTATAAATAAATAAACCCTTTCCACTCACTTTCACATCACTAACATCACTTCCTCTCCCTCTCTTTGAAGGTTGTTTTCTCTTACATAGAAAAATGACCAAAACTCTAGCATTTTTGCTACTCCTGCTCCAACTAACCTCTTTCAGTGCATTTGCTGAAGACCTTTTTAATTCATTTAATGATATTTTCGATTTTGATGGCTTTGACCCTTTAAGTGCATTTTCTAAAGAGTCTGAAACTCTTCACAAACCATCACATGATCATTCCCTTCACCACAATTCTCCGGTGTCTTCCCCTCACCACCACATTTACTCACCATCACCTTCTCCCTACCCTCATCACCAATCACCTACTCCCTCACCCCACCACCAACATCACTCATCATCACCCGCTCCCTCCCGTCAACACCAATCGCCTCCTTCTTCCCCCCACCATCACTCACTATCACCTGCTCCCTCTCTTCCCCAGCAATCTCCTGCTCCCTCCCCTCACCACCAATCTCCCGCTCCTTCACCTCACCACCACCATCACTCACCATCACCCTCTCCTTCCCCTCACCACCACAATCGCTCCCCATCACCTTCTCCCTTTCCTCACCACCAATCTCCCGCTCCCTCCCCTCACCACCAATCTCCCGTTCCTTCTCCTCACCACCGCCATCACTCACCATCACCCTCTCCTTCCCCTCACCACCACAATCGCTCCCCATCACCTTATCCCTCTCCTCACCACCAATCTCCCGCTCCCTCCCCTCACCACCAATCTCCCGCTCCTTCTCCTCACCACCACCATCACTCACCATCACCCTCTCCTTCCCCTCACCACCACAATCGCTCCCCATCACCTTCTCCCTCTCCTTACCACCAATCTCCCGCTCCGTCCCCTCGCCACCAATTTACCATTGTACCTGCAAAACCCCCAACCCGTCACCACCCTCCCGCTCACTCACCATCGCCATTGCGTCCCTCTCCCGTCCCTAGAAGCGTCATGGTTGTTCGAGGTGTTGTTTATGTCAAATCTTGCAAGTATAGTGGTCTTGACACCCTCAAGGAAGCTACACCGCTTCCTGGTTTGTTTCTAGGCTTTATACTTAAACAACATTTATTTATGCATATGTAGTTTTATGTTTTTGTCTTTTATATTTTACGTAGTGTTTATTTTTTTTAAAATTATATACAATATTTGTTTTTTGTTAAATAGTATATACATTATTTGTTGGTCTTGTTTCATTGGTATGTCAAACTTATGCATCTTTTGTTTTGAAATTGAAGGTGCCGTTGTGAAGCTCGAATGCAACAACACCAAGTACAAGTTGGATGAGACTGATAAAGACGGTCACTTTTCTCTCGTAGGCCCAAAGATCATTACCATTTATACTGCTAAGCAGTGCAACGTTGTTTTGGTCAGTGCACCACATGGCCTAAAACCCTCAAATCTCAATGGTGGTATCAATGGTGCTATTCTTAAGCCAAAGAGACGATTTGTATCTAAGGGTGTTCCCTTTATTCTCTTCGGCACTCTACCACTTGCTTTTGAGCCCAGCTGCCCTCGTTAAGAAAATAATCATTTAAAAATTCCAAGTTTACATAGACCGTTGCATTTTAGATTTGTAGGTTTTGATTTCGCGTTCATGTTAAAATAAAGTGTTAAGAGCTTAAACTATCAATTTTGAAAAGAAAAAAAAGAAAGAGAGCTTGATATAAGATTATGTGTGATTGATGGTTCTTGTAATAATTGAGTACTAAAATAAAGATGTTTATCACCTTTATTTAATTACTTTATTGCAATGATATGTTTATCCTTCGGGTCATGTTAACTTGTGTCCTAAGGCTTGTCAAAAAAAAAAACTTGTGTCCTAAAGGCACGTGTTAAAGAACCTAAAAAGAGTAATTTTGCATTGGAAAACATAATATTTTAACTTTTAAAAAATTGACTACACGACTTTTGATATGTCCATTTCTATAATGAGTTCCTTAACATGTGCCCTTGAAGGCACAAGTTAACATTTGCCTTATCTTTTTATCATGAAAATTGTCACATTTCTCGACATAATAAGTTCTAGATTTTTGCATCCATGAATAAATACTATCTTGCATAGATATGGGCATCATACCTAGTAAAATATGGACACAAGTACACGGATACGACAATTCTCTAAAAACTAAGGTACTCGTGCGTCGTATAACAACGTAACTACAAAAAATAAATACAAAAATTGTTTAATAAATATTCCATTATTATTCTTATTTAATTTAATGGGCAACTTTGGTGCCTTTGGTACTCATATATAAGCATCGGTATCCACTATGCTTGGTTAAAGTCCACATAACAATTAAAAGAAACAAAACTAAAAGAAAAAATAGGAAATGTTCGCTCAAATTAAACTGCTCTTACAAATTACATACTCAAGTAATTTTTCCAAGGATATTTATTTTTATAGATGTATTGACAATGTAAAATAGTTTTTCCACTTACATTCATCCAATGAGCATCTTGGAGTTAGTTGCATGACATTATATAATGATGGTTTTTTATAAAATTATTTTGCATTGCAAGTGCATTCAATTGAACTCTAACATTATCTTTAAAAAATCACTACATTTTATTTTATTTTTAAAAATCTCATATGAAAACACAAAGATTTCTCAATTTGGCTCCCTATATACTCAAAATTTGTCAAAATACACCAACGAAAACTTATGGTAAAATGTAGCATTTTAAAAGAAGATTGAGCAATCATCTAAAATAATTGCATTTTTTTTATTAAAACTTGTAAGATGTCTCTTAAAGATTCAAATTAAAAATCAACACGTCAGACCACACAAAAGCCCCACAATCAAACTCCAACCACAGCTAATTGCATTTTAGCTTAAAAAAAAATACATTTGATCACACTATTTAAAAGCTATAGAGTATTGGTCCCTTATTTTTAAAAAAAAAAAACATTTTTTTTTTGTTTTCCTATATTTTACGATTTTTGTAATTATGATCTCTCATTTCATTTTAGGATCATTTTTTGATGACATAGGCTATTCGCTTATGACATAACAACAATTATTTTGCTGACGTGGATATTCAATGTGGCCTCACAAATACTACCGCGTCATAAATAAATATGACACATCTTCAAAAATAATTCAAATATGACACATTCTCTGTGATGCAACTCTCACTGCGCATCAGCCTGCAACAGTGGAAGCAACCCCTCTGGTTGCTCCAAAAACTCACGCCAAATCTCAACACTTATAGCTCTTAGTTAGCCATGAAATTCACAGAAGAATTCGACTCCCTCATAAAATGCTTTAACTGGACGCTCCAGCTCCTTTGCAATAAATCCTACACATTACTGATAATTGCCACATAATGATGTCAATGATTCACCATGGTTGAAACTAACTGAACAACCAGAGTCGAGTTAGAGTAGCAAATCACATCCCTATATCCTCTTTCCCAAGCTGCTTTCAAGCCATGATATAGAGCTAACAACTCTACGTGTATGATTGTGGAAATACCAACATTTCCAACAAACCCATATAGCCAACTACCATCATTCCTACGAAGAACGCCACAAAAACTAGATATTCTGGGATTTCCAAAACTGCTGCCATCAACATTGAAGACAACTGCCATACTCTCCTCTATATGCCAAGTCACATAACGATCTCTTATATCCATGGATAATGCCAGAGAGAAAACAGAACAAAGAAGGGTTGTCAGAGTGTAAATTTTTACCTTCTAGGAGAAAATAGAAATTATCTCATTCTCAATACAAAGTGAGTTTCGTGAGCACCAAATCGACCAAAGAGCAGTAGAGAATAATTGATTATTTGCGCTAAACACGCCTTGTCTGAGTCAGGTGAATATAGAATTCCCTAAATAGAAGTTAATTTTGTCAAATTTGAGAGCAAGCTAAAAATGCTTAACAAACAGACAATCCTGAAAATAATGCATGATACTTTCACCACTATTGAGGCACCTCGGACAATTATTAGGGTGTAGGATACCTCTGTTTTGCAGCAACAACCTTGTAGGAACAACATCATGGAAAATCGTCAAATATAGAAATTTAATCTTTTCATAAGCAGCTAAACGTCAAATCTACTTCCACGATCCGACCTCATCCTCGCTTGCGTTCCACTTCATAAGCCACTTATACCCAGATTTCACCGAATAAATACCTTCCAGATTACCCTTCTACGTAAAGCCATCCTGAATCCGATCATTGAAACACATTGGGGTGCCACAGATAGCCTCGGCTACAGGGGAAGGAAGTTGGGTATATAAATGACCTAACACCCAAGTATCATCTTGAATCACTTCAGGTATTGTCAAGTGGACATCATGAATATCAACATATAAAACATGTTCGCACAGTTTCCCAAATTTAGTCCATGGCGCATACCAAAAGGAAGAACCCACAGTGATGCCTATGCTTTCATGATAGATTGCCACACAGTGACCTTGGGTTATGACCATATCAAGAAAGAACTTATCACCAACATACTTGTGTCGAATCAGAGAGACCCACAACTTATGAGTTAAATTGAATGTCCCAAACCAGCCCTCCCAGGATAGTCGTATTTTAAACCACCAACTTCCCGCGGCCTAGTGATCTTATCCCATCCCACAATATGGACACCCTTATCCAAAGAGAAATTTCCATCGAGTGATTGCAATCTTCCAGAACAGAAAATTGAACTTCGATTTGAAATTTTTAGGGTTTAAAATTGGTTAAAAACGAGTGAACGGGGAAAGTCAAAATTGGTTTGAAACCCGTCAAAAAATTGGGGAATAGCTTGGGGAGAAATTTGAAAAATCAAATAAAGAGTAAGTACGGCGATGTATGAAGACTAAATTTGGCAATGGAATGTCTTCACTGGTGGACTTTCAATGTTTTTTTTTTTTTTGAATAAAGGTGGACTTTCAATGCTGTTACTCAGTTCCCGTAAAAATGATTAATGGGGAAATTGCTTGATTTTGAAAATTTACAAGGGTGTAACTAGATTATTAAACGGTGTTACTAGGAAAAAAATATTCTCATTAAATAGAATAATATTTAATTATTGATTTTTTCGCAAATCTTTTTTAAAAAATTATGTATAATGACCCATTCACCCAAACCCAAAACAACCCGCTTGGATCGGTTGGAGTTTAATAATAAAACGAATTAAGTGTTTGGCCAAACACATTATTCAAACAAAGTGGAAAACAAACAAAGTGGAAAACAAAGAAAGTGGCCAGAATAGAAACCCACCCCACTTATTCACCTTGAAAAAGGTGAATTTTAGTCACTAGGCTACTTGACCAAAAAAAAAACCCTAACATTCAATACTCTCTTTTCACTCTTTTCTGCAACGGTGACGCGAAGGCAACTGCAAGGCGGTGAACAGACAACAGAGTAGTAAGATGACTGGCAGCTCCGTTCCTGTGAGTGTCGTTAAATTCTGTATGTGTATGATATGAACGTATTTTTTATGTGTCTGAATATCTTGTATTGTATGAATTTCTTTTGATCAATTTCTTTATTTTTTGATCAATATTTCTTGTATTGCATGAATTTATTTTATTGTATTGTTTCTCTTAGTTTGTTATAGCAGCCATACTGCGGTACCCGTTCTACAAAGAAATCTCTTCATTTTATTCTAGAAAATGTTTCAAAGTCTAATTTGATTATTTTCTTTGATGTGGTGGTCATATTATTTGCTCTACCTGTTAATTCTAAACTGGGAACAAGTGTTTCAAGTGCTTATTAGCTCAAGAAGGAATTTTGCATATATGTATAAAGCCATTGAGAATATATTGCAATCTATGGAAATTTATGTTCGAATGAAAAACACGGTTGAACAAGCATGATGAATGCATCCGTGAGCCATGTTGCTTCTCTGTTGATTTGATTATGAATGTCTTTTTCCCTGTTATGCCATAATAAAATTTGTAAGTGATTTTGTTTTCTTTCTGTTGATTTTATCATTGATTAGTATGTTCGAAATTGCGCTGTAGATGCAAATATTCATAAAGATCATGTATGATGGGAAGAGCTTCCCCTTGATGGTTAAAAGTTCAGACACCATACTCGATGTGAAGAAGAAAATTCAAGACAAGGAAGGGATCCCAGTGCACGAGCAACTTCTGTTCTTTGACGGTAAGCTAATAGAGGACCGCCAAACCCTTGCCAATTACAGCATCCAAGCGAAGTCAACCATTGAAATGACTTTGCGTTCTCCTCGAATTTACCTCATGCTCTGCGGCTTGGCGGACTAGATGACCACCACACCTCATTTTCTGCTACCGTTGGCGACCCTATAAGTAGAGAAATAACATTATTGATAACTTAAGAGTGTTTGACTTTTGCATTTCTTAATAAGGATTTGACTTTTGTTCTTTATGTTTTATCTGGAGCTGTATAATGATCTTTTTTACTCGGGATGGTTTTCAGCAATTAAGGTAACATATTTACTTTTCAACACTAGCTCAAATCGCACAATAATTCATTTTGTTTTGTCTTGAGTATGATTCAATTGAGAAGAAAGTGGTGAATTGAATCCATTCCCTGTACTTCAAATAAGAGTGGTGAATGGATAAGAGGGTAGATTTATTTGTGATTCTCTGAGTGAAATAAATTTACATAACCTAAGTAGTCAAAGCATTTACATAACCTGAGTAGTGAAAAGCAAATTGTTAGTGATAGTACATGAAGAGAGAAAGTCTGATTCTAGTGTTTGATTGTATTTAAAGTAGGTGAGTAAAATGAAATACTCTGCAGCATGTGAATGAAGAAATATTTTGATTGTTTTGATTTTATTTTCTATAAAAAAAATATTCTAATTTGTGGTTTTAGTTTGTCAAAAACAAATTAATTGGTTTGTAGGTAACAAGCTTTGCCTAAAGAAAAAAGCAATAAGATTTTATATGTGCTTGCAGCCGTGGTTTTGTGATGACGGTCTTTGTATTATATGGCACATGACTTAACAAGCAAGAATAATATTTGTATGTGAGAATGAAAGTAATAAAGAATAGTCATTTGACTAAAATGTGAAGCTAAGATAAAATCATAGGTTAAGGTTTTATCAAGGAGCAAGTGGAAGAAATAGAATAAATTGGTAGATGAGAGTTTTTGGGGTTAATTTTTTATTGATAATACAAAATCCTCCTCATGTGGGACTCAAAATTTGTATTCGGGAAGAGTTTTGGAAGGTTTATACGAATTTTTTAAATTCAATCTTGGTTGTTATACTATTCTTAATTCTTAAATTTAAAAGGCTTAATTGCACTTTTCCCCCTATCTTTTGCTAATTGTGCGATTTTGCACCCCATCTTTTTTTTATGAGCGATTTTGCACCCCATCTTTTGCCAATTGTGTTTTGTTCAAAATCATCATTAAAAGTGGGGAAAAGGAGCAAAACATAGGGTGCAAAATCGCTCAAGAAGAAGAAGAAGGAGTGAAAAATCGCACAATTAGCAAAAAGATAGGAGACAAAAGTGCAATTGAACACAAATATGGTGTGTAAAATCAAAAAGGGGGCAAAAGGATGGGGTCAAAATCGCTCAAAAAAAAGAGGGGGTGCAAAATCGCACAATTAGCAAAAGATAGGGGGAAAGTGCAATTAAGCCAATTTAAAAATAAAGTAATCATAAACATCAGTTTATCATTCTCTAAAAAATGTAAAAGATTTCTATATTTTTCTGTATATTTCACACCCCTTAAATCCTTCATTCATCTCCTCTCCAAACATCCAAACAAAGCTTAAAAAAGTTTAGCTTGTTAGTCATTTTCACACATGTTTGGGTGAGCTTAGTCTCGTAGCTGCAGTCAGATAATGATCTTTGTAGGCCACATGCTCATGGATAATAGGATTTTGGGCTCAAGGTCTAATTTTTCTATAAATACCATTTGTAAAACTTCATACTAGATACTCCCTCCGTTTCAAAATGAGTGTCGCTTTAACCAATTGCACACAAATTAAGGAATGAAATGAAATAATTATTAGACATAACACTTTTACTAAACTGCCTTTACTTTACAAGAAAAAGACAAACTTTTTTTTTGAAGGAAAAGAAAAAGACAAACTTAAAGTTGCATTGAAAATTGTGTGAGAGAAAAGTTGAAGTATTTATTGAGGGTAAAGTTGGAAGAAAAAAATTAAAGTTGTATTGAAAATGTAAAGTGACATTCATTTTAAAACAAATTTTTTTGGCTAAAGTGATACTTATTTTGAAACGGATGGAGTATTTTGTAATTTAAATGTATCTTTTCTACTTCACTCATTTTGAAACGGAGAGAGTATTTTGCAATTTAAATGTATATTTTCTGCTTCTAACTTTTACAGCATTTTAGTTCTCAAAAATACTTTGTCACACTTAATACTATTTATAGGAGGTAAGAAATCCACAATCGAGAGAGAAAATTCGTTCATTGACGTAATCGTTTGAAGAAAAAAAAATCATATTGTTGAAAGGTATTAGTAAAATTCTAATAACTTTCTGGTTTGACAACAAAATCATTGTGTAATTTAAATAGTAATCAGGACTGGTTTAACTGTGAAGATATTCAAGGTGGATTCAAAATAAGACGTGAATAGCATAAAATTTAATAAGTTAAAATCAAATCAAATTGAATAGTCTTCTAATTTTTCTTCTCAACTCTTTAGTAAAGTAATTCACCAATGATCATGTTTTTTATTTAATATCAATATAATTTTCTTCTCCACTCTTGAAAAACATAAATATACATAATAATTTTTCTATTCGACTGTTTATATTCTGAAAACATTGAATGCTTCTTTCCTCATCCGATTGTTGATAACACCACAATACATTTTCCATATAGCAACGGCGAAAAACCGTCGCTAAAGGTCCAAGAATTGTTGGTATCCTTATTTATTAATTTTGTTAGGTCTACAACAATTTAACCTAATATTTTCTCGCTAATTTGCTGTATTAGGTTAGCAGTAATTTAACCTAACAAATTTCATCTAAAAAAATGCATCGCACCAATTTCATTCCTATCCTTTTGCCTTTTTATTTTTGACAATATTTTTTACACTTATTTAATGCTAAAAAAATGCATTGCACCAATTTCATGCGTTTTTTTTTATGAGCTTTTCATTCCTATCCTGTTGTGTCATCGTTTGTATATATTTATTGTTTCTGTAGACTTTTTTTTTTTGACAAGTTGTTGTACACTTATTTAATACGTTTACAAACAGAATGCCCTAATTTCCATGCAAACTCGGCTACCCTAATTTTTGCAACAACTAAACCTAGAAAATTCCCTCCAAATGATTCACATTAATTGCTAAGTGCTAACCCTAATTATGTACTATTTCCTTCCACACTTCTTCAATTTGAAATTCAAAAAATTTTGTTAGGAACCATGAATTGCATTAAATTACATCTATTGCTATACCCTTTGGAAAATACATAGCTCTTCAACCAAGCACACATCTTCAAAATAATTAATCCATTGTATAAGATCTCTTCTATTTGGTTGGATATGATATGTATTTGGTTGGAAAAATATATTATTACTTTTAGTAAATATCAAAGTGTAATTATTCTTTTTAGAGTTGTACGTGTAATTTAGAAATTGTATTAATTGAAGTGACTTTGTTTTTCATGTTAGTAGAAATTTAAGACAATTATTACAAGTCAATTTTTGATGTTTAACTATAAAAGTAATAAATAAAATTGACCCGTGCAACAATATAATATTGTATTCTTTTTATGTTTTTCTTTATAATTTTTAAAAAAAATGAGAAGATAATGCCCCAATAATATATTGTGATAAAATGAAATAACATTCTTTAATTGATTAGTTTTTCAAAACTAAAATGTAAAATTTGATAAGATTCAAGTGTCATTGAAGGACATGGTAAAACAAATTTGATCGAAATATTGTATCTCTAATATCCTAATTTGCGTTTATTAATCAATCCATGATCTTACGGAATAAAGATTATTCATTGGTCTCTATTATAGTCGACAAGACCCGTGCGTCACACGGGTCAAAAGTCTAGTAAGTCATAAATCCTATACTAACATATGCTTGTTGCCGTCAAATAAAATTCGCTATACCAACGACAAAATGTCGTCCCAATAGCTTATACCAACGGTAAATTTAGGATCATATCTAATAGTTTTACCCACCACGTATATCCACTTGATCAAAATGAGGTACGTGACAATTTAGTCCTCATTATTTAAAAAGAAAATAATTTAAACAGAAAAAGTAAAAGGAATATTGGGGAAAATGTATTTGAAGGAAAAACTAGGGGTGTTCACGGGTCAGGGATAACCCGTTCATCCAACCTTACATGCACTTTACCTAGACTTATTCAAGTTTAGGTCCAATCCAAACCAACCCATCAAACCCGAAGTTGATTGGTCCGGATAACAATGGTACGATTTCAAATTCATGTCCCGCGATACCAAGAGATTAAAAAATGTTAAATTTTAATGCTTTTTAATATTTCTAAAGACTTTTATTTGGTAATAATCTTGTAGTGTTTCAATTAAATTCAAATGTTAACTTTTTTCGGGGGTAAGAAGAAAAGGGTTCACGTAGAAGAATAAGAAGAAAAGAAAAAAGATAAGTGTTGGAAAAATGTAGCGCCTTTGTTTAGCCCTACGCTTCTTTTCAGTTATGTGGGGTATTGACAAGGGTTGTTCTTGGCTTTTCAAAAAGGTGATTTGCCAGGGGTTTGACAGGCCAGCTCCTGGCAAATTTTCCAGGGATTTGTGTCCTGGAAAATATCCCTGTGAAATCAACTTATTTCTTGTAGTGAAAGAGGGCCGAACCCTCAAACATTAATTTTTCTTTTTTTAAGGAAAGCTTATATCATTTCATTACTTAAAATGTGTTCAATACAATTTGGTATTTCTACCAGAATCTGAAAACTAGTCGAAGATGTGGCCTCCTTGCTAATCTATGGGCTGCCTTATTTGCTTATCTCCTTACAAAGTCAACACTAGAGTTGACATAATATTGTTCAAAGATAGTTTTACAATTATGGATAATCATCCAAAATTCTGCAACATCCTGACGTGCAGATGAAAAATTATCCCCCACTTTTTTGGCATCAAGCTCAAAATCGATAGGTCCCAAGTGTAATTGATGAACCCATTCCATAGCTGATAACAATCCAAGAGCTTCGCAAACATGTACCTCACATACTGGAGTAAACCATTCAGTTTTTGCCAAAACGAAAGTGCCTGTATCATCCCTTATACAGACTCCTATTCCCACTCTATTAGAAAGCTGTGAGAAAGAAGCATCAATATTGCACTTAAATCTTCCTTCAGCTGGTTTGATCCATTTAACATTTCCTTCTTGTCGCGGTTGTGCACAAGATGTATTACGAAACCTACGTGCATCTTGCCAATCATGAAGCATAGCTTTTGCTCTCTCCAACATAGACTTTAGTATCAATTACCTCATTCCACACTTCGTTGTTTCTTTGTTTCCATATACTCCACAACACACAACAAAATAAATCCGCATCTTCATTAGATAAATCCTGTAATGCTTTGAAAATAATATTCTTGTTATCCATATCTTGTTGTAGCAAAATAGAAATAGAAGAAAAGAAAGGAAGCATACTCCAAACATTTAAGCTACTTGGGCATTGAAAAAATAAATGAAGTGTATCCCTGAAGGTGAGAAAAACTAAAGAAGGGGGGTTGAATTGTGTTTTGAAAAATTCTTCGTTTCTCCTAAACAACTGAATACACTGATCAGAAGCTAAGTGAGACAGCTTCTGAAGTGATGATCAGAATCTAAATGCAGCGGAATAAATCAGAGAGAGAGAGAAGAAGAACGACACAAAGCAATTATACTGGTTCCTTCCACAATCCGGAAGTAGTCCAGTCCCCCTTGCACTTCCAAGGAGATTTCACTAAGAGTAATATCTGATTACAATTGCTCAAGCACACAAGCAAGAGACTTCCTTTGCTCAAGCACACAAGCAAGAGACTTCCTTTGCTCAAGAACACAATCAAGAGACTTCCTGCTCAAGCACAATTGCAAGAGACTTCCTAAATAAACAAAATTACACAGAAAATTGTTTAAGGTTGAACACTTGATATACAATCAGAGGTGCTCACAATACAAATCAGATACAGACTCAATGGACTTAAGAATTTCTAAGATATGACTTTAAGACACAGAAATTCTAAGTGAATGCAGAACAATTTCAGCAGAGGTTTGGCACTTGTAAAATGTTGTGAGTCTTTCGTTCAGCGTTCTTGCATTACCAAATCTCTAGTGAAGGTGAGAAAAACACAAGAAGGGGGGTTGAATTGTGTTTTAGAAAAATTCTTCGTTTCTCCTAAAAACTGAACACACTGATCAGAAGCTAAGTGAGACAGCTTCTGAAGTGATAATCAGAATCTAAATGCAGCGGAATAAAACAGAGAGAAAGAGAGAAGAAGAACGACACAAAGCAATTATACTGGTTCCTTCCACAAACCGGAAGTAGTCCAGTCCCCCTTGCACTTCCAAGGAGATTTCACTATGAGTAATATCTGATTACAAATGCTCAAGCACACAAGCAAGAGACTTCCAATGCTCAAGCACACAAGCAAGAGACTTCCAATGCTCAAGAACACAATCAAGAGACTTCCTGCTCAAGCACAACTGCAAGAGACTTCTTAACTAAACAAAATTACACAGAAAATTGTTTAAGGTTGAACACTTGATATACAATCAGAGGTGCTCACAATACAAATCAGATACAGACTCAATGGACTTAAGAATTTCTAAGATATGACTTGAGACACAGAAATTCTAAGTGAATGCAGAACAATTTCAGCAGAGGTTTGGTACTTGTGAAAATCTTGTGAGTCTTTCGTTCAGCGTTCTTGCATTACCAAATCTCTAGGTCTTCACTCCTTTATATAGAGGTGTGAAAGAGACGTTGTGAAATTGCCAGCGCACCAAAGAGTCGTTGTTGAAGCTTGATCTTTCACCAATGATATATTGCCTGATTTGGTTGTTGTCCTATGAAGAACAAATTTGAAATCCATTCCTTATCCAAAGGAACATCTATGCAGGCGAAACCGTATTCTGGAGCTGTTTTCTTGTCCTGTAGCGTGGACACAAAACAGAGTAGTGGAGAACGTGGTTGTACAATTCGTACAAAGTACAATGTCAACGCTTTCGTCCAAATTGCAAACACACGCCTTCAAACACCTTTGAAATGACCGTTGCAAACTCCACTAATCCTTTGTTTGTGTTTTCGAATCCAATAGACAGCTTTTGCATTGATAATTCTTCAATTCTTGATTCTTTGCAAATCCAGTTGATATTCAGCTTCTGGTGAAATGGCTTCTGATGAGGCAGCTTCTGATGATGCAGCTTCTGATGATATGACTTCTGCAGCTTCTGATGACGCAGCTTCTGATGATGTGGCTTCTGGACCTCTTGTCTTCAGAAGCACTATTCTTCAGGAGCAGCTTACTTCAGGAGCGCTATTTCTTCAGGAGCAGCTTGACTTCAGGAGCGCTTTTTCTCTTCAGTAGCAAGTTGCCTTCAGGAGCGTCCAAGCTTCAAATTTTTGTTGTTTCCATAGCTCTTTATTTGCTCATTCAGAACCAATGATGATGTAACTTTATAATTATGGTCCTGTACACTTGAACAAATATTAGCTAGTCCAATTTACAATTTTTAATACCTTGTTATCATCAAAACCCTTTAAGGTTCATTGTTAAACACATTTTGTTCCAACAATCTCCCCCTTTTTGATGATGACAAACAAAAGTATTTAAAATTGATCAATTGTTGTTAATCTAATTAACAAGTTGACTTTGGGGTTCTGAGGTTTGTAAGCTCAAACTCTCCCTGAGTCTGATAGTTTTTAAGGTGAGGTTTGTAAGCTCCCCCTAAGTTCTATCCAGGTTAATTAAATTCATTTTTCGCGCAATAAAATTATCAGAGCTTAAAAACAAAATTGAATCATTGAAAGAATTAACTTAGATAAGAAGAATGGTTCAATTAATTTTACTTGAATTTTGATACTCCTTCGTTCGTTCATAGCTTATACCAATAAGGTAAGAAAAAATGATAGAAGTTTTTCAAAAATTTCAAATGCCATTAATGGGGCTCAGAGCCTTTAAATACTTGTCACATATACTCCCCCTTTTGTCATTATCAAAAAAAATTAAAATAAGCATAAAAGACAAAAAGATTTGAGAAAAACTCAAACAAAAGAGAGTATACAAGAAATTAATCAGATCAAAAATAAATGAACATGAATATCTAAAATATCAGAAGCAGCTAAACAGTCAGAATCAGTAAGCATTCAGAAGCAAAGAGAATTAAAACAGAATGGTTTCAGAAGCAAGGACTAGGAATTTAAAACAAACAACAAACAAAAAGAAAAACACAAGGGTGTGCAACTAAGGGTTGGTTTGATGTTGTTTCTTCATCTCCTCCATTTCTTCAATCTTCTTCTGCAACAGTTCTTCAAGCTGTTGTTGCCTCTGGAGAAGAGCCTGTTCCCTTTCCTTAGCTTCTTGCTGCTGCTGTGCCATCTGTTTCTTTAGAAGCTTACACAACCTGGCTTCTCTGGTCAAGTAGTCCGTTTCTGAGAAGAAAGGCTGGT
This sequence comes from Medicago sativa, assembly GCF_051527215.1. NCBI lineage: Eukaryota > Viridiplantae > Streptophyta > Magnoliopsida > Fabales > Fabaceae > Medicago > Medicago sativa. Next base: position 29,762,293 of record NC_140756.1, on the reverse strand, counting down.
TTGCCAGGAGCAGTGTAGAACTTCTTACTCTGAGACTCTGATTCAGATGCTCCATTAACTTCCTGACAGAAGCTTCCTTGCTTCTGATGCACTTAGCCCTTATGCTTTCAATTAGCTCAGTTGCCCGGTTCTGAAGAGATGCCCAGGAGTCATCATATGCACTTGTGAGATCAATTGTCCTTCGTTGATCCACAAGATTATGCAACTGACTCAGGATTGAGAGAAGCTCAGAATTAATATATCCAGATTCCAGGATGTTTGAGGGTGGTTGTTCAAGGATTTCAAGATCAGAATCACTGATTTCCAAATCTTGAACAGGGTTAGGAACTGGAATGGTAAAGTGTGTTTGTGTGTTTGAAGATGAAGGCTGGTCAGAGGCAATGTGAGTGGTAGAGGTTGAGGCTTGAACATTGACTAGAGAGATGTCAACATCCATGGGAGTTGGTTCTGGGGAGTGTTCAGGTAAAGGTTGAAATTCAGTTTCAGTTGGTGGTTGTTGTGGTGAAGATGATGTTTGAGTGTTGAGTTGGGGGTCAATGGTAGCTGTTGGTGATTGTGGAGGTGTTGTGGGTTTATGTGGTTCAGGTGTTTGTTGATGGGGGTTTTCTGAAACAACATTTTCAGAAGCAGCTGCTTCTGGAGTTGCTTCAGAGGCCTTTTCTGAGGTAAATTTGTCTATGGGTAACTCACCTGAGTAGTGGAGAGCAAGATTGTCTAAGACAGAAGTGTCTTCTATTGGTTCAGGTGCTGATGGTGAAGAGGGTGAAATGGGGAGAGAGGTGACTGGAATCTGAATTACCTGATCTGCAGGGCCAGCTTCAGAAGTGATCTTTTGTGGATCAGCAGCTTGAGGAACTACTTCTGAAGTTCCCTCTTCTGGAGCATTTTCAAAAATGAGCATCATATCGTCTTCCTCATTGTCTTCAGTAGGCTTACCAGCAATGGCTCTTACTTCAGCCAATTTATCTTTGTAGAACCTATCACAATCTTCCAATCCCAAGGCCTTGAGCTTTTCATCTCTTTGATGAATGTATTGTGCTTTTTGTTCCTTTCTGTCTGATATAAGATCAGAAGCACGTTCATCTGCCATCCTTTTCCTTATTGGAGTCATCTCAACCATAGGACTCACAAGTTGAAGGGGAGCCTTCTTCTTCTTCAGCTTGGGATCAGCCTCTTCTTTCTCCATTTCTTCAAGAGCTTCCTCCAGCTGCTCTTGGGTGATTACCAAATCTGCCTTACCTTTTCTTCTTTTCTGAGGAATAGAGGCAGCACCAACCTTCTGCATCTTTCCTTTTTCCTTGATAGAAACAGGTTTAGCAGCTTCTGACTCAGTACTAGTTCTGGCCTTCTTTCCTTTAGTAGGAGCAGCATCAGATTCAGAACTAGTTCTGGCCCTTTTCCCTTTAGGTGCATCAGAAACAGCAGCTTCTGACACAGCAACTGCTTTGGCCTTCTTGCCTTTCCCTTTAGCAAGAGCAGCTTCCTCCTGAGACCTCGCATCTTCCTCGAAGACGTACTCAGCTACTAATCTAGCTAAGTGTTCAGGATTACTTTCCTTAACTATGGAAGGAAAGTCCCTGATAATCTCAGATTCTTCTGTGGTCAACTCCAACCATTTCTCATCTTTAGGAGCTGTCTTGAAAAAGTGCATTGAATGCAAAGTCTTGCTACTGATAGTCTTCTCTGCAGTAGAAACTTCGAAGCATTTATCAGAAGCATCCCTTGTTCTTCTCAACAAATCCAGCACCTTCCCTTGATAAAAGATCTCAGAGAGCAATCTTCCATAGGGCACTTGTTTCCTTCCTTTGACTGTGCTTTCATTAATAGCCCAGCAGAGATGATCCAATACATATCTTGGAAAGTTTATCTTTTCCAGATTGGTCATGAAGTAGATTGCTAGCTTCTGTTGGTTGTTGGGTTGATCAGACCCACCTGCTCTTTGAAAGAAGCAATCGTTGCTGAATTTCACCAACATTCTATTGTGAATCTCCATTTCAGAAGGCTTAGCATCTTTGTTACCACCCAGAAGAGTGTTGTAGTAGTTTTGCAGCAGGACATCATCCTTCTTAACAATTTCTTGAAACCTCCCTTCTGCATCCATTCTACAAGCTTTAGCAACAATCTCCTCTGTGATGATTACGGGAATACCCATCACTTCAGACCTTATCTCAAGGCTACTGAAGGAAGTGGGATTCAACTCAATCTCCTTCTTTCCTTTCTTCGACCCAGCTGGTTTATCTGGTGCCTTCACAGACTTTCTATTGACAATTTCAGCCCTTAACCAGAAATCTTTGACCAAGTTCACATATGTTGGCCCATTTAGCATGTTGAAGTAGCCAGACAGTTTCTGAGTTTCTACGTAGCCTTCCATGTCCACTTCGTACTTCTTGAGTGAAGTGAAGTCCACTGGTGATTCTACTTGGACGATTAAGGATTTCCATGGAATATCCATAGTCTTCTCTTTGTAGATGGACCCAGATTCTGATACGCTTTGCTTGTTTGATGTAGATTCTGAAACTTTTGAGCTTGATGATGCCATTTGATGATTTACGAAGATTTGAAGAAGATGAAGATTTTAGGGTTCTAAGGTTGAGAGAATGCGCTTACTTCGCAAGAGGTTTGAGAGCAAATGTGTTTGTTGTGAGTGAGTAGTGTGTGAATTGACAAATTGTTAAAAGTAAAACGATTGCAATTCAAAAGAGACAAACAAACATAACATTAATGACAAAATTGGGGGCGCGTGAAAAGTACTTTCAAAGCTTTTAAATCATCATTGCCCTTTTAGTTATACACCAACACATACAGGCCACGTAAGAAGTTCACAGAGTAACTACCAAGTTAGTGGGCCAGAAGTTACTTTTTAAAAGGTAACTTCCAACGTTTCCACTAATTCAACTATTCAGAAGCAACAAATCCAGCTTCTGGACTTCAGATGCTGACGTCATCATCAGAAGCGAGTTTTCCTCAGAACCTCAATAAAGAGCTTCTGATGGACTACCGCTTCTGAACTAACTTCAGAACCTAAAATCCTATTCAGGAGCAAGCAAGCATTTAATCAGATACAAAGTGCATGTTCAAATTTTTCTTTATAAAATCAAATCTTTCAACAGTTAAAGGCTTAGTAAATATATCAGCCCATTGATTTTCAGTATCAATGAATTGTATATCTAAAATTCCTTTTTGAACATAATCTCTGATAAAATGGTGTTTGATTTCAATGTGCTTCGCTCTTGAATGCAAAATTGGATTTTTAGACAAACAAATAGCAGCAGTATTATCACAATAAATGGGAATACTGTTAGCAGTTATCTGATAATCTTCCAACTGATGTTTCATCCAAAGTAGTTGTGTACAACAACTTGCAGCTGAAATGTATTCTGCTTCTGCTGTAGACATAGCAATAGTTGTTTGTCTTTTGCTAGCCCAGGATATAAGATTATCACCCAGAAATTGACAATTGCCACTGGTTGACTTTCTTTCAATCCTATCACCAGCATAATCAGCATCACAGAATCCAATTAGCTTATAATCTAAGGATTTCCTATAAAGGAGTCCAAGATTGGTCGTTCCTTTCAAATACCTGAAGATTCTCTTGACAGCAGTCATATGAGATTCTCTAGGATCTGATTGGAATCTTGCACACAAGCATACACTGAATAAAATATCTGGCCTAGATGCAGTGAGGTATAACAAAGAACCAATCATACCTCTATACAGCTTCTGATCTACTTTAGCTCCTTCATCTTCTTTGCTTAAGGTGCACGTAGGGTGCATTGGAGTGTTCATCACTTTACAATCTTCAAGTTTGAACTTCTTCAGAAGCTCCTTTGTGTACTTTGATTGATGAACATAGACTCCATCTTTGCATTGATTGATTTGAATGCCCAGGAAGAACTTCAGCTCTCCCATCATGCTCATTTCAAATTCATCCTGCATTAACTCAGAAAATTCCTTGCAAAGAGATGCATTAGTAGAACCAAATATTATATCATCAACATATATTTGCACAACAAGAATATCTTTCTCAAGGGTCCTTCTGAAGAGTGTAGTATCAACCTGTCCTCTTTTAAAATCATTTTTGATTAAGAAATTACTTAGTCTATCATACCAAGCTCTGGGAGCTTGTTTCAAGCCATATAGTGATTTCTTCAGTTTAAAAACATGGTCAGGATATTTAATATCCTCAAATCCAGGAGGTTGCTTGACATACACTTCTTCTTCTATGACACCATTTAGAAATGCACTCTTGACATCCATTTGATATAATATTATGCCATGATTAACTGCATAGGAAAGAAGTAACCTGATTGCTTCCAATCTTGCAACTGGAGCAAACGTTTCAGTGTAATCAATGCCTTCTTGTTGACTATACCCTTGTGCAACAAGTCTGGCTTTGTTTCTTGTTACTTCACCTTGCTCATTCAGCTTGTTTCTGAATACCCATTTTGTTCCAATAATGTTCTTGTGCTGAGGTTTGGGTACCAGATCCCACACATCATTTCTTTGAAATTGATTCAACTCTTCTTGCATAGCTAGGATCCATCCATCATCTGAAAGTGCTTCATCAACTGTTGTAGGTTCAATCATTGAGATTAGTCCAATCATTGACTCTTCTTGTCTGAAATGTGATCTTGTTCTTCTTGGACTATCTTTGTTTCCAATGATTAGCTCTTCAGGATGTGAAGACTTGTGTTTGAATGTGTTTCTGGGAGGATCTGCTTGATGTGAGCCATCTTGTGCTTCATCAGAAGCAGCTTCATCTTGTGCTTCTGATGTGGGTTCAGCTTCTGAACTATCTTCAGATTCAGCTATCTGATCAGGTTCTGGAGTAGCTTCAGGAACCTGTATCTCTGCAGAACTTTCACCTTGCTTTGAAGTTTTATCTTCAAGCTCCTTGTCATCAAATTTAACGTGCATAGATTCTTCAACACAAAGTGTTTCTGAATTATACACTCTGTATGCCTTTGACCTTTCAGAGTAACCTAAAAAGATTCCTCTTTGGGCCTTGGCATCAAATTTCTTTAGGTAGAGCTTGTTGTTCAGAATGTAACATGTACATCCAAATTGATGAAAGTAAGAGATATTGGGTTTTCTTCCTTTAAAGAGTTCATATGCTGTTTTCTCCAAAATAGGTCTAATATAGATCCTGTTTTGAACATAGCATGCTGTATTCACTGCTTCTGCCCAAAAATGTTTTGGTAAATTGTTTTCATGAATCATGGTTCTGGCCATTTCTTGTAAGGTTCTATTCTTTCTCTCTACAACCCCATTTTTTTGTGGTGTTCTAGGAGAAGAGAACTCATGGAAAATTCCATGTTTTTCACAAAAAGCTTCAAATGGCTCATTTTCAAATTCTCCACCATGATCACTTCTGACTTTCAAAATTTTTGATTCTTTTTCAGATTGAATTTGAGTGCAGAAGCTACTGAATACATCACACGCAACATCTTTACTCTTTATGAATTTCACCCAAGTCCATCTGCTGTAATCATCAACAATGACTAATCCATATCTACTTCCATATAGGGATGCAGTACTCACTGGTCCAAATAAATCAATATGGAGTAATTCTAAAGGTCTTGAGGTTGAAACAATGTCTTTGGTTTTAAAAGATGATTTCACAATTTTCCCTCTCTGACATGCACCACAGAGTGCATCTGAATGATAGTCAATGTCTGGTAGCCCTTTCACAAGTTGTAACTTACTAAGCTTAGAGATTAACCTCCAGTTAGCATGTCCCAACCTTCTGTGCCACATCCATTTCTTATCATTCACTGATAGTAGGCACATCACCTTCTGATCAGCCAGTTCAGAAAAATTGATTTTATAGACATTGTCAACTCTCTTTCCTTTGAACACAATGGATTTGTCTTCCTTGTTGATTACTGTACAGTTGGGTTTTTCAAAAAGCACATCATAACCATTATCACAAAATTGACTAATGCTCAAAAGGTTATGTTCAAGACCATCTACCAACCATACATTATTAATTGAGGTAGAGGAGTTACCAATAGTTCCTGTACCTATGATCTTGCCTGACTGGTTGCCTCCAAATTTCACATTTCCTCCCTCTTTCATTGTTAGGCTGAGGAACATGGACTTGTCTCCTGTCATGTGTCTTGAGCAACCACTGTCTAGGTACCATGATCTTTGCTTTGGCACTGCTCTTAGACATACCTGCATCATTGACATTTTTAGATTTAGGTACCCATTGTTCTATGGGTCCTGGAAGGTTAGTACTTAAGGCTTTACTCTTCACTTCTTGTACCTTGTGCTGTGAGTTGGGTTGCTTCTGATTAACCATCACCTTAGGTTTTGGTACTTCAGAAGCAGTAACTGTCTTCTTCTGAAACTTAGACTTCAGAACCCCAGATTTTGGTTTCACCAGACTCTGAGGAATAGGTTCTGATCTTTTCAGGATCCTAACCTTTGAAGTTTTGGAATCAGATTTGATCATAGCCTTTGACTTAGAGTTCTTTGGCTTTGAAGTAATCTTAGCCTTAGAACTAGAAGCTTCAGGTTCTGATTGAACAACAGTTTCCAACTCAGCCCCTTCTGGTACAAAGAATGTTTTCAGACCTTCCTTGATGCATTCACAACAAGACTTTAGATTGGTTTTCTCCAGTTTCACTTCTGGAAAGCCAATTCCTCTGCCATTGTTCTTGTAAATGCTATAAATCATAGAAGCCACTCTGCTTCTGTCAATGCCAGATATAATAAAATCTTCAAGAGCAATTTCATGGTTACTTAAAGGTTTTTCATTACACTTTTCTTGTAGCTTCTGACATAAGAACCTGAGCTGATCTTCATATGTTTTACACATGAAGTCAAAGCCCCTAAGTCCTTGTTCAGAAGCTTTCAGATCCAATAAAGTTGATTTTTGCTGTTGTACCAAATCAGCATATTTTTCTTTTAAATCCTTCAACTCATTGGTTCTTACTTCAAAATGTGTAAGAAGTTCTTTAAGTGACTCAACAAGTTCATCTCTGGGAATTTTGGAATATACCTCGTTTTCATCTTCTGAGTCTGAATCTGACCCAGCTTCTGAAGTTGCTGTTGCTACCAACCCAACAGCTACCTTTGCATCTTCATCAGCTTCCTCTTTATCAGATCCAGATTCACTACCCAAATCATCCCAGGTTGCCATTAAACTCTGCTTAATCTGCTTCTTGAATTTGCTTGGTTTGAATGTAGACCTCTTTGACTTGTCCTTTGACTTTTCTCTTTGAAGATCAGGGCATTCAGCAATGAAGTGACCTGGCTTCTTACAGTTGAAGCATCCCTTCTGATCTTCTTTCCTTGAGCTTCTGGAGTTACCCCTTCTGGAGAGAAACTTTCTGTTCTTCTTGGCCAGATATTGAAGTCTGTTTGAGAGCATGGCCATTTCTGCAGCATCTGGTTCAGAATCTGAACTTGACTGTTCTTCCTCTTCAGATTCAACCACTTTGAGAGCTTTTGATGACTTGCCTTTGGATGGAAGAGCTATTGATTTACTATTCTTAGTAGACTCATGTTCATTAAGACTTAACTCATGAACTTTGAGAGAACTAACAAGATCTTCGACACTTAAAGTGTTTAAATCTTTAGCTTCCTCAATGGCAGTCACCTTCGGTCTCCATCTGGCAGGTAAGCTTCTGAGAATCTTGCTTACATGATCAGAAGCAACATAGCTCTTCTTTAGAATCTGTAGACCAGAAACTAAGGTTTGAAACCTTGAGTACATCTCCTCAATAGTTTCATCATCCTTCATTTTGAATAACTCATACTGATGTACAAGCAGGAGAGCCTTTGCTTCTTTGACCTTCTTGCTCCCTTCATAATTTGAACAGAGAGAAGCAAACATAGCTTTAGCAGTGGATTTGTCACTCATCTTCATGTATTCTGCTTTGGGTATGGCAGTGACAAGAGCTCCTCTGATAATATGATGCTTCTTGTAAAGTTTCCTCAGTTCTGGAGTATGTTTCTTTCTATCCACAGCAGCTCCTTCTTCATCAAGGACTAAATCACCAACACCATCTTCCAGAATATCCCATAATTCTTCATCTAGGCTCATGATGTAACTGTAAAAGTTGGTCTTCCACCAAGAGAACTCTTCAGCATCTCCATTGAACTTTGGAACTTTTCCAATACTGGTTTTCTTACTATCACTATAATCATGTGAAACATTTTTATAGCTAGTATCACTAGAACCAGAACCATTAGGAGGAGGAGTAGTCATGTTTTTCTCAGATCTTTGACTGTTGCACGGTTAAGTGTTACACAACAGACCAAGACTCTAGATACCAATTGAAGGTGAGAAAAACACAAGAAGGGGGGTTGAATTGTGTTTTAGAAAAATTCTTCGTTTCTCCTAAAAACTGAACACACTGATCAGAAGCTAAGTGAGACAGCTTCTGAAGTGATAATCAGAATCTAAATGCAGCGGAATAAAACAGAGAGAAAGAGAGAAGAAGAACGACACAAAGCAATTATACTGGTTCCTTCCACAAACCGGAAGTAGTCCAGTCCCCCTTGCACTTCCAAGGAGATTTCACTATGAGTAATATCTGATTACAAATGCTCAAGCACACAAGCAAGAGACTTCCAATGCTCAAGCACACAAGCAAGAGACTTCCAATGCTCAAGAACACAATCAAGAGACTTCCTGCTCAAGCACAACTGCAAGAGACTTCTTAACTAAACAAAATTACACAGAAAATTGTTTAAGGTTGAACACTTGATATACAATCAGAGGTGCTCACAATACAAATCAGATACAGACTCAATGGACTTAAGAATTTCTAAGATATGACTTGAGACACAGAAATTCTAAGTGAATGCAGAACAATTTCAGCAGAGGTTTGGTACTTGTGAAAATCTTGTGAGTCTTTCGTTCAGCGTTCTTGCATTACCAAATCTCTAGGTCTTCACTCCTTTATATAGAGGTGTGAAAGAGACGTTGTGAAATTGCCAGCGCACCAAAGAGTCGTTGTTGAAGCTTGATCTTTCACCAATGATATATTGCCTGATTTGGTTGTTGTCCTATGAAGAACAAATTTGAAATCCATTCCTTATCCAAAGGAACATCTATGCAGGCGAAACCGTATTCTGGAGTTGTTTTCTTGTCCTGTAGCGTGGACACAAAACAGAGTAGTGGAGAACGTGGTTGTACAATTCGTACAAAGTACAATGTCAACGCTTTCGTCCAAATTGCAAACACACGCCTTCAAACACCTTTGAAATGACCGTTGCAAACTCCACTAATCCTTTGTTTGTGTTTTCGAATCCAATAGACAGCTTTTGCATTGATAATTCTTCAATTCTTGATTCTTTGCAAATCCAGTTGATATTCAGCTTCTGGTGAAATGGCTTCTGATGAGGCAGCTTCTGATGATGCAGCTTCTGATGATATGACTTCTGCAGCTTCTGATGACGCAGCTTCTGATGATGTGGCTTCTGGACCTCTTGTCTTCAGAAGCACTATTCTTCAGGAGCAGCTTACTTCAGGAGCGCTATTTCTTCAGGAGCAGCTTGACTTCAGGAGCGCTTTTTCTCTTCAGTAGCAAGTTGCCTTCAGGAGCGTCCAAGCTTCAAATTTTTGTTGTTTCCATAGCTCTTTATTTGCTCATTCAGAACCAATGATGATGTAACTTTATAATTATGGTCCTGTACACTTGAACAAATATTAGCTAGTCCAATTTACAATTTTTAATACCTTGTTATCATCAAAACCCTTTAAGGTTCATTGTTAAACACATTTTGTTCCAACATCTAGGTCTTCACTCCTTTATATAGAGGTGTGAAAGAGACGTTGTGAAATTGCCAGCACACCAAAGAGTCGTTGTTGAAGCTTGATCTTTCCCCAATGATCTTTTGCCTGATTTGGTTGTTGTCCTATGAAGAACCAATTTGAAATCCATTCCTTATCCAAAGGAACATCTATGCAGGCGAAGCTGTATTCTGGAGCTGTTTTCTTGTCTTGTAGCGTGGACACAAAACAGAGTAGTGGAGAACGTGGTTGTACAATTCGTACAAAGTACAATGTCAACGCTTTCGTCCAAATTGCAAGCACATGCCTTCAAACACCTTTGAAATGACCGTTGCAATGTTCCACTAATTTTCTGCTGTGTTTTCGAATCCAATAGACAGCTTTTGCAATGTAGATTCTTCAATCTTTGAATCTTTTGCAAATCTAGTTGATCTTCAGCTTCTTGTGAAATGACTTCTGATGAGGCAGCTTCTGATGATGCAGCTTCTGATGAAGCAACTACTGCAGCTTCTGATGGTGCAGCTTCTTCAGCTTCTGATTTCTGATAAAGTGGCTTCTGGACCTCTTGTCTTCAGGAGCACTATTCTTCAGAAGCGCTATTTCTTCAGGATCAGCTTGACTTCAGGAGCGTATTGCCTTCAGAATCACCTAAGCTTCATTTTCTTTTGCTCTTTATTTGCTCATTCAGAACCAATTAATGATGTAACTTTTTAACTGTGGTCCTGTACACTCGAACAAATATTAGCTAGTCCAATTTACAATTTTTAATACCTTGTTATCATCAAAACTCTTTAAGGTTCATTGTTAAACATATTTTGTTCCAACAATCTACCCCTTTTTGATGATGACAAACAATAGTATTTAAAAATTGATCAATTGTTGTTAATCTAATTAACAAGTTGACCTTGGGGTTCTGAGGTTTGTAAGCTCAGAGTCTGAGGTTTGTAAGCTCTAACTCCCCCTGAGTCTGATAGTCTTTAAGGTGAGGTTTGTAAGCTCCCCCTAAGTTCTATCCAGGTTAATTAAATTCATTTTTCGCACAATAATATCAGAGCTTAAAAAAAATAATTGAAAGAATTGACTTATAGATAAGAAGAATGGTTCAATTAATTGTTATTTGAAATTTGATACTCCCCCTTTTTGATACACCGATAAAAAGAGATAGAAGTTTTCAAAATTTTCAACCATTAATTAATGGGGCTCAGAGCCTTTAAATACTATCACATATACTCCCCCTTTTGTCATTAGCAAAAAGACATAAACAAAAAGAAGAGATGAGAAAAACATAAGATTAAAGGTTCAGAGCATAATTTAAATCATTTTAAAGCATATCAACCATCTTCAAAGATTAACTGAACAAGCATAACAAGCATTATTATCAAAGCAAATAATAACACACAAGGTATAAACAGTTAATGATAATCAGAAGCAGGAAGAACGGAAATATCAGAAGCTTATAATATCAGAAGCAAAAAGAATTAAATCAGAAGCAGAATTGAACAAAGAATGTTAAAAAAAAAGACAGAAAAAAAAAAGCTAAAAGTGTGCAACTAAGGGTTTGGCTTATTTCTCTAAAATCTTTTTCAGAAGCTCTTGAACATCAGCATACTTCTTGTCCATATCTCTTCTGTAGTTGTCTTCTCTGATCTTGGCTTCTTGCATGTCAGCTTCCAACTTTGATATCTTCAGCTTCTGCTCTAATAGCTCTGTTTCCAGCCTCTCTTTTTCTTCTTTCAGCACTTTGTTCTCCTGAGCTAGAGCCAGGTTAGGTGCATTAATCTTCTCTAGGATCTCAGAAGGAATACTCAGATGCAGTTCATTAGGCAGGAATTCATCAGGTGCTTTGCCTCTGATACTGAGTGGAGTCTTCACCCAAGTACCAAGAACTTCAACATCTCCAGTATTCTCTTCTATGCCATTCAACCAATCTTCCAGCTTCTGCTTGGCTTGCTCTTGAGCCTCAATACAGGAGTCATGCAGCGCTGAAATTAGGTTGACGACCCTTTCCTTGATCCTTCTCCATTGCTTCTGATAGCTTATTGTATGAACCAGATCATTTCTGCTTGCTATCAGTCTGAGAACTTCAGAAGCAATATCTTCCCACACATCCTTTAGAACTTGAGAATCCAGGTATATGGTGGGAGGTGAAGGTTGTTTAGAGGGTTTTGGAGGGGCTAGGTGAATAATTGGTAGATTTGGTGATGATTGGTCATTTGTAGTTACGGATTGGCTGGTTGATGGTTGGTCAGGAGTGGGGTCAACTACCATATCAGAGGCATGATCATTTTGATCATCCTCAGAGGTTAGCTCAGGAACAATGTGTTCAGTAGCGGCAGTTTCAGGTTCAGGTTCAGGAGTGGGTTTAGTAACTGGTTGTTCAGGAACAGAATGTTCAGGAACGGTCTTTTGAGGAGTGACTTGTTCAGGAACAGATAGTTCAGGAACAGTTGGTTGTTGTTGTGGGGTTGATGAGGTTGTAGGGGGTGAAGATTGAGGGGGTGAAAAGGCTTTTACTGGTGAAGGTTTTTGTTGAGGGGGGTTTTCTGAAACAACGTTATCAGAAGCAGCTGCTTCTGGAGTTGTCTCAGAGGCTTTCTCTGAGGTTGTCTCAACATTTTCTGGTATAATCATGTTGAGGGGTTGAATGTTAAGAGGTTGAGGGTTAAGGCGAAAGATATTGTTGATGACTCTATCTCTCTGCACAGCCAATTTAGTCAACTTCTCATTGATTATATGACCAACTGGTTCATAAGTGTTTGACTGAGATGGCTTTGTGTTGGTATTGGCTGATGTTGACTGGCGTTTTACTGGTTTTCTAACAAGTTGAGCTAAGGGTACATCATCATCAGAATCTGAAGATGATGATGAGGATTTTGAAGAATATGAAGGAGAGTCACTGGATATCTCATGTACTACAGGTTCTGAGTGTGTGAAAATATTACCTGTAGTAGAGGGTTCTGAACAATCAGCTGACTTCCTTTGATCATCTTCAGCTTTGTCAGGAATATTAAGAAGTTCTGATGCTTCGGTTATTACCCTCTCTTGAAGCTCAGAAGCAATCTCCATAGCTTTTCCAATAACTTCTGACACATTAGTAGCAGCTTCAGTCTTCTTAGAAACATGAGGAAAGTTCTTGGTCCTCCTTACTGCTTGCTTCCTTTTCTTCTTTGGTATTGCAGGTTGATCAAGAGTAACGCCAACATCCATGATCATCCTGGAATCCATGTCTTCAATAGCTTCTTCAATTGATGGTACTGATGATCCACCAATCTTGAGCTTGTCAGAAGCAACTCTTGCCTTCTTAACAGTCCTTTCAACCTCCAGATATTCTTCTGCAGTTATTTTCCTATTTGTCCTTCTGCCTTTTGCTAGAGGCACAGCACCACCAAACATTTCTTCAGGTACTTCATCCAACCTGATTATCTTGTTGGTTGCCTCATAGTGTTCCTTGATGTATCTCATCTGCACTTCAATAGGATCCTGTTTGCAGATGGGTGGAAAATCTCTCATAAGATCAGATACAACAAGAGATTCACTTAGATCAGTTTTAAGCTTGGTGACCTTGGTGATCAGCTTCATATTCTTGAGAGTTTGAGCATTTATGAATGCTCCAGTCTTTGTATCCAGCAACTGATCTGTGTAGCCTTGAGTTCTGTTCAAACAATCCAAGATACCTCCTTGATAGAAAATCTCTGATAAGAGTCTTCCATAAGGAACCAAAGGTTTATCCAGTAGCTGACTCTGTTTTAGACATTCTATGAGGTACTTGAACATGTATTTGGGCACGTTCACCTTTTCCTTCTTGATGAAGTGCTGGAGAAGGACCTTCTGAGCCAAATTTGGTTTCACACTGTCACCACATGGAAACAGGTTCTCATGCTGAATCTTCAGAAGCATCTTAGTTTCCATGCTCAATTCAGCATATTTCTTCTCCTTCTCAGAATTGTATATCACCAAGTTGGCTTGCTTTTTCCAAATGCGTTTTTCAGCAGCACTTGAAAGATCAATTCCAGAGTAATATCCAGAAGCTTCAGCCTTAAGAACAGACTCAATGTGCCATTGTGCAATTCTCACTGGAATACCGCAGATGCTTGATCTGATTTCATCTTCAACAAACGGCGCAAGACCCATTTCTTCTCTTGATTTTCCTTCCAGTTCTGGATAGAGCAGAACCATATGACTTTCTTCAGCTATGGATGCAGCTTTGTTATAAATTTTTGCTCTAACCCAGAAGTTCCTGACCAATGCTTCATATGTTGGTCCATTCAACATTTTGAAGTAATGCAAGAGTCCTTGCTCTTCATAGAAATCCCTAATCCAACACTTATGAAAAGTCAGAGAACTGAAATCCACTGGATTCTCTATCTGAACTTGTAGTTCCCATTCTTTCAATTTCATGCTTCTTCCTTTGTAGTCATATTCAGGGACCATCCGTGAAGACGATACTGAAACTTCTCGTTGCGAGCTTGATGATGCCATTTGATGATGATTGAAGAAGATTTAGAGAATTTAGGGTTCTAAGGTTTTTGCGCTTACTTCGCAAGAGGTTTGAGAGCAAAATGTGTTTTTTGTGAGTGAGTAGTGTGTGAATTGACAAAGTGCTAAAAGTAAAACGATTGCAATTCAAAAGAGACAAACAAACACAGCATTAATGACAAAATTGGGGGCGCGTGAAAAGTACTTTCAAAGCTATTAAATCATCATTGCCCATTTAGTTATACACCAACACATACAGGCCACGTAAGAAGTTCACAGAGTAACTACCAAGTTAGTGGGCCAGAAGTTACTTTTAAAAAGTAACTCCCAACGTTTCCACTAATTCAACTATTTGAAAGCAATAAATCCAGCTTCTGGACTTCAGATTCTGACGTCATCATCAGAAGCGAGTTTTCCTCAGAACCTCAATAAAGAGCTTCTGATGGACTACTGCTTCTGAACTAACTTCAGAACCTAAAATCCTATTCAGGAGCAAGCAAACATCTAATCAGACACGTAGTGCATGTTCAAATTTTTCTTTATAAAATCAAATCTTTCAACAGTTAAAGGCTTAGTAAATATATCAGCCCATTGATTTTCAGTATCAATGAATTGTATATCTAAAATTCCTTTTTGAACATAATCTCTGATAAAATGGTGTTTGATTTCAATGTGCTTAGCTCTTGAATGCAAAATTGGATTTTTAGACAAACAAATAGCAGCAGTATTATCACAATAAATGGGAATACTGTTAGCAGTTATCTGATAATCTTCCAACTGATGTTTCATCCAAAGTAGTTGTGTACAACAACTTGCAGCTGAAATGTATTCTGCTTCTGCTGTAGACATAGCAATAGTTGTTTGTCTTTTGCTAGCCCAGGATATAAGATTATCACCCAGAAATTGACAGTTGCCACTGGTTGACTTTCTTTCAATCCTATCACCAGCATAATCAGCATCACAGAATCCAATTAGCTTATAATCTAAGGATTTCCTATAAAGGAGTCCAAGATTAGTTGTTCCCTTCAAATACTTGAAGATTCTCTTGACAGCAGTCATATGAGATTCTCTAGGATCTGATTGGAATCTTGCACACAAGCATACACTGAATAAAATATCTGGCCTAGATGCAGTGAGGTATAACAAAGAACCAATCATACCTCTATACAGCTTCTGATCTACTTTAGCTCCTTCATCTTCTTTGCTTAAGGTGCACGTAGGGTGCATTGGAGTGTTCATCACTTTACAATCTTCAAGTTTGAACTTCTTCAGAAGCTCCTTTGTGTACTTTGATTGATGAACATAGACTCCATCTTTGCATTGATTGATTTGAATGCCAAGGAAGAACTTCAGCTCTCCCATCATGCTCATTTCAAATTCATCCTGCATTAACTCATAAAATTCCTTGCAAAGAGATGCATTAGTAGAACCAAATATTATATCATCAACATATATTTGCACAACAAGAATATCTTTCCCAAGGGTCCTTCTGAAGAGTGTAGTGTCAACCTGTCCTCTTTTAAAATCATTCTTGATTAAGAAATTACTTAGTCTATCATACCAAGCTCTGGGAGCTTGTTTCAAGCCATATAGTGATTTCTTCAGTTTAAAAACATGGTCAGGATATTTAATATCCTCAAATCCAGGAGGTTGCTTGACATACACTTCTTCTTCTATGACACCATTGAGAAATGCACTCTTGACATCCATCTGATATAATATTATGCCATGATTAACTGCATAGGAAAGAAGTAACCTGATTGCTTCCAATCTTGCAACTGGAGCAAACGTTTCAGTGTAATCAATGCCTTCTTGTTGACTATACCCTTGTGCAACAAGCCTGGCTTTGTTTCTTGTTACTTCACCTTGCTCATTCAGCTTGTTTCTGAATACCCATTTTGTTCCAATAATGTTCTTGTGCTGAGGTTTGGGTACCAGATCCCACACATCATTTCTTTGAAATTGATTCAACTCTTCTTGCATAGCTAGGATCCATCCATCATCTGACAGTGCTTCATCAACTGTTGTAGGTTCAATCATTGAGATTAGTCCAATCATTGACTCTTCTTGTCTGAAATGTGATCTTGTTCTTCTTGGACTATCTTTGTTTCCAATGATTAGCTCCTCAGGATGTGAAGACTTGTGTTTGAATGTGTTTCTGAGAGGATCTGCTTGATGTGAGCCATCTTGTGCTTCATCAGAAGCAGCTTCATCTTGCGCTTCTGATGTGGGTTCAGCTTCTGGACTCTCTTCAGACTCAGCTATCTGATCAGGTTCTGGAGTAGCTTCAGGAACCTGTATCTCTGCAAAACTTTCATCTTGCTTTGAAGTTTTATCTTCAAGCTCCTTGTCATTAAATTTAACGTGCATAGATTCTTCAACACAGAGTGTTTCTGAATTATACACTCTGTATGCCTTTGACCTTTCAGAGTAACCTAAAAAGATTCCTCTTTGGGCCTTGGCATCAAATTTCTTTAGGTAGAGCTTGTTGTTCAGAATGTAACATGTACATCCAAATTGATGAAAGTAAGAGATATTGGGTTTTCTTCCTTTAAAGAGTTCATATGCTGTTTTCTCCAAAATAGGTCTAATATAGATCCTGTTTTGAACATAGCATGCTGTATTCACTGCTTCTGCCCAAAAATGTTTTGGTAAATTGTTTTCATGAATCATGGTCCTGGCCATTTCTTGTAAAGTTCTATTCTTTCTCTCTACAACCCCATTTTGTTGTGGTGTTCTAGGAGAAGAGAATTCATGGAAAATTCCATGTTTTTCACAAAAAGCTTCAAATGGCTCATTTTCAAATTCTCCACCATGATCACTTCTAACTTTCAAAATTTTTGATTCTTTTTCAGATTGAATTTGAGTGCATAAGCTACTGAATACATCACACGCAACATCTTTACTCTTTATGAATTTCACCTAAGTCCATCTGCTGTAATCATCAACAATGACTAATCCATATTTACTTCCATATAAGGATGCAGTACTCACTGGTCCAAATAAATCAATATGGAGTAATTCTAGAGGTCTTGAGGTTGAAACAATGTCTTTGGTTTTAAAAGATGATTTCACAATTTTCCCTCTCTGACATGCACCACAGAGTGCATCTGAATGATAGTCAATGTCTGGTAGCCCTTTCACAAGTTGTAACTTACTAAGCTTAGAGATTAACCTCCAGTTAGCATGTCCCAACCTTCTGTGCCATATCCATTTCTTATCATTCACTGATAGTAGGCAAATCACCTTCTGATCAGCCAGTTCAGAAAAATTGATTTTATAGACATTGTCAACTCTCTTTCCTTTGAACACAATGGATTTGTCTTCCTTGTTGATTACTGTACAGTTGGGTTTTTCAAAAAGCACATCATAACCATTATCACAAAATTGACTAATGCTCAAAAGGTTATGTTCAAGACCATCTACCAACCATACATTATTAATTGAGGTAGAGGAATTACCAATAGTTCCTGTACCTATGATCTTGCCTGACTGGTTGCCTCCAAATTTCACATTTCCTCCCTCTTTCATTGTTAGGCTGAGGAACATGGACTTGTCTCCTGTCATGTGTCTTGAGCAACCGCTGTCTAGGTACCATGATCTTTGCTTTGGCACTGCTCTTAGACATACCTCGTTTTCATCTTCTGAGTCTGAATCTGATCCAACTTCTGAAGTTGCTGTTGCTACCAACCCAACAGCTACCTTTGCATCTTCATCAGCTTCCTCTTTATCAGATCCGGATTCACTACCCAAATCATCCCAGGTTGCCATTAAACTCTGCTTAATCTGCTTCTTGAATTTGCTTGGTTTGAATGTAGACCTCTTTGACTTGTCCTTTGACTTTTCTCTTTGAAGATCAGGGCATTCAGCAATGAAGTGTCCCGGCTTCTTACAGTTGAAGCATCCCTTCTGATCTTCTTTCCTTGAGCTTCTGGAGTTACCCCTTTTGGCGAGAAACTTTCCGTTCTTCTTGGCCAGATATTGAAGTCTGTTTGAGAGCATGGCCATTTCAGCAGCATCTGGTTCAGAATCTGAACTTGACTGTTCTTCCTCTTCAGATTCAACCACTTTGAGAGCTTTTGATGACTTGCCTTTGGATGGAAGAGCTATTGATTTACTCTTCTTAGTAGACTCATGTTCATTAAGACTTAACTCATGAACTTTGAGAGAACTAACAAGATCTTCGACACTTAAAGTGTTTAAATCTTTAGCTTCCTCAATGGCAGTCACCTTCGGTCTCCATCTGGCAGGTAAGCTTATGAGAATCTTGCTTACATGATCAGAAGCAACATAGCTCTTCTTTAGAATCTGTAGCCCAGAAACTAAGGTTTGAAACCTTGAGTACATCTCCTCAATAGTTTCATCATCCTTCATCTTGAATAACTCATACTGATGTACAAGCAGAAGAGCCTTTGCTTCTTTGACCTTCTTGCTCCCTTCATAATTTGAACAGAGAGAAGCAAACATAGCTTTAGCAGTGGATTTGTCACTCATCTTCATGTACTCTGCTTTGGGTATGGCAGTGACAAGAGCTCCTCTGATAATATGATGCTTCTTGTAGAGTTTCCTCAGTTCTGGAGTATGTTTCTTTCTATCCACAGCAGCTCCTTCTTCATCAAGGACTAAATCACCAACACCATCTTCCAGAATATCCCATAATTTTTCATCTAGGCTCATGATGTAACTGTAAAAATTGGTCTTCCACCAAGAGAACTCTTCAGCATCTCCATTGAACTTTGGAACTTTTCCAACACTGGTTTTCTTACTATCACTATAATCATGTGAGACATTTTTATAGCTAGTATCACCAGAACCATTAGGAGGAGGAGTAGACATGTTTTTCTCAGATCTTTGACTGTTGCACGGTTAAGTGTTACACAACAAACCAAGGTTCTAGATACCAATTGAAGGTGAGAAAAACACAAGAAGGGGGGTTGAATTGTGTTTTGAAAAATTCTTCGTTTCTCCTAAACAACTGAATACAGTGATCAGAAGCTAAGTGAGACAGCTTCTGATGTGATGATCAGAATCTAAATGCAGCGGAATAATTCAGAGAGAGAGAAGAAGAACGACACAAAGCAATTATACTGGTTCCTTCCACAATCCGGAAGTAGTCCAGTCCCCCTTGCACTTCCAAGGAGATTTCACTAAGAGTAATATCTGATTACAATTGCTCAAGCACACAAGCAAGAGACTTCCTTTGCTCAAGAACACAATCAAGAGACTTCCTGCTCAAGCACAATTGCAAGAGACTTCCTAACTAAACAAAATTACACAGAAAATTGTTTAAGGTTGAACACTTGATATACAATCAGAGGTGCTCACAATACAAATCAGATACAGACTCAATGGACTTAAGAATTTCTAAGATATGACTTTAAGACACAGAAATTCTAAGTGAATGCAGAACAATTTCAGCAGAGGTTTGGCACTTGTAAAATGTTGTGAGTCTTTCGTTCAGCGTTCTTGCATTACCAAATCTCTAGGTCTTCACTCCTTTATATAGAGGTGTGAAAGAGACGTTGTGAAATTACCAGCACACCAAAGAGTCGTTGTTGAAGCTTGATCTTTCACCAATGATCTTTTGCCTGATTTGGTTGTTGTCCTATGAAGAACCAATTTGAAATCCATTCCTTATCTAAAGGAACATCTATGCAGGCGAAGCTGTATTCTGGAGCTGTTTTCTTGTCTTGTAGCGTGGACACAAAACAGAGTAGTGGAGAACGTGGTTGTACAATTCGTACAAAGTACAATGTCAATGCTTTCGTCCAAATTGCAAGCACATGCCTTCAAATACCTTTGAAATGACCGTTGCAATGTTCCACTAATTTTCTGCTGTGTTTTCGAATCCAATAGACAGCTTTTGCAATGTAGATTCTTCAATCTTTGAATCTTTTGCAAATCTAGTTGATCTTCAGCTTCTGGTGAAATGACTTCTGATGAGGCAGCTTCTGATGATGCAGCTTCTGATGAAGCAACTACTGCAACTTCTGATGGTGCAGCTTCTTCAGCTTCTGATTTCTGATAAAGTGGCTTCTAGACCTCTTGTCTTCAGGAGCACTATTCTTCAGAAGCGCTATTTCTTCAGGATCAGCTTGACTTCAGGAGCGTATTGCCTTCAGAATCACCTAAGCTTCATTTTCTTTTGCTCTTTATTTGCTCATTCAGAACCAATTAATGATGTAACTTTTTAACTGTGGTCCTGTACACTCGAACAAATATTAGCTAGTCCAATTTACAATTTTTAATACCTTGTTATCATCAAAACTCTTTAAGGTTCATTGTTAAACATATTTTGTTCCAACAATCCCCACTTCCCACCGTACACAGTATACAATCCATAGGACATGTGACTACTTTATCTTTTAGACGTACACGAGTTGGTAAGCAATTCCTACAGATTCGCCACATAAAGTTTTTTACCTTTGGGGGAATCCTGAGCTTCCAGATTAGATTCCAAGAGCCTTGTACCTTGAAATGAGATGTGTCAAGTAACTCTTGCACACAAAAACGGTATGCACTACGAACAGAGTATTCACCATGATTTTCTTTTTTCCAGATGAGTCGATCTTCCGTCACTGATGGGTAGAGCTGTGTGTTCACTATATTTTCAACTACCTGGTAATCAAAGATTGACTGTAGGAAAGGTAGATTCCATTCCTTGCGGTCATGTAGCATGCAATCTGAGACTCTTAGATCAGCTAGAGGAAAATCTCCATTAGCATGTGGAATAAGTGTAATATCATTTGTAAACCACTTGTTATACCAAACTGAGATATCCTCACCATCACCTATCCTCCATCTGCTTCCAACTTTGAGAATAAATTTAGAATTACATATGCTTCACCATACAAAAGCTAGGCTTATGTCCCAAAATTGACCCAAAGAAATTGCACCTAGGATAGTATTTTGCCTTATAAAGTCGAGCACCAATGAACCAGGATTTGTCGTAAGTCTCCAGCCCAGTTTTCCTAACATGGCTTGATTAAAGGTAGGTAGATTTCAATTTCATCACAAAGAGAGACAGGGAGAGTGAACAAACTCATAAAATAGGTAGGGATAGATTGAAGCACGGATTTCATGAGAACTTCACGACCGGCTTTTGATAGACTTTTACTACTCCATGAATTGATCTTCTTCCAAATTCTATCTTTGATAAAGCTGAAAGTGGATTTTTTGCTCCTTCCTATCATAGAAGGAAGCCCCAAATATTTGTCAGTACCTAGAACAACCTGCACGCCCAAAATGCTTGCAATATTATTATGATATATAGTTAAAACATTTCTACTACAATAAATCTCCGATTTTTGGAGGTTTACTGCTGATAAATGCCAAGAAGTGTTAAATTCATGTTATATTTTAAGCACTTTTTGTTGCTTGCTTTGCAAGTAATTGAAGGAAAAGTCGAGAAATAAGCGTTAAATGCCTTATTACGCTTTACTTATCATTACTCTATCCTTTTGTGCAGAAATTAGCCTCAAGACAGAGCTTAAAGACCAAAACCATGAAAAAACACTATTTGGGTAGAAGCTGATCCAGGAGAGATGCAGCTCGCACTCAAACTCGCAACTGCTAGTAGCAGATGCGAGAAACTCGCAACTGCTAGCTCCCTTACACGCAACTGCGAGTTAGGGCGGTTTGACCTCCTCATTTATGTCGTGGCAGCTTACCATTGGTCCAGAGAAGCAACTCGCATCTGCGAGTGATGTAGCTCGCATCTACGAGTTCAGGCAGGGCAGAGGCAATAAAACACCCACTTGCTATTCCTTGAAGAAATATATGTTGGGATCTTAGCTAGATATTTTCTTAGGTTTTAGCTTTAGATATTTTAGAGAGAAGTAAGGTAGATCATATAGAGTGAGAGTGGTTTTGGGAGTTGGATGCTTACTCCTTAGTTGAGACATCACAAGGTGTAATGGTTCCTTCCTTTTCAAGCCATCCTTGCAAGGCTTCCATGATGATGTGTAGCTAAATACTCTTTGTTGGGAAGAGAGGTACTTGATCTTGCTAAACATGTAATCCTTTTGATCTTGCAATATATGGTTCTAGCAATTTATATTCAATATTGTTGTTACTCTTGTGTTAATGCTTTCAATGAGATTCAAGATGCTTTGGACACAAACTCTTGAATCTTGAGCTAGAGTAGCAATATATCTTAGGTTAACTTACTTGACATCTTTGTTAATCTTGTGATAATCACCATAATCAAGAGTTAAATGCTTTCGGATACTTAATCAGGCTGGACACGGTCGATTAGGTTATTCGATCGACTTTGTTATCGTTTAATGGATTTGGACACGAATGTTTAAACGATACCTTAGAGCTAATTATATCGCTTTGGACACGAAGGATAATTTAGAATTGATTGTGATAATGTTGTTTATAAAGCTAGAATTCGTATGGATCATTAGGTTACGTGTGACGCTTGGTTAAGGAACGCTACTCCTAACAAGTTTCAATCCTTATTAATCTCAACTTTTACTTTTGCAATTTAGTTTACCTAGAGTAAAAATTCAAACAAATATGTACTCTTAATACTTGGAATGATAATTGATATTGAAATGTCCTTGATAACGCACTATTCCCTGTGGAGACGATACAAAAATACTTATCTTGTTTGATGCAAAACTACATTCATCAACTGCCTGATTAGAAGCTCAATCATATATAGATAAAATGACTTGCATTTTATTTGTTAAATCCACATTGACTCTAAAAAAGAGGAAACAATCATCAGCAAACAAGAGGTGAAATATAATTGGTGCATTATTAAGGGCAGAGCCAAGTGCACTTGAGGGTGTGCAGCTGCCCTGAGATCTTAAATTTTATATTAATTATATTGTTTTATTATATTTTGCATACCCAGGAATTTTTGGGTTGCACTTGCATTGCACCGCATGTCCTTCGGTTCTTACCTAACAGTAAAGTTTTGCACCTCACCAACTGCCCGATTATCCTTTTCATTTCACATTCTGATACATGTTATCATTTACATTATGTATAAATCTTAAGGCTAAAATGTAGAACTTGGGAAGGGAATCAAACACAATTTCTACAAGTAGCAAATAATACATCTATACTATATATAAAGAAAACTACCCCTTTCAGCACATTTTTGGGTTGGAATTTTCTTTCCAAAAATACCCTTAATTTTAAATACAAATAGCCAATTATAAAATAACACGTGGATTAATAGTCAATGTCACTAATCGTCATCGTTAACCTTCTTTTACCACCTTTAACCACAAATCAAACTCACAAAAAGTTTAAAAATTATATTTGCATTCTTTATGTCTCTTCTCATGAATTCATCATAGTACATCTCATCACCTCTAAAAAATTAGAAAGTTTCAAGGCTCAAGAACTTGATTAATGCTTCTGAAGCACCAATGAATGGAATATCTTTAAGGTCCACTTCATGAATTGAATATCTTTCTATTATATCCTTCGAGCAATTTACTTTCCGCCAACATTACAATTCAAGCTTTATTTTTACTTTTTTTTTAGAAGAATGAATGAATCAGAATTTGAGAAAATCAGAGGTGGACAATAATCACTTATGCAAAAAAAAAAAAAAATCCAAAGTTTACGTTTTTTCCTGCTTTATTTCTCACAACTCTATGAGTTTTTTTAATTATTTTTTAAATAAAAATAATAGCCGATGAGGATTGGACTATAAATCTTCTAAAAAAAGATTAGTAACAAACGTGAGCAAAAAACATTATTAAAGATTGGACTTTAAATCCTCTAAAAAACCATTAGTAACAAACGTGAACAAAATATTAGGATTCAAAATCTTTTAGAAAAAGATTTGTTAGTACTATATTAAATGCACAATAAATCCTCTAAAAAAAAGATTAGTAACAAACGTGAGCAAAAAATATTGTTTAAGATTGGACTTTAAATCCTCTAAAAAAAAGATTAGTAACAAACATGAGCAAAAAATAATGTTAAAGATTAGACTTTAAATCCTCTAATAAAAGATTAGTAACAAATGTGAGCAAAAAAAAATATTAGTAACAAACATGAGCAAAAAATAATGTTAAAAATTGGACTTTAAATCCTCTGTTAAAAATATTAGTAACAAACGTGAGCAAAATATGTTGAGTTCATAAATAATTGGTATATGCCTTGACAATATTTTGTTTATAAATCAAATATCAATAATTTTCATTAACATTTTAAAATTTAAATCAAAATTATAAAAATAAACATAATAAAATAATCACATGCGTTAGCGCAGTAGAAAGAGCGGACAGACGGGCACGATAGTGCCCGTCTTTCCGCTAGTTACCAGTAAGCCAAATTCACCCAAATTGAAAGTTATGTGTTTGATCTTTGAAAACACAATATATAACTACTCAATAATTCATATTTTTTTTAAGTATATGATCAATTGATACCCCAAAGTCAAATTTAATATATGACACATTCGATAATTCTTTACCACATGATCATATTACAAATTTCTTTGTTGAATTGAAAGCTGTTAAAAAATTTGACATTAAATATTGTTTGATATGTCAACGACTTATATCAAATGATATCCGAGTAATGTCAAATTTTGCACACATAATCCATGTGATAATAACTTTCAATGCAACGATGAATTTTATAATATGGTTATGTGGTAAAGAATTATGTGAAGTGTCGTGTATTAAGTTTGACACCGTTGTGTCGATCATAACCTTATTTCGAATACTTTTTTTTTTCTTTCAGTCTCTCTCTTTTTTTTTTTTTAATATTTTGTATGTTTTAAAATGGTATAGTTTTTACCTTTTCAACGTGATTTTTAATTATTTCTTTTCTCCCCTTTAATTTTTACCTCTAAAATGATAGTTGCATTGATTTTAATAATAACATGAGTTTTATTTAAGTGTTGGTTCGTGTTAAAATGATTAGTTGTGTTGATATTATTTTTTTTTATTCAACTTAGTTGCGCTGATTTTAATGATGGAATAAGAAGAAAAATCACTACTTTAAAACTTGGTCTCTCTCTCTCTCACACACAAATATATATAAAATTATTAATGAGGTCAAAATTTTGCACCCCCTGATCCAGGGTCCTGGATCCGCCACTAATTATTACAAATTTTGACACAATTAATTTCACCCATCGCTTCAGCTTTTTGAATAAGCTCAGAAAAAATGGCCTCCTTGAATTCATCTATTACAAAAGGTGCTGTCAACAAAGTGTTGTCTTCCAAAGTGTTACCGCTGCGGTGTTTTTGGTCATTTCCATGTGTTTCTAGGAAAGAATGTATGTCAAAAAAACAATTTTCTATTTTTTTTAACCATCGTAAGTTTGATCGGGCAGGATAACGACTTTAACCAAAACCAATTTAACCCAGTCCATAAACAAACAAAAACAAAGGGGCCAGAATAGAAAACCTAACATTCAAATTCACTATTGTCTTCTGTCTTCCCTGCGACGGCCGTGAAGAAAGGACTGAGTAGCAAGATGACAAGCAGCTCCGTTTCGGTATGTGATTAATATGAATTTCTTGTATTGTTTCCCTAGATTTTGATATAGCGCCCATACTGCGCTACCTGCTGTGCTAAGCCATTAAGAATAAATTACGTATGTCTTTTTGATTTGATCATGAATTTCTTTTGCCCTGTTATGCTATAATATATCTCTTTTACCCTTGATTTGGATTTTGTATTCTTTTTTCATTGATTAATGCGTTGGCAATTGCGGCACAGATGCAAATATTCATAAAGATCATGTATGGAAACAAGAGGTTCCCCCTCATGGTTAAGATTTCAGACACGATACTCGATGTGAAGAAGAAAATTCAAGACCAGAAAGGGATCCCAGTGCACCAGCAGCATCTATTCTTTGACGGTAAGCCAACAAAGGACCGCCAGACTCTTGCCAATTACAACATCCAGGAGAACTCAACCGTTGACATTGGAAATTTCGCTAGAAGACAATCATTATTTGACCTCATATTCCGCGGACTCGCAGACTAGATGACCACCACACCTCATCGGCTACCCTATAAGTAGATAAATAAAACATTATTGATAACTTAAGAGTGTTTGACTTTTGCATTTCTTAGTAAGGATTTGACTTTTGTTCTTTGTGTTTTGTCTGGAGCTGTATAATGATCTTTTTCAGCAATTAAGGAAACCTATTTACCTTTCAACACTAGCTGAAATCGCACAATAATTCTTTTTGTTTTGTCTTGAGTATGATTCAATTGAAAAGAGAGTGGTGAATTGAATCCATTCCCTGTACTTCAAATAAGAGTGGTGAATGGATAAGAGGGTAGATTTATTTGTGATTCTCTGAGTGAAATAAATTTACATAACCTAAGTAGTGAAAGTATTTACATAACCTGAGTAGTGAAAAGCAACTTGTTAGTGATAGTACATGAAGAGAGAAAGTCTGATTCTAGTGTTTGATTGTATTTAAAGTTGGTGAGTGGAATGAAATACTCTGCAGCATGTGAATGAAGAAATATTTTTATTGTTTTGATTTATTTTCTATAAAAAAATATTCTAATTTGTGATTTTAGTTTGTCAAAAACAAATTAACTGGTTTGTAATAACGAGCTTTGCCTAAAGAAAAAAGCAAATATTTTGAATGTGCTTGCACCCGTGGTTTTGTGAGGACGGTCTTTGTATTATATGGCACATGACTTATCAAGCAAGAATAATATTTGTATGTGAGAATGAAAGTAATAAAGAATAGTCATTTGACTAAAATGTGAACCTGAGATAAAATCATAGGTTAAGGTTTTGTCAAGGAGCAAGTAGAAGAAATAGAATAAATTTATAGGTGAGGGTTTTTGAAGTTAATTTTTTATTGATAATACAAAATCCTCCTCACGTGGGACTCAAAACACCACAAGAAAGCACTAAAATTCCGAGGCACAAAATTCCTTGGAAATCGTCAAAATCTCCTCGGAATACCAACTTTTTCCGAGGAACTCATGTCCTGGAAAAATATTTGGTTGCAATCCAAATACCGAGGAAATTTCCGAGGAACTTTTGTTTCCGAGGAAACATGTCCTCGGAATTAAGATGTGACGGCAGAAACCCAGACTGACGCACATGCTGTGGCTGACATAGAAGTGACTAGCATTTCCGAGGAACTTTGTCCTCGGAATGTATTATATTTAAAAAAATATTAAAATTATAATTATTTTCCTGTGTTTCAAAATTTTAAATTTTAAAAAGCACCAAATATTTTAAAATTTCAAAAAAGCGCCAAGTTTTAAATTTCGAATTTCAAAAAAAGCGCCAAATATTTTAAAATTTAAAAAACCAAAACCTTCCGACGAAAAAGTTCCTTGGTATTCATTTTAATTAAAAACGAAATTTAATTAAAAAAAGTAAATAAATTAATTTTGAAATGAATGAATTAATTTTTTTTTTAAACATCTATATTTTATTAAGCTGATCTAGGTGTAAGGCACAAATTAGAACGCACGGAACAATAACAAAAACAGCAGGTTCCGAGACAAACACGGAAAGCCCCTAAAAAACTAAACATACAAAAAGAGACTGCTGCTCTAACAACTAACAAAGCTTGTCAATAGAAACTGCGCCAAACAGCAAAAACAAGCCTATTACAGTGGTTTTAGCAGCGAAGTTGTTAATGTATATTGTTAGGATTACAAATATGTTGACAAGAGACATTGTTATTTGATTGCAAAGAGAAACATATCAAATACAAATACTAATACAAAAACAACTTAATTAGTTCTAACTAGCATTAATCCTAACTAACATATGCAGAGTCTCAAAGCAGTAGCACCAAATCATCAAACTTATGATGATTCAAAAAGAGAAAAGCTCATACCAATGTTATGAAATCTACTCCTCCAACACAGCGGTTAATTTCTTCTGATGAACATGAATCCTAAAGATGCATTCCTTTATCCTTTTTGACATCTGAAGGGATACAAGAGAGAATTAAATCTTTTAACATTTCATCAAGCCTTAAAATAAACACTACAAATAAACAGCATCACGGTAAAGCAACGTAACAACTTAACAAATAATATGCAAAAATTTAATTGAATGCAATGGTTTCATGCCAACCAATTTGTGAATCCAGTATAGTTACAAAATCACAGCAAAATGTATGAAAAAGAATGATTTATACCTTCATGCATTTTCTGAGTCCTCATCATCATCATCATCACCACCATCTTTTGAGGAAAGAGATTCATTATTTCCAGAGTCTTGTTGAGGCAAGAGTCGGCGGCGTCTAAGGTCCCGTCTATCAACCCTCCTTTCCATCGTTTCTACCAACTCTCTGTTACGCCGAATTTCTTGCATGAAAAAGTCTTGTTGTTGTTTTAACTGAGTCCTCATCTCTTCAAGCTCTTTTTGACTTTGAGTCCTCACTTGTTCAAGCTCTTGATTTCGAGTCTGCATCTCTTGACTCAATTGTTGTATCAGTGTCACCATTTCAGGGGTCATCTCCACATTACGAGAACCACCTTCTCCATCAATAGATCGTTCATAAATACATCTATTGTGTACCAAGTTGGAGGACATGGTTCCAGCACCATAATATTTGCTACTTTTTCCACGTCCGACTGTTTCCTTCCAAATGGTTTGTGCAGTAGAATGATCAAGTGAACGCATTGTACCCGTCGGAGATGAGCCATCAGATTGAGATAATACCTTTTTAACCCTCTCATCAAACCCCTCCTGTATGGTAAATGAATAAACCAGACATCAAATTGGATTACTAATTAGATAATTAACTAATCATCAACTAATATATACATGAGTTCTAATATTATTGAGTGTGGGTTAGTGTTTTCTGGTCTATCTGGGCTGCTAGCTAGATACAGGAGGATCTTTTCTGGTTAGGAGCAAGAGATTTCAACATTTTTTTTGAAGAAGCGTATTCATTAATAGCCACGCACCAGAAGTGCAAACGGTAAGAAAAATACAAAGGGGCCAAGACAGACTATACCAAACTAATGCCAACAAGAGCACAATATGGAATATAACAGTCCCAGCAAAAAGAAATAAAAGCCCCTGATACAATAAACAGCCAGAACCGCAAAAAACTCCCTCCCAGCCGAAATAGACTTAGCGGAACAGGCACAACATATGTGTGTTATTGCATATATAAACTATTATAAAATTGTAAATTTACCTGAGTGATTTTAGCACGAGAATCAACATATTCACGTTTGCCTTTTTTCATGTACCGTTCTTTGTGCAATTCATTAATAAATGGAAGTCGCCCGAGGGTGCGTTTCTAATTTAGCACGACATAAAATTAATTATAAGTGGTCAAAAATAAAGTTAGTTAGAATTTGTGAGTAACTAAATATATACAAATATATAAAATTAAGAATTAAATGTATTTTTACCATGCGTTGACTGGTTGTATAAGCACTTGCAGAACCACCTGCGTGCAGGCAACCTCCCTTCTCTGACGCTCGGTTAACTTTTCCAATTTGTGAACGTTTTTTAAATGTTGGATCTGTAGCCCAATGATCTACTAAGCGAGGCCAAATGTCTACTCCTATAAACTTTGGAAACCAATCAGGTTTTTTAGCATGCTTTCGTCTAAATGTTGACATCATATCTGAGAAACGGTTTTGAGCTCGGTAATGAAAATTCTTCTTAACCTGAGCATCATAGCGAGACTCCCAAACACATTTTTTCTGCAAAACATCCAATCTGTAATCGATTTATTATCGAGCCTATTGATCGAGGGTAAGTATTAACAAATTAATTTTATATTTATATTTTGACTTAACTTTTATTAATTTTTGAATTTAACAATTTAATTCATATATTTCAAATTTTTATTTAGGTTGGAGCCCAATGCGGTCGTAGCCAAATACATTTTTACCAAATGTGTTTCCTCCATAGTCCAAAGTAAACGCCTTTGTCTTCTCCATACAATGAGGGCAAGCAAGTCTACCATGAGTACTCCAACCAGACAACATCCCATATGCGGGAAAGTCGTTGATAGTCCACATCAAAGCCGCCCTCATATTGAAATTCTCCCTCTTTGCAATATCATATGTCAATTGACCAATCCACAACCTCTTTAGATCATCAATCAAGGGTTGTAAAAACACATCAATGCCATCAAGTGGACTCGATGGTCCCGGTATAATACAAGTCAAGAACATGTAAGGTTTTGACATACACATCTCAGGAGGGAGGTTATACGGGGTAACAATAATTGGCCAACAAGAATAAGGCGTTGCAGATGCTTGGATATATGGTGTAAAGCCATCAGAGCATAATCCCAATCTCACATTTCGTGGATCTTATGCAAAATCATGATGAACACGGTCAAAATGCTTCCATGCCTCAGCGTCACAAGGATGCCGCATCTCAGGTGGATTTGACTTATTGTAGTAATGCCAGGTCATTTTACCAGCAGTTTGCATTGATGCATACAACCTTTGCAGTCTTGGTATTATTGGCAGGTAAAACATTGACTTAACCGGGATTCGTTTGTGATTACGGTGAACATCATCATTGCGAACAACATACCTCGGTTCATTGCAAAATTTACACTCCTCTAGTGCACCATCATTTGTACCGAATTCATTATCATAGAACAACATGCACCCATTACTACAACAATCAATCCTTTTAGATTCTAATCCCAACTTCGACACTAATCTCTTGGCCTCATAATAACTTTTCGGAAGATTGTCTTTGATGGGAGTAGCATCCAAAAGCATATTCACAAAATGCTCCAAGCACTTATCAGGTACATTCCAATTTGACTTGGCAGCTAAAAGTCTCGCGCACATGGATAATTTAGAGTCATTTGATCCTTCAAACAACGGTTCATTTATCTTTTCCAACAGGTTGTAAAAATCTTGTGCTTTCTTGTTCGGGGGTAGCTCCTCTTCAACCGGCTCATCATAAGACATGTTCACTCCAAGAGCGTCACCAATCATATCATCCATCATGTCAAACTGTTCAACATTCTCTGTATGTGTTCCATGATAACACGCAAAATACATTGTCTAAATAATTTAATTTTTATTTATTTTAGGGTCGTTTATTATGTTTTGTATGTCTTCTGGTTAGTATTTCGTTGTGTTTCAGGTAACAAGGGTGTTAAAAGTAAAAGAATCAAGAAGGAGGTGAAAAGAGCAACTTGAGTTAGTGATGACATCATGCTGATGTCACACCCAACCCAAGACAGATCAGCCAAGAAACATTCCCCTAAATTGTGCAGCAAAACATTCCATTTTTTCAGCTTTCTTGTCTGCTGCTCCAAAAGAAGAAAAAAAAAAGACTTGGACTCTATAAAAAGAACAAGGAACGCACAAGAAAAAAAGGAGAGCTTCATGTTGTTTAGCTCCTAGTTTATGATTCAGCTCTAGCTTTTACAAATTGGAGAATACAATTTGTTGTTTATTGTAATTTAAAGCTTTGAGTACTTTGTTCATTTGCAATTTCAATTCAACCGTATAAGCACATATAATTTCCATTACCATTGTTGTCATTCCCTTCATTTCAAGTGCTGCTACTTAATATTCCAATCCCAATTACTCTATATGTGTGTGCTGTGCATATCTACTTTAATGGAGAATTGTTATTGTCCTATTATCCACATATTTTCATTGCTTGAATCACTGTTCGGTTTCAATTCCATTTAATAATTGCTTGCTGCCTGCTGCCTGGTGTGCGCCGTACTCTCTCTCTCTCTCTATATATTTCTCCATTTACTTGGGTACTATATATTTTCTGTTTGGCTACTGTAGGTACAAGCATCTCACCGTGTTTGTGCCTAGTTATTATTTGTTTGTTTGTTTAGTCCATTATTTTGCAGTACGGTACTAAAATATGCAGTCTGCATAGAATTGTTCGAGGGAATTTATACTCAATTAAAGTGGCCAGATTTTAACAGGTATAAATTATTTGCTTTTAGTATGAATAAATTAACACCTTGTATGTTTAATATAACTATGTGTGAGTAGATTTTTATAGAGTCCGGAATGTGATGAACGTCGTATCAATGGTACTCTGTTAAATTGTATGATTATAAATTGTAACAGGAATTATTTTTAAGTCTGAAAATTCTGATTTTTAACGATTAATATTTACAGCGAAAGTTGAAATAAAGGGATACCGATTTCATATCGAAAGAGTGAAACCTGTATCTGACCGTAGAATTTTTAGGAATTGATTTTGAAATACAGCGAAAGCGTTTTCTTTAATTAATTTAGAAATTTCTAATTTTCAAAAAGGCTATTTTAAACTTATGGTCGTACACGCGAAAGCTGGCGCTTGTGAGTTTAAAATACGGTACCGGACGCGCGAAAGCCGACGATACCTTTGAATTAAAATTTCAACTAAAAATAACTTTTCGCGCGTAAATTGATTAGTTTTCAAACGGAGTTTTGAAGTTGTAAGGCGTACACGCGAAAGCGGTCGAATAGATTACAAATTCAAAATTCGGTGTCGTACACGCGAAAGCTGGCGACCCCTTTAATTTAATTCTTTTTACGCGCGAAAATATTGTCCTGTTACAATAATAAAATATAACTTAACGAGTACTCACGGTCGACGCGAATTATATTCCGGGCTCTCGTCATTAAAATTAATTAAAACTGTTATTTTCCCAATATTGCAACCAAATTAATTAGCATCGCCTTAGATAAACAACGTGACAATAGATAACGGTACTTGACATTGGTCTCTGTGGGATTCGACATCTTTTATACTAAAACCGATATTTCCGTGCACTTGCGGAGGATACCAAGTTTTTGGCGCCGCTGCCGGGGACCAATTTAGGCAATATTGTAACTCCGTTGTCACACCGTATAGACTAAGGCATTTTTTTTATTTGTTTTTCTTTTTAAAAAAAAAAAAAACTTTGCATGCGAAAAACTCGAAGTGCTGGAAATCTAGTCGGCTACATTGACGAAATCGAGCGCTACTTTCGAGCTAGACGCCGATTGTTCTCTCATACCCCGTCGCAGTCTGAGACTCAATCAGAAATGGGAGACAACAACAACGATAACCGGCCACTGAAAGAATTCGCTGTGCCCTCTGATGAGGAGCCTCATACGAGCATTGTACGTCCCGCGATTGCGGCGAACAATTTCGAACTCAAACCTTCTCTGCTGCAAATAGTACAGCAGAACCAATTTTCCGGAAACCCGACGGAGGATCCGAACTTGCACCTTTCTGTCTTCGTACAGTTCTCAGATACGCTAAAGGCGAATGGCGTCGACCCTGAAGCCATTCGTTTACGCCTATTCCCATTCTCCCTAAGGGACCGAGCCAGAGCGTGGCTACAATCCCTACCGTCCAATTCCATTACAACATGGAATGAGCTTAAGAAGGCGTTCCTAGCTAGATACTTTCCGCCAAGCAAAACAGCTCAACTCAGGAACCAAATCACCTGCTTTAGGCAGACAGATGGTGAATCGCTTTTCGAAGCATGGGAGAGATACAAGGAATTAATGAGAGCTTGCCCACACCATGGACTAGAAAAGTGGCTCATAATTCATACCTTCTACAATGGTCTATTGTATAACACAAGAATGACCCTTGATGCCGCTGCAGGAGGTGCTCTCATGAACAAACCATTTAATGACGCCTATGCCCTTATTGAAGACATGGCGCAAAATCATTACTAGTGGGGGAGCGAACGCGCTCAAGGGGATAAAACACAACCCAAAGCAGGAATGTACGAAGTTAGCAACCTTGACCACATGAATGCTAGAGTAGATGTGTTGTACCATAAGCTTGACAACCTGTCCCTCACGCCACCAGCTACTGCTGCTGCTGTAACTCCAAATTGTGAAATTTGTGGAGTCCTTGGACACATCGCTGCCGAGTGTCAACTGCTAGCTGAAACTAATCACGTAAACTATGCGCAAGGTAACCCGTACTCTAACATGTACAACCCTGGATTGAGAAACCACCCTAACTTTTCCTACAAGAATAACAATCCTACCTTTGCGCCCAGTCCTGCACCAACAAATCCACCTGGTTTTCAAGGCCAAAGAGGAGCCCCTGTTGCTCCTGCTGCTCCAAAAATGTCAAACCTGGAACTTATGATGGAAAACTTCGTTTTGGCTCAAACTCAGCAAAATAAAGAGTTCATGAATCAAAACATTCATACCAATGAACTGATTAAGCAGATGGCTAACAAAGTTGATGCTATGGCCACCCATAACAAAATGCTAGAAACGCAGATATCCCAAGTGGCCCAACAACAGGCAACTACAACTGCCCCAGCCGAAACATTTCCAGGCCAACCGCAACCAAACCCCAAGGGACACGCTAACGCTATAACGCTGCGAAGCGGGACAGAGTTAGAAGATCCCATTGCTGTGAGAGTTAGAGCCGAAAACAAAGGGAAAGGTATAGTCCCTGACAAAAACATTGAGAGTGAACCCGTTGACCATGGGCAAACATCCAAGCCTAAGGTGGTAGTGGAGAATGAAAAGGAAAAACCTTATGAACCCCCTCCTCCATACAAACCTCCAATCCCTTACCCTCAAAGACTCACAAAATCTAAAACAGAAGGTCAGTTTAAGAAGTTCGTAGAGCTTCTAAAGACGCTTCACCTCAGTATTCCTTTCTCAGAGGCGATAACTCAAATGCCTTCCTATGCTAAGTATTTAAAGGAAATACTGACTAACAAGAGGAAGATCGATGAAGATGGTACTGTAGCACTCACTGAGGAGTGCAGCGCCATCATCCAAAATAAGATGCCGCCAAAGCTAAAAGATCCAGGGAGTTTTTCAATTCCTTGCGTCATCGGTAACCATATCATCGATAAAGCTTTGTGTGATTTAGGTGCTAGCGTGAGTCTGATACCCCTGTCTATTTGTAAGAGGCTAAATCTAGGAGAGTTGAAACCAACCAAAATGTCCTTACAATTAGCTGACCGTTCCATAAAATACCCAGTTGGAATACTGGAAGACGTTCCTTTAAGAATCGGTCAGTTGTACATTCCCACTGACTTTGTTGTCATGGACATAAGTGAAGACTCTCACACCCAAATGCTCCTAGGAAGACCCTTTCTAGCCACTGCTGGTGCTATTATTGATGTAAAGAGAGGAAAGCTTACCTTTGAGGTTGGCGAAGAAAAGATTGAGTTCATACTGTCTAAATTCATGAAATGCCCTGCCATAAATGACACATGTTGCTTTGTTGACATAATTGATGAATGCATCAAGGAACTGTCATCGGAAGCTCCACCAACTGAGATGATGGTTGCGACTTCGACAGAGGAAGTAAAGGAAAACGAGGATGAGATTTCTCAACTACTAGAATGCCTCAACCTTACTCCTGACCCGATGCCTGAACCAGAGCAACCAAAGATAGAGCTCAAAGAACTTCCCCAAAGCCTTAGATATGAGTTTTTAGACAGTGAATTGAATCACCCAGTAATTTCTCAACTACTAGAATGCCTCAACCTTACTCCTGACCCGATGCCTGAACCAGAGCAACCAAAGATAGAGCTCAAAGAACTTCCCCAAAGCCTTAGATATGAGTTTTTAGACAGTGAATTGAATCACCCAGTAATAGTTAATGCTGACCTAGGAAAAGAGGAAACAAAGAAACTCCTTGATGTATTAAGAAGATATCCCAAAGCAATAGGTTACACAATTAATGATCTTACGGGAATCAGTCCCTCTGTATGTATGCACATGATTATGCTGGAAGAGGATTCTAAAACCTCTAGAGAGCATCAGAGGAGATTAAATCCTAACATGAGCGAAGTGGTAAAGAAAGAAATAATAAAGCTTCTTGATGCCGGGATTATCTATCCTATATCTGATAGCAAGTGGGTTAGTCCGGTGCACGTGGTGCCAAAGAAAGGTGGCATGACTGTGGTGCAGAATGATAAAGGAGACTCAGTCGCCAAACGCACAGTAACAGGATGGAGAATGTGCATTGATTATAGAAAGTTAAACAAAGCAACCAGAAAAGATCATTTTCCTCTCCCGTTCATAGACCAGATGCTTGAGCGTTTAGCTAAGCACTCATATTTTTGCTACCTGGACGGTTATTCGGGATTCTTTCAAATACCAATCCACCCGGATGACCAAGAGAAAACTACTTTCACATGCCCCTATGGTACATTTGCCTATCGGCGAATGCCTTTCGGACTGTGCAACGCACCTGCAAC
Organism: Medicago sativa; assembly: GCF_051527215.1. Classification (NCBI taxonomy): domain Eukaryota; kingdom Viridiplantae; phylum Streptophyta; class Magnoliopsida; order Fabales; family Fabaceae; genus Medicago; species Medicago sativa. Next base: position 29,725,955 of record NC_140756.1, on the reverse strand, counting down.
TTTTCAGAGATGCATGATGGCAATCTTTGCCGACTTCCTAGAAGACATTATGGAAGTTTTCATGGATGATTTTTCTGTTTGCGGTTCGAGTTTTGAAAACTGTTTAGCCAACTTGGAGAAAGTATTGGAGAGGTGTGTAAAGGTCAACCTCGTGTTAAACTGGGAAAAGTGCCACTTTATGGTAAATGAAGGCATAGTCCTTGGCCATGTGGTGTCCAACAGAGGGATCGAGGTTGACAAAGCAAAAATTGAAGTTATTGAGAATTTACAACCTCCCACAACTGTAAGAGAGGTCCGAAGCTTTTTGGGACACGCTGGTTTCTACCGGCGGTTCATCAAAGACTTCTCAAAAATCACCAAGCCATTGACTGGCCTTCTTATGAAAGATGCTGAGTTCATTTTTGATGAACAATGCCTTGAGTCTTTCCAACTGCTGAAACGTGCATTGATCTCTGCCCCAATAATGCAACCTCCGGATTGGAGCCAACCCTTCCAGTTTAGTAACAAATGTTTGTTCAAGTGATATTCCAAAAGTTCAAAAGGAGGAGTGACTTTTGATTTCAAAGGCGAAGTGTACGGCAGTTAAAGATAGGTAGTCACAACTCCCAGATATCATAACTGTAAGGTTCATGGCCAAATTTTATTTTTCCAATTTACTTATATAGAGTGTTCCATGCATTTACATTTCTAGAACTTGCAATTTTTCTCTACTGTTGATTGATCTTTGTCATTAGCACACTGAGGCAAAAGTGCTTGGTCATGTGAGCTTTTTTGAAGCCTACCCTGATTTTAATTGTTATATTTTATCCTTTTCTTAGCCAAATTGAGCCGGTAGGTTTAAAACTTTTTGTTCGGTGACAAACTACATTACAAGCTTAGAGACTTTTAGGACTTGTCCCATATTGTTTTTCTGAGTTAGGCATTGTAAAATGTTGCTAAACAATAAGTTTAGGGTTGCTATTAATTAAGTTTGGGGTGGGGGTACTAGAGAACAAAGAAAGAACATTATCATAAAAAAATACACACAAATGGTGTATCAAAAAAAAAATAGAATGAAAAAAAGGGACAAAACATTGAAAATCCGAGTAACTTTAAACTCGATTGTCCCAAAAGTTACAAGTATTCTCTAGTACCTTTGCAAGTATTGTTGTTCCAAAAGGTGATTGAATGATGGATTGAATTTTGTGCTTAACTTCCGTAGGAATGCCTAACTCAAATCTTGTGTAGCCTACTTATCCAAATATTATCCCACCTTCACCTAAGCCCCGTTATAACCCTTAAAGACCTCAAAGTGTGCATTGATATTGATTTTGATTGACGTTTAGAAACTTTTCAAGCATATGGTAATATGTAGATTGCATGTCGACTGTGTGTGAACCATTTTTATATTGTTGCGTGGAGTTGTGAATTGGTGGATGTGTACAAGTCAAACTAGCTCATCTTTAGCTAGTATGGTGTTGAACTTTTGGGTACTATCACTTGATCAGGTAATTGTTATCTTACTGTCGAATGTCAGCTTTGCAAGTAAATTGCTTGAGGACAAGCAATGATTCAAGTGTAGGGGAGTTTGATAACACGCAAAATACATTGTCTAAATAATTTAATTTTTATTTATTTTAGGGTCGTTTATTATGTTTTGTATGTCTTCTGGTTAGTATTTCGTTGTGTTTCAGGTAACAAGGGTGTTAAAAGTAAAAGAATCAAGAAGGAGGTGAAAAGAGCAACTTGAGTTAGTGATGACATCATGCTGATGTCACACCCAACCCAAGACAGATCAGCCAAGAAACATTCCCCTAAATTGTGCAGCAAAACATTCCATTTTTTCAGCTTTCTTGTCTGCTGCTCCAAAAGAAAAAAAAAAAGACTTGGACTCTATAAAAAGAACAAGGAACGCACAAGAAAAAAAGGAGAGCTTCATGTTGTTTAGCTCCTAGTTTATGATTCAGCTCTAGCTTTTACAAATTGGAGAATACAATTTGTTGTTTATTGTAATTTAAAGCTTTGAGTACTTTGTTCATTTGCAATTTCAATTCAACCGTATAAGCACATATAATTTCCATTACCATTGTTGTCATTCCCTTCATTTCAAGTGCTGCTACTTAATATTCCAATCCCAATTACTCTATATGTGTGTGCTGTGCATATCTACTTTAATGGAGAATTGTTATTGTCCTATTATCCATATATTTTCATTGCTTGAATCACTGTTCGGTTTCAATTCCATTTAATAATTGCTTGCTGCCTGCTGCCTGGTGTGCGCCGTACTCTCTCTCTCTCTCTCTATATATATTTCTCCATTTACTTGGGTACTATATATTTTCTGTTTGGCTACTGTAGGTACAAGCATCTCACCGTGTTTGTGCCTAGTTATTATTTGTTTGTTTGTTTAGTCCATTATTTTGCAGTACGGTACTAAAATATGCAGTCTGCATAAAATTGTTCGAGGGAATTTATACTCAATTAAAGTGGCCAGATTTTAACAGGTATAAATTATTTGCTTTTAGTATGAATAAATTAACACCTTGTATGTTTAATATAACTATGTGTGAGTAGATTTTTATAGAGTCCGGAATGTGATGAACGTCGTATCAATGGTACTCTGTTAAATTGTATGATTATAAATTGTAACAGGAATTATTTTTAAGTCTGAAAATTCTGATTTTTAACGATTAATATTTACAGCGAAAGTTGAAATAAAGGGATACCGATTTCATATCGAAAGAGTGAAACCTGTATCTGACCGTAGAATTTTTAGGAATTGATTTTGAAATACAGCGAAAGCGTTTTCTTTAATTAATTTAGAAATTTCTAATTTTCAAAAAGGCTATTTTAAACTTATGGTCGTACACGCGAAAGCTGGCGCTTGTGAGTTTAAAATACGGTACCGGACGCGCGAAAGCCGACGATACCTTTAAATTAAAATTTCTACTAAAAATAACTTTTCGCGCGTAAATTGATTAGTTTTCAAACGGAGTTTTGAAGTTGTAAGGCGTACACGCGAAAGCGGTCGAATAGATTACAAATTCAAAATTCGGTGTCGTACACGCGAAAGCTGGCGACCCCTTTAATTTAATTCTTTTTACGCGCGAAAATATTGTCCTGTTACAATAATAAAATATAACTTAACGAGTACTCACGGTCGACGCGAATTATATTCCGGGCTCTCGTCATTAAAATTAATTAAAACTGTTATTTTCCCAATATTGCAACCAAATTAATTAGCATCGCCTTAGATAAACAACGTGACAATAGATAACGGTACTTGACATTGGTCTCTGTGGGATTCGACATCTTTTATACTAAAACCGATATTTCCGTGCACTTGCGGAGGATACCATTCCACTGCATGAAGCATGTGTGTTCACATTGAACCCAGTATTAATAGGCGGCATTTGTTCACCATGATTAGTCCACACCCAATAGGAATCCATAAAGCCAACTTTTTTTAAATGTTTGATGACATCTTCTCCGCTCTGTATCAATCTACACGTACAATTAAGACACGGACATCTTATCCCTCCCTCCCTCTCATAAATGTCTTGTGACATGGCGAAAGCAACAAATCCATGAATTCCTTCCTCAAACTGCGGTTTAAGTTTGGTTCTCCCCGGAAATGTTCTATCGTACATCCAACTTCGGTAGTAATAATATTGATCCATCTTCTGCACTGTTAACATTTGGTTAAATTCTATTTAAAAAATAAAACTATTTATGCATTTCTTAAAACAAAAACTAATATTTATGCATATTAATTTTTTTATACCAATATCCATGCATATTTAATCAATAAAGTTATATATAAATAAATTTAAAATTTAAAATACATATGTAATAATATTAAATTAATTTAAGAAACTAACCTGATCAAGTTGTAATCCGATGAAAAATATCCAGAAAAATCAACAGCGGCAACAACGACAACATGCACGTCTAACGACAAAAAAACTATCAAATTAGTTATTTACAATTTACATGAATCACACACATTATATGTCACATGTATATAATAAAATTTATGAACTAAGATTTTTGTTACTAAGATTTTTACTAACTAGCATTTTTATTACTACCTATTTACCAACTAACAATTTCTGTAATTAAGTAACGACGTTTTTATTACTAACAAATTTTTTTCACAACATTTTAATCACTAACTAACATTTTTATTAACTAATATTTTTATTAATTTTTTAAAGAAGCTAATATTTTAAAACTACTTAACTTTTTACTAACATTTTTTTTACCAACACAATTTCTTTTTACAAATTAACATTTTTACTACTAATTAACCTTACATTTAAAAAACTAAAAATAAATAAATTAAGCAATAAATAGAAAAAATTAAGCATCAACAAGAAATTGACAGTGAGATTACAAATAACTATGATCAAAAGTATATAACTAATTAATGATAGTGAGATTATAAATAAATTGATAAATTAACATTGTACAAAAAAACTAAATCAACAACATACATAAAATAAAAATACATTTGTAAAACTTACCAATAACAATGATTTGATGCTAAATTTCAGATGATTTAAGTGAAAATGATTTTTAGAGAATGAAGAAGTTCTTGAAAAAGTTTAGAATCCTTGTTTATAGATGAAAGCATTACAAGAAACGGTTTGTATGGAGGATGGGGACTACACGCTTTGAAAAGAGGGAGGTAGGTAATATAATTAAAAATTTGTTGTAAAAATTACTGAGGGAAATTATTACAAGCTAGCTGCCTCCTAGTAAAATCCTTGTTTAATACATTACAACGGTCATACACGCTTTGAAAAGAATTTAATAATGACAACATGTTTTCCGAGGAACATTTTCCTCGGTATTTAACTTGGAAAAGCGCGTTTGCAGGAGGTGGGGGCAGGGATTCTGACTTGTACATACCGAGGAAAAAGTTCCTCGGAAATCCTTAATTTTAGCAAGAAACCATTGTTCCTCGGATATTTTTGGTCGGAATACACAAGCTTTCTTGTAGTGAAAATTGTATTGGAGAAGGGTTTTGGAAGGTTTATATGAATTTTTTAAATTCAATCTTGGTTGTTATACTATTCTTAAATTTAAAAATAAAGTAATCATAAACACCAGTTTATCATTCTCTAAAAAATGTAAAAGATTTCTATATTTTTCTGTATATTTCACACCCCTAAAATCTTTCATTCATCTCCTCTCCAAACATCCAAACAAAGCTTAAAAAAGTTTAGCTTGTTAGTCATTTTCACACATTTTTATCTACAAGTTCTTATATAAAGTGGCTTAATTGTGCATCTTGAATAAAACTTTAATTCACTTTTAATCATGAGTCATGCAAATGTCTCAACATTTTCAGAAATCGTGGAAGATTCTTTGAACAATGAAAATGATACACAAAGTGGTGAAGATTCTATGAATACAGAAGATGGTGAAGATTCTATGAATACAGAAGATGGTGAAGACTTGGCTGATATCACGTCTTTACCACATGGAAGAGCACCACTTGATATAGATTTTCGAGCCGATTGTGGATTCGATTTGAACAAGTTTCCCGACGAAGAAGATGACAGTACAATGAAAATGAAGTCAAAGGGGAAGTTAGGAAATTATTGAAGGCGTGGCTTCAAAAGTTTTATGAAAGATACAAAATATAAACGAGATGAAGGCGAAGCTTGAGAGACCCACTATCTTGTTTGGTGTTGATTATATGTAACTGAGGACTCATTGTTGGGAAGGCGTGTCTCTTTTCTTTTTGAATCAATATGAATAAAGCCTTAATTAATTATCGAATAAAAAGGGAGTACTCATTGCTAGATATTTTGGAATTTTATTTTATGGACGTTCATTCATGCAAGGATATGCCAAGTTGATAAACAATGCTATTTCAACAGTGACGTGAACATCAAACACCACTAAATAACACTTCAAATTTTAACATATGAAGATAAAACTTAATTATTTAAATATTGAAGAACATAAACTTCTGGTGTGCTCTGTCCGGCTGTGCTTTGCTGTTGTTGGAAGCCTGCTGTGTCTGGTTGTGGTGTGTTTGATTGGGTGCGCAGCGAGAGTAGCTTTTGGGGGAGGGGAGCGGTCTTTTCATGCTGTTTTATGGCATAGGTGATGAAGCTGTGATATTCATGTGGCTTCCTATAGCATGTATAGTGCAGCATCATTATTTGGTGTGTTGATTGTATTCTTTTTTGGGTGGTTTTTTAGGGGTTTTTGTTCGAGCCCGTATCTAATGGCAACCTATTTCCCCTTGTATGTTTTTTTTTCCCACCCGAGCTTATTAGTGCACCTCACACGGGCTTGTTGGTTAAAAATATTGAAGAACATCTTGCACCAATGAGATATCACAGGACCGAACCACCGGTAATTCGTTTCGGCTTTCTAATGCAGCTTTCTTCATATGTCGAGTCTCATAGTCGTGACTACCACCTACTTTCATGATTTCTATCATGCAAGATTACAATGATAAAAATATACGATTTGCTCGAATAGTGTCAAATGCATCATATGATTTCACAACTGCACCCACAAGCTCCTCAATAGATTTAGGCAACTCCATATGTTGTAAGGACTGAATTCAACTAAAAAAACCAAGAATTAAAACATTTATATCAGGTTAGTTTGCTGGTTGACGCATCAAACGGATATTAAACTCATCTTCTGAAGCTACTCGACCAAATTCTGCATCATCACAACTGATATGTACTTTTGCACTATCCTCCTCAATAAATATTGGTTGACCTCTTTCTTCTATTGTCCATTTTTCCTTGATGGAAAACATGACTTTCTCAAGGAAGCATGTCCTGATGGTTTCTTTATTAACCGAGATTAATGACTTGGTCTCAAGTGCACCCGTGGGTATATTTACACTAGACCTTTTAGCAGCCTCCATTTTTATGAAAGGAAATATACCTATTTTTCCAGAGAATGTTTCATTTCCTTGCGCATCAAACCTCGGTCTAGCTTGCGCAGCTAAAAATATGACTTTTTGATTCTCCCTGATGCCAGTTTGAGTGAGCTAATTTAGCTTTTTCAAAGAAATAATTTTTAGACTTTTTGGTCATATAAAACCACTTCTCATCGATGTGAATGATGTTATACATTCCTTTAAAACCTGGATCATGTGATAAACCATAGCTATTAAACATTGATATGCAAATTTGCAGTCTATTTCTCTTGTTTTCTTCGGTTAGAGATGGTTTAATTGCATTTGAGTGGCTTCTTATTCTTTTTGCCTTAAGAAGTCTTCTCAACGTGCCAATACTCACATTCAATGCAGCAAAAAGAGATGGCATATTTGTTCTTTAATTCAAAAGAATACCACGTATTTGATTAAGGTCTACTTGAATTTTCTTGCGTCCACACTTTCCTACCCTTTTATTTGACACGACAACATGAACTCATTTATTATCAGCAAGTTTCCAGATATGTTGCACAATGCGCATATTAACGGGAAATTGTGACGCCGCAATTTTGGTCGTACCTAGTTTTGGTTTTCCATTTACACTCTTTTCTAATAAAGCCTCATATATGATCCTTCTCTCAGAATCGGACAACATAATTCTTTTTTTTCGCACATTCGGTAGTTCTGAATTTGTTGCACTGTTACTATCTTCTGTATCAAGAGGAACCATAGACTACATCACATTATAATCATAGATTAAATAATGAAATTAAAATAGTAACAAAATATGTAAATATGATAGTACCAAATTCTGAACTAGTAATATCTTCCTGCTCGTTTTTACCAGTTTTAACTCTGTGTCCTTCAAGTGGTTGTCTATCTAAATCTAAATATTGATATTAATTAGGATTAAAATACTTACTCATATAAAGGCTATATGTCCAGCAAGAAACAAAAAAAAAAATATGAAAAATTATAGATGTAACATACCAATGTTGTTCCCAGTGGTGGTTTCATACAAATTTTGGTGCATACTAGTATTATCAATGTTATTTTGTCAAAAAAAAAAAAAAAAGTTATCAATATTATTTTCTTCAAGCGGTTGGCTGTCCACATCTAAACATGGATAGAAAATATGAACAAAAAAAATAACACTGTAAAAATATTTTCTTATATTATAGATTATGTCCACAAAGAAATAAAATTAACAGTGAAAAATTACACAAGTAACATACCAATATTGTATCCAGCGGTGTTTGCATTCAAATCTGAATGAGGTGGTTGCATATTTATATCAAATATACATTCATCTCCAAATGATAACACGGGAGAGTTTGGAATATTTTTTTTGAATCAGCAATAATATATATGAAGGAGAACTGTCCACAAAACATGGAAAGAACTCACAGTACAATTACAAGGGGAGCGCTACAGCTGCCCCAACACCCCAAAAAAGAAAAACCTGCCAGCCTAAACAGAACAACACGGCAACAGCAGCACCTAAACCCCACAAAACAAATACAACTGAGCAATCCAACACCTATAAGCACCCCCTATCTTATCTAGAAAGACACTCTCTTGGGTTCCAACACCACTCATAAAATAAACAAGTCGGTATTTTCACCCTATTCATACACCAATGCCAAGATATGACCTTGACTTGTTCCACCATTTCGTCAATCCCCGAAATTACATTATTAAAAATTCGACCATTCCGCATCTTCCAAACAATCCAAATCACTGCATTCCAAATCACCAACAACCCTTTTCTTGATTTCTTAGGGTACAAAGCACTTGTTGAGATCAATTACAAAATTTTCTGCAATATTGACATTTAAATCTGGCAAATGGTGCATTTCATTTCCATTTTGTTTATGATTTGAGGCCATATTGATGTGTGGTTTTTTCAGTCTAAACATGTACATACATATATATAGGGCTGGCAATGAACTGAACCAACTCGAATATAGTTCGGAATTCGACTCGACAATTAACTCATTGAGCTTGGTTCATGAACCAAATGAGCTGAACTTGAGTTGAAAATTAAGTTCGTTAAATAAATGAGCCGAACGTGAGTTATATGTAGTTCGACACGATTGGTTCATGAGTTGGCTCGATAATATATATATATATATATATATATATATATATATATATATATATAATAGTTTAGAAGTGAATAGAGTATTTTGAGGATATTCTCAATTTTAATTCCTGAATTTTATTGGATTTTGTCTCTCTTATATGCACTAGTTTGTTGGCTGGTAGTACGTTCTAATAATAATTTTAAGTCTTTTTTAATTAAATAATAAATTACATACCAACATAAACAGGAAATATGTCCAACAACTAACAATAATAAAATAAGAGTTGTCTCATTTGATAATAAAAAATGGTAAAAAAAAGTTCCACAGGTTAAGAACATATGCAGTCAATAGTTTAAGCTTTTAGAAGTTAAAATAGTCCCACATCGGTGGGTTTAAAAGAATAGATATGAGATTAGCTATATAAAAAGCAGGAAGTGTGTAGTAGAGTTTCATAGTAGTAACACTCTACAGTAACTTGCTATGTTACATGCAAAGTGCTGTTTTACCTTGGGTACCCAAGGACAAATCTGTGTGCTATAGCCTTTAATTTATTTATTAAAAATTGGCATTTTAATTATTTGATTTGAATTGACGAGTTGAACCTAACGAGTCGAGCCGAACTGTTTGTGAATTTTAAACGAGCCGAACTCGAACTCAATAAAAGGTTCGTATCGAACTCGAGTCGAGTTTCGAGCCGAACCAATTCTTATCGAGTCGAGCTCAGGCGAGTTCGGTTCGACTCGACTCATTTCCAACCCTACATATACACACACACACACACACACACACACACACACACACACACACACACATATATGGAGGGTGTATCAAGTGAGAGGACTTTTATAATGAGAGGATGAGAGGATTGAATAAAAACCCTTGGATTAAGTTTAATGGTTGTGATTAATTTGCTCATTGAAAATCATGTTGTACGTTATCCTTTTACCATCTTTTCATTTCAGCCTTTCCACGACTCTTCAGTTCTCCCCTCAGCCCAAAACGCCATCGCCTTCATTTTCTTGTGCCCTTCTGCTCTGCAACTTCTTCTTCAAGACCACAACCGTTTCTACCCACAAAGGCGTTTAAATCCTCATCTTTATACTATAATTTCATATATTTTATCTCTACAATTTCTGGAATTTTTAACGTAAAACTAATTTTTTGTTTCATGCCCCAATTTTTCTTACCATCGATTTCAATTCTAAACCATCAAATTGCTTAAATATATTCTCTACCTTTTTATCCTTGTGGTACCATTGCTAAAACCTCTAACTTATATTAAACCCAATTGCAGAAATCCCTAACATGTATTGAAAACAACACTTTGAATTAAAGGTATGAAATTGATGTTCATTTGGCAAGTGAAATTGGGAGCAAAAGGAATTTTTTATTCTTGAGGAACAACTATTACACGGGCATGAGTATAGATGATGTAGGGAGATAAGAGCATGGGAGCCTAGGAGGAAGATAACAAATTTATTAACTACAGACAGAACATGAGATTTTTCCAATGAGCAAATTAATCACAACCATTAAACTTAATCCAAAGGTTCTTATTCAATCCTCTCATCCTCTCATTATAAAAGTCCTCTCACTTGATACACCCTCTATATATATATATATATATATATATATATATATACATATATATATATATATATATATATATATATATATATACACACACACACACATATATATATATATATATACACATATATATATATATATATATACACATATATATATTATATATATATATATATGTGTGTGTATATATATCTATATATGTGTATATATATATCTATATATATGTATGTATATATACATATATATACATAGATATATACATACATATATATACATAGATATATACATACATATATATACATATATATATATATATATATATATATACACTGAAATTATTTGGCAATTGAAATATTTATAGGGAACACAAATTTTCAGCCAATTCATTTTGGTGGCAATTCATTTAAACTTTGGTGGCAATTATTTTTAGCCAATTCATTTTAGAATGCATAGTGAAAAAACAATTATTTTTAGGCAATTATTTTAGAATTCATTTTAGCCAATTGATTTATGATTTGTTTTTAGAGAGAAATTCAATTGATTTTTGGTAAATTTTAATGGCAATGAACTGAAGAGAAACAGGTACAGTAAACCGAGAGAAGTGTCTCGTTTGGATCGCATGGAGGATGGAGAGAGAAAGTGGTTTATGTCGTAAGTGTCTTAAATAAGCTTTTAGGGTAATAGTCACTTTGGTCCCTGAATGTGCATCAAGTAGTCACAATAGTCCTTAAATATTGTATCAAAATTTTAAAATAGTCTCTGATTGTCCACTTTGTTAGTCAAAATAGTCCATAAAGCTTAAATAATCCCTTAATACTCACAATAACCATTTTGATATAGAGACTAAAATGACAATAAGTAAGTATGTATAAGGACTAATATGACAATAAGTAAGTCTACTGAAGGACTAATATGACAATATTAACGAAATATTTTAATATCAAGGACTATTTTGACTAACAAAGTGCACAATCAGAGACTATTTTGCAATTTCGACACATCGAGGGACTATTGTGACTACTCGTCACTCATTCAGGGACCAAAGTGACTATTTCCCCTAAGTTTTGAGTAAATGGCAACTTTAATCCCTGACTCTGCGCCTCGCTGTCACAAAGGTCCCTGACTCAGAATTAACTGCAGAGTAGTCACTGAATGTGCACTTCTGTTATCAGGTTAGTCTTTGGCTTTAAAAACTTATGTTAACGGATGAGATGACAATTGTTTTATGCTAATTTCTTTTTTGGGATTAAATTGTTTCCAGTAATTTTGAATGACAAGGAAAATGGGCTCCCTTGTTCTTGTCTTCCATTACTTCTCCAAAACGGCTGTCTCCCATCCTCACCATGTGTGGCTGGGTAGGCAGCATATATATAAAGGAATGGTGAACAAAGTTGTCCGTATAGAGACAAAAAAAAACATACGCAGAAAAGGAGAAGGATGCATAATAAATGTGGTACAGTAGTAAAGATTGTGAGATGATGATGAATAAGTGTTTGGAGATAATGGTTATATTTGAGGAATAGCTTTTGCTTATTTTAAATGCTTATACGTGTCTAATAAAATAATATTCTGTCTTAACCTTCCGACTCTATGAGAAAAGAGGTTGGCAATCCGGAGTCTGATTGAGAGGTAAGTAAAATTTAGTGACAAATTTTTATTCAGCCAATGTTCAAACTTGGGTTCTTCCTAGCAGTTCGTCTTTTACTAGGGCTCATCATCCAGTTGACCACAATAATTTGGATCATGTTTCCTTCTATTTTTGAGCTTCCATATATGTGTGGCAGGAACAACTATATTATTGTTACTACTTCCCTAAACTTTGATGTAACTAGCAACCATACTACAACCTTCTTATAGTTCTTATAGCGTATTGGGGGCCGAATGATGTCCCCTGTTAAGTAGATTTATATTGGTTATACTTTTGACTGCAAAACATAGCCTTTCTTAAAAATATTTTGTTTTGTTCTAGTAATGGTTTAGGATGTAATTTGATGAGTTTCTTTTTTTTGCAATTCAGTGTGATAACGGTCATGTTGTTTGCTCTACGTGTGGTCCTAAGCTTGATAACAAGTGTCACAACTGCTCCAAATACGTTAGCTTAAAACGTTGTATAGCCTTTAACAATCTGTTGCGATCTCTGGGAACACCATGCCCGAATGAAAAATACGGTTGCAAAGAGATAATAAGTTATGGTGGAAACAACCATGAAAAAGAATGCATCTATGTGCCATGTCACTGCCCCTTTTCCAGCTGTGACTTTGTTGCCTCGTCTGAAATGTTGTTCAACCATTTCAGCCATACACACAAAGATTCTCTAGTCGAATTTTCTTATGGTAACTCCTTCATTGTGCCCTTGAAGTCTAATGATGAAATTGTTGTTCTTCAAGAGGAAAATGATGAAAAACTGTTTATTCTCAATAATAGTACTATGTTGTTAGGAAATGCAGTCAATATTAGTTGCATTGATCATAAATCTTCCAAGTCAAGGTATAGTTATGATATATTAGTTCGATCCAAGAGAGACAAAGTGAAATTACAATCTTTTGCGAAGTACGTCCAACAGGCCACTGCAACTCTTTTATCCGAGTTCCTTGTGATTCCAATTGGTTCTTCTGAACCTTTCAAGCTAGAAATTTGCATAACCCCCATGGTACTTCATATCTTTTCTCTGCTTTTCTTTTCCAATTAAAGTTTTGTTATTTTCTTTTATGTTTTGAATTTATATTCTATCATTTTATCTCAAATTCATCATATTTACAAATGCCAAAGCTAAGGTTGTTAGTTTTTTCTATTTTTGGATTAATTCTTGAAATAGCAGTATCAAGTTTTCTTTTATTGATTTGATGGTAATTGTTGTGCAGATGCAAATTTTTGTAAAGGATATGACTGGAGAAATGATACCTCTCGTGGTTGAGAGTTCAGACACAATAGCCGATGTGAAGGAGAAGATGCTTGACATAAATGGGATACCAGTGCAGGACCAAATTCTGTTCTATGGCGGTGAGCTTACTAACGACCTGAGTACCCTTGCCGATTATGACATCGAAGAGAATTCAACCCTCGTCTACTTCATCCGCCAAATTAGGGACTAGATGTTCACTCTCGAACACTACATCCAGAAGCAGGCAACCATCCACCTCATTGGGCGGCGACAACCCTTATCATGAAGATAGTCTCCCAATAAGTAGAGAAATTATACATTATTGCTAAAATAGAGTCTTTGGCTTTTGCATTTTTTATTAAGGATATGTCTGTTGTTATTTTTGTTTTATCTAGACCTGTATGATGATTTTCAGGAAATTAAGAAACATATTTACTTTTTAACAATAGCTGAAATGGTCTAGTAATTCTCACAGTCACTACTTTTCTTTGAAATAAAAGATTTATATGATTCTCAGAGTGAGACAAATTTACAGAACCTGAGCTTGAGACAAATTTGCATAACCTGAGCTAGAGTCAAGTCTGATTGTTAGTGATAGTACATAAAGAGGGAAGAACCATACCGAGGAAATAGTTAACAATGATGAAATTTAGTAAACCAAGCAGCTCTGCTAAATGCAATGTGGTACAGAAATTTATAGGTTAGTTAATTCATTCATTCATGCAAGAGTATGTACGCCAAAAATTGATTTAGAGGTTGGTTTGCCTATGAGCTATCTAAACAAAGGAGTACTCAAACGAGTGGCTTGTTTGTCCGTTGGTTGAAATTGAAACATCAACACCAGTAGTACTAGTACTTTCAGGGTCCCTATGAAACTAAGTTCCAATAAGGGTGGAGTCCTAAAAACCTTATTCAGAGTTGTAGGGGTGAAAAGGTGTATGTAAACATCAACGACAAATCACCAATACATAATTTTTTATTTTTTTTTGAAAATTAACTAATCAATAATACTTTTAATCATATGAAAACATCAATATTAATTCTCGTAGCTATACAATGTTCAGTAAAAAATTCTCATAGCCGTATTTGTCCTCAAACTAAATTGGGACAGAATGGGTAATCTGAGGGGCAACCCGAACCTGTTCCTTGTTTCAATTGTGCCCTTTTCGTCTCACTTATTTTCGTCCATATTTTTTTTTTTTTACCAGATCAAACCCTGTACATTGCGTTTGAGACATGAGGGGTTGGAAAACTGAGTCGGATTTTGTACACGCCTAAAGAGTTGTCACTGATGTAGACTTTAGGAATCTAAATTTAACATGATAGATTGTACACACAAGTTGCAAAAGAAAACATGTTTTGTGTTTGAAGTTTCAGAGAGTTGCGGGGAGCGGTGGTTCCTATTTTGAAAGTAGGTGAGTGAAATACTCTGCAGGATGTGAATGAAAAAATATATATGTTGATTGTTTTGATTTTATTTTGTATCAAAAAAATATTCTATCTCTAAGTAGTGGCTTTGACAAATTAATGGGTTTGTAAGTAAGAGATTTGCCTAAAAGTACCAGCAAGATTTTAAATGCGCATGCACCTGTGTGTTCATGAGGACAGACTTTATATCATACAACACGGCGCAGGGCATATCGAGTGAGAATGACATTTGTATGTGAGAATGAAAATAATGAATAATGGTCATTTGATTAAAATGTGAAGCTGAGATTAGAACATAGGTTAAGTGAATCATTTGCAATTCACATGTACCTTTCTCATGCGCATTCTCTTTCCCCCAACAGTTCACGTCCCCATTCACGCGTTATCTATCTTCGTTCCTCTCTTCATGTCTCAAAGATAACCATCTCAATGACGGTGTCCATCAACGCCGGTGATTTCAGCCATCACTATGTGTCCTCTCCTTGACGTTTCTTAGTTAGTCCGCTCATCATCCTCCCTTTTGTCATTCTTGTTCGCCGGCTTGAGCATCGGGTCGCCTCGTTACATATGTCATTCAAACTCGATATTCCCTATATTATTCAAAAATAATTCGAGTTATTTTACCCTTCAAAAATGTGAATCGAAATAAACAGGAGGTTTGAACCATAGAATGATTCGTATTATTTTTTCCTACGAAAAAAATAGTTCGTATCATTTTGTACATTGAATGACATGATTCGAATCATAGTAATAGAAGTGGATGATTTCTGAAAAATAATATATGATTTGAATCTTGTTGGTATGATACGAATCATACTTAAAAGAAAAATTGTTTTCAGATGTTTGCTTATAAGTGACTAATTTTTATCCAATTTTATTTAATATTAATAAGGGACAAATAATTGTTTTATTTTATTTTGACAGAGTGAACACAACCGCGTGATGTTTGTTTTTATAAGTTGGCGTTGAAATTGATTAATTAGTGTTTTGGATTACAGGAATGCTATATGTCACGAAGACATATGCTCCCGAAAAATTCACGAAAAGTTATTTTCATCCTTCTTTCTTAAAAGTATTATAAAATAATAGAGCCACAAGTCCAGCATAGCTTCTAATATCAATTGATACTCTTCTGAACTAGACACAACTATTCTACCATGATTGGTTGGGACTGTGGCACTTGATTGTAAACTTTGTGATGAAAAGTTGGTGAAGAGGCAATTTTTGTCGCTACTGATGAATGTTATGGAAAGGGTGAAGGTTGTAGAAGAAAAAAGAGTGCTAAATAACAGAGTGATGAAAGTGGTAGAAAAAAGGGACATAAAAAAACGCAAGAGTGCCCATACCATATCAATCGGGATGCTCTCGGGAAGCATTTTTTCGGGACATGTAGCATTTTTCTTTGGATTAAATTAAATAGAAAAGTAGAACACTAGTTTTTTGAATGGATTTTTGTCAAAAAAAAAAAAAAAGTTTTTTGAATGGATTGATGGTTGAAAACGCACGACAATTTTCTCAATGGATTGATAGTTTAAAATGAGTTAGGTGTCACAATTTAAAATTAATGAAAAAGCATTTAGTTGTGAATTAAGTGACGATTAATTTTCTGAAGTCTATATTAGACTCAAATTAGTATATTATATTTATTCTCGTTGTTTATTCAAAAAAATATTCTCATTTTTATTTATATTCAAAAAATTATTCAAAAAAGTATTCTCATTTTTAATTTGGATCCCTAACAAAATAATATTGGGTTTTGTGAGGTTTCGGTTTTAATTTGGATTGTTTTTAATTGATTTAAAGTAGAGGTGTTCAAAACTGAACCAATTCAATAGAAAAACTGCAAACCGGACCGATCCAAACCGAAACTGCAAAAAACGCATTTGATTCGGATGTATTCAGATCAATTTTTTACTCAACCGCATGGTTTGGTTCGGTTTGCGGTTTTGATTTTACCAACCGAATCATTCCTAACCAAATCACAATATAGGAAAAACACTAATAAAATATATATCACCTAGATCGGTGCTCATATAAACTCAATAGAAACTTTAATAAAATGACATATTTTTCTCTAGTTAAGTTGCTTCTCTGCTTTTTCTTTCAAAAATGTATTTACGTGCTACTTGAACTCTGAGAGAATGATACAAAATTTAGTCTTTTGTATTTCTTACAAAGTTGGATTACTTTTTGTCCACGTTTTCATTTGGTCTACGTAGTTGAGAACATTGTTAGATGAAAATAAAATTGTAATGTTGGATGAAATTTAAAACATTACCAAAAATATGTTGTGTTTTAGCTTTTTAATTTGATGTATTTGAAACAAAAAAAATTATTGTTTAAAAAACTGCACCACGGATCTAATCCAAACCGCATTGGTTTTGATTTAGTTTGGTTCGAATTTTATTTTAAAAGTCACAACCAAACCATACTAAATCGCGAACATCTCTAGTTTAAAAAGGACCACCGAAGACCAAAACGACAAAACTTCAAGTCAACAATTTCTCTCTCTCTCTCTGAGTGTTTTGTTCAACGTAATTTTAAGCAGCGACTTGATTAATAATTTTTCTACTAGAACAAATTGATTTGGATTATATAAAGTTGTAATGGTTTTTTAATAAATTTAGATTAGTCTTCGCTCAAAAAATTTTGATTAGTCAAAACGTGTAATGGAGCGTCTGATGATTTCCAAACCTAAATTGCTGGATTGCTCAAAATGTTTTCATCGCTTAACTATTCCCGTCTTTCAGGTATGCATTTGCTTTTCTTTTTTCTTTCATAAATAAATGATTTATTACAAGAGCCATATATGCAATATGTTTCAAGTTCTGTATTCAATAATCAATAGTGTCTGCTATACACTTCGCCCTTAAGAAGAGGTCTAGGCAATGGTAGTGAGTGATATTGAAAGAAGAGAGCATACAAGTCATTTTAATATTTGAGGGAGTGGTTCCATTCCATACCTCCCGATTTGGGGGAATAAAAATTGGGGGAAATAATTAATGGAAAAGGATGGAATACATTCCTCAATGTTCATTCCATTCCATTCCATCTTTATTTTTTAAATCCAAACAAAGGAATGTTATATCATTTAATCTCATTCCGTTCCATCCCATACCACCAATCCAAACACAACCTTAGCGAGAAACGGAGATAGATGCTTTACAAATGAGGTCTAGTAGTGAAGAGAGTGAGCATGACGATGATGAATAAGTTGTTAGAGATAGCGATTCTACTTAAGGAATCACTTTTGTTTATTTTAAAAGCATCCATAGGTTATTTTAATCCTAAGAGACTGACACTTATATGCTTTACTTGGGTTCGAATATTAGTTACAATGAAATTTGATTAACAATTGTGAATGTCTTTAATTTTGTATATCCTTCTTTCTACTGTTGGGTTTTTATATGTGTATCGTATGAACATCTTGTATTGTTGCCCTAAACTTTGATATAACAATCATACCGCTACTAGCTATACCGCTATAATGTTTTGGAGGCTATTTGCAATCCGTCATTGAGTACATACTTTTGAGAATAATATATTGAGAATGATTACCTTTATGGTGGTTATACTTTTGATTTCATAACTTGCTATCAAGCCTTACAAAGAAATCTCTTATTTTATTTTATTCTAACAAATGGTTCAAAGTCTAATTTGATGATTTTCTTTTATGTTGCAATACATTTCAGTGTGATAATGGTCATATTGTTTGCTCTACCTGCCGTCCTAAACTCAGGGACAAGTGTCCCAGGTGCTCATTGCCCATTAGCTCAAAACATTGTAAAGCCATTGAGAATCTAATTAATGCTATCTATTGAAATGTCATGTCCGAATGCAGAACATGGTTGTAGAGTAAAAAAAAGTTACATCGGAGATCAGAAGCATGAAGACAAATGCATCTACGTACCATGTTACTGCCCCATTTCAGGCTGTGGCTTTGCTGCATCAGCAGAAGTGTTGTCCAACCATTTCAGCCGAAAACACGGGTTCTCAAATCAAATTTTCTTATGGTGACTCCTTCATTGTCTCCTTGAAGTTTAATGATGAAACCATTGTTCTTCAAGCGAAAAACGATGGCAAACTATTTATTCTCAATAATAGTACTCTGCTTTTAGGAAATGCAGTCAATATTTGCTGCCTTGGTCCTAACTCTTCTGAGCCTGAATATAGATATGATATATTGGTTGCAGTCTTTTGCGAAGGATGTCCAGCGTGTTAGTTTCGGAACTCTTTCATCAGAGTTCCTTTTGATTCCAGTTGGTTCTTCTAAAGCTCTCGAGCTAGAAATTTGCATAACTTGCATATACCCCATGGTACCTCCTATCTCCTTTTCTTTTATTTCTTTATTTTTTCTTCCTATTAATGTCTTATTATTTTCTTTTAAGTTTTGAATTTATACTCTAGCGTTTTATGTGAAATTCGTCCGTTTTTCAAATGCAAAAATAGCTTGTTAGTGTTTTCTATTTTTGTATCAGTCTCAAATTTCTTTTATTGATTTGATCTTGAATTTCCTTTTCCCTGTTTTGTTGTAATAAACTTTGCAAGGGTTTTGTTTTCTTTCTTCTGTTTTTATCATTGATTAATGTGTTAGCAATTGCGGTGCAGATAGAAATTTTTATAATGACCTTGACTAGAAGGAGTATCTCCCTGAGGGTTAATAGTTCTGCCAACATAGTCAATGTGAAGGAGAAGATTTTTTACAAGGAAGGGATCCCAGTGCATCAGCAACATCTGATATTTAATGGTAAGCTACTAGAGGACAACCTGACCCTTGCCAATTACAACATCCAAGAGAAGTCAAGCATCAACCTTGTCCTCCGCCTCATTGGGAGCTAGATGACCAACCGTCCACCTCATTGTCCGCCGTCGTCGGCAACCCTTATCATGAAGGAAATCACCCTATAAGTAGAGAGATCGGGTATTATTGATAACAAAGTCTTTGACTTTTGCTTTTTGTATTAAGAATTTGAGTTATTCTTTTTGTTTTGTCTTGAGTTGTATAATGATTTTCAGCATTTGAAGAATCCTTTTTACTTTTCAACATGAGTTGAATTTTTATAGAAATTCTCACATAGATACGTGCAATGACTCCTGCTTTAGAGTCCTCAGGCCTCAAAACCTTGATCAAGCTTCTGAATTGTTGTTTCTAGCTCTTAGATATTTTCATGATCCTTAATTTTCCTGAATGATCTACCTGAAAACCCTGAGAAGGTTGTGTAAAATGAAAAATTAACTATCTTTTGGTCTCAAAATAATATCCATTCCTGCCTTTTAAGTCCTGATGAAGCATTGATAACAAATTAGAGAAAGAATCTTATATTATTAGCCTTATGTTACTGATTATATATGTTCATGGTTAGCTTCTATTATTTTCTTGTATATTCAAAAAAGCCGATTTTGCATAAAGTCATAGCAGCTTTTATTATTTATAATACTTCTTTCGAATGTTGGACCAACTTATTGCATTAGTTGCAATATTTTGCAGAGTAACCTGCAACATTTCCCCTTTTTTTTACAATAACAACAACCTCATCTCATTTTACAACTACTTGGGGTCCTCACTCTTTTCTCATTCCCAAACCCTAACTATCACCACTTTTCTTCTTGATTTACCAAAGAGGAGTGATTTAGGGTCTATTTAGACCCATTCCTCCATATTCTTTCCTTTCTCTTTCAGATAAATAAGTCATTTTCACATATTTCCAAACTTCTTTCGTTTGTTTTTTGATTTCGCCATCTTAACAAGACTCAATTTGATTTTATTATCCGTCTTTGTACGATGTATTTTTTCCATCTTTTTTTAATAAACCGAACTAGCACACCAAAATTGGTACCGAAAAGAATTGAACCTTAGATCTTGAGAGGAGCACACTTCAATGTCTTAAGCCAACACAATGGCCAACCTAAGTGGGTTAGTAAATAATTTTTTATTTCCCGTCTTACTACGGTGTTTATTTGATTTAAGTTAAAACTTTGCTTTGATCAAGTGTAAAACCAATCAATAAATTTTGACGTTGTCAACGTTGCAAATCCATGGACATGAATATTCCAGAGATTTAAATATACAGTCATATTTGTAAGCAAATTTTTGGCTCAAATTATAATCAGATATGTTGTGGCTCAGACAAGCTCCAAATTATGTCTGGATCAGATTACGTTCCAAATGGATGGCCCACGCGACGCCAAGACGAGTCCGGTTCTAGCCCTCAAATAGGGTATTTAGCCGGTTATCAGAGCGAATGATTTCGGGGTTACTCCACTCGGATCCACTCCGTAAAATGAACTAAGATAATAATTGTTTGTACAACGCTAACATTCTAACTTAATTATGAATATGTTTATGACAGAAATTATGATATTATATAGTTAGCGATCCTAGTTTTCCCCCGATCGCTAAGTTATGCAAAATAGAATAGTAAATCCTAAATTAGGTAAATGTACAGACAAATGGCGATCTTAGGTTCCCTGAGATCGCCTACAACCTAGGATAGGTGGAACTCACTGAGACATCCTGTCTCACCCCAATCCTTTTTATTTTCTTTTAGATAAGCAGGTTGATCGTGACAAGAAGAGGCAAACATGAAGCTAGATGATTTACCATCATATACACATTTCGTATCAGCTATAGATGATTTCTTATGTATTCAAACATGTATTTGACAGATGTTATTTAATCATATGTACGAACTTGTAATGATGTTTATAGTCATTCGAACAAATTCTGTTGTAATTTTAATGCATTCAGTATCAAGTTTAATAGGCATGCTAGATATTCTAGACAGTTTAGTATAAGTGTTACGTATTACATAAAGCTTTGTATGGATTGAAGGAAGCTCCAAGAGCTTGGACCAAAAGACTGACCACTTTCTGGTTCAACAAAAGTTTGTCAAATAGTAAAGTTGAATATGGAGTGTATGTGAAAAATAGCAAAGGTAACATACTTCTTTATATGTTGATGATGTAGTGGTCACAGTGAGAAATTTAACTGAGATAGAAGAATTCAAAACACAGATGATGAAAGAATTTTACAAGGCTGACTTGGGAAAGTTAACATACTTCTTTGGAATGGAGTTCACAGATTAATTATGCACCAAAAGAAATATGTAATAAACATATTAAACAGGTTCAATATGATGAGTTGTAATCGTGCTTTGAAGTGAATATAAAATTTGTAAATAATGAAGACGGAGAGCTAGTTGACCCTACATTGTTCATACAAATTGTAGGCTCACTGCGATAAGTGAACCTAAAAGTTCTCACTTGTTTGCAGCCAAAAGCTTGATGAGATACATCAAAGAAACCTTGAAATATGGTATATTGTTCCCTGCAAATGCAAAAGAAACCAATATGAATTTAGTAGCTTACTCTGGTGTAAATTGGTATGGAGATAAACAAGATAAAAAAAAACACTTTTGGATGCTTTCTTACGTTCCTTGATGTTCAAATATCCTGGTGTACGAAAAAACAACCAGTAGTTGCTTTATCATCTTGTGAATCTGAGTACGTAGCATATTGCTTAACAACATGTCAAGCAATATGGTTAGATTTTGTGTTGAAGGAATTACAAATTGAAGTCAGCGAACCCATTGCATTGCTCATTGACAACAAATCAGATGTTGATTTGGCTAAGAATCCAATGTTGTTTGGTAGAAGTAAGCATATAGAAGAAATACATTTATGTTAATCTATTTAGAAGATGTTGGAACAAAATGTGTTTAACAATGAACCTTAAATAGTTTTGATGATAACAAGGTATTAAAAATTGTAAATTGGACTAGATAATATTTGTTCAAGTGTACATGACCATAGTTAAACATTTACATCATGTAAAGGTTCTGAAGAACAAAAAGAGAGCTAAGGAATCAAGAAAAGGAAGCTTGAAAGCATCTGAAGAAAAGTGCATCTGAACACAAAAGTGCATCTGAAGACAAGTGTGCTCCTGGAGAATGATGATGTCATCAGAAGCTGAACTTCATCAGAAGCTGAAAGTCATCAGAAGGTGAAAGTCATCAGAAGCGGAAAAGTCATCAGAAGCGGATAGTTCAGAAGCAACTTCATCAGAAGCTGAAGCTCATCAGAAGCTGATTATCACCACAAGCTAAAGATTCAAGGATCAACAATTCAAAAGCTGTCTATTGGATTCGAAAACACTGCAGAAGACTAGTGGAAATTTGCAACGGTCATTTTGGTGAAGATTTGAAGGCATTGGAAGCTTATCTTCAATAAGCGTTGACATTGTACTAAGTACAAACTGTACAACCACCTTCTCCACTACTCTGTTTTGTGTCTACGCTACAGGACAAGAAAACAACTCCAAAATAACAGTTATGCCTACAAAGATGTTCCTTCACAATGGGAATGGATTTCAAATTGGTTCTTCATAGGACAACAACCAAATCAGGCAAAAGATTATTGGTGAAGATCAAGCTTCAACAACGACTCTTTTGATGCGCTGGCAATTTCACAACGTCTCTCTCACACCTCTTTATAAAGGAGTGAAGACTTAGAGTTTTGGCAATGCTGAACGAAAGACTCTCAACATTTTTACAAGTGCCAAACCTCTGCTGGAATTGTTCTGCATTCACTTAGAATTTCTGTGTCTCAAAGTCATATCTTAGAAATTCTTAAGTCTTAGAGTCTGTATCTGATTTGTATTGTGAGCACCTCTGATTGTATATCAAGTGTTCAACCTTAAACAATTTTCTGTGTAATTTTGTTTAGTTAGAAGTCTCTTGCAGTTGTGCTTGAGCAAAGAAGTCTCTTGATTGTGTTCTTGAGCATAGGAAGACTCTTGCAAAGTGTGCTTGAGCAAAGGAAGTCTCTTGTTGTGTGCTTGAGCAATTGTAATCAGATATTACATTATAGTGAAATCTCCTTGGAAGTGCAAGGGGGACTGGACTACTTCCGGATTGTGGAAGGAACCAGTATAATTGCTTTGTGTCTTTCTTCTTCTCTCTCTGTTTTATTCCGCTGTGTTCAGATTCTGTTTATCAATTCAGAAGCTGTTTCACTTAGCTTCTGATCAGTGTGTTCAGTTTTTAGGAGAATTGAAGAATTTTTCAAAACACAATTCAACCCCCACTTCTTGTGTTTTTCTCACCATCAGAAGAAATATGGTATTCCATATATTATTTTAACTCTACCAAAAAAAAATCCATATATTATTTTGGCAATCTATTTATGTCATTTTTTAAATACACATTTTTTTCAATCATAATTTCCTTTCATTTTTTTCCTGTACCAAATTACTAAATAAACTATTCTTTTCACTTTCTTTTCTTTTCCCTATCTTGTCTTCATCAATCAAACAATAAAGAGGGAAGAGACCTATGCTGCATAGCTACGGGTACGTAATACGGAAAATTTTAAAAAATGAAGGTACACGTTGGTATAAAACATTACAAAAAATAAAAAATTCAAGTGAATTATTACACTTCTATCATCATGCTGCTTGAGAGTTTTTTTTTTTGTGCATCCCCTGTACTATTTTCATCAAAAGCAAGATAATTTTGGTTATTTTTTTAACGCCCGTACATTTTTGCTGCACCAACTATGACGAAATAACTAAGTAAAAATAGGTACGGTTCAGTACTAATTACAAGTACCATACGCACACCTGGTACGGGTGCGTACCTGGTACCAGTACTTCTCCATGTTTGGAGTACCTATGCTTCAGAGGTAGAGACTAACTTGTCCTGGTTTATTTTTCTCTCGGACTAAAAGTTGATTTCATTTTTTCAGAGACCGAACTGGGTCTTGTAACTTTTCTCAAGGACAAAAATGGGCCTCACTCTTTTTTATAATCTATTAACAAATTCAACTGGTGTTGATGTTTTAGGTCGCAAAGTGAATGTTCATTGCTTCATTATCGAGCTCACCTGCATCTAAAAATTGCAATATTGCAGATAGATTTAATAAAATAGGTTTACCAATTAAAAAAATAGGTCTTCGCTCTTTTTTTTAACATATAATAATAATCTATTAACAAATTGAACTGTTACAGATGTGTTGGGTTGCACAATGTATGTTCATTGCTTCATTTTTTGGCAAGTGATGGTGTTTTTTTTCATTCATGATTGTATTTATTGACCCTTCTGGGTTGCTTAATACTACTTTTGATCTAAGTTGACAGTCTGTTATACTCGTTGGAGATGACTCCACTTTTGTGTGGTTTCACCAGGTCAAATTCGTCCCCCGCTCGGTCCTTTGTCATTCTCTTTTTATTTTATCTACTTTATGTTGCTTGAAAGAAATTCAACTAAAACTTTTGCCCTGCGCCCTAGACTTCTTCACTCCGACAAATCATAAGAAATTTCAATTTTATCTTATTTGTTATTTGACTTCACCTCCACAAAATATTTTCACATGTAAAAGTTTTTTGGAATTGAATAAATTTCGGAAAAACTTTAGTTTAATTTTCGTAACCAAAATTTTAAACCTAAATTAGTAAAAAAAATAAAAATAAAGAGTAAACATTCATTTTGATCCTTCAAAATATTTGTGTGGACCAATTCAGCCCGTAATAAAAGCAAAACTCAAATTAATCCCTGACATTCTCAAACTTGGGACAAATTAGTCATTCTGTGTTATACTAAGTCAGATTAATTAATTTGTCCCCAATGCAAAAAATGCTAAAGATTTGTTTGGGTTTTATTGTTGTAAGGGATTAAATTGACATGCACGAAAATTGTGAATGGCCAAAATGAGTTTTCAATCAAACTAAAAAAATGTAAACTAGGAAAGTTTGTAAGGGTGAAAGTATTATGTGTACGCGCTAAACCCTAGATCCAACATAAGGGTCAATATCAACTGTTAATTAAAAAAATTAAAGATTTATCATAGGTACATTTTAGCCTCACCTCTCTGCCGCCTGAAACAAATGCTCTTTTTGGTCACATTTATAAACAAAAAACAATTTTATAGGTTCATTATATAACTAATGTATTTGGACACATTTATAGATCTAATACATTAATTATTCAATAAACTTAAAAAAATTGTTTTTTATTTATAAATGTGAACAAACTTTTGAAGCATTCTCTCACATACTTTTTCAAACCCTCTCTTTTCGGGAGCACATAAAAACACAAGACGAAAGACACTACACAGAGGAGAAGACTCAACATCTCATTCTCTGAAGATTTCAAATCGTCATGCTTTTGATTGTTCCATTTGTTTATCATTCTTGACTATCCCTGTCTTTGCGGTATGCATGTCAATTGATATACTTATTTATTTTAATTATTTTCTGTCATTAAGATAGTCATTTAGTTGTCACATTCCATGCAGCTCTAAGATATTTTACGTCAGGTGATTCAATAAATTTGTGCATTGTCTTCTTTTTGTGTATTTTGTTGCCAAATAAAAATAATATTTTGATTTTTGTCAAAAAAAATAATAATAACAATAATTATTTTGATGCCTAAAAAACCCACCTATATAATCTTTCCAAGCAAATGCTTGAGAACCTAATTTAATGATTTTGTTTTATTTTGCAATTCAGTGTGATAGATTGAAAACCTAATTTGATGATTTTTGTTTTTTTTTTTTATTTTCTAATTCAGTGTGATAGATTGAAAACCTAATTTGATGATTTTGTTTTATTTTGCAATTCAATGTGATAGATTGAGAACCTAATTTGATGATTTTGATTTATTTTGCAATTCAGTGTGATAGATTGAGAACCTAATTTGATGATTTTGTTTTATTTTGCAATTCAGTGTGATAGATTGAGAACCTAATTTGATGATTTTGTTTTATTTTGCAAACCTAATTTGATGATTTTGTTTTATTTTGCAATTCAGTGTGATAGATTGAAAACCTAATTTGATGATTTTGTTTTATTTTGCAATTCAGTGTGATAGATTGAGAACCTAATTTGAGAACCTAATTTGATGATTTTGATTTATTTTGCAATTCAGTGTGATAGATTGAGAACCTAATTTGATGATTTTGTTTTATTTTGCAAACCTAATTTGATGATTTTGTTTTATTTTGCAATTCAGTGTGATAGATTGAAAACCTAATTTGATGATTTTGTTTTATTTTGCAATTCAGTGTGATAGATTGAGAACCTAATTTGATGATTTTGTTTTATTTTGCAATTCAGTGTGATAATGGTCATCTTGTTTGCTATAAATGCTGTTGTAAATTTGGGAACGAGTGTCATTTACATTGTTCAAAACGCGTTACCTTAAAGCGTTGTATAGCCATTGAGAATCTATTGCAGTATATCGAAAAACCTGGAAAGAGGAAGCGTGAAGAAGAAAGCATAACCCCCAAGGTACATCCTATCTCCTCCTTTTCATTGCTTTGGTTCTTTTTCCAATTAAAGTCTTATTATTTTCTTTTATGTTTTGAATTTATACGCTAGCATTTTTTCGCGAGTTCATTAGTTTTTCAAAAGCCAAAATTAAGGTTGTTAGTATCTTTTGTTTTTCAATTTTGGATAAGTAGTTCTTCAAATATCAGTCTCAAAACTTGCTTTTATTGATTTAATGACGATTTTGGTGCAGATGCAAATCTACATAATAGGCCTGCATAAAGATATGATCATGAGTGTCGAGAGTTCAGACACGATACTCAATGTGAAGGCGAAGATTCTTGCCAAGATTGGAATCCCAGTGCACCACCAATTTCTGAAATCTGCGGGTAAGGATCTAGATGATGACTGCCGGACTCTTGCCAGTTACAACATCCAAGATAAGTCAACCCTCGACATCCGTATCCGCTTCATTGGGGACTAGATGACCAGCGCATTATCGCTGAATACTGCATCCAAGAGCAGACAACCGTCCACCCTATAAGCAGAGAAGTCATGCATTATTGATAACATATAGTCTTTGACTTTTGCTTTTCTTATTAAGGATTTGACTTTTGTTCTTCATGTTTTGTCTTGAGTTTGTAATGACTTTTTTATTTTACTTGGGATGATTTTCAGCAATTGAAGAAACAGATTTAATTTTCAACACTAGTTTATTGAATCACCAGACATAAAGTGGTGACTGTGAGTCTCTTTTCTGATGTCTTCTTTTCTGTATAAACTAATTTTCAACACTTGTGGTGATTCAATAAAGTTCAGCAATGTCTTCTTTTCTGTATAATAGTAATTCTCAGATAGATACATGCAGTAGAATCTGATTTAATTGAAAAAAGTCGATTAATTTGAATGTTAAATATACTCCCTTTTGAAAAAAGTCGATTTAATTGAAAAGAAGTTAGATTTATACGTTTTTCTGAGATAGACAAGTTTAGGGACCTACATCGCATGTTGCAAATGCATCACACAATAGTCTATCCCGGCCATAGAAATTAAAACGACCCAACGATTCAAATTTACACAATAGTTTGGCCAATGTTCACACATTTGGATCTCAGCCGTTCATTTCTGATCAAACTGTCGGCAGCCGTTACTGCGTGACACAGTAACTCCTTGGAATCCATTAATTAGTGAAGCATAGGAGAACTCATACAAGTAACTTGTTCTCTTAGTGGATACTGAATCACCCCAAACTAGTACTTTCAGCATCCCAATGGAACTAAATTCCAATGAGAGTTGTACTGACTGATGGCTTAGGCATCAAAACCGTAACTTATTTATATTTTACTTTCCATTTTGAATATATTTTAACTCTTTACATATTCTGGTCTTATTTTTTTTTTTTCTACTTTCTAACGCATAATTTGTGTCTTTGACTCCAGTAGGTATTCCCATTACTTGGATTCTTTGGGTCTGTTATTGTACTAATACTTGAGTTGGCAGAATAAATCCGTTTTTTTGTTAACAAGCGATTGAACTTTATTCCACATGAGTCACTCACAGAATCAAACTCATTCTACCTCTCTCCAAGTTCATCATAGTTTCTCTCCAAGCTCTCTTGGCTTCTCACTTGGTACAGATTTTACTTGCTTGGGTTCTCTTTTAGTCGACTCTGTTGTTGGTCGTTGTGCTTTGGTCCTCATCAACTTTTTCACCACTGGATTTTTGTATATGTTTTTCCTATTTTGTCTCTGTCAAACGCACTTTGTTGTAGTTGATGATGCAGCCACCGTTGACTTGACCATGGTTTTCGATATCCTGAGTTCTTCACATACCACTATGGTGAGACTCTCTTCCTGTATGTGGCGAATGAGATGCCCATTCTTCCCACCACGGTGGACGGGCAACATTAACATTTTTAACACTACCATCTCAACAGATGAGCAGTACTTTCATGTAGAGCATGGTCCATATCAAAATCACCGTGGCTATTTTTGGTTTGAAAGTATTTATGCTGCCTTGTTTAAGATATTTTGTTTGTATGCTTGTTGATGTCTACAAGGTTCTCCTGTTTGAGGTCCTGTTTTAAATTTTATTTTTATGTTTCTAAAAATGCAACTTTTAATTAAAATAGATGATTCTTTGGAGCAACTATACAGCATTGGTATTATATTTCATTTCAATTTAATTGGACATTTAATTTAAAACAGGAGAGCGTCGTTTATCAATGAGTTGCATTTTTTCAACCCAAATTCAAGTAGAATAACACATGATAGTAATAAAATGAGAAAAACACGACCAAACATTTCTCCTATGCTGAAATAAATAGTAATCTGCTTTTTGCCGGAGGCTAACCCTTGTCGTAAAGTGTGGGGTGCACCTCGAAAAGTCTCTATCAAAAGTTTGATAGTAATTAAAAGTTTGAATTATTTTTGTTATTAGAAAATAGTCTTGTTTTGTTCATCACAGAATATAAAGGAAAAAAGTTGCATGGCACCATTTATATACTCTCAGGAACCATTGTTGATTAACAAGCCAAAAGATAAACTAATTTGACTTATTACACAACTTGGAACTAGTTCCATATCATGTGGATAAAAATGTGCTCATGTTGGGATGAAACAGTAGACACGTTTTCTACCCTTCCACACACAAGTAGGGAAGTTTAGGCTACATTTCACCGTTTTGGCTTTTAATGTTTACTTTCATTTATACCAAGCATACACTAAAGCTGTTCTTACTTAAAGTGAAAATGAAAAAGTGCAAATTATGCAAGACAATGTAGATTTTATTATTAGAATAGGAAATATTCTTAGTCAATTTTTGTATTGAAGAAGTTCCTCGGAATGTTCATTCATAAAAATTCAGATTTTTTCTATATAATACCCACTCTTTATATAATTAGTTTTTTCATCTATCATTTTTCTCATAACATTTTCATTTCTACTCCTCCTCTTCATTCTCATCCTCCTCCTCCTCCTTCTTCTTATTTTTCTTCATTATCTTCTTCTTCAATAATATCATCATCAACAATTACTTCATCTCTACATTAAATTCTTCTTTGTTTACCTTTGTCTATTTCGTTTCTTATTTAACATCATATCTACCAATGTTTATTTTTTCATTATAGTTCACCATCATCTTTTTCATACAATAATCCTTTCTTTTTTTTTCATCTCTTAATTTAACTTTTTCTACTTAATTAGTTTCTCATTTCATACTCATTTACTCATGGATTATGAATGATTAATGATGATAGGTGGTATAAAGAGGTGTTAGGCGCTCTAACATATTGCGGTATTGGTCATGCACCACCGGATAAGTGGATGACCACGCCGGATATGGGTTTCATCATTGCACGGAGATACAACCACGTCGTTGTTCTATTGTCCATTGAGAAAGGGCGATCTGAAACCTTCTTCCCTCTATGCGGTGAACCGCCACATACAGAGCGATTGATGTGTATGACACATGTCAATGACAACCATTTCATGATCATATATTTGAGGATAATTGTCATATTCCTCCCACTTGCCCGCTATGGAGACAACATTGTCGTGATGATGCTGAAAGCTGACCTGATAGATATATCAGTCGGATGGTTGACTACAATGAACTATGTCGGGCGACGGGTGTTGAAGTCATAGGAGATGACCAAGATTTGTACATTATTGAAAATCTTGATCCAGAAGATAAGATTGTTGTTGGGAAGAAGGCTGAAGATGGTGTGAAGATTGAAAAGGAAGATAGCTTTAATCTTGATGATGTTGACATAGATCTTGGGACGGTTTATATTAAATGTATATCATTTGTTAAAATGTATATCATTAGTTGAAATGTATATCATTAGGTAAAATATATAATGATATAAATTCAATTTTTTGGGTATAATGATATATATATATATATATATATATAATGATTTTTTCCTATAATTCTATCATAATTGTCTTTTACATAATTTTATATCTTAAAGAGATCATACGGACATAAAGATACATTCAATTACTTGTGATTCAATTTAAATGAGTCAAGTAACTTGAATCCACTCTCTGTAATTTGAAATAAAAATGGTGAATTGAAATAAACTATTTTGAAGTCAAAGAACCGGATCATGATGTCAAGAGTTGGGGCTTCCGGTTGCCTCTTTCTTACTAATTATATAACACTATATTAATTTCATTTCAGAAAATTGTTCTTCTCACTTTTAAAATTGCTTATTCATACCCGAAAATTACCATAATAAGTTAACTGCTGCTCAATGGGTGTGAATGAGCAATTTTAAAAGTGAGCAATTTTATAGGGCCACAATGTCTGCACAATTTAAAGGACATAAATGGAAGTCTTCATTTGAGCCATCTTGATGAAATAAAAAGGTGTCGAGCTGACGTTTATTGCGAAGCACCTCAGTTTTCTTATCCTTAACGTTTTAATTATGTGATTTTAGTGTGTTTCCAGATGTGTAATACACCCTCCGGTCACTAATATAAGCAAAAAATCACTTTTTAGATACATTCAATTAATAATGTATGTGACATATAATAAAGACCACATACATCATTAATTGAATGTAACTAAAAAGTAGAATTTTGCTTATATTAGTGACCGGAGGGTGTATAGTATAGGTAATTAATATTTTTGAAAAGTGGGAGGGAATACAAAGAATCTAGAAAAATTTCAAACTCAAAGGTCAACACTCTGCCTCGATTCTCTAAGCAATGACTTGTTCGCCTAAAGAGTGGAGGAAAAAAGTTTTAGCCAATCAAAGGCCTTCTAGTCCAGAAATCATGGAGGTGATGGGTGTAATATAGGAAATGTATTTAGCAGAAAAACAGTGAAATTCTCGATATCCAATTCCTCGCTATACATATCATTTCCCATCACAGAAACTGAAAGTGACATTCATTTTGAAACAAATTTTTTTGGCTAAAACGACACTCATTTTGAAACTGGCTAAAGCGACACTCATTTTGAAACGGAGGGAGTATATAAATGCATGCATGTATAACATAACTCTTGGCCATTTGAGCATCACCGGGATAAATCTCCTTTTCTTATGAAAAGAATTTATCTTGAAAATCATTGTGTGAAGAAATTGGAATATGATAAAACTTTTCGTAACTTCAATCTAAGATGCATGGTATCAATTAAATGTTATAAATTATAATGCATTGCAAAATAAGAAAAAGAGAAGCTTTGGTCTTGAAATTCAACAAACTGATTCTTTCCGGAATAGGATGATTCACGAGGCAAAACTGCCCTACAATATTTATATACTTTTACATTATAGTCTTAGACTTTTTAACACATTATAATTATGGTCTATGCTTATGAGTTCTAACTCGTGGTAAAAATATCGAAATTGTTATCAGGGTTCGAACCCCGACTACTCCACTTATGGATGTGAGTTTCCAATGACTATTGTCATTTCGTCTGTCTTCCCAAAAAAATTATGGTCTTTGAGTATGCTACTAGACTAATCATTGAGTTTGAATGAATCGAATTCATATTCTTTTCATGAGAGAGGGTCATGTTTGTTTAGAGTCCTGTTAAATACCATATTATGTTAACCATACGGTTGAGAAAGGAAGGAGATGTGATTATGGCTGTGTTTGGTAACACAAATAAGCTAGCTTATAGTTTGTTGGACTAGCTTATAAGCTTGCTGGATGAAAATGTGGTATGTTTGGTAACAAGCTATTCTCATGAGCTTATAGCTTTTTTTGAAAAGCTATTTCAAGTAGCTTTTTAGCTTATAGCTGATAGCTTTTTACATTTTCTTCCACTTTTAACCTTTAATATTATTTTTTATAAAAATAAATTGCCCACTACAAAGGAAAAAACTGCCCACGTTCCTTTTTTTTGTTGTTGTAGAAAACAGCGCACTTAGCTACCACTCTATTATTCATTTTTCTTTAATTCTCTTTTTTTCCGTTGATTTTTATTTTTTTAACTCTAGTTCTTTTTTTTTTTTAGGATTAATTCTAGTTCTTTGAAATATTGTTCCAAAAGGCACACATTCTATTGAACTTATATATTCATATTATCATTTTTTTTCTTTTGACTTATTTACTGATTCAAATAAAAAGAAAAAATCATTAAAAAAAATATAAAAATGAAGTCAGACAAGATTTGTTAAAAAGATATATCAATTAAATTCATAAATCACAATTTTCATTTTGAAGATAAAAAATACTTTGAAATAAATTAAATATTTAAGATAAATATATAAGTTTTTTTTTTGTTTTGAAGGAAGATAAATATATAAGTTGAAAATATTTATAAATGTAATTTATAAAAAAATAAAGATGCATGTACTTTTATGTCATTTTATATTTATCGCTCATTTTAAAAGTTAATTTTACCAAACACTTTAATTTCAAACAGCTAGCTTTTCAGCTATAAGCTTTCAGCTATCAGTCATCAGCTATAAGCTAGCTTTTCAGCTATCAGCTAGCTTATCAGCTATCAGCTAGCTTATAGCTTGTTTTTATCAAACAGAGCCTAAGACACGTTAGTCCTTTGTATTTTTTTCGTCTGGCATGGTGACGTGTTCGTTAAATGTTCACATGACACTGATAGAGTGTTTCATGGATAGTGACACGTCATAAGCGGTATTTGTACATTTTTTGAAAAAACTATTTGTTTTTTTGAAATCAGATTTGGCAAGGGATACCTTTTTTTCCTCTACCATATAACCTTCATCTTCTTCCTCACCTACACAAAAATAGAAAGAGTAAATTACACTCCACTCCCCTCAAAGATGCTTGAATTACATTTCTCTCCCCTCTTATATTAAAATATACACTTCTCTCCCTACTTATTCAAAACATTATAATTTTTTTTTTTAATATGTTTTGAATAAGAGAGGAGAGAAGTGTATATTTTAACATAAGAGGGGAGTGGAGTGTAATTCAAGCATCTTTGAGGAAAGGGGAGTGTAATTTACTCAAATAAAAATGATGGGAGGTAGAGTTGTATATTCAAATCAATGGACACAAGATAAACCAATAATTCATGTGTGAAATCAAGAAATAGGTAATTCTAAAATTTCATTATGAAAGGATTGCAATTATTAGAGTTGCTAGAACTAATGCTAATTTTGGAAGAGAACTCATCTTTTGCCCTTTGTCAAAAGGTAATTGAATTGCTATTTTGGTTTCCCCCCAATTTTCCCAAATTCATTTTCTCCAAATTTTTAGTATTTACCCCCAAATTTTATTTTAGGTTTATTAAATTGCTGAGTTCTTGATGTTTGGATTTGCAAGATCATAACTATAATTGAAATTTCTTTATCAAGACGTTTGGAAGGTTGGACCGGTGAGGAAGAAGGACAATAAGAAGATAAGTCCATGTAAGGTGAAGGAACAAATTGCATCATTAGATCAAGATGCGAAAATTGGTGGCGATGATATTTGAATAGCAAGGGTAATGATAGAGAAATCGCATTGTTTAGCCCATGACAAAATCAAAGAAGATGTGTGAAAGACAAGGTTAATGGATAAATTCAAACTAAGTATGTATGTATTGTTGGTCTAAAATGATTATGTATCATTGAATGAAAACGAATGTATGAGGTAAATCATGTGTGTCAATATGTAAGTTTTCGTGATGATCGAGTTTAGACAAAACCCCTTTGAAGTTTTTGTGAATTTGTGGGATCCATGAAGAATTGATATTAAACATCATATTGAATAATTTCAATATTGTGGAGATGAGACCAACTCATATTGAATGAACCATAATGGCTCTCTTGATTCAATCTTCTCTACTCTCATGTCTTTTATTTTTTTTATATATAGATCAGAAGTATATCAAACACATACATAATTTTCTTTTCATTTAGATACATATTTCAGGTTCATTTGAAAATATAACTTCTTATCATTTCAGATCAATTGATTTATGCATAAATTTTTTTTTTCAGATAGTCTAGTGACTAGAATTCACCTTTTTCATGGTGAATAAGTAGGGTGTCCGGAGTTCGAACCCCAACCTCTATATATAACAATGCATGTCCATGTCAACTGAGCTATGCATAATTTATATTGTACATGAATATGACACAATTTATTATTATTTTTTCATTTGAAAATATAACTTCTTCTCATTTGGGATCAAGTGATTTATCATTATCGGTGCTGACCCATATAAACATCTGAAACGAATATGTCGGTGCTTTTTAGGATGAATATGACACAGTATTAAAAATAAAAATAAAATATGATACACTTTAATATATAAAAAAACTATTTTGGCCAATACAAAATTTAATTTTTACTTCTTTCAAAAACAAAATTTAAATTTTTACTTTTTAGGTGTCTCGTCTTTAATCGTATTAACTGTTGCCTACATAAAAAAAAAGTATCAACTGTTTACTTTTTATTTTTTTATTTTTTTTAGGGAAACTGTTTACTTTTTATTCTTCTTAAAGAAAAACTGTTTCCTTTTTATTTAATTTTGTATAAATATTAACTGTTTCTTTTTTATGACCTAATTATATATACACACCCAATTTCATAGAAAAAGTATTAATTGTCTCGTCTTTTTTTTTTTTGAGGAATATAATACAACTGTCTTGTCTTTAACAATACTATTCTAAAAAAAAAACAATAGTATTAACCGTTTCCTATATGTATGTTTTATCTAAATATATATACATATTATAAGGAAAACAATTAAAAATTGTTGACCTTCTTTCAAAAAAAAAATTAAAAATTGTTGACCTTTCAAAAAAAAAAAGTTGTTCGCATTCTTCCAAAAAGCATCTCCCACTGACTATTTATATCTTCATAAAAGTCTTTATAATTCAACCATTGTTTTATTTTATTTTTTTGTGGTGGCCGAGGTTCGAACCCCGGACCTTTGCATATTTTATGTATTGTCCATACCAACAGAACTAAGCTCACGAGGACATTTCACACTAACTCTTGATAAAAAAGATTTAGATTTTATATTCTTAAAAAGATATATACATTCAGATTTTACATATTAATATATAAGGTCTAATAATTCGAATTTCACCTTAACGATTTAGGTTTTTATAATTTAAAAAAGACCGTATTAAAAAGTGTGTTTTCATTAAAGAGTACGTTGCTATTACTTCTCTACTATAAAATTGTAATCACGGATTGGGAAAAAGCAACAATTAAATTTCAAACAATATAATCTTAAGAAAATGTTTAGATATTGTTAAAAAAAAAAAAATGTTTAGACAAATAAGGTAGATTTTCTTGATGTATTGAGGGTTTTGGTTTTGTCCCCCCTCTCTTTTGGTTTTTAATATATTTTTGTGGGGGTTGCTTTCTTGGCAAGTTTCCTTTTCCCTTAAAAAAAAGAAAAAAAGAAAAAACAAGTTTAAAGAAAAATAAAAAGAATAAATGTAACTGGAACAAAATATATAACATCCAACCAATAAAATATAATGCATGTTTTATTATGAATTCATGAAGTAACGAGTTTACATTCAATATGGCTTGGTACAATCAACAGGCTTAAATGTAACAGTATTTTGAACAAGATTATTACCAACCAACAAGTTCTGTTGAGCCACGTTTCCAAAGATGGCTCTTTGAGATGGGATAAAAGCCAAGCAAGCAATCCCATCAGCAACTTTAATAAAGGTACTAATAGAATACAATTTAATATCTGCACCTTTAAAATGTGCAGTGATTAAAGGAGCTTCAAATCCATGATACGCAACATTATAGCAAAGTTTAAATGTACCATTTGGATCCTCAACATGCTCCAGATTAATATATTCTGCTACTGCTGATTCAAATCTATAATAAACATCATAGGGCAAAAATGTAAATGTTGTACCAGAATCAATTATAATGTTACCCTCATTATTACCACCATATGTAGGTCCTCCAAATTCTATTAATTTGCCTCCCACAGTAAATGATTCCAATGTTAAGTAGTAACCACTTTGTGCATATTTTTTTACTATAGGAGTTGTCATAGCCTCATCACCATAAACCACCGCGGCATCACCGAAATTGAGTTTACTCGTTGAGTTAGACAACCATGGACCCAAACAATAAGAGAATTTTCCACCAATTGATGTACCCAATTGAGATGGAAGAGACATAGGTCCGCTTCCAAGGCCAACTATACCAGAGCTTGGGCCATGAAACGTCCCTGTATTTCTGTATCCACATCCTATCATTGTTTTGGGAAATGAAACTGAGTAGCCGGTGGTGGAATCTAATGTAAGAGTCTCCACACTAAGATATCCACTACAAAAAATTGCGTGAATTGCGGCGGCTAAAAATCGTTTATTGCGGCGGTTTTAGCCGCCGCTATATACCACACTGGCAGTTTCTAAACTGCCGAAATTTTTCCTGCCACAAAGTTTAAAACGGCAGTTTAATACGGACCGCCATGCAGACTGCCGCAATACGCATTGAATATAATGGCGGCTAATTGTTGGTTAATACGGCGGTTTAAACCGCCAGAATATACACTTTTCACAACAAAAGAAAGTGCGCATAGTGGCAGTTTGAACTGCCATAATAGCCATTTTAAAAATAAAAAAAATTACAAATAGTGGCAGTTTGAGCCGCCACAATTGCCTTTTTTATAAAAAAAAAATAAAAATAAATAAAGACCTGAACAAATCACCTAAATAACAATTATTAGAACTAGTATAAATTATTTTTATACATAAATTGTAATATTACAATGTGTAACACAGTCCAGCAACCTCATGAACGTTTATAAAATAAACTTAAGCTCTTTAATTATGTTGTAGAGTTTATCTCTGATCTCTTCCATGTATGTGTGGTCCTCCTTATTTCCCTAATTTTATGCTCTCCTTCAAGTTCTCTTCTACATGCACACACATACATATAGATCAAATAAGGTTCACATAATGCTATTTCACAAAACAACAATAGCAACTTGATAAAAAATAATGTATTAAAAGAGGAACTAGAGTTTCAAAATCAGCCTCTCATTGATCAGTTGTCTTTCTATCAATAACTCCCCAAAAGGAAAGAGATGCAAAACTATATAGACTATATAACAGGATGGTAATACATAACACATAACTGAAAAGCAAGACTAAGTGAAGAATAGAAAAACACCAATTACTAAACCAGAACAAGAGCTGCCATCAGAGAAATCAAATTATATGAAATAATGTTTGGTGAGTCTTTCTGATTAGATGTTTAGATAATAGAATGAGATCTTCTAAAAAAAAAAGGATAATAGAATGAGATGAAAAAAAGGAAAACAAACCTGATTAGTTGAGCTTGATGCTTTTGAAATAATAGCACATGCCTACATGACAATAAAATATTTAATGGCAATATCAGGAGTCAAGACCATTGATTCTAACTATAACAATATGAGGAAAGCTAATCTAACACGCACATCAGGTTTCTCAAGGAAATAGATAATGCCAAATGAGCCACCTAAGTATGGTACCTACAATAGTGAACTTTTATCATGGAAATGCAGGTAATGAAATTTTAAGCAAGCCATATAAGCATATAAATTTGTATAAGGGCACTGTAAAAGTACATGATGCATAGTAAAAGTAAAACTTGATATAGAAAGTTATCAATTTTACTTACCCAAGGTGCCCATGCTAATCCAGAAAGCCAAGCCTGCACCAAAATATATTATGAAGAGAGCTTATAGACATTAGGAAGCATGTAATAAGAAGTAAAAGAAAGATAACTTACATATGTTGTTGATGCAAGTGAGGCTGAGCATAGAATCACTTTCTCTCCAACCAAAGTATTAAGTATTGGAGGCAACACAATCTAGAAAGCCAGCTTATTATAGTAGGTACTTCAAACTAGAAACTCAACCTAACCATAACCAGCTTATCAAACATTAAAAGAAGCCAGATTAAACTCTA
The DNA here is from genome assembly GCF_051527215.1 of Medicago sativa. Taxonomy (NCBI): domain Eukaryota; kingdom Viridiplantae; phylum Streptophyta; class Magnoliopsida; order Fabales; family Fabaceae; genus Medicago; species Medicago sativa. The sequence continues at coordinate 29,686,940 of NC_140756.1, read as the reverse complement.
AAATGAAAAAACTGATATAGAGCAAAGAAAAAGAGACCAATATGATTATGGAAAGAAAGGTACATTCAATTCAACCTAGATTTATTATGAGAAAATTTTGTTATACACTTATCCTTATAAAGAAGAATCGCAGAACAAACTAGCTAGCTTTCTTTAACTATAATCATTACAATCATTAGTATGGAAGGATCAAAGGAAAGAAATTTCTTCTGAGAATTATTATACCTCAGAAAAGATTGAACCAATTTCGACCATCATCAGAAGTTCTGAGAACCGATTTTTGTTAAAGCCAAAAACAATTTTCAAATAGTACTGCATATGAATTATGAGTCTGTTAATTAAACTATGGAATTAAGGTAAAAGAAATTACTCAATTAAGTACAAGCTTTGAAAATAAGAAATAACAGAACTAATATAATTGTTTAGGATTCATCAATACAAGTTCAAAAAAGTATTGATACTTAACATGAGAAATCAACCTGAAGATTACTATTTCCGCGACATTCATTATAGATTTGTATCTTCGGTTAAGAACATAAAAAACTCTAGTACAGAAGCCTAACTCTTTGTTCATTGTTGAAGTCCATTTCACAATTTCAGCTAGGAAGAATTGCAAATAAAGTGGACAAAAGGTTAGTACAGAAGCCTAACTCTAGTGCTATTGAAACCTGAAACCAATAAACCATAATTAAGATTCATAACCGAACAGAAAGTATAATACATGTCAAACATAAAACAGTCCATTCACAATTACAAAACCCCAATACATAAAATAAATACTGGAGCTTTCAGCTATGCAAAACCCAAAAATATAAAAATAACATACAATTCAAAGTTAGTACAAAATAAACATATAACCCAAGTTTTAATTGAGAAGGCCTTATTTCCAGAATGAAAAGAACACCACACATTTAGAATATAAATGTTAAAATTCAAAACAACAAAAAGCAACATGAAAACCCAAAATATTGCACAGCCTAGAATCTCAAAACTGATAAATCTTTCAGGTTTAACTGAATGAGCAAACAGAAAAAAATCATAAAAAGAAAATGAAGTACCGTATCTGGTGGAGATGGCCATGAAGTTAATTGAAGTAAACATATTCAATGGTAGATTGCAGAGTAAACAAAAGCCCCAACCTGATTCAGAAATTAAACAAAACAATTAACAAGAACAAATTTCAAATCTAAGGAAGAGATAAAGAATAGAATAAATTTCCAAAATAGATATAGATAAGAGATAGAATTATATATTTTAGAAATTGCACACCCCTGATTAGATCTGCGACAGAGGTTGGCTGACATGCAGAGATGGCGGCGAGCGGAGGTGCTTGGATCCGAGAACAGGAAAAGGTTTGAGAAATCACAAAGAGGGTCGTTTGTTTGAGGGGTGATCGTTGAGGGTTTGTGGGCATGTGAGTGGAGAGGTTGAGGGTTTGTTCAGATCGAGGGTTTTTGTGTGTGTGTATGAGAGAGAGAGAGAGAGAGAGAGAGAGAGAGAGAGAGAGAGAGAGAGAGAGGAAATTGCAAATTTAGAGGGTTGGTGAAAAATTTAGGGGGAAAAAAATATTGAATGAATTTAAGAAAAAGTGAGGGAAGAAAAGAGAGGGATAAGTTCACCAAAAGGGGAAGAGGGAAACTAAATTTAGATCGTGAATCTAAAAAAACATAATCTGGCGAATACTGGTAGGTGAAACTGCCATAATGCGCGATGTGAATTGTCAAACAAAATTTTGTCTATAACGGCGGGTCAAACCGCCGGAATATACCGTAAATAGTGGCGGCTTCAAAAACTGCCGTTATATACGGTTTAAAGTGGCAGTTTTAGTTGACCGCCGTAATAAACCCGCCGCTATTTCCCAGATTTTTTGTAGTGATCCTAGTGAAATTGATCCATCCATATACTTAGAAGTATATTCACAAAAACCTAGTGCATCACAAGAGGTAGTTCTCATTGATTGACATGTGTCCGACAAGCAAGGTATGTTTTGGTAACTTGATGATAATGAAGGGTCAAATATAGGTGTGATTTGGGGGTAACATTGTTCACAATGCTCACATTGAAGCCAAACAAGGTCACTACCTGTATCAACAATGCCAAATACCTTAAATGGTGGGGTACCAATCGAATAACTCATGAGATACTCACCTTTATCAGAGTTTACGGTTGATTGAGGTGTACTAGTGAGAGAATATTTGTAGAAATGGTTGACACGGTTGATGGAACGACGCACAGCGTTGGCAACACTTTCGTATTTGTTTTGTGTAGGTTGGTAGAATGGTGATTTTGATGAGTCACGATGGATGAGTTCAAGAGTGAAACCATTGTTTAGAGCATGAGAAAGAGAAATAATGAAACAAAAAATGGTAAAGAAAAGAAGTGTAAGAAATGAATGTGCACTCATTGTTGAATTGTGAAAATTTGTTATCACTTTTATTTTGTGCAAACTATCTACGTTCTAATTTATGATCTATAACTTAAGTTTGTGTTTATGTATGTTCTTCAGAACGTTTTTATAAGACTCTTTGTGAGATTGTATTGCTGGAATCACGTAGGAAATAGTAAAAATATGGTAAAATGTTTATGAAGCTTTATTATAATTCCTATCTAACATTAATGTGATTTTATTTAAAATTCTACCAAATTTGATTAAAGGTGGTAAAATTTCATTCAATGAAATTACTTTTTGATTGTATTAATTGATTAAATTCAACTTTTAATACTACTTTGTTATCTCCATAAATGTTTTTTTGAAAGGCTATTTTCGTAAATATAATGTTAAGGTAAATGGTACCGCACTACTAATTTTAAGAAACACATTTTAAACATTATTTTAGACCATCTCTCGTCAAATGTGAGACTCTTTAACACACTCTCTTAGGTGACAGGTAGCTCGATAACGGAAACATAATAATAGATGGTTTAATAAAATCATGGAGAGCCTCTGATACCATTTTAAAATATGTAGTTGGGTCAAATACAAGTTCATAAAACTGGTTTATAAGATGATGATTGCTCGCATTTATAAACATATCTTCAAGTCATTTCACATCCAATACGGGACTCTTACACTACTAAATATGATAATTTTATTGTTGGTTTCTTGGCCACAATGGTTGTTAATTGTGGCAGGTGAAACTTAATTCTTAGTGGTAAGGTATTTATGCCTAGTTTGTCTTTTGATTTCAATGCCCGGTGGAGTAATCCATCTCTTTGTATTGGTTATTCCACGAGACAATGCCGCTTGTTGGCTTTATTTCTTTGCATGGTTTTATTTTATTTGTACTTTGACTTTTTCTTTTAATTCCTTGATATACACACCTTGTGTTTAGCTTGGTCTCATTGGTTTCATCCTTAATATATTTCTTTTGGCTTCTTCAAAAAAATAATTGTGGCGGGTTCGGATGAACTTCATAAATTTAATACTCCCTCCGTTTCAAAATGAGTGTCGCTTTAGCCAAAAAAATTTGTTTCAAAATGAATGTCACTTTCAGTTTCCAATGCAATAATAACTTTTTCTTTTCAATTGTACTCTCCAATTAATACTCAGCACACTACTTCCAAAATATTACTTTTAAAACTAACCAATAGTTAATAAAGATAATTTGGTAAAATAACCATTCTCTTTCTTTTAATCATTGCATTTCTTAATATGTGTGTAAACACCTAAAACGACACTCATTTTGAAACGGAGGGAGTATATATTATTATAATAGTCTCATAATTAAAAAAATATTAATCATAAACATTAATTTATCATTTTCTAAAAAATAATTATTTGAAATATTAATTTCTTCTCACCCCTCCCACCAAATACTTTCTCTCCCCTCAAAACTTCCAAGTAGAACTTATAAGACGGTAAGTCAATCTTATCCAACTTTACCTTCATAATAATAGCGATTTTAAATTGGAAGCATCGAGTTAAGATCATCTCCGGTTTATACTCATTCCATTTGTTCCATTATCGAAGTTTTGGTGTATAAATATTCGACTTATGTCTTCAATTATAAAACTATGCCCATTTATATCATTTATTTACTTCAAAACAACAACAATGAACATTTTCATTTTATTTACAAAATGAAGAAGATCTCAACCCAAAGGATTACTGACATTGATTTTGGCTTGAGACGGATATGAAATTGTTGTAAAAGTAAAATAAGATATCATACAATGGAATATACTAATAAATTTAATATATTCCATTGTATGATATTTTATTTTCAACCATGTTTACAACCATGTTTTTATGAATAAAGGAAGAAAAACACATCTGGTTACATTTGTTTTTATGAAATTGTATGATATTTTATTTTCAACCATGTTTACATTTGAACTAGATGTCAATTTTTTTTTATGAATAAAGGAAAAAAAAACTCATCTGGTTTATATTTTCTTTAAACTTTTCAATCTTGTTTAATGATTATACGTAATCTTATTTTGAGTATGTACATGAAAACTCAATTTAAGTAGACTATGTAAATTAAGTTTACATATGTACCTACTTAAACTGAATTTAAGTTAACCTCAACAATGTTAATTAACGTTAATGCGTGCGCGCTGCACCATCAAATAACCATCTTGTAGAGTTCATAACATATCAACGTTGCACAAGAACAAAATAGAAACTCTAGCATCATTGAACAAAAAGAAGAAATTCACTTACTTATATGCAATAGGGTATGGATGAAAGATGTTTTGATTCACACTTTAATCTTTTATAGAGATTGATTGAACATCCATGATTGTTTGTGGTGAAAGAGGGTGAAATTTTAGAGTAACTATGAATGAAATCAAGGTTTAAGAAAATTTATATAAAAGAGCGATTTTGATATTATTGTAAAATTTTAAGTAAATTTGGGTATAATCAGAAATACATAGATGTTGTTGTTAGGGGTTTCAACGGATGTGATGGGTTTTTCGGAGTGGATTTGGTGTGAGAAGCAGACGATAGATGTTTGTATTTTGTTTATGTGGTCATTCACGATGGAGTGAGGTTTTGGCTCAATTTTTGGTTTATGTTGGTTAGTGGGGTTTTAGCTTTGGTTTTGGCGTGTTGATTTGGTTTTGGAGGTTTGTTTTTTATTGGCGTTTAAGATGTACAGTATATGCATTTCCTTTTGGGGGTTCCGTCTATATACGACGTCCTTGCTTTGTAGTTTTTGTTTGACCGGTCTCTATTTGTCTTGTGCAAGGACTTGGTTATTAATAAATTTTACCATTAAAAAAAAAAATTAAGTTATGCACATCGTCACCCCTTAAGCATTTCTTTCATGATATGCTTGTCTTTCAAATGCCAATAGGAATTGGCCCCGCCTGTTTCTCCCTACTTTCATTCTTCATTGATGCAATTATATGCACCACCATGTTATTTTCTGTCTTTTTTTATTTTTATTTTTTAGCGATACCATGTTTCTCTCATGATCATGAATATTCATTATGAGTGTTGCTATTGACCGGGGCATATTTTATCAAGAATTTATCACGAACAGGTTTTAGCCAATTAAATTTTTTCTTGGCCGGAAATCAAGGTAATTGATATAATTTAAAAAAGGTATTTAGCAATTAGACGGTCGGGAAATTTTCACGATACTATCTTTCGCTACAGTCTACAACTATTTTTTCCCATTCATTATTCATGGATGCAATTTATGTTTTTTATTTATGTCCAAATATGCTCATTAATTTCCCATCATTGTGTTTAAACCATTTTTACATGTTTGGCTTCTTTTTTATTTTATTTATATCCTATAGGTACATGGGTAATGATTGGAAAATTCTACTGTTGAGAGTTTAAAAGACCATGAGATAGTTGATATTGTGTCTAATGATTTAGAAACAAATTTGGAAAGTTCTAAGTCACATGAAACTACTTAAAGTTTATGAGCATCAAAATATTTGTCCTGCTGTTGGTATGGAATTCGACTCCATTGAAGGATGTGAAAGAATTCTACACATCGTTTGCCAAGAAAGAATGTTTTGGAGTTCATATTCGTTAGACTAAGCAAAATATGTGTATGTTTGTATGCGCTAATGAAGGTAAACATATACACCCTCCAGTCACTATTATAAGCAAAAATCTATATTTTAGATTCATTCATTTAACGATGCACATGGTCTTTATTATAGACCACATACATCATTAAATGATTGAACCTAAAATGTAGTTTTTTGCTTATATTAGTGACCGGAGGGTGTAGTTAAAAATGAAAATGAAGAAGAATCCAATAATTGTATGGGAAAAGTAAGAAAAAACATGTAAGAGAAGTAAATGGGTTATAAAAAGTATAAGCAATATTGTTCATAGTTATGCAATGATTAGTCCTAAGAGCGTGACTTATTTGTGGTGTCATAAAAAAATGAGTGTTACTAAGAACCTTTTTGAGAATTTGATGAAAAGGAATACCTGCAGGGAAAGTTGCCAATGTTTCATGGTGGAGATAATGCTTTTTTCTGGTGGGGACTGCTGGAATATCTTAGACATCTTAGAAGAAAACATTTTGATGTGGGAAATGCTCAAGCTGTCTTTAAGTACCTGCAGGTTTTTTGAGTGGTCCATATTGCACCGACAGTTTCTATATGCTCCACGACGCACATAAACTTCTATAAATAAGTCTGCTTGGTTCAGTTGTTGTAAAACACAACAAAAAACTTTGAAAAATCTTCCGAAAGATATGAACATCAAGAGGTTGCTATGAGCTAGATCTTGATGACCTGGCAATATATCTTTGTCAGTTGGCCAGGCAGCAAGATCTATCTCAAAACAATCCTCTTGAAACATCTTGTCTTTCATCATTATGTTGCAGATCTAATTCGGAAGAGATTCTTATGAACTTGATCCAGGTGACCTGCCTATCGAAATATGTCAGTTGGCAGGCCAGCTGAATCAAGTACAAAAGCACCTCTTCGAACACCTTCCAGAATATTCATCACTTTTGTTATTGTATAGTTTTAAGTTGTTTAATTACTTTTGTTTAATTACTTTTGTACCTTTTTCAAAAAAATTCCTATGTCATTCGCCATGAAAATCTACCAAAAATGAAACTTAAGTACAATTGGTGCTATTCAGATTACACAATCTGAAAATATTTAGACAGGTCGAATTGTATTATTTAAAAACTCTCAGACTAGGTGGATTGTGGCGTTTTATCCAAGATTTGGACGGTTTGTGGTGTGTTTAATGCATTTTTGTTCAGTTGGACCATGAAAAATGTTTCCTTTGACTATAGTTATGGTCTAGGACTGGTTTAAGGCTATAAATAGCCTTGCAAGCTTCATCAATTGCATTCATTCTTCACTTTTTATCTTTTCTTACGTTTTCTTAAAAAAAAAATAGTTTTAGGAGCGTTTATGATGTCATGGTCACTGCTACCCGTTCATAGAATCTCTGTCAATGCTTAATAATTTATGCAGGGATTCTACGACGATCAGCAGAGACCTTTTCCATCAAATTAAACATAAAATATATAGTTCGTGTTTTTTTTTTATTCTAAAATCTGAATTCCCTTAACAATCTAGTTCAGATTGTAAAATCCAAACCAGAGGTATTTTGAAAAAAAATATAGGGCGCGGCGAAAGGTAGTTGGGTGGAAAAAGTAATAGTTTTTTTTTTTTTTTTTTTATGGTTTTGTGTGTGTGGCCAAATATATTTATTTAGATTTGTACACAAGTAAATATACCTTAGCATGGTTTCCATATTATTTTGACCCATTAAGCTCACATATCCATATTCATCCCAAAATATCCCAGGATATTCCCATGCTGCAAACCTTTTATCCACCTTTATATTTATTTTCCAACAACCTTCCTTCATTTTTATCTATTGAAGATTGCTTAAGTTTTAATTGAGCACAGTAAATCTAGATTAGGTGAATGCATTAAAAGTTTCAATATGAGTGTCATTTTAGCAATAAAAAAAAAGTTTCAAAATGAATGTCATTTTTCAGTTTTCAATGCAATGTTAATACTACCTCCGTTTCTTTTTAAGTGTCACTTTTTAATATTTTACACAAACCAAGACACTCAATAAATGTTATTTTTTCTTATACAATAATCTATACTTTTACTATAATAGCCTTAGTCATTTAATATCTTATTTCATATATTTCTCTCTCCACAATAAATAATTAAGGGTAATGTTGGTAAAACAACATTTATTGTTGCATTGAACTTTGAAAGTGACAGTTAAATAGGAACAAAAAATTTCTCCAAAAGTGACACTTAAAAAGGAACGGAGGGAGTATTTTTTAGGCTAAACTGCACTTTTCACCCCCTAAGTTTCAAAATGTTGTGATTTTGGCCCCCTATTAAAAAAAATTAAAATTTGGCCCCTTGCGTTTCAAAATTGCTGAGAAGACGCCACGTGTCCCAAAAAAGGGGCCATAATCGCACCTATTTGTAAAGATAAGGGGTCAAAAAGCATATTTCCCTTATGTTAGGGGGTTAAAAGAGTATATTTCCCTAAACATGGAGGGTCACTTTTTAATTTTTTTTAATAGGGGGCCAAAATCGCAACATTGTCAAAGTTAGGGGGTCAAAACTACAGTTTAGCCTATTTTTTATTACAATTATATCCTCCAATTAATACTATGTACACTTTTTTCGAAGCATTACTTTTACTTTAATCGAAAACAAACCAATTGTTAATAAGCATCTGGTATCACCATGGTCTTATATTTGTCGTTACATTTTCATGTGTTTGGATTAAGAGTTTAGGAAGGGAGGAAAAAAGAGGTGAAGTTTACTTTTCTTTTTTAAATTACAGACAATATAAATATATATTTTTAAATAAATTAAATGTGATTGAAATATTATATGATCATTTATCATGTTTTCATTTCAATTTTTTTAAGAACATTCCATAATGCCCGTAATTTAAAAAAGAAAAGTAAGCCATCACCCTCCCCTCCCCTCCCAAACTCTCCATCTAAACACACACTAATATCTTGTTTCTCCCATGATTAAGTACTTTCATTATTCATTGATGCAATTATATGCACCGCCATGTTATTTTCTCTTTTTTTTTTTTTTTTGATAGAAATGAGGGCGTAAGCCCTTTTCTCTTTTTATTTTTATTGATGCCCTGTTTCTCTCATTCTCATTAATCATTATCATGAATATTCATTATTCGTGGATACAATTATACGTTTTTCTAGTTCTTTTATTTATGTCCAAATATGCGTATTATAATTTCCCGTCATTGTGTTTAAACCATTTTTACATGTTTAGCTTTGGCTTATGTTTTTTTTTTTTTTTTTCTTTTCATATCCTATAGATACATGGTTGATGAGTGTGTGAAAAACTCTACTGTTGAGCTTTTAGATATTGTGTCTAACGATTTAGAAACAAATTGGAAAGTTCTAAGTCACATGGAGCTAAAGTTGATAAGCATCAAAATATTTGTCCTACTGTTGGTGTGGTATGGAATTCGACTCGTTTGGGAAAAATTTCGGTAAGTATACCAAATCGTTATCAAGTAATAAAATGATAAATGAATGTTGCATCCACATGGATTATCGTTTTAACTAGACAACTAGTGTTACTTATTGATTTTTTTTTTTGACAAATAGTGTTACTTATTGATGAAACTATGTTTTATGAGAAAATTTTCAACCATGGAGATAGTAAAACAAAATAAAAAGAAATTAAACAAACTTGGAAGAAAAATTATCCCGATTTTTAACAAATCTCCGGCAACAGCACCAAAAACTTAATATACCGCAACTGCATGATTTTATCGTCGTAATAAAAATATCGATCCAACAGGAAATGTGAATCTCAAGACTATCTTGTTCCCCTCAGGATGCAAATAAAAACTAGTATTTTTGGTTTTTATGAGATGAATGATTGGAAAATATTTTAGAGATATGCATTGATAAAAATGCCTTGGAATCATTGAAGTTCATCGTTATAACTAGCATTCCAAATTATATTCCATTCTTTTGCCTTCAAAATGCAGGCCTAAGGATGAGATATATCTTTTGTATCATTTACCCTATTTTTAGCAATAAAAAAGTGTCTCACCAACATGTCTCCCCATTCTCATGTCTCATGGTTTCCATGCTATTTTGACCCATTAAGCTCACATATCCATATTCATCCCAAAATGTCCCAGACTATTCTCATGCTTCAAACTCTTTATCTAGCTTTATATTTCCAATTTCCAGCAACCTTCCTTAATTTTTATTTATTGGAAGATTGCCTAAGTTATTATTAAACATAATAAATCTAGATTAGGTGAATGCACTTCTTAAACATATTTAAACATAAGAAAGAAATTGGGATTATGGAAATGTTGTCATAAGACTTCTTTTCATGATCCTTTATTCGTCATAAGAATGAGCTACCTAAACAAAAAAAAATATATATAAACAAAGTAAAAAAAACAAGACAACTTTTTAAAATTAAAATTCAAGTACAATAGCTTTTTGGTGGTCACTGATGTCAATCCAAAGCAAGATTAAGCCTATTTACAGGCAAGAGATTACAATATTTATGCATAACTCAATGGTTACATATTTAATACTACAATTACACAATGATCATTCAAGTGCCAAAAGAAAAACCACAAAAATTGAAGTCATTGGGTTGTTCCGGCTGTAGCCACTCACTACGGCTGGCCATAACAGTTTGAGATTTTATGGCTTGATCAATTGTCTTCCCCCGTCATTTGGTAATGGTTTTAGAACTTAACGTTGTGAAATCAGAAGTGTTGCTAAGTTAAAATCCACATCGAAGGGTTTAACATAAATCTCTTGTATTTACCTATTTATTCAAAAGAAAATAAAATATAGTAAAATACAAATAAAACTCAAATAAATTTTTTAATTTATATAATAAAAAACATAACTGAATGTATTGTAAATTATTGAGTTATTACACTGACACACGCACACACCAATGTGGGGTATCATCTAGGTTGTATTGACAAGGTTGATTTAGGTGTTTTCTTTGCAATCCATATCTGATGGACACTGTGCTCAAGTTTTATTAAATGCACTCTTTCATAGTTCTTGGCTAAACATTAAGAGTTGTTGTTGAATTCTTGTTGTTGCATCACTTGAGGATGATAACCTAGAAATATGTTGGTTATTACCATTGACTTTACCCTTATTTTAGTCATTCTTTGGGCGGATGCATGACCTATTCCTTCTTATCTGTGTATAATGTAGTCTTTTGTTGTTTCAGTCATCTTTTGATTTTTTAATCAAGTCTTAGAAGCCTTTTTGCTGGTTAGTCTTGATTGGTATTTATGAAGGAAATTGACAAATGCACCAAATCGTAACAAGTAATAATGTAGTAAGTTTATCGTTCTTCACAGGGATTGTCGTTCAACTTAGAAATTACGAAATCTTATTTTAAAGAGTGGAATTAAAAGATATTTGAATAGGTTTGCGGTTTAATTTCCCTACTCAATGCGAGATTAATTAGGTTTATGATTCAGATATTTAATGGCAGTTAGGGAATCCTTGAATCCCCTTCCGTCTTTGTTGGAATTAACTTAAAAAACAATCAGCTATGTGGTACCAACGCAACAATAACCGTCCCCTATTTGATGTTATGGGGACGGTTATTGAGAGTTGCTTAAAATAGTGTTGCCTAAACCTTAAATTGTTGTAGTGGGTGTCTACTGATGATTTATGAAACTGGTATTTAAAACTCCATTAAAGATCTTATGACAATTTGTTAAATAACTCCATTAAAGGAGTTATTACACTGACACACGCACACACCAATGTGTCGTTCCCCAAAGAAGAGAGTATAAACCTTATATTTCAACATAAATTTCATTAACATAATTGATAAATAAGTAATTGGTACTGTTAGGAATGGATAAAGAATTTCCGGTTGTTAACCCTACTTTTCATCTACGGAAAAATTTTCAAGATTACTGATGCAGATTTTCAATTGAAAAAGCATTAAGAGCGGTACAAATTTATTAAATCGGTCACAAGAAAAACATAACTGAATGAAAACTTCATTAATTGAATCCAACAAATATGAAGGGATTCATCTCAGAACGCTAATCAAAGAGGTTTAGTTTCAAATGGCAACATATCATAACAAAACAATAGAAAAACATACCCTAGAGAAAACAAGAGGAGGATTGAGATCCTCTGCCTTGGAACTCTGATGTTTGACCATTGTCTTGAACCGCTAGCTTTTTGAATGAAAAATAATGTGTTTAAGAGTCTCTATTTATAGCAATGATTACTTATGGTTTTAGAGAATAAAAGTGAGCTTTTTCCACTATTTTAGCTTGAAAAACAAGTTGCTGACAATTTTTGCCCGCAGTTGTGCGCAGATGGCACATATAAAGGTGTAAGAGGTGCATGGCCTATGCGCAGGAGGCGCATGGGGCAGTCTCTGTGTGCGAAATCTTGTGTTTTCGTCCCGTTTTCGACCGTTCTTCCGTTTGGAAACTCCTAGGAACTTGAAATGAATTTTCTTCACTTTGTATTGTCGTATCTTCTTAGAATGTGACACTTTTAGTTATTCCATTCTTTCCAATTATTTTAGAAACTCCTAGCTTAAATATGTTTTTAGTCTCTATCATAAGTATACCAATTGGAAAGAATGGAATAACTAATGGAAACTCCTAGCTTAGTTCTTTAAATGTTGTATCTTCTTAAACTATCATTCTTGTACTTGTAATTATTTTAGAAAGCTTTTCTTGAAATGTAAGTTAGTCGAAATTATTTTATTTCAAGTTAAAATTTTAAAGTATTTTCCCCAAGTCAATTTCCGTTTGAGAAGAAAGTATTTAAACTCTTATCATTCAAAATTAGAACGTTACATCTAAAAAAAAACCAATTGGTATACTTATGATAGAGACTAAAAACATATTTAAGCCTCATCATCATCATATTTTCTTGTAGTGTCGTATTCTAAAATGGAGCATAATAATATTGGAAGATATTGTTTGCTACATAGAGTCCATGCATGCTATTTACATCATAAAACATGCAATCTTTTTACTCATCAATACGGATATAATATATCCACTATAAAAAAAAATTACATGGCTAAAGAATGGGCTTTCCAACTATATTACACTTCAAGGAAGGAGAATATGCGTTGATTATTTAGCCAAACTTGTAATAAGGTTTACTAATGATCTTTCAGCAGATCTTCGATTGCTGCTTATGGCGGATATCATGGATGTTGGTTATCATCGGGGACAATGATAATTAATTTTTATGTTTTTCTTTAGTCTTTTATCTTGTAAGCAAAAAATATTAATAATCGAAGTAATGGTGTGTTAGTTATAGAAAATTTTAATTCTTTTAAGTTTTGACGATATAATATGCTTTCTTATTTAGATATATATTTTTTTTAATATTTGTCGTTCAAAGAATAAATAACATTTCTGTGAGTGTGTAGTGATGCCTCTATTCTGACCTTCAATGTATTTTATTAATACATCAAATAACATGCAGATTATTCTATTTTAAATTCAAGTAGGGAAAGTAAACAAAGTCTACAAAAGTCATCACATTTTGGTACAATCACTAGGTTTAAAGGACACAGTTTTTTGCTGAAGATCATAACCAACCAACAAATTTTGCTGAGCCAAATTTCCAAAGATGACGCCAATTTGAGATGGGGCAAAAGCCAAGCAATTAACACCATCAGCAACTGGAACAAATGTGCTAATAGGGTGCAAATTCACATCCGCACCTTTAAAATGTGCGGTGATTAGAGGAAAATCATATCCCCCAGCTTTAACACTATAGCAAAGGTCATATGTTTGACTGGGATCGTCAACACGTTCTAATTTCACCAAATCTACCACAACAGATTTCAAATTAGAGTAATCATCATTTGTTAAAAGTGTCAATGTTGTACCTGAATCAATAATGATGTTACCCTCATTTGAAGGTCCTCCAATTTCTACTCTTTTATTTCCAATACTAAATGCTTCCAATGTCAAATAGTAAAAGGTTATTGGGTCTTTTTTCACTATAGGAGTTGTCACAACCCCGTCACCAGATACCACAGCCGCATCTCCAAAATTGAGCTTGCTCGTCGTGTTTGACTCAGTGTTTGTCACAAAAAACAATGGAGTTAAACAATAAGAGAATTTACCACCAATTGAGGATCCCAATTGAGTGATAAAAGATGCGGCTCCACCTCCAAGGCCAACTATGCCAGAGTTTATGCCTTCATAAGACATAATATTGTTAGTTCCACATCCTATCACAATATTAGAAAATGAAACTGTAAGTCCATTGGTGGATTCCAATGTAAGAGTATCAACACTAAGATCTCCCTCTGAATGTGAATTATCCCCATAATAAGTAATATTCACAATAATTTTTGTCATTACACGAGGTATCTTCCACAGATTGACATAGCTTTGATGGGCAAGGAATATTTTTGTAACTTGACGATTTGGACGGATTAAACATAGGACTGGTTTGGTTGTAACATTGTTGACAAGGCTCACATTGAAGCCAAACAATATCACTACCGGTATCAGCAATACCATATAACTTAAATGGTGGAGTACCAACTGAATAGGTCATGAGATACTCGCCGTCATCAGGGATTACAGTAGATTGAGGCCTATTTGCAAGGGAAACTTTGTAGTAATGATTGGCACGGTTGATGGAACGACGTGCGGCATTGACAAAATATTGGTATTTGTTTTGAGTAGGTTTATAGAGTGGTGATTTTAAAGTGTCGCGGTGGATGAGTTCAACACTAAAACCATTCTTTTGAGTATGAGAAAAAGAAATAATGAAACAAATGGAAAATAATAGAAGGGTAAGAAATGAACGTTTGCTCATTGTTGCTGTAATTAATGTATAGAGAAATAATGATATCAAAATTTTGTTACAATATTTATGTTTTTCGGTGCCTTTTTATAGACTATCCGAAGGAAATGAAAATTAAGTAGACAGAATTGTTAATTGATCTAAAACTATCTACATTTAATGGGATTTAACATAATGCTAATAAAATGGGTCGCAAAGAGCCACTAGTAACAAGAACATGAAAGACACACCAACAACAAGAATTACAAAATGAATCTCATGCAAGCTAAGGGATTTCGCCACCAATCATGATAATTAAAAGAAAAATTAACCATCTTTGTCTTTAACCACAAAAATGATTGCAACATAACTTTGTCGAGCATGTGATGCAAGTCAATTGAATTTTGGAAATTTTATGAAACACAATGTAAAATTTATTGAAGATGTATTCGAATCTCACATTATTAAGATTTTCAAGTTGTTGCAGGTATTAGAGTCTAGTTAAGAATGACGACATAGGATTTTGACCCAAGACTCATGCTAGACATGAGTGTGGATAGTGAGATGTATCCGAGTCTGACATTGCTAAAATTCTCAATTTGATGTATATATGTGGTTGTTACAATCATTTATTAGGCACGTTTGATTTCTAAAGAACATTGGATTTGACAACTTTTTTTTTTTTTTTACCCTATTTGATTTAGAGACTGATCATGAAACCGGACAAAACATTGTCTTTCGTGTCCCTTACTAAAGCATGAGGCAATTTTCATGCATAGTATAAACTATCAAAATATCGAAATACCATTTTTTTATTTTCCAACATATATGCCTCTAGACATATATGTCTTGTCATGTACTATTATGTCGTGTCCAATACTTACTGTTTCGCAAATAAAATGCACCCTCAATGTCTTGGCATTCTACTTTTAGTTTTGTTTTGTTGCGGTGAGGTGTCATATATGAGTCGAGAGGATCTAGAATATCTTAGTTGATAGCTTTGTAATTGCCTCAGGAAGATAGCAAAATTAATCATCTTGAATGAAGATAACTCACATTTCTATATTACTCGTCATCACCGGAACTCATTCAACCATTGATTTCCTTGTGTTTGAGCACGTAGTTTCTCGGTTAATCCTTGGAAATCAATTTTCACGTCCCAATGGGTATCACTATCAGCCCTTCCACAGGGTACTTACCCGTGGAGGTTGAGATGTATGATCCATAATAAATTGAAGCACTAGAGTGTCGTATGCTACCAAACATGGCTGCATCGCGATAAAAAATGTTGTCTCTAAAAATAATTCTCATACCAGACTTCAATGTAATCAAAATAATTCTCAGAAATTGATTGCAAGTCATGGGTTCCAAAAACCTACCCTCTAATTTTTTTTAGGGAAACATGCTTATAACATTTCATTAATAATAAGAGTTTCAATACAATTAGGTATATCAAAATAAACGGCGGGACTATAAAGACGTGGCTTCTCTTGCAAGAGCATGAACAATCGTGTTGGCTTGTCGCCTAACAAACTCCACCCTAGAGTTAAAACAGAAAGTGCTAAACAACGAACGACAAGAAGAAATAATGCAACCAAACTCGGACAAGTCGTTCCTGGTAGAGAGGAAGGCATCAAATGTTTGGTTAGAGTCTGTTTCAAAATCCACGTTGTCAAACTGCATGTCACTCAACCATTGCAGAGCGGAGTGCAACCCTAAAGCTTCACCCACATCCACCGAAACTATACAAGGATATGCAATAGTCTTAGCCAGGACAAAAGTACCTTCTGAATCACGAACACAAATACCAATACATGTGCGGTAGAGGTGAGAAGAGAAAGTCGCATCGATATACATTTGTATCTTCCTGACATAGGAGGCTGCCACGTGGTTCTATATTATGTTGATGCGAGGTGGAGGCCCCCATATCAAGGGACGTTGTTGGTTGATGAGTCGAAATCGATGCAAGGACATCCGGAGCATTAGCCAAATTCCAATCTGCAACCATGTTCCTAGCACGCTCCACAACCGTGTCACTTGTTTCTGTTACATCATCCCAAACTCTGAGATTGCGGTGTTTCCAAATGCTCCATATTACAGTTGATAGACGTTGTGTTAATTCAACAGACAAATTCTCTAACAGAGAAAAGATAGCATTCGTAGCTGAAGCAGTATTGGAGAGGGCGTGTTGCACAAAACCCCAAAGACCGGTCCTATTCCAAACTTGTATAGCAAAAGGACAATAAAAAAAGACATGCATATGATCTTCATGGTTGGATGTGTAACTAGCACAGTTAGTGGGGCAAACAACACCTTTGTCCAACAAACGGACACGAGTCGGTAGACAACCACGACACATGCGCCAAACTAAGTTCTTGACCTTCGGTGGAACCTTAAGATTCCAAATACCAGACCAGTACCCCGGACGCCAGATATGAGAGGAGTCAACTAACTTTGTTACACATAACCTGTAAGCACAACGGACAGAGTAACGACCGTGCCTTTCCGCTTTCCAAATAATTCTATCCTCCTCAACTTGAGAAAGAGTAGCGTATGGAGTATTTTGTCGCAATATCATCACTAAAAACCTGTCTAACCACCTGTTCATTCAAGCTTTTGTCATATAAATTCATCAAACTATTAATGGTAAAATTGTGAACAAAGTGAGCACCTAGAATATCACTACCGATAAACTCCCCATTTGGCAAAACCTACCCTCTAATTGTTTAATCAAATTTCCACGAAGAATATAAAAGACACATTGTTGAACAAACAATCAAGTATAATAAAGTTAGTTCCACGAATATATCTTCAAGTTGGAGCGATGTCTTCATTAAAAGCTTCAGCTCCACGAATATATCTCCCACTGTCCCACAAGATCCTTTCAACATAAAAAGTTTAAGGCTTAATTGCACTTTTGGCCCCCTATCTTTCCAAAAGTTGCGGTTACATCCCCCTAACTAATTTAAATACAAAACAGCCCCCCTAAGTATTGATTCTATAGCAGTTTTGGCCCCTTGGTCCATTTTTGACTTGGTCTCTGATGACGTGGCACCCAAACCCCTTATGTTTGGTGCCACGTGGATATTTGTTTTTTTTTTTTTAAATATTGCAGGCTTTTTTAGCTTTTTTAAATTGGAGGAAATTTTTAAAAAAAAAGGAAAAAGAAAATAGAAATCACGTGCCCCAATTTCCCAAAATCTTCAACGGTTAGATATTAGGGTTTAAAAACCCCCAATTTCCCAAATCTGCAAATCGACCTCAATCCACCTTCTTCTTCAACCTCAAATCGATTTCCTCCTTCTTCTTCTCCAATCGTTGTGCGTGTTTCTTTCTTCTTAAATCGATTTCGATTTCGATTTCGTTCTGGGCTTCTGTTTGTTCATCTGAATCACATAACTACACAGTTTTTGCTGGAAACCAAAAATGATTGAATATTCATCTTCATCGGTTAGTGGCTCAACATTGAAGCACAGAACCAAGTTGGTTTGTTATTGTGGTGTTGATTCACCATTGGTGACTGCTTGGACTGATGAGAATCCAGGGAGAAGGTTTCACGGCTGTGGAAGGTATTTTGTCAGAAGAAAATGCAATTTTTTTAGGTGGTATGATCCTGAGGTACCTGATAGGCAGAAGAAAATAATTCGAGCACTGTTGAGGAAGAATGATGAATTGAAGAAGAAAGAAAGAAGTTTTGTAATTGTCATAGTTGTGTTAGGAATGATGATGTTCATGTTTGGCCTTTTAGCTCTAGGGTTAGCTATGAAACAAGGTTGATTGTTGTTCTGATGTTGTTAAGTTTTAAGTTGTTTTTTATTGTAAAGAAGCTGAATGATGTTGAATGTTTGTAACCTTTGATTTCAGTAAGTTAATGAAAATGTTTGTAACCATTGATTTTGGCAAGTGAATGAAAAATGTTTGTGGTTATGAGCTTCTAACATATGCAAGATAATGACATGAAAATATGACATAGAGGACAGAGTAGAACACATAACAAAAAGTCTGATATTATGTCGCAAAATATCATATCCAAAGTAACAGAACTTAAACTAATGTGTTCCAAAATAACACAACATCAAGTTTCAAAACTTCACTATTACAACCCAAAATATAATGCCAACAAAACAGTACTTAAATTGCATTACACTCTAAAATATAGAATAGGTCTCGACAGGCATATCAAATAAGTGGCACTACTTCTTGTTTACTAACTGTTGTGTTCCAATAGGCTCCATTTCATCAGGCTTTCTCTTCACACCAATGTTCCTGCACTTCTTAGGCACCATGAGTATGTTGTCCCCCACTATTTCTGCCTTTACAATTGGCACAGAGTTGCTTTGCACAGAGTTGCTCAAAATCTTCTTTGGGTCAGTTTTGGTGACAATGTTGCTTGCAGATGGCACATTGTTGCTTGCAAGTGGTTTGTTGATGACAGTGTTCAAGCAAGTTGATGGTGGTCCAGAATTGGTTGCAACAGGTGGTGCAGCAGTTGGTCCAGTCTTGGTTGCAGCTTATGTTGCTTCTGTTGTGGTGCTTGCAGTTGGTCCAGTCTTGGTTGCAGCTTGTGTTGCTTGCTTCTGTTGTGGCCCAGCCTTTTTCCTTGGTCCTTTCTTCTTAGCTGGCCTTTTATTCTTGGGTGCAGGTGGTGCTTGAGGTTGCTGAACAGTTTGATTGGTCTGAAATATGCATAATACAAGTTAAATACATATGACAGTTGCATATTTAACACATTACAGTAAAACACATTACATTTTGTACCTGATTCTCCCCTGGTGCAAGCATCCTGTCACCAAGTTGTTTACCATAGCATGTCCTAGCATTATGACCAAGCTCACCACATCTTCCACACTTGGGACTGTGTTGATTTCTTTTGGGCACATATTTACTACTACCAGCACCTGATTGAGAATGTTTAACCTTCTCATCATTACCTTTTTTTCTTTGTTTTTTGGGCCTACCTGGTGCCCTTCTGACATATGGTGGCAAGATGGGTGGAAGGTCAAGTTTTGGCCATAATTTTGGTCCATTACAAGGCAGTATGAGGTTGTTGTAAGTATCCAAAAAAGTAGATTTCCTATATAATTTCAAGTTAAATTGTAAGCCCTTTCTAATGTGTTTTATAAACTAAAATAAAGTAAAAGCTAGAGTAAGTGTACTAACCTGTACCAATGAGCCACATAGTTATCTGGATTTTTCTGATTATACCATATGCAAGCAATTGCATGTGGACAAGGTATGCCAGACAGATCCCATTTCCTGCAGCCACATGAATTTTCTCCAAGATTCACAACATATGAGTCAGTGTCATTATAAACTGTAAATCTAGCATAATTATTATCTCCACTCCAATTTGGAGACCAGCCCTCAGCTTCCTTCTTACACCTATCCAACAACTTGTTAATCATTGGACAAATTTCACCATCATACCTCAACATATAGTCTCTAAGTTTTACTATCCTATCTGTGATATACATTTTCAGCCCATCAACAAGAGATATAACAACATTCTCTCTTATATCAACTATTGCAGTATTAAATGCCTCACACATACTGTTTACTTGTAGATCACAACAAGTGTAAGTACTAAACCCAGCCCTTGACCAACTACCTACAACATGCTCACTCATCTCCTTCCAAGCAGCTTCATTAATGTTCTTCAAATTCTCCATTGCCTTGTCATAGGTTATAGTGGATGAAGTCTTTCTACGGTTAGAAGACAAAATCACTTTAGAAATGATGAAACGAACTAACCAAACAAGTTTACTGTGAATTAGGATAAATTTGTCGTGTCTTGTCTTCTTTTGAATAACAAAATAAATTTTATAATAAATTCTCCGCAAGTTTTAAAAAAAATTATTAGTTTATAGTTTTCTTGAATAAAATGTTTATAATTTTTAGGATAAATTACATTTTTGGTCCCTTAACTATTTAGGTAGTATCGCTTTGGTCCCTTAATTAAAATTCGATTTATTTTGGCCCCTTAACTTCTCACTGTTACACATTTTGGTCATTTCCGTTAGTTTTAATTCAAAAACGTTAGGTTTTCTTCATTTTCTTCTGAATTTTTTCTGAGATTCTTGTTGTTGAAGGTTGATGGAGATGATATGAACAGGGAGGGAGCTAAGTGTGTTAGATATGGGGCTGTCACCACCCTTAAAATATACAATATTATAGTAACCCCTAATGTATATAACTCTTCGCACCCTGTATATTTATCCAAAAAAAAAGTGTTCGCCCCTATTATATATATGATATACCAATTAATAACTAATAATAATAATTATTGTAAATTTGTCAAAAATAATAATAATTATTATTGTAAAAAAAAACTAATAATAATAATTATTACATTGCAGTTCTATTAAGCAAACACAATATTAACCAATTTGCTCTCTAACAATCTCACCCCTTGACAGGTACTCGCGATAAATGGTCATTGTAAAGTTAAGTCAATTTAGCTTGTTCTATAAAAAGAGAAATGTTAAAGAGTGCTCCCAAAACACTTGAACCTGTTTTTCGAAAATGGAAATGTTAATGAGTATCTTTGAGAAACTTTTGAAGCATCTTAAATAATAAGTCTTTTATGAAAATTTGTGTATTCAAGCATTAGACCTTGAAGTATTTGACTTTTTTAAGGAATGATTTCTTAATTTAGAATCATTAAAAAGTACTATAAGGACACTCGTTAACAAGACCCTTATGAAAAAGACTAAACACTTGCTCACTTAATTTTTTGACATATTATGTATTTGATCTTTAAGTTTGACAGTCATTTTTGATTGGTTTTTAAGTTTTTTTTCTTATAAACTGGTCTCTTACATTGCAATCTGTTTGCACCGTTAAGATTTAAGTTATATTTCACTATTATATGTTCTCTTAGTTAGAGGCAAAACGAGTCGGTTTGAATTTATTTTATGTGAAAAAAATTCGAACCAATCAAAATTGATAATAATAGGCTGGTTTAATAAAAAAAATTCCCATTTTATTAATTAAAAATAGGATGGTTTGATTCGACCAATTGGATTGATATAGAAAAATTAATATATTATTTTTTTATTTTATACAATTATCAATAGCATAAGTTTTTTTTCTAAGGTGTAGTAACATAAGTTATTTATTATTGACATTATTTTATTTATCGTGTGTCATATTTTCGCCACCCTTAATAATTTTTTCTAGCTCCGTCCCTGAATATGAATATGAAAAAGATGAGACTTTGGGTAGAAGGCGGTTACCATCCACAAAGAGGAATTTGTTTTACCTTTGTTACTTATGTCCTCCACATCTAGCAGTTGTAGCTTGTTCATCTTTGTGGATGGTAACCGCCTTCTACCCAAAGTCTCCTCTTTTTCATCTTCATATTCATATTCAGGGACGCGGAGCTAGAAAAAATTATTAAGGGTGGCGAAAATATGACACACGATAAATAAAATAATGTCAATAATAAATAACTTATGTTACTACACCTTAGAAAAAAAAACTTATGCTACTGATAATTGTATAAAATAAAAAAATCATATATTAATTTTTCTATATCAATCCAATTGGTCGAATCAAACCATCCTATTTTTTTTTTTTTAATAAAATGGGTATTTTTTTTATTAAACCAGCCTATTATTATCAATTTTGATTGGTTCGAATTTTTTTCACATAAAATAAATTCAAACCGACTCGTTTCGCCTCTAACTAAGAGAACATATAATAGTGAAATATAACTTAAATCTTAACGGTGCAAACAGATTGCAACGTAAGAGACCAGTTTAGAAAAAAAAAAACTTAAAAACCAATCAAAAATGACTGTCAAACTTAAAGATCAAATACATAATATGTCAAAAAATTAAGTGAGCAAGTGTTTAGTCTTTTTCATAAGGGTCTTGTTAACGAGTGTCCTTAGAGTACTTTTTAATGATTCTAAATTAAGAAATCATTCCTTAAAAAAGTCAAATACTTCAACGTCTAATGCTCGAATACACAAATTTTCATAAAAGACTTATTATTTAAGATGCTTCAAGAGTTTCTCAAAGATACTCATTAACATTTCCATTTTCGAAAAGCAGGTTCAAGTGTTTTGGGAGCACTCTTTAACATTTCTCTTTTTATAGAACAAGCTAAATTGACTTAACTTTACAATGACCATTTATCGCGAGTACCTGTCAAGGGGTGAGATTGTTAGAGAGCAAATTGGTTAATATTGTGTTTGCTTAATAGAACTGCAATGTAATAATAATTATTATTAGTTTTTTTTTACAATAATAATTATTATTATTTTTGACAAATTTACAATAATTATTATTATTAGTTATTAATTGGTATATCATATATATAATAGGGGCGAACACTTTTTTTTTGGATAAATATACAGGGTGCGAAGAGTTATATACATTAGGGGTTACTATAATATTGTATATTTTAAGGGTGGTGACAGCCCCATATCTAACACACTTAGCTCCCTCCCTGTTCATATCATCTCCATCAACCTTCAACAACAAGAATCTCAGAAAAAATTCAGAAGAAAATGAAGAAAACCTAACGTTTTTGAATTAAAACTAACGGAAATGACCAAAATGTGTAACGGTGAGAAGTTAAGGGGCCAAAATAAATCGAATTTTAATTAAGGGACCAAAGCGATACTACTTAAATAGTTAAGGGACCAAAAATGTAATTTATCCTAAAATTATAAACATTTTATTCAAGAAAAACTATAAACTAATAATTTTTTTTAAAACTTGCGGAGAATTTATTATAAAATTTATTTTGTTATTCAAAAGAAGACAAGACACGACAAATTTATCCTAATTCACAGTAAACTTGTTTGGTTAGTTCGTTCCATCATTTCTAAAGTGATTTTGTCTTCTAACCGTAGAAAGACTTCATCCACTATAACCTATGATTATAGTACTCAAGGTTTCCAGTCCAAGATTTCACAAACCATCAATCTTTTCTAAGTCTAATACTCCCATCATTTACCCGGTTAGCCAACTTGATGAGTTACCCAACAATGACCGTGACATCTCACACATGTGAGGATCTAGTGTTTAGAGTCCCTACAAACTATCCCCAGTGTTAGGAAAGTCAACTATATTCTATGATTCTTGTTGTTATGAGAGTTAGTTGTATCCCATGATTCTAGCTGTAAATATGGTATCAGTTATAATAGTCAAATTAGAATAGCTTGATTGTAGGAATAGATTGCTGAGTTATAATAGCATAATCATCACATTAGAGATATGTATCTGTGTATATATTGCTTCTACGTTTCTGAATAAAATCACAACCAAATTATTTTCATCTTCTCTTTTCATTTTACATGGTATCAGAGCTCATGTTCCCCTTGCAGCCTTGAGTGACTATGTGTGTAACCAAGTGTTCTCCCGAATCATTGTCTTTCTCTTCATCTTTCCAAGTAAAGGTACACGATATCCTTTCTGCAATTTTATATCATATGATTGTTACTCACCACAACACAGATCCTTCATATCTACTATTACTTATGATGTTGAACCTACATGTTATGAACAAGCTGCCTCCCAGTCTCATTGGCAAATAGCAATGCAATCTGAGTTGGATGCTTTAGAGTCCAATAATACTTGGTCTCTCACACTTCTCCCTCCTAGAAAGCAAGCTATTGGTTGTCGTTGGGTGTACAAAATCAAGCGCAAATCAGATGGTTCTCTTGAATGCTATAAAGCACGGTTAGTAGCAAAAGGTTACACACAACTTGAAGGGGTTGATTACCATGACACTTTTTCGCCTACTGCTAAAATGGTTACAATTCGTTGTTTATTAGCTTTGACTGCTGCTCAAAATTGGTCACTTCATCAACTCGATGTCCACAATGCATTTCTTCACGGAGATCTTTCTGAAGAAATTTATATGTCTCTTCCTCCTGGTTTTCAGCGACAGGGGGAGAACCTTTTGTGTCGCCTCAATAAATCCTTATATGGATTAAAACAAGCCTCTCGCCAATGGTTTGCCAAGTTCTTTACAACTATTCAAGGTGCTATGGATTTATTCAATCAAAGGCAGATTACTCATTGTTTACATGTAAGAAAGGAAAATCATTTACTGCCTTACTGATCTATGTTGATGACATCCTCATAACTGGTAATGATCCCAATGCCATAACTGTTCTGAAACAGTTTTTGCATAATCAATTTCGGATTAAAGATTTGGGTGACTTGAAGTTTTTTTTGGGCATGGAGGTTTCTCGGTCAAAGAAAGCTATATTCATTTCGCAAAGGAAATGTGCTTTGGAAATTCGAAAAGATGGAGGATGTTTGGGAGCTAAGCATGTGAACTTTCCCATGGAGCAAAATGTCAAATTGTCAGATGAAGGAGAATTGTTGAAAGATCCATCCTCATATAGGAGACTTGTAGGACGCCTAATTTATTTGACTGTTACTCATCCAGATATCACCTACTCAGTGCACATATTGAGTAGATTCATGCATGCTCCTCGCAAACCTCGTATGGAAGCTGCCATACGAATATTGCGGTATCTAAAGAACAATCCAGGTCAAGGTTTATTTTTCTCTTCCCAAAATGATTTATCTTTGCGTGCCTTTTGTGATTAATTCGGATTGGGGAGGTTACCCAATATCCAGAAAATCAACTACAAGGTATTGTGTTTTTTTGGGATCCTCTCTAATTTCTTGGCGAACAAAAAGACAAAAAACAGTTTCTCTATCATCAGCTGAAGCAGAATATAGAGCTATGACAGGCACATGTTGTGAGTTGTCTTGGCTACATTCATTGTTGAAGGATTTGGAGATACTGCACTCAAAGGCAGCACTGTTGTATTGTGACAACAAAGGACCTCTTCACATTGCGTTCAATCCGGTATTTCATGAAAGAACTCGACATATAGAGATTGATTGTCATTTTATTCGTGACAAAATTCAAGATGGTTCAATTGCAACTGAGTATGTTCCTTCAGCAGAACAAGTTCCCGATGTGTTCACTAAACCACTAGGGAAGGAATCCTTTCTTACAATGAAGCGCAAGTTGGGAGTTCTTGATATCCACTCTCCAACTTGAGGGGGAGTGTTAGGAAAGTCAACTATATTCTATGATTCTTGTTGTTATGAGAGTTAATTGTATCACATGATTCTAGCTGTAAATATGGTAACAGTTATATTAGTCAAATTAGAATAGCTTGATTGTAGGAATAAATTACTGAGTTATAACAGCATAATCATCACATTAGAGATATGTATCTGTGTATATATTGCTTCTACGTTTCTGAATAAAATCACAACCAAATTATTTTCATCTTCTCTTTTCATTTTACACCCAGGTGTTTAAAGTCTCTTGATGGACGAAAGATGTAAATATTGGCAAGTGCACCAAATCGTAACAAGTAATAAAGTAATAAATTTATGGTATCCACAAGGATTGTCGTTCAACTTGGTAATTAGCGGAACGTATTAGAGAGAAAATAAAAGTAAAAGAGAATAAAGGGGTTGCAAGGTTAGATTGCCCTTCCCAATACGAGATTAGGTTGGTTTGATTCAGAGTGTAATGACGATTAGGGAATCCTTGTATCCCCCTTTGTCTTTGTTTTAATCAACTCAGTAAATCATTAGTTTATATCGTGTCTATTTGATTTAAGAAAATATCGTTTAAAACTCTGTGATGTATCTGAGGAAGTTTATTTAAATATCCCCACAATTTAACCAATTACAATTGCAGAGTTTCCTTAAGATGAGTTAAAAACCCTAGATTCATACTTATATTCCATGAAAAGAATTTAATAAAGAAAATATAGGAATGCTAACAACACTCTCTTTTGAGCACTCTCTTTAGCACTCACTCTTTTATTGGGTGAAATCAATGTATGTCCCACCACTTTATGTGGGTTCCATTTCCAAAGTGTAAGTCCTACATTGATTTCACCCAATAAAAGAGTGAGTGTTAGAGAGAGTGCTCAAAAGAGAGTATTGCTAGCATTTCTCAAGAAAATATGAAATTTTACTATTGCCAGGATTGGACAAAAGCAAGGGTTGTCAATCTTATCATCCGTCTATAGATCAATTTTCAAGATTACCGATTCAAATTCTCAATTGAAAAAGCATTAGAGACCAGGCATATATGAAATTAAATCTGACAATCGAAACATAAATTGAGTGAAAAACTTTATTAATTGAATCCAACAAATAAGAAGAGGATCATAGTGGAACTCTAATCAAAGAGGTTTAGTTTCACATGGAAACAATAAAAAATCATACCCTAGAGAGAATAAGAGGAGGATGGAGATCTTCTACGCTCTTGATGGTTGACCCTTGCCTTGTACCGTTAGCTTGCTCAATGCTTTTTTGAATCAATAAAAGTGTGTGCAAGGTTTAAAGAAAGAAAACATGGTTTTCCACTGAGAAACAACTTGGAAAACAAGCAAAAGACACCTCATAGCCGTCCCCCTTTCACAGGGCGCATGAGACCTAAAGGAATGTTGTCGCATGCGTATGGGCGCATGGGGCAATAGCTCCATTACAAATTTTGCAATTTTTCATCCCTTTTGAAAAGTGATGTAGTCAATCTTAATTTTTTCGAGTAACACGTTCAATATTTAATTTACAATTGAGTTCTTACTTGTTTTAATTTTTTTAAAAATTGAATATTGTTAGTTTTTAGTTATTTAATTTATTAAAATCCACTCCGACGACTAGATGACAATACTTCCATGTGATTAAAATTTGTCAAACGTATTTCAAATAGGAGAAAAAGAAATAGTGACTACGAACTCATAAATGACGTAAATGTTAGAGGCTAAAATCACACAGTTGAAAATTTGGGGGTTCCTGAACTCATAAATGACGTAAATGTTAGAGGCTAAAATCACACACAGTTGAATATTTGGGGGTTCCAAATCGAATAAATGAAAATGTAGGGAGCAAAAAATGCTTTTAAGCCTATAACACATTAAATTTTGGCTTAATTGCACTTTTTCCCTCTATCTTTTGCTAATTGTGCGATTTTGCACCCCGTCTTTTTTTTGAGCGATTTTGCACGCCATCTTTTTGCCCCCTTTTCTAGTTAGATGGACCTTCTTGTGTTTAATTGCACTTTTGCACCCTATATTTTTGCCAACTGTGCGATTTTGCTCCCCCTCTTCTTTTTTTTGAGCGATTTTGGACCCCTATCATTTGCCCCCTTTCCCCTCTTTTAATGATGATTTTGAAGAAAACACAATTGACAAAAGATGAGGGTGCAAAATCGCTCAAAAAAAAAGAGGAGATGCAAAATCGCACAACTAGGTAAAGATAGGGAGGAAAAATGCAATTAAGCCTTAAATTTTTTAAAGACAGATTGTCTCGTGCTTGGAACAGGTCATTACTCTGCTATTTAATCAAATTTAAGTTGTGTATAACATAGATATGGTATATGTACTAATTATTTAATTTTATTAAGAGTACACTAATTATTTATAATCTTTTATATTTTATGCTTAACTCTACTTATATCCCCTATTTTATCACTCTCACTACAATAGTTCCATCTTTATAAAGTTGAATTTTTTGGTCCTAAAAAGTTGTGATTTATCGCCCCAATTTTAAAAATTGAGATAAAATATCATGCCAACAAATTGATTTGGAAATAAGTACTATTTTCTTTAGTTTGAGAAAATAGGAAGATTGAATTTACGATTAAATCTATATTTATTACACCAGTTCATAACAATAGATATTGTAATGTGTAAAAATTCATATAAGATTTTTAAAGACAACGCAACTTCTGCTTGAAAAGGGCCATGATAGTGGTAATGAACAAAACCAGATGTGAATTAACTTCGATATCAATGAGACTAGACATAAAATGCAAATTATTTTGATTATCAATCCAAGGAGGAAAGTAAACAAAGTCTACAAGACCCATTACACTTTGCTACAATCAGTAGGCTTAAACGACACAATTTTTCGTTGAAGGTCATAACCAACCAACAAATTCTGCTGAGCTAAGTTTCCAAAGATGGAAAGGTCAGAACCAGGGAACCCAGAAGTAACTGCAAAAGCAAAGCAAACAACGCCATCTGCAACTGCAACAAATAAACTAATAGGATGCAACTTAACATCTGCACCTTTAAAATGTGCCGTTATTATAGGAAAATCATATCCATCTGATGTGACACTATAGCAAAGGTTAAATTCTCGGGTTGGATCATCAACACGCTTCAGTTTCACCAATTCCAACACAGCTGATTCCAAATTATTATAAACACCAGTTGGAATAACTGTCAACGTTGTACCTGAATCAATTATGATGTTACCCTCATCACCACCATTTGAAGACCCTTTAAATTCTATTCTTTTGTTACCAACACTAAATGCTTCCAATGTCAAATAGTAGAAAACAATAGGATCCTTTTTCACTATAGGGGTTGACACAACACCATCCCCGGAAACCACAGCGGCATCTCCAAAATTGAGTTTGCTTGTCGTGTTTGACTCAACCGGGTTTGGCAACAAACAATAAGAGAATTTTGAATCAATTGATGATCCCAATTGTGTAATAAGAGACGCTGGTCCACCTCCAAGGCCAACTACACCAGAGCTCGCACCTTCAAATGACATTGTATTGTCAGTTCCACATCCTATCACAGTTTTAGGAAATGAAATAGGACGTCCAGTGGAGGACTCTAATGTAAGAGTATCGACACTAAGATTTCCTTTTGATTGTGACGTATCACCATAAAAAATACTATATTCACAAAAAAAATTGTCATTACAATCGGCACCTTGTTGCACAGATTTACATAGGTCAGGCGAACATGGAATGTTTTTGTAAGTTGACGATTTTGATGGTTTAAACTTAGGAGTGGTTTGATTGTAACATTCTTTGCAAGGCTCGCATTGAAGCCAAACAAGGTCACTACCTGTATCAGCAATGCCATATAACTTAAATGGTGGGGTACCAACTGAATATGTCATGAGATATTCACCATGATCGGGGATTACAGTTGATTGAGGTGTGTTTGTGAGGGCAGTTTTGTAGAAATGATTGGCACGGTTTCTAGAACGGCGTGCGGCATTGACAATATGTTGGTATTTGTTTTGTGTAGGTTGGTATAGTGGTGATTTTGAGGAGTCACGATGGATGAGTTCAACACTAAAACCGTTGTTTAAAGCATGAGAAAGAGAAATAATGAAACAAAGGGAGAAGTAAAAGAGGCTCAGCAAGGAACATGTATTCATCGTTGCTATTGAGAGGTTAGTAAAATTTTGTTACAATGATTATGTTGTTGTCTAGTGCTATTTTATAGACTCTGGTGAGAATGTAGATAGACGCGTACATTCTTTTCGGAGGAACCCTATCCCGAAAAGTGGTCATTGTTCATTTTTATTTTATTTTTTGGTTATCTATTCAATTATTATCAATCATAAAACATAAGGCATTTATGTTGGTTTTTTTTTTGTCAAACATTTATGTTGCTTTATTATCACATTATATGTATTATTATACTAATTTTGACTCATATGTATAAAAGAAAAATGCTAGTTTTGATTTAGTACAATTTCATATCAGGTTTTCAACCGAGTTTGGTTAGTGGTTGTCATACCCCAAATTTTGACCACTTTTCTCTGTTTGTTCCCATTTTTATTCGTATTTTTAAAGCGGTTCAAATTTCTTTTTATTGTTCGTTTTAACCCTTTATCTTGCATTTTAAAGCAATTAGAAAGTTTTGTTCGTATTTTTTAAGCGTTTAAAGCTTTCCCCGTATTTTTATTTGATTAAAATCTTTTTGCACGTATTTGTCCGCGTTCTAAAAACACTGCATTTTCTTTAGTCATATCGGTCGAAATTTCGACAGAGAGGTATTTTAAAATATCTCATTTACCGAAAGGGACAATTTTTTTTAACTTCTTTTAAACTTATTTACTTTATATTTATTATTATTAATTCTCTTCATTTTACTTCCTATTTTACTTCATGTTTGTTTTCTATTCTATTTATTATTTGTTCCTTTTTTTATTATTCATTATTTTTGTTATTTTCTTTAGTCACGTTTCTTGGCCTTTTTCAAATTAATATTCTTTTATTTTTTTTTTAAGTCCAAGAGTAGTCTTTGTTTGGTCCTCTATAGTCTTTTGGTCCTGTACAGGTGTCTTCAGTCTATTAGTCCTTAGGCCCAATTTAACCTAATCTGTCAGTATAAATAGAAGGCCATTTATTGCATCAGTCACCCAATCATTGGCTCAGCCGCAGCCCTCATTTGATAAACCCTAATTTCTATCTTTTCATCTCCTTTTGAATCAAACACAGAAAAATCATCAAAAAGTATGAACACACAAAGAACACCATTAACATTCAAAGTTTTTTAGCAACTCAATTTCATTTTCGGATCCACAACAGAACTGAATTCATCCGCATCAGAAACCCTAATCTTACTCTCTCTTCAAAATCAAACACAAATCATCAATAATGTGAAGAACACATGAATTTCAAAAGCATTTTCCAGAATCATCAATAACCAAGTGTTGTTTCCTTTCAAATCGGACTCAAAGAACACCAAACAAGCTCAAAATCACATAAACCATTTTCTCTTGAAAACTATTTTCGGATCTGCTCTATTCAGTGAAATTTTGAGACAAACAACAACAGTAAGCATCAGATCTACTAACTTCGGGTCTCAATCAAAATCCACAACAACTGGACTCTTACCGACAGTAGCGGATTTGGAGCAAGGAGCAGCAAGGACTTGAAATTTTCTGAAGAACATATTCTCCAGATCTTAATAGGATCCAAAGAGGTAACCACTATTGAACGTAAACTTGTTTGATGCTGTGGATCTATGTTTTGCTTGCTTGCATTTCGTTTGAACCGAGAATAGCTTCCTTTTTTTTTTAGAATTCTCCTTCATGTTTTTCTCTAAAGGAACTCAAGATCTAGAATCAACGAAGGTTTGTTGGTAAAATTCCAGTTTCAAAAAACAGTGAAAATGAAATCGTTGTTCCCGATCTAAAGTCAAATAACATTTTGAGTTAAATTTTTTTTTTTTTCTTTTTCGACAAAACATGAAGGAAAGGTTGATTCGACACTGTCATTGTTGTTGATTCACTGTCGAATTTTTTTTTAGAAGAAGAAAGAAAGAACAATTACAGTGTCGGCATACAAAAGAAGAATAAGTTGTTCTCTATAGCTTGTTACCATGTTTAGAGTTTATGATCTATATGTGTTGCAAAGCTTGTTGTGAAAAACGTTTTAAAAAAAAAAATGAAGGAGATAACAGAAGAGAGAGCCGCGCCGTTTGTGTTAAGGGGAAAAATCTTTTGGAAAATGAAGTGGAAACCCTGAAATTTATTTTATATAGTGATTGACATTGGACCGGTTCGGTTGAACCGCTCCAAGTCCTGAACCGGTCCATGTCCAAGAGGCCTGACCTGCTCCATACTTCCCTAACTTACTCCTGCTCTCTCTCGGCCCAGTTTTAGTAGCTTTCTGCTTTTGTTTGTTTGATTGTTTAATGAACCCCCCTGCATGCTTGTTACACCTTTTGTTTCTTTAGAAATCTTTTACCCGCATTTTGGTTTGCTGCCTAGCATCGTTTAGTCATTTCATAACTCCTCTTTCGTTATATTAACTTTGGAGATGATTACTTGCAGTTTAAATGTGTTAATTTGCGTATCATGCATTTTTGTTCTTTCTCTTTTCTTTCTTAGAATGGTTTAGTGATTTAAAACTCTAGTTTATACATTTTCTTTTAAAAACTCCTACTAACATTTCGACTAGTTTTTCTCATATATATTCTCTGGTATTTTAATGATCATATTTTTTCCTTTCATTTTGTTTTAATGTTTTAAAGCTTCATATTAGCATATGTTTCTCTTTGGGCATGCGAATCCAATATTTCGTCATATCCGGTTTTACACCATCTTTAGCAACTTCTCATGCATCTTTTGGTTAGTGATTTTTTCAATCTGTGTTTTCAAAATTTGCATATGCCCAATGTCATGCGTTTTATTTGATATTTGTTTTCATATGTGATGGTCTTCTAAAACGTGTTGGTTCATGGTCTAATATTTTGGTATGTTTTTACTTTTGCATCATCTTTAGTATAGTCTCATGCATCTTTAATTCTTGCAATTTATCTTCAATTTCCAGTGTGTATAATTAGGTAAATGGATGTATTTTTTTTTTTTTTTACCATTGGTTTGTAGCTTGGTAAAGAGGTCATAGAATGTATCTAGGAATTTTTGTAATAATGTAGGTAACACAAACACCGACACTTGCACCGACACTATCACTTTATTTACCGCTTTACGCTCGCTTTATGTTTCACATTATTACGCTAGCTTTCCGTTAGTTAGAAAAATCATTTTTATCTCAAGAGATCAAATAAGCAAAAGTCAAATTATTTTCTTAATAAACCTTGGATCCAAATCCAAGTTGTTTTCCCTTTTTATTTTCTTAATCAAATTCCTAAATAAATCCTAATTAAACTTAGACTAAATTTCATAAATAAAATGAAACAACCTCACTCATATTTTATTCTTCTATACCTTGAGGTCTCGCAATCCTTCTTAAAATTTCTTTTTCAAAAATAATTAAAAACAACCTAACCCACAAAAATATTTTGAGAGTGAACTACGGTGGTTTTGATCCCTTTTAAGGGTACGTAGGCAGAGGCTTTATTCCTTTCAAATCGATCAAATAAAAATAACCAAAACTCCTACTTCTTCTCCCTCCATTCTTTCACTCATACTTTAATCAATAATTTTTTTCAAATAAAATAAAGTTAGAAAGAGGTTCTCACGGAGTACCGTGAACGACGCGGGTGCCTAACACCTTCCCGAATCGTAACCAACCCCCGGATCCAAAAAGGGTTTTTCAATCTCTTTTTCCCTTCCCAAGAATAAAATCGAGCAAGTCCGGTAGATTGAAGGTTCAAGTCCAATTAATGGCTTGACACCCAAAAATCTTGGTCTACAAAAATGGCGACTTCACTGGGGATCCTAAGCGGGTTTAGCCCACCTTTCTTTCTTTATTACTTTTGCTTTATCTTTTGTATATACTTTGTAAATGTTTATACGTGAGGGGTGAGAAAAGAAGTCCTACTCCCGGACTTGAGTGAAACCTAAGATAGGACGGAGTACGGTCATAGTGCCATACCAGGAGTAGTCCTGCCTATGTGTGCATGTGATATAACTCCACTCAACGTGGGTTCAAGAGTATATATACGTCACCATGAGTAGTCGTGATTGGCGTTATTATTTTTGAAATCCATCAAGCGTTGAGAACCTTTAGATCACCCTTAACCCATCTTGGCCATTTATTAGGACGTAGTGCGGAGACTAAACCAGGAGTAGTCCTGACTTTGGTCGTCACGCGATACTACACTCAAACTAGACTTCCTTACGAATTATTGGTCTAGGAGTTAATCCTACGCACCGAGATATTCATAAGGGTAGTTGTAAGTTGGGAACTTGGTAGAACCCTTGTTACAAGTGCAATTTGAAACCATAGTCCTTACCAAATGGCGTTACCTTCAACACCAATATTGTGAATCTAGCCCCTCGTGTATTCTATGTATTCTAGTATAACCATGCATACATGCATTCATCCATAAACCTTTTTTTCCATCCATTAAAAAAAAATGTTGAAGGACTTAGCCAAGTTTTTTGTAAACATCAAAGGTATGGACCTTGTAAGAATGAACACCAAGCAATACAATTTCAAAAAATCTTAACTAAGCTTTTGCTTTTGTTAAAGAACTTTGTCCTTGGTTTCGTTCTTACATTTTGAAAAAGGAAACCGATTGTAATATCTTTACAATTTTCAAATGAAACCGTGTTCCTCTACAATGTTTACAAATTAGCTTCGATAAGTCCTTCAAAAAAATTTGCATAAGCATATCATGCATCATTTTGCATTCATAGTTTCTAGCATGTGCCTCATACTTTGGTTCTTTCTACAAAAGGTCAATCCATCAGTCTACCCGCATCTACAACACTCGTGCAAATCAGAATGCATCATCTTGAACAAGAGAACCACAAGCTTCGTGAAGAGGTGACAACCCTCCGGGCCGAAAATGAGATTTTGAGGAACTTAGTATCTTTAATGACGGTTGCACAGAGTCAACCATTGTCTCTTCCTATTGGTAGCACTCAAGCTCAGACGGTTGCTTCCACTACCCCAATTTCAACAGTGTTTGCTAGTACTCCTCAACATGCTATGCTGGAAGGTTATCTCTGGAGTACACCTTTAAGTTCTAGTGAAGTATTTCGTCCTTGTGTCTCTAAGGTTCAGGTTCCTTTCATGCAACAGACAAAACATATCCCTCAACTGGGTCATTTGATCCCTCAAGCTGTTCTGACCTACTCAGCTCCTTTGATTCATGCCACTCAGCAGGGCCCTGGGCCAACCTATCACTCAGAAAATGTGGTCGCATACGACCGGATAGCTGAACTGGAAGAAAAGTTTGACAAAATGCAGTTGGAATTGAAAGCTCTTCGTGGGAAAGAACTGTTTGGGAAAAATGCTTATGATCTTTGCTTGGTTCCCAATGTCGTTATACCACCCAAATTCAAAGTCCCTAATTTTGAGAAGTACAAAGGGAACACTTGCCCTGAGCTTCATTTGGTAATGTACGTGAGAAAGATGTCTGCTCAAGTAGGTAATGATGAACTCCTTATCCACTGTTTCCAAGATAGTTTGACTGGTGCTGCACTGATATGGTACATGGGTCTGAGCAAGGATGATATCAAAATTTTCAAGGATTTGTGCGAGGCTTTCGTCCAGCGATATAACTACAACTTGCATTTGGCCCCAGACAGAAAGGAACTGCAGGCCATGACCCAAAATGATAATGAATCATTCAAAGCTTATGCCCAACGATGGAGAGATGTCGCCGAACAAGTCCGTCCACGTCTAGAAGAGAAAGAGTTGACCGAGATTTTCCTGGAAACTCTGGATCCGTTCTATTTTGAGCATATGCTTGCAAGTGCATCTGGCGATTTCGCGGATATGATGACCGCGGGCATGCGTATTGAAGATTGGGTTCGAAAAGGACATTTGATCAAAGAAGTTGTTCCCACTAATGGTTCAGAAGAGGAAGACCAGGAAATGAGTGTGGCAGAAATTCAGCCTCAACAACAGTATCTGGCTTATCATCCTGTGGCCGCTATTATGCCTGTCACAAATGCTCCGCAAAGTTCGGGTTATCAACCCCAGTTTCAGCAATATCCACAACAACCTCGACAACGCATTTCAAGGAAACAGATTGACCCTATTCCCATGACGTATGCAGAGTTGTTTCCAAAGTTGCTTGAAAGGAATTTGGTCTCTCCCAAGGCACCTCTACCAATGCCAGCAAAATTGTCAGCCCGGCATAGGCCCGACCTCTTTTGTGCTTTCCATCAAGGGGCACCAGGTCATGATATTGAGCACTGTTGTGCGTTGCAGAAGATAGTTCAGAAGTTGATCCAGAAAAATCTCATACCTTTTGAAGAGTTTGAATTGGAATATGCAAGTTAATCCGCTATCGGATCTTGGAACCTGATGTTGATGCATTGAATGTTTAGCTGCAATTGGGTCTTTGCTGATGTTTCTTTCTACTACTCATCTGTTTAATTAATATGTTTGTTTGTTGCTTTATGTTTTTCAAAAAAAATCCTTTCGTCCTACCCGAGACGAAAGGGAACTTGTTTAGGGCTTTTTGCTTTATGTATTTTCATCATTAATTAAAAAGTCGCTTTGATCCCGACTTTATTTTTATTTTGTGCTTTTTCTGGAAAAATGGTAATACAAAAAACCAAAAATTATTTTTCTTTAAATCATTTTCACATATCTGCATAATCATAATGTTTATATCAATAATCAAATCATGCATTAATAAACCCGTTGAACACTTTAGCCCGGTACTCTCTCTTGACTTTGAGTTCCCTGTGTCTGAGGCTGAAAAAGGGATCATGAAGAAGTTTCCAATAAGATTTATCGCCTACTGGGGCATCTTGGCCATTGAAGCTACAAATATCAAGAAAGATTGTTCTGAAGAGGACTTTCATAGGCAAAGACTGGCACGAGACGTTTCCATCTGCCTCGCAAGAATATTGTACTTCAAGTGCACACTTTAGCAGGGGCAACCCCCCCACCATCCCTCAGTATGCAGTATAAAGGCAGTGCCCCCACATGGAGGTCAAAGTCCCGTCAACGGAGGCTCCAATGAAAACAAAGCTGGATTGAATTTAAAAGTGTTATTGCAATGTGCCCTGTACAGTTATGTCAAAAGGATAAAGCAAGTATTTGACAAAGAAGGCTCGTCCCCATGAATGTCAAGAAAGTGGCTTTGTGCTCAAAAAAAATATGTTACCTGATTCCAGGAGCAAATGGATACCAAATTACAAAGAATGGTGACAAACTTGTATGTCCTGTGAATACCGATGCAGTCAAGAAATACTTTGTTAAAATGAAAAGCTCGATAAGTCGCAAACTTGAAAAAGTGGCTTAGGCAAAGAAAAAAAAAGCGTCTCGATGGATTGAAAACCCGAAAGGGCGGTCCATGCAAAAGTTAGAGACATAAAAAAAATGAAAATAAAAAAATATGTTTATCCTGATAGGTTGAAACCCGCAAGGGCGACCTATGCAAAAGTTAAGGATTATAACAAAGTAACTGCATCTGGTCGGACATGACTCACTTGGGGCATTCCAGTCGTCAAAAGACTTCCGACTTATGGCAAGGCATCTTCATCAAATCAAGTATGATTCATCTGGGGCATCTTAACTGTCAAAGGACTCCCGATATAAAGCATCTGCAGGTCAAAGACTCGGAACAGTGGAATTCAAAGTTGTTAGGGGGCACAATGGTTATTGTGTTCAACGTACCTTTTCCATATAATTACCATTTTCCAAACTTTTTAAAATCTGTGGAACCACGCCTTTGGCAGGTCACCACTCCTTTACATCTAATTTGAGCCTGTGCCCATTTATTTGAAATTCTCATTTATTCTGTTTGCATAATTTTCTTCTATTTTTGATGTGAATACTTAAAGCAAAAAATAAAAAAAATCTTTTTTAATGTCCTTTGAAAAGCATAAACAACAGGTACATCTTCTTTGAACTTATGAGTAAGAGAAGCATACATCAACATTCGTCCCAAGGACAGTTAAACTCTGCAAGATAGTTATGAACAAGTGCTGTGTGATGACCTCTGTCAAAAAAAAAAAAAGAGAAAAAGAATTAAAAAAAATAAAAGAGCTCGCTAAGTCGAAAACCCGAAAGGGCGGCTTAAGCCAAAAATGAGCGTCCCGGTGGATTGAAAACCCGAAAGGGCGGTCCAGGCAAAAATTAGGGGCATACAAAAAAAAAGTATATTCCCGGTGGATTGAAAACCCGAAAGGGCGATCCAGGCAAAAGTTAGGGATTCAAAAAATATATATACAAAAAAAATGAAAAAGAAAATAAGGACAGAGGCATCACAGTTCAAGTGGGTCGAATGGAAAGAAAGCACTTTGTGTTTGATTACAAATGGCGACTTCTGCCAGAATGATTGATTGATGAGTTTTACCCCGAGAAATGGCGAGTCCTGCCTATGGTTTGATTGACGGTGTCTCCCATCTGTGGTTTGATTAATGTATTTTATCCCTTAGAGATGGCGACTTCTGCCAAGTTCTTGTTTGATGAGTTGTTTCCCCAAGTGGATTGATTATGGGGCATTCTCCCCTCAGCAGTATGATTAATGGGTTGTTACCCGTGCAGCGGTATGATCAATGTGTCATTCTCTCTTCAAGTGGTTTGATTATGGGGCATTCTCCCCTCAGCAGTATAATCAATGGGCGCTTATCCCTTCAAGCGGTTTGATTATGAGGCATTCTCTTTTCAGTAATTGGTTATTGGGCCCTTCCCCCCTTTCAGTAGTTGATTATGGGTCTTGACCCCATCAGTTGGTTTGAATATGAGCTTTACCCCATCAGCTTGGTTTGAATTTGGGTTTTTACCCCATCAATGGTTAAGAATGCGGGCTTTACCCCATGAGTGGTTTGAAGGGCTTTACCCCGTCAGTGTTTGGTTCATCCCCAGTGATGTTATCCCCAATGAAGATTGCCGAGTGTTTGTACTGCGGTGTCAGTCCATCTCTCATCTTACCTATCCTCTCTTGTTTCATCAAGTTCACCTGTCATATACAGTCATACATTCATACATTCATGTACTCATACATTCATTCATACATATATTCATGCATATAAACATTCATGCACATATTGCATGCATACAAAATATCATTGCATTTACCACCTCGTGTCTTATTTCAACTGTATCTCATAAAAGCGTCTACCCTAGTGTGTCTGGTCCAGAGATGTCATTCATTGTAAGCCCGGTGGATTCCGGCGAACTCTTACCAAGCCCGGTGGATTCCGGCAAACTCATCAAAAGCCGAGTGGATTCTCGCAAACCTCTTATCAAAAGCCGAGTGGATTCTCGCAAACCTCTTATCAAAAGCCGAGTGGATTCTCGCAAACCTTTCATCAAAAGCCGAGTGGATTCTCGCAAACCCTTTCATCAAAAGCCGAGTGGATTCTCGCAAACCTCTTATCAAAAGCCGAGTGGATTCTCGCAAACCGTTCATCAAAAGCCGAGTGGATTCTCGCAAACATTTCGTCAAAAGCCGAGTGGATTCTCGCAAACATTTCCTCAAAAGCCGAGTGGATTCTCGCAAACCTTTCATCAAAAGCCGAGTGGATTCTCGCAAACGTTTATTTTGTTTCAAATGGTCAGTCCCAAACCACGGACGGCTCGTGTTTACCTGTCATTCCCTTAATATGTCGTCCCCAGCTTGTGTTCAAGAGACGTCACTAATCCAATACATAAAAAGGTCATCCTCAAGGTGTTTAATTCATAAATGTCACCAATCAATTTGTGTTCAGGTGGTAGATCCCATCCAATAATCACTTTATCAATACTAATCAATATAGACAAGCTTTATCTTCTGTACTTTTGTCTTTACCACGGGCTGTTGGTAATAGACAAGCTTTATTTTCCACCTCAAGTTTTGTTTTCTGTCTCAAGCTTTGCTTTCTGTCTCAAGCTTTACTTTCTGTCTCAAGCTTTATCTTCTGTCTGAGCTTTATCTTCAGTCCAAGCTTTATCTCCCGTCTGAGCTTTATAATCCGTCTGAGCTTTATGTTTCGTTCAAGCTTTATCTTCTGTATGTTCGTCATTACCACGGAAGTCGGTAATAGACAAGCTTTATCTCCCCAGTGATGCTCATCAGTTTGTTCCACAGTCAGTTTATTTTTGTCGTCTTTGCATTCATACTTGTATCGTTTGCATTCATATCTTTATATTCATTGCATTCTCAGCTTTTCAACTGGTCAAAATTCGGTGCACTTAGTATTTAAGTCTCTTCGACCCATCGATTTAAAAGTTTTCTTTCAAATCTTCGTGACGAAGAAACTTAAATAGGGGCATCTGTCATACCCCAAATTTTGACCACTTTTCTCTGTTTGTTCCCATTTTTATTCGTATTTTTAAAGCGGTTCAAATTTCTTTTTATTGTTCGTTTTAACCCTTTATCTTGCATTTTAAAGCAATTAGAAAGTTTTGTTCGTATTTTTTAAGCGTTTAAAGCTTTCCCCGTATTTTTATTTGATTAAAATCTTTTTGCACGTATTTGTCCGCGTTCTAAAAACACTGCATTTTCTTTAGTCATATCGGTCGAAATTTCGACAGAGAGGTATTTTAAAATATCTCATTTACCGAAAGGGACAATTTTTTTTAACTTCTTTTAAACTTATTTACTTTATATTTATTATTATTAATTCTCTTCATTTTACTTCCTATTTTACTTCATGTTTGTTTTCTATTCTATTTATTATTTGTTCCTTTTTTTATTATTCATTATTTTTGTTATTTTCTTTAGTCACGTTTCTTGGCCTTTTTCAAATTAATATTCTTTTATTTTTTTTTTAAGTCCAAGAGTAGTCTTTGTTTGGTCCTCTATAGTCTTT
Organism: Medicago sativa; assembly: GCF_051527215.1. Classification (NCBI taxonomy): domain Eukaryota; kingdom Viridiplantae; phylum Streptophyta; class Magnoliopsida; order Fabales; family Fabaceae; genus Medicago; species Medicago sativa. The sequence goes on along the minus strand of NC_140756.1, from coordinate 29,646,244 downwards.
TGGTCCTGTACAGGTGTCTTCAGTCTATTAGTCCTTAGGCCCAATTTAACCTAATCTGTCAGTATAAATAGAAGGCCATTTATTGCATCAGTCACCCAATCATTGGCTCAGCCGCAGCCCTCATTTGATAAACCCTAATTTCTATCTTTTCATCTCCTTTTGAATCAAACACAGAAAAATCATCAAAAAGTATGAACACACAAAGAACACCATTAACATTCAAAGTTTTTTAGCAACTCAATTTCATTTTCGGATCCACAACAGAACTGAATTCATCCGCATCAGAAACCCTAATCTTACTCTCTCTTCAAAATCAAACACAAATCATCAATAATGTGAAGAACACATGAATTTCAAAAGCATTTTCCAGAATCATCAATAACCAAGTGTTGTTTCCTTTCAAATCGGACTCAAAGAACACCAAACAAGCTCAAAATCACATAAACCATTTTCTCTTGAAAACTATTTTCGGATCTGCTCTATTCAGTGAAATTTTGAGACAAACAACAACAGTAAGCATCAGATCTACTAACTTCGGGTCTCAATCAAAATCCACAACAACTGGACTCTTACCGACAGTAGCGGATTTGGAGCAAGGAGCAGCAAGGACTTGAAATTTTCTGAAGAACATATTCTCCAGATCTTAATAGGATCCAAAGAGGTAACCACTATTGAACGTAAACTTGTTTGATGCTGTGGATCTATGTTTTGCTTGCTTGCATTTCGTTTGAACCGAGAATAGCTTCCTTTTTTTTTTAGAATTCTCCTTCATGTTTTTCTCTAAAGGAACTCAAGATCTAGAATCAACGAAGGTTTGTTGGTAAAATTCCAGTTTCAAAAAACAGTGAAAATGAAATCGTTGTTCCCGATCTAAAGTCAAATAACATTTTGAGTTAAATTTTTTTTTTTTTCTTTTTCGACAAAACATGAAGGAAAGGTTGATTCGACACTGTCATTGTTGTTGATTCACTGTCGAATTTTTTTTTAGAAGAAGAAAGAAAGAACAATTACAGTGTCGGCATACAAAAGAAGAATAAGTTGTTCTCTATAGCTTGTTACCATGTTTAGAGTTTATGATCTATATGTGTTGCAAAGCTTGTTGTGAAAAACGTTTTAAAAAAAAAAATGAAGGAGATAACAGAAGAGAGAGCCGCGCCGTTTGTGTTAAGGGGAAAAATCTTTTGGAAAATGAAGTGGAAACCCTGAAATTTATTTTATATAGTGATTGACATTGGACCGGTTCGGTTGAACCGCTCCAAGTCCTGAACCGGTCCATGTCCAAGAGGCCTGACCTGCTCCATACTTCCCTAACTTACTCCTGCTCTCTCTCGGCCCAGTTTTAGTAGCTTTCTGCTTTTGTTTGTTTGATTGTTTAATGAACCCCCCTGCATGCTTGTTACACCTTTTGTTTCTTTAGAAATCTTTTACCCGCATTTTGGTTTGCTGCCTAGCATCGTTTAGTCATTTCATAACTCCTCTTTCGTTATATTAACTTTGGAGATGATTACTTGCAGTTTAAATGTGTTAATTTGCGTATCATGCATTTTTGTTCTTTCTCTTTTCTTTCTTAGAATGGTTTAGTGATTTAAAACTCTAGTTTATACATTTTCTTTTAAAAACTCCTACTAACATTTCGACTAGTTTTTCTCATATATATTCTCTGGTATTTTAATGATCATATTTTTTCCTTTCATTTTGTTTTAATGTTTTAAAGCTTCATATTAGCATATGTTTCTCTTTGGGCATGCGAATCCAATATTTCGTCATATCCGGTTTTACACCATCTTTAGCAACTTCTCATGCATCTTTTGGTTAGTGATTTTTTCAATCTGTGTTTTCAAAATTTGCATATGCCCAATGTCATGCGTTTTATTTGATATTTGTTTTCATATGTGATGGTCTTCTAAAACGTGTTGGTTCATGGTCTAATATTTTGGTATGTTTTTACTTTTGCATCATCTTTAGTATAGTCTCATGCATCTTTAATTCTTGCAATTTATCTTCAATTTCCAGTGTGTATAATTAGGTAAATGGATGTATTTTTTTTTTTTTTTACCATTGGTTTGTAGCTTGGTAAAGAGGTCATAGAATGTATCTAGGAATTTTTGTAATAATGTAGGTAACACAAACACCGACACTTGCACCGACACTATCACTTTATTTACCGCTTTACGCTCGCTTTATGTTTCACATTATTACGCTAGCTTTCCGTTAGTTAGAAAAATCATTTTTATCTCAAGAGATCAAATAAGCAAAAGTCAAATTATTTTCTTAATAAACCTTGGATCCAAATCCAAGTTGTTTTCCCTTTTTATTTTCTTAATCAAATTCCTAAATAAATCCTAATTAAACTTAGACTAAATTTCATAAATAAAATGAAACAACCTCACTCATATTTTATTCTTCTATACCTTGAGGTCTCGCAATCCTTCTTAAAATTTCTTTTTCAAAAATAATTAAAAACAACCTAACCCACAAAAATATTTTGAGAGTGAACTACGGTGGTTTTGATCCCTTTTAAGGGTACGTAGGCAGAGGCTTTATTCCTTTCAAATCGATCAAATAAAAATAACCAAAACTCCTACTTCTTCTCCCTCCATTCTTTCACTCATACTTTAATCAATAATTTTTTTCAAATAAAATAAAGTTAGAAAGAGGTTCTCACGGAGTACCGTGAACGACGCGGGTGCCTAACACCTTCCCGAATCGTAACCAACCCCCGGATCCAAAAAGGGTTTTTCAATCTCTTTTTCCCTTCCCAAGAATAAAATCGAGCAAGTCCGGTAGATTGAAGGTTCAAGTCCAATTAATGGCTTGACACCCGAAAATCTTGGTCTACAGTGGTTATGTAATTTCCATTCCATGCATTTGCATTGAATTTAATTGTATTGTATCAACCCGAGAATAAATATTTTATTATTATAAGCATTATATTCATAATTATATATTGTCCTAGTAAAGACTAGGTATGTGATCTCAACAACAACAAATGGTAAGTGATGAAACTTTGGAATAGTATACGTTTACAAACAGAATATGTTAAACAAGTATCATAGTAAACAACTCCTAAAAAAAAATGTATAATAGTAAACAAATATTTGTTATACGGTGCACAATAACTTTTTAGCAAAAACATCAGTTTACTATATAAAATCCTAATTTTAACTATAATTTGATTTTGATAAATTTTTAAGGTAAAAAATACAATGTCAACCAATCATAAGTTTACATATTATTAAAAACGTTGATTTTAATTCTTTTTTTGATCAACTATTGATTTTAGTTCTTGATATGGATGTTTGTAAAATAAAAAATTTCATATGCATACAGATTTATTTTACACCAGCATCTAATCATAATTCAAATCATACAACCCCACTCGATTTTACGAGTTTAATTTGTATACACTGTTTGTGTACAATTTTTTTACATATGTGTTGACACTTTTGTTGTCAATGCAAAAATACAGCGCGACGCTGTGTTTCCAAATTTTGGTGTGACCTAGGAGTGGGCACGTAGCTAGCGCTATTTTGGTGGCGCGGCACTAATGCATTTTTGCTATATTACTATTTCTTAATTATTTTACTATTTTTACTTATACAAATAACTATTTTTACTCTTCAAAAAACTAATAACTATTTTTTTATTATTTAACAACATGTCTTTCGTTTCACGTCCATTACTATGTTAGGTCACATTTGATGGAAATTGCTCTTCTTCCAAAGGGAATTGCTCACTCACATGTGATCTTTCTAGAATATCAGTCATGTAACTTAAGTCACGTTCGTAGCAACAAAGTTATTCATTCATTTATTCAATGTTAAAAAAAATACACAAATTCAATCAAAGCTGAAATACGCAAAATTAAACAAAAGAACTAATGAAAATGTCATAAAAATGTGCAAAAACGCAAATGTTAATATATCAAAACCCCCGAAATGTCATAAAAACATCTATAAATATACAAATGGATGAAAAACACTAGAATAAGATCATACTCACGTGGACTATGGCTCCTAGCCTTCCTTCGGGGAACCGACTCCTCCTGAAGAATGTGATACTCTGACTGAATGCCCTGCAACACATTGAATAAAGACAGGAGACACAGACACAACATGATACTCCAATGTTGGCTCGACTCTGATTCAAATGTTTGCAATAATCTGAAGTGGACCGGAAACCTATATGGCCCACTGCTACTGAACAATAACCTCCACGTAAGGAGAGACAGAAGCTGTGTACTCAGTAACGGGTGCATGGTCGTTCATAATATAATGAGATACATTATAGAACCAAGTCATGTACCCATCCTCATACCTCTACTACCAAGTTGATGCTATCTGTCGATCTCGAAGCTTCTGTGTAAGGACATTGACCAGAAAATTATGAAAGGCCACAACCACATCCTCTGGCTTAAGAGCCTTAAACATCGTTGGAGATCTGGGAATGGTTTGATAATAATCGTACTGCCTGATAACCCGCTCCGGTAAGTGAAGACACATCGTCCTACTGTTGGCCATGATCCAACCAGAGTACCAGTAGATGTTGTGAAACAGAATAATATCTCGTTGATCCTCGTACAACCTCCAGATGACACCGAAATTCACCATCAGATCAATCAGGTCCGGCACAAGAATCCTGAGCGGTTTCCATCTGGCAGCAAACGGATCAGCACGATTGTAGTCCTGCGCAAGAATCCTCAAAAAGAGCTTCTTGAAATGCTCCAAATCCCATCCCTAAAAACACAAAGAGACACAATAATATCAACACAAGTATCATACAAACAAATATTTCAGCATCACAAACGCATCAACAAACACAATAAAATCGTAAGTCATTTATAATATGTTATAGAAAAGAAAAAATAATACCTCAAGTAGTCATGTAACCGCCAACGACGCCAATCTCTGGGTCGATTGCAAGAAAAAGTTGGGTGTAGAGAAAATCAAGTGTCATCATGTCCCTGAAGGTGAGAAAAACACAAGAAGGGGGGGTTGAATTGTGTTAGCTTTTTCTTCTATTTAACTAAGTCCAAAGTTCAGCTTCTGATATAGTTCAGAACTTGAAGCAATGTTCGGAGTTAAGTGCAGCGGATATAAAAGATATATATATATATATATATATATATATAGAGAGAGAGAGAGAGAGAGAGAGAGAGAGAGAGAGAAGCAATTTATCCTGGTTCCTTCCACAATCTGAAAGTAGTCCAGTCCTCTTGTTACTTACAAGAGATTCTTCACTATAATCACACAAGATTACAATTGCTCAAGCACACAAGCAAAAGACTTCTAACAAACAAATATTACAAAGAAAATTGTTTGGTTTAACACTTGATATACAATCAGAGGTGTTCACAAAATACAACACAGTTCAGACTCTAGGTGTTTGATGCATAATGATTTTGTCAGAGTAATGACACTTGACAAATATTGCAGAGTCTTATTTATCTTCAAGTCTTCAATTCTTTATATAGAGGTTGAAAAGAGACGTTGAAGAGTTACAACGCATGATTAGAGTCGTTAGAGAAGCTTGATCAAGCATCATTGATTTGTTGCTTGATTTGGTTAATGTCCTATGAATGGATGATTTTGAAACCTTTCCTTGATAAGGAATTAACTGTTCTTTTCCAAAGGAGACACATTTGTAGCTTCGTACATTGCACATGGGAATGTTGGAGGTAGTGGTCGTACTATTTTCCTTCATTGTCCTTCAATGAAAATGACATCCATTGACTCTCTGAAACATCAGAACCGTCAATGCTTGAACTTCAGAACAACCACAACTTGACATCCAATACTTCTGCACCTTTTGTCTTAAGCTATATAGAGCCTGGCTTCTAGAGTCTGATGTCCAGCTTCTGGATAATCTTCAGAGTCTGACTACACCAGCTTTTGGGTTGTCACCATATAGTCTGATTCCTTCAGACCTCGTCACCAATGAGCCTCCCAACGATGTGGATGTGTAGAAGACACGCCACATCATCTAGTGTGACAGTCAACTCCCCAACTAGACGAAAGTTGCTGGTCTGTGCATGCCATTTCCCTGACAAGGCGGTGATGAGCCCAGAACTGATGTTTTCGTACCCAGTTTGAATGAGGGGGCAAGACCAGATGCATCCACCCGCAACCAAAACCATACATGTCCCCGTCTCGGAATTGTCAGCTTCTCACTCTTAAGCTTCTTCCCATGCAAGGCAGGGGCCACTTTATGTGTCGTCTGAAATTGAAATACTAAAAATTAAACGAACAACAAACCGTTTAAAATATAAACATTTGAATAACTAAAAAAGACAAAAAAATTAATCATAAAAAAACAATAATTCAAATAATCATTAAACATTATAACATAACAATTAAATCGTAAAATTAACATAAAATAAACAATTAAATTGTCGCGTAATTAAATTGATGCGTAATTAAAATATTTTAACATAATAGTTAAATCATAAAATTAAATTAAAATAAACAATTAAATTGGCGCGTAATTAAAACTTATCGTGGAATCACTCTAAAGCCTCCATGTCACGTGCCTACTAAAATTCGGTAGAAGCGACATGTCAGTGGGGCTCACGGGAAAACCTTGCGGTTCGGCCTCCGATCCTCTTGAGCCTCCTGCTGGGCCTCACCTTCCTGCTGCTGAGTCTGCTCATATTGAGGTTGATACTCCTTTTGCTGCTACTAATGTTGCATGGGGTCCACTAGCTGGGACACACCTACCTGCGACGACGTCCCTTCCACATCATCACTCCTCCTGATCCTAACACCCTGTCTCCTTCGAGGAGGAGGGTACAAAACCGCCTTTTCGGCCTGTACACTCTGTGTCATGCTCTCCCTCCCTGCTCTCAGTCTTTCCGGTATCTCAGACATATCTACACAACATTTTTAAAAGCAAATAGTCAATGATGTTTATAGGGACATTGTGTCATTTCTAACTAAACAACAGAAGTTCAATTTCGGCTGTGTTATTTCAATCTCTAACCTACCACCTTGCACTCAAACTGACTATAATCAACATTAACAATTCAATTTCTAACTAATTTCATCATTAGCAATGCAAAAATCAAACAAATTATCATTGAGACATTTTATAAAACACCTAAAGTTCAACATAAAAACTAACAATTTCTAACTCTAACCTAACTCTAACCTACCACATTTGAGACAAACCTACTCTATTCAACATCTAAACAACAATTTCTAACTTAATTCATCATTAACAATCCTAAAAACTAACAAGTAAATCAAATCCTAAGAACCTAAATATGTGAAATTTCTCCAAAAACAACAAAAAATAAACCATAAATAGCCAATGCAATAGGTTATAGAACACTTAAGTGATTTCGGAGAGAGATTGAAGTTGATTGGCTCAAGAATAAAGAAAATCGCACAAAATGGGACAAAATTAATCCAATGGTCCCTCAACTAATTACCAGTTTTCATTTTGGTCCCATAAGTCTTAAAATCATCATTTTGGTCCCTCAACATTTGCTCCGTTATTCAAAAAAGTCCATAACCGTTAACTTTAACCCCAAATGTCTTTGGTAAACCAACGTTAAGATTGGTCCACCATAGATCCTATTAATTGTTTTAATTTAAACTGTTTGATCTTTTTTTCATTAAAGGAGGGTCATTGGATACTCAGATCTATTTTATCTTACGGTGAGTCAACAACAATTAATTAATATTCATTTTCTTCATCTTCTCCCTCAGTTTTCTTCATCGCATTCATCAACACCATCATCATCTTCATCATTTTTCCAGAAAAATCCAGAAACAACCCAAAAAAAAATTAAAACCCAAAAAAAAAAATCTTTATTTCCTTTCTCTTCCTCAATCACTCTTCTGTTCCCTCTTTCTCCTCCTTTTCCTCGTTACTTATCTCTCTCTACACACACTTTCCTTGTCTTCACTCATTCTCTTCTTCTCGGTCAAATCTAAATCAAAACCAAAACTATAACATCTCAAACCAACCCTAATTCCTTCAATGGGAGCTGTAACCTCATCCATGGCAGGAAACCCTTCTTCTGCTTCTCTTCTCAATTCTTTAGATCCAGATAATATAAGTTTGATAATATATTTTAAAAATCACATTAAAATTGCTACGTAAACCTGAAAATTCTGAAATTGAAAAAAATATCTCCCTTTTGGAAAATCCATGATTTAGCAATGATTTGTTGAATTGATGATGGTGATGATGTTGTTGTTACTATTTGTTGTTGTCTGAGATTTTGAGATTTGCAGTGTGAAACGATGGTTGTGAGCAGACTGTGTATACGTTTACTATACTTATCAGTGAGCTTTTTAGGGTGCATAGGAATGAAGAGGCAGTCAAGATGCGGGCTTGTAAAGTGTTGGACGAGCTTGCACCTATGGGGATTGTTCTTGAAACAACTTATGAAGATATGATTGGAGCGTTGTGTAAAGCTGGCTGCGTGAAGGAGGATGTTGATAATGATGATGATAATTTGTTTTCAGAAATTAGTCATGTTTGTTTTTTGATTCTACAATAAGAAATGAAAAATTCAGATCTGGATTTTGTGATTAGATTGGGTGGTGAATTTTGATGATGAGATGATTATGTTGATGATGTTTGTTTTTTTTTTTAGGAAGATGATGTTTGTTTTTTTGTTTCTGGAAAAAAATTTAGGTTGATGAAGGTTGATGTAGATTTGAGGAAGAAGAAGAGAGAAGATGATGAAAATTGAAAAAAAAATTAAGTGCTGACGGTTCACTATAGATACAATGGACATGCAATCGAATGGTTAAAATCAAATCAAAAAATTTAGACATTAAAGATCTGACGGAGGGGGATCAAATTGAATAACGGAGCAAAAGTTGAGGAACCAAAATGATGATTTTAAGACTTATGGGATTAAAATGAAAACTGGTAATTAGTTAAGGGACCATTGGATTAATTTAGCCAAATTAGTATGGTTTGGTTTGAAAGAATGACTTTCTATTTCTGAATTTGTTGTTCTATAACAACACGCAATGTGACTTAAGTCACGTTGGAATATACCAAGCATGAGTTAACTCATGTTGCCTTCAATGTGACTTAACTCACGTTGACATATACCGAGCATGACTTAAGTCACGTAAGGGTATTTTAGGAAGTTTCTATGGGAATGAGCATTTTTGGTTGTGAGAAGACCAATTTTCATATTTGTTTAGATTGGGCTGACCCATATAAGTATCATTAAATAAAAAAATTGCTTTTCTCCATTTAATTGTTGCTCATTCCCACCCTGATTTTTCCTAAATAACCCTCATGTGAGTTAACTCACGCTAACTCACTTTCGGTACCCAGCGTGAGTTAACATGCGTCGTGTTAAGCAAGCTAACAAAACATCATTTCTTGACAGAGATGTTGTTTTCTTAAGCCCCTAAACGTGTAATGATAATATTCATCATTGGCTATCACTACATTCATTTACCACATTTATTCATTCACAATATCTTTTGTTCCTTTTTTAATTTCCAATCATTCACTACATTTTTTTAAAAACATTCATTTGCTCAATGGTAAGCATGTCTTCGAAAGATAAATTAATTCATTTACAAAATAAATCATAACTAAAAATACACAAGTATGCAAAATCAATTCCAAAATGATAGAATATGACAAATTTATTTAGTTTTAATTTCATCTCTGTTCAAATCGGGCAATAAACAAAGCGTTGTGTTACATTACATTACATTATCCCTAAGGATGTTGTATCATCACGATGTTGGATTAAAATTAAATTCATGGTTGTGTTGCTAAAAATGTTGTCATTAAAGTGTCTTATAATTAGTGCAAAAATTTGCAAGTCTCTTTCAAAACTCAAAAGAATGAAGAAAACACATTTTTTATTCTACCAAATCAACTATATACGTTCTCACATATATTGAATTCTCTCATATAAAATGAGTAGCGACAAACACAAATGCATTCTAATATATTCTTTTGAACCTACAACCCTATTAACTCACAAGTTTCAATTGGCAGAGGAGCATGATCAAGATCAAAACAACATCTTAGAAATGCATTCATGTTTGTCACACTCACCTTATACGAAGGAATTTGATGTGTAAACATATATAGTTGATACGGTATAATTCAACATGTGCTCTATCCGTTCTTTCGAGTTTTCAAAGAGACTTGCAAACCTTTACACTATAAGACACTTTAATGCAAAAATCTTCAGCAAACTACCATGAATTAAACTTAATTACAACAAAATAACGACACAACATAATATACAATTTAATACAACCTAAACATCTTCAATGACCGAATCAAACTCTTGAGAATATTTTCAGAAGATCATAGCAACGAAACATCCAACTCGATCGTCAAGAACATGTTGTGCTGACCAAATATCGAGAACGTGTTTCTCACGTCGTCGTCATTCTTGAGCACCATCTGGCTGAACTGCAATATCCCGACTGAGTTGATCAATGGACGTCGATACCAAACATCGTCCACCTTCCTTGTGTCTCAATGGTTGAGTCGTTGGTTGATTTGATCTAGTTGATCCTTCAAATCTACTAACTTGACATCAACCCGAACCCTGAACGAGTTGGGCATTCTACCGTTGAAGCAGACTCCATATGATGATCATCTTGCCATGACATTTGTTTAAACAATAAGATGTCAACTGAATTAACTAACTCCAAATCTTCTTCTTTACAAGGTATTACTCTAACTGATTCTATATAAAACACTATGCTATTAATAGTTAGAATTTAAATCTTCTACTTGATAAAATATTTCTAGCATTTCCGGTTGGTTTCCAAGGACAATTTGCACACGGTGATGTACATCATATTCACACAGGCACCTAGATACAATAGGAAATGTAGTGAATCTAAATTTCATCAAATGTAAGATATAGGATTTTAAGCTCTAGAGATTGTTGCATCATAAGTTGAGTTGAAAAATTTAAGATTCAATGGTAATGAACAATACCTCAAAAAGTTTGGCTGGAAAATGCACATAAATTTAAAAATTAATGATGAATTGCACTTGATCCTAAATTCAAGACATAATTTGCATTTTTTTGTCAAGATTTGCAACCTATATATCTTTGGTGTCATTCTCGTTTGATATTGTAGTAGGAGTTGTGAGTGAGAGTCTTTCAGGATTCATGAAGTAACTAAAATGAAAATTAAGAGGTAGTGACAGGTTTTAAATTAACTATGAAATAAACTAAAAGTGATCCCATTATGTTGTTTTGTGTAATCCTTAACATGGTCAGAATGGCCAACACTAGACAACATCAACCATGGCCAGATTGTAGCAATGTCAGAATCCTGATTATGTATTAAGATATACCCGTTAATGTTGGAACAAAGTATGGTTTTGTGTTGATTTTGAAAGAATGAAGAGAGAGAGAGAGAGAGAGAGAGAGAGAGAGAGAGAGAGAGAGAGAGAGAGAGAGAGAGAGAGATTAAGGGTTTGAGAATAATGAGAGGAGTATTATTGCTTTCTCAAATTCAGTTACAAAATGCATACAACATAGAAGCTATTTATAGGCATGGTTTTGTTACATTAGGCTTTGTTTGCGAGTTTGGAGGGGAGGGGAAGGAAAGACTTTGAGAGTTTGAAAATATGAGGGAAAATGGAGAAATATTTCAAAAAATTTATAAGAGTAGTTTTTTAGAGAATGATAAATTAATGCATATGATAACTATACTTTTAATTTTAAAAATAATATAACAACATAGATTAAATTTGAAAAATTCATATAAACCCTCCAAAACCCCCCAAAACCCTCCTCCAATACAATTTTTTAGTTCCCCTAAATGAGGAGGGTTTAGTATTATTGTCGCGTCATTTTTCGGACGGTCAAAGACCCGTTTTTGATTTCACGACTGAACATTTAATTCTTTTCAAAAGAAAGTGGAAAAAAGTTCAAATACCACATTTTTTAGGGATTAAGGGTTCGGGGGTTGGTTATATTTAGGGAAGGTGTTAAGCACCCTAAATATTCGTAGTACTCTACGAGAACCTCTTGATTTTATTTAACTTTTGTGCTATAAACTTGCTTGCTTTAAAAAATGGAATTTGCAATGATAAAAGAAAATAGAGACCTAATTTATCTACATTTTTATTGATTTGGAAGGACGCACGTCCTCTGCCTACGTACCCGTGAGGGATCAAAACCTCGTAGTTCGGGGTAGAAATTGACGTTTGATTTGTTTTGTGTTTTTTAATAGTTTTTGAAAAGGTTTTAAAATGCAAAGCCAAATGGCAAATTGGAATTCGTTTGTATTTTTTTATATTTGAAAGAAAATAGACTTAAAGTAGAATTAAATTGATTGATGATTTGATTAAGAAAGAAAATAAAATGAACGATCACTTGATTTAAGATCAAGGTTTGTTTATGAAAATATTTTTGTGATTTGATATGTTTGCATGTTTTTGTTGTTTTGAATATTGATATGAAAATTATATAAGCAGAATGAGAAAAAATAATGTTACGCTGAAATATGAGGTTATTTTAACACGGACCAAAATACTCTGGAGAATGATTAAATAAACAGAAATATAATATTAACAGTTGATTTAGGACCAGAGCACTCTGGATTAATTTAATTAACAGGGACCAGATTGTTCTGGAGAATAATATAATATTAACAGTTAAATTAGGACCAGAGCACTCTGGATTGAGGTGTGTAGTTAATGACAAAATTTAAATATGCATATGATTATAGTAGATAATAGAATGTAATGCGAAAATAAAATAAAAATGCATGAGAAAAGAAATAACGAATGCAAGAGAAAATTAGAATGCGTGAGAAAATAATGAAAGTAGATGCTGGGGGTGCAAACAGTAAAAAGAGGGTGTAGAAATAAAAGAGCAGTTAATGGGCTTAGGACCAAGCTGGGGCGGTTTGGGTTATAGAAACGGGTTATGGGTCGGTTCGGTTCCTGGGTAGGTTCGAACCGGTTACAAGAGATATATAAGGGTTATATGACCCATATTCATTCATTTTTTCATAATTTTCTCTCTCTTTCCTTTCTCTTCTCAACCGAACTCTCTCTTCTCTCTCTTCATTCTCTTTCTTTTCTTTCTCTCTCGTTTTCTTCTTTTCTTTCCTTCTTTCTTTTTCTTTTTTTTTTTCATATTTTTTTTGGTTCCCTCCTCTCCTCTTCTTCTTGTTTTTTCTTTCTTCTCTTTCTTTTCATTTTTTTTTCACGGCTCCCTCCTACTTTTCTTCTTTCTTTTTTTCATCATTTTTTTTACCTAAAACAAAAAATAAAAACAGAATACTACCTTTTAGAATCGATAAGTGATGGTTGGTGAAGTTGTGAGTTCGAATCCGTTGGGTTCTTGTGCTGGTTTGTTTGGATTGTGTTGGATGTGAGACGGTTTGGGTCTGTGATGTTGGATTTGAAAAGGGATTTGTGATATTGGTTCTCTGTGGCTTTGTTATGCAGGTTTCTTGTGTTGGTAAATTGGCTATGTGTATTTGTGCCTACTGTTATTCTATTTGCAGGGTTTTTTTCTTTGGTGAATTGTTGTTTCGGCTGTGAAATTGTGTTGTTGTGTGTGAACTTCGGCTGTGAAGTTGTGTTTTTTTGCTGGGAAAAATTCTTGTGTGTGTCGAAAAATCCTCCCTCTTCCTTGTGTATTGCAGGTTGCATTTTATAGAGTGGGTTTGAGACATATGGTCTGTTAAGAAGCAACCGAAACTGCCTTGCTTGGTTAGGAGGGGACAAAGACAGCCTGTTTTCTGCTGGCTTGGATATTTTGGGACTTAATTTTGGACTAAAAAATAATAATACTAATAATAACAATAATACTAATAATAATAATAATAATAATAACACTAATAATAATAATAATAATAATAATAATAATAATAAAAGTAATAATAAATAAAAAAATGAGAGAAGAGGGCCCGACTCGCACTACAAGAAATCTTGCATATTGCCAGGGAACAATGCCAGGAGCAAGCACTCCTGGCAAATTTGCCAGGAGCAGTGCCAGGGAAAACTCCTGGCAAATTTGCCAGGGGCAACCCCACACCAAAGCCGTGGCAAATTGTATGGAACAGAAAAGATTCTTGCGTGGTCAGGAAAAAGCAAGAGGGTACAACACTTTGTCAGGGGTTATGCCACCAAAAACCCCTGGCAAATTGCAAAGCCTGGAAATTTGTCAGCAGCACGTGAATTGCTTGTATTGTAGCGCTTATTTAATTCACATCATCACACATATCAGTCCACTCACATATCAGTCACACAATACTTAGAGAGAAAAAAATTCAATTCTCCACAAAACATAAACCACCACCACCGTTGGCGTGATGTTTTCAGATCCCCTTCAATTTGCTCTCCTCTCCTACGGTTAGTTTTCAGATCCACCATCACCGTCCATCAGTTCGGTTTTACGACCCACCACCGTCACCTCTCTCAGACGGTTAGCCCTTCTCATCTCCTCTCTCGGTCGGCCAGTACATTACCATCTCCTCTCTTCTTCTCTTTTAGGTAAGTACATAAATTGAAATTTATTTTAATTTTTAGGGTTTGGTTACTGAAATTGGTAAGTTGAAATTGAATTAGGATGTATTAATTTGTTTGTTGATTTTAGGGTTAATATGTGTTTACCCCCCTGTAATTTGGGCGAGTTTCGGTTTTCCCCCCTGTAAAAATTTTTGTTTGAATTACACCCTTGTAAAATTTTTTTTTTCCGGAAAACACCCCTCCCCCCTCCAACTCAGCAGATTCGCTGATGTGGCGCTGACAGGGCGCTGACTTGGCTTTTTTTTTTCATTTTTTATTTTTTTTAAAATGCCACGTCATATTTTTTTTAAAAAATATTTAAAAATAAATTTTAAAAAACAAAAAAATCCAAAAAATAATAAAAAAGTTTAAGTTTTTTTTCCAAAAATTTAAAAAATCGAAAAATAATTTTAGAAAAATAAAAAAAACATAAAAATATTCAGTTTTTTTTTCCAAAAATTTAAAAAATCGAAAAATAATTTTAGAAAAATAAAAAAAACATAAAAATATTCAGTTTTTTTTCCAAAAATGTAAAAAATCGAAAAATAATTTTCAAAAATAAAAAAAATAATAAAAAATTTAAAAATTGAAAAATAATTTTAAAAAATTTTCCACGTCAAATCGAAATTTTTTTTTCAATAATTTAAAAATTATAAAAAAAAATTATTAAGATTTTTTTGGAAATTTAAAAAATTAGAAAAAAATCAGAAAATATAATCAGATTTTTTTAAAATTAAAAAGATTTTTAAAAATTCTGGAATTTAATTTTCAAAATACAAAAAAAGTAAATTTTCAAAATTAGAAAAAAAGGTCAGATTTTTTAAAAAATATTCTGAAAAAAATTAATTTTTAAAAATCTGAATACAAATTTAGAGGTTTTTATAAAAGTCGTGGAAATTCCATTTTTCCTATAATTAAGCTCTTCATTAGAGGAGGTAGAATTCATAAATCATAAATCTTATAAAATCTTTCCACGACGATGACAAAACCCTCTGATATTATTTGAGAATAAAAATTCTTATTATAGCCCCAAAACGGATTTTTGTTAGAATCATTAGGCAAAAAAAATTTGTGGAATGAAATGATTTTTTTCCCAATATTTTATTAAAATTGTGGTTTAAAATTTTCGAATAAAAAATCTGACTATTTTTCTAATTTTAAAATTTTTTGAAAAAAATCTAATTTTTTTCGATTTTTAAATTTTTTGGAAAAAAAAATATGACTATTTTTCTGCTTTTTTATATTTCGGAAAAAATCTTAATATTTTTTCTGAATTTTTTGGATTTTTAAAATTTTGTAAAAAAAAACTGAATATTTTTATGATTTTTTGGAATTTTTTATTTTTTCAAAAAATTATTTTTCGATTTTTAAAATTTTTTGGAAAAAAAACTGAATATTTTTATGTTTTTTTGGATTTTTCTAAAATTATTTTTCAATTTTTTAAATTTTTGGAAAAAAAACTTAAATTTTTTTATTATTTTTTGGATTTTTTTGTTTTTTAAAATTTATTTTTAAATATTTTTTAAAAAAAATATGACGTGGCATTTTAAAAAAAATAAAAAATGAAAAAAAAAAGCCAAGTCAGCGCCCTGTCAGCGCCACGTCAGCGAATCTGCTGAGTTGGAGGGGGGAGGGGTGTTTTCCGGAAAAAAAAAATTTTACAAGGGTGTAATTCAAACAAAATTTTTTACAGGGGGGAAAACCGAAACTCGCCCAAATTACAGGGGGGTAAACACATATTAACCCTTGATTTTATATTGATAATGTTGAATTAGGGTTTTATTGTTTGTTGAATTAGTGACCTATAGAGTTTAAGAGATTGTTTATGTAAATTGCAGTTTTTTTGTTCTGGTTTAGTCAACAGAGTCTGTGGCTAGTTGACAAATGTTGATCTAAACATTTTTACTAATACTGTACTACCAAAAAAATTTGCTGTCCTCACAATAAATACTTCTACAATCGTGTAATCTCTCATAAAATCATCTTTTATCTTGTTATGTATCCTTGTTTTGCTGAAAATGCATATTTCTTGTTGTTAATGATACCAAAAGAGTCAACACAAATGTAATAGGTTCACACACTAGATTTTTTCTGCAATCATTCATCCTGTTTTAACTTTGATTTTGGGAGGTTTATGGTATTTGTGGGGTAGAGGTATAAGTGTATGGTTCATGTTAAATTTCTTTGAATATTCTAAGTTTATGGTGTTTGTGGGGTAGAGGTATAAGTGTATGGGATCAATATTTCTAAGTTTAAAAAAATTATTTAAAATAATTTTTATATTAAAACAATTTTTTAAAAAAGAAATAAAAAAACAATATAAAAACGTTTATTTTAAATATTTTAATAACAATTTTTTTAAAAAAAAATTCGTACACAATTTGCCAGGGGTTAACCCCTCGCAATGCCCCTGGCATGTTTTGAAAATGACATGTGATAAAAGCTGCAATGTCCCTGGCACAGTCTGCAAAGCCTGCATTGACCAGAATGTGTCATAAAAGCTGCAATACAATTTGCCAGGGGTTGAGCCAGGGCCTATGCCAGGAGCGCATTTTACCAGGAGCTAAACCCCTGGCAGGACAATTTGCGATGAGCGGATTTGCTAGTGATTCTGCTCCTGGCAAAACCCCTGGCAAACGTCCATTTGCCAAGGATTTTTGCATTTTGCCAGGGCTTCTGCCCCTGACAAAATGCAACATTTCTTGTAGTGTCGGAACCAAATATGAGGTATTTTAAAATACCTCTCTGCCGAATTTTTCGCTGAAAAGTCAAAGACTGATCAGGGTTCGAGGACACGTGTTTGTAATATCTTGGGTCAAAAATTGGGGTATGACAATTATGAAGAAAAGTTAACCCTCCAAAGCCCTCCCCTCCCATTTTCCTCTATTTCTTCCACTTGCTCATTCCTTTTTTCCCAAGCCTTCCCCTCCATTCCCCTCCAAACTCGCAAACAAAGCCTTAGATTGCTTAACACACAAGCAATGCATATAACAAACCTCAACTGTTTTATTTGCAAGCTAACAAACTTAAAACCAACTTCTAACTAACTAATATACCCCTACGGGTATATTATATACCGCAACGGATATATAGTCTAAACTTGAATTAACACATTCCAACACTCTTCCCTTAATTCATGTTTGCTGAATCCACTATGCCCATCATTCTCTAAGCCTCTCAAATGTCTCTATCTTCGATGGCTTAGTCATTGCATCTGCAATTTGCATCTCAGTCTTGCAATGCTCCATAGTCAGCTTTCCTTTAGTAACTTGCTCCCTAAGGATGTGAAATCTTGCTTCTATGTGTTTACTTCTTTCATGTGACACAGGGTGTTTTGCCAAATTTATTGCAGATTGGTTATCAACCTTCAGTGTTACTGCTTCTTCCTTTCCTTCTTCTTTGATGCTTAGCTCATTCATCAATGCATCTAGCCAAGCAGCTTGACTTGAACTCGTTGCAACGGTAATGTATTCAGACTCACAGGTTGATAAAGCAACCACCGATTCTTTCTTAGAACACCAAGAGATTGATGCCTTGCCTAAGAAGAAACAATATCCTGCAGTACTCTTCCTATTATCTTTATCACTGCACCAGTCTGCATCTGAGTATCCAGTCAACTTAGCAACTGAATCATCCTTCTGAGTTGGAAGTAGTATGCCCTAGCTTAGTGTTCCTGTCTCATATCTCGTTATCCTCTTTGCAGCTATAGATGAGAAACCTTAGGATTTTGCCTTATTCAGATAAATCCATGTTTTTATTGTGTAATCATCAATGAAAGACACAAAGTATTTGTTTCCTCCTAATGAATCAACTGCATTGGACCACATACATTAGTGTATATGATTTCTAATTTCTCAGTTGATCTGCTTTCAACTTTCTAACTGAAAAAGTTTCTATGTTGCTTAGATTCAACACAATTTTCACACAATTCAGTAGGGATAGAGATTTGTGGTAAACCTATCACCATTTCTTGCTTCTTCAGCTCATACAAATATCTAAGAGTAAGATGACCAAACCTATAGTGCCATATCCATTCATCTCTACTGAATACAGCTGATAAGAATCTATGCTCCATTACTTGAACCTCAATCTTAAAGATTATATTCTTGCTTAATGGAGCTTTAACCATCATTCTCTGATTTCTATCCATAATCATGAGCATCTTGTTTTCCATAATCATCTTATAACCTTTCTCAAGTAATTGACCAAGACTAAGCAAATTACTCTTCATACCTGGTACATACAACACATCAGTGATGAGAAATTACTCTTCTTTCTATCATCTGCAAACTTCACTATACTCTTCTTTGATTCATCAAGATTGATAAACCAGTCTTTCTTTCCAGTCATATGTGTAGAGCAACCTGTATCCAAATACCACTGATTTTCTCTTGGATCTTCTTCATTCTTGGTTACCATTAACATCATGACATCTTCATCTTCTTCCTTAACAAATTTTTCTTCATCCTTTTGAGAATCTTTCTTATCATTAAAGTAACATTCACTAGCAAAGTGACCCCATTTCTGACAATTATAACATTGAATGTTACTTTTGTCCTTCTTTCCTCTTCCTCTTCCATCATTTGAGCCACCCCTTGAATTGTTACTTTCTCCTCTCTGATTAGAAGATTGCTCAGAATTGTTCTTTCCATCTTTAAACTGTTGTTTCTTGCTATAATCTCCTTTCCACTTTCCTTTTCCCTTCTTATTCTTGTTTCCTTCATTCTTTAACTGAGAAAACAAAGCAACTTCACTTGTCTTCTCAGGTTTTGTGCTTCTCTCATTCAACCTTTGTTCATGTGCTTCTAAGATGCCTTGCAACTCATCAACCTTCATAGCTGACAAATCTCTTTCTTCTATGGTGATAACCATATGATCAAATCTTGGAGTGAGACTTCTCAAGATCTTCTCCACTATAACTTGATCCCATAGAGTTTCTCCACAATTTTTCATGCTATTTGTCAAAGTAACTACCTTTGTGATGAATTATGCAATGCTTTGTTTCTCCATTTGCAGATTCTCATATTGTCTTCTCAAGGTTTGCAATCTAACCTTCTTGAGTTTATCTACTCCTGAAAATGCACTACAGAGATTATCCCATGCTTCCTTTGCAGAAGTTGCATCTGAAACTCTTTCAAAAATTTGCATGATCCAGGCATTGATGGATCAAGAACAAAGCCTTGTAATCTTTTTTCTTCAATTCTTTGTGCACAATTCTTTCTACTTCAGTTGCATTCTCTGCAAGATCTACGCCAGAATTCACAATCTCCAAAACATCTTGGAAACCAAATAGCACCTTCATCTAAGATAGGTAAGGTTCCTGGTAGATTGTTGAACGCGCTCACCATTGTTGCAAGGTTTAGAGGATTGAACCAGTGCTCAAGATACCAATTGTTGGAACAAAGTATGGTTTTGTGTTGATTTTGAAAGAATGAAAACAGAGAGAGAGAGAGAGAGAGAGAGAGAGAGAGAGAGAGAGAGAGAGAGAGAGAGAGGGGAGAGAATAAGAGATTGTGATTAAGTGATTAAGGGTTTGACAATAATGAGAGGAGTATTATTGCTTTCTCAAATTCAGTTACAAAATCCATACAACATAAAAGCTATTTATATGCATGGTTTTGTTACAGTAGATTGCTTAACACGCAAGTAATGCATATAGCAAACCTTAATTGTTTTATTTGCAAGTTAACAAACTTAAAACTAACTGCTAACAAACTAATATACCCCAACGGGTGTATGGTTTAAATTTGAATTAACACATTCCAACATTTAAGACAGTATTTCATTTTCTCTTCTATAATGTCGCAATGACATGATTCTTATTATGTATTAAGTTAAGGTACCTTATTTTTTTCTCTCTAGTTGTTGCATTCCTATTTCCTAATTCTATCTTGTTAATGTTTTCTCATCAAGATGTCTAAAATAAGATTTCCTCTTTTAATCTATTGCGTTTCAATACTTTCTTTCACCTTTTATCAACTCAATTTCTTAACTGGAAACATTAAATCTTGTCTCGTTATTTGTCTTGATAGGTCTAACAATGTTGTCTACATGCGTGTAGTAGGACGAAGAGATTGAAGATGCTGCAGATGACAAAAATGATAAAAAGTTAATACAATGTGGCATTTTGTGTTAAATGTAAAATATAGATAGATATAGATATTTTTGCATTTCATTTGGTTTTCTCATGTTGAATAGTTTGCCTTCATTGCGATTCAAATTTTTGACTTTTCAGATAGAGCACCATTTTACATGTCCGAAGTGATTCAATATGTGTGTCCTTATGTCTGGAAATTGAACTTCAAACATTATGAAGTATTTTTTTTTTTTTTTTTTGGGATCGACCTTGGTGTTTATCATAAAAGAATTGAATGTTATTGAGATCCCTCACTTCACGAAAGACAAAGTACTGTTTACAAGGAAATTTAGGAAAAGCGATAATTGAAATAAAAAAATGAAAATCGACTTCACTGGGGATCGAACCCAGAATCTCTGGTTCCGTAGACCAGCGCCTTATCCATTGGGCCATGAAGTCGTTTCTTGTTATTGATGTCCAAAGTGACAATGTTAAATTTAGCATAACTAATTGATAATTTTGAACTTCTTAAGCACAAATTTTATTTGTCTGAAATGCAACAAGGACTCAACAGTGCACTACTTAAAAATTTACATGACATCTTCGTGAAGTTAGATCAGTCGATAAACAGGTGAATTTCCGATTCACTTATTCACTTTAAGAGGTGAATTTCTAGCTATTGCACTATTTGAAATAAAAAAAACTTACATGATTATTAATCCCTTGCAATTTTTTATAGGGGTACATCTATAAACAGAGATAAAATATTAAACTTATTCTTTGATTTTACATTTGTTTTAACTCAAATAAAAATGAATATAAACAGGTAAAATATTGCTAATATCGGACAGTTTGCAGATGTTAATTTAACAATGAATATTTTTTTTATAAGTTAAAATAAAGGAAATATGACTAGAGTGGGGTACATAAACTTAACCAAGAAAAATAAATAGCTGGGTAATTTTTTTTACATTATCAGCATGTTCATAAATATGTGTGACTTTAGTAGTGATCATAAAAGTGTCAAACATTTGTAATAATCTAACAATTATGATTGATTTATAGTGTGAAAACTATCTACAATAATGATGGTATATATGAATTAACTTCAATAAAAAAAGGAGTGAAAAAAAAAAACTACATCTATAATATAAACAAGAGAAATGCTAACAAGTGCTCTAATGCACTTGTTATAGAACTTTAAAGAAGAATTTTTGTCTTGAGAATGATATATTCAATGCATTGAAACATTAAAAAGTAATTTTTATTACATAAAATTTATCAATTCTTTCCTTTTTTGTATTCTTAACAAGTGTCTTAAGACACTTGTTAACATAACCCTATAAACAAACGAAACCCCTTCTATTCTCAAGTACACGTGATTAGACAAGCTTTAGAAATAAAAATTATAATTAATGCTAGGCTAATACAAATGTTCAATATACTCCTCTTCTAAACGAAGATCACTTGAATGATATTCCTATCATTCAATGCATTCAAATCAATATTCAACATTATTTCCATATCTTTGCATTCAAGAAACACGCTCCATATACTGCCTCTAAGAGCATCATTATCGGTGCTTTTGCACCGTTGTATAACTGAGCCAAATGGAACCTTGTCAGTGTAGTAGGGATAATTGGCATAGTATAAGCTCTTTTACTTTTTCATGGTGGCAATTACTACCGTGTCTTTACCTTCTATTCCTCACTTTTACTCACTTTTATTATTTTTTAATAATAGGTGTGTGTTTTTATTATTACTTTTGAAGTATATTGTAAGACTAGTGGGACCCATTTTAGAGTTTTAGAAGAGTAGTATGGATATTTAAAAAATATAGTTGAATGGTTTAAATAATTGAGAAGTGTGAAAAAATATAATATATTATGCGGGATCCATTTATACCACCCATATGGGTGGCATGGATGTGGATGCTCTAAAGTCTAAGCGTTACGAAATCATGACATTGACTACCACCATTAAAACAATATCTTCAAATTCAATTTTCTCCACAACACTCTATACCATAAACACTCTCACTCCACCAACTCCATTTACCAAGTAAAGCCAAATTAAACTCTTTTATCGTCCTTACCCCTAACCCATCATTCTCCTTGTTTGGGAAAATTATGTCCCATTTAATCCAATCAATTAAAAATAGATTCAAGAGAAAATATACATGTGGGAGAGCCTTGATGAAGAATAGAAAGTTGTCCAAAAGAGAGAACATGACAGACTTTAGAAGAATCAAATGACCATCCAATAATTGTTAAACTTTATTCCTTTAATTTTTAAGTCATTATCTTCTTTATGAAGTTGAAGTAAAGTTATCATTTTGTTCAAAGTTTCCTTTCTTAGATTTATACGTAAATATTACAAAAAATATTGGCGTCTTTTAAGTATGGCTCCTGAGAGGTTGCTCCTCCAATTCGTGATCAAGGCCACCAATGATCTAGTAAAACATGGTATATGACTTGTATCTAACAAATGTTGTGAGCTCAAGGCTCAAATTAGTTCCTTTGAGAGAGATAAACGCAATTTCTTTGATAAGAACATGAATATGAAAATTTACTATATCATAGACAAAGAGCGCTATAAAAAAAAAAAAATTGAATACACTCTTGGTCTTCTTTTTTTATTTTTATTTTGTTTTCACTATTTTAGTTTTACGATCAATTTATTCACCATTAAATTTGGGGGTTCCCGTTGTTGATATGTCAAGTTGAATAATGAGATCCCTTCTTCTTTTAAAATTTAAGAAATTTTTCCCACCACTAATTAATTTGAGATTTTTTTTGTTGACATGTCAAGTTAAAAAACAAGATGACAAGTCACAGGTCAGTGTAACAATGCATAGATTTTTTAAAAAAAAAAAAACCAAGGTATTATTTTTAAAAATAAAACTTAAAAGAAAAAAATGTAAAACCCTAAAAAAAATTAAAATTTTCAAAAATACACATAGTGACATCACCCAATGACTTTTTTAGCTCATTATTTTTTTTTTTGAAGAGGTTAAAATGAATTATTTTACCACATCAAAAAGGCCTTCCTAGCACAAGATTTGCTAAGGAAGAAACACCGAAGTACAAACAAAATCGGAACAATAATTACAAGGCTGAAGCCAAGCACCAACAAAACAAGAAAAATAACAAATTAGCCGATGTCTAGGATAGTAAACGGACTGTGCCACCAACCATGGTAATTGAGGGGAAGACTGGCGAGTTTCCCATTCAACACCACATGAATGTTAGCGCCTTAATTTTGTCCACCACCTGCGAAATAGAGCAATGTTTGTCTTTGAAAATCTGGTTATTTCTTTCTTTTCATATTTCCCACACTGTTGCAAACCAAATGACCTGTAACATGGATTGCCTTGACTTTGCAACTCCACCATTGAATTGATAATAATGACTTGAAGCATCACAAAGCAAAACAGTAGATACACAAAGCCACCTAAGAATGTAATTCCAAACAGAGCCAAAAAAATTACAATGTAATAATAAGTGATAAGATGTTTCCACCTCCCCACACCCTCCAATACACGACTGAGCGTCTATGTCAATAACATGCCGATGGTAAAGGTTGTCTTTAGTTGGAAGCCTGTCGTGAAACAGACGCCAAACAAATAAAACCACCTTCAAGGGAACGTCTTTATGCCACAGGGAAGACACAGGCACCACAAGATCAACAGGAACATTAGCATTAAAAAAATTATAAGCACTTCGAACTGTGTACACATAAGAAGATTCCAACCGCCACAGCCTCCTATCAACCATATCAACCTGCAAAGTGACATTATGAAGTAAAAGCCTAAGATCCCCTACTAACTCCTCCTCCCACGCAAACAACCTACACCTCCACCTCCAAGCCACCCCCTCAATCCCCCAACCTAACAAATGCATATCAAACACAGATTCACCCTTCAACAAAGACAACTCAAATAATCTAGAAAATCTATCTCTAAGAGACACTCCGCCCACCCAGACATCCGTCCAAAATAGTGTGTCAGTATTATTTAACATGACACAACTATACAAAGTAAGTCTAAATTTCAATGTTGTGAAAAGATTTTGAAAATTTCAATTGGGAGATCATATTTTTCAATTTTAGAACCGATCGAGAAGATTAAAATTGTGAATCAATTAAAAATAAGGACCGAAATTCACATAAGTCAAAAATAAAATATAAAAAATCATAGTCTCGTAAGTACAAATTAAATGGTAAAAGAATAAGGAGATATTTGATATTTTAGGATACGAATAATATGCAATTATTTACTTTTTAACATTCAGTGAGTTGTGAGACCATCCACAATGCAGCACCCCGTTTGGGTGCTTAAACGGGTCCCGGTGGTACATGTCATTCGTTTCATAATTAATATATAATAAGCACTTAATCTCTCCAACCCAGCACCCGAAATAAATTATTAAATGGGCCCCAGTAATAACTATATATCTTTAAATTTTAACAATAATTTATCTATCCATTCATAATTATATAACTTTGAAATATTGAATTAATTTCATTACAAACTATAAAAAAGTGAACAATTTTTTAATTTTATTAATAATTCAAAAAAATTAAAACTTGAAAAAAAAATCAAATTATAATAAATTTTTAATTTCTTTTTTAACTTTAAGATGAATAAATTATTTGATGTAGAAAAAAATAGTCTTTTATTGAAAATTTAAAGTTGATCGATTAAATATAACACTTGTAAGTATTATTTAATTAATTTTTTTACTATTAAAATAATATAATAATTGAATAGAGAAAAAAAAATTACAATTAATTGTGTATGTGGTACCCACATGTAATAGGAGAGAGAGTGCCTATAAAAGCACCTATCTCTATAGGCACCCAAATAATTGATGTCACAATGGGGGGTGCTCATTTAGCTTGGTGCTAAATAGGGGAAGAACCCTCTATTGTAGATGGTATGAGTTTCACGACTTTTAAAAACAAAACAAAAGAAAAGAAACAAAGGCAAAGTAACGTATAAGAAAATTAACAATAAAATCCCAGATTATGGATCCTAGTGAAATTTTGCCACCCTTACAACCAGAAAGGGACGAAAATATACATCACTATATTCCCGTGTTTTTCCATGCAAAGCCAAAGAATCAAGTTTTCTTTTCCGTTTCTTTACAACATTTTATTTGCAATTTCCAAACATTTAAACGATTTCTTAAAGCCAAAGAATGCTAATTATTGAGTAATTAAAATATTTGTCCTTTCCCTAAAATAACTAATAATATACTAATCTTCACATGAAAGTAACGTTCAAATGTGATGATGTGTGTGTTAGGCGATAACATCAAAGAAAAGCCATTGGCATTATATATTAAGCTGGTGATGAAACCAATCTCCAAAATATATCACAATCACACAAATCTTGTTAAGTGATTAGTTTTTTCTATGGCTACTCTTGTTACAGTAAAATCATCTCCTGTGGAAGACGCTGAGGCTCTTCAAAAGGCTTTTAAAGGTAATACACAAATCATCTTCAATTAATTATTTTGGTTAATGTTTAATTTCGTGCTTTTATGATACACTAGTTAATTACATTGCCTTCATGTGTCACATTTTTTGATCAACTCATATTTGTAATTCTTTACTAGGGGATTTTAAGAATGATCTCATTTCATTATTTCTTGATTTTATTTTTGATTTTATTATGTGAGAAAATACAGAATCAACCATAACTTTTCTTCTTCTTGTTTTTTTCAGTAAAAAGATGAATCTGCTTTTTTTTTTTTTTGTTGAAAAAATTCCCTGACCTTTTAATGTTCTCGATGGGGAGAAGTGAAAATTAATACCTTTAATCTTTTTTCTTTTAATCAACCTTTATACATGTGATGTGAATTCTAGTGTTGTTTTTTTTACGGTAAATGTTATATTTAACAGTATTGGTTTATATACCCCAAACTTTTATAATTTCTTTGTTTTAATTTATTTATTCCCTAAAAAACACTTATAAGTGTTGAATTTTATACATTTATTTATTTTAAATATGCTGTTCAATTCAAATGAAGAAAATATATCTTGTATTAGCAAAAATAAAATAAAATATATTGTACTAAAACAGCTTATGTAAGGTCTTAGCATTGATAACTCATTCAATATTGTGAAGGGAAAACCAACTCATCACTCATTTCAAATACCAACAAAAGGGAAAAATAAATAAATAAATAAATAGCCACCGATTCTTCAATATCCTACTGATATAGTAAATGTTTTATTTTTGACAAATTGATATAAATGTTCAAAACTCCAAAATAGACACTAACTATATATAGAAGATTTTGGCATTGTCTTTTTTTTCAAATTAACTTGTCCTCTCTATTCTCTAAGCAAATTTGGACAACTGAAAGCATAGTTCATAGCTGTAGAGCAATACATAGGTACAAATTTGACATGATAATTAAAACATTATTAATTTTAGAAGATTTTTACATTTCTAAAAAAAAAAACTTGCCATTGTTAAAAAAGTTAAACACTGTAAAGCATATTTTATAGCTGTATAGATTATTAATTTTACTGTATATATTGAAGAGCTAGGAAGTTAAACTTCAACTTATAGCATTATAGTTAGGAAAATATAATCAAGTATGGCTACTCTTATTGCTCCCATCAACCACTCTGCTGTTGCAGATGCAGAAGCTCTTCAAAAAGCTTTCAAAGGTTGTATAATTTCTTTAATTTGCTTACTTATTAATCTTTTTATTTCATTTTCTTTTTAGAAAAAAAAAAATTGGCTTAGTGTACTTTCGAACGACACAAAATTTGCGTTTTTCCAAGAAGCGTACATCTTATGTTAACAATATTCATTTAATCATAAAAATATTGTGAAGAACAGTTGTGGTTGCGTTGCGTTCTTTGATATTGCAAAGAAAACATGGTAACATTGTGGCGATACATAAAAATATTGATGTTGTGGTCTAAATCGTGTATGCGAACCTTGCTTATAATCCCTGATTTATTTTTGAATTGTGTAGGATGGGGGACTGATGAGAAGAGTGTTATCACAATATTGGGTCATAGAAATGTTTATCAGAGACAACAAATCAGAAAATCTTATCAAGAAATTTACCAAGAGGATATCCTCAAACGCCTTGAATCTGAACTCTCCGGTGACTTTGAGGTACAATAATTACGAACATGATTTTGTACCAACAATTTCATATACTTTTTTTATGTAACTTATTATGTCTTAAGCTAATGAGTCGATATTTTGAATAACGTGGTCCGATAAAAACAGAGAGCTGTGTACCGTTGGATGCTGGAACCTGCTGATCGCGATGCTGTTTTGGCCAATGTAGCCATCAAGGATGGAAGCAAAAGTTACCATGTGATTATTGAAATTGTTTCTGTTCTTTCACCTGAAGAAGTCTTGGCAATGAGACGTGCTTATCATAACCGTTACAAGCATTCCTTAGAAGAAGATTTAGCTGCTCATACCACCGGTCATCTTCGCCAGGCAAGTCATTAAATCGTCTACTTTCTAGTCCTTAAAATTAAAATAATCAAATTTGGTCACACTTATAGTCTTACCATGTACTCGTTTTTTTTTTCCGGCTCTTGGCAGCTGTTGGTTGGATTGGTGAGCTCATTTAGATACGGCGGTGCTGAGATCAATCCGAAATTGGCAAAAACTGAAGCTGATATTCTTCATGAATCAATCAAGGAGAAAAAAGGAAACCATGAAGAAGCCATTAGAATCCTTACTACAAGGAGCAAGACTCAGCTTTTGGCAACTTTCAACCGTTACAGAGATGACCATGGCATTTCCATAACTAAGGTGAAAAAAAGTAGCTCAGATTCTTACCATTTATTTTTGTTTTCACTTTATTTCCATGTTCACAAAAATTCTTATCATGTCCTTGATTACAGAAACTATTGGATAATGCATCTGATGACTTTCACAAGGCATTGCACACCGCGATTCGATGCATCAATGACCATAAGAAGTACTATGAAAAGGTTAATTAGTTTATTCGATTTGTTCAACACCGTCTCACACATAAACTTGTAACATATTTTAATCGATGATTATCCTTGATGTTTTTTTTTACAATGATGTTTAGATTCTGCGCGGTGCGCTGAAAAGGGTTGGAACCGATGAGGATGGATTAACTCGTGTGGTCGTGACAAGAGCCGAGAAAGACTTGAAGGACATCAAAGAGCTGTATTATAAGAGAAACAGTGTTCACCTTGAGGATGCAGCGGCAAAGGAAATTTCAGGAGATTACAAGAAGTTCATCCTTACCTTGTTGGGGAAGCAAGATTGAAGAAATTGCTCTTGCTAAGGCATATATATTGTAATAATGGGATTTGGATATGTTGGTTTCTTTCTTGTGGTATGGTTTGGTTAATTTCTCTATTTATATCATGTTTTCATGAGTCATGGCTGTGTGAGAAATATTATGTACTTCTATTTTAATAAATTACTAGTTGAATGAATGGTGGAATTACAAAATTTAATGGTGAAAATTAGATAATATTTTGGATAGAAAAATTACCAATCCAACATATTAAGAGAAATATTATTTATGGCTTCAAGCTCAAGCGCATAATGATACAATCAATCAATATATCTTGAAAATTGATCAATGGCATGAACACCATATAATAACTTAAATCACCAATTGAATGTATATTTAAGGGGAGTTTGTGACTCTTTTGATAAACAAGAATGACCAATGAACATAATGATATTGGTACAATTGAGTTTTGTTTCCTATTTCCTTATCAATTTTTTTCAAAATATACACCAAATTTAATCAATAATACTGTATGTCATGCATCTCTCTTAAAAGCCAATGGCATATTGGCCAAGATGATTGAGCATTCTAGTCGCACCAACTAGTCATGGATTTGGTCTAAATCTAAAACTCTTTTACGTAAATTCAATTATAACGAGACAAACTAAAAAACAAATAGAAACGAAGAAACTAACGAGATAAAGAACAAAATACAGTATAGTACGGAAGAAAACAACAAAATTAATATAGTTCACTCGAAAATCAAGGAACTTCAAATACACACGTCAACGAGTTTAAATATAATTCAACAATTCTCCGCTTTGGACAGAAGCTTCTACAACACTTGATGCCTACAAAATTATCAATTCTTCCATTCGAATGATATTATCAACTAATTAAGAAAGATCAAGCAATCCTTCTAGGAATAGGCTCTGTGAACAAAACAATGAACTTTGGCCAAGAAAATGACAACAAAAGTGATTGCTTTCTATTTATTGTGGACTCCTTCGCTCATAAGGTTTTGTTTGGTAAAAATAACGGATAACGAATAAGCTATATGATAGCTTATAGCTGATGACCGAGGTTTTTAGTTGATGACTAATGACTTATAACTGATAAGCTAATTAAAATGTTTGGTAAAATTAAATGTTCAATTAACTAATAAATGCAAGGAGAATACTTAGATACAGTGCCTTAAATAATGTTCAACCTGTTCCTAGCATAAAAAATCTAAAACGGCATCGTTTAAGCAAATTCAGGATGCATTAGTTTTCAACAATTTTTGGCGGTTTCTTTGAAAATTAGTTCAGAACCGGATGCACAGTGCATATGGCACTGTAGGTAAGTATTTTCCGTATAAAATGATATAAATGTACATTCTTAATTCATAATAAAACTTATATCAAGTATTTAGAATTTATTAATATAATTTATATTATTAAACTAATTTTAATTCGCTAAAATGTTATGGTTCTAATTTTTTTCATTAAGTCCATATACTTTATAAGATTTCATTTAAGTATATATACTTTATAAAGAAAATAAATGTCACGATGGACATTACCATAATGTATTTTTTTTTTAACAAGCAAAAATGAATTATATTAACCTCAACTATCACAAGGTGTACCAGAAAAGAACCTTTTAGGTTTACAAACCAAACTAAACCACATTATTACTAGAATGTATTATCATCTATTTGTATTATTATTATTACCTCAAAAAAATCTATTTGTATTATTATATACAAGAAATTTATTAACAACGATGAACGGATATAAGAAAAAACTATGAACGCTTGTTTTAAAAAAGAAAACTATTATTAGGTTTTTTTTTTAGGGAAAAACTATTATTAGCTAGCAAGAGAAAAAAAAAAAACTATGGACAGTTATCGTAAAAAATAAAATATGAACAGTTACACCGATTCTTTAAAAAAACTTCACTGAATTATCGTTTTTATTATTTTAAATTATAATAAAGAATAAAGTGTGAAAATGGATTTTAGATGAAATAATAAGGGTAAAAATGGAATAAAAAATGATAAGCTATAAGCTATAAGCTCAAACATTTGTTGAAATAACGTCTGAAAAAAAAGTTATAAGCTCGTAAAATAAATTATAAGCTCGTTATAAAAAGACAATTATCAAACAAGATTTTTTTAGACATACTAGCTTATATCCGATCCCTCAAAAAAAAAAAAAATGCTTATATCCGCTATAAGTTATCCGTTATAAGCTAAGTTTTGGGTTACCCTAAGTAATAGATAATTAACTTCTTGGAGTTAGCACCTATACAATGACATTAAAAAAGAGGTAACGAGCCCTTTCTGTAACACAACTTTTCGATGAATTTCAAATGCATTCCTCACGCGATTGTTATGGACAGAATAGCTTCATGACATACAAGATGATACATGCTTTTCACACATTATTTTTACGTGATGAACCCTAGATAACATGTGAAGCTGGTCATGAGTTTTTGCCATGATTTCAAACCCAAAGAGGATACCAAATGATCCATAACGTATAAAATAGTAATATTAAAATTAATAAACAATAATAAATAATATACAAAATCAAATCAAAAGTACGTAACGTCCGAAGTTCAAACATTATAGTCGCGAATGAACGTTTATTCCCAAGCCTTTCTTTAACGTATTAATCCAATCCATCGTCACATTTTTTTTTTTTTTTATGATCACAAGAAAGGCTTATAGAGTAAGAAGAAAAAAGAAATTACAAAAGAAAGAGGGGATCAACAATGGCTACACTTGTTGTTCAAAATTCAACTACTTCTGTTCAAGATGCTGAGCTTCTCCACAAGTCTTTCGAAGGTATTAACCAATTAATTATTATATGTTCATATTGTTCTTAATTTCTATTGTTTGATTGTGTCTATAACTTGCATTTCCTTACGTTGAATAATTAAACATTTTTATTTTATGATTGTTGAATAATGAAACTTGTGATTAAGTTTAAATTCTAGTAAGAAATTTTGTTTGAACCAAAAAATAAATAATTTTTTTTATTACTGATTAATTACAATATTGTATAGAAATTTTGTTTTGATTTCTTTATTTTATTTTTATTCTATGTTTATCAAACTAAGTGATTGGGTATGGTTTTTTTTTTTTAGCAATGATATTGGTACATCCATTTACTGACAATTTTAGAGACAATCTTGCTTTTCTTTCTTTTTATTGGTTAAAAACAATGGAGAGAGAAAAAAGAAGAGAGAGGATAACAAGATCATGTGAGTATGAGAGAGAAAGTTGTTCAAAATTTATCATAAAATGGTTGTACAAATATCATTTCTCTTTTTTTTTTTTTTTTTGAATGCCAAAGTGATTGGTTAGGTTAACAAACTCCACCCAACCCTCAACAATATCTCAATGCCTCCCTCTCATACTAGAGGGTGGAAGACAAAAAAAAACTTATTCTTTTGTACCAATTATTGTCTAACTTTGAATAATTAAGTAATTAAATTGATTTCATTTTATTGATTAGCGATACTAGGGAAGATTTGATATTATTGAGCATTAAAAAGTTTCAAAATCTATAATACAAAAAATAAATATCAAACAAAATGGCCTTTGATCAATCTCAAGATCAAGTCTGTCAAAAAAAATAAGGATAAGAGGAGTAGTTGAACAATCACTGACATTCTATACACGGCTAATTAACATGTGGCTTGAGGTACTCCAAAGACCAAAGTCCAAACTAAAACCAGCATACTATGCTGCATCAAAGATATTTTTTAAATATATAATTATTTTTTGCATACTGAAACCACAAAAATGTAGTTACTCTATCACGAATGTGACCTAATATGTTTGTTTCTTTCTGGAAATTTAACATACTTTGCTGCATCATCATATTCATAAAAATATAAAATGGTAGTTATTTCTTTACACATCAACTATTAAAATAACATGAGATAGTTATCTTTGGTTTGTTAGTGTAACAAATTTGTCCTCCTTTTCTTACTAATAGCACAAGTACACAACTTGTGTTATGTGAGGTACCTCAACTTTTTGAGTAGCACTTTGGTGCCATAGCTTTGGTGTCATTGGTGCCATAGCTTGCATCTCCACCACACACACACATCACACACACATTCCCACACACATCCACACACATCAATGGTCAGGATTTCCCCAATGGCACCAATGGCACCAAAACTATGTCATGGAAGTATTTCCCCAACTTTTTATAGCATTTTTGTATGGACGAAAGTATATGATAAAGTATTATGGTGTTGAACCATGTAACCGATTCATTTAGTTAAATAAGATTTGGTTGTTGTCGTTGTTCTTGCTACTTTGTGTGGGCGAAACTAAAAATTAAGGCCCTGTTTAGTTGCCAATAACTTTTTTAGATTTTATTTTCGTACATTTATGTTATATTATTAACAAGGAGACGAAAGACTCTTGCAATAAAAAATTATGATCGAGAAAATATGTAAACGGGCATTTTCAAAATTGTCAAAAATGCTAGATTTGTTTAAAAAATTCGTAAAAGGAAATAGTGAAAAAAATAGGGTTAATTATGTTTCTAGTCCCTATAAAATAGCGACCTTGTAAGTTTAGTCCCTACTTAATTTTAATAGCATTTTTAGTCCCTAATTTTGTTTTTCTGCACTGAGTATTAGTCCCTACTCAATTCAAATTTGTTTAATTTATGCTTAAACTCTTAAATTTTTGAACAATTTTTTGCAGACATGTTTAGAACATTACTAAAAGTTCGTCCGCAAAAAATTATCGCAAAATTTGATTTCTACATCCAGATTTTATTACTTTTTATCTTTAACTTTTGTCGTTTTAAAAAATTCATATTTAATTCATTTCATGTCAGAAAATTCTAAATTTTAGTAAACGAACCTTTCATAGTGTTCTAATCTTGTCTCAAAAAAATCGTTCAAAAATTTAAGAGTTTAAGGATAATTAATCAAACTTTGTTTTAGCAGGGACTAAAATTATAAGTAAATTTTTTTTATAGAGACTAAAAATGCTATTAAAATTAAGTAGGGACTAAACTTACAAGGTCGCTATTTTATAGGGACTAGAAACATAATTAACCCAAAAAAATATTGGATCTATCTTTTCTCACTTTGTTAGTTGAAGGAAAAATGAAAACACAAAACATGAAAAGACAAAACATCATCAATTTCCTTTCTTTTCTTTTCTTTTTTACTCAAAAGGATAGTCATGACTCATGCATGATACTATTATGGAGTTAGAGCTTAGATCACATTTTATTAATAATGTACCTAACCCACAATTAGGCACCAAAACATCATTTTTTTTATTTTCACTCGTTCGTACTAAACACAATTATTTATTTATGACATAATAAACTCTCTAATTTTACCAATCCACATCTCTATAGTTAGTGTTACAAAGAAGGAAAAAGTTGCAAACGATTATATATGGTATTATAATTTGATCATATTATAAATGGAAGAATACCATTTATATATGATTCACCGTCTTGATCACTTTGATAGTACGTGGCAGTGATATCACTAATATCAATGAATTAACTATTTGCTGTTTACAGATTGGTCTCTTTAAAGTACTGCCAAAATTGCCTTAGGAATCGAATCCATTTTGTTCAACATGAAAGGAAAAAGAATCAAAGTTATAATTTTTGTCCAAATATATGCCTCAAATGAGATTTCCAATGCATGAATTTGACCATGGTGATAAAAGAAAAATTAAATTAGAGCATATATGGAATGTTCAATCTTTATCACTTTCTCAAAACAACTGCACAATTCTACGGCGAGTAAAGTTTATGTGAGTTGAATCCAGGTTTCAATTCCGATGATTCGTCGTAATGGAGAATATTTCACCGTTTAAAGAGAGTTAAGAGACAACATGTATTTTTTGTCTACATGATCTGAGTTCGTTGAGTTCCTGTTTTGATGACTCATCGTTAACCATAAAACGTCTAACCGTTCAAATATGTTTACGTCTTTGGTTCTAATTTTATCGAATGTCTCTTATGGGTCAACGTACCTTTTTGGTCTACATGATTTGAGTCTTGTCCCAATGACTCATCGCCGACCAAAAAATAACTCATCGTCGACAAAAACAAAAAAATCACTTTCCTAAGATACATTTATTTCTCTATACCGTTTTAATTTTATCGGATGTCCCTACAGGACAAATACATCCTCCGGTCAATATCATAAAACAAAAATTAACATTTTAGATCATTAATTAAATTATGTATGTAGTCTATAATAAAGGTCATATACATCATTAATGGAATGAATCTATATAGATTTTTACATATAATAGTGACCGGAGGATAGGATGTATTCATTTTTGTTTTCATAGTATTATAAATAGAAGAGCCATAGACTTAGATTTCTTCATCACATCATCTTACTTAGCACTATAGACAATACATATTCAACTATGGCTACCCTTATTGCTCCCAGCAACCATTCTCCCAATGAAGATGCTGAAGCTCTAAGAAAGGCTTTCGAAGGTGTTATCAACCCCTTTTTTCTTGTTTATAGACCATGCCATAGTCCTATAGATTATATCTGTCATCAAAATATGTGACAAATTTGCAAATTTCATTAGCCATTTTAATTTCAGTCTAATCTCAAGTACTTCTTTGCAATCTGTTAAATTTGTTAAAATTATTGATGAATCTGTAACATTATGTTGTATTAAAATTGATGGATGATTCATTTTTGTAGGATGGGGTACTGATGAGAAAACTGTGATAACAATACTGGGTCATAGAAACTCTAATCAGATACAGCAAATCAGAAAAGCTTATGAAGGCATTTATAATGAGGATCTTATCAAACGATTGGAATCTGAGATCAAAGGAGACTTTGAGGTACCATATTGATTTAGTACCATACTGTCGATGTTCTATTAGACATGTTTTTGAAACTCACTTTGTGTATTGATGAATTTCGAAACAGAAAGCTGTGTACCGTTGGATACTTGAACCTGCGGAGCGTGATGCTGTTTTGGCAAATGTTGCTATCAAGAGTGGCAAAAACTACAATGTCATTGTGGAAATTTCTTCTGTTCTCACCCCCGAAGAGCTCTTGAATGTGAGACGAGCCTACGTCAAACGCTACAAGCACTCCTTGGAGGAAGATTTGGCTGCCCATACCTCCGGCCATCTTCGCCAGGCAAGTCCTTTTTCCATTAACTCTTCTAACAATATGCAATATTAGATCGTGGGTTTAAAATCGCGGACAAAAGATTGATTTTAATTACATATATGAAAATTAGGAATTTAACATAATGTGATATTTCTTGAAATCATGGTTTCTTGATTTTGTGGTTGATTTTTTGAGCAGCTTTTGGTGGGGCTAGTGACTGCATTTAGGTATGTTGGTGATGAGATCAATCCAAAATTGGCACAAACTGAAGCTGGAATTCTTCATGAGTCGGTGAAAGAGAAGAAAGGAAGCCATGAAGAAGCTATAAGGATCTTGACTACAAGGAGCAAAACCCAGCTGATTGCGACATTCAACCGCTACAGAGAGACTCATGGTACTTCCATCACTAAGGTATATAATAAAAAGATTATGATATTAAAAAAATTATGATATTATAATTCGTTATTTAAATTTGTGTCCGTTTAATCTTTACAGAAGCTGTTGGATGAAGGATCTGATGAATTTCAAAAGGCATTGTATACCACCATTCGTTGCTTCAATGATCATGTCAAGTACTATGAAAAGGTAGATCTCTCACTTTATTTTTTGCAATGAATTTAATTTTGATACATTGTTAAGGTAAAAGTTGTACATTGAAAACAAATCGGAACCATTCATAAAATGTTGTGCTAGAGTTTAATTTTGATACACTGTCGTTATAAAATGTTTTACCATGTCCACACATCGCAATATTCATATGTTTTAGAAGAGAAAATAAACAAAATATTGTTACTACATTGATTGTAAATTTACATTTTCTGATCATATCGTAGGTGGTGCGAGATGCAATCAAGAAGGTTGGAACCGATGAGGATGCGCTCACCCGTGTGATTGTGAGCAGAGCTCAGCATGACCTAAAAGTCATCTCAGATGTTTACTACAAAAGAAACAGTGTTCTTCTTGAGCATGTTGTGGCCAAGGAAACTTCAGGGGATTACAAGAAGTTTCTTCTCACTCTCTTGGGGAAAGAAGAATGAGTTTTCCCCTTCTCTTGATGGAGCTTGTGCTTAATAGTTTAATCAAGACTTAAAGTTGTGATGTTTTGGTTTATCTTGTTGAATGTGGTTTTAGATTTTCTTGCATTATGAGAACTTAAAGTACTATTTTATTATATGGTTGTCTGGTATGTTTGATGGTTCATTTTGACTTGAATACTTTATGTGAAGTTTCAAACATTATCAATAATACATGATGAACAAGCTCAAAAATATACAGATGTCTCCATGTGTGTAGCAATGTTAATTGTTAGATTAATATTATGGATTTCGTGCTCTGTCAAATTTCAGAAGTCTATGGTTCATTTTATGCGAACTTAAGACATTCTGAATTAAATTCTTTGTAGTTCAAGAATCTTGAATTCGCCGACATCAAATTTGTGGTTTTACATGGTTGAAACTCATGTGATTTAAATCAAAATTGGACTGTCGATAATATTAATTTTGTTTAGACATTCAAAATGACCAAATTGATTGACATGATTCTCAGATCAAGAGGTTTAAAGTGTGAAGCATGTATTTTGATTTTCATAAATGTAATTAAGATTTGTTTTGGTATTTTTCACCAAGGAAAGAAATCCTCGAATCAATCGTCCTATGTGACCATGACCTTGTACTAAAATAATAAGCCAAACAAGGAAGGTGTCAATGCAGAACTAACCAAACAAGAGAAACGTCATTTTACAATTCTTCAGAAGGCCACATGTTGGAATCATGCAAGTTTAATGGTAATTAATAAATACAAGGATTGGTGTTTGAATATGACAGGCCTAAAGATTTCTTGTAGCATATAGGCACTTCCAAAGAAAGCATATTTTGTTTATTCGAAAATTCTATAGGTTAATTTTTTTACTTCCCAAAATTATTGAATCATCAACGTAGAAGGACTCTAAGGTTAATTTTTTTACTTCCCAAAATTATTGAATCATCAACGTAGAAGGACTCTACTCAGTACTCACCCATAGAAAGGTGGATATAGTTCGTTTTATTAATAATAAATTATCTATTTATCAAAAACAATTCTTTTTTCAAAAAAAAAGTTAATAACCCGTAATTTAGTTTTATTTAAATACAACTATTATACGAAGATAATGCATAGTTTTAGGTTGGTTTTTTCACTTCTAATTATACTCTTAGACAAAATCATGATACAATGTTGGTGTTATTAAAAAAAATAAGAATTTTATTATATTTATTATATTAATTATTGGTCATAATTCAAACACAAACACTAGTTTTTTTTTTGTTTTTTTTACACTAGTGCATGCATATTTTTACTCCCCTCGCTATTTTTACACTAGTGAGGGGAGTATGATAAAACTTAATGTCAAAAGAGGGACAATTATTCCGTTCAATAATAAAAAGAGTAAATTATACGTCTCTTCCTTTAAAACTGTTTGAATTACACTCTCCTCCCTCTTATGTTAAAATATACAATTTTCTCTCCTCTTATTCAAAACATATTAGAAAACAATTCACTCCCTCCCTTGTGAGAAGCTTGAATTACATTCCCCTCCACTCTTGTGTTAAAATTTACACTTTACTCCTTTAATAGTTTTTTATTTATAATAATCTAGCAAAAAATAATAATTTAACACACTTCGAAATAAATAGTATTGCGGGTCCATTTTAATACAACCAAAATTTGAATACATATTTTTCGCTATAATTTATTCACAATTTCATTAACATATAGTTTTAATACTATTATAAGATATGAAACAACACAAAATAAAATTAAAATATGTGAAAAATTACTAAAGTCGATAAAGTATGATTATTTAAAAGTAAATTTTATACTCCAGATCATAAAATAATAATAAAATATTTAATTTTAATTATCGTCGATATTTAAATTATAAAGAAATGAACTTAATTTTCTTAAATGGTGGTTCAAAATTAGTTTATATCATAAAAATATTTATTTAGATTAACGTGTAGTGCATATTTAATTATTAAGGGAGGGAGTTGTAATTCAAGTATCTCATAAGGGAAGGGAGTATAAATTTTATTTTTTATTTGATTTGGCGGATGATAGGTGGGCGACGGTGGATGAGATGGCGAGGAGAGGGTGGGAGGATAGGGGTGACGCATGGGTGTGTAGGAGGCGCCTTCTAGCTTGGGAGGGGGAGTGTTACGGAATGTACTGTTATGCTGCATTATATTGTTTTGTAGGATCATATTCTTGACAGGTGGCTTCTTGATCCTATTAATGGATACTTTGCTAAGGGAACTTTCCATTTTCTTACCACGGTAGATCCATCTCCTGAACGGAGTTTGTTTGATGATATGTGGCATAAGCAAGTTCCGTTAAAGGTATCACTATTTGCTTGGAGACTTCTTCGCAATCGGCTTCCAACCAAAGACAACTTAGTTCGGCGACAAATCCTCCACAATGATGATAATGTGTGTGTGGGAGGATGCGGCTATGTGGAGACCGCATACCACCTTCTCTTTAGCTGCGACATCTTTGGCAGTGTGTGGTTCTTGGTCTTGCAATGGCTTGACTTAGATTTTGTCGCTCCTTTTGGGAGTCGTGATCATCTATTTCAGTTCGGCCACTTGGCTGGGTTACCGCGTTGTTCTCATTCGTTCCTACGGATAATCTGGTTGGCTTATGTCTGGGTTATTTGGAAGGGACAGAATAACCGAGTTTTTCATCAGAAGGTTGCAGATCCTCAAAGCATAACAGAATGTGTTAAACTGCTATCTTTCTAGTGGCTAAAGACTAATATGCTCACTTTTTTTTTTTAGTTATCATGACTGGTGGATGCACCATTTGTCTTGTATGGGTGTTACGCTGTAATCTTGTTATTTCGTTTTCTTTATTGCGGTGTGTGTTGTTGATGCACCAGTGACTTGACATTGTATATTATTTTTGGTGATTCTCTTTGCACGTCTTGTGCGAGATGAATCACTAGTGGTTATTATATATCCCATACTAACTAGTGTCCTTTGGACACTTGCTAGCATTTTCCATACTTTTATCACAAAAAAAGAAGAAGCTCAAACTCATTATTTTCACTTCTTAGCCTTTAATGTGTGTGAGTTTTACCGCTAAATTCATTAGATATTAGACTTGGATATATTGAATGTTGCGCAATTAATGCTAGTAAAAAATTTAAAAATGGTAAGTGATGGACTACAAAAAATTCATTTCATACAAAGAAAATGAGTATATTTCATAAACAAAAACCATATTCAAGCCATTTTTTACTTGCATTCTAGCCTGCATGTTTTGACACCTCAAATAACAAGATCTGTGTCAAATGAGCGTATGACTAGTATATATTGATTACTTTGTTATATTTTCCCTTCTACTTCACATGAGATAGAAATTGCTCTCGTAGAATAGGTGTCAGTGTCCAACACTTTAGAAGTTGTTTCCCCTTCAAACACTTTAGAAGTTGTTTCCTCTTCAAAGATCTCTCTTCTAACATAGAATGCTGGTCTTCTTGGTAAGGTTGTGGGTACATATTTGCTTGTTAACATTGATATAACATCGGACATTGTAGGTCGATCATTTGCATATTGTTCTACACATAAGAGACCAACATGAATGCATCTTTGCACTTCCTCAGGAACAAATGTATCATTTAATGTTTGATCCATTAGCTTTAGATACCCACCATCATTCCATAGCTCCCATGCCTATTAATA
Organism: Medicago sativa; assembly: GCF_051527215.1. NCBI lineage: Eukaryota > Viridiplantae > Streptophyta > Magnoliopsida > Fabales > Fabaceae > Medicago > Medicago sativa. The sequence goes on along the minus strand of NC_140756.1, from coordinate 29,605,562 downwards.
ATTTGATCAAATTAGAAACAAGGAATAATATTAAAAATAAAATAAAAAACTCAATGAGAGGAATTTGACACACATGTCCTATTAGATTTAGTGGGCGATCAACGTCATAGAAACTATTGTTTCTTCTGCCACAAATAATTTCAAGAAGCAACACTCCAAAGCTATAAACATCAGACTTTGTTGAACAAATTCCTTCCATGGCATATTCTGGAGACATGTATCCACTGCACCAAAATTTAGTTAATAATCTCAATTTCTTATGTAATCATCGATAAAAAAAGTAGGAACAAAGAAAGTTTGGAAAACTTACTATGTCCCAACAATCCTGTCGGTGTTAACCGTTGATTCTTGCTGTGTGAACATTCTTGCCATACCGAAATCAGAAATTTTTGGGTTCATATTCTCATCAAGAAGTATATTGCTTGCTTTCAAGTCTCTATGAATGATTTTGAGTCTTGAGTACTTATGAAGATAGAGTAGTCCTTGAGAAATTCCTTCTATTATGTTGAAGCGCTTCTTCCAATCTAGTAACTTCCTTCTTGAACAATCTTCTCAATGAAAACATAATAATTAATGTTAAAATGTTTATTACTCAAAAGTAGAAAATCAAAATGCTATTTTAGTTTTCTATTAACTAATTAGTAATGTAAAACAAGATATTTACTTGATTATTTACAAGTTAGAATAACACGTTATTTTAGTGAACCATCCACAATGATTATACCAAACTCTAATTTTTTATGTAATTGTTCTCACCAAAAAGATAGAAATCCAAGCTTTTGTTTGGCATATATTCATAAACTAGAATCCTTTCTTCTTGATGAATACAACAACCAAGTAGTTGTACAAGATTTGTGTGCTGAAGTTCACATATCAATACTAATTCATTTTTGAATTCCACAATTCCTTGTCTAGAAGTTTTCGAAAGTCTTTTTACAGCGACTTCTTGCCCTGTTGCGAAGATTCCCTGAAGTTGTAAAATAAAAATCATCAATTATGCAAATAATATGTGGATAAATGATAGTAATAGTAAATCAAAGTACTTGATTTTAAACAAACATTATTATTAATGTATAATGACAATAGTTTAAAGTCACCTTATATACGGGTCCATAGCCTCCCTGCCCTAACTTGTTTTCAAGGGAAAAGTCCATAGTTGCTTCTAAAATTGATGTATAGGTAAAAACTTTTATATCATGTCCCTTGAAGTCGTCTTCAAAATCTTTGGTACCATAAGATTCATTAGATGCTGCCAAATCTTGCATCTCACTCTCCTTTCTTTTTCTTTTCTTCCCTGCATAGTAAAAAAAAACAAAGATTAAGAGATAAAAGAAATCGATAGGATTGAAAAAGTAGACAAGTGCTAACAACATTAACACTCACTCTATCCAACACTCACTTTTTTAATGGGTAAATATTAGTCTCACCATTTTGACAATATATATACTCGTATAAAGTGGTGTGATCCATGTGTCTTTCACTTAATAAAAGAGTGATTATTGAAAAGAAAGTATTAGAGAGAGTGTTGCTGGCACATAAGTATGTATTTACGGAGAGTATTATGTATGTAGTCAAGTACCTTTAAGCATGTTTTTTTGTTTCTTTATTGCTAGGAAAAGAATGAATGGGCATATTATGAGTAAAGCAGCTGCTATTACTGCACTTATCCATATCCACCTTTTTTTACCTGCATTGACTATTTAAAAAATAAATTTGAATATTAACAATTGGGTTTTGCTAGAAGACACATTTTATGAAAGCGTCTTTTAGCAAGTTATTCTATGAGCATTTGCTAAAAGACGCCAACTAATTTTTATGAAGGTGTCTTTTAGCAAAATTATAACTAAAAAGTGGAAATCACACCTTGATGTGTGGTTTGCTAAAAGACACCTTCATGAGTGATTTCTAGCATAACCCTTAACAATTACCTTTATAATTTATAATTTTTAAAGATATACATGAATTTACTTAAAAGAAGAGACCAAAAATCTTGACAAAAACTATTTGTGGGACCAAAACTTATTGAAAATTTTTCATGTGATTAAAAATAAAATTTAAAACATTTATAAGGATAAAAACATATTAACGGTTACATATACTATTAGACTTACCATGGGGTGTTAGCTTTATTGGCTTTACCAAGACATGATAGTTACCATCGCCCCCAACATTAACATCTTTGGTTGAATTCCATGAATAGAATATACATCCAGTACCATTATCATAAAATTTTCTGAACCCACTGCAATTACAGTTTCTCCAACAACTTGCCTTACAATCACTGTAACTATACATCACATTTTCTTGAAAGGTAGCATTGTTCAAATTGGGACTACCACTCTTTTTCTGAAACACTTCACCTTGATCCCTACAAATTGGTATTTCCTCCCATTTTTGGCATCCACTATCACTATTATATCCATAACACATATCTGCATTTCCAATATCTCCTTCATTAGTCGTCAACCGCCCTGTTGAGAATAGTTTCCATCCCGGAAACTTTATATAACTCTCGTCTTTCATTTCGAAAGTGAAGGAGTCTTCATCCTTGTTAGAGACAATCGTGTATCGATACGCACGTTGGATGTCCTCTGGAATGTTCTCGAATAATCCGTTCCTTCCAAGTTTTCCGCTTTTCCAATACACTTTGCCGTGTTTCTTAATATTCAATTTGACTTCTATCGGATCCCATTCAAGACTAAATTCACCTGAACTCGCGACTGAACTAGTAAAGGCCGAAACTAGGGACCAGTTACGTCCTGTTTTTCGATTAACACCTAACTTCATCGTTGGGAACAAAGTGTTTGTGGGATAATCAAAACTCTGCCAAAGTACATGACTCTTGGTCCCATTTGGATGAAGTTGTTGAAGCACAAAGTTACCTGTGTCTAGCATAGTGGCCATAGTGTTGTTTATGGGTTGAGGTGAGGAGAAAATGATGATTGGTGATTTCCTATATTGAGATTCTATTTTGAGCACACCAAATTGGTCTAGTGATAGAACTGCTGAATCTGAGTTAATTGGATGATTTCTCTCATACATCCACACTAGATTATCTTCACCAAGAGCACTACTAATTATACTCAAGTATCTGTCTTTGTTAGAACCAATAAAATCAGCAAAAGTAAGATAATACTTGCCTTGTTTAGAGTATAGAGCAAATGAGGTATTCATTGTATCACCAGGCTTCAAACTATCAAGTTGTGCTTTAACATGAATACTAGTATTAGCAGTAGTACACCACAACCATGATATTGATAAGTATATGATAAACAAGACTTGTTTTTCTTGTTTATAGTTAATCATGATGGATGTGCAAAGAGGGTTGTTTCAGTTCCAGAAGGAAGATATATTATATATCATTGAACTCCAACTTTGTAAAGAAAATTTGCAAACAAAGTAATTAATTGGGTCTCATCAGATTTCATGTTCCACACAATCTAATCAAACCTACGTTATCTTTATTTTCCACTACAAAATGTTCCACAAGAGTAACTTTATTCAACACTTCTTTTTTTTAAAAAAGGAAAACACCAGTCTACTTTGACACAATTATTGAAGAATGAGTAAGGAAAAGATGATAGCATCGCTGTCCACACTAGTATCGGACAATAAATGTGAGAACCTCTATTTTTTTTATGGATGGAGTGTATATGGAAATATTTTCTTTTGGGTATTACTTTTCCCACCCTATAAGATTCTCGTGCGCCCTGTGTTTTTTCCAAAAATGCCCTTGAGGTTTCCGGATTTCATAATCCGGAATGGTGTTTTCCTTTGTTAAAGGGTGAAAAATGGAGTTACGGATTTTTCCGGATTTTGTAATCCAGAAATTTCAAAAATAGGGCGCGTTACATGATGTTTCCGGATTACATATTCCGGAAACCCCCTAAACACCCTTTTTTTTTTCATGGTGCTAATGCAATCCGGACTACGTAATCCGGAATGCACTAATGCAATCCGGATTACGTAATCCAGAATGCACCAGCACCAATTCTGAACATGTTTGTAACATGGATAGCAATAATGAAGTTGTTATTATTGTTGATTTTTGGCTTGGAAGGTGGTACTTCTGGTATTGGAGCTGAATAAGCTAGAGTGTTAGCAAAGAGAGGAGTAAGAATTGTGATTGGTGCAAGGGACTTGAAGAAGGCAATGAAAGTGAGACAATATACAAAAATAGAGAAATGTTCATATTACTTGGGTACATTTCTAATTCTTAATTCTTAGTACATATTTGGTATCATAGTGGTTACATTACATAATGAAAGTGTTCATATTTTATTGAATTGTAGGACATTTTTGTCTAACAGAAATGTTATTGGACAAAAAGTCCCTTCTTAATGAACTCCGCCCTCAAAATCTAAAATTCCATCATTTAGACCCTTTTTTTCATGGTGCTAATGCAATCCGGATTACGTAATCCGGAATGCAAAGGGGCATTTTTGGAAATTTTACAGGGCGCGCGAGAAGTCAATAGGGTGGGAAAAGTAATACCCTTTTCTTTTTGGGTATATATAGCAAAGTTCACATAAAGGCTCTAAACATTGACAAGATGTAGGGCTGGGCTGAATTCTGTTTATGTTTTTAGCCCTTTTGACGCGATTTGCTATATTTACCCTGTATAGCACAAAGATTTCTTTATTTTATTGTCAAAAAAATTTGAAGAAATTTGGTTGTACTTAATAATGTGCCAAAAAAATTATTATGGAATAAATTGGAGATTTTTTTTTGGCCCTTTGTTCCTAATAATGTGCTTCGCTAATACTAAAAATACTGGAGATATTTATTATCCGATAAATTGGGATGATTTTCATAATAAAACAAATTATATTTTAGTTGAAGTACCTTGTTAAAAAAATATTTTAGTTGAAGGACCTACTAGAGAAACAGAAGCAGCATCTGAAGAAAACTAATGTTGGTAACCATACAAAACCCATTCTAGGGGTCATACCTCTCTAACTTATCAATGATTGTTTTGTATTGGAATGTTCGCGGCTTCGGTAACTCGGACACAAAAATTGCCTTAGATTTTTTTTTTGTCTCATAAGGCTTTTTTGGCTGAACCAATGGTCAATTTTGTGCATGTCCCTGTTAGTATTAGCATGATTGGAGTCACGAAATTTTGTACTAATGATAGAGGTAATTGTTGTGCTGATAAGTTGGCTAATATGGGTCACTCGACTCGTGGGGCGGTGTGGTGGTCGTTTGTACCTCCTGACTTGCAGGCGGATTTTTATTCAGACCGTTGTGGTATGCCTCATTATAGGTTTCTCTAGGGGCTGTTTTCTTTCGTTTCCTTTTTTTTTTTTAGGGTTTTTGTCTAGTCCCCCTTCTTGTAACTTTTCCTCTTTTTTTTTAATAATATTTTGAGTTTGGCGGTAGAGGATGGGGGGTTCATCAGGATACCAACCTAGTTGGGATGTCAATGCTTTCCATTGATGTCTGTCCTTTCTCCTGGTTTAGCGTAAAAAAATGACATCCTAGAGAAATTAATCTTAATCTTATCTTTCAAACGTTCCAAAAAATAAATTACATTAATATAGTAATGTCAACTTTCTTGAATTGATTGAAAGGATTGCATACTTGAATTTGATTATGCAAGATCATATGAGACACATTCATGTATCATTATAATGAACTTGTTAGAAATATAAAAAGAGGAATGTTGTACTTCTAGTATACAAAGGAGTTCTTGTATCTATTATTCCTCTAAAAGTCTAACACTAATTTTGTATCATGTATTATTGTTGTTAAGAGTTTAACTTTAGAAAATTTTGCATCCAAAAAGTTTAAAATTTAGTTAATTACGTGTTGATATACTTTTACTTTTTTGGTGTTATTATTTTTAGGTGCTAAAATTTCAGTCTACTTCGCATGTATTATTGTTCTATACTTCTACGATATTTTATTTTGTTTTGGTGTCGATGGAGTATTTGATTTATTTTTAGATGTTTCCTAAAAAAACATTTATTTGGTAGTGGAAAGCGGAAGAAAATAAATGAAATGAAGAGTTGATAAATCACAACAATAAACTAACAAAGTTTATGATTTATTATGTAAGGGGCCCTTATCTCATTTTATGCCTAAGGCCCCTAAAACTCTAGGAACGGCCTTGACCTTTTCTAGCTAAGATTCAAACCTTAATTTGCTAGGTAATTTTTATCCGACTTTAATATATCCAAAAATATTTTTTTAGGACACACCACAAAGTTATCAAAATTGAATAATATCATAAGTTAACTTTCTTTTGAGGTTTAAGATTTTTGCATTCATCTCATCCAAGTGTTCTTAGATTGGTCAGTGATAATTTTGGCGTCTAAAACCTTCGTTATGGAAGTTGGTTCCAGGGCCGTTCCTAGAGTTTTTCGGGCCTTAGGCATAATACGAGAAAAGGGCTCCGTATATAATACGTCATAATTTTTTTTAGCTCATTGTTATGATTTTATTAACTTTTCATTTTATTTTATTTTATTTTTCCTCTTTTCACTACCAAATAAATTTTTTTAGGCAATATATGAAAATTAATCAAATAGTTTATAGACACCAAAACAAAATAAAATACCGTAGAAATGAACAATAGCACCTACGAAATAATCAAGAATGCGTCTCACATCGGTTTCATGATCTTGCAATTTCATATTCAATTTTGCTATCCTTTCAATTAATTCAGGAAATTTTTTTTTTTTAAGAAAATCAATTCAAGAAAGTTGACATTACAATATTGATATAATATTTATTTTTTTGGAACTTTAGAAAGACAAGATTAAGATTAATTTCGTGGGCTCATTTTCAACTAAAATATAATTTGTTTTGTTATGAAAATTATCCCAATTTCTTGGATAATAAACATCACCATTATTTTTAATATTAGTGAGACATATTGTTAGGAACAAAGGACCCAAAATAATATCACCAATTTCTCCCATAATAATTTTTTTGGCATATTATTAAGAAAAACTAAATTTTTTTATAGGGAGGGTGTATATAGAAATCTTTGTGTTATAGGCAGGTATATATAGCAAATCTCTCCAAAAGGCCCCAATAAACCAAACATTTCTATATACACCCCTCTTTATAAAAAAAAATTTAGGGCCCCCTAACGGCATGGTCCCTAGGCCGTCGCACTCCCGGCCTATGCCTAGGGCCAGCCCTGGTTGGTTCTAAAGATTCACTTCTCCATGATCCAGAGTAGTATTTCATCCAAGAACACCGTGCTTATAAGATCTTTGAGACCTGTGTAAGTTTTATCAGACTCCACAGTTGGCACCAATTTTCTGGTATGAAACACCAGGTTGATCACTAGGATTGGTGATGTAGTCTCCATGTCCGGTGTTGCAATCTCCACATCTCTGGTTGTACCCTCCTTCTGCAACTAGGGATGCCAAAGTAAGTAAGGGTGTGGAAAGTGTTTAAGTGAGATGTAAAGTAAAAATAATCATACATCGGAGGGTAAGCCCCTTATTTATAGTGATTCTGAGCTTCTTTACCCTATTGGTCGTTGCTATCTTCACTCAAGTGGTTGTTGCAGCCAAGTTGGGATGGATGTTTAACGCATGCGCCTCTGTTAGTTATCTATCAGATGTACTTTTTCTCTCAAAAACATGTCCAAGAGATAACTTCCGAAATAATGTGTATTTAAGGGGTCTTAGAGATATTAGGGGGTCTAAAGAGAAACATTCCAAGTAGATCCCCTGACATGTGGAACCTTGAACACACACCTAACCTTATTTATTAACATGATATTCTGCCATTTTTAAAATGTTGTCATTTTTAAAATAATGATATCATGTATTTGTTATTATAGTAAATTGCCCTGACCTCCCCTGAGGTTTACTTAAACAACAGATACACCCCTTCTAGTTTTATAATAGACAATAACCTCCCTGAAAGTTTATAAAAATAGATGCAGCCTCCCATTAGATTTAACACTGTCTATGATTCCGTTAAAACTAAGACTTTTTCTCTCATCTCCAATTTTCCATGGTTGAAGACGATTTCCCCTTCTCAGATCTCCCTCCCTCCCTCCCCTTTTTATTATCGCTTCGTCTATTTATTTTTCTCCTCCACCATCATCAAATTTAAACTTCGGTGCCGACATGGTTGCTATTGAGATGAAGCACATGGTAGTATGAGACACAACCTTAGCGATTCTTGGGGTACATTGTTTAAAAAAAAAACTCATTTTTGGGAACACTGCTTGATATGATTCATTAAGTAAAAAGGGTTTAATTATTGAAAATTTCAATGTATATATTTAAGTCTTTTTCATTGTTATTTTTTGTATTGAACAATGACATTCACCAAGTAACAATACTCATGACCACGATAAAGATTATAATCCTTGTGCAAATTCTTATGTCAACAAAAAGCTAATGCGTTTGTGGTCATACATACACATAATCACAAAAACCCAGTTTCTTATTAGCAAAAATACGCTCAGTTTCTTCTTTATGTAAACAGAGTGTTAACACCGTTAAACACAAGGGTGGTCAATGTCATGTTTAAAAATAGAGGGGATTTGAGTGTCATTTCTACATACCTCGAGGGAGGTCAATGCAATTTTTCCCTTGTTATTGTTATTAGGGTTAATTATGTTTTTGGTCCCTACAAAATTGTGACCTTGTAAGTTTAGTCCTTACTTAATTTTAATAGCATTTTTAGTCCCTACAAAAAATTTCTGCACTCAATATTAGTCCTTACTCAATCCAAATTTGTTTAATTTATGCTTAAACTCTTAAGTTTTTAAACAATTTTTTACAGGCTTGTTAAGAACGTTATTAAAAGGTCCTCCGAAAAAAATATCGCAAAAATTTGATTTCTACGTCCATATTTTTGTTACTTATATCTTTAACTTTTGTCGTTTTAAAAAATTATAGATTTTAGTAAATGAACCTTTCATAGTGTTCTAAACTTGTATAAAAAGAATCGTTAAAAAATTTAAGAGTTTAAGGATAATTAAACAAAATTTACTTTAGCAGGGACTAAAATTATAAGTAATTTTTTTTTTGTAGGGATTAAAAAAGCTATTAAAATTAAGTAAGGACTAAATTAGAAGGTCGCAATTTTATAAGGACCAAAAACATATTTAACCCTTGTTATTATAATTGTTATTATTTTTTTGAAGAAGCTAAATTAGATCATCCAAATTGGCACTGGAGATAATCGAACCTGAGACCTCAAGGAGGAGCAGACTCCCAGATCCTAAGCCAATACCACCAGGCCACCCAAGTGGGATTGTTATTAGGCTTAAATGCACTTTTGACCCCTTATGTTTGTCATGGTAGCAATTTTGGACCCCTATTAAAAAAAATCACTTTTCAACCCCCTAAGTTTACCCCATTTTGCAACTCATAGGCCCCCTTGATTTTGACTTGGTCAATGCATATGTGGCACTTCACTTAGATGAGTCAGATGACACCTGTGTAATTAATTAATTAAAAATAAAAAAAATGTCAGCACATTATTTTCTAAATTAAAATAACTAAAAATGAAAAAAAAAATCCCTCTGAAACCAAACGGAACCCCAAACGCTCCTCCCTCTTTCCCTTTGTCACCAACCCAGAAGATATTCAATAATTTTCTTCTTCATCATCAAACACAACCGAAAACACAACACAACAATATCATCATCATCATCATCATTTCAATTCGAAAAATCAACCCACACTGAATCAAATCAAACCCAAACTGGATCAAATCAAACCCATTTGAATCCTCTTCTTCAATCCTCTTATTCTCAAAACCACACGCAATCAAATCAAAGCCATTTGAATTTGAAAAACCAAACAAAAAGTTCTTAGGACCGTACACACCTTAAACCCACCCTCCTTCAAAGTCACCTTTGCATCAAATCTGGAGAAAAAATGATGGAGGTAACGCGTGAAAATCCCACTCTTCTTAGGACCGTACAACATCATATTTGGAGAAAAAATAGAGAAGGGAACATGAGAGGATTTGAACTTCACGTGTTACTGGTTTTCACAAAAGGGATGAACTTCATGTGTTGCTGGGTTGTTCATGTGTTGTGTTGAGAGGAGTCACGTTACAATTCAAATCCAATTTCATTTTTATTTTATTTTTAAATTGAGTTACATGCATGCAAATTGAAAAGGATGATATGACTTTTCTTGGGAGTTTTTGCATTTTTTTATTTCCTTTTTTATTTATTTAATTATGTAAATAGTTAGTTTTTTTTTTAAATTTTAATTCTTTAAATGCCGCGTGGCGTCCACCTCATGGCCACCTGAGCTTTGACTGAGTCAAAATCAGAGGGGGTCTATAAATTGCAAAAGGGGGTGAAGTTAGAGGGCTGGAAAGTGGTTCTTTTTAATAGGGGGCCAAAATTGCTATCATGTCAAACATAGAGGGTCAAAAGTGCATTTAAGCCTTGTTATTATAATTAATTACATTCCATTTTTTAAATATTTAATTAATTAGGAGAGTAATTTTTTATTTAATTATAATAAAATAATGGTATCATGTCTATTATCATGTGCGCATCAAACACATGATACGATTAATATTTAGCATGCCTATATTATATCCTGTCTATATCTAAGTTCATATGATACCATGTTTCTATCATATCCTGGCCATCAAACGGGCCCTAAAAGTTATTAATTTTTCCACCCTATGTGATTCTCATGCGCCCTATTTTTTTCCCTAACCAAGTTTTGGATTCTAAAATCCAAACACGTCCTACATATAAGTCGAAATCAGAAAACTCTCATCATTTCAACAATTTCTATTTTGCCCTAAAACTTCTCTCACTCCCCAAAATCTGAAATCCCAACATTTAGTGATTCTTGAATGTTTTTTTTTTGCTCAAAAGCATCAGATTTCAAACAACAAACACAAGGTAAGGTCTCATTCACTCAATTTCTCAATTTTGCGTCGCTTTTTTTTTCTTCTGTATCACTGATTCTGTTTGGATTTTATAAACTGAACCAGATTTATTTTAGTAATTTTGTGGATTTTCGTTAATTGTGTGTATATGTGATTTTGCATGTTTTAGATATGGATTGTAGAGACTGCCTTAGAAACGAGAGAACTACCATGATTGCTTTTGTTAGGCGAGCATGGACGAAGAGGAATGAAGCGGAAGGAATAATGGGCAAGCACAAGGGCATGGTTCAGGGTGCTTATGGCTTCAAACCATCTCAGTGAATTAATGAGCCTGAGCGCCAGCCCGAGTAGCACGATATGGAAGAGAAGGATGAGGTGGAGAACACAGATGATCAGAGCAGTCGTAGGTGGAGGTGGATCCACAACCCAATACCATGTTTATGTGGCCTACAACACGTCTAAGGGAGTAGTAAGATTTTATAATTTTAACTTTTTTGTACTATGTTTTTTATGAAAACTCAAGACATGTTTATTTTTATTTATGTAAACTAAACTGAATCGTATCCTTACATTGATTTTATGTTTTTAATTTTTGTGATAGCGTTCCAATTTAAAGTGTGTGAACAACGGAAAAAAGCTTCAAGTTATACAAGAAGAAAATTTGGATAGGATGCAAGAGAGACTGTTTAAAGATGTCATACGAGCTCCAATGGATTTAATTGGCTACAAAGTTTCAGTTATCCTATCATTGACCACTGCCTGGTGCCTGCTATCTACTTTTGTTGAGAGATTCCATGAGGAGACATCTAGCTTTTATCTTCCGGATGAGGAGATGATAGTGACACTTGATAATGTGTCTTGTCTTATGAATCGTATGCTCTGTTGGTTATGTCCAAATCAACCGCAATTATTCACATTACAGTACAAGTCCCCAGACGACGGGGCATGAGATCAGTCAGGGCTAGGCGCAGTATCTTGATCATGTGCTGACAACACAAGAATTGGGTCTGCTTGCTCTGACTGGTCTAGAGACAGCAACTGGACACATGCGATGATACTTTACCAATTCACATCCATAAATCATATATCAGCAAGAAGATGTTCATATCCCCAGGTTAGCTAAACAGGAGGACCTTGATGTGGTTGTCGTTGAGCAACATGGAGACCAACAGTCGCTAGACTTTAGGTTACAGTTAGGATGCACCTGAGACCATGTCCTTGCTATCATTGTTAGTGGTCAGGTGTATGAGGGAAGTCCGGTTTGGATTAGTTTGCTTGCGATTCTGAAAGAGGCTCAGAGAGGGGATGTCTATTAGCGTAGGTGTGTTAGGGGTGGTCATGCTATCCAGTAGTTTTATGACCGTCTATTGTTGCATGAATATTTTTATATAAATTTTTGGCTTGCAACTTCTTGCTTACGGTTTGTTGTATGAATTTTTTTATATAAGTTTTTGGCTTGCGACTTCTTGCTTGCGATTTGTTATATAATTTTTGGTTTTTTTAAGCCAATAATTATATAAATATAACCAACAATTATATAACAAATCACAAGCAAGAAATGGCAAGCAAAAAATTTATATAAAAAAATTCATACAACAAATCACAAGCAAGAAGTTTTTTTGAGCAAAGAAGTTGCAAGCCAAAAATTTACACCTACAAACAAGCTCTTACGAAAGTTCTCATTTTCAAAAAGGATGATATTAGCTTCAAGACTCTAATATTCCCTCAACTTTTTTCACCAAAAGTCATCATCATCAAATTAATTGTAGATGAGAAATATGCGGGTCAACTGATTGACCATACTTATAACCAATGAAAAGATCAACCTCAACTAAAGCATTCAACAAAGAGAAATGTTATATATCCCGAATTATTTTTCGGGAAATATCACGAGCGTGTATTTGTAAGCTATCAGGGAAACTGCATATCACCAAGTAGTTGATGGTTTAAAATGCTATCAGGGAAACGAGCGTGATGTTTTCGGGATAATGGTTTTCGGGATGTTTAGCATTTTTCTTCAACAAAACATTCATCCAGGGTTACTATCAAAAATTGAATGGGATAAATATGATCGCTTTGTCTAAAACCCCTTCTCAACTAAAGGATTCAACCAAACATTCATCCCCTTCGAGTAGACACACTCCATAATCTATTTTCACCAAACCACTGGTAAATTCATCTTATCCAACACAACATCCAAAAACTCCACAGACTCATACGCTTTCTCAAAATCAACTTTAAACAACATCAACATTTTCTTCATCTTTCTCGTTTCTTCCACCACTTCATTAGTGATGATAATCTAATTCATAATTTGTCTCCACTTAATAAAGGAAGTGTTGTTGGTATATTAAGTTGACCTTTTTTTTCCTACATATTGATTCTTTAATTTTATTTTTTATTTTTTCTTGGCTAATGACTTATGTTATATTATGTTTGCACTGCAAGAACCCCAGCGATAGTAACCAAAAAATTGAGTGCACTGCAAGTGTTTTTAACAAATTTAGTTTTAAAAGAAAAACATATGTTGCATTTTAATATTAAGAAACTTCAAAAGCAACTTCATGAATTTTCAAATTCGTCTATTTCCTTTCTCCCATCGGTTCTTCCACTTTAAATCTGAATTTTCAAATCCAAAAATCATGAAAGCATAGTAGTTCACTTTACGTAACAGCATCTTCATGCAAGATTAATGGTTCGAAGTTACAAACCCAAGACAGACAATCATTCAAATCTAATGTGGCATGTGACGAATAGACACCTGAACATTATTCATCTCTATTTGTGAAACAAAAATTGTGATTCACACAATTACAAAATGTAACATAAGCGATGACAATGCAACATGAATATAACGTTAACGCTGCAAACAAAATGTAACATAAATGACCAAGAGAAATTCAAGCAAAATAAAATTTAAAGGACCAATCAAAATAAAGGTTAAATTAACGGACAACAAACATAATTTTGCCACCAATTTAGGGTTTTAATTTATTTTTCATTTGAAGCTTACTTTTAAACAATTATTGTATAAAAATTAAAATCAATAGATTTTTTTGGTTATAAAAATCAAAAGTAGAGAAGATATATCAGATAACATTTACATTGGCAAACCAACATAGTTTATCAATAACTAGATATTTGACCTGTGCTCCGCATAGGTTTATTGTAAAGGGACTGACATACGAATAAGGATATAGCCAATATGATAGGAATTAAATTGGTGCGATGCAGTTTTTTAGTATTAAATAAGTGTAAAAAAAGGCAAGAAGATAGGAATGAAATTGGTGCGATGCATTTTTTAGATGGAAATTGTTAGTTTAAATTACTGCTAACCTAATACAGCAAATGAGCGGGAAAATATTAGGTTAAATTGTTGCAGACCTAACAAAATTAATAAATAAGGATATAGCCAACATGATAGGAATGAAATTGGTGCGATGCATTTTTTTAGTATTAAATAAATGTACAAAAAAAAGGCAAGAGGATAGGAATGAAATTCGTGCGATGCATTTTTTTAGATGAAATTTGTTAGGTTAAATTACTGCTAACCTAATACAGCAAATGAGCGGGAAAATATTAGGTTAAATTGCTGCAGACTTAAAAAAAATGAGAAGATAATGCCCCAATAATATATTGTGATAAAATAAAATAACATTCTTTAATTGATTAGTTTTTCAAAACTAAAATGTAAAATTTGATAAGATTCAAGTGTCATTGAAGGACATAGTAAAACAAATTTGATTGTAATATTGTATCTCTAATATTCTAATTTACGTTTATTGATCGATCCATGATCTTACAGGATAAAGATTATTCATTGGTCTCTATTATAGTCAACAAGATCCGTGCGTCGCACGGGTCAAAAGTCTAGTTATGTTAAAAATTAGAAGATGCCAAATTTTTAAATAAATTTTAATTAACTTAAGTGTGTTTTTTTATTGATTAATTTTAGAAGAAGCCAAACTTTAAATAAATTGATTAGTTTTTGCATTTTAATTAACAAATCAATGTTCTCTCCATTACCCTTCCCCTCCTTTTTCTCTTGTGTGCAGTCAACAAAACCTAATTTCTTCTTCGTTATTCACTATAGAGGGGTGATTTATGGTCAATTTTTGACCCAAAATCACCACTCTAACTCGTTTTTTTCTTTCCCTTTTATTGAAATAAGTGATTTTCACATCTATTTCGTTTTTTCTTTCGTGATTTCGTCGTCTTAGTGCGACGTTGTTTTGTTCGTTGCCTTCGTGCGAAGTTGTTTGTCTTTCTTGTTTCCGTTCAAATATTTGTTCGGTTTAGATTGTCAGATCAGTTTCGATCTCGTGCAGATTCAATCAACGACTTTGACGTCTTGAACGTTGCAGATCCGGAGTCATATTTATATTCCAGATACTTGAATATAGTCATATGTTTGAGCTTTTGTACTTTGACGTTTTATGCTATTAATATGGATGTTGTGAGTTTGTTCGTAAATTTTTCATTTCTATTTTTAGCGAATTTGCATTGTATAGATGTACAAAAATATATCATTTATTTTTAGTAAAAAAATATAACCTCTTTCAAAAACACAAAAAAAAAAATGGTATATAACCTAGCCCCAGATAAATAATTTTTCGTTCACATTGCATGACAAAAATACCCTGCATCCTTTTCATAACATAGATGGTAATTTGTGAGGACACCAGATATAAATATAGTAAAAGGGAAATCTACCTAAACACTTCCTTATGAGTATTCATCAATAAAAGAAATATATTGATTTCATTTATGATTTTAAGATTTTTTAACAAAAATAGGTCTAAAAACACAATCTTCTTAATTACCTTTTGACTTTGGGTAGACCATGGACATTGTAAGAGCATATTATAAATATGTATTTTGGAGCTTTGATCGAAAAACATCCAATTTACATAACCAGATCATAGAATAATCTTTGTCAAAAAAAAATCATAGAATAAACAATTCAAGCTGTGATAACCATGGCTACTCTCATTGCTCCTCTGAATCATTCTCCTAAGGAAGATGCAGATGTTCTTTGGAAGGCTGTCAAAGGTCATATTCAATTATTCAAAGTTTCATCTTACAATTCCATGATAAAATTCTCAACGTTTAATTTAAGTATAAAAACGATAATCACTTAAGTTTGTAGAAATGTTTTATCATTTTTAGTTTTTTACCGTATGTTCTTTGCGTTTAATTTTCAATGAATATACAAATATTTTGCATATCTTTCTGAGTTTCTACAAATTTACTGATTATTCAAAGTTTCACTTGAATAAATTAAATTATTTTAAACAGATCCGTTTAAAATAATTTGATTCAATGGGCCCGTTTATATGAATCTTTTTGATAAGTTTTAATAAAATATTATTTTTGTTCTCAACTTTTTATAATAATGAAGATGATTTTTTTATTCAAAATATTAAAGATCGAACGTTTGAATTATAAACCTATTTTGAGTAGTTTCTCTTAAAATTATTTTCACAAAATATTTGTTTTAAATAATGTTTTCTTTTTGTTTTGGCATAATTTAAATACTGATTTCTACTATGGGCAAATAAACACAAATAGCTTCTTGTTTTCTTAAAAATTTCTAATAAAAATCATCTTATAAATTATTGAATATTAATGAGAATAATTTTAATGTGTTTGTAGGGTGGGGAACTGATGAGAGTGCTATCATAGCTATAATGGGTCAGAGAAATGCTGTTCAAAGGCAACAAATTAGACGAGCTTATCAGGACATTTACCAAGAGGATCTCATCAAACGCCTTGAATCTGAGCTCTCTGGTAACTTTGAGGTATTCCATATATTTCAACCACTGTAGTTTACAGTACTAACTAACAAGAACACAAACTAATTATATAAAAAATACTAATGTATTTATACTAATGGGACTTTGAAAAAAAATCAGAAAGCTATGTATAGGTGGATATTGGATCCAGCAGACCGTTATGCTGTGTTGGCTAATGTAGCCATTAGAAGTATTAACAAAGACTACCATGTGATTGTGGAAATTGCATCTGTCCTTCAACCTCAAGAGCTTTTGGCTGTGAGACATGCCTACCACAACAGATACAACCATTCTTTGGAAGAACATGTTGCTGCACATACCTCTGGCTACCATCGCCAGGCAAGTCAATTTTTTACTACTATACCTTCTTTTTGCTGCACATTTATTTTTCAATGATATGTTTGAGAATTTTTAAATAATTCAACCGTTTTAAATTGAAATGCGATCATGGTTTTAAATTGTGACCGAAACTGCAAAAGGAATTTGAGGTCTATGCAACAAAATCATAACTATAATTTCGATTTCATTGACCATATTTTTCCATAATATAAAGGTTCGCAGCATAACTGTGACCGCAATTTAACATGATAGATGTGATTACAAATTAAAAGAGACAACTAAAAATGTTTTACCACAAAGATCTCTTTAAGATATTTGAAATAATTCAGTGACCTTAGTATGAAAATTATTGACATTTTTTAGTGTACTATTGATGGTTTGAGGCTACGGTGGTTTTTTCTTTTTGGCAGCTTTTGGTTGGATTGGTGAGCTCATTTAGATATGATGGTGTTGAAATCAATCCAAGTTTGGCAAAACTTGAAGCTGATATTCTTCATGAGGCTGTCAAAAACAAGAAAGGAAACATTGAAGAAGTTATCAGGATCCTTACTACTAGGAGCAAGACTCAACTTAAGGCAACTTTCAACCGTTACAGAGATGATCATGGCTTTTCTATTAGCAAGGTAACAAAGAAAAATTAATTTTTTTTAAGTGAGGATTTAAAGAATATATCAGAATTCTGTTGAAAGATTTTCACAATACAAAAAATATTTGTCGAGTTTTTATACCTATTGCAAAGATTTTCAGAATGTGCATTTCATTTCATTATAAATAGGTCTAAGTGTACTTTTGCACCCTCAAGTATTACAATTTTCGTCTTCCTTCAAACGAGTGTGACTTTTCTTCGTTTCTGTTGTTGCAGAAACTATTGAATGAAGCATCTGATGACTTCCTTAAGGCTGTGCATGTTGCCATTCGTTGCATTGATGACCACAAGAAGTACTATGAAAAGGTAACATTAACACTAGTTTTTCTATTTCTTGCAAAAGACATTCCTTTTTAGATAAAACATAGTATTATAGCATAAGTGATTTTAAAGTGCACCACACAACTGAAATTATTGCCACAAAATAAAGGATTTTAAAATGTTTGTGACCATACCGTGGCTCCATTTGCGGCAACTTGAACTGCAATTGTAATTTAAAACCATCAGTTTCTACTAGTACTTAAAACATTTTTTGATGATATAAGTTGTGCACATTGTATTGATATATTAATTGAAGCAATTCTTAATTTCCCTTCATTAGGTTCTGCGCGGTGCACTGAAAAAGATTGGAACCGATGAGGATGGACTAACTCGTGTGGTGGTGACAAGGGCTGAGAAGGACTTGAAGGACATCAAAGAGCTGTATTACAAGAGAAACAGTGTTCACCTTGAGGATGCAGTGG
The DNA here is from genome assembly GCF_051527215.1 of Medicago sativa. NCBI lineage: Eukaryota > Viridiplantae > Streptophyta > Magnoliopsida > Fabales > Fabaceae > Medicago > Medicago sativa. Next base: position 29,587,194 of record NC_140756.1, on the reverse strand, counting down.
CTAAAGAAATCTCAGGAGACTACAAGAAGTTCCTACTTACTCTCTTGGGGAAAGGAAACTAAAATGCTTGTTATAAGAACATGTCTTAAAATTGTGTGTTTTGTTTTAAATAATTGAGCCTTCTATGATGGTGATGATCATAATACTATTATAATAATTTGGTTATGTGGAATTACTTGTCTTTTCTTTTTGTTGTTATTTCTTATTTGAATGAAGGACGTCAAAAACAATGCTCGATGTAAAATCCAATGAAACTTCATTTGAAGCGATAAGAAACTTCATTTTAAGCGATAAGGTTGTATGATTTTGCGGTGGATCAGTTATCGAGCACACTTTAAAGTACAAGCTACAAATGTACCCAAAAAGAGTATAAGCTACAATATTAGCGTATGTCAAATCACAAATTTTTTTTGCATCCGATCGCAATTTGAATTGTGTAGAAGTTTAACTAAACATATGTTACTCAATCCTATTCAACACTATTGTTGAATAAATGTGTGCCTTAGAATCATAAAAAATAATCTTCTGTTTAATCGACAAATATCCTCTTTATTTCATAAACGAAACAGCAAAACAATTTATTCGATTACATCTTTTTTGTTTTCAATTTTTTTAACAATAATAACAACACAAGGTGAAGCATAAAGCAGTAGCATCAATCAATACAAATTTCAATTGATAAACAACAATACATGAGACAGAAATTTAAACTCAAATTTCATCTTTCAAAACATTTCCAAAGGTTTGTTCTTTTATTAATTTCATCAATTAGCCTCCTCTAGCAATCAAGGTTAGCAAGAAATCCTTGTAGTTCCCTTTAGCAGTCTCTTCAATTTTCTGAGGTAAAGAAACTCCATATAAGTTGTTATACTCAGCCTTTATCTCCTTCATATCAATGTCAGCTCTAGTAACAATCACACGAGTAAGTGATTTCTTAATATTCTTATCCACATCAATTTTCAATGCTGCATCCAAAACCTATATACAAAAAAAAAAAATGCATTATATACATATAGATATAGTTATGTTATTATACAACAAAATGAGGTTGGATTTTGAATTTGTAACTTACCTTGCTAAAATATACTTGTGGAGTACAAAGGCATTGCACTGTCTCTTTAAACCTTAAGTCATTAAGATCCTAGCAAAAGGTAATAAATAAATAAATAATCAGAACTATAATTTCATAAGTCATATGTTTGGTTAAACTGTCCTCGTGAATTTAGCTCAGTTGGTACGGACAATGCATAATATATTAGATTTCTTATGACATTATGATGTATATATGCATTAGCATTTATTTATAATACCTCTTCAAGATTCTTGCCAGAAATCTCTTTATAGTGCTTGTAAACTGCTTGAAGATGTAGCTTGCTTCTTGTTGCCAATATCCTTATTACTTCATCATCCTCAACAATTGGCTTCTTTTGAGCATTCTTAATGGCATTGGAAAGTGTTTTGGCCTCTGATTTTGCAGTTTCATCTTTAACCTTTGTTCCTTCATATCTATAGGCACTCACAAGTGCAACCAAGAGCTGTTTCAAAAAACAATTAGGTGTTATTAGGGTTATATATTTCAAATAACAAATAAGAGAGTGAGATCATATCTATATAGATAATACTAATTCACCTAGAAGCTTAGAAATCTAACATTCATAATTTATTTTGTCAAAAAGAATATTTACATATCATTGTCTAGGTTTGGACATTTTCTATATACACTTGGTAATAGAACAAGCTAAAAATCAACATAATTTCTTTTAGACGCCAACATTTCTCAAAACACTTATTTGTTCAGATTGTTACATGCAAAAAAATGGTGCTTTTTACACATTTAAACTGTGTAATCCGGACAAATCAAGTGTTTTGAGAAAGGTGAGGTGGGACAAAAAATCACCAAAGTTAAATTTCTAGTCTAGTTAGATCAACCCAAAAATTAATGTGGGTCAGGCCGTTCCATTTGCTTCGAGCTGGCCTATTTTTGTTAAAATAAAAATTATCCAATTTATTCTCTTTTGTAAATTTCAAAGAAAAAAAAATTGAATCGGCTTAAAAACTGCATCGTGACCACGACCATAATTTAAAACCATGATATTAGATAGATTAAAAGAAAAACATAAAACATTATCGGCTCTATATATGTATGTACCTTTCTATCATTGCCATGGATGTGAGATGCAACATCTTCTTCAATGGAATGGTCAAAGAGAGAATGGTATGCCTTCCTAGCACCCAATAGTTCCTCTGAAGATCTTGTGCATGCAATCTCAATCAATACACCATATGAAATTGAGCCTTTCTTTAGGGCCTCTTTTGCTAAACGGGCATCTCTTTCCCAAGGGTGCATGCTCCAAAGCACCACTGCATTCTGATTTATTTTACATAAAAAAGTCAACACACGAGGGATCACACAACAAAATATAATTTTCCAACTTGTGATCGTTTTATTATATTATAGTTGAGTTTTCTTCTTAATTATAATAACTTAGCATTAGTTAACAAAGCTTGTCATATTGCAATACATTTTATCTAATTGTCTTCCAAGTAAGATCATGAAGTCACGAGTATTAATTATGTTAACAAGTAACAATAATAGTTAAAAACATTTTTTCAAGAGAATTATAATAGTTAAAAATATGTAATGTACTCTTGCAATTTAATTATTGTTTGATTATCCTCGTGAGTTTAGCTCACTTCGTAAGGATAATGCATAATTTATGCAGGTGTCGGGGTTCGAACCCCAGACACCTCACTTGTTCACCTTTAAGGTGAGTTTCTCTAGTCGCTAGAGTTCTTATAAAAAAAAAATTATTGTTTGATTGACTTTGAATAAAACTAGGTTAATTAAATAAGTAAATGGTCCGCTAAATATACCAATATTTGATTTTAGTCCTTCTAAAATATTCTCTAGACTTTTGGTCCCTCTGAAATTTTCCATCCATAAAATTAGTCTCTACTTTTTAGTCAACTCATGTCTAACCTTCATATTTTTTAATGAAATTTTCCAGAAATGGGTAGAATATTATGAAAATATCTCCCAAAAAGATTAGAATTTTTTAACAAAACATGAATTAAATATTAATTTTTATGTTTTTGATGCTAAAAAATTCATATTAAATTCATATTTTCTTAAAAAATTCTATTTTTTTTTGGAAAATATTGTCATAATTTTCTACCCATTTCTGGAAAATTTCACTAAAAAATATAAAAGTTAAACATGGTTGACTAAATAGTAGGTACTAATTTAATTGATGGAAAAATTTGGAGGACCAATAGTCTAAAGAATATTTTAGGGGGACTAAAATCAAATGTTAGTATATTTAGGGTGCCATTAACTTATTTAACCCGATTGTTAAAAAAAAAAAACTTATTTAACCCATAAAACTATTATAAAAAAAAGTTTTTGTCAAACTTGCTTTAACAGTCATTTAATCTTTTTAATCAGATTTGATCATAATACTACTTTATTACATTATTTTTTTAATAATTTCAACAAATCTCAGATCTAATTAAATGACTGTTTAAAAAAATTAAAATAGCAGTATCCTTTTTTTCTACCAAAAAACATGTCCTTTTTATTTTGGTTTTTCTTTTTTGTTTTGTTTTGAAGAATTCTTTTTGCTTTGGTAAAAGTCATAGTATATTCTTAGCTCGCATCCTTCATCATTTCTATTAAAAGAAAAACATCATCATCTGACCGTAAAAATCAATCTCTCAATTTTAAATAGAAAACAAATTGAATTGAAAAATGTTACCTTAAAACGCACAAACTCATGTTTGAGAAGACGAACACAATGATCATTCCACCTTTGAAATTGGCGTTCATGATCTTCAATGAAGAAATGTGATGTCTTCTTCCTATAAGATTCTCTCTCCAAGGGATCCCATTTTCCCAATACTGTTATCAATGATTTCTCATCCACCCCATGTCCTGAAAATTACATCATTAATTCATCAAATATCATCAATTGGGCATGAACATTAAAATCAATAATGAAAATGAATTTTTTTGAAAGAATATTGAAATGAAAATATGTAGTAATAATTTAATATGGTACAAGTTGAGAAATAAAGAACCTGAGAAAGCTTGAGTTAAAGCTTCTAATTCTTGATTGAATGCCATATTCTGGGAAGGTTTTTGATAGAGTTGAGACAATATTGTAGCAATTAAATATGATGAGTAGGGGACAGTTATATGTTCTATTCAGTGATAGGTGGTCTTCATTTTATAGGGCCCAACAAGGCTAATTTTGTCATTTTAAATGTAATATGAAAATGATCAAATGAAGTTTACGACTTTTGACCAATCAAGTATGAACCGGTGAAAATATAAAATAAAATAAAAACTACTATATATGTATTCATATTAGTATATATTAATGACTTTAAATGACTTATTTGTCCCTGTCTCATAGCATTTTGAAGTTTCATTTGCATCTCTTCAATTTTTTTATAGGTTGCATCTCTTAATTACTAATGCCAATATCGAGTAATTTAATTTGTACTCCGTATTAGTTATCAAATGATATACATTAATTTGTATTATTTTTATGTTTTCCAAAAATCAAATTTTATTATTATGTTATTTTATTTTTCTAAATTAGGTTAAGAATTTTATATGGCTAGATTTAATCAAATATTTGATGACAGATTAAATTGACCAGTCTTTTTTATTTGGGTGAAAAATTGCACAGTCTTTAAACCATGAAATATAACATGAAAATAATCTTAGTTAATTATTTTAAAACTCCAGAATATATCATCAATGTAACAGCAGGACACATTATTATGTCAATAATAATGCAGTCAGATGAAATTGAAAACTGGAATTAATTGTGATGGTTATATTATTAAGGTAACATCAAAATATTTTGTAACCAAAAAACAAAAAGTTACAGCAAAATATTTAAGGTAAAAACTATAACTTAGATGTAAATTAAACTTCAGTAATAATGGCTGCTTAAATATGCTACAAAAGATATAAAGTAAAGTAAAAGAGTGAGAGAATTCATTAATTATTTTATCATAAGTTATGCATTGTCTGCTTAAATTGCAGCCATGCTCCTCATTTCTGTGCATTTACAACTGATGCCTAGGGTTGTTTCAATTTCTAATATGACCACCTAAAAAAGCATGTTATTCTCTCAAAAAATAAAGCAATGTTTTCTAATAGGGAACTTCCAAACAAACTTTAGCTTATTACTTTTCTTGATCTTTTTCCTTTATATTGTTTTTCCTGTTTCTTCTTAAAAAAGAGACACATACACTCATGTTATAAAATCTAATAATTAAGGTTGTTCCAGCCATGAATCAACAAAAAAGATGTTGTTCCAGCCTCATCATTATATTGCATTCCTTTTTTGAAGGAAAAAGTGTACTAATTATTTTGAACCTTTAATTTATTTGAAAGTTTTAAAGCAAAGTTCTAAATTTAAAAAAAATTGAAATTAAGTCTTGAATTTATCAACAATTTATGATTAAATTCTTCAACTGATTTTTCAGATCATATATCCAAAATTTTACATAATTTATAAATAGAATCTTAAATTAAGTATTTACTGAAAAATTATTTAAAATTAAGGAAACTAATTCTTTTTCTTTTTCCTTTTTTGCTAGTAAAAATCTGGCAATAATTTGACAGATATCCTAACATAAGTATAGAATTTGACAATAATTTATCATGACAATTGACCATAATTTCGGTTAGGATAAAGTAGATGGGAACAACATTTATAAATAATATAAGGAGATAGGAACATTGACAGGTCACTCTGTTGCAAGTGGGCGTTACTTATTCAATGCGTATGTGAAACACATGATTTTCATTTTCAAATATGTGTGGACATAGGTAGGGATGATCAGTGCTCCTACTGCAGCCCAACAAGCTATGAATTTTTTAAGTGATTTTTGGGCTAATATGTCTCAAAATGAAGAGATCAATGATTTGACTGATCATCAATTTCAATTGGTGGTTCCAAGAAAAAAGAAAAAGACAAAGCTGGTGACTGAGGCTAGCAAAGGGTTCAAGGTTGGTTCTTCCAACCGAGTGCCTCACTAGTTTTTAAGGGATAGTGGTCCCTCTTGCTTTTAGTTCGCTTTATCTCTTTTGGTCTTTCTTTTTGCTGTTTCTTGGAGGGTTCCGATTTATGTCCCCCCTCTTTTTTCTTTTTTTTTTGTACTTTTATCTTTCTTTTAATATAATTAGGGTGCAGCAGCAGGAGACCCCTCTGCTCCCCATAATCTTTTGCTAAAAAAAAAATGCAGGTAACTAAGGCTTTGTTTGCAAGTTTAAAAAGGAGAACTTGAAAGAAAGAAAAAATAAGTAACTGGAAAAAATAGAGGAAAATGAAAGGGAAGGTTTTTTTTCTGAAGGAAAAAGGGAAGGGTTTTGGGGTTAACTTTTCTTCATAATACAAAATTCTCTTATTTGGGGAACTAAAAAATTGCATTGAGTTGGGGGGGGGGGGGGGGGGGTAATATGAATTTTTCAAATTTAATATATGTTGTTATAATATTTTTAAATTTAAAAATATAGTGATGATATGCATTAATATATGTGTGCAAATTTGAAACGACTCCTCTTTTGGGGATTCCAGACGCTCGGGTGCACTAGAGTATGGTAACATTTTTTAGGCACGATTGGTGTTGAGCCACGCCTTCCGTCTTTCGGTGATCTAAAGCCCTTGATTTGTTTATCTCCGCTGATGGCAATATAAAGCGGAAATTTTCAAACTTGAAAATTTTCGAAATCCTTCACCTAGTTCATGTCTCTTCGTGACCTCCGTTCATAATTTTCTATGTTTTTTCCATATCATGGGGAGATTATGCACTATTTGCGCTTTCCTAATTTGATCAATTGTACTTCAACAAAAAAAACGTACCTTATTTATCCTTCTCCTTCTGTTGTTGTGTTTTCATTTAGCGAGTTAAGTAGAGAATCTAGGTCATCTCAGGGGTATATTTCATCCATATGTATTTAGGGAATATGTTCCGCTTTCGTCCACTACTAGGAAAAGAAAAATTAGTGAGGGAAATTAGTGACAGAAAAAATAAAATCCCTCACAAATTCCTTGGTCTCAAAATTTAGTGAAATTAGAGAGGGATTTCACTTTTTTCCTCTATAAATTTCCCTCAATGATTTTTGTTTTTTTAGTAGTGGTCAATTAGTTAACTTTTGATTCAAAATTAGGAGTCATAGACACGAGCCGCGATGTGATTAAAGGTTCTTCTCCTAATGACTTAATTTGGCAAGTGCACCAAACTGTTTCTAAATAATAAAGTGGTAAGTAAAATTGTCTCCACAAGGATTGTCGTTTTAACGAGGCAATTAGCTAAACCTATTAAAATCACTAAAATAGGGGGAGTTTACAAGTTTGATTTGATTACACATAGCATTTGGATTGGCTGCAAAAAATAAAGGGGGTTAGATTCAGAGTTTTAGCGACGATTAGGATTCTTTGAATTTCATTTACCTATTTGTTTGAATTAATGCAAATACAATTACCAATTATGAAATGATGGTTCTTATTTAAATGGTTAGTCCAACGTCCCTCCTGATGTCATATTGCTACTCAGTCAACTTAAAGGTCATATGTGTAATACGGGGGTACAGGGTCGTCAATTCTCTAGAGTTCCATACACGTTCAGATAATTATTAAGGCATGGACTTACACTCTCACAAGTAATTGAAACGTAGCTCAATTGAAATTCCTAAATTGTCATCTAAAGGAACCACTTTAGGTATGAATATTAGAATTTCACCACATGCCCAAATTAACCCTAATTGATTAAAGAAATAAGAATACCCCTAATTAATTAGAGAAAGAAGAATAAACTTCATTTAATGATTATGATGTAAGCAAGATCCCAATCCTCACCTATTCTAAGGTCAGTCACATTGGCTAGGTATGTCACACTGCCTACAGCATGAAAGCATTACACTATTTGATACATATAAAATTAAATAGATCTAAAATCATCATTTACTAAAAGACTTTCATTAATAAACCCAAGGAATAAAACGAGGTTCATCTTAGAACCCTAATCAAAAGGTGTTCAGTTACTCATGGTAACAAATGACACAATACAAAAGAAATAAAAAATACCCTAAGAACAAAGGTTGAGGAGAGACACTCCTCGTGATGCTCCTAGCACTTGTCTTCCTCTTAAACCGCCAAGTTCTGAATGAATATTTCTGAGTGGAAGAAGTTCTACTTATAGATGTATTTCCTGCTGGGTTTGGGTTGAAAAACTGGGTGATGGTCGGATTAGGCAAGTATACCAAATCACTTATCAAGTAAAAAAGTGTAGGTAGAGTATCGTATCCATAAGGATTGTCAATTTAACCAAACAATTCTCGCTACTTATTTGGGAACAATAAAATAAATAAAAGAGATAAAGGTTTAGAGCTTTGCAATTTAATCTGTTTGCAAAAGAGAAAAGTTTACCTATTTTGATAGCAGAATGTTAACGGCGGTTAAGATTGTTTGAATCCCCTCTATTTATTTGTTGGAATTAAATAAAAGTCAAGTCAAGTTCAGTATTTTAAGTAGACTATCTAAGTGATGAGTTCGTTGGGACATTAAACCTAATCAACTGTCAAGTTGAACCTGTTGATCCACGTGAAGGTTTGTGGGGTTCTTACTCTCTCAGAGATGTCGGTCGGTCCCTCCAATTGTCGAGTTGCACCTGTTGATCCATGTGAGGGTTCGTAGGGGTCTTACTCTCTCAGAGGTAATTGAAACATATAAACTAGAATCAATTATATTATGTCAGAATCATAAAAGAATTACAAACAATTTATACGAAATAAACTAGAATGGCATTCATAAAAATTTAGAGTTTAAGATTACATTGTAATGAGCTAGAACAGAATCATCTAGTGACCTAATCTCAAAGAACTTAGCTACTCATGGCTAAAGCATAAATAACTATTACAGAAGTAGGATTCATTACATGTATTTGATAATTGGCTGTGAGTTTGATGGTCTTCCACCTTGTCTCCAAATCTCCAGCTCCGAATATCAGTTTCTTTCTCTCAAATTTCGAACCCTTGCTTCATAAAACACCTTGTCTTTTATAGAAAAATGTTGGTCACGCTAAAATCGTGCTCCGATGACTTAAAATTGTGCACGATTTGCTCATTAAAGTTAAATCTTGGTCAGACGCGCTTCAAATCGTTACCCAATGAAACACCATCGTGCTAAGATTTTTTACAAACCAAAAGCCATTCCAACCTGCTCCAGATCATGCTTTGATTTCTGTGAATCGTGGCACGATTTCTTCTTCACTAGGAACCATAAAATATGCTCTTTGTAGCTTCAAACTCATGTATAACCATTTAAACTCAACTAAAAGTTGACAAAAACTACTAACAAAATGATGTATGACCTAGTTTCATCAGTAGACAAGCAAACAGACAACCCTATCAGCGTCTACGTTACCAAAGTGAAAAGAGGATGGAGTTACTGACATGATTTAAGTCGTGAAGTCACAATTTCCCTAATTACTTCCTGATTCGGCAGATATGCATCAATATTAAGTATGTCACCTCCCTAAGAACCTTTCTCTCAAGGTTCCGCTCTCTTTAGTCGTGTTTCCCTAGTTACTAATTAATTACTTCCTGATTAGACAAACATACATCAATATTAGTTATGTCACCTTTTTAAGTGCCTAATAAGGATTGTGCTACAGAGGAGACAAATCTTACGTACTACAGTAAAACTAAATAGCGAACAGAAAATCACTGAATAAAAGACTTTAAATTAAATAATTATCCAAACAAAATAGAGGTTCATCTTAGAACCCTAGCCTAAAAAGATTTAGTTAATCATGGTAACTAAAGACAAATTACAAAAGAAATCAAACATACCCTAGAGAAATTTGGAGTGAGGAGAGAGAAACTCCTCCCTGGAAGCTCCTAGTGCTTGCCTTCTTCTTGAACCGCTGCATTCTAAATGACAAATTATGAATGAAAGATTTGGTAGTTATAGGGAGAGTTTCTACCTGAAGTTGGGCCTAAAAACCAGACTTTTTCCACTTAAAAGTAGCAAAAATCAGTTTTGGCCCGCACACAACAATGCTCGGGGCGCCTTACCTTGACACTTACGGACTGTCTTTTTCAAACTCATCAGAACCTCCAAACGATCTTTACTAGGTAACCTCACCACTTTTTTGAGACTATGAACTGTCTAAGCACTCAACCTGCTTTCTTGTGCTTATGAACCTGCACTACACCCCTGGTTTTGACCATCCTCAGACCTCACAATTTTCTTTAATCTTTTTTTAGAAGAGAAAATAACCCCAGGGTCACTGTGGTTATGATTATTCAACCATTCCATTCTCTAAGGCCAACATCGTAGAACATGCAATTTTATCCTTAGAAACAAGTACACGAATAAATATATATGATGGCCGCTCCACCTCTCCAACTACCGGATTAATCCCGATCAGCCGACTTATCTTATCATGTTTCTATCCAACTTATTTTATGTTCACATCCTATCATGTTTCTATCATATCATGACCATTTAACAAACCATAAGAGTAACGCGTGTAAAAAATGATACTTTTTTTTTAAGAAGCCAAAATATGTTAAAGGTTTTCTACATGTGCAAATTTGCACATGTTAAGAAGTTTAAAGTGGTAAATTTGACTTGGAATTTGTGCATTTTATCTTAATTATGTAGTTTTTCAATAAATAATTGTTGTTTTTCAATGAAAAACTACTATTTTTAGTTGTCTTAACATGTGCAATATTGCACATGTTAACCAAACCGGTAATGTTAATATATCTTCAAGATTATCCTCTCAAAAAAGATATTGTAAATATTTTTTTAAAGAAGATATCTTAAAGATTATTATTATTTTTAAAATATTTTGTATACTTGATTGCTTTTTTTTTTTTGTTGAGAGAATACTTGATTTCTTTTTTGAGGGAATACTATTACTTGATTGCATTTTATTTTATAACTTATTTTTGAGCGGATAGTTTAGTACATGCAATTGAACGTGCAATATAATTAATAGACATGCTGGTTACGTGTAGATATAAAAATATGAATCAAATCAAATGTTTGAACACAAAACCAGAGCTAAGACTAACAAAGTGAGATTTGCCTGTCCACACAATCTTTTTGCTTGTTTTTTGCATTAAATAAATATAAATAATATGCCTCTACACATATTTTTCATTTTTCTCTTGACCATCCATAGTCATGTGTTTAGCACCTCCATTGGTTCACACTCATAATGTCAATGCAGACTCTCTTAATAATTAATTAAAATTTGCTGGCATGATCTTTCTTTTGTAATTTGTGACATCGTGTATGTATCAATTTCTGAGTCGTATTAAAATAAATGCAGTATTTTTATAAGAGAATTTTTTTAAATAAACATTCAACCATGAAAACATATATAGGATACATGGTAAACCAACAGAAGAGATGAATTAAAACATAGAAAGCAGGAGTATTTGTAGAAACACTAGAGCACATCAATAACGAAAGATGTTAAAAACAATGAAAACATCCTAGCCGGTGGTTAAAAAATGTTAAAAACAAATGAAAAAATCTGATTGGTGATCCATAGCGTCAAAAACGTGTTTTCTTTTTCTTCTGATATATAGCGCCAAAAACGTGTTTTTTTTTTTCTTCTGAACTTGATACCTAACATTTGATGCTAACTTTGATTTCAACCCTTAAGATTTCTTTTATTTCAACCCCTCAATTAATGTTAGAAAATATACAAAAATTAACGCACAAAATTATTAGAATTGCCACGTCAGAGCTCCTGTGTCTAGCGCATCAATCCTTCTGCCTAGCGCACGAGATAGCATGGAAACATGATTTTCAGCTTCCAACATGAGATTTCAAGGCATATCTCAACACCTTTTGCCACTAGTCTAGCCTTCTAACGATCAAGGGTGTCATCTAAATTCTAAAGAGAAATGATATTTTGACAACCACTTTTTTACAACTTTTGGACAACTTTCTCTCTCATACTCACATGATGTTGTTATCCTCTCTCTTCCTTTTTCTCTCTCCATTGTTTTTGACCAATAAGAAGTGAGAAAAACAAGGTTGTCAACAAAGTTGTCATCAAATGGATGTCAAAATATCATTACTCAATTCTAAATTGTGCTTTATAGTATAATGTTATTGACATCCAACCGACTTCTTGCCCCCTTGACTCTCTACAATCTACTAAGTTCCATTTTTCTCAAGTGTTTTCATTTCATCATTCAAAGTCTTGCCTTGTTAACACATTCATAGCTTTAATTAATGTCCGGCCAATCTAACACTAAATTGCAAATAAGATGCTTGAAGAGAACCACACTCGCTAACATAATGTGAATCCACAAATGTTACTTCAAGACATGCAAAGTCATCTTATGTTGAATTAATTGCTAGTACTAACTAACTGATTAGGTTTAAGTGGTTAATGAGTTTCAGTTAAAGATGAATCGTTCAAAATGAGTTTGACTTCCAATTATGACTGAAACAATCAATGGTAAGATTCTACTTACAATTCGACTGAACTATGGATTATCATAGACTTGTTCCTTTAAAAACGGGAGGGTTATGACAAAACGATCATATGTTGTTTGGCTTGTTTCTGGGTAATTCTTGTGCTACGGATTTGAGTGGTCATAAATAGATTTCTAGATTTCGGAAAGAAAAAAAAAAGTTGGTTTAATAATAAATGAAACTACAAAAACATTTTTTTTATGAAAGGGAGGGTTGAAGCCGAGCAAAAGGGAGGATGGAAAAGTAACCGTTGCTTGATCAACTAACAAATAACTATTTTAAGTCAAACACGACTTATAAAACATCATCTCATTCTCCATGATAACCCAATATTAGCTGACACGTCAGCGCACATATTTGCTTCATGATATGAATGTTTAACCTTCACTTCACATTCCATTTGAAGAAGTTGTATAATTTTTAGAACAAGGCTCCTACCACTCGCATTACTCTCCTACCTCCTCATAAGAATATTCTCCACCACCAATGAATCCACATATAATTCTACTACAGTGAACCTCAATCTTCTCACAGACCAGAGACCTTCCATCCAAAACTCTACACAAGTCCGCGACAAAAGCATTCACTTCACCAAAAATTTGACAAAACACCCTAATCACTCGCCTTTCGAACCCCTAGAATTGGAGAACCCCCTAACCACATTTTAGTCGATCGTAAAAAACCATTTTAGATCCAAAATTAGTACAAACAATAGTTTTTTTAAAAATCCCATCAAAAAAAATATTTTCTTTTAAGGATGTATATATTGCATTACCTTAATATAAGTCGTCAATATGTGGAGGCTTACTCACACTTAATTAAAAACAAATAGATTTATATCCCTTGTAACAAAAAAAATTAAAAAAAAAAGTTTAATATCCCACGTTTTTATTTATTTTTTGTGAACAAATCCCTCGAGGAGCACGTTGTTAAGATACTACAGCTCAAATAAGATCGAGACATGACTCAGCCAAAGTCATCACCCATCTTAAAAATAATTAATGTATATACCTAACTTAGGGCCTAAGAGTAATACGTGTCCTTTTTCAAAAAAAAAAAAGTAATACGTGCCAAAATGATACAGCCTTGCTGTGGGTGGACATTAAATTATTTTTTATTTATTTGTTGGTTTAACCCTTTGTTTTTAAGGAAAATAATCATTAGTAATCCGAAATTCGACAGAAAGGTGAGTAAAATTTGGTCAAAAATTATTTTTATCAGTAGTCAAACTCAGGTTCTTGAAGGCAATTCGTCTTAAGATGGACATCAAATTATTTATACAATATTTACCTCTTAACTAGGTTTTTTGTTGTTGTACCCCACTCAATTGGAATATAATTAAGTACAAAATAAAAAATATATTTTTAAAAAAAAATCATCAAATATAAGTAAAATCTAGGGTTAAATATGTTTTTGATCCCTATAAATATATCAATTTTTCGTTTTAGTCCTTTTAAAATTTTCTTTCAATTTTTAGTCTCTAACAAATTTTCAATCATCATATTTGGTTTCTATTTTTAAATCAACTCATGTGTAGACTTTGTATTTTTTAATGAAATTATGTAGAATATTATTAAAATCTCTCCCAAAAATTAGATTTTTTTATAACAAAACAAGAATTAAATATGAAGATAAAAATATGAATATTATAAACTTTTATGCAAAATTTTATTAAAAAATATGAATTATACATATCTGTTTACTTAAAAGGAGAGATCAAAAGTGAAGATAGAAAACTTTTGGTGCACTAAAAGTCGAAGAAAAAATTTAGAGGGATTAAAACGAAAATTTGGTATATTAATAACGAGCAAAATCATATTTAACCCTAAAATCTATAATATATTGTTCCTGTAAGTATAGTTCTAGCGATGTTGCAACATGCAAGGGATAAAGTTCAAACTCTCATCCCCACTTATTCACCTTAAATAAAGAAAATTCTAATTACTAGACTTTTTGACAAAAGAAACTATAATATATTACTATTCATATTCTAATTCCTAAAATTTTCTTTGATAAAATAAGTTTCTATTAAAAATTAAACAAAAAGAATAGTAAAATCCCTATTAGCTCAGTTCGTAGCAATATTATATTATATATGTATGGACCGGTATTCAACATCAAATTTCTCATTTATTAATCTTAAGGTGAAATTCTAATCACTTTGATGCTCAACAAAACAACAAAGAAGGATGAGTAATATAAGAAACACAATTTTTATTGTTTTAAAATCCTTGTGTTTCCTATATTTTCCAATAAATAAATAGACCTTTAAAACAAAACTTCTTCAACTGTGGTGTGCAACATAAATATATAGAAATTATGGTGTGCTTCTCCAACTCAAGAATTCGAGTGCGCAAAACAGAAATTACATAAAACAAAAAGGACTATAATTGTAAATATCAAGAGATAGTTTCCTCATTAGCAACACAACCAGGGGCAAAAAAGTAAAAGCAGTAAAATGTTGGTACATAAAATTATGGTTTTTTAGCAAAGTCGTTGGAAAAAGACAATAACAATAAAAACAGCTGAAACATGAAAAACATGTTTGAAGAACAGTTTCTCTAAACTTAAGATTTGTTGTCACTCAAAAAAAAAAAATCATCTTTCATGGCTTCATTGAAACTACCAGAGATTGTTCCTTCTCCTAACACAGACACTGAACGTCTTAGAAATGCTTTCCAAGGTTTCTCTCTTTCTCTTTCTCTCTCTAATGCTATGAAAGTTTTTTAAAAAAAACTTTTTTTTTTAATGATGTTAAGTATTTTTCTGAATTTGTGTAGCGAGAGTTATGTTAAAAAACTGAACTTTTTTATGTTTTTATTAATGGGTTTTTTCAGAAACGTTACTTTATAATATGCATGTTTGTAAAATTGAATCACAAAGATTTGTAGAGGAATTTTTTTTATTCATTGGACAACATTGAAAGTACTGTTATGATTTTGTCATTTTATATCTTTTTTGTATTCTTTTGGTTCATTTATGCTGATTTTTGTATCGATGGTTGTTGGTATTAGAAATGAGATTGTTGATGTTGATGATGGTTATTGGAAAATTTATGTAGGAATTGGAACAGATGAAAAAGAGTTAATCTTGGTGTTAGGACATAGAAATGCTCAACAAAGGAAGGAAATCAGAGAAACTTATCAGCAACGTTACAATGAATCGCTTCTTGATCGTCTTCAATCCGAACTCTCTGGTGATTTTAGAGTATGTCATCATGTCATTCTTGCTTCCATTGACTTTTCATTTTTGAGAAACAATTCTTCAATGTCGTATTTTATCCGTATATATTATTGAAATCAACTGAAATTATGTCATTTTCAGTGATTGCTTGTGCCAATTTGAAATTCTAGTTTTTTTGTTACAAAATTGGTCAATCATGTGTCCTATTACTCTATCTGTATTTAAATTTTGAGCTAATTTGATTTGAGCATTACAAATATAAACCTCAATTTTACACCTATAAGTCAAGATAATGATGTTTGTCATAACAATTTTATAAGCTTTTGGTACATTATTTCTTATATCTAAGGAAAAGTTCATTTTATCGTCGTATTTCAATATGATTTTCGAAGCGTGCCATTTTTTCTGAAGTAATGATGCGATCTACAATGCAATATCATGACATAGAATAGTGTGATATGTAACAGAATGCTATAGTTCTCTGGACTTGTGATCCAGCAGAAAGGGATGCAAAATTTGCAAGGGATGCATTGAAGGTTAAGAGGAAAGGGATCAAACAGCTGCAGATTCTGGTTGAAATAGCATGCGCGTCGAGTCCAAATCATGTGATGGCAGTCAGGCAGGCTTACTGCTCTCTCTTTGATTGCTCACTTGAGGAGGACATTATAGCCTCAGTTTCTCAGCCACTCACAAAAGTAAGGACATGAAGTTTCTTATTCGCATATAAAAGAAACTCTTATCTAAGTTTGTCTAGCTAGGTTCAAGTAAATGTTGTTAGATAGATTGTGGCTAAAAGAAAATGTTAGACCTGTTTTCAAGTATTTTAAAAGAAAATATTGAGGGGAATGTTGAGTCTATATTCTCATATGTTTATTAGTTGAACTATAAATGAAAACGGAAAACATGAAAAGAAAACGAGTCCTAATTTGCTTCACAAATTCAATGTTCTTCAAACTTATGATGTGAGTGTTATGCAGATTTTAGTGGGCTTAGTAAGCTCCTACAGGCATAATAAAGTGACAGTAAGCTTGGAGGTTGCAAAGTCGGAAGCAGAAAAACTACATGAAGCAATCAACAATAAGAAATTAGATGATGATCACTTTGTTTGGATACTTAGCACCAGGAATGTTTTCCAGATCCGTGAAACTCTTGCATCCTACAAGCAACTCTATGGCAAAACATTGGAAGAGGTTTTGTTTAACGATTTCAATTTTAATGTCAACTAGTAATTTAAATCATGTCACTCATTCGAAATGTAGTTAACAGAAAAGCCTCAATTACTATAATGATGTTCCAAGATGTTGTTTATTCATTCACTATGAATTTGGGTGATTTTCTTTACAGGACATAAAAACTTGTGGTAAAGGTGATTTAATATCGCTCTTAAATGTGGTAGTATGGTGTATAGAATGCCCCGAGAAACATTTCGCAAAGGTACTTGTCAATTATCTTCTACTCAAGACAAGTTTATAAGTTTTTTAATATTTTTGGAAACTCTGGTTTATAAGTTAATACTACATTATTAGAACTCACTGATCAATTTTCAAGATATATCTCTAACTCGCTTTTCCAGAACTGTAGATAAGTTAAAAAGAAAAGAATCTGTCTTTCTTTTTCTGTTCATCCGTTTACCAACCATTTCGGAGTCGAGTTTTCAAAGGCCAAGTTTATCAATATTGTAAATGATACATTGTACATACTATTGATTATTTCTAATTTTTAAGATTAGATATGCTACGCATACTAATTGTATAGGTTATTGATAGCTCGCATTGAGAATTTAGCTTGTTTGCTTGAGATTCTTCTCTATTCAAAGACGATAGCTGCATACTCCGACACATATCATGTATCTTTCGTTCGATCTTCTAATGAAAATTTCATTAAGGTGGTTTGAAAGATCAAATTTTGACATCAATTCAGTCGTTTTATATGACTATTTTGATATCTTTATAGAAGTACCAACATTTTTGCATTTCATTTTTAAAATATCAAAGTATCCATTTACTGTAATTTCTTTCAAGCTATATCAAGATTACCCATTCAGAAAATGTTTGGAATCTCATTTCGATTCACTTCTATGCACCAACAGGTTATAAGGGATTCTATTGTCGGGCTAGGAACTGATGAAGATTCTCTTAACAGAGCTATTGTAACTCGAGCTGAAATCGACTTGTTGAAAGTGAGATTCGAGTATGCTAACATGTACAAATCAAGTCTTGATGATGATGTCATTGGAGATACCTCGGGTGACTACATGGATTTTTTGCTGACTTTGCTAGGGAAGGGACCAAAGGGATGCTAATACATCACAACAAGAACCTCTCATTCTGCTCTGAGGTTATTTGTAATCTTAATTTGCTGGTTTAAATTATGTTGTACATGTTGGTACAATATTTCAGAAGAATAAAATTTGCAAGTTGAAACTAAGACTATATGTGTGTGTGTGTGTGTTATTCTGAATTGGATTTGTGTGCATATCAATTAATTATTCCTTGATATTTTCTCTGTGAAAACTAAAAGAAATTGTTGTATAAATAAGAAGGTATTTGATGATGTAAAATATATTGAAGTTATTATCATGGATGCAATTATTTGAATTGTTAAAAGAATGCTCCAAATAAAATGAAAAAGTGTCATGTGAGTTGTGATATTTCATTTAGCCAATGGATTTAGCATGATTGATGAATCTCAACTCACATGTACGATTACACTAGATTAAGATCTGTGCTCATTTTGTTCCTGTGTGACAAGATGCTGACCTTGAGGGTAAGCCGGTGGAAAAATTCTTAAGTGGCTTGGGATGACATTCTAATGTCCTGAACTACCGTCGAACACACTAGTCATTATACTAATGTCATGCTTAGTTGGAATGGAATTTGAGGAGGGATAGACCATTGCGGCATTGCATCCCAATCGTCATAGTGTGGCACAATGGCTCATCTTTAGTCCAACCTTCCTGAGTTAGATTGGTACCTTTTCTCTTTCTGGGAATTCCAGTTGGAGCTAATCCTTGAACTTGGATCCCGGCGATAGAATCTATGAAGAAATATTTTCTTGGTGCAATGATGGTAATTTTTCCATTGGAGGAAGAGTGGTTTCAATCAATTTGGTGCTACGTATTTAAACTGTTATTCTATTTTTCTTTTTTCAAGGTACCTTGGAAGGTAATTAATGAATTGACTCGTATTCATCGGAAGGTTTGGAGAAAACATAAGATCAATATGGTTAGATGGGATAAAGTTTACTCCGTTCGAAAATAGTCAATTTTGAAATGTACGATTTGTTATTGGCGGCGTGACTTCAGTGCAATCAGTTTTGTTGATGATTTATCTACAAATTTGTTGGCTAGTATAGTTCATAGAAAACTTGGTAATGAAGAAATCATATTTTTTTGGAAAGATTTATGGTTAAGTGATCAACCATTGTTCATACAATTTCCTCATTTATATAGATTAAGTTTTAACAAATCAGTTTATGTTGCAAATAAAGGAGCTTGCATTGATAGAAAATGGACATGAAGCTAGTGTTGAAATATAGTTCTTACTTCTAAGTGTTGATGACATAGAACAGGTTGCTGAATTAGAGGAAAAGTTAAAACATGTACATCTGTAAGATAACGTTGCAGACTCATTTATCTGGACAGCAAATGCACAAAACAATCGTTAAACAAATTAAGTGAGACACTTTTTCCAAAAAAAATTCCGCTACATACTTCGCAACCCCAACCCGTATCTATCCCTTCCAACCATTGAAAATAGTTTTCCAGATTTCCCAATTCTCTGGACATGTTGCAAACAAATGGCTTACTGACTCAATGTCATTGAAACAAAACACACAAGTAGAAATCATCTCTTGCAATAATCTCCATCCAAATACGCGCAACTTATAGATGGAACCGACGTTTTCCAAAGGCGTTTGACAGTGCAACAAAATCACAATCGGTATCCACTTCTGTCGCAAGCCTTGACAGCAGCACATAGCTGCAATTTACTGTGAAACTAGCCACTTGATCTGTTGTCCAGATAAATGAGTCTGCAACATTATCTTGCAGCTGCACATGTGTTAACTTTTCGTCTAAATCAGCAACCTGTTCCATCTCATCAGCCCTTATTTGTGTTAGAGCACATGTGTTGTAGCATCTCCAATGCTAGAACCATATTTGTGTTCTTGAAGTATTTTGGTGGAGTCCAAAGCTGCCACATACTCCCTCCCTTTTTAAATAAAAGCAAAATTGACTTTTTAGGTTCATCATCTAATGATGTATGTGGTTTATGAACCATATACATCATTAAATCAATGAATCTAAAAAGTCAATTTTGCTTATATTTAGAAACGGAGAGAGTATGTATTACGAACATCCTTCCATTTTTACTCCAATGCAAGGAAAAATATTTGTGTTCTTAACTTACATTAGGGGAATAATTTAAAAAAAAATACCGGCAAAACTTCAAAGGTGGCTGAAGTGGTTGAAGAAATAAAGACCCATTTTGGAGTTCATTTTGGGTAGAAATTCAGATCCACGTACCTTGATTACGAAAGGGTGATGATATTTGAACAACTATTTTGGTACAATTTTTTGGACAATTTTGTAGTTTTCTCTTTTTATCGGTCAAAAACAATAGAGAGAAAAAAGAAGAGAGATAATAAGAATCTGTGAGTATGAGAGAGAAAGTTGTCTAAAAGTTGTACCAAAATGCTTGTACAAATATCATTTCCTTTACTGAAAAGACATACTTTTCCACTATATTATATCAAAATTGCTCTTCTTCCTTTTAAAATTATTCATTCTCTTATCTTAAAAGGAGTTAACTTGCATTCAATGTTTTTCGGTTAGAGTTAATTTTTGCTGACACTTTTAAAATTAGTTGACCCAACTTAAAGAGTGATTGAAGTAATCTTAAAAGTGTCGGCAACATAAATCAATTCACGCTGAAAAATGTCGAGCGTGAGTTAACTATTACTAAAATAAGGGAATGAACAATTTTAAATAGTAATTTGCATATTTTATGTTGTTTGTACTATAACTACTTTCTTTATCCCTAAAAAAACTATTTTTTGATACAGAGAACGTGCCATAATTAATCAATTACAGAAAAAAGTATTCTTGACTTTAGATAAGTACGTAAGCTTGGACCAATAAAGAGAAAGCTTCTTGACGTGTTGAACAACGACAGTTGATTATTTTTGTTCACATTGCTGCCAAGATCACTGAATTGTTTATTCATAGCGTGGCTCGCATGGGAATTATAATACTATTTTCTCTTGTGGATCGAGTGAAGATCGATCTATAAATTAAATGGGGAAGTATAGTACAATAATGCAAAAGCCAAAAGATTGCATTTAATCAAAAGAATAATAATAGGACGTGTCAAAATCATAATTGCACAAGCAGATAAGAATGGATAATATAATCTAATAATGTGAAAGCTGAAACTGAAACCCCATTAATGGAGAGAAAAAGCTTGAGAAAGAAGAAGAGTTCAATATTATTGAATTGTTTCATCAAAAACTCAACTATACAAGTAGTACATAGAGAGTATTTATAGAACCTCTTTGACCTATAACTGTCAACTAACTCTGGTTACTCTCTAACTAGCTATAGTTAAAAAATAGTTACAAGTAGTTAACTTGCACTGCAAGTTAACTAACTAACTACTTTCTATATTAACTTCAACACCCTCCCTCAAGCTGGAATGGATGTCAATCATGCCAATCACTGAATATGTCTGCCACTTGCTCTTTAGAAGAAACTGGCAATAGGTGAATCATTCCTGTTTGGATTTTGTCCCGTACTACATGGCAGTCTATCTCAATATGTTTTGTCCTCTCATGAAAAACTGGGTTAGCAGCTATATGCAATGCTGATTGATTATCACAGTATATGATAATAGGTGATGGATGAGAGACAAGAAAATCTTGTAGGAGATATAACAGCCATTGTCCTTCACAGGTGGCTTGTGCTAAAGCCCTATACTCAGCCTCAGAAGATGATCTAGGGACAACACTTTGTTTCTTGCTTTTCCAACTGATAAGAGATTTTCCTAGGAAGAAACAGAAGCCTGTAGTGGACCTTCTAGTATCAGGGCAAGCACCCCAATCAGAATCTGAAAACCCTTTGAGAGTTAAAGGAGAAGAGGCACTGAAGAAAAGACCTTTGCCAGGATTATTCTTAAGAAACTTAAGAACATGTAAAGCAGCTGACATATGATCAGTTCTTGGTGCAGCTAAAAATTGACTGAGTTTGCTCACTACATAAGAAATCGCAGGTCTGGAGTGAGTCAAATACAGAAGTCTTCCAATCAATCTTCTGTATGTTGTAGGTTCAGGAAAAGGTTCACCATAACTCTTGTGTAATTGGAGATGAGGTTCCATTGGAGTGGAACAAGGTTTAGCACCAAGAAGGCCTGCATCTTGAAGAAGATCCAGTGTATACTTCCTTTGACAAAAAGAGATTTCATTTTGTGACCTAGCAACCTCAAAACCAAGAAAGTATTTGAGAGTCCCAAGATCCTTAATGCTAAATTTATTATCAAGCAAAGTCTTGATAGTTTGAATCTCATTGATATCTGTCCCTCCCAAGACTAAATCATCAACATAAACAAGAATAACTGTGAATCCTGAAGAACAATGTTTGGTGAAGAGAGAATAATCTGCTTTGGATTGAGTATATCCTGATTGAAGCAGTGTCTCAGTAAGCTTAGTGTTCCACTGTCTGCTAGCTTGCTTGAGACCATAAATGGACCTTTGAAGTTTGCATACAAGGTCAGGTTGAGGTAGAGACAGACCAGGAGGAGCTTGCATATAGACTTCTTCATTCAAATCACCATGAAGAAAGGCAGTGTTGACATCAAGTTGGAACAAGGGCCAGTTCTGAGAAGCAGCAATAGCAATAAGAGTTCTAACAGTTGTCATTTTTACTACAGGACTGAAAGTATCCATGTAGTTTATGCCTTCTGTTTGTGTAAAACCCTTGGCTACCAATCTGGCCTTATACCTCTCCACAGAACCATTAGCATGTAATTTTACGTTGAACACCCATTTACATCCTATAGCCTTCTTTTGTGGAGGTAATTTTGCAAGACTCCATGTATTGTTTTTCACCAGAGCAGTTAACTCAGCTTGGATAGCTAATCTCCATTGTTCATCACCCATAGACTCCTCATAGGATGAAGGTTCAGAGATGACAGACAAATTGAGAATGTAGGTTTTGTGTGTGGTGGACAAGTTATTATAAGATAAATGATGAGAAAAAGGATACTTACTAGATGAAGATGATTGTGGATCAGCATGAAGTGAAGAATGAATTGTATTAGTGAGAGATGTTCAATGATAATCCTGTAAGTATGTAGGTGGTTGAACATTTCTAGTTGATTTTCTAAGTGGTAGTAATGGAGATGGAGATGTATCAGATGATGCAGATGCAGGGAAGGAAAATGATGAGGATGATGCAGATGAAGGAGATATGTTTGGTGATGAATTATGATTGGTAGTGTTGGAAGAAGGAGATGCTGATGCAAGTTGTGCATCATTAGTAACAGATGCATGATTATTGGGAGAATTTGATGTATTATTTGGATTAGTATAATATCAAAAATATCATCCAAAAAGGGAGAAGAAACTTGTGCATATGTAGATGTGGGAGTCACACTATCATTGGACAAACTAGATTGATAAGGAAATATATGTTCAAAAAATACAACATCTCTTGAAAGAAAAATTTCTTTTGAATGCAAATCAAAAAGTATATAACCTTTAATACCATCTTTAAAACCAATATGAATGCATTTTCTTGATCTAGAATCAATTTTCTTTCTGTGAGCTGAGAGAGTAGTTGCAAAACATAATGAGCCAAAAACTCTCATATTTTTGATGTCAGGTAAACAATTGTGTAAAACATGAAAGGGTGACTGATTGGACAAAAAAGGAGTAGGTAACCTGTTAATGATGTGAATGGCATGGCTAACAGCATGAGTCCAAAAATTTTTAGGAAGATTTGATTGAAATAAAAGAGCTCTAGCTACAGCTAAAATATGTTGATGTTTGCGTTCAACAATGCCATTCTGTTGAGGTGTACCAACACAAGAAGACTGGTGTAAAATGCCATTTTGACTGTAAAAATCTTTCAGTAAAAACTCAACACCATTGTCTGTTCTAATAGTTTTGATTTTAGTGTTAAATTGGTTTTGAATTAGGATAACAAAAGATTTGACAAGAGAAGAGGCTTCAGACTTGAGTCTCATGAGGTAAAGCCAAGTAAATCTGCTTTTATCATCAACAATAGTCAAAAAATATTTATAACCAAGCATAGAAGGAATGGAAAGAGGTCCCCATATATCCATATGGATCAAATCAAAAGTATGAGTAGAAACATGTGAACTTAAAGGAAAGGGGAGCCTCTTTTGTTTGGCATAAAAACAAGTATCACAAGGAGAAGCAGATTTATCAACAGAAACAAAAGGAAATTTTTTATTAATCTCAACAAGTTTGTCCAATGAAGGATGACCAAATCTCATATGCCAAAGGTTACAATGCTTATTTGTATCTAGAACAGAAGCTACATTGTTACAAATGGAAGTAGGAACTTGACTAAAACTAACTGAGGGCTCTATGAACATATACAATCCATGTTTCACTTCAGCTGTACCAATCATCTTTTGTGACCAAGTTTCTTGTATGTGACATTTATTATTCTCAAAAATTAGTTTGCAATGAAGATGTTCAATAAGTTTGTGAACAGAAATGAGATTAAAGGAAAATTGTGGTAAGTATAAAACATCATTGAGGTAAAATTTTTGATTAAAAACTATGGTGCCAGCAAGAGAAGTGGTGACTAAAGAACCATTTGGTAATTTGATATGAACAGGGTTAATTTTTTTAAGACATTGAAAAGAGTGTTGTGAAAAAGAAACATGATCTGTGGCACCACTATCAAGAATAAAAGACTCAATTTTAGGGATATTTGGCAAAGTACAAAGGATGCCTGTACCTGAGAGCTGAGTGGTGAGGTGATTCACACTATGAGAAGAAGATGATGATGAACCTTGGAGGAGAGCTATCAAAGCCTTGTGCTGCTCTGGAGTGAAAACCAATTTCCCAGTATCTGAATCATGATTCTCTTCTTCATAAGCAACAGATTGAGAATCATTTTCTTGAGTGTTAACACAGTTATTGACCAAGGAATTTTGTTGCATATGTGGGGGGTAACCGTGTTTCTTCCAGCAAGTGTCAACTGTGTGATTATTCCTATTGCAGAAATAACACACTCTAGTACCTTTACCTCTACCATAAGAGGTTCGTCCACCTCTGTCTCCTCTTCCACGAGACATAGAAGCTATATCCCCTCTATCATATGTTGGAGTATATTGAGCAGCAGCAAGTAATTTTGATTCATCAATAGGAATTACAACTTGTCTTTCTTGCTGAACAAGTAAAGAATAAACCTTCCCAATGTTGGGAAGAGGATCCATTAACATGATTTGAGAACGAACTGTAGAATATTGCTCATTGAGGCCTTTCAAGAAACGGATAACTTGATCACTGTCTCTATACTCACGCATCTTGCTTATGGCTTTGCAATTATCAGTGCAAGAAACAACCGAAATTGGTCTAAAATTATCAAGTTCTTGCCACAATTTCTTTAACTTGGTGTAATAAGAAGAAATAGAACAATCACCTTGTTTCAATGTGTAAATTTCTTCTTGAATATCAGAAATGCGGAAAACGTCGCCTTGGTAGAAACGATCCTTAAGCTCTTTCCAGATTTCAGAAGCTGTATCAATCCACAAAACACTCTGAGAAATTTCAGGTTCAACCGAATTGATGAGCCAAGACATAACCATAGTATTGCAACGATCCCAAGCAATTGAATCATGATCTTCATCATGAGGACGAGGTAAAGCCCCATTGATGAAGTGCAATTTGTGTTTAGAACGAAGGGAAACAGTGACAGAACGAGACCAAGAATGATAATTCGTTCCATTCAACAGAGGAGTGGCAAGAACGAGACTGGAATTTTCATTCGGGTGTAAGAAATAGGGGTTCAAGGTATCATTTTGATAACCTTTTTGATTAGAAGAAGAGTGTCCACCATTAACACTTCATACAGTTCTATCCATAGACATGGTGAATCTGAGAAAGAAAGTAGGAAGAAGATAGAAAAATGCAAAGATTCAATGAGAATCTGCAAAAGAATGAGAAAAGGGGAGAAATTGATTCAGTTATGAATCAAGAAAAGAAAAACATAGAACTCAGTGGTTCAAGAAATAGAAGAGAGATGAAAAACAATTGCGGAGCTTTTGGGAGAGGAAAGCGCAGCAATCATGGCAGAACCCCATTACAGGGCCCTGATACCATGTGAAAGCTGAAACTGAAACTCCATTAATGGAGAGAAAAAGTTTGAGAAAGAAGAAGAGTTCAATATTATTGAATTGTTTCATCAAAAACTCAACTATACAAGTAGTACATAGAGAGTATTTATAGAACCTCTTTGACCTATAACTGTCAACTAACTCTGGCTACTCTCTAACTAGCTATAGTTAAAAAATAGTTACAAGTAGTTAACTTGCACTGCAAGTTAACTAACTAACTACTTTCTATATTAACTTCAACAAATAACTTATTTAATATGATTTGTTCATGCTTCCCTGTCAAAAAAATTGTTTGTTCATATTTAATCCGCGGCAATATTATATAAAATATAATCTTAATATATTAATAATAATACCTATACATACAACAAGTTAAGAGAAAAATATAGGGTTAAATATGTTATTAGTCCCTACATTTTACGCTACTTTAAATAATAGTCCTTACATTTCAATAAATGTTTTTAAAATCCATGCATTTTACTTCCGTCAATACAATTGGTCCCTGCCGTCAATTTTTACATAATAAGTTAACAGAATGCTGATGTGGCATTATTTTTATTTTATTTTATTTTATTTTTTTGTCAAAATTAAAACGGGGTTTGGGCCAAATGACACTAATTGACTCGGTTCACATGAATCTGACCCGTCTTCATCATTTTTCCACCATGTGCTGCAACTTTGAAGTTCCATTCCAAAATCCATAACCATTTCATAGGCATTCATCATTCACCACCCCACTCTTTCCTCTTCCTGTGTACTCCAATCGTCCCAGAATCATCATCATCCACTCTTTCAGAAATTAAGGATTTAAAATTCCAAACAACACAGATTTGAAGAACCCCAATTTTGGTCTCTAACCGGAGCACCGCCGTCACCGCTATCTAACGCCAACGTACCACCGCTCTCAACTCTCACTAGTGACGAACCGCTCTTCAGCTCTCTCTTGTAACCACCCTCATGGCGGTTGTCTGTCCCTTGGCCTGCGGATTTTCTGGTGGGCAGCAACATCTGTGTTGGAAATTTGTCGCGGCTGTTGTCGGTTTGTTTGTGGCTGCCAGGCCTGTGTTGTTGCTGCAGTTTACTTGCTGGACGGTTTCATTGTTTTTGTGTTGCGACTGCTGAATGAGAAAGATGAGGAACATAAAGATGAAGGTATTTTTTTGGTCCATTATAATAAATTTTACAATTTTGATTTTGTGTTTTTTTTTTTACAAAATGGGCTCTGTCAACATTCTGTTAATGAAATAGACGGCGGGGGCCAATTGTATTAACGGAAGTAAAATGTAGGGATTTTAAAAACATTTATTGAAATGTAGGGACTATTATTCAAAGTAGCGCAAAATGTAGGGACTAATAACATATTTAACCCAAAAATATATATATAAATCTGAATACATGAAAAATATTCTTTCAACTACGAAGAGATTGCTTGGAATTACTTTAATATATAAAAAGTAGATTAAGATAACCACGTCTTCACACATAAATGAAAGGAACTGTCAGTCTCAACTACTTATTATAAAATGACCCTTGCTATATGGCACCAGAGAATCTGCACACGAACTGCACGACATGTTTATCTATATGTGAGATTCTCTCTTAATGGATGTTAGCTTATAATATTTTCAATATAAAAGACAAAAGAAGATAAAATAAACACTTAGAGAAGTGGAAACATGCTTGAATTGTGTACTCCAATATATATCCACTGTTTGACACATCATTGGAGAGGCAACTCAGAAGCTAGAGTGATATATGAAAAAGCACCGCTACAAGAGAAAGGTGCATGTAATTTCTCAAGAGAAAGGTGTATGTGATCAGGGCCGTTCCTATGAAATAAGAGGCTCGGTTCTATTTTTAAAATAGGCTCCAGTAAAATCAAAACACAATTTTTTTTGTGCGGCTAAGCTTCATTAAAAAATCAGAATCAGAAGAACTTTTAAACACAAAACAAAACAAAATAAAATTAAGTGAAAGAGAAGTGAAATTTACCTAACGGTGTCGTTTGGAATGTCACTCCTACGTTGTAGGAAAGGAGAAAACGAATGGTTTATGCGAAAAAGAAATAATTGTTGTGATTCTTTCAATGAAAAAGAAATAATTGTTGTAATTCTTTCAATGGGGGTGGGTATTATAGTTTTTTTTGAGGCCCATAGTTTTTAGAGGCTCGGTTCGGTAGCGCTTCTTGCACTCCCCAAAATCCGGCCCTGTATGTGATACTAACAGGTTGTTTGGAGTCAAATAAAAATGAAGAAAAACTCAAATGACAATAAAAAAAGCCATTCGTGCGTTTTACCACGAAAATATTGTCGTGTATTTAAGCTTATCTACTAAAATAAAAATATATTTAAGCTTATGTTACAACTAGTGCAACAAAAATGTGTGACCATTGTTAGTAGCATGCAACAACTGTTGACATTTTTTACGCTGAAGATAGATTTTCTTGACACTTTGTGTGAGTTCAATTTTCAAAGTGTAAATCCATAATGATTTAAATCAAAAAGAGAGTAAATATTAGAGAATGTGTTCAAAAGAGAATGTTGATCACATTACTCTTTCTCATAAATAATAATTGTTGTTTTGCAACTTGTAAGACATATAAAATAAAGATTAAAGATCCAAAGTGAATTCATTTATTTATCATGTTTAACCTATTTTTTTGGTGGTGGTCGGGGTTTGAACCTCATACTTTACATATATTATACATTGTCCATACCACATGAGCTAAGCTCACGAGGACTATCATGTTTAACTATATAGATGGATATGAAAGGAACATGTATTTATTTTAGAGTAAATATTCAATTTGCTCCCTCATAAAAAAATTTCAACACAATTTAGTCATGGAAAAAAATAATACACAAATAATTTGTGACTTTTATATGAATAATAAATTAATCTTTCCTCTCAAAAAAAAATTAATCTTTGATTTATTATAATAGATGGACTAATTTAGATATTATTTTGTTTTTTTTTAAAAGGCTTAAATGTGTGATTAGTCCCTGCACTTTGACCAATTTTTGGCATTAGTTCCTACACTTTTTTTTGTTTGGTTTAAGTCCCTGCACTTTGTAAAAAATTTGTTATTGGTCCCTCTGTTAGTTGACTGTTAAAAAAAAAAACGTGATTGAACGCCAAATCCAAAAACGTGATTGAACACTGAGATCGCGTTAATGGATTTCGACTTCCAGCATCAATTTTCAGCTCTATTCCCGTTTGCGTTTTCGTTGTATTTCCGTTCGCGTTTTGCCTGTTGTTTCGATTTGTTTTGATGAAGCACGTTTGGAGATCATAATTGTTGTATCACTGAGATGATTTCCAGTAAAATAGCTTTTGGAGAAGCACGTTTTGATGAAGTACGTTTTGATAAAAAAAGATGAAATTGGAGATGAATTGTGTGTTGATAGAGATGGACGAAGAGGAAGTAAATATGCTGTTAATTGTGGTGGTGATGAATTTAGATGAATTAGTAGAAATCAGAACTGGAAATGGCCTCACGGTTAATCTCTTTTATGAGGATTTTATTTTTCTAATAAAATCTAAATAAATAATAATAATAATAATAATAATAGTAAAACTAAATAATTATTTTTAATTTTAAAATTTTGTCTTGTAGTGTGCCACGTGGCACAAAATAATTGGGCCACGTGGCACTCCGTTAGTTTTGTTTTTTTTTTTTAACAGTCAACTAACAGAGGGACCAATAACAAATTTTTTATAAAGTGCAGGGACCTAAACCAAACAAAAAAAAGTGCAAGGACTAATGCCAAAAATTGGTCAAAATGTAGGGACTAATCACACATTTAAACCTTTTTTAAAAGACTAAATCTAGTCACGGAAAAAATTGCAAGGGATAAAGTCGCATCTTTACTTGCTATTTTATCTGTCTTACAAGTTGATTTTTTTTTTTTTTATAAGAAATGATCTTTCATGTGTTGTCAAAGTTCTATTGGATGTGCCCAAATATCAAGTGTTGGTCTTGTGACCAAGGAAGAGTTTCTCTTCTCTGCTATTATTAAGTCCATCAATGATACATGCATATCTTTAATTTTCAAGTAAGGATCCTCTTTTTCCTAAAAAAATAAGTAAGGATCTTCTTCATTTCTCAATATAAATTGAATATAATTACACGTTGGATCCAAAAGCTATTCTATTTTCTATTGTAATAGTCGAAAAATATATTAATACAGAGATAAACACAAAAAAACTGATAATAGGCCCTACCATAATTAATTAATTAATGGATTATTTTGTGATTTTTTTTAAACCTTCCCTACATCGTTATCTCTTTAAATGAAAGAAAGAAAAAAATGTTCAATAGAAAGGATTCTAACTCTTAATTTTTACATACATTTAACACTTTATTTTCTTTAAATATGTATTTCTCTTTTTATCACATCACTTACTTATCATACTTTTTTTTAGAGAAACTTACTTATCATATCTATAGACACATTATCTTTTTTTTTCTTCCTTAAGATGAATAGATATGGATGTCTATGAATTATTTTCATATACTATCATCTTTCCACGTCCAGATAATTGCATGAAGGTGGATGGATAAAAACACAGCATGTGATATGTGGGGTGGGGAAAATGATATGCAGGTCAGTAGCAAGTACCACATTTATCACGATGCTCAATAATGAATTATAATCTTCATCTCGTCATGGTCGATTCCACACATCGTGCTAGTTATGTGGCTCCTAGATTCCGTTACTGTCAGGACAGAGTATGGCAATATTAAACAAATAATTTATTAATAAAAAATGAGTGCAAATTTTATTTTATTTTTTATAATAAAAATTGAGGGTAATTTAGTGGGAAGGTGCAAGGTGTGAACTACTACTACCACAAAACAAATAAAACTTTCGGAGAATGCCAAACAATGCTCTCAGGGTATTGGTTAAGCAACCAAAACAAGTTATTTTTTTTTATAAAAAATGGTGTAATCATTGTTTAATCAAAAGTCAAAACATATATTTTCAAGACAAGTTTTCTATTTATAGTTTCTTTAACTATTGCCCTGAGGACACAGGTTACTAAGACCCAAAACTTTAGAAATGTGTATATACTATCACTTTAAATTATTTTATATGTGCATTCAACTGCTTTGAACTAAGAGTTAAAAAATTGAATGTTTTGGATAATTTCTAATAATCATATGTCATGAGGCAAATATATACCCATTCTCTCTATCTCTATCCATATGTGTGTACACTTCAAGAAAATAGTCAGATGTCTCACAAGGGTCTAAATATCAATTTGATAATGATATAGTTTTATATTTTTTGAAAAGAAAAAAGTTTTACATATTTCATATTTTATCCGATTCAAGTAAATTTTTTTTTTTGAACAAGTCAAAATGAAATTAATATATCAAAAGGAGTGATTCATCTTGCACAAGACGTGCAAAAGAGAATCACTCAAAGTTTGTACAATGTCAAAGCACTAATGCCGCAAACAGGCAGACAATAAAATTAGAAGAAAATATGCAAAGTTACAGTAAAACTCCAACGCAAAGTAGAGCATGTCTCCACCAGTCATGATAGCTGAAAGAACAGGTTGACAGACACGCCTTTAACCACTGAAAGGAAAGCATTTTTACCCTGTCTGTCAACTGATGTAACTCTGATGTCTGCTGATTAAAAACGCGGTTGTTCCTTTCCTTGCAAATAACCCAGACACAAGCAAGCCATATTAATTTGAGGAAAGAATAAGTGAATCGCGGTAACCCTGCTAGATGACCAAACTGAAAAAAGTGATCACGAAGAACCTAAGTGCCACAAAATCTATATTTAGCTATTGCGAAACACTAGCCCACGTATTGCCAGAAGTGGCGCAATCTAAAAACAGTAGCCCACAAAATCGGATTCAAGTAATTAATTAAGGTTAATCCTAACTTGTGCCCTCAAGGACACATGTTAAGGAACTTATTATAAAAATATATGCATCAAAAGTCATGCGTTCAACTTCTTAACAATTAAAATATTATGTTTTTCAGTGTAAAATTGTTCTTTTTGAGTCCCTTAACATATACATTAGGACACAAGTTAACCTAACCTATTAATTAAGAGAAATGATATTTGTACATCCATTTTTGTGACAACTTTTAGACAACTTTCTCTCTCATACTCACATTATATTCTTACTATCTCTTCCTTTTTCACTCTCCATTGTTTTTACCAATTAAAAGAGAGAAAATGAAGGTTGTTAGATTGTACCAAATGGTTGTTCAAATATCATTGTTCATTAATTAATTAATCTTTACATTTATGCTCAATATATACCAAAAAGATCTCCAAGTGAAAACTTTGATTAATCATTTATTATGGCTTTTAGTTGGGTGGTCCCCCCCTCGTTTCCCTCATGGCTACAGTTTAGATATTTTTTTTTAAATTAAAAATGAAGATAATCAATCAGCTCCTTTCAACTAAAAAGGACAAACCGAACGTGACATATTTTGATAAGACAATAAACGATATTTTTTCCTTCTATAAATAAATAAATCAGCTCTGGAACATTGTACTACAGTATCATTATCTTTTTAGGAAACTGTCCTATATACTACGTACGTAATTTGTTATCTTTGGAGTTGGACCATTTTTGGTTGGCTGGTGACGTGGGTTGTTTTGCACGTGGTCTAATTAGTTACCCTAGCCTACCAAGTTTGTTTGGACGTGAAAAGAAAATTCATACTAGGAACAAATGACTATTGGTAGAAAAATAAACAAGGGAGATGAGGGCTTGGTTATAGTTTTGATTTCTTTTTTTGGTACAATTGTAGGTTTGATTTTTACCAAGACAAGATTAGTCTTGTAAATTTTTTGTATCAATAATATTAAGACAAGAAAAAAAGAATAGTAGATGATAAAGTCATGCTTATTTAAAGGTGAATTGGATTTAGGAGATTCATCCTGTTATAAGAAGCTTTAAGGCTAAATATTGGTGTATATATTTTGCTTAATATTAGTTAATATTTATTTTTTAATTCAAAAATTAATGTATTTTACAAACTATCATTCATGAGAATTGAATATTTATTAAAAAGTAAAATTTATTAAACGATCTCATATTTATTTTAGTGTACCAAATCTGTCACGTTCGGTTTTTTGGTACTAAGTTTTTTAAACCAAGTTTAAAAGCCACGTTGAATGATAGATAGATTTGGTTACATGGTCGTGAGAAATTTAGAGTACCAAATATGTGATCGTTCAAAAATAACATTGAGAACGTTTTATTATAAGCCATTACAAATATGAGCAGAAAATTATTCAAAAAAAAAATATGAGCAGAAAAAACCAACCAACAATTTTCTTTTTATTATGTATCCTTCAAAAAAAAAAAAAATATTATGTAAGAGAGATAAATAAATGTTCTCGTGAGCTTAGCTCAGTTGGTATGGACAACGCATAAAATATGCAAGGTCCGGGGTTTGAACCCCAGCCACCACAAAAAAAAAAGATAAATAAATAAATAAGAAAAATTAAATGAGCAATAGGTCATGTGAGGAAGAAAAAAAAAGTAAAATAATTTTAAATAAATACCAATCTTTCAATAAATACATTGCCCATGTGATCCAAATATTTATGCATATACTACTACAAAACACCCCCTTTAATAGCATTTATTTTAGTGTTTAATAGCGCTTGTGAAGCGCTAAGAAAGCCCCCACTATTATAGGTTAGAACCCTATAATAGCGCTTTCAAAACGCTATTAGATAGCTATGTTTCGTTAGCGCTTTCTGAAAAGCGCTAATAAAGCCTTATTTTTATGCCATTTTTAGACAGATGTTTCTTAGCGTTTTCCGAAAAACGTTATCTTAATTACCCCCTTTATTAGCGCTTTCAGAAAAGCGCTAATAAAAGTCCCTATTATTTTTAAATTACATCCACAACTGGTTGACCTCAAGAATTCTAACGAACCTGAAGTAAGATTGCAAGGTAGACAAAATGAATTCAGCAATGCATCAACAAATCCAAAAACTCTCCATAAGGGACATGACATTGTGAACAAATTCCATAAAGAATACATATTCTTTTACAACCCCCTCAAATGTCAAATGTTTTATTCTTACAACTACTCAAATTAAAGTCAACTAATTTACCAGATATAATACTTAGAGAAACTCTTACTTGGATACAAACCCAACACCTCATATTTAGGCACACTCACATAAACTAAAAAAATTAAAGCAAAACTAATTTAGTCACATCAATTAATATCATTGAATTTCATTCTCTTTTAATTTCTTCCATTTTATGTGAGTGTGCCCAAATCTTTTTGATTTAGATTTGTGACTATAGAAGACTTTCTCTAATACTTAATCAAATTTGTCAAGGTCCTCTCTTTATCATATTGACATTTTGATTATGTATTTATTATGTCACTTAGCAAACACATATGACAAATCCTCTTTTTCTTAGGTAGTATACATATGCCAATTGTGAAAAACTTAGTCACTCAAATGTAGGGGTGTAGCCAAGAATTAAACATCACAGGCAGCAAGTTTAAAAGACATAATCTAAACTAGACAAATCTACTTGTAGCTATCCATCACAAGGTATATGAATGAAACATTATTAAGAAAATAATAATCAGTCTAAGATTAATTCATTAATTCATCTAACATTAATTCATTAATTCATCTAACATTAATTCATCTAAGATTAATTCATTAATTCCACTATATATGCAGCAGAAAACTAACACATGATACAACTTAGCAGTTAGCACTAACCAAATAATAAGTAAAAGTAGTTATATGTGCACTTTGTAACTACTAACTCCCTATACATTCGACCAGAAAAACTCCCTATACATTGACACATTTATTATTAATAAAAAATTTCAATATTGAAACAATATAGTGCTGACAAATATGGACATGTAATGGGAAATAAAAACTATAGTAAACAATGCCTGTGTCATTTTTTTTATTTTAAGGAAATGCCTGCTTCATGTTATAACCATGGATCATTGTTCCACTAAAATT
This sequence comes from Medicago sativa, assembly GCF_051527215.1. Taxonomy (NCBI): domain Eukaryota; kingdom Viridiplantae; phylum Streptophyta; class Magnoliopsida; order Fabales; family Fabaceae; genus Medicago; species Medicago sativa. Next base: position 29,552,121 of record NC_140756.1, on the reverse strand, counting down.
ATTAATAGTATATATAATGGAACAACAATTTATAAAGTCAATGTCGTTTGTTTTTTAAAATACAATGATTTAAAATAAATTATTACTTCTTAAATACAATATTCTTTTATTTTGATATTTTAAATTCATAGTTTTATATAGCATTGAGTTTTATGTAGCATTGATACATTAAGTTCATAGTTTTATATTCATAATTTTAAATTCATAGTTTTATAACTTCTTATCTATTTTTAAAAACATTTTATAATTCCATGAATTTAGAATTACAAAGTCCTTGACCGTCAAACTTGTCCATTCAAATCAACCCGTAGCTATCTATCACAAGGTACATAGCTAGTTCACCCAAAATAAGCACCACAATTTAGTTATGAGAATTGATTCTTACCTCTTGAGCTGCAACACAACAAAGCTACAGAGCTCAAAGGCTTCAGGGATCTATTATGACACATGGCTGGAATGAGTCTAATAACTCTGCAGCATCATCAAGCTTAACCTGAGTCTAATAACAAGTTATGAATAATTGAATTGACAGAGGTAATGACTTTGATCTCTGAGGCCTCTTGGAGATGCATTAGTTCAGTCCAAACTTTGCTAATAAAATCTGAAATACAATCACTAGTAACTGTACTGTGCATCTCTTGTAGCTTGGATTTGTGCTTCAAATTATTTTGGAGGGCAAGCACACTGATACCAACACCAATGAGGTAATAAAAAACTCCATTTGAGATCCCAGAATACAACAACAACAACAACAACAAATCATGGGTGAGCAGTAGGAGTTTTGGAGCATAGAAATCATTTTCTCTAGTAACATCAAGCCATTTTTGGAGTGAAGGGAACCCAACAATAATTCCTATAGCTTCTAACCTTTGAGAGGACAAGTGTACATACACCAACTCTCCAATGATATGTTTAATATATATGACATTTAATCCAAAACAAACTTCAATTACAGCAGCAAATTCAAAATTCGGCATTGACCACATTGTACAAAAGGCACCAGCAGCAACATAAGACTCCGGAGTGCCATGCTTAGGAGGTAAATCCTGCCATTTGAGCACCTTCTTGGTGACAAAAACACTTCCCCTGTTGACAGTGACACAGACTGCAAGTGCAAGCATGATACATGTGGAATTAAGGCTCCTTGTGACATTCTTATAATCAAACCTGAAAATCTCTAAGGACAGCAGTAGTAACAACTGTCCTCTAGGAATCATTTTCCTGTGCAAACCAGCCACTAGTTCCACGTGTTGAAGAAGTATCAGAGATCCTTTAGTTGAATGGTACAAAATGACATAAAGAATTGTTGTGTCAAGCTTCCAAGTATGAGGACAATAACCAACAAACCTGTTTTTACCACTAGTCAAGATAGGGTCTGATGCAAAGTGAACTACAGAGGTTGGTTTGAACATATTTTCATTAATTGAGTGACTTATCATACTCATAACAAGATTGCTAGCTATAAGGCATCTCTGAATTTGAGACATAACCACAAGGATGAAACATTCTTTATGATATTGGAGAACATTTTCGAGGTTTAGCTCATTCAAGGAATAAAACTCAGGATTCATATACAAAACAAACATGTTGGGAAAAATGACATTACCCGTTGAATTTCTCAGCTTATACACGTCATTGAACAATTCAAAAGCAACATTTTCCAGCTCACGATCCATGTAAATCCTAACCCCTGAAGCAACATGGACCATCCATATAATAAGATTGGTTGTGGAATTGAAGACATGTGCTCGCGCGCGCGCGCGCACACACACACACACACACACACACACACACACATATATATATATATATATATATATATATAGATAGAGAGAGAGAGAGAGAGAGAGAGAGAGAACACTTGGCATCAACTAGTACCTACAAGAATAATAAACAAAAAAGATATATGTTTTGGAAGTAATGATATTCCATTATGGTTTGTAAATTCATAAGTATCTAAAAGGATAGAATTAAAAACACAAGGGAAAAAAATAACTCACATGCATACACCATCTGCATGTACGGATTGTTTGATTCATCTCTTTGATCTAACAAGTGGGAGCACTCCATCAACTAGTACTTGCAACTGTTATTTCTACTTATTCATTGAACATGTTATCTCTACTTATTCATTGTAGAAACCTTGTTAGAGCCGTAGCATATAGATGGCATTAAAAGGAGTCATACCTGCACTCATGTTAACTTGAATTTGAGTGAAGTATATATGCTTAATAATTCAAGAATTGAACCTAGAAATTAATATGTTACACAAATGCACAAACTAAATTGAATATTATTACTAAAATCAAGAAATGTGTCATTATATTCTTGTTCTTTATAACTGGTCCGAAGCAAATTGATTTTCTTAAAAAAAAACAGAAGACAACAACAAATCTGAATTCAAAATCGAAGAATATTAAATTGAGATTTACTCCTCAGACCCAATTATTGCCTGCACCTACTGCACCTAGAAACACCCCTCAGCAGCAAACAAACAGAACCCAGAACCGCATCACAGAGGAAGCAACAGACAGCTTGAGTTTGTGTTTTATCCCTCAGCAGCAAACTAGCTTGAGTTTGTATTTCGACTTCATATTAATACCATTTAATAACAAATATAAAAAGAACAAGTCAAGACTAAACAGACTTGGGTCTCAGTGAATTTGAATCTAACAACCAAAACAAACATATTCTTAAATTTTGCATTTTTATACTTAAACAACATATACTTTCCAAATTTGATAACTCCAAACCATCCAATTTCATACATAAACAGCATAAAACTAGCATCAAAATACTTATTTCACAACATAAAATTGTCAAAGAACCAATCTTACTGCTCTTGAAGGACAAAACGGCGGCGGCGGCGACGGATGCTCCTTCTCTTTACGGTTTCAATTGATTAATCAACTAATGGAATTGGAACTGAAGAGGGTGGGGTTTCGATTCTTGAAATTTGTGATAAGGGTTTTTGACGAGTTGGGGTTTTTGGATTCGATTGAATTCAATGAGTTCTGGGTTTTGAATTTTAGAAGGAACAATGAAGGTATGAAAAAGGAATTGAAGAGTGAATGGTGATGAAGGAAGGAATTGACGGAACGATGAGTGAGTATGGGGTTTTGGAGAAGGTTCGATGAACACAGTGAGAAGTAAATCGATGGACTCAGTGAGAAGAAGAGAAGCAGATCGATGGGTTTATGGAAAAGGAGATCAATGGGCTCAGTGATTTTGTTTGAGGTGTGCTGAGATCGATGGGTTTCTGGAAAAGTAGATGGAGGTGTACGTGTTTCTGATTTGTTTTTGTTTTGGTGCGGTGTGGTGTGAGTGGGTTTTGGTGAAAATATGTGCGCGAAAATTAAAAAGAATTCGCCTCTTTTTTTTTATGATTGATGCAGGCCAAACATAGCGTTTTGCTAAAAACACTATCTAACTGAAGGAAAATAATAGCGCTCAACAAAAAGCGCTATCTATGTGAAACAAAATAATAGCGTTTTTATAAAAGTGCTATCTTAGCCAATTTATGAGGACCTTATGCTAGCGCCCGACTAAAAACGCTATAGAACGTCTGTGTTTTGCATTTTTAATAGCATTTATGTTGAAGCGCTATTAAAATTGTGCTATTAAAGCCCAAAATTGTAGTAGTATATATTCATTAATTAACAAGGTTGATGAATCTCCGTCAAAGAAAATAAAATAAAGATGATTAGTAAGTTATCTAGTATTTACTTTAAGAAAAAACTTATGTATTTACGTTTCAAATTCAATGATTCACTTTCAAACAAATTGTGTAATAAGCATAGGACAGAACATAAGAAAGAAACAAAGTAAAGATAAAATAATTATATTTCATTAAAGAGAAATGATATTTGAACATCAACTTTTTGACAACTTTTGTGACAACTTTCTCTCTTATACTCACATTATCCTTTTACTTTCTCTCTCTATTGCTTTGATTTTTGTGCCACTACCTAAATTTCTTTGTATAATTTAGTTGTCCAAAAGGTTGTCACAATAATTGGTTGTTCAAATAACATTGATCATCTTCATTTCTAGACTTTTCAACCATTTCAAAAAGAGAATTGATATTTGAACATCCATTTGGTGACAACTTTCTCTCTTATACTCACATTGTTTTTTTACTTTATCTCTCTGCTGCTTTGGTTTCCGTGCAAGTACCTACTTTTTCTTTGTAAATGATGTTTGTCAAGTAAGGTTGTATTTGGTAACAACAAGAAGCTAGCTTATAGCTTGTTGAATTAACTTATAAGCTTGTTGGATCAAAATTTGACGTGTTTGGTAACAAACTTTTTTCGTAAGCTTATAGCTTTTTTTGAAAAGCTATTTCAAGTAGCTTTTGAGCTTGTAGCTTATAGCTTCTTATAATTTCTTCCAAATTTAACCTTGTTAATTTAATTTTATTATTTCTAAATTAAAAAAAACCACCCACTTCCCACGTTTTATGGCCTACAACATCCATGCTCACAGCTTGCTAGTCACTACATGGTATAGTTTTCTCTATTTTGCTGTTCACTTTTGTTTTTATGACCTTGCTTGTAATTTATATAATATTTAATGTTAAATAATAAATAAACAGTGAAACAAGTTTAGTTAAATAAATTCGTCAAAAAATAAAAATTTGTCGAATAAAAAATGTCAATTGAATTTATAAAGCACATTTATCTATCAGTGTGAAGATGAAAATATTTTGAAATAAATTTAAACATTTTAAAAGAAATACATTAAGTAATAAAAATTTTATATATGATTTATAAATAAAAAAAACACAAACATGTCCTTTTACGTCATTTTATACTTATCAGCTACTTCAACAGCTAATTTTACCAAACACTTTTTATTTTAATAAGCTAATTTTTCAGCTATAAGCTATCAGCTATCAGCCATCAGCTATAAGTTAGCTTTTCAGCTATCAGCTAACTTATAGCTTATTTTTACCAAACACACCCTAAGTTGTCAACCAAATTGGTTGTTCAAATAATACTCCTCTTCGAAAAATAATACATGTTTTTGGTCTAGTGATTTAGACAAGTAAAAAACGTTTTTTAAATGTCAAAGGGATATTTATTAAATGTGCGTCTTGTGTACGTGTATATATATCCATGAAGTGTTGGGCTCAATTGCATGCATCCATCCATCAATCGCTCTTGCTTTTTTCATCCATATATCCATATCCATATATACAAAAGTGAATTAAGATCATCATGTCTTCAATCCCTCCAAATTCAGCAGCCAGAGGGTGTGCAGCAAACTTTCCACTTCCGGTGATGCAACAAGACATAGCAGAAGCCCAACGTCTGGTGGACACTCTTGATCGCGTTAACCGACCGATCTTGGGGCGTGAGGTTGTGTACAGAGTAGACGACTTTGAGTTTGATATCCGCCGTCCAGTGTATCGATGGACCACGAGGCCTTACCAGGAGATCTTCGCAAACGGGTTCCAAGCACCAGCTCAAGGAGACACTCCCAACAACACTTACTATGATCTTGACGGCTTTGTCCATAATGCTGGGGCGCCTCTTGACCCCAACAGAGCTGTACCTCGTGCCTTTATTAGCACCACTGTTAATAATGCATGGCGCCCAAATCCTTCAACTGATGTCCTCCCGGTAGGAAGTCAGATTCAACTGTATCGTTATGAGCTCTTTGCTCCTGGGGGTATTTGGGTCGCTGTTACCCTTATGGGTCGCTACCAGCACCTTAATCAAGCTGAAATCACCTTTGTTGCTGGCATCCAATCTCAATACATTCGCTCTGTTCAAATATACACCGCCACGCGTCGAGGACCCGGGTTAGTATTTAAAAATGAAAGACAAAGACTAATTTCACATATTTTTTAATAGGGGAGTGATATTTGGACAACCAAAATCAAATAACTCTAGTGACAACCTTTTTTTTCCTCTTCTATTTGGACAATAACAGTAGAGAGAAAAAGGAAAGAGAAAATAAAAGTAGTAGAGAGAAAAAGGAAAGAGAAAATAAAAGTATAATGAGAGTATGAAAGACAATGTTGTCACAGAAATTGTTTAAAATAGTTGTTCAAATATCATTTCTCAAATGGAAGATATTAAATGCTATAAGCTTTTTTTGGAAGGATAATATCTATATTAAATACTCATATTGCTTAGATTTACTAGCCCAGTTACCAATTTTGGAAGGTTAATTGTTTATGTTTTCTTTTATAAGCTAAAAATATTTTTGAAAAAAAGCATAAAATATTCATCAACCTAATACACAAAATCAACAAACAAACAAGGAAAATATTCTCCAGCCTAATACATAAAATATTCTCTGTTATATATCTACATCTGTTTGTGAAACTGTAATTTTCTCTCCTAAGTCTAGCAAGCTACTCCCTTCGTCCCTAATTATGAGATGAAATTCATTTTTTAGTTACATTGAATAAATGATGTATGTTGTCTATATATAAGTCACAAACATTATTTTTTGATGTATCTAAAAATATTTTGTAATTAAGAACGGAGTGAGGAGGGAGTATAACATATGACTTTTCTTGAGTTTAACTACGTGCTTTGTGTTTATTACTTTAAATCTTGACACGAGAACGTAATTTAAACACATAACATTCATGTTTCAGTCATCACTCATTTCCATGTCCATTTAGAGTGAGGTACGTTTAATAGATGCCATGCAGCCTCCTTTTTAAATTTGTAGTTTAGGACATAAATTCATATTGCATAATTTTTTGAGAAATGCTAGGGACACACCCTCTAACACTCTCCTATTACACACACCAATGATAATATGCCACATCACCCACCTTCTTTTAATAGTTTACCTATTACCGGTTTTAATTTGTAGAGCTATCTAATTCTTTTTTTTTTTTTTTTTTATTGTTTTAACCTTTAACTGTTCATATTCTCCTTCTCTAGTCTTTCTTTAAACCTCCCACCACTAACACCATCACTTCAATTTCCAGAATCAACAACTCAGATGTAAAAGCAAAACTCTTTCAATTTTGGATGCAGAGGATTAATGGATTATACTTTTGCTTCATAACACTTTTTTTTTTTTTGAAGAAATTTGATTCATAACACTTAGATTAAAAACTCATAACCCTAAAATGATTTAGATCGCAAAAGGAATAGAACCCATCCCAAAAACTAAAATGGAAATCACATAAAAATACGATTTAGATGCACCTTTGTATCTAATTGCTAAGTAAGAGTGAGGAACAGAGGTGGTTATTTATTTGCCAAAACAATGATGGCTACAAAAAGGAGAACGAGATAGATCTGAAGGAGAACACATGGAGTGCCACAATGTTGATGTTTTTTTTTCTTTCTTTCAGCAGATAGATTCATTTAAAAAATAAAAGATGTAGCAACCTGAATAACCGGTTAGCAGGTAGAAAATTAAAAGAAAGTGGGTGATATGGCATATTATTATTGGTGTGTGTTAGAGAGTGTGTTAGAGGGTGTGTCCCTAGCATTTCTCTAATTTTTTTTAAACAACAAAATTACATAAATCGTTAGATAAAAACTTTTCTCAATTAAATTATTAAATTTAAAGTCATCATTATTCTTTTGTTGTTCTTCTCATCTTCTTGTTCTTAATTTCCATTTTCATCTTCGTCCATGTTCATCCTTCTTCTTCATTCATCTGTTTTTTCCCACCACATTTCGATTCCAATCAACAAATAAATAAGCAAAACCCATAAACTAACATCCAAAAACTCATCCCCAGATATCCCAAACCCTCAAACCACATAGAAGGTTGCAGAGGCTGTGGCAGCGGTGGCTAACATAATTTAATTTTTATTTTAAATTAGATTTTACTTTAGAAGATAAATAAAAAATTATAAAAAAGGCCTAATTTACAAATTTTAAAACTTATCATGACATGACATTACACACTTGACACTTTCTTATTGGCTAAAGCTAAAGGGGCAACCTATCCCCCTAAATCATTTGTGCCTTATATATATATATATATATATATATATATATATATATATATATATATATATATATATATATATATATATATATATATATATATATATGGGAACTTCTACGGTACACCTCATAAATTGATAAATTAACGATCATTTTAGGAAGTAAAGAATTATTTATCAAGAATTATATGTTAGAAAACGTCATTTCATAAGAAAAAACATAATTTCATTGTTTATAAAAATCATATTAAATTTTTAAAAGGTACACTTAACTATTTGGATGTACTATAGAATTTTCATATATATATATATATATATATATATATATATATATATATATATTTTTTGACAAAAACAAAACGATATCCATTCATTCAAATTGATAGTGTACATCAGATACAAACATCGCTAAAAACGTAAAGGGTGAATATGCGAACAAACTCACAGCACCCAAGTTAATAGCATAAAACGGCAAAATGCCTACAAAAAATATGATAAAACCTAAGTCACCGAAATTCACATGCTTCCGGATCTGCAACGTTGACGCCCAAATCATTTGTTGAATTTGTAATTGACTGATGTCGATCTTTCAATAGGAATTAAACAAACACCGCGACAAGACGCGAAATCAAACGTCGCACAAGACGACGAACAACACAACGCCGCACTTAGACGTCGAAATCACAAAAAAAAAACACAAAAGAAGAAACTTGATCTATGTGAAAACCACTTATTTAGATTGAAAGAAAAGAGAAAAAAGATGTAGAGGGGTGATTCTAGGTCAAAAATTACCTAAAACCACCCCTCCTCGATGAACGAAGGGGAAAGAAAGTTTAGAGAGAAGTTGGAGTTTCTCTCACTAGAAAACTAGGGCCGGCTTTTTGAAATTTATATATATATATATATATATATATATATATATATATATATATATATATATATATATATATATATATTAATTTCATATTTGTAATTGTAACAACTAAAGGAACAACTTAAAAAAAAAAAAAACTAACCTGAATTTTGTTTTCTTGAATTATATAATGTAGGTTTCCGACAATGACAAGAGAAAGAAGACTGCTAATGAACGGTCATTTCCGTCCACACATGGATCTTCATTTCACAATTCATACCCCTATAACCTTTTACATTGATGACAATGGGGCACAACGTTTTCTGCCTGAAGAAACTTATCCACCTCATGAAAGAAGGGTAGAGAAAAGAGAAGTATCATCTCAGGATAATGAAGAAGTTGAGTTGCATGGCTATGGCGCGGTGGAAAATATACCTATTTACATAAATGCTGCATTTCGTGCATATGCCAACAATGAAGTCTATTTATTCATGAACAATGAATATGTATTGATTAATTATGCTCGTGGAACCACAAACGACTATATTATAAATGGGCCATTATATATTTGTGATGGATATCCATCACTTGCCCGTACACCATTCGGAGAACAAGGAATAGATTGTGCCTTTGACACTGACAAAACCCAGGCCTACATTTTCTCTGCAAACCTTTGTGCCTTGATAGACTATGCTCCAGGAACCACAAATGACAAAATACTCTCAGGTCCTATGACAATTACTGCCATGTTTCCTTTCTTCAAGGACACTGTGTTCGAAAGAGGGTTAGACGCTGCATTCAGGGCACATAGTAGCAATGAAGCTTACGTGTTCCGAGGAGGACAATATGCTCTTATAAACTATTCATCCAAGAAACTCATTCACATTGAAACCATTAGACATGGGTTTCCTAGTTTGATAGGTACTGTCTTTGAGAATGGAGTTGAAGCAGCTTTTGCTTCTCACGGGACCAAGGAAGCTTATCTCTTCAAAGGAGAGTACTATGCAAATATTTATTATGCTCCAGGTACAACTGATGACTACCTTATCGGTGGTAGAGTCAAGCTTATTGTTTCCAATTGGCCTTCGTTGAGCAAGATACTGCCACGCAACAATGGTAGGCTTGATCTTCATACTCATAAGGATCATACAGATGAAGACAATGGCAGCTATGACCACATTGAACTTTAAAAGTACTAGCTGCAAGGAGCATTCATCAGTTTATTAAGGGAGGGTTTGCTATTTTTATGTTTCTGTTTCAGTTGCTTTTCTAATAAGTTGCCCATGTTGCTAGTACGTGAGGCATTTTCTCTATTTTCTTGTTTGTCAGTTGTAGAGCTAAGTCTATAAACTTGGCCAGTTTGTTGAATAAAAGAATAAGAATGGGTGCTTCTGATCCACAGTGTTCTTAAATCTGGTTTTGTGAAGTAACATACATCTGGTATTTGTTTTTTATATTAGAGGCAAATCTAATTTTTTTTCTCAAATTTCTACAATTCTAGCTCAAATGACGTCTAGATTTATAGGACATTACTCAATATTTTTAAAACATGAGTACTAATAAGCAGTGAGTGACTCCATTTTCTATAATAAGAGTGCTAATTTTTTTTATGGGTTTTGAACTTTTGAATTTAACTTTTTTTCTAATTTGGTACAAGATAACTCCATTTTGTGTATTTGGGGCTGCCTATAGGTGGTGATGAGCGTAGGTTGTCTTTTTGGGAACCGCTGATTCTCCGTATTAAAACTAGACTGTCGGGTTGGAAATCAAAACACTTATCTTTCGGTCGTTGTTTAGTTCTGTTGAAATATGTTCTGCCATCTATTCCTGTTTATGCTCTTTTTTTTTTCAAGGCTCCTTCAAGTATAACCTCCTCTATTGAATCTATTTTAAATTGTTTTTTTGGGAGTGACGACCACAAAAAATAAGATGGGTTGATTGGAATTTTGTTAGTATGCGCAAGGAGATTGGCGGTTTGGGGTAAGGAGAATTAGGGAGTTTAATGTTGCTTTATTAGGGAAGTGGTGATGGAGGTTGTTGGTGGAAAAGGAGAGGTTGTGGCATAGGGTGTTGTCGGCGAGGTATGGAGAGGTGGGCGATAGATTGTTGGACGGTGGGAGGTCAGCCTTAGCTTGGTGGTGTGTCATTGCTGCCTTGCATAGGGAGGCATGGTTTAGTACTCATGTTTGTAGATCCGTGGGGAATGGGAAAAATATTTATTTTTGGTCGGATGTGTGGGTTGGTGGGGTGTCCTTTAAGAAAAAGTTTAGCAGACTATTTGAGTTGTCAATGGACAAATGGGTGTCTGTGTTCGATTGCTTCCAGCTGGGGTGGGGTTTGAATGGAGAGGCGTGGAAGTGGAGGCGGAGGTTGTTTGCGTGGGAAGAGGAGCAGGTGGGGGAATTATGTGTATTACTTCAAAATGTGACTTTGCAGGTTGAAAAGGAGGACACATGGCTATGAAATTTGGAAAAATCTAACGCCTACTCTGTTCATAGTGCTTATAATTTTCAGACTGCTCAACTTGTTGTTGGTCCCCTGTTGGATGTGAAGATGCTTTGGCAAAAGAATATTCCTCTGAAGGTTGTGGTTTTTGCTTGGCGTCTGTTTCGGAATAGATTGCCAACCAAAGATAACTTGTTCCGTCGTGGTGTTTTTAAATAATAATTCTTGTCAGTGTGCTACTGGATGCGGCTCTCTGGAAAATGTTAATCGCTTATTTTTACATTGCTCTTTCTTTGGGGCGGTTTGGTTTCATATTATTCGGTGGGTTGACTTTTCAATGGTCGCCCCTTTCGAGAGATCGGATCATTGTACTCAGTTCAGTTTTGGTGGTGGTGGTCCTCAGGTTCGGCACACATTTTTTAACGTCATTTGATTTGCTACAGTGTGGGAAATTTGGAAAGAAAGAAAAAACAGAATTTTCAACGATAAATAATGCTCGATTTTGCGTTTAGTGGACAAAATAAAGTCTCTTTCCTTCTCGTGGTTGAAGAGAAATTACAATTCTCTATTAATTACCATGGTTGGTGGCTTAGTCCCCTAACAATGTTGGGCTACATATAATTGTTATTTCTTTCGGTTTTCCTTTTTTTGCTTTTCTTTTTCCTGTACAGACTTTTATGTTTTTCCTGGTAACGCCTTGTGCTAGGAACGACATGTTGTGTTGAATAATATATGAGATTTACTTTTCCCACCATGTTGCCTTCTCGCGCGCCCTGCAAAATTCCAATAATACCCCTGGTCAGAATTTCGTTTTCCGAACCAGATTGTTAGTGTTTCCGGAAAATAAAATCCGGACAAATACTATATGAATAAATTGTGTCTTTCTTTGATGTCAAGGGTCTTTGTTGACCGTTATACGACCCCCGTATAAGCTAAAATGCAATTGCAGGGGTCGTATGAGCGGTCAACAATAACCATGACACCACAAACACTCCTAAAAGCTACCTAAAAAACTACTCCCTCCGTTTCAAAATGAGTGTTATTTTAGGTGTTTACACACATATTAAGAAATGCAATGATTAAGAGAAAGAAAATGGCTATTTTACCAAATTATCCTTATTAACTATTGGTTAGTTTTAAAAGTAATAATTTGGAAGTAGTGTGCAGAGTATTAATTGGAGGGTACAATTGAAAAGAAAAAGTTATTATTGCATTGGAAACAGAAAGCGACACTCATTTTGAAACAATTTTTTTTGGCTAAAGCGACACTCATTTTGAAACGGAGGGAGTATTTTTTTTTTTAAGAAAATGTAAGAAAGGAGGTGAAGAAGAATGAAGGAAAATGTTGAAGATCCAAGCCCTTTTATAGTCTTAAATAAGTCATAGGTCTTAATTACAGTCAAATAAAACGTGTTGCACATTCAAAACCGTCAAAAAATGCATTCAAACTCCACTAACCGGCCTAACCATTGGTGAAACGTCACCGGCCAAAATGTTTCTGAGAGTTTTCGGAGTTTATAATCCGGAAAGCATGAAGGTGGTTCTGATTATAAAGTCTGAACTCCACCAGACCCTTTTGTTTGGATCGTTTTCGTTGCGATTGCCTTGGAAAAAATAGAACAAAGGTACATATCATAAATAGAAGCAACATAAGACAAATAAACAGTTAAAAAAACCATAATAACATAAATGATGAATCTTTTGGGAATGTGTTTTCAAGAGGATTTCTTTGAGTTAGATCTTGCTGCCTTGCCAAATGACATATTCATCTGGTAGGCAGCAAGATCTAACTCATAGCAACCTCTTGATATTTTTGAGTTATCTTTTTGTCAAGGAGGCAGCAAGGAGTATCTATATATTTTTGAAAGCATGTTGAGGATCTTCACCATGCTGGCACATAGAGAGCAATCTATTGGTCACATAGAGAGCTATCTATTTTGCAGCAGCATGACAATGATCCTCAGCACAATGACACAAATTTGCATGGTCTCTTTGGTGTGTTTGTTTGTATTTTTGACAGCATGCTGAAAATCTTCATCACGTAGTCAAATAGGGAGCTATCTATTTGCGACCGCGTGAGAAAGATCATCAGCTTAATGACAAAAATTTGCATGGTTTTCTTTGGTGTGTTTGTGTGTTTTGCTGGTATTGAAGCTGAAAACCGGACAGGGTGTATTTATAGAGGTTCTTGGATGTTGTGGACCACATAAACTCTTGGTGCAATGTGGTCCATACAAAAGAATCCTATGATGAAGTATTCCAGATTTAGTAATCCGGATTACACTTACGCCCTATGTGAATCCGGATTTCATAATCCGTAATGCATATCTTTGGTTATTTTATCGATTAAATGAACATCTTTGACGTAAATTAAAACATAATGAAAGTTTAAATAATATATATATATATATATATATATATATATATATATATATATATATATTATTCAAATCATAATGCAGCAGCTTAATTCAACAACATATAACTAACACGCAATTAAAACAACATAAAACACGCGATTAATTAAAACATAGCACATTATCACGGATCATCTAAACTAACATCTTCCTCCGGTCCCTCCAGTAGAGCCCTGATCTTTTCGTAGTTCCTGGGCCAGTGCAAACTTTTTAGAATTTGTTCAGCAGATCTAACCAACGAAGCATCCAACTCGATCGGTCCTCTAGTACTGTACTGACCAAAGACAGAGAACATGGTTCTCACGTCATCGTCGTTTGTGAGTTTCATCCGGCTGAAGCGAAGAGATCCGGCTGAGTCGGACAATGGACATCGATATTCAACACCGACCACCCTGCTGGTTGAATTGACGGTTGATTTGATCCAGCTGATCCTTCAGTCCGGAGAAGGTGACATCGTTGCGAATCCTAAACAGATGGGGTGGTGTTGTGGACCACAAAAATTTTCGGTGCAATGTGGGTCACACAAAAGAATCCAATGTTGAAGCAATCCGGATTCTAAAATCCAAACCAACCCTCACCATACACAAAGTCCCAAGTTTCCTTTTGGTTCACGCCATGATCGTATTTTTCCGGAATATAAAATCCGGATTCTATGTGTAATCCGGATTATATATTCCGGACTGCACCAGAAGCTTTTGGCCGGTGGTCTGCACCATAAACAAAACGTTTTTCAAACGTTTTTGGACGGTGGTAAAGTCAAAAAACGTACGTTTTTCAAACGTTTTTGGACGGTGGTAAAGTCAAAAAACGTGTTTTTACACGTTTTTGACTGGATTAATGCCTTTTCCACCCTTTTTTTTTACCATCCTTCCCCTATAAATAGCCTTCATTTTCTCAAAAATAGTCACACCCTCTTCTCCTCTTCTCTTCTTCCTTCTACAACGATGTGTTTCCATTGTTGGCCTTTCATATAAAGAGGCCTCTTTGGAAATGCATCAGGGGTCATATGATCAGTCAATAGGGAAGGGGCCAGTCTGGGTGTGAGTTTGGTCTTCCTGGGCGTAAGTTTGACCATCATGGTCTCTTTCTCCCTAGAGGCCCCTGTGCCCCCTCTGTTTCCCCTCCAACAGTGAAGCTACTGGTATGTCCTATCAGCCGGAGCCACTGGTATAGCTTACCCCCTAGAAATAGTTTTAGGTTCTTATGTAAAAAGCTTCAACATTATTGTAATGTATTATTCAAATATCAATAAAATGAGTTGTTTTTTTTTTTTTTTTTTATCTTTTTGTCTTTTTATTTCTGTTTTATATGTTTATTTGAATTTTTTTTTACGAATTTCAAAGCTTAAAATTGAAAAAATTCTTGAAAAAGACCATTCAGGAATTTAAAATCCGGATACATCTGGAAAATTCTAACAATTCATTTCGGAAAACTAAATCCTGACCAGGGGTAAAAGTGGAAAAAAAATAGGGCGCGCGAGGAAAGACATAAGGTGGGAAAAGTAAAACTCATAATATACTCTATTTTAGCCTTTTCAAGAAAAAGAAAAACTTTATATGCTGGTAAAAATGAAAAAGGCAAGTGTATGACTATGTCCATAATTAATTGTGGTATTTGAAGTTATGGATTTTAGTTTTCTGCAAGTTTTCATGTGATACCTTGAGCCGTGAAGAAAACTTATAAACTCACAATTTTTTTTACTATCTAAAATCTATATATTTTATTTACTATAAATAATACTTTTATATATTTTATTTACTATAAATAATACTTTTTTTAGGTGATTTTATTGTAATACTTGTAAGCAACGTTACAACATGTCTCATCCCATTCATGTTAACCCATGCAACACGAATGTCATATATAGTTGGCTCGTGTATGCACGGTTCAAGTTAAAAAAATCTATTTTATATATCTAAACAATTATATTAATATATAATTTCTTCTAAAATGTTGATCCATAATTCCATATAATAGTTTGGAGGAGTGTTTACAAATTACAAGTATACTCACTTTATCGTAAAAATATAGAAGTATAGAGAACCTCTAAAAAAAAAGGGTATAGCGAACACATTCGGATCGTCGAGGCTTAAATAACCTGAGTGCAGTTTCAAAACTTAAGTTCCTAGTCCGAGATTATAATCCGGATACACTATTTCTAACTGAGACTCTAATCCACTCAAAATAGGAGAATTTTGCTATTTGCTCTGTTTTGACAATTGTTTTGTTGTTAGTAGTAATGGTCCAAGTGGTGGTATTGCATTATTTTGGCGTTAGTCTTTAAATTGTACTATTCTAAACTATTCTCCAAATCATATTGATGTTGAAGTCAGAGACCCTCATTGAGGTAATTGACAATTTACAGGTTATTATGGTTTTCAAGAAAGTGGTAGAAAGCAAGATCCGTGGAACTTGATCCACATTCTTGCAAATGATGCTTCATTTTGTTGGTGTATAATCGATGAATTCAATGACATTTTGTACGCGCGTGAAAAGAAAGGTCGAGCTAAATGAGCAAGTTGGTTAATTAATGGGTTTAGACAAGCTATAGATGTTGCTCCTCATGGTCTTAGGCTCGATTCTCTCCGACGTCAATTTAGGTGGGTTAGTTTAACTTCTTAAAAAAAAGACCCAAGTTATAGCTGATGTTGGGTTGAATGATGTGGATGATTATCTATTTACTTGGTTCAAGAGTTTAGGTACTCCACGGGAGGTTGAAAAGAGATTAGATGGAACGCTAGCTAACGAGGCATGATTTAAATTATTCCCTCATGCATAATTGGAAAGTTTGGTGGCGCCGACGTCAGAACATATCATATTCTTCTTGTCTTCTTGATCGCGACCCAGTAGTGATAACTGGCGGCTATTATCGTAAATTTGAATTTGAGAACACTTGGTGCATCGAACCAAAGGATGAATGAGTTGGTAAGAGAAAGTTGGAGTAATTACGTGGATAGAGCAATTATGGCGCGGTTAGAAGCTTCCGCTAATGATTTGAGTCATTGGAGTAAAACCCATTATAACAAGCTGAAGAATGAAATTGATCAGAAAGGACATGAAAAGATGTCGAGCTTAAGGTAATACACAAGATTCGACCCATATTGGTTCTCTCAAAAAGCGAATGACCCATTATTTGTTAGTCAAAGATGATCTTAACACCAAAAAAATTCATGTGTCTTCCACCTCAAGGAAGAAGGAGAATCACACAGCTTAAATTGAGAATGATGTTGGTGTTCAAGGGACAGAGAATCCAGATATGCGTCACGTTGCTCAGGATTATTTCGATGAGTTATTCCATAAACAAGTGAACACGGGGGATCCCGTTATCGTCTCACCGGTTATCAGCAACGATGATAATGTGTATCTTATTGCCCCTTTTCAAGTTGAACATTACAAAGAAGCAATACTTTATGCAACCGAACAAATGTCCAAGAGAGCAAGGTTTTACAACTCGAGAGTTTACCTCAACTCGTTTTGTCTAGGTAAACTTGACTCGAGAACTCGTACGAGTTTACCTAAAATTAAAATTATATAAAATTTATTATATGCATGACATATATAAGCTAATATAATATTGTAAATAGGTCAATAGTGCAAATTATGACATAAGTTTCATAAGTCTCTAAGTTTAAGACATCTATAAAATCATCTAGAAAAGCTAGTTTCACAAGTTCCTAAAATTGTTAATAAAAACTATCTAAAAAATAAACTACTTAATTTCTTCAAAAGGTCAACAAACACTACCACCGCAACCCTAACCGCCGTTGCAATCATCGGCGTCGAAATCTGAAAACCGTCGGGATCGCAACCCTAACTGGTATGTGCTCCCATGTTCATGGCTTGAGAACTTAGAGAAAAAGAAAAGGAAACGTTTCATTTTAGGAACAACGTGTTATAAACGTTTCAGTATTTGGGCTTGTAGAAAATGAATTGAGTTTTGAAAAAAATGGGCCAAAAAATGATCAATTTTTTTTAGATGTAAACTCGTAAAACTCGGTAAACTCGGTCGAGTTTACAAGAGTTTACTGAGTGTTAACTCGGTCAAACTCGTCAAACCTTCTGATTTTACCCGGAACCGAGTTTACCTCCGAGTTAACACGATTTTGGTACCTAAAAACGTAAACTCGATAAACTAGGAGAGTTAACACTCGATTTGCGAAACATTGCAAGAGAGTTTAACGTTAAATTTTTTATGATTTTTTTTTTAGTTTCATGTGAAGAAGAATTGGCGGAGAACAAATTTTCATCTTATTTGATGAATTTATGAGTTTTTGGTTCATAAAAGGATGAAGATTTTAATTTTTTTAAAATAAATTATTAAAGGTAATTGAAGTCAGCACTGTCGCATATGCAAAAATGCCACATCATCAATAATGAATGTCACTTTGTTTGCCATGTCACCTTTTTTAAGAGAGATAAATAAATGTTCTCGTGAGCTTAGCTCAGTTGGTATGGACAACGCATAAAATATGCAAGGTCCGGGGTTTGAACCCCAGCCACCACAAAAAAAAAAGATAAATAAATAAATAAGAAAAATTAAATGAGCAATAGGTCATGTGAGGAAGAAAAAAAAAGTAAAATAATTTTAAATAAATACCAATCTTTCAATAAATACATTGCCCATGTGATCCAAATATTTATGCATATACTACTACAAAACACCCCCTTTAATAGCATTTATTTTAGTGTTTAATAGCGCTTGTGAAGCGCTAAGAAAGCCCCCACTATTATAGGTTAGAACCCTATAATAGCGCTTTCAAAACGCTATTAGATAGCTATGTTTCGTTAGCGCTTTCTGAAAAGCGCTAATAAAGCCTTATTTTTATGCCATTTTTAGACAGATGTTTCTTAGCGTTTTCCGAAAAACGTTATCTTAATTACCCCCTTTATTAGCGCTTTCAGAAAAGCGCTAATAAAAGTCCCTATTATTTTTAAATTACATCCACAACTGGTTGACCTCAAGAATTCTAACGAACCTGAAGTAAGATTGCAAGGTAGACAAAATGAATTCAGCAATGCATCAACAAATCCAAAAACTCTCCATAAGGGACATGACATTGTGAACAAATTCCATAAAGAATACATATTCTTTTACAACCCCCTCAAATGTCAAATGTTTTATTCTTACAACTACTCAAATTAAAGTCAACTAATTTACCAGATATAATACTTAGAGAAACTCTTACTTGGATACAAACCCAACACCTCATATTTAGGCACACTCACATAAACTAAAAAAATTAAAGCAAAACTAATTTAGTCACATCAATTAATATCATTGAATTTCATTCTCTTTTAATTTCTTCCATTTTATGTGAGTGTGCCCAAATCTTTTTGATTTAGATTTGTGACTATAGAAGACTTTCTCTAATACTTAATCAAATTTGTCAAGGTCCTCTCTTTATCATATTGACATTTTGATTATGTATTTATTATGTCACTTAGCAAACACATATGACAAATCCTCTTTTTCTTAGGTAGTATACATATGCCAATTGTGAAAAACTTAGTCACTCAAATGTAGGGGTGTAGCCAAGAATTAAACATCACAGGCAGCAAGTTTAAAAGACATAATCTAAACTAGACAAATCTACTTGTAGCTATCCATCACAAGGTATATGAATGAAACATTATTAAGAAAATAATAATCAGTCTAAGATTAATTCATTAATTCATCTAACATTAATTCATTAATTCATCTAACATTAATTCATCTAAGATTAATTCATTAATTCCACTATATATGCAGCAGAAAACTAACACATGATACAACTTAGCAGTTAGCACTAACCAAATAATAAGTAAAAGTAGTTATATGTGCACTTTGTAACTACTAACTCCCTATACATTCGACCAGAAAAACTCCCTATACATTGACACATTTATTATTAATAAAAAATTTCAATATTGAAACAATATAGTGCTGACAAATATGGACATGTAATGGGAAATAAAAACTATAGTAAACAATGCCTGTGTCATTTTTTTTATTTTAAGGAAATGCCTGCTTCATGTTATAACCATGGATCATTGTTCCACTAAAATTATTAATAGTATATATAATGGAACAACAATTTATAAAGTCAATGTCGTTTGTTTTTTAAAATACAATGATTTAAAATAAATTATTACTTCTTAAATACAATATTCTTTTATTTTGATATTTTAAATTCATAGTTTTATATAGCATTGAGTTTTATGTAGCATTGATACATTAAGTTCATAGTTTTATATTCATAATTTTAAATTCATAGTTTTATAACTTCTTATCTATTTTTAAAAACATTTTATAATTCCATGAATTTAGAATTACAAAGTCCTTGACCGTCAAACTTGTCCATTCAAATCAACCCGTAGCTATCTATCACAAGGTACATAGCTAGTTCACCCAAAATAAGCACCACAATTTAGTTATGAGAATTGATTCTTACCTCTTGAGCTGCAACACAACAAAGCTACAGAGCTCAAAGGCTTCAGGGATCTATTATGACACATGGCTGGAATGAGTCTAATAACTCTGCAGCATCATCAAGCTTAACCTGAGTCTAATAACAAGTTATGAATAATTGAATTGACAGAGGTAATGACTTTGATCTCTGAGGCCTCTTGGAGATGCATTAGTTCAGTCCAAACTTTGCTAACAAAATCTGAAATACAATCACTAGTAACTGTACTGTGCTTCTCTTGTAGCTTGGATTTGTGCTTCAAATTATTTTGGAGGGCAAGCACACTGATACCAACACCAATGAGGTAATAAAAAACTCCATTTGAGATCCCAGAATACAACAACAACAACAACAACAAATCATGGGTGAGCAGTAGGAGTTTTGGAGCATAGAAATCATTTTCTCTAGTAACATCAAGCCATTTTTGGAGTGAAGGGAACCCAACAATAATTCCTATAGCTTCTAACCTTTGAGAGGACAAGTGTACATACACCAACTCTCCAATGATATGTTTAATATATATGACATTTAATCCAAAACAAACTTCAATTACAGCAGCAAATTCAAAATTCGGCATTGACCACATTGTACAAAAGGCACCAGCAGCAACATAAGACTCCGGAGTGCCATGCTTAGGAGGTAAATCCTGCCATTTGAGCACCTTCTTGGTGACAAAAACACTTCCCCTGTTGACAGTGACACAGACTGCAAGTGCAAGCATGATACATGTGGAATTAAGGCTCCTTGTGACATTCTTATAATCAAACCTGAAAATCTCTAAGGACAGCAGTAGTAACAACTGTCCTCTAGGAATCATTTTCCTGTGCAAACCAGCCACTAGTTCCACGTGTTGAAGAAGTATCAGAGATCCTTTAGTTGAATGGTACAAAATGACATAAAGAATTGTTGTGTCAAGCTTCCAAGTATGAGGACAATAACCAACAAACCTGTTTTTACCACTAGTCAAGATAGGGTCTGATGCAAAGTGAACTACAGAGGTTGGTTTGAACATATTTTCATTAATTGAGTGACTTATCATACTCATAACAAGATTGCTAGCTATAAGGCATCTCTGAATTTGAGACATAACCACAAGGATGAAACATTCTTTATGATATTGGAGAACATTTTCGAGGTTTAGCTCATTCAAGGAATAAAACTCAGGATTCATATACAAAACAAACATGTTGGGAAAAATGACATTACCCGTTGAATTTCTCAGCTTATACACGTCATTGAACAATTCAAAAGCAACATTTTCCAGCTCACGATCCATGTAAATCCTAACCCCTGAAGCAACATGGACCATCCATATAATAAGATTGGTTGTGGAATTGAAGACATGTGCTCGCGCGCGCGCGCGCACACACACACACACACACACACACACACACACATATATATATATATATATATATATAGATAGAGAGAGAGAGAGAGAGAGAGAGAGAGAGAGAGAGAGAGAGAGAGAGAGAGAACACTTGGCATCAACTAGTACCTACAAGAATAATAAACAAAAAAGATATATGTTTTGGAAGTAATGATATTCCATTATGGTTTGTAAATTCATAAGTATCTAAAAGGATAGAATTAAAAACACAAGGGAAAAAAATAACTCACATGCATACACCATCTGCATGTACGGATTGTTTGATTCATCTCTTTGATCTAACAAGTGGGAGCACTCCATCAACTAGTACTTGCAACTGTTATTTCTACTTATTCATTGAACATGTTATCTCTACTTATTCATTGTAGAAACCTTGTTAGAGCCGTAGCATATAGATGGCATTAAAAGGAGTCATACCTGCACTCATGTTAACTTGAATTTGAGTGAAGTATATATGCTTAATAATTCAAGAATTGAACCTAGAAATTAATATGTTACACAAATGCACAAACTAAATTGAATATTATTACTAAAATCAAGAAATGTGTCATTATATTCTTGTTCTTTATAACTGGTCCGAAGCAAATTGATTTTCTTAAAAAAAAACAGAAGACAACAACAAATCTGAATTCAAAATCGAAGAATATTAAATTGAGATTTACTCCTCAGACCCAATTATTGCCTGCACCTACTGCACCTAGAAACACCCCTCAGCAGCAAACAAACAGAACCCAGAACCGCATCACAGAGGAAGCAACAGACAGCTTGAGTTTGTGTTTTATCCCTCAGCAGCAAACTAGCTTGAGTTTGTATTTCGACTTCATATTAATACCATTTAATAACAAATATAAAAAGAACAAGTCAAGACTAAACAGACTTGGGTCTCAGTGAATTTGAATCTAACAACCAAAACAAACATATTCTTAAATTTTGCATTTTTATACTTAAACAACATATACTTTCCAAATTTGATAACTCCAAACCATCCAATTTCATACATAAACAGCATAAAACTAGCATCAAAATACTTATTTCACAACATAAAATTGTCAAAGAACCAATCTTACTGCTCTTGAAGGACAAAACGGCGGCGGCGGCGACGGATGCTCCTTCTCTTTACGGTTTCAATTGATTAATCAACTAATGGAATTGGAACTGAAGAGGGTGGGGTTTCGATTCTTGAAATTTGTGATAAGGGTTTTTGACGAGTTGGGGTTTTTGGATTCGATTGAATTCAATGAGTTCTGGGTTTTGAATTTTAGAAGGAACAATGAAGGTATGAAAAAGGAATTGAAGAGTGAATGGTGATGAAGGAAGGAATTGACGGAACGATGAGTGAGTATGGGGTTTTGGAGAAGGTTCGATGAACACAGTGAGAAGTAAATCGATGGACTCAGTGAGAAGAAGAGAAGCAGATCGATGGGTTTATGGAAAAGGAGATCAATGGGCTCAGTGATTTTGTTTGAGGTGTGCTGAGATCGATGGGTTTCTGGAAAAGTAGATGGAGGTGTACGTGTTTCTGATTTGTTTTTGTTTTGGTGTGGTGTGGTGTGAGTGGGTTTTGGTGAAAATATGTGCGCGAAAATTAAAAAGAATTCGCCTCTTTTTTTTTATGATTGATGCAGGCCAAACATAGCGTTTTGCTAAAAACACTATCTAACTGAAGGAAAATAATAGCGCTCAACAAAAAGCGCTATCTATGTGAAACAAAATAATAGCGTTTTTATAAAAGTGCTATCTTAGCCAATTTATGAGGACCTTATGCTAGCGCCCGACTAAAAACGCTATAGAACGTCTGTGTTTTGCATTTTTAATAGCATTTATGTTGAAGCGCTATTAAAATTGTGCTATTAAAGCCCAAAATTGTAGTAGTATATATTCATTAATTAACAAGGTTGATGAATCTCCGTCAAAGAAAATAAAATAAAGATGATTAGTAAGTTATCTAGTATTTACTTTAAGAAAAAACTTATGTATTTACGTTTCAAATTCAATGATTCACTTTCAAACAAATTGTGTAATAAGCATAGGACAGAACATAGGAAAGAAACAAAGTAAAGATAAAATAATTATATTTCATTAAAGAGAAATGATATTTGAACATCAACTTTTTGACAACTTTTGTGACAACTTTCTCTCTTATACTCACATTATCCTTTTACTTTCTCTCTCTATTGCTTTGATTTTTGTGCCACTACCTAAATTTCTTTGTATAATTTAGTTGTCCAAAAGGTTGTCACAATAATTGGTTGTTCAAATAACATTGATCATCTTCATTTCTAGACTTTTCAACCATTTCAAAAAGAGAATTGATATTTGAACATCCATTTGGTGACAACTTTCTCTCTTATACTCACATTGTTTTTTTACTTTATCTCTCTGCTGCTTTGGTTTCCGTGCAAGTACCTACTTTTTCTTTGTAAATGATGTTTGTCAAGTAAGGTTGTATTTGGTAACAACAAGAAGCTAGCTTATAGCTTGTTGAATTAACTTATAAGCTTGTTGGATCAAAATTTGACGTGTTTGGTAACAAACTTTTTTCGTAAGCTTATAGCTTTTTTTGAAAAGCTATTTCAAGTAGCTTTTGAGCTTGTAGCTTATAGCTTCTTATAATTTCTTCCAAATTTAACCTTGTTAATTTAATTTTATTATTTCTAAATTAAAAAAAACCACCCACTTCCCACGTTTTATGGCCTACAACATCCATGCTCACAGCTTGCTAGTCACTACATGGTATAGTTTTCTCTATTTTGCTGTTCACTTTTGTTTTTATGACCTTGCTTGTAATTTATATAATATTTAATGTTAAATAATAAATAAACAGTGAAACAAGTTTAGTTAAATAAATTCGTCAAAAAATAAAAATTTGTCGAATAAAAAATGTCAATTGAATTTATAAAGCACATTTATCTATCAGTGTGAAGATGAAAATATTTTGAAATAAATTTAAACATTTTAAAAGAAATACATTAAGTAATAAAAATTTTATATATGATTTATAAATAAAAAAAACACAAACATGTCCTTTTACGTCATTTTATACTTATCAGCTACTTCAACAGCTAATTTTACCAAACACTTTTTATTTTAATAAGCTAATTTTTCAGCTATAAGCTATCAGCTATCAGCCATCAGCTATAAGTTAGCTTTTCAGCTATCAGCTAACTTATAGCTTATTTTTACCAAACACACCCTAAGTTGTCAACCAAATTGGTTGTTCAAATAATACTCCTCTTCGAAAAATAATACATGTTTTTGGTCTAGTGATTTAGACAAGTAAAAAACGTTTTTTAAATGTCAAGGGATATTTATTAAATGTGCGTCTTGTGTACGTGTATATATATCCATGAAGTGTTGGGCTCAATTGAATGCATCCATCCATCAATCGTTCTTGCTTTTTTCATCCATATATCCATATCCATATATACAAAAGTGAATTAAGATCATCATGTCTTCAATCCCTCCAAATTCAGCAGCCAGAGGGTGTGCAGCAAACTTTCCACTTCCGGTGATGCAACAAGACATAGCAGAAGCCCAACGTCTGGTGGACACTCTTGATCGCGTTAACCGACCGATCTTGGGGCGTGAGGTTGTGTACAGAGTAGACGACTTTGAGTTTGATATCCGCCGTCCAGTGTATCGATGGACCACGAGGCCTTACCAGGAGATCTTCGCAAACGGGTTCCAAGCACCAGCTCAAGGAGACACTCCCAACAACACTTACTATGATCTTGACGGCTTTGTCCATAATGCTGGGGCGCCTCTTGACCCCAACAGAGCTGTACCTCGTGCCTTTATTAGCACCACTGTTAATAATGCATGGCGCCCAAATCCTTCAACTGATGTCCTCCCGGTAGGAAGTCAGATTCAACTGTATCGTTATGAGCTCTTTGCTCCTGGGGGTATTTGGGTCGCTGTTACCCTTATGGGTCGCTACCAGCACCTTAATCAAGCTGAAATCACCTTTGTTGCTGGCATCCAATCTCAATACATTCGCTCTGTTCAAATATACACCGCCACGCGTCGAGGACCCGGGTTAGTATTTAAAAATGAAAGACAAAGACTAATTTCACATATTTTTTAATAGGGGAGTGATATTTGGACAACCAAAATCAAATAACTCTAGTGACAACCTTTTTTTTCCTCTTCTATTTGGACAATAACAGTAGAGAGAAAAAGGAAAGAGAAAATAAAAGTAGTAGAGAGAAAAAGGAAAGAGAAAATAAAAGTATAATGAGAGTATGAAAGACAATGTTGTCACAGAAATTGTTTAAAATAGTTGTTCAAATATCATTTCTCAAATGGAAGATATTAAATGCTATAAGCTTTTTTTGGAAGGATAATATCTATATTAAATACTCATATTGCTTAGATTTACTAGCCCAGTTACCAATTTTGGAAGGTTAATTGTTTATGTTTTCTTTTATAAGCTAAAAATATTTTTGAAAAAAAGCATAAAATATTCATCAACCTAATACACAAAATCAACAAACAAACAAGGAAAATATTCTCCAGCCTAATACATAAAATATTCTCTGTTATATATCTACATCTGTTTGTGAAACTGTAATTTTCTCTCCTAAGTCTAGCAAGCTACTCCCTTCGTCCCTAATTATGAGATGAAATTCATTTTTTAGTTACATTGAATAAATGATGTATGTTGTCTATATATAAGTCACAAACATTATTTTTTGATGTATCTAAAAATATTTTGTAATTAAGAACGGAGTGAGGAGGGAGTATAACATATGACTTTTCTTGAGTTTAACTACGTGCTTTGTGTTTATTACTTTAAATCTTGACACGAGAACGTAATTTAAACACATAACATTCATGTTTCAGTCATCACTCATTTCCATGTCCATTTAGAGTGAGGTACGTTTAATAGATGCCATGCAGCCTCCTTTTTAAATTTGTAGTTTAGGACATAAATTCATATTGCATAATTTTTTGAGAAATGCTAGGGACACACCCTCTAACACTCTCCTATTACACACACCAATGATAATATGCCACATCACCCACCTTCTTTTAATAGTTTACCTATTACCGGTTTTAATTTGTAGAGCTATCTAATTCTTTTTTTTTTTTTTTTATTGTTTTAACCTTTAACTGTTCATATTCTCCTTCTCTAGTCTTTCTTTAAACCTCCCACCACTAACACCATCACTTCAATTTCCAGAATCAACAACTCAGATGTAAAAGCAAAACTCTTTCAATTTTGGATGCAGAGGATTAATGGATTATACTTTTGCTTCATAACACTTTTTTTTTTTTTGAAGAAATTTGATTCATAACACTTAGATTAAAAACTCATAACCCTAAAATGATTTAGATCGCAAAAGGAATAGAACCCATCCCAAAAACTAAAATGGAAATCACATAAAAATACGATTTAGATGCACCTTTGTATCTAATTGCTAAGTAAGAGTGAGGAACAGAGGTGGTTATTTATTTGCCAAAACAATGATGGCTACAAAAAGGAGAACGAGATAGATCTGAAGGAGAACACATGGAGTGCCACAATGTTGATGTTTTTTTTTCTTTCTTTCAGCAGATAGATTCATTTAAAAAATAAAAGATGTAGCAACCTGAATAACCGGTTAGCAGGTAGAAAATTAAAAGAAAGTGGGTGATATGGCATATTATTATTGGTGTGTGTTAGAGAGTGTGTTAGAGGGTGTGTCCCTAGCATTTCTCTAATTTTTTTTAAACAACAAAATTACATAAATCGTTAGATAAAAACTTTTCTCAATTAAATTATTAAATTTAAAGTCATCATTATTCTTTTGTTGTTCTTCTCATCTTCTTGTTCTTAATTTCCATTTTCATCTTCGTCCATGTTCATCCTTCTTCTTCATTCATCTGTTTTTTCCCACCACATTTCGATTCCAATCAACAAATAAATAAGCAAAACCCATAAACTAACATCCAAAAACTCATCCCCAGATATCCCAAACCCTCAAACCACATAGAAGGTTGCAGAGGCTGTGGCAGCGGTGGCTAACATAATTTAATTTTTATTTTAAATTAGATTTTACTTTAGAAGATAAATAAAAAATTATAAAAAAGGCCTAATTTACAAATTTTAAAACTTATCATGACATGACATTACACACTTGACACTTTCTTATTGGCTAAAGCTAAAGGGGCAACCTATCCCCCTAAATCATTTGTGCCTTATATATATATATATATATATATATATATATATATATATATATATATATATATATATATATATATATATATATATATATATATATATATATATATATATATATATATATATATATATATATATATGGGAACTTCTACGGTACACCTCATAAATTGATAAATTAACGATCATTTTAGGAAGTAAAGAATTATTTATCAAGAATTATATGTTAGAAAACGTCATTTCATAAGAAAAAACATAATTTCATTGTTTATAAAAATCATATTAAATTTTTAAAAGGTACACTTAACTATTTGGATGTACTATAGAATTTTCATATATATATATATATATATATATATATATATATATATATATATATATATATATATATATATATATATATATATATTTTTTTGACAAAAACAAAACGATATCCATTCATTCAAATTGATAGTGTACATCAGATACAAACATCGCTAAAAACGTAAAGGGTGAATATGCGAACAAACTCACAGCACCCAAGTTAATAGCATAAAACGGCAAAATGCCTACAAAAAATATGATAAAACCTAAGTCACCGAAATTCACATGCTTCCGGATCTGCAACGTTGACGCCCAAATCATTTGTTGAATTTGTAATTGACTGATGTCGATCTTTCAATAGGAATTAAACAAACACCGCGACAAGACGCGAAATCAAACGTCGCACAAGACGACGAACAACACAACGCCGCACTTAGACGTCGAAATCACAAAAAAAAAACACAAAAGAAGAAACTTGATCTATGTGAAAACCACTTATTTAGATTGAAAGAAAAGAGAAAAAAGATGTAGAGGGGTGATTCTAGGTCAAAAATTACCTAAAACCACCCCTCCTCGATGAACGAAGGGGAAAGAAAGTTTAGAGAGAAGTTGGAGTTTCTCTCACTAGAAAACTAGGGCCGGCTTTTTGAAATTTATATATATATATATATATATATATATATATATATATATATTAATTTCATATTTGTAATTGTAACAACTAAAGGAACAACTTAAAAAAAAAAAAAAACTAACCTGAATTTTGTTTTCTTGAATTATATAATGTAGGTTTCCGACAATGACAAGAGAAAGAAGACTGCTAATGAACGGTCATTTCCGTCCACACATGGATCTTCATTTCACAATTCATACCCCTATAACCTTTTACATTGATGACAATGGGGCACAACGTTTTCTGCCTGAAGAAACTTATCCACCTCATGAAAGAAGGGTAGAGAAAAGAGAAGTATCATCTCAGGATAATGAAGAAGTTGAGTTGCATGGCTATGGCGCGGTGGAAAATATACCTATTTACATAAATGCTGCATTTCGTGCATATGCCAACAATGAAGTCTATTTATTCATGAACAATGAATATGTATTGATTAATTATGCTCGTGGAACCACAAACGACTATATTATAAATGGGCCATTATATATTTGTGATGGATATCCATCACTTGCCCGTACACCATTCGGAGAACAAGGAATAGATTGTGCCTTTGACACTGACAAAACCCAGGCCTACATTTTCTCTGCAAACCTTTGTGCCTTGATAGACTATGCTCCAGGAACCACAAATGACAAAATACTCTCAGGTCCTATGACAATTACTGCCATGTTTCCTTTCTTCAAGGACACTGTGTTCGAAAGAGGGTTAGACGCTGCATTCAGGGCACATAGTAGCAATGAAGCTTACGTGTTCCGAGGAGGACAATATGCTCTTATAAACTATTCATCCAAGAAACTCATTCACATTGAAACCATTAGACATGGGTTTCCTAGTTTGATAGGTACTGTCTTTGAGAATGGAGTTGAAGCAGCTTTTGCTTCTCACGGGACCAAGGAAGCTTATCTCTTCAAAGGAGAGTACTATGCAAATATTTATTATGCTCCAGGTACAACTGATGACTACCTTATCGGTGGTAGAGTCAAGCTTATTGTTTCCAATTGGCCTTCGTTGAGCAAGATACTGCCACGCAACAATGGTAGGCTTGATCTTCATACTCATAAGGATCATACAGATGAAGACAATGGCAGCTATGACCACATTGAACTTTAAAAGTACTAGCTGCAAGGAGCATTCATCAGTTTATTAAGGGAGGGTTTGCTATTTTTATGTTTCTGTTTCAGTTGCTTTTCTAATAAGTTGCCCATGTTGCTAGTACGTGAGGCATTTTCTCTATTTTCTTGTTTGTCAGTTGTAGAGCTAAGTCTATAAACTTGGCCAGTTTGTTGAATAAAAGAATAAGAATGGGTGCTTCTGATCCACAGTGTTCTTAAATCTGGTTTTGTGAAGTAACATACATCTGGTATTTGTTTTTTATATTAGAGGCAAATCTAATTTTTTTTCTCAAATTTCTACAATTCTAGCTCAAATGACGTCTAGATTTATAGGACATTACTCAATATTTTTAAAACATGAGTACTAATAAGCAGTGAGTGACTCCATTTTCTATAATAAGAGTGCTAATTTTTTTTATGGGTTTTGAACTTTTGAATTTAACTTTTTTTCTAATTTGGTACAAGATAACTCCATTTTGTGTATTTGGGGCTGCCTATAGGTGGTGATGAGCGTAGGTTGTCTTTTTGGGAACCGCTGATTCTCCGTATTAAAACTAGACTGTCGGGTTGGAAATCAAAACACTTATCTTTCGGTCGTTGTTTAGTTCTGTTGAAATATGTTCTGCCATCTATTCCTGTTTATGCTCTTTTTTTTTTTCAAGGCTCCTTCAAGTATAACCTCCTCTATTGAATCTATTTTAAATTGTTTTTTTGGGAGTGACGACCACAAAAAATAAGATGGGTTGATTGGAATTTTGTTAGTATGCGCAAGGAGATTGGCGGTTTGGGGTAAGGAGAATTAGGGAGTTTAATGTTGCTTTATTAGGGAAGTGGTGATGGAGGTTGTTGGTGGAAAAGGAGAGGTTGTGGCATAGGGTGTTGTCGGCGAGGTATGGAGAGGTGGGCGATAGATTGTTGGACGGTGGGAGGTCAGCCTTAGCTTGGTGGTGTGTCATTGCTGCCTTGCATAGGGAGGCATGGTTTAGTACTCATGTTTGTAGATCCGTGGGGAATGGGAAAAATATTTATTTTTGGTCGGATGTGTGGGTTGGTGGGGTGTCCTTTAAGAAAAAGTTTAGCAGACTATTTGAGTTGTCAATGGACAAATGGGTGTCTGTGTTCGATTGCTTCCAGCTGGGGTGGGGTTTGAATGGAGAGGCGTGGAAGTGGAGGCGGAGGTTGTTTGCGTGGGAAGAGGAGCAGGTGGGGGAATTATGTGTATTACTTCAAAATGTGACTTTGCAGGTTGAAAAGGAGGACACATGGCTATGAAATTTGGAAAAATCTAACGCCTACTCTGTTCATAGTGCTTATAATTTTCAGACTGCTCAACTTGTTGTTGGTCCCCTGTTGGATGTGAAGATGCTTTGGCAAAAGAATATTCCTCTGAAGGTTGTGGTTTTTGCTTGGCGTCTGTTTCGGAATAGATTGCCAACCAAAGATAACTTGTTCCGTCATGGTGTTTTTAAATAATAATTCTTGTCAGTGTGCTACTGGATGCGGCTCTCTGGAAAATGTTAATCGCTTATTTTTACATTGCTCTTTCTTTGGGGCGGTTTGGTTTCATATTATTCGGTGGGTTGACTTTTCAATGGTCGCCCCTTTCGAGAGATCGGATCATTGTACTCAGTTCAGTTTTGGTGGTGGTGGTCCTCAGGTTCGGCACACATTTTTTAACGTCATTTGATTTGCTACAGTGTGGGAAATTTGGAAAGAAAGAAAAAACAGAATTTTCAACGATAAATAATGCTCGATTTTGCGTTTAGTGGACAAAATAAAGTCTCTTTCCTTCTCGTGGTTGAAGAGAAATTACAATTCTCTATTAATTACCATGGTTGGTGGCTTAGTCCCCTAACAATGTTGGGCTACATATAATTGTTATTTCTTTCGGTTTTCCTTTTTTTGCTTTTCTTTTTCCTGTACAGACTTTTATGTTTTTCCTGGTAACGCCTTGTGCTAGGAACGACATGTTGTGTTGAATAATATATGAGATTTACTTTTCCCACCATGTTGCCTTCTCGCGCGCCCTGCAAAATTCCAATAATACCCCTGGTCAGAATTTCGTTTTCCGAACCAGATTGTTAGTGTTTCCGGAAAATAAAATCCGGACAAATACTATATGAATAAATTGTGTCTTTCTTTGATGTCAAGGGTCTTTGTTGACCGTTATACGACCCCCGTATAAGCTAAAATGCAATTGCAGGGGTCGTATGAGCGGTCAACAATAACCATGACACCACAAACACTCCTAAAAGCTACCTAAAAAACTACTCCCTCCGTTTCAAAATGAGTGTTATTTTAGGTGTTTACACACATATTAAGAAATGCAATGATTAAGAGAAAGAAAATGGCTATTTTACCAAATTATCCTTATTAACTATTGGTTAGTTTTAAAAGTAATAATTTGGAAGTAGTGTGCAGAGTATTAATTGGAGGGTACAATTGAAAAGAAAAAGTTATTATTGCATTGGAAACAGAAAGCGACACTCATTTTGAAACAATTTTTTTTGGCTAAAGCGACACTCATTTTGAAACGGAGGGAGTATTTTTTTTTTTTAAGAAAATGTAAGAAAGGAGGTGAAGAAGAATGAAGGAAAATGTTGAAGATCCAAGCCCTTTTATAGTCTTAAATAAGTCATAGGTCTTAATTACAGTCAAATAAAACGTGTTGCACATTCAAAACCGTCAAAAAATGCATTCAAACTCCACTAACCGGCCTAACCATTGGTGAAACGTCACCGGCCAAAATGTTTCTGAGAGTTTTCGGAGTTTATAATCCGGAAAGCATGAAGGTGGTTCTGATTATAAAGTCTGAACTCCACCAGACCCTTTTGTTTGGATCGTTTTCGTTGCGATTGCCTTGGAAAAAATAGAACAAAGGTACATATCATAAATAGAAGCAACATAAGACAAATAAACAGTTAAAAAAACCATAATAACATAAATGATGAATCTTTTGGGAATGTGTTTTCAAGAGGATTTCTTTGAGTTAGATCTTGCTGCCTTGCCAAATGACATATTCATCTGGTAGGCAGCAAGATCTAACTCATAGCAACCTCTTGATATTTTTGAGTTATCTTTTTGTCAAGGAGGCAGCAAGGAGTATCTATATATTTTTGAAAGCATGTTGAGGATCTTCACCATGCTGGCACATAGAGAGCAATCTATTGGTCACATAGAGAGCTATCTATTTTGCAGCAGCATGACAATGATCCTCAGCACAATGACACAAATTTGCATGGTCTCTTTGGTGTGTTTGTTTGTATTTTTGACAGCATGCTGAAAATCTTCATCACGTAGTCAAATAGGGAGCTATCTATTTGCGACCGCGTGAGAAAGATCATCAGCTTAATGACAAAAATTTGCATGGTTTTCTTTGGTGTGTTTGTGTGTTTTGCTGGTATTGAAGCTGAAAACCGGACAGGGTGTATTTATAGAGGTTCTTGGATGTTGTGGACCACATAAACTCTTGGTGCAATGTGGTCCATACAAAAGAATCCTATGATGAAGTATTCCAGATTTAGTAATCCGGATTACACTTACGCCCTATGTGAATCCGGATTTCATAATCCGTAATGCATATCTTTGGTTATTTTATCGATTAAATGAACATCTTTGACGTAAATTAAAACATAATGAAAGTTTAAATAATATATATATATATATATATATATATATATATATATATTATTCAAATCATAATGCAGCAGCTTAATTCAACAACATATAACTAACACGCAATTAAAACAACATAAAACACGCGATTAATTAAAACATAGCACATTATCACGGATCATCTAAACTAACATCTTCCTCCGGTCCCTCCAGCAGAGCCCTGATCTTTTCGTAGTTCCTGGGCCAGTGCAAACTTTTTAGAATTTGTTCAGCAGATCTAACCAACGAAGCATCCAACTCGATCGGTCCTCTAGTACTGTACTGACCAAAGACAGAGAACATGGTTTTCACGTCATCGTCGTTTGTGAGTTTCATCCGGCTGAAGCGAAGAGATCCGGCTGAGTCGGACAATGGACATCGATATTCAACACCGACCACCCTGCTGGTTGAGTTGACGGTTGATTTGATCCAGCTGATCCTTCAGTCCGGAGAAGGTGACATCGTTGCGAATCCTAAACAGATGGGGTGGTGTTGTGGACCACAAAAATTTTCGGTGCAATGTGGGTCACACAAAAGAATCCAATGTTGAAGCAATCCGGATTCTAAAATCCAAACCAACCCTCACCATACACAAAGTCCCAAGTTTCCTTTTGGTTCACGCCATGATCGTATTTTTCCGGAATATAAAATCCGGATTCTATGTGTAATCCGGATTATATATTCCGGACTGCACCAGAAGCTTTTGGCCGGTGGTCTGCACCATAAACAAAACGTTTTTCAAACGTTTTTGGACGGTGGTAAAGTCAAAAAACGTACGTTTTTCAAACGTTTTTGGACGGTGGTAAAGTCAAAAAACGTGTTTTTACACGTTTTTGACTGGATTAATGCCTTTTCCACCCTTTTTTTTACCATCCTTCCCCTATAAATAGCCTTCATTTTCTCAAAAATAGTCACACCCTCTTCTCCTCTTCTCTTCTTCCTTCTACAACGATGTGTTTCCATTGTTGGCCTTTCATATAAAGAGGCCTCTTTGGAAATGCATCAGGGGTCATATGATCAGTCAATAGGGAAGGGGCCAGTCTGGGTGTGAGTTTGGTCTTCCTGGGCGTAAGTTTGACCATCATGGTCTCTTTCTCCCTAGAGGCCCCTGTGCCCCCTCTGTTTCCCCTCCAACAGTGAAGCTACTGGTATGTCCTATCAGCCGGAGCCACTGGTATAGCTTACCCCCTAGAAATAGTTTTAGGTTCTTATGTAAAAAGCTTCAACATTATTGTAATGTATTATTCAAATATCAATAAAATGAGTTGTTTTTTTTTTTTTTATCTTTTTGTCTTTTTATTTCTGTTTTATATGTTTATTTGAATTTTTTTTACGAATTTCAAAGCTTAAAATTGAAAAAATTCTTGAAAAAGACCATTCAGGAATTTAAAATCCGGATACATCTGGAAAATTCTAACAATTCATTTCGGAAAACTAAATCCTGACCAGGGGTAAAAGTGGAAAAAAAATAGGGCGCGCGAGGAAAGACATAAGGTGGGAAAAGTAAAACTCATAATATACTCTATTTTAGCCTTTTCAAGAAAAAGAAAAACTTTATATGCTGGTAAAAATGAAAAAGGCAAGTGTATGACTATGTCCATAATTAATTGTGGTATTTGAAGTTATGGATTTTAGTTTTCTGCAAGTTTTCATGTGATACCTTGAGCCGTGAAGAAAACTTATAAACTCACAATTTTTTTTACTATCTAAAATCTATATATTTTATTTACTATAAATAATACTTTTATATATTTTATTTACTATAAATAATACTTTTTTTAGGTGATTTTATTGTAATACTTGTAAGCAACGTTACAACATGTCTCATCCCATTCATGTTAACCCATGCAACACGAATGTCATATATAGTTGGCTCGTGTATGCACGGTTCAAGTTAAAAAAATCTATTTTATATATCTAAACAATTATATTAATATATAATTTCTTCTAAAATGTTGATCCATAATTCCATATAATAGTTTGGAGGAGTGTTTACAAATTACAAGTATACTCACTTTATCGTAAAAATATAGAAGTATAGAGAACCTCTAAAAAAAAAGGGTATAGCGAACACATTCGGATCGTCGAGGCTTAAATAACCTGAGTGCAGTTTCAAAACTTAAGTTCCTAGTCCGAGATTATAATCCGGATACACTATTTCTAACTGAGACTCTAATCCACTCAAAATAGGAGAATTTTGCTATTTGCTCTGTTTTGACAATTGTTTTGTTGTTAGTAGTAATGGTCCAAGTGGTGGTATTGCATTATTTTGGCGTTAGTCTTTAAATTGTACTATTCTAAACTATTCTCCAAATCATATTGATGTTGAAGTCAGAGACCCTCATTGAGGTAATTGACAATTTACAGGTTATTATGGTTTTCAAGAAAGTGGTAGAAAGCAAGATCCGTGGAACTTGATCCACATTCTTGCAAATGATGCTTCATTTTGTTGGTGTATAATCGATGAATTCAATGACATTTTGTACGCGCGTGAAAAGAAAGGTCGAGCTAAATGAGCAAGTTGGTTAATTAATGGGTTTAGACAAGCTATAGATGTTGCTCCTCATGGTCTTAGGCTCGATTCTCTCCGACGTCAATTTAGGTGGGTTAGTTTAACTTCTTAAAAAAAAGACCCAAGTTATAGCTGATGTTGGGTTGAATGATGTGGATGATTATCAATTTACTTGGTTCAAGAGTTTAGGTACTCCACGGGAGGTTGAAAAGAGATTAGATGGAACGCTAGCTAACGAGGCATGATTTAAATTATTCCCTCATGCATAATTGGAAAGTTTGGTGGCGCCGACGTCAGAACATATCATATTCTTCTTGTCTTCTTGATCGCGACCCAGTAGTGATAACTGGCGGCTATTATCGTAAATTTGAATTTGAGAACACTTGGTGCATCGAACCAAAGGATGAATGAGTTGGTAAGAGAAAGTTGGAGTAATTACGTGGATAGAGCAATTATGGCGCGGTTAGAAGCTTCCGCTAATGATTTGAGTCATTGGAGTAAAACCCATTATAACAAGCTGAAGAATGAAATTGATCAGAAAGGACATGAAAAGATGTCGAGCTTAAGGTAATACACAAGATTCGACCCATATTGGTTCTCTCAAAAAGCGAATGACCCATTATTTGTTAGTCAAAGATGATCTTAACACCAAAAAAATTCATGTGTCTTCCACCTCAAGGAAGAAGGAGAATCACACAGCTTAAATTGAGAATGATGTTGGTGTTCAAGGGACAGAGAATCCAGATATGCGTCACGTTGCTCAGGATTATTTCGATGAGTTATTCCATAAACAAGTGAACACGGGGGATCCCGTTATCGTCTCACCAGTTATCAGCAACGATGATAATGTGTATCTTATTGCCCCTTTTCAAGTTGAACATTACAAAGAAGCAATACTTTATGCAACCGAACAAATGTCCAAGAGAGCAAGGTTTTACAACTCGAGAGTTTACCTCAACTCGTTTTGCTTAGGTAAACTCGACTCGAGAACTCGTACGAGTTTACCTAAAATTAAAATTATATAAAATTTATTATATGCATGACATATATAAGCTAATATAATATTGTAAATAGGTCAATAGTGCAAATTATGACTTAATTACAAAGACAAATTATACCAAACTATCATAATAAAATGTTATGCTCAACTTAGCATCAAAATACAAAAATTAACGCACAAAATCATAAGTTTCATAGGTCTCTAAGTTTAAGCCATCTATAAAATCATCTAGAAAAGCTAGTTTCACAAGTTCCTAAAGTTGTTAATAAAAACTATCTAAAAAATAAACTACTTAATTTCTTCAAAAGGTCAACAAACACTACCACCGCAACCCTAACTGGCGTTGCAATCATCGGCGTCGAAATCTGAAAACCGTCGGGATCGCAACCCTAACTGGTATGTGCTCCCCTGTTCATGGCTTGAGAACTTAGAGAAAAAGAAAAGGAAACGTTTCATTTTAGGAACAACGTGTTATAAACGTTTCAATATTTGGGCTTGTAGAAAAGGAATTGAGTTTTGAAAAAAATGGGCCAAAAAAATGATCAATTTTTTTTAGATGTAAACTCGTAAAACTCGGTAAACTCGGTCGAGTTTACAAGAGTTTACTGAGTGTTAACTCGGTCAAACTCGTCAAACCTTCTGATTTTACCCGAAACCGAGTTTACCTCCGAGTTAACACGATTTTGGTACCTAAAAACGTAAACTCGATAAACTAGGAGAGTTAACACTCGATTTGCGAAACATTGCAAGAGAGTTTAACGTTAAATTTTTTATGATTTTTTTTTTTGTTTCATGTGAAGAAGAATTGGCGGAGAACAAATTTTCATCTTATTTGATGAATTTATGAGTTTTTGGTTCATAAAAGGATGAAGATTTTAATTTTTTTAAAATAAATTATTAAAGGTAATTGAAGTCAGCACTGTCGCATATGCAAAAATGCCACATCATCAATAATGAATGTCACTTTGTTTGCCATGTCACCTTTTTTAACAGAAACTGACCCTGTAATTTATCCCATTTATATGATGTCAAGTAATATAATGAAAATTTACAATTTACATTTTTAAGCCTGAAAATTTATATAATGTCAAGTAAATAAAATAAAAAATAAAATGAATAAAAGAATGAACAAATAAAAAATTTAAAGAACCACAAATAAATAAACTATAACTCACCTCATTGAAAACCGCGTTGCTACCTGAGATTGGCTTTAAAGAGGTGAGTTAGAATTTATTCATCGAAAGAACCCTATGATTTCTCTATCCTTGTTATATAAATAAAGGGTGTTGCTAACCGATGCCCCGGGGTACTGGTTTAGGAATAATAAATGAACATATTTCACTTGTTTTACTTCAATTAAAGTGATAAATAAGTCAACTAATTAAACTAAAAAAAAGTTGTCCGCGTGAGCATAACTCAATTGGTTTGGACGATGCATAATATATGCAAGGTCCGGGGTTCGAACCAGGCCACCACCAAAAAAAACTAAAAAAAAGTTGTATTTAATACTCCATCAATACTCCATCGAATTTCCTTTTCCATTACATATTCACATTCCTGTATCCTTTTCATTTCTTTCCTTTTCCATTACATATTCACATTCCTGTATCCTTTTCATTTCTGGGTTCGAACCCGGCCACCACCAAAAAAAACTAAAAAAAGTTGTATTCCATCAAATTTCCTTTTCCATTACATATTCACATTCCTGTATCCTTTTCATTTCTTAACAATTTTTTTTTCTTCATGTGGATTTTACTCAAACCAATTTTTCATTTAGGGTGTGCTTGTTTCAAGTTATAATTGTAGATTCCTGAGAATAAAATCATAAAAATGCATATGGCTATGTTTGTTACAAGTTTATTAAATTTTATTCCCGGGTATAAAATGTTTCTGGGAATATAAAAGTTTTCTTATTAAATTTTATGCATATGCCTATGTTTGTTACAAGTTTATTAACTTTTATTCCCGGGTATAAAATGTTCATGGGAATAGAAAAGTTTTCCCAAAGAAAATGGTGGGAATAAAGTTCCCATGGAGATGGGCATAAAATTATGTGTAATTACCTATTATATTCCCTATTTTCAAGGTTCTTTGGAATATTATCATGTTAACCAAACATCTTTTTTCTAAATACCTTGGAATAAAATTTCTATCTTTATATTCCAAGGAATGTTATTCCTAAGAATAAATTTGTTACACTTGAAACAAACACACCCTTAGTAATTTTTTTTGAATATTTTTCTTTCAAACCAATTCACGGAAAGCCTATGCATAATTAGCAACATATTCAATTAAAATAAAGTCTAAAATAAGTTAACAATTCCAAAGATAAAACATAACCAATTAAAATATCAAATACAACCTCTCAAAAAAAATATATCAAATACAAAATAATCAAATGTGTAGAAATTCCGTGCTTGTATTACAAAATAGGAAATTTAATAAAATTAATACGTTATAAAAAATTAATAAATCAGTTGGGTATTCGGGATTCACAAATTCGTTAATTTCAAGAATCATTTTCAATTATTCGATTTATTAGATCTTGAATTTTGATGAACTTTTTTTTTAACGATTCATGGAAGAATGAATTGAGGAAAAACCTATGAATGTGCCAGCTACAAGAAAAGACCTCATGATAGTCAATATGGGGCCTCAACACCCATCAATGCATGGTGTTGTTCGACTTATTGTTACTCTGGATGGTGAAGATGTTATTGATTGTGAACCAATATTGGGTTATTTAGACAGAGGTATGGAAAAAATTGCTGAAAATCGAACAATTATACAATATCTGCCTTATGTAACACGTTAGGATTATTTAGCTACTATGTTCACAGATTCAATGTTACATTCACTAAAGATTTATGATACATGTATAGGATGTACTCAATGCGTCCGTGCTTGTCCCACAGATGTATTAGAAATGATACCTTGGGATGGATGTAAGAGGTGTGAGTCCGCTTATTGAAATGAGTCCTCTGAGCTTCTACCCCAAGAACAGAGGACTGTGTTGGTTGTAAGAGGTGTGAGTCCGCTTGTCCGACGGATTTCTTAAGTGTTCGGGTTTATTTAGTGCCTGAAACAACTCGAAGTATGGGTCTAGCTTATTGATACGTTTCAAAAAACACCACACGAATACGTTTTTTTACTGGCAAAAACCCGTGCTCAAAAAAATATTTTGTATTTTTTTTAGCACGGGCTTGTCTGGCCCAAGTGTATCTTATTTTTATGTCGAATTATTTTCCTTGGTTAACAATAATTGTAGTTTTCCCAATAGCCGCAGGTTCCTTAATTTTCTTATTCCCTCATAGGGGAAATAAGGTAATTAGGTGGTATAACATTTGTATATGCTTAATCGATCTCCTTCTAACAACCTATGCATTTTGTTATCATTTCCAATTGGATGATCCACTAATTCAACTGACGGGGAATTATAAATGGATCAATTTTTTTTGATTTTTACTGGAGATTGGGAATAGATGGACTCTCTATAGGACCTATTTTACTGACAGGATTTATAACTACTTTAGCAACTTTAGCGGCTCAGCCGGTTACTCGAGAATACCAATTATTCTATTTCCTGATGTTAGCAATGTATAGCGGTTAAATCGGTCCATTTTCTTCTCGAGGCATTTTACTTTTTTCATCATGTGGGAATTGGGATGAATTCCCGATTTCCCGTTTATCTACTTTTAGCCATGTGGGGGGGGGGGGGGGGGGGGGGGGGGGGGGGGAACGTTTGTATTCAGCTACAAAGTTTATTTTGTACACTGTAGGAGGTTCTGTTTTTTTATTTATGGGAATTCTGGGTATCGGTTTATACGGTTCTAATGAACCAACATTAAATTTTGAAACATTAACTAATCAATCGTATCCTGTGGCGCTAGAAATAATATTATATACGGCATTTCTTATTGTTTTTGCTGTCAAATCGCCGATTATACCCTTACATACATGGTTACCAGATACCCACGAAGAGGCACATTACAGCACTTGTATGCTTTTAGCCGGAATCTTATTAAAAATGGGAGCATATGGGTTGGTTCGAATTAATATAGAATTATTTTCCCACATTCATTCAATATTTTGCCCCTGGTTAATGATATTAGGTTCTATTCAAATAATCTACGCCGCTTTAACATCTTTTGGTCAACGTAATTTAAAAAAAAGAATAGCTTATTCTTCGGTATCTCATATGGGGGTTATTCAAATAGGAGTATTGAATGCACATTTTTATTATTTTAATTAGTTGACTTATTTATCACTGTAATTAAGGTAAAATAAGTTAGATATGTTCATTTTTTGCTCCTTAACTGGTGCCCCAGGGGCACTGGATAGCATTACCCATAAATAAATTCTAAATTAATATAGTGTCAAGTAATTAAAATAAAAAATAAAATGAATAAATAATTGAACAAATAAAAAATTTAAAGAACCACAAATAAATAAATTCTAACTTTTCATAGCACTCATATTAGGTTTTTCTTTGAACAAGCCAAAATAGCACTCATATTATGTTCCAACAAAGGATAGAGAAATCATAGGGTTCTCCTTGAAAAATAGGATGCTCCTACTGGGCATCATCCTGACCATTCTCGCATGCATGTTGAGGCACATACTGATACTCAGCCTCGTGCATTCCAGCCTTCTACAACTTGTGATAAATATCTTTGTTGAACTCATTCCTCACTTGTTGCAAAAAAAAATCGAACTCTAGTGTGAGTATGATTTGGAGCTAAAATTTTGTTGCATTATCCACTACTTCTAAGTTCTAACCACTTGAAAAATTGCAAAATTAAAAATAAAATAAAAAACATCCAAAGTTTTATAAATTAAATACTTAGTTTGAACATAACATATAATGAAAATTTTGTTTTTAAAATGTCCGATTTGAATATTAATACCGGAAGTTTTGTAAGATAAAACTTTCGATTTTGGAAATCAAAATATTTATTATTAATATTCAACCATACCCTTTGAAAACAAACCTTTCGGTTTGAATAGTCAAACCAAATGTTTTGATTTTCAAAACTTTCAAGAATTTTCAAAAACTTACTTTTGATTTTGTGATCTTTGGTCATTTGGTGTATGTATTTTTGGATGAAAAAATTGCTTTAATTTATTAAAACAAAGGGTATTTTGGGAAGATCAAGTATTTTGGATGTGGAATATAGGTATAATATGGGGGGTATGAAGTCAAAATTACTAAAAATTGATGTTATAGGGCTTGTTTTGACAAGACCCACATTTATTTTATTTATTCTATAATAATTCTACCTTATATCTCTAGCTAGGAGTGTTCGCGGTCCGATTTGGATCGGTTTTGAAGGAAAAACTCATCTGATGCAAAGATAAAATTATATGTGGTTCGGTTCGGTTTTGGATGATTAATTTTAAAAAATTTATCTGATCGATCCGATCCAATTTAATGCGGTTTAATTTGGATCGGTTTTTGGATATCCAAATTACAAATTGTAACTTTTTTTATTAATAATAATCTTATAAAAATATGATAAAATAATAGGTTTGATACGGAATATAACATATGATTTATAAAAAAATTAATAGTATAAAACAAAAATGATTGATTATCTTTGAAACATATGAAATAGGAACAAAATTGATTAAATTAAACTCATATGTAGTATTAAAAGAATTAAAAAGAAAATAAATAATAGCTTAATATAATATATTATACTTATAAAAATGGAAATATATATTAACATATATGTATGCGGTTCGGTTTGGTTTGGTTTGATTTTGAAAATTCAATCCAAAATCCGATCCAATCCGAACGGTTTTCATAAAATGTCATCCAAACACATCCAATATTATTCGGTTTTGTGCAGTTTTCGGTTTTTTTATCGGTTTGCAGTTTTAATTTAGATCGGTTTGGATTTAAACACCCCTACCTCGAGCTATCTCTTCTCTCTATCCTAAACTCTTTAGAACAAAAACTATTTTAGCATCTTTTTATTTTAACTACTTTTTTGAATTTCTTAAAAACTCAAAATTTGGTCGAGAAGTACTTGCTTGGTTATGGTAGGATCCATGTGTAGCTTTCTTCCAGGCTGGATTTCTCATTGTAGCAGCTGTAGCACATGGTTCTCTATAAATCTCTACTGTTATTGTTGCATGCCAGTACTACTTGCCAAGCCTAAATCTGTTCAACTTTTAGGTACCTACTTACTTCAAGTATTGCGGCCAAAAAATAACTTCACTGCAGTATTTGATAATTGATACCAGAAAATAGCTTTGTATATGTTAGTCCAACCTACTACTATATATAGGTGAATTTAATGGATAATAATTGGAGTCTACATAAGATTTTGTCACCACAAGAACTTACATTTTAACTCATTTTCATTCCTCTTTTATTCATTTTTATGATCACATTGTCAGTTATATTTACCACCAAATTAAGTGCAATTCATTTACATAAAGTGAAAGGTTCTGAATTCGAACATTGAACATCACAGAAAATATTCAGTCTAATAATGTTGATATTGCAAGTTGAGTTATACCTTATGGATAATTAAGTGCAGTTTAATGAGTGGATTCAATTTTTACCGATACATAATTTATAAATTATGGATATGAGTATGGTTAGCAATACTCTCTTTTGAACAATGTCTCTAGTTAGGGTGAGAATAGGTTAGGTCGGCCTATATGAGCATACAACCTAGCCTACAACATGTCAGGTCAGGTCAGACTTTTTTCTTAAATAGAGAATGCCCATACTTTTTTAGAAGCCTATTTAATATAAAAGGTCAGACCATAGGCTATTAAAAAATCATCTTAAGCCTAATAGGTTGGTCTACTTAAGTGAATACGAACAATAATATTTATTATTATATTATATTTTGTACTTTGAATTAAAATATAAATTTGTTAACATTTTCAATAGTTTGAGTTTATTAGTATACATTAATTTTTCACATATTTAAATGTATTATTATAAACTAGAATTGAAATATGATATAAATATATAGTCAAGTTCCCTAAAAACTCATGTTAAATATCAAAAGAGAGTTTATCAAATTGACATATTAGTTCGTTATTCTATTTAAACTTAAATCACATGACTTATATAAATATGTTCATATTAAATAGGTTTTCAAACAGATTAACAGACCATCAGACTTTCAAAAGACAGACTCGGACAAAAAAAGTAAGCATATGACAGACCACGCAAACCAGACTTAAGCTTTAAAAAGTTTGACAAATCCGACTCTTTTTTTTTTTTGAGAGAAAATCCGACTTAAATCTTACAAAGTCTAGCTCGACCTAATTTATTCCTATCTCTATCTCTAATACTCATTTAGATTATTGTATTATAATAATGTAAGCTGGACCAGTATCAGGTCATTGGTTTGAAATATGTCGGTTCATATTAATTACACCTGCATAAAATACTACACAATATTTACTATTGATTCAAAATAGGACCACTGAAGTCCATTACAATGTCGCGGTAACTAACTACATGGAATCCAGTTCCAATGTAAACTCTCCCCATCTATCTCTCTTTGGTATCAGAATCCCAACATTTCAGACTTAGATTTACTTCTCTTACTTTCCAACTCTCGTTTTGCATTGTCCAAAATATAGAAGAAAATAAAAACATACGAATGAAAAGATCATTAAAGAAAATAGACGACTACTGGGAATTTGCAATCATGAAGTTTTTTGTAGGGTGTGTGTCTCTTTCACTCTTTTGTCTTTAGGTAATATCAGTGGCAGTACTTCTTCAACATGCGTGCATTTCATTGTCAAAGTTAAGATATATTTAGTTACTATACGTATTATGGTTAGAGTTCATCAGGGCCGTTCCTACGAATCTGGAGGCTCGGTTCTGGAAGTGAAATGAGGCCCGTAATAAAATAAAGATGTATTTTTTTTTTTTAAAGAACAATGTTCTATTTAAATTTT
This sequence comes from Medicago sativa, assembly GCF_051527215.1. Lineage (NCBI taxonomy): Eukaryota > Viridiplantae > Streptophyta > Magnoliopsida > Fabales > Fabaceae > Medicago > Medicago sativa. Next base: position 29,507,285 of record NC_140756.1, on the reverse strand, counting down.
TTAAAAGATAAATACAAGGTACCGTATATATGCGCGTTGGTGAGAGGAATGGAACGCGCATTGGTATGTATCAGAGAGAGTACCTTTTTTTTTTTTTAGTTGGGATACTGGGCTATAATTTTTTGTTTGAGGCCTATACCCTGGGAAAGCCCGGTGCTATAGCGCTGCTTGCACCCCTAGGGTCCGGCCTTAGAGTTCATGATATCATACAAGACAAAATGGTTTGGTACCACTAAGTGGGGCAGCTGCCCCCACTATACTTATGTTGTAATAACTAATAAGTCATTTTTAGTCGAACAGTATTATGAAGAAATAAATATGTAAGAAGATAAATTGTAGAATGATTATTTGGTTATGTACAGAGATAAAATAGGCATTTTGATAGTTCTTTTTTATTTTTTAGACAAGAAAAATATGTAGAGAATATGTAAATGTTAAGGTGTCTTCAAATTTTTAAATGTATCATGATATATTTTTGTAATCTTTAAATTTTTGTTTAATGACATTGATGCCATTATTTATCACTTATACACAAATATATTTTTATAAGTACTACTATATTTTTAGGCATTTTATAAGTATATTTGTAGTATATGAGATTGTTCCAACTAATCAAAATTCTTGAATCCATTTCGAACTAGATTTGAACCTTTCCTACCTAATTAGTTTGACACAACATTACCACGGTTCTAGTATAAGTTGTTCTAACCTATTTTTCTATTATTACTCTATCTTGCTTCAAAAACATTCATTACTCTATCTTTTTCTTATGTAACTTTTCATTGAGGACGGTAATATTCCTCTCTATTTGCACTTGACTCCCGAATTCTTGCCAAATAAATTATGGGTTGAACCCTCATAGTCATAGGTCAAAGACATAGAATCCCATAATTTTTTTCTTCATATATATCATTAATAAAAGATAATTTTGTAAAAATTTATAATAATATTCCTTAAAAATGAGGACAACCATATTAGGGGTTTCCATTCCTTTCTAATGTAAAATTAACTTTTTTTTTCTTTCTTGAAAGTTCAAATTAATTCTGTTTGTTAATTAATTCTTTATAAAGTGACTTAAATTTGTGGGAAGAAATTCTCAGCAATATTCTACTACCCAAAAAGAAAAGAAACACCTAACTTTGGAGGCTCCATTAATGGAAAGATAATGGTTACAACCATCAGCCACCAAAACGGTGCTAAACACAATTAACCTCTTCCAACCACCAATAACCTAGGAATATATTCAATCACAAAAAGTAATACTGATGTAAGTCACTATGTACTATTAATTAAACCCTACCTAGCTTATAGTATAAATAATGCAAGTTTTGTGACACTTGTAACTCAAGCTAAGTCTTCAAACAATTTCTCTTTTCACCTTTCACTTCTTAACCACTCTTCTTTTGTGGCCTTGTTGAATTTCTCAATTATGAGAAAAGCTTCCAATTTGCAAAGGCCACTTTTGGCCTTCTGGGTTCCTTTGTTGCTCCTTGTCACCTTTTGTTATGCTACTTCTGTTGTAGCAAGAAATGATCCTTCAGGTTTGTGAGTACAATATTCATTTTGATATTGATGACATATAAATGTACAATATATGTACAGAATATATATAGTAGTAGTAGTAGTACATATTCATAGACTGGGTTATTTTTGTTTACTCTTGGTATAGTACATTTATATTTCCCTTAATTGGTAAAAAAGAGAGAGAAATTTATGGTGTTAAAAATGACTTGAAATTGAAAATATCATTGTTCATAAAATATTGTTTGTTGGTAGTAGTATGTTTGATGAAAAAGTTTAGCTCCTTAAAGTCATGTTTAAATGGTCTTTTTTTAACTTCACTTTTTCCTTGTGTGATTATGATGATAGTAACGTAAAATAAAATTTAATTTTAAAAGCATGTTTAATTAAAAGTGAAAACATATAGTTTTTGTATTGAGCAGAAAATTTTGAATAAAATTTTATTTGAAGGTGATATTTCTTTTATTGTAATTCTCCTTTTATTAAAAACTAAATTATTTGTAAATTAAGAAACGAATTAATAGTATACATTCAAACCAATACACACACAGGCACTACGTTGGTTCAAGAAGAATTGAACTCGGATCTCTTAAATAAATCGAGCATTGTGAATGAAAAAAATTATAAACTCAATAATCAGTCAAATTTCCTATTAGAAATTAGTCATAGAAAAGTTGATAGATATTTCGCACAAATAAGATTGTTACAAAAACAAAACAAACATAAACTTGGTCATTGAGCTAGGAACCTAGAGTTTATAACTTGAGCAATTTTGCATTTCTTGTGCAGGAAACCAAGTGAACACAGATGGGAAGCTTGCAAATGAAGAGGCAACAAAGACAAACCTAGAAGGACATAATGAAGAAGAAAAATTCAAAGGATTTTTTCATCTAAAACACAAACTCAAAGGATATTTTCACCAAAAACCAATATTCAAGAAACCAATTCCATTTTATAAACCTATTCACAAAGACATTCCAATTTACAAACCTATACCAAAATACGTTCCAATCTATAAGCCTATCCACAAACCAATTCCCATTTACAAGCCTATTCCAAAGGTAATTCCAATTTACAAGCCTGTTCCAATTTACAAGCCTATTCCAAAGGTTATTCCAATTTACAAGCCTGTTCCAATTTACAAGCCAATTCCAAAGGTAATTCCAATTTACAAGCCTATTCCAAAGGTAGTTCCCATTGTAAAGCCAATCCATTAAGATTATCATGCTTGGAAAGATAAGTTTCATTCCTAAAAGCCTTTTCACATAAATAGCTACACCTAGCTATATCTTAATTGTGTTTGCATAAATTATCCTACTTATCTTGTGTAATTTTTTATTTGGAGGAAACTTATCTTGTGTATTAGTTAATGCTTTTCACCTTAATAAAGTTCTCAGTTTGCCAATTTGTCATTGATGTATTCTCTGAATATCTATAATGTGGTTGAGAAAGAAACTCAGTAAAATTGGAGTGACCAATCACAATTCACAAAAGAAATTAGTCATTAACAAAGTTCAAAGATGCGTCTATAACATTTTAAAAAAGAAGAAAGTAGAAATGGTTCTTTTTTACACAGATAACTATATCCGTTTTACTGAAAACAAAAAAAGCACGTAAGAGGATCTCTCCTACCGGTGCATGACTTGATTTTTATTTTTATTTTGTTGCAAAAGGGATGTGATCCATTGGATGCAAGTTGAATATTTTCAATGGTTGAGATTAGTAAGTTAAGTGACCTATTATGGTTGTATTCTTTTTAACATATATATATATACACACACACACACATTGATTTAATAAAAGCAATTGATTTTGGATTCAATTTTTAAAAAGGGTGTTTTTGTCATTGTTGAAAAATGGAAAAAAAATTCCCAGCAACCTAATATGTTCCATGTATTCTCTTTTAGTGAAAATCCCAGCAAGCAATGTTCATATTCAACCATAACCTCCTTATTAGGGATTTAAGAATTTTTTTTTTCATCCATTCTTTTGTCTTAATAAATAAAATTGCATATTTTAAGAGTTTGACCACCATCGTGGTTTTATCACTAGAGTTAAAATGCTTATTTTTGGTTTGATACAACCAATATATGAATCTAACGGATGATTTTCATGGAAGTTTTTACAAAATAAAAACTCATAAAGGAAATTTAGTGTTATTTGGTACTAACATAAACACAGAAGACTAAATATTTTTCTAGAATCATATTTATGTTTTTTGTTTATTTAGAATCTATCCCTAAATTAAACTAAGAATATTTTAATAAATACATGAATTTATGATGTTTGCATTTTTAGGGATTATTTTGGAGGACTAAAAGTATCCATTTTTTGTAAAATGATTTCAAAATAGGGACTATTTTTAGAAACTATAATATTTTCGATGACTAAAATTATCATTAAAATTTTATTGGGACTAAAATTCAAAAATGCCTTTTATAAATATGACCGGAAAAAATATTTTATAATTTGCGTTTACAAAATTGGGATTGCAAGATGGGTGTATCGCCTTAATCACACAACAAACTGGATATGACTATTTTAATTAAACTGAAATATCCAAATTGCCTCTATAATTATGGTAGTAACATATATTTACAATAATACTTTCTTTAATTTCAATAATAAAGATCACCGACTATAAAAGGTAAAATATTAGGCCTGGACCTACAGCAGAAGGTAACATAACAAAAAAATCATCTCGCATGCATACGAGACCCATGCCGATCTCGCACGGGAGACGGCGCCCTCTATATGGGGAGTTGTGAGTTGTGACGTCCAATTTCAACTTAAACTTTAGTAAAAAAAAAAACTTTGAACCCCTTTAAAGCACTATATTGAAAACTTTAGACTCAAATATTGATGGATGACGAGCTACAAATACTCCTCAATTCTACAACATGCACCGCTATAATTGATAACATTAGAATAGATAAAAACTGACATGAATATCCTATGATCTTATGATACGTTTTCTTTCACTACATAAGAGTCGTGGATGTTGCATGCTAGTTGATCTAAGAGGAGGTCACTATTGAGATTTTTTTTTTTTTTTGCCTTGAGTTAGCTAAAATAATGTTATCCCTTCTTAATCTCCAATATAGTGTGTATAAAACTCAATAACATGGAATAAATAAAAACAGTTAAAGATGTTTTCAGATAACAATGTACATTTGAAGCCTGAGGAGTATGAAGATTACTCACCAGTCCTTCAATGTCTTTAGGCAAAGTCGGACCATGTCAAATGTATAACCAAAGGTTTTATTTATTTCAAGTTGTAAAGATATTTACCATTTAAAGTTATTCAAGTGAAATTTTAAAGGAAGAGTTGAATAATATTAAGGTATTAAACCATACATTTTAATGAAGAGTTAAATGGTTCAACCCATCATGGATTCATTCAATTATAGGTTATACGATTCAAGCACACTAACATATGATGTTCAATATTATCACAAGATGAATATTCCAAGGACCCATCAAGATATTATTCAACTACTGTTTAATAAATCATTAGAAGACCAACATTTAAAAATAAAATTTCTAACATTCTCCCACTTCGACAATATTGATTTAACAAATAAAACATTAAAAAAATATAAAATAAGCTTTTGATAATAAAATTTAAAAATAAAATACAAAATAAACTTAAAACTCATTGGTTGAGAACTAGTGGCCACTTTCATATCTTAACTGTAACAACAAATAAAGATGATCACTGTCGACCAACAAGAGTCATCGACTAGAGCTAAAGGAGAAAATATTAAAAGTTTATGTCACCTAATGACAAGTCATATTACATTATTCTTAGCATGTTTTTCAGTCATTTTCAATAGGTTTTACATCCAGAAAAGAGGAGTATTGGATCAATTGATTATGATTTTGGGACATTTGTAATGTTTTCTATATTTGAGTATGTAATTCTATTCTTCCTGGAACATAGCAATTTATGGTGTTTTGATGTAATTCATGAAGAAATCATGCAAATCGGCAGAGCAAGACATCTGAAGATTTGTGAAGACTTGGGCAAGATTAAATAATGAAGATCAAGAGGCCTTAGAAAACATTACAGAGGGAGGAATTTTGTTACCAAATTCCAAGACATCTTATATAGAAGCAAACATCCAAAAAGACAAAGAAATAGGAGTTTCAGCACCCAGACAACACTCACATGCATGTGGCACGCATTTCTGTGCGCCTAGGCCCATACTCATGCGCCTGATGCATGGTTTTAGATGTCTGGAGCCTGTAACACCACTCACATGCGCCTAGCGCATGGTCCTGCACGCTTGGCGCATGTGTCTTGCGGGCCAAGACTAAATTTTGTTACTTTTTGAGGCAAAAGCCCAGTATTTTAGCCCAACTTCATGTGGAAACTCTCCCTATAAATATCACGTCTCTCGTTCATAATTTCTCATTTAGAACGACGCGGTTCAAGAGGAAGGCAAGCACTGGGAGCTTCAAGGGAGGAGTTTCTCTCCTCACTCCAAGTATTTCTAGGGTATGTGTTATTTCTAGGGTACCATGTGTAACTAAATCTTTTTACACTAGGGTTCTAAGATGAACCTCTATTCTGGTTGTTGGATAATTTATTTAATTGAAAGTTTTATTTCAATTATTTTCTTTATGCTATTTTATTTTACTGTCGGGTGTAAGATTTGTCTCCTTTGAAGCATAACCCTAATACCTAGGCACTTAGGGAAGTGACATACCTAATATTGATATTTATATTTATCTTGATCAGGAAGTAACTAATTAGTAACTAGGGAAACGAGCCATAGAGCAGAACCCTGAGATAAAAGTAGTTAGGGATGTGACATACATAATATTGGTGCAAACCTACTCAAATCAGGAAGTAACTAGTTAGTAATTAGGGAAACTGGTGACTTCACGACTTAAATCAGCCCAGTAACTTCATTCTCCTCGAGCCTTGGTAAGGTAGACGCTAGTAGGGTTGCCCGTTTGTCGTACTACCGAGAGGGAGAGTGTGTTATGTGCTTCTAAGATCCATATATGAGAGAACCTTTAAGAAGACTGGGACTACACTAGTGGAAATTTAGGAACTCTAATTTAAGTTTATGTTTTAATAACCTTTGAGAAAGTAAGGCCCCATATGTACCTACCTGTGTGATCAACATGTGCAACTCGACAACTGATAGGTAGTAAAATCCCACGAACTCGTCACTTAGATAGATAATTATAAATAGCATGAATAATGCGAATTCCAACAATTAAATAGAGGGGATTCGAAGAATTCTAACCGCCGCTAACATTCTGCAATCAAAATAGGTAAACTTTGCACTGTTGCAAACAGATTAACTTATTTATTTTATTGTTCCTAAATAAGTAACGCGAATTGTTTGGTTGAAACGAAAATCCATGTGGATACGATACTCTATTTATCACTTTATTACTTGGTAAAAGATTTGGTACAATTTCCTAAATCCAACCATCATCACCCCTAACCACATAACCAACAACTTTAGTTGCAATGATTATCAAATATAAGTGTACTATTGTATAGTTTGTGATCATTATATACTATTGTATGTATTGTGTCTTCACAAGAAAACACAACCAATCCCATATAAGGGACTCATGCTTCTAACGAAATTTTTCCATTTCCACAAGTGAAATCAAAGAAGCGTATCTCAATATAACAGTTTCATTAAGGACATCAAAGATTTCAACTAATGTTTCCAAATCGAAACAAACATCTTATGAAAGAAAATTTATCAATTTTTTCGCAAGAAAATCTTCACATCTCTAGGTATTTAAATGGTATTATACCAAAATACAATTATAACATAGAGACAAGTCAACTTATACACAAATAAATATATCACCATGTGTACGTAATAAAAATTTATGATATCATCAGAGCACCAATTGCAAGGACATGCAATCACAAATGTTTATAAACTCACATGAAACTGTTATATTATTGGCATATAAACCACCACCTCAACATAAATTAATAACATAAAAGAAAATGTCTAACATCCTAATCAGAGCATCACTAGCCAAGACTCCAAATCAAAAGTTGTAAAAGACGAGAGTGCGCCAAACCGTCCTTGGGAACTCTCGTCGACTATGCGTTCTCAAGCTGCACGTCTACATCACAAGGATGTAAGAGACCATTTGCCACACGTAGGGTAAAATATAAATTCAACATATAGAAAATACGAACCCATGTATAGTATTAGGATCACACATGATATAAATACACATATTCATTTCCTGCAATACCATAATCACATGTATTCTCGTTCAATTAATTAAATAGATACGACAAAATCTCAAATCATCTTCCCAAGGATATAACAAATATTCACATCATCAATTATCACCAAGTCGAACACATATCATTCACACTTCATCACCATCGTCAAATCACACAATTTCCACATAGATACACATATTCATGTACAAATCTTTCACATAGATTCACATTGTCAAATACACAACTTCCACACAGACTCATATGCATGTAATGTTCTAATTTGACTCTAGATACATGTGGTACCGTTTTGGATATCAGAGTTATGTTACCAAGTGATCGCACTATCACTTGTCACTGTCTCTTGAACTAACCATGACTGCCTGAACATCTCATATGACTCAACAATGCATAAATTCACGTAACTCGACAACTAACATCAACATCTTCATATATTTATCTTCACTATTTCATCATCATCATTTCAACGTCATTATATCATCATCGCCATTATATCATCATCATCATCATCATCATCATCATTATATCATCACCATCATTTTCATCATCATTTCACAATTCAAAATTTACACTTAATTAAACCATATTTTATTCACATATCATTAACCAACTCAACCATTACTCATCACAATATCATCATTATATATTGAGTGTCATATAACCAATTACAAGTCAACATGTCAAAATTCATCAATTTAATAAGTCCCTCTATTTCCAATATTAACATAAGATAAGTTTCATGTTCACATACATTCACATCATTGCTATATGTTATCCCTATGTCCAACATCAATTAGTTCAAGCATCAATATATCTTTTCAAAAAAATAAATAAAAAAATTTATACTTATACTTAAACTTATTTAGTTAGTCAATGGTGAATAAAGATTTATCAAATGCTCAAGAGTATAGGCTATGTTAATACCTCATGTCCAGTGAAGACTCCCGCAACAACATCCATTGCAGGAGCTTGCTTCATTGATGTTAATAAAATTGTCTAAAAAGTATACATAAAGCTAAATGCATATCCAAGTTATAGTGTAAAGTTTAACAACTCTTATATTTGTACACCCATAATTCTCAAACACAAGATTAGATGACTTTACTATTTAGTAACTTTGATGACTTTAGTGTATTTAGGGGATAGATGAATAATTAAAATAAATTACTTAGACAAGATAAAATAATTGGTTAAGCGAGAAGTATGAACAAAGTCATCAACAACTTACATCATGCTCTCTATTGTTAAAAGGGTTATGGGTGTATAAAAAGAATTTTCCAAAATATAATTCATTAATTTCATATAATTTTTGATATAGAATAGTGAAAAGACCTCTGTTATGTAAAACAATGACTTCACATCAAACTCAATTGCTGGATTCCGAGGGTCCAACCTAACTTTAGGTTTCACCATAACCTGCACAACACAATAATAAAAACAGTATATCACACTCTCACCATTATTACAATTTTCTTTTCATAAACAAAATGTCATTTAAAAGAACAAAAAAAGAAAACAAAACAAAAAACACACAAACCTTTCCAATATCCTACGATTTTGATGGATTTTTGAAAGGATATTGTATGATTTTTAACTAAAAATAACAGTGAACAACAATGAAATATGTATTAGTATAGTGAAATAAAAACCATCCAACTAAATCAAGAATAAAATGCACAAATCAAACTTTTGTTTCATCAACATCGAGAGAAGAATGAGAATAAACATCAAATTCGTGGAGAAGTTCATCTTCTCCAACATCACGTGTCTCAACATTTTTTTTGCAAATAGAATCCTGTTAAGTATTTGACACAAACGTAATTAATTATAGTATCAAGAAATGCAATTAATTAATACTACACTTACTTTACTTTCACTAATTGTAATGTTTGATAAGAATAAGTTAGATCAAAAACACTACTAAATGCATGCACTAGTCCCCCAAGAATCCATCTGAAATATGATTAAAGGATACACTTAATTTCCCCCCTTTCAACAATTAGCCATTGTAAACTATAATCAGTCAGTGTGAGTCCATATCATCGTTTTACAACAAGTTTTTCAGATTAGATGCATCAAATCGACTTATTTTGTGTAAACATTTTCTATTAATTAATCTTACTTAATAACAATGAAATACAAAACTCTTGAAATAAAAAATTGCATGCATTTTTGGAAACAATGAAAATGAAAAGAGATTGTTTTTATTAATAATTTAGTTTCAGTAATTTTAATTTGAGAGGAGTGAATCTAAAGTTAAACATATCACAAATTAACAAAAAGATTAAGGTCAACTACAGAAAGCAACGATAGCAAAACACAAGACAAATGTTGATGGAACGTGAACAAACGCATTAATGTAAAGATTTATAACAGCACCATAAACTATTTAACAACCACAAGAAATAGTAAACCAAATACATTTCTCTCAAATCAAAATAAATTGCAAAGTCAAACATCAGAACATAGTTAAACTTGAAAGAAATAAATGAATAGGTGAATTCATCAACTAAATTCACAAGCAATGAACATGTAGTAAATTTTGAAAATGCAATTGAAAGTATTAACATTTTCGTAACTATCAACACAAACAAGATACAACAAGCAAATCATTTAATTATTTATAATTCACTGCAATATATAATATTTCAGAGGATTACATAACTATTCAACAAAACATATTGGTTAAATCTGGTGGTTTCTCATCAGAAAAAATTTATGTTCATATATAGCTCAATTACAATGCATAGTAAGCAATTATGAACAATAAGCAATTGTCATATATAAGCAATTTTCCAAACTTTATAACAACGGTTAACAACTTATACAAGAAACTTTTCAAACTCTATATACAAACAATTATTAACAACTTGTAATATTAATGAAACAAAACAAACAAAGTCATGACAATAGCAATAAAGAAAACAATTGTTGAAGGAAAGTGAGTGCTAGCTATATAGTTACCTCATGAGTGTGAGCAACGGTTTTTCTTGAGCTTCACTGCATTAGTTGAAGTTTTCAACGAAATCAGAAAAGATTTGAGGTGATTTAGTTAAAATGAAAAGGGATTTGAAGATTTACATGATTTTCTTTGCTTCAACCTCTGGCTACAAGCCTGGAATGAAGTTATTCTAAAGAAAAATAAAGGAAATATCCATGGAAAGAAGGGAAAGAGAATGAAATCTATTTGAGTTGAGGAAATGTTTTACCTTCTTGCTTTCTCTCTCATCAGACATGGCAATGGCTTGGTTAGAACTTAGAATAAACCTACAGATGAATAAAAATTGAAACTTGTTTCCTAAGTTGATATTTGTACTACACTAGTATACTACTAATAGTGTTAGAGACATGTGTACGGTGTTGGGTCAAATGAACTGATAATATGAACCAGTGGTGTTAACCCATAACCCATTTTGATACAAAATATATATATATATATATATATATATATATATATATATATATATATATATATATAAGTATCACATCAATATATCTTTTCAAGAAAATAAAAAAATTATACTTATAATTAAACTTATTTAGTTAGTCAATGGAGAATAAAGATTTATCAAATGCTCAAGATGATAGCCCATGTTAATACCTCATGTCCAGTGAAGACTCCCACAACAACATCCATTGCAGGAGCTTGCTTCATTGATGTTAATAAAGTTGTCTAAAAAGAATACATAAAGCTTAATGCATATCCAATTTATAGTGTAAAAATTAACGACTCTTATATTTGTATACCCATAATTCTCAAACACAAGATTAGATGACTTTACTATTTAGTAACTTTGATGACTTTTGTGTATTTAGGGGATAGATGAATGATTAAAATAAATCACTTAGACAAGATAAAATAATTGGTTAAGCGAGAAGTATGAACAAAGTCATCAAACACAATCTTGAACCATATTCAACGGCTTACATCATGCTCTCTTTTGTTAAATAGGTTATGGGTGTATGAAAAAAAATTCCAAAATATAATTCATTGATTAAATATAATTTTTGATATAGGATAGTGAAAAGACCTCTGTTATGTAAAACGATGATTTCACATCCAACTCAATTGCTGAATTCCGAGAGTCCAAACTAATCGTAGGTTTCACCATAACCTGTGCAACACATTAATAAAAACAATATATCACACTCTCAACATTATTACAATTTTTTTTTCATAAACAAAATGTCATTTAAAAGAACAGAAAAACAAAACAAAACAAAAAACACACAAACCTTTCCAATATCGTACGATTTTGATGGACTTTTGAAAGGATATTGTATGAGTTTTAACTAAAAATAACAGTGAACAACAATGAAATATGTATTAGTATAGTGAAATAAAAACCATCCAACTAAATCAAGAATAAAATGCACAAATCATACCTTCGTTTCACCAGCATCGAGAGAAGAATGAGAATAAACATCAAATTCGTGGAGAATTTCATCTTCTCCAACATCAAGTGTCTCAACATTTTTTTCGTAAACAGATTCCTAATAAGTATTTGACCAAAATGTAAGTAATTACAGTATCAAGAAATGCAATTAATTAATACTACACTTACTTCACTTTCACTAATTGTTATGTTTGATAAGAATAGGTTACAACAAAAACACTACGAAATACATGCACCAGTCCCCCAAGAATCTATCTGAGATATGATTAAAGGTTGCATTTAATTTTCCCCCTTTCAGCAATTAGTCATTCAAAACTATAATCAGTCAGTGTGAGTCCATATCAACATTTTACAACAACTTTTCCAGATGAGATGCATCAAATCGTTTTATTTTGTGTAAACATTTTCTATCAATTAATCTTGCTTAATAGCAATGAAATACAAAACTCTTGAAATGATAAATTGCATGCATTTTTGGAAAGAATGAAAATGGAAAGAGATTGTTTTCATTAATACTTTAGTTTCAGTAATTTTAATTCGAGAGCAGTGAATCAAAATTTAAACATATTAGAAATTAACAAAAAGATTAAGCTCAACTACAGAAAGCAATGTCATCAAAACACAAGACAAATGTTGATGGAACGTGATTGCTAGCTACGTAGTTACTTCATGCGACTGATGTCTACGCTCAGACGGTGGCGAACTAGAAGAAGGAGTTGTCGATGGAGCAGTAACATGAGTGGTAGGATTGACATTTTATCTGACGTCATCTGTCAATAAAATAAAACAAAGCAACATAAAACTGGTGCTTAACTAACATTTAACCATATAACTAAAATAGATCTTCACTAAAAAAAAAATTAAAATGAAGTAAATGCTACCAAAAGTAGAGCAGCAACTAGATTAAAACCTAACAAGGAGAACCCAATAAAACACACAACCCAGTCTCCCAATCATATCTTAAGTAGTCCAAGTAATTGAAAACTATTTTGTTTTAGCTTCTACTAATAACTTTGATACATACAGTCTAAATCATAGAGCAAAAATTCAAAGGCTGACCAAAATTCTGCTTAGATTCAAATCAAATACAGATGTTTATGGTAACAAAATACAATGCTTAAAATAGTTAGTACCTTAAAGATCAACAGAACAAACAACTACAACACAAACACTCATAAAATTTGACTTTTACAAACCATGATGTCCCCCCATTTTCAACTCCACCATATTTTCAAGACATCCCCATTTCATAAACTTATAGGAAAAAATCAATCCAGGAAATTATCTTTAAACTACATGAGAAAATAAAGAACACATCATCACTGGAATTTTAGCAGTTTGATAAAAAAAAATGCTTGAAATTAAACGAAGAGTGGATAAGCCCTTCACTTGTTAACAAACACATCGATGTAAAGAATTATAACAACACCAGAAACTATTTAACGACCACAAGAAATAGTAAACCAAATACATTTCCCTCAAATCAAAAGAAATTGTAAAGTCAAACATCAGAACAGAGTTAAACTTGAAGAAATAAATGAATAGGTAAATTCATCAACTAAATTCACAAGCAATGAGCATGTAGTAAATTTTGAAAATGCAATTGAAAGTATTAACATTTTCCTAACTATCAACACAAACAAGCAAATCATTTGATTATTTATAATTCACTGCAGTATACTAATATTTCAGAAGATTACATAACTATTCAACAAAAATATATTGGTTAGATCTGGTGGTTTCTCATCAGCAAAAATTTATGTTCATAGCTAAATCACAATGCATAGTAAGCAATTATGAGCAATATGCAATTGTCATTTTCCAAATTCTATAAAATGGTTAACAACTTATAAAAGCAATTTTCCAAACTCTATATACAAGCAATTGTCATACGCAAGTAATTTTCCAAACTCTATATACAAACAATTATTAGCAACTTTTAATATTAATGAAACAAAACAAACAAAGTCATGGCAGTAGCAAAAAAGAAAACAAATGTTGAAGGAAAGTGAGTGCTAGCTATATAGTTACCTTATGAGTTTGAGCAACAGTCTTTTCTTGAGTTTCACTGCATTAGTTGAAGTTTTCAAAGAAATCAGAAAAGATTTTAAGTGATTTAGTTAAAATGAAAAGGGATTTGAAGATTTACATGATTTTCTTTGCTTCAAACTCTGGATCCATGCCTGGAATGAACTTATTCTAAAGAAAAATAAAGAAAATATCAAAGGAAAGAAGGAAAAGATAATGAAATCTATTTGAGTTGAGGAAATATTTTACCTTCTTACTTTCGTGAGCCATGGCTATGACTTAGTTTGAACTTAGAACAAACCCACAAATAAATAAAAATTGAAACTTGTTTCCCAAGTTGATATTTGTACTACACTAGTATACTACAAATAGTGTTAGAGACATATGTACGGTGATGGGTCAAATGAACTGATAATATGAACCGGTGGTGCTAGCTCATGGCCCATATTTTCATTTATACTAGTACATACTACATTAAAAATTTATAAATATATAAACTCATAGCTGGTAAACTAGTTTATACCTTTTTTTTTTGAGCAAAGGAAAAGTTAATGCATTTCATTCATAATCAGAGAATACAAAGTAAGTGGTACATGATAGAAAATATGGGGGCTAGTGTGGGAATAGGATGCTCTAGCTATATTGTGAGCGACCCTATTTGCTTGCCTCCGAACATTCGACACTACAAAGTCGGAATTACTAAACAATAAATCTCTACATTGTGATACAATGTTGCCAAACTCGTTAAGGTAAACAGATGAAGAGTTGATGGCATCGGCGAGAATCTTATTGTCCGTTTCAAACATGACATCATGATAGCCAGCTGCAATTGCCGTGTGTAATGCCTCAAGCATAGCAACAGCTTCAGCTTCTAGGACAGAACCAAAGGATTGCAGAAGAGCTGATTTCCCCATTAACAATTGCCCCCTAGAGTTTCGAAAACACATTCCAAAACCTGTCATAGTGTTATGGCTGAAAGTTGCGGCATCGATGTTACACTTTAGGACGCCTTCTGGAGGCTTCTCCCAAGAGATTATGTGATCCTGATTTTGAGGTTGAGGTCTAGCTCCTTGCATACATCGCCATTCATGAAGTGTATCCTTCGCTCTAGAAACAGTCGAAGTAGTAGTAGTGTCTATAGAATCCCACAACTTTATGTTACGACTCTTCCACAAACTCCAAAGTAACATTGCGGCTGCATGTTGTTGATAGGAGGATAACCTGTCAAGAAAATCAAACAACATAGTAGTGAAATCATTAGCCCGGTGCAGCAGCTCGCGAATGTGGCCTCCCAAATTAATACGATCCCAACAGTCCATAGCTTTGGTGCACACAAAGAATAGGTGCATATGTAGATAAACCAACTTATTGATTTTTTAGTGTTTAATAAAATTATTGAAGTAGTTTATAATTATATCAATTTATTTGGTAAAAAATACTAAATAATTCATAAACTTATGAATTTATAGGAGATAACTGATAGACTAGTTTATAGTTGATAGCCGATAAACTAATTTATTGAATTTATAGGGAATAACTAATTTATAAGACATAAGTTATAAACTCAAACACGTGTATTACCAAACAAACCCTTATTCTTAAATATTCATTATTGAGTATTGGTTTATCTCATCTAATAATATATTTTTTGACACAGGTTTTTAATCTAGTATGAGCCATACGTGTGTTTGAGTTTCGTTAACTTTTGTCACTACGTCGAAAAATAAAAAAAATAAAAAAATAATTATTAGATATTTATGTTCGAAGTAGCTGTCAAAACACCTCAGTAATACCTACACTTTTTTTTGGTGGTGGACCCCAGACCTTGCATATAATTATGCATTGTCCCAACCAACTGAGCTTAGCTCACGAGGACGTAATACCTAAACTAAAGTGGTTGACATGGTGGACAAGAGTTTACTTTTCATATATACAATAATAATTACTATTATTATTTGCAATTATATAGGTGTCAGAACATCTCAAGAATTCCTTCCTTAAAAAAATAAAATAAAATAACATCTCAACAATTCCTAAACAATTGGCTGACATGGTGGATAAGAGTTTACTTATAAATAATTAATAATTAAATTAAAACATGACACGATGATGGGATTAATAAATACTCCT
Source organism: Medicago sativa (assembly GCF_051527215.1). Lineage (NCBI taxonomy): Eukaryota > Viridiplantae > Streptophyta > Magnoliopsida > Fabales > Fabaceae > Medicago > Medicago sativa. Next base: position 29,490,968 of record NC_140756.1, on the reverse strand, counting down.
AAATTATAAAGACTTATAGAGACTTCAGAAATTGGATACTCCAAGTCTCTAACAAGTGCCTAAATTAATGCTTAGAAAAAAAGTAATCAAATACACTACTGATCAATTTGCACCAAAATCATTCTATATTTAATTTTATTTTTTTGACAAATTCTATATTTAATTTTTAAACACGTTACTGATCAATTTGCCGTTATTTATTGTTAAACTAAGTACTACCTTGTCTTTGATTTCCAATATAAATACAGTGATATAACGGTCCTAAGAACGTACAATTGCTCCATATACACAAGCTTTTTTATTTTTAATTTGATCTTCTAGTGTCCAGTATGTGAGTTATTCTTCTCTCTATACATTCTTTTGCTAAACAGAATAAAAATTTCAATTTTTTCTCTGCATGATACATTTAAGACACGAGAGATTTCCTGTAATTTCAATATTGATCTTTTACGTACCTAACTTAATTTCTTGTTATTTTCAATTTTTTCTATATATAAATAAATGAGATCATCTATATTCAACCTAGAAAAAAATATCAATATGCTAAATATTAAGCTTCGTGGTATCCATGATTCAAACAATGACTTGATCGATGCATGTTCAACAAAAATAAGAAAAGGCGAGTAAACACACGTGCGTCCAGTTTTCATTCATTCTTAGAGTTTTAGGCTAGTTTTGAATATTAATCTATCATTGACAACTTACTAGAATTTGCCCGAAAATGAAGGAATATATTTTTTTTTTTAATTCTCCGGTTTCTAAGGATATGACTCTAGTAATCTGGAGTTTGATTAGCATTATTGTTAGCATAATATTTTTTATTTTTGTTTCATGCGGAGCATATAGTTATTGTTAAGTAAATTTACGAAGTGGTAATTACACTAACGTGCTTCATATATTTTTTTATAAAGGTTGTGCTTTAGAAGTTCAGGAAGAAACAAACGAGAGTGTTAGAATCAGCAGTACGTGCTTCGTCTCCATCTCTTCAAGTTTTGTGAGTCAAATCCAGATTTTTTTTAAGCAAGGTAATCCACAGATGTTTTAATGAGTTCTTGAAAAGTTCTCCTATTCTTCTGTCATTGTTTTGATTTTTTTTTTTAAATCACTATACTCTTTTAAGAAATTGTAATTTAAACTTATTTATTTACTAAAAAGCTAATCCATAGAAATGAAAGGCTAGAAATTACATTTTCAAATATATACTCTTTTTTTTTTTAATAACAAGTTGAAATATCCCACCTCTCCCCCCCAAAAAAAGAAGTTGAAATATACTCTGAATGCAAAAACTAATTATACATACATATCTCTCATAATTGTTAGAGTAAACTATATAAAGTTTTTTATTTTTATTTTGATATATATATTTTTTTGGTACAATATATTTTGATATATATATATATATATATATCAGGGTTTTGAGAATGTTTCTATTTCTCTTCTACCTTTGGGGCTCGACCAATATCTAGGTTTGCGAGTTCGTATCTAGGTTCACGAAGAAAAATATGGATTCACGAATTTGAAGATGTTGAATCTGGGTTCACAAATATTGATGAATGAGGCTGAAAAGATTTTAAATCTGGGTGATTGTTGCAACAATCTTGATAACAAAAAAAAAAAAAAAGGAATAGGGAAAAAGAGATGTATTCATCAGTAAAAATAGAAAAAAATAGGAATAGGGAAATGAGTTTATGAGAATTGATATAATAAGGTGAGGTATATATGTGACTTTTTAATCTCAACCATTTATTTTTGATCTAATGGTTGATGATCATTCTCATATAAGATAGTCATTCTCATAGTATATATATATATATATATATATATATATATATATATATATATATATATATATATATATATATATATATATATGAGTTAGGATCCGTTGACACCTGGTGTCAGCGGATTCGTTGACACCAAATCTCAACCGTTTATTTTTTTAATCCAAAGACCCGCCATTGTTTGTTAAATTTACTTCCGTGGGCTTTCTTCCCTTGATTCCTCCCTTCCCTTGTTGGGAAAACTTGTTTCTGCTTCCCTTGTTAACGCATCTAACCCCTGTGAAAGTATGTGTGTTGCCGTACTCTTAGATCTCAATTACTCAATCACCTCTACACATATCAAGCTAATCTAATTCTTTATTTTTTTTCTTAATACTGGGATTTGATATCAATTCAATTTGAAGGGTTTTCCATTCTACCAAAACTATAAAATTCATTTTGTTGATATCCAATCATTTGAAACGATAAAACCCTAGGATTATTTTAATTCATATTCAATCATTTTTTTTGAAGGAAATTCATATTCAATCATGGTTAAACACCTAAAATTAAAAGCAAACTCATCTAACAATCTCCTAGTTTCACCATTATCCTCTCCAATTGTAATTGTTATCATAAGCTTGGCATAAATTTCCTTCATGTGCTGCAATAGATACGAGGAGTTAAATAAGAGGGAAAGGAGTTACAAACAAGAATAATAATATTCATAGGAGTGGGGGAAGAGAAAAACAATTTTCCCAGAAGAGAATAACGAGTATGAATACTCCATGTTTTCAGTTTGAGTTTTTCAATCACTAAAAGCAATAATTGTGTGGGAGCAGAGAAATGATACACAAGAAAAGGAAACACGGGTTAATTATAGGCCTTTGGATTAAAAGAACTGACGGATGTGCTTTGGTGTCAACGAATCCGTTGACACCTGGTGTCAACGGATCCTAACTCATATATAGTCAAGATCCGTTGACACCAGGTGTAAGTCAAAATCATTACACCAAATATGTATCGTCCGATCCATTCAATCATACGGTCCATAGGTAACATACACCAAAAACAAATAAACACGCATGTAACTAAATCTGTTTACTCTCTCCAATTTTGGCACTCTCGCCGCACTGTCAACGTGATCAGATTTTTTTTTTTCTTTCTTGAAGGAACGTGATCAGATGTTTTCTTTCCTTCACTTGAGACAGCTTTATACTATTGACCTAGTTGCAAATTAGATCCATAACCTTATTATTCAAATTTTTTAATTGACGGAACATTGCTTTTTCCATTGCTTATAGTTTTAATATTCCATAACCTTAACCAATCACTCATGTGCATCTATATGTTTTGATTACCACCATCGGAATCGCGATCATCTTATGCACTTCGACTTTGATGTATTACACAAAAATAAAATCTATTTACTTTTATACTTTGTACAAAAATATAATAAACCTAATTGAAAGAGGGGAGAGTACAGGTGTTATGCTTCAAGCTTTGGATTAACGATGACTTAGATTCAAAGTAGTGGTGGGATTGATTGGATTTGGATTTGAATCATTATGCTTGTTTCCAGATGTTTCAAAACAGGCCTAGATTCATCCCACTGGAAAAGGAAAGAAAGATATAATGTGATTGTCTTACCGAAATTTATTTTGGACTATTGTTAGCCATTAGATCAACTTAATCCAATGGTCTGAATTTGGTGTAAGTTTTTTTACACCTAGTGTCAGCGGATCCAAAAACACACACATACACACACACACACACACACATATATATATATATAAGGGTTTGTTAACTTGGACCAATTTAATCAATTTAACTTGACTTTTTCAGATAAATTACTCGTTGGGCTTAACATCGGTTGCTATCGGACAAGGTAATTCATATGATTTTTTTTTTTTTTTTTAATTCTAAAGAGAAGGTAAATCTCACACACAACACAATAAATGTTAAGAAGTTGAGAAATGTGGATTCAAATGTCTCTACAATCTTTATCTTTATTTTCTTTGAGGGGATCTACAATCTCTATCTTTTGTGTGTGTCATGATATATATTGGATGCAACTCATAATTCTAAACTTTTTTTTTTTTTGAGAGAACATAATTCTAAACTTGTTGAATGATTTAGACAGAAACCATTTTAATGAAAGAGAGCCAAAGACCAATTTAAATTTTAATAGACAGAGTACATAAATATACATATATACATGTGATCAACTTAAAATTAACGGTTGTGTGTTTAGATATTTATCTCACTTATTAAACCCAAGTTACCCAACCCTACATACACCTAGTGTAAGAAAAATTTCTATAAATTAGATATATTTGAAATCATCGTTACTTACGTATTGGAAAGACGGACAAAATATGTTCGTCTATCCTCTTTTTTATTGCGCTTTCTTTTAAATATATTTTATGTTTATTTTAAATATATTTTATTGTACGTACCCGTCTTTCCGTTCTTTTTATCGCGCTAACGTTTGAAAATTATGAACAGCGTTTTTTCATGAAATTTTGAATTTGATTAAAACTAAAAAAAATATAAATGTTTGTTGCTGTCAAGTTATAAAAAATCAAACTAACCATGATTATTTATTTCAACGACACCGACAATAATACAATATAACAAAAAAAATATAATCTAAATTCTTTTTATAATGACACCAACAATTTTATTATAAAAAAAGTTGTTTAAGGGTATAATTGGAATGATGAAAAAGTAAGTATAAATATACTAATCTAGTTTGTTACACTTTTTAAATGATAAAGGAAAAAAAAACAAAAAATATATATTCATATCGTGTCTGTTACATTTGTTTTAATATTTAAATTTATTCTTATCTTTTTTTTTTTTTTGACGGTAAACACATAATTTCATTGATTGAAACAAAGAGCACTACAAATGATTAGAACACAATGTGTGAAGACATTCCTCATCAACACATTAAAGGTAGCACACATAGCTAAATAAGCTAATGCTTGGACAACATTACAATTTGAGAGTACATAAATCAAGAGTGGTTTAGCAAACCAATATCTAAAACCTATCACCCAAACCAATTTCTTCCGCAAGTGATCATTGACAAAGGAGAAGAGAAGATCCACAGTCTTTTTATCTATCCCGTTAAAGATCATTTCTTTGACTTTTGCAAGCACATATCGACTATATGTGGTCTCGAAATTAGTCAAACACAAATTTGGAATCCATTTGTTTGGTTGAGAAGAGATAGAGATTGTTGACAGCCACCTTCAAATCTGCACACATAACTCTAGTCCAAAAAGTCCAGCATCCTTGAGGCATTTTAACAAACAGCTTTTGTGCAACCATAACAAAACAGAAACATAAACAAAAATAGCAATACATAACACAAGAACAACACAGAAAGACACAATCAAACATAACAACAGTGAAGCTAAAGCAAGAAACGGTAAAAGACACCAACCCACAACAAAACCACGGTGGTTTTAGTGGTGGCCGGATCGAACTCGGATCTGGTGAAGTTTGAGCCGTCAGAGAGATGTGGTTTGGAGGGGGGGGCTTTGGTGGGGGTCTCTCTCCTTGAGAGAGATCTTTGACAGCAGTGGATGGAAGCTTGATGGGTTGTTTTGTGGTTTGGACACTCTTCCAACCCTCCATGGAAGAACACATCGGAATCAAGGATCAAAGGAAAAAGGAAAGGGATACTAGGAGTACCTAGGAATATACTCCCAAGTAGGGAGGGTGGACCAGGAAGTGCTGGGGAACAACCACCACTTAGATGAATAGGAAAACCCTAAACAGAGCTCGGGAGGAGAGTTAGAGAGAAGTGAGAGCTTCTCTCTCTAAAATGTTCCCTTGACTCGGCCTTTTTTAATTTTTTCTTATCTATTTGTTACATGTGTTATTTGTATTGAAAATTGAGGGTATTTTTTAAAAGAAAAATCCAACCCAAAAGTGTTGAAAGAGGTAGTTTTCTTTATATATGTAATCAACATATATAAAGAAGTATATATTAAACTGTTTTATTATATCAATAATAATCAACATAAATTTTGTGTTGCAGGAAGATTTCGAGAGATATAAAGTTGTAACTTACATACTACTTAACCATTGGATCATGACTCATACGCTTATGGATAAAAGGGTTTCCCAACTAAAAGAGGCACAACTAAAGTTTGAGCAAAATAGTCAAATTTTAATTCCTAAGATTCAAAGGGTTCCGAAGTTTTTGCGACAAAATGAAAGATTTTATAAGTATTGCTCACCAAAGATTATATCATTTGGTCCCATCCATCACAATGGAGAATGTCTTAAAGAAGGAGAGCAGTACAAACTTCTATGGACATCTACATTTCTTGAGGAATATGGCAAAGAAATCAATCAAGATGGTAACCAAGCATGCAAACTTTTGCTTAACAAGATTGAAGATAATATTGAAGAATTGAAGAACATGTTCACTGAAGATGCAATTGAAGGATTAGATGACAACGATCTTGCTTGGATATTGTTTGTGGATGGATGTTCCTTGCTACATTTCATGGGAAATGTCGATGACCAATATCCCGAAGGGCTAAATCTTAAGTTTGACCAATTGATGTATATATGGAGAGATGTTTCGTTGTTAGAGAACCAACTTCCATACCAAATGCTTGAGATTATATGCAATGAAAGAGGCATTGATTTGAACTTTTTAGTTAACAATTATCAGGGTATGGGTGCATGCAAACGTTATGGAATGACAATGATTCCATTGAAAAATCCTAAACCATTTCATATACTAGATTCTTCGCGCTTGATGTACTTAACGTCCGATTTGGGAATCGACGTTGAAGAACAAGGTCACATGGAAACACAATCAGAAGGAAATGAACCCAATCAAACCGGGAAAAGTACAACCTTAAACCAAGAGGATGATGATGATGAAGAAGTTCTTAGTTGTAATTGGAATACTTATAAAAGCATAAGGGATCTAAAAATAGTAGGAATTCGAGTGAAACCAAATAAGACAGATGCATGGACATGGAGTAACGTTTCTTTCAAGTCTAAGTGGTTGAGTGGAGAACTAAGACTTCCTATTTTTTTGTTCAATGATGTCACACCTTATTTTTTTCGAAACTTAATAGCATATGAGATGTGTCCTGATGTTCGCTACAACTATGAATGTTGCTCGTTCTTTACCTTCATGGATTCATTGGTTGACAATGCCGAGGATGTGAAGGAGCTTAGATCAGCTGGTGTATTTCAAAACTTGCTTGGAAGTGACGAAGAATTGGCAAAGCTCTTCAATGATTTGGGTGATGATTTGCCAACAAAAATGTATTGCAACAATTCCTACACAGATGCGGTGGCTTATAGCAGGAAATATCTTCTCATCAAGGTTCAAATTGAAAAACATTATACAAACAAATGGAAGACATGGTTGGCCCAAGCTTACAATACTCATTTCAATACACCATGGGCTATGATTGCCTTCTTAGCTGCAATGCTAGCATTGGTTCTTACTTTTATCCAAACTTGGTGTGCTATCTATCCTAAGTAAAACATCAAGATTCTAATGAAATAGATATGTGTGATTAAAATGTCTAGCATTGTGATCCAAGTTTCTTAATTTCATTAAATTAGAGTGCAAAAAAACTATTTCCCATTGGTCTTTTCTTGGAAAATATAGGGGTTTCTACAACCTTGCATGCTGAGTTAATTGCTGCAAAACATGCTATTGAGATTGCTCATGTAGGGGTTGGATAAATATTTGGATTGAAAGCAACTCTCTCAAATTTTAGCTACTCCCTTCTATGGTCCCTTGGCACCTTTAAAACAAATGGCGAATTGTTTGAAGCTTGTCCGAGATTTTAGTTTTAGATTTAATTTCTCACATCTTAATTTAGTGAAGGTAATCTTTGTGCTGATAAGTTAGCTAACGTTGGATTTCAAGTTGATGGGTTTATTTGGTGTGATGTCATGCCAAATTGTATTAAGAAAGACATTTTCTGTAACATATTTGGTCTTTCAAATTTCGTTTCCATTAGTAGATCTATTCTTTTGGTCTTTCAACTAAAAAAGTGATTAATAATAATGTTAGACTGTCAATTTAAATTTTCATGCTTATAGCATTTTACAAGAGCCCATCTTTTTTACTTACACTGCAAGGATGAATGTAGTTTCATGCAGACAACATCTAGATATATGGACCCGCTAGAAATTCCGGCAGGCATGCCGCCGGACAAGATTAGTAGAAAAAAAATAATATCAGACTATACCAACAACCATATTCTCTTATTGGCACTCATATAAACCCTCAAATAAAGGAGAAAAAAAAAATTCGTCTTTAAGCTTCCTCGTGTAAAATGAACATTGGTTCTCTTTCATCTCAATTAGTTGCTTAATATCACCATGAGTTGTTGAACTTATATAGCGACAGAAAAATAAGTCGTCTTACTTATAGCGACAGAAAAATAAGTCGTCTTACTTATATATTGCTCGATATTTTTTATTTATTATTAATTGTGAGAATTGGGATTTCTAACTCACATTTAACATATTAACAAGATATAGATAAGTTTTGCTTGATCACAAGCATTTGAGCACATAATTTGAACACAGACAAGCATATGATTTAACCACATTTGTTTGAGATGAACACATACATATTTTAAGGTCAAAAAAAGAATACCACCAAGTCAACCCAAATGAATTGTTTGTTTGCTTTTATATTAAGGAAAATGTTAACTTGTGCCCTTGATGCATAAGTTAAGAAGGCAAATGTATAAAGTTTTTCTTGGAACTTGTGCATTCAATATCTTAAAAGTTGCAAAAGTTATCCTTTTAATATAAAATTTATTTTTAATTTCCTCTTTAGGCTTCTTAACTTGTGCCCTTAGGGCACAAGTTAACATGACCCTTATATTAATTATATTAAACCTTTGTTTTTTTTTTTTTTGGTCTAGTAGCTTAGTGGTTAGAACTCACATAATCAAATCTGGAGAAGTGGGGTGTCTGGAGTTCGAACTTCAACCCCTGTATAAATTATGCAATATCCCTACCCACCGAGCTAAGCTCACGGGTACTATTAAACATTTGTTTAACTTCCTTGTTTTATGATTTCAACTATTCTTTTTATATTAAACATGTACAATAATGTAACATAAACAAAGACCGTGGGATATTAAAAAAAAAAAAAAACTGTGGAATCCATAAATCCAGGTAAATAAATGAGAAAGGGGGGAAAAACGAAGAGTGTGGCCATGTGACCATCTGAGGACGGTTAAGAGTTAGAACAACGATATTCTAACAACCAAAAATCAACAACTTTTGTAACAACCACCAATTTTCAAAAGAAAAGTAGATAGTAACACGGAAACCAAAGCAATAGAGAGAGAAAGTAAAAAGATAATGTGAGTATGAGAGATAAAGTTGTCACATAGGTTGTCACAAAATGGTTGTTAGAATATCATTTCTCTAAGAGTTAAGACCTCCAATTTCGTTTATGGATGATGTGTAATTCTATTCTTTAATCTTGTTTTATTCAAATTTACGTTACAATTTTGACTTTTAAATGATTTTGAAACATATCCACTAGCTCAAAACCCATCTAATAATTATGATAGGCTAGATCAACTTTTTTTTTAATGGAAAAATACACTCATCTTCTTCGATGGTTTTTTTAAATGACACGTACACCCCCTTTAATTTTATATTAAACAATAACCTTTTATATAGTCTCTTAAAATAGATAAAAATTACGTGTATGTTTGGATAGTGTGAGGAAAGAAAGTAATAGGAAAGAATGATGAAGGAATGAAAGTGAATAGAAAGTGAAAGTAAAGTAAGATGATTTTTGGGTTGTTTGGAATAAGTGAAAAAATGAAAGGAAAGAAAGATGTATATATAGTAAATGACAAAAATATCCTTATGATAAAATGAGTTGATGTATTTATTATTTATTCATAATATTAATAAGTAAAAATTGATGTGTTAATACTTACATGAGAATGAATATTTAGTTGTAGATATATATTTTTTTGGTTACATGAGATAAGAAAGAAAAAAAAAACAAAAGAAAAAAGAAGCAAAGAAAAACTACGTCCTAATAAAGGACACTCCCATAGCATCAGCTAGTAAGGCTGAGGATAGGCATGGTAATGGTTGATGTACCATCACAAGAGTCTCTGATTGATTAGCACCTATTTTTGCAAGTATATCCGCGCAAGAGTTTCCTTCTCGAAAAATATGATGAATGGAAATATCCCACTGCTTATCCAAATACGTCTGAATGAGCTCCAAGAGGTTCGCATAGTGATGAAGCCTCGACACTTTCTTTGACACTAAATGCACTACATGAAGAGAGTCAGAAAAACAAACCAGTTTCTTATAACCAGCCTCCCAACAAAGCTTAATCCCAATCATAAGGGCATGAATTTCTGCATGCAAAATATTGGACAACCCCACACTACCATAGAAGGCAAATTGCATTTTTCCCTCAAAATTCCTAACCAATCCACCAAATCCTGTTGTACCTGGGTTAGTTAAAGCGCTACCATCTACATTAAGAACCATTGTATCATTATCACCATGCTGCCAGCATACTTCATGAGTGGACCTAACTAGTGTGGTTGAACTAGTATTGTCGAATGCCCGTTGTGAAACTTGCAACTGCGCATAAACATTTGAAACTGTAGTTGAGACTATTGGTTGGATACCATCAAACACCAACTTGTTGCGAGTGCACCATAGGTTCCACATTATAATAGGGGCGACACTCCCTATCTTACTTAATAACATTTGTATGATATCACTCATATTACTCGAGAGATTACTAGTGCACAACGACGAAATGTCAGGAAATCCACATCCAGACCACACTGCAATAGTTCGTGGACAAAGGATGAGGCAATGAAGTATAGATTCATCCTCCCCGTTACAACATGGACATGTAGCAGAAACATTCACCCCTCGATGGTGAAGGACATACTTAGTTGGAATAGAGTTATGACAAACCTGCCAGATAAAAAATTGTACACTAGCTGAAAGTGGTAACTTCCAAATCCAATTCCATTTCTCCGGTGAAACAATATCATCCCTTTGAGATAAGAGCCACTGATACGCACTTTTTGTTGTGTATTCGCCATTTAAATTATCTTTCCAAACCCAAGTGTCAGCAAATGAGGTAATTATGGTTGGTTTCAGTTCATGTACTGAGGCAACAATACGTATACCATTTGTCATATATTTGATTTTATTTTTTAAAAGATATATAATATCATAATAATATCATATTATATTATTTAGCCATTATTTATTTATATGGGTAATGGGTAAAGATGGAAAATCCAGCACTTTCCCACCTTTCCGCGCAGTAGTGGGTGGAAACATTTCTTGGAGTGGGTCCCACATGTCTTTCTTTCCTTAGTTAACGTTCCTTTGAAACAAACGATGGAAACTTTCTTGATTTTTGTTCTTTCTGTCCACAGCCTATCCATCCTTCTTCTTTCTTAGGAACCAAACGTACCTGATGTAAGATTTTTCCTACACGTCATATAACTATGTACACGTGAGTATATATAGGATCGTTTCCACAGGGAGTTACGTTTAATCATAAGCATTTACACAATCGTTCACATTAAGGGTTTGGATATAATTTGTTTGTGTGTAACACTATATCCATGTTTGACACTAAAGTAAAAACGAGAGGGGATCGAACTATTTCGCTTGCGGTATAAGATAACGAGCAAGCATAACAGCAGCAATCTCTCGATCGATTAACAGACTCTAGCTTTATAACCAATATTATCACAATCATTTCTACAATATCCTTCGTGTCCAAAGCGACATCGTTATTTCCAAGTTAGCGTTTAAACATTCGTGTCCAAATTCCTTAAACGATAACAAAGTCGATCGGATAACTTAATCGACCGTGTCCAGCCTTATTAAGTATCCGAAAGCATTAAAATCTTGATTAAAAGTAATTATCCAAGGTTTACAAACTTGTCAAGAGTGATATAACATAAGATAGATTGTTATTCTAGTTCTAGATTCAAGAGTTTGTGTCCAAATCATCTTGAATCTCTTTGAAAGCATTAAAAGCAAGAATAACAACAATATTGAATCATTAAGCTAGAACCTTATATATTAAAAGATCAAAAGATTACATAATAGCTTGATAGTTACCTCAATACTACAAAGAAGGTGATAGTTACATATAGACATGTAAACTAATGCAAGGAATGAAGGAAAGATGAAGATTCCATGCCAAGATCCTTGATGTCTCAATGAATCTAGGGTTGAATCTACTCCTTAATCACTTGCTTTGTGTTTCTCTCTATGAAATAGCTCTAACCTCTCTCTAGAAATGTGTAAAATGTTTTCAATGGAATAGTGAATACCTAAAAGAGAGGTAAAAATGCTATTTAAATGGCCTGTGTTTTTGCACCTGCGCTAATAGCGCAACTCACGCTAATAGCGTGGTAAGGCGGCCTATAATTTGGCCAATGGGAGCCTGCCACGTTGTTCTTGCCCTGCTGCTACGCTCCAGCCACGCTAATAGCGTGGCTCTCTGGAGCATTTACGCTAATAGCGTGAAATACGCTAATAGCGTAGCTCTTCAAACCCAGCTTCTGCTTCCACGCTCCAGGTACGCATATAGCGTAGCTCTCTGGACATTGTACGCTAATAGCTCAGAATACGCTATTAGCGTACTCTTCAAGAGTGCTCCAGATCCACGCCCCAGGTGCGCTAATGGCGTATCCCTCTGACCTTTGGCATTTCTTCATCACGCCAATAGCGTAGGACACGCTAATGGCGTAGCTTCTTTGAACTTTGACATTTCTTGCTCCTTGCTTGTAATTTCCTGCACAAAAAGGGTAGACTAAGGCTCAAAAGCATAAATGACATATTAACACAATATTTGGAGTTTTCCATAGAGAATCTTGCAAAACAAGTCACTAAAACGCCTAAACTCCTATGCGAAATATATCACTTTTAAACACTTATCAAACTCTCCCCAACTTGGCTTTTTGTTTGTCCTCAAACAAATCAATTGAAAAGGAAACTAACAAGGCTTTGGACAAGGTTTTCAACATGGTGTCAAACAATTCAAAACAAAACTAAACAAATGGTGATTCAAATATGATCACGTGGATAAGCATGAGGTCCTCCGCTACTCTAGATTTAAACTCAGAATGCGAAAAATGTCCTAAGCACAAACTATACATCATAAACTTCAAAATATAAACATATTTATCTATGAACCACACCTAACACACTTCTTTGAAAGTAAATGCAATATAATGATGACAATGAATGAGGTAATGAACACACATCCAACAATCATGCTAACATCCTATTTAAGTTAGGTGTCCATCCAAATATCGTCTCAAAAAGCATAAAAGCATGGATCAAAAGGTCTTGCAAGGGTTATAACTTGGCTGGGCTACAAAAGAAATGTCATATGTGGGGCAATTGATCAGAAAGCCTATCAAAGAGGAACATTTTTTTTTGTATCACAACTTGAAATCCATATACTTCCCTACCAAGAATTAAAACCTTTGGTGCTTAACAATCAAACTTATAACCTTGACAACTTATTCTCTTTTTGATTTTTCTCTTTCTTTTTCTTCTCTTTTCTTTTCTTTTTCAAATGTACAATTTTTTCTTTGATTCAATGTTGTCAGGTTATTTTACAACTTCACCATAACTTAACATATAATGCCTCCTTTTCCTCCCCAACTTGAATACAACAAAACTCTAATTGAATGTTCCCCTATCCTAAGGCAAGGGACAAAGTACAAAAAGGTTAAGGGTTCAACAAAGTAAAATCATCAAAGTCCTATAAAATTCAACCATGAACTGGATTTTTTTTTTAAAAAATTTCAGGCAAATTCAACAAGCATTGTGCTTATGAATATTGACAGTTCATGTTTGAGGACTTGATTCATTTGGCTCAGATTGGGGTATCAGATACTCGCTCTTCTCACAGGTAGGCTTTATGTGGTCAAGTAGGTTACTCTCAATTCAAAAAGTGCCTTGATCCTTTCCATGCTTTCAAACAATTCAAAATAATTATCAGATTTAACATAACTAAAACAAGTTAGACTGTGATTATCGGTTTCCAGCATATATACAACAGATTGAAGCTACCTCACATTTATGTTAAGTACTAAGTGGTTCAAAGATATTTATGTTTATGAAAAGACTTAAATGATATATATTTTGTGCAAAGTACAAGTTTCAAATTCTTATTAAAAACCTAGAATAACAGGAAACCAATACCTTGGCCTTACGCTTTATCACAAGTAATATCATTATCACTCACCTGCTTTTGCTCAAACATGGCTCCATGGAGCACTTTAAAATTTATTGTTCATGAGCAATTTTCTTTTGAGAGACACAAGCAAGATGTAAACAAAAATTTCATCCAAAGCATAAGTTATTAAACCAAAAATAAAGTAACAAATCAAGCACTAAAAACCACAGTGCTTGAAGAGTACAAAATACAACCAAAATAAACAGATGTTCCAACATGAAATAAAAACGAAGAGTTATAAAGCAAAAAAGAAAAACATCACTAAAAACTCAAGTTCACTGATCATCCTCTCCAGCATCATCCATATCAAGATCCTGGTACACATCATCATCATCACCCACGACTCCAGCATCATCAGGTGTCGCCTCATCATCAACAGCATCAGCCACCCCCACATAAGGATTTGGCCTGCCCTCAGGCCAATGAACATAAGCCTGATACTGCTCAGGAGTCATAACCGGGTACTCATCATTTCCCGGATGCATGTGAGCATTGTAGAGGTCCTGGTGTATGCCCATGTTGCTCCTCCAAATTGCCTCATTCTGGTCCATTAAGAAGCTGTTCTGGTCCCTCACGTACTGGTTATGCATCTGCTGCTCCAGCATAAAGGTCTGCAAACCTGAAAAGTCAAAAGAACCAGCACCCTCAGATGGGCCACCTTCATCATCAGAGAAATGGTATTGGGCTGCCCTCAGCTCTGATTTCTCCCAAGTGCGAATATGAGTGTCAGTAATGGCCCCCTCAATATCCTCATCATAGGGTCCAGTAATGGCCACTCCATTGGCCTTCAGCAATCCCATAATCAAACCCGGGTAGAACAAAGCCACCTTCTTAGCACCAGTGGCTACTTTCAAAGCCACAGCCTTCATCTCATTAGCAATGATGCGAGCAATATCAACAGGCACTTCTTTCATAATGCACCAGATGAGTGGTAGAACGGCTTTTGGGGCATCGGAAGTATGGGCTCTAGGCAGGGCATTGTGGACTAGGAATTGGAAAACTAAGCGGGCAGTAGCGGTCATCTCCTTGGTAAGTGCATGCCTAATCTCTCCCTTGTCATTCTTTACAAAGAGTCTGCCCTTGTTCATAATATCACGCTCAATTTGCTGAAATTTCCAATTTCCTTGAGCGTTCCTCTTACCATAGGTACACAAGGTGGGCACTGTGGGGTCAGGTGATGGCTCAAGGTTTAAGGCATTATCAAGGAAATCATTGATTGCATCCCTATCAAATGGGATTTGCTTTCCTCGGACATAAGAAGTCCAAGAGAAAGTCTCAGCAAAGGTAGCGGGTGAGGCATCAGGGACATCATTACAATAGAACTCCCTGATTAGGTCGGTGTTAATCTCGGTTGCGGGCACAAGGAGTTTGGTCCATTTGCGACCAGTGAAAATGTGGAGCATATCAGCATGCTCACCACTAGGATGAATGTCAAAAGTTTTCTCGTGCCAGGTTTTGTACTGTGCCATCTTCTTAAACCTGGCAGAGTGGCCAGGGGTGGGGAAACGGTTTGGGATTGCAGGTGCAGCAGAGGAAGAGGCACCTTTGCCTCTAGGACGCTTAGTCCCGGTAGTTTTTTCAACATTTTTCGGTGCCATCTGCAACAAAACCAGGAAACACCAACATATTGCATAGAAAATATTAGCACAAACTACAATTGGTCATTTAAAAATATCAAAAATTTTGAAAATCTGGGCAAGTACGAAGAACTACGCTAATAGCGCCAGTCACGCTAATAGCGAAATTTTTCTGGGAAACTTTCGCTATTAGCGTAGGATACGCTATTAGCGAAATTTTTCTGGAAAAGTTGCGCTATTAGCGTATATTTCGCTAATAGCGTACTTCTTCGTTCCTGCAATTTTCAAATTTTCAAAATCTTTGTTCCTGCAATTTCTCAGCACAACCCAGCATATTTCAACCCTAGGTTTCATCCTATGTCTCTAAAACACAATAGAATCATGAAAAGGAATCAGAATCACAACATTGGCACACAGATCATTCAAAACCCTTATTTTTCAAATTTACAAAATGGGTCAAAATCAAAAGATGAATGTTTGTTGCATGTGGGTTATGATTATTGTTCCTTTTCCAACTATTATCATTAAAGAACAATCTCTATTCACAAATCAAAACTCTAACCCTAACCTAACCATCTCTAATCATGTCAAAAGCATGGTTTTTTTCAAATTTAAGAACAAAGATAGGAAGAGAATCAAACCTGTTAGTGCAGTGATTGGATGCAAGCAATAGAATGAATGATGCAAAGATGAATGCTTGGAACCAATTGACCCAAAAGAAAAGGGTTTTGATTTTTAGGGTTAGTGTGTGAGTGAGAGAAGTTTTTGTGTGTGAGAGTGAGAAAGGGAAGAATGAAACCGTAAAAGGAATAAGAGGAGTGGGTTGTGGGAAGTTAAGGGGAGTTACTCCCCTTGGGCCCACAAAAATTTTTCCCTCACGCCAAAACCACGCTATTAGCGTAGCTCTCTGGAGCTCCCACGCTAATAGCGACAAATACGCTAATGGCGTGAGGCTTCAGGATCAGTTTTTCAAAGTTTTTCATTCTGCTTGTAAATGTATATGTACTACCACTATATGCAATAAACATAAAAATACTTACAAAACTGGGTGTGCCTCCCAGCAAGAGCTTGTTTAACGTCCTTAGCTTGACGCATTTTGAAGAAATCATGGCTCGATTAGTGAAACCGTCGTCAAACACCGATCAATTTCACCACCGAAGTAGGGCTTAAGCCTTTGCCCATTAACAGTCCAGTTGGCTTTGGTGACTGGGTCCTCAAGTTCCACAGCTCCGTACGGTTTGACCTCTTTAACCATGAAAGGTCCGGACCACTTAGACTTCAATTTGCCCGGAAACAACCTCAGTCTTGAATTGAAAAGTAATACCATTTGTCCCGGCATGAATTGTCTCAGAGTGATCTTCTTGTCATGATACTTCTTGGTCCTTTCTTTGTAGAGCTTTGAAGATTCATAAGCTTGATTTCTCAATTCTTCAAGCTCATGCATTTGAACTTTTCTTCTTTCACCGGCCTTCTCTTGATCAAAGTTTAGGAACTTCAATGCCCAAAAGGCTTTATGTTCGAGCTCGACCGGTAAGTGACAAGATTTGCCATAGACCATTTGGAAAGGAGTGAGGCCTATAGGAGACTTGTATGCAGTCCTATATGCCCACAAAGCTTCATCAAGTTTAGCCGACCAATCCTTCCGAGATGTAGAGACCGTCTTCTCAAGTATGCGTTTGACCTCCCGGTTAGAAACTTCGGCTTGTCCATTTGTTTGCGGATGATACGGTGATGCTACTTTGTGCTTGACTCCATAATGATCTAGGGCCTTGGCAAGTTGTGTGTTGCAAAAGTGTGACCCTCCATCACTAATGAGAACTCTTGGTGTACCAAACCGGGTGAAAATATTCTTCTTTAGGAACTTCACCACCGTCTTGCTATCGGCTTTAGGCGATGCTACGGCTTCCACCCACTTTGACACATAATCAACAGCGACCAAGATGTACTCATTTGAATATGATGAAGGAAAAGGGCCAACAAAATCTATACCCCAACAATCAAACACTTCCACTTCAAGGATGAGTTGTAGAGGCATCTCATTTCTTTTTGACATTGATCCGGTTCTTTGGCATTCATCACAATACTTGCAATGTAAATTGGCATCTTTGAATAAAGTTGGCCAATAGAACCCGGATTGAAGCACCTTTGCGGCTGTTCTCTCCCCGTTGAAGTGACCTCCATAGGGCGAATTATGACATTGCCATAGGATCTTCTTTGCCTCTTCATCATCCACACACCTACGCAAGAGATTGTCCGCTCCAATTTTGAACAAATAAGGCTCATCCCACACAAAATGGTTAGCATCATGGAGGAACTTCTTGCGTTGTTGCCATTCAAAATCTTCCGGAATGAACCCGGTTGCTTTGTAGTTCACCATGTCGGCAAACCACGGTCTCACATTGATTGCTAGCAACCGTTCATCTGGAAATTCTTCACGAACCTCCGGTTCATTCTTGGTTACCTCATTGTTTGTCAACCTTGAAAGGTGATCAGCTACAAGATTCTCCGTGCCTTTCTTATCCTTGATCTCTAAGTCAAACTCTTGAAGCAACAACATCCAACGGATGAGCCTTGGCTTTGAGTCGGACTTAGTAAGGAGATACTTGATAGCTGCATGGTCAGTGTAAACAACAATTTTGGAACCTACAAAGTAAGAACGAAATTTCTCCATTGCATAAACTATTGCAAGTAACTCTTTTTCAGTTGTGGCATAATTGATTTGTGCCTCATTTAAAACCTTACTTGCATAGTGAATAGCATGAAAAATTTTATCCTTACGTTGACCCAAGACCGCACCAACAGCATAATCACTTGCATCACACATTAATTCAAAATTTAAATCCCAATTAGGAGCAATGATTATTGGTGCGGTGGTCAACTTTTCTTTTAAAGATTCAAATGCATCAAGACATTCATTATCAAAAACAAAAGACTTATCTTTGTTGAGCAAGTTGCTCATAGGCTTTGCAATCTTTGAGAAGTCTTTGATGAATCTCCGGTAGAAACCGGCATGACCAAGAAAACTCCGCACACCTTTGACATTTACCGGTGGAGGAAGCTTTCCTATGACATCAACCTTTGCTTGGTCTACCTCAATACCCTTAGCAGAAATCTTATGACCAAGGACAATACCCTCGGTAACCATGAAGTGACATTTCTCCCAATTGAGCACCAAGCTAGTTTCAATACACCGCTTCAGCACGGTATCCAAGCTATTCAAACATGTATCAAATGACGAACCGAAAACCGAGAAATCATCCATGAACACCTCCATGCATTTTCCAATAAGTTTGGAGAAGATTGCTTGAACACACCGTTGAAAAGTTGCGGGTGCATTACACAAGCCAAATGGCATTCTTCGATAAGCAAAAATACCAAAGGGGCAAGTGAAAGCCGTCTTCTCATGATCATCTGGATTCATGGCGATTTGATTGTAACCGGAGTAACCATCTAGGAAGCAATAAAAGGATTGACCGGAGAGTCTTTCAAGCATTTGATCCATGAAGGGCAAGGGAAAGTGATCCTTCCTTGTTGCTTGATTGAGTCTTCTATAATCTATACACATTCTCCATCCGGTGACGGTTCTAGTTGGGATCAACTCATCTTTATCATTAGTGATCACCGTCATTCCTCCTTTCTTGGGAACTACTTGAATCGGGCTTACCCAAGCACTATCCGAGATAGGATAGATCATGCCGGCTTCAAGTAACTTTACTACTTCCTTTCGCACCACCTCTTTCCTGTTTGGATTCAAGCGGCGTTGCGGTTGTGCTACCGGTTTAAAGTTTTCTTCCATCATGATCTTGTGCATACAATAAGATGGACTTATCCCTTTCAAGTCGGATAGCTTCCACCCTATTGCTTCCTTGTTGGCCTTGAGAACCTCTACCAACTTTGTTTCTTCATCGATGGACAAGGAGCTACTAATGATCACCGGTTTTGTACTATCTTTCTCAAGAAAAACATATTTCAAATTAGATGGTAAAACTTTTAATTCTACCTTGGTGTCATCAACTTTGGCTTCTTCCTTGGATTCTTCTTTCAAATCTTCTAGTATGGCTTGATTAGGAAGAACCTCCTTCAAGGAATCTAGCTCCTTCAAACACTCTTCAATGGCACTTGCTTCGTCTTCATCAATAGCATTGAGTGCGTCCACCAAAGCACTCTCAAGGGGTGTTCTATTGTGCATTTGCTTCCGAGTAGTCAAGATGACTTCTTCGGTTGCATCCATTTTGAAACATGCACCCTTGTCTTTCGAGTACTTCAAAGCTTCTCGGATGTTGAAGGTAACCTCTTCATCATTTACCTTGACCTTCATAATATTATCATCAAGATCAATCATCATCCGAGCCGTTTGCATGAAATTCCTTCCCATTAAGATAGGCACATCCTCATCTTCTTCGACATCCATAACCACAAAATCAGCCGGAAAAATAAATTTGTCCACTTTTACAAGAACATCTTCGGCCATACCTAGTGGTTTTGCAAAGGATTTGTCGGCCAATTGCAACATCATCCTAGTCCGCTTTATACAAAGGTCACCAACTCTTTTGGCAACGGACAAAGGCATGAGATTGATGCTTGATCCAAGATCAAGTAGTGCTTTACCTACACGTGTTGTGCCAATAGCTACCGGTAGAGTGACTCTTCCCGGATCTTGCTCTTTCTTAGGCAACGTTCTTTGAATAATAGCACTACAATTAGCATCGATTTGGATCGTCTCTTCATCGTTGATTCTTCTTTTCTTGGAAAGGATATCTTTCATGAACTTTGCATAGACCGGCATTTGCTCCAAGGCTTCCGAGAATGGTATATCAATTTGCAACTTCTTGAAGAGTTCAAGAAACCTTGCGTATTGCCGCTCTTTGTCTTTCTTCGATGGAGCATGTGGGTATGGTAAGCGTTGAGCCACCTCTTGCTTCTCAACTACTTGTTTCTTCCCTTTATCTTTCCCCACATCTTTATTCTTCCTCTCCATCTCCTCTTGTACCACTAGATCTCTTTTTTGATTTTTTTCTTTTTCAACTAATGCTTCTTTATTTTTTATATACACTTCCTCCTCTATCTCTACACTATCCTCCTCGAACTCCTCTTCATTGACAACTTTATCATCCTTCTTTTCAACAACAATATCATCACCTACCCCTATACCTACTACTCTCCCACTCCTTGTAGCTATAGCTTTTGACTGCTATGCCTTGTGGTGCTCCTTAGGATTTGGTTGAGTGTTAGCGGTGAAAGCTCCACCTTGCGGAGGACCTTGAGCCATTTGTTGAGCTAACTGACCAACTTGCGTTTCAAGGCCTTTGATGGACGCGTCGGTGTTTTTCTGGTTAGCCATGGACACTTGCATGAATTGTTTCAAGACCTCCTCGGTGCTTTGGGAATTATTCGGTTGTTGGGGGTTATTTGGTGGTGGATTTTGGTATTGATTATTGAATGGTTGTTGGTAAGGTTGTTGGTAGTAGTTTGATGGTGGATATTGATAGTTATTGTTGTACGGTGTTCTCCAAGGTCTTTGTTGGTTTTGGTTGGCCGGATACCTTCCTTGAAAATTGGAAGTACCCGGATTTTGTTGTGAGGTTCCGGCTTGTTGTGATTGGTTAGGCCTTTGTTGGTTTCCCACATAGTTGACCTCTTCCCCTTCAAAAGAACCGGGTTCGGGACAATAGCCGGTTGGATGATCCCCCGTACAAAGTCCACAAGTATTGACTTGAGCGGTTCCTCCTTCTTGCTTAAGAGATTCAAGAATTTGTTTAGGCATAGCTCTCATCTCCTTTTGCATAGCTTCTATTTGTTGAGTGAGGAGCTTATTTTGAGCTAAGACCGCATCATTTGCTTCTAGTTCCAGAATACCGACTTTCCTTTGATTAGGATTCCGGTTGTGAGAGGATTTTCTTGTGTTGAGAGCCATTTGATTAATGATTTTGACAGCTTCAGCTGGGTTTTTCAAAGCAATAGAACCTCCAGCACTTGCATCTAGCATCGTCTTGGACATGTCTTGTAGCCCTTGACGAAAAAGATATAGTTGCATTTGGCTATCAAAACCATGCTTTGGACAATTCCTTAGCAATGATTTATAGCGCTCCCAAGCTTCACAAAGAGTCTCACTTTGGCCTTGAGCAAAAGTTGTAATTGAAGTTTTAGCCTCAAGATGCCTATCCTCCGGAAAGAACCTTTCTTGAAATGCTTTCTCTAGCTCACCCCAATTTTCCATCAAAGAAGTTGGTTGATCAAGATACCACTCCTTAGCCTTCCCGATCAAAGAATGAGGAAACAATTGCACAAACACACCCTCTTCCTCATCTTCCTTCATACCAAGTGTACCGGCGGTAACATAGAAGTTGGTAAGATGTCTATATGGATCCTCATGATCCATACCGGTAAACTGGTTATGAGTTATCAAGTTTATCAACCCAGACTTCAGCTCAAAAGATTTGGCATTACGGTTGCCAAGATTAGCTAGCCTCCTCGGACTAACCCACATAGGTAGAGCATTCTCATCTTCATTAGCCATGACTACTTCTGGATCACTCCTCGGAGATGAATGTGCAGAAGAATGTGATGAAGAATCACCTAGTGATATAGTATGCACCGAACCTGACGGAGAAGGAATAAAAAGTAAAGATTCCGGCTGAGCCAGCCTGGCTAATCTCCTAGCTTCCTTTGCTTGCTTTCTAAGTAACCTAGCAGTTTTCTCAATTTCAGGATCAAATTGTAGGTCTTCTTTATCAACGGTACCTCGCATAAACAAAGTTCACCAAGACTATACCAGGTGGTTAGCATAAAAAAATAATGAATGATATATGTGTATAAGTATATGCATGAAAGAATTTTGTGCAAAATTGACTTAACATGACAAAATTGTTTCAATACTTATGATAAAAATTTCCGTTACTCCCCGGCAACGGCGCCATTTTGATGTAAGATTTTTCCTACACGTCATATAACTATGTACACGTGAGTATATATAGGATCGTTTCCACAGGGAGTTACGTTTAATCATAAGCATTTACACAATCGTTCACATTAAGGGTTTGGATATAATTTGTTTGTGTGTAACACTATATCCATGTTTGACACTAAAGTAAAAACGAGAGGGGATCGAACTATTTCGCTTGCGGTATAAGATAACGAGCAAGCATAACAGCAGCAATCTCTCGATCGATTAACAGACTCTAGCTTTATAACCAATATTATCACAATCATTTCTACAATATCCTTCGTGTCCAAAGCGACATCGTTATTTCCAAGTTAGCGTTTAAACATTCGTGTCCAAATTCCTTAAACGATAACAAAGTCGATCGGATAACTTAATCGACCGTGTCCAGCCTTATTAAGTATCCGAAAGCATTAAAATCTTGATTAAAAGTAATTATCCAAGGTTTACAAACTTGTCAAGAGTGATATAACATAAGATAGATTGTTATTCTAGTTCTAGATTCAAGAGTTTGTGTCCAAATCATCTTGAATCTCTTTGAAAGCATTAAAAGCAAGAATAACAACAATATTGAATCATTAAGCTAGAACCTTATATATTAAAAGATCAAAAGATTACATAATAGCTTGATAGTTACCTCAATACTACAAAGAAGGTGATAGTTACATATAGACATGTAAACTAATGCAAGGAATGAAGGAAAGATGAAGATTCCATGCCAAGATCCTTGATGTCTCAATGAATCTAGGGTTGAATCTACTCCTTAATCACTTGCTTTGTGTTTCTCTCTATGAAATAGCTCTAACCTCTCTCTAGAAATGTGTAAAATGTTTTCAATGGAATAGTGAATACCTAAAAGAGAGGTAAAAATGCTATTTAAATGGCCTGTGTTTTTGCACCTGCGCTAATAGCGCAACTCACGCTAATAGCGTGGTAAGGCGGCCTATAATTTGGCCAATGGGAGCCTGCCACGTTGTTCTTGCCCTGCTGCTACGCTCCAGCCACGCTAATAGCGTGGCTCTCTGGAGCATTTACGCTAATAGCGTGAAATACGCTAATAGCGTAGCTCTTCAAACCCAGCTTCTGCTTCCACGCTCCAGGTACGCATATAGCGTAGCTCTCTGGACATTGTACGCTAATAGCTCAGAATACGCTATTAGCGTACTCTTCAAGAGTGCTCCAGATCCACGCCCCAGGTGCGCTAATGGCGTATCCCTCTGACCTTTGGCATTTCTTCATCACGCCAATAGCGTAGGACACGCTAATGGCGTAGCTTCTTTGAACTTTGACATTTCTTGCTCCTTGCTTGTAATTTCCTGCACAAAAAGGGTAGACTAAGGCTCAAAAGCATAAATGACATATTAACACAATATTTGGAGTTTTCCATAGAGAATCTTGCAAAACAAGTCACTAAAACGCCTAAACTCCTATGCGAAATATATCACTTTTAAACACTTATCAAACTCTCCCCAACTTGGCTTTTTGTTTGTCCTCAAACAAATCAATTGAAAAGGAAACTAACAAGGCTTTGGACAAGGTTTTCAACATGGTGTCAAACAATTCAAAACAAAACTAAACAAATGGTGATTCAAATATGATCACGTGGATAAGCATGAGGTCCTCCGCTACTCTAGATTCAAACTAAGAATGCGAAAAATGTCCTAAGCACAAACTATACATCATAAACTTCAAAATATAAACATATTTATCTATGAACCACACCTAACACACTTCTTTGAAAGTAAATGCAATATAATGATGACAATGAATGAGGTAATGAACACACATCCAACAATCATGCTAACATCCTATTTAAGTTAGGTGTCCATCCAAATATCGTCTCAAAAAGCATAAAAGCATGGATCAAAAGGTCTTGCAAGGGTTATAACTTGGCTGGGCTACAAAAGAAATGTCATATGTGGGGCAATTGATCAGAAAGCCTATCAAAGAGGAACATTTTTTTTTGTATCACAACTTGAAATCCATGTACTTCCCTACCAAGAATTAAAACCTTTGGTGCTTAACAATCAAACTTATAACCTTGACAACTTATTCTCTTTTTGATTTTTCTCTTTCTTTTTCTTCTCTTTTCTTTTCTTTTTCAAATGTACAATTTTTTCTTTGATTAAATGTTGTCAGGTTATTTTACAACTTCACCATAACTTAACATATAATGCCTCCTTTTCCTCCCAAATGAATTCCATTTTTACTTTCCATTCAAGTCTAATATGTGCATGGTTGAAGACCTGCTACAGTCTGGAAATGAGCACGAGCAGCTTTGACACAAAGTGAGCATGATGATGATGATGATGTGGCATGGAGGAAAAGAAGAATACGGATAGATGTGCCTAAATAAAAAACTAAGTAAATGCAAAGTTACACAATTACCCATTAGTTTAATTTATTTTTAATAAGAAAATGTGGGTATTTTTGGAATATGTGAAAAGGTGTATCATGCTAATGCACACCTTCTAATTTTTGAGTAGGTGTGCATTAGCATTCCCCATATATATATATATATATATATATATATATATATATATATATATATATATATATATATATATATATATATATATATATAACCGTTATAATTATTTGATCCAACGGCTTTGATTTGTTATTAATTATTATTGATTACTTTCTCTTTCTTCTCAAAACATGAAGTTACACTTCTTTGTGCTATTGCCATGTCCTTCATTATCGATCACTGCAAATTATTTTTGTACAAATGTTTTCATTCATTGTTTAAAAAAAAACCATCTTTACTCCGTAAAAAAAAATTGAATGGTTATTTTTAATTTTGTTACAGAAAAACAACATAAAAATAGAAATAAAAGTTTGAAAATGGGTGAAAATCATGTCCATAATAAAATCAAAAGGACAGAATCATTAAACTAGTATCGAAAAGGTGAGGACAATATGCCAACTACTTTTATTCTATGATCAAAAAGACAACTTAGAAAAGTCATCAGCCTTAGATTTTAACGAGAGAGAAATAATTAATAATAAATCAAGGTGTATCTCATATAGTGATAATCTCCTACTAGCATCTTAATGTGTTTTTTTTGAAGGAACATCTTAATGTGTTTTCCTTTCATTTATTGTTAACATAATATGAGCCGTTAGATCAAATAATTATAACGGTTGAGATTTGGTGTAAATCTTTAGACTTACACCTGGTGTCAACGGATCCTGCCTTATATATATATATATATATATATATATATATATATATATATATATATATATATATATTCTTGTCCTGTCACATACAATATACGAATGGAACCATCGAAAAATATGTAAAAGTCTCTTTTGTTGAGTGCATACGTGAACACTTCACATAAATATATGTTGCCTACTCCATAAAAGTGTACCAGCAAATGCACACATTCTGGGTTAGGTTTATCACATTCATTATTCAACATTTTTTATCACCAAAACCTGAAAGAAAAAGTGAGTGAATATGAGGCGTCAATTAGTCATGGCAAGAGAAGTGGCAACAAAAGAAACACACCAAATGAATAAACACATCACACATCATATGATAGAGTTAGTCAAAGAATCACTACAATTTAAATTACAATATGAACTTATTAGGTCATCTAATTACAATCTGAATTTGAAACGGTGGATGATCGTATTAATCTATTAAAATTAATCAAAACAAACATATCAACTATATGTATAGAATGAAGATTGATGGTAACCTAACTCACAATGAGTACGAAATGGACGAAAGCAGCGGCGAGCTAAAAACGTGAGTCCAAAACCACTACGAGCGGAAAAGAATATTGAGCAAAACACCACTAATTTGCAGAAAACGACAATAAGATGAAAAACGGTGAGCAAGGATGAGATCGATGATTAAAGAAAGGATACACAATGCAACAAACAAGGATGTGTATGAAAGCAACTATACCCAATGATTTAGATGTTGTCCAATGCTTCAATGGAAGAAAAGCATTGATAATGAAAAAATATATGAGAAGTTACAACAACAATGAGAAGAGAAACCGAAAAAGTGTGTTTGCAGTTTATAACCAGAGTGAAAGGAATGAGAAAAGACATGACATCGTTTCTAATTTTTATTTGACGCAACATAAGGTTTCTAACAGGAGGGAAAGTTTGTGTCATGGGACAAAATAGAGAAGGTATCTGTGTCATTTAAAAAAACCTCATGGGAGATGAATGTATTTTTCCCTTTTTGAATTTAAATAAACAAACTATGCCACTTACAAGAATACTTCCTCCATTTCGATAGAAACACTTAAAAAAAATATGCGTATTAAGAAAAGTTATCGGGATAATAAATTTATCTAAAATGTGTGTAACTATTACTAAATTTGCAGGTGGAAACGCTTTGCTTGTCAACTAATCACGATGGTTAAAGTTGCAGTGATCGGCGCCGGAGTCTCCGGCCTCGTCGCCGCCAAGGAGCTACAACAGGAAGGCCACAACGTCGTCGTTTTCGAGAAGAACAACCGCGTCGGAGGAACCTGGATATACGACCCAAAAACAGACTCCGATCCTCTTAGCATTGACCCAACACGAGAAACAGTTCACAGCAGTGTCTACCAGTCTCTGCGCACCAATCTTCCAAGGCAAATCATGGGATTCTTAGATTACCCTTTGTCCAAGCGAGAATCCTGTGATCCAAGAACGTTTCCGGGTCATGAAGAAGTGCTTCGTTTTCTGGAGGATTTTGCAGGTGAATTTGGGATTCATGAGTTGACCCGATTTGAAACAGAGGTGGTGAAAGTTGAGAGGAAAGGGAAGGACTGGGTGGTTGAGTCTAGGGGAGGTGACTCAGTGAGTCAAGAAGTGTTTGAAGCGGTTGTTGTGTGTTCTGGTCATTTTGTAGAACCAAGACATGCTTTGGTTCCTGGTATTGAAAACTTTCGTGGGTTTCAAATGCATTCTCATAATTATAGACTTCCTCATTCTTTCAAAGATCAGGTACATCAAATTTTTCCAAATTTGAAAACTTTGAAATCATTGGAAATAAATGGATATCAATGCAAGTAGGTGAAAATATTTAGATATAGATTTTGGCATTTAAGTAATTAAAAAATTGGACAATTATAAGATTGTACGGACTACATAACATAGAGTGTTGTTTTTACAAAATCACGGTGACTCGTTGTCACACTAGTCTTGACTCACATGAAAACACGATTTAATTCAGGATTGTTCCATGTGTTAATCATTTTAGTCTCTGGCGTTAACGAATGAGGTTAAGCAAATGACAAACGATGATGTGTATTAATGTTGATGTGTGTTCTCATGGACCAATTTTACCGACTCTACTAAACCATTCATAGGAGAAAGTTCATTATTTTTGGTTTTCTATCAAATTGCTCCCTGATAACACATCAAAAGTCTATATGTCCTTCTCATTAGTACACATCGTCTTTTGTCACTGACTTAACGTCAAAGATTAAATTGTGTTTTTGTTTGAATCAGTGATCAGTGTGACAACGAGAGTTACACTTCCAGAGACCAAAATGATGGTTTGCGCTAGAACTATTTAATTGATTATTAGAGAAAAACTTGTTTAATGCCTATTTTGTTTGGAAAATTAATTGGTAATTACTACCTACAGGTTGTGATTTTAATTGGGCTAGGACCTAGTTCGTTTGACATCTCAAAAGATATTGCAGGAGTTGCAAAGGAAGTTCATGTTGCAACAAAACCGAATCCACTATTGAAGGGTATGAAGTTGGAAAATGTTCGCAATATATGTTTCCATACTGTGGTATGTTAAAAATTCACTCTGTCTCATAATAAATATTTCCATATACTTAGATATTGCTTTGTTAACAGTATAATACTGCTGATAATTCTCGCCCTGTTTAATTTTATTTTAGATTAAATGTATATATGAAGATGGCTTGGTTGCCTTTGAAGATGGATTCTCTACTTATGCAGATGCCATAATTCACTGTACAGGGTACTAGGAATTTCTGACATTTTCTCACCTTCAACATATTTTTTCTTTTATCTGATAAATTTTTAATTGATATTATATCTATGAAATTAATCATTTTGAGGCATATAAACAAATATTGTAACAGGTACAAATACCGCATTCCTTTCCTCGAAACTAATGGAATAGTAACGATTGAAGATAATCGCGTTGGGCCACTATACAAACATGTTTTTCCTCCTTCGCTGGCTCCATGGCTCTCTTTCATTGGTTTAACATTTCGAGTTAATACAATTTTTTTAATGAAAAAGTTATTTTAAAGTTATATAGTTTATTGAATAATTGATTAAGACTTGCCGTGGCCAGGAAACGATTTTTATTGTAATTGAGTTACAAGCCAAGTGGGTTGCAAGAGTTTTATCTGGTAAGATTCTTTTACCTACTGAAGAAGAAATGATGCAATCTGTTAAAGACATATATCGCATTATGGAGGAAAATGCGTTGCCCAAGCATTACACACATTCGATACGTCCGTTTCAGGTGTGTGCATTTGTTTTTCTTCCTCACTATACATTTCATTTGATAATTTTTCTCAATTAACAGATTTAAGATAGGCTTTGATATTATGTTTGATTTTGAATTTGCAAAACGAACTTTTCAAATAAGCATTGTTCAATTGTTAAAGGTTCTATTTAAGCATTTCTCTAACCAATGCAATTACTAGGAAATTAGTCTCCAGGTGACATACATTTCATAGGCAAATTAGTATTTGGTGTTTTGCATTGATGTATGATCAACGTCAAAAGACCGCATATTAACGTGTCACATCGGAGTCTCTAACGATACAAGTTACTAGAGAATGTTTTAAAGGAAACTTTACTATTTCAAATATGTATTTACCAATTCGTACAATCTAGAGATTGTTTTGACCGGTGCTTATAACTTTAACGATCAATTTGTCTATTCACTCTATAACTTGTATCCGATTATAAATTTGCCCGAGTTTAACTATTTACTTATAAAATTACTCTGTCAGGCTGACTACAAACAATGGCTAGTGGCACAGATTGGGTTGCCTCCATTAGAAGATTGGAGGGACGATATGTTGATGGAGTGTTTTAAGAAGGTCATCGAAATGAATGAAATGTATAGAGATGAATGGGATGATAACTATTGGGATGCCATCATTCAGAATGGATCTGCTTCTTAAAAGGCAAAGATTTTGAATGTTTAATGCTGATTGTTACATTGGGTTGTCTCAAGAATATAATTTGAAGTATTTGGTTGACTTTTCTTGATCATGTATTAACTTTTCCTTTACAAAAAACATAAATAAAGATTTGTTAGTTCTGTAATATACAATAATTTCAACCTTAGTTCACATAAATAAAGATTTGGTTTGAATCTCTTGAAATGCAGAAGTTGTATTTATTTGTTTTTTTAGAAAGGAAAATTGATGCAATCTAATTTAGAAAGTACTCTTTAGAGTAAACTTCAGAGTTCAGATGATGAAAGACCGATACAGTAGAGAAATTGGTTAATAATTTTTTTGTCTTCCTTTTATTTTTTATTTATTTTTGGATAACAAGAGGGCCTTAGCCCGGAAAAAAGAGAGAACTACCGCTTAACAAAATGCGGAGTCGAAGTACCAATAGAGTCAGCTAAAAATAACAAATTAATTTGAGCAGGACAATGCTCATATAACATCAAAGAATAACCTCCATCACATGCCATATTCGCTAACGCATCAGCACATTTGTTTGCTTCACGATACGAATGTCGAATCTTGATCTCCCACTCCAACTCCAATAATCTTCTAATATTTTGCAATAAGCTCCAACCATCCACATTTCCTCCTTCCCCTAAAGCGAGTGTCGAAGCTACTACCGAAGAATCAATATCGAGCTCCACTTTATGAAAACCACGCAATCTAGCCAACTTCAAACCTTCAAACACCCCCCAA
The DNA here is from genome assembly GCF_051527215.1 of Medicago sativa. NCBI lineage: Eukaryota > Viridiplantae > Streptophyta > Magnoliopsida > Fabales > Fabaceae > Medicago > Medicago sativa. Next base: position 29,460,507 of record NC_140756.1, on the reverse strand, counting down.
AGCTCTGCAACATATGCACTACAAGCTCCCAACCCCTTCGAAAAACCACAAATCCACTCTCCGTTCTCGCCTCGAAAAACTCCACCACAACCCGCTACCATTCCTTGCTGAGAAGCGCCATCCGTATTTAGCCAAATCCAACCCATGTTTGGAGGCATCCACCTAATCTCCTTAATCATGGTCATGTGCCTAGTATTAACTACAACCATACTAGCAACAACATTGTAATGATGAATTTTCCTTTTAATCTCTGTGCACGGGTTGATAGGCATAACAAAAGTATCATCATGTACAAGCTTATTCCTCCAAAACCATAAAGAATAGCATGCTGTTGCCCAAAATCTCATCCAATATGAATTCTCCCCTTCATCCATTGCCATAGTCATATTAAGATATATCCACTGTTGCAAATCACAATTGAAAAAAAAAACCTCCCAATACCTTGCTGTAACCATACTCACCCAAACAACCTTTGCTAACGGACAATCGCGCATAACTTGAAGCTTTCCGGCGTTCTCAAATTCCACAGCCGAGACCAATGATTATCCTCCTGCCCCATCGTAAAGCCTCGCAAAATGTTATAAGCCTAAGCCACAAAAAATTCACCCATGCTCGCACCTGGACAACCGCAAAATGTCTTCCTTTTATTGATTACGATTAGTTATAGTTTTTTTTTTTTTTTACATGATTCAGTGATCTACTGCAAAGTGTACAACAGTATTTACAATGATGTAACTAAGAATGAGAATATTAGTGGGTTGTATTATTCCAAAACTATGCAAGTGGTGATTTTTTTTTGATACAATGCAAGTGGTGATTTATGTAAGTGCAGCAAATATATAGTCTACCAAAAAAAAAAAAAAACAGCAAATATGTTTTTTTTTTTTTTTTTTTTTAAAGAAGCAAATATGTTTCTAAAATCATGTTTTTCAAACTTTATTAAAAAATGTATAAAAAGGATGACTATTTGATATATTTTGTGAAAAAGTAGAATTCTTAATAAGATTGTAACAATTTCATATAAGAAATAAATGTTCTAACACACATGTTAGAATATATTGTACATCACGACAAACATAAATGATTATCATGTATAATGTCATGATCAATTAGCCCGGGTTCTAGTTGCTTGAATTTATGAAACCAGACAAAGTAACTTGGTATAAAAAAGTGAAAGCGTTAAGGTATTTTCAAGATAATTTTTTTTTTTTTTTTATGGAATCCTTAATCAACGCTCTTAAGATATTGGTTAGTAACAGTTGCTAAAAGACTACTATTATACTCTAAACTACTGTCTCCGTGAGATTAACTCAGTTAGTAATAACGATGTATAATATATGCAAGGTTCAGGGTTCGAACACCAGACACCACAAAAAAATACTTCAAACTACTAATATTTGTTGAAAAGGACATGTGATTGACAGTGTTGGCAAAAAAAAAAATTTAATTACTAATATATTTTTTAATATGTTAGAAATGGAAAAATATTTGATCAATAAAATACCTACATTTGTGAGCAATTATAAATAGAACTTATATGAATTTTTATTGCTTACACATTTATATATAATTTTTTTTTTTTTATAAATTTGTATGATATGAACTTGACTCTACATAATAAAATTTTGGATTCAGCTCTTTACCCAACCAAAAATGCTCATTCCCAACTGAAAAGACTATAATACGTCTGCATGAGTTAACTCACGTTGTGTGAGTTAACTCACACACCTCACGTACCCCATGCATGTAACGTGAGTTAACTCACGCACCTTTGAACGGTAGCGTGACTTAACTCACGCACCTTTGGCCGGTGGCGTGAGTTAACTCACACAAGTTGGCCGATGATTATGAACAAAGAACAAGTTTTTTTGGACGGTGGTCAAGGTTTTTTAATGGATTTAACGGGTTTTTACAAGGTTTTACACGTTTTTTTGACTGCATTAAGTGTAGTTAAAACCTATGTTTTACAATTCCCCGATAAATATTCTTCCAACCTTCACCATTTCTCACATTCTCTCCTCCTCACTCTCTCCTCTTCTTCCTTCCACATCAACAATGTTTTTCCATCCTTGGCCTTTCATAGAAACATATAAAAGTAAAAAGGTTAATGATGTTTGATTATGAAAACTTACTTGTTATTGGAGTGTTGTTTGATTTGAACTTGAAGGAATTTTGGATTTGGTGATTTGAGAGAGATATTGGAGATTTTAAATGGGAAATGAGGAAATGAGGTTTTGCCTGCCTTTAAAACAGCACGCAACGCGTGAGTTAACTCACACAGATTTAACACTAGCATGGATAATTTTGAAATTTCAGTTGGAAATGAGCAAAACGTGTTGAGAGAATAAGAGAATTCTAAATTTTTTGGATTCGTCCTTGCATATTTCTATAATCCATACACATGTACGTATAGATGTAACATACAGAAATCTTGTAGTTCAGCATAGTTGAGCATCTATATGGGTGAAAATTTTAGAATCTTGGTGAGTAAGTAGGAAATGTACTTCTTTTTTTCCTGTGCTTTCTTTAGTGTGGACTTCAAAATTTTGAGAGTAATTTTAACTTCAGAAATTATTAATTTTTAATTTAATTAATAAAATGTAAATAAAAAATCCATTTATATGATTCTACGTCACGAGTTCGTATATCACCTAATTTAAAATATATTAATTCATCCTTTTTAATTCATCATTACCAAAGTCCTTGTTAACCGCCTCTGCCCCCTCATTGAGACCATTATTGGTCCCTACCAAAGCAGTTTTCTTCCAAGTAGAGGGACTTCTGACAATGCTATTATTTTACAATAAATTGTACATGACATGCGGAAGTTCAAGAAGAGGAAGGGTGATGTTGCTTTCAAGCTTATCTAGAGAAAGCCTTCGACAACGTCAATTGGGACTTTCTTAAGGATTGCCTCAACGACTTTGGCTTCCTCCATCAACAATCAAACTCATCATGCATTGTGTTACTTCTTCTTTTTCAATTCTTTGGAATGGAAATAAGATGCCCACTTTTAAGACAACTCGTGGTCTTAGGCAAGGAGACCCTCTTTCTCCTTATCTCTTCATTCTTTGTATGGAAAAGCTCTCCATATCTATACGCGTATTAATAAAAGTTATTGAGATAATAAATCTATCTAAAATATATGTAACTATTATTAAACGAGTTTTGTTAGAAGACACCTTTTAGTTTTTATGAAAGTGTCTATTAATAAAAGTTATTGAGATAATAAATCTATCTAAAATATATGTAACTATTATTAAACGAGTTTTGTTAGAAGACACCTTTTAGTTTTTATGAAAGTGTCTTTTAGCAACTCACACCTTAAGCCGTAATTATCCACTTTTTAGTGATAACTTGTTAAAAGACACATTCATAAAATTAGTAGGTGTGTTCTAGCAAAACTCTTATTAAATTATCCTTTATATATAATTACACTCAATGTAATTTTTTATTTTAAGATAAATTAATAGTATTAATAAAAGTTATATTTTGTAGAAGCAGAGTTTCAATTACCTATGCAATAGAGTGTTAACAAACAATTTTGTAATTCAATCTTTAATCATTCATTGAGATTGATCACACATCCATGAATATTTGTGAGAGATGAAAAATGAACTTCTAGTATGTATATGACAAACCAAAAATCACCCGAACAAGACCTTAATTAATGTTATTAAAAAAAAAAGACCTTAATTAATGTTAAAAAGTTTTTGAATATTTTTTAAAGTAGGGCCCACTTGTAGAATCCCACCTAACTATGAGTATGACAAAGTGGATCACTTGTTTATTCCCTTAATCACTTCATTACAATATGTTATGTTAAAAACGTGATAAAACAGTGTCTCTGAGCTTTGACTAAAACAATCTTGTCTTAATGGTTAAAGTTGCAGTGATCGGTGCCGGAGTCTCCGGTATGGTTGCCGCCAAGGAGCTACAACAGGAAGGCCACAACGTCGTCGTTTTCGAGAAGAACAACCGCGTCGGAGGAACCTGGATATACACTCCAAAAACAGACTCCGATCCTCTTAGTATAGACCCAACCAGAGAAACAGTTCACAGCAGTGTCTACCACTCTTTACGTACAAATCTTCCAAGGCAAATCATGGGATTCTTAGATTACCCTTTGTCCAAGCGAGAATCCTGTGATCCGAGAACGTTTCCGGGTCATGAAGAAATGCTTCGTTTTTTGGAAGAATTTGCAGGTGAGTTTGGGATTGATGAGTTGACCCGATTTGAAACGGAGGTGGTGAAAGTTGAGAGGAAAGAAAACGAATGGATGGTTGAGTCTCTGGGAGGTGACTCAGTGAGTCGAGAAGTTTTTGAAGCGGTTGTTGTTTGTTCAGGTCATTTTGTAGAACCAAGACTTAGGGGGTGTATTGGATTAGGATTTTGAAGGACAATTTTTGCTTAAAAAAATCTCAAAGATTTTAAAAGATTTTGTAGGATTTTAATGACTTTCATGATTTTAAAAGACAATCAGGATTTTCAATTTGGATTTCAATGGATTTACATCATAAGATTTTAAAGGATTTTAAAGGATTTTATGGATTTATAAGATTTCAAAATATTTTATAAATTTTAAGGACTAATTGAAAAAAAATGATTATTTTGAATGTCATAATATTTTGAATACATACTATTATCCTTATTTATTAATTTTATTAGGTTTGCAGCAACTTAACCTAATTTTTTCCTCCAATTTGCTGTATTTGGTTAGCAGCAATTTAACCAAACAAATTGCATCTAAAATTCAGTGCACCAATTTAACCTAACAAATTCTCTCTAAAATGCATTTCTCCTAACTGATGAGCTTTTCATTCCTATCCTGTTGTGTCATCATTTGTATATATCTATTATTTTTGTAGACTTTTTTTTTTACAAGTTGTCGTACACTTATCTAATACGTTTACAAAAAATACCCTAATTTCCATGCAGATATGATATGTATTTAGTTGGAAAAATATATTATTACTTTTAGTAAATATCAAAGTGCAATTATTCTTTTTAGAGCTATACGTGTAATTTAGAAATTCTATTAATTGAAGTGACTTTGTTTTTCATGTTAGTAGAAATTTAAAACAATTATTACAAGTCAATTTTTGATGTTTAACTATAAAAGTAATAAATAAAATTGACCCGTGCAACAATATAATATTGTATTCATTTTATCTATTTTCTTTATAATTTAAAAAAAATGAGAAGATAATGCCCCAATAATATATTGTGATAAAATAAATAAACAGTCTTTAATTGATTAGTTTTTCAAAACTAAAATTTAAAATTTGATAAGATTCAAGTGTTATTGACGGACATAGTAAGACAAATTTGATTGTAATATTGTATCTCTAATAATCTAATTTGCGTTTATTGATCGAACCATCATCTTACGGGTCAAAGATTATTTATTGGTCTCTATTATAATCGACAAGAACCGTGCGTCGCACGGATCAAAAGTCTAGTTTTTTATTTTTTTTTTATGAGAGATAGAGAGAGGGGGAAGAGAGGAGGGAGAGAAGGGAGGAAAGAGAGGAGAGAGAGAGAGAGAGAGAGAGAGAGAGAGAGAGAGAGAGAGAGAGAGAGAGAGAGAGAGAGAGAGAGAGAGGGAGGGAGAAAAGAGAGGAGAGAGGGAAGGAAGAAGGGATAAGAAAGAGATAGTAAAAACTTTCAAGGAAAAACAATCCCAAGAAATCTTATGTCTTCATGAAAGACTTTTTTTTGTTAAAATTTCATTAGAAAATCTCACAAAATCCATCAAAATCTAATTTATTAAACAATCCTTTGAAATTTGAATGATTTTGAATACCATGAGACTTTTTTTAAATGATGAAAAGTCATGATTGAATACCTCAAGACTTTTTTAAAATGACAAAGAATTGATTGAATACCACAAGACTTTTTTTAAATTGCAAAGAGTCTTGATTGAATACTACAAGACTTTTTCATAATTAAAAAGTCTTTTAAAATCCCTTAGAATCCTAATCCAATACATCCCCCTTAGTGTGGTTCCTGGGATTGAAAAGTTTCCTGGTTTTCAAATGCATTCTCATAACTATAGACTTCCTCATTCTTTCAAAGACTAGGTACATTACATTTTCAAATGGTTATGATCTATTTAATAAGTTGAAATTACTGGAAATAACTAAGATGAACTATTTCAATGGATAATAATGCAAGTAGGAGAAAATATTTAGATATCGATTTTGGCGTTTAAGTAATAAAAAAAATTGGACAATTAAGATTGAACTGAACATAGAGTGTTGTTTTTACAAAATCACTCTAACTCGTTGGCACACTAGTCTTTAGTCTTTGACTTTAACGATAGGTTAAGCAAGTGAAAAACGATGATGTGAGGAGAAAGTTCATTATTTTTGGTTTTCTATCAAATTGCTCCCTGATAACACATCATCGTTAGCACACATCATCTTTTTTCCCTGACTTAACGTCAGAGGCCAAAGTGACTAATGGAAGAAAAAGTCGAAGATTAAATTATGTTTTTGTTTGAGTCAGTGTTCAGTGTTACAACATGTTACACTTCTAGAGACCAAAATGACAGTTTGCACTAGAACTATATAATTGATTATTAGATAAAAACTTGTTTAATGAAGCCTATTTTCTTTTGTTTGGAAAATTAATTGGTAATTACTACCTAACAGGTTGTGATTTTAATTGGGCTAGGACCTAGTTCATTTGACATCTCAACAGATATTGCAGGAGTAGCAAGGGAAGTTCACGTTGCAACAAAACCGAATCCACAACGGAAGGGTATGAAGTTGGAAAATGTTCGCAATATGTTTCCATACTTTGGTATGTAAAATTTGTCATGGATGTAGCTTCTTACTGTATTTTGTTACTATAGTATTAGTATTATTGATAATTTTCATTCTATTTATTTTTTTAGATTAAATGTGTCTATGAAGATGGCTTGGTTGCCTTTGAAGATGGATTCTCTATTCATGCTGATGCCATAATCCATTGTACAGGGTACCAAGAATTTCTGATATTTTGTCACCTTCCACATATATTTATTTATTTTCATCTGCTCAATTTTTGATATTATATCTATGTATAGCTAATGATTTTGAGCACATAAATTAATAATATGACAGGTACAAATACCACATACCTTTCCTAGAAACAAATGGAACAGTAACCATTGAAGATAATCGCGTTGGGCCACTATACAAACACGTTTTTCCTCCTTCACTGGCTCCATACCTATCTTTCATTGGCTTAACATATAGAGTTAATACAAGTTTTTATATTGAAATGTTTATTTTAAATTTATATAGTTTATTTCTTTGAAGGAAAATTTATATTGAAATCATTAAAGTTAGTTATAAATTACCTTGACCAGGAAACTATTTTTATGGTAATTGAGTTACAAGCCAAGTGGGTTGCAAGAGTTTTATCTGGTAAGGTTCTTTTACCTACTGAAGAAGAAATGATGGAATCTGTTAAAGATCTCTATCAATTCATGGAAGATATTGCACTGCCCAAAAGTTACACTCATTCAATTCGTCCATTTCAGGTATGTGCTCCTGTTTTTATCCACTTATTATAGTTTTTTTTTTTTTAATCAAGAAATTAATTGGCTAATGGTGTGTTTGGTTCCACGTTTAAACCTTGTTTCTTGCGTCCCAAAACATTTTTTACGGTGATTTACTAAAGCTAGATATTCAAGCTTTTAACTAAACGTGTAGCTGCGTCCAATTAGCCGTCAGGCCAAACACATACTTGGTTGAGTTTAATGGAGCCATTCATATACTTATCCACGATTATAAATTTGACATTTGTAAAGCCTATAAGGTATATAGTTTTCGTTCAAAAAAAAAAAGGTATATAGTTATTTTTTTTTTAATTTAACTATTGATTTATAAAAACACTCTGTCAGGCTGACTATAAACATTGGCTGATTGAACAAATTGGGCTGCCTCCGCTGGAAGATTGGAGGGACAATATGTTATTGGAGTGCTTTCAGAATTTCATTGAAATGAAGGAAATGTATAGAGATGAATGGGATGATAATTATTGGGATGCCATTATTCAGAGTGGATCAGCTTCCTAAAAGGCAAAGATATTGAATGTTTAATTCTGATTGTTACATTGGGTTGTCTCAAGAATCTAGTTTGAAGTATTTTGTTGACTTTTATTCTACATGTATTGACTTTTTCTTTACAAAAGCCACAATAAATGTTTATTATTATTTTTTAAATAATTTGTTAGTTCATTAATATATTATAATTTCAACCTTAGTTTATATAAAAGATTGGTTTGAATCCCTTGAAATGCATGAGAAGATGTTTTTATTTGTTTTTTTAGAAAGTACTCTTTAGAGTAAACTCCAGATGATGGAAGACAGATACAATAGTGAAACTGGTTAAGAACTTTTTTTGTCTTCCTTTTCTGTTACATTTAGTGAACTACTGCCAAGGGTACAAGTACAACAGTCTTTTTCTTTTTGGTGGTGAGTGTACAACAATCTTTACAATGAGGTAACAGAATGGGAATGTTGGAGACCAATGAGGTGATTAGATAAATTTACAAGTCTACAATTTTAGCGTGTTTGGAATAGCGGTGGGGGGAGAAAAAAAGCACATCTAGCTTAAAGCTGAGATTTTCAGCTTCACAAAATTGACGGTAACACTACATTGGGAAGCGAGAATCCTGCTCCAAACGCTAAGCCAAACATGCTAAAAATACAAATTAGCCTTCAACACTAAACGCTAACTTCTACCATTTTCTCTGCCTCTTCCTTTAAACAAGAGATTCAATTATTTCACTCACCAAGGTGTTTAGGCTGTTTCTAAACCCTAGAGTATAGCCCAAAAAGCTGCTGAAATCCGCTTCTATGCGTGTCATCCATGCTTCTACGTGCTTCACACATGAGGGAGAATCGCCACATCTTCAGAATTCACTGATTTGTATGCAACACCATATATAAGGATAAGAAGAAGGGGTGAAAATTCATCTCTTTGAAGACATTCTCTTGACATTGATTAGATGTTATTGAGTGTCTTAAATGAATAGGATCTTTTGCCGCTTCTTTCTCGAGCCTTAATGAGTAGGTATGCAGTGACATGAAGTCCTCCGACAAAACCAAGAGTTCTTGGAATTACTAGAGTCATTGTTCATATATTTATTACTAGAGTCATTGTTCATATGTCCCAAGTTTTATTAAAAAGTGGAGAGGGGACCTAACCTTTCATGCAAGTTACAATGGTTCTACTAATTTTTTAATGAATAATCATAAGTTATTAAACCATAACCCTTTACCGAGTAGTTGAATGGTTCCTCCTATCATGATATATATATATATCAAATTCCACATTTAAGATAAGGAAATATGTGGAATTCTGGAATGTCTTGCACAACGAAAACTAGTTCTTAAAACAGTATAAAACCTTTTGGTATAAATTGGAAAAGAAATCTTATAAAACACTTTAATCCCTTCAAATAACATTTTTGAAATCTAGCCTAACAGACGGTGCATGTGTGTGATTGCAAATCTAACCTGATGTCTCACAACTAGCATTTACAACTGCCATTATCCATGTTCCCTTATAAAGGAAGTCCATGTCTAGCTCTTCCTAAGTCAAAAGATCAATATTTGATTGCACGACAAAAAATCATTAAGTGTAGAAACAGAGACAATGATATAACAAAGTATGATTTATATATAACCCGTCAGCGGTCAGACCAAGTATATTTACATTATTTTTCTAGTCAATTACACTAATCTCAACACATACATAAATTAGTTATACATATACGTATAACTTACAACAAATTGGAGAAGATGACAAGATGTTGCATCAACGAACTGCATCTATAAGTCTTCGACGTTTCCACCTTGTTTATGCACTCTCGGGCGAGTACATGGTTCTTTAGGCGAACAAATGTTACTTCGCCAATGGATTTTTGCCAGCTCAGCCATGTAGGAGATAAACCGCAATCATTCACGAAACGAGTTGTTTCCTTTGCAGGCCAATATTCTCCTATTTCAGAACACGAGCTTCTGAATTGAACTCGCCGTGTGCCACTTATTCTTCTCGTCAGGCTAGTGTCTTGATAGAAATCTTTTAAGCTTTTTGCATAGGGCCTTGACCTTCATTCCTTTGCTCATTTTCTCTACAAAACATGTCAGAGATAAAGTAAAAGTAAAGAGGAACTAATGTGGACATAGCTACATACTATTTACACTAATTGGGGGGTTTTCGTTAGATTTTTTGTAAAATAAGTTTCTTTAGTGTCATGCATAAATTAGATAGGTAATTGACGTTGATTATGCACTCATCAAGTTGTTTGCTTTTTTTTTTTTTTTTTTTTGAGAGAAGTTGTTTGCTAAAGTGATTGTTTTATTATAATTAATTAAATAATATTTTATTTTTTGTTAAATAAAATGTGTATTTTATTTGTTCAGTTATTCAAATTAATTTAATCTCACAATAAAAATAAAGTTTAATATGATTTTTTTAGGAAAGTAAACTCATAACATTTCATTTAAAATAATAGTTTCAATACAATGAGGAGGGGAGAGAACGATACTTGAGCTAGACTAAAATACAAACGTTCTGGCAAGATTGTGAGCGGCTCTATTAGCTTGCCTATGAATAAAAGCTAATTTAAAGCTAGCATGGTTAGAGAGATATGACATCCAACTAGTAACAATAGTACCTAGTTCATTTTTGTTGATACAACAACTAAGCATAACATGAACTACAAACTGATTATCGCTCTCATACACAACGTGTTCAAAGCCTCTGACAGCAGCTATATTCATAGCAATGAGGAGAGTTGTAGCCTCACATTCGATAACCGGCATAATATAAGAAAAACACTCCATATACGCTAAATATCCCGTTCTATCACGGAAACAAAAGCCAACTCCAAAACAATCTTTGTCTATGAAAAGGGCACAATGAATGTTACACTTGAGCCACTTTGGAGCAGGTTTCTCCCAAGATATTATGGGCGGTGGTGTAGACGTATGATCTTGAGAGTGATGGACGACTGAGTACACTAACAAAAGTCTTGGACTGCATCGGTTGCAGCCTTGCAAGATGCAGAAATATTCAATATTTAATGCTCCTAGAGAACCTGGTTACGGGCGCTCCATATGCTCTAGAGAAGTGCAACAAATTAAACGTGATTTTTTTATTTCAGTTAAACCTGCAAAAATCGAGAATAACAACTCGGGTAGAGCAACTTTTGCTCAATTTTTCTCCATAAGTTAGTGGTGACCCAACATTCTTGAGAATGTGCACAACCAAAAAAAAGGTGCATCTCATCTTCTACCGCATCATCACATATATAAGTGGAATGGTGCTCCATATACTCCTCCATGTATAGCTTGGACTATGAACAGAGGAAGAGTTTGTGAGAAACTTCCATCCTTGCTTTCCCAACATGGAAAGGTTGAAACCTTCGAGGTCGCGGAAATTCAAGCCACCGTCCGTAGTCTTTGTGGATAGTCATCTTGCTTATATATTAAAAAATTATCTGTTTTAGAATTGTTTAATTAGCTTTTATATCCACAAGCATAACTCAAACGACAAAGACATTGTAATATGTAAAGTTAGAGGTACGAACTTTGAAATTTTTATTTATTCACGTTGAGAGGTAAATTTCTAACTAATAAACTATTTGATAAAAAAAATCTTTGTTACCAATTTTCTAACTAATAAACTTGGTTTTCCATGATTCTCATATTACACAGTCTTTTATATCAAGTTGGTATTCCCAGTAAAATCTTTGTTACCAATTTTCCAATCATGGTTGCTTCAACTCAATCAACCATCGCATTGGTTACCCTAATTCTCTTCCAATACCTAACTGGTTCCTATGCAACAACATTCACAATTGTTAACAAGTGTAACTACACAATTTGGCCTGGAATTTTATCCGGCGCCGGAACAACACCGTTCTCTACAACCGGCTTTGCTCTCTAACCACGTGAATCCAATGCCCTTGTTGTACCCCCCAAGTGGTCAGGCCGTATATGGGGCCGTACCCTCTGCTCTCAAGATTTCACCCGAAAATTCTCCTGTGTTACCGGTGATTGTGCTTCCTCCACCATAGAATGCGCTGGAGGAAACACTCAACCACCAGCTACATTAGCCGAGTTTACACTTAATGGTGTAAACGGACTTGATTTCTTTGATGTTAGTCTCGTGGACGGTTACAAACTCCCAATGATGATCGAACCACATAGAGGAACTGGAGGCGGAAACTGCATGACAACAGGTTGCATGGTGGATTTGAACGCGGCGTGTCCAACCGAGTTGAAAGTGATGAGTAATGGCGGAGGTGTAGCGTGTAAAAGCGCATGTGAAGCGTTTGGGGATCCGCAATATTGTTGTAGTGGCACTTACGCTTCTCCAGATACATGCAAACCAAGTTCATACTCGCAATTTTTCAAGAGTGCTTGTCCTCGCGCTTATAGCTACGCTTATGATGATGGAACAAGCACTTTTACTTGTGATTCTACTGATTATATCATCTCTTTTTGTCCCTCAGGTTTGATCTCAAGTTCGACCCAATCTCGGAACGAGAAATCTCCAACAAGTTCAATCGATTCCGGGAACGAGAAATCTCCATTGCCTGAGGAGATGGATATATCTAGGGGACATGTGAACTTCACAGCCAACAATGTTATGATTGCTGCTATTATTTCTTTTGTTTTGATTGTGTTTTTGTGGTGAATTTGGTAAGCTATGGCTTACCACTTTTCATCTTGAATAACCATGCAAAAAAATCAATTAGTTTATATTTTACTAGCAAGATTAATTAGTTATTACATCTCTAGCAACAGAATTATGCAGGTAGCAAAGTTCACAAATTAAAGCTTTCTAGGAAATTTACAGTATCGCAGTTTATAATTTAGAGAGTATCAAACACTATGTCTTATGATGATTGAATTTTATATTACTTGTGATTTGTTCTTGATTTAGTTTTTTTTGCTTATGATCATAATTAGGTCATCTAATTACAATCTGAATTTGAAACGGCGGATGATCATATTAACCTATCAAAATTAATCAAAACAAACATATCAACTATATGTATAGAATGAAATTGAAGGTAACTTAACTCACAATGAGTACGAAATGGACGAAAACAACGGCGAGTTGAAAACGTGAGTCCAAAACCACGACGAGCAAAAAAGAATATTGAACAGAACACCACTGATTTGCAGAAAACGACAGTAAGATGAAAAATGACGAGCAAGGATGAGATCAATGATGAAAGAAATGATACCCAATGCAACAAACAAAGATGAGTATAAAAGTAACTATAACCAATGATTTAGATGTTGTCCAATGCTTCAATGGACGAAAAACATCGATAATGAAAAAATATGAGAAGTTACAACAACAATGAGAAGAGAAACTGAAAAGGTGTGATTGCAGTTTTGTTGCGTTATAAAACACGCTTAGAGCAAGTGTACTCTATTGCAGAAGTAGTATAAAAGATTATCGTATCCACAGGGATTAATTGACAAGTACCAAACTAATTAAGATAAATTTATTATTTAGACGAACAACTGGTAGAATGTTTCGGTAACCAAATAAAAAGTAATGACGAAGAAGGATAAAAATGCGAAGATGTAAATCAATAGAGAGAGGTTTAGGGTCGCGGTTTCACTTGCAAGTTTCGATTCCTTTATGTCAAGTTCTAATTAAAATCCTATTTTTATTCAATCACCAATCCCTTTACTAAAATTATTAATCCGTTTGGTCATTCGTGATTTAATATTCTTTTTCCTAAATTAACACTTTGTTTGATCATGCAAAGAGTTCAAATTCAAGAAAAGCATTAAATGTAAAAAAGTTGAATGATTGGAAGACTAAAATTAAGATTTGATCATGCAATAATTCTAGTCTTAATTGTTCTATTGGTCCACCAATTAACTGCAGTACGATCGCTGATCAATTAACTGATTGTTAACATGCAAAGGTTTGATCATTCCTAATCATCTGATTAAATTAATAGAACAAATTTGATTGGAATAGAAATAGAAATTATAATTAATAAACTAGAACATAACAAGGTAACTCTAGAGACTAATTTAGCTATCCATAATAAAAAACAACACTAAAATAGAGATAGAATTCATGAAATTAAGAGTAAGAAATAACCCTAAAAGGAAGGAAAATTCTTGCTCCAAGATTTGAATCTTCAATTTCTATCCCCAAAACTCTTTAAATTAATAATTATTAATTTATCGATAAATTAATAACTCTCTAAATTAATAAATTTCTCCGATTCTGACATTATTAATTTATAGAGTTTTAATTATGTAATAAGTGAAGTATGTGTAGTAAGTGAAGTGGGTGTAGTCTCCTTTCAAAACCTTGTGTTCCACTGTTTATAGACTCATCAGCACTTGAATCCTTCAAGTTGCAATTCTCCACTTGTGTTTGTTATTGCCGCCTCTCTTTCCAATTGTGTTTCTTTTCACCAATAGCCGGCTCATATGTTATTTTTGTCTCTACGCTGCCCTTTCTTTCTTTTCCACTTGCTTTCTTTGATTGTGTACAGCCCACTTGTGTTTGGAAAAGGACAAATTCATTCCCTTAATTAAGGATTATCACCTCCCTTTGTCTCTCCTTGCCGTATAAAACAAAACAACTTTTTCTATTCTTCATTGTGCCACCTCTGTTGCTTTTCTCTTCTCATATGATGTACTCCAGTTTAGGTACTTGTTGGAAAGAGCCATCTTAATGTGCAGCCACTTGATGGTAGATGAAAAATTCCTTTTGTCTTCCTTTTCCTTTTGATTGAGGATTCACGGTTCCTACCCTTTTGTTCCTGCAGTGTTCAATTTATTTGGGCCAACCTGTAATCAATTTCTCTTAGGCCAATACTTGTATTGTTTTAAAAATAGAAAAGTAAGCTCATAGTTAAGGGAACGTTGGTGTGTGTAAAGAGAAAGTCTTTGATGGCTTTTTCAATTCTTAAATATAATATATATGAAAATAGGCAAGTATCTAAATAATAATAATAATACAAAATGTAATAAAATATACCCAAAATGTTAATAAGTTATACCATTGAGTGGTTTATCAAGTTTATAACCATAACGAAAGGCATGAAAAAAGATATGACAACGTTTCTAATTTTCATTTGACGCAACTTGAGGTTTCTAACGGGAGGGGAGGTTTGTGTCATGGGACAAAATAGAGGAGGTATATGTGTCATTTAAAAAAAACCTCATGGGAGGTGAATGTATTTTCCCTTTTTAAATTTAAATAAACAAACTATGCCACTTAAAGAATACTTCCTCCATTTCTATTGGAACACTAAAAAAAATATGCGTATTAAGAAAAATTATTGGGATAATAAATCTATCTAAAACGTGTGTAACTATTACTAAATTATCCTTTGTATATAGTTACATTCAATATTATTTTTTATATTTTAAAATAAATTGATAGTATTAATAATGAATATATTTAGGATGGACATTTTTTTAAAAAAATTGATGAGGAAGGAATACCTTGTCATTTTTTTTGTTTGGTCAGGTAGCCTGATAGTTACAATTCATCTTATAAGATGAATAACTGGAGTATTCGGAGTTCGAACCTCAGCCCCTATAATAATGCATTATTCTACAAACTGAGCTATGATCACGGGACAAGAATACCTTGTATTTGATCCCTTCATAACAGTCAGGGGCGAATGGCTTTGTATGAGTGGGGTAGCATTGGCTACCCCAAAAGCAAAATAAAACCTTGAATAATTAGTATAATTTTCAATGTAGCTACCTCATTAATATATTATTTGGCTACTCCAAACAATGTTGTTGATTCAAAGATGGACAATATTAATAAAATATTGATAATCTATTTAGTTTAGTGTCAATAATAGATAAATTTGACTTCTTAAAACTTCATAGAACTCAACTTTTATATATAATTATTGTTCAATTTTATTTTTTTAATTGTCATTTCATTAAATATAAGTAAAAATTATTGTGAATTTATTTTACTTATTGATTAAATTTAATATATTAGTTTTTAAAATATATTTTATTTCTTCTATATATTTGGCCCCCTCGTAAAAATGGTGCGAGCTTCGCCGCTGATAACAATATGCTTTTCCCCTGAAAATATCTTTTCTTTTAATCCATGCATGTTAAGAACGTGATAACACAGCGTTCCTCCTTCAAAAGAAAAACACAGTGTTCCTGAACTTTGACTAAAACAGTCAACGCTTTGCTTGTCAACTAATCACGATGGTTAAAGTTGCAGTGATCGGCGCCGGAGTCTCCGGCCTCATCGCCGCCAAGGAGCTACAACAGGAAGGCCACAACGTCGTCGTTTTCGAGAAGAACAACCGCGTTGGAGGAACCTGGATATACACTCCAAAAACAGACTCCGATCCTCTTAGTATAGACCCAACCAGAGAAACAGTTCACAGCAGTGTCTACCACTCTTTACGCACAAATCTTCCAAGGCAAATCATGGGATTCTTAGATTACCCTTTGTCCAAGCGAGAATCCTGTGATCCGAGAACGTTTCCGGGTCATGAAGAAATGCTTCGTTTTTTGGAGGATTTTGCTGGTGAGTTTGGGATACACGGGTTGACCCGATTTGAAGCGGAGGTAGTGAAAGTTGAGAGGAAAGGAGGGAAGGACTGGGTGGTTGAGTCAAGGGGTGGTGACTCAGTGAGTCAAGAAGTGTTTGAAGCGGTTATTGTGTGTTCAGGTCATTTTGTGGAACCGAGACTTGCTTTGGTTCCTGGTGTTGAAAACTTTGGTGGCTTTCAAATGCATTCTCATAATTACAGAGTTCCTCACTCTTTCAAAGACCAGGTACATTACATTTTCCAAATTTGAAAAAATGGTTTTAATCTATTTAATAAGTTGAAATTATTGGAAATAATTAAGATGAAGTATTTCAATGGATATTAATGCAAGTAGGTGAAAATATTTAGATTTAGATTTTGGCATTTAAGTAATAAAAATATTGTACAATTTAATCCAGGATTGTTCCATGTGTTAATCGTTTTAGTCTCTGACGTTATGTGTATTAGAGAAAGACACATAGGCGGTTGATGTGTGTTCTCATGGACCAATTTTGTTGACTCTACTAGTACTAACACATTTGTTGGAAAATTTGAAGACTCTACTAAACCATTCATAGGAGAAAGTTCATTATTTTTGGTTTTCTATCAAATTGCTCCCTGATAACACATCAGAAGTCTATATGTCCTTCTCATTAGTACACGTCGTCTTTTTTCACTGACTTAACGTCAAAGATCAAAGTGACTAATGGAAGAAAAAGTCAAAGATTAAATTGTGTTTTTGTTTGAGTCGGTGATCAGTGTGACAACGAGTTACACTTCCAGAGACCAAAATGATGGTTTGCGCTATAACTATTTAATTGATTATTAGAGAAAAACTTGTTTAATGCCTATTTTATTTGGAAAATTAATTGGTAATTACTACCTACAGGTTGTGATCTTAATTGGGCTAGGACCTAGTTCATTTGACATCTCAAAAGATATTGCAGGAGTTGCAAAGGAAGTTCATGTTGCAACAAAACCGAATCCACTATTGAAGGGTATGAAGTTGGAAAATGCTGGCAATATATGTTTCCATACTGTGGTATGTTAAAAATTCACTCCGTCTCATAATAAATATCTCCATACTTTATATGATAGATATTGCTTTGTTAACAATGTAGTACTGTTGATAATTCTTGTTCTGTTTAATTATTTAGATTAAATGTGTATATGAAGATGGCTTGGTTGCCTTTGAAGATGGATTCTCTACTTATGCAGATGCCATAATTCACTGTACAGGGTAACTAGAATTTCCAACATTTTCTCACCTTCAACGTATTTTTTCTTTTATCTGAAATTTTTTTAATTGATATTATATCTACGAAATTAATCATTTTGAGGCATATAAACTAATATTGTAACAGGTACAAATACCACATTCCTTTCCTGGAAACTAATGGAATAGTAACGATTGAAGATAATCGCGTTGGGCCACTATACAAACATGTTTTTCCTCCTTCGCTGGCTCCATGGCTCTCTTTCATTGGTTTAACATTTAGAGTTAATACAATTTTTTTAATGAAAAAGTTATTTTAAAGTTATATAGTTTATTGAATAATTGAGTTAATATTTCTAGACTTGCCGTGGCCAGGAAACTATTTCTATTGTAATTGAGTTACAAGCCAAGTGGGTTGCAAGAGTTTTATCTGGTAAGATTCTTTTACCTACCGAAGAAGAAATGATGGAATCTGTTAAAGACATATATCGCATCTTGGAGGAAAATGCGTTGCCCAAGCGTTACACTCATTCCATACGTCCGTTTCAGGTATTTGCGTCTGTTAAAGACATTTCATTGGATAATTTTGCTCAATTAACGGATTTAAGATAGGCTTTGATATTATGTTCGATTTTGAATTTGCAAAACTAACTTTTCAAATAAGCATCGTTCAATTGTTAAAGGTGGTTATATTTGAGCATTTCTCTAAACAATGGAGACTTTTCGTTTATAGGTTTGATGATATCAATAGATGTTTCTCATCTGAAATTGTATGTAATGGTCAAAATAGAGTCCCTTAGGGTGTATTTGTGAGTTGAATTTGAGGGTTTTGAAGGGTTAAGTCTATATTTTGATATATGTCGTATTTGATATTTGAAAAAAAAAATCAAAAGAACAAAATAATATTACATTAGATGCAATGGCATTGCACATGTATTGGATATATCACAATACATGTTGATACCACATCTATATGTTTTCATAGGGAACTAGGGCTGACAATGAACCGAACCAACTCGATAATAGTTCGGAACTTGATTCGACAATTAACTCGTTGAACTTGGTTCATGAACCAAATGAGCTGAACTTGAACTGAACTTAGAGTTAAAAAAATGGTTCGTATCGAATTCGAGTCGAGTTTCGAGCCGAGTCAATTCTTATCGAGTCAAGCCGAGCTCAGACGAGTTCGACTCGACTCATTTCCAGCTCTATAAGGAACTAATTTGTCTATGAAGTTTATGTCATGTTTTTTCTAGAGGAAGTTTAGGTCTTGTTAGTAATTGCAATTGTGTCAATTACTAGAAAATTAGTCTCTATGTGACATAAATTTCATAAGCAAATTAGCATTTTATGCTGTGCATTGATGTATGATCAACATCAAAAGACCGCATATTAACGTGTCACATCAGAGTCTCTAATGATTAATGATACGAGTTACTAGAGAATGTTTTAAAGGAAACTTTACTAGTATTTCAAATATGTATTTACCAATTTGTAAAATCTAGAGATTGTTTTGACCGGTGCTTATAATTTTAACGATCAATTTGTCTATTCATTCTATAACCTGTATCCGATTATAAATTCTTCCGAGTTTAACTATTTACTTGTAAAATTACTCTGTCAGGCTGACTACAAACAATGGCTAGCGGCACAGATTGGGTTGCCTCCGTTAGAAGATTGGATGGACAATATGTTGATGGAGTGTTTTAAGAAAATGAATGAAATGTATAGAGATGACTGGGATGATAACTATTGGGATGCCATCATTCAGAATGAATCAGCTTCCTAAAAGGCAAAGATATTGAATGTTTAATGCTGATTGTTACATTGGGTTGTCTCAAGAATATAGTTTGAAGTATTTGGTTGACTTTTTATTGATCATATATTAACTTTTTCTTTACAAAAAACATAAATAAAGATTTGTTAGTTCTGTAATATACAATAATTTCAACCTTTGTTCACATAAATAAAGATTGGTTTGAATATCTTGAAATGCAGAAGTTGTTTTTATTTGTTTTTTTAGAAAGGAAAATTGATGCAAGCTAATTTAGAAAGTACTCTTTAGAGTAAACTTCAGATGATGGAAGACCGATACAATAGAGAAATTGGTTAATTTTTTGTCTTCCTTTTATTGATTACGACTATTTATAGTATTTTTTTCAATTTACATGACTTAGTGATCTACTGCAAAGTGTACAACAGTATTTACAATGATGTAACTAAGAATGAGAATATTGGTAGGTTGTATTATTCCAAAACTATGAAGTGGTGATTTATGTAAGAACAGCAAATATATAGTCTACCAAAAAAAAACAGCAAATATGTTTTTAAAATCATGTTATTTAAATTTTATTAAAAAATTTATAAAACAGGATGACTATTTAATATATTTTGTGATCTAGATGTTCTCTCAAGGACATAACTTCCTCCAAACGCGGACTGACTGAACAGACATTAATTGCTTCAAGAGCAACCTGTTGGTTAAGCTTTTCGTCATGTATAGACTCTCTAGCTTACACCACAAACCGGCAGTGGTATCCTCTTCCGCAACCTCAGTGATGATATGATTTTCCAAAGCAAGGAGCAACATAGAATGTATCTTCTAACAAATGTGTCTATAGACCCGCTGTATAAGCAACTTTCAGATCTTGATATGCGACAAACTGATATTATTATTCCTCCCAGTGAACTTGTCGACTTTCAAACTTTTACCCCCAGACCGTTCTCGCCTAGACAAATCCGAACAAGCTCTTAATACTAGTTTGTTATAACTAGACATGAAAATAATGACAATAATAGTAAAAGACAGGATGAAAACGACACAAGATTTAACGTGGTATCCAGCAATATGTTGACTAATCCACGGGTAGAGCCACTAAAAAGAATTCCACAATAATCAATTATAGAGGTAATAACAAAACCTACAAACTATTTGTACAAAAAATACTAACACACAAGACTTTTATTTATATGGTCAAATATAGTAATAATAAAAAGACTTTGCATATTTTTTCGTATTCTCCAATATGAAACTATTTTTCAATTCTAATTCAAGATATATTTCAACAAATATAGTAACTAAGACCAAATCGTTCTAAAAATAAAATAAAAATAAGCCCGGTAACTAGTGATCGTGTAATAACATATTAACAGGGAAGTAGATCCTTCTATGCATTATTAATCTCTAAGATTAATTTATAATTTGACAGGATCTTAATTTTTATTTTTTTTTAGGAAAGGATCTTAAATTATTTCTTAAAATTATATTTTATATTACTTATTATTATTATTTTTATTGAGATTTGTTTTATTTTTATAGAATACGATTTGTTTTTTATTTACTTATGATTTGGTTTTGATTTATGAATGAGTTTTATATCTATAAATAAAGGATTGGTATTCTCATACTACACAGTCTTTTATACCAAGTTGGTATTCTCAGTCAAATACCAATTTTCCAATCATGGCTGCTTCAACTCAATCAACCATCGCTTTGGTTACCCTAATTCTCTTCCAATACCTAACTGGTTCATATGCAACAACATTCACAATTGTTAACGAGTGCAACTACACAGTTTGGCCTGGAATTTTATCCGGCGCCGGAACAACACCGTTCTCTACAACCGGCTTTGCTCTCCAATCCGGCGAATCCAAGGCCCTTGCCGTACCCCTCAAGTGGTCAGGCCGTCTATGGGGACGTACCCTCTGCTCTCAAGATTCCACCGGAAAATTCTCTTGTGTTACCGGTGACTGTGCTTCCTCCACCATAGAGTGTGCTGGAGGAAACGCTCAACCGCCAGCTACATTAGCCGAGTTAACACTTAACGGTGCAAACGGACTAGATTTCTTCGACGTTAGTCACGTGGACGGTTATAACCTCCCAATGATGATCGAACCACATGGAGCAACCGGAGGCGGAAACTGCATGACAACAGGTTGCATGGTGGATTTGAATGCGGCGTGTCCAACCGAGTTGAAAGTGATGAGTAATGGCGGAGGTGTAGCATGTAAAAGCGCATGTGAAGCGTTCGGGGATCCACAATATTGTTGCAGTGGCGCTTACGCTTCTCCAGACACATGCAAGCCAAGTTCATACTCGCAATTTTTCAAGAATGCTTGTCCTCGTGCTTATAGCTACGCTTATGATGATGGAACAAGCACTTTTACATGTGATTCTGCTGATTATACCATCACTTTTTGTCCCACAAGTTCGATCCAATCTGGGAACGAGAAATCTCCAATGTCTGAGGAGATGGATATATCTGGGGGACATGTGAACTTCACAGCCAACAATGTTATGATTGTTGTTATTATTTCTTTTGTTTTTTGTTTTTTGTTTTTTTTTTTGAGGGATTATTTCTTTTGTTTTGATGTTGTTCTTGTGGTGAATTTGGTAGGCTATGACTAACCATTTTTCAATTAGTTTATTTTTTACTAGCAAGATTAATTAGTTATTACATCTCTAGGAACAGCATTATGCAGGTAGCAGAGTTACATCTAGCTCACTAATTAAGGTTTTCTAGGAAATTTACAGTATTATCGCAGTTTATAATTAGAGAGTATCAAACATTATTCTCTTATGATATGATTGAATTTTATATTACTTGTGATTTGTTCTTGATTTAGTTTTTTTTCATAATGTCATGATTAATAATATTTAAAAGTGTTTAGCCAAGATTACTCGTGTGTGGCATCTTAACTAATTTACAAAATATTAACGAAGTTTATTTATTTTATTAACTTTCGTCCAACTTTGTTAAAGACATGTTGATGTGATCGTTTTATAATCATCGAAGATACCATCATCCACAAGGACATTCGGTAGAAGCCTATTGTTGTTAACAAGTTCGATTAGAACAAATTTTTTAATAATCAAATCTATAGTTTTGCGCATAGGAGGCGGAGCTTTAGAACCATTAACTTTGTCGCAGAAGGAACACGAGGTTCATCTTCGCGATCAAGAGGGTTTTTTTTTAGGTCTCGGAGGTTCCTGGCATAGAAAACAAGTCCTTCCATCATTGTTATTTTTCACGCTAGTTGATCATATATTGTTATTTAAATAAAATAATAAATGTTTAATTTGTTTTTTTAAAAGAAAAAGTCAATACATGATCTTGAGACAACCCAGTTTAACAATCAACATTGAGCATTCAATATTTTTGCTTGTTAAGAAGCTGATCCACTCTGTATGATAGCATCCCAATAATTATCATCCCATTCATCTCTAAACATTTCATTCATTTCAATTGAATTCTTCAAACACTCCATCAACATATTGTCCCTCCAATCTTCCAATGGAGGCAGCCCAATCTGTTCCACTAGCCAATGTTTGTAGTCACCCTGACAAAGTAATTTTGAAAATAAATACTTAAATTCAAAAACATTAAACCTACCTTACCCTTTACAATTGTCAAATTTGTAATTGGTTATAAGTTATAAATATATCCATTGCTCCATTAAAATTAAGAATGCCTATTGATTTTTTTAATTTAAATAAAACAAACAAAACTTATATTTATATAAGACGATAATTGAGACATCTATTGATATCATTTAACGTGTATCAGAGAGACTTTTCTCGCTAATAAGTTAAATGATATCAATAGCAAAATTTTGAAATGAACCATGAAGTAACGAGAAAAATAAGCATACACACTTGCAATGGACGAAGCGAATGAGTTTGACGCTTGGGTAACCCATTTTCCTCCATGGATTGATAGAAATCTTTAATAGATTTCATCATCTCTTCTTCATCGGGTAAAAGAATCTTACCAGATAAAACCCTAGCAATCCACTTGGCTTGTAACTCAATCACACTGAAAGCAATTTCCTGGCCACGATAATTTATTATTAATTTCAGTAAACTATAAGTTTTGAATAAAAAAAAATTAAAATTTCAAATTAGCTTTTTTATTAAAGAAGTTTGTATTAACCTTATAGGTTAAACCAATGAAAGAGAGCCATGGTGCTAGTGAAGGAGGAAAAACGTGTTTGTATAGTGGCCCAACACGATTATCTTCAATCGTTACTGTTCCATTTGTTTCTAGGAAAGGAATGTGGTATTTGTACCTGTCATATTATGATTTATATGCCTCAATCATTAATTATATATATAATATCAATTAGGAATAGAGATGTCAATATCATGGGGTCTTGAAGTTTTGGCCCCAGCCCACATAGTAATGGGGCTTAAAAATCCACAAGATTAAAAGACCCACATTCATGCAAGCCCACAAATCAAAAGCCCCCAAGCCCCAAAATTTCTATAAACATTTTCTTTTAAAGTTTTTTTTTAAAAAAAAAAAACTATTTTTAAAGTTTTTTTTAATTCAAAACAAATTATTTATACAAAATAACTTATTACGATTTCATTTTAAAAAACAACTTATTCAAAACAACTTATTTATGCAAAACAACTTATTTATGCAAAACAACTTATTCAAAACAGCTTATTTATGCAAACCAGCTTATTCGAAACAACTTATTTATACAAAATAGCTTATTTGTGCAAAACAGCTTATTCAAAACAACTTATTTATACAAAACAGCTTATTTGTGCAAAACAGCTTATTTATACAAAACAGCTTATTCAAAACAGCTAATTTATGCAAAAACAGCTTATTCGAAACAACTTATTTATACAAAATAGCTTATTTGTGCAAAACAGCTTATTCAAAACAACTTATTTATACAAAACAACTTATTTGTGCAAAACAGCTTATTCAAAACAGCTTATTTATGCAAAACAACATATTTATGCAAAACAACTTATTCAAAACAACTTATTTATGCAAAACAGCTTATTCGAAACAACTTGTTTATACAAAACAGCTTATTTGTGCAAAACAGCTTATTCGAAACAACTTATTTATACAAAAAAAAAACTTATTCAAAACAGCTTATTTGTGCAAAATAGCTTATTTATGAAAAAACAACTTATTTGTAATAAGTTGTTTTGCATAAATAAGCTGTTTTGAATAAGTTGTTTTGCATAAATAAGATGTTTTGCACAAATAAGCTGTTTTGAATAAGATGTTTTTGCATAAATAAGCTGTTTTTTAAAAAATATCGTGTTTTGAATAAGTTGTTTTTTAAAATAAGATCGTAATAAGCTGTTTTGCATAAATAAGCTGTTTTGAATAAGCTGTTTTGCATAGATAGGTTGTTTCGAATAAGCAGTTTTAAGAAAAGTGATCCTAATAAGTTGTTTTGCACAAATAAGCTATTTTGTATAAATAAGTTGTTTCGAATAAGATGTTTTGCATAAATAAGTTGTTTTGAATAAGTTGTTTTGCATAAATATGTTGTTTTGCATAAATAAATTGTTTTGAATAAGTTGTTTTTTAAAATGAAATCGGAATAAGCTGTTTTGTATAAATAAGCTGTTTTGAATAAACTGTTTTGCACAAATAAGCTGTTTTGTATAAATAAGTTGTTTTGAATAAGATGTTTTGCACAAATAAGCTATTTTGTATAAATAAGTTGTTTCGAATAAGCTGTTTTGCATAAATAAGCTGTTTTGACTAAGTTGTTTTTTAAAATGAAACCGGAATAAGCTGTTTTGTATAAATAAGTTGTTTTGAATAAGCTGTTTTGCACAAATAAGCTGTTTTGTATAAATAAGTTGTTTTGAATAAGCTGTTTTGCACAAATAAGCTAATTTGTATAAATAAGTTGTTTGGAATAAGCTGTTTTGCATAAATAAGCTGTTTTGAATAAGTTGTTTTGCATAAATATGTTGTTTTGCATAAATAAGTTGTTTTGAATAAGTTGTTTTTTAAAATGAAATCGGAATAAGCTGTTTTGTATCAATAAGTTGTTTTGAATAAGCTGTTTTGCACAAATAAGCTGTTTTGTATAAATAAGTTGTTTTGCCTAAATAAGCTGTTTTGAATAAGTTGTTTTTTAAAATGAAATCGGAATAAGCTGTTTGTATAAATAAGTTGTTTTGAATAAGCTCTTTTGCACAAATAAGCTGTTTTGTATAAATAAGTTGTTTCGAATAAGTTGTTTTGCATAAATAAGTTGTTTTGAATAAGTTGTTTTTTAAAATGAGATCGGAATAAGTTGTTTTGCATAAATAAGTTGTTTTGAATAAGCGGTTTTTAAAAAGTCATTCTAATAAGTTGTTTTGCATAAATAAACTATTTCGAATAAGCTATTTTGCATAAATAAACTGTTAAGAAAAAAATTATAATATGGGGCTTTATTAGGTCCACAAATAAAAAGATTTTATAGTGGGCTTGACCCCAAATAATTCTTTTCAATTATGGGGCTTTAATTTAGTGGGCTTGGTGGGGACTTTTTTAAGTGGGCTTTGAAATTTGGGGCTCTATTGACACCTCTAATTAGGAATTTAGAAGAGGAAAGAAAAATATGTGAAAATTAAGGTGAGAAAATGTTAGAAATTCTAGTTACCCTGTACAGTGAATTATGGCATCCGCATGAGTAGAGAATCCATCTTCAAAGGCAACCAAGCCATCTTCATATACACATTTAATCTAAAAAAATAAATAGAATGAAAATTATCAATAATACTAATACTATAGTAAGAAAATATATAGTAAGAAGCTAAATCCATAACAAATTTTACATACCAAAGTATGGAAACATATATTGCGAACATTTTCTAACTTCCTACCCTTCAAATCTGGTTTCGGTCTTGTTGCAACATGAACTTCCTTTGCTAGTCTTGCAATATCTCTTGAGATGTCAAATGAACTAGATCCTAGCCCAATTAAAATCACAACCTGTTAAGTAGAAATTATCAATTAGGTATCCAAAGATTGAACATCCCATAAACCACTTTAGTAAATCAAGGTCTTTTTTGTCTCGTAAGTGTAGGTCAGTTAATAAAAGATTGTGCAAATTTTACTGCTAAACAAAAATCAAGGTCTTATTTGGATTAACATGCTTAATTTAATGTTTTTCGTATAAATGTTTATGAATAAGTTATTGTTAAATTAAATTCAGACCGCTTTCATACAACGTGTTAGGGCTCGGAGAGCCACAATCCACCCCCCAAAGAAAATGTAAAAAATGTATAGAGTATATTACTAAAACACACATTTAAAAATAGAGAAACACTTGTGTGGACCAGGACCAATAATTTTGGTTTGGTCACACACACAATTTTTTTTCCTTCTCTCTCTTCTCTTCTCTCTTCTCCATTTTCTCTCTCTTCTCTCTTCTCTCTTCTCTCTTTTCTCTTTTTTCTCTTTGTGTGACCAAAGACCACTTGTGTGGACCAGGACCACACAAGATTTTCTCTTAAAAATAAATTACTTTGTGTTGGAATGTGTGTGAATATTGAAAGTTAAAAGACCAAACACGGTGTCCTATATTGTATAGAACTAGTGTGGAGTAGATTGAAAAAAAAATGGAAGTTCCACATTAGATAGATCACAAACATTAATAGTGTTTATATAATGGGAGGTGTACCTCTAAAGGAAGTACATAATTATGTGAACGAGGTAAACATAAACAATTTTTTTGAATAAAACGAAAAATTATATATTTATATATTTGAAAATGTGAAATTAAATAATTAATTTAATCATTATTAGAAAGTTTTCTTAATCCCTAAGTTTCCTAAAATATTTTGGAACACAGCTTGAAATATTCAAATGCACATTCTAAAATATTTTGATATGCAATATAATATAGATTTTTTTTTTGTTTTACAAATAGACTAGATCTAATATGTGAATTATGTTGGAACAAAATGTGTTTAACAATGAACCTTAAAGAGTTTTGATGATAACAAGGTATTAAAAATTGTAAATTGGACTAGCTAATATTTGTTCAAGTGTACAGGACCATAATTATAAAGTTACATCATCATTGGTTCTGAATGAGCAAATAAAGAGCAAAAGAAAATGAAGCTTAGATGATTCTGAAGGCAAAGCGCTCCTGAAGAAATAGCGCTCCTGAAGTAAAGCTGCTCCTGAAGAATAGTGCTTCTGAAGACAAGAGGTCCAGAAGCCACATCATCAGAAGTTGCGTCATCAGAAGCTGCAGAAGTCATATCATCAGAAGCTGCATCATCAGAAGCTGCCTCATCAAAAGCTATTTCACCAGAAGCTGAATCTCAACTGGATTTGCAAAAGATTCAAGAATTGAAGAATTATCAATGCAAAAGCTGTCCATTGGATTCGAAAACACAAACAAAGGATTAGTGGAATTTTGCAACGGTCATTTCAAAGGTGTTTGAAGGCTTGTGCTTGCATTTTGGACGAAAGCGTTGACATTGTACTTTGTACGAATTGTACAACCACGTTCTCCACTACTCTGTTTTGTGTCCACGCTTCAAGACAAGAAAACAGCTCCAGAATACGGTCTCGCCTGCATATATGTTCCTTTGGATAAGGAATGGATTTCAAATTGGTTCTTCATAGGACAACAACCAAATCAGGCAAAAGATCATTGGTGAAAGATCAAGCTTCAATAACGACTCTTTGGTGTGCTGGCAATTTCACAACATCTCTTTCACACCTCTATATAAAGGAGTGAAGACCTAGAGATTTGGTAATGCAAGAACGCTAAACGAAAGACTCACAAGATTTTCACAAGTACCAAACCTCTGCTGAAATTGTTCTGCATTCACTTAGAATTTCTGTGTCTCAAAGTCATATCTTAGAAATTCTTAAGTCCATTGAGTCTGTATCTGATTTGTATTGTGAGCACCTCTGATTGTATATCAAGTGTTCAACCTTAAACAATTTTCTGTGTAATTTTGTTTAGTTAGGAAGTCTCTTGCAGTTGTGCTTGAGCAGGAAGTCTCTTGATTGTGTTCTTGAGCAAAGGAAGTCTCTTGCTTGTGTGCTTGAGCATTGGAAGTCTCTTGCTTGTGTGCTTGAGCATTTGTAATCAGATATTACTCATAGTGAAATCTCCTTGGAAGTGCAAGGGGGACTGGACTACTTCCGGATTGTGGAAGGAACCAGTATAATTGCTTTGTGTCGTTCTTCTTCTCTCTCTCTGTTTTATTCCGCTGCATTTAGATTCTGATTATCACTTCAGAAGCTGTCTCACCTAGCTTCTGATCAGTGTGTTCAGTTTTTAAGAGAATCGAAGAATTTTTCAAAACACAATTCAACCCCCCTTCTTGTGTTTTTCTCACCTTCAATTGGTATCTAGAGCCTTGGTCTGTTGTGTAACACTTAACCGTGCAACAGTCAAAGATCTGAGAAAAACATGTCTACTCCTCCTCCTACTGGTTCTAGTGATACTAGCTATAAACATGTCTCACATGATTATAGTGATAGTAAGAAAACCAGTGTTGGAAAAGTTCCAAAGTTCAATGGAGATGCTGAAGAGTTCTCTTGGTGGAAGACCAACTTTTACAGTTACATCATGAGCCTGGATGAAGAATTATGGGATATTCTGGAAGATGGTGTTGGTGATTTAGTCCTTGATGAAGAAGGAGCTGCTGTGGATAGAAAGAAACATACTCCAGAACTGAGCAAACTTTACAAGAAGCATCATATTATCAGAGGAGCTCTTGTCACTGCCATACCCAAAGCAGAATACATGAAGATGCGTGACAAATCCACTGCTAAAGCTATGTTTGCTTCTCTCTGTTCAAATTATGAAGGAAGCAAGAAGGTCAAAGAAGCAAAGGCTCTCCTGCTTGTACATCAGTATGAGTTATTCAAGATGAAGGATGATGAAACTATTGAGGAGATGTACTCAAGGTTTCAAACCTTAGTTTCTGGGCTACAGATTCTAAAGAAGAGCTATGTTGCTTCTGATCATGTAAGCAAGATACTCAGAAGCTTACCTGCCAGATGGAGACCAAAAGTGACTGCCATTGAGGAAGCTAAAGATTTAAACACTTTAAGTGACGAAGATCTTGTTAGTTCTCTCAAAGTTCATGAGTTAAGTCTTAATGAACATGAGTCTACTAAGAAGAGTAAATCAATAGCTCTTCCATCCAAAGGCAAGTCATCAAAAGCTCTCAAAGTAGTTGAATCTGAAGAGGAAGAACAGTCAAGTTCAGATTCTGAACCAGATGCTGCTGAAATGGCCATGCTCTCAAACAGACTTCAATATCTGGCCAAGAAGAACAGAAAGTTTCTCGCCAAAAGGGGTAACTCCAGAAGCTCAAGGAAAGAAGATCAGAAGGGATGCTTCAACTGTAAGAAGCCTGGACACTTCATTGCTGAATGCCCTGATCTTCAAAGAGAAAAGTCAAAGGACAAGTCAAAGAGGTCTACATTCAAACCAAGCAAACTCAAGAAGCAGATTAAGCAGAGTTTAATGGCAACCTGGGATGATTTGGGTAGTGAATCTGAGAGGAAGCTGATGAAGATGCAAAGGTAGCTGTTGGGTTGGTAGCAACAGCAACTTCAGAAGCTGGATCAGATTCAGACTCAGAAGATGAAAACGAGGTATATTCCAAAATTCCCAGAGATGAACTTGTTGAGTCACTTAAAGAACTTCTTACACATTTTGAAGTAAGAACCAATGAGTTGAAGGATTTAAAAGAAAAATATGCTGATTTGGTACAACAGCAAAAATCAACTCTATTGGATCTGAAAGCTTCTGAACAAGGACTTAGGGGCTTTGACTTCATGTGTAAAACATATGAAGATCAGCTCAGGTTCTTATGTCAGAAGCTACAAGAAAAGTGTAATGAAAAACCTTTAAGTAACCATGAAATTGCTCTTGAAGATTTTATTATATCTGGCATTGACAGAAGCAGAGTAGCTTCTATGATTTATAGCATTTACAAGAACAATGGCAGAGGAATTGGTTTTCCAGAAGTGAAACTTGAGAAAACCAATCTAAAATCTTGTTGTGAATGCATCATGGAAGGTCTGAAAACATTCTTTGTTCCAGAAGGGGCTGAGTTGGAAACTGTTGTTCAATCAGAACCTGAAGCTTCTAGTCCTAAGGCTAAGATTACTTCAACGCCAAAGAACTCTAAGTCAAAGGCTATGATCAAATCTGATTCCAAGACTTCAAAGGTCAGGATCCTGAAAAGATCAGAACCTATTCCTCAGAGTCTGGTGAAACCAAAATCTGGGGTTCTGAAGTCTAAGTTTCAGAAGAAGATAGTTACTGCTTCTGAAGTACCAAAACCTAAGGTGATGGTTAATCAGAAGCAACTGATAAGTGCTCAAAAGTAATATATTTCATGTGTTAAAAGAGGCATTTTTAGTGACTTGTTATGCAAGTTATCTACGGAAAAGCAACCAATTGTTGTAATTATACCATTTATGCTTTATATGCCTAATTCTACCCAATTTCTGCAGGAAATGACAAGCAAGGACCAAAACTCAAGTTGTGTGAACCAAGCAAATCTCGCTTACGCGAGGTCATATCGCTTAAGCGAGATTCCTCCAGGAAGAAGCTCAACCTTCGCTTGCATCTCGCTTCCAGGGTCGCTTGTGGATTTTGGCATCTCGCTTACGCGAGATCATCTCGCTTACGCGAGATTTCTCCAGGGAACAATTGTAAATCTCGCTCCCATCTCGCTTCCAAGTCGCTCAAGCAGGATTCCAAGGCGGTTTAAGTTTCAAGCAACCTCGCTTACGCGAGGTATAACTCGCTTGAGCGAGATGCAACTTCATCAAGGAGCAGGGCTACGTGGCAGGATCTCATTGGCCATGGTTGGATATTTAGGATTCTCGCTTGAGCGAGATGTATCTCGCTTAAGCGAGATTACACGTTTTCAGCCCATTTAAATACAAGTTTTCCCTCTCTCTAGCACTATTCACTATTCCATTGAAACATTTTATACATTTCTAGAGAGAGGTTAGAGCTATTTCATAGAGAGAAACACAAAGCAAGTGATTAAGGAGTAGATTCAACCCTAGATTCATTGAGACATCAAGGATCTTGGCATGGAATCTTCATCTTTCCTTCATTCCTTGCATTAGTTTACATGTCTATGTGTAACTATCACCTTCTTTGTAGTATTGAGGTAACTATCAAGCTATTATGTAATCTTTTGATCTTTTAATATATAAGGTTCTAGCTTAATGATTCAATATTGTTGTTATTCTTGCTTTTAATGCTTTCAAAGAGATTCAAGATGATTTGGACACAAACTCTTGAATCTAGAACTAGAATAACAATCTATCTTATGTTATATCACTCTTGACAAGTTTGTAAACCTTTGATAATTACTTTTAATCAAGATTTTAATGCTTTCGGATACTTAATCAGGCTGGACACGGTCGATTAAGTTATCTGATCGACTTTGTTATCGTTTAAGGAATTTGGACACGAATGTTTAAACGCTAACTTGGAAATAACGATGTCGCTTTGGACACGAAGGATATTGTAGAAATGATTGTAATAATATTGGTTATAAAGCTAGAGTCTGTTAATCGATCGAGAGATTGCTGCTGTTATGCTTGCTCGTTATCTTATACCGCAAGCGAAATAGTTCGATCCCCTCTCGTTTTTACTTTAGTGTCAAATATGGATATAGTGTTACAAACAAACAAACAAATTATATCCAAACCCTTAATGTGAACGATTGTGTAAATGCTTATGATTAAACGTAACTCCCTGTGGAAACGATCCTATATATACTCACGTGTACATAGTTATATGACATGTAGGAAAAATCTTACATCAAAATGGCGCCGTTGCCGGGGAGTAACGGAAAATTCATTATAAGTATGGAAACAATTTTGTCATGTTAAGTCAATTTTGCACAAAATTCTTTCATGCATATACATATACACATATATCATTCATTATTTTTTATGCTAACCACCTGGTATAGTCTTGGTGAACTTTGTTTATGCGAGGTACCGTTGCTAGCGAAGACCTACAATTTGATCCTGAGATTGAGAAAACTGCTAGGTTACTTAGAGCTCAAGCAAAGGAAGCTAAGAGATTAGCCAGGCTGGCTCAGCCGGAATCTTTACTTTTTATTCCTTCTCCGTCAAGTTCGGTGCATACTATTTCACTTAGTGATTCTCCACATTCTTCACCACATTCATCTCCGAAGAGTGAACCAGAAGTAGTCATGGATCAAGAAAATGATAATGATGCTCTACCTATGTGGATTAGTCCGAGGAGACTAGCAAATCTTGGCAATCGTAATGCCAAATCAATTGAGCTGAAGTCGGGGTTGATAAACTTGATAACTCATAACCAGTTTACCGGTATGGATCATGAGGATCCATATAGACATTTAACCAACTTCTATGTTACCGCCGGTACACTTGGTGCAAAGGAAGATGAGGAAGACGGTGTGTTTGTGCAATTGTTCCCTCATTCTTTGATCGGGAAGGCTAAGGAGTGGTATCTTGATCAACCAACTTCTTTGATGGAAAATTGGGGTGAGCTAGAGAAAGCATTTCAAGAGAGGTTCTTTCCGGAGGATAGGCATCTTGAGGCTAAAACTTCAATTACAACTTTTGCTCAAGGCCAAAGTGAGTCTCTTTGTGAAGCTTGGGAGCGCTATAAGTCATTGCTAAGGAATTGTCCAAAGCATGGTTTTGATAGCCAAATGCAACTATATCTTTTTCGTCAAGGGCTACAAGACATGTCCAAGACGATGCTAGATGCAAGTGCTGGAGGTTCTATTGCTATGAAAAATCCAGCTGATGCTGTCAAAATCATTAACCAAATGGCCATCAACACAAGAAAATCTTCTCACAACCGGAGTCCTCAACAAAGGAAAACCGGTATTCTTGAACTTGAAGCAAATGATGCGGTCTTAGCTCAAAATAAGCTTCTCACTCAACAAATAGAAGCTATGCAAAAGGAGATGAGAGCTATGCCTAAACAAATTCTTGAATCTCTCAAGCAAGAAGGAGGAACCGCTCAAGTCAATACTTCTGGACTTTGTACGGGGGATCATCCAACCGGCTATTGTCCCGAACCCGGTTCTTTTGAAGAGGAAGAGGTCAACTATGTGGGAAACCAACAAAGGCCTAACCAACCACAACATTCCGGAACCTCACAACAATCCCAAAATCCGGGTACTTCCAATTCTCAAGGAAGATATCCGGCCAATCAAAACTTTCAGAGACCGTGGAGAGCACCTTACAACAATAACTACCAATATCCTCAATCAAATTTCTACCAACAACCTTTTCCCCAATTCCAACAACCCTTCAATAATCAATACCAATTCCCACCACCAAATAACCCCCAACAACCTAACAATTCCCAAAGTACCGAGGAGGTCTTGAAGCAATTCATGCAAGTGTCCATGGCTAACCAGAAAAACACCGACGCGTCGATCAAAGGCCTTGAGACACAAGTTGGTCAGTTAGCACAACAAATGGCTCAAGGTCCTCCGCAATTGGGAGCTTTCACCGCTAACACTCAACCAAATCCTAAGGAGCACCACAAGGCATAGCAGTCAAAAGCTATAGCTACAAGGAGTGGTAGAGTAGTAGGTAGAGGGGTAGGTGATGATATTGTTGTTGAAAAGAAGGAAGATGAAGTTGTTAACGAGGAGGACAAAGAGAAGTTCGAGGAGGATAGTGTAGAGATAGAGCAGGAAGTGTATATAAAGAATAAAGAAGCATTAGTTGAAAAAGAAAAAAATCAAAAAAGAGATCTAGAGTTACAAGAGGAGATGGAGAGGAAGAATAAAGATGTGGGGAAAGATAAAGGGAAGAAACAAGTAGTTGAGAAGCAAGTGGTGGCTCAACGCTTACCATACCCACATGCTCCATCGAAGAAAGACAAAGAGCGGCAATACGCAAGGTTTCTTGAACTCTTCAAGAAGTTGCAAATTGATATACCATTCTCAGAAGCCTTGGAGCAAATGCCGGTCTATGCGAAGTTCATGAAAGATATCCTTTCCAAGAAAAGAAGAATCAACGATGAAGAGACGATCCAAATCGATGCCAATTGTAGTGCTATTATTCAAAGAACAATGCCAAAGAAAGAGCAAGATCCGGGAAGAGTCACTCTACCGGTAGCTATTGGCACAACACATGTAGGTAAAGCACTACTTGATCTTGGATCAAGCATCAATCTCATGCCTTTGTCCGTTGCCAAAAGAGTTGGTGACCTTTGTATAAAGCGGACTAGGATGATGTTGCAATTGGCCGACAAATCCTTTGCAAAACCATTAGGTATGGCCGAAGATGTTCTTGTAAAAGTGGACAAATTTATTTTTCCGGCTGATTTCGTGGTTATGGATGTCGAAGAAGATGAGGATGTGCCTATCTTAATGGGAAGGAATTTCATGCAAACGGCTCGGATGATGATTGATCTTGATGATAACATCATGAAGGTCAAGGTAAATGATGAAGAGGTTACCTTCAACATCCGAGAAGCTTTGAAGTACTCGAAAGACAAGGGTGCATGTTTCAAAATGGATGCAACCGAAGAAGTCATCTTGATTACTCGAAAGCAAATGCACAATAGAACACCTCTTGAGAGTGCTTTGGTGGACGCACTCAATGCTATTGATGAAGACGAAGCAAGTGCCATTGAAGAGTGTTTGAAGGAGCTAGATTCCTTGAAGGAGGTTCTTCCTAATCAAGCCATTCTTGAAGATTTGAAGGAAGAATCCAAGGAAGAAGCAAAAGTTGATGACACCAAGGTAGAATTAAATGTTTTACCATCTAATTTGAAATATGTTTTTCTTGAGAAAGATGGTACAAAACCGGTGATCATTAGTAGCTCCTTGTCCATCGATGAAGAAACCAAGTTGGTAGAGGTTCTCAAGGCCAACAAGGAAGCAATAGGGTGGAAATTATCCGACTTGAAAGGGATAAGTCCATCTTATTGTATGCACAAGATTATGATGGAAGAAAACTTCAAGCCGGTAGCACAACCACAACGCCGCTTAAATCCAAACATGAAAGAGGTGGTGCGAAAGGAAGTAGTGAAGTTGCTTGAAGCCGGCATGATCTATCCTATCTCGGATAGTGCTTGGGTAAGCCCGGTTCAAGTAGTTCCCAAGAAAGGAGGAATGACGGTGATCACTAATGATAAAGATGAGTTGATCCCAACTAGAACCGTCACCGGATGGAGAATGTGTATAGATTATAGAAGACTCAATCAAGCAACAAGGAAGGATCACTTCCCCTTGCCCTTCATGGATCAAATGCTTGAAAGACTCTCCGGTCAATCCTTTTATTGCTTCCTAGATGGTTATTCCGGTTACAATCAAATCGCCATGAATCCAGATGATCATGAGAAGACGGCTTTCACTTGCCCCTTTGGTATTTTTGCTTATCGAAGAATGCCATTTGGCTTGTGTAATGCACCCGCAACTTTTCAACGGTGTGTTCAAGCAATCTTCTCCAAACTTATTGGAAAATGCATGAAGGTGTTCATGGATGATTTCTCGGTTTTCGGTTCGTCATTTGATACGTGTTTGAAGAGCTTGGATACCGTGCTGAAGCGGTGTATTGAAACTAGCTTGGTGCTCAATTGGGAGAAATGTCACTTCATGGTTACCGAGGGTATTGTCCTTGGTCATAAGATTTCTTCAAAGGGTATTGAGGTAGACCAAGCAAAGGTCGATGTCATAGGAAAGCTTCCTCCACCGGTAAATGTCAAAGGTGTTCGGAGTTTTCTTGGTCATGCCGGGTTCTACCGGAGGTTCATCAAAGACTTCTCAAAGATCGCAAAGCCTATGAGCAACTTGCTCAACAAAGATAAGTCTTTTGTTTTTGATAATGAATGTCTTGATGCATTTGAATCTTTAAAAGAAAAGTTGACCACCGCACCAATAATCATTGCTCCTAATTGGGATTTAAATTTTGAATTAATGTGTGATGCAAGTGATTATGCTGTTGGTGCGGTATTGGGTCAACGTAAGGACAAAATTTTTCATGCTATTCACTATGCAAGTAAGGTTTTAAATGAGGCACAAATCAATTATGCCACAACTGAAAAAGAGTTACTGGCAATAGTTTATGCAATGGAGAAATTTCGTTCTTACTTCGTAGGTTCCAAAATTGTTGTTTATACTGACCATGCAGCTATCAAGTATCTCCTTACTAAGTCCGACTCAAAGCCAAGGCTCATCCGTTGGATGTTGTTGCTTCAAGAGTTTGACTTAGAGATCAAAGATAAGAAAGGCACGGAGAATCTTGTAGCTGATCACCTTTCAAGGTTGACAAACAATGAGGTAACCAACAATGAACCGGAGGTTCGTGAAGAATTTCCAGATGAACGGTTGCTAGCAATCAATGTGAGACCGTGGTTTGCCGACTTGGTGAACTACAAAGCAACCGGGTTCATTCCGGAAGATTTTGAATGGCAACAACGCAAGAAGTTCCTTCATGATGCTAACCACTTTGTGTGGGATGAGCCTTATTTGTTCAAAATTGGAGCGGACAATCTCTTGCGAAGGTGTGTGGATGATGAAGAGGCAAAGAAGATCCTATGGCAATGTCATAATTCGCCCTATGGAGGTCACTTCAACGGGGAGAGAACAGCCGCAAAGGTACTTCAATCCGGGTTCTATTGGCCAACTTTATTCAAAGATGCCAATTTACATTGCAAGTATTGTGATGAATGCCAAAGAACCGGATCAATGTCAAAAAGAAATGAGATGCCTCTACAACTCATCCTTGAAGTGGAAGTGTTTGATTGTTGGGGAATAGATTTTGTTGGCCCTTTTCCTTCATCATATTCAAATGAGTACATCTTGGTTGCTGTTGATTATGTTTCAAAGTGGGTGGAAGCCGTGGCATCGCCTAAAGCCGATAGCAAGACGGTAGTGAAGTTCCTAAAAAAGAATATTTTCACCCGGTTTGGTACACCAAGAGTTCTCATTAGTGATGGAGGGTCACACTTTTGCAACACACAACTTGCCAAGGCCCTAGATCATTATGGAGTCAAGCACAAAGTAGCATCACCATATCATCCGCAAACGAATGGACAAGCCGAAGTTTCTAACCGGGAGGTCAAACGCATACTTGAGAAGACGGTCTCTACATCTCGGAAGGATTGGTCGGCTAAACTTGATGAAGCTTTGTGGGCATATAGGACTGCATACAAGTCTCCTATAGGCCTCACTCCTTTCCAAATGGTTTATGGCAAATCTTGTCATTTACCGGTCGAGCTCGAACATAAAGCCTTTTGGGCATTGAAGTTCCTAAACTTTGATCAAGAGAAGGCCGGTGAAAGAAGAAAAGTTCAAATGCATGAGCTTGAAGAATTGAGAAATCAAGCCTATGAATCTTCAAAGCTCTACAAAGAAAGGACCAAGAAGTATCATGACAAGAAGATCATTCTGAGACAATTCATGCCGGGACAAATGGTATTACTTTTCAATTCAAGACTGAGGTTGTTTCCGGGCAAATTGAAGTCTAAGTGGTCCGGACCTTTCATGGTTAAAGAGGTCAAACCGTACGGGGCTGTTGAACTTGAGGACCCAGTCACCAAAGCCAACTGGACTGTTAATGGGCAAAGGCTTAAGCCCTACTTCGGTGGTGAAATTGATCGGTGTTTGACGACGATTTCACTAATCGAGCCATGATTTCTTCAAAATGCGTCAAGCTAAGGACGTAAAACAAGCTCTTGCTGGGAGTCACACCCAGTTTTGTAAGTATTTTCATGTTTTAATGCATTTAAGAATAATTTCATGAGCAAAGCAAAATAGAAGCATATCTGGAGAAATCTCGCTCAAGCGAAGTTAATCTCGCTTAAGCGAGATTGTTACATTTTTGAATTGTTGGTTCTGGAGAAATCTCGCGTAAGCGAGTTAATCTCGCGCAAGCGAGATGGTTTAAAACGGTTCCCAACATTAGCCATAACTTCCCTTAACCACACACCCACTCATTTTTCCTTTGTTACGTTTTCTTTCTTTCTTCCCATAAAAATTTCTTTTTCTCTCTTCTCACACACATAAACACAAACTTCAATTCAAGCATTTCATTGCATCCATTCCATTCATCTTACAGCATTCATCATCACTAACAGGTTTGAACCCATGCCTTTACTCTGTTTTTATTTTAAAAATTTCATGTTCTTGAACATGTGTAGAATTGGCTAGGGTTAGGGTTAGTGACTTTGGTGTGTTTAGAGACTGTTCCCTTAGGTTCATAACAATGCAAATGAATCAAAATCATCACTGATTTATTTCAACATTCAATTTTGTATATTTTAACCCATTTTGAAATCTTTGAAAAATAAGGGTTTTGATTGAATGTTGAACACAAGTCTTGATTTTGGTTCCTTTTCATGAATTGGTTTGGT
This sequence comes from Medicago sativa, assembly GCF_051527215.1. Taxonomy (NCBI): domain Eukaryota; kingdom Viridiplantae; phylum Streptophyta; class Magnoliopsida; order Fabales; family Fabaceae; genus Medicago; species Medicago sativa. The sequence continues at coordinate 29,421,572 of NC_140756.1, read as the reverse complement.
TAGTAGAAGATTGAAGTTGAATCATGTTGAAAATTTTGTGTTTTTGGTTGTGTTATGCTGGAAATGGGTCATTTTTCGCAGGTGCAGAACAATCTCGCTCAAGCGAGATCCTTTACCAAAAATCTCGCGTAAGCGAGTACTCTTGTAAAATTCTGGAAAATTCTCGCTTGCCACTCGCTCAAGCGAGGCACAAGCGAGATTGTCTGTACCTAGGCCTTTGAAGTCTATTTGCCTTAACCCATTTTGATTCCATACATGTGCTAATCATTTTTCTATACTGTATATGGTTTTTCCTGGTTGTTTTGCAGATGGCACCCAAAAATCAACCAACCAAGAAACGAAAAACCACTGCTTCCTCATCCGGTGTTGTAGACCGTCCTGCACCCTTACCCAGAAACCCGGACCGTACCATTTACACGTCAAACAAAACCTATGCCAGGTTTCTCGAGCTTAAAAAAGAGAAAACTTGGCATGACAAAATTTTCCGGATTGACCCTGAGGGTGAGTATGCGGACATTGCCGCTGTGTTCACTGAGAGAAAGTGGGAGAAACTCATTAACCCCTACCCAAAAATCAACCTGGACCTTTTAAGGGAGTTCTATGCAAATTCTTTACCAGATTGTGATGCTAAGGAAATGCATGCTGCGTTTTCTTACACCACCATGGTTAGAGGAAAGACCATCCGCTTCGATAGGGATGCCATTAATGAATACTTAGGCAACCCTTACACCTTACCTGAGTCTGATGACCCTGACACACCTGCCTTGTGTCCTTATGGGGAAAGAGAGAGAGCTGCTGATTGGAACCTTGGTAAGATTGAGAGGGAGATTTTGCTTCCGGGTAGGACATATGTGGAGTCCAAAGCGGGTAACCGAAATTTGGCGGCCTTCACTGATATGAGGCCAAAAGCTGGGATTCTGTTTAAGTTCTTAGTTCATAATGTCTGGCCGAAGAGTCATGTCACCACAACTCCCAAGAAAATAATGCCTCCTCTGATTTGGCATATTTGCAAAGGAAGGCCGGTGGATCTGGCTTCGATTATTTCAAGAGAGCTGAAGCATGTAGTTCTCGGTGGTGTAGCGGGACCAGAGACTAGACTTGCTTTCCCCGGTTTTATTATGGGATTGCTGAAGCATCATGAGGTGCCAGTCACCGAACCTTTTTTAGAAGAGCTGGTTTCTCCTATTGATGATCGATACATTAGGGGCTACATCAAGAAAGCCGCCATTAAGCCATTACCCTCCTCCTCTACTGTTCCTCCACCTATACCTCCACCTGAGGATGATCCTCACCAGGACGATCCAGAGCAGGATGATCCTTATCAGAGCATGCCACAGCAGGATGCACCTCAGCAGTTTGGTACTTTTGATTTTTCATCTTTTCAGGCATATATGGCTCAGTATGAGTAGCGAGCAGTTGAGAGAGCTCAGGCACAGCAGCAGCAAGCCTTTCAGTTAGCTCAAGCACAGGAGCAGAGAGATATGCACATGATGAGCCAGATGGCAGCTGTTTTTCGCAGCAACCAGGGGATCTACTCGCATCTCTACGATGCTCATATGGACCCGAGATGTTTTGCATTCACACCTACACAGTTCACTGACTCTTGCATGTGGCCTGGGGACAGGCCAATTTACCCAGGAGGGGGCAGTGGAGCAGGTGCTGATCATGGTGTTGATGATGATACAGAGAGGACAGCCACTTTCCATCCATCTGATGACATGGGTGATGATGATGCGGCACACTGACCGCATCTTTTGGATTTTTAGAGATGTTTAGTTTGCTTTGACTCTTGTTTTGACTCTTTAGATTATGTTTTTATTTTTATGTTGGAACAATTTATTGCTTTTGAACTTTTACTTTTTGAGCACGGTTTTGGGTGTTCAATACTTTGGTTTAATTTTAATTTCGTTTTGGGTTAAATAGCTTAGCTTGTTGTTTGGTTTTTAACTTATTGCTTTGGATGAAATTTTTGATTAATCTTGCTTGTGTTTAGTCAAAAGAAAAATTGCTCATGAACATCAAAATTTAAAGTGCTCTAAGGAGCCAATTATTGAGCAAAAGCAGGTGAGTGATAATGATATGAATTGTGAGAAAGCGCAATGCCAAGGTATTGGTTTCCTGTTATTCTAGATGTTACTATGAATTTGAAATTTGTACTGTGCACAAAATATATATCATTTAAGTCTTTTCATAAACATGAATATCTTTGAACCACTTAGTACTTAACCTAAATGTGAGGTAGCTTCAATCTGTTGTATATATGCTGGAGACCGATAATCATCGTCTAACTTGTTTTAGTTATGTTAAATCTGATAATTATTTTGAACTGTTTGAAAGCATGGAAAGGATCAAGGCACTTTTTGAATCGAGAGTAACCTACTTGACCACATAAAGCCTACCTGTGAGAAGAGTGAGTATCTGATATCCCAATCTGAGCCAAATGAATCAAGTCCTCAAACATGAACTGTCAATATTCATAAGCACAATGCTTGTTGAATTTGCCTGAAATTTTTTAAAAATCCAGTTCATGGTTGAATCTTATAGGACTTTGATAATTTTACTTTGTTGAACCCTTAACCTTTTTGTACTTTGTCCCTTGCCTTAGGATAGGGGAACATTCAATTAGAGTTTTGTTGTATTCAAGTTGGGGAGGAAAAGGAGGCATTATATGTTAAGTTATGGTGAAGTTGTAAAATAACCTGACAACATTGAATCAAAGAAAAAAATTGTACATTTGAAAAAGAAAAGAAAAGAAAAGAAAAGAAAAAGAAAGAATAAGTTGTCAAGGTTATAAGTTTGATTGTTAATCACCAAAGGTTTTAATTCTTGGTAGGGAAGTATATGGATTTCAAGTTGTGATACAAAAAAATGTTCCTCTTTGATAGGCTTTCTGATCAATTGCCCCACATATGACATTTCTTTTGTAGCCCGGCCAAGTTATAACCCTTGCAAGACCTTTTGATCCATGCTTTTATGCTTTTTGAGATGATATTTGGATGGACACCTAACTTAAATAGTATGTTAGCATGATTGTTGGATGTGTGTTCATTACCTCATTCATTGTTATCATTATATTGCATTTACTTTCAAAGAAGTGTGTTAGGTGTGGTTCATAGATAGATATGTTTATACTTTGAAGTTTATGATGTGTATTTTGTGCTTAGGACTTGTTTCACATTTATAGCTGTGCTAGGAATAATGGAGAACTTCATGCTTGCCGGTGCTTTCACATTTGAATCACCACTTGAAAATTTTTATTTGATTTGAATTGTTTGGTATTGTGCTAGAAAGCTTGTCCAAAGCCTTGTTAGTTTCCTTTTGATTCTTTTGTTTGAGGACAAACAAAAAGCTAAGTTGGGGAGAGTTTGATAAGTGCTCAAAAGTAATATATTTCATGTGTTAAAAGAGGCATTTTTAGTGACTTGTTATGCAAGTTATCTACGGAAAAGCAACCAATTGTTGTAATTATACCATTTATGCTTTATATGCCTAATTCTACCCAATTTATGCAGGAAATGACAAGCAAGGACCAAAACTCAAGTTGTGTGAACCAAGCAAATCTCGCTTACGCGAGGTCATATCGCTTAAGCGAGATTCCTCCAGGAAGAAGCTCAACCTTCGCTTGCATCTCGCTTCCAGGGTCGCTTGTGGATTTTGGCATCTCGCTTACGCGAGATCATCTCGCTTACGCGAGATCATCTCGCTTACGCGAGATTTCTCCAGGGAACAATTGTAAATCTCGCTCCCATCTCGCTTCCAAGTCGCTCAAGCAGGATTCCAAGGCGGTTTAAGTTTCAAGCAACCTCGCTTACGCGAGGTATAACTCGCTTGAGCGAGATGCAACTTCATCAAGGAGCAGGGCTACGTGGCAGGATCTCATTGGCCATGGTTGGATATTTAGGATTCTCGCTTGAGCGAGATGTATCTCGCTTAAGCGAGATTACACGTTTTCAGCCCATTTAAATACAAGTTTTCCCTCTCTCTAGCACTATTCACTATTCCATTGAAACATTTTATACATTTCTAGAGAGAGGTTAGAGCTATTTCATAGAGAGAAACACAAAGCAAGTGATTAAGGAGTAGATTCAACCCTAGATTCATTGAGACATCAAGGATCTTGGCATGGAATCTTCATCTTTCCTTCATTCCTTGCATTAGTTTACATGTCTATGTGTAACTATCACCTTCTTTGTAGTATTGAGGTAACTATCAAGCTATTATGTAATCTTTTGATCTTTTAATATATAAGGTTCTAGCTTAATGATTCAATATTGTTGTTATTCTTGCTTTTAATGCTTTCAAAGAGATTCAAGATGATTTGGACACAAACTCTTGAATCTAGAACTAGAATAACAATCTATCTTATGTTATATCACTCTTGACAAGTTTGTAAACCTTTGATAATTAATTTTAATCAAGATTTTAATGCTTTCGGATACTTAATCAGGATGGACACGGTCGATTAAGTTATCCGATCGACTTTGTTATCGTTTAAGGAATTTGGACACGAATGTTTAAACGCTAACTTGGAAATAACGATGTCGCTTTGGACACGAAGGATATTGTAGAAATGATTGTAATAATATTGGTTATAAAGCTAGAGTCTGTTAATCGATCGAGAGATTGCTGCTGTTATGCTTGCTCGTTATCTTATACCGCAAGCGAAATAGTTCGATCCCGTCTCGTTTTTACTTTAGTGTCAAATATGGATATAGTGTTACAAACAAACAAACAAATTATATCCAAACCCTTAATGTGAACGATTGTGTAAATACTTATGATTAAACGTAACTCCCTGTGGAAACGATCCTATATATACTCACGTGTACATAGTTATATGACATGTAGGAAAAATCTTACATCAGCAACCCAACTCACAGCACAAGGTACAAGAAGTGAAGAGTAAAGCCTTAAGTACTAACCTTCCAGGACCCATAGAACAATGGGTACCTAAATCAAAAAATGTCAATGATGCAGGTATGTCTAAGAGCAGTGCCAAAGCAAAGATCATGGTACCTAGACAGCGGTTGCTCAAGACACATGACAGGAGACAAGTCCATGTTCCTCAGCCTAACAATGAAAGAGGGAGGAAATGTGAAATTTGGAGGCAACCAGTCAGGCAAGATCATAGGTACAGGAACTATTGGTAACTCCTCTACCTCAATTAATAATGTATGGTTGGTAGATGGTCTTGAACATAACCTTTTGAGCATCAGTCAATTTTGTGATAATGGTTATGATGTGCTTTTTGAAAAACCCAACTGTACAGTAATCAACAAGGAAGACAAATCCATTGTGTTCAAGGGAAAGAGAGTTGACAATGTCTATAAAATCAATTTTTCTGAACTGGCTGATCAGAAGGTGGTTTGCCTACTATCAGTGAATGATAAGAAATGGATGTGGCACAGAAGGTTGGGACATGCTAACTGGAGGTTAATCTCTAAGCTTAGTAAGTTACAACTTGTGAAAGGGCTACCAGACATTGACTATCATTCAGATGCACTCTGTGGTGCATGTCAGAGAGGGAAAATTGTGAAATCATCTTTTAAAACTAAAGACATTGTTTCAACCTCAAGACCTTTAGAATTACTCCATATTGATTTATTTGGACCAGTGAGTACTGCATCCCTATATGGAAGTAGATATGGATTAGTCATTGTTGATGATTACAGCAGATGGACTTGGGTGAAATTCATAAAGAGTAAAGATGTTGCGTGTGATGTATTCAGTAGCTTCTGCACTCAAATTCAATCTGAAAAAGAATCAAAAATTTTGAAAGTCAGAAGTGATCATGGTGGAGAATTTGAAAATGAGCCATTTGAAGCTTTTTGTGAAAAACATGGAATTTTCCATGAGTTCTCTTCTCCTAGAACACCACAACAAAATGGGGTTGTAGAGAGAAAGAATAGAACTTTACAAGAAATGGCTAGAACCATGATTCATGAAAACAATTTACCAAAACATTTTTGGGCAGAAGCAGTGAATACAGCATGCTATGTTCAAAACAGGATCTATATTAGACCTATTTTGGAGAAAACAGCATATGAACTCTTTAAAGGAAGAAAACCCAATATCTCTTACTTTCATCAATTTGGATGTACATGTTACATTCTGAACAACAAGCTCTACCTAAAGAAATTTGATGCCAAGGCCCAAAGAGGAATCTTTTTAGGTTACTCTGAAAGGTCAAAGGCATACAGAGTGTATAATTCAGAAACACTCTGCGTTGAAGAATCTATGCACGTTAAATTTGATGACAAGGAGCTTGAAGATAAAACTTCAAAGCAAGGTGAAAGTTTTGCAGAGATACAGGTTCCTGAAGCTACTCCAGAACCTGATCAGATAGCTGAGTCTGAAGATAGTCCAGAAGCTGAACCCACATCAGAAGCACAAGATGAAGCTGCTTCTGATGAAGCACAAGATGGCTCACATCAAGCAGATCCTCCCAGAAACACATTCAAACACAAGTCTTCACATCCTGAGGAGCTAATCATTGGAAACAAAGATAGTCCAAGAAGAACAAGATCACATTTCAGACAAGAGGAGTCAATGATTGGACTAATCTCAATGATTGAACCTACAACAGTTGATGAAGCACTTTCAGATGATGGATGGATCCTAGCTATGCAAGAAGAGTTGAATCAATTTCAAAGAAATGATGTGTGGGATCTGGTACCCAAACCTCAGCACAAGAACATTATTGGAACAAAATGGGTATTCAGAAACAAGCTGAATGAGCAAGGTGAAGTAACAAGAAACAAAGCCAGGCTTGTTGCACAAGGGTATAGTCAACAAGAAGGCATTGATTACACTGAAACGTTTGCTCCAGTTGCAAGATTGGAAGCAATCTGGTTACTTCTTTCCTATGCAGTTAATCATGGCATAATATTATATCAAATGGATGTCAAGAGTGCTTTTCTAAATGGTGTCATAGAAGAAGAAGTGTATGTCAAGCAACCTCCTGGATTTGAGGATATTAAATATCCTGACCATGTTTTTAAACTGAAGAAATCACTATATGGCTTGAAACAAGCTCCCAGAGCTTGGTATGATAGACTAAGTAATTTCTTAATCAAAAATGACTTTAAAAGAGGACAGGTTGATACTACACTCTTCAGAAGGACCCTTGGGAAAGATATTCTTGTTGTGCAAATATATGTTGATGATATAATATTTGGTTCTACTAATGCATCTCTTTGCAAGGAATTTTCTGAGTTGATGCAGGATGAATTTGAAATGAGCATGATGGGAGAGCTGAAGTTCTTCCTTGGCATTCAAATCAATCAATGCAAAGATGGAGTCTATGTTCATCAATCAAAGTACACAAAGGAGCTTCTGAAGAAGTTCAAACTTGAAGATTGTAAAGTGATGAACGCTCCAATGCACCCCACGTGCAACTTAAGCAAAGAAGATGAAGGAGCTAAAGTAGATCAGAAGCTGTATAGAGGTATGATTGGTTCTTTGTTATACCTCACTGCATCTAGGCCAGATATTTTATTCAGTGTATGCTTGTGTGCAAGATTCCAATCAGATCCTAAAGAATCTCATATGACTGCTGTCAAGAGAATCTTCAGGTATTTGAAAGGAACAACTAATCTTGGACTCCTTTATAGGAAATCCTTAGATTATAAGCTAATTGGATTCTGTGATGCTGATTATGCTGGTGATAGGATTGAAAGAAAGTCAACCAGTGGCAATTGTCAATTTCTAGGTGATAATCTTATATCCTGGGCTAGCAAAAGACAAACAACTATTGCTATGTCTACAGCAGAAGCAGAATACATTTCAGCTGCAAGTTGTTGTACACAACTACTCTGGATGAAACATCAGTTGGAAGATTATCAGATAACTGCTAACAGTATTCCCATTTATTGTGATAATACTGCTGCTATTTGTTTGTCTAAAAATCCAATTTTGCATTCAAGAGCGAAGCACATTGAAATCAAACACCATTTTATTAGAGATTATGTTCAAAAAGGAATTTTAGATATACAATTCATTGATACTGAAAATCAATGGGCTGATATATTTACTAAGCCTTTAACTGTTGAAAGATTTGATTTTATAAAGAAAAATTTGAACATGCACTTTGTATCTGATTAAATGCTTGCTTGCTCCTGAATAGGATTTTAGGTTCTGAAGTTAGTTCAGAAGCGGTAGTCCATCAGAAGCTCTTTATTGAGGTTCTGAGGAAAACTCGCTTCTGATGATGACGTCAGCATCTGAAGTCCAGAAGCTGGATTTGTTGCTTCTGAATAGTTGAATTAGTGGAAACGTTGGAAGTTACCTTTTAAAAAGTAACTTCTGGCCCACTAACTTGGTAGTCACTCTGTGAACTTCTTACGTGGCCTGTATGTGTTGGTGTATAACTAAAAGGGCAATGATGATTTAATAGCTTTGAGCGTACTTTTCACGCGCCCCCAATTTTGTCATTAATGTTATGTTTGTTTGTCTCTTTTGAATTGCAATCGTTTTACTTTTAACACTTTGACAATTCACACACTACTCACTCACAACAAACACATTTGCTCTCAAACCTCTTGCGAAGTAAGCGCATTCTCTCAAACTTAGAACCCTAAAATCTTCATCTTCTTCAAATCTTCTTCAATCATCAAATGGCATCATCAAGCTCAAAAGTTTCAGAATCTACATCAAACAAGCAAAGCGTATCAGAATCTGGGTCCATCTACAAAGAGAAGACTATGGATATTCCATGGAAATCCTTAATCGTCCAAGTAGAATCACCAGTGGACTTCACTTCACTCAAGAAGTACGAAGTGGACATGGAAGGCTACGTAGAAACTCAGAAACTGTCTGGCTACTTCAACATGCTAAATGGGCCAACATTTGTGAACTTGGTCAAAGATTTCTGGTTAAGGGCTGAAATTGTCAATAGAAAGCCTGTGAAGGCAGCAGATAAACCAGCTGGGTCGAAGAAAGGAAAGAAGGAGATTGAGTTGAATCCCACTTCCTTCAGTAGCCTTGAGATAAGGTCTGAAGTGATGGGTATTCCCATAATCATCACAGAGGAGATAGTTGCTAAAGCTTGTAGAATGGATGCAGAAGGAAGGTTTCAAGAAATTGTTAAGAAGGATGATGTCCTTCTGCAAAACTACTACAACACTCTTCTGGGTGGTAACAAAGATGCTAAGCCTTCTGAAATGGAGATTCACAATAGAATGTTGGTGAAATTCAGCAATGATTGCTTCTTTCAAAGAGCAGGTGGGTCTGATCAACCCAACAACCAACAGAAGCTAGCAATCTATTTCATGACCAATCTGGAAAAGATAAACTTTCCAAGATATGTATTGGATCATCTCTGCTGGGCTATTAATGAAAGCACAGTCAAAGGAAGGAAACAAGTGCCCTATGGAAGATTGCTCTCTGAGATCTTTTATCAAGGGAAAGTGCTGGATTTGTTGAGAAGAACAAGGGATGCTTCTGATAAATGCTTCGAAGTTTCTACTGCAGAGAAGACTATCAGTAGCAAGACTTTGCATTCAATGCACTTTTTCAAGACAGCTCCTAAAGATGAGAAATGGTTGGAGTTGACCACAGAAGAATCTGAGATTATCAGGGACTTTCCTTCCATAGTTAAGGAAAGTAATCCTGAACACTTAGCTAGATTAGTAGCTGAGTACGTCTTGGAGGAAGATACGAGGTCTCAGGAGGAAGCTGCTCTTGCTAAAGGGAAAGGCAAGAAGGCCAAAGCAGTTGCTGTGTCAGAAGCTGCTGTTTCTGATGCACCTAAAGGGAAAAGGGCCAGAACTAGTTCTGAATCTGATGCTGCTCCTACTAAAGGAAAGAAGGCCAGAACCAGTACTGAGTCAGAAGCTGCTATTGCTAAAGTTGCTAAGTCTGAAGCTAAACCTGTTTCTATCAAGGATAAAGGAAAGATGCAGAAGATTGGTGCTGCTTCTATTCCTCAGAAGAGAAGAAAAGGTAAGGCAGACTTGGTAATCACTCAAGAGCAGCTGGAGGAAGCTCTTGAAGAAATGGAGAAAGAAGAGGCTGATCCCAAGCTGAAGAAGAAGAAGGCTCCCCTTCAACTTGTGAGTCCTATGGTTGAGATGACTCCAATAAGGAAAAGGATGGCAGATGAACGTGCTTCTGAACTTATTTCAGACAAAAAGGATCTAAAAGCACAATACACTCATCAAAGAGATGAAAAGCTCAAGGCCTTGGGTATGGAAGATTGTGATAAGTACTTCAAAAAGAAATTGGCTGAAGTAAGAGCCATTGCTGGTAAATCTTCTGAAGACAATGAGGATGAAGAAATGATGATATTTATGGAGAATGCTCCAGAAGAGGGAACTTCAGAAGTAGTTCCTCAAGCTGCTAGTCCACAGAAGATCACTTCTGAAGCTGGCCCTGCAGATCAGGTAATTCAGATTCCAGTCACCTCTCTCCCCATTTCACCTTCTTCACCATCAGTACCTGAACCAATAGAAGACACTTCTGTCTTAGACAATCTTGCTCTCCATTACTCAGGTGAGTTACCCATAGACAAATCTACTTCAGAAAAGGCCTCTGAAGCAACTCCAGAAGCAGCTGCTTCTGAAAATGTTGTTTCAGAAAACCCCCATCAACAAACACCTGAACCACATAAACCCACAACACCCCCACAATCACCAACAGCTACCATTGACCCCCAACTCAACACTCAAACATCAACTTCACCACAACAACCACCAACTGAAATTGAACACTCCCCACAACCAACTCCCATGGATGTTGACAACTCTCTAGTCAATGTTCAAGCCTCAACCTCCCCTCAAGCCTCTGACCAGCCTTCGTCTTCAAACACACAAACACACTTTACCATTCCAATTCCTAACCCTTTTCAAGATTTGGAAATCAGTGATTCTGATCTTGAAATCCTTGAACAACCACCCTCAAACATCCTGGAATCTGGATATATTAATTCTGAGCTTCTCTCAATCCTGAGTCAGATACATAATCTTGTGGATCAACGAAGGACAATTGATCTCACAAGTGCATATGAAGACTCCTGGGCATCTCTTCAGAACCGGGCAACTGAGCTAATTGAAAGCATAAGGGCTAAGTGCATCAGAAGCAAGGAAGCTTCTGTCAGGAAGTTAATGGAGCATCTGAATCAGAGTCTCAGAGTAAGAAGTTCTACACTGCTCCTGGCAAACCAGCCTTTCTTCTTAGAAACGGATTACTTGACCAGAGAAGCAAGGTTGTGTAAGCTTCTGAAGAAACAGATGGCACAGCAGCAGCAAGAAGCTAAGGAAAGGGAACAGGCTCTTCTCCAGAGGCAACAACAGCTTGAAGAACTGTTGCAGAAGAAGATTGAAGAAATGGAGGAGATGAAGAAACAACATCAAACCAACCCTTAGTTGCACACCCTTGTGTTTTTCTTTATGTTTGTTGTTTGTTTTAAATTCCTAGTCCTTGCTTCTGAAACCATTCTGTTTTAATTCTCTTTGCTTCTGAATGCTTACTGCTTCTGACTGCTTACTGCTTCTGATAATTGGATATTCATGCTCATATATTTTGATCTGCTTTGTTTAATTAATTTCTTGTATACTCTTTTTTGTTTGAGTTTTTTTTCTCAAATCTTTTTGTATTTTATGCTTATTTGTTTATTTCATTTTTTTTTGATAATGACAAAAGGGGGAGTATATGTGACAAGTATTTAAAGGCTCTGAGCCCCATTAATGGCATTTGAAATTTTTGAAAAACTTCTATCATTTTTTTTACCTTATTGGTATAAGCTATGAACGAACGAAGAAGTATCAAAATTCAAGTAAAATTAATTGAACCATTCTTCTTTTCTATAAGTTAATTCTTTCAATGATTCAATTTTTTTTAAAAAAAAAAAAAAAAAAAAAAAACTCTGATAATTTTATTGTGCGAAAAATGAATTTAATTAACCTGGATAGAACTTAGGGGGAGCTTACAAACCTCACCTTAAAGACTATCAGACTCAGGGGGAGTTTGAGCTTACAAACCTCAGATTCTGAGCTTACAAACCTCAGAACCCCAAAGTCAACTTGTTAATTAGATTAACAACAATTGATCAATTTTAAATACTTTTGTTTGTCATCATCAAAAAGGGGGAGATTGTTGGAACAAAATGTGTTTAACAATGAACCTTAAAGAGTTTTGATGATAACAAGGTATTAAAAATTGTAAATTGGACTAGCTAATATTTGTTCAAGTGTACAGGACCATAATTATAAAGTTACATCATCATTGGTTCTGAATGAGCAAATAAAGAGCAAAAGAAAATGAAGCTTAGATGATTCTGAAGGCAAAGCGCTCCTGAAGTCAAGCTGCTCCTGAAGAAATAGCGCTCCTGAAGTAAAGCTGCTCCTGAAGAATAGTGCTTCTGAAGACAAGAGGTCCAGAAGCCACATCATCAGAAGCTGCGTCATCAGAAGCTGCAGAAGTCATATCATCAGAAGCTGCATCATCAGAAGCTGCCTCATCAGAAGCTATTTCACCAGAAGCTGAATCTCAACTGGATTTGCAAAAGATTCAAAAATTGAAGAATTATCAATGCAAAAGCTGTCCATTGGATTCGAAAACACAAACAAAGGATTAGTGGAATTTTGCAACGGTCATTTCAAAGGTGTTTGAAGGCTTGTGCTTGCATTTTGGACGAAAGCGTTGACATTGTACTTTGTACGAATTGTACAACCACGTTCTCCACTACTCTGTTTTGTGTCCACGCTTCAAGACAAGAAAACAGCTCCAGAATACGGTCTCGCCTGCATATATGTTCCTTTGGATAAGGAATGGATTTCAAATTGGTTCTTCATAGGACAACAACCAAATCAGGCAAAAGATCATTGGTGAAAGATCAAGCTTCAATAACGACTCTTTGGTGTGCTGGCAATTTCACAACGTCTCTTTCACACCTCTATATAAAGGAGTGAAGACCTAGAGATTTGGTAATGCAAGAACGCTAAACGAAAGACTCACAAGATTTTCACAAGTACCAAACCTCTGCTGAAATTGTTCTGCATTCACTTAGAATTTCTGTGTCTCAAAGTCATATCTTAGAAATTCTTAAGTCCATTGAGTCTGTATCTGATTTGTATTGTGAGCACCTCTGATTGTATATCAAGTGTTCAACCTTAAACAATTTTCTGTGTAATTTTGTTTAGTTAGGAAGTCTCTTGCAGTTGTGCTTGAGCAGGAAGTCTCTTGATTGTGTTCTTGAGCAAAGGAAGTCTCTTGCTTGTGTGCTTGAGCATTGGAAGTCTCTTGCTTGTGTGCTTGAGCATTTGTAATCAGATATTACTCATAGTGAAATCTCCTTGGAAGTGCAAGGGGGACTGGACTACTTCCGGATTGTGGAAGGAACCAGTATAATTGCTTTGTGTCGTTCTTCTTCTCTCTCTCTGTTTTATTCCGCTGCATTTAGATTCTGATTATCACTTCAGAAGCTGTCTCACCTAGCTTCTGATCAGTGTGTTCAGTTTTTAAGAGAATCGAAGAATTTTTCAAAACACAATTCAACCCCCCTTCTTGTGTTTTTCTCACCTTCAAATTATTTGTTCCCAAAGTAATATTTGAATTATTTATTCCCAAAGTTTCTCATATATTAATTGTGAATTTTCTCTATAAATAGAGAGCTTACATAATTCATTCCACACACCGAAAAAGACTTCTAAAAATCTTTTTCTTCTTTTCTTCCTTTTTGGTTTGTGTTGGCGAGTATTTCTTCTCTACATCTCCTTAATTAAGAGTGTTCTTACGAAATTAATAGTGTTCATAAGATCATATACCATTTCTAGATATAATGTCTCTTCGAAATTAAGAATGGTCTTAAGAGAATAGTCTTCGATAATTTATGTCCCTTCAAAGTAAAAAATATTTTTAAGATCATAGTTCATTTTGTCACAAAACATCTTAAAAAGAGCGGATTGGTCGTAACTCAACATAGTTCCGTAAATAAAAATTCTTTTTCAAATTGACTTTGGAAATTCAATACAACAGTTTAGAAATAAAAAATCAACACTTTATATCCTATTATTCTTGTATGTGTTACGGTAACACTTCATGTCGCTCGGAACACGCAGAGAACTATTTTAAATTAAGGAAAATGCTTTATTACACGACAGAAACCATGCACGAGAAACCCACGAAGCTATTACCACCCTTGGATGTTTTTATTTCCATTAACTAATTATATTCTCTCACCCCATGTTTTCCTTTCCACCGCTTGATGTCCACAAATTCCGCTCGTGTGCTTTCGTCTCGTACTATTCAGCACTACTGTTAAATTAATTAGTATACGTTGTTTTCAAAAACAATGGTAGAGGCGATAAAAATAGGCTTAAATGTTGTTTTAACCCTTAATTTCAAATGTGTAATTTTAAAATGACATGTCTTGTCTTTATTGGCCAAATTGGTTTGAAGGATTATTTATATATTGGAAAAAAATAACTAACGTAATGAATAAAAAAGTTGGTCACGTGATTAGTGATTACATAATCTTTTTTTTTTTTTTTTTTTTGGAGAATTTACATAATCAATTAAAAACATACCTTGAACATTCATGACTAAGTTGAAGGCATACTTTTGTATATGTGAAAGGATCTAAGTGTAACTTTTGATTATATTTGTAATGTTTCGCCTATTTGCATACATGTTTTCCATTTTAGCCTATTCAATCAAGTAATCTGAAGAAAAAGTAAACACAAAATGAATATGATGTACCTGGTCTTTGAAAGAATGAGGAACTCTGTAATTATGAGAATGCATTTGAAAGCCACTAAAGTTTTCAATACCAGGAACCAAAGCAAGTCTCGGTTCCACAAAATGACCTGAACACACAATAACCGCTTCAAACACTTCTTGACTCACTGAGTCACCACCCCTTGACTCAACCACCCACTCCTTCCCTCCTTTCCTCTCAACTTTCACCACCTCCGTTTCAAATCGGGTCAACCCGTGTATCCCAAACTCACCAGCAAAATCCTCCAAAAAACGAAGCACTTCTTCATGACCCGGAAACGTTCTTGGATCACCGGATTCTCGCTTGAACAAAGGGTAATCTAAGAACCCCATGATATGTCTTGGAAGATTGGTGCGTAGTGAGAGATACACACTGCTGTGAACTGTTTCTCTGGTTGGGTCTATGCTTAGAGGATCAGAGTCTGATTTATGGGTGTACATCCAGGTTCCTCCGACGCGGTTGTTCTTCTCAAAAACGACGACGTTGTGGCCTTCTTGCTGTAGCTCCTTGGCGGCAACCATACCGGAGACTCCGGCGCCAATCACTGCAACTTTAACCATCAAGACAAGATTGTTTTAGTCAAAGCTCAGAGACACTGTTCTATCACGTTCTTAACATGAGAGAAAACATATTCTAATGAAGTGATTAACAAGCGATCCAGCTTGTCATACTCATGGTTAGGTGGGATTCTACATGTGGGCCCTACTTTAAAAAATCATTCAAAAACTTTTAACATTATGAATTAAGGTCTTTTTTTTTAATAACATTAATTAAGGTCTTGTTCCGGTGATTTTTGGTTTGTCATATACATACTAGAAGTTCATTTTTCATCTCTCACAAATATTCATGGATGTGTAATCAATCTCAATGAATGATTAAAGATTGAATTACAAAATTGTTTGTTAACACTCTATTGCACAGGTAATTGAAACTCTGCTTCTACAAAATATAACTTCTATTGCACAGGTATTTTGTCTGGGCAAATGTTTAAGCTTTTGAAAGATGGAGTTAATCAATCTTTTTTTTTGTCTGGGAAAATGTTTAAGTTTTCGTAAGCTAACGTTAGTATTCAAGTAACTGGCGGAAGCTTGAGGGGTTCTAGAAGCTTTGAAATGAATTCAAGTGAATTATCTAACCAATATCGTGGTGGAATCGGATGCTAAGCTGGTGGTAGATGTGATTATTGAGAAGAAGACGATTAGAAGCTATTGGGGAATGGTAGCCACTCCCTCCTGCTATTGCTCACCATATCCAAAAAGATATGGCAAATCTTGTTTCTTATTAATGTTGATTTTGTTCCAAAAAAAAAAAGTAATGGCATAGAAGCCGCATGTCATTCTGGACATATATGTTTATCATGTAAATTCTGGGCAAATTTTGTTCATGTTCTCCTATTTTCATTACTGTTCATGTAATTTCTGGAGATGCTTCATTAGTGTTTATCTTGTTCAAGTTTTGTTGGTAAATGTTGTTGTAGTTTCTGGAAAAATGGTAAACTTGTTTTTCTGAAAAATTGTTATTTAATCATTTGGTGGGGTAGAGTTTTTTGTTTCCCAATACCAATCAAAAAGTTTCAACCCTTACCAAGTAATAGATCTCAGCCATCCAAATAAACAACTATTAAATCTATGGCTCTTGTTAAACTTTCCCATACTAAACCCCACCCAAAGATTAAAGATTGAATTAAAAGGTTGTTTGTTAACACTATTACATAGGTAACTGAAACTTTGTTTCTTCAATTATAATTTTATGAGATTTCATGTTTTTTCTTCAATTTATTTTGTTGATTTCATTTGGGAACAATTCACAAATTTGTTGTTTAAAGTTTATAATTTTAGAGGTTTATGTGAATTGAGTTTATTGTAGCACATGTAAGCCACGTAAACCCAGTTTACGCGTACTACCGTTAACTCAATTTACATGAATTACATAAATTGAGTTTAAGTAGGTTAGGTAAACATAATTTGCAAACTCCACTTTAGTTTAGATAACGTGCAACATTATTAAACCAACTTATCAGCTTCACGAGGTGGCTCATCGACAGGCCCCTGCTCTAAAGAAGTAAGTTGTTTGTCACGATTTGACGTGTAGACGCGCGGTCATCCTAACATGCTTGTCTCCATGAGTAGTAAATGTATGTGCCATGCCTGCACATTAAAGAATGTTCTTGAGCGAATTTAACATCATCAGAGCAATAATTATTTGGCCTCCTAAAAAAACATCATTGGAGAAATAACAATTACACAAATATTTCATGGTTGCTTATTTAAATCATCCTTAGGTTAATCATATCATAACAAACATAGCAGTAACATAGGGGCAAGCAGTATTTGAAAAACACACCGGAGGGAGGGAGGAAAGGAGAGGGAGACTTTTGTTTATTTATAGTTTTTTTTTAGCAGTTGTTTTTAGTTACAACTTACGACTAAAATTATTTGTCAAAATTATTTTGATGGGTCTGATGGAAGCTTCTAGGGTGATACAAAAATATTCAAACACTAACATTGGAGACGATACTAACATGTCAACGTCAGTAAAAGTTTAAAAATATTGTATAAATGAATGTAACAATGTTGTGTCGTGTCAAAGTCCGACGACATTGTTTACAATATAGAGTACTAATAAAGAAGAGAAAAGAACAATAGCAACTAGAATTTTCTTAGAATGAGCAAAAACTTCATAAAACAAACATTAATCTAAAAATATATAGTGAAATATAAATAGACTAAATCACTCTTATCTCAATTATAACAAAAGTTCCATTACATATTATTTAATGGACATAAACACATGTCAGACTCAACACATTTCGGTGCTACAAATGATAATAACCAATGTTCAAGGAGCACATAAATTTACACATATGCATGTACTGTTGGAACAAAATGTGTTTAACAATGAACCTTAAAGAGTTTTGATGATAACAAGGTATTAAAAATTGTAAATTGGACTAGCTAATATTTGTTCAAGTGTACAGGACCATAATTATAAAGTCACATCATCATTGGTTCTGAATGAGCAAATAAAGAGCAAAAGAAAATGAAGCTTAGATGATTCTGAAGGCAAAGCGCTCCTGAAGTCAAGCTGCTCCTGAAGAAATAGCGCTCCTGAAGTAAAGCTGCTCCTGAAGAATAGTGCTTCTGAAGACAAGAGGTCCAGAAGCCACATCATCAGAAGCTGCGTCATCAGAAGCTGCAGAAGTCATATCATCAGAAGCTGCATCATCAGAAGCTGCCTCATCAGAAGCTATTTCACCAGAAGCTGAATCTCAACTGGATTTGCAAAAGATTCAAGAATTGAAGAATTATCAATGCAAAAGCTGTCCATTGGATTCGAAAACACAAACAAAGGATTAGTGGAATTTTGCAACAGTCATTTCAAAGATGTTTGAAGGCTTGTGCTTGCATTTTGGACGAAAGCGTTGACATTGTACTTTGTACGAATTGTACAACCACGTTCTCCACTACTCTGTTTTGTGTCCACGCTTCAAGACAAGAAAACAGCTCCAGAATACGGTCTCGCCTGCATATATGTTCCCTTGGATAAGGAATGGATTTCAAATTGGTTCTTCATAGGACAACAACCAAATCAGGCAAAAGATCATTGGTGAAAGATCAAGCTTCACTAACGACTCTTTGGTGTGCTGGCAATTTCATAACGTCTCTTTCACACCTCTATATAAAGGAGTGAAGACCTAGAGAATTGGTAATGCAAGAACGCTAAACGAAAGACTCACAAGATTTTCACAAGTACCAAACCTCTGCTGAAATTGTTCTGCATTCACTTAGAATTTCTGTGTCTCAAAGTCATATCTTAGAAATTCTTAAGTCCATTGAGTCTGTATCTGATTTGTATTGTGAGCACCTCTGATTGTATATCAAGTGTTCAACCTTAAACAATTTTCTGTGTAATTTTGTTTAGTTAGGAAGTCTCTTGCAGTTGTGCTTGAGCAGGAAGTCTCTTGATTGTGTTCTTGAGCAAAGGAAGTCTCTAGCTTGTGTGCTTGAGCATTGGAAGTCTCTTGCTTGTGTGCTTGAGCATTTGTAATCAGATATTACTCATAGTGAAATCTCCTTGGAAGTGCAAGGGGGACTGGACTACTTCCGGATTGTGGAAGGAACCAGTATAATTGCTTTGTGTCGTTCTTCTTCTCTCTCTCTGTTTTATTCCGCTGCATTTAGATTCTGATTATCACTTCAGAAGCTGTCTCACCTAGCTTCTGATCAGTGTGTTCAGTTTTTAGGAGAAAAGAAGAATTTTTCAAAACACAATTCAACCCCCCTTCTTGTGTTTTTCTCACCTTCAATTGGTATCTAGAGCCTTGGTCTGTTGTGTATCACTTAACCGTGCAACAGTCAAAGATCTGAGAAAAACATGTCTACTCCTCCTCCTACTGGTTCTAGTGATACTAGCTATAAATATGTCTCACATGATTATAGTGATAGTAAGAAAACCAGTGTTGGAAAAGTTCCAAAGTTCAATGGAGATGCTGAAGAGTTCTCTTGGTGGAAGACCAACTTTTACAGTTACATCATGAGCCTGGATGAAGAATTATGGGATATTCTGGAAGATGGTGTTGGTGATTTAGTCCTTGATGAAGAAGGAGCTGCTGTGGATAGAAAGAAACATACTCCAGAACTGAGGAAACTTTACAAGAAGCATCATATTATCAGAGGAGCCCTTGTCACTGCCATACCCAAAGCAGAGTATATGAAGATGAGTGACAAATCCACTGCTAAAGCTATGTTTCCTTCTCTCTGTTCAAATTATGAAGGGAGCAAGAAGGTCAAAGAAGCAAAGGCTCTCCTGCTTGTACATCAGTATGAGTTATTCAAGATGAAGGATGATGAAACTATTGAGGAGATGTACTCAAGGTTTCAAACCTTAGTTTCTGGGCTACAGATTCTAAAGAAGAGCTATGTCGCTTCTGATCATGTAAGCAAGATACTCAGAAGCTTACCTGCCAGATGGAGACCAAAAGTGACTGCCATTGAGGAAGCTAAAGATTTAAACACTTTAAGTGTCGAAGATCTTGTTAGTTCTCTCAAAGTTCATGAGTTAAGTCTTAATGAACATGAGTCTACTAAGAAGAGTAAATCAATAGCTCTTCCATCCAAAGGCAAGTCATCAAAAGCTCTCAAAGTGGTTGAATCTGAAGAGGAAGAACAGTCAAGTTCAGATTCTGAACCAGATGCTGCTGAAATGGCCATGCTCTCAAACAGACTTCAATATCTGGCCAAGAAGAACAGAAAGTTTCTCTCCAGAAGGGGTAACTCCAGAAGCTCAAAGAAAGAAGATCAGAAGGGATGCTTCAACTGTAAGAAGCCTGGACACTTCATTGCTGAATGCCCTGATCTTCAAAGAGAAAAGTCAAAGGACAAGTCAAAGAGGTCTACATTTAAACCAAGCAAACTCAAGAAGCAGATTAAGCAGAGTTTAATGGCAACCTGGGATGATTTGGGTAGTGAATCTGGATCTGATAAAGAGGAAGCTGATGAAGATGCAAAGGTAGCTGTTGGGTTGGTAGCAACAGCAACTTCAGAAGCTGGATCAGATTCAGACTCAGAAGATGAAAACGAGGTATATTCCAAAATTCCCAGAGATGAACTTGTTGAGTCACTTAAAGAACTTCTTACACATTTTGAAGTAAGAACCAATGAGTTGAAGGATTTAAAAGAAAAATATGCTGATTTGGTACAACAGCAAAAATCAACTCTATTGGATCTGAAAGCTTCTGAACAAGGACTTAGGGGCTTTGACTTCATGTGTAAAACATATGAAGATCAGCTCAGGTTCTTATGTCAGAAGCTACAAGAAAAGTGTAATGAAAAACCTTTAAGTAACCATGAAATTGCTCTTGAAGATTTTATTATATCTGGCATTGACAGAAGCAGAGTAGCTTCTATGATTTATAGCATTTACAAGAACAATGGCAGAGGAATTGGTTTTCCAGAAGTGAAACTTGAGAAAACCAATCTAAAATCTTGTTGTGAATGCATCAAGGAAGGTCTGAAAACATTCTTTGTACCAGAAGGGGCTGAGTTGGAAACTGTTGTTCAATCAGAACCTGAAGCTTCTAGTCCTAAGGCTAAGATTACTTCAACGCCAAAGAACTCTAAGTCAAAGGCTATGATCAAATCTGATTCCAAGACTTCAAAGGTCAGGATCCTGAAAAGATCAGAACCTATTCCTCAGAGTCTGGTGAAACCAAAATCTGGGGTTCTGAAGTCTAAGTTTCAGAAGAAGATAGTTACTGCTTCTGAAGTACCAAAACCTAAGGTGATGGTTAATCAGAAGCAACCCAACTCACAGCACAAGGTACAAGAAGTGAAGAGTAAAGCCTTAAGTACTAACCTTCCAGGACCCATAGAACAATGGGTACCTAAATCTAAAAATGTCAATGATGCAGGTATGTCTAAGAGCAGTGCCAAAGCAAAGATCATGGTACCTAGACAGCGGTTGCTCAAGACACATGACAGGAGACGAGTCCATGTTCCTCAGCCTAACAATGAAAGAGGGAGGAAATGTGAAATTTGGGGGCAACCAGTCAGGCAAGATCATAGGTACAGGAACTATTGGTAATTCCTCTACCTCAATTAATAATGTATGGTTGGTAGATGGTCTTGAACATAACCTTTTGAGCATCAGTCAATTTTGTGATAATGGTTATGATGTGCTTTTTGAAAAACCCAACTGTACAGTAATCAACAAGAAAGACAAATCCATTGTGTTCAAGGGAAAGAGAGTTGACAATGTCTATAAAATCAATTTTTCTGAACTGGCTGATCAGAAGGTGGTTTGCCTACTATCAGTGAATGATAAGAAATGGATGTGGCACAGAAGGTTGGGACATGCTAACTGGAGGTTAATCTCTAAGCTTAGTAAGTTACAACTTGTGAAAGGGCTACCAGACATTGACTATCATTCAGATGCACTCTGTGGTGCATGTCAGAGAGGGAAAATTGTGAAATCATCTTTTAAAACCAAAGACATTGTTTCAACCTCAAGACCTTTAGAATTACTCCATATTGATTTATTTGGACCAGTGAGTACTGCATCCCTATATGGAAGTAGATATGGATTAGTCATTGTTGATGATTACAGCAGATGGACTTGGGTGAAATTCATAAAGAGTAAAGATGTTGCGTGTGATGTATTCAGTAGCTTCTGCACTCAAATTCAATCTGAAAAAGAATCAAAAATTTTGAAAGTCAGAAGTGATCATGGTGGAGAATTTGAAAATGAGCCATTTGAAGCTTTTTGTGAAAAACATGGAATTTTCCATGAGTTCTCTTCTCCTAGAACACCACAACAAAATGGGGTTGTAGAGAGAAAGAATAGAACTTTACAAGAAATGGCCAGAACCATGATTCATGAAAACAATTTACCAAAACATTTTTGGGCAGAAGCAGTGAATACAGCATGCTATGTTCAAAACAGGATCTATATTAGACCTATTTTGGAGAAAACAGCATATGAACTCTTTAAAGGAAGAAAACCCAATATCTCTTACTTTCATCAATTTGGATGTACATGTTACATTCTGAACAACAAGCTCTACCTAAAGAAATTTGATGCCAAGGCCCAAAGGGGAATCTTTTTAGGTTACTCTGAAAGGTCAAAGGCATACAGAGTGTATAATTCAGAAACACTTTGTGTTGAAGAATCTATGCACGTTAAATTTGATGACAAGGAGCTTGAAGATAAAACTTCAAAGCAAGGTGAAAGTTCTGCAGAGATACAGGTTCCTGAAGCTACTCCAGAACCTGATCAGATAGCTGAATCTGAAGATAGTCCAGAAGCTGAACCCACATCAGAAGCACAAGATGAA
This sequence comes from Medicago sativa, assembly GCF_051527215.1. NCBI lineage: Eukaryota > Viridiplantae > Streptophyta > Magnoliopsida > Fabales > Fabaceae > Medicago > Medicago sativa. The sequence continues at coordinate 29,399,025 of NC_140756.1, read as the reverse complement.
GCTGCTTCTGATGAAGCACAAGATGGCTCACATCAAGCAGATCCTCCCAGAAACACATTCAAACACAAGTCTTCACATCCTGAGGAGCTAATCATTGGAAACAAAGATAGTCCAAGAAGAACAAGATCACATTTCAGACAAGAGGAGTCAATGATTGGACTAATCTCAATGATTGAACCTACAACAGTTGATGAAGCACTTTCAGATGATGGATGGATCCTAGCTATGCAAGAAGAGTTGAATCAATTTCAAAGAAATGATGTGTGGGATCTGGTACCCAAACCTCAGCACAAGAACATTATTGGAACAAAATGGGTATTCAGAAACAAGCTGAATGAGCAAGGTGAAGTAACAAGAAACAAAGCCAGGCTTGTTGCACAAGGGTATAGTCAACAAGAAGGCATTGATTACACTGAAACGTTTGCTCCAGTTGCAAGATTGGAAGCAATCAGGTTACTTCTTTCCTATGCAGTTAATCATGGCATAATATTATATCAAATGGATGTCAAGAGTGCTTTTCTAAATGGTGTCATAGAAGAAGAAGTGTATGTCAAGCAACCTCCTGGATTTGAGGATATTAAATATCCTGACCATGTTTTTAAACTGAAGAAATCACTATATGGCTTGAAACAAGCTCCCAGAGCTTGGTATGATAGACTAAGTAATTTCTTAATCAAAAATGATTTTAAAAGAGGACAGGTTGATACTACACTCTTCAGAAGGACCCTTGGGAAAGATATTCTTGTTGTGCAAATATATGTTGATGATATAATATTTGGTTCTACTAATGCATCTCTTTGCAAGGAATTTTCTGAGTTGATGCAGGATGAATTTGAAATGAGCATGATGGGAGAGCTGAAGTTCTTCCTTGGCATTCAAATCAATCAATGCAAAGATGGAGTCTATGTTCATCAATCAAAGTACGCAAAGGAGCTTCTGAAGAAGTTCAAACTTGAAGATTGTAAAGTGATGAACACTCCAATGCACCCTACGTGCACCTTAAGCAAAGAAGATGAAGGAGCTAAAGTAGATCAGAAGCTGTATAGAGGTATGATTGGTTCTTTGTTATACCTCACTGCATCTAGGCCAGATATTTTATTCAGTGTATGCTTGTGTGCAAGATTCCAATCAGATCCTAAAGAATCTCATATGACTGCTGTCAAGAGAATCTTCAGGTATTTGAAAGGAACAACTAATCTTGGACTCCTTTATAGGAAATCCTTAGATTATAAGCTAATTGGATTCTGTGATGCTGATTATGCTGGTGATAGGATTGAAAGAAAGTCAACCAGTGGCAATTGTCAATTTCTGGGTGATAATCTTATATCCTGGGCTAGCAAAAGACAAACAACTATTGCTATGTCTACAGCAGAAGCAGAATACATTTCAGCTGCAAGTTGTTGTACACAACTACTCTGGATGAAACATCAGTTGGAAGATTATCAGATAACTGCTAACAGTATTCCCATTTATTGTGATAATACTGCTGCTATTTGTTTGTCTAAAAATCCAATTTTGCATTCAAGAGCTAAGCACATTGAAATCAAACACCATTTTATCAGAGATTATGTTCAAAAAGGAATTTTAGATATACAATTCATTGATACTGAAAATCAATGGGCTGATATATTTACTAAGCCTTTAACTGTTGAAAGATTTGATTTTATAAAGAAAAATTTGAACATGCATTACGTGTCTGATTAGATGTTTGCTTGCTCCTGAATAGGATTTTAGGTTCTGAAGTTAGTTCAGAAGTAGTAGTCCATCAGAAGCTCTTTATTGAGGTTCTGAGGAAAACTCGCTTCTGATGACGTCAGCATCTGAAGTCCAGAAGCTGGATTTATTGCTTCTGAATAGTTGAATTAGTGGAAACGTTGGGAGTTACTTTTTAAAAGTAACTTCTGGCCCACTAACTTGGTAGTTACTCTGTGAACTTCTTACGTGGCCTGTATGTGTTGGTGTATAACTAAAAAGGGCAATGATGATTTAATAGCTTTGAAAGTACTTTTCACGCGCCCCCAATTTTGTCATTAATGTTATGTTTGTTTGTCTCTTTTGAATTGCAATCGTTTTACTTTTAACACTTTGACAATTCACACACTACTCACTCACAACAAACACATTTGCTCTCAAACCTCTTGCGAAGTAAGCGCATTCTCTCAACCTTAGAACCCTAAAATCTTCATCTTCTTCAAATCTTCGTCAATCATCAAATGGCATCATCTAGCTCAAAAGTTTCAGAATCTACATCAAACAAGCAAAGCGTATCAGAATCTGGGTCCATCTACAAAGAGAAGACTATGGATATTCCATGGAAATCCTTAATCGTCCAAGTAGAATCACCAGTGGACTTCACTTCACTCAAGAAGTACGAAGTGGACATGGAAGGCTACGTAGAAACTCAGAAACTGTCTGGCTACTTCAACATGCTAAATGGGCCAACATATGTGAACTTGGTCAAAGATTTCTGGTTAAGGGCTGAAATTGTCAATAGAAAGCCTGTGAAGGCAGCAGATAAACCAGCTGGGTCGAAGAAAGGAAAGAAGGAGATTGAGTTGAATCCCACTTCCTTCAGTAGCCTTGAGATAAGGTCTGAAGTGATGGGTATTCCTGTAATCATCACAGAGGAGATAGTTGCTAAAGCTTGTAGAATGGATGCAGAAGGAAGGTTTCAAGAAATTGTTAAGAAGGATGATGTCCTTCTGCAAAACTACTACAACACTCTTCTGGGTGGAAACAAAGATGCTAAGCCTTCTGAAATGGAGATTCACAATAGAATGTTGGTGAAATTCAGCAATGATTGCTTCTTTCAAAGAGCAGGTGGGTCTGATCAACCCAACAACCAACAGAAGCTAGCAATCTATTTCATGACCAATCTGGAAAAGATAAACTTTCCAAGATATGTATTGGATCATCTCTGCTGGGCTATTAATGAAAGCACAGTCAAAGGAAGGAAACAAGTGCCCTATGGAAGATTGCTCTCTGAGATCTTTTATCAAGGGAAAGTGCTGGATTTGTTGAGAAGAACAAGGGATGCTTCTGATAAATGCTTCGAAGTTTCTACTACAGAGAAGACTATCAGTAGCAAGACTTTGCATTCAATGCACTTTTTCAAGACAGCTCCTAAAGATGAGAAATGGTTGGAGTTGACCACAGAAGAATCTGAGATTATCAGAGACTTTCCTTCCATAGTTAAGGAAAGTAATCCTGAACACTTAGCTAGATTAGTAGCTGAGTACGTCTTGGAGGAAGATGCGAGGTCTCAGGAGGAAGCTGCTCTTGCTAAAGGGAAAGGCAAGAAGGCCAAAGCAGTTGCTGTGTCAGAAGCTGCTGTTTCTGATGCACCTAAAGGGAAAAGGGCCAGAACTAGTTCTGAATCTGATGCTGCTCCTACTAAAGGAAAGAAGGCCAGAACCAGTACTGAGTTAGAAGCTGCTATTGCTAAAGTTGCTAAGTCTGAAGCTAAACCTGTTTCTATCAAGGATAAAGGAAAGATGCAGAAGATTGGTGCTGCTTCTATTCCTCAGAAGAGAAGAAAAGGTAAGGCAGACTTGGTAATCACTCAAGAGCAGCTGGAGGAAGCTTTTGAAGAAATGGAAAAAGAAGAGGCTGATCCCAAGCTGAAGAAGAAGAAGGCTCCCCTTTAACTTGTGAGTCTTATGGTTGAGATGACTCCAATAAGGAAAAGGATGGCAGATGAACGTGCTTCTGAACTTATTGCAGACAAAAAGGATCTAAAAGCACAATACACTCATCAAAGAGATGAAAAGCTCAAGGCTTTGGGATTGGAAGACTGTGATAGGTTCTACAAAGATAAATTGGCTGAAGTAAGAGCCATTGCTGGTAAGCCCACTGAAGACAATGAGGAAGACGATATGATGCTCATTTTTGAAAATGCTCCAGAAGAGGGAACTTCAGAAGTAGTTCCTCAAGCTGCTGATCCACAGATGATCACTTCTGAAGCTGGCCCTGCAGATCAGGTAATTCAGATTCCAGTCACCTCTATCCCCATTTCACCTTCTTCACCATCTGTACCTGAACCAATAGAAGACACTTCTGTCTTAGACAATCTTGCTCTCCATTACTCAGGTGAGTTACCCATAGACAAATTTACCTCAGAAAAGGCCTCTGAAGCAACTCCAGAAGCAGATGCTTCTGAAAATGTTGTTTCAGAAAACCCCCATCAACAAACACCTGAACCACATAAACCCACAACACCCCCACAATCACCAACAGCTACCATTGACCCCCAACTCAACACTCAAACATCAACTTCACCACAACAACCACCAACTGAAATTGAACACTCCCCACAACCAACTCCCATGGATGTTGACATCTCTCTAGTCAATGTTCAAGCCTCAACCTCTACCACTCACATTGCCTCTGACCAGCCTTCATCTTCAAACACTCAAACACACTTTACCATTCCAATTCCTAACCCTTTTCAAGATTTGGAAATCAGTGATTCTGATCTTGAAATCCTTGAACAACCACCCACAAACATCCTGGAATCTGGATATATTAATTCTGAGCTTCTGACAATCCTTAGTAGATTGCATAATCTTGTGGATCAACGAAGGACAATTGATCTCACAAGTGCATATGAAGACTCCTGGGCATCTCTTCAGAACCGGGCAGCTGAGCTTATTGAAGAGATCAAGGCTAAATGCATCAGAGTCAAGCAAGCATCAGTCAGAAGGCTAATGGAAAATCTGAATCAGAGTCTTAGAGTAAGAAGTTCTACACTGCTCCTGGCAAACCAGCCTTTCTTCTTAGAAACGGATTACTTGACCAGAGAAGCAAGGTTGTGTAAGCTTCTGAAGAAACAGATGGCACAGCAGCAGCAAGAAGCTAAGGAAAGGGAACAGGCTCTTCTCCAGAGGCAACAACAGCTTGAAGAACTGTTGCAGAAGAAGATTGAAGAAATGGAGGAGATGAAGAAACAACATCAAACCAACACTTAGTTGCACACCCTTGTGTTTTTCTTTTTGTTTGTTGTTTGTTTTGAATTCCTAGTCCTTGCTTCTGAAACCATTCTGTTTTAATTCTCTTTGCTTCTGAATGCTTACTGATTCTGACTGTTTAGCTGCTTCTGATATTTTAGATATTCATGTTCATATATTTTTGATCTGATTAATTTCTTGTATACTCTCTTTTGTTTGAGTTTTTTTTTCTCAAATCTTTTTGTCTTTTATGTTTTCTTTTTATCTTTTTTGATAATGATAAAAGGGGGAGTATATGTGACAAGTATTTTTGATCTGAGCCCCATTAATGGCATTTGAAATTTTTTGAAAAACTTCTATCATTTTTTTACCTTATTGGTATAAGCTATGAACGAACGAAGGAGTATTAAAATTCAAGTAAAATTAATTGAACCATTCTTCTTATCTATAAGTTAATTCTTTCAATGATTCAATTTTGTTTTTAAGCTCTGATAATTGTTATTGTGCGAAAAATGAATTTAATTAACCTGGATAGAACTTAGGGGGAGCTTACAAACCTCACCTTAAAGACTATCAGACTCAGGGGGAGTTTGAGCTTACAAACCTCAGACTCTGAGCTTACAAACCTCAGAACCCCAAAGTCAACTTGTTAATTAGATTAACAACAATTGATCAATTTTAAATACTTTTGTTTGTCATCATCAAAAAGGGGGAGATTGTTGGAACAAAATGTGTTTAACAATGAACCTTAAAGAGTTTTGATGATAACAAGGTATTAAAAATTGTAAATTGGACTAGCTAATATTTGTTCAAGTGTACAGGACCATAATTATAAAGTCACATCATCATTGGTTCTGAATGAGCAAATAAAGAGCAAAAGAAAATGAAGCTTAGATGATTCTGAAGGCAAAGCGCTCCTGAAGTCAAGCTGCTCCTGAAGAAATAGCGCTCCTGAAGTAAAGCTGCTCCTGAAGAATAGTGCTTCTGAAGACAAGAGGTCCAGAAGCCACATCATCAGAAGCTGCGTCATCAGAAGCTGCAGAAGTCATATCATCAGAAGCTGCATCATCAGAAGCTGCCTCATCAGAAGCTATTTCACCAGAAGCTGAATCTCAACTGGATTTGCAAAAGATTCAAGAATTGAAGAATTATCAATGCAAAAGCTGTCCATTGGATTCGAAAACACAAACAAAGGATTAGTGGAATTTTGCAACGGTCATTTCAAAGATGTTTGAAGGCTTGTGCTTGCATTTTGGACGAAAGCGTTGACATTGTACTTTGTACGAATTGTACAACCACGTTCTCCACTACTCTGTTTTGTGTCCACGCTTCAAGACAAGAAAACAGCTCCAGAATACGGTCTCGCCTGCATATATGTTCCCTTGGATAAGGAATGGATTTCAAATTGGTTCTTCATAGGACAACAACCAAATCAGGCAAAAGATCATTGGTGAAAGATCAAGCTTCATTAACGACTCTTTGGTGTGCTGGCAATTTCATAACGTCTCTTTCACACCTCTATATAAAGGAGTGAAGACCTAGAGAATTGGTAATGCAAGAACGCTAAACGAAAGACTCACAAGATTTTCACAAGTACCAAACCTCTGCTGAAATTGTTCTGCATTCACTTAGAATTTCTGTGTCTCAAAGTCATATCTTAGAAATTCTTAAGTCCATTGAGTCTGTATCTGATTTGTATTGTGAGCACCTCTGATTGTATATCAAGTGTTCAACCTTAAACAATTTTCTGTGTAATTTTGTTTAGTTAGGAAGTCTCTTGCAGTTGTGCTTGAGCAGGAAGTCTCTTGATTGTGTTCTTGAGCAAAGGAAGTCTCTAGCTTGTGTGCTTGAGCATTGGAAGTCTCTTGCTTGTGTGCTTGAGCATTTGTAATCAGATATTACTCATAGTGAAATCTCCTTGGAAGTGCAAGGGGGACTGGACTACTTCCGGATTGTGGAAGGAACCAGTATAATTGCTTTGTGTCGTTCTTCTTCTCTCTCTCTGTTTTATTCCGCTGCATTTAGATTCTGATTATCACTTCAGAAGCTGTCTCACCTAGCTTCTGATCAGTGTGTTCAGTTTTTAGGAGAAAAGAAGAATTTTTCAAAACACAATTCAACCCCCCTTCTTGTGTTTTTCTCACCTTCATGTACATACCTGCATACCACATGAAACTCTTCTAGTTTGAGAGTATCAGGTGGAGCCAAGTAACACATAAAACTATCCCTCCAATTGAGTGCTGGTGAGCTATAAATATCAAAATTACTATTATAAACAAAGCATTTATTCCTATCTCTAATATTCATACTTTTCGTTTTAATCTCCTAAATTTCTAAAAGTTTGTCATCCATACTTTTCATCACCACTTTTAAGTCAAGTCAAAGAACCCAAACTGATCATGTCAAATCACAAATTTATTATGATTTGAAAACTTCTGGTTTACAATTATACGTGCTTCAATTATACTAATGTAAGTGTAGTACAAACCAGAAGAAAAAAAAAGATAGCATTTTCAATACACATGCTCTATACAAGTCATGTTTTGTGATACAAAGATATTCAATACTTCATTCGTTTCTTGTTTTAAGATGGTATACATTTAGGCAAATATGTTACAAAATTAATAAATTCCTATGAGACTTGTGTGAGTACAACACATTCTCACTGAATAAATTTGTTCCTCCATATAATAATATATTAGCTCGTCCAGAGCCTTCAATAATCTTTGTAATACCAGATATGGTATTAACATTGAATTCTCTTTTTAATAAATAAGAAATATACTTTTTATCTTTGAGAATTGTTAGATAATTACACTATCAATGAGACACGGGTCTTCAGTATTGATGCTTATGTTAATACTCATTCTATAAAAAAATGAACAAACAAATAAATATAAGATAAGTATAAGAATAAAAATAACAATATTATAAACTATTTAACCATAATATTTATCATATCCATAGAATGCAATTTTTTATGAAATTATACTCATTCCAATCACCAACCAAGTGCAAGGTCAAAAGAGGTATCTTGATTGTGATTTAAGGTATGCAAGCATGAAAGTACGACCCTTGTTCACAATGATTAAAAGTGTAAGATATTAATCAAACTTCATAAAAATTATCTATCCTCTATGTGAAAGTAAATTTGTTACCACTAAATATCCTTTCAATTCTTTGTTGGTGTAATTCATCAAAGGTCTAAGTTAGAGAAATAAAGAAAAATTCACAAGTGATATATATTACAATATACTTTCATTGAAAGATCAAACACTTCTATTATGATAGAAAGTTATCTATCCTTTATGTGAAAGTAAACTTGTGACCATTAAACAACCTTTCAATTCTTTGTTGTTGTAATACATCAAAGGTCTAAGTTGTAGCCAAATTCTTTGGTATCATAAAGAGACTAGTTAAGTCAGAATTCTTTATGGTTGAGAAATCGAAGGTATTGTCTGGTTGACAAGATTATATTGGAAAATCCTTTAAGTGTGAAGGTACATGAAGTAGTTATCTAGTTGTGGGGTGAACTGTAACACCCCATTTTCCCAACATAAAAATTTCATATAAAATCAGAGTATTTAAATCATAAACGGAATGTCACATACTACTTGAAAGTCATAAAATGGATAATTAACGTTATCCTTCAAAATTCAACATCATAAAATCTGAAACTTTGCAGCGGAAAATAGTTCAACATAATAAAAGTCTTGGCACGCAGACCTTATCAGAAAATCTCATAAATTTTGGTTCAATACTTATTCACAAAAAGTTCATAAAAGACACGTAAGGATTAGAAGTAAAAGCAAGTCCCATCCCGTTACGTATCAGAGCGCCTAGACACAATGTGAGGAGTCCACTTACGAACGCCTCTAGTCTTTATTACCTGCAAGTTACCCATACGAAGGGCAACATTTTCAAGCAGAAAGGGAGAGATTTCACAGTCAATAAATTAAGCATATAATTCATCAGAATGCATTTAACAACATAAAACATCATTATCATATCAAACATTTATCACTTAGCAAACAAATTATTCATAATCAAATATCATCAACAAATATCTTATTCGGCTCGACACTTGACTCGACAATGCGACTCAACTTGACAATGCAACTCTTAACAACTTATATCATCGTAAACTTCTTGATATGCAAATGCATGTGGTACAATTCAGGGCATCAAGCCCCCAACATATATGAGCGTAATTAGGCTCTTCAACAAGTGAGCATAAAGCTGCCGGGCTTCAAGCCCCCAACATATTTTGAGCATTAAGCTGCCGGGCCTCAAGTCCCCATCTTTAATGATTATGCAATGGACTCAATCTTCCTACAACTTAGACAACATCATGAACAACTCTTATAATTCCATTATTATGGACAACTTCTCAAATCTTTTCAACTTAGAACTACTCATGCAACTTCAAGACATTAATTGGTCAACAGCATTTGACAACAGCAAAATACAGCATATAACAGTGCTTGAGCATCATAACATCATTAAAGGAATGCATCATATCAACTTAGCATCATAAATCATCATAAATAATACTTGTAAACCAATACTTCTTTGCTAATAATCACAATCATCTAACTCAGGCTTCCGTGCAGCTCTAACAGTCTAAACAACTCTCACTCTTAACTCTAGGTTCATCTCTTAATTACATGTGCGAAAGGAATCGCAAGGGAAACAATTGGGCAACTAACAGTGTTGCTCTCACTGGCGAGGAACTTGGCTCGCAATGGCGAGTATCTGGGCTTCTCACAGTGGCGAGTGATTTTGCTCGCAATGGCGAGTAATGTTGCTCGCAATGGCGAGCGATGAGTTCATAGCTCGCAGTTGCGAGTGTTGCTGCTCGCAGTTGCGAGCGATGAATGTCAGTACGGGCAGAAACCTAAAAATCTCAACTTTTCATCTATCCTCATGGTTCTATCATCCAAATAGCATCTAATTATCACCCTATGTAATATCTAAGGTCTGTATACAAGTTTTGCATCAATCTAACATCTTTTCATGGTTCAATCATCAAAATCGGTCATTAACCCTAATTCTCAATTCTCACAAAAACTCAACCTAATCATGCTAAATCCATTTTTCAGAATCATACCCTTAATAATATTGAAAGTTAGTCTCACCCTTACCTGGTTTTGATGAAAATCGCAGCTCTCCCTCTTGTTCTCCTCTTTTCTGACTTTTCTCCCTTTTTCTCCAAAAGCGTTTCACGTAAAAACTATTCTAACTTATGTCTGCCCTATTTATCTCTTCGTATTACTCTACTCACCTCTAAACTTACTCATTTCACCTCACAGCCCCACTTTTAATATTTTTATTTTATTTTTCATATCTTATTTTATCTAATAATAAAATAAGTCACACCAACATTAAAACTTCACAAAATCATATACTCCACATAAATCTCAAAAATCACACAATTTAACTATAAATCATGTAAACCACTTAAATTCATAAATCATATAAATCACACATATAAATCATATAAATATATGCTAAAACTCATCAAAATAATTAAATAATTACGACGGGCGTTACATGAACTAATAGAAATTCTCTGTATCTATCTCTCTATCATCTATCTCCTTATCCTTGAAATTGTTTTTAATCAACTTGTGTTTACCAAAAGAAAATAAAATGATTTAAAACAAATACAATATAAATTTTGTTTCTCTCATTCACTTAAAACTTGTAAAATAGGTTTCAATATCTCACATTATAAAACAATCTGTTGTAGTTTAGGTGGACATGATATTTGACTTTTACCCAAAAGATACGGGTTCAATAAATCTATAACCAACATCATTCATATATTAACAAAATTTATTTGATTTCTTGGTAGGTGTAAATTTCTCAAAAACGACAAATATTATGAGACGGAAGGAGTATTAAAAATTAGCAATAAACTAGTAAGAAAGTGATAGCTAGATGTTTTTTAGTCAAATGGGATTTATAAACATGTGATATAACCTAAACAATGGGACTTACCAATACATTACATAGTGCTATAAGGGCATCTCCAATGCTATGATGAAATTGGGTTGCTTGACCCAATTTTGGTAGGGTCATTTGTGCCAAATCATTTTTAAGAAATCTATTGAGATTTCACTTCAACGCTGGTCTCTTAATTTCAACCCAAAAAACAAACAATTTTTCTTTGACATTTTCTCTCTCCAATTTTTCTACAAGCATAGACATGTTCATTTTGTGCTGCTACCGAGGCATATAAATAATTTTTTATTACTCCCTCCGTCCCACAATAGACGACCTAGTTGACAATATATAATATTGACTTAACATACTTTGACCGTATTTTTCTACTAATATACAAAGATAAACATTATCATGTAAGATGTTGTTGGATTCGTCTCGATGAATATTTTTAAAATATTAAATTTTCATAATTTTTTATAATAGAGAATTAAAGATATTAAAGATAAAAAATGTGCATTGATATATGTGTCAGAGTTAACTGTGTCAAGTAATATGGGACGGAGGGAGTAACAAGCAACCCAGTCCTGCTGTTGCTTATTTAAGCAACGTTGCTTAGTTTTAAGCAATGAGCAATGCCATGCTGGCGTACTCCAGTGGTAAACATGAAATAAGAGAGTCCGGATCTGCTCCATTTGTAAATCTGTCCAGTTACCCGGTTCTTTTCACAGATACGTGACATGTGGCAATTACAAGTTCAATGGCTTGGATTAAAACTAAAAACCAGTATTGTTTAATTGAAAAAATAGAGGATTACTTGAGAATGCCACCGTCTCGCCGCTGCACCTTTGAAACTGAAAACTAGTAATGTTTAATTAAAGTAAAAAACAGAGAACGATTCTTCCAAATTCCCCAATTCGTGAACAGAGCAATTCTTTTCAACTGGAAACTGAAATTGTATTACTAATTAAACATAAAGGATTGTGATTCCGGCGACATGTATCCCCTTTCACCTTCAAATTTCACATCGGTGCCTCTTAATTCCTTCAATTTACCTTTTCTGTGATTTATCCCAAATGTTAGGTATCGATTTCGTTTTCCTCAAAAACTTCACAGACGAGTAACAAGAATCATGCCTGATATGATATAAATGAAATTAAAATTCAAGCTGGTTTTATTACTAACGGAGGAAAAAAAAAAAACAGAATCAGAACCAATATTGAAATGGAGAATGCTTTTATTATGAACGCAGGAAAAAAAAAAAAAAAAGCACAATCAAAAGGAAAAAAGGGTAAGCAAATAAGAGAGAAGATGACAAGGGAGAGAGAGAAAGGGGATTGCAGAGGAGCACGGTGGAGCACATATCTAACTTTTTAATCTAAACCATTAAACTATTTGTTTGTGGCCACGTGTCACGTATCTGTGAAAAGAACCGGGTAACTGGACAAATTTACAAATGGAGCAAATTCGGACTCGAAATAAGATGCGTCCCTTACCTTTAAGCAATCAAATAAGCAACTTGCGTTAAAGATGCTTCAATTTTGACTTGTTGGAGTCTAATAAACACAAAATTCTACATAGGTTATATCCCTCCCCCTAAATTCAACATAGGAAATTAATGTCCATTTTCTAGAAACTTATGTTACAACTTTGACCCGGCAGCTCATCACCAAAGAAATTGAAATACATTAAGCATCTCTCACATTTCACAACAACATTTGAAGACAGACACCTAAGAAAACATTTGAAGATTATTTTATAAAAACCAAAATACCAATGAACCGTTCTGTAAAAGTCGCAGTTATTGGTGCAGGCGTATCAGGCCTCATCACCGCACGCGAACTAAAACGCGAACACCACAACGTCGTCGTTTTCGAACAAAACACCCGAATAGGAGGAAACTGGATATACGACCCAGACACCGAATCCGACCCACTTGGCATCGACCCGGATCGCGAAACCATACACAGCAGCCTCTATAGTTCCCTACGCACAAATCTTCCGAGACAACTCATGAGCTTTCGTGATTACCAGTTTGTGAAGTCCGAATCCGACCCCAGAATGTTTCCGGGTCATACTGAAGTGCTTCGGTTTTTAGACCGGTTTGTGGAAGAGTTTGGGGTTAAGGAGTTAACCCGGTTTGAGACGAGGGTGGTGAAAGTGGAACCAGAGGAAGAGGGGTGGGTGGTTGAGTCGTTGAGTATAGGATCCGAATTAGTGACCCGGGAAGTTTTTGAAGCGGTTGTGGTGTGTTCGGGGCATAATAGTTCACCGAGAGTTGCAGAGATTTTGGGGATTGAAAAGTGGAGTGGGTATCAAATGCATAGTCATAACTATCGTGTACCTGAACCATTTAGCGACCAGGTACTTTCATTGGAATGAAATACATAAGCTATCCTGAAAAATTGACTAATATACATTAATTTTTTAATTTTTGTCCTGAGACAAGTAATTTAGTGGCCGAAACTCACACATTTTCATACCGATACAAAAAAAATATTAAAAGCATCCAAAATACAATTTAATGATGATTTCTACCTTACAGATTGTGCTGTTGATTGGATATGGACCTAGTGCTTTTGATATATCAGTAGATATTTTACAAGTAGCAAAGGAGGTTCACATAGCAGTCAAAGAGAATCCATTCGGTGTGAAGTTCGACAATGTCATATACCATGATATGGTATGTACAGCTTCTGATTATTATCTTGTGACATGATTGATGACCTATTGACGACTCAAAACATAGCTAAAATAACGTCAGTATATCCTCTCATCAATGTGCACAACATGACTAGCAACATGTGCCCCAAAAATTTTTTGTTAAATGAGTAGGGCTCTAGTGGTGCCAAGAATATGTTGATGATCGACTTCTATCTACTATTCCATTTTGCTGAGAGGTTGCAACACATGAAGTTTGGTGTAAAATTACACTTTAGGAATAAAAGTCTTATCATAAGAAATTTACACATACTAAGTATTTAAAAGTTGGAAATTTCAAGTTTGAAAATGCGCTTGTGCATATCGAATGTGTCTACATCTACATATGATTTGTACTTACGAAACATCTTTTTAGCCGTTTTATTTCGATAAGATACATTTTTGGTACTATCATTTCTATATTTCCTCGCAGATAAAACGTGTGAATGAAGATGGCTCGATTGCCTTTCAAGATGGATCTTCAATTTTTGCAGATACCATAATTCACTGCACTGGGTACAATAAGACAGTCTTGGATATTTTATCTTCTTATAGATTTTGTTTTCTATTTAAATCCAACATTTTCCATTTAGACCTAGTATTTTCCATTTCTTGAAAAGAATAGTATTTGTGCGTGACAGATACAAATACCATTTTCCATTTCTTGAAACCAATGGAATTGTAACAGTTGAAGAAGAGTGTGTTGGTCCATTGTATAAACACGTCTTTCCTCCACCATTAGCACCTTGGTTGTCATTCATCGGTATCGTCAGCAAGGTTATTGGTAACAAGTTTTTCTCTTTATAATTTGTTATTGCCCATTTTTTGGGACCTAACCCCAGTAAGGAGTAAGGACTCCCTTTCAAGATACAATATTAGCTTTATTAAACAAATAAATAATTGATGATGTAACTGAGGAACTGTGAAGCCCCGATACTTCAAAATGGATGACGTACCGTATCCCCTGCGTATCCTGCACCGATACCTGCCCGATACTTTCCGATACGTATCCGGAGAGTATCCAAATATTAAATTTTATTTTTTTAAAAATTAATTATCCGATACTTTCCGATACGTCCCGATACACACGGATACTTGTGTTTTTTATATTATTTTGATTTCTGTTTTTTTTTGTTGTAAAAAATAAGAATAAAAACAGTATATTACTATAATATATATATATATATATATATATATATATATATATATATATTTCCTTTATCTTTCTTTGGTGCCAGTACGACCCACACCACACCACACAAACAATTGCATCTTTCCCTTTCTAAGAAATTAGGGTTTCAACTTTTTCTTCCAAAGTGGTCGCCGTCCACTTTGGCCACCGTCGAAGTCTTGGTATCAGACGACTTTGGTATATATTGCGTATGTAATTGACTAATGACCACTCTCTTAATCGTCAATATTATTTATATTTATGTTAATGTGCTACGAGCCTGGTTTCTTGTGTTTGTTAATATATTTGCATATTAAAAAAATGGTTATAATTATATTGTACATTTAATTATATAATTTTTTTATTAACGTATCCCAGCCGTATCGTATCTTGATTTTTGAAATTTTCCCGTATCAGCGTATCGGTGCAGTATCGTATCCGTATCGTATCTCGTATCCGGGCTTCACAGCTGAGGAATTGAATAACATGCTATGGCCAGGAACCCATCTTTGCTATTGTTGAATTACAAGCCATGTGGGTTGCTAGGGTTTTGTCTGGTAAGATTTTGTTACCTACAAAAGAGGAGATGATGGAATCTGTTCAAAATATCTATCATGAAATGGAGAAGAATGGCTTGCCCAAAAGTTGTGCTCTTTCCCTTCGTCCATTGCAGGTAATTAAATAATACATGTTTGACTTGTATTTTTAAGACAAATTATTTTTTGTGGGTTTCTTAAACAACGTCTTTAAAATACTTGTTAGCAAGATCCAATAAACTACAAGTTCAGTTTTGTGCTCTTGTATTCATGCAAAATTGAATTACAAATTAATAGTAGGTTTACTCTAACCAATTATGAATTTTCTTCTTATAGGAGTTATTTCTATATAGCCCATCTTTTTTGTTTTCTCATGTAAAAAAAATCATCGTTAATAGGTCAAAAGTAATTTAATGTACCTAAAAATAAATGATACTTGGAGTATCTCATAAAATTTGCGTGGCAGGTTGATTACAAACATTGGCTGGCTGCACAACTTGGGTTGCGTCCTTTGGAAGCATGGAAGGAAAATCTGTTGGTAGAGTGTTTCAAGAAATTAATTGAGTTGCCCAACAAATATAGAGATCAATGGGATGATGCTTATTGGGATTCAATCATTCAAACTACATCCACTCCATAAAAAACAAATATCCTTTCACCATTGCAATGATATACTCCCTCCGATCACTATTTTAAGCAAAAAATATTTTTTTAGCTTGATTGAATAATTGATATGTATGTTTTACGCAAGGTTCGGGGTTCAAATCTCGGCCACCACAAATAAAAAATATGTATGTTTTATGTAGTCTTGTAAATTGAAAACAAATATCGTACATAACTCTTCTTTATTTACATCCCATTTGAAGTACTTGTACGGATGCCAAACTAAAGAAGCAGAAGATAGTGGTGTTTGTATGCAACTAATAGGAACGAAAACAATGGATGTGTAAGAAAACTTAGATATTAGTAAGGTTTACCAATATGACAAATCTTATGAGTTATTTTTAAACCAAGTTAATGGAATTTTTTATTCTCCTACTATATCATTGCTATGGTGGAGGGGATTTGTTGTCTGAAAAAAAAAAAGTCATAGTATAGGATCCAAGTGTAATCAAGTTTAGAAACCATATGGGAGTAGGGTAAGAATTTGAAAATTATTGGGTAGGCTCTTAAAAGTCATAAGAGAAATGCTAGCAACACACATTTTAACACACACTTTTCAACACACTCTCTTTGATTGGTTAAAAATCACATGAGTTCCACCAAATTTACATGAACCCCACGGTGGGACATATGTGGTTTTTAACCAATCACAAAGAGTGTGTTGAAAAGTATGTGTTAAAATGTGTGTTGCTAGCATTCCTCAAAGTCACAATATAGACGTAAATCCAACCAATGATTTTTTTTTAAAAAAAAAGTCTTGTTAACAAGTCTTCCGGAATACACTTTAAGCATTTTTAATGAAGAAATTATTCTTTAAAAAAAGTAAAGACTTAATTTTCAATACAATAAATGCACAAATTTTCATAAAATATTATCACTTTAGATGCTTAAAGTGTGCTTCAGGGAGACTCGTTAACATTTCCGTCTTAATAAATAAGATGCAAATTTTCAAAATGTCTCTTTATTTCTTAAATATGTTTCACTTTCTTCAATCACCTTGAGTGGACAAGGTGCACTTCATTTTCCCGAACTGTGCTTTTAACAATTTCACGTCTCATACAAATGGTGTAGTAATTCATGGCAGGTTGATCGCATGATGGTGAATTTGCTCTTTTTCAGCTTTGAAACAATTAGCTTGTAATTTTCTGAGATCAACCAACCACCCTTTAGTAAATAGCCCTTAGAAAAATCCATACCGTGTACAATATAGATTTTAAAGATGAGTGCAATGAAGATGATCGCCACTCAATAAGAATTGTGTTTCAAAGTGTCTCGTAAGGCTCACTAGTCTTACGAGGTCCACCAACGGCACGTGCTTCTAGGGGTCAAAGCTCCCTACTATTGGTCGGAAAATGAACGACGGACACACGCATCATTTCTAGATTGGATATTCTGACTTCACAGTCATAATCCAACGCAAGGTAGCTTCGCGCCACTGGCTTTCATCCAAGCGCAATGATCAATTGTGCAAATCAACGATTCCTCTCGTACTAGGTTGAATTATTATTGCAACACTGTCATCAGTAAGGCAAAACTAACATGTCTCACGACGGTCTAAACCCAGCTCACGTTCCCGATTGATCGTTCGAATGTGTGGGTGACATTTTTTTGAAGAAGTTAAACTAGAATATATTAGCTGAACTTTTTATTCGATCTCGCTCAAGAAATGTTGAAAAAGACTAGGAGAAATAAGCAACAGTTACATCAGAAGTCCAAAGAAAGAAATAAATTAAAGAAGAGCCAAAAAGCAAACTCTCTAAAAGAACACAAAACAAGATGAAATAGTTTCACCCAAACACAAGAGGGTTAAGACTTAAGACACCACACACAATAGTTAAAAGCAAAATGTGGATTTAGATGATTTGCCTTTAGCCATCCGAAATATTGGAACTCTATTTTCTCCTGAAGATGTCGAAGAGATTCCCCCTATTTGTTTAAAAACTCTAGAATTTCTGCAGTGTCAAATCGTCTAAACTCAAGTAAGCCATATCAAATAAAAAGCAGAACATTCATTATTTGAGAAGCCATGAATCAAGCCAAATTAAAGCAAATTACTGGCGGCTTCAGCAAGAAGAACAATAGTTAAACCTAATCAATTATAAATGTCAAACCAAACTTTGCCGAAGAACCCGTAAGACAAAAAATGATGGTTGATATCTTCCTCCTTGTCACAATTGGTTGCACATAACGTAATATTTGGTTGAAGTACCTTCACTTGATTAAATTATATGTTGTTGGTATATAGTTACGTAACAAAAGCCAAGCAAAAAGATTGACTTTTAAATGGACCTCCTTATGCCATAAGTTATTTGAATGATCAACATTGATAGGTTGATCCATTGAAAGCAAGTAGTTATAAGCACTAGAAACATTGTATTTTGAAGATACATGAAGTTGTCAGGTCCACCTGCCACTTACATTAGTCTGCAAAACAATAGGATGAAGTAACATGCAACGCTCCCTCACTTGTTCTTCATCCCATGCCAACAATCTTCGCCATCATTTCCAAGCCTCATCGCCCTCTCCCCAATCTAAAGAGAACATATCTTCCACAGTCACTGTTTTGTTGTCTGCTAAGTGTAAAAGACAACTGCATCTTCCCTTCATAACCGCTCTATCCAACCAAGGATCACACCAAAATAAAGTTTTGATGCCATCCCCCAACTCATGAGTCTAAGAAATCTTAAATAGGTCTATGAAATCATGAGTATTTCAAAAATGTTTTTGATTCCATTAAACTGTTAAATTGTTTTCGATATTTAACCACTTACTATCAATTAGATCCTATCTTTATCTTTTAACGATATGCTATCAATTTAGTCACTATATTTAATCACTTACTATTAATTTAATTAGTCTTCATCAGACTCTCTTAAGAGGATAGTAGTCAACATTTTAACATACTTGAACTAAGGCCCACACATTTTTGCCTTAATTTAAAGTTTAAACATGAAAGTAGATTGAAAATATTTGTTGAAGAACATCTTGACAAGTACACTAAGAATCAAGTACAACTCTAGATTCTAAAGTTGAAGAAGCATAAAGTTTATCCGAACACCTCATAGCAACCAAACCCGCATAAGAGTTGTATTTGGTGGTATAAATGGAATTCACTCTATACATTATATTACTATATTACCACCACACACTTTTTAATTATTTAAATCATTTAACTACAATTTATTCACACACACGCACACACGCGCGCGCGCACACACACAACTATTAACTAAAATAAGAGCCTTGCTAACAAGCGTTCCCATAACATCTGTTAAAGATGAAAAGATGGAAACAATAGCTTTTATGTAGAAAAAGTTGCATTTGGATGTTTTAATGTTTTGAGTACATAAATTTCAAGATAAAATTTCTACCTCAAAGTCCTTACCAAATGCCCTAAAAGCATTTGTTAACGTTTTTCTTTAATCAAATATTAATCAAATATCTATCCCTCTATGGGAGGATTTGTCACAAATGGACTAAAATTTGCAATACCACCCACCGATAATTATGTTCTAAGGAGAGTCTAAACATGAGAATATTGTAAAAAAAAAAGTGTTATAATTATTTCTCTTCAATGATTTATTAAAATTCGTAAAGTCTTTTGAAATCTTACAAATCAATAAAGTTAATTCAACCTTTAAAATCTAATATAAATTATTTGAAATTCAAATATAAATATTGGTAGTCTTTAAAAATCTTAAAAGGAGTATTAAAATTTACAAAACATTTTTAAACAAAAAATATCATTTAAAATCCTAATCAAATGCACCTCCTAAAATGAGGATATAATAAAAAAAAAAAACTTCAAAAGAAGTCTTTGGAAAAATATGCAATAATATACTCGCTATCATAAATCAATCATAAATAAAAGCATTTTAGCACGTGTCTCATCCTTATGTTCAGACAGCTACCTAGTAAACGACAACAACGTTTTTGTCATACGGATCCACAAGAAATCTGGTTCATGTCGAAGCTCTTTCTCTCAATTTCTTCAAGTTGGAAACTTTTTTCATTTTTGCTTTCTGGGTTGCTTCGAAAATCTTGGTTAGTAAACTCCTTCATCATCTTTTTCACTTTCCAATCATATATATCATGCTACTAATTACTTTTTTTTTGTTTTTTGCATAATTTTAGAGGTTTGAATTGTGATTTGATATCACAAAAAATGGTGAAGGAAACTGCTTACTATGATACATTAGGTGTTAGTGTTGATGCTTCTGCTGCAGATATCAAGAAGGCTTATTATGTTAAGGTAATTAATTAATGATTGATTGATTTATTGCCCTTTAATTTTGTCATAAATTGAGATTTGAAGATGTGAGTATTTGGTTATCTAAAGTGTTAGATTTGGAGAACTTTTAAAATTCGGAATATTTCCATATCGGATACCGATGCTTAACGGATACATGTGATATAGACTTTAGAAGCATCAAAATTATTGTTTTATTCACTTTTTATAATGACTTATCCAATCTTTAATACACCCATTAACCATTCATTGAACTACGCTAGTACGTGTCTGAACTGCGCTAACAATTTAAAAATTTGTCAAATTTTGATGTCCCAACTTGATGTTCAAAAAACATTGAGAGTGTTGGAAACACTTTCTTTTCAGCGCGCACTTCAACATCCACTCTTTTATTGAGTGAAATTCATCTGGGTCCTGCCACATGAATTCTAGGAACACTGTTTTTCAACACTCATTTTAACGTCCACTTTCATATTGGGTGAAATTCATGTGGGTCCTGTCATTTATTTGGGATTCATTTCCAAAGTTTGGGACCTACGTTGATTTAACTGGATAAGAGAGTGAGTGTTCCTAACACTCATCAATAACATTTCTATTTGATTATATCGTATGTTTATATTTTACAAGCAATCAGGGTACTTTTGTAAAATATGGCTTCAATTTGTTATCTAAATTTGTACTCATTCTGAGATTTGTATCACTACACAGTTCATATAACTCAGCTGCTTCGGTTCTTTTAAGATACTATGCTGCTGCCCCTATTTGAATTATTTATCAAGTTTTGAATTCAATAAGCCCTTAAAAAATGGACTCTTGAAGTTGCCTAATGATCTTGTCATGCCTGTAACTGAAAGTTTGCTCAATTCCAGACAACACCTAACTGGCAACAAAATGCAGGGCTGGCCATAATTATTGATCTAGTCTAGTCTGCTGAGTTAATCTGTCAGTTTTGATTTATTTCTCCCTTTAATCAAGGGTGAAATCGACTGACTTCTATTCACTCAATATTTGGAAGATTACATTTCTTATTTTTCATTTTCTAAATATTTGATATAAATTTTAAAAGGATTCCTGTAATAGATCTGCAACAGGTCCGACTTTATTTAATTTAGAAGAGTACATTTTTGATAGTGTCATACATTTTTGTTTTGTCTTACTTCATTGACTCGAGATAAATATCTCCCTCCCTTCTAACCTTCTTCCATTTTACAGGCAAGAATTGTTCACCCTGATAAAAATCCTGGGGATCCCAAGGCTGCAGAAAATTTTCAGGTATGCACTTAGAATCCATGTTTTGGCTTCATAATACTAGCAAATATTACTGGATTTTATTAACATAATTATTTACATCTTTCTTACGTTTATATGTTCAGAAACAGTGCTAAATGTAAGGATATCTATCTATACCTTTGGGGTTCTCTATGTATTCAGTTTGATTTTTTTTTTCAATATACTTTTCTAAGTTTAATATCTATACCAGCTGCTTGGCGAGGCCTACCAGGTTTTAAGTGATCCTGAGAAGCGTGAAGCATATGACAAAAATGGAAAGGCAGCGGTGTCACAGTAAGTTTATAGAACCTTACATGACTGAAAAGTAATTAACTAATATTAGATTGCAAGCAATGAAGCTCCATAAAATGGTGAACCTTATCTAGCTGTTTAATGTCTTTCATTTTATATTCAACAATTCGATTATTAGACAGATTGAAGCTGGAACCAAAATATGCAATATTCACTGTATACACTCTCTGTATGTTCCTTTCCTGACTGTATTGGGTGTTAGGGGTGGGTTTAGTCCCGCATTGCCTAGAGATTTTGCCTAAGTAACACTTTTAAAGCTTGAGTAGTCCTTGCCTTACAAGCTAATTTTGTAGGGTGGACTTAGGCCCAATTTAAATTCTAAGACCTGATATCAGTGTCATGTGAGTCCCGAAAATGGCCTGTAAAATATAGGGTGCTTTGGGAGGTCTTGCTTCTTTGTTGCTTAAAACAACATTCAATCCATGTGTATCATTTTTCTCTCCCCTCTTTTTCTCAGTCTGTCAGACTTTCACTCCCTTTTACAGCAGGTGGTTACACATATTGCCCACCCATTATTTTCCCAACATAGTGTTTGTTTCAATACAAGTGGTTCCCAACCTCATAAAAATTTTTTTTTTTTGTTGTTGCTGGAAGTTAGAAAGTAGACCTAACCAAATTTTGTGGAAACTTCTTGAAGATAATAGTGTGCATTTGAGCTAGCTCATCTTTTGTTATAATCATGATTTTGCGGAGAAATTTTAAAAAAGCAATTCGCCTCAAAATCATATATACATACAGAGAAAGTTGTTCAGCTGTTTGCGATAGGAAAAACTATAATTTGATCTTGCTATGCCAGACTTGTGAATACTTTCCATTATGTAGAGCTATGAGCTATCAAACTTTCAGTAGAGGCCAAATACTAATCATACCAAGTAATCTTACTAAATTTCAATTTATATGTCGAGAGAATGAAATACCCCATTTTGTATTGCATCGGAAAAAAATATGACATGCAAGAGGATATGGTGCAGGATAGATTTTGTTTATGAATTTGATGATAATTGTGTTAGTTAACATATTTATTTTATTATGTTAATATGGTCTCACTCAACCCTAAGAGCTAGCTCAACGAGTGGGAATGTGGGATTGCCCAAACCCCTTATAATGAATACTTTGGTCATATAGCAAATCAATGTCAATATGGGCTCTCAATTAGCAACAGAGTAGGTGCTCAGTACAATTAAGATTATCCTCTCTTTAGCAACACATTTTGGCTGAGAGTTACCCTAGTTCAATGTTAAGAATGCATTTATTCTTTGAGACTTGGAGTAGGAAGAATATATGGAGATTCGTCAGCACATGACTTGACTGAGGGAAGGAAAAAGGTGTGTAAATTAAGAAAGACCTTATATGGCATCAAGTAGTTTCCCTGTACTTGGTTTGGGTGGTTGACTCAGGCTATGGTTTCCTTGGGACCATACTCTCTTTATAACACATTCTCAAAATGTAAAGCTCACACTTGTATATGTAGATGATATAATCATTGTTGGGAACAAAGAAATTGAAAAGCAGACTCTAAGAGAAAAGTAAGCATCCTAGTTGAAGATAGAGAACTTGGGAAAGCTGAAATATTTCCTTGGGATAGAGGTTGCTTACTCCAAACAAGGTAGCTTTATCTGCCAAAAGAATTATGTCCTTTACTTCTTAAGGCGATGGGTAAATTTGGTCGCAAACGACTTAAACTAGGTACTGATATTGATAGAGACCAAATTTTCCTTGGTCAATTCTGGTCAGAGCTCTTTGAGCAAACGGGAGCCAACTAAAATTTAGTACAACTTACCATTCTCAAACAGATACCAAGCATAGGTATCAAATAAAGACCTGAATAGGTTGAGACATGACTCGTATGTCTTTTTTGAACTGTCCTATAAAGTGGCCTCTCTAGACGAGTTGTCCTAAATTTTGGTTCATTTGGTTCAATACCAACTATAACGGTTCAACCAAAATGACCTCTTTTTCAGGCAATTTATGGGTGGATCCCCCTCTTCTTTTTAAAAGGGAGTACTTATCCTTCTAAAGTTTAGGAAGTTTATGAACTAACTAGCAAAAAGGAAAACATGCTGCGTTAATTATAGTAGAATTTGGGAAGGGCTAAGATCGCGTGAAGAGTAGGCTCACAAGAAGAGAAGAGAGGTGGAATTCCAGGCACATGACTAGAATTCCTTAAAAACGTAGCTATGTAGACCAAGGTCGGAGGAATGAGAAGTTGGCGCCACCATTTTATGGCCCTTATCAGCTTTTTCTCTGTAGAGTGCGTAGAGGGTCAGTCACATGCATATTACTTCTGCCACCCCATAGTAGAGTGTATCCAATGTTTCATGTCTGCCTTTGGAGAAGGCTGTTTTGGTGCATCACAACCCCAGTCCCTACCAGATGACTTATCCGAAAATTGGGAACCACAGACCTAGCTACAAGATTACCTAGATTTATGTGACGATGACAAGAGGGAAGCAGAGTTGTTGGTCAAATGGCAGACCCTTCCTGATTGTGAAAATTCATGGCAAATGATGATGAAGTTTCGAACAGCTTTCACTTGTTTTCACCTTGTGTAAAACGCACATGCTTTAAAGAAGGGTTGCTGAATTAGCAGGCCCAAGGGAACCCAATAGTTAATTAGTTGGTAAATTGTCAGATTTTGGTTACTATTTGCATCATAGCAGTAGGTGGGAGTTAGAGGGGTTCATTTTTATGGACATTTTGCAAGGAAGTAGGAGAGTCAAGAGTCAAATTCCTCTGGTGTTACCAATTGTATTTTCCAGAATTATATTCTTGCAATAAAGAAGAAACTATTTGTTACTTTCTTTCTGGTATACCAGTCTAACAGCATGTAAGAGAATGTCTGAGTTTGTTTGTTAATTGTGAAAACTGGTTAAATACACCTTTTTTTCTTTGTTTTCCAGAGATGCCATGATGGACCCTACAACTGTATTTGGAATGCTTTTTGGAAGTGAATTTTTCGAAGAGTATATTGGAATACTTGCACTTGCTTCTTTAGCATCTATAGAAGTTGAGGAAGATTCACCGGAGCCTCAAGTTCGTATGCAGAAAATTCAAGAAAAGATGAAAGTATTATTTTTTAATCTAATGCTCTAATGCTGTTTTTCACGGTCCACTGTAATGTTTCCTACTTTGGTATTTAAAGCTGTTTCCTACTGTTTTACCTGTAGGTATGGCAGAAAGAAAGAGAACAGAAGCTGATATCGGTTTTGAAAGACCGTTTGCAACCATTTGTTGATGGCCGAGAAGAAGAATTTACAAAATGGGCAAATTCTGAAGCTCGTAATCTTTCAAAAGCTGGTAAATCATTTCCGTTTGTTCTGTAATTCTCATAGTAGTCAATTGCGGATTGCGGCGCGTAGCGGCCAACCCCAAAAATGCTATAGCGGGATAGTGCATAGCGCTATGACCGCTATTTAATAACTTTTTTGACAAATTACGTAAATAATACTATAAATTATAAACAAACATAGATCTAATACAAAATTAAATATAACATTCAAATCTCATGAAACATTCATAAATCATGCAAAACACCCAAATCTTATGAAAGCTTTTACTCATGAATCATTCATAAATCATACAAAACACCCAAATCTTATGAAAGCTTTAAAGTCTCCAACAAAGTATCGAAAGTCTTAATCAAAATTCAACATAGTAGTCAATCTCGGATAGTGGTGCGTAGAGGCCGACCTCAAAAGTGGGATAGCGGGTTAGCGTATAGTGGTATGACAAAAAGTGGTCATCGATATTTGATTATTTTTTGAACAAATTACATGAATAATGTTATAATGTATAAACAAACTTACATATTTCTAAAAAAAAAACTTATATTTAATATAAAATAATTATAACACTCAAATCCCATGAGACATTCATAAATCAAGATGCCGAAAATCAAAAGATAGAGGAACAAATAAAAAAAATCATAAAACAAGAGAAACCATAAAACAGAGGAAGAAAAAAAGAACAGAGAAACCATACAACAGAAAATCCCCAAAATGCCTAAAATAAATTTAGAAATTTTGAAACCATACAAAATGTTTTAAAAATAGTGTCAATTTGAAAATTTTCAACTAAAATCAAATAGCGGCTGAAGCAGCCGCTCCGCTATGCCGCTATAGCAGCTGAAGCGACCGCTATAGCGCCGCTATCTCATTCCGCACCGCTACGACAATAAGCGTAGCGGTTCGTCGCCGCTACGCTACGCGCGGCCGCTATCGGCCGCTATTGACTACTATGGTAATTCTATTGTATTATTGAATGATGGTCTTGAATTTTGAAGATTCAACAACTGAAGTTTATCATTATCAAGAATATCAATTTATCGTCTGTGCTGAATTGCCAACCCGTGTGTTTTAATTGGCCATTAAGTGAGACCTTTTTGGGCACTATTGGAGGTTTCCATACACAAGGGCTGAAAGACATTATTCGTTTATTGATGTTGATGCTTAAGTTTTGTTTACCTGAACTTTGTTATGATGCATCATTTATTTTCTACATCCTGATAATAAATGGAATTTTTCAAAGAAAGTAGAACTCAAACTTAATCATATATAGTTTAGATTCTAGCAGAATGCTTCCTTATGTTATTTGAATGACATAATTTGAGTCCTACTGAAGGAAAATGTAGAACTTTTAATGTGATAAAGTTTAGTCTGTTAAAGTCCTGTCTATCAGTAGTTGGACTATTAGGATGAGATTGTAGTAGTTGTTCTACCTCATTTGTGCCAAGAATGGATCATGAAACCGAATGTTGAGTGATTTTTATGTACTCTTGGATTACTGAACTCAACCACTAAACCATAACTCGTGGACAACATAACCATACATGTCAATGTATTAACTTTTAAATTATTATTAAATTTTGATCTAATCTCACCGGTGCAGACCAATTATATAGAAGGTCTGTTTTTGGGTGTTCTGTTTTCATTAGTAATCAATATCTTGAAAATAGTAAGAAGGAATTAGCGGTCACAATAGTGTGCCAAAACATAGTATCATGATATGGCCTCAATCACTTATGTGCTTATTTGGCCAAGACAATTGTTCAAACAGTTCTAATTTGAAGATTTTGTGCAAATGGCATTTGTATGTGATAAATGTGCTGTGTTGCATCTTATTCCCAATCCATATCACGATAGTCCCAATCATATTTAGAAATTGGAACCGAGGACCTCTAATAAAGTGGAAAGCCCAATATGTATTACGTTTATGCTCTAGTTTGAGGGAGAATGTTTGAAATATGTAAATGATGTTATTAGGAAGATAATATATTCTAATCACACTAATTACAATATTTTGAGATTCTTGTAGTTATTACTTTTAGGCTCAGGTTGGGAGGTGAATTTTGGAGGGAAGGAGAGAGCTTTATTTTCCTTTTCTATTTCTAAATAAGCTATAAAATGTTTCTAAAAATGAATAAAGTATGATTGAATTGTTATAGGAAAATGCTAAACTTTACGAAGAAAATGGAAGACGAAAGCAAAGAATAATATGTGTCTTCTTATTAATTGTTTATGCTCTTTGGTTACAACCCTTCATATATGGTTAGCGCTTAGCGGTTCCCTTATTAACTGTTTGAAGAGATTCTTCGCTTTCGTTGGTTATTGTTTCGTAAGAATTAGCATCCTCATTGTTATATGATCTTATATCATGCATTCTTTCAAATTTTCAAAATCTCAAATATATATTAAAATATAGTCCTAGCCCTCCAAAACCCTCCCAAATCCCCCCTCCCAAGCAGACTAGTGTATGTATCCAGTAGATATGTAATTCTCTTCCTCTCACCAGTTTTGTTACTCTCTTAAAACAACCTTAGGAAAATTGTTTGTTCACTCCTGGTCCTTTTCTACTCCTTGAATTTTGTTAACATCTTACATTATTTTCAGCTTTTGGAGAGGCCATGCTACATACAATCGGTTATATCTACACAAGAAAAGCAGCAAAAGAGCTTGGAAAGGATATTCGGTTTATGAATGTCCCCTTCTTGGCCGAGTGGGTGCGAGACAAAGGACACCGTATAAAGTCACAAGTGACGGCAGCTTCAGGTATGTAGCAGACTATAGTAATTTATCAAGTTGAAATGTTTTTCCAGAGTTGGTTTGGTAGGTTCTAATAGAACTTAACTGCTTCTGTAGGAGCTGTGTCTCTAATTCAAATACAAGAAGAGGTCAAGAAGCTGAATCAAGGAGAAAATAAAGAAGAAAACATAATGAAAGCTCTTGAAGATAAGAAGGATGCCATGATTAATTCCTTATGGAAGATTAATGTCATTGATATTGAATCAACTTTGTCACATGTTTGTCAAGCAGTAAGTTGCAGTATTTTCTATCCATAGCTTAAAAATTAGACTCTTGACTGATATCATATAAATGATATATTCCTTCTACTTACCTCGTATAGCCTACTTGAAAAATTTCATTTTGCCTTAATTCAAAAACATGGATTTCTCCATTTTTTTAAACCTTGAATTCATGGTTCATGCCATAATTCAAGTATTTATTCTACAAACAACTTGGGTCAATGCTGTCTTTTATCTCAGGAAGCTAACGGTGAACCGAAGCATAATTTAAGTATTAGAATATTAATTAGTCAGAATTCACATGTTTTAAGAAAATACTCGTTATTTTTCTCAGGTTCTTAAAGATCCAAGTGTGTCCAAAGACGTTCTGGTGTCTCGGGCCAAAGCATTGAAACAGTTAGGAACGATCTTTCAAGTAAGTGTTTTGTTGAACTCAGTAGTTAATTGCACCGTGCATCCGTTTGTATCATGTGGTTGCACTTTAACATGAAGCAAAAATTTCAACATGTTACATTTTGTTGATATCTATCTAAGAATGCTTCATTTTGCTTCTTAGGGTGCTAAGGATGCTTTTAGGAGAGAAAACAGTCTACGCCGAGAAAATGACAAGCAGGTGGAAGCTGGTTCCTCATCATAATCATCTTGTTCAGTTTGCTCAGTATGGCTGTTTATTGAGTTGATCATGTTCTTGTGCCCTTTTGGCTTTAAATGAAATTTGAACCTTATTTCTTCTATTGTAAAGAAAAAAAGTGAAAAAAAAAACAAGCTATTACTTTTAATTGGCATGATATATACTTTCACTTTGATTTGTGAGTTTTCACCATAGTCCATTCTGCATGTATGTTTCTAGCTTATAGTCTGTAAAGCAATTAATGACTTGTGTTATTAAAACTCAAGTGTCCATCCTAAATTCCTATTTCATTGGGCAGAGGATATGTAGATGGATGGACATTCTGTGTATTGGCAGATTTTCATTATTTATTTATTGCTTTTATTGTGTGCAAGGCTATATTTCATATTTTTTGGGGTTAAGGGAGTGTCACCTTTAAGGTGAATACGTGGGAATCTGGGATTTGAACTACGATCCGAACATATTTGAATGCATTGTCTCTACTACCAACTGAACTATGCTCACGAGGAAAAGCCTATGTTTTGTTTTAGGCTTAAATACACTTTTGATCGCCATATTTTATCTTAATCGAAATTTTAATCCCCTTATTTTTAAAACCACTATTTTAGACCCTCTATTTTGCATTTTTTGGGCAGCCAATTTTAGTGATTTGTGATTGTCGTTAATCACATGACAATGTTTGTTAGCTAATTAAGTTTTTCATGTCATTAACATAGATAATTAATTACATACAAAATGTATAAACTAATTGATTAATAATAAAAAAAATCAAAAATTGAATTAAATTATAATAAGAAAATGTATCAGATTTGATAACATCAAATTAACATGAACCCTAATTTCTTCGATCTCCTACTTTTTATTTCTCACTCCACACAATAATTTCTAAAGTGAATGGTATAATTGTTAGGTTTATATGAAGGGACCTCTCAGAAGGGTTAAGATGGCGAGAAGATTAGGAGTACATTATATTTTCAACAATGTTTACCATTAGTGTGTAAAATACCAGTATAGGGACTCTAAGTCTGAGGTTGGAGTATTAAGAAGAAAATCAAAGAGTTATTGCACCGCAAAAAAAAAAAAGTCAAAAAACATTGTCACGTCATAGCCACGTCGTTAATGACAATGACAGATCACCAAAATTGGTGGGCATTAAAAAAACCAAAAAATGTAAAATAGGGAGACTAAAATAGTGGTTTTGAAAAATGAGGATTAAAATTCCAATTAAGTTTAAAATAGAGGATCAAAAGTGCATTTAAGTCTTTGTTTTAATCTTAGAGATAATAATTTTATATTGTACTATTTGATTAATTAATTCAACCAGTTAACTTGGAAATTAGGTCAGGTTGAACCATTGAATGACTCTATTGGTGGTTACTTGTTGAATACATCATCTCTATCGACCGAAACTATTCACGAGAACAAGGCTATGTTATGTTAATATTAGAGATAATAATTTTTTTGTCAAAAAAAAAAAAGAGAATAATTTTATATTGTACTTCCCTAAAAAAATTATATCGTACTATTTGATTATTAATTAATTCAACCAGTTAAATTGAAAATTAGGTCGGGTTGAACAATTAAATGCGGCTATATTGGTGGCTTCATTTTAATAATTTAATGTGATTCAATTTTATCATCTTTTTTTTTTTTTTTTGGTTACATTCAATTTTATCATCTAAATAAAGTTAATTCTGCTGTATTCATTTCCAAATTTTCATATCAAACACAGAAAAGTTCGTTACATCATTATAAAAACTTTTAAGAAAAAAATAACCCTAAACTAGATGAGTGACTATGGATCAATGATAGTGGCTACTGGCTAGCTAGTAGTACCACGTACATTGGACGAAATGAACGAGAACATAAATAATTTGGAAAATTGTTCTTCTCACTTTTGATTTTACTTATTGTTTTAATTTAGCGTGAGTTAACTCATGTTCACCATTTTTCAACATGAGTTAACTCACGCTGCCACCTTTAAGATCGATTGAACCAACTTAAAAAATGATTGACCCAATTTTAAAAGTGTCAACGTGCGTTATCTCATGCTGAATTAAGAGAATGAGCAAAGAGCAATTTTCAATAATTTAAAGAAAGGAAATGTTTAGCTAAGGCTGCTAGAATGCCATTGCCAGGAACCGGGCTGGCAATGGCGAGTCTCTACAATCTACACTAGCAGATTTAAAAAATATAAGAATTTTTACTTTGTACATTGAAAATTATTGTGAAACAAGTGAGAAAATGTATTTCACCTTTCTTCTACCAATTATAAAATTTGTTTTCAGGTGCAATATATTCGACATGCAAATATTGAATTTTTTAAAGGAGACTATTCCAAATTTTTCTAAAATTAAATTTCTTATTTAGTTTACTTTAAATTCTTCTAAAACTACATTTCTTATTTAGTTTACCTTTCTTCTATTCCTTTTGATACCAAATCATCTGTTCTTGTGGCATAAGCAATTAAAATACACCCTTCCTATTAGTTTCACTTAATTACTTCGTTACATTTGTGATAGTGGATATAGGTAGGAGGGTTTATGTAATTGTAAATTTAGTTGGGTTAATGAAATATTAAGTCAACTAGATGGGTGGACTGTGAAAGAGACTTCAATACCTGTTGCATACTTTTCGAAACTTCAAAATGAAATGTCTATCTTGTCTTATTTAATGTTCGAGTGGAAGAAGTTATAAGAGTTTCAAAACTATTGCAATTCAGATATTAGGTTGCTAATATCAAATCCAATTGGAGAATTGTAAAAATGAAGCAATAGAATTGGAGAATTTATACACGTCACTGAATGTAGACAATATATATACTATAAGAATGGTCTTTTTATGTGAGAATGATGAGAATAAATATCAACCCTTAGATTAAAATTGATTAAACCTAGTTAGTTCTTCCTCGCACCTTCATCTTCATCAGCTCACGGCATTTCCAGCAATTAACTTGCCTAGGGAATCTATGAATCTCATTTGATATATAAACAAATTTTTAACATTCGATGCCTATTTTATGTGAGCATGTTGTTGTTGTTGACTGTTCATCTTCAACATTGTTAGTTTGTTTGTTAATTCAAGTTTAATCAAGTAATGTAATCATGTTAGTTGTTTAATCACATTATATTTTTAGTTTGTTATTGATTAGTTACAAGTTTCCTAGAATATAGCTTATGGTTGTTAAGGGTTTGTTACTTAGCTTGTACTTCAAGCAAACTATCATAGACTTGTATATAAGCCAATTCACTTGTACATATATCAATAACAAAATTTCACTTTCTCAATTCTACCATCTTTTCTTTCTTCTCATTCTCTCTAATTCACAAAATATCACAAAACCAGAAAACCCTAGAAACCCTAAAATTGTTGCTTGTGGAACAAGCTGCGCTATCAAATTAGCATCAAGAGCCTTTGGTTTCGTTCTAAGGGGTAATTGAGATCTTCAATCAAGCAAATTCAAGGTAGAAACGCTGCATGAAGCACCATGAATGGTAGCAGCAGTTTCAACACTCATCTTCCAATTCTTGAAGCACGCAATTGGGAAAGATGGAGTGCAGTGATGAAGAATCTGTTTGGAGCACAAGATTTGTTGGAAATTGTGCAGAATGGTATTGGTGAGTTAGCTGTGAATGCCACAGAAGTGCAAAGGAATGCATACAAAGATCTGAAGAAGAAAGATTGCAAGGCTTTGTTCTTGATTCAACAAAGTCTTGATGAAGCAAATTTTGAAAGAATCTCAAAAACAGTTAGTTCAAAGGAAGCATGGGATATTCTTTCAAAGTATCATGAAGGTGATGATAAGTGAAGTTGATTAAGCTTAGGGTTGGGAATAGGTCAGGCCGGCCTACAGGGGCCTACGGCCTGGCCTGTTTTGGCCTGGCCTGGCCTGTTTAGTAGATAGGCCTAGGCTTAGGCTTTTTAAAAAGTCTGTTTAGTTAAATAGGCCAGGCTTAGGCTTCCAGAAAAGCCTGTTAAGCCTAATAGGCTGGCCTATTAATACTATTTATTAAAAAATGTTTTTTTTATATTAAAATAATTGAATACATTAAAAATATAAATATCTTTTTCTCTATCTATTAGTCCCTTAATAGGCTTTGTTGTTATAGGCTTTTAAGTAGGCTTTAATCTAGTTAAAATTTACTTGTAGTTAAATAGGCTTTTAAGTAGGCTTTAAGACTTGTTTAGCTTATTTAGTAGGCTAAATAAACTATTTGATGGCCTTAATATAAAGTAGGCCTGTAAGTAGGCTTTCAGGCCAGTCCAGACTTTTAAATAGGTCAGGTCAGGCCAAGAAAAACGGCTTATGATAGGCCATAGGCCAGGCTCAGGCCTATCAAAGCCTGGCCTGGCCTGGCCTATTCCCACCCTAAGCTTCATATATATATATATATATATATATATATATATATATATATATATATATATGGGTTATGATAGAAGACACCTTTTGTGAAGGTGTCTTTTATCAAGTTACTCTATGAGCATTTGTTAAAAGACACCAACTACTTTTTATGAAGGTGTCTTTTATCAAAGTTATAACTAAAAAAGTGAAAATCACACCTTGAGGTGTGACTTGATAAAAGACACCACACTACTTTTTATGAAGGTGTCTTGTAACATAACCCTATATATATATATATATATATATATGCTAACCCTCTTTTATCATAATGTGTTGTTCCTTTCTCTCGGGTCACCAATGCAGATTGGGTCAAAGGCCCATTTGTTTTTCTTCTTCTAATTCACCAAAACTTGCTTCACGTGTAGTCACACTTCAATTAAGTTATGATTTTAGTCATTTTAACTTCACTGTACCACACTTCAAAGTAGGCCACCCTTTGTTATATCATGTAGTCATTGATCCATAGTAATGATAGGTAGTACTATATTAGTTGACTCAATAAATAAGAAAATGATAATTTATTTAAAATGACTCTAAATTAAATACTAAATAAATAAAAATAGAATTAAAACTTAATTAAAAAGAATCTAAAAATGTGATATGACGGACTGTCATCAATGTTATATTATAAGCAGGTGCATTAGGTAGCCCTCAACTTTTGTTACTAAGTAGCATTGGACCAAAAGAACAATTGAAAAAATTCAACATTCCACTAGTTCATGAAATGAAACAGGTTGGTCAAGGAATGCAAGACAACCCTTGCATAGCATTCTTAGTTGATTCTAAGCCAGAAAATAGACTTCCTGAACCACCACAAATCCTAGTGGAAGCATCAATACTTCCACTAAGCATCAATAAATCAAGGGTTAACATTGCTGCAAAGAAAGCAATGCCTCTTTCAAAAGGGTACCTTCAACTGAACCACAATGATGCAAGGCTTAACCCTACTGTGAAATTCCACTATCTAGAGGAATGAAAAATTTGATGTATCAAAAGTGGAAGAAATGAAGCACATAACGTCGAGTGAAGTTTTGCACCTTCCATCACGGTTTCATCCCTTTGCGGCAATTTTATCACTTAATTTTCTCTACCCTTGCATAACTTCCCATTTATCAATATTTACTTGGTCAAATGCTGATATTTATTCATAGTCTGTGTGCTTTTAATCGTGCCTTAATGACTCCTTATTATTAGGAACATTAACAAGACCCTTCCATTATTTTTCCACGTAACATTCACATGTCTATAATCATGCAAGTTACTCCCACATTAAATGGATGGTTGAACGAGCTAAATACTGACTAGCATCTCCAATTTTATTTCTCCCTTCTTGGTTCCATACGTTACATCACTCCATTCCCCATTTACCCTCTATTTTCAATTATATTAATTCTTTTCCTTGGAAACTCGTTTGACACTGGGCTGTACCACCCTTTATCTTCCTCACAATGAATAAATCCTTTGACCAATTAATCTCTATTATTTTCCCTGCGTTGCTATCTCACAACACAACAATTACTACCTTAATTCCCATTGATCAAGCTGATGTTTTCTTTCCCTTTATTGTAGTAACCTTTTCATTTTAAAATCAACGATAGCCATGTCCAAATCTTCACGCCTTAGTCTAAGAAATTTTCAAAGGAACCACTACTTGCTGTTTTCTACAAATGGACAACAACAAACCTAAAGGAAGAAAGACATTAGAGCCACCCTCCACTAGAAACCTTTTCACGCTCCAATCATCAACATCACCCATTGAACTACTCTATTTTTGTACAATGTCTTAAGGTAAAGTCACATTGTTTTCCTCTTTCAATTCTTTTGTTCATATTCTAGTAGTAAGTCCTTTTCTTCTTTGAATATTTTTCCTTATCTCAATGTATTATTATCAACCTCTCCAATTGTATTTCTATATTCATGTAGAACCTCAAACACTTGCTAGTGCGTTCAATTCAGAATCAATTTTAGGGACGTCTTGTGTCGAAGGAAATGCACCCAAAGGTAAGGGCCCTTCCCTAATAAAAGGAGGAAACTTTAATATAAATAAAAAGATGGAAGATAATTTTTATTGCATTTCATGTTTGGTGGAAAGGTCTCATCTTTTGTGGCATAGCATGGCATTATGTTTGATTATCTTGTTCTTTAGAGAAAATGCTTTGATGAATGTGATGAATATTTTAAAAGAAAGTTTGAACATTTTAGTTGATGATTTGAAAATGGTGATATAATTTCAAAGAGTGCGCATCATGCATAGCATGACATGTAGTTGTGTCATAGGTTGCCAATAAGGGCGATTAAAACTATTTTGCCAAATGAGGCGATTAAAACTATTTTGCCAAATGGGGCGATTGTTCTTGTGCCAAATGGGGCAATATATTCTTGTGCCAATTGGGGCGATATCCGGATCATGTTATAGTTGCATCTCATGCATCATTTGCATAAAGTTCGTATTTTAATTTCTTTTATTTGTATTGAGCTTTTGACTTTTATGTGGTGAGTGTTTTATTATTCTTCTTATCATGTGCCTTTATACCTTTATGATTGTATTTTTGTGGTTTAGGAATACTGACCCCTTACAACCAACATTTTAGGTATTGATGACTTTGAAGATTTGAAGCAAGAATGATGTTTAGCTTGTACGTGCGCGGGAAACAAATTTGGGTTTTCTTGAATTGTAATTGAAAGATATTTGAAGTTTATTACTTTTCATGTTAATTCTTTAGAAAACGAGGAAGTTGATTCTCTTGCTCGAAAATTATCCATTTTCAAGAATAATTTTCTATTATTTCATTTTAATATTTTCCTTCAAGATATCTTTTCTATTACTTTTCTTTTAGTAGTTAATAAAAAAAAATACTCATATTTTCTAAAGAATAAATAATATTTAATTAATGTCTTGGATTAAAAATCCGGGGCGTTACAACTTCTATTTTACAATTCCAACAAGGATCCGGGTGGTCTCTTGTTCATTGAAGGAGTCAACATGCATGGGAGCTCTAACAATAGAATTTACCTTAATGTAGTTTAATTTCCTCAAAACATTACATTTCCTCCATATATTCCCCATCCAAACACACCTGAGTTTGTCTGAAGGTTGACGAAATGGGCATTTTGTTCATTGAAGGAGTCAACATGCATGGGAGCTCTAACAATAGAATTTACCTTAATGTAGTTGAATTTCCTCAAAACATTACATTCCCTCCATATATTCCCCATCCAAACACACCTGAGTTTGTCTGAAGGTTGACGAAATGGGCATTTGTTTAATATTATTTTGTTTTAGTTGCTAATTGATTTTTAACTATTAAATAATGATGATGATGATGATGATAATAATGTTTTTCCTATTTAAGGTTATATGTGTTTGATTGTATTTAATTAAACAGCATATAAAAACTACCTAATCTAATGATGTTGTTGTGGAGCCTTTGACTAGAGATGAGTTATTTATGTAATTAGTTTTTCTTCTATTATTTCTAAAATACACTGAGTTAACTTCTCCAAATAGAAACCTTATATTAAAAAAAAAAAATCAGCGGAAAAACTTTTATAAATTTGTTAACATTATTGGTTTATTTAGAAAAAAATAATAAAAAAGTTCAATACTTAGAGAAACAATATTCTATTAATAATATTCTTAAAAAAACATTTTTTTAATTATATGTTTAAATATTTGGAGGGATACTATTTTTTTTAATGTTATGTGTAAATAGTTTTTAATTATTCCAGTTGTATCTTTAAACAGATCTAAGAATGCTATTTTTTGGTGTTATTGAAAAAGATAAGAATTTGTATTATATTTATTTTTTTAAGTAATTATATTTGTTATATTATTGGTAAAATATAAACATATTTTGTTGTTTTTGAAGGAATAAACATATTTTGTTATTATTTAAAAGTTACAAACATTTTTTTAAAAGTCACAGACACCTATACATATAATTATGTTTCTAGTCCCTATAAAATAGCGACCTTGTAAGTTTAGTCCTTACTTAATTTTAATAGCATTTTTAGTCCCTAATTTTGTTTTTTTGCCCTGAGTATTAGTCCCTACTCAATTCAAATTTGTTTAATTTATGCTTAAACTCTTAAATTTTTGAACAATTTTTTGCAGACATGTTTAGAACATTACTAAAAGTTCCTCCGCAAAAAATTATCTCAAAATTTGATTTCTACATCCAGATTTTATTACTTTTTATCTTTAACTTTGTCGTTTTAAAAAATTCATATTTAATTCATTTCATGTCTGAAAATTCTAAATTTTAGTAAACGAACCTTTCATAGTGTTCTAATCTTGTCTCAAAAAAATCGTTCAAAAATTTAAGAGTTTAAGGATAATTAATCAAACTTTGTTTTAGCAGGGACTAAAATTATACGTAAATTTTTTTTTATAGGGACTAAAAATGCTATTAAAATTAAGTAAGGACTAAACTTACAAGGTCGCTATTTTGTAGGGACTAGAAACATAATTAACCCTTTATTTTTTGCCTGAATTTTTCATTATTTCAGCTATACCCTCAAACAATTTTACTTTTGAATGTTATGTTGTTGTTGTTATAAAAAAATATAAGAGTTTTTATCTATATCTATAACAATATGTAAAAGGAATCCGAATACATGATTTTTATGGGTTATATTTTTCATTATTCCAGTTATACCCTTAAACAAGTTTGTCTTTAAGAATACTATATTGTTGGTGTTTTCGAAAAAGATAAGCTTTTTTATTTTTTATATTATTGGTTAAAGATAAACATAGTCTGTTACTTTTTAAAAGTCACAAACATCTATACATATAATTTTAATCAAAATTAAAATTTCATAAAAAACATTGTTTATAATTTACATGCATTAGCGCAGTAAAAAAAAAGCGGATAGACAGACACGGAGTGTCTGCTTAAACGCTAGTAATAAATAAATGTAATATGAGGTTTATTTGGTAGTGTAAATGTAATATAAGTTTTTTTTAAGAAGAAATGTAAAATGAACTTGATGGAGGGTAAGGAATTGAGTTGAGTCAAAGGGCAAGGAGTTAGAAGTCTTGAGTTCAAACACGAACGAATGAGTAAATACTAATCTAATAAATAACTACTAATATTTGACATTTAAGAAAAAATAGGGTTTAAAATTTACAATCACTTGTTTTTCTAACATATATAATAATCATTCACATGACATACATGTCTCCAATAGTCATGCATGTAGTTGATGATGTTTTTGATTGATTAAAATATATGACTCCGAGAGTTATATTTCATACATGAGAATGATGTAAAATCTATTATGTATGATTCATCTAATATTAAAAAATTATTTTACTTTTAGTTTAAACTTGCCATACTAATTGAACTTTTATCTCATATTTAATTAAAATTTGTAAAATTTTAATTTTTAAATTAAAATTAAACTTCTCCATATTAGATATTAGATTAAGTTTTTTTGTCAAGTAGTTTAGTTGCTAAAAAATCATTTTCTTTAGGTGAATTAGTAGGGGTGTCTTGGTTCTTAAGGTGAATTAGTAGGGGTGTCTTGGTTCGAATCCTGACTCCTGCGTATATAATACAAGTTTCTACCAACTGAGTTAAACTCACGGAGACATTAGATTAAGTTAAAAGCTAATTTTGCATACTACTTGAATATAAATTTAATTTGTTAAATCATGTTTCAGAAGTAGTATGCAATTAATTAGCCTTTACCATTTGGTCTCGTAATGCAATGGATGTGATATTGATATTGATTGCACTTGTCCAAATAAGACTCCACATGTGAAGAAAGTAGTATTAACTACTTAGAGTTATATTTGGAGAAAAAAAAGTAATTAATGTTGTATTAAAAAGTGAAATGGGTCAATTTTTTGGGACAATATATATATATATATATATATATATATATATATATATATATATATATATATATATATATATATATATGGGTTATGATAGAAGACACCTTTTGTGAATGTGTCTTTTATCAAGTTACTCTATGAGCTTTTGCGAAAAGACACCAACTTACTTTTATGAAGGTGTCTTTTAGCAAAGTTATAACTAAAAAGTGAAAATCACACCTTAAGGTGTTGCTTGATAAAAGACACCACCAAAGGGTGTCTTGTAACATAACCCTATATATATATATATATATATATATTTTATTTTTTTTTTGCAAACGACTCGGTTATTATTATGGGACGGAGGGAGTATCATTTACTAAACTACACTTATTAATTGTAGTTAGTAGAGTAATTAAGTTGGATGAAATGAAATAAATAAGGATATAATAGTGAAAAAAACAAATGTTGCATTGATATTTTAAAGTGACAATTATTTTGAGACAGAGAAAAAAATGTTAAAGAGATAATTATTTTGAGACAGAGAGAGTATAGTCTACAAAAAAAAAAACAGCAAATATGTTTCTAAAATCATGTTTTTTATTTCTATTTTTGAACATTTAACAAATATATTTTGGATACTTGTCAGCAAGACCCAATATTTTAAATCGACAAACAAAAAACATATTATAGTGTGTTTGGATGAGTGAATGTTTTGAGGTAACGTAATGTTTTTAGGGAATTCAAATACTTTTAGATGAATTCTATTGTTTGGATGATAATTTGGAGAATTTTCAAAATGATGGAAATTTATGATGTATTTTGTTAAAGTTAAAAGATAAGAATTTCAAATTTCTTCATTCTTCTAATTTTTCAAATTTTGCATTTTGATCCACAAATTTTCCAAATTGACCCCAAAAAATTGCAAATTGACCTCTATTTTTTGGAAATTACAAATTTATCCCCCTTTTTTTTTCAAAATTTTAAATTGACGCCTTAAAATTTTTGGAATTTGCAAATTGACCAATAATTTCAATTTTCATATTTGGCCCAAAAAAAATTAAAAATTTATAAAAGTTGCCCAAAAATGATGACAATAATATTTTTTTATTACTCCATCTAAATAATAATATTTAGACATGAAGGCAATTTAATTGAATCATTTAAATTGCCTAAAATTCTAAATTCTAAAATTTCTCAATTATGGGCTATTTAGTTTTTTAGTTTTTTAGTTTTTTTACTATTATCATTTCAGTTAAATTTTAAATTATATTATTTTGAATCAAAAAATAGTAAATATTTTTACCTATAGCTTTAGTTGTTATCAAATTAATTTGATCTATTTAAAATGTTTTACCAAATTTTTTGGAAATGGATCGTGTAATATCAAAGTATATGCGTAAAAGTAGTTATTGTTTTACCAACAATAACTATAAAATTTGAATGAAAGTATTTAGGCATTTTAAAAAGAGGTAGGATTGTTTATAGGGTTTATTCAGTATACAATGTCTGTAAAAATATGTTACAATGTATTTAATCATATTCCATTTTTTGCTAGTGAGTAGTGCGTATGCTGATTATATGATGCTAGGAAGTAGTATCTAACTCTAATCATATGTTTGGTTGAGAGTATTGGTGATTTTCTTGCACTTCACCGTAATTTGCACAAGCTACAAAGTCTAACTTCCATGTTAATATGATTTTCTGCTTCGATTCTAAGAGTTGTAGACTACAACCAAACGAACACATTCTTATGTCGTGTTTCATCTATTAAAAAAATAAAATAAGGGATTGGACATAACACAACTCCATATGTACTGTGTTTAATTGTAAAATGTTTATGGAATTGGACAAATTGTGGGGCAAGAGACTCGACAAAGAGTGAAATTTTTGTCTCTTACTAAATTATAACACAACTTTTTGTCTTAAATACGTTGCTAAAATACCAAAATAGTTTTTTATCCATCAAATATCGTACACGACAAACCGATGTTATTCAATATTTTAAAAGTTTGTTCTATGTTAGCACTTACTCCCTCCGGTCACTATTATAAGCAAAAGTTGATTTTTTAGGTTCATTTAATAAATGATGTATGTGGTCTATATATAGACTACATACATTATTTATTGAATGAATCTAAAAAATGAATTTTTGCTTATAATAGTGACCGGAGGGAGTACCTTTTAACCAATCAAACACACTTCGTCAATTATTAATTACTAGCTGTGCAATTAGTGAAATACTTCCTCCGTCCCTTAATGTAACCACCCATTTGATTTTATTTTTGTCCCTAAATGTAACCCCCTTTTCAAATTACTAGATGCATTTATTACTTTTTTCCCAAACATACCCCTAATAAATACTACTAACTTAGCTTGGAATATGAATAGTCAAATTTAATACACATACAAACAAAGGACAATTTGGTAATATTAATACACAAAACAGACACATTAATTACACCGACAACTTTTCTTAAGAAATGTGAAAAATGCAAAGGGGTTACGTTAAGGGACGGAGGGAGTAAAATCTTAGAGTTGCTCCATCACAGTTCTTGTCCAAAATTTGAAAAAGATGATGTGTGTTCTACCAATTAGTCCTTGCAAGTTGACCAATCATAGTCTTCAAGAGAGATGGAGGAATCTTCAAATTAAAGATAATGCTTGACTTAAGGGAACTCACAAACATTCTAAAACTAAAAGAAGTAAAAAAGATAAGAATATTTAAAATCTTAAGTGCTCATCTTTATTCTCCACAAATGTCCTTTCATTGTTAATTGGTGCATCATCTTTGTCGTTAGGGATAATTGGAAGCACTTACAAAGCATAAATATTATTTTAATGCCAACCTAATATCACTTTGTGTAACATAACCTTTAGACCTATCTTCCTTTAATTCCTGAGCATGCTTTCTTACTTTCCATTTCAGCTAGTAAACTTAGCCTTATGGATGAGATCAAATTCATAATGCCAAATACATTATGATAAAGATTATGATTAATATCATGTCAATCATCTGCTACTTGCAACTAATGGAACTATTCTCATTCTTTTATAAAAATAAAAAAAAATTAAAAACTAATTTAAATAATCACACCAATATCATTTTCTCACCCCTTCCACATTTTCAAATAAAAAATGTTACATTTTAGTAAAAGGTTTCTTCTCTTCCTTTTGATAAAAAAATATATTTTCCTCTTCCTCAACTTACTTTCAAAAGAACATTTTATTTCCCCTAAAAAAAAAGGCCATTTAATTTGATTATCATTTTCGACTTGTTTTTAAACTTGCTTCTACCAACAAAAAAAACTTGTTTCTTGGTTAAAATATGTTTTTAAACTTGTTTCTTGTTTATAATTTGTTTTCGGTGTTCTTTTTTCTTTGTATAACCAAAAATTTATTTAAATAGGATACAAGGATACTCAAACGCTAGTACAACAAGTCTATATCAAATACATTGAAGACAAGTGAGTGGATTAACTCACCAATTTGAGAAAACAAAATTTGATTTCTACCTTCCTACAAATAAACTACTATGAAGACAATATCTCTTAATTTGATCTACAATCTCCCCAGCATTGACAACTTTTCCGTTGAAAGATATATATCGTTGCACTCCAACCAAATACACCATGACGTTGCTAATCAAATTAAATCAGAATCTTTCTTTCCATTATTCGTAAATTATACCAACATGGTCATCTCCACAACATATTTTGAGAAAAACCACAATGATATAACTTTGTAAATTAAGAGACAAGTTAAAACTTAAACTTAAGTTAAAGTAGTGATCAGAAATATAATTTATTTCTCTCTCCCTCTCTAATTTTTGTTGGTTTTTTGTCTTATAGTAGTAATTTTTTTGAACAAGTATCTTCTAGTAGTAATTAGTTATCACTTGTATGTTAGGTATACTTGCAGGCTAATACCTCTTATACATACTACAATTATAAACTTCTTTTACAAACTAAAAAGATATTAGTTTATATAGCGTTTAATTTGTTTTTCTTTCTCTTCAGGGACAGTGTATTTTGTATTTAAACAGTTATTTTTTTAATCAAATTATACTCTTTGGACTTCGTATCTCCGGTGTTAAATTTCATGCTCAGTGCCTGCTTCATGTCAACTCACTACTCTAGTTACTTATATTATCGAACCTAACTACTATATATTGCAGGTAAATTACAACATCCTTTTTCCTTTTTATTCTTTAACAAAACCCACTACTTCAAATAAAGTTAATAAGGGTTCATCCAGTGGCGTATCCAGGACCCTGAGTCAGGGGGTGCAATTTTTTTAACTTCGTTAATAATATTTAATTTATATATAATATATATGTGGGTTACCAAATTTTGATCTAGTAATTTTTCTTAGGATTTAATTAACATGCGTCGATAATGTAACATGATTTTACACATTATATAATTCAAGTATTTATCACTAGGACCTCTCGAATAAAAAAGTATTTATCACTATGAATTCAAAAGAGTGTCATTTACATTATATACAATTAGTCATATGGTTTAAAATCAAAAGAAAAAGAATAAAAATATGACCAGGAATTACATAGTTGAAAGATTTTGTTTTTACTAGTTTACATTTTTTTTTTTGACAAATACTAGTTTACATTTTATTTGCATGTAATATCAAATGCATTTGTTCTCTAAAAAAAACTCAAATGCAGTGGATGAGTAATTGATGTAGTATTAGCCTTAGAGATTACTACCCATGTTTTGCGCTTTTGGCTTTTATGGAAAAACAAAAGTCTACCAAATTAAAGATCAACATTAAAAGTCCACTTATGGATAATTAACAACATTTAATAACAATAAAAGTAAAAAAATGACTGGAATGATATTTCTAATAAGTACGCCAATAATCTCATACGCGTAAGTCTTGCACAAATAGAAATATTGGTGCAAATAGCAAGATTCCAGGGTGTGCAGGTGCACATCCTCAACTACACCTGGATCCGCCCCTGGGTTCATCTATGGGACAATTTTTACGACCCATATTAAAGGGACCCGCTTGAGAATCAAACTCTAATCACTAACAAAGATTTTAGTTGAATCAAGGGA
Source organism: Medicago sativa (assembly GCF_051527215.1). Lineage (NCBI taxonomy): Eukaryota > Viridiplantae > Streptophyta > Magnoliopsida > Fabales > Fabaceae > Medicago > Medicago sativa. The sequence goes on along the minus strand of NC_140756.1, from coordinate 29,354,997 downwards.
TTAAAGATTCATGGTTCAAATTGTGACAAGGAAGAAAAATATTAATATAACGTTTAATAAATAAATATTTGTCATTCACAAAACAAAAAATATATTAACAAATAAAGATTTGATTATAAAAATGATTAAAATTGGCAGAAAACGTTTTGAGAAAGCATGTAGGTCCTAACAATGTGTCTTAATTGTTGATTTTTTTTACTAGGGTTTTTCATTAAAAGGATGGGAGATATGTCAAAATTCATAACTTCTTGCAAGTTGCTTTTAAAGCTATTTAGTCCAAAAACAGGAAGAAAAAAAAATTAATAAGCAAACAGAAAAAATGTTGTCACAAATAAAAGTTTGGTACACTACATAACTTTGATTAATTAATTGTTTGTAAAGCTTATTAGGGGGCAAACAATAATTTCTACTAAACTTTGATTTCAAATATTATCCTAATTAATTTATGTTACATTCCACTAACTTATTAGACTTTAGTGCCCCAACAAAAGCAAAGCGGTCTACATATACCTTTTTTCCATTTGAATAATATTATGCTTTCTAATTATTACAAAATTAAGAAAACTGTCAACTTCAGTTTTGTTGTCAACAAGGCTTCCTACTTGGGGAATTTATTTCTCATTGCAATATACATAGGAAACATTAGTTTTGTGACAGTACATGTAGAAAAATACCAACTAGTACTACTCAACATGGATTTCATGTTTCTCAAGAAGTTCACACTCATCTTCCTCCTCATTTCTGGCTCACTTTTGACAACTTCTTTTGCAGGTTAGTTTTTTTAAGGTTTTCTTGCAGCCTTTTATCTTATGGTGTCAGATATATTTTCATATATATTAAATTAAGTTTATTATAACACTAATAAAAGTTAATGATGTTGTTTAGCTTAGTTTAAGAGTGTAATTATATATGGTAATAGATTAATTTAGATTTGATTCCATGATCTTCTGAAGTGGGAGGCATGTGATCAACTTTTTTTTTTTTTTTGAAGGAAGGCATGTGATCAACTTGATAACTTTAATCTTTGAAATTGAATTTTTTCATGTTGTTCAATTATGTGTATTAGAGAATAGAGATAAGCTATATAAGATATGAAAATGTTAGATGAAAGAAAAAGTTACCTAGTGTGTGCTTAATACATATGCAGGAAGAGCATCAAATTTCGTCAGAATCTCAAATGAAGATGTGAATGCAGTCCATGAGGTAGGAAATTCACTTCATTTGCATGTATTAATTTGCTTTTATTTATTTATTAGTTCAAAAAAGAATTCTTAAAAATTTTGTTACTTGAACAAAACCAATTATAAGTTAGCTTTTTACGTCTCTCTTTCCATCATGTTTAGAGCCTTGTACCTAACAATCAATGGTGCAAAACGCATGAACTACCACATTTAAGTGATTACAGTATCTTATCTTTCTATTTGAAAATACTCATGAAATAGAAGGCCCTATTTTTAATTCAGCTTTTCTTATCTATTCCTTGATTAATATTTGTGGCTTATTAACTCACTTGCACACAAAGATATGGTAGAGTTAATCTTGTATATGGGTTGGAGTATTTTGTTTTAATTTTTCGTTAAATCATTAAGATATCTACTTGCGAGTTAGGTTTTCGAGGGGTTGTTTTGGAGAGATAATCTATATTTTGATATCTTGAAGAAAATAAATGAAAGAATAATATGATAAATTATCGTATCTTACTTCAATCACATTTAATTCATTTTTAAAAACATTTTATAATCTCCTTAATTTAAAAAAAATAAAATAAATCCTCCTTCTAAAACTCAACTTGTAAACAAAGCCTCAAGAGCATGGTTTCCAATTTTCTACGTTTATTTTCAAACACTTATTTATGTAGGAGTATTAATGATTGTTTTATTATTTTGATATAGGTAACAGCAAAGAAGGCAATGAATGAGGAAGAAGTAAGAAGCATCCATGAGAGGCTTCTAAGGGCTAATACAAAAGATTATGGACGATATGATCCATCGCCAACTTTTTCTAAGCCTCCTTTCAAGCTCATACCAAATTGAATGAATACGTTCAAAAAAAGAATCTTGATGTAGTTGGAAGTTGGTATCGAAAATATAAGTACTATAAATAAATAATTAACCCACTGTTTAATTATCTTAGTGTAATATATGCCTCCATATATATTATATTATATAGACATGTATAAATATAAATGCTTAGTCATGTTTTGAAGTCTATAATAATTTTGAGTTATTATAGAAGATGTACGAGTGTTTTAAGTTTTAATATCACTATATATTACTATAGCTCTATTTTTGTTGTATGCGTTGATATACATATAGAGATATTAATTAATGAGATTATAGATGTTATATATGTTTGAGTGTTTGCTTGTGCTTTCCAAAATTATTTTTCAGATTTGAGAAATCACTAGATTATAGAACTTTTGTAACTATCACAATTTCACACTGTGTTCTTAATTTATTCCTCAGAAAAATGATGCACCAACTCCCAAAATTAAAATTATCCATATTACGAATGTTCAAACTAACAGAGTGAAAATGATTAACAAAATGATCAAGATTGCACAGATTTTGGACACCCCTTCGACTTGAGCACGATTAACATTTATGTTAATGTTAGAATTGACCAAGACATCATACCATGAAAAGATTTAGAGTTGGCATCCCCTTCTTCAAGCCTTAAAGGTCCAGAATTTCTGCCATTGTATTCTACGATTAATATTGGCTAAAATACACTTTTGACCTCCTATATTTGGCTCCGTATCAATTTTGGCCCCCTATTAAAAAAAACAACTTTCCAGCCCCCCTTCTTCACCCCTTTTGCAACTCAGTGGCTCCCTTCTATTTTGACCGGGTCAAAACCCAAGTGGCCACTCAATGGACGCCACGTGGCATTTAATAAATTAAAAATATAAAAAAACCAACTAATTATTTACATAATTAATTAAATAAAAAGTTAAAAAGAAAAAAAAAAGGAAAAAAAATTGTTTGCAACCCAGGAAAGAAAATAGCCGCATCAACAATATGAGCCTCTTCCCAATTCTTCAGAGTTTCTTATTCTTCCTTCATCTCATAATCAAAACCACCATCGCCATTCATGCCTTCACCAACCCATTAATGGAACAACAACAACACAACTCAACAGTAGTCAATAACACTACCTAGCAAACAACAATCAAAACAATCATCAACGCAACAAAGAGCAGCAACAACATCACATAACAAAGAACAAAACCAGAACATAAAACTTCCGAAAACAAAGAATTCTTCTTCCTCCATCGTTCTTAAAATCTCAAACCCAGAAACATGAAACTTCAAATCGCAAAACCGAATGCTGGAATTGCATAACCGAATTACTGTAATCTCAAAAACACCGTGACGAAACATAAACGCCTGAATCTTTAAACCCTAGAAACGCAGTGAAGCAAAAACGCCCAAATCTAAAACCAAAAATTCCAAAAAAACACACAAATTCGAATCATGCGGTTTAGTCTAATTTAACACAATTTTTTTTATATAGATCGAGTCAAATAACAGAACGATTTGGTTCAATTCGATTCAATCATGCGGTTTGACTAGTGATCCAATGGCTTTATACCTTTACCGAATCGATCACTAGTCCGATTTTTAAAACTATACTTGCAAATATTCTAAATAACCATTCAAAATAAACATTAACATACACATTTTTTTTTACCGAAACAAAGTTAACTATTATCATTAATCAACCAATGTTCAATACAAGAAGAATAAGAATCAAAATACGGTGACTAGCCCAAGAACAGGCCGCCCCAGCTAAACTATGAGCAACCATGTTCGCTTGTCTCCTAACAAACTTCACCTCGAAGTTGGAATGTAAAGATAACTGATAAATAATACTAGAAACAATAGCATAAAATTTCGAATCACCATGGCCCGGAGACGATAGAGCTTGCACTAAAGTAGATGAGTCGGACTCGAACACAACCCGGTAAAGATATATTTGATAAAGTTGGATATGGAAAATATCCAACTTTTTAACTAAACCTAATTGTTCCTTCAAAAAAAAAAACTAAACCTAATTGTTTGTAAAAAAAAAAAAAAAAAAACTAAACCTAATTGCTTCTCTCTCACTCAAAAAATAAAAATCGTGTATTCCTTTCAAAAATTAAGAATCGAATCTATCTTTTTCTTGTTTCACAAGTCAAAGAGAAAAAAATCGAACTACTTAACCTAATCGCTCTCTGAAATCAATCTACTTCCCAGCCACCCAAATCTTCGGCGACGGCACCACCATCAATGAAAAAGCAGAGAATAAACTCTCTCAAATCTTCTTCTTCTTCAGATTTAGATTTACCGGATGATATATGGGAATGTGTGTTCAGACTGCTGAACAATAACGACGATGATGACCACCGTAAGCGCTGTTTGAAGTCTCTTTCTGTCGCCTCAAAACACTTCCTCTCCGTCACCAACCGTCACAAATTCTCTCTAACTATCTTGTATCCAACCCTCCCTGTCCTCCCTCGCCTGTTACAAAGGTTCACCAAACTCACCTCCCTCGATCTCTCTTACTATTATGGTGACCTCGACACACTTCTCACCCAAATCTCCGGTTTCCCAAAGTTGAAACTCACATCGCTCAATCTCTCCAACCAACTCACCCTTCCTGCTAATGGTTTGCGAGCTTTCTCTCAGAACATTACAACTTTGACCTCCCTCATTTGTTCCAACCTTAATTCTATTAATAGCACTGATCTCCACCTCATTGCGGATTGTTTTCCTTTGCTAGAAGAACTCGACCTCGCTTACCCCTGTAAGTTCATTAATCACACACATGCTACGTTCTCCACTGGACTAGAGGCTCTTTCATTAGCACTCATCAAACTCCGCAAGGTTAATCTCTCTTATCATGGCTACCTCAACGGCACTTTGCTTTTTCACTTGTTCAACAACTGCAAGTTTCTCCAAGAGGTCATCTTGCTTAGATGTGAACAATTAACCATCGCAGGCGTTGCTCTTGCTCTCCGCCAGAGACCAACATTGACTTCTTTATCCATTACAGGTACTGTTACTACTGGTTTGGAACATCTTACCTCACATTTCATCGACTCCTTGTTGAGTTTGAAGGGATTGACTTCTCTTCTTTTGACGGGATTTCGTATCTCAGATCAATTCCTCTTCTCCATTGCAATGGAAAGTCTTCCTTTGAGGAGGCTTGTACTCGAATATTGCCCTGGATATACTTATTCTGGAATCTCATTTTTGTTATCTAAGTCGAAACATATCCAACATTTGGATCTTCAATATGCTGATTTTTTGAATGATCATTGTGTTGCCGAGTTGTCTTTATTTCTTGGTGATCTTCTCTCTATCAACCTTAGTAATTGTAGCTTGCTCACAGTTTCCACTTTCTTTACTCTCATTACCAACTGTCCTTCACTTACCGAGATCAGTATGAATTGCATAAATATCCACGGAACCACCATACCTAATTCTCTGATGGATCGTCTTGTAAACCCTCAATTCAAATCTCTCTTTCTGGCTAGCACTTCTTTACAAAATCAAAATATCATCATGTTTGCCGCCCTTTTCCCCAATCTGCAGCAGCTTCATCTCAGTCGTTCCTCAAACATAACCGAAGAAGGTATTCGTCCGCTTTTAGAGAGTTGTCGTAAGATTAGACATTTAGACTTAACCTGTTTAAGTCTTAAGTCACTTGGAACAAACTTTTATCTTCCCGACCTTGAGATGTTGAACTTGACAAATACAGAAGTGGATGATGAAGCACTCTATATAATCTCAAATAGGTGCCCTGCCCTTTTGCAACTGGTACTGCTAAGATGTGATTATATCACAGACAAGGGAGTCATGCACGTGGTAAACAATTGCACGCAACTCAGAGAGATAAGTTTGAATGGCTGTCCTAATGTGCAAGCTAAAGTTGTTGCCTCCATGGTAGTTTCAAGGCCATCATTGAGAAAGATCCATGTTCCACCCAACTTTCCTTTGAGCGACAGAAATAGGAAACTCTTCTCGCTCCACGGATGTCTGCTTGAGTGAAGTGGATTGATACTATGCAAATGTAAGTTTTTTTTTTTTTTTAGCTTTACTTCTCGGAGAAATTACCTTTTCCACTTATTTGCTGATCACTCTGTGCGTGATCATTGCTTAACTTGTTGTTGTGAATTAATTTATTGAGAAATTGGGATTGCTTTTATTTATTTTTCTGTTGTTGTTGAGATTTAACTTATTGAGAAATTAATGATGCAAGTAAGATGCTCGTCACTCTTCGCATGATAATTGCTTAAGTTATTGTGTAATGCGAGTTTTAACCTGTATTGCCTTTCATTGCTTTGCCTTTAATTACTTTCATCGATTACCATTCTTGTGTCATACATACTCGGATGATTTCTTATACTATGACTCGTAAAATGGACATTTGAAATCGCAGACATCATTGTCCGAATTGAACTAATTCATTGACCACTATATTCTGTAGATATTTATGGATATGATCTGCTTCATTGGTTGGAATTGAAAACATAACAATTTTGCAGTCAAAGTTATTTCTATTTTGATTCAACTTGCAAGTTATGGTTTGGTGTTCGTATTCTTCTACACCGTGAATTAGCGTTTGGATCTTATTTCATGTTCAGGATTACAAGTTAGGTTGCATGCTTGAGTAGTGTAGTGGATGTCCATGGTTTATCTCACTGGGCACAGTAAGGTGCAGAGCAAATTGTCCATATTTTTCGGTGTATGCCTGATGGTTTTCCCTCTATTGCTCATTAATATAAAGTTCCATGGAAATGTGGCATCTTTTTGCGGTCTAGGAATCGAAACCTGACATTTGAAGTCTTTTTATTAGGATGTACTTACCAAACACATTAAAGAGCTAGCACCGAGATATATGTTTTTGGCACATATGAGGGAGTAATAAATAATTATTGTACATTAACATTAGAAGTACACATCTCAAGATACATAAAACACTCAAGAAAGTAGCAAATTAGATCAATATTCCATCTACCGTGTACAACGAAAATGACATATTACAAAACTATAAACCAGCTAATGTTAAACGAAACTAATGACCAACTTCTTTTATTTTTACTGATCAAATCTATGTGTTTAATGATATCATCATGCTTCCTTATCTTTGGCTGAAACAATGATCAAATCTCATTCTCTATTTTAATATGTTTTCCCTCAACAATGATATCATCATGCTTCCTTCTTAATATGTTTTCCCTCAATATCTCATCAGAGACTATCCAATTACATTGCTTCTTGCATTTTTCATCAACAGCTAGATAAAAAGCATTTATTCTCTTAACCAAATGTTGACAAGTCACAGAAGATAAGATGAAACTAAAAGAATATTTTGAAGATTTCCCCAAACAATTTCTCAAATAAAGTGCTGCATAGTATTCTTTATATTGTTCATGTTCTCTTAACCAAGTATCTCTCATCATATTCCCAAGTATTTATATCTAAAATTGTAAAAATTACAACGATTATTCATCATAAAGAAAAAGAAAAATGCTAAACATCCCGAGAGGATTATACTGTATATTGATATCTTCTTAGGCTTTTGACCAATCATCCAAATTTTAATTGCAATTTCCTTAATTATACTACATATTTGAGTCACAAATATACCCTCTTCATATTGTTCATTTCTCAATCTAAGATAGATTTCCAAAACCTTATTCAAATGTGACATACACTCATCACTGAGAAGCTTGTTGCAATAATCAGTGACAACACATACCAATATAAAAACACTTCCATATGAGGGAGGACATGTTGGTCTTTGCAACTTCACTTGTTCTGAAAATTGCCAAAATATTTCACTAGTACCATTAACAACTCTTGCAATAAGATTCTTTGTAACAATTCTAGTCTTACAGCATTCGAACCTCTAAACATCGAGAACAAATTCAACAACTTAAAAGGGTCGTTTTTTTTTTTCCTTAGTAACAACTCTTCCAAATTTGATAAATAGTCTTTTCTATTCAATATCAATGTTTGCAAAACGACTCATCCATGACTTTGAACCAATTTTCTCGAATACTATAGTAAATAGCTTCTATTCAACCTCAAGAAGTTTTTGAACAACCAACTCCGTATGCTTTCCTCATTGGTCTACACAATTTTCCATTCCATGTGCTACTTCAAACTCGCCCGTTGAAATCTCAAGGTAGCTTAAAGCCAAAGTCTTCATACTTCGGCCCGCATTGGTACCTTGAACTTCAACTTGCATAGTTTGACACCAGCCTGTTAGTAGCATTTAATCTCTCGGCAATGACTTGTAACTTCCTTGTTACAGAACTTGGAAATTTCAGACCTTGTTTATCGATGTTGTTTTCCTGATCATTGTGTGATGTTAATGAAACCAAATGAAGAGGCAAAGTGGTCTCCATCAAAACTTTGTGAAGAGTAGTTTGCAAGGGAAATATTGAGAATTCCTTTGTCGAGGCGTGAACTGTCCTCTATGGCCTGCAATTCTTGCAATATTTTCAAGGATTTCTTTAATATTCAATGGGTAAAACTCATTGGTACTAACTATTATTTTGTAAGAACACAAAAACACTCTAAAACCAACTAGTTGCTAATTTTCAAATGTCAGTGAGAACCTTCAATGCTTCTTCAAGCTTCTTTATGTCTGAGACATATGTAAATAAATTGGAACTTGCGTCTATCGAAATAGAATATTGGAAGTGATTAAAATGTTGAAAAACCTTGAGGACTGCTGAAACGGATCATAAAATTCTGTATATATCATGTTCAGCATTAGAAAATGGAAGATTTTGTATTGAGACGGGTTTAAGTGAAGCTTGAATGGATAAACATCTTTGGTTAAGAACCTCTAATCGTGAACTAGACTCGTCTAATGAAGAAGAAATATCTAATGTTGTTTTCAAGCATATATTCTTTGTTTTCCATGTTGAAGATTGGAAGATATGTTTGCTTTTGAAAATGATTATTAGTTTGGCTTTTGAGATTGTATCGAGAAATGATTAGATTTCAATATGATGTTTGGTGTAATGAAGAAAGGTTATATTTGCGGGTTTCTTATTAATCTTAACCTTTCATTTTCTTTCACCAAACTCAACAAATGAAGTAAACGAGATATAATTTCACCTGCAAATAAACCATGCAGTGGAACTTCCTTGAATTTAGGAAGGTGGCGAATGGACTATTACTTCCTTCTTGTACAATGCCATTGTCGTCGTGAGTGTCTCCCTAGAAATTCCTTTCAATTTGTGTTTAGTGATCTTTAATATTATATCGAAATTAATATTAATGTGAATTTCAGATTGAATTTATTGATTTTGTGTTATTGAACGCAAATTCTAAAATTATTCTATTCATGGTTTTATCATTTATTCAAAATTAACTTTTTTAATATTCATGATTTGTTTGTATGTTTTTAATTTCATTAGGGTTTAGACACTTTCTCCTCTTTCAACAATATGGACTCTTGTCGTCGATGGTTGGTGGAAGTCAGTAAAACATGTTGTTCGCATCCACACCCCTTTCACTGTTGTCGTTGTTCATCGATCAGAAGGGTAAAACGCTTAAATCTAAAATCAAGGTTGCTACACTGCTCAAACCACCAAGATTGAGGTTTCAAAAAGTACGGTTTTGGTTGATGATTTTTTCAAAAAGCTTTTAATATCCATCCTTCGTTTCAGTTTAAGTCGATTGATTGCTTTAATACAATTGTCATGGCGGATATAGGTAGGAGGCTTATGGAAATTGGCAATTTAGTTGAGTTAATGAAATACTTAAGTCAACAAGATAGATGTAGTCTCAAAGGACTCGAATAAACTTGCTGCATATCTTTATATCTAATCCAAAGGTTCAATATGCATAACCAAACCCTAAACCTATTTAGCGGGAAAAAATTCTCATTAAATTTGAATTTGAAATTCAAATCTCACAACCACTTTTTGCAACACCCAAATCTCACAACCACTTTTTGCAAAACCCAGCTAGTTTTGCTGTCAGCCAGCATCTAGAATCATGGATTGCAAATAAAGTCCTCCATCCATTTGGGTTTATTAATTTGTCTCTTGCCAAATCCCATAGCCATTTCCTCACTAGCATTGGTATTAGATGGCTCTTCATTATTTGGGCTCATTACCTCTTCCTGGATTGGGCTTGTATCATTCCCTCCTCTTCAAATACCACCTTGTCCTCAACAGGTTGTTGTGGAAGGACGGAAAAGCAGCCTGAAACTGCACAAAATCTTCCCACGAGGCTTCATCCGGTGGACAATTAGCCCACTGCACGAGAACTTGTTGTTGTGGAACACCATTGACCAAAATAGTACGAGTGTCAGCAATGGCTACAGGGACCTCAACAGGTTGGTTAGAGATGCTGTCGGGAGGTAAAACATGAGGGAAAGGTAACGCAGCTCCGCGAAATGGTTTCAAGTTTGAAACATGAAAAACCGGGTGGATACGACTTTCTGGTGGCAACTTAAGTCGGTAAGCCACTTTGCCAAGGCATTCAAGGATCTCAAAAGGCCCATAAAATTTCTTCGATAGTTTGTGCTGGCGTTGCTGTCGAACTGAAATCTGTCGGTGATGCTTTAAACGAACCAGTACCAAGTCTCCTACAGCAAATTGTAAGTCACGACGATGTTTATTGGTCTGTTGAACCATTCTGTGTTGAGCAGATAACAAATTGGCCTTGAGAACGTGTAACAGTTCATCAAGCTCCAACAAAGATTCATCCAAAGCGGCAATGGTAGTGGAGCCTCTAGTGTAAAGTGGAATGGATGGAGGGGTGCGGCCATACAAGGCTTGAAACGGGGACATTTTTAAGTCAATATGATAGCTGGTGTTATAATGCAACTCTGCCCAAGGTAATAATGTAACCCATGATGATGGTTTCTCTTGCGTAAAGGCACGAAGGTATTGCTCAAGGCAGCGGTTAACCACTTCGGATTGGCCATCCGTTTGTGGGTGATAAGCACTACTCATAGTCAACTTAGTACCACTTAACTCAAAGAGTTTCTGCCAAAAAGTGCTCAAAAACACCGGGTCTCTATCGGACACAATGGAACGTGGAAATCCATGAAGTCGAACAACCAATAAGACAAATAATTCTGCCACTTTGGAAGCTGTAAACGCAGTATGAAGATTCCCAAAATGAGCCGATTTAGACAAACGGTCAACTACAACAAAAATAACAGTGGATCCGTGAGAGGGAGGAAGGCCGGTAATAAAATCCATTTGTCCTTGACTGTTGCGGCATTTAATGCTCGGTAATCCACACAAAAACGCCAAGAGTTATCCTTCTTGCGCACCAACAATACTGGTGACGAAAATGGGCTATGATTAGGAACAATAATGTCTTGCTCAAGCATTTCACGAATTAACTTCTCCATTTCTGCCTTCGAAAATTACGGATAGCGAGAAGGCCTTACATTGACGGGATTGGTACCCTCAACCAAGTGGATACGATGATCGATAGATCGATGTGGTGGTAAACCAGTGGGGGCCGTGAAAATGCTTGAAAAACGCTGAAGTACATCTCTTGCAGCATCAGGGATATCAGAGCACAAGTCAATGATATTGGAGTTAGGTTCTGGAGGTTCCGTCATGTGTGAGGTGAGTGTAAATATTCCAGCAACATCATCACTATGTAATAAGGCTTGAAATTGCAATAAAGAAACAGAATGAGAAACTGGTACAGTTTCACCTTGCAACACCACATGTTGATTATTCCAATAAAATTCCATAGTCAAAGCAGAATAATCATGTGTGACCTTTCCCAATAGTTCTAACCAAGGAAATCCTAAGACTACATCAGGACCTTTGATAGCCAGCATATGTAAATCCACAGAAAATGTAATACCTTGCACAACAAGAGGGACTGCTAAACAACAATATTGGCAAATCAGCGAGGACCCACACCCTGTAGCAACTCGAAAATGAGTACAGCGAGTCAAAGATAGTCATAATTTCTCCACTAGTACTGGGTTGATGAAATTATGAGTACTTCCACTGTCAATGAGAATTTGGAAACATTGCTCACCATACATCCCTTAAACACGTAGAGAGCGGTTCAATAACCGACTAGAAAGCGCATGAAGGCTAGAGATATCACCGGCAACATCCTCCGATTGTAACTCCTCTGAATCACTCTCTGGTGTATCCTCATCAGTACCAAGAAGAAGCAACACTTTACTTCGACAGCGATGAGAAGGGCCCCATTTTTCATCACATCGGAAGCACAAACCTTTAGCACGACGGTCACGGATCTCTGCTGAAGGTAAATGACGGACGGGAAAATTGGATGATGGAGTGGGTAAAAGTGGAGGTTGAGTTGTGGGTTTCGGATTTACTGGTGGAGTCAGGTTAGCCGATGAGGAAGCTGGTTGTTGGGTCGGGTTGTGGGATGGGTTACGGTGCCATGGTTTTGTTGGGGTCACTACGTCATCCAAACGCGCTTCGTAAGAACGCGCCATTGCAATTGCTTCCATCAATGAAGCAGGCCGGTGAAACTGAAGTTCGCGACGTAGATTCGGTTTCAACCCAGTAATAAAAAAAACTTATGAGTAGAGATTCAGAAATACCAGTAACCTTGTTCATGAGATCTTCAAATTGAGCCTGAAAATCTGCTACCGATCCAGTTTGTGAGAGCTTAGAGAGGTCACCTTCAACATCCACATAAGTGGAGGGGCCAAAACGGTGTCGAACTGCCTCCAAAAATACCAGCCAAGAAGAAAAGAGATTGTTTCTCATCACCCACTGAAACCAAGCTGTGGCACGACCATCCATGTGGAACGACACGATCTGCAATCGCGAGTTCACCGGAGTCTCATGAAATTCAAAGAATGCTTCAATTTGGATGATCCAGTATGAAGCATTGGATCCGTCAAAACGGGGAACATTCAACTTCAAAGAATGATTCAAAGGAATCAAGGATGGTTGAGGAGTAGGTCTATCAGTATGGATTGCGGCAACTTTGGAATCCACCTCTAAAAGGTGTTGATGCAGCGTTTTGTGGATGGAATCTGTGTGAGAATCCAGAGATGATTGGAGTAGGTCTCGGAACATGGTGGCTTGAGAATCTAATTTTGTTTGAAGGGCGCTCATAAGATCGGAGGAGGTCATGATCGATGAAAGCACCAATGATACACCTAGCCAGCTAAGTGATTGATAAATTGCACTCTTTGAGTGAGTGTAGACTCCAAAGAAATTAAGAAAGAAAAGAAGAGTTCAGTAAGAGAGAATTCTCATTAATATTTTGCATAAAACAGAATGACAATTACACTGTAATATATAGGATTGGTACTTCACAGCCTTGTAACTAACCATCCTCTCAAAAAAAAAAAAAGCCTTGTAACTAACCAGCATAAAATATAGGTAAAAAATGGAAATGACAAACATAGCAGAGAATAAAAATGCAGCAGCTGCATTTGTTGTCAGTCAACTTCTAGAATCATGGATTGCAAATAAAGTCCTCCATCCATTGGGGTTTATGAATTTGTCTCTTGCCAAAGCCCATAGTCATTTCCTCACTAGCATTGGTATTGGATGGCTCTTCATTATTTGGGCTCATTACCTCTTTCTGGATTGGGCTTGTATCACTGCCTCTCAGTTTCTCAGTCATTGCTCTTCTCCTTTCTTACCCGCTTCTTTACTCCTTCTTCCTCCTCATAGTCTCCACTTTCGGCCACCTTATCGTAAACCACCACAACGATAGTAAGTTGAGAGTTAAGATATCCAAAAGAGAAACCACATCAAATCCAGATCTCAAAATCATCTGCATCTCAATCCGTTGGTTTCAACCCATGAAAACACGTTGATTTTGTTGATCTACTTTCATTTCTCAAGGTACTAAATCTATCTCAATATGTTGTGTGATAATTTGTTGTTAATTTCAAGCTAAAAAATTTCGGTTTGTTTCTGTTTCATTTGAACTAAAGTTAAATTACATTCATTTTTTTAATTGTATAAACAATGGTGTTGTTGAGAATGAAAACTGGTAAAAAGAATGTGGGGTTTTGTTTTATCAAAAGAAATGGTGGTTTTTTTTATGATTAAACTAGATTTTGGTGTTCTTTCTGATGTCTCTTTGCCTCCAAATATTTGATTTTATCCATTCCATTGAACCATTGTTGTTGATTGTAAGTTTCTGTCAAATAAGATAATATGTACAATGAGAATGTTTTGTTATAGAATGTTTTGATTTCTTTAAAATGGGGGTATTAATATGATCAGGGGCGGATCTGGACTCCCAATATTGGTGAGGCACAAGCCACTGCTCCCAACGAGGGAAAGCCACAGGAACAGCGACCCAAACCCAACAAAAGAGGCGCAGCACAAACAGCTACACACCACAAGCCAGACAACCACTTCGACGAAGAAAAACAAGTAACCAACCAAGCCGCACCAAACACAAAACTGCCAGCCCAAAAAACCAGCTGATCAACGGATCAAAACGGCACCTATAGCTGCTGATCCCCAAATCCTGTTACTAAACCAGAACAAAACAACATGCAGCACCAGCTAGAAACCTCTCCACACAAACATGAATCCCATCCCTCCCTCAGTAGCTAAAACCGGGCATAAAAGCAGAAAAAAGGACATGACTATCCACCAGATACAAACAGAATTCTGCTACCAGCAGCAAAAACCCCAATCTGCTTGCTTGTGACTGAAAAAATCAGCTTGGTTTGCTGTGGCACTTGCCACACCAGGACCTGTTCAGGTCCGCCCCTGAATATGATGACAAGGGATGGTTCTTCTTTTATTTGCTATGAGATTTCAATGTTTATGTATATGCCATATTCATTTTCTCAATAATGCATTTTGTTTTTATGATTTGAATGCAGCTATATTGGTTTAATGTATATATATAATTTTTTTTGACTTTTTTGTCGTTTGTTTTGGTTCAACTGACGAAAATTGCAAGTTGAATTCAAATTATTTGCTCAAAGGTATGTGGACTTGCTTTCTTAATTTGTCTTTTATAGGACGTTTGATTATGATCGTGATATGTTTGAGGAAATATCTCAATCTAAAAAACTGATGGCAAATCTAGAACAACAATTTTTAGTCTTATATTTATGCTTTTATGTCACATATATGATATTTGTGACTTTATATGAATCATATTTGCAGATTTCACGATAATTTTTGTCATCATTGTTGTGCTTTGTTTGAAGTGTAGTGGCTTATTTTCATAACTTTCTGGCTTCTTTTTTTTTTTTTTTTGTAAAAGGATATCTCATGAATTGAGATTTTAAATTGTGTTTTTCTCTATTACTTTATAGGTTCATAAAGTTGTTGAGCTTACTAAACCTGAATTAGGTTTTGAGAACGCTCATGTAGAGGTATACATATTTACTTTCACTATTTTCTATTGATTTTGTAATCTTATGGATTAGTTTTTGAGATTACTAAACCTGAAATTAATTTCCTCCACTGTTTGATGTGTATGTGACAATTTCATTTGATAAACACATGGTTGCATTTGCTAAGTACAGCTGCATTTTGCAATTGCAGGAGCCATGAGTTTGAAATATGTCTGCAGCAAAAGCAATAACAAATGGTAAGTGTTTCTTATGGTTTTCTTTTGTTTCAGATCTAATAAGAAATGACAGTAACATAGATCAAGTGTTTGGTCTTAGACTGACACTGCTTTTTGTGAGTTTTTGTTTTGAATGCCTAACTTCAATGATTCCTTTGCTTTACACTCTATTATATGTTCTTTACATGAGCTTTATTTTATGTTGTGACCATGAAACCTAATTGTATAGATGACATGTTTAGTACTCAATATGCTTAAAGCTCATTGTAATTAAATAACGGTAAAGATGACATGTTTAGTACTCAATTTTTTATGTTGGTTAATTTTATATGTTAAATTTGTCAAAATATTGTACTCAACTTAAACGTTTGTGAACACAACCTATGGAGGTTTTTAAAAGAAATATGTAAATCACAAAGGGTATTACTACTAAAAAGTGTAGCAGATAGTGAAGCGGTCAATATGTGTCTCAATGTATTGACTTTACTGAATTACGTTAAGAGTCCCACATTGTATGATGAAATTAAGACCCTGGAAAATTTCAAGTATGACAGCTTTAAACATGCGTGCTTTCCTTTCGGTCTATTGGATGAAAATAAGGAGTTCATAGACACGATTAACCAAGCAGTTCAGTGGGGCACCGCCGGTTATCTTCGTAAATTGTTCGTGTCTCTCTTAATTTCAAGTCAGTTCTCTCGACCGGAGGTTATTTGGTAAAAGACTTGGGAGCATTTAAGTGATAATATGTTTTAAATCAACAAAGATGCATTCTACGTGTCGAAGGTACATACTATAACCTTCTAAACTATATGTGGACTATATCTTAAGAATTCCCTTTCTTTATTATTGAGGTTTCATGTGCAAGAAATTGATATTTATAAATTGACAGTATGGTTATATCAGATAATTTTAATGATTTAGTTGGCGAAGCAGTATAAAATATACGACCATGCCTATCTTAATTTTTACGTGCACATGAATTTGATGATGTGGTATTAATTGCCAACTAAAGTTTATAATTGCTGAATCAGGTTATCATTTTTATATTAACATGTAACTAATATATATTTTTTTACGTGGAGCACATTTTAATAACAGTCTTAATAATAATATGTCTTATACCAGAAAGCTCCAGTTATGAGATGTAGGCTGTGGTATATGAAAAAAATAAATAGCGGTATGATTCAGATAATAATCAACGTGATTATTGTTGTTCTTATAGGATGATAGCAGACTGTGCTGCCACTGAATATGAAACTGATCTGATTTATATTATGAAACTTTGTTCATGTTTATAATTTATATGCTGATTTTTTTAATGTCTTATTCCTTATTGTTCCCTGCAAACATGCAGATTTGGTGTTGGATGACCATCAGTTGCGAAGTTACGCATTGGCAGAAATTGAAATATAGTTGCAGAGCCATGATATGGAAGAAGATTATCCCATGATGCCTCAACCTGATGTGCCCTTGATCAATTGAGCTCACAATAGATTGATGTACGATGAGTTGAGGTATGACCTGTGCTGTATAGGTTGGTGGGTGCTGTTAGCAGCTTCTGTTTGTTCCTGCAGGGTCTGCTGTGGACAGCCCAAGTATGTGTTTGCGCAACATGTTGATGTCGGGGGAGTAAGTGATGTTCATGGTGGGGTTCTTTTAGTTTTTGCGCAGTCTGATGCTGTTGGGGGCGTATTGTTGTTAATGGAATCAATTAGTCACCAATTGTATAATGTCGATTCTATTTGCACTTGCAAAATTTTGATTAAGTTTAGATGATTGCAATGAAGAGAACCAATTGTAATTTGGAACCAATGGTAGTAATTTTAGGATTGGTTAAAAAAAGAAGAGATTATAATTCTTTTTTAGTAAATGTATAATCTCCTTGACGATGTATAATCTCTTCCGTTTACCATTTTCTTGATTGCAATGTATAGTCAAAATGACCCGTGCGGCAGCACGGGTGGAAAGTCTAGTTTTATTAAAACTTCAAAATGAAATGCCTAGGCTGCCAAAACTGTTTAGATGCGGGGTGGAAAAAGTTATGAGTTGCAAAACTAATGCAGTGTAAATAAAGGGTGGCTTAGCCTCGAATACCAATTCGAGAAATAATGAATCAACAAAATTAGAGAATTATGTACATGATATTGATTTATTTACAGAGTTTGATTAGAATGTGATTATGCATGTCACTAAATATAGACACAGGTTTATGTTATGTAATGTTAGAATTGTTGGTTCTAGTTCCATGGGTCTTTATATGTTTTATCTTTTTTTTTTTATCAAGAAGAAAAGATAAAAAACAAAACCAAACTACAATCTTAAGCGAACAACTCCAAGAGCATCATCCAGAAGGGAACGATGCAGTTGAGGAGGGCAAAAAATCCAAGACTTTAGAGCATCTGAAGAAGAAGCACCATACTTAGCAAGCCAATCTGCACACTCGTTACCTTGACGGAGGAGCATGAGGATGATGAGATTCGACATCCGACATGATTAAATCAAGAGCCATCTTAGAATTTCAAGAATAATGTTCTTGTGGCTCGCATCATACGCAATACAAAGGCCATGAAAAATGGCATACAATTCAGCCGCCAAGCAAGAAGTAATACCACAAAATCCAGAAAAACCCAGCAACCAATCACCATTACTGTTTCTAATGAGACCTCCAAAACCGGATCTCCCAGGATTAGAAATAGAACTACCGTCAACATTAACTTTTATAATATTATCCAAAGGAGGAATCAATTTAACATGTCTAATGGGCTTCTGAGTTACATCATTAGACAAGTGCACCACCACATCTGAATGAAGAGAATAAATATGGCTAAGACAAACCCAATTTACCCAATCCTTTCCATTAAAAACCTTCTGATTTCGAGCATTCCATAAAACCCAACAAGTAATAATGAAGATATTACCATTAGGAGCAAGGGCGTACTGTTTGAACCACCAATTGAAATCTTGAGAATTGAAATTTGAATCTTTATTGAACAACAAGGCATCCCAGATCGCCAATGACGGAGGGCAATCTCTAAAGGTGTGAAGAAGTGACTCAATATTAGCTCCACATCTCTTGCATAATGAATCTGAGGTTAAATGTCTACTAGCCCGAAATGCATTCGTTGGAAGGTTACCATGCACAGCCAAAAGATAAAATGTTTGAGATTCTCTGGGAGGTTGAGCTTCCAAATCCATTGCCATGTTTCCTGCTGTGTCTGACCTGCAAAAGAAAGAGAGTTTGAAGTCAACCAGTGATAACCACTTTTAACAGAGTACATACCTAATGAGGAATGACTCCAAATCTTGATGTCTTGGGAAGACTCGTCGATGAAGATACTTTGAATTTGGAGTTGAATATTGAGAGGTATCTGAGTTGTGAGATGAGAGAAATTCCAGCGGTCGTGATGGTAAATGTCCCTCAGTCTCAAATTAGTTTCACTAATGTGGACATAAGGGACAAGATTATAAAGATAATCATCCTCCAACCATTTGTCATACCAAAGAGAAACCTCCCCTCTTCCAATTCTAGTCTTAAATCCGGATTTTAAAACTTCAACTGTCTTGGTAATAACCTTCCAAACACAAGAAGGACCCTGATAATTCGTTGCTTCTAAAATAGAGATACCATGAAGATATTTAGAAGAAAGAAGGTTGTCCCAAAGCTTATCCGGATTATGGAGCAAATCCCAAACATGTTTGCCCAGAATAGATATATTTGAAGCACGAGCTGTCCGAATTCCAAGACCCCCCTCTAGACTTAGGTTGTGTAATCATCTTCCAATTCACCCAATGACTATGCTTCCTTCCCCAAATAAATTGTCTGATAGAAGCATCTATTTGGTTACACACTCCTTCAGGAATCCATAAATTTTGCATAGAGTAGGTAGGAAGAGCAGAGACCACTGATTGGGCCAATGTCACCCTCCCTGCTCAGCTAAGGAGTTTTGTCTACCATCCATCCAATCTGCTATTGACTCGAACCATGATATAAGCAAAGTCATCATTTTTTATCCTACCGGATAACATAGGGAACCCAAGGTATTTCCCTAATTGCGTATGATGAGTAAAATGAACGATAGAAGAAAATTTATTCACTTTGCTTCTAGAGATATTAGCAGAAGACATGAATCTTGATTTTTGAATATTAACTTTCAACCCAGAAGCATGACAAAAACTCTTTAAGACTTCTTTCACTATTCTAACTTGAGAGGATTTAGCTTGAGTAAACAAAAGATAATCATCTGCAAAAAATAAATGTGATATAGCTGGACCATTATTGGAGATTTTTATCGGATGCCATTCATTAGATTGAACCTTCTCTTGAATTAACATAGAAAGTTTTTCCATGCAAAGGACAAAAGGATAAGGAGACATAGGATCCCCTTGCCTTAAGCCTCTTTGAGGAATAAAACTCTCTAGTTTTTCGTTGTTCCACTTCAAAGATAAAGTTGAAGAGGTTATACAGTTCATAATAAGAGTAATAATGGAAGTAGGGAAACCAAAATCATGTAAAGTAATACGAAGGAAATTCCAATCTACTCTATCATAAGCTTTTTCAAAATCAATTTTGAACAAAATATAACCTTTTTTTTTCCTTTCTTCTTATTCATGCTATGAACTATTTCTTGTGCGATAATAGCATTATCAGTCGTGCCTCGTTTAGGAATAAAACTACTTTGAAAAGGGCTGATAAGGCTATTTAAATGAGGTCTAATCCTCCCCACCAGCACCTTAGAAATAATTTTAAGCATAACATTGCAAAGACTAATAGGCCTAAAATCTTTCAAAGACATAGGATCATCAATTTTAGGAATAGGAACAATAAGAGTCTCAGTCAATTTTGGATCGATGGTACCTTATTGAAAAGCAGTGGAAACCAAGTTATGAACTTCTGAGGAAACAATATTCCAAAATGTTTTAAAGAAAATAGGTTGGAACCCATCTGGACCAGGAGCCTTATAAGAATTCATCGAGAAAAGAGCAGACTTGACCTCTTCAAGACTTGGGTTGTGGCAAAGAGAGTTATAAAGACCAATACTAATATGAGGAAAGTGAGAAAAATGGAGGCTTGAAGGACTGGTTGATCCTCCCTCTTGAAATAAGCTCCTAAAGTAAGATAAAGCTTCCCTTCTCAAAGAATCTTCATCTGTGCACCAAATACCATCAATATTCAAGCCAACCACCTTATTTCTCCTTCGACGAATGATAGTTTGGACATGAAAAAATTTTGTATTCCTATTCCCAAATTTAATCCAATTCTCTCTAGACTTTTGATGCCACAACATCTCCTCTTGAGCCAAGACCTTGTTATACTCATTTTGCAAATGCCTTTCAAAATTGATAAGATCAGAGGACTGACAATAATCAAGTTGTTGATGCACTCCTTTGATCCTAGCTTCCATATCTCTTTTATTTTTAAAAATGTTACCAAAGATATCATAATTAAATCTCTCCGAAGACTTTTGGACCGCTTGGAGCTTAGAGATCACATTACCGCCAGTGTCATTCCAAGTAGATTGAACTAAAGGTTTATAATCTGGATGCTGAAGCCAAGCTGCTTGAAAATGAAAAATATTAGACCTCCTACTCGCTGCCTTCATACAACTAACCAAAATAGGGTTATGATCAGAGTCATGAGTAGGTAACAACTCAGCTAGAGAATGAGGAAAAGCCAGCCTCCAATCCACATATGCTAGACATCTATCAAGTTTTTTTACGAATATGGCCACCATATTGAGAATTTCTCCTCCAAGTAAATGTACCCCCAATAGTGTCTAAATCCATGACTCCACAAGCATCCATCATTTGAGAGAGAAGATTAGCCCGAAACAAGTTAAAGTCCCCACCAGAGACCTCTCTGCAGTTGTGAACCTCGTTAAAATCACCAATCATGATCCAAGGACCCAAAATTGAATTCCGAAAATCCATCAGATGCTCCCAAAGTTTAAGCCTAATAGTATAAGTAGGAGAAGCATATATGGCCGAGCAATACCAAGTAGCCATTCCCTTAGAGATGCGAAAGGTGATAGCTTGATGCATATTATGGATAAGAGTAAAGGTAAAATCATTAGTGCAAGATAAAACCCAAATCCCTCCCGCATGACCTCTAGCCTCTTGAAGAAATAAAGGCTGATATCCTAAAGAATCCCAAAAAATTTCCACTTTTTGAAAAGCACCATGAGTTTCAAAAATAAAACAAAGAGTGGGATGATAAACTCTAATAATCTCACGAACATGGCGTCTAGAACTATTACCTAAAGCACCACGAATATTCCAGGAAAGAAAAGAGAAATCTTTGTAACAATCCATAAAAAATAAAATAAATAAAGTTAGCCAAACAAATGCCAACATTAAGCAGCCATAAAATCATTATGATTTTGAGTTACTAGAACCATCTCCTTTCCTTCCCCCTCCAGCACTTTCTGAGTAGAGATAATTTCATCTGCATCTAACATTAGCTCATACTGTGAGTTTTTTTTTTTTAGGGAAGCTCATACTGTGAGTTAGAAACGTGTTTTAAATTTAACATTGATTTAATACCATTTCCAATATCATGTATGGTAGGGTCCATTTTGTCTTTATCCTTATAAACATGTGGGGCGGCACTAGCACTATTATACGTTTGTGGGGTGGCACTAGCACTATTATATGCTTTAGGAGAACAATTTTCAATTAAAGTGGCTTCTTTGGCATTGGTAGGTGCCGTATAAAATTGTCTAACCATTCATTTTCTTGCCTTGGCCTTTTATTTTTAATAATATTTTTAACCAAAGACTGACCTCTATTGTTGACTTGGTAGGTTTGAGAGCTGCCTTTTTTATCTCCCTGCTTTAATTGCCGTGCAAATCCGCAACATTAATGACAGATTTTCCATGCTATTTTGCCTTGCCTCTTTTACGTGTAACCATGAGCCAATCTCCATAGAGATCCTCCTCATTAATATTCTTCATATTATGTTTGATTCTTTCCTCATCTGACATCATAGTAACATGTAATGGTTCAGAGAAATTAATGGGAATTGAAGGTTGTACCTGATTGTTTGCTAACGGCTCTGAAACCTTGACAGTGGTAGAATCCACCGTGCCATTGTTGATAGAAACAGAAGCCACCGGGCCAGAAACAGGAACCGATGATGTCGTGTCCATATTAAGAGAAGTTTCCTTACTTGCAACCTTCACAACCTTTTTACAGTCACGTCCAAGGTGCCCATAACATCCACATGATGTGCAAATTCTGTGTAAACCTTCATATTCAACTTTATACCAATGCCCCTTGATCCACACTTTACCAACAACAGGTTTATTTTTTTTGAATCAGCAAATATTATTAGCAAGGTTAGCACAAGGTGCACTAACCCGCAAAGGAGGAAAAAGAGTACACCTAGAGGGCCTTAAAAGAAGTGGCACCTCTCCACCAAACTACAACTCAATAAAAAACCCCCTTAATCCTATTACATGAACAAAACAGGACCAGAAACAAAATACCAGCCCAACATCCAAGGCTACATCTGCCAACACACACTCCTACAAAAACCAAGCCGCAAAAAACCCCCAACCAGACTACACAGGCACGCGAACTAGACCAAGATACACAAAAACAGTAGGAAAACCAGCAATGAAAATAAAAAACCAGCAGCCAAAAAGCTGGTAACAGAACCGAATAGAGCTCAGCAGGCCTCCAAAAACCAACAGACCGAAACTCAGAAGCAGCCACCGCCCAACCTTCAATTATCTCAACAAACAGACACGAGGGCTCCACTCCCACTCGTAAAACATACAAGCCGGACCATTACATCTCTCCAAAAACCACCGCCAAGATAACACCTTTATCTCGTCCACTACCTCTTCCCACCGAGTTACACCCGCATTGAAAATACAATCATTCCTTGCTTTCCAAATCGTCCATATTGTCGCTTGCCAAATCATTCTCAAACCCTTCCGAACCTTTTTATGCATAGTTCCTCCACTCCAACATTCCCAATGAATGAACATATTTGGAGGCATAATAAAATTCAAATCTAACCAATCCATTAACTTCCTCCAAATATTCATTACCAAATTACAATGAAAGAAAATATGAGAAGTACATTCGGGCGCCAATCCACACCAAACACAATTCGACCCTATATCCGGAGGCAAACACCGCCTTAACTCCAAGTTCACTCTCGTTGGAATTCGGTCTAAAAGAGCCTTCCAAACCAAGGCGGTCACCTTAGAAGGAACACCAACCTTCCAAATATTTTGAAACACATATAACTCTCCCTCCGATCTCGGGACTTCGGTCCTCCCACCCTCTTCCAACTTTCCATACATCGAATTCACCGTAAAACACTCCTCCTCACCCAACTTCCACCTCCACCTATCCACCTCATCCCTTCTCACAAAAACATCCAACTCTCCCAACAAATTAGTAAGAAGATTTTCTTCCCACACAAACAAACGGCGTCTCCACCTAAAGGCCCATCTCCCCCCCTCCTCAAGATCCTCCCACATATCAAACACACTAGCCTCTTGTTGAGTCGAAATAGAGAAAAGTCTTGAATATTTAACCATAAAAGGGGTCTCCCCTCTCCACGCCATCTTCCAAAATTTAGTACTAGCCCCATCCCCCACACTCCTTTCTAACTCTTCATTAAACCAATCTTCCTCTCCTCTACTATCTAAGTTCACCACATCCTTCCACCATTTGGATGCATTACACGGACACACCTCCTCTCCCCCTTCCAACTTCTCACACACCCTCATCCCATACCTCTCCCCCAACAAATCCTTCCAAAGACCCTCCTCCCCATTCAACAACCTCCATCGCCACTTGGCTAACAAACTCATATTCATCAACCGGACATCCTTCACCCCGAGGCCTCCAATTTCCTTAGGTTGACACAGTATACTCCACTTCACCCAATTGATCTTCCTCCCCCCTTCCACCCCTCCCCAAAGAAACTCCCTTTGAATTCGGACTATCTTCTTCCACACCTTAACTGGCATCTTAAAAAAAGAAAGATGAAAAATAGGAATAGCATTTAAGACGGAGTTAAGAAGAACAATTCTTCCACCAAGGCTAATATACTTATTTCCCCAAGAATTCAACTTCTTAGCTAGGTGCTCCAAAAGCGGATCCCACGTTGACACTCTACCCGGATTTCCTCCTACCGACAAACCCAAGTAACGGAATGGGAAATTACCTTGACTACAATTAAGAAAGTTACACGCCATCGCCATGAACTCCGCATTCACATTAATTCCCATCAAACAACTTTTGTAAAAATTGACCTTCAACCCGGATGCCATTTCAAAACCTCTTAACACAGCCTTCAAAGTCCACAGATTTTCCACCGTTGCCTTCCCCATACAAATCGTATCATCGGCATATTGAAGGTGAGTGTATTCTTTCCCATCTTCTTTCAATTTAAAACCTTGGAAGAAATTTAACCGGACAGCATTCCTCATCAACCCACTAAAACCTTCCGCCACCAAAAGAAAGAGAAAAGGTGCTAACGGATCCCCTTGCTTAAGACCTTTTTGAATATCTATTTGTTCCGTTGGACTACCGTTAACAAGAATTGACATACTACCCCCACACACACATGCCTTCATCCAAGCAATCCATTTCGTACTCAATCCCACTCTTTTCATCATATAGATCAAAAAACCCCAATCCACCGAATCATACGCCTTTTCAAAATCTACTTTAAGAATCAAACATTCCTTCTTAAATTTCTTCGCAAAGTCAACAATTTCATTGATCACCAACACCCCATCCGCCAAATTCCTACCTTTAAGAAAGGCCGATTGATTAGAGGAAATAATAGGATTCATAATCTTCGCCAAACGCCTAGCCAAGACCTTTGCTAAAAGCTTATAAAGACACCCTAAAAGCGAGATAGGCCTAAAATCTTTCACTTCCAAGGGGGAATTAATTTTCGGAATCAAAGCCACAAAATAAGCCAACATCGCCTTTGGAATAGTCTCATTTCCATGAAATTGTTCAAACATAATTTTCACCTCCCCTCTAAGTAAGTACCAAAACTTTTTTATAAAAGCAAAATTGAATCCATCCGGACCCGGACTCTTATCACCATCACTATCCTTCACCACCTCTTCAATTTCTTCAAGAGTAAAAGGAGCCACCAACACCTCATTATCCACTTCACTCACCCTCTCAAACGGGACCCCATCTAACTTTGGTCTTTCCCACCAAGATGTCGCTACTTGATTCTTAAAATACTCCACCACCACCCTTTTAACTTCCATCAGGGATTGCACCCACTCCTCTCCCTCCCTTAGGGCCTTAATAGAATTTCTACTAGCCCTCAATTTTACACACTTATGAAAATACTTGGAATTAGTGTCTCCCTCCTTGAGCCATTTAGATCTCGCCCTTTGAACCATTGTTGAATTTTTAGCTTTGCGAAGTCTCCATAATTCCCGGAACAAATCTTTCCTCAAATCAACCTCCACTTCACTCAAGCCTCTATCCTCTCCTCTAATATCCAACTCAAGAATGTCGTCCACCAACTTACCCACCCTAGCCTCCATATCACCATAAACACCATGATGCCATTCCTTGATAGAGAATTTCAATCTCTTTAATTTTTCTTTCAATACAAAACTCATCCATCCTTGAGTTTGAGAACCGCTCCAAGCCTCCTCCACCACCTTTTTGAACTCTCTATTTTCCAACCAATAATTGTTGAAACGAAACGGACGAGGCCCCTAATCCCAACCGGCTTCTTTAAGAATTAGTGGGCAATGATCGGAGACATCTCTAGGAAGCACCCAAAGAGAAGACTCCCCCCACAATTCCCCCCACTCTTCGGAAATTAGAACCCTATCAATTCGGCTCATAGCTCTCCCATTCGGATGGTACCACGTAAACCTCCTTCCCAACACATTTAAATCTTCCAATTCGACCTCCCGCAAAAAATTATTAAAATGGATTATCTCCTCCCGTTGACTAGTAGTGACCTCCTCATGCACACCTCTACGTTCGTCGCTACTACCCACCGAGTTGAAGTCCCCTAAAATACACCACGCACCCTCTTCCATAGTCCTTCTCAATTCCACAAGTTTCTCCCACAACCTCTTCTTCGCCGGTAAATCACACTTCGAATAAACATTAACAATGTAACATCTATGTTTCAACACCCCCCAATCCAAACTCACCCCTACAAAACCTTCACCCACAAAAATAGAATTTGTGTAATTATTTGTTTTACTCCAAAGAGAGAGAATTCCCCAACTATTACCTTCAGAAGGGAGAAAAGCCTAATCACAATCCACCCCTCCCCAAAGCTTGTGACAAAAATTCTCCGTGATGATCTCCATTTTTGTCTCTTGAATGGCCATGAACTCCACCTTATTATTGCGCACCAATTCTTTAATTTTATTCCTCTTTGTTGCACCCCCTAGTCCTCTAATATTGAAGGTTGTAATTATCATTGATTAACCTTTATTTTCTCCCTAATTACCTTCTTGCACACATCCACCACTTCCATCTTCTCCAACCTATCTTTATTAGCACCTTCCGGAGTTGTAAAAGAAAACCCTATGCCATTTTGAATGCCATACAAAGATGAGGCTTCCACTTTCTTCAAAGGATCTACTCCTATTGACATTGTCGGTGTTTCCGGCACTTGCGTTCCATCATCCTCATTTAGAATCAATCTAAGCCCCGAAGATGGTGAGGCCACCATCCCTAGCTTTCTACCTTGAGACTCCTCATTTTCCTCCTCCCCGCCACCAACTCCCTCCATAACACCTTCTTTATGAGACTTTACACTAGCTTTAGAACATTTCTTCCCTCTACTTCTACTACCTTTCACCAATTCAACCATATGAAGCATACTTGAATTACCTAACGGAGGAATTTTTCCGCCACCTTGTTTCTTCTTAAATCTACATTTTGCCTTCTGTAAAACTTTCCTCTCATGCTCCTCCTGTAGGTCCCCGACTGAGTCGCTAGAATCCGACAGGTCGGAGTCCTCCAAAGCGAAGCGAACATGACTATTTACTCTTCCCACCTCCTGAATCTTCTCCCCATCGTTAGCACACTTCTTATCTAACACATTCTCACCCAAAACTGGACTAGGCCCAATAATAGAAGGCCCACCAGCATCAAAAGCCTTTTCTGCCCCACCTATGTCCAAGTCAACAGCGGGCCCTACCATTCCTGCTCCCTCACGCGCCTCACCCACAGGTTTACCCCCACACTCCTCTAAAACAACATCATCAACTGCTGGCCCCACCTGTCCTCCAACCACACGCGCCTCAATCATCCCTCCCTCCTCTCCCACGTGACCAATACTTCCTACCCCACCATGATCTACCAAACCCTGCACCTCCACATGTTCAACAATTAACACAAGAGGGAGAGATGCAGACTTCTCCTTTTCCTTCAACAGATTTTGATCCTCAAAAGCAGATGTCTCAACCGCCACTTGTTCCTTCATGATTTGATCATTTGAAAATTTTTCCCCCAACAAGGCAGTTGAGTGCTGGCCCACTTGTGAAAACTCTGCTGACCTCCCCAAATGTCTCCTCAACAATAAATGTTGACAATCAGCATTAGACTCTACCCTATTGGCTAGTTGCATAGATGCCACTCCCCTAGGACTGACATCATCCCCTTCATCCAATTGCACAGGCCACACACCACCCTCTCTACCACCATAGGGCGACGCCACCGACTCCTCCTCCCAGCCAGACACCTCCTCCCTCCTTTGAACCATCGGCCGCCCTCCTTCTTCCATCACCCAAACATCAAAAATAGCCCCCATTACCTCCATTCTAAACTTCTCATTAATAAAAGCCATCCTTGATGTATTAACACAAATCCTAGCCAACTCCAATTTCTTGAAAGTAATGGTGTCTTCATCAAAGTCCACAAAGTCACCAAACAAACTCCCCACTTGTTTGAAACAACTCTCATCCCACACATGCAAAGGTAAACCAAAAACACTTAGCCATACCTTTCTTTGTTGCACCACCGAGCTTGGGGACCATCTTTTGACCGAAGAAAACAACCCTCTCCACCAAGGGTCCTGTCTGCCTTCTGCTTCCTCTATACACATAGGTTCAGCAGCTTTCAAAAGCACCTTGTTGGTTCCTAAGGAGGAGACTCCTATCTGCTTCATCCCTCCCAGCATCAAACTGTTCAGAACTTGATCTGCCTCTCTTGGAAAAGAAAGCACTGCCACAAAACAACTTTCCAACTCCTTGAGCCTTTCCTCCGATGGTAACACCACCAACCTGCGTAATACCACCGGCTGCACTCCACCCTGCTGACCCTGCTGCACTACATTTTTGAAAGAAATCTCCTCAGTCACCAGCTTTCCACTTCCAACAGTCTTTGCCTTTCTCACCGGAGCCACTACAGCTTCCTTGGTCTCTCTCCCAAACTTAGCTTTGTTGATCTTCACCTTCTTTCCTCCCATCCAGACCTCCCCCAACCTTTGCTCCAGCACCTTCACATCCTTAACATCTTGAAACTTAACGAACCCAAACCTTCGACCCCATCGATCACATTTCAAAGGCACATACACTTCCCCCACACTACCTATACTAAGAAAAATAGTCCACAACTCAGAAACCTTAAAACCATCCGGCAGATTCGTAAAGAAAAACGAAACAGTGGAGAGGTTCCAGTTGTTGTTCCGTTGAGCTGCTACCAGACCGCCTCTCTCATTTGTGTCCCTTGTTGCCCCATCCCCACCCTTGTTTTCTCTCTCTAGTTTTCTCTCACTCTCTATCATCTTAGTATTTTTTGCTTAAATACAATTTTGATTTATGGAACTGCTTATATATATGGGAAAGAGAGAGCGTGTGTGTGTGTGTGTGTGTGTGTGTATGTGTGAGAAATCGAAATCAGTGTTCGGTATAATTGAACCACTATAACAACAGGTTTATTGAGATCTATTTCGACACAAACTCGAGCAAAACGACCACGCCTTACATCAAGCGTGTTACTGTCGACGCGGATAGGTCTACCAATTGTTGAAGCCAAAGCAAGAAGAATGCTTTCATCATAAAAAACCAAATTGAGCCCAGGGAATCGGATCCAAACCATTGTTTTTTCAATTTTCTCAAAAGGATAGGCAAATTCTGGTGACCAAGATTGCACAGTGAGATAATGATCAAAAATCATCCATGGTCCACCTTCAATAACCTTCATTCGATCTTGTTCTAGATCAAACTTGACCATATAGTAGTCATTGCTTATAGCCATTATGTCAAAACCAGAAGAAAGCTTCCAAATTCTTGTTAGACGGTCCTTCATGGTATGGTAACCAATACTTTTATCCATTAGTTTTACCACTAATGAATCTTTCCATGGTTCACAAATTCCCTCAAACACTGAGTCATTGATGTGTACCATAGGTGCGGAAGGATTACCTCCGTAATACTCGACATGAGCGAGTTTTGTAGCAAAAAGATCCACATTTGGCTTTGGTGGAGCAATTTTTTGTTTACCCATAACCATGTCTCTGAAGGAGATTGTTTGATTTTTATTTGGATTTCCATTTGAATCATTGTGATCAGGTGGTTTTTTGGTTAGATCTTCACCTGTATCCATGTGCGCAACGAAGATGAAGTCGGCAGACATGAAACCCAGATGTAAGTAAATAGAGTCTGAAGCTTGGAGCCTTGCTGTGTCAGTGCAGGAAGAGGAAGCTTGGAACCGTGCTGCAGCCGTGCCGAAAGCGAGATTTAGATCGATATTAGACCGTTACAGAGAGCACTCAGAGAGAAAAAACTTGCTAATATGTCTATTGATTCTTTTTTTTTTTTAAGATGATCTGCCTATTAAATCTTATCTGTAGCTTTTTTTTTTCAAGTAGCTTAGCCACTAGGCTATAATTCACATTTTTTTAAGGTGAATAAGTAAGTGGGGTGTCCAGGGTTCGAACCCCGGCCCCTACATATAACAATGCATGTCCCTGACAATTGAGTTATGCTCACGAAGACAGATTCTTCTTTGTCGTTACACCGGTCTTTGTATGATAATATCAAGGTCGTTTTTTCGCCCCTAATTGAGTTTTGACTACTTGATGATGATGATGATGATGATGATGATGATAACAACAACAATAATATTTGTGAAAAAATAAATAAATAAATAAATAAATAAATAATAATAATAATAATAATAATAATAATAATAATAATAATAATAATAATAATAATAATAATAATAATAATAATAATAATAATAATAATAATAATAATAATAATTGAAGGTGAGAAAAACACAAGAAGGGGAGGTTGAATTGTGTTTTGGAAAATTCTTCGTTTCTCCTAAAAACTGAACACACTGGTCAGAAGCTAAATGAGTCAGCTTCTGAAGTGATAATCAGAATCTAAATGCAGCGGAATAAAACAGAGAGAGAGAGAGAGAGAGAGAGAGAAGAAGAACGACACAAAACAATTATACTGGTTCCTTCCACAATCCGGAAGTAGTCCAGTCCCCCTTGCACTTCCAAGGAGATTTCACTAAGAGTAATATATGATTACAATTGCTCAAGCACACAAGCAAGAGACTTCCTTTGCTCAAGCACACAAGCAAGAGACTTCCTATGCTCAAGAACACAATCAAGAGACTTCCTGCTCAAGCACAACTGCAAGAGACTTCTAACTAAACAAAATTACACAGAAAATTGTTTAAGGTTGAACACTTGATATACAATCAGAGGTGCTCACAATACAAATCAGATACAGACTCAATGACTTAAAAATTTCTAAGATATGACTTTGAGACACAGAAATTCTAAGTGAATGCAGAACAATTTCAGCAGAGGTTTGGCACTTGTAAAAATGTTGAGAGTCTGTTGTTCAGCATTGCCAATTCTCTAAGTCTTCACTCCTTTATATAGAGGTGTGAAAGAGACGTTGTGAAATTGCCAGCACATCAAAAAGTCGTTGTTGAAGCTTAATCTTTCACCTTTGATCTTTTGCCTGATTTGGTTGTTGTCCTATGAAGAACCAATTTGAAATCCATTCCTTATCCAAAGGAACATCTATGCAGGTGAAGCCGTATTCTGGAGCTGTTTTCTTGTCTTGTAGCGTGGACACAAAACAGAGTAGTGGAGAAGGTGGTTGTACAGTTCGTACAAAGTACAATGTCAACGCTTTCATCCAAAATTGCAAGCACATGCCTTCAAACACCTTTGAAATGACCGTTGCAAAATTCCACTAATCTTTTGTTATGTTTTCGAATCCAATAGACAGCTTTTGCAGTGATGATTCTTCAATCATTGAATCTTTGCAAATCCAGTTGATCTTCAGCTTCTGGTGAAATGGCTTCTGATGAGGCAGCTTCTGATAATGCAACTTCTGATGATGCAGCTTCTGATGATGTGGCTTCTGGACCTCTTGTCTTTAGTAGCACTAATCTTCAGGAGCACTATTCTTTCTTCAGAAGCGGATTTTTCTCTTTAGTAGCACGTTGCCTTCAGGAGCGTCCAAGCTTCAAATTTTGTTGTTTCCTTTGCTCTTTATTTGCTCATTCAGAACCAATAAATGATGTAACTTTTTAATTATGGTCCTGTACACTTGAACAAATATTAGCTAGTCCAATTTACAATTTTTAATACCTTGTTATCATCAAAACTCTTTAAGGTTCATTGTTAAACACATTTTGTTCCAACAATCTCCCCCTTTTTGATGATGACAAACAATAGTATTTAAAATTGATCAATTGTTGTTAATCTAATTAACAAGTTGACTTTAGGGTTCTGAGGTTTGTAAGCTCAGAATCTGAGGTTTGTAAGCTCAAACTCCCCCTGAGTCTGATAGTCTTTAAGGTGAGGCTTGTAAGCTCCCCCTAAGTTCTATCCAGGTTAATTAAATTCATTTTAGCGCGTAAAAAAATATCAGAGCAAAATTGAAAGAATTAACTTGTAGATAAGAAGAATGGTTCAATTAATTTTATTTGAAATTTGATACTCCTTCTTTCGTTCATAGCTTATACCCTTAAGGTAAAAAAAATGATAGAAGTTTTTCAAAATAATTTTCAAATATCATTAATGGGGCTCGGAGCCTTTAAATACTATCACATATACTCCCCCTTTTGTCATTATCAAAAAAACAAATAAACATAAAAGACAAAAAGATTTGAGAAAAACTCAAACATGAAGAGAGTATAACAAAAATCAGAACCTATAATCTTATCAACAATATAATCAGAGCATGAATAACTAAGTAACTCAAAGCAATGTATATGTATATGAACAAGAATATCCAGGCATATATGAATCAAAACCAGCTAAGCATTCAGAACCATTAAGCATTCAGAAGCAGTAAGAAATAAAACAAGAAGGTTTCAGAAGCAAGAACTAAAGAGCTAAAACAAACAACAAACAAAAGATAACACTAAGGTGTGCAACTAAGGGTTGGTTTGTTGTTGTTTCTTCATCTTCTCCATTTCTTCCGTTTGCTTCTGCAGCAGTTCTTCAAGATATTGTTGCCTCTGGAGAAGAGCCTGTTCCCTTGCTCTAGCTTCTTGCTGCTGTTGTGCCATCTGTTGCCTCAGAAGCTTAAACATCCTTGCGTCTCTGGTCAAGTAGTCCATTTCTGAGAAGAATGGCTTGTTTGCCAGAAGCAGTCTAGGACTTCTAACTCTTAGTCTTTGCTTCAGATTCTCCATTAACCTTCTGACAGAAGCTCCCTTGATTTTGATGCATTTTGATTCATTGGTGAGATCAATTGTCCTTCTTTGATCCACCAGATCATGCATTTCAGAGAGGATCTTGAGTAGCTCAACGTCAATATATTCAGATTCCAGGATGTCTGGGGGTGGTTGTTCAAGAGTTTCAAGGTCAGAATCACTAAGTACAAGATCTTGAACAGGGTTAGATATTGGAATGGTGATGTGTTGAGATGGAGTTGAGGATGATGGCTGGTCAGAAGCAATGTGTGCGGTTGAGGTTGAGGCTTGGACATTGACTTGAGGATTGTCAATATCCATGGGAGTTGGTTTTGGTGAATGCTCTGGTTGTTGGTTAAGTTGGGAGTCAGTTTCAGTTTTGGTTGGTGGTTGATGTGGTGAAGTTGATGTTTGAGTGTTGAGTTGGGGGTCAGTGTTAGCTACTGGTGATTATGGGGGTGATGTGGGTTTGAGTGGTTCAGGTGGTTGTTGATGGGGGCTTCCTGAAACAACTTTTTCAGAAGCAGCTGCTTCAGGAGTTGTCTCAGAGGCTTTTTCTGAGGTAGGCTTGTCTTCGGGTAACTCACCTGAGTAGTGGAGAGCAAGATTTTCTAAAACAGAAGTGTCTTCTTCTTGCTCAGGTGCAGGTGGTTGTAATGAAGAGGGTGAAATGGGGGTAGAGGTAACTGGAATCTGATTTACCTTGACTGAAGAGCCAGCTACTGAAGTGGTAGCATCTGATGCTTTTAGAACAGCTTCTGAAGTTCCAACTTTCTTCAAAGCTTGAACAACCACTTCCTTGACTTCTATAGATTTTTCCTTGAAGAACTCATCATAATGTTCAAGGCCTGAGGCTTTAAGCCTTTCATCCCTATCCCTTCTCTTCTTAGCTTCCCTTTCCTGTTGTTCAGCTAGCATCTGAGCAGCTTCTTCATCAGCCTTCTTCTTCATGTCAGAAGTAACTTCCATCATTGGAGTGAAGATTGGCCCATATGCTTTCTTCTCGTGCTCTTTTGCTTTTATCTCATAAAGAGCTGTACTCAGATGCTCCTTGGTTATGATAGGTTCTGATCTGCCTTTACTTCTTTTTATGGGAATAGAAGCAGCACCAACTTTCTGCCTCTTTCCTTTATCCTTTGCAGCATCAGATTCTGAAGCATCAGCTTCTGGAGTTCTAAGATTCTCATTCTGATCCATCTGTCCTTGCTCTATGTTATCAACACCAGCTTCTTCCACTATCATAAATTCTCCTTCCTCATCTCTTTCAAATTCCTTCAAAGCTTTTGCTTCTAGCCTATTTGCTAGAAAATTATCAGAACGTTCCTTAGCCATCCTCTTCATGGCTGGAGTCACTTCAACCATAGAACTTTTCTTATCAAGTGGAGCCTTCTTCCTTTTCAGCTTGGGCTCAGCCTCTTCTTTCTCTAGCTCATCCAGAGCTTCTTCCATCCTTTCTTTATGGAAAACAGTTTCAGTTTTCCCTCTCTTTCTTTTAGCAACCTTCTATTGCTTGCCCTTATCAGTAGCAGTTACTGATGCAGTAGTTCCCTTGACTTTCTTTCCCTTAACAGAAGCAGCTTTCTCCTGTGAGTTTGCATCTTCCTCCAAGACATACTCAGCTACTAATTTAGCTAAGTATTCAGGATTACTTTCCTCAAAGATGGAAGGAAAGTCCCTGATAATCTCAGTTTCTTCTGTGGTCATCTCCAACCACTTCTCATCTTTAGGGGCAGTCTTGAAAACATGCATAGAATGCAATGTCTTGCTACTGATAGTCTTCTCAGCAGTAGAGACTTCGAAGCATCTATCAGAAACATCCCTTGTCTTTTTCAAGAAATCCAGCACTCTCCCTTGATGAAAGATCTCAGACAGCAATCTTCCATAGGGCACTTGTTTCCTTCCTTTGACAGTGCTTTCATTAATAGCCCAGCAGAGATAGTCCATGACATATCTTGGGAAATTAATCTTTTCAAGCATGGCCATGAAGTAGATTGCCAGCTTCTGCTGATGATTGGGTTGATCAGACCCTCCTGCTCTTTGAAAGAAGCAATCAGTGCAGAATTTCACCAACATCCTGTTGTGAATCTCCATTTCTGCAGGCTTGCCCTCTGAGTCTCCACCCAGAAGCAGGTTGTAGTAGCTTTTCAGCAGGACATCTTCCTTCTTTACGATTTCTTGGAATCTTCCCTCTGCATCCAATCTACAAGCTTTAGCTATAACATCCTCAGTGATGGTTATAGGAATGCCCATCACTTCAGGCCTTATCTCTAAGCTATCAAAAGAAGTAGGATTCATTTCCACCGTCGTCTTCCCTTTCTTTGACCCAACTTGTTTTCCTACGACCTTCGCAGGCTTTCCATTAAAGACCTCAGCCCTTAGCCAGAAGTCTTTGACCAAGTTCACATAAGTTGGCCCATTCAGCATCTTGAAGTACTCAGATAGCTTCTGAGTATTTACATGTTCACTTTGTACTTCTTAAGTGAAGTGAAATCCACTAGTGATTCTATTTGGACGATTAAGGATTTCCATGGAATATCCATAGTCTTCTCTTTGTAAACGGACCCAGATTCTGATGCGCCTTGCATGTTTGATGTAGATTCTGAAACTTTTGAACTTGATGATGCCATTTGATGATGATTGAAGAAGATTTGAAGAAGATGATGATTTTAGGGTTCTAGGGTTGAGAGAATGCGCTTACTTCGCAATAACAGGTTTGAGAGCAAATGTGTTTGTTGTGAGTGAGTAGTGTGTGAATTGACAAAGTGTTAAGAGTAAAACGATTGCAATTCAAAAGAGACAAACAAACATAACATTAATGACTAATTGGGGGCGCGTGAAAGTATTTTCAAAGCTAGTGAATCATCATTGCCCTTTTAAGTTATACACCAATACAGATAGGCCACGTCAGAAACTCTCAGAGTAACTACCAAGTTAGTGGGCCAGAAGTTACCATAAAAAGTAACTCCCACCGTTTCCACTAACTCTACTATTCAGAAGCATAAAATCCAGCTTCTGGACTTCAGATGCTGACGTCATCATCAGAAGCAAGTTTTCCTCAGAACCTCAATAAAGAGCTTCTGATGGACTACTGCTTCTGAAATGACTTCAGAACCTAAAATCCTATTCAGGAGCAAGCAAACGTTAATCAGACACGTAGTGCATGTTCAAATTTTTCTTTATAAAATCAAATCTTTCAACAGTTAAAGGCTTAGTAAATATATCAGCCCATTGATTCTCAGTATCAATGAATTGTATATCTAAAATTCCTTTTTGAACATAATCTCTGATAAAATGGTGTTTGATTTCAATGTGCTTAGCTCTTGAATGCAAAATTGGAGTTTTAGACAAACAAATAGCAGCAGTATTATCACAATAAATGGGAATACTGTTAGCAATTATCTGATAGTCTTCCAACTGATGTTTCATCCAAAGTAGTTGTGTACAACAACTTGCAGCTGAAATGTATTTTGCTTCTGCTGTAGACATAGCAATAGTTGTTTGTCTTTTGCTAGCCCATGATATAAGATTATCACCCAGAAATTGACAATTGCCACTGGTTGACTTTCTTTCAATCCTATCACCAGCATAATCAGCATCACAGAATCCAATTAGCTTATAATCTAAGGATTTCCTATAGAGGAGTCCAAGATTAGTTGTTCCCTTCAAATACCTGAAGATTCTCTTGACAGCAGTCATATGAGATTCTCTAGGATCTGATTGGAATCTTGCACACAAGCATACACTGAATAAAATATATGGCCTAGATGCAGTGAGGTATAACAGAGAACCAATCATACCTCTGTACAGCTTCTGATCTACTTTAGCTCCTTCATCTTCTTTGCTTAAGGTGCACGTAGGGTGCATTGGAGTGTTCATCACTTTACAATCTTCAAGCTTGAACTTCTTCAGAAGCTCCTTTGTATACTTTGATTGATGAACATAGACTCCATCTTTGCATTGGTTGATTTGAATGCCAAGGAAGAACTTCAGCTCTCCCATCATGCTCATTTCAAATTCATCCTGCATCAACTTAGAAAATTCCTTGCAAAGAGATGCATTAGTAGAACCAAATATTATATCATCAACATATATTTGCACAACAAGAATATCTTTCCCAAGGGTCCTTCTGAAGAGTGTTGTATCAACCTGTCCTCTTTTAAAATCATTTTTGATTAAGAAATTACTTAGTCTATCATACCAAGCTCTGGGAGCTTGTTTCAAGCCATATAGTGATTTCTTCTGTTTAAAAACATGGTCAGGATATTTAATATCCTCAAATCCAGGAGGTTGCTTAACATACACTTCTTCTTCAATGACACCATTAAGAAAAGCACTCTTGACATCCATCTGATATAATATTATGCCATGATTAACTGCATACGACAGAAGTAACCTGATTGCTTCCAATCTTGCAACTGGAGCAAATGTTTCCGTGTAATCAATGCCTTCTTGTTGACTATACCCTTGTGCAACAAGTCTGGCTTTGTTTCTCGTTACTTCTCCTTGTTCATTCAACTTGTTTCTGAATACCCATTTTGTTCCAATAATGTTCTTGTGCTGAGATTTGGGTATCAGATCCCACACATCATTTCTTTGAAATTGATTCAACTTTTCTTGCATAGCTAAGATCCATCCATCATCTGAAAGTGATTCATCAACTGTTGTAGGTTCAATCATTGAGATCAGTCCAATCATTGATTCTTCTTGTCTGAAGTATGATCTTGTTCTTCTTGGACTATCTTTGTTTCCAATGATTAGCTCCTCAGGAGGTGAAGACTTGTGCTTGAATGTGTTTCTGGGAGGATCTGCTTGATGTGAGCCATCTTGGGCTTCATCAGAAGCAGCTTCATCTTGCGCTTCTGATGTGGGTTCAGCTTCTAGACTTTCTTCAGATTCAGCTATCTGATCAGGTTCTGGAGTTTCTTCAGGAACCTGTATCTCTGCAAAACTTTCACCTTGCTTTGAAGTTTTATCTTTAAGCTCTTTGTCATCAAATTTATCGTGCATAGATTCTTCAACACAGAGTGTCTCTGAATTATACACTCTGTATGCCTTTGACCTTTCAGAGTAGCCTAAGAAGATTCCTCTTTGGGCCTTGGCATCAAATTTCTTTAGGTAGAGCTTGTTATTCAGAATGTAACATGTACATCCAAATTGATGAAAGTAAGAGATATTGGGTTTTCTTCCTTTAAAGAGTTAATATGTTGTTTTCTCCAAAATAGGTCTAATATAGATCCTGTTTTGAACATAACATGTTGTATTCACTGCTTCTGCCCAAAAATGTTTTGGTAAATTGTTTTCATGAATCATGGTTCTGGCCATTTCTTATAAAGTTCTATTCTTTCTCTCTACAACCCCATTTTGTTGTGGAGTTCTAGGAGAAGAGAATTCATGGATAATTCCATGTTTTTCACAAAAAGCTTCAAATGGCTCATTTTCAAACTCTCCACCATGATCACTTCTGACTTTCAAAATATTTGATTCTTTTTCAGATTGAATTTGAATGCAGAAACTACTGAATACATCACACGCAACATCTTTACTCTTTATGAATTTCACCCAAGTCCATCTGATGTAATCATCAACAATGACTAATCCATATTTACTTCCAAATAAGGATGCAGTACTAACTGGTCCAAACAAATTAATATGGAGTAGTTCTAAGGGTCTGGAGGTTGAAACAATGTCTTTGGTTTTAAAAGATGATTTCACAATTGTCCCTCTCTGACATGCACCACAAAGTGCATCTGAATGATAGTCAATGTCTGGTAGGCCTTTGACAAGTTGTAACTTACTAAGCTTAGAGATTAATCTCCAGTTAGCATGTCCCAACCTTCTGTGCCACATCCACTTCTTATCATTCACTGATAGAAGGCAAAATACCTTCTGATCAATCAGTTCAGAAAAATTGATTTTGTAGACATTGTCAACTCTCTTTCCCTTGAGCACAATGGATTTGTCTTCCTTGTTGATTACTGTACAGTTGGTTTTCTCAAAAAGCACATCATAACCATTATCACAAAATTGACTAATGCTCAAAAGGTTATGTTTAAGACCATCTACCAACCATACATTATTAATTGAGGTAGAGGAATTACCAATAGTTCCTGTACCTATGATCTTGCCTGACTGGTTGCCTCCAAACTTCACATTTCCTCCCTCTTTCATTGTTAGGCTGAGGAACATGAACTTCTCTCCTGTCATGTGTCTTGAGCAACCGCTGTCTAGGTACCATGATCTTTGCTTTGGCACTGCTCTTAGACATACCTGCATCATTGACATTTTTAGATTTAGGTACCCATTGTCCTATGGGTCCTGGAAGGTTAGTACTTAAGGCTTTACTCTTCACTTCTTGTACCTTGTGTTGTGAGTTGGGTTGCTTCTGATTAACCATCACCTTAGGTTTTGGTACTTCAGAAGCAGTAACTGTCTTCTTCTGAAACTTAGACTTCAGAACCTCAGATTTTGGTTTCACCAGACTGTGAGGAATAGGTTCTGATCTTTTCAGGATCCTAACCTTTGAAGTCTTGGAATCAGATTTGACCATAGCCTTTGACTTAGAGTTCTTTGGCTTTGAAGTAATCTTAGCCTTATAACTAGAAGCTTCAGGTTCTGATTGAACAACAGTTTCCAACTCAGCACCTTCTGGAACAAAGAAGGTTTTCAGACCTTCCTTGATGCATTCACAACAAGATTTTAGATTGGTTTTCTCAAGTTTCACTTCTGGAAAACCAATTCCTTTGCCATTGTTCTTGTAAATGCTATAAATCATAGAAGCCACTCTGCTTCTGTCAATGCCAGATATAATAAAATCTTCAAAAGCAATTTCATCGTTACTTAAAGGTTTTTCATTACACTTTTCTTGTAGCTTCTGACATAAGAACCTGAGCTGATCTTCATACGTTTTACACATGAAGTCAAAGCCCCTAAGTCCTTGTTCAGAAGCTTTCAGATCCAATAGAGTTGATTTTTGCTGTTGTACCAAATCAGCATATTTTTCTTTTAAATCCTTCAACTCATTGGTTCTTACTTCAAAATGTGTAAGAAGTTCTTTAAGTGACTTAACAAGTTCATCTCTGGGAATTTTGGAATATACCTCGTTTTCATCTTCTGAGTCTGAATCTGATCCAGCTTCTGAAGTTGTTGTTGCTACCAACCCAACAGCTACCTTTGCATCTTCATCAGCTTCCTCTTTATCAGATCCAGATTCACTTTCCAAATCATCCCAGGTTGCCATTAAACTCTGCTTAATCTGCTTCTTGTATTTGCTTG
Organism: Medicago sativa; assembly: GCF_051527215.1. Classification (NCBI taxonomy): domain Eukaryota; kingdom Viridiplantae; phylum Streptophyta; class Magnoliopsida; order Fabales; family Fabaceae; genus Medicago; species Medicago sativa. Next base: position 29,314,546 of record NC_140756.1, on the reverse strand, counting down.
GTTTGAAAGTTGATTTCTTTGACTTGTCCTTTGATTTCTCCTTCTGAAGATCAGGGCATTCAGCAATGAAATGTCCAGGCTTCTTACAGTTGAAGCATCCCTTCTGATCTTCTTTTCTTGAGCTTCTGGAGTTACCCCTTCTGGCTTGAAACTTTATGTTCTTCTTGGCCAGATACTGAAGTCTGCTTGAGAGCATAGCCATCTCAGCAGGATCTGGTTCAGAATCTGAACTTGATTGTTCTTCTTCTTCAGATTCAACCACTTTGAGAGCTTTTGATGACTTGCCTTTGGATGGAAGAGCTATTGATTTACTCTTCTTAGTAGACTCATGTTCATTAAGACTTAACTCATGAACTTTGAGAGAACTAACAAGATCTTCTACACTTAAAGTGTTTAAATCTTTAGCTTCCTCAATGGCAGTCACCTTTGGTCTCCATCTGGAAGGCAAGCTTCTGAGTATCTTGCTCACATGGTCAGAAGCAACATAACTCTTCTTCAGGATTTGTAGCCCAGAGACTAAGGTTTGAAACCTTGAGTACATCTCCTCAATAGTTTCATCATCCTTCATCTTGAATAACTCATACTGATGTACAAGCATGAGAGCTTTTGCTTCTTTGACCTTCTTGCTGCCTTCGTAATTTGAACAGAGAGAAGCAAACATAGCTTTAGCAGTGGATTTGTCACTCATCTTCATGTACTCTGCTTTAGGAATAGCAGTGACAAGAGCTCCTCTGATAATATGATGCTTCTTGTAGAGTTTCTTCAGCTCAGGAGTATGTTTCTTTCTATCCACAGCAGCTCCTTCTTCATCAAGAACCAAGTCGCCAACTCCTTCTTCTAGTATATCCCATAGTTCTTCGTCTAAGCTCATGATATAACTATAGAAGTTGGTTTTCCACCAAGAAAATTCTTCAGCATCTCCATTAAACTTTGGAACTTTTCCAACACTGGATCTTTTACTATCACTATAATCATGTGAGGCATTATTATAGCTAGTTTGACCAGGAGGAGGTGTAGGAATAGGACCAGACATGTTTTTCTCAGATCTTTGACTGTTGCACGGTTAAGTGTTACACAACAGACCAAGGCTCTAGATACCAATTGAAGGTGAGAAAAACACAAGAAGGGGGGTTGAATTGTGTTTTGGAAAATTCTTCGTTTCTCCTAAAAACTGAACACACTGGTCAGAAGCTAAGTGAGTCAGCTTCTGAAGTGATAATCAGAATCTAAATGCAGCGGAATAAAACAGAGAGAGAAGAAGAAAGACACAAAGCAATTATACTGGTTCCTTCCACAATCCGGAAGTAGTCCAGTCCCCCTTGCACTTCCAAGGAGATTTCACTAAGAGTAATATCTGATTGCAATTGCTCAAGCACACAAGCAAGAGACTTCCTTTGCTCAAGCACACAAGCAAGAGACTTCCTATGCTCAAGAACACAATCAAGAGACTTCCTGCTCAAGCACAACTGCAAGAGACTTCTAACTAAACAAAATTACATAGAAAATTGTTTAAGGTTGAACACTTGATATACAATCAGAGGTGCTCACAATACAAATCAGATACAGACTCAATGACTTAAGAATTTCTAAGATATGACTTTGAGACACAGAAATTCTAAGTGAATGCAGAACAATTTCAGCAGAGGTTTGGCACTTGTAAAAATGTTGAAAGTCTGTTGTTCAGCATTGCCAATTCTCTAAGTCTTCACTCCTTTATATAGAGGTGTGAAAGAGACGTTGTGAAATTGCCAGCACATCAAAGAGTCGTTGTTGAAGCTTGATCTTTCACCTTTGATCTTTTGCCTGATTTGGTTGTTGTCCTATAAAGAACCAATTTGAAATCCATTCCTTATCCAAAGGAACATCTATGCAGGTGAAGCCGTAATCTGGAGCTGTTTTCTTGTCTTGTAGCGTGGACACAAAACAGAGTAGTGGAGAAGGTGGTTGTACAGTTCGTACAAAGTACAATGTCAACGTTTTCATCCAAAATTGCAAGCACATGCCTTCAAACACCTTTGAAATGACCGTTGCAAAATTCCACTAATCTTTTGTTGTGTTTTCGAATCCAATAGACAACTTTTGCAGTGATGATTCTTCAATCCTTGAATCTTTGCAAATCCAGTTGATCTTCAGCTTCTGGTGAAATGGCTTCTGATGAGGCAGCTTCTGATAATGCAACTTCTGATGATGCAGCTTCTGATGATGCAGCTTCTGATGATGTGGCTTCTGGACCTCTTGTCTTTAGTAGCACTAATCTTCAGGAGCACTATTCTTTCTTCAGAAGCGGCTTTTTCTCTTTAGTAGCACGTTGCCTTCAGGAGCGTCCAAGCTTCAAATTTTGTTGTTTCCTTTGCTCTTTATTTGCTCATTCAGAACCAATAAATGATGTAACTTTTTAATTATGGTCCTGTACACTTGAACAAATATTAGCTAGTCCAATTTACAATTTTTAATACCTTGTTATCATCAAAACTCTTTAAGGTTCATTGTTAAACACATTTTGTTCCAACAATAATAATAATAATAATAATAATAATAATAATAATAATAATAATAATAATAATAATAATAATAATAATAATAATAATAATAATAATAATAATAATAATAATAATAATAATAATAGTCTAATTTGCCTATTTGAGGATATTTGTGTCTGATTTTTTTTTTTGTGGTGGCCGAAGTTTGAACCCCGGACATTACATATACATTATCTCTACCAATTGCGGTAAGTTTACGAGAACGTTTGAATGTATTTAATTAAACTAAACAATTGTGAGAAGTATTTTAATTTATAAACCTTTTAGAAAGAAAATCAAATACGCTCCATGTTGTTGTGGAAATCACCTCCTCCTATGTTGTTGTGGAACTTGTGACTGGAGATGAGGTGTTATGTGTGATTAATTTTTCTTATATTATTCTTCAAAGCTCCATCAGGATTAGTCATCAGATCGATGGTTCTGGCAACTTGACTCCGTTGGTGGTTATTCCGTTCGTAGTGTTTATCAGATGTTCACTAGCAATGACAGTCATACCTTGGATGTAGCTTCTAATTTAATTTAGTACAAACATGTTCCCGCAAAGGTGACTATTCTAGGTTGGAGACTTCTTCATAACAATATGTTGTCGACTAAGGGTAATTTGGTGGCGCGTGGAATTATTATTCATGATGTGCAATGGGTGTGGAAAAGTCGAAACGGCTCGACATTTATTCCTTTCTTGCACAATTTTCAATCATCTCTGACATTTATTCTGAGATTGGATAGGTGATTCCACGAATGATCCTTATAGTATTTCTGATCATTTTGTTCAGTTTACTCATTCGACATGTAGATTGATAGCGCGGTGTTCTTTTATGCAGCTCATTTGGCTTTTATGTGTTTGGGTATTGTGGAATGAATAATAGACTATTTAATCACAAGCAAAACGTGATTGATCAGTTGCTAGATAAAGTAAAAATTCATTTATTTTGGTGGATGAAGGTAGCTAATGGTAATTTTGTGTTACGCGTTCATAGATGGTTGTCGTGCCCACTTGCTTGTTTGGGTTTCGTCTAATTCAGTTTTTTTTTTCTATATGTGTAACGACCTTGTTGTGAATTTTAGTTGTATTCTTTGGCACATCTTGTGCTAGAGAAGCTTCTACTTTGTTGTTAATATATTTCATTCTTGCTTGTTCAAAAAAAAATCTTTTATTTTTAAAATACACTTTGTACCAAAAAAAATACACTGAGTAGAGTTAACTCATCCAAATTCAAATAAAAACCTTGTAAAAAAAATTGTGGAGAAACTTTTATATATTACTTAATCTCAGTGGTATATTTATAAAAAAAAAAAATCAAGAATTAAGAAACAACATTCTATTGGTTCTTCTCTAAAAAAAACATTCTATTGGTTCTTAGAAGGAAAAAAAACATTCTTTTAAATGGTATTGGTTCATCTCCAGTGTTTGAGGCTTAACCTATCACTAATGTGTGATGTCGGTGTCAGTTGAGGAGCATAGCAGCGCTCCACAAACACATGTAGAGGCAATATAGTTTGAGAATGCCTCTATACATACACAGGTTGGTTAATGTGATTAGAAATAGCATGTTTGACACAAGTTGCAGCACTAGCCCAGGTGAACCAGACAAATTATAGCTAACTGTTGCAATAATTTGTCCAACACTTGTTTTCCTATGCAGTCAGGGGCGGAACTAGAAATTAAACAATGGGGGACCAAGTTTAAAAAGTATAATCTAGTTAAATAAATAAAAAAAAGTTCAAATATGCAACATATATGAGAAATTTAAGCTACATTTGACGTTAATATTGGGAGAAGATAAAAAAAATTAGATTTTGTTCTGGACCGGCCAAAAGGATTGTCGGCCCATTTGCTTAGGCTCAATACCTTCCAAAGCCCAAACTCCACGTTTGGAATTATTGCTCACAACTTACCCTCTCTCCGCGAGGGGGGTGCACGAAGTAAATGAGACCGGTTCAAATGAACTCCAACGTCTCTCTTGCACTTTCTGCACGTTCCCGCAATAAAATCTCTGGCGGTTACACTTCCTACGATTTCGTAACCGCCAGAGCCAGGTGTGCCTCTTCAACGGCTCTGCAGGTCTCCACCTCTATAAATAGGGGACTCAATGCAGGCCCCAAGGTAGAATTCTTTTCTTCCTCTAAACCCTCACTCTCTGATCGCTACTGACTTGAGCGTCGAAGTGCCTCCAGGTACACACCCCCCATCCGCTCCAAGAAGCATTCTGACGTATTCCACCACCGTCACTACCACCGCATTCAAAGCACCGGCAGTCTCCTTCTGATCAGGTACGATCAGTGGCGCCGTCTGTGGGAAATTTATAAGCTTTCCTGTTTTTATCCCTAAAAATCAAAGCTTTTCACAAAAAAACTACAATGGCTGCCAACGGTGCCAAATCCCAGTTACGAAGTGAAGTGTGCATCCCTCAACGGGATGGCATGACATCCTCACCTTCACCTGTGGATACACCCAGGGAGGAGCCAACCCAGATAGTTCCTCTCCAGCAAAGACCTCTGCAGGGTCCCAGCCGACCTACAGAGACACCAGAGGATGCAACACCTACCTGCGCCCTTGTTTGTAACCTGATCCGCACGGTTCAACGACAGACGTCGTTAATCGAGGAACAGAACCGATGCTTGACGGAACTGGAACAAGCGTGCCACATCACCTCAACCAGGCGGACTCCTTCCCCAACACATAGCAGAAGGGGAGCGAGCCCTCATAGGCCCTGTTCCAGATCTCCCCGGCGCTCCGTAAGCAGCAGATCTCCAAGCAACACCAGGAGATCAACAAGGAGATCACCAAGACGATCTCCTTCCAGGAGATCATCATCAAGACGATCTCCCCCGAGGAGGTCTCCCCCGAGAAGATCCCCACCTAGGCGAGGCAGAAGCTCTTGGTCTCCCTCCAATTCTGAGGACACTCAGGATGCTCGCTACGACCGTAACGCTTACGGCCCGTTCACGCGACGTATCCGGGAAGCTCCTATCCCTCGTGGACTCGAAAAGCCTCCGCAGATGGATTCATACGACGGAATAACCGATCCAGATGAGCACATCGAGAACATCGAAGCGGTTCTCACATACAGATCTGTGCGAGGTGCCGTCAAATGCAAGCTCTTCGTCACCACTCTGAGACGAGGAGCGGTCACGTGGTTCAAGAACTTGAGGAGAAACTCCATCGACTCATGGAGTGACCTCCGCAACGAGTTCACAACCCATTTCACCGCGTCCAGGACGCAACCAAAAACGGTGGCTTCTCTCGAGGTCCAGGTCTGAGGCGCAAATGTGACAATGAAGATGTACCTCATTGCCAAAGGTCTGCGCGAAGAGACGGACGTGAAAAAAGTTGTCCTCCTGGATCGACCAAGGACTCTGAACGAGTTCCTAGCGATCGCCAAGATCTACATTGCCTACGAAGAGGCTTTGTACGCCAACAGCCTCAACAAAGTCACGAAGGAGGAGCCTGCTACTGAATCCTCCAAAAAGCCCTTCCAGGAGAAAAAGAAGAAAGGCAAAGCTGCTCATAAAGGCAAGATGCCCAACGACCACTTCACCGAGTACACTCCATTGGCCATGTCAAGGGAGAAAATCCTCGCCGAGATCGCCGTAGCCGATCTAGCAGAAGTTGGCATCAAGCCACCAAAGGCTCCCTCTCAGGAGAGGAAATGGATCGACAAGACAAAGTATTGTCGGTTCCACAAATGCCACGGACACACCACCGACGACTGCATCCATCTGAAGGACGCCATCGAACTCCTCATCCAAAGGGGTCGGCTCAAACAATACGTGAAAAATCCAGAACCAGAAAGAAAAGCTGTCGATCTCGTCGGTGAAGGTTCTTAGCACGGAAGAACCATCGCCATGTCCGTGGAACATCTCGGTGATTTCCCTGACAACATGGAAATACCCCCTATGCATGCACCTGGGAGCAGTTCCCTACCGCCAACATCATCACCGGAGGAACGCTGAACATCTCCATTGGCAGCATGAAGAGGAAATTTGAGGAGCTCATGAGCGTCAATACCATGGCCCCTTCCACTCGAGGAGGAAGGCCACCTTTGGCGTTCTACGACTCTGAACTGCCTGGTGGAGCTTCAAATTCTGCCATTCCTTTGCTCGTGCGAGCATCGATGGCCAATGCAGATGTCCAATGAGTCCTGATAGACACAGGGGCCTCTTGCGACATCATGTACACTAGCCTGTTCAAAACTCTCCAACTGACTGAGAAAAACCTTTCTCCCTACGTTGGGGATGAACTCTAATGCTTCAATGGCTCATCCACTCAACCATGGGGGTACGTAGAGCTACTGGTCACCTTCGGCGAAGAGGAGGCCAAGAAAACAATAAAGATCTCATTCCTGGTGATCGACTGCCAGTCTCTCTACAATTGCATTATAGGGAGAACTGGACTCGTCCAACTAGGGGCCGCATGTTCAACCGCAAATCTGAAGTTGAAATACCATGCTAAGGATGGCATCATCGCCTCATTCAGCGGAGACATCGAAGCTGCAAGAAGATGTTTCCTCCAAGCCAACAAAATCCAGAACTCGGTTTCCCAACCCAGCAAACCTACTGAGGATAAAGGGAAAGCTGATGCGAGTACTCTGGACGCCAACTTGGTCAAACTTGACCCAAGGTTCACCAAGGAGGACCTGAAGGAGCAAAAACGGGAGAAGAAGGATCCGCTCAACGCGAAACTTCTTCGACCTATTCCCGATGGTGAATTCGAGTTGGTCCCTTTCGAAAATGACCCTCGAAGAACTTCAAGATTGGCAAGGATCTCCCTGAACTTGTCAAGAACCAGCTGACAGTAGATCCCGGAGTTAGCGTTGTAGCATAGCGTCGTAGGAAGCAGTCTCCTGAAAAGTCAGAGGCTGCAGAAAAAGCTGTAAAAGACCTCTTAGAGGCAAAGTTTATTTCTGAGGCCAAATACACTACCTGGCTCTCCAATGTTGTACTTGTCAAAAAAATCTAATGGAAAATGGTGTATGTGTGTTGACTGTACCGATCTTAATAGGGCCTGTCCTAAAGACGCATATCCTCTTCCTAACACTGACAAACTCGTTGATAATTCCTCTGGCTAAAAACTTTTAACCTTCATGGACGCCTACTCTGGGTACAATCAGATACCGATGGCTGAAGAAGATAAAATGAAAACAGCCTTCATGACCGAATCAGGGAACTATTACTACAACGTAATGCCATTCGGTCTACGAAACGTGGGGGCTACTTATCAACGAATGATGAACAGAGTCTACGACAAGACACTGTTGGGCAACATTCTAGAGGTTTACATGGACGACATGATCGTAAAATCCCAACAAGAGGTGGATCATGTCGCGCATCTCAAAAGAGTGTTCGAGCAAACTCGGAAATACAACATGAGACTCAACCCAGAAAAATGCACCTTCGGAGTCCAAGCGGGTAAGTTCCTTGGTTTCTATCTGACAGAAAGAGGAATTGAAACAAACTTAGACAAATGTCGTGCATTTACTGAGCTTCCAACACCCCACTCCAAGAAGTGGATCCAAACACTCAACGGAATGTTGACTGCTCTCTAGGTTCGTGGCCAAGTCCGCTCAACACGCACTTCCTTTCTTCAAACTCTTGAGGAAAGAAACGAAGTTCGAATGGACGGACGAGTGCGAAACTGCCTTGAGGCACCTCAAAGAAACGCTCTCCGCACCACCAGTGTTATCGCGACCATATCAAGGTGAAGTACTGTACTTATACCTCTCTGTTTCCTCTGACGCGGTAAGCGCCGTCCTCATCAGGGAAACGGCGGAGGAGCAGAAACCAGTATACTTCACCAGCAAAGCATTGTTGGGACCTGAAACAAGGTACTAGAGGATCGAAAAGGTGGCCCTCGCACTCCTCACCGCAGCCAGAAGACTAAGGTAGTACTTCCTAGCGCACACGGTGATAGTCCGGACAGACCAACCCATCAGACAGATCTTGGGTCGCCCAGACGTAGTCGGTCGGATGATGAAATGGTCGCTCGAACTGTCTGAGTTCGATATACATTACGAATCCAGAAAGGCACTGAAGGCGCAAGTGTTCGCCAACTACCTCGCCGAGATGACTTTCCCAACTAAGGAAAATTCTGAAGAATGGACCGTCTTCGTAGATGGATCATCCAACTCTAAGGGAAACGGAGCCGAAATAATCACAGAATACAACAAAGGTATCGTTGTCGAAATTTCCCTCACTTTATCTTTCGCTGTTACCAATAACACTACAGAGTATGAAGCCTTCATGGCTGGCTTGCAGACCGCCAAAGACATGGGGCCAAAAAGGTGAAAATCTTTACCGACTCATAACTAGTGGCTTCCCAAGTCACAGAAGTGTTCCAAGTAAAGGAAGACCACCTCCGAAAGTATGTCAAGTTAGTACTAGAGAAAATGAAAGAATTCGACGTCGTAGAAGTAACTCATGTTCCCCGCAAACAGAACACTCGGGCAGACATTCTTTCAAAACTCGCAAGTACGCGAACTGCGAACGGAAACAAAACAGTAGTACAAGAGGTCTTCGGCGAGCCAAGCATCCAGAACATCGAAACTCTGCATCAAGAGATCAACTCGATCATCGAAATGGAAAACTGGAGAGGACCCATATCTCGATACATAGAGAATGGAGAACTCCCTACCAATCCTCAAGAAAGAACAAGGTTAAAACGAAGGGACTGCTCATTCACATTGGTGGAAGGGACCCTGTACAAAAGAGGGTTCATCACTCCACTAATCAAGTGCCTAGGACCTAACTAGACCCAAGAAGTCCTTGCCGACATCCACGACGGCATTTGCGGACAACACCTTGGTGCAAAAGCACTCGCAAAAAAGGTCCTACGAGCAGGTTACTAATGGCCTACTATGTTGAAAGACGCCTAAGATTACGTGAACCTCTGCGATAAATGCCAGCGACATGGAGACATGCACCTAGCACCCCTGCTGAGCTGACATCCTTGGTTTCCCCTTGGCCTTTCGCATGGTGGGGCATCGACCTTTTGGGACCATTCCCCAAAGCCTCCGGGCAGCTCAAATATTTGGTCGTCGTGATCGACTACTCAACCAAATGGATCGAAGCAGAACCATTAGCCAAGATCACGGCTAAAAACGTACTCCGTTTCTTCAAAAGAAACATTTTAGCAAGATTCAGAGTACCGGCACTAGTGATATCCGACAATGGTACACAGTTCACGGACCAAAGGTTCCAGGACTACCTAAGGAATATCGGCATCAAACAAAGCTTCACCTCTGTCGAACATCCTCAAGCCAACGGCCTCGCCGAGGCCGCCAACAGAGTCATTCTACAAGGAATACGGAGAAGGCTAGAGCACTCCAAAACCCAGTGGGCGGAGGAATTACACGCAGTCCTCTGGGTCTACAGAACTACTCCCATTCCACAACTGGCTAGTCACCTTTTCGACTCACGTATGGGACAGAGGCCGTCTTACCCATTGAGCTAACTGAGCTCACATGGCGCACTGACGCTAGCACTGATTTCCCAGCCAACACGGCGAACCTACGTGAAGAGCTTGAATTTGTCGACGAAGCCAGGATCGGGGCGACCTTCCGAGAAGCAGCGCTAAAACAAAAAATAGTCGCTCGACACAGCAAAAAGGTCATAAGAAGGGAATTCGAAGTGGGTGATCTCGTCCTCCGGCGAAACCAGAAGGATTCCGAAGAAGGGAAACTCGCCGCCAACTGGGACGGCCCCTTCGGGATCCGGATGAAGACCGGGACGGGAGCTTACGGACTCGAAGACCTCCATCAAAACGCAATTCCAAGAACTTGGAATGCAGAAAAACTCAAAAAGTATTACACTTAGATGGCAAACAACGCCAATTTGCTCTAATGTACATACTTAGTTCTACAAAACGAACTCATAGCTCCCCGTCGAGCAAATAAACGGAAGAGGAAAGTTGTGCCACTCCGAATCCAAAAAGAAAAAGGATGGGAAGAATTTACACATTCTCTTACTCCTCAGTATGTACGCTTACCGATGCGACATCACTGCTCGGCATGTTAGGTAGAACCCCAGCTCGCGATGGGTGTTTCACGCCTCAGTGAGTTGAAATTAGAAAAATTCTCTCGTTCATCCGCTGTTACATGTCCATAGCTTTGGACACACATTCAGATAAGCAATCTCTTGGATGTGCAACATCTCTGACTAATACTCCGCGTAAAACAGTTGGAAACTCCCTGCCAAGCCCTTCCTTGCAGAACTACGCAAAGGTAAAACTTTTCAAACAAAGTAACTTACTACCTAGGAAGGAAAAAGGCAAACGTTGATTTCATCAAGTCAAAGAAACAAAAAGCTAGGCGGGCAAACTCAACTCTCCAGTCATTAAGTCACTTCGTCGAAATAATGACTGCGGGGGGTAGTCCACCCCACCACAGCAAAGAAAAACTCTGGTTTTAAAACCTCGCATTTCAAAAGCGAGCAACTTCACAAAGTTGAACAAACGAGCATACGAATTATTGCACTATGTAGAACCACAAGATAGATAATTCGCTCTCAACAAATACTTTAAACAGTATCAAAAAGCCTCACACAAAGAGCATGTACATTCAAAACATTATACTTGGAAGTAAATCATACAAACAAGTGTAATTGAAGAATAGTACAATTATATTATAAAGGTGCTAAAACCACGAAGGGCGCACAATGTCATTACAAGCTTTTGAAGAAGATATTAATTACAAGGCCTCATCAGGCCTGGGCTTCATCAACATGCCTGTCTTCTTCCTCAGGATCAGGAGGCAGAACGATCACCCCGTCTTTCACCTCGTTAAGATGGTGAATTCCTTCGACATTCAGCTCAATGCCGGGGTTCGTCACCTTCAACTGGGCCACCGCCCGATCAAAGCCAAGTTGGACAACCTCCACCAAGCTTCCTTCCAGCTCACCAATCATGTCCATAAGGCCAGCACGCCGCATGACAGCAAGGTCTTCCGCCTCATCCTCCCCTGGGAGGTCCGCTTTTCCCAGAGCCTCCTCCAAGGTCACCTTCTCCTCGGCCAGCTTTCGAGAAGATACAGCTGCTTGATCGAGAACAGCCTGAGCCTTTGATAACTGCTCTTTCAAAACAACAAGCTGACGGTCATGTTCCTCAGTAACAGACCTCTTGCTCCTTTGATCTTCCTCCAGAGCAGCAACCCGGGCAGACAAGGCATCCCTCTCCCGCGTCAAAGCATCGACCCGGACTTCGCTGTCCAGCAAAGAGTTGTTCAAGGCAGCAGCGACCTCCAAAGCCTTCATAGTGGCAATAACCCTATCAGTTATTGCCTTACTCCGGCCAGCTGGACCCAGATCCTAGATAATCCTCAGCTCTGAATCATCCAAGAAAAGGGTTGATTGGGGGCCACACAGCTCCGGCTCAGACTATACCGTGGGAAGCTGGAGAAAGTCTCCCTTCTTGGAACGCACAGGAACGGCCTTGATCGGCATGATTGGGTCCTCGGAGGGCACTCTTACCCTCTGCCTCTTAACAGATTCCTGCACCAGCTCCTCAGGAGGCTCATCACCTTCCAAGTCCACCAAAGGACCAGAGGTTGAGCCAGGGCTTGATCCAGCTATAAGATGATCCAGGAATTGAACGTTATTGCGCTTCTTTTTGTTTTATATGTTATATTTATTTGTCTTTTGACACAATATTTGTACAAATTTATTTTATATGTATTGTTTTGTAATGTCTTTATTTTTATTTTTATTTTTTGGTCAAGTAGTCTAGTGGCTAGAGAAATTCACCTTAAAGATGAATAAGTGGAGTGTTCGGGATTCGAACCCCGGCCCCTGCACATACTATGCATTATCCCTTACCCAATCATGGAGACTATTTTTTATTTGTTATGTGATTAAATTCTAAATATTTTTACTGCCAAATTGATTGAATGTAATGGAAATTTAATTATTTTCTTATGTAAATGGGACCCATAGGGGATAACGGGGATGAGAGCATTTTTTATGATGGCCTTGGGAATTGTTATTGAATTTAGAAAATTGCTTTTTTGACATAGAATACTTTAAATTGACATATAGAAATGACTTTAATGTCCCTGACGGTAGACATTGATAGTTAACTGTCGCTGGGGCCAACGGTTGTTAACTACCGCTGCAAACCTTCTCAAATCATGTGACCATCAGAAAAACTTCATTTCTATTTCTTCTGTACACTTCCTTCTCCATTTTCCAGAACTTCCCATCAATCATGTTTCTTTCTATATCTTTAAAATCCCTTTATAACCACACACCATTTATTCATTTGATTATGAACAAATTCAAAATTAAATAAAAAACCTAAAAATGGTAGAAATATTGAGAAATTATTAATTGAATTGAATAGAGGGGAAAAAGGAAGAAGATGCCACTGTTATTGAAGTCGAAAAGAGTGAACAAAGAGAGAGCAGTTGAGAGTGAATTGAAAGAGTAAATTGCAAAATTGTTCATGGGTTTGTCCCAATTGATGCTTGTGGGCTGATCCCAGTTCAATTCCATGGTTCTCGCCAAAGCCTAAGTCATGATTATGGTACAACAAGCACCCACATCAAAGGAGGAAATTACGGTGAGGTTCCACTTTCCATTCCAATTCCAATAAAGGGATTAAGCAATTCACCCTTGAGTTTTTGAAAGAAATAAGCAGTATTACATTCCGTGAACAAGGTTGAGTGTCACATAACAAAAGAAGAAGTGAACAAGTTTTCGTCAACAAGTTTTCAATTTCAGTCTCAAATAGAAGAAGAAGAAGAAGAAGAAGAGGGGGTTGTTGGGGGATGAGAGAGAACATTACTTATTATTATTTAATTAACAAAGTGGCAGAAACAAAGTGAGTTTGTACAGCGGTAGTTAACTACCGTTGAGAGTCCAGTGGTAGTTAACTACCGTCAGAAGTATTTTGGTCATTTTTATGTGTCAATAGAAAGTATTCTATGTTACAAAATCAATTTTCTTCAATTTAAATGTAAAACAAATTTATATTTTTTTTGGTAGTGGTAAAACAAATTTATATCGACGGTGCATATCATTTATTCTTATAAATTTATATGTGAAGTCGGAAAATAGTCTTGTAAAAATAAAAGAGTAAATTATACACTCTCATCCCCTCTTATTCAAAACATATTAGAAATGTGTTCACTCCCTCCCCTGAGAGAAGCTTGAATTACATTCCCCTCCCCTCCTCGATATTTTATTATTTCTAATAATCTAGCAAAAATTATATAATCTAACACAATTTGAAAAAAATTGTATTGCGATTCTATTTTAATATAATAAAAAATTGAATACATATTTTTTGCTATTTTTTATTCACAATTTCATTAACATGTTGTTTTAAACTCTGTTATAAAATATGAAACAACCCAAAATAAAATTAAAATATGTGAAAAATTACTAAAGACAATAAAACATGGTTATTTAAAAGTTAGTTTAATACCCTAAATTATAAAATCAATAGCAAAATATACAAATTTAATTATCATTGACATTTAAATTATAAAGAAAATAAATTAATTTATCTTTTTATTTTTTGACAAAAAATCAATTTATCTTAAATGGTGGTTCAAAATTAATGTATATCATAAAAATATTTATTTATGTTAAAATAGATTAATGTGCAGTGCATATTTAATTATTAAGGGAGGGGGTTGTAATTCAAGCATCTTATAAGGGAGGGGAGTATAAATTTTACTTTTCAAGAGAGGGGAGCGTATATTTTAACATAAGAGGGGAGGGGAGTGTAATTCAAGTATCTTTAAGGGAAGGGGAGTGTAATTTACTCAAAATAAAAACACGTATTTACCCATGTTCTTCCTATTTTGCTCCTCAAGTAGCATAGTCACTCACGAGAGACTGACATGGCAGGGAATCTTGCCACATGGTTACGTGAATTTTTTAATAACATGGCATGTTCATAAAAAAATTATTTCATTTTTCCTCATCAATTTCTTTTACTAGCATTAATCGATGGACTAGAATCATATGCTTTTTGGACGGTTTAGGTGTTTTCGGAGTTTGGAGGGTTCGTGTCACGTTGTGTTGAGCCTTTTCCTTTTGATTTGTTTGTTGTCTAAACTTCACTTACCATGTCTTTTGTTTTACATATTGTGTGCTGGTTTTTGGTGGACCGGTTCATTTGGCTTCGAGATCGGGAGTCGGGGTCTAGCTGCAATTTTTGTTTGACTGGATTTGGTTTTTCTCTGGTGTATCGGGGGCGAGGGGTTCCCTGCTAATTTGGTACTATATTCTAGATCGAGAGTCAGTTCTTTGACTCAAGTTGGTTTTTAGGCTTTGTGTTATGCTCTTTCGGTGGTTCGGAGGTCACGGGGTTTGTGATAGCTGCATGATCCTTCGGTTAGGTGCTCTTCGAAATGTGACTCAGCTTGGGTGTTGGGGTCTAGGAGTTTTATTTTCAGGGTGTTCTTTGTGGGTGAGTAGTGACAATGGGCGGTGGTGGATACCGTGTTTACAGTGCTTGTTTTTTTGGAGTCTGTTTTAGGTGGTGATGTGTTTTGGTGGGATTATCTCCATGAGTGTTTTTTAGGTGGTTATGGTGTACCGTTTATATGCATGTGGCACCGTTTGTATCTTGTTTCATCCATACCTTGCGTCTTGCGGGGATGACGTTTAATAATATATGCCGATTAAAAAAAAAAGAATAGTCCATTTTTTTATTATAGACATGAAGTCCAAAGAAGTGACATAGAGGTTGAAATTATTTAGGAGTTATTGCATATTTGTTTAGGACATTAAAATAAGACATCTCACACAAAATTATAATTTTTCGACAAGTAACAAATAATTATGAATTTTGAAAGTGTTAAAAACATAAAAACCAAATTTGTAGAACCTCGGCCTATAAATCTAATTTTGAGCTGATTTTTTTTAGCATAAAACTCTATAAAAATATATAGAAAGGATCTTCAAAGTTTTATACTATTTCAAAGATGCTTTGATTTATTTTAATTTTTTTTATCAAAACTGCAAAATTAAAATTTCGTTCCGGGTAAACTTATACTCATAGGTCAAATTACATAATGAAATTTGATATGTGTGTTTATTTTTATTCCGAAAAAATTGAAATTTTGCACGTCTTTGTCTAAAAATCAAAATAAATTGAGGTATTTTGCAGATCATTTCTATGTATTTTACAAATGTCTCTGCAAAACAATCAACTCAAAATTTGATTTTTAGGACTAGGTTTCCATTGTTTTTGATTTTTGTACACTTTAAAAATTCACAATTAATTTATCCCTTGTCAAAAAAAAATTATAATTTTGTGTGGGATGCCTTTACTTTAACTTCCTAGACAAGCTTTAAAAAAAACATGAAAATGATTAACTTCTAAGTCACTTTTTTAGACTTTATGACTGTAAAGAAAAAATGGTACATATTTTTTTTTTATTTCGGTATGTCTATTAATGTTAGCAAAAAATAAAAGAAATATGTGCCAAAAAAATTTGCGAAACAAATTTTGATAAAAAAAATGTCTCATCATTAAAAAAAAATCATGTGGCAGCAGCCACATAGCATGATTTTTTGTCGCATTGGTGCCTTTTTTTTTTTGTCAGAAAGCCTAGTGGCTGGAATTCACCTTATAAGGTGAATAAGTGGGGTGTCCGGGGTTCGAACCCCAGCTCCTACATATAATAATGCATTGTCCTATCAACTGAGTTATGTTCATGGGACCGTGCCTCTTATGTGATTAGGCATGTGGGGAACTAAAATAGAGAGAATTTTAAATTACAGAGATAAAAAAAATTATTTTTAATTTTTAAGGGGCTATTTTTAAACTTCCTATATATAGTATAGTGGTTATTTCAAATAGTTAACCCAAATATTTCTATTTTTGTCAAAAACCAATTTTTTTTTGTCGAACTTTGTAATTTTGCATTGTTTGTGCTTTGGCCGACGTTTTAGCACAAAATTCTTGTGTAAAAAGTGAATTTTGCTTATATTTTGAAACGGATGGAGTAATAGTAGGTCATAATTGATGTCAACTAATGATAATATTGGTCTATCTTAAACTCCATAATAATCAAGGAGCTCTTTAGTTATGATTACCATTGAGATTTGAATGGAAAAAAAAAATGGTGTGTGACCTACATTTTCTTCATCTTCATTCCATTTAAAAATTCTGTTAGAAATTTAATTTAATAATGAAAGGAAACAAAATAAAATAAAATAAAACAAAATAAAATAAAATAAAATACACATACTCCCTCATGTCGGTATTGTATGTGAAGTTTGACATAGAAACAATATGTGGAGAAATTGAACCGCTTAAAAAGACAGCATCATCAACCCACTGATTTGTGTTTACAAGTAGGTTTTTCTTTTCTTTCTCTTTTCAATTTGCGTAAACAACTCAAACGTCTCACTTGTGAGTGTTGTGTTGTCTAATTCCTACCAATCATTTTCGAACTTCTGTTTCTCTATTTCTTATTGCTTATCCATATTACATGACAAAACTTGACAAAGAAAAACGATCGATTGTGATTTTAAAAAAGTCTCTTTTATGTCGGCTTCACAATATTCATGTTTACTATTTTTGGTTTATTTAAATAAATGGAATTTATAAATATTCTAAATTTTCTTGACCAAAAAAAGATCTAAACTTCTTTTTTTTAGTCTCTACAAAGAAATCATACTTTTGATTTTTGTAACTTTTACCGTCAGCATTTTTAGTTTACATAAAAAATTTCCGTTTGCATTTTTAGTCATAAAAATTTTCCTCAACATTTTTTGTCCTTAAAAATGCTAAAGGAAAATGTCATAGAAACTAACAAATCTGGTTATTTTTGTATAAACTAAAATTTTGGATATTTATAGCTACTATTTACTCATTAACCCTTTATTTTTTTATTTTTTTGAAAGACATTAACCCTTTATTTTATTTTTACAAACATATTCCTTTATTTCATGATGGTATTTAGATAAGAGTTTAAATGCATATAAAAATCAAAATTATTATTTTTTACAATAAAAATGTCTAATTGGATCTGATTTTTTTGTCAAAAGGCTAAGAAAATATATTAATAAACCAAAATAAGTTCCTCTATCACAAGCAGAGAACTTAATAATCCAAGAAATTCACAATACAATCAAAGCTACTATCAGTTATAGTTAGAGGACACAAATTAAGAAACAACCTTTAAGCACGATAAATGATTCAACCTCCAAATTAAGTACTTAAAATCGAACAAGACATAATACAATTTTAACCACTAAAAAGTTAGGATTTTAACTTGTTCAGATAAAGAATGAAGAAGATATGCCTTGTGATGAAAAATTCTCCCATTTATCTCCTTCCATATGATGAAAAGCACACAGATCCAAATAATATTAAAAGCCATGCGTGAATTTTTGTAAAACCTCTTAGTCTACTGAACTAAAACAGATGATCTTTTAAAGTATTATGAAGAGTCGTTGATAGACCTAGCCAACCAGAAATCAGAGGACGTAGCCGACCAAACAAGTCACATTTAAAAAATAGATAGATGATCTCTATCTTCCGAATTACCATAATTAGCTGAACAATGAATATTAGTATTAACCAAAATATGTCGCCTAAATAAGTTATCCTTTGTTTAATTCGATTCAAAAAAAACGCCAGACAAAAATGTTGACTTTGAGAATTGCTTTAAGCCATAACACATGATTATAACCCTTGTTTAAAACAACTTCAACATCAGTCAAGTTATTATAACGGATCAATGGAATATAATTTACACTAGATTTTTTTACCTCTCAAGGGATAAGATAACATGTTTCAACATAAAAAGGAGTACATAATTAACTACAATCTTGACTATCCACGTGTGTGTGGGATATACCATTTAAGCTATGAAGCCCGGATACTCCAAAACGGAGACGTACCCGTACCGGATACGTATCGGATACCGATACTCCACGGATACTCGCGGATACGCACCCACGAAGTATCCGAATTAATTATTTAAATTTTTAAAAAATATTTTAACAGATACTTATCCGATACTCCACAGATACACAAGGATACTTATAAGATACTTCACAGATACGTATCCTAGAAAAAGATGAAGAGTAAAAAAGTGAGACAATGTTGTAAACATTCGGTGGAGATATATATGATTCAATTTTAGATATGCATCACTAGAATTGTTTCTCGATGAACCGCTTAAAATTATACTTCTTGTGAATGAAGGTAACGAGAGAGAGATGATTCAGTTAATCAAAATTTGTGTTGAGTTCTTTTAATCAATGTTTATTTTCTTCAATTATTTTACATACATATAAGTTTTAGTATAAAAATTTTGTTGACGTATCCTAGCCGTATCGTATCCTAAATTTTGAAAAATTTGCGTATTCCCGTACCCGTATCGTATCGTACCCGTACCGGTATCCGTATCTGGGCTTCATAGCATTTAAGTCGATGGTGATGCACACGTTTCTGTGAAAGTGGTGTGTCAACACTCCTAAACCCAATCAGGGAAGCTCTCTCAACTGACAGCATTGTCTCGGTTCAGCGAGATATTCTCATAATTGGTACTCATTCTTCGACAAATTTAGTCTCATGTGAGTTGAGTATTGAAGGATTATGTTTTATTCACATTGATTTGCTTCACTCAATGTCGCTCTGCCTCCATAGGGAGTCGTGAGTTTCAGCAAGTTCGCATCTTCTTTAATCTTTGCTCCACTTATGTGGATTTGGGAATGTGCTGGTTGTTTCCTTATGAGGGTCTCTCTTTCTTATCTGGTCTATTTTCGGATCAGTTGCGATTTTGTTTTAAAGATCTTAGATCTTATCGTTTTCTAGATTCAAGATTTGGGTTTCTTATAGTGTATTTGCCGCTGAATCTGTCGGGGTTTGTTGTCTATGAATTCTCGATGAACTAGGGTTTGAGTGGTTATTTGAAAGTGCGCCACAAAGATGTTGCAATGGAATCTTAAAGATTGTCGAGTAGGCTGTTTGATTGGTCAAAGTGGTAGCATGTTTTTTTTTAGGTGTTATGTGGGCATGTCTTTTTGGATCTTGTGTTGTTGAGAGCTTGGATGGTGAGCTCTTTTTGTTTTCTATGGCTCTTTTGGTGTTGAGTATGGTTTTTACAGTCATGTTTAAGACATCATAAAAATCACCATCATGAAATTATGGGATTTTCAAAAGAGGAGATAATTAATTATGAATGTCTAAGAAATTCATAACTATATGGAACAAAAATTCATAATTAATTCGTTTCACGTTTAAAAACTCCAAAATTTTGTGGTAGCTAAACAAAAAATTATGAACTTTTTATGATATTCTAAACATGCATGCAAAATTGAGGAATGCAATTTGACTCGTGAATATATGCTTACTCGAAAAAATTGTGATTTTGCACGTTTTAATCGAAAAATCAAAATAAATCAATATATCTTTAAAATGTTATAAAACTTTGCAGATCATTTCTATATATTTTTTATAGAGGTCTCTGCAAAAAAAAAAAAAAAAAAAAAGCATCTCAAAATTCGATATCCAAGTGGAGTTTTATGTTGTTTTGATTTATGAGTTTTTGGCTCTTTAAAAATCCATAGTTTATTCGTTTCTTGTTGAAAAATTATGATTTTACGTGGAAGACCTTACTTTAAATTCCTAAATAAGCCTGCCAAAATCAAGAAAAAAATTGGACCTTTAGGCTATTTTCCTCGACTTTATGTCTATAGGGTAAAATGATTCATTTAGTCTTTCAATTAATGTTCGCAAAAATAATTTTTAAGGATAAAATATATTTTTTTTCTAAATAAAAATCCACGTTGGAGTAACCATGGTGCAAGCTTTCCTGCAAAATTTGCCCCTCATGCATGACTAAGTTATGGGAGATCCAAACCAGGAAGAATCTCAAATTATAACAGTATAATCAACATTTTTACTTATAAGACTATTTTTAGACTTCACGTATATTATAAGGATTATTTCAACGATTAATCGAATTTACAATTAAACCTACTTTTTATTAGGGTAATCTCGATTAATTTTTTACACTAAAAAACATTAAAACTAATCTAATCATTAATTTTCGTAACTTTTTAAATATTTTTACAAATACAGATTTATATAATGGGTTTGCTAGAAGCCACTCATGAATGTGTCTTTTAGCAAGTCACACCTCAAGGTGTAATTTTTACTTTTTAGTTATAACTTTGCTAAAAAACACCTTTATAAAAATTAGTTGGTGTCTTTTAACAAATGATCATAGAATAACTTGCTAAAAAGCAATTTCATAAAAGGTGTCTTCTAGCCTAACCATTTATATAAAGTTGTAAAATGCTCCTTTTTTTTTTTTGAAGGATTGTAAAATGCTCCTTAAAAGGTTGTAAAATGTTATATGAAGGGTGAAAAAGTGTTGCTTACCAGTGTTAGAGACATTAGTCAACAAAACCTTACTAACGGCAGCTTAAAAAATTTGTAAAATTGTGATATTTTCAAATAAATATGATTAAATTTTTAAAAAAAAATTTTATAAATAAAGATTGGAGGGAGTTCATAAATAATGAGATGTGGCATTCTATTCTATAGCATAAAATTCCCAGAAAATGTAACCAAAAAAAAATAAAATTCCCAGAAAACCACGAATACATTTAAACGCCGTGACTATCACATCACATGAGAGAAAGTAACAGCGTCAAAATAGACGGCGCCGCTCCATTTTCTCTTTTATCTTTCTCTTCTTTCCCTATTCTCTCTCTTCTCTCTCTCTCTCTCTCTCTCTCTCTAGAAATTCCTTTACAACAACTGAAAGTAAAGAACCTCTCTCTCTTTCTCTATCCTTTTTTTTTTTCGTCTAAGGTACGCTATTCACTCTCTTTCTCTCTCTCTCTCTAGTTCATATTCGTAACTGTATTATTTATTTGATTTTTTTCATTTTTATCTTAATTTTGAATGATGCGTTATTAGTGTTATTCAAATTCCATAATTTGAGTGTGTGTATGTTGAATTTTGTTATTTTTTAGATTTTAGATGTTTCATCAGATTTTTTTCGATTGGATCATATTCACAATTTCATTTTAATAAATATTCTAAATTTAATTTTTAGCTTTTTTTTATTTCGAGTCAATTTTATTCGATTTTGTTTGATACGGTGTCTCATTTTTCTGGTGATTTGAGTTTGTAAGAAACATATTAATTTGCAGCTTATAGCATAAGTGCTTATGAATAAGCTATTTCTATTGCACAAGACAAAATAAAGTCAAATTGTTTTCGAATAAGCTATAAGCTGCTTTATTAAGCTATCTTGGAGAACTTGTTGAAATAAGCTGGAAACAACTTATGCTAGTGAATAAAATAAGCCAATCCAATGAGGTCCTAAGTAGTTATTGTTATTTATTAAGTGGATTTTCCTTTCACACTATTCCATATTCTTTTGTTACTCTTGTGTTCACTTTTTTGGTTGAGAAATGATTGTAATTGTTTTTAGAGTGAAGACCCATTTTGATTCTTCACAATTTTCCAGCGACCAAATTTAGTTATCGTCAAAAAGTAATGCCAAAGTAGTCCCTGAAATTTTCCATAAAAGGGTAACCCGGTGAAATGAAGCTCCCGCATATGCAGGGTCCGGGAAGGGGTCCCACCATTTGGTGTATTGTACGCAGCCTTACCCTGTTTTTACACAAGAGGTTGTTTCCAGGACTTGAACCCGTGACCTTACGGTCACATGACAACAACTTTACCAGTTGCGCCAAGGTTACCCCTCAGTCCCTGAAATTTTTCATATCGAGGACAAATCAATTATAATGAGTCAGTGACTAATTTGTGCTTTCTATTAAAATGTCAGGGACTAATTTGAGTTTTATTTTTGTCAAGGATTAAATTGGATCGATAAAATTGTGAGGAATCAAATTAGGTCCTTACTCTTGTTTTTAATTATGTTTTGACTGTAACATTACAGATAGATTATTGCAATTGATGATATGACTTTTTCATCTGTTTCAGGAAGAGAGGTGCTCACTGGTGAATGGGTGTTTTTGGTGGTTGTGTTAATATAAGAAGCTAAATACTATTATCAATTTCAGAATGGGCGCTGCGTGTTGTGTTGCGGCCAGAGATAAAACTATTCAAAGTGGACCAACCAGTGAAGTCTGGCATAGGAATGCTCGGTATTCCCCAACATGGAACTTGCGATGGGATCATAGAAGTCGTGTAGCTGGAGAAGATACTTCTATAAATTGGTTTTCTGACGGTGTTAGCAGCAACGACAGATTGGAGAATAAAAATGAATCACATGTATCCGAGGATGGAAGTCCGATGCAGAATTATCAAAGGAATAGATGGCAAAAGTCCCCAATCTCTGAAGGAACTGCTCAACATACAAAATCATTTTCTGGTAATTTTCATTGAATCAACTCTCTGATTTTAACTATCCATGATACACCTACTTGTTTTTCGCAGTAATTTTTTTCTTCTTTTCCTAGTTATTATTTGACATGTCTCATGAGATGAGCCGGTAACCTATTAAATAGAATGAAAATATAACACACTGCTACATCGAAGCTATGACAGTAGTCATTGTGATACATTAAATATATAAACATGGTGATGTGTTCTCACTTTTGTTTTCTTTTTCATAAATGATCAGCCATCAAGAAAAAATGCAATAAATATGGCTAGAATGATAGTAATTCCATATAAGGAACAAGTTGAGCGTTTTATGTCATGTTATTGTACTAGTAAATCTTGAGGGACTTAGATGGCAATTTCAAATATGATAGGATCATGGGACTGTAAAATAAAAGAGAAATGAACTGCTATGAATTCCTTAGTGCAAATAAATGTTTTTGTTGTACTACAACTACTATACACAATACAACATAAAAAAACGTAGACCAATGGAACATCAAGCTGGCTCCTTTTATTTAGGAAACAATTGACCATTAGTACATAAACATGTCTCAGAAGTTATCTTTGTTAAAGTTAAACATCAAATCCCTCTGGGCTATTTTTTCTGAAAGCTCGGCAAATAAAAATGTTTTTCCTTCAATCCTGTGTTTTATATTTTAAAGAGGAGAGAATATAGTGCTTGGTACAACTTCTTATATTAGAAATTCAAATATCCAAGTTTAATGTGTTTTATGGCATTCTTTTCTTTCACGGTCTAGTATGTGCCTATTGAAACACAATGAACATTTATAGCTAAATTGGTATTGTGTCCCATTGTTAAATCAGCAGCAAGGCTCATAAGTCATAACCCTTGTAGTATTAAAAATAATGAGTGGTCCTTAGCCCCCTAAGCCCCCTAGTGCTTGTTACTCTGAGTATAAAATTCAAAACACACAACATTTTGTGGAAGCTTGTTTATCAAAAGGCTTAACTGTGTTTGAATAGATTATTGAACCTTTTTGATTGGCTTTTGATAATCTTATTTCATTGTGTTAGGGTGGAATATGCACCATTGGATAAGTTATTATGTTTCTCTCTCTAGTTCATCATTATTCATAGCCCAGTACTTGATTAACAAAATATATAACAGAATTGGAAATCTTGTAAGCATATACTCGCTAAATGGTAAATGGTCTGAAAAAATCAATTACGAATTAACAATCCCATTTGCACGAAAAGTTATCACTTATCATCATGGATTTTCCGGAAAAATCACATTCTCAAATAAATATGAATGGAAATTATTCTGCAAATCCCCCATGCCCACCCAATAGGGAAAAATAAGCTTATTATGCAAGTCTTCTAGAGGACTGTCCACCCAACATTTCCTTTTGGTCTTAAGCAATAAACTTGATGAGTGATTATAGAAGTTCCCCTCATAAACACATAATCTTGGATGAAGGTCCATACTTGAGAAAATTGTGTAATGTAAGTCCTTTAAAAAAGTCAAAAAAAAAAAAAAAAAAACTTTCAGATCAATGTGTATCTTTATCTGAGGGCCAAGTAATTACTGTGTATCCTGATGTGGCTTCGTTTATATTAATTATTGTCTTGGCTATCCCTGCACCAATACGAGACAGACAGCAATGCTGCTATTAGAAAAAAGAGGAGTGCTAGCAACACTCTCTTTTTCAACACTTGCTCTAACACCCACTCTCTTATTGGGTGAAACTCATGTGGGTCTCGCCACTTTATGTAGGACCTATTTTCAAATTGTGGATCCTACATAAGTTTCACCAAATAAGAGATTGAGTGTTAGAGTTAGTGTTGCTAGCACTTCTCTAGAAAAAAAGAGTAGACCATCCTTGTTTTAAATTTAACTGATCCATTAGTAAACTATCATTCACTCAACTGGTTTGTTTATAGATCTGATGGTGTTCATATTTATGTCAGATCAATCTATTTCAAGGAACGTTTCCATAGATGGGAGAATGGAACAGGTAATATTATAACTGAAAAGGAATTTGGTGTTGTTTTAAGTTTTTGCAAGTAGTTCATATCTGATTTCTGGGGCACATTTCCTGCTTATTAATCTCTGTATAGGTGAATGAATTGGAAGAATCATCAGCAGTATCAATATCTTGTCCATTTCCTACAAAAACTTCACCTACATTGTCTTCTACTTCGTTGTCAATATCTCCTCAGCCATCCCAAAGCCGCCTACCTCCATCCAGCTCAACACCATCAAAGTGGCCCTCCCATTCCAGAGGATACCAGTTATCACGGCAAGTTTCTGATAGCCGGATCATGGGATTTAAGTCACCTAGCAGCTTTTATGCATCTGAAGAAAGGCCAGTGTTTCCTTCACGGAGCAATGAATATGGTATGCACTCTGACGGGGGATCTTCAGATTATTGTTCTAGACCTGGCTTTACTGAGCTGATGGGCAATCCTCACATGGAAAGATGGTCAGTTGATACCGAGTCATTTGGTTTTAATTGTGATAGGTTGGCTAGATTCAGTAGCCAGTTTTCAACTTCTCCAGTTGATTTGCAAACATGTGGTGTTTGCTCAAATCATTTAACTGAAAAATCTTCTTGGAGCAGTCAACAGATTATTGCAAATAATGACCTTTCTGTAGTTTCTGTTCTTATTTGTGGACACGTCTATCATGCTGAATGTTTAGAGAGTATCACACCTGAAATCAACAAGTATGACCCAGCTTGCCCAGTTTGCACTTTTGGCGAGAAACAAACTCGTAAATTGTTTGGAAAAGGTATGAAAGCTGAAATGGATTCAAAAGCTAGAAATAAGAAATCAAGGAACCAAATTGTGGATAATGATATTGACGACGACGATGATGATGATTCTGTTGTATTTGATCATTTTAAAGATAAAAGGCGTCAAAATAAAGGTCCTAGAATGGACTCTAGTTCTAGCAAAAGAAGCTCTTCTGGGAAACCTTTTCTGAGTAGACACTTCTCATTTGGCTCAAAGGGTTCCAAAAGCATGTTAGATAATCACCCAACCCGAAAGAAGGGCTTTTTTTTGGGCGAAGTCTAGCAAGGAATAAACTGCTTCTTGGTTGTTGGTAAGTTGCATTATATTTATTGTGTTGCTTTCATAGAGTTTATCAATAACATCCTTTTTTTTTTTTTTTTTTTTTAATATCAATGACATCCTTAAAGTTGTCATATTCCATACTTTTGTTTGGAATAATACTTCGTACATTATGATCGGTTAAAAATCAAAATTTCTTACTCTTTCTCTGTTTCTAATTGGTGGTTATGTCCACCAATCCTAACCCAAGTCTTACAATCCTCTGTGGCGCAGTGCAGCCACTGCAGAGTCATTGGATTTAAGTGCAGTGTTGGATACGACAGCTTAACGGTCTAGTCACTCAGAATTTGTTCAAAAGCATTGGTTGTTTCACATCCACATTTCTTTGGCTTCTGTTATTGGTGCAGCCTGGAATTTTGAATTTGTTATTGGTGCAGCCTGTTATTGACTTCAAAGTTCAAATGTTAAATGTAAATAAGCTTATACTGCCAGAAATCCTCAGCTGTTATTTTGGACTTATTTATTGTTTATTTTCCCTTTAAAACAGATTCCGTTGTTGTTCTTATCTGCAACCTCAGATATAATGACTGATGAAAGGGCAAGATGTCATTCATCAAGTTTTCATTATTTGAGCATTGCATTCACCAATGCATGATTTCAAAAGGATTAGAGAATGAAGTTAACTCTGTAAAGAAGAAAAGTGTAAAACATTCAGAAGGATAAATATATGAAGACAGAGACAGTGTTTAGAGACCAAGGTTCTTTATATGTTTTGTAAAGATCAATTTGTTCATTGCATGGATATAATTCATGTATCCAAATGACGTTCTGTTATCCATTGTTCTACTAATGTAATTCAGAATACATGCCAATTTGGTTGTATCTGGTGTTGGGCAACACCAATTAGTTTGGTTAAGTTAGTTGCATAAAACCTTGTATCTGATGATCAATGCTTTATTGGTTAGAATGGATTTGTGATTTTGGTAGCAGATTGTATTATCTGCTTTATTTAATGCCATTTGTTACTTGCTGACTGTTTGTTGAATCACCAAGTCCTCAAAGTTTCAACTTTTACACTTACACTTGGGTGAGATTTAGTATGGGAAAGGAGAGTTGTTTCCCACCATGGAAAAGTTTTTTTCAACCATTAGATTAAAGAGGTGTATCAATTTTATCATGGACTGCCAATACTATATTTTTTTCCCTTTCTCTTTCTCTTACAACTTTTTTTTTTGTTCATATCTGGAATTTTTTTCTTTCCTAAATCTGGAATTTTTTTTAAGATCTATAACCGGCTCATAAGTGTAAAATCAAATTAGATGGACTAAGAATGTTTGGAAGCAATTTTTCCAATGTACACGGCTCTGGTAGTTGGTTTAATTTTTTCAGTGCTCAAACATACTCTTCCAACCAATGATTATACATCCTAGGTTGACAATAACAAAGGTCACATTAATAGCACCGATTCTTAGTATGTAAGGAAACATTATTAACTTCTTTTAACTGAAAAATGAAGTTTTATACTTTCGTATTTTAAAATTTGGATATGTAAAGTGGATTTTTTACATATCTAGCTTTCATTTCACAAATAGAAGATGAGAATATTCAAATTGGTTTGATTTTGATTTGAGTTATTGAATTGAAGATGAGAATAGTAGAAATTATGAGAAATGAATGTTTTAAGAGAGAAAGTTGTTAAACATGATTTTACTGATAAAAAGAAAGAAGAAAGAAGCCACTGGTGAGATAAACGAAATTAGTGCATGAAGAAAGAAGCCACTGGGCTGTTTTCATTCAAGGTTAAAAGGTTGAGGAAAGTGTAAACAAAAAATCTAGTGATGAGAGATCATGATAAGATCAATGTTCCTTGTTGATCTAATGGTTGAAAAAAACTTTCCCATGGTGGGAAACAACTCTCCTTTCCCATACTGAATCCCACCTTACACTTGCACTATATTGCTTGCTTGTTGTTACTTTAGAGAGTTACGTGCACGTTTATATGTTTGTTCTAATTATATTATTAACTAACTTATACAATACGCTCCCATGAATCAATCAATCATTTTTTTTGACATGAGAAGATAAAACAAATAAAAAGCAATTACAAAGATCCTTTCTACTTGCTATTTAATTTGTCGACAAAAAAAGAGCATATGTTGACTCAGAGGAATAAAGGTGATATATATTGTAAAAGAGAATTTTAATTCTATTTCATTAAAAACTTGTTACTTTATTATTTCTCATGTGATAATTATTAGAAAGTGACGAGGGTGAGGGTGATCAGTTTCAATGCAAATTTTAATTCATTTGTACTGCACCTGTCAAGAATTGTTTATTGAACTATTGTAGATCATTTTTTAGATTATCAATATTACACGACTTTATACTTGGCAAGATATGAGAAAGTAGAGTTTAGGTAGGATATTCACACCCACATTTTGAAAACAAGGGATAATGTTTCAAGGCTGGTTTGTCCAACATGAACAATAAATTTAATATAATTAAGTCACATAGGTGTTCGGAACGTGCTGAACGTGACTTAAGTCACGTAGGTTGTATTCCACGTTGGGTTTAACACATGCGTGAGATAAGTCATGTGGGGGTATGTAAGGAAATTCGGTTGGGAGTGAGCAATTCTTGATGGGAGAAGAGCAATTTTCAAACAACTTTGGCTTTAGATTATGACCGTCCAATAGTAACAATTGTTTTTCGTCATTATGCTCTATGCGAAATTGCATATACTGATATACTAGTACATAGTTTAATTCCTTCACAAAATTTGCATACATATTTTGAAGTTGTTTCTCTTAAATATGGAACTTTCATATGCATAAACTCAAATAAGTACATATGATATTTGCTGCCCCTTATGTGTATCTCAAATCCCTACAAAAATGTTTATATTCGTAGAACTGGTCATTGTGGCCATAAATTCCTGCTCAGAATTGTTGTCTGATGGATTACTGTGTTTAAATTCTAGAGATTTTTGTGTTGACAATTCTTATCATATTCTTGCTCTGATGAAATATTCCCAACCTTGATTGCTTTTTGGCCATAAATTCTTATCATAAATGTTTGAATTCTTATCATTGTGGCCATGCAAAAGATACAATTTAAAACTCAATTATGTTACCTAAAACTAAGTGTTTAGAGTAAAGAATCAAATATATCCTAGTTATGTTTATAACTAGGATATATTTGAGCTGCAAACTTAACAGGGCATCATAAAGTGTTAGCCTTTCATGTTAGGTCGAAAATATATAAAGAAATAATGTATCAGCCAACACATAAGATAGATAAACAAAGCTTTAAGCTTATTTTTGTTTTACTAAAACAAACCTTTTAGCTTGAAAGGTCATATTTAGATCAAGACAACACAAGTCAGGATTCATAGACGAATTAATTTAATTTTGCTAATATAGATGAATTCTAAAATATTTCTCAAACACTTCGGAAATTAAATTACTACAGGCCCCAATTTAATGCAACATGCAAAAAATATAAAGATAAGAACGGAGAACAGCAAGCATGTGCCCCAACAAACTATATTGATATCTTGAGTATCATTTGAATTCTCCTTTTTCATTTGCTTTTTCCATTATTCCATTCTTGTACTTCAAACATATCACGTGTTGCATGCAGGCGCCAACAACCCTGCAATTTTGGTCCTCCAGTAAGGATCTTAACCTAGTTATTTAGTATAAATATATGAGAAATAAATCAAGAGCAAAGGGCCTGGAAAAGAGAGGAAATCGAAGAATTAAAGAAAAAATAAATTTTCCGCTGGTTGAGCTTCCTTCTTTCTTCTTCCTTGGTTCTTCTCTCGTAGCCCTCTTTCTTTTCTCCCATGTGTTGTTTTATTTCTAGGTCTTAAATCTAGGTTATATCTGTTGTTTATAAATTTATAAATTTAATTATACATCACTTGTTTTCATGATGATTTCTAATAGAACTTCTTCAAATTAGAAAGTTGAAGTTTAAATAAGATAAAAACTATAAATGTTTGTTTCAAGCTCAAGAGAGTATTGGCTAGCAGATCGTTATTTGATGTTTTGGATTTTTTTTATAACATGGTGTCTTTCTGTTTTCAGTTGAGTGTCTAAGTTGATGAAAAATTCGATTGATTAAAACCATCTTAGTATAAATTGTGGTTGATTATTTTAGTTATTCTAATATTTTGCCAAGAAAGGTCTAATATTTTGCCAAGAAAGGTCTGATGCAAAATTTTAATCGATAAAAAATTATGAACGATTTTCTTTTTTGAAGGAAAAAGATGAAAAAAGGTAAAGGGAAGCAAACTCTACTACCAATTAAAACTTATGTAATCTTTTATAAAATAATCAATTTTATCAAAATAATAAAAAATTATAAATGAGGAAAATCAAATTACACCAAAGTAATGTTACATAGCTCAATATCTTTTTACTTGATTTATATTTTTCAGATCATGCATGTAAAATTTTATACACATCTAAAATCATTTGATATGGACATATGGTTTTGAGAATCACCTAGATCAACTGTGCAAAGTCTCTAACAATCTTTTCTGCCAGAGTTTCATATGAAACCGTGAGTTTTTAAAGAATCTCATACATACACTTTCACATTTTTTGGTGTTGTCTTTTAAAAAATCCTAAACGAAATTCACTTGGCAATTTGTGCTTTGATTTTGATTTTTCACTTATTTTACTTTATGGTGGTGATTTTTACCATTGTTGAAAATTATCCACTCACCGAAAGAACCACGTCACAAATTGTATCATAACCAGCACTGCATCATTCTCTTTGATCTTGATAATTTTTGCGAACTAGGTTATTGTTAGCTTTATGGTATGGGTTTTTGTTTTGATTTTATTTACCTCTTGAAAACCAATTCTAAATAGTCTATCTATTGGTTTAGGAGAGTGACATGAATTCCTTTTATACACGGTGTTAAGCCTATATGACACTTATCGATACAAGCTTAACATCGAGTAGAGAAGGCTTAATTCATCTCTTAATCTTAGTAAACTGTTTGAGAATTGGTTTTCGATAGGAAAAAAAAAATCCAAACAAGGAATCATGTCATATAACTAATTGATGCCATAAAACTATCATAAAGAATGATGCAGCATAAGTTATGATCATAAGAATGAAAATTTGTAATATGCTTCTTCTAGTGAGTGGATGATTTTTAACAATGAGAGAAGTCAACATCACAATGTACATAAGGGAAAAATTAAGATCAAAGCACAAATTACCATCTGGGTTTTATTTAGAAACTTGGCATGCGTTGTGATAGCAATGGTGGCACCCAAATATTTAAAGTTCTAGGTTGCAAGTTGTATGCGATATTTTAAAACTCACGATTTCGTATAGAACTGTATTCCAACATATAATGTATTTAAGAAGGAAATATTATTATGGAATTGGATTCAAATAATGTTATAGCTTTGGTGGAAAACAATGAAACAAGTCCTTGGAATCTATGTTTTTCTTTTTTTGTATTAAATATGGTGATATAAGATCAAGAAGGCCATTGATGTTTGCATCATCTCTATATATAAATGCTAGCAAGGTATAAACTATGTTGTATGGTTGTTTATTTTGTTGCCTCACCATTGTAAAATGGTGTAGACGTGCAAGTTGAGGACGGTTGAGACAGCGTGAGTACCGAGGACTATCTAGACGCTTTCTCATTTTCTTTTGCTTTGAAGTCTAGTCTAGGGCCTGTTTAGGATCTTTTGGGAGTTGTTTATTTTCTATGTTGGATTTATATGGAGAACCTTATTGTTTTATTTGTATTATGAGATTGAATTATGATGTTGAGACCTTGAGATGATTTTTTTAGAAGATGTTGCTTATTCCGTTGCGAAACTTTGATGAGAAATGAATATATGTGTCATGACCCAAAAACAATCATCGTGACCGGCGCACGAACTAGATCATTCTAGCCCGGCAAGCCTATTAATCAAACTTGACAACTATAATAAATAAATAAAAAATTCCAATTTGAATTTCATTTCAAAAGAAAATTCACTGAAATTTCGACAAAGTTTCCTCTGTATTTTCAACATTTCCAAGATGTAAATCCTGTTTTAAAAACCTGTTCTATCAGCCAGAATCTCCAAATAACGTCTTTATTTTCATACTACTTGTACAACTCAAAATAAAACATCCTAGACATCCAAATACCTGCAGATACATCAATTGACACTAGAGTATACATAAATAAAAGAGTCGGTCATCAAGGACGAAACACCCCTACTAGAAATCACCTAGGATATCTAGCATGTGAGTTGTGGACTTCTCAGGTATATTGAAGACTTTTAAATTATTGTCTCTGCACCAGATTTGTTGTGCCAGTTATACACAATCGTTGTGGAAAAAAAATCGGATAAAATCCAAACAATCGCAGTCACTTTATCAAGGCATAATATCACCATAACAAAGCAATCATATGATATTCATCATACCTTGCAAATAATTCTCGACAGAGTTATCAGCAGGTTTCTTAAACTGCAACATACTTTGAATTAGACTTTAAGCAAGCATCTAATCTATCACACAGTCATATCACAATAAGTGCATAAGTGCTATGTTGCATCAAATTCAACTGTGATTATAGAAAACACTTCTAAAATGACCGGATTTTAGACTAAAAAAAACAATCACAAACTTAGCATAGATCAAAGTTTACCATATCATACAAAGATACATTAACCAAACATGCAAGAGGACCAAATTGACCTTAAAATAAATCATTCAAAAAAAAACACGCAGCTAAATTATATCTTCTACTGAAACAAATCATATAATAAATATAGTCATACTCATAATTTTAATCATAAACATACATAAATATATATCTGATCTATCGTATTCTGGTATAGCTTATATTTTGACATACTTATTTGAGTATGTATCTGATTCTTTTCCGATAACCACTAGTTTCGGCTAACTAAGCCGGAGTTCCATAACTAAAATTCCTCATTTCCAACTATTGGTAAAATGCCCATGAAATATTTCTTCGTAGCTAACTCAATCTAAACATAATTTTCATGTTAATATGCATATGCTATGTTAGTATTCATGTTGGAGGGTCCTTAGAATT
This sequence comes from Medicago sativa, assembly GCF_051527215.1. Taxonomy (NCBI): domain Eukaryota; kingdom Viridiplantae; phylum Streptophyta; class Magnoliopsida; order Fabales; family Fabaceae; genus Medicago; species Medicago sativa. Next base: position 29,281,542 of record NC_140756.1, on the reverse strand, counting down.
TTTCCTTGATTCCAAAATTTTGTTTTTTCTCTCTTTCAAATATTATTCGAATAATTATTGACTTAAAATTTCATATCATTAATTATACATTTCATTCGTTACTATGAGTCGTACCTCATAGGCTACATTATCTCTCGTTGTAGCAAACGGAGTTTTCATATTCGTTACTATGACCCGTACGTCATAGGCTACATTATCGCTCGTTGTAGCAAACGGATAAAAAAATCATTACTATGACCCGTACGTCATAGGCTACATTATCTCTCGTTGTAGCAAACGGAGTTTTTCTCAATATTCTCATTTCTTTCTTTCTTTCTTTCTTTTTCTATGAGCATGTTACCCATTTAAATTTTTCTTCTCATTTCCATTTTTCTGATTTTCTATAATTCACTTTGAGCATATTACTCAAAGGTTGCATTTCAAATTTTCCTTCAAATCACTTCTATAAATATATATATGCATCAATTGCGTTGTTAATTTCCCTCCAACATTTATACTAACATCAACATACTTGTTAACATAAAAGATATTTTAGAATACACTAATAAGAATAACTAATTCAGAAATAATCATTCTACTATCTCATATTTATTCTGTTTCAAAAGTACCATTCATATGGCATAATAGTCATGCTATAATTATGTCATCTTATTCTAATAATTCATAATCACACATTAATCATTCATATACAACAACTCAAGCTTTTGTTCTATCATTCCAAACATAATAACATATCAAAAACCATACATATACCACTTGTTATTATCACTTAGTTTATAGCAGCCCAAACAACAACTCTAAATAATCACTTATGTGCCAAAACAGCTTATGTTTTAAATCCACTACCAAAGGATAAACAACTTATGCTTAAACTATATACAAGACACTCTGTAGAGACATATTTGGGTTAATAAGAATAATTGTCAAGGAATTAAAGAAAGAAAAGATTAATTTCAAACAAACAAACAAAGCTCATAACTTCAAAATTGACCTAGATATACATGTGTGAAATTTTAGAGTAGTTTGTCAAAGTATTAACCTGATCACAATCATCATTACTCAATCTAAGAAGCAATAACAAAATATACCAATTTCCCAAGCATTTTTGAAGGTTCACAATCATGATTAGACCTATACAGATTACGGTATCTGTTTTAAAACAAAAAGAACATGTGACCGAGTAAAGATAAGAAGTATATTCGAGTAACATCTACTCATTACTAGCTTTATACATTATTATGTTCTTCTACTTTCACTTGTTTTACACCTCTTCTATGTTCCAATCCACAATTAATTCAAATCCAAAAGCTACTGTCTGAGTCTATTCCTTAAAACAACTTAAATTTTAACAATCCAAACTTACCTAATATCCAGCTCAAAACCTCAACCCAAGCTTCCAACTTCCTTGTCACTTGCTTCAGACCATCCTGATAAGTCACGGTCAGTACCCAAAATATGCATACACAACTCACTGTTGCTAACTGAAAGAGTTTTCCAAGGCTAGAGAAAGGGTGTGTTTTCGGCGAAGAAGAAATCAAAGCTTGCTTCAGGTTCTAACCACTCTAAACATCTAAGAATTTCAATTGTATGTGGTGATGGTGAATATTGAATGAATTTGGGAAAGTTAGGGTGAAGAGAATAGAAGAAGGCCGGTTGAGTTAGAGAGAAGGGGAAAAGATATTTTAAAAAAAAAAAAAAAATTAGTGAGAAAAGAGTGGAATTGTCTAGAATTCTCAAGAAAAATTTCCCACTTTTATGGTATTAAAGGGGAAGTTACCTTTTTGCCCTTATTTTTAAAAAATCTCATGGACAATTTGGTTAAAAAAATATGCGGGTTATTACAATATGCATGTTTTGAGTTTTAATGACGCGGCACCTTGATCATAATATGAATTAATTATTGTATTTATATTTAATATTAATGGTGGGGTTCGAGGGTGTTACAAGGATCACCTTGCTATCAGCAGGTGCAACTAAACATTGGTGGGATAGACCAAAATCAACTAAGAGAGTAAGGCCTCGCGTGTTAGGATCAATGAGTGATTAACAGATGCATCTTGAACCGATTAGGTTAGATAGATCCTGACGAACTCATTACTTAGATAGTCTACTTATGATAACTAAACGAGACTTGAATGTTATTTAATTCCAACAAATAAATAGGGGATTCAAAGAGTCCTAACCACTGCTTATTTTTCTACAACTAAAACATGTAACTTGCTCTGTTGCAAACAGATAAACATTGCAATCTCTTTTTCATCCGTCTTATATCGCTCTATCACACGTCGAAGTAAGTAGATCGCTTCCATAGTCGATCTCTCAGACATAAAACCAAATTCGTTATCACTAACCCGAGTCTCTTCTTTTAGTCTTCGTTCAATCATCATTTCCCATAACTTCTGGTATGACATAAGTTTAATTTCCCTATAATCATCGTAATTTTGTATACCCTCTTGTTCTTATAAATTAAAATTAAAGTGTTTCTTCTCTACTCATCCGACATTTTGTTTGTCCTAACAATCTCGTTATAAAGTTTGTTGAACCACACAATTCCTCTATCTCGAAGTCTTTTTAACAATGGGTATGTTGTCTAACCCAAATGTCTTGCCACTACTCATCCCTTTTCAAAAATTATTCTAGATTTATATGTAATGGAGCAAACTACAAAATATACAATTTAAAACTCAATTATGTTAACTAAAACTAATTGTATAGAGTAAAGAATCAAATATATCTTAGTTATGTATATAAGATTGAAATAAAGCAACGCTCCAAACTAAAACTAATTGCGTAATACTTTGAGCTGCAAACTTAACAGGGCATCATAAAGTGTTAGTAACGCCTTTCATGTTAGGTCTAAAATATATAAAGAAATAATGTATCAGCCAACACATAAGATAGATAAACAAACCTTTTAAGCTTATTTTTGTTTTACTAAGACAAACCTTTTAGCTTGAAAGGTCATATATAGATCAAAACAAGCACAACTCAGGATTCATAGATGATTTTTTATTTATTTTTTGCTAATATAGATGAATTCTAAAATATTTAAATTAACTTTATGAAATTAATTTTGCATTGGAAATTGGTTAAAAATGGAATGTTTAACTTTGTGAAAGTCAAAAAATTGTTGTTTTTAATAAAAGAAAAATCTATTTTTGACATCCTTAACTAGTGCTTTGAGGGCAATAGTTAGTATGACCCTAAAAAAAATATGAACGGAAAACAGCAATCATGTGCCCCAACAACTATATTGATATCTTGAGTATCATTTGAATTCTCCTTTTTCATTTTCTTTTTCCATTATTCCATTCTTGTACTTCAAACATATCACATGTTGCATGCAGGCGCCAACAACCCTGCAATTTTGGTCCTCCAGTAAGGATCTTAACCTAGTTATTTGGTATAAATATATGAGCAATAAACCAGAGCAAACAGGCCTAGAAAAGAGATGAAATCGAAGAATTAAAGAAAAAAATAAATTTTCCGCTGGTTGAGCTTCCTTCTTTCTTCTTCCTTGGTTCTCTCGTAGCCCTCTTTCTTTTCTCCTATGTGTTGTTTTATTTCTAGGTCATAAATGAGATCTAGGTTATATCTGTTGTTTATAAATTTATAAATTTAAGGCTTAATGATGTCTTTAGTCCCTGCAAATAGGCGGCGTTTAAAAATTGGTCCCTGTAATCGCTAATCCTGGCATTTTACCCCTGCAATTGTTAATCATTTAAAATTTGGTCCTTTGACCAACTTAATCACTGCCACGTCACCAGATTGACAAAAATGGCATGGGAATTGACCAAAATACCCCTGGGCTAATTTTTTTTTTCCTTCAAAAAAATTTTTTTTTCAAAATTTTGAAAATTCTTTTTTAAATTAAAAAAATCTGAAAAAATAATTAAAAGTCAAAAAAATTTTCGGAAAAAAATTGTTAAAATTAAAACTGAAAAATTTTCGGGAAAAAATCGTAAAAAAAATTCGGGAAAAAACTGAATTTTTTTTAAGGAAAAAAAAACAAAAAAAAAAATAAGTCAGGGGTAATTTCGTCATTTCCCATGCCATTTTTGCTAATCTGGTGACGTGGCAGTGATTAAGTTGGTCAAAGGACCAAATTTTAAATGATTAACAATTGCAGGGGTAAAATGCCAGGATTAGCGATTACAGGGACCAATTTTTAAACGCCGCCTATTTGCAGGGGCTAAACACACCATTAAGCCTAAATTTAATTATACATCATTTGTTTTCTTGATTTCTAATAGAACTTCTTCAAATTAGAAAGTTGAACTTTAAACAAGATAAGAACTATAAATGTTTGTTTCAAGCTCAAGAGAGTATTGGCTAGCAGAGTGTTAGTTGATGTTTTAGATTCTTTATATCTCTTTAAACATCAACTAACTCTCTGCTAGCCAACCTTTGATTTTTTTTACTTTAGCACATCCAATTTAAAAAAATGTTCATCTATACTTGATCAATGATTTCCCTCCCCTTCCTTTAGGTAACGAATAGGATTACACCATCAATAGGAAGAAAAAAATTGGTTACACATCAATAGGAAAATTGGAACCAAAACTTTTTCCAACCTATTTATAAAAGGGTTATGATAGAAGACACCTTTTGTGAAGGTGTCTTTTATCAAAAAGGTTCGTTTCAAACTCGAGTCGAGTTTCGAGCCGAACCAATTCTTATCGAGTCGAGTCGAGCTCAGACAGGTTCGACTCGACTCGACTCGTTTCCAGCCTTATTTATCAAGTTACTCTATGAGCATTTGTTAAAAGACACCAACTACTTTTTATGAAGGTGTCTTTTATCAAAGTTATAACTAAAAAAGTGAAAATCACACCTTAAGGTGTGACTTGATAAAAGACACCACACTACTTTTTATGAAGGTGTCTTGTAACATAACCCTTTATAAAATATGCTCCACATAGATATTTTTATCTGATATGTAATTTGCCGGATCTGCCTATCCCCCTTGAAGATGATTTTATTCCTTGCATCCCAAAGGCACCACACAATAGCAAGCCATATAAACCTTTTGTATTTTATCATTTATACACACACCCAAATTTTATTTTAATTTTATGAAACACATTTGTTTGAACTTCGTACTAATAATAGCTTAGTTCTAATGTGCTCAAGTCATTTAAGTGGTGCACTATGAAAGATCATTTTTTACAATCCACCAAATATTAGGGCAAACCCTCTTCTCTGTCTTCCCTTCTTCTCCTTCCCTATCCACCAAATATTAGACCATTTTTTTATTCGGTTTACAGAGCTCAATACACATTTTCGGCCATCACTGGGTGGAAGAACACTAACAACTTTTTTTAATAGTTTGCTGAATTCTTCATTCCAAGTTGAATAGTCATACTTTAAACTAATTATTGATTGCTTATGCACTGTGGTGGAGATTAAGTGTGTGTTTGGTATAGCGGTGGGGAGAATTGATTTTGATAGAATTGAGTTTGAGAGAATTGATTTTGGTTAAAAGTGAGTTGAATGTGAATTGATTTATGTTTGGATACACTTTATTAGAAGTGATTCTTGTGGGTTGATGTTGTTTGGATAGTTTGAATCAAAATTGATTTTGAATGTGTAATGACTAAACTATCCTTTTAATTGTATTTAAAACTCATTCTCATTAAAAAATTATTTCAACTCATCATACATGAATTTTATTGGTTCCGAAATTAATTTTAAAATCATATTAATTTATAAGAGTTATTTTTAATAATTTTTTTTATCAATTGGGTGATTTTAATAAAATAATATAAGCATAAAAAGACGTAAAAAATATGAGAAATTACACAACTATAAACTAAAATATACGTAAATTATTAATACATAATCATAGATTTCTAAATTAGTATAATAACGATGGCAGGGCTCTAAAGTATATTACATATAGATAATATATAATATAAGTTCAAGTGCAATATAATATTGAAAATTATTACAAACTAATTATTTAGCTTATACGCTATAATTTGATCTCGAATTGAGTTTCGAACATGATCCATCTCTGAAGAAGAAGCTACATTGAAACTTTGAGATTGATCCAAGTTAGTTGATCTATGATAATCATCATGGTGAATGATTGTATTTTCATCTTCATAAAGATTGAAATCAACATCCATTTCGGCACTCCTTCTAATAAAGTTGTGTATTGCCATTGTTGCGACAACTATATGAACTTGTGTCTCATATTTGAACTTAGGCATGCGACGCAAAATTGCAAATCTATTCTTCCATACCCCAAAAGTTCTTTCAATTGTGCATCGTAAACTTGAGTGGTAGTAATTGAATAATTCGTTATTATTTTCGAACCCACTTGAACGCCTAAATTCAGGAAGATGATAACGTTCACATCTATATGGACCAATGTACCCTATTGGTGTTGGATAACCAGAATCCACCAAATAATACTTACCTAAAAATAAATTAATTATTAAAATATGAAAATAAATAAATTGTTAATATAACAAATCATATCTAGTAAGACAATATAACATACCTTGCGGAGGATGCGGAAAGTTAAGGTTAGCAGTAGTAAGAGCTTTGTCAAAAACACGGGCATCATGGGCAGTGCCTTCCCAACCAGCTAATACAAAAGTGAAACACATATTCCAATCACATACAGCCATAATATTTTGTGTTGGATATCCTTTTCTTCCAATAAACCTTGGTTGCTCACTAGCACTAACTACACATGACACATGTGTACCATCAATTGCTCCTATAGCATTCTTAAAAAAAGGCCAATAACGTTGGTCATTTTTTATTTTGGCATGACAATCACGAAACATAGGATCTTCGGGTTTAATATATTTGAAGGACAACTTAAGGCATGCATGAAGTACACGATGGAAATGTCTACTTACAGTCTCACCCGAATGTTGAAATCTTTCTTGAATCATTCTATTACCGACACCGTGGCCTACAACGACCAAAAACATTGCAACCATTTCTTCAACCCCCATATGTTTAGAAGATTTTAAATCATGTTCCACCAATTCATTGCAAAGTTTATTAAATATATGTTTTTCCATTCGAAACATCTCATAACAACGAGTGGGATTCCCTTGCAATATTTCTTGAACCCATGCATGACCTGTGAGCTCACTAGTTCTACATGGCTCTTTGCATAAATTTTTTGTTGCATACTCACCAAGTAATGCAGCCAAAAAATAGGATTCTTGAAATATATCATCATCTTCTTCTTCTTGTGTATTGTGTTCCAAATGTTCATTCCAACCATTCATTTTAATAAAGAGGAACCTGTGCATAAATCACAATATATAATTCAATTAGTATAATAAAAAGCATATATCATTTAGCAGCTACAGAGGTGTATAAACATACCATCCAATTTGAAGTAAAGCAAGTAATTGTATGAAAAACATCATTTAGCAGCTACTGAATCTTGTACTATACTAAGGTTTTACTTTTTGAACATAATATAGATGAGAGCAGCATACTAGTTTTTTTTTTAATCAGCAAATTTATTAAGCTAGGCTAGCACAAGAAGCACTATACCCGCATTAGGAGGAAAAAGAGTACAAATGAGGGCCAAAAAGACGAGCACCTCACCACCACACCAACTCACTAAAAAACCTCCTAAAAGTCCAAAATCAGAACTGCACTGGACTAAAAGCAGTCATAAACGACCTGCTAACAACTCCCAACAACAAACAGACCACCTAAAAAACAAACCTCCAGCACAGTAAAGCTTACAACACAGAAAACACAAACAAAACTGCCAAAAAAGCCTGCTGTCATCCCTAAAACACTGCTGTCAACGCTGCTACAGCAGCCTAAAAACACCCTCAGCCTCAGCGAAAAAGGAAGAACTCAGCCACGCAAAACACACAGGCACCACGGTTACAAGTCGCCACATCAGAGAAAGAATCAACCTAACACACACTAGTACTGTCCAATTCACGATTCCATACTGCTTTTGACAGCACATTTTGGAAACAGAAAATTCATACTGATATATCAGGTGAATGATACCTGGCGAGAGTGGTTACTTGCTAGAGCTTGTGAGAGTATTTTTTGTGATTTTTTATCCACACTCTAAAGACATATAGCAACCTGTAATCAGTAAAGTCATAATAGCTATTAACAAAGGCAACCATGTAACAAATTCACTTCATTCAAATTCCAAAGACATAATACATAGGTTCATATCACCATAATAGCAATTTCAAAGACTTAATACATACTACTTGGGTTCTTAATAGCAAGCAAGTTCTAAAGGAAAGTCTTAACAGATAGGGCAACATAATGAAGATCTAAACACAAACTAAACAACCAAATACATAAACTAAGTCCAAGAGCATAAACTAAGTCCAATGGACATCACTAAGCCAATTCTTGAGCCAAATTAATACTTCATAAACATAGTAGGATTGAATGATGCAAATTTGAGCCAAATCAGCCTTCTTTCCTCAAAACCCCGCAATGATACAAACATCTCCCTAGCTGGCTTAAACATCATTAGGTTACAACACATTGTATGAAACTCTAAATCAGAAGTAACTGCATCCATGGTTTGAATCTCAGCCATCACTTCACCAATAGATGCATTACTTATAGCCTCATTCCGCGACTTGCAAGTCTCCGCAATCACATTAACAGCCTCAGCTATTGAAGTTGAAGTAGTTACAATTTACAATTTCATACAGATGAAATGATATAAACATTAATTAAACACATTGGAGCAGCACCAATGTTCATTTGTTTATCTTACACTTTAACTTGAATTGTTTTGTTAAATTGAGAAAGGATGTTGGTCATTTACTTGTTTATTGCTAATTTATAAATAATCAAATTGTGGTTTGAGGGACCAACAAAATAAAATTGTTTTTGGGATGAATTGAGTGGAAGGGATTGAAAACATTGTGTCCAAAGTGTCCTTTTTCCCTGCATATGTAAGATGAAATGTAGGAGGAGTAAGTACTTGGTACAAGCAACAACATTAGACCACCGCCACAAAATACTTGGAAGTGAAATTTTGATGGGTCATCAAAAGGTAAACCCAGTGCAGCTGGCATTAGAGGAATGCCTTGAAACACAGGCTACCATCGTAGAAGAATTTGCTGCTTCGATTTGGATTAAAAATTCAAATGAGGCAGAATCCCTAGCAATCTTTTCTGCCACAGTTTCATATAAAACGTGAGTTTTTAAAGAATCTCATACACCTTCACATTTTTGGGTGTTGCCTTTGAAAAAATCCTAAACGAAATCCACTTGGCAATTTGTGCTTTGATTTTGATTTTTCACTTACTTTACTTTATGGTGGTGAATTTTACCATTGTTGAAAATTATCCACTCAACAGAATAACCACGTCACAAATTGTATCATAACCAACACTGCATCATTCTCTTTGATCTTGATAATTTATGCGAACTAGGTTATTGTTAGCTTTGTGTCATGGTTTTTTTGTTTTGATTTTATTTACCTCCTGAAAACCAATTTTTAACATTTTAAAAGGGTTATGAGAGTGACATGAAATTCTTTTATACACGGTGTTTAGCGTAAATGACACTTCTCAATACAAGCTTAACATCGAGTAGAAAAGTTTCACTCCTCTCTTAACCATGGTAAACTGTTTGATAATTGCTTTTCGAAAGGAAAAAAAATCCCAACTAAAAAAATTTATGACATAAAACTAATTGATGCCATAAAACTATCATAAAGAATGATGCAGCATAAGTTATGATCATAAGAATGAAAAATTTGTAATATGGTTATTCCAGTGAGTGGATGATTTTTAATAATGAGAAAAGTCAACATCACAATATACATAAGTGAAAAATTAAGACCAAAACACAAATTACCATCTGGGTTTTATTTAGAAACTTGGCATGAGTTTTGATAGCAACGGGCACCCACAAATTTGAACTTCTGGGTTGCAAGTTGTATGCGATATTTTAAAACTCACGATTTTATATAGAACTGTATTCCAGCAGATAATGTATTTAAGAAGAAAATGTTATTATGGAATTGGATTCAAATAATGCTCTAGCTTTGGTGGAAAATAATGAGACAAGTCCTTGGAATCTATGTTTTTTTGTATTAAATATGGTGATATATGATTAAGATGGCCATTGATGTTTGCATCATCTCTCTATATACGAATGCTAGCAAGGTATGCGACTCACGCAATATTGGTGTATCTCTTCATAAACATGAAGTATAAAGTATAAAATATAGTCTTAATTCCTAAGAAGGATAATCCGGAAACTATGAGGGATTTACGCCCTATTTCACTATGCAACGTCCTTTACAAAATCATAGCAAAAGTGTTAGCAAATAGACTCAAGAGGTTACTGCCAAAATGCATTTCACATGAACAGTCAGCTTTTGTAGAAAATAGATCTATTCTGGATAATGTTTTGGTAGCATCTGAAATTTTACACCATATGAAATGCAAGTCCAAAGGGAAGAAGGGGGAAGTAGCACTGAAGATAGATATGAACAAAGCTTATGATAGAGTAAATTGGAGTTTTGCCTAAGGAATGATGAGGAAGATGGGTTTCGACGAGAAGTGGGTGAAATGGATGGCAATTTGTATGACTAATGTGAAATATCAAGTGCTTGTTAATGGTGAGGGTATTGGTTTACAATATCCTGGAAGAGGCTTACGACAAGGAGACTCGTTGTCCCCATACCTGTTTATTATTTGTGTTGAAGGCCTCTCAGTCTTGCTCAAAAAGTTAGAAGCCCGAGGGGACATTAATGGCATCAAAGTGTGTCGGGGAGCCCCACTTCTGACACACTTATTATTTGCAGATGATTGCTTTCTGTTTTGCAGGGCAAACGAAAAAGAGGCACAAACCTTGTCAGAAGCACTTAAAAAATATGAAGAGGCCTCGGGGCAGACAATAAATTTACAGAAGTCAGAAATATTCTTTAGCAAAAATACTAATCATACGACAAAGGAGACAGTAAAGAGAATTTTACAGGTCTCAGAGAGTATAGGCTCTGGAAAGTATTTGGGGTTACCATTGATGGTGGGGAGAAAGAAGAGGGATGTGTTCAATCATATTCGAGATCGTATTTGGAAGAGAATTCAACATTGGTCAGGAAAACATTTATCTAAAGTCGGAAGAGAGGTACTTATAAAGTCCGTGGCTCAATCGATTCCAACATATTGTATGAGTTTCTTTCTACTCTCGTCGACTTTAGGAGAGGAGATTCAAAAAAATGTTGAATTCATTTTGGTGGGGATCGAATAGACAAAATGGGAAAGGCATCAACTGGTTAAGATGGGAGAAACTGACAATGAAAAAAGAATACGGAGGCATGGGCTTCCGACATCTGTATGGTTTCAATTTGGCAATGCTAGGGAAGCAAGCTTGGAAATTAGAAACCAACCATGATACTATAGTTGCAAAAGTTTTCAAAGCTAGATATTTTCCAAAAGGGAATTTTGTGGATGCAAAATTGGGTCATAACCCGAGCTATGTATGGCGTAGTATCCATGCTTCACAGGTAATAGTCAGAGGAGGCCTCAGATGGAGATTGGGAGACGGTACACAGATTCGAGTGTGGTATGATCCATGGATCAATGATGAAGGGAGAGGTTATGCGACAAGTAACGTTCCAACAGGGAGGGAGGGCATGACGGTTAGCGAGCTAATTGAGGATGACGGTAATGAATGGAAAGTGAATGTCATCCAGGAGGTGTTTAATGAGAGAGACGTCGAAAATATCTTAGCCATGCCAATTATGGATGACATGGGAGAAGACAAACGGTGCTGGAAATTCACAAACCACGGGGAACACACTGTTAAATCAGCATATCACTATACCATGGAGAACCTGGTGGATAACAACGAGCTGAGAAAAGAGGGTAACTGGATGAAAATTTGGAGTCTTCAAATCCCACAAAAAGTAAAGGTGTTCTTATGGAGGGCGGCAAGGGGATGTCTACCAACGAAACACAGGCTTCAAACCCGCGGTGTACATGTTTGTGATCGGTGTGTGCACTGTGAGAGCTCCTATGAGAATGACTGGCATGTCTTTTTAGGATGTGCAAAACTAGAGGAGGTGTGGAGTGCAGCAGGTATATGGCCCATCATACAAAACAACTTAGAAACGGCGGATGGTTTTGTAGCCCTTTTCTTCAAGTTACTAGAATCTCTACAACACCAACAACTCTTTGATTTCGTAATGACCCTTTGGGGCATCTGGAAACGGCGCAACGATAAGTTGTGGAACGACGTCGAAACACCACCACGTATCTCAGTGAATATGGCGCGCGATGTCTTATTTCAATGGCAGCAGGTTCGCATAAATCAGGGAAGAAGAGAACAAGGAGAATACTGCAACAGTGGACTGACAGATCACAGACAAGAGGGGTGGATTAGACCGGTAGTCGGGGAAGTGAAGTGCAATGTCGATGCGGCAATTTTTAAGGATCAAGGTTGTTATGGGGTCGGTATGTGTCTAAGAGGGGATCAAGGGGAGTTCATTAGAGCGAAGACAACATGGTACAAAGGTCTCCCACAACCAAAAGAAGCAGAAGCAAGAGGTCTAAAAGAAACGATAAAATGGCTTGGTACTATGAGATTTCCTTCGGTGTCTATAGAACTTGATTGCAAGCAAGTGGTCGACGGCATCTCAAGCAATCTTAGCACCAATTCCATGTTCGGTGCGATTCTGAATACTTGCAAAGTTTCACTTTTGAATCATCAAAACTTTAAGATAAGTTTCATTAGGAGACAAGCAAATAATGTTGCCCACTTGTTAGCTAGGGCGTCATTATCTTATGCTAGTTCCCAAGTTCATGATTATATGTCATCTTGTATTGAAACTATTATTATAAATGAAATGAGTTAAGTTTGTTTCTGTCAAAAAAATATATATATAATCCAATGTAATGCAACATGCAAAAAAAACAGCAAGAATGTTTATGTTTCACTCTTTCACCAAATGACAAAAAAAAAAATAATAAGAACGGAAAATAGCAAGCATGTGCCCTAACAACTATTTTGATATCTTGAGTATCATTTGAATTCTCCTTTTTCATTTGCTTTTTCCTTTATTCCATTCTTGTACTTCAAACATATCACATGTTGCAGGCGCCAACAACCCTGCAGTTTTGGTCTTCTGCCCCCACAAGCCAGTAAGGATCTTAACCTAGTTATTTAGTATAAATATATGAGCAATAAACCAGAGCGAAGGGCGCCTGTAAAAGAGTGGAAACCGAAGAATTAACGAAATAAATTTTCTGTTGGTTAAGCTTCCTTCTTTCTTCTTCCTTGGTTCTTCTCTCGTAGCCCTCTTTCTTTCTTCCTTTGTGTTGTTTTACTTTTAGGTCTTAAATGAGATCTAGGTTATATCTATTATTTATAAATTTAATTATACATCATTTGTTTTCTTGATTTCTAATAGAACTTCTTCAAATTCGAAAGTTGAACTTTAAACAAGTTTTGATGTCATGATTTTTTTTTATAACATGATGTTTCTCTGATTTCAGTGGAGTGTCTAAGTTGATGAAAAATTCGAACGATTAAAACCATCTTAGTATACATTGTGGACTTGTGGTTGATTATTTTAGTTATTATAATATTTTGACAAGGTCTTATGCAAAAGTTTAATCAATAAAAAATTATGCAAAAAGATTTTCTTTTTGGAAGGAAAAAGATGAAAAAAGATAAAGGGAAGCAAACTCTAGTATATCAATTAAAACTTATGTAAACTTTTATAAAATAATCAATTTTATCAAAGTAATAAAAAGTTATAAATGAATATATATATATATATATATATATATATATATATATATATATATATATATATATATGAGTAATCTAAATTGCCAACCACCGCCATATAATACTTGAACTACATCATTCTCTTTGATCTTGATAATTTATGCACAATAGGTTATTGTTAATTTGCATTATGGTATCGGTTTTTGTTTTTGTTTTGATTTTATTTTTCTATTGAAAACGAATTCAAAACAGTTTAACAGGATTAGGAGAATGACGAAAACTTCTTATACACGGTGTTAAGCCTATACAACACTTATCGAAACAGGCTTAACATTAAGTAGAAAAGGTTTCTTTTATCTCTTAAATTTAGTAAACAATTTGAGAATTGGTTTTCGAAAGGAAAAAAAAATTCAAGCAAGAACTATAAATGTTTGTTTCAAGATCAAGAGATTTGACTAGCAGAGTGTTAGTTGATGTTTTGGATTTTTTTTTTCTAACATGATGTTTCTCTGATTTCAGTGGAGTATCTAAGTTGCTGAAAAATTCGAACGATTAAAACCATTTTAGTATAAAGTGTAGTTGATTATTTTAATTATTATAATATCTTGACAAGTAAGGTCTGATGCAAAGTTTAAGAGCAGTGCTATATCGCACGATAGCTCGTAACACGACAATTGCACGACAAGTACGTTTTTAGCTTAACCCACCTCTCCAATGGTTTCCATCCCCATCTCACCAATTATATATAACTGCAAGTGTAACACCCATACTAGACGTATCTAGAAAGTCTAGCATGTGCGTTAGTTTAGTACCGGATACATTAAAATTTACAACATAAATTTCTTCGAATGAATATATTATACAACAATACACGTTCGTACAATAACATTACTACACCTTTTGTCTAAAATATAATAAAAGCATCCTTGAAATCCATAATCATTCTGCAGCGGGTACGAACGAGCACTTGCTGAAATATCCATCCGGCTACAGGCTTGCGATCCACCCTGTTTATCTGAAACAAATAGGATTGGGATGAGACATAAGGTCTCAGTGAGTTCCCCTAAATCCTAGGCTATAGGTAACCTCAGGGGAAACCTACGGTCACGACGTGTCTACTTTACAACCTGACGGTTGATTATACGTGTGTGGGGACTTGCATACTTAGACGGTTGTGCATACTAGGGCCGTCATAAACATCTTACTTGTTATAGGCTTACTATAATCATATGTGTCATGGCGGTCAAGGGATCCTAAGACCGCTACCTCATGATACGTTAAATGCATCAAGACTAAACTTAATATATTCATGACACAATCATAAACCGGACGATTAGGGGAACCTAAGATCGTCATCGACATAACATTCTTTACTTGTTCTATTTCCTGACTTGAACTTATCTTATAGCACCTTGTGCTCTGGCTTAATAACATAATTGTACTTGAATTCATTCTTGCATAAACATAAATAAAGTCAGGGTCATTCTTGGTTAGTGTTGAACAAACATATTATCTGAGTTCATTTTACGGATTAATCCCGAGTGGAGTAACCCCGGAAGTTAATCCCATACTACCGGTGAAAGGCCTAGCTAGGGCGCACCGGACTCCCTAAATGACGTGCGGGTCCCTTACGGCTAACCACATTCCCCCTGGAAGAACCTTTTGCATCCGACCTGGGAAGGAATACAAAAGACACGGCACCGTCAAATCTTGCTTATTCAGTGGCATGCGGGTCCCTTTCGGCTAACCTCATTCCCATCATGAGAACCCCTTGCATCCAACCTTGGAAGGAATACAAGAGACATGACACCTACTTAATTCATTTTAAACTTATCTTAATCTTGATCTTTAACTCTCATGAAAGGATTAAACCTATTCATGCTTACTTGTTACCTAGAATCCTTAATCGATTCTATTAGTGGTAACCTTCTTACTTGATCATGTACTTTCTTATTCTTAGTGGAGAGATATAACTTATCAAACCACAACTTATCATACTTACATGATCTTCTTAAACATATGCGAAGAGTTTACACTTCGCGTCTTTCCTTATTAGGATTCTTGCTTAACTTTCTTTGTGAAAAAATATCTAATCTCTCACATCCTAGCATAAATAATTGGCTAAAATGCACTTTTGGCCCCCTAAGTTTAGCCCCGTAGCAATTTTGGCCCCCTATTAAAAAAATGACTTTTCAGCCCCCCAACTTCACCCCCTTTTGCAACTCGGTGGCCCCCTTCAATTTTGACTCGGTCAAAACTCAGTGACCAATAGATGGATGCCACGTGACATTTATTGAATTAAAATTAAAAAAAAAAATCCAAGTAATTATTTACATAATTAAATAAATAAAAAAAGAAATAAAAAAATAGAAAAGGAATATCTTTAATTAAAAAAAAAATGGAAAAAGATGGAACACGTGATTCCATCACCAACACCATTCATCATCTTCCATCCAAACCCAGCAGCTTCATCAAGCAAAGTGTTCAACAGTGGGAGAAAAACAAACACAAACACAGCTGCCCAAGAAACAAATGCAACTCAAATCACCAACACAAATTCACAAAACTCAAAATATAACCTTAAAATTATAGCCTTCACATGCTCACAAGATAACCAACAACAATTTCAACAAATCTACAAAAAATCAACAAACCTAAAACAAATTCAAACATAGGCTAGTTGATTAGGTAATAATAACAAGAATTAAAAGCTTAATTCAAACATAGGCTAGTTGATGAAATGCTCAGAAACGGAACCAGATACAATCCTTCCAAAAAATCCCCAAATGCTAGGCTTCATCACTGCCAAACCCGTTCCAACTCCACATAGCAACGAAACAAACAATATCCAAAAATCCAAACTCTTCATCGGTTGCAGGCTTCTGAGGTCCGTACACCTGTTTCGTCGACGCCGGAGTGTTGAAGATCACCGGTTGTCGCCACTGAAACCCACCTCGACACCATAGTCTCACCTTCATAAAATTTTGGTTTGATTGTAAAATTTGGAATCAGAGATAGAAAGTTGTGGTGGGTTTTGGGTTTGTGGGGAGGGAGGTTGTCGTTGTTGAAAAGAGACAGAGGGAGGAGGTAGAGAGATTATGAGGTTGTAGGGAGGGAGGTTGTCTGGGTTTGATGAGAAAGAAGAGAGAAGGGTTGAAATCACGTGCCCCTTCCTCCTTCCTTTTTTTTTTTTTTTTTTACCAAAATCATTTTTAATTCTTTTTTTATTCTTTTTTGTTTTTTTATTTTTTTAATTAATTAAATGCCACGTGGCGTCCATCTATTGGCCACATGAGCTTTGACCGGGTCAAAATTGAAGGGGGCCACCGAGTTGCAAAAGGGGGTGAAGTTGGGGGGCTGGAAAGTCATTTTTTGTAATAGGGGACCAAAATTGCTACGGGACCAAACTTAGGGGGCCAAAAGTGCATTTTAGCCTAAATAATTTCATGCTAATCTCTCACATCCTAGCATAAATAATTTCATGCTAACTATCTAGTTCTCGATAACTATATTGAGGCTCTAGTTCTTTCCCCTTTCTTATTTCATGCTACCCGGACATAATGAATATTATTCTCTCGTATGCCACGCTTTACCAACACATTAAATACTTGCTTTATTCTTAAGTAAACATATAAATAAAACATGTAAAACATCTCTTCAGCAAGTATTCATGAGTTAGCAAGCATAGCATAATTTGGGTAACTAATCATAACATATAAAATTCCTAATATTCATATTATCCTCACAAGATAAAAACATAATCCCAAAGGGTAGGAAAACTATCTATGGAACTCACCATAGAAAAAATTCTGGATTCTCTCAATATCTTTTGCCACAACTCAAAGCTCATATCATTGCTTTCTCTTCAACCCTCTTCTCTTGCTCTTAGAAGCCTTATTTTCATATCTCCGCTTCAGTCCTTATCCATTCAATATGACTCACTTATGCAAAACCCGTACCCTGCAATATCCAGCATCAATGCCTTGACTTCAACAATTTAATTAAAATACCAAACGATATCGGTTTAGAGCAAACGACTACTCGTTGGAAAGCTTAGGGTGTCAAGATTCCGAATATAATTTTTGTTTTGAGGGTTAACCTTCGAATTTGTACAGTTTAACAAAAGAGTGGACATTGGTACAGAAACGAGATTGAAACTTTCCTCAAAATTGCAGGTACTTTTTCTCCTACTATACTTGATAAAATTTAACAATTCTTGTGTCTAAAATGTAGACAATTTCGTTAGCCATCCATAGCAATAACGACCACTTAATTCAGAGTTACAGGGAGAGAGTTCTTACCATTTTAGTGAAGCCCTGTTCCAAAACCCGTAGCCAGAATCAGCATAAAATACCAAACTTTAAACATGTTTTCCGAACTCGTTTCAAATCTGAATCATACAAAATTTGTGTCCAAACTGTAGGGAATTGAATGAGGAATCCAAAACTTTAACAATCATTCAATTCCAAGCTACATAGAAACAGGTACGAATTAAAAACCAGAACTTGAGTTTACCACTATTTTATGAAATTCGTCCATAATCAACCTCAAATTCAAAATTAATGAAACACTCACCTATTGATTATGCAGCAACCCCAGCTTAAGCTCCAATTTCCAACTTTTCTCTGCATCAAAAACCTAGCTTCCCTTAAACATCTCTTTATGAGCTTTAAGATGAAAATTTGCTAATCCAAGTTGTTTCAACCACAACATAAGCTTGATCATTCAAGAATCCAATTTAATCAAAACCTTAACTTCTTAAAGGAGAGAATAATTGAAACTTACCCATTAAACCAAGCTTCTAGCACCATAAAAATTTTCTTGGAAAATTTACACAACTTGTTTCATAATTTGGAAGTAGTTTGGAAAAGATTGATGGAAGAAGAAGAAGAAGAAGAAGGAAGAGAAGCGTGAGAGAAGAAGAAGAAGAAAAAGAGAATGAGAAAGAGAGAGCACGGCAAGAATGAAAGGAAGGAGCATAATAATTATGTGAAAACAGTGTTATGCATAGTGATTTAATGATAATTGAGTTACTATGCAACACGTGTGTTTCTCACCAATTGCCCTTGAAAATTGCTGTTCACACATTTAAGAAGGCTGGGACACACATGTAAAATACGTTTTTGCCCCCTCGGCAGTTAACTGCCGGCAGTTAACTGCCGAGGATTTCAAAAACCGGCTGCAGTTAACTGCCGAGGAAAACCTCGGCAGTTAACTACCGAGGAAAAGCAAATTTCATTCTTCCCAGGAGCAGCACCCCATCCAGAATTTTCATTTCCGGACCCACCATTGCTGGCAGTTGTGGCTCCCCAACCAGCTTCAGTTGTATTGCTTTCTTTGTTTGAGCTATTTCCACCCCAACTTTTACCACCAGTCGCTCCCCATCCACTCTCGCCACCAGAGGGAGTTTCATTCTTCCCATGAGAAGCACTCCATCCAGCTTTTTCATTTTCAGGTGCATCATTATTGGCAGCTGTGGAGGAAGGTTGGTGAAAGAGTCCATGTGTGAAAAAGCCTCATACACTGTTGAGACACTTAGATTCCAATTCTTCTCTTCTTCTTCAATTATTCTGGTCCTAATTTACCCAAGGTTTTGCAACGGTAGTTTGATCCACATAACAAATTTCAATTGCCTTTTTTTGTTTGATGAATTTGGGAACTACCCACAAAGAAAAAATATTAATTTTGATGGGAAAAGGAAATTTGGGTGAAGATAAAAAATTGTTTGATTGTTCAGGAACAAGAAGTGATTGGGAAAAGGAAATTTGGGTAAAGATAAAAAATTGTTCATGAACACAGTGATTGGGAAAAGAAATTTTGATGGGAAAAATTGTTTGGGTGAATACAGGAACACGAAGTGATTCCTCGGCACTTAAGTGCCGATGGTTTTTTTTCCCTTTTCCCTCGGCAGTTAACTGCCGAAGTTTTCAATTTTCCTTGGTAGTTAACTGCCAAAGTTTTCCTCGGTAGTTAACTGCAGCCGGTTTCATAATTCGGCAGTTAACTGCCGAGGGGGCAAAAACGTATTTTACATGTGTGTCCCAGCCTTCTCAAATGTGTGAGTAGCAATTTTCATTGCCCTTTTTGTCTTACACGTGTTTATTCTGTCTCTTAAGGGTAACTTGGGTTTGTCCAAAAATTAATTAAATAAACTTTTCCTGTCATATTTATTTTTCCATGAACATTAGTCCTCTTATCACGTTAATCTGACAATATTCCAAAAATTAACGAGCGGGATATTACAGCAAGCCCATCTACATGTTTTAGGACTAACCATGTAATGTAAGCAACTCCTCTAAGTCGTCTTCACTGTTGCCTTTCACTGTAGCTGTATTCATCATTGCCATCAGCGTTTTTGTTGTTCTAGTTGTCTTCACCGTTGCTTTCGTTGTCGCCGCACAACTTAGTTGCCATTAGTCAACAATGTTGTGATTGTTAATCAATAAAAAATGAGTAATGATATTTTGACATCCATTTGATGACAACTTTGTTGACAACCTTGTTTTTCTCACTTCTTATTGGTCAAAAACAATGGAGAGAGAAAAAGGAAGAGAGAGGATAACAACATCATGTGAGTATGAGAGAGAAAGTTGTCAAAAAGTTGTCAAAAAGTGGTTGTCAAAATATCATTTCTCATAAAAAATTATGCAAGAAGTTTTTCATTTTTGAAGGAAAAAGATGAAAAAAGATAAAGGGAAGCAAACTCTACTACCAATTAAAACTTATGTAATCTTTTATAAAATAATCAATTTTATCAAAATAATAAAAAATTATAAATGAGGAAAATCAAATTACACCGTAGTAATGTTACACCGCTCAATATCGTTTTACTTGATTCTTATTTTTCAGATCATGCATGTAAAATTTTGAGAAATAATATTTGAACATCCATTTTTTAACAACTTTTGTGACAACCCTCTCTCTCATACTCTCGTTATACTTTTATTCTTTCTCTTCTTTTTCTCTCTCTATTGTTATTGTCCAATAAAAAGAGAGGAAAAAGATTGCCACAAAAAGTTGTTGAAAATTGAATGTCAAAATATCATTCCTCTAAAATTTTATACAAATCTAAAATCATTTGATATGGTTTTGAGAATCACCAAGATCAACTGTGCAAAGTCTCTAACAATCTTTTCTGCCAAAGTTTCATATGAAACCGTGAGTTTTTAAAGAATCTCATACATACACCTTCACATTTTTTGGTGTTGTTTTTAAAAAAAAATCTTAAACGAAATTCACTTGGCAATTTGTGCTTTGATTTTGACTTTTCACTTATTTTACTTTATGGTGGTGATTTTGACCATTGTTGAAAATTATCCACTCACCGAAAGAACCACATCACAAATTGTATCATAACCAGCACTGCATCATTCTCTTTGATCTTGATAAATTTTGCGAACTAGGTTATTGTTAGCTTTATGGTATGGGTTTTTGTTTTGATTTTATTTACCTCTTGAAAACCAATTCTAAATAGTCTATTGGTTTAGGAGAGCGAGTGACGTGAATTCCTTTTATACACGGTGTAAAGCCTATTTGTCACTTATCGATACAAGCTTAACATCGAGTAGAGAAGGTTTAATTCATCTCTTAATCTTAGTAAACTGTTTGAGAATTGGTTTTCGATAGAAAAAAAATCCAAACAAGCAGCCTTGCCATATAACTAATTGATGCCATAAAACTATCATATGATGCAGCATAAGTTATGATCATTAGAATGAAAATTTGTAATATGCTTGCTTCTTCCAGTGAGTGGATGATTTTTAACAATGAGAGAAGTCAACATCACAATGTACATAAGGGAAAAATTAAGATCAAAGCACAAATTACCATCTGGGTTTTATTTAGAAACTTGGCATGAGTTGTGATAGCAATGGTGGCACCCAAATATTTAAAGTTCTAGGTTGCAAGTTGTATGCGATATTTTAAAACTCATGATTTCGTATAGAAATGTATTCCAGCAGATAATGTATTTAAGAAGGAAATATTATTATGGAATTGGATTCAAATAATGCTCTAACTTTGGTGGAAAATAATGAGACAAGTCCTTGGAATCTACGTTTTTTTAATTTGTATTAAATATGGTGATATATGATTAAGATGGCCATTGATGTTTGCATCATCTTTATATATGAATGCTAGCAAGGTGTGCGACTTACACAATATTGGTGTATCTCTTCATAAACATGAAGTATAAAGTATGCTGTAATTTACTTCGAAAAATTAGCAATGAACATGATTAAAATGGTAATAATTCATATATGGAAAAAGTTTAGTGTTTTATATTACATTATTGTACTAGTAAATCTGGAGGGAGTATTAGATGGCAATTTCAAGTTGAGTGTTTTTTATGTTTATTGTATTCTACTTTGTTCTGATTTCATTTTTTTAATTTATTCTCTAAACAAATTAGAAAGAAAAAAAAACACTCGTTCACGTGTTACCAACAAAAAATCATTATATATTCCATTTGGTTAGATTAAAGTGTACTCTCTGATAATTTTAGGAATAAGCCAACTATAGTTTCTTCTTGATTTTTTACTTGGCTACTTAATTTCTAATTTTGTGTGAAAATAATGCATCGTTAACATATGCGTGTGTGCTTGTAAAACTTTATCTCCCAAATTTTTACCATTCTTTTTTTTTTTTTGTCTAGAAAATTACCTTAACCTATAATGAAATTTCTAAAAATAATCAGAGGTTTTCCGGCTACTGAGACCTATTAGTTCTCCTGCTCTTTGAC
This sequence comes from Medicago sativa, assembly GCF_051527215.1. NCBI lineage: Eukaryota > Viridiplantae > Streptophyta > Magnoliopsida > Fabales > Fabaceae > Medicago > Medicago sativa. The sequence goes on along the minus strand of NC_140756.1, from coordinate 29,259,080 downwards.
TTTGTACGCTCTTTTCACAAACCTCAACATCAGCATTCATACTTTACCATCTTCATTCTTTCATTGATATTACTAAAACCACTCTAGTCACTTTGTTCGTGTTGTTGTTGAAGGGTTGTGAGACTATATTATAGAAAATGGACAAAGTTATACAAGAATTTGAGGCATTGTGCACAGATGCAGAAAAGGTTCAAAGGAATACATTGAAACGAATTTTGGAAGACAATGCATCAACACAATATTTACAGAATTTAGGTCTTAATGTAAGAACTGATCCCGAAAGTTTCAAGGCATGTGTTCCACTTGTTACACACAGATTTAGAACCTTATATCAATAGAATTATTGATGGTGATGCTTCTCCTATTCTAACTACAAAGCCCATCACAGCTATGTCTTTAAGGTGTACTGTTGTTTTCTTTTTACAATTTCATATGTTACATACATTTGATTTTTGTTTCTTCGTAACGTTACTTAATATTTCATATATTATACGCTATATTTGTTTTGTTCCGAACTACAAACCATTTAAATTTTTAGACTTGTACAATTGCAACGTAGAAAGTTTTTCTAAGTCTGAGAACCATGTTCTTGCAGTTCTGGCACTACCCAAGGGAAGCCTAAATATATACCATGGAATGATGAACTGTTTGAAACAGCAATGCAGATACATCAGGCCTTTTTTGCATATCTAAACAGGTTCATTTCATTTATTAAAAAAATTATGATTGAATAATTATTTTGTTATATACTCTTCTGTCCTACCATGATTTTTTGTTGGTTAATTAAAGTTGGCACTCTAATATTATATATAACTCCATTTTGTAGAGAGTTTCCAATGCTACAAAATGGGAAGTGTCTACACTTTGGATATGGCTGCAAACAGTTCCAAACAAAAGGGGGTCTCATAGCTACAAATATTACAACCAACATGCTACGCAATCCGAATTATAAGCATGTAGTGAAAGAACTTAAGATTCAATATTGCACCCCAAATGAAGTGGTACTATGTCATGATTATTTTCAATCACTGTATTGTCATTTATTAATTGGACTGATTTACCGCGAGGAAGTTCAGTCTTTGTCTTCATCATTTGCTCACCTCTTAGTCCAAGCATTCAGAACTTTTGAACAAGTTTGGGAAGAGCTTTGTAGTGATATTAGGGAAGGAGTTCTTAGTAGTAGAGTCACAGATCCATCGATTCGAATGGCAATGTCTAAATTGCTCAAACTAAATCAAGAATTAGCCGACATAATCCGCAAAAAATGTCTAGGGCTGAATAATTGTTATGGTTTGATACCAGAGTTGTTTCCTAATGTGAAGTACATTTATGGAATCATGACAGGGTCGATGGAGCCATATTTAGGAAAGTTGAGGCACTATGCAGGAGAGTTCTCTCTATGGAGCTTCTGAAGGGTTCATAGCTGCAAATATTAACCCAAAACTTCCCCTTGAATTGGCAACCTATGTTATGTTTCCTCAAAATGGATACTTTGAGTTCATTCCTCTCACACATCCTAAGAATGAGGGCAGTGACCTTTGTGTTGATCCTCATCCAGTGGGACTCACTGAGGTGAAGGTTGGTGAAGAATATGAAATTGTTATGACCAATTCAGCAGGTAAACACTTCTGGTTTTTTGACACCTTTATGTTAATGTGTTTTGGGAAATGTGTACGATAAAAAAGTTAACATTTATCGTATTAACTTACTCGGTTAAATAATTTCAGGATTATACCGGTATAGGCTAGGAGATGTGGTAAATGTTATGGGATTCCATAACTCAACTCCAAAACTCAAGTTTATTCGTAGGAGTAGTGTTTTGCTGAGCGTTAACATCGACAAGACCACAGAGAAAGATTTACTATTAGTTGCGGAAGCATCTGCCAAATTATTAGCAGAAGAAGAATTGGAAGTTATTGAATTCACAAGCCATGTTGATGTATCCAAAGAGCCTGGAAACTATGTAATATTCTGGGAAATTAGTGGTGAAGCAAGTGAAGAATTGTTGAGTAAATGTTGCACTTGTTTGGATAAGTCTTTCACTGATCCATCCTACAATTTTTCTCGTAAGGCCAACACTATCGGGGCCTTAGGACTCCGAGTTGTTAGGAAAGGAACGTTCCAAAAGATTCTTGATCATTACTTGGGATTAGGAACATCTATTAGTCAGTATAAGACACCAAGATATGTAGGTCTTACACAGAACATTGTGTTGCAAATCTTGAATGAAAATGTTGTCAAGAAATATCTGAGTACTGCTTTCAATTGAATAATATTTGACATTGTGCCAATAGTCTGGAATCAATAAAGTTTATTAGTTTTAATAAAAAAGAATGTGCAACTTTCTATTTGATGGTTCAAATCTTAAAAAACTTTGTGCATCTTCATTAAGTCTATGCCATTAATTTGCCAATATATATCTTTGGCTTTGAATGGATTTTCTTTTTGACATTGAATATAAAGTCTAAATGAATGCTTCATTTTGTCGAAAAAAAAAAAGAATGCTTCACATAATTTACACAATATCCATAATATATTAATTATGTATCTTTTTTTTTAATGGCAAAAATTGTATTGATCAATAATAATGGAAAACAGTACAAGTAGTACTACACCCAATTTTATGGGATCTGGTACTAGTGGCACTAAGACCATTGCCAAAAAATAAAAGTTCATCTATTAATCTCATCTAATTAAACAATTCATTGGGTTTACAAACCATTCATAAAATAAGCATGAGCACCCGAGTGTTTTCCCAAGAGATACTTTTAATCGCATCAACGATATCTAAGTAGACATATAGATTTTTGTGAAAAAAAAAAATAGATCATTACACGCCTTCAAAATTGACCTTTATTTTTGCGAGAAACCATGCTTCCTCGGAAATTTTTGGTTGGAATTCCATAGTATTCTTGTAGTGGTTGTATGTCAAATCAATAATGACCCTTTGGTAATCTTCTTATGGCACACAAAGAAGCAAACAACTTTCCCACGAAGTAAAGACGTCATTTGGTAGAACCATTGAGACACCAAGCCACCAAAAAAATTCATACCAAACTCTAATTGTAAACCCGCATGTTAAAAATAGGTGATCATTCGATTCCGTCACTTCTGAGTACCATTGATAACAGGTAGCCCCCCATCGACTAACACACCACGCTTAGCTAAATTGATGGAAGAATTGTTAAAGAAAAAAGAGAGATAAAAGAGAAGATACCAATGGGAGAAAAAAACACGTGAAAGGGAAAGATACATAGAAAACGCAAATGACACTGCAATATCTAGAAACATACGCTCGCGATGCTTTCGGGATAATAGTGTTCGTGATGTTTAGCATTTTCCCTATTATATATCATGCAACTGTCTGAAATAATATAGTGTTGTTGAAGGTCTCGTTGCTCGTGTAGCGGATGCTACTCATTCGCCTTCCAACGAAAAACAATCTAATACATCGTGAAATATTCCTCACATTTCATATCTTTGTTCAAGTAAGTTGTGGTAAGACCAAAAATGCATATCATTTATTTGTGGGTTGTGCTTTTTATGGCAGCATTTGGGCGTATATCCAATTGTGGTTTGGTATATTTAATTTGTGGTAGACTGGTTACCTATTTCTAATCATGTTTGTCAATTTACAGATCTAGCATGCATAGAAAAACCATATTTGCTCTTCATGTGATTTGGATGGCGTCTGTTTGAGTCATTTGAAAAGAAAGGAATAGTTGAATTTTCCGCCAAAAACATCAATCATTGCAAAAGATGGTGGACAATATGAAGTTATCCTCTTTTGGGTGGTTACAAGCTAAAAATAGTATCATACATTTTGATTTTCATCACTGGTGACTAATCTCATTTAGTGTTTTACCAAGATCCATAGCTAGCTTTTGGTTGTTTTCTAGCTATTGTTGGTTGTGGATCCTTGTATGCGACTGAATCCTTTCTTTAGTCCTTGCCTAGCACTTCTTGTGCGGCGAGGGAGCTCCGTTAATTAATATATTTTATTTTGTCTTCAACAAAAAAAATTATTGAGTGTGTTTTAGATGGAACACCGCCGGTATGTCATTTTTATACTAGAAGTCGGACCCATTTGTTTAAGATAATAAAAAAAAAAATTGATTATCTTATGAAATTGACTCTTAAAAGTTGACTTTGCTATATATATTATTAATTTTATTTGAAATTATATATTTTCCTTGTCAGTAACAACACTGCTTGAGCTTTCAAGAATCATATGATTTCAGGTTCATGTCTCTTAATGCTTGACATGTTCTCTCTACGTGCAGTCACATAAGTAAGGGACTAAGGGCCCTGATTAATGTATATATACATACAACTAAAAATAATGTCAACTTTCTCTCCTTCCTTAACTATGTGCTTGCATCACTCCTTTAAAAAAAATGTGGTTGCATCATTGTAACCAACCATTTTCTTTTTTGCAGCCATAGTCGATCACATGTAGTTGCAAACGTTAAATAAAAGATTGTGCGAGTTATTTTTTTAGTGTGAATCAGGTATCCTCTGCGTGCAACTCTGGAGACTAATTTTTCGATTATTGAAGTTGTATTTTAAAATTTATTTATTAAACTTGGACTGTGAATCATCTCATCCATCCTGTGGTTAAGATTTCATGACAGCATGACATGACACAAAAAAATTGAATGTGTATGGAAAGACATGACATTATTGCAATAAATGTAACTAAAATTCAGTTTGTTGTTGATGTTTTTTTTGGAATGACACTACTAGGGGTGTTCGCGGTGCGGTTTGGTTCGGTTTTGAGCAAAAAAGTCATCCAAACCGCGAGATAAAAAAGCATGCGGTTTGGTTTGGTTCGGTTGATTTTTAAAAGTCATCCAAACCAAACCAAACCAAACCAATGCGGTTTGGATTGGTTCGGTTTGTGCGGTTTATCGTGAGATAAAAAAATATTGCATTAACTCTAATATTGCCAACTTGTTAAAAAATAAACATAGGACATTTTATTTTGATGTTTATATGATAAAATATTAGGTAAAACTTATATCAAAATAGGTAAAATTAAGAAGAAACATAAGCATGAAACAAATTATTGGGAAGTAAAGAAAACAAATTCATCACTAGAAATGAATTGAAAGAGATGGAAAGGAATTATAATCGAACCTGATGGTGCAACGATGGAAAAATCGAATCAAAAGAGATTATTCTTGAGCTATGTAATTAGGCTAGTACATATTTAAGTAATATTCATTATTCTTGCGGTTTGGTTTGGTTTGGTTCGGTTGCTGAGATGCAAACCGCAAACCGAACCGAACCGCGCGGTTCAGTGCAAAAGTCATCCGAATTCATCCGAACCAAGTGCGGTTTTTTGCGGTTTCGGTTTGGATTGAGTTGGTTTGCGGTTTTTCTATTGGGTTGGTTCGGTTTTGAACACCCCTAGACACTACATCATGGTAGATAAAGCTCAAATAACCTGTCTAAATACTTGAATGTAACAAACTCACATTTGTTGCAACAAATTTAAGGGATTTGCAGGTGGAAGTTTCCTACATCCACGTAGTCGAGACATCAGTGGCAGTCCGATCAAGATTGAACAGTTCAGATTCAAGCACAGTCTTTTACACTATATGATAAAAAATTAAAATCTGTATTTTTAGATCTTATAATCTTGATCGAACGACTCCAAATATCTCGAATGCATGAATGCGACCGTATGGAATCCAAATTCAAATTGAAGGTAGTTAAAATAAAAAGGAAAAGGGAGTTTGACTAGTTCAAAGCAACCATTTGTTTGGTAAATACTAAAAAAGGCATTAATCAAAAAAAGACAACAAACATGTTAATGTACGAGAATTCACAAACCACAAAAATGAACATTCCAAATTCTTAGGCTAAATATTTGGAATCCAAACATTCTGTCATTGTTGTCATCCTTTCCTATTTTCCTCCAAACAAATTGAAAGTTGTTATTAGAAATCTAATAACACCCTTTTCCATGCTTTCTATCAACTTATAACATTTCTAAATTTTCATAACCTCACCCTCAATCCCCCCCAGGAGGTATGGGGAAGATAGAAAAAAAAAACACATCAAAAATAAAATTTTCATTACAACAAAATCATAATAATAATTTTCTATCAACCTTGTCATCAATATCACCTTTGATGGCTATCCTCCTGGTCATTCTTCTCTTATCTTTTTCTTCACCTTCATTAGCTCTTCCTTCTTCGTCTCCAAGTTTCGTTCCGAAAGACAGTTTTCTTATTGATTGTGGTTCTGAAAATGTAGTTACTTTACCTGATGGAAGACAATTCAAATCAGATCCACAAGCAAATTCATTTTTACAAGCTAAGGATGATTACAAAGTTTCAGCAGATGATGCTAATGTTCCTTCACCTATATATAAAAATGCTAGAATCTTCATTCAAGAAGCTAAGTATTCATTCCATTTGGTTCAGCCTGGTTTTCATTGGATTCGCCTTCATTTCTATCCGATCAAAAACAGTGTTTTCGATCTTCAAAAGGCGACGTTTTCTGTCAACACAAATACTTTTGTTCTTCTTCATAGCTTCAATGTGAATAACACTGACAAGGCAATCCTCAAAGAGTATCTCATCAATGCAACAGAACCACAGTTGATGTTGTCCTTCATTCCTTTGAAGAATTCGGCTGCGTTTATCAATGCAATCGAGGTTGTTTCGGCGCCAGATAACCTAATCTTTGACACCGGCTCGGGACTTTTCCCAGTCGCCCCGGTTAACGGATTAACAGCCTATGCTTTCCAGCCTGTTTATAGGTTGAACAATGGAGGACCTTTAATTACATCAGCAAATGATACACTTGGAAGAACTTGGGAATCTGATGAACCTTATCTTACAAATAAGAATCTTGGAAAGAGTGTTACTGTTGCTACTAATGTTGTTAAGTTTCCTCAAGACCGTCCGGATATTTCGCCTTTGATTGCACCACAAACTGTTTATTCTTCTGCCACTGAGATGGGTAATGCTGATGTGAATCTACCAAATTTCAATGTATCATGGAAATTTGATGTTGACACTTCTTTTAGTTACCTTGTTAGGTTGCATTTTTGTGACATTGTGAGCAAAGGACTTAATCAACTTTACTTCAATGTTTATGTTAATGGAAAAGTTGCAATTTCTAATTTGGATTTATCAGCTATAACTGGTGCATTGGCAACACCATATTATAAAGATTTTGTTGTGAATGCAACATTGATGACTCAAGGATTGAGTGTTCAAGTTGGTCCTGCAGATGCTAATGGTGGAAATGGTAATGCAATTATGAATGGTATTGAGGTTTTGAAGATAAGCAACACAGTGAATAGTTTGGATGGTGAGTTTGGTGTTGATGGAAGGAGAGTTGGTGGTTCGAACCGTGGAACGGTTGCAGCGGTCGGTTTTGCTATGATGTTTGGAGCATTTGTTGGTCTTGGTGCTATGGTGATCAAGTGGCATAAGAGGCCTCAAGATTGGCAAAAGAGGAATAGTTTCTCTTCATGGCTGCTTCCTTTACACGCCGGCGACACAAGTTTCATGAGTAGCAAGAATTCAATAGGGAAAAGCAACATTTTCTCATCATCAATGGGATTAGGAAGGATTTTTTCCTTTTCAGAAATACAAGAAGCAACAAAGAATTTTGACTCCAAAAACATTATTGGTGTTGGTGGTTTTGGTAATGTTTATTTAGGTGTGATTGATGAAGGGGTTCAAGTTGCTGTCAAGAGAGGAAATCCACAATCAGAACAAGGTATCAATGAATTCCAGACTGAAATCCAAATGTTGTCTAAGCTTAGACATAGACATTTGGTTTCAATGATTGGATATTGTGATGAAAATGAAGAAATGATTCTTGTTTATGAGTACATGCCTAATGGACATCTTAGAGATCATCTTTATGGAAAGAACATGCCACCACTATCTTGGAAGCAAAGGTTGGAGATTTGCATTGGATCGGCAAGAGGTCTTCATTACCTTCACACTGGTACGGCACAAGGAATCATTCATCGTGACGTTAAGACAACTAACATCTTGCTTGATGAGAATTTCACGGCTAAGGTATCCGATTTTGGACTTTCAAAAGACGCGCCTATGGGACAAGGTCACGTTAGTACTGCGGTGAAAGGTAGTTTTGGTTATCTTGACCCTGAGTACTTCAGGAGACAACAATTGACCGAAAAGTCTGATGTCTACTCATTCGGAGTAGTCCTGCTCGAGGCATTGTGCGCCAGGCCGGCTATTAACCCTCAGTTACCTAGAGAACAAGTTAACTTAGCTGATTGGGCTATGCAATGGAAGAGAAAGGGTTTGCTTGATAAAATCATTGACCCTCTTCTTGTCGGTTCGATTAATCCTGAATCTATGAAGAAATTTGCTGAGGCTGCTGAGAAATGTTTGGCTGATCATGGTGTTGATAGGCCTTCAATGGGAGATGTTCTTTGGAATTTGGAATATGCATTGCAGCTTCAAGAAGCTTTTACACAAGGGAAAGTTGAGGATGAGAATGAGGCTAAATCTGCTGCTGTTGTTGTTCCTACTTCACCTGCTCCTCCTACTACACCCCCTTCTGTTACTGATTGTCCCCCCACAACTCCTCAACAAGAAGTAAATAATAGTCCTGCTGAAGTTCAAGCTATTGATGGCCATTCTGGAACTGCAATGTTTGCACAGTTTAGTAATCTTAATGGAAGGTGAAATCCATCACATGGAATTCTGTAAAGTTGATCATGTGAAGGAAGTGTTATATAATAATTTTGTATGAATGTGGAGAAAAAAATTTGATGTATAATGGTGTGTGATGATACTGTGTGATATTTTCTGTTGTGGAGTATTATGTTTGATGGTAGAAATTTGTAATACTGGTTAAAGTACTGGTGTGTGGAAGTATATGTGCATTCAGTACCATTAATCATATGGTCTTATATAATTTGATTTGTAATATATTTTGTTTTGTAAATTTTAGGGAGTGATTTTTAGAAGCAAGTTTTAGAAAACTTAGATTTGAATTTCCATGCAATTTGACAAGAAAATAGCTTCTTTTTCTTATTTGGTCATATGATATAGATGATGTTTTTGTGCTACCTGCAAAAAAAACTAACATAGGATGAATATAATCAAGATTGTAATCAATGATTTTAAAAATATAAAAATAAAAAACGTATGTCTCCAATATCAAGATTATTTTGTATGGCTCTGCACACGATTGCGAGTGAGGTCGTATCACCTTGAGTCCTTGACTACAATTCTCCTCAATATTAAAAATTGTGATAAAAGTTGAGATTGTGTCTGCGATTTAAAACCTTGTTTAAACTTACCGGATAGTTAAAATATAAATTAACATTTTCAATCTTTCACATATTCATGACTTGCAAGACTGTTGAATTGTCTTTGCTACATTTGCATCTAGTGCCATAAGTAAACTATTTATGAGGTCACACTCACAGCACATAATCTGTCATAAGAAATGACTTACAATATTAATCTGGTTGGAAAGGATTTACCTCATACTTCATAAGAGTGTTAGATTCAAATCATGATACCATTCTGAGAAATTCACTAGGAGCAGGGACCGGTATCATGTACATTATGAGTTGTGGGGACACATGCATGTACTGTGTTATTGAGGAAACAAAAAAAAGTGAGTAGCATACATGATATACTATGTTTGACATTTTGACCAACAATGTGGCACACGCCCACCCAGCATAAACTCAACATGCACAACTCAACTAAACAGTATGGCCCACACCTAACACAATGGCTGATAAAAATCATAGAGAACAGTTGTGATTATTTATGCTTTCAAAAATGAAATATATTTATACAAATATATATTTCCTCGTGAAAAAACATTGCTTATGAGATTGAACCCTATACTTGGTTTACAATATATTTATGCTTCAAAAATGAGGATTGAAGAAGCTAGAAATCTTAGCTTCACCTAGATGCAGGAATTTTTGCTTCAGCCACAGATCCAAACAGGCAATTAAAGGAGGTGTAGATAAGGATGGGGTCGCCATCACCCAGTCTGAATAAAAGCAGAATTGGTGGCTGTAGAAATCAAATGTTCATAACATTAAACTAGTATATAGCTTGGGACTGGGACCAATATCAGCCTGAAGAACGTTGAAATAAAATCAAAATTTATAAAGTAAAAAAATAACAGTTTTGCTTTATTTTCTCTTTAATGTGCTTCTAATAAAAAAGTTGCGTCAAAAAAAAAAAAAATACAGTATGATTCAATTTCGGCAAAGTTTTACACAGGCAAATCTGTCATGCCAGACAGCATCATCCATTTGACATTTGTATTAAATCATCCACCTATTCATCTGACAAATCCAGAAACCATGAAAGATTGGTAATAAAAAGTTGTCCTTTTTAAGAATTCATGAGAATGACCAGATGAAAGGAAAAAAAATGCTAAAAATATACATGACAATAACTGAATAAAATTTCATTTTGCAAAATATCTGTTAAATCGTCTTTAGACAATAATTGAATAAAGATTCCAATTTGCAAAACTTCTGTTAACTAATATCAGGTGTTGTGAAGTTAATTAGAAAGATTAGTGATCCTCTCTGTCAGGAGTCAGCAAGAATAATACACATTTGCTGCCACAGAGAAAAGCACAAGAACAAAAAAGAGTATCTATCCGAATCAGAAAACTAGTAGCAGCATACCTAACCCGGTTATGGCCAAAGAATCGCCAAACCTCTACCAAATACAAAATTAGAATGCAAGATCTCAACCGGATTAATAGTTCGTGCACAAAACTATGACACTCTTCTCTTTTTAAACCCATCTAAATTCCCATCGAGCATGACAAGGTCGTCTTCATCATCGATTACTTGCAATTTCTTGTGATGCCTTTCATCATCAGCAGTATTCGACTTATCAGAATCATCAGGAAGCTTTCTTTTCTTCACCGGAGAAATTATACCAACATCATCATCATTTTCAGATTTTTCTACTGCTGTTATTGGTGCGTCTGAGGTGCTTGCACCGTTACTAACAGATTTGTCTTCATTTTCTGCAGCTGCAGCTGGTTGAGTCCATCCTGAGAGAACCATACCATCGGGTTCTTTCTCTTCATCAAATTCCTCTCTGAATTTAAAGTCACCAACAAAAGAAAACAATTCAGAATAACAGGAAAAAATAAACATTAGGATTAAGAATGAATTGAAAAACAACCATAATTCAAGATGCAAGAAGGAAATGGGAGAAAAGAAACACTACAAACCTGTGCTTTATGTTAATGTTGCACTTCAATTCCTGTTGAAAATCCTCTACTGTAAGCATTGTACCACCAGTTACAGGAGAAGGAAGCTCAGCTAGGACCTGAACAGAATAGTAAAAATGGTTAAAGAAAATGTAATCTCATTATCAAACCAAAAGACAAGAAGCATACCTTTTCAAGGTTGGCATTATAAATTGCAACCATGTCATCCTCAATATCACCAGCTTCATAGAGGAGGTTTGAAGCATTCATGACAAGTGGAAGGCTCATCCCAAGCTTAGCCTTGATGATCTTTTCGACAACATCCTTCAACTTTGAACGGTTTGTGTTTATTTCAAGCAATACAGGACTCTGTTTCCCACATATTTGAACATGGTGAGTATGAGCATATTAATTACATTGACTTTAAAGTACTAGGTGAGAAAGGAAGATTTGACGTACCTCAGAACAAACATAACATGATTTGTTAGGCTCAAATGGCTCCACTGGCATAAGCAGAGTGTTTCTTGCTGGATGTTCCAGACAATATGTCATTCTGCGGCATGTCCAAATAAGATTAGAATAAAAGCATTAAGAGAGAAGTTAATAAACTTGTAAGCTACGAACTCGTCAGAGAGAAAATCATCACGGTAAACAACATGAACAGAAAATACTATTCACGGATACTTAGAACAGAATTTATTCTCGGGAAAATTCTAAAAATATGTTTGGTTACCATTTAATAGTTTTAAGGAGCTTTATCATTTCATCGAGTTTAACAGAAATCAACAGAATAAGAAAAGAATGTGGTAGATAAAAGCGAGATAAGTTAGAGCCGTGGTTATTTCAAAGTAACTCCTATGCCCATGGAAAAACATGATATCCCTCCTACTCGTAGGAATAAACAGCGAGCAAAACATGGGCATGTTCCATTTGTTAGAATCAATAACAACAGGACTATTATTTCAAGGCTTGAACCAAATACAGAATACTGCATTCCTAACAATTCTACAACCAGCAGAAACATCACCAACTATTTGATAACATAAGATCAAGTATAAGTTGTTTCTAAAATCAAAAAGAGAATGAGGATAAACTTCTGCATAAACTGAAAATAACAGGCTTATGATAATAAGCCATCTGGAGAAGCTTATGAATCATGAATGTAAGCTAAGGACAGCTTATATCAGGTTTTTTTTTTTTTACAAACTCTTCCAGCTACTTAAATTGCCTATAAAATAAATCCAAATAACCCTCAAGTAAACAGCTTCAACTATAATTTTATTTAGCTATGTTAACTATACTGCAATAGAGTGAACAATAATGATAATATTTTGATCATTCAAAACAAAATACAAACAAACCGAGAGTAAATTCTTACATGTAACACTAGCAATATGATGATACTACAGAAATTGTTCCCCACCACCAAAAAAGTTTGTTAGTATCTAGAAGGTAGTTTTTTCCTCAAGGTATATTGTTTGACACTTAACAATGCTTTCTACAACCCCAAACATACAGTAACACAGTCACTTTTGTATCACTACATCCAATGCAAAACGGATAAGTTAGAGAAAGCGGAATCACATATACCTATAACTTTTAATGTCATTTTTCAGCACCTTGATTGCTTCAATGACAATCAAACCAGCAATAACAGCATTTGTTGTCGCCACAGCATGCACAATGTTACCAGCAATTCCTTTAGCTTCAAAAAGACTATGTAAAGGTATGCCAAATGAAGCAGCACGTATGTTTGCAGCTGCAGTAACAAATTCTACAGCCAACTGGTCATCTTTATCAAAGCTCAGATTGCCAATATCCTGCTCAAAAGATACATCAAAAGAAATAAAAGGTTCCCGTTAAGTTTCCAGATGGTGATATATGATTATTGTATATGCTCTCCCATCAGAGTGTGAAATCAGACCAACCTTTTCTCTTTTTGTGAAAAATAGTCTCAATGCTTCGAGAAATACTCTAGCATTTTCTCTAAGACTCCAGATATCTTGCGGGTTCTTCATGCCCAAAGATGACATGGCAGAAACTGAAAATCCATCGCCACAAGCATTATCATTGTCCAGATTTCCATTCTGTTTATCCAATTCATCAGACAGGACATCCTTGCTGTATATAGGTTTAGGTCTATTTCGATTTTTCCATGTCTCCTCATTGGACAAAGCTAATTCAATATTATACCCAAATACGTGATCAAATATTTTCTTTCCATATTGACTGATGTCTTCATCTTTGCTATGTTCAAATATATCCTCTATGTTTTTTGATGAGCTGGCAGCATCGCTTGAGCGAACATTTAAATCATTGTCTTGATTTTTGTCGCCAAATAACTTAGAAAATAGTAGTTCTTTTGCCCACACAATACAGTGAACAAACTACGACAACAAAGATAAAGCAAAAGCTTAGAACTCACTACGCTGAAGTATAAATTGAATGCATAATTCATAAGCCTAGTTGATGTTCAATTTGACAAAGCAAAATACAATTGTTTGTGTCACAAACTTATCTACTTGTCTAAGATATAACTAATGAGTGCCTTCGGTAATAGGTTAGACTGTAACTGACTACTGGTATTCATGATCCACAAAGATATAACAAGGAATTATAAAGATTACATTCAAGGAAAATCTAAATGGCCATGCAATGCCTAAAATTTCTATGTATGAACTACGGTCCTATTGCATCATATGTTCTATGATGAAAAAATCATTCAGTGCATAAAGGAAAACCAACACATACCTTTGATGGGGTACTTGTGATAGTACAGACTGGATATGTCTTTGGAGCTGGTTTAGGCTGACACTCATAGCACTCTGTTCTTCCTTTGACATGAACTGTTACCTGTTTCCAATAAAAATTATATCACAAAAGCTGCAATCAGTATCTCATAACAATTAAGCATACAAACATATATTGCAATTAAAATCATGTGGGATCAATGATATATTTTGAAAGATAGTAAAAAATAAGTTTCAAAGACCGCCGGGGCCACAAAACTAGGAGGTAAAAAAACAAATAAGTGATCTCAAATGAAAACCTGAACAAGTCAATAGTATATAATATAATTACTGTGGATTTAAGTCAATTAACTTTCAGAAAACTCATCATAGAAACAGTATGAAGAAGAGGTGTCCCCTGAAATTTTAGAGGATAATCAGTGAATAGAGATTAAGAGCTCGGATGATAAAAAAAATTTGAAGACATGAAGTATGTCAAAGGAAACATATTTTCTTTTCCCAATCAGAAGATCGATTATCTAGTCATAAGACATAAATCAGTGACTAATTACATTGATAACAGATTTTATCAAATAGGTTTATAATGACAATCAGATAATCAATGATTAAATTACCATTCAGAATTTACTTAATACTGCTAAACACAACCCCTATATGGAAATAGATATATCTTACCAAGAAAACAATAACTACACACACAGTAACACAATAACACAGTAAACTCAGTAACACAATAACAGTTATAATTTTATTAAGTTTAATTTAGCTATGTTAACTATACTGCAATAGAGTGAATAGAAATTAAGAATTCAGGTGATAAATAAATTTTGAAGATTTCAAGTATGTCAAAAGAAACATATTTTGGATTCCCACTCGAAAGATTGATTATCTAAATATCAGACATAAATCAGTGATTAATCACATTGATAACAAATTTTAGGTTTATAATGACAATCAGATAATCAATGATTAAATGAACAAAGATACACTAAAGCAAATAAAAATAACCATCGAGCAAGAAAAAACACAATTCAGAATCTACGTAATACTGCTACAATGAAACTTCTAACTGAAATGAAATTCTAAATGAAATGAAATGAAATAATAACACACCAAGAAGCCAATAACTACAATTAAATTACCTGACCAAGGAACCCAGTAGTTCCACTTTCAACTAAAGGAACATCAGCTGCCAAGCACAAACGATTCACATGTCGCCGTGCATCTAGGTTGTCCAGCCCATTAAGAACAACATTAAATTGCTTAAAGAAGTCCACATTGAAATCAGGATCTTTGACATTTGCATGATATGATGTGATGTTTATCTTGGGTCTAAATTTTAAAACAGCATCCCTAGCAACCTGGTTGAAGACTTAATCAGATGGTTGTGAATCTAAAACCTATACAAGTAACTAGAATGTCGGTAACATATTAACTTACTTTAGCCTTGGACTGCCCAACATGGGATTGTCGAAACAAAAACTGTCTGTTCAGGTTACTGACTTCTATAGTGTCCATGTCAATCTGCACATTGGGAATAAAAGAAGCATATTAATGTAATAAAGCGCATCCATGGCTTAAAACCACGTAGATAATTCAAAAGAAAATCTTAAAATATAATAATATACAAAATGCAGTCTTTTAATTTATTCTGGCCACAACTTCCACCAGCATTCACCAGATCTGCATCTCCCCACAAGCTTATCACCTACACCTTATCACCTACACCCTCCGGTCACTATTATAAGCAAAAATGCATTTTTTAGATTCATTGAATAAATGATGTACATGGTCTATAATATAGACCACATAAATCATTTATTGAATGGATTTAAAATGTTGATTTTTGCTTATAACAGTGACCAGAGGGTGTAAAGTATTAACCAATGATTTAAAAACCAACCCAGACAATTCAAACGGTTGAACCGCGAACCAGCACCGTCTACGGTTTGGTTATTTGAACAGTTCAACCGTGGTTTTGTCCAGGTTCAAGCGAGTTAAAGTTGTTGAACCATGAACCAAAGGTCTTGGTTCGATGTCCGGTTCAGTTATTAAAACATTGGTACTAACCCCCAATAATAACAGGGTTAATATATGCTTTTACGGTTATAACAACATTGTCCACACTACAAACTACCCTTAATTAAAATGAGTCTTATCTTACAACTTGGGTAACAAAAACTCAAGAATCCACAACCAAACGTGTAATAAATACCCTATTTTCATCATTGCCAACACCAATTGCCAAAAAAAGCAAGTAAAGTCAACAGACTGTAAACACCCAAACATTTCAACCTAAACACACAATTATTGTGAAAAAATTGCTCAAACCTTACTAAAACAAAACACCTGAAAATCCAATACCAAAAAACTCTCCCCAATTAAAACAAACAATAGAGTTTCAAATCAGTACTAAGTAACCATAAATCAGATCAAAAGGGAAATTAATCAAAATACTATACAACCAATACAACAATTTAATTAAATAACAAATTTAATCACTCCAATTAAAAACTAATAACAGTTCAATAACTTTCTAAGTTCACAACCAACACTCACACTTGACAATTCACTCACACACAAAAAAAAACTAAGAAATTCAAAAAACGAAACTGAAACGCAAAATTATGGAAATACCCATTTGACAAAACCCATAAAGTTCAAAACTTTACTAAAAATCTGAAAACCCGAAGTGCAGAAAACCCTAAAAAAACCAAATTTCAAAATTTCAAAAAAAAAATTAAAAAAATAAAACCCTAAAAAAACAAAAAGGAAGTAACTAACGATGTGTATGTCAGAGAAGCCAGAGAGAGCGAGAGTTTTGAGAAGCTCGCAACCAATTCCACCAGCACCAACCATGAGAACTTTTGCATCCTGAAAGAAAACCCAAAACGACATTAAAAACATGCAAAACGACGAAAGTGAATACGAAGAAGGAAAAAAAGAGTAAAATTTACTTTGATAATGGAAGAAGCCATTGAAATTGAGGGTTGAGTGAGAAGAAGTTGAAGGAGAAAAAGAATCGTTGAAAAATTTATGAGAGAGAAAGAGGGAACAAATTGTGAGAAAAAATTGCGTTTTTGTTTATTTATTATTGTTCAAAAATAAAATTAAATAAATAGAAAAATGGTTTTTTAGAGAATCGAACCGTTGATGTGAGGGTGGGAGAGGATCTAAAGGGTTGTTAGGGGTAAAGAGCGCCAAAAACAAAAATACTACTTCCTTCCTTGAACTTAGGTTCCCTTTTTAAATTCGCAACTTGGTTTGGTTCGGTTTTGAGGGTAAAAGTCGTTTATGCAAGAAAATATATGTAATTTGATTTGGTTCGGTTGACTTTTAAATCCAAATCGATCAAATCAATGCGGTTTGGATTGATCTGATTTTTGCGAGAAAACACGCAAAGGAAAGTACTACTCCCTCCGCCCCTTAATACTTAACACAGTTGACCTTATTACGCATGTCAATGCATAATTTTGAGCTAAAATATCTTGAATAATATATTAGAAAAAATTATGAAAATTTGATATTTTGAAAATACTCATTGAGGCAAATCTAACGACATCTTATATGATATTATTTATATTTGTATATTAGTAGAAAAATATGGTCAAAGTAAGTTAGGTCAAAAGTACACATTTTCAAATGGATAATCTATTGCGGGACGGAGGGAGTATTAATGTTTATGTTTCATGTTCCAATGAGAGAACATGATAAGTTACATACTCCCTCCGGTCTCAAATGTAAGAAATAAAAAAAAATGGATGGTCTCAAATATAAGAAAAAGTATAGTAAGATGAACCTATTTAAAGCCATAATTCCAAGTTTACCCTCATTAAACCTACATCATTAATGTCTTTACTACTCCAAGACAAGGGTAAAATTAAAAAAATATCATTTTTTATAATGACTTAAATGTGGTCAATCCACTTTCTTAATATGTGTGCATTTTTTTTTTTGTTTCTTACATTTGAGACCGGAGGGAGTACAATTTTCCATGTGAGAGTTGTGTTGATTTGGTACTAGTAATAATATTTTTACATTGATCCATTAAGTTTTTCCGTATTATAAAATGTCACGAATTTTTTCCACATTTAATATTTAATGAATTTTGTCATTCTATAAATTGATAAACAAACACAAGATAAGAAATAAATTATGCATAAGAAACAGAGCATGTTTTGGTTACCATTAACATGTTGCATTACATTAAAATAACAGTATATATCAAGTATAAACCGCTTATTTTACCATTATCATGTTGCATTAAACAAAATAAAAGAAATAAAAACATATCATGATGAATATTGTGTTGGATTGGGATTGAGTCTTTTATGTTGCGGTTCAATTTGGTTTGGTTAAGTTGTTAAAATCAAAACCACAAACCCAACTATGTGGCTTAGTCGAAAATGGTCCGAGCTCATCCGAATCAAACGTGTTTTTTTGCGGTTTTGGTTTGGGTTGTTTCGTATATGCAATTTTCTATTGAGTCGGTTTGGTTTTGAACACTCCTAATTTTTAGTAAAAAAATGTTGAAATCGATTAAGAGTAATGATACTTGTACAACCATTTTGTGATAACATTCTTTTTCTCTCTTCTTATTGGTCAAAAATAATAGAGAGAAGAAAAAAAGTAGAACACGGTATGAGTATGAAAGAGATATTTGACTTAAAGTGGTTGTAAAATATCATTTCTTAAATAGAAAAACATTTTAATAAAAAGAACAAAGAGATACAGTGATAAAATATCACCTTGTCTCTTCCTAGGTGAACTCCTAAAAAGCTTCACCATTCTAGAAATTTAAGTTTTTATGTTAAAATACAACACCAAATAATGTCAACAAGCCTTTGAGAAATTTCAATGTCGTTGAAAGTTTCTTTGACGAAATAACCTACTCATGTCATAAGATTTTTCAAGATCTATTTTTATAGCCATCTGTAACACCCTCAAACCCTAATACAATATTTAATAATAATTCAATAGATAATCACAAAGGTTCAAGATGTTATTTCATCATTAATCCAAAATAGTCATAAATTCTCATAATCATAAAACAGTCGCAGCGGAATCAAAACATAAAACAACATAAATTCATCATCTCAACATCTCA
This sequence comes from Medicago sativa, assembly GCF_051527215.1. Lineage (NCBI taxonomy): Eukaryota > Viridiplantae > Streptophyta > Magnoliopsida > Fabales > Fabaceae > Medicago > Medicago sativa. The sequence goes on along the minus strand of NC_140756.1, from coordinate 29,240,012 downwards.
AATACATCATCTATGAGAACTCATGTGTTTCTCAAAAACACAAATGCAAAGACAAAATAAATAAATCTTCGACACCTAATCAGAGCACGACAACTAAGACTCCAAAAACATAAGCAAAGAAGAAGGTTAGGCATCACACCGTCCTCTAGAACTCACGCCGATCAAGCGTCTTCAACCTGCACATCTACACCACAACAGATGTAGGCGACCAAACAGCCACTGGAGGTTAAGATATGCATTCAACATAAAGAAGATATGAACTTAAGCATAACATTTAGGAATTTAAAATATCACATATGAATAAACATATTCATTTCCCAAATTACCATCACTACATTCATTCTTATTCAATCAACAAACATATTAATTCTCACATTATCAACACAAGATATAACAAGTATTCACTTTCTCACTTTATAGACAAATCAAACATATATCATTCACAATTCATCTGTATCACTAAATATTACATGAACACACATAGTTATTCACACATCTTCACATATGATCATGTATTCAAATCACGACTCTCACGTAGACTCATGTGTATGTTATGTTCTAGACACGGCTCTATATGCATGTGGTACAGTTTTGGATGTCGGAGTTATGTTGCCGATTGATCCCTCATCATCAAACACGTCATCTTTACATCATAATTCGGAGGCATGCTACGGACTTAATCACTCATCTTAAATACTCATCTTTAAGTAGGACATATGAATGCATGGACTTCAAGTATAAACTCGACGATGCACAACACCAAAAACTCATCATTATATAATTCACACTTTTATATAATATATCACCACACCAACACATCATTGCATCGTCAAATTAATACATATGTACATCATCAATTAATCATATGATCATATCATCATGTTTAACATACCAACATCACTGTCATTTTCATCATTCAATTCACAATTCATAACATAATCAAGTACAAGTCCACTACTAGTCTTACTAACCTCTATGTTACCTTTAATCTAGAGTTTAATTAATATTTCCTCACTATCAAATTAATCTCAAGCCACTTAGGTTGTTGCTAATGATTAAATAAAATGAATGCAATTAATTTCAAGTTAATTGGAGTTACAAAGCGAGATAACGATAAAAAACGGGGGGATGGATGCATGAGCAGACTCCTGAGGGACTGCCTCAGGCGCCCTGCGCCTGGAAGCGAGTTAACTCACTTTTGGCGCCATTTTCAGACCGTTTTCGCGGCGAACTCAACTCTAAACTTTATCATGTGTTAACTCATCCAATTATAACCTAATTCCACTCTAAACCACTCCATTAGTCATCAACCATAAGCTTAAATGGTTCAATTGGCTTAAGCTAGTTTCTATCAAATTTTAGCATGTTCAATTCACTCTTAAGCATGAGACGACAACAAAAACAACTTCTTCACATCTTCAATTTATAAATAACAACATAACAACATAATTCTCTTCATTTCATCATAACAACACTTTATCAATTCAAATCATGAAAACTCGATCCACAATTAAACAACAACTTCCATGAATATCATCAATTTCTCCTAAGACTCACAACAACACAACAATTCGATCCAACATGATATCAATATAACAACTTCATGAATTTCTCATTTAATTTCATACCCAATGAGATAGAAAGAAGATAGAACATGAATTTGACATAATTCAACAACAACTTCATGAATTTTACTCAAATAAGCTAAAAACAATTAAACTTCAACTTATCACAATTAAACATAGGTTTTCATGCAACAACAACATGATTGTATCACTTTTCACATATTCAAAATAACCATAACTTTTCACTTGACAGATAACTGCATCATCATATCTTAGAAGAAATGATCTTTGAAGTAGCTTGTATTCAACATGATTTATGGTAGATGCACGGTCTCTAAATAAACGTAAATGAAAGTCCGCTTAATTTCTGAAGACAAAATTTTAAGGAACTTTTCTCTAACCAATCTAGTTTTTCTATGCGTGGTGGCCAGACAAAAACCCATAACGAACAATTGTCAAATCTCCCCTTGGTTGCGTATATAATATTCAAATAATATTCAGAAGTGTACCATCATATACGATTTTTATTTTAAGAAGCTAAAAATGGAAGTAAAACATAATTTCTGTCTTGAAAACATAAGATTTTAAATTTCTAAAACATAGAATGCGCAATTTCCAATAAAATGTTTCTATATTTAATCTCTTAACTTGTGTCTTAAGGGCATAAGTTAACATTTGCCTTATTTTAAAAATGCATAGGATTAGCAACTCTTCATTGGCTCATGTTTGTTTAAGTACGTGCAGGTTAATGTTAGCTCCATGAAAAATGAAATGCTTATGTTACTATACAACCCGTATATTTTACTTACTATCTCTCTTAGGGTATGTTTCGATTGACTTATTTAAGTTTATCTACCGACATCAATACTTATGAGACTGTTGAGATAATCTATGGAAACAGCTTATGACATGTCCATAAACTGTTTTCAGCTTGTTTATATAAGTTTTACGATGGCATATGAAAAAGTATTTGATTTTATTTTATCTTTTGTTAAAGGAATAGTTTATACATGCACTAATACGATTAGTGTTTGTTGCACAGATAGGGCTACAAACGGTTAACTAAGTTGTTTATCAAAATAGGACCCTAATTTTTCATGTGACTGCATTTGAACAAATTCTTGCCTGCATCATACAATAATTTTTGTTCCACTTCACAGAATGCTGCTACACATCATTCTCTTATGATAGTTTATTTTGGAGGCAATGATTCCATGGGTCCTCACTCATCTGGTCTAGGCCCTCATGTGCCACTTCAAGAGTATATCGCAAATACAAAAAAGATTGGTTCATAATGAGGTACTTCTGCTATGTCGATCATATTATGTCTTTCTCCATTATTGTCCTTCAAGCGTTGGAGACAGATATCTTCACTTTCAAACACATTTGACACTTCAATGACAAATATTATGTAAATCGTTTGATTTTAAACCTTCCAATGTACTGGCATATATCTTGCCTTACCTTGGTTCTCCAAAGTTGTTTCGTTGCGCACAATACAATATTGTACTTAATAGTGAAACATGATTTTGCTTGAGTTCATTTTTTTTCATTATGGTTTATAGTTTTACAAGAAACAAAGCATCCAAAAAAGTTAATTCATAAAATGAAGATTATGTTTGAGTAAAATACGTGGATAATAATTAACCCCCCTCCACTCATGAATGAGGCAAATTAATATGCTTGTGATTTTACTGTGTCTTCATAAAACAGTAACAAGTCAAACGAATTAGGGAAATAAGAAATAGTGAAAAATAATGTGTTGCAGCGATGAATTGCAGCATATTGTAATTCATTAATAATGATAAAAATATATATTAAACATGATGATAGTTTGCTTGCAATTATGATTGCATTTTCGTTTGAAATATAAAACTACCATTCATAGTTTAATGAAAATATTGAATGGCAGAGCCTCTCTGAAAAGACATGTATCATTATTCTCAACTGTTGTTCTATCAATGAAGAAAAAGTGCGCAGAAACACTAGGTAGCCTAAAACATTTTTCTCTTACATTTTCATCTATGTACTTGTATTCAGATAACGCAATGAAATTCTAATCACATAATTTTTGTTCTCCTTTCTTAATCAGTGCAATTTTCAATGAGTTGATAAGAATAAATGAATTATGTCGAAGCTTGTATAAAGCTATGCAAGGAACTTGGTATGAAAATCGTGGATCTTTTAAATGCATTGCAAAGTATAGATGATTGGGAGAATGCTTATTTTACGTAAGCTTCTTAACCTCTTTCTTAATCAATTTTATTTTTCCAAATACCATAAAATATCAAGTGACATACTGCAATGTAATTGTTCAATATCCAAATCCTTCACTAGCTTTTCTCAAGTATCTTGTTCTTTTTTGATGCTTTCTTTGCTAGATGGTCTAAGCATACATTCTTCCACCCTAACCACGTATTGTCTCATACAATCTTTTAATTAATTATTTAAACTTGGATTTGTTACTTCTTGTAAGTTGTGATGTATACGTTATTCTCCTCTTCCCCCTCACTCAATTTGCACATATGTAACTTTAAACTATTTTGATCATGGAAAGATTGGAATTAACCTTAATTTGGTCCTAAAAGATAGGTATATGACTTTAGTTTATGAAAGTTGGAGAGTGGCATCAATTTTGTCCTCTAAAGAAATCCATATCAATTTATTTATTCAAATATAGTGTTGTTCATTTATATAACCAACCCTGTATGGTGGAAAATTATTTAGTCGAAATTGTTGTTAGTTATTAAGTGATTGAAAAATGACATCAATTTTGTCTTTCAATGTTCAATTTTGCAGTTTGTGTTAGAAAGACGATTTTAAGGTTACTTTTAATGATGTTAGGATACTGAATTGATGTCACATATCTATTAATATTGTAGCTTATTATGTTTTCTTGTAAAATATATTAAAGGACAGCCCTTTTAATGTCCTATAACCTGATATAACTTGTAAAAAATAATTTAGGAAATGATAAATCTAAAGTATCATTAATTTTGTTCTAAATTTTAATGAATTATGCAGTGATTGTATCCATTTAGCAGATGAGGGAAGCAAAATTGTGGTGAAAGATATACTGAAAGTACTTAAGGAGGATGATTTGAAGCCATGCCTCCACTGGCAGCCTATGGACACTAAATTTTTAGAAGATTCACAATATGATCTTGTTGTTGTTGATGGGAAAAGAATACTGAATCCTTTTGAGTGAACTTTTCACAGAAAGGTTAGGTGGGATTAGGTTGTTGGGTGATCAACATCATATTTTAACAGTTTCCTCCTTATTTAAGTTTTGTTTTAAAAATATTGATTTGTTATATGGTGACAAAATAGTCATTTATGAAGTTTATAATAGCTGATATAGTAGAATGGCAGTGTAGTTCTATACTTCCATAGCTATATGCAAAATTCATCATGTATTTGTCGTTCAGGGAGTTTTAAAATCAGTGTAAATTATATGATGTACGAGACATAAGTCCTTTATAATAATTTAGTTATCAAGATGAATTCAATGTCATAATATTGTCTCGTCCACACTCTCCCATCATCTTCGTCTTCTTTTATGAACATCCTCCCCTCTTTCTTTTATGTTATTCCATTTTCTGTTTTTGTCTTTGGCTGAATCATCTTTTCACTTTCTTCTTAATGAAAGTATGCATAATATAATCTACTTTTGTTGAATGAATAAAATTATAGGTAGACACTGACGAGAAAGTTTGCACAATCTGCATCATTAACATGCATGTCAAGTTTATCAACCCGCTATTATCGAACGGTTGCTAAGTATGTATGGTTATGCATTGGAGTTAGTTAGGAAAGCAAAAGATAGTGTTACTCAAGAGTATATCCATTTAGCTGGGGACTTAAGAGTAAAGTAGATTTTACTATGTCTACTTTCACTCAAGAACAAATCATTATCTATAAGGGTATGAAATATATGATATTTATAGTATTTAGGAATTAGTTAATAAGAGTTAGTTAGTAAGTTGATATTTTTGTTATTATTTTTTTGGTGGTGGTCGGGGTTTGAACCCCGAACCTTGCATATATTATGCATTGTCCCTACCAACTGAGCTAAGCTCACGATGACAAAAAAGGGTGGGAGAGGTGCAACACAAGGACTTCCTAGGAGGTCTCCCATCCTAGTACTACTCTCGCCCAAATACGCTTAACTGCGGAGTTCTGATGTTATTCTTATAAAGCTTTTAAATAGTCCTCTTTTGGATGAGGAGACGATAAATAACTTTGAATAATTAAATTTTCTGATTAGAGAATTATCTAGCTTGAAAGAAGACTGCATTTTTGAGGTAGCCTTATGTGCATTTGTGCATGGTTTGTAAATCTTTTATATCTTATCTTTCAACTTCTCTGTACCATTAAAAAAAAACTTCATTTGTTTGAAGAAAAAAAATCAACTTACCTACTAACTTACTAATTCTTAACTATTCTAAGTATTATATATTTTACATCCTCGCATGAATCCTTCATGGATTATTTGCAAGGAGTTAAAAGATAGATTAACTGAAAAACAAAAATAAGAAAATTGAACAACATAGAAGAACATGAAGGATATCATGGAAGAATAAATAAGGAAAAAGTGTGAATGAGACTGAGAGAAAAAGATTTTAGTTTATTTTTAAAAAAAAAATTATGATTTTTTTTTTAAATTGAGGAAAACATTTATTTTAGTATTTGAAATTGGATGGAGTATATGATGTGGAGTTCATGGGAAATTTAAACAACAAGTCTTGATAAAATGACGTTATTCTAAATAAATATTATGTATCTTTTATACCGTTGTTTAATTTCATACTAATTATTTAATATTGAGATCCTTTTATTTACCTTTTCAAAGTGAAATTTCCCTTTGTTTTTTTGGTTAAAGTGGCCGAAATGGCTTTGTTTTTATGTATTGAATTTGAATTTTTTTAGAATTCAAGAAAACTCTATGAGTTGTAGTTTTAATAATTATGAATGGTTTAATTCTTGAAGTTTTAGGAAATAAAGAAAAGAAGTATAAATTACACCTTTTAAATATTGTCGAACTTTTGAGAAACTTTATTTAGACTCTTTAGGGTTTGAGATTGTCAAACCTTTTGGCAACTATTATAGATGACAAGATTTTATATGGATGATATATTATGTTGTAAGTATTTTTTTTTTGGTGTTCAAAAGTTATGGAAATTATTGCAAAAACAAAGGTTGCAACGAATTTTTTCTAGAAAATATTTTAGGGTTGAACTTTGATAATTGAAGTGAGTTACTGTATTTTGTATCATTAGACCTGGGGGTTATTTGTTATGTTTAGTATGAGTTTAAAACCTTTTGGAAGTCAAGATTTTTTTTTAAGTGTTAAACTTATTTGAATTTTTTTTAATGAGAGTTGAGATTTTTAAAAGGAATGTTAACATCTATGATTTTGAAAACATGTATGTGCTTAGATAGTTTGGGGGAGACAAACTAGGTGTAGTAGATAAATGATTGAATAGTAGTGAACAATAGTTTTGAGAATCACCCCTAAAAGAATAGTTCTAATAATAATTTGAGTAAGAGTGAATCTTTATAATTAAAGGTTGAAAGTTATAGCCGGATTGAAGAACTTGTCGAGTGAGAGACGGATTATGCTTGCATAATGCAAGTTTGCTTAGTGTAATAAATCGCCGCGAGGTAAGGACACTTTTAAACTACAATGTTTATTTCTCCAATATGGAGGTGTGCATATACATGATTTAATGTGGGTACTTTTGTGTATATTTGTGTCTAAATGTGGTGGTAATTATAAATTGGTGTTTATGTAAATTGGTGATTAAATGAGGTGGTGATTATGGAAATTGGTGATTAAATGTGTGAATTGGTGATTTACTCTTATAGAGATTATAAATTGGTGTTTATGTAAATGAGCGGTTAAATGGTGTGGCGAATGCATATGGTGTAATTGTAATATGTTTGGTGTTGGTAAAAAAACAAATTAAAATTATTATGACGTTAAAATCATGTTTGCAAATGAAAAAATGCATTTAAGCTTTGAAATTATGTTGACCTTACTTCTATATATGTGGTGTACATATCCGTTCATAAATACATACATAGTAAGTGATGTAACATCTCATATTGCTTTCAGGATTGTCGACCGACCCCACAAACCAAAATGAATCTTTTCAGCGTGTTTTGTTCTCACTCGCACGGTTTCCAGGAAACTTCTCAGAGGGTCGTCCATCCCAAAATTATTCCAAGTCCAGTATGCTGAAATGTGGAGTTCTTATAGAATGGGTTGCCGAAAACAAGATTCATCTTGTTGATATAGGTAGAACCAAACAATTCTTATAAGCATTCCTTCAACCATGCAGTCTCATACCTACACGGCTTCAAGATTCCTCTCATTCTGATGTGATTCAATTTTTCCTAAAAGCTTCCGGAAGTTGGACCACTCCCAGCCCTCACCAGCCTCGAGTGTTGCATGTCCATCAAGCGGAGGCGTTACAAGTGACAATGGCGTTCATAATTGGTTGCAACCACCGTGGTGATGTCCATATTGGATAAAAGCCCCACATTCTTAAAATGGAAATTGGAGTTGTAACACCCCCATATTTTCTACACATTGTTTTTATAATTTTATTAATTTCTTCTATTTAATAATCAATTTGATGAAACAATAATAATTTAGTCATTATTTGTTTGATTAGATATTTGATGAATAAATCTTATATTAATTCCCTTTTTATTTAAATTCTGATGTGATAATAGTTATTTTATTTATAACTTTTGGAATTAGTTGTATTAGTCTTAGATGGGAAGTAGCCATGTCAATTTTGACTAAGTCAAAATCGTTGTTATTCTTTTGTGTGTTGCAAATGTATCACACGTCATTGGTTTTTAGCAAGCCTTAGTCCTTAAGTACCCTTTTGTTTCTATAACCATGAAACTAATTACTCCTATTAAATAGCATGGTTCAAACTAATTTTCCACTTATTCAAACCACTAACATGCCAACGGGACAATTTCTATCACTCTTTCTCCATGATAGACACCTTTTTTACCAATTCATTGTTTCCCTCATATTAAGTTTCTGCCTAATGCCTTGATGTTCCTATAAGATAGCTACACGTTTAAATTCATGGCTTATAAAGCTGAGATGATATCCATTATCACTATAATTTGGTTCCCAATCATATTTTATTTTAACAAACCGTAACTTGTTACTATAATTTTAATTCTTCAAAACCATCCATATGTATCATTTTCTTGTGATCCATCTTTCCTTAACTTAAATTCTTCTATTTTGCTTTTGACTTTACTACCTTTCACACATATATTATGTGCTTCCATTTTTCATTTTGAGATAATATACATTACCACTGTTTAAAGTTGGGGTGTTACATTTCTAATGATTGAAGGATTTGAACTATCATAAGGTTAGGTCATTAGCTTGACGCATGCCACTAAAAGACTATAGGCCCAATATTCGAGTATAGCGAAGCCCACTATCCGACCACATAGCCAAGGTGGTTAAGGCCCATTATAGAGATTCATATCTCTATATATGGACAACTCATTCCATCGTAAAACCTAGATCATTCATTCCGCAGAAAACACCCGACGGCTAGGTCAGAGTTCTATCAACAACAATATATATCGGAGAGGTAGATACATCAATTTTGTGCCTTGATTTTACTCATTTGTTTTGTTGATTTTATTTTAAATTGATTGCATCTATATTGCTTGGCTTGTTTTCGCCTTTTAATCTTTATTTGTTTCATCTTATCTAGATCCACGGGCGAGCCAACAAATCTAAGTTCATGGATAATCAATTTGAGCTTGATCTAATCGAAATTATCATTGTTGGTTTTTATTTCTACATCTTCTGGGTTATGCTTTCTTCTATTGTCCGTTTTTGTAATGTTGAGAATATATCTCCATCGACTGTAATTTCTTTGATTAAATTGCAACAAAGTGTTATTAACACCTCAAATATATATGTCAAAAGAGATATCATATTCTCTTCATTCAGAAGCTCGGTGATGGATAAACTACTATTGTTGTTATTGGTGATCAGCCATCACTTGTGGGTGTGACGACGATTAGAATCAAATAGCTCCTCCTCCTCCAACTACTCTAAGTGGAGTCAAAGTTGAATTGGAGCCTGCAAATAATTAATATGTATAACCAATTTTTAGTGTTTACGTGGTGAGAAACGATTTCTGCATGTAAAACTCAACACGACCTTGTATTTGGTTTGATGTTGGTATGTAAAAAAATTATATTCCAATACAATAAGACGCCTCTTACTTGATTAACAATCATATATCTAGAAGTTGGTCTAATAAGTTTTTCTTTCAATTGTGTGTTCAATTTCATGTTTTACTAGTGTTGTTTGAGAACAAAAAGTCATAATTAATTTTTTTTCTTTCCTCTAATAGAGCCTTCTCATTAAAAATTGCCAACTTTAGATTTATATATATATATATATATTATGTTTAGTATATGTATTAAAGAAAAGACGGACACTCACGTTCCTAGCTTTCCGATTTTTTTTATTGCACCAACGTTTGAAAATTATGAATGGTGTTTTTTTATGAAATTTTGATTTTGATTAAAAGTAAAAATATAAATGTTTTTTGCTTTCAAATTATAACAAATCAAACTAACTATGATTATCTACTTCAATGATACCAACAATATAACAAAAAAATATAATCTAAGTTCTTATTTTTTTTAATGACACCAACAACAATCTTTATTATAGAAAATGTTGTTTAAGGGTATAATTGAAATAACGAAAAAGTAAGTATAAATATACTCATCTTGTTTGTTAAACTTTTTAAAGGATAAAGGAAAAAAACTCGACACACACACACACACACACACACACACACACACACACATATATATATACTCATATCATGTTTGTTACACTTTTATTTTAATATTTGAATATACTCTTATCTATTTGTTATATATATATATATGTGTGTGTGTGTGTGTGTGTGTGTGTGTGTGTGTGTGTGTTGTTTGTATTGAAAGTTGATGATAATTTTAAAAGAAAAAAGTCAGGCCAAAAGAGTCAAAAGATAGCGTCGCTAATCTTTGATGGATGAAAATGACTAATGTGGTACCAAATAAACAAATTAAAGGACATATCTGCATCTTTTTTAAATATGGGACCAATATGAACCCTAAAATAAAGATAAGGAACCAAAAAGATATTTACGCCTAATTAAAAATATTCTCCCCCCTTCATCTACCCCGAACCAAACAGACCTTTAGGGGAAGGGTTATCTTTTTTCCTTTAGTGGGAAGGGTATGTTTTTTTTTTGCTATTTCTCTTGTACACCATTATTTTCATGTAACTATACATGATTAATATTATTTATTTTGTTTTTTATGTAGCATGATTTGCTGGAATTGCCACATGATTTTTTTTTTATATTGTTATCGCATTGTCATTATTTGTGAGATTTTCTCCTTGAGTTAAGTTGAACAATCATCCATTGCCTGAAGTTGGCGTGATCTTATGTTGTGGCTGGTTCCTTGAGTAGATCAAGGCTTGACACTCCCTCTTTACAACTCTATTCAAATCCTGCATTTTGTGGTTGTGTTGACTCTATCACCTCATTATCTATATTTGCACATTCATTTTCTTTCACTTGTTGCGTTCTAGCCTCCTCTTAACATGTCTCTACATTGCTCAATTTATGACAACATTTTTCACACTATAAGCATACATAATGAAGCCCTTGATATTCAAGATAAAGAGGATAAACTCTAATAGTAATATAAGTTGACAATGACTTCTCCAAGTTGCGCTCCACACAAACACAAGCAAACTTGCCCTAGAGTGAATAAATGTTAACCTATCCATATTGAGGAAAAGTCCCCATAATAATATATATTCGCCTCAAGAAAATATATTATTATAAAGCTCAATAGGTAGCCCAGGGATACAAACCAAACTGTCGCCTTACGATAAACTTTGGGCTAAATAGAAATAATGGACTCCATTGTTGAATGATCAGATAATGATATGCAATCATCTACAAACCTTTAAACATTGGATGATTACAGTTGTCCTAGTTGTTAAGAATCAACCATCATGCATACCAATGATTTGAATTTTTTGTTCTTTGTCCAACTACGTTGAAACTTGTTCTCCAAAACTCAAAACATAATTTTTTTATAGCCAAAACAGTCACCACCATTGTTTTTGAATGACATCGACCAAATGTCAAATATTTCGCCCAGAGACTGACATGTAAGACGTTATCAATTGCTTTCACCTCTTGCATATCTTCCACATTGAGATACATCAATGGTTCTTCAACTTCCTTAGCAATATATCTCATGTTACTTCATTAGTATGTCTCTATATGTAGAGTTGTCATCATTTCTTTGTGCTATGGCTGAGAAGGGCTTCCTCTTGTCTCAAAACCCTTGCAGACACAATTGTCGTCATTTTCGAAACCTTTATGATTGATCTTTAACTCGCAAAATTGTTTTTTCCATATTATTTAACACACCCATTTTGCTTACGACTCTGGTTAGCGAAAAATAGAGAATATCAAATAGATTTACGTTTGTTGAAATGATACATGTACAATCTTTCCTGCCAGATTAAGAATTTAGGCAAAATGGCGCCATTTCGCCACCCGCTACAACCACATTCAACTGCACTTCACCGCATCACACCTACTCCAACCGTCATCTTCAATAATAGCAAGATCGTTATCTGGAGATTAGTCACTTTAGTCCCTGAATAGGAAAGGAGTCATCACTTAGTCCCTGAATGCAGAAAAATTGCAAAATAGTCCTTGAATGTAGACTCTGTTAGTCAATTTAGTCCTTGAATGCAGACTCCGTCGATTAATTTAGTCCCTGAATGTAGACTCCGTTTGTCACTTTAGTCCCTGAAATTGACCAACAGAGTCTACATTCAAGGACTGTTTTGCAATTTCTCTGCATTCGGGGACTAAAGTGACTACTCATTTCCTATTTAGGGACTAAAGTGACTAATTTCCCGATCATTATCTAACAAAATATAGATTATTCTAGAGACAATCAATCATCACAAACACATCAATAAGAAAACACCAATCAAACCCATGCTTCAATCACTCCTACACTAACTTCCACACTAAGGAACCGTTTTGCGGGGCTTTTTTACGGTGTAAAAACTACTTTAAAACAAAGTTAAAATAAAGGTCTTTAAGAAAGAAGCTAAAACTGCTTGGTTTCTTTATTTATTTATTTTTAGTTGTAAAGCTATTTTTAAGTTAAAAGTTGTTTGACAAACTATTGTACAAAACTTTGATTTTTTTTTTGAGGTTTTGGTTTCCGGGGTTTGAACCCCAGACCTTGTATATATTTATGCGTTACCCCTATCAACTGAGCTAAGCTCACGAGGACAAAACTTTGAATGTATTATGAATTAATATACTAAATAAAAAAATGTTTAAAATATTTTTTGAAGGGAAAAAATGTTTAAAATTTAAAAGATATTTTATTTACAAATACTATATTTACTCAATGACGTTTATTTTGTGTAACATGAATACAAATTTGTATCATCATATAAATGACTTGTTAAATATTTGAATATGAGAAATAATTTAAGGAGACTCAAATAATAACATAAATAATATCAAAATAGTTGGTTTTTTCTTTTCCAATTATACTCTATAACAAATTTCGTTATAAGAATACCATATTTTTGGTGGCATTCAAAAAGATAAGAATTTTTGTTGTATGATATTATATTTGTTACATTGTTGGTGTCATTGAAAAAGATATGTTTAAGTTTTTTTGAATAAGAAAAAGATATGCATAGTTTGTTACAATATAAAGGTGCAAACTATATATAAGTATAATTTTTTTAGGCATCTATACTTGTACTTTTAATTGAAATCAAAATTTTATAAAAATAATTATATGCATCAACACTAAAAATAAATTATACGCATTAACGTAACAAAAAAACCGACAGACAGACATAAAGTATTACTCTAAACGCTAATGTGTGTGTGTATATATTTGCGAGGTTGAAGAATGGAAATAAAAATATTTATGAGGTTGTGATGATTAAATGATATTGAAATTAAATATATAAGTGATAAAAAAGATAATAAAATTCCTTTTAAAAAAAAGATAGTAAAATTAAATGGACTTTCCTTCAAAAATAAAATAAAATTGACCGGATCAAAAAAATAAAAAAAAATAAAATGGAAGAAAAAAATAAATTGAAATATAATATTAAAAAATAAAAGAAAAAGTTGTCAGCGTGAGTTGAAGAGATGTGCTTGTGAAATAAATTGTCGAGAAGTAGTTTTTTGAAGTAGCATTCAACAACTTTTGGTCAAAGCTCATTCCATTCAATTTTATGCATTCTAAAAAAAGTATTTTTTTTAGAGAAAAAAGTACTTTTTTCGAAGGTACTTTATTGATATTGTGTCTGGCCTAGCTTCTACTTAAAAATGTAGAGAAGCTGAAAAAAAAAGCCGGCCCAAAACGGTACCTAACTCCATCACACACAATCACTCCTCCTCCAACAAACTCAACACTATTTAGCGTGTGTTTGATTCTACGGTGGCAAAAATTAATTTTTATTGAATTGATTTTGTACAATTGATTTTAGTTAAAAGTGAGTTGATTTTAAAGTGATTTATGTTTGAATACCTTAGCTACAAAAGTGATTTGTATGAAAGATGTTCTTTGATTATTTTGTGTCAAAATTGCTTTTAGATATGTAAATTACTAAAATGGGTTTTAACATGTATATATGTAGATCACTTGTTTCCTTTATTTATTTATTTATTTATTTAATAAGGACAATAAAGACAATAGTGAAAAGATGTATAAAAGCTATGATTTTGGGCTTCAACTAGAATCGAGTTTGGATGGCAGAATTGCTTTGCTTTGTATCATCCAAACAACATGAAAAAATTATGGAATCACGTTTTTCATTAGAAACGCACATTTAAGCCATTTGGACGTGAATCCAAACACATACTTAACCACTACCATTTCCAAAGAAGAAGGGAAAAAAAACCAAAATCTTCACTCGCTTTCAATTCTCAAACCCTAATTTCACTCTTCTCCTTCACAATCGGTAACATGCATTCTCTCTTCTAAACCTAAAATCAACCATTTATCATTTAATTTCTCATTCTATCGAATTTCTATGATTTTGCAGTTTTCGCATAGTGTCATCAATGGATTCATCGGTTCAGTTGTTACCAGCTAAACACTCAGCTCCAGATGGTATATCATTCTTCATTTTCTTCTCTCACAATTTTGATTTTAATTTTTATTTTTTTTACTTGAAATGTAGCTTAACTATTGATCATCATTGTTTTTTTTTTCCAGCTGAATTTTTGTTTTTATTTTCATCTATTTGTTAATGGTGTTGTAAATTTTAATTGTTTTTTTTTTTCTTTTCATGAAAATCAACTTTTTCCTTTTAATGTAAATTGATTATGGGTTTGAGCTTTTGAGTTGAATCGCCAGTGTTCATGCATGTTGGACCCATATTTTTTTTATGTGATTTCATTTTTTTTACCGTAAATGAGTTGGATTAAAATATGGTATATGATATAACATAATAGCGTCGTTTGATCCATGTAGTCAAGACCACTTAGTGGATAAGGCATGGTTGTTGTTGTATTTAATTTTTTTTCTTTCTTGAAAAGATTATGTTTGGCCCTGTTTTGATGAACACCTTATTTGCAGTTTATAGCACAAGCGCTTATGTATATGCTTACATAACCTTTTTTTTATAGCAAATGATAAAATGAAGTTACATTGTTTTTGTTTACTCCCTTCGGTCTCAATTATAAGCAATATTTCACTTTTTAGGTTCATTGATTAACCGATGTATTTGGTCTATATGACAGACCAGATACATTAGTTATTCAATGAATCTAGAAAATGTTTGTTTGTTGCTTATATTTGGGACTGGTGGGAGTATGCTATAAGCTGTTTTCATAAGTTATCCCAGAAAAATTATGAATATAAACCGGAAAAAGCTTATGAAAATGTCATAACCTGTTTTCAAAAGTTCTCCCAAACAGCCTCAAAACTTATGCCAGTAGATATACTCAAGTAAGCCAATCCAAACAGGCCTTTTATATTATTATCATAATGTTATACGGTCTATGTTTTGGTAAGAAAAATTGCCTATATTTAGTTATGTGTTAATTGTATGCGCAACCCTTTTTTTTTGGAAATGTGTTGGGAACCCTTTTTGTTACTGCCTGACCTTTCAGTCCACTCCTTTTTACATGCACGACCGTTCACTGGTTGGAGGTAGTAGTAATGTTCCTCCAATGACAAAATGACTCAAGTCGGTTTCAGGTGAACCGAGGGTTTTTCACTTTCTAGGCTGAGAAGTGAAAGAATATGCACGAAGCAATCCACTTGTTTAGACGGAGGGTTTTAGAGGGGAAATGGGAACTGAATGACTGGATAATTTTTTTATTATAAACAAACATGTATTCACTAATTTAAAAAATTTAGAATTAAAGGAAAAAAATGACATTAAAATTCCTCCAGTGCTTGAATTGGAGGGGGAGGGGCTGAGAATCCTGTGTTATGAAATGTTGGCTTTGAGTGTATACCACTTTGATTTGATTCTGTGGGGACCTAATTGTTCCCATATCCTGACCTTCCTGCTAAAAACACAAAAAATGGTGGGTTCAAACCCCTTTATTTTTTATTTATTTATTGAACCGTTTATATGGATTGACGAGCTGCTGAATGGAGTTGAAAACCGGTGTTGTCCTTGGTAGCGTCATGTTTAAGTTTTAGTCCAATTGAATTATATAAGCCTTTAGAATATTTTCTCTTGTTTGTACTTGTAATTAGCTTCCTTAGGATGAATGCACAGATGCACATGTTGGAACATGTGGAGTTGCACAATATTCCCATTCAATATATAACACTTGAAAGAGATGCCTTTAGTTTATAAGTATCGTTTATGTCACCTATTCCATTAATAAATATATGTACTTATTAATGGATTTCTAATTGTTTAGTTTTTTAGTTTATCTGAAGCAAAATATGCCTTAATGGGCATTTGTATCATGTCAATTCTAATCCATTTCATTTTCTCCAGGTATTTCGTCTGAGGAAGGATGCAAAAAACTTAAGTTATCAAGTGATGGTTTGCCATGTTCAGCACAAGCTAAGGTTGTTGATTACAGTAATCCGTATGCAATCACAGAAGTTTTAAATAGTTTAGAGGGTGGAGAATATGGTAGTGTGACAAAGGATATTGATGCCCTTATAACCCGAAAAATGCAAGTGTTAGGCCCCTACTTTGCTAAATATCCTACCCTTATTGATCGATTCTTGAAAGTGGTGACAGATCAGGATGAAAAAAGTCACCACTCAGATCAAAATGTCATAGATTTGGATGAGGAACAAATTCAAAGGGATGTTAGGGCACCAAAAAGAGAAAAGGATGTTCCTGCGGCACCATGCCCTGTTGTTATAATTGATTCAGACGAGGAGGATGATAGGGATCAGAAGTCTTTTCATGCGTATCATGAAGTTGTTTTGCCAAAACGGCAGTCTCCTGCATTAAAAATGATTGTAAGCTTTGCCCTGCTTTTATTTTTGGAGTATATAATTTTTTGGAATGTGCCTTGCCCTGCTTTTGTAATCCTTAAAAATATACCTTTATTTGGGTTGTATATCCCTTCTGGGGTCATTTGACTGAACTAATGTATTTCATTTTATCATTTGTGGCACAAGAGTTTTTTAAATTCACAATTGACCCGTCTTGAATTTTTATCTTTTTCTTGATTGTTTTTTTTCTTAACCTAAATGTTGCACCTTTTGTCTTAAGTGTCCCAGTTCCAAAATCATTTACTGTTTTGCTAAACTTGAATCTTCCATTACAATATACAATTTCTGGTACCTTGTTGCTTTGTATTTATGTAAATTATAAAGTTGAAAATGAAAAATAAAATAATGTATGTTTGGATTTATATTTATTTAAATGCCATGTTATTTCCACCTTCCTTTTTTTTCTTTACTCCTATGATGCTGACAGAACCCTGAGTTCCTGTACATGTGTTGGCCCAATTGTTGGGCCCAATCCACACAAGCACAGCTTCTAGAAGCCAGTAGAAGCTGTGGGAATACAAACAGTCATAATAATTATTGGAATTTAGGCAGAAGTGCAGTTACTGAAGAGAAGGAAGCCTAGAAGGTTAGTCATTAAGAAGAGAATTTCAGTTATAAAAGAGGGGGGAGTCTAGTCTAGAGGTAAGGCATTCAGAAAGTTGCTAAGAGTTGTTTAGGAGAGAAGTTCTCTCTGGTCTAGGAGCTTAGCTCTGGTAGGAGTTCTCTGAACTCTAGTTAATCCTTTCAATTTTCTGTTTTTCATCTTTTTAAGAGCTTTGAGCTCATGTTAAATAAATACAGTGTTACTTTCAAATCTCGGGGTTCTATCAGATGCTATGGAACATGCCATAGTTGTTGAAAGACGAACAATATACAAGGTTTCCATTTAATTTTCAGAACATATTGATGAACTTTTTCCATAGGGATCGTTAGATGCTCATAAAAGTAGATTCCTTTGTAAGATTTTGTGTATCAGGATTAAAATTCATAGCTGCTTT
Source organism: Medicago sativa (assembly GCF_051527215.1). Taxonomy (NCBI): domain Eukaryota; kingdom Viridiplantae; phylum Streptophyta; class Magnoliopsida; order Fabales; family Fabaceae; genus Medicago; species Medicago sativa. The sequence continues at coordinate 29,221,834 of NC_140756.1, read as the reverse complement.
TCTTGAGAAGATTCATGTCTTTCTTTTACAATGCAATTTGTTTCATTGACGCAGAGCATTAAGGTATTTTTTTATTTTTCATTCTATCTAGCAGACCCCACGTAGTGGGAAAAGGCTTTGTTATTGTTCTTGTATCTAGCCGACCCCAAAATGGGAAAAGGAATATTATTATTGTTGTTTCACTAACATCCTTTCCTATTCTCTTGCAACAATTCTTTACAGGGATATCATCCTCCCAATGCTTACAATGGAGAAAGTTCAGATCTAAAATTTGAAACAAGTCTGCCTCCTAATGCATACTATGGAGAAAGCGCGGATAAAAAATTTGAAAAAAAACTGCCTCCTAAAGATAACCCAAGGAAAGATAAAGGTGTTTATCTTGGTGTACAAGAGGAAGATGATAATGTGGTTGATGCTGAAGATGACGGGCTAGAGGATATTTGGAGGGAGATGTCAATGGCAATAGAAACTTCTAAAGTGCGGTTACATTTTTTTATTTGACTTTTCAATTATAACAACTATCTTTGTCAAGTAGATTTTTCCCCTACTCGTTTGGGTCATTGTTTCATAATATGTCATCTGCAGTACTTCCTTAATAGTTATCTTTTAAGGATTCTGAGACAACTCATCTTCCTTGTTCAGATAAGGGGGAAATGGAAAAATGGGCTATTTTGTGGGGGTATGAATTGATATATAAAGAATTGTGACACCGATTCCTTCTTTCGATGGAGTTGTTACTAATTAACATGAATATCTTTTGATTTATAAAGCGGACTACTTAATTTTGTTAGTGTTCACTGAAAATGGTCTGTATTTCAATAAGCTTTATTAGTATAGGGTATATGTAGGTATATATGCTGGTGATCATACTGTAGTTAATATAATGCATATTGCATGTGATTTTATGTCTTGCAATCTTCTGAATTATGATGTTTGATTATTTTGCTCTTTCATTCAGCCTTTCTTTCTCTCTGTTATGCTTGTTATATGCATGTTAATTGTAAAGCTTCTGTCAAATTTTACATTGTTAGTAAGCTTTTGTTCTCTGCTCAAGAAAATAGCTTGTATACATATCTTGGTAATTTAACTCTAAGAGCATTTGGAGTGTTGTTTCTATTACTAAAACCTGAGATATGTGAATTTGCATTTGCTGTTCTTTGCTTTTTTATCATTGTTCTCTATCTTATTGATCTTTTTTTTTTTTTTAAACTTTGAATTTTACTCATCATAGTATCTCTTAGAGTTCTTTTGGGATTAATTTAGTTTAATTGCACTCCTACTAGGATGTTTCTGCAGATCCTCCGCCCGAAGAAGAGGAAGAAGATGCTGACTGCGATCACTCTTTTGTTCTAAAAGACGATCTTGGATATGTTTGTCGTGTTTGTGGGGTTATTGATAGAGGAATTGAAACCATATTTGAGTTTCAATACAAGGTTAGACACTTGTCTATGCACGAATGCTTTTTTGGTCATAAATCTTCTAAGAACATCGCAAATGCATGCGTTGAGTTTTAAAGTATGTGTCTTAAAGTTAGATGCATAGTTTGCCTATGCATGAATGTTTTTTTGGTCATAAATCTTCTAAGAACATCGCAAATGCATGAGTTGAGTTTTAAAGTATGTGTCTTAAAATTAGATGCATAGGTTGAATATTTCAACAAGGCATAATAATATGAAGAGTGAAACAGTTAGAATTTAGATACTTGTTGTGTTAAATAATCTCCTCTGTTGTGGGAAAAGTGGTGGTTTTATCTGATTTGATTCAGTTTTGTAAAACATTCAGGAACCTCTTAGTCTTACCCAACCAAAATAATATAATAGCACATTAGGACATATTATGGCCTGGGTTAATTGCTTTGAAAAGCAGTTTCTTCATGATTCTCATTATATATGTTCTGGACTAATATTTGTGATACTTGTAGTTGGGGCTAGCAAATGTGTACAACTGATTTATTGTTATTTATTACCGTATCAATTTTGTTGAAGGTTAAAAGGAGCACCAGGACTTATATGTCCGATTCGTCGAAAGCCAAAGAAAAAGTGGATGCGTTTGGAGTGAAGATTGCTGAAGAAGATTTCTTGGTAACTGACATATCAGCCCATCCTCGGCATGCTAATCAAATGAAACCGCACCAAGTTGAAGGATTCAACTTTCTCGTCAGAAACTTGGTGGGAGACCATCCCGGGGGATGCATCCTGGCTCATGCTCCAGGATCGGGAAAGACTTTCATGATTATCAGTTTCATGCAAAGTTTTCTAGGAAAGTATCCCAATGCTCGACCTCTAGTGGTGCTTCCCAAGGGAATATTGTCGACTTGGAAGAAAGAGTTTCAAACGTGGCAAGTGGAAGATATACCGCTCTATGATCTATACACTGTGAAGGCTGACAGCAGATCTCAGCAACTGGAGGTGTTAAAACAATGGATGAATAACAAAAGTATCCTTTTCTTAGGATACAAACAGTTTTCTTCCATTGTGTGTGATAATAGTAATAACAATGCATCAATATCATGCCAAGAGATATTGCTTAAAGTTCCCTCAATTCTCATTTTAGATGAGGGACACACTCCAAGAAATGAGAATACAGATATGGTACAGTCCCTTGCCAAAGTACAAACACCTAGGAAAGTTGTATTGTCTGGAACTCTTTATCAAAATCATGTTAGGGAGGTTTTCAATGTTCTCAATCTTGTGAGGCCGAAGTTTTTAAAGATGGAAACATCTAAGCCTATCGTCCGACGCATTCAGGCTAGGGTCCATATACCTAGCGTGAAACGCTTTGACGATTTGGTTGAGAATACATTACAGAAGGACCCAGATTTTAAAAGGAAAGTTGCTGTAATTCATGATTTGCGTGAGATGACCAGTAAAGTTCTTCACTACTACAAAGGCGATTTTCTTGACGAGCTTCCTGGCCTGGTAGATTTCACTGTGGTGCTCAAACTTACGCCCAGGCAGAAGATTGAAGTTGAGAAAGCAAAGAAGATGTATATTAGAAAGTTCAAATTTTCTTCTGTAGGCAGTGCAGTGTATCTGCACCCAAAGTTGAAGCCAATTGCAGAGAAATGTGATGAAAATTCCATATCTGATCATATCATGGATGATTTTATAGCAGACCTTGATATGAGAGATGGAGTCAAATCAAAGTTCTTTCGCAATATGCTGAACCTATGTGAATCAGCTGGGGAAAAACTTCTGGTGTTCAGTCAATATCTATTGCCTTTGAAATATTTGGAAAGGTTAGCCATGAAGTGGAAGGGTTGGAGTCTCGGAAAAGAAATCTTCGTGATTTCAGGAGAATCTTCCGCTGAACAAAGAGAGTTTTCAATGGAGAAGTTTAACAATTCACCTGAGGCAAAAATATTTTTTGGCTCAATCAAAGCATGTGGCGAAGGGATTTCATTGGTTGGGGCATCCCGTGTCATCATCTTGGATGTTCATCTCAACCCATCTGTTACTCGTCAAGCTATTGGTCGTGCTTTTCGGCCAGGACAGAAAAAGAAAGTCTTTGTGTATCGTTTGATAGCTGCTGATTCTCCAGAAGAGGAAGATCACCATACTTGTTTCAAGAAGGAGTTAATCTCAAAAATGTGGTTTGAATGGAATGAATATTGTGGTGACCGTGCATTTGAAGTTGAAACACTTGATGTCAAAGAATGTGGTGATCTATTTCTCGAGAGCCCGTTGTTAGGGGAAGACGTAAAAGCTCTGTATAAAAGGTTAGACCCCTTTTATTTACCTTTTTGCATATCATACGAAAATATGACATTTATATTTTCCTAATTCTTGTTTTATTTGTATTTGTCAGGTAACATGTGGGCATTCAAACAAGCTAAATTCAATATCAAATAGAGATGGAATATTTAAAGGTAGATGTGACAAAATTTAGTCCTTGTAGTTTTTTAGTTCTAGGTTCTCATATATACTCAACAGGATTGATTACTTTTTCTTTGTCTAGGAGTTTCGGAAAAGACTATGCTCTTAGCTGACTTATTCACAAGTCTTCCGCAGGAACACTAATGACAGTCAATCAGAGTGTGGCAGTCACAACTTACATTGAACTGTTATAGCTTTTTATTTAGATTAAGACCAATGTAGAGAGTTGCAAACTGAATTAGTTGTCTGTCTTTACGTCTTAGATAGTCACAACATACAGTGAACTGTTTAGGGATTGGGATGGAGACATGTAGAGTGAACTGTTTTAATTTTCTGAACTTGTTTGCGTTGCAGAAATCCTCTGCTCTGACATTGCTATTGCTTCAACTGTTCAGAAAAATGTTTTAAGTTCTGTATATATTGGTTGAGTTGCTAAGATGAAGGTTGTCTTTCTTCAGAAAGTTATAAGAAAAGCCTCCTACTTTCTTGGTTCTGATTTCAGCTTGATGACCAAAATATAAATAAAACTTATTTTTTCTGTAGCAATTTTACAAGAGCTGTCAAAACGGATTACCAAACCTGTTTAGGGCAGGTCCTAACTGGTTCGTGTTATCAGGCTGGGCTTAACAATCCTAGTTAAATACGGGCTCTAAAATTAGAGAATTTCTTGTCAACCCTACTCATCTCTTGCTCGCTTTCCAAATTTTTCATTTTACCCTTGGAAAATTGCTTTTTTGACAATGAAAGTTTCCTAGTGACACAAGTAAAATACTAAAATGCCCCCAGCGGTTGTTAACAACCGCTTTGCAAAACGCCGGTAGTTAACTGCCGCTGGCACTCAGCAAAATTGCTTTTTCTCTCTGTTCTCTCTCATCTCTATTCTCTAGATATATAACACTTCTCTGTTCTCTCTCATCTCTAATCTCTTTTCTGTTCTCTCTGCAAAATTTATATGTCGGGTTATTTGGGTTTACTACCTTTTTCGTGACAAGGAGAAAATGCTTCATTCTGCAACTGGGGTTTTACACCAAGTTGGAAATAAACAACTTTTGAGCAAGCTAGCTCAGTTATTTAATCTGCATGTTTTTTCCAAATTACTAGTCGAAACTAGAAATGGAACAAGTGCTAATTAAGAAAACACAACACAAACTACTACAAATTTTAATCCAACCAGATTTTCTTCATTCCCACACGGTATATATATAACCCATTGAATTGAAGTTGAAACATCTGAAAAATCCAAACCCACCCAGGTTGCTTTTGAATTCCAATTGTAGCTGAAAATCAATCCTAATCTTTCAAAACCAAAAGCTCTCCCAAAAAAGACCATCTGCAACGCAAACCGTGAACCTGAAAAAAAGTCAAAACACAATAAAAAGAAAAAATTGCAGTAAGAATAAAACAGAGAGAAACTCAATTGAAATTTTAAGAACTGGGTATTGAAGGTAGAACCTGAAAGTTTGGATTATTTTTATCAGTCTTCCAATCAATGGCGAGAGTCGGAGGAAGCAGAGGACGGTTTATCGGTTACGCCGTCGTGTTCCTCTTCACCCTGAATTCGTGCTGGTATGCGAAAGCCTGAGAGAGAACAGAGAGAAAAAGCAATTTTTCAGCGGTAGTTAACTACCGCTGAGTGCCAGCGGCAGTTAACTACCGGCGTTTTGCAAAAGCGGTTGTTAACAACCGCTGAGGGCATTTTAGTATTTTACTTGTGTCAATAGGAAACTTTCATTGTCAGAAAAGCAATTTTCTTACCCTTGTTTGGATTATATAATTTGAAGCATTTTATACTATTTGACATTATATAATCCAAATCATCTAAAAACTCAAAAGTCCATGTGTTTTGCATTAAATTATTGTGTGTAATTCCTGTTTCAAAACCTTTTGGATTGATTATATAATCCGAAAAGCAAACTAAACGTGTTGAACCCCCCATTAGACCAGGTTTTAACCATAATGGTGGTCATAATATTGACACATTCTGTATTATATAATTCGAAGAAGTAAAATATGTGTTTGAACTGTGTAAATCCATATTGTATCAACATGGAGACCTTACTTATTTGTCCAAAAAGCGTGTACTCATTTGTAAATCTTAGCTGATTTTGAAACACAAACCAATCTAACGTAACAAGTTTAAATTTGAGGCTGGTTTTCCTAAAAAATGAAACTGAAATATTTTCTCAACTGAAAATAAATTCAACAAAGCATAGAAATTGAACATGGCACAACACTTATTCACGTTAGCATAAATCACACACAATCAATGTTCAAATCACAACGAAAATATCTCGTGGGCATGTATTTAGGCCACAAAAAATCAAACTTTTTTTAAGGGACAAAAAATAAAACCTGGCCACCAAATTTCTCATTATAATGGTTTATATTCAAAACATTTTTCAAGCACCCAAAGCGAGAATCATACCATTTTTCTCTCAAAAAAAAAAAAAAAAATTCAAAACATTTTTCCAACAAAATTTTCACTCCATTTTAAAAGATATAATGAGAACAAATGATCATTAATTTATATGAGTTAAAATTCCATTGATGCTATGTAATTCAAAAGACTTATACCAAATTTTAACCCTTAATTTTAATTGTTCTTGCGGTTCAAATTATATAATAAAAGAAAGTTTAAATTACACCATGAGTCTTTTAAGTTTGAAGTTTGTAACAAATAGGTCATTTATGTTATTTGGTCACGTATTTTCAAACGGTTTCAATTTAGTCCATCTGTTAACCAAATGTTACAAAAACGATGACGTGACATTACTTTTTTGTATGATCCGGTAGTTAAGGAGTTGACATTAGCCACATCAGATCACAAAAACACTGCGTTTGACCCACCAACATGTCAAATTACGTGTGACCAAAATAACTTAAAACATATCTGTTATAAACTTCAAATTTAAAAAACACCTCCTTGTGTAATTTAGCCTAAAAGAAATTGATAAAACACATAGCAGCTGATGCGAGATCTCGTTCGAAAAGTTCTTGTATCAACGATGCGAGATCTCGTTCGAAAAGTTCTTGTATCAACGAAAAAGCCTTACAATCTCTGAGAGATAATTGAAACCACTAATTGCCTAATAATATAAACATCGATAATCAAGCAAACCTCAATTCTATACGTAGATTCTACACCAGTAATATCTTTGAGATTTAGGCCAACACCAATTTAAGTCATTGTTCGGTGGCAACACTAAAAGAATTGAGATGTCAAGAATCTTTGCTATTCTAAAATCATAATTGATTCCTAAGGTTTTTGAATTCTGCTCTTTACCCAAATTGTTTTGCTCATTCCCAAAGTAAATGACCAAAATACCCCTACGCATGTTAACTCACGCTAGTGTTAAATTTGTGTGGGTTAACTCATGCTGCGCTGCGTGACTTAAGTCACGCAGAAAAACACACTAAAACCCAACGTGAGTTAACTCACGCTGGTTTTGTTTCATCTGAATAACCCTAAGCTTTGCACTTCTACTTCTGCGGTTCAAGTTCTCTTCTTCTGACGGTGTGATTGGTCTTTTTGTGAGAATAATTCCATTTGATCTATGCATTACTTGTTTTACCCATGCTTCTTTTTCTTTGATTTCATCAATCATCTTCCTCAGATCACTACTGCAGCTCTCCCCTTCTCCCATTTCTTCATTCCCTTTAATTATATTAAGAAATGTTCGCTTCACAATTCTGTCCTCCAAACTGTGAAAGGATATGACAGCAAGGATGCTGATCACGTGCATGCAAATGAATGCTAGAGGACACCTCCAACTTCAATGTCATGCATGCTTGCACTGCAAACACTTGTCAACTTTTGGGCAGCTCAGCCTCAAATGAAATACCAAAACAAGTTCATTTTATTATATAAAGGCACATGTTAGATTTTTTTTTAACACTGAACTTACCATGCCATTGATTAATCGATTATCCTCATCACATGGCTTCATTAATGAGTACAATCACATAGTACAAGTCCAAAAGGTGTGTGAAAAAATTGGATACGATGAAACAAAACCAGCGTGAGTTAACTCACGCTGGGTTTTAGTGTGTATTTTTCCGCGTGACTTAACTCACGCAAATTTTGTTGTTGCGGATGACCGGAAAATAATTAACCTGCAAAAATAACAAACTGTGAAATAAACCTGAGGCGTGACTACGTCACTGGACTAAGGAATTATCCGCAGAATTGCGCAACTCCCCCAGAATACAACAGGTTCCTCTCGGTGGTAATCGTACCGAGGCTATCAAGACACGAGAAGTTTACACAGATAGTAACTCAGACACCTAGTATATTTGGAAAATCAAAGAAAGAAGGGAAGCACCAAATATTTTCTGTGTGTATCGGTGAAAGCACATTTTTGAGTTTATTAATATAGAAAGAATATATTTTCCCGTTGAATAACCGTTTCTCCCCCATTAAAGGAAATTATTATATATATTAATAATAAGTAATGAAATTATTTTTAAGATGGAGCAGATTCGGTTACTCTTTTAAGGAAATCAGAATCACACATATGCCAATATCAAGTCAAATTCATATTTTACACTTAATGGCATATAACGTTTCCTTAATTTTAATAAGTATCATGTAGGTAGAATAATTCAAAAAGAAGTTCCACAAATCATGTAAAATACCAGCGTGACATATACTGTCAATATGAGCTTCTTATGCATAAGTCAACAAAGTTAATTATTCTCAATAAAATTAATTAAAACATTTATTTATAATAAAATAAAATAAAATAACTTTTGAAATATCTCAAATATACAACAAATTTAACACCAATATGAGTTAACTCACATAGCGTGAGTTAACATACATAAGAGTATTTTGGTCATTTACTTTGGGAATGAGCAAAACCGTTTGGGTAAAGAGCAGAATTCAAGGTTTTTTTCTCTTCTTTTTTTGAGTTTGGAAGGGAAGGGAGAGAAGGGGTTTGAAAAAAAGGAATGACCAAGCGGAGGAAATAAATGACATTGAGAGAGGAAGACATTGGGGGTTCATTTTTCTTCATAATACAAAATTCACCACTAAATAATTGTATTGCAAGAGGATTTTTTTTTTTCCGGGGGGTTGTTGGAGGGTTTACATCAATTCTTCAAATTTAATATACTTAGTTATAATACTTTTAAAATAAAAAATATATTAATCAAAAACATTAATTTATCATTCTCTAAAAAATTACCCCTCTAAAAAAATGTGTAAAGATTCTCTTTTGAGCACAAGATGTGCTAAGGAAGAACAACAAAGTTCAAATACAACATTTTATCAATAAGAAGAAGCAAAGTAAAAACATCTAATCAACGTCAGTCAGTATTTTATTGTGCATTATTTGTAGTGGTTGAATACACTTATCATTAACTTACTACCAACTTACCAGCCATTGTATCAAAGGAAAAGCCTTACAATTTCTAAGAGATAACTGGAATCACTAATTGCCTAATATTATAAAACATCGATAATCAAGCAAACCTCAATTCTGTATTGTAGATTCTACACCACTAATTGTTTTGAGATTTAGGCAAACACCCCTTTAAGTCATTGTTAGGTGGCAACCTTAAGGGTGTGTTTGGATGGAGGATTTATGAGGGGAAGAGATGAGAATGCTTACTTTTCTTTTTTAAATTACAGACATCATAAAATGATTTTTAAAAAATTGATTTAACAACATGATAAATGATCAAATTTAAAAACAATTAATTAATTTAAAAAAACATTTTACATTGTTAGTAATTTATAAAATAAAAGTGAGCCCTATCATCCTAAACTCTCAATCCAAACACACGCTAAAATAATTGAGGTATCAAGTATCTTTGCTATTCCAAAATCATAATTGATTCCTGAGGTACCAAACTCTCGAACAAGATCCACGGATGTGTTTTAGTTTGTTTTTTTTTTGTTGATATAATTTGAACCGAAAGATCAATTTAAATTAAAGGTTGAGATTTGGTGTAAGTCGTTTGATTTACACTTGGTGTGATCATAACTAACTAACCACACACATGGGTGTGCAAATTTTTTGGTTAACCATATCCAAATCAATAATCAAACTAGCTCGTATTTTAAAAATACATACATATATACATGGTACACACAACTTAAATTTTGGTGGCAGCAGAGGTTTGTTCAAAAATTAAACGGTGGGTATATCTTGCTCATTTTCTAAAAAATTGGTAAAAAAAGAGGTTTTAAAATTCCAACATTTGCTGGGACATTTCATAAAATCGTTTATCATAAAAAAGACTATTTTACATACATAATTACAACAAAACTCATGTGAATTAGACAAATTTCAAAGTAGGTCTTACTCAATCATTGGATTTGATGATAGTCAGTATTTTTATTGTGCATTATTTGCAACGGTTGAATACACTTTATCATTGACTTACTACCAACTTACTGGCCATTGCAACTTAGGCTCAATTTTCATTTAGAACAGGTTTTTCTTAAATAAGAGGTTTGGTTCTATGTGGCTTGTCATCTTGTTTTATGTTTACATAATTTTTTTTGTAAAAAAGGAGCAAATGAAGAACCAAATGCATACCCTAGATATATTAATTTAAAATAAAAGGTTACAACAGTCTGGGAAGACATAAATCTGACTTAGTGACAACAAAAAACAGACAAGCAATAGAAACAATCCAAAGGGTGTTACAGTCCAACCGAAAATGGTCCAAAACCACAAACACATAAACATGCACCACCAACACAATTTAACAGGCCCGTGTACGGAACCAAAACCAAATTACAAAAACAAGAGTAACGCACACGAGCAAGAACTAACCATATACGACTTCATACTAATTTGAACCTTTGCATAATGGTAGGGAACCCGATCGCCAACACAATAATGAATCCACTACCAACAACTCACTTTAACAAAGAAAAAGTAAGCTAACACAACCATTTCAAGATCAATCATTTAAATTCTCCGACGCGTGAAAAAGTTCTCGACACACGGACCACACGTTCATCACACTCATCACCAAGAAAACTGGAACTAGCACCACCACAAAACTGTTGCGAGTTAAGAAGGAGGCAATGGCGATCCGTCAGAAGGAAAAACCAGGTGAAGGTGGAAGGTGGCAACTGGTTTCTTGGTTAGCAAGAGTTATGTGTAAATATTTAATATCATTGCTCTCTTCTATTTAATATATTAGTCGATAAATAATTTGCTAATCATCTATATGTATCTACCTGTCTACCATATATCTATTATATACTTTAGAAAATAAATAATCAACACAAAGACAATATTAACCTCATTTAGCTAAAAAACCTTTTTTTTTTGTGTAAAAAAAACTCTTGCACATTTTTATTCATTCTAAAAAGTGAGAAACTATCATTTTCCAACTTTGTCTTCTTTTTTGTATGTGGCTTCATTGTTTTCATATTATTTTTTGAAAATGAGTCACTGGAGTATCATTGAAATTTACAATCGTAATTCGAGACAATTGTTTTTTACTAATCAATTAATTTTGTGTGTGTATCTTCTATGTAGAAATGAGAATAATTATAATAAAATATTAATTATAATTTTTTTAATAAAAATCATACATGGGAAAAATATGTCACTAAATGGTTATACACTAAATGGTTATACAAATTAGTGTTTATTTTAATATCTTCGACATAAATAAGAGAACAATTATAATTTACCAATTAATTTTTTTTACGCGTCATTATTTTAAATTTGTTTTTCTAGATATGAGTCACTAAATAATGATGTTGACGCGTATAATTCACACACAAGACAACTATTTATCAATAATCAGTTATATAATATTTTTTTATATCTTCTAAATAAAATTGAGAATAATTATAATATAGTAATTATAATTTATTATAAAAATCATCGAATGGATAAATATTTGTCACTACAGAATTACTTATATTTTTCAATATCTTTGATATAAAAAAGAGGATAATTATAATACATTAATTATAATTTTCGTAGACTTCATTATTTTCACGTTATTTTTATCTAAACGAGTCTATAACGAGTATCCTTGAAGTGTACAATTCATACACGGAAGAATTGTTTGTCATTGACCAATTGATTAATTTTTTTTGTCTTCTAAATAAAAATGAAAATAATATTTAATATACTATTTATAATTTATCATAGAAATTATACACGAGACAAATATTTGTGACTGAAAAGATAGTTAAAATTAGTGTTTTTATAATATCTTCGTCATAAGAATGATAACAATTTTAATACACTAATTATAAATGAGAATAACTATAATACGGAACTGCGATCCTCTCTCTCTCTCTCAACTCTCTCTAACCCTACTCCGCTGCCACTCCCCTTACTCCAAAATTCAACAACAAATTCCTTCACCATGTAGACTTTTATCCTGGTGGTGCGACGAAATCCTTTCTCTGCACCACCGAAACCTGTTGGGCACTAATCATAATAATTTCTATCGTTTACGGTGTTCGTTTGTTATAATTGTTTAGGGTTGGATCCACCATGTTGTTCTTTTTGATGTATTACCTGTTAGGGTTGACTCACATTGATTGACCGAGTCAAGTTTTATACCCCTCAGTTTAGAGTAAGGTACCAACTTAGCTAGACACTATTCTTTTTGATGTCATTTTGCTCTTGACTTATCAAAAAATAATTAATTATAATACACTAACTATTTTTTTTTTTTCAAACTTCAATTTTTTAACGTTTTGCTTTTGGAAATAAGTCTATAAAGAAGTCTTTGACACATACAATTCTTACACGAGACACATATTTATTTGTCACTAATCATTTAATTAAATTTAATATTTTTTGTTGTCGTTTTTTATTTGAACATATTCACGAACTTTTTGAATGTTCCTTCAAAAAAAAAAATTTAGTGAGACGCGTTACAAGAATCTTAAGTATTTATACTCCCTAGGTTTTCTCTTTTCCTCACACACATTCTTCTCCGTTTATACATATTCAATCACACACTGTTTGAGCAGGGTCACTCTTGACTGGTCTAGGGTTCGCCAAATTTTTTGTACAAAGGTTAGATCTATCTAAATCGTATATTTAGTTTTCAAATTTCATATAGTACTCGATACAAATTGATTAATTATTTTCAAATCAGTTGCATTACGAAAGTCTTAAATTTATATTTTCTAGATTTCCTCTTTCCCTCACACAATCTCTTCTTCGTTTATACATATTTAATCATACTCTGTTTGTGCAGGGTCACTCTTTGTTGGTGCAGGGTGCGCGGAATATACCGCACAAAGGTTAGATCTATCTAAATTGTATTATATTTTCAAATTAAATATACAATATTTGATATATTCGATTTGTTCTATTGTTAGATTAGATGTATGAATGATATGTTATTAAGATGATATTTTACAACTGCATTGATCATCACCCACCATGGGTACAATGTTTCTTTGCTTTAAGACTTATTTGTGAAAATATTTTTTTCCATCCTCAAGATTGAGTTGATATTTGATCTATAAACTGTCATATTTGTTTATTGTTGATAGATCTACTGATTTAGCGTACAAATTTTGTTTCAAAATAGTTTTTGCTTGAAAAAGGTGACTTCTTTGTATCTCTATTCCATTTGTTTCAAATTTTGATAGAATTGATAAAAGAGTTGAGGTTAAAAATTGATTCATGTTTGATAATTATAATTTAAAAATGATTTTTTTTTTGAATAAATAATTTAAAAATGATTTTTTTTGAGGGAAATTTAAAAATGAATTTAAAAGCATTCATTTCATTTAAATGGTAAAACTTTTGGGCTTAGGCCCTTTTTTTTGGGTTTAAAAATTCAGGTCTTACTTATCACCAAGATTTAAAAGTAGAAGAAATTGCTCTTAAGGCACCTATCAATTGCTCACAAACATCTCAAAATACCAAATATATCCCTAACGACAATTAATTACCGTTTGGGGAACTTAAATTGATTAAACCGATTTAAAAAGCAATTTAACCGATTTAAAAAGTAACGAATGACAATTAACTACCGTTTTAAAGCGATAGTTATTTGCCATTTATCAAATGGAAATAGATATCTATGAGCAATTGCTAGGTGCCTAAAGATCAATCTTCAAAAGTATATTTACTTTTCTGTCTAAGTCTATCGTGCACGGGGGATGCAAGTCTTCCACCATGCACAAGGTCATTTCCACCATTGAATTAATAAATTTCGTTATTAAAGTAAATGAAATATGAGGTGATTTATAGATCCGATGGTGGAGAGTAAATGTTTGCATGGTGCAAGACCAATTTACTTAAACATGTTAGTAAAAATCTACTTTTCATGTGCAAATTAAGGATTTTGCGACTTATGTACACAAAATCAATTGTACACAAAATTGACTTTAAGTGTCACAATTTCAATTACTAGATGCACGTACAATGCAAAAGTAGTATCATTGCATGTTTTTCCGATTTTATATTTATTAAAATCTTAACCAAACAAATTTGAGCCTTGCAAACCGATCAATGCTTTATTATTTTATAAAAATACCCGGACCTTGCGTATGCTGGAGAGCGTTGTGGATTTGCGCACAAGACTGTCAACCGTTAATATAATCTTATACATTCACTTTTTATTATACTTTAACTTAAGATATATCATTAGGGTAAAAATCCACCTCATAAACTTAAGATATCTCTAACTTAAGATATACTTGAATTTTAATAATCATTGTTATTCCTCCACAAAGAATGGCAATGTAATGTCTAATATCTTTAACACCGTAATCAAGTTGAAAGTTTTTCTTTAAAATCATTGTTTGGGACAAGCCAGATATTTGCACATAGTTGTGGGGACTAGTCTCAAAATTTTGTTAGATCCTAATAGGCAGTAAACTCTCTCTAAGTGATTTTATTAGATGCGCTTAAGTCTTAATGTCAAATAAGTTTTAAAATACACGAAAACAGGTAATATGTTTCCTTCTTGCTTGTACCTAGTCATATGTTCATGTGAAATTTTTTTTGCTTGTTAATGTAGTCGTTGGTCTTATTATTGCTAATGTTGTTTCTATTTGTTCATGGTTATTTCAACTTGGTTTAGTGTTTCATTAGTTTTTCTTCAAGTTCCATTATGTTGGTATAAAAGAATGAAGTGTGTAGGAACACGTTCCTAGGGTTTTCTTTTGGTGTCTGACACATGTCAGTGTTGGACATTCAATCACTTATATTTTTCTCAAGTTGTCATAGATTTTCACAACTAATATGTACTAACTAATTTGATATTTGGACTAAAGCTGCATAATGAGTGATAGAAGGAAGCCTTTTATTGGAGGAAAAGATGTCAATGATGATAATGGAAGTAGAACAAAGAGGCTTAGAGATGATAATGGCATTCCAAACCCATTGATTGGAAGCGAGAGCAATGAAGTAGAAGTCCTTTATGATAGAAGGACAAAAACTGTGAAATATAGCCCCATGATGAATCCTACATCTTCTTACACTCATGCAGATGCTGTGAAATATAGCCCGATGATGAATCCTACATCTTCTTACACTCATGCAGATGATGTGAAATATAGCCCGATGATGAATCCTACATCTTCTTACACTCATGGAGATGCTCTGAAATATAGCCCTATGATGAATCATACATCTTCTTACACTCATGCAGTTGATGTGAAATATAGCCCTATGATGAATCCTACATATTCTTACACTCATTCAGATGCTATGAAATATAGCCCTATGATGAATCCTACATCTTCTTACACTCATTCAGATGCTGTGAAATATAGCCCTATGATGAATCCTACATCTTCTTACACTCATGCAGATGATGTGAAATATAGCCCTATGATGAATCCTACATCTTCTTACACTCATGCAGATGTTGTGAAATATAGCCCTATGATGAATCATACATCTTCTTACACTCATGCAGTTGATGTGAAATATAGCCCTATGATGAATCCTACATCTTACACTCATGCAGATGCTGCGAAATATAGCCCTATGATGAATCCTGCATCTTCTTACACTCATGCAGATGTTTCGAAGACGCAAACTGTGAAATATAGCCCTATGATGAATCCTGCATCTTCTTACACTCATGCAGATGCTGTGAAATATAGCCCTATGATGAATCCTACATCTTCTTTCACTCATGCAGAAACTGCGAAATATAGCCCTATGATGAATCCTACATCTTCTTACACTCATGCAGATGCTGTGAAATATAGCCCTATGATGAATCCTACATCTTCTTACACTCATGTAGATGTTTCGAAAACCTTTACGGTAAATATGTTCCTCAATTATCCTTTTAAAATTTAAATTTATCTTAATTCTTACACTAATAGCCTTCATTTCTCTTTGTTGTTGTCTGCTAGAATTCTGTTGTAAAGAAGGAAGAGGAAATTCGTAATCTCATAACATCTGGTCAAGCTAAAGAATGGGGCTCCGATATGCTTCTGGGTAGCGTCCTTTTAAATTTATATATGCCTTCAGAATATTTTCTCATGTTATTTTACTTGTATTATGCATGCTGCTTAGGATGCATGCAAGATGCACTCGTTGAAGCACAAAATACCTTAATAAATTTCTGTGTTATGTAAATTTTAATTCATTCTATTTATTGCAGGAATTTCATCTGAGGAAGGATGTAAAGAACTTAAATTATCAAGTGATAGCTTGCCATATTCGGCAAATGCTTATGTTGTAGATTACAAAAATCCGCATGCAATCACAGAAGTTATAAACCATGTAGAGAATGGACAATATGGTAGTGTGACAAAGGATATTGATGCCCTTATAACCCGAAAAATGCAAATATTGGGCCCTTACTTTGCTCAACATCCGAGTCTTATTAATAAATACTTGAAAGGGGTGACAGATCATGAAGAAACTCACCCTTTGGAAAATATAAAAGTTACTGGTATGTCACATCAAAATGTCAAAAATTTTGATTTTGACAGAAGGCATATTCAGAAGGATGTTGCGGCACCAAAAAGAGAAAAGAATGTTCCTGCAGCACCTATTCCTGTTTTTCATCAATTTGTATTGCTGAAACCTATTTTTCATAGAGTTTTATTGCCGAAACGGGAGACTCCTGCAATAAAAATGATTGTAAGCTTTGCCCTGCGTTTCTTTATGGAACATATAATTTTTAAGCACATTGAATCATGTGTGTTTTTTATGCACATTCTCGCAATGATTTACCGGAAAATGACTATTTTTGTTGTTGTTGTTGCTGTTTTCCTAACATTCTTTCCTATTCTCTGTGCAACAATTATTTACAGGGCTATCAAGATGCTCCTAATTATGCTTACCCTGGAGAAAGTTCAGGTCTGAATCCTAAAATAAGTCTGCCTCCTACATATAGCACTAGGAAAGATAAAGGTGTATATGTTGGTGTACATGAGGAAGAAGATAATAATGTTGCTGCTGAAGATAACAGTGTTTATGGTCGTGTACAAGAGGAAGAGGATAACAAGGTTGATGCTGAAGATACATGTGTTTATACCGGTGTACAAGAGGAAGAAGATAATAAGGTTGATGTTGAAGATGACGGGCTAGAAGATATGTGGAGGGAGATGTCAATGGCAATAGAAACTTCTAAAGTATGGTTACATTATTTTGATTTCACTTTTCAGTTATAACAATCATCTATGTCAAGTAGATTCCCCCCTTTCACGTTTGGGTCAATTATTCATAATATTTCATTTCAGAAATGCTATTTGGACCCACAATGTTAACAACAATACGGGACACCGACATTTGTTGTCACTGTGCAGGTGACATGTACTGTTGTCAATATAGTGCGTCCAAATAGCATTCTTGTATTTTATTTGCATTACTTCCTTATGATTTATGACACTGTTTTATTTCCTTCTTTGATTGAGTTGTTACTAATTAACATGAATATCTATTGATTTATAAAGAAGACTAATTAACTTTGTTTATGCTCATTGAAAAAGGTCTGTCCATTTCTATCAACTGTATTTATGTATGTATATGTTGTGATCATACAGT
The DNA here is from genome assembly GCF_051527215.1 of Medicago sativa. Classification (NCBI taxonomy): domain Eukaryota; kingdom Viridiplantae; phylum Streptophyta; class Magnoliopsida; order Fabales; family Fabaceae; genus Medicago; species Medicago sativa. Next base: position 29,203,992 of record NC_140756.1, on the reverse strand, counting down.
AGTAAATGTTATGCTGGTTGTTCGCATGTTACTTGTAAAGCTTCTGTGAAATTTTGTTCTCTCCTCATGAAAATAACTTGTATGCATATCTTGAATTAGGAATTTAACTGCATTTGCATGTGCTTTTCTTTGCTTTTTTAATAATCTTCTCTATCATATTGATCGTTTTTTTTTAAACTTTGACTTTACTCTTTATAGTATCTCTCAAAGTTCTCTTGGATTAATTTAGTTTAATTGTTGTCCTACTAGGATGTTTCTGCAGATCCTCCACCTGAAGATGAGGAAGAAGATCCTGACTGTGATCATTCTTTCATTCTAAAAGACGATCTTGGATATGTTTGTCGTGTTTGTGGGGTTATTGACAAAGGAATCGAAACCATATTTGAGTTTCAATACAAGGTTAGACACTTGTCTCTGCAAGAATGCTTTTTTGGTCATAAATCTTGTAAGAACGTCGCAAATGCATGAGTTGAGTTTTAAAGTATCTGTCTTAAAATTAGATGCATAGGTTGAATGTTTCAACAAAGGCATAATAATATGAAGAGTGAAACAGTTAGAACTTAGAGATTTGATGTGCTACACCCTCCGTCGTGGGAAAATCAGGAACCTCTTACCAAACCAAAATAATATAATAGCACATCAGGACATATTATGACATGGGTTCAATTGATTTGAAAAACAGTGCCTTCATATTTCTCATTATAAATGTTCTGGACTAACATTTAAGATTACTTGTAGTTGGGGCTAGAAAATGTGTAAAACTGATTTATAGTTATAGTTATTTATTACCGTATTATTTTGTTGAAGGTTAAAAGGAGCACCAGGACTTGTATGTCCGATTCATCGAAAGCCAAAGAAAAAGTGGATGCATTTGGAGTGAAGATTGCTGAAGAAGATTTCTTGGTAACTGACATATCAGCCCATCCTCGGCATGCAAATCAAATGAAACCGCACCAAGTTGAAGGATTCAACTTTCTCGCCAGAAACTTGGCGGGGGACCATCCCGGGGGATGCATCCTGGCTCATGCTCCGGGATCCGGAAAGACTTTCATGATTATCAGTTTCATGCAAAGTTTTCTAGGAAAGTATCCTGATGCCCGACCTCTTGTGGTGCTTCCGAAGGGAATATTGTCAACTTGGAAAAAGGAGTTTCAAACATGGCAAGTGGAAGATATACCGCTCTATGACCTATACACTGTGAGGGCTGACAGTAGACCTCAGCAACTGGCGGTGTTAAAACAGTGGATGGATAACAAAAGTATCCTTTTCTTAGGATACAAACAGTTGGCTAACATTGTGTGTGATAAAAGTAATAACAATGCAACAATATCTTGCCAAGAGATATTGCTTAAGGTTCCCTCGCTTCTCATTTTAGATGAGGGACACACTCCAAGAAATGAGAATACTGAGATGGTACAGTCCCTTGCCAAAATACAAACACCAAGGAAAGTTGTATTGTCTGGAACTCTTTATCAAAATCATGTTAGGGAGGTCTTCAATGTTCTAAATCTTGTTCGGCCAAAGTTCTTGAATATGGAGGCGTCTAAGCCTATTGTTCGGCGCATTCAGAGCAGGATCCATATGCCTGGTGTGAAACGCTTTGATGAATTGGTTGAGAATATATTACAGAAGGATCCAGATTTTAAAAGGAAAGTGGCTGTAATTCATGATTTGCGTGAGATGACCAGCAAAGTTCTTCACTATTACAGAGGAGATTTTCTTGATGAGCTTCCTGGCCTGGTAGATTTCACTGTGTTGCTGAAACTTACTCCGAGACAGAAGCACGAACTTAAGATAGTGAAGATGACACATATAAAGTTCAAAAAGTCTTCTGTAGGCAGTGCAGTGTATATGCACCCAAATTTGAAGCCCATTGCAGAAAATAATGATGAAAAATCCACATATGATCATATAAAGATGGATGAATTTATAAAGGACTTAGATGTCGGAGAGGGAGTTAAATCGAAATTCTTTCGCAATATGCTGAACCTATGTGAATCAGCTGGGGAGAAACTTCTGGTGTTCAGTCAATACCTATTGACTTTGAAATATTTGGAAAGGTTAGCCATGAAGTGGAAGGGTTGGAGTCTCGGAAAAGAAATCTTTGTGATTTCAGGAGAATCATCCGCTGAACAAAGAGAGTTTTCCATGGAGAAGTTTAACAATTCACCCGAGGCAAAAGTATTGTTTGGCTCAATCAGAGCATGTAGTGAGGGGATATCATTGGTTGGGGCATCCCGTGTCATCATCTTGGATGTTCATCTCAACCCATCTGTTACTCGTCAAGCTATTGGCCGTGCTTTTCGGCCAGGCCAGAAAAAGAAAGTCTTTGTGTATCGACTGATAGCGGCTGATTCTCCAGAAGAGGAAGATCACCGTACTTGTTTCAAGAAGGAATTAATCTCAAAAATGTGGTTTGAATGGAATGAATATTGTGGTGAACGTGCATTTCAAGTGGAAACACTAGATGTGAAAGAATGCGGCGATCTGTTTCTCGAGAGCCCATTGTTAGGGGAAGACGTAAAAGCTGTGTATAAAAGGTTAGACCACTTTTACTTACCTTTTTGCATATCACACGAAAGTATGGCATTTATTTTGTCCTAATTCTTGTTTTATTTGTATTTTTCAGGTAATATATGGGCATTCAAACAAGCTCATTTCAATATCACATAGAGATGGAATATTGTTGTCTTGATTCTGATTTCAGCTTGATGACCGAAACATAAATTTGCATTACAGTTCCTATATTTGGCTGGTAATTTCAGTATAGTGCAATCAAACTCATCTGTCAAAAGACAAATCAGTTAGACATCCTGTTTGAGTATTTTATTGAATTTTTTTGGACAAAAATTCGTATGAAACAGTTTGAGTATATTATTGGTTCATTCTGTAACAGTTTTATGACTGGGGACTGATATTTGCAATCCCAATTTTTGCTACTATCTCCATATAGAATTTTTTTTTTTATTGGAAATACTTCTATCGAGAAGTTTATTACGCGATTTAAGCATTTGCGATGTTATTATGAGATTTATGACCAAAAAAAGCATTTATGGTGAGAGAAGTGCCGTACCTTGTACTGAAACTCAAATATGGTTTCATTTCCTCTATCAATAAGACAATAACCCCACAAACATATCCAAGATAGTCTTTTAGAACGAAAGAATGATGACAATCAACATCTTGTTCCTCTTCTTAGGGTGGAGGATCTGCAGAAACATCCTAGTAGAAGTACAATTAAACAAAATTAATCAAAAGAACACTAAGAGATATTATAATGAGTAAACTTCAAAGTTCAATATGATAGAGAACAACGATAAAATCCAAAGAACAGCACATGCAAATGCAACTATATCATTTTCAGGTTTTAGTAACAGAAACAACATTCCTAATAAGTTTGGAAGTTAAATTACCAAGATATGTATACAATTCATTTTCTTGAAGAGAGAACAAAAGCACACATACAATGTAAAATTTGACGGAAGCTGTACAGGGAACATGCATATCTTTTTTTAGGAAAGGTAACATGCATATAATAAGCATAACAGAGAGAAAGAAAGGCTGAATGAAAAAGCAAAATAATGAACTTTATGCTAAATAAAACTGATCGAAATGGATGGACCATTTTCAGTGAACATTAACAAAATTCATCAGTCTTCTTTATAAATCAATAGATATTCATGTTAATTAGTAATAACCCCATCAAAGAAGGAAATAGTGTCACAATTCTTTATATATCAATTCATACCCCTGCAAAATAGTTCGTTTTTCCAATTCCCCCCTTATCTTCATAAGGAAAATGCTTTGTCTCAGAATCTTTTACAGATAGATCCTAAGAAAGTACTGCAAATGAAATATTATGAACAAAGATCGTTGTTATAACTGAAAAGTGAAATCAAAAGAATGGAACCATACTTTAGAAGTTTCTATTACCATTGACATCTCCCTCCAAACATCTACTATAAACTGCACATGACTTGTAGTTCTGTCTGGCCCATCATTTTCAGCATCAAAAGGGTGAGTTTCTTCATCATGATCTGTCACCACTTTCAAGACTGACTTGCGTCATTTTGTTTGACACCGACACAGACACATGTGATTATATCAAATTAATTCATTTTTCTAAATTATCACCGACTTGGCATGTTAGTGTCGTGTGTGATGTCTGTGTCAATGTTTCATAGACACTACCACTTCATCCAATCAGCAATAACAAAAAGGGTTCCCAAAAAAAAAAAAAAGTTACATGAAGAGATGCTACAAAATAACATTACACCGTGTAGGCAATTTAGCTGACTAAATCATTATTATTATAACATAATAATATGAGGTATATATGAAATCATTCACATTAACTATTAAATTAAAAAATGCACAAAAACAATAAAATGGAATCCACGTAAAAAACAGAAACAGGTAAAATGGCCACAAAACTTTACACTTACAGCATACAAGAAATTCACAAAACATGATTAGCAGAATAATTGGCAAGTTTATGATGGACGGTGGTGATCAATCAAAGGGATTTACAAATTTGTGATCAAAGGGATTTTGTGTGTGTATCGGGGTGGGTAGCATACAAGTGTATTGATTATGTTTGGGAGTTTCTAGATACACTACCAAATTCAACATACAATTGATTCCGTTTTGTTGTTTTTTTGACAGAACATATACAATTGATTCCTAAATTACTAAATTCAAGATCATTTTTATGAAATCAAAGTATCTATCGAATTTTATATTTTATGAAATATTATTTCATATATGAAAAAAAAAATCATTTCATTATTTATAAGAATCATGTTCATCCCTAAAAAGACATAATCATGTCCTCCCTCTCCAATAAGTCAAGTCAGCTCTAGTTTTTTTTCACTTCCCTCTTTCATCTTCCGGTGGTTTCTCTGTTTTAATCTAAATCAATGATTTTCAAATAGATAGATTTGTTTTTCCTTCATGATTTCATCGTCCTAGTGGAATGTTGCGTTGTTCGCCGTCTTCGTTGCGGTATTCGTTTGATTCATATTGAAATATCAACTTTAGTTAATTACGATTTAATCAATGATTTGCAGATGACACACAGGTATTCTCATCATTTTGTGGAATGCTTAATGCTACCAATACAACCGTGTTATGTGTTCTGTTTCAGGGCAGGGCTGGTCATAACTCCCAAACCACAGCGATTAGAAGTTGAGAATCTGAGAGGGGTATTTTCTAGGTATTTGAGAGGCGTGTGAACAATTGAAGGGACTTGTAGAGCAACTTTCTGACATTATGGGCATGAGATATGTAGTAGACCCTTAAAAATAAGTGGAGAGATATTTAAAAGGAATTTAATAACAATGTTTAAATGGTAGAGATTGGGACAATAAAGAAAACACGAGATTCTCAATCTCTGCGTATTGGGATGCAACTGAGGAGAACCAACCCCTAACTGTTGCATGCTGCCAACCTCAAATTCAGAAAAGGGGAGCCTCAACCCAGGAAAAAAAAAACATTATGTGCTGCTTTGGAGAAACAATCAGAAATCCTGATAAATGAGTATATTACTAACATTGACCAACCAGACTACAAGGGATTGCATGAGTACTTTGTACATTCAACCCATAAAGTGTTGATTCAGATACATAACCTTAATCTTTGATGGTGTAAAATTACAATGTGAGCAATGTCAAAACAAAACATACCTCTCAGAATTTGTTTACAAAATTCCTAATCATGGCTCACTAAGAATAAACTTTCTTCCTCAACATACATACAAGATACAAAATGAACTTTGTCACAAAAATAGAAAAATAATAGCACAAAAGATACAAAAGGACAACGGTGAACACGAAAGAGAAAGAATAAACGTTAAGGAAGCTATCTTCACAAGCCCTCAACTCAAAACTATATGCTTTTAAACTTCTATTGCTATGTATTCATGTTCTGATTTGTTCTTTCTCTCTTCCAAACAATTACTATGCCGTAAAAATCAGATGAAGCCAAAAAGTTTTCTCCATGGTTCCAAGCAATCCCCATCACAGGAAACCGATGACCCTGCATCACAAAATATCTTGTCAATTTGTACACCATTTTAACATCAGTATCTTCAATGGATGTAAAACCAACCTGTAGCTTGTTCACACATGTATGCTTTGGCTTTGTTAAATCATAAAAATAGACGTTTGAGTCCTCACTTCCAGCAACTGCATATAACAGATAAAAGTTAGAAATACAGCAACAGTGATGTCCATGTAGTCAAAAGAAATGTCAGATTTTTTTTGCAGTAAATCATTTTACATTGATAAAGAAAAAAAAAATATTGATGGAAAAAATAAACAAAATGAGCAACGATGATATCAAGATATCAACATACCAATGAATTCTCCTTTTTCAAGAGAAAGAAGGGGGCAGAAAGAAGCTTGAATTTTGTGTATCCGAGGAGTTAACTTGAGCGAGCAACGAAGAGTTAAATAACCTTTTATCTCCAAAGCCACACTGTAATATGCCAACTTTAGTGCTCCAAAGAAAAATAAAAAGGTTCAATTAAAACAACAGAATGCATATGGGAGTCTTGGCTAATTGTTTTTGAACCTGAAAAAAGATAGATTTCCATCCTGAGTACAGGTCAACAACACAGGTCCTCGAGCTAGCAGAGAGAAACTCCTATACTGCACTGTTGTGACTGGAGATCTGTGCTTGCTGCTACTTCGATGACGATGTGAGCGGGATAATATACCTGTGTGGGAGTTCATATTTACAGAGTATATACATCCCTGCGTTTAGTATCCAGTTAGTAAAGAAAATGAGATAAACCTAATGATTAGGATATATATGTGTATGTATAGATCAGCACACCTGCGCATCTCCACAAAATATGAGATGGCCAGTATGGTCGTGGTCCATAGAGGTAACTTCGGCGTCAAATACAGACTTGTTAATTGTCCTCCCAGTGCTAAAATTGAACACCTGGTACATTGTGAAAAAATAAGAAATAAATTCAAATAAGAATGCTATAATGACAAGAAATGTTAAAAACACGAGAACATGGGATTTTGCAGGGGCGAAAATAGAGGAAGTAGCACAGATACTAATAGTTAAAGGTAGGTAAATTTTTGCATAAAATATATGGAAGTATGTGTGACATGAGTTCGCCCAGTCAGAATTGCGCCTGGACGAGGCAGATTTTCTGGACAGAAAGGGTTACTTTTATTTGAAAAACTAGGTATTCGGTAGTTTATACCCACAAATTGCGTTAAATATGTATAAAAGGTTTTAACAAAAAAAAAAGTTTAAAAGGGTAATAATGATATGTTACAATGCAACACTTAACACCCACATTACCTTCCCATTTCTTCCCCTTTAAATTTCATCTGATTTTCTCTAAACTTTGAAACATGACCTTAGTTGCAAGCCATAAAACGTTTTATATACTTCAGAAACAAAGAAAGAACACAACGCCACTTCAATGACATTTCAGTCTTTACAGATGTCACATTAACAATATGTGATATGTCAACTCTTACTGATTAAAAGTTGGAATGCCCGAAATTAACTCCGACAAAAAAGTTCAGCAATCAAATATGTTACTTGTGAATGAAGAAATAGAAATAGACAACATATTTACATTGATTTCTTTGTTTGCATTTCCAACAGAAAGGAAGTTGTTATTCACCTGCACCAAATACAGAAAAATACATTATTTAAAAACAACCAAAGGTGAATGCAAAAGAAAATCTATTTACCTATATAAGTACCAAAATCTACATAAGAATACTGCATGCATTATGGAAAACTCAAACAAGTAACTGAGGAATATTTATTTTCACCAAGTATGATGGAGAAGAAATATTCAGCAATTTTTTCTCATTTTCCCATGGTTTGAAATTGACAGGTTACCCTCTCATGCTCTTGACCTCTTTTAGAGAAAAACAGTCAAGTTTCACCAGATGTGACGGAGAAGAGAAGGACACGCTCTACACACTATATTCCCAGCCCATCACTATATCATATTATTTTGCACAATCATGTGTTGACTTGTTAAAGCCTCAATCACAAGCAATCCTAAATAAACTAAACTAAACATGTATCAATGTCTCAAATTCTTTTTAAAATAGTGATAAGTGTTGGGTTTTTTGTATCATTTACTCTGTTTGAAAAAAAGTTCATTCATTTCACAAAATGTACGAGAGATACCAAAACCCCCTAAAAAAACTAAGGAAACAACTTTGTCACAACTCTAGTGTAGAGAATGGTGACTTTTTGAATTTGAGAAGATAGCCAGATGACAGTGGGAATCTGATCAATCGAAACCCAATTCAGAGTATGTTGCTATTGTTCTGATAATAATAATAATAATAATAATAATAATAATAATAATAATAATAATAATAATAATAATACTAATAATAATAATAATAATAATAATAATAATAATAATAATAATAATAATAATAATAATAATAATAATAAATTACCAGAATATACGAATAAAAAAAATCAAATCTAAGAATTTTTCCAACTATCAATGATGAAAATACTATCTTCCAAATAGAGGTCAGGAAGTTAGCATTCTATTTACACGCTCACAAGCACCATATTTTTTGTACTCACAGGGTGGAAACGGATACACAGCTGTGAAGAAACTCCATATATCACCCGCATGCAATTTCCTTTTTCTATCTCCCATACTCTCACAGTTTTATCCAATGAAGCAGAAGCAATGTACTGATTGTTTGATGTAAAATCGAAATCTGAAAATAAATCATCAAAAAAGGAAGTGTTCATGTAACTGAGTAGATAAAAGAAAGTTCAACACTAACATCAGATTTGTTACTAAAATTTGGCGCCGACATCCTACTGGATATAAAAATGACTTAATTATATGCTTGGTTCGTATAGTTTGGACTCTGATTTTAGTCCTTCAATCTTTTTCAAGTGAATTAAGTTCCTACACTGTAAAATTAAGTAAACACGGTCCTGCTACTGTCAATTTATTTAGCTAAACCCCTTAAATTCCGATTTTTTTATGAAACAATGGGGGTTTATGATGGACTTGAGATTTAAAAAAATAAATTTAAAGTTTATAACTTAAAAATTTAGTAAAATCTTGATAAACTTTAAAAGGATTTTGAAAGATGAAGTTAGGGTTTGAAGGGAGGTGGTTCGTTTTTTTAGTTGTTTATTTTTTAGTGAAATTTCATATTTTTATGTGAGTTTTGAATAGGAAAAGCGTTGAAATAATTTGATTAATTTAATTTAAAAAAATGTAAAACATATTGTGATAATTTAGAGTTTTAAATAAATGAAAGGTAAGAACTTGATTTTAACAATTGAAAAAGTTGAGGGTCTGAATTCGCACAAAAAATTATGGACAAAACAAAATGACACATAAAGTGTATTAGAGTAAAAGTAAAAGGGAAATGTTAACGAGTGCCCATGGGGCACTCTTTAAGCACCTTTAATAGTAAGTTTTTATAAAAAAATCTGTGTAATCAATGTATTGGAAATTGTAACATTTGACTTTTTTGAGGAATATTTTCTAAATTTGGGATCTTTAAAGAGTGCCCTGGGGGCACTCGTTAACAAGGCGAAAGTAAAATTAAGCTTACAGAAATAGAGTCAGGCTAACAGGTGCCCTAATTGACAAAACAACATGATGCCTAAAGTTTAGGGAACCCAAACAAGGAAACCTTGTCTTTGAAATACAGTACAATTCAAATACTTGTCAAATTACTTTGTCTTGGCAATTGTTAGCATTTTCCATAAAAATATAGTAAAATGTGGGTTAAAAGCTATGTACAAATGGACTGTTTGAAGAATCATAATTAATAACAGATTTATATTTGTTTGTCAAATCTTAAGTTTCTATAGTCATATTTGACATGAAACTCAGTTTCACTTTCATATTGTAAACAGTATTAAAATCCTCAGATCAGGGGAAAAGAGGGAAAGGATCAGTCCAGACAATCAATATAGTGCAGATCAAGTCTGATATGGTGTCTTGTTAAAAAATGGAAATTGGAAATATGCACCCAAAGATTTATTGATGTAAAATCCCCCTTAAAGATTAGTATATTAGATGATATTGACTTTGAGCATTCATGGACATGTATGTTGTGCAAGATTAAATAAAGACCAACAAACCAATGTCAGTATATCTTACCTGTGATGTCTTTCGAATGGCCGTTTAATTGTTTGATGACTGAAGGTTTCTCTGAAACACTGCACACAGTCAAGGTTCCATCTGATGCCCCATAAGCAAGTAGGTCAGAACTCATGTGCCCAAACTTTATCACCGTAACTACACATCAAACTTTTCAGAATTAGTTTCACTAAGAAAAGGCAAACATACCAGAGATAAGTTACCAAGATGACAAGTCTAGTATGGACTCTAGATACTACCAGAGGCTTTGCACTGGTCGAAGATGCAATGCATTCCTACGAAGGAATAGGCAGGCTCAACACCACGAATTCGTGGACGATCAGAATCACTTGCATTTGAGCCAGAGCCAAAACTTGCTCTATGATTGGATACTGAATTTGCAACTTGGACATCCTATGATGAAAATAAACACAATTTTGACATAAGTAATGATCAAGAAATTGAACTATATCTATAACTTGTTTAATGAAGATGCATTGTTGGTGTAACTTTGTTTGCCACTGCCATCAAATGGAAACTCGCCATATTGGCACATACATTCACTTAGTAATTGCATTTTAAAAGTAACTGCAGAATATCGGATTCTCATTGGACGTCAATATAAAACTAGTTTACACTATCTGTGCATACCCTCTATTCTCTTTATCAAATTCCTAGATTTTGATTTATTCTTTTGGACAAACTAACTTCTTATCCTGACTTATATACCTGATTCATTGTTTAGCTCTTTTCTACAAACCCTTCGTTCCAAAAAGAAAAAAATAACTAAATAAGCATCCTTAATGACTGGATCTGGGTGCCTGCCAAAGCACTTCCTGCAGTACTTTGATGCCATCGTTCTCAAAGGCAACCAAAGCACTAACTGCTTGGTCTCCCTATCAGTTTTTTTGGTACACTCTGATAGCAAACATTGTGCTTAATTTTAAAGGTGTAAATCCCAATAATAGATTATAGAATTTGTCAATATGTTTGATGAAAACGTCTATCTACCGCAATTACTACTCATTTAAGAATAATGCATTGTTATGTTCCAAACACTGCAAGAAGAATTGGAAATATATTACAACAAAATCTACAAGGAATTACTTACCCTCCCAGAACTCCAGCTGTCCACCTCAGACCAACGGGAGAGTGGACTTGGAGATGGAAACCATCGGCCACTGATGCATCAACCAGTAAATTATCCTGATGTCAGAATTGTATGGAAACATAAATTTAAACTAGCACCATAAATAAGAAAGCTGCATCAACATAAAATGTGGTTATAGTTACAAAGAGTTGCGGAAATTGAAGAACTAACCCTCAAAGAAGTACATGAAATTCAGATTTAAAGATGAAATTATAGTGATTGAGGTAATAAAGTATGTAGAAACTTGAGTCATTTTGATTACAAGAACATTTTATCCAAAGGTAACACGGTACACATGTTAGAAAATATGATATCCCCCTTAACCTAAAACATCTACTCAACAGAACTTCCAGATGTCCGGTCAAAACAGTAAAAGAAATTTGCTTTCAAACTTAAATAATAATAATTGTGTAAATTTGTTTGAGACAGAAAAATCATAATGTTGTTACACACACTAAAAAACCAAGTGTATTTAAATGCATACGAAAATTTTGTTTAAAGTCTAACAACACATCCCAAATCACTTCAAAGAACAAAGTCCAACCATACATGCCTTTAAATCTTTACTCTATGCATTTTTTATAAGCATTTTGTGTGACCATTATGAAATCAATTGATACAAACTTTAACATATATTGAGACATCACTTCGAGTAAAAAATTCAGCAACCTGTTTCCCGGAGTACTTCGAAGACTTGGGGCTCGTCCTAAACTTTCCCAGTTCCTAGGCCTGTTTATGTAATTCCGGTATGCCACGTAAGTTTTCCCATTGCATCTCCAATCCTTCAACACAGTCATGACAACGTCAAAAAGCTTAAAAACCTCACTCCGTTAGCCAAAAAGCAACAACACATTACACGAAACATAAGGTGACACAATTATTATAAAAGTGTTTTTTATAAACGTTTTCCACCACTCAATGTAATTAATTAAGGATTTAATTGTGTAAAGAGTTTTTACCATGTCAATCAATCGTAGCTGTAATCATAACCTATGAAGCACCATCACAGTTCACAGATGCCAAACTGACATTGGACACTGGCACGTCGACACCGATAAAATTTTGCCAGACACAAATACCGAACTAACATAATTCATTATAACCTATTGAATCAAATACATTTGCCACAGACACAAACATCGGACACTGATAACAATTTTTTTGAATTGTCACAAAATAAAATTACATTACTAGAATGGAACACACGGATAACACTTTGAGACAGTGACATAATTCAATTTAATTTTGAGAAATTTTGAGACGGACATCAAACATTGTCATGTGCCAGTGCTCGACAGTGACACGTGCCAAACGTCAAGACACACATTCAATCAGAAGTGTTGGTGTTAAAAGGATTATCACCACTTCTAAAGTCAAATATACAATTGATAGATTGTGAATGTGCTGACAGTGTAAAGCTTTTTACACAAACAGAGCATGAAAATTAATAAGAGAATAATATGGTTTAATATGATTGATTGATCTGAAAAAAGACGCCGTAGAACGTTAAAAACAAATTCAGCAGAGTTATGAAGAATTGAAGATTACTTAGCTAAAAAGTCAAATCAATAAGCTTATGATCCAAAATGCAAAATGAAATCACACTGCAAAATTGATCTGAATTTTGAGATTGAAACGACAGAAAATCCTAAACGTAGTGATAACTGCAAATGTCAGATGCGGAGTATACCTTACGGCGGAGAATTCCAGCTTCAGCTTTTTGATGAAGAAGGAGGCGACGAATGCCGGTGTACTCAGGATCAGCGTCGGAGGTGAGAGGTTGAAGAAGACAGCAGAATAAGTCTGGATCTGAAGTCTTATCTTTCTTCTTGTCCTCGTCGTCGATGTTGTTGTTGTTGATGTTGTTGTTTTGGTGGTGGTTAACGGTGGAGGTACCGTGCTCCGCCATGGTGTAGGATTAAGAAGCGCTCATCGGAGAGCGGTGGGTGGACCTGAATCTCCGGTGAACTTGGTTAAGGTTCGAAATGAGAGAGAAGTTGACGCTGTATTCAGAAATTAGCAACCGGTGATGATCCGTGCAGAAATCGGGGGAAAATTTATTAAATCAAATTATATTATTAATATATACAAAATCGAAAAAGAAAATGGAAATGTGAATTGTTTTTCCTTCTTTTATTTTATTGATTAATTTTAATTTTAATTAAAAAAAAAAATGACACTATGAGATTTATGTAGTATTTTCTCTATTTTTTCCATTATCGAAGTTTTGAAAACAAAAATACAATAATATGTTATTAGCAAAAAAAAATAAATCAATTGAAACCCTTTTATGAGTCAGGTATATATGTTGAGTTATTCACCCCAAACAAAAATCATTTAAATAGGAATTATAAATGCAGAAACCATGTGTCCTACTCCTAACATAAATTTCATCAAGTCTTTTATCGTCACACTTCCTGCTATTAGGCATATCTCTATTGGGTGGCGGACTTCGATTCCCTGTAATCATGTTACTTAACTCTCACTATACTTAAACTTCTCATTTCTCTTTTCAAATGAGGAGATCTTACTTAACTGTTAAAAAAATTACACATCCTGCATCTGCGAAATGCCACTTGAAATGCTACATATCTTTATAGTTGCTAAACCTTCCAAAGCTATCATTGACATAAAAGTTCCAAGGTTTGGGAGTTCAAAATACGGGCAACATATATATTAGTTTTATCAAATACTCCACGGTATTCCAAGTTATATATTTTATACAATGTGAAGTTACTACAAGGCATGGGAGTTCTAACATCTACTCAGTCGGCTTAATATATACACCATAGAATTGACATCATTTGTAATTGTACATTAGATCCATCTGTGCACACAATTTGTTTGTGGCAAACGACAAATTAATATGTATTTCTTGTACACTCGCAGATAAAATTTCTATGAAGCCATTCATTACATGAATGTTATCTTTGCCAAACTCCTAAATGTGGAAAACTAACACAACTCCAACCATACTGAATTAGAACAAATGGTGACATCTCAAAGAACCATCTGACCATATTACCACTGCAAATAATTCTGAGACTTGGAAAATAAAATGTTTTTATGTAATAACATTCTTTTTAGAAAATCAAATGTGCATGTAATAACATTTTTCTCGAGTAAAAAACGTGTTTATACTTCAAAGGCAGATTCAATAATTGACTTCTTAAACTACAGTAAAATATTATCAACTTTGATAGGTAGGATGAGTAATAAAACTGATTTCAAAGGCTGGGCTCTGCCAAAGAATCCGCATCTTAATAATATACAAATGGGGAACAACAAATAGCAAAAAATTTTACACAAATCCAATGTGTCAAAATTCTAAGCCACCTAATGTCACATCACTATTAAAAACTAATTTTATTTTTACCATTTTAAGCATTCACACAATACAAACAATAAAATATCATTATCTCACATTTTCCCTCTTCAATTCAAAATTCAAATTTCTAAATTTTTCAAATCCTTCTTTCCCTCCTACTTTTTCTCTTATCCCAACAAACATCACTTTCAAGTTTCAACTCACATTTCAACAAACATTAAACTATTATTTCCTCTCATTTTCCCTCTTCAATTCAAAATTCAAATTTCTTCAAACCCTTTTTTTTCCTCATACATTAATTTATCTCATTCTATTTTTTTACTCTCTCACCCCTAATTCTCCTCACTTTCTCTCTCATTCACAAACATTCCACCACTCCCTCTTTTCCTCTCTCACGTTGCAACACAAACCCTTTTCTTCTTATTCTTTAAAAAACACACACAAACTCATTCTCCTCTTACTTCTTTCTTCGTTTACAACGGGTTATGCACCATATCTCTCTTTTCTTCTCATGAACAACTTGAAGTCGTACTTTGAATCGTTGTTGAGGTAAGTTTTATTTTCTATTTGTTTTTTTTATGATTAATGTTATGTGTGATTTTGAATTTCTAGATTGTTGTGATTAATGTTTGGTATTTTTGTCTGTGCATGAATGGGATTGGAAGACTAATAACGACAATCCTTTGGAACCATCAAACGGACCTACTATCATCTTATCTGATTTCTACAACAAGGTTGTGATTTTTTGTTTTTATGTTGTTGTTTATTGTTAGATCCTTAAATATCTTTTTATTGTAACCCATAATTTTCAAGTATTCAAACACTTGATTCTGCTTATATTGTACGGTTGTTTTTTCAACTAAGTATATAATTTCTTTACATCCATTAAATTTATCATCAACACAATCCATTGCAAACCCATTTCTCTGTCATTATTTGTTGTTATCGTTAAAATTTATAGGTTTGAGTTTTGAAAGCAACAATCTATTTGCAATTTTTTTTTATACCCAAATTTGTTTTTTTTTTTTGTGTGTTTTGGTTTGATTATATGCTTAACTGCAAGGTAAGATTATAAGTTAAGATATGTGGACACTCACAAAGTGTTCGTTTTAGATGCCTTATTTTTAGTTGGTTTTGTATTTGATTTTTTTGTTGTGCAATTGAGCACTCTCAAAGTGTTTGAGAAATTGTCTCAAGAAGAAAATGGATGATATTGTTAGTTTTAGATGGTGCTGAAGATTTTGATTATGTTTTGTTTGATTTGAATTTGTTTTTGTTCTAAATTGGGTAAAAATATACGACCCTTTTGTTTGGATTGTTTTGTTTTAAGTTGGTTTTATTCAATTTTTAATCTCTGGTTTTATTTGTTGATAGGTTTTATGCATCAAGTTTGAAAGAGTTCAAATAAATGATATTGGAGAGGCAATCAAACTGAAGGTGTGATCCTGGTTTTTAATTATGACTTGAATTTATATGATGTATGATTTTTTATTTTCATTTTCATGCAGTAAAAGATGGATAAAAAATAAAAATGGTTCTCTTAGTCATGGATTGTTGTTGAGCCGATCCCATTTTGCATTCTGTTTTTTCTTAACATTTGCATTCTGCTTTTTCTACAACAGAATTGTAAATTATTGGTTTTAGTTCCATGTACTATTGTTAGTGGTGCCTTAATTGTTCCTTTTTCTTTTGCAATTGATTTAACTTGCTGCACTCCTAGATCTGGTTATTTGGTTCAATTAAATTATTAATTTGTTGTCTTAGTGTTTTTGTGTTAAGCTTTCAAACATATTGATTTGTGTAGATCATTTTGCATTCAACAGGTTGGACAAATATTGAATGATTATAGCAGGATGTAACATGAACAGGTAAGTAAATTTTCTCTGTGTAATAGGACCAAATAATGCACTTACATTGCACATAAAATTTGTGGTACAAACTTCTTGGTTATTCTCATTTCTCATTGTTTAGTATTTGTATGCTTGAGAAAAACTTCTAATGATTAGTGTGGTCTTCTGTGCATAAAAGGTTGAAGTTATATTGAAGAATGGGTTCCACACTAATATGAGCTTTGTGTTGAATCAGGGCATTGTTTTTTAAGTCTGTGTGTTGAATAAGGGCATTCCTTCTTCTGATTTGGTAAGCTACTGAGCTACCTACCTTAAATTTTTTTGACAGTTCCCATGTAATTTGTTATGACTGCCTTTTGATAGAGTTTTTCTCCTTCCACCTTCTTTTGAAAAAAACAAAATATGTAATTTATCTATGTAATATGATATTTACTATGTGAAACATATAATAGAAGGAATAAAAAATTGTGCTCAAGAAAATGATCACAGATGTTTAATTTTTTGCTGCAAATTGGCGTAACCAGTTAGGCATTTCATTGTTATTACAATCTCAATTATCTTCAATTTATGTTTTCTAGATTCTCTCTGACATGCTTTGCAAAATTTCAATTTATATGTAGCCTATTTATGATTTATGATTATATTCATTTGCTTTTAGATTTTGTGTATTGATTTTATATTTGATTGTGTATGATTTGGATTGTATGATCTTTACTTTCTTTACTCTCATGAGCTGATTACACTAATGAAGTATCCACATTGTATAATATTGAAGTTTTATAATGATTCTAAATTTAAGCATATCATTATCAGCATAACATGTGCTGGTCTTTGTATTTGTGTTCCTCCCACTGATTCCTTTTTATACATAACTCCGTGTGATTGTTAATATTTGCAGGAGTTATTACCAAAAAAACAAACAACAAATTCTTTGCTTACGAGGTATTTCATTTTCACATAATTTCTAACCTCAGATTATGATTAGAAATTTGAATTGGTGACATTCTCTAACTATAAGCTTTCTATTGTTGTATTAATGATTCAAGATGATTATAGTGATGATTAAGCTTTCTATTCTTCTTCATTTGTTTGATTTGATTCTGTTACAAATCCCATTGATACTATGTTGCTTTGTACTTTTTCAGGTAGTTGACACCAATCCAACCCAAGGTATTTTTCCTTGAATAAATGTGAATATGCTTGAATGATCTTTTATAATATAGAAAATATTAGTTGTGTATATGCTTGAACTCGATCTTTGAAATGATAAATTACATGTAAAAATGATAAAATATATATTAGTTGTTGTATATATTATGTTTGAAACAAGAGCCTTTTGTCATAGTGACCATATTTTAGCAAACGAGCTTTTTATCACAATGAATTTATATCAGATAGTTTTACTTTTCCGTATAAAGTATGGTAAACTTTATACTGGATAATTAGTCTTTTAATATGAATGATTCTTCAAGTTAGTCTTCATAACCCAAAAGAAATAAATTAAAAAGAAAGAGATGGTACACTAAGAGGGTCAGATTACATTTGACTTTCAAAGTTGGGCTCAATTTGACTTTATTAGAGAGCATCTTCTCTATACACCCATATTTGAACTACTACTTTTTTCAGGAATCTTTCTGCATACACTCCTTGAGCACCTATTTTTTGTGTGAAAGCTTTCTCACCTCCACAATTCACCTATATTTCTCTTAAGAGTTTGTTGTGTAATAAAATTTTGATTTTGATTATCTTCTGTTTTTTAGATAAGCTTTTGATCTATCATCTTTATCTCATGTAATATGATTTTTATTATGTGAAACATGTAATAAAACAATCAACAATTTGGGCTCAAGAAAATGCTATAAACCATATATGATAACGGGCAGTAATTATAACTCTTTTACTTTCTGATTGACTCTTTTGGAACAACTTCATGGTAAGTCTCTTTTCAGGCTAAAGTTTGCTTTTATAAAATCGAATGTTCCTTACGTTTAGTTAGAAGTTGACTAAAGATCCTTTAAAGTTTGCTTCTGATTCTTTAGACAATAAGTTATAGAGAAATATTGATTTTAAAGCACTGACTTTTTTTGAAACATAAATATCTAGGTTAGATGTCATGTTGATTTTAACACGCATTTTTGCTGATTTTAACACGTTTGAAGCAAAAATATGAAGAGTAGGTTGCATGTCATGTTGATTTAAGTAAAGTTTTGACTGAAATTGATTCCAAGAATTACCAGAAATCTCTTGATAAAGTTTTAGCAACGGGACACAAAAGCATAAGTACCAAAGGTAATAGATATATTTTCATTATAATATTGGTTAATGTTCTTTTCTTTTCTGTTTTTAAGGGACCATTCTTTTCTGTTTTTAAGTTATATCTCATGAAAAAACTTGAATTGTGTTGGAGTTAATAATTTTTTCTTCTAAACTAATTTCAGTTGATTCTGAGTTATTTGTTTTCATTATCAATTGTTGAGTTTTGATTATCTCAAATTTTTAGTCTTTGGATTAGAGTGATATATTAGATCTGAATAGTTGTTTAGTTGTTGATTTTTTTTATAGCAATGGTAGCAAACATTGGTTTGGTCTATTTCCAAATATGTTTGGGCAATTTTCCTTTCTATAGCAATGTTGATCAGTGGCTGTAACTGAGCTCTGGTTTGTGCCTCTTCAAGATTGATTGGTTGAATGTTCGTTGCTGGTTTATTTTCCATGTAGTAGCCAAATAATCAAAATATTATTGAGTGAAACGATCAAGTGAGTTAATTGCACAAGCTGAGGAAAGAAATGACAGATTCTGAAGGTTTGTTTTTGCTTATTTCATCAACTTTTGATTAGATGTTTCATGGACTTGACTAAAGAGCATGATTTGGTTTAAAGGTAACATAATTGTAAAAAAAAAAAATAAAAAAATGGCCCCTGTGAGAAAGAAACAAAACGTGAATTGATATGGTAGAGTTGGTATAATTTATAATATGTTTTTCAGTTATTTAGTAGGATATATTTTGATGTTTATTATGTTATGTTTGATCCTGCAACTACATGGAAATTCGGATATATATCTTAATTAATTAATCAATTAATTTCCTTGCAGGTATCATGTTAGACAAGTTGGGTGTAACATTCATTTTCAATATATCTTCATAGCGATAGCAACAACAAATGTATGTGTTTCTTATGGTTTTCTTTTGTTTCAGATCTGATAAGAAATGATAGTAACATAAGCTAAGTGTTTGGTTTATGGTCATGATACTTGCTTAAAGAAATATAAAATGACCTCTGATTCCGTTATGATTTGGTTTGACAATTTTGTCGTGTTTCTTTCATTGGTTTGTTGCTTAGTTTTGAAAATGTTAAACAAAAACTATTCATTTTAATGTAAATCTTTATACTCTATATGAAACTGATATATTGAATTACATTTTGAGATGTATTTGTCATTCTTTGATATCATTGTCTATGTTGATCTATATGCAGGTTCCATTTTGACTGAACATATTATAAGTAGGTACCTGAGAAACTACAAACTACCTACAGTACTAGGCCAAGAACCCCCAACCTATTAAAGATCTTTTGTTTTCAAGTGTTTAGCAGGAATAGGATCTACTAGGAAGGCTCTATGTTGAATCTTGGGTAAGAAGACGGTATATTAGTTAATGTACAAGTGGATTTAGGTGCATGCATGGAGGGAGTTTATCTATGAAGGACCAAATTCAATGTGCATTATTGTTTGAAAATCAATTTATGTTGTTGCTATCTTAATTTAGATTTACATATGTAGTGTCTCTCTATATTGTTGATGTAAATGTAACCCAATCAACTTCTTAATACTATGTGTTCTTTAAAAATTTCTTTAGAATAGACAAGGCTACTTTCTGATTACACCATTGTCATGTATCTTGAGATATTTAACAATGAATTAAATTGATTGATTGTGATGAGATTTCCTTTTTAAAGTGGAAAAAAATTCCAAAACACGGGAGGCTATGAATATTTGATTTAAGTTTCTGTTTAGTAAAAACCTAAACTTTCATATTTGCAAAAAACACGTGGTCTATAATTTGGTGGTATGTTCAGAGTAATAATTTGTTAACGCCACATAAAATCTTTTTGTTCACCCGTGCGTTGCACGGGTGGAAATACTAGTTATAACACAATCACAAATGAAAAACAAGCAGCACAGAAAACAATCAAATATCGGAGCAAGAATGTAATAAGAGAGCATAAGATTAGATGACTATCAATACGAATGTGCCAAAATACTCTTAACAAAGTATAACTAAAGCAGTCAACACAAAAATCTCCTGGATTCAAACACAATAATCCATTAGACAACAATTCTAAGAACGATTTTGTGCCATGTTCATCCCATAAACAGCAAAAGCAAAAATAATTTGACATTGCAAAAACAATCACTCGTCTTCTTGACTGCGCAACCTGGCGAGCTTGTTGGTGACAACAACATCCAATTGAGCTGCACGTTCAACGATCTCCTTCCTTTTCCTGGTTGACACATTGTGTGCGATCTCAGCACAGTATGTCCTGAAGATGTAAATAAACAAAGTCAGAACTGCAGCTATAAGGGTCAATGGAAAATTAAGAATCAAAATGCAAAACTAAAACCAGTTACCTGTTGTGCATCATCAAAAGTTCTAAATCCTGGACATTGTGCACAACAAACTTCTTGAATCCATTTGGCAGATAGTGGCGGGTCTTCTTGTCTGAGCCATATCCAATGTTTGGCATCAAAGTAACTCCTTTGAACTTACGCCTAACACGGGAATCAATACCCTTTGGCCTACGCCAGCTTTGCTGCATACCATAACAGTAACAATGTTAAAATATTATAGACCCAAGGATTCAATTTGCAAAACATATACAACCTGTGTATACAGAACAGCAAATAGAATGAAAGTAAAGAATAATAGGTAACAGGGATCAGTAGGAACATCAGAGAAGAGGTTTTTGTATTACAAATGCAATAGAAATATTGGTACAAGGACAAAACAGGGAAATGACACAATAAACTTTAGAGCTTAGCCTGAAATCTGGATATTTTGTTGTTATGTAAAATAGGCTACATGAGTATGAGGGCCTGTATGGTTCAACAAAGCGGAGGCGAGGGGAGGGATTTTAAAACCAATTTACTTTGTTATCCTTACAACACTTAAAAAAACATGTCTGTCTTTATATATAAAAACTAAATTAACACAATAAAGTAAGCACCAAAACAAAATTAATAATTTGAAAGCAACAGATTCAGATCCTCTCAATCGTGAAAAAACTTGAGAGGTTTAGGCGAATGATCTCCCCAATTAAAATGCATTGGACCCAACTTATTACTTTTACATGTTGTAGAGCCCAATGCAATTTAACGGTGAAAATTCACATATCCCACTCGAGTTTTTTTCACAGTCAGGATGATTTTCATATTTCAGCATCAATCCACTCCCCTAAAAATAAAAACTGACAATTTTTCGCTATATTCACCACTCTCTTCCGGCTTCAACTTGTAAAAAATTTGAACCAAATGAACATCATATAAAATAAGCCATCCCCTCCAAAAACAGCAATCAAACAAAACGTAAGAAATGAAAAGCATTTCTACATACCCTGAAAGACTTATATTATAACATTCAATCTAGTTACAGTGCATTTACGAATCTGTATGAGAAATCTCAAAACATACAGGAATCTGTTTTTGATAAAAGCTCAAACATGCATGGTGCATACCATTGAGGTCTCTCCAACAAATTTCCAAACAGAAAATAAGTCATTGGATAAAACATAGTTTGCATTGCAGACATAAATTGAAAGAAACACATACCTTGACACATATTTTCCTGTCACTTTGAGGCCTGATGAACCTCTTGACACGCTTCTTGATAATCTTCTTAGTTAACAGAGGAACAGCCATCGTATCTTACCTTGTCTCTACAAAACAGAACATATATAAAAATCCTAACAAACCAAAAACAGTAGAGATCTAAACATGAAACACCCTAAAAACATTGAACAAAAGCATACAACATTAAATACAATAACCAAATCATAGTGAAAAATTATATGAACTTCCAAGATTTCAGAAAATTTAAAAATAGCAGATAAATACAATAAATTGGTCAAATATGATTTTAGTTTTAGCTAAACCATAACTCAGTTCAAATTTTCTACCGTTTATCAAAAAGGATCGAGAGAAGAAAATTTTGAATAAACAAAACACAATAAAGGCTTCAGAGACGCAAAGGAATATCATATCAATAAACAATGTTAACGAACGGTAGCAGGATACCTGGTTGAACAGCGCGCAGTTTCTGTGTGAGATGTAACAAAGAAGAAGAAGGCACTAATAGAGAACTAGGGTTTTGTAGTGAATATGAATTGGGTCGGTATTTCGTTATGGGCTATTTTCAATACAAACTATCCTTCCAACAAAATAAGGAAATTTCTTTCTTTTCCCACCCTCCTTTCTTCTTGTGCGCCTTATTTCGATTATAAAGGGTTCATGAAGGTGTTTAAATGTGTTCTGGTGGGTGTTTAATTGTTCAGATTATAAAATTAAAAATTTATAGGACACGTGAGAGAAACTAATAGGGTGGGAAAAGAGTTGTCAAAAAATAAATGATAATAATCGTATATATTTTGACACAATAATAGCAAATAGTAAAATTTGACACAATAAACTAACAGTGTAGAAGTCCTAGCTCAACTGGCAAATGCCGAAATTACAAGGTCGGACGCCGTGACCCGGGTTCGAACCCGGGACCTCACAGTTATGTGTGAGTTTATTTTCAGTGGATTACCACTTCACCTAAGACCAAAAAAAAAAATCAGTGGATTACCACTTCACCTAAGACCAAAAAAAAAAAATTGATGTAACTTTTTCTTCCAATTTTACATTTTATTTAAATTGTGTTTACACTTAAAAAATAACTCGTTAAATAAGATAGGCAGACCTTTCAAAAAAAATAAAAAATAAGATAGGCAGACGGATGATTTTAGAATCAGACAAACTCCCCTACATCGATTGGAGATTACGCAAATACAACTATAATCAGATACGAGTTAGTTGAATCTTTTTTAAGCCTGCTAATATCCATGAAAGTCATGTGTTCTGGTTATAGACCACCCATGTATTTGTTGCTTCTTCTATTAAACATTTATTTCTCTGCCTTCCAGGTGTTTATTATTTTAGGCTCTCAACCGATGGTTATTGACGTATTGATTTTTTCATGCTTTGGTTTCACGAAAAAGATCAAACTTAACAAGGGACGATAATGACTCCACCTTTAAATATCAAGGTTTTTTTTTAAGAAAAATATCAAGATATTATCAACCTTGCAATTGCACATTTGAATTACTCTGAATCTGTTTATAATAATGACATCCAATCTGATGTATCAGCTAATACATACAATTCCTTAATTGATACAAACAGCTTATAATCGTTACAATACTTAACAAATCAATCCCATTTTCATTTACCAAATTATATAAAATTTTCAAGCCTTGGTTTGTCATTCGGATGAAAGAGTTTGAAAAACTATTCAATTTGGATAATTTATTACTAAAAGCCTATCCCTGTCTTTAACGGGGAAATATATTAAAAATGAAGGTTTGCAATAACAAAAAAAAAATTCGGTACAAAATAACAAATTTTAAATTATAGAGCAAAATTATTAATTTTGAAAATCAGGGTGAATGGTCCAAACGAACCTACAAATTAGGGTAGCAACATGCATTTGTTCCATAACTAAATTACGAAAAATTTAAACAATCTTGTTTTAAAAGGTCATACACATAATCATTACGAATATATACCACACTAAAAATACAAAATAACTTACAAGCAACGGTTATCTTCTCGGGTTTGCAGAAATTATGACCTAATTAGTTACATTATGACGAATGACGATGTTCGTGCTACTATAAGTAAGCAAAATAACATGACACATCAGCCCCACAAGGATGTTCAAAATACATAAGCATTCAATTGCAGATTCTATCTTCATATCTGTTTTCCCAGAAGATGAACACATTTCTAAGACTTCTAACATATCCAGAAACAAGAACAAGGATGTTCAAAATATATCACTTGTTTTGCTTAGCTACAGTTCGTTGAACAGTTGAAACACCATCGACAAATTTTGTCCGGAAAAGAACATTTGCATTATTGAACATGCCTTCCTTTAGTGACACCACAATAAACTGCAAATGAAAAGAAACAAAAGAAATTAGATCATTCATCTTATTGGGTGTAGAACTGTCAGTGGGTGGCCTTACACGAAATTTGAACAGGAAAAGAAAATTGATTCAAAAACAGTCGCACACCCTAAAGAAAGACATAACTTGAATTTACACATGAAATATTTGTGTCAAACAAAGCAAATGTTTGTATCTTGTTGATATTCTACAATTAAAGTTTGATGGTTTTTATTTTTGGAATTGAAAAATCACAAGATTGCATGAAATAAAGTAAGCCATATCAAAGTAACAAAAATGACCCTCTACCTGGGAGTGTGGAAAGTGATTTTTTATCATCTTCCCTATGTTTTGTGTGTGGCTCAAATCAAGAGCTGCATCAACCTGCAACGGATAATAACAGTTAACATTTGGATGAACCAATAATCATTGCTTCAGAAGTATAAACATGTAAATTATGTAATAATAACAGCTAATGCATTGTAATAATTTTATTCAAAAGTCCAAAAGATATGACTCAGTTAGCAGCACATGATAAAGTTATGAATGGAGAAGAACCAAGTTTGTTCCCTAAAAAACACATCTTTGAGGGGATGAAGAGCACTAAATGTAACTAAGCCATGGTTGAGGACTGATCTCATTCAAAGAGTCGAAGCATATGATGAGGACATTTTGCAAAACCGCAAGAATGCTAAAGGCCCTTATTAAGTTTGGTTGTGAAAAACAAATTATACACAAGCATTCACACAGGTAAACAGGCCAGAAGATCGCGCGTTTCAAAATGTTGAGACAAATTTCAAAACTTGCCATAATTGTTGACTTGTTGTCAACAAGCCAAAAGATCATGTTTCTTAAACAAATTTTGTCATTTTCACCACTCCTAGGTTATGGAACCAATCAGTGTTCATACACAACCCAATAGTAATACTACTTCTAGTCCCATAAATAAGAAGAAAAATCATCAAGAGGGGCCTCGTTTACTTTGCGAAAACATTTCCTATTTTTATTTTCTAAAATATGTTTATTTTAACTTGATAACAGAAGATGTGAGACTCTTGAAGTGAACCCTTCTGATGGAGAGAATGAGAATTGCTAGCTAGAGATGATGCATTTCAGAAAATAACGAAATCATTTATTGGCATTTTCATTGTTTCAAGGAAGGCCAAGTTTAAGGTGCACAAGGATGATAAGTCTTGCACCATGTACAAGATTGTTTCCACCATTGGTAGAAAAGAAACTTGTGCATGGTGCAAGAGCAATTTACTTGTGCATGTTAGACAAAGCCTTCAAGAAAATGCACGCAATTGTTCACTTCAATAGTCTATTGTCTCCTTTTTAGCAAGTAAGGATAACACAATTTAGAAAATGTTTTCACAAAGTAAACAAATTTTATAAGTTCATTCCAAATATAATCATATGACATTTAATGTTTTTACATCCACTTACACATGGGGATAGATGCTTTTCCAGTATACATGGAAGGATATCAAAGTAATTCTAACAACTAATTCATCTTAAAATTTGTGACTTTTTCTTATAATCAGTACCCCAAAAATGCCAAACTTTTAATTATATATGGAACCAGAGGCAGTATTATTCTTCATCTCTAAAACATTTTGTATAACTTCCAACCTCTCCAGCCTATCAAAAGTTGCTTGGATAAATTTTCAATCGTGTATATGTTTGATCATTGTATGTAAGGTAATAAATAGTTGGGTTAATATGTCTTTACCCCCCTGTAATTTAGGCGAGTTCCGGTTTTCCCCCTGTAAAAAGATTCTTTCGATTCCAACCCTGAAATATGAAGATTCTTTCGAAAACCCCCCTGATCCCATTTGCCACACTCCAGGTGCTGACGTGGCATGACGTGGCGCGCCACGTCACCTTTTTTATGTTCATGACGTGGCATGACGCTCTAAAAAAAATATGAATTTTCGAAAAAAATATGAATTATGTTTGACTCAAATACCATTGAAACTAGTAGACACTAACATACAAAATGTTTTGAGCAGTTTGTATGTTTTTCGAAAAAAATATGAATTATGTTTGACTCAAATACCATATTTTTTTTTATCTTTTTTTTCCGAAAATTTAGTTATTGTAAATATGATTAATCTTTTTTCGAAAATTTCAATATTGATCATATTCAAAAATTTGAAGATTAATCATATTTATAAAAATCATGTCCGAATAACAGGATACAATGTATATTGATTAACACCGGTATATAAATCATGTTATACGGTTGATTTTTTTCATTTTTCCGGTACTTTCCGAAAAAAAAATATGAATTTTTTTCATTTTTCCGGTATTGAAAAAAATCTGGAAATATGAATTTTTCGAAATTTATTAATTTTTTCCAGAATGTTTTCATTTTTTTAATTTTTCCAGATTTTATTTTTTATTTTTAAAATTTTCCAGATTTTTGTTTTCATTTTTATTAATTTTTCCAATTTTTTCAGATTTTTTTATTTGTTAAGAATTTTTTTCGTTTTTTTTTTTTTAAAAAAAAATATTTTTTAATTAAAAAAAAAATAGAAATGCCACGTGTACCCTATATAAAAAATAAAAATAATTATAGAGTCAGCATGCCACGTCATCATAAAAAGGTGACGTGGTGCGCCATGTCATGCCACGTCAGCACCTGGAGTGTGGCAGATGGGATCAGGGGGGTTTTCGAAAGAATCTTCATATTTCAGGGTTGGAATCGAAAGAATTTTTTTTACAGGGGAAAACCGGAACTCGCCTAAATTACAGGGGGTAAAGACATATTAACCGTAAATAGTTTTACCGAACTTATGATTAAAGAGACTGGATATTAAAAAAAACGAATACAATGCCAGTCAAATTTTCTGCAATATATAATTCTTAACAGAAAGGACAATTTAATCAAAATACCATTTTCCAATATAACTAAGATTCTCTGAAAAAATTACAATGAAAATCATGTAAAACTTACCTCGTCCAAGATATAAAGTGGAGCAGGTTTGAAAAGAAGCAGTGCCAGAATCAGAGAAAGAGCAAGCAATGATCGCTGACCTCCACTTAGTTCAGACAACGACTGTTTCCATACACTTCCAAATGCAACTTTAACCTCAAGACCATCAAGAAAGCTGAATCCTTCTGGAGGTTCTAACTTGGCCATTGTGCCCGGTAATAGTGTAGAAAATATGGATCCAAAGTCACTAAAGGAACAATACAATATCATAATTAAAAAATAGAATAATCAATGAATGACATTGTTAAGAATAAGAACCAACTCTCCAAAAGCTTAAACTGTTAGATGGCGGCTGCTAAATGTAGTTTTTTATCTAAAAAAAAAACAAGTCCTTTAACGCAAGAACCCTTAAGGCTGAAAGTGTGGACATTTCACAAAGTTCAACATGCTGAAATTCAATTTTTTACTTAAAAGATTCGACCTCTTGATCAAGATTCGACCTCTTGATCAATTTATCACAAAGGCACTCATACTACACTAAGAACCAATTCAACTACCAAAATTATTAAACTTTTAGGTGAACGCTTAGTAATGGTTTTAACACGTTAGCATATATATTAAGAGACCAAAATACATGAAAAAAATAAACTTACGTGTTCACTTTGGTCCAGGTAACATTTAGCGTCTCTTTCTTTTTCTCATCTAACTCTTCAATCACCTTCTTGATCTTAGACTTGTCATTCTAGGCAAAAGAAGAATAGATTACGCATTTTAGCAAGAAAGATAGAAAATGTTGAAATAGATTGAAATTCACCTCAATTATATTTTTCTTTGACATCAAGTCATTGTACTCGTCCTCTGCCTTCTCAAACATTGCCATTACTTTCTTGTTCACCCTTTTCTCAAGCCTTGATTGCGCAAAACAAAACAGAAAGGAGTGAGCATAGTAAATAAGGAAGACATCTATTTATAGTTGAACACAAAATGGTACCAATAAAGAAATCATATCTCTAAAGCAACACACCCTGATTGTTCAGCCTGAAGCTTCTCGAGTTCTTCCCTTGCTTTACGAGGATCACGAGAAGAGAAATCATAGTCAGTCCCACTTTTACCAAACAACTGTTTTTCAGAAGCAATCCATGCATGCTTCTCTATCAATTTATCCACCCTCACAGAACAGTCTTTCTGTTCCAATTCCATTCGTTTTACCTGGAACAAAAGAGAATGAGGATAATGTTCTTTAGCACTCAAGTTCTGTTGAGATTTAAATAAATAGTAAATAATTATATTTACGTTGTAAATAAATTCTAGCTTACTCTTTAAGCTACTTAGCCTAGAATATTATGTAGAAAGTTCCTGTTATAATTAAGTGAATAATCTCCTATATAATAGACCTTCCGTAGTGCTATTCAGACACATGGTTTCAGCACATGTCTCTCTTTTCTCTCTTATTCAACAAGTTCCAAGGGTATGGAAATTATTACCTCGTTTTCCATCCTCTTCCTTTCAAGATTACTCTCACTTAGTTTATGTTCAAGCTTTTTTTGCTCTTTAACAATGCCACTGATTTCCTTATCACACTGCTTCATTTTCTGACGAACTGCATTCAGCTCTGACTGAACTTCATCAAGATTATTCCTCGCAGCAGCAACCTACACCTTGGAAATTTGAGGACGCAATTCTTGCTTTAGAGAAAGAGACCAAATCAAAATAGTTATCTAACTTACTGTAGATTTTTGTTCTTCTACTTCTGAGGCAAGATTACTAATCTGTGTACTCATTGATGCTAATTGATTCTCCAAGGAAGCTTGCTCCTGGATAACAGCTTCCATTTCCATTACAAGCCTCTCCTTTTCATTATCATGTCCCTAAACCAGCGAACAACCAATTAAGTATCTTAAGCAGTGACTATTTACTTATCTTTTTACCTTCTGTCCTTCAGATTATCATTTAATTTCCTTTATATTGTTATTTAATCACAAGCACTTAAATCGTGAAATTCCATCCCAATAATTTCTTCTTCACCAAAAAATTGTAAACCATATCTCCCACTATTTTTGTCTAAAGTTCAGGACAGCGTGAATTTTTTTTGCTTAATAGTTATCACTTTTATTTTTAAGGAAGTTATTACTTGATAGTTGATTCCACAATCTTTAATATGTTGGTTTGCACAAAAACTCAAGCATGTTTACAAGTTAACCCACAAGTTTGACACATTATACAAATTGTTATTTCTTTATTAACATTGCAACATTTTATATAGCCAAAAACGTAATAAAATTTAAATGATTAAAAATAATTCTCAAATATAATGTTATTTAATATTTACTAAACTTAGATTTAACGATATGAGAATAAGAAAATTAAACGGTTTAGGTCGGAATCACATGTTTGAGATTCAAAATCCATTACTGGATTGGAGCCTTTCACATGAAATTCTCAAATCAAACACCATGATTTGTATCATGCCGCGGGTTGGGTTGGGATTACCCAAACCACTGAACATCCTAACGTTAGAATTGGTAATTATTCAATTGTTATAAAGAAGTTTGAATGAATTGTGATGTCCAAATAATAACAAATAAATTATAATATTCAAGTATACCTTTAGGTCTTTTGAAGATGACTGCATTTGGGATTTAATTGACTTTATCTTTTTCTCCAAACCTTTTAGCCTACTTTCTCGATTATTGTCATGTTCTTTGATTGTTTTCTCAAGTGATGAAACAGTCTTGACACAGTTCTCATATAAAAGTTGTTTTTCTTTGACTGCAGATTTTGCTTCTTCAAGTTCTTGCTCAATTTTTTTCACTAATTCACCAAGCTACAAAGAGAAACAGGATGGGGGTAAATGGAAGAAAGCAAAGAGAGGTAAATCACAATAACATGGACAAAAACAACACTGCAACTGCACAAACTCAAGGAGAAAGAATTTAAATACCTTATGATGCTCGTTTTGCTCAGCTCTGCTCTGAAACAATGAAAGATCATATGACTTGAGTTCTAATTGTGTTTTGAGGTCTTTAAATTTTTTCTGAAGAGGAAGAAGCTGTGTGATCTGCAAGCCAAGATACAAAGACAAAACAGACGTATAAGATTGAGATTATGCTAAAAGCTTGAAACCGTGTGCTTTAGACACAAGAAATTGACATAGAAAATGACTAGGCTCTACAAGGTTACAGAAAGTAAAAATAGCAAATCTGACTAGGCATGTGCATGGTTACAGAAAGTAAAAATAGCAAATCTGACTAGGCATGTGCATGGGGCAGTTAATGAACCACACATGATTTAAAATCAGTTTTGCAAACCAAACCAAACAATGGCAGTAACAAATGTAATATGCAATTTAGAAGAAAGAGAACAATTAGAATCAATCTGCATTTTGTTTAACAATGTCAATTCCATATCTTACAGGCTTTTCTAAATGTAAGTCTACATATCATAATGGAAGTTAAAAAACAGGTGTTCAGGGGCTACCTTTGCCTCAATCTCTGATAACCTACTTTGATGCACTGAAAGTTTTGACTCTGCTTCAGCCACAGCATGAAGTTGCCTCAATAGATCACCGCTTCCCCTGTTATAACCAACCCGTCAAAACATACCGAAAAGCATATATAACATAATATTATCTGATACAAACATCCAATAACTAATTGATGCAAATAACTAAGTGATTGCATCACTTAGTAAAGAACAAAACCTGTAAAGTAAAATATAAGTTGTCGAAATATTCTGTGATCTCCGGTTACAGTCTATTAGTCAGAGAATAAGAGATATATGCATATTGCAATAATAATTGTAACGGTGAAAAGAAGATAGAATCATACTTCCGGCTTCCCCCAGTCAGAAGACCACTTGGCTGAAATATATCTCCTTCAAGAGTGACACTTGTGGTGTGAATCTCCCGACTAAATGCCACCTATCAGACATCCAGCAAAATGCAAGTCAAATTGAGCATCTATAAAGGTGGGTGAGAATTGATGATATGCAAAAATAGACAACAAAAAAGATGAAGTGTCACAGTGGAAACAAATTGCAATCACCTATTTATATATAGAGCATTAAGGGACAATTTAATTACATTTTACATTAGGTAGATATACATTAAGAAAATTCAGACATGACATGATGAAAACATTAAACGAGACGCATAAAGTTGTTGTTGTGAACCTAGAGAGCAAAAGTGGAAACTGTATATAAAAAAATATACAGTAAGAAAATACAAGACATGACATGATGAAAACATTAAACAAGATATGCATAAAGTCAATGTTACGACAAACCCAGAAAGCAAAAGTGGAAACCGTAAAAAACATGCAAAGAAAGAAAAAGCTTACTGAATGAGTAAATGAGAATAGAGAGATCTCTCCTCCAAGGGTTTCCCCTTTTATAACTAAGCCACTACTCCGTTTTTCCAAACAAGCAAATCTGAATGCCATTCTACACTTCTTTTATATTCACTTGTTCATTTGAACCTCTTCAACTAACTAACCTAACTACCCATTATTCCTAACTAGCTACTCTTTATTCAACTCTTTTATCCAACAGTCACCCAATATTTCTACATAAAAGTAACCAATTATAAAGAGGGCAACCAAGTGCTCTAAAACTCCTACCATGGCAAGATCTAGGGATGAATTGAACTCATTATAGGTCTATTGTAGGCCGCCTTATCTTGCAATTAATTTATTCACTTACTGTTGGACCATCGAGCTATTAAATTATAAATACATAATGTGAAGAAATGCATCTAAAGTGCAACATGTAGATGCCATTAGTGAAGGGTTTACGCCTCAATGTAAAATTAAGGATACATAACTCAGCAGGAAAATCAGGTGTAGCTTGTTACCTCCTTTGCAGCATCGACAGTTTTGCAAACAAAGGTTGAGCCAAAGACGTATTCCATTGCATTCTAGAACAAATAGGATACTTAGTTAGCTAAAAGCAAGTTCAAAATTAATTTAAATTAAATAAAACTACAAACATTAAAATTAACCAAAATTTCCACGGAAAAGATTATTAAAAAAAATTAAACGACATAGGAAATGCTTTCATTACCCATCTAAGCATCAGAGACCATAAAATTAAAAAATTAAAAACTTTAAAAATATGTGTAGTAAATGTTATTATAAAATAAATAATTGGAATTCAAAGAAGCAAACCTTCAATTCTTCTTGATAACCAACCAAAGAAAGTGCAATTTCGGCATTCTCCTTGCCCACCTGCAATGAAATTAGCCAAGGTCCTCAGTAAAGCTAATTAATAATCAAGACATGGTAAAATAAAATTAAAAAATACAGATATAAATTGCAATCACCTACCAATCTAACAGCAGCTTGTTGAACTCTTGAGGGAACAGTATAGGATTGTATTTTGTTCAGAGGTATAATTGTAACTCTTTTTCTAAGTTTGCCATTCTGTAGTAGCTGTTTTCCAGTACTTTCTGTGTCAACTACAACATTGTACAACTTTCCACCAGCTGTAACCTGAAAATGGTCAAATGCAAGTCATTAACGTCAGAATTTTCATTTATTAATTCGGATATAAGTTGTCACGTTGTCAACCTCTAGGGCAGTCACGGTGGACCTATCTTTCACTTTGATGAGTTTTGCAACAACACCCTTCACCTTTGACCTATCAAAGTTCTTGACAGGATCAAGGTATGAAAATTCAACATTAGCCAAGTATGCTGAGAGATTGCGTATTTCATCCTTCAACTTTTGCACACAACCCCTCTCAGATTCGCGCTCCTGGAAGGAAATTTTTACAATACTTAAATGAGACTTGTGAAACTCTTTAGATTCAAAAGAAACTAACATGAGAAAAAACAATCAAACCTCTTGCAAAGCTTCCATTTCACCCTCTTTGTAAGGAAGAGATTCCAATCCTGTTTTGATATTTTCAACATCCTTCCTTCTAGCTTTGAGCTCATTTTCCACAGAAGTAGCTTCATCCCGTTTTGACTTTAATTGATTCTTTTTCTCTTTCAGTTCCTTCTCGCAATGGCTAATTTTGGTTTTCAGCTGTTTCAATTCTGTTTCAGCACTCCCAACTGCTATCTTTGCATCACCTAGTTGATCCTCTAAGCATTTTTCCTCGTTGCCGCTGCTCTTGCCAGCTAAAACACCCTGTCAATAGTTTTGATCAATTGGATAAATAAACACCCCAATATAACAGAGACACGCAGATAGACAACATAGATCCCAATATCATTAAACCAGCACATGCTTCCTTTACCTGATATTCCTTTTCATGCTCCTCCAGGCTCTTTGAGAGCTCCTCAACTCTACTTTTCAAATCAGCTGCTCCTTCTTCAGCCTTTTTAATGGCAGAGGCCTTCTCTTCTACAGATTGCTTCAATTCTTCAATATTTTTAACAATCTTCAAAATATCAAGGTTTGAAGTCCAAATATCAGGTTCACAAAAATGGAAAAGTTTTAAACATAAATAGCACAAACGTTTTTAAAAGACAGCAATATTCTTGAAATTGAACAAGATTGAATCCATAACATCACTAGCATACTTTTCCTTTGTTGACTTCTTCGCTCCTCAGAGTGTCTTCTTTATTATTTAGTACAGACGTTTCCTTCACAAGATTCTGGGAAAGTTCATCTACCTTATCCGACAGAGATTTCATTTCACCGCCCATGCTTGCTTCCTTCTCAGCAGTCAACTGAGCTATTTTGGTCTCCATTTCTTTAACATCCACCATAGTTGTCTTAGCCATGTCATCAATCTCGGTTATCTTGGCTTTTACTTGTTCCACCTCAGAAATAGCATTGTCTTTGATAGTCTCCGCTTGAACATACTCAAAAGCAATACAGAATCTTCTCAGCCTATCTAACTCAGCGTTACAATTAGCCCATTGCATGTACTGCGTCCTTTCTTTCCTTAACTTCTCCAAAGCTGGAAGTATCTCCTGATCAAGAAGCTTGTTGATCTCATCAACCTTACTCTGCTTCTTCTCAAGAGTTTTTAGAGCAGCCTCTTTCTTTGTCTCATACATTCTTGTCCCCGCAGCTTCCTCAAGCATAGACAATATCTCTGGGGGTTTCATATTTAAAACCTTAGTAATCCTTCCTTGCATTATGAGGAAATGTGGATTGTTCACATTTAGTTGTACGGAATGGAAAAGGTTTTGAACTTGACTAGGCTGCGCAAGTTTCCCATTTATCAAATACTTGTTCCTACCTCCAACCACAATCTGCATTGCACCCCATCAAATTACATCACATAACATAGAAAATGAACCAGTAAACCAATCCAAGCATAAGCTAAACCTAAAACTCATAACGCTTATAATTTTATTTTAAACTATCTATGTAACCATTCAATGAAGCAATCTAATTTATTTTAAACTATCTATATAACCATTCAATGAAGCAATCTAAATCTATGTATTTGTAGATAAAATTAAAACAAAAAATTGCAAACACAACTTAAATCCCGTATGTTACAGATTCTTAAAAAAAATGAGAATCTAAAATAGTCTAAAAACTGCTTCAAACAGAACCTGTGTTGATAAGCTTCTCATAAAAATCATTTTCTTTAATGATTGATTTAAAAAAAAATATATATGATTTTTGTTTTGGTAAACAAACACAAAACAACTTATGCTTTTCTGTAAAAAAATCTCTAAATTATTGAGTATCAAAATCATTTTTTTAATAATATGTAACAAACGGTCCTTAATTTCACTTGAAAAATGACACTCGAGCAGTGACCTATGTAGCTCTAACACTCCAAATCAAAAGTGTGTCCTCTGTTTGACACATTTTCAATTTATAGTGTCAGATGCCACACGACGACAATGAGTTGGTTACACATGCAGTTACATTTAATAGATTTAATTTTCTTAAATTATTACTGCTGTCATATCCGGTGACGTGTATTTGACATTGCTTCATAGAAAGTGACATAAATCAATCAAAACAGCTACTAAACTCAAAACCCACAATTCCATTTCATAAAAATAGAAACTTTAAAACCATAAAAAACGCAATTTATTAATTCAAAGATAAATAAAAAAAGCAAACAAAAACCTGTCTAGTAACCGCAATCTCGAAATGGCCTTCATATCCAATCACAACAAACACAACAATTTCTGCTTTTTATAAAAGTCTCTAAATTATTGAGCATCAAAATTATTTTTTTTATATAATCTGTAGCAAATGAACCCTTGATCTCACTTAAAAAGGACGCTCAGGCAGTGACCTAGCACCTAAACTTCAGATCAAAGGCATGTCCGTGCTTCCCACGGGTGACAGAAAATCACTAAAATGACTAAATCTATAAAATTAATCTCTAACTAAATTATTGAAAATCAAAATCACCTTTTTTATAATCCGTTACAAATTGACCAAAAAGTGACATAAAAGCAATGCAACAGCTACTAAACTAAAAACCCACAATTCAATTTCATCAAAACAACATAAAAATCCAAACTTTAAACCAATATAACCACAATTAAACTATAAATTCAAAGATTACCTGTCTAGTGACTGTAATTTCAGAATGAGCTTCATACCCAAGCGGACTGCGACCCCTTTCAGAATTATCAAACACAATTGAAACAGTAGCTTTGGTAATCCCCGCTTGACCTTGCTTATAAACAAGCTCTTGAAGATTAGAACAACGAACCTGTGTCAAATTGGTGATTCCAAGAACGAAGCAAATGGAATCGAGAATATTCGATTTGCCAGAACCGTTTAAACCGGTAATTGCGTTGAAAAATCGGTCGAATCCAGGAACAACGGTGCGTGTTGCGTAGGATTTGAATCCTTCGAGGCAGATTTCCTTGATGTACATCGTGTGTTAGGGTTTTGGAGATGGAAACCCTAAACGGTAGCGTTTTGGTGGTGAACGTTGTGTTATGTTGCAGAGAGAGAGAGAGTGTGTGATAATGGAGAGTTTGAAGTTTTGGTGAGTTTATTGAATTCAAAAATCATGAAAGGCGGGAAATTTTCGCCAATTTCAAAACGACTACGTTTGGGTGAGCTTGTGCAGAAATGAAATGAGCTGGTCAACTGGAAGTGAACGTAAAAGTTGGCCAAAAACGGTCTTTTTTTTTTTTTTTGAATTAAGGCAAAAACGGTCCATACCAGTGTTTTGAATTTTTTTTTTTTTGAAATTAATTAACGAGATATCGGTGGTTTTGGTCCTTGAATGTAAAACAAATAACTGAGGTAATTCTTTAATGTGTCAAAATTTTAAAATTGTCATTGATTATTCAAAATAGTCTCTTGTATTAAAATGATTCGTCGTTAATATTGTCATGTTAGTTCTTCAATATAACTGTTTATTGTCATATTAGCCTCTACAAGTACTTACTGTTGTAACGGTACCAATATAAAAAAAGTTAATGTCAACATTGAGAGACTGCTTTAACGTCAAAGACTATTTTGACTAACGAATTACACAATCAAATACTATTTTAAAATTTCGATACATTGAGAGACTAAAATGACTATTACCCACTAATTAATAGAAGAAACAAAATAATAGTTTGCGTCTCCGTAAGCAAAATTCAGTTGGTGGGGATATTGTTTATATATGTTGAGGTTGGTGTTTAAACCTTGAATTTCTACACTTGTTTGTTCACCTTTAAATAGTCTTATAGAAAGAAAGAAAATAGAATAAATATTTGTCACTTTTAACGTAAACCACATTATAACCCTTAAAAACCTCTAAAGTGTGTATATAATGTTGATTTTGAATGTCTGATTAAAATTTCTTCAAGCTTATAGCAACATGCATTAAAATGCCGACTTAAGTGGATAGATAGTCATGACTAGCCTTACTGGCTTTAGAATGATACGTTTAAAAAGAGTGTGTTTGAAAGTATAAACTATCTTTTATAAGTTTGTGTCACTTGCATGGAAGTGGTAAGTTAGTCAAAGTCTGAAAATGGAAATCTAAGCACCCTATCTACAAAGGCATGTTCTCTGTAAATTTTAATTTTAGCTATTGTGTTACTTGAGGAAGCTAACAGTTTAAGTTTGGGGATGTGATAACAGGTCGTCTTCATTATTTTTAGCATATTTTTAAGTCAGTTTAGTAGGCAACTTAGTTATTATAAATGAGTTTTAGACCACTTGGTGACTGCTATTACCAAAGGGGAAAACATTATCAGACTTGATGTGATTACTCCTGCATTATTGTCTCATTCTTAAAGGAGACAAAATACAAGTGAAGGAACTCAAGGCAATGGTATGTATGTGAAGGCGATTTAAGATCGTGGGTAGCACTGGGGTAAAGCCGAATATGGAAAAAAGAGATCTAAATCAAAGAACGAGAGAACAACTTAGTGCTTTGGTTTCAAATTGATCGACCATTGAAAGATGGATTGTCCAAACAAAACAGAGCTCATCCAATTATGCAAATGTGGTTCAAACCGACAATTTTAGCAAGTGCATAGATGCTATAAACAATGGAGGCATGCGAACGATGAATGATGTTAGATATATTCCATAATTAGGAAAGAATTTGATTTTCATATGTACTCTACATGCAAATAGTTTATCCTACATATCTAATTGAGATGAGGACATTAATTGTTCATTGACTTTGATAAGAGCAAAGAGGATTGCTTGTAACATTTACAAACAGTTAGAAAGTGTTGCTGTAGGTGATATTGTGTTAGTTGAGTTTCATAACAGTGCAAAACTCCGACACATGCGATTGGGTCATCTCGATGAGCATGGAATGACGGAACTTCATAAGAGAAATCTATTGAAGAGTGTTTGCACTTGTAAGATAGATTTTTGTAAGTGATGTGTACTTGAAAAATAGTTTCGTGTTCGGTTCAAAACCAGAAAGCACAAAAAAAAAAAAAAGGAATCTTAAACTATGTTCATTATGATGTGTAGGGTCTGCCAAAGACTCCTCCATGGGTGGTTTCAAGTATTTTGCGACTTTCGCCAGTGACTTTTCTTGCAAAGTTTGGGTGTCCCCTTAATGTGTTTCATAGATTAGGTAACTGAATTAGTTGGATTAAGAAGCTCTTGAGTCAAGATTGAATCCTTAATGTGTTTTATTTCCATTGGAAATGCAACTTCGTTATTCATTGTTTGGGTAAATTAGGTGCTAAAAACTTTGAGAGTTTAATCATGTTAGATACAACCCTCTGATGTATCTTTCGTACTACTTGCTAATGTACCAGACATATCTTTTGTTAGACATTATCCTACTTTAAACTTTTTTGTCTGGTGCTTCTATTAATTTTTTTTCTTATGTTTTTTCTTTTCTCTTTTTGTATAAAAAAATACACATTATCCAAAAATGTCATTCTTCATTAAAATTTAAAGTGATATTAAAAATAATAATATCACTTTTTTTTTTGTTTTTTTGTTTTTTTGGAATAATAATATCACTTTACATAAACTTCAACTTATATAAACCTTGTTCATACACAATCTCTAACTTACAAAAGAGTAATGATATTTAAACATCATTAATTTAACATGGTATAAGGGCATCATATAAAAATACACCTAAAATAAGAGTTAATTTTATTAGTGAGAAAATTATTGTTAGACCAAATGAGAACCGTATCAAAATAACTTTTCCGTTTACAAAACAACTTAAATTTCAACTTACACAAACACGTAAACTCCAACACCACATAAACTAGGAGAATAAATAATCATTGCAGTCCTTTAAAATTATGATGTTCTCATCAATTTAGCCCATCAATTATAAAAATACGCTAAATAGTCTATACACTAATTTTAATCCATCAATCTAGTTTTTAATAACTTTGAAAGAGCAAATGATAATTCATGGACTATCTTGATTGATTAAAAATAATTAATGTACTAAATTAATGAGAGTGAGATAATTTAAGGACCAAATCGGTGATGTGTTCAAAAGTAACAGTATTAATCAGTCTTCAACGCACAAGCTGATCCATTTTTCACCAAAATGAACATGCATCAATATCCTACAAAGTACATGTAACAATACACAAGTAACAATGACAAGCTTCATCAAATTCTTTGTTTATTTGTCATCCCCATATATCTTCAATATACATCCATTCTAAGTGGACACATTCTACACGTTGTGCCTGCCTATGGCACAAAAGTCTGCATACTGATAGAAAGAAGTTACACTCACAAGTCACATTCAATGTTAGGGCACTACAGTCGCTCTGGTTAGTGGGTTCGTGTGAGGTGCTTGTACCTCGCCGGAGGTAGTGGATGGGTGTTGGTGTGGTTTAGTGTTGTTTTTGTGTGTTACTGTGTCTTTCGTGATGTGTCTTGGTGCTGTTTTTCATATTTTTTCCTTTTTTG
This sequence comes from Medicago sativa, assembly GCF_051527215.1. NCBI lineage: Eukaryota > Viridiplantae > Streptophyta > Magnoliopsida > Fabales > Fabaceae > Medicago > Medicago sativa. Next base: position 29,164,108 of record NC_140756.1, on the reverse strand, counting down.
TTGTTTTTTTTTTTTTTGTTATTTGTGAAATGGAGTCAATTTTGTGCGTCTAGACATGTGTTGAGTCAACAATGTTCTTTGTTGGTTTTTTTTTGTTTTTTTAACAATGTCTATATGTGCGTTTGGTGCAAGATGGAGTCATCATTGTTGTGGTTTCTTTATTGTTTTGATTCATCTGTTTGGTCTTGACTCGACGGTTGTTGCTCGAAAGGGTTTGGCGTGTAGACGCTCCGTGTTGGCAGTAGTAGTCATTCATGTACCTTCAGAATTTTTTGGGTTCTTTTTTGGGTTGTGTTCGTGGGCTCTTGTTGCTTTTTGGCTTGGTTGTTGTTTACTCCGGCGTCGGACACCTACTCCTTGTCACCGGCGGTTGCCTTTTTACGATCTGGGTGTGTTTCCACTTCAAACCGGCGTCGCTGCCCGTGTTTTGTTGTTGGGTTTCATCTTCCTCTTGATCCGTGTTTGTGTTGCTGTCTATTTCTTGGTGGGGTGGTTTGGCGGCGTAGTTTCTGTCTATGTCGTTGGTTTGTGGGTTTATTCATCGTGGCTGCTTCTCTGGAATGCTTTGGTGATGTTGATGCTTTCCTTGGAGACTTTCAGCCCGACTGTCTTGCTCTTGTGCTTATTGAACAGTGGTGGTGATGCGCGGTGGTGATGTAGTGGTGGTGGAGGTTATTCAATTGTGGTGGGGGTGGTGTGCGTGGTGGTGGTGAAGTATGGTGGGGGTGATGATGTGTGGTGGTGGTTGGTGTTTTAAGCGAGGAGGTGAGTGCTTGTTGGGGTGATTTCCTTTAGAAGCAACATCTGTTACACAAGTCCATGTTCGTCGTCGCTAGCCTTGTTTGTGCTTTTTGGGTGGTTTAGGTGTTTACGGAGTTTGGAGGATGCGTGTCACGCTGTGTTGAGCCTTTTCCTTTTGATTTGTTTGTTGTTTAAACTTCGCATGCCATGTCTTTCGTCTTACATATTGTGTGCTGGTTTTAGGTGGGCCGGTTCATTTGGCTTCGAGATCGGGAGTCGGGGTCTAGCTGCAATCTTTGTTTGACTTGATTTGGTTTTTCTCTGGTGTACCGAGGGCGAGGGGTGCCCTGCTAATTTGGTATTATAGTCTGGTGGGCCGATTACTTTTGATTTGAGATCGGGAGTCAGTTCTTTGACTCAAGTTGGTTTTTGGGCTTTATGTTGTGCTCTTTCGGTGGTTCAGAGGTCGCGAGGTTTGTGATAGCTGCATGATCCTTCGGTTAGGTGCTCTTCGAAACGTGGCTCAGCTTGGGTGTTGGGGTCTGGGAGTTTTATTTTGAGGGTGTTCTTTGTGGGTGAGTAGTGACGATGGGCGGTGGTGGATACCGTGTTTACGGTGCTTGTTTTTTTTTGGATTCTGTTTTAGGTGGTGATGTGTTTTGGTGGGTTTATCTTCAGGGGTGTTTTTAGGTGGTTATGGTGTACCGTCGATATGCGACACCATTTGTATCTTGTTTCGTCCATACCTTGCGTCTTGCGGGGATGTCGTTTAATAATATTTGACGATTAAAAAAAAATGTTATGGCACTACACATTCACACAAATTACATTAACGAACATACAGTCAAAAAACATTTGACTTTAGAAACTTAAAACACATTAACTTGCCACAAATTTCTACACCCTAGAATTTTCTTCCACTGTTTTGTCATATTTCGTGATTCTTCATCTCCGTTTAAGCCATGTCACTGTTCACATATAACATACACGTACATATATTTTGAAAGTGAAATGACCAATTTAATTTTTTTTAGTATTAGTAATAAATGATACTTCATCCCTTTCACAATACTTGTCCATTTTGAAGAAATTACACATATTAAGGAATCAAATAAATGTTGTCATTTTTGATGAAATTCTTTGTGCTTTTTCTATAATACCCTTACTCATTTATTATTTCATTCTATTATTTCTCTCTCTAAAATAAATAGGTAAGGGTATTATTGATAAACCGATAATTAATGTTGCATTGAAACTTGAAAGTGACAAGTAAAATGAAACAAAATAATTCTCCAAAATGGACAAGTATTGTGAAACGGAGGGAGTACAAATTAAAGTTTCCCTAAAAAAACAAAATAAAGTTAGGTAGGGGTATATCTTATTTGCTAAAAGATTGCAGAAAAACATTTGATATATTAAGACATAGAATGAAATTGTAATTTTTTCATTTTTTAACCTTAAATATGTATGACTTTAATGTTTAAAAAACGTGTGATCTTTGTCGTTAAAACTAACTAAAAGTAATTTAATCCAATACAAATAGATGAGCAATGCAAGAACACTTAGATATAAAACGGTTAGTGATCTCTTATCAATTAATCAGAAATCATAGTCATATTCATTCTAAAAATATATCAATATTGAAAAATTTAAAAGAGAAATTTAACATCCATTTCAATTCTACCTGACTCGAGAAATTAATGGTTACCCTTCAACTAAAATACACGAGTTCACACAAACAAAAAAAAAGCAATTTCAATTATTAATTGTGGTTGCCTCAGACAATGACAAGAAGGCACAAAGAGGAGGACATTTCAATGCACAGTTAGAATCTTCATACTTACGTGGCAGTTGCTAGGCCAGCTATGCCACTATGGAAGTTAAACCATACAAAACACAACATTCTACATTCATCATCATCCATTTATTTACGTAAATCTCAACAATTTCTAACACAAACTCAACAAAATGGAGTCTGAGAAAATTGGAGGAGGAATTGTGAAAGTGGAACCAAAACCCAGTAATGGTTTCACTTCAAAAGCTGTTGATTTGTTAGAGAAGATTATTGTTAAGTTGTTTTATGATTCTTCACTTCCTCATCATTGGCTTGCTGGTAATTTTGCACCTGTTAAGGATGAAACACCTCCTGTTAAGGATCTTCCTGTTAAAGGACACCTTCCGGTTAGTTACAATCATTGGTTGTTTTGTGTTGAGTATGTTTGTTAGGGTGTTTTTTTTTTTTTGTCATGAGTTTGAAGTGGATGATCAGATAAAAAATTTACAATTTTGATGCAGTAATTAAGTGTGTGTTTGGTTATGTGGTACTGTGGTAGTGATAATTGATTTTGTTAAATGCTTTTTTTAATAAAAAAGTAAACTTAAATTTTGCCCTCCGATGATATAATGAGTCAGGGACTAATTTTTTTGAGTATGAAAATGTTGGGGACTAATTTGGTTTTTTTACTGAATTGGACCGCACGGAAAATTGCGAGGGATTGAATTGGGTCTTAAAAAATGAGTTTATTTAGTTAAAAGTGAGGTTAAGGTAAAACAATTTATGTTTGGAAGCTTTCATGTGAAATTGAGTTGAACAATGAATTTGAGTGTAAAAAAAACACTTGCATATAAAAGCTACTAATCATAAGTTTAAGATAGAATCAGAATCAGTTTTAGAGGCAAAATCAATTTAGAATTGAAAACCTCCAAGCTTATAAAAATCAGTTTTAAGTTTTTTGAATTCATGTTTGGCTCTCTCAAAATGAATCCAAACATGCACATAGTTGCAGTTTTTATACACTAGAATGAATTCATGTGTTACTCATCATTTAATGAGCATTTTCCTTAAATAAAAAGTTTTACTTTTGCTTCTTGATGATAATCTCTATGTGTGTAATTCTTATATGAGGTTCACTATACTGAGTGACCTTTCTTTGCTAAAGTGAAAATTGAAGAAGCTGAAATATTGGAACTTCAAATATGTAAAAGATTTTATAGGTTTGGATGTTTTCAAGTAATTTGTGCAAGGCTATGGATACAAGGTTTAAGCAAGTCTTAATCTCAAGCACTGAAAAGGTCATTCAGATTGAAAATTGAAAGCCGAAAACTAGAAATCTAGCCAGCTATAGAAAGAACTCTATATTAGTTGGTTTATAGACACATTTTCCCCTTCAGCCAGTGTTTATAGATTTCATGAAATGGTCTTGTGAAATGTGATTATAAGAGAACATACAGCCAGTAGACTTTCCTCATATACAAATACTGTAGAATAGTCATGCCTATCTTTCAGCAAGTTCTTCGATTATTATAGTTTCTTTTTGTTGTGAACTCAGACAACTCCTAAAGCAATTCTATTTGTGGAGTTGTCGAGCATTAAATTCACACACCTTTTGAGCAATATCAGGTCTTGCTGCTCACTATTTGCCATATCATGTTTATTGCAGGATTGTTTGAATGGAGAGTTTGTTAGGGTGGGACCAAATCCAAAGTTTGCTCCTGTGGCTGGATATCACTGGTAAAGTTTGTCTCATTTTTTGGTGTGCTTTGAACAGTATATTATTAGACCTTGCAACAATGTTATCAGTATATTGATTTTTCTTTTACTGTATTTAGTTTTTATAGAAAGGTCTGGTATAGATGTGGAGCTATTTTAGTGTATTTAGTTTTTATAGAAAGGTCTGGTATAGATGTGGAGCTATTTTAGTTTATCTGAACTGAAAATGTTTTCATAAAGTGAAGTTTTATGCTCATACGGTGCTTTCCCTCTATGTTTTTGCAGGTTTGATGGAGATGGGTACGTGATATTGGGTTTTCAAAAATTAAAAAATTCATAATTTTGGTATCTAGTCTTTGAATATTGATGTACGCATCAATTAATTGCAGAATGATTCATGGTTTGCGTATCAAAGATGGAAAAGCTACATATGTTTCCCGCTTCGTGAAAACTTCTCGTCTTAAACAAGAAGAATACTTTGGAGGCTCTAAATTTATGAAGGTATATAAAGAAAATAAAAGTATAGAAGCTTAGTGAAGAATATACTAGTGAATAGAAATGTTTGTTTTATACTTGGAAGATAAATGCGTCTTCTTGTATGCCATTTTCAGATTGGAGATATGAAAGGTCTATTTGGACTGTTAATGGTTAACATGCAAATGTTGCGAGCTAAATTGAAAGTAGTGGACGTTTCTTATGGACATGGAACAGGTAACTTTTGCTATGTAGTTTTTTGTCAAATTCAAGCTCCTAGGATTTTCTTTTATATTTAGCAACTTTTTCAGTACAACTGAAGTATATTTCATAATGTGTTGTATATCATGTGCAATTTGAAGATTACATTGTGTTCTATTAATTATTGGCTTTCATTCAGTCTTTGCAATTTGCGTCCAATATGACAAACATGATTCTTATTCCTCTCTCAATTTTTAAATTAGCCCTTCATTTTCTTCTCTAAAATGAATGGCGAATTTGTTAAATGATGATACAATGCCTTGCTGGTTAATGATACATGTTTTCGTGAAATCTGGCTTTTAATTGGGAATACTAAGCTCTTGTATATGAATTAAAATATGAAACTAACTTGTGCTCATACGCTTACGGCTACCAGCTAACACAGCTCTTGTATATCACCATCAGAAGCTTCTAGCACTCTCAGAAGGAGACAAACCTTGTGAGTACTTTTCCTTTCTTTTTAACTTATCTAAAAGATATTAAACTTATTGATTATATCTGAAATGCCATCAACTGAATAGAACATAAGAGTTAAAAAGATTCATCAAGTTCAGGTGTATCCTTCAGCCATTATATGATATTAAGCAGCAAATTTTTTTTATTTTTTTTCCATCTCTCATGGAAAAATCAACTTCAGTCCAATTAGCGACTTAATTGCAATGTTTTGAAAACCAGCTGAATCAGGTTGTTCAACTGGTCGAACCGAAAACCGGCCAGTTCGCCGGTTGGTCTGATATCAGTTACACAGTTTGATTGAACTAGTTTGAATCGGAGTTGAATCACGGTTGGTTCTACCAGTTTTCAGTTTTTACATTTATTTGTCACACGATTCAACCGTGTTTGAACCATCACCAGGAGGTCTCACTGTTTTGATCTTCGATCAGGTTTTTAAAACATTGTTAATTGATAATTGTATCACAATACTCGACTAGCAATAATTCTATTTACCTCTTCTACTATGATACTGAAGTGGTCTCATTTTAAATTTTGCAGATGCGATCAAAGTTTTTGAAGACGGTGATTTGCAGACACTTGGCATGCTAGATTATGACAAGAGATTGGGCCATAACTTCACCGCTCATCCAAAAGTTGATCCGTTTACTGGTGAAGCCATCTTTAAATTAGTGATTAACTTGAGTGATGTAATGAAATCGTAATTCCAATCCAATAAATAATTTTTCTGTTTGCAGGAGAGATGTTTACATTTGGATATTCACATACACCACCGTATATCACATACAGAGTAATTTCAAAGGACGGTTTTATGCATGATCCTGTTCCAATAACAATATCAGAGCCAATCATGATGCATGACTTTGCTATCACAGAGAATTATTCAATATTTATGGATCTTCCTCTGTACTTTAGGCCAAAGGTATTGTTGGCGTTTCTGTTCATATGATCTGACTAAAGATTAGCTTGTTAATTATATCGTTCAACTATACCAAGCTTAATTTTGAAACTCTGAAACTGATCTTGTTTATTTTTGTTAGTCGTATCACTTGATGGAAATTAAATGAATCTTGTTTATTTTTGAAACTCTTCAGGAAATGGTGAAGAATAAGACACTGATATTCTCTTTTGATTCAACCAAGAAAGCTCGTTTCGGTGTTCTACCCCGCTATGCTAAGGATGAAAAGCATATTAGATGGTTCGAACTACCAAACTGCTTCATATTCCACAATGGTATGTTTGTTTGCTTTTGCTTCTCCTTAATATAATATGTTGATTGATATTCTAATAATGATATATAAAATTCAATGATCCGTGAAATTGAAGAGTCCAGAGATTTTTTTTTGAGTAGAGAGGCTAGTACATTGTTCATTTTATTTTAATACATAATAATGTCAAAGTTGAACATAGGTTTCAGTAACATCATAACATGCAAACCAAGCTTCAATTTGTGCTCTAAATTCTTTAATTCTGATGGACTTGCCCATTTTCATCTTTAATATGATTCTTTTTTTACCTTAGCCAATGCTTGGGAGGAGGAGGATGAAATTGTTTTGATCACGTGCCGCCTGGAGAATCCAAATTTGGACATGGTTGGTGGAGCTGTCAAGGAAAAACTTGATAATTTCGCAAATGAGCTGTAAGATGACTCGTTCTTATATGCAATTTTTGGAGCAAATTTCACCGGACATTATTCTATATTTACAGTATTGAATTCTTTCCAGGTATGAAATGAGATTTAACATGAAAACCGGTGAAGCTTCTCAAAAGAAACTATCAGCATCTGCTGTAGATTTCCCTAGGGTGAATGAAAGCTACACTGGCAGGTAATATTTTTCTCCTCGTGTTGAAAATTAGGGTAGGACAAATACTAAACTTGAAAATTAGGGTTGAGCATGTTCTAAAGTAGGATGGATCAATCTTGTCCCACACTTGAGTGTAAATGTTGACCACACCAAAATCTTTAGAGCAGAACCCGGAAAAGACCGAATGGTATTGTCTGATTAAACCGTATCTGACTCTAAGTAGGACGAGATCAAGTAGACCCGAAGCATAAGCTAAATAATATTATATGACAATCATGTATCAATACACGAAAGAAACATAGTTCATGCAAATAGTAAATATTTCCTTATAGGCTATGTCCTTTCACTATTTTATATATGATGTTGGAAAAATAAATAATGATATATCACTCGAGTATACAATTTAATCATTTATCAATTCGATAGTTCAAGTTGTTATTTTCATTGTCACCTTATTTTTTCTAACGTGCTTATGTGAAAATGAGTATTACAGTGCTACCATATGTACTTTCCTGTCTAATTGTATTTTAAGATGGAGTCACTCAAAACAGTAATTAAGTTTATGCATGTCTATCATAGCCTATGTTTATTATTTTCATTTCATCAGGAAACAACGATATGTATATGGGACCGAATTAGACAGCATTGCTAAAGTTACTGGGATTGTTAAATTTGATTTGCACGCCAAACCGGATTCTGGAAAAACGAAGCTTGAAGTTGGAGGAAATGTTGTGGGTCACTATGACTTGGGACCAGGAAGGTTTGGCTCTGAGGCTGTTTATGTTCCACGCGTCCCTGGCACCGATTCAGAAGAAGATGATGGATACCTGATCTTTTTTGTTCATGATGAGAATACCGGGTATCACCTTCCTCTGTACTCACAACGACTTATATAAATTAAAGTATATGCACTGTCAGTGTAAATAAAATTATTTTACATTGACAACCAATCATAACTCGCCAAGACAACAAATAATTAACCGCTTCTATTTTAAAACAGTAAAATATGATGTGGCAAATTGAAGAGCTGTGATTGGATTTCAATGTAAAATAACTATACATTGACAATGCATATCACGTAATCTCTTATTTTTATACGCACAAGTTTCAAGATTCAAAATCATTGTGTATGAGTATTATGACCCGTGTAAATCATGGTCAGTTCTCTATGTTAATCATTATGGCATGGCTGAGTATTATGAATGTTGCAGGAAATCATTCGTGCACGTCTTAGATGCAAAAACAATGTCAGCAGATCCTGTTGCAGTTGTAGAATTGCCTCAAAGAGTTCCATATGGTTTCCATGCTTTCTTTGTCACAGAGGTTTGTATTACTTCATATGGCTTATACCTACATTACATTTCTCCTCTCTATTTCCTTCATATTACCGTGAGTGTTCATTTAGACTGATGAAAATGGATGGAATGAATCGTTCTATTATTTGAATTGTTCAAAATAAGATGGAACATAACAGAACATGATGAAATGCATTCCATCAAAGAAATAATTTGCTTTCATTTGATCTTAACTCAATTATAGATAGATTAAAGGATTATAGATAGATCAGTATTTGAATCATTGATGCATTTCTTTAGAAAAATAGTAACCGAGTATGGTTCATTCAGTCATATTTGAGCATTCAACTGTTTCTCACTGATTCCTTATACCATTACCACTTTCTGCTTTAAAAATTGCTTGCATTTAAGATTTTTTTCTACGTACACCCTGAAATTTCCGGTTACACCCAAATTTCATTAAAATTTACAGATAATATCAAAATTGTCCTTGTGCATTTTATTTTTCAAAACCCCTTTTTCATCTCTCACTCTAAATGTTATTCTGCTCTCTCACAAACATTCTCAATGAAATTCTGCTTCTTCAATGATCATTTTATGAGTTTTAATGTTTTTTTTTCTTTTCAATTTCTTTTTGTCATTTTGTACTTGGAAACTGTTCTTCCATTCTCTTCAACTCACGTTTTTTCTTCTGTTTTAAAGGTATAATGTAAACTCAGTTTATGTACACTACAGTAAACTCAGTTTACATGACTTACGTAAACTCAATACATATTTTTTTCTCCGGAGTTTATAGTATAGTGTATGTAAACTAGGTCTGCGGTAGTGCATGTAATCTGAGTTTATGTTCAATTTACCTACACTTCTGTAAACTCAATTTACATGACTTACTTGAATAACACAATGGACAATTTATTTTATTATAAGGGTATTTTAGTCATTCTGAGGTGTAACCCGGTTTTATTGGATGTGACTAGAAAAATTCTACATTTAAATGCATGCTGTTAATTTTTTGTATGACTCTCTTCACAGGAGCAACTGCAAGAACAAGCTAAACTGTAAACATGTGGATAACCTTCATTGCACTGCAGTACCTCAATCTGTGCACAGATCTTTATACAAATCGTATAGCATCTGTGTGGATATTCTACAATGCAGTAGAGTTTCTATTTTATATTATTTGCAAATTCGAACAAAACAGAATGAATATGTTTGTTTATTCCTCCTATATCTTCTTTTGTCTTTTGACACACTGATATTTTATTTATTATGCCTTCAAAATACCGTCTAAAGATTAAGATTAAAGGATTATATTATATTTATTTTACTTGTTAGAGAATTATGAGCCCGTCTAATTCATAAAGTAGACCTTAATGGACAAGATTGATTTTGTTTTTGCTTACTAGCCATGTCTTAACATGATTAAGATCGACATCTTTTCGTAAAAGTGCACAAGACATTGATCTTGAAATACTTTAAAGACATTATCAAAATTGTACCAAAATAAAAAAAGACATCAAAATATTTTTAGATTCATACAAAAGTTTAAACAATAGAATTCAAAAGTTAAAAAAAGACACGAAACCTCATTTTTATTTCTCAGAACATTTATAAGCACGAGGAATAATTTTTTTTTTAACTTTAAACATAACTGTTAATGACCATGACCATATACAAAGGTGAACAAAAATTTACAGGTACATCGTGGGGAAACAAACCCAGATCTAAAGAAACCATATCTATCATTGTGATATTATTATTTATTGTCAAAACATTTATTGTGATACTGATAGAAGGAGAAGTATGATAGAGATAAATATTGGCCGTGCCTTTTCATTGATATGGGTGCTGTATATATACAGCATGTGTGTGTCTGATAATCCTCAACAACTAATGAATATCCCTAATAATTCTCAACAAACTAATGAGTAATTATTTACAATAATATCTAATAATATTCTTTCTATATTTACATAGTCTACTACAGCCCCGTAGTCGAAACTAGAGGTGGACGAATGTTGAGACTATCCCTAAAATCGTCAAACAGTTGTAGCGGAAGCCCCTTCGTGAAGATATCAACAATTTGATAACGAGAGGGAACATGTAATACGCGCACCTAACCACAAGAAACTTTTTCCCGCACAAAGTGTATATCCATTTCGATGTGTTTGGTGCGTTGATGTTGAACTGGATTGTCTGATAGGTACACGGCACTAACGTTATCACAATGGACCAAAGTTGCTTTTGTAACAGGAATGTAGTTCTAAAAGTAGATTTCGTATCCAACATGATTCAGACACTACATTAGTCACTCCTCGGTATTCGGCCTCTGCACTTGATCGAGACAAGGTATGTTGACGTTTTGCGGACCAAGAGATCAAATTGTCACCAAGATATACACAATACCCAAAGGTAGATCTTCTTGTGTCTGGACATCCAGCCCAATCAGCGTCTGTATAAGATATGAGCTTGTCGATGGAGGAAGGATATAAGTGGAATCCGAATTCAACAGTACCACGAATGTAACGAATGATCCGTTTTAAGGCAGACATGTGTTGTGTTTTTGGATCATGCATAAAGAGACACACTTGCTGAACTGCATATGAGATATCTGGTCTTGTAAATGTCAAGTACTGTAATGCACCTGCAAGACTACGATATTCCGTTGGATCACAATAGGGATTATCTGAGGATCCGCTTAGTTTGGATTTGGTATCCACCGATGTTGGGGATGGCTTACATGATGACATTCCTGCATGTTCAATAATTTCTTCTGCATATTTCTTCTGAGAGAGAAAAATACATCCGGAATGACGAGTAACAGAGATGCCTAAAAAATAACTCAGAGGATCAAGATCCTTCATTGCAAATTCAGAACTCAGCTTGGACATGATATTCTCACGAAGAGAGTCGGATGAAGCGGTTGTAGATTTTAAGTTAAAATTAGTTGCAGACATTTAAACGCAAATATCAAAATGTACTCGTAACGTTTTGTCAATTTTTTTTATTCGTAAGGTCTCCTTGGTAAGACGAAAATTTGAGGTTTTTTTTTACCACAAGACGAAAATTTGAGTTAATAATTTATAGTTTGTAAAATCGTATGATTAAGAAGACATATTTGTTAACTGTGTCTGTCATGTCATACCCTTTTGTGAGCCGTCATACCCTAGTTTTTTCTCTTCATCTATCAAAGAGGGGTGATTTAGGGTCAATTTTTGATCTAAAATCACCAATCTAACTCATTTTTCTATTTCCCTTTTGTTGAAATAAGTGATTTTCAAATCTATTTCGTTTTTTCTTTCGTGATCTCGTCGTCTTAGTGCGACGTTGGATTGTTCGTCGTCTCAGTGCGGCGTTGTTTGTCTTTCTTGTTTCGGTCAGATATTTGTTTGGTTCAGATTCGCAGATCAACTTTGATCCAGTGCAGATCCAATCAATGACTTTGGCGTCGTCAACATTGCAGATCCGGAGACATGATATTTCAGAGACTTAAATATAATCATATGTGCATCTTTTGTACTTTGTCGTTTTATGCTATTAACATGGATGATGTGAGTTTGTTCGTAGATTCATCCTTTTTGTTTTTAGCGAATTTGCATTGTATAGATGTACTAATGAATGAATATCTTTTATTTTTGTAAAAAAAAAAGTTTGTTAACTGTCATTTTTAAATGAGCTTCTAACTTATTTTCATGAGTTTATAGTTGTTTTTTGATAAGTTAATTCAAGTAACTTATAACTCAAAACTTATCATTTTTAATCTCAATTTTATCCTTATAATTTTTATTGAAAAAATTAAATATTAAATAAATGCACATTTTTTTTTATGTAATTTCATATTTATAAATTACTTTTGTCAAAAAAATATTTATAAATTACTTTTTTTTAGGGAAATATTTATAAATTACTTGAATCTTACATTAATTATCAAGACTACACACTCAGTCACCTAGTTTATTAGCTACACCCTCCGATCACTATTATAAGCAAAAATCTACTTTTTAGGTTCATTCAATAAATAATGTATGTGATCCATTAAATTGACCATATACATCATTTAATGAATGAACCTAAAAAGTAAAATTTTGCTTATAATAGTGACCGGAGGGTGTATAAATTAATTTATAAGTCATCATCCATAATAAGTTCATCAACTATAAACTCACTTATTAGTGGTCTACTATTTTTTACAAACAAAGCCGTCATAAAAATTTCTTCTTAAAAGTAGTGCCGTGCATTTAATTCGTAAATCAAAAGTTTATGTCATTTTATAAGACTACTTAAAAAAAAAATCCTTAAGTATAAGACTATTTCCAAATTTCTAAATGTATTTATTACTTTTTTCCAAATACGCCCTCATTAATATTATCAATATGAGAAGTGCTAGCAACACTCTCTTTTGAACACTCTCTCTAACACTCACCCTTTTATTGGATGAAATCAATGTATGTCCCACCACTTTATGTGGGTTCCATTTCCAAAGGGTAGGTCCTAATGTCCTACATTAATTTCACCCAATAAAAGAGTGAGTGCTCAAAAGAGAGTGTTGCTAGCATTCCTCTTATCAATATACCTTGAAATATGAAAAGTTAACTTTAAACATCTCTATAAGCAAAGGTATTTTTTTTTTTGAATAATAAGCAAAGGTAATTTAGTAATAATAACATACATTTATGACAAATTTATTACTTCAAACATTTTTTATAATACCCAAGATTTTTGTAAACTATTCCTATAAAAAGAGAGGGACGGAGGGAGTAATAGTGAATTCCTTGACATGTCATAAAAATTGTACAATTGCACATGGAGTAATGCTAGCAACATTCATTTTTGAACACTCTATCTAATACTCACTCTCTTATTGATTTAAATCATTATGTGTCTATACTTTGAAAATTAAACCAACACAAAGTGGTGAAACGTACATTAATTTCATCCAATAAAAGAGTGAGTGCTAGAAAGAGTGTTGAAACGTAAGTGTTGCTGCATTCCTCTTGCACAAGATAACAATACTAAAAAAATGTTTGTCTAAAGGGGAGTGATATTTTGACAACCAAAATCAAACAACTTTAATGACAACCTTTTTTTCTCTCTTCTTATTGGACAATAACAATAGAGAGAGAAAAAAAAAGAGAGAGAATAAAAATATAATGTGAGTATGAGAGAGAAAGTTGTCACAAAAGTTGTTTAAAAGTGGTTGTTCAAATATCATTTCTCTTGTCTAAATGCCTTAAAAATTGTAGTATGTCTAGTTGCCACTGTTGAAGCATTAAATGACACCGACTTCAATTGGCGGCAAAATAAAATTCTGACTTCAAATCAAATCATCAATTGCTTGTCTTATCTCATCTCATCTCTAAGAACGGAGATATATTTGAATGTTAAGGCCAAACAGCAAACATTTGCTGCTGTACCACGAATAACAACTCAAAAATTTGGCCCAGAAAATAGAAAACATCCCAACAATAAAATTGGAAACTAATGAGGTAATTTGTTTATTATTTTTTATAATGAACACATTTATATTTTGTTCTTAATCATTAAAAGAAAAAATTGTTTTACCATGCAGTAGTAACATAAGTAGCAGCAGGTTAAACTCCTTGGCAAGTTACCGTGGTACACAAGTCTTCAAGTTTAGCACTACTACTAAACCTATTTGTGTAAAGATCAAATCTTCTTCATTCAGAGGAGGGATTTTGAAGGTGGAACCAAGACCTAGAAAAGGTTTCAGTTCAAAAGTTATTGATTTATTAGAGAAGCTTGTTGTGAAGTTGTTTTATGATTCTTCACTTCCTCATCATTGGCTTGCTGGTAATTTTGCACCGGTTCAAGATGAGACACCTCCTACTAAGGATCTTCCTGTTAAAGGACACCTTCCGGTTAGTGACTGTTTTTCTTCATTTTTTTTTTGGTCAAATGACCTAGTGGCTAGAATTCATCTTTTAAGACGAATAAGTGGCGTGTCCGGGGTTCGAACACATTACAATGCATTGTCCCTACTCCCTACCAGCTGAGCTATGCTCACAGGGACTTTTCTTCATTTGTTAATCATTCAATTTGTGTTCAAATATATATTTTAAAGTCATGTTGAGTGAATGATTAATGAGTTGCAACAAATTATTATATTTGTTAACCGTATACTAAACAATTTACTACATTTTTGAACCAACGTTAACCATCTAAATTGTTGATGAATTTCATTGTCAAATTGTGTGCTAAAAATCATTTCTCTTTGAGCATATATGTCTCATCTGGTGGGTTTGTTTATATATTTAATGTTTTTTATTTTTTATTTTCTGAATTTCATGTGGGAGGAACATAATTTATATGATCAAGATCAAGGTTTTTAAGTTGTAGTTTTGTTGTAATCTTTAGTATTGCTGAGAATCACGTTTTAATGCTGCTGGTGCAATGCAACCTCACCTTGGGTTCGTTGCGGAGGAGACATAAAAAACCTTGATGTGCAACTTAGATCATAGTCGCAGACCTCTTTTAAAACCGATAAGTGGCCAGCGGGGTATTGCTCATCAAACATGTTGAGAAACATGGCATCCATGAAAATGATACAAAAATGATACAAAAATGAAAAGAGAGGAAAAGCTTAAGATATTATTGTATTGATGATAGTTGAAATGATACAAAAATGAAAAGAGAGGTACAAATGAGTCAACTTGTGACTTATATAGCGACTAATCTAGTACCCTAACTAACTCTAAAATGAGTATAACTATCTATATTTCAACAAAACAGAAATTTTTTCTGTAATACAATCTGACATTAAAACAATATCAGGTCCTGTCACTCATCACTAACCATTTGAAGTCTAATGCAGGATTGCTTGAATGGAGAGTTTGTCAGGGTGGGACCTAATCCAAAGTTTTCTCCCGTCGCTGGATATCATTGGTAAACTTTGTCTTGTCTTTTTTACATTGTCTGGTTTCAATTTCAACAGTATATATTGAGAACTTGCATAGGTTATCAATATTGATTTTGAATTATAGTTCGGTTTGATCCATATATTTTGCTTATCAGTACATTGATTTTTATTTCTATTTTTGCAGGTTTGATGGAGATGGGTGCGTAATTCTCTTCCTTTATGCAAATAAATATATTTTTCATATCAATGGATTAGCAATATCTGATTTTTGATTAGGCTCAATATATGAACATAACATCGAGTGGCTTTGACGGTTTTCCCCTTCTTTTATTCCTTCCCTTTTGTATCTCCTTTTGCGTTGTTCTTTCTTTTTCATTACTGTTAAAGGATTTTAACACAAGGTTATAATTTCGTATCAATGAATTGCAGAATGATTCATGGTTTGCGCATCAAAGATGGAAAAGCAACATATGTTTCCCGTTTCGTGAGAACTTCTCGTCTTAAACAAGAAGAGTACTTTGGAGGCCCTAAATTTATGAAGGTATGAAAAGAAAGTACACAGTAAAAAATATAGAAGCTTAGTAAAGAACATACTAATCATAAACAAATTTTGGTTTTATATTTCTCGTATGTCATTTCCAGGTTGGAGATATCAAGGGTCTACTTGGAATTTTAATTGTTATCATACAAATATTAAGAGAAAAATTGAAAATACTTGATGTTTCTTATGGAACTGGAACAGGTAACTATAACTTTTTGGCAAATACAAAACCCTGGGATTTTTTTTTCATTCTGCAATTTATTCGGTACAATTCAAATAGTGTTTCATAGTTTTGTCAGCACTGATAATATTAACTTGTGCTCATACTCTTATTCGTACCAGCTAATACAGGTCTTGTATATCACAATGCGATGCTTCTAGCACTCTCGGAACGAGACAAACCTTGTGAGTATTTTTTTTCTTTCTTTTTTACTTAAATGTCCTTCAGAAATTATGATCTTAAATGTCCTTGTTCTATAGAACTCAAGTAGTGTTATTTTGAATTCTGCAGATGCTATTAAAGTTTTTGAAGATGGTGATTTGCACACACTTGGTATGCTAGATTATGACAAGAGACTAGACCATTATTTCACCGCTCATCCAAAAGTTGATCCTTTTACCGGTAAATCCATCATCTTCAAATACGTGATTAAGTTGACTGGTTTGGTAGAATAGTCATATGAAGCACTGACACTTCAAATCGATCACATATCTTGTGTATGAAACGTGTCAGTGTCTCTCATTGACACAACACTAACACATGTCGTTACAATCAATTACTTCTCATTTTCTTAAATTATTATTACTATCATTTTCTTAAATTATTATTACTAGTGTCGACGTGTGTCAGTGTGAGAGCTTCATGCTCATGCTCATTCTCATCCCAGGATGTAAATATCGTTTGTGCAGGGGAGATGTTCACATTTGGATATTCACAAACACCACCATATATCACATACAGAGTAATTTCAAAAGATGGTTATATGCATGATCCTGTTCCAATAACAATATCAAAGCCCATCATGGTGCACGACTTTGCCATAACCGAAAATTATGCAATTTTTATGGATCTTCCTGTGTACTTTAGGCCAATGGTATTGCCGTTTTTCCTATTCATTTAATCTGACCAAAGATTAGTTTACTAGTTGTTCCCTCAATTGTTAGTTTGAATTTCATTTTTTAGGAAATGGTGAAGAATAAGAAACTGGTATTCTCTTTTGATTCAACCAAGAAAGCTCGTTTCGGCGTCCTACATCGGTATGCCAAGGACGATAAACATATAAGATGGTTTGAGTTGCCAAACTGCTTCATATTTCATAATGGTGTGTTTGTTTGCTTTTGTATCTAAATATAATATATGATGATTGATATTCTGCAATGATGTATTCATAAAACTCAGTGGTCCTTAGAATTGAGGTGCATGATAAAAAAAGTCAAATACATCTTGCAGTACCATGCAAACCACTGCAAGATAGAATAAGAGCAATGAATTATGCATAAAAGTTTGAATTCCAAACTAAGCTTCAATCTGTGCTTTAATTTCATTAATTCTTATTGACCTGTTCACCATAACCTTTTATATGTCTTCTTTTCACTAGCTAATGCTTGGGAGGAGGAGGACGAAGTTGTTTTGATCACGTGCCGCCTAAAGAATCTAGATTTGGACATGGTCGCCGAGGATATCAAGGATAAACTTAAAAATTTCTCAAATGAGTTGTAAAAATACTTGTTCCTATTTGTAATTTATGATGCAAATTTTACTTGATGTTATTTTATATTATTTACTAGTTATTGAACTATTTCCAGGTATGAAATGAGATTTAACATGAAAACTGGTAAAGCTGCTCAAAAGAAACTATCAACATATTCTGTAGATTTTCCTAGGGTGAATGAAAGATACACCGGCAGGTAAGATTATTCTTATTCTTTCCATGTTGAAAATTAGCGTAGGCATAATACTGAATTTGTAAATTAGTCTACTTAATCGGTTAATTTGATAGTTGTTATTTTAATTGTCATATTCCTTTTTCTTATGTGCTTGCTTCTATGTTGTTGAATAGCTGATGTACACTATTGTTCCATGATACGCTAATTAGTACAAAATGTTGTTAAACAACGTAGAGGAATTTGAGCAAGTCGCTTTTGTTATGTGATACGCTATCTATTACAAAATGTTGCCAAATAGAGGCGCTATACCACTTTTGTTGCACATCGAGATTTAAATTAACTGCTATTTTGTGCAATCTGCGATTGACAACACTGACTTATTTGTAAAGGAACATTATTGTGCTACCACGTGCGCTTTCCTAATCGTGTTTTAAGTCGGAGTCAGAAAAGTAACATGTTTATGCATGTCTACCAGAAGTCCATGACATGTACTTTACTATATTCGTTTCATCAGGAAACAGAAGTATGTATATGGAACCATATTAGGCAGCAATGCAACTGGGATTATAAAATTTGATTTGAATGCTGAACCTGAAGTTGGAGGAAATATTCATGGTCTCTATGACTTGGGACGAGGAACGTTTTGCTCTGATGCTATTTATGTCCCACGCGACCATGGGACCGATTCTGAAGAAGATGATGGATACTTGATCTTTTATGTACATGATGAGAATACTAGGTATCAAATTTTCTATATTTATGACTATGACATGATTTAGTTTTAGTTTATTAAGATTTTTCCCCCTAATAGAGTGAGTTTAAACAATAATACCACAGGAAATCGTTCGTGCATGTCATAGATGCAAAAACGATGTCAGCAGATCCAGTTGCAGTTGTAGAATTGCCTCAAAGAGTTCCATATGGTTTCCATGCTTTCTTTATGACAGAGGTTTGTGTTACTTCAAATTGCTTATTCATACATTGCATTTCTTCCTTTCTATTTCCTCCACATTGTTAGGAATATTAGTTTAGATTGAAGAAAATGGAAAGGGATGGAATGAATTTATTGATGGTTCTATTATTTGAATTGTTCAAAATAAGATGGAACAAAATAGAATGAAATAATTTTTTTCCTTCATTTTATCATTAAAAACAAAATAAGTGATCAATATGGATTATGGCTATATGTTATCAACTCATAATAGTTATTATGGATTTGGCTCCTCTAAACTCATTTAAAGTGTAAAGTGATCAATATCAACCATTAATTAATAAATTAAAAATAAATATTGTTGGTATCTCATAACAATAAATTGTGAGTTTATTACAATAACAACTCTTGATTTTCTGACTTTAGACTTTACTCAGTTTAGAGAATCCTTGCCCCAATATCACCTTAGTCTTTTACCTCAAAAAATGAAAGAATTTAAAGAATTTTTTGAAGCCCTCCAAAACCAAGTTTTCTTCCAATTTATTTTGAGTTTCATCAAATTAGGGAGGTTTTAAATTTTAATCCTTGGTAGAAAAATCAACCTCTATGCAAGTTTGGGAGTTAGTTATACTTATACTTCATTCCCCTGCATTTCGTTGAATTATGTTTCTTCCAAGCCCTCTTAACTTTCAAAGAATAGTTTTGGCTTGTTATCTTTGACTATGGAAAGCCGTAAAAAAATATTTTTCTTCACTAGGTCATTTTTTTTTTTGAGAGAAAGGTCATTTTTATTTATTTATTGAATAACTGATGTATTTGATGTATATTATAAACTCGATATGTTAATTATTCAATAAATATGAAGAATTTTTTTTTACATATATATGAGACCGGAGGTCATTTGCACTACCGATAGAAAGTTATAATACTCTCACTAAATCACAACCAATATATACGTGACTTAAAAGTTGTTGCAATAAAAGTCAAATGTTTTCAATGATATGACGGTTAATGTAAAACATATTTACACCGATAGTAAATATAAATTAAATTTATATTTAAATGCATGGTGTTAACTTTTTTTTTTTCTGGCTCTCTTAACAGGATCAACTTCAAGAACAAGATAAATAGTAAACTTGTGGACAACCTCATTGCACAATATGGAGTAAGTGAACGGAACAAAATGATCTGTGCATGTTCCTATATCTTTTTTTATCTCTTCTCTTACAACTAAACTTTTATGTGCTATGTCTGTAAATTTTTAAACTTATGTTTAAAGTCACTGTCTAAAGATTTTTTTTTTCTAAGCAAGGAGAGAGGACATGCATCAAGAGGAAACACCGACATCCCAACTACGTTGGCACCCCGGGAAACCTCCATCCTATGCTGCCAAACTCTAAGATTTTATTAAAAAAAGGAAAAATATATACAAGAAGAGGGGGGACTAGGCCAAAACCCTCAGAAGAAAATAAACAAAGGAAGAAACAGCAGACTACATGGAACTAAGGAAACTTGTAGTTAGGCAAACTCTAAGTAAATTTTGCTTATATTTTGAAACGGAGAGAGTAATAGATGAGAGTAAAACCTTTTTTTTTTTCTTGTAAAAAAAAACTTCTTTTATTGTAGTCTTCGAATAAGAACCCATATAGAAATTAGATGCGTGGTGCAAAAGAAGTAGTAATCAAATAATAAAGTAGCCTCAAGCAGCAGCAACAACAACAACAAAGAGACTTAAGTCTAAGCAATACCACAAGCATAACCAAAACAACAGAGATAAGAAAAATGAGAGAAACAACACACTAATAAGCAACTAGCAATCCACTACTATGAAATGAGTAATACAAAAAGATTACTAGTAGTTCGGACTCTCTCTCTCTCTCTCTTGTAAAAAATGAATGAATTATCTCTTAAATTTGACAAAATCTATGCTAAATGAAATATAATTTAAAATGAAATTTAATAAAGGTGAAAACTAAGAAACAATTAAATAGTTTGAAATACTTAGGGGAGGAAGGAGACACCTTTTAAGTCAAAACAACGAGTTAAAGAATTGATCCATTTGGCGATCTCAGCCATCAGAATCCCCAGTCATCACTTTATTTAACTAAGCAATGACTATTGGGGGGAAGAACCTCATCTCCGACTTACTGAATCCGGCTTACCAAATCTACTTTTGATTTATTGCTTGGATTATTTACAAATTAACCCTAGAAGCATACATCTAAATCAAAAGCTAAATTACGAGCATATAGGTCGGTTATTCTTAAAAACATACAAGGATATCGATTGCGCTCTAACGACTTGAAATTAAAAAAGATTTCGATATAAAAGCCTCACGCAACGAGCACTTGGGTTGCACATCATAGTAGAAAATAAAATATACATTTTCATACAAAGCATAATAAAGAAACGAGCACCCCAAAATTACATATATTTGGGGTACTGACCGCGAATGGCGCACATTCTCATTGGCACGAAGGTCGGTCACAGCAAAAGGGAACATTGTTTGAAAAGAATAAAAATTACAAGGCCATCTCAGCCTGGACGTTCTCAACATGCCCACCTTCTTCTTCCTCCGCATGAGGGGTCATAAGCACTCCATTCTCCACAAACTTAAGAAAGTGAATCCCCTCGACACACAGCTCGACGTCAGGGTTCACCAACTTCAATTGCGCGATCATATTCTCAAAGTCATGCATGCATAGCTGCGCCCACCAAATTGTTATCAAGCTCTCCAATTTTGTCAATAAAACCAAAATGATCCAGACTGGCAGTATCCTCAAGCTCATCTTCACCGGGGAGGGTGGCCTTGCGCAGAGCTTCCTCGAGGGCTTTCTTCTCCCCATCAAGCTTATTTTGGGCCTCGACCACCTGCTCTAAAGCAGATTGAGCATCCGCCACATGCTTCTCTAACAAAATGATGCAACGGTATTTCCCTTTTACAATAGTCTTCGAGCTAGCGAACCCCTCCTCCAACTTGGTCATTTTAGCAGCCAATGTGTCCCTCTCCTTCCCCAGCACATCCGCTTTGACCTCACCCTCGGTCGAGGTATTATTCACGACCACCGCTATTTCCAAAGCTTTCGTCGCAGCAATGATTGCTTCGGTCATTGCTTTGCTCCGGTCGACGGTCCCTAGGTCCTGAATAACCTTCAACTCTGGGTTACTCAGGCAAAGGGTCGAATGAGGACCATACCCATCAGGGTCGGACCACACATTAGGGAGCTGAAGTAAGTCGCCATCTTCAAATTTGAGAGGAACGCCTTTGACGACACACCCTTCACCTTTTCGGTCGGCTCCACCATTTTCCTATTGGTTGATTCACCGACCATCTCCTCGGCATGGTCCTCGTCGACCAGATGTACCGAGAAGAAGAGCCAAGACCGGCCCCAGCTATTAGGTTGCTGACAGAGTGGACATCTTTCTTCTTGCCACTGCCTCTTCCAACTAGCTTTCTACTAGTCTTCTTCACAAGCTCTTGAACATTCTGCATTTTTCCTGCGAACACAAAGTACAGAAAACATGTTAGCAATAAAGACTTAAAAAGAAAATAAAGCGACTAGAAAACTACGGGAAAAGCGAATCTACCGAGCAAACCCATCGAAGCATGACCTTCCCATTTTATTGTATGGCTCTGTTAATAGCGGATAGTTCATAAGCTAGTTGATAGCTTTTAGCTGATAGTTGATGACTGATAGCTTATAGCTGATGATTGATAGCTGATAAGCTAACTGAAGTGTTTGGTAAAACTAGCGGTTTAACTAGCTGATAAATGTAAAATGACATAAAGGGCATTCTTAATTCATAATAAAATTTATATCAATTAATATTTAAGTATTTGTAATTTTGTCATCTAAATTTTCTTTAAAAAAATACTTTAAATTTATTAATTTAATATATCTTTTATATTATATAATTAAATTAAAATTTATTCACTAAAATTTTATTCTATATTTATTTTCATTTAAGTATTTCTACTTTATAAAACAATTAAATGTAACAATAAACGGTAACCAAAAAATATTATTATTATTATTATTATATGTATTATTAACAACAATGGATAGTTATACCGAATAATATCTTCTTGAAAAAAAAACTATATAAGTTATTATATGCATGATAAATGGACGTAAAATAATTTCATTTAGTTCAAAATAATAAAAGGTATAATTTCATTAAATTGTAACACAACTGATAGTATATTTTCTAAAGAACAATAAAGACAAACCTTGTGAGTATAATTAAAAATAAATATTGTTGATATATCATAACAATAAATTGTGAGTTTATTATAAGAACAACTCTTGATTTTCTGACTTTAGACTTTACTAAGTTTAGAGAATCCTTGCCCCAATATCACCTTAGTCTTTTACCTCAAAAAATGAAAGAATTTAAAGAATTTTTTGAAGCCCTTCAAAACCAAGTCTTCTTCCAATTTATTGAGTTTCATCAAATTAGGGAGGTTTTAAATTTTAATCCTAGGTAGAAAAATCAACCTCTATGCAAGTTTGGGAGTTAGTTATACTTATACTTCACTAGCGAAAACCCGTCTTTACGCTTTTTTTTACTGCGATAAAATTTGAAAATTATGAACTATGTTTTTTTATGCAATTTTGATTTTGATTAAAACTAAAAATATAAATATTTGTTGCTTAGTAGATATAACAAACCAAATTAAACATGATTATATATTTCAATAACACCAACAATATAACAAAAAAATATAATCTAAATTATTATTTTTATGACACCAACAACAATCTTTATTATAAGAAAAGTTGTTTAAGGATATAATTGGGATAATAAAAAAGTAAGTATAAATATACTCATCTAGTTTGGTACACTTTTTAAATGATATAGGAAAAAAATCAGACATATATATATTCTTATCATGTTTGTTACATTTTTTTAATATTTAAATTTATTCTTATCTATTTGTTACATATGTTATTTGTATTGAAAATCGAGGGCATTTTTGGAAAGAGCAAAAGTCAACCCAAAAGTGTTAAAGGGGTTGTTTTCTTTATCCGCTTTTTTTATTATGTTAAAGTTTGAAAATTATGAACGATGTTTTTTTATGAATTTTGATTAAGACTAAAAATATAAATGTTTGTTGCTTTCAAGTTATAACAAATCAAGTTCGGCGCGATTCTGAACACTTGCAAAGTTTCACTTATGAATCATCAAAACTTTAAGATAAGTTTCATTAGGAGACAAGTAAATAATGTTGCCCACTTGTTAGCTAGGGCATCATTATCTTATGCTAATTCCTAAGTTCATGATGATATGTCATTTTGTATTAAAACTACTATTATAAATGAAATGAGTTAAGTTTGTTTCTGTCATAAAAAAAGTTATAACAAATCAAAATAATCATGATTATCTTATTTTAATGACACCAATAATCTAAATTCTTTTTTTAATGACACCAATAATCTATTTTTTTTAATGACACCAACAACAATTTTATTATAGAAAAAGTTGTTTAAAGGTATAACTGGAATGGTGAAAAAGTAAGTATAAATATACTCAACTAGTTTGTTACACTTTTTGAATGATAAAGGAAAAAACAAAAAAATATTTATTCATATAGTTTTGTTATATTTGTTTTAATATTTAAAGTTATTCTTATCTATTTGTTACATGTGTTATTTGTATTGAAAATTGAGGATATTTTTGGAAAGAAAACCTAACTGTTCCATGTATATTTTAGTTTTGGTTTGTTATCTTTTCTATGGAAGCCTTTGGTTTGTTATCTTTGACTATGGAAGCCGTAAAAAAATATTTTTCTTCACTAGACCTGTAACACCCACGACGTGGCTTTCGATATCCCGCCAGTTGGATACGAAAGGTTCCCGCCAGTTGGAACGGGCACTATCTGTAAGGATGACCACACGTTAATAAGAGGAACCGAATCACATCGGAATGAGAGGGATCCGGAGGCTGTGTAGGTATGGGACTACATGGTTGAAGGATGGCTTATAAGAATTGTTAGGTACTACCCATATCAACAAGATGCATCTTCTTTTCGGTAGCTCATTCCATAAGAACTCCACAGTTAAGCGTGCTTGACTTGGAGTAGTCTTAGGATGGGTGACCTTCCGGGAAGTTTCCCGGAAAGCGTACGAGTGAGGACAAAGCACGCTGAAAAGACTCGTGTTGGTTTGTGGGGTTAGTCGGCAATCCTAAAAGCAGTCTGGGATGTTACAAGGCCCTTTTTTTTTTATTCATTGAATAACTGATGCATTTGATGTATCTAATCTATGTTATAAACTCGATACGTTAATTATTCAATAAATATGAAGAAAAAAAATACATATATATGAGACCGGAGGTCATTTGCACTACCTATAGAAAGTTATAATACTCTCACTAAATCACAACCAATATATACTTGACTTAAAAGTTGTTGCAATAAAAGTCAAATGTTTTCAATGATATGACGGTTAGTGTAAAACATATTTACACCGATAGTAAATAAATTAAATTTATATTTAAATGCATGGTGTTAAAAAACCAAACAGTGCCTATGTTTGGGATAGCTTCTACAACCAAAAAGTCATGTTTGCACACACCTCCCAGCGTGAAAAAAGAAAAGCTACAACTAGTAGCATTAGTGGCTCTTTTCCTGCTTAATGGTATGTATACCTAACGCAATGTCTGATATCAATAAATCTTACAAGAGATGCTAGCCAATTTTGCCTAATTTTTCCTGTAGATCAACATTTCTGTTATTACTTGCTGGGGAAGAAATTTTGGCAGACATAAAAGGACAACTCTGACAGTAAGGACACTTTACAGCTGGAAAACTTACTTCAGTCTCACAAAGTAAAAACACTTTCCAGATTTTGTGGGATTTTATCCCATTTTTTCAACCTTTTAGCCCTGCAAAAATTTATATAGCCTCTAAAAAAAAATCTATAAATACTAATACTAGGAGAAGCTTTGTCCCAGGCATTGGTGTTCAGCTGCACTCTGCATTGTGATGAGTTTCTCCATTCCATTCCAAAATTAACATGTATGTTTCCTTTCATCTCTACTTGATCCTTTTCTCCCTTTAAAGCTTTCTTTTGTATGCAATCTGCCAAAAAAAAGAAAAGAAGAACACAATTATTGAAAATACTTCATTCATACGAAATTCATAAATGTCAATCACAAAATGAATCATGATATCTTTTACTACTTTTTTGCTTCAAAGATAACAAAAATTACTCGGCATGAGTTATATCTGAATTTATATATGCACATGTATAAGTTATTGTAACTATTAACTGAAGTTCATTGGTATGTATTCTTTTCTACAAGATATCTACAAATTCAAGGATATATTGTCATTCTCCATTTGTATATTCAACATGCAATTTTTTGTCTTTCTTAGTTTCCAATACATAAGTTTCCACAGCCAATTCATGAAATTCTTGAATGAAGCACACAAGCAGCATGAAGGCACACCAAAAGAGCACAGTAATTGGAATATTTCACAAAAGTTAATTTTTATTTTGAAAGTAAACATCAGTCTGAGGAAAATTTAATCTTTTATGCAATCTGTCCAAGGTATGGATATGGCAGTCCATCTAAACATATATAAAGAGAAAACTAACATAATTGTTTGAGCAATGCTTGCAATTATATACAAGAATGTATGATGATTTATAACACATCAAGAGTCGAGAAAAGGGACATAAAAGCATGTAGAATAAATAAAAAACAACTTTGTTCCATTATATCATGTTATATTATCAATTTGTTGCATTATCTCATGTTATAGTAACAACAAGATCAATGGTTCTGAGCTTACAATCAATTATGGTGGTGATAAAACTGGCTGGGAAAGAACCATCTAAAAATTTCAAAGGCAGACAACTCTTCTTCTCACCTGAAATAGTAAATCAAAAGCCCATTTTAAAAAGTAAACTTTCATTAATATAAAGTGAATATTAAAAGAAAAATAAAACAAACCCAGAATTTTAAGTCATAATACATATGCACACTTGCCCATGTTATAACTATTGATTCCAAATATATGTACAAGTAAGTTAAAACAATGGATTTGAATCAATAGTCATAACATGTACATCTGCAAGCAAGTTCTAATTTGTATCTCTCTTAACATAAATCAATTGCTTTTTCTGCATCTTTTGGTTGTATTTGGAATCTGAGAGGTACAAATTTGATGTGCCAATTTCACCCCTTTGAGTTTCCTTCATATATATTATGACTTAAAATAAGATGTATTCCTAGATTCACATGAGGTTTTTCAACATGTGTTCAGCTCACAAGGCTAGCATAATTAGTCTATATTAATCTTTCTATTCAAATGCCACAAGGAACGAATAATTACTACTAAGTACTTTATTCATCAATTTTTGAGACTATCTTCTTTATTAAAAATAGTAATTAAATAGCTAATACAAGACAAATTTGTTTTAAAAATATACTGTAAATTAAATATTATCAATATACTAACACAAAAGCCAGCATGTTTGTCCAAAAAAGAGATTCATTAACATAAGTTAAATGCAATTGTTTTCATATTTTTTTGTACTTACAGTGAATATTTTTTTGTACTTACAGTGAATATATGTCTTAGGACATGTCTTTTTCTCCTTTCAGTTATGTGGAAGCAAATTTGGCAACTCCTTCATCACACAGTTTCTCAAAGTGTTTGGCCAGCAGCCCAGCAAGCATGTAAACAAGAACAGGATTACTTCCAACTTTGTGTAGATTACAAAAGTAACTTTAACCACAAAATGTCTCAGTAAATTATTATCACCTTCAGACCCCAACTATCTTTGTAAACCTGAAAATAGTTTAGCATTAATGTTGGTAAGTTTAGTTATCCAACAAAACAAGACAAACTTTCAAAACAAAAATCTACCTGTGTGCTCCAGTTGAATATCAGACTATCAAAGATTCTTGGCTAGGGTGTGTATTATCTCATTGGCTAGCGTCACTGGCAGCCTTCAATGCAGCATTCTAATCTCCCATATGCATTTTTATTGAAGGCCAAATTACCTGCACAAATAAAATAATTAAGTTGAATTCATATCAATGAATGCAACAAAATAATTTGCTAATAGTTGCTAAATTCATGACAATAGATTTGATTTGAAGTACATTTAATCTATCAATTAAATATATTCAATATAATAATAAACTTAGCCAAATGTTAAATAGGTAGAAGTATGAGTAGCATGATGAGTAGAGTAGTCACATTGCAAATAATACATATATTTTTTCCATCACAAATCACAACTGATTTTTGCAGGAAAAATTGGTGGTTCATACAAAGAGTACTTTTATACATATAGTATGCAGACATCAAGCGAGATTGTGAACGACCCAAGACATGATATAGCAGCTTTAAACTATTTAACCAAAGTTATTACAAGGTGTCATCGTTCATGATGCATTTGGATGAAGTTATGAATGAAAATGCTTTTATGGTATCAATTATTTGAATTGAATAACTTTAAAGAAAAAAACTACACTTTCTATGTTATGAGAAAATTACATGTAAGGTATATTTCTTTTTGGGTTTGTTTTTCTTATTTTTAGAAAAAAGGCTTTGATTTATCATATTAGATATTGTTACAACTTAAAAGCACAAACATACATGATCAAAAGTAGTAGGCCAAACTGCAGGTTGACTTCAAAAGTCTTAAAGCTTTCTATGCATTATATTCAAATAGTCTAAAATGTTAACCTGCAAATACATGATAATCATATTTCTTAGTGTGCAAATTAACTCTTAACAGGACTAAATCTGCATACAAAATCATAATTTAATTTACAAAATACTAGAGAATGTAATTGTTTAGAATTCAATAAACATTAGTATAAAGATTAGTTCATCCATTAACAATAGCATTGATCAAATGCATTTTATGACATTTCAACACAACTAACTAAATTTGAATAATGAACATTTGAATTAAGATCATTAAAGTGAATTGAGGAAAATCAGTTTTTGGATTCTATAACTCAGATGGGAAGCAATCTCATATAATAGAAGGCTTAAGATATTCAAATTTACAAAATAAAAAAAAAAATGTCCTGACATAACCAACTGAACTAAGGGGCCTAATTGATTCAATTTTGATTTTTCAAGAACAGTACATAAAAGACAAGGAAAAAGGAAACATGTCATAGAGTAAGGGTAATTATTATTAGTATATACCAATTCATTTCCAAGTTCAACCGCAGCATCTTGATAACTACTTTTTTGGCCGGGACTACTTCCACACAAAAAACACCCTCTTGAACTTTGATAAGCTTAACTCGCTATTTCTTTCCATTTGTATTTGTATCTTGAAAACCTGCTAAAAGTTTCACAAAAGACAATTAAGATGGCAAGGATGGCAAGATTTGTAAATATTTTTAGCTCAAAATAATTGAAAATAACACAACATACCATCAATTCTCTGAATTTACAGGTTCTGCAAGATTATGTTTTTTCAAATATCAATATACATGTAAGACCATGTTTCTAGACACCAAATATTTCTGGAGGCATGCCACCAGCATTATCGATCATATGACAATATCAATTTGAAAAGTATTAATAAATACATTAGTTTCCACAAGTGAGGGGAGCAAAACAATTTTTTCCACCACCTAAAGTCGGTACTGGGTACCATATTAATTTAACAGACACATCAAAGAACATCAGTTGGTATTCAAATCTAACACAACCAAAAAGAATAGAAACTTAACATAGCCGAAAGGTAAAGTATTTAATTTCGAAAAATGAAGAAAAAATATGAAACACAAGATTTTGCAAAAGGATAATATAAATAAAGCAAAAATAAGACAGGCAGAACTGTCTATTGAAATAAAAATGAAAAAAAAATACCCATTTTAGTGAGATTCTTCCATCGAGATTTTGTTAAGGAGAAGTAGAGAATAAAAGACATGAAACTCGATTGATGAAACGACCTCAGGTTGCTCAGAAAACTCCTTCAAAAGGGATACCCATTTTTTAGATATTCTCTTTTTGTGATTCTATCCCGATAAAATGATAGAGAAGGTTGAGGAGATGAAGAAAACATGGTTTGGTTGGCAAAACAAGGCCGATTTTGGGGTGGTTCAGGGGAGAAAAGGCGGCGGCTACGGCGGTAAGGGTTTAATGAGGAAGATGGAGAAAACGTGGTTTGTTTGTTCTAGGGTTTGAAATGAGAAGAATCAGAAATGAGTGTGGGAGAAGAGGGTCGGACCGGGTTTGATGAAGAAGGTTGGGCACTTGGGCTTGGCCCACTTCTGATTACTTTCATAGGAGGGTGTATGCCAATAACGGTGGTGTAAATTGCAATATGTTCAAATCTGCATTTTAAACTTACTATTTACTAAAACAATCTCAAACCTAGAATTTATGAGTTTGTTATAGTTTTTTTTAATAAAAAAACCACTTTTTTAAAAAAATAATCACTTTTAAGAGTTTTGTATCTGTTTGTTACAGCTTTTTAAAAAAAAATTAGAATATAAAAACGGCTTTAAATGAAAAGTCGTTAAGAGCCCGTTTGTTATAGTTTTTCTTTAGGAAAAAAATCACTTTTTTTATGAAAATAATCGCTTTTAAAAATATTGCATCCGTTTGTTACAGATTTTTAAAAAAATCAAAATCTGAAAACAGCTTCAAATGAGAAGCTGTTGAGAGCAGCTTCTCAAAAAATAGATTTTTTTTTTTTAGAGAAAAGAGAAAATATGGATCTAAAAATTGAACTAATTTTGTAACAAAAAAATTGCTTTTATATAGTTGTATCCAAACAAACTAAATTATTGTTTTAAAGAAGTGAATTTTTACTACGGTAAACAAATGCAAAATAAATTATGATTTTTCATAAAATCTCTAAATTATTTTATGTGAAAATCACTTTTATTTTTATCTGTAACAAACGGGCCCTAAGAGCAGCTTCTCAAAAAATAGATTTTTTTTAGAGAAGAGAGAAAGTATGGTTTAAATATTGAACTAATTTCGTAACAAAAAATACCTTTTATATAGTTGTTTCCAAACAAACAAAATTATTTGTTTAAAAAAAAGTGATTTTTATTACGGTAAATAAACGCAAAATAGATTCTGATTTTTCATAATCTCTAAAATATAATCTCTAAATTAAAATACCTTTTATATAGTTGTTTCCAAACAAACAAAATTATTTATTTAAAAAAAAGTGATTTTTATTACGGTAAATAAACGCAAAATAGATTCTGATTTTTCATAATCTCTAAAATATAATCTCTAAATTATTTTATGTCAAAATCACTTTTATTTTAATCCTTAACAAATGGGCCTTATATCATTTAATTTTCAAAGTATCCTCATCTTCAAATATATCTTGAAAAACTTATTCGAAATATTTATTTTGTTGGATAAAATATTTTCAAATATTCCTTCAATTTTTCTTTTCAAATTTCAAAGAATAAAAATAATTGAATACTAATTATTATTTTTGAAATTCAATGTCTACTTTATTCGGTTCGATGCCCAGTCAAAATTTAATTATACTAATTAACAATTAATAATCTTAATAAGATGGACTAACAAGTTTTTTTTTCTTAGTTTTAGTTTGTGATCCTGTGTAGTGGTGGTATCATAGTAGAAAACTTAAAATTAATTTTAATAACTCGAAATGGAACAAGAATAATATGAGGAATGTCGTAAAATGTAATTGTTATCCCAAAAGAATTGGTACAAAAAATTGTCCAAGAAATTTACAACTTTATTAGTTTTAGTTTTTGTTCATGTGTCGTGGTGAGGTTGTGTAGTCTTTTTTTTTTTTGAAGAAGAGGTTGTGTAGTCTATAGCCATTGTTAATTCCACCCATGCATCACATATATTGATGTAGTACTTTTTTTAAATGTTTTGTACATTGTTTTTTTTTTTTTTTTTTATGTTTTGGATTTCGTTTTTGGAATTGAGGTGAAGGTGATTTGTTTCTATTTCTTGCATTGTGATTATATTTGTTCAAGTGTCGCGGTGATGTCGTGTAGTCTGTGGCCGACGTTATTTCCACCCAATCGTCACATATATTAATGCAGTACTTTCATAATTTTACCGTCGTACTGTTTTATGAATTTGTTGCTGCATTTAATTTGGTTATCAAGATCAAATTAGTCCTCGAGTGTATTCGTTATTTATTACCACTTAGAGTTGATGGGGACCAAGAACATATGTAACCTTAATATTTTTTTTAATAAATATTACCTGTTGGTGTTGATGGATATAAAAAACACATGTAAACTTTTTTAAAACTATTTTTTCACCATTTAGTGTAACGAGCAGTAATTAGACCGCCAACGGTAACAAACAATGGGTAGAGCGAAATTCAAATTTAAAAAAAAAAATTAATTAACTGAACAAACGGCTATGAACAGTGTTTCAACGGTTATGAACAGTAGCAGCCACTTTACAAAATCAAATCTATTAATATCCCACCTTCCTTCCTATCTTTCACACCCTTCTCATTAAAAAAATTCATGTTTTCAAGGATGGGCAAGTGTTTCCTTCTCTGCATCACCTTGCTTGTGTTTATTCTGCTACTAATTATTATCATCGATTTGGATGAGTTGGGAGTGGTCTTTGTAGTGTTAATGGTGTGTAGTGTTCTTCCATTGTTAGGCTTCGCCTGGATGATTACCTTTTGTTAAGGTATTGTTCTAATTCACCAATTTTCTTCTATTAATTTTTTTTTGTAATTTTGGAAACTTTAATTGTTTTACATTTCTCTCAGAATCTCAAAGAATCTAAGCAAATTTTATGTATTTAAAAATGGAGAACTTTTGTTCCAATTTTGATGAATGTCGTAAATGGTATCTGTGCTGGTCATTGGTTTTTTACATTATTTGTTTATAGTGGTTTTTATATGTGTTACGATCTTGCAAAAAAAAATGTGTATATACTAAATTTGTACTCTATTTGATATAGTTCAGGTGAAAATGCAGTATCCTCGAAGAATAATGAATGTTGCAGTTGACTTTTTGTTCGTGTGGGGTTGTACCGGATGAATGTGATTGGGAATTCTTTACACTGGAGATCGTCCTTTGAAGATATTTCATTGTACTGATGAATCATTGTTGTAGTTTCTAATGTTTAGTGTTGTTCTGCGTTAAAAGATAATTTGGTCGTGACAATGTTATGTAGAATAAAAGTTATGTCTAACTTTACAGATTGTGTCGTGATTAGTTGATATTAATTGTAAGGAATGTAGTCTGTAACCCCATTGTACTTTCCTATCGTCTGTCGTTATATTTATGGCAAGTTTCTAATTATAGTTTGACTGTTACTTGTTTTGGTTCAATACATGTTATTTCGATTTAAATTATTCGTCTGTGTGATTCAAACTGTAGCTTCGAAATATATTTGACACCTTGCCATTGTTGCACATTCGTTGTCGCTTGAGCATACTGCCGAATTTATACTTGAAGAATTTGGTGCATTAGTCTGTAACTGTCACACTGGTTCAGTCAACCCGTGCATCGGCACGGGTTACACACTAGTTGTTTAACAATTTAAAAGTTAAGGCTTGTTACATGTCATTCTTTATGAATTCTACAATGACTTCATGATCCTAACATTGAAACAACTATGTAAAAACCGCCAAAAAACAATTCCTTGCTTAGAAGAAGGATTTACGGGCAAGAATTTTATATTGTGATAGCAGTAGAAAAAGAGAATCACTATTCTCACCCTATGGCCTTCTCCCGCGTCGTCATGTAAAATTTCCAAAAATGCCTTTGTGCATTCCGGATTTTAAAATCCGGATTCATGTTTACTGTTTCGGATTTTATAATCCGGACAATTCTTATGTATAATCAGCCATCAGACTCTCTCACATTTCAGCAGTTTTGAGTTTTGGTTTTAAAAACAACAAAAAAACTAAATAAAAAATGCTAAAAACCTGTCAAATAAAATCATAAAAATAGCACAAAAAATTCTAAAAATCAAATAAAATTAATGCAAATTTTTTTCGGATTTTTCTGAGCATATGAAAAATTAAAAAAATTAAAAATGGGTCTAAACGATGGAATTTTGATTTTGAGGGGCGGAGTCTCGTAAGAAGTCCCTTCTAGGGGAGTCATGGTCCTTGAATTTTTTTTGATTTTCTGGGGAAGTTTCGGAGCAATCCGATCAAGTAGCCCGAAAACCCGATTTTTGACTAAGAACAGGTAACAATGACCAAAAAACAGAAGGATAAGAGTTAGGAAGATTAATATTGTCCCTAAAATGACTATTCATGTTACAACATATGTTTAGAATTTGTTATGATACAGTTCAGATTATATAATCCGAACTGTTTTACCTTGAAAAAGGGAGTTTAGGGGGTTTCCGGATTATGTAATCCGGAAACATCATGTAATGCCCCCTATTTTTTGAAGTTTCCGGATTACAAAATCCGGAAAAATTCGTTACTCATTTTTTCACCTTTAACAAAAGAAAACACCATTCCGGATTATAAAATCCGGAAACTCAAGGGCATTTTTGAAAAAAATAGGGCGCGCGAGGAAACCCACAGGATGGGAAAAGTAAACCTCTTAGAAAAAACGTGGTTTGGCCCATATCCCACCGTAGGCACTAACAATCTACAAAACCTCACTCTCACACTCACTCTCACTCTCACGTTCGTTCGATTCCGTTTTCCTTCCTTTTGTGAAACGACGCTTTCTATGCTCTTCTCCTCTCTAGTGTTCTTTCTCACTCCTCTCCTCTCTAGTGTCCTTCGGTACCCCCCCCCCCCCCCCACTCTCTCTCTCTCTGTGCCCCCCCCCCCCCCCCCGTCTTCTTCTTCTTCTCATATTTTATTTTTTCCTATTTTCAACTCTTTCAATTAGGGTAAGTGGGGTTTAATTCAGTTTGTTCTTTCAATTAGTAGGGTTTGATTGAACAAACCCTAATTTAAAAATAGGATTTTTAGGGTTTGTTCTTTCAATTAGTAGGGTTTGCTTGAACAAACCGTAATTTAAAAATTTAATTTTGTTTATATTTTCAATTATATTTATAATTTCTATCTTAAATTTAATTAATTTTGTAATTAGGGTTTTCTAATCTCTCTTTCCCCCTTTCAGCACCATGGACGAGTCTTCTGTTCAATGGGTCATTGAAAACATTAACCATGCGGAAGGAAACAAGTTCAAGATAGTGCAGAACTTGATATTTGTATCTAAGGGCGACTTCCATTGGAGAGTCAAGTTTGTTCGACACGGTTACTCACCTTCCTTGGGTTTTTATCTGGATCCAGCAGCCGAATGTCATCTACCGGTTGATACTATTTTATCATTTACCATCCTATCTACTGGTTGATACTATTTTCTCAGTTACCATCCTTCCTTAAAAGGATGGTTTTGAAATCGTAAAAAAGTATGGCTAATTCACCCTATCTTAATCTAAATATTATGAGGTCTCTACATCATAATAAGTTTTTAAGAAATGTTGTATGCTTGTGAGATATATTATATGATGATGATATATAACAAAACAGAACGGATTGTTGTTTGATTATTTTGATTGATATATGTGTTTTTACAGTGTTCTCTTACAGATTTACTCCCGGAGGTCCCAAATGCTTCAAATACATTATATCTGTTGAAACTTTTTTACTTTTTTACAAATCATATACATTACAAATTGATGTGAGGGAACTGCCTGGGAAGAAGATTGCTGAGACTGAGTCTGTAGTTGAACAACCTGGGAAGAAGATTGCTGAGACTGAGTCTGTACTTGAGCAGCCTGGGAAGAAGATTTCTGAGACTGAGTCTGAACTGCCAGGGAAGAAGATTGCTGAAACTGAGTTTGTACTTGAGCCTGGGAAGAAGATTGCTAAGACTGGGTCGGAAATAGAGCCTGGGGAGAAGATTGCTGAGCCTGAATCTATTGGACAGGAAAAAAAATTAGGACAATTTTTTTTCTTCCTCAAAGAGTGCTTATAATAAGGGATGAAGGGAGCATCTTTGTTGTATATGATTATTAGTGTATATTTTCGGCGTTGTTTGGGTTATGTACATAATATTAATGACTGTATTTTATGTACAATATTCATTATAAAATGTACGTATAATTCAGAAGTTATAAAAGGATATACATAATATTATTGTCTGTATTTTATGTATAATATTCATTATAAAATGTCCGTATAATTCAGAAGTTATAAAAGGAAAAAGATTTCCATCAAAAATAAAAGAAAAAAGATTACTCGTATTATATAACATAAATTAATTCTAGTTTTTTTTTTGACAAATAATAAATAAACTGTAGTTATCTAAATTGAAAAAAATTATAAACAACATTAGTGTTTGTTTTATATGTATAATTTTTTTTTGAAGGATATGTATTATATTTATTGGAAATCCATATAATTCAAAAGTAATAAAAGAAAAAATATTGCTCATATTATAACACACGTAATTTTTTTTATATAACTCATAATTTTTTGGGTGATATAACTCATAATTTTTTTTTGAAAGAATATAACCCATAATATGTTAAATAAACTATTAATATCAACCTAAAATATGGATTTAAACGGGGTCCTGCAAATGGACTGTGGTATTGGACCACTTGGATTAGTCGTTCATTGGGCCGGATATCAAGTTTGTTTTTTCTTTCACAAAAGCTACTTAAAGTATAAAATAACTAAATCCTAGTTATCTAAGTTGAAAAATTATCAAAAATGCGTGTTTAGAATGAAAATAATGAGCACATGTAGGCAAAAAAAATCACTTCCTTATAAATATATAAAATTGATTAAAATAAATAATTTAATCAAGTAACCATCTAAAACTTTCTCTATTAATTTAATATTTAAAAAATGAATGAATTATCTATTAAATTTGACAAAATCTATGCTAAATGAAATATAATTTAAAGAAGGTGAAGACCAAGAAACAAATAAATAGTTTGAAATAAGGATAAAACTCATGTGAATTTATTTATGCGTTTTTCATATGATTGTTAGCTAATTAAAAGTACATTTTCCATGAGTAGTTTATTTAGGACCATATGAAAAACACCTAAGAAAATGAACCTAAGTTTTTTGCTAGAATTTAAATAAAGATACAATTTTCGTATGATACTTCACATAAAATACTCACAACAACCTATGATTTCTCATATCCACAATTTTTTTAAAGTTTGTTATAACCACAAAAAATGAATTTTAATCATGTGAAGAACCATACCAAAAACATGTAAAGAAAATACATCTAAGCTTTGTTCTTAAAATAAAGGATTTTCTGAATGACAAATTTTTGCAATTAATTGTTAAAAAAGAACACAAAGTATATAAATAAATAAAAAGATCAAAAGAATATATTAGTAATGATAGACTTATGAAGGGAAAAAAATAATGTAATATTATCGGTAATTAGGGATGCCAAAAAATTTATATGCATGATATCTACAAATAAAATAAACCGTTGACACAAAATGGATAGCCTAACCAGTACACACAGATAAAATAAATTGATATTTTGAGCATTTTAAATTAATAGACACATATGTAGAAGAAATAATATCTCTATACACATTTTATAATGATAGTTAAGACGTGGAATTCGTGTAGAAATATTTATACTATATAAAACATCATTTTTTTTAATAAAAATGGTTAATGCGTTAATGAAGTACATGTTCATAATAAACAAATTAAATAATTAAATAATATTTAAAAAATATAAACATTAAACATATTGAATCAAATTATTTTGTAGTTAAAATTTGAATACAATATTCTTAAAAGATAAAAAAGTGATTAACAATTAAAACATAGTTTGTTGAGATATTTTTGATAGATAAAAAAAGAAGTTAATTTTGCAAAGGTAAAAAATTACAAATATTAACATGGAAGCGGTCACGTAATAAAAAACGAAATATAATTTTTAAATTTTAATTAATATTATTAAAGCAGCTCTTATTATAAATTA
The DNA here is from genome assembly GCF_051527215.1 of Medicago sativa. Taxonomy (NCBI): domain Eukaryota; kingdom Viridiplantae; phylum Streptophyta; class Magnoliopsida; order Fabales; family Fabaceae; genus Medicago; species Medicago sativa. Next base: position 29,126,435 of record NC_140756.1, on the reverse strand, counting down.
GAAAAAAATTGTTTATATATAATCAAAATTTTATTTTAAAAAAAAATATTTATGATACAAAGCTTCATACTCATTCTCATTCCAAGATGTCCCACATTGTTGTGTAATAATCATGAATTTGAAGTTCCACATTTCTGTAGAAAAGTGTAGGTTGAATACTTTATATGTGAGAAGAGCCACTATCTTAGTATTGGGTTAAAATGTTGTGTTTCTATCACTTTTATAGTTGCTCTGCCCAAATATTATTGTTCCACAAATTTTCCTCGTGACCCAACAATTCTAACCATTAAAATATAGAGATCAATGGTCAAGATCTCCATATTATTTACTCTTTTTTTCTTCAATTGAGGAAATTTACTCACAAATAAGAGAGAGAGAGAGAGAGAGAGAGAGAGAGAGAGAGAGAGAGAGAGAGAGAGAGAGAGAGAGAGAGAGAGAGATTTTGAGGATGTGATACAATTCCCTATTTGCTTTTTTATTTTGACTCAAATCCCTATTTGATGATTTACACACAAAAGAAAATTCCTATTTGCTAAAAACATAACCTTATTCAATAAGTTTATTATTTAACACTCGAGTCCAAGTGTCCAACTATTAATAAAGCAGCTCTTATTCAAATTTAATAATGAAAAATAAAACCTGCACTTAATTTTTTTTAAGAAAGGAAAAATACTAAAGATATTTGTTAAAAAATCAATTAGAGTAATAATGTATTTTAAGTTGTGAAATCAACTCTTAAAAATATAAAAATTGTTCTTTTCAACACAAAACTTTATTGGAAAAAATATTCATTTTCTTTATCCCAAAATACATTAATTATTCAATATATCTACAAAGTGGAGTTTTGCTTATAATAGTAACCGGAGGGAGTAGTTGTCAAATAAATTGTTACCAAATTGGTTGTTTAAATAACACTTCTCAAAGAATAAATAATAGATGATAGTAAAACCTTCCCTCAAAAAAAAAAAAAAAAGATGATAGTAAAACCTTTTTTTTATTGTAGTCTTCCAATAAGAACCCTTGTAGAAATTAGATGTGTGGATCAATGGAAGTAGTAATCAAATGATAAAGAAGTCTCAAACAACAACAACAACAAAGAGACATAAGTGTAAGCAATACCACAAGCATAACCAAAACAACAAAGATAAGAAAAAGGAGAGAAACAGCACACTAATATTTGTTTACTTAACTCGTACAAATTTATCCAACATCTTGGGGAGAGAGAAACTAGCAATTCACTATTATGAAATGCGTAATACAAAAAGGTTACAAGAAATTACTCTCTCTCTCTATTGTTTTTGTCCAAAAGAAGAAGGAAGAAAATATTGTCCAAATGGTACAAATATCATTCCTCATTTTAATTGCATGCAATTTTGATCCTAATTTTCAATTTGTTTGCCCAATCTATGATTTTGACCTTTCAATTTGATGACACGACAATAAATTGTTCAATGCTAACCTCTTATATCATTGCAGTGAACTTCTTTTGACACCATATGCTTGATCAAAACTTAATTTATCACTCTATTTTTTAAAACTTAGCGATTAAGCCATTTGTTTTCATGTTAAATCATATATTGTCGCTTCATGAAATTAGAAGGTAAAAATCATGAGTAGGCATGACAACAAAACTCATATTCGCGGGTATACGCTCGTACCAAACCCAATTTAACGGGGTTTCTCTGCTTTGACTGGGTTTGGGTATGAGTTTGGGTTTTCCCCGATTTTAAAACACGAATACGTGGCGGGTAACAGGGATATAGGTACCCACCCCAAACCCATACTCAAACCCGTCCCGAATGTAGAAAATAAATTTATTATCCATTTTATATAAATAGAAACTAAAACCCTAAATCATTTCACTCACACAGTCAGAGTCTCGGTCTTTCAGATGACAGTCACTTATCACAATTTTCTCTTTTCTCCTTACATATCTCACAATCTCAGCCTTTTTCTTCTCCTTCACCATAGTCATCGATGATCAACTTCTCTCTATTGGATAATGCATTACAACATTGCACTCGGTACTAAAAATTACTTTTATTTTTATTAAAAAAAATTATCCACTACAGGGATGGGATGGGGCAGGGATACCCGAAACCCGTCGGGGACGGGGATGAAATTCGATTTCTCACCCCCGCTGGATATGGATAGAGTAACGGATAAGTATATAAGAGTAAGGTATGGGGACGGAGAAGGTAAAATCCGTCCCCACCCTGCCTCATTGCCATACCTAATCATGAATTGGACAAATTTTAATTGAGATACCATAATCGTGCAATCAAAAATAGAGACTAATAAAATCAAGATTTTACCAAAATAGGAAAACCAACATATGTTGAAATTTGTACTCTAAAGTCTAATCATTCTAACCATAAACGGACCAACAAATCAATGCACAATTGATAAGGATAATTAAAGATTCCTTAAAAAAAATGGATAATTAAAGAAAGAGGATAGAATCCAAATCAGTTCCCAACTATTTTAATTCAATCATTTTTGTTCTTGTCTTAAATTCTATGGAGTTTTATGTCCATCTTATCATTTTAATTTCTTTTCAATTTATTTCCCCTATTTTAAACTTTTCTTTATTTTCAGCCATTTCAGAGTTGTAATTGAAGTTGCCAACTTATTAAGAGAATTCACAATCATTTTGATTTTCATAAATTTTTATTTTGATAAAAAAATCATCGTCAACAATGTCCAACTTCTGTCAGCAATAATACAAATTGTCTTTTCCCAAAAATATAAAATTGTCTTCATACCGGCTCATTTTTTCAAACTTCTTACTTGATAGTTGATATTTTGAGTGGAAATATTCTAGAAGGAATCAAATATTTTTAAAAATTAAATTCTATTCTAGATAGCCTTCAGGAGATCAATTGTGTATTCAAAAATCACTATAAATTGATATACCACTACAGTTTAGGTTTTAAATACAAGTAACAAAATTTCATGTTCTCCATAAAATAAAATAAAAACTCATGTTTAATGATCTAGAATAATAGTAACTTTCAACTAATTTAAGGTTAATTAACATTTAATCAATGTGAGTTTAGTTATTTTTATTCACTTTTGAGATTAGAGGGAGTAGCTGTTTGCTGCAACCTATTCCTTTCTGTCATATATCTTCCTTATAACATTAGTCAAAATATACTTTTACCAATGCGTGTCTTATTCTTATCTGATTTTTCGACCCTGGTTTTTCAATAAATATACTCGTTATTTGTGGAATCCTTAACATGTCCTATAAAAAAAAGATCTATCATTGTGATCTATTCATACATGTTCATAAGTTAGGTTCGATCAATTTTGACCAAGTTTAGGTTGAGTAAAAAAACTCATATTTTTTTCCATTAAACCCCAATCCAATCCAGTGATGAGCGAGTTGATTTGACTTAGATCATTGGATTCATTCATGAGATTATTGGTGTGGCTTCTCAATCCATCTCTTATACGTTCAAATCTATCAAAATACACATTGGAAGTGTGCTTCCGCTAAATCTATCCAAAAACACTTTCAAATCAACATATAATAGTCTTAAAGTCACTTTTTTATTAACAGATCAGGTTCACATGTAATCAATTTCAGAATCATAAACCTGCTACCCAAACCTAACAAATTTAGAATTGAACAAGTTGATCCGGGTCAGATCTTAAGTTAAACAGATTCAAATGAAATATAGGCTGAGTTAGTTTGGTTCAACGGGATACCCAAACCAAAATATTTGTTGATATATTATAGTCTATGAAGCCCGGATACGTAGTACGGGTGTGGGTACGATACGATATAAGTACGCGGATCCACGAAATTTTTAAAATTCAGGATACGACACGGCTAAGATGCGTTAATAAAATATTTATACTAAAATTTATAAGCATGTAAAATATTTGAAAAAAAAGGCATCGATTACTCTTCAATACTATGTAATCATAAAAGTCAAAAATTTTAAAAAATAATACATGTGATCAAAATAAAAAATTTAAAGCTTTCATATAAATCATGTTCTATTTTTATTCATATGTTATGATATCAACAAATGCATCAATAAAAAAACTCAAAACAAAATTTGTTTAATGTTAGATTGATTGAATCTCCTTTGTCTCTCTCGTTACTTTCATCCACAAAAAACATAATTTTTAATTTGTTAATCGAAAAATAGTTATAGTGATTAATATCTTAAATTTAATCATATAAATCTCCATTGAATTTTCACAACACAATCTCACTTTTTTACTCTTCATTTTTTTCCAAGATACGTCTATGTGAAGTATCTATGTGTCTCTGTCGAGTATCTTATAAGTATTTGATAAAATATATATTTTAAATTAAAATAATTGATTCCAATACTCTGTAGGTACGTATTCGCAAATATATCCGTGAAGTATCGATATTTGATATATATCCAATACGGATACATCTCCATTTTAGAGTATCTGAACTTCATAGATTATACTTCTTTCATTCCCTAATAATTGACTTATTTGTAAAAAAAAAAAATGTCTAAAGAATTAATCCCTCCGTCCCTTAACGTAACCTCCCTTTGCTTTTTTCACATTTCTTAAGAAAATCTGACAATGTAATTATTATGTCTGTTTTGTGTGTTAATATTACCATATTGTCCTTTGTTTGTATATGTATTAAATTTGACTTTTTAAATTTTAAAACAAGTTAGTAGTAGTATTAATTAGGGGTATGTTTAGGGAAAAAATAATAAATGCATCTAATAATTTGAAAAGGGGTTTAGATTTAGAGACAAAAACAAAGTCAAATGGGTAGTTAGATATAGGACCGAGGGAGTAGGTTTTAAGCTGACAAATAGTTCCAAAATTATTATTAAATGCCCAAGTTGCCGGTGTTGAAGATAGACCAGCTAGGCATTAAACGACACTGACTTCAATCCCCAAAATAAGTATTTGACTTCAAATCAAATCATCAAATATCAAATTGCTTATCTCTATCAACCAAGATCTATATAAATTGATAAAGAACAAGCAAACATTTGCATCTTCATAAAGTGATGCAAACCATGCAATGTACTTTATCAATATCAATATTTTCATATAGTATTATTTTATTCCAAGATTAATTAGATCTTTTCCACTGTTTTGTTTCTTCTAATATTCTATTATAGGTAAAATTATTTTCATTTGTCTTTTACTATATCTAAATTTTTCATTTCAAGTTACTAGCTCCTCTACTTTATCTTATTTCAATTTAATCCTATTATGTTTTTACATGAATTTGTAGGTAAACAAGGCCAAATATAAAATTGGAAATTACGATAACAGACTCATGAGGTAATTTTGCTTGGAATTTAATTCATATCCTCCGTCAGTGAACAAAAACTTTTACACATACATTTAGTCATATCTTACTATTATGTCACTCTACTTTATTATTACATAAAATATACTAATATCTATATGATAAGTTGCGATCGAATGCATATGTGTACACCGAGAGTTTAATGGACTAAAATGTAAATAAAGTAAGTTTATTTTGACATGCAGTAACATAAGCAGTAGCAGGTTAACCACCTTGAGAAGTTACCGTGGTACACAAGTCTTCAAGTTTAGCACTACTACTATCAATTCTCACAAACCTATTTGTGCAAAGATCAAATCATTTTCACTCAGAAGAGGGATTGTGAAGGTTGAACCAAAACCAATAAAATGTTTCAGTTCAAAAGCTGTTGATTTGTTGGAGAAGCTTGTTGTGAAGTTCTTTTATGATTCTTCACTTTGTCATCACTGGATTGCTGGTAATTTTGCACCTGTCAAAGATGAGACACCTCCTATTAAGGATCTTCCTGTTAAAGGACACCTTCCGGTTAGTGACATAAGTGGTTGTTTTGATGTTAGATTGTTAATGAATATATAACGTGTCGCAACTCATTAATCACGGTTTTGTGTTTATTCTATCTTTATTCTTTTGAATCAGATTAATGTTTACCTGTAATACAATCTGGCATTAGAACAATATCAGGTCCTATCACTCATCACTAACCATTTGAAGTCTATTGCAGGATTGCTTGAATGGAGAGTTTGTCAGGGTGGGACCTAATCCAAAGTTTTCTCCCGTCGCTGGATATCATTGGTAAACTTTTGTCTTGTCTTTTTTTCCTTGTATAGTTATATGGTTTCAATTCAACAGCATAACATGAGAACTTGCACAGATCTAGGTGTATATTTATTTTTATTATATTGCTTTTCAATTTGATCCATATGTATTGCTTCTCAGTATATTGATTTTCATTTACATATAGTTACTTTTAGGAAGGTTTGGTATTTAAGTTTATCTGGACTCATATCATGCTTTCCATTTCTATTTCTGCAGGTTTGATGGAGATGGGTGCGCGATTCTCTTCCTTTAATCAAATATATATTTGATGCTTGATTAGGCACGATATAAAAACCTAATAACGAATACCTTTTACTGTTAAAAAAGATATTAACAGAAGGTTGCATTTGGTATCAATGAATTGCAGAATGATTCATGGTTTGCGCATCAAAGATGGAAAAGCAACATATGTTTCTCATTTCGTGAGAACTTCTCGCCTTAAACAAGAAGAATACTTTGGAGGCTGTAAATTTATGAAGGTATAAAAGAAAGTGAAAAATATAGAAGCTTAGTGAAGAATATACTAATGATATGATACTTCTTGTATGTCCTTTTCAGATTGGAGATGTCAAGGGTCTACTTGGACTTTTAATGGTTACCATACAAACGTTGAGAGAAAAATTGAAAATACTAGATGTTTCTTATGGAACTGGAACAGGTAAATTATGCAATGTACCTTTTTACATTCTGCACTTTTTTCAGTACAATCAAATAGTGTTTCATAATGTTTCTTAATAATGTATGTCCAATTTCAGCTAATACAGGTCTTGTATATCACAATGGGAAGCTTCTAGCGCTCTCAGAACGAGACAAACCATGTTAGTACTTTTCGTTTCTGTTATATCTGAAATGCCGTGGACTAAATAGAACAAAGTGGTTAAAAAGATTCATCAGATTCATGTGTATACTAAATTTTGCAGTGTGTGTTTACCACTTCTGCTATACAACTCAAGTGTTGTTATCTTAAATTTTGCAGATGCTATTAAAGTTTTTGAAGATGGTAATTTGCATACACTTGGTATACTAGATTATGACAAGAGATTGGACCATTATTTCACTTCTCATCCAAAAATTGATCCTTATACTGGTAAATCCATCATCTTCACATAAGTGATTAAGTTGACTGATTTAATGGAATAGTCATATGTAGCTCCGACACTTCAGGTTGATGTCATGTCTAGTTTTCGACATATGTCAGTGTCTGACATCAACATTGACACATGTTATATTCAATTACTTTCATTTTCTTAAACTATTAGTGGTGTATGTGCTTCATACTTGTTCTTATTCGAGCAAATAAATATCTTGTGTGCAGGGGAAATGTTTACATTTGGATATGCACAAACACCGCCATATATCACATACAGAGTAATTTCAAAAGATGGTTATATGCATGATCCTGTTCCAATTACAATATCAGATCCCATCATGGTGCATGATTTTGCCATAACCGAAAATTACGCAATATTTATGGATCTTCCTGTGTACTTTAGGCCAAAGGTATGGCAAGTTTTTCTGTTAATGTAATCTGACTAAAGATTAATTTGTTAATCATATCGCTTGGTGGAAATCAAATGGATCTTGAATTGTTAATCATTCCACTTTGCAGGAAATGGTGAAGAATAATAAACTCATATTCTCTTTTGATTCAACCAAGAAAGCTCGTTTTGGTGTCCTACCTCGATATGCTAAAGATGATAAGCTCATAAGATGGTTTGAATTGCCAAATTGCTTCATATTCCATAATGGTGTGTTTATTTGCTTTTAGTTCCTCTTAATATAATATGATGAATATTGATGCAAGATAGAATAGGAGCAGTGTATTATTTGTGCTTTAAATTCATTTAATCTGATTGACTCGTTAATTGTAACCTTTTATATGAATTTTTTTTCACTAGCTAATGCTTGGGAGGAGGAGGATGAAGTTGTTTTGATCACGTGCCGACTGAAGAATCTAGACTTGGACATGGTCAGCGAGGATGTCAAGGATAAGCTTGAAAGTTTCTCAAATGAATTGTAAAAAGAATTGTTCTTATTTGTAATTTATTATGTAGCTAATTTTACTAGATGTCATTCTATGTCTACATGTATTGAATAATTTGAATGAAATCTTTCCAGGTATGAAATGAGGTTTAACATGAAAACCGGTAAAGCTTCTCAAAAGAAACTATCAGCATTTTCTATAGATTTTCCTAGGGTGAATGAAAGATACACCGGCAGGTAATTTAAACCAGCCGCTATTTTGCGCAATCTGCGATTGACAACACTGATATGCGCTTTTCTAATTGCGTTTTAAGATGGAGTCAGAAAAGTAACATGTTTATGCATGTCTACCAGAAGTCCATAACATGTACTTTATTATATTCATTTCATCAGGAAACAGAAGTATGTATATGGAACCATATTGGACAGCATTACAACTGGGATTGTTAAATTTGATTTGAGTGCCAAACCTGATTTTGGCAAAACAAAGCTTGAAGTTGGTGGAAATGTTCATGGTATCTATGACTTGGGACAAGGAACGTTTTGCTCTGATCCTATTTATGTCCCACGCGTCCCTGGAACCGATTCTGAAGAAGACGATGGATACTTGATCTTTTTTGTACATGATGAGAATACTAGGTACCTAATTCTCTATATTTCTGACTATGACATGATTTAGTTTTAGTTTTTTGAGATTTTTTTTCAATATGGAGTGAGTTTAAGCTATACTACTACAGGAAATCGTTTGTGCACGTCATAGATGCAAGAACAATGTCAGCAGATCCAGTTGCAGTTGTAGAATTGCCTCAAAGAGTTCCATATGGTTTCCATGCTTTCTTTATGACAGAGGTTTGTGTTTCTTCATATTTCTTATTTCTAATTGCATTTCTTCCTCTCTATTTCCTATGCTCATTTTGTTTTACCCCCTTTCCTTTTTGTTCATGTGCATTCTGTTCATTATTTCTTCATGACTCTCTTCACAGGACCAACTGCAAGAACAAGCCAAACTATAATTTTGTTGACAGCTTCACCGTACAACACTGCGTCGATCTGTTTACACATCTTTGTAGGATATTTTTTGAATATTTGATAAAAGAATAAAGTTCTCATTATTCTATTATTTGAGAAATGGTTACTCGAGTAGATAACATCGTATGGGGGAGAAAGTTTTTAGATGTAAAAGTTATTTACACTGATTAGTTTTTTTTTTACCAAAGTTATACTGGTTAGTTAGTTACACTAATTTTTTTTTTTTTTTTGAAGGAGTTAGTTACACTAGTTAGTCGCTATTCTCATTGGCTATATAAATCCTATGTACTCTTGATGTAATTCATTCTCTCATTATTCATATATAATAATTTACATTTTACTTTTCTCTATTATATTCTCTTATTAGTGATTTTTATCAAGAATGGTAACATTAGTTAGTGGTTACTCCATTAGATAATATTATTGTTCTTTACTTAGTTCATTGTATCTTGGTGAGATTTTGAGGATCTCGTATTACGGGGCATTTGGTCTCTTCTGTTGGGTTTAGCCACCACTCTTCAAAGTCATTTTCATGTATTTGCAAACAAAAGCACAAATTTTTTATTTGCGAACACATGTGTGGTGTTTTAAAAACATTGGGGGGATATGTTCCGTGTAAGGCTGGGCTATCAAGTTCGGACATCATCGAGCATCGTGAAAAGTTATTGAAATCGATTTTTTATGAAGTTCACCTACCGAGAGGGTGGTTTTGCACAATTATCATGTTCACCACTAGGGTGGAGCTCAAATATGAAGGGCACGCACACACCATAAACAACAATAGGTCAACAATTTCATATGGAACAAGTCTTACTTTCCATTCAAAGATAATGTGTGGAAGGAAGGATAGATAGGATAAAACAAAGCTTTAAGATTTTGAGAGTATATATGAGTACACAAGTGATTCTAGTTGTAAAGTTCACAAACCAAAGTGATTTTTTCTTTTATTTGTCTCACTCATTTTGCAAATGGAATGTAAAGAGAAACACAAGTAAGGGGAGAACGAACGAGGCATGACGTGTACCATGCCACTGGTTTCACCACTGTAACTAACTTAGCCAAGAATGAGTTGCCATTGATATACAGCATCATGAGTTGGATGAGGCAAAGCCCTTCATCTTCACCTGTAATATATGTAAGACATGTAAGAATTGTCAGCATATGGAGTAGACGAAAATAATTACTATTTTCTAGTATCAAGTTTATAATTTATACCTGTTGCGGTATGGTTGAGGGAGGGTCATTTAATAGCACCATTTGATTCAATCTTTTTACCAAAGAAGTCACCCTCTTGTTTTCCATTTGCCTGTGAATGACATAGTGCTGTAAAGCCATTTCCATCATGGTAACTGATGTTGAAACCCTGCATTTTGTGCATGTGCTGCGACACATTAGATGAGCCTTGATTCTCATTGTTGGTACCCGATGTTGCACCAGTATTGTTGCCTTTTTCTAGAGCGGCATTAGAATCGTTGTGTTCGAGCTTCTTTGTATTGAGAAAACGACCGCCATTTCCCCTTGCCCTTCTCAAAGCATGTTGGTGACGGGATTCATGAAGATATGGCTGTTAGAAATGAATGATACAACTGTGACTATGATTAATTCTACACAAATGGAAAAGTAGTAATACATATTTATACTAGTACTAGAGTCCCAATCTTCATTAAATAAGAAAACTAATAATGATAAATGGTAAAATATAGAAACCATTCCTAAGGGATATATTTTACATATTTCTTAATAAAAACTCTTGAGGTGCCTTTTCCAAACTGCTTAATCTTTTAGAAAAGTAGGTTTTGGATACCAACAGATGCACAAATATGATAGTCAAGTATAAAACACAGTGAATTTTAATTTTACATCCATTTTTTCATCATATCAATGATAATGCTATAAGGTAGATATCAGTCATACCTTTCTAACTTTAATAACTTTCTTTTCAAGTTCAGCCTTAGCACGTGACTGTCTTCGTCTCAAAATACCATGATACTGCTTTGCATTGACATACACAGGTTCCTCTTCCATTTTAAGCGGCAAAAGCATTCTAGCATGATGCATTTGGTATAGCTGAGGATTCATCTAGCATAATGCCAATAGCTGTTAGGACTCGAGTAAATTAGCAACAGAGCAGTATTAACTAAGAATGTTAAAAGACTGATAGGCCTACAAAAATAAAAATTGTCTTGGACGAAAAAAGGAAGATAAAGAGAGGTTTAATTTAAATTTAAATGCAAAAGTCCATAGAGAGGGAAACAAGGTAACGAGGGAAACAAGAGAGCCAAGACTTGCAGCTGAAGATACATTCAAGCTTATTGTTACGATTACCAAGTACTAACATGGTCAAATCACTTCAAATTGAATGAGTGACAAGTCATATATTCTCAATAGTTTAGTTCATAAAACTAAAAAGTATACATAAATATATATAAATTATAGTCCGAAAAACTAACTACAAATATTACTATTAACATTAATCTACACACAATTAAGAACATGCAATCAATCAACACAATAATTTTTTATTACCAAAATAAGAATACATACTACACACAAAGAAACCCGATACATAGTCGAGTACAGATACATAATGATTGTACAGACATTCACATTGTTTATTGCTCACTTATAAACAAATACTATCAGTAGTCAATATATGATGATTACAATTTTTTTTAAAGTGCGATCATAACAAGTATGCATAGCTGCATATTTTCTCCCTACCTATATCAGCACATATTCTTATACTATGAATCGGTCAGAAAAAACATACAATTGTCTGTTTTTAGTTAGTAAGACATATCAAACACGAATCATGATTCATATCTAGATGACAATTGTTTCTTTAGTTGGTAAGAAGTGCAAAAAATTTATCCGAGAAATATCGGTGAAAGTATCTTTAAAAGTAATTTAATTTTTTATCGGATATTTTTTCGGTACGTATGTGTATCAATATTGAATATGTGCCGGACACCGATACTCTTCTATCTCTGAACTATCTTGGCTTCATAGATTACACTCATATTCACTTTATGAACTATTTTATCATTACAACATATTTGTAAGTTTTTTTTTCAAACATATTTGCTGATAGTATTTGTAATAATTATAAATATTAATATGCCATGTCCTTGCAAGGAATAAATGAATATGCTGATTGTATTTTATGTTGTGAATAAGGCTATCATGCACAGATATAGGTGCACACAATATCTATCCTAGACACCAAACACAAGAACTAAACAAATTATCTTTCCAATGAATAAAAAGAAGGTAAGTTCCAGTCTACAGATTAAAAAAGAGACTAGATTAAGTAAGTTTGATTTTCAATCACATCGACATAGCAGTATTTTTTAATAGCATACCATAGCTTGTTGTCCATAAGCATTCAAGATTTGACCGAATTGTGCATTTGAATAAGATGTTAAAACCTGTAACCAGATATGACAAAAGTTCACCATGTGTACATATCTTGGAAAAATGTAATGATAAAGATCTTACAATTGAATGACCAACAAGTTCCATCTGCGAATTTGGACCAAGGTGTTTGTCCATGGTAAATGAGGTTGAGGACAGGGCATGTTTGATGTTTCGGTGCTCCTTGGCAACGTCCCCACCTGAGACCAATAAGACATTTTTTTATGAATATTATGTGCATAGACAATGCTAATACATGTAAAGAGACACATTTAATTTGTGCTTAAGAATTCTCAATCTATCATTCAAAATTCACCATTGAAGACACAATTCTCTCACTTTGAACACAACTAGAATATTATTGAGTGAAATTTCCTTCAAAAAGTTACTTGAGTTGTCTATAAGTTTCCCTTGATTATGAACAATAATAGTAAATAAGGGGGTAAAATGCTTATATGTTCGTTTCCATGAAAAAGTCCAATTGGTTTGACAAATCTAGATACCAAATTGCAAATGGCCTAAAATTATGTCACTTAATATATCAAAACATATAAATTACTACAAATAACACAAGCATGCTGGCTAAGATGTGTAAGCAAAAGGAAGTAATAACAAAAATACACTATAAACAAGAAAGTTTGAAGAGGCATAAAAATACAGACACCTGAGTTATCAGTTAGAGAAAGTGAAGGAGAAACCAAAGGCTCTGAATGTGTGACATCATTCATGATTGAACTATTTAGCTGATCAGTTGAATATGGTTTGGAGCCATTTTCAAGCCACCAAGGCTGATGATGAGAGTAAATGGAAGATGGCAACTGAACCTGCTCACTATGTTTTATTCTCCAATCATCAGTTTCTGGTTTCCCTGGCATCCTTTCACAGCTTTTTCCTTTCAACCAAACAAAGATACAACAAATTCCAAATCACAAAAACATAATAAATTTTTAAAAAAAAAGTAAAAAAATTAAATAATTTTTTGAACATTTAGTCCCTTGAAGCACGGACACTCCTGGGATTAGACGTGTCTAGGTGTCGGACATGTGTCGCGTTCGACACCGACACATAATTACATTGAATTATGTGATTTCCTCAAATTATTAGTGGTGTCTGCGTGTGTCAGTGTCTGTGTCGTGTCCGTATCCGTGCTTTTACTTAGATAAGCTCAAAAATACTTGAGCTTGACCAAGCTCTGTGTTCTTAAGCTTAGAAATTGAATACCAAAGTATGAAAACAAAGTGATTACTACACAACCCTTTTTCATTTACTTGACTGAAAACTCAAAACTCAAATTTTATTTTTCTATCACCTTGTTGCAAACCAAATACATACTTAAAAGAAAATTACCATTTTTCATAAAGGAAAACAAAAACATGCAAACAGATAAACACCCTTTACAAAATTGTGGTCAAATTTGAATCAAAAATATAGATTTGGTGATTTAAAAGCATAAAGTTAGAATCTTTAGAAGAACTTACTATTGGAAGGTTTGGTCTTCAGAAGCTGAGTTGCATTGAGGTCAGACTCTTTCTCTCTCTTTCTATGTTATTATTAGGAGAGACAATGAAGCATCATTACATTGAATTTGAATTGAAGAGAATATAAGAATAACAAGGAATCAATATTATTATTTTTATATTATTTTATTTAATAAAAAGTTAAATTTTAAATTTAAAAAAAAATTAGGAAATGAGAAAATTATTAGTAATGATTTAAGTGACATTATTGAGCATTTTAAATCATTTTCCAAAAGATTAGTTTTATGTTTGAGAAATGATATTTGAACAATCAAAATTTACAACTTATTTGACAACTATATATAAAAAAAAAAAAATACTATTTATGATTGTTGATTTGATTCAAGAAAAGAGAAAAAAAGAACTAATATAAAAACGAAATCGTATCTATACACTATATAAATATGTTGTTGAACAACTAAATTGTTGTCCAAATAACAATTTTCTTATTGAAATTCACTCACAACTGATCTTAAAGGTGTTAGACCTAACAATATGAGCTTTGTCAATTGACTTAGGTATTGTTGACAACTAAGTAAAGTTTGTATATGTAAAATTTCTTAAGAGAACTATCAACTTTAATTAAAGTTTATAAAAAAAAATTGACAAAAATTAAATTAAAGTTTATAATGAAAATTATATACTATCTTAGTCTTATATTATGTATTTTTTTTTTCAAATCAAGTATTTTTGTGTGCTACTGCAAAGACTAATTCTTTCAGCCAACTATGATTGTAATAGATGATAAAATTCTCCTTCAAAAGATTAAATATTGTTGTATTTTTTTGGTAAATAATTCAATATTGTTGTATTATGATTACTAAATTCGAACTCATAATCCCTAGTTAAATGAAAGAGATCCCTTATCATCTCAATATTCTAATTTCTCTTGGTTTTATATTATGTATTTCGTTCGCTCATATTATTTGTTTTTCATACACACTATCACTTGTATGAATCTGAGTTGGTTGGTTTTGTTTTGTTTTGAGAAAATGAAAATGCAAGAAATATATTTTATTATTTTCTACTTCACGCAAAGGTCTTTGTCCTTGTCGGAGAAAACCAAAATAAAATAAATATGTAACCTTAATTACCTAATTTAATTGAGTGTAATGCAAGAACAATGATGTATTGACAAAAATGGTCCCTCTTATCTCATTTTCTTTACTTTACTTTACTTTAGAATGACCTCAACAGAAACATTGTTTAAGAAGTTTGTCAATCCTTATCCTTGTGTTTCCTAGTACAAACATAAAATATATATGGAGTATGACGAATGCATCACATGGATAAGAATAAATAAATAATAGTAATATTTTAAAATTCTTTTTTTATTCTCAATGAGTTGTCTTAGATGTAAGTTTTACGCCGTTATTATTAATTAATAGTAGTTGCTTAATTCGTTTAACCATCTTTTTGTTTTCAATTTTTTTTGCAAGACTTTTGTTTTCAAAATTAAGTTAAATAAGAAACGACAACTATGTTTAATCTATTTCTTTCAAAAAAAACTATGTTTAATCTATTAGTACTAGGTTAATGTCACTTGTGCTGTGTATGTGTAATGCTTCTAAATATAATATTAAGAAAAGTCGATGTTATAGTGAAAAAATAAACTAAGAGTTTTGGTTATTAAAAAAATGGGGTTTGGCTGCCAAAAGGATTATTTATTTTGAATAGCGCCAAAAGGATGGTTGTCAGATGGTTGTCACTTGTGATTATTTAATGGGTTAATTATGTTTTTGGTCCCTACAAAATTACGACCTTGTAAGTTTGGTCCTTACTTAATTTTAATAGCATTTTTAATCCCTACAAAAAATTTCTGCACTCAATATTAGTCCTCACTCAATCCAAATTTGTTTAATTTATGCTTAAACTCTTAAGTTTTTCGACAATTTTTTACAGGCGTGTTAACAACGTTATTAAAAGGTCCTCCGAAAAAAATATCGCAAAAATTTGATTTCTTCATCCATATTTTTGTTACTTATATCTTAAACTTTTGTCGTTTTAAAAAATTCATATTTAATTTATTTCATGTTAAAAAATTATAGATTTTAGTAAATGAACCTTTCATAGTGTTCTAAACTTGTATAAAAAGAATCGTTAAAAAATTTAAGAGTTTAAGGATAATTAAACAAAATTTATTTTAGCAGGGACTAAAATTATAAGTAAATTTTTTTTTGTAGGGATTAAAAAAGCTTAAAATTAAGTAAGGACTAAACTTAGAAGGTCGCAATTTTATAGGGACCAAAAACATATTTAACCCTTATTTAATTTAGCACAGAGTTTAGATGAGAAAATTGAATTTGCTTATAACTAGAAAATTAGGGGGAAAAAGTCTACTGTTGTTTTTGGATTTCCAAACTGTTGTATTTGGATTTCCAAATTCTATTATCTACCGAAGTTGTTACTAGGTTGAGTCACGACCAGGTCGCTCTCTTTAAAACGTTTCGTGGCACTACCCAAAATTGTGCAAGGCAGACTATCAACCACGCCGCCTCCAGGATCAAACAAGTCCAGCTACAACTGTGCGGTTAACTACTGCACTGTAGAAAACCGTTCGAGAATTACACCTCCAATATGGTACCAAGATCATTCTTTTAATACTGAAACCACTTTAATATGGTATTGTTACCACTCTGTTATGGTGCTGAGACCACTCAAATATGTTGTTATCACCATTCTAACTTTAATTTCTCCAAAACATCAATATGGCACTACGACCACTCAAATATGGTGATACCACCATTTATCCTCAAATAGAAAATTATTGAAATAATTTATATACCGTTAAGATCATTCTTAATTCCGACGGGACATTATTATTACGAAAAGGGACTATGATCTTAATAGTACTCTTTATTCCGAAGGGACTTATATTATCGAAGGGACTATGTTTTTAAGACCATTCTTAATTCCGAAGGGACCTTAAACCGAAAAGGGACTATGGTCTTAAGAACACTCTTAAATCCAAAGGGACAGAAAAAAGAGATGAAGAGAAGAAAGACTCGTCAACACAAGTCAAGAAAGGGAGAAGAGAGAAAAAGTTCTCGATAACTCAATGAAACTCTTTGGTGTGTTGAATGCACTGTGTGAGCTCTCTATTTATAGAGAAAATTCACAACTAATAAGTGAGAAACTTTGGGAACAAGTAATACATTACTTTGTGATTAAGTAATTCACATATTAGATCTAGTACAAAAATATCTCAATTGAGTACCAAAATATATTATATTGAGTACAAAAATATTTTACATTATGCACCAAAATATATTTCAGATCATGCACTAAAATATATTAGATTGCCTAGCAAAATATTTCAGATTGTGTTCCAAAATATTCTAGATTGCGTTCCACAATATTTTAGCAAAACTTGGGGACTAAGAAAGCACTTTCTAATAATGATTAAATTAATTATTTAATTTATCATTTCCAAATAATAAAATATATATCAATATATATTTTTTCTCTAGTGCTTACTTCGTTCACATAATTATGTACCCCTATTAGAGGTACACCCCCACTATATAAACACTACTAATGTGTGTGTTCCATCCGATGTGGGACTACCACTTTTTTCAATTCACACAACACTAGTTCTACCCAACATGGGAATTTGTGTTTAATCTTTTTACTCAATTTCCACACGTGTTCCAACAATCCCCCACTTGAATTTAACTAATGGTTTCAGAAATAACGTAAAAAAAACGTCTCTATAAGATTTGCTAGTAAACAAAGGTGTCGCCAACAACTTGAACCTTTGCATAGCAGATAATATTCTGATTTAACAAGAGTTGCTTACAGCATTGAACTCTATCTCAGACATAGAATCCGCACACAAACCTTTTCTAAGGTGTATTCTAAAATCCCGTGCGTTTATGGCCATGCACGTCTATCCCGGTTGTAACGAACGTTCTAGGTATTCTGCCCCGAATTCCATAGAAACCGGCCTCAGTTCCACATTCGTATAGGTGAGTCTATCAAGAGTACTCTTGTAGCTATGTACTCCACTCAACATAGAGTATAGATCTCATTAAGAGTTTCTGTTATCTCATCCTTCTGTCGCTACAGGATTCATGTTTTCTTAATTTTCTCATAGCATGTTCTATCACACATGACTTGTTATTACCCATTGAACCTATTTCTTGGGATCTCCAGTCATGTAGGTCGGGTTACCATCACTTGTGACCTTTGGGCATCAGTCCCATCCTACTGGATGTGTTTAGGACTTTCTTTATAGTAATTCCTTTCGTCAAAGGATTGACTAATTCTTTATCAATACGTGCATGATCTACTTTAACCGTTCCCTTTGAGAGTAGCTAGCTCTCTAACCCTTTATGTGTTCGTTCCTTAATTATCGTCTCTTTCCATTGTACTAACGATTCTCAATTTTTCTAATAGTTGCAGTACTATCACAATGAATTAACACTTCTGGAAACGGTTTTATCCACTAAGGATTCTCAACTAGAAAGCATATTATCAACTTGCTTCTCCACTAGTTTTCTCTAGTGTTCTCATCTCAGATTCATTCCATAGTGGACTGAGTCAATATCATTTCTCTTAACAAACAACTCCCCCAGTGATGCTCAATGTGTAGCCACTGGTCGCTAAATACTCATCTGAAGATGTTCTGTTTTATATCTTGTACCATTTAAGTACAATAGGTTACTCCTCAGGAGTAATCCTAGAGTCATAGTCTTCTTAAAGCACCTCATGACTCTTTCTATAGCATGACAATGCTTCTCATCCGTCTACTAGTAAACTTGCACAAAAGTTTCACGACATCGATAATGTCGGGTCTAATACATTCAGTGGCATACCTAAGTACTGCCAATGATGCTCGCATATTCTGTTTTTCTAACTCCATCTCAAGTGTTCTTACACTTGGATCATAATATATGATTGCAAGTTTACGGTCAAATAATTACATTTCCTTTAAGATCTTCTCAACTTTGTGAGATTCATCAAAAAAAATTCTCTTTTCTGATCTAGTAATCTTGAAACCAAGAATTACTTCAACTTTGTATCGGTCTTTCTTATCAATGCTGTTAATAAACAATGATTTCACATAATTCATAACATGAATCTTTAAATCAAATATGAGCAAGTCGTCTTCATAGAGACATATGATCGTGCAAATATTATTTGTTTCATTCACTTCATATTCATTCGATAACATTAGAATGTCAAATTTTTCATGTCATTCCTTAGGAGTTTATTATAGACCTCACAAAGAATTATCTAACTTACATACCTTGTTTTCCTTGTCCAAGACACGCAAAACTTTCAGGTTGTTTCATATAGATTTCTTCTTCTAGTTCACCATAAAAAAGGCAACTTTCACATCCTTTTGGAGTATTATCGAGTTATGAACAACGGCTAAAGGGACTAGTACTCTTATGGATATGATTCTAATGACTGGTGAATGAGTATCGAAGAAGTCTATATTTTTCTCTTTTTCTAAAACCTTTGACTACAAGGATAGCCTTGTATTTATCAACCGTACCATCAGGTTTTAGTTCTTTTTCCTAAAATCCAAATACAACCGATTAGTTTGCAACCATGAGACAAGTCAACAAAGTGTCATGTTTTGTTAAACTCTAGAGAATTCATTTCATCGTTTATTGTTTCTTGCCATAATTTAGCATCCAATGAGGATATAACTTCTTTAAGGCTAAATGGATCTCCTTCCAATGTATAAACCATAAGGTCCATACTCTTTAGCAATTCTTGCTTTCTTACCTCTTCGAGGTTCTATAACATCTCGTTTGATGTTTTCATAACTATTTCTGATTACTGGAATGTGATCAGATATAGTGCCCCCACTAGTTCATATTTTTTTAAAAGAAAATAAATTTTCCCCCACTAATGTCGTGTTCCCGCTAGCGCCTCCGTTAATGCCCCCACTATTCTTTATTTAAAGGGGTACTTACTTCATAGAAATCAGCATCTTTTAATTCTATGATCACTTTAACATTTAGGTCATAAAACCTATATGTTTCGCTATTTATAGCATAACCAATGAATACACATTCATAGGCTCTATTAGTGAGTTCAACTCTCTTGGAGTCCAGAATCTAAATATAATCCAGACAAACTCAAGTTCAAAAATAAGACAAATTGGATTGTCTTTTCTTCAAAAAATTCTTAATTAGAATTTTTGTTCTTAGACTTGAGTACTCTATAAATTTCAATTTTCGTTATAAAAATTGAACATATCAAGCTTATCAATTTTATTTTCCAAAATTCACAGTCATCAATAAATATGATAAAATATCATTTTATCATTTCTAGTTTATGTGTCATCGAGTTCACAGATATCATAATTTATTATGTTTAAAGATTCATATTCTCTAAATTCTGATTTATATGAACTTTTGCAATAAATAAAATTGTCTAATCATATAACTTTGGAATTAAGTCCAAGTTACTCAAATTTAAAAATTAAACGCTTGTTCACGAGTCAAATATTAAAATCACACAACTAATAAAATAGAATGAGAATTTAATTTTGAACATACCATCAAAGGCGTAGTCTTTCTCCACAAGATGATACACAAGTCTCTCTTTAAGTCTGAGTCAACTCAGTCTTATTCAATAGAAATCTGAAATTCAGATTCTTTCTTATTTTTATATGAAATATTTGAAACAAATTTTCTCATATAATTTCCATTTCATCAAAAAGCCTTTTTTCAATTAGTTCATTCTTTGATTTTTCAATGTTCACTTTTCAATTCATACATATAGCAAAAGGACTGATGAAATTGTCCTCCTATTACTCGGTACATTCCAGCTATTCAAAATTAGCTTTGATTAGGGGCGGTCAAAAGGCTATTCCACTAGGCAACCGGAGCCAAGGCACTTCGACTACTCACACACCATAACTGATTGGTTACTAATTTCATGGTGTTGTTTGCATAACTATCAAAGAGAGGAACACTTAATCCTTCTATCAAATAAATAGGATTTAACTTGCATAATTTTTGCCAAAATATATGGATTTGCCGAGACAATTTTCTATCCACAATTAACTCCATGCTTTACCATTAAAAGCGACATGTGAATTTCTTAGTGTTGTTGTTGTAACAACAAACACTTCATTGTTTCAGTGGAAAGATGTATTTCTATAACTTGATTTATCCTTGTTTTATTTAGGGACAACTGAACCTTAATAAGTAACTTCTTTGGTAGACATGACAGATCGAAACGTCTTAAAATTGTTGTTTTTGGATTTTCAAACTGTTGTATTTGGATTTCCAAATTCTATTATCTACCGAAGTTGTTACTAGGTTGAGTCACGACCAGGTCGCTCTCTTTAAGACGTTTCGTGGCACTGCCCAAAATTGTGCAAGGCAGACTATCAACCACGCCGCCTCCAGGATAAAACAAGCCCAGCTACAACTGTGCAGTTAACTACTGCACTGTAGAAAACCGTTCGAGAATTACACCTCCAATATGGTACCAAGACCATTCTTTTAATACTGAAACCACTTTAATATGGTATTGTTACCACTCTGTTATGGTGTTGAGACCACTCAAATATGGTGTTATCACCATTCTAACTTTAATTTCTCCAAAACATCAATATGGCACCACGACCACTCAAATATGGTGATACCACCATTTCTCCTCAAATAGAAAATTATTGAAATAATTTATATACCGTTAAAATCATTCTTAATTCCGACGGGACATTATTATTACGAAAAGGGACTATGATCTTAATAGTACTCTTTATTCCGAAGGGACTTATATTATCGAAGGGACTATGTTTTTAAGACCATTCTTAATTCCGAAGGGACCTTAAACCGAAAAGGGACTATGGTCTTAAGAACACTCTTAAATCCGAAGGGACAGAAAAAGGAGATGAAGAGAAGAAAGACTCGTCAACACAAGTCAAGAAAGGGAGAAGAGAGAAAGAGTTCCTGACAACTCAATGAAACTATTTGGTGTGTAGAATGCACTATGTGAGCTCTCTATTTATAGAGAAAATTCACAACTAATAAGTGAGAAACTTTGGGAACAAGTAATACATTACTTTGTGATTAAGTAATTCACATATTAGATCTAGTACAAAAATATCTCAATTGAGTACAAAAATATATTATATTATGTACCAAAATATATTTCAGATCATGCACTAAAATATATTAGATTGCCTAGCAAAATATTTCAGATTGTGTTCCAAAATATTCTAGATTGCGTTCCACAATATTTTAGCAAAACTTGGGGACTAAGAAAGCACTTTCTAATAATGATTAAATTAATTATTTAATTTATCATTTCCAAATAATAAAAATATATATCAATATATATTTTTTCTCTAGTGCTTACTTCGTTCACATAATTATGTACCCCTATGAGAGGTACACCCCCACTATATAAACACTACTAATGTGTGTGTTCCATCCGATGTGGGACTACCACTTTTTTCAATTCACACAACACTAGTTCTACCCAACATGTGAATTTGTGTTTAATCTTTTTACTCAATTTCCACACATGTTCCAACATCTACTTCAAAAAATAAAATAAAAACGTGTATAAAATAGTTTTTAGGTATAAATAAATTGATCTTAAGACCCCAAACTTTCAAGAGCTCAAACTAGCTAGTGCCAATAATTTTATGCATCATATAAATCACTCTAAAAATTACAGTATGTATAAAGAGTTAAAAGTACCAACAAAAAACACTTGGCGTCTACAAAAGAATACAAAACTAAATAACCAATTATATTCCGATTCTAAAAATTCTACAAAACAAGCATATACATATAGTTTTTTTTAAGGATGCATATACATAGTATGACAACTCCTGAGGCTCCATAATATAAATAGAAAACTCCAGCTATGCATCATAAATAGCTAATCCTTGCGTGAATTAATTAATAAAAATTGGCATTGATGCATGTTGAACTTCTTGACTATGGATTCAATGAGCTTTGTAACAATAGATTGCTCAAATGGCATCATAATTCATAATTAGAAATATGCGTAAAACAGTGCATATTGAAAAATTGCTCTAATGTTGTAATGCAATTTTGAGTTTGACTGGTGGGAGACTAACTAGGGATGTCAAGGGTACCCATGGGTACGGATAGTATGATACTCGTCCCCGCCCCGTTGGATAAATATGATACTCGTGCCCGCCCCGATCCCTCATGGGTACCCACTATACGACTACCCGCGGGTATTGAGGTATCCATGGGTACCCATGAATTTTTGAATTTATTTATTTTTTTTACAAATAATAACTTTTTTAAATTATCAAAAAACTTCAACTTTTAAACATCCAGTTGACACCATTATTGGCTACCATTATTATCCAGTTGTCTCCAATATCTATAATTCAGTTGACACCATTATTTCGGCTTTCAAAAATGATGATGCCGTAATTTCCGAGGATCGATATGTCAAGTGGAATTGCAACAATCATATGGGCACCATTCAGAATGTTGATGGGAGTTGCAATGGTACTCCAACCCGCACTGGTTTTGGCGGCATTTTTCGCAATAATGGGGGTCTTTTCCTCTCGGCTTTCTCAGGTATGATCTCCCATTCAGAAGACATTTTGTTGGCTGAACTAACAGCAATCTATCACGGCTTGCGCATGGCTGTTGACATGGGTATAGATGATTTGGCTTGTTACTCGGATTCCCTCCTCTCCATTAATCTCATAAAGGGGGACATTCCGCACTATCATGTATATGCAGTCCTTATACAGAACATTAAGGATATATTGGCTACCAATAATTTTACAGTTTATCATACTCTCAGAGAAGGTAACCAAAGTGCTGATTTCATGGCAAAGTTAGGGGCCGCGTCCAATGCTGATTTCGTCATCCACACTGCTCCTCCGGAAGACCTCCTCTTGCTGCTTCGGAGTGACGCCTCGGGAGTCTTCTTCCCTAGGGCCTAGTTTTCCTTTTGTTTCTTGCTTTCTTTTCTTTTGTCTTTGATTAGCTTTGTAACCAAAAAAAAAAACTTTTAAACATTCATACATAATCTATTCAAAATTTCATAAATCATACATAATCCATAGAAAATTCATGATTCTTACATAATCCATATAATATGCATGTTTTATGATGTGAATGAAGTAGAAACGATGAACTTAATAAGATGAATTAAAAAAATAAAAAATAAAAATAGGTTATTAATGAATAATCTTAGGTGGATGGTAAAATTTCCTTCAATAAGGTAACAACTTTAAGTAATAAGATAAGATATATATACAGATATTTTAATAATTTACTTAATTTATTATCGGGTATGGGTACAATCAAATCCGTGTTCGTATCCATATAATAATGGATAGTCAAATACCCGTTTATTATGCCCATGGATACCCGTTTAGCTACCCGTCTCGTGCCCGTGATGGATTTTACCCATGGGTATCCGTGGGCATGGGTATTTTCGCCACCCCCAGAGACTACACTAGAGGCTATGGCAAGAGGTGGAAGTAAATTGAGTTTCATAAGACTTTTGTTTAGCCACTATAATTACTAATAGATCTTTGTAAACCTATTCTGACCTTACTAACATGATTAAGTCAGAGTTTTTTTTAATCAAAAGATAAGGTCAAACTTATTCTTCAATTTCTTGTCTCAAGCCATGACTTCTTGTGATATTTGTCACACTTTTGTTCATAGTGGTTCTTGTGGAAACTATAGCATCATATGGAGATTGATATGGACCTTATTATTAGTTTAGAATATAGATTCCTACAATGCAGTCTACCCTATTTACATCCTTAAAAATGAAAGAGTTGATTTAAGATGATGTAGAAATATAAATTTCATCCAGGATATCAATGATACGTTACACCATTGGAGGTGATCTACTAAAGTGAACTTAAAAATAAAAGAAACTAGTCATGTAATTAAAGTTTTGTCTTGACGCCACAAATCTAATAAGTACTCTCTCCGGTCACTATTATAAGCAAAAATCTACTTTTAGATTCATTGAATAAATGATGTATGTGGTCTATATTAATGGCTACATATATCACTTATTCAATGAACCTAAAACGTAGTTTTTTGCTTATAATAGTGACAGGAGGAAATAACCGATAAATCACAAGTTGTAATACTAAAGAAAGTTGATACGTGGCTATTTTGTCAATGTGGCTACCAAGGGGATGCATCATTCATTACTATGATAACCCGTACCCTTCAAAGTCACTATTGTTTATTACAGATGGCACCAAAAGAAAGATCAAAATAATAATTTGGTGGAACGATGGCACATTTCTTAAAGAGTTATCTTGGCATTCAAAAAAGTTATTAATAGTACTAGTAGTATGGTCATGTAGTTCAGCGACAAGCCAACAAACAAGCATAGAAGGAAGGAAAGGAATTAAAACAGTACGTGGTAGACTTCTCTTCTAATCAACTGCAATCGCCAGTCATTGCAATCATGATTTTGAACTGATTTTAACTTGCAATTTTGTGGCAAAGTGACTTTGAACACAATTTGGGAAGGTCCAAACTACGTGTATGTAAATCATTTCAAATATAATTTTTTACCCTAAGTCCCTTGCTTTTTGCCATTGGCTCGTGTGAAACCGCGTCAAAAGTTGAAACTACAAAAAAATGCCCTCAAAGAGGGTACAAGAAACAACATACCGCGGCACCAAACATTTGATGAATGGTTATTTACTGTAGTTCCCAAATAACCGGACACATTTTGTGTCATCCTTTCACCATGTTTTATTAAAGCTCAATGAATGGATAATTTTACTACTGTATGTTAAAACGAGTCCAGAACATGGAACAGATCCTTCTACATTTCAAATTTCATAACTGCCATTAAAAGGAGATATAAATATAATATATAAACTGTACAGAATACAAGCTCCTAAGCATCCTTCTGCATAGCATCTGTTAAGCAATTATAGTGTGCACAATTTCGAAGGGCTCGATAGGGTAAACAGAGTTTTGTCTCAAGCATCAATGGTCTCACCATATTCCTATATTATAGGCATCCACCTGCAGTGCCCACTTGCTCCCAGCACTGTCTAACCTTTTTCTATCTTTCCCAGCTTTGGTCTCAAGATATACTCTTCAGGTATAGCAATGAATCAGAGTAAACAAATCAGGGAAACATCCCCTCAAGAAACTCATCTATGTTATCATCATCGTCGTCGTCAATTTTATGATCACTGGACGATACCAACGCCCTCTTTCCTGAAAATACATATTAAATAAAGTTTAAGCTCATAGCAGCAAATGTCAGAACAGGATTTTCAGAGTAGAAAGAGGATTTCCAAACATTTAAGTTAACTATTAAAAAGCAAGTCGAGCAGGCAAAATGTGCTTTCCCGTATTGGTAGACAACGTTTCACATCATTATAGGAAAGATTTTACTTTCCTAACCAAACCCGCTTCCCATTAGACAATATTGTAAGTAACAACAAAATTAACCATGGAAGTTTGGCAAACCATTACAAAAGATGCAAATACAACAGCAAAAGATAAAGCCAATATACTTGCAAAACTAGAAGAGACAAAACCTCATATACCAAATGTCAATCACAACAAATAATTTCACAAAGAAAACAAGCACTGATCATTCTAAATCTAGGCCTTCCTACATTTTGCTTAAAGAAATGACATGAACTGCGTTGAATGAATTAATTACTTCATCAAGCACAAAAATTGATGCGTTATTATTAATACTTATATATTTTCATGAGAAAAAAAAAATCAATTGGTAAAATAATGATTCTCTTGCAACAAGAATAAATGCTGAACTTCAGAGTTTTTCATATCCTGATGTAAAATAGCCATAAAAATATGACAACTCCGAACCTTTTCGTCTTCTCTCTTCACTTTCTTGGCCCTCATCTAGATCATCATCACTCTTCGAACGACTCCTACAATTGAAAGGATTCAATCTACGTACTTTCATTTAATAAGTGAAAACTAAGAAGGGGTTGTGGGCAGCAATGTTCTTGCTTCTTACCTCTTTCTTCTATCATGCTTTTGTTGTCTTTTTTCTAATTGCTCCTTCTCTTTCTGCCTCTTGTAATTAAGTTTCCCTGCACATCTATTGAAAAATAACCAATAAATAAATGGAACAGAAATTTGATTTACCAGACAACCTTCAATTATTGAAAAAATGAGAACATGTAAAACCCTCAATAATGACTTGAAAGGAGACACTGTCAATCAAAGAGATGGATAACATCAAATTTTTTAAAAAGGATTATCCTAAATAATCTTTAAGCATATTGGCAGTTTATTCTAAATCAAATCGAAGACAATTATTACCGCAAGAATCACTTTCAAAAGGATCAGCCTCAAGTTTGGGAGTGTTATGTCAACTGCCCAAGTAAAATTACTTCTTCAGGTATTGTTATAGAGACAAATGAATGGTGTCAAATTACAACAGTATATGAAAATGGTTTGTTTTTCAATAAATATAAATATTGATAAGATAATAAAATAACTTGTAATATTCTTGAGGTACCCACGTCAGTGAGTTTCAAAACCAATTTAATTCAACTAATACAGGAAATCATACACTATTTGTAGATCAGATCCCATGGACTTGCAGAATGTAATTTAAGAAGCCAACGAGAGATTCGTTTTTTTATGGAATCTTACAGCAGAAATGTTTTAAGACAACGTTTCCAAAGGCCAGTACAGAGATTCGTTTTTTTATGGAATCTTACAGCAGAAATGTTTTAAGAAGACGTTTCCAAAGGCCAGTATACACTGATGTTTCCCGAGTGATGACCGTAAATGTATTCCAATTTCATATAAACAAGTCGTGTTATATGCAATAACCTAAAGAGGACCAAACATTTAACAGATATGACGAGGAACCATTATCCAGCAGGAGAATTGTAGAATGTAAACAAAGAAATTCAGTATAGAAGAGAGGGATTGACATTAGAATAACCCATAATTTGTTATACACACGTATGATACCAATGCTTAAATTTCATCATCAAATGATTGATATTAGTCACTTTACTAGAGGATATGGATTCAGAAGAAAACAATGACATGGGCAACAAAACCGGCAATGTTTCATACTAACTCACCTCTCACATGCTACCAATTTAACTAGAGCTTGTTTGTTCTCTCCAGCTTCAAAGTAACAAAAGTTCACCTGTAACGTGAAGCAAATAAATAAAAGAGTGGAAACATGTAGCGATATATACACAAATTATGAATCCTTAGCCCTCAAGTAGAACTGAAGTTAGTCATAGATTGATCAATCAAGAGTGGTGTTTAAGAGAGTAAGAAAAGAGAAGCATATATGCTGAATATCGTGCATGAACTATATCAAACTAAATTAATAAATATTGTAGCAAAGATCATTTTTATCTAATTATCAATTTACATGAAACACTGGAACTATAGACATAAACATACATTTCCTAATAAATAGCATAATGCATTCCAAAAACAGGGCAAACAACAATCATGCCCTTACCCACTAAATAGGGACAGCTACATGGATCAACCGCTGTAATTTACATTATATCTAAAGCCAGATCGTCAGAAATTATAATAAGGGTTCTTCCTAGTGGTTTTTCCTAATGTTTGCTACATTCTTCACCTTCCCTTTTGATTGGGTTATCTTCAATCCATCTTCCTCTCTACCAAACTAGTCAAAAAGATTGATTAATGGTAATGGGAAGAATACCTTACCTCATAGCTTGCTAATCCATCTTTCTCATTGCAATGCTTGTTACCGCATAAAAATTGGCCTGCAAAATTATGTGATATGTTAACTTTACGATTGAATAGGATTCTAAATCATATAACAAATTAAAGACAGCTCGCACTACTTCTGCAACTATGCAGTTAGAATAGGACAGGTAAATGAAAAATCTAGGATTCTAGCTTGTGCAACAGCAAAGGTCTATATGTCCTTCCAGAGTTAAGTTTTAAATCGTCTGTAGACAATGTTTATGAAGAAGATTAAAAATTGGAATTGGAATAATTTGTACAAGTTCGACAGTCTTAAGTATCTTGGGTGACCATATAGGAAATGACAAGGAAATAGATGTAAACCATGGGATTCATGCGGAAGGATGATATTAAGAAGTTCTTTCTGTTAAATTCTGTTTGCCTGTGAAAAATAGGTCTACTCAAAATAAATTTTACTAAAACAGATGTTGATTATGAGTTTAATGGATGAACTTCTTTGTGTTGAATTTAGACTACAGAGTGAACAAAACTAAAAAGCATTTGTTTTATGAAATAGTTCAAGTTAAACGTGGAATGGAGGCAAGCGAGTCATAACTAACTAAGTAAAACTAGTCAGCGAAAGAATAACCAATACCCTTGCCAGACATGACTTCCTTCTCTGTTCTCCATCTGAGACCAATCTACAAAATTATGCAATTTATCAGCATAAAACCGTTAAAGATATAATCCGCATAAAATGAGATCTCAGACTACAAAAAAAAAAAAAAACTATGGGGAAATTGACAAATCACAAGGTTCAAAATTACTAAAATGTACAATATTTAGCTAACCACCAAAAAAAAATAGGGTTACCATAAAAAAAAAAAAAAAATAGGGTTAAATATGTTTTTGGTCCCTATAAAATTGGGAACTTCTAAGTTTAGTCCTTACTTAATTTTAATAGGTTTTTTAGTCCCTACAAAAAAAAATTACTTCTAGTTTTAGTCCCTGTTACAACAAAGTTTGTTTAATTATCCTTAAACTCTTAAATTTTTGAACGATTTTTTTGAGACAAGTTTAGAACACTATGAAAGATTCATTTACTAAAATTTAGAATTTTTTTAACATGAAACGAATTAAATATGAATTTTTTAAAACGACAAAAGTTAAAGATAAAATTAACAAAATCTGGACGTAGAAATCAAATTTTGCGATAATTTTTTGCAGAGGAACTTTTAGTAATGTTCTTAACACGTCTACAAAAAATTGTTAAAAAACTCAAGAGCTTAAGCATAAATTAAACAAATTTGAATTGAGGAGGGACTAATACTAAGTGCAAAAAAAAATTTAAGGACTAAGACAACTATTAAAATTAAGTAAGGACTAAACTTAAAAGGTCTCAATTTTATAGGGACCAAAAACATATTTAACCCAAAAAAAATATTCTAAATGCAATGAGTGACTACCTTACCACTCTTGTACTGCGACATGTCAGCAAGACAGTATCTTAAAAGGATTTAAGGCAACAAAAAAATAAGTAATACTAAATTTTGATAGAGTATAATTAGAATACATCCCTATATTTGTGTATCAAAAGCAATTTCAACGACAACTTTATATATCCTTTCTGACCTTTCCTATAAGCCATTTTAGATAAAATATTTTTTGTACGACCAAGTTCAGTGAATGGAAAGCAAAATCTAGTAAACAGAGCTTTCTAAATTTATGTTGCAATGCATTAGCTCTTACATATGGACTCCTCCAACTAATTAAACCAAATCTATAATAAAAACCCAATGCCGATATCACATAAGTAATAAAACAGGGTGATATTTTTGGTCCCAATAATCAAAATTAGGCAAATGTTGATTCTGATTACTATAAAAAAATTATAAATTTTTAGTTTGTGCCTTTAACCAAATAGTGTCTTCAGTCTTGAAAAAAATTCAAAAGTTGTGTTTTAAATCCCCTAATAATAGACTATAAACACTATTTTTGTTAAAAACATGGACTAAAAACGAATAAATTGTTTATAACACCAAAATCAACATTTGCCCAATTTCTAGGAATCAAAAATACTGGTAATACTAACAAAGGAATAAAGAAATAAATACTCCTCGATATAAATATCTTTAGTAAAAAAATGAATTGTGCAAAGGATACTCCTTAAAAAGCTTAGCATAATAACGCTTCACCAGCCTTTGCTCCCATGATGGATCCATATCATCTTCCTCTGACCGTATAAATCTTGCAACACGTTTGGATAAACAACATTAAAATTCTGACACAGAAACAGACAAGTTGATAGAAAAGATGGTAAGGAAGAAAGGCAAAGTATTTTTCCAATAATAAAAGATATTCATGCAGAAGCTCCGAAAGGATCCTGAGTAAGGTAGACAATTTACTCATATTCGTGATTTCAATAGTCATGCCTTGGGGTTTTAGTTTTATTTTCTTTCTTTTATATATATACAGAATCCCGTTTTTCTATTTCTATGCAAAATTAAAATACTTATCTTACATATGACAAGTTTTGTGTTACAAAAGAGGAAAAATAAGACAAGATTAAGAAATGCAGTGCATGAAATTGGCACCAGTATTATCTTACATACAGCAAGATAACAAGCTTACCTATATCCCTCTCTTAGAGTGTCTTTATCTGTTTTAATAGGCAACTTTAAGGTTGAAGGCTTTTCTTCTTTCTCATAGAAACTAACTGTAGGCACAAAAAATTAATCTCAGAAGAATTGATCAGTTCAATATAATAGTACAGTTAAACAAAATGCACAGTAAGCTGAAATGTCATGGAAATCTGATTCTGACATATTGTCATGGTAAAAGGAACTTGAAGCATTTGTAACTGAGCATTATTGCAATCACTACAATGAGATAAAAACTTCTCTCAAAACAAGACACGAATGACAACTGCATGAACAATAAAAGCCCTTTTTCAATGTGGACAACCAAATCCTGAAGGCTATTTGAATCAAAATTTAAAATCTCAGTATACGATCTCTCCATCAGACTTCTGACAGATCACAAAAAATGAAAAACAAGAGATTTCATCACCAAGCCGTAACCAATTTAAGCATCCCAGCACAAACCCAATAAGAAATTGCATCTATTATTAACCAATCTTTTTGTTCTTCAATTGGTGGAACTAGATAAAAAAACAAAAATCACATGCATGTTTAATAGCAAGGGGTTGTTTGAATTTCCGGATGACTGTAGCCTCCTTCCTTTTCCTTAATGGAGAAGACTGTTCATCATCCATTTACTGTAGGACATTAAGACCAACCAAATCAATAGCTCAAAATTTGATTAATCCTTATTGTCCATTCCCAAACAAAAAATAAATAAAAAATGGCATCCGAAAAAACAGTTAGAATCACATAATTTGAAACATGAAAAGTGTTTGTTCAGATCTACTTATTTGAGTTTATCTACTAGTATAAACACTTCTGCGACTGTTTGAGAGAGCTTATGAAAAACAACTTATGACATGTTCTTAAGCTGTTTTCAACTTATTTTGATAAGCTTTTCATGATAGCTTCTGGATCAAAAACAGCTTATAGTTCATATGAAAACATATTGATTTTATTTTATCTTTTTTATACGCGCTTCATTAAAGCCAACCAACTTATTTAGAAGAAAATTGTCATAAATGATAAGTGTCCATTAGGATTGACTTATTTGAACTTCTCAACTGGTATAACTTATGAACGCAGTTTATGACATGCTGATAAGTTGTTTTCAACTTATTTCCATAAGCTCACCAAAATAGCTTATGAAAACATCTTACAACTTATAGGAAAAGAGATTAATTAAGCTGTTTAGCAAAACATGTCTTAAACAATTAAGCATTTTTTTTCTGAGATTACAGTAACCAATGAAATCGGTTCAAAAACAATCTAAAGCACATTTTACATTGAAACTAACAAGAACTGAATTTACTTTAAGTTTGAATTAAAATTTGAAAAGAAAGTTACCGTAATCGTTGATAAACTTTTTGTGGCGATCGTATGCATTAAGACCTCGAATATGAGCCTGATACTGTCTGCAATTACAATGAGAAACAGAAACAAGTTAGGATTTATCGAAGAATGAATGAGGAGGGAATGAAAAGAAACGGAACTCACTGTTTTCTCTCTTCTCTGTCGAATATCGCGGATTTCAGAGATCCCAACGATGTCATGGTGAATGAAGAAGGAGCTACGATCAGATTTTGGGAACAAAGGTTTGAGATTTATTGGGGGGAAGAACACGCGTTCATTTTTTTCATTCCAGTTTCGCAATCCTCTCTTCGATTCTACCAAAAAAATTAGGTTTTGTTTTTGCTGGTTATACAGGTAAGGAATTAACGAAAATACCCTTATCCTTTTACAAATTTTCAACTAGCACTTAAACGAGTGGTGTTAGAAGGAGTTCGTTGTTTTCTGCGGTTAACAGAGACAAATGCATTGCAATATAAAGAGGTTGAAGTTAAAACACACATGAAGTGTTTGAATTAGCACTTGAAACATTGTCATCGCACGTTTACTAAAAAGCTTAAATATATAGCTTCAGCAAATCACGCTAAGAAATGTATGGAAGTGAGAAATTAAGTTTAACCGTGGAACCAAACATCATATCAATTGATTATTTATCTCAACACATTATGATATGATATGATATATTTAGGGTACCTCCGAGACCTAATATTTTTTTAGCAAAAATGATATCTTCTCTCTCTATAACTGTATATTTTTGGTAATAAAATCATTGTACCGACGACTCTTCGGCATGGCGGTTTCCAGGCGTTTTCCTCGATTCTAGAAGCTTTTCGCGATTCATTTCGTTGGATCCATCATCTATTGCGCCTTTTCATCGGGTTTCTCTGTTTTCTCACTGGTGGTGGTTCTTTCTTCACTGAAGTTCCTCGAGTGCCTTTCGCTAACTTGGCATTTGG
This sequence comes from Medicago sativa, assembly GCF_051527215.1. Lineage (NCBI taxonomy): Eukaryota > Viridiplantae > Streptophyta > Magnoliopsida > Fabales > Fabaceae > Medicago > Medicago sativa. The sequence continues at coordinate 29,092,775 of NC_140756.1, read as the reverse complement.
TAGCGTTCTCTTACGTTTCTCGGCGGTTTCGAAGTCTCGTATGGTGTCATGATTTGTCCTTGTACCTTTATAGGATCGTCGGTGTCAAACCTTTACACAAATTGGTTCTCGAGCATGTTGTCATGATTTGTCGAGGTCTTCTTCCAGTGAAACCTTTGTACAAACTGTTTCTCAAGCATGTGACCTTCCTCTGAGCCAACTTCCTCCTAAGGTTGTGCTAGGAGACACAATGAGTATGAAAACTACTCAATCTGAGTTGGGCTTAAAAAATGAGCTTTTCCATTTTAAAGTAGCAAAAAGCAGTGTTGGCTCAAATTTGCCACACTTGAGAAGCCCAAGTGTTAATTTTTCCACACTTGGGGCGCCTAGCCCACACTTGGGGTGCATGGGCATGCTCAGGCGCATGGTCAATGCGCGCCCCAGTGTATTTTCCTGGGCGTAAATGCATGTTTCTTCATCTTTTTAGGTTTTTGCTTCCATATAAAATGTGTTAGGACTTAGGAACAGAATTCATCCATTTGTAATGTCTTCTGAGGCATCTTGAATCTTCAATTATGCTCTTCCCAATGTTTTCGCAAGTCTTTAGATGTCTTGCTTTATCGAGTTGCATGATTTCTTCGTGAATTACATCAAAACACCTTAGAATTGTTATGTTTCAAAAAAGGCATAATTATATGACTAAAATATAGAAAATGTTGCAAATATCCCGAAATCATAAGCAATTGCTCTAATACTCCACTATTATGGATGAAAAGCCTACTGAAAAATGATTGACAAACATGCAAAGAATAACGTAAGATGACCTGTCATCACAATGGCGAACTTAAATTGTTGCTTGTCCTCAGGTAACGAAATAAAACAAATTTTTTCTTTGCATTTTTTTTCCTTCAGAAAAACATACCTTTCTCAAGAGGTTGCTCAGATTATCATCTTGACCCATTTACAGACTTGACTTACTTACCACTTTTCATCCAAGCGGGACATGCTTAGAGAAGATAGCTCATACTCTCAACCACACTCTTTTTCAGGATACACGTATGTATCTCCTAAAGCCAGTAGGGTTGATCACAACATTTGCCCACTTCAATCGTCACGTGAATGTACCTTATTGTAAATTTGAAACAATTCTAAATAGACAGTCAACACCGTGTTTTAATTTTATTGTAAATTAAAACATCCTATAAGCATCCAGGAAAAACACAATTAATATCTTGATATAAATCCTTTGAAATCTTAGTAGTCTCTTAAAATCTTAGTATATAAATCCATTGAAATCCAAATTAAAAATCTTGAGAATCTTTTAAAATCTTAAAAGTCATTGAAATCTTGCATTGTCTTTTAAAATCCACTAGACTTTTTCATCCAAAAATTGTCTTTTAAAATCCTAATCTAATACATCCTCTTAGACAAAGTGAGTATTTTTTTTAAGGATTCCAAAATACATCATACAAGTTACATATAAGACCATTTGCAATGGCTTGTTTAATGTAGGTTTCAATAGAAGATGCCTTTCCAATGGTCTGTTTAATGGTTGTTGAATAATGACATGGGATGATAGAGAGGATGAATGCATTCAACACAATTGAAAGCTGCTGAAATGCCACACGTCGCAATTTTACTAGACAGAATCTAACGCGTGTTGCACACGCGCCGACATCACGCGTGCAAAGCAGAGCTGGGAGAGAGAAGAAGAATTCTAGAAATAATGGGGGACACGTGTTGCTACCTTATTGATTTCTCGATTTTTAATAATTTTAATAATAAAACCTCAATTATTTCGTTTTAAAATAATTTAAAAAAAATAAAAAAATACCAAAATTTATGATTTTTTTTTCTCTATAAATAGAGACTTGGTTCATTTGATTTGAACATAGAAAAAAAACCAAATTTTTCACTATCTTCTTCTTATTATTATCTTTCTATTAGCAAACTAAATAGAGTTTTAATCTTTTTTTAATGAAATGGATCCCAATAATAACCATTTCAACACTCAAAATTATTCTAATTACCCATTTAACTACGAAAATCCCAACAATTATCCAAACCCAAATCTTCTTTTTGTTGTCTTGCATTTTAACCTATTTGTGTGTCGCGTGCTTAGTTTGTTGTATTGCATTTAAAGTTATTAGACCTATAAAAATAAATTATTTATTTTTTTTCGTTTTTACAAAAAAAAAATTTGTTAAGTTTTTCTTTATTTTAATTTAATTATATTCGATAATTGTAATTTTATGTAATTATAAAAACAAGAATATAAAATTAAATAAGAATAAGTAATAAAAGGTGGTGGGGTAGAGTGTTGAATGAAAAAAACCATTGGAGAGGTAAAAGTTGAATGAGTGTTGAATTAAGAGAGAGAAAATGATATGAAGTGTTGGAAATTGAAAAAGTAGATATTGAAGGATGTTGAATGGGGTTAACCGGCGAGGTCTAACATGAGGGAGCCAATAGGTCCCTCATCTAGTGAGGGAGCAAAAGATGCTTTTTTTTAACCTTAGGATTATAACATTGGATTGGATCTACTCCACCTCAGCAAGAGAGCTCCTACACCTCTCCACACTCAATCAAAACAGACCCCACATATGATTTTCTCTCCCCTCTATCACTTGCTTATCTTCTCTGCTATTTCTCTCTCTTAAGTTTCTTCCCCATTTTACAACCCAGAATTCATATGCATACACTGATATCGTTCTCACCTCCTTTCCTCTTTTTTTTTTTTCAACGAAGGAAAAACACCATTACTAGTAAACAACATGAAAGTATCAAAAGCCCAATGAAACACTAAATGCTGAAACTGTGAACACAAAATATAAATCAACAAATCCAATTCACCATGACTTCGCTCACTCAACTTCAAAAACGCAGAAGCTGATTTTCTTTAACGGCGTTTTAGCATTACCTTCGATTAACCATTTCAACGTAAACCTAGCACGTGGTATATGATTCGAAGCTAGAAGCAAACGAATTAAGATGCAATAAGAACGAACGGTGAAACGGAATTTGAATTTTTTTGAAGCGAAACTGAAGAAATTAACCTCCTTTCGTCCAAATTAACTTCATGCCATCCAATTCCGATCAAAAACTGCGTAAAAATTGATGAATTTCATTGAGTACCAAGGGAGTTCCGGTCGGGTCGATGCGCGGGTCAAAAAACCCGTTTTAGTGTATATGGGTGAAGAAGATGACACTAAAAAAAAACTTAAAAAATAAAAACACTACCTACGCAGGAATCGAACACGCACCCCCCATCACACATGAGTCCTAACGTATACCAACTGTACTGCAATTACAATTGTTATTTTGTTAGATTTTTAGTTTATTTATTTACTATTACCAGTTGTGAATTGTGAGCAAAAATCAATGATTTAATTCATTTATTTTTTGGTTTTTATATAAAGCAAATCTTACATAGATGCAAGTCTAAATAAAATTTATACGAACACACGTACATTAATTATAAAATTTTAAAAAAGACGATATTATGTGATGTGACTAAATTATTATTTTTTTAAAAATTTTATCATAGTTGTGTGTGTCCGAAACCGAAGCATGTTTAGTCGATCCCACCGTTGGATGTGACCCTCACAGAGTTAGAAGGAAGCAGAAACTGGAATTTCTCAGATCAAAATCCCGGACACGTGTCTACCTGACAAACTATCCCTTCAGAAGCCTAGTCAACTAGGAACGAGAGCTCCCCGGTAACTGAAACGTGTCTAACATTGGATCCGAAGCATGTTTGGTCGATCTCACCGTTGGATGTGACCCTCACAGAGTTAGAAGGAAGCAGAAACTGGAATTTCTCAGATCAGAATATCGGAGACGTGTCTACCGGACAAACTATCCCTTTAGAAGCCTGGCCAACTAGGAAGGACAGCTCCCCGGTGACTGGAACGTGTCTAACATTAGAACCGAAACATGTTTGGTCGATCCCACCGTTGGATGTGGCCCTCACAGAGTTAGAAGGAAGCAGAAACTGGAATTTCTCAGATCGGAATCCCGGACACGAGTCTACCGGACAAACTATCCCTTCAGAAGCCTTGTCAACTAGGAACGAGAGCTCCCCGGTGACTGAAACGTGTCTAACATTGGATCCGAAGCATGTTTGGTCGATCCCACCGTTGGATGTGACCCTCACAGAGTTAGAAGGAAGCAGAAACTGGAATTTCTTAGATCAGAATATCGGAGACGTGTCTACCGGACAAACTATCTCTTTAGAAGCCTAGCCAACTAGGAAGGACAGCTCCCCGTTGACTGAAACGTGTCTAACATTAGAACCGAAGCATGTTTGGTCGATCCCACCGTTGGATGTGGCCCTCACAGAGTTAGAAGGAAGCAGAAACTGGAATTTCTCAGATCGGAATCCCGGACACGTGTCTACCGGACAAACTATCCCTTCAGAAGCCTAGTCAACTAGGAACGAGAGCTCCCCGGTGACTGAAACGTGTCTAACATTGGATCCGAAGCATGTTTGGTCGATCCCACCGTTGGATGTGACCCTCACAGAGTTAGAAGGAAGCAGAAACTGGAATTTCTCAGATCAGAATATCGGAGACGTGTCTACCGGACAAACTATCTCTTTAGAAGCCTAGCCAACTAGGAAGGACAGCTCCCCGTTGACTGAAACGTGTCTAACATTATAACCGAAGCATGTTTGGTCGATCCCACCGTTGGATGTGGCCCTCACAGAGTTAGAAGGAAGCAGAAACTAGAATTTCTTAGATCGGAATCCCGGACACGTGTCTACCGGACAAACTATCCCTTCAGAAGCCTAGTCAACTAGGAAGGACAACTCCCCAGTGACTGAAACGTGTCTAACATTGGATCCAAAGCATGTTTGGTCGATCCCACCGTTAGATAAGGCCCTCACAGAGTTAGAAGGAAGCAAAAACTTGAATTTCTCAGATCGGAATCCCGGACACGTGTCTACCGGACAAACTTTCCCTTCAGAAGCCTAGTCAACTAGGAACGAGAGCTCCCCGGTGACTGAAACGGGTCTAACATTGGATCCGAAGCATGTTTGGTCGATCCCACCGTTGGATGTGACCCTCACAGAGTTAGAAGGAAGCAGAAATTGGAATTTCTAAGATCAGAATATCGGAGACGTGTCTACCGGACAAACTATCTCTTCAGAAGCCTAGCCAACTAGGAAGGACAGCTCCCCGGTGACTGAAACGTGTCTAACATTAGAACCGAAGCATGTTTAGTCGATCCCACCGTTGGATGTGGCCCTCACAGAGTTAGAAGGAAGCAGAAACTGGAATTTCTCAGATCGGAATCCCGGACACGTGTCTACTGGACAAACTATCCCTTCAAAAGCCTAGTCAACTAGGAACGAGAGCTCCCCGGTGACTGAAACGTGTCTAATATTGGATCCGAAGCATGTTTGGTCGATCCCACCGTTGGATGTGACCCTCACAGAGTTAGAAGGAAGCATAAACTGGAATTTCTCAGATCAGAATATTGGAGACGTGTCTACCGGACAAACTATCCCTTCAGAAGCCTAGCCAACTAGGAAGGACAGCTCCCCGGTGACTGAAACGTGTCTAACATTAGAACCGAAGCATGTTTGGTCGATCCCACCGTTGGATGTGGCCCTCACAAAGTTAGAAGGAAGCAGAAACTGGAATTTCTCAGATCGGAATCCCGGACACGTGTCTACCGGACAAACTATCCCTTCAGAAGCCTAGTCAACTAGGAAGGACAACTCCCTAGTGACTGAAACGTGTCTAACATTGGATCCGAAGCATGTTTGGTCGATCCCACCGTTAGATAAGGCCCTTACAGAGTTAGAAGCAAGCAGAAACTTGAATTTCTCAGATCGGAATATCGGAGACGTGTCTACCGGACAAACTATCTCTTCAGAAGCCTAGCCAACTAGGAAGGACAGCTCCCCGGTGACTGAAACGTGTCTAACATTAGAACCGAAGCATGTTTGGTCGATCCCACCGTTGGATGTGGCCCTCACAGAGTTAGAAGGAAGCAGAAACTGGAATTTCTCAGATCGGAATCCCGGACGCATGTCTACCGGACAAACTATCCTTTCAGAAGCCTAGTCAACTAGGAAGGACAACTCCCCGGTGACTGAAACGTGTCTAACATTGGAACCGAATCGTGTTTGGTCGATCCCACCGTTGGATGTGGCCCTCACAGAGTTAGAAGGAAGCAGAAACTGGAATTTCTCAGATCGGAATCCCGGACGCGTGTCAACCGAACAAACTATCTCTTCAGAAGCCTAGTCAACCAGGAAGGACAACTCCCCAGTGACTGAAACATGTCTAACATTGGAACCGAATCATGTTTGGTCGATCCCACCGTTGGATGTGGCCCTCACAGAGTTAGAAGGAAGCATAAATTGGAATTTCTCAGATCGGAATCTCGGACACGTGTCTACCGGACAAACTATCCCTTCAAAAGACTAGTCAACTAGGAAGGACAACTCTCCGGTGACTGAAACGTGTCTAACATTGGAACCGAATCATGTTTGGTCGATCCCACCGTTGGATGTGGCCCTCACAGAGTTAGAAGAAACTGGAATTTCTCAGATCGGAATCTCGGACACGTGTCTACCGGACAAACTATCCCTTCAGAAGACTAGTCAACTAGGAAGGACAACTCTCCGGTGACTGAAACGTGTCTAACATTGGAACCGAATCATGTTTGGTCGATCCCACCGTTGGATGTGGCCCTCACAGAGTTAGAAGGAAGCAGAAACTGGAATTTCTCAGATCGGAATCCCGGACACGTGTCTACCGGACAAACTATTCCTTCAGAAGCCTAGTCAACTAGGAAGGACAACTTCCCGGACGAATTATCCCCTCATAAATTAGTCAACATAGAAACTTGTTTACTCCGTGGACAATTATAATTAATCCTATCATTGAATATGGTATATAGACGTGTCGATCCGACAAACTATCCCCACATCCCGACAGAAACATAGGCAACTAGGAAGACCATTCATACGACGATTGAAACAAAGATTTCGATTGTCGAATTTCGAGTTCGTACATTGTTCTTAATCCTCTTTGGTCTAATTCAACTTTTGAATTATTTATATAAAAGAGAAATACTTAGTTGAACACAACCCCAAATAAAAAATTCGGACACACATAACAATGATGATATTTTTTTTAAAAAATAATAATTTAGTCACATCACTTAATATCGTTTTTTTTATTTATCATTATTGTATAAAAAATAATAATTTAGTCACATCACTTAATATCGTTTTTTTTATTTATCATTATTGTATGTGTGTTCAAATAAATTTTATTTAGGCTTGCTTTGTATAGAAATCCAAAATTAAATGAATTAAATCATTGAATATTTGCTCACAATTCAAAACCTGAAATAGTAAATAAATATAATAAAAACCAATAAATGCATAATTGAATGAGTGGTGCAGTTGGTGATGTTTATTGTTTACCCTATCAAAGGTCGCCTGTTCGAGTCACATGTTGTGGTTTTTTAATTTTTTTTTTCGTGTTTTTTTTTTGTATTTCATCTTCTTCGCCCGTTGACTGTAAAACGGGTATTTTGACTCGCGAATCGACCCGATTGGATCTACCTTGGTACACAATGAAATTCAACGTTTTTCCCCAGTTTTGATTGGAATCGAAAGGCATGAAGAAAGCACAAGCTTTATTTTCAAATCCAAAAGCCAATCACAGATTTTATTTTTAGGGGTTTTAAAAAAAAACGGGTTTGATTCTTTATTTTTTCAATTCAGCATCCATGAAACCTATATCAATTTGAGAATTAATTTTTCCCACGAGAAATCTCAAACTGTACAACAAACAATGGGTTATGGGTAAAACTAAAACATTGAGAGATTGGTTTCTTCAAACCTTTAACATATTTATACGAATTTCATAACAGCAACATAAAAATTGAGAGAAAAAATGGAGCTTGGACGGCGGAAACGTGCAGAGGGGCGGAGAAGAAAACTGATGGTGGAGGGGTTAAGCCACTGGTTGTAAAATGGGGAAGAAACTTAGAGAGAAAAATAGAAGAAAAGATATGCAAGGGACAGAGGAGAGAGAAAATCATATGCAGAAAATGTTTTGAAGTGAGGAGAGATGTAGGTGTTCTCTTGCAGATGTGGAGAACATCCAATCCATTTATTTAATCCTACGGTTAAAAAAAAGCATCTTTGCTCCCTCACTAGATGAGGGACCTATTGGCTCCCTCATGTTAGCCTCCACCGGGGTTAACCATTGCAAATGGTCTAAGACGGAAGAAGTAACAAAAAGCAATGTGGGAGGGTCCCTTTTACTGGTTCAATCTAACACAACAACACAAAGTATACCAAAGTACAACACAAGTGTACAACAACACCTCTTTGGTACTGCAACACTTGACTTTACTACAGACATTATCTTAACTTCAAATTTTGAAATTTCTATCTTTCTTGTTTAAATTTTAAGATGATAGTGCTATTTTATTTATTTATTTTTGTTTTACATTTACATAAATAACTAAAAATAAATGATTGATTGAGTAATAAACTACACTCAATTTTTTCTCACAAATTTGTGTCTTTGCTCTTATTTTTACTCACAATTTGTATCATAGTTTCAACTCACAATTTCATCATTTTGGTCTTCATTTGACAATACTGTTTATTCAATTATTCATCTCATCTAATATTAGTTCTTTAGAGTTCACAATTAGAGTTAAAAAATGAGCGAGTCGCTTCAAGATGACGTGTTACAATAGAATCTACAAAATATTCCTTTGTAGAGATATCCATTCCATTCAACATGCTCTTAATTCTACAAAGTTGTTTGAAAAACTAAGAACATAAAAAACAAAATATAAAATACAAAGTTCTATGTAATATTAGAATATATGTGAAAAATGTTTTTTTAATTGTACTTTCAAACAAACTGATCAACCGAATCGAACAAAATTGATTCAAAACGATTAGTTTGATTTGGTTACATTTTTTAAAAACAATCAAAACTGAACCAATAAAAATTTTATCATTTTGAAAATCGATTTGAACCAACCATACTATTTTTTTTTTTTTGACAAAAACCAACCATACTATTTTCTCCTTCACAAAATATAAGGAATATATGAAATAAGCATTATTTATTCTTTTTTTTGTCAGAAATATAGTTTTATTTAATAATAATTAATGTAAGATTTTGTAGAATAAATGTTGGGGATAAATAAAATGTTTTATGTGTGTGTGATGTGTGCGTTACAAATACACACATTCACAACACAACAAAGCCGTTTCAATTCAACACAAGTGTGTCTCTCTGCGTATACCTGAAACCTGTCAGTTGTGAACTCCGGATGAGTGACATTTGTCCCTTCCTTCTTCACAAAGCTTCTTTCTCTCTCTCATTATTCATTCACACACTCACACATCATCATCATCATCATCATCATCATCACTGTGTTGTTCCTTGGGTGAGTTACTTTGCTTCTCTCACTTTCACTATCTATTTCCTTTTGGGAGGTGTAAAGTTTAACTTTTTTTGTTCATTTGATTTCATTACTCAAAAACCCATCTGGGTTTTTTCAGATTCTGAGTCATCTGTTTGTTTGGTGAAAAAGGTTGTTTTTTTTAAGGTAAAGTTGCGTTTGCACGTGCAATTTTTTTTGGTGGCTGTGAAAAAAAAAATACTGAAAAATGGGTCTATTTTTATCTGTGTGTTTGGTTTCACGATAGATATGTTCTATGAGCCATCATGATTCGGTCACCGTGAAGAAAAATGAGAAATGACTCTATTTGTTTTCTGTATGTTTGATATCGCGGTTGATATGTCAGAATCACGGTGAGCCATAGTGATTTTGCAAAAGCTGCGTTCTAAATACAGTGGACCAAACATACACTTATATTATCAATGTTAACACCTTATCAATGACTATTGTTTCTAAATTAATTATAATGCGATGATAATCAAGAAACTTTTTTTTTTTTTTAGAATATTTTTGTTGTCTTTGACGATGAAAGTGTTTTTTTCTTTTCTTATATTGGACTGATATGAGCTTCAAATTATACAGAGAATAGGGAGCTGTTTCTGAAGTGGGAGTGTATCAAAAGTTTAAGTAGAGTTCATCACCATGATGGAGCCAGAAGGGGAAGCTGGGGTGAGTGATTATTAGTAAAGCAAGAATCTTTTTATTTGATTTGATGATTTTGATTTCTTCCAAATATTTTATGATGCTATGCTATTAAGGTGTAGTTGTTGATGAACTATTTGAATTGTACTATTTGATCCCTTTGTGATTTTTTTTTTAATGTCATTTCTAATTACTTAGGGAAAGCCAATGACAACATTGGGTGATCAAGCATGCAAGATTTGCGGGGAAAATATTGGGAAGACGGTTGATGGCGAACCATTCATTGCATGTGATGCTTGTGCTTTTCCTGTTTGTCGGCTTTGCTATGAGTATGAAAGGAAAGATGGGAAACAGTCTTGTCTTCAGTGTAAAACCCGATACAAGAGGCATAAAGGTAAACGAAATCTAAAATGTTTTGAGTTTAATTTTCATATACACCTTAGTTTGTCGGTGTAAAAAGTTTTACACAGTCAGCAAATCACAGACAATCATGTTTGTGATTTTAGAAGTAGTTGTAATTGAAGTCAATCGTTTTTAATGATTTAATATAATAATATTTATGATTGATCGATGGTGTAACAATCTTTACATTAACAGTGTATCTGAATTAAATCCGTAACACATTATCTGTCATATATTCATATGTTAGCTCTTACCATTCCTCGTTTATACGGGGAAGGTTCAAAAGACTATGGCAAAGTATGGTTCAATATTAATCAGGTGTAAATATTTTAGTTGGTGATCAGTACAATGTCTTTTAAAGGGGTTTTACCTTATAAACAAACATGTTGAAGGATGAAGTAGTTATGCGAACGAGGATTCCTTATTATTCAATTCTTTGTAATCGTAGTTATCTTCTCTATGAGTTAATATTTTATAAAAACAAAGGAACATTGTAATACATTTGAAAAACATGACCTTTGCTTGGAAGCTAATTGACACTAATTTCCAGTGAAGAAGAGGAGAGAGCATATCCTTTTAGCTTAAAGGCTATTTACTCAATGAACCACTGAAGAGGATATTCTATCTCTATAGATAATCTCTAGAGACTAGACAAAGACAAAGTGTATAAACTTATATGGAGTGTTATTGGTTAGGAGTATATCACACTAGCACTATTGTTACTAATTACCAGATGGTTTATAGAAGATGTCATTTATATACTCGTGTGATATTTCCGTTGGTAAATTAGTTCACTTATTGATTACAGGAAGTCCTGCAGTTATTGGAGATAGTGAAGAGGAGGTAGGCGGTGATGATGTTGCTCTTGAATTCAATTATGATTTGGAAAACCAAAACCAAAAGCAGAAGATTTCAGAGCGCATGTTGGGGTGGCAGTTGACACTCGGGAGATCAGGAGAGCTTGGCACTCCAAATTATGATAAGGAAGTTTCTCACAATCACATTCCTAGGCTGACAAGTGGACAGGAGGTCATTCAATTAGTTCCCTAAATGGCAGTCTTTCTCCTTCAACTACGGGCCTCTGAATGAAATTTGGCATGTTTTCAATTTCAGGTGTCTGGAGAGTTTTCTGCAGGCTCCCCTGAGAGGCTCTCAATGTCATCACCCGTAGCTGGTGGGGGGAAGCGTGTCCATAGTCTTCCATATTCGTCCGATGTTAATCAATCTCGTATCTTTCTACCCCTTCTTACAATGCTCATTTTCATTTCTTATGATATCTGTTTTTCTTTCTTTAGCTGTATGATTGTGATTTGAGATGTTTGGTTATATTCTTGTGCAGCAAATACCAGGATTGTTGACGCAAAATTGGGCAATGTAGCATGGAGAGAAAGAGTTGACGGCTGGAAGATGAAGCCAGAAAAGAATGCTGCTCCAATGAGCACAGGCCAAGCTGCTTCTGAAAGAGGGGCTGGAGATATTGATGCCAGATCTGATGTATTTGATGATTCATTGTTGTGAGTATTTCCTTTACTATCTCTCATTTATTATAAGCCCCTTTTCAAATTATATGTGTCCATTTCATATATAGATGATGTGTTCAACTCTAACTTGTCTCCCAAGTTATCAGTATCTACTATCTAGTAATTTGAAGTAGGACTTGTATCTAGGGACAATTTTTTCCGAAAGAGTGCTTAGATTTAGAGACAGAGGTAGTATTTTTTCGCTAGAAACTATGATGGTCTATCACTATTGGCAGCCTCCTCCTGACTCATTGCTCTATTGGCATCAAGTGCCTATTTCAACGGCATGTGTGACTGAGGCAATATTTATTATTCTTCTTTTGTTAATAATCTGTTGTTGTAATATTATATCATATTCATGACTCATTCCAAGAGGGTTTGGTAATCAACACTGTTATACACCGTCCCATCACTATTATAAGCAAAAAGTCACTTAGGTTCAGTGAAGAACTGATGTATCTGGTCAATATTGACCAAATACATCAGTTATTTATTGAACCTAAAAAATGGTTTTTTGCTTATAATAGTGACCAGATGTAGTCTTGTAGAAACTTTTTAGTTTTTCGTTGTTCTTTAACCAAAATATTTCAATTAAAATTTCATGCGTGAGCTTAGTTTTCTTTGTTATGCAGGAATGATGAAGCTCGGCAGCCTCTTTCCAGGAAGGTTTCTATTCCATCATCTAGGATAAATCCATATCGATTGGTCATTGTTCTGCGACTGGTTGTCCTTTGCATTTTCTTGCATTATCGGTTGACAAATCCGGTCCGCAATGCATATGCATTATGGTTGGTATCAGTTATATGCGAGATTTGGTTTGCCATATCCTGGATATTGGATCAATTCCCTAAGTGGCTTCCTGTCAACCGCGAAACATATCTCGATAGACTAGCACTAAGGTACAGCCTTTTAAACTTCATCACAATTAATATTTTTTCTGATTCATTCTGATATTTTTTTGATACACAATCTGGGTCTTGTATAGATATGATCGGGAAGGAGAACCGTCTCAACTAGCGGCTGTCGACATTTTTGTCAGTACCGTTGACCCCTTAAAGGAGCCTCCACTCGTGACTGCCAATACCGTACTTTCTATTCTTTCAGTTGACTATCCAGTGGATAAGGTTTCCTGCTATGTCTCTGATGACGGCGCCGCTATGTTGACATTTGAAGCTCTTGCTGAAACATCAGAGTTTGCGAGAAAATGGGTTCCTTTCACCAAGAAGTATAATATTGAACCCCGTGCACCCGAGTGGTACTTCGCACAGAAGATTGATTACTTGAAGGATAAAGTTCAGACATCATTTGTCAAGGATCGTAGAGCAATGAAGGTAAGAGGTTGACGTACAAATAGATTATTCCGCTGGCTCAACATTCGTCTATGCTACTTGCACAAGTATTGGATTTTATAAGTGTATCTTATAATTTTACTTCCCTTTTACTTTTCAGAGAGAATACGAAGAATTTAAAATTCGTATTAATGGACTTGTTGCGAAGGCAACGAAAGTTCCGGAAGAAGGGTGGGTAATGCAAGATGGTACACCGTGGCCTGGAAATAACGTCAGAGACCATCCGGGAATGATCCAGGTTGGTTGAGTTCTTTTGATGAGTGTAGCAAATCACTTCTACATGTTACCCTTGACCTTTCAGACCAATTGTGTAAATTTCTAATTTGTACCGGATTGCGTATGAGTGACAGAAGTGCAAACATGTCATTTACTAATGTTACATTTGATATCTTCTGCAGGTTTTCTTAGGCCAAAGTGGAGGACTTGACACTGATGGCAATGAACTTCCCCGTTTAGTCTATGTTTCTCGTGAAAAGCGTCCAGGTTTCCAACATCACAAGAAAGCTGGTGCCATGAATGCACTTGTGAGTAACATTTTCATTCAATAGACAACATGGAATTCGGTATCTGGACATAGTTATCTCACTGGTTGTGGTTAATCTAATTTGTGCAGGTTCGAGTATCTGCTGTCCTTACTAATGGACCTTTCTTATTGAATCTTGATTGTGATCACTACATAAACAACAGCAAGGCTTTGAGGGAGGCTATGTGCTTTATGATGGATCCCAACCTCGGTAAACATGTTTGCTATGTCCAGTTTCCACAGAGGTTTGATGGTATTGATAGGAACGATCGATATGCCAATCGTAATACTGTTTTCTTTGACGTAAGCATCTTAACTATGTTGCTATGATTTTGTTGATGTTGTATGATTTCTCTGACTGTTTTCTATTCTTGATGTTTTCTTAACCATTTTTTTCCCCCTTTCTGAGAACTTGTTTTCATCAAACTTTACACTTCTTGAACAGATAAATCTGAGAGGTTTGGATGGCATTCAAGGTCCTGTTTATGTCGGTACTGGATGTGTCTTCAATAGGACGGCTTTATACGGCGAAGAACCTCCTCTTAAAGTGAAACATAAAAAGCCTGGGTTTCTGTCATCACTCTGTGGTGGAAGTAGAAAGAAGAGTTCAAAATCTAGTAAGAAAGGATCAGACAAGAAAAAGTATAACAAGCACGTCGACCCAACTGTGCCGATCTTCAGTCTGGAGGATATTGAAGAAGGAGTAGAAGGTAGGCCAGCATTCGTTGCATAATAGTTCCATAGTTCAAACTATTTTTGCCATATTTTTTTAACAAGTATTTTTGCCATATTTAACGTTGTCATTTTCAGTTGCGGAAAAGAAATGTAGCTTGCTTTCTTGCTTCTTTGGAGTGTTGTATCTCATGTTAAAATTGGGTTAACTTAATCATACATGTACAGTTTTCCTAAAATATGATTTAGGTATTTTATTTAGCAATTGTTATGTATATTTTTTCAGGTTCTGGATTTGATGATGAGAGAGCACAACGTATGTCACGAGAGGACTATGAGAAAAGATTCGGCCAATCATCTGTTTTTGTTGACTCTACGCTGATGGAGAATGGTGGTGTTCCTCAGAATGCTACTCCAGAAACTCTTCTGAAGGAGGCTATTCATGTTATCAGCTGTGGTTATGAGGATAAATCAGAATGGGGAACAGAGGTGTGTTGTTATCTTATGTTAAATTATATTTTATGTAGCTTGGCACTTCAGATCAAAAGTTTGTCTGGGGATCGACAATGTAGTTACATTCAATCACTTTCATTTTCTTAAATTATTATTGGTGTCTATACGAATGAATAAAAATAAAACCCAAAGGAGGTTCATGTCTTGTTCACAGTGTCCATGTCTTTGACATTGCTTCATAGATAATATTTGATCTTTGCTTATGTTCTCAGCCACATTCTAATACTATCAACTGAGCAGATTATTTCTAACATATAGTTCATTTAGTGATTACTGATCAAATAAATTAAACTATAAACTAACAATGTTTTCAAATGGTAAATCACTATTTGTTTTATGTTCAACAGATAGGATGGATTTATGGTTCCGTCACAGAAGATATTCTTACTGGATTCAAGATGCATGCCCGTGGTTGGCGGTCTATATACTGCATGCCTAAGCGGCCAGCATTTAAAGGTTCTGCACCCATCAATCTTTCTGATCGTCTAAACCAAGTGCTTCGATGGGCTTTAGGTTCTGTTGAAATTCTTTTTAGCCGACATTGTCCCATCTGGTATGGTTATGGTGGAAGACTAAAGTGGCTTGAAAGGTTTGCATACATTAACACCACGATTTATCCAGTCACTGCCATTCCCCTTCTCATGTATTGTACCTTGCCAGCTGTCTGTCTTCTCACGAACAAGTTCATCATCCCTCAGGTTTGTTTTTTCTTTCTTCATATGCATAATCCAGCAACTAAACAAGTGATTAAGGACAATCAATCAGATATGATTAAGCTATAGTTAGTAAATAATTTTTTTGTTGAATTTATCCTAAAATGGAAAGGCATTAAGTAGGATATCCTTAGCGTGTGTTTGGATGAAGTAATTGAAAATTTTTGAAGAAAATATTTTATGGACTCCCAAAAATATTTTCATAACCAACATGACATTGTGAACTGAAACTGTCTTTTTATGGACTCGGATCTATGTAGCACCGCCATGACACGAACAAATGTGGTTACATCCAATCACTTCTAAATTAATTCAGGTGCCTATGTGTTAGTGGCAGTCAGACGTTCGTGTCTGTGTCAGTGCTTAGTAGACTCGCCGTGACTGCTGCTAAAGAAAAGACGCAGTCACAAAATCTAGAGTTTCTGACCTTCGGATGATGATTGGGTTACTTGTATCTTGACTAAAATACAATCCGAATATGAGCGGTCTGGTCTTATTCCATTGGTCGGGCTCAACAACTGTGCGAATGTGGGACAAGAATCTAAATCTGTCTTCTTATCTTATGTAAAACAGAACGTAATCTAACCTAATTTTATTTTGCTTGCAGATTAGCAACTTAGCTAGTATATGGTTTATCTCTCTCTTTCTTTCAATCTTCGCAACCGGAATCCTCGAGATGAGATGGAGTGGTGTTGGAATCGACGAGTGGTGGAGAAATGAACAGTTTTGGGTTATCGGTGGCGTGTCGGCCCATCTTTTTGCCGTGTTTCAAGGTCTACTAAAAGTACTTGCCGGAATCGACACAAACTTCACCGTCACCTCCAAAGCATCAGATGAAGACGGAGACTCCGCAGAACTCTACATGTTCAAATGGACAACACTTCTCATTCCTCCAACAACGCTTCTCATAATAAACCTGGTTGGAGTTGTTGCTGGTATATCTTATGCTATCAACAGTGGTTACCAATCATGGGGTCCACTCTTTGGTAAACTTTTCTTTGCATTTTGGGTTATCGTTCATCTCTACCCTTTCCTTAAAGGTCTTATGGGACGCCAGAATCGAACGCCGACCATTGTTGTGGTCTGGTCGATTCTTCTTGCGTCTATTTTCTCTCTATTATGGGTTCGAGTTGATCCGTTTACTACAAGAGTCACTGGTCCTAAAGCTGAGGAGTGTGGAATTAACTGCTAGACCGAAATAAAAAAGCATATGCTTTGGTGTTTGGGATTGTAATTATATAATTGTGGTAGGTTTTATATTTGCATGTATCTTTCAAGTCATGTGCAGTTTATTGTAGATACATGAGGACTAAAATTAGTGAAGTTGTTTTAGTTTTTATTTTTTATTTTTTTTATTGACAATTGAAGTTGTTTTAGTTGTAAACTTGTTATTTTACGTACACCATTAGGGTCCTGTTAGGACAAACAACTTAATTGGAACTTATAGCACAAACACTTATCATTATAAGCGCTTGTATATAAGCTTGCATAAGCTATTTCAATAGCAAAAGATAAAATAACTTTAAATAGTTTTTGTAAACTAAATTGTATATAAGTTGTTTTTGTAAACTATATTGAAAAACTTATGAAAAGAACTTGAAAAATGCATATGAATATTGTCATAATTTTTATTTTATTTTTATATATTTTCTCAACTTATTTTTTATAGATATTTTAATATAGTTTTTATTCAACCACAGTAGGAAAAAATAATACTAAAACTATTGTAATTACATAGTTTTGGGTAAACAAACCAACTCAACTTGCAAGGTGTATATCAAATCTTTTTTTGACGGCAGATGTTTGCGGTCCTTTTGTGTTGTAGAAATGATTTATTGACAATCATTTTAGGACAATTTAATGAACAACTTTTTATGCTAAGTCATTTTAGTTTTTATTTATTATTTTCTTTGGTTTTCATGCCAAAATTCATATTGCATTGTATATCTAGTTGTTAGACAGGTTATCAAAAAACGGTTGTTTAAGTAACAACTATTTGTGTTGTACACCAACATATACTCCCTTCGGTCTTGAATATAAGCAACAAAAAAAAAAATCACATTCTTTAAGAAAATTAGTTGATGTCATTTATTTCTCTCAAAGTTATAAAAAATACAATTGCAATTTCTAAATTACCCTTCATGGGAACTTGATCCATGAAAAGAAAAAAAATAAAATCACATTTATTGAAGGATAATTTAGGAATAATAACATTAAATATGATAGAAGTTGTTGACATTTTCTTATATTCAAAACCATCAATTTTTTTTGTTTTGTTGCTTATATTCAAGACCGGAGAGATTAACATATTAACACCCTCTAATTAGAGAAAGAACCAAAGAAGTTAATTTTTTTTAATTTTCAACTAGAGAGAGAACCAAAGTTATCTCATAAGTTATTGGACACACTTAACAAGCAAATGATGAACTATATACCAAGTGTTCTAGAAGAACTATGTGCAAGTCTAAAAGATAATTTATACCATTCATGTGAACGGTGTATGAACTCAAAGGATGCTGAAGCAATTAGCCAATGCATGCAAGACTCCATGTGTCTTGATGAGAAAGAAGACAAGGAGATGGATGCAATACTAGAAGAATAGTGTTTGTGATAAAGAAAACACTATTCTTCTACTATTGCATCCATTGTCTTGTCTTCCTTCTCATCAAGACACATGGAGTCTTGCACGCATTGGCTAATTGCTTCAATTCCTTTGAATTCATGCACCGTTCACATGAATGGTTTAAATTATATTTGAGGCTTGCACATAGTTCTTCTAGGACACTTGACCTATAGTTCATCAATTGCGCCGTTGCTATAACACCTCTTTATCCCATGAGTTGTCCCAACAAACTATAAAATATAAATCCTTTATACAAATTATAAATCAAGTAAAATTAACTATCAATTAGATATACAGATCCTTAAACTCTTAATTATAAGGTGTGACTTGTAAGGTGTGGCTTTGGCTTGGTTATTAATTACTTTTCCTTTCTAACAGGTTGTACCATGTGTGCCATAGGGTAGCCATTTAGAGTTTTGCTATCTGTAATTTATCAGACCAAACATCTTGGTGCCTTAGGTTTCTTTGGATTAATTGTTATTTATCTTGTTGGCTAAGTGTAGCCTTTAGAACTATGACATTTTTGGTGTATCAAAACTTTTGTATGGTGTTTTGTCCAACTTGCAAGCACATGATTGTGTAAGCTCTCTGCAACCCTTCATAGAATGTGGGTTTTTCCTTGCTTTGATGTTGGGTTCAGACCTTTATCAATAAAATTTTAATTATCGAAAAAGAAATACAGATCCTTAGTCTTTCTCTACATAAAATGAACTAACAATATACATTCTATTAACATATGAATATTCAATGCACAAGAATCTGGTCTACAATATGTGGGCCATTTCAGAACGGTAACAATTTTTAGACACCTACCCTTCAAGAACATCTCAAGTTTTAATAATGAATTAATCAATCTATCATAACACTTAACATATAATGCGTTAATAGTGAATTATATTTTACATGTATAAGGTGGAAATTCAGCACAAATCCAATGCAAGGTTGTATATCTATGTTGTTTCACGTTCCCTCTTTCACCAAGTGACAAGCAAAAGAAAAACAGCAAGTATGTGCCCTAAGTCCTAACAACTATTTTGATATTTTGAGTATCATCCCAATTCTTATTTATCATTTACTTTTTACTTTTTCCACTCTCGTGCTTCATAATGACGCAGATACCAACTACCCTATATTTTACTACAATTTTGATCTTTGGCCCCATCAACTTTTCAATTTTAGCATCTTGTTCGTCCAACAAGGATCATATCATTCTAGTTTTTTTTAGTATAAATAGGAACAACAAATATGAGCAAAGGAGAGTTGGAAAAGAGATAAAACTGAAGAACTACATGGAAAAAGAGGAGAAATTTTCTATTGGTTAAGGTTCCCTCTTTCTTCCTCCTTTTTTCGACAATAATTTTTCTTCTTTAGTTCTTATATCTCATAGCCATCTTTCTTTCTCCTCTATTTCATCCTGTTTCTTCACTACGAAGGTAAGCTTTCAAGGTCTTAAATGATATAGGACCTCAGATTATTTTTTAGAAAGATAGGACCTTAGATTATTGTTAATTGTTATTTTAATTTGTGTAAGCTTATTATTATTTTAAGGGTTATGTTAACAAGTATCCCTAGTAGTAGGTTTGTATTAGATTCAATAATATTTTAACTTTTAAAAAAATCTAATTCATCACTTTTCACCATTTTTCAAAGCAATATTTATAATTTTATCCTCTTAACCAATATCCTAAAGGTACTCTTTAGCATTTCGCTTATTTTAATGACCCATGATGATTACGGAAGGTTGGGCTCAAGCCAGTGTTACTCTCGTTTTCTATCTTTTTTTTGTCTATACAAGCTCATCATGTTTTTTTTTAATATAAGCTTAAATGCATTTTTTGTCTCTCTATTTTAAATTAACTTAAATTTTAGTCCGTTGTTCTTGAAACCACTAATTTGGTTTTATGTTATATATTTATTGAGTTGATTTAATCTCTATTATTTTTGGTGATTTGCCACTTAAATGACGTGACACTGATGTGTCATGTATATGTGTTGTCTGAAAAATCAACAAAAACGATGGAGGATTAAAAAAAATTCAAAAACTGTATAATGGTACCAAAATAGTAATTTTAAGAATGTTGAGACTAAAATTTCAATTATATTAAAATAAAAGGATCAAAATGCATTTAAACGTTAAATATATTTTGAATTTAACCTATTTGTTAATAATACAAGGTCATCAGATTTTTTATCTATCAGAAATCAATTTAAAGATGATTGATTGAATGTCACGTTTCATTAACTCATAAGATGATTTGATTTGTGATAATTTGGTAATATTGAATTCAAAAATAATAATTATTGTTGAGAGGAAAAATAATGATTATAACTGTAGGTTTGTCTGATATGTGACATATGGTTAAACCTTGATATTTAAAACATTTTAGTTGAGACTACTTGGTGAACGTAAACACTAAAATAGATGTAATATCTTGTTTAACCTATGATGTTTAAGGATAAAGTCGTGCATGTTCACAACTATTTGGTCATATTTTCTAATCAGACACATATATTTGGAAAAAAAAGTGACAAGAGAAGAATTAAATAATGTGTATTTTTATGAGTGAGTGTGTCCAAATAATGTGCATCAATGGTTGTGACCATACAAGTATTTTCCATACGTAAGACAACCAAATTTTTACGACGATATGAATTTAAACCCTAATTAATAAACTTTTTTTGAGAGGTCCCTAAAATAATAAACTTGTTTCAAGTAAAACATGATTGAGACATTTGAATTGTAACGATCTTGAGCTCTTCCAACAAAGTTAAAATAAGTAATCAAACTCGTACTCATCATTTCTTCAATTTCACATACTGAATATCTTTTTAGTTGATTAAATCAACAATATATATATATGTATATTTTGCCATTAAAAAAAAAATATTCATTTTCTACTCGAGGCACTACGGTAGCAAAATCTCCACCAAACAATATAGTACAATAATTATTAAAGTGTAGACTATAAACTATTTCTTGTTTTGTGTTTGATTTTGCAATTTCTCGTGTTTGATCGTGGATTTTTGTGTTTGATTTTTTATTTTTAGGATAATTCTGTTTTTTTTTTTTTATCTTATGAATAAATTGGTTATGTTTGTATAAATTGATTGTTTCTTAATTTGTATGTTAAAACATAAAAAGACTAAAGATTAGAGATGGAACAAGTATATTACTCAAAATTATTTTATTTTAAAATTAATATAATAATTAACGATTTTATTAAAACGTGTATTACTCTAACCTCGTGGATGCTACTCTGACCATAGATAAGATGGGAATATAAATTAGTTTAGGTAATTGTATGTTCAACATAATCTGATTCACTAAAAAATATGAGAGGGAATAACTTACCCTTTTAAAGAAAAGTTTGGACATTCGTCTTCCAGGATCAAAACTCTATTTAAATAATATTTTAGTCAAGTTACATGTATTAATCGTTTAGCCGGTAAGGATTCAACTCAAATGGTATACGAACATAACTTTGAATTCCGCTGTTAATATAAGAACTTGGTTAGTGAGTAATATGTAAGTTTGTTAATGTTCAAGTCTGTTGAAAGACACTTATGTGGCAATTTGGCTGCTTAATTAGATGTTTTAGGTGCTTACGTGGCGATTCCAAATCAGAAAAAAATATACTTTTTAATTTAATTTTTATTTAAATAAAATTCCAAAATAAAAAAAGAAAATATAGTGAGTTTCATCTTCATCTGCTTCATTCCAAGTTCTTCCAAAAAGACTCAGGACCGAAGGATTTCCAGAAATAAAAATTGTTGTATGCAGGAATACTATGAATATAATAACAACATAAAGACAAGCATCACGCATTGATTCATACATGGTCATATTATTTTGTTCAATTTTGGGGAAATTAGGTTATGAAAATTGAGGAAAATCTTTTTTCTTTTGTTGTTTGATTGCTGGATTTCGATCCAATTTGTTAAATGCATCTGAGAAAGAGATAATTTCCCCTTCCTTCCAAAAAAACTCCAATTTAAGAGGGAGTAAAAAAATGAATCTTGAAGCGGTTTTGCCCATCGTCTTCTCCCCCTCTTCTAAAAATTAAACGAAACACACCAAATTAAAAAATTCCCTTTCCTTTTTCCCCACCAAAACCCTCGAACCAAACATATTTACAAAATGATGTCTTGAATTGCCGTTTCTCCGGTCCACCATTAGGGCTACCCCGCCCAAGACACATCACTTGTTTGTGGATATTAGAAAAGGAAAATGCTATTTACAGTGAGAGATAGCATCACGAAAATTTCCAGATACAATTGGCAAGTGTTTATTGTATGGTGTAATTGTTCACTTCCTATTTTTTAACCAAACCTCCTTGAATTGTGGCAAATAGTACTCCCTCCGGTCTTTATTATAAGAAACAAAACAAAAAACATCAAAACCAATACAATCATTGATTAATGTAACTTTTTGGATATTTTTACTAATATACCTTCATAGAAAATTGTGAAACATTAAATCACCCACTAACATTAAAAAAAGAACCATTAAATGAAGGGTAAAAAGGTCTTTTAAGCAATAACTACATCTTAAAAGTTGTAACTTTTTCTTATAAATAGGACCAAAATTTTTTTTGAATTTTTTTTTATAATAATGACCGGAGGGAGTACATTATAATTGGCGGTTCTTTATTGTTGAAAAGATCTGCTCATGGGAAAAAGCCCCTCACTTTCTTGTTATGAATGTTGTGCGTGAATATTTGAGCTAATTACTTAATCTGTCTTTGCAAATTGCAACCAAGAAAGACAAAACAAACAAATTAAAAGAGGGGACTGCTATGGTGCAGTTGTTTTTATGACTTTTCTGGAAAAGTCGCTTATGTGGCTTAATGGGAGAGTGCCACGTAGATGTCTTTTTAAATCGGTTATTTGGAAAAACGATTTTAAAAAGTTTTTGTTTTATATAAAAAATATTTTTTAATTTCTTTTTTATTTTTATTTTCATGTTTATCCCTTAGGATTGTGTTCCTGCTCTGATACCAGGTTTGGAGTGGGGTTTTCAGCGGAATTTTCTCGAACTTCTTTTAACATTTTCAGGTTTGGAGTGGGGTTTTCAGCGGAATTTTCTCGAACTTCTTTTAACATTTGTTCGATTTTAAATAATCCTTGAAAAGGTTTTAAGAGTGTTTTAGCTCTTTGTTTTTGTATTTGAGTAAGATTTTCTAAATCTTCTGTATCTCTTAATAGATCTTCAATATATTCTATATGATATATAACAAATTCTTTAGAATTGTAAAGAGTTTGTTTAAAAACAATTCTTTCATAATACAATTCTATTTCAGAGACTATGTCTTCTAGCCTTTTTTTGAAGAGTCTTAATTCTGTTATAAGATCTAATCCAGGCATATCTAATTGTTGATTCTCCAGCGGAGGTTTTCTTGTTCTAACATTTGATCAGTTTTTATTTGTTTTAACATTTTTTTCGATTTTTGCTAAACCTTGAAAGGGTTCTAAAAGCATTTTTGCTTTTTCTTGCTGAATACTTGTAAGAGTATTTGAATCTTCTATTTCTTCTAATAACTTAGAAATAGAATCTACATGGTAGATTATTAAATCTTGTGAAGCAAAAAGAATTTGTTTTAACATAATTCTTGTATTTTGATAATTTATTTCAGAAATTATTTCTTCTAGTTTTTGCTTATAGAGTTGTAACTCTGTTTTTAGATTTATTCCAGGCATTTTGACTTTTTATAGTTTTTGATTAATCTTATTAACCTGTATCGATAGAGTTTTTATAGAATCATGCAGATCCTTAAGCTCTTTTTCTCTGCTTATTTCGAAATCCTTCCTAGGGGGTTCGAATGAAGTGTTATTTGAGGATGAGGCATCATCTTCAAATATAGTTCGAGAACTTAATGATTTATTAAAATCCTTTTGATCTCTATTTGGTGATGTTATTCGAAGGCTTTGGCTTCTAAACAATGGTTTTTCTGTTTCTTCAAACATATTCTTTTCTACTTCTATCAAAGAAAAACTATTTCTTGTGATATCTTTAAATATTGGTGTTTCTAAAGTAATTAATGGTGTAAATAATTCATCAATATGAATTGTTTCTTTCCCTATGAATTCTATGCTATGATGTGAATTACTCAAAGCATAATTAATTCTGTAGTAAATTGTAAAAGGATGATTACCTTCTTTCATAAATGTTGAATCTTTTAGTTTATAATGAAAAACTATAGATTTATTCAAATCTATATCTTTTAGGGATAATCCCATCTGTAAATTTATATCAAATTTTATCTTTCCATATTTTAGATTGCAATTTCCTTTTGCAATTACTGCTTGTTTCTTATTTCTAATTCTAGAATCTTCTAGAGCTATTTCTAGAGGTGAATCAATACCTTTCATGAAGGTACTTTTGATTAGAATTTGAATGGTTGATATATGAATATAACCAATCTTTTTTCTCTCGTTCTCAGAAAATTTTCCAAGTCTTTTATCGATTTGTTGTTTATCTATAGTTGATATAACTATTTTTCCATTAGTTGTTTCAATTGGAATTGCTTCCTCTCCTACCATTATTCCGAATTTTAGAATATTTTTTCTTGACAAAAATTCCTTAAGTTTACTAAACTTTCTTTTAAAATTTTCTTCAGCAGTTAAAGATAAATCTGCTTCTTCAATTTTATTATCTATTATGCTATCAGCATGATAACTAGATGTTCCTTCAAAATATGAAACTTCAGACATATTTTATAATAATTCTTGATAAATTCATACCTGATTTTTCTTCAGAAATATGGGTTGTTTTGCTTCAGCAATCTGATCTTCTTCAGCAGTTTTTTCTGCTTGTGTTGAGTTTATCCCAACTCAGGGCGAATTCCTCCAGAGTATTACCTCAAGAATTCTCAACTATAGTGTTTTACCACTATAGGACCATTAGTTTTAAAGAAAAACTAAGAGGCAAAGTTTATGAAAAACTTATATTATCTCAAAACATGGTGGTTACAAATGAGCTTCGAGGCCCTTATTTATAGGATGAGAGACTCACAAGTTGGCCTTCATAGTTGGCACAACGTCTCTTTCCTTTACAGCACACGGAAAAGAAATGACATGACAGAAAGAAGAAAACGACAAAGAAAATTATATTACATAATTGCCTTAGAGATAAGGCTTATCTCTAAATGGGTCCCATGCCCACTAATTTTCTACATTTTCTTCGTTGTTTGGTGAAGCGTCACTGTCATACAACGATTCTTTGTCTGCCACGTTATTTATGTCTTTTGCACACCACTTGCATTGGTGTCCTTTGTATTTTTGAAAGTGTCGGCAGCACTCTTGTTGGATTGGGTCGGGTAGACGGCCCAAGTCTGCTTCAAGCCCACTAAAGTTTTCTTCGAACTTTAGAATTTGCTGAAGGTGTTCTTCTCTTGCTTGTTTTCTTGAGTCACTGTAGACTAGAAAACTTTCTTTTGCAGTTATTACCCTGAAATTTGGTAATTTTACTCCAAATCTGATGAGAGTATCGTAGAATTTTTCCATTTGATGCAGAAAACATTCTGGTCTTGGATCTACATCTCTTCCATCATTTGTTGGATATGAATGATTTGAAATGCCAATCTTGATTAAGTGTCTGGCTTTAATAACTTCATCGTCTTCGAACCATGGATAAGTTGAAGTAAAAGATAAAAAGAACTCTTTACCTTTTGCGAAGCTATTATTGAATTTATAAGCGATTTCGCCTATATCTTTTGGAAGAAGTTCTAGTTCATGAATTTTTCTTCATGCATCTTCTTGAAGATACATTGTTTTAATCATTCCACAATCATAGAATGATCTGACTAACTCTTTGCTTACGCCTGGGACTGTTATGGCTTTTACTTCTATCCCGTTGTTGCTAGGATAAAAACATTCTGTTTTTAACTCTTCTGAATAGTTGGTTAACCATCTCCAGTTTTTGTAGTAGTCTCCAATGGTGACTTCTTTAACAAATTTGCTTTCTCCATAGATAATTCTATCTACAGATATTTTCTTCTTAGTCTCCATTTTTGATGGCTGGACTATATTGTTTGCTGTTGCAACTTCTTTGTAAACAGCGTTGTAGGCTGTTTTTGCTTCTTCAAGGGTCTCATATCCTTTGTATCTGACATTTTTGCCGTTTGTATGTAACTTTGTGGTTTCCCAGTTTTGGTAGATACCTTTCATAGGTCCATCAAAAATTACATAAGCTTTCTTTTTACCTCCAAGTTGGCTGTCAATCTTTTGGCTTGTTTGTTTATCAATGGATTCTTTTTCTTTTCCATTTTTTCTTTCATCTTCTTCGACCTTATCGGCCCAAGATGTTTTTGGTAAATCTGCAAGGACAGTTGTTGGGTTTGTTGAAGATTTCCATCCTTTTGGTTCTATTGACTCAATTGGGATGTTTGACTCTTTTGGAGCTGAGTATTTTACATAGTAGTTGAATTTTCCAGAATCTTGACCTAGCAGATCCCAGTTTTCAGTATTTTTGGATTCTGAAACTGTTGATGTTTCTTTTTTGCATAGTTTTTCAAGGTTTTGAATTGTTAATATCATCTCCCCCTCTTCAGAAAGAAGAGTTTCTAGACGATTTTTTGCAGAGGCAATTTGCTCCTGCTTTTGCCTGAGGGAATTCTGTAATGTCTTTATAGCTGCTTCCATTCTCTTGTCAATGCATCTGCAAAGCAATTCTTTTCAGATTTTATATATTCAATATATGGGTGAAACGGTTGGAGTTTCATCTGCCATCTTACAAGTCTTCCATATTTATAATTGACACGAAGGTCATATTTCCAAAATCCAGTTACATATTTGGAATCTGTTCTTAATAAAAATCTGGTTGGAATTAATTCCATTTGCCATTTTGTTAAAACTTTAACACAACTTAATGTTTCTAATTCATGAATTGGATATCTTGTTTCGGTATCTGTAAATGATCCTGAAACATATTTACAAAGTAAAAGATCTTCATCTTTTATCTTATTTTTAATATTTTCATAAGAATAATCAATCTTAGTATCTTTTGATACTAATCTTTCTGATGAATCAGAGAGTTTGTCCAATTTCTCTTTCGAGCTACTAGACTTAGCGTACTGGGTTGCTCCAGTATCTTTCATTCCTTGTTGATGGGTTACATCACCAACATAGTTTCCCGAATCATCAAGATTCAGTATCGCTTTACCATTGGGTAGAGCTTTCATACAACCTGCCCAGGTTGTTTTATCAGCATCAATCTCAACAATTAAAAAATCATTTTCTGTTGGATTGTATAAGCTGGGTAAAACTTTAATTTTTCTTTTAATAGTTTTTACAGTTAGAGTATCTTGTTCAGTCCATGACCATGGAACTTTCTCAGATATCTTTTTCTGTAAAATCTTTCTTTCAGTTGCCAAATTTTTGAAAAATCCTTCATTGGCAATATAATTCAAACATCCTAAAAATCTTTGAATTTGTTTTCGATCTTTCAATTCATCAGGGAAAGCTTGGATCTTTTCCTGAACATGTGGAGATAAATCGAGAGTGCCATTTTCCTTAAAAATAAGGCCTAAATACTCGATTTCCTTTTTGGCTAATTGTGATTTCTTTTTTGAAATAACAATTCCCTTTTCTGAAATTCTGTTTAAAACAATTTCTACATCTTTAAGATGTTGTTCTTTAGTTCCTTTTGTAAAAACTAAAATGTCATCAATATATGCCAAACATATATGTTCTAATCCTCTAAGAGCATTATCCATAAATCTTTGGTATATAGATGGTGCTTGTTTTAGTCCAAATGGAAGAACATTCCATTGGTAGTGTCCTTGTGGACATGAAAAAGCTGTTAAAGGCTTAGTTCCTTCTGAAAGTCTGATTTGATAGTATCCTGATTTTGCATCAAAAGATGAAAACCAATCACATCCTTTTATTTTTTGCAAAATATAATCCTTTCGTGGTAATTTATAAGAATCTCCGATTGTAGCATCATTGAGTTTCTTATAATTTATCACCATTCTAGCTTTTCCTCTTTTTATTTCATTGTGATTAGTCACATAAAAAGCGGGTGCTGAATGTGGACTTGCAGATGGAGTAATTAACTTCTTTTCTTGAAGTTCTTTTATATCCTTTTGAAATTCTAATTTATCTTGTACTGAATAAGGCATTTTATATTTTACATTAATCTCCTTATTAGGATCTCGTAATTTGATGGTAACAAGTTCATGATTTGTATTTTTCAGATTATCCAGAGGATCTTCTGAACATACAGTATCAAGTTTTTGTTCTATTTCTTCAAGATTTAAAAAGAATTTTTCTTCTTCCCAAATACTCTTTAGGTTTATAAGGTTTTCAGAAATTAATTGAATAATCTCATTTCTAGTTATAATTTTTGTAGTTATAACTTTTGTCTTTTCTTTGGGGTTTGCTAAATTTTTCCAAAGTAAAGAAATAGTTTTGACATTTTGCACAAACGGTGCATATAACTTTAAAAAGTTATTTCCAATGATTAAATCTAATCCTGAATCATGGAGATAAATTGTTGGTATGAAGAATTCATGACCTTCTATAGTAATTGAGATGTTTCTCAAAACAAACCATATTTGATGTTTTGATTTATCTGCAACAATTATTTCTTTGGGTTTTCCTAATCTTTTCCAATCTCTTGATATGCTTCGTTTTCCAAAGCATAATGTTGCGCCTGTATCTAAATAGGCTAAAATTTCCTTCTTGCGAAGTTTTATTTTGATAAAGGTAGCACTAGGGTTTCCTTTACTCAAAATCTTGGTTCTGCTCATCTTCAGAATCTGTACAAAGTTCATAAAAACTTTGTTGCTCCCAATCAGAATCTGAATCTGATTCTACTGGTTCATAACCTATTCTATAGATCATGTTTAAAACTTGTTTCTTTTCTTTAGAAACTTTCTTTGGACATTCATTAGCATAATGTCCTGTTTCATGGCATAGCCAACATGTGCATGATTTTTTACCTTTAGGACAGGTTTTATTTTTTCTAGGGTACTCCCTTTTTCTTCTATAGAATCTTTTCTTCCTATGTTTCTTTTTATCATAGGAAAATCTTTTAAATTTCTTCCTTCTAGGATATTTTCTTCTTTTCCTAGTTTTTTCACAACCATATGCTCCAATTTTTCCTTGGATTCTATCGCAGCACAAACCTATTCGTGCATCTCGTTTTGATTGTTTCTTTAGGCATTGTTCTTGCATCCAATTTCTAAGAATAGAAATTCTAGCTCCTAAAGTATCTTTAACCTTTCCTGAAGATTCTGCACTGTTAAATTCAGTTTGGATTATTTGGGACATTGCCATAGGTAATTTTTGGTAAAATAATTCGACGACCTTTTGGTTTTCTCTAGTGTCTTTATTTAAATCATAATATAATTGTGAAAATTCACAAATATAATTTTCTATGTAACAAGGATTACATATGGATAAATTCATTATTCTCCATAATTTTTCGGCATTAAAAGTGGTATTTGAGTCTACCGTATCTTGCCATCCCTTAAACTCATTTAAAAGCCATTCAAAGACTTTATTAATCATTCCGATACTATTTTCTGCAGTTTGTTCCTCGTCAGGTTTTTCAGCTAAAAATTTATATGCATTACCTTCTGTTCTACACAAAAGATAATTAAAAATCTGTTTTGGAGTTAAATTTTTTAAATCGCTATCTAGTTGTATTTGGATAATGTTTTTATTATACCAACTTCTTATGGCTTGAGCTAGATTGTCAACACAATCAATGTTTAGAATTCCACTTCCATCATTAACACTATGTTTAGGAATATAACTCATAGGAATTCTTTGGAATTTAGCTTGAGAGAATTCTCTATGGAATTCTGTATTCCAATTATAAGAGGGTCCTCTTTTTGTTCCTGAGCTTTCGCCCATCTCTAATTGTTCTATTTTAACGAAATTTCCATCGTCTTTTGATTCATCATCAGAACTAAAGTCGTAGACAAAATCTTTTAGATCTTTAGGTTCAGGTTCTTCCTTAATGGAATCTTTTTCACTTATGTCTAAAGTAGCCATAAGTTGATCTAGTTTTTCGAGTTGATACTCTATGTTTTCTTCTATACTCATCTTCTATAGTTAGTAAATAAAGATGTTTCAATTTTTTCCTTATTCTTCCCCCCTTCTTTAAGTTGAGGAGAATGATTTTGCTTACAACAACAATTTTTTATGATATAATTAATCATATCAGTTATATTGTTTAACTGAGGATTAAAAGAATGATATATATGAGGATATTTATGATTCTCATTTTTGTTGTAGCACGGAAAATCTTTTTCCATATTTACCCAAGTTTCATGGGGTCTTTCTAATCCTTGCTCATAATCTTTCGTAAACATATTATTTTGTTTATAGATTTGAGGTAAGGTTTCAAGAAAAGAAATTTGTCTTTCAAATCTCTCATTTAATTTTTTGGTTTCGTCAAGCAAAGCTTTAACTCTGGTTGTGAGTGTATTATTTTCTTCACTCATCTAGCTATTTCTTTAAGTTTATTCCTTAAATCTTGAGCTAATCCTTTATATTCATTATATAAAAAATGATCTATATTTTCATGGCTTTCATATAAATATTTGTCTAAAAAATATTCAGCCGTTGTATCACACCATCTAATTTGTGCTTTAACTAGTGTAATATCTTGATAATTTGGACATAATATAAAGGGTTGTAAAATACATTTCCCTGTTGGTCCTTTAATAAATTCCATTTTTTTTTATTTTTATTTTTTTATTTTTTTATTTTAGACTTTTAAAGCCGGTTTTCTTCAAACTGATTTAAAATGTTTGACTTTATTGGAAAAGTCATTTGGGTGACTGTACCGTAGAATTCACCATTAAAAGATGCATAGCTCTACTCTGATTGACAATAAAAAATGCTAGTCCTAGTCCTAGTTCTGATAATCTTAAATTTTCCAGAAACATGTTGGCTCACATGAAGTGAGTTACACGTGGTCTCTAGTAATTGCATGCATGATATCCGCCACAGTCACGTGTCCGCTGAATAAAGACATTGAGTTATCTCACCTTTACCACCTCAAGCCATCACACGTCATCATTACACGTGGTGAAAGATGGTAGTAGCATTCCACAGTAGTATTTTGACACGTGGCAGATGGAGTTTATTTATTTATATATCCAACCTTCATTTTTCGTTTATAAAAGCCATAGTTACAACCAAAGTCCAATCTGAAGCCATAGCTTGACTTGCAAGACTATAAGGATTGATTGGGTTTGAGGTGAGGAATATTATACAGGATTGATTTACAAAAAGGGAGAACAAGACAAGGTTAATTGTTTTCCGGGAAAGTGATAGAAAAAATGGTCGCTACTGAGGTACCAATTCTCTCTAGGATTGACCGATTGGATAACATGGTGAGTATCCTATCTTAATCAATTAGTAGTAGTTTAGTACATTCAATTCATATATATTTATTTGTTCAAAAAAAAAAAAAATTCATATATATTTATTCTTCTAATTTTGTCAATACTTATTGCTATTTCAAACATCTTAGTACGTATACGGTATACTTATAGATAGGTAATAGAGCAATCAAACCCTAGGTGACTTAGGTGTGTTTCATTTTAAAATATTATTAAGTTTTTTTTTTTTTTACTTGTCCTTCTAAATCCTCCCCTCAGAGAAAAATAATCCATAAACCTTTTAATTATTCAAACCGACTTATATCTTATAATTTTTTTTACCACGACTTATATCTTGTAATTAGAAGTTAGTAAATTTAACTTAGGTGTAATATTAATTCTTATGAATATTTAACTAGGGAAGAGAGATTTAAATTTCCTCTTTTTTTTTTTTTTTAAATTATTGGTTCAATAAGTTTAACATTTGAACCCAATTATGCTTCATTTATTTTTTCTTAAAAAGCCTTTTTTTTTTATCCAGTTGAGGCAGTTAGAGGAAATTAGAGGATACAACCGATCACCAAAGAGCTCATGTGCATCCCCTCCAACAAGTGGAAGTGATGGACGTGTTTCATCCGTTGATTTCTCACCAAAGAGCTTGGAGAAGCACTGCCGTCCGATCGAGAGCGTGATAATGGAGACTGAAGTCAAAGGAACGTTGATAGAGAGGCTCAAACAAGTGGAGGATCGGATGCTAAAGGTAACGTTCACGTGTGTTATTTTTTACCCTTAGATATTGTGGTGTATGTATGATAATGTTATAGGGTCTAAAGTATTGTTTAAAAAATTTGTTTGTAGCTAGAAGAAGATTGGATGGCAGAGAAGAAAAAAGAAGAAGAAGAAGAGAAGAAAATAGTTAAGAGGCCAAAAAAGGGTTTGAAACAACTTATGAAGCAGTGTATGATCAAATCAAGAAGAGAACATGATAAGAAGTAGTAATAAAAAGCACAAGTTATGAATTGTAATCTGTATAGCTAAGGCACTTTTTGAGACACGGTTTACCTAATCAATTTTAGTTAAGAAAATGTTGTATCTACTATTTACAATAGTAGTATGATGTTTAAATGTCATTTTTATTTTTTACAAATGATGTTTTTAAGTTAATTCCTTTAATTTCAAGCATTTTATGAGGAATATACTAACTTTTTATTATAGTTTTGAACCATTAAAACGAGTTGTATACATTTTTTTAGAAATAATGTACATGCCTTTTTTATTCTCTCTTCTTCTTTCTCTCTCCATTGTTTTTCACCAATCACAAGAGGTGAAAAGTGGTTGTCACCAAAGTTGTTTAATATTAGTTGTACAAATATCACTCCTCATTTAGAAGCGTGTTACACATGATTGTTGAAGTTGTTAGGTGTCAACATAATTAGAATGTTAGGTCTTTATAATAATTTTCTATGGTTTGCTCTAAGTTTGTCTATATGTATGTATGTCTGTCCATCCATCTTTTTTGGTGGTGGTTGAGGTTCGATCCCCGAACCTTGCATATATTATGTATTATTCCTATCAACTGAGCTAAGCTCACGAGGACATCCCCATCCATCTATATAAAATATAATATTTTCTAAATAAAAATACACGAGATTATAAATTCTCTAGTCTTATTTATAATTTAGATACTAATGATAGTTATCATTCTCATATAAACAGAATTTGCGTGCCTTATTTTTTAAAATTTATATGCTTAATTAATAAAGAACTTAATTATATGAGATGAAGCTCTCATCACACACAAATTATGTTTTGGAACTTTAGATAAATTCTTCAGAAACATAATGAGTGATGCCAAGTCTTCTATGCCCAACATATTTGAAGGAAAAGTTATAGACTTTAGCGGTGATTTTTGATAAATCCTTCCAGTAATTTCAAGATGTGGTTAAATTGACATTGTTCATGCAAACAATAGACGTCTCTTATATTTGAGATCATTGCATTGTTTTAACTCTTACAAAGAACAATTAGTTACAAAATGGATCACCAAATTTAAACTCTTAATAATTAGAATCTTTGTGTACACTTCTTCAGGGTTTTGCATCCGTGGTCTCTATGGTTATACTCGAAGGCTTTGGAGGATAACCTTCACTATTCCGTGATCTCATTGTACTTACAAATCCTATGTTAGTCTTTAATAACGACAAAAAGTGGAAGGATACGCAGTATATATATATATATATATATATATATATATATATATATATATATATATATATATATATATTATATATAATAGTGGAATAATTGACATAATTCTCACTTAGACAATCAAAAGTGACTGACTAAACTGCAAGAATTTTTACTTTCTTTGAGTCAGCTAAACAAATTCTCTGTCTCATTTATGTATTTTATTTTGTTCTATCTTGAATGTTACCCTTTTTAGTGAACATTTGATGCTTTGTTTTTCTTAATTTATATATACCACCAAGTTCTTATCAATTGATGGATTTTGATGTAGCGTTTGAAACTTAAATTGCAATGTTGGACATATACTAGACATTTACGTGCAAGTGCGAAGGTTAACAATTACTTATCCTATCATTGTTTTTTTGTATATTTCTATTCAAAAATTCAAATAAGTCTAGGAAACAATATAGATCTATTGATGCTTGATTATGGACTATTGATTTTCTGATCTACAAATTCAAATGTCTTATGTTACATTTAAAGTGATTAGCCAAAAGAAAGGTAGCATATTAATTTCTAAATAAAACACTATACTCGGTTGAATTTCCATGTTAATTTATATGCAAATTAGAGGGTTTGTGTTAGAACGTTGGCATTCTTTTACTCCCAAAACCTTACAACCAATGTGAAACAATTTAAGATATAAATTCTGAAATATTTAAATCTTAATTTAATTCAAAGAGTATTTTGCTTTGTAACTAACTATGAAGGATGGACCTTCATAAAAAAATAAATTAATATAGCTCAACATGTGACAGTTGAAACTAAAACTCACGATTTTGAGAAGAGATCTTGTCCTTCATAACAGGAAAATGGTTATAGTGCCACTATGATATAACATAGCCCAAGCAAGCAATCTATAAAACCCCGCACTCTCACTCTCACTCTCACTATTAACTCAATTGCACACTAACCGACTCTCCACGTTCCCTTCCGATCGTTTTCCTTCACTGAGACGCGTGCTGCTCTTCTTCTTCTTCTTCTTCTCCATCGTTCTGGGCCTCTCTCTCTCTCTCTCTCTCTCTCTCTCTCTCTCTCTCTCATATGTTTATCATTTTTCGATTATCACGGTTTCCAATTTCGTAAATTTAATTACGATTATTAGGGTTCTAGGGTTTTATCCTTTTTCAAAGGATTTGTTTTTTCGATATGAGTTTCTAAGCAAAGTTTATATATTGTTTCAACTATACTCACTTTCTAATTACAAGAACATTTGAATCTTCTATGTTTTTCTTCTTAGGTTTCAAATTTCTTAGGGTTTCAAATTTTTCAATTTAACTAGGGTCTAGGGTTTCACCCTTTTTCAAAGGTTTTGTTTTTTCCTAATGGGTTTCTAAGCAAACTATATATTTTTTTAATGGTTTCTAAGGTTTTGTTTTTTTCCTAATGAGTTTCAAGTAAGATAAATTCTTGTATGGTCTCTTACCTAACAAATCATCTTTAGTTACAACCAATAAAAATATGACACGTAATAAAAAATTGAAACAAGTTGATTCTCTCTCCTATTATTTATGAAAACCATCTTCAAAACCGTCTGGCCACTACACACTCCGAGAAAAAACTATTTCAATTTTCATTTATTCATTTGTTTTTAATTTAGAAATAATGATATGTCATGTTTTGGTTGGTTGTGACTAAAGATGACTTGTTAGGTAAGAGATCATACAAGAATTTATCTTCAAACTAGACTTTCGACCCGTGCATCGCACGGGTCTTATCAACTATAATAGACACAAATAAATTATATCACATATTTTTATTGATGTTAAATAAGTCATAGAAAAATTGTGTTACCATTAATGTTACATTGTATTTTTTGGGAATTATATTTTCTATCGATAAATATTGTTGCAGAAAATTTTAGTTATCATAAATTATGAAATAATTCACTATAACCACATTTAAAGTTACAATGTATCGTGAAAATACAAACATTGGCAACAATATATATATTCTTAAATGTTTAAGAGGTTGCCCTTGACTATTCAACTTTTAATTCCGGCTTGTGATTTGAAAGTCCAAAGTAGTAATTGTGTTGAATTTGTCCAAAGTAATAATTGCGTGAAGAAATTCAGAAATGTGAACATCATCCATTGCGTCCATCCACCTTATGAGATTTTATATAGTGCATTTATTTTATTTTATGTTAATCTAATTTGCAAGTACATAATTTTTTACCAACCCTGTGTACGATGATTATTACCACCTATAGGCAAAATAGTTTTAATAGAAAGAAAGAAAGGATAGTTAAGAGAAAATTTGAGTATGGTAATATCCTTGGATATCAGTGGCATGATCAGTCAATAAAAATATTGAATGAAATGTTCAACTAAATAATGTAGGAAGTATACTCTTTCAACAAAAAAAAAATGTAGGAAGTATACACCTTCACTTCCACAAATGTAAGGAATAAATTAGGATTAATTAATAAAAATGATATGGTATATAGAGACCAAAAAAAAGTTAGAGTCCCTTGGATAAAAAAATATGATGACAGTCCCTATATCTAAAATGAACACTCGTACCCTTAGTGCAATGACACATAATTTTCCCGTTCTAATATGAACCCTCTTTAAGATTTGTATAAGATTGGGAAGACAATAATTGTGGTACACAAAATGTCTCACAACATGAAGCACAAAAGTAATGACAGTAAGAACATCTCAGAAGGCAGATGTACCATTTTCTTTTCTAAGTGGCTAATCCTAAAGACTTCGTTTTTCTTCCATTACATGTTGATGGTTTATGAACCCCGTAAGTAACACACAAACAAAAAAGAACGCAAAAGTACATAGCAGTCCATACAATTCAACCATGATCGACGCCGGCACCATGAAAGGCTTCAACATAACTTTATACACCAACTCTAAAGAAATAAGTTGGAATCTTGCTAATGAGCTCTTACAAAGAAACAAATAAAAAAAAAACTTTATCTTAACGCATAGAGAGACAAATTGCAATGAGCTCTTAAAACCTCATCAACCAAATCAATTTTTAGGGAAAAAAAAAGAGCTCATTAGTTGCAAATCAATGAACTCAAACGAATAAGAAACTAAGAATCAAAAGTTTATTGGATTTACATTAATAAACTAATGCATAAATTGATTGGAGAGTACAACCACATCAATCGTGTGGCTAAGAATTTTCAGTTCCCTCTCATTTACTATATCGCCACATCGACACCGCCAACATATCAAGCTCTTTAATCCCAACCTCTGTTGATTTTTCCAATTTTTTGAATCCAAACCCTGAAAGACAAAATAATCACCACTTTATTAACAAATAATAATTACAAACAAAAAAAAATCTCTAATGCAGAAAAACGCCTCTTTGATTTACACCGCATCCATGTTACTGTTTTCTCTTACTGTTGGCTCTCACGTGATTAAAACTTACAAATTTGAAGTCATCTTTAGTAGTATTATTGGAGGGACAGAAGCTCTAAAATTACTTTCATCCCATAATCTTCCAAAATTGTCTTCCATTTATTTACTTGTTTCTAAAATAAAGTTGTGAGAAAACATAGGATTTGTATCTCAAGTAAAATTGTAAGCAAAACACCGAAAAGATGAATAGAATAGCAAGATTGGAATGTATTTATAGTGGGAAATCGGTTGTAGAAGTCATGCCTCGGAAACCAACGTAAGTTAGATGATTGGTTATGTAACCGGCATGGGGTATGGGAAAGGTGAAAATTATTAGCATGAAAAAAAATTCATTGAAACCACCAAGAGTTATTGTCACGAGGTTTATTATGGAAAACCAAACAGTCATGATTTGAATTGAAAAGTGGGGATAGAATAGGAGGGAAACATTGGAGGGTTTAGTGACTAATCACAATTAATGAAGGATTATTAGAGGGAAAAATTAGGTTAAATGATTGCATGACCTAATAAGCATTTAGAGTAAGGGATAATACGTTGCACAGTAAGTTTCTAATTACAACAAAAATCAAATCTTTTGTATTATCTTCTGTATTTTCTCAATGTTTGTTTATTTTTTCGATTATTAGGGTTCTAAATATACTTCGTCTTTTTGTTATGATTATTAAATTTATTTACTTTCTTTTCAGCAACATGAGCACAAATTTTGAAGGGTGGTTTGGAATGGAATTTTCTATCCCTTTCAGCAATTTCAGTTTCTATTTTCAGATTCTTTTACATGCAACTTATTGTTATTATATCGTTTGTTAGGAAGTTAAAGTTTGTAAGACATGTCTCTCGACCAAGATGTCACTTTGGCTGCTACCCTTATCCATCCATGGATTTCCTGTGCCAGTTGGTGCAAGGATCAAAATTGCTCTTCTTAGTCAGGCTGATGGCTTTGATACTATCACAACATGTATGACTTTGTAGCATTCTTTCTCTTTTTGGTTGATGACTGTGATCAAAAAGTAACAAGAGCAACCGAGAAAATAGTATCCATTGGAAGATGACATTCGACTGGGTTCAGATAAAACCCCAAGTAAGGTAAGAATCTATGACGGACAAGCTTGGCTTTCCATTGGAAGCCGCCCTTAGAAACAAATTTCAAGTTCTCCACTATTTTGAACTTTTTTTTCTTCTACGGTCTTTATGCCATCAATGACCCATTGAAAAGAAGACTCATCCATGGTGCTGAAAGGGGGAGAAAGAGAGATTAGTAAACCTTGTTCTGATTTATTCCACGATATCCTTCAATTAGTCCATTCAACAATGTACGTGTGTCAAGTGGCATGGAGTAAAATCAGTGAAATGTGGGGTTAAGGAAATATGAATAAGTGAAGATCATGGTACAAGAAGTTCGTGGCTTCATCCATCTTTTTCAAGGAGTCAACGCATTAACAGAATTTGTACAGGCAATTACGACCCACACTAGAACTTAAGAAAGAAGATCCGATGAAGAATTCTATGTTATTTTGTTCTTTTTTTTATTACAAAAATGTCTTTCCCTTTTTCACCGAAGTTCTAAATAATCACTTACAAGGCGACAATATGTTAAATACCCGTAATCTATATTATATATACTAGCGAAAAAACATACACATATTTTATTGCGCTAACACGTGTAAATTATGAACGATATTTTATATGAAGTTTTTATTTTGATCAAAATTATAAGTACAAATATCTGTGACTATCAAATTGTAACAAACCAAAAAAATCATGTTTATCTTTTTCAATAACAACAATAATTTAACAAATATAATATAAATCCTTATCTTTTTTAATACCACCAACAATATAACATTAAGATAGAAAAATTTATTTAAGTGTATAATTGAAATTATAAATAACTAGCGGAAAGATGGGCACCACTCTTTTTATTGTGTTAAGGTTTGAAAATTATGAACGATATTTTTTATGAAATTTTGATTTTGATTAAAACTAAAAATATAAATGTTTGTGCTTTCAAGTTATAACAAACCAAAGTAACCATGATTATCTATCTATTTCATTGACACCAACAATATAACAAACAATATAATCAAAAAAAATTATCTTTTTAATGACACTAACAAAATCTTTTTATTGAAAAATTTGTTTAAGGGTATAATTGGGATAATGAAAAAGTAAGTATAGGTATACATATCGTTTGTTACACTTTTTAAACGATAAAGAAAAAAATTCAGACATACATATATATATATATATATATATATATATATTCGTATCGCGTTTGTTACATTTTTTTAATATTTAAATTTAGGGTCCTGTTAACCGGTGCCCCCGGGCACTGGTTAAGGAATCCAAAAAAGGAAAATTTGAATTAAAAGTAACATTTTTTTGATTTTTGAGAAATTGATTACACAACTTTCAATACAAAAGCTACTATATTAGCTTCCTTAACCAGTGCCCACGGCACTTGTTAACATTTTCCTTAAATTTATTCTTATCTCTTTTTACATGTGTTATTTGAATTGAAAATTGAGAGTAGTTTTGGAATGAGAAAAAGCCACCCAAAAGAGATGAAATGAGTTATTATTTTTTTTTTTTATATATAGTATAGATTCAACTCAAAATCTCTATCCCTTTCATATATAATATTGATAATATTGTTCATGTTGTAGTTGGATATTTCCTATTGTAATGGGATTTAATTTTTTTAATTAAAATTTAAAATAATATTATTAAAAGATAAAATAGTAAACAAAATAGTTTAAATGAAGGGTCAAATAAGTAATCAAAAAATCCAGCCCAAACTTATGTATTTTAAGCTTATTTTATTTATTTATATATATACAGTATCGATAAACTATTAATATCATGATTTAAATAAAATTTACAATAAATTTGTAATTCTAACATATATAATGTTCATTCTCATATGACATGCATGACTCAAAGATCCATATTTAATACACAAAGAGTGAGGAAGATATGCATTCTTTGAAATATATATGGGTGGTTCGTGCATGTAGTTGACAATGTTGTTTGTGATTGAAATGCATGACTTCAAAAATTGTGTTTAATTCATGAGAATGAGATAAAATCAATCATGTGTGATTTATCTAATATCCAAAATTGATTTTTATTTTATTTTAACGTCAATGATAAATTACTTGTGTTTTTTTAATCTTTTGTTTAATTAATAAAGCATGCATTATCCAAAGTTTGATAGATTTATTAGTTCACCTTTTTAGATTTTTAGTAACTAATTTCTTAGCATGATTTAAATTATTTACTCTTTTATTGCGTTAAATTCTGAAAATTATGAACGGTGTTTTTCTATGAAATTTTGATTTTGATTAAAATTATAAATATAAATGATTGTTACTTTCAAATTATAACAAAACAAACTAATCTTGTTTATCTCTTTCAATGACACCAACAATATAACAAAAAAATATATCATCTAAATTCTTATCTTTTTAATGACACCAACAACAATCAGTATTATAGAAAAAAGTTGTTTTAGGGTATAATTGGGATAATGAAAAAGTCCGCCCAAAATCTTACACATATTCGATTTAGTTTCTTAAACTTTTAAAAGCATAAAAGAAAAAAAAATTGGACATATATTTATAGAAAAAAGTTTTTTTTTTTACCGAAACAAAGTTAACTATTATCATTAATCATCCAATGTTCAATACAAGAAGGATAAAAATAAAAAATACGGTGACTAGTGTAACAGCCCGATTTTCGCTTGATTTATTTTATTATTTATTTATGTGTGTTCTATGTGCTCTTATGTGATTAATTGCCTCTGTGTGTATTTTGGTTGGGATTCGTAGAATTCGGTGTTAGAAGGGTATTTTAGTCATTTTGGACTTAGGGGTATTTTGGTCATTTTGAGGGCAGGGGTAAATTTGTAATTTTTGCCGAAGGTTATTTTTAGTGCTTAGTGAGGGTTTTATTTTACTAAGTGTTGGAGAGTGGGGTAATTATTTAGTTTACCGTTAAGTGACCGTTAGCGTTGTATTTTACCGTTAAGTGAGTAGTAACATTTTGGGTTAGAATAGAAATGGGTTAGGCCCATTAAAACATTGTGAGTTGAGCCCAATTGAGTAGAGATTATATAAACACTAGTTGGTAGTGAAATTGGGGTCTTACAAACATTTCATTTCATTTCACAATTAGAGAGAGTTGGAGAGAAAAGCTCAAGAGGAGAAAAAAGGTTTTGAAGAGAAGGAACTAAAGAGAGCTAGGAGAGGCTAGAGAATCAAGGGTTGGAGCTAAAGTGAGGCACTAGCTAGTGATTGTGGAGAATTAAGGTAAGAGGGTTAGGTTTCAACCATAATTCATCTTTTTTTCTCTTTACCCATTTTTGTTAAATTGATGAATTGAACCTAATTGTTGTAAAATTCGTGCATAATTGTTGCTGTTATGTTTGAGAACATCATTTATGTGATAATTGCATGTTAGTATGTGAATTAACATGTTAAAATGTATAGTTGTTGGCGTTTTGTGTTCTTGAGCAAGTTTGATGAGAATTGATGTTGTGATGTTGAATTGTGCATGAATTTGTACTCATTAGTTGTTGTTATTGATTTAGAATATGTTGTTGTTGAATTGGTACTTTGGGTATCAAGATTGGTGAATTAATGATGAGATTTGATATTGTTATTGAAAGTTGAGAATGAATTGAGAAATTGGTGAATTTGGTTATGTTGATGATTTAATTCCAAAACTTGTATGTGTTTAAGTGTATTGAACCTATTTGGACCTATAAACACTTTTTGGAACTGGTTTGGGTGAATTGGGGGATTGAAAAGTGGATTTTGGGATGAATTTGGGTTAGAACCCGTGATAAGTGTTTAAAAGTGATATATTTCATATAGGAGTTTAGGCATTTTAGTGACTTGTTTTGCAAGATTTTCTATGGAAAACTCCAAATATTGTGTAAATATGTCATTTATGCTTTTGAGCCTTATTCTACCCTTTTTGTGCAGGAAAATACAAGCAAGGAGCAAGAAACGTCAAAGTTCAAAGTCATACGCCATTAGCGTGTCCTACGCTATTAGCGTGATGAAGAAATGCCCAAGGTCAGAGAGATACGCCAATGGCGCACCTGGGGCGTGGATCTGGAGCACTCTTGAAGAGTACGCTATTAGCGTACAGGCTCCAGAGAGCTACGCCATTAGCGCACCTGGAGCGAAGCTGGTCATGAAGAAACACGCTATTAGCGTGGGTTACGCTATTAGCGTAAAAGCTCCAGGGGGATACGCCATTAGCATAGCTGGAGCGTAGAAGCAGGGCAAGGCCAACGTGGCACAAGCCCATTGGCCAGATTATAGGCCGACATACCACGCCATTAGCGTAATCTGCGCTATTAGCGTAGGTACAAAAACACAGGACCTTTAAATAACATTTTTACCTCTCTTTTAGGCCATTCACTATTCCATTGATATTTTCATACATTCTAAGAGAGAGGTCAGAGCTATTTCCAAGAGAGAAACACAAAGCAAGGTGTTTAGGAGTAGATTTAACTCAAGATCACTTTGGACACGAAGGATATTGACATAGAATCTTCATCTTTCCTTCATCCTTTGCATAGTATACATGTCTATGTGTAGCTATCATCTTCTTTGTAGTATTGAGGTAACAAACAAGCTATTATGTAATCTTTTGATCTTTTAATATATAAGGTTCTAGCTTAATGATTCAATATTGTTGTTATTCTTGCTTTTAATGCTTTCAAAGAGATTCAAGATGATTTGGATACAAACTCTTGAATCTAGAACTAGAATAACAATCTATCTTATGTTATATCACTCTTGACAAGTTTGTAAACCTTTGATAATTACTTTTAATCAAGATTTTAATGCTTCCGGATACTTAATCAGGCTGGACACGGTCGATTAAG
The DNA here is from genome assembly GCF_051527215.1 of Medicago sativa. NCBI lineage: Eukaryota > Viridiplantae > Streptophyta > Magnoliopsida > Fabales > Fabaceae > Medicago > Medicago sativa. The sequence goes on along the minus strand of NC_140756.1, from coordinate 29,049,511 downwards.
TTATCCGATCGACTTTGTTGTCGTTTAAGGGATTTGGACACGAATGTTTAAACGCTAACTTAGAAATAACGATGTCGCTTTGGACACGAAGGATGTTGTAGAAATGATTGTAATAATATTGGTTATAAAGCTAGAGTCTGTTAATCGATCGAGAGATTGCTGTTGTTATGCTTGCCCGTTATCTTATACCGCAAGCGAAATAGTTCGATCTCCTCTCGTTTTTACTTTATTGTCATCTATGGATATAGTGTTACAAACAAACATTTTATAAAGGATACCTTAATGTGAAAGATTGTGAAAACGCTTATGATTTAACGCAACTCCCTGTGGAAAACGATCCTATATATACTCACGTGTACATAGTTATATGACATGTAGAAAATCTACATCAAAATGGCGCCGTTGCCGGGGAGTAGCGTATTTTATATTATAAGTTTTGAACAATTTTGTCATGTTAAGTCAATTTTGCACAAAATTCTTTCATGCATATACTTATACACTTATATCATTCATTATTTTTTATGCTAACCACCTGGTATAGTCTTGGTAAACTTTGTTTATGCGAGGTACCGTTTCTAAAGAAGACCTTCAATTTGATCCAGAGATAGAGAAAACTGCTAGGTTACTTAAGAAGCAAGCAAAGGAAGCTAAGAGATTAGCCAGGCTGGCTCAGCCGGAATCATCTAGTTCTATTCACTCTCCTTCGGGTTCGGTTCAGACACTATCTCCGGGTGGTTCTCTACACACAACTCCACCATCATCACCGGAAAGGGAAACTATTGTAACTATGTCTAATGAAGATGAGAATGCTCTTCCAAGTTGGGTTAGTCCAAGAAGACTTGCTAATCTTGGTAATCAAAATGCCAAGCAAGTCGAGTTGAAATCGGGGTTGATAAATTTGATAACTCATAACCAATTCACTGGAATGGATCATGAAGACCCTTATAAGCATCTCACAAATTTCTATGTTACCGCCGGTACTCTTGGTATGAGGGAGGATGAGGAAGAGCCAATGTTTTGCAAATTATTTCCTCACTCTTTGATTGGTAAGGCTAAGGAGTGGTACTTAGATCAACCTACTTCTTTGATGAAAGATTGGCCTGAATTGGAGAAAATGTTTCAAGAGAGGTTCTTTCCGGAGGATAGGCATCTTGAAGCTAAAACATCAATCACAACTTTTTCTCAAGGTCAAAGTGAGTCTCTATGTGATGCTTGGGAGCGATACAAATCTTTGCTTAGGAGCTGTCCTAAGCATGGTTATGATAGCCAGATGCAAATCTACCTATTTCGTCAAGGGCTTCAAGACATGTCCAAGACAATGCTAGATGCAAGTGCTGGAGGATCTATTGCTTTGAAAAGTCCAGCTGATGCTGTCAAAATCATTAACCAAATGGCTCTCAACACTAGAAAATCTTCTCACAACCGGAATCCTAATCAAAGGAAAGCCGGTATCCTTGAACTAGAAGCAAATGATGCAGTTTTGGCTCAAAATAAGCTTCTCACTCAACAAATAGAAGTTATGCAAAAGGAGATGAGAGCTATGCCAAAACAAATTCTCGAATCTCTTAAGCAAGAAGGAGGAACATCTCAGGTAAACACTTGTGAGCTTTGCACGGGAGATCATCCCACCGGCTTTTGTCCCACACCCGGTTCTTTTGAAGAAGAGGTAAATTATGTGGGAAACCAACAAAGACCTAACCAACCACAACAAGCCGGAACCTCACAACAATCCCAAAATTCGGGTACTTCCAACATCCAAGGAAGATATCCGGCCAATCAAAACCAACAAAGACCTTGGAGAACACCTTACAACAATAACTATCAATATCCACAATCAAACTTCTACCAACAACCGTACCCTCAATTCCAACAACCATTCAATAATCAATACCAATTTCCACCACAAAATAACCCCCAACAACCTAGCAATTCCCAAAGCACCGAAGAAACTTTGAAGCAATTCATGCAAATGTCCATGGCTAACCAGAAAAATACCGACGCGTCCATCAAAGGCCTTGAAACGCAAGTTGGTCAGTTAGCACAACAAATGGCTCAAGGTCCTCCGCAAGTGGGAAATTTCACCGCTAACACTCAACCAAATCCTAAGGAGCATCACAAAGCATAGCAGTCAAAAGCTATTGCTACAAGGAGTGGTAGAGTAGTAGGTAAATGGGTAGGTGAAGATATTGTTGTTGAAGAGAAGGATGATGAAGTTGTCAATGAGGAGGATAAAGAGAAGTTCGAGGAGGATGTTGTAGAGATAGAGAAGGAAGTGTATATAAAGAATAAAAAAGAATTAGTTGAAAAAGAAAAAAAATCAAAAAAGAGAACTAGTGGAACAAGAGGAGATGGAGAGGAAGAAGAAAGATGTGGGGAAAGATAAAGGGAAGAAACAAGAAGTTGAGAAGCAAGTGGTGGCTCAACGCTTACCATACCCACATGCTCCATCGAAGAAAGACAAAGAGCGGCAATACGCAAGGTTTCTTGAACTCTTCAAGAAGTTGCAAATTGATATACCATTCCCAGAAGCCTTGGAGCAAATGCTGGTCTGTGCAAAATTCATGAAAGACATCCTTTCCAAGAAGAGAAGAGTCAACGATGAAGAGACGATCCAAATTGATGCCAATTGTAGTGCTATTATTCAAAGAACGATCCCAAAGAAAGAGCAAGATCCGGGAAGAGTCACTCTACCGGTAGCTATTGGCACAACACATGTAGGTAATGCACTACTTGATCTTGGATCAAGCATAAATCTCATGCCTTGAAGTACTCAAAAGACAAGGGTGCATGTTTCAAAATGGATGCAACCGAAGAAGTCATCTTGACTACTCGGAAGCAATTGCACAATAGAACACCCCTTGAGAGTGCTTTGGTGGATGCACTCAATGCTATTGATGAAGACGAAGCAAGAGCTATTGAAGAGTGTTTGAAGGAGCTAGATTCCTTGAAGGAGATTCTTCCTAATCAAGCCATACTTGAAGATTTGAAAGAAGAATCCAAGGAAGAAGCAAAAGTTGATGACACCAAGGTAGAATTAAATGTTTTACCATCTAATTTGAAATATGTTTTTCTTGAGAGAGATGGTACAAAACCGGTGATCATGAGTATCTCCTTGTCCATCAATGAAGAAACAAAGTTGGTAGAGGTCCTCAAGGCCAACAAGGAAGCAATAGGGTGGAAGTTATCCGACTTGAAAGGGATAAGTCCATCTTATTGTATGCACAAGATTATGATGGAAGAAAACTACAAACCGGTAGCACAACCACAACGCCGCTTAAATCCAAACATGAAAGAGGTGGTGCGAAAGGAAGTAGTGAAGTTGCTTGAAGCCGGCATGATCTATCCTATCTCGGATAGTGCTTGGGTAAGCCCGGTTCAAGTAGTTCCCAAGAAAGGAGGAATGACGGTGATCACTAATGATAAAGATGAGTTGATCCCAACTAGAACCGTCACCGGATGGAGGATGTGTATAGATTATAGAAGACTCAATCAAGCAACAAGGAAGGATCACTTCCCCTTGCCCTTCATGGATCAAATGCTTGAAAGACTCTCCGGTCAATCCTTTTATTGCTTCCTAGATGGTTACTCCGGTTACAATCAAATCGCCGTGAACCCAGATGATCACAAGAAGACGGCTTTCACTTGCCCTTTTGGTATTTTTGCTTATCGAAGAATGCCATTTGGCTTGTGTAATGCACCCGCAACTTTTCAACGGTGTGTTCAAGCAATCTTCTCCAACTTTATTGGTAAATGCATGGAGGTGTTCATGGATGATTTCTCAGTTTTCGGTTCGTCATTTGATATGTGTTTGAATAGCTTGGATACCGTGCTGAAGCGGTGTATTGAAAGTAGCTTGGTGCTCAATTGGGAGAAATGTCACTTCATGGTTACCGAGGGTATTGTCCTTGGTCATAAGATTTCTGCTAAGGGTATTGAGGTAGACCAAGCAAAGGTCGATGTTATTGGAAAGCTTCCACCACCGGTGAATGTCAAAGGTGTTCGGAGTTTTCTTGGTCATGCCGGATTTTACCGAAGATTCATTAAAGACTTCTCAAAGATAGCAAAGCCTATGAACAACTTGCTCAACAAAGATAAGTCTTTTATTTTTGATAATGAATGTCTTTTAGCATTTGAAACTTTGAAAGAAAGATTGACCACTGCACCAATAATCATTGCTTCTAATTGGAATTTAAATTTTGAATTAATGTGCGATGCAAGTGATTATGCTGTTGGTGAGGTCTTGGGTCAACGTAAGGACAAAATTTTTCATGCTATTCACTATGCAAATAAGGTTTTAAATGAGGCACAAATCAATTATGCCACAACTGAAAAAGAGTTACTTGCAATAGTTTATGCAATGGAGAAATTTCGTTCTTACCTTGTAGGTTCCAAAATTGTTGTTTATACTGACCATGCAGCTATCAAGTATCTCCTTACTAAGTCTGACTCAAAGCCAAGGCTCATCCGTTGGATGTTGTTGCTTCAAGAGTTTGACTTAGAGATCAAAGATAAGAAAGGCACGGAGAATCTTGTAGCTGATCACCTTTCGAGGTTGACAAACAATGAGGTAACCAAGAATGAACCGGAGGTTCGTGAAGAATTTCCCGATGAAAGGTTGCTTGCAATCAATGTGAGACCGTGGTTTGCCGACATGGTGAACTACAAAGCAACCGGGTTCATTCCGGAAGATTTTGAATGGCAACAACGCAAGAAGTTCCTCCATGATGCTAACCACTATGTGTGGGATGAGCCTTACTTGTTCAAAATTGGAGCGGACAATCTCTTGCGTAGGTGTGTGGATGATGAAGAGGCAAAGAAGATCCTATGGCAATGTCTTAATTCACCCTATGGAGGTCACTTCAACGGGGAGAGAACAGCCCCAAAGGTACTTCAATCCGGGTTCTATTGGCCAACTCTATTCAAAGATGCCAATTTACATTGCAAGCATTGTGATGAATGCCAAAGAACCGGATCAATGTCAAAGAGAAATGAGATGCCTCTACAACTCATCCTTGAAGTGGAAGTGTTCGATTGTTGGTGTATAGATTTTGTTGGCCCCTTTCCTTCTTCATATTCCAATGAGTACATCTTGGTCGCTGTTGATTATGTTTCAAAGTGGGTGGAAGCCGTAGCATCGCCTAAAACCGATAGCAAGACGATAGTGAAATTCCTAAAGAAGAATATTTTCACCTGGTTTGGTACACCAAGAGTTCTTATTAGTGATGGAGGGTCACACTTTTGCAATGCACAACTTGCCAAAGCCCTAGATCATTATGGAGTCAAGCACAAGGTAGCATCACCGTATCATCCGCAAACAAATGGACAAGCCGAAGTTTCCAACCGAGAGGTCAAACGAATACTTGAGAAGACGGTCTCTACATCTCGGAAGGATTGGTCGGCTAAACTTGATGAAGCTTTGTGGGCATATAGGACTGCATACAAGTCTCCTATAGGCCTCACTCTTTTCCAAATGGTCTATGGCAAATCTTGTCACTTACCGGTCGAGCTCGAACATAAAGCATTTTGGGCATTGAAGTTCCTAAACTTTGATCAAGAGAAGGCCGGTGAAAGAAGAAAAGTTCAAATGCATGAGCTTGAAGAATTGAGAAATCAAGCTTATGAATCTTCAAAGCTCTACAAAGAAAGGACCAAGAAGTATCATGATAAGAAGATCATTTTGAGACAATTCATGCCGGGGCAAATGGTGTTACTTTTCAATTCAAGACTAAGACTGTTTCCGGGCAAATTGAAGTCTAAGTGGTCCAGACCTTTCATGGTTAAAGAGGTCAAACCATATGGAGCTGTTGAACTTGAGGATCCAGTCACAAAAGCCAACTGGACGGTGAATGGGCAGAGACTTAAGCCCTACTTCGGTGGTGAAATTGATCGGTGTTTGTCGACGATTTCACTAATCGAACCATGATTTCTTCAAAATGCATCGAGCTCATGGCGTAAAACAAGCTCTTGCTGAGAGGCACACCCAGTTTTGTAAGTATTTTTTATGTTTATTGCATATAGTAGTAGTACATAAGCATTGAAAGCAAAAATGAAACAATTTTGAAAAAACTGATCCTGAAGCCTCACGCCATTAGCGTATTTTTCGCTATTAGCGTGGGAGCTCCAGAGAGCTACCCTAATAGCGTGGTTTTGGCGTGAGGGAAAAATTTTTGTGGGCCCAAGGGGAGTAACTCCCCTTAACTTCCCACAACCCACTCCTCTTATTCCTTTTACGGTTTCATTCTTCCCTTTTCTCACTCTCACACACAAAAACTTCTCTCACTCACACACTAACCCTAAAAATCAAAACCCTTTTCTTTTGGTTCAATTGGTTCCAAGCATTCATCTTTGCATCATTCATTCTTGCTTGCATCCAATCACTGAAATAACAGGTTTGATTCTCCTTCCTTTCCTTGTTTTTGAATTGAAAAATACATGTTTTTACATGATTAGCAATGGTTAGGGTTAAGGTTAGAATTTTGATTTGTGATTAGAGATTGTTCTTCATTGATTATAGTTTGAAAAGGAACAAGAATCATAACCTACATGCAACAAACATTCTGTTTTGGATCTATGACTCATTTGTAAATTTTTCAATAAAACAAGGGTTTGAATGATTATATTGTGTTGTAGAGACATAGGATGAAACCTAGGGTTGAAAATTGCTGGTTTGTGCTGTGAAATTGCAGGAACAAGAATTTTGAAAATTTGAAAATTGCAGGTACGAAGAAATACGCTAATAGCGAAATTTACGCTAATAGCGAAATTTTTTCCAGAAAATTTCGCTATTAGCGTGGCAGGCGCTATTAGCGTGGTTCTTCATACTTGCCCAGATTTTCAAAATTTTTGATGTTTTTAAATGACCAATTCTAGTTTGTGCTAATATTTTCTATGCAATATGTTGGTTTTCCTGGTTTTGTTGCAGATGGCACCTAAAAACGCTGAAAAAACTACCGGGACCAAACGTCCAAGAGGCAAAGCTGCCTCAACCTCAGCCACACCTGTGAACCCTAACAGATTTCCCACCCCTGCCCACTCTGCCAGGTTCAAAAAGATGGCTCAATACAAAACCTGGCATGAGAAAACATTTGACATTCACCCAGATGGTGAACATTCAGATCTCCTCCACATGTTCACTGATCGCAAATGGCACAAACTCCTTGTTCCCGCATATGAAATTAACACTGATCTAGTCAAGGAGTTCTATTGCAATGCAGTTCCTGATGCCTCACCCACCACCCTTGCTGATGCTTTCTCCTGGACTTCTTATGTCTGAGGGAAGCAAATCCCATTTGATAGGGATTCAATTAATGAATTCCTTGGCAATCCCTTAGACCTTGAGCCTCACCTGACCCAATTGTCCCTGCATTGTGCACATATGCTAGGAGAAATGCTCAAGGAAACTGGACTTATCAGCAAATTGAGAGGGACATCATGAACAAGGGTAGGTATTTTGTGAAGAATGATAGGGGAGAGATAAGGCATGCACTCACCAAAGAGATGAATGCTAAGGCCTGCTTAGCGTTCCAATTTCTTGTCCATAATGCCTTGCCCAGAGCCCATACATCCGATGCCCCAAATGTTGTTTTACCTCTCATCTGGTGTATTATGAAGAAAGTGAAAATTGATATTGCTCGCATTATAGCCAATGAAATCAAAGCTGTGGCGTTAAAGGTTGCCACAGGTGCAAAGAAGGTGGCATTGTTCTACCCGGGACTCATCATGGCCTTGCTTAAGGCCCATGGAGTGGCTATTACTGGACCCTTTGATGAAGACATTGAGGGGACCATTACTGATGCTTCTATTCGTACTTGGGAGAAGAGAGAGCAAAGATGTGCCCAAAATCACTTTTCTGATGATGAGGGTGGCCCATCTGAGGGCGCTGGTTCCTTTGACTTTGCAGGTTTGTAGACTTTCATGCTGGAGCAGCAGATGCATAACCAGTATGTGAGGGATCAGAACAGCTTTTTGATGGATCAGAACGAGGCAATTTGGAGGAGCAACATGGGCATACACCAGGACCTCTACAATGCTCACATGTATCCGGGAAATGCTGATTACCCGGTCATGACACCTGACCAGTACCAGAGCTATGTTCACTGGCCTGAGGGCAGGCCAAGTCCTTATGTGGGGGTGGCAGATGCTGTTGATGATGAGGCTACACCTGAGCCTGAATATGCTGGAGGTGAAGATGATGATGTGGAGGAGGATCTTGAGATGGATGATGCTGATGATGATCAGTAATGTGATCATGGCTTTTTAGTGATGTTTTTCATTTAGCTTTCGAACTTTATGTTTTTATTTTATTATTGTTGAAACTTATGTTATTTGGTTGTATTTTGTACTCTTCAAGCACTGTGGTTTTTGGTGCTTGATTTGATACTTTGTTGCTTTACATTTGGTTTAATAACTTATCTTGTGGATTTTAACTTATGTTTTGGATGAATTTTTTGTTTAAATCTTGCTTGTGTCTCTCAAAAGAAAATTGTTCATGAACAATAAATTTTAAAGTGCTCCAAGGAGCCAATGTTCACTACAAGAAAAAATGCATTTTGCGACCCTTAAAATGACGGATTGCGACTGTTCTAAGGGTCGCAAATCCACAACTGCGACTGTTCTCGAACTGTTAGGGATGTTGGGGTCGCAACAGCATTTTGCGACAGTTCAAGAAACAGCCGCTGCAACAGCCGCAATGGGTATTGCGACAGTTCATAACAGTCGCAAAGTACTTTTTTTTTTGATAGGGGTGTTGCAACAGTTCATAACAGTCGCAAAGTACATTTTTTTGTTTGAAAGGGGTGTTGCGACAGTTTATAACAGTCGCAATTGATGAAAACTATTTAAAAAACAGACCGACCCTTTTGAACTGTCGCAATTTGTGAAATATATTTAAAAAAAATAATAATAAATTATAAAATATGAATTCTTAATAAAAAAAAATATGAACTAATCCATAAACTAAAATTTGAATTTTACATTCATATAAAATTATAGGTGGCATCAAACACTCAGGACACGACTTCCAGATCAATACAAATTTTATGATTGATAGTTTCACCTAAAATGATGTTTATAAACATCGTATAATATGTATCAAAAAGAACAAACTAAAATAATTCTAATTCTAAATGATTCTAAAGGTAATAAGATGGAGACCAATAAATTCCCCTTCCGTTTGTATCCTCCACACATGTCCATGCCTGAAAGACAGAAACATAAAATAAGAACAAATATAGCTTAAACCCTCAACATTTCAATACTTGCATATATGGTATCCTATAGAATTCCTAAAGAAGTTTAAAATGAAAAGCCCACACAATAAAAAACAAACAAGTTGATGACACCATGAAGGGTAAACATAACACTTTTAAATCCAAATAATCTTGGCATAACATAGCATTTTGCAGACACACAAACATAACATAGCAAATTTTGTGAGTTTTTACCAAATTTGATTTACATAGTTTATAGCAGAAGTGCTTAACAGTTAAATGACAAGATATTTGATTTCAGAGATTTTTTTTTAAATAGCAAATATTATTAAAGGCACCTAAACCGGAGCCGAACCCACCTAAACTTTTATGTAACCAAAAAAAAAAAACCCCTCAAGGAGAGGATAATGTAGCCGAAAAAAGCAATACAATGTCCCAGTGTATACGCAATACTGGACAGCCCAAGCAAAAAGATTCCCAAAAACAATAGGCAAACATCATAGCACTAGAAAAAGAACTGCATCATCCACACCACAGATATACGCAGCAGGTGCTGCTGCCCACCTGAAACAGCTATAGGCCGAAAAACAAAACCACCAACAGCCACACACCACAACAACACTCCCCTTCCCAAAAATCTCCCCTACAACAATATCCTTTCGGAGATTAAAAGGATGAGTAAGCTAAAATAAGGGAACTTACAGTTTTTTCCTTTGCCGTTTCATTGACAAATGACCGTTGGAGCTTTTATGAGAAACTGAATACATATCTCCCGTACTATATTTTCTTCCATCTCTTATTTCCTACAAGCAAGAATATATAATAACTACTTGTGAAATTACATATATAATCAATAATAAATTGAGTGAACCCATTATCGAAGCATATATATATGTTTTATGTGTAATTTCAAAGAAAAGCATCCTTTTATCTCATGTGTTCAGGCTATACGTAGAAAAGATAGAACATATGGACTTTAGACTTTGAACACAATGACATGCAGTGCTATCTAGACTGACGTTTACCACCTCATTTGTTTAATGAAGAGATAATGTCAAGGACCAAATATTGCTACAGTTATCACGACTAAACATATGTTTAAACCAAGTATAAATCACTATAATGGAAAAATATGAATGTGAAAAAGAATGAGACATAATGGCATTTGTATATGCTTTCACTTTTCCAGCTACTAAATCAACCAATTCAGTACCATTAACAATTAGCATGTAAAACCTTTAATTACTAGACCAGGGTCGTGCTCCTTAGCTCAAGACTTTTCCAGATATTGTAAAGTCTTCGTAATGAAAAAGAAAACATTATATCTCCCTACTCTACAATTGTTCATACAAGTTCATTAATTAAATTTTTAAAGTTGCACATGAGATAAATTAAATTTTTTAAATTGCACACGAACAGAGAATTCAGATCCTAAGATTCATGAACAGCCTAATTAAGCCAATCTTACCTTCTGACAGATGCATTTAGCTCTTTCTTTGACAAGTTAATTGTTATCATTGAAGAGGTAGCCCTTTTCATATATATATTTCTAACTCCTAAATGTGTCTACCCTAGTGATCTTCAACTTCTTGACACTAGATCAGAACATCCTACACATTTTAAAGTGAAAAATACATTGACAGTGAATGCATTCTAAAATACATTGACAGTGAATGAATTCTAATATAGAAAAGTACCTCAAAGAAAAAAGGCAGAGGGCAATACATGGAGGAAAATGAAAAGACGGCTAGATTTCTTACCCGATTAATTGCTCTATAGCTTTCTTGTCAAATTTATCAATCACATAAGCAAGTCTTTTGTGAACATTGTATGCCTAAGAAATTTGAGAAACAAAAATGGTTATTTTATGGACAAGATAAGCAAAACAAGCGAGTTGAAAAGCTAACACAGTGCCTAAACAGCTTAAAACAAAGGTGCCACACATGCTAACTACATAATCTAGACATAAAAAATTCAGATTTTAGCTGGTAACAAAGGCTAATGACTGCATATAATATAACTACATATTCAAGTATTTGATGTGCCCATCAGCCTACGTCAATGACATGAACCATGAACGTTCTGCAACTACAATATTCTTCATCTCTTGCAACTACATATTCAAGTAATTTGAATAAAATATTGAAGACATCAGCCCAAGTACATATCTCAACTGCATTTAATTTCACTGATAAATTTCAGCTTTAACCCTCCATCACGTAGCCAAATTGATTTTTTAAATTAAAAAATTACATATAAATTTAATTGGATCAAGAACTATAAATTGGATCAAGAAACTATAAATTGGATCAAGAGACCAAAGTCTAATTCCTATGTTACTAAACAATACTTCAGTAAGGACCAAAAGACTCTACTACCCCAAAATCACCAAAAGCACCTGAATCCCAAGCATCCTTGGAGTCTACTAGAATCGTCTCTTAACTATATACCATGAACATAAAATCCTCTATTTATTTTTGAAGCACTCAATCTCACTCAACCAAATTAGAATCTTAGCTTCTCCATCTATATGCATAAAGATGGAAAATGATAAAAATGAACGATATAGAAAACAAAATACAACAATGATTATAAATGATTGGCTAATAAGAAAAAGTAAAAAACAATTTCAGGAAAAAACTTAGGTGCATTTCCTTAGGTGAACCTATGATTCTTAACTACCTATGATTTTCTCAAATCCATAATTTTCTCAGAGTTTGTTATAACCACAAAATGTGTATTTTAAGTTGAGAACCATACAAAAAGCACATAAGGAAATGCACCTAAGTGTTGTGCTAAATTTACAAATTATACCTGCATCAACAGATACAGCAGGCTGAACATAATCTGGTGGAAGAACTAGATGCGCAGGCAAGGATCCAACACTCATATAGGCAACAAGTATAATCTAATGCACCTAAGTGTTTTCCAAATTAACAGAGCACATAGCTAGTCATTATTAAAGTCATTATTTAGTCTAGGAAAATAAAATAGAACTAAACAAGAACACACACTTTTATTTTAAAAGGACCATTCCAGGGATCACCAACACAATAGCAAAACCAGAAAATGGTACATGAAGCTGTGGACATATAGCTTAAACGAATAACAGGCAAATATGAAGATATATTATTTTGATTTAGTATGACATACAACTACCAAGTCCTTTGCTGGATTTTGTATTGTTATCCACCTTAAGATGTCTTCAATGTCATTAGGTAGTTTGACATACAACTACCAATGACTTTACTGGATATCAATTCTTTAAACAAATTGTATTTTCACTTAACCTGTCAAAAGTTGAATATCATGACAAAAAAGTGAATTATAAAATATGGTCATAAACAAGGATATAGGGAATTCCACACAAATATATCTCTTTGTTTACCTTCATCAAAGCCATCTTGGGTCTTTTATGTGTTCAGGAACGTCAATTGTGTCTTGTTCATTGCTGCAACTTAGAAGAACAAGCCAAGGCATTCACTCCTCATCAACTCCAAAGAGCTTACATAGTTACAAACAAACACATACACATGACAGTTACAAACTTATCCAGAACATTTATAAATCTTCATAAAAAAATATTTATCTCTAAAAGGGCTTAAATAATTACATTATGCTACCTTCACTCATCAAATATCCAACAAATTTCTTCTCTTGTATTGCTTTTAATAATCAATCCGGTTTTCATGAAGCATCAAGATATTGCAAGCCATCACAATAAACATAACAAGAAAATAATCAATTATAATGAAATCCCCAATATCTAATAGCAGCTTTTGCAACCCTTAACCCTAAAAAAAGACCCCTTTTTTACTGAACAATCATTGCTCAAATTGTTGGCTTGTCAATAAAATAATTCAAATTATTAATTGAAAAAAAGAAAATCTTAGGTTATGAATTAAACATTGATATTCTAATAAATCACTAATCTAAGATCCAAATCCCAATCGGAAGTGCCATAACATAGGGAAAAGAAAGAATTCATAAACAACAACATGAACAGAACTAAAATAAACGAAGTAACTCACTGCTTTTGGACCAAGCTGGATAATTCCAAAAGGGTTGATGTTCCGCCGTGAAATTGATGTTCTTCTCTTTGATTGATTGAAAGCGTTGGATTTGGGTTCAGCTTCTTTCTCCTCCCTCTCTCGGATCTCATGAATGATTTTGAAGATTTGGGTTTGAGATTCAACGAAGGAGTCGGATCCGACGGAAGAACGGCGAGAGGTTTGTGAGATTTGGTTCATGATTTGAAATGGAAAGAGGTTTGAGATTCAACGCGGAAGGGAAAGATTTACAATTTGAGAGAAACAAGCAACAATTTGAGATTCAACGAAGAGGATTTTGGGGAGAGAAATTTTTTTTGCTGAGGGAAATTTTTTTGGAGATAAAGAGTGAGAGCAGTTAGATTTTTTTTATTTTTTTAGAAAAGTGAGAGAGCTTAGTCTTGGTGAGAGACTGAGAGGGATTTCTATATTTCCAATATTTCACTTGGCGCCGTGAATGCTCCAAAAGGCCAAAATATTGCGACCCTTAACCAAACTGTTGCATGTGCCATCACTAAAATCCAAAAAAAGACACATTGCGACCCTTCAGAGGCCAACAGTTGCAAATTATGTGTCGCAAATGTTCAATTTTCTTGTAGTGGTTTGAGCAAAAGCAGGTGAGTGATAATGATATTAATTGTGAGAAAGCGCAAAACCAAGGTATTAGTTTCCCGTTATTCTAGGTTTTTACTAAGAATTTGAAACTTGTACTCTGCACAAAATGTATCTCATTTAATTCTTGTCATAAACATAAATATTTATGAACCACTTAGTACTTAACCTAAATGTGAGGTAACTTCAAACTCTTTTATATATATGCTGGAGACCGATAATCACCGTGTAACTTGTTTTAGTTATGTTAAATCTGATAATTATTTTGAATTGTTTGAAAGCATGGAAAGGATCAAGGCACTTTTTGAATTGAGAGTAACCTACTTGACCACATAAAGCCTACCTATGTGAAGAGCGAGTATCTGATACCCCAATCTGAGCCAAATGAATCAAGTCCTCAAACATGAACTGTCAATATTCATAAGCACAATGCTTGTTGAATTTGCCTGAAATTTTTCAAAAATCCAGTTCATGGTTGAATCTTATAGGACTTTGATATTTTTACTTTGTTGAACCCTTAACCTTTTTGTACTTTGTCCCTTGCCTTAGGATAGGGGAACATTCAATTAGAGTTTTGTTGTATTCAAGTTGGGGAGAAAAAGGAGGCATTATATGTCAAGTTTGTGGTGAAATTGTTAGAATAACCTGACAACATAGAATCAAAGAAAAAGTTGTACATTTGATAAAGAAAAGAGAAGAAAAGAAAAAAAAAGAAGAAAAATAAAGTACAAAATCAAAAATAGAATAAGTTGTCAAGGTTATTAGTTTGATTGTTAATCACCTAAGGTTTTAATTATTGGTAGGGAAGATATTGGATTTCAAGTTGTATTACAAAGAATGTTCCTCTTTGATAGGCTTTCTGATTAATTGCCCCACATATGACATTTCTTTTGTAGCCTGGCCAAGTTATAACCCTTGCAAGACCTTTTGATCCATGCTTTTATGCTTTTTGAGACGATATTTGGATGGACACCTAACTTAAATAGGATGTTAGCCTGATTGTTGGATGTGTGTTCATTACCTTACTTATTGTTATCATAGTATTGCATATACTTTTAAAGAAGTGTGTTAGGTGTGGTTCATAGAGAGTTATGTTTATGTTTTGAAGTTTATGATGTACAGTTTGTGCTTAGGACATATTTCGCATTCTTAGTTTGCACCTAGAGTAGCGGAGGACTTCATGCTTGCCAGCACGATCATATTTGAATCACCATTTGTTTAAATTTTTGTTTTGAATAGTTTGACACCATGTTAAAAACCTTGTCCAAAGCCTTGTTAGTTTCCTTTTCAATTGATTTGTTTGAGGACAAACAAAAAGCCAAGTTGGGGAGAGTTTGTAAGTGTTTAAAAGTGATATATTTCATATAGGAGTTTAGGCATTTTAGTGACTTGTTTTGCAAGATTCTCTATGGAAAACTCCAAATATTGTGTAAATATGTCATTTATGCTTTTGAGCCTTATTCTACCCTTTTTGTGCAGGAAAATACAAGCAAGGAGCAAGAAACGTCAAAGTTCAAAGTCATACGCCATTAGCGTGTCCTACGCTATTAGCGTGATGAAGAAATGCCCAAGGTCAGAGAGATACGCCAATGGCGCACCTGGGGCGTGGATCTGGAGCACTCTTGAAGAGTACGCTATTAGCGTACAGGCTCCAGAGAGCTACGCCATTAGCGCACCTGGAGCGAAGCTGGTCATGAAGAAACACGCTATTAGCGTGGGTTACGCTATTAGCGTAAAAGCTCCAGGGGGATATGCCATTAGCGTAGCTGGAGCGTAGAAGCAGGGCAAGGCCAACGTGGCACAAGCCCATTGGCCAGATTATAGGCCGACATACCACGCCATTAGCGTAATCTGCGCTATTAGCGTAGGTACAAAAACACAGGCCCTTTAAATAGCATTTTTACCTCTCTTTTAGGTCATTCACTATTCCATTGATATTTTCATACATTCTAAGAGAGAGGTCAGAGCTATTTCCAAGAGAGAAACACAAAGCAAGGTGTTTAGGAGTAGATTTAACTTAAGATCACTTTGGACACGAATGATCTTGACATAGAATCTTCATCTTTCCTTCATCCTTTGCATAGTATACATGTCTATGTGTAGCTATCATCTTCTTTGTAGTATTGAGGTAACAAACAAGCTATTATGTAATCTTTTGATCTTTTAATATATAAGGTTCTAGCTTAATGATTCAATATTGTTGTTATTCTTGCTTTTAATGCTTTCAAAGAGATTCAAGATGATTTGGATACAAACTCTTGAATCTAGAACTAGAATAACAATCTATCTTATGTTACATCACTCTTGACAAGTTTGTAAACCTTTGATAATTACTTTTAATCAAGATTTTAATGCTTTCGGATACTTAATCAGGCTGGACACAGTCGATTAAGTTATCCGATCGACTTTGTTATCGTTTAAGGGATTTGGACGCGAATGTTTAAACGCTAACTTAGAAATAACGATGTCGCTTTGGACACGAAGGATGTTGTAGAAATGATTGTAATAATATTGGTTATAATGCTAGAGTCTGTTAATCGATCGAGAGATTGCTGTTGTTATGCTTGCTCGTTATCTTATACCGCAAGCGAAATAGTTCGATCTCCTCTCGTTTTTACTTTATTGTCATCTATGGATATAGTGTTACAAACAAACCTTTTATAAAGGATACCTTAATGTGAAAGATTGTGAAAACGCTTATGATTTAACGCAACTCCCTGTGGAAAACGATCCTATATATACTCACGTGTACATAGTTATATGACATGTAGAAATTCTACATCAACCCGTAACAGAGTTCTGGAAATCTGGTGTAGGACGCTTAAGCGTGCTTAGGACGCTTAAGCATCCCACCAGCGTCCCAGAAGAATGCCAAAAGCGTGCTGTTCCAGAAGTTACTGGAACTAGGACGCTTAAGCATGCGGAGGACGCTTAAGCATCCTAGCCCCAGTTCAGCAACTTTTGATTTTTGTTTTCGAGCACTTGGGGACCAATCCTATACTTCTAAAATGTTTCTTTGGACTTAATTAACCTCCGTTTATGCCTTTAATCCTACTGGAACATGATTTGATTTGGTTTGGACTTGAATTTGTGAAAATCGTCTAACTTTTATAAAAACGGTCCAAATGTTGATTTTTCCGAAAACTCGTTTTTCTCCGGAATTTGAGGTGGGATTAAAGTTGTATATTGTTTATATGATTTCTAAAAATGGCTGTGATTGGTTTCACCAAATCTTAACTTGTTTTGCTTGAAAATGAGAGTTTTTGTGAAAAATGATGAAGTGAGACGAACTTTGAGTTTTTATTGAATTTGTCATGTTTGGCCGATGAATTGTTTATGTAATCTCTATTACACACATATGTGACTTGTGAGAATACATGGCATAGGCAATTGAGCTTGTTTACTTGGTTTTGACCCAAATGTTCAATTAACTTAATGTTGTGATTTTGAGAGACGTACTTAACTAGAAATGACTTTTGAGAATTAAGTGATGGTGAATCCTTTATGGAGAGTTATTATATGTCATGTAAAGATGATTGGTGGTGTATTTATGTGACAACTACATGTTGTGGAATTTTTGAATATTGTTGGTGATTGTATATACAATATGTAGTGGTGAATTGTTAATGATTGCATATATACAAGTATTGGTGATGGTGAGGTGATTATTGTTTGTGTGAACATATGCATTTGTAGTTGAGTCATATGTTCATGCATTCATGACTGATGGTGGTGGATTTTATATCCAATTGAGGTGATTACGATGTTTTTGTTGCATCGGAGGTGACGACCTTGAGGTGTTTTGGTACCACATGCATCTAGATGAGTCTAGAGACATTTCATAAACTGTTGGTGGATTGAATTGCATTAAGATGTGTTTGATGGTTGATTATTGCTAATTGTACTTGCGGATTGAATTGTTAATTGTTGATTGACAAGGTGAGGTTGTGATATGTGTATGATACACTTGTGGATATGAACTTGATATAATGATATTGATTGATCTTGGATTGCTTATATGATGTGAATATTGAGGAACCATGTATGAATTGTCATTCTTATCCTTGATTATATCTTTTCATTTTCAAAGTTTTTATTAATCTTATATGGATTATGATGATGTAATGCTAACCCTCAGTGGTTTACCACCTACCTTTCCGTATGGACGGGTAGATGGAGTGCAAGATGCTTAGTCTGTTTTGCTTGATGATGCCGAGGAGTGGAGTTCCTCTTTATTTGCAAGTGTCTAGATTAGGGCTCTGATCTAGGATAGTTCTTGCATGTTGCTTTATTGACTATGTATTGTGGTTTATTCGAAGACGTAGCATCTATTTCTAGAATATGTTTGTATATTCGCGCGTTTTACCGCTTATTAGAAATAGGGTGTTACAACTAGCCCAAGAACAGGCCGCTCTAGCTAAACTATGAGCAACCATGTTCGCTTGTCTCCTAACAAACTTAACCTCGAAGCTGGAATGTAAAGATAACTGATAAATAATACTAGAAACAATAGCATAGAATTCCGAATCACCCTGGCAAGGAGACGATAAAGCTTGCACTAGAGTAGATGAGTCGGACTCGAAGACAACCCGGTCCCATCTGTTCGCATTAGCAAAGTGAAGAGCCTCGAGTAAGGCTACTGCCTCCCCCTCCAAAACTGTCATATTTGCCCGCTGCCATTTCGTTTGAGCCCGAATAACTTGCCCGCGGGAGTCTCTAACACAACACGCAAAAGATGTAATATGGTTACGGTCATGGAACGCGACATCCACATTGCACTTCAACCATGTCTCGCGTGGTTTCTCCCAAACTGTTAGCTTGCACTCTATTCTGCCCGTGTTGCAAAATCGATTGTGGGGGATGTTTATGAACCTCCTGCCATTGCTGCCATGCATCTAGTGCCGTCCTCCCAATGTTTGTTGAAGTATGATGAGCGGCATTCCAAATGACATCATTACGTGCAGCCCAAATTTTCCAAAGAAGTGAAGCCACCCGACCAGCAATGTCTCGGCTTTCGGAACGACATATATCAAAAACAAAATCTGCCAAACTGTTCACAGTTCCAACTCGCGGTTGCAGCACAGTCGAAAGGCCTGCCCAATACCAACTCTCACGCGCCACCGTACAACCCACAAAAGCATGTCAATCATCCTCAACATCCGTCACACACCAGGGACATATCACGTCACATTGTACATGCCGTGATTGTAGTCGGAGACGCGTCGGAACACACCATCTGCAAATCCTCCATAACAAATTACGAGCTTTGTGAGGGGAATTCACATTCCAAATTCTATGCCACTCTCCTTCAACATGGAACCGATCAGTATGTAACAACTCCATCATAGCAAGTTTATAACCAGTCTTAACAGTATACCTCCCGTTACGTTCCATCATCCACACTATTTTATCATTCTGAACTTCTGCAAAGAGTGGTGTGTTGAGAATAGCTTGCACAATATCATCTGGAAACAGAGATTCAAGCTTATCAATATCCCAAAATCGTTCCTCGTCAACTATCAAATCAGACACACGCAAACTATGCACACCCTGACTTTGTGGGGATTGAATCCAGCTACCATGACCACCTCGAACCCATGGATCATTCATCACGCTGACCTGCTGCCCATTTCCAATTGTCCACCTACATCCATATAAAAGTAACTGACGCGAATTCCATTACTGAGATAATGAAAAAGCCAGCCCAAAATCTTGCACATACTCGATTTAGTTTCTTAAGCTTTTAAAAGCATAAAAGAAAAAAAAAATTGGACATATATTCATATTGTGTTTATTACATTTTTTTTAATTTTGAATTCACTCCCATCAATTATTTTTTTTTAAAAAATAAATAAAGGATAAGGAAAAAGAATTGATATATCGTGGACAATAAAGATTGAGTTTGTTACACATTTTTTTAATATTTGAATCTACTCTTGTCTATTTTGTTATATGTGTTATTTGTGTTTAAAGTTGAAGGTAATTTGGGAAAGAGAAAAGTCAACCCAAAAGGGCCAAAAGAAGCTATTTTCTTTACATATAGTATAGATTCGAGGGTTTTCCTCAAATGTATTTATGGAAATGCATATCTCACAAGAAATGATTGACATGTGGCACGTTGAAATAAACCAAATTTTCTCATGCATTTGACTTTTAATGCTATTCTCACCACATTCATCCTAGCCAATTTAGGCAACATCATTTATAACATTATATACTATTCTGAACCGGCCAGAAGGCAAATCCCATACTGACATGTGGAATAAACGTCCATCACCTTAGGCTCGACGCCTGAAGGAACACGCCGACATCAGTGCATTGTATTACATTCAAGCACGCATCCGCACGACGATCACCATACATGTGTCCTCTAACTGTTCCTTAATCACACACTGCAAAACCCAAAGATGGTTATTCTCACGCGCGCGTATATAACGGTGACTTAGCTTCACCCTCAAGGTATGATTCACTTTACACAACACTTTCTACACACTCTTTCTCAGTTCCATTACTGACTTGAGCGTTAGAGTGCTAACGTGCCCACAGGTACCTTTCGTCCCACCGCAAAGACTCTTCGCCGCCGTGCCAGAGCATATTTCGCCACCGTTGCCTCTATCCATCCTCACCAGACATATCATTTGAGAAGAAACAGTATCCAATTGATCCATCATTTCCTGGTATAAAAAACATGTATGCAAGTGATGAATTTCGGATGTTTTCTTTCAAGGTCCTTCGTTGTTCCCGTGCACAATCTCATGATTGGACTGAGTGTCCATATGTGCACCCAGGAGAGAATGCTCGGAGGAGGGACCTTAGGAGGTTCTCTTACAGCTGCGTGCCTTGCCCTGAATTTAGGAAAGAGGCTTGTAGGCATGGAGATAAGTGTGAATATGCTCATGGAATATTCGAGTGTTGGCTACACCCACATCAGTATCGAACACGACTCTGTAAAGAGGGGACTAGTTGTGATAAAAAGGTGTGTTTTTCCGCACACGATGAAAAGGAATTGAGGCCACTGCCTTCGTTAACTAGATCTGGTGTTCCTTCACTACGTTCATCTGCCTCTGCTTTTAATGCGATGGACATTGCTGCTGCAATGAATCTTTTGGTCGGTTCACCCTCGTTAGTCTCTTTCGTTCATCCATCTAATTTAATTTTTCCCGGCCTACGCCCCCTTCTGGAAATGGCATCTCATTCTCAAGTGCAGCTTGGTCACATCAAAATGGCATCTCATCTCCCAGGTATTCTGACCCAGCAATGGCTTCTGTATTTTCCCCTTCACGTAAATCAGCTGCTATGAATGAGCTTCAAAACATGTTATCGCCTTCAAATACTAATATGCTCTCTCCAAAGAATGTTGAGCAGCGTCTGTCACAGGCTTCATTTGGTGTCCCTTCATGCGGTAGCATGCCACCTAGAAGTATTGAACCAATCTCCTCAATGAGCCCTCAAATGTATGCATTTCCTCATCGCGAGAAACAGAAGCAACAACTGCAGAGTGTTAGTTCTAGGGAACTTGGTTCCAAAATCCCTTGCTCGGTTGTTGGATCCCCTGCGAACCCATGGTCTTATTTGGGATCTCTTACTGAGATGTCTTATCGCACAATACATCCTCATTTAAACATAAAATCAGCAGGGAAGAAGATCCTGATCTATCATGGGCCCAACTCCTACTGAAGGAATCCTCACCTAAGATGATTAAAGAGAAGTTTGCATCTTCTGGCCCTATCACATCTTCTGCTAGATTGAATTCCAATTCGCGAATTTAATAAGTTAATTTGATAATTCATCTTATTGAGATAGGTGCATAAATTCTTAAGGTACATATTCTTTTGGTTGCATTTTCTGGAAGAGAGGTATTGAAGGAGGCAGAATGGGCTACTGAGCTCATGAACCATATGCTATTTTTCCAATATATGAATAATAGTTTTTCATTCTACATTTTTCTAGGTATTTAATTTTAGCTGATATTCAATAGGGAGAGAAAATCATGTGGCAGTCGTGCATTAACGCCCCATTTTCAGGATTCTCCCTTTTCCATATTATTCCCATTTTCTTTGAAGAAACCTAGATGGTTTACAAGTTTTTTCTCAAGTTAATGGTGCTAATATATTGAACATTGAATTTATTGTTGAAGGAATAGTTGCAGGAAATCTGCACTGCTGATTAATTACTGCAGATCACGGTGAAATAGTTAATTTCATTATGTTAATCTGGTGTATCATTTCATTTTGGAATTAAAATGTGGTGCTTTATTGTCTTATTTTTATTTATTTTTTACTTTTTCTCTTGTAACAACTAGAATTTGGATGTCCTCGTGAGCTTAGCTTAGTTGGTAAGGACATTGCATAATATATGCAAGGTCCGGGGTTCGAACCTCGGCCACCACCAAAACTAGAATTTGGATGGATTGTTTTAGA
This sequence comes from Medicago sativa, assembly GCF_051527215.1. Classification (NCBI taxonomy): domain Eukaryota; kingdom Viridiplantae; phylum Streptophyta; class Magnoliopsida; order Fabales; family Fabaceae; genus Medicago; species Medicago sativa. The sequence continues at coordinate 29,027,221 of NC_140756.1, read as the reverse complement.
TTCTGGTTACTAGAATTTGGATGGATTGTTTTAGATTTTGGTTATAGTATGAGTTCCTTGAAGAAATAGAAATTTCTTGAACTGTGTGTGATTTTATTTGATAGAAACAAGCATCAATATATATATATATATATATATATATATATATATATATATATATATATATATATATATAAAATAAAAGTTTACACACTCATAATGTAATAGGAAGTAACATTTTCTATAAATTATTTTGATATATATAAATACATCAAAGTTTACACACTGACTCTCACATTCACACTCACATTCGTTCATTCATTCGTAATTCCGTTTTCCGTTTGCGAAACGACGTGGGAACTCTCCATCGTTCATTCCATTTTCCTTTTGCGAAACGGCGTGTTCTCGCTCCTCTTCAGTGTTCTTCTGTACCTCTCTCTCTCTCTCTCTCTCTCTCTCTCTCTCCCCTTCCCTCTGGACCAGGTTTTGGTGTTGTAAAATTAGCACGCTGCTCCCAATCTCAACTGTTCATCTCAGATCAAACAGTTGAGATTGAAATTGTGTTTTTAGTTAAAATAATCCTGACCTTTCAATTGGATCGGACAAATGTAATTGATTACAACACCCTGCTGTAACAGCAGCGAATCCTATTCCCTCTCCTCCTCCTCCTCCTCCTCCTCCTCCTCCTCCTCCTCCTCCTCCTTCTCCTCCTCCTCCTCTTCTCGCACCATGGATGAGTCTTATTTCAAAGGGTCATTGATGGCATAAAGACCGTAGAAGAAAAAAAGTTCAAAATAGTGGAGAACTTGAAATTTGTTTCTAAGGGTGGCTTCCAATGGAAAGCCAAGCTTGTAACGTGGTTGCATCTATTTTCATGATTTTCATTTTTGAACCATGTGTAAGGTCATGTAAAGCCAAACTCTTGTTCTCAATAAAATAAAATAAGAATAAGACATTCTCTCGTAAAACCAAGTATGGTACTTGGGTAAGGTAGAAAGATTCAAGCTATCTCATGTAAACATCATTGATTTATCACTAGAATTTAGTCAAATTATCAACAATTTTAAAGATGTAACTTTAATATCGTAACACGTAGTAAGTGTATACTAAGAAACTGATCCTAACCTCAAGGGCTGTTAAATCAATAAAAATGAAAAGGAAAAGGAACTTCTATGTGGTAACCGAAAGAAGAAGAAAAATGAAAAGGAACTTTTATATGGCAACCGGAAGAACTTTTTTTTTTTTCAAAAAAAAAAATAATGATGAAAAAGAATGGCCATAAATAAAAGGAACCACTAATAATGAAAAGAAACTGCTATTAGAAAAGGAATCGCTAGGACTTTTGTGGCTTTAAAAAAATGTTTTAGTACTGTATATCAATTTTAGAAGCAACAAAATTTCAACAAAATGGAAGTGGCCTAGTGGTGAAAGTTGTGAAGTGTAGACATACGGTACTCAGTTTGAATCCTTGCGGTGACTTTCAAACCCCAAATATAATATAAATTTTTATCTTTTTTAATACCACCAACAATATTGTTCATGTTGTAGTGCGATATTTTCTATTTTAATGAGATTTAATTTTTTTAATTAAATTTTAAAAAATATTTTTAAAGGATATAATAGTAAATAAAATAGTTTAAATGAAGGGTTAAATATGTAATGAAAAATCCAGCCCAAATTTATGTATTTTAAGCTTATTTTCTTTATATAAACTATTAATATCATGATTTAAGTAGAATTTACAATAAATTTGTAATTCTAACATATATAATGTTCATTCTCATATGTCATGCATGACTTTGCAACAAAAAAAAATATATGACATTCATGACTCAGATCCATTTTTTTATTTTTTTGTATAACAAAGATCCATATTTAATACACAAAGAGTGAGGAAGATATGCATTCTTTTTTTTTTTTGGTAGTGTTCTTTGAAATATATATTAGCGGTTCGTGCATATATAGTGTTGTTTGTGATTGAAATGTATGACTCTAAAAGTTGTGCTTAATTCATGAGAATGAGATAAAATCAATTATGTGTGATTTATCTAATATACAAAATTGGTTTTTATTTTATTTTAAAGTCAATGATAAATTACTTTGTGTTTTTTATCTTTTCATGAGAATGAGATAAAATCAATTATGTGTGATTTATCTAATATACAAAATTGATTTTTATTTTATTTTAAAGTCAATGATAAATTACTCTGTGTTTTTTATCTTTTGTTTAATTAATAAAGCATATGCATTATCAAAAGTTTGGTAGATTTATTAATTCACCTTTTTAAATGTTTTAGTAACTAATTTCTTAGCATGATTTAAATTATTTACTCTTTTTATTGCATAAAATTTTGAAAATTATGAACGGTGTTTTTCTATGAAATTTTGATTTTGAATATTAACGAGAGACAATACTGAAGTGAAGTAAATGGGGGGTGCCACTGGAAGAAACAAAAAAACATTAAAAATCAATTTTCAGTTTTTTTTCCTCCCGGTTGCCAACTGCCACCTGTCCTGGAGAAAGGCACTTTCCCATGGTGGGAAAGAAGTTTCCTTTCCCATGCTAAATGCCACCCAACTTTAGAGCTCCCTTGAGAGTTTTATTCAACAAAATGTTAAGGATGCAACAAGAATGACACGGTTGTGAGGTTTGGGAGGGCAGCGTTGGTGAAGTTGATGTTGCTGGTGGGTGAGTGGGGACGTGGAGGAGAGACAAGGGTGGTGTAATACTGTAAATGTATCCATTATATTAATAAAATGAGATTTTATGTCTATTATTTTTGTTCCTTTATTTTTGTTTATATTTGCATTTATTTTATGATTGTGTATTGAATAAATAAATTCGAATAAAGTGAATTCAAATAAAAGTTGCGTATTAAATAAATAAATTCGAATAAAGACTAATTAAACCCAGCGTGAATTCGAATAAAATTTGAATATTGAGTAAATAAATTCGAATAAAGACTAATTAAACCCATCGTGAATTCGAATAAAATTTGTGTATTAAATAAATAAATTCGAATAAATTCAAGTCGTCGAATAAAAGTTGCGTGTTGAATAAATAAATTCGAATAAAATTCCAAGTAAGGTAAGAATCCGTGACGGAAAAGCTTGGCTTCCCATTGGAAGCTTCCCTTAGAAAATATAAACAAAATTCAATTTTTGAATTAGGGTTTGTTCAATCAAACCCTAATTGAAAGAACAAACCTAATTAAACCCGAACTACCCTACACTTTTTTGGGTACAATACAAATAAACATGAGGGCTTTCATTGGACTGAAAGATGAGCATGGGCAGGCTACTAATTCTTCTGGAAGCTTAGCTGCAATCCCTGGACAAAATGTTGAGCTTGAATTGAAAGTTGAGCCTGAATCGGAAGTTGAGTCATGGAAGAATTTTGACCCTTCTGGACAGAAAGGTGAGACTGAGATTGAGTCTGCACAAATTGCCGACCTTGGACAGAAAGCTGAGACTGAGTCTGCACAGATTGTCGACCTTGGACATAAATCTTTATTCCGTTGGTTGCATCTATTTATATGATTGTGTGGTTATGTTTAATTCATTTCTATGATTCAATAATATGACTTAGTTTTTCTTCTTCTGCCTGTAACGTGGTTGCATCTATTTTCATGATTTTCATTTTTGAACCATGTGTAAGGTTATATAAAGCCAAACTCTTGTTCTTAATAAAATAAGAATAAGACATTCTCTCGTAAAAACCAAGTATGGTAGTTATTAGTTTTAACAATGCTCAGTGTTGGATTTGAAACCTTGGGTAAGGTAGAAGAGAATCAAGCTATCTCATCTAAACGTCATTGATTTATCATTAGAATTTAGTCAAATTATCAACAATTTTAAAGATGCAACTTTAATATCATAACACGTAGTAAGTGTAGACCAAGAAACTGATCATAAATGCAAAGGCTGTTAAATCTATAAAAATGAAAAGAAAAAGGAACTACCATGTGGTAACCAAAAGAAGAAGAAAAGTGAAAATGAACTTTTATGTGGCAACCGAAAGAAAATAATAATAATAATAATAATAATAATAATGATGATGATGATGATGATGATGATGATGATGATGACAAAGAATGGCCATAAATAAAAGGAACCACTAATAATGAAAATAAAATGCTATTAGTAAAGGAATCGCTAGGACTTTTGTGGCTTTAAAAAAATGTTTTAGTATTGTATATCAATTTCGGAAGCAAAAAATTTCAACAACAACAACAATATTGTAACAAACCAAAAAAATCATGTTTATCTTTTTCAATACCACCAACAATATTGTTTCTATTGTAGTGGAATATTTCCTAATTTAATGAGATTTAATTTTTTAATTAAAATTTAATATAATATAATTAAATGATAAAATAGTAAATAAAATAGTTTAAATGATGGGGTTAAATAGGTAATAAAAAATCCAGCCCAAACTTATGTATTTTAAGCTTATTTTCCTTATATACAGTATATATAAACTATTAATATCATGATTTAAATAAAATTTACAATAAATTTGCAACTCTAACATATATAGTGTTCATTCTCATATGACATGCATGACTTTGCAACAAAAAAAAATGAATGCATGACTCAAAGATCCATATTTAATACACAAAGAGAGAGGAAGATATGCATTCTTTGAAATATATATTGGTGGTTCGTGCATGTAGTTGACAGTGTTGTTTATGATTGAAATGTATGACTCTAAATGTTGTGTTTAGTTCATGAGAATGAGATAAAATCAATTATGTGTGATTTATCTAATAAAACATGCATTATCAAAAGTTTGGTAGATTTATTAGTTCACCTTTTTAAATGTTTTAGTAACTAATTTCTTAGCATGATTTAAATTATTTACTCTTTTTATTGCATAAAATTTTGAAAATTATGAACGGTGTTTTTCTTTGAAATTTTGATTTTGAATATTAAAAGTATAAATATAAATGATTGTTACTTTCAAATTATAACAAAACAAACTAATCTTGTTTATCTATTTCAATGACACGAATAATATAACGAAAAAAAATATAATCTAAATTCTTATCTTTTTTTTTTGGTCGAAAAATTCTTATCTTTTTAATGACACCAACAACAATCATTATTACAGAAAAAGTTATTTTAGGGTTGATGTAGTAAATCCGCAAGTGCACGGTTCACCGATGTAGTAATAAAAGAGTATCGTTCCGACAAGGAGTTGTTGAATTCAATTAACTTCTATGGATGATTAGAAGAGAGTTAAATTGTAAAGTTAGGATTTTTAACGGTTTTGAAAATAATAATAAAAAAACGCCTTGAGATTATTGGTTCGTCATGGTGACAAATCCTTTGCAAACCAAACCCTAAACCTAGAACTTTATGTTGGACCTACTTTCTAAAGACAAGTTTCTCTTAAGCTTATCACATCTCCTTTCGGTTTCAGTGAGTGTGTTCCTCTAGCAACCACGCCTATTCTCATGGTTGATTGCTATTAGAATCCTTGAAAAACGAAACTTTATTGTCTCAAGGTTTGCTAGACTATTATCATGTTTTGCAATCCTTGTCTAATTTCACTTGTTCCAATATCAAAACTTCTTCTTTCGATGCTTCGCTTTGATATTTGTGATGATGAATTAACAAGTACTAACCCTCCGATGTCGCATTATGAGTTTGATACTTGTTAATTCATTATAAAAACGGTGAAATTAGATTAGAAAGTAGATTTACATAAAATTAGGGTTCGAGGCTTGGTTTGATTAGGATTATGTCATTAGACTCATCCAACAATCCCAAGACAAGAAGATTCTACTCACTCATGTTCATTGTAGACATAGAAGAGAAGAACATAAAACAAAATAATAAAAAGTAGAACTTTTATTCAAAGAAAACAATTGTCACTATTAATTTCAGAGAACAAAAGATAATTATACAAGCTTGATGGTTGCTCTATTTATAGTCGAATATTAACTTAAGCCCTAAGAAATAAATCACTAAAGTGTTGCACAAGAAACCACAGGCTTTAGGTCAAAAATAAACTAATAGGCAGCTTGTCCGGGAAGCAGAAAAGCAGCAAAAGTGACTCTGGGTGTTGGCACGGCCGTGTGGCTGGTGGCGCGGTCTGTGCCAAGCTTCTGACTTGGGGGCTTCATATTTTTGCATTCAATCTTCGTATTTTTAGCCCAAATCAGCTCCAAATCTCCTTTCTTTTGCTCCAAGACTCAATCTTTAGAATATTCGTTCCTGAAATTAAATAACTTGCAATTGAAGTAAAATAGTTACAAAAAAGGAAATAAAAGCAAATAAAATCTAAATAAAATAGACTCAAATAATATATTAAAAACACTAATTATTGACTCATCAAGGGTATAATTGGAATAATGAAAAAGTCAGCCCAAAATCTTATACATACTCGATCTAATTTTTTACACATTTAAAAGAATAAAAGAAAAAATGTTAGACATCTATTCTCTAATTATAAAACTTAATGTCTACCAAAAATACAATCTTACCCCTTCTTAATTTTTTGACACGTCATCAAAATTATATTCTTTTGTGTCTTTTGCTTCAACTTTCCCCTATTTTTTCTCTCTCAAAAACAAATTAAAACAAACTCACTCGATAAAACACACTAACTAAATCTTTTTTAAAGAAAAAACAAACTTAATCTTAATCCCAATCAAAACAAATTTTCCTATAATTCAACTTTTAAATATCTAAAGAGTTAAAAAAATTACAATCTTCTATTTTCTAATCATGATACTTAAACGTCAAAAAAAAATAAAATAATCATGATACTTAATGTCTACCAAAAATACAATCTTACCCATTCTTAATCTTATGACACGTCATCAAAATTATATCCTTTTGCGTCTTTTATTTCAACTTCCCCCGATTTTTTCTCTTTTAAAAACAAATTAAGACAAATTCACTCAATAAAACACACTAACTTAATCTGCAAACAAACTTAATCTTAATCCCAATCAAAACAAATTTTCTTATAATTCAACTTTTAAATATCTAAAGAGTTTAAAAAACAAATACAATCTATTATCTTTCTCTAATTATGAAAGTTAATGATCAGTAAAAACACAATTTTGCCACATCTGAATATTTTGACACCTCAACTTATATTTATTTTTTTGTGTCTTTTGTAACAAAAGAACCTATTTAGCTGAGAGAGAACATAAATTTCAAAAGATTGATGTGATTTTGCAACAAAAAGTTTCTTTTATATTGATGTATCTTTTTTTGGTGGTGGCCGGGGTTTGAACCTCAGACCTTGCATATATTATGCATTGTCCCTACCAACTGAGCTAAGTTCACGAGGACTTATATTGATGTATATAAACAAACTACAGTATATTATTTTTTTAAAATGATTTTATATTACCATAAACAAACACAAAATATATTATGATATTTTTATTGAAATTTAAAAAAATCACGAAATTATTGAATGTCAAAATTATTTTTATTTTAATTCGTAACGAATAAGCTCTACGGGGTTTTCTATAAATTTAAAAAAAACTTCAAACAAGAAGATAATTTTGTACCACAAAATCCATTTTATATAGTTGTATCCAAACAATTTTTTTTTCAAAGAAGTGATTGTTATTATGATAAACAAACACAAAACTGATTCCACTTTTTCAAAAATAATCTCTAAATGATTGAATATCAAAATATATATAACTTTCTATTCAATATCAAAATATATTTTTATTTTATTGAAAGCAAATTATATATTCAATTTACATTTATTAAAAATAAGTTTTGTGATTTGACCAATTTTTATTTTTTTATGACGTTCATGTGCTTTTATCTGACACTGAGTCTATTGATGCAACATAACTAACTTCCTATGATTTTTTAGTTTTTAGGATGCAATAGAACTACCTTCCTATGAGTTTTTCTTTTGCAGGTAATCCAATGAAAAAATGACAATTGTTTACATATCCTATGATTTTTTAGTTTTTAGGATGCAATAGAACTACCTTCCCATGAGTTTTTCTTTTGTAGGTAATCCAATGAAAAAATGACAATTGTTTACATATTTAAACAAAAAAAATATTCAAAAATATAAATTTTAATAAAAAATATTAATAAATACATTTCATTTATCAATAAAATAACAAAATATGGTTGAGACGGTTAACTTCGATACTAACAAAACATTGAAAAAATATTTTCATTAAGAAAATAAAAAAAAATTCAATAATTTCTGATTGATAATCACAAAATAACAAAACTTCATTCTTAAAAAAAATAACATAACTTCAAGAAAGTTACAAAATATTTATTACAAGGCATATATCTATTTTTAAAAAATTAGACATTTTAAAAAAAAAAAGATTGCTTCTCTTCTAAAAATACTTAGTCAAAAGAAAACTTATATTAAATAAAAAGAAATAGATAAAGAGTCTGAGGGCATTAGACCTGACTCAGGTACAACCCAAAATGGGGATACAACATAATAAATCAGACCAAGAGGATCGACCCAAATCTATCCTAACAAAAATTCACTAATCACGGGCGCAACCTAGCAAACCCATATACGTGCGCGAAACCAGGTTACAAAAAAATATGAAACTTGAACCTCTGCGAAAAACAATTAATGGATCGACCGTCAACACAGTAAATAATACAGTTGTACAATTTATAAACAAGACTCATAACGACATCTTTATCAATAATGAAATCTTTACACTTTTAAATATTTTTACATATAATTACACTAACCTCCCTTAAGATCTTTTTTTTTTTTGAAGAAGCTAAAATGGAATATATTACTGAACGCCTAAAGATTTCAGCACAAGGAGTGCCAAAAACCCAGCTGAAAGAGTATCAAATACAATAAAAAAATACGGGGAACAAAAACAGGAAAACCCAAAAAAGAGAGCTACCCTGTTACATAATTATTCCCAAGCAAGGTAAAGGATTTAACCACCAAGAATGGTAGGAGAAAACAAAACTAGGACGATTTTCTTTCAGCCTCCAGTAAGATTGAAGCTTAACTTTATCTAGCAATTGATTAATCGAAGCTTCTGTTTGGTGAAAAACCCGAGCATTCCTTTCAAGCCAAATCACCCACACACAAGATAACCATATAAGATGAAAAGCTGAGCGGTTGTTATTTAAGATCTTCTTAAATAACACAAACACCCGCTCTATTTTTTAACTAAATATTAATATCCTTTTTTTTTAATCAAATTGACAAACACTTTTCTTATAATATAACATGGTTTAAACTTTGTTAATTCCATTTATTTTGAGCAATTAACTTCTTCATACAAGTATGAAACTCATTTAATTTTCGACCATTTTTCTTTCCATTTTTCATGTAGGTAATTTTCCCCAGCTTATTGTTCCTAGGTCAAGGTGGTTTAATTTTTAAACTCTAATGTAATAAAACGGATATATAGAAGATTATTTACTTTTCATTGATCAACCATAATGTCCATCCACCAAAAAATTTCTCATTTCTATATTCTCTTTTGACCTCTTCTGTAATTGTCGATGTTAGATTCTATTTGGTGGTAAAAACAAATGTTGTTATTGTTTCTCCATTGCGAGAAAAACACTTCATTTAACTTATTTGTGAAAAGAGAAAGCTGATACAAACAAACCAAACTGACGGATTAAATTGTATATTTACAAAGTGATTGAAATGGATAAAATGAAGGGAGATTGGTGTGTTTCAAAAATTAGATGGGGTGTCTGTGTTATTTAAGAAAATCTCAACGAAAGTCAAAATAATTTTCCCTTTTATCATTAACGTCGGCTTTATCATTAGTTTTTTCATATATTCTCAATTTACAATATATAAAAAACACGAGATCTTTACTATATTTAATATTTTGACATATTTTTATTATTCTACGCTATAATATTTAATAAAAATTATTTCAATGTTTTTATCATTAACGTCAACTTTATCGTTTATTTTTTTCTTATTTTTCAATGCATATAACATTGCAAATGTGCTTCGACGCATAACCCGCACTTCAACGCACAGCCCGTGCGTAGCACGGGCCCCGTGCTTAGCACGGGTCTGTTGCTAGTATATTCATATTGCGTTTGTTACTTTTTTTTTTTAGTTTTGAATTTACTCCCATCAATTATCTTTTAAAAAAAAATAGGGGATAAGGAAAAAGAATTGATATATTGTGGACAATAAAGATTGCGTTTGTTACCCATTTATTTATAATATTAGAATTTACTCTTATCTATGTGTTATGTGTTATTTGTATTTAAAGTTGAGGGTAATTTGGGAAAGAGAAAAGTCAACCCAAAAGAGCCAAAAGAGGCTATTTTCTTTACGTATAGTATAGATTCGACGGTTTTCCTCAAATGTATTTATGGAAATGTATATCTCACAAGAAATGATCGACACGTGGTTTCTGTAACCTTTTATATTTTTTACATGTATATTCTCACCACATTCATCCTAGCCAATTTAGGCAACATCATTTATAATATTATATACTGTTTTGAACCGTCCAGAAGGCCAATCCCATACTGACACGTGGACTAAACGTCCACCGCCATAAGGCTTGACGCCTGAAGGAACACGCCAAAATCAGTGCACCATAGTACATTCAAACACGCCTCCGCGCGACGATCACCATACACATGTCCTCTAACCGTTCCTTAATCACGCCGCAAAACTCGAAGATGGTTATTCTCACGTGCGCCTATATGTGGGTGACTTAGCTTCACCCTCAAGGCATGATTCACTTTACACAACACTTTCTACAAACTCTTTCTCAATTCCATTACTCACTTGAACGTTGGAGTGCTAACGTGCATGTAGGCACCTTTTGCCCCATCGCAAAAACTCTTCACCACCGTACCAGAGCACATTTCGCCACCGTTGACTCTCATCCATCCTCACCGGACAAATCATTTGGGGCTAGAAGGCGGGGATCGTTCGCTAACCGCCACGGTCTAATGATCCTCCATCGTAACCGTTTTTTGTTACAAGCTCCTCCGTCGTTCCTCCATCGCAACGGTTGATAGTTATTGCTCTATCCACCAAAGTAATGGTCAAAACTCGTAGAAGAGACACCACGAGTCACTCCTCCATTACGCAAGAATCACGTCTTGTGATTCAAATCCTCCAAGATCTAACAATTCCAGTTCTTGAATCGGTGAATCAAGGAGGAAACATAAACGACATTGTCCTCAATGTAGTGATCGACGCTTGTCCTTCCCCAACAATGGACACAACACTCTTTCCTCCACCTCCTCCGTGAGCGGAGGATGTGCCTCTTCCTCCATCTCCGCCGCGCACAGAGGACATTCCACTCCCTCCACCGCCAGAGACGAACGAAATCCTGATAAATCTGGTGAACTTGCTCCAACATCAGAATAACAGACTCGAACCCGTGGAAATAAATCAAGAAAAGACTCCGACGAAAATCGCTACACAAATCGAGCTTGCTCATTGAAACAAACGCCACGGAACATCAGCAGCAGTAGATGACATCACTTCTGTTCCGGCAAACCATCGCAAAGGCGGTAGAAAGCCTCCTGACGATTCCGACAAAGGAAACACGAGTTACTCCTCTGACCGTACTCGTCGCGGTAAGCCTTCAGGAAACCATACACAGAGGGAAATACTCTCTCCCACACCGAAACCACCAAAGGAAGGAGGACTATTTCCGGGAACATCGCCGCCAAGACCGGCGTGAAAGTCCTTTCACTTGAATGACGAAGGGGTGTCCTATCTCTCCAAGGATAGTGAAGTACGAACTGCTCTTCATGACGTTCCACTTGATCTGGGTTCGAACTTCAACACCTCCACTTATGTGTATGTGAGTTTATAAATTAATGATTTTACCATTTAGTCAACCTGCCAAAAAAAAAAAAACGTGTCAACCCAATTTAATTTCAATACAATAATTTTAACTACTTTTTAAGTTTATTAGTGCTCTACCGATATACAATTATTTTATACGTGTTGTGTCGTTACATCAAATTAATGAGTATGACAAACACGTGTTTTCATATTCATTAATTTACGTGATCATAATATATAATTGGATTCATATGTAAAATAATTTTAAATCGATAGAGTATACTAGTTAAATTCCTTCTTTTTACTCCCTCCGTCCCGGAATAACTGACCCATTTTCTAAAAAAAAAGTGTCCCAAAATAACTGACCAATTTCAATTTTCAATACTATTGCATAATGAAGATAATAGTAAAGACACTAGTGATAATAACCCTAGTTAGAGTTAGCTTGCGCCCCAAGTTATCTAGGGATAGTTAGAATACAGCTTGTATATGATAGATATTATGGACATTCACTTGTCTATATAAGTTGTACTCTTGCTTCATTCACATGTAATGAGAATTAATTCATTCATTTGTTTCATTCATAATATGGTATCAGAAGTTTTTTTTCTCCTCTTTGAGGAGTTAGTTACGATCCAGTAACCGTTTTCCGCCATTGTTGCTTCTTCTTCAAGCTTCGTTTCGAAGCTTTCTTCTTCCTCTTTCCTGTTGAAGATACTTCAACTTCATCCTCTTTCTTGTTTTTGCTTCGAATTACACTTTCTTTTGTTCCAATTCGTTCGCATTTCTCTTCTATATTCTCTCCTTGTTCATACTCTGTTTTTCATGGCCCGTGGAAATTCTGCACCTTCTAACTCTGATTCAGACTCTCCATACTATATTCATCCTAGTGATGGACCTAGTTCTTTGGCTATCACTCCCAAACTCAACGGTTCCAATTATCTTGCATGGCATCGTTCTATGCAACGAGCTTTGGGCGCGAAGAACAAATTTGTCTTCATTGATGGTTCCATTTCTGTACCTGACATTGATGATCTCAATCGTCAAGCTTGGGAACGTTGTAATCATTTGATTCACTCTTGGATCGTGAATTCTGTTACGGAATCCATAGCTCAAACTATTGTATTTCATGAGACTGCTTTGTCTGCTTGGGATGATCTGAAAGAAAGATTCCAAAAGGTTGATCGTGTTCGTATTCTTTCTTTGAAATCCACCATTAACAATCTCAAGCAAGGTACCAGATCTGTTCTTGATTACTTCATTGAGCTTCGCACTTTATGGGATGAATTGAATTCACACAGACCTATTCCAAATTGCACCTGTGTTCACACTTGTAGATGTGATTCTATACGCCTTGCTAAATACTACAGAACTGAAGATCTAATCCTTCAGTTTCTTACTGGTTTGAATGAGTCTTTCTCTGTTGTGAAGACTCAAATTCTTCTTATGGATCCTTTACCTCCTATCAACAAGGTTTATTCTTTGGTTGTTCAGGAAGAAAGCCAAAATGTTGTGTTTTCTACTCCTCCTGTTATTGATGAATCCAGCATTTCTGTTAATGCTTCAGATGCAAGAAGGTTTAACCCTCGTGGTAAGGGTGCTCCTGGTCCTTCAAATAGCAAGGGTAAAGATAGGTATTGCACCTTTTGCAATAGATACAATCACACTATAGAGTTTTGTTATCAGAAACATGGACACCCTACCTTTAATAAGGGTAATTCATCTGCAAATAATGCTCATGCTGAAGTTTCTGATTCAACTCACACTAGTGGCTCCAATGATGTGGTAGCACCAGATTCCAAGTTTAGTTTAACTCAAGAGAAGTATGATCATCTTGTGGCTTTGCTCCAACAGGCTAATTTGCTTTCCTCAGTTTCTTCCCCTACTGGTCCAGTTTCTAATCATATTCATACTTCCACTCCATCTGCTTCTGATTCTCATCAAGCAGGTATATTCAGTGTTGTCTCTTGTTCTCTTGATTCTGCTCCTCATCATTGGATTTTAGATTCAGGTGCTAATGATCATATATGTTCCTCTTTGCATTATTTTACTTCTTTCTATAAAATCAAACCTACAAATGTTAACTTGCCTAACAAGTCTTCTGTTTTAGTTACATATGCTGGCAATGTTTCCTTTTCTTCTTCATTATACCTTACCAATGTTTTATATTGTCCTACTTTCAGTTTTAATCTCATATCAATTTCCAAAATGTGCAAATCATTATCTTGTTTTGTCAATTTTTCCACTGATAGTTGCATTATTCAGGATTTGAGTACCAAGAGGATGATTGGTTTGGGTGAAAACCTCAATGGCTTATACAGATTGGTGGTGTCTGCTGATTCCTTCAAACCTTCTTCTCATAGTTTCAATAAGAATTTGTCTGTTTCTTGTAATAATGTTTCTCAATCTTCTTTCAATGTAATTCATGCTTCAGCCTTATGGCATTATAGATTGGGACATCTCTCTCACCAGAGATTGTCACATATGCATTCTATGTACCCTTCAATTTCCTGTAATAATAAAGATGTTTGTGACATATGTCACTTGGCAAAGCAAAGAAAACTGCCCTTTACTCCAAGCATTTCTATTGCTTCTGCTAAATTTGAATTGCTCCATTTTGACATTTGGGGTCCTTTAGCCATTCCTTCTGTCCATAACCATAAATATTTTCTCACCATTGTAGATGATTTTAGTAGATTTGTTTGGATCATTCTACTTAAAAGTAAATCTGATGTATCCATTCATGTTAAGAACTTCATTACCATGATTCATACCCAATATAACATCACACCTAAAACTGTTAGGTCAGATAATGGTCCTGAATTTCTTCTCCCTGAGTTTTATGCCTCTAAAGGTATTATTCACCATAGGTCTTGTGTTGAAACACCACAACAAAATGCCAGAGTTGAAAGAAAACATCAACATATCCTTAATGTGGCAAGAGCTTTATTATTTCAATCTAAACTCCCTAAACAATTTTGGTGTTATGCAGTCAGTCATGCTGTGTTTCTTATCAACAGAGTTTCTACTCCTTTACTTGACCATAAAACACCCTATCAACTCTTATATGATTCTTTACCTGACCTGAAACTCTTTAAAGTTTTTGGTTCCTTGTGTTATGCCTCAACTCTTATGTCTCACAGATCCAAACTTGACCCTAGAGCCAGAAAATGTTGTTTCTTAGGTTACAAGTCAGGCTTCAAAGGTTCTGTCCTTTTTGATCTACACTCTAAGGAAATTTTCATTTCTAGACATGTCATTTTTCATGACAACATTCTTCCCTATCCATCTTCTTCTCATCAACCTTCAGATTACTTTCCCTTTGACTCACATCCTTCAGACTCTTCCCATGACTCTCCTGAATCCACCTTTGTTGATTCTCACATTGAATTTCCACAACCATCCTCTTCCCCTCCTATTATTGATACTTCCACTCAACCTTTACAAAGAGTTTCTTCCAGATGCAGACAGCCACCACCACATCTTAAAGATTACATATGCCAATCATCTGCATCACCTTCTTTTCTTACTAATAAATCTGTTTATCCTATTTCCCATTATTTGTCTTATAATAAATTGTCTAATGATCATCTTCATTTTGCTTTGTCTCTTACCACTCACACTGAGCCCAAAACATATACTGAGGCTAGCAAATTTGAATGTTGGAACAAAGCCATGGAGACTGAACTCTCTGCTCTTGAACAAACTGGTACTTGGAAATTGGTTGATTTACCACCAGGAGTCAAACCAATAGGCTGCAGATGGGTGTACAAGATCAAGCATCATGCAGATGGTTCCATAGAAAGATTCAAGGCACGTTTAGTTGCTAAAGGGTACAATCAAATTGAAGGTTTGGATTACTTTGATACATATTCACCTGTTGCCAAACTCACAACTGTCAGACTCATTATTGCTTTGGCCTCTATGCATCATTGGTTCATTCACCAACTTGATGTTAACAATGCTTTCCTTCATGGTGAGCTGCAAGAAAATGTGTACATGCAGCTTCCACCAGGTGTCAAATCCTCCAAACCAAATCAGGTGTGCAAACTAATTAAATCTCTCTATGGATTGAAGCAAGCAAGCAGAAAGTGGTATGAAAGATTGACTTCTTTACTTATAGCTCAAGGTTTCAAGCAAGCAAATTCAGATCACTCTTTGTTCACCAAGTCTTCATCTGAATCATTCACTATCCTCCTTGTATATGTGGATGACATTATTCTTGCTGGGAACTCACTTTCTGAATTTCAATACATCAAAGATATTCTTCACAGTTCTTTCAAAATCAAAGATCTTGGACAGTTGAAATATTTCCTTGGTTTAGAGGTTGCTCATTCTAAACAAGGCATTTCCTTGTGCCAAAGAAAGTATTGTTTAGACTTGCTTGCTGATTCAGGTCTCACAAACTCTAAACCAGTCTCCACTCCTTCAGATCCTTCTATCAAGTTACATAATGACTCCAGCCCCATGTATGAAGACATATCCTCCTACAGAAGATTGATTGGGAGACTGCTGTACTTGAATACCACTAGACCTGATATCACTTTCATCACACAACAATTGAGTCAATTCCTCACAAAGCCTACACATATCCATCATGCTGCTGCCATGAGAGTCCTCAGATACCTCAAGAGCTGTCCAGGCAAAGGTTTATTTTTTCCCAGAGATTCCACTCTCCAACTTCTGGGTTTTTCAGATGCTGATTGGGCAGGATGTTTGGATTCTAGAAGATCAATATCAGGCCAATGCTTCTTTTTGGGCAAATCACTTATCTCTTGGCGTACTAAGAAGCAGTTGACTGTCTCAAGATCCTCTTCAGAGGCTGAATATAGAGCACTTGCAGCAGCCACTTGTGAACTGCAGTGGCTTCTCTATGTCATTCAGGATTTGCAACTTTCATGCATCAAGCCACCAGTCATCTATTGTGACAATCAAAGCGCCCTCCATATTGCAGCCAATCCTGTTTTTCATGAAAGAACCAAACATCTTGAGATAGATTGTCACTTGGTTAGAGAGAAGCTTCAAGCTGGTGTCATGAAACTGCTTCCTATCACATCTCAGGACCAAATTGCAGATTTTTTCACAAAGTCTTTGCTTCCTCAGCCTTTTCATCTTTTACTATCCAAGCTGGGATTGGTAGACATCTACCAACCTCCACCTTGTGGGGGGCTATTGCATAATGAAGATAATAGTAAAGACACTAGTGATAATAACCCTAGTTAGAGTTAGCTTGCGCCCCAAGTTATCTAGGGATAGTTAGAATACAACTTGTATATGATAGATATTATGGACATTCACTTGTCTATATAAGTTGTACTCTTGCTTCATTCACATGTAATGAGAATTAATTCATTCATTTGTTTCATTCATAATAAATACAACTTTCATCATTCCCAATACAATATAACACTAAATAATACTACTTTTATCATTCCCTATACAATATATTTCACTTTCCCCTTTATTTATACATTTTTCTTAATATGTGTGGAAAACAAAATTGTGTCAATTAAATTGGGACGGAGGTAGTATCAATTGTACCATCTAATTAATAAATTTAATTTGTATATTTTTGAAATATGCACCAAATAACTTCATTGTGCCACTTTTTGTAGGCTATTTTCTAAAATATCCTTATAAATATCTACTTGATATGATTTGATTAGTTGGTTGCACGGGTAATTTCTTTTACATGTCTGATACATAAAAATTGTTTAATAGAGTACTAATTGCATAATTTCCAATTTAATATCTTTCATATTTATTGTTCTAGTAATAGTACTAATAATAATGAAGAATATTTTCGTTCTGGATTTAACTCCACAATTGACATATTTCCTTGCTGAATTCATTTCAATTTCTGAGCTATATAAACTATTGCTCTCTCATTCATGTTTCATCACTATCATCGTTGGAAGTTCAAACCTAAAGCCTTCTATGTTCCAAATCTCATTGTTTCACACTACTTACTCCGATCACATTTTTAGTCTCAATTCTACTGATGATTCCTCGTGTTTCTATTGTTTATCGTTTTTTTATTACTTTGATATGTTTTGCTATATATTGTGATTAATTATTTTTATTTTGTTGAATAATTTTACCTTGCATCAATGTTTCTGTTGTATAGCATTATAATATTTGCTTGAAATACATTTGATTTGCAAAACTTTAAGCACATGACAAGACATAACATGACACATTATAGAACTCCATAGAAGAGAGATAAAAATATAGTATTTTTTTTCGTTTGAAAATAAAAATTGTATTTTAATATATTTCATAGTTTGTACATGTATAAAACGTTGTTCATGGTTTAATGAGAGACAAAATTTCTTGTTCGGTCCTATGAGTAGTTTATAGTTTCTAAATCAAATAAAGTAAAAAAAATCGTTTAGTCCTTTTTATTTAGAAAAACAAAAACACCCCTAGTCCCTAGAGTTATATTTAGGGATAATTTCATTTTTTTAATCATGTTTTGCTGCATATTTTTTTAGAAGTTCACAATATGTTTAAAAAGTGTATACAAATCATGTAATTTTTTTTTTTTTTTGATTCATTGGCAGAAACGTTTGTTTTATTTACTGTTAGCTAATGATGGCAACTCCTAGAAAAAAAGCCTAATACAAATTGGTCTTAAAATCACTTTTTATAAAGACTTAGATGAAGAGATTCCAACTATTTTTAGAGAAATGATGTTTGGAGTTTGGACAGACCATATTGTTTCAGTATTTTGTTTGGAGTTTGTATCCAGTTAACTGGAGCACGTGTGGTGGCCCAGAGAATTAAAATCAAGGTCTTGAATTTTGTGTATTGTCGTCAGCCGTAGAAGTTTCGAGGATATGGAAACAGTAGCTGTCAATATAATATTAAAGATTCTTTTCCCAGCTTACTAGTACTTGCTTCTCACAATAACTACGAAGGTTTTAAGCTTCTTTTAAACAAAGAAGTAGCTTCTTCAATTAACGAGGTGGGGATTTGGTATGGTCGACAAAACGGTTCTACAGAAATTGTTCCTGAGCACAAAATGCCTTTGATGGTTGCTGCTACTTATGAAGGTTATACTCTCGTATCATGATGTTTATGTGAATTTTGCTTGCGGGGTAAACAAAAGTACTGCCCTTCACTGTGCTGTTTCTGGTGGGTCTACTAATGTTGTTGATGCTATGAGGATTCTTATATCCACAGGTGCAAATGTTAGTTGTGTCGATAGCAATGGAAATCGTTCTGTTGATGTCATTGTTGTTCCTCCTAATATGCAAGGATTGAAAGAAGTTCTTGAGAAACTACGTTTGGATAATGCATCTGATAATATATTTGTTGGTGATTTCTCTATTTCGGCGTCTGTTGATTCTTCTAGTTCTGATTTTCTTGAAAATGGGATGTCTTTGCCATACACTTCTTCAGTGTCACGACCTTCTCCTGTGGTGGATTCAAAATTTACCGTGAAGAAACAATATCCAGTTGATCCATCATTTCCTGGTATAAAAACAGCATGTATGCAAGCGATGAATTTTGGGTGTTTTCTTTCAAGGTCATTCGTCGTTCCCGTGCACAATATCATGATTGGACTGAGTGTCCATATGTGCATCCTGGAGAGAATGCTCGGAGGAGGGATCGTAGAAGGTTCCACTACAGCTGTCTGCCTTGCCCTGAATTTAGGAAAGGGGCTTGTAGGCATGGAGATAAGTCTGAATATGCTCATGGAATATTCGAGTGCTGGTTACACCCAGATCAGTATCGAACATGACTCTGTAAAGAAGGGACTACTTGTAATAAAAATGTGTGTTTTTTCGCACATGGTGAAACGGAATTGAGGCCACTGCTTTCGTTAACTGGATCACGGCTGCTGCAATGAATTGTTTGGTCGGTTCACCCCCGTCAATCTCTTCCAGGAATCCATCTAATTTTTCCCAGCAGATGCCCCCTTTTGGAAATGGCATCTCATTCTCAAGTGCTGTTTGGGCACAACAAAATGTTTTAGGAAGCAATTTTCAATCTAGTCGGTTGGGATCTTCTCTCCGTGCTCGCGACATTCTGCCTGAAAACATCAATGTGTTGAGCTATTTAGATGGGCAGCAACACCTTATGAATGACCTGAACTTTTTCTCACAACCCGGTCCTAGTACTTGTCGGCCTAAGGCACTAATTCCATCAAATCTTGAAGACCTTTTTACTGCAGAAATTTTCGGCCTAAGGTATTCTGACCCAACAATGGCTTCTGTTTTCTCCCCTTCACATGAATCAGCTGCCACGAATAAGCTTAAACAGCTTGAAAACATGTTTTCACCTTCAAATACTGATATGCTGTCTCCCAAGAATGTTGAGCATGTTCAGTTACATGCTTCATTTGGTGTCCCATCACTTAGAAGTGTTGAACCAATATCCTCAATGAGCCCTCAAATGTCTCCATTTCCTCATCGCAAGAAACAACTGCAGAGTGTTAGTTCTAGGAACTTGGTTCCAAAATCCCTTCCTCAGTTGTTGGATCACCTACTGACCCATGGTCTTATTTGGGATCACCTAATGAGATGTTTGATTGGTCCGTAAATGGAGACGAACTAAGTCGCCAAATGCAGAATACATCCTCATTTGAACATAAAATAAACGAGGACGAAGAGCCTCATCTATCATGGGTCCAAGTCCTACTGAAGGAATCCTCACCTAAGATGATTAAAGAGAAGTGTGCATCTTCTGTCCCTATCACATCTTCTGCTAGATTGAATTCCAATTCACAAATTTAATCTATTTATCATTCGGTTTTAGGAGCTTGGCTTGAACAATTGAAACTGAATCAGCTTGTAGTCTAAGTTAATTTGACACTTCATATATCTTATTGAAATTGGAATTGGTGTATAAATTCTTAAGGTATATATATTCTTTTGGTGACATTTCCTGGAAGAAGACAACAAGGAAGAGAGGTATTGAAGGAAGCAGAATGGGCTACTGAGCTCATGAACCATATGTTATTTTTCCAATATATGAATAATAGTTTTTCATTCTATATTTTTGTAGATATTTAATTTTAACTGATATTTTTTTTTTTTTTTTTTACATTTTCTCTTGTAACAAGTAGAATTTGGATGGACTGTTATAAATTGAGCAAGTAATTTTGATGGACCATTTCTACCTACAGTGTTACTAACAAAATTTTTTAACAGCTTAAAACAGAAGGCACGATACAAATTCCATAATGATTTCCAATCTTTATTACAGAAAAATCATAAGACAAAATTTCTCTATTCCCAAATTTTAGTGTATCATGTTCAAAGCATCCCCTCCTCAACTAACTTCTGATCATATTTACTGGTCAATTTATAACGATAATATAAAGTTTGTTGAAAGACTAATAACCTGTTAGGTACTAATATGTGTTTCTCAAAACCATTGTGGGTTTTCATGTCGACGTGGAAGCTGGAATTTGATGTTTCTACGAGAAAAATGCCATTGGGACGCGTGAGTGCTATAGGAGACACGGAACTAAATAACTAATCTTTCAAATTGTGGTTATAGTATGAGTTCCTTGGAGAAATAGAAATTTCCTTAACTCGAAATGTGTGTGATTTTACTTGATAGAAACAAGCATCAATTTATAAAGGGTTAATAGTGTTTTACCCTGTAATATAGGTCATTTTCGGTTTTCCCTCCTGTAATTTTTTTTTTATTTACCCCCTTTAAATTTTTTTTTTCGGAATACCCCTAATAGGTCATTCAAAAACCAATTTTTATTTTTATTTTTTCCAGAAATTTTAGTTTTTGAATGACCTATTAGGGGTGTATTCCGATTTTTTTTAGAGGGGTAAATAAAAAAAATTACAGGGGGAAAACCGGAAATGACCTATATTACAAGAGGTAAATCACCATTAACCCATTTATAAATTATTTTGATATATATAAATACATCAGAGTTTACACACTCATAATCTAATAGGAAGTAAAATCTTCTAAATACAACAAAATTCATCAAACTAAGCACTTAACACATTATAGGATGCAGACCATAACAAGTTTTATTGGAACTGTCCAAAACATAATATTACAAAATATAATGAAAGTATGCATATAAAGGCCAAAAACATATGATTATTATCAAAGAAAGTTACATTGCAAATAGATATACAGTGGAGATATGATTGACAAACACTAACGCTAAATTTGATTGTATTTTTCCAAGGGCGGGTTGAAAAGGTTAAAAGTGTTGCTAAATTATTGCAATGTCATTCCAAGATATCTCAACTTCAATATGAGTTAGCAATTTACAAGGCTGAAGCAGCAGAGTTGGATATTGTGGCTCAGGGAACTGATTTCAACAGTGTTATTGGGATTTTGTTCTGTTACGTTTTAGAGAATTTGGCTTTGGCTGGTGGAATTGTAATCAACATAAAAATTTGGTTTGTAGTTTGTTATGTGTTAGAGATTTTATGAATTTGGTTTTGGCTGTTGAATATAGTTCTGTTATGTACATCTAGAATTTTGTGACATATAATAACAAATAATTTAGTTTGTTCAAAATTTTGTGTGACTTATGCACATTTACTTGGGACAATCCTTCTGGGATTGCTCAAATTTTAAAGTTGGTTTGGTAGCAATTCAAGTGCTCGCTTATGGTGTTGTGTGATTGCTAGATGGATTTTGGTTTTTTTATTACCTTCTTGCTATCTCTTCCTTTAATCCTCTAGGATTTAGAAGATGTCGGTGGTGCTTGTATCTCTTCTTTTCTTTTTGTAATATTTATTTCTTTGCCATTAAAAGAATTAGTGTGTTAACCCGTACTCCCTTAGGGAGAAATTTGTCAAAATAATATACTATTTTAACAATTATTTATTGTGTTTTAATAATTTATTTCATAGCATAATTATAGAATAGAAATGCTATATCTACAAAATATATAAATATGTAAAACCCCCTTAAAAAATGTAAAATAGAAAGAAACACATTGTTTCTTATCCCTACCATACTTTCTCTACATTATTTATCAAAAAATAAGATTTTCTATGTTGAATCTAAAACGGTGCATTTCCCAAAAACAACAATTGTGACCGAATCTATCTGTTTATATTTCTTCGAATAAATATTTAATAGTAATCAAATTTAAATAGGCCAAGTTTACTTAACAAAAAAAAGAGCCACGTTTATAAGTTTCTTAAATACATCCAATACATTATTCTATGTGTATAGGTATGCAACTTAAATTTTAATCAAATTTAAATAAGCCAAGTTTCACATAAGTACAACTTTTGTAAAAAAAAAAAAAAACAAATAAATACAACTACACCATTTTATCTTATAACAACGATATACGACGGTGGCGGCAAAACCAAGATGAGAGGAAAAGGGGTGATGAAAGGATGAGGAGATAGAGGGTCGGCGGTGGTTGGTGAAAGCTAACAACGACGAGAGGAGCAGGCAAAGGAAGGAATACATTAAAAGGAAACATGTGTTATTTTGTTCTTTTTTTTTTATTGAAAAAACGTCTTTCTCTTTTTCACCGAAGTTCTAAATAATCACTTACAAGGCGACAATTTGTTAAATACCCTATTCTAAATTATATATACTAGCGAAAAGACGAACACATTTTTACTATGCTAACGCAATTAAATTATGAACGGTATTTTATATCAAGTTTTGATTTTGATTAAAATTATAAGTACAAATATTTGTGACTTTCAAATTGTAATAAACCAAAAAAACCATGTTTATCTTTTTCAATAACAACAATATTTTAACAAATATAATATAAATCCTTATCTTTTTAAATACCATCAATAATATAACATTAAGATAGTCTGTCAAAAACAAAAATATAACATTAAGAAACAAAAATTTGTTGAAGGGTATAATTGAAAAAAAAAATATAACATTAAGAAACGAAAATTTGTTGAAGGGTATAATTGAAATTATAAATTATTTAGCCCAAAAATCCCTATCCCCTTTAGATATAATATTGATAATATTGTTCGGGATATTTCCTATTTTAATGTGATTTAATTTTTTAATTAAATTTTAAAATAATAATATTATTAAAGGATAAAATAAAAAATAAAATAGTTTAAATGAATGGTTAAATAGGTAATGAAAAATCCAGTCCAAACCTATGTATTTTAAGCTTATTTCTTTATATATAGTATACATAAACTATTAATATCATGATTTAAATAAATTTTACAATAAATTTGTAATTCTAACATATATAATGTTCATTCTCATATGACATGCATGACTCAAAGATCCATATTTAATACACAAAGAGTGAGGAAGATATGCATTCTTTGAAATTTATATTGGTGGTTCGTGCATGTAGTTGACAATATTGTTTGTGGTTGAAATGCATGACTCCAAAAGTTGTGTTTAATTCATGAGAATGAAATAAAATCATTTATGTGTGATTTATCTAATATTCAAAATTGATTTTTATTTTATTTTAAAGTCAATGATAAATTACTTGTGTTTTTTATCTTTTGTTTAATTAATAAAGCACACATTATCTAAAGTTTGGTAGATTTATTAGTTCACCTTTTTAAATGTTTTAGTAACTAATTTCTTAGTATGATTTAAATTATTTACTCTTTTTATTGCGTTAAATTTTGAAAATTATGAACGGTGTTTTTTTAATGAAATTTTGATTTTGATTAAAAGTATAAATATAAATGATTGTTACGTTCAAATTAAATCTAAACAAACTAATCATGTTTATCTATTTCAATGACACCAACAATATAACCAAAAAAATAATAATCTAAATTCTTATCTTTTTAATGACACGAACAACAATAATTATTATAGAAAAAGTTGTTTTAAAGTATAATTGGGATAATGAAAAAGTCAGGCCAAAATCTTATACATACTCGATCTAATTTCTTACACTTTTAAAATCATAAAAGAAAAAAATTGGACATATATTCATATTGTGTTTGTTGCACCGCCTTAAGGGTCGATGCCTGAAGGAACACGCCAATATCAGTGCACCGTATTACATTCAAGCACGCCTCCGCGCGACGATCACTATATCACATTTCCTTTAACTGTTCACTAATCACACGCCGCAAAATCCGAAGACAATTATTCTCACGCGTGCCTATATTAGAGTGACTTAGCTTCACTCTCAAGGTAGGATTCACTTTTCACAACACTTTCTACACATTCTTTCTCAGTTCCATTACTGACTTGAGCATTGGAGTGTTAACGTGCCTGCAGGCACCTTCCGTCCCATCGCGAAGACTCTTCACCACCGTATCGCATCACATTTCGCCACTGTTGCCTCTCATCCATCCTCACCGGAAAAATCATTTGGTGCTAGAAGGAGGGGATCGTTCGCTAACTGCCACGGTCTAACGATCATCCATCGTAACCATTTTCTGTTACAAGCTCCTCCGTCGTAACTTTTTTCAGTTACACGTTCCTCGACCGCAACGGTTGACAATTACTGCTTCATCCACCAAAGTAATGGCCGAAACTTGTAGAAGTGCCACAAAGAGTCGTTCCTCCACTGCGCAAGAATCACGTCTTGCGATTCAAATCCTCCAAGATGGAACAATTCCAATTCTCGAACCGGTGAATCAAGGAGGAAACAGAAATGACGTTGTGCTCAATTCAACGATCGACGCTTGTCTTTCCCCAACAATGGACACACCGCTCCTTCCTCCACCTCCTCCGCGAACGGAGGATGTGCCTCTTCCTCCATCTCCACCGCGCACGGAGGACGTTCCACTCCCTCCGCCGCCAGAGACGAACGAAATCTTGACGAATCTGGTGAACTTGCTCCAACAGCAAAATAACAGACTCGAACACGTGGAAAGAAATTAAGAAAAGATTCCGACGAATATTGTTACACAGATTGAGGTTGCTTAGCTAAACAAACTCCACGGAACACCGATATCAGTAGATGACGCCGCTTCCGTTCCGGCAAACCGTCGCAAAGGCGATAGAAAGCCTCCTTAAGATTCCGACAAATAAAAAATAAGTTAATCCACTCACCGTACTCATTGCGGTAAGCCTTCAAGCCACCACGGAGGGAAATACTCTCTCCCACACCGAAACCACCAAAGGAAGGAGGATTATTCCCGGGAACGTCGCCGCCAGGACCGCCGTGAAAGTCCTTTCACCTGAAAGACGAAGGGGTGTCCTATCTCTCCAGGGACGGTGAAGTACAAGCTGCTCTTCATGACACTCCACTTGGTCTGGGTTTGAACTTCAGCACCTCCACATGTGTGTATGTGTGTTTATAATGATTTTCCCATTTTGTCTATCTTCCAAAAAAAGTGTCAACCCATTTTAATTTTCAATACAATAATTTTTACTACTTTTTGAGTTTATTAATGCTCTGTCGAATGAGTTAAGATCCTCTCCATTTATTATTCTCTCCATTTCATCCATTTGGAGAGATATAGACACACAAAAAAATCGAAAAACTAAAAAGTAATTAATGATGGTAAGACCTCCTTAATAGTAGGACCCAGTATCTATTTTATGTGTCTATCTCTCTCCAAATTGTATACTCCATTTATTATACCAAATGAAGAGGATCTTTACCCCTGTCGAATACAATTATTTTATACATGTTGTGTCGTCAAATCAAATTAATGAGTATGACAACTATGTTTATCATAAGACAATTTTTTTTAACAGCTCAAAACCAAAGGCACGATACAAATTCCATAATGATTTCCAATCTTTATTACAGAAAAATCATAAAACAAATTTTCTCAGTTCCCAAATTTTAGTGTATCATGTTCAGAGCATCCCCTCCTCAATTAACTTCTGATCATATTTACTGGTCTATTTGTAACAATAATATAAAGTTTGTTGAAAGACTAATAACCTGTTAGGTACTGCGTTGTGTTTCTCAAAACCAGGTTTTCACGTTGACGCGAAAGCTGGAATTTGACGCTTTTGGAGATCACGACAAAAATGCCATTGGGACGCGTGAGTGCTATAGGAAACACAGAACTAAACAATCACTAATCTTTCAAATTTTGGTTATAGTATGAGTTCCTTGAAGAAATAGAAATTTCCTTAACTTGAAATGTGCGTGATTTTACTTGATAGAAACAAGCATCAATTTATAAATTATTTTGATATATATAAATACATCAAAGTTTACACACTCATAATGTAGTAGAAAGTAACATCTTCTAAATACAACATAATTAATCAAACTAAGCACAAAACTCAGAGTAGGATGCAGCCCATAACAAGTGTATAATTGGAACTGTCCAAAACATAATATTACAAAAATATGATGAAAGTATGCATAGAGGCCAAAACATAAGATTATTATTAAAGAAAAGTACATTGAAAATAGATATATTGTGGAAATGTGATAAGATAAAGATGGAATTCATAGCTCCATATGGATCTTAGATGCTGAAAATTGATGCAGAACACAACATATACTCCCAAAGAGTAAAAGATATATTCTATGGCAATGAGTTGGCTCTGAGATAGCTCCAAGGTCCAGTTGCTGTTCCCATCCTGCATTTACATTTTAGAATACAAATTAACAAAATAAAACCCTAGAGATGGATTAAACTATAAAGTAATGTCATATGAAAAAAGTTTTATTTGATTAAAATGCTACATTTTCATGATTAGATTCAAACTCGAGATCGTTCATTAGTTAAGCAGGTACGAGTCGAACTATGGGGAAAGATTGTACCTCCATATACCAGCAAACATACGAAGAATCATATAGATGGTTAGTGCAATCCATATACCGATGAATTGTTTGCTCCTATAGAGAAAGAATTCTGCAACAATGCTTACAACCGACACCATGACCTAAATAAAGAGAGTAGCAAAAATATTTCTCAGTAACATAAATTTGAAAATAACAAAAATATTGTATCAATTAAGAAAGATGATCACTTACTAAGGAGTAAGCAGAATATGCAAAATCAGAAGATCCATAATTCACACCATCAAATACAAAGGCCAATGCATTGATTGGTTGTGTTGCAGCAACAAACTGGTGGATTAATTAAATTAAATTACATCAAGATAAAAATCATAGAAAAAAGACAAATTTAATTTCCATTAAATTTTGTTTAAGGGATATTATGTGTATATATACCGGGATTCCAATTTTAATTAGATGCACAACATTAACATCCTTTGAAAAGATTCCTGCTCCAAAGTAAAATCCAACTCCAACAAGCACAGAGAGTCCCATTCCTAATACAAAACTCATTTGCAGTGCTCTTGTTGCTGCAGCTGTTGTCTTTTTGTAGTCCTTTTCAGTAAAGGAACATGCTAGTATTGCCTGTGAACAATGAAAATTATTGATTTTTTGTATATACAAATGCATAATGTTTAAGTTAAATTAATCATTGAGAAACTGATTTCTATTTCTATTTTTGAAATATGATGACACATATAACATGACACTGATACACCAACATTGATAATAATTTGAAAAAATGAATCAATTGAATGTAAGTACAGAAATCGGACACGTCTTTAATTAGGAGTGTATACATTTGTGACACGCTAGTATGTATCTTGAGACTTTGATCATTTTGGAAGTTTATGAGACTAACCCTAAGACCCGACTTCTAAGTGTTTTTTTTTGTCGGGATTCCTCCCACCTACACAAGTGTAGTGTGCATTGTCAACTTAGCCACATCCATTAGGTTTGTGTTAAATTAATGACAAAATTTACCTGCATTTTCTTTTGTATATTTTGTGTTGTTCTTCATTTATCATACCATTTTGTCGATTATAACAAACTTTGCCAAAATTATATATAAATTTGAGAAATCATGGAGTATTAACACATACCTGAACAGCAACAGCCAAACCATCAGCAAGAAGTGATGATGTCAACCAGATTTGTAAGCAAGGTTGAAATGCAGCCATAGGAACTGAACCTAACCTTGCTGCCAATGATGCTGCAAAGGTCATACAGAATGTCACTGCTACTACTCTTGCCAACAATAAACCACCTGTAGTCAACAACCATGAAATTAGAAACAACAAAATCCAACAAAATTAATGCAAGTTAAGTTTCCTATAATCATTTACCAATGTTGTATATGGAAAAATTGGTAATAAAATAATGGAAGAGTTTAATTCGTATACATATGCACCATCGGTGTAAAAAATAACACGCGCAACAAATTACATAGTCACTATGCCACTTTACTATATATGTTGAGTTTAAACATCTTACCATTTTTAAGAAACCGGAATATCTGCAAATCCTTAAGGCTTGGAGGTAGGAGATACACCTTTTTCATTAATAAAATTAAGAGGACGAATGCCATCAAGTACCTATAAGGATAAATGAACATTTTGTGAGATATAGTTATAAGTAGAAAAGTGTAAATTAGTTAATGTTCAATCAAATTCATTTATTTTATTGAAGTTTAATTGCTACATCAAACATTAGAATTCATTTAAAATGAGAGAAACTTAAAATTTGACTAGTGAACGAGTTTTTCTTATAAATTGGGCACAAAAACATAAATCAACCAAATTCAAGTTTTTTTTTTCCTTTGGCAAGTCAAGCCTAAACTTCAAGTATGTTCAACCGTAACAAAGAATTATTCACCAACATTATATTATAATTAATCTTTGTTAGTATCATTATGAAAGTGATATATAAGACTTACTGAGAGAAAACATGTGAAATAGCTGCACCATTGAGTCCCAATTTCAAATAAAAGATGAGTATTGGGTCCAATATGACATTCAATGCATATCCCGAAACTGCATAAAATCCAATGATCAAAGGAACAAAGTCAGCAAAAATATTTGAATATGAAAATGAAACAAGATATTTATTTTTTATTTTTTCTTTTAAAAATATGGAACAATATATTGATCTCACTTGTATGCATATTATTGCTCATATTTATCATACTATTTGTGAAGGCATTCAATTAAAATTGTAAAAAAATTTAAAAAAGTAAAACATATATTTGAACTCACGGATGACATATAAAGGAGTTGTTGTATCTTTGAACCCTCTAAAGATTCCTTGCATTGCCAATGAGAGAAGAACAGCAGGAGAACCAAATGCTCTCAATCTTAAGTATTTCACTGCTGGTTTTAGCATAGGAGAATCCTATTCAAAATCAAAGTAGTTACATTGTAATTTGTTCTATACATAGAAGAAATATACACACCATATTATATTTTTAGCATAAGTGCCAACAATACTTGCTCTAACACCATATTAAAAAGTTTCGCATAAGTGAAATGATCTACAAGAATTTCATCAAATAAAAAAATGTTGAAAATATAGTGTCAGAGACTTTTCTGACTCAGAGTATGGATTGCAAACACTTTTTTACTTCCTCGCTTCTTTATTATTTGTCACATTTGTAGATTATTTTAATTTACTTAATGTTTTTAAAGTTCAATGCAACATTAATAATTGTTTAATCAATTAGTGTACCTTTAAATATTTATTGCAGAGTAAAAAATAAATAAAACAAAATAATAAATAATTACAAATATTAGAAAGGAGAAAGCAATTTTTTATTAAATGTATTAAAATTTAGATAAATAATGAAGATATTAACTCACATGTTTTATACCCATGGCAGCTAATAGAAGTTTAGCTCCAAATATAAGTATTGCAGTTTGAATTAGGCCAAGCATTGTGCCAAAAAGGAGTGCTGTTGATGCTGAAGCAATGTGTCTCTTCTTTTTTCCAACTTTGTCTTTACTCTTGTTTTCATTTGTAATTGAGGAATGCATGCATCTATTTGTTTTGGAATCTAAAAAGTACATATATATCATAATTAAGTGAATAGTTAGAGTCTGTTTGGTAAACCACAAAAAAGAGCTTTTAGCTCTTAGCTTATAGCTTATAAGCTCATTTGACAAAAAAAAGCTCTGTTTGGTAACACTTTTTGACCATGAGCTTATAACTTATTTCATGAGCTTATAAGCTATTTTTCAGAAACTATTCTAAGTAGTGTTTGAGCTTATAGCTTTTAGCTTCTCATTTTTTGTCTCATTTTTACCCTTATCAATTTAACAAAATCCATATTTACCCTTTGTAATAAATAACTACGTTGAAGAAAAACATGACACTTTTAATCCCAGATTTCACTTTAACTAAATATATATGCTCACGCTTTTATTTTTTTTTACAAAATATATGCTCATGTTTACAAAAATAAAAACTACATTTTTCCTTAAAAAAAATATATGTTACGTTTACCTAAATAAATCATATTACGTTATGTTTAATTTTGTTTTTAAGTCTAAAAACAAAATTCTGTTTGATTTTCGGTCAATACGATTAATTTTGTTTTAGAGGGTAACAATTATTTTTTTAAAAGGTTTTGTTTAATTTTTTTTATAAAGTCTAAAAACTGAAATAAAATCAATTTTAAATAAAACATTAGCCAATTTTTGAATTTAAAAATAACATATGAAAGACATATTAGATTAATATGTTTAAACTATGAAATTTTAAATATTTTAAATATCAATTGATACAAATTTTATAATGCATTAAAAATACCCTTTTATGTCATTTTATGTTTATAAGCTAGTTGAACCGCTAATTTTATCAAACACTTCAACTAGCTTATCAGTCATCAGCTAACTTATCAGCTAAAAGCTATCAGCTATCCGCTATTTTTACCAAACAGAGCCTTAACATGTTATTGGGTTTAAAAGTATATAACATACTCAAATATACCCCTTGTACTTGTATTCTTTTATAAGCTATCACAAAAAGTTCATTTATTTTGTTTAAAACATGAATTAATTTAAAGGCATGTTAAGAAAGAAGAATTTGGATTTGGTACAAATGGTTAAAGTACACACTTGCAACATTAAGCATCTCGGACCGTTGGATCTAAATCGAATAATTGTTTCGTGTTTGAATTCTATTCAAATATTTAAAGTTTAAATTATTTTCTTTCGATCTTGATCTTACGATAAAAAAGGTTCGCATCAAATGTATATTTTTCCTACCAAAGAAAATTCGAATGTGAAGAGATTATAAAGAGAAAGCACATACCATCTTCAACATTTGTGTCATTGTTGGCAGCATATTTTTCAACATCAATATTCTCTTTGTGTGTCTCTCCATTTTCTATGTCTTGAAGTAACTGATCCTTAGGGGGTTCAATTATTTCACTTAACTTAGCATCATCAATATTTTTGGATGCTTGGATATTCATTCTTTCAATAGTATCTTCCTCAGCTACAAAGGAAGTTGTAATACTAACAAGAGGAAATATGGTAATCCTTGAAGCTTGGTTGAACAAAGCAATGGAAACTCCTGCTGCAGCAAGTTCCACCGGTCCTAACCACATGAACAAATAACAAAGTTATATTTATTTTTTTGTCAAAAAAAAAAAAACAAAGTTGTATTTTTTTTCTTCCCTTTCTATAAGCAAAATTTTATTAAAAGGGAAAGAAAAAGAAAAAACAGAAACCCAGGGGACGAACAACAAAACTCATGAATAAGGACAAACAAAAATAAACATAAAATATATAGGAAGACTTTATGACAAAAATCTCAATTTAGGAAAATGGAGAATATATTCGTCCAAGTGAAGTCTAAGTGACTTTATCATCAGCCTCCATAAACTTGGTTCGAGACCCGGCACCGAGAGAAGTCTAAGTGACTTACTAAACACTAGAAAAAGTTGAAATAAAAAAAAAAGTAAAATGAAAAAAAATAACATTTGTTGTCAAATTTGATATCTCAAATAGTCATAGATAGAAGTACAAATGAAATTGTTCATGTGAACTTAACTCAATTGGTATGGAAACATTGCATAATATATATAGGGACTGTTCGAACATCGGACTTTTCGCTTATTCACATATTTAGCTAGTAGGTAGACAACTTGACAAAAAAAATTACAAATGGATTTTATTTTGTTCGTCTCTTCTTTAATTTCCACATTTTATACACCAAAATGTAAAATTCCAAAAATAGTCGTCCTTGTCGATAATAAATTAATTTCAAAAGTTATCAAAATAACAAAGTACTTTTACTATAAACTTCATTCAAAATCATAACTTTATGGTGCAGCCAACTTAGACCGTAGATTAAGAGTGATGATTTTCTCTCTCTTAATCTAATCGTCTATAGTTGGTTTTATCATAAAGTGAACTAGTTACAGAACTAGTTAGTGTATATGCTTAGTAATCCTTATGTTAGGATCCTCTAACCATGAGTAAGAGATGGAGAAAAGCTATGAAATTAGATGGAGAATGAAGAGATAAAAATACCCAAGTGGCCTATGAAAGCTGTATCAATAAGAGAAGCAAGAGGATCAGCAGCAACAGCTAATGCTGAGGGTAATGCAATCCCTAATATCTCCCGAGAAAGTGCATCTAGCTTGAAGACAAGTCTACAATCACAATAGAAGAAATTAAGTATTAGTGTATTCATATTTATTACAAGTATTAGTATTCATAAAACCATGGAATTTGGTTTCACTTATGAATTAGAAGTTTTATGTAAACACTTTTCAAAATGAGTCTTACGACTCTCATAATTTAGTGAAATTCACATAAATTTTATTCAAATTCAAAGCGTGGCGGAATGGGTGTTAGATAATACTATCATTAGCTCTACGAGCAATTTATGGAGTCAATTTTTGAGACCATACCATGTAATGTTTTCCTATTAAAATTACATGAGTGTGCTTTTGAATAAAATAAAAATTCTGCTTATGAAATATACACAAAACATGGGATAAATATATAGTAAACCTAAAATATTAATGAACTCATTGTTTGGTTGGATGTAAAGGGAAAGGAGGAAAATTGAATAGTGAAAATATATTAAGAGACCACTCTTTTGAGGGATTAGTTTAATTGGCACAATAATGCTCCTATGTAAGGGACTCTAATATGAACTGACATGCTACAACAAATTTTATTAGTGTTTCGTAAAAATGGAAAAATCATTTGTAATAATATTCGGGTTGCTCAATAATAACAATTAAAAACACATATCCTTTCAAAAAAAAATAAATTAAAAACACATATTGTCACGAGAAACATAACTCATCCGACATGTATATTGCATTATGCATGAGTTAGAGTTCGAACTCCGGATCCTCCACATATTTGAACATATATTTATATCTATTCATTTTTATTTTTTGAAAATTGACCTATATTTATAGTTTTATATTAACATTAGAAGAAAAGAATATAGCAAGGGTCCTTTCAAAAAAAAAAAAGAATATAGCAGGGTAGTGATGACTATGTACGTATACGTACGTACCTTGCATCTTTGAAGAAAACGAAGAGAGACATTTTCAACTCTGCACTATTGATTTTTTTTTTTTTTTAGGAATGCACTATTGAATTCCTTAAAAAAAAAAAAAAAAAACTCTACTATTGAAAATCTCACACCAAGCAATTTGAAAATCTCTCACCAAGCAATTTGAAAATCAAGCGTAAGAGAGAGAGATATATATAGCAATAATGTGCTACCAGTTTGCGTTGAAATATGACAAAGCAGGTGGTGTATTTATAGGAGTCATTGCGATCGAAAAACATATATAAATAAATATACAAGCAATTATTTTGTCTTAATATACTTTTTTGAAGAATTTTTGTCTTACTAAAAGGGAGGCCACTTCTTCTTTGATCGCAAAAAGAAGGAGAAGGTCACTCATTATATTTTGCACATGATGAATATTACACAAAATAATTTAGAATTACTTTTTTTGGTCTTAAATTAAGTACTCCCTCCGTTTCAAAATGAGTGTCGTTTTAGGTGTTTACAAACATATTAAGAAATGCAATGATTAAGAGAAAGAGAATGATTATTTTACCAAATTATCCTTATTAACTATTGGTTAGTTTTAAAAATAATACTTTGGAAGTAGTGTGCGGAGTATTAATTGGAGGGTACAATTGAAAAGAAAAAGTTATTATTGCATTGGAAACTGAAAGCGACACTCATTTTGAAACAATTTTTTTTGGCTAAAGCGACACTCATTTTGAAACGGAGGGAGTATTTTGTTTTAAATGTTTATTTGTTTCGAATTATTTATACATACTAAGAAGTAAATGTTTGAATTCCGGCCGTTTAGTTACTCCCTTCTTTGGACAACGTAGTACTCAATTTATGCTGGTCCTGCAATAGTTGTTGTGAGAAGTTTCGTGTTGTTAGAACAAGAATGGTT
The DNA here is from genome assembly GCF_051527215.1 of Medicago sativa. Classification (NCBI taxonomy): domain Eukaryota; kingdom Viridiplantae; phylum Streptophyta; class Magnoliopsida; order Fabales; family Fabaceae; genus Medicago; species Medicago sativa. The sequence goes on along the minus strand of NC_140756.1, from coordinate 28,992,340 downwards.
CATACAATTCCTCTAAGGTTTTGATGATAACAAAGTATTGAAGAACAATTGGTATACTAACATATGTTCAAGTGTGCAGAATCAAAGAATGAATCTATCATTGAAGAATGAACACATGAAGAGCACCAGAAGGACAGAGAGAAGCCTAGAAGACTATGGTGGAAGATCTGCAGAAAGGTCAACCAGAAGTCAACGTCTTTAGAAGAATGATGCCTCACAGAAGCTAGAGAGTTACCTCAACTGATTCTATGAAGGACATCAAACTCAGAAGCTGACAGCCAGACTTGGATGACCCTCAAATTTTAGAAAATCCTGAAGGATTTGTCTTCTTATGTGAATTGTCCCAATCATAGTATCTGATAGAGCAGTTTAAAAGTGTTTTGTGTCTGCTTTCTCTCTCTATATCCCTTTATCTTTGTGTTATGTATTTATCCACTGCATTCAGACTGTGACCAGGCTTTTAACACTTAGAAAAAGAAACCACAAAAGCCAACACAAATCAACCATGACCAATTATGTTTTTCTCACCTTTCACGTGTTAGGTTATCAGCTTGTTTCATCAAATCATAAGTAGCATACAAAACTGTTTAATCCCTTTAGGTTTATATTCAACAAAGACGAAGGGTGGATTCAAAGGATTCCCTAATCATTGCTAATCATCTTAATCACAAACCCTAATTCTGCACTCAGGAGGGTAGTTCAACCCAGCAACCCTATTCAAATTTAATTAACTTTTACCGTTTAAAATAAGTTTTATTAATTACTAAATTGAACGACAATCTCTGTGAAGAACGATAAACTTACTACTTTATTATTTGTTACGATTTGATGCACTTATCAATTTCGTCTATCAGTGACATTCCTTCTGAAGACGACAAACTGGTTCAAAGTCTTCAGCTTCTGACATCACTTTTCAGAGGCTCCATCCTTCAGAGTCTTCATTTCTTCATATGCTTCTGAACGAAATTCTTATTCTGATCAGAATGTTGACTTTCTGGTTGACCTTTCTTCATATCTTGTTCAAAGTCATATAAGCTACTCCTTTGCTTCAGGTGCTACTTTATGCTTTCAGAGTCTTCATATTTCATGATCGGAACTTGACTTATGTCATAATTTAATTCTATAGTCCTGCAATATACACATTAGCATATCTAATAGGTCTTTTATTCCATTTTATCATCAAAACTTGAGAGGCATTATACAAAACTCATTTTGGTTCAACACAATTAGTATTATACCAAGGAACACTTGACTAATCCCTCAACACGGATATCTGTTGGTGTGGATGATTTATTTCCGTTAGAAAATTTATTCATACGTGACTCTATTTTCATGTTTTTATTAGGCACAAATTTTAGTCACATGATTAAACTTACCAATCATAAATCTTATTCATTGATTCTTCTATATTTATCAGTCACAAATATTAGTATAGTAGTTGAGGATGATTTATTATAGTTAGACATTTTGTTTATATGTGACTTTAAAAATATTAATAGCATGTTGTTTCGTGTATATATAATAGTTATTTTAAAAAGTTTATCAATGACAATGTATCATGTGCATTTTAGTTGATGATCGTTCAATATCATTGTAGAAATAAAGTGAGGTGATATCCTAAATAGTAAAAACGTTTTAGTAGGAACTATATTTTATAAATAACAGCTTATCGCGTGTATCAAAGTTAGTTTAATCAGTGACAACTTATACAATGCATTTAAGTTAATTCTGAAACTTTATTAGTTAAAACTTGTCAAATTCATGGTAGTTTTATTTATCAATGTCAACTTCTCTTGTGTATTTTATTAATGACAACTTGTCTCGCACTTGATATTTCTATTTAATTAATGTCAACTTCTCCCATGAATTTTAGTTATTTTTGAAATGTCAACTAGTAGAAAAGTTTTAGCAAGAATAACTATTTTTTCATAAATAACAACTTGTCCCATATATCCAATGTAGTTTAGTTAGTGACAGTTTATTCCTGTATTTGAGTTAATTCTAAAATTTTAGTCAAGGCCCACTTCTCCCATGAATTTAGTTATTTATGAAATTTTAGTCAATGCCCACTTATCTTGTGCATTTTAGTTTATGAGGGTTGAATTATGTCATTGTAGAATTGAAGTGAGATGATATTTTCAATAATATAAAAATTTTAGCAAGAACAAATTTTTTATAAATGACAACTTGTCCCGTGTATTGAAGGTAGTTTAATCAGTGACTGCTTATCCCATGCATTTGAGTTAATTTTGAAACTTTATTAGTGAAAACTTGTCAAGTATGGATTAATTTGATCAATGTCAACTTCTCTTGTGTATTATTTATTAATGACAACTTGTGTCGTGCATGATAGTTCTATTTAATTAATGTCAACCTCTCTGATGCATTTTAGGTAAAGAGGGTTCAATATTTCTGTAGTATTGAAACAATGTGATAGTATAAATAGTAGAAACATTTTAGTAGGAATTTTTTTTTCCACTTGTATAATAAATTTTTGCACTTCTTCAACCACCTCACCCACTCCTATTCCACCATCACCATCTTCATTTAAAGGATCTTCTTTACTTATATCGTATAGATAGTGGTCAATCAAATGGGTGATTTATATTTGTCACTCATAAATCATAGTCCATATATATATATATATATATATATATATATATATATATATATATATATATATCAGTCATAAATTTTGATCTTCTGTTATTTAATATTTATCTCTCCCAAATCATAGTTTAGTATTTGTTTTTAAATTTATCAGTCTCAAATCTCGGTCTTGTGTGTTTTTTAATATATATGTAACAATCGTAAAGCCTGGTCTCGTGTTTTTTAATATTTATCAGTCATTAATATTGACCTCTTCTTTTTCTCAATTTTTTCAAGAAAGAGTTTTTTATTTATTATTCATTAATAAAAAAAATTAAAAACGTGAAAATAAAATTGTAGAAAAAAAAATTGTTAGTGGGCTTAAAAGCCCAACCCACACATAAAAACACTTACAATCAACACAACTTCTCCTTTTTCTCTAACCCTAGCCGCCACCATCTATCACTTTCTGGTTGCTGATTTCTGCATTTCTTCTCCTCTCTCGAACAACCCTCCACCTTCTCTCTAATTTTTAACAAAATCATAAGATGATGATGATTATTATTATTATTATTATTATTATTATTATTATTATTATTATTATTATTATTATTATTATTATTATTATTATTATTATTATTATTATTATTATTATTATTATTATTATTATGATAAGATTATTATTATTGTTAAAATTGACCATCTATATATGCAATTTTTTTGTTCGTTTTAAATATAATCCTACATTTTAATTTACTTATTTGTTTTTTAGTTTTATTCTTCAATAAACTTTAGTTTAAATTATATTAAACTCGGCATATGTTTATCAAAATTAATATGAAATTTTCAATGCAGGTGCACTAAACAAAACATTGCTTCTTTTTTTGACAAAAAAAAAAAAACTAAACATTGATGTTTATGCGTGCTTGACGCCTAACTAATTAAAGTGTGCATGCATGCATGCTTCATTCGATATAGTCCGTAAACGTGTTCTCCGCTTTGTCAAACATTTATATTTCTACACCAACAACCAGTCAATCAAACCAAGGTGCACTATACAAGCAATTATTTTGTCTTAAAATATATATTTTTTTTAAGAAATTTTGTCTTACTAAAAGGGAGGCCACTTCTTCTTTGATCGCAAAAAGAAGGGGAAGGTCACTCATTATATTTTGCACATGATGAATATTACAAAAAATAATTTAGAATTACTTCTTTTTGTTTTATATTAAGTATTTTGTTTCAAATGTTTATTTGTTTTGAAGAGTAATGTGCTAGCAACACTCTCTTTTGAACACTCTCTCTAACACCCACTTTCTTATTGGTTTAAATCATTGTGGTCGGGTCTACACTTTGAAAATTGAACCCACACAAAATGGTGGAAAATACAATGATTTCATCCCATAAAAGAGTGAGTGCTAGAGAGAGTGTTGAAAAGTGAGTGTTGCTAGCTAGCATTCCTCTTGTTTTGAATTATTTATAAGAATTACTTTAAAATGTCGACATAACTATAGTTAATTTTTTAACAATACCCACATGTTCTGGGCTATCCAAAAGCTTAATCTGCTACAAATTAGGACAATTTTTACACGTGTTTAAGTGAGTATAATCTCATTCTCACCTCGGATACGTCTCAATACACTACTAAAAAAACAGTGTTTTCGGACGGAATTTTGGGACGGAAGCTTATTTGTCTGAATTTTTCGGACGGATTTGAGACAGTTTTAAAGGAGCGAAATTTTCGTCCCAAATCCGTCCCAAAATCGTGTGAAATTTTTATGACATTTTCAAACAAGGATTTTTCCCACGAATTTCGCACGAATTTCCTTAAAAAAACAAATCTGTCCCAAAACCGTGTGAAATTTTGAGACAGATTTCGGACGGAAGGTTTTAATTCTATTTTTAATTGTGAAAATTCTATATCCTGCGTATCCACATCAAAATTTCCCTCTGTGTGTTGCTTCCTCTCATAACTAGCTTTACTCTTCCAACCCTAAAATCAATTTCACAGTCAATTTCTCAAACTCTTCAAGCAATTTCTTCCAAAAATTTGTACAATTTCTCAAGCTCTTCAAGGTTAGCTTCTCTTCTATTCTCTTCAGATTTGAGGTTCTCAGTTTTTTTTTTTTTAATTTCTCAAGCTTTTCAAGGTATTACCATTCACTCTCTCTATTATAATATGTGTTCTCTTCAACAAATCAACCATGTTCCCATAAACTTGTACCTGATTCTTGGTTTAATTTCAGGGTTTATTTTGTTTTATTTATTAGGGCTTTTAGTGTGCTTAACTACCTAGACCTGGATTCATGTTTGATGTTGAAATATATTGTGGGTTTTGTGCGTTTTTGCTGTTCCAATTGGGTGTATGTTGTGCTTTGTGTTTTATTGGCCTGTTCCAACAGTTACTCATTTTGTGGTTTGCGTTTTTGTGGTTTGCATTTTTGCTGTTCCTGAGTTGCTGTTTATCAGGACTATATATCTTATCAGGATCTTTGGCTAGATTTACACCCTTATGTATTCAAAACCGGAGTACTACAATGCTAATTTCTCGAATGGCGTTGAGATCTTTTAACAAAATAAAGTTGAACTATTGTAGTTTATGTTGAACTTTGTTGTGTTTTGTGCTGCTCATGTGTGATGATGGTCTTCAAACATTTGGTCTATTTTTAGAGTTAAAAGACCTTTTAGAATGTTTATTTGTTTATGTTTCTTGTTTTACATTCTTTTTTAGTTACTGGTTCTACTCACGACATTAAATTAAATTGCAGGAAAGAATTGTTGCTTCAACGAGTCACGCGTGGCTTATTATCTGGAACAAGAACCTCACCCATCATCCTCCAAAAGTTTGAACCACCTTTTCCAGAGTATGTTCCATATTCCGTTATCTTCAATTGGTTTCTTTATGTGAAAATTCTGTTGTGACTTTTCTATCTATTCATGGGGGCTGTTCTCAATTAGCAGTGGTAAATATAGCTATAGTAATTTGATGTTATTGCTCATATATATGAATTTTACTACTGATTGTTACCATCACAGATTTACCTTTGATCATGTTTTATAATGTTATAACATTTGTGTGATATGAAATAGTGTTCAGAAGGTCTGAACTTTAAAGACAATGTTTTCATTCTCAAAATTGATTCATATTATTTTTTCATTCTCAAAAGAAAGTACTAGTGAGAAACAGTTCTAAACCACATTAAATCATGAATGCACCGGTTTTCATTAAATTATTAAATGTGGAGTGACACGATGTTGCAGGGGTAAAGCAAAAGGACTTTCTAAGAGGGACTATTAAGAATTGTTGTTGGGGAATTCTCATGATTGTTATTTTCTGACAAGATTTACAAAACTTTAATTACTACCTATGCCTTATGCTTATGGCTTTGCTTTGAAGGATACCCTCTTTTTGCCCCCTACACTTTCTGATTGTACCATTGTTATCATAATTTGAAGTTTAGGGAGTTTTTGACCAAGCTCAATTTGAACATTTGATGGGATAGATTTGGGGCTGTGACACCTGTGTGTGCGTTTTTGTTGTTTAAGTGTGTGTATCTCAGTTCTGTTTTTCTGTTGGCATACTTTTGGAGTTGTATTTTGGTAGCTAGATATACCTGATGTTGGGTGTTATATTTTTGGTGACACCTAGCTAGTTATAGATTATCTCCATTGGACATGATAATGATCACATTTTTTTTTTTTTTAAGTTTTCAAGGGTTTACCAGCTGTGGCAGTAGTTCTGCAACTCAATACCTGGCTACGGACTATGGTTTTGCAATTAAGGAGCAGCAATCATCCTTATGGTGTCACAATTTTTCCATTGTTTACAATTAAATGCAATTTGTGTTTTGTCCTTCTTTAAAGAAATAAATTGCTCTTTGCCCAATTTTAATTATCATGCATGTCATTGTGCTAGAACATTGAGCACATATATGAATCTAGTTTGTATAATTTTGTTTTAGACAATGAGCATTTGTTTATTCTTGAATTATTATTTATTTTTATTTGAATCTAGTATGTATTATTGAATATAATTTTAGAATTTCAATTTATCTTAAACTCATTAAATAAATTAATTTTGTTGCAATTCTGTATATAAAAAAAAAGCATATAATCTCTCTTGAAAAGCGTGGTATATATTTTAAGGTTCCCTAATTTCGTTCGAAAATCGTGGGAAAATTTGTCTGAACTCCGTAGGAAATTAAACTTAATTCCGTCCGAAAACTGTAGGAAATTAAACTTAATTCCGTCCGAAATCCGTAGGAAAATATACTTAATTCCGTCCGAAATGCGTCCGAAATCTATTCAAATGTCCCACGAACGTAATCGTGCGAAATCCGTCTGAAATATTTTTGGGACGGAATTTGGGACGGAATTATGATTTGCGACGCGGCCTTTTCGGACAACGCCCTATCCGTTCGAATTCCGTCCGAAAACACATTTCCGTCCGAATTCTGTGGGAAATGTCCGTAAATTTCGTCCCAAAACCGTCCGAAATATCGTCCGAAAATGACATTTTTTTAGTAGTGATAAAGCCACATAATGATCTGACGACTCATAATGGTTAACATGGAGGACATTCATGAGACCATTCATAACGGCTTTCCACCATTACTACATAACAGTCTCATCGACCCTATATAATGGGCTCTTGACAAACTGATAAGGTTTTTATTTCTCTATGCTTCACCTCACTCTTGCTCATATACTGACTTGGGCATCAGAGCACATGTAGGTACAACACCCCCTTCTCCTCAACGGGGTTGCCGCCACCACATCCTTGGAGCACCGCCATCAATAGTCGAAGCACCTACTTTCGTGAGTCCACCACCACTATGAGTATCTTTATCCTTTTCGGGTAAATTCTCCAGTTTAAAGATAGACATTAATGTCAGTTTATTTATCCAAAATCCACATTTACAAAACAAGTAAAATCTATTCGACATAATTACTTGTTCCTCAGTATGCTAGCTATCAACTACTACATCACCTCCTGAAATGTAAGGCAGAACCCCAACTCACAATGGGATCTTCACACCTCAGGCATAGAACTAAAATGTTGTTTTTTGTTCATCCACAATTTTTGGTTCGAACAACATCTTCGAACACATGTTCAGAATTACATGTTTTGGAATTTATTGCTTCTAATGTATACTACGCTTAATGATTATAACGATCACATCTAGATCCCCTCGTAAAATAACACGCAAGTCTTCACTTCATTACAAACGAAGAGATAACTTAGAGGAGGAAAGGCAACGCCTTTTGATTCAAACTTCGATTAAAATAAAATTGTTATCCTCATTCATACATGTAAGTGAACTCTACCAAAAGTTCCACCAATGAGCATAAATAAGGTAAAACCTGCACGAACACAATTTACGCCTCCTCGGGTTAGAGAACTTTGCCACAAGTGTTGGAACAAGAAGGGTATTGATAATTCCTCTAAGGTTTTGATAATAACAAAGTATTGAAGAGCAACTGGATATACTAATATTTGTTCAACTGTGCAGGATCATAGAATATATCCATCAAAGTATTGAACATGTATTAAAGCATCATAAACACAAGATAAGCTCAAAAGACTATGGTAGAAGATCTGAAGAAAGGTCAACTAGAAGACAACACATTGGATCAGAAGAAAAGGATGCCTCTCAGAAGCTGAAGAGATCATCATAATCTTTGGATATCATCATACTCTGAAGACCTAGCCAGACACAGAAGACCCTATCAGACTTGGAAGACCTTCAGACTTCATAAACACCTGAGGGATCCAGACTCCACGTCAGATTTGTTGTCTTCTATAGCTGTCCAAATCAAAGGATCTGAGCACAATTTTGTCTTCTTATGTCCACGTGTAAAAACAGACAAAGAACTTCAAGGGCAATAAGAATGAACAGATACTTCCTATTTCAGCAAAGGATTTTCAAATGACTATCCAACGGAAATATGCATATCAGGCAATTGCTAAACTTCCTTGGTTTGAAGCTTATCAACGACTCTTAATGCGCTAACACTCTTCTCCAACGTCTCTCAAATCCCTGCCTATATAAAGAGCTAAAGACCATGAAGAAGATAACAAGACTCTACTATTTTTACCGTGCCATTACTCTTCCTAATCAAATAGCGCAAAAGAACTTAGAATTTTCATTTCAACGTTTGTATCTTAGAAATTATATAAGTCTTTAAGAGTCATTACATATATTGTTCAGTTTATACCAATCATTTGTATATTGGTCGGTGTAAGAACAAGTTTATTTACATTTTCTGTGAACAAACAGAAGTCTCTTGCTTGTGAAGCTTGAGCAACATAAGTCTCTTGGTGAAACCTTGAGAACTAGAAGTCTTATTCACTTGTGATTGAGCACTAGAAGTCTCTTAGGGTTTCCCTTTGAGCATTGGAAGTTTCTTGCCTGCGTGCTTGAGAAATAGAAGTCTCTTGAAGTTGTCCTTGAGCAATGGAATTCTCTTGGTAGTGACCTTGAACATAGAAGTCTTTTGCAAGGGTGCTTGAGCATTGAGAAGTCTCTTGGAAAAGTCCTTGAGCAATTGTAATCTAGTGATATTATAGTGAAATCCCTTGGATGTGCAAGGGGACTGGACTACTCTTGAATTGTGGGAGGAGCCAGTATAAATTGCTTGTGTCCACTCTCCCTCTCTATCTTTTATCTTTGTGTTTCTGTTTTATCCTCTGCACTCAGATTCTGAGTCAGACTCTGAACCATCAAATTCTGATCAATATCAAACACTTAGAAAAATAACTAGAAAAAGCAAACACAATTCAACCCCTCTTTCTTGTCTTTTTTTTACCATCAACAAGTTCCACCACTGAGCACAAAACATATTAAACAACGAATATTGAACGTCATGACACACCATCATCCTCATTTAAAGGACAATTTTAATGTATTTGACAAATACAACTTTCTCCTCAGTATGAAGTCTTCCAAATGCTTCATCACCGACAAGCATGTAAGCTTGAACCCTAACTCACGATGGGATCTTCACGCCTCGGGGAAGAGAACCAAATCATGTTTTGTTCTTCTACCGTTACCGTTTGAATAACAACTTCGAACACACGTTTATATCAACCCACTCTTAAACGTGAACCGTCAATGTCTTTTGGAAAAAACAACTTCCAACAAAAATAAGCTAGATATGAAGGAGCGAAGGAGAAGATTTATCGAGGAAAATTTCATTGCTAGGGATGCCTATACTATTTTGTCAATACCGCTTTATGATGGGGTTAAAGAACTAATAGTTAGTTGAAATACAACTCTACCCAAATTTATAGTGTGTAGTGCGATTTGAAAGTGAGAAAAACACAATAAGGGGATTGAATTATGTTTGCTTTTTAAAAAAAAAATCTAAGTGTTGATAAAAACAATTCAGAGTCTGAATCAAAACAGAGTATTATTCAGAGTCTGAAATAGAGTTGAATGCAGCGAAATGAGAGAGAGAGAGAGAGAGAGAGAGAGAGAGAGAGAGAGAGAGGAGATGACACAAAAAAATTATACTGGTTTCTCCCACAAACTGAGATTAGTCCCGTCCATTTGCATTTGCAAGAGATTTTCAGTATAGTTTCATAGATTACAAATTGATCAAGCACACAAAAAAGAGACTTAATTTGCTCAATCACATAAAAAAGAGACTTATATTGCTCATTAAAGCAAATTTTAACATATTAGAGAAACTTTCACTTATTAGAAGCAATAAACTTTAGAATTCTAAGTTCTTATGCGTCAGACTCAAAATTAAATACATATAACTATTACTCCTCATTTTGTCATCAATCAAAAGATAAATAATATGCAGAAAAGATACTGGAATAAACATTCAATACATATTAAGAAATGTTGATCATAGTACAAAGTAAATTGTGCATAACAAAAATAAAAAAATTAGGGTAAAAGTCCTAACGGTTCTTGTTCTTTAGAAACTACAAAATAACCTTCTTGTCATCTGCCATTTTATCTTTCTTAGCTATGACATTTTCTATCTTGGCTTCCGGAACAACTTGTCTTGAAAACAGTGCATGCTGAGTCTCCCTCTGTGCAACCAATTTATATTTAATATCCGACTTGAAGAGGTCAAATTTAGATGCAGAGACAACAAACCCTTGAAAAACAACCTTGCTCAGGATCAGATGCTCAGGAGTTAGCTCTATCAGATTCTCTTGTAGAGATGGAAAATCTAGTTCAACGTCCAGACCATCATCAATGGTAAGAGGCTTGGGTGGAGGTAGTTTCCTATAAGCATTGATTCTTAAATTTACCAGATCCACTTGACTTAACACTTTAGCAAAACACTCTTTTAGAGCTTCTCAATTGGCTTCTACAACAGCTTTTCTATATTCTTGCATTGTTGCGGATTCGATGAGAAAACCACACCAATAACAAACTTGATGTGTGGAGCAAGGGATAGTCAAGCAATCAAAAAATTCAAAGTGTATGAAACAGTTATAATCTCAAGCCAAAAGTAGAAAAACACGGTGAGAGAAAAGAAGAAGAGAGAACACAAAAGAATATGTTTACCCAGTTCGGTCCAAATTGACCTAGTCTGGGGGAGAGAGCAGTCCTCCGTTCCACTATATGATGAGTAACGTTACAAAAGAGATTTCAATGGGTTACAAGAATAAGTCTCCCGCCTAATTTTACCCAAATCCCAGCCTCTTCCCGTAACCAAGAGACTCAATCCTAATAGTGTTTCCAAGGTCAATCAACCCTCAAACCCCAGTGTTTGTTCCAAAGAGACAAACTCTAAACAAACCCTAGTTTTGTTGTTGCCTTTCTAAACCCTTGTTTCAGCCCCCTCTATCTCTCTCTCTAAATAGTCTGATACAAGGTCTATATTTATAGTAAAAGTTTTTGCTTAAAATTTGGAACAAATCTGCACCAAAAAATACGTTTATGTTATGTGCTGCCAACGCACCATCGTGCCACGTTGCCTGCCCATCATGCCACGATTTTTCCAGTGACTTGCCTCAAAAACTGAAACCTCCATCGTCCCACGTTGCCCTTCCATCGTGCCACGTTTTCCTGCAGATCCTGATTTTAAGTTAACTCTCACAATTCTCCACCTTGACTTCAAATCAGTGATGATGCCAAACCATCAACCACCTTGCTGCTCTTTCCCTTGTTCCCACTACACCAAGTAGCTCCACAAGTTTACACCCTAATCCCTTCAGCCATCGGAATGTCTTCCGCCTTCTCGAAGGTACTTGCAGTCTAACTACGCCAGGAATTTTAGGTAGTTCCACAAGCCTTTACCTCAACCTCTTCAGCCATCGGAACGTCTTCCGTCTTCTCAAAGAGTCCTTGCAGTCCAACTACACTAGGATATTTAGGTAGTTCCACAAGCATTCCCCATGACATCTTCAACACAGGACATCTCCTGCTTCCTTGAAGGTCTCCTTGCATCCAATCACCCTTGGCCTTTTTTTTAGGGTAATCCCGCAAGTTGTGCTATACATTCTTCAACCTTATGAAGAAATCCCTTGCTCACCATAGAGCATAGCACCCTAGGTCCTCCATAGTCGTACCATTACCGGTGTGTTCAACTCCACCTCAATCTGAGCGTACTCTACCTCAACTAGCAAATGCGTACATCCCACTATGTCTTCAACCTTGAAACTCCACCTCAACAGGTAGATCATGAGTATTATTGCCTCCGCCTCTCTAGACTGATCATGAGTATTCTTACCACCACCTTTCCAGGCTGATGTTGAGTGTTTAACGTCTCTCCAGACGAACACCGCTTCACTAGGCTTCAATCCCAAGGTGACCTACATCACCTTCATCCTCCAAGCAACACCACACCATCAGAGCACCTGCATCCTCATAACCCTCAGTGACAATTTGTGCGGAGTTACCATTAATCTCTGGACAATCCTTCATGAAGTGACCCATCTTGTGACAGTTAAAGCATTCAGATTTTGACTTCTTACCACTCTTTCTCTGGTTACCTCTACCTCCACCATTCCCTCTTGTGACACTTAGACCTTCACCGTTTTCATGAACTCTCAAGTCCTTGGACTTGGTCAACTCCTTGGTTCTCAAAGCCGCTTGAACTTCTTCCAAGGTAACAGTGCCTTCTTTGCCATAGAGCATGGTATCTTTGAACGATTCATAAGATTTCGGTAGAGCACACAACAAGAGTATAGCTTTATCTTCATCCTCAAGTTGCACCTCAATATTCTCCAAGTCATCAAGGATTTTGTTGAACTCCGTAAGTTGCTCCATGATGGCCTTTGACTCCACCATCTTGAATGAGTAGAGTTGTTGCTTTAGGAATTGCCGATGAGCCAAAGACTTTGTCATATACAAAGATTCCAACTTTGCCCACATCGATGCCGCGGTTGGTTCCTTTGCTACTTCTCTCAAAACTTTATCCAGTGCCACGTTGCCTGCCCATCATGCCACGATTTTTCCAGTGACTTGCCTCAAAAACTAAAACCTCCATCGTGCCACGGTGCCCTTCCATCGTGCCACGTTTTCCTGCAGATTCTGATTTTAAGTTAACTCTCACAATTCTCCACCTTGACTTCAAATCAGTGATGATGCCAAACCATCAACCACCTTGCTGCTCTTTCCCTTGTTCCCACTACACCAAGTAGCTCCACAAGTTTACACCCTAATCCCTTCAGCCATCGGAATGTCTTCCGCCTTCTCGAAGGTACTTGCAGTCTAACTACGCCAGGAATTTTAGGTAGTTCCACAAGCCTTTACCTCAACCTCTTCAGCCATCGGAACGTCTTCCGTCTTCTCAAAGAGTCCTTGCAGTCCAACTACACTAGGATTTTTAGGTAGTTCCACAAGCATTCCCCATGACATCTTCAACACAGGACATCTCCCGCTTTCTTGAAGGTCTCCTTGCATCCAATCACCCTTGGCCTTTTTTTTAGGGTAATCCCGCAAGTTGTGCTATACATTCTTCAACCTTATAAAGAAATCCCTTGCTCACCATAGAGCATAGCACCCTAGGTCCTCCATAGTCGTACCATTACCGGTGTGTTCAACTCCACCTCAAGCTGAGCGTACTCTACCTCAACTAGCAAATGCGTACATCCCACTATGTCTTCAACCTTGAAACTCCACCTCAACAGGTAGATCATGAGTATTGTTGCCTCCGCCTCTCTAGACTGGTCATGAGTATTCTTACCACCGCCTTTCCAGGCTGATGTTGAGTGTTTAACGTCTCTCCAGACGAACACCGCTTCACTAGGCATCAATCCCAAGGTGACCTACATCACCTTCATCCTCCAAGCAACACCACACCATCAAAGCACCTGCATCCTCATAACCCTCAGTGACAATTTGTGCGGAGTTACCATTAATCTCCGGACAATCCTTCATGAAGTGACCCATCTTGTGACAGTTAAAGCATTCAGATTTTGACTTCTTACCACTCTTTCTCCGGTTACCTCTACCTCCACCATTCCCTCTTGTGACACTTAGACCTTCACTGTATTGATGAACTCTCAAGTCCTTGGACTTGGTCAACTCCTTGGTTCTCAAAGCCGCTTGAACTTCTTCCAAGGTAACAGTGCCTTCTTTGCCATAGAGCATGGTATCTTTGAACGATTCATAAGATTTCGGTAGAGCACACAACAAGAGTATAGCTTTATCTTCATCCTCAAGTTACACCTCAATATTCTCCAAGTCATCAAGGATTTTGTTGAACTCCGTAAGTTGCTCCATGATGGCCTTTGACTCCACCATCTTGAATGAGTAGAGTTGTTGCTTTAGGAATTGCTGATGAGCCAAAGACTTTGTCATATACAAAGATTCCAACTTTGCCCACATCGATGCCGCGGTTGGTTCCTTTGCTACTTCTCTCAAAACTTTATCCAGTGCCACGTTGCCTGCCCATCATGCCACGATTTTTCCAGTGACTTGCCTCAAAAACTGAAACCTCCATCGTGCCACGTTGCCCTTCCATCGTGCCACGTTTTCCTGCAGATCCTGATTTTAAGTTAACTCTCACAATTCTCCACCTTGACTTCAAATCAGTGATGATGCCAAACCATCAACCACCTTGCTGCTCTTTCCCTTGTTCCCACTACACCAAGTAGCTCCACAAGTTTACACCCTAATCCCTTCAGCCATCGGAATGTCTTCCGCCTTCTCGAAGGTACTTGCAGTCTAACTACGCCAGGAATTTTAGGTAGTTCCACAAGCCTTTACCTCAACCTCTTCAGCCATCGGAACGTCTTCCGTCTTCTCAAAGAGTCCTTGCAGTCCAACTACACTAGGATATTTAGGTAGTTCCACAAGCATTCCCCATGACATCTTCAACACAGGACATCTCCCGCTTTCTTGAAGGTCTCCTTGCATCCAATCACCCTTGGCCTTTTTTTTAGGGTAATCCCGCAAGTTGTGCTATACATTCTTCAACCTTATGAAGAAATCCCTTGCTCACCATAGAGCATAGCACCCTAGGTCCTCCATAGTCGTACCATTACCGGTGTGTTCAACTCCACCTCAAGCTGAGCGTACTCTACCTCAACTAGCAAATGCGTACATCCCACTATGTCTTCAACCTTGAAACTCCACCTCAATAGATAGATCATGAGTATTGTTTCCTCCGCCTCTCTAGACTGATCATGAGTATTCTTACCACCACCTTTCTAGGCTGATGTTGAGTGTTTAACGTCTCTCCAGACGAACACCGCTTCACTAGGCATCAATCCCAAGGAGACATACATCACCTTCATCCTCCAAGAAACACCACACCATCAGAGCACCTGCATCCTCATAACCCTCAGTGAAAATTTGTGCGGAGTTACCATTAATCTCCGGACAATCCTTCATGAAGTGACCCATCTTGTGACAGTTAAAGCATTCAGATTTTGACTTCTTACCACTCTTTCTCCGGTTACCTCTACCTCCATCATTCCCTCTTGTGACACTTAGACCTTCACCGTTTTCATGAACTCTCAAGTCCTTGGACTTGGTCAACTCCTTGGTTCTCAAAGCCGCTTGAACTTCTTCCAAGGTAACAGTGCCTTCTTTGCCATAGAGCATGGTATCTTTGAACAATTCAAAAGATTTCGGTAGAGCACACAACAAGAGTATAGCTTTATCTTCATCCTCAAGTTGCACCTCAATATTCTCCAAGTCATCAAGGATTTTGTTGAACTCCGTAAGTTGCTTCATGATGGCCTTTGACTCCACCATCTTGAATGAGTAGAGTTGTTGCTTTAGGAATTGCCGATGAGCCGAAGACTTTGTCATATACAAAGATTCCAACTTTGCCCACATCGATGCCGCGGTTGGTTCCTTTGCTACTTCTCTCAAAACTTTATCCCCGAGGCACAAGACAATAGCACTCCTGGCCTTGTCCACCATCTCGGTCTTCTCCGCTCGTGACATGGTGACCGGTAACACACCTTCACCCTTCAAAGCTTTCTCACACTTCTGCTGTATTAACACCGCTTCCATCTTTACCTTCCATAACCCAAAATCGTTATCGCCGGTAAACTTCTCAATATCCCACTTCGAACCCATGGTACTAGATTATCCTTTGACCCTTGCCCCACGGTGGGCGCCAATTGTTGCGGATTCGATGAGAAAACCACACCAATAACAAACTTGATGTGTGGAGCAAGGGATAGTCAAGCAATCAAAAAATTCAAAGTGTATGAAACAGTTATAATCTCAAGCCAAAAGTAGAAAAACACAGTGAGAGAAAAGAAGAAGAGAGAACACAAAAGAATCTGTTTACCCAGTTCGGTCCAAATTGACCTAGTCTGGGGGAGAGAGCAGCCCTCCGTTCCACTATATGATGAGTAATGTTACAAAAGAGATTTCAATAGGTTACAAGAATAAGTCTCCCGCCTAATTCTACCCAAATCCCAGCCTCTTCCCATAACCAAGAGACTCAATCCTAATAGTGTTTCCAAGGTCAATCAACCCTCAAACCCTAGTGTTTGTTCCAAAGAGACAAACTCTAAACAAACCCTAGTTTTGTTGTTGCCTTTCTAAACCCTTGTTTCAGCCCCCTCTATCTCTCTCTCTAAATAGTCTGATACAAGGTCTATATTTATAGTAAAAGTTTTTGCTTAAAATTTGGAACAAATCTGCACCAGAAAATACGTTTCTGTTATGTGCTGCCAACGCACCATCGTGCCACGTTGCCTGCCCATCGTGCCACGATTTTTCCAGTGACTTGCCTCAAAAACTGAAACCTCCATCGTGCCACGTTGCCCTTCCATCGTGCCACGTTTTCCTGCAGATCCTGATTTTAAGTTAACTCTCACATGCATGCCCTCCATAACCTTATCCACTTGGGCTGAGATTGTTTCATTTAGTAGAATGCTTTTGGAAGTTGTAGTCAATTGTTGTTTTCTCAACCAATTCTTGAGCTCTATTGTAGATAAAAGTACTTAGCTCCCCAGGATCAGGGTGAGAGGGTGGTGGTGTAAAAAAGTGTAGGTTATATGTGGAGTGTCTTATGGGTTGTGGTGTGACTGTGGAGGTTAATGGTGTCGGTCTATATGGCAAGATAGAATACGCACAAGAGGGGAGGTGAATAGCATTTTAAAAAATTTATCGAGTTTTTAGTGAAAGCGTGTTTGAAAACAATTTGAATTATTGGATTTGTGCTCGTAACGATAACTATGACAAAGAGATTAAGACAATGTAAAACACAATAAGATTTACTATTGAATTGAGAGATTCAAATGCTATATCTTAATACAATCAACTATCAATAATTCTCAACACAATATACAAAACAAGACAAATATCAAACTAAACCTAAGAGCAATAAATCGAGGTATAACTAATGAACACAAGGTATATGAATTTGGTGAATTGAAACTTGATTGAATTCAAATGTGATCAATATGAGTTAGAAAGAAAACATGATTCAATGAATCAAGAAAAGGTTAACAAATTAAAACTTAGATCACATTCAAATCAATGAGAAACAATTAACACAAAGTAAAAGAGGAAGGGAAGAGAAACGACACTGCGATTTATAGTTGTTCTCCCTTTCGTCCTCACTTCGAGATACCTCCACTCTTCTTGATAGAAAATGTCTCTATCAAGGACTTCAACTAAAATAAAAAAATTGATTACAATGTTGTGATTAGAACAACTCCTTCAATTACCTGAATTTTTAATGCATATGCAACTACAACCCCCAATCTTCAAGTACCCCTTGAAATTGGTGTTTCTTCAAGTCTTCGAATCCTCAATCACCCATGCAATCCTTGAAGATCTTCCCTCAAACTCTTCTTTGCTATGTCTGGTGGTTGGATCCCCTTGAACTTGAGAAGATTAGAAAGAACCCCCAATACCCTTGGAGGTGGATTGAAATTACGCGATTCACTTTAGATCCTTAATACCCAATCAATATCCTTGAAAACAATCAACTTACAATCCCTACAACAATCTAGCAATCTATGACTCAAAACCATTAAGCATTTAACATATTCAGACGTATACATTTATCCTTCATCACGTCGTCTTGTACAAGTCCATTAAATAATCTAACATATCTTTAAATTGGTTAACAATTAGTTAACAGACCAATGAGATTAATTGTATTATATTTTGGAATCTAGCACGATCTATTAGAGAAACTAAGACATAGAGTCCCAATATATCAAACATAACACATACTACATATTTCTCGTCTGAAGAGTATCTAAAGTATAAAAAATCTCAATTGAGGAAGAACCACAAGTCAATTGTGCATGTGCTCGTTATCCACATCTTCCACTTTGTGTTTCAATACTGAGGAGAAACTACTACTAGCCCTTCATCGAGATATTCCTAATATCTTTGATAAATTATCATGTCATAAATTTCAAGATCATTTATATACACGTTCCTTTGTTTTAAACATATGTATAATTATAAGAGTAGTGCAAGGTTTGGTCAAAAAAAAAAAAAGAGTAGTGCAAGGAACTCTCGTTTTAACTATCTTTTTCTAAGATCAGCTCTCTTATTCGATGAAATTATATACACCATCATTTTACTATTATAAGCAAAAACACTAATTTTTAGATTTATTGAATGGTTGATATATCTTATAGTATTATAAACTAGATATATCACTTATTCAATGAATCTAAAAATGATTTTTTATTTATAATAGTGACCGAATGATGTAGATCCTACCACTTAATATGGAGCCTATTTTCAAGTGTTTTAAATTTTAAAGGGAGTGTTATAATCTGTGTGTTGCACATAGGTTATATATGTTAATGTGATTAGTTATTATTAAAATTAATTCCCAACGGCATGCTGCATCCTGCATGAACTGTTCTAGTTCTAGTGGACCATATACATACGAGCTGTTAACGAGTTGGGACCGTACATGTTTAGAAAGTGTTATCTAAGCCTCCTCGAACTTGTTAATTTTACTAAAGGATTGATTTCTCAAATTAGTAAAATTAAATTCAACAAAATTTAATTAAAATACTAAGGCTTTGTTGCGAGTTCGGAGGGGGAAGGGAATGGAAGACTTTGAGGGGTGGAAAATATGAGGAAAAATGGAGAAATCATTCAAAAAATTTAAAAGGGTAGTATTTAAGAGAATGATAAATTAATGTATATAATTACTATATTTTTAACTTTAAAAATAATATAACAACATAGATTAAATTTGAAGAATTCATATAAACCCTCCAAAACCCCCTAAATCCCTCATCCAATACAATTTTTTAGTTCTCCCAAATGAGGAGGTTTTAGTATTATGAAGAAAAGTTAACCCCGAAAGCCCTCCCCTCCCATTTTCTTCCATTTCTTCCACTTTCTCATTCCTTTTTTCCCCAAGCCTTCCCCTCCTTTTCCCTTCAAACTCGCAAACAAAACCTAAGCGTAGAAAATTTTAGTTCTAATCTTTAAAAAGATTTATTAAATAAATTATTTTATGTTTTGTATACTCTAAATAAATTATTTTATCATGCAATTTATAATAAGTTATCTTTTGATAAATAGAGCTTTAAGCCACAATACTCTTCTCTAATTATTAAAGTTATGACCAACAAAAACAAAATTTTGCCATATCCTAATCATTTGACACTTTGGCATATTTTAAACATTTTGTGTCTTTTGTAACAAAAAAAAATCATATTTCGGTGAGAGAGAGAGAGAGAGAGAGAGAGAGAGAGAGAGAGAGAGAGAGAGAGAGAGAGAGAGAGAGAGAGAGAGAATAACTATCAAAATATTGAGATGATTTTGCAACAAAAAATTTATTTTATATAGTTGTATCTAAAAAAAAAGTGATTTTATTAAAAACACAAAATAGTTAATGATCAACAAAAACATAATTTTTCCTTCTCTAATATAAAAGTTAATGATCAACAAAAACACAATTCTATCCCATCTCAATCATTTGACACTTCAACATATTTTAACTATTTTGTGTCTTTTGCAGCAAATAATCATATTTCGAGGAGAGAGATATAATTTTTAAAAAATTAAGATGATTTTGTAACAAAAAATCATTTTATATAATTGTATCTAAACAAACTAAATATATTATCTAATTATGAAAGTTAATAACAAACAAAAACACAATTTCTCCCCATCCCGCATATATTTATTCTTTTGTAACAAAAAAAAAATATCCTTTTATATAGTAGACGATGCGTTGTAAATTTGTAATATACAGAGGCCAGTGTTCGAGCCTTGAAGATCCCACTTATTCGTGATTTTTTTTTTATTAAATAGCTTAGTGACTAGAACTCATATAGTTTTAAGTGTGGGAAAACGGACAATTCGGGGTTGGAACTACAACTCATGATACACATAATGTCTCTCGTAGCTAGTGATTGAGGTACACTTTTCGTGAATTTCTAGCCTGATTATTTGATGAAAAAAGTACATAATTAATAATTGGATTTTGCTAACCAGTGTCATTTGATTAAGAAATCCATTAGGAGAAATTGTGTCTTGGAAATCCAAATTTTTACTTTTGTCATAGTAATAGTTACACAATTTTTATTGCAAAGTTACTTATTTTAGTACTTTAAACAATACCCAAAAACACTCATTAGCATTTTCCTTAATAATTTATTAACATGCACGTCATCTAAAAAAAATTAATACTATATATGCTCATATTTTTTTATTACGTTTGTATCAAGAGGAAACCTTATAAAAGACAAAATCAAAATTGTCGTAGTTCACATATTCTTCTTTAGTTAGGAGAATACAATTTTTTCCAAAGTAGCTAGTAAAATCGATTTAGGGAAGCCTTTAATTTAATATTCAAGACGCATGCAGTGTGTGATTTGGTTTTATGATTCTCGGAATCTACAAAAGATGCTGCATATTAGATGAATATTCCTCAAGATGCAATGTTACGTTCCATGCAATGTTTCTGATTCTCATAGTAATCTTGGCTTATTTGCTCCTTATCAACGGTGGAGATCGAAGAGTGGTCAGCTCTTAATTCCCACTGAAATAATAATCATTGATCGACGATTTTAATCTTTAGTTTATTAAATGAGATGAATGGAGTTTTGATTGTTAAAAATAGTATCAAGGGAAGGTTTCACATCGGAACCAACAAGTGAAAGTTTAACATGAATGGAAGCTTCATCAATATTGGTTTTGCATCAACCGAAACTTCAATCTTAAACTATTTCAACTCGACGGAAGAATATTACTTTGTTTTTACTCAACATAATTGTCAATCTCACATTTTTAACCACAACTATTAATAAACAACCTAACATTCAAAAACTATTATTAATAATTAATTCAAGCATTAAATGGTACAAAAATTGTAAAATAAATGCAAAAATAAAAATAAAAAACATGGGCTCCAGCCACAGTTAAGTGTCGTTGGGGACACAACAACGGTAGTTAACTCCCGCTGACACCGGTTGTAGTTAACTGTCGTTACGAGTTCATGTCAAACAGTATCGAAAGTATGGCAAAATTTGAACAATGTAAATGAGTTAAAAGATGTATTACCTGTTTCTTGACGTCGAATGAGTGTAGAACATTTCTAGCAATCATTCTTCAATTATTTGAGGCAAAGACTATGCAAAAAAGAATTTATACTTTTGGGGTTTTGGATGGAAGAGGGAAAAGAGATGGTAGAGGAACAGTAAGGTGGTAGTAAGACATTTGCCGGGAACAATAGTTAACTGCCATTGGAAACAGAATGATCATTTTGTGGTGTGTGGGAGCAATTTTGGCAGCTTAAATAGCAATTTTCGTTGAACAATGGATACATGGTCCGACACATTAAAAGTTCAAACCCATTAACAAAATACTAAATACACCACCTTTTTACTCCTTCTATTTCTTTTTTTTTTCTTTCCAACAATTGATGGGTTCCACTTCGGGAGTAAACCCACCCAACACATATGTGGTTTGAATGTTTACTAAATTGAATGTTTTAAGATCGGTGAGACATTGCATGTCACATTTATGGACTAAATGGAATGTTTACTAAAAAAGAACGTGTAAATGGTCATTTTACAACAATCTTTGGGAAGATTTAAATTTCATATCTTAAAGTGATAAGGACAATCTCTTAACACCGATATAACATCATGTGGTTTAAACGTTAAATAAAGATCTACTTATTATAATTCATATTTTTTTTGTTAGTAATTTCAATTTTTTGTGTAGTAGAGATGGGGATGTTGCGCTGAATGAGTGGTAAGATTATACATGATATGATTAGGAATGACATCATTAGAGAGAGTGGGGTAGCACCTATAGTAGAAAAGTTGGTAGAAAATAGGCTTAGATGGTTTGAGCATGTAGAGAGAAGACTTGTAGATGCCGTCGTAAGAAGAGTAGATCAAATGGAGGAGAGTCAAGTTAAAAAAGGTAGAGGAAGACCTGGGAAAATTATTAGAAAAACCATTAGGAAGGATTTAGAGGTCAATGAGTTGGATCCAAATTTGATTTATAATAGAACACTATGGCGTAATTTGATTCATGTAGCCGACCTCACTTAGTGGGATAAGGCTTGGTTGTTGTTGTAGTGCATTCAATTTTTTAAACAACTTAAAAATCAGTTTATTGCAGTATATTCATTAATCACATCTGATATTTATTTTTTTCAAATAAACCTTATATTGGATATCTTAAAACAGATTTTTCCAAGTGTGATTAACACAATCATTCATAAGAATCATTCAAAATTTTGAAGCAGTAAAATATGTATTACTCTCTTATATAGTTCAAAATTTTGATCATATGTTCCTCTTTTAATCTTCCTTAAAAATATTTAGTGGATAAATTTCTTCTTCTTTTTCTTTTCATTGATAAAGGGATAATTTTAGGTTTCACAAACAAGATTAGAATACTCATTATATTCCATTAAATGTATTTATTTTCTAATCCAAAAAAAAAAAAAAAGTAGACAATTTCTTGTATGCATCAAAGGAAAATCAGAATACAGTTAAAACTCTATAAATTAATAATGTTAGGACCAGAGAAATTTATTAATTTAGAGAGTTATTAATTTATCGATAAATTAATAATTATTAATTTAAAGAGTTTTTAAGTAATTATACTGTACATACCAAACAAAAAGGCAAATTATTCTATGCCTCTTAGAATTACGTTGCAACGAACCTTGGGACTCAACGTAAATTAGTAACTACTGTGTTCATATGCATTGGAAATCAATAATGACTTTTAAAGTAAAGTAAATGTAAACAAGATGAACAAATGTGTTCAATGTATTCTTAATATATTTTTTTCAGTTTCTATGAATTATTAATTTATGATTTTCTTGGGACCGAAAATTATAAAGCGATCTCCCGAAAAATTATTATCTTATTATTTTATCGAGTTTTTCAATTTTTTACATTGGCCCAAGTCGGGACCGAACAAATTTATTATTTTAGAGAGTTTATTAATTTACCGAGTATTAAATTAAAGAGTTTCTACTGTATATAGAAAAGTAGTAGTAGAAATACTTTGGTCCAATTACATTAGGATAACAACATAAGCGAAATACAACCAACACCCCCCAAATCTACTTTCTTAGGATACAATCAGGTGGTCATAGGTAGATTGTCACATTCATAATGTACACAAAATCCATATGGATCCTAAATATATAAGGGGTGTTTTAATAAGGTATATATACTGCTCAATGCACAGTAAAATTTCCCTTAAGGTAGGGTAATGTAAGATATATTAGTGCAATTATCCTCTGAGATAGTTCCAAGGTCCTGTACCTGTTCCCATCCTGCATGTGCAAAAACATTTGAAAATGAAAAAACATCAGCCATGCTTGAATTGATTTTTTTAAGTGTATGTTTCCGAAGGAATTTAAACTCCGTCCCATGAATTTACGATGTTAAATTTTTACCACTATGCTGACACTTCATAGATGAGACTGAAAATATATGGAAATTAAACGAGTATGAAAATCGAACATTTGATTACTTCGGACAAGGAAAAGTTTACCTCCATACACCGGCCAACATGCGAAGAGTCATATAGATGGATAGTGCAATCCATATCCCAATGAATTGGTTGCTCCTGTACAGTAGAAATTCTACACCAACACTTAACAATGACACTGTAACCTGGATAAATTTACCAAACAAAAATTACTAGATATATCAACTAATTTGATTAATTAAATATGACACTTATATTTATATAAAAAAAAAAAAAAATTAAACAAGGGCATGAAAACTGAATTACCAAGGAATATGAAGCATATGCAAAATCAGAAGCTCCATAGTTTACACCATCAAAGACAAAGGCTAATGTATTGATTGGTTGTGTTGCAGCTACAATCTGGTGAGTAATTTGATGAAATTAAATATAATATATAGTGACACATAAATGTTACCTTTTGCAAAAATAGAGTATAAGAGATAATCTAATCCATAAAACCTACCGGGGCGCCTATTCGGATAAAGTGTATAACTTGAAGGTTTTTGGTAAAGATTCCAGCTCCAAAGTATAATCCAAATCCAACAATAACAGAGAGCCCCGCCCCTAAAATAAAACCGAATTGTAGAGTCCTCGTCGCTGCTGCTGTTGTCTTGTTATAGTCTTTCTCCGCGAAAGAACCAGCTAGGATTGCCTGTAAATCGACAAACCATAAGATAAATGCGACAAAGACAGTTTCAAATCTCTCGTATGCAATAACGAAGATATTTCACCCGAATCATAAAGAACGAGTAAGAATTTTCACATGAAATTAAAATATAAAATGTATATTCAAAAAAATCAGTACCTGTACAGCTATAGCCAAACCATCAGCAAAAAGGGAGGATGCTAACCAAACTTGAAGGCAAGGTTGAAAGGCAGCCATGGGAATTGAACCTAACCTTGCAGCCAAACTTGCTGCTAAAGTCACACAGAATGTTACTGCTATTACCTTTGTCATCAACAGACCTCCTGTAATTAACCGATTTACGAAAAAAAATTAATCCAACATAAATAATTATTCAAATTTTATTGTCAAGATCATTCACAAAATTTCACTCATTGTTGTCAATAAAATATGTGAAATTTTAATTTCTTTTTCCGATGTTATATTGGAAAATTTTGGCCTCTCGGAAGTCAAGTTTGCATGTCTACCCTGTGGCGACTAATATTTTTTTAAAAACTTGTTAGATAAACAAGGTAAAACTTCTCCGTCTGCAAAAGTTAAAGATCGAACCCTTAAACCAATAACTTAAGGTATTCAAATTTCTTACCACTCGGATAAATGATATGCTGACTTATTCACCTATGAGTCGTTTAAAGTAGCCGACCTCTGCTCATTTTTTTTTTTCTTTTCAAGGATGATAAAAAAAATTCAGCCTAAGGATTTTATTTATGTAAAAGCAAGAACTTTACCATTTCTAAGAAACCTGAAAATCTGAAGATCTTTTATTCTTGGAGGTAGGAGATACACTTTTTTCATTAATATGAAGAAGAGGGTGAATGCCATCATGT
This sequence comes from Medicago sativa, assembly GCF_051527215.1. Taxonomy (NCBI): domain Eukaryota; kingdom Viridiplantae; phylum Streptophyta; class Magnoliopsida; order Fabales; family Fabaceae; genus Medicago; species Medicago sativa. The sequence continues at coordinate 28,966,856 of NC_140756.1, read as the reverse complement.
ACCTATATAAGGATCACAATTTTGTAAGATACACTTGTATATTCGAATATAAATCATGGTTAATAGTTATTGTTAAGATTTACCAACAAAATTAGGACTTACTGAGAGATAACATGTGCAATAGCTGCTCCTTTTATGCCCATTTTCAATTTAAAAATAAGTAATGGCTCCAATAACACATTCAATGAATATCCCGCAACTATATAAAATCAAAATTAAATTAAATTAAATTAAATTAGAGATAGAAATTAAAGACAACTAACACTACCAAAATTACACTAGGTATATGTGTGAGTTTCACCACTATCATATTCTAATCATATTGCTGAATTTAGTGACTAAATTAGAGATATAGTAATTTATATTTCTTCTTCTCTAACTTTTTTTTTGAAAAGGTTCTCTAACTTAAGCATGATTCAATTATTTTTCAAGCAGTCATATATGTTTATGCTTGCATACTTTATCTCCCAAGTTATATATGTACTTTATAATGTACAAATAAAGGAGAAATCCACACACATAACTAGTTTAATTTAATTTTCTCCTACTAAGTTTTTTGTGTACTTTATCTTTAAAAAAAAAAAAAAATTAAACATAGCAAAATCATACCAATGACATATAAAGGAGTTGTTGTGTCCTTAAATCCTCGAAATATTCCTTGCATTGCCAATGAGAGAAGAACCGCAGGAGCACCAAATGATCTATATGTCAAATACTTCACTGCTGGTTTTAGCATTGGAGAGCCCTATATATATAAAGTAGAGAGTAATCCACTATAATTAAAGTAACAAAATTTACGTGCATGTTTGATATCACGATGGATTGTTAGAATCACGACGAACAATCATGATTTTGTAAAAACTACATTTTGTAGCTTTCCCAAAATCACTGTGGCTCAACATGCATTGTATAATTGCTTTAAAAAAACATGCACCGTATAATTTATTATAAATTATGGAGATGCATGATATCTAACATAAATAAACTTACATGTTTTACACCCATCACATATAATAGAGGTTTAGCTCCAAATATAAGGACTGCAGCTTGTAGGAGGCCAAGAATTGAGCCAAAGAGTAGTGCTGTTGATGCTGAAGCAATGTGTCTCTTCTTACTCTTATTGCTCCTTGGAACTGAGGATAGTAAATGGGGTTCTTGTTCATTCTTCATTGCCACTAGATAAAAATAATATAATCAACAGAAATTAGTGGCAAAAAAATCTCTATCATTTCCTCATTACAAAATTTAGGGAGTTAGAGTGATTTCACGTTTTTTCTCACTAATTAATTTTTGTTAATGTGTTTGACAAAAAGAGTAACATATGCTTACCATTGAGTTTTCATTAATTTAAAATCTCAAGTCCAAAAAATTAAAGAAAATTAGTAAATGTGTAAATGAACAAATCTCATTGATTGAAAAATAATAATAGGTACACACTATAATCAAAAATTCATGTTTTAGATTTATTCAATATATGATGTACGTGTTTTATAAAGATCACATACATCATTAATTGAATGAATCTAAAATGTCAATTTTTGCTTATAATAGTGATCGAAGAATGTATATGGTTAGAAAGGGACGGAAGAGTGCTAATTCACACCTACTAAAAATTAAATAAGTAAATGTGTAAATTGGCAAATCTCATGTATCGTTGATTGAAAAATGATAATAGGCATATAGTAGTAAGAAAGAGACTGAAGAGAGAGGGTATACCAACTCCATTAGTTTTATCATCGTTTGCAACTGTACCATTTGTTTCATTGTGTCCTACCACAGATTCCTTTTGAGCCTTATTACTCTCTTTGGGTGTCCCTTTCTCTAGATCTTGAACCACATCACTCTCAGTTGTTACTTCAGTCAACTTACTCTTATCATTTTCAGCTGCTTTGATATTCATCCTTTTGATAGTATCTTCCTCAGCTACAAAGGAAGTTGTAATACTAACTAGAGGAAATATGGTGATCTTTGAAGCTTGGTTAAACAATGCAATGGAAACTCCAGCAGCAGCAAGTTCCACGGGACCTAAACAGAAAGGAAAATGTAACGAAGTTAGAGATTCATCATTGTTTCTCTTCGCGCTGCTAGCCGATGGTGTAGGAGTATCCTTTATTAGGACGTAATTGCATTCTTTTTAAAACCGGATAGACCAATTCAACATGTTGAACTGAGAACCCGCCAATATGTCGGTTGATTCAATCAAAATTCTTTTTAAGTATGTCATAATATGTCATAATCTGATAGAATCGGGTTGAACCGCAGTTTGCTTCAATCGGTTGGTTTTTTCCTATTTTTTTAATACATATTTGTTTATTTATTAATCGTGTTTCGGTCGTGATTTAATTAACCAATTGAATCATGACTCAAAGCTCGAAGGTCTCACTCATGAGATCTTGAGTTCGATTTTTTAGACTTTGATCGCAAATTACATGTGTATATATATATGTCTCATATTTGTCAAAACATATATGCCTATTTAAGATATGTATATCAAACGATAAAAGGAGACTATTAAGTATTTCAATTCAATATGGTTGACGTGTTATTTATTTTTGTGATAAAAACATTTTTTAGTAACCAAAATGAACACACATGTTTTTATTATCTCTGCGAAACAAAATTCTGATTTTGTGGCATTATTGGTTACTCCCAACAAAGTTTGTGGTGCCGTGAAACTTGGTGGTCTTTTCTCACATTTTAGACATTTGCATGAATCATGTAAATAGAAGAAAATAAAATGTAGTAATATATTGAAATATGCAAGACATCATACTTAACACCTGAAAAATTGTTGCTTAAAGTTTCAATCATAGTTTTATTGGAAATGCTAAAGAAAAGAAATTTTATATTGAAAATTGTGTATTTCTTTTTTAAAGTTAAAAATTATTGTTAGCCAGGCATAATTACTAGTACTTGTAAGTTTTTTAGCATAACCTAGTTTTATTGTTTTTACTACGGTTTGATATTGTTGTCTAAATTGCTTTTCATTGTAACTTTGCTCCTTTTACCTAGATCAATGATAGTTTTCAGATTTTGTGCGATAAAAACTTACTTCGATGCCCAAAATAAAAATTGACTTATTAGTTATTAATTATAAACTATATAAATGAATTTTTCAGCTTGTAACTAGTTTATGTATTTTTTTTTTACCAAAGAGAGTGTTAGCAAAATTAATTACAGCGCTTGGTTAAACTTAAAAGTTGGTTAACAATGTTTAGTCCATAAATCTATATGAAGACCTAACTTCTCATTTAACAATCATAAATATGAGATTCCATACAGCTATGAAGTTAATGTGAAAAGGAAGATAATAAATACCCAAATGGCCTATGAATGCTGTGTCAATAAGAGAAGCAATAGGATCAGCAGCAACAGCCAATGCAGAGGGTATTGCAATCCCTAATATCTCCTTTGAAAGTGCATCCAACTTGAAAATAAGTCTACATTTGATCATCACAATATACAAGATTCAAGTATTAGTACTAGCTCATAAAACTTCATTAAATATATATGGTTTTACTTCATTAAGGAGCTTCATGTAAAATATTTTCTAGCATTAGCTAGGTTAGTCGATAGGACCCGTGGGGAGCACAGGCCGATGGTCTAGTATGTAATATGCTTCTACTACAAGAATAAAGGCTAAAAATATTTTATGTATCTAATAATTATACCTTGCATCATTGAAGAAAACTAAGAAAGGAAATTTCCACTTCTTGTTGGGTTCATTAGCATTGCCATTTTCATTCATAGTAATATGCCTCCCAAAGTAGATCCACAAAGGAGAATGATTCTTAAAGAGTTTGATGGTGCAATCAAAATTGAAGAGAATAACGAGAGGGGGATGTAATAAGATCAATCCTGATCAACAATGTCAATTGTGATTTTGGGATATTGATCAATTTTGCTTTCAAAATCAAAATCAAAGTTTCCCAATAGACTAAGGAACTTGATGTGTTATCTTTTGGCTTTGAAAGGTCACACGCCAAGTAATCTATTTATAGGAAACATTGCAGTTACCCAACAGGCAAATTTAATTTGCTGCTCAATGAAATAAATTCTAGCATAAGGTATTATTACAAGTACCAATGAAAACCCTCTCAAACAAAAAGTATCAATGAAATTAATAAATTGTGTTACTTTGTTTTTTTTTAATTGTAGTTTTGGTTGCCTTATTTTAGCCAAACACAATTTTGGTCCTCATATTTCTAATATTAAGTGAAACTGTCATTCATTTTTTAATTATAAATAAAATAATAATTAATGTTGTATTGAACTTTAAAAATGATAAGTAAATATGAATAAAAAGAATTCCTACAAAAGTGACATGCATGTAATACTCTCTCAGCCCTAATTAAAAGATTATATATATATATATATATATATATATATATATATATATATGTGTGTGTGTGTGTGTGTGTGTGGAAAATGCTAACAAATAGAAATTATGTATTGAAAATTATGCTTATTTGTTTTTCAAAAAATAAAAAATTAATTTATCTCAATAAATATTTTTTTTTTGACAAGTCAATAAATATTTGTTATATATAGAAGGGTTAATTATGTTTCTAGTCCCTATAAAATAGCGACCTTGTAAGTTTAGTCCCTACTTAATTTTAATAGCATTTTTAGTCCCTAATTTTGTTTTTCTGCACTGAGTATTAGTCCCTACTCAATTCAAATTTGTTTAATTTATGCTTAAACTCTTAAATTTTTGAACATTTTTTTGCAGACATGTTTAGAACATTACTAAAAGTTCGTCCGCAAAAAATTATTGCAAAATTTGATTTCTACATCCAGATTTTATTACTTTTTATCTTTAACTTTTGTCGTTTTAAAAAATTCATATTTAATTCATTTCATGTCAGAAAATTCTAAATTTTAGTAAACGAACCTTTCATAGTGTTCTAATCTTGTCTCAAAAAAATCGTTCAAAAATTTAAGAGTTTAAGGATAATTAATCAAACTTTGTTTTAGCAGGGAGTAAAATTATAAGTAAATTTTTTTTTATAGGGACTAAAAATGCTATTAAAATTAAGTAGGGACTAAACTTACAAGGTCGCTATTTTATAGGGACTAGAAACATAATTAACCCTATATAGAATCCTTAACATAGACACATGTTATATGACCATAAATATAAAAAAGTTGATGAGGTCCAAGTGGTGATGCATTATAGTCTCACATTCCAAAAAAACAATTATAATATCTTAATCTTAAATATATGATCACGAGTTTTTTATCATAAGCGAATACAGTACGTATGAAAATTCGCCATTTGAAAGAGACGCCCCTCAAATTTGGGTTAGATCCTCAAATAAATGAGTCTTTACAATTGCGTAAGGAAATATTAAAACAAAAAAATAAATAATATAGACAAAGTATCTCTTTTTTTTTTTTTTTAAGGAAATAAAGTATCTCTTATTATTAAACTTTATTATAACAAACGCCGACCAAAGACAAATGTACCCGTACTTTTATTTTATCGATAAAAATAATAGAAGTCCGTTTGTCAAAAAAAAAATAATAATAGAAGTCTTACAATTTTATCCGATTATTTTAAAAATTAAATTACTTAACAGATAAGAAAGAATAAAATTATAAAAATAACTAACTGAAGGGTAAAATTGGATGAGAAAATATTACTCCAAAACTTGGTCTATTTCTTTCCATAAGGTATAGATATTTAAAAAAAAATTAATTATTCAATTAAATAATGAATGATTCCACTGTAAATAAAATAGTTTATATGTAGAATAATATTGGAAATAAAAAATTAACACCAAATTTTTTTATTCCATTATATAATATGGTTTAGATAGGAGCGGGAATGAGTCGAGTCAAGTTTATTCGAATTCGTTCGAGCTCGTCTCAATATGAAAGTGGTTTGACACGAAATTTGACTCGAGTTTGAAATAAACTTTTTATTTAGCACGAATTTGGCTCGTTTAAAGTTCACAAGCAACTTGGTTCGACTCGTTAAGTTCAGATAGTCTGCTCGAATCACATAGTTCAAAAATATTTTTTATCAAAATGTAAAATAAATTTTATGTGTTTTACCTTTTAATTTTTATTTTAAAAATGAAAAGATTGAATTAAAGGACAAACACAAATTCAAACATATATTGTTTAAAAGACATACACAAATACAAAGTTTTTTTTTTGTGGTGGTCAGAGTTTAAACCTCAAACCTTACATATATTATGCTTTGTCCCAACCAACCGAATTAAGCTCACGAGGACACAAATACAAAGTTTATACATGTATGCAAAATAAAAATATAAACACATAGCAAGCTACTAAAACTAAAAACAATAATACTAAAAAAACAAACTAAAACTAGTACAAGTAATTCCACACACACATATGTACGCATTCACGCATGCGCACACACACACGTACATATAATCGAGCTAACTTATGAATCAAACAAATCGAGTTATATATGGTTCAAGTTCAATTTATTTGGTTAACGAACTTGCCTTTTTAACTTAAGTTCATCTCATTTACTTCATGAATCAAGTTCAACGAATTAATTGTCTAATCAAATTCTGAACTTTATTGGAGTTGGTGTGGTTGATTGTCAAGCCTAGACGTAGATTAAGATTATTGGAAAACCTTTCGAAATAGTTATTTTATAATATTTTTTATTTTTTTAGGGGAAAATATTTTAAATTTATGCTTTTCCATTTTCCCATGAATACTTTGCTTATAAGAATTGCTCGGATATGCTGCAGATAATCCAGAGATACGAGTAGCATTGCATCTTTGTCTTTTCTTATAGTTAAAACCTCCCTTAGTTATAACAAATAAAAATGCACATATTAGGGGAAAGTAGCATCAAATGAGATGCATAAACGTTGAAGGATGTGTTCACATTCACATAAGAATTAAGAACGTGACAATGAGGAAATACCTCCCTCAGTTCAGTTCCGTATACCCTTGATGGCTACATAATAGAAACTGCTAATCAAATTAAAACAAACAAAATTGTATAATATTACTCCTATTATTTATGTTTATGAAGCAGAAAATAGGTCACGCAAATTTAACAGGCTCTTTAGTATTGTTGGAACATAGTGATCACGCCACATAAAATCAGGACATTATGTAAGAGCCGGCAAGCATGTTTAATAGTTAAAGAAAATAAAATACCAATGACAAATGTTAATTAACATATGTGTTTTAAGCTCACAATTTTGAGTGTTTAATCAATCTCGCATCTACGCATCACTCATTTTATAGTTTTTAATATTAATAATAATTGATAAGCGCTAGTTCTCTCATGCTCGGTATCTCAAAATAGATCTGTCAATTAACTCTATTTCACTACATTTCAATAAAATTTATTTATTTCAATGTTATTAATTAGGACACGTGAAAAGTGAAGAGATTGTTCTTCTATAGCCACATTTTTATATAAATAAACATCCAATTTTTTTACTCCACAATGAGAATCGTATTTAGCTTGGGTCTCCATCGTGATTTTTTAGTTGCTTGAGTTACTTTTTGTGGGCACAAATTTTTAAGCAACTCTAACTAAATTTACTCCCAATGGTTAGGGATTGGCACATTTTAGTCGGTGGGTAGATCATTTTTTACAATTCGGCCATTTTTGAGGAATCTCTATAAATTTAAATCAGCTTTGTATCTTTTATGCCTCTCTACTATTTGTTGGGTAGATCATGTTTCGAAAGTAATAAACATTTGGCTTTTTCATCAAAAGGAGCTAAATCAACGTTTATTGGATAATTAAGCTTCAATCTTTTTGGTGGTTGAAATCGAAATATGTTATGTTCGATTTCAACTACCATCTTTGATGACTTAATCCACTTTAATTTCATGCTTAAAACAAGTTGCTTTTCAGTTTCTTTCGATTTTTTTGGATTTCTCAATTTTGTTGTAATTGTGTATACTTTTGCCTAGTTTTCCTGCACATATTGTGCTTAAAAAAGCTATTGTTGTTTGGCTAATATAGCCTCATTTTGGCTTCTTTAGAAAGAAAAAAAAAAATAAGAAACTCGTCATACTTGATCCCACCAAGTTATATTTTTTTATATGCACTTAATAGTTCCATGTGAGATTAAATTATAAAAATTGTTATTGTAGATTGAGTTTCCTAAAATTCACATTGCTCTTTGAAGCTCTACTCTTAAAATTCACATTGCCGCATAAGTTAGGTAATAAGGGACATGGGTCAAAAATAAAAGGTAATAAGGGACTATAAAGTGAATGTTTTGATGAACAGTAAGATTAAAAAATCTATCGTGAGTCACTATAATTTTGTGAAGAGTTTTGTCAATCTTTCGTTCATCTAAACATGCATTAAGTTACTTGCATTGAAGATGTTTTTTTTTTTTCTTTTCAAAAAAAGTTAAAATGGAATATATTAACTGAAATCCTTGACTTGCATTTGAAGATGTTATTAAGGCATTTGTTTTATATGAAGTATTAAAATAAAAACTTTGTATTGGAATTGGAGATTCAGTTTCTTGTAAAGTTTTCCTTTTTTAGCGAAGTTTCTTGTAAAGTTAAAAACTTATTTTTTATAGATATGTAATTTATATGTGAATTTTTTAACAAAGTTAGCAAGACTCAATAATATTTACTAAAAAAAATAATTTACATGCAAATGGAATAGAAGTATTAGGTATTTTAAGGCTTTGTTTGAGAATTTGGAGGGGAGGGAAAGGAAAGACTTTGGAGGAGAGAAATATAAGGGAAATTTGAGAAATCTTTCACATTTTTTGAAAGAGTGTTTTTTATAGAGTGATAAATTAATGTTTATGATTAATATATTTTTAATTTTAAGAATATTATAACAACATAAATTAAATTTTCTCTAAAAAAAACAACATATATTAAATTTGAAGAAATCATATAAACCCTCCCAAACCCCTCATAACCCTCCTCCAATGCAATTTTTTAGTTCCTCAAATGAGGAGAGTTTTATATATTGAAGAAAAATAATCCTCCAAAGCTCCTCCTTTCAATGTCTTCTATTTCTTTCACTTACTCTTTCCTTTCTTCCAAGTCTTTTCATCCCTTCCCCTCCAAACTCGCAAACAAAGTCTATATGATTTAAGTTAATGATTAAAGGAGTTGAAGGTTTGCAAAATGAAACAAGGCATGTAATAAATATCTTAAAAAGAGAACGAATGATAAAATTTATTTCTTAATGAAAAAAACGAAGGATATAGATGAAAAATAACCAATCACGTAATTTCATTTTTTTTCTAAATAACCAATCATGTAATTTCATATTTAGCAAACGACCACTTTTCATATATAAATTGATCTTTTCCTACTTTTCTTTTTTGAGGAAATCTTTTCCTACTTTTCAACAAATTACTAGTAGTCCCAGAAGAAAAAAAATGTATGCTCAAGTTTTTTTTAAGCAAAAACGTATGCTCAAGTTAAGTACTTATTTCATAGGCAGGGGTGGAGCACCACCCGGCGACCCCGGACACTCGTTCGGGTTCAATTGATACTTTCTTTATATTTAGCCCAACTTAATAGTTCATTAATCCACTTAAAATAAAAATAAAAATTGGGCAAACTCAATATTTTCACACGCGCGCGCACAAGAATTCCTGACTCCATAATTTTTGCCTAGACTCTATAAAATTTCTGGTTCCGCCACTATTTATAGGAAATCTTTTACTACTTTTCAACAAGTCACTAGTAGTCCCAGCAAAAAAAAAATGTGTGCTCAAGTTTCTTTTTTAAGCAAAAACGTATGCTTAAGTTAAGTAGTTATCTTTATGGATTTGTGTACCATATTATTATACCACGCAACTCCATCCCTTCTCAAGTAATTGTCGTCCTAAATTATTTTAGACAGATTATAAATATTTTCTAAAAAATTATGAGAGGAAATTATTATTAAATAAATTGAAATTTATTCTGGTTATTTTACAGTCGTCATAGAATTTTACCTTTTCAGGTTAGAAGGCCAGTGAAATAATTTAAAGAATGTTTTTTGAAGGAATAATTTAAAGAATGTTGTAATTTAATAAAATTATCTTCAAATTGCATAAGAAGAAAATAAAAGGTTTTTTTTTTGTGTGTACTGTGTAGCAACAAAGTCACTAGTTCTTCCGGGCCAACAACGAAAAATGGGCTGATAATGAAAGCTTGTGAACGGCCTATAATTAAGAAAATTTGCTTTTTAAGCCCTCACCATTTACTTTCAGACATCCTAAACTAACGAAAAATACTTCCAACGATAGTTAACTACCGTTCGCTGCTCTATGATAGTTCACTGCTTCTCTAGGAATAGTAGTTAACTGCTATTGACAGGAAAGAATGTCAACTATCGGTTCCAGAGAAAAAACCTACACAGTTTCAGAGTTTGATTTTTTTTTTTTTTTTGTGTTTGTTTTGGCCACTACATTCATTTATTCATACTATCATTCATTCAATCATTCACTCATACATTCATTTATATATTCCTTTATTCATACATACATTCGTACGTTCATTGAATCATTCATGTCCAAATATATATAACAAAACACAAATTATCAAAAACAAATTCATTCATTCGAGAATCGTTTAGGTAATAGTTACATTGAACCAAAACCAAAAACAAACATTCATCATTTAAATTAAACCAAATGCAACCAAATAAAAAATCATGGTGCTCTGAATGGCCTCCTCGTTCTTTTAATCCTATATGTAGTGGTAGGGAGTGTCTCATCCGCAATCCTCAAAAGAACAGTATGTAGGTATTCCCATGTTTGGCCATTTTACAACCTCCCCACTGTAATGGACCAGACACTAGTGATGATTTGTGATGAATCTGAAGTATCCCTCCCTAGCATGCTCCGACTCAATAATTAATTATTGATTCACTGACGTAGGGGGTTCTCCCTCGATAAGGGGGTAATACCTTTGAGTGAGATACCCGATAAAACTAGGACATGTATTCTGGTAGGTGCTCCCACAAATCCTTCGCATGTAGACCTCTACAAGTCTCAGGTATGACGTGCAACAAGAAATCAAAGAAAGCTTGAGCTACAACTGGTATACTAACAGCAGGTACAATACATGGATGTCTCGAAATGTATGCCACATGCATGTACTGCCTCTTCACCCGCTGGAAAGTGGCATGATGGTCATATCCCCAATTGGTGTGATGGTCGTCTGCCCAACTGGAAGATGGAAGCTGCATGTCTCATCGTGCCACCGCTCGAACAAAGCTAGTTATAGGGCATGACTAAAATTCTTGAACCCTGTCGCAAGCAGTGGGGAATGACCGGAAGCATAAACATGATGCCATAACCAATCCAGATGCGCTGATAGATGTATAAGCTCATTTGTACTTATCTTCTCGCCATGTCTGATGTATCGGAGTACACGCTCACGATTCTGAAATAAAAAATAGTTAAATACATACAAATCACAATAAAAACTTGAAATTTAAAAACACTTGAATTTGACCAAGATAATTATACTTACTTCATCGTTCGTCCAAAACCTAGCGGCAACATGACGTATGAAATTAGACAGTATAGATAAATTTGAAGGGCCGCCGTAAAAACCCACAGGTGACGGTGGTTCTAGGTGGGTTGGTGATATGTGTGCTTCGGTGGTGGTGATAGAGCCTGGTGCTACTTTTGGCATTCTGTTGTTCGTCAAGCTCATATTATTGCTCATGCTCCTGTGTAGGGTTAACCACCTGTAATAGACCCATCTATGAGGTTCCCTCCCCATCGACGTTCCTATGCCAACATCTCCGTTTAGGAATAGGGCTCTCTCTCTCTCTACTAATGGTCATAGTTTGCCTTCTTAGCATGCGTCAATCTAGATTGTCTTCCATATCTACACAACAATCAACATAAGAAAAAAAATCAATGAACAACTCTTTGAGGTATTTCATCAAACACTTGGAGCATAAAATATACATACTTTACTCATTGTGTTATTTCAATTTATAAACTATCATATTGCACTTAAACTTAGTTTAAACTACATGCATAGTCTAAACATGCAAATATTTGAACATGAACTACCCAAAATATCATCAATTTACTAAACCCTGAACACTAACATATGAGCAATTAAAAAAACCAACATATAAAATAAGAATGTGGATGTTGAGGTATTATGAACGCTTACTTGTTATATGATTGATTATTTGCTTGAATTTGAAGAAATTTAATGGAGGTTGGTTTGTGGGAGTTTTGAGGGAGTTTATGTTGAACTAAAGTGGATTTTAGAACAATATCTCTAAGGTTTTTATGATAACAATTTATGAAAGAACAATTGGGTACCCTAATGTAAGCTTAAGTGTACAGAACCATAAAATTAAATTTTAACTTTGAAGTCAACTTGTTGGTTCTGAAACACCAAGCTCTGAACAAAATGGAACACATTTGGCACTCAAGAAGAAGCTATGATGACTAAAACCAAGCTCTGAACCAAATGAAACACATTTGATACTCGAGAAGAAGCTATGGTGACTAAAACAATGATCTAAAGAAAGGTTAACAATTGTCAAAACTTTGATCAGAAGGTGCATTAAGCCTTGAAGATTCTAATGGACATGTCAATGATCAACACTTTGATGGACTCTGACTAGTTTTGTCTTCTTCTGAAGAGATGTCGCTTTCTAAGTTCTGCAATATTATTTGTCTTCTTCTGACCGTGTGCAAAAACAAACAAAGTTTTTCAAAGGCAAAGAGAATTCAACATATCATTTCAGAAGAAGCAAAAGAAACCTCTAGTACTATTCAACATAATTATCAAACCTAATCAAAGCTTGTCAAGGAAGATTAATGCGTTGACACCTCTTCAAACAACAACTTTATTTTTTTTGTATCATATGTAAGGACCTTGAGCGTTTGAAGAACATAAGAGACTTCACATATCAAAACAATACCAAAACTCTGATAAATTTTATAGCATACAAACACTTAGAAAAATGATTAAAAACTTTCAATCATAGAATTTCTTAAGTGTTCAGAAGTCTATTGAGCTTTAAGTTAGTTTACCACTCTTTTTGTCTTAAGTGTAAACATAAAACAATTTTAGTTTTAAACTCTAATTGTAAGAAGTCCCATAGTACAGGCAGAAAATCTTAGACTTGTGTGTCTAAGCAATTGTAATCTTGTGTGATTATGGTGGAAAATCCATTGAAAGTTCAAATGGACTAGACTAGCCTCGGATTATGGGGTGAACCATGATAATTGCATACTCTGTTTTATTTCATAACTTAGAAAAATATTTCAATGGTAACATAAATAATTAATATTATTCTATAAATTATGCATATATTAGGAAGATAATTAAGTTTCTTCAAAGATCTCAATATCATAAAGTTTAATTTTGACTCAACTTTAAAATATTTCCAACGACTTTTAATTCTTTAACAAGAATTTCACCAATAATATCATCAAGACTATTATGTTTTAGATAAAAATTCATGATGTTTGAACCATATTTTAAATCTTTATATCAGTGAATAATTTAAAATTTTCAATACTAAACAGAAATTCAAACGTATTTTCATAATTGTCATACTATTAACATCATTCTACTAAGAAACCATTTGTTTGAATATTATATAAAACATACACAATTGATTCTTCCTAATTCACATGTATTAAATATAATTATTGGAGTCATGCATGTCAATCACCAACACCACTGTTTTATCTTGGTTTTCGGGTGTCAAACATTGATTACGTTTGAACCTTTTTAACCGTGATATCTTATTTTTTCTTGGGAAGGGAAAAAGTAAGCAAAACCCTTGAAAATCGAGGTCCGGGAGTTGTTTTCGCTACGGGAAGGTGTTAGGCACCCATAACGACTATAGTATCCTATAGGAACCGTCTTTAATTTCTACGCGCGCGCTTTATTTTTAAATGCTATTTAAGAAATGATATTTACACCTAAGAGTTTTCTAAGTGAAGAATTGGAGGGAGAAGAAAGCGTTTGAATTTTTATTTTATTTGAATTGAAGGAATATTGGTTCCTTGCCTACGTACCCTTTTAAGGGATCAAATCCACCGTAGTTCTCTTCCAAAAATGTTTTTGTTTTTGTTGGTTGATTTTAAGTTTGAAAATGAATTTTGAAGAATGGAGATTGAGAGGCCTTAAAGGCATGAGACTTTAAGAAAAAAGTGAGGTTTTATTAGTGATTTTGGAAAGAAGTCAAGTATGATTAAAATTCATTAAAATTTGATTAAAAAAATAAAAGAGAATACAATGGGATTTTAGATCCCAAGGTTTATTATGAAAAAAGATTTGAGTGATGTTGTTCATATTTTTTGGAAAAGAGTTTTTTCTAAGTGTAAAGCCTAAGCATTCATCTAAACATACAATCCTAAACATACATCTAAACATGCATATCCTAGCCATACATCTAAAGTGAGGTGTGTGCATGTGTCGGTGCTTGTGTCGGTGTACATCATTAGAGTCCATTGTCCTTTACATCATGCCCTAGTTTACATTCTATGGTCTTGCAAGAATTGAAAGCATTAAGAAAATTACAAAATTCCTAAGCCTTTACATACTAAGTCTTGGTAAGATTTAAAATGCAAGGAATAAAGTGAAGAAAAGGATGAAGTATGGAATGCTTATGAATGAATGGAACATGAGATGAAATAGTTAGTGGCATAAGGAATAATAGGAATTGAAAATTATAAGCAAAAGAAACACTAAAACTTGGCAAAAGTTAATGAAATTTTTAACCTAAAAGTAGCTAAATTCACCTAAAATTTACCATGACATCAAGACAAATATGTGACCTATAATCCTCATATCACGACAATTTCCTAAAGGGTTTACTTACAATTAATGACATGGGAATTATAAGAACATATTCAAGTCAAGATCCATGATATATTTAAGCATATTTGCATCATTTATTCACAAACATAACTTGCAAACCAAGCAATTGGACACAATTCATACACATGCAGCAAAAGCACACATAAACAGTAGCTAAAACTTCACAAAATCATGTGATATAGGTCACAAACTTTTATCAAGAAATTGGAATTAGAATCAAGCAATTTTCACAAAATTTTAATATAAAACATCACAAAATAGCAAGAAAGTCATCACATTATTCTCTCCAAGTTTTAATATGCAAAGATCATCACAAAAATACCACAAAACTATCAAGAAATGTGTATGAAAATTTTTAGAATTTTTAAAGAATTTTTAGACACAAAAAACATATAAAACTTCACAATTTTTTAACAAAAATAGTAAACAATCAACAAGAAAATACCACACATTTTTTAACCAAGATTTAACACATGATAACATCACAAAAATATCCAGAAAATGATCAAGAACACATAGGAATTTTTTAGGAATTCTTAAAGGATTTTTAGACTCAAAAATATACAAAAATTCACAAATTTTAACAAAAAAATAGTAAACAAATTAACAAAAAATTCCACATATGTTTTCCTCAGGTTTTGACATATAGAAACATCACAATAAGGTCAAGCAAAATATCAAGAACATATGAAAAAACTTTTAAGAATTTTTATGAGAATTTTAAGCAGTACAGGAGGGTGTAACTAGCAAGGAATCAGTAAGAACATGCAAGAAGGGGGGGGGGGGGGGGGGGCGCATAGCAAATCATGGAGGTTGGGCCTAAGGTGGCCACTGGATCGGGTTGGAGCAGGCAACGGGTCGAACCATGGGCTGAACCGGTTCAGTGGCCTATATAAGGCCATGAACCGGTTTCTTGGTTCATTTCTCCCATACTTTCTCTCTCTAACCTTCAAACTCTCTCCCTCTCTCTCTAGGATAGGCTGAACGGGGAAGGAGAAGAAAAGAGTTCCGACGCGGCGGCCGGCCGGTTTCCGGCGGCGGAGCCACCGCGTCAGAAGAACTTAACCTATCTTCTTTCAAATTTTTTTTATGGAAACCACTCCTTTTCTTCTCCTCCACTCGAATCTTCAAACGTTTTTTTAAAGGAAATCGCAGATATGACCTAGATCTAAGTTTTTAGGTTCGGCACTTTTTGTGAAAACACTTAGGAACGAGATTACAACAAGAGATTTGTAGAGTATTTACCTCAAAGCTTGTATCGAAGCTTTTGAATCTTTGAAGCACTTCTAGCTTTTCTTGCTGCTCTTTCACGATCTTAGCTTTGCATGTGTTGTTCTGGACTTTCTTGACGTTCGTACGAAATGCTTGTGTTGTTGTTCATGTGATGAGTTCGGATCTGGCTTCCATTTGCTGAATCCGTGAGTTGTGATATTGAACTTGAACTTGTTGCTGAAACCGTTTCGCAGATTTCGTCACTGTGATTCGGTTTTGGTGTTTGTTTTTGACGAATTTCTGGAATTTTTCTTGGATTATGGCTTGGTGATGTTGATGATGGATGATTCTTGGTGAATCAGTGATGGATTGTGAGGATTTTTTGGGAAATTTGGTGAATTAGGGTTCAAGGATGAAGATGAATCTTCATCTTTGTTCTTGAGGATTTTCGGTTTTGATTCTATTTTTGTGGAGAGAGAAATTGTGATTGTGTTTCTGGTGAGTTGGTAAGAAGTGTATGTTTTATCTTGGTTTTCGGGTGTCAAACATTGATTAAGTTTGAAACTTTCTAACCGGTGATATCTTATTTTTTCTTGGGAAGGGAAAAAGTAAGCAAAACCCTTGAGAATCGAGGTCCGGGAGTTGTTTTCGCTACGGGAAGGTGTTAGGCACCCATAACGACTATAGTATCCTATAGGAACCGTCTTTAATTTCTACGCGCGCGCTTTATTTTTAAATGCTATTTTGAAAATGGTATTAGGCCTAAAGGTATTCTAAGTGAAGGATTGGAGGGAGAAGAAAGTGTTTGAATTTTTATTTTATTTGAGTTGAAGGAATTTTGTTCCTTGCCTACGTACCCGTTTAAGGGATCAAATCCACCGTAGTTCTCTTCCAAAAATGTTTTTTGTTTTTGTTGGTTGATTTTAAGTTTGAAAATTGGATTTTGAAGAATGAAAGAGAGAGGCCTCAAGGGCATGAGATTATGAAAAGGGTGAGGTGGAATTAGTCAATTGCAAAATGTGGTCTAAGTATGATTAAAATTCATTAAGTTTTTATTTAAGAAAAGAAAAGGAAAAATTCAATGGGACTTTGATCCCAAGGTTTATTTTGAAAATGGTTTGAGTGAAGTTTGTTCATATTTTTGGAAAATGATTTTTCTAAGTGTAAATCCTAAGCATTCATCTAAACATACAATCCTAAACATACATCTAAACATGCATATTCTAGCTATATACCTAAAGTGATGTGTGTGCATGTGTCGGTGCTTGTGTCGGTGTACATTATTAGAGTCCATAGTCCTTATTACATCATATCCTAGATACATTCTATGGTCTTGCAAAAAAATTAAAAGGCATAAGGAAAATATTACAAAATTTCCTAAGTTTTACACTCTACTTTTTGCATGAACCTTAAAGTATAGAAGAATAAAAGGATGAAGATGTGAGATGGAAGATGAGATGCTCATGATGTATGAAATATAATAAAGGAAATGGTTAGTAATATAAGGCATAGAGAGATAGAGATATAGGTAAGTAAGATGGCACTAACAAAATGACAAAACTTGGCAAAACAAGTAGCCAAATATGTCTAAAACTTTACTATAGTATCAAGACAAGCATATGACCTATAACTCTCACACCATGGCAATTTCTTAAAGGTCTTATTACAACCAATAATGTGAGGATGATAAGAACACATTCAAGTCAAGAATTATAATATGTTTAGACATATTTGGCACTTGATTTTCACAAACAAACATTAAGTTGCCTTGTAAAGCAAGTAATCAACTTCACACATCTACATACAGCAAAAACACCTCCAAACAATGACCAATCAATTCCCAATCCACACATCCTAACTCACAAGCATATACTAAAAAATTTGAATCAAAATTGTGTATGTTTTCACAAGTTTTTACCCTAAAATTCAAGAAATGAAGCAACACACAACACATTATTTTTCCTACATTTTCATATGTCAAAATATCCTAAGAGACAAGTTCTAAATGTCAACAATAGTTGTAAGGAAATTCAAACCAATTTTTTTTGGAAATTTTGACATGATTTTGACAAAATTATAGGCTCTAAACTAAACAAGAAGTCAACAATTTCACATGCATCCTCCTACCCATTATTAACACATAAAAACACCAAGAATCCATGAAAAAATATCAAGAGAGCATTAGGAAATATTTTTAGGGGTCTTCTCATGCATTTTTGAAGCAAACAGGGTGGGTTTAGCAACATATAGTGTTAAAATAGCACAAACATAGGCATAAAACGAAACACCAGCAAAAATAGGCCCAAGCCCAAAGAAAAGATGGATCCTGGACCATCCAAACGTACCAGGGACGTTGGATTGATCCAGGATCCACAAACCCTAGATCCAACGGTTACGAACATGCAGCACACCATAAGAACCATGTAAACGCGCAGAATCACGCCATCAAGGCCGTACACGTCATCATCAGGTAAAACGAATGGTCCAGATTGAAAGGAAAAAGACTGAACCAAGTGAACCAGCAAGGTTTGGGTGAACCGGCCGGTTCAAGAACGTTTATAAAGGGAGAATGAGGTCGGTTCACCTCATTCCTTCCTTCTCACTCTCTCTCTAACTTCCTTCTAGTGAGAGAAGCTCTCACTTCTCTCCTTCGCCGGCGTTCTTCCCTTCGCCATTTTCTGGAAAACAACGGCTGAGGAAGATAAAGATTCATCGGAATCTTCATCACCACCGCCGTGAATTCCAGATTCCGGCAACGCCTCAAACCAAACGGTTTGTATGGATCTAAACCCTGATCTACTTGTTTTTTCCCACAGATTACGAATATGAACTCAATTCCTAAAAATAAACGGTGAATCTTCGTAGATCTACGTTTTAGGGTTCGGTTTAAAACTTTTTTGGATCTTTTCAAAGTTCTTTCGCAGGAAACTGCTTCTATGTCACCGATCTATTCTGATTCACCGTTTATTTGTGTTAACAGACCTTCGTTGAGCTCTTTGCGATGAAAAAACGAGGGAGTTTTTGATGAATACCTGGTTTTAATCGGAGATTTCGAACAACAAGATCCTTGCAAGCTTCTGGTGAGTTTGAACCGAAAATAAATCGGTGTTCTCTCTTCTCCTTCTTCACTGGTTCGAAACTGACTTTGATTCCTCTTCTTTTCTTCTCACACTTGCTTCTTGTGATCGGCTTCGGCTTGAATTGCAAGAAGTTGAAGTATACGATTCGATGATGATGATTTCCGCAAGGAATCTCTGAGAACGAACACAAATTAAACCAAATTTGATAAGAGTTTTTCTGATTGAGATGATGATCTTTTTGTCTTCTGAAGGCTTCTTTTGGTTTTGTGTGTATGATGATGAATTCTGATAGAGAATTGGTATGAATTCGAGAGTTTTGTGGTGGTGATTGATTCTGTTACGGTGGCTTTCTGATTCTGTTACGGTGGCTTTTGATCCTTGTTACGGTGGTTTAGGGTTTGGAAGAGAGAGAGAGTTGGTTAGGGTTTTCTGATGATGTGTCAGTGATTGAATGGCGTTGTTGTTCTGTGCATTGATGACTTGGCTCCTTATATAGGCTGCCATGTGGCCTCTGAGCCACTTAGGACCTGCCACGTATCTTAGGCCTTACCTTGGACTGATTTTTGGACTTTGGGACCTTTATGTAATTTTGAGAACTTCAAGGACTGACCTGCAAAAAATATTAAGGACTAATCTGCAAATAAAAACTTAAGAAAAGTGAAATTTCGAAATAGGCAAAAAAAAACTTAAAAAATAAAACTTGAAATTAGAAGAAGGACTTAAATGCAATTTTGGAAGCTTTGAGGACTTAAAAAAAAAAATTGGACTAAAAAATGGTAATTTGACTAAACGTAAAGTGAAACGATTAAAATTGACAAAACGGACTAAAATGAACCAATGGCTTAAATGAGGTACTTTAAAGTAACCTCTCTCTGCCGAAATTTCGTGTGAAATGACCAAAATGCCCCTGGGGCTAAAACGACTAAAAATGACTCAGATGCAATGTTAAAATGGATTTTTAACAGGGAATTGCAGCAAGAACTTATACAAGCAAAATTAAAGACTCAGAGACACTTTTAAGAGTTTAAACAGAGTTTTGACGCATGAAAAGACTAAAATGCCCCCAGGGGCAAAGCTGACTCAAAATGACTTAAAATGCAAATTTTTGAAATGGATTTTGACATAGAATGAAACAGAGACTTATTCAAACCAAATGAAAAGACTCAAACAAATTTTTTTTAAAAGACTGAAAGAAATTTTATCATAGGAAATGACTAAAATGCCCTTCTATGTAAATTTTGCAAATAATATTGAAATAAAATGCAGGGAAAGATGTAATTGATCAAAAACAATTCAAATGGCTTGTAATGCAAGAAAAGAAGAATTGAGTTAGTATTTTTAGGTCCAAAATTAGGGTATAACAGTGTATGGTTCTCTGTGATGAGTTGGCTTTTTATAGGCTGACACATGTGATAATTGGACCAATAATGAGCTGCCACGTGGACTAGACTGTAACTAACTCCCTTTGGACAAATGAAAAATTGACATGTGGACTGGACTGCAAATTTGGACCAAAAGGACTAATCTGCAAAATAATAAAAGACAAGGACCAAAATGCAAAATGACACAAAAGGACTAAAATGCAAAAAATAATAAAATTGAATTTAAAAAATGTAATTTGAAATGAACGTAAAGTGAAACGATTAAAAATGACAAAACGGACTAAAACGAACCAATTACTTAAATGAGGTACTTTAAAGTAACCTCTCTCTGCCAAAATTTCGTGTGAAATGACCAAAATGCCCCTGGGGACTAAAACGACTCAAAATGACTCAGATGCAATTTTAAAACGGATTTTTAACAGTGAATTAAAGCAAGAGCTTTATACAAGCAAATTACAAGACTCAGAGACAATTTTTAGAATTTAAACAGAATTTTAACACATGAAAAGACTAAAATGCCCCTAAGGGCTAAACTGACCCAAAATTACTTCAAATGCAATTTTTGAAATGGATTTTGACATGGAATTGAAATAAAAACTTATTCAAACAATTGAAAAGACTCAGACAATTTTTAAAGGACTAAAATGAGCTTGGACACAGGAAATGACTAAAATACCCTTTTATATGAATTTTGCAAGTAATATTGAAATAAAATGCGGAGAAAGATGTAATTGATCAGAGACATATCAAATGACTTGAAATGCAAGAAAAGAAGAATGGAGCTAGTATTTTTAGGTCCAAAATTAGGGTATAACAGCTGCCCCTATTTAAGTTTCTTTGTCCGGAGAGTCAAGAGACGAAGTCTTTGATTTGACGGGACGAAGATACTTAAATATTAACATTTGCACTGTTTTTGGACATAAAAATACGCTCTCAGATTTTCAAAATATGAATGCCATGCACCATTTTGATTATGAATGCAAGACAAACAATTGGAGTCTACAGAGCATGTCACAACACTGGGGATTTAAGTAGACATTGACAGGGTAGACAAACCAGGGAATAGAAAATAGGGTACAAGTTGTTCTTTGGATCGAACTAGCCACTTGACCAAGGAATACAAAACAAGAGATAGGTACAAGCTATTCTTGGGATCGAACTTGGCACTTGACCGGAAACATAGACATATAGGCAGATACAAGCTGTTCTTTGGATCGAACTTGTCGCTTGATTGAAAATTCAAACAGATAGACAGGTACAAACTGTTCTTTGGATCGAACTGGTTGTTTGGCTGGAGATATAGACAAAAGGGTAGATACAAACTGTTCTTTGGATCGAACTCGCCGTTGGATCATCACCACATCATGTGGGTAGGTGCAAACTGTTCTTTGGATCAAACTTGTCGTTTGACTGATAACAAAGCATAAGCTGGGTACAAACTGTTCTTTGGATCGAACTTGTTGTTTGTCCGGAAGTATAGGTATATAAGCAGGTACAAGTTGTTCTTTGGATCGAACTAGCCACTTGACCGATAATAAGATATGCATTGGAAGTTTGATTTGGAAAGATACAAATTGAGAGTAAGTTGACATTGACTTGACTTGGAGACAGACATGACCATCTTGTTGGCCCAAGAGCAAATTGAGAGTTGATTAATATTGACAAAGACATTGAATCGAAAGTTTGAGATTGAAAGAGAGATTGAAAATTGAGATTAATCAGAGACATAGACATAGACACTGAATTGAGAGTTGAAATTGAATTGAATTGGAGATTGAAATTGAATTGAGTTAAATTGACATTGAAATTGGGTTGAAAGTTGAAATTGAATTGAATTTGACAGTTGAAATTGAAATTGTGATTGGATTGAAATTGGAGATTGAAATTGAGTTTGACAGTTGAAATTTGGAAGTGAGTTGAATTTTGAAAGTGAAGATTGAGTTGAGTTGGAAATTGAATGTTGAATTAAATTGAAAGTGGAGATTGAACTGAATTGAAAGTGGAAACTGAGTTGGACTGAAAGTTGAAATTGGGAATGCAATATGTATGTATGGTATAACAAGATTATTGAATGTATGAGCACATAAAATGCATGATTATTCATGTATGAATGCTTGAAATGCATGATTGGTTCGTAATTTGACAGAGAAGTTTCACAGAGGCAGACGAAACATTGGAAGATTGGGCACGTAGTGGCTCGTGCTGCAACATATTCACATAGAAATCCTCTTTGGAGAGACCGTCGTTGAAAGACGTATCAAAAACCATGGCTGAGGGCAATGAAACTTGTAGAAGAGGGACCCTTGGAAGATTCTTGGATACAGGTCGCCGTTGTTAGGCATGTCAGTGCTGGGTAAACATTGGATACTTGCATCTGTGGTCAATGCTTTTCAATATTTCATTCTTTCATCCTTTCATTTTTCAATCCCATTTTTGCCAGAACCGCCTTTTCGGGTTTTCGATTCACCGGGGAGTAAAATTCTTTTCATTGCCCCATTTTTGCCTGAATTGTCTTCATAGGTTGTCAATCAGCGGGGTGCTCATTTTTGCCTAAGCCGCCCTTTCGGGTTTTCAACTTAGCGAGCTTTTCATTTTCATTTTTTTCAATTTTTTCATTTTCATTCTGTTTTTTCATTCTTGCCATTGACCACAGATCATCCTAGGGAGTAACCTGCTCGTAACATGTATTGAAATAGACATTGACATTCATTTATTCATGCATGTTTCATTGAAATGTACCTTATTGCTCAGGTTTGTTTTCAAAATAGACATGGAAAGAGTTTTCAATTTTCAAAAATGTTTGTTTCATACATTGTCATCATCAAATAGAAAGAAAGTGTTTTGTATATAGCATTGAAAGTAGAAAGAAAAATAGAGTTTCAAATAATAGCACAGGCTCAAATTGATGTAGAAGAGTGAGAGTCAGCCAAAGGCATGACTTCACGGATTTACAAGGCTTGGAAAATGGTAATTTTATTGATTGGTGGTACATTGAACACGATGACCGCTACATTTCACAGAAATTTTGAATTCACAAGTACAGAAGTTTCTGATGAAGACGATCATTGACAGTTGCAGATGCCCCAAGGGGTGATGGTGATTTGCCAGATATAGTTACTTGTCTTTTATCAACCTCATTTTTGCATGAACCGCCCTTTCGGGTTTTCGGCTCATCGAGGCGCTCATTCTTGCCTGAGTTGCGTACAATCTCAGCGAGCTTTTTCATATTCATTTTTTTTGTCCCTAACTTTTGCCTGGATCGCCCTTTCGGGTTTTCGATCCACCGGGAAGCGCATTTTTGCCTAGGCCGCCCTTTCGGGTTTTCGACCTACCACGCTGTTCTTTTCTTTTTAGACAAAGTATTTCTTGACTATATCGGCATTAACAGGATTTGGGAGTTCAACACCATCCATGTGTGTGAGAATCAAAGCACCACCAGAGAAAGCCTTCTTGACAACATAAGGACCTTCATAGTTAGGTGTCCACTTGCCCCTTGGGTCGGGTTGCTGACTTATCCTTCTTTTCAATACCAGTTCGCCTTCCTTGAACTCTCGAGGTCGGACTTTCTTATCAAAAGCATTCTTCATTCGCACTTGATACAACTGTCCATGAGCCATAGCATCCATTCGTTTCTCTTCAATCAGATTCAATTGATCGTACCGACTCTGACACCATTCAGCCTCAGTCAACTTTGCCTCTATGATCACTCGAAGGGACGGAATCTCCACTTCTAGAGGGAGAACTGCTTCCATACCATATACCAAAGAGAAAGGGGTTGCCCCGGTTGAACTGCGCACTGTAGTACGGTAACCATGCAGGGAAAAAGGTAGCATCTCATGCCAGTCTTTGTAAGTAGTGACCATCTTCTGAACAATCTTCTTGATGTTCTTGTTAGCGGCCTCAACTGCACCATTCATCTGAGGTCTATAAGGAGAAGAGTTGTGATGTTCGATTTTGAATTCTTCACATAAAGCTTGCATCATGCTATTGTTCAGATTGGGACCGTTGTCAGTGATAATCTTGTTGGGAACACCATATCGACAGATGATGTTATTCTTGATAAACTTCACTACCACTTGCTTGGTCACATTTGCATATGAGGCAGCCTCAACCCACTTGGTGAAGTAGTCAATTGCCACTAGAATGAAACGATGTCCGTTGGAAGCTTTTGGTTCAATTCTTCCGATCATATCAATGCCCCACATAGAGAAAGGCCGTGTGGAAGACATAACATTGAGAGCATGTGGAGGCACATGAATCTTGTCAGCATAAATTTGACACTTGTGGCATCTCTTAGCATGTTTATGGCAATCACGCTCCATAGTTATCCAGTAATAGCCGGCTCTTAACAGTTTTCTCGACGTAGTGTGGCCCGAAGCATGGGTCCCAAAAGTACCATCATGTACATCATGCATCAATTTCTCAGCTTCTTGTTTGTCAACACATCTCAACAAGACCATGTCATAGTTCCTTTTGTATAGGATTTCTCCGTCCAGAAGGAATCTACTAGCCCATCTTCTCAAGGTCTTTTTATCCCTGTTGGAAGCACCAGGTGGATATTCATGATTCTGCAAGAATTGTTTGATATTGTAATACCAAGGCTTTCCATCATTCACATCTTTATCAGCCTGATCTGGCATATTTTCAATAGTAAACACATGAGCGGGTCTATCAAGACGCTGCACTTTGATTACAGGCACGTCATTCCAATGGTTCACACGAAACATGGAAGACAAAGTAGCGAGAGCATCAACCATCTGGTTTTCATCCCGAGGGATGTGGTGCAGCTCAACCTTGGTAAAGTATGTCAACAGACGTCTTGCATAGTCACGGTATGGGATCAGTTTCTCATGATGAGTCTCCCATTCACCGTTTATCTGATTAATAACAAGTGCGGAATCTCCATAGATGTCAAGGTGCTTAATTCTCAGATCAATGGCTTCTTCAATGCCCAAGATGCATGCTTCATATTCACCTATATTGTTCGTGCATTCAAAGGTTATTCGAGCAGTGAAAGGAATGTGGTGCCCCTGCGGAGTTACAATAATGGCTCCCACTCCTTTACCATAAGCATTAACAGCACCATCAAACACCAATCCCCACTTGCTATTGGGATCCGGCCCTTCATTGATCAGTGGTTCTTCACAGTCTTTCACTTTCAAATACATAATCTCTTCATCAGGGAAATCAAACTTAATCGGCTGGTAATCATCAAGAGGTTGACAAGCAAGATGCTCAGCAAGGATGCTCCCTTTGATTGCTTTCTGAGCTTTGTACACAATATCATATTCAGACAACAACATTTGCCAACGTGCAATCTTTCCAGTAACAGCAGGCTTTTCAAAGATGTATTTGATTGGAATCATTCGGGATATCAACCAAGTTGTATGATTCACCATATAATGACGCAGGCGTTTGGCAGCCCAAGCTAAAGCACAACAAGTCTTTTCAAGCATTGTATACCGAGTCTCACAGTCGGTGAACTTCTTGCTCAGATAGTAAATAGCATGTTCTTTCTTTCCGGTCTCGTCTTGTTGACCGAGGACACAACCCACAGAATCATCCAATACTGACAGATACATAATCAAAGGCCTTCCTTCCACTGGCGGGACAAGGATAGGTGGTTCCAACATGTATTCTTTAATGTTATCAAAAGCTTCCTGGCATTCGTCATTCCATACAACAGGCTGATTCTTTCTGAGCAATTTGAAAATTGGTCCACAGGTAGTAGTCATGTGAGATATGAATCTTGAAATATAATTCAGACGTCCGAGGAAACCTCTGACTTGCTTTTCAGTTTGAGGGGCCGGCATCTCTCTGATGGCTCGGACTTTATCAGGATCGACTTCAATGCCTCTTTGACTGACAATGAAGCCTAGCAACTTTCCAGATCTTACACCAAATGTGCAATTGTTAGGATTCAACCGCAGCTTGTACTTTCTCAATCTTTCAAACATCTTTTTCAAGTACACAACGTGCTGCTCTTCATCACTTGATTTCACAATCACGTCATCAACATATACTTCAATCTCTTTGTGAATCATATCATGAAACAGAGTTGGCATACCTCTTTGATAGGTAGCACCAGCATTTATCGAGCCAAACGGCATCACTTTATAACAGAATGTTCCCCACGGAGTGATGAAGGACGTCTTTTCTCTATCTTCAGGTGACATCCGTATCTGGTTATAGCCAGAGAAACCATCCATGAAGGAGAACACTTTGGATTGAGCAGTACTGTCAACAAGCACATCAATATGAGGCAATGGGAAGTTATCTTTTGGACTGGCTTTATTCAAATCTCTGTAATCAACACACATTTGAACTTTCCCATCTTTCTTTGGTACTTGTACGATATTGGCAATCCATTCAGGGTATTCAGCTGTCATGAGGAAACCCGCGTCAATTTGCTTCTGCACCTCCGCCTTGATCTTAAGAGCCATGTCCGGACGAGACCTTCTCAATTTCTGTTTGACTGGAGGACATTCAGGTCTTGTCGGTATCCGATGTTCCACAATCTTGGGATCTAGACCCGGCATATCTTCATAGGACCATGCAAAGACATCTGGGTAATCACGGAGAAGCTGAGTGATCTTCTTTTTCGCTTCTGGCTCTAGTGCAGCACCGATCTTGATTTCTCGCTTGTTCTCTTCAGTACACAGGTTGATGAGCTCAATCTCTTCCTGGTGAGGCTGAATGGCTCTCCTTTCTTGCTCAATCAGTCGAGTGATCTCATAAGGTATCTCTTCATCATCATCCTCATCTTCAGCTTCATATACCGGGAATTCAAAATTTGGAGGAACTATAGGGTCACTGTGTTCAACGGGTTTATTGTGGTTCAATCTGCATAATATGATTGGGATGATTTTTAGAAAAAGTTTTTCATGCAGATTTTTGAAATTAATAAGAAAATACAGATGTTTTGGTTTTTTCTGGTATTACCATTATTTCCAAGAAAAAGGCACTAAAAAGTAAAAAACAAAGAGTCGTGAGAAAGACGACAACTTTTATTGATAACGGCAATGCCGAAACAAACATGCCCTTACAATGATATCACCTTCGCCTTGGGCAGAGCGAAAGGATTGTTATTTTGAAAACAAAGAAAAACATGAGCAACAAGACACATTACATGGAAGCATGCATGACTAAAGGAACATCAATGGCCTCCCAATTTCTCACAGTGCCTCCTGGTACAACAAATGTAGGCACATAACTACTTTCAGCAGTATCTTCAGCAATAGCATTGATAAACCCAG
Source organism: Medicago sativa (assembly GCF_051527215.1). NCBI lineage: Eukaryota > Viridiplantae > Streptophyta > Magnoliopsida > Fabales > Fabaceae > Medicago > Medicago sativa. The sequence goes on along the minus strand of NC_140756.1, from coordinate 28,939,127 downwards.
CACTGTAGAAAGTTCTTGTTGAAACGCTTGAGGTCGGGGAGAATCCAAGGCCCTCTTTACGCTTGTTTTCCAGAATCTGAATCACTTTGCCCCAGCCAGCAGCTTGCCCTTCTTGAACAGCCTTCTGGGCATCTTTCAATGAAGCCATGCTAGCACTAGCTCTTCGGGGTTCTGCACCTTCAACAGTCAAGCCTTGAAATGACGTCCCTTCGGCGGACCCTGCTTCAACACAAGAGAAAGATGACACTTGGCTAACCAGATGTGCTTCTTCACCATGTACGGTGACAATCTTACCGTTCCTCATGAACTTGAGCATTTGATGCAAAGTAGAAGTGACTGCCCCAGCATCGTGAATCCACGGTCTTCCAAGGAGACAACTGTAAGAAGCATTGATGTCTATGACCTGGAAAGTAATCTGAAACGTCTCAGGACCAATGGTAATTGGCAAGTCTACTTCCCCAAGAACATCTTTGCGAGATCCGTCGAAAGCCTTAACCAGATAGCTACTTCCCCTCAGAGAAATTCCATGATGACTCAACTGTCTTAGTGTGGATTCAGGCATTACATTTAAGGATGATCCAGTGTCCACCAGCACATTGGATATCATGTCAGACTTACAGTGCACTGAGATATGCAGAGCCAAGTTGCGGTATTTCCCTGCTTCGGGGAGTTCATCATCACCAAACCCCAAGTTATTGCAAGCAGTAATGTTACCCACTATTCCATCGAACTGATCCACAGAGACTTCATGATCAATATAAGCCTGTTCCAGTACTTTCATCAACACTTTCCTGTGAGCCTCTGAGCTCAGGAGCAGAGACAAGATGGATATCTTTGACGGAGTTTGTAGTAGCTGGTCAACAATTTTATAGTCACTCTTTTTGATAAGCCTCAGAATTTTGTCCAGATTAGACTCTTCAATAGACTGGCCTGATGGGCCGGGGCTCTTGTCAATAGGAGGAGCAATTGGTGGAGTTATTGTGGCAATAGGTGTAACCACCTTCTTTTGGAACAAGGGTGGACGGACTTTCCCGCTTCTCAGCGCTGTAATTTCACTAGCAACGTTATCAACCGTTGCTGGGGATACCAGAGGCACTTCCACTCCATTCTCAATCATGGTTGCATTGTACTTGTAAGGAATTGCTTTTGTAGAGGCATAAGATACCGGACCAGGTAACCTGATCACCAAAGGTTCCACATTCCTTGTCTGGGATACACCTTCAATCGGAGAATCATGAAACACTGGCACAATCACACAAACATCACTGGCAATCAAGTGCTTGTCATCCACCAGGCTCTGTATATCATCTTGCACCACACAACAACCCATAGGATTTTGTAGACATTCTGAACAAGAAGCATGATTGTGATTGAACAAAGAAGCCTGGCAGAGTTTGACATGTAGTGGCGCCAAGGGAGTAAGAACATTACGGACATTCAACATAGGAGCCTCTCTAGGAATAGGGACTCTTTCAAAAGCCTCGATCATGTTAACTGCGGCATGATTTGGAAGTGGATTGTCAAGAACATGAGGAACACTATTTTCAAAAGTCAACCGACCTTTTTCTATCAGGTCTTTCACAATATATTTCAGAGCATAGTAACCTTCAACAACGTGGCCTTGAGCGCCCTGATGGAATTCACATGTAAGATCCTGTCGGAACCTAGGAGGCAAAGGATTAGGCGGAGGCTTGCCTGGTCTAGTGACGCAGTGGCCCTTAGCAAGTAGAGTTGGGAGCAGCTCAGCATACCGCATTGGTATTGGTGGAAAATAAGTCTTGGGCCGAGGACCCTGTTGTTGTTGCTGTTGTTGTTGAGCAGGAGGTTGGTGTTGTACTTGCTGAGCAATGGCATTAACGGGCACTGGTGGTTGACCCGGTGGCAGAGGATATTGCTGATAGAACGGCGGGAAGAAGGGATGTTGAGAGTACTGCATGTATTGATAGGGAAAGGGTAATTGAGTAGTATTAACAGGTGTAGACTGATTACCAGATACCATCCCTACTTCGGATTCTTTCCTCTTATGGTGGCCATTAGCATACTTCTTTGGTGCACTGGCTGAAGGTTCACCCTTTTCTAGAACAATGATGCCCTCTCTGACAGCCTCCTCTAGACGAGTTCCCATAGTAACCATGTCGGAGAAATTGTTTGGAGCAGAGACTATCATTCTTTCCTTATATTCCTTCTTCAAAGTCTTCAGGAATGTCTGTGTTAATTCTTCCTCATCGAGTCGAGGAGAAACACGGGCAGCTGCCCCTCTCCATCTCTGGGCATACTCACGGAAGGTTTCATCTGATTTCTGAGACAAAGACTTAAGAGAGTCCCTATTTGGCTTCAAGCGGGTGTTGAACTCATAATGACTTTCAAAGGCAGCAACAAGATCCTCGAAAGTATGGATATTGTCTTTGCTCAAACCAGTGTACCAATCTGCCGCATCTTCTGCCAGGCTGTCTTGGAACAGTGGATCATCAGTGCATCATTATCTGCATAATTGGCCATCTTCCGGACGTACCGAATGACATGGCTATGAGGACAGGAAGATCCATTGTATTTGTCAAAATCTGGCACCTTGAACTTCTTAGGAATCTCAAATCGGGATACCAAGCATAGATCACGAGCCTTAGCAGAGACACTGTTCCCACGGCTAGCTTTGACCTCACGGAGTTCTCCAGCCAACTCTCTTAACTGTCTTCTCATAGCTTCCATTACAGGGTCTTGTCCACGAGGAGTATCGACATCAATTACATGTTGCACAGTGTGTACAATAGGATCGGTAACAACAGTAGTCACTTGAGGCATAGAGGTGGATACGGGGATCTGTCCTTGACCAGCAAAACCAGAGACACCAGCATCAGTATTAGGAGAATAGAAAGCCGAGAGCCCATAAGGACGTCCATTGGGCATAACAAAACGAGCATCAGAAGCCACAGTAGACAGTGGGATAGAGGGAATCCCTTCAGTAGAAGCCGGAATAGATGTGGCTGGTTGTTCTTGTGCAGCCATCATAGTGGACATAGCGTCATGAGCCTTAGCCAAGTCTTCTTTCATAGCAGCCAATTCGGCACAGAGCTGAGCATTTTCTTCTTCAAAGTTAGCCATGATTCTTCTCTTGTGAAATCTTGTTTGATGAACTCTATCTGGTTGGTAAACTTTGCGAGCACGAGCCACTTTTCAGACTGCGGCGGACAAAACCAGGAGGCAATGAGCACGAGAGAAGTCTTTTGTGACCAATGAATGCATATGATGCATGAGATGTGTTAATGTATATGCAAAAGGACTCTTTTTTGTGTTATCGAAGGGTTTTAGACAAATTAGAAATTTGTAAACATTACTAAACAACAATTAACATAAACGGGAAACAAACAACCAACATATAGTTTTACAAGACGATTCCCTTTGAAATGCTAAGCCAAGGGATAGACTTTGAAATGTAAAGCAACATAAACAAATGGAAATAACAACAGGAAATGGAAATCCTCAAGCATAGGAAGTGGAAGCATCGTCCTCAGACTCAGACTCAAAGCTGCAGTATCGGGCATAGAAGTTACGGGCACCCCTAGCCCTCTTGGAGTCCCTCATAAGCAACCTATCTTTCTCTTCAATCTCTCTCCTAGCCTTAGCTAACTCTTTCTTCAGTGTCAAGACCTCATGAGTCTGCTGGTCATCTTTTCCATCCAAAGTCATGATCAAGTTCTCAGCCTCATAGTATCTAGCCCTCCACTGATGTTTCTCCCGACTCTCCATAGCTAGATGCTCCTGATACATCTCCTGAGTAGGTGGGAGTAGAGGCAAAGGCATGGTAGGAATAGATGCAGACACATATCTCATGGAGGGGTAAGGCATGCCAATCTCCTCAGCTTGGTTTATCACCCACTGTGTATAGGCCTCATGAGCAACACCGGACCTTACACCCATATGCTTCACCTCTTTCTTCCGAAGTTTAGACCAAGCTTCCATGAAATCCTCTCTTATTCCCATGGGGGCATTGGAGTAGCGGAAGAAGTAGGGGGATGTGGCAAGATTGATGGGCTTTTCTTTCATCGGGAAACCAAATTGTCGCAAGGCGAGCTCCGGGTTATAGTTGATTCCACCCCGGGTACCAAGAAGAGGTACATTAAGAAACTTTCCACCACCAAAGATAATTTCCTTGACTCTAGAAGCTGGAGTGAGCCAAACCACTTCATTAGGAGTGAGAGCCATAATCCTTTGTGAAATAGACCAGTTCTCCGGATTGTCGTGGAAAGACTCCGAAAGGTGTGAAATAAACCACCTATAGAGGAGAGGTACACAACAAAGAATGTATCCACGACCCTTGCCGGATCGATCGTGAATAGCATGGTATGTGTCAGCTAGCAAGGTAGGAACCGAATTCTTGGAGTGGAAGATCATAATAGCATTCATGTCCACGAAGTCATCAAGATTTGGAAAGAGAATAAGCCCATAGATGAGAAGTGCAAGAATAGCCTCAAGAGTGTCCTGACAAGTGGTATGGAGGTGAGCTTTCTCAAGTAGATACTTTGAAGTGAACCCTCGGATACGTGCCTTAGTGACAAGATTCTTGGAGACATCGGTGGTCTTGAGATAGAGATCTTTAGCAATAACCAATGGAGTAGGAGGATTCTCAAGTCCCGCAAAGGGCACCCCCTTAGTAATAGATAACCCTGTCAAGGAAGAATAAGCCTCTAGAGTAGGCACCAACTGAAAGTCGGGAAAAGTAAAGCACCGATACTCTCGATCATAGAATTGCACTAGAGTGTGCACAAGCTTCTCATCCACATTAGTCTGGAGAATAGTAAGTAAAGCCCCGTAACGATGTCGGAAACCAGTCGGATCCTCAACTTTGAGTGCCAAATCTCTCAAACTAGCCAAATCCACTTCCTTGAACTTGTAGGACTTAGTCTTCCCCATTCCTACAATGTTTACAAATTCAATTTGTCTAAGCCCTTCGATAACAATGCATGGAAAAAGCTTATGCATGTATGCATGATTATGTTCAAGTTCGGAGAAAACATGGTGGGTTTAAAGTCAAGGAGTCATGGGTGAACACGGTGTCCGGTGAAACTAGGGTTTTAGGAAATAGTAACTGGGCTCTAAGAAGGTTCCCAAGTTGCAACCTCTCCGACGTATATCATGGTGTCACGAGACAACACTCACTCCATGATTATCCGTGGAAGGTCTAACTTGAGTGTAGTATCGCGTGACGACTAAAACTCGAGACAACACTCGGTTTAGCCTCCGCACTACATCCTAGAAAATGGCCATGGATGGGTTTGGTTATCTACGGTTCATAGCGTCATAGAACAATTAGAAGGAAAGTGCCTAAACACGACAACACGCGCCGACAACATCACCCCCACAATGCCTCAGCTATGTGGGATTGATCGCATAATCCAAAACACGAGGCAACCCCCGGAATGAATTGTCGATTATATCCCCCCTAAATCCTAAGTTCACTCAGCCCGGGTGTAGGACTTTTGATATTCTCACCCCACACGTTTGCAAGAATTTAAACATTTATTCACATGAGGAAGCAAGTAAAAGGAACAAGTAAAAAACAAAGCGCAAGCGTGGAAATAAAGACTAGGAGTAACTCTCGAATCTCCCTAGTGAAGTCGCCAGCTGTTTTATCTTGGTTTTCGGGTGTCAAACATTGATTACGTTTGAACCTTTTTAACCGATGATATCTTATTTTTTCTTGGGAAGGGAAAAAGTAAGCAAAACCCTTGAGAATCGAGGTCCGGGAGTTGTTTTCGCTACGGGAAGGTGTTAGGCACCCATAACGACTATAGTATCCTATAGGAACCGTCTTTAATTTCTACGCGCACGCTTTATTTTTAAATGCTACTTAAGAAATGATATTTACACCTAAGAGTTTTCTAAGTGAAGAATTGGAGGGAGAAGAAAGCGTTTGAATTTTTATTTTACTTGAATTGAAGGAATATTGGTTCCTTGCATACGTACCCTTTTAAGGGATCAAATCCACCGTAGTTCTCTTCCAAAAATGTTTTTGTTTTTGTTGGTTGATTTTAAGTTTGAAAATGAATTTTGAAGAATGGAGATTGAGAGGCCTTAAAGGCATGAGACTTTAAGAAAAAAGTGAGGTTTTATTAGTGATTTTGGAAAGAAGTCAAGTATGATTAAAATTCATTAAAATTTGATTAAAAAAATAAAAGAGAATACAATGGGATTTTGGATCCCAAGGTTTATTATGAAAAAAGATTTGAGTGATGTTGTTCATATTTTTTGGAAAAGAGTTTTTTCTAAGTGTAAAGCCTAAGCATTCATCTAAACATACAATCCTAAACATACATCTAAACATGCATATCCTAGCCATACATCTAAAGTGAGGTGTGTGCATGTGTCGCTGCTTGTGTCGGTGTACATCATTAGAGTCCATTGTCCTTTACATCATGCCCTAGTTTACATTCTATGGTCTTGCAAGAATTGAAAGCATTAAGAAAATTACAAAATTCCTAAGCCTTTACATACTAAGTCTTGGTAAGATTTAAAATGCAAGGAATAAAGTGAAGAAAGGGATGAAGTATGGAATGCTTATGAATGAATGGAACATGAGATGAAATAGTTAGTGGCATAAGGAATAATAGGAATTGAAAATTATAAGCAAAAGAAACACTAAAACTTGGCAAAAGTTAATGAAATTTTTAACCTAAAAGTAGCTAAATTCACCTAAAATTTACCATGACATCAAGACAAATATGTGACCTATAATCCTCATATCACGACAATTTCCTAAAGGGTTTACTTACAATTAATGACATGGGAATTATAAGAACATATTCAAGTCAAGATCCATGATATATTTAAGCATATTTGCATCATTTATTCACAAACATAACTTGCAAACCAAGCAATTGGACACAATTCATACACATGCAGCAAAAGCACACACAAACAGTAGCTAAAACTTCACAAAATCATGTGATATAGGTCACAAACTTTTATCAAGAAATTGGAATTAGAATCAAGCAATTTTCACAAAATTTTAATATAAAACATCACAAAATAGCAAGAAAGTCATCACATTATTCTCTCCAAGTTTTAATATGCAAAGATCATCACAAAAATACCACAAAACTATCAAGAAATGTGTATGAAAATTTTTAGAATTTTTAAAGAATTTTTAGACACAAAAAACATATAAAACTTCACAATTTTTTAACAAAAATAGTAAACAATCAACAAGAAAATACCACACATTTTTTAACCAAGATTTAACACATGATAACATCATAAAAATATCTAGAAAATGATCAAGAACACATAGGATTTTTTTAGGAATTTTTAAAGGATTTTTAGACTCAAAAATATACAAAAATTCACAAATTTTAACAAAAAAATAGTAAACAAATTAACAAAAAATTCCACATATGTTTTCCTCAGGTTTTGACATATAGAAACATCACAATAAGGTCAAGCAAAATATCAAGAACATATGAAAAAACTTTTAAGAATTTTTATGAGAATTTTAAGCAGTACAGGAGGGTGTAACTAGCAAGGAATCAGTAAGAACATGCAAGAAGGGGGGGGGGGGGGGGGGCGCATAGCAAATCATGGAGGTTGGGCCTAAGGTGGCCACTGGATCGGGTTGGTGCAGGCAACGGGTCGAACCATGGGCTGAACCGGTTCAGTGGCCTATATAAGGCCATGAACCGGTTTCTTGGTTCATTTCTCCCATACTTTCTCTCTCTAACCTTCAAACTCTCTCCCTCTCTCTCTAGGATAGGCTGAACGGGGAAGGAGAAGAAAAGAGTTCCGACGCGGCGGCCGGCCGATTTCCGGCGGCGGAGCCACCGCGTCGGAAGAACTTAACCTATCTTCTTTCAAATTTTTTTTATGGAAACCACTCCTTTTCTTCTCCTCCACTCGAATCTTCAAACGTTTTTTAAAGGAAATCGCAGATATGACCTAGATCTAAGTTTTTAGGTTCGGCACTTTTTGTGAAAACACTTAGGAACGAGATTACAACAAGAGATTTGTAGAGTATTTACCTCAAAGCTTGTATCGAAGCTTTTGAATCTTTGAAGCACTTCTAGCTTTTCTTGCTGCTCTTTCACGATCTTAGCTTTGCATGTGTTGTTCTGGACTTTCTTGACGTTCGTACGAAATGCTTGTGTTGTTGTTCATGTGATGAGTTCGGATCTGGCTTCCATTTGCTGAATCCGTGAGTTGTGATATTGAACTTGAACTTGTTGCTGAAACCGTTTCGCAGATTTCGTCACTGTGATTCGGTTTTGGTGTTTGTTTTTGACGAATTTCTGGAATTTTTCTTGGATTATGGCTTGGTGATGTTGATGATGGATGATTCTTGGTGAATCAGTGATGGATTGTGAGGATTTTTTGGGAAATTTGGTGAATTAGGGTTAAAGGATGAAGATGAATCTTCATCTTTGTTCTTGAGGATTTTCGGTTTTGATTCTGTTTTTGTGGAGAGAGAAATTGTGATTGTGTTTCTGGTGAGTTGGCAAGAAGTGTATGGTTCTCTGTGATGAGTTGGCTTTTTATAGGCTGACACATGTGATAATTGGACCAATAATGAGCTGCCACGTGGACTGGACTGTAACTAACTCCCTTTGGACAAATGAAAAATTGACATGTGGACTGAACTGCAAATTTGGACCAAAACGACTAATCTGCAAAATAATAAAAGACAAGGACCAAAATGCAAAATGACACAAAAGGACTAAAATGCAAAAAATAATAAAATTGAATTTAAAAAATGTAATTTGAAATTAACGTAAAGTGAAACGATTAAAAATGACAAAACGGACTAAAACGAACCAATTACTTAAATGAGGTACTTTAAAGTAACCTCTCTCTGCCAAAATTTCGTGTGAAATGACCAAAATGCCCCTGGGGACTAAAACGACTCAAAATGACTCAAATGCAATTTTAAAACGGATTTTTAACAGTGAATTAAAGCAAGAGCTTTATACAAGCAAATTACAAGACTCAGAGACAATTTTTAGAATTTAAACAGAATTTTAACACATGAAAAGACTAAAATGCCCCTAAGGGCTAAACTGACCCAAAATTACTTCAAATGCAATTTTTGAAATGGATTTTGACATGGAATTGAAATAAAAACTTATTCAAACAATTGAAAAGACTTAGACAATTTTTAAAGGACTAAAATGAGCTTGGACACAGGAAATGACTAAAATACCCTTTTATATGAATATTGCAAGTAATATTGAAATAAAATGCGGAGAAAGATGTAATTGATCAGAGACATATCAAATGACTTGAAATGCAAGAAAAGAAGAATGGAGCTAGTATTTTTAGGTCCAAAATTAGGGTATAACAACCACCACCAAATACATTCATGACACCGCCAGTATATCTTGTTAAAGTATAAATTTGCTTCCATTCTCATACATCTCATGTGACAACGAGTATTATATGTGATAAAAATTCAGAAATAATTGTAAAGTATAACTCTTACATTATGTATTACATATCTATTATCTATCAAAAAACATTTTTTAAACACATACAATGTTTTTCTTTATTAATTGATTCAAGCAAGATGAGCGTCAATTCATAATATTGAATGTTATAATGACTAGCGTTTATTGCGCTAATCCATATAAATTATGAACAATTAGTTTTATAAAATTTTGATTAAATTTATTTTGATTTTGATTAAAATTATAGGTGTAGATAATAGATATATATTTTGCATTTTCATATTGTAACAAACTATATTTTTTTTTAAGAAACAAATTATACTTATATTTTTCAATGATACAACAATATAACAAATATTCTCTCTGTTCCTTTTTAACCGTCACATTTACAAAAAAAAAAATGTTCCTATTTAAGTGTCACTTTTAGAGTTTAAGGTTGTAATATGTCAATTATACATCTAACCTCTCAATTACCACATCTTATACATTAATTGCATAGTCCATTATTGTAGCCTAATCCAATTCATGTACTCCCTCCGTCCCATATTATAAGCAAAAAAAAAAAAAAAATCACACTTATTAAGAAAACTAAAACATAGTAGTTTGTAACATAGTTTTTTGTGTTATCTGAAATAAGTTTTATAGAAAGATGTAAAAACAATTTTCATTGGTAGTTGATTATAGAGAAAATGAAAAATAGAGCAAATTGAATGCACTTTGCATTTAATTTTCCTTTGGAAAAGATAATTTTTTGAAAAAATATAATTAAATATGATAAAAGTTGGTCTTTTTTGCTTATAATTTGGGACAAAAAAATGGATTTTTTTTCTTATAATTTAGGACGGAGGTAATTTACTGAGGCAACAAAATGTTTTCTACTAATAAATGCAAAAAAACCACTCGGCTAGTTCCAATACATAGAGATCCACAATTATGGATAGATAGAAACACATTTTACTTTTTTTGTTACGTTATAAAACTTAAATGAATAAAAGTTTAAAATAAAATTTCAGTGGAAAATAATTAATTTAATAATAACATATAAAATATATATTAAATTAATAAATTTAAACTAAATATTTTGGTAAAAGAAAGTATTTTAAATATCAATTGTTGTAAATTTTATTATGAATTAAGAATGTCCTTTTATGTCATTTTACATTTATCAGCTAGTTGAACCGTTAATTTTACAAAACACTTTAATTAGCTTATCAGCTATCAGTCATCAGTCATCAGCTATAAGCTATCAGCTATAAACTATCAGTCATCAGCTATCAATTAGCTTATCCGTTATCCGTTATTTTTACCAAACAGAGCCAAAGTAGGAAATTCGATATATGTGGATTTTCAATATATGAAGAAATACATGCTAAATTTGGCGGAGATCTTCTCTCATATGGTTGTTGATGTTAGTAGTATTTCAACTCTATGTATTTGCTGGTATCCTAAAGATCAGAAAAAAAATACCTTCAAAACAATAAAGGCACAGAGCTCTGGATGATATTAGAGAAAGTATTGAGGAACTTAGATACCGTAAGGCAAATATTTTCAAGCCAAAGTTCAAGAAATGATAAAATTGCTAACACAACAACATGTGAATTTTGATGGGAAGATTTCCAATTCGAGTATAAACCTCATTGTTGTATAGGTATGTATCTATAACAGTAAAAAAGTGATTAAATTATGAAATGGATAGAGAACTTAAATTGTAACCATAAAATAGTAATTAGTCTGGAATGTTTAAAAACAAATTCAAATTATGGATTCAAAATTTTGAAAATTTTATGAATTTGAGCATTGTGTCTTTAAATGAAATATGACGCTCACTTTATAATTAAGAATATCATAATATTCATCTTTATTGTGACATGAAAAATTATGTTTATTTTCATTACCTATGGATGCAAATAAAATATGCTAAATTCAAAACAACCTTGTGTAACAACATTTTATACAAAATTTTAATACAAAACACAGTGATTGATCTTTTTTGTGAGTGTAGTCAAAATTTAGAATGTCTTTGCTACACAAAACGGTAAATTAATTTCCTAAAATGGTTATACAAAAATTATAAATAAAATATATAAAAATACATCAAAACATCTGTGTCGCGTTGGTCACGCTCTAGTTATTAGACTATTGTTTTTTGTTTGGTACAACCATAGTAGCATTTATACTGGATTCCAATATATGGAAGTTGTACCACTTGTACTTTTTTCCGATATCATTTTTCAATCTTTATCCTTATTTCTAATCTTTGAGTACAATGCAAACCTAATTTGCATAACCTAAACCTAAACCATGTTGGCGCCACTTAATCTCAATTAAATGAGGGTTACACATGTAGCTAACCATACTAATAGGCAGAAGTTCAAATTCAAATCTTCTCTCTAAACTCTTCCAATCTCCCAAGTGCACAACCCATATGCCATAATAAATGGTGTGTATTTCCCATACCACAACCACTACCCATGCAGCCAATGCATATGCAGTTACAAAACACGTGACTCAATAGTGCAGTAAATCATTATTTCTATCATGTAAAGGCAGAGTCATTGGAGAAGGAGAAATTACTTGCAGCCATAGAAAGTTTAGTCTGATTGAAACCTTCCGAGACTCATTTTGGTGTCAATGTATTTGATTATGAAGGATTTTCTCCTAACAAACAACATCGAAGAAGCAAGCTATTGCTTAATTTAAAGGGTATGCAACTGACTTAATTCGAACCTGAGATCTAATTGTTTCTTCTCAACATTTTGACCACTAAGCCACTAACAATTTTCTTGATTTAATTTTGCTTCCATTAATTGATATCCAACATCAAACGCTCTTTTAAACAAATCATTAAATCCCATTTTCGTTTCCCACTATCACATTATTCATAACTAACTAACCACCTATTAATTTCTACCCACACAATTATTATTATCAGCATCATAACTTCCCACTAAACCCCGCCCACTAACCTTAATGCATGACTAAACTTTTTGAGAAATTGTCTACGATATTAATCATCATTTCAAGATAGTCACTTATAACATTTCTATAAACAATATATATGTCTTATTTCAAATTAGGGTAATATATATATATATATGTCTGATATCATTTTTATTCTTTATTTTTTTATGGAATATATAAATCATATAGTCAATTAATGAATCAACTTAGTTTTTTTTTAAAACACTATTGTATTTCAATAAAAGTTTCTAATAATATAGTCAATTTGATAACTATATTATTGTGTTTATTTCCAAGTTTGATTACTTTCACAGAATTTAATTTATGACTTTGAATGTAACTCTAAAATTAATAATATAGCCAGTTTGATACCTATATCTAGTTTTTCAATAAAGCTTCGCCATTAAAAAAAAAATACCCTAAAAAGATTATTATTTTTTGTTACCAAAATACCCTAAAAAGAATGATCAAATAAATAAATGGTTGGAGTGTCCAGTAATCTCGGTGGAAAAATTAAGATCAGGAAGACAATATTTACGTATTAAGGCATATGTTTACAGTATATATAACATTCGTTTGGAAACTGAAACAACAAAGTCGCTTTGGCCGAGTGGTTAAGGCGTGTGCCTGCTAAGTACATGGGGTTTCCCCGCGAGAGTTCGAATCTCTCAGGCGACGTTTTGCAATTTTTTTATTTTTTTTCCTTACATTGAATGTTTCATTTGTTTTTTTTCGAAGGATGAGCGCTTCATTTTTGAAAAACGCAATATTCTATTTCTTCCTATCTTTTTAATCTTTTCGAATCTTTCTTTTCTTTATGAAATTGAAAATACCAATTAATTAACATTGAAGATTCCAATTTGTAATGATCTAATCTAATGCCCTTTTTTTAAAGTATTCAGCTTCTTCGCTTTTATTTTCTTCCTCTTCATTCTGCATTTTCCCTCTTTTTGGCCCCGTTTGGATAAACAACTTATATAGATGCTTATAGTATTAGGGCTTATAACATTAGAACTTACATCATAAGCTCTTATACTTGATAAACTATTTATGTTTGGATATATGTAGGGGTGTTCGCGGTCCGGTTTGGATCGGTTTTGAGGTAAAAAATCAACCGATCCAAAATAAAAATCACGTGCGGTTCGGTTCGGTTTGGATGATTATGTTAAAAAAATCCGAACCGATCCGATCCAAATATATGTGGTTTAATTTGGATCGGTTTTTGGATATCCAAAGTGTAACATGTAATTTTTTTTTTAATATTAATATTACTCATACACAATAAAATAATAGGTTTGATACAAAACATGACACAAATTTATTAAAAAAATTAACATTACACAATGAAAATGATTGATTATAATTGAAATAGATGAAGTAGTAATAATATAGATTAAATTAATGCAATATATAAGATTAAATACCAATAAACAATATATTAGTGCAATATATAATACTAATAAAATAATAAATAAGTATAAAAATTTACTTTTGCGGTTCGGTTTGGTTCGGTTCGGTTTTGAAAAGGCAATCCGAAATCCGATCCGATCATAGCGGTTTTTCCAAAACAACATCCAAACACATCCAAAAATATTCGGTTTTTTGCGGTTTTCGGTTTTTTTGGATCGGTTCGCGGTTTTATTTTGGATCGGTTTGGATTTGAACACCCCTAGATATATGTACACTAAAAAGTACTTACATAAATTGAAGTGTTTGGATATGACATTACATAAGCAATTATCAAAATTTCAAATATTTTTAATTTAGCAAAAAAATCAAAGAATTGAACCGCAATTATCAAGATTTTTTTTTTGATAAAATTAATCTAGATATAAAAAAACAATATTATAATATATTAATTATAATTATATATATAGTATAATCAATATTCGTCCTTAAAAAAAATATCAATATTCATATAAGACAAAATTAACATTAGAGATGTAAATAAACTTACCATATATATAGATATTAGTGTATAGTTTGTTACCAAAAAAGACAAGTTAAGTTTGTTTTTTTTTATTCAGTTTCATTTTGTTACGTAACAAAAAAATAATAAAAATCTTCCTTCAAAAAATAAAAATAAAAATCTTAGTTACGTGTGTTACTTAAGATAAGTATATAACAATTTTGTTACTCATGCACCGCCAAAGATAACTAACATTATAATTAAAATATATGTTTTGAAAAAGTGGATCAAGAGAGAATCGAAGAAGGTTACATAAATTCATAAGCTCCTTGTTAAGCCGGAGGGTAAGCTGAAAATTTAGGCTTATTAAAATATGGCATAAGCAGCTTATGAAACTATGATAAACTATTTTTATTTATTTACCCAAACACCTTTAAAAAGGCTTATGGGAGTAGATAAGCCCACATAAGCTCAAAATAAGCCAATCCAAACAGGGCCTTTATTATTTCCTCTCTTCTTAATTATAACTCCCTTTTACAAAAAAAAAAAGTCATCTCCTTAAATATAAGTCTCTTTACAAATTACTAGAAACATTTATTATTTTTTCTAAACAATCTCTAACTAATACTACTACTAACTTACATTGAAATATGAAAAGTCAAATTAAATAGACATATAAATAAGGGACAATTTAGTGTATAAACTAAACACGTTAACTACCCTCTCAATTTTTCTTACTATGTGTGAAATTAGTCAAAAAAACTTATAATAATGAACAGAGGGAATATTCATATCAAAGCATTACATTAACTTGCCAGTTTTTCTAGAAATCAAGTGATTTGACATAAATATTCCCCTCTTCCCTATTATAAGCTATTTTGACTAATTAAATATTAATTGAACATATCTTTTTTGTGTCATTTCATATTTATATTCTAATTCAACTGTTGATTTTATAAAATACTACAAAAACAATAAATTAGCTTACCTCCTCCCAATTATCATCCATCCACTGCAAGTTCATTCACTATAATCTAGATTATCGACTATTCACTATTTTTTACAGAACCAAATGATACCAAAAAAAATCATTTATAACATTATTTTGTGCAAAAATAACACATTTTAATCTTTAAAAGGAATTCTTATTTGAAACCAATAATTTTGTTAAAAAGGCAAATGGTTGATCAACTCAACTAGAGTGAATTCAGTTGAAATAATTTATATTTTTTTTATAAATAATTTTAACATGCACAAGAATTTAACAATCCTTCCCTACTTTTCCCCTTCTCTATAATTTGTTATTGTCTTCTACTCAGTATCAAATTTCTCTTCAAATGGATCCTTTCAATCCTTCCCACATTGCATAAATGTTCATTGAATATATGAGTGATGATTTTCTTTGAAAGTCAAACACAAGAAGAAGTCGTGAGCTCTAACTGACCAAGATGTCAAAGAAGAAATACAAAGGAACCATGTAGAGTGACATAATCAATTATTCAATAATTATTTTTCAGAAACTCTAGTATACACAAATTAGTAGTTTCATCAAAGACATTGAATTGATAAACATGTATTTCTTTGTATTATTGAAGCTCTTGGTCACCATGATGAGTATCATGATAGAATCAAAGAAGACGATCGGGGAGATCTTGAGGGTATCCTTGGTAGGAGGGGGTCTTACATAGAGGCGGGAACCGTTGTGACACTCCCGTTGAAAACAACCCTTACAAGACTCTTTCATTCGTGAGGTAGGATGTTACTTCTCTACTCGGATCCATGTTTCAGAGTTAGTTGATGATAAGTTGCATTATATATCAACGATGATAGTCATTACATTATGTGCAATTTTATGATATTAATGAAATATATATATATATATATATATATATATATATATATATATATATATATATAGACACATATATACATACATAATATAATATGATGATATAAATTCTAAAAGATTAAGTTAGAGGAAATGGTTAGTTGTTGATAATATGTACAATTGCACGAACACAGACACCTATCATTCATGTCTTGTTTGAATATATGTTTGGATTGTGAATTCTCATCGTACAAACAACCTCAAGAAATCTACGGTAAATAGAGCTAAACCGAAGTGATACCTTTTGTGTAAAGAGATTATTTGTTTTATTTATATGATAATAAAATTTTAACTTTTCCGCAAATTTTTACCATATAAACGTTAATTTTGTAACTTTTAACTAAGGACAAACAATGCCACAATGCTTGCAGGAAGAGCATGAACTTAGAAGAAAGAAGATGTCCAAATATACAATTTTAAGTTTGGTTTCGTCCGTTTTTTTTATTTTACAAATAACAAATATCATGTGTGTATGTGGACACAACTTAACTAATTAAATTGTGTATATGGTTGATCAATGCTGCCATTAGGGATGAGAATCCGCCAGGCCGGCCTACAGCCTAGCCTACGACAGGCCAGAGTAGGTCAGACTTTTTTCTTAAACATAGAAGGTTTAGGCTTTTTTAGAAGCCTATTTAGCTTAAAAGGTCAGACCACAAGCCATTCAAAAAGTCTCTTAGGCCTATTAGGCAGACCTATTTAAGTAAATATGAATAATATTATTTATTATTATATTATATTTTGTACTTTGAATTAAAATAAAAATTTGTTAACTTTTTCAGTAATTTAAGCTTATTAGTATACATTAATTTTTTGCATATTTAAATGTATTATTATAAGCTATAATTGAAATATGATACAATATATAGTCAAATTCCCTAAAAACTCATCTTGATTATCAAAAGAAAGTTTAATCTAATTGATATATTAGTTCGCTAGTCTATTTAAACTTAGATCACATTGCTTATTCAAAGATGTTCATATGAAATAGACTTTTAAACATGCTAGCAGGTCGTATCAGGCTTTCGCAAGGCCAGACTCAAGCCTAAAAAGTAAGCATATGACAGGCACATGCCAGACTTAGGCCGTCAAAAAATTTGGCAGGCCAGACTTAGGCCTTGCAAAGTCTAACTCGGCCTAACCTATTCCCAGCCGTAGCTGCCATGTTGATGTATTGGTTAACATGTCCACTTTGTGTCGTGTACCATTGCTGCAATACCATGCATGCTTCAACACTATCATCTTATTTTGGATTACCAATCTCATGCATTGTAAAATTCATTCATTCATACCATCATGAAGAGGAAAACTTAAATAACGAAAAACACTATTGTTAATAACTATTTCCATTTTTCTCCTATATCAACACATTGGTGACACTTTCAATGTCACCTCACCACCCTAAAAAGTCACATAACATTACATAGTTACCCCTATTTATGATTCACCTTTTTATTATAGTTTATGTTTGTTGGTGGACCTAATTCCTGTTTGCAGATTTTAAGTCTACAATCGGTATTGTAGTTGATAAAGCCTTTGAAAGCTGAAACATACAGCTGTACGGTACCATATTGTAGTGGTGTCACATGCAGCAGAGATTTCCCTCTCATAAATGTAATGTATCTTCACATATTTATTACTACCACTATTCTATCTTAATGTCTCGGTATATTTGTTCTTTCTAGTTTCTAGTGTATGCTTTCCCTTTTCCTTTATAATGTTGATGCATTTATTTCTTATGGTGATTGAAGGAAACTTAAAGCAACTATTTTAAGCTGAGAGAATTAAACTGACCTCTATATGAGGGGATGCATTTATTTTTATGGTTAATGTCAATGATGTTGCAATTCATACAGACTGTAAGACAACTGAACTTTATAGTTGCAACGTACTTTAAAAATAATCAAAAGAATAAATTAAAGTTAACGGTTATTAAGAGTAATAGACAATTTCCTGTCAGAATTTAATCTTACTCTTTTTTTTTGTTTGACAAAAGTAATTATATTCTCCAAAATACATTTTATTTAAAATTGTTTCACAAAAATATAAGGGATCATTAAACAAATAATATTTAAAATTAATTAAAAGTTGTTCTAAACCATTATAATTGAACTTTTTACTTGTACTTTAAAACATTAAACTTGTTGATAAAATACATATTAAAATACTCATAATAATAACCAATTTAAAATACTTAATTAATTCAATATATATATTGTTTGATGTATTTAGGAAAAATAATAAATGTATTTAATAATGTAAATTGAGAGTTTTTTAGGGGATAATTGAGACTTATAATACCTGTGACCTCATACACAAGATGATTATTATTTTTTATTTTTTTTTGGAAGTTTCCCCCTTCAAATATAAGAAAAGATCATTCATTGAAGTATATCCAACTTCTTTTAATTTCATACGCATATTTCATATTTAATATAAAACTGGGGTTTGACCCTTATGTCACATTTTGAACTAAAAAATTAATATATGTTTTAAATTACATGTACATTCCTTAAAAAAAATGACATGATACATGATCTGGTTACGAAAAAAGGTCAACATCAATGAAGTTGTAAAAAAATATCATAAAAAACTTCATTTAAAACATGTCATATCATTGTATTTTAGTATCAGTACTTGATAGAGGAACAAAATGATAACTTTTGCATAAAAAGATGTAATTATTAGTTTTACATATTCATAACAAATATTACATTTATAACATCACATAATTGCATTGATCTTTATAATTTTTATTTTTTTTCTTATATTATTTTCTACAAAACTTTGAATTACTAAACTTTTCTTAGAGAATTGGAAGTGAAGACAAAAAAATCAATTTATATGGGCATATTTTTTTTAGATAGATAGACGAAATGATAAATATATAACCATTGACACTTATACAAATATAAGTGGAGGGGTTGTGGTTCGAACCTCGGTCACACGATGTCTGATTTCACAATTTTGATATTTTTATTAAAACATGTGACTTATATATACATGAACATATTTATTACAACAAATAAAAAGAAGATAATATATAAAAAAAACCTAAAAAAAAATGAATAAACTAATATGAAACTTTAATGTTTGTTGTGTTGTTTTTAAAGTGTGTAATGTTGAGCACAGTGCAAAGAAAAAGTAAAAGAGACTAAATCTGTGGTGTGGTGTTGTTGGTTTCTTCTGCTACTCCTCCTCACAACACAAACCAACCATTTCTGTATCAACAAAGGTAAATGTAAATCACCACCTCTTCAACTTTCCTTTCTTCTCTCTCTCTCTCTCTCTCTCTCTCTTCAACAAACCAACCAACATCAAAGGTTTTTCAAATTTACAACCTTTTTTGTTTTTCACAAACATTTGACCAACTTACACTTCATATTTCCAGCAAAACATTTGTTGGGTCTTACACATTACATGTTTTGTGTTTTTTTTTTTTTAAAGATTTTTTTCTTCATGTTAGTTTACATTTTACTATGAATTTGTTATTTAAATGTGGTTTTTTTTTATTATAAATTTTTGTGCAGTTATTATTTTTAAAGGGTAGTGAGTTTTATTTGAGAAATTGCAAAGATGAATGATGGAAGACAAATGGGGGTGCATTACATGGATGGTGGTGGTTTTCCTTATGCTGTCAATGAAAACTTTGTGGATTTCTTTCAAGGGATTAATCATGTTCCTGTCAATTATGCCTTTCCTGGTTCAATGCCTGATCAGGTTTTTCTTTTTTCTTGTAATTTTTTTTTTTAATTTTTTTGTTATTATTTTTATTTGTGTTTCAATTTTGTTGATAGTTTTGGTTACATGGTTTAATTAATTCATGTTATGCATGAATTTGTACTTGCAATGTGTGTTGTTGTGGGAATTTATTACCCTCTGGTCTCATATATTCAAAGATTCATTTTTCAGATTCGTTGAATAATTAATGTGTTTAGTTTATAATATAGACCACATACATCAATTATTCAAATATGAGACTGGAGGGAGTATTATTTTGTAGGCAAATAGTCGGAGGAGGGTGGGAATGTTAGTAGCAGGGATCTAACGTTGAACCTCTTACATACAATTTCTTCGATGTCCTAACCCATACCATTGGGTGACTCGTTCAGGAACGAAATTTTAAGTTGTGAATAATGTAGGAAGTTTTTAGTTTTAATCGTAAATTTTTATTTTTTTTACCAACATTACGTTGTAAATTTTTAGTTTCTTACCAACATTACGTTAGTTTGAGTGGAACTGTGCTCAGATCCTTAAGCAAGGTCTTGGGTTGGAGCCTTGTTGATGAAATAGTAACATGGTTGGGAGGGGATACCTTACTAAAGTTGGTCAACCAAGTTTCTCGTGGAGGTTAGTCATTGACATAACGAGTGTGTACTTCACATAATTACATGGTCACCCAAAAAAGTTGAATGATATCTAAGAATATGGGAATAAAAGCAGAAATTTGCACCGCTTAATTTTAGTATTTGTTGCTGCTACTGCTTCCCAACAGTTTTCTAAGGCTTTGTTTGGGAGTTTGGAGGGGAGGGGAGGGGAGGGTTTTGGAAAAAAGGAAGGAGCAAGTGGAAGAAATAGAAGACATTGGGAGGAGAGGGCTTTGGAGGTTAATTTTTTACTCATAATAAAAAATCCCCCTCATTTGGGGGAACTCAAAAATTGTATTGGGGGAGGGTTTTGGGGGGTTATGAAGGGTTTATATGAATTTTTCAAATCCAATCTATGTTGTTATTATATTCTTAAAATTAAAAGTATATTAATCATAAGTATTAGTTTATCATTCTCTAAAAAACTGTTCTTTCAAAAAATGTGAATTTTTTGTCCATTTTTCTATATATTTCCAACCCCCCAAAGCCCTCCCCTCCCTTCCCCTCCAAACTCTCAAACAAAGCCTAATAGAACTAGAGTATGAATGTTACTAATCGTGGTTGAGTCTAGCATAAGGGGATAGTCTCAGAACACGGTGAACCACAGTTTAATTTCCACAGAGTGGAATAGTAGAGTTTTGGTGCTCAACGACTCGAATCGATTAGGGTTCACCGAAAAAACGAGCTCATAATGTTTGACAGGGGGGAGCTAGAGTTTGTAAGGTCTATATTTTTGTTCACAAGTTTTTTAATCCGAATAGGAAAATCAAGTACAAAAATAATGTGACAATGATGAAGTGACAATTACTTTTCTTTGAGTTAAATTGCAACAGTGGATGTGTAATGTCATGCCAAAATCAACTATAGTTTTCTCTTATGTTTGTTTTTTTAACCCGTAGTCTTCTATTTGCACGTGCTTTGTATAATATGATACTGTTTTATTATCAAACATGATCATGACTATGTAATTATATGTTCTGTCTAGGAAAGTGTCTACTGGTCAATGAACATGAGTCCTTATAAGTTTGGAATGTCTGGCCCTGGAAGTACATCTTATTATAATTCGTATGAGGTAAACGATCATTTGCCAAGAATGGAGAACAATAGGGTTGAATGGGAATACCCGTCTGAAGTGATCTCTGAGGAAACGGCTACATCAGATTCTCCGCCAAGAAGAGACGGAGTTAACATGCAGACTATCCCTGAAGAATGTTAGTAGAAATTTTATTTTCTTTTACTGTAAGCATAAGTCTGTGTTCACATCCTTGGTTTATACGATATAGTTTTTGACTTTGTACTGTAATAGACCATTATTAATTACTTTAGGACCTGTTTTGATTGTCTTATCTAAGTTTATCTACTCACATTAACACTTTTGAGGTTGTTTGGAAGAGCTTATGGAAACAAATTATAACATGACTATAAGCTGTTTTCAACTTATTTCCTTAAGCTCTCCAAAATAGCTTATTAAATAAATTTATAACTTGTATGAAAACAATTTCACTTCATTTCATCTTTTGCCATAGAAATAGCTTATACATAAGCACTTAGATGATAAACACTTAAGCTGTATATCCAAAACAGGGATGCTAGTAGCAAATTAGTGTATGTGGACATGAGGTGGGTCTTGTCTCGTTCGACGTAACTCTTTATGATTGTTATCATTGTGTTGCTGTTATTGCTGTTTTAACTGTTCGGGAAAGCAAGAAAATGATATGATAGCATCTTTATCTTTTAGGTTTCTTTTTCAGACAGTCCAAATTATGCTAACCTTTTAAGTGATGCTTTTTATGTTTTTCCTCCCTTGAGTTGAATTAAAGGTCACTGTTTTAGATGTTAATCATTTAGTTAGCTAAGCTATGAAAATCAAAATGTAGTATAATAATTATTTTTAATGTCTTCTGCAGGTAGTCCCAATCATCAAGAGTCAAGTAGTAGCCAGGTTGAGGTAGGAATCCTTGTTATTAACAGGCCCTAAATTTTAGATCTTAACTAAATCATTTTTAGTTTAATGTTTAATCATTTGTTCCTGATAGGAACACTGGGTCCCCTATGCTTGAAATTAGGGGGGACATTGTTTCAAAGATAGTTGGCTGAAAATGGCATATTTTCATCATAAATGATAATCTAGTCACCCTACATTTTTTTGGATACAATAACCTTTTAAGTGTTAATGTTGATTATAATGAGTAGTTGAGCAGTACTTGGCAAATAGTCCCCTAGTCTCAGTTTCGGAAATTAAAACGAGTAGACGACACTAAGGATTAATTAAACAGTACTTGTAGTAATGACAAACATATTGTGTTATGTATTTTTCTTATAAAGTTGTTTACATTTGCATGATTTTAGACTAATTTTTCTCCGAAAAACAGTTTTTCATATTAGAATCAACAATTTCTCTATCATGTTTCGCTTAAAACACCTTTTAAGTTTTTTGCTGGCAGAGCTGTTCCCTAGTACATGTTTATTTTATGAATAAACTGAGCATTGCGAATTTTACTAATCCGAAATACAAACAGAGAATCATATGAAAGCGCAAAAATAGAACAAATTTTTTATTGTTGGCTGAATATCAAACAGAACAGTAGAGATATCTCAATCAGAACTGTTTTCTCCACTTTTTATTTTAAAGTTCCTCTAGATCTCATTATATTATGTCAAAACATGTCCCAAAGATTTATTTTAACACTTTGATTTCATTTCATATACTAC
Organism: Medicago sativa; assembly: GCF_051527215.1. Taxonomy (NCBI): domain Eukaryota; kingdom Viridiplantae; phylum Streptophyta; class Magnoliopsida; order Fabales; family Fabaceae; genus Medicago; species Medicago sativa. The sequence continues at coordinate 28,915,862 of NC_140756.1, read as the reverse complement.
ATCAAATTGTTTTTTCACAAGCTCTTTTATACTAGGAATTATCTTATTTGAAATGAAGACTTAAAAGTAGTATTGGACTTGGGATCACACTGCGTTTAATTGCTAACTTCAACAAGTTAACCCTTAACTTTTCTGTAATATTTTCAAATTGTTACTTGGTGATCAGAAATAGTATATCCTCTTAATTTTCTAATCCCTGCGCTGTGTTGCATTGCTGCAGGTCATATGGCAAGACAACATTGATCCTGACAACATGACTTATGAGGTGTGTTAAAGTGTCACATGCATGTGCAGTTTTAGTTTTAAAATTTGTTTTACTTCTTTTAAATCATAGAATGTTCAATTAGTTATGATTTACTGAACATCAGATGCAATTAGTACCGACACTAGACACCGGACACGACACCGACACATGTAGTTACATTCATTAACTTCTATTTTCTCAAATTACTATCGGTGTCTACGTGTTAGTGTCATGTCTGTGTTTGATAGATGCTGATAGCATATAAGATTTATTAATTTAACATATTACTATTGAGATGGTAAGTAGGCAAGTTAACACGTTGTCAGATTCAAGTTTATGTTTAGAGATTAAAGATTGTTTTGCATGTTTATGCATTTTTAAAGTATCTTATAAATGTTCAATATGATGATGATATGTCAAGATCCAACTTTTTTCTAAAATCTTATGTTGTTTGGTGAAAACTCATAAATGATTGTATTGAACAAGCCTCCTCAAAAAGTCATTTGGTCTTGAAGTTGGACAGTGCACATGCTCACTTAACACGTGCTTAAATTCAACTTTCATTTAGCCCCTGTTTGGAACTGTGTCCAAATGGCCACAAACCCTCGAATACATAGAAGGTTGCAATTGTAGCTTCACAAAAATCACATTTAGAGTGTTTTGGGATGTGAGAAACATGATGCGAATGCCAATCCAAACACTCAATTAGAAGAATAGGAGTCTTAAGGATTAAACACCTAAAAGCTTGGCCATATGAGCCCTGGTACATGTTCAAAAACCAATATTCCCAAAGGTTTAAGTTGTTATGCTAAGGCTAATTTTTTTTTTATTTTTTTTTTTTTGGATTAGCAAATGTTAGTGGTTAATATGTTACGGGGAGGAGGAATTTGTTAGCAGCAGGGGTTGAACCTTGGATCTCCTTTTGAATACCCCTTGAACGTCTCAACTCATACCACTAAGCCACACCTTCGTGCATGAATAGTTTTATATCCAATAGTTTCAAAAGCATCCCAAAATCAATTAGAAATAGTGTTCATCATATGACATCGAATTAGATTTTGAATAGTTATTAAGCATAACAAAGGGAATTTCCTTCAATATTTGGAATGTTTTCTTTACACCAAAGTGCTTCTTTGAGAAAGTTGCTAATTTACTATTGAAGTGAAATATTTTTGCATTTGGTTCTGATTTGTCTTTTGATATTTTTCACCCTTCAGAAGATAAAATTAGAAATCAGAAGAACAATAGCCACTGATATGTTTTATAAGTCACAGGAACTACTGGACTTAGGGGAGGCAGTTGGAACTCAAAGCCGAGGTCTTCCCCAAGAACTTATTGATACGCTTCCAACCTCGAAGTACAAATTTGGCAGCTTATTCAAAAGAAAAAATTCTGGGAAAAGGTAATATCTTGGTTCTCAACCTTTTTCTCGAGTAGATGATATTGATAATAAATATGAAGTGAATGAAGGCTAAAATTCTGTAATGAAACTTTTTTTGAAATATTTTGTAATGAAAAACTTAATCTGTAATCTGATCAAAATTATTATAATGAAAGTTATAGATTCATCCATATGTAATTGTAATTTATCATATTTTTGTTATCCTCAAATTCAATAACCACTGAATAGAGAAGAAAACTCATTTGGATATCACCATTTTCATTTCTTAACTTTGTTTCCACATTTCTTCTTCTCAAATGCTCTTGAAAATAGAATGGTATATTCGTTTCTTTTGCATTCGTTAGGTATACAAAGTTTCGACTTTCGATTGAACCTAAATTTTGAAGATTAGGACTTGTTTAGTTTCTAAAAACATTTAGTTTTCATTTTATAAAACTCGTGTTCATTTTAAATTGTTAATAAAGAGATGAAAGATTCATGTAGTGAACAAATTGTGTTCCTTTTACTCATAATCAAATTGTATTGAAAACAGGTGTGTAGTTTGCCAGATGACATACAGAAGAGGTGACCAGCAAATGAAATTGCCATGCAGTCATGTTTATCATGGTGAATGCATTACCAAATGGCTTAGCATTAACAAGGTAGCTAAACCTGTTATTCCGAAATCCACACTGAATCATGTTTCTATACACTTTTAACTTTTTCCAGTCCCCTATCCCTCATCGCATTTACTTCATTCTTTTCAGAAATGTCCTGTTTGCAACACTGAGGTTTTTGGCGAGGAATCAACGCAGTAGCATCGGCATGGTGAAAAGGAGCTCTCTTGCTCTTTTAATTTTTGCTCCCCATCAATCTCTCTCTCTCTCTCTCTCTCTCTCTCCCTCCCCCCCTTTATTTAGTTTTAATTTCTTACACGTAGGTAGGTGTAGTATGAAAGACTGTGACACTTCTCACATGATACATGTTTTGTTTGATAGAAACTAGTCAACAACCTAGCAGTGGTTAATGTGTGATATTCTCTTAGATGTGTCTACTACCTTTGGATTAGAAAGATGATAGATATGGTGTTGGGATTTTGGAATGAAAAATCTTGTGAGCATGCATATGATGAATTGACAAATGAAATATGTATGTAACAGGGGTGATTTTAGTGTTTGTTATCAACTGGACCATGATGCTGCTTAGGCATTTCTCAACTCCATGAACCGTGATGCTGCTTGTAGATCTTGATATGTACCTACTATTCTCCCATGTTGGATGCCTTCTTTGTTCATCTTTGAGAAAAATACATCAAAATTGATTTTTAATCTTAACCAAAGTATAAGTTTGTTGTTTTGAATCTTGAGAAATTAAAAATAATATTTAATCAGCATGTGTATCTACAACTAACTTTTGTTGATACTAGTTGATACTCTAACAATATCAGCTAACAACAAATGTCTAACTTGAGAGGACAAAACACATCGATAACGAACAATTCACATTCATCAAACCCTATATTAGCCAAAACATCAACACATTTTATTAGCCTCTTTGTAAGAGTGACAACTGCTCCTTAAATGTCATTTACCCGTAATGTTAGTTTACTATTTTTTGTCTCATAACCAATCCATAACACTCTAAATGTTGAAAGTTGTGGCATTTAGGTGGGATTCATTTCATAATATCTAAAAAAAAAAAAAAAAAGGTGGGATTCATTTCAGCTTCGTTATGTCAATTTGACCGGGTGGGCTTCGTCTCATTTTACTTAGAGATATGAAATAACTAATGCTTATAAAGTTTTAGTCTTCTCCTTATAAACCTTAAATCGGTTTTGTAGAGTTTGGTTAAATCTAACTCAAATTTTAAGATGATATCATATTATATTCTAAATTTGTTGCAAGGCTTCATACATCATCCACACATTTTAGACCCCATTCGGCTAGTTGTAAGGGAGTGTTACAAAGTTCATCTCTGCTTCTAGTTGACTAATTGTGACGTTTAAGATGTTTTAATTGCAGTCTCCAACATCTTCATTGTTTGGGTGTGAGGAGATGGGTTTAGTTCCATATTGCCTAGAAAAGTGACCTAGGTAGTGTATAGTATCAGGTGAGAGGGGAGATAATTGCTTTTCTCACATCTGTTTTTGCTCATCCCCGCTGAAAACAAGCGTGAGTTAATTCACGCTGAGAATACATCTGCGTGAATTAACTCACACTCTATTTTGATGGGAATGAGCAAAAACAGATGGAAGAAGAGCGGTACTCGAGAGGGGATGAGCATAGCCCACATTTTTCTTTTCTTTTCATGCTAGACTAGAACTTCTATGATAGTATCCTTAAAGATAAAGGCTGTTTTATTTAGACTAGAGACGTTATTTCCTATGGCACTCTCTTTATCTTATTATATGATGATATCCTTCTGGATAAAAACTGCTTTTTCTTTTTACAATACAAAGACAAAATTTATACAAGGTTGTCCTTTATATATTGTACAAAGCACTCTATTTGCCTTTATTTACTCCCTCCGTTTCAAAATGAGTGTCGCTTTAGCCAAAATAATTTGTTTCAAAATGAGTGTCGCTTTCAGTTTCCAATGCAATAATAACTTTTTCTTTTCAATTGTACCCTCCAATTAATACTCTGTCACTACTTCCAAAGTATTACTTTTAAAACTAACCAATAGTTAATAAGGATAATTTGGTAAAATAACCATTCTCTTTCTCTTAATCATTGCATTTCTTAATATGTGTGTAAACACCTAAAACGACACTCATTTTGAAACGGAGGGAGTAGAATATAAAAGCTAGTGCTCTTGTACATTCAGTTTGTGTTAACCAATGGTTGCATATCGTGTTAGGGCCAATCTGTGGGTCAATTTGTCGCTTGTTAAAAATAAAATCTGTGTTCTGAAGCCGCAATTCACATGCTCCAAGAAAAATGCTTCTTATCTTCCAAAGATACGGCCAACATCTCTCTCGAAATCCAGATTTTGCAGTACTAGTACTAGAACAGAAGAACGAGACATAAAAATTATGAATATTACTTTTTTCTTGTTGTTACTTTCTCGTGCACTTTATTTTTTTCTCTCAAAAATACACTTTGTTTGGATTTTAAAATCCGAACATAGTTTAAATTATAGAATCTGTAATTTTTTTTTTTTGAGAGATAGAATATGTAATCTTACATTGGTCGTAAAATTAGAAAAAAAAAGGTATTTTTGATTTTAAAATCCGAACATAGTTTAAATTATAGAATCTGTAATTTTTTTTTTTTTTGAGAGATAGAATATGTAATCTTACATTGGTCGTAAAATTAGAAAAAAAAAGGTATTTTCAATTATGTCTTCTTAATATTATATGTTAATTCCGTTCGGTAAATCTGGACAATAAAAAATTTCAAATTTTATAATTGAAATTGTCATCGGATTCTAGAATCCCAACAAATTGTATTTTGGGAAAACTATAATTTACTTCTACTTAAAATTGGTGACGTTATTTATGGTTAAAATTTTGAACGATTTTTAAATGTTGGTTAGCCATTGACCACATGAAACACTTCTTCCCTTTAACAATTGCAATGATGCTCGCTCTATATTTTTTATGAGAATTCTAATATACATTTAATATTTATATGTATGACTAGTTCCATATTGTGTACAAATAAGATCAAGCTCGTATCATGTATAAGTTAATTTTTATCATTGAATCAATAACGATTACTAAAAAACAGAATTTCTCTTCCTTACGTAACCTAATGTGCTCTTGTCACCACCACTATGGGCTTTAGAGTGAGTTCTAATTCCTCCTCGACGTCAACATGTTAGGCACGTATAATGTTTTTTACGGTTCTCTTGTGCTTATCTATCTCATTTCTATTGATGTTTTCACATCCCTCGTATGGTGCTATGATGTTGTCTATGTCGTCTTCTTCCTCTTTTATCTCTTTTCTTTTCTCTCTATCGTGTTTTCAAATCACTAACTCTCTTTCAACCACCAACCCTAACCGTTACAAATCTGTCTCCAATTAATCATCCACCACCTCTAAATCTAGCCTCCACGATTTCAAATCAAAGTGCAAAAAGGATCAACAAGCGCCCTCCTAGAAAGTCACCATGAAAACTTTGTATTTTAGTCACTCCATCACTACTCTGTTTGAGATCTAATAATTATGTTGTAGTTCCTTCAAAAAAAAAAAAATTATGTTGTAGTTTTTATGGTTTATTGTTTTTTTCTTGCATGTTCTCTATTGTTATTTTCTACTTTTTTTCAAGTGTGCACTCTGTTTTGGTGAAATGTCTGAGACAGGTTCATTTTATCGGTATCTAAGGGAACAACGTGGCTATCAACAACTTTAACATGCTTTTAGCCTTACAAATAAATTGTCAACATGAGGTAGAATTGGTCATTTCAAAGACCAATTATAGTCGAAATGAGCGAACACCAACAACAATTTATTTTTCAGAGATGGATCAATTAAAGATTGTGGATATTTCATTATTCTTGACCATTGATAATATGTGGGAGGATTTAGTTTGACAGTTATGATTAAGAGTTTGGTTTGCTAATTTACTTTTTGCTTTGGAAACTATGTGTATTGATAATATATATATATATATATATATATATATATATATATATATATATATATATATATATATATATATATTTGACTTTTAAAATGTGTAACAAAAATGTCTCTACTCATAGACAATTTGATTATTCTAAAATTTCCATGTTGTGATATATATTCAGACACATGTCACAAACCTCAGTCGATTTGCATAAAGTATTTTCAATAGAGAAATGATATTTTGACAACCACTTTTTGACAATTTTTGGACAACTTTCTCTCTCATACTCACATGATGTTGTTATTCTCTCTCTTTCTTTTTCTCTCTCCATTGTTTTTGACCAATAAGAAGTGAGAAAAACAAGGTTGTCAACAATGTTGTCATCAAATGGATGTCAAAATATCACTACTCTTTTCAATATGAGCTCAAACTCGTGAGTCTAAGTTAGGCAAGGTAAGAAAAGTAAACACACACTCATACACCTGTGATCACTATCAGTTTCATATATCACCAGACCCGCATATATGACTGATTGAGACGAGTTGTAACTAAGTTAAGTCGGCCAACCCCAATTTATGATGCACATTAATCCAACTACCATAGGATTATGTCGGTTACTCAATTGAACTTTTACAATAAATTAGATATGTCGAGCTTGGCTACATTTTTTCTAGCTTGCTAAAAGATAAACAAACTTTGCTAGTCTCGTCTTTGTATTCAACCCATAGTGAGACAATTGACAACTCCTTACAAAAATATGCTACAACTTCATAACTGTTTAGTGCAATTAAATCTTAATCTTTATTCAAATGGTAGGCAAAGCTATACAAGTCAATTTAATGTTACACAATGGTAGGCAAAGCTATACAAGTCAATTTAATGTTACACAAGTGAGAGATGTGATCTATCAAGTACAAGTTCATTTCTACTAGATTAAATAAAATATGATACGGCTTAGAAATTTAACAGTGAAAAGCACACATTTACATTTTATTCATGTATACTAGAGAAAACCATAGAAAAAAAAAGTTGTAGATAAACCCAACACCCTATTAAGATTGAGTTGAATTGGCAAGATGGTGTTATGTTTTCTTGGAGTAAACTCTTCTTCAATGTTTCATGTTTGATTCTCTCCGTTGCAAATTTAGATGAGTTAGTCTATCTTCAAAAATAAAAAGATTGTTTTTAGTGCATATACTCGACATATTTCAATTCCTTGTAAGATCCTTTACAATAATACAATTTTTTGTTTATAAAAAAACATTAAAACCAATCCTAGACATACGTACAAAATAGATTATAATTTTTTTCAGAGAGAGAAGATTATAATTTTTATATGGTCCTATGTCTGAGACTGAAATAGATAACAAACCCAAAGTCAGTTTAGATCAAATCCCTTTGCGAAAAAGAAAAGAAAAGAAAAAGTCACGCCAATCAATTAAATTATTCAAAACAAGATCTTACTTGAAAAACAAATCAGATTTCTTATCACTATAAATTCAGAAGAAGAAAAAACCTAATTGGATTGATTCAATAGTGAGTGTGTTTGACTCAATATCTCAGGTTCAATTTTATTTGGTATCTAGATTCCATGCAAAACTTTACTCCCGAGTTTTAATAACATTTTGAAAATTTAAAAAAAATCAGAAAAATAAACCACCATTCATATTTTATATTTTACTATTTTTGATAAAACCAACACATTTTATTTTAAATAGTCTGATATTCTAAAATTTTGCTAGACAATAATCTAATCATTTTGAGTAATAATTAGTTATTTTTCAATTAATATAGTTTTGAATTAATTTTGAGTACTTAGCTTTTTCTGGGTATTTTGAATAAAAACACATTTTTAGTAACTATGCAAACAACCCAAGTCCAACCAATTCTTTCTGGGTATTTTCTTAGTATATCAAATAATTCTCCTATATATTTAATTTTGGCCAAATACCTCCCTGGGTCCTTTAAGTTTCACGTTTGTAACAGATAGGTCCTTTAAGTTTTTTAGGTAACAGATAGGTCCTTTAAGTTTCTAAGGTTTCAGATAGGTCCTTTAAGTTTCGAGTTTGTTTCAGATAGGTCCTTCATATCAACTCCGTTAAGGACCTATCTGAAACTTTAGAAACTTAAAGGACCTATCTGTTACCTAAAAAACTTAAAGGACCTATCTGTTACAAACATGAAACTTAAAGGACCCAGAGAGGTATTTGGCCTTTAATTTTTTTGCAACTTATACCAAAATTCCAGCAAACCACCAAAGAACCGAACATGTGATGTGTGAACAAGAACCTCTATTTTATTATATTTTGTCCAAATCTTGTACTCAACTTAGGATCAAATCAAATTATCAAATCATACACAAAGGATAAGAACAATAGGATCAAATCAAATCAAATCAAATTATCAAATCATACACAAAGGCTAAGAACAAAACTAAAAAAAAAAAAAACAACAATATGATGAACCACATAAAATTTATTTATTCCATTCATTGTTACATAGGACTATTGAAGACAAATAACTGAATCGAATCATCTCAAAAGATCAAAACAATTTCAGAAAATTACAACAATTAAACTTAATAATCCGCAACAAAACAACCTCATCATTAACATCATACATACATGATGGAATTGACTACTCTAATAAATGAAAAATAATAGCAATAAGGTAACATATTTAATTTACATTAAGATGTGGTTCAAATTAAATATATTGAAAATTTGAAATCTACCTTGTATTGTTGCATAGCAAACAATTCAACATCCTAGACCAAGCTATCCTTAAACGAGGATAAATTCTGTTGCTATATGTTGTTGATTCCCTCATAACAGATTCCATGGTTTCTACAAAGAGGTTCAAGCTTCTTATTGGTGGAATATAAAGTGTTAAAGGAACAACAGAGAAAGCCACTGTGAAGAACAATTGCAGCATTTTTTTTCCTTATATGAGATGTGTAGAAACAAAATTCAATTCTTTATCATAAATTGAATCCTTTATGATAAAAAAGTGTTTGGTTTTGAATTTTTTTGGATGAACTTTGTGGATGGATGCAAGAGAAGAGTCAATGAAATGAGAGAGGACTAGAAAGTTGAGGAAAGAGAAAGAAGGTTTTTGTGTGATATAAAGGGCATTAAAAAAAAGGAAAGAAAATAAGAGAGGTGGCAGATAGATGATATAGGGACAGATAAAGAAACACATATCGAATAGCAAGTTCTAGAAACATAGTACATAAATGCATATTTATCCAAAAAATACAAAGAGCTTAAATGTATTTTATTTTTTTATTTTATATAAAATAAAAAATTTCCAATTTTTTTAACTATCTTAATCATTGTGGAAGTTTTTTTTCTTTCTTTCTAATTATGGTGGGGTGAGTGCTTATGCTGTGGGATGGAAAAAAGTAGGAACATATAAAAAAAGAGAAATAATATTTAAAAACCACTTTTAAATAACTTTTGTGATAACTTTCTCTCATATTCTCATTGTACTTTTATTCTCTCTCTTTTCTTTTCTTTCTTTATTGTTATTATGCAATCAGAGTAGAGGAAAAAAAAAGTTATCAATAGAGTTGTTTGATTTTGGTTGTTTAAATATCACTCATCTAAAAAAATATGTTCCTAGGTGATCTCTTAAATAGTTTATACTTTAAAACTAACGGAAATACTAACAAATATTTTCAAGACACTCTTTACGCACCTAAAGTAATAAGATCTTGTCCTCACTAGCTTATCTCAGTTGGCATGGACAATACATAACATATGTAAAGTTCGCGGTTCGAACCCTTGCCACCACAAAAAAAAAGTAAAAGATTTTATGAATGTTTGTGTATTTATTATATTAGAAATTAACGTCTTTGACTTTGTTAAAGAATAGTTTCTTAATTAAGAATCTTTAAAGAGTGTCTCGGAACATTCGTTAGCAAGACCCTAAAACTAATTAGTCTATAAATTTATGCATAATGCTCTTATTGAATTTATGCTATTGAAACACAACTAAAATCATTCTTGCAATAACAACAATCAAGTCTTATCATGTTAAATATGGTCGGCTACATGAATCAAATTACGCCATAATGTTCTATAAGAAACCATATTTAGATCCAACTCATTAACCTCTAAATCTTTCATAATAGTTCTCTTATAGTTTTTCTAATTCTTCCTCTACCTCTTCTAATCTGATTGTCCTACATATGATACACTCTTCATACTACAACATCTATTGATCTTCTCTTAACATGTCCAAACCACCTAATCATATTTTATACCATATTTTCTAGTGTAGTGCTAACCCAACTCTCTCTCTCTCTCTCTCTCTCTCTCTCTCTCTCTCTCTCTATCTATCTCTCTCTAGTGGTGTCATTCCTAATCATATCCCGTCTAGTTTTACCACTCATCTAGGGGAACATCCTCATATCTGCTATGCTTACTTGATTTCCGTTTTGGTTCTTAACAGCCAACGTCCTGTACCATACAACATCGTTGGTGTGACTACTGTCCGTTAGAATTTTCTTTCAATTTAAATGGTACTTTCTTATCACATAAAACACACGAGGCTCTTCTTCGTTTCAACCACCCAACTTGAATATGATGATTTGCATATGCTTCTATTTCTCCGTCATTTTGTACCGTCGACACAAGATATGATATGACCTCCCACTTTCGCCTCCATCGTAGAACTACTTCTCCTTTTGTTGAAGTTTCATTCCATATACTCTGTCTTGCTTCTACTCAGGTAGAAGCCTTACCTTTCTAAGGCTTGTCTCCGTGTCTTTAACTTCCCATTAAATTCCTTCATCAACTCTCCAAGCAAGATTACATCATGCAAATATATCTTGGTGCACACCCTTGGATGTGTTCCGTAAGCAGGTTTAAAACTAAAGTTTAATGGTAAGGGCTTATGGTTGACCCTTGACTTTGTCATACTGTTTTGGAGAAATCGTCAATAGTCCCGTCTCGCGTCCTCACAATAGTAGAAGCCCCCTCATACGTATCTTAGATAGCTATAATATAAGCAATATGAACCCATTTATTCTCTATGGCTTTCCACTAATTCTCTCTAGGTACTTTACCATACGCCTTCTTCAAAATCATTAAAAACTAAGTACAAGTATTTTTCTATCTGTCCGATATCTTTCCATCACACATCTAAGTAGGTAGATCACATCTATAAGCAATCTCTTCGGAATAAAACCAAATTGGTTGTTGGTAACTTGAGTCTCTTTTCTTAGCCTTCACTCGATCAATCACCATTTCCTATAACTTTATGGTATTACTAATTAGTTTAATTCACCTATAATTAACACAATTTTGTATATCCTCATTGTTCTTATAGATCATAATTGATGCGCTTCTTCTCCACCCACCCAACATCTTCGTTTTCCTTATAATCTTGTTAAAAGTTTGGTGAGCCACACAATTTCTCTATGCCTAAAATTTTCCACACTTCAATAGGTATATTGTCTGCCCAACTACCTTGCCATTACTCATCCTTTTCGACAATTCTCTTACCTTGTGCGCTTGAATTTTACGACAGTAGTTATAGTTTTGAATCTCCTATCTGATGTCTAGAATGTTAGAGTTTGGTAAGATCTCATATCCTTTATTAAATAAGATGTGGAAATACTTCTTTCATCTATCCTTGATATCTCTTTCTTGAGCCAAAACTTTACCCTCTTCATCTTTAATACACTTTACTTAATCCAAGTCTCTTGTATTTCTTTCTCGTCCCTTACCAAGCTTATATATAATTTTTTTATCCCTCGTTAGCTCTTCAAGATTGGTATAATTCATCAAAAGCTTGAGCTCTTGCTTTGCTCATCGCATTCTTGGTCTCTTTCTTAGCTATCTTATATTTATCCCAACACTCGACATTTTTACACCTAAAGCAACCCTTAAAACATTCCCTTTTGATTATGACTTTACTCTGAACACTGTCATTCCACCACCAAGATTCTTTACCCCTAGGTCCAAAACCCCTTGATTCTCCCAGCGTCTCTTTTGTTACTTTTTAAATTTCATGTGCCGTCTTGTCTCACATATCATTTGCGCTTCTTTGTGGTTGCCTAAAACCTCCCTCCAAGATCTTGTGTTGGAAAATCCTTTGTTTCCACCCTTTAAATGCCACCACTTGATTCACGGAGCCCCACTGTGGCTTATTCTCTTCGCACCACTTTTGACCCTTACATCCATAACCAATACTCCATGCTGGTAGTTAGGCTTTCTCTAGGTATGACTTTACAGTCCCAACAAGTCTTCCTATCCGATTTCATAATAAGGAAGAAATCTTTCAGGGAACATGTCACCCCATACTTGTAAGTGATAAAATGCTCCTCTCTTTTCCTAAAACACATATTAGCTATAGTAATGTCAAAAGCTGATGAAAAATCTAGGATGTATTTCTCCTCTGCATTTATCTCTCTGAGACCGTATCCCCATGCAAGCCCTCAAAACCTCAAACACTCCTAACATGCCCATTTGAATCGCATCCTAGAAAGATCTTTTCTCCTAACGGTATATTCTGAATTAAGCTTTCTAATTCTTCCCAAAACTTTACTTTAAGATGTTCTTCTAACCCTACTTGAGGTGCGTAAACGCTAATAACATTGAAGGTGTCTTGTTCCACTACAAATTTTAGAGATATAATTTGATCTCCTATCCATTTAAAATCGACAATATCTTTCTTCCACTCCTTATCCACAATAATGCCTACCCCATTTCTCGCTCTAACTTTATCAATGTACCAAAGTTTAAATCCTAAACTATCTAATTCTTTCGCCTTTCCACCCACCCATTTAATTTCTTGTAGGCACATAAAATTATTCCTCCTCTTAGTTAGTGTCCACTACTTCCATAGATTTTCTTGTAAGAGTGTCTAAAAAATTATATTGTTTGAATATTTTTTAGGGACTATAATGTTTGAAAAGATTTTAATATTTAATAGACATTTTAATAATGATATGTAGTTTTAGATGTGCTATTTGTAACGACCAAGAGGAAGACATTTTGCAAATTTTCTTTATGTGCAACAAGAGTATCCAGTGATGGCAGTTTTTCGTGTCATGCTTTGGATCCTTTGGTAGCATAGCAACAACAAAGTCAAGAATGATGCTAACGAAACAATCCAAGAGGTATGTGAGAGAGGTTGCTCGTTGTTAGCAAAGTTGGAAAAACGCCTAGCTTGTGCGAGGTGTGGTGTTTCAGGTGCTCATGTAAATATATGTAAATTAGTTTTTATTATTAGATCAATAAAACACATCAATAAATTAAATGAGATATGATGAAATTTATGATCTAATGGTAAAAACACACTTGTATATGATGAACGACTATTTTTATTTGCATACATTAGACAAAATCCCAAACCACATGTAGGTCGTTATAAATGCAATGTTGATGCATTGTTCTCAAATGCTCTCAACATAGTAGGAATTAGGATATGCATAAGGAATGACCATAGGAGATTTGTCCTTGGCAAAACCAAGTCGACCCTCTCCAATCCCTGAGGTTAATATAGTTGGACTCAAAAGACAATTGTGGATAATCTTTATGAGAAGAAAACTAGTGTCTCAAATTTCAATGTCATTATTAGTGATTGGAGACACACTTTAGCTATATGTCTTGCAAACTCTCATGTTAGAAGACAAAACAACGAGGTTGTTTACGGTCGTTTTGTTAGGATATATAGTTCATTCTTTAGTTAGTTTTCATATTTTTATTGATATTCCGACATATATTTAACTCTTATATTAAATGAAGTGCATTAAGCTTGTTACCATCCAAAAAGATTGAATAAAATGTTAAGAGAATTTTTTTTAACATTCAAACATAAATATTCAATTAAATTATATAGAAATATAAAAATTCTTTTTTAAATATCTTTATTGTTTATAGAATTATTATTGACAACCGCAAAAAGAAAATATAATTTTAGATTCTTTATTTTTACAAAAAAAAAAACAAAAAGAGAACAAATATAAAAAAACACACACATATATATGTAACGATTGTCATTGATGAATTAAATGAATTAATTATATGATTTTTTATTTTAATTAATTATATATTATCTATATCTATCTGTATATTAGTAAATTGTTTGAACGTCAAATTTCTTTCCTAAAAAACAAAATTGTTAAAACGTCAAATTAACTAGTACGGTTTATATATGAGCACGTAGCGCCCCACTCTTTTCGGCCAAGAGTAAATACTCAACTTAGTCCCTAAATTTTAACGCGTCGGCCAACTTAGTCCCTCAATTATACGAAATTTCTAATTAGTCCCTGAATTTGTAAATTGTCAATCAATTTCGTCCTTCTGTCCAAACGGAGGGTTAACGGGCTGACGTGGCCGTTAACCTCTCACATGTCATACGCCACGTAGGCAGGGACTAATTTGGCCGAAAATAACAAACATTTTTAAGGACTAAATTGATTGATTTGCAGAAATTTTTTTGGCTTCTTCCCAAACAGCTCTTTTCTTCCCCAACGTATCTGTCTTCCCCAATTGTATAAAATTGGAACCCTAATTAAACAATATGCAATCTACATTCTAATTAAATGGGAATATGGGAAAAAACTGTTATTAAAGTCGAGCTTCATCTTCAAGCTCCAACTTTAATGGTGATGAAAAGAGGTTGAAGATGATTCAGAAATGTAACCTTCAAATACATCCCTACGTAATATTAAAAACCATCAAATAAGTCCCTGAATTTTTTAATCATATATCAAATAGATCCTTGAAATTACACAACACACAAATTGAAACTGAAATATTATATAGGCAAAAGTCATAGGTCATAAGTCATAAGTCTGAGAAATTACATAGGCAAAAGCAACCCAATTTTGGGGCATTAACAAGTCATAAGTCTTAAACGGCAAGTTAAGCAAAAAGAAACCCAACTATGGGGCATAATTCAAACAAGCCTAAATATTACAAATCCAAAACATCTATTAAACTCCAGGAAGCATCACTTCTTTGGAAATCCGGGAGTTGGTATAAACTCCATGAATTTAGTAGGTTGAGTCGAACCGGGTGGACCATAGGTAGGATATGGAACCCTAATCATGCCAGCAGGAGGTTGATGAGCTGGTGCAGGACCCCTCATTGGTGTTTGCTTAGGCCTATCAGCTGAAGGAACCGGTCCTATAAGGCCATACCTCCTTGGTGCAACACTCTGAAATTGTAAAATCAATCAAATTAGTCCCTAAAATCATACATAATCAATCATATCAGTCCTTCAGTTAATATACTAATTGCCAAAACGATCCTTAAAAATTAAGAGTCATACCTGTCCAGCATTTGCAACATTTCCTACAGTTTCTGCATTTCCAGGCACAACATTTTGTGGCACAGAGTATGAAGCATTTCCAGGCACAACATTTTCTGGCACAAAGTTAGGAGCATTTTCTGGCACAACATTTTCTGGCACTTCATTAGAAGCATTCCGAGCATTTTCATCCACAACATCTACATTGCCAGCATCAATCCAGTCCTTTGGTCTTCTACTAACACCTTGCTCCATACAACTTCTTGCATTATGACCAACCAATCCACACCTCCCACATTGAGTGTCATTGTAGGTCTTCTTTATCTGACTCCCACAACCAGGTTCCTCATTACCATCCTTTCTTCTGGCCTTCTTTGGTCTTCCTGGAGCCCGTTTAACCTTTGGTGGCACAGGTTTGTCATAAGGAGTTGATTCCCAATATATTTGGGAATTAACTGGCTGAATGAAGTAGTTGTATGTTGCCCTATAAGATCCAAGGGTCAACCAAGCATGACAATGGTCTTCTGGCTTTAAACCTCTCAATGCAAGGGCTGAACATGCATGCATACATGGCATTCCTGTTGCATTCAAATCCAACATGTTCCAGTTCAAATCCAAAACACCAGAATAAAACATGTTCAACTATTGAAATCCAAACCAACACAAAAGTATAAAAATAAAACACTTACCAGTTAATTGCCAAAATCTGCAGGTGCAAGTTTGCTTAAATATATCAACATCCACCTTGATTTTGTAGTTGTTTTCTATCTGATACCTTTGCCTTGGATTATCACCACTCCACACTGGTGTCCAATTGTGACTGGCAAGCTTCTCTTTCTCTAGCCTACTTTTCTGCCAAGGACACAGTGGTCCAGCTCTCCCATCAACCATATTGTCTTCTTCCATTCCTTGAGTTGCACCAACATTGCCTTCTTCCCTTCCTTCAGTAGCATCATCATTTTTCTCCTGCATATCATCAACATTCTCCTCTTCATTACCAACCCTATTTTGCACATTAGCAACCAAACAGTCCACCACATTTCTTTCCTCAGCAGTTAGTATGTCAACCTCCATAACTTTAAATGGTTCCTCCTCAGTTGTTTTCCCATTTCTCAGAGATTCTTCCATTGCTCTCTCAAGCTCCTCCCTCTCTTCAGTTGTTAATGGAACAATTTCAACCTCATCACTATCAACCACATGTTGTGCATATATTTCAACTTCATTACCATTAGACCTTGCAGCTTGCACCATATCCAAAAGATGTTGATCAGTTGTTAATGGAGTCAAGCAGATGTTCAGATCATTTGCAACACCCTCATACGGCTTCATGTACCCTAGTTTAGATACCTTGAAGTAGCTTCTGCAGCGTTTCACCATCTTCTCAATATCCCACAAACACAACTCATCGACATACATCTTTTCCCATACACAGAATTCACCGCCAACGTATTGCAGCCTCCGATTCTCATTTCACACTAAATCACCACCATGATGTAGTATTAGTGTGATATGGTCTTCCATCCTACAGATTTCGGTAAGCTTAGTTTTAATCACAAACAAAACAACAACAAAACACAAACCCTAAAATACGGACCCTATTCAGAAACTGTTTTATTCAACCTGTAATTTCCTTCATTACAAAGTTAAATGTTCATCAATTTTAGTAACAAACCAGAAAAAAAACCAAATTTTCAAATTTTTACAACTTAACCTAAAACCCTAAAAACGCATAATCAAACTAACTGTCTCAAAAACGCAAAACAAACACAATCAAAGAACAATGCAAGCATCAACGATCACAGAAAGCAAATAAACAAGATGATCCAAACTTAAAACGAAAAAACCTAAAAACGGACATAAACAGGGTCAAAACAAACACAAAATCTTGATGAACAACAGGAAATGCATTACCTTTAATCACAGTCTAGCAGAGGAACTTCAAAAACGTCAGAATCGCCGGAGATGATGATGATTTTGGAGGGGTGAGAATGGAGAAATTTTTAGCGGGAAGGAGTAGGTTCAAGGATGTGTTTGATGGTTCAGACTGAAATGTGAAGAAGGAGGAATATGTAATGCAGGGGCAAAATGGGAAAAGCAGGAAAAAAATAAACTGAAAAGTGAAAAATGAACTTTTTCCAAATCAATCAAATTAGTCCCTGAACACGTGGCTTCCTTCTTGCCACGCGTACAAGACAGCACAGCATGCAGGGCGACATGTCAGCATGGCTAACGGAGCACTTTGACGGAGGGACCTTTTTGATCGACGTTTCACAAACTCAGGGACTAATTAGAAATTTCGTATAATTGAGGGACTAAGTTGGCCGACGCGTGAAAATTCAGGGACTAATTTGATGGTTTAGTCTTTCGGCCAATTAGACATACGTATAGGTTATGAATTTGTGTAGAGTAAAAGTAAATTAATTTCTTTTGACTAAATGTAGAATTGACGTTTATTCATGGACGGACACATGTATTGCATTTTTAATCAACTTGGCGTTGAATTGTAGTAGATATATATGGGTTAGTGCCGAAGAAGTTACTCCCTCCGTCCCAAATTGTATGACATTTTGAGCATTTCACACATATTAAGAAATGCAATTAATATTATGTGAAAAAGAGATATTATAAGTTGTTTTACAAAATTATCCTTAATAAATACTCCATCCGTTTCAAAATACATGTCCAATTTTTGTAAAGTGCACTATTCACTTGACTTACTTTGACCATACTTTCTAACTAATATATAAATACAAACATTAGCATGTAAGATGTTGTTTGATTTGTCTCGACAAATATTTTCAAAATATTATATTTTTATAATTTTTTACTTTAGATAACTAAAGATATTAACTATCAAAATTGTGCATTGGCATATGTGAAGTAGTTGACTTGGACATGTATTTTGAAACAGAGGGAGTAATATGAGAAAGATAAATGAAAGAATTGAAAGAAGAGAGAGTAATAAATAGTTAAGGTCATAATAGGAAAAATAACATTAATGTTGCATTGGTATTGTAAAACGACATATAATTTGGGACAAATATTTTTCCCTAAAGCGACATACAATTTGGGACGGAGGGAGTACTTTATTTAGAAGGTACAATTTGTGGAAGGATGAATTCTTTTTGGTGGCGCGATTAATGCTCAATTCGCAATGAATGTGATTATGAACCAACTTGATTTGCTAATGCAATTCGAAGAGAGCCCGGTAACGGAGAAAGTATTTTGTTTTGGAAGGATCTTTGGACCGGCCGGGAACAACCGTTATGCCAACGGTTCCCAAACTTGTGTTTGGTAACATAAAAAAGTTAGCTTATAGTTTGTTGGACTAGCATATAAGGTTGTTTTGATAGAATGAAATGTGTTTGGTAAAAAACTTTTCTCATTAGCTTATAGCGTTTTTTAAGAAGCTAATCCAAGTAGCTTTTGAGTTTATAGGTTATGGCTTTTTACATTTTATTCCATTTTTAACCTTTAATATTATTTTTTATTAAAAAAATGACCATGTAAAACAAAGAAACTTCCACATAGTGCTTAATTTTTTTTTTTTTTTTTTTTTACGGTTTGCCTTATGTTGGTTCCTATTTATTTGATTTTTTTTTTGTTCCTGTTGGTTGAAATATTGTTCTAGATTTGATTTTTTTTATACGGTCTTTCTATTAAATTCATATCTAAATATTTATGTATTCCTTCAAATATATATATATATATATATATATATATATATATATATATATATTTATCATTATTTTTTCTTTGAACATATTTACCAATATAAATCAAAAGAAATAATTTTCCATAAAAATATTTTGAAATAAATTAAAATTATTAAGATAAATTCTTAGTTAAAATATTTATGGGTTAAAAAAGTTAAATTTTTTTATAAATTAAATTTATAATATATTAAACTTAAATTTTGTCAAAAAAAATATATATTAAACTTATATGTACTTTTAAGTCATTTTATATTTATTAGTAACTTCAAAAACTAATTTTACTAAACACTTTAATTTAAATCAGCAATCTTTTCAGCTATCAGCCATCATCAGCTATAAGTTAGCTTTTCAACGGACAATACTTGGGTGCCATTAATGGCACCGTGCCATTAAATCCTGGCCATTGATGACACCCAACACACACATCACACACACACACACACTTGGGGCAATGTGTGGCCCTGATCTAATGGCATGGTGCCATTAATGGCACCAAAGTGCCACCCCTTTTCAACTATAAGCTAACTTACAACTTAATTTTACCAAACACACCTTAGTTACAGATATATTCGTAAAAGGAGCAGAAAAACGCTGTAGCAAGGGTTTTTCTCAAGACTGGGGCTGGAACTGACAAAGGTATTGAACGAGGAGCTGGTTTATGTAACAGAATTTCAGTTAAAAGTTGTTATTTGACACTGCACAACATACTATCCAAGCTTGATTTCGATGCAGATTTTGCTGCGGCTGTTCAGCGTGTTTGGAAGACTTCAATTTTGTTAAAAATAAGCGTGTATGGGCGAAGATTGCTACAAGATAGATTATGAACATGTGTGGAATTGTGGAATAGAGGTGTGATTCGCAACATGCACTAGCAAAATTGTGTTTCCTGCTTTAGCGACGTTGAGACTGTCAACATTTATTTGCAGACTGAGTTAAATCCTCGTACATTGCGAAAATGGTTTTCAATTGGTCGGGTTGAATTGCAATCGTTTAGGGCGGTAATGATGTGATAAAAATCTTACTGACTTTCAACTCGATATGCAAATGAACAAAGGGAAAGAAAGTGTCACACTTAATTTGATTAACTACGATATAGTTTATTTGGTTGGAACAGAATGACATTTTGTTCAACATACAAGTAGTTAACTTTCTGAAGGTCGTAGATCGCATCAAAATGTTGTCTTGGTCTTGGTTCATTTGTCGGATGAATAAAAATAAGAATCTTGTTTTTTTTTAATTGATGGACTAATCCCCTCTCTTATATTCAAAGTGATTGAGCTAGACATTTTGTAATGGATTTTGAATACTTCTTGTATTCTCTTTATATTAAATTTTGCTTATATAAAAAAAAGTGGAGACGCCATAAAAGTTAAATACTCCTAGCACGAATTGGTTTTGAACTTGTAGTTTCTCTTAATCTATGTACCATTGCTAAAATGACATATATTTAAAAACCTAGGAAATATCTCAACAGCATCCCTAACTTAGAACCAGACATTGAGACTAGTAAAATCAAAATGAAGAGTTTAAGATGAAGTGAAAAAGTGGAAGAATAATTCAAATTACAAAATCTAAAAGGATCAAATACGAAATTGTAATCAACAAAGGTTGAATAAGCACCGTGATTTTTATGGAAGTCATTTAAGAAAAAGGAGGACAACCTTGAGTCATAACATATAATAAAACATGAACTCTTATATTATCTTATACCTGTAGTTTCTCAAGCTCCTTGAGCCTGATTTAAAATTTAATCAAGTATTGATAATAACTTAATTCAACTAATGCAGTGTTTGGTTTCACATTTTTATCACGTTTCACGCTTTCCAATGTCACTTTTACCCTGACTTTATGACGCTGGAAATTCCAGCTTTTGCCTAGACATGCGTTTTTTTGACTTTGCACCGCTATTTCAAACACATACTAAGTGTACAAACAAGGACTTCCACCGTTCAAGGTGTCGGTTTAAAACATCAAAGTCACGAAAAACCATTCATACAATATTTCAGGTAGCTAGTAAACTCAACTTGCCACTTAAACAAGTTCAATTTTTCATTTACAACCTTTCTCATAGCAACAAAATGTCACATGTAAGTATAGTGTGTGATATACGACCAAAGTTTGGTTCCATGACACTCACGAATTCAGTTCCACACTTATAAACATCTTCACAAGTAAATAATGCAATCTCTCTTTATCAAACTTGGACATTGAACGGAAAGAAATAACATGCCGTTCCAAATGGTAACTCATATGCTAAGAAAATAAAATTATAGTGAAAAATAAACAACTCAACTTATATAAAACAAATCCAATATGGGTTTTCTTCTGCACATTTAAAATGTATATTGCATGATTAGCCCATCATATAGTTGATTGAATTTGTTAGGTTTGGTAAAATTAACGGTTGAACTAACTAATAAACATGAAATGATATTAAAAAAAAAAGTTTAGTTCATATTTTTTTTTCTTTCAATTCAGAGAACAAAGGTAAAATAGAGAAAAAAAAGTTTTAAGTTTTAAGCTATAAGCTATTTGAAGTAGTTTATCAAAAAAAGTTATAAGCTTGTGAGAAAAAAAACGTTACGGTATTAGCACATCTTTTAAAATATTTGAATTTAATTATAATAATTATAAAGTTAGAGATATATGATTGATATTGCGTTGCAGTGTAATTTTTTACACTAACTATGTATCAAATTTTTAAAAAAAATCATGCCTATTTGTGATTTTTTTAGTACGTTCAATTTAGAAATTTATTGATTAAAAAACAAAAACAAAAATTGAAGGACATAATCCTAACCCAGTAACAAAAATGATAAGAAAAATAAAAATAAAAAAACTCATCATATTACATAAGGATTTCATTTCTATTTTATCGAATAAGGTTAAATAATTTTTTCATCCCCGAAAAAAATAGTAAATTGGTATTTTAGTCTCTACAAAGTAAAACATGATATTTTTGTCAACCCAAAATTTATCATTTCGTTTTAGGTCTTTAATGGACAGTTTCTGTTCATATTAATATCAAATTTTGATCATTTTATGTCCAAGATGTGTTAAGGTTATGTCAATCTATTATGTTCAATCATGGTATGTCCATATTATTTATATTCCAGAAATGCGAATGACATGTCAAAATTATGACCGTTAGGGACAAAAGAACGAAATAGAAAATTTTAAAAGAACGAAAACATCTTGTTTTATTTTTTAAAGATTAAAATAAAAATATTCTATATTAATTAACCCACTTGGGTTGGTATGGTGATATTTGCTTGAGACCTAGAAGTGTGCTATTCTTCGTGGTCTCATGTTCGATTATCTCTGGTGTCAATTTTGATTGACTAATTTAGCTTCTTCAAAAAAAAATTAACCATATTGAATGTAGTTTTTCTGTCATGCGGAGGATCAAGAGCAATGACTCCTCAGCTATCAGTTTTAGTGGAAAAAGACACCAACATTGTCTCAACATCATTGCACGTAGAAGAAAGCCATGCTTAAGGAAATCTTGTTATTTTTTCATAATCTTCATTTGCTGAAGAATAACTTTATGGTAATTTCGCTTGATCATCATTAGTTAAGTTTTCAAGCAATACACCCTTTAATTACAACTTAATAGTTAATATCAACTTTCAAAGAAGAGTTAGAACCCCCTCATTTTATCTTTCGCTCTAGCTTGTTGCTTCATGGTTTTTTTACGTGGTGCAACTTGATGATTTTTCTATCCCATGAAATCAATAACTCTAGGTAAACTTGAGCTTTACTATTAATGGATGGAGAGGTATGGAATCAATAACTTCATGATTTTTTTACTGTCGTTATCATTATAATTAATGGATGGAGAGGTATGGAATTTTAACTCGGACAACATTCTCTTCTTTTACGCACTCTTTAAAAACAATTGGACGCCATCTTTCAGCAACGATTTGCTACCCTCCATGAAACACGAAACACAAGAAAAGAGTAGTGTGTTGACCTATGAAGCATGGACACCTTTAAAATTAGGCGTGTCGCAGTGTCCGACACTCGAATGACACCTGTACGACATATGTCACACCAACTCAGACCAGTGTCCTAAAAATTTGTTTTCTTCTTTACTTCGACGCTCCTTGGATCAATGTCCGACACTTGTATGACATACAACACGTGTTGGACAACTCGGGCAAGTGTCCCAATTTTTTTTCCTTTGCTCCGACACACCTTGGACACATCTCAGACACATCTACAAAATTGAAGATGTGTGGAAACAATGTTGATCAATGTGGGGAGACATTAAATTTGTTAACAACATTTTAATCTTTTTGTCAGTAGATAGATAAAATAAGTTCAAATACTATTCAATCTTACTTTAGAACTTTTTGGATAAATAAATTGCTTAATTAGATGAATGTATATATTTTGATTCTTGATTTAGATCTTTTTAAATAATAAATTAATAAATATAGATATAGCGATGTCGGTGTCCTATATTTTTTACATTAACGATGTCGATATGTTCATGTTAGTGTTGTGTTGGAGTGCATGCTCCATAGGTGTCAACAATAAACCAACAATTCGTGCACGAATCAATACAAGAAGTCATGTATTTTTGTTAATTCAAAGACGCCACTCATGCTAGTGGGAAACTCTAACATATATTAAGTTCAATTTATAACTTCCTTGCTTATTTATGATTATAGCAATTTAGTATTAATAAAAACGTCTGTTAGGAGTCCCACATCAGGTAACTAAAAGTACTTGATGTGGTACTTTAGCCATGAGACTCTCCCATCTATTGGATTAGTCTTTTGAGTTGGGCTCTCCTCATAGGCTTAAGTCCTAACAACGTCTCATGTTGGCAAATAGATAAACAATTTTTTTTTCTTAAAGAAAATTGGATGTGATCAATTTTTTTTTCCTCCAAATTTTATTAAAGTAGCATTAATGACCAGCTTACAACAGTTCTAGAGAGAATTTGAACATTGTCTATAACACCTCATTTCATCTTAGGGAAAATTATAAAACTGTTATGAAAAATAGAGATGATGGAGAGAAAGATAGAAAAGTGAGAGTTTCAATATTTCTTATGAGTACGTTTTTATTATAAATGAACCCTATTTATAGGTATATACAAGAGTATGAAAATGATTCTTTAAAAAAAAAAGTATGAAAATGAGTTAATGAGCCAATTGTTTGGCCCAATGTAATGAGCATCCGCCCATTATACATTTATAACAAAAACATGTTATTCAAGTGTGTTGTGAATTCGATGAGAAAACACACCAATAACAAACTTGATGTGTGGAGCAAGTGATAATCAAGCAACCAATACAAGTGTGTAACAGTTATAATCACCAACAAAAGTAGAAAACAACAGGAGAAAAGAAGAGAGAACACAAAAGAATCTGTTTACCCAGTTCGGTCCAAATTGACCTAGTCTGGGGGAGAGAGCAGCCATCCGTTTCACTATAATGATGAGTAACTTTACAAAAGAGATATCAATGAGTTACAAGAATAAGTCTCCCGCCTAATTCTACAAAAAGTCCCAATCTCTTCCCGTGATCAAGAGACTCAATCCTAATAGTGTTTCCCAAGGTGAATCAACCCTCAAACCCTAGTGTTTGTTCCCAAGAAACAAACTCTATACAAACCCTAGTTTGTTGTTGCCTTTCTAAACCCTTGTTTCAGCCCCTCTATCTCAAGGTTTACTCTGATACAAAGTCTATATTTATAGTAAAAGTATCTCCCATAAAATTGGAACAAATCTGGCCCAAAAATACGTTTCTGAAATGTTCTGATGCGACAATTCGGGCCCCGAATTCCTCCATTCGGGCGCCGAATTTTCGTGCGTGCCAGGCTGGAAAAAACCAGTGTCAATTCAGGCCCCGGACAGCACCATTCGAGCCCTGAATTGGCAGTTTCCAGAAACCTCAATTTCTCCAATTTTGAGTCACTTTCACAACAAAGTGGAAATAAATATTTATTTCCACTTGGAGCTCTTTGTATTACTTTAGAAGAAAAACTTAACTTTGAACTTGGAAGTTATTTAGAACACAGTTGAAAACTTAAAAGATACAACATAATCATATAAATCCTAGTTCTGCCATCAAAATATGACCGGACTTTGATTAACTCATTGAATGCATAACTTAGTCTTCCGTCCTTCAATGAACTAATACCTGAAAATGAATAAACAACATAGGGTGAAATTACATCTCAGTAATTTCTCAAGAGCGATAACAACTTTACTATTAACTCTATGCTCTTTTCATAGACCCTCAAACGAGAGAGATATAAGGATCTAGACTAAAGTGATAAGTATTGTCTTAAAGAATGTGAAATATTTCTCTATCACCATACATGTTAGTGTAGCCTCAACCTTACCTTTCCCGCGTTTGGACAGAATTAGAGTTCAAATTGCTAGGAAGAACCATGAGATTTACACTTACTATATATTTATGGGACATATATAGTGAGAAATGTGTCTCGATGTGAGCCAAAGAGAACTCATTGTAAACCCTTGGATTAAAATATAATCAATGCTTTTTTTTTTTGGTGTCCGGGCCTCCGGGGTTCGAACTCTGGACTTTGCATATATTATGCATTGTCCTTACCAACTGAGTTAAGCTCACGATGACATATAATCAATGCTTTATGTTAGTCATGTGAGTTTCTATCTTCTGAATAAAACCAATTCGCTTGTGTCTTCGTTGCCCATTCACTGCAAGTTTGCAATTTTTCGTTTCCCTGCTAAGACATCTTATGCTGCCTGCACTCTTTTAGAAACACCTCTTCCCCCTTCATTTGTTTAACTTTTCATCGTATTTTAATTTACCTTCTTTGATAGGGCATCTTTTCGATTCTACGTTCTTCTCTCTAGTTCACCAAACCAAACTCCTACTCTTGTTCATAATAAAGAATAAAAAATAAAATGTACATTTAAAATAAACTTAACCTTAATATGCTTCTCATTTATAAGGATTCATTAATAATAGATGACACTTGACTTAAATCATGAGTCTACTAAAAGTATTTTTTCACAAATGTTTTGTAGCTCTTCTTTGATGGCAACTATTGGCTCCTTTAAGTGTAAACATGTTTTCTCAATCTCCAAGGGCTTTTGAATTATTTTAATTACAATATCTATAATCCAATAATCTTGAACTTTAATCACTTAAATGAAGAACAAGTTAAAAAAAAAAAATAACACAAAGATACCCATGAGCTTATCTCGGCCTGTTTTTAGGTAAATTGGCAATGATTCAACATAGTTACACATAGGAAACATAAAACACGATTGTGAAATTGAGAGAATGTAAAATAATGGGTTAATATGTCTTTGCTCCCTTAAATATGAGCGACTTTTGGTTTACCACTGTAAAAAAAAATTAGATTTCAACCCTGTAATATGAAGATTTTTTTCGTTTTAGCCCCTGAGGTCATCTGACTGGCACGATGAATGTGTAAATTGTATTAGGTGGCACGCTGACTTGTCATTTGACTGTGCAAAATGAATGACATATCATACTGATTAGATAATATATTTTTTTTTAATTTTATGTGGATTTTCTATAATTAAATAAATTAAAAATTATATAAAAAATAAAAAATCCGGAAAAATTTCGTAAACCTAGAATTTTTTCCTCTTCTGTCTCCTTCCTCTTTTTTCTTTCTCCCTCTTCCCTTCTTTCTTCTATTCTTTCTCTTCTTTCTTTTCTAATCCCTTTGTTCACCTCTTCAATTGAAAAACAACCAAAACTTAATAATCATGTCCATCTCTTCATATGTGTTTTATCTTGGTTTTCGGGTGTCAAACATTGATTACGTTTGAACCTTTTAACCGGTGATATCTCATTTTTTCTTGGGAAGGGAAAAAATAAGCAAAACCCTTGAGAATCGAGGTTCGGGAGTTGTTTTCGCTACGGGAAGGTGTTAGGCACCCATAACGACTATAGTAACCTATAGGAACCGTCTTTAATTTCTACGCGCGCGCTTCATTTTTAAATGCTATTTTGAAAGATGATATTAAGCCTAAGAATATTCTAAGTGAAGAATTGGAGGGAGAAGAATGTGTTTGAATTTTTATTTTATTTGAATTGAAGGAATTTTGTTCCTTGCCTACGTACCCGTTTAAGGGATCAAATCCACCGTAGTTCTCTTCCAAAAAATGTTTTTGTTTTTGTTGGTTGATTTTAAGTTTGAAAATTGGAATTTGAAGAATAGAAAGAGGCCTCAAGGGCATGAGATTTAGAAAATGTGGGGTGGAATTAGTTACTTTGCAAAATGTGGTCTAAGTATGGTTAAGATTCATTAAAGTGTGATTAAGAAAATAAAAGGAAAATTCAATGGGATTTTGATCCCAAGGTTTATTAAGAAAAATATTTTGAGTGATGTTGCTTATATTTTTGTTTGGAAAATTGATTTTTCTAAGTATAAATCCTAGGCATTCATCTAAACATACAATCCTAAACATACATCTAAACATGCATATTCTAAGCATACACCTAAAGTGATGTATGTGCATGTGTCGGTGCTTGTGTCGGTGTACATTATTAGAGTCCATTGTCCTTTACATCATTGGCCTAGATACATTCTATGGTCTTGCAAGAATTAAAATTGCATAAAAGTAAAGTACAAGAAAAATTCCTAAGTGTTACATTCTAATCTTTGCATGAATTTAAAAGTGTGAGGAAGATGGAGACTAAGAATATAAGATGGGAATGAAATGCCTTATGAAATGCATGAAACATGAAATGGAGGAGTTAGTAGCATAAGGTGTAATAGGATAAAGAAATAAGGCAAGAAAGTGTTAAACAAAAGTGGTAAAATCAACAAGAATAAAGTGTTAAAATATACTAAAAATTTACCATAACTTCTCAATATGCACATGACCTATAATTCTCTCATCATAGCACCTTTCAAAAGACTTTATTGCAGCCACAATGTGGTAATTATAGGCACATATTCAAACCAAGAGTTATGACACACTTTTAGACACATTTTACACTTTATTTTTGCATAGAAATATTCACATAACTTGTAAAACACGAAACCAACAAATCAAACTCCAAAACAGTAAAGAATAGCACCAAATCAGAGGCATACACATTGTAAACTCTCATACCAAGGGTCAATATACCATAGCAAGATTTTAGGATCAAGAATATGCAAGAATTTCACAAGAAATTAACAAAAAGTAACATAAAATCACAAGAAAACTCCACATATATTTTTATCAATTTTCAATAGGCTAGAATCATTACAAAAATACCACAAAACTACCAAGAAATGTGTATGAAAATTTTTAGAATTTTTGAAGAATTTTTAGACACAAAACATATAAAAACTTCACAATTTTTAACAAAAATAGTAAACAATTGACAAGAAAATACCACACATTTCTCAATCAAGATTTAACACATGACAACATCACAAAAATATCAAGAAAATGATCAAGAACACATAGAATTTTTTTTAGGATTTTTTATGAAAAAAATTGGACAGGCAGGGGTGTAAATAGTAAGAAAACAGCAAGAACATGCAGAAGGGGGGGGGGGGGGGGGCGCATAGCAAATCAATAAAAATGGGCCCAAAAGCAAGAATCCAACGGGTTAGGGTCAGGCCATGGGCTGAACCATGGGTTAAACCGGTTCGTTGGCCTATATAAGGCCTTGAACCGGTTTTGGTTCATTTTCCACCCCTACTTCTCTCTCTAAACGAAACTTAGAGAGAGAGAGAGAGTCTGCAACTGACTATCTCTTCTCCGACGAGGCCTCTTCTTTCCGACGCGGTGGCCAGTGGTGGCGCCGCCGCGTCGGAGCCCCAATTCTGCTCCGATCTGAATTTTCTTTACACTTTTAAACTGCTATTTCTCTCTTCTTTTCGAATCCACAATTAGTTTTCACAAATAATGAATAGATCGGAGCAGATCTGGAGTTGAATTGTTCGGTTTGAGGTTTTCAAAACCTTTTTCGAATCTCTTGAAACGAAACCCTAATCTACTCTATCTTCTTCCCTGATCATGGATTTGAACTCAGATTTCGCAAATAAACGGTGAATCTTCGCGAATTTCATTTTTAGGGTTTCGGTTTCAAAGTTTTTCGAATGTTTTCCAGGTTCTTGCTTCGATTCACCGTTTATTTACGTTCACAAGTCTTCGATGATGATTTAGAACAAAAAGACGAGAAGATTTGATGAGGTTACCTGGAGATTCTTCGTGAATCCTTTCTGATGCTTCTAGTTGATAGCTTGTCGTTGTGAACTGGAAAACAAACCGGTGAACTCCTCTTCTTCTTCTCTGATTCGAATCTTTTCGATCTTTCTTCTCCTCTTTGTCACTGTGATCGCACAATCTGTGCTTGAATTGCAGTGGCTGGTATTCGATGATGAGGATTCAGTCGAATCTCTGAGAATCCATACTCAAATTCGTTGCAATTGATTGTTGCTTCTCAATTCTGGAAATTAGGGTTTCAGCTTATGGATTTTGACGGAAAATTGAATGGATTAGGGTTGTTACAATTCGTAACTAACTCTGGAATTGATGATGAGTATTGGTGAATTCTGGAAATTTTGTGTTGTTTTTGGGACGAATTTGAGTTTGTTAGAGTTTGAGACTCATGTGTTCTTGATGAAATTCATCAAGTTCATATGAATCTTGATGATTCGATCCTTTTGATTCTGGAGAGAGAATGGAATTGGTGTTTGTTTAGTTGGCAAAATCTGAATGGATCTGTGATGATTAAGCCTTTTATAGGCTGACAAGTGTGATAGTTGGACCAATGTGGAATTGCCACGTATGCCTGGACTGATGACTTGGACTGAAACTTGGACCTGGGCCTCTTTGCAATTTTTAAGACTTTGGGACCTTTCTGCAAAATATAACAAATAAAGTACCAAACCGCAAAAAACAATAAAGGACTAAAAGGACTGAAATGTAATTGACCAAAAATGAAAGGACCAAAGTGCAAAAAATAAAAGGACTAAAATGTAATAAAAATAAAATTGGTAAAAAAAAGTTTAATTTGAAAACAACGTAAAGTGAAACCAATAAAAAACACAAAATGGACTAAAACGAACCAACTACTTAAATGAGGTACTTTAAAGTAACCTCTCTCTGTCGAAATTTCGTGTGAAATGACCAAAATGCCCTTGGGGCTAAAACGACTAAAAATGACTCAGATGCAAATTTTAAAATGGATTTTTAACAAGGAATTAAAGCAAGAACTTATACAAGCAAAATTAAAAGACTCAGAGACAATTTTAAGAGATTAAACAGAGCTTTAACACTTGAAAAGACTAAAACGCCCCTAGGGGCTAAACTGACTCAAAATGACTTCAAATGCAATTTTTGAAATGGATTTTTGACATAGAGTTGAAATAAGGACTTATTCAAACCAGTTGAAAAGACTCAAACAATTTTTCAAGGATTGAAAGAAATTTTATCATAGGAAATGACTAAAATGCCCTTTTCCCATGAATTTTGCAAGTAGTATTGAAATAAAATGCAGAGAAAGATGCAATTGATCAGAGACAGTTCAAATGACTTGAAATGCAAGAAAAGAATGAAGCTAGTATTTTTAGGTCCAAAATTAGGGTATAACAATATGTATCTTCGACATTCATTCCCAAATCTTCATCCTCCAACCCACACAAATACAAGATCGAAAAGTAGGAAAAAAACTCAAACAACTCGAAACACTGCTGAAATCGTGTTTACAGATCCAACATTAGGACATCGATGTTGCTGGTACTGCTATTGTTATGGTAATGGTGTCGTTGTTGCACTGATGTTGTTGTTGTGGTGACGGTGATAATGAATGGTGAATGGTTGTTTGATGTGTGAATGAGTTTCGAAATTTGTTAAATCTGGGTTTGTTTCAAGGGTCTTGTTAACATAGCCCCCGAGACACTCTTTAAGAATTCCAAAATAAGAAATTATTTAATAAAAAAGTCAAATATTTTGATTTGATTTTTATTGCATTGATTAGACATATTTTCATAAAAAGTTACCCTTTAAAGGTCTTAAAGAGTGCCCTATGGATACTCGTTAACATTTTCTATGTTTCAATTGTTGTTAAATCTGGGTTTGTTCAAATTATTGTTTAATCTTGGTTTGGATAGAAAAATTAGATTGCTACTAGAGGAAAACAAATTGAACATCAAAGAGGGGGGATGGCAGTTTGAGATTGAGTTTGCTATTGTTCTTGATTTGTCCAAATTTTTCGGATTGCAAATTTTGTTGGATTTAAACTGTGTATTAATTGGTGTTGTTCTTGTTCTTGTTGATTTTGGTTAATGTTGTTCATTTTGAATGAATGATTTTGGTGAAGAGTTTTTTTTTTTTTTTAAATTTCTAAGTTTGAGTGATAAATTTTTAATCTGATTTTTAAATTGAAAATTTTGAGTTTAGATGAACTTAATTGCTGGGTTTTAATTGCTCGGTTTTTGTCGTTGTTGGATGGGTTTGGATCAAGATGAACTTTAATGAATGTTTAAGTTGTGAAGATGAAGAATTTTTATTTAAAAATGACATTTTATTTTATTATTTCAAAAAATGCCACGTGTACCAAAAAAATATTGAAAAGAAAATTAATTACACACTCAACATGCCACATAATGAACAAAAGAATCTTCATATTACAGGGTCAATTTTTTTTTTTTTTTACAAGGGTTAAACCAAAAGTCGCTCATATTACAACAGGTAAACATATATTAACCCTAAAATAATAGTACTTGTCACATAATGATCGAACTAATTGACCGTTTCACATATAAATGTACAATTTCAACTATCTATTAATAAGAATTATAAAAAGTTGGTAACTTGAAAAATATTCATCTAGAAAAATTCAACGTTATATGCTATAATTTATCTTTATATATTAATAGAAATGTATGGTCAAATATGTTATGTGAATAATCACATAGTAAAGTAAGATCATTCATTTTAGGATGGAGGGAGTAGTGAAATTGGTATCCCATAGGGCTGTACAATACACGAAGCATGTGTCCAATGCAATTAATTGATGGTGGTTGAGTGTAAAACCTTACCTAACATCGAGACAGGTTAAGATCCTCTCCTAACTCCAAGGAGATCGAATGTTTGAGATTAAGACCATAAATTCGTTAAAGTTGTTCGGTGCAAATAAATGAGTTAAGATCCTCTTTATTTGACAAAATTAATGAAGTTTGCAATTTAGAGAGATAGACACAAAAAATAGATGGTGAGTCCTACCACTAAATGGATCCCACCATAATTAATTATTTTATTCTTTTTCCAAACTTTTTTGTGTATTTATCTCTCCAAATGGTAGAAATGAAAAGAGACATAAATGGAGATGATCCTAACTCCAAATAAAGGGGAAAGAGTCACCTGTTACTCACTTAAATCTTAGCAACAAGTTTTCATCCAAAAGGGTACACAATGGTTTATTTCTCTCATACAAGAAACACTTTTCTCACTAGATATAACCCATATATATATGGGTTATGATAGAAGACACCTTTTATGAAGGTGTCTTTTATCAAGTTACTCTATGAGCATTTGCGAAAAGACACCAACTTACTTTTAGGAAGGTGTCTTTTATCAAAGTTATAACTAAAAAGTGAAAATCACACCTTAAGGTGTGACTTGATAAAAGACACCACCAAAGGGTGGCTTGTAACATAACCCTATATATATATATATATATATATATATATATATATATATATATATATATATATATATATATATATGGGTTATGATAGAAGACACCTTTTTATGAAGGTGTCTTTTATCAAGTTACTCTATGAGCATTTGTTAAAAGACACCAACTACTTTTTATGAAGGTGTCTTTTATCAAAGTTATAACTAAAAAGTGAAAATCACACCTTGAGATAACTAAAAAGTGAAAATCACACCTTGAGGTGTGACTTGATAAAAGACACCACCAAAAGGTGGCTTGTAACATAACCCTATATATATATATATATATATATATATATATATATATATATATATATATATATATATATATATATATATATATATATAACTTTTTACTAAGGCTAGAAAGTAAGTGCCAAGGATTGAAAAATATATATGAAAGTGTAAGAGAAATTATAAAAGTATCAACATTACGACGAGAAAAAAAAAATATTTATGTTTTAAATAAGATTGACAAATATACTTTACCTTTGAACGAACTCTATAACATTTACCTTGAATACACTCAATTTTTCTATCAGCGTGCATTGGATATTTTTTATAACAATCGAATTCAGTAACACACTCTGTTGTAGTGTAAAATAAAAATAAAGAATTATTACTAAAAAAGGTAAAAAGTTGTATGGAATATAAAGTTTTTTTTTTCTTTTGAGAATGAGTTACCTGAACCTTCAACTACAAGAAAAAATAGGAAAACAAAAAGGATCACCATATAAAAAAACTTTTGAATTCCAGTCATTTTTTTTCACCTTTGCACGTAAGAAATATAAATTGTTTTGTCACTTTATCTCTCTTAAAAGCACATATACATCTTTTTTCTCATTTTTTATTAAAAAATACATAATTTTATTTTTTTAAATATATTTTTATTAAAAATGAAAAAAAAATCCAGAAATATTATGAAGATGTTCAAATAAAGATAAAGGAGCAAAGTGTTACAAATAAATAAGATAAATGACCTCTAATGTAATCTTATCTATAATTAAATAAAAATTAAAAGTATTAAAAGTTACCTTATGATTAAAATTGAATTTTTTTTTTATTTAAAGTTGCCAATGTATACTACATTTTGATTGGTAGATATCATGAGGGGGTAAATACCCCCTTAAACAAGAGAGGGTAATCCAGAAAAAATCTATTTGATGTTACTTTTTTACACTACATTCTTCGCTTTTGTGACATGCATGATAGTTTTTCCATACTCCTCTAATTTCCACTTGTTGGTAAGGTCTCAAACCCTTGTCGCCACTTGATGTTCCTTCATGCCTTCAACAACGTGTTGCTCTTGTATGATTAAAGCTTTGACTTCCACACATGCATCAAACTTATGGAAGAATTTTTTTCCTAAACGTACGTAGATCCTATACTCAAAGGTAAGAATTTTTTTCCTAACCCAAATTTCTAGGGTCAGTTTCTGAGACAAATCAAATTCGACACAGATTTTTGAAAATTGTCCTTGTGAGTGAATATATTTCAGAGATCCACCTTAAGCATGGTTCCCAAACTATTCCTCACTTTTCCAAGTAAAAAAAATGAAAAAATAGGCATAAGTATTAATTTTTTTAAGGGACACATAATTGGAGATGAGAATATTTTTATTAATTAAAGCAGTACTGATGACCATTTTACAATTGTTCTCAACAGAATTTGAACATCGTATATAACACCATTTCATCTTACGGAAATTTAAAAAACATGTTGCTCAAACAAAAATAAACCTTGAAATTAAACTTGGAACTCTTTGTAATACTTTTGAAGAAAATCTTATACTTTAACTTTGAACGTGGA
This sequence comes from Medicago sativa, assembly GCF_051527215.1. Classification (NCBI taxonomy): domain Eukaryota; kingdom Viridiplantae; phylum Streptophyta; class Magnoliopsida; order Fabales; family Fabaceae; genus Medicago; species Medicago sativa. The sequence continues at coordinate 28,881,210 of NC_140756.1, read as the reverse complement.
AATTATTTACAACACAATGGAAAATTTAAAAGATATAACATAATCATATAAATCGTAGTTCTAACATCAAAATGTGATCCGAATCTAATTAACTCCTTGAACAGATAATGAGTCTCTCATATAATCCTTGTCTTATCTGAAAAGAAATAAACAACATAGGGTGAGATTACATCTTAATGTATGATTTCCCAAAAATGGGTAACAACTTAACATTTATATATATATATATATATATATATATATATATATATATATATATATATATATATATATATATATATATATATATATATATATATATATTTGCCATTAAAAATATATATTTTTAATATGTTACTAAGGCTATCAAAGTAATTGCAAGGATCTGATTAATACTTGAAAGTGTGTAAGAGAATTATAAGCGTATCAACATTATACAATGTGACAAAAAGTTAAAGTTTTACGCATAATAGAGAAATATACTTTACCTTATTCTCGAGCTCTTACATTCACCATCAATACACTGAAGTCCTCTATTAGCATGCATCGGAAATAGACGCTTGCAATCTTCGTCAGTAATACACTTTTTGTCTGTGGTAATGTAAAATAAGAATAGAGAGATATTACTAAAAAGGGGTGAAAAATAATTGTGTAAGATAACAAAAAAAAAAAATGAGAATGAGCTTACCCGAACCATACACTACAACAAGAAACAGGAATACAAAATGGATCACCATATGAAAAAACTTATGAATTCCAGTCATTTTTTTTTCACCTAACAAATATAAACTTCTTTGGTCACTTTATATAGTAAAAAAAAATACAATGTTTGCCTCAATTAAATAATTTTGAATAATTATGGTGTTTAAAAATATGTTTAACTAAAATTCGAATAATTAATAAATGACTCTAAAGTACATTGATGCATAATGTTTATCTCTTTAGCTCATAGTATAGACCTTCCATGAAAACATTAGTTATAATTAGAATTTATTTTTGTTTATCAACCTTTCATTTTTATTTTATCTTTGCCTATCCTTTCATACTAGCGAGTGGAAAACCAACATTATATTAGAAGAAAGAAGAGAAATGAGAAAAGAAGAACAAAAACATGCACTTAGAAAATAGAGGAGTAAAAGCAGTTATTTGCGCGCCAAGTTAACTCAAATGCATTTCATTTGTAATTTCAGTTTGCATTTCATTTTCATTTAGATTGCATGTAGTTAGTTACAATTACATAGCTTCTATAAAAGCTGAACTTGTAACTGTTTTGTTGAGTTGAATCAATACAATTCTCCTTCCTCTTTTCTTCTCTCTTAAGAGCTTCAAGCTTTTCCGTGGCTATTTCCATGGCGTCTTCATTCTTTGATGGTATCAGAGCAAGTGAATCTTGCTCTGCTTCCGCACAATAAAGATAGAACCTTACTCTGTTCATCTTTCTTCTTTATCCTTCTTCAATTCGCATTTTATTGCGTTTTTGATTACTCTGTTTTTCATCGAAGTTCTCGTCTGAGTTTTTCTTCGATCTTGTGATTTTTCTCCTTCGTTTTGTTTGAATCTGTGATTAAACAATGGTGAGAAACAACAATAACAATCAAGATCAAGCTCTTGATCCTTACTATGTTCATCCTTCAGAGAACTCTTCAACGGTTACACCTCAATTGACCGGTGAAAATTATCATGCTTGGTCCATGAAGATGCGAAGAGCACTTGCTATGAAAAACAAATTCAAGTTTGTTGATGGATCCATACCTATACCAGAAGAAGGTGATTTGTTATACACAGCTTGAGAAAGGTGCAACAATCTTGTTCATGCTTGGATTATCAATTCTATTTCACCCTCAATTGCACAAAGTGTTGTGTTTATAGAGAATGCTGTTGATATGTGGAACGATCTTAAGGATAGATTCATGAGGGGAGATAGAATTAGGGTTGCACAATTGCAAGAAGAAATTGCTAATCTGAAACAAGGAACTAAGAAGGTCACTGAATTCTTCATTGATTTGAGAGGTTTGTGGGAAGAGTTGGATCAGTTCAGACCTATGCCACAATGTACTTGTCCAATTCAATGTACTTGTCTTGCTATGAGAAATAACAAAGTTTTTCGAGCAGAATATAGAATCATCAAGTTTCTGATGGGATTGAATGATGATTATCAAAGTGTTACTACACAAGTGTTGTTAATGGATCCTTTACCTCAAATCAATAGAGTTTTCTCTATGGTTTTGCAGCAAGAAAGGAAGATGCAATATAATGTTGTTGCTACTCCTATAGATGATACAACTTCTGGTCTTGTCAATGCTATGGATGGCCAGAGACAATTTGGAAGAGGTAGAGGATACTCTCCTCAAGGAAGAGGAAGAGGAAATCTCAGGGTGTGTAGTTTTTGCAATAGAACTAATCACACTGTTGAAACCTGTTATAAGAAGCATGGTTATCCTCCTAATTGGGGAAGAGGAGGAGGAAATACATTTGCGAATGCTAATTTTGCTGAAGGTGAAAAAACTGAGTCTAAAGGAAATGCTTCCACTATGAAAAATGAAGAAGGTGGAATGATGCTGACCAAAGACCAGTATCAAAATTTGATTGCATTACTAGAGAAGAGCAACATTGAAACCAAGGGCTCTGCAAATTTGATGAAGGCAAGCAGCTCAACTATGAATGCTGCAGGTAAATTCTTTACCAGTAATGCTAGTTGTAAATTTGATGACACTAGCTGGATTGTTGACACAGGAGCCACACATCACACTTGTCATGATTGGAACTGGTTTATTAGTTACTATGAAATTAATCCTATTAAAGTAACTTTACCACATAAGAGTATTGTGGAGGCATGTTACAAAGGAAATGTGAAGTTGTCCGATACTTTACATATTCATGATGTGCTATACCTACCACAGTTTGCTGAGAATCTTATATCTGTCTCAAAGTTGTGCAAAGAACAAGGTTGTAGTCTGAATTTTGAAGCTAATAAGTGTATTATACAGGACAAGAAGGATATGAGGAGGATTGGTTTGGCTGAAGAAGTGGATGGACTATATTACTTGAAGGCTAAGAAAGAAACACAAAAAGTAGCCAAAATTTCAAGTATTTCTGTTTTGCACAATAAAGATAGTAGTCCAGTTCCTTCTGGAATTTTATGGCATCTTAGACTTGGGCATCTATCTCATGATAGAATGCAATGTATGAATAAATTGTATAGTTACATTTCAACTAGTTCTCATGTTGCCTATGATGTTTGTCAATTGTCTAGACAGAAAAAATTGCCTTATTCTATCAGTCAAAATCAGAAAAAATTGCCTTATTCTATCAGTCAAAATAATGCACAACATGTGTTAGATCTTGTGCATGTTGATATTTGGGGTCCCTTTTCAACTGAATGTATACATGGTTTTAGATATTTTTTAACTATTTTGGATGATCATAGTAGACATGTTTGGGTTGCTATGCTGAAATATAAGTCAGAAGCCTCATCAAAAGTTAAGAGTTTTGTGTCCATGATAGACACTCAATTTGAAAAGAAAGTTAAGTCCATTAGAAGTGACAATGGACCTGAGTTCTTGTTGCAAGAATACTATGCAGAGAAAGGGATATTATTACACCAAAGGAGTTGTGTTTACACACCTCAACAAAATGGAAGAGTAGAAAGGAGGCATCAACATATATTGAACATCAGCAGGGCATTGATGTTTCAGTCAAAACTGCCAAAGAAGTTTTGGTCATATGCTGTCTTGCATGCAGTGTACCTCTTGAATAGAATACCAACCAAACTTTTACAAAATAGATCATCTTATGAACTTTTATATGGTCATGCTCCTGATTTGAGTCATCTTAAAGTGTTTGGGTGCCTCAGCTATGCTTCCACTCTGCCTGTTAATAGACATAAGTTTGACCCCAGAGCAAAGAAATGTGCATTTCTGGGTTATAAGTCAGGCATGAAAGGTTATATTCTGGTTGATGTTTATAACACTGAGATTCTGGTTTCTAGAAATGTTAAGTTCTTTGATTTAGAATTTCCCTTTCATTCTCCATCAATAAATCCTCTTCCACACAATCACATTTACATAGACAGCAGTTATGACTTGTCTGCTAAGGCACCTGCTGTCACAAGAGTACCAGTTGAAGACACTTCATTCATTGAAGATGTCTGTGATAATAATGGGGTCTCTGATGAAGTTGAGCATTTAAACAATGATGTTGAAGATGTTCAACCTTCATCTGATAGAAAGTCACAAAGAGTCAGCAAGCCTCCCTCCTACTTGCAAGATTATGTTTGTCAATCCAATAATTACCCCATGACAAACTATGTGTGTTACTCTCAGCTTGCACCCCATCATCAAAATTATGTTTTCTCTATTTCACATGATGTAGAACCCACTACTTATCATCAAGCATGTCAAGATTCAAGATGGTTAGTAGCTATGCAAAATGAAATAGAGGCTCTCAATGCAAATCATACTTGAAAATTTGTAGATTTACCTCCTAATGTTGTTGCCATTGGAAGTAAATGGGTGTATAAAATTAAGAGACATGCTGACGGGAGTGTTGAAAGGTACAAAGCCAGACTTGTGGCCCAGGGATATACACAAACTGAAGGTTTGGATTATTTTGAGACATTCTCTCCTGTTGCCAAGATGTCAACTATCAGAGTACTTCTGGCTTTAACATCAATTCATGGCTGGCATCTCCATCAATTGGATGTTAATAATGCTTTTCTGCATGGAGATTTGAATGAGGCAGTATACATGAGAGTGCCACAAGGAGTAGATGCTCCTAAATCAGGCCAAGTTTGTAAACTCCTCAAATCATTATATGGTCTGAAGCAAGCAAGCAGGCAGTGGTTTGAAAAGCTCACTCAATTCCTTCATGCACAAGGTTTTGTTCAAGCAGCCTCTGATCATACTTTATTCATTAAAACCACTGTTTCCTCTTTTACTGCACTTTTAGTGTATGTAGATGACATTATTCTTGCTGGTACCTCTCTCACTGAATTTGATGCATTAAAGCTTTCTCTTCATCATACTTTCAAGATTAAAAATCTAGGGCTGCTTAAATTTTTTCTTGGGCTTGAAGTAGCACGTTCCTCCAAAGGTATTACTCTGTGCCAGAGGAAGTATTGTCTGGAGCTCTTAGAGGATGCAAAGCTTACCAATTGTAAACCTGCAAGCACTCCTCTTGATCCTGCTACTAGATTACATCAAGATGGAGGTTCTCTTCATCATGATGTGTTTGCCTATAGAAGATTGGTGGGCAGATTATTGTATCTCACTACCACCAGACCAGACATTGCATATGCCACGCAGCAATTGAGTCAGTTTATGGCTTCCCCCACTGTACTTCATTATCAAGCTGCACTTAGGGTTCTTAGATATCTCAAGAAATCCCTTGGACGAGGCTTGTTCTTTTCCCAATCATCTGATCTTCTGTTGTTAGGATTCAGTGATGCTGATTGGGGGGGGGGGGGCTGCCTAGATAGCAGAAAATCTATTTCTGGTTATTGCTTCTTCATTGGTAGATCTTTGGTCTCTTGGAAATCAAAGAAGCAAAACACTGTCTCTTGTTCTTCTGCAGAAGCAGAATATAGAGCTTTGGCCTCAGCAACCCGTGAATTGCAATGGATGTGTTTTCTTCTGCATGATTTGAAGCAGTCACCATCTCGTTTGCCTGTGCTTTACTGTGACAATCAAAGAGCTCTGCACATCTCAGCTAATCCAGTGTTTCATGAACGTACCAAACATTTGGATATTGATTGTCATCTTGTACGTGAGAAGCTGCAAGCTGGTGTTATGAGATTGCTTCCTGTTTCTTCCCACAATCAAACTGCAGATGTCTTTACAAAGGCTTCAGGACCACGCCAGTTTTATGAGTGCATCAACAAGCTAGGCATGCTTGACATTTATCAACCTCCATCTTGTGGGGGGTATTAGAAGAAAGAAGAGAAATGAGAAAAGAAGAACAAAAACATGCACTTAGAAAATAGAGGAGTAAAAGCAGTTACTTGCGCGCCAAGTTAACTCAAATGTATTTCATTTGTAATTTCAGTTTGCATTTCATTTTCATTTAGATTGCATGTTGTTAGTTACAATCACATAGCTTCTATAAAAGCTGAACTTGTAACTGTTTTGTTGAGTTGAATCAATACAATTCTCTTTCCTCTTTTCTTCTCTCTTAAGAGCTTCAAGCTTTTCCATGGCTATTTCCATGGCGTCTTCATTCTTTGACATTAGTCTATGTTGGTATGAGTGGAGAGAGAGAGAGAGAGATAATATCATGCGGTGCAATAGACATATATTTATGTATGTGCTGACGATTGCAAGTAACACTTTTAAAACTATTTAATGAAAGAAAAATTGTATTATTCAGAAGGAAAAAAAACTTATGTTAATACATGGTGAAACCATCATCATAACAAACATGCCATCCCCTTCTACAAGGAGGGGCATTCTCTTCATATTCAGCACAACAACTCCATCTTTTTTTCCAATTTGCACGGCCAGTATTTGGCCTATTATTCTTCTCATTCCATTTGTATACAGTTACTCCTGATTTATCACTCCAATATCCATCAATTCCTTGGTGAGGTGGAGAAAATGAAAATAGACCCTTGTCTCCTACAACATTGCAAACGTTCATGTTATAACTTATACTTTGCACAATAGTTTTGCTTTTAAAAAATTATTATGTTATATAGCTCATCATAAAACCAAAAATGCAATCAGAATTCCTCAATAACACAATCTTAAAAGCATCACAAAGGATAATTGTGTTTGATAAAATATTCAAATAGACCATGCCCTTTCCTTGTAACATTTATCCTATGTAATTTAATTACTATTTACTCTTAATATGCTTTTTACACAAATATTTAATTATATCAAATTACAAAGATAATTTGGAAAGTATTTTAAGAAATACTACTAATATATATAGACACATAAACACACTGTCCTCGTGAGCTTAGCTCAATTGGTAAGGACAATGCATAAATATATGTAAGGTTCGAGGTTCAATTCAAACCCCGACCATGAAATAACGATTTAGCATATATTTATGTATGTGCGACTACACATTTTTTATTTGTGTTTTTGACCATGATGTGCGACTACACATTTTTTATTTGTGTTTTTGACCATGAAAGTATTTCTCTAACATATATTTGGCTACATAGCAAACTCTTATCCTATAGATAGTGTGGCTATAGAAAAAGGGAAATATGCATAGACAAGCATACCATTTGTATGACCGTGGAAAGAGCAAGAAAGTGGAGAATTATGTTGATCTGAATAAAGAGTATTGCATCTCAAACACCGTTTCTTTGTTTGAACATAAGATGTAGTTTCTCTGCTTTGTGACTGTGAACAGCACTTGACCTCTAAATTTCCATGAACATGGGATGAATATGGCTTGAAGAAAATAAGGTTTGGGCATAATTTAACTGCAAAATCCATTATGATTCTTCTTGTGTTAGAAATTGGGAAGGGGGCACCAACAAAAGTTCTTCTCTTATGAGAGAAAGATGATAACGTTGGATTCTTGTCAATAGAATTAGAAAATGACATCACAAAAGATAAGTGTTCAAGAGCTAGGCTTGGTTTAAGCACACACTCGTCAATAAAAAAAGGTGAAAGAGAAAAAATAATTTTTATTGAAATAAACAAGAGAAAGTCTTGGTTGGGCACAAACCCAACACCTCAATTTTGGGCACATACTCACATAAAACTAATAAAATTAAATAAAAAGTATTTAGTCACATCAATTGATATATTATAATTTTATTCTCTTTTAATTTTTTCTTGCTTTTGTGTGTATGCCCAAAATTGAGGTGTTGGGTTTGTGCCCAACCAAGACTTTCTCAATAAACAAATGATGTGATTGCTAATATATGTGTGCCTAAATGCAAAATATTTATGTCTGTGACCAAGTAAGTTTTGGTTAGGACTCAAAAGTTTTAGAGGTGGCATTTGACATACCAATTTATGAAGAGAAATTCTAACTTGGACACAACCCTAAATTAATTTCATTTGGACACACACTCATAAATGAAGAAAAAATAAAAGAGAATGAATTTGAATGATGTGACTAAATAATTTTTCTTTAAATTTATTACATTTGTGTGTGTGTGACCAAATAAATTTGATTTGGGTCTGTGACCATGTAAGAATTGCTCATTTATGAAACTCAATGGATTATCTTTACTATTTGGAAAAACAATTTTATTTAATTTTTATTATAAGTAAAATGAATTTATATAAAAACAATACAATTTAATTTATTATAAAAAAATATGAAGTAAAAAAAATAGAAGCAAAACTAAAAATATTTATTTTTAAATTAGTTTTATAATTATACATATATATTTATTTTTAAATTAGCATTTTTTCACCACCACTCATCTATTTTGAAGAAGTTGGGCTTCAGATAGCGACAAATAAGTGTTTTGATTTTGTCATCTTTGAATGTAATGGCCAACATGTGATGAATGCAATTCTTAATGGTTGTAGCAATGAAAATGAACTAGGAACGTTGTTGTTGAGTTGTAGATCTCTTCTCTAATCTAATGCTAACATTTATTCGATGGTAAAGAAAATAGAGCCCTTCATTATTTGATTTACAAAATAAATTAATATATTACTAATTTTAAATTTTAATTATTAAATTATTGTTATATATGCGAAAATAATGTTGGTAAAAAAACTCCATAATAGTCTGTGCTTTGTATTATCACAATCGGTTATTTCTTAGGACAGGGGAGCAATTGCACCCCTTTGCAAGAAAAATATAAGAACTATTGGGAAGTCGGGTAGTCGGTGGTTTGAATTAAAGGTTAAAGAAGTCGAAGGATCCATGTTCAAATTCAATAAAGAACAAAATATTAACCAAACACAAACATTTTTCGTTTAAAAAATAATAATCAAAACCCTTGCCTTTCCCATTATTGGTACAGAACTGTTCACTGTTATATGAATTTTCTCAGAATTTTCAATTATTTTTGTGTTAAAAATAATTTTTATAGGGGATGGCCCAATGAAAACTATAGCCTGGCTATAATAATAGAACTTAATTTAATAATCAACTGATTAGATGGTTTTAGTCTTTCAAGGTCATTCAGAATGGGGAAATGGTCCGCTAGCAGAATTTATTTTATTTTATATAGAGCCTGCTGCAGTATCTATAGCCTATGTTGTATTATAAATATGATATATTTAGTTCTACAAAATAAACAATTCAGATTTCTTTTGTACAATTGTTCCTGAAAAAAATTTTTACACACTATAAAGACTTATTTTGTTTTTATTGATTTGTCATATCTTCACTCGTCTCCCATAATCTTCATTGTGTTGGATTCAACATGTTTCCTTTTTTCCTTTCCATTTCTTTCCACTTGATTTTTATTGCTTTGTTGTATCTTACTCTTTTCCCATGATCCCATTGTGCTACCTTTTCCTGCACATTATTGTGAAGAAAGGGGAGATTATTAGAGAAAGAAGATGATTAAAAGTAACAACAAATGTGAACCAACTACACTATTCAACCACTTCATTCTATTATTTTTACATATGCCAAGGTATTCATCGAATTTCTGCTATAGATCATTTTATGGTATTCTTTAAATCATACATAAAGCTGGATTTTTTTTCTCTCTAAATCACTAAATTACACAAAGCTTAAACTGAAATTCAAACTCCAGAAATTAAAATTTACAGTTGGATTTCTTTTCTATAAATCATACATAAGTTATATTTAAACTCAAACTAGAGAAAGAATCATGCAAAGCTGAATTTTTTCACTGGATCATACAACAGTTACACTCAAACTCAAGAAATTATCATGTTAATCTGGTTTTTTACCACTAAAATCTTACAAAAGTTGAACTCAAACTAAAGATATTATCATACAAAGTTGGAATTTTTTCTTCAAATAATGACTAAATCACAACATCATAATTAATCAGCAAAGAGCTTAATCACAACATCATAAAGATATTAACAATAAGAAATACTACGACTTACCCAAGTTCAAAGAGCTTTTGATGAGCCTCAGTATAATCAGCAAAGAAATCTTCATCCTGCAACAAATGAGAATCATTAGATAAGCATATATCATGAAATCTCAAAAGAATCCAACAACACATAACCAAAATCAGCAGGCACAAACTCAAAACCCTAGAAACTTTAAATCTTGGAATTTTCAGAATCACAACACCACCAAATCCGAATTCACCAACATTCTCAAAACCTCAAAAAAACAAAACACAGCAACACATCCAAACCGGCCAAATCATAAAACTGTGCCAACTCAACGCCAAAAACCGAATCAAAGCACCAAGTATTAAACCGGAACAGACAAAAAACAAAGGTAGATTTTTTTTGTTTTTCTAGATCTAGGACCATAGGTATTTTTTTTAGAAATGTTAAGGCTAGAAACGGGAAGAGAAGGAAGAAATACATAGGAGAAGATGATTTTTTGTTTAAAAAAATTTTTTGGCGGCGGCGACGCCACCTTGGACGGCCAACCACCGCGTCGTAAGCTGTTCCGGCAGCGGTTCCGCCACCAGCCGGAACCCCACCGGAGAAGACGGAAAAGGAGAGGGGAGAGGGAAGAGAGAAGTTAGAGAGAAGTGAGAGTTAGAGAGAGAAATGATTTGAGAAATGAATGAATTTGTGAAGGGAGTGGGTATATATACCCCTCTCTGATTCCACGCGGTATGCCTAAGCTATTGCTGTGCACCCTCAGATCCAGGTCGTCTGATCTTAAATCAGACGGCTATCATCACATCACCCGGTGATCAGATCAGGGTCGTTGATCAAATAAATGGCCCAGATTCAATCTCTGTGGCCCAAGCAAATTGAGAACAAATGATAGATCTTCTCTAAATTGAGAAGTTTAATCTATAACATCTTAATGAAGAGGCAAGTGTAAGGCTTTTTAAAAAAACATGATATTATTTTCTCTAAAAAAAAAAAACATGATATTATTTTATTGGTAGTTCTTTTTGTATTCACCTCACAATTTACACAAAAAAGTTAGTAGTCTCCTCGCAAATGTCATTTTAATATTTGTCATACCAATTTAACCTTTTTATTCGAGTTAACCGGATGTCTAACATATTTAACCAACCAATATTACGGTATTGCAATTATAACCTACTCCCTCCGTCCCGAATTAATTGACCCCTTGGCTCATTTCACACTTATTAAGAAAAATGTATAAATAAAGGGGAAAGTGGAATATATTGTATTGGGAATGATGAAAGTTGTATTGAAAATTGAAATGGGTCAATTATTTTGGGACACTTTTTTTTAGAAAATGGGTCAGTTATTCCGGGACGGAGGGAGTATTAGTTTTGGCTTAATTGTAGTTTTGGTCACCCAATTTCAAAATCTTACTGTTTTGGTCCCTACATATTTTTGAACTAAAATTGATGATTTGATATGTTTTAAATGACATAGTATATGACCTAATGATAAAAAAAAAATATCAATATTGATTTAATTGTAAGAAAATTTTCTTAAAAACATACTTTAAAACATGTCATATCACCATATTTTTTAGACAAAATAAGTTTGAGGAGTGACCAAAACTGCAATTAATAGTGTATCCTTGTATCAGAAGATAGTTTTGATAGCAAGGACCATGAGATTGGTATCAGAAGATAGTTTTGATAGCAAGGACCATGAGATAACCAGATAATTTGATAGAAGTAATTTATAATTTGACGCACATATGAAAGTAGATATTACTGACCAGAACTTAGAATGAAAAGACTAAAGAATTAAAAATGAAAAATGAGCTGATAGACACTATAGGGTATGGAAATATTTCACGAATGAGGAGGACCAACAAAAACGCATATCATTATGAAGTATGAAACGGTATCAAATAGTGTGCAAGTATAAAATGTAGACGTAAAATACAAGCATGAATCATCTATGTTTCATACTCTTTGCTAGCTTAGTTATGGTTATTTTCGTTTATCCATTTCTCTTCCACAATCAACTCATGGGACTCTTGAAGAAATCACAACAGTAACATGAAGGTACAACAAAAGAATATAATTATTAGAATATCTCAAAAAAGTTCAAAATTTATTTTGAAAGGAAAGATGATTAAAGTGTGAAAGAATAACTAATTTTTTTACTTTTTATGCAATTTGTCCAAGGTGTAGATTAAGTTTAACAGAGTTCTACGGAATTGGAATTTGGAAGCATCTTTACTGCATTGTTTGATGCTTTGAGAACAATTTACAATAACATTCAATAAAATTGAACAAAAGGTTAACATATGATATGTTGGGTGGGTATGATTACCTTGATTATGTAGGAGTTGATCTCCAAACAGGAAGAGATGCTCCATTTACGGAAATAATAGGTGCCATCTTCTCTCCTTGTCATTCTTCTCTCCTTGACACGACCTCCTATATTGTTACATCAATTTTCAGCAATGTATCATTCAGAGAACACTTCTAAAAAGGATTTTCAAGTGCTAAAAATGTGAGCATTTTGCTTTGGAACTTAATCTACAAGTAAAAATATTATGTATCAAATGTTTTACGTGTTTTTCATTATGTTTTTTTTTTTTTGAAAAAAGTAAAAGTATTATGTTCTTCGTTGTGTTGTTCAAATGTTTTACGTGTTTTTTCATTGTTTTTTTTTTTTTAAAAAAAGTAAAAGTATTATGTTCTTCGTTGTGTTGTTCAAATGTGTTTCTTTTTCTCTTTTTCTTTTTTTTTTTTTTTGATAAAATGTGTTTCTTTATTACTATTAATAAACAACTTCGACAATTTATCACAATTTTCTAATGATCAAGTGATCACAGATATAGTCGCTATTGTAAGGACATGCTAACCAATTTGGAACATGATTTCATCAATTAAAAGGTAGCTAATCCTATGATGAATTCCATATGGGACATGATTACTTGAATGTCCTAATTAGAAATATTATCTATAATTAGAACAATTTATTTTAGTGTTCTTCACAAGGTACAAAAGTTATCCAAATTACATTATTCTTACTACTATGCTAATTAGCATTTTGTTCCATCATATCTATTAGAACTGCTTAGAGGCTACAAATACTAAAAAATAAACAGTAGATTGATTGGAGAAGCAAAAATCGTTTGGTGTGTTAACAAAATATCTTATCAATTATATGAAAATAGTAGAAGCAACCTATAACTTCTATAATTAAAATGGTTTCCACTAACCTTCATTGATAAACTTCTCCATTAGCTCTTTCTCATCAATGGTTAGTTGCGTCATTGTTGCTAAAGGGGTATTTGACATGTATGTAACACACGAAAAGAAACCAATTAGAAAATTGATCTTTCAAACAATGGAGATACATTTTTGTTCTGTTATATCAAAAGTATTTTATATTGCTTTATATGGTAACATATAAATCAAATCTGTTACTAACATAAAACCACTAATTCTAATATACACCTCTTTGCATTTTTCCAAATTCATGGGGTCAATAAAATTTCAAGCAAAAACAATTCTCTCTTATAAGTACATTTATGTGTTCAACACAGTACAGACAACTTTATAGATAAAAGCTAAATTTTGAGTTCAGTGATTCATGCTTATATTTCAGTTCAGTGATTCATGCTTATATTCTTTAATGACAAATCATGTGGTCAAAGCACTTCAAATACACCAATTTCAAATGGGTTCTGCTAAAGATTCAAGATTTATGTAGCATGAGGTAAAATTAATCACGCAATATTCACATAAATTTGTTCTACCAGAGTCAGTGAAATGGTAATGATGATTCAAACAAAGCTTTGCCTTCACACTATAATCGGAGTACTGAAGGTAAAGATAACGAGACATCAATCAAAAAAGACATGTAGATTGAACTAGAGAAATATAGTACATATTCAAATATTAAAAATTAAAAAATAGACCAAACTATCCTTAGTTTTGATGATATGGAAAGACAGAAATTAAGTGCTTAAACACTTCAACAGTATAAAAAGGTATTGGTGATTTTTTTTTATTGAGCAGTGCTTATATGTTATATTCAAGTTGGTGATTTACATACTGAGCACCTTAAAGCAACCCCGCCAGCAAAACATTTTATTCAAGATTAAATTGTCTTTTTAATTACAAAATTCAATCTATCTAACCACATTTAAAAAGAAAACAAATCACATGATTCCAAGCCATAGAACATATGCACACTTTCTCACACAAATGAATGCCATAAAAAAAACATAAATTAATATCTATAATTTGTATATTTTGGAGAGTACCTCTTAAAAAAGCCATTACAGATGACCAAAAGTCAAAAAGCCTACTTTTATTGAAAAAGTCAAAAAGCTTCTTCTTTTAACAAAGGATGATGCATGCTAACCTGCAAATAAGAGATATTCATATTTATTAATGTGCAAATTAACTATAACCAGGACTAAATCTTCTAACAAATATAATTAATTTAATTTACAAAATGGCACCAGTTGAAAAAGGAATAGAGAAAGTAATTGTTTGGAATGCAATAAACACTGGTATAAAGTTTAGCTCATTCATCAACAATAGCATTGATCAAATGCATTTTATATCATATTTCAAAACAACTAACTAAATTTTACTCATGGACATTTGAAATAAAACCATTTAAATGAATTGAGGAAAATTACTGTTTCTAGATCCTATAACTCAGATTGGTAGCAATTTCATATATTAAAAGGCTTAAGATATTCAAATTTACGATTAATTAAAATAAAAAAAAAATCACACACATAAATAAAATGGCTTACAATTATAGTTTGATAGTATTGCCTGTTAATGGAGTAGTGCAGCAAGATCTACCTGAAATAGGAATATTGAGAATGAGGACAACAAAAGGATGGCACAACAAAGCACCAAACTGCAGAAATATAAGAACCACTATTTTCTCTGTTTTGATTGTGTACATACAGTCATCATGAATACTTCCAGCAACATAACCTTTGCATAGTACCCAAATCTATAATGAAAAATAAGAACAAAACATACATGTAGGCATGACCTCCAAAAGAAATGCAAAAATTCGATTCATTCACTACTACAGTAATTTAAAATCATGTAGCTAAATTAAATTCATTACAAATTGTCATAGCCTCATTGTGTGTTCTAAGCAAGTCTTCCCTAAACTCAATTAAAATTAAATTAACTATGACGATCAAACAAGCAGAATTACACATTGTGTGTTCTAAACAAGTCTTCCCTAAACTCAATTCAAATTAAATTAACTATGACGCATAAACAATTACAGCAATTTCATTCATATCTCGGTAGCAAAAACCTTTAATCGATCATTCATGTTGTTACATCATATTATGTAACCTTGAATTAAATTCAAATTGGACTGGATATGAAAATGATCTTACAGTGGCCAGAGTATACATTTTAATACAAGACGCACAACAGGGTCAACATTTAGGCATTACCTTATATCGCGTAAACGACAGAAAGAATGAAGAAGCGGGAAAATGAATCATCAAGTGTCGTACGAAGATGACGATGATATACCAAAAACTTTTACTCAGCACAGTTCCATTTATTGTTTTCTATCAAAAACAAACCGTAGAAGAAGTTGAAACGACACGGCAGCAGCAGCAACCATGTCTGAGCCAAAGGAGCAGATTCGAAACATCTGGATCTCAGGTCTCCTTGATCCTTCCAAGGTGAGGGTAACTGAGAGATACAGGTTATACATATGTGATCTCGAACAGATGGAGGAAGTTTCAAGGAGAACACCCATTTTTTCGATCTCCTCTTTTTGTGATTCTATTTGAATGAAAAGATAGAGAAGGTTGAGAGGATAAAGATGGTAGGTTTCTTTTGCCCAAACGTGGCCGATCGCGGCGGTGATTGTGGGGAAAAGAGTTGCCGGCGGCGGTAGAGGGAGAGGAGAAGGGATAAGCTTCAGTTAGTGTAATGAGGGAAAGAGGAGAGAGGCCGCGGGTTTGATTAGAGAGATTGGGCTTAGCCCAATTTTGATTAGTGTATGCAGAGTGTATGCTGAAAATAGTGGTGTAAATAGTCATATGTTCCAAATAAAACAATTTCTAATCTTTTTTTTTAATGGATAAACAATTTCTTATCTAGAATTTATATCATATAATTTTTAAAATATCTGCACCCTCAAATATATCGCCATGAATTCATTTTAAAAAATTGTAACATGATTACATATAAACACCGGTGTACCAACACACGTTGGCTCAGTTGGTAAGGAACGGACCACTTCCTTGCAGAAGGTTGTGTGTTCGATTCCCTCTGCCGATGTGAGGGCAGTGTTGGTGGGTGATCTGTAAGTACCTCTATAAGTGCCCTTTGGGCCCGGAGGCGTGCCCTGACCCTGGTGGTGACCGGAGCCGAACCCACCTAAACTTTTTGTAACCAAAAAAAATATATAAACACCGGTGTAGAGCATTTCGTTGTATTTAACGTGCTTGATCTAAGGGCATTAATCATTAATAAATAATATTACTCATGTGATGTTATAATGAAGTTTCAATTAGATTATATTTAACAGACTTTTAATTTACTGTGCTTACCATTGGAGAAATAGTATATCCAAGACCAAGACCAATAATTGGAGAAAAATTATAGGGGGTGTTATTTTATTTTTTTTGAAATATTTAGATAAATATTTTTTTTTGGTTAAATGTATTTTTGATTCCTATAAATATGTCAACTTTTCGTTTTAGTTCCTCTAAAAAAATTTAACTTTTAGTTCTTCAAAAAAAAATTCATCTTCACTTTTGGTCTCTCTTTTAAAGTAAATTCATATGAAGAATTCATATTTTTGAACAAAATTTTACAGAAAAATTTAGGGTTAATTATGTTTTTGGTCCCTATAAAATGGCGACCTTCTAAGTTTAGTCCTTACTTAATATTAATAGCTTTTTTAATCCCTACAAAAAAATTTACTTATAATTTTAGTCCCTGCTAAAATAAATTTTGTTTAATTATCCTTAAACTCTTAAATTTTTTAACGATTCTTTTTATACAAGTTTAGAACACTATGAAAGGTTCATTTACTAGAATCTATAATTTTTTAACATGAAATAAATTAAATATGAATTTTTTAAAACGACAAAAGTTTAAGATATAAGTAACAAAAATATGGACGTAGAAATCAAATTTTTGCGATATTTTTTTCGGTGGACCTTTTAATAACGTTCTTAACATGCCTGTAAAAAATTGTTGAAAAACTTAAGAGTTTAAGCATAAATTAAACAAATTTGGATTGAGTAAGGACTAATATTGAGTGCAGAAATTTTTTGTAGGGATTAAAAATGCTATTAAAATTAAGTAAGGACTAAACTTACAAGGTCGCAATTTTGTAGGGACCAAAAACATAATTAACCCAAAAATTTATAATTTTATAAGGATCTCTCCCAAAAAAAATTAGAATTTTTTACCAAAACATTAATTAAATGTGAATTTTTTTAATTTTTACGGTAATAAATTCATATTTTATTTATGTTTTGTTAAAAAAATTAACTTTTTTTGAGTGATTTTTACAATATTATAAAAGAGATGTGGTCTTTATCAATGCATCTTTAGCATAACAGAGTACAGAAAAAAAGATTGTATTCTTCTTTGTGGATTTCCCCTTGATGGTTAATATTATGTATGTGTGCTTTGGTGGTTTTTGTATTATTGGTCTGCTCACATTTTCGAACTTAAATAAAAATTAACAGGATATTCCAGCCGTGCGTTGCACGGGTTCGTACACTAGTAAAAGGACAATATAGTAGAATGCTACATCAACCAAAAGCAGTGATGAGAACATAATTTCTCTTTTTTAACCAACACCGTTCAAAATTCTTTTATGAAGTTCACAATTATTTTGTTTTCATAGTAGCAATGTTCGCTAGCATGGAAGCTGGTTCAGTTTGATTTCATTCAACTTAACTATAACTTCTTTTATCATCATTCGATGCGCGGAAAATTCTTCGGAACATGCAACTCCAATTCTAGCAAACATCACCAAACACTCTCTAATCTTGTTTTCCACAATCCATGTTTGATCTTCCGTAAATGGAATTAGCAAACATTGATCCACTATCTCAATGATTCCTTCTGGAATTTTCATCTTACAGTACTTGTGTAGATTTAGACTGTCGGAAAACATGATATCCGTTAGACTGTCGGAAACAATGTCATCGTCAAGAAGAACGTTGCTCGGCTCTACATCATTGTGAAGATAATCCAATGCATAAGCTATGTCAAGAGCAATGTCCACCCTTTGAGAAAGCTGAGATAATGATTTTCAGTTCCTTCGTTATCGTGCAACATCTTTTCTAGACTCCCATTAGACATGAACTCAAAAACAATAGCCTTGAAATCTTCACTCTTATAATCAATACTTGAACAACAAGTAAGAATCTTAACAAGATTCCGGTGCTTTGTCTTTCCTAAAGCTTTGCATTCAGCCGTAAAACTCTTCGCTGCTCCACGTGTTTCAAGATTCAACACTTTTACAACAATAGGTCTTTCAAAATAGGAAATAGATCCTTTGTAAACAGAACCAAAGCTTCAATTTCCTAACAAATTGGATGAAGAAAATCCATTGGTTGCTTCATGTAGCTCTCCATAAGTAACTCACAAGTTCCCATTTTGCAAAGATGGTGAAGAAGATAATTTTTTGGCTTTTCTAATGAGATAATAAGTGATTAAAAAAGCTATGACAAAGATCAAAACCCCACCAACTAAACTTATGAGTATAAGTTTCTTTATGATAGATCTTTTGTGTTTCTTGGAAGACACTTTAAAGCATGTAGGAAGCTTCAATTGAGGCATCCCTCCGCAAAGGTTCTTGTTTCCAGCTAATGAAATTGTTGTGATATTGCTAAAGACACCTCCTATGGGAACCTCGCCATAAAGATTGTTAAAAGACAAGTCCAAAGTATTCAAAAGTGTTAGATTTTCTAGCTCAAAGGGGATTGTGCTTGACAAATTGTTGTTAGACAAGAATTTTCTAAGAAGTTTCTACCCAACCTAAGCTCTGCCAATGCTACACAAGAAGCAAGATCCTTGGGAATTTCACCAGAAAACTTATTTGAGTTCAGATACAATTTTGAAAGCTGCTTCAAGTTACCAATTTACTAGATTCTTAAGCATGCCAATTGAATCTGGAATTGTTCCCTCAAGGAAATTGTTTCCAATCTTTAAGGAAGTTAAACCGATTAGTTGTCCTATTCTTTTAGGTATCATTCCATATATTTGATTATGCCCCATATCAAGCATACTGAGATGGACGGAAAAGTTTCCTATAAGATGCGGCAGCTCACCAGCAAATCTATTTTGATCAAAAACAAGCATTGACAATTGAGTACAATTGGTTAGCGAAGAAAGAAAATCCAAATCGTGAGCTTCTCCATTTCCAAAATTATTACTGGAAAAAAGAATCCTCTCTAGTTTATTTAATCGGCCTAAAGTAAGAGGTATTGGACCGTTAAAAGCATTCCATGATATTTCAAATATTTGCAATTCAGCGAGGTTGGATATTGAAGACGGAAAAGTTCCGGTTAATTGGTTCTCTCCTACCAAGAATTGTTGAAGATTGGGAAAATCAAGATCTATATTTGATGGAAGACTACCTTTTAACTTGTTCCCCCCAAGATCTAAAATTTGAATATTTGATGGGTTGTAAAGAGAATGAGGAATTTCACCTAACAGATTATTTGAACCTAGGTTCCATAGCTTCAAACTTGACAACCTACCCAAAGAATAAGGCATGCTTCCTTCCAAGTGGTTATATGCAAATGTTATGTATTGGAGTGATGAAATATTTCCCAAGGAAGGAGGGATTGTATCAACTAGATTATTGCCATCAAGAAGCAACATAGTAAGTTGCATCATTGACCCAAACCACGTGGGAACTCTTCCAGTGAGTTGATTGCTCCACATATCAATTATTTGATATTAGTGCAATTAGCGAGCTCTATCGGAATCTCTCCTTAAAGATTGTTCTTTCTTAAGTCAAGAATTTGCAATTGCTTCAAACGATCAACTTCTTTTGGAATTTCACCATGCAAGTCGATGTTTTTAAGTGCGAGGGTTCTAAGAAAGGTTAGATTTCCCAAGGATGGTCCAAGAGTACCACCCCAGGTTTGATTCTCCAAATGCAAGGCAGATACTCGCATGTGACGACCACCACATTTAACCCCCTGCCATTCACAGAAATGTAGAAACTCATTCCATGATGGTAGAGAATCGGGCACGCCATTTGTAACCTTTTCCTTCAAAGCAAGCAAAGCTAGCCTATCAGTATCTGAACTCAAAGAAAGAGCCTTAGTTATACACCAAAATTTGGCTAGCAAACCAGAGAAGAAACATTATGCAAGTCCTCATTTTTGCTATTGGAGAATCTGTATTATGGGTAACCAAACAATGCATTCTATTGTTTATGCAGCTTTGAAATAAGATTAAATAGAAATAGAAGTATGGGCATAGGTATGGGATTCAATAGAGACTCCAATGAGACAAGTCAAGCTATCAAGGATCATTCTACGAATGTGGAAAGCACAACAACAATGACTGTAGAAGATAGAGAAAAAAACGCATTGTGGAAAGAAAACATAGCTACTTGATTCAGTTCATACAGGAGGGTCATTAGTCAAAAAGATCTTTTTATTTCTTTAGAAAGAAAAAAAAAATACATGTTGCTAATTAAAAACTATACTGATAACTTTGGAGGACAGCTTTATCAAAATCAAAAAGTTTGGAGCTTTATTTGAAAAATTATTAGCTTTTTAATACTCAACAATTAATTAAAATAACTTTATCTTAAAAGACTAATTTTTCAAACATCATGATGTAAAGATGGCTAGATATGGGAGTTAGTAGACTTGGAGTGATGTTAAAATTTATCCTTTAAAAAAAATTATGATTTTTTTATTTTTTTTTGAGGAAATGAATTTTTTATTTTGAAAACTTACAAAACGATATTTGATTCTGGTGTACAAAGAAAATTCAATTGGAAAGGGACAACTACTTTGTATGTTCAACACATAAAAAAAGTTAAGGACATCAAATTAAATTAAATAATACAAATGGGATATATTTAAGGAGAATTCATTAATATTCTTGAAAAAGTTTGGTATCAATCTACCAGAAAAAGTTTGGTATCAATACCCAAAAGGCAAAATTAGTTACAAATTTAAATTCACATTTTTTTTTTATTTTGCTATTAAACTAATGGTCACCCATACTAAATTCCATATAAAATGTCCCACAACCAAATCACTATGATATTGTAGATGATTTTTGTTGTCAGGGGTGCCAACTTAATTGAGATATTATGGGTGCCAATATAATTGAGATATTTGACAAACAATCTTGATGCTTGTACATGCTCTTGATTTACCAAAAAAAAAAAAACACTATGATGTAAAATAAAACATCAAAGGAGAGGGTAGCAAAAGGAGGAATGGGGATATTTGGTGATGTCAAAAAAGAGAAAATAAATGTGTAGCAGAAGCAAGCAATTTACTCAAAGAACAAGTGATCAATTAAGTAGCGAGAGATTTACTCCAACACATGGAAATCAAAATGTGCACATGCATTTTAATTAAAAAGTAAAACAAATAGAGTATCTCAGTCACAGAAACTCAAATCAAACAAAATGGAATTCAATATGGTATATATTTTCCTGTCATTCAAATAAATCAAACCTAAAAATATCAAATATTCTGATCCAAAAAAGGGTATAGGATCATTGAGTACTAATTATTGAACAAAATTTTCCGCAATACTTGGTTAATTCTCAGAACTAAATTTATTTTCATCAACATCCAAAACAAAAGTATGAATCAGAGGCCGAAAAAAAGAATTAAGCACCACCGGATCCGTACTTCTTGCCGAGCATTATGACCTGTAACTTGTCGTAACCAGCGAGCACACCAGCACCAGCGACGGCACGGAGGATGTTAGCACCAGCTCCCTTAAACAAGGACTTAGCACCCTCGTTCTTGAGGATTTGTTGGAATGCATCGAAGGAGCTCTTGTACTTGACAGCTTCTCCAGATGTCATCATCATTCTTCTCCTAACTGTGTCAATTGGGTAAGATGCTAGCCCTGCACCATTGGTGATGAGCCATCCAAGACCAAAGCTAGCAAAGAAACTATCCTGCAATGATCAAGAGACAATAAAAACAGAAATATCTATCAGCAAAAGTTTGAACTCAGACTCGGGAAGAAAAATCAGAAGCAACTTTTCTTGCTTTATTTTGGTTTATGGCCATGTTTGGATAAACAGCTGAAGTAAGAGCTTCTAGCATAAACACTCATCATAAAAGTACCTATGAATAAGCTAATTCTATAACAAAAGATTAAATAAAGTCAAATTGTTTTCATATAAATTATAACTTGTTTTCACAAAGAATCATGGAGAGCTTATGGAATGGAAACAAGTTAAAAACAAGCTTATAGACATGTTATCGGTTGTTTTTACAAGATCGCCAAAATAGTCTCACAAGTGCTTATGTCAATAGATAAGCTCAAATAAGTCAATCAAATCAGACCTTCAATAACACCAATACTGATATGAACTAGAATACATATCAGCAAAGTTAGGTTAGTCGAACTAAAGAATTTGGTCAAATAAAATGACACAAGAGATAAGGTATGCGAACCTGCAGAGATCCAGTAAGGAGAACTGGCTTCAAGGAATCATACATTCCAAAAGTAGAGACCACGGTACACAATGATTCCGACACAAGAGATGTTGAAACCACGGTACAGGCCAGCAATACCATCAGTTGCTAGTGTCTTCTTGTAGACATCAATAAGACCATCAAATTGTCTTCCTCCTGCACCTTTCTTTGCAGCCTTTGCATCATTTGCTAGACGGGTACGAGCATAGTCAAGGGAGTAGACAAAGAAAAGGGATGAAGCACCAGCAGCACCTCCTGAGGCCAAGTTTCCAGCAAACCATTTCCAGTAACCATCCTTGTCCTTCTTGAAATTGAAAAGCCTCTTGAAGTAGTCCTTGAATGCAAAGTTCAAAGCCTAGAAGAATTTGAATCACAAAGTTAGCATCACATGCAACAAACCAAAAAGAGTTGTGAAGAGACATGATAAAAATCCATTGTTGTCAATTGTAGATCGCAGAAAATAGTTGCTTGCTCAAATTCTGCTATCCCAGTGCCGCCACTATTTGACAACACTTCATACTAAATAGAGTATTGCAGAACAATAGCAGCTTATTCAAATTCTGATCTGCTACGCTATAGCCTCTATTTGAAAGAACTAAAAAATCAAAAGGGAGAAACAATATAACTCAACTAACCTGAGTAGGGAAATAACGGATGACATTTGCGGTGTTACCTCTCCATAGGGAGACAATACCTTCATCGGCCGTTGTTCGCTTAAAACAGTCACCGATTCCCTTGTAGGGCTCAGAAAGTCTACCAGCTTTAATCATCTCATCCTGGTTTTGGATCAAAAGCTTAATTCGTTCAATGGGAGCTGCAGCGGTTTTTGATACAGCAGCTGAAACTCCACCCATGAGAAAGTCAACAACAAAGTTTCCTTTCTCAGCGGGAGCTGCAACAAAGATAGGGGAAGCAGTTGTTGCGGCATTACATGCTGGCATCATTGGATACTGAAATGCAGGGTTGGAGTAACTCCCAAATGACCTCCTTTGGTACATAGAAAGACCGGTCTGGCGTGCAACATTCTGAACAAGATTAGGGCGCTGAACCTGATCAACCATGGCGACTTTCCTGAACAATGCAAGTTACATAATGTCAAATAATGTTCAGAAATTAAGGAATGTGATCCCAACAGAACAAACAGAAAAAGAATGCAAACATCTGAACAAGCAATGTAATGTATCCAATTATTTAGTTCATAAACAACAAACAAAAACCTAACAGTGTCAGAAACAAAAACCTAACAATGTCAGAGTCGTTAATGGCATAACAAGACGAAAACACATAAACTACAAACAAAAACCTAACAATGTCAGAGTCATGCTTATGGCTTAACAAGACGAAAACACATAAACTACAAACAAAACCTTAACAATGTCAGAGTCATGTTTATGGCTTAACAAGACGAAAAGACATAACCTACAAACAAAAACCTAACAATGTCAGACTCATGTTTATGCCTTAACAAGACGAAAACACATAAACTACAAAACATGAAACTCAAATCATACCATAGTTCACAAGTTCTAACTCAAATGAAATTCATAATAACAAATTTCATTTTTTTCAAGATCAAATGAAACACATCAAGTCCAAAACCCTAAATGATTAATCAAAAAATGGGTAAAGACCCAATTTGGTCCCTCACAATTTTCTTGCAGACCAATTTAATCCCTTGCAAAAAATAATACCCAAAATAGTCCATAACATTCTTATCCCGAGGACAAATTAGTCTCAAGATTCATTATAACAGAGACTAGTTTGATATTATTTTTTGTTGATAACTAAAACAAAAATGTACCCCGAGAAAATTGTCTTGTCATGACCAAATTGAGTATTCACTCATCAAAAATCAAGTCATTTACATGTAAAAAGCTTTTGTTTCACATATTAATTAAATCACAAACACTCTTAATTCAATCAGAATCCAAGCTGGAAAAATCCTCAAGAAAACATGGAAAAATCATTCCCCTTGAACAAACAAGACATTATGACAACAGATCTGTAATGCAATTGAAAATACAGAGAATGAAATATCAAATTCAACGACGAGCCACCTCGTAATTCAAAGTTCTACACATATTGAACTAATCAACGGTATAATCACAGATCACAAATAATAAATCAAATTCTATCAACTAATAACAGTATAATACAATTTCAAAAGTAAACAAAAATTGAAACATGATTATTTGCAGATTGTGATCAGATCTCACATATCAATTATGCAAGACCATCATACACAAAAAGATCTAATCTGCTACTAATGAATCACCATTTTTACATATTGCAAAAAAAAAAAAAAAAAAAAAAAAAACATCAAAAACATAAAGTTATTGAATTTATGAAAGATCATCAAAAGAGTGACATAAAAAAACAAACTTTTCACAAACCCATTTCATAAAAAACAAGAGTGAGAGATTCAGCTTACAGATCAAGCCAATTCAATTCAACAGTATGAAAATTAAGCTAAAAAAACAACAACAAAAGGAAAAACAAAAACAAAAAACCTTAGTGGGTAAATGAAGAACAATGTAATAGAATGAGAGGTTAGGTTTTGTTATTAACCTAGGAAATGAAAATGAGTGTTGGTGGCTGCGCGAGTTTGTTGGAGACTTGGCAAATGCCGCAGCTAGAACCAAGTGCTTTGAGGCTGAGAGAGTCAAATAACGTGAAAAGAGTGGTTTTTAACTGTAATGTGAACCCAACCCACTCAAATTGACCCATTGGGCTAGTGGGTTAGTGGGTCAGTCTAGCTAATCAAAAAGTGCCACGTAGGTCGATTCATAAAATTTAAAATAAATTTTTTTTTTTTAGAAAAAATATTTATTGTTGTAAAAAAGAAGAAAAAATTATATATATTTTTTTTGTTTAAATTTTTTTCACACATTTTTCTTCTAAGGATGTACATATTCTTATTTTTAATAATGTATTGACATCGCTTCTTATTTTATCCTAAAGATGTATATGTCATATTCTTATTTATAATAATGTATTGACATCGCTTCTTATTTTCTCCTAAGGATGTGCATGTCATATTCTTAGTCAAAATAATAATGTATTGGCATCGCTTCTTATTTTCTCCTAAGAATGTACATGTCATATTCTTAATCAAAATAATGTATTGGCATTGCTTCCAGTTTTCTCATAAGGATGTATGTGTCATATTCTTATTCATAATGTATTGGCATCGCTTTTTTTTTTTTTGATACACAGAAGAAATGACAAAGTCATCATAAACTCACACGCACAAAGTGGAGGTACCAGGGTTCGAACCCCGGTCAAGACGTCCGGCCTAACAATTTCGGCATTTTTATCAGTTGAGCTAGAACTTATGATACGACATCGCTTATTATTTTCATCTAAAAATGTACATGTCATATTCTTAATCAAATAATGTATTTGATATCGCTTCTTATTTTCTCCTAAAGATGTACATGACATATTCTTAATCATAGTAATGTTAGGGCACATTTATCCCTCCTACTAAATCCATCTACAACCTACCCAAAAAGATTAGGCTTAACGTCAAATAACAAAATATTGATTTGCAATAGATCTTATGGCACAACAATACACAAAGCATATCCATAAAGCACATAGCAAATTAATACAAAATTAAATCCACACCGTGAGTCATATGATCCAGTTTGATCACATTAGCACCACCACCCACCAAACAACATCTCATGAGCCATCTATACAATTCAACATAATACAGTACACCAACTTGACCTCTATAGCATTGCCATACCATAACAGTAGAAAGGTGACAGGTTAGTCTATATCCACGACCACTCACTGATCTTGACCTTTTTCTTTTCATTAATTGAACAAAACTATAAAACCTCCCAACAAGTAGTACAAGATTGATTTTTTTTAGCTTGTCATTTCATATTTGCATAGCATCAAAGATTGAATACACATGCTAATTATCATGTCACCAAGGTCTTTGAGAGAAGCACACTCCAAAGTCTTAATTTAACACCACCAAACCAACCTAAATAGGTTATTAAATCATCCATACTAACATAATCACATGTCATAAAACTCACAATAAAGTGCCCTAAAATCAACATCAATTCCAGATAAGAGAAACTTTTTCAACTTCATATTGTTAGCCACTCAAATAATCTACCTTCCATATTTGATCTCTCCTTAGCCTGCAGACAACATCATAGTTTGCTTTCTTATTTACATGAACAAATAAAACATTAGCTATTTCTCAATTTGTTATTGAAGAACCTCAAATTTGAAAGGCATGATCCAACGTTGGTTCATAGTGATTTCCAAAGCAAATATTATTGCCAAAATTTCTGCTTCATTTGAATCTCGTACTCCTACGGGCGAAGCTATTTACGCCAATACATCACCTCTATCATTACAAAGTGATTCTATCCAAACACAACTCGCATAACGCACAACTCCATCAAACTCCAACCAAGCTTTTGAGAAAATATTTAACCAAGTATTCACTCAAATTACAAAGTCTCCACCGATTCTTGTCATTGAATGATGTTGCTGGGATCTCTTTTAACCAGAACAAAGATATGTCTTATTTAGATCTCTTAGTAGCATGTACCACTTAATTGGCTATCAATTTTTATTTAACTATCTCTATTTCTTTCATGCTTCTTCCTCCCGTGGACTGGATACCATCGCCATTTATGTCCCTACCCCTGCATTCTTCTTCTTGTGTTTTAACAACACTCTATAATTTTGGTGAATGCTAGAGAGAGTGTTCAAAAGTGAGTGTTGCTAGCATTCCTATTTCGATGGATAAGTTCATACAAAACTTTGTTTTAGTTTTAAATTGATTATAATAAGTGGACGATGAAATTAGACTCCTCAAATTAGTGGATCTTTGAGTCGGATACCGAATTTAAAAAATATAAAATAGAAAATATAGCACAACTCTATGTGCGATATGACAAATTCGAAAATATCGAAAAATAGCACAACTCTATAGTACAACTTCATCTATTGGACTATACTTGCCTATTGGGCCACAATGTTATTTGGGCCAGCATTCACCTTTCGATTGAAGATTTTACTTTATACCCCCCACCTTTCGTACTTTCACCCCTATATTTTAGCCTCATATATAAAGTTAAAACAATTGTTCTTTTCTTCCATTTAGGAATGGCAATTGGACTCAGGCCCAATAGGCACCAGCAAAAAATACCCATTATGGATAGGGTAAAACCCCGCTTCCGGGCTTGGTATGGGTAATTACCCGCAAATTTGAATGGGTATGAGCACTGTACTACCCAGCCCCGCACTTCCATTTAGGAATGGCAATTGGACTCAGGCCCAATAGGCACCAGCAAAAAATACCCATTATGGATAGGGTAAAACCCCGCTTCCGGGCTTGGTATGGGTAATTACCCGCAAATTTGAATGGGTATGAGCACTGTACTACCCAGCCCCGCAACCCGCATATATGTATTTATATAATATGATAAATAATTTATTTATTTTTGGTGCACAATTAATTTATTTATTTAACTATTTAAGTCTAAACTTAAACCTAAATCAACTAAATACAGTAACCATACCCCTTTTGCTGTGTTGAATCTCTGTCGCTGCCTGCCTTTCATTGCTTTTGGGGTAAATACTACGATTCAAACTTTTTACGAGTTGATTTGAAATTTTTTGGATCATAGTTTTATTTCAATTGTAATGTTTTTTTTATTGTCTTTTCATAGTTAAATTGCGGGTAATGGGGCGGGTATGGGCAATTAGGTGCCCATAGGGTATGGGGAAGGGAACTAAAGTTATTGCCCACGAGGGTACGGACTCGGGTACGGATATTTTTTACAAACGTGGGTTTGGAGATGGGTACTATAGTACCCTGTCATTGGTAAACTTTTATTTATTATCATCTATGAGCTTTTATTTATTACCTAATGCAAAACAAAGAAGTAAACTTTTACAAGCTCAAAGATAATAAATAAAAGTTTGTAAAAGTTTATCTTCTGGGGCATAAAATACATTATGCAAAACAGATTATGCAAAGAAGTAAACTATTATTTATTATCTATGAGCTTGTTAAGGTAGTTTATGAAAAAACAACTTATGCAAATAAAGTTTTCGTTAATGAGAGCTTATGAATTAATATAAAAACTTATTTGTTTGCATAAGCTATTTTTCATAAGCTTGAAATAAGCTCAATCCAAACAGGGCCTTGGTAAGACATAAGTTTAAGCTTATGGCTTCTTCTTTTTCTTTTTCTTTTTTTGAAGAAAAATTTAAGTTTATGGCTTATAGCTTATAAGTTTGTGTGATTAAAAAAGACATGTTTGATAATTGTTATTTTTACACAAGCTTATATCTTATATCTTATTTTTGAGTTTATAGTTTTTTATTTTATAAGCTAATTCAAGTAGTTTATAACTTATTATATTTTATCTCAATTTAAACCCTGTAATCTTAATTGGAAATATAAATAAGTATTAATTAAATAGACTTTTTTTATGTCATTTCAAATTTATAAACAACTTCAACCGCCATGTTTATCAAACACTAGCTACAAATTTTAGCTTATAAATTATCCTCTATAAACTCATCCGTTGTGAACTATCTTATCAGTTATCTACTATTTTTTTACAACACACAACCTAAATATATAAGTGTTTACATTCAATATCTTAAAACTTTAAAATTTATTTTTCAATACAAAATTTGTCTTTGTTTTTTTTTTTTGCTCCTTAACTTATGCTCGAACGTCACACGTGCCATTCGAGAGCCAATAGTTCAACTTATTGATCAAGACACTAACAAGTGTGCTAATTGTATTGCTTCTTTATAGTATTCTAGTTCTTTGCAGGGGTGGCCCTGAGCACGGACCGAGGGGGCGGCAGCCTAGGGCACCATAATTTTAGGGGCACCAAAAAATATATTTTTACTACACACACACACACACACACACACACACATATATATATATATACACTCCCATAAAAAAAACGTAAAATGCTAGTTGTTGACAAAATTACAGGGGCACTACAAAGTCAAAACTAATAAATGACATTACTAAATGAAATATGAAATAAAATCAGTCAACTACATGTACCAAAAAATATTAATTACGTCCATAATTTTAGTAACTAAATTGATGAGTCATGAATGAAAAGCAAGTGAATAATCTAATTAAGGCACTAAAATTAAAATAATGATATGGAGTGTTAAGAATAATAAATAGTCATATTTTTTGCTTTTGCATATTAAAGGTCGCAATATTTTACCTAGTTTATGAGTCACTTTTCTTTCTAATTCTTATTCTCTATGACTAACCTCTCCATCTCAATTTGTAAACAAAAAACATCTTTCCATCTCAATTATGCAACTATTAACACAAGAACAATCAATTGCCATATGGAGTGGTGAATATACATCTAGGGATTTTGAATCTTACTGCACAAGGCAGGGTATAATCCATGAAGTAACAGCTTCTCATACTCCTCAACACAATGGTTTTGCTGAAAGAAGAAACAGAAGTTTGCTTGATATGGTTAGGAGTATGTTGAAAGAGAAGAAGCTACCTCATGAATTCTGGGGTGAAGCAGTTAATACTGCAGCCTACATTCTGAATAGTTGTTCTACTAAGAATGTGATGGATAAGGTGCCTGGAGAGATTTGGTAGGAAGAAAGCCTCCAATCAATCAGTTGAAAGTTTTTGGCTTAATCTGCTATAAGCATGTTCCTGATGCTAGAAGAAAGAAGCTAGAAGACGAGAGTGAAGTTATGATCTTAGTTGGATGTCACAATACTGGAGCATATAAGTTTCTTGATCAACACTCTAAAAAAATTGCAACCAGTAGAGATGTGAAGATTTTAGAAGAAGAAGAATACTGGGATTGGAGTTCAGATAAGTGCGGTGTGACTGAGAAGCAAGTTATCATTGAAGATAATAAAGAAACTAATGAGCTTACCATCAATGAAGAAGCTATTGAGGAAGAAATATCAGATGAGGAGCCAACCACTGTAGTCAGACCACAAAGAAACAGACAAATCCCAAAGAGATAGGAAGATTGCCAAGTAACTGGTGATGATGAAGTAGGTTCTGATGGTGAATTGGTGCATTTTGCAATGCTTGCAGACACTGAGCCATTAGATTACAAAGCTGCCCTATGTGATAAGAAATGGAAGGAACCTATGATAGATGAGTTGAACTATATTGAAAAGAATCAGACATGGGAACTGATTGAACTTCCTGATGGTTAGAAAGCAATAGATGTCAAGTGGGTTTTCAAGTTGAAATTGAATCCCGAAGAGAAAATTGTGAAGCACAAAACAAGATTACTAGCTAGAGGGTTCCTACAGAAAGAAGTTTTTTATTACACTAAAGTTTTCTCACCGATTGCAAGGCATGAAACTATCAGATTGGTTGTAGCAGTAACAACTAGCAAAGTCTGGCCTCTATATCATTTAGATGTAAAGTCTGCTTTCCTGAATGGTACATTAGAAGAAACTGTGTATGTCACTCAACCTCCTGGCTTCATAATCAAAGGGAAAGAAGATAGAGTGTTTAGATTGAACGAAGCTTTGTATGGCTTAAAACAAGCACCTAGAGTCTGGAAGAAAAGAATTGACAAATTCTTTGTTGAACAAGGTTTTAAGAAATGCCTATCTGAGCATGGAGTTTATGTGAAAGAGAGTGAAGGAACAAGCTTACTGATTATATGATTGTATGTAGATTATCTTATGCTAACTGGAAGCAACATGCAAGATTGAAAATTTCAAATCAGTCATATAGTCAAAGTTTGAAATGACTGATTTAGGTAAGCTTGCATATTTCTTAGGCATGGAAATTCTCAGAACCTTAAAGGGATTGATACTCCATTAAACCAAATATGCTACTGAGATTCTTAAGAAGTTCAATATGTTAGATTGCAACTCAGCCATCACTTCATGCTACAAGGAGCACCTATTTCCTGGTCATCTAAGAAGCAGACTCATCAGCTTGCCAAACAAACTGGCTGCAGAATGTGCTTGAAGATCTAATGATCAAGCTAAAGCACCCTATCAAGTTTCTGATAGATAACAAGTCTGCAATTAATCTTGCTAGGAATCCTATTGCACATGGTAAAAGCAAACACATTGAGACTAGATTCCACTACTTTAGGGATCAAGTGAACAAATGCAAGATCAAGGTTGAATACTGCTTAACAATGGATCAAGTTGTTGATATGTT
This sequence comes from Medicago sativa, assembly GCF_051527215.1. NCBI lineage: Eukaryota > Viridiplantae > Streptophyta > Magnoliopsida > Fabales > Fabaceae > Medicago > Medicago sativa. The sequence goes on along the minus strand of NC_140756.1, from coordinate 28,849,379 downwards.
CACTAAATCAGTCAAAAGAACCCAGTTTCTAAAGCTTAGAAGAGAATTGAGAGTAGTTTGCTTTGAGAGTTTGAATTAAGGAGGAATGTTAATTTGTAATTCAAAACTCTCCATCCTGTTTAGTTTGTTTTAGGGTTAGTTACCTTGTAACACAAGTAACTAACTTTCCTTGTTTTTAGCTAGATTTGTTAGACAATTTTTTTACTTTACTTGTGATGCAAGCTACTGCTAGAATGTGTGTATATATACCTTGATTCCTCGTTCAATAAAGCTAACTAGACTTTTGACTCGTGCGTCGTACGGGTTTTCTCGACTATAATAGAGACCAATAAATAGTCTTTAACCGGTAAGATCATTGATATGGTAGAAAATATTTTCTTCAAAAAAAAAGGCAAGCGGATAGGAATGAAATTGGTGTGCAATGCATTTTTTTAGATGGAATTTGTTAGGTTAAATAATTGCAAAACTAATAAAGCAAAAGAGCGGGAAAAAATTAGGTTAAGTTGATGCAGACGTAACAAAATTAATAAATAAGGATACCTTGATTCCTCGTTCAATAAAGCTAACTAGACTTTTGACTCGTGCGTCGCACGGGTTTTCTCGACTATAATAGAGACCAATAAATAATCTTTAACCGGTAAGATCATTGATATGGTAGAAAATATTTTCTTCAAAAAAAAAAAGGCAAGCGGATAGGAATGAAATTGGTGTGCAATGCATTTATCTAGATGGAATTTGTTAGGTTAAATAATTGCAAACCTAATAAAGCAAAAGAGCGGGTAAAAATTAGGTTAAGTTGCTGCAGACGTAACAAAATTAATAAATAAGGATGTAAAAAAAAAGGCATGAAATTAAAAAATAATCCAAAAAAAAGTATATAATAGAAGGATCATACGTGATTATTGATATGGTAGAAAATATTTTCTTAAAAAAAAAAGGCAAGCGGATAGGAATGAAATTGGTGTGCAATGCATTTTTTTAGATGGAATTTGTTAGGTTAAATAATTGCAAACCTAATAAAGCAAATGAGCGGGAAAAAATTATGTTAAGTTGCCACAGACGTAACAAAATTAATAAATAAGGATGCATTCACTTTCACTTTCTCCTAAAAATCTCTTAATCCCTCATTCTCTCTTTCTCATTCTCTAACTGTTTCTTATTTATCAAGTTACAAAAATTCACAAACCCTAATCAATTGTTTCCCCTAACAATCAGCATATTATTAGTTTATTTTTGTTTATGATTGAATGGAGAGTACCTTACACATATAAGGACAGAGCCATGGAACACTAGCTAGCACCTGCAGCACCTCAATTCTGATTAATATATCATGACATATAATATATATGCACTACATTTTGATGGAAAATTTTCCAAGACTATTTTTTAGTTATTTTTTGAACCCTGCTTTTTACTTTATATTCGAAGTCATAATCTATGAGACCTTAAAAAATGACATTGGAATGCAAATGAAGTTAGTGGGGAGCACGGAAGCTTATTTGAAGGGATGCTTTTATGCTCAAATTGCATATGGATTCCGAGCCATTGAAATTGATGTTTATAAAGTTTAGAGACCAATTAATTGAGTTTGTTATAAGGTGTACTACTTACTGTAGGTACTAGCAATTGTAATTGCATTTGCATTTAAAAGCTACAGAAAGATGTAAGGTCATATTCATGTGCCACTTAACATGTTGAAGGAGCAGTAAACAAATGCACCACTAGACTCAATGGAGGTATGATTAATACAACCATTTGGGAAATCAGATTCCTTACCTTAAGTCAAATTGTAATTATGTGGCCTCAATTACGGTTGCCTTGCGGTTGAGAGGATTAGGATCTTCCGTTTCTCGAGAGATACATATTTAATTTTTGAGAAATGATATCAGTTCAATCATTTTATGACTAGACAATTATTTTTTTCATACTTATATTATGTTTTTATTTTTTTTCTCTCTATTGTTTTTGACTAATAAGAAGGAAGAAAAATAAGGTTGTCACATAAGTTATCACCAAATAGTTGTATAAATATCATTACTCAATTTTATTTTCTATTGATGATGCAACCTGGTGGTGGGATGCAATGCCTATTTTCTTTAACACTCTCTTAACACTCACTTTTTTATTGGATGAAACTCATTTATGTATACATGTTTGGCACATGCTACTTCTTAGTGTAGTACTGTTGTCTCACAATCTATCTTTACATGCTCGTACAAAACATATCGAATTGGACATTCATTTTGTTCGTGGAAATTGCGGTTAAGAAAATGTGCATCCCACATGTTCTTGCATCTGCTCAAATTACAAGTACTATGACTAAGCATCTCTCAACCTTTATATTTCAAGACATGAGATACATGCTCAACGTTGTTTGTTCAAACCCACCTTGATCTTGTGGAGGAGCATTGGTGTATATCATTACTTTGTTTGGTTAGGTTGAGATGATTCAGTTCTACTTGCATCCATTTTCAGTTAGGAGAGTTAGGACTACGTCTCTATTGTACAAAGCTCTATATAAGAGTTGATATTTGACCATTGTATATAAGATGAAGTTTACACAATATTCAATATGCTTGGTCAATTCACGTTTCTCTAGTAAAAACAACCCCATAAACACAATTAAAAATATGGACACATGATCAAAATGTAATAGTCGAGATTTTTATATACTAATATGACACTTATTCTGAAACAGATGAAATGAAATATTTGATAATGATAAAGCCTCATTGACAATGTAAATTATGTAGGTTAACTGAAAACTAATATTCTGGGACAAAATAATATTTTGAGTTTGAGGTATGATTTATTTTCAAAAAGTTTCAAATGGATATGACATTTAGTTTGAGTTTTTCCCAGAATGTTTAAAGAAAGAGAGTGCTATTTACAGCAAAATGAATCTCCATGAAAGGGTCATGTTGACCAATCAAAATCCAATGTTTGATGGAATACATGAAAGTTGGGCGGTAAACACGGAAGATATGGTAGTCAATGAGATATTTTTAAAGAAAAGAATCCAAGTCATGCATTGAATAGAGATAAGATTTGAGGTAAAAAGTCATTTGATGCAAAGATAAATTATTTCCGATTTTGTTAGGGTTGGAAATGAGTCGAGTCGAATCAAATCGAACCTGTCTGAGCTTGACTCGACTCGTTTAGAATTGGCACGGTTCGAACCTCGGTTTGAGTTCGACACGAACATTTTTTTCAGCTCAAGTTCGGCTCGTTTAAAGTTCACGAACAGTTTGGTACTGCTCATTAGGTTCAATTTGTTTGCTCAAAGCACATAACTTTAGGTATGGAAATGAGTAAAACCACTTGAACCACGTAACTCAAAAGTAAAAGAATTTAAATTTTTGACCCATAAATATTGGAATTTATACCGATGCGGGACTATTTTAATTTTGAAATCCTTAAAAACTACAGCAACATTGTGCATGGCGTTGTCTATCAATTTTAATGTAGCTCATTTTTATCCTATTATTGCTAAGTGTTTGTCTTTGTTTTTAAAGTATTATATATAATCAATTATCTACTGGTGTAAAATCAATTATATATAAATTTTAAAATATTTTTTAAGTGTTATATATATATAATCGAGTCATCTCGTGAACCAAACGAGTCAAACTACATATAGCTCAAGTTCAGCTCAATTAGTTGGCGAGCTTAATTTTCAGCTCAAGTTCAACGAATCAATTGTCGAATCGAATTACGAACTCTAATCGAGTTGGTTCGGTTCATTGCCAGCCCTAGTTGGATGACTCATTTTAAAAAAATATAATTCAGACCGATCCAATTTAATCCAGTTTAATCTAAAACAATTTTTTGGATATCTAAATTATAATTGTAAAAAAAAAATATTAAAATTTGTTAGGTTGAAAGTTGTGACCTGGGTTCAAACCCCATCTCCTCCATTTACATGTGTGAGTTTCCAAATGACTATCGTCATTTTATTTATCTACCAAAAAAAATTATATTAATACTACTATAAAGACAATGTAAATTAACATGTTTATGATATATAATATACTAAAAAAATTTCATTACAGAATGACAAATAATAGATCATGTTTGAAACATATGAAGTAGTAAATATAAAAAACTATTAAATTTTAACTTAATAAATATTATTGAAATAAAATTAAAAAAACAAAAAAATGATAGATTTAAATCAATATATCATACTATTAAAAAAAATATGTATTAAATAAATGTATACAATTTGGTTTGATTTTGTAAAAAGAATTCAAAATTCAATTTGATTTGAACGGTTTTCACAAAAGTACATCAAACACAACTAACAATATTTGATTTTCTATGATTTTTGATTGTTTCAGATCGATTTATAATTTTATTTTGGATTGGTTTAAACATGAATATCTAATAGTTGATGCAACGGTGTAGCAGCAACAATCAACCATTTATATACCGATACACTGTTTTAGGATTATTCCTTGTACAACCTTGAGCAACAAAATACATATATAACTGCTGGGAGATGTACTAAACTTTCTGATATTGTTCAAGGGATGTCAGGGAAGGAATGCTGGCAGTGTATGATTATTGATGACTAAGAGTAATGATATTTTGACATCCATTTGATGACAACTTTGTTGACAACCTTGTTTTTCTCACTTCTTATTGGTCAAAAACAATGGAGAGAGAAAAAAGAAGAGAGAGTATAACAACATCTTGTGAGTATGAGAGAGAAAGTTGTCCAAAAGTTGTTAAAAAGTGGTTGTCAAAATATCATTTCTCGATGACTAATACAATCTTGATGTACTTGCTTGTTTAAGGCTTTTAAGCCCTTAATTTTCTATTGGACTCAAACTTTTATAGAATTTTGTCAAAGATGAAATCATGTCACTACAATGATAAGTCAAGTGGTGTACAAGAATTAGTCAAGTTGAAATAACACAAAGGCTAATATATCTCTGCCTGCCTATATTTAAATCAAAGGATAAGGTTCCCAAATTCCATCCCAGGGAATACATGGCCCATTTCCCAGGGGGGCTTCCCCTTCACATAATGAGTTATGATATCATTAAAAAAAGGGTCAATTTTTCACTGGATTTCCGGGATATGCCATTTATCTTTAATTTAAGGGCTATAGAGGTATTGAGTTGTGTTGCTTACCACTTTATACTACTTGTGGAAGTTTGTGATCCAGTGCCTTATATTCCCAAAGGTTTTGATAGAATATATTCACAATAATAGTTATTTCTTTATCATGCTAAAGTGAAATAATTGATGAATGGTCTGCATTATGCTTCTCATACCAAAGTATTACAAAAGAAGAATACTATAGAGTAGAATAGATAACATCTTTTGTCCATTTTAAAGATTTAGAAATGAATTTGTTATAATCGACTTTATAATAATATATATTATAAGAACTCCTGAAAAGCTTCTAAAGTTTGATGGTTATAAAAAGGTTTGAAACGAAATATGTTGGATGCGCAAATTTTGTTTGAATTCGTAAATTTATTATTTAAATGAGATTTTGTGCATCAAGAAACTTTTATGGCAAATGTATTAAAATAATTTGATATGGACAAATTTAATTTATTATGTACTAGAATGATTACGATGTTATTTGACACGAACAAAGATCATGTCATGCCTCAAGAAAAAGATTAACTTGAATTTGTCCTGAAGTACCATATCTTTGTTCAAATGAGGACATTAATATATTTTGCTAATTATATATATAATGGTATTTTATTTTTGTCAATAATAGTAGAATTATGGCTAAATTGCATTTTTGGTCCCTTAACTATATATGTAGTATCGCTTTGGTCCCTTAATTAAAATTTGATTTATTTTGGTCCCTTAACTTTCTCTCCGTTACACATTTTGGTCCTTTACATTAGCTTTAATTCAAAAATGTTAGGTTTTTTTTTCATCTTCTTCTCCTCTTTTTCATCTCATATCATCTCCATCAAGCTTCAACAACAAAAATCCCAGAAAAATTCCAGAAGAAAATGAAGAAACCCTAACGTTTTTGAATTAAAACTAACGTAAATGACCAAAAGGTGTAACAGAGAGAAAGTTAAGGGACCAGAATAAATCGAATCTTAATTAAGGGACCAAAACGATACTACCTAAATAGTTAAGGGACCAAAAATGTAATTTAGCCTAAAATTATTGGAGCAAAGTCAAGGATACAATTTGCATCTTATATAGACAACTATATGTATAATAAGGATATGAAAATGTTAGTATTACATCAAGGAAGTCGAGAGTACTCTTTATTAAGGATTATGATTTTACACATACAAGAGTATAGACAGGGGCGGTTTTACCACCCAGCTAGCCTGGGCACACGCCCGGGCACAGTGGCGGATCTCCTAGGAGACCCATAGGAGCCACTGCAGCCCCCAAGTTACCTATAATTATTATATTATCCATAATTTATCATATGTTACATCGGTGTCGCAGTGGATTGGCGTGGGTTCGATCCATGGACCCTCTTTTTATTATTTTCTATTGTATTAATAATATTTTTACTCAAAAAAAGAGGTCATGTATGGAGTTATTGGGTCATATTATTATCTCATGCATATCATTGTGTTTTTTTCTCAAGTCATTGGTATTTCGATAGTTGTCGTTCTCACTTCAGTTTTTGTCAAAAAAAACACATGAGAATTATATTTAACTCCAACAGTAACTAACTACCGTTCGAGAAAAAACACATGAAAATTACATTTAACCCCAACAGTAACTAACTACTGTTCGAGAACAAAGAAAACAAAGGAAGTCGAACAATGGTTAACAACCGTTGGAGTTAAATGTGTAAGTTCTATATATTTTTAAGCAAAAACTGAAGTGAAAACAATAATAATAATAATATTAAATTATAAATTTATCAAAAAATATTAAATTTATAAAAGGACCGGCACAACATATTTAGAGACCATAAATAAAATTTAAAGATATATCTTTATTATTCTTTAAATCAAATATATCTTTTATTATACAATCTTGAAAGATAAAAAGTTGATATATTGAATACATCTCTATACACGAAATATAATACTCCCTCCGTTTCAAAATGAGTGTCACTTTAGCCAAAAAAATTTGTTTCAAAATGAATGTTGCTTTACATTTCCAATACAACTTTAATTTTTTTCTTCCAATTTTACCCTCTCAAACTTTTCTCTCACACAATTTTCAATGTAACTTTAAGTTTGTCTTTTTCTAATAAAGTAAGGACAATTTAGTAAAAGCGTTATATCCAATGATTATTTCATTCCATTTCTTAATCTGTGTGCCAAAGCCTAAAGCGACACTCATTTTGAAACGGATGGAGTATAATTATAGTCATACACAAAATATATATTATTTCGTCAAAATAAAGTTGTATGGGGGTATTTTCTTGCACGTTTTTAATTTTTTAACAATAAATGACATGAGTTCTCATTTTCAAATGCAAGTTAGAGTGTTGTTATCTCTTATGTAGATCCTCATTGTACTTTTACATGCCTTGCATATATAGTTTTATGGGTTATAACTTGTGAACCATTCTTACAAAAGTGTACAATTCTAAATAAAATTTATTTAAACACACACATAAACAAATAAAATAAAAAAGAAATAATTTTGTCATATCATTAATCATTTTCTGTTTTTTGTCCTCGTGAGCTTATCTCAGTTGATTGGGACAATGCATATTATATGCAAGGTCTGGGGTTCAAACCCCGGCCACCACCAAAAAAAAAATCATTTTCTGTTTTTACTTTTTTTTTTTTGGTAGATACTTGATTCTATTTGTTTATGGGTGTCCAATTTTTTTTTATATTTAGAGTTGTTCTGAATTATCTATGATAGGACATTGTTTTTACCCTGATAACAGTTCTTTGGTGGCTCCACACCTTGATAACAAAGTCATCAAATATTCAAATGACCTTGAATCACATGAATGGTGGATGTCTCTTTCACCTCTGCATTTCAAGGTCCATTTTCTGCCACACTATTACTGTGCTTCGGCTAAGGGTGCCCTCACTCACCTCAAAATATATATGCCCTATTATGCTATAACATTTTTTTTAAGGCAGATATACTATAACAAATAAAATTTGAGAGATCTACCATTAACAAACTTCTTTATTTTGCTACATACTCCCTCCGTCCCTCAATAGATGACCTAGTTGACAATATACATTATTGACTTGACGTGCTTTGACCATATTTTTCTACTAATTCACAACGATAAATACTCCCTCCGTCCCGGAATATCTGATCCATTTACTAAAAAAAGTGTCCCAAAATAATTGAGTCATTTCAATTTTCAATACAAATTTCATCATTCTCAATACAATATAACTCTAATTAATACTCCCTCCGGTCCTATATATAAGAAACAATTGACTTTTTAGATACATTTGATAATTGATGTATCTAGTCTAGAATATAGATCAAATACATCAATTATCCAATGTATCTAAAAAGTCAATTGTTTCTTATATATAGGACCGGAGGGAGTACTACTTTCATCATTCCCAATTCAATATATTCCATTTTCCCCTTTATTTATACATTTTTCTTAATCTGTGTGAAAAACCAAACTGGCTCAGATATTTCGGGACGGAGGGAGTATCATGTAAGATGTTGTTGGATTTATCACGATGAATATTTTAAAAATATTAAATTTTCATAATTTTTTTTAGTAGAGAATTGAAGATATCAAAGATAAAACATATGCATTGGTACGTGTGTCGGAGTCAACTAGGTCATCTATTCAGGGACAAAGGGAGTATTGATTTGAGAGACTAAAGTAGCCGTTTATTAATTCCATATTAGATATTGTCACGTCTTTTGAACCTAAATTACAGTTATTAAATGAATTTTTGTTTGGCTTAGGATTCCATATTTCTAAATAACCAAACATCAATAGATTAGTTTGGCCAATCACGTGTGAGATACCTTGTTTTTTTTTCTTCTTTAAATGGTGGTCATGATTGAGCTTATAATTGTAGGCATGAATAAGGACTGATATTATTTCTAAAATAACAATTATTTTAAAAAATATCTTAAAAAGTTAAATGAGTGTATATAATAGGGTCATGCTAACAAATGTCTTTGTGACATTTGTTAAAGAAGTCAAAAGAAATAGCTTTACATTGAAAATTACAATTTTAAACTTTTACAAAGTTCAATTCATCACTTTTCAACGTTTTTCCTAACATAATATTTTTATTCTTGTTTCCTTAATCAATGTCTTAAATACACTCTTTATTATTTCCCCGTATAATAAAATAATTTATTATTGTCGAAATTGGTTTTGAAGTAGTTTGTGGTTTGTTGTTAGTCCCACAACGCTTAGGTTCACGGGCTGTCAAGTGTATTTAACATGGTATCAGAGCCGGGTTAAGGATTGTGATGTGGGAATTGGACACAGGCCCACACTATGCGTGAATGTGGGTGTTGAAGTTAGTTTTGAAGTTGTTTGTGGTTTGTTGTTAGTTCCACATTGCTCAGGTTCTCAGGCTATTAAGTGTATGAATATGCTTGAATCCCCTCCTCATTTTAGCTAGTTTTTGGGATGAAATCCAAATCTATTTAACAATTAACTTCCCCCCGTATAATAAAATAAAATGATGAATAAGGACAAAGAAGGAAAGCTATTCACCAATATTTTGTAGAAAAAATGAGTATGAATTGACAGTTCGCTAGAGAGTTCATAATCAATATAATGGATGTGGGGTTCAAAGTGATTTGGGTAGTTATTTGTGAATTGTGATGGCAAGTTTGTCTATATATGAGGGGAAACCGATCTCGGTCTGCTGTATTTGTCATTTGGGACCATCTTAGAGCATTGCTAGCTTCTTCATTGCACAAAACATGCATGCATTCTCATCTATAAGTATCAATAAACACATCAAACCTACTCAAAAAATAAATAAATCGATTTTTTTTTTGGGTGCAAAAATAAATCGATTTAACCTTCAAATAGTAGGCAAATTTAAAGTTCCAACCCACCATTAATTAACAAGTCAATCTTTCCACATACTCATCCGTAGCAAATCTATACTATCTATTAAAATCAATGTATCATGTTTTTACATTTTTGCCCCTAGGAGGGGCAATTTGGTAATTCCATATTTCATGGATTTTGATTGTTGACACCTCATCATGCCATGAATTTCCATTTTTGCCCCTCATCAAATTTTTTAATTATTTTCTAATTTTTATATTTTAATAACTTCTAACTATTTTCCAATTTTTATATTTTTAACAATTTTTTTCTCCCAAATTCAGTTGCTTCTACATTGCCGTTGTCGGAGATTAAGGTATCGTTTGACCCGGTTTTTTTCCAACTTCTCTACATTTTTAAGGAGAAGTTAGGCCAAACACAGTATCAATTAAGTACTTACTAAAAAAATACTTTTTTTGAATGCATAAAATTGAATGGAATGAGCTTTGGCCAAAAGTTGTTGAATGTTACTTTAAAAAACTACTTCTCGAATATTTATTTCACAAGCACCTTGTTATACCCTAATTTTGGACCTAAAAATACCAACTCAATTCTTCCTTTCTTGCATTTTAAGCTACTTGAACTGTCTCTGATCAATTATTTCTTCCTCTGCATTTTATTTCAATATTCACATGTAAGGGTATTTCAGTCATTTCCTATGTCAAAATTCCCTTCAGTCTTTTAAATTTTTGTTTGAGTCCTTTCAAGTAGGTTGGATAAGTCTCTGTTTCATTCTATGTCAAAATCCATTTCAAAAAATTGCATTTGAAGTCATTTTGAGCCAGTGTTGCCCCTAGGGGCATTTTAGTCTTTTCATGTGTTAAAACCCTGTTTAAATTCTAAAAAATTACCTCTGAGTCTTTTAATTCGCTTGTATGAATTCTTGCTTTAATTTCTTGTTAAAAATCCATTTTAAAATCGCATCTGAGTCATTTTTAGTCGTTTTAGCCCTAGGGGCATTTTGGTCATTTCACACGAAATTTCGGCAGAGAGAGGTTACTTTAAAGTACCTCATTTAGGCCATTGGTTCGTTTTAGTCCGTTTTGTCAAATTTTAATCGTTTCACTTTACGTTTGGTCAAATTACCATTTTTATTCCAATTTTATTTTTAGTTTTTTTTAAGTCCAAAACTTCCAAAAAATTGCATCCAAGTCCTTTTTCTAAATTTCAAGTTTTATTTTTAAGTCTTTGGTCCATTTCGAAATTTTATTGTTTTTAAGTTTTATTTGCAGATTGGTCCTTAACATTTTTGCAGGTCAGTCCTTGAAGTTCTCAAAAATTGCAAATTCGTCCCAAGGTCTAAAAAATTTACAGGGAGGTCCTCAGGTCCCAAATTTAGTCCAAAGCCGAAGCTCTTAGTCCACATCCAGGTGGCATGTCCTCATTGGTTCACCGTCACACTTGGCAGCCTATAAATAGGCCACATCATTCAATGCAGAAAAAAATCAATCATTCAATGCCAACTCATCAGAGAATCACAAAAACAGAATTCCTCTTTCTCTCTCTATTCAGTTAGAACAAAATCCAGAAATAACCAAGAACATGAAGAACATTCATCAAACCCTAGCTTTACCAGAATCCAATTAAGCTCAAATTGAAGCAATTTCTTCAAAAGTTCTCAGAGATTCGCCACTGAATCATCATCATCGAACTTTAGAGACTGCAATTCAAGCACGAATTCGAAGAATTCGTACGATCACAGTTCGAAGAGAGTGAAAAGAAGAGGAATTGAAGCAAGATCACAGTTCGAAGAAGAGGAAGATCAAAACACCGATTTATTTTCGGTCTCGAAGCTCACCAGAAGAAGCCGAAGCTTGTTCAAGGATCTTTCGTTCGAATCTCCAAACAAATCCAGGTATATTCAAGAAAAACCTTCTCATTTTGGCTCATAATCATCATCGAAGGTTTGAGATCAAGAATAAACGGTGAATCGAAGAAAGATTTTGAAAAGGATTCGAAGAAGTTCGAACGAAACCCTAGAAATGTGAATCGTCCAAGATTCACCGTTTATTTCATAAATTGAGGTTCAAATCCATAATCAGTGAAGAAAGTAGTTCGAATTAGGGTTTCGCTTCAGAAAAATCGAAAAGAAAGTTGAAACCCTAAAAAACCGTAAAGATCCAAAATCAAACCTGTGTAAAACACATAGATCGAAACGTTTTGAGCATCCTTCTTCAAAGAACACGTAGATCGAAACATTTCGAACTCTTTCTCTTCAAAAATGTCAAGATCGAACGGTTTGAACGACTTTCTTCAGAAAATAGCAAAGATCGAAGTGTTTCATGTTCGTTCTATGTTTGATTTGAGTGTTGATTCATAGTTTATGGGCCAAAAATCATGTTTGATGTGTGAAAACCATGAGCGGCGCCGTTAGGGTTAGGGTGAGAAGAAGAGAGAACGAGAGAAGCCTGAGAGAAGAGAGAGAAACGAATGGTGATAATGAATTGGACCGGTCCACCAGCCTTTGTATAGGTGACTGAACCGGTCTGGTTCAGTCTTGGTTCGCTGGCTTTACGTCCTGGCCATTAGATCTAGGGGTTGATCCAGTTGGATCAATCCAACGGCCTTCTTTGATTCCTGAAGGATCCAGGATCCATTTCCTCCTTGGGCTTGGGTTTGGGCTTGGTTTTCCTACGAATTTCCCCTGTTTTTGCTATTTTTGTCACTACTTCTTGCTATTTGCACACCTTCATGCTCAAAAACTTTGTTAAAAATTCCAATTAATTTTTCATGTGTTTTTGACTAGTTTCTTGACTTTCTTGTGATGCTGTTATGTGTTGAATTTGGATAAAAAATAAGTAGCATTTTTTTCAATTGTTTATTACATTTGTTAAATCTTGTGAAAATTTTACATGTTCTTGTGATCAAAAAACCTTTAAAAAATTCCTAAAAAATTCATGAGTGCTTCTTGATAATTTTGTGACCTTTTAGTGTTAATTTTACATAATAAAATTGGTAAAAAATAATGTGGCTAATTTTCTTACTATTTTTGTGATATTTTGTGCTAAAAATGAATGAAAATTTGCTTGATTTTAATCCCAATTGCTTGATGAATATTTGCGACCTATACCACTTGATTTCATGGGGTCTTAGCCACTGTTTGTGTTTGATATTGCTGCATTAGTGTGAATCTCGATAGATTGCTTAGTTTACAAGTTACTTGTGTAAATAATTAATGCAAATATGCTTAAGTTTGTTTCCAAAATGTCAAGATTGATCATATTGCCTTAATTCCCATTCCAAGATTTGATTCTAAACCTTTAAAAATGTATTGGAATGTGAGGATTATAGGTCATATGGCTCTTGCATTCTACGAACAAATTTTAGTCATGTTTGCATTCATTTTGCCTTTATTTTGGTTGATTTTCTATCCTTTATGTTATAATGTTTCTCTTGCTCTATTTCTTTTGATATTGCCATGTGTTACTAACCATTTCATTTCATGTCTCATATTCATCATAAGCATTCACACTTCATCTTCCTCTCCACCTTATTTCTTGCACTTTAAGTTTCAATTTCATGCAAAAATTAGAATGTAAAGATTTAGGAGTTCTTGTAATATTTTACTTTCATGCAATTTAAATTTCTTGGCAAAGAGGCCACAGAATGTATCTAGGGTGTGATGTAATAAGGGCAATGGACTCTAATAAATGTACACCGACACAAGCACCGACACATGCACACACCTCACTTTAGATAGATAGCTAGAATATGCATGTTTAGATGTATGTTTAGGATTGTATGTTTAGATGAATGTTTAGGCATTACACTTAGAAAAAATCAATTTTCCAAAAAAAAACTTGAACAAACTTCACTCAAATCATTTTCAAAATAAACCTTGGGATCAAAATCCCATTGAATTTTCCTTTTTCATTTTCTTAATCAAAATTCAATGAAAATAATCATATTTGACTTCTTTTACAAATGACTAATTCAACCCCACTTTTTACAATCTCATGCCCTCGAGGCCTCTCTCTATTCTTCAAAATCCCATTTTCAAACTTAAAATCAACCAACAAAAACAAAAACATTTTTGGAAGAGAACTACGGTGGATTTGATCCCTTAAACGGGTACGTAGGCAAGGAACAAAATTCCTTCAATTCAAATAAAACAAAAATTCAAACACTTTCTCCTCCCTCCAATTCTTCACTTAGAAATTCTTAGGTTTAATAACATCTTTCAAAATAGCATTTAAAAATAAAGCGCGCGCGTAGAAATTAAAAAGACGGTTCCTATAGGATACTATAGTCGTTATGGGTGCCTAACACCTTCCCGTAGCGAAAACAACTCCCGGACCTCGATTCTCAAGGGTTTTGCTTACTTTTTCCCTTCCCAAGAAAAAATAAGATATCACCGGTTAAAAGTTTCAAACGCAATCAATGTTTGACACCCGAAAACAAAGATAAAACAGCTGGCGACTTCACTGGGAAGATTCGAGAGTTACGCCTAGTCTTTATTTCCACGCTTGCGCTTGTATTTTTTTTTTTACTTGCTTCTTTTACTTGTTTCCCTATGTGAATAAATGTTTAATTTCTTGCAAACGTGTGGGGTGAGAATATCAAAAGTCCTACACCCGGGCTGAGTGAACTTAGGATTTAGGAGGGATATAATCGACAATTCATTCCGGGGGTTGCCTCGTGTTTTGGATTATGCGATCAATCCCACATAGCTGAGGCATTTTGGGGGTGATGTTGTCGGCGCGTGTTGTCGTGTTTAGGCACTTTACTTCTAATTGTTCTATGACGCTATGAACCGTAGATAACCGAACCCATCCATGGCCATTTTCTAGGATGTAGTGCGGAGGCTAAACCGAGTGTTGTCTCGAGTTTTAGTCGTCACGCGATACTACACTCTAGTTAGACCTTCCACGGATAATCATGGAGCGAGTGTTGTCTCGTGACACCATGATATACGTCGGAGAGGTTGCAACTTGGGAACCTTTTTAGAACCCGGTTACTATTATCCTAAAGCCCTAGATTCACCGGACACCGTGTCCACCCATGACTCCTCGACTTTGAACTTCAACCCACCATGTTTTCTCCGAACTTGAACATAATCATGCATTCATGCATGCATGCATACATGCATAAACTTTTTCCATGCATTGTTATCGAAGGGCTTAGACAAGTTGAAATTGTAAACATTATAGGAATGAAGAGGACTAATTCCTACAAGTTCAAGGAAGTGGATTTGGCAAGTTTGAGAGATTTGGCACTCAAGATCGAGGATCCGACTGGTTTCCGACGTCGTTACGGGGCTTTACTTTCTATTCTCCAGACTAATGTGGATGAGAAGCTTGTGCACACTCTAGTGCAATTCTATGATCGGGACTATCGGTGCTTCACCTTTCCGGACTTTCAGCTGGTGCCTACTCTAGAGGCTTATTCTTCCTTGATGGATCTGTCTATTGCTAAGGGGATACCTTTCTCGGGACCTGAAAATCCTCCCACTCCATTGGTTATTGCTAAGGATCTCTATCTCAAGACCACCGATGTCTCCAAGAATCTTGTCACTAAAGCACGCATCCGAGGGTTCACTTCAGAGTATCTTCTTGGGAAAGCCAACCTCAAGACCACTTGTCAGGACACTCTCGAGGCTATTCTTGCACTTCTCATCTATGGGCTTATTCTCTTTCCGAATCTTGATGGCTTCGTGGACATGAATGCTATTATGATCTTCCACTCCAAGAATCCGGTCCCTACTTTGCTAGCTGACACATACCATGCTATTCATGATCGTTCCGGCAAGGGTCGTGGATATATTCTTTGTTGTGTGCCTCTCCTCTATAACTGGTTTATTTCACACCTTCCGGAGTCTTTCCACGCCAATCCGGAGAATTGGTCTATTTCACAGAGGATTATGGCTCTCACACCTAATGAAGTGGTTTGGCTTACTCCCGCTTCAAGGGTTAAGGAAATCATCTTTGGTGGTGGGAAATTTCTTAATGTACCTCTTCTTGGTACCCGGGGTGGAATCAACTATAACCCGGAGCTTGCTTTGCGACAATTTGGTTTTCCGATGAAAGATAAGCCCATCAATCTTGCTACAGCTCCTTACTTCTTTCACTACTCCAATGCTCCCACAGGAATAAGAGAGGATTTAATAGGAGCTTGGTCTAAACTTCGGAAGAAAGAGGTGAAGCACATGGGTGTAAGGTCCGGTGTTGCTCATGAAGCCTATACACAGTGGGTGATAAACCAAGCTGTGGAGATTGGTATGCCTTACCCCTCTATGAGATATGTGTCTGCATCTATTCCTACTATGCCTTTGCCTCTACTCCCACCTACTCAGGGGATGTATCAGGAGCATCTAGCTATTGAGAGTCGGGAGAAGCATCAGTGGAGAGCTAGATACTGTGAGGCTGAGAACTTGATCATGACTTTGGATGGAAAGGATGAGCAGAAGACTCATGAGGTGATGACACTGAAGAAAGAGTTAGCTAAGGCTAAGAGAGAGATTGAAAAGAAAGATAGGTTGCTTATGAGAGACTCCAAGAGGGCTAGGGGTGCCCGTAACTTCTATGCACGATACTGCAGCTATGCGTCTGAGTCTGAGGATGATGCTTCCACTTCCTATGCTTGAGGATTTCTTTTTCCTGTTGTTATTTCCAGTTGTTTATGTCGGAATTGTCTTGTAAAACTATATGTTGGTTCTTTCCCGTTCATGTTAAATGTTGTTTAGTAATGTTTACAAGTTTCTAATTTGTCTAAAAACCCTTCGATAACACAAAAAGAGTCTTTTTTGCATACGCATTAACACATTTCATGCATCATATGCATTCATCGGTCACAAAAAACTTCTCTCGTGCTCATTGCCTCCTGGTTTTGTCCGCCGCAGTCTGAAAAGTGGCTCGTGTTCGCAAAGTCTACCAACCAGATAGAATTCATCAAACAAGATTTCACAAGAGAAGGATTATGGCTAACTTTGAAGAAGAAAATGCTCAGCTCCGTGCCGAATTGGCTGCTATGAAAGAAGACTTGGCTAAAGCTCATGACGCTATGTCCGCTATGATGGCTGCACAGGAACAACCAGCCACATCTGTCCCAGTTTCTACTGAGGCAATTCCCTCTATCCCACTGTCTACTGCGGCTACCGATGCTCGGTTTGTTATGCCCAACGGCCGTCCTTATGGTCTCTCGGCTTACTATTCTCCTAATACTGCTGCTGGTGTCTCTGGTTTTGCTGGTCAAGGACAGATTCCTGTGTCCACTGCTATGCCTCAGGTAACTACTGTTGTTACCGACCCTATTGTACACACTGTGCAACAGGTGATTGATGTTGACACTCCGCGTGGACAAGATCCCGCAATGGAGGCTATGAAGAGACAGTTAAGGGAGTTGGCTGGAGAACTCCGTGAGGTCAAGGCTAGCCGGGGAAACAATGGTGCTTCTGCTAAAGCTCGTGATCTATGCTTGGTATCCCGATTTGAGGTTCCTAAGAAATTCAAAGAGCCAGAATTCGACAAATACAATGGAACTTCTTGCCCACACAACCATGTTATCCGGTACGTCCGAAAGATGGCTAACTACGCAGATAATGATGCACTGATGATCCATTGCTTCCAGAGTAGCTTGACAGACGATGCAGCAGATTGGTACACTAGTTTGAGCAAAGACAACATCCATACTTTTGAGGAACTCGCTGCTGCTTTTGAAGGTCAATATGAGTTCAATACCCGTCTGAAGCCAAACAGGGACTCTCTTAAGGCTCTGTCTCAGAAGTCAGATGAAACATTCCGTGTGTATGCCCAG
Organism: Medicago sativa; assembly: GCF_051527215.1. NCBI lineage: Eukaryota > Viridiplantae > Streptophyta > Magnoliopsida > Fabales > Fabaceae > Medicago > Medicago sativa. The sequence goes on along the minus strand of NC_140756.1, from coordinate 28,831,648 downwards.
AGGTGGAGAGGGGCAGCTGCCCGGGTTTCCCCTCGACTTGATGAGGAAGAATTAACACAGACATTCCTGAAGACTTTGAAGAAGGAATATAAGGAGAGAATGATAGTCTCTGCTCCGAACAACTTCTCTGATATGGTTACAATGGGAACTCGTCTAGAGGAGGCTGTCCGAGAGGGTATTATTGTCCTTGAGAAGGGTGAATCTTCAGCCAGTGCACCGAAGAAGTATGGTAATGGTCACCATAAGAGGAAAGAATCCGAAGTAGGGATGGTATCTGGTAACCCATCTGCAGCTGCTACACAATTACCTCTGCCTTATCACTACATGCAGTACTCTCAACATCCTTTCTTCCCGCCATTCTACCAGTAATATCCTCTGCCACCGGGTCAACCACCAGTGCCCGTCAATGCCAACGCTCAGCAAGTACAACAACAGCCTCCTGCTCAACAACAACAGCAGCAACAATAGGGTCCCCGACCCAAACCTTCTTTTCCACCAATACCAATGCGGTATGGTGAGCTGCTCCCAACTCTACTAGCTAAGGGGCACTGTGTCACCAGACCAGGCAAACCTCCGCCTAATCCATTGCCTCCCAGGTTCTGTCAGGACCTAACATGTGAATTCCACCAGGGTGCTCAAGGTCATGATGTTGAAGGTTGCTTTGCTCTGAAATATATTGTGAAAGACCTGATAGAAAAGGGACGGTTGAATTTTGAGAATAGTGTTCCTCATGTTCTAGACAACCCGCTTCCAAACCATGCTGCTGTTAACATGATCGAGGCCTTCGAAGGAGTCCCTGTTCCTCAGGAAGAGCCCACATTGGATGTCTGCAATGTTGTCACTCCTTTGGTTCCATTACATGTCAAACTCTGCCAGGCTTCTCTCTTCAAACATGATCATACTTCTTGTTCAGAATGTCTCTGAAATCCTATGGGCTGTTGTGTTGTGCAAGATGATATCCAGAGGCTGATGGATGACAAACACTTGATCGCCAGTGATGTATGTGTGATTGTGCCAGTGTTCCATGACTCTCCTGTTGAAAGTGTATCTCAGACAAGGGATGTTGAGCCTTTGGTGATCAGGTTACCTGGTCCGGTGTCATATACCTCTACAAAAGCAATTCCTTACAAGTACAATGCAACCATGGTCGAGAATGGAGTGGAAGTACCTATGATATCCCCAGCTACAGTTGACAATGTTGCTAGTGAAATTACAGCTCCGAGAAGCGGGAAAGTCCGTCCACCCTTGTTTCAAAAGAAAGTGGTGACACCCATTGCCACAATAACTCCACCAGTTGCTCCTCCTGTTGACAAGAACCCCGGCCCAACAGGCCAACCTATTGAAGAGTCTAATCTGGATGAGATTCTGAGGCTTATTAAGAAGAGCGACTATAAGATTGTTGACCAGCTGCTGCAAACTCCGTCAAAGATATCCATCTTGTCTCTGCTCATGAGCTCAGAAGCTCACAGGAAAGTGTTGATGAAGATACTGGAGCAAGCTTATGTTGACCACGAAGTTTCTGTGGATCAGTTTGATGGGATAGTGAGAAATATTACTGCCTGCAACAACTTGGGATTTGGTGACGATGAACTCCCCGAAGCAGGGAAACACCACAACTTGGCTCTACATATCTCGGTGCACTGCAAGTCTGATATGATATCCAACGTGTTGGTGGACACTGGGTCATCGTTGAATGTAATGCCTGAGTCCACACTAAGGCAATTGAGTCATCATGGGATTTCTCTGAGGGGTAGCAGCTATCTGGTTAAAGCTTTTGATGGATCCCGCAAAGATGTTCTTGGGGAAGTAGACTTGCCAATTACCATTGGTCCGGAGACATTTCAAGTTACTTTCCAGGTCATGGACATCAACGCTTCGTACAGCTGTCTCCTCGGAAGACCGTGGATTCATGACGCTGGGGCAGTCACTTCTACTTTGCATCAAAAGCTCAAGTTCATGAGGAACGGTAAGATTGTCACTGTACATGGTGAAGAGGCATATCTGGTTAGCCAAGTGTCATCTTTCTCTTGTGTTGAAGCAGGGTCCGCTGAAGGGACGTCGTTTCAAGGCTTGACTGTGGAGGGTGCAGAACCCCGAAGGGCTGGTGCTAGTATGGCTTCGTTGAAAGACGCTCAGAAGGCTGTTCAAGAAGGGCAGGCTGCCGGCTGGGGCAAAGTGATTCAGATCTTGGAAAACAAGCGCAAAGAAGGCCTGGGATTCTCCCCAACCTCTGGAGTTTCAACGGGAACTTTCTACAGTGCTGGGTTCATCAACGCTATTACTAAAGATGCTGCTGGAGGTAGTCACGTGCCTACATTTGTTGTACCAGGAGGCACTGTGAGAAATTGGGAGGCCATTGATGTTCCTTTAGTCATGCATGCTTCCATGTAATGTGTCTTGTTGCTCATGTTTTTCTTTGTTTTCAAAATAACAATCCTTTCGCTCTGCCCAAGGCGAAAGTGATATCATTGTAAGGGCATGTTTGTTTCGGCATTGCCGTTATCAATAAAAGTTGTCGTTTTTCTCACGACTCCTTGTTTTTTAGTTTTTAGTGCCTTTTTCTTGGAAATAATGGTAATGCCAGAAAAAACCAAAACATCTGTATTTTCTTATTAATTTTAAAAATCTGCATAGAAAACATTTTTCTAAAACCATCCCAATCATATTATGCAGATTGAACCACAATAAACCCGTTGAACACAGTGACCCTATGGTTCCTCCAAATTTTGAATTCCCTGTATATGAAGCTGAAGATGAGGAAGATAATGAAGAGATACCGTATGAGATCACTCGACTGCTTGAGCAAGAAAGAAGAGCCATTCAACCTCACCAGGAAGAAATTGAGCTTATCAACCTGGGTACTGAAGAGAACAAGCGAGAGATCAAGATTGGTGCTGCACTTGAGCCAGAAGTGAAAAGGAAGATTATTCAGCTTCTCCATGATTATCCAGATGTCTTTGCATGGTCATATGAAGATATGCCGGGTCTAGATCCCAAGATTGTGGAGCATCGGATACCGACAAGACCTGAATGTCCTCCCGTCAAGCAGAAATTGAGAAGGTCTCGTCCAGACATGGCTCTTAAGATCAAGGCTGAAGTGCAAAAGCAAATTGATGCGGGTTTCCTCATGACAGCTGAATATCCTGAGTGCATTGCCAACATCGTACCAGTACCAAAGAAAGATGGGAAAGTTTGAATGTGTGTTGATTACAGAGACCTGAACAAAGCCAGTCCAAAAGATAACTTCCCGTTGCCTCATATTGATGTGCTTGTTGACAGTACTGCTCAATCCAAAGTGTTTTCCTTCATGGATGGTTTCTCTGGCTATAACCAGATACGAATGTCGCCTGAAGATAGAGAAAAGACATCCTTCATCACTCCGTGGGGAACGTTCTGTTATAAAGTGATGCCGTTTGGCTTGATAAATGCTGGTGCTACCTATCAAAGAGGTATGACCACTCTGTTCCATGATATGATTCACAAAGAGATTGAAGTATATGTTGATGACATGATTGTGAAATCAAGTGATGAAGAGCAGCATGTTGTGTATTTGAAAAAGATGTTTGAAAGACTGAGAAAGTACAAGCTGCGGTTGAATCCTAACAAGTGCACATTTGGTGTAAGATCTGGAAAGTTGCTAGGCTTCATTGTCAGCCAAAAAGGTATTGAAGTTGATCCTGATAAAGTCCGAGCCATCAGAGAGATGTCGGCCCCTCAAACTGAGAAGCAAGTCAGAGGTTTCCTCGGACGTCTGAACTATATTTCAAGATTCATATCTCACATGACTACTACCTGTGGACCAATTTTCAAATTGCTCAGAAAGAATCAGCCTGTTGTATGGAATGATGAATGTCAGGAAGCTTTCGATAGCATTAAAGAATACCTGTTAGAACCACCTATCCTTGTCCCGCCAGTGGAAGGAAGGCCTTTGATTATGTATTTGTCAGTGTTAGATGATTCAGTGGGATGTGTTCTCGGTCAACAAGATGAGACTGGTAAGAAAGAGCATGCTATCTACTATCTGAGCAAGAAGTTCACCGACTGTGAGACTCGGTACACAATGCTTGAAAAGACTTGTTGTGCTTTAGCGTGGGCTGCCAAACGCCTGCGTCATTATATGGTGAATCATACAACTTGGTTGATATCCCGAATGGATCCAATCAAGTACATCTTTGAAAAGCCTGCTGTTACTGGAAAGATTGCACGCTGGCAAATGTTGTTGTCTGAATATGATATCGTGTACAAAGCTCAGAAAGCAATCAAAGGGAGTGTCCTTGCTGAGCATCTTGCTTGTCAACCTCTTGATGATTACCAGCCAATTAAGTTTGAATTCCCTGATGAAGAGATCATGTATTTGAAAGCAAAAGACTGTGAAGAGCCACTGATCAATGAAGGGCCGGATCCCAATAGCAAATGGGGATTGGTGTTTGATGGTGCTGTTAATGCTTATGGTAAAGGAATTGGGGCCATCATTGTAACTCCGCAGGGGCACCACATTCCTTTCACCGCTCGAATAACTTTTGAATGCACAAACAACATAGCTGAATATGAAGCATGCATCTTGGGCATTGAAGAAGCCCTTGACCTGAGAATTAAACACCTTGACATCTATGGAGATTCTGCACTTGTTATTAACCAGATAAAGGGTGAATGGGAGACTCATCATGAGAAGCTGATCCCATACCGTGACTATGCAAGACGTCTGTTGACATACTTTACCAAGGTTAAGCTGCACCACATCCCTCGGGATGAAAATCAGATGGCTGACGCTCTTGCTACTCTGTCTTCCATGTTTCGTGTGAATCACTGGAATGATGTGCCTGTGATCAAGGTGCAGCGTCTTGATAGACCTGCTCATGTGTTTACTATTGAAAATATGCCAGATCAAGCTGATAGAGATGTGAATGATGAAAAGCCTTGGTATTACAACATCAAACAATTCTTGCAGAATCATGAATATCCACCTGGTGCTTCCAACAGGGATAAAAAGACTTTGAGAAGATGGGCTAGCAGATTTCTGCTGGACGGAGAAATCTTATACAAGAGGAACTATGACATGGTCTTGTTGAGATGTGTTGATAAACAAGAAGCTGAGAAATTGATGCATGATGTACATGATGGCACTTTCGGGACCCATGCTTCGGGTCACACCATGTCTAGGAAACTGTTGAGAGCCGGCTATTACTGGATAACTATGGAGCGTGATTGCCACAAACATGCCAAGAGATGCCACAAATGTCAAATCTATGCTGACAAGATTCATGTGCCTCCACACGCTCTCAATGTTATATCTTCTCCATGACCTTTCTCTATGTGGGGCATTGACATGATCGGAAGAATTGAACCAAAAGCTTCCAATGGACATCGTTTCATTCTAGTGGCGATTGACTATTTCACCAAGTGGGTTGAAAATGCCTCCTATGCAAATGTGACCAAGCAAGTAGTAGTGAAGTTTATCAAGAATAACATCATCTGTCGGTATGGTGTTCCCAACAAGATCATCACTGACAATGGTTCCAATCTGAACAATAGTATGATGCAAGCTTTATGTGAAGAATTCAAAATTGAACATCACAACTCTTCTCCTTATAGACCTCAGATGAATGGTGCAGTTGAGGCCGCTAACAAGAACATCAAGAAGATTGTTCAGAAGATGGTCGCTACCTACAAAGACTGGCATGAAATGCTACCGTTTGCCTTGCATGGTTACCGTACTACAGTGCGCAGTTCAACCGGGGCAACCCCTTTCTCTCTTGTGTATGGTATGGAAGCAGTTCTCCCTCTGGAAGTGGAGATTCCATCTCTTCGAGTGATCATGGAAGCAAAGCTAACTGAGGCTGAATGGTGTCAAAGTCGGTATGATCAATTGAATATGATTAAAGAGAAGCGTATGGATGCCATGACTCATGGACAGTTGTATCAAGTGCGAATGAAGAATGCTTTTGACAAGAAAGTCTGACCTAGAGAATTCAAGGAAGGCGAACTTGTATTGAAAAGAAGGATAAGTCAGCAACCCGACCCAAGGGGCAAGTGGACACCTAACTATGAAGGTCCTTATGTTGTCAAGAAGGCTTTCTCTGGTGGTGCCTTGATTCTTACACACATGGATGGTGTTGAACTCCCAAATCCTGTTAATGCCGATATAGTCAAGAAATACTTTGTCTAGAAAGAAAAGAACAGCGTGGTAGGTCGAAAACCCGAAAGGGCGGCCTAGGCAAAAATGCGCTTCCCGGTGGATCGAAAACCCGAAAGGGCGATCCAGGCAAAAGTTAGGGACAAAAAAAAATAAATATGAAAAAGCTCGCTAAGATTGCATGCAACTCAGGCAAGAATGAGCGCCTCGATGAGCCGAAAACCCGAAAGGGCGGTTCATGCAAAAATGAGGTCAATAAAAGACAAGTAACTATATTCGGCAAATCACCATCACCCCTTGGGACATCTGCAACTGTCAATGATTTTCTTCATCAGAAGCTTCTGTACTTGTGAATTCAGAATTTCTATGAAATGTAGCGGTCATCGTGTTCAATGTATCACCAACCAATAAAATTACCATTTTCCAAGCTTTGTAAATCCGTGGAGTCATGCCTTTGGCTGACTATCACTCTTCTACATCAATTTGAGCCTTTCTATTGTTTGAAACTCTATTTTCTTTCTACCTTCAATGCTATATACAAAACATTTTCTTTCTATTTGATAATGTTAATGTCTGAAACAAACATTTTTGAAAATTGAAAACTATTTTCCTGTCTATTTTGAAAGCAAACCTGAGCAATAAGGTACATTTCAATGAAACATGCATGAATAAATGAATGTCAACGTCTATTTCAATACATGTTACAAGCAGGTTACTCCCCAGGATGATCTGTGGTCAATGGCAAGAATGAAAAAACAGAATGAAAATGAAAAATCGACAAAAATGAAAATGAAAGGCTCGCTAAGTTGAAAACCTGAAAGGGCGGCTTAGGCAAAAGTGAGCACCCCGCTGGTTGATAACCTATGAAGGCAATTCAGGCAAAAATGGGGCAATGAAAAGAATTTTATTCCCCGGTGAATCGAAAACCTATGAAGGCAATTCAGGCAAAAATGGGGTTTGAAATTGAAAAATGAAGGGATGAAATATTGAAAAGCATTGACCACAGATGCGAACATCCAATGTTTACCCAGCACTGACACACCTAACAACGGCGACCTGTATCCAAGAACTTTCCAAGGACCCCTCCTTTACAAGTTTTATTGACCTCAGCCATGGTTTTGATACGTCTTTCAACGACGGTCTCTCCAAAGAGGTTTTCCCCTGTGAATATGTTGCAGCACGAGCCACTACGTGCCCAATCTTCCAATGTTTCGTCTGCCTTTGTGAAGTTTCTCTGCCCAACTGCCAATCAATCATGCATTTCAAGCATTCATACATGCATAATCATGCATTTTATGTGCTCATGCATCCAATAATCTTGCTATACCGTACATACATGTTGCATATCCAACTGTCAACTGTCAAATTCAATTTCAATTTCAATTCCAATTCCAATGTTAAATTCAAATTCAATTTCAACTGTCAAATTTGATGCAATCTCAACTTTCCAATCTCAATTCCAAATCATGTCAACTGTCAAATTCGAAGCAATCTCAATTTCAATTTCAATTCAATGACAATTCGGAGCAATTTCCAATCTCCAACTTCAATTCCAATTTCAATGTCAATCTCCAATGTCAATATCCAATGTCAATGTCAATGTCAATGTCAATTTTCAATTCAATTCCAATCCAATCTCAAAGTCAATTGCAACTCTCCAATTCAATGTCAATGTCTATGTCTCAATCCAATTCCAATTTCCAACGACTCTTTCAACTTCAACTCTCAATCAATGTCTATGTCTCTGCTTAATTTCAACTTACAATCTCTCTTTCAATGTCAACCTTCAATTCAATTCAAATCAATGTCAATCCACTCTCAATTTACTCTTGGGCCAACAAAAATGGTCATGTCTATTTTCAAATCAAGTCAATGACAAGTTACCCTCAATTGGTATCTTGATAAACCAGGCTTTCAATTTGTATCTTGTTACTGGTCAAGTGGCAGGTTCGATCCAAAAAAGAACCACTTGTACCTGCTTATATACCTATGCTTCCGGAAAAACGACAAGTTCAATCCAGAGAACAGTTTGTACCCATCTTATGCTTTGTTATCGGTCAAACGGCAAGTTCGATCTAAAAGAACAGTTTGCACCTTCCCACATGACGTGGTGATAATCCAATAAGCAAGTTCGATCCAAAGAACAGTTTGTATCTACCCTTTTTGTCTATATCTCCAGCCAAACGGCCAGTTCAATCCCAAGAACAGTTTGTGTCTGCCTATCTGTTTGTATCTTCAATCAAGTGTCAAGTTCGATCCAAAGAACAGCTTGTACCTGCCTATATGTCTATGTTTCCGGTCAAGTGCCAAGTTTGATCCCAAGAACAACTTGTACCTTATTTTCTACTCCCTGGTTTGTCCACCCTGTCAATGTCCATCTGAATCCCCAGTGACATGACATGTTCTATGGACTCCAATCGTTTGTCGTGCATTCATAATCAAAGTATTGCATGGCATTCATATCTTTGAAAATCTGAAAACGTATTTTTATGTCCAAAAGCAGTGCAAATGTTAATATTTAAGTATCTTCGTCCCTTCAACTCAAAGACTCCGTCTCTTGACTCTCCGGACAAAGAAACTTAAATAGGGGCAGCTGTTATACCCTAATTTTGGACCTAAAAATACCAACTCAATTCTTCCTTTCTTGCATTTTAAGCTACTTGAACTGTCTCTGATCAATTATTTCTTCCTCTGCATTTTATTTCAATATTCACATGTAAGGGTATTTCAGTCATTTCCTATGTCAAAATTCCCTTCAGTCTTTTAAATTTTTGTTTGAGTCCTTTCAAGTAGGTTGGATAAGTCTCTGTTTCATTCTATGTCAAAATCCATTTCAAAAAATTGCATTTGAAGTCATTTTGAGCCAGTGTTGCCCCTAGGGGCATTTTAGTCTTTTCATGTGTTAAAACCCTGTTTAAATTCTAAAAAATTACCTCTGAGTCTTTTAATTCGCTTGTATGAATTCTTGCTTTAATTTCTTGTTAAAAATCCATTTTAAAATCGCATCTGAGTCATTTTTAGTCGTTTTAGCCCTAGGGGCATTTTAGTCATTTCACACGAAATTTCGGCAGAGAGAGGTTACTTTAAAGTACCTCATTTAGGCCATTGGTTCGTTTTAGTCCGTTTTGTCAAACTTTAATCGTTTCACTTTACGTTTGGTCAAATTACCATTTTTATTCCAATTTTATTTTTAGTTTTTTTTTTAAGTCCAAAACTTCCAAAAAATTGCACCCAAGTCCTTTTTCTAAATTTCAAGTTTTATTTTTAAGTCTTTGGTCCATTTCGAAATTTTATTGTTTTTAAGTTTTATTTGCAGATTGGTCCTTAACATTTTTGCAGGTCAGTCCTTGAAGTTCTCAAAAATTGCAAATTCGTCCCAAGGTCTAAAAAATTTACAGGGAGGTCCTCAGGTCCCAAATTTAGTCCAAAGCCGAAGCTCTTAGTCCACATCCAGGTGGCATGTCCTCATTGGTTCACCGTCACACTTGGCAGCCTATAAATAGGCCACATCATTCAATGCAGAAAAAAATCAATCATTCAATGCCAACTCATCAGAGAATCACAAAAACAGAATTCCTCTTTCTCTCTCTATTCAGTTAGATCAAAATCCAGAAATAACCAAGAACATGAAGAACATTCATCAAACCCTAGCTTTACCAGAATCCAATTAAGCTCAAATTGAAGCAATTTCTTCAAAAGTTCTCAGAGATTCGCCACTGAATCATCATCATCGAACTTTAGAGACTGCAATTCAAGCACGAATTCGAAGAATTCGTACGATCACAGTTCGAAGAGAGTGAAAAGAAGAGGAATTGAAGCAAGATCACAGTTCGAAGAAGAGGAAGATCAAAACACCGATTTATTTTCGGTCTCGAAGCTCACCAGAAGAAGCCGAAGCTTGTTCAAGGATCTTTCGTTCGAATCTCCAAACAAATCCAGGTATATTCAAGAAAAACCTTCTCATTTTGGCTCATAATCATCATCGAAGGTTTGGGATCAAGAATAAACGGTGAATCGAAGAAAGATTTTGAAAAGGATTCGAAGAAGTTCGAACGAAACCCTAGAAATGTGAATCGTCCAAGATTCACCGTTTATTTCATAAATTGAGGTTCAAATCCATAATCAGTGAAGAAAGTAGTTCGAATTAGGGTTTCGCTTCAGAAAAATCTAAAAGAAAGTTGAAACCCTAAAAAACCGTAAAGATCCAAAATCAAACCTGTGTAAAACACATAGATCGAAACGTTTTGAGCATCCTTCTTCAAAGAACACGTAGATCGAAACGTTTCGAACTCTTTCTCTTCAAAAATGTCAAGATCGAACGGTTTGAACGACTTTCTTCAGAAAATAGCAAAGATCGAAGTGTTTCATGTTCGTTCTATGTTTGATTTGAGTGTTGATTCATAGTTTATGGGCCAAAAATCATGTTTGATGTGTGAAAACCATGAGCGGCGCCGTTAGGGTTAGGGTGAGAAGAAGAGAGAACGAGAGAAGCCTGAGAGAAGAGAGAGAAACGAATGGTGATAATGAATTGGACCGGTCCACCAGCCTTTGTATAGGTGACTGAACCGGTCTGGTTCAGTCTTGGTTCGCTGGCTTTACGTCCTGGCCATTAGATCTAGGGGTTGATCCAGTTGGATCAATCCAACGGCCTTCTTTGATTCCTGAAGGATCCAGGATCCATTTCCTCCTTGGGCTTGGGTTTGGGCTTGGTTTTCCTGCGAATTTCCCCTGTTTTTGCTATTTTTGTCACTACTTCTTGCTATTTGCACACCTTCATGCTCAAAAACTTTGTTAAAAATTCCAATTAATTTTTCATGTGTTTTTGACTAGTTTCTTGACTTTCTTGTGATGCTGTTATGTGTTGAATTTGGATAAAAAATAAGTAGCATTTTTTTCAATTGTTTATTACATTTGTTAAATCTTGTGAAAATTTTACATGTTCTTGTGATCAAAAAACCTTTAAAAAATTCCTAAAAAATTCATGAGTGCTTCTTGATAATTTTGTGACCTTTTAGTGTTAATTTTACATAATAAAATTGGTAAAAAATAATGTGGCTAATTTTCTTACTATTTTTGTGATATTTTGTGCTAAAAATGAATGAAAATTTGCTTGATTTTAATCCCAATTGCTTGATGAATATTTGCGACCTATACCACTTGATTTCATGGGGTCTTAGCCACTGTTTGTGTTTGATATTGCTGCATTAGTGTGAATCTCGATAGATTGCTTAGTTTACAAGTTACTTGTGTAAATAATTAATGCAAATATGCTTAAGTTTGTTTCCAAAATGTCAAGATTGATCATATTGCCTTAATTCCCATTCCAAGATTTGATTCTAAACCTTTAAAAATGTATTGGAATGTGAGGATTATAGGTCATATGGCTCTTGCATTCTACGAACAAATTTTAGTCATGTTTGCATTCATTTTGCCTTTATTTTGGTTGATTTTCTATCCTTTATGTTATAATGTTTCTCTTGCTCTATTTCTTTTGATATTGCCATGTGTTACTAACCATTTCATTTCATGTCTCATATTCATCATAAGCATTCACACTTCATCTTCCTCTCCACCTTATTTCTTGCACTTTAAGTTTCAATTTCATGCAAAAATTAGAATGTAAAGATTTAGGAGTTCTTGTAATATTTTACTTTCATGCAATTTAAATTTCTTGGCAAAGAGGCCACAGAATGTATCTAGGGTGTGATGTAATAAGGGCAATGGACTCTAATAAATGTACACCGACACAAGCACCGACACATGCACACACCTCACTTTAGATAGATAGCTAGAATATGCATGTTTAGATGTATGTTTAGGATTGTATGTTTAGATGAATGTTTAGGCATTACACTTAGAAAAAATCAATTTTCCAAAAAAAAACTTGAACAAACTTCACTCAAATCATTTTCAAAATAAACCTTGGGATCAAAATCCCATTGAATTTTCCTTTTTCATTTTCTTAATCAAAATTCAATGAAAATAATCATATTTGACTTCTTTTACAAATGACTAATTCAACCCCTCGAGGCCCTCGAGGCCTCTCTCTATTCTTCAAAATCCCATTTTCAAACTTAAAATCAACCAACAAAAACAAAAACATTTTTGGAAGAGAACTACGGTGGATTTGATCCCTTAAACGGGTACGTAGGCAAGGAACAAAATTCCTTCAATTCAAATAAAACAAAAATTCAAACACTTTCTCCTCCCTCCAATTCTTCACTTAGAAATTCTTAGGTTTAATAACATCTTTCAAAATAGCATTTAAAAATAAAGCGCGCGCGTAGAAATTAAAAAGACGGTTCCTATAGGATACTATAGTCGTTATGGGTGCCTAACACCTTCCCGTAGCGAAAACAACTCCCGGACCTCGATTCTCAAGGGTTTTGCTTACTTTTTCCCTTCCCAAGAAAAAATAAGATATCACCGGTTAAAAGGTTCAAACGCAATCAATGTTTGACACCCGAAAACAAAGATAAAACACACCTCTTTTCAACTCACGCTGGGAACCTTTTCTTTTAGTTTTTTAATATTATATTTCAATATGTTTTTTTTTCTTTCATTTAACTTTATTTTATTTTATTTTATTGAACCGTTCCATTTAATTTTTTAAGGAAGTTCCATTTAATTTTATTATCTTTTTTCAAAGGAATTTTATTATCTTTTTTCAAAGGAGCATTTAGAGTAATATTTTATGTGTGTCTGTTTTTTTGTTACGCTAATGCGCATAATTTTTTTTGGCATTGCATAATGCATATGATTATTTTTATAAAATTTTGATTTTAATTAAAAGTAAAATTGTAGATGTCTTTTCTTCAAAAAAAGTATAGATGCCTAAAAAAATTATACTTAAATATATATATATATACACACACACACACACACACACACACACACACACATATATATATATATTGTAACAAACTATGCATATCTTTTTCTTATTCAAAAAAACTAAACATATCTGTTTCCATGACACCAACAATGTAACAAATATAATATCATATAATATAAATTCTTATGTTTTTCAAAGACACCAAAAATATGATATTCTTATAACGAAATTTGTTACAGAGTATAATTCAAATAGAAAAAACCAACTATTTTGATATTATTTATGTTATTATTTCAGACTCCTTAAATTGTTTCTCCTATTCAAATATTTAACAAGTCATTTATTTGATGATATAAATTTGTATTCATGTTACACAAAATAACGTTATTGAGTAAATATAGTACTTGTAAAAAAAATATCTTTTATTTTTTAACATTTTTAGCCTTCAAAAAAATATTTTAAACATTTTTTTTATTTATTATGTTAATTCATAATAAATTCAAAGTTTTGTACTCGTGAACTTAACTCAGTTGATTGGACCAATGCATAAATACATGCCAAGTCCGGGGTTCGAACCCCGGACACCATGAAAAAAATAAAAAAATTCACAGTTTATACAATATTTTGCCAAACAACATTTAACTTAAAAATAGCTTTAAAACTAAAAAAGCAAAGAAACCAAACAACTTTAGCTTTTTTCGTAAAGACCTTTATTTTAACTTTGTTTTGAAGTAACTTTCAAGTCGTAAAAAACCTTGGCCAAACGGTATCTAAGTTCAGATGGAAACACTGTTTCACTTTCTTCTTCATAAGAGGTCATTTTCTTCCTTTTTTCATGGTTCTGAGACCATGCATGACTTGAGTTGATTGATTTTTATGGCTGGAGGGGTTCATTTTTCGACACTGTTTCAGTTTGCCTATTCAAAGTTTTGCATTCAACCTAAAATATTAGACCTTACTTATAAAAAAAATAAATTATAGGGAATATTTTGTCTTGGCTTGGCCGTTTAGGATAGAGAATATTAAGTTCATGTGATTCGAAATGTTAATATGTTTGTTGATGATTATACGATGCGATATCATAACTTATTCCACCTCAATGTTTGTTTTGCTTTGATAAGTAATTTCATATTTTGTGTTTGCAGTAAGAGCAAACAAATGAGCAGGTGATGATGGAAAGGGAAATAGCACAAAAGAGGAAAATTTTATATATCTTCTAGATTGGGTAAGTTGAACTTCTTCTTTAAATTCTCTATTTTGAATTTCTTTCAATCTTCTTTAAATTAATATATTGTTTTTGGCATGTACATCAGCTTTGTTCTTTGTGTGCATTGAATTTCATCATGGTCTTAACTTAGCTTTCTAATATTTTTGTATTTGGTAAGTTTCAAGTTTCTATTAACAAGCATCATTTGTTGCATTTTTATTTGTCAAACATCTTCATTTGTTAATCCTAGCATGATGCATGTTAAGATTTTTTAAGCTATCATGTTGCCGTTTTAGAGGCTTAAAGCAATAAATATGATGTGTACCACTAAATTCATTAGATTGAAACAATATATGGATTGTGGTGAAGAATGTGAGTTTGAAAAAATTGGATTGAAACTATATATGGATTGTGGTGGAGAATGTGAGTTTGATAAATATGTGCATCCACCTGTATAATATTGCTATGGAACTTTCATAGCTTAAATCTCATGAAGACATTGGTGTGAAAAATTCATAGGTGTAAGCTTACTTATATGATGGCTACCGGGAAGACATTGGTATCGTTGAGGCTTTCAATAATGCAAATCTCAGAATCGCCAAAAAGCCTGTACCTGACTTCAGGTAAATAAATAGACTATATACCATATAATCATCATATTATCATGTCAATGCACTTTATGAGAGCATCTTGGTCATGGTTTCAATGGATATTAATTTCAGTTTCTATGATCGTTCATCTCCAGTTTACACTCAACCGCGATATTTGCCTTCGTCGAAGATGCTTGATGTTGATATCACTGATAGTGTTATCGGGGAAGGATGTGCGATTAAGGTAAATTATTTTCGAATCTGTTCGAAGAATGTGAGATTTATACTTTTCTTGACAAAGATGTCAAATATGATTAAGTGGATTTAATCGTGAGAAACTTTAATTTTTTCGGTTTCCTAGAATTGCAAAATCTTCCATTTAGTGGTCGGGCTGCGGTCTTGCGTTACGTTCAGAAAAACGAAAAAATTCAGCAAATTACATTCAGGAGCTGAAAGAAAGGAAATACATGAAAAACTTGATAAATGGTTTATGATACTTGATTTCTGTGGATTTGGTAAAGTCCCTTAAAGCGCATTTATAAAGAATGCAAATTTTTGTTGGATATTTCTTCAGCTGGTACCTCATCTAACTTTTTCTTACCACTTTAGGTTTAGGATCCATATGAGCCTTAATCTGTCATACTGCATTGGTTTCTTGGACCATGTCAGTATTTGCCAAGGCAATCCTTAGTCCTTTTTGGTCTATAAAAATTAGAACTTATTAAACCACCTTTCACATACATGTACTGTTAGCTAGGTCATTTATGGTCATGCTTGTGGTTGTGCTAACATATATCATGCTTACATATCAAACCATTATATTTACATATGTAAAGTTTGGTATTTGGTGCAGAAAATTCAGGTTTACACTTCTTTGACTTCTTTGCCAATTCAATCCTTAGAAAGGTTCTCTTTCTATTCAGAAGGGAAAACCATATGCATTTTCTCCTGGAAGACCAGAGTTCTTGATAAATTACAAATCAAGCTTGGAGTTCTTGGCTTTTCTAAAAGGTAGTAGTCATATCTCCTTTTAGTTAATCTCACTTTTCACCTTGATAAACAGAAATAAAGAAGAAAATGTGGCCTTAATGTGTCAAACAAATTTGTTAATTTAACAGTGTATTTTCTAGATTTATCGATACATGTCTAAGGGTATATATTCACTAATATATGTCATTTAATTCCATGCAAGACTACTGTACGTCCAGATCTGCTGTTGCTAAATTTCGATCTGAAGCAATCTATACCGAGTTCATGAAGCAATGGAATTGGAAACTTAGAGAGTATTTTGCTTTGAGGTGATTCTTATCTTTAAGATTGTCATAACTTTATAAGAATACCTGAATTATTAGTGATATGGATCTCATATCTTCAATTGCCTCAGGTTTCAGGAAATAGCAGGGTCTTTAGATTCTATGTTGACAACTTCCAGTCCTGTCCCCGTTCAAAATTTAGATCATGGCAAAGTAAATTATCAGGACTTAAGGCTAAAATCAAATGGCTTTGTTGGAGTGTTTGAGATTGCGCTGGAGAGAATAAAATGGTTGTGTCGTAACTTGCTGGCAGGTTTGGTCTTTATTTTCAACAACAGCTTGGAGAGCTAGGAAGTAATTAAGACTAATTTTCAAGCAAAAAGAAGAACGCTATATTAGAAAGAAGAAAAATATGATATGAAGTGAAGAAATGATGGGTAGAGTTTTGAGGGTTTTAATTTTTCTTTTTATTTTTCTTTGTTTGAAGAAAGAGTTTACGAATATGGTAATGAGTATTCATTTCATCATTGTCAATTTAGAGATACTTTTATTTTCCTGCTTGACTGCTACTCATTTTGCTCTTCATGAACTCCTATACTCTAGCCTGTATGGTACTTGAATGTATAATACTTTGGACTTACCCTTAACTCTAATCCAAAACTACTTGAAAATGTTGTTTCTTTGGTTCATTTTGTGTCATGCGAATGTAATCGTAATTTGCACATCATTGGTTCCTTCTTCGGTTCCAATTAGTTTAATCTTAATTATTATGTTGTTTTCCCGATCTCATGAACAAAATATATGCTATTTTCATGAATCAAGACCTGGTAAAGCTTTGATAAATATTTCTAATGTTTGTGCAATATTCCTTAATTTGCTCATTTTTCCTTTGAAACAATTTTTTACAAAATACGTTTTACAACCCGTGCGAAGCACGGGTTTGTAACTAGTTTAATATAAATAAAAAGATTCGAATGTAAATGATTTATTTTTTATGGGAAAGAAATTCATATCATTTCATTTCATTAGATAATAAGTAATTGATATATAGTGGGACATCAATAAACAATTGGGAACTGGTGTTTAATTGAATTGTGTTATTTCATGAGCGACCTCATTTGCTTTTCTCTGACTAAGCTCAACCACTAAGTTGTGAAAAGAATTGCTAAAAACTTGCCTACGATAGTACAATACTAAATTATGCTACCAAACTCAGTTTGTGTTTGCTTCCACCGTTGAAAGCATCTACCATTATTTTAAAATCAAGCGAGAAATTGATACCTTCAAAACCCAACTCAGCGACCCATTGCAATGCTTGAGAAATACACATTGTTTCGCCTAACTCAACCAAACATAATGGAGAGAACAATTTTGTTCTCGCAAGGAAAAAGCTACCATTGGATTCACGAATGCACATTCCTATATCAACTTTATTAAGATCGTATGAGAAAGATGCATCAACATTGCATTCATATCCAAACTAACGCATATGTTGTGACATGAGGAAAAAGAGGATTATTGAGAATTGAAAGTGCAGTATGCAAAAAAAGATATAAATTTTGAATCAAATATATATATTTTTTGAAATAGAATCAAATATAAATAATTAACTACCTTATTTAGTTCATTATCGTATATATTTTTATCATTTCCTCTTCACCAGACATATTCATATGACACTAACAACCTCCATGCACATTTTGGATTTAAGTTTTTTTTCTTTTCTTTATGACACATTTGGTAAGTTCATTCCCTCTTTATCCAAAAGAAAAGAGTGAAAACCGCTGAAATCCATCATTGTGTCTGCCCAACAATTACTCAAAAGATATAATTGAAGCAATATATATTATGCACTGAAATAAAGAATTATGACGCTATATTTGCATGGAAACAGTGAGTTCCAATCATGATTCTGGTGGTATTGCCATGCATGGCTCTTCTTCTGTCAACCTCACTTTTTAATCAACCCAAAGTTTGAGTGTAATAATATCCCACATACTGCCCA
Organism: Medicago sativa; assembly: GCF_051527215.1. NCBI lineage: Eukaryota > Viridiplantae > Streptophyta > Magnoliopsida > Fabales > Fabaceae > Medicago > Medicago sativa. The sequence continues at coordinate 28,813,625 of NC_140756.1, read as the reverse complement.
TTTTATCATACAAGGAGTTTTCTGCAGTTTTTGCAGCACCTTTCAATGACCCATCACTTTCATTCTAATATGAAGGTATAGAGAATAGAGACAATTTTGTTTTGGTTAAAAGTACTACCTGGCTATGTATTTCACGCTAAGATACTGGCGGTGCTAGTGGGACCTGCATTATTCTTCTTGATAGCCGCCCGATTAGTGTTATCCGTGGCGTCGGTTGTAATAACTAACACCTCAATTTCCATAGTTCATGCATGTTGTTGTCAATTCTATTAAACTCACATCAACACTATGATTTATGGAATAAAATTAGGGCCATACTAACATTTTATATATCCTAATGACACATGTTATTCCACAAATATTAAGTATTTATTCGGAAAAAATAACTTTTAAAATTTTGAGAAATAAATTGGCATAATTTTCAATACATAATTTTTATCTTATTAAAGCATATTGTATGTTAGCATTTTTCATAAAATTAAGGGTTATATATGTTTTCGATCCCTATAAATATGCTAACTTTTTGTTTTAATCTTCCTAAAATTTTTGTTAGACTTTTAATCATCAAAAAGTTTTTCATCACCACTTTTGGTTCTTACTTTTTACTCAACTCATGTCTAACATTCATAGTTTTTAATGAAATTTTCTAGAAATTGGTAGAATATTATGACAATCTCTCTCACAATTTTTTGAATTGTTTGACTAAAGATGAATTAACTATGAATTATTATGTTTTTCATGCTTAAAAATTTATATTTAATTTGTGTTTTGTTAAAAAAAATCTAATATCTTTTTAGAACGATTGTCAAAATATTCTACATATTTATGAAAAATTTCATTTAAAAGTATAAAGATTAGACATGAGTTGACTAAAATATAGGGATCAAAAGTAGTGTTGGAAAACTTTTGAGGGACTTAGAGTCTAACAAAAATTTTAGGGGACTAAAACGAAAAGTTGATATATTTATAGAGACCAAAAACATATTTAACACTAATATTAATAGCAATCAATAATCAAAAAGTCAAATAAATCAGGGACAATAAAAATACGATAAAAAAGAAAAAAACGAAAATCATGATATTTGTTTATCCAATTCAATCCAAATTGATATATGTCGAAGATATCAGCTCTCCAACCCACCATTAATGAATTTCTTATAAAGTGATACAAGTGTTATAAGATATTAGTCATGACGGAGCATCATATGATGTTTTAGGCTATGCTTTTAGTTATTTTCTTTACATTTGAAGACAAATAAGAGGTGGTCATTTAGAGGAGTTGTCTATGGTTTGAGGAACATTTTGTATTGTTTTCGTTCAAGTCTTTGAAATTCAATTTATTTCCTACTCATGCAACTCCATAAGTGTTTTAAGTCTTTTTATTGAAAAATCATGTAAATCTGCAAAGCAAGACACCATATAAAGAATCAAGGGATATGAAGAATGAAGACCAATGATTCTTAAAAGCTCTTTGAAAGAAATACAAGTTGGGGAAATTCATCTCAAGTTCCAAGGCATTTCAAGATGAAAGAATGCTTGAAGAAGGACGAAAAACTATAGAATTTGCATCCTGGATTTTGTCTCACGCGCCTTTGCGCTTTGGACAGATCCGGGGAATGCCTCATGTGCCCCAGGACATGCACTTCTGAGTGGGAAAAATCCATTTTTAGCCTTTTTTTAAGTTGGATCAGAGGAAAAAGCTAGTTTTCATCTCTTAACCTAGAAGTAATGATGCTTTTAAATGGAGATCTTTGCACACATTTTAAATCATTAAGAAAGTTGGTGGTACAAGGCAAGGGTCAAACATCCAAAAATTCAAGGCGGTGCTTTCTCCTTCTCTTGTTCTTTGGGTATATTATTCTTTTCTTTTGTAATGATGTTTGTTACCATGTGTAACTAAACCTCTATTGATTAGGGTTCCACGATAAACATCTACTTATTTGTTGATTCAATTAATAAAAGTTTCAATTTATTTTATGATTTATGTAGCCTAATTTAATTTGTATATGTTTCGAATATTATAATGTTTTTCAACTAGCGGTCAATCTGATCTCTAGGTTAAGGTATATGACTTACTATCATCCGCCTGAACAAAAGCATAAGTAAATTGCTTATTTTCTAATTAAATCTTTTAATTGAATATGAGTATGATTGTTAGGGTTATGATTCATCTTTACAGGAAGTCAAAAGTATTGCTCTTGTCTAGACACATATGTTAGAACTTCCAACCATTACATTATTGGGTCATATTAGAACTTTCTTTTGTCAAGGCTAGGTCATAACAAATAGTAACTTGAATTAATTCCAATAAAGAATGTAGAGAGGATTCCAGGAAACCCTAATCATCGTTAATCTTCTAAATCAAACAAACCTAATCTCGCATTGTGCAAGATGAATAAAAAATTGCAAACCAAAACCCTATTTCTCTTTAATTTGTTTTATAAGCAAATAAGTTCTGTTAATTGCTTCTTTGAATGACAATTCATGTGGAGACGATAACTTACTACTTTATTACTTGTTACAATTTGGTGCACTTGTCAATTCGTCCATCAATTAGCCTTATCAATAATCCTAATTTCAATATTTTACTAAGTATATTCCTTTTAACAAGAAACTCCATATTAAACTGTCCAAAATGTTTAAAATGTTTTTCAACCCAAGATTCTACCACAAAATCACTTAATTATAATCCTTTGACTACTTAAGAATTGCCTATTTTGATGAATCCTAATTTGCTTCACTCTTGCATAATGTTAGAAAGGAAAACCAATGTCTTGTACATATAGGCATTATTTTGTTTGCCTTGCGCTTCAAGAAACTGCATTGTTCTCCATCAAACTTGTCGAGCAAGAAAACAAAACAAGTGAATAAATTGCATTGTTCGTCATGCGTTTCAAGAAATAATCTTGCGACCCGTCAGACTTGTTGAACAAGAAAATCACCTTGCTTTTCAGCTTTCTTGAGAACATAAGTAGCGACGACTTAGGTGTAAAAATGCCTCACATTTTCAATAGAATGCTCCCAAAACAATTTTGAGTCACACATAATTCTCCACCTTAACTCTAGATCACTAGTGATGTCAATTTAAACATCAATCACGTTGTTATTTGTTCTTGCATCCAACTACACTTTGTAATCCTACAAGATTCACCTTTACATATTCAATCATCAGAATGTCTTCCGTCATCTTGACAACTGAGAACACAAGTAGCGGCTTTGGAGTCTAAGAGAATGTCGAAAACAACACCGAGTCAATGTTTCAAGACCACAAGAGAGAAACATCGCACCGTCATCCAAAAGCATGTTTCTTGTTGACAAAGATGAGCTTAACAGCAGGGTAAGAGAGTCATGTGAGGACTATGGTGGAGTGTTTTGATCTTAACCATCTATTTTAATCTAAATGCTGATAATTACTCCTCTCACTCTCACATAAGAAAGAACTCTCTCTCTCTCTCTCTCTCTCTCTCTCTCTCTCTCTCTCTATCTCTATATATATATATATATATATATATATATATATATATATATATATATATATAAGAGTAAAGTCATTAACAATCAATGTGAGAATATCATTCACACTTGAATAACAACACGCAAAGCCGAGGCCAATAAATGAATATGAAAACAAACTAAATATTTGTAGAAATCTCCCATAAAAAATAGAAACATTCAAGGAGATCGACCGTATTCTATCCATAAGTTGTACTCGATCCAGCAGTAATTATTATAGAATCGTACCATAAGTGCAGCCTATGGTGCTTCATAGAGTAACATTTGTTGAACAAGACACTTGGACAACTATTATATGCATATATATGAAAACATCTTTTTTTTTAGTAATATATGAAAACATTTTCTTGCACTAAAAAAAATATTTATATAAAAAAGTAATAGTAAACAAAGATGGATAAGATTTTTTTTAGACTAATCTTTTGGAAAGTCTTTGTGTTGCACCTCTTTTAAAATGTAATCCTCGTAAGTAGGGGTGGGAACAGGTCAGGCCGTCCGACAGGGGCCTATGGCGTAGCCTATTTAAAGCCTAGCTCGGCCCAGCTCGTTTATTAACAAGGCCAGACTTAAGCTTTTTATAAGGCCTATTTAATTAAACAGGCCAGGCTAAGGCTTGCAAAAAAGCCTATTAAGCCTATCAGGCCGGCCTATTAAGCTTTTCATATATAATATATATTCCATTATTGATATTTTTGAAGTTTTTTTTTTTCATAAACATAAGCGTTCATATGATTGGTTATTTAGCAGCTGATACATTGGTGTGATTAGACCTTCGTAAGAATTCATTATTTAGTAGCAAACATATTTGTGTGCTTTAGGCCTTAATAAGTTTTGACTTATTTAGGAGTAGGCTTACATGTGTTGTCAGACATTAGCATAAAATAGGCTTTTAAATAGGCTTTCAGGCTTCATCAGGCCGTTAAAAAGGCCAGACCAGGCCTCGAAAATGAGCCTATGACGGGTAATAGGCCAGGCTCAGACCTATAATTTTTGAAGTAGGCCAGACTTAGGCCTTACAAAGCCCGGCCCGGCCTAGCCCATTTCCACCCCTACTCGTAAGTTTAATTCAGTTGATAGAGATGTTGTATATTATATGCGGAGCTCGGGGCTCAAACTCGAACTCCGAACATCCCACTTCTCAACATTTAAAATGTGTGAGTCGTAGACATTAGACTTCTTGACCCAAAAAATAACTTGATATCCCTCAAAAATAAAATAAAAAACCGGATAAAGCATCAAATTTTCACCCTAAAAATCAACGATACATTGAACTTGACTTGGACACCCATGTGTTTCTGCAGTTAGCCTGAAAACACGGGCTTATACTCCATATCAAATAGTTAATGGATATATATATATATATATATATATATATATATATATATATATATATATATATATATATATATATCACCTTTTTTTAGAGGAAATATCTAGCTACTATGTTGGTTAATTAATTTTTATAGTTTCGTACTGCATGTGTAAGTTGTTTGTTGATTATTTTAGATATGCAAGAATTTGTCTCAAGAAATCAAAAAATATTATTACACACGTTATATGGTTGTTGTTTTCTTCCACCCATGTAAAAATCTCGGCATTGGAATCCCTTCTTTAAGCCCTGATCTCGAACTACAATAGATAAGGCTATTTATTTTTAAGCAATTTCCACAACTCAAGTACAAATTATCTATCTATAGAAAAATACAATTATCTATATAGAAAAATACAATTATCTATCCGTGGCAATAAATATAAACTGTCTATCAAATTAACAAAGTAGTTAAATGCTAATGATTTTAGCAAGAATTGTATTTAACTTATGATCAAATTCCTAATTATACTACGATTTTCTCTATATCCAATTTTCAACGGTAAATCAAGTTCTTCTTCTAGTTAGTGTAAATTGAAATTCATATTTTTTTTTAATTCCCTACATCTTTAATGGATTTTCAGCTACCTTATAGGAGTGATCCAATAAAATGCATACGTAACTGTGTCTGCACACATGCATGATACATTTACTTCATAGTAAGAGGTGTGGATTCGTCATAAAAAAAAAAAAAAAAAAATCCTTGAAGAGAAAGAATTAGTTAGTTACTAGTTAATAGTTAGTTACAAGTTACTTCATAAGAGTATTTGTAGGGGTATGGGTTAATGGTTTGGTACTTCGGGTAACATGTATTCAAATGTGTAAACCCTCAAACCAAACCCTTTCATAAAACTTGTTAATTTTTTTTTTTTTTATAATATAGTTTAAGATTTTTATATTAATCTTGAAGTGTTTTAATTAAAATTTTAGTGTTAAAATTTATCGTAAATGTTGAAGTTTTCATGAAATATATATTCAAAAAAAATGAAATATATATATATATATATATATATATATATATATATATATATATATATATTGTAAGTAATAACAAAGTCATTAGAAACTCACATGTATAAGTGGAGGAGTCGGTGTTCGAATCCCGTTTAGGGTGTTCAACTATGAAATATAAATAATATTTATTAATTATATATTTGTTGATAATTTTTTTGAAAAACATGTCTAATTACTTGTTGATCCAACCCAAAAAAAATGCAGGCTTTCTTAAAAAAAAATCGGGTTTGACACAAAAAGTGCAGGTTTTTACCTAACTCAAAGCAATAATATTTTTTTAAAAAATTCAGTATCTAATTCAAGAATCGACTAAGCCGAGGACATTAATCACACCGCCCACTTGCAGAGGACCCATTTAAAGCCATAACAAAGCTCTGTATAGACTTAGCCTACCGAAATTGATATTAGAGGAATCGAACATGAGACCTAGAGAGAAGTACACTCTAAAATCTCAAATCAACCACTAGGTCAACCCTAAATGGGGCCGTGCGCGACTTCTACGTGCCAATAAGCCAAAAAATTTCTTCCTTCTTCTTCATTCAATCACCACAACTTCTCTCTACCCTCGGCCAATGAAATTTAATACAGATTTAGCCAAAATCAAACCAAAGCAACCCGTAAACACTCTTTAAGTATCTCATGATCAGATTATTATTTTTTTCAAATTGCCGTCCATATGTATGTGTAAGTATCAATGTTACTGTCTTGTCGAATATTTGTGTATCTATTGATGCTCATAATTTGTCTATAACCGTTTGTGATGGCTGCTTCACACTATCTTCAAACTTTGGCTTTCATTTTCAAGCTCAAAGTTTTGTCCTCCACGCTTAAAAACAGTTCCCTTGCCGACTATCACTATCAAAATCTTGTGGTTGAAAATGCTCCACGTGTTGAAATCCTGTTAATTAATTATAATACAAGAAACATCTCCAAATTAAGGGACTCGTGTAATGGAGTTCACAAAGCAAGGGAGGGGCACTCACCCTAATGCATGCAAGATATTGAATTATACGAATAAAAGGACAATGTACATGTCAATGTCTACACGTACGTACCACGTCTCTTTTTCATCATATATTATTGACTATACCATTAAGAATATGTTTCAATTTAACATATGCTTATCATGAAAGTACCCTTTCCTAAGTTCTTTTCCGTTTTCATTTTAGACAGCATTTGATTCCTGTTTTTCAACATCAAAATCAGATTACGAATAAACTATATGAATAGTATTTAAGAGGTGTGACTCATATATTAAATGTTTTTTAGATTTTAATTTGGATAAAGATGTGATGTTAGTACCTTTTAAAAGATGTGTATCTTGGGAGTGTGAATATGCCGGCCCTAGTTTTTTTATTGAGAGAAACTCCAATTTCTCTTTAAGTTTTCGTTCTCTTTCACTCATCGAGGAGGGTTGGTTTTAGGTCATTTTTTGACCTAGAATCACCCCTCTGCATCCTTTTTTTCCTTTTCTTTCAATCTAAATAAGTGATTTCCTAATAAATCAAGTGTTTTCTTTTGTGTTTTTACGTGATTTCGTCGTCTGAGTGCGGCGTTGTATTGTTCGTCGTCTTGTGCGGCGTTGTTTGATTTCGCGTCTTGTTGCGGTGTTCGTTTGTTTCATATTGAAAGATCAGCTTCAGTCAATCACAGATTCAATCGATGATTTGGACGTCAACGTTGCAGATTCGGAAACATGGATATTCTGATGATTTAGATTTCATCATATTTTTTGTAGGCATTTTGCCGTTATATGCTATTAACTTGGATGTTGTGAATTTGTTCACAGATTCATCTTTTACGTTTTTAGCGATGTTGATTCTGATGCATTCTATCAATTTGAATGAATGAATATTGTTTTATTTTTGTAAAAAAAAAAAAAAAAGCCTTGATCATTAGCTCGTTATTGTTCGCACAATGCTCCCCAAATTTTCGAACAAATGATATAGTTATGTGGATAAGTATAATAATAAATTGATCTGAATTTGCTAACCATTAATACTTTAGTGTGTTGTTGTAGCCATGAACCACTTCGACATTCATTTGTCTAGATTCTTTGGGAGGTTTGTAAAGAATGAATTTTCTAAAATTTATCCCTAAATTTTGGTTTCACTATGGATCTTAATGGTATCATAAGTTCAAGCTGGTTTATTTGCAAAAATAATCTTTGAAGATTAATTTTCAGACAAACATAATATAAATAGGCGTAAACACGTTCAACAATTGAATATAAATTGGTTCGGTTTTATTTACTTAAAATTAAAACTAAATCCTAACCCCTAAACTCTAAACTCGAATTTTTTTTAGTTGAAACATTTTTTTTTTGAGCAATTAGTTGAAACATTAAAACAATATAGTTTGACTCATCACCTAAACCTTAAAACCGAATAAATGTTGGTACAATTTTTTTCTTTTAGAAGTTATCGAACTCAGTCTCATCAAATTAACAATTTTTTATTAAAAAGAATGCTAATTTTTTTTTTTTGACAAAAACAGAATGCTAAATAATTACCAACCCGTCATTTGTTTAAGCTTATTATACGTTTACACCCGTTTTAAACTGCAACTTATATTTTTATTTAAATTTGAGAAATGACTATGTAAAATGTTTTTATTGATGGAGCAAGAATTTAGTCGAGGTTTAACTAATGTCACCGAGTGTGTTTTCCTTTTCTTCAGGTGATTAACGATGAAGGATGAATTATGTCTCTCACTTATGGGTTCCCTAATATATCTAGCAAAGCATTATGTACGGTTGTTTTTGGAGTTTGGAGTTTTGGAGCTACACTAAAAAATTCATAAATAAATATAAAGACGGAAAGGTAAAGATATAAGAAATGTGAAATAAGCTTGTTTTATTGGTTGACTTTCTTTAATTAGAGTGTACAAACCGATTATTTATAGCAAAAACTATTCTTATTAGTTAAGGATGGAAAAGAGTTGAGTCGAATGTGTCTAAGCTTGACTTGATAAAAGTTGGTTCGGCTCACTTATGGGTTCTCTCTCTCTCTCTCTCTCTCTCTCTCTCTCTCTCTCTCTCTCTCTCTCTCTCTCTCTCTCTCTCTCTCTCTCTCTCTCTCTCTCTCTCTCTCTCTCTCTCTCTCTCTCTCTCTCCCTCTCCCTCCCTCCCTCCCTCCTTTGACCTCAAGTGTAACATGAGAGAACTAGGTGAGCGTTCTTACTTCCAGGGAATTACTATGCGGCTTGAAATCCAAAAGCAACAACAAAAAACGACAATGGAGGCAAAATTCTTCCATTGTGTGGCTCAACAACTCGATAACTTTCAAGAGATACACATTGGCATTTAATTTGCCTCTGCTGTGTTGACTATACCAACCTTGAATCAATAACTAGTTCACCAAATATCCCAACCTAATTGGTCTAAAGTTCAAAGCTTCAAGATGGAAATTATTCAGCAATTTTCCCAGGGAAACAACTCATTTCACCGATTGGTGGCTCTCCGTAAAAGATACCATGTTTTTTGCTTTTACAAGTGGGAGCTTACCAAAACAATCTGCAAAATAAATTAGCTGTCAATACATTTACTCTTTTTAGGGTCTCCTTCAGGTTTTATACTATGCCTCTAAAACCAACGAAAAAATATGAAGTCGAAAAGTATAGAAGAACGGTTTCTAAACATAAAGAGACAAAAAGAAATTGAAGAAAAACATGAAAACTCGGAAAATGATTATTGAAGAAGCATGATTTCATTGAGATTGACACACATCCATGATCATTTGTGAGAGAGCAGGTGAAGGAAGATTTAAAGTGAAAGATGAAAAAAAAAAGTTTAAAAATTAGATGCACAAGCGCAATTTTTTTTATATTATCAATAAAATTTAGACATAAACGAAATTTTTCGAGGTTTAAGTAGAGAAAATCCTCATATAATCATGTCCGACTCCATTACATACATATTCTTTGGGCAATACAAACAACTCAAAATCTTACTTTGGACCCCTCAAAAACTTCAATAGTAATATAGTATATTTTACTTTCTAACAAAAAAAAATCATTTTTGTATAGTTGATTTTTTGTCTTTTTACATGTCTATCCCTATTTCTTATAGGATGCACAAATACACTTGATCACATCACATGCATAAATAATATCTATTTAGATATAAACAAATAATTGAAAAGTTGTCAAAGAAAAAAATAATTAAATAATATATATTTTTGAAATAATTTAATGATGTGTATTTTACAAGTTTCTATCTAAATGATTTTAATTTGAGGTTGCGAGTATATAAGTATTTCAAAGGGAGATGAGTGTTTTTTTTTTTTTTTTAGGGAAAAGGGAGATGAGTGTTCTCGACTTCCTAATACGTACTTTTTTAACATTCATTATTTTATTTGATGACATTTATGTGATTTTCACATTTTAGTAATAGATATCAAGTAAAGTGATGAAACATACATAAATTTCATCAAATAAAAAAATTAAGTACTCATTTTGTCCCTTATTATAAGCACCTATGACTAATTTCATACTACATATTAAGAAAAGCTGGTAATTTAGTTAATGTGTCTAGTTTGTGTGTGAAAATTACTAAATTGTCATTTGTTTGTATGTGTCTTTAATTTGATTTTTCATATTTCAATACAAGTTAGTAACATTAAATAGGGATATGTTTAAGAAAAAAAATAAATGCACATAGTAATTTGTAAAGGAGCGATATTTATATACTAGACTTTTTTTTAAATGGAACTTATAACTAGGGACCGAGAAGTATAAAAGAGTGTTTTAGAGAGGGTGTCCAAGCATTTCTCTTTGGAAAATGCTTACATGTGCCTCAAAGGCACATGTTAAGGATGCCAAAAGTGAAAATTGTGTATTGAAAATAGTCTAAATTTATTCCTCAAAACATTGATAATTAATTTTTCTCATTAAATATTTTTTATTTAAAGTATTCTTAACATATGCTCTTAAGATAGACGTTAGCACGACCCTTTCTCTTGTTTGATGGGATGCACAAGAGAGAGTGTGTGTGATACTCCAATAAAAATCTATCTCCTGATGATAGACAACCTGCCTGCAAGTCTAATCTGACTCTAACCTTTGCCTTTCCCTTTCACTTTTAATTTCTCTTATTGCCTTGCAGAGGGTAATTTCTTGACTTTTTCATACACTTTATTTCCTTTATTCTTTTCACCTTCAAACTTACTTAAAACAACCTATGGCTCTCCATTCTCCCACATAATTAATATCCCCCTTCACTCTCTCTCACACACACTCACACATCAACATGCACACAATAATATATATTTATATATTGTCAAAGAATGAAACTTATATATAAATCATCACCAATAATATAGCCTTTACAATATCAAACTAACATTCACACTATGACAGATCCTCAATCAAATCTTTTTGATGAATGGTTCAACTTCATGCTCCTCAACCCTCATCATCACCACTCTTCTTCTTCTCATCAAACCAACATGTTTAATCATCAACCCTCCTCCTCATCCTCCACCATGAATCCTCCTTCTCCTCCTCTTAGAGAAGCTCTTCCTCTCATTAACAAACTAAGCCTCATAAATCATCAACAACAAAATGAACCCTCAAACATTTTTAATACTCAAACAATAGAAGATGAATTAGAAGACAAGAGAATGGAAAGGCATGGATATAATCATGATGATGATGATGATGTTGATGATGAAAGTGTTACTGTTGCACTACAAATAGGGCTTCCTAGTAATTCTTCTTCTGATCTTGGATCAAGGATGGTCTCATCAAATTGCATAGAAATGGCTGAAAAAGAAGAAGTTAATATGATTTCTGAGCAACAACCTTTGGATAAATTGAACAACAAGGGTCAGTATTGGATTCCAACACCTTCTCAAATTCTCATTGGTCCTACGCAATTCTCTTGTCCTGTGTGCTCTAAAACTTTCAACAGATACAACAATCTTCAGGTATTTAGATCTTGAAAACTATGCTTTTGAGGTGTTGGCAATGGCATCACAACCTTATTGCCATATTTTCCTAACTGCATCTAAAACCATGTTTTTACTTCTGTTTTTTCTTGTTCTCTATATAATTTTTCCCCTAAATTTAGAAAAGAAAATGAAAAATTGCATTAATATGTGTATCAAGAATCATAATGGTTTTTTTGTCTATATCCCTTTTGCATGTTTTTTTTTTCCTTTTTGTTAGTTTCAAATATCTGAACTTGAGTACTATTTGATCTGCTCAGACTCAGCAGTACACTTTAATTATGTTGTGTTTTCTATAAAAACAAGAAACTATTCTTTCAACAAGTCTCTCTAATTATTCTACTTTTATGTCACCTAGAACACTGTGCTGCACCAGTACTGCAAATCAATGAAAACAATGTTTCTCTCACTATTCAGATGTTTCTCTTCAGAAAACTGAACTCCACTTCAACTTTTTCAGAGCACTGCATATATAGTACTAGAAAACATATAGATTACTGATAAATATGTCTGTGATAAGATCATATATGGAACCTTTAATTGATGTCTGAGAAATAAAGAAATTGTTTTATATTTGAACAAAATGAACCCTTTTGTAGAAATTGTTCTAATTTTTTGTTATTGCTAACTTGTCTTTATCATGGAAATTAGAAATATAATTTTTTTTTAAGAAGAAGAAGAATTAGAAATATAATTAAAACCTTGGATGGAAATTAAACAATGTTAACTACAATTCAAATTTTCTGTCCTACTTTTTTATTATTCACACAAAACTTTCCAAATTAGCACATGAATATGAAGGAGGGGCCAAAAATACTAATACTTGGTTTTCTATTGTGTCTGTCTTCAATTTTATGGTTATCATTAGATAGTTTCTTTAGTTACTGTTTTTTGGTTTTTATTTTTTATTTTTTTAGGAGAAGGTAGTGTTCTTTTTTTTTGGTAATGTTCTTTTGTTACTTTCTTTTTTTAGGGAAGTTTGAAACCACCATTCCTTGAATTTTTATGTGCATCTTATGTATATGTTGAGTAAAACCCAAATATACAATCATCATAATTTCTCTTTCTGCAAAGCTTTTGTTTTTGCATAATTTCCAAATTTGTACGTTAGTTGCAAATGATGAACTTATTGTAAGTAAGTTTGGTGAAGGAAAAACTCATCACTAATTCACGGTTTGATTTTGTGACAAGAAAATTAGAGAGAAATCTCATTTTTGTATCACTAGTTTTAGTGATTCTCTCTCTGCAGAGATGGACACAATACTATTGAGGATAATTCTAAGCTCCCATGGTTATGTCTAAATTATAGAAGTATAATCTGAAAAATAAATATGGAAGACATGACTTTATATTTAAGTTAGGTTTTTTTTTTTGAAGGAATATTTAAGTTAGGTTGTCATTGTCAAAAAATATTTAAGTCAGTTATTTTATTTCTTTCCTCTTCAAAAAATAAAAAAATTTGTTATTTCTTTTATAGGTTTAAGTCTCCCATGGTTTATATATTTTATTTATTTCTCTTTTTATGAATGATTATGCCATTATGGGTGCCATAGAGTCGACTTGAGAGTAAATTATTATTAATGTAATTTTAATTAATAATAACTAAAAAGATTATGGTTCAAACACTACTAGTTTCATGATTTAATTTTGTAACAAGAAAACTAAGGAGGGGTTTTATTTTTTCACTAATTTTTTTTTGCATTAATTTAATTAATTTATTTTTTTGAAATAATTTAGTAGTTAATTGATGGGTGCATCTTTATGGATTTTCAGATGCATATGTGGGGACATGGATCTCAATACAGAAAGGGGCCAGATTCTCTAAAAGGATCACAACCAACAGCAATGCTAAGGCTACCATGCTATTGTTGTGCACCAGGTTGCAAGCATAACATTGACCATCCTAGAGCAAAGCCTCTCAAAGATTTTAGAACTCTTCAAACACATTATAAGAGAAAGCATGGTATAAAACCTTATATGTGTAGAAAATGTGGCAAATCATTTGCAGTGAAAGGTGATTGGAGAACACATGAGAAGAATTGTGGCAAAATATGGTATTGTTTGTGTGGCTCAGATTTTAAACATAAAAGGTCTCTTAAAGACCATATTAAAGCCTTTGGTTATGGTCATGGTGCTTTTGGTATTGATTGCTTGCAAGAAGAAGATGAAGTAGGGTCAGAAATTGAACATGATGGTGGAAGTTCAATGTGACAAATTGGAAAAAAAAAATTATGGTGATGATGAATCCTTATCCAGCATCACCATACTATGAAGCATTGACACAATAATTTGAAAAAAGCTAAATAATTGAATGTAACCACATGTAGCTGTGTTGGATACTCGCTAATGTACCAGACACCGAATCCACTTTCAATCCGAGGTGTCTATGTAATATAGCATATGTATTAGTTAAACTGTCTATATAAATGAGTTTCTTTGTTGATCTGTTTTTTGTGTTTTTTCTTGTGTTTCTTGTTCATTATTTATGATGTAGAACTTATCAACTTCAATTAATTGTGTACTATTTTAATTATGATTTTACTTCCATGAGGATGAAACTACAGTTCTTGTAAGTTTGCATAAATCCCTCACTGTTAAATTTATGACTATGTTTGACCATAATTAATGCAGTCATTCAGGAAATTTATTCTTTCTTTTTTTATAGAATCTGGAAATTTGTACTATAAATATGTGTTGTGATTTGTGAACAGTTTTGTATCTAGGGTTTGTGGCTGAATTCGAATGAGAAAATTCACTCTTATATACTGTTTTTAATGAGATCAATAGGTCCAAATTGAGGGTTAAGGTTAAGGGTATTATAATTATGGGTTTTGCAATCAAGTGTTTCAAGAATAATGTTTAAGGAATGTATAAAAGGAAACTTGGTCTTTAAAGTATAAGTCAAATATGGTTCATACTAATAACTACATCATTACACATTCAAAATTTACTTCGTTTGATTCCTTAAACAATATCCTACGATCATTTGTTAGCATTTTCCTATCATTTTATATAATATATGGTTAGTGACAAAGTATACTCCCTCCCTCCTCAACCATACATTAATTGTCACACATTCCTAAAAAAAAAAATTAATTAATTGTCACACATGTTTATATCACACATTAAAAAATAGGGTTAAATAAGTTTTTCGTCCCTATAAATATATCAATTTTAATTTTAATCCCTAAAATATAAAATGAGATGTTTTCATCCTAAAAAAAAATTGTTTTGTTTTTGGTCCCTAATGGATATAATTATGACATGTTTTTGAACATAATATGAATATATAAAAGTTGAACATAATAAACGGATATAACATGGATACAATTTGAACATAATAGAGTTATAATCTTGGCATTCATATGAACATAAAGTGGTTGTATAAGGACCAAAAACAAAATAATTATTGTTGTAAGGATGAAAACATCCAGTTTAATTTTTTAGGGACTAAAATCAAAATTCGCTATATTTATAGCGACGGAAAACTCATTTAACCCTAAAAATATATATATATATAATAATAACAAAAGAAATCGAATTATCAAATTAATCTTCTTAAGCCAATGAAGGTTGACTATGTTGGTAAGGAGTTGACTCGCATGCAAGGTCCTGACTTTTAATCTCATCACTGATGTGAGAATCTTTTTCGTGGATGATCTATAAATATCTCTTTAAACGCTCTTTGAGCCTTGAGGCTTATCTCTTACTTAAGTATTGGTTTACATATTCACCATCGACATAAATATAAAGTGAAAGATATTAACTTGAAGGTTGTGCACATAATATTAATTTGGAGTATAATTAAAAAAAAAGTAATTACAGATGTGTCTAATATTGATCTCTCAAAAATTTAGCTTGATAGCACAAAACTTAAAAGAAAAATCAAAATGAAAATAGAAAGTTGTCAAGTATAACTCCAATAAAAAAAATCACCAAAGAATGAATGAGGGTGTGGTAAGAAAAATGAGAGTTGATTGGTGTAGTTAAGTGTACATAACTCATAACTAAAGAAGACAATTTTTTTGGCCAACCATGTTATAGCTGATATCACCACAAGTGCACGCTTTTATCATCATAATAAAATATTGATCTCACGAAGACTTGTGAATCTCATGATTGCCCTTTTCTCTGCTAAGTATGCAAATGAAGAAAATATTTCTGGATTTTAATATTAAGGCAAGATGATAATAAAATGATTTTCGAACATGATTTGATTTTGTTTTAAAAATATGCAATGATAGAAAGTATATCAGAATCATTGAAGTTCATAGTTATAACGAACAATTCAAATACCATTCATTTCATTTACCTCGCAAATACATGTCTAAGGTGATATAACAATTTAGAAGAAAGTGCAGAAACTTGTATGTGAGTTTTCACGGTTTTAGAGGAAATTGAGAGAAATAGAAAATTGAAACAAAACTCTTAACTTGAGAGTAATGAATCTCATGTTGTTATTTACAACTGATCATAGAGTATTTATACACAAAGCCATGTAACAAACTCTATAACAAACCTAGAGTTACTTAACCAACAAGCTAACTAGTTAGTTGTTACTTGACTCACAAGTTAACTAGATAACTAACTCAAATGGAAAGTTCTAACTAATTAAATTTAACTTCTAATATAAGGATGAGATATTTCTAGTTGTTTACTTTACTCTATATCTAGTAATAAAGAATTATCTCACCAACAATAATACATATTCTCATGGCTAACCTCATTGATATGGACCATTAAGTCTGAATATCCATTTTTACATCCCAAAAAGTATTAGGCTATTCTCATGATTCAAACATTTTGTTTAACCTTATAATTCCAGCAACCTATCTTTGCTTTCATTCATTAGAAGGTTGCCTGATATTTTAGTGAATTACGGCGTCTAATATCTTGAAATCTTTTCATTATCAACTTCAACTCTTGTTATTCTTAAATTAATCTAACTTGATCAGCCAAGTTCTAACAACCACACCATAATTCTATTTGAAAAGCAATAAGGTTAAATAAGGTGGAAACCTTTCCTAAGTAAAAGAAGAAAATAGGGATAATATGAAAAGTTTGTCATAAGACTACTTTCCATGACCCGAAGGCTTATAAAGACTACTCACCTATCATAAAGACGGTCTTAACTAACTAAAATAAAAGTAATGCAAACAGTAAAGAAATGAAAACTGTCTTGAAATAACAATGAAAGTACAAGGTGTATTTGGTGGTAAGTGATGTCAAACCAAAGAGAACATATGCCTATTTATAGGCTAAGTACTACAACATTCATGTATTACATCATAAGCATCATATTAAATAGCAATTACATCAAATCATTCAGGTGTTCAAACAAAAATCCAACAAGCATGAGCTTATGTAGTTGTTACGGCAGTAGCCCCCATTACAGCTAGTCGTAACAACTTATGTTTTGATAGCATATTTGCCTTCTCCCATCATTAGATGATGGTTCCCACTTCTTACTCGTTTAAAATTGTCTTGATTGAATTAGGTCTTGGCTCGGTCAACAAACATTAGTCCTTTGGATTATTCTAGCATCTTTTTGCATTATTGCACCATATATATCTCATATTGTCTATTTATTCAAAATAAAGCAAAATATAGTAAAACACAAATAAATCTTTCTCATGACCCTCTCTACAGCTATGACCAGCACACAAACTAATATCCACCAAACAAATAAATAAGTTTAGCAAGCCTAACATCAAATACACATACTTTTACAAATCCATGATCTACTGGAAATTCGGCAGAGCTTCCCTTGTTTTTCCTATAATTTCAAAATATTAACCACATCCTTGTATTATATTTACAACAATAGCTACATTATTCATATGCCAATGTTTTCATGACAAAGATTATCCAACAATAGCTATATTATCCAACAATAGCTACATTATTCATATGCCAATGTTTTCATGTATTCAAAAGGATAGTGGCTACACAAGTAGCACATCAAAACATATCATACTATATAGAGCCCAAAATAACGAGCATGTCTTTACTAAAATAAATGCATCATATTGAAGTTACAGAATAATGGTCACCACTAAAGAAATCAGCCTACCAAAATAAGAAAACATTTTGGGGGATATAGAATTATCAGAAGAGGCCTACCCCTCAACTTGTGAACATAATGAAAAAAAATGAAAGAAAAAGGGTGAGTCACAAAGACTTAGCGAGCACATAAGATACCAAGTGGACGGGAAGGAGAAACAAAAATTCCTCAAACACAAAAATAAATAATAGAAGTGGATTAAATGAAATAAAAACAACGTCATGAACTAAGTATAGATTTTATCTTAAATCTATTTTGCAAACTTCAAATTATTATGAAACCAATTATTACACATTTCATGAGTTGAGATCTCGTATCACCAATACTACATTTCACCATGTGTACGTAGAACATATTAGACTTCATTATTTCTTCGTTGCAGAAAACAAAATACATCTCATTTTTACTATGAGCATGTAACACATAGGTTGCATTATCTCCTTGTTTCTTCAAACGGTATCCGCTTCATAATACTACAAACAATTTCGTCCATAGGTTGCATTCTCTTTTCATTGAAATAAACAAAAAATATCTAAAATACTATGAGTATATAACTCATAGGTTGCATTATCTCTTTGTTGCAACGAACGGAAACATAGAATTCCTAATAGAACATCAAAACATCATAGCTTAAAAATAATTTACATTACTAAAATCAATTCAGACTGTGAAACATTTGCATAACATTGTTATAATACAAAAAATCATTCATGGTATGACAGCAAAAATATTGTTATAGTACACTAATTCTCACTAAATTACATAAGCATCAAAATATTATCTTTATTATTCAAAAGTAAACAAAATAATGAAATCTCAGTTTTGAAGGAAAATGAGATTCACTTTTCCAAAATTATTTTGTTTCTCCCATATAGAAAATTATAACTTAGAAAACTTACCTCAAGGTAAATTATTTGCTCTCAACTATGAAAAGTCAACTTCATTCATAGAAATACCTTTTGCAATAACCATCAAAGCACTTTTTATCGAATCTCAAATAACACTAAAGTAAACTCTCCATGAATGAGTATTTCAAATTTTCAGTTATGCTTGAATTCACAATAAATGTAGAACATGTGATGAGAATTGGAGGAATGGTAGTGAGAAAAATGAAAAAGAAAAGTAGAACGGAGGGATGAGAAATGGGGTAATGAAGATTTTTGGGGAAATGGGGAATGTGTTACGAGAGAGATTAACTAAAAATGAGGGGTGACAATAAAAATGAAAAACATGATATGAATTTCGATGACAAAATTCTCTAAGGGGGTAGAATGTAACAATTCAATTCTAATTATTAGTTGAAAAGAAATTAATTAGAATTATCTATGTTAAACCAATGAAAAATTAGAATTATCTAGGTTAAACCAAGAAAAATAACTTTAAGAGAAGAAGGACGATATGGTAAATACATATGGGAATTATATATAGTTAATTGGACAAAGATGGAAAAATCACAAAATGAATTCTACTCATCCCCTTTATTCTCAAAATTTTCTTTCTTCCTCACCAACAAGTCCAATATTCTCCATTTTTGACACAATCTAAACTTCCATGCAGACAAAAATTATACAAGAAAAATTACTCTTCTTTCCCTTTTTTCCATGCAGACAAAAATCATCACCACCACTTGCATCTTTACAAAAATCTCTCTTTTCATCATGAATGAACATTTCATGTGACAACCCTTATTATTTATCCCCATAGAAGTGTATGAAGCCAATGTAAGCTCAATTATCCTCTTATTTTACCTCTCCAACAAAACCATAGACCTTTTTTCAAATTTCCAATGCTAGACTGTTGACCCGTGCTATCGCACGGGTAATACCAAATGAAATATAAACGAATAAGTTATAGCATAATGAATGTATAATAACCAATAAAAGTAGCATGATAAAGTTTAAGTTAGCCCTAATTTAAAATAATGATAGCAAATCGATAAGGTCATAGTCTAGTTATTGTTAACGTTTTACATTCATCGTCATACGTTACGAAATATTTCATGGTAAACGACATTTGATAGGGGAGAACACTCTTCTTTCTTCTATATACATATCAGATGCACCACTTAGAAGTCTAACATTTTGATCTTAATGCTAATAATTCTGATTGTCTCCTATTAATTGTGACGCTGTCAATTCCACCACGTTTATTAATTACATTAATACTCATTCTGCATCTCATAAGTAAACGTAAGAGTCACCTTAGACAATAAGAATTTGGTCAATAAGAATTAATATCGTAATAAACTGTCAATTTAAATATACTTTGCACTCTTTCATTAGTGTGACAGCATTTGCTACTCGCATAGTAGTACTGAACAAGTTAGAAATTATCTTGCAAATTGCTTTTTATCCATTGATAAGTGTCGGAAGAACTTTGTTCTAATTATGTATCTTATATGCTTCTCATATTAGTTGGTGATTAATAGATCAATCAAATATCCATTTGTTTATATATGTTTGTTTCCACACTATGCATCTGTAACTGTATAAAGTTCTAATCCTTAAAAGTATTGTATCAAGTTCCAACCCTTATAATTATACGATACAGATGAAAAGTGAGATTGGTTGGCTTTATATCACACTAAGTCAAAATTCATTAGTGTATTTGATGAAATCTAAAGGAATGCCTTTTCTTTTTAACATCATCCCTTACCAAACTAACTTATAATATGGTATTTGCTATTAAGTTGCAGCTTATAACAATGAAAATTGGATCTGTAGCAACAATTGTAAATCGATTATAACACAAATGAAATCATGAGGATTGATAAAATACTTAGTTTGGATTACAAAACCATCAACATAAAGGCATTAGATGATAACTAAAAGTACTTGCAACCAAAATAAAAACAATCCAGCAACATTGAATAAATTTGCAATTTGAACAAATGCAAAATACCAATAGGACCAAAATTGCACAAATGCAAATTACACGCAACCAATCTCAATTTTGTTTGACGGACTCAACCTTCACACGGACAATTTTGATCGTAATTGGATCCAATGGAGCTGTAAAAACATAAAGAAAAAAAATGTTATTTTAAAGTCCAAATGAACACGCAGAATAAGCATCGAACATAAATAGATTACTAACATTTCATGGAATGCAACACCAACATGATTTCAACATCATGTTCAGCCATTAGAGGTTTGATAAAATTCGTTATAGCTGTATGTAAACTGCAAACAAAGGAGGGTGTCAACGCACGTGTATATATAGAGTGGAATGGAGAGTTTGAATCATAGTTATGTGTACATAGAGGATGATGATTGGGTAGTTTGAATCTCATATTCATTGCATAAATGTATATCAAAGGTCATGATAAATGCTTGGGTGTTTGATGGTTAGTTGGGAGTGATAGAAGTCAACATTCTTGTAATTATTGTTGTAGTTATTTGTATTTATTATCATTCATGTTTGTCATTATTTGTATTTATTCTCATTCATGATCGCATTAAATGATAGCAAGGGAGGGAAAACTTGGAGTGTTTAGGGCTAAATGCTAGCTTGACCCGTAGGGGGTTGTTATGGGATCTACGGCTGAGACATAGGGGGTTGTTGACTGACTTGATTAGCATTAACTACGTCTTCAATTAGATTAAAAGTGTGTTATTCGTTTTCAATTAGCATTAACTAAGTTATATGAGAGAAAATGAGGAGTTTGAAAATAGAGTTTGAATCAACGGGTGTGATCAAGTGTGAAAATAGAGTTTGAATCAACGGGTGAGATTAGATTAGCAATAAATATATGTTTAGGAGGGAAAAATGCTAGGGATTAGGGTAAATTAGGGTGAATTAGGGCAAACATGTTTGCTTCTATATGATATCTACGGTTGAGAGTTTGAATCAATGGGTGTGATCAAGTGTGAAAATAGAGTTTGAACGGGTGAGGTTAGATTAGAAATTAGTGCAGGGGGTTGTTGACCGATTTGATTAGCATTTATTACATCTTCAATTGCATTAACTAAGTTATATGAGAGAACATTTTCAGAGTTTGAATCAAAGGGTGTGATCAAGTGTGACAATAGAGTTTGAATTGGTGAGATTAGATTAGCAATTAGTGCAGGGGGTTGTTGACCGACTTGATTAGCATTTAATACGTCTTCAATTGCATTAACTAAGTTATATGAGAAAACATTTTCAGAGTTTGAATCAACGTGTGTGATCAAGTGTGAAATTAGAGTTTGAACGGGTGAGATTAGATTAGCAATTAGTCTAGGGGGTCATTGACCGACTTGATTAGCATTTAATATGTCTTCAATTGCATTAACTAAGTTATATAAGAGAACATTTGTAGAGTTTGAATCAACGGGTGTGATCAAGTGTGAAAATAGAGTTTGAACGGGTGAGATTAGATTAGCAATTAATACATGTTTAGGAGGGAAAAATGCTAGGGATTAGGGCAAAGCAGGGTGAATTAGGGCAAACATGGTAGCCAACCAAGTCTAGCTTTTATAATAAAGGATTTCCTAATATGAGTGGATGCATGTGTGATTTTTAGTAACTAATGGGTTGGTAGGAGCATCTATTTAAGACTGACATAAGGAATCAAGTAGGACCTGAGATTGAAGGATTAGAGAAATACAAGAAACTTCAAACACAAACTTAAAGATTTTGAGGTTTTTGCACCAAGGTAAGAATCACTCAATTGAGCTGGGTTTCCTAAATTAAGTTTAAATTTGAATGGTTACGTAGGAAATTGTTAATTTGCGATAGTTAGTATGTGAATGGATAAAAAAAGGATTTCTTGGGAATTCTTAGATTAAATTTAACCTTGATAGAGGTTAGTATGTGTACAATTGCATTATGAGGAGGAAAATGCATGTGATAGAAACATAGTATTCACCATCTAAACTTATGTTACAAACTCTAGTTAGAGAGTTGTTTTGAATCATAGGAGTTGAATCTCATACTTGTTTTTCAATGCATGAGCTAATATAATTATGTACATGAGAAATTGGGACTATGATAAATTGATTGGAAAGTGCTAGAACACAAGATTAAGGGTTGTTGGGTTATTTTTTACAGGAATTTCACAGTCCAAATGTTGCCATAGGCATGGGTGGTAAGCCTAGTTTTGGCCCTTTTTGCAATCTTACGAGTGTTAAGGTAGTGTATGTAACGCCATATTTCTATTAAAGCGATAAAACACGCGAATATGACAAATATTCAAGAAATAGACGATACGTCTAAACAAAATCCAAAACAACATGCATGTAATAAAATATCTCAACAGTCGCAGCGGATACAAATCATATAACTCCAACATATACATGTCATGGTCAACACTACATCAACATACAAAAATAATCCTCCAAGTCCGACAATGGACAAATCTCAACAACATAACATAATCCAACAGAAACAAAAGACACTACACCCTAATCAGAGCCTAAAATCTAGACTCGACAACCGACAACGAGACAACTCCCGCTATCCAAGCATCAACTCACCAAAAGCAACTAATCCTGCACGGCGTCTACCCATCCATACAGACAGGTAGGCGGCAAAAACCACTGGAGGTTAGGTTTACATTAATCATAATCAATAAATAATAATTGGATACAAAGAAGTCAAATTAATTCTCAAATAGTTGCATGAACAATTAACTTCCAAATATACATTCATTCAACCAATCCAAATATTACAAGCAAGCATCCACTTATCACCAACAAACAACATTCACATATTACATCAAGATTTCATTTCAATATGCAATGCGCCTATACTCGACACATACATGCATGTGGTACTATACAACAACATTAGATGCCAACCGCAAATCTAAGTAAGAGTACACCTCCTCTTACTATATAAAAGTACACCTCCTTTTACATTTCACAACTAACTTCATATGATATGATGCATGGACATACAACAATGACCCGATAATGCACAACTTCAACATATAACTACCAACGACAATGTAAACGTACACCTCCAATTACATTGACTAGCTCAACAACATTTGCATTATCAAGTATTCATGTCCACACACATTCAACAAATCACAATTCACATATGAGTCATCATCACATAAATCATCATCAACTACACAATATCTCACAACAATTCTACATACTTCTCATAAACCAAACAAAGTGGAATAATACAACATTTATGATAAACATCATATTCAACCTCCAACAACCATTCACATATCCTCAATTAATCATATAAAGTCCTTCACAAAAGATTTACAAGGTAATTGGTTCAAAGGAACCGTTTTCAACAAAGTTCGTCGATCGGTATCTCATTTTCAAAATAATTGAAATTATTGAACCAAACCAAGTAGAGTGCAGTAGAGGATACTTTGGCGTTTCACCGGCCAAATGTGACGAAATCATGAAAAACTCAAAGTTCGTCTCTCTTTATCATTTTTCAAGGAATTTCTCATTTTCAAAACAAAACAAGTTAGGACTTGATGAAACCAATCACAACCATTTTTAGAAATCATATAAACCATATACAACTTCAATCCTACTTCAATTCCATGAGAAAAACGAGTTTCCGGAAATTGACGTTTTAGACCATTTTTCAAAAGTTAAGTGAAATTCACAAATTCAAGTCCAATTTGATTCAAATGAAGTTTCAGTAGGATTAAGAGTACAAACAGAGGTTAAACAAGTCAAAAGAAACATTTTAGAAAACCCGGATTGGTCCCCAAGTGCACAAAGCGAAGAAATAAAAATGGCTAAACTGGGTGCTGCACGCTTAAGCGTCCTCTGCACGCTTAAGCGTCCAACTTCCAGTAGCTTCTGGGAGTTGCTCGCTTGGAGCACGCTTCCTGCACGCTGGGTAGCTCGCTTAAGCGTCCTCTGCACGCTTAAGCGTCCTACACCAGAAGTTCAAAAACCAGTTACGGGTTCCACCCCTTTTCACCCCAAAATCCCCATTTTGATCCTCCCAAACCCCAAAACTTAATCCCAAAGATGTTTATAGATCAAAAACACTTCAAAACACTTAGACATGCATAAGTTTTGAGATTAAATCATCAATTTGACAAAATTCACCATTCCACCAACAATTTCTCAACTTTCAACAACAACAACAACAAATTTCATTATCAATTCACCAATTCATGATACCCAATGCATCAATCCAACAACAACACATCTAACAACAACAACAACATTGAAACATGAATTCATCATCAATCTAACAACCACAACATTATTCATCATCAATTTCATACAAAAACTTATCATGTTCATATATACCCATTTTGACATACAAATTCAACAGCAACAACACAATTATCATTCAATTCATGCATATAATCATATCATCAAAATTAAGCACGAATTTCCACATCTAAAATCAAATTAATCACTTAATTAAGGAATTAGGGAAGAACTACAACTATTAATTATGATTAAAGTCTAACCCCTTACATTAATTCTTCACAATCACCAACTAGGGCTTCACTTTAGCTCCCAAAGCTTGAATCTCTAGCTCCCTCTAGCCCTCTCTAGATCTTCCTCTTCAAACCCTTATCTTCTCTCTATCTCTATCTCTTCTCAATTGTGAAAATGTTGGTAAAACCCTATTTCTCTACAAACTAGAGTTTATATAGGTTCTATCTAATTGGGCTCAACTCACAATGCCTTAATGGGCCTAACCCATTACTAATCTAACTCCAAAGTGTTACTACTCACTTAACGGTAAAATGTAATAATAACGGTCACCTACCGGTAATAAAACAATTCACTTCAACTCCCTAGTACTTAGTAAAATAATACTAACTCTCACTAAGCACCAAAAATAATCCTCATTAAAATTACTAAGTTACCCCTACTCACAAAATGACCAAAATACCCCTGAGTCCAAAATGACTAAAATACCCTTCTAATACCGAATTCTACAACTCCCAACCAAAAATACACACAGAGACAATTAATCAAATAAGAGCACATCTAAACATATAATAGAACAATTAAATAAATAATAAAATAAATCTAGCGAAAAATCGGGTTGTTACAGTGTAGGCATAGAGTAATCTTAAATCTCACTCCTTTAATTAGTGTTTACTAACAACAAAATAATCTAGAACTGACAGAAAAATGATAAAACCTTGATCATAGATAGTAGTTAATTGATCTAGAATTATAGATTGCTTACAACCTCTTTTTCCATTAAGCATAATCCCTTTTAGTTGTAACTTCAGGGATAGTTGAATATGCCTTGAACTATTGGGCATTCTTATCAAGTGTTGTACATATGAAAAATCATGAGAGCAATATTTTAGTTATAAGTTGATGTTATGTTGTTTAAGCCCAAACGACAATAATTAAGTGATTTTGTAGATAATGATATTGTTTGATTGATGTAAGTCATATCCTTTAAACTGATATAGATAAATCCACAAATAGTACAATGTGTGAAATTATGAAATTTGTTTAAGGTGAATCTATGCAAAAAGTTTAATTATATGTTGGATTCGTTAGACAAAATGGTGGTGGTGTCAAGTTAATTAAGGTGCACTATAATCATTTGTCAACATCTAAAATTTAATAAGTAAATGTGATATTAGTGTCGTGGATATTGATTTTTTATATGTAACACATTGCTGAAATAGGAGGCAACTTTGGATATGTCTCACATCTAATATTGTCCGTAAAATTTGCCAAGATAATAATGTTTGTTTCACCTTTAAATTTCAGTCAAGAAATTGTTTATTTTATGTTTATATCTATTGAATAATATTGATATCATATATGAATATTTAAGTTGTTAGTGGATTGTTAAGTAGAGGCCACAATCATGGTTTTTGTAAAAAAATCACTGAGATAAGTAGGTCTCATCCCACTATTTTTTTTCTTCAGATAGAGAGGTGAAGGTTGTTCCAGAATCAAAGGCTAACTCTTGAAGAATAGAATTCAAAATGTTGTTTTGGTTTTTGTCATGTAAACATATGAATTTGAAATTCATGTACAAAGTTGTATCTTGTTCTTATCAATAAGAAAAGAATTTAAATTACCATGTAATTTAACTCAATTATCTTAATTATCGAGTATCGGTTGTAACATTATGTACAAATTTTTAGAAAAATTATACAGAATGTTATAAAATTTGCATAAAGTAACAGTGCCACAATCCTTGTGGGTTTGATCTTTTTATATTGTAATTTGAGATAGTGTGTACTTGCACAAATCAGACCCTAAAAGTATAATAATGTTTTCAGAACTAACAAACTTTATGTATGGAGTTAATAGTTCTCCATATTACTAAATAAAAATAGGTTAACATGCTTGTTATGGTGACAGATACAATGTCACAACCCCCTTAAGTTCTCACTTGTCACTTAGTTTAGACTATCTCGTTTGGAGACTTAGATAATCGTATTAAGTAAAACTAGTTAATTTTGATTTGGATTCATGGTAAAGTAAGAAAGAATTACTTAGTCGGGGACCCACTCGATATTATTTTTCATCCCACATTGTTTATCATGTTTTATAAGAACAATACCTCAAGTGTAAATCATTGGAGGAGCTTAAGAACTGTTTGGATTTTACCTTGTATTTGCTGTGAGATGAGATATATTGTAATTTAACTCCATTTATGTATTTAAATTTTGTTTTATATTACTATGATGCGGTCCTATCAAAACAATTTCATAGAGCAACTCTGATGTATTATTATTTTTTAAAACTTTTCTATTATATTCTAGGCTTAATAGCAGTTTTAGCCCTCTAACTTTCCCAAAGTTGCTATTTTGGCCCCTAAGAAAAAAAACCACAAAACCACCCCCTAAGTTTTGCAACTGTAGCAGTTTTGGCCCTCAAGGCCAATTTTTGGTAAAAAAAATAACACGTGGAACCTCACTTAGGGTGCCACGTCAGCGTAGACCGAGTCAAAATTGGCCTTGGGGGCCAAAACTGCCATAAGTGCAAAACTTAGGGGGCAGTTTTGTAGTTTTTTTTTCTTAGGGGCCCAAAATCGCAACTTTGGGAGAGTTAGGGGGCTAAAACTGCAATTAAGCATATATTCTATACATGTAATATAAGGATGTTACATTTTGATATCAGAGTCAATCGAACTGACTGTATTGTCGGTAGCTAAGATTAGTATGTCATTAGTGTTATACATGGTTTTTTTTCTATATCATCCAATTTTGAGATCATTGAATATTAAGATTGGTTGGCTTATTATTTGTGTTTGATGTGCACATTATATGGAAACAAATCGAGGAGGAAGGGTAAAATATGTAGAGAAAGACAACATTATGAGCATTTTGGGCGGATTAGGCAACAACATGTGATGCATATGATGCAACAACAACAAGTTTTCATGATGAACCTTATGCAGCAACAAGGCATGCTCTACCACCACCACCGACCTTCTTTAAATGTTGAATTACTTTGGTGGCTCGGACATGGTTGAATTAGATAACAAATATTTCTGGATTCGTTTTTGCACATAAGAACAAAAATTTAGTACGAATAAATCGAGATAAGGCATAACTAGAGAATATGGGCATACCATTGAATTGGTAGAGTTTCTGCTCTGTATTTTAGGACAATTATTTTTTATCAATTGTTCGACTACAAAAAGAGTGTGATTTTAACTATTTGAAATAAGGAAATATGTTTGTAGTCATTTTTGGAGCAAAATTTGAAAAATAGACATCTTTAATGAGTTTGGACAACTCATAATGACTTGGTATTTTGATGTATGTCTAATACAATTGAGACGATGATTTATAGATCTTGGTGAAAAGTGATGGTCGGATTTAGGCAAGTGTACCAAATCGTTTACCAAGTAATAAAGTGATAAGTGGAGTATGTATCCACTTGGATTGTCGTTCCAGCTAGGCAATTCGCGTTACTTATTTTAAAATAGAAAATAAATAAATAAACAATTAAATAAAAGATAAAGGGGAAGTTTGTGTAATTTGATCTGTTTGCTCAGAGCGAGAGTTTAGAAGTAACCTATTTATTTGTTGGAATTAAGTAACAATCAGAATATTAAGGGATTGGTTAAATGATACCCATTTAAGTGACGAGTTCGTGGGATTTTATCCTCTCCCGTTGTTAAGTTGCACCGGATTCACATGTGGGTTAAGGCGTTATGCTGTTGTAGGGTCGTCAATCCTAAAGTGGTTTCATATGCACTCCTTGTTTGTAGTGTGGGTTCTGTTTTAACTTGGTTTTTCGGGTGTCAAACATTGATTACGTTTGAACCTTTTTAACCGGTGATATCTCATTTTTTCTTGGGAAGGGAATAAAATAAGCAAAACCCTTGAGAATCGAGGTCCGGGAGTTATTTTCGCTACGGGAAGGTGTTAGGCACCCATAACGACTATAGTATCCTATAGGAACCGTCTTTACTTTCTACGCGCGCGCTTTATTTTTAAATGCTATTTTGAAAGTGTTTATTTAAACCTAAAAGTTTACTAAGTGAAGAATATGAGGGAGAAGAAAGTGTTTGAATTTTTATTTTATTTGAATTGAAGAAATTTTGATTCCTTGCCTACGTACCCTTTTAAGGGATCAAATCCACCGTAGTTCTCTTCCAAAAAATGTTTTTGTTTCTGTTGGTTGTTTTTAAGTTTGAAAATGGGATTTTGAAGAATAGAAAGAGGCCTCAAGGGCATAAGATTGTGAAATTGTGGGGTTGAATTAGTTATTTTGCAAAAAAGTCTAAGTATGATTAAGAATTTGTTAAGATTTTTGTTTAAGAAAAGAGAAGGAAAATTCAATGGGATTTTGATCCCAAGGTTTATTTAGAAAATTATTTGAGTGAAATTGTTCATATTTTTTTGGGAAATTGATTTTTTCTAAGTGTAAATCCTAAGCATTCATCTAACCATGCAATCCTAAACATACATCTAAACATGCATATCCTAGCCATACATCTAAAGTAACCATGTGATGTGTGTGTGCATGTGTCGGTGCTTGTGTCGGTGTACATCATTAGAGTCCATTGTCCTTTACATCATTGGCCTAGATACATGCTATGGTCTTGCAAGAATTTAAAATTGCATGAAGGTAATATTACAAGTCCCTAATTTTTACATTCTAAGCCTTGGTAAAAATTAAAGTGCAAGAAGTTAAAGTGCAAGAAATAAGAGATGAAAATATGATGTGAGATGAGGAATGCTTATGGATGAATGAAACATGAAATGAAGTGGTTAGTAGGATAAGGTATAATGGCATGGAAATTATAAGCAAAAGGAACATTAAACAAAGTAGCAAAAACTTGAAAAAAGTGACTAAACTCTTAGCAAAATATGCCTAAAATTTATCATGATAACAAGACAAGTGTATGACTTATAATTCCCATATCATGACAATGTTCAAAGATTCTTATCACAATCAACAAAATGAGAATTATAAGAACACATTCAAGTCAAAGAATCATGATATATTTAGGCATATTTGGCATTTAATTTCCACAATCAATATCCACATAACTTGCACCACAAGAAATCAACAAGTTGCATTCTCTAATCAGTAAAAAAACACTCAGAGACTAACATATTCACAAATTTGCACATCAAGCATCCATATCAATTCAACAAAATATCATATCAAAGTATAGTAAAAAAAATCACAAGAAAGATAAACAAAACACAAATGTCAAGTATATTCTTCTTTTATCAATTTTAATATGTAAACACTCACAAAAAATATCAAGAAACACTTTGAAAACACACAAGAATTTTTAGATGTTTTTATAAAAAGATTTTTGAGTCAAAAGAGGTGTAAAAAGTAAAAACAACATACGAAATAGCAAGAAAACATGAAAGAGAAGCAGTCTGCGCAGGAACCCAAGCCCAGGCCCAAGGGAACATGGATCCTGGATCATCCAAACGCATCAGGGGCGTTGGATTGATCCAGGTCAATCTAAACCTAAATCAAACGGTTGAAAACGAATCAGAACTGAACCAGGACTGAACCGGTCTGGTTCAGAGGTCTATAAAAAGGCCAAGGGACCGGTCCAGTCCATTTCTCACTTCTCTTTCTCTCTCTAAGCTTATCCTAGTGAGAGAAGCTCTCACTTCTCTCTTCTTCTCCGTTCACCTCTCCACCGCCGGTTTCTGGAATGAAACGGCTGGAAACGATGAAGATTCATCGGAATCTTCATTGTCCCCGCCGTGAATTCCAGATTCCGGTGACATTTCAAATGCTTCGAATCTCATGAATCCAAACCCTAATCTGTTCTATTTTTCATGCTGATTATGAATTTGAACTTGATTTTACAAAATAAACGGTGAATCATCCTAGATCTGCATTTTAGGGTTTCGGTTTTGAACTTTTTCAATCTTTTTCAAACTTTTTCGAAAGAACAGGTTTTAAAACTTGTTGATCTACTCTGTTTCACCGTTTATTTTTGGTTACGAACTTTCGATGATGATTTAAAACAAAAACGAGAAGAGTTCGTGTGTTTACCTGGCTTTAAGTTGGAGATTCGAACGAAAGATTCTTGAGAAAGCTTTTGATTCTTCTGGTAAGTGTTGAACCGAAAATAAATCGGTGAAACTCTCTTCTCCTTCACCGGTTCGAAACTTGCCTTGATTCTTCTTCTTCTCTTCTCAAACCTTCTTCTTGTGATCGTCCTCGACTTGAATTGCAAGAAGATGAATGATATGGTTCGATGATGATGATTTCCGTAAGGAATCACTGAGAACAAACATGAATTAAACCGAATTTGATGAAGGTTTTTCTAATTGAAACAGTGTTGATCTTTGGTTTTCTGAAAGCTTATTTTGATTTTGTGTGCTTGATGATGAATCTTTGATAGAAATCTGAAACGGTTAGGGTTTTGTGATGATGAAGTTCTTCGTAAGTTTCATCATGTTCTTGATGAAAAGTGATTTTTGATTCTGTTAGAGGAGAGAGAATTGGTGAAACGTGTTTGTTGAGTTGGCAAATTGTGATTGATTCTGTTGGCACTTGTGCAGTGATTGTGCCTTTTATAGGCTGCCATGTGTTCTGGTGCTTCAATAGAATGTTGACATGTGGACTTTGAACTTTGTTGGCTCGGCCTTGCTGAGTTTGGTGCTTAAGGACTAATCTGCAAATCAAAAACTTAAAGGGACAAAACTGAAGAAAAAAAATAGAAAAAGGACTGAACTGCAATTTATTTAAGACTAAGGGCTTAATTGCAATTGACCTAAAAAGGACTTTAAAAAATAAAGTTTGATCTGAAAGGACTAAAATCTAAATTAAGAAAAAACTTTAAAAGAAATAAAAATGAAAAAGGACTAAAATGCAATTTTTTTAAAGTTTGAAGGACTGAGATGCAATTTTAGAAATTTTGAGGACTAAAATGAAAAATTAAAATAAAATTGAATTTAAAATTGGTAAATGGAAAATAACGTAAAGTGGAACCAATAAAAAATACAAAATGGACTAAAATGAACCAATTACTTAAATGAGGTACTTCAAAGTAACCTCTCTCTGTCAAAATTTTGTATGAAATGACCAAAATGCCCCTAGGGACTAAACTGACTCAAAATGACTAAGATGCAATTTTAAAATGATTTTTTAACAAGGAATTAAAGCAAAAGTTTATACAAGCACATTGAAAAAGACTCAGAGACAATTTTTAGAAATTAAACAGAGTTTTAACACATGAAAATACTAAAATGCCCCTAGGGGATAAACTGACTCAAAATGACTTCAAATGCAATTTTTGAAATGGATTTTGACATGGAATTGAAATAAAGACTTATTCAAACTATTTGAAAAGACTCAAACAATTTTCAAGGACTAAAATGAATTTGAATGCAGGAAATGACTAAAATACCCTTTTTCATGAATTTTGCAAATAACATTGAAATTAAATGCAGAGAAATATGCAAGTGATCAGAGACAAATTCAAATGACTTGAAATGCAAGAAAATAAGAATTGAGCTAGTATTTTTAGGTCCAAAATTTGGGTATAACAGCTACCCCTATTTAAGTTTCTTTATCCGGAGAGTCAAGAGACGAAGTCTTTGTTTTGACGGGACGAAGACACTTAAATATTAACATTTGCACTGTTTTTGGACGTAAAAATACGCTTTTCACATTTTCAAAAACATGAATGCCATGCAACATTTTGATTATAAATGCAAAACAAGCAGACTGGAGCCTACAGAGTATGTCACATCACTGGGGATTTAAGTAGACGTTGACAGGGTAGACAAACCAGGGGACCAAAGATAGGTGCAAGCTGTTCTTTGGATCGAACTCGCCACTTGACCATGGAATACAAACAAGAGATGGGTACAAGCTGTTCTTTGGATCGAACTTGCTGCTTGACTGGGAATAGAAATACAAGACAGATACAAGCTGTTCTTTAGATCGAACTTGGCACTTGACCGGAAACAAAGACATATAGAAAGATACAAGCTGTTCTTTGGATCGAACTTGTCGCTTGATTGAAAACACAAACAGATAGGCAGGTACAAGCTGTTCTTTGGATCGAACTTGCTACTTGACCGGAAACATAGACATATAGGCAGATACAAGCTGTTCTTTGGATCGAACTTGCGGCTTGATCAATATCACAACATGTAGGTTGGTGCAAACTGTTCTTTGGATCGAACTTGTCGTTTGATCGACAACAAAACATAAGTAGGGTACAAACTGTTCTTTGGATCGAACTTGCCGTTTGACCGAAAACATAGGCATATAAGCAGGTACAAGCTGTTCTTTGGATCGAACTAGCCACTTGACCAATAACAAGACACAAATTGGAAGTTTGATTTGGAAGGATACAAATTGAGAGTAAGCTGATATTGATTTGATTTGAAAATAGACATGACCATTATTGTTGGCCCAAAAGCAAATTGAGAGTGGATTGACATTGATAAAGACATTGAATTGAAAGTTTGAGATTGAAAGAGGGATTGAAAATTGAGATTAATCAGAGACATAGACATAGACATTGAATTGAGAGTTGAAATTGAATTGAATTGGAGATTGAGATTGAGTTGAATTGGAAATTGAAACTGAGTTAAATTGACATTGAGATTAGATTGAAAGTTGAGATTGAATTGAATTTGACAGTTGAAACTGAATTGAATTGAAAGTGAGATTGGATTGAAATTGGAGATCGAGTTGAATTTGAAAGTGAAGATTGAGTTGAATTGAAAGTGAAGATTGAGTTGAATTGAAAGTTGAGATCGGGAATGCAACATGTATGTATGGTATAACAAGATTATTAATTGTACGAGCACATAAAATGCATGATTATGCATGTATGAATGCTTGAAATGCATGATTGATTTGTAGTTTGACAGAGAAGTTTCACAGAGACAGATGAAACATTGGAAGATTGGGCACGTAGTGGCTCGTGCTGGAACATATTCACATAGAAATCCTCTTTGGAGAGACCGTCGTTGAAGGACGTATCAAAACCATGGCTGAGGGCAATAAACTTGTAGAGGAGGGAACCTTGGAAGATTCTTTGATACAGGTCGCCATTGCTAGGCGTGTCAGTGATGGGTAAACAATGGATGTTCGCATATGTGGTCAATGCTTTTCATATCATTTCATTCTTTCTTTTATTTTCAATCTCATTTTTGCCTGAACCGCCCTTTCGGGTTTTCGATTCACCGGAATAAATTCTTTTCATTGCCCCATTTTTGCCTGAATTGCCTTCATGGGTTGTCAATCAGCGGGGTGCTCATTTTTGCCTAAGCCGCCCTTTCGGGTTTTCAACTTAGCGAGCTTTTATTTTCATTTTCATTTCAACTTTCTATTTTCATTCTGTTTTTTCATTCTTGCCATTGACCACAGATCATCCTGGGGAACAACCTGCTTGTAACGTGTATTGAAATGGACATTGATATACATTTATTCATGCATGTTTCACTGGAATGTACCTTATTGCTCAGGTTTGTTTTCAAAATAGACAGAAAAAGGTTTTTCAATTTTCAAAAATGTTTGTTTCAGACATTGAAATTATCAAAATGGAAAGAAAATATTTTGTATATAGCATAGAAAATAGAAAGAAAATAGAATTTCAAACAAAAGCACAGGCTCAAATTGATGTAGAAGAGTGAAAGTCAGCCAAAGGCATAACCCCACGGATTTACAAAGCTTGGAAAATGGTAATTTTATTGGTTGGTGGTACATTGAACACGATGACCGCTACATTTCATAGAAATTTTGAATTCACAAGTACAGAAGCTTCTGATGAAGACGATCATTGACAATTGCAGATGCCCCAAGGAGTGATGGTGGTTTGCCAGATATAGTTACTTGTCTTTTATTATCAACCTCATTTTTGCATGAACCGCCCTCTCGGGTTTTCGGCTCATCGAGGCGCTCATTCTTGCCTGAGTTGCGTACAATCTCAGCGAGCTTTTTCATATTCATTTTTTTTGTCCCTAACTTTTTCCCGGATCGTCCTTTCGGGTTTTCGATCCACCGGGAAGCGCATTTTTGCCTGGGCCTCCCTTTCGGGTTTTCGACCTACCACGTTGTTCTTTTCTTTTTAGACAAAGTATTTCTTGACTATATCGGCATTAACAGGATTTGGGAGTTCAACACCATCCATGTGTGTAAGAATCAAAGCACCACCAGAGAAAGCCTTCTTGACAACATAAGGACCTTCATAGTAAGGTGTCTACTTGCCCCTTGGGTCGGGTTGCTGGCTTATCCTTCTTTTCAATACAAGTTCGCCTTCCTTGAATTCTCGAGGTCGGACTTTCTTGTCAAAGGCATTCTTCATTCGTACTTGATACAACTGTCCATGAGCCATAGCATCCATACGTTTCTCTTCAATCAAATTCAACTGATCATACCGACTTTGACACCATTCAGCCTCAGTTAGTTTTGCTTCCATGATCACTCGAAGAGATGGAATCTCCACTTCCAGAGGGAGAACTACTTCCATACCATATACCAAAGAGAAAGGAGTTGCCCCAGTTGAATTGCGCACCGTAGAACGGTAACCATGCAAGGCAAACGGTAGCATCTCATGCCAGTCTTTGTAAGTAGTGACCATCTTCTGAACAATCTTCTTGATGTTCTTGTTAGCGGCCTCAACTGCACCATTCATCTGAGGTCTATAAGGAGAAGAGTTGTGATATTCAATTTTGAATTCTTCACATAAAGCTTGCATCATGCTATTGTTCAGATTGGAACCATTGTCAGTGATGATCTTGTTGGGAACCCCATATCTACAGATGATGTTATTCTTGATAAACTTTACTACCACTTGCTTGGTCACATTTGCATAGGGAGCAGCTTTAACCCACTTGGTGAAGTAGTCAATCGCCACTAGAATGAAACGATGTCCGTTGGAAGCCTTTGGTTCAATTCTTCCGATCATGTCAATGCCCCCACATGGAGAAAGGCCACGGGGAAGAGATAACATTGAGGGCATGTGGAGGCACATGAATCTTATCAGCATAAATTTGACATTTGTGGCATCTCTTAGCATGTTTGTGGCAGTCACGCTCCATAGTTATCCAGTAATAGCCGGCTCTTAACAGTTTTCTTGACATGGTATGACCCGTAGCATGGGTCCCAAAGGTACCGTCATGTACATCATGCATCGATTTCTCAACTTCTTGTTTGTCAACACATCTCAACAAGACCATGTCATAATTCCTCTTGTATAGGATTTCTCCGTCCAGAAGGAATTTACTAGCCCATCTTCTTAGGGTCTTTTTATCCCTGTTGGAAGCACCAGATGGATATTCATGATTCTGCAAGAACTATTTGATATTATGATACCAAGGTTTTCTGTCATTCACATTTCCATCAGCTTGATCTGGCACATTTTCAATAGTAAACACATGAGCGGGTCTATCAAGACGCTGCACTTTGATCACGGGCACGTCATTCCAGTGATTCACACGAAACATGGAAGGCAAAGTAGCAAGAGCATCAGCCATCTGGTTTTCATCCCGGGGGATGTGGTGCAGTTCAACCTTCGTAAAGTATGTCAACAGACGTCTTGCATAGTCACGGTATGGGATCAGCTTCTCATGATGAGTCTCCCATTCACCCTTTATCTGATTGATAACAAGTGCGGAATCTCCATAGATGTCAAGGTGCTTAATTCTCATATCAATGGCTTCTTCAATGCCCAAGATGCATGCTTCATATTCAGCTATGTTGTTCGTGCATTCAAAGGTTATTCGAGCAGTGAAAGGAATGTGGTGCCCTTGCGGAGTTACAATAATGGCCCCAATTCCTTTACCATAAGCATTGACAGCACCATCAAACATCAATCCCCATTTGCTATTGGGATCTGGCCCTTCATTAATCAGTGGTTCTTCACAGTCTTTTGCTTTCAGATACATAATCTCTTCATCAGGGAAATCAAACTTAATCGGTTGGTAATCATCAAGAGGTTGACAAGCAAGATGCTCAGCAAGGATACTTCCTTTGATTGCTTTCTGAGCTTTGTACACAATATCATATTCAGACAACAACATTTGCCAACGTGCAATCTTTCCAGTAACAGCAAGCTTTTCAAAGATGTACTTGATTGAATCCATTCGGGATATCAACCAAGTTGTGTGATTCACCATATAATGACGTAGGCGTTTGGCAGCCCAAGCTAAAGCACAACAAGTCTTTTCAAGCATTGTGTACCGAGTCTCACAGTCGGTGAACTTCTTGCTCAGATAGTAGATAGAATGTTCTTTCTTTCCAGTCTCGTCTTGTTGACCGAGAACACAACCCACAGAATCATCTAACACTGACAGATACATAATCAAAGGCCTTCCTTCCACTGGCGGGACAAGGATAGGTGGTTCCAACAAGTATTCTTTAATGCTATCAAAAGCTTCCTGGCACTCATCATTCCATACAACAGGCTGATTCTTTCTGAGCAATTTGAAAATTGGCCCGCAGGTAGTAGTCATGTGAGATATAAATCTTGAAATATAATTCAGGCGTCCGAGGAAACCTCTGACTTGCTTTTCGGTTTGAGGGGCCTGCATCTCTCTGATGGCTCGGACTTTGTCAGGATCAACTTCAATGCCTCTTTGGCTGACAATGAAGCCTAGCAACTTCCCAGATCTTACACCAAATGTGCACTTGTTAGGATTCAACCGCAGCTTGTACTTTCTCAATCTTTCAAACATCTTTTTCAAATACACAATATGCTGCTCCTCATCACTTGATTTCACGATCATGTCATCAACATATACTTCAATCTCTTTGTGAATCATATCATGAAACAGAGTGGTCATGCCCCTTTGATAGGTAGCACCAGCATTTATCAAGCCAAACGACATCACTTTATAACAGAACGTTCCCCATGGAGTGATGAAGGACGTCTTTTCTCTATCTTCAGGTGACATTCGTATTTGATTATAGCCAGAGAAACCATCCATAAAGGAGAACACTTTGGATTGAGCAGTACTGTCAACAAGCACATCAATATGAGGCAATGGGAAGTTATCTTTTGGACTAGCTTTATTCAAATCTCTGTAGTCAACACACATTCGGACTTTCCTATCTTTCTTTGGTACTGGTACAATGTTGGAAATCCACTCAGGATATTCAGCTGTCATGAGGAAACCCGCATCAATTTGCTTCTGCACCTCAGCTTTGATCTTAAGAGCCATGTCTGGATGAGACCTTCTCAATTTCTGTTTGACAGGAGGACATTCAGGTCTTGTCGGTATCCGATGTTCCACAATCTTGGGATCTAGACCTGGCATATCTTCATAGGACCATACAAAGACATCTGGATAATCATGGAGAAGCTGAGTAATCTTCTTCTTCACTTCTGGCTCAAGTGCAGCACCAATCTTGATCTCTCGCTTGTTCTCTTCAGTACCCAGGTTGATGAGCTCAATCTCTTCCTGGTGAGGCTGAATGGCTCTTCTTTCTTGCTCAAGCAGTCGAGTGATCTCATACGGTATCTCTTCATCATCCTCCTCATCTTCAGCTTCATATACGGGGAATTCAAAATTTGGAGGAACCATAGGGTCACTGTGTTCAACGGGTTTATTATGGTTTAATCTACATAATATGATTGGGATGATTTTAGAAAAAGTTTTTCATGCAGATTTTTGAAATTAATAAGAAAAATACTGATGTTTTGGTTTTTTTCTGGAATTACCATTATTTCCAAGAAAAAGGCACTAAAAAGTAAAAAACAAAGAGTCGTGAAAAAGACGACAACTTTTATTGATAACGGCAATGCCGACACAAACATGCCCTTACAAGGATATCACTTTCGCCTTGGGCAGAGCGAAAGGATTGTTATTTTGAAAACAAAGAAAACATGAGCAACAAGACACATTACATGGAAGCATGCATGACTAAATGAACATCAATGACCTCCCAATTTCTCACAGTGCCTCCCGGTACAACAAATGTAGGCACATAACTACTTTCAGCAGCATCTTCAGCAATAGTATTGATGAACCCAGCACTATAGAAAGTTCCTGTTGAAATGCCTGAGGTCGGGGAGAATCCAAGGCCCTCTTTACGTTTGTTCTCCAAAATTTGTATCACTTTGCCCCAGCCAGCAGCTTGCCCTTCTTGAACAGCTTTCTGGGCGTCTTTCAATGAAGCCATACTAGCACTAGCTCTTCAGGATTCTGCACCTTCAACAGTCAAGCCTTGAAATGACGTCCCTTCAGCGGATCTTGCTTCAACACAAGAGAAAGATGACACTTGACTAACCAGATACGCTTCTTCACCATGTACAGTGACAAGCTTACCATTCCTCAGAAACTTGAGCTTTTGGTGCAGAGTGGAAGTTACTGCCCCAGCGTCGTGAATCCACGGTCTTCCGAGGAGACAACTGTAAGAAGCACTGATGTCCATGACCTGGAAAGTGATCTGAAATGTCTCAGGACCAATGATAATTGGCAAGTCTACTTCTCCAAGAACATCCTTGCGAGATCCATCGAAAGCCTTAACCAAATAACTACTTCCCATTAGGGAGAGCCCATGATGACTCAACTGTCTCAGTGTAGACTCAGGCATTACATTTAAGGATGATCCAGTGTCCACCAGCACATTGGATATCATGTCAGACTTACAGTGTACTGAGATATGCAAAGCTAAGTTGTGGTGTTTCCCTGCTTCGGGGAGCTCATCATCATCAAACCCCAAGTTATTGCAAGCAGTAATGTTACCCACTATTCCATTGAACTGATCCACGGAGACTTTATGATCAACATAAGCTTGTTCCAATACCTTCATTAACACTTTCCTGTGAGCTTCTGAGCTTAGGAGCAGAGACAAGATGGATATCTTTGACGGAGTTTGCAGCAGCTGGTCAACAATCTTATAATCGCTCTTTTTAATAAGCCTCAGAATTTCATCTAGATTAGACTCTTCAATAGACTGGCCTGATGGGCCGGCGTTCTTGTCAACAGGAGGAACAACTGGTGGAGTTATTGTGGCGATAGGTGTAACCACCTTCTTTTGGAACAAGGGTGGACGGACTTTTCCACTTCTCAGAGCTGTAATTTCACTAGCAACATTATCAACCGTAGCTGGGGATACCAGAGGCACTTCCACTCCATTCTCAATCATGGTTGCATCGTACTTGTAAGGGATTGCTTTTGTAGAGGCATAAGATACCGGACCAGGTAATCTGATCACTAAGGGTTCAACATTCCTTGTCTGAGATGCACTTTCAGCCGGAGAATCATGGAACACTGGCACAATCATACAAACATCACTGGCAATCAAGTGCTTATCATCCATTAGGCTCTGTATATCATCTTGCACCACACAACAACCCATGGGATTCTGAAGACATTCTGAACAAGAAGCATGATCGTGATTAAACAAAGAAGCTTGGCAAAGTTTGACATGTAGTGGCACCAAAGGAGTGGCAACATTACGGACATCTAAAGTGGGAGCTTCTCGAGGAACACGAACTCTTTCGAAAGCCTCGATCATGTTAACGGCAGCATGGTTTGGAAGTGGATTGTCAAGAACATGAGGAACACTATTTTCAAATGTCAACAGTCCTCTGTCTATCAGATCCTTTACCACATATTTCAGAGCGTAGCAACCCTCAACATCGTGGCCTTGAGCACCCTGATGGAATTCACATGTGAGATCCTGCCGAAACCTTGAGCCTGGTCTGGTGACACAATGTCCCTTGGCAAGTAGAGTTGGGAGCAGATCGGCATACCGCATCGGTATTGGTGGGAAATAAGTCTTGGGCCGAGGACCCTGTTGTTGCTGCTGTTGCTGTTGAGCAGGAGGCTGCTGTTGTACTTGTTGAGCAATGGCATTAACGGGCATTGATGGTTGACCCGGTGGCAGAGGATATTGCTGGTAGAATGGTGGGAAGAAAGGATGTTGAGAGTACTGCATATATTGGTAGGGCAAAGGTAACTGAGTAGCAGATGTAGACGGGTTACCAGATACCATCCCTACTTCGGAATCTTTCTTCTTATGGTGGCCATTATCATACTTCTTAGGTGCGTTAGCTGAAGATTCTCCCTTTTCAAGAACAATGATACCCTCTCTGACAGCCTCCTCTAGACGAGTTCCCATAGTAACCATGTCAGAGAAATTATTTGGAGCAGAGACTATCATTCTTTCAACATATTCCTTCTTCAGAGTCTTCAGGAACGTCTGTGTTAGTTCTTCCTCATCAAGCCGAGGAGAAACACGGGCAGCTGCCCCTCTCCACCTCTAAGCATATTCACGGAAGGTTTCATCTGTCTTTTGAGACAAAGATTTAAGAGAATCACTATTTGGCTTCAAACGGGTATTAAACTCATAGTGATTTTCAAAAGCAGCAGCGAGTTCCTCAAAAGTGTGGATATTGTCTTTGCTCAA
This sequence comes from Medicago sativa, assembly GCF_051527215.1. Taxonomy (NCBI): domain Eukaryota; kingdom Viridiplantae; phylum Streptophyta; class Magnoliopsida; order Fabales; family Fabaceae; genus Medicago; species Medicago sativa. The sequence continues at coordinate 28,771,991 of NC_140756.1, read as the reverse complement.
ACCAGTGTACCAGTCTGCCGCATCTTCCATCAAACTATCCTGGAAGCAGTGGATCATCAGCGCATCATTATCTGCGTAGTTGGCCATCTTTCGGACGTACCGAATGACATGGCTATGCGGACAAGAAGTTCCATTGTATTTGTCAAAATCTGGCACTTTGAACTTCTTAGGAACCTCAAATCGGGATACCAAGCATAGATCACGAGCCTTAGCAGAAACACTATTCCCACGGCTAGCTTTGACCTCACGGAGTTCTCCAGCTAGCTCTCTTAACTATTTTCTCATAGCTTCCATTATAGGGTCTTGTCCACGCGGAGTGTCAATATCGATTACCTGTTGCACAGTGTGTACAACAGGGTCAGTAACAATAGTAGTCACTTGAGGCATAGAAGTAGGTGTAGAAGCAAGAGTTGTCACAGGAATCTGTCCTTGATTACCAATACTAGAAATACCGGCCGCAGTATTAGGAGCATAGAAAGCTGGGAGTCCATAAGGGTGTCCATTGGGCATAACAAACCGAGCATCAGACATCACAGTAGACAGTGGGATAGATGGAATCACTTCAGTAGAAGCTGGAACAGATATGGCTGGTTGTTCTTGTGCAGCCATCATAGTAGACATAGCGTCATGAGCCTTAGCCAAGTCTTCTTTCATAGCAGCCAATTCGGCACGGAGCTGAGCATTTTCTTCTTCAAAGTTAGCCATGTTTCTTCTCTTGTACAATCTTGTTTGATGAACTCTATCTGGTTGGTAAACTTTACGAGCACGAGCCACTTTTCAGACTGCGGCAGAAGAACCAGGAGGCAATGAGCACGAGAGAAGTCTTTTGTGACCAATGAATGCATATGATTCATGAGATGTGTTAATGCATATGCAAAAAGACTCTTTTTTGTGTTATCGAAGGGTTTTAGACAAATTAGAAATTTGTAAACATTACTAAACAATTGAAACATCAAAATCAGACAAAACAGAGTCTTACAAGATAATTCCCTTTGAAATACTAAGCCAAGGGATAGACTTTGAAATGTAACACAACAATAACAACTGGAAATAACAACAGGAAACAGAGATCCTCAAGCATAGGAAGTGGAAGCATCATCCTCAGACTCAGACCCAGACTCATAGCTGCAGTATCGGGCATAGAAGTTACGGGCCCCTCTAGCCCTCTTGGAGTCCCTCATAAGCAACTTATCCTTTTCTTCAATTTCTTTCCTAGCTTTAGCCAACTCTTTCTTCAGTGTCAAGACCTCATGAGTCTTCTGCTCATCCTTTCCATCCAAAGTCATAATCAAGTTCTCAGCCTCATAGTATCTAGTCCTCCACTGATGCTTCTCTCGACTCTCCATAGCTAGGTGCTCCTGATACATCTCCTGAGTAGGTGGGAGTAGAGGCAAAGGCATGGTTGGAATAGATGCAGACACATATCTCATGGCGGGGTAAGGCATACTAATCTTCTCAGCTTGGTTTATCACCCACTGTGTATAGGCCTCATGAGCAACACCGGATCTCACACCCATATGCTTCACCTCTTTCTTCCGAAGCTTAGACCAAGCCTCCATGAAATCTTCTCTTATTCCCGTGGGTGCATTGGAGTAGTGAAAGAAGTAAGGAGATGTAGCAAGATTGATGGGCTTTTCTTTCATCGGGAACCCAAATTGTCGCAAGGCAAGCTCCGGGTTATAGTTGATTCCACCCCGGGTACCAAGAAGAGGCACATTAAAAAACTTTCCACCACCAAAGATAATTTCCTTGACTCTAGCAGCGGGAGTGAGCCAAACCACTTCACTAGGAGTGAGAGCCATGATCCGCTGTGAAATAGACCAATTCTCTGGATTATCATGGAAAGACTTCGGAAGGTGCGAAATAAACCACCTATAGAGGAGAGGTACACTGCAGAGAATATATCCACGACCCTTGCCGGATCGATCATGAATAACATGGTATGTGTCAGCTAGCAAAGTAGGAACCGGATTCTTGGAGTGGAAGATCATAATAGCATTCATGTCCACGAAGTCATCAAGATTTGGAAAGAGAATAAGCCCATAGATGAGGAGTGCAAGAATGGCTTCAAGAGTGTCTTTGATGAGTCTATATTTAGTCTATTTTTATGCATTATTTAGTTTAGTTTTATTTAGATTTGAATTTATTTTATTGCAATAATATTTCCTTTTTTGAATCTTTTTACTACAATTGCATATTTTATATTTCAGGAACGAATATATGATGGAAGGTGTCTTGGAGCAAAAGAAAGGAGTCTGGAGCTGATTTGGAGCAAAAATACGAAAGATTCGGAACAAAAATATAGAGCCCCCAAGTCAGAAGCTTGGCACGGCCCGTGCTAAGGTTGGCACGGCCGTGCCACCTCTCTGGATAACTTTTACTGCTTTTGCTTTAGGCCCAAGTTACCCTGTTATAGTTTTACCGAATAGCCCTTATAGTTGCTTAGATTTTAAGTCAATTGTAAAGCTATAAATAGAGTAGCTCTCCATCATAAACATTCATCTTTTGTTCTTGGAATAAAAGTTCACTTTTACTTTACTGTTTTATTTTATATTCTTCTTCTCCTTCCTCTCTATGTCTACAATGAACGTTAGTGAGTAGACTCTTCTCGTCTTGGGATTGTTGGATAAGTCTAATGACGTAATCCGGATCAAGCCAAGCCTTAAACCCTAATTATATGTTACCTTAATTTCTTATCTAAATTCACCGTTTTAACATGAATTAATTATTATCAAACTGTGGAAGCGAACGCGGAGGGTTTGATAATGGTTAATTCATCATCACAAATATCAATTCATAAAGCGAACGCGGAGCTTTGATATTCGAACAAGTGAATTTAGACAAGGTTTGCGAAACATGAGAATAGTCTAGCAAACCTTGGGACACATAAAGTTTCGACCTTCAAGGGTCCCAAAGGCAATCACCCATGAGAATAGGTGTGGTTGTTGGAGGGATACACTCACTGACTTCGAGAGAAGCTTTGATATGCTAAAGAGAAACTTGTCCTTAGAAATTAAGAATAACATAGAATTATAAAGTTTAAGGCTTGCTTGTGAAAAGATTCGTTATTATGATGAACCAATGATCCCAAGGCTCTTTTATTTTTATTGTTATTTACCTTCAGCAATTAACCCCCTATTTTATAATCTTTCTCCTCTTCTAATCATTCTCTAAAAAGTTAATTGAATTCACAACTCCCTAGCGGAACGATACTCTTTCTTACTACTATTACTTCGATAGGCCGTGCACTTGCGGTTTGGCCCTATCAAGTTTTTGGCGCCGTTGCCGGGGAGTTGTTGAAATTTGATTAACTTTTTAATAGTGATTAGACTAAAAAAAAAAAAAAATCTTTTTCGTTGTTTTATTTTATTTTATTGTTTCTTTCAAAAAAAAAAATCTTTATTTGATTCTATTTTATTTTATTTACTTCAAAAAAAAAAAAAATCTTTCTCTTTATCTTATTTTATTTTATATATAAAAAAAAAAAAATCTTTTTCTATTTCTTCTTTTTCCTTTAACTTCTTGGGAAGACAATAACGATATGGCTAAGGAACGCTCTCTCAACGAGTATGCAATCCCATCTTCAAATGAGTCATACGATGCTATTGTGTACCCAACGGTTGAGGACAATTTTGAAATAGAACCTGCACTTATTGAGTTAGTGCAGCAAAATCAATTTTTCGGATCACCCACTGAGGATCCGAATCTTCATGTTTCAATTTTTTTAAGACTCAGTGGAACCTTGAATGCAAACCAAGAGGCCGTAAGGCTGCACCTCTTTCCTTTCTCCTTAGGGGGTAGAGCTAGTGCTTGGTTTCATTCATTGGAAATTGGTTCTATCTTTTCATGGCAACAAATGAAGCAAGTTTTTCTTGCCCAATTCTTTCCCTATTCTAAAACCGTCCAATTAAGAATTCAAATCACACAATTCACTCAAAAAGATGGAGAATCTCTTTACGATGCGTGGGAGCGTTTCAAAGAAATGCTTAGACTTTGTCCCCATCATGGTTTAAAGAACTGGCTTATTATTCACATTTTTTATAATGGTCTTTTGTATACCACAAAAATTTATGTTGATGCAGCTGCAGGTGGAGCTTTAATGAACAAGAATTACACAGAAGCATACGCCTTGATTGAAGACATGGCTCAAAATCATTACAAGTGGACCAACGAGAGAGCCATCACTAATTCTTCACCCTCCAAAAAGGAGGCAGGTATGTATGAAGTTTCTAACTATGATCACCTAGCCGTTAAGATTGATGCATTAACCCAAAAATTTGAAAACAAAAATGTTAGTGTCATCTCTTCTTCTTCTTCTTCTGCATCTCCTTCTTGTGAAATTTGTGGTATATTTGGCCATATTGGCATTGATTGCAAACTAGGTAGTGTTGTTAGAAGTCCTGAGCAAGTAAACTATGCTCAATATAATCAAGGGTTTAGAAACAACCAAATTTTTTTTCAAACCCCTCAAAATCTTTTTGGACAACAAACAACACCACCCAGTTATGCAAACAACCAAAGAGTCCCTCAAAAATCTAGCTTGGAACTTTTTTTAGAAAATTTTTGTATAAATCAATCCGAGCAGCTCCAAGAGCTTAAAAATCAAACTGAATTTTTGAGTGACTCTCTTGCCAAACTTACGTCAAAAGAAGACTCCATAGTTACTCACAATCAGACTCAGACTTCTCAAGTACCCCAACATGTGGCTACTTCCTCTCAATCCTACGAAGTCCTCCTAGACCAAACCGAAACCAACCCCAAAAACCATATAAGTGCTATTACTCTTAGGGATGGTAAACAATTAGAGGACCCCGTTGTGAAAATTAAGAACAATGAAGGAGAGATAGGGTGTGATGAGCCTCAAAGTGAGAAAGCCATAGGAGAGAATGAAAAGTCATTTGTTTCACCATCTCATGAGCAAGAAATTCCATTAACACAAGGGTTTGATGAGTCCAAGTTAGATGAGCAGTTTATGAATCTTATTGAAATACTTCCAAACAAATTGCCACCTAAACTTAAGAATCTAGGAAGCTTTTCCCTACCTTGTGTCATAGGATCTGAAACCTTTGAGAAAGCCATGTGTGATTTGGGAGAGAATGTTAGTTTGATGCCATTGTCCCTTTCTGAACGATTGGGTATAGGATAGTTAAACCACTTTCTAACCGTCAAGCTAATGACTCTAAACGAGCGCTTCGTGGGAGGCAACCCACGCATTTATTTGCTTTATTTTGTTTGTTTTCCTTTGTTTTAAGTGTTTTGTAGGTAATTGTCCGATTGTGATTCAAGAAAAATTGAAAAATTTTGAAGTCCCATGTCCAGAAGGTTGGCACGGCCCGTGCTAAGGTTGGCACGGCCGTGCCAAATTTCCAAAGCCAAAAACAAATCCAACTACCAGAATGTTGGCACGGCCCGTGCCAAGGTTGGCACGGCCGTGCCCGACCCCTATGCCTCTATAACCACAATTTTTCTCTTCTTCTTCCTCATTCTCACACACAAACCTCTTTCATCTTTCAAACTTCTCTCTAAACCTCCATAACCATCCACCTTCAAACCTTCATATCTCCCTCAAAACTTCACCAAACCAATCAACTCTTTAACCCAATCAACTCTTAACTTCATTCTACACAAAACCCTTCCATCAAAAACAACTTTCATCCACCCAAACCCATAATTCACCAAAGCCTTATTTCCCTAAAACCTAACCCAAAAACCACATATTCTTAACCAATCTCCACACCTAAACCAACCTTTCCTACCAAAATTCTTCCCAAACCCTAACCTTTACCCAAACCACACAAAGTCAACCTAAGGTTGATGGCTTCAAGAAGAGGTGGTAAAGAAGTAGCAAGCTCTTCCGGAGGACCTCAAGCAAAGAAGAAAGCACCGGCAAAGAATCATGGAATCCAATTCAAAGACAACACACAAAGGGATAGGTATCAAGTTCTAACTTCTAAACCTTTACATCCTTGTCGATATCCTGATTCTCATAGTTTGAATGTGCTAGGCATTAGAGATAATGTGTATAAGTTGCTAGGAAACTTAGGATGGATTGAGATATTGAAACCTATGAGAGGGTGTGAGAATTTCACCTATGAGTTTCTAAGTTCAATTGTTTTTTCTAAAGATAGGTTGAATTTTGATGATCCTAACCATAGAGTTTGTTTCCACTTAGGCTGTGAACACTTGTTTCTACTTGCTTGATTATCTTGCCGATGTAGGTAATAGACCTGCCGGAAAGGGGGAGATAGTAGTGAGTGGCATCATCACATACATAACTAGGCAATTTTGAGTGGGTGAAAATGAGGGGGTAAATCCAATTGAGGGAAACAATAGCCTAAACATAGAAACCCTCATTGCAATGAACTTCATAAAACATCATCCGCCCATGCAATATTCACTCAAGCTTAATGTGTCTATTTTGTTACTACTTCCTAACCCATCTCGGACTAGCATCGAGGTGGAAGCAAATTTGTTGCATGTTGATGATAATCAGGTACATGAAGAGAACAATCTTGATGGAGGAGACAATGCTAACTAGCACCAAGAGGAGGAGCACCATGGCCATAACACCGATAATCTAAATGAAGATCAAAGATGGACATGGATCCACAATGAGATTGAGAGGATGAGCACCGAGCAACAAAAGCAAGGTGTTGAGATCTTCGGGCTTCGAAATGATGTTCAAAGGGGCAACCACTTAACACAAGAAAATAATGAAATGCTCCGCCGGATGATGCAACACCTTCATCTCCAAGGTCCTCCCTATGGACCTTAATGAACAATTGTGAGCTTTCCTCTTCCTCTCTTCCCTTATCTCTTCTTCTTCATCTTCTTCTCCTATTCTTCTTCTTCTACTCCTTCTTCTTCTTCTCTTTTCTTTTTCTTTGAATCATTGAGGACAATGCTTCCCCTAAGTGTGGGGGGCCTAATAAAGTGTCTAGAGTCGTAGTGTTCCCAAACTCCCTTGAACTTTATTCTTTTGTTTTGTTTTTATAACAAGAGGCATGATTAGTAGCTTGTTTTTAATGTAAAATATGGCATAAAAATTTTTGTTTTGTCTCTTCTTTAAAAGTTGTTTCTTGTACATGAAAGTAGTTTCTTGTGTTCTTGCTATACCCACATCTTGTTTTATTGTGAAAAATCTCCAATGAGAAAAGCACCCAGTTGCAATCTTTGAGCAAGTGTATGAATAGGTATTTTAAGGAGCACGTTCTATCTTTAGTGTTAACTTAGACCCTTTAAAGTCTTCAGAGTAAAAGTAATATAAGTTTGTGTGGGAAAATAATCAATGTTCTTAATTGTTTTATGCTTAATTGTTAACGTTAAATTGAGGCGGGAGAATGGCACCAACATGTGGGGGAAAGGATAATCCCTAACTTCCTAATTGTGGTGGTGACTCCCTGATTTGAACTTAAAGTGAAACAAATTCATCAATGCTAGGGGGAAAGGACAATTACATCCAAAAAGACTTCCTACGCGGAGATGAAACAAATATTAATTTTGCAGCACTGCTTAGGGTGATTTTGAATCTAGGGGGAAAGGACAATTACATCCGAGAAGACTTCCTATGAGGATAGATAGCCCCTAAGCATCTGCAGCCCCTTTGTGCTTAATTGTTAATATTTAATTTTAACTTAAATTCCCATCACTCTTATATGAAATGAAGAAAGGACTTTTCTCGGTTACTTTAGCATTAAGGATAGAACCTGTTCCTCATAATATCTGTCTTATACAGGAGCAAGAAAAGGGTTGGACTGCACACACACACTCACTTGAGACTTGATGTTGGGTTGAATAGGTTCACGAGGAATGTTTGAAATTGTGATTAGTGTACTTGAAACAAAACCTTCAAAGAGACTTGTGTTTTCAATTGCATTGCCATAATTAATCCTTTTAGTTGCTGCTATGTCCATTGCCTTTTGCTTGAGGACAAGCAAAGATTCAAGTGTGGGGGAGTTTGATGAGTCTATATTTAGTCTATTTTTATGCATTATTTAGTTTAGTTTTATTTAGATTTGAATTTATTTTATTGCAATAATATTTCCTTTTTTGAATCTTTTTACTACAATTGCATATTTTATATTTCAGGAACGAATATATGATGGAAGGTGTCTTGGAGCAAAAGAAAGGAGTCTGGAGCTGATTTGGAGCAAAAATACGAAAGATTCGGAACAAAAATATAGAGCCCCCAAGTCAGAAGCTTGGCACGGCCCGTGCTAAGGTTGGCACGGCCGTGCCACCTCTCTGGATAACTTTTACTGCTTTTGCTTTAGGCCCAAGTTACCCTGTTGTAGTTTTACCGAATAGCCCTTATAGTTGCTTAGATTTTAAGTCAATTGTAAAGCTATAAATAGAGTAGCTCTCCATCATAAACATTCATCTTTTGTTCTTGGAATAAAAGTTCACTTTTACTTTACTGTTTTATTTTATATTCTTCTTCTCCTTCCTCTCTATGTCTACAATGAACGTTAGTGAGTAGACTCTTCTCGTCTTGGGATTGTTGGATAAGTCTAATGACGTAATCCGGATCAAGCCAAGCCTTAAACCCTAATTATATGTTACCTTAATTTCTTATCTAAATTCACCGTTTTAACATGAATTAATTATTATCAAACTGTGGAAGCGAACGCGGAGGGTTTGATAATGGTTAATTCATCATCACAAATATCAATTCATAAAGCGAACGCGGAGCTTTGATATTCGAACAAGTGAATTTAGACAAGGTTTGCGAAACATGAGAATAGTCTAGCAAACCTTGGGACACATAAAGTTTCGACCTTCAAGGGTCCCAAAGGCAATCACCCATGAGAATAGGTGTGGTTGTTGGAGGGATACACTCACTGACTTCGAGAGAAGCTTTGATATGCTAAAGAGAAACTTGTCCTTAGAAATTAAGAATAACATAGAATTATAAAGTTTAAGGCTTGCTTGTGAAAAGATTCGTTATTATGATGAACCAATGATCCCAAGGCTCTTTTATTTTTATTGTTATTTACCTTCAGCAATTAACCCCCTATTTTATAATCTTTCTCCTCTTCTAATCATTCTCTAAAAAGTTAATTGAATTCACAACTCCCTAGCGGAACGATACTCTTTCTTACTACTATTACTTCGATAGGCCGTGCACTTGCGGTTTGGCCCTATCAGTCTTGACAAGTGGTCTTGAGGTTGGCTTTCTCAAGTAGGTACTTCGAAGTGAACCCTCGGATGTGAGCCTTAGTGACAAGATTCTTGGAGACATCGGTGGTCTTGAGATGAAGATCACGGGCAATAACCAAAGGAGTAGGAGGATTCTCAAGTCCTGCGAAGGGTACCCCCTGAGCAATAGATAGTTCCATCAAGCAAGAATAAGCCTCGAGTGTGGGCACCAACTGAAAGTCGGGAAAAGTGAAGCACCGATAGTCCCGATCATAGAATTGCACTAGAGTGTGCACAAGATTCTCATCCACATTAGTCCGGAGAATGGTAAGTAAATCCCCATAACGGTGTCAGAAACCAATCGGATCCTTGATCTTGAGTGCCAAATCTCTCAAACTAGCCGAATCCACTTCCTTGAACTTGTAGGACTTAGTCTTCCCCATTCCTACAATGTTTACAAATTCAATTGGTCTAAGCCCTTCGATAAATGCATGGAAAAAGTTTATGCATGTATGCATGTATGCATGATTATATTCAAGTACGGAGAAAACATGTTGGGTTGAAGTTCAAAGTCAAGGAGTCATGGGTAGACACGGTGTCCGGTGTAACTAGGGCTTTGGATAATAGTAACCGGGTTCTAAAAAGGTTCCCAAGTTGCAACCTCTCCGACGTATATCATAGTACCACGAGACAAACACTCGCTCCATGATTATTCGTAAGAAGACCTAACTTGAGTGTAGTATCGCGTGACGACTAAAACTCGAGACGGCACTCAGTTTAGCCTCCGCACTACATCCTAGAAAATGGCCATGGATGGGTTCGGTTATCTATGGTTCATAGCGTCATAGAACAATTAGAAGTAAAGTGCCTAAACGCGACAACACGCGCCGACAACATCACCCCCAAAATGCCTCAGCTATGTGGGATTGATCACATAATCCAATACACGAGGCAACCCTCGGAATGAATTGTCGATTATATCCCTCCTAAATCCTAAGTTCACTCAGCCCGGGTGTAGGACTTTTGATATTCTCACCCCACACGTTTGCAAAAATCTAAACATTTATTCACATAAGAAGACAAAAATAAGCAAGTAAAAGCGAAGGCGCAAGCGTGGAAATAAAGACTAGGCGTAACTCTCGAATCTCCCAAGTGAAGTCGCCAGCTGTTTTATCTTGGTTTTTCGGGTGTCAAACATTGATTACGTTTGAACCTTTTTAACCGGTGATATCTCATTTTTTCTTGGGAAGGGAAAAAAATAAGCAAAACCCTTGAGAATCGAGGTCCGGGAGTTATTTTCGCTACGGGAAGGTGTTAGGCACCCATAACGACTATAGTATCCTATAGGAACCGTCTTTACTTTCTACGCGCGCGCTTTATTTTTAAATGCTATTTTGAAAGTGTTTATTTAAACCTAAAAGTTTACTAAGTGAAGAATTGGAGGGAGAAGAAAGTGTTTGAATTTTTATTTTATTTGAATTGAAGGAATTTTGATTCCTTGCCTACGTACCCTTTTAAGGGATCAAATCCACCGTAGTTCTCTTCCAAAAAATGATTTTGTTTCTGTTGGTTGTTTTTAAGTTTGAAAATGGGATTTTGAAGAATAGAAAGAGGCCTCAAGGGCATAAGATTGTGAAATTGTGGGGTTGAATTAGTTATTTTGCAAAAAAGTCTAAGTATGATTAAGAATTTGTTAAGATTTTTGTTTAAGAAAAGAGAAGGAAAATTCAATGGGATTTTGATCCCAAGGTTTATTTAGAAAATTATTTGAGTGATATTGTTCATATTTTTTTGGGAAATTGATTTTTTCTAAGTGTAAATCCTAAGCATTCATCTAACCATGCAATCCTAAACATACGTCTAAACATGCATATCCTAGCCATACATCTAAAGTAACCATGTGATATGTGTGTGCATGTGTCGGTGCTTGTGTCGGTGTACATCATTAGAGTCCATTGTCCTTTACATCATTGGCCTAGATACATGCTATGGTCTTGGGAAGCAGTCTGCGGAGGAACCCAAGCCCAGGCCCAAGGGAACATGGATCCTGGATCATCCAAACGCATCAGGGGCGTTGGATTGATCCAGGTCAATCTAAACCTAAATCAAACGGTTGAAAATGAATCAGAGCTGAACCAGGACTGAACCGGTCTGGTTCAGAGGTCTATAAAAAGGCCAAGGGACCGGTCCAGTCCATTTCTCACTTCTCTTTCTCTCTCTAAGCTTATCCTAGTGAGAGAAGCTCTCACTTCTCTCTTCTTCTCCGTTCACCTCTCCACCGCCGGTTTCTGGAATGAAACGGCTGGAGACGATGAAGATTCATCGGAATCTTCATTGTCACCGCCGTGAATTCCAGATTCCGGCGACATTTCAAATGCTTCGAATCTCATGAATCCAAACCCTAATCTGTTCTATTTTTCATGCTGATTATGAATTTGAACTTGATTTTACGAAATAAACGGTGAATCATCCTAGATCTGCATTTTAGGGTTTCGGTTCTGAACTTTTTCAATCTTTTTCAAACTTTTTCGAAAGAACAGGTTTTAAAAATTGTTGATCTACTCTGTTTCACCGTTTATTTTTGGTTACGAACTTTCGATGATGATTTAAAACAAAAACGAGAAGAGTTCGTGTGTTTACCTGGCTTTAAGTTGGAGATTCGAACGAAAGATTCTTGAGAAAGCTTTTGATTCTTCTGGTAAGTGTTGAACCGAAAATAAATCGGTGAAACTCTCTTCTCCTTCTTCACCGGTTCGAAACTTGCCTTGATTCTTCTTCTTCTCTTCTCAAACCTTCTTCTTGTGATCGTCCTCGACTTGAATTGCAAGAAGATGAATGATATGGTTCGATGATGATGATTTCCGTAAGGAATCACTGAGAACAAACATGAATTAAACCGAATTTGATGAAGGTTTTTCTAATTGAAACGGTGTTGATCTTTGGTTTTCTGAAAGTTTATTTTGATTTTGTGTGCTTGATGATGAATCTTTGATAGAAATCTGAAACGGTTAGGGTTTTGTGATGATGAAGTTCTTCGTAAGTTTCATCATGTTCTTGATGAAAAGTGATTTTTGATTCTGTTAGAGGAGAGAGAATTGGTGAAACGTGTTTGTTGAGTTGGCAAATTGTGATTGATTCTGTTGGCACTTGTGCAGTGATTGTGCCTTTTATAGGCTGCCATGTGTTCTGGTGCTTCAATAGAATGTTGACATGTGGACTTTGAACTTTGTTGGCTCGGCCTTGCTGAGTTTGGTGCTTAAGGACTAATCTGCAAATCAAAAACTTAAAGGGACAAAACTGAAAAAAAAAATAGAAAAAGGACTGAACTGCAATTTATTTAAGACTAAGGGCTTAATTGCAATTGACCTAAAAAGGACTTTAAAAAATAAAGTTTGACCTGAAAGGACTAAAACCTAAATTAAGAAAAAACTTTAAAAGAAATAAAAATGAAAAAGGACTAAAGTGCAATTTTTTTAAAGTTTGAAGGACTGAGATGCAATTTTAGAAATTTTGAGGACTAAAATGAAAAATTAAAATAAAATTGAATTTAAAATTGGTAAATGGAAAATAACGTAAAGTGGAACCAATAAAAAACACAAAATGGACTAAAATGAACCAATTACTTAAATGAGGTACTTCAAAGTAACCTCTCTCTGTCAAAATTTTGTATGAAATGACCAAAATGCCCCTAGGGACTAAACTGACTCAAAATGACTCAGATGCAATTTTAAAATGATTTTTTTAACAAGGAATTAAAGCAAAAGTTTATACAAGCACATTGAAAAAGACTCAGAGACAATTTTTAGAAATTAAACAGAGTTTTAACACATGAAAAGACTAAAATGCCCCTAGGGGATAAACTGACTCAAAATGACTTCAAATGCAATTTTTGAAATGGATTTTGACATGGAATTGAAATAAAGACTTATTCAAACTATTTGAAAAGATTCAAACAATTTTCAAGGACTAAAATGAATTTGAATGCAGGAAATGACTAAAATACCCTTTTTCATGAATTTTGCAAATAACATTGAAATAAAATGCAGAGAAATATGCAAGTGATCAGAGACAAATTCAAATGACTTGAAATGCAAGAAAAGAAGAATTGAGCTAGTATTTTTAGGTCCAAAATTAGGGTATAACAGGTTCTTACTCTCTCAAGGGAAATTGAAGCATAGACTTAAATTAGAGTTCCTAAATTTATCATAAAGGTTCCCTTGTCAATGAATCTTAGAAGTGCATCAGAATACTCTTTCGCTTGCTAGCTCTACCAACGAACAACCCTATCTCGTCTACCTTACCGAGGATAAAAGGGTAATTATACTATTCTAGGTGTGTAGATTCAGCCACAGTGTTCATAGTTAAGAGAGTTTTCCTAATTCAAGTGGTTGTCCACTATTATCTTAGATACTTTCTAATTCGAGTAATTCACCGTTATATTAGGTATCTCACTTCCCGAATGGAGTAATTTATCGTTATCTCATGTGCATCCTAGCTCATGTGAAATAATCACATACTTTGCATAATAAAATTAAACAGGACACATAAAATAAATTAATATAAAGACTTAAATTAAATACTCCAATAAAATAAAACAGAGGTTCATCTTAGAACCCTGTCCAATAGGGTTTAGTTAGAGCATCCACAATGGAGACCCTCAATCTTGAGGTCTTAAACGGGTCCCACTTGCCACGTCACTTTTTTATAATTTTTTAATAATAGTACCTAATAGGTACTCAACCAGTCCAATAGAGACCCTCTAACAAAATGTCTAAATGAGTCCCACTAATAACTCTTTATCGTTTACATTTCAACAAAAGCAACTCAATAATGATTATTTTATTAAAAAGTGGTGTGATGTTCACTTAAGACTTAGGGTCTTAAGAGACCCCCAAAAAAAATTCTCGAATAGGAGTACCTATTAGGTATCGGGTCTTAAATAGTGAAGACCTCACCATTGAGGATGGTCTTACTCATGGTAACTAAAGACAAATAAAAACAATCACGGGTATGGAGCATATATCTAAATGGATATTGATAACATGTTATTTACTTTATTTTTAGATAAGTTTTTATTTAATACATTAATGTTTTTATGTAAGTTTATTTGCATTTCACTACATTTTCCTTTTGTTTTGAATAAATAGATAATGCAAGAGAGATATGAAGATATAGTGCAATATAATGATGGAATTCTTACAAAGAATGAAGACTTGTTGACCAAGACAAGTCTTGAAGCAGTGAAAACTCCTTTCAAAGACCAAGCAGTGAAAACTCGTTCACCAAACCTTCAAAAATCATAGCAATTAGTTTCATAATTGCCACCAAAGAAGCAAGGAAGATAAATATCAAGGATTTAAATTGTAGTGGTTGTTACGGTTAGCCCTAATCCCAGCCTACAACCATAACAACCAAGTAGTTTTAATTTTTGTTTTTCTTTGAAAGATCTTGGATGTTTTGTGTTGAAACTATCCTTAATGTCTTGTAATATCTGATGGCGCAAGAAGTTAGAAGACGTAGGCTATAAATAGGACAAATCTATAATTGATTCTCACCACACTTCACCATAGAACTCTTGTAATTTTGCACTTCTTTTCAGTAAAAGTTTTATTTTTGTTTACTTGTTTTTTTATTTTTATTAAGTAGCTCATCACTTTGATGAGTGATTAGTCTCTCTTGGTCTTCCATCATGGAAAGTAGTCCTATGATGAACTTTTCATAATCCCGTTATTTTCTTTTGTTAATGGAATTCAAAACATAATCTAGCCTTGGTGTGTTTAAGAAAAATATTAGTCAACTACTTTAGTCCAGAGACAAAGAGGTTGCTGGAAATATAAGGCTAAACAAAGGTTTCAAATCATGAGAACAACCTAGGAAGTTTTGAGATAAAATGGGTAATCGGGTTTAATGGCTCGAGTAAACATAAAAATTGCAAGAATAGGAAGCTATGTTTATGATGCACTTCTTTTGTTGCTAGAAATAGAAGAATATATAATAAAGAGATTACATCATCCTAAGGTAATGAATTCCTAAGGCAAAAGAAAAGAATAGGATTCGAAAATGTTTGGTGTAGTGATGAACTACGACGATTTTGAGGCACTTTTATCAATTACATATTTTCGACTAAAATACAATCATCAATCTTTCAATAACTCACAAGTAATTTTAATTGCATACTTAGGAGAAAAAGATAACCCTGATATTAACAAGTCTTTATAGATACGATACTCTTTTATTACTATGACATACACATACACTTAATTTAAACTGATATTTAAAATAACAGTCAGCTAATGGATGCAGAGACGGGGTAATGGTGCCTATATCCGCAGATATTTGTACCTGATAGTAGATTAGTAAGACTACTAACAGATCTTATTATTTAAATATAAAATTTTCTCCCCTGAAAGAAACCATAACTTAATTTTCTAATTTATGTTTATTCTTTAATTATTAATTTTGTTTTCCAAATGTGAGTGCAATGCATTAATATTTGTATGTGTTCATATACTCTTTTGTATTGTCAAAAAACGATATTTTTTTTAAAGATATGCAATTTTGTTTTATACAACTTTATATTTGTGGATATTCGCAAATACATGTAGATATTTCAAAATTGTTAAATACTCATCTAAAGATACTCATGCAGATCTGAAACGAGTGAAACTATCATTTTTATCCAACGAGACGGATAATAAATTGCTGATATTTGTGTATATAGTAATAGTATAGAAGATTATTGTTAAAAAAATATAGAAGATTTTTTTTTGAAGAAAAAAATACATATTAATGGTTTTCACATTATTTTTTCGTAAAGCATTCTATAACCAATTTTTAAATATTTGGTAAAATGCTTTTAATGTCACATATCGTGAAAATAAAAAAAAATTATAATTCAATAAGAAGGAAATATTTATAAGATAACTTTAGTCTTTTTTTGGACAAAGGATAACTTTAGACTTTTGTTTTTATTAAAATTGGTAATATCATTGAAATGAAATGTCCTTTAAAAAAAATTATTGAAATTAAATGTATATAGAAAATAATTATAGAATAAATTAATTAATTTATATAGAAAATCATTGAAATTAAATGTATATAGAAAAAAATCATTGAAATTAAAATTGGTAATACAACTTTCTTTATATTCATCGACAAAGTGAATTACCTTTCATTAGTCAAAAAAGAACGAATTATCTTTCAAAATAATTATAGAATAAATTAATGAATTTCAACAAAAAAAAGAACAAACAAGAATGAATTAATAGAAATATCTATAATTTATACACCAATGCATAAAAAAAATTCAACACGCGAACAAAGATCAGATATAGTGAATGAGGTTAGACTCCTACAATGTAGCAAACCATTATTCAAATTTAAAATGGAAAAGATATCTCACACGTCTCGAAAAGTATTATCTTCGACAGAGAGAGCAGGGGGCAAAAAACTCAACACATATTTTCGTAATTATAGCGGTCCATGCCCCATGTGAAAATCAATGGGATAACTAACAACCATGTAACTATATGGTAATTATCCATTCTTGTCTAAAAAATAATAATAAATCATCATAAAATCTGAAAATTATGATTATTTCCAAAATCAAAGTCTCGTATTAATGATTGAAAAGTGCCCTCACACTATAAAGCAACCCTTCCATAATCCCAATTCATTTCATTTTTCATAGTCTTTTGTGTAATTAACCTAGTACTAAATACACAATGGAGATGAAGAAGATTGCTTTTGTTGTTGTTCTCTTTGCTGTCATAAGCACCATTCTGGCACATGATCACCATGGTCATCATGAGGCTCCAGTCCCAACTCCAGGACCAAGCAAGAGTCATGCTCCAGGACCAAGCAAGAGTGATGCTGCTTCTCTTGGTTCAATCTTTGGTGCCTCTATCTTCTCCTTTGTTGCCTACTACTTGCATTTTCATGTGTAATAACACACGTGGGTGTTTGTGATTGGAAAGAGATGACGATGTAATCTACATTGTTCAAATCTATCTAATTTTAATAATAAGAGGAGGTTTTGTATTTCCCGTCATGTGATGCATGCAACCATTACTTGTATTGCTGAGAAACAACAATTAAAATTTTTAGAAATATTGATCCTCCTTTCTTTATACCTTTTGTTTTGCTTTTAATTTAAATTTTTCAGTTATGATCAAATGTGTAAGCATCCAATCAATTAATTGATCTCTAGTAGTTAACATGCATCAAATTGTTTTTCGTAGATGACAAACTGAAATAATAAAATAATATTTATGTCATTTTTAAAATGATAAAAAAAGTGTCTTCTCTCTTAACGCCCCTACTCTCGTGGTGCAATCACAGGTTTTCCATCGAAACACCACCTACTTCAACCTTTTTTAGGAACTGTTAACGCATTCACTGTCGTTCCTCCGCGCCAGTGACTTGCTTTCAGTGACTATAATGTGTCTGAGTGTGGCTCTGTTGGATCTGAATCCATTTGGTTTTAAGATTTGGTTTTATGAAATTTGTTCGATCGGTGGTCGTGTTTCAATCATTTATTGATGAGTTTCTGGGTTCTTCTTCGAAGGTCTCTAGTTACCTCATTGTTGCCTCTATTATTGTTGTTGTTTCTAGTTTTTTCCATAGATTGACAGTGATAAAGGTTATGAGTTGCTAGTGGTTCATTTCTCCATATCTGGATTTGTTAGTTGTGGGTTCATTGGAGATCTTAAGATTGACATCGAACTATATGGCTTGAAATGGTCGTGGAGCTTGGCTGTCATAGTGTTTCGATGCAGTGAGTTGTTGATTGTGTTGATCTGTTACCGTGTTGGCGGTCAGTTTCGATCGCCATTTTTAAGAATGTTAGTGTCTGTGGCGTGTTCCTACCCCTAAATTCTCTTATTATTTTCTAGATCTCTTAAGTTATTTACTTGATTCGTTACTCATATAATTTTAAAGATCAAACATATAAATATCTATAACCATAACATATATAATTTATCTAAAGTTGATTTCCTCGCCGTTTTAGTTTACAAAAATGTTACAAATTTTTTTAGTGTTAGACAATATTTAAATCTATTAAAAATATTAATTATAAGAAATTTTGTAGAAGTAAATTATAATAATTTTTATAAAAAAAAGTTATTTTTTATACATGCCAATGTGTTTAATCTGTGACCCGTATAGGACCAAGCTCAAGTAGTTATTTTTAGAACCTGTATTTTAATACTCCCTCCATCCCAAATTGTATGACGTTTTGGGCATTTCACACATATTAATATTGTGTGGAAAAGAGATATTATAAGTTGTTTTACAAAATTGCCCTTAATAAATAATATGGGAAAGATAAATGAAAGAATTAAAAGAAGGGAGAGTAATAAATATGTAAGGTTATAACAGGAAAAATAACATTAATGTTGCATTGGTATTATAAAACGACATATAATTTGGGACAGAAATACACAATATATAACTAGAAAAACTTGAAAGATGGTAAAACGACATATCTTATACCATTAAGAAATCAAAAGATGGTAAGAAGTTCCAAAATTTAAATCATGCCAAAATTCATTTTGATAGTTTTAACCTATAAACAACTTCTTCCTAGTCACAGAATCTAAATTCCTCCACCAATTCACACAACCCTTCTTCCTCCAATACACATTAGCAGCATTTCCAGCCACATTCAGCTTATCCTTCAATTTCATAATCAAATTGTCTAAACTAATTACTAGTTCAATTATCTTAAGGTATGTTTGGATAGAGTGTTTTGGTGGGAACAACCTACTTTTTTTTCTTTAAATTGCGACCACTATAAAATGTTCATGTGTTATTCCAATTCCAAACAGTCATAAATGTCACTCTTAGGGGCTTGTTTGGATTGACTTATTTGAGCTTATCTACTCACAAGTTTTGTGAGATTGTTTGCGAGAACTTATGAAAACAGCTTATGACATTGTTCATAAGCTATTTCCAACTTATTTTCATAAGTTGTCCAAGATAGTTTATGAAAACAGCTTATAGCTTACACGAAAACAATTGATTATTATTTTAACTTTTTCTATAAAAATAGTTTCTACATAAGCACTTACCATGACAAGTGCTTTTTCTATATGGAACAAGAAAATCGAAAAGAAAAAAAAACGAACTGAGAGCAAATATCAGACCAAAAATACCTGAGTTGCAGAACGAATAGGACAATGATACGGTGGGAGAATGGACGGTGGTTATCCGCCAACGGTGTAGCGGAGGCGGAGCGAAAGAGATATGGTTTGTTGGGATGGTGGCGGCTGTGAGTGGTGAGAGTGAGAGACGAGAGACGATGAAGTTGGTATTATGGTTTCAAATTCAGGGCATGTTTGTTTAAGATTTTTTTTTTGAGCAATTTAAAAACATGTTTGGAGAATGAAATCTTCATAATACATATTAACATATTTGCAAAAACCATTTTCAAAATATATCACTTAAGATTCAGGTTCTTTTATTTTACTGTATTGTGTCTGTAATTATTGTTCTGACTTTGTTGTTTCCACCCTGGTACACCTTGTGCTAGGGGGATCTTTTGTTGTGGTAATATAATTCATTTTAGCCTCTTCAAAAAAAAAAAAAGATTCAGGAAATGAATATGTTAATGAGGAAACTAGAACAAAATTTATGAACATCATCAAATTTTATACGGTTATGTTATAATTAAGGTATTTTTATGATCCAATTCTAAGGCATACCATGATATGTCATCTTAGGAACAAAGTTTAGATGAACCATTGAAAGTAAGAATGATTCAAGTTGCATTTTACAACAAGAACTTATTTAGAAATGCATTTTAAGAATATTACAATGATTTCATTAAGAATGCCAACAGATGAATTTTGTCGAAATGATGTTGAATCATTTATCATTCATAAAGATATCTTAGAAGGAATAAATGTAAAATTAGGGAATATTATTCAGAAATTTCACTTTATACAACATTAGCTGTTTTTTGAATTTAGAACACACTAATTCATATTAAATGCATTCTTAAACATGTCTTCTTAAAACTTAAAGCATAATTCAACAATTTTAATCATCAAATCCGATTTATAAAATAGGTTATGGATATTATATCTCCATGAAAGGAGCATGAATGAAAAAATAGTTACATTTTAGGCTAAGAATTAGATATCATAAAAATTGATGCAAACAACTAAGGTTTAAAGTCATATATTTTTGGAATTGATTTTATCATGCATTTCTTAGAGCATCAAATTATTTATAACAAAACATTGCATACCAATTTTCAAATATTACAAAGTTTATAAATGAGTGTTATAATTATAGAAAAAGTATTAATCTAAGTTATTATACATTATTATGTGATAATATAAATAGTTTTAATAATTTTTGTGAAACATTTTGATTAATTCACACCGCAAAAACAATTATTTGTATCGCAGCGTCCGTTACAACCGAAATCGAGACAACCTTAACGTGACCGCGACCTCAACCGCGACCGTTATTTAAAATCTTACGGTTTAAAAAGAATATAATCAAATGGAGAGACTGAAAACAAATCAGTTTATTTTCAAAGCAGAGAAGCTCTAAACTATGAGCCCAACAAACAATGCAAGTATCACAACAAATATGTGAATGACTAGTCAAACTAAAGACATGGCTTCTAACTTAATTGGTTGAGTAACAGACAATTACTAAAATGAGTCACAAAATGAAAATATATACCACACCATAATGATAAGCACTTGTTAAGTTATTCCGCCGGACATTAACTTTTACACTATAACTATAAAGCATACCATCAATATCAAATTCAATTTTCCCTCACTATCCGACCCACCAATGCCATTCTTAACATCTTCTATTGATTTTCATTTGGTGGCCAAAACAATAAAATGCATATCTTATACCATTAAGAAATCAAAAGATGGTAAGAAGTTCCAAAATTTAAACCATGCCAAAAGTTCATGTTGATAGTTTTAACTTTTAAACAACTTCTTCCTAGTCACAGAATCTAAATTCCTCCACCAATTCACACAACCCTTCTTCCTCCAATACACATTAGCAGCATTCCCAGCCACATTCAGCTTATCCTTCAATTTCATAATCAAATTGTCTAAACTAATTACCAGTTCAATTATCTTAAGGTATGTTTGGATAGAGTGTTTTGGTGGGAACGACCTACTTTTTTTTCGTTAAATTGCGACCACTATAAAATGTTCATGTGTTATTCCAATTCCAAACAGTCATAAATGTCACTTCTAGGGGCTTGTTTGGATTGACTTATTTGAACTTATCTACTTACATAAGTTTTGTGAGACTGTTTGCGAGAACTTATGAAAACAGCTTATGACATTGTTCATAAGCTATTTCCAACTTATTTTCATAAGTTGTCCAAGATAGTTTATGAAAACAGCTTACAGCTTACACGAAAACAATTGATTATTATTTTAACTTTTTCTATAAAAATTGCTTCTACATAAGCACTTACCATGACAAGTGCTTTTTCTATAATGAAGAAGAAAATCAAAAAGAAAAAAGAAACGAACTGAGAGCAAAGATCAGACCAAAAATATCTGAGTTGCAGAACGAAGAGGACAACGATACGGTGGGAGAATGGACGGTGGTTATCCGCCAGCGGTGTAACGGAGGCGGAGCAAAAGATATACGGTTTGTTGGGATGGTGGCGGCTGTGAGTGGATAGAGTGAGAGACGATGAAGTTGGTATTATGGTTTCAAATTCAGGGCATGTTTGTTTAAGGTTTTTTTTTTTTTTAGCATTGTTTATTTAAGTTAAAACTTAAAAGAATAAATATAAAGTTCAAATTTTAATTTTTTGGAAGTTAAATTAAAATCAGAATAAGAAATTATCACCAAAAAAATATTGAATTTAATTTTTTTATTTGATTTGTTAACATTCATTTGAAGATTTGAATTGATTTGATTTTAAATTTAAAATAGGTAGGACTAGATTATTCATCAAAAACAATAAAAAAAAAAGTACTCCCTCCGTCCCACAATACTTGACACAGTTGACCTTCTTACGCATCCCAATGCATAACTTTGAGCTTAAATATCTTGAATAATATATTAGAAAAAAATTATGAAAATTTGATATTTTGAAAATACTCATCGAGACGAATCTAACGACATCTTATATGATATTATTTATCTTTGTATATTAGTAGAAAAATACCGTCAAAGTAAGTGTTTACGTTGGATTTTCGTAAACAACCGCTGGTTTACAAATGGTAACTTGCAAGATCAACCAGTAAATCTTAGGACATATTGTGTTTGTTCTTGTTGTTAGAAATTCTGCGTTTTTGATGTCAAAAATATAAGAAATATGATAAAAACAATCGAATTCAATCCACTTGAACTCAATCGAACTTAATAAAGTAAAGTGCAAGAACACTTAAAGAACAAAGGGTAAATTGCATTGATTAAACAAAGGTTGGTACACAGATTCATACATTGCAACTTGTGACTCGTTTCTCGCTTCCATACGGATACTTTGAGTGTAAGTTTGTATGACGGAATTGTGACCCGTTTTTCCTATGAAAAACTACTATTTATACTAAGTCTAGAAATAACTACACTTCTTTGAAATTCAAACTACAACTGCCACAAGTCGACAGTTTTACTTATTTGAAAACAAACTTAAAATAAAAACTGACTTAAAGAATAACTGTTGATAACCACCTTCGAAAACTGCTTTATCGAAGTCTTCTAGCATCTTCGAACCCATATTTGCTTTCAACACAACACTCTGTTCGAATCTTCTTTAAATCTAGGTCAACTATACTTTGACCACATTTATTACAGCTAGTAAAATATATTGGCTAACAAATTGCCCCCCAGAAACGCCATTTTCGATTTCACCGAAGGAGAAAAAGACGTTTTTGAAAAAACTAACATTCTCCATCGAAATGAATGATGTCAGTATTTAATTCAAAACTAATTCAAATTTCCTTTAAATACTGACCCCACAATCTTAGTTAGTGGGCCACGTTCTCTATCATTGGAAAAGACAACACTTTAATGGTAAAACTGTCAAAATAAGATCTTGACATGTGTCATGATCAAAGGTCCATATAGAAGCAAACTCACCTTTACTCTTTTCACTTTTCACCATTTCATTTTCACTTTCACTGTTCCTCTTCTCCGCCAAAAAGTTCTCTCGAAGAAAAAACTTTGAACTTTCTGCAACTCCTATCTTTAAACACGAACTATTCATCAAATTCTCACAAAAACACTTAAACAATGACGAACGCAGCAGGAACCTCTCATGTGAATCGCGAAGAACCCATTGATTTTACTAAAGAAATCGCTAGTACTGCTCCTGCTTTTATGAACGAACCAGAGATCAATGAAGCTGAAAAAGCTATCTGGAAAACCCAGGTAATCATCCCTTGTACTGATACTCCACATGCATTTTTAGGCCCCATTTCTCTAGAACCTGAAACTCCAGAGATTAACTCTCTTTTCCCATGCATTGAAACTCAACCTCCTTTAATTTTCACAAAAGGTCCTTTTGACCTAAGTTTTGTAAAATCCAAAATTAGGACTGAACCGAAAACTTATCCAGAATACATTGCTTGGTTAGACAAAGTTCAAAAACAAAAGGGCCAATTTTGGAAAGAGAAAGGGATTTTTGATCTCATCCAAATATCTCGATATGGTCCAAAATACCATAATGAATTGATATTTGCTGCTTTACATTTTTGGAACCCATCGAACAACAGCCTTCACTTGAAATGTGGAATGCTCACTCCTACCCTTTTAGATGTGGCTGGCCTTACTAGCTTAAAACCAACTGGATACACCTTTAATCCAGATGTTACCACTTCTCAATACTCAGTAAATTTCGATAGCCCTGCCTATGGTTTATTTATAGCTAACAACCATGATACCGAATGTGCTGAAGTATCTGCAGATGAACATGTAGCTTTTTTGACCTACTGGTTATCTATGCATGTTTTTTGCTCAAGGTCAGTACAAGTCCCTAAGAAATTCATGTGTCTAGCTAGTCAGTTGCATGAAGGAACAGATATCTGTTTAAGCAAACTGATTCTAGGTTCTTTATATGAAACCCTTAACCAAACAACTAATAATCTTAGAGATTATCCCCAAACTGGTGGAAATTTAGTTGTATCAGGACCCATATGGTTGTTTCAACTATGGCTTTTAGCCATTTTTGGATCAAAACTTGCTTCGATCCTACCTTCCTCTTACACATCAGCATACTCAGACAAGACCACTGAAGGTATAGGCTTAGCTATGTTTCACCCCGATGGGAACAAGTCTTCACAACAACTTTTTGAAAATGCTTATACAACCCTGCTTGATTGTCCCATTTTCACCCCTATGATGGCACCATTTACCACTAGGAAATATGGACCTAACTGGTTCAAAGAGGACTTTCCTACTACTTCGAAAAAAGCCAATAAAACAGAAATCAATGCTATATGGGAAGCTTATTTGACCCCTACCTATCTATCTAGCAGACTTACACCTGGTAGCCCTTATGGAGTATATGGTTATCAACCTAACCATGTAGCTAGACAGTTTGGTATGGTTCAATCAAAACCCAGCTCCTTGTTCAAAAGTATAAGTGAATGGAAAATTCCTCTGATCGAACCTGTGTGGAAATCCATAATTCAAGCCAAGAGAACAACTGTGTTCGAGCCTACATATTTTTCAACATCATTTGCATGCTCTGAAGCATTCTTTCGATGGTGGCGAAATTATTACATACGCCAATCCAATCGAGGGAATCCCGATGAATTGCTGCCTCAACTGACCAGTACTTTTCACACTTTGCAGAACAAAGACAAGAAGACTAGAGGTACGCACATTAAAGAAATTCAGCAATTTCAAAGATATTATCAAACAACATATGACCCTTTACATCCAAAGAGGACAGTATATTATGCTGCTCAAACTCTGAGAGATAAAGTTCGAGAGAAAATTTCAGAAACAATTTTTCCCCCTGGAACACCCAATAAATATCTTTATGTTTTAGAAAAGAAAATGAGACTAGCAAGACTTCCATCTTGTAATCTTGCTTTGGCCTTCAGGCCACCATACCCAAAATGGTTACTTTATAATTTCAAATTCCCACAAAATAATTTAGTAACCTATGCTAAATGCAATTTATACCAATATAATGGTGAACTTGGCTATGAATTATCCCAAGTTCGAATCGAAACTCCCAGTATCATGGGTATGATTTTTTCTTTCGCTAAAACACATTAATACTATTGTTAAAAGAAATAGTACTTATCTGTATAATCACATATTTCAGCTTTGCCTTTAACTCCAGGAGAAGCAAAGCTCGATGATGCCAGCACCCAGAACACTTCGAAAAGCAAGTCTGACAAGAAGAAAAAGAAAGCTTCCCAAACTAAAGAAGTTGAATCGAAGAAATCTGAGGCTGCATCGAAGGAACCTCCTAAATCAAAGGAACCCAAAGTGAAAACAACTTCATCAAAAGGACATTCTAGATCGAAGAGCAAGAAAGAACAAGCAACTGTCGATCTCTCTGATGATGATAGTGAGGTGGAGATAACTAAAGAACAGATCGAAGCTTCCAAAGTAACACTTCCCAAAGTCCATACTGAAGGAAGAAGGAAAAGAAAACAAGAACAAATATCACTTGTCCAAGAAAAGGAAGTCGAAGTGGAAGCTTCTGAAAGTTCTCC
Organism: Medicago sativa; assembly: GCF_051527215.1. Classification (NCBI taxonomy): domain Eukaryota; kingdom Viridiplantae; phylum Streptophyta; class Magnoliopsida; order Fabales; family Fabaceae; genus Medicago; species Medicago sativa. The sequence continues at coordinate 28,746,174 of NC_140756.1, read as the reverse complement.
CCCCATCTCACCATCTAAACCATTCAAACGTCGTCGAAAGACTTCTCATTCTAGTGCTCATTCACATGTTGGTGATAATGGTTCGAAGGTATTTTATCGAAACCATATTTTATACGAAATATCTCTAAATGTCTTGTTTTTTAAGCATCTATCTTATTCTTTTTAGGGTATCGAACAAGAACAAACTAATCCATCACAACATGGGCAAGTTCTTCCTTCTTCGAAGACCACTTCACCAACTGCTGAAGACAAAGAGGATGAGCATGATGATGCTAGCAGTCCAGAAGGTCTTAAAGTGGATCCTCCTCAACAACAACAGGCAGAAACACCCACTGATGACTTGGTAAATGATGAATCACTTAACAATGACCAATCTCATTCTGCACCCACCCTTGGAGATAATGTATCGAACTTTGCTACTGAAGATACAAACATAACTACTCAACAAGATGCTCCTGGTGATGCAGAGATGATTGCTCAACAAGATGCCCCTATGATCGATCTGGAAGAAATCGATCGATTGGCCAAAGATGATCCTTTCAATGCCTTTGCCTTGATAGCTAAGAGTAATACTCTTTTCTCAACTAGCACTGGCCAAACTTCTGATTCATCCAAGGGAAATCCCTCTGAGACTTCAAAGAACAACATGCTAGCAGAATTTCAAAAGAAGATCATCGAAGCCAACTTGCTAGAGTTGATTGAAAAGGATGCTGGAGCTCTTGCTGAAATCAAGAGTTTATTTGAAAAACTTGGTGCTCTCCCAACTGGTTGGAAGTTTCGAAACCTGTTTAATTATCTTGAACCAATGTTGGAGAGTGTTAATCAAAATTTCCAGAAGAGGAAAACTGGTCAAGCTCAAATGGCAGAGAAGAAAGCGCATCATGATCAAATTGTGATCGAACTGTCATCCTTCCAAGAGAAATTTAAAATTCTTCAACAAGAAAGAAACAATGCGAAGCAGCAAGTGGTTGACATCGATGCCAAGATTAAAGAACTGGAAGCTCAGAAAGCTGAAATTTTGGCTAAGGATGAAGCCAGAAATCGAGAAGCCAATGAAGCTGTTAACAAATTCAAGCTCTCCAAGGAACTAGAGTCTACCATTGCTCAACTTGCAAATGACAACCATGCTCTCGATACCCAATTGGCTGAATACAAAAGCCAAATTGAGAAACTCATCTCATCATTTGAGATTTAGTTCTGTTTCCATTTTATTCTCTAAGACTTTTATTTTATTTCAGCCTTATCGAATATCTTGGTCTGTAATGTTTTTATAACAATTTGTGGACCATTTTCTATTTCGAACGACAATTTCTTTTCAATCATCGAAATTCCTTTCTTATTTTCTTGTATCGAATTTAAATTTTATTTAAATCCAAATAAGATTGGAACAATTTCCAAGACATTTTAATGATGAGGAAACAAAAAAGTAACTTTTTGTTTAACCCAACAAGTTAAACTTGCCTAGGAAGTTGAAAAGAAATAAAACAAATAAATGACCTTTTAACACAAATTAATCCTTTTTAAAATAAAACCTTTAAAACTTCCCTCAGATTACGAAGTTAAGTAACCATTGGCCATCGGAATAACTGTTCCCACGTGTCATCATCTTCAAAGCAAGAAGAACCGTTTGATTGAGCCACTTCTTTCAACTTCCCTCCATTATAAATATGATTTTCCCTTTTATAAAAATCACTCTTTTCTTTGTTTCGTCTTCGTCTGAAAAATCTTTCTTACTCAAAGCTTTTCTTTCTTAAATCATCATGACCACCATTGATAATCTGAGTGATGATCTTTTAGTCAAGATTGCTGCAAAGATTGCTGCTCAAAGCAGGAAAGATCTTTTCGCCTTTCGCCATACCAATAGCAGGCATTGGCGCGTCAGTGAAGATTCTGAAATTTCTAGGGCTTTTGGAAATGATGTCCTCTACTTCCTCTACGACCCCAATGAATGGTACAACAATGCTATGGTGGCTCATTCTAAGTTTGCTTTTAAACTTAGACTCTGGAATCATGGCAACGCCATGTTCTGTATTCTTCGAAGCACTCAACACATGTTGGATGCTAATCCAAACATTGAAGAAATGAAACGCCTCCTTACTACTGCTATCAATGCCACTGGCTCTCTGAGTGCAAGGTACTACCTTCTTCTCATCAATGCGCTCTCCATGCCTATGCCAGAAAACATCCTCGAAGACTTCAAAGATCTTGCATGGACACATCGATTGGCAGAATTTCGAAGCGACATTTTGGGAGGAACTTCAACTTATCGATTTCGCTGTCCTTGGTGGAATAGGCCCATGCCTATTTGGCTTACTAGGCGTCGTTTTTGCAACAACTACCACAACTGTGCAGGAGATGGGAGAATTGGAGGCTGGTATTCACTTCTACCTGGGCCAGATCATGACTACTACTTGGTCAATGCTTGCTTCAGGTGTCGTCTCGATACAGAAATTCGCTGGTTTCTCGATCGTTTTGGGATTGTAACTGAATGGTGAAAACCATTTCTAAATGCTTTCTAGACTTTAAGTACTTTGTGTTTTCTTTTGTAATGGTTTTTCCATTTTAAGCATTTCAATGTAACCTGCCCATCAGTTGGCATTTTTAAATTAACGCCAAGTTTTTATTTCGAATCAAATTACTCTTGTGTAATTTTAATTTCTTGTAACATCGGTTTATATTTTTTCAAATATTTACCGTTTATGCGTAGAATTCTCTGATCTTCTTGTAGTTCCTCGATCTCATACGCATTATTCGAAAAAACTCTTAGAATTTTCCATGGTCCTTCCCAACTAGGAGACCATTTTCCTAAACATCGATCCTTTTTATCCATAGGCAAAATAACTTTCCAAACTAAGTCTCCTTGCAGGAATAATTTCGATTTAACTCTTTTGTTATAGGCTTTTGCTATTCTTTCTTTTTGCTTTGTAAGCACTTCTAAAGCCATCAATCTTTCTTCATCAATATCTACTAATTCATCCAACATCATATCCAAATATTGATTTGTTGGAATTTCGATTTGTCTTTGAATTCGAGTAGATTGAAGTAAGATTTCTGTTGGCAATACAGCATCATGGCCATATGTTAATCGAAAAGGAGTAGTATTTATAGATTCTTTAGGAGAAGTTCGAACTGCCCATAAAGCTTCATAAAGAAACTCATGTCATTCTTTGGGTTTTTTCTTTTGGCTAGCTTTTCTTTTGATTATAGTAATCAAATTCTTATTTGCTGCTTCTACCTGACCATTTGCCTGAGCATAATATGGTGTTGAAGTCAACAATTTATATCCCATTTCTTCAGCAAATTTTACCATCTTTCGACCAGTGAATACAGATCCTTGATCTGTAGTAATAGTTTCTGGTATGCCAAATCTATAAACAATAAATTTTTGAATGAAGTTTATAACTTCATCTTGAGTAACATCTTTTAGTGGAACAGCTTCTATCCATTTAGTGAAATAATCTATTCCAACCAAAATATATTTGTAGCCTTTGGATGACTTAGGTTTGATTTCCCCAATTACATCTAAAGCCCATCCTCTGAATGGCCAAGGTTTTACTATTGAATGTAATTCACTAGCTGGTACTTTTTGAATTCCAGCATGTTCTTGACATTCTTTACAACCTTTAGCAAAGTTTATGCAATCTTTTAACATGGTTGGCCAATAAACACCTTGTCGAAACAAAAGCCATTTTATTTTATGGCCTGCTTGATGTGTACCACAAGCACCACTATGAGTATTCGATACAGCCAAATATGCTTCTGCTTCACTAAGGCATAAGTAAAACTCCTTCTGGAGTCTTTTTAAATAATTCATTGCCTATTATCACATAACTCAAGGCTCTATATTTGACTTTTCTACAAGTTGTGCCATCTGGATTTTCCAAAAAATTGACTATGGGTTTTCGCCAATCATCATCATCCAAATTGTTAATGACCAAAATTTCAGAAAATTTTGCACTCTGAAGGTATCCTTGAGATGTTTCCATGCCCCCAAGTTTTGGTCTTAACAATTTGTTAGGCACAATGTCCATCGAATTACGCTTTGTTTTAATTTCAATAACCTCTTGCTCTTGTTCCTTCGAAAGTTTGTACCCAGAAGCCAATTGAGCTAAATCATTAGCTTCTTGATTTTCTGCTCTAGGAACATGTTGAACTTCAATTTGAACAAAATGTTTAAGTAATGCATTAACTATAGTGTAATACATTATCAAAGTTTCTTTGAGGCATTTATACTCTTTTGTTATTTGCTTTATTACTAATTCAGAATCACCTCTAATAATTAAACATTTTGCCCCCAGTCCGAGCAAAATCTCTAAACCATTTATTAAGGCTTCATATTCTGCCTCATTATTCGAACAATATTGGCTAATTCGAAATTTATATTTGGTTACCTCATTTGTTGGTGAAACAATAACTATACCTATTCCAGAACCATTTTTATGACTAGACCCATCGAAATACAATGTCCATGGAAATGTTTCGATGCCCCCAGTCACAGGTTCTTCAATGGAATGATCAGCAATAAAATCAGCCACTATTTGGCCTTTCACAGTTTTCAAAGATTGATAAGTTAAAGAATATTCTGTGAGTGCCAAAGCCCATTTACCAACTCTACTATGCAGAATAGGTTTAGATAACATGTGCTTAATAATATCGAAATGGGAATAAACATAAACATCAAAAGGCTTTATATAATGTTTAAGTTTCATACATGAGAAATATAAACAAAGACATAGTTTCTCACTAGGATGATATCTTGTTTCAACATCACTTAAAACTCTACTAAGATAATAAATGGCTCTTTCTATACCATTTTCATCCTCTTGTGCTAACATACTCCCTATAGTTCTTTCAGATGATGCTATATATAACTTCATCTTTTTGTTTTTCAACAAAGGTGAAAGAATAGGAGGATTAGATAAATATGACTTTATGTCTTCAAATGCCTTTTGATGTTCAGGCTCCCATCTAAAAGTTTCCTCTTTCTTTAATCGAAGTAATGACGAGAATGCTTGCGCTCTGCCACTGAGATTAGAGATAAATCTTCTGAGGAAATTTATTTTGCCTAATAAAGACTGCAACTCTTTTTTGGTAGAGGGTGCTTTAGCCTCCATTATAGCTTTAGTCTTATTTTGATTGATTTCGATGCCCTTTTTATGGACAACAAATCCTAAAAAATCACCTGCACAAACACCAAACGCACATTTTAATGGATTCATTTTTAATCCATATTGTCTCATCCTTTCGAATGATAACCGTAAATGTTCTAAGTGTTTGTTTTCAGAAGATGATTTCACAACAATATCATCAATGTAAATTTGCATAAAATCTTCAATAAAATCATGAAACATTGAATTCATTGCTCTTTGATATATAGCACCAGCATTTTTAAGACCAAATGGCATTACTATCCACTCATAACATCCTAATGCCCCTGGGCATCGAAATGCTGTTTTAGAAACATCTTCTTCAGCAATAAATATTTGATTATAACCTGAATAACCATCAAGCATACTCAAATATTCGAAACCTGCTGCAGAATCTACCAACATTTCTGCTACTGGCATAGGATATTCATCTTTGGGAGTAGCGAGATTTAAATCTCTAAAATCAATACAAACTCTTATACTACCATTTTTCTTTTTAACAGGAACTACATTAGCTAACCAATCAACATACCTTGCAGGTCTGATGAAGCCACATTTGAGGAGTCTTTCGATTTCTTCTTTTATTTTTGGTAGAATCTCTGGTGCAAACCTTCTTGGAATTTGCTTCACTGGTTTCTTGTCTGTCCTGATTGGCAATTGCAACTCTACTACCTTTCTACTCAAACCAGGCATCTCATGATAATCCCAAGCAAAGCAATCCTTGTAATTTTTCAAAAGCGCCACAATTCGATCTTTGAAGCTCTTAGGAATCTTTGAACTTATGTATGTTGGTCTTTTTACAGAACCATCTCCTATATCCACTTCTTCAAGAGGATCTTGGGCCTTCATTTTTATTGTAGATCCCATTGGATCTTCTTCAAAACCCAAAGGTTCATCATCATAAATACAATCTAATTTTTTATCATCAATGAGGTCATCAGAATTATTTTCCACTGAAGCATCGAAGACCTCTTCTTCTTTGGCTGTTTCAGCCAAATCGAAGTTTTTCTCGGCTACATAAGCCGTAATCTTTTCCCATATGCTGGGCTCAACCATTGATCACTTATTGATATCCCACCTAGTTGGTGAGATTCCATTTGCTGAACATCCTTGGTCATCAGTGACCCTCTTGTACGAAGTACTTCTTGTCTTCAGCAAATCTTTTTCCTTTACAGGTATCTTCTCATGGCAATCTTCGTTGTTCACCACTACGAAGTCATCGTCGAATGCAGTTTTCCAACGAAAACCCCATTCTGGTGCAAGTTTTACAAAGAATTTTTCTTCTTTAGTCATAGAACTTGATGCATCATTTTCCATGAATGGTGCAATAAATTGAAGCTGTTTGTCAAAGTTCTTTTTGTTGATATCTTGATTATCAACTTCAGCTTTAAAATAATAACTCTGATCAGCCTCAATATTCTCTACCAAACCATCTTTCCTCCAAATCACAATCCTTTGATGCATTGTAGAAGGAACTGCACCTACAGCATGGATCCATTCCCTTCCTAATAATGCATTGAAATTGGCTTTAGAAGGAACTACCAAAAACACAGTTGCTCTGGTTATGCTTCCTACTACCAATTCTAGTTCGATAGCACCAAGAGATTGTCCAGTAGATCCCTCATAATTAGTGAGCACTACATTATGTGGTTTCAAATCACATTCAGAAATACCAAGTTTCCTTAGAAAAGATTGTGGTAAGAGATTAACAGTAGCACCACCATCTACCAACACTTTGTTAATTCCAACACCATTTAATTTAGCTTGAATAAACAAAGGCTTTAAATGAAGCTTCATGCTATCATCAGGTTTCTCGAACACTGCATGTTGATCTTCGATGCAGCCATTATTCATAACATAATAACATAGAGGTCTATGACGAGCCATTTCCTCAGTGAAATCACATTCATCATCATGATTGGCCTTCGAAGATACATCATGTGCATATTCAATTGGTAGTACAGAAACCACACATATAATGTCAAGACTTGGTTCAGAATCTGAAAAAGTAGAAGTTAGAATATCATCATCCCCTTTAGGGATGTTTAAAGCAGAAGATAATGGAGGGAAAATTCTTTCAGTAGCTGGTTTTTTAACCATTTCGAAAACTATTGGTTGTTTTCCCTTACTTTTGTCACCATTAGTGACATCTTTTAAAACTCCTTCCTTTTTCTGGCGTTGAAAACGGCGCCATTGAGTTCTAGTCATAGGATTCTTACCTTTATAGTTATTTTTGTAAGCATACTTGTTAGGATTAGAACTCTCTGGTTGGTCTGGAACTTTGACAGCTCTTTTTACCCATTTTGTTGGTGGTGCTGGAGGCGCAGAATGACCAGTTTTCTTGCCTCCAGAGAAAACCCAAGTATCAATAGGAGACTTCGATGAAGGAACGAACGTCTTCTTATGGTTCTTCACTTGATACTTCTCTGAAGTTTTCATCTTGTAAGGAACACCTCTTTTGTTAAAGCCAAACTTAGAACGGTTCTTGAACCACCCTCCTTTACGTTTTGTTTGAGGTTGATATCCTTCAACTGATTTCGCAGCTTCTTTATCGAACACTGCACTACATCGAGGACAAAGCATAGCATGGGTGTTAGATATTTTACATCGGTTTAAAAAATCAACCAAATCTTCTTCAGCCTTTGGATATGCTTTCTCCATTTCCTTGGCCAATTGATCTTCAGTAACCACTGGCTCTTCAATTCGATGGTCCTCAGTAACCATTTCTACATCAATATTATCTGAAATTTCCACCATATTGATAGAAATACCAGCAAACATGGATTCTACCACATTGGTAGACACATCAGCAAACATGGACTCTGCCTTTTTCATAGGATCTCCATCCACTTGTTGTTTTGGTTTTTCTCCGAATTTTAGCCTCCCTTCATCAAGAGCTTTTTGTACAGAATCCCTGAAACGAGTACATCGAGATAGGTTATGACCTAAAAAACCATGGAATTTACAAAATCCTCTTTTCTTCCTTTGTTCCAAAGGAGGTAACTTCATATTAGGTGGCACCAATATTATGCCATCATTAACTAATAGATCAAAAATTTCTTCACTTTTAGTAATATCAAAAGTATAAGTTTTAGAAGGATATTTGTCACTCTTGGGATCTTCAGGATTTTTTCCATTGGATGGCCTCAACATTTTACAAGCATATGGAGGTCCGTCTTTTAATTCTGCCAGGTTTATATCATTGTCTTCAACGATATCTAAACCCCAATCGAATTCGGGTTCACTATCTCCTGTTTCTATATAGGCAATTTTTTCTTTTTTAGAAAATTTGTTATGAGTTCTAGTTTTTTCAGCTTTAAGTCTTTCAACTTGTCGAACTCTGTCTGCCAATTGGGCCATGTCTCTTAAGTACTGGGTATCTAATTTCTTTCGAACAGAATAATCGAGGCCACCAGCAGCCATTTCGACTAATTCATATTCTGGAACAGAAGTAAAACATCTAGCCTTAAGGAGACGAAACCTATTGAGATAATCATCGATTGACTCATGACTTTTACATCGAACACTGGCCAATTCTTTCAAACTAATCTTAGATTGACCCATGTAAAATTGTTCATGAAAAGCTTTTTCTAATTGGTTCCAACTATAAATTGAATGAGGAGGTAAAGTTGTAAACCAAGTAAAAGCATTTTTTGTCAAAGAACTTGGGAAATATTTCATTCTCAAATTTTCATTTTCTGCAATATTTCCTGCTTCCATGAGAAACCTAGCAATGTGTTCGACAGTAGATTCATCAGTTTCTCCAGCAAATTTGGTAAACTTTGGAATTTTCCAATTTCTAGGCAATTCAGCATCTAAAACATACTCAGACAAAGGAGACGCAAAATTTGGTCGACGTAAACCCATATTAAAACCACTTTGGGCTAACAAGGCCTCGACAATACCCGCTATATTATTCTGACCATCGAAATTGTTCCGACGGGCTTGTAAAACCACTTGATCGGCATCCTGGTTTCTATTAACCAAAATGGGTTGCCTTTCAGGTTCTGCCTGAACTTGTGGTTGTACTACTTGTGGTTGGACAATATTTTCATGATTTCGAACCATTGGTTCATCAGCAATTATTTCAATTGCCCTCACATTTCGATTTTGAGGCAATTGGGTATTTTGGATTGGTGGAGCGCCAAAGAAATTGGCAATTCTTTCCATTTGATCAGACAACCGTTGATAACTAGTGTTGGTGTCTCGAATTAAAGGATTTATGACAGTACCAATTTGTTGGGTCATCATATTAATCATATCATGATTAGTTTCTTCCATAGTTTGCCTAATGGCAGCCATAGAAGTGTTGGTTAAATTTTGTTGGGGACTTCTATATGTTGTAGATACCCCAGGACCAAAAAGTTGTGGTAATGAAACATTTAAATTCTCTGAAAACATATTACCACTAGTTTGTAAGCCTTGCATTAATGATGATGGCATACCATATGGCATTGATCTATGATCCCAAACTCCTTGAATAGAAGTATTATTTGGATAATCATGTGAAGTTTGGGTAACCATCGAAGGCATGGCTTGAGAAATTACTGTGGCCATCGAAGGCATGGCCTGAGACGATGTTTGAATGACTGTATTACTAGTTGGAATAGCCTGGGATGTTCTAACATTCCCTGGGGATGAAACATCATCTTCAACCGTCACTTGATCCACATCTTCATTTGAAGATGTTGGATTTGTTTTCTTTTGGTTGTTAGCGCGTGTCATATTAAGAAGCAATTTCTTGTTTCTTAATTGCATACACAACAAAACAAACCAGAATTAAAAGAAACTCTAACAAAAACTATAAACAAAAACACAAACGGTCCCACTGGGCGTGCCAATTTGTTTACGTTGGATTTTCGTAAACAACCGCTGGTTTACAAATGGTAACTTGCAAGATCAACCAGTAAATCTTAGGACATATTGTGTTTGTTCTTGTTGTTAGAAATTCTGCGTTTTTGATGTCAAAAATATAAGAAATATGATAAAAACAATCGAATTCAATCCACTTGAACTCAATCGAACTTAATAAAGTAAAGTGCAAGAACACTTAAAGAACAAAGGGTAAATTGCATTGATTAAACAAAGGTTGGTACACAGATTCATACATTGCAACTTGTGACTCGTTTCTCGCTTCCATACGGATACTTTGAGTGTAAGTTTGTATGACGGAATTGTGACCCGTTTTTCCTATGAAAAACTACTATTTATACTAAGTCTAGAAATAACTACACTTCTTTGAAATTCAAACTACAACTGCCACAAGTCGACAGTTTTACTTATTTGAAAACAAACTTAAAATAAAAACTGACTTAAAGAATAACTGTTGATAACCACCTTCGAAAACTGCTTTATCGAAGTCTTCTAGCATCTTCGAACCCATATTTGCTTTCAACACAACACTCTGTTCGAATCTTCTTTAAATCTAGGTCAACTATACTTTGACCACATTTATTACAGCTAGTAAAATATATTGGCTAACAGTAAGTTAGGTCAAAATTGCATATTTTCAAATGAGTCATCTATTGCGGGACAGAGGGAGTACTAGATTATATTTGATTTGATTCAAATTAAAAATTAGGATTAAACTCGATTATTACATTAAGTAAAAAACTGTTGACTGAATGGTAAAATTGTTTTGTTGCAATAAGACAAAGATTGGAAGAACGCTCTACAATCTTTTGGTTTAAGGACGGACATGATTCTTCCTCGTCTTGTTTGTTCAAGAGTTTATTTAGATTAAATTGTCAAATCAGCTTCGATCCAATTAATAACTTTGGTGTCGTTAATATTGCATATCCGGAGACATGAGTATTCCGGAGACTTGAATAAAGTCATATTTATAGACTTATGTACTTTGACGTTTTACGATATTAACATGGATGATGTGACTTTGTTCGCAGATTTTTTTTTTTTTTATAAAGCAGATTTATTCTTTTGGGTTTTTAGAGAATTTGTATTGTATCATTATACTTTATCAAATATTTTTGTTGTAGTGTTATACTTTATCAATTTGAATGAATGAATGTCGTTTATTTTTAATAAAAAGAAAAAACGAAACATGTTTATCATGTTCCTTTCTTATTCGTATACAACTATGTATTGAATCATGTTTCTATCATATTCTATATTCTCATAAATAAACGGATATGCGATAAACATATAAAAAAATCCATCATTTTTCATATATTTTAAATTTTCCCTTAAGTGCAACAATCAAAGTCTGGAGAAATATTTGATATGTTGATATTCAAACTCGAACTTGCAATAGTCTTAATCTTTTGTGATCGAGATTGATTGTTCAAGCTTGAACAACGTTCGTCGAGATGGATGTTGGGGGTGGTCTTTATAAACACTCCGACAATCAAGTCAGTATAACATCAAAGCGTGAGAAATATTAGGTGGAAAGAATTGTGTACCTTGCATTGTGTTAAAGAAAGATTTTTATAAGGATCAGACATGAGTCGTTGGACGGTGATGGAATGGTAGTTGCAAACAACACCCTCACCAATGTTTAGATCTGATGGTCGTTGAAGGGTGTTACTAGTCGTTGGGCCGTTACGAGTTGGATAGGATTCGATGATGATGGAGAGTTGTGGTGGATTGGCCTTTGCTTAGTGGACAATGAGTTGATGATAAATTTGGATCTTGGGTCAGTCCAGAACAATACTCTCTTGTTTCATGTGAGTTTTACCTCCGCGTTATTTTTTTGGATACGAAGCTAAAGAGACGAGAGAGGAAAAACAAGGAAAACTACACCCAAGTTCCCATATAGTACGACTTGTGTTGAGAAGGTTTGAGAGACATGGGTTCCCATATAGCAAGAAAATCAGCAAAACAATTTTCATCCTAAAGAGTATGAGCGATGCGGATATTTTAATCTTACGAAGAAGATCTTTGATGTTTTAGATAAAAATAACAAACTTGTGGAATATTGAAGTTTGACCATTGAGGACGTCAACACACTAAAGAGAGTTTGTGGTGCAAATCACCTCATGGCAGTTCAGTTGCTTAGCCTATAAAAGTTTTTGATAGATGGCACGAAGCTTTGCTTTAAGAAGAATTTGAAAGGATCTTGAGAATAGCCCAAAGAAGCCTAATATCTTTTTTTTTTGGTAGTGAAGAAACCTAATATCTAGTTACCGGAAGAGTGACAAATAATACCAAAAAAATTAAAAAAATAAAAACAATTTGATTTGATTTGTATTTGTCGTCAAAACCATTCATAATAAAAAGAAGTTAAACCTTCGTTTTAACCTAACCAAAAACCCTATTTCTAACCTAGCTTGGCACATGCATGTGACATCATATCATCAGTAACAACGACATCCTCCAGTCCTCCACCATGAAAAGGCAGAAAATTTCTTGCAATTCTTCGCAACAACAGATGCTTTCTTCAATAGATTTTGATTTACCGTATGATTGCTGCGAACTTATCTTCCAATTCCTCACCGACAGCGACGACCACAGCTACTTGAAGTCTCTCTCCGTCTTCTCAAAACAATTACTCTCCCTCACAAACCATCACAAATTCTCTCTCACTATCTCTAATCAAACCCTCCCTTTCCTTCCTCGCCTTTTCCAAAGGTTCACCAACCTCACCTCTCTTGACATATCATCTTACTACGGTGACCACAACAAGCTTCTCATCCAAATACCGGGTTTTCCATTAAAACTCACATCGCTCAATCTCTCCAACCAACCTGTGATTCCTACAAATTGTTTACGAGTTTTTTCCCAAAAGATTACAACTTTGACCTCTCTCACTTGTTCCAACATTGGTTCTATCTATAGCACTGACATCAGCCTCATTACGGACTGCTTTCCTTTGCTCCAAGAACTCGACCTTAGTTACCCCACAAAGTTTATAAGTCACACAAACAGATTCCTTGTTGGAGTAGAGGCTCTTTCCTTGACACTTTTGAAACTCCTCAAGGTTAATCTCTCTGGTCATTATTACATCAACAACAGTTTAGTTTACGACTTGTTTAAGAATTGCAAGCATCTTGAAGAAGCGTTCATGCTTGACTGTGATCAAATAACCAACGCAGACGTTGTTGCTTCTGCTCTTCTTGAAAGACCAACATTGAGGTCTTTATATTATGATCTATTGACGGTGTAATATTTGTTAATACTATGAAGTGAAAAGATACATGCATGCTTGTTAAGAGAAAAGAAGGGTTCCCTTGTCAATGTGGTTGGGGTTAGAGAGACGGGGTCGTTGCTCAACTAACCAACCATCGCGAAATGATAATTCATATGTTGGACGGTGAGATGTTCATCAGATTAAGATGTTCCATTTCAGAATCCATGCTTACTCTCCTTAAAGACATGAAAATGATGATTTATATGTTGTTGATGTTACTTGGGACTCACTCACTTCACAGTCACAGCAAATTAACAAGTGTCACATATTCTAAGAAAAGGTATTCGGTTGCGGCGGTCCATATATAAGTACTGCTTGTACTAAACGAGAGAGTATATATATAGACATAGTATGGACCTTATATTTAGAGGACCATAGTCATAGGTGCACCTCAGTAAATTACCGTCTATAAAGGGTACCAACTTTGTGGGTCCGGTTTCCATCTGCTTCTTCTTTGTTGACAAAAAGTCTGGTTTCCATCTTGTGTATACAAAATTCATCACTTTTTTCTCTAGTTCTCTAGTTACATAAATGGCTTCTCCGAATCACAAATACGTAAATATGACGGTTTGGGCAATTTAAAATGTATAGGCAACTTTTCTTCCTCATTTCAAGCAATAATCATATTATTTTTTTTCTTTCTATTATGAACAATTGTAACGATCTCAAACAAGAAAACCATAAATTAGTTGGTTGATTACATGCCCAATAGATCTTTTTCCTGAAAGAAAATAATCTAAAGTTAGTCCTACCTTCTTTGTTACTAAAAAAGCAGGTCTAATGAAGTCAGGAACATCATGCCAAAAAGAAATGGAACTCAGATATAGACCATGAGTGGCCAAAGAGTCAGCCATTTGGTTACCTTCTTTATAAACATGCGAAACAATACAATGCAGGCTTAGCAGCAAGACTTTCACATTATTCCAACGGTTCCGTAAATGCCAAGGAACATGGTTAGAACTTTTGGAAGCAAGAACAACTAAAGAAGAATCAGTTTCAATCCAAATGTTGTTCCAATGGTTTTGAGAGATAATTTCCACAACTCTCATAAAAGCACAGAGCTCAGCCTGAAAAGCTGTACAAATACCAAGGGGTTCAGCGAAGCAAAGAATTACATCAGAGTTGTGATCTCTAAAAATACCTCCACAAGCTGAATTGCCAGGATTGCCGGATGAAGCTCATCAATGTTACACTTGATCCAGTTGGAGTGAGGAGGAAACCAAAAAACTTCTCTAATTTGAGGAGCCTTAGGATGACGAATCTTACAACTAAAAACTTCTCTAATTTGAGGAGCCTTAGGATGACGATTATTATTATTATTATTATTATTATTATTATTATTATTATTATTATTATTATTATTATTTTGTTAATGTCCTTTAAAAAAATATAATATTTTGTTAACGTATTTTAATTTTAAAAGAATTGATTTATTACAGTGTTTTTATTTAGTTGTTTTGTTGAGAAACATTATTTGAAATTCAAAAAGACAAAAGCAGAATTGAGTAGTAACCACCATTTCCCTCTCGTGCGATTCTCCTCCGCCAGCCACGTCCGGAGCGCCTCCGTCACATTTACAAACAGGTTCGCACGATTCCTTCTGCTTCTCGAATTGCAATTTTCTCCTTGTAACAGATTCAAATTTCAGAAATTCTCATAAATGGATCAAAATCAGAAACGGGAGGAGGAATGGTCGATCAACGACTTCGAGATCGGAAAGCCACTCGGGAGAGGCAAATTCGGCAGAGTCTATGTTGCCAGAGAAGTCAAGGTACTGACTCAATTTCCCCCCTTTTTCACTGCTGAAAGTTTTTATTGTATTGTACAAATTGGTCATGAACAACTAAATGTAGTAGAGATTTGATATGATGATGGATGACAACATTATAGAGACTATAGAGTGTTGGGGGGGGGGGGGGGGGGGGTAACATCTATTGTAGAAAAGATGGTTGAAATTCGGTTTAGGTGGTTTGACTATAGAGAGAAGAGATGTAGATTATGTTGTAGTAAGGACTAAGGAGAGTAGATCAGGTAAATTTAGCGGCATCCAATAGATTCTTTAGTAAATTTGATCTTTTTTTCAGAGTAAATATGTGATTGCATTGAAGGTCATCTTTAAGGAACAACTAGAAAAGTATAACATTCTTCACCAACTGAGGAGGGAAATGGAGATACAGATCAGTCTTAAACATCCAAACATCTTGCGTCTCTATGGTTGGTTTCATGATGCCGAGCGTGTTTTCTTGATTCTTGAATATGCTCATAATGGTGAACTATACAAGGAGCTTCGCAAAAAAGGTCATTTCTCTGAGAAACAAGCTGCAACGGTAATCCTTTATTTGCTTATTGAGTGTATGCCTATTTTGAAGAATTATCATCATGATGCTGTTTTGAACTTTGTTTTAACTAGAGTCATGACTCATGACATGGGAATATGAAGGTTGTCTTTCCTGCTTACCTTTTCATAGCTATTAGATGCCTTCCTGCTTTTTATGTCATTCTAACAAACTATTATCATTGCTTTGACCTGGCCTTGTTTTGGAGGATGCCTAACTGTATCTAAGTTATGGAGGAACATTTTCATTGGTTCTAGGCATTTTGTTAGGTCATTTTGTTTGGTTTTGACTTTAAAGAAAAGTTGCGAGAGAAAAGAAGTCATGGTTTGTTTTAGAGAAAGTTTTTTTTTGAGAGGTTGTTTTAAGAGAAAGTTATTAACATAACTGTTGCTTTATAAACTACACACACACACACACACAGAGAGAGATAGATAGATAGAGAGATAGAGAGAGAGAGAGAGTGAGAGAGAGAGAGAGAGAGTGAGAGAGAGAGAGAGAGAGCTTTTGTTAATGCATCTTGCCTATGTCATATCTTGATTGTTAATTTTTTGATCGGTTTCTCGTAGACTGTATCCGTGTGCGATAGTATCCATGTTATGATACCATTGATATGTCTATGATAATTTTAGCAGTTATGCTAAAATTAAATTTGTAACAAAATGCAGTGTCATATGGACTACAAAGAATTTCTAAGTAGGGATTACGTCATATTCTATCATTCTATGCTTATTGTTTTTTGAAGTAAATCTTTGTAGTATACTGACTGTTTGTTTATTTCAAATTTGAAAATTTTAGTACATTTTAAGCCTTACAAAGGCATTGGCATATTGTCACGAGAAGCATGTTATTCACAGAGATATTAAGCCTGAAAATCTGTTGCTTGACCATGAGGTATGTTTTTATTCTTTTGCCTATTTTATTACCCTTTTCTAGTGCTAACAATGCATATATTTTTGTTTGCTCTGTCAATGATGGTAGCACAATCTAAAGAATTCAGTAACCTTCATAATATTAAGCATAAACCATTTTGCAGTACATTTCAATCCTTTTTTATAATCTTTATTGTAGATATTTGTAGATATCAATTGGGAGTTCATTTTAGCCAGTTGATTATACAATTATATTTGAATTTTGAGGGAACTTGTACAACTAATTTGATAATAGCTTGTTTACAGGGTCGTCTTAAGATTGCAGACTTTGGTTGGTCTGTACAATCTGTAAAAAAAAGAAAGACAATGTGTGGAACATTGGATTATTTAGCTCCTGAAATGGTAGAAAACAAAGGTCATGATTATGCAGTTGATAACTGGACTCTGGGTATTCTTTGTTATGAGTTCCTCTATGGTGCTCCTCCATTTGAGGCTAAGAGTCAAGAAGATACCTTCAAAAGGTATGGAATGAGTTCCTTTATGGCGTGCGCGCGCACACACACACACACATATAGTAAACTAAATCGCTTCCTATGTATATATGTAATGTAATGTATTTAAACTTGTGTAGGATAAGAGATGTTGATCTGAACTTCCCTCCTACCCCTCATGTTTCTAAAAATGCCAAAAATCTGATAAGTCGGGTATGATTGTTTTACATTATATCTATCTACATTTACATATCCATGATTAGGCTGTTCTTCTTACTGCTACATGTAAATTTGTGCAGCTACTGGTAAAAGATTCTTCAAAAAGGCTCTCACTTCAGAAGATAATGGAGCATCCTTGGATAAAAGAGAATGCAAACCATACGGGTGTCTGCGAGTAGTATCGTTACTTGTTACGACGACTTTTTACATGTGGTGTCCAATTCATATGATAGTCAGACTCTTGATTTTGGATTACAGCAAAACATTTCATATTAATTCACAATCTGACTACTATAAATACTTTTAGAATGTATGTAAATCAAGGTAAGATGTGCCCCTCTATCATTCCAATTTCAAATGATCACTATGTTTGCTCATGTTGAACCACAAATGAGAAGTTAGGTTCAATTTATTTCAGCTCCTGTGACTTCTTTTCCAATGTCGAAAACAAACATGATCAGATCGTATCAGACCAGACTTTGCTCAAACCAAACAAAATTGGATCGAATCTGTTCAAACACAAGAACATGTGCGAGACCAAAATATTGCCTACTGTAACCGTGTCTTCAAAGTCAAAAATATGATTCACAGTTGGATAAAATTAAAGATTGTGATCCTAAAGAACATGCAAAAGGAGGAATTTGGGTTGGTTGTTAGGATTTAGATGTTGACTTGGTAATGCTTTTTTAGATTCCGCACTCCATGTGTGTTTGGTTGCTTAAGACTTGATTGACTTGGGATGTTAAATAAATTGAGTTTGAGTCTTGAAGATGAAAAAGTGTAGTTGAGAGAAGAGATCTCACTACATCCATGTTTTTAGTATTTCTTGTTAAACTAGTCATGAGCAAAACCTGATGATACTTCCCACCATTGATCAGATTTAGAAGATTTCATCCATTTTTTAAAAGAACTTTTATAATGTTCTAATCATCTTTGCGAAAAATCATTCATAAATTTAAAAGTTTAAGACTAAACTAACTTAAATTTAGGAGGATTTCATTTTTGGTAGGGACAAAAGTTTTTTTTTTTTAAGTAGTTTATTGGGTAAAAATTCATCTCTTAAAGTGAGTAAGTGAATGTTTAAGGCATGAATCCTGACCCCTTATATATATAATCTTTCTTTTATATATATAATGTAATGTTTCTACCAATTGAGCTAAATTCACGAATCTTAAAAAGTGCATATCATCCCTTAAAAAAATAGGAAAAACTTGTTTCAAATAATTTGTATTCCTTTTGAAAATCATTTATCAATAATTTTTAATAAGGTAAACCAACACAAAATATATTTTATAAAAAATCTCAAAATTAGAGAATGTCAAAATCAATTCTTTCTATAATCACTTTTTATCTTTGTAAACAAAAAACAAATAACAGCAGTTGCATACACTACCCCAATCTTCACCATCTATCTTCCTTCCCACACCACACTGCAATTCAATTCAAGTTAATCCATTCTCCATTTTCAATTTCAATTTCATTTTTCATAACCCATTTTCCCAAATTTTCAATTTTCCCCTTTCCCCCCTTTCATTTAATTTTCCCTCATTTTCTCGAGAAAATAACCAGAAAATCACATAACCAATTTTCTCGGTGTTTCATTTTTTCAGGTGAAGGAGTGAATCGAACATGTCGAGTGCTGTAGATGCTGCTGGAAACCCGATCCCAACATCTGCTGTATTGATGGCATCTTCGAAGCAATTTGGAGTTTCTGAAATGTAAGAAGAAAGATCAAAATAATCCTGAAAAGTGTCTTGATAAGGGACGTGATGTTACTCGCTGTGTCCTTGGACTGTGAGTTTCTTCTTTAATTTAAATTAAAGGGTAAATTGCACTGACCTCCCTTGAGGTTTCATTAAACTACACTCACACCCCCTCTAGTTTTTAAATAGACACTTAACTCCCTTACTTATGTTTGCAATTGATAGAAACTCCCCTCTCACCAGTTTGTTCCTGCTGCTTGCCGTTTGCGATTTGCGATTTTGTTGTGTGTTTTTTTTTTTTTTTTTTTTTTGAGTGAATAACACTTTCTGTTGCGTATGCGCAGCTTCCTTTTACAATAATAATAATAATAATTAATAATTACTTTTACATGGTTTATTTGCAAAACCACACCTTTCTTGTACCTAGAGAATAAAATTCACCACTTTCTCAATCTATCTCATATCACACTCCTCTAATGGCCGCCATCATTTCACGTAGGTTAAGGTTAACCTCTTCAATCCTAAAACCCTCTCATTTTCAATCTCCATCGTCTTCAACCAACCCATTATTCAACAACCCTCAATTTCCAATCTTTGAACCCTTTTCCCACAACCCATCTTCTTCCTTTTTCTCTCAATCAACAAAACCCACTTTCTCATCACACAAAGTTTCAAATTTTAACAACCCTTTTGCTCAATTCACAAAACCCAGGTTTTTATCAACCAATGATCCATCATCATCATCATCATCATCTGATTCTGACAAAGAGAAAGAGAAAGATTCAAGCCCATACCCAAGTGAAAATCCAAATTTCAAGCACCAAGAAATTGAAGGACCAACAGTGGAAAGAGATTTATCACCACTTGCCAATGAAACACGTGAGGTTCTAGAAAGAATGATGAAGAACATCTATGGATTAAGCAGGGTTGTAGCGTTAATGGGTCTAGTTCAGCTTGGTGTTGGAGGATGGATCACATACGTAACAAGATCTTCACCTATTACTGAGGTTTCTGTGCAAAGCTTTTTGGCTTTTGCGTTTCCTTTTTGTTTGGCTTTTATGTTGCGTCAATCTTTGAAGCCAATGCATTTCTTTAAGAAGATGGAGGAACAAGGTAGGTTGCAGATTTTGACACTGACGCTTCAGGTTGCGAAGCAGTTGAATATTTTGTTTGTTAGGGTTCGTGGGGTTTCTTTTCTTTGTATGATTGGTTTGTCTGCTGGTTTGGTTTTTGCTGTGGTTTCTAGATGAGGTTGTTTTTGGGATAGGGGTTACAAATTTTATTTTGATTCTAGTTTAGTTGCTATATTTTACTTGAAAAGGTGAAATGTTATGGGTATAGGTGTTTTGAGAGCTTATTTGAATTGTTTTTACAATGCTGTTTGAATTCATTTACTTACTTGGATGATGTTAAAGCATGGAAAAGAAATAATATGATTGTTGAATAAACTTTTTTTCTCTTGAAGGAAACATGCTTATGTTGTTTTGTATAAAATGCAAGAATTAATATGTTCCAACCTCAAATTCGCTGTGTTTTCAATGTATTGTTCGCTTTAGGCCTAGTTAGGTTGAGGTGTGCTATGTTGTCAATAGCGCCCTACAGCAGTGCCAATGTGGAATAGCATAGCAGTAGTAGTTTTCGGCACAATGCTTTTGGTCCACAAATCGCTTTCAACAATAGCTGTTGTTGCGGCTGTTGATTGCGGTGAAATTGTGGCTCCAAACCGCGCTATCATGTTTGCTATTAGGATTTTGAGGCGAAATTCCTCAAATCTTTTTTTAAACTGATTTTTATCTAGAGTATAAATGTCAATTCGAACCCTTTTAAGGGTAATGTTCTGTTCTTTTTAAGTTTTATTGCTTTACAATTTAGGTTCATATATTATTAAGTATGATGGCATCTTTAATATTGTGTATTTTTCGAGTTTTGAGTATTTATGTTTACCTTGTACACTGATTTTTAGTCATTTCAATTGTGGCTATCCCACTATCTGCTATTACCACTACAAAATTTTAGGGGGTCAGTGCTAGGCAATTCTATCTGAGACTAACAACATAGGGTGTGTGAGTGTTGTTTATATACTACTCGTAACCTCAATTTCCAAACAATGAGATTTTTTGGCATACCAAAACAAGATACAATAGGGTACTTGAAAAGCATCATGGAGACTAGGTAATAATATAATATCTCTAGCTAGCTTATGAGTTGTCATATTAACTTGTCTGTTAACAAATATAAGTCTATAGTTCTGTTAAGAGTCCATTAAAGTACGATATTCGTGAAGGATGGACTGAAGATCATAAACATCAAATAAAGAAGTAGGAAACTTGTCTACAATCCCTTTACAATCCACCTCAAAAATGACATGCTCTTGGTGAAGCTCTAACATTCTTTGAATAGCATGAAGAAGTGCAAGAGCCTCACCATCCATGGATTTAGGGACAGTCACCATATATGATGCTACAAACGCACCGCCTTTGCCATTTAAATTGTAAGCCAATACGGTAAATCTCGTGTTCTGAAAAAGTGGCGTGTTTACATTACACTTCATTGTACCCTTTGTTGGTGCATCAAAACCAATTGCTGGATGGTTTGTGTCTTTGTGACAACTCTACTCCGAACACTTGATGCACCTTATGATTGTTCCAATCGGACCAAGTATGGAAGGCTTTGTTAACGACCTGGGGTGCTTGTGTGTCTTCTTCACCTTTTCAAAGCATTCTATTGTATTTGCTCCACAAGATCCAACGTGGAATCACACAACACAACCACTAGCCTAAGGGTTTTTGCAGTTGCAGGGGTGGATAGACTTTGAGTATGATACCATCTTAGAATTTCAATTGAGTTAAACTCAACCCTACAAAACAAGGTTTGTAAGGCAAGCGACTTTTCCCTACTTCTTAACACATTTTTAGGTCGTATCTTATCGAATGTGAGATTCTCGGCATTATGTTATCAGTAAGTTGGGGTAGGTTGTATTTGTATGTCAATGTATTGTGATATGTGAGAAAATGGAATTGTGTTACTGAGATACTTGAGCACTATTTCTCTATTTGTCACTGTTGTTCTGTTTTTATTTTAATATTTTGGACCATTTGTTGAAATGGCCGTTTGTGTGTGGAACCTTAGCTGAGTTAGGCATTCAATGAGCACGCTATTCTTTGGAAAAAGTTAAATATGCAAAACCTATTTATTTTACCCTTGAATCCAGCTGAATGATGTCAAAGTTCTGGCATTTTCCCCTCTTGCATGGCATTGCCCTTGTTATTTATTTATTGATACGAAGTAGATACTAAGACCTTGGTTAGTGATTGTATGATACCCTATATGGTCGACAGCACCTTAAAGAGGCTAACCACTTACTGAAATTTAGAGTACCTGCTTTCTTACGGCCTTGACACTGTTGTGTTCGGTACTTCTTGCTTGGTACCCTAGTGATTTGCGCCAGGCCTCGCAGACCGAGGTCAAGCAGGTTGACCGGGGTACAAAACCCCTTGAGAGCTGGCCAAATGAGTTACCTACATCAAGGAAAATCTGACCAGCTATTGCGTGCCACCCTCACTCACAGCGTGTACCTCACCCAATCATTGCCAGCTAAGAACAGAATATTCTCTGGGACCTGCACTTCACTTGGTTTTGGGCCTGGCAATGATTGGAGGGACTAGAAACTCACGAAACACTAGAGGAAACACTATATTAGGGGGACTTGGCTTCTAGAGCAAGGATCAGACTCACTACGTACACAACACTCTCCCCAAAACCCTAGATAACAGCCCCTAATGAGGACCCTCGGACAGTGTTCTAGACCAGAACAGGGATGCTTGGATAATTTAATCTTTTAGTTTATGTTCAATTTGTGATTGTTGTTGGAAAAAATTTCTTCCAGTTTCTTTTTGATTGCTCATGACATATCTTACTCATATTGGTTTTGACATGCTTCTAATTTATTAGAGTGTTGAATAGCTGTAACAGTTCCAATTTAATACGGGAATGATTGCGATTTTTTCCTTTTCACAAGAAACTTCAAATGAAAATACAGTTTTATAATACGGGAATGCTGCTAGCATATTTGAATTTTAACCTGAGATTTAATATGATGACGATAGTTAGTTTTTTAGGAATCCTCATTTTTTATACTTGAGAAACAAAATCATGCTCCTATCTCAAAAAGTTATGTTTCTTTTTCTTTTGTTTCAAGTAAAAATTAAATCGATATTAATACCCTTTTCAGTGGTATTTTTTAAGGGGCCCTTTTTAGTGGTTATTGTGTCAATTTTAATTTACTTTTTTTTTTTTTCATCAATACGTAAAAAAATTCCATTCATCACTGAATTTTATATCAATTAAATTAATATTTTAAAATTTCATAGAAATAAGTGGCTCGTGTGATTGTTTGAATATTCAATAGTCTTGGGGATTCGTCATGCTTGTTTATTGCTGACTTCAGCCTCTTATCACCAAATTCATGGATCTTAACAAGTCATTACTAAACCTTTGGTACTTTGTTTTTAGAATAAAACATTTCTTAACACAAAAGTACCATATGTTAGATGGATCTTATTATTATTGGTCACACCGCAACCATTACTCTCTAGTTTTTCAGTTATTGAAAGATGCAAACACCTTATTAAAAAGGTACTGGTTGATGACTCCTTGGCCTTTTGAGACTAAGAATCATTTCACTTTTTTTGTGGAAAGGAAAAAAAAAAATGGATAAAAAGGCCATGCATTGTGGGTGTAACACCTAATGAAAATCAACTATTTTGCCACATCACCCCGCTTTTATAAGGGTGTTTTGAAATTGGTGGTATGAGATGGAAAAATGGTGGTCTCTCATTAAATGTCAGTGTAAAATTGTTTTAAGCTGACCGTGTATGACCATTATTAAACTCTAAACTTATTGGCATTAACACCGCTGGATACACTGCCTTTTACAAATAGTTTAATTTCAACATAACTCTGCTTAGAAGTAAGGGAAACCCTTCTATATTCAATTCATTGGAAAGGTATAGTATGTTGGCACAACTACTTGCTTATTCCTGTCCGTCTAATCGGGTTGGCCTATCAACCCTAAAAATCTCATCAAGCTCTCACTCTTTCAGGCTCAACGGTTCAATGTTTGCTAATGTTCGAAAGAATTAGAATATACCTCTGTATTTAAAAACCAGCGTAAAGAGCTGAACTTTCTTCAGTCTCTTCCCCAGTGGGTCCAAGACTTCTATATGAAAACTCTCTTAATACTATTGAAATGTACGATTGGGCAGTCAAATAGACATTTAGTCTTGACTCTGGCTTTACTTAGCCCCACTTCCCCGCTTTTTCTTGGTATTTTTATTCTGGCATTATTGATTTTCGATCCACCTTGTCAAGATCCATTCAAGTAGATTTAAGGCCCTACTTTATGGTTTTTGAACTGACCGAAAGTCCTTAAGGAGTGTCCTTAACGGACCTATACCTCTGGCCTCTCCCTTTGTTAGAGATGCTGCTTCAGTCTATTGCTCAACGGCCTATGGCTTCTAGAGTCAAGAGTATTCCTAGAGCCTTTCCAGATAAGTCCTTGTATTCTATCTAGGTTTAAGCTATACAAACAGTTTTTTATGATGATAGTTGTTCTCTAAGATACATGATGTTTTTTTCTATTGATTTATTTGATTTGTTATGGACTTATGGTTGAGTTTACAGTTTGATGACTGGCAAGTGTTAATCAGTTTCTATAATTGTATGAAGCATTCTCTGTTACACTTACACAACTGATTTTCTCCTCAAGAATTTCCAGTTGATAGTATTAAATGCTTGTTGTGCAGTCTCAAGGATCTACACCAAAAGTGCACGAAGGAGATGGACGATTACGTCGGTTGCATGTACTACCATACAAATGAATTTGACTTGTGCCGCAAAGAGCAGGAAGCATTTGAGAAAAAATGTTCTTTGGAATGAAATGAGTGCACACTGCTCTTGTTCAAAATAATATCACAGGCAATTTGGAGTTGAGCAAATGCGCCTGTTTCACAAATTTAGTTGATTTTTCTCTGTTTGTATGAATCTTAGCCATCGACTATGTTGGTCATCTATATGCCTGGAGAAATGCTTCGTGCAGGACAAAACAATACTCTTCAAACATAATAACTGATTAGAGATTTTGAAGTTGGAACATGCTTGCAATTTAATTGTGTTGAAAATGCACATTTTTATTGTGCTGTTAGATAAAATGGTGTCATGCCAAACTATAGCTATGATGTCCTTGTTGGCTTTTGCTAACTGATTGAAACCCAAGACACACTCCATATTGATTTTCTATTGCATCTTTGAGAACCATAATCAAACTTGAGCAAAGAAGACTATGGCTTCACCAAGATTAAGAATTACTTTTAGGGTCTTGTTAACGAGTGTCCCCAGGACACTCTTTTATTGAAGTAAGTAATACATTATTATTGCAGAAATTCAAATTTACAGAGATTAAAACTAGTAGTACTATGTCCTCCACTGTTGGTTACTTTGGCCATTTCAGCGTCAAGGGACGACGATTCAAGGATTCAAACCCTGGTGTTGCCATTTGAGTGTGTTTGTGTGGTGTTTATTTGTTATTTCGTCTAAGCTGGAAAAAAAAAAAAACTAGTAGTAGTTGGCTAGTAAAATTGGAAAAAAAACTAGTAGGAGTTGGCTAGTAAAATTTAATCTATGTTAAATATGATACACACGAAAACAATGATGAGAATGAACATATAAATATTCTAAACAACATGAAGATACAACGATATGAATTAACGAATGAGGAATCAAAACACGACAATTCGTCAAGGTTTTATGTTCAAGTCTTGTAAAAAAACGAGTTTTAAAAAACTTGGGTGCTTATATAGTTTCACTGGCATGACTTGTAGAGTTGAAAATCAAATCAATGTATATCCTGTGAGTCTAAATAAAAAATTAGCAATTAGAGATTTAGAGTTCAAGGTGACTTTTAAGTAGCATGTCTAATAAATTTCATCGGAGAATGGAATTAAGTTGTCGCTACATGTATAAATAAGTTAATTTATTCATGGAATATTGTGTTTTTCCTGAAATTTGATATTAAGCTCAAGGTTTGATTAATCTGGGACTTAATCCCACGAGTCTTCACCACTAGGTCAACTTTTGGGTTGTGAAAAACATTTTCATCAAGACTATTCTATAAAAAAACAAATTAAAGATGATGATTTACCACCCTTTGACATTTATATTAGAGAAATATGTAAAACATTACTAACGCTCGAGAGTCATTTTACCCTAGCTCGAGATTCATTTTACCCCTCACCGTATGTATTTTTATTGACTAAACAAATATAAAAATCTAGAATATTTTTTTAGAAAATTTAGTTATACTTGTTTACAAACCAGATTTAAAATTGTAAGAGTTGGATTCGACTGAATTAATTTACAAAACGTACCTGTATATACTGAACTCCTATTAATGTCATCTGTATTATGGTTAAATAAAAAAAATGGTACAAACTAACAACAAATGGTTTTGTGGTGTAGTTGGCTATCACGTCAGTCTAACACACTGAAGGTCCCCAGTTCCCGAACATGGGCGAAGCCATTTTCCACTTTTTTTCAATTACCTGCACGAAGCCATTTTCCACTTTTTTCATTGAATTTTGCTCTCCACCCAGCACGTTTTGCTCGCACCCTGCAAGCGTACCAAAAATGCCCTTGCGCAAGTTAAGTCACGCAGCGTGACTTAACTAACGCACGTTGTATTTATGCGTGACTTAAGTCACGCAATACGCGAGTTAAGTCGCGCTAATAAGACTGATTTTTACTTCTTGTTTTTTTTATGCCCTCTTGAGGTCAAAACTTATTTGATACCCTCTTCGGTATATGCCAAATAGCTCATGGGAAAAATAGTGATCAGCCCTGGGGAAAACGACATCAAGATGCCCTTTTCCCGACCGGACCGACCACTACTTCCCCCCATAAGCCACTGGTATATACCTAAAGCGGTATAACCACCCTAGAAACTAATAAGAAACAAAGAAGAAGAAGAACAAGAAGAAAAGAAAGGGGGGGAGAGTGGGATGAGAAAATGTGAGGAAAAGAGGAAGTATGTGAGGGTTTTTATAGGGGGTATTAGGTATATAGCAATTAATGAGTCAAAAAACGTGGTCAAATGTGAAGGAAAACGTGCAAAAACCATTGAAGACCATTGACTAGCGTCCAAGAAACGTTTGTGCTTCAGTTTTTAGAACCGGCCAACTTACGCAAGTTAACTTGCGCAGAGCTTATAACGTGTGTGACTTAAGTCACGCACAGCTTATATGGTGCGTTAGTTAAGTCACGCATCGTGACTTAATTAACGCACTATATTTTTTCTAATAAAGTAAAAAAAATAAATTAGAAGATTAAAGTCAATAAAATAAATTTGAATAAAATTAGAATAAATATTGCGAGTGCGTGAATTCGAATAAATATTGCGAGTGCGTGAATTCAAATAAATATTGTGATAGCGTGAATTCAAATAAATATTGCGATAGCGTGAATTCAAATAAATATTGTGATAGCGTGAATTCAAATAAATATTGCGATAGCGTGAATTCGAATAAATATTGCGTATCGAATAAGTGAATTATAATAAGTACACAACATTAATTCAAATAAAAATGACGTATTGAATAAATAAATTCGATAAGTACACAACATTAATTCTTAGACAATTTTATTTAGATATAATTTCATCTACGTTACATTACATTGTGGTATCATTACATTACATTACGTAAAAGACATGTACGTCAATTCGGAAATGTACCTTCCAACTACAACAATTGTCTTACCTCTGAAATGGGGTAAATTCAAATTTGCCAAACAACGGGACTCAAGCATTTCGCTCGCCATTCATGCTTTCCTTTGAAAAGAATAAATTTTTGTCAGGCTTGATTTAGATGAAGGTATTCAAGTGCCACCGAAATGAGGTCCATTCCTTGACACTTAATACCTTCATCTAAACCAGCCTAACAAGAATTTAATCTTTTCAAAGGAAAAACATGAATAGCGAGCGAAATGCTTGAGTTAAGAAAGCACGCAGCGTGAGTTAACTAACGCTGCGCATGTTAACTCACGCAGCGTTACTTAACTTGCGTAACAATTAACACTTGCGCAAGTTAACTTGCGCAAGGGTATTTTTGGTACGCTTGCAGGGTGCGAGAAAAACGTGCTGGGTGGAGAGCAAAATTCTTTTTCATTTTCATTTTCATTTTTCTTTTGAATGGCCCAAATCTGTGCACATTGGTTGGTTTTCACATTAAAAAAACCTAAAATGCAACTTAGAAAATCTGATTCATATATTCTTCATGAACACATATTGATAATGTGTTAGACCATTACACATTTACACACAAAACTGATCTCAGTTTGCAGATAGGTTAACAAAGTTCATTCATATATAAACACCAAACATGTTACAAGAAATTAAACAAAACTACTTAGAAAGAAAGATAGCTACACTCATTCATGGTGTCGGTGATGGTGGCACTACTATCATCAGCATCACCGCTGCTAATACTTTTCTCATTACAATCAACAAAGGGCGAACTTTCTTGAACCGACATTGAAAGTTTTGTGCTCGGAGACCAACAATTCGCTTTCTGGATGTCGGTTGGAGCCGAAGGGTAGGGCAACTGAGCAATGGTAACAGCTGAACTAATATCACTAGTTTTAGGAATAACCGTGGTGGCAGGAAGAGATTCGAGGTTTGTAAAACGCCTTTTAGCACCTCTATGCATATGTGTTGCACAATACTTCTGACCAGGAAGAACCGCGCTCTTGCATCACCACTTCTTACCGTCTGTTCTTCGGCGTCTACCGGGTTCAGGTTCTATTATACTGGTTTTGATGTTGATGCATGAATCATTGCAACCAGAAACTGAAATTACATCAGAAAATGAGCAAGAAAGCTCTATTAGCTTTATGATGAAAAGTTTTCCCAAAAATAAGAGATTCATAAACAATGCTACCTCTATCCCTATATATAAGCTTCCTTTTAAAAACAATTTTGTCATTGGAGATAAGAAGTCGGAGTGAA
Source organism: Medicago sativa (assembly GCF_051527215.1). NCBI lineage: Eukaryota > Viridiplantae > Streptophyta > Magnoliopsida > Fabales > Fabaceae > Medicago > Medicago sativa. Next base: position 28,717,206 of record NC_140756.1, on the reverse strand, counting down.
ACACATTCACACACTATATTTTAGGAACATGTATACACAAAATAGACATTAAATACATTACCTACTCAGGTTACATATATGTAGTTTCATACTCCAAACAGTACTCACCAATAACATTAGTCTTTAAATTAGTAACAATATAAGAAAACCCCTTGATGTGTCTTCTCAATAATACTACTTGAAATTGCACATTTTCCCAACAAATGATTCAAATAGAGGAGTTAGCTCCTCTGGACATTTTTTCTTTTGGAAACTCGGTAACTAGCCCAAGCACCGATGCTCCTTTGGACTTAAAATGAGATCAAGACACTATCCTCAAACAACATCGCAAAAAGACTTAGACCACGGAAACCAAAAAACAACGATGCAGCTCTGGGGGATTTATTTTATTTTGGGTTAACTAAATCGCTAATGAGGGGCTAAACATAGATGAAAATTTTTGTACGAGACCAAACATGATAGGATGATATTTTATAAGAACTAAAACCATATTTAACTCTTTTATCCCTTGAATCTGGGGTGACTAATATATACAATGTGAAAATGGGATGCCAATACAGAACCACCCCATTTTCGTAGCCGCTGCCCCCATCACCCCGCCACTCCATCTCTCTCTACCCTAAGCCCTCCCCATCGAGATACTCCTCACTTAAATCCACCCCGACCTCCCTCCTTTGTCCCTTGAACGACATCACCCTCGGCTGCCCCAATGCTAGGCCGAACACTTAGATGCCTCTACCTCCCCACTACCCTAGCATTTTTATGGACGCTTGCCTATGGTAAACAAACTGACACTTTGTGTACGGAAAAACACGCCTATGCAATCATCCAATCCCATGAAATAAAAACAAATTTGTTGCAACAAGAATTACCTTGAAGAACACTCTTTGGGGAAAAGCCTATTCCAGTAGACCATCGAGGGTCTTTATGTCCCATGATTTGATTGAGTTTGCAAACTTCTATGGGACTCTCGATGGTCTTTGAATGAAGTTAGACCATCGAGGGTCCAATAGAAGTTTGCAAACTCAATCAAATCATGGGACATAAAGACCATCGAGGAAAGTCCCCTCACTTTCATTGAGAAATAACAAGTAAGACAGATATCAATAGAGAAAAGAAGGTACCTTTAGCTTTTGTGTACTGTCTTTATTCTTTATCCAACAAAATTAGAAGCGCCATCAAATCAAGGAGTTGCAAAAGTGTGATGAACATCAATGCAAATAGTGTAATGAATATCAATGCAAAGGCATGAAAGTTCTCACACGAGTAATAAATCCACAACTTATTCAAATCATCATAAGTGGTCTCTTCTTTTATAAAATTGATCACAGAAAGTATACCACGGATAGTAATGCTTATCTCTGCCATGTTTATAGCAAGTACTATTTTGCTTACATTTGGAGGCAGTTTCTATAAAGAATATAAAAGCAAAAGAGTAAATGATTTATCTAAATGCTGCAAGATTGATTCAAAATCGAACATAAAAAAGGTTCTACAAGCATTATGATATTTTCTGCCATCAACTACATATTGAAGAAAATGTTTTTGACAAGAGAATTTTTAGTAAGAGAGCATGAGAAGGAAAAATAGAGTTATCATAGAATACCCTAGATTTGTAAGTACCAAAATTAGGGAATACCTTCGCAATAAGCAGGCAAACATAATTGGCAATGACCTTCGCAATAAGCAGGCAAGCATAATTGACAATGAATGTGCAGAATTTATTATGCATACATTACATGAAGTTTTCACATTCCTTCAGAATCTTGTTATAACATGATGCAAACAAACTTCGCACGATGAATGTTGTAAGCAGGAGTTCTGAATGCTTTTACAACAGGCCGCATTTTACATCAACAACAGTATATGCAGTGGTCTTGGAAAACCTGGAGATTTTGGAAGTAAGGATGGGCTAGAAAAAGAAACAGGCTCAAATTTAAAGTAATTACAAGTATGGATAACTAAAAACAAATCTTTTACATAATTTCAAATGTTTTGATCGTACAAATATTTATAAAAACAAAATTAAGTTATTGTTCTCTATGTTGTTGATTTTCCCTTTTTCTAATAAGGAACATTTACCAACTTAGCCCTATTTGTAGCAATGTAACTTCCATAGTTTAATCAAACATAAAATCAATTTACATATTTCAAGACAAGTTATTAGTATTAATTAGGGACATGTTTAGGAAAAAGATAATAAATGCATCTAGTAATTTGAAAAAAAGTTTACATTTAAGGACAAATATAAAATCAAATGGGTGGTTACATATAGAGACGGAGGGAGTAGTTAAGAAAACAAATGAAGAAAATTTTGTATTAAAACTAATGTTTTCTACACTTTCAATAATTACTAAGTGGCGTCATCATACCGAAACAAACAAACACGATGTGGCGTCAAGACAAGTTATTAGTATTAATTTGGGTCTTGTTAACCGATGTCTCCGGGGCATTAGTTAAGAAACTAAAAGTAGAAATAAAACACAAAATTTGTATTAAAAAAAACACTTATTCAAATATAATACACATTTTCCGAAGTAATATTTCCTTTTATAATTGCTTAACAAGTGCCCCGAGGCACTTGTTAACATTTTCCTTATTTTTTAACAGTCAATGTTAATGGTAATACTTAATACGTTGATTATTATGGTCTTTCTTTGATTAATAGTTGTTTACTAAAAAGATATTTTGATGAAGATCGATAGTTGTCAACTATAAAGATATTTTGATGAAAAGAATAAGTTGATCGACATTCTTTACTTTAAAGAACTAATTTTTTTTTTTTTTTTAAAATTTGAGTGTTTTAACTAGGGGTGTTCGTGGGTGGGTTTGGGCTGGGTTTGGTCAAATCTAAGACCAGAACCATATAGGATACTTTGGTTTGGGTGACGTAAAACGTCCACCCGTTATATTAATGGGTGGATTTGGGCAAACCCACTTGTTTCCGGTTTGGTTTGGGTTGAGTTGTGGGTGACCCAAATTATTTTTCTCTTTTTTTTTGTTAATATTAAATGGCGCGTCCTCGTATTTTTTCTCATAAAAATTACTCAAATTTTTATTTTCTTAAAAAAATTGTGTAACATATTTCACTATATTTTAGCGTTATAAAATAATAAGTTATAATATTAAATAACAAATTTCATCATAAAATACTTGCAACAAACCAAAGTTGGATGACGTAAAATTGCTTTAACATCAAAATAACTAAAAAGTGCAACATCATAATTTGTAACTATAACATGTTTTGATTTTCAATATAAAGAATTTGTTGTGTCAATTTTTGAAATTAGACTTGAGTTATAACCATTTTTTTTTTTAAAGAAAGATTATAACCAAAACCTTTGTTATTCTCCTTCCTCCCTATGAAAATGAAAATGAAAATAAAAATATGAATATTATTGGGTAAGTGGATTTATTGAGTCTGGGTCTGGTTTTACCCAAAACCCATTATTTTTTATGGGTTTATCATTTTTTAAAACCATATCCACCCAATCACCTAACCCAACCCACTTTTTTTGGTTTTTTTGGGTGGGTTTGACGGGTTTTTGGGTTGACCCAACCCATGAACACCCCTAGTTTTAACTTCCCTGATGACATACCTCAAAGAAAATATTCGATACATTGTCCAAGAAAGACAGACACGAAACATACTTCCTCCGTTTCAAAATAAGTGTCACTTACTAGCCATTTGCACGTATATTAAGGAATATAATGAAATGATCATTAGACATAACACTTTTACTAAACTTGCCTTACTTTATAAGAAAAAGACAAACTTAAAGTTGCATTGAAAATTGTGTGAGAGAAAAGAAAATTGTGTGAGAAAAGTTGGAGAGGGTAAAGTTGGAGGAAGAAAAAAAATTAAAGTTGTATTGGAAATGTAAAGTAACATTCATTTTGAAACAAATTTTTTTGGCTAAAGCGACACTCATTTTAAAACGGAGGGAGTATAAAGTAAACTAGAATACTTTATCAAATTTTTATGCATGTCTTGTTTCATGTGATTTAATTCTAGTTGATGATGTGAGAGATAGAGATAAAATGGAGTTTTAAATAAATGTGTGAAAAAGTGGGGTGTACAAATATCAGGATCCTTATTAATAATGTCATCATCTCACTTCAACCCCGGTCATGTAAGAATTAGTTGTTACATATTCAATCTCCAGCACCCCGAGTCCTAAACCTTAATGTATATCAATCAATAATTATTCTTCAAAGTTGTCCGGGTTAATTACTAGCCAAATTTACGAATTGAAAGTTTGGTCATAAAACTATGTTGGTCAGATATCATTTCATATCTTCTGTCATTTTATGTTGCCCTTGAATTCCTTATTATTTGCATGTCGACTTTAAAGAAAAATATCACAGGACAGACTAGCAAAATAACCATAAAAAATGCACTCATAAGTGAAGACTGAAAACAAAGTGAATGTTATGTAAGCAGTAACACCAGCAAGGCATCAATAACCGCAAGAACAAACTGTAACCATAGAAAGAATCAAGTATCTATGTACACAATGAAGTTGAATGAAGCAATAATACACTAGTGTATGTTTTGTTTTCCCCTTTTACCTCAACTTTTCTTTCCCTAATAGTACTTACAAAGTAACACAAGACTATCCAGCGACAAAAAAAGACCATGTCAGGATCAACAATATCCAGAAGAAATTTAAACATTGGGAGGAAAAATTCATGTCAGGATCCCAACAGTTCCATATTCATTCTAACAAAATTCATGTCCTTATCATCTGTGGCTTCAACAACCAGCGATGAAAAATAGACACTATTAAACTTCACTTGCTAACTTGAATATCTAGATACTAAACTGTCCTCCAACATGTACAGAGAATAAAATTCCAAAAATCAAGCCTCAGGTGTCTCCTAATATTCAATAGTTTGTTTTCCTTGGTTTTTTGGACCATCAGACATTAAGCTACTCTGATGCAACAACTATAGTCTGCGACCATTTTTTGAAGAATTAAACTGCGTTGTACTCAAGCTGCCATCTAGCTTAGATTCTGGTCTGACATAGGTGAGACCTCTAGAAACAGGTGCAGAAATACTGCTGTTATTTAAAGTCGCACCGTTGTCAGATGAAGTGCCTTGGCCATCCCGCTTCCATTGCAAGCTCCTGGCACCAAATTTAACTGGGGGCCTAGGTCTAAATGCCCCAGCAGTACCTGTTGGAATGGGAGCTTTGAGAAATCTTGCAGAAGGATAAGGAGATCCCCTAACTCCACTTGACCATGGCACGGCTGGAGCATAGTCTTGTTGTTCTGCAGTACTTTTCCTCACAACCTGTAACAAGATTAATAGCAAAACAATTCAGTCACTAACTAATGTTTTTAGGTACAGGAATAAGTCAATTTACTATCCAATCAAACCATTTATTAACCAAAACACATGTGGCTGGTGAATAGAATTTTAAAATTGCATTAGAAACATGAAATGTAGGTAAATCAGTTAGTTACATGATATGATCCCTTTTTATTGAGTTCTAGGAAAAACACCTTCAAAAGCCATTAATTACTGGCCACATCAAGAACTCAAGAAACCTCAGATCACAAACTAATCTCCTCAAGTGATCAAACATGAGCCTAATGAAATCAGCCATCCATATCGACTTTACACAGCCAAATTCATCCTTCCGGCATTTGTTTATTAGCTTTACGTACAAAAAGATACCGAAAAAAATTTCCAAGAGACTAGTGACAGAAATGGATCAAAACATTTGGAAGGGGTGGATGAGTAATGGGCAGTACAATATTGGGAAATGGTTCACTGACAGCAACTCTTACAAAACACATACATAGTTTCATAATATTTTTTATTCAAATTTCTTTGGGAAAGTTCTGATAGAGCCCAAGAGTACATGCCCAAAGAAGACGTGATCGATTGAATCATGGACGAAAGTTATGGAGAGTTTAGTTTAGAAGAAAAAGGAGAAATCGAAATCAAATATAAGAGGAAGTTGTTCAGCCACAGGTTTTGGCTAACTGCTCTGGGAGTGGTAGGGTCGGAAAAAATCTATGGAAAAGTTAGAGGGGGAAATAGTAGTTTGACATTTTTCAGAAGTGGTCAGCCATAGGCTTTGGCTAACCGCTCCGGGAGCTTAGGGATATTTTCATTTTGTTATTCAAATTTCTAGTGTTCAAATATAGCCTTTCTTCATTTAATTGTAATCCTCATTTTAGATTATTAACCAGAGGATTATTCTTAAAATTCTGTGTCATAGTTCCATCGTATTATTGGTCTGACCTGTCAGATCAGTCCCGGTGCAACAAGATAGAAACCAAATTACAATTCCTTGTTGTGCCAAACGAGACAGAGTTAGCAACGATGGAGGCAAAGGTTCAAGAACTAATGTTTTTGGGTCTATCAAGTCAGAGCAGCAAGAGCACTCGAAGTTCTGCTCTCTCTTTGCTAAGTTCACCAAGCAATGGGAAAATAATCAAAAGGGGAAACCATCTTTGCTTCCCCAAGGATCAAACCGCTTGGATTTGTGATGTTTGGAAGTGAAACACATTCTTTCAGGACAATGAAGCTGGAAGGATCAGAGAATAGCGGTGGGGCCACCCATAACTTTATTTCAACGGAAGTTATTAGTACATTAGAACTGGGGGGAGGGGGTGTTCCAGAATAATATAGGGGGATGGTTATAATCATATAACTTTCACATGAGGAAGGTTTCTGACATCGATGTGGCAATTGGCAAATATTCGAGTGTCATTGACGCTTGGGTGTTGGATATGGGTCAATTGGATTTAGTTTTAGGTATTGCATGGCTGAGAACTTTGGCAGAGGTGACAATAGATTGAGTAACCATGAATATCAGGTTTCAAAATAAAGAGGAGGAAGTGCAGGCAAGATTTATTGAAGTGTTTCAGGAACCTATTATCTCCCTAAGGAACTTTGATCCTGCTATTAATTTTCTTCCAGGGAAAGGTCCGGTTAGTTTTTACCCCCTATACATGCCCTCCGCTACACAATGATGAAATCCAAAGATATGTCCAGTACCTGTTGCAAAATCGAATTACTGGGAACAGTAACAGTACCTATTATTGCAGTCCTGCTATTCTAGAAGGATTTTAGTTGGAGTGTGTGTGTGGATTATTATAAAGCCCTTCACAAGGTAACAATACAAGATAAATTTGCTGATTGCGGCTGTTGGCTCCATGAATCCCACTACTTTTCTAAGTTGGATTTAAAATCTGGCTATCACCGTAATAGGATGAAAGAGAAGATTTCAAAAGACTGCATTTATTTAGGACAGATGATGGTCATTAAGAGTATATAGTAATGCCATTTGGCCTTACTAATGCTCCATCAACATTTGAAGCAGCTAGGTATGATGATTTTATTGGCCTTACATTCCAAACATGTTTTACTGGCAAAGGAGAATCATGAACAACGAGTCCTTAATGAAAATCATAGAAAACTTTCGATTTCTTATTGTGGGGTTTTTTCTATTTATTTCTTAACTTCATGTAATAATGACACAAATTGTAAGAACTGACTCCTGGACCAACATTTCAAATATGTTTTACAGGTGTTTTATACCCATTCAGATGCAAGAGCGTAGCAGTCAACAGGCAGTTGATTGAGAGCATTAATCTTAGGTTAGTGACACAATGAAAAGCTTATAACATATCAACTATCTAATCAATTTAAAGAGATACAAACAAACCGTGGAGGAAAACCGAATATGAATAATTATGAGGAAAGCCTCAAGATAACTCTAGTACTATGCATACATCAATACCTTCAAAATACGTGACATGAAGGAAGTTCCATCCAGTGATAATGCATTATCTGCTGCTTCTTTATACATGAACTCCACATAAGCTGCCCTGCTCGAAAAAAAAGTGAATTGATATAGAGAAATACAAAAAATCTTGAACATAGTCATAAACATATAATGCCGACCCCACTTAGTGGGATAAGGCTTGGTTGTTGTTGTTGTATAGTCATAAACATATAATGTAAATGAACATCTGAAAATTCTTACCCTTTTGGTTTCCCTGTTATCGAATCAGTAACTATAACAGCTTTTAGCACTTCCCCAACTTTATTAAAATGCCGACATATGGCATCTTTGGTAGCAGCAAAATGAACCTGAGAAGATCAATATGCAACTTTAGAGTAAACAAATCTTATTCCTAAGTACCCCGAAAGGACCTACCCAACCCATAACAAAGGAGCAAGAGTTATTACATTGCTAGCAAAAATGGTTCGAGAGTCAGCATCATCTAACGGACAACTAGCAGCACTTGAACCTGAGAACATAAAAGCTCATATAATTAGTACAACTTCAGATAAATAGATTGGAAATGGAAATTCTATTGTGCTGTGATAAAATAAAATAAAAAATGGTAAAATTTATGTCCCACACCAAAAAAAACAATATTTCACAGGCCTACTGTGAGCAGGAAGCTTTGACGCCAAAGAAATGTAGAACTTACCGGTACCGGGAGTTGATGGTTGTGCCTTCTGAGTCACTTTCAGAAAATCCAAAGTAGGTTTCGCCTGTTAACGCCATAAGCCAACAACATCAATGAAAATGAGCTCACAGAAACTCCAAGTGTCATTAGACTGTATGCAAGTAAAACAACTCACTTTTCCACTGTCAATTTTCGCAGTTTTGGCATTCTCATTCACCATACTCAGGCCAGATTTTGGAGCTCTAGTTCCACTGTTTAAAGTTTTGTGACCAGATAATTCTGCAACCTTTCTTGGTTTTGCGTATTGTTTTGGGACTGGTGGATTCCAAGCATTTACATTAACAGAAATATTCACTATCTTGGAACTGTTAGGTGCAGCAGCAGATTGGTCCTGGTTTCTATTCTTTTTTAGAAGCATACTATCATCATTTTTGGCTGCACTATAGTTCCCCATCAGTGAATCCTCACCCCTCTTTCCACCAGAAGAACTAAACTGAGAAACTCTACCCACCCTATTGCTCATGAAATTAACATCATCAAACCCTTCATTGTCTGAAGAAGAATCAGAAGGAACACCAGTTTCATGATCCAGCATCGTCATATTTGCAGCATACTGATCACCAAAGTCATTTTTTTCATGATACAAAAATGGGCTTTCCTCCTCGTATTGGTGATCTTCGAATTGAAAACCAGTTTCATGATCCAACGTCGTCATATTTGCAGGATACTGATCACCATAGTCAGTTTTTTCATGATACAAAAATGGGCTTTCCTCCTGATATTGGTTATCTTCAAATTGAAAACCAGTTTCATGATCCAACGTCGTCATATTTGCAGCATACTGATCACCATAGTCATTTTTTTCATGATATAAAAATGGGCTTTCCTCCTGGTATTGGTTATCTTCAATTTGAAAACCAGTTTCATGCTCCAACATCATCATATTTGCAGCATACTGATCATCATAGTCATTTTTTTGGTGATACAAAAATAGGCTTTCCTCCTGATATTGATTATCTTCAAGTTGCACGTTACCATATGGGCTTTCCTCCTGATATTGATTATCTCCAAGTTGCACGTTACCATATGAAGGATACATATCACAATTAATCGGATCAAATGCACTTCCTGAGGACTTAAACTTTACCATGTTGGAAATGGTCTGCATCCTATGAGGATGTTCAACCATCGATGACTCAACGTAGGATGAAGAAGCTGCAGCACGGAGACGCTTTAAAGAGGGTTCCACTGTTGTGCCCAAATTAGAAGCAGACACTGCATCTCGCACAGCAAACTGAAGCAGTCGTCGAGGAGCATCAATAGTTACTTGTGAAACCGAATCCCTCTGCCAAAGTTATTTGGTAAGCTAGATGCTTGTGAAAGCATAAAATCAAGATGTATTCACTCAATTATACAAAAATAAAATTGGGCAAGGAAAATAACACCGAGCTAAAATTATATTCAAATAGGATATAATTTATTTACATATCATTGGATCTAAAAGAAAACGAGTATTGATAAACAATAAGTGATGGGGGGCTAATTTATTTATTCAATACATTTCCAAAGAGCAAGAATGCAGTGTCCAGAGCAAGTGAAAATAAAATCACTAAAGCAACTATTGTTCCACATGTGTTGTGTATACATGTCACTTATACCATACATGATAAACCCATTATTAGTGTTGAAAATTTACTAGAAGAACTAAAATAAAAAAATATCCGAGAATGATATCATTAGTGTTTCAAACCTTGGTCTTCTGTTGTTCAACAGCACAACCCCTCTTCATAGTCTTCTGTTGTTCAACAGCACAACCCTTCTTCATAGTCTTCTGTTGTTCAACAGCACAACCCTTTTTCCTCTGAACAGGTGGTGCAAGAGATGGTGCCCTTGGACCACGGTTGACTTTAGATTGGACTTTTTCGTCCAAATGCATGTTGTCAACCACAAAGCTCAGCAGGGGTGGTGCTTCAGTATCGCTGCCCACTAACCCGTTCCAATCTTTGTTACGACGACTTCTAGACTTTACACTTTCTGACTTTTGATTCAAACTCTGAAAATCATCATCGCCAGCTTGGGCCTTTGATAGAATCTTGCTTTTGGGAGCTTCATCTTGCAATCCCTTAGGTTGTACATATAAATCTATATTCAAAGCCAAATGATCCCACAGCCTGTTAACAAGACACAGATACAAATTAGCACAAACAAAGAATCATGGTTGTACTTTTAGGTACTGCATTGCTTTCACTGACATTAAATTTACTGGTATCTATCAAAAAGGGGCTAAACAGAAGTTACCACTTACCAGGATACAAAAGAATCACTGTCATCCCCCAAAATAAGATTCAAATCATTCTTCGCTTGATTTTTAGCTTTACCATTCTTCAGTAATACAATAACATAATTCTGCCAGTGCATTAGGTAAGTGAACTTCAATTCTCATTTGTAATAACAAATACTTTACATCAATAAAAGTAAAAATCCATCGTATGGGAATCGTAATATCCCACAGTAAATTCCCTTTAGCTAACCAATTACAAATACCACATGTATAATAATAAAAAATTAAACAGGAAAAATGTCATACTCATTCAACAAAGTCTGACATGTACCAAAAATTAAATAAAAGAATAAAGAGAAAGTTGTTATATGATATTTTTGAAATTGAAGGTTAAAACAAACAAAATAGAGAATCAAATTAGAAATCAAACAGACACCTAGTTCATCTAAAACAACCTTCCCCGGCAACTTGCCTACTTATTTATCAATCATACCAAAAGCAGAATTATTAACTACACTCAAATCCAAACATGGTTGTAGTGACATCATCTCCTTGTTCATTCTCACCAACAAAAAAAAAATTACTACAGGGGAAGAAATTTGTTTCAACAATGAGTGGAATTCATAGAACCATGATTCATATATAGCTCCTATACGCAATCTATGAAGGATTAATTCATATACATGGTCAGCGTAAAGATTTTTTTCAATACCAATCAAACAACAACAACAACCAAGTTTTATCCCGGTAAGTGGGGTCGGCTACATGGATCAAATTTCGCCATAATGTTGTATCATAAACCACGTTTGGATCCAACTCATTAATCTTTGAATCTTTCCTAATAGTTTCTCTTATCGTTTTTCTAGGTCTTCTCGCTACCAATCAAACATAATCGTCAAATCATTAAAAATGTGTGACTTTAATCACAATTACTTTTAAATTTGTTGTTACTTTTAAAATGGTTGGCTGCACTTCTGATTGAAGGTGTGTATGATGTCTTCACACCAACACAGACACATGTAATTACATTCAATTATGTTATTTTCTCAAATTATTATCAGCTATCATGTGTTAATGTGGTGCCTGGTGTCCGAGTTTGTGATTCATAGGTCGACAGTGTAAAAAAAAAATTACACTAACAATGAATGTATCAAAATTAATCTCATCTATGCAACACTGAACATTATAACAAAACCAATCAAGAATCTAAAAGATAGTGTGGATGAACACGTACCACAAGAGTTTCATCAGTATCCCCCATTAACTCCTTGACTTTCTCATTCAATTTTTCCTTTAACACCGCTATTCCCTCGTCGGTGAAATTCGTCTGAAAAGACCGGTTATCGGAACGATCAATGCTACCCATCTCCAATCAACAAACAAACCCTAAATCAAAAATTGCGACGGTTTTTTTTAAGGGTGAACGAAATAGGGTTGAGTGTATCGATGAGAATTGCGACGAGAATCGAAAATAGAAGAAAAAGAATGAATGATTATGATTTTGAATTTGAATGGAATTTTCGCGAGAAAGTGATGGAAAATAGTGGTGAGAATGGAAAATTTAAACCCCCCAGAGAGGGGAGGGAAGTGATGAAGAACAGAAGTGGTTTCCAAAGCTTCGTTTCTTATTGTACCCTCCCTACTGTAGAACCACAAACATTGCGCAGCACACGATTCTTGCTAAACTATTGTATTATGTCCTCATCAATAGTCTCTATACTATAGAATATATCATCTTTATCTGGGTGAACTAAAGTGAATATTCTAAGTTATTTTTTGTAGATCAGATTATCATGTAAAAAAAAAAAAATTGAATGATATCATGTAAAATTTAATTAGTTTATAGTTGATCTAAATTAGTATTTTTTACTTTGATGGAGATTATCTATAAAGAACTCAAATATAACCCACATGTTTATATTTTTTTTTATTTGTAATTACATGTAGTTAAATTAATATTCATTTTGAATCAAAATTAATTATAACAAAAAATAAAAACTACATTTTCAATGGAATAAAAATAACACATAACAATAAAAAAAAACAAATTACATTTTAACTGAAATATAAAATAATACAAAAATTAATGATATAAAATAATAGATTTGATGCTTGTGATTTTTTATCTATGATTTCAATGCTTGAGCTTTTTTTAGGTTGGTTTTACAATTGATGCACCTTAAATTTTAGTTCATCCTTTTCCATGTCATGCTTACAACAATGCTAGTTTTTATAGTTGTTATCATCAATAAAAAAATAAAATAAAAAATTGGGCATAATGCATTGTGCACTGAAGTTGCTCTTATCCATTTCAAGGCTCTTTTAATTTCACCTAAAAAAAGATTTTTTTTTTTATTTGACAAATCAATTTCTTGATTTGTTGAACAAAATTCGTGATTAGTCCTTTAAAAAAAACATATCGTGATTAGTCATTTCATGGGCCTAATTTCCTTTAATAAAAAATGAACCTTACATTTTTTTTTTGGCTTTATCTTTTAGTATTTATTAAAATGGTTATATTTATGTTATAAATACTAGCGAAAAGAGGAACACTCATGTGTCCGTCTTTCCGCTCTTTTTATTGCGCCTACGTTTAAAAATTATGAACGGTATTTTTTTATGAAATTTTGGTTTTGATTAAAATTAAAAATATAAATGATTTTTCTTTTAAATTATAACAAATAAATTAATCATGATTAATTATTTCAATGACACCAATAATATATATAAAATATATAATTTAAATTCTTTTTTTAAATGACACCAACAACAATCTTTATTATAGAAAAAAGTTGTTTAAGGGTATAATTAGGATAATAAAAAAGTAAGTATAAATATACTCATCTAGTTTGTTACACTTTTTCAATGATAAAGGAATAAAAATTGGACAAATATATATACATTCATATCGTGTTTGTTACATTTTTTTTAAAATTTAAATTTATTCTTATCTATTTGTTACTTGTGTTATTTGTATTAAAATTAAGGGCATTTTCGGAAAGAGAAAAAGTCAGCACAAAAGAGCTGAAAGAGATATTTTTCTTTATATGTAGTATTGATAATAGGCTCACGCTAATAAGAGTAATCGCTTCTAGTAACTCATAATGAATAAGGTTGTTTTTGTGATGGTTACCTCAAAATTGGGAAAGAAGAAAAAGAAGAAGAGTGATAGTTATGAGGCTCAAGAAATTGATTCCAAAGATAAAGGGGAATAATGTATTGAGAATGTGAAGGATGATGAAGATGGAAAATATGACATCTTCACTTGATGATCAACGAGATGTTAGTATTAGTGATGTTATTGTGGATGATTTATAGCTTCATTCCATTGATTAAGAAGAAGATGACGATGTCACTGAAGTGGTAGACAACAGGGAAGGAGGTTTTGATGATCTTGATGACTATCTTCTTGACATGGGATTGAAACTGTCTTGGGCTTAAATGCCTAGTCTTTCTTCTATGAATTATGTCTTTTGAGAAACTTATTTTGAACTTATGGTTTTTTTTAGTACTTATGAACTAGATGTTTTGGTCCTCGTGAGCTTAGCTCAGTTGACAAGGACAATGCATAATATATGCAAGGTCCGGGTTCGAACCCCGGCTACCACCAAAAAAAAATAGATGTTTTGAGTACGTGTGAACTTAGTCTTTTGGATTTTGAGTTACTTTATGAACTCACTGCTTGGTTGTTAGGAATTTGAGGAATGATGATTATGACTTATTAATTTAATTTAATGTACTTATGATTTATAAGTTATTTTGTTCTTGTAATATAATTCCTATGCTTAGTCTGTGTGTGTGAAGTTTTAATTTTTCCTTTGAGTGGGTTTTTACGAACCGTGTTACGTTTTTTGTGTTTACCTTCCTTCACCGACCGGCCAATCCTACTCAGGATCCCGATCCTGACTACATTGGCCAGAACAACTTCAACAACCTAATTCAACATATTATAATAACTAATACAACAACAATAACAATCGCAACAACATAATTAAACGCAAATAAGATCATGATGAGGCAAATTAATCTCTTCTTCAACTTCATTCATTCACGCTCTAATTTCTTCATATGTTTTAGGTTGAAACATATTTCCTGAATATCATGAATATACCTCACCAAGGAATTGTCTAACTCAATCGGTTCCTTCACACTATACTGATCAAGTACAGAGAACGTGATTCTCACGTCATTGTTGTTCTAGAGTTTTATCTATTTGAATCACATGTGTCCATCTAAGCCAATTGAAGACCGCAAATACTCAACATTAAATACCATTCTCGTGTAGTTGTGGTTAAGACATATTTTAATTTGGTTAAATTGATCTTTCAAATCAGACACGGTAAAATCAACACTAATCAAAAACATAATAGGTTATCCCCATGTTGTAGTAAACTACATCTAGGTTAGAGTTCATTTAAACTAGATATTCATTATGTTGTGGTGTGGAATATGAAAATGAGCCAAACACGCCAATTTATAAAAGTTTGTGTGCATTGTGGAACACAAAAATGATTGGTGCATTATTGACCATAGAAAATATTGTCTTTGACTAGCTCAGATTATAGAATATGAATTGTACCAAACCCTGATCTACAAGGTTTTACTCAAGTTTGAATACTCCCTCCGGTCCTATTTATAAGAGAAATTTGGGTCAACAAAAGTGAACGTATTTGGTCCAATTTTTTAACCAGGTACATTAAATTTTATTAACCAAAATTTCTCTTATAAATAGGACCGAAGGGAGTATTAGTATATTGACAAGTTTTGGATTGTATAGAGTGAATAAGTAAAATATTGTTTCAGTTTATAGAATCTAAACTAGGGATGCACATGATTTTGCAATTTTCTGAACTTGTGTACACATGTTTTGAACACATGCATATAATATAACAAGATAGGAAACAATATAACATATCATATCATCTAAAATGTATTCTATCGTTAACACATAATATCATCCAAAATGTTAGACACAAGAGCTAACAAATAATATATCATAAAAAATGAAATATACTCGTTGTCAAATAAAATGCAACCAAGTCAAGAATAAGCAAATGATAGTCATGAGACCGATTATTTGTTGTAAAATTAGAGTATGTATATGTGGATATTTTTCTATTTTGACAATTACTCTGTTGTAGTGAGTTGTGCGGGTCACCTTTATTTGGAGAAAGAAAGGAAGGATATATACATCAGAGTTGTGGTGAGTTCTCTGTAACAAGTGTGTTTTTTCTACTGAAAATAAAAGAACCGTAAGGTTTTGTATAGTGAGCAAGTTTGGTGGTTCCTTATAATTAGGAAGTAATTAACACATGGTCAAAGCAAAAAAATAAATGCAACATTTGAGAGAGAAAACTACAAATAAGGCTAATTTCAACATTTACAACTTTGACTAAGTATATCAAAGTGTGGTCAAATTAATAGTTTAGTAAAGGAAAAAGATTCATGAACACCCCTTTTCATACCACTCCTCCATACACCTCCTAGCTGGCAGGTATTTTTGTAATATCAAAAAAGAAAAATCTTTTAAACCAGTTCTTCAAAAAACCAGTTTAAAAAGTCTAAAACAAAAACACAGCAACAGAAGGAAAAAAAAACACAGTAACATTCTTTCTCTTTCCCTTCTCTCATCTCTATCCCCACATATCACTCACCAGCGCCGCCGCCCCCATTCTCAAGCCTTCTCCGTCCTCTTGCTCGCGCCTCCGACCCACTCTCACACCCGTCTCCGACCCTAACACCACCACAATCACCACCTCTTCTCTTCAAAACGATTTGACTGCAACACAACCTCACCGCCTCCTCTTCTTCTTCACAACCGCCGTCCTCGTCAATATCGTCGTTGTCTCTTGAAATCTGTTCAGATCTAAAAACTACGGCGTCGACAACCCGACCTCCCGTCGCCCCGTCCCTCACTCCCTCCGCCGGCATCTGCTTCAAATCTGACAGACATTCAGATTCGCTTTTAAAACAATCACCGTTTCTGCTTAGATCCGGCTCCGACGTCGATGAGAGAGTAACGGTGGTGAGAGATGATTTCTTTGAATTTGGGTAGATTTGAGAGGAGGATGAGGAAGAGGAACAGTTTCACTCTGCCCCCACCTCCGTCGCGTCCTCTTTGAATTTTGAATGCAGGGAAAAAATGGTTACGCCTTTGACAAATTATGGTTATATTGTTCGTTTATTTGGTTATCTGTAACTTACATGTGCAAAAAAAAAAAAATCAATTCAAGCCAATTGTCACTGAGACATTATAATTTATGAAAAAATAGTGGTCACGTATATGTAAAAATGTGGTCATACAGACCATATATTTGGCTAGTTTTTCTTTCCCAGGTGTAAATAATATCGTTTTAGGCAAATCGAACGCATGATCTCATTTGATCACTGCACTAAAAGCATTTCCAACCATAAATAACCTGTTTTACAATTGGCAAGTTTATCACGCCTAAGGACGGACAAGTTCTAATTTATGAAAAAATAGTGGTCATGTATTTGTAAAAATGTGGTCATACAGACCATATATTTGGCTAGTTTTTCTTTCCAAGATGTAAATAATATCGTTTTAGGCGAATCGAACGCATGATCTCATTTAATCACTGCACTAAATGCATTTCCAACCATAAATAACCTGTTTTACAATCGGCAAGTTTATCACGCCTAAGGACGGACAAGTTCTAATTTATGAAAAAATAGTGGTCATGTATTTGTAAAAATGTGGTCATACAGACCATATATTTGGCTAGTTTTTCTTTCCCAGATGTAAATAATATCGTTTTAGGCGAATCGAACGCATATCTCATTTGATCACGGCACTAAAAGCATTTCCAACCATAAATAACTTGTTTTACAATCGGCAAGTTTATCACGCCTAAGGACGGACAAGTTCTAATTTATGAAAAAATAGTGGTCATGTATTTGTAAAAATGTGGTCATACAGACCATATATTTGGCTAGTTTATATTTCCCAGATGTAAATAATTTCGTTTTAGGCGAATCGAACGCATAATCTCATTTGATCACTGCACTAAAAGCATTTCCAACCATAAATAACATGTTTTACAATCGGCAAGTTTATCACGCCTAAAGACGGACAAGTTCTAATTTATGAAAAAAATAGTGGTCACGTATTTGTAAAAATGTGGTCACACAAAACATATTCATATTCATAATCTGTCAATATCTATCTTAAGAACCATAAAACCATACATAGTGCGATTAGAAGGAATAGTACATTACAAGCTTAGTGAGTACCATACTATAGTATTGTTCAAGAAAGTTAGTAAAAGAAGGAATAGTACATTACAAGCTTAAAAGAGCATAAAAAAATTTACATTAAATTTTGATTACGCGACTACACTATTTTTATTCTTCCTCGTATCACTCTTCACCCAAGGTGTTCCAAGAACCCCGCTCTTGACACGATTTCTTGACTTGTCTTTTATTCGAGTGAACACGGTTGATGCTTGGTGATCTTCATCATCTGATACATTTGATGATCTTCATCATGTGGATACCCGAACCTTTGCTTGGTATTATATTGTAGAATTCACAAGCTTCACATTTGGTATTCTTGCACCCATCTTGTTCAAGTTATCATCAATTTTCTTTGGCATGTTAGCCTGTTAAAAATCTAGCCATAAAAGGCCATCGTACTCTGGCCAAATAGATGAATCACAACACCAACCATATACTCTAGCCAATTAACTCTCTCCCAAGCTCAATATGACAACATTAGATGCCACCATTTCAACACTAACACATGCATAACAATCCCACAATACAACACCAGAAACTGAACCAGAACACAAGCTTACGATGAAAAAAAATTGGTTGCAAAATAGTGAAGATTGAGCAGCTTGAATTGACAAATAGAGAGATGTGAAAGCAATAATAGGTGAAGCAAATAACGAGAATTTTACAAAGGTTTAACACAAGCCTTAAACCATGTGATCAGAGTCAATTCGGACTTAATTCAAGCTATGGATTCACTTCAATGTCGAGTCTAACAAATTCGGATCACGCAAATGTGTCCATCACAATACTTTTTTCAATTAACTTGCACATCCCTGCAGAATCAATAGCAAGACATGTGTATAAATCATGTATTCATTACCTTGGAAAACAAATTATGGAAGCAAACCAACATTTGTATAAAGTATGTATTCACTTGAAAATATTACCTCTCTCACATTCTCACTTAAATTAAATGTGTGAAAAGATCCGATTCATGAAAATGAAAAGTTTCTATGCAACAGGTGCATGCATCTCACCTGTATGTTTCATCCAATACACTACGAATTTCCTCTTTGAAATGATGAACCCAGCCTTTCCAGGTTGTCGATCATATAGAGACGGGCATATATATATCCAGAGGATAAACTGTCGGAACTGAATATTTTAAAAAGAAAAGAAAGATTAAATTAATGCACAAAAGGTTGGTAGCTGAAATAAGTTTGGAGAAATGTAAGTTTGAAATCATACCAGCATTCCCAAACTTTGATAATATTGATTGAAGGTAACTAAGACAGTCAGCATTGTTTAAGTGCTGAAAAACAACTGCTGATGTAGCATGTGAATTAAAGAAAGATCCATTCTTTTCTTTGATACTTCATGATTGTATTGAAGTCCAATGAGTTCAGCATTCCTTCGGATACATACACTAGATGTGCTCTCCACCCTACTGAATTACTTTCAAAGCCTCTATATTAAATCAAATGCACCAGAAATAGGTCAGTTTGGTTATTTTCTATTTTATGTTTTAAACCTGTAGTTCCTCCTTGCAAGTTAACCTATTGTGACATCTAGAAGCTGACCATTGCAGATCCATTCCAAGTTAACCTTTCATAATCTAAGGGATAATCCAAGTTAAAAGCTGTTCCGGAAGAAACATGGTAAAGAGAAAGAAAAGAAACCATCAAATTAAATTCAACTTAGTATTTGACACGTCTAACAAACAACAAAGAACAATGAATCTTCACAATTGTGGCAGATAACTTGTAATCAACTAAGAATATTTTATCACTACTTTAGATTTTAACATTGCTAAGAATATACATAAATAATACTAACACTTGCTTGAATCCAGGGGTGTGCAAAAATGTGGTTAACTGAAACCATATCACTAAGCTGAACCAAACTGAACCATTTTAATGGTTGAGTGGTTCATGAACTGAACCACAAATTTAAACCAATTCAATAAGACACAATTCCACCAAATAAAAATCACCAATTCCATCAAATAACAAGACACAGTTTCAGAAACAACTCAACACTGGAACAACATAATTTTCCTAATTTTTTAGGCTAAACAGAAAAATTAATTTTTCACTAATTTCACACTTGCAGGAACTTATTCTTCAGTTTTTCACAAATTTTGCATCAATTACACAATAATAAAAATAAAAACAGGATTAAACACAAACAAAAAAAAATTGAGTTATTCTAGATTGAATACAGCACAACACAGATAATGAAATTGAACAGAATCAGAACAAAATCGAAGAAGTTTGTAACAACAACACAGATAATGAACAAAATCGAAGAGGTGTGTAACAGCAACACAAATAATGAACAGAATCGAAACAGAATCCAAAAATTGAAAGGGAAGAAGAAGTAGGTTTATACCTGAACAATCTGAAGAAGTGCGTAACAGCAACAACTTATGAAATCTGGAGATTATGCGGTTCTTTTCATTGTGCGAGAGAGATCTGAAGAAGTAGGTTCAATTGATGCTTTGTTGTTTTCATAGATGGATGGAGTAAGAAATTTGGGGATTTAGGTTTTCATAGATGAAAGAAAAAGCTACTGAGTTGAATAGAGAAAGAACACATTTTGCCAACATATATCACATTTGTTTTACTATTACTGACGGATTTTGTGTATTACTGACGGTGGCCGGTGACGAAGGTGGTGGTTGCCGACGAGAAAGAAAGAGGGAGTGGTGGTGGTTAAGGAGTGTGGTGGTGAGATAGAGTGAAGTGAGAGAGATTTGTTTGGAGATGAAAAGAGAGTGGTTGTGTGATGAAATTTCTAAAATGTCCCTTGCCACATGTCATTTTTTTATGTGGGTGTAGGAGTGGTATTGCCACCTATGGTGGTATACCTATCAGGACTCTTTAGGAAAATAAAACATATTTCTAATTAACTTTTGAAATAAAATAAAACTCTGGAATTACAACATTATTTGGGTAATTCAACAAAGGTAAAAGGAACAATAAATGTTTGATGCCTATAACAGTAAAAACCAAACAAATATATGTCTTCTGGCAACATTCCATCCACATCTTCATCTGGACGAGGCAATGAAACACATGCTAAAGAAAGGATGGTCACTATATGGGGTGGTCCCACAAGATAGTCACCTTTATTGGAGGAGGCGACAATTGGAAAGGTTCTCTTAAAACGTGGTTCTTCCTTTTTTGATATAATCTCTCTATACAACGTAAGAATGAATTCTTCTACGCATGAAGGGGAAGAACATGATCAGTAGTATGCTTTGGTCTCTTCTTCATAATGGAGAGCCTTTTGGTCTTATTACATAACTTGAAGACAGACATATCTTAACATATATAAATGTTAAACAGTGCTGATTAACCCTAATCCCGCCACTGTTTAACCTAATCCCACCTTTTTTGATGGATTTCAAAAATATTTATGAAAAAACTCCCTACAGAGAATCGAACCGCAGGGATTTAAAAAATATTTATGAAAAAACTCCCTACAGAGAATCGAACCGCAGCACAATGGCAATTTATCAGTATTATGCCCACTAAGCCACCAGCACTTTTGTGACACATTTTTGATTCCAACAAATGATATCCAATATAAACACACCCATTTTAAAGACTCTTTCAATCCCTTTTTCTTTCTTTCCTGAACGATTTTCATCAATTTTCCCCCTTTTTTCCTTCGACCTCAACCCACAGCTGACTGGTTTTCATCCGTTTCTTCCCTTTTTCCTTCAATTTCTCCTCCAAAATGTGATACAGATTTTATAAATGGTATGACTACTGAACTAATTTTCATATTAATGCTGTTTTATTCATTTTCATTTTTTGGTATCAAAATAGATTACAGTTATATTGATTGTGATTGTGCAAGTAATATCGATTGTGATTGTCTCAATTTTGTTATTATAGGCAAATATTTGAATTAGCCCTAAAAATAGGGAAATTTTCCAGCTCAAGCATTATTTCCTTGAAATGCGCTTTAGTTAGTTTTTCTTGAACCTGAACACGTTGCATTTGTTGTTGTTGCTTGAAAATAGCTACCACTCCAACCATTGCTAATGTGTAGTGGGTGGTTTCACATAAGTCCTCTGATAAATCCTTGAAAATATCCACCACTCCAAGCATCGTGGGTGGTTTTCATAAAGAACAAGTAACTTTTAAATTCTCATTCTCTTATAAATAGACACTTCCCTAAAATTCATCTCTGACATTGCCTGTGGGAAGATTGAGTTTAACGTGAGCGTTAGAGTAATTCACCTCTGCTCAATTCTGAATCACACCAACTCCTAAGAGGAAGGAAGCATTCATATGCTTCTGCTGGATGATAAGGTAATATATTAATTCTGTTCATTACTGCAGAATTAAGCTTCATTGCTAATTTAGGTAATATATTAATTCTGTTCATTACTGCAGAATTAAGCTTCATTGCTAATTTTGAAGATGTCCATATGGACTTTTGTTGCTAGGTTCCTTGATGCAGATTTTGTGGAGAAGGAGAGGTGGAGGTACACTGCTCTTAATCAGAAAACAATTGAAGTTTAGTATTATGTAAATTTGATTTGTTCATTACGTTATTTGGATTATAGAAAACTAAAAAATGTGTGAACTTGGATGAAGATTTTGTGTTGATTCTCCCAAGGGAATTAATCTCTTATTCACTCATTTGTCTGACAAGTTCGCAAGTTATTAGACATCAAGTTATTAGTTCAATATAATTTACTTCTTTTTTTGGATAAATTTTGTAAAACCAGTATTCAAATTATGTGATATGTCTGTAACAGATGGAAAATGAAAATGCCGAAGTTGATGATGTTTATGCGCTTAGTGACATGGCTGACAAAAACTTTTGTACTTTAAAAAAAATGCTTTGGTACTGTTTTGTTTTACAACCTTTTAAAATCATCAACATTAATACAATTTCTAATGTTACCACTTATATTTGTTTTAGGAAATTACTGAAGGTGGTGATTCAAATGACAAGGAAAAGTTAGTTGGAATAGATTCAATGCCAACCCCAATCACCAAGTCATTGGGTAAGAGGCCTGCTGATAGTATCAATATTTGGTGTTGCGGGTGAAGAAGAGAGTGGTGTTTCATCCGTGACTAAAGAGCCGAAAATGTGTGTAAAGCTTGAAAACACCAAGTGATCTTATATGTTATGTTTCGCGTATCTTATGTTTTGTTGGTCCGCATTAGTGTCTTCTGTTAGGGCCTTATTATGTTTTGTTAGTTCGCATTAGTGTCTAATGTTTGGGTCTTCTTATGTTTTCTTCAACATGTTGTGGTGTCTTAATTTCAAGTGTTTTATTGAACAATGTAATTGCCTTCCATGGCATAATTTTGTCAATAATTTGGATATGCTTTGGCCCTGTCCTATTTTGTTATCATTTTTATGTTATTCTCTATGAATTTGAACTTTAGTAATTTGAATTAATAATCTTCCAATTATGTTGTTCTCTGTGAATTTGAACTTTAGTAATTTGAATTAATAATCTTCCAGGATTTTCCAATTAATTTATTATAGCCGTGAACAAATCTAAAAAGAAATACTTATTGTACATAGTAATTCTACCTCCCGCTTAGTTCCAGAGACATGTTTCCATCAAGTCCTGTTCCTTCATTATAAGTGCTAATCAAAGCATGACGATTAAAGTTTGTAACACTGTGTTATAACTTATTTATCTTCATTAGTTATATTTATGATGACATATTTGCTTTCCATAGTTAGAAAAGAGTAGTTATTCATGTGGTTGCTATTAGTTCCGTAAATCCATTTAATATGTTGCTTATTTCTATCTACAAAGGTTCGAGTTTTTGCTTGCAATTGTAGAATGGAAAATGGTGAGTTGATTAAAAAAAATCATAAATTTATTTATTCAATAGTATCATTGTCTTTATTCAAATGTTATACATAATACATTTAAGCATGTCGACGACTAATAATATAGTCAATTTGTTAAAGCTTATATGTGAAACTCGAAATAAACCCGTGCATCGCACGGGTAGGGGTCTAGTTGAAATAATACATAGACAAAAATTAGCATCTACGAACTAACTTTGGCAACTATAATCTAAAATGATGATGAATCCAATTCATATACTATATGTTGAAGGGCACCGAAAAACCATAACTTGTAATGCTTATTAACCTTGACACATGCATCAAAAGATAATTTTCAATGCAATCGGAAGATGCTTTATGATCAATCTGAATATAGTCCTTGTAAGGATAAAACATAGATTTTACTCGTGTGTTTTAGATTCTTTATGTTTTGGTCCTCTACTAGCTTAATCACTCTTGAGGGACTCAACTAGCTTAATCACACATGAGAAGCTAATATGACATAAAATCTTGCCACACGATTACTACCATGTGAATTCTTTAATGATGTGGCATTTTTTATATAAAAAGTTATTTTTTCCACAAATTAATATTTTGTTATCATCTTTTTCTCTCTATTTCAATCTAAATAAGTGATTTTTCACATCGATCTAGGTTTTTTCTTTATAATTTTGTCATCCAAGTGTGGTGGTGGTGTGTTGTTCGTCGTCTTGTGCGGCGCTGTTTGATTTTCCGTTTTTTGCGGTGTTCATTTTATTCATATTGAAAGATCAATTATTCAATCAAAGATTTGTGCTTCAATGTTGCAGATCCGGAGACATGGGTATTCCTGTTACTTTAATTTTATCATATATTTTTGTAGGCATTATGCCGTTATATGCTATTAACTTGGATGATGTGAGATTGTTCGCATATTCATCCTTTACGTTTTTAGCGGTATTGAATGATGTACTCTATCGATTTGAATGAATGAATGTCGTTTTGCTTTTGTAAAAAAATAACATTATTCGATAGACTATAATAAAGAAAAAAATGAACCATTTTACCTTGTAGACATAAAGTCCATGAAAATGGAATAGGAGTCAAATTTTTATGATTTTTGTAGGCTTATTCAGGACGTTAAAATAAGGTCTCCCACATAAAATTAGATTTTTTTTTTTACAAAGATCAATTTAATTATGAATTTTAAAGAGGTAAACACTCAAAAACTAAAATAACATAAACCTCAACCTATAAATTAAATTTTGAGTTTTTTTTTAGAGACCTCGATATAAAAATACATAGAAAAGATCGTCAAAGTTTTATAACATTTGAAAGACACCTCGATTTATTTTAATTTTTAGACGAAAATGTCTAAAATTGAAATTTTGTTCCAAGTAAGCATATACTCACGAGTCATATTTCGTTTTCCTATTCTGCACCATGTTCAGAACATCATAAAAAATTCTACCATGAAATTTTGAAGTTTTTAAATGAGGGGTGAATTAATTATGAATTTTCATTCCCCATACTTATGAATTTCTTAAAACAATTCATAGTTAATCATTCTCTCTTTTAAAAAGTCCAAAATTGAATGCTGGAGGTTCTTATAATGTTTTAAAGATGAGTGGAAAATTTCAGGAAAATATTTGACCCGTGAGTATATATACTTATTTAAAACAAAAATGCAATTTTAAACGTTTTGCTCGAAAAATCAAAATAAATTTAGGCATCTTTAGAATTCTATAAAACTTTACCGATATTTTATATGTAGTTTTATAGAAGTCTCTGTAAAAATCAGCTCAAATTCAATTTCTAGATCGATGTTTATGTTTTTTTCTTAATTTTATTTTAGCGTTTTTGGTGCTTATAAAAATTCATAATTAATACGCTCTTTGTCAAAAGTTTATAATTTTACATGAGAAGCATTGTTTTAACGTCCTAAAAAATGACATCTAAGTCACTTTTATGGACTTTATGTCTACAAAACATAGTTTATTTTTCTTTATTTCAGTCCCTTAAATAACGTTGGTAAAAAATTATGCAAAAAAAAGTAATTGTGAGAAAAAAAATTATGCAAAAAATACCACATCATCAAAATAATCCGAGTGACAGCAGACATATGACAAGATTCTCAGTCATGCCAATATCTCCTACGTGACTAGGCTGTTGGAGGATCAAAATGGAAAGAAGAAAAAAAGGGTTAAATATGTTTTTGGTCCCCATAAATATGTCAACTTTTCGTTTTAGTCCCTCTAAAATTTTCCTTCAATCTTCATTTTTGGTCCCTCTTTTAAAGTAAACTCTTATGTAGAATTCATATTTTTTAATAAAATTTTCCAGAAAAATTCAAAAAATTATAAGAATCACTCCCAAAAAAATTTAGAATTTTTTTATAAAACATGAATTTAATATGAATTTTTATATTTTTTACGGTTAAAAATTCATATTTAATTTGTGTTTTGTTAAAAAATTCTAATTTTTTTTAGATTTTTTTTTAATATTTTACACATTTCTGCACAATTTTATTAAAAAATACAAAAATTAAATTAAAAATAGGGACCAAAAGTAGTGATTGAAAATTTTATAGGGACTAAAAGTTGAAGAAATTTTTTAGAGGGAATAAAACGAAAAATTGACATATTTATAGGGACCAAAAACATATTTAACCCAAAAAAAAATCATGTATAACCTGTGTTTTTGGTTTTACAATGGTTATTTTCAAATTTCATGTATATTACATGAGGTATTTCAACAATTAACATATTCTAAACATTTATGCAAAGACTTGTTAACAAATATGAAAGGTATATCTAAGTTGATTAAAAAGTATGGACCAAAATTAGAGATGAAAAACTTTTTACACTAAAAATTGAAGAAATATTTTAGAAGAATTAAAAAAAATTAAAAAATTTAAAAAAGCTTAAAACTTATTTAATCTTATTTTTTTGTCGAATAGTCTAGTGATCAAAATTCATTTTTTAAGATGCATAAATGATGTGTTTGATGTTGAAACCCTAACGTATTATACATTGTCCCTGGGACAATATATTTTTCTTCTCCAATATTGGTGATGACATACACATTTTAGCATAGTGTACGGGGAGGGCAACCACCCCTTGAATTTGAGGCTTGGACCCTCCATGTTTCCTTTCCATTCCCTATAGAAAGAGGACACGAACAAATGAAGTAGCAGTGACGGGGCAATGAGCGTGTGAGCCACCAAAAGGTTGAAAAGGACTTATAATAAGAAGAATTCGATAGAAGGTATCGTGGTCAGATTGGGCGGCCGACCCCTCCTTCCTTGTTATTGTCACTAATGACACACTGTTTTTTCTTTACCCTTCTCTTTTCCTATTTTGCCCTTCTTTCTTTTTCGAGACAACAACTTAACCATAAAGAAAAAAAGTGGAGTACTAGCCAAATAAAATATTAACCAACTTGCATTCAGCAGCAGAGAAATTGTATAATGCAGCAAATAGTGGCATATGCAAAAGCAACTATCCAAATAAATAAAATAAAATCATTATTTCCCATTGTGTTCTATCAAGCAGGCCAATAATAAACACATGTTTTACTTTTATAAATAATAAATATTAGTAGAATTAAATAAATACAGATGACTTTTTGAATGAAATTTATTAAGTAAACAAGAAAATTCAGAGGAATATAAATTTTATTTGACTCGTAATTTTTCTGTGCAAAAGCTGAACTTTTTTTATAAATTGGATATCCTCCACGCGTAGTTAGTAGAGACTAATTCTCGAGTTTTGTGAGATTTAAATGAACGGCAAACTCTTTTATACAAACTGAATTCAAACATTTGATTTTAGTTAAGTTAAAAGAGACTTGTGTCATCTCATCCAAACGGTTTTGGGTTGTTAAAAACTGATTTTGCTGGCATTTTAAAATCTGTAAAAGCAATTACTTATATGAAATGAAATAAGTTGATTTTAATATACACTCAATGAAATTTTATAATTAAGCAAACGACAAAGCCCTGAAATTGCACTAAGCTCTGTTGGAGCATGATTGCCGTTGTTGCAAGTAGTCAACTACATGTGATTGCCATTGTCAGCTATACTACATCTTTATTCGCACAAAAAAGTACCACTAGAGTTCGTTTAATATTTACTTGTATTAGAAAAAAAGAATTCGATCATTATGTCGTAAGAATGATTTCCTACTCTTTGTTAGTAGAGTAATTTTTAAAAGATAAATGCCTAAGAAAAAGATAAATATTCCTAGTAACAATACTACTTGTTGGAGTAACTTTTTAGCAAAACCTTAAAATACTATATATACAAATCAATTTTTTTTATATATTTAATATTTAACTCATTCACATATAAGATTTGACTTCAACAATTCTCTCTCAAGTACGAGTGACTTACATTCTATACTTGCATCATCATCAACACAAACATGACATAGATCATGACTACATTGTTAGAAAGACAACACTTGCGATACAAAGATTCAACAATGGGATTGACTCTCGCTCCCTCTCAAGTCAAACTAGGATTATGATACCATTTTTGAAGAGACAAGGAGAACGCCGAAAACATAAACAAATCAATGCTTCAAAACCACAAGACAGAGAGACCGCCTCTTCACAAAAACATTAATGCAATGAAGAAATGAATCATATTTCTTATATATATTCAACATTTAACTCATCCACACTTGTATATGACTTAACCAATCACACCTTAAACTCAATATTTGAATGACCCTCCCTCCCTCCGGCCATCATGCGAACAAATCATGCATACGAGTCATATGAAACAAAAATTCCAAAATTTCATTTCAAAATGTTAAATAGATTTTGTTCTTTGATAAATTATATGTACATAGCATAATTATTTAAAGATATTTACATATATTAGCAAAAAAAGCATGTTAAAATGTTTTTCAAACACAAAATATGGCATCAACACTATATTTATATAATATATAATGAGAAATGTTATTATTAAAAACCTTTTGGTTGTTCAACACCGCATTTCTCTCTTTTATTGTAACACGAATAATTATAAATTATGTATTTTTATATAAATTGTCAAATTATTGTTGATTTTTAGATATTTAAATAACATTATTCATTTACAATGTCCAACTTTTACATCGTTTTTCTTTGCTTATCAAATAAAAAGTTGTTTTTTCTCCCTTCAATTCAAACACCAAATACATGCGAATTACTCATGTTCTTGTTAAAATGACAAAATTCTTTTTTTACACATATACTGCTGACCTAAATCCTACTCATTTTCCTATTAAAACGACTAATTAATTTTTTTAACACATTTAGAATAACCCTAAAATAAAAGTAGACCACGTCAAAAGAGAGCACAATCAGAATGGCGGTGTGGGAGAAATAAAATAATGGACAAAGTAGTAAAATTGCATAGTGGGTCACAAAAAGGCATTATGATACGCGTCTCCATAATGTCCATAATATTCAATTTGCATTTCCCAATTGCATTCTCAATTTGCACAATTTACCTATCTCATCTCATCCCATCCCTTTATACTACAACCTCTCTTCTCAATTCTCAAATTCTCTATCTCTATCTCTTCCTTCAACCACCAACAACCAAAAAAACTCTTTCATTTCATTTCAAGAAAAAGCCTAAAAAAAAAAAATGGCTCACAAAATAACCAAAAAAGAAGAAACAGAATTCCAAGTTCCTGAAACAATAACACCACCATGCATCAACCCAACACAAACAACAACAACAACAACACCAACAACAACCACAACAACAACGTTAACAGAACCATCTAGATTCTTTGAAGACAAATCTTCTAAAGCCAGATCTGCCACGTCATCGTTTTCACAAAAGAGATCTCATCCAAGCAACGATGATTCAGATCTTCAGCCTCAAACGACGTCGTCAGAAGCAAAACGCGCCGTGAATCGTTGCTCCGGTTGTCGGAAGAGAGTCGGTCTTACCGGATTCCGTTGCCGATGCGGTGATCTTTTCTGCTCCGAGCATCGATACTCCGATCGTCATGATTGTTCGTATGATTATAAAGCTGCTGGAAGAGTATCTATTGCTAGAGAAAATCCTATTGTTAAAGCTGCGAAGATTGTTAAGCTCTGAATCTGAACAAGCTTGGGAAAATTTAACGAAGAAATTGATCGGAAAAAACACGAAAAATATGAAGAAAATTGTTCTTATTCAGATCGTGATTTGATGAATTATTCGTGTCTGTTTCTCGCAGAAAAATTCGAAGGAGCTTGGATCTTTTTCTTTTTAATAATTTCTAATTTTTCTTGTAATTTTATTTAGTTTGGTTTGGAAATTTATAAATTATATTGATTACGTGAAAAAATTGAAATTGTTCGAATTATTTTTTATTTTTATTATTTTGTTTGTGATCGTGTTCTTGTTATCGTGAATTCTTACAGGAAATGGTTTGATGAAGAAGGATTAGGGGGTGTGGGAAGTAAAATTCGAACGAGTTTTGAGGGTAAAATTGTCATTTGGGGGGTGTGGAAAGTAAAATTGAATGAGTTTTGAGGGTAGAATTGTCAATTTGAGTTGTTGTACTTTGGGGTTATCGAGAAGGTTGATGAATAATGTGGAAAAGTTGGCTGGACCAGCTTTGCTTGATTGAGCATGTGACGATTATTTCGAGATGCGATATGGTCGCGAGATTTTGAGTTTGCGTGTTTTTATTTTTAAAATATCGTGAGATTGTGACTTTAACTTTTTAGGTGTATTGAGAGCCAATGGGGTTGTGACATGTGTGAAAGTATAGCTTGTGAATGGAATATTGGATTTTTTTTTTTTTTGGTGTTTAATTTTTAATTAGTTTTGGTTGTGGGTGATAATTGCGTTTTGCTTTATTATTGTTGTGGGAGGAATCTCGAGGGAACGTCATGATCCAACGCATAGGATTTGGTGGGGATGCCATTTCGTGTCGTGGATTTGGTGGTGGATGTTGTTTTGGTATCTGATTTCAATGGATTGATAATTAAAGGGAAATGCTAACCTACACCATCTGGTCACTATTATAAACAAAAATCAACATTTTAGATTCATTTATTTAATAATGTATGTGGTCTATAATAAAGATCACATACATCGTTAAATGAATGAACCTACAATATTGTTTTTTGCTTATAATAGTGATCAGCGGGTGTATGTCTTAAGGTACAAATTAATGAATTAAATATACGAATTAGAATGTGTGCATTACATTTAATCTTTACTCTCTTCGGTCATATTTATAAGCAAAAAAACATTTTTGAGATTCATTTAATATTTAATAAATTTGGTTTATATATATACCAAATAGATTATGTATTCAATGAACCTTAAAAGTTCTTTTTTGCTTATAAATGTGATCGGATGAAGCAACTTTCTAATGAATTGAATGCACAAAATTGGAAAGAACATTTCTTCTTTTGGGTTTCTTAACATGTGTTTTAAAGACACAACTTAGCACTACTTATAATTAAAAAGGGAAATGTTAACAGATGTCTGATATTCTTTAAAGATAATAGTAGTAAGTATTTATGAAAATATATGTAATAATGTATTTAAAATCGAAAAATTTAACTTTTTTTAAGAATAATTGCTTATTTTTGGAACTCTTGAAAGTGTCAGGATTCGTGAGCTTAGCTCAGTTGGAAGGACAATGTATAATATATGTAAGATCCGGGGTTCGAACCCCGGCCACCACCCAAAAAAGACACAAGACTTAATTAAAAAAGAGGAATAATATTTGTACGACCGATAATTTTTGAGTAAAGATACTATCCATTTGCTTAAAATAAATGGATAATGACATTAGGTGGGAGATAGATACAAAAAGTATGCAATGAGTTTTACCGCTAAGTGGATTCCACCATTGTTAATTATTTTCAAACTTTTTTGTGTTTTTATCTCTCCAAATGAGAGAAATGGAAAGATTAATAAACGGAGAGGATCCCAGCTCATAATTTTTGAGATAATTTTTTTTAAAGGAAGATAGAGAGAGTAAGAATACAAATATGAGTATGTTGTTCAAAAGTTGTCGCAAAATAGTTGTATAATATTTTTTACAGCTATTTTGTGATAGATTTTGGAGTAATATTTTTTTCTTCTTCTTTGTATTAGTCAAAAACGATATACAAAGAAAGAGGAAGAGAGAGAGTAAACATACAATGAAAAGTATGATAGAATTGTCTAAAAGTTGGTCAAAAATGGTTGTACAAATATTATTTCTTACTAGTGAAAAGACTTTTCCACTCTTTTTATTGTGTTAACGTTTGAAAATTATGAACATTTTTTATGGAAAATGTTAACAAGTGCCCTTAGGGCACTTGATAAGAGGTTTAAAATGGAAATTTTGTATTAAAATTTGTGCATTTAACACATTAAAACATCAAAAAGTAACTTTTTCTACGTAAAAGTTATCAATTGTTTCTATTTTTTGAATCTTTAACAACTGCCCTAAGGGCACTTGTTAACAAGACCCTTTTTTTATTATGAAATTTTTATTTTGATTAAAACTAAAAATATAAATGTTTCATGTTGTCACATGAGAATATCAACATATTAGAGACAATTTCAAGATAGACAAAATGTAGAGTAAATTACAATCCCCTCCCCTCAAAGATGCTTGAATTACACTCTCCTCCCCTCTTATGTTAAAATATACACTACCCTCCCTTCAAAATAAAATCTATACTCCCCTCCCCTATAAGATGTTTGAATTACGACCCACCCCCTTAATAATTAAATATGGACTACACTTGAATCTATTATAATATATATTAATTTTGAATCACCGTTTAAAAAATATAAAATTGTTTCTTTATAATCTAAATGTCAATGACAATTAAATTTAAATATTTTGTTATTAATTTTATAATTTAGAGTATAAAATTCACTTTTAAATAACCATATTTAATCGACTTTAGTAATTTTTCATATATTTTAATTTTATTTTGGGCTTTTTCATATTTTATAATAGGGTTTAAAACTACATGTTAATGAAATTGTGAATAAAAAATAGATAAAGATATGTATTCAAAATTTGATTATATTAAAATGAACCCGCAGTGCTATTTTTCTTTGAAGTGTATTAGATTATTTTTTTTGCTAGATTATTAGAAATAAAAAAAATCTTGAGGGACTAAAACGTAAATTTTAACATAAGAGGGGAGGGGAATGTAATTCAAGCTTCTCTCAAGGGAGGGGAGTGAAATATTTTCTAATATGTTTTGAATAAGAGGGGAGGGAAGTGTATATTTTAACATAAGAGGGGAGATGTGTGTAATTCAAGCATTTTTTATTGGAGGGGAGTGTAATTTACTCCAAAATGTATGACAATAAGGTTCTGTTTAGATTGATGAAACAAAACGGAGCGGAACAAAATGGAATGAAGTGGAGCAGAGTAAAATGGAACAGAGGTTCTATTCCATTGTTTGGATATGTTATGATATGTTCCATTATTTTCATTTTTACCCTTATTTATAAAATGCTATTATGATGTAAAACAATATTACTAAGATCTTATTTTTTTCCTTCAAAAGAAATAGAATAAAAAAAGGGTTATGTTAACCAGTGCCCCCATAGGACTGGTTAAGGAAGTCAAAATAGGAAATTTTAAGTAAAAAAATATACTCCATCCATTTCAAAATATATGTTCAATTTTTGCAATGTGCACTATTAACTTGACTTACTTTGGTCATACTTTTTAACTAATGTATAAATACAAATATTAACATGTAAGTTGTTGTTTGATTTGTCTCGACAAATATTTTCAAAATATTAAATTTTTATAATTTTTTACTTTAGATAATTAAAGATATTAACGGTCAAAATTGTGCATTGGCATGTGCGAAGTGGTTGCCTTGGACATGTATTTTGAAACGGAGGAAGTACTTTTTAAGCTTTTAATGCATTGACTACACAACTTTCAATGCACTGGTTAGCATTTCCCTAAAAAAAGAAGGGAAATGTTAATTTGTGCTCAACTAGACACAAATTATATAGAGTACAATGATGCAAGAAACCGAGAAAGTTTTTTTTTGGTTTCTCAACACTAAAAAATTCACCAAATCAAGAATAAAAGGAAAAAAACACGTTAGAGCAAAAATCATAACATGCAGAGATGAAAGTAAGGAATAACACACATACAAGACTGTTTATAAAGAAACTTTGGAAATAAAAAATGTAACTTAACTTTTTCATATATTAAATTTGGTATTTCGTGAAGAAACCATATTAATATCGGGGTTTGGATCCCCTCCAATAACTGCACCATAGTGAAATCTTATCCATTAAAAATTAATTAAGTGAGAGTATTTAATGTTAAAAAAGAAGGAGAGAGATAACTATTAATAGCTATGATTAAAACTGCAGAAAAAACTGGAGAGACTCCACTGGAGAGGAACTTTTCCCTTAGTATTGAGTGGATTCATCAAGCAACAACATGGGAGACGATGAAACGAAACGGTGCAACAAGGATTTTTTTTTGGTATGCATTGAGCATAAGAAGAAATGTGAGAATACATATTGGAGAGGATCTAAGGAAGAGGTATTAAGATAGGGATAAAATAGTAATATTTTAATTATAAAGTTCCATTTCATTGGATACATCTCAAATTGGGAGGAAAGAATATTGAAGGATCTGATGGAATGAGGTGGAATGAGTTCCATTATGTATCATTCCACTCCATTCATTTTTAACAAATCTAAGCAATGGAACATAATTATAGTTACCACTCCATTCCATCTCACTCCATTACATTTCGTCAATTCAAACATAACCTAAATTTACAAGGGTTGACAATAGTGATTTACCCTAAAATTTGTATCATCTCTCTCTCCACAGACAGGTATCTTCCAAGATGATTTTGACATAGATTTATTGGTTGGTGAATTTGTTTATATATTAAAAAATTAAACAACTTCATCGTAATAATATAACTTATCACACTATGAGGCTATTGTATTCAATTAAGACATTATTAGTTTGCTAACTACTAATGTGAAATATGAAAAAGGGAATAGAAGAGAATATGAAAAAGGGTGTGAAATATGCATTTGAATTTGATTTTTCATTCCTAAAATTCAATCTAACGATTAGTAATTACATAAGTAGTGTGTGTTTGCAACAATATTATAAAATATCTCTCCGTGTGTATTTGTGTTTTTTAAGATAGTTTTTCATTTTTTTTAACATAGTTTTTTTTTCCAGTTTAAATTGATTTAGGTGGTTACAATTATGTGTTTCATTTTAATAGATTCTTTGCATGTATACCAAGTTGATTTTTGGATAAGAATCTTCCATTTCTAATTGTGAACAAGCATATTAGATTTTTAATGTTTTTTTTGTTGAAAAAAATCATGTTTAAATAGAGCCCACTTCAATTTATATTAATCATGTTATATTATCTAAAAAAAATGCCATAAAAATGTCTCCGTGAGCATAACTCAGTTGACAGGGACAAACATTATTATATGCAGAGATCGGGGTTCGAACCCAGGACATCCCATCTTTTCACTTTAAAAAGTGAATTCTAGCCACTATGCTACTTGACAAAAAAAATGCCATAAAAATAATAAAATAGTTTAAATATTGTTATAAAAAATAGTCAATGAAAGTTAACGCACTTGATATGAAAAGTTAACTTACCCGCAATGCCGTGTGTTTAACTCCCGGGTGATGATCTATTTGATGGATGATTTGTAAGTACCTCTACCATCGTTTATTGAGCCTTAAGGCCTACTATGACCATGCTAAACCTCTGAAGCCCGAAAGGATAAAAGAATTTAAATGAAGAAAAACAATGAAATAAAAAAAATCACTTCAAAAATATGTTTATAAGATATACATACATTTTCATGTATTTTAAACTTATTCTTTTTTATAACAAGTATTATCAACATAAATTAAAATATATAAAAGAAATCCAGCACAAATTTTCCAATGCAGGACACAAATTTCAAACTAGTGATTATAAAAAAAAAACTTGTCTTTTTTATATTCAGATAGTATAGAGTATTTAATAAGGAAAATAATAAATTTGAACGTGTTTTCCATAAATACAATAATGTATATGATCTTTATTATAGACTACATACATCATTTAATGAATGAATCTAAAATGTTGATTTTTGCTTATAATAATGATCAGATGATGTAGTGTTTTAAAATTAGAGATGACCGTTTTGATTCCCTGAAAATGGTTCGTTGTTATTAACATTGATTTTTTGTGATTTTGTATTGATTATATTCTCGTTTTCATTTGCAGGTCCAAAATAACATTAAGCTAGGATGAGTCAAACAGAACGCGTGGTTACATGATTTAGTTGTACTCCTTCAAGAATTCCTTTTATGGCTCCAAAATCTGAGAAGGTGAGTGGTAGCTATATACCCGATGACATTGCAATCTGTATTTTCTCTAAACTTCCTGATAAATCGGTTAAGCGGTTTATCCGCGTTCGCAAACCATGGTCACTTTTGTTTGAAAATGTTACTTTCTTAACCATGTTCCGCAACAATTTGGTTTCCAAATCCCATTCATTGTATGATGATGACGATGATGATGTATGTCTCATCTTCAATTGGTTTTTGTTTCCGAGTATGTTGTATATGCTTTTAGGTGAGAGGTTTGCGAATAAGGTCAACTTGGATCCACCACCTCCATACGATCATCATCTACCAAGTGACAATTTTCTTCTTCATATTTTAGGTTCTGCTATTAATGGCATTATTTGTTTCTATAATTGTTTCGATCATAGAAATGTAGTATTATGGAACCCGGCTATTAAGGAAATTAAGGTCGTTCCTCCTAACCTCTCTAATGCATTTAGTCTTCAAGCATTTGGTTATGATTATGTTAGAGATGATTTCAATGTCATTCGACGTTTGTATTGTGATTTATCTGATGATGAATCTTTGGAAGATGTGTTTATGTCGCCCGACTTTTGAGAGATATATAGTTTAAGAAGTAACTCGTGGAGAAAACTCAATGCTAATATTCCAATTCCTTACTTTAGTCCTCTAGGTTCTGAAGTGTACTTGAATGGGGTGTGCCATTGGTTGGCGAATACAAAGGATCAAACTTTTGTTGTATCATTTAACTTATGCAATGATGTGTTTTCCACTACACCCATAGATGGGTATGATGTTTTTTCTGTTAGATTGGTGGTGTTAAATGAGTCTCTTGCTATGATCACAAAGTATGACAATGCCACGTCTTTCAATATATCAATTTTGGGTGAAATCGGCGTCAAGAAATCTTGGACTAGACTCTTTGATATTGGACCTTTCTCTTCCGTTGAACATTCTATCGTAGCTGGGAAAAAGGACAATATATTCTTCAATAAAAAAGATGGTAAAGTAGCTTGTTTTGATTTAGCTACCAGGATGATTGAGGGGATTGATGTTAAAGGAGAAATACGTAGTCGTTGTTGTCAAATCGTAATTTACAAGAAAAGCCTTTATCCAATTGAAGGAATGAACTATTAGTTCTTCTTAAAGGCAAAGCTTAAAGCTTTCACCCTTGAGGTTTGCAAGTCTAGTTATTAAGATTTAATGCTTTCTAAAACCCATTTGGGTTGACCTAGTGGTATAGGTTTGGGATCTGGGAGTGTGCTCTTCCTCGAGGTCTCAGGTTCGATTCTCCCTAATGTCAATTTAGGTGAGCTAATTTAGCTTCTTCAAAAAAGGTGAGCTAATTTAGCTTCTTCAAAAAAAAAAAAAGATTTAACGCTTACTGATAATTTTATCAAGTTATTTGTATGCAAATTTGCTTTCTCTGCTTTGCTAATTTATACTAATGTTGATGTAATGAAAGAAGTAATAGTATGAATTCTACTTATGATATGCATGCACTATGTTTGCTTTTTGTATTACTTACTTTTTAGTACTTCCTAGTGAAGTATGTTCAAGCGATTTGATTGCTTTGTTAATCAAGCTTATGAACTTTAGAGTTATTATGCAAATAGGTACTATAATATACATTGACTTACAAAGAATTGTGCAGCTGCAACTTGTTTGAATGTGATAATAATAATAAGATAGTCCTCATTCAGCAACGGCTTACCTTACACTTACCCTCACATGAGCCGTTTGAATTGTAAGAAGGGTAAGTCATGCTATATCTATTGACAAGGTAATTCCTAAATTTGTAGGATAATGAAAACTTCAGGTTCAAATCAATTAGCCACCTTAATTAAGTAGTAAGTACTAAATGGTGCTGAAGTTGTTGCAAAGTTTCTCTCATTAAATCAAGGATAAAATTTTGATTATGAAAGATTAAATGGTGGAAAATCTAGTTGCAATTCAAGCCATCAGAGAAAGAGTCACTACTCGTTGGTCTTCATGTTGAGCTTTTCATCTAACCGGAAAATAACCACACGCACATCTTACACTGATGTGGTGAAAATAAACATTAACAACACGATAACGACCACAAGGTGTGGGGCAAACGGAGCTAGCCTGATGAGAACATAATATTCTCACCTTATACAAGAGATAATTTAATAATGGAATAAAATTAACCAAGTTAATTTTGGTTCCAAGTGTTATTTTCGTAGGCAATTATATAGCTGTCTTGTTTTTCTCATATCTAGAGTTCTGAATGTCCGATTGAGGTGATCTTTAATGCGTTGGAAAGCTTAGAATATTTCCTAAATTTCTTATGTTAGACTCGATATCAGATTCAACATGTTTCTTGGCGTAAAATGAGCATGAATTGGATGACGTGATTTTGATGAATGAGCTGATGTAAGAGAAGAAACAACACATTAAAGAAGCACAATGGAGGTTAGATGGAACTGAATTATGAAAGTGTAACGTCTTGAAACTATTCAGCCATGATGATTAAAGAAGCAAATGAATGTATAACATCTCCATGCATTGATGCTGCGACTCACCTTAAAGTCATTTTGTAACCTTTAATTTGCATTAATCAGCCATCAAAACATTATTGAAATTAGTGGCTGCATTTCCTTTCATTTTCTAACCGTTTTAGAGTCAAAATCATCA
This sequence comes from Medicago sativa, assembly GCF_051527215.1. Lineage (NCBI taxonomy): Eukaryota > Viridiplantae > Streptophyta > Magnoliopsida > Fabales > Fabaceae > Medicago > Medicago sativa. The sequence continues at coordinate 28,678,431 of NC_140756.1, read as the reverse complement.
TGTAATAAGCTTATATAAATAGAGCATGAAAATGATATGTAAGATAAGTTGAATTTTGTAGAATTTTACACTTATGTGTATTGAGAGCCTTGTCTCTTGTGGTTCTGGATTGAACCATCCTTGATCTTATCAAAAAATTCATATTTCTTGTGGCGATCCTCGCATCCATAGACTTATCACTTTCTTGGATTAGAAAGTGTGGCGTCCCTGTCTATCCATTCCATTTCTCCGCTTCATTTTAATTTTGAGTCATTTCACCTTTTCCACCAAAAAATATTCATAGTTGTTTCCGACGGCTCCGTGACACTCATCATAGCCATACCACACTTATATTACCACACATGACATTACGTTGATCTGCATAAATTAAAAAAGTAATAACATCACGATGAACATGAACGTATAGAGTCCATGGATGCACAACTTGAAAAAACTAAATTAATGAAGAGTCGGAAAGAAGACATGAAATATCTTTCTCTAATTGATGCGGACCTACATTTTCCTCTTTATCAAAACATACGAATATCATATATTAATGTGACACAGCCGGCCCTAGTTTTAGCGACAGAAACTCCAACTTCTCTCTAAACTTTCTTTCTCCTTCTTCATCCGTCGATGAGGGGGTGGTTTTAGGTCATTTTTTGACATAAAATCACTTCTCTACATCTTTTCCTCTTTTCTTTCAATCTACATAAGTGGTTTTTACACATATCGAGTTTTTTCTGTTGTGATTTCGTCGTCTAATTGTGGCGTTGTGTTGTTAGTCGTCTTGTGCAGTGTTTGATTTCATGTCTTGTCGCGGTGTTCATTTAGTTCCTAGATCGACATCAGTCAATTACAGGTTAAATCAATGATTTGGGCATCAACGTTGCAGATCCGGAAGCATGAGAATTTCGGTGACTTAGATTTTATCATATTATTTGTAGGCATTTTGACGTTGTATGCTATTAACTTGAATGTTGTGACTTTGTTCGCAGATTCATCTTTTACATTTTTAGCGATGTTTGTATCTGATGTGATGTACTCTATCAATTTGAATGAATGAATATCGTTTTGTTTTTGAAAAAAAAATCAAATATTAATGCGAATATTATTTTTTGTCAAGGTCAGAGTTAGACCGCAAAAACAATGTGAAGAATCAAACAAAATTGATAGTCTTTAAATAATATTTTTTTGGTTACAAGTCTTTAAATAATACGAGAACACATGATATATTATCCTTCTCTCTTAAAAAAAAAAAAAAAAAAAACTATCATATTTTGATGCCTCATTACCACCCACCCCACGAGCACAGACGCTTATAGGTCTTTCTCTTGGATCATTCATCTACATATATAAACCTCAAATAGGATGATGAAAAAGTTGGGTTTCACATTCTCAGCCAGCAACATGCTTACCAGAATTAAGCTTTAAGCAGTCCTATATTTAGAAGCAAGGTTCCTTTGATACGGAAGACAACGAGGCATTCTTCTTTCTCTGGAGAACAATGCGCCAAAACAAACTATGCTCCACATTTAGAAGACGTTAGATTAGTTATAGGTCCTATTCCAATCACCAGCATGTTTCAAGGAAAAAATGTTTGAAAATGGAATAGACGCTGCAGGTGATTTCTAACCATGCTAATAGTCTTGTTATGAAAATCAATGGTAAGCATATATTGTGCTCTATGAGCTCTGTGATTATCAATGATTTATTTTGTTTTGATCACTTTTAAGAAATTGAATTGCATATTTGTTAGTTAGCCAAGACATGAATTTAAATCACTACATATATAGCAAATGGATATGGATAATTTATTTTGTTTGTGATTGTTGAGTGTTGACCTATGTGATTGTTAACTTCCAACTTTAACATGTTTTCATAATTCAGCTAGCTAGCTTGCAACTTCAAGTTGATAAATGATGTTCTTCTTCCTAACCTTAATCTTTGTAACTTTAGTTGTTCTTGAATTAAGGGTTGGCTGGATGAATGACTTATTTATCTATACAATGGTAATGAATGTTTAGTTTAAGTGTTTAACCTTTTGTCACACAATAAGGAGAGAACCATTTTTAATTCGATTGTATTGTTTACTATTTTTTCGTATGGATATCTTTTGACTTTCTTGGATTGCGAAACTAGCTAGTCCTGAAATTTGCGTCAGTTCATACAAGGTTTTGCTTTGACTTTAATTGAGCTTTCCGTTGGTAGACGGTGGAATTGACCCACAAAAAAAAAAAAAGCAATATCTTGTTGTAACTGTCACTCTAATATGATCTCCTCTCATGAATCGATCCTTAGGATCATTCCACATATCAACAACATTTTCTATGAACACAACAGTTTGAGCAATTGACGGTGAAATTGAATTGATTATCCATGTATGAACAAGATTGTTACACATTTCCCACGCCGCACAATTCAAATCATCTTCTTCTGAAATTGGAATTGAACCATCCACAAATTTGAATTTGTTCTTTATAGCCAATGCTCTTCGCATTTCATGGACCATGAATGATAGTTATCTCCAGTTAGCAGTGGCGTCACACTCACAATTGTTTAATTCTCTGATGGATCAACGAAGTCAGGATCAAGACCTTGATCTTGATTTTCTGCATTGTTGTTGTTTCTCACCATGATTTTCAATCTTTCTTGAACAACTCAATCAGGAAACCAACATGTAGCTGAATCAAAGAAATGAGAACAAATTGAAACGATAACAAATCGATGAAAAAGAGAGTAAGAAGTAGATTATCAAAAGATAAAGATGGACAAAATCAATGGATGATTTGTTCAATCTTACAAAGCGGAAGCAGAGCCGGACGAACCTGCTCTGATACCATCAAAGCAATTCTCAAACATGAGAGAATATAGAATTTGGTGAAAATTGTGAATATTATTCAATGATTCAATTATGTTAAAAGGTGTAGCTTATATACAAGTTAGAGACGACAACTAAGCATAACTAACTCGTAACAAACTAAATGAAACTTAGGTGCAAATGAAATCTAAGCTAAATAACATAACTTGCATTCCAAGCCAACTGTAACTTGCATTCCAAATTAACTGTTGTCAAGCCATGGGCGGACCTGAACAGGTCCTGGTGTGGCAAGTGCCACACCAGCCCAGCCAAAAACTTTTTATGAATTGGTAATCTTGAATTCTTGCACAATTAGCAGAAAACAAAGAACCCATGTACCAATACCACCACGTACTTGAAAAGCCTAAAGTTTTTCACCCTATGGGTTTCAAACTAGTGAGTATTGTTCAAACCAAATACTAACAATGACCCACAATGCATTGGATAAAGCACAAAGGGAATTGTTCACTTATACATTAGATGTGGGACTTGGTATCTATTTCTGTTTTACAAAGCACATGCATATATAACTGGAAGTATTTTTTTCGACATATAGAGAATGAAATTACTTTCTATAAAAAAATAGAGAATGAAATTAATTATCTAATTTAATATTAATAATAAGTAATATCAGTTTTTGTGATTATCAAGCTATATATTTTGTGTTGCTTGTTGGAAAATGGTTTTACAAAAGACCTAAGAATTGAGTTTTCATCGTTAGCATCGTATGTTTGTCAAGATATTATTGGGTTTTGACTACTAAAATTGATTTTATATTGTTTGAAATTGAAATTGAATCAGGATGAAGAATATGTGAAGAGTCAATTAAGTATCAAGATGGATGATTAATGGTCAAATAAATGATCGTTTTGCCACAACTATTTTTAATATAATTTCTTATTAAATTTAGTTTTGTTTAATTATTTGACAAAAAAATTGTGCCTCACCAACATTGTGAGTCCAGATCCGCCCCTGTGTTAAGCTATCCTAAATCTCTTCCTTCTCATATGTTGTGTTTGCTAATAGATACTAATTTTTTTTTTGTCAATGACATAACTAGACCGCAAAAAAAGACTGTGAAAAATTAAATTGGATCTTTATTATTTGAATAATACGAGAGCATATGGTATATTATCCTATTTGTCCTTTAAAAAAGATATATTATCCTATTTTGATGTTAGTAAGGATCCTATTTATTTATAAAAATAAATGGAGGATGCCATTTAAAAAGAGATACATACAAAAAAAAAATTGTGGGTCCATTCATTAAGTGGGTCTCATCATCATTAAATATTTTTTACTTTTTTCAAATTTTTTTATGTCTTTTATCTTTCCAAATGTAAGAAACGAAAAATGTCATAAATTAAGAGGATCTTAACTCATTTTTATGCCTGGTTATTTCCACCCACTCGACTTACGGTCATGGTTATTGGTCTTTCTCTTTGACACATTCATCTATATATACACACACAAGTTGCGAATATAGTATAAATAAATCTCAAATGGGACGAAGAAAAAGTTGCATTACATGTTCTCAGCCAGCAACTTGCTTAACAGTTAACACAATTAGGCTTTAAAAAAATCCTATATTTAAAAGTAAGGTTCCTTTGACACCAAAGTCACTGAAGCATTATTCTTCTTTCTCTGGAGATCAATGTGCCAAAACAGACTATCCTCCACATTCAGAAGACGTCAATTAGTTATAGGTCCTATTCCAATCACTGCCATGTTTCAAGGAAACAGTGTTTGAAAATGGAATAGACGTTGCAATGAAGGCCCGCTATGAGAAGAAGACCTATAACTATGCGGTGTCTACTACCGAATGTGGAGTGTAGTCTGTTTTGACACATTGATCTCCTCATAAATTTGAACTGACTGATAGGGTTTGGAAATAGCAATTGTCAATGGACATACATGAACATAGGTTAAGTGACAAGTTGGATTTTGTTGTTTTGCATTTGTGCTGCCAGGTATGACAGAGGTAATTTCTAACCATGCTAATTAGTAATTAGTCTTGTTATGAAAATCAATGGTATCTGGGCGAACTCGTTAGAAGCCCTTGAAGTGTATATGTCCATAGGTTTTGCAACTAGTTTGGTGAGTGACATATTGTGCTCTATGAACTCTGATCATCAAAGATTTATTTTGTTTTGATCACTTTTAATAAAATCACTAAATATATAGCAAATGGATAATTTATTTTGTTTGTGATTGTTGAGTGTTGACTTATGTGATTGTTAACTTGGAATTTTAGCATGTTTCCAGGTAGCCAGCTTGCAACTTGAAGTGGATAAATGGTATGCTTCTTCCTAACTAATCGTTTTAACTTTAGTTGTCCTTGAATTAAGGGTTGACTGGATTAATAACTCATTTAACCTTTTGTCTCACAATGAAGGAGAGAACCATTTTTAATTCGACCGCGTTGTTTACTTTTTCCTGGTGGTATAGATATCTTTCGACTTTCTTGGATTGTGAAACTAACTAGTACTCACCTTTGGGTTAGTTCATACAAGGTTTTGCTCTGACTTCAATTGAGCCTCCCACTAGTCGACGATGAAATTGACCCACAAAAAAAAAAAAAGCTAGTACTCACCTTTACACAAGCTTAGGCTTGGTGAGCTATGTTGGAATTTGAGCCCTTAAAACACTTTGAAGCCCTCAAAATTTTGGATTTATTGCTATACTTAAGTTCATAATTTCATATTTGATTAAAATTTAAGCCCTTAAGCATTTCTATTAATGTTTTTGGGAAAATTTAGGCCTTCAAAAGTTTGAGACCTTGTGTTGTAGCCTAGCTTGCATAGGCTAGGAGCCGGCCCTGGTGACGATATTAACCATAAAAATGATAATGGTGAGAAAACTAACAACAATATACTTACTAGTTAATCATACATTGAGTAAATTTGTTATGTGAAATCTTTTTTTAGTTTGTTAATCTTTTGTTTTGTTTCTGTTAGGCAGGTAGGTTCACTGTTGGTTTGTTATTCCTTGCTTGTGAGGGTGGTTTGTTACGATTCTTCTATATTGTAATCCATGAGCAGTAGAAATGTTTGTATATACCACTTTAGCTTATGAGATCTGCAAGTACATTAGAAATGGTTGTCTAAACAAACATTCTAAATAATCAAACTTATTTTTCATGCTGAATAGGATACAATGCGAGGTTGTGCACCTGCAAAGACACTCTAACGTTCAAGTCAACGAGGTTTCAAGGTGTTTTGAGGCTTTTCTCAGAATGAGAATATATACCTGATTTTGCATATTTCCTTGAGGCCGCATGAGTGTGGCTGTTTTGCCGGTTAGACCATTGTGGCGTGAGGGCCAGGTGGCTCCTCGATTATTTGTAGGGCTCATATTGACTATTAGCACCGTATTTAATGTTTTTCAGCTCTTTGCCGGTATAGGTGATCCAAAACTGTATTTGGGCGCTGAAGGTGAGAAAAAACACAAGAAGGGGGGTTGAATTGTGTTTTTGGAAAATTCTTCGTTTCTCCTAAAAACTGAACACACTGATCAGAAGCTAAGTGAGACAGCTTCTGAAGTGATAATCAGAATCTAAATGCAGCGGAATAAATCAGAGAGAGAGAAGAAGAACGACACAAAGCAATTATACTGGTTCCTTCCACAATCCGGAAGTAGTCCAGTCCCCCTTGCACTTCCAAGGAGATTTCACTATGAGTAATATCTGATTACAAATGCTCAAGCACACAAGCAAGAGACTTCCAATGCTCAAGCACACAAGCAAGAGACTTCCTTTGCTCAAGAACACAATCAAGAGACTTCCTGCTCAAGCACAACTGCAAGAGACTTCCTAACTAAACAAAATTACACAGAAAATTGTTTAAGGTTGAACACTTGATATACAATCAGAGGTGCTCACAATACAAATCAGATACAGACTCAATGGACTTAAGAATTTCTAAGATATGACTTTGAGACACAGAAATTCTAAGTGAATGCAGAACAATTTCAGCAGAGGTTTGGTACTTGTGAAAATCTTTTTGAGTCTTTCGTTCAGCGTTCTTGCATTACCAATTCTCTAGGTCTTCACTCCTTTATATAGAGGTGTGAAAGAGACGTTGTGAAATTGCCAGCACACCAAAGAGTCGTTGTTGAAGCTTGATCTTTCACCAATGATCTTTTGCCTGATTTGGTTGTTGTCCTATGAAGAACCAATTTGAAATCCATTCCTTATCCAAAGGAACATCTATGCAGGCGAGACCGTATTCTGGAGCTGTTTTCTTGTCTTGAAGTGCAGACACAAAACAGAGTAGTGGAGAACGTGGTTGTACAATTCGTACAAAGTACAATGTCAACGCTTTCGTCCAAATTGCAAACACATGCCTTCAAACACCTTTGAAATGACCGTTGCAAACTCCACTAATCCTTTGTTTGTGTTTTCGAATCCAATAGACAGCTTTTGCATTGATGATTCTTCAATTCTTGATTCTTTGCAAATCCAGTTGATATTCAGCTTCTGGTGAAATGGCTTCTGATGAGGCAGCTTCTGATGATGCAGCTTCTGATGAGATGACTTCTGCAGCTTCTGATGATGCAGCTTCTGATGATGTGACTTCTGGACCTCTTGTCTTCAGGAGCACTATTCTTCAGGAGCAGCTTACTTCAGGAGCGCTATTTCTTCAGGAGCAGCTTGACTTCAGGAGCGCTTTTTCTTTAGGAGCAAGTTGCCTTCAGGAGCGTCCAAGCTTCAAATTTTTGTTGTTTCCATAGCTCTTTATTTGCTCATTCAGAACCAATGATGATGTAACTTTATAATTATGGTCCTGTACACTTGAACAAATATTAGCTAATCCAATTTACAATTTTTAATACCTTGTTATCATCAAAACTCTTTAAGGTTTATTGTTAAACACATTTTGTTCCAACAATCTCCCCCTTTTTGATGATGACAAACAAAAGTATTTAAAATTGATCAATTGTTGTTAATCTAATTAACAAGTTGACTTTGGGGTTCTGAGGTTTGTAAGCTCAGAATCTGAGGTTTGTAAGCTCAAACTCCCCCTGAGTCTGATAGTCTTTAAGGTGAGGTTTGTAAGCTCCCCCTAAGTTCTATCCAGGTTAATTAAATTCATTTTGCGCGCAATAATTATTATCAGAGCTTAAAAGCAAAACTGAATCAATGAAAGAATTTACTTATAGATAAGAAGAATGGTTCAATTAACTTTACTTGAATTTTGATACTCCTTCGTTCATTCATAGCTTATACCAATAAGGTAAAAACATAGAAGTTTTTCAAAAATTTCAAATGCCATTAATGGGGCTCAGAGCCTTTAAATACTTGTCACATATACTCCCCCTTTTGTCATTATCAAAAAAAAATTAAAAAAATCTAAGCACAAAATACAAAAAGATATGAGAAAAACTCAAACGTGAGAGAGTATACTAAGCAATGAACTAAATAAATCAGAGCAAAAATCATGTATATTCAATTGTCAGAAGCAGCTAAACAGTCAGAATCAGTAAGCATTCAGAAGCAAAGAGAATTAAAACAGAATGGTTTCAGAAGCAAGGACTAGGAATTCAAAACAAACAACAAACAAAAAGAAAAACACAAGGGTGTGCAACTAAGTGTTGGTTTGATGTTGTTTCTTCATCTCCTCCATTTCTTCAATCTTCTTCTGCAACAGTTCTTCAAGCTGTTGTTGCCTCTGGAGAAGAGCCTGTTCCCTTTCCTTAGCTTCTTGCTGCTGCTGTGCCATCTGTTTCTTCAGAAGCTTACACAACCTTGCTTCTCTGGTCAAGTAATCCGTTTCTAAAAAGAAAGGCTGGTTTGCCAGGAGCAGTGTAGAACTTCTTATTCTGAGACTCTGATTCAGATGCTCCATTAACTTCCTGACAGAAGCTTCCTTGCTTCTGATGCACTTAGCCCTTAAGCTTTCAATTAGCTCAGTTGCCCGGTTCTGAAGTGATGCCCAGGAGTCTTCATATGCACTTGTGAGATCAATTGTCCTTCGTTGATCCACAAGATTAAGCAATTGACTAAGGATTGTCTGAAGCTCAGAATTGATATATCCAGATTCCAGGATGTTTGTGGGTGGATGTTCAAGGATTTCAAGATCAGAATCACTGATTTCTAAGTCTTGAATAGGGTTAGGAACTGGAATGGTAAGGTGTGTTTGTGTGTTAGAAGATGAGGGCTGGTCAGAATCAATGTGTGTGGTGGAGGTTGAGGCTTGAACATTGACTAGAGAGATGTCAACATCCATGGGAGTTGGTTCAGGAGAGTGTTCAGGTAAAGGTTGAAATTCAGTTTCAGATGGTGGTTGTTGTGGTGAAGTTGATGTTTGAGTGTTGAGTTGGGGGTCAATGGTAGCTGTTGGTGATTGTGGGGGTGTTGTGGGTTTATGTGGTTCAGGTGTTTGTTGATGAGGGTTTTCTGAAACAACATTTTCAGAAGCAGCTGCTTCTGGAGTTGTTTCAGAGGCTTTTTCTGAGGTGGACTCAACATTTTCAGGAGGAATCATGTTGAGAGGTTGAATGCAAAGGGGTTGAGGGTTAAGGCGAAAGATAGAATCAATGACTCTTTCTCTTTGCACAGCCAGTTCAGCTAACTTCTCATTAACTATGTGGCCAACTGGTTCATAAGAAGTTGACGAAGAGGGCTTATCGTTGGTTTTGGTTGATGTTGATTGGCTTTTTACTGGTTTTTGAAAAAGTTGAGCTAAGGGTACATCATCATCAGAATCATCAGAATCTGATAATGATGCGGATGCGGAATCTGAAGATATATTAATTACCTTTTCTGGTTCAGGATCAGAATCCTCTTTAGCAGATTCACTGGACACCTGCAACAGTTGCTTGGCTTCTGAAACTACAGACTCTCGTAGCTCAGCAGCAATTTCCAGAACTTTTTCAGCGGCTGCTTTCTTCTCTTGTAACTCTTTTAACTTCAAATCAGAAGCAGCTTGAGCTCTTAAGGTGATATGAGGAAAATCCTTGGTTCTCCTCAAGGCTGGCTTTCTCTTCCTCTTTGGTATAGCAGGTTGATCAAGAGAAATGTCAACACCCATGATCATCCTGGAGTCCATGTCTTCAATGGCTTCTTCAATAGAAGGTACTGATGAACTTCCAATTTTGAGCTTGTCAGCAGCAACTTTTTTAGTAGGTTGTTCAACCTCTAGATATTGCTCTGCAGTCATCTTCCTTTTTGACTTTCTGCCTCTGGCTCGTGGCAGAGCACCACCATACATTTCCTCTGGAATATCTTCCAATCTGATTCTCTCATTGGTTGCCTTAAAATGTTCCTTGATATAGTACAATTGCACTTCAATGGGATCCTTCTTGCAGATGGGTGGAAAGTCCTTCATAAGATCAGACATAACAAGTGATTCACTTAAATCAGTTTGAAGTTTGGTGACTTCACTGATTAGCTTCATATTCAATAGAGTATGAGCATTAATGAATTTTCCAGTTTTTGTGTCAAGTAGCTGATCTGTGAAGCCTTGAGATTGACTGAGACTGTTCAAGATACTTCCTTGATAGAATATCTCTGAGAGGAGTCTTCCATAAGGAACCCAGGGTTTATCCAGTAGCTGACTCTGCTTCAAACATTCTACCAAGTACTTGAACACGTATTTGGGCACATTCACCTTTTCCTTCTTGATGAAGTGCTGGAGAAGGACCTTCTGAGCTAGATTTGGTTTCACACAGTCACCACTTGGAAACAGGGTCTCATTCTGAATCTTCAGAAGCATCTTGGTTTCCATGCTCAATTCAGCATATTTCTTCTCCTTCTCAGAATTGTAAATCACCAAGTTGGCTTGCTTTTTCCAAATGCGTTTTTCAGCAGCATCTGAAAGATCAATTCCAGAGTAGTATCCAGAGGCTGCAGCCTTGAGAACATACTCTATGTGCCATTGTGCAATTCTTATTGGAATACCACAGATGCTCGACCTGATTTCATCTTCAACAAATGGCGCAAGACCCATTTCTTCTCTTGTTTTCCCTTCTAATTCAGGATACATTAGCACCATTTGACTTTCCTCAGATAAAGATGCCGCTTTGTTGTAAAATTTTGCTCTTACCCAGAAGTGTCTAACCAGAGCTTCATATGTTGGTCCATTCAACATTCTGAAATAATCCATGAGTCCTTGCTCTTCATAGTAGCTTCTGATAGAACACCCATGAAAATTCAGAGAATCAAAGTCCACTGGATTCTCTATCTGAACTTGCAAATCCCATTCTTCCAATTTCATGCTTCTTCCTCTGTAGTCATATTCAGGGACCATTCTTGAAGTAGATACTGAATCTTTTCGTTGCGAGCTTGATGATGCCATTTGATGATTGACGAAGATTTGAAGAAGATGAAGATTTTTAGGGTTCTAAGGTTGAGAGAATGCGCTTACTTCGCAAACGGTTTGAGAGCAAATGTGTTTGTTGTGAGTGAGTAGTGTGTGAATTGACAAAGTGTTAAAAGTAAAACGATTGCAATTCAAAAGAGACAAACAAACATAACATTAATGACAAAATTGGGGGCGCGTGAAAAGTACTTTCAAAGCTTTTAAATCATCATTGCCCTTTTAGTTATACACCAACACATACAGGCCACGTAAGAAGTTCACAGAGTAACTACCAAGTTAGTGGGCCAGAAGTTACTTTAAAAAGTAACTCCTAACGTTTCCACTAATCCAACTATTCAGAAGCAACAAATCCAGCTTCTGGACTTCAGATGCTGATGTCATCATCAGAAGCGAGTTTTCCTCAGAACCTCAATAAAGAGCTTCTGATGGACTACTGCTTCTGAACTAACTTCAGAACCTAAAATCCTATTCAGGAGCAAGCAAACATTTAATCAGACACGAAGTGCATGTTCAAATTTTTCTTAATAAAATCAAATCTTTCAACAGTTAAAGGCTTAGTAAATATATCAGCCCATTGATTTTCAGTATCAATGAATTGTATATCTAAAATTCCTTTTTGAACATAATCTCTGATAAAATGGTGTTTGATTTCAATGTGCTTAGCTCTTGAATGCAAAATTGGATTTTTAGACAAACAAATAGCAGCAGTATTATCACAATAAATGGGAATACTGTTAGCAGTTATCTGATAATCTTCCAACTGATGTTTCATCCAAAGTAGTTGTGTACAACAACTTGCAGCTGAAATGTATTCTGCTTCTGCTGTAGACATAGCAATAGTTGTTTGTCTTTTGCTAGCCCAGGATATAAGATTATCACCCAGAAATTGACAATTGCCACTGGTTGATTTTCTTTCAATCCTATCACCAGCATAATCAGCATCACAGAATCCAATTAGCTTATAATCTAAGGATTTCCTATAAAGGAGTCCAAGATTAGTTGTTCCCTTCAAATACCTGAAGATTCTCTTGACAGCAGTCATATGAGATTCTCTAGGATCTGATTGGAATCTTGCACACAAGCATACACTGAATAAAATATCTGGCCTAGATGCAGTGAGGTATAACAAAGAACCAATCATACCTCTATACAGCTTCTGATCTACTTTAGCTCCTTCATCTTCTTTGCTCAGGTTGCACGTAGGATGCATTGGAGTGTTCATCACTTTACAATCTTCAAGTTTGAACTTCTTCAGAAGCTCCTTTGTGTACTTTGATTGATGAACATAGACTCCATCTTTGCATTGATTGATTTGAATGCCAAGGAAGAACTTCAGCTCTCCCATCATGCTCATTTCAAATTCATCCTGCATTAACTCAGAAAATTCCTTGCAAAGAGATGCATTAGTAGAACCAAATATTATATCATCAACATATATTTGCACAACAAGAATATCTTTCCCAAGGGTCCTTCTGAAGAGTGTAGTGTCAACCTGTCCTCTCTTAAAATCATTTTTGATTAAGAAATTACTTAGTCTATCATACCAAGCTCTGGGAGCTTGTTTCAAGCCATATAGTGATTTCTTCAATTTAAAAACATGGTCAGGATATTTAATATCCTCAAATCCAGGAGGTTGCTTAACATACACTTCTTCTTCTATGACACCATTGAGAAATGCACTCTTGACATCCATCTGATATAATATTATGCCATGATTAACTGCATAGGAAAGAAGTAACCTGATTGCTTCCAATCTTGCAACTGGAGCAAACGTTTCAGTGTAATCAATGCCTTCTTGTTGACTATACCCTTGTGCAACAAGTCTGGCTTTGTTTCTTGTTACTTCACCTTGCTCATTCAGCTTGTTTCTGAATACCCATTTTGTTCCAATAATGTTCTTGTGCTGAGGTTTGGGTACCAGATCCCACACAACATTTCTTTGAAATTGATTCAACTCTTCTTGCATAGCTAGGATCCATCCATCATCTGAGAGTGCTTCATCAACTGTTGTAGGTTCAATCATTGAGATTAGTCCAATCATTGACTCTTCTTGTCTGAAATGTGATCTTGTTCTTCTTGGACTATCTTTGTTTCCAATGATTAGCTCCTCAGGATGTGAAGACTTGTGTTTGAATGTGTTTCTGGGAGGATCTTCTTGATGTGAGCCATCTTGTGCTTTATCAGAAGCAGTTTCATCTTGCGCTTCTGATGTGGGTTCAGCTTCTGGACTATCTTCAGACTCAGCTATCTGATCAGGTTCTGGAGTAGCTTCAGGAACCTGTATCTCTGCAAAACTTTCACCCTGCTTTGAAGTTTTATCTTCAAGCTCCTTGTCATCAAATTTAACGTGCATAGATTCTTCAACACAGAGTGTTTCTGAATTATACACTCTGTATGCCTTTGACCTTTCAGAGTAACCTAAAAAGATTCCTCTTTGGGCCTTGGCATCAAATTTCTTTAGGTAGAGCTTGTTGTTCAGAATGTAACAAGTACATCCAAATTGATGAAAGTAAGAGATATTGGGTTTTCTTCCTTTAAAGAGTTCATATGCTGTTTTCTCCAAAATAGGTCTAATATAGATCCTGTTTTGAACATAGCATGCTGTATTCACTGCTTCTGCCCAAAAATGTTTTGGTAAATGGTTTTCATGAATCATGGTTCTGGCCATTTCTTGTAAAGTTCTATTCTTTCTCTCTACAACTCCATTTTGTTGTGGTGTTCTAGGAGAAGAGAATTCATGGAAAATTCCATGTTTTTCACAAAAAGCTTCAAATGGCTCATTTTCAAATTCTCCACCATGATCACTTCTGACTTTCAAAATTTTTGATTCTTTTTCAGATTGAATTTGAGTGCAGAAGCTACTGAATACATCACACGCAACATATTTACTCTTTATGAATTTCACCCAAGTCCATCTGCTGTAATCATCAACAATGACTAATCCATATCTACTTCCATATAAGGATGCAGTACTTACTGGTCCAAATAAATCAATATGGAGTAATTCTAAAGGTCTTGAGGTTGAGACAATGTCTTTGGTTTTAAAAGATGATTTCACAATTTTCCCTCTCTGACATGCACCACAAAGTGCATCTGAATGATAGTCAATGTCTGGTAGCCCTTTCACAAGTTGTAACTTACTAAGCTTAGAGATTAACCTCCAGTTAGCATGTCCCAACCTTCTGTGCCACATCCATTTCTTATCATTCACTGATAGTAGGCAGATCACCTTCTGATCAGCCAGTTCAGAAAAATTGATTTTATAGACATTGTCAACTCTCTTTCCCTTGAACACAATGGATTTGTCTTTCTTGTTGATTACTGTACAGTTGGGTTTTTCAAAAAGCACATCATAACCATTATCACAAAATTGACTTATGCTCAAAAGGTTATGTTCAAGACCATCTACCAACCATACATTATTAATTGAGGTAGAGGAATTACCAATAGTTCCTGTACCTATGATCCTGCCTGACTGGTTGCCTCCAAATTTCACATTTCCTCCCTCTTTCATTGTTAGGCTGAGGAACATGGACTTGTCTCCTGTCATGTGTCTTGAGCAACCGCTGTCTAGGTACCATGATCTTTGCTTTGGCACTGCTCTTAGACATACCTGCATCATTGACATTTTTAGATTTAGGTACCCATTGTTCTATGGGTCCTGGAAGGTTAGTACTTAAGGCTTTACTCTTCACTTCTTGTACCTTGTGCTGTGAGTTGGGTTGCTTCTGATTAACCATCACCTTAGGTTTTGGTACTTCAGAAGCAGCAACTGTCTTCTTCTGAAACTTAGACTTCAGAACCCCAGATTTTGGTTTCACCAGACTCTGAGGAATAGGTTCTGATCTTTTCAGGATCCTAACCTTTGAAGTTTTGGAATCAGATTTGATCATAGCCTTTGACTTAGAGTTCTTTGGCTTTGAAGTAATCTTAGCCTTAAAACTGGAAGCTTCAGGTTCTGATTGAACAACAGTTTCCAACTCAGCCCCTTCTGGTACAAAGAATGTTTTCAGACCTTCCTTGATGCATTCACAACAAGACTTTAGATTGGTTTTCTCCAGTTTCACTTCTGGAAAACCAATTCCTCTGCCATTGTTCTTGTAAATGCTATAAATCATAGAAGCCACTCTGCTTCTGTCAATGCCAGATATAATGAAGTCTTCAAGAGCAATTTCATGATTACTTAAAGGTTTTTCATTACACTTTTCTTGTAGCTTCTGACATAAGAACCTGAGCTGGTCTTCATATGTTTTACACATGAAGTCAAAGCCCCTAAGTCCCTGTTCAGAAGCTTTCAGATCCAATAGAGTTGATTTTTGCTGTTGTACCAAATCAGCATATTTTTCTTTTAAATCCTTCAACTCATTGGTTCTTACTTCAAAATGTGTAAGAAGTTCTTTAAGTGACTCAACAAGTTCATCTCTGGGAATTTTGGAATATACCTCATTTTCATCTTCTGAGTCTGAATCTGATCCAGCTTCTGAAGTTGCTGTTGCTACCAACCCAACAGCTACCTTTGCATCTTCATCAGCTTCCTCTTTATCAGATCCAGATTCACTACCCAAATCATCCCAGGTTGCCATTAAACTCTGCTTAATCTGCTTCTTGAGTTTGCTTGGTTTGAAGGTAGACCTCTTTGACTTGTCCTTTGACTTTTCTCTTTGAAGATCAGGGCATTCAGCAATGAAGTGACCTGGCTTCTTACAGTTGAAGCATCCCTTCTGATCTTCTTTCCTTGAGCTTCTGGAGTTACCCCTTCTGGAGAGAAACTTTCTGTTCTTCTTGGCCAGATATTGAAGTCTGTTTGAGAGCATGGCCATTTCTGCAGCATCTGGTTCAGAATCTGAACTTGACTGTTCTTCCTCTTCAGATTCAACCACTTTGAGAGCTTTTGATGACTTGCCTTTGGATGGAAGAGCTATTGATTTACTCTTCTTAGTAGACTCATGTTCATTAAGACTTAACTCATGAACTTTGAGAGAACTAACAAGATCTTCGACACTTAAAGTGTTTAAATCTTTAGCTTCCTCAATGGCAGTCACTTTTGGTCTCCATCTGGCAGGTAAGCTTCTGAGTATCTTGCTTACATGATCAGAAGCAACATAGCTCTTCTTTAGAATCTGTAGACCAGAAACTAAGGTTTGAAACCTTGAGTACATCTCCTCAATAGTTTCATCATCCTTCATTTTGAATAACTCATACTGATGTACAAGCAGGAGAGCCTTTGCTTCTTTGACCTTCTTGCTCCCTTCATAATTTGAACAGAGAGAAGCAAACATAGCTTTAGCAGTGGATTTGTCACTCATCTTCATGTATTCTGCTTTGGGTATGGCAGTGACAAGAGCTCCTCTGATAATATGATGCTTCTTGTAAAGTTTCCTCAGTTCTGGAGTATGTTTCTTTCTATCCACAGCAGCTCCTTCTTCATCAAGGACTAAACTACCAACGCCGTCTTCCAGAATATCCCACAATTCTTCATCTAGGCTCATGATGTAACTGTAAAAATTGGTCTTCCACCAAGAGAACTCTTCAGCATCTCCATTGAACTTTGGAATTTTTCCAACACTGGTTTTCTTACTATCACTATAATCATGTGAGACATTTTTATAGCTAGTATCACCATCAGGAGGAGGAGTAGTCATGTTTTTCTCAGATCTTTGACTGTTGCACGGTTAAGTGATACACAACAGACCAAGGCTCTAGATACCAATTGAAGGTGAGAAAAAACACAAGAAGGGGGGTTGAATTGTGTTTTTGGAAAATTCTTCGTTTCTCCTAAAAACTGAACACACTGATCAGAAGCTAAGTGAGACAGCTTCTGAAGTGATAATCAGAATCTAAATGCAGCGGAATAAATCAGAGAGAGAGAAGAAGAACGACACAAAGCAATTATACTGGTTCCTTCCACAATCCGGAAGTAGTCCAGTCCCCCTTGCACTTCCAAGGAGATTTCACTATGAGTAATATCTGATTACAAATGCTCAAGCACACAAGCAAGAGACTTCCAATGCTCAAGCACACAAGCAAGAGACTTCCTTTGCTCAAGAACACAATCAAGAGACTTCCTGCTCAAGCACAACTGCAAGAGACTTCCTAACTAAACAAAATTACACAGAAAATTGTTTAAGGTTGAACACTTGATATACAATCAGAGGTGCTCACAATACAAATCAGATACAGACTCAATGGACTTAAGAATTTCTAAGATATGACTTTGAGACACAGAAATTCTAAGTGAATGCAGAACAATTTCAGCAGAGGTTTGGTACTTGTGAAAATCTTTTTGAGTCTTTCGTTCAGCGTTCTTGCATTACCAATTCTCTAGGTCTTCACTCCTTTATATAGAGGTGTGAAAGAGACGTTGTGAAATTGCCAGCACACCAAAGAGTCGTTGTTGAAGCTTGATCTTTCACCAATGATCTTTTGCCTGATTTGGTTGTTGTCCTATGAAGAACCAATTTGAAATCCATTCCTTATCCAAAGGAACATCTATGCAGGCGAGACCGTATTCTGGAGCTGTTTTCTTGTCTTGAAGTGCAGACACAAAACAGAGTAGTGGAGAACGTGGTTGTACAATTCGTACAAAGTACAATGTCAACGCTTTCGTCCAAATTGCAAACACATGCCTTCAAACACCTTTGAAATGACCGTTGCAAACTCCACTAATCCTTTGTTTGTGTTTTCGAATCCAATAGACAGCTTTTGCATTGATGATTCTTCAATTCTTGATTCTTTGCAAATCCAGTTGATATTCAGCTTCTGGTGAAATGGCTTCTGATGAGGCAGCTTCTGATGATGCAGCTTCTGATGAGATGACTTCTGCAGCTTCTGATGATGCAGCTTCTGATGATGTGACTTCTGGACCTCTTGTCTTCAGGAGCACTATTCTTCAGGAGCAGCTTACTTCAGGAGCGCTATTTCTTCAGGAGCAGCTTGACTTCAGGAGCGCTTTTTCTTTAGGAGCAAGTTGCCTTCAGGAGCGTCCAAGCTTCAAATTTTTGTTGTTTCCATAGCTCTTTATTTGCTCATTCAGAACCAATGATGATGTAACTTTATAATTATGGTCCTGTACACTTGAACAAATATTAGCTAATCCAATTTACAATTTTTAATACCTTGTTATCATCAAAACTCTTTAAGGTTTATTGTTAAACACATTTTGTTCCAACAGGCGCCTCATTGAACCTTAGCTTTGTGAATGGACTTCAAGTGCGATGATTAGACCTTTTCCTGAATTATATAGTATAGGTGGACATCTTGTTAGTTGACTATTATCTTATATTTTTCTTAAATACCCAGTCCTCATCCTTAACAGAAACAAGATTGCCTTTGGCAGCACACTTTTGGGTATAACCTTATTGCAGATACGTTTGGGCAGCACACTTTTGGGCATAGATACTATGCACATTGTAGATTGCACCATCCATTCCAACCCTGCATTGACCTTTTATTGTGATTTAAAGTTTATTCAGGGTGACTGATGAAGTCGGGAATGAAGCTGAAAATAATTTTGTATCCATGATTTTAACTGCTTTACTTGTGTTTTGTGACAATCAATGTTTCAACTGCTAAACTAAAATTATTGTATAGGTTTGAAACTCAGATTGAATTAAACAATTCAAACTAAGCATTTTTAATGTTGCAACAATTAATTATCAGCATTCTATCCTTTTAGCATTGTACTCTCCGGATAGGTTTCTGAATTGTTCGGATTGTACAATCTAGGCGATACTATTACAAAAGTGTACTAAGTGAAAGTAGTCACAAAAGTGCAAGGAAAAGTAACGAGGAAAGGTTTAGAGTCACGTTATCTTTGCTTTCGATCGAAAATTGTATGAATGTGAATAGAGTCAACATATGATAAGAGTGTGTATTGAAACACAATTTTTGTAATGAAGTAATCTTTGAGAGGTTTAGAATGAAAAAGTTGAAGAAAATGTATAGGTTTCAAAACTCATACTCATGCATATATTGGATCCACGCAGATTGTATAATTTGGACAAATTTCGTCCAAATTGTAGGATTTGGAAATAGTAAATTTGACAAAAAAAAAAAATTTAAGACTTTTGAGAACATAAAAAGGAGGAGAAAGTTCAGTTCAACTTAAACACCGGTGCATTAGATTAGATCAAGCCTCGGGTTGGATCAAAATTAACAGCTCTCTAGAGAACACCCTAAAACCAACAACATTAATTTAATGTCTTTTATTTACTATCTATAATTGTTTACACAATATCTTTTTATCAATGGAACACTTTTTTTTTTGGTGCCCGGGGTTCGAACCCCAAACTTTGCATATATTATCCATTGTCCTTACCGACTGAGCTAAGCTCACGTGGACATCAATGGAACACTTGAATGGGATGGAAAGATATCATTTCCTTTTAATCCTTTTCGAAGAGAGTTTTGCTACTCATTTCGATCTTATTTACACCAAAAAATTGGCATTGGAATTTTATAATATTTTAATTTTTTTTTTACAACTATGTTTTCACCCTTCACAAAATGTAAAGTTTTTAATTTAGCCCTTTTAGAAAAGTGGTGTTGGAGGTTAAAGAGTGAGAAGAATGGACTTTGAAGTTAAGTTCCAGATCATAAATATGTGCTCCAAAATGGCAAAGTGATTGATCGGATAAGCATAGATTCAGTGTGGTGGATTGATATTTTTAGTATTGAGAGATGTGATGAGGTGAGTGTAGGGAGATGGTTTGTGGATATTGTTTTTAAGAAAATAGGGAATTACAACAAGACGAGCCGTGGTTGGGTTAGGAAATGGTTAATGAGCGTTTTAGTAGAATGATTAATTTAACGATGGAGAAAAATGTTTTTGTGAAGGATATGGTGTTAGGCAAAGGTGTTAAGGGAGGTTGTTGGAGTTGGAGGAGAAATTTATTTGTGTGGGGAGGTTGAGGAGTGTAACATTTGTCTGTCTAACATTTCTTCGCAGAAGAGTGTGGAAGATACTTGAATTTAAGATCTTAGCCCTCATGATATGTACTCATTCAAAGAAGCTTATATGTTGTTATCTAATGTTGAAAATATAGAAGATAATTTACTTTGAAGATGGATGTTAAATTTAACATCTTTCTTGTGTGGCAGATTGTAATTTAAAAGAAACAGCTAATCATTTATTCTTTAATTATAAACTTACGGATGAATGTTTTATGATTTTATCTTAGTTAAAAACTAGTTGTTTATATAAATAATTGTTATTATCATGCGGTCCAATTCATAGTAAATGATCCCAGACGTTGGTTTTAGATTGGACAACTACGACGAGTAACTGCGTGATGCAGTTACTGCGTCAAATCCAATTCCTTATTTACCATAAAATTATGGATGAATGTTTCATCGTAGTTAAAAACTAGCTGTTTAATGGTAAATAATTGTTATTATCATGCGGTCCAATCCAATTCATATTTGATTTAGTAAAAAAACATAATTTAAGTAATTTTTCCTTTAAAAAATAATAATCTAAGTAATTTTTGTTTACCGTGTACGGTCACTTCCCCTGTTTCGAAAACGTGATCATAACAAATTGAGAATCGCGCGCGAGAGTTTCATTTCAATTAAACACCCCCAAAAGCCAAAACCTTCCTTCGCCCTTTCTCGCAATTCAAAACTCAACACAATCATCATGGACGAAACCAACGCAATAACAGAGCGAGTACCTCACACGCGCTCACCAAAATCACCACCACCTCCATCATCGACGGCGAAAAACTCATCTCCAGTCACCGACGAAAAAGTCGTTTCCGGTCTCAGCACACTCCTCGTCGCATCAATTCAAGAAGCCAAAGACAAAATCTCCCAAATCGAATACGTTTTCTGCTCCCAACTCTACCCTAATTTCCAATCCACTTCCAAAAACTCAGACGCAAAACGCCGCCGTATCACCGAACTCGAACACGAACTCGACGAAGGCATGACGCTGCAAAAGAATCTCCTTGATTTAATTCGTACGAAAGATTCTTTACTGAAATCGTGCGAAGAGAAGCAAAAAACCGCGGTTGCGAAATTGGAGAGTTGTGAGAGCGAAAACGCGCAGTTGTTGGGGAAAATCGTTGATTTGGAAGAGAGATTAAGGTTGAAGGTGAAGGATGTTGAGGTTTTGGAATTGAAATGTGATGAGAATGAGGGTTTGTGTAGGAAATTGGTTGAAGAAGTTGAATTGTTGAAGTGTGAGGTTAAGGATGAGAAATTGAAGAGGAATCGTTTGAATGAAGCGTATAAGAGACTTAAATCTCAACATGTTTATTTGAGGAAAAAGGTTGGGCTTAATGAGGAGAATATGATTCGGGAGAGTGAGAGTGATTTGGGGAAGAATCAGAGTCCAATTGTTGAACAAGGTATAAGATGGATTAATGTTGTTAATGTGGATTAAAGAGAGTTTATTATGTGTTTTTGTGTTAATTGTGTGTTGTGAAACTGTTTTTTTATTGCATATGTTGCGATTGAAGACCGTAATATCAATATGGATGTTTGTGTAAATGCTAAAGTGAAGATTGAAAACCCAGATGAAGATTTTGAAGGTAAATTGAATTATTTTCATAGTCCATATTGCTATATTATGTGCATGATTTTAGATTGTGTTTTGATATGCAACAATAATTGGAATGAATTGGAGTAGAATTAAACTAGTTATTCTGTTGTTTGGATACTTTTATGATGTAATGGAAAAATGGTTCCATTATGTATCTTAAATTAGATTCTGTTAGGTTTATGATAGGGTAGTAACCTTACTGCTAACCCTTTTGAGCAGGAAACGGACTCCGAAAGAGGAGAGGGGTAAAAGGATAATGAAAATGGCTGAAATTATTCTCTACTTCATTCATTTAGGTTTACTTCACAATTGAAATATATGAAGTAATAACCTGAGAGAGATTGAATCATTGTTCATGATAAATTGGCATTTGTTAAAGCTTTGACTGATAATTGATCACCCAAGGAATTAGGGGTCATTTGTTAGGAAAAATGAGATTTTGAGCTAAGGAATCGGTCTTAGCCTACCTTATTCATTTATCAATACTCAAAATATATAGGTGAGTTGGTTCCTGATTACTTGCATCAGGTGCCAGGTGTGCGGAGGATGTTACAACAAACTAACAGTAAGGGAAAGGGTCTATAATTCAACAATGGAAGTTTCTAACAGACTCTAGGGAATCTTTAAGGCATTACTAGAAATGTGAGTAAAATGGAATCAATTGAAATCTTCTATTCAAGGTGTGCCTTTGAGTGTTTGTGTTGTGGTGTACTTAGTTGGGCTTCCTTGGACTGTTGGTCCCAATACACGTATCAGTTTACTTCATTCTTCTCAAGCGTCATAGTTGCGCTATGACGCTTTCGCATTGGCAGATTCTCTGGAAGCAGTCATAGGCTGCAACGCCATGTTTATATGGCGGGCTTTTGGCTTGCCACCATAATTGGCCATCTATCTTTGGTTTACACTGTTAGTATAAAACAAATTTACACTGACATCCGATGTGAGACCACCATTTTTCCATGTCATACCACCAAATAATTTACACTGAAATGGAGTAAAGTGGGTGATGTGGCAAAATAGTTAGTTTTTATTGATGTTAGTCTAAAACTATTTTACATTGACAGTGTGTATCCTTTAAATCCTTTTAAATAATTGGAATATTAGAACCTATTATTACTGTTATTCAGTACATGCCACTTAACCCCATTTCATCCTTCTAAGATAGATTGTGAAGTGGCCTTTATTTTGATCCATATGCATCAAGTTGCATTAACATGCATAGATTTTGTTGGCAAAATGCTATGTTGAAACAGTGAAGTGTACAGCTTAGGTTAATTGCTTGCCCATCATCTTCTTTCTATGTTTTCAGGCCTCGAGAAAAGAACTCCTGAAGTTTTTGTTGCTGTGTGTGACATTAATGAGGTGAAGGAGAAGGCATTGGGGGATGACAAAGGAGCCAATTTGGGTCCTCCTTCTTCTTCAGGTTTCCATGGTGTCCAAAAATGTCCACCCAGTACAAAATTAGCTTCTGTGTCTGGTACAAAGCGGCCTGCACCTTCCTGGAGGCAAACCCGGTCTCATCAAAGTCGAGCAGGCAATGACCTTCATGATGACTTTCTTGACACTCCTCTTGAAAATATCAGAGATAATTTAAACAAGGATTTGAATAAGGAAGATCTCGCACAACCTATTCAGAAAGACATTAGCATGGACAGCTCAGATGACGAAACACAGGATTTGAACGCCAGAAGCAGTCCCCCGAAGAAGCAATCTTCCATTACAGTGGCCAATAAAAAGAGTTTCAAGTACATTGAGCCAGTGAGAAAGAAGGCTGAGCGCGAAAATTTAAAAGGAGTCGACTGCAAACAATGTAGGAAGTTCTATGAAGCTGTTCTTCCTAATGCTGATGGTAAGGACCCTGATAGCAATAAGCAAAATAGTCGTTGTGAGCATCATGATGGTGTTTCTAGGCATCGTTATAAGTATGTTCCTCCTTTGACTCCGGAAGGATTTTGGAATATTGGATTTGAATCTGAATTATAAGGATAAATTTAAGCCTGATTAGATTACTGCTGTTCAATCTATACATGGATTCATTATTCAATTAACTTTTGGTAGATAAATAAAAAATAATCCGTTTTGAACAATTTTCATTTATAATTAATTTATTTTGTTGTTTCTTTTTATACTGTTTCCTTAAACGGGATGGCATGCCTTTTGATTATTTAGTGTCTGTTGCTTTAAATTGTTCATGGCAAGTGATATAAACTTACAAATCAACTGCAATTTTCTTAACCTCCTAATGCCATATTGCACATGAGAGTTTGCCTTTGATTAAGCACCTCGAAATTTGTGAGATAATTTTCAATTGTATCCATGCTGATGCATGAAAGCAAAACATTAAAAAAAATTGAAAATTGAGAACTGCTCTTGTAGCTCAAGAAGTTACTAATGACTTACCAAGCTTCACAACATCATATTGTACTTGGGCTGTAGATTCAATTCTTACTTTTTCTTTCCCTCTAAATTAAAGTATACCATAATTTGTGGATGATGATTGTGCTACTAGCAATTGATCAAGTGTTTAGATAGATCTCGATGTAAAAGTGATCGTGCATTGCAGTACTCGTATTATATCTGGAGTATTTCCTTCAGAAATCGGAAGCTTTATTCCTCTATGTGGGTTTCTTTGGTTTAAATGGTCGAATATTAGGGTATTGACTTCATTGGTGAAAGATGATATATGGTGTAAAGACGCTTTAACTTTGAGCATCTCTGGTGCTCTTTTTTAATTTCAATATACTTTTTGCTGATTCAATAAAACATTGGTAGTTACTCAGGGTGAACACAAGGCCAAATGTAACTACTGTTGTGCAATACTAGTATATAGTTGCCACCTAAATAAACATGACACCAAATCCTCTAAGAAAATATTGCCACCTAAATAAACATGACACAAATCCTCTAAAAAAATATTTCCACAGATCTTACAAATGTATGCTACTAAAATGGGTAAGAAAGGGACGGCTATATTAGAAAGATTATTAAGCAAAAGATGATCTGGTTGCAATTAATTTTGTTGGTTATAAGCTTATCTCAAGGTCTGAGGTTCGATTTTTTCTAATGTAAATTTCGGTAGACTAATTTGGCTTCTTCAAAAAAAAAAAAAAATTGTTGGCTATAAGCCATACGGAAGATTGTTAGAAGGTTGTAGTGGAATCTGTTATATCTGATGACGTTATGGTTGTAGAAGTATGATTGGGACACGTGTCGGAGAGAGAAAGCGACCATCGAGAAAAAACGACATGACAACATAAAAGAATAGTCGTCTATTCTGAACCGCCGATCAAACTTAAAAATACCACGCCACTTTTACGAGCTCATCACATATCATTCACGCCCCTTTTTGGAGCTCGCCATGTCTTAGTCAAACCACTTCGCTCTTAACTAGGACCTGTGCTTGGGAAGCTATGAACCGTCATAATTGGAATAGGACCAAAAAGTCACAAACAAGGACGCCGCCTAAACCCACGAGACCACCCTTTCGCCCTTACCTCCCAAAA
This sequence comes from Medicago sativa, assembly GCF_051527215.1. Lineage (NCBI taxonomy): Eukaryota > Viridiplantae > Streptophyta > Magnoliopsida > Fabales > Fabaceae > Medicago > Medicago sativa. The sequence continues at coordinate 28,653,225 of NC_140756.1, read as the reverse complement.
CAACCAAATCAGAGCCTTTTGGCGGAATATTCAGTTAGAGATAAGCCATACGTGCCCCTTACTATAGGTAACTGATTGGATAAACATACAAAGGCTGTTACAAAAAAGGAGGCCAAAGAAAGCTATAAATAACACCCTTAGAATCATTCTCAAGGTATGACCTATTCAGATATATAGAAAAACCTTAATCATTCAATTCATCTAAGCACAATTGTTAACGAGAAATTGACTTATGAGATTCAATGGACGAATTAATTGCATGGGACATTCAGGATATGTTATAGATTTTTTGAGGGAAGGATATGTTATAGATATATGGAAGGTATAGGAAAACATGGGTTGGGTTATAAATAAAAAATAGGTGTCACTTGTCTTTAGTAGAGGTTGCCTCTGGAAGTTTGAGGGTGGGGTCTTATCAGCATCCTTCCTTGATTAATATATACAAGAGTAAGACAGTGTTAATATACCTGCAGAATTATAATTTCATAGGCCTTCTGTAGTATACTTTCTGAGCCATTCAGAGGAGTTGTCATAAGTATCTTTTAAGAAAAGACGGTAATTAAGTCAAAAGAAACTAGAATAAGTTTTTTTTTTTACCCTCTAGAATAAGTGTTTTTTGACAAACATATGGGTGGAAAAGAAGTTCCCCCTCTTTTATATGTACGTAAGATAAGATAACATTAAGTTTGTGACTCAGAGGCGAGCCTAATAAAAATGGGAAAAACCTTTAGGCATAAGTAATATTAGCCTTGGATGAAAGACTAATTGTATCTTACTGAATTTATCATATGTGTCACATAATTTTGCAAAAGCTACACTCATTGAGCCACTACGATACTCAACAGACCCTGAATGCATTAAATAATGTCGATGGTGTTTTTATGAATAGAGTGGGGGTTTTGGGAAAATCCAAGATGACCAAAACTAAATAAGATCTTGAGAGATCTTTGACATAATACTATAGATAATAATGAGAATTCCAACTTTAATATCTTCAACTGCTCTGAATCAGACATGAAAAGACATGGAAATCAAAACTTATTGTTAGAAAAACATTGTTATTTCCTCGCCTCCTTTTCACATACTTTTTTTTTTGTCAAATAACTTAACGGCTAAAAATTTCATATTTTTAAGGTGAATAAGTGAAATGTTCAGAGCTCGAATCCTTGCTCCTGAATATATAATGCAATGTTCATACTAACTGAGTTAAACTCACGTTAACGTGTGTGACATACTTATAACATGAAATGAATAACATTATTGATAGGATTTAAAGCATGTATATAAAAGACAAAAAGGCAATACAAATTTTAACGATGATCTTTATTTAAAGTAGAAAAATGAAAATAAAGGAAGCTGCTGGCGGCTGTGGTGTGGGGTTGCAAAAAAGAAAAAGGAAATAATACACTTGGGTTGGTGAGTGAAAACCATGTGATCATTCACATGCAGAAATGGGTGCTTTTGTGTGGGGTAGCAAAAATGTGAATGTTAGTGCTGTGGTGGACCGTGCTCATATATTTACAAGAGAGGAAAAACTTTTTTCATCTCCATAATGCTAAAAACTTAGGGTAAATTTAGAAGTGTAATTATGGATGATATAAAATATTTGTTTTTTCTGGATATGTATGATCGATTTCATGATGGGGTGAAGAAAGTTTCTCCATAATCAGTAAAGGGGAATCAAGATATGTAAAGTAGGATTGCAAAAATGTGTAACTCCTTAAAAACATCAAATGTTAGGTCAGGTTTAGTGGCAATCAAGTATACGAGGTATCATACAATTTGTTTGCAGGGCCGTCTTAACAAATTTGTTGGCCCTGTTTAAATTTTTAAGGATTCACAAAAAATTTAAATTTTGGGCCCCAAAAAACCTAAATAAGACACTAAAAAGAAAATTATTAATTAACAAAAATCACCTTAGTGGGAGTTGAACCACCAACCACAAACACAACCAAAAGAAAGCGCGCCACTGAAGCTCCATGTCTTTTTTGAAATTTTATTCGCATTAACTATATATAAATACTAATTAAGTGCCTAACATATAAAAAAAAATATGTTTCGGGCCCAAAAAAATCGAGGCCCGGTGGCATAGCCCAGCCTCGACGGGCTATGGGCCGGCCCTGTTTGTTTGTACTTTATAATATCTATTATCTTTCCTCCTTCATCCTTGGTTAACTTGCATCTTGGTGCAATGTGATTGTAGACCATGTTACAACTCTCCATTCCAAACTTTTGTAAGATTTGTTCTTTTGCATATTTATGTTGATGAACGAAAATTCCATCACCATCTTGTCTTCAATCCTTAAAAAGTAACCCAGTCTTTCTAGATATGTCATTGTAACTCTTCGTTTTCATTGAATTTTTAAATGCTGCAATCATACAATCGTGATTTATAAAAATGAGATCATGAACATATAGATTGATTATCAAATAAACAACGTGTACTCATAAGGACATTTCTCAAATCCTTCGCGGAAATAGGAATCAATTTTGGTGTACCATGCTCTTAGGGCCTGCTTAAGACCATACAAAACTTTCTTCCAACCTATGCGCGTTATTCTTATCTTCATTTTGATATTCCAAAGAGTGTTCAACAAACACTCTCCATGTAGGAATGCACTTTTGATCCATCGACCCGAGTATTTTATCAACGATCACAATTCGCGGTATCAATATTCTCTCCATTACTCAAATAAATGGAGGGCGACATTAATTAGAGGAAAAGATACTTAAATAGGGTGGTGGATCCATCAAATATAAGTCTCACTAAACATGAGACATATCAAACTCCTTAACACGTCTTTCACTCTCATAAATAAAGCTCTCCATTTCTTTAAGAAGTGGAGATAACCTTCAACCACACCCAACATGGATAAAGTCCACTAGACATAGAATCCTCTTGATTTAGTACTCGTTTGGACATAATAGTGCTTCAATGCATTCCAACAGTTATTCTATGACACCATTGATGAACACCATTTGCAACGATCACTTATAACTCCTCATCGGCTCCACTAAACACCGCATATATAACTCCTTTTACAATTATGCAAGGTATACAACAATTGTTAACTCTCTTGTCTATCACTTTTGTTCTATTGTTGACTTGAACGTCAAAATGCTTGCAAATAATTGACCCATTATCTGTTCAACACGAAGCGCTTCTCTCAAGTCCAACCAATCTTCTTGGTCCATCAAGATCAATTATTTTATACATATTTTCTTGATTTGTTAGAAAACTAGATACCATTACAACTTACTTTTTTTTTTCTAAAACTCGGTATCCAAACAAAAGACCTATTAATATGTAACAATCTCATCATTCATTGCATGTGAGAATTATTTTTATTATTACGAGGATTAATCATTAAAACACACCACAAAGTATCTTTTCCCACTAGTACTCATCTAATAAATACTACCATTATTGGTCTATTATGGTCTACCATGAGTACCATTACACATTATAAGCCTGGAGATCCACACATACATTATCAATTATATGGCTATATCTATTTATAATCTTCTTTAAAATATTATGGATTTATGTAGTAGAATAAAAAGCTAAACCGACCAAAGGGATCATAATCCAAATCTTTCACGTTGTCAACCAAACTCACATGCAATTACACAACAATATTCCAACTTTGCATGACCTATGTTTCTCATATCCACATGCAAAGTAGAACTGCAGAAGCATAGCATGTGACTTGCATCTGATCCCATATTTTTTGTCCACTATAAAATATTACATTATTATTACATGACAAAAACATATTACATCAAATTCAAAATAAAACTTAACTTAAGCCTCACTTCACTGTAATAATAATAATAATAATACAATAATAATCAAATAATAACAACCCAATAATTTTTTTTTGGGTTTCACATTAATTAACAAGTCTTCAATGGGTTTCCACATAAACAATCATTATTACTAAACGACGCCGCATCAAGATGATCAAACGGTGACCCGATTGGTATAGTTCCACAAAGATGGTTATTGCTTATATCCAAGTGACCCATAAACTTTGCTGATGATAACGAAGCGGGTATCCGACCCGTTAAATTATTAAACGATAAATCCAGAACCATAAAATACGATTTTGATCCGAATACATCGGGTATGGTTCCTTCAAACCCGTTTCTACTCAAATTCAAAATACCCATACCCGTATTACTTAACAGAGTTGATGGTATTTGACCCGTCATAGAGTTACCGTCAAGTTTCAAAGTAGACAAAACCCGCATTTTTCCTATCCGAGCTGGAATCGAACCGGTTATCCGGTTCATAGATAAATCCAAATCCGCAAGCCGGTTCATTTTCAAAACCGAATCAGGAATCGAACCGGTGATTTGGTTTCGGCTAAATAAAGCGCGACTTAGTCGCCGGAGTTTTCCTATATCGGAAGGTAACTCACCGGAGATTTGGTTTCCGGCGAGGTCAAGATGCATTAGACCGGAGATTCTAACTATCGACATCGGAATCTCACCGGAGATTGCATTATCAGCAAGGTTCAAAACAGTGAGATGCTGAAGCTTTCCAATATTGCCGGGAATATCGCCGGAGATTTTGTTTCCGGTGAGGTCAAGAATTCTTAGCGAAGAAAGAGAGGTAATGCAAGAAGGTATTTCACCGGATATGGATTTCCAATCAGCAACAACAAGGGTGGTGAGTTCATCAAGTTTACAAATCTCCGGCGAGATTTCTCCGGTCATGTCACCGGAGTGAGTGAGGTTTTGGAAGATGGGGTCTTCGGAGTCGCCGCGGAGGTTAATGTCAGTAACACGCCAGGTGGTGGGGTTGCAACTGACGCCGTGCCAGCCACGGCAACAGTCGTAGCCTGACCAAGTGTTGAAGATGCCGAGGTTGGGCTCTGTTAGGGCAGATTTGAAGGCTAAGAGTGCTGCCCGGTCTGATGGCGGGCAGGATTTAACGGTGGAGATGACGGTGAGGAGAAGAAGAAGTGTGAGTAATGAAAGTGAGGAAGCCATGTTGTGTCTGTGTTTGTTATGAGTGAAGTGCAATGAGGATGAGTTTGCATGTGATATATATAGATTTATAGATTTTTTTCTTTTTCAGTGAATGAAAAGCACCTCACAGTCACAAGAATCAGTGACCCATTATTAATTTCAGAGAATAAAATACTGGTAGTACTTTATAATTTTAATGAATGATTGATATTTTTATGGATCTTACTTGTTAAGGTTTTAAAAATAGGGTCCTTAAAAGAAAGTTTTAAAAATATAAATGATTTATAAATTTCATGTAAAAAAAAAGTTATTTTTAAACTTTTAATGTGTTAAATGTATAATTTTTAAGATAAATTTTTCTGTTTGAACTTTTTAACAAATGTCTTTAGAACACTTATTAGTATTTCTCTATTTTTATTTCTTCATCTACGATAGACTTTTTTTTGAAGAAAAAAAGACTTTTAAAATAGTTTATGTAAATAAATAAACTTTTATTTTAATTTATAAATTTTTATTAGTTAAACTCTTTATAAGTTATTTTTTTTATAACTACCTTGACAAACTTATAAATATTGAATAAAAGCTTATTATTGTATAGACTATCTTTCAAAAACTCAAAAATAAATCAATTCAATTGGGTCTTAGTGTATGTTTCTACAAAGACAATAATGAAATTTGAGTGAATTGATTCGAGATAAAAGTGAGTTGAATGTTAGGTAATTTATTTTCTGAAGTATTTTTGTATAAGTGGATTTAAAAATAAATTTAAGATTTTCTTATAAAAAAATTAATTAATTTAAGATTAAAGTTAAATGTAGAACGCAAAAACCACAAATTATAACTTCAAGTATAATCAATTCTTTGCTAAAAAAAAGTATAATCAATTCTACTATTAATCATACATACTACGAGTTATAATTATAAGGAAAATGCTAGAAAAATAGCATCAAGAATTTTTCAAGACACATGTGGCAAGTTTTAATTGCATGATTTAATTGTCTACTTCCTATTTTTCAGCCACACCTCCTTGAATTGTGGCAAATAGTGCATTGTGATTGGTTGCTCTTTATTCTTGAAGAATTCTTGATGTTTTTTTTCTAGAAATATAGCATTGCCCTAATTATAATACATTAGTTATAACTTTCTTTCACCTAGAAAGAAAGAGGAAATTTAATGAGGATCAATCTACTACAACACTATTTTTTTTATTTTTGAAATTGGTCATCATACACGTCACAAATGTTTGTTTGTCCCTAATCAATTAGTTAAATTTAGTATTCTTAAAAAAATGAGTCATCATATATGAGACACGAAATCAAATTCACTTCAAATTTGCAAAAGTTAATCTTAGCAATTTGGTGTATGTACTCAAACCAAACCATAATGTATGTGATCATTCTTTAATTATTGAAAGTGTCTAGCGGTTCAATAAAAAATATGTTTTCTAATGCTTATTTTGTATAATTTTAGAGGCACATTAGATGGAGCCTATTTTTTCTGTTCTAAAGATTTCAATTACATATTTTTTTTGGTGGTCGGGGTTTGAACCCCGGACCTTGCATATATTATGCATTGTCCCTACCAACTGAGCTAAGCTCACGAGATTAATCGTTGAGATACTGTCCAAGAAATTGTTTAGAAGCGAGATATATTTCGAGTTCAAACTCATGTCACTACGTATCAATTGTTCAAGCAGCTACCAACATGAGTTGCATTTACAAAACATATAAGCTGGTATTTTTGTCGTGAACACACACATAATAAAAAGATTGTTATTTGTACCAAAAAAAAAAAAGATTGTTATAATTATTTTTTAAATAATATTTATTTATTTTGTCTAATCAATTTATATTGCCACAATTGTATGCATACCAACTTTAACAAAAGTAGACAATTAAGTTCTTTTTTTAGGGGAATTAATTTCTTTTTATAGCGTGCTATGTACAGCGTGTATGATTTACATGTTGAACTTTGTTATCTCATTTGATGTCTAATGATTATCACATTTGATGTCTAAGATTTTATGATTAACTTTGTTATCTCATTTGATGTCTAATTATTATCACATTTGATGTCTAAGATTTTATGATTAAAAGAGTTTTACTTTTACATTCCGCAAATTTCCTTGCATTTAGTGGTTTCGGAATTATGATAAACCTATATAAGAACACTATATTGCATAAGTCTTCATGTCCCATGATGAAGCGCAAATAAACTGATGATCACTTTCCCTAAAAAAATCTGATAATCACTTCCCAAACAATGATAGATAAAATATTTGCAAGATTTATGATAATCATTAGGCTAGTGTTACCGGTGAAAAGGGAAAATGATTGATCTATAAAAGAAGAAAGAAAGAAAAGGTAAAATGATTTAACCAATGTTTTAAAAGGGATCAAGTAGCTCAACCGATTCGAACTAAGGTTTAAAGGGTTGAAGGTTCATGTTCAAGTTTTGATAAAGAGAAAAATAATTAACTTTCTTATTTTGCGTGGATGATGCCCTGAGGTTAAAAAAAAAGTTGTTTTTTTTTTAAGCTGACTTTCAAAAAACTTTTGACTCGGTTAATTGAATTACCTCGAAATTGTGATGGTAAAAATGAATTTTTCTATCCTTTGACGGAAATGGATCATGGAATGCGTGACAACAGCTTTTGCTTCAATTTTGGTGAACGGGAGCCCAACTAATGAGTTTAAATTTGAAAGAGGGTTTCGTCAAAGAGATCATATTTTCACCCTTTCTCTATTTATTAGTTGTTAAAGGCATTGATGTTCTGATGAATGCAACCATGGAGGTTGGACTTTTTACAGGGTACTCAGTTGGTCGATTGGATAACATCTCAGTCTCTCATTTGCAATTTGTTGATGATACTTTATTGTTTGGAAGTAAGAGTTGGGCAAATGTTAGATCCATGAAAGCTGTTCTTATCCTTTTTGAGGTGATTTCAGGCATATAGGTCAATTTCAATAAAATCATGTTGGTCGATGTTAATGTGGATGCTTCTTGGTTGGTTGAGGAAGCTTGTGTGTTGAATTGTAAAATTGAACACATCCCTTTTCTTTATCTGGGGCTTTCTTTGGATGGGCGATTGGTTCTTTTGAAGTATATTTTGTCCTCTCTTTCGGTCTACTTTCTTTCCTTCTTCAAGGCTCCAACAAGTATCATTTCCTCTATCAAATCTATTTTTAATTGTTTTTTCTTGAGGAAAGTGAGGATGTTAGGAAAATTTCATGGATAAATTGGGATAATGTTTATTCTAAAAAAGAGAATGGGAGTTTGGGGGTTAGGTCATTAAGGGAAATTAACATGGCCCTGATAGGTAAACGGCGTTGGAGGTTGATGGAGGAGCATGAGAGTTTGTGGTATAAAGTGTTAGTAGCTAGGTTTGGGGAGGAAGGTCGTATTTTGCGTGTGGATGGGGAAGGGGGCACAATGTGGTGGAATAATTTAATCAATATTAATCAAGGTGTTGGTGCTAGTGTGGGAAGATGGATATATATTGACTATGTGTGTGAGTTAGGTGATGGAGCTTCATTTTTATTTTGGTTGGATCCTTAATTGGAATGATGAGTTTTGAAGGATAGGTTCAGTCGCCTTTTTGAGCTCTCCAAGAATAAAATGATAATTGTGACCGAGATGATACATTTAGGTTGGGGTGAGAACGATGAGACTTGGAATTGGTGTAGGAGGTTGTGGGCTTGGGAGGAGGACCAACCAAGGGAGTGGTCATTGAATTCAATTGTTTTGCAGGATGATGTTAATGACATGTGGCTGTGGATATTTCATGCTTCTAAATATTTTACAGTTAGTAGTGCTTATAATTTTTTACTATCATCAAATCAACAAAACATTGCCAATGATAATCATGTAATTTGACATAGGGATATTCCTTTGAAAGCTAATCTTTTTATGTGGTGCTTAATTCCGAACCACCTTCCAACAAAAAACAACTTGATCAAAAGGGCGGTAAATTTTAGCCAATACTCGGGTTTGTTTGAGGCAGGGTGTGGCAATAGCCACGCCAGCCCAATGTTTTTTTAATTTTTTTTTGTTGACAAAACCAGGCCCAGTCCAGTACCCTCATTCATTCTCCTATCAGCTGTAACACACCGTTTTCCCAACATAAAAATTTCATCATAAAATCAGAGTATTTTGATCACAACGGAATGTCACATACTTCGTTTAAATCATAAAATGGATAATAATAATTATCCTTCAAATTCAACATCATGAAAGTCTTAAAACTGTTGCAGCGGAAAATAGTTCAACATTTAAAGTCTTGGCACGCAGGCCTTATTGGAAAATCTCATAAATTAGTTCATGAAAGAGACACGTAAGGAATAGAAGTAAAAGCAAGCCCCCATCCCGTTACGTATCAGAGCACCTAAACACCAAGTGAGGAGTCCACTCACGAACGCCTCTAATCTTTATTACCTGCACATTACCCACGGTCGAGGCAACATATACGCAGAAGGGGTGAGATTTCATAATCAATACATTAAGCATATAATCCAATAAAATGCATTTAACAACTTAAACATTAATAACATATCAACAAATTAACAATTAGCATATTTTTCATTTCATAACAAATACAATCATCAAATACCATTACTAATTTTCATCACAAATCATAATCAACTTAACACTCAACTTGACGACACAACTCATCTTTGACCATGCAACTCTATCAACTCAACAACAACTTGACAACACAACTCATCTTTGACCATGCAACTTTATCAACTCAACAACAACTTGACAACACAACTCATCTTTGACCATGCAACTCTATCAACTCAACAACAACTTGACAACTTAAACATCATGAAACTTCTTGATATGCAAATGCATGTGGTACCAATCAACAACAAAATGAGCATAATAGGCTCTTCAACGTGTGAGCACAAAGGCTGCCGGGCCTAAAGCCCCCAACTTTAATGAGCACAAGGCTGCCGGGCCTAAAGCCCCCAACTTTAATGAGTATGCAAAGGACTCAACTCCTACAACTTAGACATCTTGAACTTCTTAGACAACTTATATGATTCCAATAATTTGGACAACTTCTTACGACTTCACAACTTAGACCGACACTTACAACTTTATGACATTAATGGTCAACAACATCAAACGATAAACATCAACATCTTAAACATCGCATCAACATAAGCATCATAAATAACACATATTTAAATCACACATCTTCCATATAGCACTTCATTATATAACACATCTTTAATTCACATAACTTCAAATAACACATCTTCATAAAACACATATTTAAATCACACATAATTTTTCTCTATAAAATCACTATAACATTATAGCATATTATTTTAATTAGTATCGTTGCAATTCTTCACCTAACATGTATTTATACACATTTGTTTCAAAAAAAGATGTATTTATACACATACACATTGTATACGAATACAAAGTAGCAAGGTCACACAAATCATTATCATCACAGCCAAGGAGACAAATAAAGGTCACAGAAAACTAGCTACCCGATTATCATAAGCATATCACGAAATAGTTCATCTATGATCCAGTATCATTACTAAGTCACACTAAAATTTATCATTCAATCTATAATATAAATAATAGTTCAAGGGATGTGTTAAAAAAAAATGATAACTTTGTGAAGCAGCAAGTCGAACTCGGCACCTCAAAACAATATAAACCAGATCAAAATTATTTCAAAGATCATTCAAATTCATTAATGATTTTGCTAATAGAAACAATTCATTATTAAATCACATATAGTATGTGGTTTCAAATCACCAAAGGTAGTCAAAGGAAATCAATTAATATAAATGTTCTTGTTGCTTTACAACCCTGAATTATCATCTAAAACAAATACATGCTTACCTATAATCAACACAAGAAACAAAAATTGCCTAGTGTACAACAGAAAATCGACGGCACCCTTAATACAAGAAAAACTTTAGAATTTGCTCTAATTTTAAATTCAATAAAATAAATTAATCAAACTTAAATTTAAGTTTAGTTATAATCACAAAAGCAAAGTCGTTATTATTTTTTTCAATGAATATACATGTGCTCAAATCCAAAAGGACCTATATTATAATTATTGAATCAAAAGGTACATGAATTTTACGTAGTCATCTCAAACAAGAAATCAGGTTTTTCCTTAGACTATGTAGCTAAATATCAATCACGAACATGCAAATAATGAATTCAGAACAAAAATATATTCTCAATCACATCAACAAATTAGAGAACAAATTTAACACCTAATCATCAATTCTCACTCAAACCCTAATTCTCAATTCTCACCAAAACTCAACCTAATCATGCTAAATTCATTTTTCAGAACCATACCCTTAATAATATTGAGAGTTAGTCTCACCCTTACCTGGTAATTGAAGAAAATCGATAGCCTCCTCTTGTTCTTCTCTCTTTCTGACTGTTTCTCCCTTTTCTCTAAAAACGTACGTTCTGCCTAAAAACTTTTCTCAACCTAACTCCTTCTATTTATAACCCCACTCTAATTTCTCTTTACACCTCTAAAAATGCTCTTTTCACATCACAGCCCAAATTCTATTATTTTTATTTTATTTTCATATCTTATTTTATTTAATAATAAAATAAGTTACACCAACATTATAACGTCACAAAATCACATACTTCACATCAATCTTGAAAATCACACAATTTACCTATAAATCATGTAAACTACTTAAATTCATAAATCATATAAATCACACATATAAATCATATAAATATATGTTAAAACTCATCAAAATAGTTAAATAATTACGACGGGCGTTACATCAGCCAATTCCAACACTCACGCTCCCCCTTTCTAATTCAAACACTCACGACAATATTCAACCTAAAATTTGCTACTTATTATAAGTTTTTAAACAAGAAAAGATGACAATAGCATTAATTATCTCAATGAAATATAAACAATATGAATATGTAGATTCTTAGTTCTAATTTAATAGTCAGGACACTAAGAAATATTAACTTCCTTTGGTCAAAGCTTGTCGAAACAAACAAGTGCATTACTTTTGATCTTTGATGTGGTGTACAAACCTTTAAAGTTAGCTCCGATTTTGGCAGTGACAACTGCAAGTGTTGAACATACCTTTTCAACTATAAAATATGTGAAGAGTCAATAAGTAAGAAAATGAGTGATCAATGATTAAATGTCCTTCTTGTAACGTTTATGGAAAAATTGTTCTTAGAACAGTTAATAATGATGAAATTTTAGCTCGTTTTAAACAAATGGCTAATAGAATATATATTTTTTAATTTTTGGTTGTTACAACTATTTTTAATATATTTAGTATTACTTAGTCATGAACAAATTTTGTTTGCCCCACCGATATTTTATGTCCAGATCCGCCCCTGCGTGGGAGGTTGTGGTAGTCTAGAAGACGTGTCTCATCTTTTTCTTTATTGCGACTATTTGCATGTGCTTTGAATAGTTGTTTATGATTGGTTAGACTTTGTCATAATATTAAAAACCGGACCGGTCGGTCGGACTGGGAATCGATGGGTATGGTGGTTCGAATAGCTAGATAGATCAGTAATGTTGTTAAACTGGCGGAAACCGGCATGACTTTGTTAAAACCGGCGACTCAGCAGTTTTTTACAAACCGTTCGGTTCAATGCATGGCCTTGCAAAAAAAAAAAAACCAGACAAACGGATCGTATAAACTTTATGTAGTTCGATCCAAAATGAAAAGTAGAAGGGAAGGTAATTGCGAGAAAGAAAACGATAACAACAACATGTTGTTGCGCAGATCACTCATGGGTTTGCCTTTCTAACTGTTGGTTTTGTGATTGGTGATAAAGACGACGGCACATTGTCTGATGCGTGTCTCCAAAAACTTATATAGTTTAGGGTTTATTATAAATGGGCTTGGGCTTGTGGTTTGTAAGTATAATAATATACCTTTCTTTTTATAAAAAATAATAATAATGATAATAATAATAATAATAATAATAATAATAATAATAATATATGTTACGATTTTTATGGAAAAAGTTTTTCTCAATTGTTCTCAATTTGATATTTGAATTTTATCAACAAAATATAATAATCAACGTGGTTCAATCTGGTTCAATACAATTTAATACTTATAAATTTTTTCTATAAAGACTGGGTTATACAATCGAGTCATTCGGTTTAATCCGGTTTAGTCATGTGGTTCATCTAGTGGCTCAATGGTTCAACTAATGAACCAGTGACCCAATGGTCTTGCCAAATCGATGACCGGTCCGATTTTTAAAAGTATGAGCTTTGTTATGATCACACCTAATTATCTCTGAAACCACTTGTCATAGTTTAGTGTCTTGGAGGCTTCTCAAAATACAATTATGAGCTACTTCAATTGATTTGGTTTTTCCACTACTTGGGTTATCCAGAAAGAAATAAATGTCTAAATATTAAAGAATAAAAATGTATCCACCACCTGCTTGACAAAGTTAATACACATTCTTATCAGCGGCTGAAGGGAAACACGTCAACTTTGGTTTTAGTTACCATATGTGGTGGCTCAATCATCTTTTATGCTTGTAATTATTAGTATTTATCATTTTTTTTGTGTGTTTTACTTCGTTATCCGATGTAACTACACTTTTCTCTTTGCTTATTCCTAGCACTTCTCTGTGCATGGGAAGTGAAGTTGTTTGGTTATCCTTATTTATTAATTTTGTTAAGTCTGCAGCAACTTAACCTAATTTTTTCCCTCCACTAATCCCTTATTACGTTTGTAACAACTCAATCCTAAAGTTTTGCCTCTAAATTTGCATCATTAAATGCTAATCCTCAACCCTAAAATTTTGGCTCTAAATTTGCATCATTAGTTTTTATTTATTAATTTTATTAGGTCTGCAGCAACTTAACCTAATAATTTCCCAAAACATATTTGTCAAAAATATTCTCAAAACTCATGAATTAAGCTCATGAACCATATTGCATAAAAAAAAAAAAAATTATGAACCATATTTGTTTTAAACTATTAATCAATTTGTGATTGCGTAGTTTATATTTCTCTCAATTTGAAATTATGCAGTTTTTTTTTATAAGTGTGATTGTTGTTGCCTATTTAAAATATTTGAAATTGCCTCTTTAGATTTATTGTGTGAAATATTATTGATTTTATGATTGTATTTGCTTTTGGTGCATGTGAAAAGACTAGTGTGTGATCCGCGCTCCGCACGGGTGGCATTACCGACAGCTACGAACCACAAAATATTACCGCGACGAAATAAGATACAAATCAACAACGTACATCAAGGCATTAGCAGCAGACCTCGCGCTCACAACGGTAACTATAAAATAAGCGTCACACGCGCACCCACACCAATCTGTTGCAAAGTGGACATCCTGAGTCGTACGAACGACACGCCACACACTGAACGATGTGCACAACACCCAAACACAAAAATTTGATCATGGTTAAAAATTAAATATTACGACCAACGAAAGGCCATACACTGCATCACACGGGCACTACACAAATACAAACAGCGGAACAAAACCACCAAGAATTTTCCACCACATATATGGGAATACTATGCCAATGGAACCATACAAATTTAACACCTAAATTGGATATTTTTCCCACTACATAACCTCTTAGTGGCCAACAGCAAGGAAAGAAAAAAGAAGCCAAAGCTGGAAAAAAAACCTGCCAAAAGCACACCTATAGCTGCTGTAAATTTGACCAAGGACCATAGCATAGCAGCACGAACAATCATCAAACATTAACACCACCACGTGAAGCAGCAGAACAATAGCATGTACTGTGCACAATGCAGTCTATAAAAAACACCATCCTCTCCACACAATCTTCATTCCATTCACAAATACTTCGGTCACACTAAAAAAAATTGGGAAAGTTTTTTCTAATTTGCATTAATTTGTTCATAATTATTTTCTTCCTGGTTAACATCGTCAACATCGAAGAAATTTGTGTAGATAGCGTAACAATTGTCATGGTCTGCATTTTACCACTGCTAGTCATGACATGGATTGTTACTATTTGTTTCGATAGAGACACGAAGTAAGATTGTGCCTGCCCCCTCTGACTCCAACAACTACATAAGGTGATTTTTTCATGTTTGTGCCTAAAAATAGTTTGTTTGCTTCAAATTGGAATGCTGGCTGGTATTAGTTTTTATGCTTCATGCTGAATCATAAGTCCATGAGATCAAGTTGAAGCCAGCAAGTTGTCCCCAGAATCTGTATTCAACCCATGTCCAATAACCTCTAGATTGAACCTTCTAATTGTAATGAAATATTGTCACAAGTGGAGTTTAATTAGAACCTTATGTCATCTTGTTTCAATTGTTATTTAGTAATATTTATAGTATTTCAGCTGGATTAACACATTATGTAATTGTTGTTCTAAAATATTAATTTCTTGGAACCTTGTGTGAAAAAATGGAACCTTAAAATCGTTCAAAAAAAATAAAATTCGACCTCTGAAAAGGAAATAAAACATAGAAGTATTTGTGTGAATTGTTCTCACTCACAACCATTGTTTCTCGACCACCATCCAGATCTGGTACATGCAGAAAACCACCTTCACTGCCCTTCTTAAGCAGATAAAGACCAAAAACACTATTAAACACAACAATGAAGATTATTTCTTGGCAAATGACCCACAATTAACTTTATTCACTCTCTGTTCAACGTGCCCATCATCTTTTTGTATTCCAAACATCCAACGCTTATAGCCCTGCTAAAACAATGATTCAGGTCGCCATCCTCCGTAAATGGCTAAACAACAGTTTCATCTTACAGATCTTATTCACAAATTCCACAGCGTCTTGGAAAATATTCTTTAGCGACTCTTAAAAGGATATAAATGAAAAGAAAAAAAAATTTGAATAAAAGGGGGCTTTTGCGACTGTGAGGCAACCATAGGGATAAAGATGTGGACCGTGAGAAGCAGAAAATTGTAGTAGTTAAAATTTTTTTCGTACCAAAGAAAAAATGTATAATCTATTTTTTTTTTACTCCAAAAATGAATTTGAGAAAATTAGATTTTTTTTCCCCTTTAATTTGTGCGAACTTTAACAAAAGTTCATAAAAATCAACTCGTCTTTAATCTGCGCGAAAATGAATATGAGAAAATTAGATTTTTCCGGCTTTCAATCAACTCGCCTTTAATTTGTGCGACATTCAACAAATGATCATAAAAATTAAAAACAACAAAAAACTGCAAACGATGAAAAAATGTTATTATACGACCCTTTCTACTATCCTTCTTATGGTGATAACGATCACGGTCATGTCTTGGATGACAATGAAGATTCTTACTCGTTAATGGCTTGTCATCAAAAACATTACTGCTTCTCTTTTCGTCCTGCGTTATTAATCTTTTTTTTATGGGTCTAATCCGTTATCTTGTTTTTCAAAGTCCTTTACGGAAGAGTTTAGTGGTAATATTCATATCTATTATGAAGCTTAACAATCATTAAAAATGTCCATCAAAGGTAACACTTCAAAGAAATACAATTTTTAGAACTCAGGGAGGAGAATCCACATCAGTACCTCACATTCGACAACACTAAAAACCGGAAGATGAACATAGTAGTTAGGAAACTCATGTCAACAATGCTCACAACAACATAATAAAATAGTGCAGTCAAAAACATGAAAAATGTTACGGATGCTTCAGGTTACATTGTTTGATATCAAATGACCACTTTTACTAAGGATTCATGCTAATCATGAAGAAAACTATACGACATGATTATTGTAACAGTTAATCAATCTCTAACATTGATATCAAAATAAAATAAGCTTTATGCATACTCGTCTTTTACGCCTCCTAATATTGCTCTCGAAAGATAATAACAGATGAAAATATTGCTAAGTTAGAAATTCTCAGATGCTAGAGGCTAGTTTTATACTGTTAATCTCAATCAAGTTACATACACCAACACATTGTACAAACAATTAGAATAATAAGTTTTGAAATTACTATTAAAGTTGAGAATCCAAAGCCACAGATATTTAGTGTACCACAGTTAAATTCAATCAAGTCATACATAATAGAATATTGTATAAAAAATAAGAATCAAATAGACAATTGAACCCTTGAGTTTGGTGAGGTGTCACACAACGGATAAAGGGTAACTTTGGAATTTCGCTGGCATACAAATTCTTTATATATAGATAGATTTAAAGATAAGGACATGATGATGTGCTACACAATATTTCCTAAAGTCTTATCCAAAGCACCACACAGACGTGATGGTACTACCATCAAGAGAGTATAAATGTAATGCACATATGTGACAAAAGTTTTTTAAATTATCTAGAAACACACACCTGGTGAAAACAGCAGGGGGCGGGGGGGCTGAACGTGCCTGTCTCTTTAGTTTGTTCTCCCGTTTTTTTTAATCATGCTCTTATCGTTAAATAATGTTTTTTTAAGGATCCTTCGGTAATGTTTTTTTGCATGATCCTTGTGACCAAACAATAGCAATAAAAGATCTTACGACATACTTGTATCAACCATGCTTTAACTACAGAAGCAGCTGTGGCACACCATGGTCATAATAAAGCAAGCCATATGCATTCAAACTTTAACCAGACAGGTTTGCACGTAAAATAAACCAAATACGAATTACATAATAGAAGCCACCTGTGATGCAAATTCATACATTGCACAAATAGCAATCCTTCGACGCATTAGTACGACAAACCAAGAGGTAGGCTAATACCAAAAGGTAGGCTAATATATATTAGAAATACTTTGGAAACCTAAGACACACAACCCATGACATATTCCACTACTTGGCCTTGTTAACAGATTCCTGGAAAAGCGACCCAAGAGAGAGTGCCAGAGCAGGATCCCCCAAGTCCATTGGCATATCATCGTTGCCATGAACACCCGACAAACGACCACGAGAAGTTGATGCCTCATCAGAACGATTAACCACAACATAGCTACCAGCAAGAGACAGAGCAGTTGAAACCGATCCACCATCCCCACCGGAAGGTGCGACCTGGATGAATGGAGGCTTGAATATACACTGAAAAAAACAACTAAACTGTCAACTGCAACACAACCAAAACAAACACCTACGGCACATCACAATTGAGATATTGATCACAAAAAAGAAAGCATGGAAGTCTCTTTAAACTTTATATGAAAGGATAAGGATCAAAACCACACAGCAAGATACAACAAAAAACCAGTAAGCAAGGCTAAAGGAACGAAGCAGCACCTAAAATTTAGCCAACAATATTGCCAATTTACACAGCACAAAAAGCTAAAAAAAATGAGAAATAAAGATGGAAGATTTTCACACATGCAATCCTTGTGCATACTCATAAAACATGACATATACCCCAAAAAAACAAACACTCCTCATCCAAAATCAAACAAAATTCAAGAATGGGAGAAACCTAATAAATCGACATCACACCTTGAGTGGAGTGTAGTTGTTGCCAATGGCATGGTAGCTCCTAATGGTTTCCTCATTATCTGTGACGCGAACAACCTCGAACCTTTCCCTCCCCAAACCCTCAGACTGAGGTATCTTCTTCACAATAGAAAGAAAATATTTGTCCTTCATTTCTGCCATCCCACCCTCACTCATAACATACTTTAAGCCCTGCAAACCATGGCAATCAATAAAAATCCACCAATGAAAACAACATAACAGAATAAAAACAACAGCAGCATCCAAAAATTACACACAACATGTATACTATCCTAATCATGGAACAAATACCAACCATTGTTTTGAAATGCAGAGATGGAATTCCATCGAGCACGTAATCATACAGCTGGAACTGAGCAGTGCCATTTCCATCATCAACAACAATACTCAGCCTGCACCAGACTCCTATATTAATTCCCAAACGAAACATACATCCCCAACACCACAAACAAACAGGTAATTGAATAAATGGCTTCTTCTGGAACACATACAACAGCTGTTTCCTGACGGTGGCATGAATCTTGGCACCCTAGCACAACAAATCATACAGTTTATGGGTTAAATTGCAAATCGGGAATGAAAGCAACACACCAATTCAAACAACCAACAAACCATCAGAACCTGACCAATCAATAAGAACAAAATACCTTTTGATCAATCAACATCATCTCCAGGGAGTTAGTCTCGTCAGGCTTCAAAAAGGATGGAACCTCCCACATCCTGAGGACACGCACCTTGATCCTCTAGGTCTCTCTACCGGGAACAATGTCAGCGAGACAATCCAGACCCTTCTCCATCTCAGAATCCGAGAAACCCAGAAACCCAGAATGAATACAAACCCAGATTCAAAGAAATTCAAACTCAAAGCAAAACAGAACAGACAAACAACTGGAGACGTGGTGCAAACCTTATGCAAACACATATATATATAGTAACCATGGGATGGGGGCAAAACGGGTACATGAACAAAATCAAAAACACTAAGAGACAAAATCCAAGCAAAGATATCAAAAAAAGATTTGAATTCAGACCCACATACGACAACAAAAGGGTGCCAACATCACGTACAAACAAAAGAATTTGAATCTTCCAAAGGGTGAAGACAAAAAACAATACGAATCCAGCCAAACCCTCAGACATTCTCTGCACAAACCACAGTCAAAGCCCTAAATTGTCGCAAAATGAGACAAATTAGGGATAAAGGAACACGACAAAATCCGGCCAACAAATTGAAGAATTTGAATCTTCCAAAGGGTGAAGACAAAAAAAATACGAATCCAGCCAAACCCTCAGACATTCTCTGCACAAACCACAGTCAAAGCCCTAAATTGTCGCAAAATGAGACAAATTATGGATCCAGGAACACGACAAAATCCAGCCAAGTAATTGGAAGAAAAAAGATTACCACTAAAAATGGAGATCAACAGGTAACAGAGAGACTATTTTCTCTTGTAAGGGTTATTGATATACATGATTAAAACCCCGAGCTTATGGTTGTTGCAGGAGATTAAAGCCTATAAAGTTAGGACATAATCATGTATGCATCAGATCAAAGCCTCTGAGTTAGCAGCATAGAAAAACAAGTTATTTTAGGCATTTTTGGATTGTCTTATTTTCGAACTTATGAAAATAGGTAATGCAGGTAAAAAACTTTTTTGTTAATTCATAAGTACTCACTAACAAAAATTGAATCTTCATAAGTTGCATTTTTTCATAAACTACCTCTACACAAAAAAAGTGTGCCATCACTTTGAATTGAAGACTCTATTTCTAGACTTTTAGCCCATGGGTCTTATCGTTTGTAATTGACTCCAATATAACTAATATTACATATTTCTTCTTATTTTGGTCAAATAGTCTCATGACTTTCTAGCCACTAGACTCTTTGGCTAATATATATCACTTATTAATGTCTTTTAAAGTCGATAGGATCCGTGCGTCGCACGGGTAAAAAGTATAGTATAATTTTATTTTACCTTCTAAAATTTAACTTTCTTATGTTGCAATTGTTTTTTCATTTCAGTAATAACAATTGCAAAGAATTCTTCAAAAAAATAACAATTGCAAAGTAATTTGATATGGATTGAAAATCAAAAAACATTTTAACCAGAAATATATTTAACCTGAAAATACATAATTAATCAAGAAAATAACCCATATAAATAGTTTCTGTCCCAATTTGCAAGTTGTATTATGGTGTTGGAGCTTCATCCTTATTCTCTTCTGTGACCGAACGTTCATCGATTACCCCTTTTTTTGGTTCACCAACATCCTCGTTCTATTCAATTCATCATCGATTGCATCGAATTCCGCACACGATTTTCATTAGGTTAGTTTCTCGTACTTCTATTAACAACGTTGTTGTTGTTGTTTTTTTTTATTTGTAGTTTTTTTCCTTCAGTTTATTGTTTCTCAATTAGGGTTTGTATTTTCGGATCATACGGTTCAATTAGATTAGGGATTTGTTCGATTAGATTAGGGATTTGATTGTTGTGACACTTTTACCCCGTAATTTTGGTGTTGATAGCTTTTACTGTATGATTCCTCGATGTTCAAGATCTGGGTTTTGATTGGTGTTATGTGTTAATACAAAATCATATTTGATTATAATTAACCATAGGGTATCGAAGAATCACGTTAAAGTTTGTTTTTTTTATCTGAAGAAACCTTTGTGTAATTTGAGTCATGGCATGCCATTACTGATTTATTGGCATAGTATTTTGATGTCCAAAGCGATGCCAAGGGAAAAAATTGTGGTCCCGTCGGCCCTAGCTCGAGTTATTAGTCTCTGCAGTTGCGAGCAGAGGATACCCGGTTCACACCAAAAATAGTATTTTGATGCCAAAGGCAAGAAATAATAATAGCATTTTTCTTAATATGAAGTAGCTAGAATGAATAAACCATCAATTTAGTCCCTAAACTATTGCTCACTCTTCAATTTAGTCCTTAAACTATATAATTATAATAGTCGTTAAAGTATATAAAATCTGTTAACATAGTCCCTGTTATTAAGATGTCGGGGACTAAATTGAATGATTTTCATATACGGGTTTCATATACTAGGGACTACGTATCGTAAGTATATCATTTAGGTACTAAATTGGAGAGAGTGATAGTTTAGAGACTAAATTGGTGGTTTTTTATTCCAGCTAGAATATAGCACAGTTGGGTAGGTTTAATTGTTGTGGCAATTATGCATATTCCAGTGGTGGTATTGTGTTTCATTATCAATAATGGGTTTGTAAACTGGTTTAAGATAAACTAGATCTTTAGAGCATTGCCATTTTACAGTTTTGCTTATGAACTTGGATTTTCTAAGAAGGATTTCCCTTTTAATTTGGCAGGTATGAAACTTCAAATGTTGGGAGGGCTTTAGGGTTGTTCTTAGGCTTTTCTTCTAAGGCATTAATTTTCCAAAATTTTATTGTCTCAGCTCATATTTTGCTTCCATTTTGGATGCTTGTATTGACTAGCAGAAGCATAGAATGTCTGTCATGGAAATTCGGATCAATGAAAAAAAATGAAATTCTATTGTCTTTTCAGGAAAGAAGAATTTTTAATTATTGTTTCCTATATTTCTTTTTCTGTGAAGTATGGCCTCTTGTCAATAAGGTTTTGAATTGGAAGGGGGTTCCTTTTTTCTTCTTCATTTTTTTAGCATTTGTTAGTTTGATGGAACAATTGGTATGATGATTTCACCCAGCGAAGTCTATTTTCTATAGTTCATGTTTACATTCGTGATCATTATGTATTTCATAATTCAACGGTCTTTATCTCCTAGTCTACGTTTCATCATTTATGAATGATTTCTGGCAAGGTTTTTTGTCTTGTTGATGATGTTTGGTCTGGTATTCATGTTTATTGTTCATGTGACCTATGTTATTGATTTCTACATAAATATACAACACTATTATCTCTTTGAAGTTTTAAATGACACCTTATATTGGATAGAAAGAAACCATGACTTTAGATTTAACTGCAACGTCTAAAAAGCTTTGCAGCTTGTTTGTCAAACAGTGAGTTGCTGAAAGCCACATTGTTTATTTTGGACCTTAACCGATGGACAAGGGACCACCTCCTACCCTCTTTGTCAATGATGGTTCGTTTATGGAGAGGTTCAGGCAGCTCCAACAAGAGCAGGAGAAGGGGAAAAATGCCAAACCAGAGGACTCTAAACCAATTAAAGTTGTTTCAGGACCTCTGACTCCTAAACCCTCCATTAGTAAGGCTAATGATGCAAAGAAATCCTCCCAGGGTGGTTCCAGTGGCAAGCTTGCTTTCAGCTTGAAACAAAAGTCAAAACTTGTACCACCCCCTGTTAAGTTGGCTGATGACGATGAAGATGAAATAGATACTGGGTATGTTTCGAATGATGCACCAACAAAACGGCAAAAATTGGGTCAGGATGACGGCATTGAGCAATCATCAAGACAAGTTGATGTTGGTAATTACTTCTCACTCAAATCTTATGCAGATAGTTGGTAGGAATTATCCAATAAAATTATTACGTAGTGATTCTATATTCTAATTATGGTTGGTCATATCCATGTCTATGGATTAGTGATAATTTTGTTTTCTTTTGATGCACGTCATGCACTCTCTTTCTAACTTACAGATCACTGCAGCTTTCTGTCTATTCAATATGTCTTAGATGGCATCTACTTCCGTATTTTGTTTCCTCCTTGTCTCTTGCTGATTTTCTCCCCATTCATAATCACAATATTTTTTCATATGAGGATGAACGAACATACATGTATTGATTTGAAATAGAAATTTATTTGTCATATTTATCCCCTGGATCATAAAAAGGAAGTAGAGAAGTGGATAAAATGAGTGTCCTCTTGGGTGTATTTATGAAGCATGTCCTGAACTACTCCTTGAGGTATTTATTTGAAGGAAGATCTCAAAGTGTGTTGCCTCAGCCAGAGGCATACACTTACATTCACACTATTTTTTTAGCCTCTTTCTTCTCATATAAAGTAGATTCCTCTACATTAAGCTCAGTCTCATTATTGAAGAGGTATTCACCACATATTCCTTCTTTGCTAACTGAAAAGACATTCAGCAAAGAGGAGAAAACGTCTTTGAATATCTTGTGTCATGAATGCAGCTTATTCCTCAAGTACCTATCAAGAATGGGGTATTGGCACGCCTGCTACAAGAGTAATTTCCATTCCCTTGTTCATGCTCTTGGTATTAATCAGTTTTATAAGTGATATGCAGCACCTCCTCCCCCAAGTGATCCTACAGTGAAGAAAGTTGCTGACAAACTTGCAAGTTTTGTGGCTAAAAATGGAAGGCCATTTGAGGATGTTACACGGCAAAAAAACCCTGGAGACACACCTTTCAAGTATGTTTGGAGTTAACTCATAGTCCTATTGCATCAGTCTTTTGCTTATGATTTGTAATTTCTAACTGAATGTGTGGTGTTTGTTTGAGCATGCAGGTTTTTATTTGATGTTAAATGTTCTGACTATAAATATTATGAACATCGACTTGCTCAAGAGGAGAAGGCCCTTTCACAGTCCAACGAACCACAGGCATATCAAACTGGTTAGTGTTTTTCATGAATTTACTATTTGTTTTTTTGGGTAGACATGGCAATCAAGTCTGGGCTTGCATGCACATATACACGTGAATAAAATTAAAAAAATTGATGGGATGGGTTTCTCTTTGCTGACCTCAATGGGGAGAAGATAAGGTCACTATCAATTTGTTTGACCCCACTAGGGATGGGGGTGGAGGTGGGGACGCAGGGAAAAACCCGCCTCTGCCTTGCAAAATTGCCACGTGTAAGACATTGCCAGGCGTCCTTGGCAACTGTCTCACATTGGAGGAAAATATAATTTCACATTTCTTGAGAGTTGTTTTTCGTAACTGCAATTGTTGTTTTAGTGGGAGATTGATGCTTGAATTAGTAAATCATATGTCCATATGCCTCATTCACTAATCGATGTGTAGATATAAGAAGTGTTGTCTTGGTTTGCACTTTATTATGTTTATATTTTGTGATTAGTCTCCTGGCTCTAATTCCTGCGATATGTTTTATCTTTTTCTTTACATGGTTTAGTCTATTTTGGCTTGTAATGTTGAACAATTTAATCCTCAGCAGGGACAAGCATTCCATCTTCCAGACCAACAAATGGTCCTCAGAGATTGTCCCAGCAGCAGTCAAGTTACCAAATCCCTGCCTCTGCTTTATATGACAGTGTTGATGTATCAAGGGGTTCTGGATCTGCAGGACAAGCATTTTCAGTTGGAAGCTCAGGTAAGGGATACTTATACAGCATGGCAGTTTAGCTGTCATTATGATACTTTAGCTGTCATTATGTTGTTTTCAAAAGGATATGGAAATTATATTTGTATAGTTGAATTGAGATTTACTCGTCCAAAAGGAAAAGATCCGAATGTGTAGGACTCTCAGTTGTCAAAAACCTCATGTATCTTTGTATGCAACATTTTATTGATGCATGTGTTTTGTTTATCTGTTCAGATGAGCCCGGTGGATCATCAAATGCCAATTCTTTAGCGCTAATGGAGTTTTACATGAAGAAAGCCGCACAGGAAGAAAAGTTTAAACAACCTAGGCATTCAAAAGATGAGATGCCCCCTCCTCCATCTCTTCAAGGTTCAACTTTTGATGGTGATTGTTACCTGGTTTTTATTGGACTTGCATTCATTTTATTTGAACAGTTTGAATTTTGAATTTTCTTTATGTAAATGTAATAATCTCTTGATTGCTTCTTCTTGAGCGTAGCTTCAGCTTCAGGGAAAAAAGGCCATCACATGGGTGATTATATTCCTCAGGAAGAACTTGAGAAGTTCTTGGCTAGCTGTAACGACGCAGCAGCTATGAAAGCTGCAAAGGAGGCTGCTGAGAGGGCCAAAATTCAGGCTGATAATGTGGGCCACAAGCTTTTATCAAAAATGGGCTGGAAAGAAGGTGCTTAGAATTTCTTTAAGCGTTTTTCCTCTCAAGTCGATGAATGCATTTAAGAGTAACTCGTTTAAGATAGTCCAACTCAAGCTCTAACTGTTGTATGCCATTTATATACTTGTCATTTCTTTCTTGTGCTGACATTGATGATAATGCAGGTGAGGGTCTAGGTGGCTCTAGGAAGGGTATTGCAGATCCTATAATGGCAGGCAGTGTTAAGAAAGATAACTTGGGAGTAGGTGCTGTCCAACCTGGGGAGGTGACTCCTGAGGATGACATCTATGAGCAGTACAAAAAGCGGATGATGCTTGGCTACCGTCACAGGCCGAATCCTCTGGTAATTGCCCCTTTTATTATGATTTGTTTTGCAGTGATGTCTTGAGTTACTATGTAACCTTGTTTTCATATTGTGATTGTGTTTGTTTTTACAGAACAATCCTCGCAAGGCTTACTACTGAACAAACATCACCGAAACCTTATGTCAACTGTATTGTTGGTTAAGTATCCCTTTAGATGTTAGATGGACTTGTGCAGTCGTCACTGGATTTTGTGAACGTTTGCGCTTTATTGCTTTTTTGGAACATCAAAATTTTCGTTTGCCTTTTTTGTGGGGGAGAAATGTGTTTATTACTATCATCACATGTTTAGCTAACAAAGAATAATGTTTTTACCGTTTGAGCTTTTGGAGTGTGTTATTATTATTGGCACAGTTAAAAGAATTGCTTTCTTTTGTTGTTAAAATTGAAGATGGTTTTGTTTAAATGGGACAGGAAAATTAGAAATTTAAAATGGCAAGCAAATATTTTTAAAATTTTGTTAACTTAACTCATTGCAGAATATAGCACGTTTGTTCTCAATTATTCATCACATTGTTTTTGAGAATGCGATCAAGGTTTCGAGACATATACTCCTACGAACTATCCTGAATAACTTGAGTTAAATCTGGAGTTGAGATTTTAAAATAGGGAATTTTGCAAGTATTCCTATCGATTAATACAAGTAACATTCACCATTCACCAACACAAGTTAAATATAGTGAAAAGGGTTTGACTTCTACAGCGTAATGAATCAAGTTCCAATTTAACCTAGTACCACATTTATGTCTTACATGTTTTGGATGTAATATTCTCTTTCTGCTGTTTTTTCTTCCTCTTGGTTCCTTTATATAAGAAACATAAACCCCTTCTTGTGCTGCTGGTATTGACCATTTTGTGAGTAGAGTGCCTTAACACCGATGTGGCAACCGGGAGGCAGCCTACGAAGGAGTTCGTTTGTGTTGCTCTTTGGGATGAGGCACTATAAAGACACTCATCATTCATTTATGTCCTCACTTGCATTGCGTGGGACAATGAAATTTGTTAAAATAAAATTCATGAATAAAGTAGTTAACGAATTAAAGATTTAAAATGTCTCCTGGACAAATGGATTAGGATAACAAGGCAATTTCAAAAAAAAAAAAAAAAAAATTTCTTTTTTACTCTTATTTTAAAAAATTAATGAAAGGTTTATATTTTATCTTGTATTGCTTTATGGTTTAAAATAGAGAATATGCAGTATATAATTAATGAGAAATACATAAGAAAATTAATGAAAGTATATAATTAAAGCTTAAAAAAAAAGCATATAATTAAAAATTGTAAATAAAAAATACATAAAAAAATATGTAGTATAGGCTTGATTATATTAAAATGTACTAAATTGTTCATTAAGGGAGCAAAATGTTGAATTTAAATAAGAGAAGAGATATATGTTATTCAATGATCTTTTAGAGGAGAGAACAATGTAAGTTAAACTTCTCTAATACCTTTTGCATAAGAGAGGGGTTAGTGTATGTTCAAATATATCATTTAGGAGAGGAAGATCGTCTAATTTACCGAAAAGTTACACCGATTGTAAGATTATTGGACAGCCAAAAAGCAAGGGACTAGTTTAATAAAAGTACCAAATGTTTGGGATAATTTTGATTATTTACTTCAAAAAGCATACAAACTTGCACTCCACAGATGATGCAAATACTTCTGCCAATCACATATAAAAGGTTTAAAAAAAAGTTTTATAAGTAACAAAAAACGACAAATAATCAGAGGTTATGAGATAAATATACTTCAGATGCTTTATTGCTTTCACTTTCAGTATTGGAAGACAGTTATACACCAATAAGGATCAGTGCTTACACTTGATATTGGGTGAGCTTAGCTATTAGAATTAACCCACTAGCTAGCAGTAGCACTATCTAAGTTTCCAACTATATATGATATGATATGATGATGCTAAAGTTAATTAAAAATTTGTCTGTAAACATTAAAGTTGGGATATATTAAACTAGTACTTCCTCCGGTCCTATTTATAAGAAAAAGTTGACTTTTTAGATTCATTGATTAATTGATGTATCTTGTTTAGGATATAGACCAAATACATCATTTATACAATGAACCAAAAAAGTCAAATGTTTCTTATAAATAGGACCGGAGGGAGTATCTACGTGCAAATGCAAATCAATGCATGTAGTTAACAAAAAGAAGAAAGAAAATTCAAATGCAATATTGCCCCTCCTTAGGTGGTAAGAGGTGGCTCAAAGGTTTGGGTTCAAAGTTCAATTTCTACCATCAGCCTCGTCTGGAGTAGATAATGTGTAAGTACATTTGTTAAAATTTAACCATAAAACTATATAATATTAAGATATTATTGTAAACATTCCATGTAAAAGAATTTTCTACATATTTTTTGAAAAGACAACTTAATATAACATATGAAATATTTGTATATACAAATATGAAATATATTTTAGTGAAATGCTCGGACGACGTCCTTGTTGGACTAGAGTATGATCCCCTATCCCATCTCCAAACTATCATCAGGGGGACTTTCTCCCCCATCTTTGTCCACATTTGAAAAATTCTCCATCCGCGAGTCACCAAATGGAGCCGCCTCTATGAGAACCCTATTTATGGATGTAAAATTGACATCCCTAAAATTAAATAACATGATTTTTGGACTGTTGAGAAAGGTTGAAAACATTCTCAAACCAATTGAAGATTCAAAATAAATTGTATGCTTGATTTCACTTCTAGAGAGAAAATATTGATTCTAGAGATGTAAAAATGATTTTGACATGTTTGGATTGCTTTCAAGTATAATTTATTTTGTCTTCAAAATTGATTCTACTTGAAGTTAGAAAGCTTTAGATTCCATAATTGATTTTAACACTCAAATTTATTGTTCAACTCAATTTAACATTAATGTATTCAAACATAAATCACTTTATCTTCAACTCACTTTCAGTCAGAATCAATTATACATAATCAATTCACTTAAAATCAATTTTTATAAACATAAAACTAAACATACGTAAAATACCTAACATTATGCTAGGTATGACAATAGGACAGGGTGTGATGGGTTCCACCTTTCTCGTTCTCGTACCCAAATTTTATATACTTACCCGTTACCCTACTCAATCGCTAAGGAAATAAGAAAGTGAACTCCATCCCGTTTCCAACAGGTTCGAGCATCTCTGATCCCATTTTGAATCTATAATTTACCCAAAACTCGACAACGAAATTACTTTCAAGCAGTTTTCTATATATTTTTTTAAAAAAGCAAAGAATAATATTATTAAAAAACACCCAACATTGATTGAATGGAATACAACACAGATAACACTCTATCAAAAAAGGTAATTAACCACACCTACTTAGATGGTATTCAACCTCCATACACCTGAGACCAGATAAACACCAAAATGGAATCATCCAATAGCAAAACAACAACCGAAATGAACACATAAAGCAAGATCAAGAAAACATCCAACACCATCACCATGTGTATTTTTAATTGCAAACTAAAAGGATGATATTTAGAGGTTTACATGTTGCATATTAACATATAGCCAAAATATCAATGTTTTAAATTAAATGATAATCTAAATATCCAAACAACAAACAACATAATCAAGTAAGAACCACATCATTGTTCATTGAAAGTTTAAAATGCTAAAATAAGTAGCCACATCAACGTTGTCTTCTTTCTTTCTCAAAATGCTATTGACATCTTCAGCTCCACTCTTCAAAGTGTGAAGTAATAACACTAGTCAATATTTCACCTATGTAACAAAATAGTTTTCTATATTTAAGACGTACGAGTTTGAGGTGGATACCTATATTCTCGTTACTTGCTCATACCTGTATTTTGAAATCGAGACGGATGCTCACATTTATAGATTTTGTCGTCATGCTTACATTATACTCATTAGTTTTTTCTTTGATATGCATTATAGTCCTTTCGTTAAGTTTAGTGAGTCTTTGCATACTTGCAGCCCAACATTACACTTTTTTTCTTTTAGTATTCTCTTTTAGAAAAGGGAGGACATGTCATGTGTCATGCGCATGAGGCAAATAAAAAAGTGTGAAATAACGGATTTGGGCATGTCTCTGGTTAAGGATAACATAAAATTAATTTTAATTATGGGAAACAAAAGAAGTGGAGGGATATGGTTATATTGCTACATCAGACTATATAATAAAGCTTTTGTAAGTTCATTTTATTTAATAATGTTCTTTGGTCTCGTAAGATCGAAGATTCGCACGCTACATCTAATATAATTTCATAAAATAATGGAATTAAATATCTGATTCTTTTTTTTTTGTGTACAAATATCTTTTTTTTTTTTGGGTACAAATATCTGATTCTATGATATTGTAATAGAAAGACATAGAGCTAATGGTTGATAGGTTCCAATCATCCAATTATAAGCAAAATTGTTCTTTTCATCTAGAAACCAAGCCTTTATATTGTCTTCAATCTCTAGTTGCGATTGAAGTGTAGTAAAGAATGTAAAGTAGTCACAAAAATATGGGTAGTGGTTGACGTACAATGTCACTATGATAAAGTGTGTTTGTTTGAATTAGGGGTGAAAAAAGGAAAAAAAATATTACATGCAGAATCATCAGTAATACGAAATATGGATAATTATAAAGTGTTTCAATTTTTTAAAAAGAAAAGCTCATCCCCATCTCATTTTGATGAAAACGTTCAATAAGATGAAGATACAATGTTAGTCCATACCAACCCCACCTACCATGAAACTTTATTTTATGGTTGTTCAAAATGCTCCTCAAAATCGCTCATAAAACCGATCAACTTATTATCTGTTTGAGGTTTACACATAAAAAACTATTGAAAGTTACGATCGTAACCGTTGAACAATTTGAACGACCTATTGAACAATCATCACATTTTTTTTATTGACAGGTCCCAATACCAATTCAAGACTCTTTAACTTTATAACTGAGAAGTGTCATGACTTGGATTATCATGCAACACTTTCTACTCTTTTTTATTTTGGGTAAAGAAAGTGATAAGTAACATTGAAACATACACACAACTATGAGGTCAAGAATGAAAGTGCAACGCACCTAGCAATTTCGGCATTTTTTTTAAGTAGGCTTTACATAAATACTTTCTACTGTTGGGTGTGTTCCTTAATTTTTTTTCTTTTCTATTTTACATTTAATTTTTTTTATGCAAATATTTATACTAAATTGATTTTTTTTTGAACAGTACACGAAGTTTATAAAAATTGATATATGGTCTTGGCTTTAATAAAAAATATCTTCAAGTTCAAAGTCAAAAGCATATCAAGGGATCGTACATTATAGTGTGTAAGTACTAAGTACGGACATTTACTTTGTAAGGCTCGTGTACGTGTATGTCAAAGTCGACACACGGTTCCAAATTATGGAAACAAAATTGTTTAAAAAGTCCCGTAAAAAAATTGTTTAAATCGTATATAACTCAATATTTGCATTAATAATGTTTTACTAATTAAAAGAAAGATGCAACCCAAAGGAGTACCTTTGTGATCTGAGTGAGTTTACATACCTTGAAAACCAAAATTATATTAAAAAATGGAAATAGCTGACAAGCGTTTGCTGGACACCGACCTTAAATATAAATTTTTATGAAAATTTATGTATTCAAGCATTATAAATTATAATATTTGAGTGATTTAAAAAAATAGTGCTCGAGGAACACATCGTAGTAAGATCCAATATGAAAGTAATAAAAAGACAAATATTAATAATCTTCTAGTACAAACATTCATCTAGTATTCTATTTCTTACACTACTTAGCTTGTTTACTTTGTTCTAATACCTCATTTTGAAGAGTATATACTTTACAATGCATTGCTTGCGGCGATAACCATAGATTTGCTGGACTTTCTTTGAATTCTAACCTATTCTTAGTACTTACTCACTAATTCAACCAAGTTATTTGTCTTTTTATTAACCATAGTACGTTGACATTTAATATTTTACCCAAAAATATATCAAATGTTTGACAGTGCCATGCTTCACGAGGAAAGCATGTAATAATAACATAATACAAATTTGGTTTAGTCAAACTAAGACATACATCTATTGACATTAGTATTTCCTCTAAACTAATTTATTAATCATTATAATTTGTGAGTAGATGTGAAATTGAAGGATGGAGCTGGAGCCTTTAGAACTATTTGACATTTTGACTTCTCCTTTGGAATGGAAAGTCTTTAGAATTAGATTACAGTTGGAGTATTCACACTACTGAAAGGTAATTTTCTTTCAATGTGAACTTGAATGAGGTATATCAAATATACACTTTTTTATTACTATGGTATCAAATATACATTTCATAAGGAAAAAGACTGATATTAGCTTTAGACTAATATTATGGGGGACTAATGTTGATTTTTTTTATAAGGTCTAAAAATGAAATTTTGAGATGTAAAGGAATTAAAGAAATTTAATCCGAAAATTAGTATCCATTTTGAAATTTAAGGCTCGTTTGTATTAGATTTAAAAAAATGCTCAAAAGTAATAGAAGTAATAGTTATTTCAAACTCATTTGTTATTATGAGCTAAAAAATAGATTTTGACATGCATCCACTAACTTAAATATTCACTGATAGAGATTTTACATTGTAAAAATCACATATTTTTTCAAACATAATTTTTATGAAAAACTATTTGAAATAACTTCTTATTTTAGACATTTTTTAAATTTTATCATTAAAAAAAATTATAACAATATGATGAAGTATTTAGAATAACATTTTAAGATAAATTAGTCAAATGAATTTTTTCATTTGAAACTTTTCTTAAAAAATTCAATGTTAAAAAAATTATAGCAAAAATACATTACACCATAAAAAACTATTTTATAAAAAGCTATCGGCCTTAGCTATTTTGAGAGGCTAAAATTAATTATTTCAAAATTTACCCTTAAAAAAAGGGCTAAATTTGTAGCACAAATCCATTGATTAATTATAGAAAAATCCTACTTATAGAGAAAACATTGTCCCGAAAATATCATGTCATTTTTTGTTTTTTAAGGAATCATGACATAACAATTGTTACTGTAGCAGGCCCCATCCACTTTTATAATTTTGATTTCATTAGGTTGTTCTTAGTTCATTAGTCATTAAAATAGTTAAGGATGGTCCCCTAACAAAACAATCAGTTAACGATGGTTAAATTTTTAGGTATAAAATTTAAAGAGTTTATAAATATATTTTTAAGAGATTAAATGAATAAGTAATATTTTAAAAAAAGGCAAAATCTCTCTCTCTGTTTTTTTTTTTTTTTTGAGATAGAAGAATCTCCTATTTGTAGTCGGTCATCAAATCCAATTCAATTTTAATAACTCTCAATTAAGATTTCAGACTGTATAATGCCGATGTGGGTTCTCCAACATCAAAGTGAAACAACTCTATCCACCTTCTATGAAGGGTTGCAAAAAATTCACCCTATCATTTGCTCAAAAGTTGGACAAAACACCAAATAAATCCACCAAAACAAGAGATGGCCGTCCTATAAAAAAGATCAAAGACCAACAAAACACCAAGACCTTGATTTGAGTCATTTTCAGGCGCTTCTTGATTTGAGTCTTTTTATATGGGAAAAAGATTGATAGTGCGACAAACTACCCGCGAAAAACAACGAATAGATAGGCACCGTTGGATCTTGCATTAGATTGCACTATTTTTTGACTTTCATGTATTTGAAAAAATAATACCACTGCCCCCCATGATTCGTGTGCCAGTCGCACTGTTATTTCTCGCACCAAGTAGCAACGCTCATACTTCTTTTGACCCTTAAAAAATAACTCTCAAATATAGCAAATATTTATTTGAAACAAATATTCCTACCATATCTAATCGGTCTTAAAGACTTTTTGACCGTGTAACCCAAAAACAAAAAAAAAGACTCCTTGACCGTGGATCAGTAATTTGTTACCTTATCTTTTCTCAACCTGATTCTCCTAGTAACTGAAGTTGAAGCTTTAGCAGACAACATAGACTTGCTTTATTTTTAATTTGGGTACGTAATGAAAACAAAATATTTAATATACAGTGTGAAAACAAAATATAAGGAAAGGAAGATTCTAATGAAGTACAATTCTAAGACATAATATTATTAATTGTATTTTCTTTACTATGTGCTAGGATGAAATGATAAGGTTTTGATAAAAAAAAAAGGATGAAATGAACAGGTCTCGTTTTCTTTGTTCTCACCTTGTACAAAGTTGAATAGTACATAGTCCGCTTTCAGAAATATAGAACTAATATACTAGTATTATATACAAAATCAATTATATTGTACACAAACTAATTTCCACAATTGAATCAATAAGTTTTACTAAATTATGATGAAAAAAAAACTTGTACACGATTAGTTTACTTTTATTTTTTGTTGACAAAACACGATTAGTTTACTTTTATTACATGTTAAACAAAGCCCTCTATAAATGGATAAATTCGGTGGCCACCGTGGATTTGTTTCCTTTTATTCCTGGAAATATTCTTGTCATATTTATCACCTAATTCTTTTATGAGTATGTTGTGATAATTTATCTATTATAGAATTGTTTTTTTTTAAGTGGCATGATAGTTAGAAACTCATCCTTTATAATGAAAAATGGATGTTTGGACTATGAACCTCGACCTTTTATGTATTATACAATATCCTTATCAACTAAGATAAGTTCACAATGACACTTGACTACTCTAGAATTTAAGTGATATATAATATAAATACCCATCACTCATGTCATCCAACAATCAATTACTGATGGATGTAAAGAGATGCTAAATTTCAACCGTAAGTTTTGTTGATCAATAGTGGTGCATAAATTAACAATGGTACATTTTGATTGAGCGTATTCGTAATAGACTCTTTGGTTGGAAGAGTAAAAATATTTTTTTGGGGAGCCGGTTGATTCTCCTAATGTTTGTACCGTCATTTATACCCGTTTATTTTCTTTCCTTCTTCAAAGCTCTCTCATGTATCATTTCTTTTCTTGATTATATTTTTAGCCATTTTTTTGGGAGGTTGTGAGGATTTTAGGAAATTGTTGTGGATTAAATGGGATACTTTATGTTTGCAAAAGGAGAACAAAGGTTTGAGGGTGAGGATGTTGAAGGAGTTTAATTTATCTTTATGGATTTGGAGTGTGTTGGAGGGAAGAGAGTTTGTGGTATAAAGTGCTTTGTGAAAAATATGATGAGAGGGGGGATTCGATTTGGTGTCAAAACTTGAACAAAATTAGAAGGGGTGGTGGAATGTTAGACAAGCGGTGGTTGTTGGATAATATTACTAGGAAAGCAGGGGAAGGATGTCTACATTGTTTTGGAAGGACCGTGGCTTGATGGATCCATTTTAGAAGCTTGTTTTATTAGACTAGACTTTTTGAGTTGACAGACAATAAATCAGTCAATGCTGCAGAGATGCACTTTTTAGGTTAGGAGGTTATTGACGAGGCGTGGAAATGGCGTAGGAGGAGCTGTTTGCGTGGGAGGATGATTTGGTGAGGGAGTGTGTGGATCAATTGTCTCATGTTGTTTTGCACGTTGAAGTGGCAGACCGGTTGGTTTGGAAGCTTCATTCTTCCCAACAGTATACAGTTAGAAGTTGCTTATAATAGCCTGACTGTTGTTGAAGTTGTTCACAATGAAGGTTTCAATCATGTGTTGTGGCTCAAGACGCTACCGCTCAAGGTTAGCATTTTTATGCGTTTGTTCATGAATTGTCTACTAACAAAGGATAATTTGTTTAGGCGACATATTTTGGTGAATGATGATACTTTTTGGTCGGCGGATTGTGGTTTTGTGAAGAGAAATTTCTATGAATTTTTCTTATGAATAGAATGATCTAGTAAAGTTTCATGAATAGAATAATCTATGAAAAGCCGTCAATTTATTTTTCATGGAAATAGTCTATCATTATAAGTGAAATGCATTAAATTTATTCTCATGAAAAGAAACACTTAACCAATGTCTCAAATTTAAATCCAAGATAGAACAACCTTAACAACTTTAGGGATTCTTTGCCGTCAAGTTGGATCAAAATATCAGTCTATAGCACATGCACGCGGTTATCCCATTCATCCCATTCATAAAATAATAACACAAATATTTTCACAGTTGAATAATGAAAGAGGACAAAGATAAAGACAAAAAAATATCATGGACCACTTAACTCGTCGAGGCATTATCGTTAATAATGATGAAACATAAGGGCCATTATTGAAATACAAACTACTTAAATACATCCCAACAGCAAGACAAACAAACTCAATTTCTTCATCACAATTTTTCTCTTCTTCTTAACACTATTTCAAGATTTTGAGCTCTCAATTCAAGACCATTCTTAGACTTGAATTTGCAAGTCTTTGAGTTGCATGTATGTTCCTTTATTGTCTTTAAATTTTCTAAATTCAATATTCTTATATTCTTTCTTCTTATAGTAAGAACATAATTCAAGAAGGATTTTTCACATGTACTAATGTTTCCCTTTAAAAAAAAACATGTACTAATGTTTTCATAATTTGTGAAGTTATTATTGTTTTCATTAAGGTAAAAAAAACATATATATTGTCATGTTTCAATATTCTATGAATCAAACTTAGCTACATAGATTAAAAAAAACATAAACGTAAATTTTTTATTTTATTTTTGTGTGAAGATAAGATGAGCATTGTGTATACTCAAGCTTTCAACTACTCTGAAGGTGGTTCAATGAAGAACACAGAAATGGATTCAAAATTTGGTTACTCACAAACACAACAACATTGTCTCCAAAACAATTCCGGCTTAACGCGGTATCGTTCAGCTCCAAGCTCGTTACTTACAAGCCTTGTAGACACAAACATAGGTTTTTTCAATGATGAAACTTTCAGAAATGATAATCAGCAGCAGCAGCAGCATTATTCTCCCTCTACAAGTTCAGAAATGGAAACCATGTTTACCAATTCTGAATCTTTGTCAGTGAAACAAGAAGAAAAGGATCCTTTTTCACATGGAATACAATACAATGATTACTCTTATGGATCTCAAAATCAGATAAATTATCAAACTCAACATAATCAAGGATTTCCAAATGGTTCTTTAGGTGTTGAAGGAAATGTTTTTGATGGTTCTTCTAATAATTGCTCCAATCTCATTAGGCAAAAGAGTTCTCCTGCTGAGTTTTTCTCCAATTATTCGGTTGATAGTGGTATGTTTTTTTTATCTTACTTGGTAATATCTATTATGGAATATCCTTTTGTGTAATTGTTAGTGCTTTCATTTTTTGCTACATTTCTTTTTTGATAATGCTTGGTATCAAGCTCAAATCTATTATCGGGCCACTCGGATCACACTCCAAGATGTTAGTTTTGGGCGTAATGGTGTTGTGTTAAGAATACCATATTTGATGAGATAAGACCTAACCGTAAAAGAAAAGACCTGATTTTGTAGCGGTGGATTAGGATCAACTAAAAATTTAAGAGGATGTAACTGAAATTTGTGATTTTCTTTTTCTAAGAAAAGTAATTTAGTCATCTAAGAAAAGTAATTTTGTAGGAGTGGATAATACCTGTTCTTATTTTTTATGGAAATTTTAAAATCCATGATCAATATTGACCAACCAAAGCTTGCTTGCTAGTTGTTAACTAGGTTAAAGTCAAGTCAAGTCAGATCCCTATTTTGTGCAGTATTATTGATAATATAGTAAAGCAATTGGGAGTGACTTGAATGGAATATAAGATCTGTTTGCTGACAATTTCCTTGCTAAGAGAGTTGACTATTTTTTTTAAAATAATTTTCAAGAAATTAATTTCCTCCTGATGAATAGACAATTAATTATCTTGGACATTATTAGGCTGGAAGAGAAGAGGGTAAAAATGGGATATTAGGAGAGAATCTGTGAAAAGAAGGCATAAAAATTTCATATGCAAATACTAAAATTTAGTTTAGAAGGATTTTTTTTGTTTGAAATATATGCATATTTTTCTAGGTAGTATATTCTTTTAATGAAAGTTTTTATATTTACTTAACACACGATGGTCTTGAGTCCTAACTCCTAAGGGCAAAAGATCTCTGTTTTCTTCAAGAGAAGCTTGGGAGGGTCTTTGATTGGAGAAAATAGATTAAAAAAAAAATCTCCCTTAACAATACATGTCTTGTTTGGATAAACAACTTAATTAATACCTTATGTATAAACTACTTTTACAACAAAAGATAAAATAATGTTAAATTATTTTTATATAAGAAATAAGTTGATTTTATAAACTATCCTGGAGAGCTTACAAAAATAAGTTGAAAATAGTTTAAAGATATTTCATATGTTGTTTCTTTCTATATGCTTTCTTAAAATGTCTCGCAAATACTTATGTCAATAGAAAAATCAAATAATTTAATTCAAATATGTCTAAGTCTTTCTACTACCATTGAAAAAGTATATTTTACTTTGTAGGGTTCTAAAAAAACTTGTACTAATGGCAGGTTTTGCACCATTAAGAGAGGTAGGAAGTGTAAATGGACAAGCTACTACATCATCTAGTGGATATGGTACTTTGAACTTCTCATCTAGACCATCCTCTTGCTCTATCAAGATGCCACAAATTGTTGAAAATGAACCTGAAGCTCTTCAAGCAAATTGTATTAAAAGTAGAAACATGGGAAATGATAATGGTATCACAAAATGTTACATGCCTAGCTTCACCAATGACTACTGGGATAGTTCTACTTCTACATTCAGTGCTCCAAAAAATGCTACTAATAAGGGTGAATTCATGTTTTCCACTTCAAATGCTTTGGAAAGTCAGGTACATAAGAGAATTGTGTGAATTTCCATTTTAACCAATTGGCCTTTTGTAAAGATTATACTTAGATACGCCTAAGCATGGTTCTTCTTGTTCCTCTCACAAAGAGACAATTAAATTTTAGAATTAAATGCATTTTTGATCCCACTATTTTACCTAAAACAAGATTTTAGTCCTCCCATTCGAAAATCCGGATTTTGATCCCCTCGATTTCACAATTTTTTGCAATTTTGATCCAAAACCAGAATTTTTACTCAAAAAGTTGTGTCTTTTGCCCGAATTTTGAATCTAAAGAGAGTATACAAAACATTATCACTTTCGAGGAGTAAATATCACTGTTTTTTGAGACAAAAGTTGCCAATTTTGGGTAAACAATATGGATTGGGACCAAAATTACGACAATGTGTGAAATTGGGGGACCAAAAACCAAAATTTTGAATCTCATTTTGCTATTTTTTAGTAGAGAATAGTAGGACCAATGTTTGTAGCATTGTACCTTAAACTTTTATCATTGTTGATTAGTGAAAATTTGAGTTGCCAGAATGTAGATTTTGGATACCAAAAACTTGGTTTGACCCATCATTTGAGTCTGCCTAGCTCTTCTTCCAAGATGGCTACTATGGAGAAGTTTTTACACGTTCAAGGATCTGTTCCATGTAAAATTCGTGCCAAAAGAGGCTTTGCCACTCACCCTAGAAGCATTGCAGAGAGGGTAAAAGGCTAACCTTTCTATAATCACAAATTTCATGAATACATTTTGTTGCAATTTAATGAGCTTGTTCATTTATTTTTTTGATTTGCACATTGCAGGAAAGAAGAATAAGAATTAGTGCAAGAATAAAAAAACTTCAAGACCTTTTCCCAAATGCAGATAAGGTAATATACTGCATGTTTGAATTGATAGCGAGTTTAGCAAAATCACGATGACACCCTGCTGTTTGAATTGATAGCGAGTTTAGCAAAATCACGATGACACCCTGCTTTTTGGTTGTGTTTTAAAGCGTAACTTTTACTAAAACCATGGTGGCACACTGTAATGTTATCACACACACACCACCAATCCAAAACTAGCACATAACACATCATATTGTTGGGTGAAGTTTTTATATGCAATTTGTTGACTTGATGATACTACTTCCCTCTTGGCAGCAAACTAGCACTGCTGATATGTTGGATGAAGCAGTTGAGTACATTAAAGAGCTCAGGAAACAACTTAAGGTACTAGAGAAATTTTAACAATTGCAAAAAATTTATTTTTGGAACACACCACATTTAAATTTGATAGGACTTGTGAATTTTAACCGATGGTACGTGTGTTAAAAGTAAGGTGCTAACACTCTTCTAATACAAACATAAAATATTTTCTCCCAAATCAAGCATATCAAAGTGGGACCCAGAGTTCTCCATTTAGAGTAACACTCAATTACATGGATTAATTGATCTTGATCATAGATTTGAAATCGGTTGACAAACATTACACCCTCACTAGAACATTTTAATTAATTTTCATCAATAAATACTTCTTAAAAAATAATCATCTGTAAATGTGTCATGTATTTACCGTGCAGAATCAAAATCCGTCTAAGTGTTCTTCTCATTCGCGCGCGCGCACACACAAATATATATATTTCTCCCACTAAACTCTACATTGTTTGATCAAATATTTTTCTTCATCTTGCAGATACTAACAGAGACTAAGGCAAAGTGCAGTTGTACAAGTAATTAGAAGCAGTTGTCAGACCTGGTGCCTGATGTTTATCCTTGTAGATTACAAAATGAAGAAGGGGTTTGTTTTTAATTTATCTTTTAGTTTTGCGAAAATAATGGCTAGTGTAATTGTATAAAATAATGTTAATATTTGCATAGTTTTGTATGAATTTAGGTCTGATAAATATATATATATTTTTTTTGTTTTCTCTCTAGTTTTTTTATTTTATTTGTTTTCTTGATTCCATTAAGGGTCGTATACTAGACTATCAAATTTAGCAAAAACATTAGTAAGGATGGAAAAAAAATTCGCACCCGCGGATATTCACGGATACCTTATTGGATATCCGTGGATAAAATAAATGAATATTTTAACTACATATTATCTAATGGATATAGATGCAGATTTGATGGTATCCTCCCCGCAGATAGTTGTATCCGTTATTAAACTAAGCAAATTACATAAATAACCTTACTATCATTTCAATTTCAGTATAAAAAACATTAATAATAGACAATATCATTACATGACACTTTAATTCTCCTCTAAAACAAGAAACTTTAATTTAATTATGTTTTTGTTGAATCCAATAACTTTGTTTTTGCTAAATGTGTATAACTTATTTTTAGGTAAAACTCATTTTTATGAAATTTTGTTTTTGTTTAGATTTGAGAAGATTCTTATAATTTTCAACAAGAAGAGAAAATAAAAACAAAATTTCATAAAAAGAAGTTTTTACCTAAAGAAAATAAAAACATAAACAGAATGTGTAGTGAATATGAGAAAATTTCACCTTTAGGATCTACTAGTGGGATACACACCTTCCAAATTAATATTTTTACTTTAAAGTGATGAAATGAAAGCTAGAAGATGATACTAGTTTAGGAGGCTAAGGAAGGTGACTAATTCATATTTAGTTGCTAGCTTGTATAGTGGAATATTTTTGGTTTGCTTGTGAGTAACTTAAGCCAAGGGTGTAGGTATTTATAGTGAAAGTGGAGGAGTATAAAGTTCATCTCATGGTTAAAATTAGTGCAAAGCGTCATTCAATTAAGCTGGCCATGTAATTATTAAGATAAGATCAAATTTATTATTGGATAGATTCATTGCACATATTCAAGATTTTGCTCCTTCTCCTGGTTCAATTTTACATATTAAAGAACTAGAGGATATTGACTCTATTGCCAAGACCATGAGATACCTAGCAGAAAACCCTGAAGTATATAATCAATTATTGTTAAAACTACCAAGCTTAGCACGGTTTGGAATTATTGTTTTGTGACAAATTTTCTACAAAAAAAGTCTTATATTTGAAGCAATCTTCGTTAAAGCTAGTCTTCGAATATTTGAAGCAATCTTTGCAAATAAGATTTAATTCAATATGCGAATAAGTTTTAAATTTGAGGGTGATATTTCCACACAAGTTTTAAATTGAGGAGGGTATTTGCCTATTTTTATAATCACACAGATTTTAAACAAATAAAAAGCAAAGCAAAACAAAAATAAAATAGTCAATTACGCCCTATGATGTGACATAACGTTCCGTTTACGTGGAGGTGCCACTTGCACAGTTAACTGCTACATCATAGTGTTTAACAGAAAAATAAACGGAAGGGTGTAATTGACTAACGTTTAACAATTTCAGGGGTTTTTGAAGTTTCTTAAAACTCGGGAATTTTTTTTTTGTCAAAAGTTACAATTTCAAGGTTTTTTTTGCCTATTCACTCGAATGATATGGTTGTGTGTTGAAACACTAATTTTAAATTTCGTGAAAAAAGTTATGTTTAGAAGAGTTTCTCAACACCCTATAATCTTAGAGGTCCCTAGGAAAATTAAGTTAGAGTGTTGAAGAAGATTACGAGTTTCAAAATTCTTATCATACTTACACGTTAGACTATTACTTTTTTCATCCTATGAGGTACTCACGCGCCCGACAAAAATTTCCAAAATGCCCTTCAAATTATAAAATCCAACAAAAGACGAAACACACTTCAGATTATAAATTCCAAACATATTCAATATATAAAAGAAAAATCGCCCCTCCCATTTATAGTTTTATAGTTTAAACTTTCTCTCTCTCTCTCTCTCTCTCTCTCTCTCTCTCTCTCTCTCTCTCTCTCTCTCCCCCTCCCTCCCTCCCTCTCCCTCTCTTATCATAAAATCTGAACCATGATGTTTACACGCCATGATGTTTGTACCGCTCAAGGGTATGTCTGCACCAGACATGTACAAACACCATCTGGATCTGGCGAGTGTTTTCATGTCCCCATATGCTGAGTATCATGTTATATGCCTGTTTGAGCAGGTTAGCCTTTACTCTGGGTGGCTCAGATATGGTACCCGCAAGGTGAGATATCTATTGGAGCGGGTGCTTCGCCAGTTTGGGTACACGCAAACCATCCCCAGATCTACACTTGAGAGTGCCCCTGTTGAGATGGCCTTAAGTGAGATCAGCTACCGTTATGCGCACAATGTTGATCATGTGTTGAGAGCTCTCATCCACGCATGATTCTTCCAAAAGGAGGATCAGGTGCCGAGGCCACCAGAGCAAGAGGCTCTTGATGAGATAGCTACTGAGGAGGATGGATATCAGGGGTACTTGGAGCTGTCCAGATTGACCCGTATCAGAGACCATGTGTATGTTGCGATGTCCAGTGGTGTGATTGCCCAAGGCTCTCCTGAACGGGTTCATTTGGAAGAAGTCTTCAGAGAGGTTCGTGGAGGACGAGTATACCGACATAGGCTTAATATTGAGGGTGGCAGGGGTTCCAGGGTTGGCAGAGGCAGGGGAACGGGAAGGGGAAGGGCCTGATTTTATCTTATTGTCATGTAACCTCGGGATAATTTCTATTTTTATTTTGGTGTCCTAACATTTGGTTTGTAACATTTGGAATATTTGTGTTTTTAATTTAATGTTTGAAATTTGTGTTGTGTTGTTAATTTAATGTTTGGAATTTGTGTTGCAATATTTTTGTTGTTCAATGCATGTTTACGTCGTTTAGAAGCAATTTAAAGCGCAAAATGCATGTTTCAGCCAAAAAGATCACTTCTGTTTGTGTTGATGCACTTCAGATTATATAATTCAAAATTTTTATTAGATATTTTGGATTATAAAATCTGAAACACCCTTTTTCCCTCCAATTGTTGACTTTTCGGGGGTGTTTGACACGTTTCGAATTTTATAATCAAAATTGGCTTAAATGTTTTCGGAATATAAAATCAGAACCTATCTTATGCATTACAGCTTCAAAATTCTCCAGGGTGCTTCATGTTACAAATTTTTTGTAAATTTTCGGATTATATAATTCAAACGTAGTTCGGATTATATAATCCGAATAAAGGGTATTTTGAAAAAAAATAAGGCGTGCGAGAATACGATAGGATGAGAAAAGTAATACT
This sequence comes from Medicago sativa, assembly GCF_051527215.1. Classification (NCBI taxonomy): domain Eukaryota; kingdom Viridiplantae; phylum Streptophyta; class Magnoliopsida; order Fabales; family Fabaceae; genus Medicago; species Medicago sativa. The sequence continues at coordinate 28,609,636 of NC_140756.1, read as the reverse complement.
CTACACGTTATATGCTATCAGATCTGTCAATCTGAACAAATCTATTTCGGATTCACCGATCTAGTAGGGGTAAAACAAGAATATCTAGGGCCCTATGAGAATATACTAACAATACATATCAAATAGAATTACCTCATAAAGGAAATCTCTGAGAAACAAAAATAAAGAACTTTTGCAAATGAGGAGATACTAACAAATCGACTTTCAATGGAAATTAATTCAACAATAATTATTTATTTTCATTAGAATAAAACTTTGCTTAACAACAATTATCTTTTTCATTTCTAACAATTATATGGACTTGTCTAATACGGACCTTTCCAAAAAGTAGTAGGATCTTTATCATTTTTAGTAAAATAGTGAATTTTTGTATAACAATAAAAATAAGGAAGAGATGTAATATTTCATTAAAATTTACTAAAATTGGTAGGGATCCACATTTGGGCTCTTTTAGAGGTTCATATTAGATGAAACTAAATTATATAGTTAAATTTATGGTTAAAAATGTTTTTGTTTTCCATAAATATTTCAACATTTCGGTTTAGTTTTTCTAAAAAATTTCTTCGATTTTTGGTCACAAAATTTTTTCTTCCATAAATATTATGTTGAGTTGATGATTAATGAGTTGTGATGCGTTGATATATTTATTTAACCATCAACTAAAATCTGTATTCAATGTAATTAACCATTAAGCTGCATAATTATGTTCAATCTAAATGAAATATTCAATGGTTCATTGAATATTAATTCTTTGGTGACAAACCGCATAATTTTGTTCAATAGTATAATGTAAACTCTATTATTCAGCTTCTAAACAAAGTAAAGTATTATTCTCTGTGATGGATGAAAGCAAAAAAGACTACTTTTGTATTTGGTGATCATTGGATATTAATTTTAAAATTAAATAGTGTTATTTCTTCCATAAATATTACTCCCTCCGTCCTTTTTGAAAAAAAAATTATCCTTTTTTATAAAACATCTTTTCTATTTTCTTCAATGAGAAATAAATAGCATGTTGAAAACATAAACTAACTCTTTCTCTTAGATGATAAAATTGTAAAAACAATAGTGATTACAAACAACTTTAATACAAATACTATCTCCGTCCTTAATTATAGGATCTTTTTGAGAAAAACACAGGAATTAAAAAATTGATTTTTGAATTAATTTTCTTTACAATTGTTATTGTTTTACATGTTTACCCTTTAGGAGAGAGAATTAGTTAATGTTTTCATAGAGTATTTATTATATATTGTAGAAAAATATGCAGCATAAATAGGGATATAGTGATAAAGAAATAATTATTGTACATTGAAATTTGAAAGGAGTCTTATAAAAAGGGACAAAAAAATAACATAAAAGAGTCTTATAATTAAGGACGAAGGTGGTATCAATTTTCTTATTTCCTGTGATTTTGTCAAAATGGTCTTATATTTATTGACAAAGATAGTAATATTTATGAAAGAAATAACACTATTTAATTTTAAAATTAATAAAAGTAATGTCTTATTAACCATCAATTAAATGTAATTAACCATTGAACTGCATTAATCACCGGTTGTTGTATAAATTTGTGCCAAAATATCACTTCTCTAAAAAATAAAATTGGTTCACCTCCTCAATTTCGGTTGCAATAATCATACAAAACATACTATTAAGATAATAATATGTTCCTTAAACAAAAGATAATAATATGTATTAAGAAATCTCCAAATGTTTTTCTTAGACAAAATCAACAAATGTTATATTTAAGAAATATAATAAAAAATAAAATCTTTTAGAATTTGTTAAAATTTTCTAATTTCAAAATAAAACCAGACAGAATTTACAAAATAAAAGAAATTTCTTTTAATGATTATCCAAATAAAATTAATATTCAATGACAAACTAAAATAAGAACTAAATTCATATCAAATCAATTTTCAAAAACAAAGCAAAGACAACCAATAGTAATTTTATTCCATAAAAAGAAAAAAATATGGTTCAAAAGGAAGAACGTGGTAAAAATGGTCAGTCAAATTCTCAATAAATATTAATAATCGACAAAGTTGATGAATACTTTCTTCTACTAATAAGATGTTTAAAAAAAAATGTTTAAAAAATTCCACTATAAAGTCTTATGATTATGTTGAATACTTTGCACCACATTACATACTCAATAGTGCAAAGAAAATGCAGTCACTACAACTCTTTGTTTTCTTTTTAATATTTGTATTACTTGCTATTGATGTTTGTGAATCACAAGATTGTAGCAGTCCTTTCAAGACCATTACGGTTAGTAAATCAGGCGTAGCAAATTTCCAAACAATTCAAAGTTCCATTGATTCTGTCCCTGAAGGAAATTCTCAATGGATTCACATCCAAATTTCCCCTGGTGTTTATAGGTATATTTCTCCTTTCCAACTGTAAATTTATATAACATGGTTATTGTACATTGCTTTATTTTTGAAATTCAAGTCAAACTTTATTTACCTCTAGTCGAATTCTAGATTAAACATAATCGCTTTTCTATGTGAAACCAGAGGATTAACATTCAAACACGTGAGACATCGCAGTAATTTTTCATAAACATTGTGTTTGACACTTATAGGTGGTGGTCGAACCCTTTTATTTGTCTGGGCATCTACTAACTGCTTTTTGTTTGTATGACTGACATTGTGTTTCTTTAGTAGTTTTTTTGGGACACCTTGTTCTATTGTGACTTCTTGTTTGTGGTTATAAAATCCATTTTTGCTTGTTAAATTTTTTTTCTTCATAAACGTAGTGATGATATATATTTTATTAAAGATTAGTTTAATGAAAAATAAGTTAATTTTGATAAAGTGTATCTGTAGAAGAATGTTTTGCATTATCAACAAATCGCATTCAACCATAACTCTAGAAATAGCTTATACTAAAGTAAAAGGTTTTTAATTGTAAGACGATCATGAATGTCAATGTAAAAAAATATTATACTTTTTTGACCAAGAAATATTTATAATATTCTTCTTTATTTTTTGAGTAAATTTATAATATTCTTCTTGGTACAGTTGATTGATGCAAATTGCATTATATTGTTTGTGCAATGTTCAGAGAGCAAATCTTAATTCCCATGAGCAAACCATGCATTTATCTTGAAGGAGCTGGTAGCAGTTCAACGAGTATTGAATGGAGTACACATGAGGATGCTACTTTCGTATCAAAAGCAAATAATACAGTTGCAAAGGGCATTACTTTCACGGTAGATATTTATGTTAAATAACTTTTTGGGTTAAATACATTTTTGATTCCTCTATTTTTAAAAGAGTTTGTTTAACATGAGCAAAAATGGTTTTTCTATCATGTGCAAAATTTCTATTTTAAACTTCTTAATATGTGTAAATTTGCATATGATAGAAAAACTATTTTTTTAAAATAATGAAGTTTTGGTCTCATCATTTTAAAAGTAAGGTTTTTGAACACATTTATGAGCTTTGGTCCCCCATCCCATTTTAGGGTCAATTTGGATGACGTGGCAGCACCTAGGTGGATAAACTTAGTTTCATGTCATTATTATTTTGTTTTATTCAATAATTAGTATTTTTTTTTAAAATTTAATTATTATTTCTTAAAAAAAATTAATTATTAAAATAATTAATTAAAATATTATTTTGATTCAAAATATAATTGTATTTTACAAACTGATATATTATTTTAATAGAGACAAAATTGATTTTTAATATAAAAGGATCAAAACTTCATTATAATTTTTTTTAAATCGTAGAAAAAAGTACATTTAAACCTAATTTTTTTCTGGCATAAGTATTGTTGAATTTTACATTTTTTTTAAGGGAAAATGTTACATAGAATTCATTTTTTGTACTCTATATGTTCGCAGAATACATTGAACAACCCAATATTATCAGAGGTCAATAACATCATACCAGCCAAAGCTTTTCGAATCTATGCAGATAAATGTGCTTTCTTTAGTTGTGCTTTTCTAGGGGTACAAGATACCTTATGTGATGACTATGGTCGCCATTACTACAATAATTGTTACATCCAAGGTGGAACCGATTTCATATATGGGGATGGTCAGTCCCTCTTTGAGGTAAAATAAAATAGATTTCACATTCCTATATTTTTATTTTTCTTTTACAAATTTTCATATATTTCTTATATACTATTTAGTGTTTTAAGTAGTTTTCTAGAAAAAAAATTAATTAATCACAAGTACTTTTTCCGGTCTCCTTTATAAACAAAAGATAAAATGAAATAAAAATAAAATTATAAGCAATTATCAACTAAAAAAGTACTTGTGAGAGTTACTTGTAAGCAGTTTTTGTTGAAAATTTATTTTTCAATAGAGCATTGCTATTTAACGCGAGAAATTTTGTCCCAAGCCATTCACGATACACGGTTTAGACAATAGCATTTCGCCTTGGCCGGCAAACACGGATGTCGTGTTTTTTTTTATTTAGAAGATACCATGTATTAAATAGTTAAAATTTCTTAAGTTTATTTTCGCTTTAACCAACAATTCCCTTTTTGTTGGAACACTAGTTAATTCTAGTGAAGAAAATTGGAAAGAAAAACACTATGAAAAAAACTAGTGTGTGGGTGTGACTTAAAAATGTCCCACATTGAAGGGTCACCCCAACTAGTAAGTGTTTATATATGGGCAAAGTGACCTCCAAGGGTGTGCCCTTGGGGTACCCAATTTTGTGAACGGGTGAACGCTTACAAAATATATATATCGTGGGTTAAAGAATAAAAAATGATATATATATTTCACTTGAAAATGTTAAATTAATTAATTAATTAATTAATTAATTTAATCATTATCCGTAAGCGCTACGCGTAACAAATAAATTTGTTACGACCCGACCCGATCCAAAAGCATATCCAGAAACTTCCGGATATATCCAATTAAGAAACAAAACGCGTTTGCTTAAGGATTAAGCATACTTAATCCCCAAGTCACTCGTTTTTTGTTACAAACTCTCCCTATAAAAGGAGAGCTCGCCCCATTTGATTCTACACACCGAAAATTCACAGTCGATGCTTCCTGTGTTTTTTCCTCTCTTCTCCCTCCGACTTGTTTTTAACAAGTTTCTTCTGCTTCTACTCCTTTCTGTCCCTTCGGTATTAAGAGTGTTCTTAAGACCATAGTCCCTTGGTCTTAAGTTCATAGTCCCTTCGATAATATATGATTCTTCGGAATATAGAGTACTATTAAGATCATATTAAAGAATGATCTTAACAGTATATATATATATTATTTTAAAGAGAAATGGTGGTATCACCATATTTGAGTGGTCGTAGTGCCATGTTCATGTTTTGGAGAAGTTAGAATGGTGGTAACACCATATTTGAGTGGTCTCAGCACCATAATAGAATGGTAATAATACCATATTAATTTGAACGGTTTCGAATAGAGTAGTTACGTACCGTATCGAGTGGCTTCGATCAAACGATTGAGCCATATTTTGAGGGTGTAATTCTCGAACGATTTTTCTACAGTGCAGTAGTTAATCGAACAGTTGTAGCTGGGCTTGTTTTATCCTGGAGGCGGCGTGGTTGATAGTCTACCTTGCACAACTTTGGGTAGTGCCACGAAACGTCTTAAAGAGAGCGACCTGGTCGTGACTCAACCTAGTAACAACTTCGGTAGATGATAGAATTTGGAAATTCAAATTTAACAGTTTGGAAATCCAAAAAACAACAATTTTAAGACGTTTCTATATGCTATGTCTACCGAAGAAGTTACATATTGAGGTTAAATACATTAAGGATAAATCAAGCTATAGAATTGCATCTTTCGACTGAAACAATGAAGTATTTGTTGTTTCTAATAACAACGCTAAAATTCACCGAAGAGCAATGTTGTTATTATTTGACATTAGAAGCCATGTTCGGCAAGGCTTGTTTACTTTAAATATTGAATCAGAACACGTTGCTATTGAAAAAGTCAGCACTTGCAGCAATCCTATATTGGTGACTATTTAAGATTGGATGCTAATGGACAAACGATTTCTAAAGATGGAATTGCTTGGCATTCATTCGGTTGTCACTTTAAGTGGAATTGCTTTGTACTACATTGAAATAACAATTTGAAAAAATGCGCAGATTTAATATTCTTAAATTTGTGTCCTTGGTTAATTGGTTGAAGGAACTAACATGATTTTAGTTCAAAGGGAGTGCTAAAATTCGGAAGTTAGTTACTCTAAATAACAGAAAGAATCTGAATTTCAGATTTCTATTGAATAAGACTGAGTTGACTCAGACTTAAAGAGAGACTTGTGTACCATGCACTCTTGTGGAAAAAGATTGCACTTTGATGGTATGTTAAAAATTAAATTCTCCTTCTATGTTATTAGTTGTGTGATTTTAATATTTGACATATCAAAATTGATCACGAACGAGTGTTTAATTTTAAAACTTGAGTAACTTGGACTTAATTCCAAAGTTATATAATTAAACAATTTTATTTATTGCAGTCAAGATATATGAATCAAAAGTTCATATAAATTAGAATTTAGAGGATATGAATCTCTAAACATAATGATATGTGTTAATTTGATGACACATAAAATAGAAATGATAAAATAATATTTTTATCATATTTATTGATGACTGTGAACTTTGAAAAAAATAAAATTGATATGCTTGAATGTTCAATTTTTTATAACGAAAATTGAAATTTATAGAGTACCCAAGTCTAAAGACAAAAATTCTAATTAAGAAATTTTTGAAGAAAAGACAATCCAACTTGTCTTATTTTTGAACTTGGGATTGTCTGGACTATATTTAGATCCTGGACCCCAAGAGAGTTGAACTCACTAGTAGAGCCTATGAATATGTATTCATCAGGTATGCGATAAATAACGAAACATATAGGTTTTATGACCTAAATGTTAAAGAGATCATAGAATTTAAAAGATGTCGAATTCTATGTAAATATATACCCCTTTAACTAAAGAATAGTGGGGGCACTAGTGGGGGCTCTAATGGGAGCACGACATTAGTGGGGGCAAATTAAATTTCCCTTTTTAAAAATTAAGAACTAGTGGGGGCAATAAATCTGATCACATTCATGTTATCAGAAACAGTTATGAAAACATCGTACAAGATGTTATAGAACCTCAAGGAGGTAAGAAAGCTAAAATTGCTAAAGAGTATGAACTTGGTTTATACAATGGAAGAAGATCCATTAAGCCTTAAAAAGCTATATCCTTAATGGATGCTGAATTATGGCAAGAAAGAATAAACGATGAAATGGATTTTCTAGAGTCTAACAAAACATGAAACTTAGTTGACTTGTCTCATAGTTGCAAAACCAATCGGTTGTATTTGGATTTTTGAAAAAAAAAAGGAACTAAAACCTGATGGTACGGTTGATGAATACAAGGCTTTCCTTGTAGTCAAAGGTTTTAGACAAAGAGAAAAATATAGACTTCTTCGACATTCATTCACCAGTCACGAAAATCATATCCATAAGAGTACTAGTCCCTTTAGCCGCCATTTATAACTCGATAGTACTCCAAATGGATGCGAAAGTTGTCTTTTTATGGTGAACTAGAAGAACAAGTCTAAATGGAACAACCTGAAAATTTTTGCAATTCATGGACAAGAAAACAAGGTCTGTAAGTTAGATAATTATTTGAATGGTCTAAAATAAACTCCTGAGGAATGGCATGAAAAATTTGACATTCTAATGTTATCGAATGAGTATAAAGTGAATGAAAGTGACAAATAATATTTGCACGATCATATGTCTCTATGAAGACGACTTGCTCATATTTCATTTAAAGATTCATGTTATGAATTATGTGAAATCATTGTTTATCAACAACATTGATAAGAAAGACCTAAATAAAAATTGAAGTAATTCTTGGTTTCAAGATTACTAGATCAGAAAAGATAACTTTTTTGATAAATCTCACAAAGTTGAGAAGATCTTAAAGAAATGTAATTATTTCACCGTAAACTTGCAATCACATATTATGATCCAAGTGTAAGAACACTTGAGATGGAAAAACAGAATATACGAGCATCATTGGTAGCACTTAGGTATGCCACTGAATGTATTAGATCCGACATTGTCGATGTCGTGAAACTCTTGTGCAAGTTTACTAGTAGACGGATGAGAAGCATTGCCATGCTATAGAAAGAGTCATGAGGTGCCTTAAGAAGAATGTGACTCTAAGATTACTTCACTAGGAGTAACATATTGTACTTAAATGGTACAATATATAGAATTGAACATCTTTTAGATGAATATTTAGTGACTAGTGTTTGCACATTGAGCATCACTAGAGGAGTTGTTTGTTAAAACAAATGATATTGACTCAGTCCACTATGGAATGAATCTGAGATGAGAACACTAGAGAAAACTAGTGAAGAAGCAAGTTGGCTAAGATCCTTGCTAGCTGAAATCCCTTTATGGGAGAAACCGTTACCGGCTATGTTAATTCATTGCGATAGTACCGCGGCTCCTGCAAAGATTAAGAATCGTTATTACAATGGTAAGAGACGACAGATAAGGCGAAAACATAGCACGATTAGAGAGTGTATCTCTAAATGGAGCGGTTATAGTTGATTTTGTACGTACGAATGAAAACTTAGCTGATCCTTTGACGAAAGGACTTAATAGAGAGAAAGTCCAAGAAACATCCAGTAGGATGGGACTAATGCCTATAGCCCACAAGCGATGGTAACCCGACCTACATGACTGGAGATCCCAAGAAATAGGTTCAATGGGTAAAAACAAGTCATGAAGTGGTAGAACATGCTATGAGAGAAAGAATATAGAAAGCATGATCCTGCAGCGAAAGAAGGATGAGGTAATAGTAACTCTTAATGAGATCTATACTCTATGTTGAGTGGGGTACACAGCTACAGGAGTACCCTTGATAGACTCACCTATACGAATGTGGAACTTAGGCCGGTCCTATGGAATTTCGAGGCAGAATTCCTAGAGCATTCGTTAAAACCGGGATACACGTGCAGGGCCTTAAAACGCACGGGCTTTTAGAATACACCTATGAAAAGGTTTGTGTGTGGATTCTATGTCTGAGATAGAGTTCAATGCTGTAAGCAACTCTTGTTAAATCAGAATACCTTCCACTATGCTAAGGTTCAAGTTGTTGGCGACACCTTTGTATATTAGCAAATCTTATGGAAACGTTTTACGTTATTTCTCGAAACCATTTTGAAGTCAAGTGGGGGATTGTTGGAACACTAGTTAATTCTAGTGAAGAAAATTGGAAAGAAAAACACTATGAAAAAAACTAGTGTGTGGGTGTGACTTAAAAATGTCCCACATTGAAGGGTCACCCCAACTAGTAAGTGTTTATATAGGGGCAAAGTGACCTCCAAGGGTGTGCCCTTGGGGTACCCAATTTTGTGAACGGGTGAACGCTTACAAAATATATATATCGTGGGTTAAAGAATAAAAAATGATATATATATTTCACTTGAAAATGTTAAATTAATTAATTAATTAATTTAATCATTATCCGTAAGCGCTACGCGTAACAAATAAATTTGTTACGACCCGACCCGATCCAAAAGCATATCCAGAAACTTCCGGATATATCCAATTAAGAAACAAAACGCGTTTGCTTAAGGATTAAGCAGACTTAATCCCCAAGTCACTCGTTTTTTGTTACAAACTCTCCCTATAAAAGGAGAGCTCGCCCCATTTGATTCTACACACCGAAAATTCACAGTCGATGCTTCCTGTGTTTTTTCCTCTCTTCTCCCTCCGACTTGTTTTTAACAAGTTTCTTCTGCTTCTACTCCTTTCTGTCCCTTCGGTATTAAGAGTGTTCTTAAGACCATAGTCCCTTGGTCTTAAGTTCATAGTCCCTTCGATAATATATGATTCTTCGGAATATAGAGTACTATTAAGATCATATTAAAGAATGATCTTAACAGTATATATATATATTATTTTAAAGAGAAATGGTGGTATCACCATATTTGAGTGGTCGTAGTGCCATGTTCATGTTTTGGAGAAGTTAGAATGGTGGTAACACCATATTTGAGTGGTCTCAGCACCATAATAGAATGGTAATAATACCATATTAATTTGAACGGTTTCGAATAGAGCGGTTACGTACCGTATCGAGTGGCTTCGATCAAACGATTGAGCCATATTTTGAGTGTGTAATTCTCGAACGATTTTTCTACAGTGCAGTAGTTAATCGAACAGTTGTAGCTGGGCTTGTTTTATCCTGGAGGCGGCGTGGTTGATAGTCTACCTTGCACAACTTTGGGTAGTGCCACAAAACGTCTTAAAGAGAGCGACCTGGTCGTGACTCAACCTAGTAACAACTTCGGTAGATGATAGAATTTGGAAATTCAAATTTAACAGTTTGGAAATCCAAAAAAACAACACTTTTCAATATCAATCTTTCAGCAATAAAAAATTATCATCAGAGAGTACTTTTGAGAGTGCATCTTTTCTATGAGTTCAAAATGATTAATTATATTTAACTAATTTTCTAATAAATATGAAATTAGTTACCCTTGCTTATTTGAAGCCGGATGCCATCTAATTTGGTTGTAAATTTGCAGGCAAGTACAATATTTTTTTCAATGGGGAAAAATGGTCCCAAAAGAGATGGGGTTATTACAGCACATCAAAGGGATTCACCAAATGATCCAAGTGGGTTTGTGTTTAAAAATTGTAACATAAGTGGGACAGGAGGAAAGGTTCAACTTGGAAGGGCAATGGGTGCTTATGCAAGAGTTATCATAACTGATTCATACTTATCAGATGTTGTTAGAGCTGAGGGTTGGAATCCTAGAGCCTATGTTGGCCATGAGTAAGATATTATTACATTTTTTTTCGTACATATTTATAAGTTACAAGTGACCTTTCAAATTAACACCTATGAAGCACGGACACTCCTTGAATTAGGCGTGTTCCGGTGTCGGACACGCGTCAGTGTCCGACACGACGCCAATAATTACACTATATTATATCATTTTCTCAAATTATTTTCCGTGTCGGCGTGTCAGTGTCCGTGTCGTGCTCGATGTCCGTGTTCGTGCTTCTTAGATTAACACTATCTCACATTGATCATGTGTTAAATAAACTTAACTGCAGAGCAAACCTTACTTTTGTGGAGGAGGGATGTAGAGGACCTGGAGCAAACAAATCTAAGCGTGTGAAATGGATGAAACACTTGAGTCAACCTGAACTTAATCAATTCTTGAATATTTCTTTTATTGATGAAGAAGGGTGGATTTCAAAATTGCCAACAACTGTATTCAGTTGAATGTTTGATACATTGAATGAACAAAATAATTGGTTTTGTGATTGTTGAAGTATCAATAGAGGTACAATGATGAAGAGAGAGTTACTTGCGGTTGCTTCTGTTGCAAGTCATCGTAGTAATCAACAGTTAGTTTCTTGAAGTTAGTTGGAAGACGAATGTAAACAATTAGGTGATTTTGTGTAGTGTTCATAATTTGAATTGAAAGCTAGTTTTCATAATTTGTGCCTATGTAAGAATATATTGTGCTTCAATATGAATTGAGTTGAATAACAATCTCGAAAAGCTTTTCATAATTTTCCTTCTCTTTCTTTCATTTTCTGTGAGAGTTCATTTCTTTGTTATGAAGGGTAAGAATTATCATTCTTGGTCGTGAAGGCGATCATTATGAAGAACAAACTTCGATCAATAGCTTGTGGTCTTTCGGCAAGGTTTTAAATAATGGTCACGGTCGCGTATAGGATTTCACGATTTCGGCTGTTATGAATGTTGCGTTACGGATTGCGGTTGTCACGGTGTGAATTAATCACAACATTACATGACTCTTAAATAACGATAGTAAGGTAAAAAACTTCAACTAAAGATAGATTTGAAGTTCTAAACTAGATAAGGAGATAACATTATGTAACTTATGATCAAATATGTAATAAAAATATGATTTTAATCTATCTCAATTGAAAAAATATATCCTGATTATGTGTCTATTGTCTTGAACAACATTTTTTGCCGCCGTAACAATGTTTCGTCGCGGTTGTAACGGCGTATCGTCGTGATTTTTGATCACTCTGCGAAAACGGTGAAAAACGGTTACGTTGGCTACCTATACCTTTTTGTAGCGGCCTTTTTCTCGATATTGGACCGTTTTTTAAAAACCTTCCCACAACCTATACTACCTATGAAGCAGAGACTCCAACACAAACATTTTACACGACACAAGCACGGACACATTGACATTGTTATTAAAAAATAAAATAGAACACCGGCACAATGCGCTCACACGTGTGTACGCATCTAAATTAAGCAATTTATCCAACTTATGTCTTTAATCCCTCAGTGATCATCATTGCTTCAACACATTTTAATTCTTGTCTGAGGAGATTCTGAGCAAAGAAAAAACAAATATTTTGAGGCACTTGTTGAAGTTGTCCGACATGTGTCGTATGTGTATCATACGAGTGTCAAAAATTGATCCAAGAAGTGTTGAAGCTAAGATTTTTTTATTTTGGGAGACTTGTTCAAGTTTTATGGCACGTGTTGTACGAGTGGCATCCGAGTGTTGGACATTAACGCATGTCGGACATTACAACACGCCTTATCCTAATGGTGTCTATACTTCATATGATGTGATTGAAGGTTATGGAGATAATAATGATCTTCCTTGGATGCTATTTGTGGATGGATATTTCATGAAAATATTGATGACCAATGTCTTGAATCTTGATGCACTTAACTGAATGATGTATGTGTTTAAAGATGGTATGTTGTTGAATAACCAACTACCAAGCCAAATGCTTGAGATTCTATGCAAAAAGAGGGTGTTGACTTGGCATATTCTTACAACAATTATCATAATTTGGGTAGATGTCAACATTTTGAAATGGTGTCGATCTCATTCAAATATCATATACTATTTCATATACTTGATTCAATTCTCTCAATACACATTCCATCCAATGTTATATCTTGAAGGAGACAATTAGTTTGAAACACATTTAAAAGAAACGAATCAAATATCGGGAAGAGTTCAATACTAATTAAATAAACATGATTGTTGGGAAAACGTCACATACACTTGGAATAGGTCTATTTGATGTCATGTATCCCCTCGTCAATCTATTGTTTAATGAAAGACATTGTCATTCAAGATGCCTCAAAAACACTAGGATGAGCCACAAATATTGCCGCTCATAACATTTGTGAAGGTTGATTCGCCTTATCCTAATGATCTTTTAGATGCTAATGATGGTGGTTGATCCATACTCTTAAGACTCTTTTCAAACCTCAAGTGCATACGTCAAACGTAATCTTGATATGGAGAGCTGAATTTTTAAATGGTAAAGATCATATTGTCCCACTTGGCGTGCCAAATTTATTGATAAAGCAAGAACTTAGTTGAGGTATCAGTGGAAGGCCTCAACGTCCTTGTGAGCTTAGCTCAGTTGGTATGGATAAATGCATAATATATGCAAGGTCCGGGGTTCAAACCCCGGCCACCACCAAAAAAAAGTGGAAGGCCTCAACAGTGATTCTCTTTTCTTCAAGTGACTAACGACGAAGAATGAACTTTATTCTTCAATTGAAGGCTCATTAACTACTCCAGTAGAGTATTAAGTACATTTGTTTGGGTTGTTTGATAATATACTACAAAATGCTAAAAAAAGATAGGATAAAGGTAGATTGATAAATAGATAAAAATTACAAAAAATAGTTGTGTTTGATTGGATGTGTCAATTACAATGTACACAGTGAATATTTATAAGCAAAAATTATCCCTGCTAGCCAAACGATATGGCCTACAGGCCCGACCCTTGCTCGGATAATTTCCAGGTAGTGCGTTAGTTTTCCTCTTTGAGGGTTCTTGGCACTCCATGTTCGACTCTCAACTTCCTCCTTCACATCATGATGTTGACAAGATCCTTGGTGGACAACTCTCCCTATGAATGTGATTCGTCTCTAATCACCCTTTGCGGTTAGTGGCGATATAAATATGGAACATGGGTTTTAAACATGATTGTCCAGTCCTACTAAAGTTTGACTAAGCCTGGGATCCTCAAGACCTGCATACTTAGTCAGTACACTTAGGAACAAATTAACTTTCCTTCACTCTATAGTCCTAGCTTTTACCTAACCTTCTAACGGTTGGAAGAATTCTCGCATAAACCTTAGCCAGCTATATGTCGATGTCGACTAACATGATGATTATTTTTTAGGTGGAATCAATTTGAAATTTAGGAATTTTTTTTATTTTTTTAATAAAATTTGGGAAGTTTATATTATGAAAAGGAAAGTAATAATGTTGTAAGTAATTGTGTGTAACTAATGGTGATTTTGAATCATTTTGCATTGAAGTGATATAATATAATTTATAATTTATTTATTATTTTATTTTATTGATTTATTAATATTTTGGAATTTGTTTTGCAAATATTAAAGGTAGTATTATAATTATTTAAATTTTGGATTTTATATTCTATAAATGAATGTAATAATATTGAATGTATTAATATGTAATCAATGAAAATTTTGAATCTTTTTGCATTGGAAAAATATAATATATTTCTTATTCAACCCACTTGTGTTGGTTCGGTGGAGTTTGCTTGATGTCAATTTCGATGAACTAATTTGACTTCTTAAAAAAATAGTATATTTCTTGTTCAAATATTTTAAATTTATTATAAAAAATTATAATTAAATATTTTGTGAGACCTCTATTTAAAACTTAAAATATATTATTAATAAAAAATTCGGTTAGAAAAGTAATTATTGCATAAGAGTATTTGGACGAGATCGTAAATTAACTCCAACAGCTTAATTACATGTCATTGATTCAAATTTCATGTGATTTTATTAATTGATATAGGCAGAATATGATATAAAGTTCGATAGAGATATGATATGATATGATAAGGAGATGATAAACATTAATCATATCATGTGTTTGATGCACACATGATAACAAACATGATATCATTATAATTAAATGAAAAAATTGCTCTCATAATTAATTAAAGGGTTAATTAAGTAAATGGTCCCTATAAATATTCAGAATTTTGTTTTAGTCTCTACAAAATAAAATCACACTTTTTAGTCCCTATAAAATTTTTCATCAACATTTTTAGTCCCTATAAAATTTTCAATCAGGATTTTTAGTCCCTATAAAATTTTTCCATCAGCATTTTTAGTCCCTTAAATGCTTGAGAAAAATGTCACAGGGACTAAAAAGTGTGATTTTATTTTGTAGGGACTAAAAACAAAACTGTGAATATTTATAGGGACTAAAAACTTAATTAACCCTTAATTAAATATTATAAAAATGGCATGTTATTAATTATAATAGAAAATACATGTTATCATTATTTTAAAAATGACAATATTTTAAAAATGGCAGAATATCAAGATAATAAATAAGGAATGATTTTCTAATCTCATTAGGATAATTTCTAACCAATCATATACTCAGATAGAAATTACAAAGGAAGATCAAGATATGATAAAAAAATGATTTATTTTATTTTATCCTATCCATTTAGTGCATCAAACATGAGATTTAAGCAAGATATGATTAATGTATCATATCCTATCTCCCTATCCTGATCATCAAACGCACATCTCTCCAATTCCACTATGAAGATATCGATTAAAAAATAGTGGATTTTATTTTAGACCATTGTATTTCATTTTGAAGTTATACTAATAAAGTCAAAAGAGAGTCAATATCCTTAATCCTTCCTCATACGTTTCTTTCCTTTCTTTCTGTCATTCTTTCTTCACTTTCCTAACAAGAACGCTTTCAATGACTACAAGCAATGTGCTATGCTATCAACACACAAAAGAAGCATAACATTCACACACCAAAATTGCCTCATCAACCACACGTTTTCTCTTCTCTTACGAAACCTCTTTCTATAGAACACAAAAAACGTGTGCACACAAAACCTAACATAAAAAAAAAGACCAAATTTTTATGCATCAAACATTGAAGATCCAAGGTGGGTTTTGCATTATCACATTCAGTTTTCAAAAGGGTCATTGAAAATCACATAGAAAAAGAGAATGGCTCAGTTTCAAGGTGATTTGGATCATGAGGGTATTGATTATATGTTCAAGGTTGTTATGATTGGTGACTCTGGTGTTGGAAAATCTCAGCTTTTGAATAGGTTTGTTAGAAATGAGTTTCATTTGAAATCTAAAGCTACAATTGGTGTTGAGTTTTTGACCAAGACTGTTCTTATGGATCATAAGCTTGTCAAGGCTCAGATTTGGGATACTGCTGGTCAAGAAAGGTCCTAAATTTTCTTTTGTCAATTTTTTTTTGTTTATTTATCAAAATGTGAATTATTTTCATTGGATTTTGTTGTATACTGTACTAAAATTTTATTATTTTATGTGGTTAATAATAAAGAATTTAACTAAGATCTAATAAGTTAAGATCTGATATTTTAGACAGCATGTTTTTTTAATATAATATAGTAAAAATGTTTGGAAGTTGATGACTTCTTGGTTTCTTGATGTTATTTTATGTTGAATTTGGATTCCCAATGTCAATAAAAGATTTTATGCTTTCACGGAGTCAACGGTGTATAGAGCCGATCAAGATTTGATGGCTCTGAATTTGAGTTTGTTTTTAAAGTTGATTTACCAGGGTTAAAATTTGAACAACCTTATGATCAAACTCAAAAGCAGAGTCATCTAATCTTGATGCAACGGCATTGAACGAACTGCTGACTTGTGATTGCATTGAATATTGTAGAGAATCCGAATTCATTTATTTTGTGACATAGTGGGACTGAGTGTATAATGAATTATAAATTTAACTAATTTGCAAATTTTATGTTGTTAGTTTATGTTAAATTTGGATTCCCTACTGTCAAAGATTGCATAGATTCACAGTGTTAGCAGCTTGGAGCCATTGGATCGATACCGGATGACTTTGATTCCAAGCTTGAAATTAGAACAATTTCATAAGCAAACTCAAAATTGGAATCGTCTGATCTTGATCCAAAAACTTTGAATTGCGACTCTGAATGTGTTGAACATTGCAGAGAGTCCAAATTTATTTATGATGCAACACAGTGGGGGAATGTATGATTAGTATAACTAGTTTACCAATTGACATGATAATGTGTTTTACTATTGAGTGAACACTCGTTTTGATCCATAAGTACGTGTGGCATTGTCATAATAGTCCGTGAAAATATTTGTAAGTTTGGTTCTCCAATGTGTCTCTTGTTAGTTAGTTTAGTCCTCAAATGTGTCTTTTGTTAGTCAATTTGATCCATTGAATTACTAACAGAATCGACTTGGGGATATCTTTTGATTTTAAATTTGATACATTCAGGGACTATACTGACAATGCCTCACACATTTATGGCCCAAAATGATGTTTACTCGTGTTTTATTAGTTAGATTGCTGATTTTGTTCTCAAGACTGTCCTTCAAATACATTATGCATGTCAATTGCGTTTTCAAGTGATAATGTTGCCATTCGTGACAGGTACCAAGCAATTACAACTGCATATTACAGAGGTGCAACTGGTGCATTGCTCACATATGACATAACCAAGCGCCATACCTTCAACCATATTGAAAAGTGGCTAGATGAACTACATAACCATGCAGATAAAAACATAGCTGTCATGCTTGTTGGCAACAAGTCTGACCTGAGTTCAATCCGAGAAGTGTCTATCGAGGAAGCCAAAGACTTAGCAAAACAGAAAGGTCTCTACTTCATTGAGACATCAGCACTCGACTCAAGCAATGTAGAACCAGCTTTCCTTGGTCTTCTCTCACAAATATATGTAACAATGAGTAAGAAACACATCACTGCAGATGGACATGAACGAAATTGGGATAAAGTAAATCTTGAATTTGAGGGAACAAAATTATTGGTCTCGTCGCAAGAACCAGAGTGTCAAAAATCCAAAAAGAGATTCAGTTGTTGCAGTGTTTTTTAGAATGTATATCATCCCCTGTTCTATTGATTATGTATATAGCAAGTATACTCTGCCATATTTTTTGCCCTTCAAATTTTTGATGTATTTTTCAAGGATAGTTATTAGGCATAGTTTTTGCCTTTGAAGTTACTATGTTATTTTGATTGGCATTGATATGAAATCAGCTACATTTCAAAAATGAATAAACAGTTATTTTGGTTCATAAATTTGTGAGGTGCTGTTGTATAAGCTTCTACTCAATGTATTTGAAAAGTAACTTATTTGTCATGTCTATTACTCAAAGCAGCAACATTATTCAATCGTTTATACAACGTTGTGTTGTCAAATTATCTTCATGGCGACACCATATACTATCTTAGAATTTGTGGTTGGGTCTAACACAACCCTCACTGACGACACCATATACTATCTTAGAATTTGTGGTTGGGTGTAACACGAACCTTACTCAAGGCAGCAACATTATTCAATTGTTTATACAGTGTTGTGTTGTAAAATTACCGTCATGGCAGCACCATATATCAGAATTTGTGGTTGCGCCTAACACAACCCCACAATACCGGTTTGTGAGATGAGAATCGCCTCCACTTATAAACACATGTTCAGAGTACATCACTAACAATGGCTCTTAGCATATAGCATGATGGATTTCGAGCCAGTCACAATGCCACATTTATATGGCAGTTTCTCATTTGCCGAATCAACCAGGTGCAAATGAGGAAGTTGCAGAAGATGAAGCTTCTAATGAGCTTGTGGGACTCAGATAAGATAACATTTTTTCATAAATATTGAATTAGAAAAACAATTATGCTAGATTAATGATGTTCATTACACTAAAGTTACTATTTAATTGCTCATATATATTATTTTTTATTTTGATGGAGCTCCCATCCCTATCCAAGATCACTTGCAAGATTCCACTGATATGCAGAAAAAATTATTCCTTATATTTCTCTAGCCTAGAATAATGTGTTTGATGCCTACTGATCAAATTATTCCTTATATTTCTCATAACAAACTCTTATGTGGTACATATGTTATGAACTTGTAACATTTATGTAGAAATTCTACTCGTTAAGTGCATTCTATACATTGCACAAATGAGATATAATCAATTTACCAAACACACACTCATACAATAATGTTTATCAACTCCTTTCATCTCTAACAAAAGCTAATTAAATAATCTGCTCCCTTGCAAGTGAAAGTGCTGGTTGCATCATCATATGCATAGCTATAAGCCATAGGACATGAAGCCTTGAACACCTTTGAATAACTACTTGGCTCACACTTGTTTGGACTATTGAAGTCTCCAGTACAACAATATTCTGGCTTGTTAAAAGCCATACAAGCACTCTTACAACCAACGACGCGACCATTAATGTTCTTCAACTCCAATCCGGCCGGGCAGTTTCTGTTCAAATCAGAACGACATTCAACTGTCGTACACTGTCCAGATCCTCCAGAGGGGACGATTGAAACCGGCATGTTATAACCGTCAACAAGGCTAACATCGTAAAAATCACCCTCGGGACTGTCAAGTGTAAACTCGGCTAGTGAAGCCGGTGGTTCACCTCCGGCTCCAACACATTTAAGTTTGCCTCCGCAGTCTCCTGTGATGCATTTTCCGTTACCGGATATATCGAATGTGCATCCGCTCCGTCCCCAGAAGCGGCCAGACCACCCTTTGGGTGCAGTAATGTTTATAGCATGGCCAGGTTTTAGCTGAAATCCACCATCAAGTAGTTGAGGTTTTCCTGCTCCTGTTAGAATTCCTGGCCACATTGTGTTCCTACATTTATTTTGTAAAGTGAAAATAGTTGCATCCACTCCTACAAATAAACAAAAATCACAAATGAGGTACATTGTCATAAAATTATTACAATATATGTGAAGAAATTGTTTACAAAAATAAAGTGTTCAATTTTTATGCACCAAAACTTTACAAAGTTAATTATTCACAATCAATCATATCTGAGACTTTTTAAAAGGCTAATATAAAGTTTAACATATTTAATAATTTGACAATTATAATTGAATGACAATGGAAAAACTCTTAACTAATCATGCAAACTAATCATCCAAAAATAGTACCACCAAAATAAGGTGTGTTAGATAAAATGTAATTATAATTACCTAATGAGAAGAGCATGAAAATAAGTGACAACTGCTTCAATGCCATAAGAGATGGTATTAGTTTGTACTTTGTAGCCTGTGATATGAGAAATTTACTTTTTGTTACACATTATGAATTGCCTGAAATTGGTTAGATATTTATAGGAAAGAGAAATTAGGAGGTTCAACAAACAAAGTCTTAAAAAATGTGGAACAAACTGGAGTTTGTTTGATAATTGTGACAACTGTAACCCTTTACTATTGAAAGAATTAACATATCTTTTACAATTATTTTTCATGTGTTTATTTAGATGTTAAATTGTCCTGAATTTTCTCAACAAAAATAAAAAAAAAGAGGAGACTAAGTCATCTACTCTAGCTTGAGATTAAGAAAGAAAGAAAAATCATTTTCTCTCCATTGGTTATTATAAAAAATAAAAAATATTTTTGTTAGATTCATTGAGTAACTAATATATCTAATCTATAATACGGGGGAGGGAGCATTTACAGGTTTACCTAATCTTTGAACCCTTAAATGCATACAATAATTTTTGGCATTTTCATTGAATAACCACGGAGATTAATCCCCTCAAGACAACTAAGATTTATTTAAAGGTTGATCTCTCTCAAAAAATGTTTTTTCATACGCACATGCCATAAATCAAACTCTAGACCAAATATTTAAGAAACTCAAATATCTATCACTTGTGTCATACTATGTTGGTTAATTTTTAGCCTTTTAATTAGAATATTGACATTACTTTTTTTGTTGGCTTCAAATCATATGATTAGATGAATGGTCCTTAGGAGGGGCTCTGTAGTTTTAGTGGGGAGGATCCAACATGTAATTACGGTACAACTACAAGATTAGTTTGAGTCACTTGGGTAAAGTTACCCAACTTTTGTGTTCGGTAATGAAGTTGACAGCACCATAAAGACTTTTGAACAAAGCAGGAGGAGCTTGTTTTGTGAAATCGCTAACGGCAATAATTCTAGTTTATACGATGCAACTACACCATCTTCCTAAATATATTTGCAATCGTTTGGATCGAATGGCTAGGAGGTTTTGTTTGGGAGTTTAGAGGGGAGAGGAAGGAAAGACATTGGAAGGGTTGATATATATAGGGAGAAATGGAGAAATCTTTCATAATTTTTGAAAGAATAGTTTTTTTAGAGAATGATAAAGTAATCAATGTGATTACTGTATTTTTAATTTTAAAAATATTATAACAACTTAGATTAAATTTGAAGAATTCATACAAACCCTCCAAAACCTCCCAAAACTCTCCTCCAATACAATTTTTAAGTTCCCCAAATGAGGAGTTTTGTATTATGAAGAAGAGTTAACCCCCAAAGCCATCCCCTTCCATTTTCACACTCAAACGAGGTGCTGCATTGTGGATGGTCTTAGAAGAAAAAATGAAAATAGAAATCAAATAGTAATAAACTAAACATTAAAGGTGCCAACTTCATTACCCAATATAAAAAGTTGGGCAACTCTAAGCAAGTGATTTGTTTCGTATAGAGTTGTTTAAGGTTATACCACTTGTCATGTCACTAATTAAATGAATTTATAATAATTGAATTATGCTAACAAATGTTCTTGGATTCAAATAAGGAAATGTGATAGGTTTTATGTAGAATTTTTTTTTTTTTTTAGAGTTTCAATGTGTGTTTTTTATACCAAAAGTTTTAATGTGTTAGAATATACCATTCACTAGATAAATTTTTGTTTTGGACTTCTTAACAAGTGTCCTTGAAACACTTTTCTTTTTTGACAAAAATAAATCAATATTCATTCATTCAAATTGATTGAGTACATCATTCAACTCCGCTAAAAACGTAAAGGATGAATCGACGAACAAACTCACAACATTCAAGTTAATAACATATAACGGCATAATGCCTACAAAAATATATGATAAAATTAAAGTGACCGAGAAGTGTCCCTGAAACACTTGTTAAGAAACCAAAAATATAATAAAATTATCTTGGAATTTATGTAGTCAATTTTAAATGAAAAAACATAATTTTTTTTCGCTTTTTTCTTAACAAGTGTCCCTCTATGTTTTATTATACCCCTTTTAGTCATTTTTATAAGAGACAAATATGTCAATAAAAGATCATGTATTTGGTTTATAATATAAATAAAATACATAATATAAATAAAATACATATCAACTTGTGTTGATCCATTTGTTTCTTATAAAAAAGACCAGAGGGGGGATGTCACTTAAATATCTGTGTTTTATTACATGTCACTTTATAATATCAATGCATCTTTAATATTTTTCTCTTATCATATCATTTACTATTCTCTTTATATGCTATTCATTTAACACATCTTTCTCACGTCATTAATGAGAAATAATTTTGTAAAATCATTCATAATTTTTCTTTCTAACACAAAAATTAACTACATTTTTTAATACACGTTAAAATGTCAAAATAGAAAGAAAAAAAACTTTCTTTATTTCATTAATGACAATTGCTTCTGTTACACTTGTTCACATTACCACTCTTATAAATTTATCATGTGCATAACATTCAATTGGGCACTTGCACTTACAAGATAGAACCAGCCACATGTGAAAAAAAAATCATATTCATCTATGCAAACAAAATTTTGACATAAGAAATGGTAATGCTTTAGAAAAAAATTAATGTTGGTGCCAACTTCACTACCCATCACAAAAAATTGGATAACTTTATCCAAATAAATTGTCTCATATAGAGTGGTAAAAGGATACCATTTGTCATGTCACTAATTAAATGATAGTTTGTGATAATCATGAATTGAAAAAATGTCAACAAATGATCTTATAACATTTGTTAAGAAATAAAATATGGTAAAATTATTTTAAATTTTATATAGTCAATCTATTAAAGAGGTACAAAATTGTTATTTATGATATAAAAAATTTCTTTTTAAAAAAAATCATTTATCTAACAAATATTTTATTAACACTAGTTAGCATGATCCTTATAAATTTAAAGATACCAAGTCATGCATGTGAACAATATTCAATGGGCCTCTTGAACAATATTCAATAGGCCTCTTGTACTTACAAGCAATAATTTGTTTAAACAAGTGTAGAAATTTGAAGTTGAAATACTAAACATAAGTCTAACATTGCGTAGAATTAGAGTTGTGTAAATTGAAATAAGGGAAAGTCCTATATTAGATGGATCATACAAATTGGTAGTTTTTATATGGCGAGAGGAGTACATCTAAGGATGGGTTCTTCAAGTACTTAATTTTGTGAACGAAGTAAGAACCCGTGAAAAATATATATATTTATCACCTAACTTTTTAATTAAATATTTAGTTTAAACATTATCTAAAAGTGCTTTCTTAATTCTCAAATTTTTTGGTATGTAATCTGAAATATTTTGGTAATTGATATAAAATAATTTTATACTTAATCTAAAATATTTTGATACTTGACTTGAAATATTTTGGTCCTCGATCTGAGATATTTTGGTACTCGATCTTAGATATTTTGATACTCGATTTAATATGTGAGTTACTTATTTTATGTTGGAATTAAAATTTATGTTAGAATATATTTAATGTTTATTTTACTTATGATTTATTCAACGGTTTTTTTTTTGTATTCCAGTTTCAAAAAAAGCATAGGGTGAAAGGTGTCTCGCACGGGAAGAAGTTGAGTCTTAATACCCTGACATTTCCTCAGCTGAGAATACAAAATGACTGGTTTTGGGACGAAGTGATTGCTTCTGGTATAAGGCCCCTCTTTCTCACTGGTTACGATAACATCTCTCACGGGTTCGTTTGTACCATGTCAGAGAGATGACACGAGGAGACCAACAGCTTCCATCTACCTGTTGGGGAGATGACCATCACACTAGATGATGTGGCGTGTCTCCTAGGCATCCCCATCACTGGGAGGGTCCTTCATGATAGAGAGTTAACCCGTGAGGAAGAGATACATATGATGCAGAATCACCTACATTTTACAGCGGAGGTTGCTGCTAAGGAGGTGGGAAGACAAGGTGATGCGCATGTCAGTTTCACTAAACTGAAGAGGCGCTACGAGGAGCTCTTGCATAGGTGTAATCAGCTGATTGAGCCTGACACAGAGGAGGAGCATGCAAAGCTGGCTGAAGTTAGGATCGCCTGCATTAAGGCGTTTTTGTTGCTCTCGCTTGGCTACACCATTTTTGCCGGAAAGAACAACAGAAGCATTAATCTGCTATGGCTTAGTGCGCTACAAGATATGGACGATTTGAGTGACTGGGCATGGGGCGCGATGGGACTTGCTTTCCTATATGTGCAGCTATCTCTTACCTCCGACTCATATATGGCCTCCTGTGGTGGTTACATGACCTTGCTTGTGGTAATAATTGTTTTTCTTATTTTGTACTTATTGGATCGTAAATTTATAGTTGTTTGTATAATACTTGTGCTGATATAAAGTTGTTTCTTTGTGTTTGCAAGGATAGGTTCTAAGGCACTTCAGTAACCTCATTATGAGGAATCTTAATGAAGAGTATGATCATACTGTTGCCCCGCTTGTGGATAAATAGAAACCTCCCAGGGGCTTTTCTGATCCTTGACACTACAAAGACGCCATTGATTCGTTGGACCATTCTCATGTCATCTGGAGGCTGTACGAGAGACGACGACACATCACACCCTTTCAGGACATATGCTGGTACTCCAGATGGATCATGGTCGACAAAGACAGGATGATCCATCAATTGCCAGAGCGGGTTCTTAGGCAGCACGGGTATCTAAACTATTCCCAGGCCTCCTGCATACATTGGGCCTCTTGCGCAAGAGGCAGTGGCTATGGCCTTCATGGAGTCTGCTCTACATGTCCTTAGCCAGCAGGAGAGGGGTGATCTGGTTCCGGATGACATGTCGTGGAGCCATTCTAGGGGGTACATGTGTTGGTTGTATATAGTATCACATCGTATTGTGAACCCCCCCTCGGCCGTTCCTAACTACACAGCTGATGCCCATCCTCGTCCTGTCCCTCCCTACGAGGAGGTTATTGTTGAGCAGCAATGGGCCAAACATCCTCTCGATCCATTCCAGGTCATCGACAACATAAGAGGCATAGTGGAGCATGGAATGGAGATTCCTGATGTGGTTTCAAATCCACTCTTTTTCAGTATTTTGGAAGGCCTCCTGTACGATTATACCGTGTTTGACCAAGTGCCGGCTCCGCGGAGAAGGAGTAAGAGTCCACAGGAGTAGGGTTTTTGGCATTATGACTTTTGTACTTCTGTAGTTTTTTTTTTATGACATTTTGTCAGATTTGGGTGTAATCCTATTACATTTGTGTGTTTTTGTCGTTTTTATGACATTTTCCATTATTTTATTCCTTTATTTTTCGTAATTTAATTATGAGTGAATGCTTGATTGAATGAATGGTGAAAAATGTATGCAATTGACTGAATGAATGAATGAAGGAATGAAAAATTTAGGGAAAATAGAGGTCTCTGCCAGTTCTGGTTTGCTGCACAGACTGGGCGTGAGTTAACTCACGCAGTGTTTTACACTTACGTGACTTAAGTCACGCTGCTTGACTTAACTAACGCAGAAATTTACACATGCGTTAGTTAACTAAGGCAGGGGTATTTTTGCCAGTTTGGTTGGGTGGGAGCAAAACTTGTTGGTAGAAGAGCAGAATTCAAATAGTTTTATTAGTGTTATCAAAAAACCGTTATAATCCCATGAGAAAATGATCGTTTATCCAACAAGTCTTTTTTAGTCAAAAACATGCTTAACCAAAAGAGTAAATGGTCACTTTAATCCATGACTTTGCATTTCGCTGTCACAAAAGTCCATGACTTAGGATTAAATACAAAGTAGTCCCCGAATGTGCACTTATGTTATCATTTTAGGGACGAAATAATTCTGTTAATTCCGTTAATTGATATTGATTTTCGGTTAAGGGATCAAAGTGACAATTTTCTACTTTTACCTTAGTCTTTGTGCACCTCATGCTCTTTGTCAGCGTAAAATCTTTGTCACATCATCAGTTTACAAAATTATTTAACGTCAGAGACTAAAGTGATAACAGAATTGCACATTCAGGGACTACTTTGTCTTTAATCTTGGGTCAAGAATCTCTATGACAGATAGGGATGGGAATAGGCCAGGCTGGCCTACAGGGGCCTACGACCTAGCCTACAACAGGTCAGGCCAGGCCAGGCTTTTTTCTTAAATAGAGAAGACTTAGGCTTTTTTAAGCCTATTTAGCTTAAAAGGTCCGGCCACAGGCCTCTCAAAAAGTCTCTTAAGCCTATTAGACCGACCTATTTAAGTAATATAAATAATATTATTTATTATTATATTATATTTTGTACTTTGAATTAGAATATAAATTTGTATACTTTTTCAATAATTTAAGCTTTATTAGTATACATTAATTTTTTGCATATATAAATGTATTATTATAAATTAGAATAGAAATATGATACAATATATAGTCGATTTCCCTAAAACTCGTGTTGATTATCAAAAGTGAGTTTAATTTAATTGAACTATTAGTTCGCTAGTCCATTTTAACGTAGATCACATTGCTTATTTAAAGATGTTCATAATATATAGGCTTTTAAACAGGGTAGCAGACCGTATCAGGCTTTCAGAAGGCCCAGTTCGGGCCTAAAAAATAGGGCAATGACAGGCCGCAGACCGGACTTAGGCTTTAAAAAAATATGGCAGACCAGACTTAGACTTTCAAAGCCTAACTCGGTCTAACCTATTTCTATCTCTAATGACAGAGGTGCAGTGTCGGGATCAAATTGACCATTTACTCTTTACCAAACAGACTAAAGAGTTTAAGTTATGTATTCATGATCCTTTTGGGTCGACTCCCGTGTAAGTAGACAGTAGTATTGCGTTTTTTAGGATTAGTAAAATACTCTAGAAAAAAGTGACACCATTTTCAAACAGTGAACCGTGACCGAGACTTGCAAAACTTCAAACATGGTGAGTTTCTTTTCCAAAATTTCATCACCTTTCGCATATTTATCTTACTTCGCACTCACACACACAACAAATTGAAAACGAGCGAACAAAAAAAGACCTAATTTCTTTTCTTTATTTTATTTTTCAGTCTGGGAGGAAAGAAACTGTTCTGGATTTAGCAAAATTTGTTGATAAAGGTGTTCAAGTCAAGCTTACTGGTGGCAGACAAGGTATATAACCAACTCACCTTTCTCTTTTTTATTTTATTTTATACGTTTCTTCTTATCATTAAATTGATTCTGGCTTAAAGTAATTTATGTTTGGATACATTCATATAAATAGGGTTGGACAAAAGTCAATTATTGAGACAAAACTTTCAAATTTTAGCCGAGAATTGATTTTGAGTGAATTGATTCTGTAAAATTGATTGTGGAATTTAGAAGCTACAATTTCTAACTGTGTTTGGTTCCACTTCTAGAGGGTCCAGAATTGATTTTCGAGGTGTATAATTGATTCTGACATGTTTGCTTTTGTCGAGTAGAATTTATTCTCCCTCCAAAATTGATTTTACTTGAAGCTAGAATTTGTAGTTTTTGATTCTAGATTTGATTTTCTGACACAAATTTATAGTTCAACTTACTTTTACATGAATATATCCCCCAAACACAAATCACTTTTAGTTAGAATTACTTTTAACCAAAAGCAATTCTACAAAATACTTCTATCAAAATCAATTCTCCCCATGCACAACCAGTTCAGCTTCTACAAGAATTGATTTTGAGTGAATTGATTATGTAAAATTGATTCTACATAAAAGTGAGTTGAATGTAAAATGATACATGTTTGGATGTTTTTATATAAAAGTTGATTTAACAATAAATTTAAGGCTAGAATCAATTGTAGTAGCCAAAAGCAACAAATTGTAGCTTCAAGTAGAATCAATTCTACAAGCAAAATCAATTCTACTTTAAATCACCCAAACATCATAAATTCAATTCTACAACCTCTAGAATCACTTTTGACTCTCTAGGATTGAAACCAAACATGTCAAAATCAATTATACATGTGTGGAATCAATATTCCCTCATCCAAACATTTTCATTTTCTTAAATTATTACATGTGTCTTTGCAGTGTTTGGTATCTGTGTCTGTCGGAGTGCTTCTCAGTTTGAGAGTTTGTTAAATGTCATTTTCTCTAGCTTGAGTTTAGTTACCATCTTTTGAATAAAAAAATTTAGAATTTTAATTGCAATTTTGTACTAAGATTTGAAGTTCTTCGAGAAAATATTGTCTGATTTTGAGTTTGTAGTCGTTTTTGTTTGTCGAGATTGAATTATTTGTGTGCACTGCTTTGTGTGTTGATTTGCTTTTAATATTATGGATATTCTTATTTGTAGGTCAATATGTCTTGTTTTGGATTCACTTCTTTAATATTTCATTCTATTCTTCTGAATTTTGTATGCAAATAACATTACATAGTTTATATTTTGTATTAATTTTGTAATTCTGCTAGTCAACTTATATATGACGACAATGAATGATGAAAATCTAGAATATTAAATTCATACAAAAGTAAATAATTGATAATCCTTGTGTATGTTTTTTTTGTTTTGTTTTAAGGAAAGTCCTTATGTATGTTATTAACTGTGTTATGTGCAGCTTTTTATCTGAAATAATTGGGTGAGTTTTTCAAATTGTAAGGGTGTCACTTTCCTATTGAACCATTTTTGGGGTATTCTTGGTGAGCATTGGTAGTGTGAGTGCGCACTTAATACAATTCTTTGCTGTGGGATGAAATAATTGCTCTATTTGGATTGGGTTCTAGGTTTTGGGGGCTTCTCAATTGAGATAAATACTTGTTTCAGAACTTATGGAATATATCCTTAAACGTTTGTTCGCAGTTATGGAGAATTTAAACGAGAGATATTCTAAAAAGGTTGAGGTGGAGAAATTAATTTTAACTTGTTTAAGAAGTTATTATTTAGAAGTCTCATAGTCATTGCTTGATCATTTCAACTTTTCTTTTCATTGAACTTCTTGTTGAGAAGTATATCCAAACTTACTTTATGTTTATTGCTTCTCCTTTGTGTTCATGCTATGGTTCTTTCAATTTTCAATGGATTCTTGTCTTGGAGGATATCTTGTCTTCTCCATAATCTTCAATGTTTACTTTAGAGATGAGGGGTCTAACATAATTACAATTTGTTGAATTGTAGTGACAGGTACTCTAAAAGGGTATGACCAGTTACTTAACCTTGTCCTGGATGAAGCTGTTGAGTTTTTAAGAGGTAAATACTACATAGTGTACCAGCTCCATGTTGTTTTTTTTTTTTTTTTGCATTTAGTAACTTGATTAGTCAATTGCATATATTTTGAAATTTATAAATTTTGGATCGCTATAATGCCATGACTTCATCTTTCCTTTATAAATTTTGGATCGCTATGATGCCATGACTTCATCTTTCCTATAACACATTGAAATAAATACAGTTTGTATAGAAAGGGAATAAAGAGAAAGTTCATCTAATTCATTCAGGGCATATGATTGTTGGTGCTTTGTTTTTGAAGAAAAAAAGGGCCTTTTAATTTTCTTAAAAAATTATATCATAATTAGATAAACCTTGTTAAAATATAGAAGGAAAAAAAACAGTTTTAGTTATTATCTCAAAATCTAGAAAAATGATTCTGCACACAAGCTGTCATAAATGTGCTTTTCACCTAAGTTGACATTTTTTTGTTTTTTTTTTTTTCTTCACAATATTACCTAAGCACTTAAAGGGACTTTTACCAAATTGTGATAGCGAAAGCCAAAATGGGTGATGAATTAAAAGTAGCACACTTTAACATCACTTCTCAACTGAAATTGCCCACATTGATACTGCTTTAACTCGTTGTTGTTCAAAATGTTTTCTTATTTGTTTTGGCAATATGTAAAATGTCAACATCTATATGATTGCCTGCTTGAAAGTTCAGTCATGCAATATGGACTATAGAGTCATGATGCACCCTTGTGTATATTTAGCTTTAATGAATAATTTACAACAAATATCATACATAGTTTCGTTCATGCTAAGCCTTTCATGTCAAGTGTATTGAGCTCAGTCATTCTGATGTAGTTTGATAGTGTCTGATAAACTGATACATATTTGTCATACAACCTTGTAAAATCATCTCGGCAAAACTGTCTATTTTAAGAGTGAAACTAGGTTTTGTTTGCCTACTCGTACTTATTTTTTCAAAGTAGTGCTTGATAAGAATATTAATGCCCTCTGCAAAGTAACTATATAGTTTCTAAGAAGTAGTGTTGAATAGTTAAATCTTATTAACATAAGAACAGCTTTACATATTCTTTGTAACCAAAATCCATGTGTTTTATTTTTGTGCTGCAGATCCCGATGATCCACTGAAAACTACAGATCAGACCAGAAGTCTTGGCTTAATTGTATGCTTCTTTCATTCTTTCCCACCTTCTCTTTTTTAAAAACATAATTTATGGTCTATTTATTAGAGTACAATAATTGTTTTCTAATTTCATAGTCAATTCCTTATTGATAAAACATTGGAAATGGAAACATAATTTGTCACAAAGATGTTTTGGTTTTCTAATTAATCTAGCTTGTCATGAGTTTAGTCAGATGAATAGATAAGAAAAGGGAAAACACTTACTAATTGGAACTGATGGAAAGTTCTTGTTTGCTTGCAAATCTTTATTGGAAAGTAAAAATGTGAAGATATAAGCTGAATTTGCAGTTTCATAATTTTTTTGCCACATGATGATCAGTACTAGGAAAAAGGGCAGGATTATATTGTTGTCATACTCTAGTTCCCAAGACATTTGTTTTGTTGTACAAGTAGGAGCTGTGAATGTTACTAGTTTTACTCCCCATTCTTGGCAAAATTTGAATTTGATGTAAATTTGAAATTTATATCAAACTTGCAAATGCTTATTAGCACTTAATATCGTTTGTGACTAATTAACAGCATGCATTGAGAAAACATTTCTTGTAAGTTACACAACCAAAACAAATATATGAATTTTGCTGGGATGACAAAGCAGGTTTTGGGCATATTATTACTGTTGGAACTAAACTGCTTTTGTCGCAATGCAGGTTTGCAGGGGAACTGCTGTCATGCTTGTGTCGCCAACTGATGGTACGGACGAGATTGCAAACCCCTTTCTTGAGGCAGATGGGGCCTAGGTGTAAATGTGTGTATAAAATACCTTCTATGTTGCTAACCGGGTCTCGTCATTTTAGTTACCAACCATCATTGTGATCTACTTGGTACTTTTACACTCCTATGTATTTTAGTTACTTTTTGGTTAAAACAATTGCATTTTGCGTTTGCTGATTGAATTGAACTTTGTATAATGCGAGTTCAGATGCTGGGATGACAATATGATATTTTATATTTCCTTCCTTCTTTTTTTTGTGTGTCAATTTTCCTTCTTAAGAATCTGGACAAGTCCCAAGCTTTTTGTATAACGTTGCGTAGACCTTCCAAAATTATGCATATTTAATTTGTGCTTTCACCGAAAGATAAGATGATTCATTTAAATTTAATTGAAAATGTTGTGTTTTTTCAACATTCTTAAATTTCATATGCATAATTGCATAGCAAGCTGTGTTTTTGTTTAAATCTTGTTTTTGCCTTCTATAAAATCTTATTTAACCAAGTTATTGCACAAAAAAGGACGGTGTTGTATCTGAAATAAGATTAAAATCTTATTTTTGTTCTTTACCTCTTGTTTGTTTTTAAGGAGAAAAGACTTCTACTGATCTATAATAGATAAGTAAAGTCTGATTAAAAATTGTTTTATCTAAAGATTGAACTCGGGTAATCTCGATTGATCAAATCAATGGCCCGTTTAGAGGACATATCTCTTACATAAACTTTTGGGATGCGCTTTTATACCCCGTGATTTCTTAAACAAATACAGTTTGTTTTCCTTCCTTTTATAGATGGACAAATCCTGATAAGACCATGTTTTTTCTTATCCGGGCGTGTTTTCCAACGAGTGGAATTTTTAAGAATCATGGGAGGATAAAAATAGCTTTCTAAACTTTTTGATATAAAACTCTTCACTATGAGTGAAGCACTTCATGTAAAAGCCGTGGCCATATGCACAATTTGAAGTTCACAAAATTAGACTCCTACCATGGTTAGTGGAAAAAGAGTCAAGCAAAACTATGAGTTAAGATCCTCTCCATTTATGTTTTTCTCCATTTGTTCAATTTGGAGAGATGAAGACACATAAAAAGTAAAAAAATTATTAATGATTGTGGAACTCATTCAATGATAGGATCCATAACCTTTTTATGTGTGTATCTCTTTCTAAATGGCATTCTCCATTTGTTTTTATGTGTGTATCTCTTTCTGAAGTTGGCAATTATAAATGCCACAATACTATTGCAGTTTATAACCACAATGCATCTGCATAATTCAAAACAACTATGACATTTTTAGACAGTTCTGCCCATGTATTTAATATTGTTCTGTTGAGTCTAGTGGTCTAACACCCCATCTATAAAGTACTTTTGATATCTGAAAGTATACTTCCAAAACATTTGTGATTTTTTAGAAGACACGACGACAAAAGTAGCGTCGTTGAATTATTCATCAAATGGATTAAAATGTACAACAGGAATGCAAATAAGTGGGTGAACCATGCCTAAAGACATTCCAGACCCAGATTGCATATCAACCTTTTCTCCTTTTCCATCTTTACCAATTTTCCAATCAAAGCACTGAACCATAGCAGCAACTGCAGTGTTCATCAAGCTAAATGCTAGTGTTGTCCCTGGACACCCTCTCCTTCCTGCTCCAAATGGAATAAAATCAAACTCCATTCTTTTAGCATCACCCTCTCTTTCTTTCAAGAACCTTTCAGGATGAAATTCATTTGGATCTTCCCAAATTTCTGGATCCCTCATTATAGCATATAAATTGATTGCTACTGCTGTTTTTGCTGGTATATCAAATCCATTTATTTTGCAGTCTTGGATGCATTCTCTTGTTGTTACTGGTCCTGGCGGATAAAGTCTCAGTGTTTCTTTCACAACTGCTTGTAAATATGGCATGTTTGGTATATCTGATTCTTCAACTAGCCTAACATTTTGTGTGACTGACTCTATCTCCTTTCTTACCTTGTGGAATGACTCTGGGTGGTTAAGGAGCTCAGCCATTGCCCATTGCATAGCTTCTGCTGAGGTGTCTGTTCCTGCAATGAAGAGGTCCTGCCAATAAGAGTAAATATTAGTTTGACAAAACACAAAAATGGTTTAACCAGTCACAGATCACAGCCCTAACCAAAAGGTTGACAAGCATTTGCTTTATCAGAATGGATCGTTGACGGTGCAGCTGGCTGTAAGCTGTTAGATTAAGAGACAATTTTTCTCTCTTAATCTTACAGTCTGCATTTGGCTGCACCTATAATTGAGTGTAGAGGTTCCGCCTCCGTGCTTTATGTCTCCAGCCCATCCCACTGGCGGGCAGTTCTCCCAATCAGGATTTAAATTTCAGTTCATCGTATTATTGTAGGAGACGAGCCCTCCATTGAACCAAAACCCGGTTGGTACACATACTCATTATATTTTAAAGAGAAATGAGAAGTATATGAAAAATTAAAGTTACCAGAAAAAATGCTTTGATGTGGGTCCTTGTGATCTTGAACTCAGCATAAGCATCATGATAAGCATCCAACAAAATATCCATTAAATCTCTCTCATTCTCATCACCTCTATGTTCATTACCATTTCCATGTGATGATGATCTTTTGTCTTCATGCTCCTTCATCACCTTCTCAAACAATTCATCATACCTCCTGCTAACATCCATAGCCTTTTTCCCATACATCCAGAAACTCAACTCCTTGAGAGGCCCCAACACATCTCCAAAGCACAATTTGGCAGCAAGCTCAAAAGACTCCTTCACTAACTTCCTAATCTTATCAGCATCCTCACATTTCTCCGAACACCTTGTTCCACAAAATAACAATGAGTCAAATACAACTAAAACGTGTTATGAGAAATATATATTAAAAATACAAATATTTTCAACTTTCCATTTTGAAAACACACCCTACTAACCCGTCACACTGCTAATAATTTGAGAAAATTGAATCATTTAATGTAACCATATTTATCAGTGTTGTATTGGTGTCAAACACTCAAAATACCAGACACACCTTCAATGCGAAGTGTCAATGCTACATAGCTGATTAGGTAATTAAACATTTAAATTAATAATTATGATCGAATCACGCACCTGGTGCTCATGACCATTCTACAAGTGACATTGTTGGTCAACTTCATAAGCTCAGCACCCAAATCAACAGCAGCAGCACCACCAGCATTCTCCAACACCCTTTTCACCGAAAGCTCAATCTCAACTCTTCTTATACTCTTCGTCCGCTCCAGTTGCCGGCCACTCAGCAGCTCCGTCACACATAGCTTCTTCATGAAACGCCAGTAAGGACCATAAGGAGCAGTAATAAAACCTGAAGTGCCATAAGGAAGCCTGTCTGCAAATGCAAACGCTGGTCGAGAAGAGAACGCGAGGTCATTTGTTTTGAATATAGAGGCGGCAGAGGAGGCAGAGGAGACGAGGAGGAGGTGGCGAGAAGGGCCGAGACGGAGGTTGAGGAGAGGGCCGTGTTTTGAGGAGATGGACTGGAAGGATTTGTAGAGAGATGGAGTGAGGAGGTGGAGGTGGCCTATTAGAGGGAGTGATGGTGGACTTGCTGGAAGGCGGAGAACGGTGGTTGCAGTGGTGGTTGTGGTGAAGAAGAAGATTATTATGTAAGCTATGATGAAGAGTGAAGAGAGTAACAAGAAGAAGAGCGTATCTGCCATGATGATAGGGTGGCCTAGATATGTGAACACTAAAGCGTTACTAAGGACAGGAACTGTTTTTCCTATTAAAAGATGAGTTTGTATTGTAGATATTTTTCTTAATTTTAAATGTTGAGATGAAGTTTAGATTTAACAACTCTTGTCTACATTCTTTCAGAGAAGGAAAAAAAAAAAATAAACTCTGATGTACATGAAACATTGTCCTTCCAGAAATAATGGTCCAAGGAGATAGACGACGGGAAGTTAAAATAAAGGGTTAATAGTGTTTTTCACCCCTCTAATATAGGTCATTTCCGGTTTTCGCCTCTGTAAAATTTTTGGTTTGATTTGCACCCTTGTAAAACATTTTTTTTCCAGAAAACACCCCTCCCCTGTCCACCTCAGCAAATTCGCTTACGTGGCGCTGATTTGGCATTTTATTTTCATTTTTTATTTTTTTAAATGGCCAGGTGTAAAAAAAAATTTGCCTAACGATTCTAACAAAAATCCATTTTGGGGCTATAATAAGATTTTTTCTTCTCAAATAATACCATAGGGTTTTGCCATCGTCGTGGAAAGATTTTATAAGATTTATGATTTCTACCTCCTCTAAGGAAGAGCTTAATTCTAGAAAAAATGGAATTTCCACGACTTTTATAAAACCCTCTAAATTTGTATCCAGATTTTTAAAAATTAAATTTTTTTTCAGAATTTTTTTAATTTTTTTCATAATTTATGACCTTTTTTTAATTTTGAAAATTTAATTTTTTTTGTATTTTGAAAATTAAATTTCAGAATTTTTTAAAATCATTTTAATTTTAAAAAAATCTGATTATATTTTCTGATTTTTTTCTAATTTTTTAAATTTCGAAAAAATATGTTAATAATTTTTTTTTATAATTTTTGAAAAAAATTAGATTTTTTCGATTACTATTTTTCTGTTTTTTAATTTTTGGAAAAAATCTTAATATTTTTTCTGAATTTTTTAAAAATTATTTTTCGATTTTTAAAATTTTTGGAAAAAACTGAATATTTTTATGATTTTTTGGATTTTTTTTATATTTTAAAATTAAAATCTGATGTGGAAATAATAAAAAAATAAAAAATAAAAAAAATGCCAAATCAGCGCCATGTAGGCGAATTTGCTGAGTTGGACTTGGGAGGGGTGTTTTCTGGAAGAAAAAAAAAGTTTTACAAGGATGCAAATCAAACCAAAAATTTTACAGGGGCGAAAATCAGAAATGACATATATTACAGGGGTGAAAAACACTATTAACCCTACAATATATACTCCATTTGTCCCATATGTGACCTAGTTGACTCTGTTCACGTATGTCGTCAATGCATAATGTTGAACTTAAATAATCTTTAATAATCTATTAGAAAAAATTTATGAAAATTTGATATTTTAAAAATATTCATCGAGACGAATAACATCTTATATGCTATATGTTGTCTGTATGTATATATTAATAGAAAAATAGAGTCAAAAACATAGTATGTGAATAGTACACATTTTTAAATTGGGTCATATAAAATGGGACGAAAGTAGTGTGTGTGTGTGTATGTGTGTGTGTGTGTATATATATATATATATATATCAAAGATAAATTACATATGAATAGAAGATAAACGAGCACAAACTACATGTTAAGTCTTTAAATTTTTTTTTTTGACAAAGTCTTTTTAATTTTATGTTATTTTAAAAATTAAAGATGTGCAGTACTTTAATTTGTTGTAACTAATAGAGTGGTGTACTCTGATGTCCATACTATCTACCCCTATTACGGGTCATTTAATAAGAACCATCTCTGAACCTTATAAAAAAGGGTCCATACTAGGGGTTCTCAACTATATAAGTTTGATATCCCTAAAAAAAAAACACTATATAAGTTTAATAATAAAGCGACAATTAATCAATTATTTATATTTTAAAAAAAGAATATCATTACTTAGTTAATTAGATATTTTATCATAAAAAAGAACATCATTACATAATGTATATATTATAAAAGTTTTCCATTTATCTTATATTTTCAAAGAAAAAATTGAAAACAAAAAAAATTGAAAAATCATGTATCTGACGAGTATCGATTCTCACCATTGTATCCATCGAGTATTCAGAAAGTATCTTAAATATATTAGACAATTGTTTTTTAAAAAGTTAAAATTTAATCACCAGATATTGTTCCAACACGTATCGATACATGATACGTATCGTATCGAATACCGATACTTTATCTATTTGGCCTTCAGGAAAGTAATCTATGGAAATGACCCGTACTAATAGTTAAAGAATAATATATGAAAATTCTTGTTGACACTTGAAAGAAGACTAAAAAACACCTGAAAAAGACGCAAATTGTAACACCCCGTTTTTCCCAACTTATAAATTTCGTAAAAATTATCAGAGTTTATCATCATAAACGGAGCATCACATTCATCAATACATCAATTCCAACAATCATAGTAATAGAAAATATTATTTGCTAAAGCAACCTGTCTTTATAAAATTCAATAATCAAATGCAGCAGAATTTAGTTTACATCATCTCATAAAATCCTTGGCACTAAAAGGCCACAACTTAACATCTTAAATAGTCTTCATAAAATAATGCAACATTATTAAAAAGAAATAAGTAACAAGGAAAAACAATGCATCAGACAATCCCCATCCCGTTACGTATCAGAGCATCCTAGACGACACGACAGAGATCACTCACAACTGCACTATTCTCCATTACATGCAAGTTACTCATACAAAGAGCAACATTTTCAAGCAGAAGGGATGAGATTTCACATTCATTAATAGCAAATAACAATTCATAAAAACTAATCAACATACACATGTTCAACATTAAATAAAGATCAGTTAACATCATCTATTAATGTCAGAACAACATTATTATCATCAAGAACAGCAACAACAACTCAAGTAATCATCGTTTATATCATGTTATGACGACTCTACAATGCAACAACGACTCCTCATCTTAAACAACAACATCTTAGACAACTTCAACGTGCATGTGGTACCACCAGGGCATTAAGCCCACATCTCTAAGGCCATATTTGGACCTGTCGGGCATTAAGCCCCCATATCTAAGGTCATAAAGGACCTGTCAGGCATTAAGCTCTCATCTCTGACTATGCAACGACGCAACTCTAATGCAACAACTTCATTTTTAATGTCAAATTCATTAACAAATGTTCACAATAATTCATCGTATCAAAACAGCACTTACTGGAACAACAATTAAATCAACAACATCTTTCATTTATACAACAGAACCTACCCCATCATAGAAACAAGTCAAAATTGCAAGAATTTGCGAAACAGCAGGTCTGTGCTGCACTAGCTCACGAGGCGAGCTACACTACTCGCAATGGCGAGCTCATCAGGGGAAACTCGCGAGGCGCACGACATTGCTCGCAGTGGCGAGCTAAAGGGTTGCTCGCAGTGGCGAGCGGGAAGTTTGCTCGCAATGGCGAGTTAAGAACGCTCGCGAGGCGAGCGATGATAGAACAGTCTGTCGCAGGCCTCTGTTCACATCTCAGTCATCCAATTTTACTACTCAAGCCTCTAAATCATCAAGAATCAACATCTAAACGTTTCCTATGACTGATTAACATCTTTCTACATCAAATTACACCAAGGTTCACTTAAATCTTCCATTTTTAATGATTCTTTATCTAATTCCCAATCCCTAAAACTACAACAATTGATTAAATTTCATGAATCGAAATATGATACTAATGAGAGTTAGTCTCACCCTTACCTTAGATTATCTTTCTGAAATCCGAAGCTGCGTTCTTCGTTCTTAGGGTTCTCTCTGGTTTCTCTTCTTTCTCCTCTTTTCTCCCAATTGTGCGTATTCTGCTTTCTTTCTAAACTCTTACTGACTCTTAACCTATTTTATAAATGCTTTTCTCACCCCAAACTACTCTCTTCCCTTATATCTTATTTATTTCTAATAATTATATTCCTCCCCCACTTAATAATAATATTTAAACATATAATATCAATAATAACATATATTCCATTATACATATAATAAATAATCACATAATATACTATTAAAATGCAACTAATCAACTAAATAAATAACATTAAAAGTAGGGCGTTACACAAATACCCCCTTTTGGTAGTTAATTGCCGCCATTTAATACCATCAGTAGTTAACTACCGAAGTTTTCCTCGGCAATTTTAACTACCGATACGTCATCCACATATGCATAAACAGAAGGAATTCTGCTCTTTACCCAAATGAAATTGCTCGCTGCCAAAGTAAATTCCAAAATTGCCCCAGCGTGAGTTAACTCACGCTACCTGAGTTAACTCACGCTCCGTGTATTAACCAGCGTGACTTAAGTCACGCTCAATATTTCAACACAGCAAAACGATTTTCTTTTTTTTTGGAACAAGAACACAACAACCGATTGAATTGAATGAATTGTAATAAAGGTTTCTGGAGCATGAAAGATTAATGAATTGAATTCAAATCAAAGGTTGGAATCAAAGATTTGAACATGGCAGCGTGAGTTCCACTGAATTTCAGCAGCGTGAAAACAATTAAGAGAAATTTATAATCGAAAAAAGAAGAAGAATTAATGGATGGAAATAAAGTAAACCTATGGTCATCAGATCACTCTAAAACCAACCATTCCTTCTATTTGATTGAAATAAGGCGAATTGATTTGGGAAGAACCTTTTACGTTTCCTACAAATCCATTCTAAACCGAGTCCCAGTTTGAAATCAATTAATGAATTGGAATTTGATATGAATAGAAGTTAGCAAATTGAAATGGAAATTAATCTAAAGTAGCAACGGTGGGAGGATGGAAGAAAGTTTGAAACAAAACATGACAAAATTCAAGCCAAAACCAAGGTGAGTTAACTCACGTTGGGATTCACTGTGTTTTTCTTGACGTGACTTTAGTCACGTAGCGTGAGTTAACTCACGCTACCAGTTACACTAGTGTGAGTTAACATGCGTAGGGGTATTTTTGTCTTTTACTTTGGGAATGACAAAAAAATGTTTGGGTAAAGAGCAAAATTCAAACAGAAGCATCACTTGTTCATTTCAGTTTCACATATTTTCTCAAACTTCTCCAATTCCTCAATCCTCTCCAATTCCATTTTGATGAAATTCAAGTGAATCATCTCCATAAAAACACAAGTAAGTAGTATTAATCATTTGTAATCATAATGTTAGTTTTTGTAGGTTTTATTTTGTTAATTTGTTAGTTTGCATGTGGTTAGGGTTGATGTAGGAATTGAACTTTTGGTAGATTGCATGTGTAGTTTATGATGTTATAAATCAATGTAGTTGATGTGAATGTTGTTTAAATGATGTTTAAGTTCAATGTGGTTGTAAATGGTGTTTATATTTTATGCTAATTTTCTTTGTTCAATGATATTAAATTTTTAAAATTATGTGTAGATATGTCTGGTCAGGAGCAGAGACAGCAGATTGACCAATCTAAGTTGATATCTTGTAGGGTTGCCATGACCGATAGTGTCAGGCGAGAAAGGGTAAACGCGCATATCCCAACGAGGGGAAAAGGCCGGAGGTCGAATCTCAATGATGGTGAAGGCAGTTCTCAGGCTACACAGCCTACACAGTCACACGTGGATAACCCGACCCAATACCTAAATTATCAAGATCAGGTACACGGTGCCACAGATGGTGATTATGACGACCAGCAGTTTCCGGATGGTGGCGATGTTTAGCAGGGAGAGGATGATGTGCCTATATTAGACGAGGATGACCTTCCAGCTCAGGCAGCCACATAGCAATTACCTGATCAACCTCCCTTTTCTGGAGGACCTCTCAATATATCTCTGTTGTCGTCTTAGGCTTCGCATGTTGCATTGTGATGTGGTATAATGCAAATAATGTAAGTGTTATTTTTAATTGTCTTAAACTATTGTTTGCGTAATTTTTTATATGGGATACTTAAAAAATATTATATCAACATATGCAGTTGTATTTTTTTTTATTTTCAGTTCGGTTAAATTTAAATTGACGCCCGTAATTTAAACTTAAATTTAAATTATGCGCCCCAATTTAAATTGTTATGTCGTAATTTTTATTTATTTAAATGTTTGCAATGTTTTAAATATGCGTTGCATAAAATGTTTACGTTGTGTTTTTTATTATTTCAGATTCGTAAGATCCGTAAAGTTAAAGCCATTAATCATGGCGCTAAGGTGGCATATCTCCGATGTCCACCAAATAATCAAGTTTGGTTTTGGTGTCCATTGAAGGCGAGCGGTCTAAATGATTTGGTTTATACAAGCATTTGGACCATCTTCGTCGATGGGTCATCCAATTCCAAAGGAAGTGGAGCGGGAATAATCATCAAAAACGACGACGGAATTGTGATCGAACTGTCCCTAGGACTATCTTTCGCAATGACGAACAACACTGCAGAATACGAAGCTTTCCTAGCCGGACTACAGGTCGCCAAAGACATGGGAGTCAAAAGGGTCAAAATATGCACAGATTCACAACTCGTAGCCTCCTAGGTCATCGGTGAATTCCAAGTCCGAGAGGAACATCTGCAAAAATATGTCCTGCTGGTGCAAGCAAAAATAAAGAAATTCGACTTCGTTGACATAGTACATGTTCCCCACGAATAGAACGTCAGAGAAGACATCCTCTCCAAACTAGCTAGCACGCGAACAGCAAACGGGAACAAAATCGTAATACAAGAAGTCCTTATAGAACCAAGAGATCCAAGATTGGCGAAGACCGTTAATCTGCTACATCACTAGCGGAGAACTCCCTACAGATCCTCACGAAAGGACGAAGCTAAAGCGAAGAGCCTGCTCATTCACTTTAGCAGAAGGGACCTTATACAAAAGAGGCTTCAACATTCCACTAATCAAGTGTCTCGGACCAAACGAGGCCCAAGAGGCCCTAGCCGAAACTCATGATGGTATATGCGGGCAACACGCAACACCTTGGTGCAAAACCCCTCGCCAAAAAAGTCATACGACCAGGATACTTCTGGCC
The DNA here is from genome assembly GCF_051527215.1 of Medicago sativa. Classification (NCBI taxonomy): domain Eukaryota; kingdom Viridiplantae; phylum Streptophyta; class Magnoliopsida; order Fabales; family Fabaceae; genus Medicago; species Medicago sativa. Next base: position 28,567,805 of record NC_140756.1, on the reverse strand, counting down.
CACCATGCTCAAAGACGCAAAAGACTACGTTACTATATGTGATAAGTGCCATAGACATGCAGACATGCATATCGCTCCACCAGCCGAGCTCACATCGCTAACTTCTCCTTGACCTTTTGCATGGTGGGGAATTGACTTACTGAGACCATTTCCTAAAGCCGTTGGACAACTAAAATACTTAATGGTGGCAGTAGATTACTCTACAAAATGGATCGAAGATAAGCCTCTAGCGAAGATTACGGTTAAAAAGGTACTCTGATTCTCAAAAGGAACATCTTAGCAAGATTCGGAATCCCGGCACTCGTAGTCTCCGACAACGGAACTCAGTTCAACGATCGCAAGTTTCAAGACTACCTAAGGAACTTAAATATAAAGCAAAGATTCACTTCCGTCGAACATCCTCAAGCAGGCGCCGCCGAAGCAGCAGACAATGTAATCCTACGCGGAATACGAAGAAGGCTCAACGAGGTTAAAACCAGTTTGGTTGAGGAACTTCATAAGGTTCTTTGGGCTTATCGAATGACCCCTCACTCCACGACCGGTGAGTCACCCTTCCGGCTTACCTACAGTACGGAAGAGGTCATCCCCATTAAGGCAAACGAACTCAATTGGCAGACAAGCGCCGACACGAACTTCGATACCAATGCGGCTAACCTACCCAAGGATCTCGAGTTCATCGACGAGATAAGAAGTGAAGCATCCCTAAGGGAGGTCATGCTAAAACAAAAAATAGTCGCCCGACACAACAAAAAAGTCATTCGACGAGAATTTGAGGTTGGCGACCTTGTCCTACGAAGAAATCAGAAAGACTCTGAAGAAGGGAAACTCGCTGCCAACTGGGAAGGACCCTACAAAGTTATGATGAAAACTAGGACGGGGGCCTACGGCCTTGAAGATCTCACAAAAGGACCCGTTCTAGAACTTGGAACGCCGAAAAACTTAAAAGGTACTACACCTAAAAGTTAACCCAACGAACACCTCACACACAATTAGTTTAAATCAGCGAACTAAACGCTCTCACAAACGAGCACTACAACGGAATAAGAAATTTGTGCCACTCTATTTCCAAACCCAATGTAAAGGATTGATGAAGTCTAAACGAACAGATTCATTAACTCCCCAGTATGCTTGCTCACAACTTCGGCATCATTGTTCGACATTGCTAGGCAGAACCCCAGCTCGCGAGGGGTGATTCACGTCTCGGGGCTTTGAACTTAAAATTATTTTCGTTCATTCACCGTTACGCGTTCGGAACACAACTCCGAACACATGTTCAGATAAACAACTCTTGAATGTGAAAGTCTTCTAACATATTATACCCCGCGTAAAAGTTAAAACTATCACGCTCGGATCCCCTCGCATAACAGCGCACAAGTGTTCGATTTAAACTAACAAATCAACACTTGGGGGAGGAAGGGCACACCTTTAAGTCACAAAACGACGAATTAAAGGACTCAAAACAGGCGAACATGTTCATCGGCAAATACCTCAGTCATCTCTTTATCTAAAACAATAAAGCAACGACTGTCGGGGGGCAGACCCTCACCACCGCCATAGCAAACCTACTTTTGATTCGTCGCTCGGATTTGTTATAAGTAAAAATCCTACAAAGCATGCATCTAAGTCAAGGAAAAATGCGAGCACATATGTCGCTCCAAAAAAACACTAAGGATTTCAAAACAAATTCTAACGCAAAAAGCCTCGCGCAACGAGCACTCAGTTCGCACATCATACTTGGAAATAAAACAAACATTTTCAAGCACAACATTATGAAGAAAGGAGATAAATAGAATGCCATAAAACCAAAATATTACACAAATATTTTGTTCTAACCACGAAGGCCGTACATTGTCTTTGGCACGCAGGTCGGTCAAAACAAGAAACAAAAAAAATTAAAATTACATGGTCGTATAGGCCGGAACATCGTCATCATCACGGGGAGTCATGATCACGCCCCCTTAAACAAAATTCAAGAAGTGCACTCCTTCAGTGCTCAACTCAACTTCTGGGTTCGCGATCTTCAGCTGATCGATGGCATTTTCAAAACTTTGGCGGGATGAGCCTACCAAACTTTGCTCCAATTTCGCGATTCTCTCCGCAAGACCGTAACGACTCAAGCCATGGAGATATTCCAGCTCGTTGGGCTCGGGACCGGTAGCATCATGAAGCATACTCAAGCTGAAGCTTCTCCTCAGCCAGTTTCTTCCGAGCCTCCTTCACATGAGCCAGGATCCTAGGATCCTCGTCTGACCTCTTCTCGACGGAGGCAAGCTTGGCTTTCATATCAGCTAGCTCCTTATCAAGCTTCTCCTTCTTATCCAGCGCCTCGTCCCTCTCCTTTGCCACTGCATCAGCACGGACCATCCCTTCGATTGAAGAATTGTTCAGGACCATGGCAATCTCCAAGGCTTTCATTGCACCAATGATTCCTTCAGTCATCGCCTATCTCCTACCAGCAACTCCTAAGTCGTTGATCACCCTCAGCTCACGGTCGTTCAAAAGAATGTCGATTGAGGCCCAAATCTATCGGGTTTTGACCAGACGTTAGGAAGCTCAAACAGCTCTCCCTCTCGAGTGGGATTTCCGCTCGAAGCGGCCTGGACTTGCTTGCCCTTGTCCGAAGGAGCCAGTTTCTTCCTCTTCAAAGCAACCTCCTCCTCCCCAGGATCATCCGTCACCCTCATCAGGAATCAGGCTTCAGCAATTCGCTCCCTTTGGGCCTCTCGCTTACGGTCACTACTACTCTGACCAGCGACCTTCTTGATTGCTTTCAGAAGGAGTGAGAGCATTTCTGAGCACATGCTTGACATCTTCCCTGCAAAAGCAAAACAACGCATTAGCAGAAAACAAAGATGATAAAACAAAGACAGGAAAACAAAGAAACGAGTCGACTACCAAGTAATTCCTCCGAACTAAGGGAAAGCACTAAGGATCGGGTGTCAATCGCTCGAAGAATAGTAATCGGATTCCTTTGCAAATCTAGCTTACGGTTACCATCCTCATCGATCACCCCGGCCGGATGGAAAGACTCCACAAATCGACGGATCTTATCATACCCAAGCTTATCTTGACTTGACAAAGGGGAATACTTGCACTCGTAAAATTTGGGCTTATGTTCAAAATGGTCTGGATAACAGAAAAAGTTAAAGCGAGAGATCCGAGTAGAAGCAACGCCTCTACTCGCATGAGGCCTCTCTACCGTTTTTAACACGTTACTCTAAGCAACTTCAATTCGTGGTCGCACCAAAAGGAATCTTTCCTTAAAGTTAGTTGCAACTCCCTCAAAGTCTGCAAACAGCCTCCTACCTCAAAGGCGAGGGATGTGGTTAGCAGTATATTTGGAACAGCGGTTAGCAGTATATTCAGAACATATCCGGTCCGAGGCGTTGGTAAAATTCACTTCCCAGTATTCTTTCCTTCCCACATAAAGATGTGGGATTTCCGCCGCGCCATTAGGAAAACACGGATATTGCATCCAAAAGCCCTCTTCCAACCCAGGAAATTTCATGCAAAACAGCCTCGTTCATATTAGGGTTACCTGCCATGGACCAAACCTGAAAGGAAAGCACAAAAAGGGTGAATCCAAAGCGATCAAACCCACTTTTCCTTTGCGCATCAGGTTCGCCTAGATAACGGGAAACCCTAAAACTTAAAACAAGAAAAGGAGAAGGATCATGATAATCTACCACCCAACGGTGACAAATCAAAACCCTAAAAAGCATACGACTAGTCACCAGTGATTTTCTCCCTCCAAAAAACTCAAAGACACAACGCTAAGAAAAGGTTTAAAATCATAATACTCCTCACACGCAGTAGAAACCACCAAACAACGGTGGTAACCACCGCGACGGAGTAACCCTAAAAACATGCAAGGTTACAGTTTTAAACAAAACTACCGTAATCAAAGCAATAAAACAGAAGAGAGAAATGAAGAAATGACGAACCTATGTTGAGAGTAAAAGTCTGGAAGTTGTTAACGATGAGGTGAAGGATCAAACAACACTTGAAATCTCGAAAGGAACTCTGTAAATTTGAAGTTGCTAAAAATGAAGAAGTGTAACGTGTTCCAAACAAGCGTTTGGAACGTATTTATACTCCCTTCACAACCTTTCAGAAAACAGGCAAGCACAATCTAGTACAACCCTTCATTAACAAAGCAAAGCAACGCTCCAGATTGTCTCAATCAGCGCATCCAACGGTTCTGATCAGTTTCTAATGGTTCTCATATGTCATGATTAGATCAACGGTCCTGATAACGTCTTGGAAATACAACTAGAGACGCCATCAAGGTGTTAGGTACTCAAGTACTTCCACAACCATTATACGTGGCATTCAAAGACCAAAGTTCATCTCCCTTCGGTCTCATCCTTGAGACATGGGCATTAATTGCGGAATGACAAACAACCAACTCTCTGTAGAGGGAATCTATCTCACTTCTGAACAACATGGGCGAACACGGTAATACCGAGCACACTCTTGAAACGGGACAACCTCGGCACAACATGGCGAACGAATAAGAAGGGTCAGCAAACATATGTCCACACATATACCACCCTCGACTCCGAGAGAAAAACAACCACAAGTGCTAAGTCCCAAGATATGCCCATTTACGCTGAGTACGAAGACCGCCCATGACAGATTACAAACAACATCTCCTTAACTGAACTTCCCAGTTCCATCCTGGGAACATCCCAAAATATCTCTAAGACCTCCGCGGTCAGTTCCCCCGCCACGACTTAAATCATCACTCTTAGACCAGAGCAACGACTTGGGGGGCTACTGTTTTGGACCGATCAAAGACCTGGGCTTAACTACTTAGGCCCAATAACCAAACCAAGCCCAAATGCTGCATTTGGCAATGTACTCGCAACACACCCCTTCTCTACGGGGGGGGGGGGGGGGGGGGTGCTCAGAGCAACTGAGACCTGTTCAAACGAACAATAACGTTGCTTTACCCACGTTCCCACGAATATCTCATCGGCGGTTACACTTTTGTTGATTTCGTAACCGCCAGACACACGTGTGCCTTACGACGACTCTGCATTCACCCACCTCTATAAATAGGAGGCTCCTCGCAGCCTCCAAGGTAGAATCTTTTTCACCCTCAAACCCTCATTTCTGAACTCTACTGACTTGAGCATCGGAGTGTCTGCAGGTACACACTCCTGATTCGGTCCAATGCTCACCGGAAGTACAAACTACCACCGTGAACCACCACATTCAACCAAGCATCGGCAGCCACCTTCTGATCAGGTCCGATCAATGAGTAATTAAGAAAGGGTATAATTAACATATTGTACTTTAAAAGATCAAAATAATCGTTAAATAGAAACACAAAAGCAAACATCAAACGAGAGTTAAAAAAATGAAGGCAGTATTCATGATTCAATATTAGCGTTGAGATGGACACGAAGTGCTTGTCTGTCCCGTCTTCTTATTGTGCTAGTGCGTATAAATTACGAACAATAATTATTTTTTGAAAGAGGACAATATTATTATTTTTGAAATTTTGTTTAGAATTATTTTGATTTTGATTAAAATCATAGGAATAGATAATATATATTTTGTATTTTCATATTGTAACAAACTATACTTATTTTTTTGTTTAAAAAAATAATTATACTTATCTTTTTCAGTGATACCACCAATATAACAAATATAATATCTTTAAAAAAATATAACAAATATAATGTACAATATTTATTTTTTTTTGAAATTTTGATTAGAGTTATATATTGATTTTGATTAAAATTATAGGAATAGATAATAAATATTTTGTATTTCATATTGTATCAAACTATATTTATCTTTTTGTTTAAAAAAAATTATACTTATCTTTTTCAATGATGCCAACAATATAACAAATATAATGGACACCTAGAACACGCACAACACATGTTTCTTTTGTGTCCTCACTTCGCTTCCCTTTGGCCGATGGTGCAAGCGTAGATCGGGTTTGATGGTGTCGACACTCATGTTATTCATGATCACTTTCCATCAGTTTATTTATTACACAGGTGGTATGAAAACGCGGCGTAATTTTCTTCATCTCATATGGCTTTTGTGTTCCTGGATTTTCTGGAATGAAAGAAATAATCGACTGGTTTAAAAATCAGGAATGTAATAGTTATTAGCTACTTGAAAAAGTAAAGTATTATTCTTTGTGGTGGTTGAAAGCAAAGCAGAATAATTTTGTTTTCGATACCCAAATGTGGTGGTCGAATCACCTAATATGTTTGGGTATCGGCTAGCACTGTTTTCTTGTTACTCATTGGATAACTTTTATAACTTGTATCTTTAGTAGTCTTTTTGGCACACCTTGTGCTGAAGGGATTGATGTGGTTTTGTTAATATAATTCATTTTGCTTTGTTCAAAAAAATCTTTTTGAATGACACCAACAAATAACAATCTTATATTCAAATTTATTTAAGAGTATAATTAGAAAGAGAAAAAGTCAAATCAAAATATCATATTTTCTTTATATACACTAGCGAAAAGACCACTCACGTTCTCGTCTTTCTGCTCTTTTTATTACGTTAACGTTTGAAAATTATTAATGGTGTTTATTTTATAAAATTTTGATTTGGATTAAAATTAAAAATATAAATGTTTGTTGCTTTCAAGTTATAACAAATCAAAATAATCATGATCATTTATTTCAATGACACCAACAATATAACAAAAAAAAATATAATCTAAATTCTTTTTTTTTTTTTAAATGACATCAACAACGATCTTTATCATAGAAAAATTGTTTAAGAGTATATTTGGAATAATGAAAAAGTAAATATAAATATAGTTATCTAGTTTGTTACACTTTTATATGATAAATGAAAGAAAAAAAGTTGTTTAAAAGGTAACATATATTATTTTACGCAACATATATAGGTAAGGCTAAACGGCAAATCATATATATATATATATATATATATATATATATATATATATATATATATATATATATATATATATATATATATAGACACACACACACACGCTTTTCCGCCGAGCATTTGCATGCATATTTTACTCTAAACCGTTAAGGAAAATCCACTTGTGAAAGTAATCCTTGAACAAATTAAATTTAAATTAGGTCAATTAAAGTGAGAATTTGTTGTTCACTTTATGCACTACTGAGAGTTTCTGTGAACCAAAAAATTTCTACCGCAATTCATGTCGCCTACATCTTTTTCTTTGATTATGTATTTAATAATTTTTTCGATTATTCCATTGGCAGTGGTCTTAATATATTTTTTGAGGCGTTTCATATTATTTATTTGTAAATATTTGTTTGGATCATCAAGAACAGTAGATTCGGCTGAGACGATTCACTTGCCTGAGGAATATGTGAGCAGAGAATTTCAATCTACAATTCCAAGTGCATGGGATAGCATGGAACATTATCGTCAAGATGCACAAGTCGATATGTCTTTCGATACAAAATCAGAGATTGCTAGGCGTGCGATAAGAGTTTTGCCGCCGGTTAAAACCTTTAATGGAGAGCAAAATAGTGCTTGTCCTATTTGCATGGAAGAATTTCATGAAGGGGGGTTGATTCAACCTTTTGGTTTGTGTGCTCATGAATTTCATTCCTATTGCCTCAACCCTTGGTTAGTTGGAGGGAAAACAACTTGTCCAGTTTGTCGTGAAGATTTGTCAACTATTGTGGGTATTTGTATAGAGACGTAGAAATTAAGAGAATAAATTGTAATTTTGCTATTTTTGACCTTAATCAGATGTGGTTAGTTAAACCAGAGAAATATAAATTTATGTGTTTATCAGTTTTTGTTTAATTTCTTTGATTACCCATTGCCATGGTTTATAACCATACAAATATAGGTATGTCATTATTGTCTTTCCTACTGAAGTATCCAAAATTAACCTAGTTTGTGCATGAAGTCCTTGAGTAAAATAATTGTGGATTTGGTTCAATTTTCCAAACTCATGTCATGGACACTTCTTTAGTAACAACTTATATCTCACTATCTCACCCATGCATCATGGAAAGATTATCTTTCTTTTCGTATGAAACTAGATATCTCGCATCATTTTTTTAATGAAGTGTGAAATCGTAAGAACTTATCCAAGAATATTTTCTCCAGATCTCCCCAAGTTTGAATTATGAAACTCGAGAGATTTGTATCGGGTTCTTTAGCCTTTCCTATTAAGGTCAAAGAAAACAACCCTAACCTTTTTTTGGTTTTCTGTTACTCCGGGTGGACAATGAATTAGGTACATTTCGTAGAACTTTATCATATGCTCTAGTGGATCCTGCAACATGGAATAAATTTGGTTTGCATAAAAGAAATAAAACAGATAAAACATTGATTAGGTAATGTCAGATTCCATTCTCATCATTACTTAGTTTCATAACATTTGAACAAAATAGTTAGGCCAATGTTTAGGTCACTAACCCTCTCCGCTAGTTACGACACCTAATCTCTTAGGTGAGTCCATAACCATTGGAGGTTTGAATGAACACCAAATTATTGTCACAAAGCAGTAATATTCTAAAGTTATTAAAGAATGAGTGGTTAAATTAGGTCAATCCCTAAAGCTAGGGTTTGTAGTCATCAAGATATAGATCAATATATGGACATTCGTAGACACATGAAAAGCATTAAGAATAAATATAACCGAAGAAAACCAAAGCAATCAACTATATTCAAAGGATGTTAAAAGTTACATAATCAACCAATTACAGAGAAGTTCCTCCTAAAGGATCTAACGTAGAAAATTAGCTACTCATGCTTTCTAAACATAAACAATTGAATATGAAAAGAAAAACATAAATAAAGGATCACTTATTGTTGATTTCTTGGCTCCCGAATAGATCTAGTCGCTCCTAACCTTCCAAAATTGACAAGAAAAATGACTTTTTCGAGCCAAAAAATCCAAATGATGAGGATATCAAACCAATCCAAAATCTATCATAGGGATTGGTATATACATATATTAAGTTGGCACTGACCCATCGGAGAAATGATTAAGCCGCTTCAAGCACCTCCAATAGCTCTGGTTTAAAACGAAAATACGACCACAACACCAAACCAGACAAAACCCATAAAAACCATGATGGAGGAGCATGTAATATGGGGGGGGAGCGTTGGTACTTCGACGACGAATGACATTTTGAGAAGAGAGAACATAGAGTGTTTTCAAATTAGGTTTTTCAATACTAAATTAGATAAAGTTATACTTAATTTTTTAAGTCTTAAGATAATTTAAACAAAAGTTTAAATGCACTTTTGGTCCCACTCTTTTTAAAAAATTTAGTTTTGGTCGGCCTATTTTAATTTATTTTTAACCTGTGTAATATTTGTTGGACTTTTAGTCTCTCGTATATATTGTGATGATGTGACTTATTAGTTTATGACGTGACAACACTTATTAGCATATTTTTTCCTAACATATATATATTGAGAGTGGCCTCATAAACACGCTGCGGTTATGGTGCATAAGGAAAATCCTTATGCACCCTGCATAAATTCAGAAATGGTTTTTGTGAGTTGTACTCCAAAATCATTCGATGTACTTAATGGTTTCCAGCACCCTGCATAAAATTATAGTATGTTGTACTCCAAAACCATTTTACTGTGGGAATGGTTTCTGTGAGTTGTACTCCAAAACTATTTCTGGATTTATGCAGGGTGCATAAGGATTTCCTTATGCACCATAACCGCACCCCATAAACACTACTACGTGAATAGATAAACTCATTTTATTATTTCGAAAAGAAAAAAAAAAGATAAACTCATGTTATAGGAGCAAAAAATAAATAAACTCGTCTTATAGTTGTTACAAAAAGATTGAATAGATAAACTCATTTTATTATTTCGAAAAGAAAAAAAAAAGATAAACTCATGTTATAGGAGAAAAAATAAATAAACTCGTCTTATAGTTGTTACAAAAAAATTATTTTGCTTTTGAAAAGTTGTTACAAAAAGATAAAATGCAATTAATCTATAAGTAGGAATTTAATCGGTTAAAGTAAAGCATTCAAAACATTCAGGAGTCAAATAAAGAAGAGCATAGGTAGTTGACATTCAGAGAGCACTAAGATAATTTTTTTTCAATTCATCTTTAGGTTTAACCATGTTTACTTTGTTTATGAACCTAATCATCACGTTCATCATTTATGGAAGAGTTTGTAGAAATTCTTTGTAATCAAAAAAAGAAAAGAAATTCCTGATTAACTTTTTTTTAGATTGTTTAATAAATTTGATACCCAAACTATTTTATCATATAAAAATTCCATTAAATAGCATGAAAACATCTCCATCAAAGAAATTTTTGCTACAAAAGTACTAAACCAAGATGTAATGCACAAGGATAATGAATTGCAAAGATTAATTTCACAAATCATATTAGTAATTGATAACTTGTGTTATAATAGGAAAGAATTATATTATCTCATGAACAACAAGGAGTATTATTCTTCAATATCATCTTCTCCATCCATATAAATTAACTGTTTTGATTTACGGTTTAATGGGTTTTGTTTTTAGTTTGTTATCTTTTTTTAATAGTTTTTTTTTAGTTTGTTTTCTGACTAGGGTTTGTTATTTGTTATTATTTCGTTATTTTTGAGAAACTAAATACATGATTGTCTTTTTATATTTATAAACTGTTACACTAATTTTCCGCCTAATTTTAAATGACCAAGGATTATCTTATTTGGTGAGGATATACACTACACAATTATGTAACAAAAGTTAACTTGGTGCTTCTTCAATTTTTTCCTATAGAAACTATAAGTAATCCATTATATATGTCTTGTCTTGTATAAATTGTATCAATAATATAAATCAAAGTTCTTTTAATTTGGTGTTGCAGAAGTTAAAGAATTTCATACACTATAAAGTTTCTTCTCTCTTTGGCCAAAGCTGGTGGTCATAGTGAAATTACGTATCAAGGGAGATTCTGCTTACAATGCCTTGGTAACAAAAACCTCTCTTCTCTGGTGTTTTTTTTTTTTTTTTTAAGAAATTCGTTTATTATTCTACAGCTTAATTTGTACAATGTTTCTTGAACAGGGTGTTTGAAAAAATTGAGCTCCTACCATCGCCTTATGATGAGGACGATGAAATCTTGTTCATCCCTCGTTGGACAAATACCAGCTTAGAAGATTGTTCAACTTTTATCCCTGGTCTAAATTTGCCAGATGAGGACAGTTTAATTGTGTATGATGGACCTTTTTTGACAATTGATGCCCCTGAAAGCAATCTAGATATTGAAGATGATTTGGATAGTTCAGACTCAACTTGTGATATGATTAAGAAGAATGTAGTGGAATATGTACTGGACAACGATGATGATGACCACGACGACAACGATGATGAATTTGATGATGATTATCATAACTTCCTTATCAATAATGACGGCATTATGGTGATGCTGGTGCAGCATGGAGACGACGACGGTTATGTTGGTGATGATGAAGTTGATGATTTTTATTAACCTTATGGATGATATTATGGTGCAGCATGGAGCTATAGTAATAGCATGATCGTAGTTTACCAATTCTTTGAGAGTGGTTTCATGTTTAATTTCAATGTTCGTTTTGTCTGGTAGCAATATCCTTGTTTTAAATATAGTGCTAGTATGTACACTTGGATTGGATTGTATCTTCGTAAACTCTCTTTTATTTTATTCCTTTCACACAAATTAACTTGCATTGTTATTCTTTACAATTATGACAATAGAATGATATATTAACCAAGGTATCCTTGGTGAAAAGTAAAATAATATAATGTGTGATGTTTATTGTTCCAGTTTAATTAGATTGAGATAAAAGCATAGTGGAGTGTTGTTTGAGTACGGATTTTGTGTTTCTATTTAAGTGTCTTTTTGATAGTTTAAGGAAATAATTTGTTTATATTCTTTCTCAATTACTCATGCTCTTTTTCAATAAAACTAATATTTTTTCTCAATTACTCATACTCTTTTTCAATAAAACTAATCAATGATATATTTATTTGAAAATTCATGTTTTTTTTATTAAACAAAGTTTTTTTTTTATCTGCAAATTTAAACTTCCTAAAACAAAATTTTGTTCCTATAACAATGGTAACAAAAGTTTTAAGAGCACACATAAAATCACATTGTCATCTAAGGAAATGGTCAATACCAAGCAAATCACAATGATTGTTGGTAACTTAAACGATTGGAGACTTTCAAAAGTTAAAATATGCCCAAAATTTAGACCATATAGTGAAAAGTGAAAACTTAATAATATTTCATATATTTGTTTTGGTCGTGTAACTTGCAAGAAATGCTTTTGCAATACATATCTGATGTTGCATTTGCAAATTTGATGTAAATTTCAAATTTAGCCAACATGTAAAGAAGGAAAATGCTTTTCACTCTCAAGAAACATTAACCATGTCGAACTATTACAAAAATAAACTATCATCACCCTTAAAAAACATTTTGTAAAGGGATGAAAATAGAGGAAAACATATAGCATCAACAGTTTCCTCCTATTTGTACAACAAAACAAAAAAAATAGAGTACGGCAACAATAAAGTCAGACCCTTTTTCCTAGTACTGATCAATATGTGACCAAACCATCTGTTGTAGTTTGGTCGTTCAAATTATGAAACTGCAATTTCAGCTTCTAACTTCATGAGTTTTGCTTCCTGAAAAAGATTTGCATGTAAACATCGGTGTGACAAATTACATTCCCATCTCCAAATGTTTTGTCAATAAGAATTTGACAGTGAAATTAGAAAACAATTACAGACATTTATCCATGCAAGTTAATTTCCTTAAGCACTATTTTAACAAAAATAAGTACGAGCAAACAAAATGTTGTTTCACTCGTAAAATAGACACCTTTTCAAGGATGAATTTACAAATTGTATGACAACTATGTATCAGATAATTCGAAGCTATCAAATTACTACATCTGTCCCTTTTTATAAGCACGCTTTTGTGAATGCAAAAGGGTGTTTATAAAAAGGGACAAAGGTAGTAAATCAGATTTAACGAACTCAATACATTTGACATCAAAGGCTTAGCATGTATGCGAGCATGAAAAAAGTTTGTGGATTTATATTGGTTATGGCAAATTGTTCATTAAATCTAATTACCCAGAAAGGTGCACCATGTCTCGTTTGTCCATGTTGCATGACTAACCTTTCAAACAGGCAATCATAAAGATGATGATGACATTTTACACATTGCCAAAACAAAAAAGAAAAGATAATAACAAAGAGATAAATCAGTATCAATGTGGGCAATTTCAGTTGAAAAACTATGTTGAAGCTTGCTACTTTTAATTTATTATTAATTCAGGCTTCCGCTCTCAGAATTGGCAGAAGTTCCCTTAAAATCAAAATGTCAACTTCGAGGAAAAGCACATTTATAACAGCTTTTGTGCAGAAGCTATTTTTCTAGCTTCTGAGAGAAGAACTAGACTGTTTTTTTCCTTCTTCTACTCTTTGAAAAGTTTATCTAATTATGATATAATTCTTTTAACCATTTTTAAAATTAAAAGACCTGTTGTTTCTTTAAAAAAAGAACAAACATTCACATCAGAAAAACCATATTATTTCAATATGTTATGGGAAAGATGCTTTCATGGGCACTATACGACCCAGAATTCATAAATGTCAATATATGTGATTGGCTTATTGAATTACTAAATGTAAAACAAGGTGATGGTACTATCAACTATGTCATATTTACCTGTCAAAAACTCAACAGCTTCGTCGATGACCAGATTAAGTAACTGGTCATATCCTTTCAGAGTACCATAACTGCAATTCAACAAATTGTAATATGTTAGACCCTTGTTTCCCAAGTAAACACTGGGAAGAAAAACATAAGCAAGAATGTTTAAGTGGCACAAGCAAGAGAGACTGAACATGAGGGTGTAAGTTACGGGTAAGTGGTTTATAAGAATGTATTGAGTGATTTGAGATTTTGAGTAGTAGGGAGATTGCAACTTGCAAGTCCTAGAAATGCTACTCTATTCGTCTTTTCTATTTTCAGTTCATAACTTCATTTGCTACCGATGAATAATCAAATTCCATTGTTTCATACTATATATGGGAGTTGGGGACCTCTGGTGTGAAAACTATAAAAGTTTGTATCGTATTCATACTTGACTAATAGTTTCCTAACAACATATAATGAGAAAATACATAAGACATTGCTAACTGTATAAGACAAGATATCCTCCTAGACAGCAAATATCAGTTTGCAAAAAAAGACAAGAATGCATGAAAACTACCAATGCTTACCAAGAAAGTGTTTCAATAGCCTTGCAATTTGAAAAAGCCACCCAATTGTTTCAGTACCTAGACTGCATATAACACAGTACACACACACACACACACACACAAGGACTATCAACTATTTATATTTGTACGAATTTTATATCCTAGAATTTCATCCCATTGTCGTCATTTTAATGACCAAAGTCAACTAGCAGAATTACAAAGTCAACTATATAATACGCATACAAAGTCCCAAATAGAATGAAGTATTAAAGAAGTGAATCCACAACAAGAACTATCAACCTACAATTAACTATTAAAAGCAAATCAACACAAGAACCACAGTTCACAGAAACAATTCAATCTCGCTGAACAAAATAGACTACAGATAAACTGATCAACAAACTCAAAATCAGACAATAATTTCTCAACAAGACCTTTTTTCTTCTATTCTTTGAAAAGTTTATCTAATTACCATAAAAAAAATATTAAAAAAAAAATAAACATTTTTTCTTCTAGCTTCCAAGGTCTTTGTCTTTCCCCACAGTCATGTTTATTGAGAGGGTTAATGTTTCCAAGGACTCAACTATCCTTTCCACTTCTTTGTCGGTTACCTCCTTCTCTCTTTCTTCAGAGTCCAGCCAAGGTTCTCTGCCTTTAGCCTCACCTTTGTTCTGTTCCACTTCCATTTCTTTGTCTCTTATCAGTTCCGTTTCTTCAACTTCGCTACTACTTGTGCAGGCAAAGAGGGATTTTCTACAGCTGCTAGAACTATTATCCTTCTTCTGCCCATAAGTAATTTTCGGTAGCGGAGATGCCTTTAGCCATGGCCCAAATGAGTATTCCTTTTCCTCAACCTCCTCACAACTCTCTTTTTCTTCTATATTTTCATCACACTCAATTATTTGGTGACCTATCCTTCCACATTTAAAGCAAAATGTAGGAAGTCTCTCATATTTAAAGAAAACTTGAAGGTTCCTCTCTTGGTATCGAATCATAGTACCTCTCATCAACGGCCTATTCAAATCCAGTAAAACCCTAATCCGAAGAAACCTCCCCATTCTGTAAACGTCGCGCTGATCCGTTTCTTCATGTACTCCAATTAAGTCTCCAATCTTTTTCGCAATTGAATCCGAACGCAATTTCAATGGCAGTTCATAAATCCTTACCCAAAACGAGACTTTTTTGAGCATATCCAACTCTGCAGGCTGTTCTTCGCCCGTGATTTTCTGAAGAATGATAACTTTATTTTTGAAGCTCCACGGTCCATTCTTCAACACATTATCAACATCTTTCTTTGTTGAAAACCTAAAAAGGTAGAGGTTTTTGTCTAGGTCTTCAACTTCCATGAATATTGGATTGTAGTTTGCATGAAGGCTTTTACATTATAGGTGTTGTTGGTCCAGAGCTTGCCAGCTAGGGTACGACGGAATAACTCATCTTTGTACGCTTCTGCTTCATCAACAATGAGGCCTTTGTTTTGTTCCATTTCCACATCGTCCCCTTTTCTCGGTTCTGATTCTTCAACTTTGCTACTGCTTGTGCAGGGAAAAAGGGATTTACTACAACTACTAGAACTACTATCCTTCTTCTCATCATAGGTAATTTTCGGTTTGGTAGTTGCCCGCAACCACGGCCCAAATGTGTATTCCTTTTCCTCAACTACTTCCTCACAACCTTGAGTCAAAAAAAATACTTCCTCACAACCCTCCGTTTCTTCATCTACATTTAAATCACACTTATTCATTTGGTGACCTATCCTCCCACATTTGAAACAAAATGCAGGAAGTCTCTCATACTCAAAGAAAACTCGAAGATTCTTCCTATGATAACAAACCATGGTCCCTCTCATCAACGGCTTTTTCAAATCCAACGATACTTTAATCCGAATAAACCTCCCCATTCTGTAAACATCTTGTTGATCAGTTTCTTCATAAACCCCAATAACATCTCCAATCTTTTTCGCGATCGAATCCGAACGCAATTTAAATGGCAACTCATAGATCCTAACCCAAAATGACACTTTATGCATATTATCCAACTCTACAGGCTGTTCTTTGCCTGTGATTTTCTGAAGAATGATAACATTATTTTCGAAACTCCATGGTCCATTCTTCAACACATTCTCTGCGTCATTCTTTGTTGAAAACCTAAAGAGATAAAGGTTTTTGTCTAGGTCTTCAACTTCAACTGGATTCTTCAACCTCCATGAATATTGGATTGTAGTTTGCTTGAACGCTTTTGCATTATAGGTTCTGTTTGTCCAGAGTTTGGCGGCTAGGGTACGATGGAATATGTCGTCTTCGCATACTTCAGATTCTTCAATAATGAGGCCTTTTTGTAACTCTTGCTTTGAAAGACTGAAATCCTTCCACTGCTCCATCTTCCTAGTCGTTTGTAAAACAAATATATTCGGTT
Source organism: Medicago sativa (assembly GCF_051527215.1). NCBI lineage: Eukaryota > Viridiplantae > Streptophyta > Magnoliopsida > Fabales > Fabaceae > Medicago > Medicago sativa. The sequence goes on along the minus strand of NC_140756.1, from coordinate 28,551,161 downwards.
CGGGTTTGATAAAAACGTGGGGCCGCCACAGATTATTCAGGCGGAGCGGCACTATCAAAATCAAACTGCAAAAAGGTGCAAGGGACACAGATTATGAGAGAAACTACAAAATTTGTCTACTTCACATTCACAGAGTTATTTTCTTCTTCCTTTTATTTTTCTTCATTTAATTGTAGAAGGTAGCTAATGTATTCCTCAAAGAAAACTCCACCATCCAAATTCTAAGTTTCAAATCACAAGGAAATGAAAAAAAAAAAAAAAAATATGTTGACTCAGGAATCGAACTAGGGTTCTCCTGAACAATTCGTCATTCGGTGGAGTTCATTAACCACTTGAGCATAATTGATTGGTTATGAAATTCAAATGTATCATACAAAATTGCTTGGTTATGAAATTCAAATGTATCATACAAAAGTTACAATGTGATTAGAATAATAAAAAAAATATAAGCTTCAAATTCTGAGCAACTTAGGAAATGAAATGAACACATATATAAATGATTAAATTCCACAGTGAACTATATAACTAACATAAGCTAGTGAAGAATTAATTGGTCAGAGAAAGTAAAAACAGAGGAATCATAGCATAACATACCTTCAAAAGCCGCCACGACTAAAACCCTAGCGGAGGATGGGTTTTGGGGAGATAGTCGGTTGAATTTACGTCATTGATTTGTTTATACGATTCTTCATTTGACCAAAAGTGTTTCATTTATGAAAATTGTTGTTGACACATATGCATTGGCTGAGACACACCAGTAAATTACCTAAATACCCCTCGGCAGTTAACTGCCGAATTCTGAAGAAAACTGGCTGCAGTTAACTACCGAGGAAAACCTCGGCAGTTAACTGCCGAAATTCAATTTCACCCATCGGCAATCAAGTGCCGTGGAAACTGGAAACCATTTCGTTCAATTAGATCCATGAACGATGCATATAAGTGATGCCAATAGCATATATGGATAATGTCTTTCCACAATTTTTTATATTTTTCTAATATTTAAGTACAATTGTTGTTATATTGCCTCAAAATAAACAAAAGTTATTAGATCCATGAACGACATATAATTCTCTGTGTCGATTTGGTATTATATAGCCATTGTGGAGTAATTAATTTATTTTGGCATGACTCTCACTTCATAAACATCATAGAGTCAACTTGCATGTATGTCAATTTTAGATTAGATAGTATATGCACTACAATTCCTGAATCATGAGTCACATGATGCGTGTCCATGAAAGACAAGATGTGGAGAATTCTTGAATCATGAGTCACATGCTGGTGCTGCGTGTCCGTGAAAGACAAGATGTGGAGAATTAGATAGAATAATACTGTCAAAATGGTACAAGCCATGAACTTCTTGTGGGTTTTGTGAACGAAATTGAATTTCGGCAGTTAACTGCCGAGGTTTTCCTCGGTAGTTAACTGCAGCCGGTTTTCTTTAGAATTCGGCAGTTAACTGCCGAGGGGTATTTGGGTAATTTACTGGTGTGTCTCAGCCAATACATATGTGTCAACAGCAATTTTCTTCATTTATTACAGGCCCGTCTATGAAGATTACAAAAAGGGAAATGTTAACTTGTGCCGCACAAGTTAATGAAACAAATATAGAAATAGCATTAGAATGTGTGCATTTCATTTAATGTTTAGCTTTTTAATGAGTTGAATGCACTAAATTTTATAAAATATTTTTCTTTTAGGTTTCTTAACATGTGCCCTAAGGGCACAAATTAACACTGCTCTTAAAAAAAAGGTTAAATAAGTTTTCAAACCACATGCCTCTCAAAAAAGAAAAATTTAATCCTATAAATATTTTAAGTTTTGTTCAGAGTTTCTTCAAAAAAAATCAATAATTTTCGCTCTCGCAAATATTTTGTGTGACGAGGTTTTTGCTTTTAAGTAAATTCATATGTATTTGTTTTGAATTTATAAAAATTTCTCTTGCACAAGTTTAAATTTTTTTAAGAGTAAATTACACTTTTCTCCTCTAAGAGAAGCTTGAATTACATTCCCCTCCTCTCTTATGTTAAAATATACACTCCCCTCCATTGAAAAATAAAATTTAGACTCTCCTCCCCTATAAGATGTTTGAATTACAACTCCCTTCCTTAATAATTTAATATGCACTTCACTTTAATATATTTTAAGTTAAATAAATTTTTTTATAATAAATACTAATTTTGAATCATCATTTAAGTAAAATAAATTATTTTCTTTATAATTTAAATGTCAATGATAATTAAATTTAAATATTTTGCTATAATTTTATAATTAAGAGTATAAAATTAAATTTTAAGTAACCATACTTTATTGTCTTTAGTAATTTTTCATATTTTATAATTGGCTTTAAAACTATATTTTAATAAAATTGTGAAAAAAAAAGTAGCAAAAAATATGTATTCAAATTTTGATTATATTAAAATAGACACACAATATTATTTTTTCGAAGTGTGTTCGATTATTAGTTTTTTTGCTAGATTATTAGAAATAAAAAAAATTATTGAGGGAGTAAAGTATAGATTTTGACATAAGAGGGGAGGTGAATGTAATTCAAGCTTCTCTTAGGGAAGAAGAGTGAAATCTTTTCTAATATGTTTTGAATAAGAGGGAAGGGAAGTGTATATTTTAACATAAGAGGGGAGGGGGGGTGTAATTTACTCATTTTTTAATGAAGGATTAGCTATGGTTTGTCCGTCAACATAACTAATGATGACATGACTGAGGTGCTCGTGCTGCAATGGACTCACACAGTGGATGGCGGGGATTGTAAAATCGATGCCTGCTACGCGCAAGTCAGTCTGTGCGAGGGAGAGAGGGGGAGGGGGAGGGGGAGGGAGAGAGAGAGAGAGAGAGAGAGAGAGAGAGAGAGAGTGTAAAGTGTGAATTATGAGCTCATACTTAAGTGTAACAGTGGTGCCACGCTTAATTAGACGAGCTAGTTGTAACCGATTCCGTGAAAACTGGTGTGAGTTGCGGAAGACGGTCAAAGATTGGGTGGATAGCCAAATCATCTTAGGGCGGTGGTTCTGTTCAGTTAAGTGTGCATATGATCTTCCCTAAGCGTCTTTGAGACGATGTATATGTAATTAGGGCGCTCATGAATTGGTCTTTGTAGAGGTTGGGGTACGTAAGAAATTAATTATGAAATTTTAAGTTTTTAGCGCTTAAAATTTCATAGTTTGTTTAAAATTTCAAAATTTTTGTGGGAGAGATTTTATAACATTCTAAACCCCTCAAAAAATAACAAACATACATGTTAAAATTTATTCACATGTAAAGGGCACACATAAGTTGACTTAAATGTGTTAACTTCTGGTTGACTTTTCTTGAGATCTTCTACCAAAATCTTTGAGTTTCTATTGTGCTTCTGATGCTTTCATACTTGTTCAATACTTGATGGATATATTCTATGATCCTGAAATAGAATAAGGTTGAATACACAACTTTTAAGACGATTATTTATATTTTGAAATTTTTAAAATACGTCTTTAAGACACATGTCAGCCTTTGTCTAAAATAAAGAGATTTTCTATCATGTGCAAATTTGCATATGTCAAGAAGTTTAAACTAGTAACTTTGAATTGAAACTTGTACATTCTATATAAATTTATATTTTTTTATAAATAATTGTTGTTTTTTAATAAAAACTTACTAGTTGTTTTAACACAATATTGCGCATGTTAGACAAACCACTGGAATAATTATTCAAAACTGAAAAGTTACTCAGATACTTCTAGAATTTGTACCCGAAAATATCGATGGAGTATCAATATTCAATATCTTATATGTATCTGATACAAATACGTCTACATTATATTCGACCTCCCTAGTTTCTATCCAATCCAAAATCTATCAAAAACAAACAATGCATTTGGGTCTATCTTTTTTTCCCTACTAATTAAGGAGAGGATCAAATCAAAACGTAATGAGAAGATAACGTGAAATTAAATTAGTTCCGTAACGATGATGAGCTGTAACTCATCACCCTCACACATTTTCTATTAATGCACTTACTATGCGTGTGCGTGCGTCTCACCATATTATAAAACCGATCCATATTACCCAAAAAACCCTTCCTTCACTAATTCTCCCGCCATCAACAACAATGGAACTCCCAGTGATAGATCTATCTTCATACCTCTCCGCCGTTTCAAACGACCGCGATCCACGCCTTCAATCTCTCTGCGCCGATGTCAGCCGCACCTTAAGTGAAACCGGAGCACTTCTTGTAAAAGATCCGCGATGCACCGTCGAAGATAATGATCGTTTCATTGATATGATGGAAAAGTACTTCTCAGCTCCTCATGAGTTCAAGATTCGCCAAGAGAGACCTCATTTGCATTACCAGGTTCATTAATCGTTTCACTCATTTACTACTTAAAATTGAAATTAGAGTTTAATTAGTGTGTAATGTATATCAAATTAGAGCTTAATTTAGTTCAAATGATCCTGACGCTAATTAGTGTATGATGAGAATGAATGATGATGAAGAATTGTTGTTGTTGTTGTTGATGTAGGTTGGGGTTACGCCGGAGAGAGTGGAAGTACCGAGAAGTTTGGTGGATGAAGAAATGCAAGAGAAAGTGAAAGAAATGCCGGAAGAACATCGACCTCATACTCCTGTTGGTGCTGATCTTAAATGGAGATATTTTTGGAGGATCGGTGATCGTCCCTCTAACACCAAATTTCAGGTTTCTTTTTTTTATGTTGCAGTTACTTTTTTCGGTGTTAACCCTCTGGTTCCTAGTTAGTCATGAAGTTAGTAAAGTCTGATCAAGAATTGTTGGACGTTGAAATCAGGTTCTCCTGAATGAATGATTCTTGTGTAGCTCATTAACTACTTGAGCTGAATCAGTTGTTATAAGTTGTTTGATTGTATAGTGAAAATCCAATTATTTTGCGAGATCAACTCACTTCTGTAATTGCATTTCAAAATTAAGAAATAGAGTGTATTTTTTAATGAAAAATCAATACTTTAACAATGGTCAATCTATGAGACATCTAAGGGCTTGATTGTTTAAGATAAAAGAAAATGTGATCTGTATAATTGAATTAATTTAGTCATTGTTTTTTAGAGATCTTTATGTAAAGTTGAAGTTAATTTGCGATTGTTTATAATTATAAGGATTTTTTGTATTCTCTCATTTACGGTACTAATTGAAGTGTTTGCCATTCAAAAAAACTGTACTATTTACCGTACTAATTGAAGTGTTTGACATTCAAAAAAACTGTACTAATTGAAGTCAGATTATTTTACAAAAAGTCATTAGGAATATATTTTTCTTATAATCTGATATTTTTCTCTCATATTCTGCTTATTTTAGAAGGTGGAAGAAACCAATCACAATCCTAGAAAGTGATAAAATAAAAATTAGTCGAAAACATTGAGGGTGTTCAAAAAAGAGGGTAAATCAAATAGACATTACGTACTTGGAATGTGAACTGTACAATCAGATGGTCCGAAATGCACAAATTCTAGGATTCCCATATACAGGGAATCTAAATCTGAAACAGAGCTTTATGCTAGCATTACTATCTTTTGCTAACAATATTTTTCTTCATAATGTAATGTTAATATTATGTTTTGTTTATTGCTATTGTTATTGTGCAGGAACTCAATGCAGAGCCAGTAATTCCCGAAGGTTTTCCAGAATGGAAAGAAACTATGGATTCCTGGGGATACAAAATGATAGCAGCAATTGAAGTAAGTCATATAATTGATTGGTATTTTATAATGTTATTTTTTTTTTTTTGAGGGAATTTTATAATGTTATTTGAAATGTGTGTTATCTGATTGCGCATATTTCTTACATAGGTGGTTGCTGAAATGGCAGCTATTGGGTTTGGTCTTCCAAAGGACGCATTTACATCTCTTATGAAGCTGGTGAGTGAGCACATCAATTAGTTGATTAAACATACGCATTTACATCTCTTAGTTGATTAACTATCTGATGAATGATCACTTTGAGATATGTTAAAACAAAAGATTTTGGACATCATTCATAGTAAAGCATATGCATTTACTTTTACCCTTTTTCAATATGGAAGCAAAGGTTCCCCAGTTTGTGTTGCAGTTACTTTGATTTTATTCTTAACTATATGATAGTTTCCACTGTTTAACATTATATTTGTATCCAACAAGAGTGAGATTCATGCATTTTTATAACCAGAATGGTTTACTTGTTAGAATAGATATACTGCAGAAATCTCTAAAGTAAAGGAAAGCACAAGTTCTTTAATTACTTTTCCAACTCTTGGCCAGTTCAAAATTAACAAGTCTCTCTCATTTACTTTCTTTTCGTCTTCAACTTGTTTAAAAAATGTTGGGACCCTCGAGCATTTGGTGCCACTTTTCTCACTTCAATAACAGAGAGTACTTGATTTTGATGCTAAACTTATTTTGTCAATAGAATAGTCATCAAATGGGCTATACCCTATTCTTTACTTTTACATTTATTTATGTTTGTCCATAGGGAACAATTTTACTTTAAGAAGCCCTCTTTTGCCAAGTTCTATTAGGTGGTAATATTCTCTACTTGTCACATGTGCTGCATTTCGCAACTTAAAAAATTGAATGACAGCTTGATTGTATTCTTACTTTCTCAGCCCTTGATATTTTTACCTATGTTTTCTACTGATTGTATGGTGCATTATTTTGTGTACTAGGGCCCGCATCTGCTAGCTCCAACAGGGAGTGACCTTGAAAAATATGGTCAAGTAGGAACTGTTTTTGCAGGATATCACTATGATCTTAACTTTCTAACAATTCATGGTAGAAGTAGATTTCCTGGATTGAACATCTGGCTAAGAAATGGACAAAAAGTCGAAGTGAAGGTTCCAGTAGGTTGTCTTCTTATTCAGACAGGAAAGCAGGTAATTTGAAATAACCTATATTTGAAGATATTGTATCTAAATTATTTTAAAGCTTTCATTACAGTTTGAAACACACACACACACCTGATTCCTTGTCTTTTTTTTCTTCCATCTGTCTAATCAAAATGACATTACCAGTTTTCTACTTGTGTTCCATTTTTTGCTGAACTTTTTAGCAATGTTACTTGTCTCAAATAACTGGCATTTCAATTTTTAATTAGCATTATATTTTTTAGCTTATAATTTTTATCCACCACTGGCTTTGATTTCAATATCATGCCTTTGAGAGTTGAGACTGCAAGTCTACATATTTTGACAGCTCTCTAGGATAAATACGATTTACTCTCATTATCACCAACTCCTTTTGTGTGTTTTCTTTTTGTTTCAAAATGCAGATAGAGTGGTTAACGGGAGGGGACTGCATAGCTGGCATGCACGAAGTAGTTGCCACAAACAGGACCATTGATGCAATCAATGCAGCTAAAGAGCAAAAAAGAAGCTTATGGAGAGTCTCGTCGACGGTGAGTGCTCACAAAAAGCTGGTCGTTTATTGTACTAGGAAATAATAGCTATATAAAATTGACCTTTTAGTTCTGTCGACTGTTATACTAATTGGTAACTTTTAACCGTCACATGTAGTTATTTGCGCACATAGCATCAGATGCGGTTCTGAAGCCCTTGGGACATTTTGCCGAATCGCCACTGGCAAGCAAATACCCTCCAATGTGTGCAGGAGAATATGTTGAACAAGAGCTTTCTGTAATCAATCTCAAGGGAAAGAAATGAGAACTTTCATGGTTGACAAATGTAATAAAAAGTTGATACATTCTAATTTCATCTGATTAGACAGCTTTTCTAGCTATTGGGGTCACAATTAAAAATCATTGGGGCAAGAAACTAAAAATTGTGGTTTCATGTTTGTTCCAAGAAAAGGAAGCAATATAAGCTTCCACCTGAACTCCAATTTATATCAAATGTCAATACATATCAAATTTCTGCATGTTAGTGTTACAGGATTTTAACTCCCAACACATTTACAATTTTACCTTTGTTTCCTTTCCTTGCCGTTACTTCCTAACATTGAACTGATCCCCTGTATCGATTTAGGGAGCTTCTTCGGACGCAAGCTACTATGCATTTCCTTATTGTTAATTCAGAACATACCATTTGCAAATGAGATAAATTACATGATTGAATTTTCCACTGTACTTGTCCAGCACCAATTGCATTGATGTAATTTAAAATCGTGGTTTCATTTGTTTTACTGTATTTTAAAGAAAGTGGTGATTACCCAACTGGTGCATCTCATTTAAGTTATATAAATCATCTCTAACTGCATAGTACATTCTTGTGCTACTGGTTTCTGCTGAACCAATCTCCAATTTTGTGCTACCCTGTTTTTAAAAAAATTATTCTTTAAATAACTGTATTTTATATTTTATTTTCTGAAAATCCTTCCATATTTTCCTGGATTCCACATGTGATCAGAACCATGTTTTTTCATATGAGCAAGGATTGCTAAATTTTGTAGAACTAATAATGGCTTTTGTGCGGATCTTTATTCCCTTCTTAAGAATATAAACCATCTAGTGTGAAAATTGATGAAAATAGATGAATGGTGAAGAATATTCATCAAGGGAAACGAGAAAAGAGAGAAAAATGATACACTGACTGATATGCCTCTGTTTTTATTTTTCTCACATATATCTACAAATAAATAGATTTACCCTTTTATATAGCACAAGGGTAAATAGGAAAAACAGGTAAAAACTAACTAAAAGCATACAAACTGAATAAGCTAACTAATCTAATAATTATAATATAATATCAATAACTAAATAATTATCAAACATCTGGTGCGAATAATTGATGCGCAAGATGTCTAAGTCTTTTAAATTACTACGACAAAAATCTATACCAATATATAAAGAAATTACTATGTTCTAGTGAGTTTAGCTCAGTTGGCAGGGACAATACATAATATAATATATGCAAGGCCCGGGATTCAAACCCCAGGTCCGGGATTCAAACCCTAGCCACCACCAGAAGAAGAAGAAAAATACATCTTTTGTTTGGGTTGAATTTTTATTGGTCAATTTTATCCTTATCCTCTTTTTTTTTCTCGTAGGTTCCTCTTCTAATAGAAATAATCATATTCAAAGCATTGTCGAACACTAAAATGACTAAACGTAAGTATGTCTCTTATCCAACATTCGATCTAAATTCATCACTAAGTCACAATGCAAGAGTCTTTATTTTTGTTGAAAGAACAGTGTAAGAAATAGTTTAATCCTTTCACTTTGGTAGATAATTCATATGTTAATCAATGTAATAGAGTTTCTTAATATAATCTCTGGATCCTAAAAAGTTTCTAAGAGACAATGCCAAAATTCATTTATAAGCTTATAATATGTCAATGGAACAAATTTTGAAAAGTTGGTATATCCAAACCAAGAAAACTCTATAATGGCCACTTGATGTTTTTTTGTTTTTTTTTCTGTTTACAATTAGCATTTAGCAAATGCAGCATGTTGCCAGAAGGGATTTATCACTCAAATAAAACTACCAAACCCTCACTCTAAAAATAATCAAAATCATTTCTAAATATAATTATAAAAACATTATACAAGCACCTGAAAAAAAAAATACTTCACCATGATCAAATGCACTATTAATCCAAAAACCTTTAAACAAATTATATAATTGATATGCATCGATAAAGTAGCTTTTTCAAAATCTATTTTTTTTTCTAAATACATAGAACTCAAGTGTAAGTTTCAAATCTTTAAAAAAATGATTTTTATGTTAGTAAACAAACAAAAATAGCTTTAGATTTTTCTAAAAAATGTCTAAAAAAAATGTCTAAAAATAATCTCTAGTTTCTTTTAACCAAAAATCTATGTATTTTAAAGCTGAAAAAAAAAATCTATTTTTTGTGTAAAAAAATCACTTGTCATTTTTAAGTGATTGTTTAGGATCGTTAGAAAAATTATTTTATCAAAAAATTTATTTTGACTCTAAAATGAAAAGCTATTAGGATTAGCTTTTCCCAACACAAAGTGGTAACACATGAACTAGTTAAAAATCATTTTTTTTTTTAAAAAAAAATCACTTTTTTTGGATAGTTGATAAACACAAATAGCTTTGAATTTTTTTTAAAATCTCAAAAAAAAATCTTTAGGTTTTTCTAACACAAAATCTATTTTTTTTAAAGCTAAAACAAACGCAACTTATACCATCACCAAATTAAAAGCACAAACAAAATCAAAAGCAAATGCTTCACCAAATTCAATACCGAGTAAATAGGCAAACAAGGACCAAGGTACCATTACATCAAAATTAGCCTACTTATCATAATATTCCATTGTGCTGCATCTACCTAAGTAACCAGCCGATAAATCAAAGATACTCTACCTAGCTGCAACTAACAACACTGTCAACTACATCCTATAGACTATAGTAACAGACAGAGAACAGATTTGGAACAATCTAAGATAACAATAGAGAACACGGTAAACATAAAATAAAACATCTCAGTTGTAAATGTTGTGACAAACAATTTGCACGTCGATAATCAACTTAATTATCAGGCAAAGATATGTTAATATCAGTAGCCGCTTTTCTTGTGTCCGGCATAGAGTGCATGTTGACCCAGTTGTCCCTTCGAAAGGCGGTGGGCGGAGGAGAAGTGAAATTTGAGTTAAGGGTTCCAGAATTTTGCAGTACATGTCCACCGCCACCCATGGCATCCTCTTTCTCAGCACTATTAGTTTGGGGTAGCGGCGGTGCTGCAGATACTGCAATGGCCTGAGTAAATGTGGCTGGTGCATAATCAGACTTAGGCTTCCTTGTTTTCAGATCTTGATGGCCGCTAGGCAGAAAGCTTCCCACCACCACCTGAAATAAACCAAGAAAAATATAAGTGATCCTTCTTTTGAGGAAGATGCAACACTTAAGATTGAAGGCACATCCAACACCAACACACATGTGATTGAATTTAATTATTTCATTTTCTCAAATTATTACACGTGTCAGTGCCGTGTACAGTGTTCATGTTTGTGTTGGTGCTGTATAGGAATCATGTTAACTTGGCCTACTTACACAAAAACGCTCTCTAGTGCAATTGTTGAGACATAGAATTGCAAGTTTAGGGCCTATTTAGTATGAGAAGACATTTTCTATTTTTATTGACTTTTCACTTTTAATTACAAAACTGTCGCATTGTTTTCAATTTGCTTTCTGTTTACAAAGATTTGTATAGGAAACAGTGAAATATTTGGAAAGGAGATGAAAAATGAAAACAATGTAGCAATTTTGTAATTAAAAGTGAAAACAGATGTCTCAAAGCAAATAGACGTTAAAATAGTCACTTCTCAATTCTCAATCCTATTTGTTTGGCAACTATATTAAGGGGAAATGGTGGTTCACTTTCCGAGCATGAGCACACGTGAACTTGGTGCATTGTTAAACATGACCCAAGTGTAAAGAGTGAAAGGATGTTTACCTGCACAGGAGTGGCAGCTATAAGAACACCCGCAACTCCACCGCCTACTACGCGACCATCAGGGCTTGCCAGTGAGACACTCATTCCACCTGCCCTGCTTCTTGTTCCTTGGTTAGTATCAGTAGGCATGAATGATCCAGACAAGGAAAGTATCTCAAAACGACCCTGCAAGAGCATATTTAGAAGAAGAAATATTAAACAGAAGATATTGTGGCACCAATATCAATACATCAACATTCAGAAAAACTACAGTTCCAAACTCAATAGCGGACTTAAGAAAATAACCATCAAATATCAGACTATGGCAAAACCAGACTTTTGTGAAAGTCATTTCAACTACTAGTAACAACATAATAGTAGTCAATCCCGGATAGCGGTGTGACAAATAGTAGTCACCGATATTTGATTATTTTTTGGACAAATTACATGAATAATACTGTTAAATTATAAACAAACTTGTATATTTCTCAAAACAAATAACTTATATAAAATTAAATATAACACTCTTATGAAACAGTCATAAATCAAAACACCAAAAAACAAAAAACAGAGGAACAAACAAGAAAATCATAAAACAAGATAAACCATAAAACAAAAGAAAACAGGAAGAAAAAAAGAACCGAGAAACCATACAACAGAGGAAGAGAAAAAAAAACAGAGAGAAACCATCAAGCAATGTTAGGGTTTACAGAATCCCCAAAATGCCCTCAAAGAGGTTTTCAAAATAGGGTCAATTTGGAAATTTCCTACTAAAATCAAATAGCAGCTGAAGCAGCCGCTATTTGGTTCCGCACCGCTAGGACGATTACCGTAGCGGTCCGTTGCCGCTATCAGCCTCTATTGACTACTGAACATATAACATATCAACTACCAACACTGCTGATTTCCTGACTCAATACATTAGTAGAATTGTACAGAAAAATGTTCATAAAACCATCTTGATTAATTTACAAAATCATTGAAAACCATGCTTCTCACCACCTTGATTAATTTACTGAACAGAAAAATGTTTATAAAACCATTCTCATATAAACAAAAAACATCATTAATAATATTTCAATTTTTCAGTCCTGATTATAAATATTATCAATCCGATGATTATTGCAATACCTAAACCTTAGATCCATACTTTACATAAAACAGAACAAAGTGTTAAACAGAAGCTTCAAATGAATTTAGGCTTTAAGCATGGAATAAAATAAAAATAAGTCAGTGTCATGATTTACTGACGCACCTCATAGGTCAAAGTACCCCCAGAAGAATCTGGATGACGGAGAGTCACATTTGAAATCACTCCAGTAGCCGATAAGACACATATTGCTCGAGGACCTTGTTGTGAAAATGATATCACCTTATTTGTAATATCCTACAAACCAAAGAGTATAGCAAAATAATATTATTCATTATAACTTTGGAAGTAATGGTATCATCAATTTGTATAACGCTTAGGAAGGTAAGAATAAAGGACGGGGATGGTGCATTCAAACATACCTCGCCGGCATTGACAGTGATGAAATGCGGCATAAAGTTTGTACCATCAGAGTGCCCATTCATTTCACCTGCAAAAGTACCAACAATAAATATTTCTGAATTCATTTGAAAATCAGAAAGCAAACACTAAATTCTATAAAGTTGTAGTTTAAGTAAATTCTATGTATCAAGGCAACTTGTATTTATAATGGTGTACAATGAATACATTGAATGCATACTCCCTCCGCTACTGTTTAAAAGCAAAAGTCACCATTTCACACTTGTTAAGGTATGCCGTTGCTTATATTAATTTCAGTAAAAAAACATAATTGCTTTACCCAAAATACCCTCATTGTAATTTGCGAAAGGTCGTAATTTCTGTAAATTCTTTGTATCTACACAACTTGTTTTTATAATGGTGTACAATAAATACATTGAATGTGTACTCCCTCCGTTACAGTTTATAAACAAAAGTCACCATAACAAAAGTCACCATTTCACGCTTATTAAGGTATCGGCCTTTGCTTATATTAATTTCAGTCAAAAACATAATTGCTTTAGCCACACTACCCTCATTGTAATTCTTTACAAATTACAAACAAATTACAATGAGGGTATTATGGGTAGAGCAATTATGTTTTTATACTGAAATTAATATAAGCAACGGCATACCTTAATAAGTGTGAAATGGTGACTTTTGCTTTTAAACAGTAACAGAGGGAGTACGCATTCAATGTATTTATTGTACACCATTATAAATACAAGTTGCCTTGATACATAGAATTTACTTAAACTACAACTTTATAGAATTTAGTGTTTACTTTCTGATTTTCAAATGAATTCAGAAATATCTTTTGTTTGTATTTCTGTAAGAATTAATTAAACTTGACAAAAAAAGACATCTTTTGACCCAATAGCGGAATTAATTAATTCTTACAGAAATACAACCAAAAGATGTTTTTGAATTCATTTGAAAATCAGAAAGTAAGCAATAAAATCTATAAAGTTGTAATTTCTGTAAATTCTTTGTATCTACACAACTTGTATTTATAACGGTGTACAATAAATACATTGAATGCGTAATTCATTAGCACTAACCTAGAAAGTTGTAAACTCGGGGAATATTAACAAGCACACTATGAAGTTGTACAATTAAAGGTCAGGAATATGGACAGATTTAATTAATTCTTGCATAAGTCATAAATAAGCTGTATAAAAACAAATTTGAGAGCTTTTGTTGTGGATTGAAGGAAAGTAGTTCGGAAGTAAAATAGCATGCAAACTCAAAGAAGCAAGAGAAGCAAAGTATTTTTGATACCAGACAGAGATACACTTCAAACATCAACAAAAGGAAAAAGGTTACATACAAAATGAAAGTCATATGATTAACTATAATATTTACCAACCAACAAGAGCATTAAATCAATGTATAAAGGACCAACAATTACCTAGATGATCCATCACAAATTTTTTCGCCCTCTTGTATTCCATCCCCTGTGGTTTCACTTGCTTCACGGATGAGAAGTCTTTAGAAGAAGGCGGAGCTGAAGATGAAATAGGCAATGGTGACAGTGGCATGTTGACAGACCCATCTGGCCCATATTTCCTTGGTCTACCCCTTTTCTTCTTAACGGTTCCATCCAAACCTACACTCACCGGGGAAACACCGACAGTATCAGCAGCAGGAGCAGCAGGAGCAGCAGTAGATCCTCCTGCGGCTGCAGCTGTGGCTACTTCAGGGTTATGAACCTGGTTTGGAACTTCATTCCTTGGTGCGACATGATATGCGGATGGAGCTTCTGGCGCTATCACCGTAACCGCAGGATTGATACCTTCTCTTCCTTCCATGCATATATTGAATGTTCACACCCTCAAGTATATATTATCAAACCAACACCTACAATCCAAGAAAGTATAAAACAATCAGAAAGAAAATGGGGGCAACAAGCACTCGTCCAGATACAAACACCCGACACAACACTGACACGTCGACACGAGTAATAATTTAAGATTAAACGCAATCACATGTGTCACGGTCGAACATCTAACATATGTCGGAGACAGACACGTGTCGAGCACTTGACATTGTTTGACACAGACCACGTGTCAAACACCAAACATGCCTTCAATTTAAAGTGTCGGTGATACGTATAGAAGCACATGTCATTACAAATATTATAGATTTTAGCAAACATATCAATACCTTCAAAGTCAAACCTTGTTGAGCATGTAATAAAAGCAGACTAAAAACCAATCAAAGGATCACACAAATGAGGAAGAAGGCAAAAAAATAAAAAAACTTATCAGTAGAAATCTAATTGAAACTTCATTTATACATAAAAACAGATGAAAAAAAATAACAACTATGGTTCAAATTGGAGATCATAAATAACAAAAAAAAATGCAGTTATTTTTCATTCCATCAAAATTGATTTTTTATTTTATTTTTACTTTGATCTCATCTCTGAAAATACAAGAACATAAGTTTACCACATACCAGAAGATGAAAAAAGATACACATATATATTAGCCATTAAGACTTTAAAATCAAAATAACATATATTAGTAAAATAATAAAAATTTATAAACAAAAAAACCCACTTGAGTAAAAATATTTGGTGACAGAAAATGAAAGAGAAAACAATGATAATTAATTTTTCTCCAGATATTTCTCAGACAGAAGCACAATTAAATAAAAATTCATCTAAAAACACCAAAAGCTATTCAAAAACAGAAAAATAAATAACCTGCTTCATACCCAGCATTTTCCAGAACTTTAAAAGACATAAAGCTGAAACTAACGGAAAAATATTGCAATAAATACAAAAAATAAAAATGAAAAACAATTAATATATTTATGGAAAAGAATATCAACATCAAGCAATGAATATTCTACAGAATGCAAAGATCATGACCTGTCACTGTGATTCCACACTTCACCAATCTTCTTCTAAATCTGAAAAAAAAAATTAAAAAAATTCAGATTATAATTATAAATTATTAATTATTTTTCAGCTGAAACCAGAACTCAACTAGTTAACTCAAACAAGAAAATGAAATAAAATAAAATACATAAATAATAAGAGAGAAAAATATTATTTGTTCTGAAATTCAAAGGAACTTACAAATTTCAGAAGATGAAAAAAAAAAAACTGTTGAGTTGATGGTTTTTGTAAAGGTGCAAGAATTGAAAGATGAAAAAGAGAGAAAATGTAATGTTGAAAATAAATACTACTGTTACAAGAATTAAAAAATAATAAATAAAATCAAGGAGAAAAAACCAAAGATAAATAAAAACAAGAAAAAGTATTTTAATGAGTAATTAATAAAATATTTCTTTTTGGTCAAAAAAGGGATAAAAAAAGATTTTAATTTATTATTATTTAAGTGTGAATTCCTAAACCCAATAAATACAATTTGGTTCAGAATAATTTCAGGTCCGTGAAGGGTAATTAAATATTTGAAAAATGTTTGTATATAAATTTGAAATGAAGGGTAATATAGTAGTTTTAATGGGTAATAAAGTTGTGTCTTTTTTTCTTCTGAATTTAATTTGTTTTTTCTATTTAAAGCTGCAAAGGTGGGGTTGGACGGCCAAACCTTTATGTTGCCGCTGACCTGCTTTTTGTCTTTTTTTCCTTCTAGTTGAAATATTTTTGTTTCTATTTTACCCTTGATGACCTTGAAAATTACTATGAAATGCCACTGAAGTGGAATTAATTTTTTATCCTTCTTGCAATTTGATCATTTTTTATTTTTAGGATTTTTCATTTTTTATTTTTAGGATTTTTTTTTTTACTAAATTCTAGGATTTTCTTTTGACTATCCTCCCTATTAGCACAAATTATTACTCACTTTATAAAATAAAATTGTCTTAAAATATAAATATTTTATAACATTTATAAAATATGCATATTTCTTTTCATGTCAAATCATTTATTATTTATTACTTTCCATTTTTTCAATTTTTCTACTTTGACTTTTTTTTTTCATTGATAAAGAATAGTTTTATAAATTATCTTTTTCATACAGATTAATTGCATTTATTCATTTTGGTGAAATACTCCATTTTTTAATATAAAATTATCGTTGCTAAACAGTTGTCATAATTATCTTGTAAGTACAAATTTGAACATATGAGATTGGGACACATATTCAAGTATTTCTCAACATTAAATTAGAGTTGTCAAATGTGTCGGTCTTGTCTGTCTTAGTTCAATGGGCCAACCCATATAAATGGGTCGTAGTGGGTCGGTCCACTTGATTCATGGACAACTAAAATTGAGTTCAGCGTAATTAATAGTGGACTACACGGATTTGATGGGCCAACATGATCCGTATTTTAAAATGTATTGTTTTATTTAAAAGAAAAAAGAAAGAGATGCAATGAACAATAAAGTCATATATCATTTTTTTTTAAATAGAAACATATTACAAAAATTATTTTTTTAAGACACTAAGAAGAACATGTATTAAAAAACTAGCAGAAGCTCCTCTAGCACAAGATGTGCCAGAGGAAACTTAAAATCCAAAGTTACACAACAACAGTTCAAGCTATAAAACAACATGTAAACACATTAACGGGTTTAACCTCCAAGTGGGATAATCAAAATCGAATAGGATGTAGTACGATTTTTTTTTTTTAGGGAGGATGTAGTACGATTTTAACCACCAGAAAGTTGACTATCCTCCCTATCGGCATTAATTATTAGTCACTTTATAAAATAAAATTGTCTTAAAATATAAATATTTTATAACATTAATAAAATATTCATATTTCTTTTCATATCATGTAACCAAAAAAATATTTCTTTTCATATCAAATCATTTATTATTTATTACTTTCCATTTTTTCAATTTTTCTACTTTGACCTTTTTTATATCATTGATAAGGAATAATTTTTTAAAATAATTGTACGTTATATTTTTCATACAAAATTATTTGTATTTGTTCATTTGTGTGAAATATTTTTTAATATAAAATTATCGTTGTTAAACAACTGTCATAATTATCTCGTAAATACAAATTTGAACATAAGAGATTGGGACACATATTCAAGTATTTCTCGATGTTTAATCAGAGTTGTCAAATGTGTTGGCCTGCCCGCCTTAGTCTAATGGGCCAACTCATATAAATGGGTCTTAGTGGGTCGGTCCACTTGATTCATGGACAACTAAAATTGAGTCCAGTGTAATTAGTAGTGGACTACACGGTTTGATGGGCCAACCTTATCCGTATTTTAAAATGTATTATTTTATTTTATTTAAAAAAAAGATGCAATGAACAATAAAGTTATATATCACTTTTTTTTTTAAATAGAAACATATTACATAAATTATTTTTTTGAAGAGGCTACGAAGAACATATATTAAAAAACTAACAGAAGCCCCTCTAGCACAAGATGTGTTAGAGAAAACTTAAAATCCAGAGTTACACAACAACGGTCCAAACTACATCAAGTAGTTGTCAAACAAAATACAACCAACACTAAAAATACAAAACAACATGTAAACACAATAACAGGTTTAACCTCCAAGTAGGATAAGATGCAGTACGATTTTAATCACGAGAAAGTTTGGAGTTTAACTTTTTCAACTAAATAAGAAAGTTGTTACGCCTGGTTATGAAAAAATCCTTATGTTATGATCATTCCAAATAATAAACAACACAAAGATCCAAATGATATGAAAGGCTAGATGAGAGTTATTGGAAAAACCACCAAGCCCCCAAACTGAATAGAATGATCTAAAAGATTCCCATGAAAATCGTAGAATTCCCTAACCATCCAGAATCAAAAGTCAAAGTCGACCGTAAAAATCACAGGTGAAGAATAATTGGTCTTGAGCCTCCACCACTCCACAAGTTGCTGAACAAAAAGAGTGTGCATACTCCAAAATATGTCGTCTTCCCAAATTATCCTTTGTCGCTATTCTATTTAGAAACAAGAGTCAAACGAAGATATTAACCTTTAATAGAATCGCCTTGAGCTACAATAATTGATTGAAGCCTTCATTGTGAACAATTTCAGCAACAGTTAAATTATTATAGGCACTTTTGACTGTGTACCGTTGTGAAAAATGAAGCTTCCAAACCCACCGGTTTGCCATTCCAACCTGCAAAACAGCTTGAGACAGTCGACCCACACACTCCCTCACCAAACCTTCATCCCAAGCGAACAACCTCCTCCGCCATTTCCACGCCTTACCACTAATCTCCCACCCTAAATAACACATCTCTGTAATAGTGGCTAATTTATCCTCCGCTAACTTAAAAAGCATACTAAAGCAAGTTTCTAAAAGGGGACCATCATCCATCAAATAAACCACATGTCTTCGTAAACTTAGTTAAATAATATATATATATATATATATATATATATATATATATATATATATAAAGAACTTATTAAATCAAAATTCATAAGGGATAAATAGCACAAAAGCATCAATGCAGACATAGAGAGTATTTATCAAAACTCACAAAGTGCAACCTTGATAAAAATAAAATTCAGTCTTACATTACATAGTATAATAATTTAGTCTCAAATAATAAAACTATTTTATTTACTATTTGTTTTTAGTATTTTTAAAGGGCCAGCCCGCAAGCCTAGTTGTCCAGCTCAGCCCGGACCATGTAAAATACAGGTTCGGTGGGTTGTCCCAAAAAGTTAGGGTTATTTTTTCGTACTTTTTAAATGGTCTGGCCCACACTAAAATGGAGGACCGACGGATCGGCTAGAAAGGCCTGCCATTTTGCCAGCTCCAAACTTAATGTGTTTGAGTTTCGTCATTAAACTTTTTAGAAATAAATAAAAAGTTGTCATAGTTTTTTTTTTTTACTAAATCATTGTCATAGTTATATTGATGAACATATTATTAATTTAGCATAAAATAAAATAAAAATGTTACATTAAAAATATAAAGCAATATTTATTTTAAAATGTTTTTCTTTTACCAATTAATCTTACACTTAATAGTTCGTCGAAAATCAACATCGCTTGTTGGTAGAAGATCTCTTCGAGTTTAACTAGAAATTTTGAGATCAAATTCAATCATAAAACTACAGTAGTATTAAATCTCTTAAAGGAGTGCTATACCACCTATCGAGGTTCTACCTGACTCAACGAATTAATGTTTGCAGTTACTTGCATATGCATAAGATACCCAATTCACACTCACAAAAAGTTGGTCAAAAATAATATTACACTTAATATAAAATAGATAAAGTATATCTTATTGTTTAATGTTTTTTTTTTGACAAAATAAAAGATATTCATTCATTCAAATTGAAAGAGTACATCGATATAATGCAAATTCGCTAAAAACAAAAAGGATGAATCTATGAACAGGCTCACAACATCCATGTTAATAGCATAAAACGGCAAAGTACAAATGCCTACACATATGACTATATTTAAATCTCCGGAATAACCATGTTCCCGGATCTGCAACATGGATGACGCCAAAGTCACTGATTGGATCTGCACTGGATCGAAGCTGATCTGACAATCTGGAGTGATCAAATATCTGAGAGAAACAAGAAAAACAAACAACGTCGCACAAAGACGACGAACAACCAATGTCGCACGAAGACGACGAAATCACAAAATAAAACGAAATAGATGTGAAAATCACTTATTTCAATAAAAGGGAAATAGAAAAACGAGTTAGAGGGGTGATTTTGGGTCAAAAATTGACCCTAAATCACCCCTCTTTGGTGGATGATGGAGAAGAAACTAGGGTTTTTGTGACGGCTCACAAGAGAGAAAGGAAAAAGAGAGAGATAGTATCTTATTGTTTAATGTTAAATCACATATGAAAAAACTATTTCATTAAATACTATTTATTAGTAATATTTAAGAAAATATTAAAGTCGGAGTTACTGGTAGGAAAAAATTATTATTGAAATGTAATGATATATAATTATTGATGCGGGCTATTTAATAAATTTTAAGAATTGTTGCATTGAGAGGTAAAATGATTATTAGGTATTGATGCTTAAAAATATAGATGAGTAGTGCGGACACATGAGACACACTTAAAAATTCATTTTAAAACAGATTTTTTTAGGAAGTTTTAAAACAAAGATATCTAGCTTCACCCGCTAACTATACTACCTTCGTCCCTAATTATAGGGTCCTTTTGAAAAAATAACGGGAATTAAGAAAATTTAAAATGGTAATAAATTTGTTTGAAATTGCTATTGTTTTTACAATTTTATCCTTTAAGAGAGAGTTAGTGTATGTTTTCAATATAGTATTTAATGTTATTTGAAGAAAAATATATAAAATAAATAGAGGTATGTTGGTAAATAATTAATTAATGTAATTGAAAATACCAAATGGATCTTATAAAAAGAGACAACAAAATTTCTTAAAAGGGTCTTATATTTAAAGACGGAGGTAGTAATTATTAAGGATTTAAATTTTAAAAATTACTAAGTTGTCCTTAAATATCTGGTAAGGAAAAATTGTCCTTGAATAAAGAAATTAAACTTTCTAAGAAATATTCAAAGAATATTCCAAAATTTTCGTCAATGTCCTTCTCTTTGTATACAAGGTTATAACTATTTTCATCCATGTAACAAATAATCATAATATTTCTCAATGTATCGAAACTACAAACAATATTTGATTATACACTTTGTTAGGCAAAATAGTCTTTGACTTAACGATGACATTAACTCTTTTCATATAAAAATTTATATCGCAGTAAATAAGTATTTATAAAGACTAACTAGTATGGATACCCGTGCCAAGCACGGGCTAGAATTCAACCATACTTAAGTGAAAAAATGTTGCATGTATCAGGTGTAAGTTACATTTCAACATTGAATAAAAGAGTGGAGGTTGGACAACATATAAGTTGGAAGACTCGTATACTTAATACCTTAAATATTTGGTGAAAATGTAATATCATTTTCACTTGGATGATTGCTCTAGCTCCAATGGATCGATCCACACCATCGTGAGTTTCCCCATAAATTCCAACGGTCGTAACAAAACTCGGTTCGACTTTGTAGCGGGAGCGCGAGTGGGAGAGTTGTTATTGTGTCAAATGTGAGTAAAAGTTCAACATTGAATTCAAGAGTAGATATTGAGCAACATAATATATCTAATGTCTTAAGATTTAGGGTGAAGATGTGGTGTCAATATCACTTACGTGGTTTCTTTTAGTCTAAAGTGATGATTAAACTAAATGTATGATCCCGGTAGTAAGAAAATTATGAACTATTTTTTTTTTTTAAAGTTTTTAGATGTCATGTATTTCTTTCAAATAATTCTTAATTCATTCTTTCAAACATTAATTTTAAATGAAACATGAATTAAATTTGTATGAATAAGAGCTCTCGCCAATTTGAGATTTTGAATGAGCCGCTTATACAAATTACTCATTTATCTTTTAATAATAATACTTAATAAGAATGTAATTTCTTCAACAAATGAGTTCCACAAATAACTATATTGTTATATTCCAACAACATATTTTAAAATAATTTGTTTAATTAGATCTGTATAAAAGTGAAGAGAGTCGTTTCATAAACATTATTCTCTATTAGGCCCACCACGGTTTATTATGGTGTTAGCCCTATGGCTTTAAAGCTAAAGGGGTCCTAGTAATCCTAAGTTTGACCATTAACTGTTCCACCTAGAATCAAACTCATGTTCTCCATAATAATTCGTCTTTGATGGAGCTAATTGACCACATGAACAAAATTTCTTGTTTTATTTATTTAATTTTTTAATTTAACATCGTGGTGATTTTGTTTGAATCTACAACAATTACTAATCAACATTTATTTATCCGCTAAAAAAATTGACATTTATTTATTCAATATTGGTATTAGCATTTTCTTTCTATTTTCATAAACTCCTAAAACATACAACACTCATGACACTCCTATTTAAAAATGATTTTTATAATATATCGTCTCCATTTTTTTTTTGAGAGAATATCCTTTCCATTTATATAAATTAGAGCAGTTAGAAAAATATACTCATGAGATATTTTGTATTTTTTCTCTCAAGTACTCCAGCGGTTAAATTCACACAATGAGGGGTATAAGTTTGAACATTGACACATGCATATCAATATCAATGGAGCTTCCAACCGAGTTGCATTTATAGGACTGTAAAATTTATTTGAGCATTAATACGAATTATGAAATTAGAATTATTTGAAATATTTTTACTAAAAAAGCATTGATTGTAATGTGATTGAACTCAAGTGGTTAGTGAGTTCCAAATTAATCAGGAAACCTAAGTTTGATTTTTCAGTAGAACAATCTTTCGATCAAACTCCGGTATACAAAGAGTCCTTTACAACAAAAATATATTTTTTTCATAAAGAAAAAAATTCCTATTTTGAGAGGTAAAAAAAATTAATTACTTCACAAATGTTTATAATTTAAATTTAATTTCAATTGAATACCGGAATTAATCATATTTATGTGGTTAAAGTTCACTGCATGAAATATATTAACAATATAAATATAAATTCCATATTAATAAAAAATGGGAATACAATCTTGGTTTAATTTCAAAGTAACTTTTTAAAAATTAGCAACAAATTTGCTTTTTTTTTTTGTAGCAATTCTCATGGTCCAAGACAAAAAATTGTAAATTATAATTAGTGATGATGGTGCTATGAATAAGAAACTTCTATACTAAGCTGAAATTTTTTAATGTATATAGTATAATATTTAAGGCTTTAGTAAAAAAATTAAGACATTTTTTTACAAAAGTTTAAGGCATTGTTGTATACTTAGAAATATTTTATGACAAATTAATTTTAGCATATGTGGTCATATCAATGAACAAAGTTCATTTGATTAAATGTCATAATATTTTCAAATGAAATTCAAGATGATAAAAACAACAATTGGGACAAAGGCTATCACTGAAATGAATAGAAAAGACTGTGTTGGCTCTTTTATTAGATTCGATTTATGTCCCTAATTTTTTATCGGGTTAGATTTACGTCCCCTACTTTTTTTTCTCCATAAATTTTATTTTTATCTTAAAAAACTTGTTAGTGTAGATCCTTAAAATGTCAATTATTTTCTATTTTTAATTTGCAAAATGTCTTTTTTTAGGGAATTAGCAAAATTTCTTGAATACTATTTAAAATGAAAGACATAAGATTTTATTGATTATCATAGTTTAAAAGTTATATATTTAATTAAGAAAAAAGATATCCTATAAAACAAATATTTTTTTAATGTCAAATGTTAGTAATTAGTTGTTAGATTTTTTTTCTTTCCCGAAACATAATTAATTGTTTTCTTCTTCATCCAATTTTGTACCAAAAACCTATAATATTATGGAAAAACACATTCAAACCAAACCAATAAATACATTGAATTAGACAATTGATATAACATTAAATTCTTGCATGGTTTAGCATCTTTTGTAGAGAAATAAAAGAAAAAAAATGTCATGTCAACATGCTATGTTATGGTTGAAAGTTGAGTGGAAAAACATACAATTTGATTGTTATAAGAATTATATTTGTTGGGAAAAAAATTATATTTAGCTTATTGTTAAAAAATTCGTGTATGATTGAAACTTTTCATGATTTTGTTAAATCTAATTGGTCAAAAATTAAGACAAAGGGTGGATGAATCCATTTGATTGGTTGAGAAATCAAACAATGATAATAATTTGATGGTTGTCATTGAAACATGTTTTTTTTTTGAGGGGGCAAAGTGCCATTGAAAGATATTAATAAGAAATCAAAAATTCATTTAGTTTTGTCATTATAAAACTTTTACAACTTTCCACTTATAAATAAGGTAATTAATATAAATATTAATGCAGTTTTAAAGCATATGTGATTATTAATTTTAATAATATAATGAACGATGGATACAAAAATATGACGTTGAATAAAACATAATATTTTTTCACTTAAAAAACATAATAATTTAATAATCTTTAATTAGGATATTAATTTTAAAAATAGTATAAACTCATTTAAATATTTAATTAGGATGAAGGAAATAAAATATAAATGATTGTATGGTTTACTATTTTTTTGAAAATGCACTTAAAATTTTAGGGTAGCACCTTGCTCCCTTTTAGTTAAAGAAAAAGGAACTTTTTGACTCCAAAAACAAAAATCAAAGGTGCCATAAAATCGATTTTCTATTATGTATTTCTTTTCTTTTTCACTCCAAAGTTATCGATTCAATCAATTTTTTGAAAATATGATGCATTTCTTCTTGTCTATTGACTGGTTTCCATCTCAAGCATAAAGTAGAAAACAAAAACCAAAATAACATATAAAAGAGCAAGATATTAAAAGTAAAATAACAACATAAAAAACATAAGAAAAATTAAACAAAAAAGAATAGATAGATAGAAAAAGTTGTGAGTATTGAGGGATTAAAATAAAACAAAAGGGGGATGAAAGTGATTATATTTGAACGTGGTAATAGAAATCCTTCGTATATATTCTAATTTATATGTGATGCATTTCTTCTTTTCTCTTGATTGGCTTCCATATCCAAAATAAAGATCCGAACAAAAACAAAGAACATATAAACACCAAAAGAAAATTGAAAAGAGAATATGAATAAGAAACATCAACCTAAAAAATACATAAAAAGGAACATAACAATAAGAAATGTTAAATAAACAATAAAACAATAAAAAAAATAAAACAAAAAGATAATGAGGTTGAAAACAGTGATTTTTTATGGGAGGAAGAGGTAGATGAAAATAATAAAAAATCAAATTGTCTATATATAGAAAAAAAATCATATCATGATCAATTTTGATTGGTTGGTGAAAAATAAGTGAGTCATGATTCAATTTTGATTGGCTAATAGAAAATGAATGAATCAAGATCCTTTTTGATTGGTTGATGGAAAAACATTAAATGAAATGGGAAGTATGAAGATGTCACGTGTACTTTTGCTCAAAGATGTAAGATTTTGTATTATATAAAGATATGATGATAAGTATGTATGCATATTGAGGAACTAACAAAATTAACGAAACATATTAACATAAAAGACAATTTTAACTACCGCAATGCACAATCATCGATTTCACATTTAAGGAGTGTTGGATATGCCAATTGTAGCTAGCCATTTGTATAAGGCTAAATACACACACACAGATATATATATATATATTCATGCTTGAAAAATTAAAGTGATTTTTTTCTTTGACGTTAATAAAGTGATTGTTTGGTTGATATTTTAAGGAGAATTGTTCTCGTGAAAAAAAAAGGTATTGGCATTGGATACTTTTGGAAGTCTCAATTCTTTGCTTTTTCACCCATTTATTCTTTTGGTATTCAAGCATTACTAGACTCTTCTTTTGTCTACACGTTAAATAATGTAAAAAGAAATTTAAAAAATCATTGCACCGCAAAATAGCTCCTATTATAATTAGTGCGTATTCAAGAAAAAGTATCGCTAATTATGAATCAAATTAAAGACTTTTTTGTTTGGACATAATTCAATTTTGAAAATGGTGCCAATCCAATTGACAATAAATTGACACATTCAATGTATTATTTTTTGAAGGACATTCAATGTATTATTGTTTTCAATAAAAAATTGAGGTCTTGTTAACAAATGGTATGGGACATTCTTTACGCATTTTAAAATTAGCAATTACTTTTAAAAGTTTTTTTTGAAAAAATTATTTTTAAAAATTAAGTATTTCAATTTTCAATGCATTGAATAAACACATTCTTACAAATATTTACTGTATCCAATGACATTTGTAAGAAGAAAAAAATATAGTTTTTTTTCATTGAATAACTAATGTATCTGGTCATATTTATAGACAGATACATTAGTTATAAAATGAACTTAAAGAGTTGTTTTTTGTTTATAAATGTGACCGGAAGGAGTATCATATTTATGATCTTTAAAGTTTAAAAAGTGTCTCAGGGCACTCATTACTATTTCCAACAAAAAATTTCATTGTAGTATGTATTGTCTTGATGAATGAATAAATAAATATCTTTGTCAAAAAAAATAAAAATTCTCCCATTTTTATATAAAGGACAAATGTTAATATATAAGATGTTGTTTAATTTGTCTCACTGAATATTTTTAAAATATCAAATATCGATTAAATCGCTCACAAATCCTCAATTGATAAAAATGTCAAAATTGTCATGTATCCTAACATAATAAGGGTTCTTCTACAACTTCTTCGTTCGTGTACGTGAGTTTACAATAAAAAAAAATCTACACCAAGAAAATTGACATGTATCAAGAAGAGTAGTCGACATCCCAATTAGGTTGGCACCCCGAAGACACTCCTATCTTCTACCGCCAAACTAATAAAATTTTATTAAAAAAAAAGGTATGTACAAAAGGGAGGACTAGATCAAAACACTCAGCAAAAAGCAGAAGCAAAAAAGAAAAATAATTAAGGGAGACTATAATTAGGCAAGCCAAATCTGTCTGTAAAAAAATCCCCGCGAACATCTTGCGGCAACTTAGACAACCAAACTGCACCTTGACGAGAGTGCTTCATATTCGCAAGCTTGTCAGCACAACAGTTGCATTCTCGATAGATATGCGAATATATAATCTGAACACCAAACCGAAGCGCATTATGCCACCTATTCTGAAGGGAAATAGGAACCAAAAAATCATTCTTAAAAGACAATAAGGTACTCGATGATTCACTTTTCAACCAAATGTTTCGCCACCCATTCAAAGCCGCATACTCCACTTTTCAATAATTATTATCAATTCACCTATCGAAAAAAACATCGGTCAGGTCCAACTATATTTTTATGGGTTAATTATGTTTTAGGTCCCTATAAATAGGCGCGTTTCCAACATTAGTCCCTACTTAAATTTTATTAAATTTTTGGTCCCCAACGTTTTTTTCCGTTAGCAAAATAGGTCCTCGCTGTTAATTGCTGCTAACGGCGAAGCACACGTGGATGCCACATCTGACTTTTTTTTTGTTGGGTTAAATATGATTTTAGTCCCTATAAAATCGAGACATTTTAAGTTTAGTCCTTACTTAATTTTAATAGTTGTTTTAGTCCTTACAAAAATACCATGCATTCAGTATTAGTCCCTACTCAATTCAAATTTGTTTAATTTATGCTTAAACTCTTAAGTTTTTTAACAATTTTCTGTAGACGTGTTAAGAACATTACTAAAAGTTCCTCCGCAAAAAATTATCGCAAAATTTGATTTATATGTCCAAATTTTATTACTTTTATCTTTAACTTTTATCATTTTCAAAAATTCATATTTAATTCGTTTCATGTTAAAAAAATTCTAAATTTTAGTAATTGAACCTTTCATAGTGTTCTAAACTTGTATCAAAAAAATCGTTCAAAAATTTAAGAGTTTAACGATAATTAAACAAACTTTGTTTCAGCAGGGACTAAAACTAGAAGTAATTTTTTTTGTAAGGACTAAAAAACCTATTAAAATTAAGTAAGGACTAAACTATAACTTGAAAAGGTATTTATAAGTAGGAGGCATCCCTCACAATACAATCTAGTTTTGTAGAATTGAATTAAGCATTACTCTTTGGTTGATCTGTAGGCATCTTGTATACTGCCACTAGTTTTGCATGAAATGGGAGCATATGGGTTGGTTTGAATTAATATGGAATTATTTTCCCACGCTCATTTAATATTTTGCCCATGGTTAATGATATTAGGTTCTATTCAAATAATCTATGCCGCTTCAACATCTTTTGGTCAACGTATTTTAAAAAATAGAATAGCTTATTCTTGGGTATCTCATATGGGTTTCATAATTCTATGAATTGGTTCTATAAGTGATACTGGGCTCAAGGGGGCCGTTTTACAAATAACATCTCATGGATTTATTGGCACTACCCTTTTTTCTTGGCAAGAACTCGTTATGATAGACTACGTCTTCTTTATCTTGACGAAATGGGCGGAATGGCTAGCCAATGCCAAAAATATTCATGATTTTCACTATCTTATCGATGACTTCTCTTGCATTGTCGGTCATGAGTGGTTTTGTTGCCGAATTGATAGTTTTTTTTGGAATAATTATTAGGCAAAAATATCTTTTCATGATGAAAATACTATCATAACTAGTTTTAGTAGGTTTTTTAGTCCCTACAAAAAAAAACTACTTCTAATTTTAATTCCTGCTAAAACAAAGTTTGTTTAATTATCCTTAAAGTCTAAAATTTTTGAACGATTTTTTTGAGACAAGTTTAGAACACTATGAAATGTTCAATTACTAAAATTTAGAATTTTTTTAACATGAAATATTAAATATGAATTTTTGAAAACGATAAAAGTTAAAGATAAAAGTAATAAAATCTGGACATATAAATCAAATTTTGCGATAATTTTTTGCGGAGGAACTTTTAGTAATGTTCTTAACACGTCTACAAAAAATTGTTAAAAAACTTAAGAGTTTAAGCATAAATTAAACAAATTTGAATTGAGCATGGACTAATACTGAGTGCATAGTATTTTTGTAAGGACTAAAACAACTATTAAAATTAAGTAAGGACTAAACTTAAAATACCTCAATTTTATAGGGACTAAAAACATATTTAACCCAACAAAAAAAGTCAGATGTGGCATCCACGTGTGCTTCACCGCTTGCTCAATCAGCAACAATCAACAGCGAGGACCTATTTTGCTAGCGGAAAAAAACGTTGGGGACCAAAAAATTAATAAAATTTAAGTAGGGACTAATGTTGGAAACACGCCTATTTATAGGGACCTAAAACATAATTAACCATATTTTTATTCTATACCAAAAAACGATTAATTTTTACCATGACATCAAAAAAATATAAATTTTATCTACTATCTCTTTTTGTGTGTTGTGAGATTCTAATATTGTATCCATTCTACTTCCTACGTCCCAAAATAAACGATATTTTTTATTGTTGCACACATGTCAATATATATCTTTACATTTAATATCTTTAATTATATATTAACGAAAATTGTTAGAAATGGATATTTTAGAATATTTACAGAGAAAAATTCAACAACATTGTATATGCTACTATTTATCTTTATATAATAGTAGAAAAATATGATCAAAGTATCTTATATAAATAATGCACATAATCAAACTACGTTATTTATTTTGGAAGGAGGGAGTAGTAAAAAATAAAGAAAATACAAATGGTAATGTACGTCTTTAAGAGCATATGTTAATAAACTCATTATGTAAGTATATATTTTAAAAATTGTGCATTAAACTTTTTAAAAGTTAAATATTATATTTTTAATACAAAGTTGTTTTTGTTTTTGTTTTTTTACAAAAACAAAACGATATTCATTCATTTAAATTGATAGAACACACCAGATACAATAACCATCATTCTTTTGAATTAAGGAGAAAAAGAATACGTAAATGATGTTATTCTAGATCAAAAAATATCAAAAACCATCATTCTTTTATGAGTGAAAGAGAAAGAAAATTCAAAAGAAGTTAGAATCTTAGTTTTTTTAACTAGTTGTTGTCTTTTGATCCGTGCGTGTGTTACAAAATTGCTCTTTTTATGTTCATTAATATTTATTTTTACAACACATATTAGCAAGATCATAAAGAAAAAGTGAATAAAGAAGAAAATCTTTTTTTTAGAGAAGAAGAAAATCTTTATTAGCTACCAGAATCTGAACGCATGCAATGTCACGTGATAGTGGGGATTGGTCCTTGTAGCAGGTAGCTGCCGTAGTTGGCAAAGACTTTCCTTACCCCGTGAATGAGTGAATTATGAAAGAGAAAATATTTTATTTATTTTAAATTAATAAAAGCCAAAAAGATAAAGCTTATCTTGCCCACAAAGTCATGATTTCCATCAACAAATTTAAAGTTACGTTTCATCTAATCTAATTTAAATCTTATTATTTTAGTTTTCTTAAACGCTACACCTAATTTCGGAATAGGATTCAAAGAAAATGACCCACCTAATTATTTTTTAAATTATTAATTAATAAAGAAAAAGTAAATGTGAAAATTAGACTAATTATATACTATTTTTTGTATTTTGGGAGGGGCCAAAATTTCAAACTATCTAAAATGATTATCATGATGATATATATGAAAAAAGTAAATTGCATCTAAATCTAGTGGAGTTTCTCTATATTTTATTCCAACATAAACCTAACTAAAATTAGACTCTAATTCACTTTTGTTAGCTTATTTTCTACTTTGAAGGAAACATATACACCAAATTATAAAAAGAAAAACCAAATTAATGAGTATAACAAAAAAAAAAAACAAGCAAATTATAAAAAAAAAAAAAAGGAATTGCCGTTGCCAAATACTTTCAAACCAAATTATCTCAGTTGGTATGGACAATGCATAATATATGCAAGGTCTGGGGTTCGAATCTCAGCCACCACAAAAAAAAAAACCAAATTATCCTCGGATTCTATTTGGATAAATATTTTAATTTGGAAGCTTATAATATAAATGTTTAGTATATATTGCTTCTGTGATAAAATATAAATTAAATTGTTAACATATAATTTATAATTTGTTTTATAAGCTATATTAGATAATTTATGAAAATAAACTGAAAATGGCTTATAAACATGTTTTTGTTCTCATAAGTTTCTCAAAGAGTCCTATATTTACTTATACCAACGTATAAACTTAAACAAATCAATCTATTTAGTCCTCTCGAGAATATTCGACTTGTCTAAAAAAAAAATTGAAATATATATCCTAAATACGAGTCACAAACGGAATAGACAAAAATCAAATCAGAAGACAATTTATAGACTTCTCAAAAGGTATCAAGCTCGGACATCTAACATGGATCACTATTAAAGTTATCCAATCTTCATCATTATAGATCGGTTGGTAGAGACGTCATATTATATATGTAAGGCCGTGGTTCAAACATAAGGTTCTCCACTTATTCTCCTCAAGGGGTATAAAAAAGTTGTCCATGATAGACGAAGAGACTATGTGTATAATCAAGTGTTTATGATCTATGATAAGATCTACGCAAATGCTCAATCTAATGGTACACAAGCGTTAGACCATCGTGGAAAACTATAATAGTGGTCCATGTTAAATGTCATAATGATCTAAAATTAAAATAAATTGTTAAAATAAAAGTTATAAATTATTTTATAAGCTATATTGGAAAGCTTATGAAAATAAGTTGAAAACAACTTGTAAACACGTCATAAATTTGTTTTCATAAGTTCTCTCAAAGAGCCTCACAACTACTTATACTAATATATAAACTTAAACAATTCAATCCAAACAGATCTTAGTCCTCTCAATAATATTCTATATGTTTGTAAAATCATTCAAAATATATATTCTAAATACGGGTCACAATTCACTATAGACTTGCTCTTGAATCTAAATAAACAAAAATCAAACTAAGAAGACAATGCAAAGATTTCTCAAAGGGCAGTGAGCTTTTGTAACAATAAAAAAGGCATTGAACTCGGGTTGACCATTCATTATCGACTATGATGAACTATGTCTTTGCCGTTTTTTTTCTTAAAAAAAAAAAAACTTTATCTCTAGCATATATATGTCACTTCCTTCAAAAAAAAAAAAAAGCATATATATGTCACTAGAAAGTTTCTGGCCCTTTACGATGAAAGTGAAAAAAAAGGGTTTGGCTCAATACCTTGCTTGGATTCACGTTCACGTATAAAAAAAAGTCTAATGTTTTTCCTAAAAAAAATACTGTCGTCTAATGTTTTTTTTTATATTTTTATTTATTTATAGATATTGTTCAATATGCTTCTCGAACTGATTACAACTCTCTGAAATATTCCAAAATGCCTCTCTTTGGTCGTAACTCCCGATCACACTTATTCATAGGTTACAACCTGATCCTCCTTTTTTTTTCATTTCGGCAAGGTTCGAGACATATGAACTGATCTGTTTGGGGGTTAGGACTCAAACCATACATGAATTGGGCTAAAACATACCTATCTGGTTACATATATAAGCAAAAATACACTTTTTAGATTCATTCGATACTTAATGTATTTGGTCAATATATAGACCAAATACATTTTGTATTCAATAAATCTAAAAAGTACATTTTTGCTTATAAATATGACCGGATAGAGTAATTTACAGATCACTAATCATAATTCAACAACCACTCATAATTTAACAATAAAAACCAACAATCATAATTCAACAACAATAACAAACACTCATAATTTAACAACAATAAACAACATTCATAATTCAATTTAACAACAATAACCAATCTATGATTCTTCTGAAGTAGATTCTACCCTATTTTCTCACACATCTATGAAGTTGTTACATAATTATGTCCTTCTCTTTGGGATCCAAATTTTTGGAATCCATCTTTTTGACATCTACCTGGTTGATATCTTTGAATTTGCAAACCGTTTTGTAGCTAGCACTCACATTTTTCTAAATATGATACCCACATAAACACATTAGAAATAGGGAAGATAGTCGCAACAACAATAATCAATGCGGTATCTCTGACAGTCACAATCACCTTTGACATATTGTCTTTAGATTTCAGAAGATCAAGACACATCTGTAGAATCCAATTTAAATTATCCTTTTTTTTCATACAACAAAATCTGCACAATACGTTAACTCTCTTGAAATGATCCCTACTATCTCAAACAATGAAATTTTATACCGATTGATTTTATAGGTGAGATTCACACACAAAAAACAGTAGAAATTTTTAAACAACTTTACATATTTTGGTTGTGCCCAAAAAATATGCTGAACAGTTGTATATTCGCCTACAATTCTAAACTTGTAATCATAGTTGCAATCATCCAAACATTTAAATAAATGTTTCATTTGATGCGTCTATGTTTCTCTTTTTTTCTGAAGAACGAAGTACAAAAATGAAAAAAAAAAAAGGATACGAGAAATGGCGACGATGATAATACATGACTATACAAGTATGTGTTTTTTTTGGGTACAAAGTACAGGTATGTGTTTAAGACCTAGTTTTGTTTATTTATGGGTGTCTTAATCTTCTGATTTTCAGAAAAATGGGGTTTGATAATTTAGAGTTTAGTTTTTTTAAATGGGGTTTGATAATTTAGAGTTTAGTTTTTTTAAATGAATTATTCCAATGATTTTATTTTAAGAAGTTAAACTAGCCCATCTAAATTGACACCGGAGAGAATCGAACTTGAGACCTTGAAAAAGATCACACTCCCAGGTCCCAAGCCAATCTAATGATATTCCAAATGCATCTCTGTTTCTTTTTTTTTTTTTTTGGGGTACAGACATCTTTGTTTCTGTTCCTATTTCATTTCACCCTTAATTTATCGCGAATAATTCTTTTATTGGTAAAATTACATACCCACATTTTTAACTACCGGTGAAGGTGTAAACTTAACCCTTTGTAATGGTTATTATCGATAAATGTTCATAAATATGAGTGTTTTGTCACTACAAAATATGCATTGTCCATAAATGTTCTTGCTTCATAAGGCCGCATACATCAAAATACACCAAATCAATAATGTTTTGTCTCTTGGTAGATGAGTAAATCTTAAAAGAAATTTTGTTTAGCTTACCAGCAAAACAATGATCATACTTCAAGAATTGAACTTTTCTTATCTCATAGGAGTACAGCACATTTCTCTTGGCTACCTCAATCTTGTTTTCCTCACTCATGTCACAATCTTCTATATCATAACTCAACCTTTTCATTTGGTTCCATTGCATGAACATTTTTATATAACATACTCCCTCCGATCACATTTATAAGCAAAAAACAATTTTTTAGATACATTGAATAATTGATGTATCTAGTCACATTTATAGGTCAGATACATTAATTATTTAATATTGTATCTAAAAAGTTGTTTTTTGCTTATAAAATGTGACCGGAGGGAGTATATACATAGAGTCATCCTAACTTGTGCCTTTAGGGCACATGTTAAGCAACCTAAGAATAGGAACTTTACATCCGGTCTTTATTATAAGAAAATTTTCAAAAAAGGATTTGGTCATATTTATAAGAAAATGTCACAACTTTTAAGATGTAGTTATTATTTAAAAGACTTTTCTACCCTCACGTAATGATTCTCTTTTTTTAATATTAGTGGATGTATTTAATGTTTCACAATTTATTTTTTATGAGGGTATATTTGTAAAAATATTCAAAAAGTTATATTAATTAATGATTACATTGGTTTTGTTGTTTTTTGGTTTTGTTTCTTATAATAAGGTCCAGAGGGAGTATGTCAACTTTTAAGAAGTTGAATGCACGACTTTTGCTACATACACCCTCCGGTCACAAATATAAGCAAAAATTTACTTTTAAGGTTCATTCAATAAATGATGTATGTGGACTATTAGTCCACATACATCATTTATTGAATGAACCTTAAAAGTAAATTTTTGCTTATATTTGTGACCGGAGGGTGTATATTTATATAATGAGTTCCTTAACATCTGCCCTTAAGGGCACAAGTTAGCATTTGTCATATACATAACAAATAATGTAAAACAATATCATAATATATAGGGTTAATTATGTTTTTGGTCCCTACAAAATTGCAACCTTGTAAGTTTAGTCCGTACTTAATTTTAATAGCATTTTTAATCCTTAAAAAAATTTCTGCACTCAATATTAGTCCTTACTCAATCCAAATTTGTTTAATTTATGCTTAAACTCTTAAGTTTTTCAACAATTTTTTACAGGCGTGTTAAGAACGTTATTAAAAGGTCCTCCGAAAAAAATATCGCAAAAATTTGATTTCTACGTCCATATTTTTGTTACTTATATCTTAAACTTTTGTCGTTTTAAAAAATTCATATTTAATTTATTTCATGTTAAAAAATTATTGATTTTAGTAAATGAACCTTTCATAGTGTTCTAAACTTGTATAAAAAGAATCGTTAAAAAATTTAAGAGTTTAAGGATAATTAAACAAAATTTATTTTAGCAGAGACTAAAATTATAAGTAAATTTTTTTTGTAGGGATTAAAAAAGCTATTAAAATTAAGTAAGGACTAAACTTAGAAGGTCACAATTTTATAGGGATCAAAAACATATTTAACCCTAATATATATATTATGTTATTGTTTTACATTATATACAGGGTCGACCCAGCAGATTAAGAGGCCTAAAGCAAAAATTTTAACGTGACCTTTAAAAATATATTTTTTAGCAGAATATTTGTATAAAATCATATTTGTGGAGACTAAAATTTGAATTTATGACCAAGAGTAATTGAGGTCTTTTTGGTAATTATCAATTAAGTTATGCAAATGTCCGTAATTTATCTGGCATATAATATACTTATAACCAAATTAAATTTTAGAGGCATTTTTTTTATCCAAAATTTTGAGGCCTAAAACCCTTGTTTGAGTTTCTTGACCCTTAGGTAGGCCATGATTATATGTTATGTATATATTACATGTGTGTGTTATTTTGACTTTCAAGTGTTTCACAAAATAAATTGCATCAGCACAAGTCTGAGGGCACCAAGAATAGCAATAGGCGAATGCTATAAAATTACAAGAAATGAAGACATCACATCTACATCTTAAATCTTACGATATTGCATATGTTTATACTTGATATGGGACTAAATATCACACTTGAACTATCCTTACAAGACTACTACAACTTCCTCTGTTTTTAAATATATGTCGTAGTGAACCACCACGCACATACCAATACACAACTTCGACCATTAATATATGTAATCATGTATAATAAAAAGAGAAATGCTGACAAGTGTCCTAAAGACACTTCTTAAGAAATTTAAAATGAAAACTTTATCTTAAAAATTGTGCATTTAACATATTGAAACAACGAAAAATAATTTTTTCTATCTAAATTTTTCAATCATTTTTAATTTTAAATCTTATAACACTTTTTAACATGACCAAATAAAAAAGAGTTCAAGTTGGATAAAGTGGACATTCAAATTAAGGGTCAAGGACCAAAGTCCAATGTCATTTAACGTGTAGGACACCCATGAGGGACATGGATTTTAGAATCAGCGTCAACAATATGCCACGTAGACTTTGTTTACTAATGCAGTCCACATGCATTGTCTGATACAAAATGGTCAAATTAAACCCAAAAACGACGGCACCTTGTCTACAACTCCTTCAAATTCACCTGTAGAAGATTAAATCAATTTGAGAAATGATATTTTGACAACCACTTAACAATTTTTGGACAACTTTCTCTCTCATACTCACATGATGTTGTTATCCTCTCTCTTCTTTTTTCTCTCTCCATTGTTTTTGACCAATAAGAAATGAGGAAAACAAGGTTGTTAACAAAGTTGTCATCAAATGGATGTCAAAATATCATTACTCAATCAATTTTCGTTGTTTCTCATTTGTATACACGAGAGTTATATATATGCATGACATTTGTGTAGAGACATTGAAAATTGTTTTTGTGCAGTCTTTTGCCATTTGAGTGTAATTGCATGACACACATTGTTGTAATTTTTTATTCTTTGATTATTTATTTTAAAGAATTAGTGTTATTTGTGAAACACTAATTATACTTAGCTAGGAACGGTATTTATACTTGGCTAGGATTGACTTTCAATTCCGTTCTCCGGGTGCCTTCTCAAAAATCATGAATTATACTTTTACTTAATTTGGACTTCTTGTATTTGGATTGTTTGGCGTGCAAGAACACTAGAGTCTTCCAACAAAAGAGAAATTATATTCATCAGTTTATAGACAAAATTAAGCTACAAACCTTCTGGTGGTAAAAGGAAAATCATCCTAATTTTGCTTTTAATTACCACACATGGTGGCTTAATCTTCTTATGTGTTTGGGAGTTGCTACTTAGCTTCTTTTGTTTCAGTTTTTCTGGTGTTCTTAGCCGAGCCAGTTGTGGCTTTAGCGCTAAT
This sequence comes from Medicago sativa, assembly GCF_051527215.1. Classification (NCBI taxonomy): domain Eukaryota; kingdom Viridiplantae; phylum Streptophyta; class Magnoliopsida; order Fabales; family Fabaceae; genus Medicago; species Medicago sativa. Next base: position 28,513,479 of record NC_140756.1, on the reverse strand, counting down.
TTTCGTTGTTTTTGGAAACTTGATGTAACATATACTTTCTTTTCTCAGTTATCCTCTGACACTCCTTGTGGTCGTAAGACTAAGATTTTTGATAATTTAATCCATTTTACCTTCTTAAAAAAATTAAACAAATATAATATTTTGTTTCTATTCGGTTGAATAACCTCCATTATCAAGAGATTTGTTCCGTAATTTTCCTATATTGTTTCTTAACTTCATCATGATGCTTAGATTGTATCATCATGAAGCTTTCCAACAAGTTTTCTTCAAAACTAAGATGTCTAGCAAATTATTGGGGGTTTGGTTAGGCGAAGAGTTTTGGTTAATTAGGATGGTAGTGATGACCCCTCCATCCATGTTTGGGAAAATTATTTCCCTTTGGAAAATTGTTAGAATTCTCTTGATTTGGTCTCATGCATATTACTATTTTCTCCTATTATGCATTCGATGGAAAGACTGCCTAGCACTTTGCAAGGTTTGCAAGGTGGAGCATTGGCCAATACAAGTTAGCCCTTATCTCATCAACATTTTCCAGCACAAAATTCAAATTATTAGTAATACAATTTGAATCATACATGCCTCCTTTATCAGAGGGTGCCGCTTGATTGTCTTGAATCTTCAAGGAAAGAAGACTTTTGCTTCTTTCTATGATGTTTGAGAAAGTTCTCAATCTCCGGTACTGGCTCACTAATTTCCCTAATCCTTGGTGCAGGGGTTTTTTACAATGATATTTTGTTATCGTATGGAGGACGGTCATTTGACATAGTAGCAAACAAGACAAAACAAAGAAAAATTAAAGAAAAATTTCTAAACTAAACAAATTAGGAAAACATTACCTTAATTTAAACAAGACTCTAACAACGGTGTCAAAAATTTGATAAGCCCGCAAATTTGCAAGTTTGTAAGGGAAGGGAAGGAATGACGTTAGAGGGTGAGAAGTATAGGGAAAAATTAAGAAATCTTTCACATTTTCTGAAAGAGTATTTTTTTAGAGAGAGATAAACTAATTCTTATAGTTAATATATTTTTAATTTTAAGAATATTATAACAACATAGATTATATTCGAGGAATTAATATAAACCCTTCCAAACCTCCCAAAACTCTCATCCAATTCAATTTTTTTGGGAAGGGTTTTATATTTTCAAGAAAAATAAACTCAAAAGCCCTCTTCTCTCAATGTCTTTCATTTCTTCCCCTTACTCCTTCCTATTTTCCAAATCCTCTCTTCGCTTTAAGAAATCAAATATTGTGATATGGAATGATTAATACACCGTTGCTGTTGTTGCTGGTTGGTCTTTTATCAAAATAAATAGGGTTTTTTTATCATGTGCAAATTTACAAATATTAAGAAATTTAAAGTAGTAACTTTGACTTGGAACTTGTGCATTTTATATTAAATGTGTAGCTTTTTAATGAATAATTGTTGTTTTCAATAAAAAATTACTCCCTCCGTTTCAAAATGAGTGTCACTTTAGCAAAAAAAATTTGTTTCAAAATGAATGTCACTTTCGGTTTTCAATGCAATAATAACTTTTTCTTTTAAATTGTACCCTTCAATTAATACTATGTTACACTACTTCCAAAGTATTATTTTTTCTTAAATGAAAAACAAACCAATAGTTGATTAGGATAATTTGGTAAAATTGCTATGACATTTGACTACTTTATTTCATTCCTTAATCTGTGTGCAGTTGGCTAAAGTGACACTCATTTTAAAACGGAGGGAGTACTACTTTTAGTTGTTTTAACATGTGCAATATTGGACATGTTAGACAAACCCAAATAAATATTGGTCTCCAGTAAGTAATCATAAAAGTATTACTTTTTCCTTAAAAAAAAGTAAAAGTACTACTATTACTTTATTTTATGAATCGCACTGATGTCCAAGTCTACGCCTTGTCTTCTTTTTCCCTTCCACTGCACATTACGGGTAAAGATCCTCTCCATTTTGTATAATAAATGGAGTATGCAATTTGGAGAGAGATAGACACATAAATAGATAGTGGGTCCCACTATTAAGTGGGTCCCACCATCATTAATTACTTTTTAGTTTTTCGATGTTTTTTTTTGTGTCTATATCTCTACAAATGGATGAAATGGAGAGGATCTTAACTCGCACATTACGTACACGCTCATTATTATTCACGTTCATCAATTTAGCTTACTAATTGTTTATTAAGATGGCTAACAGCAGCTCCTCCTCCTCTTCTGCTGTGATGAGATTGCCAAAGAAGAATCATTATGACGTATTCGTCAGCTTCAGAGGCACAGACACACGCTTCAACTTCACCGATCATCTTTTTGCTGCCTTCCGAAGAAAAGCTCTTGTTGCATTCAGGGATGACACTAAGCTTCAGAAAGGTGAATCCATTGCACCTAAGCTCTTTCATGCAATTGAAGCCTCTCTCGGACTTTCATCGTTGTCTTCTCAAAAAACTACGCTTCATCAACATGGTGCATGCGAGAATTAGAAAAGATCCTTGAATGCAGTCAACGATCAGGTAAATATGTTCTACCTGTTTTCTGTGATGTTGATCCATCTGAGGTACGAAAGCAAAGTGGTGCTTATGCTGAAGCCTTTTTCAAACATGAAGAAAGATTCAAACATGACTTAGAGATGGTTCGGAGATGGAGGGAAGCTCTCACTCATGTTGCCAGTCTCTCTGGTTGGGATGTATGTCATAAGTGAGTAAGAAATATTCTCTTATATATGTTGAGGGATATGTTTGGATTGACTTATTTGAGCTTATTTCTGACATAAATTGTGAGACTGTTTTGAAGAATTTATGCAAACAGCATATGCCGTGTTCATAACTTGTTTTCGGCTTATTTTCATTAGTTCTTCAAAAAAAAAATATGAGAAAAAAATAAAAAATTTAACTCTATTTTATCATGATAAAAGCTTTACTATAAATTGCAAATTAAGCTGTTTATCCAAACAAGGCCTGAATATTGATTAATGTTCTTGCATATACAATTTTAAGCCTTTAGCATTGCCATATAAGTTGAACTAATCACAAAGGCTCATGTCATATAGTGCATATATTTGAATCACTTTCCATTTTCAAACTACAGAAACCCTATAACCTCTAGAAAAGATAGGATGCAAATTCGGCTCCAATTTAAAAGTTTTCTATAAGATATATACTACTTTTTTATTTTGTCCTACGCATGTGCCTTTTGCTTTGGTTTCCTTGTGGGATGATTTTCTGCTACCGATTATCTTTTTCAGACCACAATATGCAGAGATTGAAAAGATTGTTGAAGAGATAATAAATATATTGGGTTACCAGTTTTCAAGTCTACCCAAAGACTTAGTTGGGATGGACTCTCCCATACAAGAATTAGAAAAGCTCTTACTTTTGGACTCGGTTGATGAAGTCCGGGTTCTAGGAATTTGTGGTATGGGTGGAATAGGGAAGACAACTCTTGCTTCTGTTTTATATGGCAGAATCGCTCATCAATTTTATGCGTGTTGTTTTATTGAGGATGTAAGCAAAATTTATAAATTAAATGATGGTCCAATTGGTGTGCAAAAGCTAATTCTACATCAAGCACTTGGAGAAGAACACCTTCAAATATGTAGTTGTTCTAATGCAACTAATTTGATACAAAGTAGACTACATTGTGTAAGGGCCCTCATATTTCTTGATAATATTGATCAAGTTCAACAATTGGAGAAGTTAGCATTGAGTCATGAATGGTTAGGTGCAGGGAGTAGGATCATTATAACTTCTAGAGATGAGCATATCTTGAAAGAGTATGGAATAGATGTAATTTACAAAGTTCCACTCTTGAATATGGCTGACTCTTCTCAATTATTTAGTCGAAAAGCTTTCAAACTTGATAATATTATGAGTAATTATGAAGGGTTGACATATGATATCTGAGTTATGCTAATGGCCTACCTTTGGCAATTAAAGTATTGGGTTCATTTTTGTTTGGTCGAGATATCCTTGAATGGAGAAGTGCGTTGGCTAGAATGAGAGAAAGTCCAAACAAAGATATTATGGATGTATTGCGATTAAGTTTTGATGGGCTAGAGAAAACAGAAAAGGAAATGTTTCTCCATATTGCTTGTTTTTTGGAGTTCCATAACGAGAACTATACTAAACATGTTCTGAATTGTTGTGGATTTCACGCTGATATTGGACTGAGAGTTCTCATTGATAAATCACTTATAAGCATTTCAGACAGAGATATAGAAAGGTATATTGAAATGCATGATTTGTTGGTAGAGCTAGGCAAAAACATTGTTCAAGAAAATTCTACCGAAAAGTCAAGAAAGTGGAGCAGGCTGTGGCTACACCAACATTTCTACAATGTTGTGTCGGAAAATATGGTAAAATGTTTGTCTGGAAATAGAGCTTATTTTCATTTTTAGCGAAGCTATGTATATTGGGCCTGTTTAGATTAGCTTATTTTAGAGCTTATACTAAACAACTTATGCAAATAAATAACTTTTTATGTATTATTTATAAGCTTGTTAAGGTTTTTTTATGAAAAAACAGTTTATGAAGATACGATTTTCATTAGTGAGAGCTTATAAATTAAAATAAAAACTTATTTATTTACATAAGCTATTTTCCATAAACTTAAAATAAGCTTAGTCCAAACGGGACCATCGATAGTTATTTACGTTTTTCTTCCTTTTGCAATGCTTAGGAAAAAAACGTTGATGCCCTAGTTTTGAATGGATATGGAAGAGAAATGGAAATATGGATGACTGAAGCATTGCAAAAAATGAGCCATCTAAGATTGCTCATACTCGAGGGAGTGAATTTTTCCGGAAGTCTCAGTTGTCTTTCCAATGAATTAAGATATGTTGACTGGCATGAATATCCTTTTATGTATTTGCCATCAAATTTCCAGCCCAATCAACTAGTTGAACTTATCTTGAAACATAGCAGCATCAAACAACTGTGGAAAGGCAAGAAGGTACTATAATTTTTTTCTTTTTGAAAAAGTTAAACTAGCTCACCGAAATTGTCATCAAGGAGAATCAAACTTGAGACCTTGAGGAAGAGCTATAAATTCTATTTTTTTTTATTTTTTTTTCTATTAGGAATATAAACAAATCATTATAAAATTATTTTCTTCCCATCTTTTGTTGAAGGCAGATTACAAAATAAAGATAATGTTTCAACTTTTGTTGGTCTTTCACAGTATCTTCCCAATTTGAGAGCTCTGGATTTGAGCCACTCCAAAAATCTAATCAAGATTCCAGATTTTGGAGAGGTCCCAAATCTTGAGAGTCTAAACCTTGAAGGATGTGTAAAGCTCGTGCAGATGGACCCATCCATTGGTGTTCTAAGAAAACTTGTTTCCTTGAATTTGAAAGATTGCAAAAATCTAGTTAGCATACACAACAACAAATTTTGGTCTCAGCTCTCTGAAAGTGTTTAACAATTCATGGAATTTTGAGAGGCTTAATACAAGTGAAAGTGAATCCCAATCAACATCCTCCATCCTGAAATGGTTCATGTTGCTCCCTTTACATTACTTGTATCCTACTCCATGTGTATACAAAGAATTGTTGCCTTCCTTGGCTAGCTTATATGGTTTGTGTGAACTTGATATTAGTTTTTGCGGTCTAACTCAACTTCCCGATGTAATTGGATGTTTATGTTGGCTAGAAGAATTAAATTTAGGGGGAAACAATTTTGTGACACTTCCTAGCCTCAAAAAACTTTCCAAACTTGTTTTTTTAAACTTGGAGCATTGCAAGCTGTTGGAATCTTTGCCTGATCTTCCTTCACCTACTGCTATAGAGTTGGATCAATGTTGTAGGAGAGTTGGAATGTACATTTTCAACTGTCCTAATTTGGATCAGAGAGAACGATGTAGTAACATGACATTTTCATGGATGTTACAATTCATTCAGGCAAACCAAGGATCTTCTACCTTTAGTTGGATTGATATTGTAATTCCAGAGAGTGAAATACCAAGTTGGTTCAACAATCAGAGCGAAGGTGATTCAATAAGAATAGACCCATATCCCACTGTACATGACAATGACATTGACAATAATTTCATTGGTATTGCTTATTGTGCAGTATTTTCTGTTGCTCCTGAGGATCCAATTATGGCAACAAATGCACGGCTATCCGAGTTCACATGTGTCGGTTTTGGAAGATGCAGATCTATGGGATCTGCCATCATTCCATTAATTGTCGATGGAGATCTTATTACGACCCAATCAAGTCATATGTGCCTAATCTATTACCCTCAGAAAACATTTGATTTTGTGAGACCAGGCAAAATAACCGAGCAACCTGATGATCTCGATGTTAAAGCTCGCATTAAGGAAGGAAAAGGGTTTGGATGTGAAGGTAAAGAAGTGTGGATATCGTTTGGTATATAAACATGACCTACAACTGATGCATCATGGGAATTCCTTTACTCCAAAGGGGAAGCTTTTGGCATTGGAAGATGAAGTACAACCGCAACAAGAATCATTCAACTTTAGTGCACTTGAATTGATTCTTGGAGGATAGTAGCATCAAACAACAATGGGAAGGCTCTATTCCTCCATCTTGAAATGGATCACAATGCTCCCTTTCCATCACTCTTCTCCCATTGCACACAAATATTTGTTTCCTTCCTAGCCTAGATTATCTTGTTTGTGTGTTGATATTAGTTTGTGGTCAAGTCAACTTCCTGATGTTATTGGATGTCTACATTGGTTAGAGAAAAATATATCATTTCAATCAATTATGTCCCTCTCTTTAGAAGTAATACACTCTCTTCTAATTGTTATTATTTTTCACTTCATGACATATTATACTCTTACTGGGAGACAGAAGAAGATACTGAGATATGAATCTCTCTTGATCTTCCGGCATATTTTTGTAGAACTTATTTATCAAAAATGAAAAAAAAAATGTAGATAAAATCATACAAAAATATGCATCTACACAAAAAAATTATAAAAAGAAAAAAAAATCAAGAGCTAAAAACATCAAAAGTTTTGGTATCTAAGAAAAAGTATTTATCTTGATAAATGAAAGATAAAAGAAGGAAGGTTGGTAATACTTCAATGTTTAGTAGGATTTTGTATGTTCAAAATCTAACTCCAAGTTGTTTTATTAGCCTACTTTCTCAAATATATCCCACCTTAACATAAGTCGTGTTATAACCCTAAAAGACCTCAAAGTGTGTATATATTATGATATTTAATGTTTGTTTAGAATTGTTTCAAGTTCATGTGACGACTGGAGTGGGCAAATGTCGTGACCAACCATACTAGCTTTAGGAGATACATATGTGTATCTTGGAAAAGAGTGTGGCTGAGAGTATGAACTATCTTCTCTAAACATGTATTGCTTGCATGGTAGTGGTAAGTTAGTCAAGTGTGTAAATGGGACGAGATGATGATTTGAGCAACCTCTTCGGAAAGATATGTTTTTCCTGTAAAATATGCAAAGTTTAAAATTTATTTCTTTTGTTACTTGAGGACAAGAAACAATTTAAGTTTGGGGTTGTGATAACATGTCATCTTATGTTAATTTTTAGCATATTTTTCAGTAATCTTTATTTAGTTTTGATCCAAGTGAAAGGAGTCATAGAACAATTGCCTATGGTTTTCGGGACATTTTGTAATATTTTCATTTCGAGTCATGTTATAGTACATATCAGACCTATGAAGGTTCAAGCCATACTGTTACATTTGAAGACTCTTTGAGCATATCCTCTAGTCAAAGAGACTTACCAACAATTAAAATGTCATCCTCTAATCTTATGGTCTAACTTAGAAATGCACATCATTTGAGTACATGCCTCTAATATTTAGCACCTTTGATTACTTTGATGCTCAATATTCTTCGACGAATCAATCGATTTAGTACAAACTTGAAGATCAATCTAGAATAATCATCAAAGACTAGAAAAAAGAATTCTCTGAAACTCTTTGATAGTACAATACATCTTGGAATTTCCACATCCTTTAAACACCTAGCTATAAAATTGCAACATGGATTGTACTGCACCAATATGTACATTCACAATGTTCATATATTTATAACATTATACAAGGAAATTCATTTGAATAGAAGAACTTGACGACAAGTCCAACAATGACGATTTGTCCAAATTGATGGTTGATAATCAAGTCTAGTGTGGCAGATGACCAATTTATAACAATGAACGAAATGATTAAGTCTTATTCATGGAAAATCATATGACTTAATTCACTATGAGATGGACATGCTAAATATCCATGGAAGAGAGGAAAGACAAGAGAAGAGATAAAATGAAATGTTAGAAAAAAGGCCAAGACCACATGAAAAGCTCAAATAAAAGTCCTCTTTATTGAGAGTTATTAGATCATGACGTAAATCAATCAAGTTGTTTTCATAGACATAAATTGATATAGGATTTGAGTTGTAATATCATTTATATGAGAATTAAACACCTTTGCACGACTTTTTGTATCAAGTTCAAATACAAACACACATTGTTGTAATTCATCCTAGTAGTGGCAACCCCTTTTGTTGAAGGAAGTCTGGATAGACAAGAAAACACTTGGTTCTTCAACAACGCAGTCACTAGAAGTTTTTGAGAAGACTAGAAGTTTCCTAGTTGACGAAGGATTGGAGAGGAAAAATAGTGAATACTCAGATTTTATGTAGATGAAGATTAAAGAATACTTGATTTAGTGTATGAAGTCATTTGAGGGATGAAGACAAAGTTTCTCTATAAGAGGAGGATTGGAGGTAGAGACATTTTGTTGTTAACTTGTGTAAAATATATGTGTGTTAACTTTTCCCTGTCTTTGTTTATAGCTAGTTTTTTTTTTCTTCATCCCTTCTAAATATAGTGTTTTGTTAAAGGAAGAACATTTAAAAAAACAATTAAACTGTTAACACAATTCAAACCCTTATTTTTTTTTTGTTTCTGGTAACTTCAAAGTGAAGACTTTATAGCATTTTTTGTATGATCCTCTCTCTCTGTCTCACACACACATATATATAACCCTTAAAAATGGTATAATAATCATAGTTGGTTACATGGTTCTTTGATATTAATTCCTCCCTTATTTAATTGTTGTTTCCATTTCACAATAAGTCAGTCCTCACAAAGACCTTTCTCTAAAATATCATGAGTAGAATGCAAAATTAATTTCATATTATTTCTTTAATTACAACTCATTTTTGTATGTTGAACTGGATAAAGAATATAGAATGTTGTTATCTCAACCTTCTAGGCATTTGAATATATAGTATGTATTATAAATATAGATTTTAACATATAAATACATGAAATTTTCACTACAATCACATTCTAGATGGTTGTAACAACCACTCTGCGGTCTGAGGCATGCTTTCATATTCAATACCATACAAGTGTCCCATAGTCCGTACCTTGCTAACCACAGGCTAATTCAAGTCGATTTCAATGCATACCAAAGAAAAAAATGTCATAATTTCATATTCATGGTATTGTTATCTACCTTTATGGGATTACCAACAACAACACCAATCTCCGTAAAAATACTCTCATCATAAAACAACAATTCCATATTGGAAATAAAATCCCAACAAAGGTTTTTTTCTTCAAAATTATCTGGTGGTAAAAGAAATGTTAGATTTCATATATACACTATTAAGTAATGGTAAAAAAAAAATCATCCAGGGACTACCATCCATTACTTAAGTGCAATTAACATGATTGTCAAACTTGACCATGAAAAATTGTTGTCTATATCCATTATTTCAAAACTCTCACTCAACGTCCGCAACCCTTTCATTTGTGGTTTAATTATATGATAATCTCAAAGTGTTAAATGACGTTTCGTATTTTTAATTTTTCATTAACGACATGAGTTTACGTGTTATTATATCTAAAATATTCAATATTAAATCATATTTTTTACACGGGCTGCATAATATATGAGACATACCACTACTTGTTATAGATAAATGGTAAATTAATTTTACTAGTTTTAATAACTAATTGTTACGGCAACAGTGTCGACAACAACACAATAATATACTTTTTTATTCAATCAAACTAATACATTAAACTTTTTTTAACAATAGTAATTTAGAAAAAAGCATATAAATAAACATGTGAAGCATAAGCCACACAATAGGACTAGATCACATATAGGAAATAAAGATGTGAAGATTACACTATAATGACTTACGATTGTGTCTTCACATACACCCAAATAAAATAAGACCAAATCATCCAAGAATTAAGAATTGGGACTAAATTGGAACAAATCCAGCTCAAAAGTTATGCAAAACAAACACATCGTCTCATTCAAGGTAGTAGATTAGGCCAAAATCCACTTTGAAGACTAGCATCATGGGGATGACCAAATGGGACTTTCTCATCTCCATTATCATTCATCATCAAATTCATAAAGAATTGTTTTTGCATGATGTCACCATTATTCATAACTATCCCAAAATGGTCACGACTCATCATCGACATTTCTTCATTCTTGACATGTGATGGTGGTGCCATTTGGAATTGAACTTCTCTCTGAGTTGGACTAATCATGATTTGATTCTGGCTTTGAATTTGACCATTATTGTCCACTGCTTCCAACCTTCTCCCAATGTCCTTCAAATTTTGGTCAATCAACCAAGTAAGATGATTCACATCAACCACTGACATATTGTTCTGCACAATTTTCCCTGCATTCAGACATTGAAACATTAGAAGGGTCATCTCTTTCTCCTTGTTGTCTTTTTGTTGTTTTTTCACCTGCTCTTTAGCCTTCATCACCCTTTGGTTCATGAAAGTCTCTTGATTCATCATTTTCTTGCTTTGTTCCATTTCAGGCATTGTCTTGAATTTTGAGAGCACATTTTGGACTCCCCAAGGGGATGGCCAAATCTCAGGTTGTGGTTCATAAGGACCGTAAATTATAGCACAAGCTTCAATTCCACAAAGTGTGCTTAGTTCGTCGATCTTCTTCAATAAACCCTTCTTCCTTTTCTTGTATGTTGCTTTCCTTGCAGCGTCATTGACAATGAAGGCAAGTTTCACCTTTCTTCTAGTCATGGTTTTGACTAGAATAAAGGAGAACTGAAATTGAATAATATTGTTGTAACTTTTCTTTTGTGAACAATGTCTTGTGATTATCTGTATATATAGACCAACTCGATATAATTGGTTTGATTTGTAGGTGGTATTCGATGCATGGCTGACTAATTTCCAACTGGCATTTTGAGTTGTAAATCGAACTTTATTTGCTTACCATCCGTGTAGGATCTAGAAAATAAAATATTTTAATGATATTTAATTTATAAAATTTACAGTATTTAAAATAACATAATTGATATAGCTGGTGTGAGAAGGTTGGATTATGCATCAAATATTTTTTACTTTTAAATGATGTATCAACAATCTTTTTGAAGAAATGTATCAAAAATCTCATTCACTATAGATTCATGTCAGTACATATTCTATTATGGTTTCTTTTACTTCAGCATTATTTTTTGGTATCACAGATCTATAGTATACTACTAAATATTATTAAGTGTGTATTTAAATAATTATTTGATATATTCTTTAGAAATATTTTTCCCAATATAATATAATGAAGTTTTTTGAAGGGATAATATAATGAAGTTATTCACCAAAATATCTTGGATTTATGACTTTTGTAAATTATCTAATTAAAGTGGTATGGTGGTCATTTTGTAATTGTCCATTTATGAATTTAAACTCAAACAATTAAGATTATAATGTCAGACTCTTACCATTGAGCTAACACTTATTACTCAATATTATTGAAGTATTGATAGATTAACAAGATTTTGTATATAGCTAGAGATGTTATATTTTATATTTTTTTAAAGAAATTGAGACCACTTTTAATAAATAACAAAATAATATAAACCTATAAAAATTATGATGTCTAATTAAAGTAAAAATCTTGGTAATATAGAAAAATATAATCATCGTAAAACATGGTAGCCATGAGGAGGGGACCTTGAAGACCCTTAAGCGGAGTGCCACAAAATATTAACTATGACAAAATTTAATTTCAACTACAGTAATGCAGAACATAGTAACATTACTTAGGTAGGCGCCATTAGTAATATTATGATAAAAGGTTTAAAAAATATCAAATAAATGAGGATAGAAATTGTAAATAAAATCGTTAAAAAATAGTAGTAAAATTGGAAGAAAAAAAAACTTAGTATCCCTTTATTTATAGGATAAAGTTTGATAGTGCGGAAAAAAAAACTTAACATCCCTTATTTGCAATCTATTTTCACTTTTATTTATTTTAAAAATTTAACAATACTACCCATTATTTGTGCGCCAATCGTGTGTTGATTTTTGCACCATATAACAGTTCTCTATATTTACATATGCGTGTGTGTATTGATTATATATTAATAAAATTGTCTCAAGTACTAATAACTATATGAAAAACTAGTTATTGTATATTTTTCTATCATAATCAATAGATAACCAAGTGACCAAAGAATGTGTCAAAAACTAAATGAACAAAGAAGGAGAGAAAATAAAATATATTGTAATTAAGATTTACTATAAAACTATAAATAAAATAAAGGGTTGGAAAATTATTTCCAAAATAGTAAAGTAAATAATTTTTTTAATATTTTAATATCATCGAAAAATTAATTTAACATTTGGAACAAATTGAAACATTGACTCTGTAATTAGCAAAAACTAGTGGTAAACTAGTATATAGTAGATAAACAAGTAAATTGAAGTTAAAATATTTAATAAATTAGTAGTTGGACTAACCGATAAATACAAGTAAATCTGTTGGAACAAAATTGGTTTGTACAATTCTTCTAAGGTTTTGATGACAACAAAGTATTGAAGAACAATTGGATATACTAATATGTGTTCAAGTGTGCAGGATCATAGAATATATTCATCAAAATGTTGAACATGTATTAAAGAATCAGAAGCACAAGAGAAACTTAAAAGACTATGGTAGACGATATGAAGAATGGTCAACCAGAAGTCAACATCTTGTATAAGAAGAAAAAGACGTCTCTCGAAAGATAAATATATTTTTCTATTTTGTATGTTTTACTATGTCTCACTCACACACAATTACTAAAATGGTTACAGTTTTAGAGTATATTTAATGGTTGTATCTTCCAAATACCGGATTTTCATATATGCTCGACCCGAATATTGAATCCTTAAACACGTATCGAGTATAAGATATTAGGATATTTTTATGAAACATTTTCCTTCATATAAAGTACTAATTCCATCTCAAAATGTAACAAAAAAATCATTTTTTCCCTAAAATATAAGCAAAAAATCAGTTTGACCAATTTTAATATGATGTTCCAAAAATACCCTTTAACATTTATTACTAGTATAATTAACTAGGCGTGGAATTGCTTTTATTAGGGAAAAAAAGCGTGCAGTATTGGAATGTTAAAGTTTTAGTAGTATTCTAAAATCAAAGAGCTAGGAAGGAGAATAGACATTATGGGGTTACAACGATTTTTTTTAATATGCTATCAATAATTAATTGTTTTGGTTTCAATGAGTGCAAGGACAATTTAGGAATATTGTCATTTTATTGGATAAAACTTAGAGTAAATAATGAAGGGTAATAGTTTTTCTTAATAAGTGTAATTTTATTTTTTTACTTATATGTTTGGATGGAGGGAGTACGTGTTTAAGGATTCAATATTTGACTTGAGCATATATATATATATATATATATATATATATATATATATATATATATATATATATGAATATTTGGTATTGTCAAACATAAATTTTTAAATGATTAAGCATTGAGCCAAAAATCGAATCCTTAAAAATATACTTGAGCAATATATATTATGAGATAGGAATTGAGTATCAGAGATTGAGCAACCAGATAATCTCAATGTGCTAAATATCAGACACACATGATTAAATGGTGAGCAATTTCGAGTTAGACCATCAAATTAGATGATGATATTGTTGGTTGATTCTCTTTGACTGCATGTTAAAACCATAAAGTTGTCATATACAGATCTTCATTGTATGCTTGACATTGCACTTGTTGATCATGTTGTTGTTTAATGCTTTATACCATATATGTTGTTATCAAACACACTCATGCCAAAGGTTGTGACTTGTGGTGTACATTTGATATCATGGAGGATTAATTTATGTTGGAACGGAGGCATGGGTCTAGAGGATAAGACTTGAGAATCTCAAAAGGTGCAATTTATGCTTGAATGAGGCACTTCACTTTAGAGACACAACTGTGATAATTTGATCGAGGGGTATGGCATGGCTTGGAATTCATGAAAAACACATATTGGCTCGATTTCATCAATATATTGTAGTATAGTAAAATTGGTATTCATATCATTGCTGCGTCGAAGGAACTGGTTTACCGGAGGATAATTTTACATCATTATGATTCTTTTATACAACTTTTCAACAATGTTTTGAAAAGCTTTGTAAAATGAACTGATTATTGTCACAACATGATTGGATCTCAATATGGTGTGATTGGAAAATATGGTATTTGTTTTGACATGTATAAAAACCAAAGGTTTATGAAGACTTTTTTTGTACCAGAAGGTAAGGAAGTTGAGGAAAAAAAATCAAAATGCACATATTGCAATAAATATGAACATCTTGAATTTGTTTACTTTCTTATAAAAAGAGGTCAGATTAGAAAGTCAAACAACCTCAGATGTGAATCAGCTCAAAAGTTAAGAATAGAACTTTCTAAAGTAAAAAGGAAATTCTCTATATGTAATAGACCTGATCGTGTTCAAAACTAATGTTTTTAACATAAAGAAGGTTAGAAAGACTAACCATCAAGGAGCTAAATCATCACGGCTACCTAAGAAGTCTCTAACTCGCAATGCATGTCTCTTATCAAGATGCAAGGAAAAAACATTGGTATTTGGACAATGGTTGTTCAAGGCACATTGTTAATGATAAGAAGTTATTCTTATCATTTAAAAAAAGAAAAGGGAGGATCTGAAACCTTTGGAAACAATAACAAGGCATAGATCAGAGGTAAATGTATGATGAGTAAGTGTAATTCTGCAAAAATAGAAAATGTGTAATATGTTGAAGGTTTGAATCATAACTTACTAAGCATAAGTCAACAATGTGACAACAGATTAGAAGTTATCTTTAAACCTTTCATTTGTGAAATTAAACAACCATCTTATGGAAAAACCCTATTCATAGGATCAATAAAGAAAAACCTTTATGTTTTATACTTAGATGAATTACCATCTGAATTATGTTTTGTAAATCTTGAAAAAGATAAACGGGTTTAGCACAAAATAATTGGTCATGTAAATATAAATACCATTTCAAAACTAGTAAGAGTTTTAGGGATGACATGCCTTCTTACGTTATTTTCAACATGTTTTTCAGTCATATCTTACATTTGAGTCATATTAGAGGAGTTTTAGAGAAGTTACTCTAATTTAAGGAACATTTTGTAATGTTTTCGACAAAGCAAAATATCTCATGAAAAATTGGAAAGACAATGAATAAATATTCAAGAGGACTATGAAGACATTACAAGTTGAAGAAATTGTATCTCAAGTCCTGAGACAAGTTTGGAGGAAAAAAAACACCCATAACGACGAAGAAAAGGCCAAAAATGCACTGGAAATAGGTGTTGTGTGCCCCGGGGTGTGCAAAACAATGCTAAACAGGCCAAACCCACTTGGAAGGCCACTCGGTAAAAAAATAGTATTTTCAGCTCAAACCCACTTGGAAATCAACCTATAAATATAACTTCTCTCATTCTCAAATATCCATTTAGAACGAAGCGGTTCAAGAGGAAGGAAAGCCTTAGGAGTTAGGAGCATCAAGGGATGGGTCTCTTATCAACCTTTATCTCTAGAGTATGTTTTCTTTCTTTTGTAATTTGTCTTTAGTTACCATGAGTAACTAAATCCTAATTGAGTAGGATTCTAAGATGAACCTGGATGAGTCATTAATTAGTCTATTTTAATGCATTATTTAGTTTAGTTTTATTTAGATTTAGTTTTATTTTATTGCATATTTATTTCCTTTTTGAATATTTTACTTTAAATTGCTTTTTATTATATTTTAGGAACGAATATATGGTGGAAGGTGTCTTGGAGCAAAAGAAAGAGGACTGAAGCAAATACAGTGCGAAAATACGAAGATACGGAACAAAAATATGTTCCCACCAAGTCAGAAGCTTGGCACGGCCAGTGCCAACATGTGGCACGGCCGTGCCACCCTCCAGGCCAACTTTTGCTGCTTTTCTTCAAGCCCAAGTTACTCCGTTGCAGCTTTACTGTTTTGCCCTTATAGTAGCTTAGTTTCTAAGTCAATTGTAAAACTATAAATAGAGTAGCATTCCATCATAAACAATTCTAAGTCAATTGTAAAACTATAAATAGGAACCTTTGCTTAGAATATTTTAGTTATTATTTCAATAAAAGTCTTTTATTCCTTTACTTTCCCTTTCGTAATTTATTTTATTGTCTTCTCTCTTCTTCTTCCCCCATGTCTACGATGAACATGAGTGGGTAGACTTCTTTGTCTTGGGATTGTTGGGAAGTTTAATGACATAATCCTAACGAACCAAGCTTTAACCCTAATTCTATGTAGCCGTAATTTCTAATTTAGATTCACCGTTTTAACATGAATTAACAATTATCAAACTGTGGAAGCGAAAGCGGAGGGTTTGATAATTGTTAATCCATTATCCCAAACATCAATTCATAAAGCGAGAGCGGAGCTTTGATGTTGGAACAAGTGAATCTAGACAATAATTGCAAGACAGTGAAATAGTCCTTGCAATTATTGAGACACAGATAGTTTCAATCCTTATAAGCATCTTCTAAGTAATCAAGTCAGCGAAATAGGCTTGGCTACTAGAAGTAAACTCTCACCGGACTTTCATCGGAAAGGTGAGGGGCTAAAGGGAAACCGGTCTTAAGAAATTACGATGTAAATCATGGAATTAGAAGTTAAAGTCTTGTCTAGTGAAAGATTTGTTATTATGACAAACCAATAATCCCAATGCTCTTTATTATTATTGTTATTTACATTCAGCAATCAAACCTCTTTTTATCAAACTTTCTCCTCCTTTAATCATTCTTTAAAGGTTAATTGAATTAAACAACTCCCTAGCTGAACGATACTCTTCTTACTACTATTACTTCGATAGGCCGTGCACTTGCGGTTTGGCTCTATCAAACCTCTATTTATTAGTTGGATCAATTTAATTCTAGTCTTTGCTCAGTTATTTAATGAGATCTATTTAGTTTTTATATGCAAAAGTCTTAATGATTTTTGGAATCCTATGGAGTGTGACATACCTTGTGAATCTCAATTGAACCTAGAAACAGGGGATGCAAACGGTGATCCTGAGGATGTCCTTGGTCACTCTTTTTTAAATGTTGCATTATAAACTTGATTCTTTCCCCTTGGTAAGGTAGACGATATAGAGCCACCTGTTTTTAGAACTACTAAGGTAAGAAAGGGTATGTGTTTTACTTATAAGATTCATAGACGAACTTGGAGCCTTTAGATGACAATTTAGGAATATCAATTCTTTTATGTTTTAATTACCTTTGAGAGAGTAATGCGCCCCTCTAACAACCTTATGTAGGCATACGAATCATATAGGATTGACAACCCCATGCTCATAGAGTGTGTATAACCTTCTTGTGATCAACATGTGCAACTTGACAGTTGAAGGGGCATAACAGATAATTACTTCTCTTTAATCCAATAAGGAAATAGAAAGGATTTGAAGAATCCTAACCACTGCTAAGTTTTGCAATAAAAAACTGTTACCAAAACTCAACAGTTTTGCGCAATCAAATCAAACTTGCAAACTCCCCCCAATTTAGTCGCTTTTATTTAATTTATTCACTTTTATTTCCTTTTTTAATAAGTATAGATAGTTGCCCAATTGAAACGACAATCCATGTGGAGACGATTTTACTTACTACTTTATTACTTGAAAATAGTTTGGTGCATTTGCTATATTTAATCATCAAGTTTATGGCGTCGTTGCTGAAGATTGTTGATATTCTCAAGGAGGTAATTCACTTTTTTGTTATTATTAATTAGTAGTTTAGTTTATATTATTTTTCGTTGTTACTAACTAGTAGTATTAAGTTATTTCTTTTTATTTTCTTATTAGAGTAGATTTTTTTTCTTTTTTTTTTAGGCTGACATTTTTTTTTCTTCCTTTTGTATGACTAACTTAGTTCTTTCTTTTTATTTCTCTTGGGGAAAAGAAATATGGGTTCTTTTCTTAAAAGAAAAGGATGGATTCATTATAGCTTTTCAAAACTTCTTTAAAAGAGTGCAAAACTATAAATACATGAAAATCATCTCAGTACATAGTGATCATGGAGTATAATTTGAAAATGAATCCTTCTGTACATTCTTTGATGATAATTTCATTTCTCATAAATTTTCTTAGCCAACAATACCTCAACGGAATGGAGTTTTTGAGAGAAAAATAAGAACAATGCAAAAAATGACCAGAACAGTTTTAAATGAATTTCATGTTGAAAAATACTTTTGGGTTGAAGTCCTCAAAATTCTTTCTCTATTCGAAACATAGTTCATACAGAAAGATTTAGAACAAAATTCATATGAACTTTGGAAAGATAGAAAATCAAATGTAACCAAAAAAAAAGAAAGATAGAAAATCAAATATTTTTTATTTTCATATTGTTGGGTGTTATTGCTATATCCTCAATAATAAAGACAACCTCGGAGCTTGACCAAAAAAAAAAAAAAGACAACCTTGGAAAATTTGACTCAAAGTCAGACAAGGAAATCTTCCTTGGATACTCTACCACCTTAAAGGCATACAACGTATACAATCTGAGAACTCAAACTATGGAAGATATTATGTACATTAAGTTTGATGGGTTTTAAGTGTTGGTATAAGCCCTGTAGGCCAATAGTTTATGTTAAACTTATGTTATATATCATGACTTTTATTATTAAATAATATATGACATTCTTTATTATAATTGTTGTAAGATTAATGAAGTCTCTATAATAGATAATTTGTGTGATGGAATATTAAGTGTGACTTAATGACTTAATCATGAAATTACATTAACATAAAGAACATTTTTCTTAAATGTATCCGTAGTCAAGATTTAATATAAATTGGGATAACAATAAAGCGCATAGACTATTATGTATGTAGACTGATGACCACATCTCATGGGTCATGGATATGAGATATTAAGTCCTTACTTATGTATAAATATTAGGAGTAATAATATTTATACTAGATTGACCCACCGTGAGAATACAACATAGTATTTTATGAAAGTGTCATAAAATATTCTCACAATGATAATGGTGTATACTACTCTTAGACATGAAACCACTATGATCCCTAGATGTGGACTTAAGTGCTTTATTGCCATTCAAACGTTGTCTGTAACAGGATAACCATAACGTTGGTTAATGGGCACTTGACGAATCATGCTGAGGGACATGAGCATCATAGATGAGATTTTTCCATCCTTAATAACACAAGATATATCTTTAGGCGTCTTGATGAAATATGACTGTAAGATTGCATGACCATGCCGAATCAAGTCAATATGAATATGGATCTTGTTATACCCTAATTTTGGACCAAAAAATACTAATCATCTTTTTCCTTATCTTGCATTTTAAGCCATTTGAACTGTCTCTGATCAATTGCTTCTTCCTCTGTATTTTATTTCAATGTTATTTGCAAAATTCACATAGAAGGGTATTTTAGTCATTTCCTATGTCAATTTTCTCTCAGTCTTTAAAAATTTGTTTAAGTCCTTTCAAATAGTTTGAATAAGTCTTTATTTCAATTCTATGTCAAAATCCATTTCAAAAATTGCATTTGAAACCATTTTGAGTCAGTTTTGCCCCTAGGGGGCATTTTAGTCTTTTCAAGTGTCAAAGCTCTGTTTAAATTCTAAGAAATTGTCTCAGAGTTTTTTAATTTTGCTTATATGAGTCCTTGCTTCAATGTCTTGTTAAAAATCCATTTTTAAATTGCATTTGAGTCGTTTCGAGTCATTTTAGTCCCCAGGGGCATTTTGGTCATTTTACACGAAATTTCGGCAGAGAGAGGTTACTTTAAAGTACCTCATTTAAGCCATTGGTTCGTTTTAGTCCGTTTTGTCAATTTTAATCGTTTCACTTTACGTTATTTTCCGGTTACCAATTTTAATTCATTTTATTTTAATTTTTCATTTTAAGTCTTTTTTGTTAAAAATTGCAGTTTAATCCCTTTAGTTTAGTTAATTGCATTTTAGTCCATTATTGTCCAAGTCACAGTCCAGTGCCACGTGTCATTTTTTCATTTGTCCATAGGGAGTTAGTTACAATCCAGTCCACATGGCAGGTTATGAATGGTCCAGCAGTCATACACATCAGCTATAAATAATCCAGTCACAGTCAATGGTCAAAAAACCCATTCATTCTGTTACAACTCAGCACAAACACTTCCACTCTTTCTCTCTCCCCCAAAAACAGATCAAACACAGAAAAAAGTGATGAACACGTTGAAGTTCATCAAGAACTTCATCATCCAAGAACCCTAACCACTTTTCCAACAACACAATTCATCACAAAATTTCTCAAATTCGTCCATTTCACACAAAAATTCAATATCACAGAATTACCATAATACCAAAACTCCTTTCAATTCCACAGAAATCAACGCGAATCATCAAAAACGAAACAGAAATCACGCCAATTCGTTAGGTTTTCACAAAATTCGATTGAGTTCGTGATAGTCTCAGTGATTTTCTTCGAAAATCATCATCATTGACCTATGTTCGATCCTCTCCTCGCAATTCAAGCCTAAGGCGATCACGAAGAGAGGAAAACTGAGAGAAAGAAGAAGATGAATCGAAGCAAGTGTTGAATCGAAGAAGAATCTGATCAGAGAGAGTACGAAGAGAAAACCAGCACCAAAACTGAATCAAGATGCTCAATGGAACCTGATTAAGGCTCGGTTGAAGTCAATCCAAAACCCTAGGGTTTCGAATCAAACATCACGAAGGTTCAACAATTCAGTCTTCGCCAGAAGATCCAAAAACGAATTGAAGCTTCCTCCAAATCGTTCTCACAGGTAAGCTCTTCGTCCTCTCTTGTTTTCTTTCCAAAATCTCAGCCGAAAATGCATGAATGATGTGTATCCATGAATCAGCGTAGATCTACGAGTTTTAACTCGTTTTTCATCAGAAAGATTAAAGAAAAACTGAAAATGTTTCGAAAATCAAAGATCTCACGTTCGATCTACGAAGATTCATGAATATTTTTACGTTTTAAGAGTTGAATCCATGTTTATGGCGAGAAAAGGGAGTGAAATAGGTCCTAGAACCAAGGAAGAGGACGACGGAACCCTCGCCGGCGGCGGTGAAATCCGCCGGCGATGTAGAGAGAAGAGAGAGCACCAATTTGACCTAGAGAGAGAAAGAAGGGGATCAAATGATGCATTGGACCGGTTCAAGGCCTTATATAGGCCAATGAACCGGTTCAAACCGTTTCTTGACCCGCTCCATACCCGTTTCCAACCCTGATCCGTCCTTAAGGCCCAATTCCACGCCAGTGAGTCTTGTTGCTATGCACACCCCCTGTTTCCTGCGTTCCTTGCTATTTTTTTTTTGCTATTTTCACCCCTGCTTGTCTAAAATTTTCCATGAAAAAATTCCTAAAAATTCCTATGTGATTTCAATATGTTTCTTGATACTTTTTGAACATTTTACATGCTAAAATTGGTAAAAGAAATGTACATGATGTAGCTTGTGCTTTAGATATCTTTCTTGTTAAATTCTTGCAAATTTTTGCCATATTTTGATATGACTTTTTGTCCAATTGGTACATGTGCTCATTGTGTAATCTTGTGATGTGCTTGTCACTAACTTGCATCTTTGTGTTTGCTGTTTGTGAATGGGATTTGTCAATTCCTTGTTTTGCAAGTAATGATAGTATTCTTGTGAAAATAAAGTGTACAATATGCCTAAAATGTGCTACAAGGCTTGGCTTGATATTTCCTCATAATTCTTGTATTGGGAACTGAACTAAAATACCTTGTAAAGTAGTCATGATATGAGGATTATGAGTCCTATGTTTGCCTTGTCATTGTGGTGAACTTTTAGGCATATTGTGCTACTTGCTTTGTTAAGTTTTGTCACTTTGTTAGCACTATCTTACTTACCTATGCCTCCATCCCTTTATTCCCCATACTACTAACAATTTCCTCTATTTTGTTGCATACATCATGAGCATTTCACCTTCCATCTCATATTTTCATCCTTCATTTTTCTTACACCTTAACTTTCATGCAAAGATTAGAATGTAAAGCTTAGGAATTTTGTAATATTTTACTTTATGCCTTTTAATTTCTTGGCAAAGAGGCCATAGAATGTATCTAGGCCAATGATGTAAAGGACAATGGACTCTAATAATGCACACCGACACAAGCACCGACACATGCACACACCTCACTTTAGATATATAGCTAGAATATGCATGTTTAGATGTATGTCTAGGATTGTATGTTTAGATGAATGTTCAGGCTTTATACTTAGAAAAATCATTTTCCCAAAAAACTTGAACAAACTTCACTCAAACATTTTTCATAATAAACCTTGGGGTCAAAACCCCATTGAATTTTCCTTTTATTTTCTTAATCAAACTTCAATGAAAAATAATCAAACTTTGACTTCTTTTGCAAAATGACTAATCAAACCTCACTCTTCTCATAAATTCTCATGCTTTTAAGGCCTCTCTCTTATTCTTCAAAATCCAATTTTCAAACTTAAAATCAACCAACAAAAACAAAAACATTTTTTGGAAGAGAACTACGGTGGATTTGATCCCTTAAACGGGTACGTAGGCAAGGAACAAAATTCCTTCAATTCAAATAAAATACAAAATTCAAAAACATTCCTCTCCCTCCAATTCTTCATTTAGCAAACTTTAGGTGTAAATAACATTTCAAAATAGCATTTAAAAATAAAGCGCGCGCGTAGAAATTAAAGACGGTTCCTATAGGATACTATAGTCGTTATGGGTGCCTAACACCTTCCCGTAGCGAAAACAACTCCCGGACCTCGATTCTCAAGGGTTTTGCTTACTTTTTTCCCTTCCCAAGAAAAAAATAAGATATCACCGGTTTAAAAGGTTCAAACGTAATCAATGTTTGACACCCGAAAACCAAGATAAAACAGATCTATACAAAGGTGATACAATCTATGTCTTGTATTCAATATACATATGAGGACAAAGGAGTAAATGTACACATTAACATTATCGAGAAAAAGGTTTCGTCAGATCACTTGACATTCTTGTCACTTGGGTCGTAGTGATATGTTGCTAGATACCGCTCATTGTTTATAATATTAAATATAAGATTTCATATTATTGTCAACGTTACAAGAACCTACAGGGTCACACATAATAGAGCGGTCAAAAGGAGAAATATAAGTAAGACTTATAACTTGGGGTGCAATTAGCAAATGACACTAATTAGTTAACAGAAGACTAAATGGGGTAATGGGCTTACGGAAGCCCAATAGTGATTACTGACTTGTAGAACACCCAAGGAGTTCTATAAATAGAACCCTTGTGCTGAAGTCATAGGTTGCACGTTTTCAGAAACCCTGGAACCACAATTCTATTGAACATCTAATCGTTTGGCTAGCACATGGGAACCAGAGGAGAACCGTTCGTGTGGACGAGTAGAAGCACTGCTTCTTTGATTTGCTGTGATCAAGACTCTTTTCTGCACTTCGAGAGGTAAGAATCTTTCACTAATCATGTCAAATTTGTAATGATCTAAGAGAAGAAAATCGAAATTTTTTATTTCGCTGCCTACTATTGTACTCGATTTCCTTTCATTAAGAACTTAAAAAACATATATAATATAAAGATGATGAGATACTCAACACACAAGTAATCTCAGTGAAGACAAATTATGAGCACACTACATCAACATCTCAAAACCCTTCAATAGGTTGGAAACTAGTAGATTACCATGCACATGATCAAATCATAGGAAACCTTAATAATGTGATCAAAACCAAAAAATTCTTCAGAGAAGATTCAAACATGGCTATGATATATCAGAATGGACCAAAATCCCTAGATGAAGCTACCATATATGAATCTTGAGTTGAGGCTAAGCAATAAGAGCTACAATAGTTTGAAAAGAACAAAGTCTGGAACATTTTCCCTAATCCTAAAAGTAAGACAATCATAGGAACAAGATGAGTGTTTATAAACAAGCTTGGTGAAGAAGGTAGGTGATTAGAAACTAATCAAGCCTATGATAAAACATTTGCACAAATAGTAGTGTTAGAAGCTATTACAATATTACTTGCATATGCTGCTCATAAACACAATAAACTTTTTTAAATGGACGTGAAAAGTGTATTTTTAAATGGATTTATCAAGGAAGAAGTAAATGTTCATCAACCTCCTGGATTTTATCAACAAAGAAAAAATTGTTTTAATTGGTTCTATTAGTATTTTTTTTTAATATGGTTCTATCACCATCAACATTTTGATCATCAAAATTACCATTTTTAATGGGCACATCACCTATATTTTTATTAGTAACAACAATCACATTTTCAAGAATTCAACGACAACATTATCAACATTTTGATTTTCAACTGAAATTTGTGGTTTCTTTTAACTCTTTTCTCTTTTTCTTACGTTTGGTTGGAAGTTAACTCACACATGGGTATTTTGGGAAGTTTGGTTGGGAGTGTAACACCGTACTTCTAATAAGCGGTAAAACGCGCGAATATACGAATATATTCTAGAAATAGATGCTACATCAACAAACCAAAAACAACATACATGTATAAATTGTCAAGTCTCATAAACATAGCAGCGGAACATACATATAAACCATGTAATTAACATCTCAAAATCTCATGACAATAAATACATCTCTTAGAAACAATCAATATCTCAAATCCAAAACTACATAATCAAAACAAAATCCAACATGCAAGTACTATCCTAGATCAGAGGCCTAATCTAGACACTTGCACATAAAAAGAGGAACTCCGCTCCTCAGCAACATCAAACAAACAGTCTAAGCACCCTGCACTCCATCTACCCGTCCATACGAAAAGGCAAGTGGTAAACCACTGAGGGTTAGCATTACATCATCATAATCCATAGTATAATTAACAAGAACATTGGAAATGAAAGATATATTCAAGAACGAAGCATAACAAATCATACATGTATTCACAAATATTCACAACATTCATATCATTCAAGATCATTCAATATCATCATTCCAAGTCCATACCAACAAGTGTATCAAACACGTATCATAACTTCAACCATGTCAATTAACAATTAACAAATTCAATCATCATGCACAACTCAAATGCATTTCAATTCACCAACAATGTATGCAATGACTTTAGACTCATCTAGATGCATGCGGTACCATATCACCTCAAGGTCGTCACCTTTGATGCAACAAAAACATCGAAATCACCTCAATTGGATATAAAATCCACCACCATCAGTCATGAATGCATGAACATATGACTCGACTAGAATGCACATGTTCACACAAACAAATCACCTCAACATCACCAATACTTGTATATATGCAATCAACAACAATTCACCACCACTTAACATATATACAATAACCAACAACATTCACAATTCAAGCAACATATAGTTGTCACATATATACACCACCAATCGTCTTCACATAAAGTATAACAACTATCCATAAAGGATTCATATGCAATTGGCTCTCAAAACTCAATTTCAATCAAGTTCGTCTCTCAAAGTCACAACATTAAAGATAATTGAGCATTTAAGTCAAAACCAAGTAAACAAGCTCAATTGCATAGGCCCTGTATTCTCACAAGTCACATATGCGTGCAGTTGAGGTTACATAAGCATTTCATCGGCCAAATACGACAGATTCATGAAAATCACAAAGTTGGTCTCTCTTTATCACTTTTCAAGAAAATTTCCATTTTCAAAGCAAAACAAATTCAAAATTGATGAAACCAATCACAACCATTTTTAGAAATCATATAAACAATATAAAACTTTTATCCCACTTCAAATTCCGGAGAAAAACGAGTTTTCGGAAAAATCGACGTTTGGACCGTTTTTCCAAAGTTAAAAGAAAGATTCACAAATCAAGTCCAATTCGATTCAAACCATGTTCCAGTAGGATTAAATGCATAAATAGAGGTTTAACAAGTTGAAAGAAACATTTTAGAAAGCCCGGATTGGTCCCCAAGTGCACGAAGCGAAGAAATAAAAGTGGCTGAACTGGAAGCTGCACACTTAAGCGTCCTCTGCACGCTTAAGCGTCCAAGTTCCAGTAGCTTCTGGACTTAGCACGCTTGGAGCACGCTTAAGCATCCTAACTCCAGAAACTGCTCGCTTAGAGCATGCTGCAGCACACTTAAGCGTGCTGTCTCAGTTTCTTTCAAAAATTGTTACGGGTTCCAACCTTTTTCACCCAAAAATCCCCATTTCAATTCCCCAATTCACCAAATCAAGTTCCAGAAGGTGTTTATGGGTCAATATAGGTTCAATGCACTTAAACAAACATGAATCAAGCATTAGAACCAACAATTCAACTCATTTCACCAAAATCATAAAATTTTCTCAAAACACCAACACAACCACAAATCTCCTCACAAATCCATAAACAACGATTCCAGTTACACCAATTCGATTCCAACAGCTCAACAATCATCAACAACAACTAATGAACACAAATTCATGCAGAATTCAACATCATAACTTCATTTCTCATCAAATTTGCTCAAGAACACAAAGTACCAACAATTATGCATTTCAACATGTTAATTCACATACTAACATACAATTATCATACAAATCATGTTCTCAAACATAACAACAACAATCATGCACGAATTTACATCAATCAGAATCAATTCATCAATTTCATAAAAATGGGTAAAAGGAAAAAGTTATGAAATTATGAGTGAAGCCTAACCCTCTTACCTCTAGCACCAAGAATCTCTAACCCAAGCTTCAATTTAGCTCCTAGATGATGAATTCCTCTTCTAGCTCTAGCCTCCAACCCCTTTCTCTTGTTCTTCTTCTTCAACCCTTACCTTCTCTCTATTTCTATCTCTTCTCTATTGTAAATGTTGGTGGAAACCTATTTTCTCTACTAACAAGAGTTTATATAGGTCCTATTTAATTGAGCTTAACTCACAACACCTTAATGGGCCTAACCCATTCCTATTCTAACCAACATGTACTACTCACTTAACGGTAAAATGTAATACTAACGGTCACCTACCGGTAATTAAATAAATTACTACAACAACTCTCACTAAGCACTAAAAATAATTCTCAACAAAATTACAAGAGTACCCCTACTCTCAAAATGACCAAAATACTCCTAAGTCCAAAATGACTAAAATACTCTTCTAACACCGAATTCAACAATTCCCAACCAAAAATACACACAGAGGCAAATAATCACATAAGAGCAAATATAACACATAAATAAATAATAAAATAAATCTAGCGAAAAATCGGGCTGTTACATGGAGTGCGCATTTTTTGTTGGGAGAAGAACATTTTTTTGAAATTATAACCTTCACATACAAAATGATATCTAGGTCCTTTAAATGCGTTGCTGCAAAAGCTCAAACATCCTTATCAAAACAATATCAACATTTTCACATGATGATTCAAAGTAAAGAAAATAAAAAAACTTTCGCACATGACTCTAAATCAAGAAAAAAGATTTTTGATTGAATTATACAAATTGTTTGAATTAAGGATTTTCACAAACTAGGGGTGTTACACTACCACTATCACATGTTTCTATGAAAGTAGCATATCTCACATATTATATAAAAAAGGGTTTAATATGTGA
Organism: Medicago sativa; assembly: GCF_051527215.1. Lineage (NCBI taxonomy): Eukaryota > Viridiplantae > Streptophyta > Magnoliopsida > Fabales > Fabaceae > Medicago > Medicago sativa. The sequence goes on along the minus strand of NC_140756.1, from coordinate 28,485,604 downwards.
TTCGTCCCTGCAAATAGGGCTCGCTTAAAATTTCGTCCCTGCAATCGCTAATCCTTTTTTTTTTTTTGCCCCTGCAAAGTTTAATCAGTTAAAAATTCGTCCCTTGACCCAGTTAATGACTGCCACGTCATCAAAATTACCATAATGGCATGGGAATTGACCAAAATACCCCTGGGCTAATTTTTTTTTCCTTCAAAATTTTTTTTTTCAAAATTTTGAAAATTCTTTTTTAAATTTAAAAAATCTGAAAAAATAATTAAAAGTCAAAAAAAATTTCGGAAAAAAACTGTTAAAATTAAAACTGAAAAATTTTTGGGAAAAAATCGTAAAAAAAATTTGGGAAAAAACTGAATTTTTTTTTGAAGGAAAAAAAATAAGCCAGGGGTATTTTCGTCAATTCTCATGCCATTTTGTTAATTTGATGACGTGGCAATCATTAACTGGGTCAAGGGACGAATTTTTAAGTGATTAAACTTTGCATGGGCAAAAAAAAAGGATTAGCGATTGCAGGGACGAAATTTTAAGCGAACCCTATTTGCAGGGACGAATCACATATTTAACCCTATAAAAAAACACGCAGAAGGTGTTATCAAAGACATGTTCTCTTCTCAACCTACACGATTTGGTATTCGTACCTAACTTAATTGTCAGTCTTTGCAAGTAGTCCATTCCCACTCGACGAATTGTTTCTCTTAGACATGAACAAGTTGTTGGATGCTACCTTGGACTTTGGGTAGAACATTGCACAAACGTTACATTTCTTGTGATTTCAAGAACATCATTTTTTTTTGGTTACAAGGCTAAAAAAAAGAAGAACAAAAACAACAAAAAGAAGAGCTAACGCCTTAAGAAAAGCGTTAACATCATTTGAGCATCATTTCTTTTGATTTCAAGAACATCATTTGAGCTTTGAATATCGTTGTTTTTCTTCGCATTAACATCTATAAAATCTATTTATATTGCTAAGTGCTACAAAGCTTCATTTAAAATTACAAAAATGTTAAATAACACAACACAAAATACGTAAAAGAACAAATGCTTTTATTTATAAAGAAAAAAGAAGGTAAAAAAGCAATAAAATCTAGTTTTCATACAATATCACATTTACATAATCGATAATCAACAAATATAATTAAATGAATGATATAGTAAGAAGTATATCTATGAGATCAACGCTATAACATAAATTATTTGTTTAACGATTATGGAATTGTGAAATAGTTGAATGCGACAATTGGCAACATTTTATCTGGTAGGAAAACAAACATTAGAGATAAGTAACTGAAAGGAAAGACTGCGTGTAAGAGAAATCAAAATAGAGTGAAGTAATCGTGTGTCATGTGTTTGGAACCACAACGGTTGTGCCATTCTCGCATTCCAACTTGTTTTCACCTCGGAAACTGAAATCTCCACTATGTAGCTTCTCCCTCAGCACAAGTCTCCATCATCAGCTGCACGCAATACCGAATACCAAATACAGACTAAACAATTTTTGGTTTGACGTCAGATGTACAAAACTCGTTTTCAACCATGCTTTCACCGAGATTTCGCATAAGCAAGAAAACCAACCTTCTACGTAAACACGATAACGTTGCCACAATTTTGAGTAAACATGAAAAACCCACCGTGCAACCAAACATACGCTAATCGAAAGGAAAGATTGTAGAAGAAGAAGAAGAAGAAAGTGTTTGCAATGCAATAATAGGAGGAAACTAACTTTGATGCAAGGAGATAGGAGACAAGAATATAAAAGAACAAATAAATTGGGGGAAATTCTACTATGGACACAAACATAAATAAATAGTGTTTGGGCACACACACATTAAAATATTTTTTTTAATAATAAAAAATAAATTGATAATAAAGTGATTTAGTAGTTTGAGGAAAATAGTTGTGATGTGTGTGTGACCAAACACTATATATTTATGTTTGTGCTCATGTAAGAATACCTCATAAATTGGTTAGAGAGGGTAGATAGATGAGGAAGTAGTGAGTGAGTCTCTCTCTCTCTCCCCCATAAAAAGAGAGTGTAAGGATCATAAAAACTTTTTAAAAGACAAAAAAACAGACACAAATAGATATTTGATAGACAAAAATCAAAATAAAAAACTGCTCATTACACTTTCTTCTTCTTCTTCCTACACACTTTCTCAGAAACATGAATTCAAGCAAAAGAGAAGAAGAAGAAGACGATCTTAATCTTTTCCTTCCAGTCCCACCGGATCTATCAATACACCCACCACACCAGATCCTCCCCTCCACCACCACACAACCACCACCAGAACCTCCCTCTTTCTCTCTCTCCGAAATCGTTCTCTTCCCTTCCCCCTCCCCTTCCTCCTCCCCTCACAGCCACTCCTCCGGCGACTCACCACCACAAACCACCGCCCCAACGCTAAAACCTTTTTTCATAAGCCCTGACCCACATATCTCATCTCAATTCTACACATTCAATCGGGATTCTCATTCTTTAATGATCAACTGCCTCCTCCAAAACCGCCTCGCCACTCCGGCCGAGATCCGCGACGCCACGCCATCCCCCGTTCTTAAATCGTGGCGAACAGTTTGGAAAGACCGGAACGAAGAAACCGCTTATTTAACTGCCTGGAAGAGAATTCAAGATAAATTAACCGCGCGTGTTGATCAAAACGGTAATCAATTTCTTTGTTTCAAGAACAACACGAATCAATTCGTTTCGCATGTTAATCAATGGCAAGACATTGTTATGAATTTTCATAGTGATGCTGATCTTAAACATTTAGGTGTTAAGGATACTGTTGAGAGAATTAAACAGGTTTGGACTGTTGGAGCGAAGTTTTATGGGATTCCTGAGAGTTATGTTAGGGTTTGTATTGCCGCTTGTCCTGTTTGTTCCGCGGCAGAGTCTGGATCTAGTATGTCAGATGCTGCCGCGGCTGCTAGGAACAAGCGGCGGAGATTTGAGTATACTGAGTCTTTTGATGTGCCGGCTAAGGAAGTGCCGAGCAAGTTGCAGCAGTTAGCTGCTAAGCATAAGGTTGTGCTTTGTATTAGACAGAAGTATATTAGGTATAAGCCGTTTATGGCGGAGGTTAAGGATTATGCTTGTCATAGAGCGGGTCAACCTGCTGCGAATAAGAAAGCCAAGATTTTGAAGAGGGAGCCTTATGCTTCGAAGAGATGTGGATGTGGGTTTAGGATTAGGGCTATTGTTCCGATTGCGAATTATAATGAGAAGGATAAGAGTTTTGTTTACGAGGAAGAGGGGACCGCGGTTTTTAAATTGTATGCTGTGCATTCGGGGCATGAACCGGGGCCTTTGGATGGGAATGCTAGGATTATGCATAGGGTTGTTGGACATAAAGGTGGGTATTTGATGGATCAGGATGCAGTTGTTTATGGGGTGAGTGAGGAAATGGAGAACGAAGGGTTTGGTTTGATGGGGAAAGATGATGGAGATTTGCAGTTTTCGGTTTTGCAACAGGTGCAGGAGTTGAGAGCTGAAGTTGGGATGTTGGAAGGTAGGGTTTCGAAGATTCCGCAGGAGCTGTTGGGTTCGGTTTCAAGGGATTTGTTTGATGTTGTGAATAGAATTAGGAGTATAGGGGAAGTGGGCTTGAAGCCAATGGGGTTACATCCAACGGATAAGTCACATTCAGACGATGTCTTGGTTGGGGATAATGATCTTGCAAACTGGAGTAATCATCACCATGAAAGGATTTACGGGAATGGCAAGGAAACAGAGCTGATTGAGGATGATGAAGATAGTTTCGGCCGCACCTTGGGAGAAGTTGTTTCTTGGGGGGACCATATCAGAACGGAGTGCAGAAGTCAGAAGGATCTCATAAGCGAAACTTGTAAGCCTGAAAAGTGGTTGAAATGTGATTTTGATCATAAGAGCATACTTGATTGTGAAGATACTAAACTAACGAAGCCCATCAGACATAACGAGGCAATAGTTTCAGACGTAGGTCTTGGTTGCGTTGACAGTTTCTACCAAGACAATTCTAAATGGTATGATTCTCCTTGTGCTTTGGGTACCAGTGCAGATTGTGAGGATACTGGATTCCATCATGGAGAGATTTTATAGTGCCATGAAGGTCCAAGTTTATACACTCTAACCTAGAGATCAGATTCTGCTCTGCCTATGTACCCCTTCAAACAATTTGAAGTGGGATTGTACATTTATGTATACAGAAGATTGGAGCCGCTCAACTTGCCCTTTTAGGTGTATTTATTGTGTGTGGTTCTGTAAAGTATGACTAATTATGCTTCTTGCACATAGCTTTGTTATGAGTTTGAATATATTTATTGACCTTGCTCTCTCACAGACTTCAGATTCTTTAGCTTAGTCCTTCTTATAATGCACATCAGTGTTTTTAGTGGTTTGTTTTTTAACTTCGGATAATTTTGTATGTATTATGAAGAGCTACCGGTGATTTATTGCCATATGTTGTGAACTTTTTCTTTATGGCATTTAGCTATTTTCATTGCAAATCTACTAATTTCTTATATGTAAAATATCATTTGGCTTTTGGTTGTTCGAAGTTTATCAACTACCATGCAGTAAGGGTTATTAGACAACCCAATATATCATCTGTATTTCAGCCCCACTCGTTTGGCGATTGCTTTCGTGCCGAATTGAAGCATCTTGGTGGTATTGCAAATGCCTTCAGGTACATCTGAGCTTCCTCCCCTTCCCTTTTTTTCCATGCTTTTCTAAATGCTGTAATATGTGATTGGTACATGGTTGGCTATGTAACAAAACAATAGTTTTGAGGCAGATAGGTGTATGCACTGTTTATTCTGTTTTCCAAATCTTTAAACTGACTGCTGGCATGTAGTTGGCAATTTCTTGGTTTCTATGGGTGAGCATAATCAGCATTAATCTTTTTATTTAGGGGGCGAAGGGAATATCACACCTGGGATTAATTTTTACATCAAGTTCTAGTTCTTCTTTTTATAGATTTTTTCAACTGGTAATCATAACAGATCAACTAACACACTACAAACATATGATGATCCTTTAAATACACACCTGATTGGAGTATCCGTATCATGAGGTATTCAAGACAACAACCTTGCATTATGTACAGGGTTTCTATAGTTAATTCTGAGACAATTTTTCACATTTCTGTTTGAGTTAATGTTATGCCCCGTCTTGTATGAGGTACTTTTTTAAGTTAAGTTAGGCGCCTGAGGTTGTTTTGTAATTCAGTGAAGAACATCATAGATGAGTTCAAAATTTGATCGCATTTGCTGTAGCTTGTCTGCATAACATGCTACTGTTGTATTCTCATGGTTTGTTCGAATGCCGATAGATGCACAAATATTTTTCTGTGAAAACGAAGATCTTGATAACATCGTATTTATCACAGCTAATTTCATGGTCCAACAAGTTTTGTCTTGCCTGTCTAATATTATTCTATGGAACTTGTCCTGTTCATTACATTTTCTTCTGTGTTACAACAATAACAACTAGTAAAAACTAAGCTTTATCCTACTAGGATTTTCTTTGAAATAGTACTCATATTTGATATACTCATATATTTACAACCAAATAGAACATGTGAAGCTTAGAATTTTTCAGGGTCCTTTACATCTCATGAATGGAGGTGACAACTTTTGTGCTCAAAATCTTACATTTATATTATTGTTCTGTATGAATTGGTCTCGGTAGTGTGTACCTGTAGCTTCATGCTGCTCATTGAGCATTAATCCTTCAATGCCTTTTGTAAAGTTAAATAAAGATGATTTTCATGGCTAGTTATTAATATAACCTTTTGACTATTTACATCTGTCTTGCTTATGTAAGTTTCCATTGGCTATGAAGGCAATTGACCTGGAGAAAGATGCCAGATACTGCAAGGGCCAGGAAGATTATTGCGTAGCCATAAAACAGGTTTGCTTATATATAGATAGTGGGCTTGTTGTTTTTAACTGAAAGCCCATCATATATCATACAGTGTGCACCATGTTTTTCTGTGTTCGCATTCATGATTCATCACAGCGCTAGACATTGTCCATTTCTAGTCCTGAACCTCTCTACTTGCACCTTGTTTTCTGTGTTTGCATTCATGATTCATTGCAATGCCAAACATGGTCTGTTTTCTAGTTCTGAATCTCTCTGCTATTACGTTCTCATGTATTTTTAATCTCTGAAATTTTTTCGTGTGCTTTGGTTGCTGATTTAAATTTCCGTTTGATTCTTGTACTATCATTCATCACATCGAGTCAATATGCAAATAATTTTTATTTGTTCCTACACTGGATGCTAGTCTGTGCCCTGAAAATTAGGATATGCGGTAACCTGACTGTTAGAATGTACTGTTAAATGTTATCTGATACCCAACACCAATAGATTTCATGGCTTTGAAGTTTTATCATAATTTATTCATAAATAAAAAACAGCATTTTGAATTTATACAACTGTTTTTGGACGAATGGGACTGTTTATATAATTCACGTGTAACATCTGATTTTTTTTTTTAAACATGGTAAATCATCTTAACACCATCAATCTTACCCTTTTGATGGCTTCAAAGCAAACAGATGCTCACATGCTTTAATCTTGCAAATAATTATGAGAAGTTTTCACAGACAACTTGTCCTTTTTGTCATAATTCAATCCCATGATTGAAACCAATATCTTTTATTTTGATCAGTGTTGGCCTGAATGAGAGAACTTACCTGATGAGATCAAACTTGGTTAGTTTCTCATTTTGTTTTATTGTGGCTTTAACTGAGACTACAGAATTGTTCATCTCTGGTCCTAAGCTGTTTCATTGTTCCTTTTGCCTGTTATGTTTATTACTGAAGAAAGTAAGCTGTGAAGGCATTAAGATTTGGATCTTAGTTACTTGACTGATGTCTATCTCTTACGAGTCTCGTGCAACTTATCATATGCCAATGAAAGTGTTAATCTCATATCCAATGTTATGTTGATTGAATGCATGATTTGTAATGGTACGGATAATTTCATACTTGTAGTTTATATTTGTTATGATATCTTAAGACACAATATGATAGATTATAACATTATAAATCATTGAAAACGTGTATTGTATCTATACTGAACAGTGTTATCCTGTCTTGGATGTGATATAAAGAGGTGTTCTATAATACTTAAAGGCTTGTTTGAAAAATAAATGTTTTAATTTCATCCGACTCCATTTCGTCTTATTGCATTCTATCCTCTACTACCAATCTAAACAGGCCCTGAGTATCTAGAAGACTAGAACCTTCCTAATTATTTGTTAGTTAACTCAATGCAGAAGTAACTGGAATTATACTACAGAGTTAAGGAGAAATCCCATGGATTACAGAACAATAATCCAGAACTTATTAGATCTGCACTCTCCCAATTTCCAAGGCCACAATTTACTTATCAGCATGCTGACAAATAGTAACTACCTGCTAACAGAATGTAACACAAATATACTATCAAAATTCAACTAATTTTAAGAAGCTAACTGAAACCACCTGTAGAATCTTTTAGAACAGTAACAGAGGTGGATCTCAGAACCTGTGGGTGGGATATACACTTGATAGTTGATACAAACCATTATTTGGTGAGTATGTAACTCTTACTTGATTGAAACCAGGAAACCAGGAATTGATCTTGCTGTTCCCAAAGCAAGTAGGCTTCATTGATCTTCCCTAATCTCTATCTCTGACAGAAAACATGGAGGAGTTGCCGCGTTTACTAAAAAGTGAAGATGCTGAAATTTAATCCCAGGATCAGTATGTTGCTTCTATAGTAGAAAGTTACTTGAGTCTAGAAAATAACATGCGAGAAAGTTAATGTGGATGGCAAAGCAAAAGAGACTTGCACGAGAGTGGGATACTTAAAGGTTGTGGCTAGTTTGCTGCAGGAGTCTGGTGCGGCTTGTTTACTATGAAAGGAGTGTACTCTGACTGGTTTTCTGTCACGAATGAAACATCTTTCAGGACAGCTGCAGTGTTTGCTTTGGGCTGCAACTCAGAGAGTAACCAAGTTATGATTACAATAATGATAATCTAAGAAATCCAGATACATAGCACAATAGCGATACAATACTAAATGAATGTGATAACTTTTTTTAAAAAGTTACGATACGGCTTAGATTTGTTAATAAAAATTCATTCACAAGCAATGCACAATGTTTGTAAAGAGAGTTCATACACAAACTATGAATATGATTCGTCTGATCTAATCCATTGCCTATTGATCTAACAGCTGAGACATGTTGAATGCATGGATCAACTAGATGGTATTTTGAATTGATTTAATCCAAATCCAACTTTTGGGGTCTGTGCTTTTGGTGTAGTTCCAAAGAAAGGACTCTTTGCATTAATTTGTAGATTTAACTATGTTTGACATTTCATATTTTTCACTCTTTTAATGGATCTTACTGTATGCATGAGTGCTTTTTGAACAAATGTTTATTGCAGTAGCACAAATTAAGATGTCATCGAAAAGGGTTGAATTTAGCGGAGTTTCTTTACTTTGACTTGGTAATGATTCTTTAGAAGTTTGTGAGGACCTTGTTGTCATAACCCAGCTCTTATTCTTTACATGTTTGTAATAACAGACATGATCAGAAAGTTGCATGGAACTTTGAACTAGTCTTTTAGCACGGTCACTTCATTAATTGAAATGTGATAGTTAGATATAGTTAGATACATGTGAGAAATTAAATAGGAATTAAATGTCAAAATGAAGAGAGATAATGTATTTAATGGTTTAGATTTAAACTGTAGAAAACTGGAGAAAGTTTTCACAGGAGGGAATCTGCTCCCGTCACTCATCATGGATGAAATATTTTAGCTTGTGGTTATATCTGCTTCATGGTTTGTAAAACTGATTTTTAGTCAATAATTACTGATTACTGATAGGATGTTAACTATCACTCCAAAATTGTTGACAATTAGCCGTCAAATTCCATTTTTTTAACAATAATCACAATATCTTGCTTGGAGTATTACTTAACGTGTAAATAGTTTTTCTGAATTTAGTTCTCTTTTAAAAGTACCCTCGTTTTCTGGACAAGTATAGTTTCAATAGTTTTTCTGAATTTTATGTTTCCTGACAGGTGTTTACGGTCTTATAGATGAAATAATTGCAACAGTTAAATTATTTTTCTATTGGTCGTAGAGCTAACTAGGCTCAATATATTTATTATTAATGTTGACAATATCAACCTGATGGTGCTATTGCTCATTTAAACCTGATAAAGCATTTCCCATAATATATCATTCTTCTATTGTATTATGCTATTGATAAAGATAGCTCTAAATTGTGGATGCAACAACGATTGCAGTAACAATATAAAGTTTTTAGAGGTTTCTCCAGCAGCATCACAACGTTTGTGGTTGCATCAGTTGCAGTTGTTTGTCTTTAATTGCAATATTAATGCCTCCTTGTTTGGATCTGCGTTTAAAGCTAAATTCTTGAGTCCTTAGGCAAAGCTACAAAATGTAGCATCACATGAACGCACATTTGTAGCACATTTGGACGTGACAACAAACACATACTAAGTCGCAACTGCAACTGCAATTTTGATCATTATTGATATAACTATTTGTTTGCCTTTTATCAATAAAAGGAAATAGAAAACTTATCTGCAAAAGAAAGGGCGCAAAGTCCCTAGTTTGGTTACATAATTCTTCATGTTGAAACTAATACAAACCGATCAGGTACAATTAGTAACATGCTCAGAAAATTAGGTGAAGTTATAATTTCATTAGACAATTCCAAAACAAAAAGCACTGACATCAAAAAGAAAGAAAAGTAACTAGTGAGAATTAGATGGCTGGAATCTTACTCCAGGCAAGTACCTAGAGACAAATTCTCGAGCCAAAGCTTGGAGTTCATCATCATCAAGTTGTTGATCTGATTGATTGAAGAAGCTGCTCAAGTCCAATGATGAAAGTGGTTGATGAGGATCAAAATGCATGGACATGTTAGAGGTACTTTGCATGTCTGCATTTGTTCCCAAGTGATCCGAGGAGGAATGAAAACTTGGTGAAGAGCTTTGAGGGTTTGGAAGCGATGGAGCGAGCGATATTGGGAGGCGCTGCATTGTCGCAAGACTGGCTTGAACATAGGTTAACTCTGCCTGCAAGCTCATAACCTGCACCATACAAATTCAATAATAATAACTCAAATTATTATATGTGTTTTGCTTCTGATAAGGCATCAAAGATTTATTGTATTCCAATGCACTCAACTACGGACTATTCACTATCGCCATGGGTGGCTACAGCTGGCCAAACATTGTTTTGACGCCATCGAAAGGTGAACCTGGAAGCACCAGATCGACCCTGGAGTGGCAAAGGATTTGGCCTTACAACCACTCAGGTCATTAGAGGTTATTTCCAGGTTAAGGTATAGAAACAACTTCGATGTTTATGTTAAAGAAGACAATTTTATTACTGAAAAGCTAATTAACATCCTCATTATATGATAGCTTCACCACTTTCAACTAAAAATATATACAAGTAAGTAACCAGTGATTCTTTATTTTCAACTTTATTTTAATAAGACTAGGCTCTTAATTGGAATTTGGAATCATATGCAGTTGTTAAACAACTTTAGAATATAGGAATTCTACTAGTATATGAAAGGGTTATGAAGTCCAGACCCATTAAGTAAATAAATCATTCATATCATGTAAGTGTCTGTTACTATGTAACAAAGTCAAAATTAAATGGATTTAAACTAATGTTTATAACACAAACAATACGTAAACAATGCATACCTTTGGAACCTCAAATTGAAAGACATCATGATTTTGTTGAGAGAAATTAAACAAGGGTCTTGTTAACGAGTGTCCCCGGGGCACTCTTTAAGCATGCCAAATTAAGAAATTATTCTTTATAAATGTCAAAGTTTTTGATTTCCAATGCACTAATTACACAACTTTTCATAAAAAGTTACTATTTAAAGCCCTTAACTAGTACCCCGGGGGCACTGGTTAACATTTCCCATTAAACAATTTTAAATACATGCACATATCTGACCAAGAAGCAGAAGAAACGTAAACTCAATTCCTACAACACTCGTTTTAAGGGTGAACTCAAGGATGGTTGAGCAACACCTTCACTTCAAGGGCCGCTTTCTTTGCTTTTTTTTTTTCTTCTTCTCATTTTCTTCTTTCTTTTTTCCTTGATTTTTTAGGATTTTGGTTCGGCGCCCTCTTGTATGTATATTTTCCCCTTTTTAATAATATATTATTAGTAGGCAGCAGAGGATGGAGATATCTACCCTCCAGACTCACCTTGATGCCTCACCTATCTCTTAGCCTATCGAAAAGAAAAAAAAATGCATGCACATGTAAACCATATGAGCAGGTTTTTTCCGGTTAGACCAGACATTAGAACAGGTGTTTAAACTCCGACTTTTCCACTTAAATGTGTGAGTTTTCCATGACAATTATTACAATCTCATCAATTAAAAAAATAGCTTTTCCCCAATTATAAAACATGCCACTGGCAATGAAATGTCAGAGTTGAACAGATAAAGATTTATACATTTTGGCATATATACTCCAAATTATGTGCATGCATGTGAAGAATATTCTTATTTGGTATTAAGAGATAAACTTCAATATTTTATTTTGACTGCTACATTAACACTACTAGCTAGTTCAAAAAGACATAATCAATCTTATCCAAACAACTTTTCCTTGTTCTATTATTGGGTAGAGAATCTAGAAGTGAGTACTTAATTCGTATTTGGTTGGTAACTTATCACTTAAACAATGGAATCCGGCCTAATTGAAAGATAATGAATGCATTGTTGTTAAATTGTTACTTCATCTATAGTTAATCACATATTATTTCATGTGGATGAATATCTAAAGAGGCTCTCTTACTCAATTATTATATCTTGGAACTTAGATTATACAATGCATTTTTCAAAGATAATGACAAACGTTTCTATCGTATCACGCATAAGATTATGTGACTTTATTTAGTATGTCGAACAATTACAACCTTGCTTTAACTAGTTCCTATAGACTTGTCAAAACAAAATTTGTATAAATCCATCCATTGTCCCTGCTAGAAAACCAATTTTATATCCCCTCATATACTTCACTGGAATATATTTACATGTGTATAAATTTTGAGACTTTTTTTAGTACAATATACTTATGAGACTTTGATCCCTTCATTAATTGAAATGTGATAGTTAGATAAAAGTTATCTTAATGTAATATTTTCATAGTCTGAATTCCTAAGTTTACCAATAAAGTTTGAATAATATCATAATTATAAATCAAGTTCACATGACATTACACTTTAGACTAATGAATGTTGGATAATAATGTCTAAAATGGATAAACAAATACACCCTCCGGTCACTATTATAAGCAAAAATCAACATTTTAAATTCATTCATTAAATGATATATGTGGTCTATAATGAAGATCATATACATCATTGATTGAATGAACTTAAAATGTAGATTTTTGCTTATAATAGTAACCGAAGGGTGAACATAAGAATTAATTCTAGATTTTTTTAGTGTAAACCGAGTATCCTCCGCATGCAATGCGGAGACTAATCCTTCGAGTATTGTGAGATCCAAATGGACGGCAAGCTCTTTCTAAAAGTTTTAACGCTGGTACATGCCCAAGATTGGATTCGATCTCATAGGGTCTTGATTAATCTAATTTTTTTTTTCTTAAACACTATTATTCCGTGTTCATGTTATAATATTAAAAGATAGATAATTGAGGTGTTACCTTAGTCGTTAGCCCCATTTATTTGACTCATAGTCTTTAGCCAGATAAAACAAGATAAACATCTACTTCATGATTCTAGATAGTAGATAGTGAATTTAATACTTGGTAAACATTGTCTACTATACTATTCACTAATATACAAATGTATTATTATTCATAGAGTAAAGCATGTGTATCAAGAATTTGAAAGTCAATACTAAAAATATTTGAATATTTCTCGAGCTGCTAAATTTCATTGCTTGTTAGCTCCGGCAAGCAACAGACAGTCCTCCGTAGTCAGCCATACCCAGTTGGCGGCTGCCACCACCACCTATCTCTTTTAAAATATTGCATGCTAACATGACTTTCACAATATTTATTATATTCCTTAGAAATTTATACCTAACCAAACTTTAACAATACATTGATTTCATTGGAGTAAGTTCTTCCTTATTTTTTTGAATTGTTGGTTTTCTTTTTGTTGTTAAAGATTTCTATTTATATGTTGTTTTCAAGAGTCCAACCTCAATAAATTGGTGGAAATTATATGGTTCTACACTACTTTTAGTAAAATACCATTTTTTTTAAATCAACTATTCTACAAAAAATAGTGGTCATCTTTTTTTTTTAATATCAATTTTTTTATTTAAAAACCAGATCACTGCTCAAGATGAACCGAGACCGGTGATTCAGAGAATACAAACTAAAGGCACAATATATAGAGGCTGGATGTTGTTTTATACTCCCTCCGGTCTCAAATGTAAGAAATTTTTCACTTTTTAGGTTCATTCAATAATTGATGTATGTGGTCTATAATATGGACCACATACATCAATTATTGAATTAACCTAAAAAGTGAAAAGTTTCTTACATTTGAGACCGAAGGGAGTACGTCCGTATTAGATGGACCCTCTTTTCAAAGTTCAAAAGTTACACTAATTACTTCTTTTATCAAGTTATAAAGCGTATAGATATGCTTGAGCTTGAGTATGTCAATGAAAAATAAAATTATATTTAAGATTTATCTATTAATCTAAACTAAATCTTAAAACACATGTGCTGTGAGTGTGAGGGAGTATCTAAGTATCTAACTAGTGTTTTGGTAATGTTTTTGTAAACATAAGGTAAAGGTAGTATATATTTTTTGGACTCAAATATGGTTAGTCACTAGTCTACTTGATTATATATGCTTGGCATTAGACCATGAAACATAATACCTACCTACACTTATAGGGGTACCCTAGTTAAGTAGCATCCATGTAAAATGTGGACAAGCTAACAATCGTGTGAAAGCAAATAGTAGATTGTACTTCTTATTCTATGAAATATTCTAAAGAGTAAGATCTTGACCTACGAGGAATGCAAACAGTGATTATTGTCAAGCGACAATACTAGAGTGCAGGACTTCGCACCACGGTGCACGTTAGCATGATCACTAATGTTTAATTAAACCATGAGTCAACAAAACTCTATATTTGTTGACCATTAATAATTATTAATAGCGTTTAATATATTTTTAATTCTTATGAATATTTTAACTTTTATTTCCTATCCTTAAAATTTTTCTTTGAGTTTAGTCTTTCAAAAAATTTCAATCATCATTTTTAATATTTAATTTTAAGTCAACTCATGAGTGTCTTTATGTTTTCGAATGAAAATTTTTAAGAATGTTTAAAATATTATAAAAATCTCTTAAAAAATAGATTTTTTTTAACAAAATATAAATTTTAAGCGCAAAAAACTGTAAAAGTTTATATTTAATTCATTATTCGTTATTTTTGTTGTTGTAGAGAATCTTATAATATTTTATAATTTCCGAATAATTCAATTCGAAAATATGAAGTCTACACAAGTGTTGACATAAAAATAAGGACCAAAAGTGGTGACTGGAATTTTTTGAAGAACTAAAAGTGGAAGAAATTTTTTAGAGAGACTAAAACAAAAAGTTTGTATATTTATAAGGATCAGAAACATATTTTACCCTTAATAATAATCAATTTTAACTAAAACTATCCCAGACTAATACAATAGTGAATGCACGATAGGTGGATGAATATATGATTTAATTTAGAGTCATGCTAACAAGTGCATCAAGGATATATGTTAAAAAATTTAAAAAGGAAACAATTAATAAATTTTATATAGAAAAAATAACTTCTTAATTTTTCAATGTATTGAATACTCCCTCCGTCCCGTTTTATCTGAGCCAGTTTGGTTTTTCACACAGATTAAGAAAAATGTATAAATAAAGGGGAAAGTGGAATATATTGTATTGGGAATGATGAAAGTAGTATTAATTAAAGTTATATTGTATTGGGAATGATGAAAGTTGTATTGAAAATTGAAATGGATCAGTTATTTTGGAACACTTTTTTTTTATAAAATGGGTCAGATATTCCGGGACGGAGGGAGTACATAGTTCTAAGATAAAATTTTCACTTTAAAATTCTTAATAAGTGTCTTTAGCATTTCTCTTTAATTTATATATTCATTTTTAATATAATTTTTGTTACACTTTCAATAAGTCATAACCATCACGTTAAAATGCTTGACTTTAATTATAATTATTTTTAAAATCATACAAATGGTTAATTGTAATTTACTATCACTCAAAAACTTTTCAACTTAATGTATACAATTTACACTCTAATACATATTCATCAAGATATAAAATACACCAATATATAAGCAAGATTAAAGAGTATTTTCACGTCTTGAAGGCTTTAAAATAAAAAATGGCAATTAACAAAGTTAAACATAAAGAGAGGAAGTTACTAGGGCACATATTCTTTGTGTGGAGTAATTTTCTTATCACTTTCTTAACACATAATGTTGGGTGTCCTTTAGAAAAGCAACAAAACATCCAAAGAGGTAAAGATAAACTCATGTTGGATTTGTTTCTATACACATTAATAAAGTTTCATCCAATGATTTAAAAATATGTGATTAACACTTAGAAATATGTGAGAAATGATAATAATCTAGATTTCAAAATTATAACTACAAAGGTAAGATATTAACATTAATATATGCCTAAAACAACTTAAAATGAGAGAAGCAGAAGAATGAAACAAGAGATCACTACAATGAAGAAAAATTAAAGGAATTATATGTATATTTAAATAAAATTTTAAATAAATTAATACCTGTTGTTGAAGTGCAAAGATGTGAGCAACACAACCATAAACAGGGTCTCTAGCCCTAGCAAGAGCTTCATAGCAAAGAGTAACAACAGCATCAAGACGTTTATGAGCTGGAATACGCATGAGTAACTTAGAGGCATTACTAGCACCAAACACTTTGTGAACTGCTGCAAAATGAACCGTTCCTTGGTCTGAATCAAAATATGGTGCAAATATGCAACCTTTTACACACTTTCTCCTCAAAAACTTGCAAGCACCACAAGGCCCACCACCTCTTTGATCACTTCCACCAATCTTTCCTCCACAGTAATCCATTTTTTTTTGTCTCTCTTTTTCTTGTTTAGGGTTGAAGTTGAAACAAACTCTTGTGAGTCATAAAGAAATACATATATATATAATGAAGGAGATAAGATGTTGGGTTTGTGTGTAAGTGTTGCTATTGTTATAACTTGATTTTGATACATGGAATGAATGAATAATGAGTGAGTGCTTTTGGTGGTGGGTCAATCACTTGAGATGGACTAGACTTAGTTTGGTTTAATTTTCATTTTGGTATAAATGGTTTTTTATTTTATTTTCTATAAGATGCATAAATGAATTAGGACACTGCAAAAATTGATCCCTCGACCGTGTATAATTTAAATAGATAACAAACTCTCCTCAAACATTTACTACTAAAAATTTTAAAATTAATAACAAAAATTAGAGACGAAAAAAAAAATTCTTTTTTTTGACAAAAAAAAATAAATTCTTTTAGTGACAAAGTTAGAGATAAATTTCATTATTCCCTCTGTAAATATAATTTCCATCCCTATAAATTTTGCAGTAGTTTGACGTACACTTTTTTTTTTGTCAAGCAGTCTAATGGCTAGAGCTCAGACATTTTAAATGTGGAGAAGTGAGGTGTCCAGGTTTCAAACTCCGACCCTGCATATAATATGTAATATCCCTACCAATTTAGCTAAGTTCACGGGGATGTAGTTTGACGTATTCTAATACATTCTCAGCGAAACTTAGAACACTCATTAAGCTTAGAGTTAAATACCATTTTATCTAAATTTATCTAAATATATTTATTATTACATTTTAATTTAAAAATTAGGCTATATAAACAATGAATATTTAGTTTTTTTAACAGATTTTTGTTATTATTTTTTCAAAAAAAAAATTATATTATTATTAATAGGCTTTTATATATAGTAGTGTTGGTTTGTGGGCATGAAAGTATGAAACTTTAAAGCCACGCAATATTGTTTGTAACAAGGGAATAATAGTATATAGAAGGAAAGGAAAGGAAAGAAGAGGGTTTGCGTGAAGCAAAGACAGTGTTACATAATACATATGGTGAGTGATGTAGAGTTAGTAAGTAGGTGACACATACCTTCTTCTAATTCCAATTCCAACCGTCACACGTGGGACAAACATCCTACTATGTCCTAAATTTTATCTTCTTTCTTATCAAAACATAATAAAAAACATGTACTAGATTCAAATTCAATAGAGTTGTAATTCTAAGCTGTCACCTCTTTGCTTTTACTTTTATTTTTCCTGTTCCTAAAAATGACTGAAAAGAAGTGTAGCTAATCCAAAGGTGAATGAAACGTACACTGTGGTGCCCTGTGGTTCTGGTAATAAAAAGGTTTAATTTTCTTTCACCACTTTGTAGCAGGGCCACTTCTATTGTAAGATTCATGTCATGCTTCCCTGCCATGATTTTCTATGCAGTACGAGATTAATTTCCTTTGGAATAACACTAGTCTTCTTTCTCTTTTACTTTTTCTTGTCGTTTCAAATTCGGTATGAAATATGTGGTTCATTTAAATTATTTCAATGTGCATTTTGATTTTATTTATTTGAGCATGCAAAAGTATTGGCCAAAAATTATCTAAAAAAAAAAGTATAGGACAAAAATAGGGGTGCACTAGAAGATTCAATTAAATTGACTAGAGTTTTTCAATTTTGAAGTTTAAACCGAACCAAACCAATCAAATTTGACCTCTAATACGGGTTTGAGTGTGTCATTTTTTTTTTGAAGAAGCGAAATTAAATTGATATATGTTACTAATGATAAGATTAAATTGATACATGTTACTACAATATCTTTTTTTTTACTTTTTTTTAAGAACATCTAAATTGGTATTAGAAAAAATCGAATCATGTGGATACGTACAAACCCATAAGTATCGTTTTTTTTCTACTTTTTTAAAAAATATTTTATCGAATTCAATACATATCAAATACTTTATAAATACACTTTGATATGTATCTTAGGAAAAATGAATGGTGAAAAAAAATGGAAAACAATGTTATGAGAAATAAGTGAATATGCATATGATCCACTTAACAAAAAGTATTTAGTATTTACGTATTTGTATGATTATAAAAGTATTTACTCAAAATGAATTTTTTTTTTGGCATCCCCTACTTTTGAAAAATATCGTCCAATCTGCCCTACATTGAAAATTATTGTCCAATTTACCCTACTTTTCATTTTCCCCTTACATGGCTCCATCTGAGATGGCACCATCATCCTTCAGGGAAACTCCATCTGAGATGGAGCCATCCTACTAGCTTTTTCCTTCTTTTTTTTTATTTTCATTTATTTTTTGGATTAATAATTTATATTTCCTTCATCATGGCTCCATCTCAGGTGGCACCATCTTACTAGGTTTATTTTTACTTTTATTATTTTTTTTGGCTAAAAATTTCTCATATAAATAATTAATAGAAAAAAATATAAAATAACATAATAATATAGATTGATAAATATTACAAAAAAAAAATACAACGAAAGTACTAGTGGAGTGCAAGATTAAGATTAGGGCAATTTTTTGCGATATTGACCCTCGCCTCAACACACTCCACATTTTCTTGGAAGCTTTTCAATTTCATCCATTTCGGTTCTAATGCGAGTGATGGATGGACGACCCTTTTTCAGTCTTCGCGTAGACAAATTCGGGTAAAGCTCAAATCCTACAGCAGCAACAACAACAACAAGTTTCTATTAAAAATATTTTTCTATATTTCTCATAAAAATATAGGACACAAAATATTTGAAACTTTTGAAATATACTCAAAATTTACAACAATTGACCCCCGTATGTAGGATTTGAGTTTTGCCCGCATTTGTCTACGTGAAGACCGAAAAAGGATTGTCCATCAACCACTCACATTAGGACCGAAATGGATGAAGTTGAAAAGGTTCCAAGAAAATATGGAGTGTGTTGAGGCGAGGGTCATTATCACAAAAATTGCCCTAATCTTAATCTTGCACGCCAGTAATACTTTCGTTGTATTTTTTTTAATATTTATCAATCTATATTATTATGTTATTTTATATTTTTTCTATTAATTATTTATATAAGAAATTTTTAGCCAAAAAAATAATAAAATTAAAAAAATACCTAGTGAGATGATGCCAACTGAGATGGAGCCATGACGAAGGAAATATAAATTATTAATCCAAAAAATAAATGAAAATCGAAAAGAAAAAAAAAAGGAAAAAGCCAATAGGATGGCTCCATCTCAGATGGAGCCATCATGAAGGATGATGGTGCCATCTCAGATGGAGCCATGTAAGGGGAAATTGTAAAGTAGGGTAGATTGGATAATAATTTTCAATATAGAGCAGATTAGATAATAATTTTCAAAAGTAGGGCCTGCAGAAAAAATCACAAAATAACCGCTTAGATGGATTAACAGTATCATCCAGGCTAGCCCATGCTGATTGCTGAGAAGAGTGAGGGAGAGGACTAATTATGTGCAAATTAATGAAGTGACAATGAAGCACAAAATACCATGCTTGTGCTTGATGTGATTACTATTAGAACACATCGAGTCACAGCACAACACAGTCAAAGGACACACCAATTGGGTGTTAGTGGTGTCCCATTGGATGGAAGCAAGGAGGAAAGTTATGTGTGCATGAGTCTAAGATTGGATTGAGATCATTGCGTCTTACCGTGGATGACGTTTTCATGTCTTTCCATCAAATGCATACGCAAATACTCCATCCGTTTTAAAATGAATGTCGTTTTAGGTTATTACACACATATTAAGAAATGCAATAATGTTGTCTATAGACATGTCACTTTTACTAAAATAACCTTGTTAACTATTGGTGCATTTCCCATTATTATAAATTAAAGTAAAATGTTGTACTTTGGAAGTAGTGTGCATAGTAATAATTAGGGTCTTGCTAACAAGTGCCCTAAGGGCATTCTTTAAGGAACCCAAAAAAAGAAACCATGTCTTGAAAATACAAGTCAAACACTTTTTAAAGTCATAACCGTACAATTTCCAATGCAAAAATTGCTACTTTTAGATGCTTAAACAATGACCTTATGGCACTTGTTAGCATTTTCCTAATAATTAAGGGGTACTATTGGAAAAAAAGTAATTAACAGTGCATTGGAAATTGAAAGTGACATTCATTTTAAAATTATTTTTTTTGACTAAAACGACACTCATTTTAAAATTTGAAACGGATAGAGTATATTGATGATATACCAAAATGATGTGATACATGTAGTAATTAGATCATTTAACTATTTAATGGGAAGTTTGATTCTCACTCAATGGGAATGAAAAATATTTAGGTGAACACTTCTCTGAATTGGATGTTAAGTAAGCATTCCTCCTCCAATTATTAAGTGTCATGTCATTTTTTTATATTTAATACTTTTAGAATAAATTTAAATTTTGAATTGTTCTTCCTAAGACTACAACATTCAATAAAATTTCAGAGTATTAAAGAGTTATCCAAATTCGTAATAGTAGTTCGGTTGTTAAAATAAGTCTAGTATGATGGTCTCATTGATCTCATATTTTGTTTAACCAAAATGGGTTGTGAACAATGCCTTTAAGTTCAATGATAATAAGGTATGAAACAATAATTAGATATGTTAATGCGTGTTCGAGTGTGGAAGACCATAAAATTAAATTCTGACTCTCAAAGTCAAGTTTGGTTATAAATATCAATACTCTGAATGCGTAAGAAAACATTTGAAGCAAATGAGAAGCTATTGAGACTTGGAACAAGATCTGAAGAAAGGTCCACCACAAAGTTAATGCTTTGATCAGAAGAAGCTTGTCTCTCATAAGCTTCAGATGTAATGAAGACTCTGAAGATACAAGTACCCGAAGATGACGCCAACCATTGAAGACTCTAATTCAGTTTGTCGATTTTTGAAGGAAGGTTGCTTTCAGACTCTAAGTAATACAATTTGTCATCTTCTGACTACGTGCAGAAACAAATAAGAAAATTCAAGGACAAAGAGAATGTAACAAATAATTCTATTAAAAGCAAAGGATTTTCGAATGACTACTCAACGATATTATCCATTTGAGGAAAAGCTTCAACATCTCTCATTGAGTTTCTCAAGTACTAATTTGATGTGCTGATACTTCTTCAACAACGACTCTCTCATTCTCTAATATATAAGGACCTGAGCAGTTGAAGAAAAATAATAAGACTTCTATCATTTTACAAGTGCTCTTACTTTGTGAAATTATATAACGCACAAACACTTAGAGAAATTCTTACAAATTTTCAAGCTTAGAATTTCTTAAGTATTCCGAAGTCATATGAACTTTAATCTTCTTACACCTCTGATTGTCTATCAAGTATAAACACAATCTCTTTTATTTGATTAAACCCTTATTGTAGAAGTCTCTTACTTGTGTGTATAAGCAAATGAAGTCTCTTACTGTGACTTTGAATTACTCCATTGGTTCCCTTCCATTTACTTATTTAGGCATCCCTACTTTAGGGTAAATCTAAGATTTTCTATCATTATTGATCGTATTACGAATAAATATTTTGTTTGGAAGACCTCTTCTTTCTATTGTTGGAAGAGTTTAAGTGGTGAATAGTAGGATTCATGGTATGATGATTATAAATTTATTTTTTATGCTTGGCATATCAGTCTGATCAATAAAATGGTTCAACATGATTAGAAATTTTATTTTTCCAGGAGATATGAATAATAGGAAACTCGTTATGGTGGAGTTCCTTACTTCTTTCAATCAACGGGCTTATTTTCTTAGAAATAGAGTTTTGAGGTTCTTTGGTTACAGTGGTTATCATGTTAACTCCTCTATTTTGGATGGTATTTTAAGAGCAAGATATCTTATATTCACTATAATTTTTTATGGCAGCTTTGTGATGGTAATTTTGGGATGATAATTGGCTTAGGGAATCCTTTCTTGAGTGAAGATTCTGTGTATATTCCCCTAGATGCTAAGATGAAAGATTTTATATGAAATGATTAATGATTTATTCCTAACTCGTTTTTGCAGAATTTTCTTAATCTTCCTGTGTAGATTCAAGAGTCATTGTTCTTATTGTGAAGGATCCTGATAGACTAGTATATATAGATCCATTCTACTGATGGTGATCTTATCATTAAAGATGCTTATTTATTTTAAAAATTTCGTGGTACACCTTCATTGACCAATGTTATATAACATTGGTATTCTAATGGTACACAAGTGGTGTCGGATAACAATGTTATATAACATTGGCCAATGAAGGTGTGTCACGTAGGAAGGTCTAAAGAGGAAAGAGAAAAAATATGCATGTGAAATGCTACGTGACACACTTTCATTGGTCAATGTTATATAACATTGATATCCTAATGGTACACAAGTGGTGTCCAATGTACACAAGTGGTGTCTGTCAACTAATTGATTAAAATAGAATGAAACAATAAATATTGTATTGAAAATATAAACTTTTATGATCTTGTGCCTTTAGGGCACAAGTTAACAAGACCCATTGATTTAAAATAATGGTGGTCTTATTTATATGTCTCTCTTTATCTGGTGATTATTTCATAATCTGGTTCCCACGTATGATAACTTAGCTACTATAGAATGTAAGGTTGTTTCTCAACGTAACCTATTTAGAGGTCATATTGAATCTAGCCATCATATCTTTTGTGATTTCTTTTTCACTAATTTTTTTTAGAACTGGTTTGAAAACATTATTACTATCATACTCCCTCAGTCCCAAATCTATTCTCTAATTATAAAATTTGATGTCTACCAAAAATACAATCTTACCCCTTCTTAATTTGTTGACACGTCATCAAAATTATATCATTTTGTGTCTTTTGCATCAATTTCCCCTTATTTTTTCTCTCCTAAAAACAAATTAAAACAAATTCACTCGATAAAACACACTAACTTAATCTTTTTTTAAACAACAAACAAACTTATTCTTAATCTCAATTAAAACAAATTTTCCTATAATTCAACTTCTAAATATCAAAGGAAATAAAAAAAACAAATTACAATCTTTTATTCTCTAATTCTAAAATTAATGTCTACCAAAAATACAATTTTACCCCTTCTTAATTTTTTTGACATGTCATCAGAATTATATCCTTTTGTGTCTTTTGCATCAACTTTCCTATATTTTTTCTCTTAAAATTATTAAAACAAACTCGCTCGATAAAACACATTAACTTAATCTTTTTTTATAGAACAAACAAACTTAATCTTAATCCCAATCAAAAATAAATTTTCCTATAATCCAACTTTTAAATATCTAAAGAGTTAAAAAAATTACAAAATATTTGCCTTTGTTTTTTCTTTATCTTTTTTTTTTGTCAAGAAAAATCATATTAAATAAAAAGAAATAGATAAAGAGACTGAAGGCATTAGACCTGACTTAGGTACAAGAAAAAACAGGGATACCACATAATAAATCAGATCAAGTGGATCGATCCAAATCTATCGTAACAAAATTCACTAATCAACAAACGAACCCGTACACGGGCACGAAACCGGGTCACAAAAAAATATGAAAAGTGAACCTCTACGAAAAACAATTAATGCATCGACCGTCAGCACAATATCAAAATCCAAGTTTCAACAACTCCATAAACAAATTAAATAGCATAAAAGCTCTTTCGAGTTTGAAGAACCAGAGTGTAGACAAACAAAACACTTTGAAACCGGTAGATCTCAACATATTTGGAAACAACAGAGAATCAAAGAAATCAGACCACTATGTCATATTATAAAATATTATCTTTTTATTGTTGTAAAATATTAATTATTATATCTTTAGAAAGATGACTCTAAAAAACACTGAAAACATGATAAATGAGTCACTAAATAATATTGTTGTACAATTCATACACGGGACTCATAACGACATCTGTATCAATAATGAAATCTTCACTATTTTAAACATTTCTACATTTTTTTAGTTTACAACTTCATAATATTTAATAACAACTATTTCAATGATTTTTTCATGGACAAACTACACTAACATCTCTTAAGGTCTTCTTAAATAACACAAACACCAGCTCTATT
Source organism: Medicago sativa (assembly GCF_051527215.1). Lineage (NCBI taxonomy): Eukaryota > Viridiplantae > Streptophyta > Magnoliopsida > Fabales > Fabaceae > Medicago > Medicago sativa. The sequence continues at coordinate 28,461,444 of NC_140756.1, read as the reverse complement.
TTTTAACTAAACACTAATCACCCTTTTTTTTTATCAAATTGACAAGCACTTCTCTTATAATATAACACAGTTTAAACTTTGTTAATTCCATTTGTTAATTACGAGTATGAACTCATTTAATTTTCGACCATTTTTCTTTCCATTTTTCACTTGGTGATTTTTCTCAACTTATTGCTCCTCAGTCAATGTGGTTTAATTTTTAAATGGATATATTGAAGATGATTTTATTTTCATTGATCAACCACAATGTCCATCCACCAAAATTCTTCTCATTTTTGTATTCTCCTTTGATCTCTTCTGTAATTGCCGATGTTTGATTCTATTTGGTGGTAAAAACAAATGTTGATATAGTTTCTCCATTGCAAAAAAAAAAAAAAAACTCATTTAACTTAATTTTGAAAAGAGAAAACAGATACAAACAAATCAAGAAAAAACATCATTTAACTTAATTGTGAAAAGAGAAAACAGAAACAAACAAACCAAAATAGCTGAAATTAAATTGTATATTAACAAAGTTATTGAAATGGACAAAATAAGGGGAGATTGATGTGTTTGAAAAATTATAAGGGGTACTTATGTTCTTTAAGAAAACCTAAAGGGAAGTCAAAGTAATTTGCCCTTTTATCATTAATGTCAACTTTATCATTAGTTTTTTTTCTTTCTGATTTTCTCAATTCATATAGTATTGCAATGCGCTTTGATGCATAGCCCCCCACTTGGAATTAACCCGTGCTTAGCACGGGTTTGTTGCTAGTTATAACAAAAAAAATCAAATCACACTTATTAAAAAAAATTAAAACATATGAATTTGGAGTATAGTTTTTTGTATTTTCTTTGGAATAAGAGCTCGTTTGTTGTAACTTTTTTAAGAAAAAATCACTTTTTTTTTAAAAAAATAATCACTTTTAATAGTGTTGCATCCGCTTATTACAACTTTTAAAAAAATCAAAATCTAAAAACAGCTTCAAATGATAAGCTGTTAAGAGCACTTTCTCAAAAAATAGATTTTTATTAGAGGAGAGAGAAAATATGGTTTAAAAGATTGAACTAATTTTGTAACAAAAAATCGCTTTTATATAGTTGTATCTAAACAAACTTAATTATTTGTTTTAAAAAAAGTGATTTTAACTACGGTAAACACACACAAAATAAATTCTGATTTTTCACAAAATCTCTAAAATATAATCTCTAAATTATTTTATGTCAAAACCACTTTTATTTTAATATGTAACAAACGGGCCCTAAGTTTCATGGAAATATGTAAAAACAATTTTCATTGGCTATTGATTATGGAGAAAATGTAAGAGAGAGAAAATTGAATGTAATTTGCATTTAATTTCATGAGAATAAGAAAAAGTTTTTCTAGAAAAATATAGTTTTTTAAAAAAACAAGATTAAATAGGATAAAAGTTTGCCTTTTTTGCTTACATTTTGGAACAAAAAAAGTGAGTTTTTTTGCTTACATTTTGGGACGGAGGGAGTACTATGCAAATCAATTTGACTTCTTGTAACACTCTAATTCCCAACGTTATTTTTATTTAATAATAATCAAATATTAAACTAAAAAAGATGTTACACATCGTCATTCATCTATTGTACCATAATAAATAAATAACACATCATATTTAACAACGAAAAATACTTTAAATAAATAAAACTTCATAAATTAAACATATTGAATCTATCATATGCATTTGTTGAACAACGACATAGAAAATCATGGTTCCTTAACGACATAAAATAAAGACATTCAACGTTTAACTCCAACCCTAGTGTTACAGATCAGATCAGGCATTTATTCGACTACTTAATAATATAGATAAATAGCTACGGAGGTATATTCCCGTCCTCACCTTCTAAGCGTCCCGCAAAGCTAAATCTCCTCTTCCTGTGTATTTGTACCCCAAGAGTACAAACACCAAAACACACAAACAACAGCAAAGGGGTGAGAATTCACATCATAACATATATGGGGATACATGAAAAATAAAGTATATCATATCATCATCAGTCATCCTTCATAAATTTTACACTGTTCACGTAATAAAGTCATAAAATACATACATCATAATGCACATACCTTTAACATTCACATCAATTCACATCATTAGCAAATATCATGGTTTGTCTATTCATGACCTATATGCAACATACTTCATTCCTAGACCTACATGTATGCCGGTACCGGGTCCTATCGTCATAATAATGTAAGTCAGAGGTGTGTTACTGAACATACATTCATCATTCGTTATTATGCAATATGATATGAAGCGTGAAGACTCACCAAACATCATTTAGAAAGCACTTAAATAATACATTGTCTTTACATCATAATCTTTCGTCATCTTACTTGTTATTAAGAAACAAGTATGTTATTCGTCATTCATCTTAAAACAAATCATAACGTCATTTTACATCATCATCTTACGTCATTAGCACCTCATCATTAATTGATACCATTTATTCATCTATTCCTATATAACTCATTTTACACCATCACATTACATCATTAACATATCATCTTACTCATGTTCATACTATTTATTTTGACTTATGATACTATACTCATTCCTCATCCTAAGGTTCTTCAACTATATCCTTTATTGGTCTAAGATCTATTCATAACGATCCCCTTAACTCCTCCTATTCACCCTTTTACGATTCTAACTCTAGTCTCACTAGTAAATTGTGTTAATCACATTTTATTATGCCTATGTACACTTCCTAATCTTTGTTTATTCGTTTAGGACCATTACCTTTGCTTCTCACTCTAACGGCTCTCTTAAACTCCATATCATTTTCAAAGTGGTTTTGGAATCCATTGAAAGTGTTGTGTTGAATATCTCATGAAAAATGCAGCGTGACCCAGGTACAGTGTTTTAATCATAACTCAAGTTGTAGATATCTAAAAGAGGTAAAACCAAATATAATTCAAAGATGATATCCCTATCTACAACTTTTCTGAAGACACCTAATCTTGACTCGAAACAAAAAGGGGTGAAAAAGTTGGTTTTTCCTAAGCCTAAGAAGAGTGCACGACCGTGTTGACCCATGTATAGTATTTTGATGATAACTCAAGTTGTGGATGTATGAATGAGGTAAAACCAGAGCCATTGGAAATCTAACATCCATACCTACAACTTTCATGAAGATATCTAAGCTTAACTCGGTGCAGAAAGTGGTCATAAACGTGGTTTTTCTAAGCCTAGACAGGGTGCACGACCGTGCCCCTTGAGGGCACGCTCGTGCGCCCCCTGAAACAAAAAAAAAAAGAAAAATAGGCAGAAGGTTTGTGCACGGTCATACTCCCATTTGGCACGGTCGTGTGGTCCCTAGTGACAACAAAAATCACTGTTTTTCTACAATTTCGTCTTGGGGAACCTTTCCCGACTCCATTTCGACTTAAAACTCTCCAATTCTGTCCCCAAACTTTACTCTATGATTACCCTACCATTTGAACGCTAATTATTCATTAATCTACCGGATTAGCTACTCTTCTAAGGCTAAAAACTCAATTCAAAACACCTACACTAGTTTCATTAATTATCATCTTTCAGCTTCGTCCTTTTAATTCGTTCGTCATCATTTTCTCACCTGAATTTCACATCATATGAGCATCAACATATTACATTCTAAAACACCCCCCGTCATATATTAAATTACCCTAAAATGAAAGGAATCCCCCTCTTACCTCGAATCTCCGAAGTCTCGACTTTTTGGCTCTTTTCTCTTGAATTAGGGTTTTCTCCTTTTCTTCTCTCCTCTTATCTTGTTTCTACGTTTCAGCAAAAGTGACAACTTTGAATGTTAATTCTCTTTTTATATCTGGGTAGCCTCTTACTATTATTCTTTCTATTCTACTTTTTATGATTTTTACTCCTCCCTCCCCCACTTAATTACTTCTTTCTATTCTACACCTCCTCATTTCCTACATTATTATATTTATTTGTTTTCTTCCTCATCTTATTAATCATGTTGGTACGTCATTAATCATCATAATTTATTTCTTCATAGCTAACATGATTTTTAAGCACCATAACAACACTAAGCATCATAACATCAATATAATCTTAAAAATCAAGAATTTCTCTAACTATCCTCATTCACCAATTAAATATAAATTTCGGGGTGTTACACTTCTCCCTTGAGAATTTTGGACATCCCCAACGGATATTGGTCTTCCCAATGTAACGTGATATTTTAAGTGTTATTCTCCTTTCAACTTTGAGTTTATTATCAAGAGTTGTGTTATTTTAACAACAATTTCAATGACAACTTAAAAGACAACCATTGATTTACAAGAAAATGAGGTATTGGCACAAAACCAAAGTGATATAGAGAGAAAGTAAAAATATAATGTGAATATGAGAGAGAAAATTATCATAAAAATTATTAAAAAATGGTTGTGCAAATATCATTTCTCTATTATTAAAGATGGGTTAAATATGTTTTTAGTCCCTACATTTTGCGCTCCTTTGATAAATATTCCCTACATTTAAGTAAATGTTTTTAAAGTCCTCACATTTTATCTCCGTTACCAAATTTAGTCCCTACCGTCAATTACCTGTCCAATCACCAAACGGAGTGCTGATCTGGCAATTTTTTTAATTTTTTTTTACCTTTAAATATGTTTTTGGTCCCTATAAAAGTGATACATTCTAAGTTTAGTCCTTACTTAATTTTAATAGTTTTTTTTAATCCCTATGAAAAATTTCTACACTCAATATTAGTCCTCACTCAATCCAATTTGTTTAATTTATGCTTAAAATTATCGCAAAAAATTGATTTCTACAATTGATAATATCATTGTGATCACACACACAATTGTTGATTTATCTATCGATAGCTACTGAACAAAATCTAAAACGAATAGAACATAGATCTATACAAGCTAAGCTAGCAAGGGAAGCCATATGGTTGATTATTTTCCATTTAATTCTCTTCCTCTTCATAACAGAAGTGATGTATGAAATTCTCTTCCTCTTCATATGAAAGCAACTTCACTTTGCTTGCATCAAATAGTAATATATGAAAGTAACAGAAATGATACATGTTGATATGCCCGTAAAAGAATGAACAAGTAAGACTGCAAAACCTTCATAATCATTAGCAAAATAAACACACATCATAGTGAACCTGCAATTGGTGCTCCAATTGTCTATGTTGGAAATGTTTAACCAACCAAAAACAAAATAAAAGAAGGCCAGAAGTTATAGTAGTTGGACCTAAGTTAAGCTTCATCACATATTTAACAAAAAAAGACGAAGCATTACATGTGCTTGATTACACACACTTAGTTCAACATAAATAGGCATCAAGCATAAAAAAGTACTACTAATATAAGTTATAATTCCATGCTTCAATTTCCTTCCTCTTCTCGTGGATTTGATTTCTTTTTTCCAACATGCCATTTCACGAGCCCAGTCACCAACTCCTTCATGGTGTTATCCAAAACTTCTGGTGTCATAGTACTAAATCCCCTTAATATGTGGCCAGCCTCATTGTCAATGTTGTTACTTGTGCTTGCAGTAGGCTATATTTCAAAATGAAAACAATTAGGAATGTATGAAGCAGTAACATTACCATGCTATAAGACTAATATTGAGTGCAGAAATTTTTTATAAGGACTAAAAAAAACTATTGAAATTAAGTAAGGACTAAACTTAGAAGGTCTCAATTTTATAAGGACCAAAAACATATTTAAAAGTAAAAAAAATAAAAAAAATAGCCAGATCAGCGGTCCATTTGGTGATTGGACATTAAATTGACGGTAGGGACTAAATTTGGTAACGGAGATAAAATGTGAGGACTTTAAAAACATTTACTTAAATGTAAGGACTATTTATCAAAGGAGCGCTAAATGTAGGGACTAAAAACATATTTAACCCATTAAAGATTTTGTTGCGAAGGTTCTTCCCTCCAAGTTTTCTTTTCTTCCGTTTCTTAGCATTTTAGAATTAGATAGTCGAACTGTCTTCATTTGCTTAGGAATATACTATTCAAAGTTACTTGTGTCTACAAAGAAGGCAACCATTGTGAAAACAAGGTGGCTAACAGGAATTTAACGTTCTTGACATGGTTTGGTTGGAGGACTTCAATCATTCCGAACATTATTAAGAAGGACTTCAATCGCAATAAGTTGAGTCTCCTTATGTATAGATTTTGTTAGTAATCTGTCCGGTGAAGATCACAGATGTAGAACAGTGGTTTACGGTGCTCCGGTGTGATGGATGTTGAGTCTTTACGGTGGAGGAGAAAGGTGTATGCAAGCACGTTATTACTCCAATGCTCAAGTCAGTATTTGAGAGAGGTGATTATGTGTAAAAGTGGTAAGAATTGAAGTGTGCCTTGATGGTCACGCTCATTCACCCCTTATATAGCGCGGAGAACGCTAACTTCCTCTGTGAAACGCAACGTCATCTCAGGAGGTCGTTGAAGATGTCGTGGACGGTGGAGATTAAGTCAAGGTGCGCTCTTATGCGGTAATCTGCACGGGGCTTCACGTGTTCCTCCATTGTTTCTGGTCTCGTTTTCCCTGGGCCTTGGCTTATTAGGTTGTGTGTTATTGGGCTTCTCTCGTGCACTTCACTTTTTTTCTTCACTATGGTTTTATCCCAATAGATTTTTCTGATAAGGTTTTTAACGAGACAATTTTTCTCTTCATTAATACTCCCTCCGTTCCTTTTTAAGTGTCACTTTTGGAGAAATTTTTTGTTCCTATTTAACTGTCACTTTCAAAGTTCAATGCAACAATAAATGTTGTTTTACCAACATTACCCTTAGTTATTTATTGTGGAGAGAGAAATATATGAAATAAGATATTAAATGACTAAGGCTATTATAGTAAAAGTATAGATTATTGTATAAGAAAAAGTAACATTTATTGTCTTGGTTTGTGTAAAATGTTAAAAAGTGACACTTAAAAAGGAACGGAGGTAGATTTATAAGGGCTACAAACTACATGTGGTGTTTTGAGCTGGCAACCTTGTTGGGATTTCATCTCTTCCATGTAAGACCATGTACAATGGGAAAACAATTTCAATACCCTTCAACACCCACTTTTTCAATTCCCAACACTCCACATCATTTTCTCTCTCTTAATTCAACACCCATTCAATTTTTACCACTCCAATGGTAAACATTCAACACCCTACCCCACCACTTTTTATTTCTTATTCTTATTTAATTTTTGTTTTTATAATTACATAAAATTATAATTATCGATTTAAATTAAATTAAAATAATACAATTAATTTTTTTTAAAAACAATATTTATTTAAATGGGTAATCAGAAGAATTTTGGGTGTTGAATTGATTGTTATTGGGATCCATTTCACTAATCAAAGACTAAAACTTTAAAAGAAAGACTAATAATGAGATTAAGAGAGTGAAAAACTTGATTTTTTTTTCTGTGTCCAAATGAAATGATCCAAGTCTCATTTTATAGAGAAAAAAAATGACGAATTTTGGTAAAAAAAAAAAATAAAAAAAAATTATTTGCAATGAAATAATTGAGTCCAAATTATTAAGAAGATAAAAATCCAAGCAGCCAATCGTAGCAAGCCACGTGGCAATGTTTTTATCACTTCCTCTTTCTCTTTCCGCCTTTCCTGTTCCTCACACTCTCCTGTCGGCGCGTGCACGTCACGCGCCAGTTTTGGCCAATCTCGAGCTTCCACGTGGCAGGTCGGACAGCATTTCAACAAGTTGAATTAATTCACCCTCTCTTTCCTCAAAGTGATATTCAACAAGGGCACTGCAATGACTTCAACATATTGAATGTGGGATTCAATAACCCATTGTAAGTGGTCTAATGCTTTTGCCCTCCAAAGCTCTTTCGTCTTTGTTTTTTTTATTAATTAACAAATTTGTATGGTGCTGCAAATTATAGGTGATGTTTTTGAGGTGTCGACCTAGTTGAAATTTTATCTCTCTCAAGTAATGTTTTTACACTCTATTGGCTATTGTGCTTTATAAAGTGATGATATAAACACACGCCACTCATTTGGTCGAACCTTTTCGATGACAAAATTACCTTTATAACCTGTTCTTTTTCAAATCAAAATCTAAACTAAATAGGAAAATCCATGTCCGCGCATTTTACCATTTTGCCCCTTAGAGGGGCAATTTTGTAAATTAGTAAATAAGCATCTCCCCACTATATATATGTGAAGCAAAAAAAAAAAAAAAAAGGAAAACAGATCGGGGACAGAGAAGAAGAGAGGTGAGCAGAACGGGAAAACGGGAAAAGAAGGGAGGTCGAGGGAGAGGAGAAGAAGGGAGGTGCAATTTCAATTCATTCCCTCCCACTATTTCATTTCGTTCATTTCCTCCCACTATCTTCTTATTCATGTCTCTCACAATAACTTGAGTCCGGTTCTCAATTTCAGGTTCTGGTCCGGTTCCTTCATCATCTTCATCGTTTTGCATGTTATTTTTTTGTTGTATTTCTTTTGTGTTTTGCCTTTGTTATGAGTTTCTAATTCATCTTCTTCCTCAGGTTCCTTTTCTATCAATTTTGAAGGTCAGTGCTTTTTTTAAGATTGCTTTGCATGTTCTTTTTTTGATCGATTTCTTTGATTTTATCTTGATTTTGTTCTGTTTTTGTGTTTTGTTTGTTTTTTATTGCTTTGGTTTTGTTCTAACTTTGTTTTTAATCTTCTTTTTCAGGTTTCATTGTTATCAAGTGTAAAGGTTTGTATTTTGTTTTGGATTGCTTTGCATGTTATGTTTTTGTTGGATGTTTTTAATTTTTCTGTTCTGTTATTTGTTTTTCATCATTTTGGGTTTAAGCTGAATTTTTTTTTACTCTTTATTGTAGGTTTCTTGGTCATCAAGCATAAGGTACTGTGATTTTGGGAGTTGGTATTGTTTATGTCAATATTTTATTGTTATTTTTGTTTTTTTTTGAGTGATTTTCCTCTGTTTGTGTCGTTTTAGTAGATGTTGAGTAATGTTTATTAAAATTGATTTATATATTATTGGGTTTGTGTTTGAGACAATTCCAGAATCCTGAGATAAAAGCAATAAGCTTTGATTAAGCTATTTTTGAGAATTTGTTTTGATTTAAAATAGCAAGTAAAAAGATTTTGGTTTATTTGAACTATGGTTTTTTGTGTATTGATATTTTTTGTTGTATTGGTGTTCTCTAAGATATGGGATTGCTCAGAACTTTGATTTGCTTCAAGGGTGTTGGAAACAAGTTTCCTGTCATAAAATTTATTTTGTCATTGTGTACAGGGCAAAAAAGAATCTTCAATTTTTTAGATGAGTTAAGTATGATGTTTGGTTGTTGTTTGTGTTGTTTTTGTTTGCTATTGAATCATGATTTTGTTGTGTCTAAGGTGTGAAAAACTGATATAGACTTCTGATGCAGAATTTGGAATGGAATGATGAATCAACTGGAAGCTATGACCTTTCGAGAGCGTGTCAAGGATGATTTTGTGTCAAAATATGGTGGTGAAAAGGCTTCTACAGATCCTCCCAATTGCCTTAACAAGGAGTTTGGGTACTAATTTTCTGCTCTAAACTTTTGGAGTTTAATCTGGTAGACTATTTATATTTTGGCTCATGTGTCAACCTCTCTGCACATGCCAAAGTTGAAGGAACATATGCAGTACTGTGTTGATCATTCTGACGAGATAAGCAAGCTTGCAAAGGCGAAAGCTCAGGTTTCTTTTTTTGGTTTTAATTGAGGGTTTGATTCTGTGGTTTAATAGGCACACTGATATTTATCATCTTGGCATGTTATTTGGTGTGGTTATGTTTTTGCCTTTGAGACCCTTTTTTCATGAATTAAGTAATTTTTGTTTAGTTGATGACATAAAATTGTTGATGCATGAATTTGTGCATGTAATATTTAGTTAGGTTGATGACATATAAATTGAGGCAGTAACACCAGTGGATTCAGTCAAAGATAATTATGAATCAGTTGCATGAGTTGCTTTTGGTGTAGGATAGCCAACATAGGTTCCAAAGAGTAGCACTTCACTGAGTGTTTAAAAGTATAATAAGATATAACGTTTTTTTCTCTAACTTTGAGAAGTTCATACATTTTCTTTAATCCAACGCCATTGACTCTACACTGCAGATTCTGCCACTTTATGGAAAGCACAAGGTGTTACACTTCAACAGAACTGATGCACGTCTAGCAAATAATGATCTCCCACTTGATCTACAGAAACTCAGGTGTCGTGTCAATTGCCAGGCTATTAAATTCACTCCTCAAATTGAGAACTTAGGACGAAAATTGATTCAGATGCTTCACGAGAAGGGATCTTTTGTGGCACTGCATCTTAGATATGAGATGGACATGTTGGCTTTCTCAAGTTGTACCCAGGGTTGCTCAGAGAAAGAAGCCGAAGAGCTCAAAAGATTGAGGTATTTTTATGTTTCATGTTTGGCTCTATGTATCGGCTTCTAATTCATTCTTGCTTCTGTCATTAATAAATGATAGTTACTATGTTTCTTGAAGTTGGTTACTGTGAAATGCTTCAACATATTCTATCATTTAGTAAATGATAGTTACTTGTGCTTTGATAGAGAAACCTTTTGGATATGAGAGTAGTGGTTATGTATCACATGAGTTACACTTTGATTACACTTTGTCCCTTTGTGTAATTCAGGTATGCATTCCCTTGGTGGAGAGAAAAGGAGATAATTTCTGAAGAGAGGAGATCACAAGGTCTATGTCCTTTGACACCAGAAGAGGCGGCCTTAGTTCTTCGAGCCTTAAGTTTTGGTAGGGAGACACCGATATATATTGCAGCTGGTGAGATTTATGGCGGTAAACGTAGGCTTGCACAACTCAGAGCAGCATTTCCCCAAATTGTGAGTTTGTCAACATTTTAATCTCCTTCCATTTTTCTGCTCATTATTTGGGACATCGCACAACTGTTGAAAGTTGTTCTTGCGCTAATTAATGGTTGGACCTGATCTGAAAGATGCATTTTCTCTCAATGATCCTCATTTTCAGTCTTTGAATTTGACATTATTCTGCTGTGCCACATCTGACTTTCTGCGTTTGCAATTTCAGGTGAAAAAGGAAATGCTGCTGACAGTGATGATTTGTAGCAGTTCCAGAATCACTCATCGCAGATGGCAGCCTCGGATTTTATGGTTTCAGTAGCCAGTGACACCTTTATCCCTACTTACGATGGGAACATGGCAAAACTTGGGGAAGGCCATCGAAGGTATGTATTTACCCTATGCTGACATGTTATTAATACATTATTGTCAATTATTGAAAAAATTTAGGGGGACTAAAGTGAAATTTGCATAATAACAGTGTAAGTGCATTGTTGGTATTATTTTGAGAAAATGGCTGACAAGGAGAACAAGATGCTATTGGTAGTGGTACAAGTTATACAAGAGAAACTTTCAATCAATTTGAGCAAACATCAAGTTTGAGGTTAGTACCATTGGTTCTATCTTTTACTCTTTTATCTTTGCTGCATGACCAAGATTTTAATTTTAAATAGTGGTTGCTTTGTAATGTATAATTTTGTGGTAGAAAGCAGTAAAATATGGCCTCAATCGCAACTGCATAGTTGCGTTAACAATAAACATTTATGTCGCAACTCAAATTTCGATAACAGCTGACTTAGATAAATTTCTTCACATATGCTTATGAAAAAAGTGACATTAACATAATCTTTTAATAACATTAGAAAATTTGAAAAATGTAGTGTGCTTGTGTTGAAATTGTGTTCTGATTAATTACTATAATTGGCAGGTAAACAATCTGAATACATTGTTGAGGAAGATGATAGGTACCAAATTGGGATTCTAAAGATGAATTCTAGGAACATAGTCTTGACTTTGCATATCAATGTTTCTGCAAAGACATATGATACTACGAAAGCCACGAATAAGTGATTGACTCGGAATGGATCGTGCAAACTTGACCCTTTTTTCCCTATCACATAGTATTTAGTTCTAACAACACCAAAAAATGTAAGACTACGTAATCAGTGCTATTATTCATATCATCTTATTGTATAATTTTCCTACATAATCCTACTAGGTACCTTAAATTAAACTATTATTATTTTATGAAAACTTTGTTTCCTATGTTACATTTTTTTTATATCTATGTGACTTTTACCTTTTTCATTTTGAAGGACTTTTCATGATTGTGATTTTTATGATATTGAAATGCCTTGGAGCTGATTATGGCAAAATTCACAATGTCGTTGACGCGCAAGTAACTGAAACCGAACCTCTGATGCAGCCTAATCCAGTGACATATGGAACAAACATTTTTCATGAAAAGGAAGAAACAAATTCAGATGTGTCAGAGGAGTTATATGATGAAAAGTTATGTATAATTTGTTATGATGAACATCGCAATTGTTTATTTGTTCCTTGTGGTCATTGTGCCACTTGCTATGACTGCACAAAGGTATACACTAAATCTATTCCTTTGTTTAGTTGATAAAAAAAGGGGTGCTTGACGGCGCCAATAAAATCCTTTGATTATAGATATTTAATATGTTTCATTTTTTTGTTTGGTTGATCACTATAGCCAGAGATTACTGATGCAACCTCAAACTTGCTTGTGGGATCATTGGTTTTTGTTGGTATAAACCATTACACCTCATTGAATACTCGAAACGACAGGACTCGGATTCATAAACTGATTATGCAAGATGCTATATCTGATGTTGCTGTTATTACAACAGGTAAGCTACTATTGAAGCAAATTGTAAAACCTTTGGTTCATTTCATCAATTCATAGCCTTAAGCTGAATGGAAGTTTCTGATATTTAGCATACAAAAGAGGAGCTACAATTGGAGATAAGGTATGCTCAGAAATTAAACCACCATTGCTAAAATTTACAAATACACTTCATGCTATTAAATCAACACCAATTTCATTTTTGTAGGCAGCTTCAAGTTGGCTACACATAGTCCCATGGGGAATCAGAAAATTAATGAAACATGTGAAAAGTAAATATGAAAACACACCAGTGATCACAACCGAGAACGGTTAGTAGTTTCGTGCGATGAAGTTAGTCTTGATTGAGTTTAATAACTACTATGTAGTACCGACACCTCATATTGAAGGCGTGTAAGACACCGACACACGTGCTTTCAATTTTTGTAAACTATAATACGTGTCAACATGTCAGCGTCAATGTGGTGGTTTGTGTCCGTGCGCTATACGTCCATTTATATTAGATCCATCTCAGTGCTCAGATTTTATTTTTTTAACGTTTTTATTATATTTTTGACTGCAGGAATGGATGATCCAAGTAGACCCTTGATGACCTTACAAAAGGCATTAGATGATGACAAGAGGATAAGATATAATAGGGACTATCTCTCAAATCTATCAGCTGCTATAAGGTATTCATTATTATTGCAAATTCATTAGTCTTTGAATTCTTGAATCTAGATTATGTTACTATATAAGATTAATTGGTAACTCCCTTGATCCGGAGATAATATGAACTCAATGCAGGGAAGATGGTTGCAATGTGAGGGGTTACTTTGTGTGGTCATTACTTAATAATTGGGAGTGGAAGATGGGATATACAGTACGCTTTGGGCTCTACTATGTGGATTTCAAAAACAATCTTACTAGGATACCAAAATCTTCTGTACAATGGTTCAAAAATATGCTCAGATTGGAAACTGGAAAAATATGCACATACATAGAAAATAGCAAGTGTATATAGCACTCATATTTCTAAGAAATGTCAAAGATTTAAATAATATAAATCTTTTAACAAAATATTTTAAGATGAATGATTAGTAATATTTTAATGGTCATACAATTAAAATATATTCATTTTTGAATGGATACCTCATTTTTAACACTTTTATAACTAAAATGGAGACGTAAAATGTTAACAATATATTAGGATAATTATTTATAAAATAAATAATTAAAATAGGACAATATCTAGAATAAGCTAAAATATAACCATACACACACTTTTTTTTAAGAATACTATGCAAACACTTATCGTCAAACAAATGCACATGAAACTATTTTTGATATTTAAGTGAATATGTTAAATGAACATATCACCCATTAATAGTTTTTTATTGATGGCATTGATTCAATAATAAGATATATCTTTCAAACCATGTACCTTGAAAGAAAAAAAACCATGTACCTTAATATTTGTTTTTTTACTGATAGGTCTCACTGCCAATTTCCCAATTGATCACTTGGATGCATTATTCACTCTTCAACCTTGGGGCTTTAGTTAAAAATTTGGCACCTTAATTAACTCTTTTGCCCTAAAAAAAAAACTCTTAATTTTTTTTAAATCCATTGTAATTAGGATATTTGACCCCAATATGCTTCCCAAGGAATTCTCATGTTTTTGGCTTTTTCGGTCCATTATGAAACTATTTCTCGAGTTAGTGGTAAGACATATTTTTTGTAAAAATAAAACTCGGTTTTTTTTAAGGAGAAGTCGTGTTGTCAACTCTCATGATATTATGTTATTATCACATTAATAATTCTATATTATTTACCTATAAACAAATTAACCTGTGTGCTTTTGGAGAACTGAATAGCTTCCCATTGTTATAGAAATTTTGTTTGTGCGCTTTTGGAAAACGTGTGTCAATCAATATACATATAATGAAGTGTATAATGAAGCTAGAAAATACATTACAAGTTAATTTCCATATCATGGGAATCCTCATTTTTCTTGAGAATATTGGAATAGAAACTGTCAAAGTTATTTCATTTTTTGTGATGTAAATATTGGTGTTAATTCCTTTTTGGTAACTCTATGACAGTAGCGCTCGCTTTTATAATTTTAGCTAATATGTAATCATAATTTTCAAATTATTCGTTCCTTCAATGGTTCCAATTAGTTTCATCTTAATTATTATGATTTTTGACCCTCATTTATATTTTTCATTGAAACAATCTATAGATTGATTTTGGTCCTAAAGGAATAACAAGAATTTGATAAAACTATAAAGGTAGACCTAAGAATTTTTTATGTCCACTTTGAAGGATTCATATGAAGAGTCCGAATATTTGTTTTGGTTAGCTTAATTTAAGATCACCAAATTCACAAATTCAGTTCAAAAATCGCTTACTAATAGAAAGAAAAAAAAAAGCAGATAAAAGAATTATGCTCATTAGACATCATTTTTCTTAAAGATTTTATTTCACCAAGTGGCCAACAGTTGTAACAAAAAAACCAGAATGGAAGAGGTAAAATTTGGTTCAAAACGCATTCATATCATGAGCCTTAATGACGAGTAATTTTGCAAATTAAGTAGAGACCATTTAACTTCTCAACACAATGTTACGACAACTTTAACTTCTCAACGCAAAACTTTGACATAGAGAATCCTTTTAATTGCTAGATAATGATTGCATTTGACAAACCCTTCATTAAATTATCAAAATTCTGTTCACTTATTATTGTAGGCAACACCAACTTTAGCTGCTGCATATTCTATATCACGAGCTGTTAAGATACCTGTCATGTGTTCATCCGGGCCAAGTGCTGTAACAGCACCTATGGCTATCACTGCTGGAGCTTCTGGCGTGGTAAAGATTTCCTCCCAATAATTTTTTTATTGTAAATTAGAAATCATAATGATAAACTTACTATACCTTTCTGGTGGCAAGTTATTGATCATTGACTGGTTCGATGTATTTCGGAATCGCAGGGTGTTGGCTCTGCAGTTAACAAACTAAATGACGTGGTGGCCATGATTGCTGAAGTTAGAAGCATTGCTGATTCATTGAAGACATCCCTTCCGATACACACTACACATGAAGTCTAACTCATTTCCAGTAGTTCAATATATGTAAGAAATAGCTTAAGGTGGTTTAGGTAGTGAATAAAACATGTGAAGAAAATCTGGACCCTTCCTTAAAAATAAGAACTACTAGGATCCATCTTTTTTCCTCCTTTTCTATTTTAGACTTCTGTTTTAATTGTAGTTTGTGTCTTTGTATGGCTGTTGAAATCACACTGTCAAAGAACTAAAATGATTAGTGAGCTATTTGGGGGTTTTGCTTCTTAATGAATGGAATTTGCCAGTTGAGTGAAATTGTGCATGTTATTCTTTTGCCAAAGTAGTGCATGTATGAAACAGACATGTGCTTTGTTACACTAAGCATTCACCTTCTACCAAAAAAAAAAACACTAAGCATTTGTTCATGTTGATTTAAGATCATTCGGTTCACATTTGATCTTTACTAAATAGTAACTTTTAAACAATCTTCACCATTGATTTGAAATAAAACAACCAAGATCAATAATTATGTCACAAATTTATATGAATCCAAAGAGAAGTGTTATTTGAACGACCAATTTGGTGACAACTTATTTGACAACCATATTTTACAAAGAAAAAAGTGGTATTGGCACGAAAACCATATCAATAGAGAGATAAAGTAAAAAGTAATGTGAGTATGAGAGAGAAAGTTGTTGCAAAAGTTGTCACTAAATGGATGTTTAAATATCATTTCTCAAATCCAAATCCAGTTTTTTAACGTTTATGTAGCAACAATTTAGGCCACATTTGATTACAATTGTGTGAAATAATTAGGATTGTGGTGTGATTTGAAATTTCATCATTGTTTGAATGGAATGATCATTTCTCAAATACCAATAAAACCATAGATGAGAAGCAACAAAAGCAATTTGTTTTTTATCTTCCTTATGGGACCATAGCTTTATGATTTGTTTAATTTTATCTTTTATATGACCATTACCTAATTGAAATTTCATTGTTGCTTATATTGGTGAGTGTAGGTTCTGATGGCCAATTTGAGAGAAGAAACAAATGTGAAAGAAACCTATGAAGAATGGATGGGTTCGGAAGGAGCATGGATCTGTGACTACAGTTTTCATATTAATCCTTACATTTGAATAAGTTTATGAAATGCAAATTATTATTAATTAGTCTTTCAATCATATTTACATTACCTACTCCTTGTCCCCTATCCAAATTTGGTCGGTGCTCCTTGTGTATATAGTCCAAGTAAAAGAGTATGTACCTTTTGGAAAAATAAACAAATGCACTAATTCTGCTTGATGCATATATTTTTTAGAGAAAGAATTGAAAATGTAGTTGTTATTTCTTTGAAGGGAATCATAAAGTAGGGAAATTTATCTAAATTAAAAATTTTGGTTTGTGCGGCTTTGATTTTCACATTTATGAAGGCCAGCAATTTTCCGTAATTTGAACATTTCTCCTTCAGAGCTAAATTTTTGAAAAAATATGTTATTCAACCCGTGCGAAGATTACTTTGACTAATTGGAATTTCTCTCCCAAAGTTATCATAATCTTTCTTTTCTTTGACAAAATCTTATTATGTTTTCTTTCTATTGAACCTAAATTGAGGGAAAGGAAAGAAAGGAACAGAAGAACGTTATTGAACCCTAAGAAAATGTTATTGAACTCATAAGAGTGGTGTTGAACAGAATAATGTTCTTCAAAAACCCTTTTTTCAAATAAATAAAAGTTCAGAAAGTTAAAATCAAAAAAGGATAGGTGCAGAGACTCAATGGAAGTTGTTCTAACAAATGGAGTTGACAACATTTACTCTTTCAATGGAATAATATTGATTGATCAAATCAGTCACTCCACCATAGTCTGATGGATCTTTTGAATAACGGATTAATCAGACGAGAATAAAGATAGAGTCTCATTCTACATGTCAATACCGACATTAATGAAATTTTTAGTAAGAGGAAAATCCGTCGACTTTAGAAATCGTGAGGGTTCAAGTCCCTCTATCCCCAAAAGCCCATTTAATTCGCTAAATTTTTATCCTATATCCTTTTTTTTAATTAAAATTCAAAACAAAAAGTATTTATTTTTATTTAGTTGATATAGACTCAAGTAATTTCCTAAAATTAGGGTGGTGTGTCAAGAATGGTCAGGATAGCTCAGCCGGTAGAGCAGAGGACTAAAAATCCTCGTGTCACCAGTTCAAATCTGGTTCCCGGCGATTCATTTCTATGAGTATCTATTCCCAAATTTTAATAAATTTGTTAATAGATACATATTTTTTAGTGGTCTTGATCATCATACATAATTTATCTAGGCGTACGGAGATATACTCTTTCTAGATCATCATACATAATTTATCTAGGCGTACGGAGATATACTCTTTCTAGCTAAAGAATGAATAGATGTATATTCTAGGTATAGAAAGTTAGTCTGAAAATGAATGATTCCATTTTGTTTCGATTTTTTCTGCGCTCCAAAAAGAATGTTAATATTTCAACAATATTCAAATCGTAAAATTACTTGGTTGAAAGGCCAAAAAGTTTAATCTAGGGAAGTTCAGAGGTGAGAATAGTCAAAATTTATCTGAGATACATTATCAAAAAATTCGAGTCTCCTAGATTGCTTCTTTATGATGAAGGGATTAACTATGTCACACACTTTGGCATGGATGAGATAGGGGTGTACATGGGTAATGGAATCAAAATTGCTAAAGAGTTTGGATTTTTGGTTCCAACCAAGATTAGGCTCGACTACGAGGCAACAAGAATATGTATAAGTTGACACAACTAGGACCATTTCACATTCCAAATGTTTTCCCCGTGCGAGTTAAAGAAGAACCTATTGAAATTATTTCAGACGATGACACTGACACTGAACAAACGAATGGTAAGGATGAAGCAGGAACTGAAAATGAAATTCAGCCAAATGTAGGTGCTGTCAACAATTTGCAAAGAACTAATGCGGTGCATTATCATCACTTTCAGAAGAATGTGACAGCAGCTTTGGCCTTCATTGAAAGACCCCAAGCCTTGGTATGTAAAAAGCTATTTTTAATAAATCTAGCATCATCTGCTATTGTGAAATAAATATTTCAATCTATATTATTCTGTTTTTCTCCAATATATTTCTATATATTCTACAAAAAATAAAGTTATGAAAACTTGCTGACTATCAAAAAATGCAGACAAATGTAGCAAATGAATAAAACAATTGAAAAGAGATAACATACCACATATCCTCTGTTGTTACATTAGATTTAGATGGTGTTATAACTGTAATATATTAGCGTCTCACAACATCAGCCTTAAAGAAGTAGTTTCTGCTCAAGCTATCTATGTGCTTTTACACTTTCATTTTTGATTTCATATAGCATTTTCCTAATCAAATATCCAAAAGAGTCTTGAAGAGGAAGTATCTAAGGATGACTTTAGAGGATGTAGAGACACACAAGACATATAATTGCAAGGTAACAACTGCTGGCAGGGGGGAATGCTGAGAAATCTTTGGGTGGTGAATGATCTAACTTCGTCAGAGACCACGACTTACAAGAGAGTGACAGGTTGATCTTTGATTTGGAAGATCCACCAACAAAAATGTATGTCAGACACATCCGCGGCCAGTAAACAATGAAAGGTAGTGCTTACTTTTGGGAGTTTTGGAAATTTAACTTTGTATTCCATCAAACACAACTACTTCAAAATCTATGTTGTATAACTTTTGTTTTGGTTTCTTTTATGGTAGACCTATCTAGGATTTGGTATGTTATGGATCATGGCTTTTTATATTTATATGCATGTAATATCTATGTTCGCAATCAGTTCACTTTTAAGCGTTAACAAATGTGTTTGCCAACAAAATTATCCGAAAAAAAGCAATCCACCCCGTGCGAAGCACGGGCTGATAACTAGTATACATGAAAATTCAAAAACCAACTAATAAGTTTTATTGGACATTTTTCTAATAATTACAAATTTACCCTTCAAATCTATAACTAATCTAAAAAGAAATGTCCCTTGAAATTACCATTTTGTCCCTAGGAGGGGCATTTTGGTAATTCAATTATTGGAGGGTTTTTTTTTTTGAATGTTGGCCTATGAATTTCCATTTTTGCCCCTAACCAATTTTTTTTAATTATTTTCTAATTTTTATATTTTTAATAACTTTTAATTATTTTTCAATTTTTTCTCCCAAATTCAGTTGCTTCTACATTGCCGTTGTGGGAGATTAAGGTATCGTTTGACCCGACTTTTTTCAAACTTCTCTACATTTTTAAGGAGAAGTTAGGCCTATGAATTTCCATTTTTACCCCCAACCAATTTTTTTTTAATTATTTTCTAATTTTTATATTTTTAATAACTTTTAATTATTTTCCAATTTTTATATTTTTAACTATTTTTCAATTTTTTCTCCCAAATTCAGTTGCTTCTACATTGCCGTTGTGGGAGATTAAGGTATCGTTTGACCCGACATTTTTCAAACTTCTCTACATTTTTAAGGAGAGTAAACAACTACATTTAAAAAGTTGGTAGTAAGAAACATATATGTGACTTTATGTTCTCTTTGTCAAATACTGACTTCATATTGACTTTTAAATTAACAAATAATTATATTCAACGGATGAATATAACTATTAATTTTAAAGTATATATGTGACTTTATGTCTCTTTGTCAAATACTGACTTGAAAGCTTATGATAAAAGATTTTATTTTCCTCAATTTACATTGTTATAAGAATACCATATATGTGCCAAACAAAGTCATGGTATCTACTTTTAGCTATACTCATGTGGAGTTTGAACAAACAAGTTAATCTTATACCTCCAAGCATCAAACATTTGCAATTCGACCGATTTGCCAAAAATGGTAAAGGTTTATTATGCTTATATATACGAAATGGATGTCATTAATTTCTTACCAGAGATTGCTTCCTGGGGATATTATAGAAACAAATTGTTCAATGTTATTTTAGGTTTATACACAAATTTGGCACGTCAAAGTTGTCTTAGAAATTTACTACGTGCTACTCCTTTTTTGTTCAAATTGGTAGTTCCATTGATTGTCCTTCCCGTTTCATTATTGTCTTGCAGGTTTTCTATTACACTGGCTGCATCATTAGTTGCACACCACGGAGCAACATTCGTGGCTGCATTTCAAGTCTGTCTACAGGTTTGGTTGGCAGTGTCCCTTCTTGCGGATGGTCTGGCTGTTGTCGGGCAGGTGAGATATAATTCAATACTCTCTCGGCTTCTTTTAGTCTGCTAAAAGTCTGTCTTTTGATCTAGACAAGCTGATAAATAAATATAATGTTTTCAAAAGAAACTGCTAAAAGTCTTGGTTATAGTTTGATTTTGATCTACTTACTATTAGGTTATCCCCAACACTAACTGTTTTGTGTTATTCGTTGTCCCATGTCTGTCTTTCTGAGTTGTTGGGCAACTCAAAGAGAATTATAAATTATGTCAGCGTCAGTCTTCCCCTCCTCAGTTTGGTCTGAGAAGTCTTACGCGGGCATTTTGGTAATTCAATTATTGGAGGGTTTTTTTTTTTGAATGTTGGCCTATGAATTTCCATTTTTGCCCCTAACCAATTTTTTTTAATTATTTTCTAATTTTTATATTTTTAATAACTTTTAATTATTTTTCAATTTTTTCTCCCAAATTCAGTTGCTTCTACATTGCCGTTGTGGGAGATTAAGGTATCGTTTGACCCGACTTTTTTCAAACTTCTCTACATTTTTAAGGAGAAGTTAGGCCTATGAATTTCCATTTTTACCCCCAACCAATTTTTTTTTAATTATTTTCTAATTTTTATATTTTTAATAACTTTTAATTATTTTCCAATTTTTATATTTTTAACTATTTTTCAATTTTTTATCCCAAATTCAGTTGCTTCTACATTGCCGTTGTGGGAGATTAAGGTATCGTTTGACCCGACATTTTTTAAACTTCTCTACATTTTTAAGGAGAGTAAACAACTACATTTAAAAAGTTGGTAGTAAGAAACATATATGTGACTTTATGTTCTCTTTGTCAAATACTGACTTCTTATTGACTTTTAAATTAACAAATAATTATATTCAACGGATGAATATAACTATTAATTTTAAAGTATATATGTGACTTTATGTCTCTTTGTCAAATACTGACTTGAAAGCTTATGATAAAAGATTTTATTTTCCTCAATTTACATTGTTATAAGAATACCATATATGTGCCAAACAAAGTCATGGTATCTACTTTTAGCTATACTCATGTGGAGTTTGAACAAACAAGTTAATCTTATACCTTCAAGCATCAAACATTTGCAATTCGACCGATTTGCCAAAAATGGTAAAGGTTTATTATGCTTATATATACGAAATGGATGTCATTAATTTCTTACCAGAGATTGCTTCCTGGGGATATTATAGAAACAAATTGTTAAATGTTATTTTAGGTTTATACACAAATTTGGCACGTCAAAGTTGTCTTAGAAATTTACTACGTGCTACTCCTTTTTTGTTCAAATTGGTAGTTCCATTGATTGTCCTTCCCGTTTCATTATTGTCTTGCAGGTTTTCTATTACACTGGTTGCATCATTAGTTGCACACCATGGAGCAACATTCGTGGCTGCATTTCAAGTCTGTCTGCAGGTTTGTTTGGCAGTGTCCCTTCTTGCGGATGGTCTGGCTGTTGTCGGGCAGGTGAGATATAATTCATTACTCTCTCGGCTTCTTTTAGTCTGCTAAAAGTCTGTCTTTTGATCTAGACAAGCTGATAAATAAATATAATGTTTTCAAAAGAAACTGCTAAAAGTCTTGGTTATAGTTTGATTTTGATCTACTTACTATTAGGTTATCCCCAACACTAACTGTTTTGTGTTATTCGTTGTCCCATGTCTGTCTTTCTGAGTTGTTGGGCAACTCAAAGAGAATTATAAATTATGTCAGCGCCAGTCTTCCCCTCTTCAGTTTGGTCTGAGAAGTCTTACGTTAATATTCCACCTATTTTTTCACTCAAAATAACACCTACCTGTTGAGGAGGGGGGGTTGAGGTTTGGAGAGAATTTAAGTTTGTGGGAACTCGGGATTAGGCATGAAACAATAATCTTGCTGAAAGAAAAATAGGGAAAGGGTGTGAAATTACTTGATGTGTGGTGGAAAGCAAGTTTTAGACTTCCGCCGGAAGTAACTTTTAATTTTTGCATGATAAGACGGGTCTTTTCCAGTAATTGAACACCTATTTTTCTATATTCTACAATAGTAAACTAGATGCTCTATAATTATAAATTAATTGTCAGTTTATTCAGTTCTAAATTATATCATTGGCTAAGTGTATTTCTCAAATGAGAATAAATCATAGATTGTATAAACTTTGTTGTGATGGTTAACATCAGAAACCATAGCTTGCAACATATTTGGGAAAGATTAAAAGTTTGGATATATCTGATAATGTGATATGGTGAAATGATTTATATACGTTGAAACTGAAAGGCAAAATGATATAAATCAAGTAGCGAGGCATTCAACTATCTGTCTAATTCAGAAGTTTGTTCACCTAAAAGGACTGGATACTAAATTGCAGTTAATATCTACCTTTGTTGTAGATCATGTGAAAGGATTTATATACGTGGTACTAAATTGCAGTTAATATCTGCCTTTGCTAGGGGTGGCAAAAATACCCATGCCCACGGGTACCCGTGGGTAAAATCCGTACGGGCACGGAGAGGGTAGCTACACGGGTATCCACGGGTATAATAAATGGGTATTTGACTACCCATTATTATATGGACACAGACACGGATTGGATTGTATCCATACCCACGGGTACCCATACCCGATAATAAATTAAGTAAATTACTAATATATCTTTATATATCATATCTTATTACTTAAAGTCGGTACCTTATTGAAGAAAATTTTACCACCCACCTAAAAATCGTCAATAATAACCTATTTTTATTTTAAATTTTTTTAATTCATCTTATTAAGTTCACCGTTTTCACTTCATTCACATCATAAAACATATAGATTATATAAGAATCATGAATTTTCTATGAATTATGTATGATTTATGAAATTTGAGTGGATTATATATAGATGTTTAAAAGTTGAAGTTTTTTGGTAATTAAAAAAAGTTATTATTTGTACAAAAAAATAAATAAATTCAAAACTCCATGGGTACCCATGGATACCTCAATACCCACGGGTGCCCGTATAGTGGGTACCCACGAGGATACGGGGCGGGCACGGGTATCATATTTATCCAACGGGGCGGGGACGAGTATCATATTATCCGTACCCATGGGTATCCATTGACATCCCTAGCCTTTGTTGTAGATCATGTGAAAAGATTTATATACGTTGAAGCTAAAACACAAAATGATAAAAATCAGGTAGAGAGGCTTTCAACTATCTGTCTGATGCAGAAGTTTGTTCACCTGAAAGAACTGGATACTAAATTGCAGTTAATATCTGCCTTTGCTGTAGATCATGTGAAAGGATTTATATACGTTGAAGCTGAAAGTCAAAATGATATAAATCAGGTAGCTTTGGTAATAGGATTTTCATTGGTTTATAGATAGATATCAATTATTACTGGAAAAGTGTTTCTACCGATGACTAAATATGTTTTCATTTGTTACTCGTGATCAAGTCATTTTGAAGATTTAATTTTGTAATCCGTAATGCAAGAGTACTCTAAATATTGTATTATGGTTTATAATTATATGTCATTTCGTAATCTATCCTTCCAATATAATATTTTGTCAAATACGTTACTGAACCCCCGTGCGAAGCACGAGTTTGTAACTAGTTTAAATTTAAAAACATATAACACAATTTTTTAAATATGTCTATATAACATAGATATTATAGAGTATAAAATAAAAAATTATACCTAAAAAAGAAAACATAATTAAAAAATGGATATAAACACGTTTGAGTCCGTCTTTTCGGTAGAAAAACGAGCAACAATAAATTTCAAACTTTTTGTTTAGTTTTTTTTTGTTTAGCCCACACCAAAGACCTTTCAACATCTTAATGTCCATACTTAAATTACAAGCTTGCGTTATAAAGCTCGATAATAAATCTCAAACTTTATTGACAAAAGAAAGGAAGCTATCTCATGAGTGGAAATGGCTCTTGCACACAATAGAAGCATAGCTACCCGAGATCACACCAAAAGGGGGGAAAAGGTTCATCATATCATATACTACCTCCGTCCCGATATAATTGACCTACTTTGGTTTTTCACACAGATTAAGAAAAGTTTATAAATAAAGGGGAAAGTGGAATATATTGTATTGGGAATGATAAAAGTAGTATTATTTAGTGTTATATTGTATTGGGAATGATGAAAGTTGTATTGAAAATTGAAATGGGTCAGTTATTTTGAGACACTTTTTTTAGAAAATGGGTCAGTTATTCCGGGACGGAGGGAATATAAATTAATACAAATATAGAGCCTCTAGATTTATAGATTATAATTTAATACAAAGATTGAGTCTTTAGATTTATAGATACTTTGACTATAAGGAATTAGGAAAGTATAAAAGTGATTCTTTGATGTCATGATTGATTTGGTCACACAGTGTACTTAAGCAGCTTATTTGCCGCTTGTTCAGGTGACATCCTTTGGTTCAAGACACAATTATTCAAGAGAAACTCTTGTGTGAACCAGGATCAAGAAATTTGGTTTGGTCACACATAGAGTTTTTGCCTTATCTCTCTCTTCACAAATAAACAAATACTTTCCATTTTCTCTCTCTTCTCTCTTCTCTCTCTTCTTTCTTTGGTTGTGACCAAAGAAAATTTCTTGGTTCTAGACCACCTAAGAATTTCTCATTATTCAAACTGAAATTCCTGTAAGAAATCATAATTAAATTATTGTATTAGTTTTTTAGTCATCCCAAGGTGTTGACCGCACGGGTGGCGGAACTAAAAGGGTCATCAATTGAATAGAGTATAACCTTTTGCTGTCAATGGAAGCATAGGTAGGCCTAATCACAGGACACTGCCAAGTAGGGAACTTTAAAAACCCAGAGAACCCGAAACGAAAAAACCGAACCGTGACTAACAATTCACAAGCCGAACTATTCAGTTAGTAAACTATCGGAACAATTCGGTTCAGTTGTTTATGTTTTAAAATAGTCCAAGTAATAGTCATGGTTTGGTTTGGTACCACATGACCAGTGCCCTAAACCTATATAATCGTCGAGTTCAATTTGGTTTGAAACGAATCATTAACAATTCAGTTTAGTTTTCTAAATTGTGGTGATGATTCGGTTCGTTTTATTCTAAATACCAAACGATGAACCACCGTCCTACATAGACAACTATCATATATGCTTGAACACACATTTTTCCATTTATTTAACGAGAATGATGTTTGAACTACCTGTGTTACAATGTGAGTGTAAATGTGATATATTTACAATAGTGATATTTGGCCACTTCTAACTCCCTAACACCCATTTAACACATCATTTTCTATCTATCTTGCTTTCTATCATATCACCGATCTATTATATCGGTCTCTCTATTTCTTTCACTCTTGAAGTTATTTAATGGAATCATGAGTGCATAACACATTTTCCATTTAATAATGGCTACTTTATGTTTAAGAGAAGCTAATTTCTGCAAACCTCAATTAAGTTTGCCTGTATGGCATTAGTTCTCGGTGATAAGGATTTCTTCAAATCCCAGTTTCTCATTTCATATCCAAATTAGAGTTCTACTCTAATGTTCATCTTAAAGTAGGTTAAAGGGTGTAATCTACATAGCTGTAGGTAATACAAAATTTGATTGTTGCTACTATTTTGCGGCAATCCTCAAGTTATATGTTCCTCAATATAGCCACGATTTTCCACTTTGGTAAACACAAGTTTTTTGGTTTTTTATTTTTGTAATTCAAAGATATCCTATGCGTGCAACTGTAGAGACCAACCCTTGAGGTAATTAAGATCTATTTAAGTGGTGGATTTCTCACAAAAATGTTTTTTTCATAGTCACCGACAATGGATCAAATAGTTAAGAGGTCTAAGTATCTACCACTTGTACGACACATAGGTCAATTTATGCATCTCCATACCAACTGAGCTAAGCTCACAATGACAAAAATTATCCCAAGCTATATACAAAACCTTGTTAGCTACATCAATTGAATTATTTTAAATACGATATATGTAAAAAATTGAATATCATAAAAGCACTTGATTTTTTAGATCCTGCATGTATGGTACGCAAATAAAGTGATATTTTACGGTTGAAACATGCCTGTTGGAAATTAGGCACACATGTATATAATACCATTTATAAATCAAAGCAAGTATATCAAATTGTTCGATATATACAAAATTAACAAGATATTCTTCACAAAATAAAAATCACAACAATCAACTTTTTTGTTTAGTTTTCCTTTTAGTTGTTCTAGTCACAACCAAGGTGAAACTTGCCTTCATTGTCAATGATACTATAAGGAAAGCAACATACAAGAAAAGGAAGAAGGGTCTATTGAAGATTGATGGACTAAACACTCTTTGTGGAATTGAAGTTTGTGCTATAGTTTATGGTCCTTATGAACCGCAACATGAGATGTGGCCATCCCCTTGGGGTCCAAAAGGTACTCTCGAAATTCAGGACAATACCTGAAATAGAACAAAGCAGGAAGATGATGAATCAAGAGACTTTCATGAAACAAAGGGTGGTGAAGGCTAAAGAGCAAGTGAAGAAGCAAACCAATGAATCACTGATATATTATGCAATTTTTGAAGTTTATACCTTGAACCTAATTTTGCAGGACTTTTGTTTGAGGAGAAGCAAAAGTTCTAAATTGAGGAGAGTTGGTAAGTTTCAAATTAAGTTAATTTACTTATGTACTTCATGAACTCTTGCTTTAGTGGCGGCCCCCTTAGGCCGGTTCTGTATATATTGTTGGTAATTTACACAGAAATTTCTATAAAATATCGTTGATAATCTACACGCGTTAGCGTAATAAAAAGAGCGGAAAGACAAACACGTAAGTGTCTGTTTTTTCGCTAAAATAAAATGAGTACACAATCGATCAAGGAAAGACATTAGAGAACTAACCGATAAGACTTAATCGCGATAGAGCTTGTCAATTCATTGTTTTACTAATATTCTACCAATCAACTACCAACCATATGTTCATGACCTTAAACTTTTAACAAAGCGGTTTATTTACCAAATTCCTATGAATCTATAATTGTAAATCTTTTCTTTTTGTGGTGGCCGGGATTTGAACCTCAAACCTTGTATATTTTATGCATTGTTCATATCAACTGAGTTAAGCTCACGAGGACCTATAATTGTAAATCTTTGATACTCCTGAAGACACTTATCACAGTATTGCTCATTTTTTTAGTGAGTTAAATCGACAAGACCGACTTGAGTGGTGATCGGTCAAACAAAATCTACCAATTTTTCAACCCATAGTATGCAACATGCAACTCCCCGCTCTCATGCATAGGACAAAAAAGTACAAAACGCACAATAATTACCCAATTTAAGACAACTAAAGAACCGTGGGGAGTTAACGTCATTTTTCTACCTCAACTCAACTCAACTCTCTTAGGGAAAACAACAAACCGCGTCATTTTCAACCCTTTGTGTGATTGAATTGAAAGAGAGAAAGCAGAGTTAACGTCTTTTGTCCTCCACGCAGCTTAAAACAAGCAGTGGCAAATACACACACACCCCTCCACACGTTTTCACACCCCCTCATATTTTATATTCCTTTTCAAGTCTACAACAAAAACCTCTTTCAAGTTTTACATCACTTCTTTTCAGCTCCAAATCAAAACCTTCTTTCTTTCCCATCCATCCATGTCTCACATTAACAGCACAACCTAGATAGTGTGTGAGTATTTAGAAAAAAATAAAACGAGTTTCATAGGATAACTTCACGAGATGATGAATGAATAAGGCAAAAGATCAAGAAAAAAAATGTGTTGAGAAGGTAATAGTGCTAACTAAGAGAGCTTATTTCATGCTTGCTTCACGCAAACACCTAACTGTTGAGGTTAAGCCTTTGCTTCATCTCGTGGCTTTAAAGCTTTCTTCTAACCATTTTTAAATCCTTCATTAAAATATATTAATCTCACCAAACCCTTATATTTATAGAATCATTCTCTTCTTCTCCTTCTCTCTCTCTTTTTTCCTCTTGTTCTCCCTCCTCTTTCTCAATGCTATGAATCCCACAAACCCTAGTTTCTTAACCTAGGAAATAATTACTCCTTCTCATAAAAATTTATGTTATTATTGGTCTTGCCCTAGCCAGTTAATCATAAAGAAGAAAAAAAAAAGAGTGATAGCTACAACAATTTTTTTAAGATGAGTATAAACTCAGGTTGTAGCGGTAGTGGTTGCAGTGGCGGTGGTGGAAACGGCGGTGCTTGTGGCCCTTGTGGCGCATGCAAGTTTTTGAGAAGGAAGTGTATCCCGGGATGTATTTTTGCGCCTTACTTCGATTCGGAGCAAGGCGCTTCACATTTCGCAGCGGTTCACAAGGTTTTTGGGGCTAGTAACGTTTCAAAGTTGCTACAAAATGTTCCGGTACACAAGCGTCTTGATGCGGTTATCACCATTTGTTATGAAGCTCAAGCAAGGTTGAGAGATCCCGTCTTTGGTTGTGTTGCTCATATCTTTACTCTTCAGCAACAGGTAATTAGTACTAATTAATTACAACATTAATTTAATTGATTAATTACTTAATTATTGGTTCATATTGATCATGCTATATTCTAGATAAGGATAAAGATGTTTTTTATTTTCTTTTTGCTTCTTTAGTTGTCCTATCCCTAGTATATATCCTTTCTCTCTAAGCTTTTCCAGCTATTATAGCTAGCTAGCTTCTAGGTGAAAATTTAGAATGTGTTCAGATCTTTGTGACTTTCCCTTTCTTTTTCTTGTCTTGACTTGGAATGAGACCATAAAAAAAAGATGTTTAGATTAGAAACCACAAAAACTATTTGGAAAAACTCAAATTTCATATTGATAAGGTAGAAGATTTTTTTATAAAAAGTTCATAACAAAATGACACTCTAACCTTGTAAGTTTTTTTGAAACGGACAATGTTGATATTGTTATAGTTAGTAATTTTTAGCGGTATGCAAGGATTGATGATCAAACACTCGACCTTTTTATCATTCCGCTCCGTAAATTACTCATCATATCCACCAAGCCACATTGTAAGTTTGTTTTCCAAGGATGTTTATGGCTTAATCCAAAATCAAAGATACCCACCCATCTTCAAAATAAAAAAACTTATATATAACTAATGATCGGATCATATTTAACTTGAGTTTTTTATGCTCATTTTACAACACCTTACATTTTTACAAGCAAGAAAATCAAGTAAACGATTTTTTATGGAAAGATGAAACTAAAAGGTTAAGTAGTATACTCCAATATTCATCAACAAACTCTTATTACATGCAATGTTAGTAGTATACTTTTTCTTGGTCGAAAAAGTAGTTTGCTTTATGCCTTCCAAAAGAGGAACAAAAGTTGGGTTTGAGTCTTTTGGGGAAAGAGGAAAACAAGGTATAGGTCCTGCAAAGAGCCATGGAACAAAGGGGACAGTTTCTATACATTCTACTGAAATCCACAAAGCTTAATTGATTAAGAAGTGATATGGTCGGCGGTTACACATATGTATGGAGAACTAATACTAGTAATCTATGGATTCAACCATTAACATCATTGGTCTTAGTTTTTGCTGGTTTTAGGGGAAATGGTCGGTTAGTTTCTTGGGCTTTGGATATTTTCATAGGTGCATGTACGTTTTTTCTGTCCCTATCTTCTCATATAGAAACACCTTAATTTAAAGAAAATAAGTACTACTCCTATCACTATATAGCAATCCCACCCATCTTGTTATATTTTTTAAAATAGAGGTGATCTTTTGTAGAAAAGTTAAGACACCATCAAACCGGCAATCTGCCCTAAATTGTGGTCTTTCTTGTTATTGTTTTTGGCATATTTAAGAATTTACTAGTACTTGAGAAACTTGGCTTGTTTTGGCAAATTGATTAATTATTTGGAAGAGATAACTTCTAAACGTTGAGATTAACTAGCTAGGTTTATTCTACCATAGCCTTTCCTGCTTTATGTTGACCACATTGTTGGATATTGTTTGAGCATTTAAGTAAACAAATAAGACAATCTAAGTAATATTTTAAGAAGTATACGTTGAACACATGAATAGTAAATGTTACTACTATATTGGAGTATATTGGAGTAATACTAGTATTTTGTTTGTCAGGTAGGATAGTTACTAGAAATTCGTATCTTAATGTGAATAAATTGGGTGTTTGAGTTCAATACTTGGCCCTACGTGTTTGTAATCCCTATGCCCTCAAATAATTGGTCAATGTCAAAAATCCTGATTTAAAAAATATATACTCCATTAATCAATATCAACATGTACTTATTTTTAAATGATTGATTAGTCTAATTATTTTGATTTGTTTTATATCCCAAAATGACTTTGGTTCCTTCAACCTCGAGATGTTAGTTTTCAAAGTCATGCTTTCATACTTGTCATGCGATTCACTTTCATGAAGCAAAACATTTTGGTGTTGTTCAAGGTCCTATAATAGACCCATGTAAAAGCGCAGACCCTTTGCTTTAAGTCTTTAATTAATCTTGTCCACCTCTAATAACAGTGTTTCTTAGTCATGAACCAGTTTATAGTTCTCATTTTTCATCAAGACAAACATCTATTATTAGTTTTTTTTAATGCTAACGACTGCTCTTAATTAGGGCATTAGTTATAGTACTAATTAAAAGTAGTAAGACTATATATATTTGTGTAATTATTGCATTGACAAAAAAAAACAAATTGTACTTCCAATCCATTTTTTTTTCTTAATTGCAGTTTTGGTTCCCTATTTATATCTTTTTGTGGAATTGGTCTCCCTATTTTAAAATTCGACAGTTTTGGTTCCTCCATCATATTTTCTAACTAAAAAAATGCGATGTGATAAGTTTTAAATGTCTTGATATATGATCTAAAGATAATAAAATATAAAACATCAATGAAATCATAAGAAAATTCATTTGAAAACTTCATTTAAAACATGTTATATCACCATATTTTAAACAAAATATTAGAAAGAGGTACCAAAACTGTCGAATTTTAAAATAGGGGACCAATTTTGTAAAATAGTGAAAATAGGGGGACCAAAACTGCAATTAAGCCAATTTTTTTAGTAGAATCCTTAAACAATACTCTTAAGACACTTGTTAGCAAAACCTTTAGTTTATACCAACGGCTAAAGTCTATGTAAACACCCTTATTTTATAACTGTCAAAATGGCAGAGGCAAACCCAACCAAGTCCGTTCAAAAATTTAGAACTTTGATGAGCAACACTTCAATTATTTATTTCAAAAATATATATTATTTATTTCAATTTTCTTCAATATTTTGACACTTATGTATGTTTGCCCAAATTAAAATGATTTGGGGTTATGGCGTTATGCCCAAACAAGTCTTACTCAAACTTTGAGTATCAAATTTTGAACACAAGTTATAAGAGCAGGGGCGGACCTGAGCAGGGCAGGGTGTGGCAATAGCCACACCAGCCCAGGTCCTATTTTTTATGATTTCTGCTCTTCCTTCTGCACTTTTCGCTCGAACCAAACTGTTTTGCCGAAAATACCCCTGCGTGAGTTAACTCACGCGGGATTATATTTAAAAGAGAAATGATATTTGTACAACCACTTTGTGACAACTTTTTAACAACTTTTTCTCTCATATGCACATGATATTGTTATCATCTCTCTTCATTTTTCTCTCTCCATTGTTTTTGACCAATAAGAAGAGAGAAATACTAGGTTGTCACCAAAGTTGTCAATAAATCGATGTACACATATCATTGCTCTGTTAAAAAAAGAGAAAAACATGTACAAGAGGGGACCAAACCAAAACCCTCAAAAGGAAACAAAAAACGAGATAAAATAAGAAAGAAAATAACCAAATAAGAAAAGTGGCCATAAAGAAAAGGTTATGCTCAACCACCCTTGGGTTCACCCGTGGAGCGAGTGTTATAGAAATTGGCTTTGTTGGCTCGTTTCTTCTGCTTCTTCGTAAGATAAGGCGTAAACGGTTCTTCTGAAGCATCTTTCTCTTTAGCCCTTATTTGTCGAAGCAATTCAATGTCCTTCTGCATCACCGGGCAGCGGTGCAGGAGGAACCGCCGTTTTCTTAGTAGCTATATGGGTCTCCGGCACATTTCCCACCCCAACGACATTGAAAAGATACAAAAGGAAATATACGAGTGGTTAAAAGCAACTGTTGTGACTGCTAGTACTACTAGTATTATTGTTGTAAAATAATACATGCTTTCCATGTTCATATTATGTGACCTAAAATTAATATTTCTTTTTTGTTTCATAGGTGATGAGTTTACAAGCAGAACTCTCCTACTTACAAGGCCACCTAGCTACATATGAAGTACCTCAACCACCAACACCTCCACCACAAGCACTTCCAATGGTCTCACTAGCCAACCTCCCATTAGCCCCTTCTTCAGCCATGCCAGATACATATGACTTGTCTTCACTATATGAAGTACCCCAAACTTCATCATGGGTCATGCAACAAAGACCCAATGAGCCCCGCCAATATTTGGGTAGTGGCACATCATCCACTAGCAATAATGGTGGTGATCTTCAAGCATTGGCTAGAGAGCTTTTGCATAGATATGGATCTATTCCTCATGTTGCATGCTCTGATGCCCCATCATCTCATTCTCTTTCCAAATGAACAATCTTTGATCTAATCAACTAATCTTTGCCTTAGTTGATATATTGATGCCAGGAAGGGATCTAGAATTTTCAATGTTGAGAAAGTAATTATATTCATGGTTATAATTTATATCTTCTTTTAAATATATAATATATGTTTCTTTATATCTTATTTCCCGCCCCTTTCTTTTTTAAAGTATATTTAGGACTCGTTTGGATTGACTTATTTTTAAGCTTATGGAAAATAAATTATACAAATAATAAATAAACTTTTACGTTAATTTATAAGTTCTCGATAACGAAAAACGAAAATTATATCTTCATAAATTGTTTTTTTTATAAACTACTTTGACAAACTTATGAATAATACATAAAATTTTATTTATTTGTATAAACTAAAAAACAAGTCAATCCAAATAGATCCTTAAACCGTTTAACTAGTGAACTAATATTTGAGTCCCAAAAAAAAAAAAAATAGTATTGTTTTCAGTGGCATACAAAATTTGCAATAAGAAAGTTATTTTATACTATGTAAGATTCTATCCAATAGTATTATTTGAAAATGTTTCAACCAAACAAATAAATTTGATATATCAATTTAAGATTCGAGTTTGATCCGTAAGTGAGTTTGTAGTTGACAGGTTTGAAGTCACAAACACATAGTTATGAATCAAAGAAACATAGATTTTAAATATTAAAGTATAAAAATAAAGGCACATGTGTGTGAAAAGGCGAGTTTTATAAATTGTTCTTTCAATATTGTTAATAAGAATATTATCTAATGAGAGTGGATGTGTTTCTATATAGACGTAGTTTTGTCGAACAGAAATGAACTCATTTGCATATGGAGTTTGATTTTACAATTTATAGACAAACGATAAACTAACTCCTATATTACATGGATCACAACTTCTTCTCCAATTTTCTCCTTTTTGAATTTCAATTTTGTTGTCAGACATATATAATTGCTTGCTTAAAAGCTTCTTGAATATTCTTCTTATGGTAGTTTGTTTTAGTTTTTGAAATATCTCAACCTCTCAAACTAAACCTATGTTTGGAATGACGTTTACTTTTTCAAATTAGCGGCCAAAAATCACGGTGAGCTAGAAGCTTAGTTTTCTAGCTTCTTCATTACCACAATGGGCATGCTTTGAGATGTGCGTTTGGCTGCCCAACCGCCAAACCAAACAGGTACTAAATGGACTTGATTCGAGAAAATATATAAACAGCGCCCAACCGGTGTAGGAGCAATGATGATGCAACTTTGGTTGACATAAATTGTTGAAACTAACTATAATACTTAAAATAATTTTCAATTGCTTTTGTGGCAAGATTTGATCTCAGTGCTACGTACTGAAGAGGTTTAGCTCAACAAATACATGTGTTAGAAGATTGTTTTATTCGCTTCTCACATTACTCAAAAAACCCTTGAATTTATCAGATTGTAACTTCTAATCATATACAATTTATAGGGAGTTACACTTTGATTGCTGCTTTTTTAGATCAGATTTTAATAATGCATTTGATTACCGAGCACATGGGATGTCAACTTAGTTGAAATGTAAAATAGTTAATAATGCACCTCAAATTTAGCTTAATCAAATAAAAAATCAATTAAGTGATTAGACTCAAGTGGTTAATGAGCTCCACCAAAAGATGAACCCTAGTTGCCTAAATCTTAAACTAACAGATAAAAACACCATGAACCATTATCGAACAATGATGAAAAGTTCATCACCACCACCAGAAACCTTAACTAACGTCGTAACAGTTCTAAACTAAAGGCAAAAATGTGATGAAACACGCAAATTTTACATAAGAAAGAAGAAGTAACCAACCTGGTCAAATGAAAGTATAAGGTGCTTCAAAAAACTTCTCAAAGAATTTGGAAAACATGAGGTTTTGCAAAAATTAGAGAAAATGAAGGGTCAAAGAGAGTAAAAGTGTTTTGAAGGAACTCCCAAAACCTTTTGTACATCCATCTAAAACGTTTGAAAGCCCAGGGGTCATTTATACCATGTGATGGTCCACATAAAGACTCGCCGCTTTCTAAACAAAGGTACACCTAGGATCGACAGTCTTAATCAATCCAATGGTCAAAACAATTGACCCAACAAATAACTAAACATTGAGATCAATCCAACGACTGAGGCGTCTCCTCGAAAACCAACGCTAAAAGCCATTAAAGTCCTATGAAATCAAGTATAGTTACAAGTCTTTACACCTCACGGTTAGTAACCAAGGGCCATGTCCCTTCAATCTCCTCCTCGAAGACACTTACATTTAACGTTGGTTGTGATAGGTGGCCAAATCATCACCAGGACCCCTTGCAATTACTAATCCACACCAGCATAATATCCTTATGACTGGAAGTTCATGGCGAACTTGATACTCCTCGTGAGCATGATGCCTACTTTAACTTTAAAAGTTTGATACGAACTGAAGACTCTTGGCGAGTACAATATTATTTCTTAAAAGTTTCCTAAGAACTAAGAAACACACTACAAACATAATGACAACTAAAATTTCTCAACAAGCATAAACATCTTTTCATAGCTTAAAGTTCCTTGCGAGCACAACACTTTCTTACAAACTAAAAAGTTCCATGCGAACTAAAAATTCATGAAAAGGTTTTATGAGAGAAAAACCTCTCATTAGGAATTGGAAGGTTAAAAAAAAAAATCAACCAAACCATATAGGGATATGCATATACAAATATTGAAAAGTGTAGTTTTAATTTCCTTTATTTTCCCTCAATTTTTTTTTTCCTCTATTAAAACTTTAAAGAAAGTGATATACGGAGTACAATATATATTTGTCCTTTCAATAAAAAAAATATATATTTGTAAAAAACATTATCCGGTTTTCCCTCATGCACGAACAAAAAATTATCATCGACAAAAAAACTGAACAACACTCACTCTCCATTTCTCCGGCGATCTGGATCATCATGAAAATCCATAACTACCCCTAACTCATTTTCCTCAAAAAACATCCAATCACAGTATCACGTCCCAACGAACAAAGGGCTTCTTACGTCAATTCATCTCTAATCTCAACAGCACGCAACCAAACTCAAGAAACACAATCTCAACTCAAAACTCAAATTCAGATCCCAGAACCTCACTCTCGCAGCTCATGGCAACAAAATCCTAACCAAAATTCACATTGTATTTTTCCTCATGATCTCAGAATTGGCAGCATTACATAACTCTTTTTTCATCTTTGAAAACTCGGTATCCGACACAAGAACCGAATAATAATCCGGGAGACCAATCCCACTGTCCACTCGGGAATGGCTTCGGCCTCGGCATCTTCGGAAGCCGAATCCCGTCTGAATCAGCTCCTCCTTCCTGCACTCAACAAAATCATCAACCACGCTTCATGGCGAAAACACGCAAAACTCGCTCACGAATGCAAATCCATCATCGACAGACTCAGTAACACTGACAACAGAACAATTCCCGGTTCACCCTCCGATACCGAACCGGAAACGCCCGGTCCGCTTCACGATGGTGGACCGGTCGAATTCTCGCTAACCGAATCGGAATCCATTCTTCATCCTCTCATCAATGCCGCTGGTTCCGGCGTCAGCAAAATCGCCGAACCCGCCGTTGATGCGATTCAGAAACTCATCGCGCATGGATTTCTTCGCGGTGAAGCTGATCCCGGTGGTAATTCCGGTGAGGCGAAATTGCTTTCGAAAATGATTGAATCGGTTTGTAAATGTCATGATTTCGGTGATGATGCGATGGAATTACTTTTGTTGAAGACGCTGTTATCTGCTGTAACTTCGATTTCGTTGCGAATTCACGGTGATTGTTTGCTTTTGATAGTTAGGACTTGTTATGATATATATCTTGTGAGTAAGAATATGGTGAATCAAACGACTGCCAAAGCGTCGTTGATTCAAATGTTAGTGATTGTGTTTAGGAGAATGGAAGCTGATTCTTCCACGGTTCCGATTCAGCCGATTGTGGTGGCTGAATTGATGAAGCCAGCGGAAAAATCTGAGGTGGATAGTTCAATGACACAGTTTGTGCAAGGGTTTATTACAAAGGTAATGCATGATATTGATGGAGTTTTGCATCCGGTTACACCGAGTGGTAAGGTTTCGTTGTTAGGTGGACATGACGGTGCGTTTGAGACGACGACAGTGGAGACGACGAATCCGACTGATTTGTTGGATTCTACTGATAAGGATATGTTGGATGCGAAGTATTGGGAGATTAGTATGTATAAGACGGCGTTGGAGGGGAGGAAAGGGGAGTTGGTTGATGGGGAGTTGGTGGAGAGGGATGATGATTTGGAAGTTCAGATTGGGAATAAGTTGAGGAGGGATGCTTTTTTGGTGTTTAGAGCGCTTTGTAAATTGTCAATGAAGACACCGCCGAAGGAGGCTTCTGCGGATCCGGAGTCGAATAAAGGGAAGATTGTGGCTTTAGAGTTGTTGAAGATTTTGCTGGAGAATGCTGGAGCTGTTTTCAGAACTAGTGACAGGTATCTCATTTTATGTTCGTTTTTAGGACTTGATTTAGAGGTTAGCATTTTTGTCTGTTAGGGAAAATATATGCATTCTTTGTTTAATATTGCTGGTGGACAACAAGAAGTTGTAGTTTTTTGCTAGGTAGTTAGTCCCGGATAGTGACACGGAGCGGCCGACCCTAAAAGTGGGATGGCGGGTAGTGGGATCGCCGGGACTGATCATTTTTCTGACAAATTACATGAATAATGTAAAGTATAAGCAACCATATATTTAATGATTATTCTGTTGACATTCTCGCACTTATACTATTAGCATAGTATAGAACTTGGGAATTTAGAATCTATATTCTGTTGGCTCTAATGTAAAGATAACTCACTGACTACTTGCAAGTTACGACGTCTAATTACTTATAAGTTATAACTCGGTGCTGGAAATTACTGTAGACAATCTGATTAATGAGTTTCTCCGTGCAGGAAATTATTCTAGAAATCTAGCATCTAGTTACGTTCTGCACCGTCCCTTCGTTTCTTTAAAGCTTTATGATAGAAACTGGTACCAATTCCAAACTGCAAATTAATAGTAATATTACAATAAATTCCCAAGAAATTCGAGCGTCTTGGATCTCTCCCTTTTCAAGTATCAGAGAGCTTATACTCTCTCCAATCCTTTATCCATATAACCGAATCCCCCTTTCCCTTGTCCCATAACTTCCCCATTTATAACATAAATACATAACTGCCACACTTAACAATAACAGTCCTAATTAAAACAATATATAACTGCTCACCTAATTAAAATATAATATAACATAACTGTCTTATTTCAATACTCAGAACCGTCTAATACTTTATAACCAAGACTCTAATGCAAGCTACATATGATACTTGAGGTCCTCTTGGTGAAAATATGTCAGATTTTGTCTTTCATGTTCAACTTCATTAAAATAAAATAAACGAAGAATTGTCAGTTTGTCACTAGTATTCACTCATAGTTTTTAAATCTCAATACAAGAGAATACATATGTGATTATGAAGTAAAATCAAGTCTTTGTTTTCAGAATAATGCTAGCAGCACGCTCTTTAACACACATTCCAACACAGTCTCTTTTATTGGTTAAAATGTAGAAGAGTGCTGCCAAATTTATATGGGACCCACATGAGTTGGTGGGACCCATGTGAATTTTAACCAATAAAAGATAGTGTGTTGCTAGCATTCCTCGTGTTTTTATTCTTGTCTTTTCAATTTTACGGAACTCCCGGATTCATCTGTACCTGAGGTTTTTTTAGTCTGTGGCTATGGGAACAAGGAATCTGGAATTTTCCGATCTTTATGGTATATGCCGATGATATGCACTAACAATGTAAAACTTTTCTGGTCTTTAACTACCGAGATACACTTTAATATATATGGTAACGAAGATTGTGTCTTTCCTAGGTGTTTGGAATTAATTAACATACAAAATAGGAAAAATATTTTCGACTGAAAATCTAAATGCTAATCAAAATGCCTCTGTGAATATTGATGTAGAAACTTGGGTAATATGGGGTGCCCAAGTCGCACATCGAGTAGTATGCAATGCTTGGTGGAATATTCAAGATGCAATGCTTGGTGGTGTATTCAAGTGAGGGGTACATGTTGAGGGTCCCACTATTTATATTGTTATGGCTTGAATAGTGGTTGTTCACTATGTTGTTAAAAGCGGCCAATAGCACTGCTATCGCTGCGGAGAGGCGTGGTGCAAAGGGTTTTCTCCCCCACACGCGAAGTCGCTTCGCAGAAGTAGCGGTTATCGCATCCACCTTCATGAAGGGAGATTGCGTAACAGATGGTGCTTTTCGCGGCGCTCGTGAAGCACGATAAAATCTTGATGGCGAGAGCCCTAAAACGGGGCCTTTTCTGGTTGAAAAAAGAGTACGAGACGAACAAAGGACACAGAGAGAGGAGCGGAGGAAGGACACAGAAATAGGAGAGAAGGACAAAGTCGAGAAGGACCAGAAGGAAGCAGTCAAAGAAGGAGGGTTGAAGGAGCTGAACGGCGCGGTTGCAGCAGAAGGACTGGGTGTAGAGGACACATACTTGAGAACTTGGGTTAGCCTTTTGTTTGGGCTTGGCTTTTTTATTCCACTTGCTCCTTCCTTTTTTTCCGAAGCCCTCCCTTCCCCCCCAAACTCGCAAAATAAAGCCTTAGAGAAGTTAAAGGAGATATGTGTTAGGAACAATTAGAGAAGTAAGTTAGTCAGATTGGACAAACGAGATAAATAAATTGAGGCATTATTTGAAATGAATCAGGGTGAGAAAATGAAAGATTCACGGCTCAGGAACTAGCAAGACAGACTGACATCTTCTTCTCTATTTTCTGTACAGTATACGACACTATTAATTTTTCTATTTTGATACATAGAAATTACTTCTTCTGACGGTTCCATTTGTTTGATTGTGATTGTGTAGGTTTTTAGGTGCCATCAAGCAGTACTTGTGTTTATCATTATTGAAGAACAGTGCTTCAACTCTTTTGATTGTTTTTCAGCTGTCATGCTCCATTTTCATCAGTCTGGTATCAAGATTTAGGCCTGGATTGAAAGCAGAAATTGGAGTTTTTTTCCCTATGATTGTTCTTAGGGTCCTAGAAAATGTTTCTCAACCTAATTTCCAGCAAAAGATGATAGTGCTTCGATTCCTAGAGAAGCTTTGTGTTGATTCACAGATATTGGTCGACATTTTTATCAACTATGACTGCGATGTCAATTCATCAAACATATTTGAGAGGTGTGCTATGTTATGTTTTATTTTATTTTATTACTTCTTTAGATACATATTTTAATTTACTATTTGAATTTTTCCATTTTTAGAATATGGATCTGAAATTCAATAGCATTTCCATGTTCTTGATTGTTTTCATAACACTGTATATTTTATATCTAATCGTTATTTTCCTATTAGGATGGTTAATGGACTTCTTAAAACTGCTCAAGGTGTTCCTCCTGGTGTTACAACCACACTTTTGCCACCTCAAGAAGCGACACTAAAACTTGAAGCCATGAAAAACTTGGTTAATGTTCTAAAATCAATGGGAGACTGGATGAACAAACAATTGCGGATTCCAGATCCTCATTCACCCAAGAAAGTTGAAGCAACTGACAATGGCTATGAAGTTGTAGGTTTCACAATGGCAAATGGAAATGGAGTAGACCCAGTTGAAGGATCTGATTCTCATTCTGAAATCCCAAATGATGCATCTGATGTTTCAACTATTGAGCAGCGCCGGGCTTATAAACTGGAACTTCAGGTAAAGAAATGAATACGATTTTGAGAAGCAAGTATATCTTTTTCTCGCTTTGGCTGTTTATTAAAGAATCTAATGCAAGTATATGCCAGGAAGGTATATCACTTTTTAATAGAAAGCCTAAGAAAGGAATTGAGTTCCTCATTAATGCCAACAAGGTGGGTGATTCACCGGAAGATATAGCTACTTTTCTTAAAGATGCATCTGGGTTGAACAAAGCTTTGATTGGCGATTATCTGGGTGAAAGAGAAGAATTATCCCTGAAGGTAATGCATGCATATGTGGATTCCTTTAACTTTCAAGAGATGGAGTTTGATGAGGCAATCAGGGTCTTTCTTCAAGGATTTAGACTGCCTGGTGAAGCACAAAAGATTGATCGGATAATGGAAAAGTTTGCTGAACGTTATTGGAAATGTAATCCTAAGGCGTTTTCCAGTGCCGACACAGCATATGTCCTTGCCTATTCTGTGATAATGCTCAACACAGATGCTCACAATCCTATGGTGAAAAACAAGGTGGTTCAAATAATTCTCTGAATTGATGTCCAAATAATTATGATAGGCATGATGACTCATTTTATTTTATTTTTGGTTGTGGAGTTATGCAGATGTCTGCTGATGATTTCATCAGAAACAATCGTGGCATTGATGATGGAAAAGATCTGCCTGAGGAATACTTGAAGTCCTTGTTTGATAGAATATCTAGAAATGAGATCAAAATGAAAGATGATGATATAGCTGTCCAACAAAGGCAGGCTGTGAACCCAAATAAACTTTTAGGCTTGGATAGTATATTGAATATTGTGGTCCTTAAGCGAGGGGATGAGAGTCATATGGAAACCAGTGATGATCTTATCCGTCATATGCAAAAACAGTTCAAAGAAAAAGCTCGCAAAACCGAGTATGTTCACCCATATCCACTCCCTTTGTAGAAGATATTATTTACTTTTGAAATTCTTTTCTTTTCTCAGGCCAAGTAGAACATTTGACTTGAGTCTGTTTTTGGCTTGATGAATCTTGCACTTAGTTTATGGTTCCTACTATCTTTACCAGTATTTATCTGCTTTTTACATGATTCCTTCTGTTTGAAGTCTGGTGTGTATCATTTTGAAATGTTCATAGCAGTTTTTTCCCCTTTCTTTTCAATTATCATTTTAATGCCAATAGTATCACTTATTTGCTATTTTGATGTTGACTTGTTCTTTATTTGATGGAAGTTTATTCTTATTGAAGATAGAGTATTAAATAAGGAAAGAGGGAGGAGAAAATCAAAGACTTTGAATTATGATTATGTTTTTGATGATACAAACAACTAAACACCAAACCTTATTTATATTAATATACTAGATTCCTAATAAAACAAGGAAACAAATCCAAACATATAAAGAAATATAAAATTTAATTTTAAGAGATATATATTGTAAGTTACTATAAAATACAGGCCAAATATCATGTGATAACTTTTATATACTCTAGCACTCCCCTTAAGCTAAAGCTTAATAAGTTTATTGCAAATAAACCCTTCAAAAGGAAGGAAACTCAGATATTGAGTATGGAGGAGGGATGAGCATTGCTAGGAAGACATCTCAGCAAGATGGCTAGAATGATTATCTAACTTTAGAGCTGGTAGGAATGTTACATAACAAGGAAATATGGATTTACAGGAATGATTATCAATGGAAATTTCCTTGCAAACTATTAAACACTGCAATAAATACAACTTTTTCAAATCTACCAAGAATAACATTCGGAAGCCTTGAACAAAAAGAAAATTTAGGAGGCCAATTTTATTTTTTTATTTTTTAAATTGAGATAGGAGAAATCTCAAATATTACGATCCACAAGTGGAAGCTGGTATAAGTTATAGATAATTCCTGACTAATTAAGAATAGTGAGGGCCAAACTGCATCTAAGATAGCCAGGGTTAGACTCTATGTGGGGTATGGTCAAACTTTATATGAGATATTTAGAGGCTGCTGGAAGGACATGACCGCAAGATTAAGTATCCAAAACTTTTGACATAGGTTGCGGAAGTGGCAGACAGAAAACCCCATTAACAAAGAATGTGAGAGAGAAACAATGGTCAATTATTTTTGTTTTAAAGTCGATGAAAAGAAAGCATTGTGGAGATATTAATATTGTTATAATAGACATGTCATGGAAGATGGTAGTGCTCTGATACGATGTTAAACTTATAGGATTTTAGGTAAGGAATGAGGAAGAATAAAGACTTTGAATATGATTGTGGTTTTGAGGACATATAAGACTAAGCTCTCACCCTCATTTATACTAACACTAGACTCCTAATCCTTATTAAATAAAGCTAAAAATAAATTAAGAAATAGAAAGGAGTCCAAGATACTCTGAGATGCAATCCAATTATCATGAAATATTTTCATATGTTCTAACACTATTTCTATTGCGGTTTCTTAACATAGTTTTGGGGGTGGGGTGGGGGGGCGAATACTCCCTTGCCTCTTTTTTCTTTCTTGATATGTATTTGCTTGCATTTTGTAGGTCAGTTTTTTATGCAGCAACAGATGCTGTAATCCTCAGATTCATGATAGAGGTGTGCTGGGCACCGATGTTAGCTGCTTTCAGTGTAGCTCTCGATCAAAGTGATGATGAGGTTGTAATATGTCTCTGTCTTGAAGGCTTCCGCTATGCTATTCATGTTACCTCTGTAATGTCTATGAAGACTCATAGAGATGCTTTTGTGACTTCATTAGCAAAGTTTACCTCTCTGCATTCTCCAGCAGATATTAAGCAGAAGAATGTGTACGCAATTAAGGTTGGTGAAATTCACACTCACTTTTAAACAGCTTATGAACAATAAATATAATAAGCTGAACTCGTTATCAATTAACAATTCTCATTGTGTTACTAAAATACTTCCTACTCGAGAATGTTAATGCTCCCTTTCAAAATGCACAATGTTTTCAAATTCATTTCTTTCCTATGGCATATTTTATTATTTCGAAATCAAGTCCATGTTTTTTCATTTCCTTTAGTAGATGCTGTTATCCTTCATTATTCTCCATACTTTGTTTTGTCCTATCTAAAACCACGCACTCTGGAAGTACTTTCATGACTATATGCATATCAAAAAGGCTAAAATAGTTTGGACTCCGCTTCTTCAAATGCCATATTTACTAAATTATAGGAGTTATCGGGGAAATTTTGCTGCATTAGCGTAAAATGATCCTTGGAATGATATCTGGGGATATGCAACAATTATTTTAAGTAAGCGGTAATTATTTTTGGAACTTATACCGAATGTTAAGCTTTTGTTGATAGCTTGAAATGGTTTTCAATTTTCGATCTTTATCGTTGATAGGAAATAATTACTATTGCTGATGAGGATGGAAATTACTTGCAAGAAGCTTGGGAGCATATATTGACTTGTGTTTCTCGATTTGAGCATCTACATCTTCTTGGAGAGGGCGCTCCACCAGATGCTACATTTTTTGCCTTTCCTCAGAATGATTTGGAAAAAACAAAGCAAGCAAAATCAACTATTCTTCCTGTTTTGAAGAAGAAAGGACCTGGGAGGATGCATTATGCATCTGGCACATTGATGCGGGGTTCATACGATAGTGCTGGAATTGGCGGTAATGCTTCTAGAGCAGTTACATCAGAACAGGTGAATAACCTGGTTTCCAATTTGAATAT
Organism: Medicago sativa; assembly: GCF_051527215.1. Classification (NCBI taxonomy): domain Eukaryota; kingdom Viridiplantae; phylum Streptophyta; class Magnoliopsida; order Fabales; family Fabaceae; genus Medicago; species Medicago sativa. Next base: position 28,416,521 of record NC_140756.1, on the reverse strand, counting down.
GTTGGAACAAGTTGGAAGTTCTGAAATGAATCGCATCTTCACTCGGAGTCAGAAGTTGAACAGTGAGGCCATAATAGATTTTGTTAAGGCTCTATGCAAGCTCTCTATGGACGAACTAAGATCTCCATCTGATCCTCGTGTTTTCAGCCTTACAAAGATGGTTGAGATTGCGTATGTACTACTCACCTACTTCATTTATGTTACATTACATATCTGTTCTCCATCTTAACCTTATTTTTTCTCATGGCTCTTGGTGCTCAAGGGTTGGGGGTCATTTAAAAGCAGTAAACTTAATAACACTTGGCACTTGATCATTCAAAAGCAGTAAACTTAATAACACTTGGCACTTGATCATTCAGAGCATATATGTTTTTTTGTTTATAAAATGAACACATATTAGGATGTTAAAACAATGGGCAAAGTGCTTAATTTTACTGATGGAGCTACTCTAGTGCGTCCAAATATTAAGACAGGAAGGTATAATTTATCTGAAAAGAAAAGGGCGTGTTTGATTGTGTTCCTATCCGTCTAAAACTATTCAATGAAACAATTTTGAACTTAAAAAAAAAAAATTAAAAATCTGTGCTAATATTGAAAACAGTTTTGAAGTGAGAAAACAATTTGGTAATATTGAAAACACTGTCACCACCCGATACCATATGTTGGGCTGTGGCGGTTGGTTTCTAGAAGCGATTATGGTGGTGGAGGGTGTTGGGAAGTAGTGGCAGATGGTACTGGGTGGTGACTGTGTTGTTAACATTGGCGGCAGTCAAAGGTACAGGAAGTTGTTGTTTGTGGTTGTGGAGGATGCTGGGCAGTGACAGAGGCTAGGGGTGCCATACGTTTTGAAAATAAAAAATGTGAACAAAAACAGCTCTAGGTTAATTTTTAACTTACAATATTTTTTTTTTTTAAACTAATTAATAAAACCCAAATTTCAGGCATAACATTAAGCATAATATTTACTTTCATGGTTGATTGATGTTTATACACCACTGCCTAAATTATTTTGTTTTTACATGATTATTGTTTAACAGGCACTATAATATGAACCGGATCCGGCTTGTGTGGTCAAGCATCTGGCATGTTCTCTCTGATTTTTTTGTAACTATCGGATGTTCTGCAAACCTTTCAATTGCCATTTTTGCAATGGATTCCTTGCGCCAGTTGTCAATGAAATTTCTGGAGCGGGAAGAGTTGGCTAATTATAATTTTCAAAATGAATTCATGAAGCCTTTTGTCATTGTTATGCGAAAGAGTAATGCGGTTGAAATTAGAGAACTAATTATCAGATGTGTATCTCAAATGGTTCTATCCCGTGTCAACAATGTCAAATCGGGGTGGAAGAGCATGTTTATGGTAGAGCTGATAAACTCTTTTCTATAGAGAGCTTCATTTAACACAATGTTGTTTTGATTGTCTGTTGAAGTTCTTTTCCCTCCTTTTGGTTCCCGTCCTCTACTTATTGCTCATAGACTTGATTTCAGGTATTCACTACAGCAGCTTATGATGACCACAAAAACATTGTACTGTTGGCTTTTGAAATTATTGAGAAGATTATTCGAGATTACTTTCCATACATTACTGAGACTGAAACCACCACCTTCACTGACTGTGTTAATTGTCTAATTGCATTCACCAATAGTAGATTCAACCAAGAGATTAGCCTAAATGCCATTGGTTTTCTTCGTTTCTGTGCAACAAAACTAGCCGAAGGAGACCTTGGCTCATCATCCAGGAATAAAGATAAGGAAGTTTCTGGAAATATTTCCATACTTTCACCTCAAGAAGGAAAAGATGGGAACCAAGATAGTGGAGAGGTTACCAACAAGGGTGATCATGTCAATTTCTGGTTTCCTTTATTGGCAGGTGAGGACATTATATTAAGTTTTCTAGACAAGGATGATGTTTCTTAACTATGTCAAATGATTAGTGCTTTCATGTTACCATCCTGCTATGTTTTAAGAAGCTTAACATGTTGTAAATGTATTTCTTCATTTTTCTGCAGGTCTATCTGAGCTTAGCTTTGACCCAAGGCCTGAGGTTAGGAAGAGTGCCCTGGATGTCCTGTTTGAAACCTTACGCAATCATGGCCATCTCTTTTCACTACCTTTATGGGAAAGAATATTTGAGTCTGTCCTCTTTCCTATATTTGATCATGTTCGACATTCTATTGATCCATCAGGGAGTAGTCCACAGGTCAATGAAGTAGAGAATAATGGTGAGCTTGATCAAGACTGGCTTTATGAGACATGCACAGTAGCCCTCCAATTGGTTGCAGATCTTTTTGTCAACTTTTACAACACCGTTAATCCTCTTTTAAGAAAGGTCCTGATGCTCCTAGTAAGCTTCATAAAGCGCCCTCATCAAAGCCTTGCTGGCATAGGTATTGCTGCATTTGTTCGATTGATGAGTAATGCTGGAGAGCTATTTTCTGATGACAAGTGGTTAGAGGTGGTTTTGTCGATAAAAGAAGCAGCAAATGCAACACTACCTAAATTTTCATTCCTCGAAAGTGAAGACTTTGTGGCTAGAAATGAAGAACATGCTTCAACAGCTGATGAGGATAGAGGAGATCTTGTCGAGTCTGGGTCACCAGACGATTTAGAAAGCCTAAGAGTTCGTCGCATCTATGCTTATTTCGCTGATGCAAAATGCCGAGCAGCTGTTCAGATTTTATTGATTCAGGTAAAATTCGTACTCAACTCCTCCAGAATTTGTCAAAATTCCTTAGAAAAAATAAATACAAAGGAGCCCATGAGTTTTAGCTGTAGCATTTAGTTAGTTGACTTCATTCAGGGAGTTAGAGACCGCTTGATCAATATCTGTTAATGTTGTTATGATTGGATTCTTAATATTTCAGTTCCTTTAAAATTTTGAATAGTATTAGGAATGTGCATCGGAAGGGAGAAAATGTATCTTTCTCATTTAATACCTCACCAATTTAATGTTTTTGCAATGTGAAAAATGACGTTAACTCTCTTCCTGAAATTGGCAGGCTGTGATGGAGGTCTACAACATGTTTAGGTCTCACCTTTCAGCGAAAACCATGCTAGTCCTATTTGATGCTTTGCATGGTGTAGCATTACATGCCCACAACATAAACAACAATACTATATTGCGTTCCAAACTTCAAGAGTATGGCTCTATGACCCAAATGCAAGACCCTCCACTGTTACGTCTTGAAAATGAATCGTACCAAATATGCCTTACATTTTTACAGAATCTTGTTATTGACAAGCCTCCTAGTCATGAGGAAGTGGATTCTCATCTTGTTAGGCTTTGTCAGGAGGTTTTGGAGTTTTATATTGAAGTTGCAGGTTGTGAAGAAAAATCGGAATCTTCTCATAGGATAAAGCCACATTGGTCAATTCCTTTAGGCTCTGTGAAGCGGAGAGAATTAGCTTCACGTTCACCTCTTGTTGTGGCTACTCTGCAGGCCATTTGTAGCTTGGATGATACTTCTTTTGAGAAAAACCTGTCTCATTTTTTCCCTCTCCTCACTAGTTTGGTAAGTTGTGAACATGGGTCAAATGAGGTCCAAGTCGCCCTTTGTGGTATGCTTAGGTTATCAGTTGGTCCTGTTTTACTACAGTCATGTTGATCATTTGGGTAAGACTAACCCTGCATTGAGATGTAGGATATTTTTGTTTCAATCTCGTTTGTTCATAATTTTCTCCACTCGTTGGTTGTTTTGCATTACACGTCTATAATATACTTCACGGTGTATGGAAAGTTGGTAATTATTTCGCGCTAACTACACTTTCCTTAGTTTTGTATTTTAGAAGCCTAGCTTTTCCTGTTAAATTCAATAATTATTACCAAGAGGCATATTGCTGCATTATATCCTATAAATATTAGTTTATAGAGATTTTCCTGTTTTATGATGCACTGATGATGAATTTGCTAGTTGTAAAACATGACTACGAGTTAGTTGACGTTATAAAGAAAATTGTGATTTTGCTGAAGATGGTTAAGAAAAACATGTTGCTTCAAGTGTGAACAGAGATCTGGTTTTCTTTTTTTCGGTGTGTAAAGATCTGTTTTTTTTTTAAATCACAAGTCATTGATTCGTTCAATTATTTGGCTTATTTGTTTGCTACACAAGCTGTTACTAATATTATTGAGTTGTAACTTATAACTGTATACTATGTGGCATTGTCATCAAAATCGAATCAGAGGATGAACTGATGATGACACCCAAAAACATCTAATCTAACCTTGTATAAAATAGTTCCCCAAATACATTTTGTCAAAGTAAATTGCTTTCATTGATCCGGTTGCAGACCTGATTCCCGCGGAGTCTATAGCAGGTGTATAACAAAACAATTGTTGGACTATAGGGAAGTGAAATAAGAAAAACTTTGAGAATTTATTTTTCAACCCTTCCACCCTCACGCACGTCCCTCAAAATTTCTCATTTTCCCCTGTTCAGATTATGTTTTTTGAATTGTTTTGATACTAGAATTGGAGGAACCAAAGGTAATTTGTGTTTTCTAAATTTTAGAGGATTCAAATCATATAATCTAAAATATTATAAAAAGAAAAATGTTAGCAACACACATTTTAAATTTTTTAACATACATTTTTCAAAGGGACAAAATTACCGAAGGGACAAAATTCCGAAGGGACTTTTTCCGAAGGGACAGAAAAAAAAAAAGAGGGAGAAGAAAAGAATAGCTCGTCAACACAAGCTAAATGAGGGAGAAAGAGAGAAAAGTTCTTTGACAACTCAAGAGAACTTTTTAGTGTCTTTTGAAATGTGGAATGAGGGCTCTATTTATAGGTGAGGAGGATGATGAGAATGGAAAAGTGGTTTAATGGTTTTTGATGGTGATTTATCGAATGGAACGTGTAACGCCCTCCTTTTTATTTAATTATTTTTATTAAGTTAGAGTCTATTTATGTGATTTATTTATTTATATGAGGTGTTAGTATTTTATTATGTGGCATTATTCTATTATTTATTAGAATATGAGAATTATTAGAGTAAGTAGATTTGGAGGTAGTTTTGAGATTAGATGTCTTTTTATGATTTAGTCGATTTATTTTGATGAGTGATATTTTGTTATGTTATATGTTGGTATTTACTAGAATAATATATATTTGTTATTTGGTGTAGAAATATATTTGTTATTTATTAGAGATATATTTGTTATTTAGTGTAGAAATATATTTGTTATTTGTTAGAGATATATTTGTTATTTGGTGTAGAAATATATTTGTTATTTGTGAGAGATATATTTAATTTAGAAATAAATAAGATTATGAGGATTATTAGTGTGAGTGGAATTGGGGGTTAGAATAGAAAGAAGAATAAGTTGTTGGGCCTAAATAGATTTGGGAAGAATATTTTAGTATTATAAATAGAGAAGCTTAGGTTAGAAAGAGTTTACCGGAAACCGCTTTTTGGAAAAGAGGAGAACAAGAAAGAAGAGAAGAGGAGAGAAAAGTCAAGAGAAGAGAAGAGAAATGTCAAGGGAAGAGGAGAAGACCTTAGGAAAGAAGAACGCTGCTGCTGATTCAGGAATTAATCTAAGGTGAGGGTGAGACTATCTTGCATTAATATTAAGTTGTTAAATCATTAGATTACATCTAACAAGTTGGGGAGAGTTTGTGAGAATTTGAGAATTAGGGTTTTGAGAGAGTTTTGATGATTAGATGATGAAAACTTGTTGAATTGATGTAGAAATTGTGTACAAACCTTAGATAATCCATAGAATGATTATTGGAAGTAGTTTTGAGGTTAGAACCATGAGATTAGGTGAAACTTGGAGAAAATCTGCATTCTGCTCGAATTTTGATATTAAAACCTGTATTGATCAGTGCGGAATTGGTCTTAGGTGTAAACACGAAAGTTGTAGGTATGGATGTTAGCTTTCTAATGTCGTTGGTCTCACGTCAATAGGATTTATAGAACTTGAGTTATGGTCAAATTACTGCACGTAGGTCACAGTGAATTTTTATGGACTTTCAGCACAACTTTTCCGAATTTAAAATGAAAACTGGTATTGATCGGTACAGAATTGGTCTTAGGCGTAAACATGAAAGTTTTAGATAATTTTGTTAGCTTTCTAGTGGCTTTGGTTTGACGTGAAAATGATGTTTGGTCTTTGAGTTATGATGAAAATACTACAGGGAGGTCTTAACAAAATTGTACGGTGACAGCATTCTCTGTTTCATGTTTTTGCGTTTTGTTCATATGTTTCTGTTTTGAATTGATCTTTGTTGTAAACATGAAAGTTGTTGATATTTGTGATACCTTTCCAGTAGCTTTGGTTTGACATGAAAATATGTTGTGGATAATTTATTATGTTTTTACAAAGATACATAGTGAATTATTGTTGATGTTTAAATATGATGTTATATGATGTTGTTTATGATTGATGAATATGATGTTTTAAGATGTTGTTTATTATCATTTGATATTGTTATATTATGATATGATATGACATGAATTATTTATGTGATCCATATGTTGTCAAGATGCTAAGATGTTAAGATGTTAAGACGTTAAGATGATATGAAGTTGTTAAGTCGTCGAGTCGTTATGAAGTCGTCAAGTTGTTAAGATGTCATAGATGTTCATGAAGTTTCTAAGATGTATGATGTTGAGTCCATGCATACTCATTTATAGATGAGGGCTCATGCCCTGGAGCTTTTGCTCAACCACGACGATGGAGCTTTTGCTCAACCATGACGATGGAGCTTTTGCTCAACCACGACGATGAGGGCTTATGCCCTAGGAGTATATTTATGCTCACAAGCGACGAGGGCTTATGCCCTAGATTGGTACCACATGCATTTGCATTTTCATGATGACTCAAGATGATTTAAGATGATAAGAGTTGCATAGTCGAGTTGAGTCGCATTGTCAAGTCAAGAGTCGAGTCGATCATGAAGTTGTTTATGACTATGATTATGAAGTCGATTATGAGTTTGATTAAGAAGCTGTTATGATGATTATAAGATGCTAAATGATTATTGTTGTTGATGTTCATGATTGTTTTGATGATGATGTTTGTTTATGAGTTGATGATTTTGATTTGATGATTATGGTTATGATTAATACTTGATGTTATATGATGATGTTTATGTCTATGATTAAGATGCTATGATTAAAAGGAATATATGATAATGCTTATGACCAATATTTGTAGATGTGTGATGATATTTATATGATGATATGATACGAAGTATATGACTAATATAGGAAGAATAGTGACACTAGTTAAGGAAGTTTTAAGTTGTTAGATATGATTAATGAATTATAAGATGTTTAAGTTGTTGAATGTACTTTATATGATTTATATGCTTAATATTATTGTTTGAGAAATCTCACCCCTCTGCTTGGAAATGTTGCTCTTCATATGGGTAACTTGCAGGTAACCAGGATTAGTTGTGGTCGTGAGTGGACTCCTCACAAGTGTGTCTTAGGTGCTCTGATACGTAACGGGATGGAATTATGTCTTCTATTTCTATTCCTTACGTATTACTTATGGATTTTTATGAATAAATGTTGAACAAGACTTATGAGATTTTTATGTTGAGGTCTGCGTGCCAAAGACTACTTTTTATGTTGAATGAACTAATTCCGCTGCAAAGTTTTGAATTACTTATGTTAAATGATTTTGAAGAATAAATTGTTATTTATTCAGTTTATGAATTTTTAAGAAGTGTAGCATTCCGTTTAAGTTGTTGAACTCTGATTTTTGTTTAAGAAATTTTTTACGTTGGGAAACGGGGTGTTACAGAACGCGTTTTGACTTGAAATGGAAAAAAAAAGAGGATGACTTTGGTGATTGCCTATGATTGTGGCATGGGAAAGAAAAGAAAGAAAAATATGACCTCGGACACTTTTGATTTTTGGACTCATTGACACTTTTTTTTTGGGCATTAATTAATTAAAAAGAAATGAAAAATAAAATAAACCTAATACGAAATAAAAACAAATTAAAATAAAATAAAGTAAAGTAAAATAAAATTAAAAGATGGAAAATAAAAGGTAAAATAAAACTAAAAAACTAATAAATAATAAAATACAAAAAAGTGAGAAGAAGGCTCAAAATCGGTACAAAAATGAGGTATTTTAAAATACCTCTTTGCCGAATTTTCCTCTGAAAAGACAAAGAATATTCGGGGTCAGAGACTGTATGAATGTAGGATATTGGGTCAAAAATTGGGGTATGACAGGGTCCCATGTAAATTTTGTGAGGTCCATGTGACTTTTAATCAATCAAAGAGTGTTGAAAAATGTATGTTAAAATATGTGTTGTTAACATTTCTCTTTTTATAATATTTCGGATTATATGATTTGAATCCTCTAAAACTCAGAAAACACCTACAAATTATCTTGGTTCCTCCAATTCTAGCATCAAAACAATTCAAAAAAACATAATCCGAACAAAATATTAATAGTTTGGATTACATAATTTGAAATGTGACAAACCACCCACCAAACTAGTTTCTAACAACATATGTTGACACATTTTGAATTATATAATTCGAATAAAATGTAGTTTCAGATTTATATAATCTAAAATGCTTTAACACATAAATTCAATACATTTGTGACATAGAACACACTTTTTGACAAATATATGCCAAATTACAACACACATCAAAGCTTAACATATCATGATGCGGCCTAGCCAACGACAAGCCAGTAACCCAACGACTATCTCCTTAATGCGGCTTAGCCATGAGCCGTGTCTACCTGCAACATGTTTCCCTCATGTTCAATAGTAATATCATTAATCACCTCCTGCTCATGTGACCTAAAAGGATCTCCCACGGATCTAGGAAGCATGTACGTATGTATTAATTTATAAAATTTGTATGAAGTGTGTTCCTTCAATAAAAGGATTGTATGTAATGTGGGGAGATTAATAAACTTCACGTGGGGTCAATGCATCAAAAGTACTTATTATTGTTTATCAAATAGAGAAAAATTACTCATTATTAATTTTAAGAAAATTAAGCAAGTGGGGTCAATTACCCTATTTCATACTACTTGCATCCGTGTTTGCGTCCAACGCAATTGTCATCCCCTCAATCAGAAAATAGAAACTTGATGTCTCCTTATACTACCTTTCAGCAAATGTCGAACAGAGGTCGTGATCAATTATATACAAATTAATCATTTCAATGTCTTACATTTCCCTCCTATATGTGCCTGGTATCATGGTGCACATACATGTCAAAAACCGACATGTCCTCTGAGCCAACGAGATATGAATCCAGAGTAGATGCTTCCACATATGTCATCTCATCATCCTCAACATCATATGTTTCTCTGTATCCTCCTCATATTGGGGCTTGATGGTCAGATTAGGCGAGCGTACCAAATCATGTACCGAGTAATAAAGTGATAAGTAAAGTATCGTATCCACATGGATTGTCGTTTCAACCAAACAACTTGCGTTACTTATTTGGTAACAAAATAAAATAAAAGAGATAAGAGTTTAAAGTTTTGCAATTTTAATCTGTTTGCAACAGAGCAAAGTTCACATGTTTTGATTGCAGAATGTTAGCGGCGGTTAGAATTCTTTGAATCTCTTCTATTTATTTGTTGAAATTAATTAACAGTCAATTCATATTCAATTATTCTAAGTAGACTATTTAAGTTATGAGTTCGTTGGGACGGTATAACCTAATCAGCGGTCAAGTTGCACCTGCTGGTCACACGGTGATCCTTACGTGCGGGGTCTTAGTCTCTCAGATATGTAGGTCTATCCCCCCGCCTTTTGAGTTGCACCTGCTTATCAACGTGACGGTTCGTAGGGGTCTTACTCGTTCAGAGGTAATTGAAACATAAATTTAAATTAGAGTTGCTAAATTCCCAAAGGTATGACTTCTCAGTGTTCCTAAAGGTTCCCTCATATTTGAATCTTAGAAGTACATAGCACACTCTCCTTCTCACTAGTTTTACAAACAGGCATCCCTATCAGCGTCTACCTTACCAAGGTGAAAGAAAAATGAAGTTACTGGGTTAGTTTAAGTCGTGAAGTCACCCGTTTCCTTAATTACTAACTAGTTACTATCTGATTTCAGCAGATGTTCATCAATATTAGGTATGCCACCTCCCTAAGTGTCTAATTCAGGGTTATTGTTTAAAGGAGGCAAATCTTACACACTACAGTAAAACTAAATAGCGAACAAAAAATAACTAAATAAAAGACTTTAAATTAAATAATTATCCAACAAACAAAATAGAGGTTCATCTTAGAACCCTAACCTAAAAAGATTTAGTTACCCATGGTAACTGAAAACAAATTACAAAGAAATAAAACATACCCTAAAAAAACCTTGAGTGAAGAGAGAAACTCCTCCATTGAAGCTCATAGTGCTTGCCTTCCTCTTGAACCACTTCATTATGAATGAGAAATTGTGATTGAGGAATGTGGTATTTATATGGAGAGTTTCCACTTGAACTTGGGCAAAAATACTGGGTTTTCTGCACCAAAAGGTCACAAAACAGCTAAAGTGGATAAAATAGTCACAAGGAAGGGGGGTTTGAATTGTGACCCTTTAAAAATTAACTGGCAATCTTAAAATTAATTCTCAAGTGGTTTACTTGGAAAAAATTAAGTTAGTGAATTTGCTTCAGAACGCTCTGACGTTTTTGTGCAGATTATGCAGAAACTGTTTTAATCAAGTAACTGTGTTGTGTGTGTATAGTGTATACTGAATTTAAAAGAGTAAAGCAAAGAGAAAGAACACACAAAGAGTTATAGAGGTTCCCCCAATGTGGGTTAGTCCACTCCTCACAATCTTGTGAGCGTTTCCACTATGATGCTTGAGATAACCTCTCTAATCCTGCACCTTACAATCTTTGTTCACCTGAACAGTTACCACACCTGTATTCTCTAAGCCTCAGCAGGCTTGCACCTTCTTGCTAAATTACCCACTTAGACTTTTACACATTCTACTCAAACTAACACTTTAGTACCCCTAAAGCTAGATGAGATTTTCTTTACTTCTTGCTAAGTTACCCACTTAGACTTTTACACCTTCAGCTCAAACTAACACTTTAGTACCCCTAAAGCTAGATGAGAGTTTACAAGATGTTTGGAGTTTGAATGTTTTTGAAACAAACAAAAGGAGAATGGAGGAAAAAGTTATCTTTAAAGAGATAACAGAAAGAATTGATTTACACTACAAAGAGATATAAAGAATCTCAGTGATGATCAATTCAGAGAAGAATGGAAGGAGAACTTATCTTTAACAAGATAAGAAAGAATTGATTTACACTACAAAGAGATATAAAGAATCTCAGTGATGATCAATTCAAATGGAAAAGCTTCAAACACATTTCAAATGTTTTCTTGTATGCTTTGCAATGGTGCAAGTTATGCTGAGGCCTTGATCTCTATTTATAGAGTTCTTAGGCTCATATAGTCGTTGTAGGGTGGCCAATGGTCTTTTGCCACGTGTCCTGGGCCCCATCAGCTTTTACTTGAAAAACTGGGTGAACATTCTGACCATCAGAATGTTGTTGTGTTCTTCAGGATGAACATCGGAATGTTGTTGTGTTCTTCATCAGAATGTTGATATTCATGATGTTCTTCATCTTGGTTCATCAATGATGAATGTATGATGAGTTTATGGGTTTGTTCAATGCGTGACATAAGATTTGTTAGGCTTTATCCACAAAAAGTAACTTCTCCATATGCATCAAAAAGTTGCTGGATAAAGTGGGATAAAGTTAGCTAAATCTGCCTTGAACATTATACAGGAGAGAGATAGTGGATCTGCAGCTTTAGGCCCATGCTTCTAGGAGATTTTGCAGGATATTATACAATACCAATCTCAGACATGTCCATCACTGGTTGGTTGGGACAAGATCTCCTTTTTGCTTTGCTTTTTATCTTTCCACCAACTACACTGTTCATAGTTTGAAGCATGTGCATAATTGAACATTCTGACCATTAGAATGATCCATCTGTTTCACTTAGGATGATCTGTAAGACTTGCATCTGGTGTAATCAATCCTAATAGTGAAAACAAAACTGAAGTGCAGTGAATGCATCATCTAGGATAATATTCTCATTGGAATATTCCTAGTACTTCAATGTTCATAGTCTTAGATGAACATTGAATATCCTTTTGACATTATTCTTGTAAATGCCTTTATTGCTTGATTGATCCATGCAAATGTACTTTCTTGAACAATGTTCTTGAGATTCTGGGTTTGTTTTAGAACAACCTTCTGAACTCTGCTCGAACCTTTTGATCAACTCACTTATCAACATTCTGAACAACATTCTGAACTAACTTTCTGAACTCAGAGTTAGTTCATGAATGCAAATGTTCTTTGATTTCTTGTATCTTGGTATGATTTAAACTTTGTTTGTGTCTTGGTTAATCACTCAAGAGTGCACAAATACCAAGAACTATCAAAGTCCATTAATCCTTTAATCACCATAGATGTCTTTAATGATTTCTTGATCCAAAGTCAAAATCATTGGTTGCATAAGATATGTTCATGTAACATATGTTCTTGCATGTTCTTGGTGTGGACATTGATTTATGGGTTTGCTCTAATGAACCTTCTAAGCAACCTTATGAACAACCTTCTGAACTCCTTCTGGGTTCATACATATGAACTTCATAATGTTTCTTCTGGCTCCTTCCTTTTTGACGGTTGTACTTTGTGCTGAACATTCTGATGTTCTTCAAGACTTTGAACCTTGTGAAGGTTGTTTATTTATTTCCTTCAAAAACTACTTGAAGCATATAATTGAGAAATCATTTGTTTTGACAAACAAGATGATTTTTTCTTTGAAGTTTAAAAGAATATTTCTTTGCATCTAGTTCATCAATGCATTCAACTGATGACTTTAAATATTCTTGTTTATCAATGAAATAATCCTTTATGATTTCTGGAAATATTTTGGTTTATGTTCATGATCATTATGAACTCCATTCTTATGAACATTCTGAACTTTGAGCTTCTTATCTTTAGAAGCTTTGGAAGTGTGATACTTTGAGGAGGTTCTGAGAATCTTCCTAATTTGTATGCATATTTCCTTTTATCTTCTTTACCCATGGTGGATCTTCAAATCATATAACATAAAACTCAATGTGAGTTTTGTCACATATCTTCAAGCACATTCTTGTGTAGCTTGTGATGTAAGTTCTTTCGTCATGATTCTTGAGTTATGAATCTTCATGGAGATATGATCTTGTTGTTTCAACTGATGATATACTCATTCTTTCACTGTTGAGTAGATATAATGCACTTATCAATGTGGATGGCTTCTAGCTTATCCACTTATGTGATTCTTGTTCTTTTAACAAAAACTCAAGTGCAAACATCAGTAGATCACCATTCATAAAACTTATCATTTATTCCACGAGGTTTGTTATCATTAAAACATTCATCAAAAAGATTTTTGCTTCAACAACAGCGTCTTGGGCCGCAAGGAACTAGCGCCAGATGCCTAGAACCGTGCACCATGCGAATGTGAGAGGAGGTTTAGGCGCTAGGTGCCTATTTTCATGCGCCAGGTGCCCCAGTGTAAAGTTTTTGGGCGTCTGGCACCTCCTTCTGTGCGCTGGGCACATGTGTGTGTCGCCCGGTGCTGAAAACGCATGTTTCTTTGCCTTTTTGGGTGTTTGCTTCTATGTAAGATGTCTTGGAACTTGGGAACAAAATTCCTCCCCTATGTAACGTCTTCTGAGACCTATTGAATTTCATTCTTCGTCTTTCCAAGGACTTCCCAAATCTTCAGATGTCTTGCTTTGCCGATATGCATGATTTCTTCGTGAATTAGAACAAAACACCCTAAAATTACTATGTTTCGGGAAGAATAGAATTACAAACTAAAATATATAAAACATTACAAAATTCCCGACTGAAAAACCTAATGCTCCTCTATTCTGCTTGTAAAACCTACTGAAAATGACTGAAAAACATGCGAAAAATAACGTAAGATGAACTGTCATCAAGGTTCTACTGCCTCCTCCCAATGGCGGAGCCTAGAAAAATATATTTGGTGCACCACCAAAATATATGTATCGTTAATGTAAACTAGTTTTCCATTGAAGTCCAAAAGAAAATAAAGTACTTCATCCGTCCCAAATTATATGTCACTTTACAATACAATTGAAGCATTAATGTTATTTTTCCTATTGCATCCTTAAATATTTATTACTTCATTTTCTTTCAATTCTTTAATTTATCTTTTTTGTATCATTTATTAAGGACAATTTTGTAAAACAACTCATAATATCTCCTTCCCATTCAAAATTAATTACATTTTTTAATACGTGTGAATGGTCAAAGCGTCATATAATTTGGGACAGAATGAGTAATATATAAACATAAAATTTATTGTAATAACCATTAAACATAAAGTTGATCATCAAAATAATTAAACTAAATCCCTTAAGAATTTATAATAATGACTAATTTTTCTTAAGGGTCCGTTTGGTTCTAGAATTAGGAGGGGAGGGGAGGGGAGGAATTTTAACGGAGGGGAGGGGAGGGGAGATATTTTAATTAAAAGTGTGTTTGGTTCACAAGGGGAGGGGAGGGATTTTAAAATTATTTTACTGTTTTACCCTTAAACTTAATTAAATAAGGATAATAAAGTAACGAAACAATAACGATGTAATCGATAACAACACGATGTAGACGATGGAATAATGGATTAGAAATATCGTTGTTACAAGAAAAAAATTGTTACAAGAAAAAAATTGTTAATAATCTTCTTATATATAAAAGTTAACCCGGATGATTATTTTAGCCCTAATTTTAACCTAAAACCTAAGCTAACTTTTACTGTATTACCCCTGACCTATTTTGAGACCCCATACAATCTTCTTATATATAAAAGTTAACCCGGGTGATTATTTTAGTCCTAATTTTAACCTAAAACCTAACCTAACTTTTACTGTATTACCCCTGACCTATTTTGAGACCCCATACAATCTTCATATATATAAAAGTTAACCCGGGTGATTATTTTAGTCCTAATTTTAACCTAAAACCTAAGCTAACTTTTACTGTATTACCCATGACCTATTTTGAGACCCTATACAATCTTCTTATATATAAAAGTTAACCCGGGTGATTATTTTAGCGCTAATTTTAACCTAAAACCTAAGCTAACTTTTACTGTATTACCCCTGACCTATTTTGAGACCCCATACAATCTTCTTATATATAAAAGTTAACCCGGGTGATTATTTTAGCCCTAATTTTAACCTAAAACCTAAGCTAACTTTTACTGTATTACCCCTGACCTATTTTGAGACCCCATACAATCTTCTTATATATATAAAAGTTAACCCGGGTGATTATTTTAGCGCTAATTTTAACCTAAAACCTAAGCTAACTTTTACTGTATTACCTCTGACCTATTTTCAGACCCCATACAATCTTCTTATATATAAAAGTTAACCCGGGTGATTATTTTAGCCCTAATTTTAACCTAAAACCTAAGCTAACTTTTACTGTATTACCCCTGACCTATTTTGAGACCCCATACAATCTTCTTATATATAAAAGTTAACCCGGGTGATTATTTTAGCACTAATTTTAACCTAAAACCTAAGCTAACTTTTACTGTATTACCCCTGACCTATTTTGAGACTCCATACAATCTAATCTAATTATATATAAAAGTTAACCCGGGTGATTATTTTAGCGTTCATTTTAACCTAAAACCTAAGCTAACTTTTACTGTATTACCCCTGACCTATTTTGAGACGCCATACAATCTTCTTATATATAAAAGTTAACCCGGATGATTATTTTAGTCCTAATTTTAACTTAAAACCTAAGCTAACTTTTACTGTATTACCCCTGACCTATTTTGAGACTCCATACAATCTAATTATATATAAAAGTTAACCCGGGTGATTATTTTAGCGTTCATTTTAACCTAAAACCTAAGCTAATTTTTACTGTATTACCCCTGACCTATTTTGAGACGCCATACAATCTTCTTATATATAAAAGTTAACCTGAGTGATTATTTTACCCCTAATTTTAACTTAAAACCTAAGCTAACTTTTATTGTATTACCCCTGACCTATTTTGAGACCCCATACAATCTTCTTATATATAAAAGTTAACCCGGTTGATTATTTTAGCCCTAATTTTAACCTATAACCTAAGCTAACTTTTACTGTATTACCCCTGACCTATTTTGAGACCCCACACAATCTTCTTATATATAAAAGTTAACCCGGGTGATTATTTTACCCCTAATTTTAACCTAAAACCTAAGCTAACTATTACTGTATTACCTCTGACCTATTTTCAGACCGCATACAATCTTCTTATTTATAAAAGTTAACCCGGGTGATTATTTTAGCCCTAATTTTAACCTAAAACCTAAGCTAACTTTTACTGTATTACCCCTGACCTATTTTGAGACCCCTTACAATCTTCTTATATATAAAAGTTAACCCGGGTGATTATTTTAGCCCTAATTTTAACCTAAAACCTAAGCTAACTTTTACTGTATTACCCCTCACCTATTTTGAGACCCCATACAATCTTCTTATATATAAAAGTTAACCCGGATGATTATTTTAGCCCTAATTTTAACTTAAAACCTAAGCTAACTTTTACTGTATTACCCCTGACCTATTTTGAGACCCCATACAATCTTCTTATATATAAAAGTTAACCCAGGTGATTATTTTAGCCCTAATTTTAACCTAAAACCTAAGCTAACTTTTACTGTATTACCCCTGACCTATTTTGAGACCCCATACAATCTTCTTATATATAAAAGTTAACCCGGGTGATTATTTTAGCGCTAATTTTAACCAAAAACCTAAGCTAACTTTTACTGTATTACCTCTGACCTATTTTCAGACCCCATACAATCTTCTTATATATAAAAGTTAACCCGGGTGATTATTTTAGCCCTAATTTTAACCTAAAACCTAAGCTAACTTTTACTGTATTACCCCTGACCTATTTTGAGACCCCATACAATCTTCTTATATATAAAAGTTAACCCGGGTGATTATTTTAGCACTAATTTTAACCTAAAACCTAAGCTAACTTTTACTGTATTACCCCTGACCTATTTTGAGATTCCATACAATCTAATCTAATTATATATAAAAGTTAACCCGGGTGATTATTTTAGCGTTCATTTTAACCTAAAACCTAAGCTAACTTTTACTGTATTACCCCTGACCTATTTTGAGACGCCATACAATCTTCTTATATATAAAAGTTAACCTGAGTGATTATTTTACCCCTAATTTTAACTTAAAACCTAAGCTAACTTTTATTGTATTACCCCTGACCTATTTTGAGACCCCATACAATCTTCTTATATATAAAAGTTAACCCGGTTGATTATTTTAGCCCTAATTTTAACCTATAACCTAAGCTAACTTTTACTGTATTACCCCTGACCTATTTTGAGACCCCACACAATCTTCTTATATATAAAAGTTAACCCGGGTGATTATTTTACCCTTAATTTTAACCTAAAACCAAAGCTAACTTTTACTGTATTACCTCTGACCTATTTTCAGACCCCATACAATCTTCTTATATATAAAAGTTAACCCGGGTGATTATTTTAGCCCTAATTTTAACCTAAAACCTAAGCTAACTTTTACTGTATTACCCCTGACCTATTTTGAGACCCCTTACAATCTTCTTATATATAAAAGTTAACCCAGGTGATTATTTTAGCTCTAATTTTAACCTAAAACCTAAGCTAACTTTTACTGTATTACACCTGACCTATTTTGAGACCCCATACAATCTTCTTATATATAAAAGTTAACCCGGATGATTATTTTAGCCCTAATTTTAACCTAAAACCTAAGCCAACTTTTACTGTATTACCCCTGACCTATTTAGAGACCCCTTACAATCTTCTTATATATAAAAGTTAACCCGGGTGATTATTTTAGCGCTAATTTTAACCTAAAACCTAAGCTAACTTTTACTGTATTACCTCTGACCTATTTTCAGACCCCATACAATCTTCTTATATATAAAAGTTAACCCGGGTGATTATTTTAGCCCTAATTTTAACCTAAAACCTAAGCTAACTTTTACTGTATTACCCCTGACCTATTTTGAGACCCCATACAATCTTCTTATATATAAAAGTTAACCCGGGTGATTATTTTAGCACTAATTTTAACCTAAAACCTAAGCTAACTTTTACTGTATTACCCCTGACCTATTTTGAGACTCCATACAATCTAATCTAATTATATATAAAAGTTAACCCGGGTGATTATTTTAGCGTTCATTTTAACCTAAAACCTAAGCTAACTTTTACTGTATTACCCCTGACCTATTTTGAGACGCCATACAATCTTCTTATATATAAAAGTTAACCCGGATGATTATTTTAGCCCTAATTTTAACTTAAAACCTAAGCTAACTTTTACTGTATTACCCCTGACCTATTTTGAGACTCCATACAATCTAATTATATATAAAAGTTAACCCGGGTGATTATTTTAGCGTTCATTTTAACCTAAAACCTAAGCTAATTTTTACTGTATTACCCCTGACCTATTTTGAGACGCCATACAATCTTCTTATATATAAAAGTTAACCTGAGTGATTATTTTACCCCTAATTTTAACTTAAAACCTAAGCTAACTTTTATTGTATTACCCCTGACCTATTTTGAGACCCCATACAATCTTCTTATATATAAAAGTTAACCCGGTTGATTATTTTAGCCCTAAGTTTAACCTATAACCTAAGCTAACTTTTACTGTATTACCCCTGACCTATTTTGAGACCCCACACAATCTTCTTATATATAAAAGTTAACCCGGGTGATTATTTTACCCCTAATTTTAACCTAAAACCTAAGCTAACTATTACTGTATTACCTCTGACCTATTTTCAGACCCCATACAATCTTCTTATATGTAAAAGTTAACCCGGGTGATTATTTTCGCCCTAATTTTAACCTAAAACCTAAGCTAACTTTTACTGTATTACCCCTGACCTATTTTGAGACCCCTTACAATCTTCTTATATATAAAAGTTAACCCGGGTGATTATTTTAGCCCTAATTTTAACCTAAAACCTAAGCTAACTTTTACTGTATTACCCCTGACCTATTTTGAGACCCCATACAATCTTATATATAAAAGTTAACCCGGATGATTATTTTAGCCCTAATTTTAACTTAAAACCTAAGCTAACTTTTACTGTATTAACCCTGACCTATTTTGAGACCCCATACAATCTTCTTATATATAAAAGTTAACCCAGGTGATTATTTTAGCCCTAATTTTAACCTAAAACCTAAGCTAACTTTTACTGTATTACCCCTGACCTATTTTGAGACCCCATACAATCTTCTTATATATAAAAGTTAACCCGGGTGATTATTTTAGCGCTAATTTTAACCAAAAACCTAAGCTAACTTTTACTGTATTACCTCTGACCTATTTTCAGACCCCATACAATCTTCTTATATATAAAAGTTAACCCGGGTGATTATTTTAGCCCTAATTTTAACCTAAAACCTAAGCTAACTTTTACTGTATTACCCCTGACCTATTTTGAGACCCCATACAATCTTCTTATATATAAAAGTTAACCCGGGTGATTATTTTAGCACTAATTTTAACCTAAAACCTAAGCTAACTTTTACTGTATTACCCCTGACCTATTTTGAGACGCCATACAATCTTCTTATATATAAAAGTTAACCTGAGTGATTATTTTACCCCTAATTTTAACTTAAAACCTAAGCTAACTTTTATTGTATTACCCCTGACCTATTTTGAGACCCCATACAATCTTCTTATATATAAAAGTTAACCCGGTTGATTATTTTAGCCCTAATTTTAACCTATAACCTAAGCTAACTTTTACTGTATTACCCCTGACCTATTTTGAGACCCCACACAATCTTCTTATATATAAAAGTTAACCCGGGTGATTATTTTACCCTTAATTTTAACCTAAAACCAAAGCTAACTTTTACTGTATTACCTCTGACCTATTTTCAGACCCCATACAATCTTCTTATATATAAAAGTTAACCCGGGTGATTATTTTAGCCCTAATTTTAACCTAAAACCTAAGCTAACTTTTACTGTATTACCCCTGACCTATTTTGAGACCCCTTACAATCTTCTTATATATAAAAGTTAACCCAGGTGATTATTTTAGCTCTAATTTTAACCTAAAACCTAAGCTAACTTTTACTGTATTACACCTGACCTATTTTGAGACCCCATACAATCTTCTTATATATAAAAGTTAACCCGGATGATTATTTTAGCCCTAATTTTAACCTAAAACCTAAGCCAACTTTTACTGTATTACCCCTGACCTATTTAGAGACCCCTTACAATCTTCTTATATATAAAAGTTAACCCGGGTGATTATTTTAGCGCTAATTTTAACCTAAAACCTAAGCTAACTTTTACTGTATTACCTCTGACCTATTTTCAGACCCCATACAATCTTCTTATATATAAAAGTTAACCCGGGTGATTATTTTAGCCCTAATTTTAACCTAAAACCTAAGCTAACTTTTACTGTATTACCCCTGACCTATTTTGAGACCCCATACAATCTTCTTATATATAAAAGTTAACCCGGGTGATTATTTTAGCACTAATTTTAACCTAAAACCTAAGCTAACTTTCACTGTATTACCCCTGACCTATTTTGAGACTCCATACAATCTAATCTAATTATATATAAAAGTTAACCCGGGTGATTATTTTAGCGTTCATTTTAACCTAAAACCTAAGCTAACTTTTACTGTATTACCCCTGACCTATTTTGAGACGCCATACAATCTTCTTATATATAAAAGTTAACCCGGATGATTATTTTAGCCCTAATTTTAACTTAAAACCTAAGCTAACTTTTACTGTATTACCCCTGACCTATTTTGAGACTCCATACAATCTAATTATATATAAAAGTTAACCCGGGTGATTATTTTAGCGTTCATTTTAACCTAAAACCTAAGCTAATTTTTACTGTATTACCCCTGACCTATTTTGAGACGCCATACAATCTTCTTATATATAAAAGTTAACCTGAGTGATTATTTTACCCCTAATTTTAACTTAAAACCTAAGCTAACTTTTATTGTATTACCCCTGACCTATTTTGAGACCCCATACAATCTTCTTATATATAAAAGTTAACCCGGTTGATTATTTTAGCCCTAAGTTTAACCTATAACCTAAGCTAACTTTTACTGTATTACCCCTGACCTATTTTGAGACCCCACACAATCTTCTTATATATAAAAGTTAACCCGGGTGATTATTTTACCCCTAATTTTAACCTAAAACCTAAGCTAACTATTACTGTATTACCTCTGACCTATTTTCAGACCCCATACAATCTTCTTATATATAAAAGTTAACCCGGGTGATTATTTTAGCCCTAATTTTAGCCTAAAACCTAAGCTAACTTTTACTGTATTACCCCTGACCTATTTTGAGACCCCTTACAATCTTCTTATATATAAAAGTTAACCCGGGTGATTATTTTAGCCCTAATTTTAACCTAAAACCTAAGCTAACTTTTACTGTATTACCCCTGACCTATTTTGAGACCCCATACAATCTTATATATAAAAGTTAACCCGGATGATTATTTTAGCCCTAATTTTAACTTAAAACCTAAGCTAACTTTTACTGTATTACCCCTGACCTATTTTGAGACCCCATACAATCTTCTTATATATAAAAGTTAACCCAGGTGATTATTTTAGCCCTAATTTTAACCTAAAACCTAAGCTAACTTTTACTGTATTACCCCTGACCTATTTTGAGACCCCATACAATCTTCTTATATATAAAAGTTAACCCGGGTGATTATTTTAGCGCTAATTTTAACCAAAAACCTAAGCTAACTTTTACTGTATTACCTCTGACCTATTTTCAGACCCCATACAATCTTCTTATATATAAAAGTTAACCCGGGTGATTATTTTAGCCCTAATTTTAACCTAAAACCTAAGCTAACTTTTACTGTATTACCCCTGACCTATTTTGAGACCCCATACAATCTTCTTATATATAAAAGTTAACCCGGGTGATTATTTTAGCACTAATTTTAACCTAAAACCTAAGCTAACTTTTACTGTATTACCCCTGACCTATTTTGAGACTCCATACAATCTAATCTAATTATATATAAAAGTTAACCCGGGTGATTATTTTAGCGTTCATTTTAACCTAAAACCTAAGCTAACTTTTACTGTATTACCCCTGACCTATTTTGAGACGCCATACAATCTTCTTATATATAAAAGTTAACCTGAGTGATTATTTTACCCCTAATTTTAACTTAAAACCTAAGCTAACTTTTATTGTATTACCCCTGACCTATTTTGAGACCCCATACAATCTTCTTATATATAAAAGTTAACCCGGTTGATTATTTTAGCCCTAATTTTAACCTATAACCTAAGCTAACTTTTACTGTATTACCCCTGACCTATTTTGAGACCCCACACAATCTTCTTATATATAAAAGTTAACCCGGGTGATTATTTTACCCTTAATTTTAACCTAAAACCAAAGCTAACTTTTACTGTATTACCTCTGACCTATTTTCAGACCCCATACAATCTTCTTATATATAAAAGTTAACCCGGGTGATTATTTTAGCCCTAATTTTAACCTAAAACCTAAGCTAACTTTTACTGTATTACCCCTGACCTATTTTGAGACCCCTTACAATCTTCTTATATATAAAAGTTAACCCAGGTGATTATTTTAGCTCTAATTTTAACCTAAAACCTAAGCTAACTTTTACTGTATTACACCTGACCTATTTTGAGACCCCATACAATCTTCTTATATATAAAAGTTAACCCGGATGATTATTTTAGCCCTAATTTTAACCTAAAACCTAAGCTAACTTTTACTGTATTACCCCTGACCTATTTTGAGACCCCTTACAATCTTCTTATATATAAAAGTTAACCCGGGTGATTATTTTAGCCCTAATTTTAACCTAAAACCTAAGCTAACTTTTACTGTATTACCCCTGACCTATTTTGAGACCCCATACAATCTAATTATATATAAAAGTTAACCCGGGTGATTATTTTAGCGTTCATTTTAACCTAAAACCTAAGCTAATTTTTACTGTATTACCCCTGACCTATTTTGAGACGCCATACAATCTTCTTATATATAAAAGTTAACCTGAGTGATTATTTTACCCCTAATTTTAACTTAAAACCTAAGCTAACTTTTATTGTATTACCCCTGACCTATTTTGAGACCCCATACAATCTTCTTATATATAAAAGTTAACCCGGTTGATTATTTTAGCCCTAATTTTAACCTATAACCTAAGCTAACTTTTACTGTATTACCCCTGACCTATTTAGAGACCCCTTACAATCTTCTTATATATAAAAGTTAACCCGGGTGATTATTTTAGCGCTAATTTTAACCAAAAACCTAAGCTAACTTTTACTGTATTACCTCTGACCTATTTTCAGACCCCATACAATCTTCTTATATATAAAAGTTAACCCGGGTGATTATTTTAGCCCTAATTTTAACCTAAAACCTAAGCTAACTTTTACTGTATTACCCCTGACCTATTTTGAGACCCCATACAATCTTCTTATATATAAAAGTTAACCCGGGTGATTATTTTAGCACTAATTTTAACCTAAAACCTAAGCTAACTTTTACTGTATTACCCCTGACCTATTTTGAGACTCCATACAATCTAATCTAATTATATATAAAAGTTAACCCGGGTGATTATTTTAGCGTTCATTTTAACCTAAAACCTAAGCTAACTTTTACTGTATTACCCCTGACCTATTTTGAGACGCCATACAATCTTCTTATATATAAAAGTTAACCTGAGTGATTATTTTACCCCTAATTTTAACTTAAAACCTAAGCTAACTTTTATTGTATTACCCCTGACCTATTTTGAGACCCCATACAATCTTCTTATATATAAAAGTTAACCCGGTTGATTATTTTAGCCCTAATTTTAACCTATAACCTAAGCTAACTTTTACTGTATTACCCCTGACCTATTTTGAGACCCCACACAATCTTCTTATATATAAAAGTTAACCCGGGTGATTATTTTACCCTTAATTTTAACCTAAAACCAAAGCTAACTTTTACTGTATTACCTCTGACCTATTTTCAGACCCCAGACAATCTTCTTATATATAAAAGTTAACCCGGGTGATTATTTTAGCCCTAATTTTAACCTAAAACCTAAGCTAACTTTTACTGTATTACCCCTGACCTATTTTGAGACCCCATACAATCTAATTATATATAAAAGTTAACCCGGGTGATTATTTTAGCGTTCATTTTAACCTAAAACCTAAGCTAATTTTTACTGTATTACCCCTGACCTATTTTGAGACGCCATACAATCTTCTTATATATAAAAGTTAACCTGAGTGATTATTTTACCCCTAATTTTAACTTAAAACCTAAGCTAACTTTTATTGTATTACCCCTGACCTATTTTGAGACCCCATACAATCTTCTTATATATAAAAGTTAACCCGGTTGATTATTTTAGCCCTAATTTTAACCTATAACCTAAGCTAACTTTTACTGTATTACCCCTGACCTATTTTGAGACCCCACACAATCTTCTTATATATAAAAGTTAACCCGGGTGATTATTTTACCCCTAATTTTAACCTAAAACCTAAGCTAACTATTACTGTATTACCTCTGACCTATTTTCAGACCCCATACAATCTTCTTATATATAAAAGTTAACCCGGGTGATTATTTTAGCCCTAATTTTAACCTAAAACCTAAGCTAACTTTTACTGTATTACCCCTGACCTATTTTGAGACCCCTTACAATCTTCTTATATATAAAAGTTAACCCGGGTGATTATTTTAGCCCTAATTTTAACATAAAACCTAAGCTAACTTTTACTGTATTACCCCTGACCTATTTTGAGACCCCATACAATCTTCTTATATATAAAAGTTAACCCGGATGATTATTTTAGCCCTAATTTTAACTTAAAACCTAAGCTAACTTTTACTGTATTACCCCTGACCTATTTTGAGACCCCATACAATCTTCTTATATATAAAAGTTAACCCAGGTGATTATTTTAGCCCTAATTTTAACCTAAAACCTAAGCTAACTTTTACTGTATTACCCCTGACCTATTTTGAGACCCCATACAATCTTCTTATATATAAAAGTTAACCCGGGTGATTATTTTAGCGCTAATTTTAACCAAAAACCTAAGCTAACTTTTACTGTATTACCTCTGACCTATTTTCAGACCCCATACAATCTTCTTATATATAAAAGTTAACCCGGGTGATTATTTTAGCCCTAATTTTAACCTAAAACCTAAGCTAACTTTTACTGTATTACCCCTGACCTATTTTGAGACCCCATACAATCTTCTTATATATAAAAGTTAACCCGGGTGATTATTTTAGCACTAATTTTAACCTAAAACCTAAGCTAACTTTTACTGTATTACCCCTGACCTATTTTGAGACTCCATACAATCTAATCTAATTATATATAAAAGTTAACCCGGGTGATTATTTTAGCGTTCATTTTAACCTAAAACCTAAGCTAACTTTTACTGTATTACCCCTGACCTATTTTGAGACGCCATACAATCTTCTTATATATAAAAGTTAACCTGAGTGATTATTTTACCCCTAATTTTAACTTAAAACCTAAGCTAACTTTTATTGTATTACCCCTGACCTATTTTGAGACCCCATACAATCTTCTTATATATAAAAGTTAACCCGGTTGATTATTTTAGCCCTAATTTTAACCTATAACCTAAGCTAACTTTTACTGTATTACCCCTGACCTATTTTGAGACCCCACACAATCTTCTTATATATAAAAGTTAACCCGGGTGATTATTTTACCCTTAATTTTAACCTAAAACCAAAGCTAACTTTTACTGTATTACCTCTGACCTATTTTCAGACCCCATACAATCTTCTTATATATAAAAGTTAACCCGGGTGATTATTTTAGCCCTAATTTTAACCTAAAACCTAAGCTAACTTTTACTGTATTACCCCTGACCTATTTTGAGACCCCTTACAATCTTCTTATATATAAAAGTTAACCCAGGTGATTATTTTAGCTCTAATTTTAACCTAAAACCTAAGCTAACTTTTACTGTATTACACCTGACCTATTTTGAGACCCCATACAATCTTCTTATATATAAAAGTTAACCCGGATGATTATTTTAGCCCTAATTTTAACCTAAAACCTAAGCCAACTTTTACTGTATTACCCCTGACCTATTTAGAGACCCCTTACAATCTTCTTATATATAAAAGTTAACCCGGGTGATTATTTTAGCCCTAATTTTAACCTAAAACCTAAGCTAACTTTTACTGTATTACACCTGACCTATTTTGAGACCCCATACAATCTTCTTATATATAAAAGTTAACCCGGTTGATTATTTTACCCCTAATTTTAACCTATAACCTAAGCTAACTTTTACTGTATTACCCCTGACCTATTTTGAGACCCCACACAATCTTCTTATATATAAAAGTTAACCCGGGTGATTATTTTACCCCTAATTTTAACCTAAAACCTAAGCTAACTATTACTGTATTACCTCTGACCTATTTTCAGACCCCATACAATCTTCTTATATATAAAAGTTAACCCGGGTGATTATTTTAGCCCTAATTTTAACCTAAAACCTAAGCTAACTTTTACTGTATTACCCCTGACCTAGTTTGAGACCCCTTACAATCTTCTTATATATAAAAGTTAACCCGGGTGATTATTTTAGCCCTAATTTTAACCTAAAACCTAAGCTAACTTTTACCCCATATTCCCATGATTTATGTTTTTCTTCTTTTCCTTTTTTCTTCTTTTCTTTTACTTTTTGTTTCTTTAATTAATATTTTTATTCATATTAATCTTTATCCTGCGCCCCTACACCCTATTTACAAGTCAATTCTTAAGTCAAACAAAATGTCCTATATCAAAAAATATTAATTTCATTTTATTCATATTAATCTTTATCCTAAAATGTTGTCCATAATTTTATTCCACTTCAACTGCATCCTTTTGTTCTGCGCCCCCTCCCTATTTACATGTCAATTCTTAAGTCAAACAAAGTGCCCCTACATGCCAATGTCGCAATATCACGGGTTACTTCGAGGGGTGGCTTAAAGATATTGATTAATGACGAGGACGGCGATGATACCGATGTTGCATCAAATGTGGTCTACATGGAAGTTTTCCGTAATGTGTAGGACTTTTTTGTGTACTATTCATTTTCTTACTTATTGAAACTATTTGCATGTCAACGAACTTTAGTTTCCCTTTTAAAATTATATGTTACGTTAAAGTAATAGGAACTACGTACTAGAGTTATGGAACAATAACAGTCTATGGTAATTGGCATTATGGTTTGATTTACGACAATTTTTACATTCAAGCGAACTACATTGTTTTATTTTTACAATGAATATTAGCTTCCTAAAATGACCCGTGCGTTAGCACGGGTCTGACAGTCTAGTATGGAATAAAAGTTGTTACAAGATAATATAACCTATAACCTAATAATAGTAAAAGTTGTTTCAAAATAATATAACCTAATAATAATAAATGTTGTTACAAGGATAATATTGAGATTTTAAATTAATATAAGGATAATTTTGGCAGTGCAATAAAATTTGCCCCCCTCCCCACCCCTCCCCTTTCTAAAAATTGAACCTAACACTTCAAATTAAAAATCTCCCCTCCCCTCCTCTCCCCTCCCCTCGAAAACTCTCGAACCAAGCGGAACGAATTTCAATGTAGAAGTTATCCCTTGTTCATCTCTTTGAGTCGCATAAGTATTCCCCTTAAAAAATATCAATTTTTCAACTCTTCATCGTTACTTGCTTGTTATTCAAGAAATCAACTAAGCCAAATATAAAAAATTCAATCAAAAAAATTTCTTCAAAAAAATAAAATAAAAAATCCAATTAAGCAAATTCAATACGAATCTTTTGAAACTACTACATACATAGTAAAAATCTTTTATATTTCAAATGAGCCAATTCAACATGATTAAAAAATTCTTCAAAATAAAAAAGGATCAAACAAGAATATAAAAATACAATTACAATTTTAAAATTCAATATTACCTATTCAATTAAGCAAAACAAGTATAGATTAAACAAGTATAGACACTAAGTATAGGATTAAACAAGCACATATATAAGAACAAACAAGAATAAGAAACAATAGGATTACAACCGATTACACTAGAACAATACAAACAAAAAGTGGAGAAGAAAATCAATCATATTCAATTAAGCCAATTCAATTGGATTGCAATTTTAAAAATCAATTACCATCGATCAATAAACAACACCACAAGAACATAAATCAAGAAAATAACAATCAAACTTAGTAATATGACAATCAACGATCAATCCTAGTAGCAATCAACAATAAAACACCTTTCAATTCTAAAATCAACAATTAAATCGATAATAGTCAACAAATTACCTTTCAATTATGATTGAAAAAGCCGAGATTGGGAGTGTGACCGGTAAAGGGAGTTGCATTTGCAGTTTCAGTGAACAAATTAATTGGAAGCGTGAAGAGTGTTTAATGGGCTAATTGAAAATTTTCTTTAAGACAATGGTACTTGTTGTTTTGTGTTGTGCGTTCTCTGTTCGTATTATTTGTATTGTGTTCTTGTTTGACTAGAGATAGATTGGGAGACAGGTGTTATGGCTTTGTTTTGCGTCTTCTTTGGGCTGTGTTTTATGGTGTTGCCGGTTTGTTTTCGAGGAGCCTTGCCGCTGGAGGCCTCCTGCTTTTGGATTAGGATTTGGTTGCTTGGCTGTTGTTGCTCGAAAGAGCTAGGTGTGCAGAAGCTTCGTGTTGACGGAGTAGTCGTTTGTCGCACCTTAAGCCGGTGGGTGCATGTCCTTCACGATTAATCCTCCTTCTTCGCAACTTCTGGTTTGTTGTCGTCGTAAGGATCGTGGTGGTTTGTGGTTGTCTAGCCGAGGGTTGGGTGTGCGCCGGTCTATTCAGGTGGTGGTGATGCAGGTTGATTTGGTGGCTTGTATTGATTTGTTTGTGTTCGAGCTGGTTCGCTTTGCGCTACTATTCCGCCTTTTCTCTGTCTTTGGATTTTGGCATCGGGTTATTGGTGGGTCGAGTTTTTGGACATGTTAAGGTGTCTGTTCCGGTGGTTCGTGAGTTGAGGGGTGCCTTTTTGACTTGTGTCGGGAGTCTTGTGGGCCGATCGCTTTTGATTCGAGGTCGGGAGCAAGTTTGTGACTCAGGTCCTTTTAGGCTGTTGTGATGTCTCCTCCGATAGACCGATACTTGAGTGGTGGTCGAAGCTGAACGTTTGAAGCAAAATCATTATCGGGTGCCTTATTGATCACTATTGGCAGTGTTGGTCCTTTGAGGAGTGCTGGTGGTTTTTCTTTAGGGGTTTTTTGGTGTTTTTATTTTATCTTTTTGGTGTAATACTTGGGATTTAATCCCCTAATATATATATAATATATTTTGCCATTAAAAAAAAAACTTATGTAATTTTCCTAATGTATAAAAAAAATTTAAAAATTGGGGGTGGATCCTGGCTCATCATAGTCTACACCATACGTCACCACTGTTTTCACATGATGTTGGGGCTTTGTATGCTCGAACTTTGTCACCTAATGTGAAACCTTTGCATGATCAATTAACTTATCCGCTATTATCAGATATAAACTAATTTATAAGTTAGCCGCTATAAACGGATCATCCTCTATAAACAACTTATAAACTATATGTTTATTATTTTTACCAAACAGAACTTTGGTGGCGAAAAGTAGCATATGAGCAAAATTTTACAAGCACATTCTTGAATTTTTCTTGATAAAATCTTTCTTGATATATAACATTGCTCTTTTCAAAAAGACTTTTCCAATATTCACCAAACACGACCTTAATCAAACTCAAAAGTAATCATTGTCTCTAAAACCATCCTTATCTGCTCGTGTAAGTGATATGATCTGATGATTAGAATTTCAAGATCTATGGGTGGATAGCGCCAGGTTTGTCTTAGAAAGTGGTCACCCTTTTATAGTGTCTTGAAAATCCTCGTAAAGATTGGAGAATTATTGCAAGGTGACAAAAGGGGTTTGTCTTAAAGCTACTACACATCTCATATAGCCTTGAATTTTCTCCAGTCTCCAGCCCATACAATCCAACGGCTGAGAGATCAACACTCTCATGTCGCAACCATTGGATTAATCCAATGAAATGTTTTGACTTTTGAGTGTACATGATCCTCATCCATAAAACTATTGATATAGTTATCCAATATTTATTTAGTTGAATTAATCTTGAGTGTTATTTTTTTGCCTCTTCCATAATTATGAAACACCTCCTTTTCTTTTTTTAATATATCCACACTTTTTATCCTTTTCAATTATTCAAAGAACAAAGCTTAGATCTCATATAATTATCGTAAAATAATGATTGATGACATCTTTTGTTGATATTGGAATTAAATGTTTTTTTTTTCAATAAAGATTTCAACTTCTTATTTTAGTTTCTGTTTTTTTTTTACTATCGATCCTGAAAAAGTTTTTCATCATTATTTTTAGTTGTTGCTTTTAAATCAACTTATGTGTATCATTTGAAATTTTGAATGAGTTTTTACAACAATGTTTATAATATTATGAGTTTTTGATAAATATATTTTTAACTAAATATAAAACAAATATAATTTTTTAAGCCAAAAAAACATAAAATTTATTTTGAATCAGTCCTGTTAATGTGTTTTAAAACTTTTGTGAAAGAGAATTCTATTCCGTACTAAATAAGATTGTGAAAAAAAAAACTTCAAAATTTTGGATAGTACATAAGTTGATTTAAAAACATGGACCAAAAGTGACGATGAAAAACTTTTAAAAAACTGGAAAGTCGGAAGATTTTTTTAGGAAAATTAAAACGAAAAAGTTGAAATATATATTTATAAGGACAATAAACACACTTCACACTTAATATTTTTTTTTGGAACCCTCTGGTTCCACATAAAAATGACCCCTAATAATCTAGAGTTCGATCAATAGATAAGTAAAATTTGGTTAAGAATTGTTCCATCTAGGAATCAAGCCATATTTAACCCTTAATATTATTTTGGCTTCTCCATTTTTTTTTATAATTAAGTTACTTATATATTTCTATACTTTTTTTCTCTTATCACTTCATTTGTTACCAACTTTCCAATCACTCTTATTCTCATTTCTCCTTCAGCTATGTTCCAAACTTTCACTTGTTGCTTTACCTTTCTTCATAAGACAAAATCTCCCTCCAACCAACCAAAAAGACCACCAAACATCAAACTTTGTTCCATTTCTGACATATCAATCTCTTCTTTCATTCAAAACGAAGAATCTGGCCAATTTCGACAAATATTCAAGCTTATCGACACCAACAACGACGGAAAGATTTCAACCACAGAGCTCAGTGATGTGCTTTCATGTCTAGGATACAACAAATGCACAGCTGCTAAAGAAGCTGAGAGCATGATAAGAGTTTTGGACTTCAATGGAGATGGATTTGTAGATATTGATGAGTTCATGTTTGTCATGAAAGAAGATGGAAACTATGGCAATGGAAAAGAGCATGATCAAGATGAGTATTTAATGGATGCTTTTCTTGTGTTTGATATTGATAAGAATGGATTAATATCACCTAAGGAATTGAGGAGAGTTTTGGTTAATCTTGGTTGTGAAAATTGTAGTTTAAGGGATTGTAAGCGTATGATTAAAGGGGTTGATAAGAATGGAGATGGGTTTGTAGATTTTGAAGAATTTCGATCTATGATGAAAATAGGACTTAAATTTAATTAGAACTTCAAAATGGGGTTTTCATCTTTTTAATTTGTATATTTTTCCTCCTTTTTTTATGTTTACTTCTTCACTCATGTGTAATGTGTTTCTTGTACTTCAAATGAGTGTCACAATTTCCTTTTATGATTAAGTTGGTTGATTAGTTTTTGAGGAGAATACTTATCATTTCATTTCAGCATTGCTATAGACAGCGAGAAGTATTATCCCAAATTCATCAAGAATGAAAACAAGCCAATAAAAAGCAGTTGTGAGCGGAAATGATGGGAGGTGGGGAAAAAAGATGGAAATCATGAACTAATGGATGGGTGACATACATGCCACATGTGTCGTGAAATTCTTGGGATAGTGCTATTTCGCTTGAAATAGCATTTTTCATTTCATTTTTTACTTTCCATTTTCAAAGATTAGGTGGTAAGATAGATATTACCTTTTGAGCAAGGTGAGTAATTTTTGTGTGGTAGCAAGAGTTTAAAACACACAAAAAACGTCATTTAATGATTTTTAAAATATATGTTCTTTAATTATTTCTTCATCAATATTATCTTTGTTTTTTTGCGTGTCTGTCTAAATGGTGTATCCAAACTCTTGTGACCATATAAGAATTAATTGATTCTAAAATGTGTGAAGTATTATGACCATAATCTCTGATTTTGTTTTCAACATAACTTTCTAAAGTCCGCTATTTTATTCCTATTGCATATGATAGTTGAAGCAATCAAATTATTTTAGTATCTTGTTTCTGTTTTAATGATTTTCATCTATAACAAAGAAAGACGAACATGAGTTATTGTAAGTGGTGACATTAGATAATTTTTTAGGTGAATGGTAACACCTTGTGACCATATAATAGGTGAATGTTGCTCATAACATTAAGAAGAGAAATGATATTTGAACAACCACTTTTAAACAACTTTTGTGACAACTTTCTCTCTCATACTCTCATTGTACTTTTATTCTCTCTCATTCCTTTTCTCTCTCTATTGTTATTATCCAATCAGAAGAGAGGAAAAAAGGTTGTCAATATAGTTGTTTGATTTTGGTTGTCAAAATATCACTCCTCCATTAAGAATTACCAAGTGAAAAGTGTATCTAAGACTCTAAGTTATGGGCACTGTTTTTTTTCTGTCCATTCTTCAAAAAGATATTGTCAATTTGGTAGCCTGTCTTTGTGCCTTGATAGAGCAAACAAGAGTAGTGATAGGTACCATTCTTCCACAATATGCCAAGAAAACATGGGAGTGTAAGTGTAGTGAAGCCCTCAATAGCTCAATGGCAAAAGAAATTGGCTTATGTTTATATCATGGGTTGTCCTTTCTTCTATTTCAATGAATGCTTTTTCTTTTTGTTTTTTGTTTTTACAATGATATTTCTTTTTGTTATTTGTTTCATTCTCTTTGCCAATCATTTAAGGTTTGTCCGAAACATACCATTGAAAAGTATGGTAGAGCAGAAAAAAAGAAGATAGAAATATTGATTTTTGAATTAATAGTATGAAGACAAATGAATGTATGATATGATCACTTTACATATTGATTCTGAGGTAACTAATATAAACCAACTAATTGCTATATATCACGACAATATTCTTCAAGAAAATTTCCCGAACCACCAAATACCATATAATCTTCAATTATTAAACAACTATTAAACTTAAAATCAGTCACAACGTAACTAAGTAAGCTTCTCCCACACCATCCACTTTTATTTTAATCATTTGTGTGGAAAATCTAGATGCCACCTCCTGCTATGTATTGGGCAAACAAAAATGCCTAACTTCTGAAACTATCTATATTGTTTGTTTTATTTTACGGCAAATCATGTTTATTGTTACTAAAACCTTTTGCACCGTTGGATTAGGACGTTCTTTATAACAATACATGGGATGATGGGAAATGAAAGAGGTGGCCCACATGCTTGCTTTACATTGTCGTGATAATGTCGGGAAGTTTATTTTCGGGAACTTTAGCATTCGCAACTAATTCACATAACTATTTTTTGACAATAAATCGGTTTTTTCTAGATTACCCTCTCTTGTTTAGAGGGTATTTACCCCCCTCATGATATCAACCAATCAAAATGTAATATACATTGACAACATTAAATGTCAAATAAATGAGTAAATTTTTTCTATAAAAAAAAATCAATTTTAGGTAACTTTTAATACTTTTAATTTTTATTTAATTATAGACAAGATTACATTATAGATCCTTTATCTTATTTATTTGTAACACTTTTGGTCCTTTATCTTTATTTTTTTCCGTTTAGGTCTTTTATCTTTATAAAAGCACATATACATCCTTTTTCTCATTTTTTTATTAAAAAAATACATAATTTTATTTTTTAAAATATTTTTTTATTAAAAATGAAAAAAAATCCAGAAATATGATGAAGATGTTCATCATCTCCATCTTCTTTCTTTGAATCTTCATCATCTTCATTGAATCAGAAAAAATTCTACACAAATATATCTCCAAATATCATGAATTAATGTTATGTTCACCTCAAATCTTCTTTTAAACACAAAAATCAAATCCCTATAGAAAAGAGATTTAGTTTCATCACAAAAAAAAAATTAGTTATATAAATTGTCACACCGTATATTATTATTATTATTTTCTAACTCAATATTCAAACCCGACATAAAAATAACCCCAAAATTGAGAGCAGCTTTGCACATCAATTTTGTTGTTTTCAGAACAATCTTAAATTTTGAAAAGCCTAACCCTTCCACCAGTGACTAAGCCTCCACCATCCACCTTTCAACATTTGTGAAATTAAGGTTTTGATTTTTGTGTTTAAAAGAAGATTTGAGGTGAATATAACATTAATTCACGATATTTGGAGATATATTCTAGTAGAATTTTTTTTTATTTAAAGAAGATGATGAAGATTCAAAGGAAGAAGATGAAGATGATGAACATCTTCATCATATTTCTGGATTATTTTTTTCATTTTTAATAAAAATATATTTTTAAAAATAAAATTATGTATTTTTTAATAAAAAAAATGAGAAAAAAGATGTATATGTGCTTTTAAGAGAGATAAAGGACCTAAACGGGAAAAAATAAAGATAAATGACCAAATTGTTACAAAAAAATAAGATAAAGGACCTCTAATGTAATCTTGCCTTAATTATATTTAGGTGTTCAATCTTAATTAATTTACACTACAAGACTGGCTTAGAACAATTAAAATTTCACATCAAATTTATTTCATTTGAATGTCCTTAAATTTATCGGTTACATTCATAAAATTTCTTCTTCCCATTTTGATTGTTCAATTTTGTCGTTCTAAATTGCCGCATTTTTCAATTTTCGTGAGAATCGTCGTCGTTCGTTTGATTCCAAATATTGTGAGAATTACCGTTATTTCCAGAACCACGTCAGGTATGGTGAGTTGATTTTTCTTTTTGATTTGATTTTTCTTGGTTGTGAAGTAGTTAATTATAGCAATTGAGTAAGTCATCCGTTATACTTTAAGGATTGCTAGCAGGTGTTGCCGCTGTGATGTTTTGGGAGTTTGCTAGCATTTTTTTTGGTTGCTGCTGAAATGGTTATGTCATGAGGCTTTTGTTCTTTTGTTTGGACTTAAAGGCTTTGGCTGATAGTGAGGCAGGTCTATGCGTGTTAGCGGATTTTATTAGGTTGGCTGCTTAAATAAAAAAAAATCATGATACCTGACGCGGTTCTAGAAACAACGACAATTCTCACTATAATTTGAAACTGCAGCAGTTTGGAACGACAAAATTGAACAATCAAAATGGGAAGAAAACGAAAAAGAAACAAGAATTGATCAATAGGGAAGAATAAAGAAGAAATTTGAATGAAGGAGATGTTTTTGTTCTCACGTTCGGGGTTGTGGAATGGAAGAAATTTTATGAATGTAAGTGATGAATTTAAGGACATCCAGATGAAAGAAATTTGATGTAAAAATTTTATTTGTTATAAGTCTTGTAGTGTAAATTAATTAAGATTGAACACCTTAATATAATTAAATAAAAGAGTAAATTACATTATTCTCCCCTCAAAGATTCTTGAATTACACTCCCCTCCCCTCTTATGTTAAAATATACACTCCCCTTCCCTCTTATTCCAAACATATTAGAAAACATTTCATTCCCCTCCCTTAAAAGAAGCTTGAATTACATTCCTCTCTCTTCTTATGTTAAAATCTACATTTACTTCCTCAATATTTTTTTAATAATCTAGTAAAAAAAAAAAATCTAACACACTTAAATAAAAAAAAGTACTGCGGGTCTATTTTAACATAATCAAAATTTGAATACATATTTTTCGCTATTTTCTATTCACAATTACATTAACATATAGTTTTAAACCCTATTATAAAATATGAAACAACCAAAAAATAAAATTACAATAATTACTAAATACAGTAAAATATGGTTATTTAAAAATTAGTTTTATACTTTAAATTATAAACTTAATAGCAAAATATTTAAGTTTAATTACTATTGATATTTAAATTATAAAGAAATGAATTTATTTTTCTTAAATGGTGGTTCAAAATTAGTATATATCATAAAAATATTTATTTATGTTAAAATAGATTAAAGTGTAGTACATATTTAATTATTAAGGGAGAGGGTTGTAATTCAAGCATCTTATAGGGAGAGGAGTGTAGATTTTATTTTTAAAGGGAGGGAAGTGTATATTTTAACATAAGAGTGGAGGGGAGTGTAATTTACTCTAAATAAAAATTAAAAGTATTAAAAGTTACCTTATGATTAAGATTAACTTTTTTATTTTTAGAAAAAATTGATTCATTTATTTGACATTTAATGTTGTCTATGCATATTACATTTTGATTTGTTGATATCATGAGAGGGTAATTACCCCCTAAACAAGAGAGGGTAACGTAGTTCTCACCCAATAAATCACATAACTATTGTAAAGAATATTAAACTAATACTGTTCACATAACATTTAAGATTTTAAATGAATGCATAATCACTCCCTCCCATTTTAAATGACCTAATTAATTAAAAATGTGTATTATTCACATAACATGTTTTGACCCTATTTTTCTATTAATATATAAAGAGAAAATATAGCATATAAGATGTTGTTGGATTTGTCTCGATAAATATTTTCAAAATATCAAATTTTCATAATTTTTCTAATAGATTATTAAAGATATTTAAGTTCAAAATTGTAGGCATATTTAATAGCAACCTACATCTTTTTATATAGGCATATTTTGTATGACCTAGTTGACTCTGTCATGTATGCCAATGTACAATTTTGATATAGGCATATTTTGTAACACTTTTAAAAATAACTATTAAATACTCTATTTTCTTTTGGACGTCAATTTAAAATAGTTTACATTAACGATACATGTATAATATATCATTTATGTCTTAAAATAATCCTAATCAATATCCAACTATATCTAATAAATATATTAACCAAAAAACCTTTAACAAGTTTGGAGTCAAATTTGCGTTTGAGATTTTTGAAAGGTAAACTAAGCATACACTTATTATATTATTTGGCCTTGTTAGGAAACAATATTTTCATGGTGAAACATATCAACTTCAATAGATCGTCACGTACTGCAACCTTAGGCAACGTGGAACAGATCATGCGAATTGTACCTCTCATATGCGTATCCTTTAGACATTAGAATACACACAATGTACATTATTATATATATTAGTAATTAGGCTGTTTTGTAATACAAGATGAGTATAAATATTAAATTATTTGCCATATGCTCATGGTTTGAGAACAAAATGTTATCTATTGTCAAGAATATCATAAGTGGAATTGCACGGACCTATCTATTTATCTTTCAAGTGACATCATTTTACTTAGAGAGTTGCTTTTCTGACATAGAATACTTCCAATTGACACATAGAAATGACCATATTGCCCCTGGCGGTAGTTAACTGCCGCTGGTACCCAGCGGTTGTTAACTACCGCTCACACCAGTTACAGAACCAGTCCAGTCTGTAACTGGTTTTGCCCAGGAAATGTGTCATGTTTGACCTGTAATTTGAAACGGCAATTCCGGAGGAAATCAAACCGAAACAACAACATCCAGCAATCATAAACATCAACATTTAATAGTTTATCAATTATTCGGTTACATTACACCAAACCGATAATGCGTTAACGTTTAACAATTGTTTGAAATTCATCAAATTTTTCACATTATGCAAAACATTACACGTAATGTACATTAATTACTAATAAATGCGAAACTCAAATATATTGATATACATATAAATAGTTAAAGGTTAGTTACATTATATCACCCAAAAAATTTGTCATTACATTATATATCCAAAAAAATACGTCGGCGCGTATCAACCAAAAAACGGATTAACACCGACCAAAAAGTGTCACATTTCATCTAATAAAAGCAAATCATCCAAATGTTCCAGAACATCTTCAAATTCGATGTTTGCTTTAACCGAAGTGTCATCAAACATAATTGGATTGTCTTCATTTGTTGGCTCCTTTGGTGGAAACGGTCTCTCTTTGACCTCAATGTCCATGAGTGTTTGGAAACGATCCTGTTGATCCAAAAATTCATCCTCCCATGTTGCCACCTCTTCGCTCCTGTGATTTCTCCACTCCGTGCATGTTGGAGGTAGTGGGCAACCATCTTTTAATGAAAGAAGGACAAAATGATTTGGGATTAGACCAAGGCAAATCATGTTGCTTTTCGGGTTAACCGGAGGCCGTCCTCTAAGTGGGAAAAAAGTCTCGGAGATGTAGTCTTTCCATGTAGTCATCTCTAACACCGGCCTATTGTAACATGATGCAACGATGTGTCCCATATCCGGTAATGTCAACCATTTGTCGGGAGGTGCAAAGCTACTAGGATTTTTGGGAGGATACAATCCATCCAAGATGTAGTTGTAACGGTTCTCACTCGCATACACCTCAATGTATTTGCTCCTATGCTCTTTCCACTCTTGAATAAGTGCTCTCCGCACCATAACATGACTTTCTTGCGTCAAACCCAAGGCTTCCGCTATAGCCCTAAACCCACAATGACCGTCACCAATAACATCCACAACTCTCTCAATGTATGGTATCATGAATTTTGGCATGTAATACATAGGATTGGATGGATCATAACTTGTTGAAACCAAGCTAGGCTTAGGAACCGGAACCGGAGAAATGCCAATGCGAGCACCTTTCCTTTTAGTTTGTGAAGATTTTTTCCGTGGTGAAGATTGACTTTTCGGATGTTGAGAATCAATAGTCTCCCACGTAGATGGGATCCTACCACGTGTGGTTTTGATTTTTTTGGGAGCTCCTTTGGTTGCCACCTTTCTTGGAGGTGGTGACAACATTGTGGTCTCCGGAAACGCTAACACCCGCAAAGCCTCTTTGATTTCTAGTTTCATTTGGAACGGAACTCTTTGGAGACGTTCTTGGATACCATGTCACTCCTCCGCGACCGAAAACAAATCTTCATTACTTTGTTCTTCACCCATGTACAACTTTTGCCAATGCGGGTGTATCTCATCCAATCGAATGGGCATGTTGTGACGGATTTTCATAGCAATGAAGCATGCACAAGGTAGGCCATACGACGTCCTTTGAACACAACCACAAGTTTTCTTCTCAATGCACAAGGTTCTCCTAGCACACTCTTCTTCCACAAAAATAAAATTCATGGCTTGTCTAGACACGTGACCACGCAACCCGGAGTACAAAGTGACATCTTTGTATCGATGTTCCAAGACCGCAACGCTCCTACCAAACGATGATTGTATCTCCCCAAATTGGTTTGCCAACATCTCATCTATTTTATGCCAACAAGTACCCAAATCACCCTTGGAGGTGGACAAATATTCCTTCACCACACATGAGCTCCTTCAACTCTATTCGTGGTCCTACACCCAAGATGTAACACAAGGTCCGTCCATGCCCTCACTAGCTTGTCTTGAAAGGCTTCAAAATGGTTTCTTGAACATATTGAAGAAAGTTTGGATGATCCTTACAAGCATCTTGGAATTCCACTAGATTACCCGCATATAACTCTTGAGTAGGAGATTCAACCAATTTTTTCCATGCATCAAATATGGTATCAACCAACTTACTATGCTTCTCCTCGTCGACAATCTTCTTTTGGCCATCCACCACAACAATGTTTTGTATAACTTTGCAATCGGTGATGATTCTTGATCTAACATTTTTGCCAACATGGAAATAACAAAGTATTGCACTACTACCGGTGAGAACATTGTTTACGGCATTCATCATACCCGTGTCCCTGTCGGTCACTACCACCTTAGGCATATCGCTATTTGGTCCAAGAAGTTTAAGCAACATTTGCAAAGCCCAAGTAAAGTTATCCTCCTTCTCCCTAGTCATAAATGCAAAACCAACCGAATATGTCAAATAGGTTGAGGTGACTCCAACTATTTCAAACAATGGCATCCTATACAAGTTGGTTTTGTACGTGGAATCCATTATCAAAACAGTAGGAAAAGTGTTAAACAACTTTACCGAAGTTGGATGAGTCCAAAATATGTCTTGAACGGTTTGACTCTCCTTTTTTTCTCTTACGTAATAAACATATCCATTCTCTTCCAACTTTGTGATTAGATATTGCATCTCCGTCAAGTCACCCCTTTTTGCCTTTTTGAATTTCTGACGTTCATTGTAGACTTGCTTGATATTTGTCATGGACTGTTTCCTTTTATTCCTCAAGTTTGTCAAAATATTTTTTGGTTTCACCGAAGAATCGGTCAAGTCATGTACAAGCTTCTTGTCGTCCTCCGTTAATCTTCCGGCAAGAAGGTCCCCTGCTACATACGGAACCATCTCATGGTTGTGAACGCCATTAAAAATGGCCAATTTCCAAGCATTGTCTTCCCTAACGACATATCCACGCACCTTGAACAAACACCCACACTTTCTTGATCCAATTGTTTCATTCTTCACTTTTGTCTTCGATACTTTGTGCTCGCCGCTCCGTTCACAAACCAACTCCAACATAGCATTTCTTCCTTCACAAGATCTCCTAATGATAACTGTAAATCCAGCCATATTTGCTTGTCGACGGACCCAACCGTGCAATTCGTTTTTATCTTTCCATGTGTCTTGGGTTGAAAAGAAATGAGCCGTGTCCACATCGGAATTGACGCTTGAAGCCTCAACTTTAACGGAGACTTCGACCTTAGCGGGAGCTTCAACCTTAATGGAAGCGACATTATCTATAAATAAACAACAAAAAAGTTGCTTATTTGACAAGGAATAAGAAAGTTGCTTTTTCTCAACATTATATATAAATAAACAACATACAATTACTAAACTAATTAATAAACATCTATCTAATATCATATATTAACATAAACAAACAAAAAAAAAAGAAGAAAAATGGAAAAAACACTGTTTTTATAGTGGCTGCACTTAGAAAAATTTGAAAATCTTTCAAAGTGTCCAGCAGCAGTTAACAGCTGCTCACTGCCAGCGGTAGTTAACTGCCGCTACAACGCGTGCCAGAATAAAAAAAACAGAAAAATCAATCAAATGCAATGGATTTTAACGTTGTAATACCTGTTCTTTGATGCATTTTGTGTGTAGAAACGTCTTAGCAATCGACCAGCAATGATTTGGAGGCATGATTTTAACACAAAAATTTTGAAATGGGATTTTTTTTGGGTATGGTTTTGGTGAAAAAAGGTGATGAATGAATAGGTGAGGTAGGGGTTTCTGGTTTTGGGGGGAAAGACACCAGCGGTTGTTAACAACCGCTGGCTCCCAGCGGCAGTTAACAGCCGG
This sequence comes from Medicago sativa, assembly GCF_051527215.1. Taxonomy (NCBI): domain Eukaryota; kingdom Viridiplantae; phylum Streptophyta; class Magnoliopsida; order Fabales; family Fabaceae; genus Medicago; species Medicago sativa. The sequence continues at coordinate 28,374,912 of NC_140756.1, read as the reverse complement.
CATATCTTCCAGCGGTTGTTAACTACCGCCAGGGGCTTTATAGTCATTTCCATGTGTCAATTGGAAGTATTCCTTGTCAAAAAAGAAACTCTCTTTTACTTATCTTTTAAGACACACATTTTTGCATTTATCTCTCAAGTACTTAACTCTTAAGTCATATCATTGTACTTTTCTATAAATAGAGATCACATGTAACATAATTGTACATCATAAAAGAATAATATAATCTTCTCTCTTCTATCTCCTTCCCTTTATATATATATATATATATATATATATATATATATATATATATATATATATATATATATATATATATAGGGAGCATATCAAGTGAGAATGAGTATCTTATATGAGAATGATAAGAATAAATCCTAACCATTAGATCAAATTGTAGGGCTAAGATTAGAATCCAAATTTTAAGAAGTCACGTGATGCTCTCATCCCTGTGATTTTCTCCCTTCTTCTCTAAAAATCCTTTTGCGTAAAATTCCACCCACTGCTATCTCTCTATTCCTCTTAATTCTTACTTGAGGGATTGAAGTTAATTGTTGTGCCATATTGTCTCAATGTGATGCATTAAACCTAATTTCATGAATTTGGGTTTTTTAATTTTTTTTAGCAGGATTCGATTTGAATATGTAGATTGATAAAAAAAAAAAAAACCCAATCTGGGTCAGCTTGAAGAGTAAAGGGTATTAAGGCATGACAAATTTTCCCTAGTCGAATCCTTACTCCCGAGCTGTAGATTTATAAATTCATCTTCCATTGATTTTAATTCCCGAGCTGTAGGTAAATGATAATGGTGATGTTGGCATGGATTTTTTTTTTCCAGAACGATTTAGAGGCGAAGAGAGAAAAGTCACAACCTCAGGGAGGGTCGTCGTCATCGCCGGCGTACACAGGGCCGTCGTCACCGTTCGTCGTTAATTGAGAATTAAGGGTTGGAGTTTGACATTGGGTAAAATTGATTAAGAATTGAAAACAAAAATTGATTATGGTTACTGAAGTCGCACTAACCATGGTGGACGGTGAACACCGGCGGTAGAGGTTAAACAGTGGGTGACAGATTGAAATGAGTTCAATGGTGGGGGCAGATCTGCCTTTGCTATCGTGGAAGAAAAGAGGAAGACAAGAGAGCGTTTCATTTGGTGTGCTAGTGTGTATATTTGGTGTTTAAATCACAGCTCTTGACTTTTAATCCAAAAGCTAATATTTATTCTCACCATTCTCACGTAAACTTACCATTCTCACTTGATATGCCCCCTATATATATATATATATATATGGGTTTTGCTAGAAGCCACCCATGAAGGTGTCTTTTAGCAATCCACACCTCAAGGTGTGATTTCCACTTTTTAGTTATAACTTTGCTAAAAGACACCTTCATAAAATGTGTCTTCTAGCAAAACCCTATATATATATATATATATATATATATATATATATATATATATATATATATATAAGTGTGACTGAAAATTTCAACATCCACCAAAAGGAGATAAACTTGCAAAAAGAGGTCATGGCACTCTCTCGTACGCGTCACACACGGAGTTGTGCGTTAGGCGTGTGTCTGTGTTTCTAACGGAATTTTCAATTTCACCCCATGCGCTAGACATATGGGATCTAGTACAAGGTGTATGGCCAACTAACATGTTTTGTGCTAGCGCATTCGTGTCGTGTGCTAGGCGTATGATAATGGTTTTGGACCTTTATTTATGTTTTTTAGCCCTCTTTACTTTTTCTCTCCCTTCTCTCTAAACAGACCACCTCCATCCTTTTCTTCTCATCCTCTCCCAAATCCAAATCTGTTACTTCCAAGATGTAGATTTCCTTGATGGTGAGGCGATGAGATCTCTATTCTCCGCTTCACCTGCGTGCCTGTTCCATCTCCGGCGTCCTTCTTTTCCTTTCACGGTTCAGATCTACTGTTTTCGGTTTTAGCAGGTTGTCGTTGGTGGTTCAAGCGCTCTATTTGTTTCTCCGCCGTGAAGCTCTTGTCGTGGGTTTTCTTCAGGTTGTTGTTTCCTCTCCATTTGCGTGATTAATCCTCCTTCGTCGGGTTTATGCTGGGTCGTCGCAAGGCTCATGGTGGAAGGGAGAGGGTTTCGTACGGTGCTTGCGGGTTTCTGCTGCAGGTTGCTTTTTCGGTTTGGTGGGTGGTTGTTTGTCACGGTGGTGCTGTTGTTTTGTCGCCGGATGGGTTTGTTGTTGTTTTGGTCGATTGCCGTTTGTTTGCCGCCGGCGGGCTCTTGTTGTCGTGGCACTCCGACATGTTGTTTTTGTTGTTTGTTTTTACAGGATTGGGAGTCTTTAGATTGAGACCTTTTTGTTGTGGTTGTATTTCAAAAAACCCAAAAGGGTCTAGTTCTTTCAACCCGAAAGGGTACTGGTTCGTATAACCTGAAAGGGTCTGATTGGCGTATTGGACTCATCCCTCGATCTGAGTTCTTACGCGTTGTTTGCTCGAAAGAACATCTTATGCTTGTTGTTGTTCATGGAGCTTGGCACTTGGTTTGGTTACCGTGTTAACGATCAATCCATTCGCCACCTGTAAACTCTAACGGTTCTATGCATATGTCCATTTTCACTCTTTTTTTGTAGCCTGGTTTCGCGCCCGTACGCGGGTTCGCTGGGTTGCGCACGTGATTAGTGAATTTTTGTTAAGATAGTTTAGAGTTGTTCCACTTGGACTGTATTATCATGTTGCATTCCCATTTGGGTTATTCCTGGGTTAGGTCTAATGTCCCCTCAGTCTTTGTAAAAAAAAGAAAAGAAATATGTTCAGCTCTTTCAAGAAAAAAAAATGTTTTTTATCACTCTTTTTTTTGTGAAATCTCAAGAAATAAGAGGAGGAATCTTAGGGAACTAAAAGATGCGATTCTTCAAAAAGGGTCAGTGTCTTTCGAAGAGGGATTATAGGGTGTAAAACACATGAGAAACAACTTGAGGGTGAAAATCAATGAGTGATTGTAATAGGGTAAAAGAGAAATTTAGGGAATGTTTTTTTTTTTTTTTGAGAGAAGAAATTTAGGGAATGTTTGTGGAGACCATTTAGAGGTAAATTTATTGGTTACTTTTGTAACTCTCTTTATCAAGGAAAGAGAATGAAAAATGGTAGAAATTATATTTCTCTTAAAGAGTTTGTTGAAGTTAATTTCTTGTATCTCTTTGTAATGACTCTTTGAAAGTAGATTTGAGAGTTCTCTCTCTCCGAAACACAAGTCAATATAAGCTAAACTAGATAAGCAAATATTAGAGTCTTGTTCCTTTACTCTATACTCTCTTTATCTTGTTGTTTGTTGCTTTGATCGTAGATTTTTTTTGCACATATTATGCTAGATTAGATCAAGATTTGAATATTATTATTTGAATTGTTTGCCTGTTAGTTGTCACTGATACTTATTCCACCCATCTAAGTTTTTTAGTGTGATATTTGAGTTTTAATTCACAAAAATTGACGTCCACCATGGAAGAAGGGGTGAAGTTTTTTCAAGTGAGCATAATATAAACCTATATCGTTTTTCATACTTAAATAAAGTCAATCTCACAAATAAATGGAAAATCAAAAAATTATTGAAATGATTACGTATTCAAAATCTTTTCCGGCATGAGACAATTTAAGTTGATATTTGTTACACTTATTCTTTTTTCTTTATCTTTAGTTTGCAATTTTAGATAAATATGAATACATTATAAACATATGCAAAATAAAAACTCTTGCAATTTTCTCTCAAAAAAAAAAAAAAAACTCTTGCAATTTTCTTCACAGTTTTTTGAAAATTGAAATTAAACGAGATGCACCATCAACATAAAATTGTTTTACGTTTTACGTTAACGATCAATTACAATTTGTCAACACAATAAATAATCGGGTGAGTGCATTTTATTGAAAAACTATCACATATGTTGTGGTAGTTTAAAAAATTGTGAATGAATGTTAGTGTAAAACCATTTTTCATCGATATTGTATGTTCATTCATCGCATAATTTTCAACAAAATTTTACATTCAACGATTAAAAATAAATATTCTCGTGCTTGATAGAGTACATATAACACATGCACAATTCAACACAATAAAGTATGCATCTACTCTACTGAACTAAAGCACAATAGAAAAAGATGAGTGTTATAAACATTTTATTTTTAACACTCTCTAACATTTTTTTTTTAAGGACTCTAACACTCATTCTCCTATTAGATGAAAATATATGTGTATCACTAATCAGAAATGCATCTCACATAAAGTGGTGAAATTCATATAAGTTTCTTCTAATAGGAAAATGAGTGTTAGAGAGAATGTTCCTATCATTTTTCATAGGAAAAGAGAAGTGCTATGTACACTTTCTTTCTAACACTCTCTAACATCCATTCTATTATTAGGTGAAATTCATCTCTTATTGGGTGAAATCTATGTGAATATCACACATTGTAAATAATCAAGCTTGGAAAAATTCAAGAAACTTTTTAAATGATCATGAGATTATATCATTTTTTATTGAAGAAAATATATATGCTTTTAATCTTCACTATTTTTGGTCGATTAATTTTGAGAATATATGTGTACGTATTTCATTCAATGGTTAATTTCATTGGGCCTACAACTGCGAGATAGTCACAGATACTGGACCTAGTAGGGCCATGCATGGGCCCATTTTGAAAAGGTTTTATCAATGGAAAATTGCTGTTCTCACTGTAGACTTAGCTTTAAAACATGTGGAAATTACACGTATAAATTCAACGGCAATAAACTACCGTTTGATTTCCTTCGTTTTCAAACGGCAGTTAGTTGTCGTTGAAGATAAATGTGTAATTTCTAAGTGTTTTAAAGAAAAATCTGAAGTGGAAACAACAATTTTCTTACCAATGATTAGTATTTTTTATTTTATGAAAAAATCAATGATTTTTTATTTATCTTTTTTGAAGGGGAGGAAATCAATGGTTAATATATGAATTCTTCGAACAAATTAAAAATATGATTGGTATGAATCAAATTATAATTATTTCAAAATCAACAATACCAAGTTGCAACTGATCTTAAATCGATAATTCAAAATTTATTATTTTATCTTTCAATATTATTACATTTATATTTTTAAGAGAAATGCTAACATGTGTCATAAAAATACATGCTGAAGAATACATAGTACAAATTTTGTAATTTTTTTTTTGAGAGCATAATACAAATTTTGTATTAAATATGTCCATGTTTTTTTTTTGGAACAAGGGATTGAAGATTTGGAAATTTGCATCAGAAAAGGTTCTGAAAACTCAAACCATGCAGTGAGTTGTTTCTTAATGCACTTAACTACCTTTTTCAAAATGCACTTCTGACTACATATATTTTTATGATTAACTACATTTTCTTCTATAGACAAATGAAATAATTGTTACATCAGCCACATCTAAATCCTGACATGAGTTTACATATTTTTTTGACAAGATATGAGTTTTCTTATATTATTAATAATATGATCATGGTACTAACTAGTAATTATAAATCCAGAGTTTCACTTGTTTGGGTTGCTTTGACAAGACAGCAATGGACAAGAATTATATATAAAAGTGACTATATCTTCCTCACAATCTAACAACGTTATATCAAAGAATATGAAAACTAATTTATTAAACATACTTTAATAGCTATGGTTTTTATATCTCAAGTGGAATCAACATCTTTGATTTAAGTAATTACCTAAAGCAGATATGCAATATATTGTAACACTTTCACTAGTATCTTAGACATTAATCAATTGAGTTGATTAGGTTCTAGTGTTCTACCAACAATCATTCCTTTCAAGAATTTTTATAACAAAAAATTGAATTATTATTTATTGATTACAAAGAATACCACTTTTCATTGATTACTTAAACAACACAATGTTTTAAAGAACCTTCGCAACCACAAGTCATGTTTCTAAGTTATCATTCTTTTTTTAAGTGCATTTGTGAATTTTATAGGTACATATCCTTTTATAATATCAAACACCAATGTGTCGTAACAGCTTTCTAAAATTTTATTTTAATATTGTTTATTATAAGTTTCCTATGTTCCAACAAAGTTCAATTTTTTTACTAGGGAAACTTTAAAATTTTCCCAAGAGGTTTCTAAACTATTATTGCATGCACTTCCAAGTATGTTGGAACTGAATTCTTTATATAATAATATAGCGTTTGTTATCCTTTTTTATTTTACCCTAGATGGATCAGGCTATATCAATTATTTATTTGTATAATTTAGACTTCATATAATTAAATATAAAGCTTTATTTCCAAATGATTTTTTATCAACTCATCTTTTTCTGATCCAACTATACAAAAATCTAGTACGGTAGTTCGTTGTGTTCTTTGTCCTATAAAATTTGAGTTTCACACACAGTATATATTCATTGTCTAAAGATTTTTTATTTTACATTTTATATGAGTAATGAGCTTTTTTTAATTATTTATAGAGATTGGACCTATACAATTTTTTTTATAGAGACCAATTATACGACCAAGTAATTCAACCGGTGATCCAGTTTTAGCAAATGATTCAACTAGTGATATACTAGAAAATGTTCCCACTTCAATGTTGGCTAAGAAACACCAGTATTTTACGAAAATAACTCCATCGGTAGTTAACTGCCGCGGGGAGTAACCGGAGGTAGTTAACTACCGTGGATCTTCGGCATTTAACTGTCGCGAAGCTTCACGCCTGAAATCTAACAGTGTTGAGCCTTTGAAGTTGTTTGTTCTACAGTAGATGTAACTTTATTGTAATGTTGAGTTTTTTTTTCCTGCTTTTTGTTACACACAGAAATTAAACTATGGGTAGTTTTTGTTGTTTTGTTTAAAGATTATGAATTGAATATGTAAATCTATTACTATGTCATGAACCCAAATTAAAACCCAGAAGTTGTTTTGTTAATTTTTTAAAACTTACTGAAGTTGGTTTTAAATAGAATTAGAATAAATGAAAACCCATAAAATGTTGTTGTTGTTTGGATGGACAGTTGAATTGAAGTTGTAGTGGGAGAAATGGGTGTTGTTGTTGTTACAGGGAAAGAAGAAAAAGGATTGTGTAATGTGTGTGTTTTGAGAGGTTGGAGATTATGAAGATTTAAAGGTTGGGGAGATGATGGAAAATTTTAGGTTTGAAGCTCCATGGCAATTAACTGCCAAAGTTCTGCGGCAGTTAACTGCCGATGGAAATTAAGCACATCGGTAGTTAACTAACGCCGGTTACTCTCCGTAACAATTAACTGTCGATGAGGTTATTTTTGTAAAATGCTGGTGTTTCTAAGCCAACATTGAAGTGGGAACAACAATTTTCGATATACTATGTTTTCAGGGAGTCTATGGGCCAGTGAAATGCCAGCTCTTCATGCTCACCATAAGAAGGGAAATATGACCTAATTTAAGAGTCTACCCCGTCATTCTGACGAATTGTGGTCGGACCTTCGAAGATAATTCACAACATATTTCAATGCATCTCTTAAACAACCAAATTCAACTGTATCCTTGATTGCCATTGTCCAAGCAAGGGTAAATCACTCACGGATTCATCATCATGTTCAAAAAAGAGGTCGTCTTCGACAAAAGGAAGGACGGACGAATGAAAGTGTTCTTGCACGAGCATGAATTCTGTGAAGGATCTAAGCTCCACCAGAAGATCGAAATGAAGGACGACCTCTCCTTTAATGAGTTGCTAGCTATGGTAAAAAAAAATACATCAAGTACAAGGAAATGGTATGTGCTGTTAAGGAAAAACATGAAGACATAACAAAGAAAGGTCAGACAAGCAACAAAAGTACCGATCATCTATGGTGAAGATCTCTTAGTACACTCCTTTGAACACATATAGAGAAAACATCATAGTAGACTGCACAAGTGTTGAATTCAAAGGAGAAGATATAGAGTTCCTAAATCCATTTAAGTTAAAATCATTAACAAATAAGGACAATTAGTGTCAGTTCCACCAAAGCTGAAGCCATAACACAGATGATTGCACCTAGCTCAAGGATGACATCAAAGTCATCGTTCGACAAGGGAAGCTAGGGAGGTAGACTGCGAGATGTCACCACCAAACATAACATGAATATAAGGTAAGGAGTCATGAAAGAGTGTGAGCAAGAAGGCTACTACTGAAACTGGCTCAAGGGAGGTTATAAGCAGACTAAAGACCTCCTGGTTGCGATGGCCACGGAAGGAGGCTACGTCAACCCATGGCATCGACGATCCTAAAAAGAAAAAGCATATTCCACAAAGTCAACATAATTAACAACTGCCATATTCCGTGGGAACTTCTCTGATCCACTATAGTCATTGGCGGAGGCCAACCTCTAACCGAATATGTTAGCATTAGATCAATAAAATGGGAAACACACATGTTAATTATGTCTATAGATTGCCTCTACTCAGTATGTCTACTCCAAGAAAGAAACCATACGACCCCCAACTACTTCTAGAACAAGGGGCTACCTGATGGAATCCCTTATCACTATATTCCACTCCTGTTGAGGGTTTCTATGGGAGATTCAGAGGGAAAAAGAGTATTAATATATCATGGAAGCTCATGCACATCATGTACGCCGATCTCTTTAGATAATTGTAGATGTCGGATAAGAATCTATCTCCTTATATGATATCATACTATCTCCAAGGGTTCAACGGGGCCACCACCCAACCTTGGGGGGTATATGGAACTCTTAGTTACCTTCAAAAGAAGGAGTAAAGAAAGACCGTCAAGGTCCACTTTTTGGTAATATACTTCCTGTTAATGTACAATTGCATCATTAGAAGGCCTACCATAGTAGAACTATATGAAGAACCCTCCACAACTCACCTCAAAATGAAATAACACGTGGCACAATGCTTAGCTATAAAGAAGATCATGTCCCAAAAGGATGTTGAGGGCAACAAAAGGAGGAAAGGAAAACAAGCTGCCATGTAGGAATCATCGGAATGAAGCAGTCCTATAAACCAATACAACTAGGCAATAAACAAACTAAGATCCAAATCACCAATTTTCTTTTCAGAATGAACATTTACAATGTTGGAGTCGACTAAGAGGCGTGTGTGGTTGCTTCATCACTTGTAAAAGTTCAAGAAGTTTTAAATAAATAAATGATTGAATTCAAATACACAAACATTTTGTTCTCCCGACTAACATTCTAGGAAAAGCAAAATCAAGCCAAAAGTTTTTCCCAAATCCCACTTATGACTGAGATGAATAAAGTCAGTGACCAATTTGGCCATAATCTCTCACTCTCGTAACTAGTAGAACAGTGCCTCCTTTGGAGGATCCACACTTTTCATCTAGCTACTGAGTCGACACGAGTAATGTCCTTATTCACCAACATTAAACCACGTCTTCACTTGGGGGAAGGAAAGAGAGGTATACCTCTTGGCTGAAGACTTGCTTTATAGCGGCGACAACAACAAATATGTCGAGGATCCACCATAGCCAAGTTTTCACTTGATTGGAGGGAAAGGGACTACATACGCCATAATGATGGATGCCATTGACCAGGAGGCCGAAGCTAAGGCAAAGAAACAATATTTATGCCAAGGGTCCACCTGCAGTGAAATCTTCACTTAGTTGGTATGAAATAGAAGAACACATCACAATGATTCTCAGTGACATGGAACTAAAGCAAAGCAAAATTAATTATACTGAGGGTTAATCTTTGGCCAATCTTCACTTGGTCACCAAGAAAGAGATGACATATTGAAAGCATATGATTGAGTCAAAAAGGAACAATCCTTGACCTATTGTAAGAAAAGGTTCAACACAAGGTCACACGGGAAACCATTTGATATATAACAAAACGAATACTACATCTAATCAAATATTACAATAAAATCCTACAACATCAAAAGATTGATTCAAAAGAAAAAATTAAACAAAAAGCATGGTAGTAGGTCCTCGGCTCAACGTTCCCAAATTTTTCCATTGCATTATATGACATACAGGGTAATCGAGCAACAATTCAATGAAGAAGAAAGAAACATAGTCCTTGTGGATCGATATTTATTACTACTTCGATAGTTTTTGGTACACTTGCCAGATATCTATCAGTGACCAATTTGGCCATAATCTCTCACTCTCGTAACTAGTAGAACAGTGCCTTCTTTGGAGGATCCACACTTTTCGTCTAGCTACTGAGTCGACACGAGTAATGTCCTTATTCACCAACATTAAACCACGTATTCACTTGGGGGAAGGAAAGGGAGGTATACCTCTTGGCCGAAGACTTGCTTCTTAGCGGCGACAACAACAAATATGTCGAGGATCCACCATAGCCAAGTCTTCACTTGGTTGGAGGGAAAGGGACTACATACGCCATAATGATGGATGCCATTTACCAGGAGGCCGAAGCTAAGGCAAAGAAACAATATTTATGCCAAGGGTCCACCTGCAGTGAAATCTTCACTTAGTTGGTAGGAAATAGAAGAACACATCACAATGATTCTCAGTGACATGGAACTAAAGCAAAGCAAAATTAATTATACTGAGGGTTAATCTTTGGCCAATCTTCACTTGGTCACCAAGAAAGAGATGACATATTGAAAGCATATGATTGAGTCAAAAAGGAACAATCCTTGACCTATTGTAAGAAAAGGTTCAACACAAGGTCACACGGGAAACCATTTGATATATAACAAAACGAATACTACATCTAATCAAATATTACAATAAAATCCTACAACATCAAAAGATTGATTCAAAAGAAAAAATTAAACAAAAAGCATGGTAGTAGGTCCTCGGCTCAACGTTCCCAAATTTTTTCATTACATTATATGAATTTCATCACTAGACTCTTAAAAAGAACAACACAACTTATTCAAGTGAATTTGAAAACCATTATATGAATTTTATTAGAATTGTATTCGGCTAAATCTTATATGCTGCAACATCATCAATCAAAATATAAACACTGGCAACCAAGATTAATTTAATTATTTTAATTTTCTCAAGAAAGAAGGTAATTTTAATTCTTATATATATTATTGATAAAAGATTAATTTAATTCTTCCTTGTTAACATAACTAGTTAGTAGAGATATTACCATATGTAGGGGTTGAAGTTTAAATTAGAAATTTCTCACTAATTTATCTTAAGATTTCTAGTAGAATTTTCAATTCTGCCTCACACGCTAGGCACATGGGACCTTGCATGAGGCGCATGGCCAATTGACATTTTTTTTTGCGCTAGGCTCATTGTGTCATGTGCTAGGCGCATGTCACGAGTTTTAGACCTTTATTTAAGTTTTTTCTCACTTTTTTTTTTAGGAATCTCATGAAACCAAAATAGGGAACTTTTAGGAAGCTTAAAGGCTAAAGGTTTAAGGTTTTGTGTGAGATTCTTGGGTTGATAAACATTGTAAATACATTGGATGGGTGAATATCTTCGATTATCTTGTTCATGGGAAGATATTGAAAAATGGGTAGAAATTAGGTTGTTCTTAGAGAAATTGTTGAAACTCGTTGATGTTGGATTGGAGAGTTCTCTCCCTTGTACGTAGGTCATTATCAGGCTGAACTGGATAACCAAATCTTGGTGTGTTTATTTCTCACTAATTTATCTTAGAGAAATGATATTTGAACAACCGTTTTGTGACAACTTTTATGACAACTTTCTTTCTCATACTCACATCAAGTTCTCGTTTTATCTCTCTATCGCTTTGGTTTTTGTGCCAAAACTTACATTTCTTTGTATATTTTGGTTGTCCCACAAGTTATCCTATAAAATGGTTGTTCAAATAACATTCTTCTTTATCTTAAGGGATGAAATTTTGATGGCTAAACTACTTAGAAAAAATGGCTATTTTAATTCTTCAAGGTACTACATTATGACTTATTGATAATGTTGACCCAACAATAAATGTGACCTTAATATGTCTAGATAACTCAATTTATTCAAAGTAAACAATGGGAACAATTTAAGATTGACACAAAGGACCATTGCATCCACCAATCATATGTAAGAAAAATCGTTGACATTATGCTTCCAATTGTTTGTAAAATGTCACTTGACCAAAGGATGAAGGGAGCAACATAGCTAGCATATGCATAGATGACAAGAAAGGTTCCAAATCCGTCATAATCCGTCACATGAACGCTTCAAGTTTGGTCGGCTAAGTAGCTCTTAAAATAATTGGAATGCTCAATTGGATTTGAATTAATCAATTAATTAATAATTAGTGTGAAAGCTAATTGGATTGGCTTTCCATAGAGGACAAGAGATGTGTGTGCAACAATCTCAACCCACTTTGAGTGAAAAGCGGCTTGTGGAAGAGTGAGAACATGCATCATCGTGCTACTAGGTTCGATGCTATAGGTGTGCCCTTCACATGGAATTGATAGTTAATTTACAATTTTTGTTTCCTTTTGGAAGTGGTCCATACATTTTGGATTAGCTTTACTAATAATTGTTTAATTAAGACAACTAGATAGTGGGCTTCCATTTGTTTAGTTTAAATTAGTTGATTAAGATAAGTATCATATTGTATTTTATTATATAGTTGTTGTACTATAGAACCATGATGTTTCACCCGATTGATTAGGTCATTTTAGATGGTAAAGTGTTGATTCGTATTAACCGAAATATGGGTTTAACTCTCACTAACTATGTAAAAATCTTATCGTTGAGTAATTTATAAGTATTTTGTGTGCAACAGCGTTAAAACTTTTAGTGAGGGTTTACGGCCCATTTAATACAAAGATCAAAGAATTAGTTTCCACAGTTGCACGTGCGAATGATACTGGTTTACACAAAAAAAAAAAATCACCGTGTCCTGAGACCTGCCATGTCTCTAATGAGTCAATGAGACCCAACCAAGTTGATTATTATTTATTTTTAGTTAAAAAAACATGACGTTTGGAGGTTTTTTCAATGTACATATTCGTATTCATTTCTTCTTGTTTCTAAAGGGATGACTATGTCTTTCTCGAGGACTACATATCATTCACTAAATTCGAAACACATCCATCAAAATACACACACAAGCCACATGATCTGTATTTTAGCAAAATCCGTGAACTAAACGTTCTTTGAACTTGGGTTAATTTGTGGTAGACTTGATTAGGGAAGCCTTGTATTTTAGCTTGTGGTCAATTGTTGAAGCTAAATCCTCAAATGTGAATTATCAGAAAAAAGGATCTGCTCACATCATAGATACATGTATAATTGATTCAGCATGTCGAAAAAAAAAAAATTAAAGAAACACATTTTGGCCTAATTCCATATTTTGTCCTTACATTTATTTTAGGTTTCATTTTAATCATGTAAATTTTAAAATTTTAAATTAGATCCTTAATAAGTTACTAGTAACATTAGCATTAATTGGTCATTTCTGTTAAATCTTAACTTTTTGTAAAACATCTTAATTTCATAAATGCTTAATTTAATATTTGATCTCTTATGTTTAGTTTAGGTTTTACATTGTCTTAAAACATATTCTTTTTTATCTGTCCGGTGAGGAACGGATGGAGGCAACAATGGCGGAATGAGCTTCGGTGTGGTGGCGACGAGTCTTCACGATGAGACGAAAGGTTCATGCAGGCATGTTAGCACTACAATGCTCATAAGGAGGTGAAGCTAAGTCACCCTTATATAGGCGTGTGTAAGAATAACTGTCCCCGTGAAGTGCAGCGTCTCATCAGGAGGCCGTTGAAGGGCACATGAACGGTGTCTGATGCACGGGGACGTGCTCCAATAAAGTAGGGTGCATTGTTGCTAGCGTATTCATCTAAGCGATACGTCTTGGTCTGGTGGATGTTTGGTCCTCGTGTCAGCGTTGGATTGACTTTGTAGCCGGTCCAGAACACTTTTTTATATACTCTAACTAAGTGTCTTGGAAAAGATATCACATGTTTTACACAATGTTAAGTCAATACTTAACATAATGGTCCAATTAATTCTAATATTATTAAAGCAAGAGACTAAATTGACACTCTTAAAATGTAATTACTTGTAAGAGACAAAAGTGAAACCTAAGTGTTAAGTAGATACCTCACATGCTTTACATGACATTAAGTAAATACTTAACAAAAGAGACTAACTAATCTTAACGTTACAAGTGTAAGTGCCCAAATTAAAACTTTAAAATGTGGAAGAGAAAAATAAAAGTTTAAATAAACATAAAATTGATCCAAATATTTTAGAGAGAGAAAGTGTGAAATTGATCTCCAATTTTGTCCGAGAATTTGATGACATTTGATTAGAGATACAACTCATTATTTATCTATCCGTTAATCTTGTTTAGTAATTCTAATATTTTTACTGGTGAGCATTTTTTTTATTGGTGAAGAAGTTCTTGCATGCATACAAGGGTTACTTTATTGTATGATTTAATTTATGTGCTTATTTATTCGAGAACATAAAAAATATGCTTATTTATTCGAGAACATAAAAAAGTTGTATAAAAACTTATGTACAAGTCAGAAAGAAAATAATTAAGTTATAATTCAGCTTTGCCTCGTTATCTTTCCGGTGACACATTTTGTCATATGCAGTTGGAAATCAATTAATGGGATAGTTTTTTTTGGACAAGTCATCAAATATATAGTGGAATTCTTACTATACAAGAGAATCAACTTTGTGAATCGGATATTATTAAAATAAATAAATAAATCAAAATTAAAAATATGATGAAACATCTATCACATCATCATATAAATGCAAAATTATAACTTCTGTTGTTAATATTATATAATATACTTGACCAAAAAAAATAAAATTATATAATATACATGACCGTAACTGTCATAAATTAATTTGAAGACATTGGCTTTTTTTAGAGTCTTTATGGTCAATTAATATATATGTTATTTTGTATTAATATCTTTAACGAATAGGGATAAAATCCATAGAGATAGAATGCTTTCAGACCAAGGAATTTGGTGTGGAAGCATAATTAGGAACCTTATGCAACAAGTTAATCAAGCCAAGGAATTTGCTAAGATAATTAGGAATCCTTCAATGACCATCCCTAATAAAATGCATAAGCTTAGCCTTAAGATGAGAATGCTTATCATTTTCAAAAGGTTTAATAGCATTTTTGCCCCCTATATTTAAAAACTACAAAACCGTCCCTTATGTTTCGGTTTCGTTGCACTTTTGGCCCCCAGGTTCAATTTTGACCTGGTCCACGCTGACATGGCACCCACATCACTTATGTGAGGGGCCAAAATCGCAACTTTTGCAAACATAGGGGGCCAAAAGTGCTATTAAGCCTTTTTTTTTAATTCATTTTCTTTTTTTCCATTTTTTTTGTTTTGAAAAAATTAAAAAAAGAGGGAAAATTAATAAAAATTGAAAATAATGAAAAAAATACTGAAAAAATTTAAAAAAAATTGAAAAAATTAATAAGAATGAAAACAAAAATCTGGAAAAAATTTTTTTGCATGACATGTGTGTATATACATACCACATCATTAAATCATTTTAATAATAAAAAAAGCATTAAAAACTGAAAATCTTTTAAAAATAACAAAAAATCAGATTATTTTTTAAAAAAAATAAAAGATTGATTTTTTTTAAATTTTCAAAATAACAAAAAATCAGATTATTTTTTTAAAAAAATAAAAGATTGATTTTTTTAAATGTTAAAAATAACAAAAAATCAGAATATTTTTTTCGAAAAATAAAAGAAAAAGGCAGAAAAGACATTTAGATTTTTTTTCGAAATTTAAAAAATTAGAAAAAAGTTTGGATTTTTTTCGAAATTTAGAAGATATTTAAAAATACTGGAATTTAATTTTCAAAATAAAAAAAGTTTAGATTTTTTTGCGAAATAAAAAAAAACTGGAAAATATTTCAAATTTTAAAAATATGGATATCTATTTTTTTAAAATCCAATTACAATAGAAAAATTAAATTTTAAAAATCATATAATCTGAAGAAAAAAAAATTGATTTTAGTTTAATTAAAAATTTAGGAAAAAAATCTGAGAAGCTTGAATTACATAGGAATGTTTTTGTAAAAAGAATTATTAATGCGTGTAAAATTTTAAAAAGTGTCTTATTTAAGAGACATTAAAGTTTAATAAGTGAGTACCTCATGTTGCTCTTCCAATCTCTTTTGAACTAAAATGGATTTTTTTTTTCTTCAGATTATATGATTTTCAAAATTTAATTTTCATATTGTAATTGGATTTTAAAAAAATATATATCCAGATTTTTAAAATTTTAAATATTTTCCAGTTTTTTTATTTCGCAAAAAAATCTAAACTTTTTTTATTTTGAAAATTAAATTCCAGTATTTTTAAATATCTTCTAAATTTCGAAAAAAAATCCGAACTTTTTTCTAATTTTTTAAATTTCGAAAAAAAATCTAAATGTCTTTTCTGCTTTTTTCTTTTATTTTTCGAAAAAAATAATCTGATTTTTTGTTATTTTTAAAATTTAAAAAAAAATCAATCTTTTATTTTTTTAAAAAAATAATCTGATTTTTTTTAAAAGATTTTCAGTTTTTAATGTTTTTTTTATTATTAGAATATACACACATGTCATGCGAAATTTTTTTTCCCAAATTTTTGTTTTCATTCTTATTAATTTTTCCAATTTTTTCAGTTTTTTTTATTATTTTCAATTTTTATTAATTTTCCCTTTTTTGTTAAATTTTTTCAAAACAAAAAAAATGGAAAAAAAAGAAAATGAATTAAAAAAAAATAAAAAATAGGCTTAATAGCACTTTTGGCCCCCTATGTTTGAAAAAGTTGCGATTTTGGCCCCTCACATAAGTGATGTGGGTGCCATGTCAGCGTGGACCAGGTCAAAATTGAACCTGGGGCCAAAAGTGCAACGAAACCGAAACATAAGAGGCGGTTTTGTAGTTTTTAAATATAGGGGGCCAAAATCGCAATTTTTGCAAACATAGGGGGCCAAAAGTGCTATTAAGCCGTTTTCAAAAGTATAATAGAAGCCAAATGCTCATTCAAACAGCTGTCCACTCATAAGTTAATCTTGTCACCTTTGCCAAGCTGCCATTGACTATTATCATAGATAACTAAAATTTTGGATTTGATACCCAACCAAATAGAACAACCAAACATGGTATCTGATGAAACCCTTGCTCCTCATGGTTCTTGATCTTAACAAAAAAACAAAATGTTGATTAGAATTAATCAAGTCCAATCTAATTTAGCACTGTCTGCATCATTAATAAGTAGGAGTAAAGATATTGTGCCAAGTCATATTAAGTACTAACAAACTTTCTTTGCTTAATGTCCTCCATCCAGATGAAATTTCTAATCCATGCCTATCAATTTCTTTAAGAAGATAATCTGGTCAAGTATAAATATGGAAAATGTACATCAACATTCACTACAAGAATAATACTCTTTCGTGGCCAAATTAAAATACATCACAAATTACTAGCCAAAAAAATCATCACAAATACAAAATAATTTTTGTTGCGGTCCTTTTGATTTGTGGCGGCAGAAAATGGCAACAAATATTTTGGAGGAAACACATATATTTGCATACGACACATATATTAGTTTGATACACTGTTGGTGTCATTTTTAGATATGTTATGGTTTTTGTTTTGAATTGTCAAGTGTTGAATCTTTTTAAAATTCCAATTGTTAAAGTAAATATATCGTGTATCGATCCTTTTTAATATATCATTGCAATTTAATTAAATTGTATGCACTACAACATTTTTCGCTTTAGGCAACGAACGAAAATCGTGGCTGAAAGCCTAATAACCGTTGGCTAAACGTTTAGGCCACGATTTTGCAGGCATGGTATATACGGCCGTTTAGGCCACGATTTTTAAAAAGGAGAAAAATAATAAAAATGAATGATTTATTTCAGAATAAATTATTTATGGACTTTTTCTGCTGAAGTGATCAAACAGCCTCTTTTTAATTATATAGTTAATGAAAAAATTGTCCTTTTTAAAAAAAAAAAATTAATGTTAGGACCTATTTGTCCATTTTCTGATGGCGGATTAGATTAGTACTAAGAGTTTCTCATTTTTTTACTATGAGATTAAAAGTTGTTTTTTATATTTCTCAATGACAAAATTGGGTTTCACACAAACAAAATAGGGTCAGATACGACGACTTCCAAGGATCCCAAAAAATAATTAAAAAGTTTGGACCCCAAAATAAACAAAAAAATTAGGGATCCGTAAAACAAAAAAATAAAAACCTAACTTCTATCTTTTTTCATTGTATCTGGTAGTGGAAAAAAAGGAAATAAAAGAAAAACGAGCGTTAGAATGAACATAATTGTAAAAGGGGCAATACATAAATTTAAGTAGAAGAGCCTAGAAATAGTTATGGATGGGTCATAGAAGAAGATAAACTTCAAAAATTTAATAAATTTTTTAATGATGAATCAAGATTTGTTGGATGTTGATATGGATCATCTTTTTTTTTTCTTTCCTGAATTAAAAGCGTTGCAAATATATTTATCAAATGTGTTGATGTCAGCATTTTAAATTATTCAGTTTATCAAAGCCGCATATTATTATTCAGTTTGTCAGTTTGTCAAAAATGAAATATATTACGACCAAGACCAAAAGAGAGTCCTTAGAAGCACAAGATGTACCAGTAAGGGCCTCAAAAGTTTACAAGATTACAGTCGAACAAGTAACCAGGAAGCACCAATAAAACAAATTAGTCGATGCGCAAACAAACAAACGAGCTCGACCACCACAAATGAGAATTTAAATGAAAATTAATATTAGTTGTCTTCATCCACCACAAGGAATGTAACTTTATCTAACAGTTGGTGAATGGTGCTTTCCTTGTTCTTGAAAATTCTATTATTTCTTTCATTCCACAAAACCAAACGCAACATAACCAAACAAGCTGCATAAAGGAACACCGAACTCGCGAACCTCCTAAGAATAAACAAACTGAATAACATGATCATGTAAATGGTACGGATTAGCCGATGAAAAGCCACGCCTGAACAAGACCCCATAGGGGATCGAAACAAGGACAAGAGAGAAATAAATGATGAGCAGTCTCAATGCCCCACACCCAATCACGCATAACTTATTTTCATGAGAAACGCGCCACCAAATTGTCCTTTGTCGGCAACCAATTTCATAGAAGTCGCCAAGCCAAAATAGAAACCTGCAAGGGAACCTGTTTATGCCAAATGTGATATGAAGTAGCATCACAACTAGGGAACTCCTGAGTAGTAAGCTTCTGATACACACTCCGAACAGAATAACCACCACTAGGATCAAGCCTCCACTGCCAATGATCTGTAATATTAATCTACAAAGAAATATCGTGGAGTAAAATCCTGCACTCCCATAACAGCTTCTTTCCCACGCCCACAACCGACATCGCCACTATCAGGCTGCCCCTCCTTCCTCCCACCCAAAATCACACATATCTGCCCGCGAAATTCACTTGTTTTCGGCCAAATCGAAAAGACGCCTAAACCCCACAAACAAGGGGGACCCTCCTAACCACGGGTCAGTCCAAAAAAATGTATTTGTCCCACTGCCAAACATCCTCCGGGTACACTCATCAAACCACCGATCTCCATACACACCTTCGCCATCACGAATTTTCCCTAACTCCCTCCACCAATAAGAACCACTCCGGTCCCCAACCTCCTATTCACCTCATCATACCTAGCTATCAACACCCTATACCATAGTCCCCCTCTATCCACTAACATCCTCCAACACCATTTACCTAACAAAGCAATGTTAAACTCCCTCATCTTAGCCCCCAATCCTCCAAACTACTCACTCAAACAAATATTATGGCAACCAATCCAAGAATTTTTCCTACAGTCATTACACACCCCCCCCCCCCCCCCAAAATATCAATAAAGATTCAATAGAAGAGATAATAGTTGATGGATTTGAAGAAGGAAAGAACATTGACAGACAAAGAGGACAAGATAAACTTAAGGAGAACCAGACACCCACCAACATAGAGAAATCTACTCCTCCATCCAGACAATCTATTTTTAATGCGAGACAAAATCGGTTCCGAAAACATTAAACGCCTCGGATCACCACCAATAGGCAATCCCAGATACAAAATGGGAATTTTACCCACTTTACAGTTCAACACTTATGCCACTACATTTAACCAAGAATCTGAAACATTGACCCTGATAGACGTTTGGCAAGTGTACCAAATACTATCGAAGTAGTAAAAATATCGTTCCCACAAGGACTGGTTTTAATCTCAATAATTCAATCACTTTGTAAAATAGGATGTATAAAAGTTCTTTTGATTTGCCACTAGGCAGTTGATTGGTTTGATTGTATAAAAGTAATGACAGAAAATAAAGTTGGTTTTAAGAATAAGAGAGAGATGAGTTTAGGTCTTTCGAATCATCTATGTTCCCCTAATTGATATACTGCACCTATTCTTATGAATGATTCTCTAGTTCCACGATAGTAACAAAATAGCCCTAATAAATCCCTTGAGTTAGGACCCTTTTCTAGGATCACAGTCCCTAATTCCTTAGGTGGTCTAATAATCTTTGAAGGTTTAAGCACGTTAACCTAATATCACTAATAAAGGATTATCACTAATTAGAACAATTCAATTAGGTCTAAGTCAAAAGCTAGGGTCAGTAGTCATTCGTTCTCACTAAATCATGTTTATATTTGATCAGGATATAAAAAGCATTAAGAACAATTGAATTGAATAAAAACTAGATTGTCATTCACAATAAATTGAGTTTCACAGCAACATGTTTCAATTAGGGTTACAAAGAATCATCTCAGACCTAACCTCTAATGGATTTAGCTACTCATAATGGTGTTTACAAATAACATAATCATTAGAGGAATCAATACATACATGAACTGGTAAAAGAGTGAAGAAATCGCCCTTCTAGACGTCTTGTAGTCTCAAAATCGCACTTTGCTCTCTTCAATTCGTAACCCTTGTCTTTGGAATAGACTTCAGCTTAAATAGGCACATAAATTCATCTAAAATCGTGTCACATTTTAAGTAAATCGTGACACGTTTTCCTTTCAATCGCAAACAGCTGAATTAGGGTTTCCTCAAACCGTGTCACGTTTTTGCCATCGTGACACGTTTTCCTCAATGTCGAAAGCATGTTTTGGTCTTCTAAAATCGTGTCACGTTTATACCAAATCGTGACACGTTTTCTTTCTTTGCATTTTCTTCAGTTTTTCTGCTCTTTTTGCTGCATAAGTTGCCTTGTGAACTCCAATTTGTGATCAAAATACATATGAAATTACGTAATGACGAGATGTCATCAGACCCCAACCAACAAGATCTTATTAGAGTTCACTTTCAGGCCCGACATCAACTCGAAAAGCACAAGAACAACTCGAAGAGCACAAACATTTGCCTAACTTTTCACACCCAAAAGAAGCGTATCATCCACAAACTGAAGATGAGAAATAATAGTAGGATCGATGATGCGCCCCAATACTATACCAGATGAAAATGTTAGCCTCAACCATAGCTTTCATCAAGACATTCAGACCCTCTGCAGCCAATGAAAATCGGAAAGGTGACAAGGGATCGCCTTGACGTAATCCCCTTTGTAAAGGAAATTCTTCAGTTGAACTACCATTAACTAACACTGACGTCGTAGCTGTACTAACACACTCATTAACCCACTTCCTCCACAATGTCCGAAAAGACATTCTTTCAATAACTGCGTCCAAGTAACCCCAACCAACATAATCATAAGTTTTTTCAAAATCAACTTTTGATAAGTCTTTTTTTAAGAAGGTAAATAAGCCCACCGAAATTGGTACCAGAGAGTTTCAAACTTGAAACTTAAGAAACTTGAAGTTTATCTTTAAATAAGATAGTTCTTCATCAACTAATATACATTATGTATAGAGAAAATATATTTGTACAACCATTTTATGCTAATTTTTGAACAATTCTTTCTCATATTCACATGAAGTTTTTATCCACTCTCATTCTTTTTTTTCTCTATTTTTTTTCGACCAATAAAAATAGTGAAAAAAAAACTAGGAGTTTTACTTTAGAACCTCGGAAATGAGTTGGTGAAGGAATCGTTGACTACAAGTTCGAAAGCGATGCCTTTGTTGTGTGAATATTTTAATCTTGGCATTTAATTATATATAGTGGTTGTCTGTTTCTTGAGAAAGAGACGGGGTGGTTTGGTCAGTTTGGTGTATTATCAAAGTTTATATATTTGTATTTTATAATAGTAAGGTTCTTTTCAACTTGTCTGCTCATAGAAGAGAGAGATTGATAATGTGATGAGAAGGACGAAAGTAACATGAAAAGGCAGAAAAAAACGGACCGATACTTCCGGGATTGACCCATAAATTAATTTGATTCTTAATCAAACCAATCACAAACCCCTAACTTCACCATTTTTTTTCATTAAAAAGAAAGAATTTTGTTATTATTCAGCATCATCTTATCTTTGTCTTTTTAATTAATTGAATGAGTGGAAATAGCTCTCTAAAATGATGAACTCAATATTGTCATCAAGAGAACAAGAGAAGGTTGCAATGGCATCAAGCGTCGTGCATGGTATATGTGTTCACTACCTCAAGAATTTTGAAAGTAATTAACATTTTTTCCACAATATTTCTGTTTCCTATTCACTAGTTTTTTTTAGGGGCCTATTCACTAGGTTTTAAAGGGTAATTTATTATTACTTTCCTCCATAATTATAAAGTCATTTTGAGAATTTGTTTTTTCCTTTTTTATAAGACCCCGTTGCTATTTTTTTTTACCTATATATCTTAGTTTATTATACATTTTTTTTTTCAATCAACAATAAATAGCATGTTGAAAATATAAAAAAAAAACTCCCTCTTAAAGAATAAAATTGTAAAAACAATAGTAATTACAAATAAATTTAATATAAATATCAACTTTTTTTTTGGAGAAATCAAAATGATATATATTATATATTATATATATATATATATATATATATATATATATATATATATATATATATATATATAATCAACAACGGGGAAGCTGCATGCACAAGGAGTGCACAGAACACCACCGATCAAAGTTTACAGACACAGAGCCAACAAAAGTACGAGGAAAACATACAAGAATTAGTGGACACCCATACAAGGAAGCCGATGTCTCCACCAATCATGATAGCAATAACAAAAGCATGTATGTTTAGCTAAATATCAACTTTCTTAATTCGCGTGACTTTGCCAGAATGGTCTTATAAATAGAGACGGAGGTAGTAAGTATTTTAACGATGTAAATTTTAATATGGTTTTAATTATTAAACATTGCCTCTGACAGGGCGGTCCAACAACTTTAGAGACCTAAGACGAAATTTGAAATGAGACCCTTTAAAAACTAACACCAAAAAAATATATTACATTTTTATGCCTAATTAAACAACAAAATAAATATTTTGTACCAAAAAAGCAACACAATAAATATTAAGTATACATTCACAAGATTTATTAACAACATGTATACTATGTGACTTAAAATAATTAACATTAAAAAAATTCTAACAAGTGCCCTTAAAGTATTTGTTAAAAAGTTTAAAGAATAAATCTTGGAAATAATGCATTAATCAATGCATTGAAATTTTAAAAAATAATTTTTTTATACTAAAATTTATCAATTATTTTCATTTTTGTATCCTTAACAAGTACCTTAAGGGCACTTAGCTTATTAGCAAACATTAATAAAATTAATTCTACTAATTAGGTTAAAATAATAAATTTGAGACCTAAAAGATTGTGTTGACTAAATAATCATCGGAATTAAGACAAATTGTAAAAGTAGTAAATTTATGAGTTTATACTTTTGTCCTCTACATGTTAGGGAATTTTTTTAGTTCATCAACACCAAAGGAAATCGAAGGAATCTATGTGGAAGATGGGATCTTGACAAAGATTATCTAAGGATCTCATAGGATTGAAGATTTGAAGGGTTGAGGCATCAGATTTTTGGATTCAAATTTGGATAAAGTTAGAGTTGATTTTGCAACAAGTAGATTTAGGGTTTTGGTCATCTTTGAGTCAAAGAGTGACAAGAATCGTTAATTGCTTGTAATGAAACCTTGTAGCACATTGGGGGAACTACTATAAAATGCGATGCTCTCTCATCCTTTTTCTTTTAGTTTAAAACAACTCAAAATTACAAGGAAAAACCCTCCAAGACTCACACACAATTGAATATTTAAAAGGAAAAAAATTATAAACTCTCTCAATTATAATTTTTGCATAAATAATTACAAACTCTCTACTATAACTTTTTGTGGTTGAGAAAACTCAATGTAATTCTCCATATTTATAATAATTTTCTGTCTACTCGATGTGGAACTTAGAAGAATACCCACTTTGACACATCATATCCTCTCTTTATCCAAACTCTCACTTTTCTTTATTTTTTTTTATCAACATCATGCACACAAAGTAAAATATCATATTCGTAACTAACAACATTTGCAGAAGGAGCATACTTCAACTTTTCTGTAAACTCATTTATGCTTCGTAAATCCTCCATGAATTTTGGATATATAACTTGCATGTAACCAAACTCATCACAATAATGGGACTTAGTAGTACTCATATCTCTTAATTAAAATCTTCTATCATGTTGATCACCATAACTCCTTCGTTGATGATCTTTAGTTACTAGTATTTGACTGTCTTCTAAAGATTTATCAACATCCATCATTTGTTGCCTCTCTTCATTGATCTCACCACCTCATGTAGTTGTTGTGTACTATTTCCTGCTAACATTGGCGTGGTTTATAAGATTTGGGTCGTGAAGCCAACAAAAGTAGTTATTTATCTTCATCTTTGTTATTTGTCCCATGCATCATATGTCTAGATACCAACTCATTAAACTTATTAATATGGTCAAATTAAACCCATTATCTTCATCACCCATCTTCGATGAGTACAAACTCATTTTAATCATCGATCGGTTGGTTAATAAGGTTGATACAAACTTGAATTCTAACAAATCCCACAATTTCTTTGGACAAGTTTCTTTAACGCAATCACTTTGAATTAAGACCCTTTTAGTCGAAATAGTCTTAGATTGTGCATTGCCATAAGTAGATATCCATCCTCCTATCAAACAAAGAACATTCAACTTCAAATAAATACACTAGAGCACTATTATATTTTTCTTTCTCCCTTAATCATAACCTTTGTTCTGATGTCAGTTGTTGGGAAAGCAATCAAATAAAATTGCAAACTTTTCAATTAAAATTTTTGCACGGAAAAGAACGCAAACTCTCTCGAGACACAAAATCACCCAAACTTGAATATATTTGTTTTGGTGAAAAAATCACCAAAACAACTCAATATAACTCTTCATATTTATAATAACTCTTCATATTTATAATAAGGCTTAATTGCACTTTTGGCCCCTTATCTTTCCAAAACTTGCGGTTACAGCCCCCTAACTAATTTAAATACAAAACAGCCCCCTAAGTATTGAATCGTTGGCAGTTTTGGCCCCCCAAGGTCAAAAAAAAAATAAAAAAAAATGACACGTGGCACCTCATTTAGGGTGCCACGTCAGCGTTGGGGGCCAAAACTGCCAAAGATTCAATACTTAGGGGGCTGTTTTGTATTTAAATTAGTTAGGGGGCTGTAACCGCAAGTTTTGGAAAGATAGGGGGCCAAAAGTGCAATTAAGCCATATAATAACTCTTTATTTTGGGTCAATTTTTGACCAAAAATCACTCCTTTTCATCTTTTTCTATCTTGATTTCAATCTAAATAAGTGATTTTCACATGTCGTGATTTCAGTTTCTGAGTGCGGAGTTGTGTTGTACTTCGTCTTGTGCGGCGTTATTTGATTTTCCATATTTTTGCGGTGTTCATTTGATTCATATTGAAATATCAATTATTCAATCAATGATTTAGGCGTGAACATTGCGGATTCAGAGACATGAGTATTTTGGTCATTTTAATTTTATCATATTATTTGTAGGCAAATTGTCATTGTATGATATAAACCTCGATCTCGTGAGTTTCACAAATTCATCTTTTACGTTTCTAGGGATGTTGACTATGTACTCTATCAATTAAAATGAATGAATCGTTTTGTTTTTTGTTAAAAAGTAAAACTTCGGCATTACGCTTATTATGTGTTGTAGTGGTGCAGAGGATTTGGATTCATAACATAACTTAAGGGTTTATTTGGCAAGGTCAAGAGACGAACTTATGACTTCTAGCTCATAACTTATATACTCCCTCCGGTCCTATTTACAAGAGAAAGTTGACTTTTTAGATACATTGAATAATGTATGTATCTAGTCAAGAACCTAAACCAAATACATAAATTATTTAATGTATTTAAAAAGTAAATTGTCTCCTGTAAATAGGACCGGAGGGAGTAGCTTATAAGCTCATTTGACAAAAAAAGTCAAGTTTGATAACAGTCTTTTCACAACGAATTTATAACTTATTTCAGAAGTTTATAACTTATTTTTTAGATGCTATTTCAAATAACGTTTAAGCTTATAGCTTATCATTTTTGTCTTCAGTTTTCACCTTTATTTTTATCTAAAATCATCCTTTATAATTTAAAATAATACATAGCATAAGAATGTCTTCCCTTGTTTAAATACCTTCCTGTAACAAAAAAAAAAAAAAATACCTTCCATGTTTCTTTTTCAGAATTTTTAATAAATTTTTTGGTACAGTATACCTTCGAGTAATAATACATATACTTTCTCTAAAAGAAATTCATATACTTTGTAACAAAAAAATTATAATAATACATATACTAATAATATTGTTAAAAATACATATACTAGTTCTATTTTAAAAAAAAAATAATACCTATGCTAATTCTGTGAATATTTTTTTTTATATTATTCAGTGTAACTATTCAATATCGTTAACAATACATATACTAATAATTAATTCAAAAAATACTACATATACTAATAATACCTTTAGCAACTGCCTATTGTTAATATAATTGTTTTATAAAGTATAAATAAATATAAAATTAAATTAATTAATTTAATAATATGATATAAATGATATAGTAAATTAATAAATTTAAATTACTAAATTCTAAATACCAAAATATTAATCGATAT
This sequence comes from Medicago sativa, assembly GCF_051527215.1. Lineage (NCBI taxonomy): Eukaryota > Viridiplantae > Streptophyta > Magnoliopsida > Fabales > Fabaceae > Medicago > Medicago sativa. The sequence goes on along the minus strand of NC_140756.1, from coordinate 28,347,896 downwards.
AAATTTTATTAAGAATGTCCTTTTATGTGATTTTACATTTATCAGCTAGTTGAACCGCTATTTTTACTAAACACTTCAATTAGTTTATCAACTATCAGTCATCAGCCATCAACTATAAAATATTAACTATAAGCTATTATATATCAGCCATCAACTACAAGCTTTCAACTATCTTATCAGTTATCCGTTATTTTTACCAAATAGAGCATTAATGCCACATATGTTTTTCAATTCGTGAAAAATTGTGAGTTTTGATCTTAGTTAATATGGATATTTTTTTCACTAATTTTCATCTACTAAAAACACAATAATCTTTAATGAAGTATTTTGTTTTAAATTCGAAACTAATAAAATAAGTCAATTCAAACTTAATTAAAAAAAATCTATAGAACTTCCCCACAAATTATAAAATATGTAGATTTAAATACAATTTAATCCTCATCTTCAATAATATATATATATATATATATAAGTTTCCATGAGCGGTAATATAAGGTTCGAACCTTGTACTCCACACTTATTCACTTTAAAAAAGATGAATATCTACAAACTAAAATATTTGACAAAAAAAAGAAGATTTAAATGCATTAATCGACGATTTTGTTTTCAATTTCTAAATTTGAAATTACTATTCTCTACTTAAATTCTAGAAATTTTTCTTACAAGTGTCTGAAATTATATGGATGAACGGATGGTGGTGGCAAAGACACTCCCTCACATTTTTGTATCTCTTTATTTATTTCTATTCTATGTAATAAACTAGGAAAAAGAAAAATAATTAAGAAATGACAATACAACTATACAAGAGGCAGTAATGTGGCATATGATTGGGTCCTTAAACTCACGTAGAAGCCACTTGTACTGTTTAGTGTTAGTCTTTGTCACCTTAATAACCCTTCTCTTTCTATGTGTTCCTCTCACACAACACACACTCTGTGCTCCTTTTACACGCATACAGTAACACATTACATTCAATCACGCCCACACATCTTGGTTTGCCATTCAACCCACAACACTGTAGACAATGCATTTGGTCAAAATACACAAACCCCCATGAGAAACACTTGCATAGGCACAGGCCTAACACCTGTCTCTTGGGCACAGCCAATAGAATTTTGACAACTCATGTCTATGAGTTTTTAAATCGGTTAAAAGATTAACTGATTTCATATAAGATTCTACTAAGTTGGTTAAGCAAAAGAGCGACTTTGATAAGTTTTTGTCTTTTTTGAAAATATAATATTTTTATTTTCATTTTTATCTTCATCCCTTAGGATTGTAATACTGGCTCTGATACCAGGTTGGGCGCAATATCGCCAGCGGAATTTTCTCGAACTTGATTTAACATTTGTTCGATTTTAATTAAACCTTGAAATGGTTTTAAGAGTGTTTTAGCTCTTTCTTTTTGTGTGTTTGTAAGATTTTCTAAATCTTCTACTTCTCTTAGGAAGTCTTCAATATATTCTATATGGTATTGTACAAATTCTTTGGAATGAAAAAGAATTTGCCTTAAGACAATTCTTCTATGATAGAATTCTATATCAGAGACTATGTTCTCTAATCTTTCTTTAAAGAGTTTTACTTCTGTTATAAGACCTAAACCAGGCATTATATAATTTTTTCTAAAGATTGTTCAAATTCAGTTAGTTTTTGAGATGGCCATAACAGGGTTGTGGCTCTTTCTTTTTGGGTAACAGAAATATTTTCTGTTTCTTCTAATTCTTTTATCATTTCATCTATGTATGAAATTTGTAAAATCATTAAATCATGGATTCCCCAAATTGCATTTTTCATTTCTATTCTTAAAAAATTTTCTTCTATTTTATTAACTAGGTTATCTAGTTTTCTTCTGAATAAACTTAACTCATTTTTTATTGTTATTCCTGGCATTATAATTTTCTATTGATGCCTAACAATTCCGTTTTTATTTCTGATAAAGTTTTATTAAGCTTTCTCTTTTCATTACTATCTAATGAAGTTCTTGCTGGTAGGAACTTTGGTTCACTAGTACTTTCTTCTTGTTTTAGAAGAGGTGTTCTTTCTATAGTCATAATAGATTTTGACCTTTTTAATGGTTTTAGGATTGGTGATTCTAATTTTATTAGTGGGGCAAATAGTTCATCTATTTGTATTTTTTCTTTTCCACTAAATTCTATACTGTAATGGGAATTACTTAATGCATAATTCATTTTATAACTTACACTAAAAGGATGATTTCCTGGTTTCATGAGGGTTTGGTCTTTAAGCTTATAATGAATTACTAGAGATCTGTCTAGATCTATGTCGTTTAAACTCAAACCTATCTGTAAATTTATGTCAAATTTTAATTTTCCACACTTTAAATTTCCCTCACCTTGGGTTATTAGTGAATGTTTTTCATTCATCCTAGCATCTTCAATAAGAAGTTCTAGTTCTGCATCTATTCCTTTCATAAAAGTACTTTTTATGATTATTTGGATAGTTGATATATGAATATATCCTATCTTCTGTCTTTTTTCTAACGATAGATGTTTTAATCTATTATTAATTTGTTCGTTATCAATTAAGGATATTACAACAGATCCGTCTGTTGATTCCATTGGTATGGCAACTTCTCCTACCATCATTCCATATTTTAGTATGTTTTCTCTGGATAATTTTTCTTTTATCAAGGAAAAAATACTTTTTTGTTTGAAATTTTCTTCAGGTTTTAAGGTAAAATCTACCTTTTCTATATGATCTATTAATACATCTGCTATAAAACCAGATGAACCTTCTTTTTTCATGCTAAATTCCATCATGAAATGTAAGAATTATAAAATATTTAAATTATTTAAAATCATACCTGACTTCGTCTTGGATTTTTGATGACTCTGATCTTTCGATCCTTTGGAATTTGAAATAATCTTTCGATTATTTGATGAAACTTGAAATAATCTTTCGATTATTGATATTAAAAACTTAAAATTTTGCTATGACAACCTAATCCTGCGAAGTTCTTTCCCACAAACTAAAGGTACTTACTTCATTGATTTTAGTTGTTCTCTACAAGTGAGCATCGAGGCTCTTATTTATAGGAGGAAAGGACTTACAGAGTAGGTCACATGTTACTTTCCTTCCAGCTCAAAAGAAAAACAAACAAAACACGCAAAGAAAAAAGTAAAAGCATTATCACATAAGGTGATAAGATTTTCAACTAAATGGACCCCATCTGACTCAGATGATAAGGTTCCATTATTACATCTTTTTCCCTTCGGTCATCTACATGACGCGTGTCTAGGCTTTTTCTTTTGCCTTATCTTTTGGTACTGTGATTGTCGGTATCTTGTCTTCTTCTGCCGACACTTTCTTTTTTGCACACCATTTACATGAGTGCCCTTTGTATTTTGAAAAATATTGGCAACACTCCTGTTGCACTTCATCTGGAACTTGGTAAAGAGAATTCTCAAATCTTGAGAATAGTTCTTCATAATGAAGTGTCTGCTTAAGGTGTTCCTCTGAAACCTTCTTCTTCGAATCGCAGACCATAAGACAGGTTTCTGTGGTGTAGAGAACCTTATAATTAATAATGGTAGAACCATATCTAATAAGATTATCGTAAAAACGTTTCATTTGATAAATGAACGAATCTACTGTCCATCCAATACTTTCTGAATTTGGAGGTAGATAAGTTTTATTTGAAATTCCTATTTTGATGACTGTTCTTGGTTTTACGGCCATGAAATTATTTTCTTCAAAAAACCATGGATAGGTTTGTTCGAACTGGAGATATATTTCTCTTCCTTTAGCAAGGAAGTCATTAAACCTTTTTGCTGTGTCACCAATTTCTTTTGGAAGATCAGCCAATTCTTGGAACCTGCGACCTTCTCCTTCTTCAAGATATACGGTCTTAAGCATTCCATAATCATAGAATTCTTTAAGTAATTCCTTGGATATTCCAGGAACTGTATTAGCTTTTACCCCATGTGTAGTATTGACTGGATAAAAACATTCAAGAGCTAACTCTTCTTTGAAGTTGGCTAGCCATCTCCATTTTCCCATGAAATCATCAAGGGTTTTTGGCTTATTTTTTTCCTTCTGGAGGTTTATTATGGATCCTACTGAGATCTTTTTCTTTGACTCCATTTTTGAGGGTTGGCCAATTTCTTTGGCAATGGTCATTTCTTTATATGAGGCTTTGTAAGCTTCTTTTGCTTTTTCCATTGTTGGATAAGCTTTGTGTCTGACATTTTTGCCATTAATGTGAAGGCTTGCAATTGCCCAATTGTTGTAGATGCCTTTCATCGGACCATCAAAGATGACATACACATTCTTATCTGGTTGTAGATCGACAGCATCGCTTGGTTGGTCTGAACCATTTTTTGACTCTTCATTTTCTTGTTCGACTTTGTCAGCCCATGACTTTTTTACATCTTCCTCTGGCATAGATCCTGCTGAAGATGTTGATGAAAAACTTTGTTGTTCATTCAAAGTCTTTTTTGTTGGTTCTTCTGCTGTTGTTGGAGTTTCAACATTTATGATCTTGGTTAGACTTTCGATCATTTTAATCATCTCCCCCCTCTCTGAAGAGAGCTGTTTTAGCTTTTGGCTATGGATTTCAATCTGTTCATCCTTTTGCTTTAAGCTATTGTAGAGAACTTTTAGAGCTTGCTCCATTCTCTTGTCAATGTATCTGCAAAACAATTGTTTTCTGATTTTATTAGTTGAATATAAGGATAGAATTGTTGGATGCGCATTTGCCACCTAACAAGTCTTCCTTGTTTATGATCAACTTTTAAATTGTAGCGCCAAAATCCGCTAGCATAAGTTGAATCAGTTCGTAATAAAAATCTTGATGGAATTAAATCCATTCTCCATTTTTCTAAAACATTTAAACAAGAAAGGGTTTCTTTCTCATTGATATGATATATTGTTTCAGCATCTTTAAAAGAACCTGAAACATACTTGCATAAAACAAGATCTTTATCCTTAATTCGGATGTTATTACTTGAATAATCAAGTTTTGAATCAGTTGAAACTGATGTTTTATCTGATCGCCCATTAGGGATATCTGATTTTAACTGTGGGGTTGCGTCCACAGTGGTATAGGATTGTTGTGGGGTTTCATCCTCAACATATCCATTGAGATTTAATCCCAATTTTTGTTTACCATTAGGAAGAGCCCTCATAACTCCAGCCCAAGTAAACTGATTTGCATCAACATTTACAACCAAAAAATCATTTTCTGTTGGGTTGTATAGTTGTGGTAAAACTTTTAATTTTTCTTTTAAAGATTTTACAGCCTCAGTATCTTTTTGCGTCCATGACCATGGCACTTTTTCAGATATCTTCTTCTGTAAAAATTTTCTATCATTTGCTAAGTCTTGAAGAAATCCTTCATTAGCAATATAATTTAAACATCCCAAAAATCTTTGGATTTGTTTTCTATCCACTAATTGATCAGGAAAAAGTAAAATCTTTTCTTGAACATGTGGTGATAAATCGAGTTTTCCTCCTTCTCTTATAATGAGACCAAGGAATTCGATTTCTTGTTTCAAAAGTATTGACTTTTTTCTGGATAGAACAATTCCTCTATCTTTTATCCTATTTAAAACAGTCATAACATCTTTAACATGTTGTTCTTTACTTCCTTTAGTAAAAATTAATATATCATCGATATATACAAAGCAAATATGATCAAGACCTTTAAGAGTATTGTCCATAAATCTTTGATATATTGATGGTGCTTGTTTTAAACCAAATGGTAAAATTTTCCATTCAAAATGTCCTTCTGGACAACTAAAAGTTGTTAATGGTTTTGTTTCTTCTGATAACCTTAACTGCCAATATCCGGATTTTGCATCTAAAGATGAAAACCAATTACATCCTCTTATTTTTTCAAAAATGTAATCTTTTCTTGGTAACTTATAAGAATCACTTATAGTCATCTCATTAAGTTTTTTATAATTAATCACCATTCGAGCTTTTCCTCTTTTTATCTCATTGTGTTTCCTGACATAAAAAGCTGGCGCTGAATGTAGACTAATAGAAGGACTAATTAATCCTTTTTCTAATAATTCTGCTATTTCCTTTTGAAATTCTTCCTTATCTTCTCCTGAATAAGGGATTTTGTATAGGACCTTAACTTCCTTTTTAGGATCCTTAAGTTTTATTACAATTAAATCTTGAATTTTGTTTACTATAGAGTCTAATGGATTTTCAGAACAGACTTGATCTAGATGATATCCTAGATTTTGTTCAGTGGTCAAGTAAAACTTTCTTTTATCCCACATACATCTAAGTACATTGAGATTTTCTTTTATTGCCCTTAAAATTTCATTTTTTGTTATAATGTTCGTTGTAACAAATTCACTCTCTTCTGGGTTGTTTACATTAAACCATTTTAATGTTATAGTGTCAAGCTTTTGAATAAAAGGACTATATAACTTCAAAAAGTTGTTTCCTATTATCAAGTCTATTCCAGAATCATGTTCATAAATTGACCTTACATAAAAATATTTATCTTCAATTTTTATGAAAACATTTTTTAAAACAAACCATATCTTATGTTTTGTTTTATCAGCAATAATTATTTCTTTTGGTTTTTTTAATCCAATCCAATCTTTGGATATGGATTTCCTTCCAAAACATAGGGTTGCACCAGTATCAATGTAACCCATGATTTTCTTTTTATTCAAAATAACTTGAATAAATGTTGAATTAGGATTTCCTTCTTTTAATTAGGATTTTCCTACTCATTCTTCAAATTCTTCTTCAGTAGTATATTCAAAAATACTACTCTCATCAGAATCTATATCTGATTCTATTGGTTCGAAGCCTACATGCCAGATTAGTTTTAAGGTTTCTTTTTTAGATTCTTTCTTCTTGGGACATTCATTTGCATAATGTCCTTCTTCATGGCATAGCCAACATGTACATGTCTTTTTGCCTTTGGGGCATGAAGTCTTCTTAGGATATTTTTTCTTTCTCCTAAAATATTTTTGTTTATTAAATTTCTTAGGAAATTTCTTTTTTCTCCTATATTCTGATCGGTCAATTTTTCTAAAGAACTTTCTTTTCCTTTTTCTAGGTTTTTTACAACCATAATTTCCTACTTTTCCTTGTAGTTTATCACAACAATAGTTTATTCTTGCGTCTCTTTTAGCAATTTTATTCATGCATTGTTCAGATATCCATTGTTTTAGTGTAGTTATCCTAGCTCCTAAGGTATTTTCTAATCCCATTTCATTATTTGTTTTTTCATCAAACATTTCTTGCATTTTTATCCCTAGTCCACTTGGGAGTTTATTATAAAATAAATTTAATAAATTATATTCTGTCCTTTTTGTTGGATTAATACCATAGTAATATTCTTCAAATTCACATATAAATGGATCTATTTGACACATATCACAAATTCTCAAATTAAAAATCTTGTGAATCAATGTGTTTTGTAATTCTTTCTTAGCATCGATACTTTCATATCCTATGAATTCCTTCTTCAGGATTTCATACATATAGTCTACAGTTTCATTTCCCGTGGATGGTAATTCTGAATTTGGATATTCATGTATGAAATTCATAGCATTTCCATATGTCTTTGTCTTAAGATAATTAAAAATATCTTTTGGGCCAAAGGCCTTTAGTTGGACATCTATTTGAACATTTATTTTATGTTTTCGATACCATTCTCTTAATTCCTTCCCTCTATCTGTGATACAATCAAGATTAAGGACATCATTTTCATTTTGTGAATTTACAATTGGAATATATTTTGGTGGTATACTTTTGTATTTTCTTTCATTTATTTTTTCTTGTATTATCTGTTGTTCAATAAATTCTTCTTTACCATCACGGCGTCCTCTTTTACGTCCTTGTTCTGATGTTTCTGCATTATCAGTTTTAACAAATTCTACTTGTGGATTTTCATCAAAACTTTCTACTGAACTTTCTGAATCTGCACTTTCTGAATTAAAATCATAGACGAATTTATATCCGTCTTCTGGATTTTCAATATTTTTATTTTTTTCATTAATGTCTAGTGTAGCCATTAAGGTTTGTAATTCTTGTAGCTGATTAGCTATCTCTTCCTCTGTTTCGTCCATTTTAATAATTAGGAGCGAAAAATTGTGTTTCTTGCGAGGGTTTTTCTACTTCTTTTACCTCATCTTCCCCCTCCTTGAAAAGAAGTTGAAGATCTTCTAAAGTTAAACTTTTATCTTTTTTAGATAAAAGGCTCATTAGATCAATTAGATCGTCTATTTTTAAGCAGAGTTTTTCATCTAACCCTTTTTGGATATTTTCTAAATTAAATAATTTTTCTTCGAGTTTTTCTTTAAACTCTTTATCTATCCAGTACTCTGTTGAAGTTTCTATAAAAGAAACTATTTTTTCTAGTCGTTCTTGTAAAACAACTATTTTTTCATAAATATCTTGTATTTTTTCTCCAAGTCCTTTATTAGCCATGTAGGAATTTCTGTATCTCTATGCTTAAAAGATTTGCAAAATTTTCATATTCCCAGTATAAAGAATAATTATTTTCTACTATAAGAAACCAGAATGCTGTTTCTCTCAACCATCTAATTTGATTCTTCACTTTAATTATATTGTTATAATTAGGTTTTAATATGAATGGTTGTGGTATTATTCTTCCAAATGGGTTTATTAATCCGTCCATGAATTATCTTGCTAGTTTTTTAAGACTGTTTCTGAGTTGTTCAGCTTTAACTACGTATCTTGAAAAGAGATGATAGTCAAAACTCTCTTTTAGATAATAAGTAGCTGTTTCATCACACCATTTAATCTGTGCTTTAACCAGACATATTTCTTGGTAATTAGGATTCAAAATAAATGGCAACGAAACTATTTTTCCTTTTGGATTTTTATAATATTTTCTTTGGGACTTTTTAAGCCGGTTTTTGCAAGAACTGGTTTTAGAAGTTTTTGACATGTGTCAAGTTTTTACTTGTTGTGTCCAAGGATGACGTGTTGGGGTTGTGTGCAAGGAAGATTTTCTTGATCATATTTGCTTTGTATATATCGATGATATATTAATTTTTACTAAAGGAAGTAAAGAACAACATGTTAAAGATGTTATGACTGTTTTAAATAGGATAAAAGATAGAGGAATTGTTCAACCCCCATTTTGTTTATTCTTCTCATTGCTCATTCATCATCCATTCATTCATGCTCCCAATTCTTCATCCTCTAGCTAGCTCTCTCTACTAGCTAGCTTCTTCTTGAAGGATCTGTAAATAAGAAAATTGGTAAACATATGTGACTTTATTCTATGAGAAAACTAAGAGAAAAAATTCATCATGCAATTTCCAATACATTATTTTTATCTTTGGCACCTTAACACGTGCCCTTAACATTTCCTTTAAAGTTAAACAAATATGTAGGCTTATTATTGACATACAAAATAAACGACAACCAAAATTTAGTAGAAATTAAAGTCAAACAAAAGAAATACTCTCAATATCTCACAATAAATGATATATTTTTTATTTCACACGTATTAAGAAAAAATTATAAATGTTGGTAAAAATAAAAGAAGAAAAAATTAATGACATCCCTTTTTTATAAGCATTTTTCGAAGAAGAAAAGATGTGTCCCCGCATTTTAGCTCATTTTGAAATTAGATGTCATTTCATTAGAGAGCAAGTGATAAAATGGATGCTGAAAATTACATATTGTCCCACTGAGTTTCAATTAACCTGCGGATGGTTTTACTAAGGCACTGAAGTTAGACAAATATATATACTTAAGGGACAAATTAGTTCTCATAAGCTTCTAAATTCATGCATTAAAGGGGGTATATTAGTTAGCCCAAGAATATAACTTTAGTTATAAAGCTGTTAAAATTTGGTTAAGCTTTGCTTAGTTGGTTAACTCTAGTTACTTGACCACCAAGTTACTTGTCTATAAATAAGTTGTAACCTCTCACTTTCATTGATCAATGGAATAGTTACAAACTCTCTCTCTCTCTCTCTCTCTCTCTCTCTCTATATATATATATATATATATATATATATATATATATATATCTTCATTGTCATCGATCATCATCCTATAATCTCGTTATTGCTCTTCATTTTTCATTCATTCTAGTTGATTGCTTGAGAAGCAAGAAACACTTGTTGCGCTAAGAAGAGAGATTGTTTACTAATTTTGAACCCAAATTATTTCTTCATAAGATGCACGTTCACTCCTAGTATGTGTGTGTGTATATTCAAACAAAAAAAACTTTTTGTGTGTAATGATATTTCATTTTTTAATAATTATAGTTAGGGCTAATAGTGTTTTACCCCTATATAGGTCATTTTCGGTTTTCCCCCCTGTAAAATTTTTTTTTGGAATTCCATCCTTGTAATATGAAGAATTTTTTGTTTTGGACCTTCATGGAAAATTTCACTCCCGGTAATTTGAGCGAATTTAGGTTTACCCCCTTGTAATTTGAGCAAATTTCGGTTTACCCCCCTGTTAATTTGAGCAAATTTCGGTTTACCCCCTGTTAATTTGAGCAAATTTCGGTTTAACCCCCTGCCATATCTTCGATTTTGTACAGTCAAAATTCATGAAGGTCCAAAACCAAAAAACCTTCAGATTACAAGGATGAAATCCAAAAAAAATATTTTACAGGGGGTAAAACCGGAAATGACCTATATTACAGGGGGTAAAACATTATTAACCCTTATAGTTAAAGAAAGATATAATTTTACATATAGATCCTTCAGCTATCACTAATATAAATATAAGAGGTGTCAAAAAGAGAGATGTGAGATAAATAATAATATATCATATAAAAAAAATGTAATAATATATAATCATTATTTTTTCTTTTCAAACAATATAATTATTAATATATATTATATACTTCCCTCAATAAATATATGTTATATACTTTTCGTCTATTAGTCCAATGCAGTCATCACCTACAAAATCTAACGAAACTTATAAAATTGTCCCAAAAAGAAGTTTTTATAAAGACTGGACCGATTAGATCTTGACCAAATATCATTTGAAGATCAATTACGTACAATGTCTTTTTAGTGATTTATTAAGCTGGTTAAAATGATTAGTATTAAAATGAAGAACCAACCGAGACAGTTTTAAAATATAGGCTTGTTCTCCAACAAGGATCCAACCTTTTAGAATGTTTGTAGATTTTCTTTCAGATGAAGGAGTAATATAGTAACCGATAAACAAATACTAAAGCTTAAATCAATCAATTATTCATAGTTTTTTTCCCCTTAAAATATAGGCTGGTTCTCCAACATGGATTCACTTTTTTATTTATTTTTTTTTTTTTTGACATTCACTTTTTTATTTTTTTTGTTTGGTGAAGAAAGGAGGGAATTAGATAAAAAATTTGACCTTTATTTTTAATCACAATTCTGCCTTTTTTAAATTGCCGGTTTCTTAGCTTAGTTAAGCCGATGAATTGAAATATTTTTACCGAGAGCTGTTTTAATAAAACCAAATAAAACATTTTTTAAAAATAAAATAAAATAGTTTTAACAAAACCAAATAAAACATTTTTAAAAAATATAATAAAATAAAAAATGTATAAGATTAAGTCTCTCTTCGTTTCATTTATTAATTATTAATTTTTACTTTTATGCTTAAAAAATCTTGAGAAATTCTTGCATGGTCTTGCCCTTAACACATCATCCTTGAGCCCATCCAATCAAATAATTTCTATCAATTATCTTTCGTTGGAAATACTTCCAACAAAGTTGTACAATTATCTTTACTTCTAAAAAAAAAAGCTTCCTCTGAAATAAATTATCTTTCGTTGGTATTTGATTAAGAAGTAAATGCCAAGCAAACAATTCTATTTTTAACGGAACAATTTTTAACCACAAACGATGATTGGTCACTATTATACTACTCCCTCCGTCCCTTAATGTAACCACCCATTTGATTTTATTTTTGTCCTTAAATGTAACCCCCTTTTCAAATTACTAGATGCATTTATTACTTTTTTCCTAAATATACCCCTCATTAATACTAATAACTTGTCTTGAAATATGAATAGTCAAATTTAATACACATACAAACAAAGGACAATTTGGTAATATTAATACACAAAACAGACACATTAATTACACCAACAACTTTTCTTAAGAAATGTGAAAAATGTAAAGGGGGGTTACATTAAGGGACGGAGGGAGTATTATCAACAGAATCCTGTCTAGCCTCATTGGACAAACTATGGTAAGCACTTCTCACCGTATAACTATTTGAAGAATGAAGCTTCCAAACCCACCAATCCTCCACACCAACCTGCTGGAAAACTGTAGTTAGAAGCTCAATACACTCCCCTAACACCACCTCCTCTCAAACAAACAGCATCCGCCGCTACTTCCTTGCCTCTCCATTCACCCCCACCCTAAATTAAACATATCAGGCACCATGGCCATTTTGTTTTCGGCCAACTAATATAGTCTCCTAAAACGAACAAGAAACGAGACACCCTCCTTCCATGGATCTTTCCAAAAAAGAGTAGAAAACCCATCTCCCACTACTCGACCAATGATATTTGCCAACCACCCCCATTTCAACAACCCATCGCACTCAACTACACTATTCAATTGCTTCCACCAAACCGAACCTCTTTTCCCCCTAAAACATAACCTACATCCTTCCTCCCCGTATCTAGCACTAAGCACCTGATACCAAAAACTTCCCCTCCCATCCAACACCCTCCAATACCATTTCTCAAGTAACGCTAAATTAAACTCATTCAACCTCCTGACCTCCAAGCCACCTCCATTTTGTATCATATAGATAGTATGCCATTTAATCCAATAAATTTTCCTAAAATCCTCACCCCCACACAAAAAAAAAAAAAGGCATTAAATAAAGATTCAAGGGAAGATATGATAACTGAGGGAGCCTTTAAGAAGGAAAGAAAGTAGACCGACATGGAGAACAATACATATTTGATAAGAATAAGACGACCCCACGTAGACAAATTTTGACTTTTCCACCCTAACAACCTACTTTTAATATATGTGTGATGCCCTACTAGCAAGTAACAATCTTTTAAGCATTCAAGTTGAAACAATATCAAAAAAGTTTGAAGCAATTGAGCTGGCTCAACTTTCATCGAATGTCTTAATGTGTAACTTCTGCAAGCAAGCTCATACATGTGGTACATACCTCCCAGCAAATTTAGGATTATCAGACGAACAAGTGAAGTACATGGGGTCATATGGCAGACAATAACGAAACTCAGATCCTAGGAGTGGCCTGAGTAATACCCTGCTTAATGGGAAAACCAATATAAAAAGGAAGAAATGGTTGTAATGTTTTTTGTGTGCAAGGCCCAAAAAAATTTATAGACATAAATTTTTTGATATTATTAACGGTTATACCTACTCACTACGATCAAATATCTATGAAATTTGGTTGGATGTGCACCCATCATCCAATTATTCGACGCCGTGTCATACTTTTGTATTGATATATTTAAAAATAAAATCAAAATTCAAATGAATTTTACCTACGGCATCCAACCTAACCTCGGTGTACCTAAGAATTTACCATACTATATTATTAAAAAAAAGAATTTACCATATTATTACGATATAGTACATTTTTCCGTCTTTAATAAAAAAAAATATGTAGGTTTTTTCCGTTAAAGAAATTAGTAAGTTTCACCAAAAGAATTACTAGTACAACATCAAGGGAACATTTATTGAAATTATTGGAAACTTTTGGTATATATCTTTACTAATTCAGAGTCAATGATTATCAACTTTTTCAATTGTTAATGACCAAGGAAGAAAATGTGAGACAAAAATTGAGAATTTTTCTGGGTGCATTGTGTGTGCATATTATATTTATTTACCAACCGACCATTAAAAAGAGATAAAGTGTGTAATTTTTCAGTATAAAATATGCGAGTATGATAAATTTGTACAATTTAGTTGACAAACACCATAGATTTTGCAAACTTTTGAGTTTCGCTCTTGGGAGTAGTTTCTTAATATTATTAATTTTGACCCAAGTTTCTTAATATATAAATATAATAAAAACTGAGTAGACAAGACATCTTGCTTAAAAAATAAAACTGAGTAGACATTTGATAATGTTTTTTATTTTTTTTTACAAAATCTTGATAATGTTTTTTTGAATAGACATGAATTTAATCGGGAAGAGTTGATGTGAGTGTTATTTGTTTTTTTTTAGAAAATGATGCGAGCGGTATTGAACTCCTAGTGTCTCCGTCCTTGTCTTGTTTTTTCTCGATATAAAAGGTTTTACCTCAATTGGCAAGATATTTTTTTTTGAACAAACCAAAATGGAGCACATAAAATTAACACAGGTGTTTCAACTCACACAAAGTGTGCAAAGAAAAAACACCCAAAACAATTACAATGTTAAGTCACCGGTGCCATAGAACAGAACACCACAATGAAGTAAAGTGAAGAAATAAACATTACACAATTACACTCATACAAGACAAAGGGTGTTGCCACCAATCATGAAAGCCAAATACAAAAGTGTGCATGTTAGACTTTAGCCAAAGGTAAGATTGCCGTTTAACCTTGTGTGCAATGCTATATGAGTCCAATGCTTTATCATTAAACACTCTATTGTTCCGCTCCTTCCAAATAACCCAAATACAAGCTAGCCAGATAATCCGAAGGAACGTGTGAAAGGATCGAGGGAACCCCGAATTGAAGAAAATGATATCGTGCCATATGTGGAACGACGCAAAAAATACCTAGCCACCGGAAAACCAAAAACCACATGTTGCTAAAAGTGTCGCAGCCAAAGAATAAGTGATTTGCAGTTTCCTGAGATCTGCAGCCCCCTATACAGATATTATCGTCAATACCGAGCACACGACGCCGCACCAAGTTATTTTATATATGCAAGACTTGAAATTTAAACCTTGAATTCTTCACTTATACCCCTTAAAATGGCGGTATTATCTGTCACATAAAACAATGGAGTTTTAGTCTCAATGTTATTTGACAAAAAAAAAAGGTTTGCATAAAACGGGTCTCAACATTACCTCAAAACTTAATGTTACTTAAACAACATGCCTCAAAACTTAAAGAATGCGATAAAGTTACTTACACATCACCCACCAAAAAAATCATCTATTCTTGAATATTTTTCTTTTTTGACACATAGTATGTGTGTGTATATAACTCACTAAATTTACTAAAAAAAACTTTACATTAAAAAAAACAATTATTAAATGCAATTAATATTTTTTTGAGCAAACAATTAATATTTTTTGAAACATATAAACAATTAATATTTTTTAAAACATATAATTGATGTGAAAATATCTATCAGTTTTTTCGATCACTTAATAACTCCATTGAAAAAAAAATTGTTTAACCATATTTAGTAGAGTTTCCTCCGATAGTTCAAATTGTTTGAACTAAAGACCTTGCTTAAAAAATTGCCGGGTCCATCATTACAACTCCTTTTTTAAAGTTCATATTAACCAAACCCTTATTTGAGGAACATTTTAGCAATGAAATTATAAAATAGAGTAAAATTAATTAAGAGCCCATTTGTTTTGGATATTGTTTTTGGAAAAAAAATCTATTTTAAATCACTTTTATTATTTGAATAGTGTATGTTTCAGGTTTTAAAAAAAAAAAAATCATTTTTAATCTCAAAATGAGAAGCTATTCCTAGTAGTTTTTCCGATTTTTTTTTTTAAAAACAAAAAACTCAAGTGCAAAGGATTCAAATCTTAAAAAAAATGTTTTTTTTAATGATATTAAACAAATGAAAATTAGCTTTACCAATTCTTAAAAATCTCTAAAAAAAGATATCTAGCTTTTTTTAAATCAAAATCATTTATTTTGAAGGCAAAATAAACACACCTTAAATTTATTTATATATAAATTACACGCGAATGAAAGACAACGTACAACCACCAAATATATGTTTTCTTTTTTCAGATATTTGAGACTAGAGTAAATATAAATTAAGTCTTGGCCCACTTTACGTGCCTCTAGGCCTACATGTCCTCTCTAAAGGAATCACATTTGAGGTTAAACGACAAATTTCTACACTTTGACTACCATCTTCAAAGATGAAAGGTAGAATATTGGAATGGCAACGATGACCGAATTTAGAAGCGCAATTCTACCACCAAGGCTGGCGGATTTGTTCCTCTTCAAATTTGCTCCAACTGGTTGCTTAAGGTAGCTGAATGGTATCGAGCCAACTTTAAAAATCAAGAAAGATGAATCCAACTCCAAAAAAGATGTATCCTCACCCTTATCAATCTACTCTTACAAAAGTTGACTTTAATCCAGATGCTAACACAAACCACCTTGATGTCGCATAACCACATATTCTCAACACAACACCTATTAAAAGTGTATCGTCTGCATATTGCAAATGTTAAACCTCTATTGCGACTCCCACTTTAAAACTTGTAAAACAACCCAACGGATGCTGCCATACCCAATACAATACCCAAACCCTCTGCCACAAGGAGAAATTGAAGAAAGGGCCAATGTGATTAAGAGGGAAGACCTACACATCAAATCTTGTGACAGAGATTAGTCATTGCAGTGAATTAGATGGATATATGATATATGTAATATATTCACTCATCTCTATTATAAAATCACTTTGAAACTTTTGTTTATATCATTAAATATTAAACACTTTTCAAAGTTCTATATACATTTATTATTACTTTTGTAAAAAAGCATATATTTTTTAATACTATCAATTTATCTTAAAATATGAAAAATCAATATGTTATATGTTCTCCATAAAAAAAATGTTATATATTTAGTATATTTATACACAAGCAATAATTTAGTACTAAAATTGTACCCAAAAAAAAATATAGTATTATTAATTTAGTAATAGACGTACATAAATTACACAAAGTGGTATCAACGTAAAACATTCAACATTTTATTTTATTTTTTGGTGAAGAAGGTTTGAACATTTTTAAGTAGGAAGAAAGTGATCTTTTGCACGGGATCATATAGCTGAACTTTGAAGCATACCAATTCTAGGAACCATCAGAGGAAGCAATAATGAGTTCCAAAGACATAGAGATAGAGGTGGTTGTCTGAAAAGAAGGTGCATATAGCTGAGAGAAAGAGGCAGTAGTAAAGACCAAGGTTTAAGAATTAAGAGAGTGAGTAAGGTTTTTTACCCTATTAGTGAAAGACATATATTAATGTGTTCCTATTTGCAGCTTTTCCAATATAGAAGAAGAAACATACACACATACACAAACACAAACACACAAGTTATAAGAGAGAGAAATTTCAAGCATGGTAGTCTTGAATAAATGGGTCCCACATTGTAGGTCCCACAACACCGCCCATGCGCACGCTGTCTTTCTTACCAATATCAAACCCATCATCGATCCGATTCCTTGGACCTAACCCTAACCCAACAAAAAACAAAGTAAACCCAAATTCTTCCAACCCAAAAAAAAAAAAAAAAACAGCATCCTCAATTTCATTATTATTAAACCACACAAACAAAAGCTTCCTAAGTTGTTTTTCTCTTCCTTTTCTTCCCTCTGCCCAAACTTTTCTTTTCTTAAAACTCTTTATTACCTTATTTCCTCCAAACCTTGAACTACCATCTCTTTACTTTAATTCCATAAAAAAAAGTAGCTTAGCTAGCTAGTTTCATATACCAAGCAACATGGTGCTTGAAATTTGTTGTGGGTTTTTTCAAAAAGTTTCCATTTTTTGTTGAAGGTTAAGTGCTAAGTAGTAGAGAGTAGAGAACATGCCATCAACAACACCTAGCTAGTTCTTCAACTCAAAAACCAACAAGAAAAAATTAGAAACTAGAAAACAAAAATACAAAACCCCTCAAAAGTAAATCTCCACCACCACAACCTAGATCCTTCCCTATCTATCTCTTTTCTAGCTCTACTTTCCTTCTTTTCAATTTTCAAACAATCTAGGGTTGTGACTTTTTGAAGATATTGATCTTGATTATATCATCTAGAGAAGAAAAAAAACCAAATCATGGATCAAGTAGCTCAAGGTCGTCCTCTTCCACCTCCATTTCTCACTAGAGACCTTCATCTTCATCCTCACCATCAATTTCACACCAACCACCAAACCAACGAAGAGGAACAACAAAGTGGCAATGGTAACTTAAGCCGAGGCCAAAAACGAGAACGAAACAACGAAGACGGCAACAACACTCCCACCGGAGGAGAAGGAAAAGACGACGGCGGAAGCGGAAGTGCTGGTGGAGGAAGTGGTGGTGAGATGGGAAGAAGACCAAGAGGAAGACCAGCAGGTTCGAAAAACAAACCAAAGCCACCTATCATCATCACGAGGGACAGCGCGAACGCACTCCGATCCCACGTGATGGAAGTTGCAAATGGATGTGACATCATGGAAAGTGTGACGGTCTTTGCGCGAAGGAGGCAGCGTGGTGTCTGCATCCTTAGCGGAAGTGGGACCGTCACAAACGTGACTCTCCGTCAACCAGCATCGCCTGGTGCGGTAGTCACACTTCACGGAAGATTCGAGATACTATCCTTATCTGGCTCTTTCCTGCCGCCGCCTGCTCCACCAGCGGCGTCAGGATTAGCCATATATCTAGCTGGTGGACAAGGACAGGTCGTCGGTGGGAGCGTGGTGGGACCGTTGTTGGCTTCCGGACCGGTTGTTATCATGGCAGCTTCCTTTGGAAATGCTGCTTATGAAAGGCTACCTTTAGAAGATGAAGAAACACCAGTGAATGTGCCAGGAAATGGAGGGTTAGGGTCACCGGGAACCATGGGAAGTCAACAACAGCAGCAGAACCAGCAACAGCAACAACTTGTAGCAGATCCTAATGCTACATCACTTTTCCATGGAGTTCCTCAAAATCTTCTCAATTCATGCCAATTACCAGCTGAGGGTTATTGGGGTGGAAGTGCTCGTCCTCCTTTTTAACCAAAAATGTTATTCACTTAATCACTTCTCATCATGTTTTTCGTTTTATCTTTGTTTTTTTTTTTTCATCATCTTATTTTGTTTTGTTCACCTTTTTTTTTAATTTTACTTTCTCTTTATCTATCACTTGTTCATTCTCCTTCTTATAACTTAGTTTAAATTGAAGACTTTTCTTTGATCATGGTATTGAGTTGACTACTTGATGATGTTGAATTGAAAAAGGATGTATAAATTCATGAATTTTTTGTGGGGTTTGAATTTTATGCTATTACATCCAAAACAGTTGAATTAATTTTCTTGTTCAGCTAAAAATGTTCTTAGTTGCTTCCAAATGAAGCAGCAGAAGGTAGCATGTGCTCTCTCTCTTTTAGTCTCTATCTCTTTCTATTTTCTTTGCTGCTATTTTAGTATCTTGTCTGATAATTTATCAGTCAATCTTTGCAGAGAGAGGAAAAAGAGAACAATTTTTTTCATCTTTTCAATTTTTTCTTCTATTAATTTTTTTTTTTGCTTTTTTCCCATTTTTGGGGTGGTTAATTTCTAGGACTTCCAACCTACATAGATTCAGATTCTAAAATACATGATCTACAAATAACCCAACAAAAATTATACTAAATGAACATGTTTGAAATTTTATCTATTTCAAGAAAAGTGTGTTGGGCACAATAATTAGCTCCCTTTGTATGTTAGAAAACACCAACTTAACCATCATTACTATACACACTCTCACTTTCTTTGCTACTACTAACACCCATCATTACATCCAAACTCATGTCTTTTTCATACCATGTTCTCAAATTTAGCACTATCATTATTATGTTATGCTATGTTTAATTTTATATATTTTCTTAATTTTTTTCATTTTTATATCTTAGTTTTTTTTTTGTTAACCCTCCTTTATGAACACTTTGTTAATATGAAATTCAACCGAGAAGTAAATAAGGTTTGGTCAATAGTTATTCTAGTCAGATTTTAACCTTTGTTATTTCATCGATCCAACTATAAGAGATACTAAATTTACCACTTGAGTCTATCTACTCAAGTTAAGTGTTAAACTTTCAGTTTATTTTTATTGGATAGGTAAATATTCGTGTGGGTTTTAACCGATATTCCTTCGATGTCCCTAAACCCATCGTCCATTAAATCTTACTCTCTCTGTTTAAATTATAAGTCATTTTGAAAGAAAAAAATTAACTTAAGTTGTAAGTCGTTATACAATATCATGAAGTATTAATGTTACGTTTTCTACTCTACCCTTAACTATTTTTTACTCTTTTTTCTCTGAATTTTTTAATTTATATTTCACACACAATATTTTTTGACAAATTCACACACCATTTATTAAGGACAAATTTTTAAAACAACTCATAATATATTTTTACTATACAAAATTAATTACGTTTTTTATACAAAATTAATTACGTTTTTTAATACGTGTAAAATGTCCAAAACGTCTTATAATTTAGGATAGAGGAATTAGTTAATTAAGTACTAAATGTATATAGATTATATTATCATTATCATTTTTATAATAACAATTGATAACTCTTAGAAAGTAATTAACAGATGTTGGACAGTGAAATTGATGTATTTCAAGGAATATACAAGGAGAAAGAATGGGGGTTATGGGCTTCACTCTGTTTGTCTGTCTCATCTCAGTTGATTAGGGTTTATTATGGAGGCAGAGATGAGCATTGGGTGTTGGGTCACACGTGCGCTGCTCTGTGAACATAAAAAAGGTTCCTTTACGAGGCAACAACCAGAACAAACAGACCTCAAGAGCAAAATGTTAAAGCCTCTCATTCTTCTATGTGCCATTGGCACTCTCTAGACAAACAAATGGGATTCAACTTCAAGTATCAAACTTGAGGTAGGTTACCATAAAGAATCTTTTACAAACATTTGATTATATTTTACTACAATATAAGTAAGGTACAAATATTTTAATAAATAATAACAACCCAATATTTTTTTCTTAAGATGAATGAGTGGGTGTCGGAGGATTCGACACCGACCCCTGCATATATAATACAATGTCTTTCGTGTGAAAAAACTATCCAATATTTTATCATGAAACTTTATAATATGATTGATATCGATATACACATAATTTGTTTAAAGTATTAGTGTATATATATGTTGTAAATCTTTGATTACACCGTTAATTAATTGTAATCGATAAATCTTTAAAAATATTTAATTTTATTTGTAACTACTTTAAAAAAAAAATCATCAAATTGATTTTGTGGTTAATTTGTTGATGATGTAAAGCTTTGAAAGAGTATCAAAATTAAACTTGAATAATAAAGGGTAAACGAAAATATATAGAAATTGATAAACTCAGAATTTTGTCTTGAGTATGGAATAGATGCTCCTTGAAACCCTAGCTCTTTCAGCTTCTTTTACACTATTATTATTCCACCAATGCCAACATGTATATATAATAACTTTGTTTATTTAATATCACATCTTTTCCTTGGATTCTATTCCTAGTTTGTCCAGTTCCCCTACCTCAGTTTTTCTCCTTGCTATAGTCTATAAATCAGCAGTTCCCAAAGATCATTCTCAATAATGGACTAACAACACTTCCGCAAAAAGTCCACATATAGCACTACTTGTGTTGTAAGGGTGCCATTTTGGACACTGTCACATTTACTGTTCTCAGTTTCACATCTGAACAACATGCAATAAATCGTGTTGGGGTTTTTTTATTATTTCTTCAATTATCATATCCTATATGACTCAAAACTATCAGTATAATTAATTGCACTGAATTCCACAAGTGTATTTATGATTGTAGCAACAAATATGAAGGGTGTTACGATAAAAAAGATAGTGTTTTGTTAATGAGGGTCTAAAGGGTAATTGTCAAGAAAAGAAGTATTGAAATATTGTCTTGAAAAGAATAAATTTTACTAACTTGTAATAAATTGAATACACCACTTCCACGAGATGGAATGTAGATGTATATATGGAGATATGGATACGAATGCAAGAATCTGGTGTCCCGAATAGAAAGTTTGGAGTTGAAGCGTGAGACTAGTGTTTTGTGGGATGAGGAGTAGGGGGTGTGGAAGGAAAATTTCCATGCTCTTTGGTTACTTCTAAAGTGCAAGGATAGTATGGCGTTTCAATAATTTCGTGCAAATTGGTCAAAAACGATGATGCGAATACAAGTTATTTTCACGCTTGCGTGAAGAGTCGGAAGAGGATTAACTCTATTGTGGCAGTAAATAGAGAGAGGAATGGGTGGAAATGCCTAGTGAGATTCGAGGTGAAGTTGTGAGTATTTTCAAGATTGCTTTAAGGAAGTCAATTCATTGGGTAAGGTCAACCCTTGATGGGGTGGTTTTCCTTGTCTCACGGTGGAACAAAGTAGGAGGTTGTCAAAGGATTTTTTGGAGAGTGAGATTGGTGAGGTGGCGGAGTTATTGGATGGGGATAAGAGTCTGATTCTGGATGAGTTTGACTATGCCTTCTTTAAAGAATTTTAATTTGGGGAACGCAGAAGAACCTCCACTCTTATTTTATTACTCTTATACCAAAGGTTCATAACCCTCACTCCATTGATGACTTTCGTCTTATCTCACTTTTGGGTAGTCTATATAAGTTGTTAGTTAAAGTGTTAGCAAAAGTGGTCATAGATTCAATAATTTCAAAAAATAAATAAGCTTTTATTAGGTATTTTGGTTGATGGAGTGTTAGTGGTTAATGAGGTGGTGGACCATGCCATGTGATCAAATAAGGTGTGTTTTATTAGGAAAACAGATTTTGAAAAGGCATATGATTCGGTTAGTTGGAGATTCTTAGATTGCATGATAAAGACGTTCATGTTGGATGAGAAGCAGAGAGAGTGGATGGGAACTTGTGTTTTTGGGGGATTTGTTGGTTTTAGTGAATGGGAGAGCAATCGATGAAGTTAACATTAATAAGGGTATTAAGCAAGGAGATCCAGTTGCTCCTTTATTTTTGTCTCTTAGCTTTAGAGGAGTTAAGTGCTCTCATGACTAAGGCGGTGAACTTGGGATTCTTCAAGGGGTACGAGATCTTGGAGGTGTTACTTTCTCATTTGCAATATGTGAATGAAACTTTTCTTATTTGTGAAGCTTGTGTGAAGAATTTATAGCATATAAATGTGATTCTTAAGTGGTTTGAATTGGTGTTCGAGTTAAGGGTCAATTTTTCAAAATAGGGTGATGAGAGTAAATGTCAACAATGATTTTTTTTTGGAAATCTTGGCAAGGTTTTTGAATTGTAAAGTGGGAAAATTCTATGTTGTTTACATTGGTCTTCCGGTAGGGGTGAATTCAATGAGGGCTTCAACATGGGATCCGGTTGTTAAGGAAATTGAAAAATGACTCATTTTTCGGAGAAACCGTTATGTGAGTCTTGGAGGTAAAGTGGTCCTCATAAATTCAGTATTGGGTTCTATTTCCATCTTCTTTATGTCGTTCTTTAAAATGTTGATTTATATGTGGAACAAAATTGTCCGAAAGCAAATGAATCTTTTGTGGGGAGGGCTGGCTGGAGAAACAAAAATATGTTGGGTAATGTGGAATTAGGTGTGTCTAACGAAAAAGAATGGAGGGTTAGAATCAAGGATGAGATTTTTTTTAATAGATCTTTATTATTTAAATTGAGATGGTACCTTTTGTGGGAAAGAAGTGTTTTTTGGAAAAACTTGAAGGCAAAGTATATGGAGAGAATAGTTTGTATCATAGATCTAGGTATTTATACCTCCAAATCATCCTTATCGTGGATGGATTGAAGAGGAGTGGGCCTCCTTGACAATGGGGAGGCCGGTTGGTTCCAAAATCCGGTGAATGGAAAGATTGCCATAGAGGGGGGATTTTATTTTGGATTGATTTGTGGATCGGTAATACTAGGATAAAGTACGATTTTTATAGATTATTTGCTTTGTCCAATCAACAAACATTGCTTGGTGTGTGATATAGTGGAATGGGTGGAAGGGAGGTGGTTTCATAGGTTCAAGTGGCTGAGACATTTGTTATCTTGGGAGGAAGAATGTCTAAAGTTATTCATGGAATTCATCTAAACGGTGATGTTGTCAACAACTAAAGATGAATGGATGTGTGTGGTCAACATGAGATGTATTTTTATTGTTAACTTAATGTATTATTACATGAGCATTCCCTCTGTCCCCTTTTATAAGACTATTTTACAAAAATCATGAGTATTAAAAAAAATTGTGGGAGTAATAAATTTGTCACAAATGTACTATGTTACTATTACAAAATTACTCTTATAGAGATATTTACTGTCAACGAGAGGTATATTTGGAAAAAGAGTAATAAATGCATCTAAAAATTTATAAATAATCTTATATTTAAAGACACAACTTTTTTGTAAAAAATAGTCTTATAAAAATGAACGAAGAGAGTAATTATTTTTCTACACCTTCTTCTTTGGGTCTAGAAATAGGCAGATTGTTGGCATATCTATGGGAAGTTATGCACCATCACATGTAGCTATCTTTTTTTAGAAAATGCTTTTAAGTCATCTTCCCACAAGAGCTAATCTTTTCAAATGAGGAGGTTTTTAGGGTGATTAAGATCCTTCATGTGTTTGGTGTGACGGTGAAAGGGAGACAAAATAACATTTGTTTGCCAAATGAAGGTTTGCTAAAATACTTTTTAGGAAACTTCAACCAGATCAATTATTTAATTACATTATTTTGAGCCATTTAATTGATAATTAGAAATTACTACGTAGTTTAAACGGTTTTTTTTTTTGCATCTATAGACAAAGTGGCAAACATCACCCTGAAACTCACACACAATTGTGAGGTTTTAAGTTTAAATCCAAGTGAAGAAATCCACCAACATAATAATATATTGGCATTGCTAGTTGAATTAGACCTCATAAACATTTTGATGACGATCATATACTATGTTTTATATATTATTATATACGTTTATGATTCATCATGGTGAGAAGCATTAATTGGCACTAAACTACATCTATAACATTAAATAAAGGTAATGCTTAATTTTTTTTTGGGTTGTATTTTTCATTATTTGATCAGTTATACCTTAAACAAATTTGCTTTTAAGAATGTTATATTGTTCGTGTTATTGAAAAAGATGAGAATTTTTAATATATTTGTTATATTATTTGTAAAAAATAAACATGGTTTGTTACTATTTAAAAGTCACAAACATCTATACATATAATTTTAATCAAAACATCATAAAAGAACATTGTTGAAATTTACACAAGTTAGCATAGTAAAAAAAGTGGACAAATTCTCTGTTTTGATGAGATTAATTGAAAAATGAATGTCAAATTTTAAATTCTAACATGCATAATGAACCCTAATTTTCATCAAATCATTTCAATTCCCATAACCCCCAAAATTAGATTATATAAATTTACGCGCGAGGGAATAAGGAAAAAGGGGAAACCCACCTTATTATAGGCTGATAAAGATGTTTATTTGCTCCTTTGCTTGATTCTCTTATCAACTTCTTCTCTTTGCCTTCACCAATTTCCTCATCTTCCTCTTGAACCCTATAACTTATTTAATCTTCCTTTCCTTTAGGCTATGTGTGTTTCAAAGGAAAGAAAGTGAGGAGGAGAGAAAGGTGAGGGAAAGAAAGACTTTCCTTTGTTTGGAACTCTCCAAAAGGTGAAGGAAAGAAAGAATATACATGGGACCCACGTCAGAAACCTTCCACCCAAATCTGAACGGAAAGCTTGAGAAGTACATATATATTATTTGAAATGTCCAAACTACCCTAACTTTGATCATTTATTTTTCATTCATTTTACTATTCATTTGCTCTCTCATTTTATTTATTTTTTCAATTCACCGCTTAACCTTTTTTTGTTTTTTGAAATAATTCACCAATTAATTTTTTTATTGTTCTAGGCATACGATTGCTCTATGACTATATACAATAGTTTATATATGCTAACCATATTATTTTTGTATTTATGTCAACTACTAAATGTAGATATTTATTTCCTCCAACTTTCTATCCCACTTTCTCTTATACCAAACAACCAAAATATTCCTTTCACTTTCTACTCTTTTTCTTTTCTTAAACAATCTTTCCTTAATCGTTCTTTCTACCCAAAGCCTTAGCTTTTGGTGATCCAAGCCCTCTCTTTTCCAGACCCAAGTAACACAAAGAAATAGAAATTGTGTCATTGTACAAGAGTGGGTTTGCATGTAGAATTTGAAAGAAGGAAGATGAAGCTTGATTTTTCTACCTCTTTCCCCATTCTCTCTCTCTCTCTCTCTCTCTCTCTCTCTATATATATATATATATGAGTGGGTTTGCATGTAGAATTTGAAAGGAGGTAGATGAAGCTTGATTTTTCTACCTCTTTTGGCTTCTATACATATTGTTTCCGGTTGAAATCCTTCTTAAAAAAATTCAGAAATTTGAGGAAAAGTAGAGAGAGAGAGAGAGAGAGAGAGAGAGAGAGAGAGAGAGAGAGGGAATGAGGAAGGATGGAGAAAAATCAAGCTTCATCTTCCTTTCTTCAAATTTTACATGCAAACTCACTCTTATGCAATCACACCATTTTTATTTCTTAGGGTGAGGTCTAGAAAAGAGAGGGCGTTGATCGCCAAAATCTAAAGAGAGAAAGATAAAATAAATTTGGTTTCAAGAGGAAGATGAGGAAATTGGTTATGGCAAAGAGAAGAAATGGATAAGAGAATCAAGCAAAAGAGAAATCTACATATTTATCATCCTAGAAAAAGATGGGTTTTCCTTAAAAAAAATTCATCCTTAGAATAACTAATTACTCAAATTTACAAAATAACAATGCAGTCCCTTAAATTAAATAATATATACTAATTTAATTTCGTTACGAAAATATTTCTTCTTTTACAAGAACGAAAATATTTATTTAGAACACGTTTAAGGAGGAGATGGACAGATGATTTAGTTGAGCTAAGAAATTAAAGATGTAAGGAGTTAAAAGGTCTAGAGTTCGAATATTGATATTTGAAAAAGAAAATTCTCTTGGAAGAGAAAACACTAAAGAAAACACTAATTTCTACCCATTTTTCAATTCACCCACACTCTTAATGAATCCTAAGAGAAAACTCTGAAGAAAGCTTTTTGATCTTTCCAAATGTGAAATCTCACTACCCAAGGTGTTTACAATGTTTCCCATCACAAGAGAACCTCACTACAAAGACATTCAAACTTAAAGTTACCTCATTTGTATTTCCAAGTTTCTCTCTCTAAGCCCCACACAAAACATGAAGAATGAAACCTTATATAGAGTCCAAATCTCGATAAAATCGTGCCCCGATTTTCCCATAGTACACAGTACGAACATCTGAACGTTATCCAAAATCGGGTCATGATTTTGACAAGTCAGGCCCCGATTTTTCCCAAGACAAATGTCTCCAAAACCACTCAATATCGTACCACGATTTGGACAAATCGGACCACAATTTTTCACTCTTTCATCCATCAAATTTTGAGTCGATATCAACTATTATCATCTAATAATCTCATGCACCATATTTATTCATTGCTCTTTTATTATTTTTATCAATATAAACGGAAAAATATACACGTTAAGGGTCGTCTTGACACTGGTATATATAAATATAAATATAACAAACAAAAGAAACAATCACCGGTTACAAAAGATAAACCAAGAGTACAAGACATACACAAAGAGATACACAATACAACAAACAAAAAGCCGGACAGCCGAAGAGCATGTAATTTTGCTAGAAGCTTTAAAAACAATTGTTGAAAAGTCTTAATCCACTCAATGTATTCCTTTATATATAGAGCCATATATACCATGTGAGTCTCCTCTACTTCTTGCTCTCTTCCTAATCTTATACCTTCAACAACCATCTTTGTTGCCTGATTTTCATAGCCCAATAAGCAGCACAGAGATGAATAATAGGTGTGGTTACTTAATTGAATAATGAAATGTCTTCGTATACTCCATTTTGTATATTAATTATTTTCCTTTGTTTTCATTCCAGTAAGTTACTATATACTTTATTTATTGTGTATGCTATGCATGTTTGAATTTATATATGCAATGTGTAGATCAGATGATAAATATTTGGAGTCACTTCTCTAAGTAGAATTTCAGGAGCTCTCTCTTGCTCATTGCTATGCCATTTATTTTCAAACCAAATTTGTACAGAAGCATCTCAAACTTAAAAAGCAATATAGCTCCATCTATATATTTTTTTTTAATTATATGTGATATATCTTAATCTAGTCTAATCTTCACTAGAAACAAATTTTGTATTAAATTTTCATTTATCATTTACTTATTAATTTGGATGAGCATTTAGGGTCGGTCCAAGAGTAAGGCAATTAAAGTTCTAGTTTAAGATCCACAAACAAAAAAAAAAAATTATTAGATTTTAATGGCAAAAAGTCGCATAAACAGACAAAAAATTATTAGAAATATATCAAAACTTGTTTTAGGCCTCACTTACTATTAAATGTACTGTATTAATTTACAGGAAATCGATTGACGACATCAGGAGTCTAAGACTGATGACTGCTGTGAAAACTCCATACCTACCAAATGGTCAAATTGATCTTGAGTCATATGATAACTTAGTAAACATGCAAATTGCAAATGGTGTTGAAGGAATTCTTGTTGCTGGGACAACTGGTGAAGGCCATTTAATGAGCTTGAATGATAAAGTAATGCTTATTGCTCACACCGTCACCTCTTTCGGCGATAAAGTCAAAGTTATTGGTAATACAGGAAGCAACTCAACATCACAAGCAATTAGTGTAACTGAGCAAGGTTTTGCTGTTGGAATGGATGCAGCACTTCATATAAACCCTTACTATGGAAAAACCTCAATGGAAGGTTTGCTTGCTCATTACAATAGTGTACTTTCAATAGGGCCTATCATTATATATAATAACCCTTCAAGAACTGCACAAGATATTCCTCCTAGTGTGGTTGAAATATTGGCTCAAAACCCTAATTTTGTTGGTATCAAAGAGTGTATAGCAAATGAGAGAGTGAAAAAGTATGCAAGTCAAGGAATTTTTGTGTGGACTGCAAATCAAAAAGAGAGTCATGAAGGTGCTATTGGAGATGTGTCTCTTGCAAGTAACTTGATTCCTAGTTTAATGGTGAAACTCATGAATGAAGGAATGAATCCTTCATTGAATTCAAAGCTTATTCCTTTGTTTGATTGGCTTTCTTTAGAGCCTATTCCAATTGCTTTGAACACTGCTCTTGCTCAACTTGGTGTTATCAAGCCTGTTTTTAGGCTACCATATGTACCTTTGAGTAGGGAAAGAAGGGTTGAGTTTGTCAAATTGGTGAAGCAAATTGGAAGAGATAATTTTGTTGGAGAAAATGATGTTGAAGTTCTTGATGATGAAGACTTTATCATAGTTGGTCGGTATTAATTTAGATTAATTGCCCTATTCTATCAAGTCTTGTTTTATGTTACTGTTTTTGTTCGGTTTTGTATGATTGTAGTAATTTCATGGTTGCCAAACTTCAAAAATCAAATAATGTAAGGTGTTGATTCATACATGAATAATAATGTAACAGTGTTAAATTTTTTAAAGAAAATTTCGTTGTCTATGTAATCATTATTTTTAAGAGAAATTATAGTTGTACAATTATTTTGAACTACTTTTGAAACAAGTCTCTCTCATACATTCATTCATGGTGTTCTTATTCTATCTATTAATTTGATTTTTGTATCAATACTTACATTTGTATGTATATTTTTTATTGTCTCATAATTGTCTCAAAAATGATTGTTGATATAACATAATTTTGTTTCTTTAAATTATCCACCATTTGACTTAGACGTGTTGATAAAACTTTTAGAAGGATGGTTATTTAAAAACAAGTTTAATAACAACAATCCAACTATCGTCTGCTCTCAAAAAAAAAAAAATCCAACCACCGTCTGGTGTGCATTTTCTCCCCTTTCACTATTTATTTGAAATTTTTATAATAAATTAAAGTTTGTTCCAATAGCCTGTTTTCAAAATTAGTAGAGTATGTAACTTTACAATATCAATACATCATTAATGATTTTTTGTCATATGATACTTTTTTATCATTTATTACTCTCTATTCTTTCTTTTTACTAAAAAAGATAATCATTCATTCAAATCGAACAAATACATAGATCATTGCAAATTCAAGATCGCTAAAAACTAAAAAAAAGGTGAATCTCCAAACAATCTTGCAACACTACTAAAAATAACAAAAATTAGTGAGGGAAAACATGAAATCCATCTCTAATTTCATCACTAAATTTTGCGACCAAGGAATATGTGAGAGATTTTTTTTTTGTCACTGATTTTTTTGCTTTTCTTAGTAGTGCAACACCTTGGTTAATAGCATACAACAACAACAACAACAACAACAACATGATAATGCCTATAAATATGACAAAATAAAAGTAACCGGAATATTTGTGCTTTTGAATCTACAACATTGACCTAAGTCTTCATTAGATCAGTAATGAGTTGAAGTGAATATGTCAATATGAACCAACAATGTAACACTCATACTAGACGTATCTAGAAAGTCTAGCATGTGCGTTAGTTTAGTACTGGATACATTAAAAATTTACAACAATAGAACTTCGAATGAATATCTTTACAACATTATGCGTTCGTACAATAATAATACAACTCAACTTATCTAAAATATAGTAAATGCGTCCTTGAATATCCATATCCTCCTGCTGTGGGTACGAACGAGCATCTGCAATATCCATCCGTCTATTAGCTTACAAATCAATCTGATTATCTGAAACAAATAAGGATTGGGATGAGACATAATGTCTCAGTGAGTTCTACCTAATCCTAGGCTATAGGTAACCACGGGGGAAACCTACGGTCACCACGTGTCTACAATACAACCTGCCGGTTGATTATACGTGTGTGGGGACTTGCATACTTAGACGGTCGTGCATACTAAGGTCGTCATAGTCTCTTCATAACTTGTTATATGCTTCACTTCTTATACGTGTCATGGCGGTCAAGGGGAATCTAATACCGCAATGCCAAGATACGCTCTACGCATCGAGGCCTAAACATAACATAATCATGACACGATTCTAAACCGGACGATTAGGGGAAACCTAAGATCGTCACCGGCATATCTTTCTTTACTTGCTTCTACTTGCTTGAATACGTTGTATCTAACAACATATCAAATCTTATCACAAAAGTGATTCTTGCTATCTTACTAGTTCTTGACGATCTACGTCAAGGCTTTATGAAATAACACATACATGCTGAATAAATATGCATAGTCAGATTCATTGATTATGTTAGCGTTGAACAAACAAACATTATCTGAGTTCATTTTACGGATTAGTCCCGGGTGGAGTAACCCCGGAAGTTAATCCCTTACTACCGGTTAAATGCCTAGCTAGGGCGCACCGGACTCCCTTAGTGACGTGCGGGTCCCTTACGGCTTACCCCGTTCCCCTTGGAGAACCTTTTATATCCTACCTTGGAAGGAATACAAAAGACGCGGCACCTTCACTTAGTGACATGCGGCTCCCTTTCGGCTTAACCATTCCCCCTTGGGGAACCCCTTGAATCCAACCTTGGAAGGATTACAAGAGACATGACACTCTTATTAAAAACTTAGTCTTATGCATGCATGAAAGTTAAACTTAAAACATGCTATCTCTTTACCTCGGATCCTTAAACGATCCAACTAGAGGTAAACTTATTGCTTGCTTAACTTACTTTGTGAATAAATATCTAATCATTCACATCTTAGTATAACTTGATTCTATGCTTAACTATCTAGTTCTCGACAAGCTATGTCAAGGCTCTATATTTTTTCCCTTGCTTAATGATTAACTTGCTACCCGATTCCAGATATAATTCTCTCGTTTGCCATGCCTTACTAATTTGCTTAATACTTGCTTCTTTCTCAAAAGAGTCTTGTTCTCGAGGAATATCATTTAGGACCTTAGTTTGAGGGTTTTACTTCTATAAAAGACTACACAAGAAAATCCGGTACGAAAAACATCAAATCTGCCTGGAACGAACAAACAGTGCAAGAATGCCAAAATAGACAGTTTCGAAGGTAACTTCTACTGGTAGAAAAGAAGTTAACAAATGCTTACATAAAAATAGACAGTTTTTAAGCTAATTTCTACTGGTAGAAAAACATGCAGTTTTCAAGCTAATTTCTACTGGTAGAAAAGAAGTCAAAAACGTTACTGTTTGCTCATCTAGGCGAGTAGTGACAGTCCAGAACCTGTCAAAATGATATTTTTGACCCAAAAACCTCAAAACCAAGTATCTCCAAGTATATTATGACTCTAAACATCATAGAAAACCTGAAAAACTTTAACATAGCAAGTATTCACAAGTTAACAGGCATGACATAAAAAGGGGTAACAATTTCTATGCATAATACCTATAAATTCATAGTTTTCTCACAAGAGTAAACACATAATTCCCTTGGGTGGAATCTATCTAAGAACTCACCTAAACAAAGCTGCACAAGATTCTTTCTTACAAACCAAGACACCTTGATCCCTACTTGCTTATCTCCATTACAACTCCAAGTTTCCTTCACCAAAACCCTAGCCTTAAGAAAATCTCTTTGCAAGGAAGGTAGTGGAATCAATCCATCCCAACTTCATGTTACTTCTTTGATCAAGTATAACCCATAGCATGTACTAGCTCAAGCTTCAAACATCATCTTCACCCAACACCCATCAAACCCTAGCTTCTTGAATCCATGCTTGAGAGGAGAAATAGAGAAATTAAACTTAAACCAAACTTCCTTAAGCTTCAAAGATCAAGAAGGAACAAGATTAACTCACTTGCCATGGAAGGAAGAAGATTTGGAAGATTTGGTGGTGTGGGAGAAAGAAGGGCGTGAATGAAGAAGATAGAAGGATGAGAAAAAGCTTCACCACCAACTAGAGAGAGAAAGGATAAATGAAATGAGATATTTTGGTGCCTAATCCATATAAATATCTTTTAAATGTGCAATTACCAAATTGCCCTTGCTCCAAGCGTGTTAAATACGACACTGATACTTAACTCGTATTTAGCTGACATCTCATAATAATTATTTCCGTCAAACTTTCTTTCCTTGAATTTAATCCTCTGATACGATCGACTGGTAATATTCCGATACTGACGGGCGGAATATTACAAACAAATTAAACACCTTACTGAGATGGAAACACCAACAAATACCGCTCAAGACGACGACCAAACACAACGCCGCACAAGACAACGTATAATTACAACATCGTACTAAGACGATAAAAAAGAAGATGCAAATATATATGGATAACCACTTATTTAATTTAAATAAAAAAAAAGAGAGAAAAAACGATGAGTGGTGATTTCAGGCCAAAAATGGCCAAAAACACCTCCTACGATGGAAGAACGAAAAGAAAGAAAAGTTGAGAAAAGGTGGAAGGCGGATAACCATCCTAAAAGCTAGTAAATCATGGTTGAATGCTGAATACAACTTTATTTTTATGGATCATGATTATTTGTAGAAATATATACTTTTTTTTCTATTCTTTTAATTTCTTTTTTTTTCATGTCATTAATAAGAGATAATTTTATAAAATCATTCATAATTTATCTCTTCAATATAAAATTAACTGCATTTCTTAAAATGTCTGAAAATATCAAAGCAACTTGTAATAAAATATGAAGGGAGATTAGAAATAAGAAATGGAGTACTTAAATGAAATCTTTATAATAATAAATTAAGTGAAGATCCATTGCAGTCCCTGACAAAATGTGTAGGGAGCAAATTAGTCATCAACAAATAAAAAGACTATATTTTATCCCTCACAAAATTAAACCAAAGACAAAAAAAAATTGAGGGAAATTAAACCATGACAAGTTAGTTCATGAATCACATTTTTTATCATTGAACCTATGGCATATACTGTTAATTTGACTATGTGGCATTAACAATTTTTATCTTTATGTGATCTAACAAAATAGTTAAGTTCAATGTCTTGTCTCTTAACCCTCTTTTTTTATCACAACGCCCTAGGTGACTCCATGATCATCGAAGGTTTTCAAAATGTTATCAAATGTCATATATGCAATAATCCTAGATCGAGTATTGAAAACTAGGGTTAGTAGTCATTCAAGACATGATCTGATTTACATAGTTGTAAAACATTAAGAACAAGTGATATCTAAATAATATTAGAAATTAAATTGTATAAAGAAGTACTATATGATTACATGGTTCAAATAATTAGGAAGGAATTTATCTACTTGACCTAATCAAAGAATTCTTGCTCCTCTAAATCACAAGATACATGGAAACAAGATTAAAGAATTATACTTGAATTATACTTCAATTGATGATGATTAAACAAGATTAAAGAATCTTGTTTCCAAGTGATATCCTCAACCTTGACCATCTGGAAATCTTTTTCTTTGCCATCTTTTATGTTTTTCGACCCCTAGGTTTGTCCTACTCACTCACCAATTTATATTCACACCTTGATCCTCTCACTTGTCCCATGATCCCATTGCTTTCTTCAATCCATGTCTCCTTTGAGTATGAACAGGGCCAGCTCCAACAATTCGGAGGCTCCGTTGTAATCTTGACAATTTTAATTTAAAAAGTATTGAAAAAAATTCAACACTACTTAGAGTGACAAACATCTACGTTCTAGTTAAATATATGAGCAATAGTTTAAACATGACTTTTATCCACAGACAAATAAACATTTACATACGGATAATGTATAATTAACAGTAAAATAGTTGAATTATGGACTTTTACATACAGAAAAATGGCATTTAGTGACAGATTATGTCCGTAGGTACAAATTTTTTCTTCCTTTTTCTCATATTTTGAATGCCCTTTAAGTTTGAGGCCCTGTGCCAAGGGCTTTGATGCACTTGCACATGGCCGGTCCTGAGTATGAATACTTAAAGGGTACATGTGTAACGCCCGTCTTAATTATTTACTTAATTTAATGAGGATTTATATATTTATTTATATATATATATATGATTTAAGAATTTAAATAGTTTGCATGATTTATAGATAAATTATGTGATTTTCTAGAATGACGTGAAGTATATTGATGTTGTGAAGTTGTTATGTTGGTGTGACTTATTTTATTATTAAATAAAATAAGATATGAGAAATAAAATAAAAATATTAGAAGTTGGGCTGTGATGTGTAAAGAGTAAGTTTAGAGGTGAGAAGAGTAATACGAAAAGATAAATAGGGCAAACATAAGTTAGAAACATTTTTACGTGAAACGCTTTTGGAGAAAAGGGAGAAAAGTCAGAAAAGAGGAGAACTAGAGGGAGAGCTGCGATTTCATCATAACCAGGTAAGGGTGAGACTAATTTTCAATATTATTAAGAGTATGATTCTATAGGATGAATTTAGCATGATCAGGTTAAGTTTTGGTGAGAATTGAGAATTAGGTTTAAGAACAATTTTGATGATTGAACCATGAACAGATGTTAGATTGATGCTAAATTAGTGTACAGAACTCAGATATACCATAAGATGATAATTAGATGTTGAATTGAGGTTAGAATTAGGAGATTAAGTGAAAAGTTGGAATTTTTAGGTTTCTGGCCGTACTGACATTCATCGCTCGCACCTGCGAGCAAGAACACTCGCAACTGCGAGCTAGAACCCAGAACTCGCAACTGCGAGCAACGCAACTCGCAACTGCGAGTGACCTGTGAGCTCGCAACTGCGAGCAGAATAACTCGCCACTGCGAGTAAATACGTAGGAACCCAGAATGCACACTTTGCTCGCCATTGCGAGTGAAGTTACTCGCCACTGCGAGTTAGGCTGTTAGTTGCCCAAAATTGTCCCGATGCGATTCTTTCGCACGTGTAGTCTTGAGATGACCTTAGAAGTAAGTTAGAGAGCTGTTTAGGATGCTTTCATAAGCTCCAGAAGTCTGTTATGGTGACTGAAACTAGAAGTGTTGCTGCATGAATGCTATAATGATGTTTTATGATATTTATATTGATGTAATTAATTCTTTATGTGAATGTTAACACATTCAAGCGTTGTTAATTGTTGTATGTTGCTGCTGTTTTCTGTTGTCGACTGTTAGTGTCTTGAGGTTGCATGAGTCGGTCTATGTTGTTGGAATTTAAGAAGTCGTCCATGATTATGAGTCGTATGAGTTGTACACGTCGTTGTCTAAGTTGTTGGAAGTTGAGTTCATTGCATACTCATTAAAGTTGGGGGCTTTAGGCCCGGCAGCCTTTGTGCTCATTAAAGTTGGGGGCTTTAGGCCCGGCAGCCTTTGTGCTCATTAAAGTTGGGGGCTTTAGGCCCGGCAGCCTTTGTGCTCACACGTTGAAGAGCTATTATGCTCATTTTGTTGTTGAATGGTACCACATGCATTTGCATATCAAGAAGTTTCATGTTGTCTAAGTTGTTAAGTTGTTGTTGTGTTGATAGAGTTGCATGGTCAAGGATGAGTTGTGTCGTCAAGTTGAGTGTTAAGTTGATTATGATTTGTGATGAAAATTAGTAATGGTATTTGACGATTGTATTTGTTATGTAATGAAAATATACTAATTGTTGATATGTTATTAATGTTTAAGTTGTTAAATGCATTTTATTGGATTATATGCTTAATGTATTGATTATGAAATCTCACCCCTTCTGCGTATATGTTGCCTCGACCGTGGGTAATGTGCAGGTAATAAAGATTAGAGGCGTTCGTGAGTGGACTCCTCACTTGGTGTCTAGGTGCTCTGATACGTAACGGGATGGGGGCTTGCTTTTACTTCTATTCCTTACGTGTCTCTTTTACGAACTAATTTATGAGATTTTCCAATAAGGCCTGCGTGCCAAGACTTTAAAATGTTGAACTATTTTCCGCTGCATGATTTTAGATATTGATCTTGAATTTGAGAGATAATTATTATTATCCATTTTATGTTTTAAAAGAAGTATGTGACATTCCGTTTGTGATCAAAATACTCTGATTTTAAATGAAATTTTTATGTTGGGAAAACGGGGTGTTACAATTGGTATCAGAGCAGGTCGGTCCGTCCTGCCAAGTAGTGAGTCGAGTTGTGTCTTTAGGAGTTGGAATACCACTATTATGATATTCTAAATGTTGTGTGTTGTGCAGAGAAGAGACCTGGAGGCTGCGAATCTTATTTGCTATAAGAGGACTAGAATGGCTGGAAGAAATGATGCTGCGATTGCTGCTGCTTTGGAAGCTGTAGCCCAAGCTGTGGGACAACACCCAAATGCTGGTGCTGGTGCGAATGCTGATGTGAGAATGTTGGAGACCTTTCTGAGAAATCATCCTCCTACCTTCAAAGGAAGGTACGACCCTGATGGAGCACAGACGTGGCTCAAGGAGGTTGAGAGAATTTTCAGAGTTATGCAATGTACTGATGATCAGAAGGTGCGTTTTGGAACGCATATGCTGGCTGAGGAAGCTGATGACTGGTGGGTGAGCCTCCAACCTACCCTAGAGCAGGATGATGCAGTTATTACTTGGGCTGTGTTTAAGAGAGAGTTCCTAAACATATATTTTCCTGAGGATGTTCGCGGAAGAAAAGAGATCGAGTTCCTTGAGCTGAAGCAAGGAAACATGTCGGTGACAGAGTATGCAGCAAAGTTTGTGGAGCTGGCTCAGTTCTATCCACACTACACTGGGGACAATGTTGAGTTCTCTAAGTGTATCAAGTTCGAGAATGGTTTGCGTGCTGATATTAAGCGAGCCATTGGTTACCAACAGATCCGTGACTTTTCTGCTTTGGTGAGCAGATGCAGAATCTATGAAGATGACAGCAAAGCTCATTATAAGATTATGAGTGAGAAGAGGGGTAAGGGCCAACAAAGTCGCCCAAAGCCTTACAGTGCTCCTGCTGACAAAGGAAAAGGAAGAGCTAATGATGAGAGGAGGTCAAATAAGAAGGATGCTGGTGCTGAGGTTGTTTGTTACACTTGTGGCGAGAAAGGCCATAAGAGTAATGCTTGTACTAAGGATATTAAACGGTGCTTTCGTTGTGGCAGTAAAGGACATACACTTGCAGAGTGTAAGCATACGGACATTGTGTGTTTTAACTGCAAAGAAGAGGGTCATATTGGGTCTCAGTGTACGAATCCGAAGAAGACTCAGACTAGAGGGAAGGTGTTTGCTTTGACTGGTACTCAGACTGAAAATGAGGATCGTTTGATCAGAGGTACTTGTTATATTAACAATACTCCTTTAGTTGCTATTATTGATACTGGTGCTACACATTGTTTTGTTGCTTTTGATTGTGCTTCTAAGTTGGGTCTGGCTGTGTCTGATATGAGTGGAGAAATGGTCGTCGAAACTCCAGCTAAGGGTTCGGTGACTACTTCTCTTGTTTGTTTACGATGTCCTTTGTCTATGTTCGATCGTGATTTTGAGATTGATTTAGTTTGTCTGCCTCTGAGTGGAATGGATGTAATTCTTGGTATGAACTGGTTAGAGTACAACCATGTTCTCATTAATTGTTTTAGTAAGTCGGTGCGTTTCTCTTCTGCTGAAGAGGAAAGTGGAGCAGAATTTTTGTCTACTAAGCAGCTGAAGCAATTAGAACGCGATGGGATCTTGATGTTTTCCTTGATGGCATCCTTATCTTTGGAGAATCAAGCAGTGATTGATAAGTTGCAGGTGGTGTGTGATTTTCCTGAAGTTTTCCCTGATGAAATCCCTGATGTACCACCGGAGAGAGAAGTTGAATTTTCTATTGACCTTGTTCCGGGAACGAAGCCTGTGTCTATGACACCTTATCGTATGTCAGCTTCTGAGTTGGCTGAGTTGAAGAAACAGTTGGAGGAATTGCTAGATAAGAAGTTCATTAGACCGAGTGTTTCACCTTGGGGAGCGCCGGTATTGTTGGTTAAGAAGAAAGATGGAAATATGAGGTTGTGCATTGATTATCGACAACTGAATAAAGTAACTATAAAGAATAGATATCCACTTCCTAGAATTGATGATTTGATGGACCAGCTGGTGGGTGCACGTGTGTTCAGCAAGATTGATTTAAGGTCGGGTTATCATCAGATTAAAGTAAAAGATGAAGACATGCAGAAGACGGCCTTTAGGACGCGATATGGTCATTATGAATATAAGGTGATGCCTTTCGGTGTGAGTAATGCGCCTGGCGTGTTTATGGAGTATATGAATCGCATCTTCCATGCATTTTTGGATCGCTTTGTGGTTGTGTTCATTGATGATATTCTGATTTACTCTAAGACAGAAGAAGAACATGCGGAACATTTGAAGATTGTCTTGCAAGTGCTGAAAGAGAAGAAGTTGTATGCTAAATTGTCTAAGTGTGAATTCTGGTTGAACGAGGTAAGTTTTCTGGGCCATGTTATTTCCGATAGTGGTATTGCAGTCGATCCATCTAAAGTTGAAGCAGTATCACAATGGGAGACTCCTAAGTCAGTTACAGAGATTAGAAGCTTTTTGGGTTTGGCAGGATACTATCGAAGATTTATAGAAGGATTTTCTAAGTTGGCACTTCCGTTAACTCAGTTGACGTGTAAAGGTAAAACCTTTGTGTGGGATGTTCATTGTGAGAACAGTTTTAATGAATTGAAGAAGCGTTTGACGACGGCTCCAGTTTTGATTTTGCCAAAACCTGATGAACCTTTTGCGGTGTATTGTGATGCGTCCAAATTAGGTTTAGGCGGTGTGCTTATGCAAGATGGTAAAGTTGTTGCTTATGCATCAAGACAGTTGAGAACTCATGAACGAAACTATCCTACTCATGACCTTGAATTAGCTGCAGTCGTATTTGTCCTTAAGATTTGGAGACACTACTTGTATGGTTCGAGATTCGAGGTGTTTAGTGATCACAAGAGCTTGAAGTATTTGTTTGATCAGAAAGAATTGAATATGCGACAGCGACGGTGGCTCGAATTGTTGAAGGATTATGACTTTAGTTTGAATTACCATCCGGGTAAAGCTAATGTTGTTGCGGATGCCTTAAGTAGGAAGAGTTTACATATGTCTGCTATGATGGTGAAGGAATTTGAATTACTTGAACAGTTTAGAGATATGAGCTTAGTTTGTGAAATGTCGTCTCGGAGCGTTAAGTTAGGAATGCTGAAAATTGATAACGATTTCTTGAAAAGTATTAGAGATGCACAGAAGGTTGATGTTAAGTTTGTGGACTTGTTGGTTGCTAGTAATCAAACTGAAGATGGTGACTTTAAAGTCGATGATCAAGGTGTGTTGAGGTTCCGAGGTAGGATTTGTATTCCAGACAATGATGAGATAAAAAGGATGATTCTGGAAGAGAGTCATAGGAGTAGCTTGAGCATTCATCCGGGAGCTACAAAGATGTATCATGATTTAAAGAAGCTGTTTTGGTGGTCAGGATTGAAACGTGATGTGGCACAATTTGTGTACTCTTGTTTGATTTGTCAGAAGTCGAAGGTAGAGCATCAGAAACCTGCTGGGTTGATGACACCGTTAGATGTACCAGAATGGAAATGGGATAGTATATCCATGGATTTTGTGACGAGTTTGCCAAATACTCCTAAAGGGAATGACGCAATTTGGGTGATTGTTGACAGATTGACGAAGTCGGCACATTTCCTTCCGATTAATATTAGTTTTCCTGTGGCTCAGTTGGCAGATATTTATATTCGAGACATTGTGAAGCTGCATGGTGTTCCTTCGAGCATTGTGTCAGATAGAGACCCACGATTTACTTCTAGATTTTGGAAGAGTTTGCAAGAGGCTTTAGGCTCTAAGTTAAGATTGAGTTCGGCTTATCATCCTCAGACAGATGGTCAGTCGGAAAGAACAATTCAGTCACTCGAAGACTTGTTGAGAGTTTGTGTACTTGAGCAAGGTGGGACTTGGGATAGTCATCTCCCGTTAATAGAGTTCACATATAATAACAGCTATCATTCAAGTATTGGGATGACACCTTTCGAGGCTTTGTATGGTCGGAAGTGTAGGACTCCGTTGTGTTGGTTTGAAACAGGTGAAAGTGTAGTTTTAGGACCAGAAATTGTTCAGCAGACTACTGAGAAAGTGAAAATGATTCAAGAAAAGATGAAAGCGTCGCAGAGTCGACAAAAGAGTTACCATGATAAGCGTAGGAAAGACATTGAGTTTCAAGAAGGGGACCACGTGTTCTTGAGAGTTACTCCGATGACCGGTGTTGGTCGTGCATTGAAGTCTAAGAAGTTGACTCCGAAGTTTATTGGTCCTTATCAGATATCTGAGAGAATTGGCACGGTGGCTTATAGAGTTGGCTTACCACCGCATTTATCAAATTTGCATGATGTGTTTCATGTGTCGCAGCTGAGGAAGTATGTTCCAGACCCGTCCCATGTGATTCAGAGTGATGACGTGCAAGTTAGAGACAACCTTACGGTGGAGACCTTACCTTTGAGGATTGATGATCGCAAAATGAAGACGTTGAGAGGCAAAGAAATACCTCTAGTGAGAGTTGTTTGGAGCGGCACTACTGGTGAAAGCTTAACGTGGGAGCTGGAGAGTAAGATGATGGAGTCTTACCCAGAGTTGTTTGCTTGAGGTAAATTTTCGAGGACGAAAATTCTATAAGTTGGGGAGAGTTGTAACGCCCGTCTTAATTATTTACTTAATTTAATGAGGATTTATATATTTATTTATATATATATATATATATATGATTTAAGAATTTAAATAGTTTGCATGATTTATAGATAAATTATGTGATTTTCTAGAATGACGTGAAGTATATTGATGTTGTGAAGTTGTTATGTTGGTGTGACTTATTTTATTATTGAATAAAATAAGATATGAGAAATAAAATAAAAATATTAGAAGTTGGGCTGTGATGTGTAAAGAGTAAGTTTAGAGGTGAGAAGAGTAATACGAAAAGATAAATAGGGCAAACATAAGTTAGAAACGTTTTTACGTGAAACGCTTTTGGAGAAAAGGGAGAAAAGTCAGAAAAGAGGAGAACTAGAGGGAGAGCTGCGATTTCATCATAACCAGGTAAGGGTGAGACTAATTTTCAATATTATTAAGAGTATGATTCTATAGGATGAATTTAGCATGATCAGGTTAAGTTTTGGTGAGAATTGAGAATTAGGTTTAAGAACAATTTTGATGATTGAACCATGAACAGATGTTAGATTGATGCTAAATTAGTGTACAGAACTCAGATATACCATAAGATGATAATTAGATGTTGAATTGAGGTTAGAATTAGGAGATTAAGTGAAAAGTTGGAATTTTTAGGTTTCTGGCCGTACTGACATTCATCGCTCGCACCTGCGAGCAAGAACACTCGCAACTGCGAGCTAGAACCCAGAACTCGCAACTGCGAGCAACGCAACTCGCAACTGCGAGTGACCTGTGAGCTCGCAACTGCGAGCAGAATAACTCGCCACTGCGAGTAAATACGTAGGAACCCAGAATGCACACTTTGCTCGCCATTGCGAGTGAAGTTACTCGCCACTGCGAGTTAGGCTGTTAGTTGCCCAAAATTGTCCCGATGCGATCCTTTCGCACGTGTAGTCTTGAGATGACCTTAGAAGTAAGTTAGAGAGCTGTTTAGGATGCTTTCATAAGCTCCAGAAGTCTGTTATGGTGACTGAAACTAGAAGTGTTGCTGCATGAATGCTATAATGATGTTTTATGATATTTATATTGATGTAATTAATTCTTTATGTGAATGTTAACACATTCAAGCGTTGTTAATTGTTGTATGTTGCTGCTGTTTTCTGTTGTCGACTGTTAGTGTCTTGAGGTTGCATGAGTCGGTCTATGTTGTTGGAATTTAAGAAGTCGTCCATGATTATGAGTCGTATGAGTTGTACACGTCGTTGTCTAAGTTGTTGGAAGTTGAGTTCATTGCATACTCATTAAAGTTGGGGGCTTTAGGCCCGGCAGCCTTTGTGCTCATTAAAGTTGGGGGCTTTAGGCCCGGCAGCCTTTGTGCTCATTAAAGTTGGGGGCTTTAGGCCCGGCAGCCTTTGTGCTCATTAAAGTTGGGGGCTTTAGGCCCGGCAGCCTTTGTGCTCATTAAAGTTGGGGGCTTTAGGCCCGGCAGCCTTTGTGCTCACACGTTGAAGAGCTATTATGCTCATTTTGTTGTTGAATGGTACCACATGCATTTGCATATCAAGAAGTTTCATGTTGTCTAAGTTGTTAAGTTGTTGTTGTGTTGATAGAGTTGCATGGTCAAGGATGAGTTGTGTCGTCAAGTTGAGTGTTAAGTTGATTATGATTTGTGATGAAAATTAGTAATGGTATTTGACGATTGTATTTGTTATGTAATGAAAAATATGCTAATTGTTGATATGTTATTAATGTTTAAGTTGTTAAATGCATTTTATTGGATTATATGCTTAATGTATTGATTATGAAATCTCACCCCTTCTGCGTATATGTTGCCTCGACCGTGGGTAATGTGCAGGTAATAAAGATTAGAGGCGTTCGTGAGTGGACTCCTCACTTGGTGTCTAGGTGCTCTGATACGTAACGGGATGGGGGCTTGCTTTTACTTCTATTCCTTACGTGTCTCTTTTACGAACTAATTTATGAGATTTTCCAATAAGGCCTGCGTGCCAAGACTTTAAAATGTTGAACTATTTTCCGCTGCATGATTTTAGATATTGATGTTGAATTTGAGAGATAATTATTATTATCCATTTTATGTTTTAAAAGAAGTATGTGACATTCCGTTTGTGATCAAAATACTCTGATTTTAAATGAAATTTTTATGTTGGGAAAACGGGGTGTTACAACATGCACAAACATTAAACTTGTAACCTATAAAGATATGGATTCAGGTACAAGTGCTTTTTCGAATTACGAGGGTGGAAACTGTTATTATAGTGCTCTACTTAGACACCTAAGTGCTACCCCTTAGAGGTAACACTTGGATGACATAGAATTGGTGACATTGACCAATCACAATTAATGACATAATCCTTATGAAATAGGGAGAAAAAAGTCCTACCCCTTAGACTATATGCTTTGTCATTCCTACTAACAATTTCAAGAATTAATTTAAGAGAAATGTCATTTAGACAACAAAATTGTTGTCAAATCATATATTTATACAATTTAGATACAATTTCAATTTTTGTATTAGTTTTTTTTCTTTCTTTCCGAGTTATCATTGGTTATAAGTGATGTATATTCAAACAGTATCAAATACATTATTAACTTGAGAAATGATATTTGAACATCCATTTTGTGACAACTTTTGTTACAACTTTCTCTCTCATACTCACATTATTTTTTACTTTATCTCTTTATTGCTTTGATTTTCGTGCAAATACCTATTCTTTCTTTACAAATTATGGTTGTCCCCATAAGTTGTCAATTAAAGGATGTTCAAATAACACTCCTCTATTAACTTTTAGAGAAATGATATTTGAACATCCATTTTTCAACAACTTTTGTGACAACTTTCTCTCTCATACTCTCATTGTACTTTTATTCTCTTTCTTCATTTTTCTCTCTATTGTTATTGTCCAATAGAAAGAGAGGAAAAAGGTTGTCACCAAAAGTTGTTAGAAATTGGTTGTCAAAATATCATTCCTCTAACTTTTAGACGTTAAAATAACATTCTTGTTAATTTAGTTTGTTGTTAAATATGTTTGTAATTCCTCTAAGTATACAAACTTTCACTTTTAGTTTCTATAAAAAAAATTCTTCAAAAAATTGTCATATTTGATTTTAATATACTTATTTATTGTCATATCAGT
Source organism: Medicago sativa (assembly GCF_051527215.1). Lineage (NCBI taxonomy): Eukaryota > Viridiplantae > Streptophyta > Magnoliopsida > Fabales > Fabaceae > Medicago > Medicago sativa. The sequence goes on along the minus strand of NC_140756.1, from coordinate 28,303,316 downwards.
TCTCATAAATACTTATTTAATGTCATATTTGATTTTAATATACTTATTTATTGTCATAAAGTTCTTATAAATACTTATTTAATATCAAATACTATTTTGACTAACAAACTGCATAATCAGGAATTATTTCGGAACTTCAATACACATATAATTATCGTTGTTATTCTTAAATAGATCAAAATGATATAATAAAGACTAGATAAATTAATTATTAAATGTATCTAAAAAGTGACTAAAGGAAGCATTTATTTATATTTACACCTCGATCCTCTGGCCATAACCCATCATCCCATTGCTCTAGTCATTTAATATTTGTATGGCCCATCACAATTTCCAAAACGATGACACTCTTTTAATTTTTTTTTGAAGAGAAAAAAAAACGATGATACTATTTCAATAATTTAACAAACCAAAATTCTTTTTCCAAGTTCATATTACAAACAAGATACATTAACTATTAAATGAATCTGATCAAAGATTTTTTTTTCTTCTTATATTTGTGATCAAATGAATATTTTATTTGCTTTCCTAACTAGTGTGCATTTTACATTTAATGAGTTAAATACATTTTTAATCCATACAAATATTGTTTTTCAATTTTAATCCCTATAAAATTTTGAACGATTTGTTTCACACATGTTTAAGACTTTGTAGAAAGTTCTTCCACAAAAAATAAGTTCGATATTTGTTTTCTAGATTCAAATTTTTATTATTTTATTTTGAAATTTTGGTGTATAAATATTTAATTAATTTTATGTTTTTTCGTAAAAGAAATTTTTAATAATGTTCCAAACATGTTTGAGAAAAATCTTTAAAAATTAATAATAATTAAACAAATTTAATATTAAAATTTATAAAAATAAAGGCCAACACAAAATTTTATTTATAAATATTAGAGCCAAAAACTCAATATTTTTATTTAAAAAATAATGATTAATTTACAAAAAATAATATTTATATTACTATTTTTTCAACAATTTTTGTAAAAGAAAAGCAACTAAAAAGGAATGAAAGAACAAGATAATGTAAATACATTATATAAATATGAGAGAGTTGAGTTGTTTTTGTTGGGTTACGAGGGACTCTCCACATCCAGGGGCGGATCTCTTCAGAGACCCCCAGGTGCCACTGCACCCCCCAGCTTTTATATAAATTTCATATTATGCATAACATTAAACTAAAGCATTGTCGTCACAGCGGTTATGCGTTCCCCCCAGTGACTTAAAGGTCGCGTGTTCGATCCCCTGGCACCTTGCTTCTTATAATTCTAAGCCAATTTTTCTTATTTTAATAAAAAAAAAAAAGGTCCTGGTAAGATTCGAACCAGCATCCCCTTGCATCAGACATGGCAATACTACCACCACACCAGTTTACAATGATGTATATTTTTTGAAACTGTTTAATATATATTCTTCAAATATTTGGCACCCCCGGAAAAAAAATTCAAGATCCGCCACTGTCCACATCGAGGCCTAGACAATCATACAAACAAAAGAGACGTCATATTCTTACCCAAAACATTAAGGCAGTAAGCTTATGAGTCCTCTCAGTTATAAATTGTTCAACTTTCACTTTTCTATCCAATGTAGGACATATAACTCACACTTGCATCCAACAATTTTAAAAATCATCCTCATATATTGTATAAGGATTGTGTTATTTAAACAACTATTTCATCGACAAATTATGGAATAACCATAATTTACAAAGAAAATGAGATATTAACGCAAAAACTAAAATAATTGGAAGAAAACATAATATGATAATGTAAATTTAAAAGATAAAGTTATCATAATAATTGTCAAAAAAAATAGTTGTATAAATAACATTTCTCATTGTATAAATATAATTTCTTTAAACTTATCAACTTATCAACTCAGACAAGTAATTAAATCATACCTCGATCCTCTCACCTGTCCCATCATCCCACCGCCTTATTCATTCCTTGTCTTTCCCCTTTTATACCTTCTCTTCTCCCTCCATTTTCCCTCACTCTTCAACTCCGGATCTTCAATCGGGTCGGATTCGAATTTTAATCCGCTGTTTGTTCGGAACTTCATCCAACAATGGCCATGTTGAGAGGTCTCACTTCCCGAATTTTTCGTTCACTTTCCACCACTAACCACACCTACAGGTTTTTTTCTTTATTACATAATAATAAACTCTTATTGCATTTTATATATTAACTTGAACGTGATTAGTTTAGATGACACAAGTTTCTTCTAACTTAACTGAGATCTCGGGTTCTAAGAGATGCATCATGTTTTAAAAGAATGTTTGGTGTACACAAAACTCGAGAGATTAGTCTCTTATTCGTCTATAATTAAAAAATATGTTAAAAATATCATTTAGTATTAGATCTAGTGAAAACAAAGATCTTTTACTGTTAGATTTTGGTTTTTGTAAATATTGCGTCATTGATTTATAAAGCACAAACACTCTTCAGATTAGACGTATCTCAACATCGAACATGTGTCATGTCCATCACGACACTGACACATATAATTACACTACTGAATTATGTTATTTTTTCAAATTATCAGCAGTATCGGTGTTTGTTCGTGTCCAGTGTCCGTGTCGGTATCTCTGCTTCATAGATTCTTGTTTAGAGCAAGGTTTCAAATGGGTTGTGTGGTCCCACTTGCAGCAGGACACTGTTTTATCAAACCTTGTCGGTGAGGTTGATGATTATTAGGATTTGTTTTTCTGTGATTGTAATTTGTTGATATAATTGTTTTGGGTTTTGATGAAATTATTAACTTTTTGGTTATTTTCAAATTGTTTTAAAAGATGCCATTTTTGGGGTAGACATGTAAATGGTTTGGTAATGCGGTTGTTAGAACAGAGGAGATTGTCTTTGTCATAACTGGGCCTATTTGGTTTGAGTTGTGTTTGTTGTAATTTGGAAACAAGTTCAATTATTTGCTATGAATTGTCTCTGTCATAAGAATAAACAATGTATATTCATCCTTAAAACTTTACATTTTCGGCAATCTTTCTTAGTTTCTTAATTTTTTGTGTATGATCATGACTAGCATTAGCATTACAATTTACAACACACTATCTGATGCACTTTTTTTAAAATATTTTTTATTTTAAATTCATTTTGAAAATGGGTCTTTCACCAAATAGAAATCATGGTCCACTTGATTTATGATATCCACATAAATTTTACCAAAGAGAGCTTTTTGGAGTGTCTGTTTTTAACATTTCCTGTTCTTGTATCATTAGGATTATATTTTCTCTTTTTGGTTTGAAATAAGGTTTTGTGGTGTCCTTTCTACAGTTAATTTTTTACACACGGGCAGGGGTTGAAAATGACTTTTACATACAGGCAGGGGTTGAAAATGACTGTGAGACGACATCTTAAAAAAGTATTAAGAGGGCTAAGATCGAAGTAGGTAGTGTTTAAGGCAAGTTTTGTGTACCGTTATACAAATGGTTTATTACTGCTGCCACAATGCTTTTTTGGCACCGCCGCTGCAAGTAGCAGTCTGTATCGAGGTGAGACACTTGACTGTGTTGACGGTTAGGTTGTCGATTGGTCAAAGCATAGTAGTAGGAGTGAATTTCATACAAACATGGAAGAGGTTCTCTAAAATAAGAGAAGAGTGATGGAGCATGATATTGCAGTGATAACGCAAGACACAGCCGTGGAAAGGTACATCCTGAGAATAGTGGTTGTGGTGGCAGTGCCGAAACAGCGCCGTGGCGGTGGTCATCAACCATTTGTGTACCGGTACACTAAACTTAAGTTGTGTACTGGTACACAAAACTTAAGTTGTGTACCGTAAACATGTAGGGTGGGTTGCCACACTTAACTTGGGTCCACTATGCATCATAAAGATACCAAATATCGTGGCTATTATGATTCAAATTTTTGTTGGTTTAATCATATTAACATCTTTTTATATGATCCAGGACCTCATACCAGAAGTCTCAACTGGCAACTGCTCTACCGAGTTTCGACCGCCCAATGAGCACCTCAGGGGTGAAAGAAAGGTGAGCTTGAATAATGAATGTTCTATTCCTTGTTGATTTAATCTCCTTTAATTTAAGCATTATATTTTCCTTATGCATCACTCCAGTTTTTGTAAATTATGTGTATTTATGCGGGTGCCTTGTGTAGATTGGGTTGAATTGTTTGCAATCTCTGTTATGGGTAGTAGAATTTCCAGATGAGTCTTGGGAATTGATTTTCTAATCTAATTGAAATTCTCTCTCTCTCTCTCTGATCTCCACATGATATAGTGACATGTATTTGTTTTTTTGTCATTCACTTTGAGATTTTGTTTGGATAATACAGGGCTCATTTTTCATCTAGACCTATAACTTTGATGTGTGAAGCAGTTTTATTTTTTATTCGTATAATAAAGAGTAAAGGTTCAAAGTGGTCTTCGAGAAAAAACATGGAGACATATTTGGTCCCTACATCCATAATCTTAGATATTGGTCAAATTAGTCATTTTCATGATAGTTTGTAGGAACGTTTTAGTCTCTATTAGGACTTGTGTTGATTGACCAACATTTGATATTTTGGAGGATCAAATTGACACTTTTCATTTCTTAAGAACCAACTTGCTCTCTATGATTTTCTCAGAGGATCAGTTTGAGTATTTACTCTATAATAAAACTCTACTAGTGTTCAATTGTATGTTTTGGTCATTCAAATTTTTTTGAACATGTTTCGATAAAAATTAAGCCTTTTGTAATGGGTACTTTTTCACGGGGTATTAAGCTTTGTGTGTACTGTATGTATCTATAGGACCTCAATGGAGGAGTTGAGGAGTCTGAGAATAGTAACTGCTGTCAAGACTCCATACCTACCCAATGGCCAATTTGATCTCGATACATATGATAACTTGGTGAACATGCAAATTGAGAAAGGCGTTGAAGGTATCCTTGTTGCCGGTACAACTGGTGAAGGCTATTTAATGACCTGGGACGAACAAATAATGCTTATAGCACACACAGTCAACTGTTTCGGCGACAAAGTTAAGGTTATTGGCAACGCCGGAAGCAACTGCACATCAGAAGCTATTACTGCAACAGAACAAGGTTTTGCTGTTGGAATGGATGCTGCAATGCATATAAACCCTTACTATGGAAAAACCTCGTCCGATGGTTTGATTGCTCACTACAATAGTGTGCTTTCAGTCGGCCCTGTCATCATATACAACATACCTTCGAGGAGTTCTCATGATATTCCTCCTAGTGTGGTTGAAAAATTGGCTGAAAACCCTAACTTGGTTGGCATCAAGGAGTGTATAGGAAACGATAGAGTGAAAATGTATACAGGTAAGGGACTTCATGTTTGGACCGGGAACGATGAAGAAAGCCATGATGCTAGATGGGAATGTGGTGCTACTGGACTTCACTCTGTTGCTGGAAACTTGATTCCAGGTTTGATGAGGAAACTCATGTTTGAAGGTAAGAATCCTACACTGAATGCAAAGTTGAAGCCTTTGTTTGATTGGCTTTTCCATGTGCCGGCACCGATTGCTTTGAACACTGCTCTTGCTCAACTCGGGGTTATTAGGCCAATTTTCAGGCTACCACATGTTCCTATCCCTGTTGAAAAGAGGAGAGCGTTTGTGACTTTGGTGAAGGAAATTGGTAGAGAGCATTTTGTTGGTGAAAAAGATGTTCAAGTTCTTGATGATGATGACTTTATTGTTGTTGCTCGATATTAAGTTGAAAAATCATATGACATTCCATAGTGTCACATTAAGTTGACAAATAAAATAAGATTTGGTTTCTTTTCTGTGACAATTGCAATGAAAAATCTGGTTCAAATTAGTTTTGATATTTACTGAAATTAACCTGTCCCTAAGAACTAGAAGTCAATGTATGTAGGCAATTCTAGTGCAAAATGAATTAGGGACATACATTTTGATCACATCAATTTTAGTCTCATACGAAGTTCTAAGAATATCTTGGCAATAATAAACTCATCATTATTGTTTTAGTTCAATTAAAAAAAAAAAAACAGACAGGATTATCATTAATTTTTTAATTAACTAATAATTTTGCAAATTTCCATAAACTTAATAATTACTAAACTCAACAATTCCTCTTTGATCTTGTCAAAAAAAAAAAAAACAATTCCTCTTTGATAGTTGATGTCTATTTTTTTTTTTTTTTGGGTAGTTGGAGATCTATGTTCCTATCTTTGAAAGCAAAATTAATAAAATACAATATTGCAACTAAAGTTCTAAAACAAGATTAAAAAATTTAACTACCAAAGTTTATAACACCTCCTTTCACCAAACGTAGCCGTCACTGCTTTTACCTCTATTTTAGTCGCGTCAACAGCTATAAAAATATACTTTTATAGGAGGTTGTCACAAAAGTTATCATTGTCATTAAATTTTATAGTATCGGAATAAGTGTTACCTTTTTAACTCATTCAGGTGGTATTTGGTGAGTGATCATTCTTTCTTTGTAATCTGTCTCTTTTGTTACTCTTCCTTTGACCTTACCTTCTCAAATTCATTTTAACCAAACTCTTTCAGGAGCTTCAATTGTCGGTTTCTTGTCATTGATTGATTAAGTAACTATAATTCTTAACTGTTTTGAGTGATAAACATGCTGAAAAGTTATTGCAGAAGCAGCTCCATCTTGAGAGGACCCAATTCACCGTTTTTCCCTTTCAACAGCAGGTTAACATTTTTCATAATCTCTTTGTTTATTGGGTTAATTATGTTTCTAGTCCCTATAAAATAGCGACCTTGTAAGTTTAGTCCCTACTTAATTTTAATAGCATTTTTAGTCCCTAATTTTGTTTTTCTGCACTGAGTATTAGTCCCTACTCAATTCAAATTTGTTTAATTTATGCTTAAACTCTTAAATTTTTGAACAATTTTTTGCAGACATGTTTAGAACATTACTAAAAGTTCGTCCGCAAAAAATTATCGCAAAATTTGATTTCTACATCCAGATTTTATTACTTTTTATCTTTAACTTTTGTCGTTTTAAAAAATTCATATTTAATTCATTTCATGTCAGAAAATTCTAAATTTTAGTAAACGAACCTTTCATAGTGTTCTAATCTTGTCTCAAAAAAATCGTTCAAAAATTTAAGAGTTTAAGGATAATTAATCAATCTTTGTTTTAGCAGGGACTAAAATTATAAGTAAATTTTTTTTATAGGGACTAAAAATGCTATTAAAATTAAGTAGGGACTAAACTTACAAGATCGCTATTTTATAGGGACTAGAAACATAATTAACCCTTGTTTATTTAGTCTGCAATTTACTTTGTTTGGTTCATTTTCTTTTGTTCCATTCTTATCTTAAATGATGTTTTGTTCTCATGATTTTCATTTGTGTGTTGTTTTCTTTTTAACCTTGTTGATCTTTTTATATTTTACTGTTACTTGTTTTATATGACTTATAAAAATGCTAACATGAGTCATGAGGGCAGTTAGTGAATCAATATAGAAATTTACCTTTTTAAACTTGTGCCCGAATATTGAACGGATTTGAATTTGTTGCAGTCACATATTTATGCAGACAACATATCAATGGTTGTTAGAAGGAGATCAAAACAATGAAGAAAGTAAATAGATTTTGATTTATTCAAGACTCTAGAATATCAAGCCTGAAATTTAGATCGTCTGATCTTGATCCAACGACCATCAATGTGATGACCGCGTAAATGCGGTTGATTTGTGATTTTACTCTCCTCTGACCTTCCATTTCCCCAACTAGACACTAAGTTATAACATTGTTTACATTCTAGCCATATGATATGTGAAAATAATGGATCATAAATAGGTTTATTAAGTTTAGAAGACTGAATATTTTGATAAACTGATAGTCACTTCAGAAGTCTAAGACAGGTTATTGATGCTAACTGAATTAGAAAGATACCAAATCTTGTAGTTGCAGCTGTTAATCCAAAATTTGCTTAGTTTAATGATAATATTTCTTTATCCAGGAACACACACTGTAAGGTTCAACAAACAGCTGCGAGACTTGATGTTCGCCTCCAGTTGAGCAGCTCAATGGCGGTAAAAGACAGGTTTGATTTGAACGATATACATTTTACTCGGAATTCATTCTCCTATGAAATTCTACAGATCCATTTACAGGACTGGTTTTTGTTAACAAATCTGAACTTGTAAACCAAACTTATGCAATAACGTTTTCGAGCATCATAACATTTCATGAAGAAAAAAAAAATTAAGCTTTTGTGGTAATGGGAATAAGTTTTATGTGTACTGTATTTACAGGAAATCGATTGAGGATGTACGAAGTCTGCGATTCATCACCGCCGTTAAGACTCCATACTTACCTAGTGGAAAATTAGATCTTGAAGCATATGATAACTTGGTGAACATACAGATTGCAAATGGTGTTGAAGGTATTCTTGTTGCTGGCTCAACTGGTGAAGGCCAATTAATGACATGGGATGAACAAATAATGGTCATTGCTCACACAGTTAATTGTTTCGGCGACAAAGTTAAAGTTATTGGTAATGCAGGAAGCAACTGCACAAAAGAAGCGATTAACGCAACCGAGCAAGGTTTTGCAGTTGGAATGGATGCTGCACTTCATATAAACCCTTACTATGGAAAAACCTCACATGCAGGTTTGGTTGCTCATTACAATAGTTTGCTTCCTATAGGCCCTATCATCATATACAATGTACCTTCAAGGAGTGGTCAAGATATTCCTCCTAGTGTAATTGAAATATTGGCTCAAAATCCAAATTTTGTTGGTGTGAAAGAGTGTGTGGGAACTGAGAGGGTGAAAATGTACACAGATAAAGGAATTGTTGTGTGGAGCGTTGATAGGTTAAGCCATGAAGCTAGATGGGATTGCGGGGCTGTTGGAGTTCAATCTGTTGCAAGCAATTTGGTTCCTGGCTTAATAAGGGAACTCATGTTTGGGGGTAAGAATCCTACATTGAATTCAAAGCTTATGACTTTGTTTGATTGGCTTTTTATAGAGCCAAGTCCAATTGCTTTGAACACTGCTCTTGCTCAACTTGGGGTTATCAAGCCTGTTTTCAGGCTTCCATATGTACCTCTTACTTTGGAACAAAGGGTAGGGTTTGTGAATTTGGTGAAGGAAATGGGTAGACAACATTTTGTTGGAGAAAAGGATGTTCAAGTTCTTGAGGACGACGATTTTATCGTGGTCGGTAGATATTAGTTTAGATCGTCAGGTTCATGTTTATTTTAAGCTACTTTGTGTATTCAATTTTATACCGTGAAAGTTGTCAGAAACGCCAGATACGCTTTCAATCTAAAATGTCGGTGTTACTTCGCTTTTATATCCTTCCTTAGGGTTTCCAAAGTTAAAAAAACCAGATCATGTGCGTAGTACCACTCAGTTCTGTAATAGATCTGCTTATCAGTGTGTGACAATACTGTTTTTACATATTGCTAAAAGTAAATTACATCCATGGAGGAAGAACTTTGCTTATGAAGATGAAAGGTAACATCCATGGAGAGTTTTTTTTAATCCTTGGTGCAACTTATACCGATTCTATTTCTGCTACGCCAAACATGATAGTTTTCCTCTATAAGTACATATCACAAACATGACAATATTTTTCACTCGCATTTGTTGTGGTTGAGACACAAACAGATGAGAGTGGTTTTTGACCCTTTGATAGAGTTGAATAAGTGGTTTTTGATGTTGAAATTTTTAACTTCCTCTTTTTCTTATCCAACTTGGTTATCACACACAACTACAAGGGGAAAATATGTAATTACAGACATGTAACATAAATCTCAAATTTTATTAAATAAGTGTATTCAGTTGAAAATATTACAAAGTATATTAAACTGTTCGAATCGATATTCGCTGTCGCTGAAACATTTTGAATAGTTGTTTTCATTCACTAAACGATGTGATTTTCTCCATAATTAGAGACACTCTTTACCGGCAAAAATATATTCTTTTCTCAGATGTTTAGTGAGTGTGCAAGTGCATGTTACGCATGAATTCTAAGATGAAGCAGTTAAGTAACAAAATGCACAAATATGACATTGATGGAAATGTATGAAATAAGGTTAAATCGAATGTAATCATAATAGGCAAACATAACCTACACATATGAGGATAGCCTTGAGCTTCAACCATTGTTTTAAAACCGGTTAGGATATCGAACCAACGAGACCTCTAGGTCATGGTTCGACTGCTTAAAAATGTTTGAAGCAAGAGGAAACCGTGATTGAACCGCCAAAATAACCGAAGCATAGTAAAGGTCGTTTGAAGGTTGAACAGTCCGGTTTTTAAAACATTGGCTTTCAACCTTGTGAAAGTTTAACAGGTAAATATACTCAAGAAAATTCTTGGTAAATGTTACACAAATAGTATTAGTGTTTTAATATTTTAAACATTTGTTTTATCAAGGACCATAATGTTCTGGATAGAGTAAAATTAAATAATTAAGCAATTTTACTAAGGACCAAAATGTTCTGGATAAGTTGATGTCATATTGATGATGTCAACTTTTGTAGTTTAACCAGAATATTCTTCTTTGTATAAACTGACTTTGTTCTTTTTCCTTTTCTTTTTAAGGCTTGAGATTCTTCAACCATTCAATGATGATTCTTCTTTTAACACAGGGCCTTGTTGTGACACATTTGATTCCTTCCATTTATGTCATATTGGCATAGGTTCTTTATAGAGTAAATAGGCAATTACCCCATGAAATTGTAAGTTTCGTCAATTACCCCCTGAAATTAACAAAACTTCAATTACCCCCCCTTAATTGCACAATGTTAATCAATTTATCCTCTCCTTCAAATTCTTCTGTTAGTCAACATAACATTTTGCAAATACCCCATGAAGTTTTGCACTTGTGTGCAAAATGCCCCCGAACTTGAAAAATTTATATTTTTTTTCTTCTTATTCTTGACTCAAGATATTAACGTGTGTAAAGGGCTACTTGGTGATTCAGATGGTGTTTGTGTTTTAAATGTATGGGATGAGTATAAGAAACTTGATTATCAAAAGATTTATGATAATATGAAAAAACCATCATTTGTTTTTAATGGTAGAAATAAATGTCGTTGATTGTAATTGGTTTATTCAATTGGTAAGCCACTTGATTCATGGCATAAAGATATGCCTGCTATGCCTTAAAACATTACTTCATTTTTTGAAGTAAAAAATTGTGGCTTAAAGATTGATTCAGTTTTATTAATATGTTTTTTCTTACAATTCTACTTCATGTTAGAGTTTCCTTGCAAAGCAATTCAATACACTTTCGTTGTTATGTTTAAAAGACTATCTTTTTTTGTATTTAATTGACATGTTACTTTTCAATTTCATGATAAATACTACTTTCTGTTGCAAGGAACTAGACTTTCATACATAGATACACAATGCAGAATATGAGAACTAAAGCATGAAACAACAATGTAGAAGCTGTGAGGCTTGAGTAATAAACATACATATATTACATTCATGTCCATTTCTGCACCCATGTATGATTTGCAATTGTTAATGACAGAAGTAACATGAAAGAAACTAACCTATTGTAAATTGTGATTGTTAACGTCAATCTTATGTTGTTAATACCTCATCATACCAAGGAATATCTTTGCATATCTTCAATTTCATATCATTGATTCAATTGTTTGCCTTTAATATCTTTTGAGTCAAGGATAAGGAAAAAAAATATATAAATTTTCAAGTTCGGGGGGAATTTTGCACGTAAGTGCAAAACTTCAGGGGGGTATTTGCAAAATGTCATGTTGACTAACAGAAGAATTTGACGGAGGGGGTAAATTGATTAACATTGTGCAATTTCAGGGGGGGGGGGGGGGGGGTAATTGAAATTTTGTTAATGTAAGGGGGGTAATTGACGAAACTTACAATTTCAGAGGGTAATTGCCTATTTACTCGTTCTTTATATCTACTTTTGGTGAGTCATATGGAATATTTTGGTGTTTGATCTTTAATGATGCAAATGTTGAATGTAGCAAAAAGTTCATGCATGTCTTTTTGCTCTTTTGCTTTGATGAGGATCTTTTCTTCATTTGCAATACCAGAACGTTCTTCTCTTTAACAAGAACTTTCTCTTGAAACATTCCTCACAAAACACATTAGAGATAACAAGATAAAACAAATATAAGATATTTGTAATCTTTAAAACGTCAAATAAGGATTTGTCTTCAACAAAAACGGCTAAACTTTCTTTAAGGCTTTTCGGAGGAAGTGATTTTTTGTTGTTTTTAGAATCTTTCTTCGTGGTTTCGTGTTGAGGAGAAAGTTTCTCAGAGGTGTTTTGTGGTGGTTCAGTTTCAAATATTGGTTGGTTGATGGGAAGTTTCTTTTGTAGTGGTTTGTGGTGGTTCGGTTTCAACATTGGTTGGTTGTGGGGTAGTTTCATTTGGAGTGGATTGTGGTGAAGTTTGTTGAGAAGAATGTTCTCCAAGAACAGGTTCTTCATAAGAGTCAATAATCTCATGGACAATTTTATCTCAGCTTTTGATTTTTCTCATTCCTACTTCATACAAGATTCTATGAGATCTCCTAATTTTGATGGATTGAGTTGATTTTGCGTGTTTACGTTTAGATTTAGATCTGTGATGTGGATGTTTTGGGTTATGTTTGGAGCAGTGGTTTGGAAGAATGGTGGTAGGATAAAGTTTAAAGGGATACTTTTTATGGAGGGATGTATTCGATCATTGTGGTTGGGGTTCGGTTTGTGAGATTTGTGAAGTAGATGAGGTTTTTTATTTTTATTTTCAGAGGTTGATGGTGGTGGTTGGTCAGTTATAGGTTCAGAATGTGGTGAAGAGTGAGGGATTATTTGTGGTGGAGTTTCGAAGGTGGTTTGGTTGTTTGAGAATTCCAGTGATTGTGGTGGTGGTTGAGTCGGAGAAGATGGTGGTGAAGTAAGAGATAGAGAACGTGGAGGAGAAGGCAAGGGTGAAGGGGTTCTGAATGGGGCATGTTTGCCCTTTATTCTAGCCATGTTTGAAGGTGGTGAAGGTTGTTTTGATTTTTCTGGAAATGAAGGTAAATGTTTTATAGAGAAGACGAGAGATTGTTTTAGTTTCAAGAGGGTTTGATGAAGAAGAGGAGAGAAATTTGGTTTAGAGGGGGGGGGGGGGGGGGGGGGGACAAGAAGTAGTTTGGTGGGCCAGTAATGATGTTTTTTTGTCAAAAAGTGTGATGGGAGGAGCTAAAGCCTTTTTTTTTTTTTTTTTCTGGAAAATCTTAATGAGTTTATTTGTCTTCTCAAGATGGAAGTTCAGAGATATTGAGTGTGAGCCCCAAGTTTAATTTCATACACATGAATGTGATAAGAACGTTCTTAGAACATTATGAGAGTGGTCTTTTCAATTTTAAAAAGGATTTTGAATGGTATTTAATTTTTCTTTGATAAAATTAAAACAATCTTCTACAAGAGGTTTTGTAAAAAATATTAGCTAATTTATTTTTAGTGTCAACAAAAATTAATTCAATTTCCTTTTTATTCACATGATCTCTAATAAAATGGTGTTTAATTTCAATATGCTTCGATCTTGAATATTAAATGAGATTTTTTGATAAATTTATTGCACTTGTATTATCTCTTGCCGCCCTCAAGCCCAATTCCTCCTTGAACTTGCACGCACCACAAAGATTGTTGTCGAAGATAAAACATTTCAAGTTATCGTGCGCCATAAACTTCCACCCCTTTGCGGATGAATCTTTCCACGTATTCTCTAAGGATTTCCTTTTTCCCTTAGATTATGGCGTTTAACGCTGCCATCGTTTTTGGTTGTTTCCTTCTTGTAGTCAAATGGGAAGTAAATTCATCACAAAGTTCTCTCCAAGAGTCAATGTAGTTGTCTTCAAGTCCTTTGAACCAGGTCACCGTCGCCCCCTTCAAGGTCAAAACGAAGAGCTTACACTTCACTGCTCCTTTTTTCTGGTGGTGGTCGAAGACGATATCAATGTGTTCTTAGTGTTCTTTAGGATCAGTTGTTCCATCGTAGCTTTCAAGCTTTAGAGGTCTCTTGAAGGCGCGTGGAATTGGAAAATCGAGGATCCATCTAGTAAAAGGTCCTCTCCTGCGGTGGTTGCGACGTTGCTCTGGGGGAATATTCCCCTCGCCTTCTGCCGCCATGAGAATGAGGTGGAGAGTCCCCCTGCTTCTTCGACGACGAAGGGAACAATGACTGCTTCCTTCGTCAGGATCCTCCAAAGGCTTGTTCTTCCTTCCTAGCTTCGTTGGGACGGAGACTACGTCGTTGACCACCACCGGAGTGACATTTTGCTGGTTGCATTGCGCCACTTTAAGATGTGTAGCGATCTCTATTGGGATCTTCTCATATTTCTCTTCCACAAGCCTCAACTTGTCGTTATGCTGCTGGATGAGTCTTGCAAGGTTCGTCAAGAGTGCGTTCGCATCTAGAGTTGGTGGCGGAAGATTCTTCTTCGTCGTTTGATCGTGATTTCCCTTTGGAGCGGATAGCGGTGGTTTTGTCGGAGGAGGCACCGTTATTGTTCGTGATCATTGGAGAGGCTTCAGTGTCGTTCTCGTCGTGTCCCAACGGTGTGAGAATTGGAATCGAATGATCTTACAAAGTATGGATCGCCGTTCGAACTCCCGCGGCGGTGGAAATCCTGCTTTTGATGTTTCTCTTTTGAGTTCCGACCTTAATTTCTTGTACAGAGAAGTGTATGTTGACTCTTACCGTGGAGGAACGTGTAATTGAAAACGGTTACGGCAGAAGAACGCGTAACTGAAAACAGTTATGGTGGTGATGTTTGAATCGCAAGGAATCAATAAATGATCCCTTCCTTCTAGCGCCAATTGATCAGTCTTGTGCAGATTGAGGAAATGGAACCGTTGTTCACCGTGATCTGGTGTGGCGGATGTTGAGTCTTCATGATGGAGGAGAAAAGTGTTTGCAGGCACGTTAACACTTTAACGCTCAAGTCAGTATCTGAAAGAGGTGGTTATGTGGAAGAGTGATGACGTCGAGTCACTCTTATATAAGCGCTGAGAACACTTTACGCTCTAGTGTGGAGCCATCTTAAGTGGCCGTTGGTGATGACGTGCAGTATATATATAATTTTTTTTTTGTCAAATAACCTATTAATTAAAATTCACTTTGTCCCCGCGAGCATAGCTCAGTTGGTACGGACATGCATTATTATATGCAGGCGCCGGGGTTCGAACCCCGAACACCCCATTTATTCACCTTGGAAAAAAAAGGTGAATTTTAACCACTAGACTACTTGACCAAAAGAAAATAATTCATTTTTTAAAAGGGTAAAATATGCTTTTCGTCCTGCAATTATAGGCCATTTGAATTTTCGTCCCTGAGCTTACTAATCCTCCCATTTCGTCCCTGTAAAAGTTAATCACTTGAAATTTCCTCCCTCTCCCCTTTTAATCACTGCCACGTCAGCAATTTACCAAAATGGCATGGGGAATTGACGAAAATACCCCTGACTTATTTTTTTTTGGTTTTTTTTCCTTCAAAATTTTTTTTCCCAGTTTTTTCCCGAATTTTTTTTTTTACGATTTTTTTCTCCGAAAAAATTCAGTTTTTTCAGTTTTAATTTTAACATTTTTTTCCGAAATTTTTTATGATTTTTAATTATTTTTTCAGATTTTTTTAATTTAAAAAAAAAATTCAAAATTTTGAAATTTTTTTTAAGGAAAAAAAAATAAGCCAGGGGTATTTTCGTCAATTCCCCATGCCATTTTGGTAAATTGCTGACGTGGCAGTGATTAAAAGGGGAGAGGTACGAAATTTCAAGTGATTAACTTTTACAGGGACGAAATGGGAGGATTAGTAAGCACAGGGACGAAAATTCAAATGGCCTATAATTGCAGGTACGAAAAGCATATTTTACCCTTTTTAAAATGAAAGAGTGGAGTGTTTAAAGTTTGAATCCCAACTCTAACATATAACAATGCATTATTCATGTAGTTATGCTTTTACTGGACCGAATAGTGTATCTAAAGCAATAAAAACACATTTAACCCATTTTTTTAGGCGGCTAAACTAAAGTGTCAACACTTTTATTCTTACTCATTCGTTCAGGTCGTATTTGGTGAGTGGTCATTCTTTCTTTGTACCCTGTGTCTCTTGTTACTATTATATTACTTTGACCTTTCCTTCTCCTCAAATTCATTTGAATCAAACTCTTTTTAAAGAGCTTCAATTGTTGGTTTCTTGTCATTGATTGATTAAGTAACTACAATTCTTAACCATTTTCACTGATGAACATGTTGAAAACTGATTCTAGTAGAGGACCCAATTCACCGGTTTTACCTTTCACCAGCAGGTTAACATTTTTCATAATCTCTTTGTTTATTTAGTCTGCAGTTTATGTTGTTTGGTTGATTTTCTTTTCTTTCATTCTTATCATAAATGATGTTTTGTTCTCATGATTTTCATTTTTTTTTTAACCTTGTAGATCTTTAATATTTTACTATTGTTTGTTTTAGATGACTTATCTTGAAAAATGTTAGCACGTGTCATAAGGGTAGTTACTGAACTAAATATAGGAAAAAGTTTAGCATCTTGGAAAAAATTTATTTTACTATTGTTTATTTAGTCTGCAGTTTATGTTGTTTGTTTTAGATGACTTATTTTACTATTTTTACATTCTTTATATGACCTGATATAAGACGAATTTGAATTTGCTGCAGTCACATATTTACGTAGACAATCATCAATGGTTGTTAGATCGAGATCAAAACAATGCAGAAAACAAGTAGATTTTGATTTTTAATTGCTCTTGAATATAGAGCGTGAAATCTAGACCGTCTGATCTTAATCCAACGACGATCAACATGTTGACTGCTTAAATGCGTGAGATTTGTGACTTTTTTACTCTCCTCACTCAACATGTTTACATTCTAGCCCTATCTTGTGTAAAAATCATGAATCATAAATAGGTTTGTTAAGTTTAGAATAACTGGGGGTCACTTTAGAAGTCTAATACAAGTCATTGGTGCTAACTGAATAAAAAAGATACCAAATCTTGTAGTTTTAGCAATCAATCAATATTTTGCTTAGTTTAATGATGTCAATATCTCTTTATCCTGGAACACATGCTGTAAGGTTCAACAAACAGCTGTGAGACTTGATGTTCGCCTCCAGTTGAGCAGCTCAACGGCGGTAAATGATAGGTTTGATTTGAACGATATATGTTTTACTCAATATGAATGAATTCATTCTCCTATTAAATTCGATAGATCCATTTACAGGACCGGTTTTTGTTAACAAATCAAAACATGTAAACCAAACTTATACAATAATGTTTTTGAACATCATAACATTTCATGTTAATTAATTTTTTAAGCTTTTGTGGTAATGGGAATAAGTTTTATGTGTACTGTATTTACAGGAAATCGGTTGAGGATGTAAGAAGTCTGCGATTCATCACCGCCGTTAAGACTCCATACTTACCTAGTGGAAAAATAGATCTTGAAGCATATGATAACTTGGTGAACATACAGATTGCAAATGGTGTTGAAGGTATTCTTGTTGCTGGCTCAACTGGTGAAGGCCAATTAATGACATGGGATGAACAAATAATGCTCATTGCTCACACAGTTAATTGTTTCAGCGACAAAGTTAAAGTTATTGGTAATGCAGGAAGCAACTGCACAAAAGAAGCGATAAACGCAACCGAGCGAGGTTTCGCTGTTGGAATGGATGCTGCACTTCATATAAACCCTTACTATGGAAAAACCTCACATGCAGGTTTGGTTGCTCATTATAATAGTTTGCTTCCTATAGGGCCTATCATCATATACAATGTACCTTCAAGGAGTGGTCAAGATATTCCTCCTAGTGTAATTGAAATATTGGCTCAAAATCCAAATTTTGTTGGTGTGAAAGAGTGTGTGGGAACTGAGAGGGTGAAAATGTACACAGATAAAGGAATTGTTGTGTGGGGAATTGATAACTTAAGCCATGAAGCTAGATGGGATTGTGGGGCTATTGGAGTTCAATCTGTTGCAAGCAATTTGGTTCCAGGCTTAATGAGGGAACTCATGTTTGGGGGTAAGAATCCTACATTGAATTCGAAGCTTATGACTTTGTTTGATTGGCTTTTTATAGAGCCAAGTCCAATTGCTTTGAATACTGCTCTTGCTCAACTTGGGGTTATCAAGCCTGTTTTCAGGCTTCCATATGTACCCCTTACTTTGGAACAAAGGGTAGGGTTTGTGAATTTGGTGACGGAAATGGGCAGGCAACATTTTATTGGAGAAAAAGATGTTCAAGTTCTTGAGGATGATGATTTTATCATAGTCGGTCAATATTAGTTTAGATTGTCTTTCATGTCTTATTTTATGTTACTCTGTGTGTTGGTTTTATGCTTTGAAAGCCGACACGGATACTTGAGATGTTTTCAATTTGCTTTTATATCCTTCATAAGGGAGATACTACATGTGTTTTTGTTTTCAATATTTAGTGTCAATGTTATGATAGCTTTTATATCCTTCATAAGGGTTTCAAAAGTTAAAAAACCAGATCATGTAATAGTGTCACTCAATTCTGTTATAGATCTGCATATGCATTGTGTGAAAATATTGTTAAAATATATTGGCAAAAGTCAATTTTAGAAACAAACACTACTACAACTGTAGAAGGAAGAACTTTGCTTATAAAGATGAAAGGTGTGACATATCCAAGGGGAGCTTTTTCAATCCTTAGTACAACTTTCTATAATACTCTATTCCTATTACTCCAAACATGATCATTTTCCACGACACATACATATCTCAATATTTTTCCTTTGCATTTGTTGTGTTTGAGACTCAAAAAAGAGAGCCTAGGATGGTTATGAACTCTTGATAGAGTTGAATAAGTGGTTTTTGATGTTGAATTCTTTTACTCTCCTTTTCTTACCCAACTTGAGAGTCACAAACATATACATGGGGAAAATATGTAATTTCAGACTCATGTGACTTGCAATGAGATGTCCCTTGTAAGAATTTTAGTCAATCAAAGTGTGACGGTAAAACTAATACAAGTTACAAGAACTCGGCTATAGAAACAACGTAACCGGAAAAGAAAAGAAAAAAAAAACAAAGTTTAGTGTCAAGGTTTTTGAGATTGTCGCAGTTACAAAACTAATGCAATTATTGTCACATCAACTATTTTTCCCTTCAAATTTCTACAAAATTAAATACGGCAATGGCAATAACCGCAATTAAAACCATGACTTGCGGTCATGGCTCATGCAGTTCTAGGACATGTATCACATCCTAGTATCAGAAAATTGTACAGATAAGAAAACTCTAGTATCAAAAAATTGTACAGATAAGAAAAATGGAGGTTTGGACCCTCGAAGGATATCATGTTGCTCATATTTTACGCAGAGATGTTGATATTGCAGTATGTTTGAAAGGAGACTTCCCATACCTTTCACAGCATGTATGGTTGGAAATAACTATTTTGCAACATTTCTATTGTCACTTGGTTTAAACCACCTTCGGAGTTTGTGATAATTTCAAGTCACTATTATGACATTGGGTACTTGGCACGTTCATAATGCCAGATAGTTATCCCAAAGGTGACAAACCATCCATTAAAAAGGTGAACCGCAACACAAGAACAAAGACAAAAGGAGTATCCAATGCTGGCAAAATGCAGTAACTTGTGCGATCACACAATCTTGTCACAAATATGTTTGATGTACATTTCACTATCTTAGCAAAATAAATCTTTAAATCAATAGAAGCTATGATCAAGTACTCAATCCAGCATGTAAGAATTCTCCTTGACCTCTACTAAGATCTATTGTTTTGGGAAATAGAAACTTTAAGTTTACATGAATAAATGAGAGACCAGTCTAGCCAGCAAGTGGATTAGAATGCATTGTTACACGATTGAGCCTTATCTCTGCAAGTGGTCGATCCCCTGCCCCTGTTGGAGTCTGCACAACAAAAAAGTATATTACTTATTCTTTACTCAGATGTTTAGTATTTGAGTGCATGGTGTGTGTGAAATCTAGATGAGGCATTTAAGTGTATATCAGTAACAAAAAAAATGCACAAGTATGATTTCTAAGAAAAATGTAGACCTTCATTCTGTTGTCAAATCAAGTCAAGTCCTAGGCTATTGTTTGGATTGATGAAATAGAATGTAATCATAATAGGATATATTATTTGGATAGTTGGAAATAAGACGAAAACTAATGAATTGTGATTCATGATGGAATTCATTCCATCCAATACTGAACAAGTGAACAGCCCAGTTTTTCTCCATTGATACTTTTTTGTGGAAAAGAAATAATTCACTCAATGTACTGGATGTATTATAAAAATATTCATTCAATGGAATGATAATTCCCTTCTATTCCTAATGATTGCATTCAACTATTCATTAAAGAAATATCCAAACATAGCCTACAATTCGGAGGTTCACCTTGAGCTTCAACCAATGTTTTAAAAATTGAATCGGACATGGAACAGGCAAGACCTTTGAGTCATGTTTTAACTGCTTTAAAACAGTAAAACCAAGACAAAATTGTGATCAAACCACGAAAATAACCAAACTGAAGTAAAGGCCAGTTCAAGGTTTCTGTTCAATTTTTAAAACATTGGCTACGACCCAAATTTTTTGATAAACAAATTATCAGCAATAGATTAATATACCTTTTCCATGAGATCAAGAACTTCAAATCCATGAATTACTCTTCCAAACACGGTGTATAGTCCATTCAAATGTGGTTGTTTTGCATAACTTATGAAGAACTGACTTCCATTAGTATTTGGACCACTGTTAGCCATTGACAATATTCCCCTTGCATTATGCTGGAACACACAAAAACAAAGCCAATTAGCTACCACGAAAATCTGATGAAGAAACATGTATAAAGGTGCTCCATAAAGCACAAGAAATGTCCAAGTATGCTTATAAAGGTCCCCAGTCCACAACATAGACCAAAAATAATCACAATAGGATATTTAAATATAACAACTGTAAGATAATTATATTTCATTTACCATAAGATTGACCATTAACCTATGAAGCACGGATACGGACACGGACACCGGACACGACACGGACACTGACATGCCGACACCGCTAATAATATGAGAAAATTACATAATTCAGTGTAATTACAAGTGTCGGTGTCCGACACCGGGACACGCCTAACCTGAGGAGTGTCCGTGCGTCATAGCCTTTAACCCAATAATTAAGCGTTGGAACTTGGTATAACAGATTGCCTTAGGTAGCATTTGACAGATAAAGAGAACAGTAAACAGTTATGTCCTGTTTTCCTCATTTTCATCAATTTCAGTAGAACTGCATATACTTTGTCAATTCTATGTCCTATTTCGTTTGTTTTATAAAATGCATCAAACACAAAAATCTAAACAATATGTTTTTCTCTGCTCTAACATGCTTAACAAATACTACACACACAGGCACAGCATAACCCTAAAAACATGGCTTCATGGTAATTAGCGCGTCGGATGTACTGACCTTCAAAGATTCTCTTATCTCGTCGTTGAATTTCTTTCCCCAAATACTAGTCCCCCCTTTGCCGGTACCAGTTGGATCTCCACCTTGAATCATAAAGCCTTTAATATTGCGGTGAAATATAGTCCCATCAAAGTAACCACTTGCACAAAGCGCTAAAAAATTCTGTATTGAACAATCATGAAAACTTAACTGTTAGTTACGACACTTCAATCTAGAACGAGCAACCAATTGAAACAACAGAATAGGGCAAGAATTACATGATTTTACCGGAACCCGAACCCGTTAAGATAACAATTGGTTATGAAGTACGTACCTCGGAGGTTTTGGGAACTTCATCGCAGAAGATTTCGCATTTGATATCACCTAGGTTTGTGTGCAGAGTAACCGACTGATGAACAACGATAGAAGAGAAGAGTGAGTTAGCTAGAACAAGAGATTGATTAAAGAGAAGAGACATGAAGAGTGTGGCCACTTACCATTGAACTTGATGATTCTAAGAAAACCGCAAAATCCCAACGATGAATCAAACGAGAGTGTTTCTGAATATATTCTTCTGGAGAAAGAGGGTTATGCTTCGCGTTGCCACTACACGCACTGCCACTATTTATTCAGCTCGGGATTTTAATTCTTAACTAAAATCTTAAACAGATACTGCTCCCACCCAAAAAAAACACAAGTTACACCCAGGAATATGACCAATATACCCTTTTAACTAAAATAAAAATTTTAATTTAATCTAAAACCCTTTCATCGCAGGTCTCACTTAATCATTCAAACACCAGAAACTTAATTCACGTATTCATCATCTCTAAGCACTCGCATAGTTTTTGAAAGTCATAGCTATTTTCATGTATTCGTCTCTCAAACCATGATAAAGCCAGAAAGATAGACGTGAAGAGAGACCTGCGATGAAACCGCCGAGCGAGCTTCACGGACGACGTGAAGAGAGATGTTACTATTCAGTTTGAACGAGTTTCTGTTGCTCCGAGTTTCTGTGTGTTGCGAGTAATTTACCCAAATGCTGGATTTGAGTCATTTTGTATTGGGCCTATGTAAATGGGTCTTTGAGCATTGACAATTGATGTTCTGACATTCAATGTGTCTTAGAAACACAAGTAAATGACCAATAAACCCAGCGGCAGTTAACTGCTGCTGGTTTTTCTAGTTATAAGCCAGCGGTAGTTAACTACCGCTGGGGGTATTTTAGTATTTTACTTGTGTTTTTAGGAAGTATTGAAAGTCAGAAAAGCAATTGTCTTGAGCATTTGCTCGGTCCAGAACACAATATAACTTTTTTTTAGAGCACTTGTAATTTTTAGCTCATACTTATCGTACAAAATAGCAAAGCTTTAACAAAAAAATATTATAATTATTCTCTCAAATCATAAAATAAAACAAACATTACAAAGTTCTTTAAAAAATTGTATTTTTTTTATTAACGACTTATCTTTATTATGAGAGTCGAACCTCTAATTTTACAGGAACCCAAATACAAGAGTACTTCAGCTTAAAACTAGTGAAATTTCTATAGGTTCTTATTACACTTGTCATCATTAACTCAAAGAACGAAAGAAAAAAAAGATTAAACCCTATAGGATCTTAAAATCAAAACTAAATATCAGCACAAATTAATACTTGTATGAAGATATAAGTAAAATAGCTCGACACATCTTCATATATTATTCACATCTTGGTTCTGTTTCTCCAACTTTCACTCAAATGTTAAAATCATCTTTAGAAACAAATATATGTAAGTTTTCAATTCTGATCAAAATGACGGAGAAATAGAAGCAGATGTAAATCATTGTATTCAAGCAGGATGGTTGAAATAAAGAAGAGCATGAACCGATGAAAGTGTCACTCAAGTCGAAGGGAAACTTTGATCGAACAGGTGTAAGACCGGTGATGTTGTATGGAACAAAGTGTTGGGCGGTTAAGAACCAACAAAAAAATAAATTAAGCACATGAGAATGTTGTGTAGTAAGACTAGACGGAATAAGATTAGAAATGACAATATTAGAGAGAGAGTTGGGGTTACACCTATAGTAAAAAAGATGGTGGAAAATGCTTAGGTGGTTTGGGCATGTAGTGTAGAAAGAAGACATGAAGACATGTAGGTGGTGCAATTGATTTATAATTGATAGCCTTGGTCCTATAATTACTACATGTAAGAACATGATGATGATGATGCTAGAACCAAAGACTCCCATAAATGGTAAACTTGGCAGGTTCAGTGGGAGAGAAATAAGGTGTCAAAACACATTTATCAGCAATCTTCTCAAAATATTGCAAGCAGCACAATGACTCTCTGAGCTGACTTACTGTATCATTGGCTCCTCCTTCTTTCAGTAAAATTTTGCCATTACTAAGTAAAAGTACAACCAAATCGTCCTTCCTTTCATCACCTTTTTTAAATTTTAAGAGGTTGGTTTAATAAACCAATGCACAGGATCCTTTCATTCAAATGATTAGAAGATTCATTGAAAATAAATACATAAATAAAGAGGGAGAATCAACAATAAGTTAGAAATTACTAATTAATTAGAACTCTTTATCATGTATCAAACATAAACAGTAGGAATTGAAACATAATACCAAGTCTTCTGGAAAACAGAACAGTGTTGGATATCACTGTCATATTGCCAGAACATAAATAGTAAAAGATTAAACCATGTCTAGGATTGAAACAAAATAATAATGTATCAAACATGAACATTACTAGGACGTAAATAATGAAAGCTTAAATTTGCATAGTGCCAAGTTTTGCCAATAAACCCGATGTTGTGTCTGTCTTATGTCCTCTTTCTTTCTCGTCTTCCTGTTTAAAGTAACAAGGTTTTCGGTTAGAAACCAAATGAGAAGATCCAAAATCTAATTAAAAAAATTCATGGAAAATTCATAATAAGCAAATTATTTTCTATTTGCAGTACTGAGGCATATGATTAATCCACACACAAGGCAGTCAAAACGTTAATCTAATCTAACAGAAACCAAGCACGATAATGCATATCATATCACAATCACACTAGAATGCAAGATAACATACTCTTTTTATCTTCTCACGAATGCAGCTGTTGACGATCCATTCTGGAGGTGGCCAAAACAAGTTGAAGTACTCAGGATGATCAGACAAAGGGGAAAGCCGACATTGATCCAAGTGAAAAACACACATCCCACAAAGCATCTGGTCAACATCGTGGAATGCATCATCACTAAAGATGACACAATTTCCTTTGACATCAGACAAATCCGAAGCAAAAGCAGAAAACGAACATCCATTCCCCAAGAACAGAATTCTATCCCCTAAACTTGCCAACTTGACCCATTTCTTCTCCTTTTCATCAAGTCTGAACACATCAAGCTTTAAACCATATTCACCAGGGAAACCATAACGATGAGGGTCATAGATGTCCACTAGCAACAACTCACCCTCACTCTCTAGCAGGAATTTCATGTCCCCTCCATCCACATATTCAGCCAATAACTCAACAACACTATAGCCTGGTCCAAAAGCAACTGTCTTACCAATTTTATTTACTGCACAAAACCGGTCTTTAAACACGCAGATATCTTGAAAGTTCGTTGACACGCAGGGGACCGGCATCCAACGCTCTTTGCGGCAATGGAACAGTAGCGAATGGCTGTGACCGTTCAATGTGCAAAGAGCGAGAGGATTTTTCCCATGGCACGTGACTGCAACAACCTTTATTCCCATTGTCTTATTAATTTCCCTTTTCTTTTTTTCTATTTCTTCTGTTTCATGTTTAAAAGCTTCTTCTTGTAAGTTCAAGTAACGGGATTCAAATCTCTCCTCGGGCTCGGCCCGTTCTTCTTCAAGGATGGAGTAGCAGGTTCCCAAATGGACGACATGGGAGAACTTGTTTAAGTCAAGTACGTAAGGAAAATCATAAGGGAAAGGAGACTCAAGTGGGAGGAGTGGGTGGAAGAGTTGTGTTTCGCCACGTGAATTTTGGGTAATTCTAATCAACCAAGGACGGAGACGGAGGTTTTGTTGGTGTGGTGGTGGTTTGATGATTAAGAGACTGTGTTTTGAGAGGAAATATGGACGGTCAACACAAAAATGTTTTATCTTGAAGGGCACTAAATTAGGATGGTGGTGATTTGAGATGGAAGAGCACCGCCATGTAGAACAAACCGATCGGAAACGAATGAGATCAAGATCATTGTCGAATCGTTGTGATATCAAATTGAGAAGATTCGCATCGAGTTGACACCAGTCTACCTCCGCCGTGGCCATGGATGCTGCTATTCTTTTCTCCTTTTCTCTTCTTCTGTACAGCAAGAAGAAAAGAAAAAACAAACCCTGGAAAGAAACTGCTCGGTTGAAATTTGTTTAAATAGTCTTATGGATACTTAATTTTTGCTTATCTTTTTTACTTCCAATTATACCATTAAACAAATTAATTTATATTATATTTGTTATATTGTTGGTATGATTGAAAAAGATAAACATAGTTTGTTAATATGAAAGGGCAAAATATTTATTACCCCCCTCCGTTCCTTTTCAAGTGTCGTTTAACTGTCCATTTAGCGTTCATATTTAACTGTCGTTTTAGTATTTTAAGAGTACGATTTGTCAATTATACCCTTTGTCAATTACTCTTATCTTTTTCAATAAATCTAATTAATGTTATGTATTTGGAAAACTAAAGTTTGTTTTTTTGTTTTTTTTAAAACAAAGTTTGTTTCCTGTTATCTTCAAAGACAAGGAACAATTTGGTGGTTTACTCTTTAAGCATAGGTATGCATGATTCAAGTTTCCCTTTTGATTTAAAATTTGTTAGTTTGTGTTTCAATAAAATAAAAAAAATGAAGTATGTTTCAATAAAGACCATATTGTGTTCAGTGCACAATCTGTGGAAGAAATTAGTCTGTCTACAATTACATTGATTTAACTAACTCATATATATGTATAATACTAATTTGTTCAGTTTGTTTCTGTCAATTAGATTATGTTACATAATCCACAAGCCTTTATGGAAGAGTGTCAAATTTTGTCATGTGCCCCAAATCTTAAACTTGTAGAACTGAGCCTTTATGAAAAGCTTGTCACAATGTTGTTTCATCAGTTTTATCTCTTGAGAAGCTTGAAGTTTTAACTATATGATGCACCTCACTTAAGAGCCTTTGTAGCAGAACTTGTTCACTGTTTCTCCGAGAAACATACGCCACTCGTTTCTCTAGTCTCCAAGAATTCTCTGTCACACCAAGGCCTTGCAATTGCAATACTTCTACAACTCCTTTCTGTTTAAACTTAGGAGGTTCAAGTTTGAATAAAGTGCCATCATCAATTTCAAATTTGACAAATCTTTTATCTTGACTTCTGTCATAGAACAGTTAAATAATGAACAAACTTGAACTGAAATTTACTTGTGTTAATCAGGTGTGTCAAACATTGCCACTCCATTTATATCTATAAATTTGAACAGTCTCATTAGGATTTTGAAATGTATGTCCATGTTCCTAAATTACTAGAATTATTTTGAACCATCGTCATTGGTGTGCAGTATTTAACTGGGGTAATACTAATGTTAATGGGATTTTTTTTCATTATCATGTTTTATATTGCCCTTTGCAAGTACTGATAAACACAATTTCAAAGTTTTGCATCTGCAATCGATGTGATTTTTAGTTCATGTTCGGTCATTCTTTTGGAAGATTTTTTTTTTTTTTTTTTAAAACAATTTGTGTTTTATGGATGCAAGTTGTCTTATTCTTGGTCATACTTTTGATACTAAATTTGATACATATTAGTATAGAGTTGGTTTGTTAATGAGACTGTTGAATTATGTAATTCAAACTTTGTTCTACACAGTGTGAATAGATTTGTTTTAGTTAGTTAAGTATATCATGTAACTAACTATCCTATTTTCTAGCTATAGTGTGTTAGATATGAGACATTACTTGCTGCTCAAGTAACTGCACTCTAGGTGTATAAATATTTCAGCTTGTGAATAATCAAATACAAGTTTCATTCAATAATTCATTCCACCCTAACTCTCTATCATTATCTCAACTGAAACACTTTTCATCCCCAACATTAACTTCATATTCTATTCACTCTGCTATAATACCCCAAAAAAAGAAATTCATGATAATTGAATAAGAATAATGAAATGTAATTGACAAATTAATCTTAAATATAGTTAATAAACAATGTTAAAAGGAACTTATATGAGAAAAGTGCTAAAACCATGATAAATGTGTGTAATAAGGTTTAATGAAGGTGAAAAAGATATTTCATATAATAGACTTGTTTTTTAAAAATTGTGAGCAAGAATTAATTGGTGTACTAGAAGTAAAAGCAAACTCACAAACAACTTACTAGTTTGAAAATTAGTTTCCAGTGAGATCAAAATTCAAACATGATATTGAGATCTTATTTGGTCATGCATACCTAATAAAAAGTTCGTGTCTATTCATTCGGCATTTTTTCTCTCCTTTTCAGCTGTTGCTTTTTCTTCTGTGGATTCAAACAAAGTGTTCATGTGGTCTCCACAAAATCCAATATGCATGAGCTCTTCAAGTGAATACCTGCTCATAAACAGAATTATTATGCAGTAACATAAAATTGAGCAGAGCCTGTAAACTAAACTTATTCCGCAAGTT
The DNA here is from genome assembly GCF_051527215.1 of Medicago sativa. Classification (NCBI taxonomy): domain Eukaryota; kingdom Viridiplantae; phylum Streptophyta; class Magnoliopsida; order Fabales; family Fabaceae; genus Medicago; species Medicago sativa. The sequence continues at coordinate 28,275,259 of NC_140756.1, read as the reverse complement.
ATCAGTATAATGACTGCTAGGAAGATTATGTACCTCAAATCATTTGTTTCATTTAATTCTAGGTTTGACGGCGGAGTTTCAAACATGTCTAGCTTTAATTGGTTTCTTGGAGGAATTGTTTCTTCTAGATCATCTGATTCAAAATTTGTAGGGGGAACTATTTCTTCTTGATCGGATTGAAAATCTAATGAAGACGCAGTTTCATCTTCATCGTGGGATTCAGAAATTGTTAAAGCAACTGTTTCTTCCTTATACATCCAGTGAAACCCACACTCTTTTATCGCTACTTCATCATATATATTTTCATGAATAAAGAATCTAAATGTAAGCTTTGGATTGTAACTAGTGCTGTTCACATCATTAATGGCTTTTATTTCTTCAACTGCTTCCATTATTTGCTTGCAACTTCCTCCATCATACCAAAAAACCAAATGATCCGACATCATATGGATTAATGGATCAAAACGACGTAACAAACCTATGAAACTGGTTTTTGTGAAACTTGTTATATAGACTCTTTCACCAGAATTATTGTCCAAGAAGCACTCACATCCAAAATCTACACCATATCCCATACGGCCTTGAGAAAGAACCAAGTAGTAGGCAAAACCCGACAAATTAGAAGGAAGCTGAAGAGTGACTGAAACTTGTGTAGAAGAGTAATGGAACCAATTTTCCATGCCAGGCATAGCAGGTAAGAAGTGCCAGGCATGGTCATATACAAATGGATTTTCTGAAACTACTTTTGCTACAAGTTCAATCCTTTCCATAGCATCGTTTAAAACTGTTTGATATGAATGTGGATCCAATTTTATGCAGTTAAGGAGCAGAAAACCACACCTAGGTTTCTCAGATGGTTCACTCAAACTCAACACTTTCTCAAGCGATTCACAATTCCAGAACATAAAAAAAGCAACGGTCTTTGAAAGCGGTGGAATAGATTGAAGCATTTTACAGTTCAAAACATCAAGACGTATGAGTTGGGGAAGATACCTGATGGTTTCAGGCAAGCTTCTAATGATTAAACCAGACAGTGTTAAAGAGTCTAATGACGATAGCAACGAGATGTTGTTTGGGATTTCAGACAACAAAGGAGCATAATAAATGATTAACCTTTTTACACACAGGAAGGCAGGACAAGGAAGTACTTTCTGTAAAGTGATGAAAGGGTCATGTTCACAACTCCGTTGACTCATAAGCCAAATTTCGTCGGAAAAGTTTTCAGGAAGATCCACAAGACAATCACTGATAGGAAAGACTAACCTTGTAAGATTTGTTTTATGCAATATTGATGATGGAAGTTCATTCCCATCCCACTCTGTCAATAACAAAACCAAACCATCAACGGAAGCAAATGTGACTGAGATATCTTTGAGATTGTCGCAAAACATAGCATTCAATTCACGGAAGGCTGGAGAACAAGTGTTACTGGAAAGGCGCTTAAGCGAGGTACATCCTAACACGCTTAATCTTTCAAGCTTTTGGAGAAGGAAAATTGATGAATCGACTTCAGGCACGCTTTCACAATGTTCAATCGTGACATATTTTAGATTTGGGGAACCAGACACATTTGGACACTATCAGCTTTCTGGAGCGACCGAGATCAAGTACCTCTAAATTTGGCAAATCCTGTAACAATATACCATTGGTCAAAAAAGTTGGTACATTTTCTTAAATTATACAGATTTTACTTGTTGGTTTCATTTTCGGTGACAGTTAAAATGATCCAGTGCTGACATGTGACCGAGAAGGGGAAATAAATCAAAGGCTTAAATGCATTTTTTGAGCTGGAAACCAGGTGCACAATTAAAATTTGGAGTATTAAAATTGCAGTTTTACTCAAATAGGAAGATCAAAACTGCATTTAAGCATAAATTACATAAACATACGGATTGTGCTTACCAGTACTCCATTCCAAAGTTTTTCCACATGGCTTTCTTGCATGGAAAGCTCCACAAGCATTTCAGCACCAAAGGTTGGCGGCAGAGATTTCCAAGGGTATCCATCCCACAAAAAATATCTCAAAGTTTCTGGCAATGAGTCAAGACCATGTGGAAGGCTTACAGATTTGATTCCCTTGTGGTCTCGAAAAGCAAGTAGCCTTAGATTTACCATTTTTTCAAATGCTTTAGGGCTTAAATTTATATGTGTATATTCAGTAGCATCTAAAAATATGGCTTCAATAATCTCAGATCCCTGGAGAAAAAAAATCAGCATTAGTACTTTTGTAGTAATTTCAATTTATGTATAAAAAACATATGCCTAGGAAAGCAAGTGAGCGTATCATTCTCTTACTATATTATTTTTCAATACATCAAAAACTTCCTTAGGATCACATAATCTACTGCGTTGTCCAGGATTCTTAAGAGATTCTTCACGAACAATTTGTTTTCCCATTTCCTGTATCAAGTCATGCATTTGTATGACATTTTTATAGTCAGCTCTTATAAGAGCCTTGTCTAAAAGATGACTTATCCCTATATCAGCAAAGAAACCACAGTCATTTAATATTTTTGTCACGCTATTCCTTTCACGCCCTTTGAAAAAGCATGCAATGTCCAAAAATATATTTTTCTCTTTATCATCCAGTTCATTATAACTCCATCTCAGTATCCTATCAATTTCGGCATTGGAAACTTTCTCCAGTTTAGCTAGTGCACAATTCCATTCTATCTCACTTCTGCTACGAAGAGATGATCCCAAAACTTTCAGAGCTAAAGGGATGCCTTTGGCGTAATCAATCGCTCTTTTTGAGAGCTCCACAAATCCCTCCTTAGGCAAGACAGTGTCAAAAGCATTCAAGCAGAAAAGCTGGAGGGAATTTCGGGAGTTCATCTTCTTAACTTCATAAATTTCTTCAATTCCTCCACTTATCAGCACATGCTTATCCCTAGTTGTCACAATGACTGTGCTACCAATCAACTTTTGCAGAAGTTCTGAGGTATGTACATCATCTAGTACAATGAAAGATTTCATGCGTTTGAGTCTTCTCCTGATCATGGATGGTATTACTTTAGGAGTGGTAATATCAAGATCTTCCCCTAGTAACTTCGAAAGAAGTTTGTTGCATGTATCATTGATTCCATGCCTTTCTGATTTTTCTGTCACGTTTTCTAAGAAGCAATTGCCTTCATAGTGAAAAGAGACTCTTTGAAACATGGCAGCAGCAAGGGTTGTCTTGCCAGTGCCCCCCATTCCCCAAACTCCAATGATTTGAACTTCTGATGAATCATTTTTTATTAAAGATTTAATGCTCCAGTAATTTTCATCGAGTATGAAACTACATGTAAGTTCATTTGTGTACCGGTGATTTAACTTTCCTAATACAACTCTGATAATGTCTTCAATCAAGTCAGATTCAGTCCTAAGATTTACAAAAAAATGTAAAATAATTAATACATACATCATGTGAATGCCACATAATAACTCTTTCTAGAAATTAAATTTTTATTAGAGATATATTGTTTAGTTAGTCCTATTAGTATATATAGTTGTAACCTCCCCATAAGTGGGACAACTTTCTCATTGTGTAAGATTCATTTTCCATCAATACAAAGAACTTTTCTATATTTCTCTCTTTCCTTCCATGGATGCCATGTTTCATAACATGGTAGCAGAGCAAGATTGGTATCCACCTTGAACAATTTTCCGCTACATTTTCTCGAGAAAGTTTAATTTTCTCGTTCTGTTTTTCTTTCTTCTTCATTCTGGTTTTCTCTTTTCTCACTTTTGTTCATTTCTCGTTCTGTTTTGTTCTTCGATTCAGTTCGATTTTTTTTTCTATCACTTTTGTTCTTGATTAATTTCTGTTTCGATCAATTCAGTTTTGCGATTTCGTTTCATCGCAACTTCGTTCTCTCCATCATCATTTCCCCCAATTCTTAGGGTTTGCGATTCAATTTTGATCGCGATTCTTGCTTCTTCTTATCGCTGAATTTCCTTTCCGTTTCATTCTGATTCTTCGATTTCAACTTCAACTTTGATTCGAGTTTCTTGCATGAATTCTTGATCGGTTGAGTGTTTCAATCTCTGAACAATTCGTTTTCTGTGTGTCTTGCGTTCTATGTTGCAATTTGACTCTTGCAATCTGATATGACATTCTCTTCGTTTGTAATTGCTGTGTGAATCAAACTACTCTCGATGATATGACATATCTACAACAGAATTCAACATATGATGTGTAATTCTGGGTATAAGGATCACTGGATGTTTGGTAAAGGTTCTCTATGATGTGTTTGGTACTTATTGCATACTGCTTCCAAGGTGTTTGTTGAAAGTCCGCACTGAAGGACAGATTGCATTACTGCTGCATTTTTGTTCTGGTTTTGGCTATGTTGGTATTTTCTTAAGCTTCATTGTGGAAGCATTGGTTTTGGCCTATGGTTTGAATGCATCAACATGGATTTGTTTTCTATGGTTTGAAGACACATCACATGGCTATGCATCTCTATTGGTTTGCCATTGGTTTTTCTTGTCTCGGCTTGGCATAGGAGGGCATCACTTTTATCTTTAGAAGCTTGGTTTTGTTGCTTCATGGTCCTTTTGGTGTGAAGTTTGTTCAACATTTGACCTCCTTCCATTGTTGACTATGGCTCTTCCTTGCATTTGGTTTTTCTTGTCTCGGCTCGGCATAGGAGGGCATCACTTTTATCTTTGGAACCTTGGTCTTACATATGACCTCCTTCCATTGTAGACTATGGCTCTTCCTTGCAATTCTTTCTTGTCTTGTGCTTCTATCTTGAGTGATTGAACACTCTTGATGGTTAAGCGTTGTGCCTTAATTGGCTTTGTTGATATTGACTTCTACCGGATGGTGGTTAAGCGTTGCTTTGATGCTCCTTCCTTCAATTGGTTCAACCTTGAGTTGTGGTTGCTTCTTGTTGGATGAGCACTTGTTTGATATTTTTCTTAGCCGATGTATTTCCGGCATATTTCCTTGTATTTTCTCATTTCAAGTTGGATGTGTTTTTGAACACCTTCCAACTTGAGGGGGACTATTAGAGATATATTGTTTAGTTAGTCCTATTAGTATATATAGTTGTAACCTCCCCATAAGTGGGACAACTTTCTCATTGTGTAAGATTCATTTTCCATCAATACAAAGAACTTTTCTATATTTCTCTCTTTCCTTCCATGGATGCCATGTTTCATAACAATTTTCATCATTCAAACCATGGCCGAATATTTTTATATTATCTTAGCAATCATGTATACAAAAAATAATATATATTGGATATGTATTGTTATAAAATCTTTTTTTTCTTCGAAGAAGGTTGTTATAAAATCTTATAGTTAATATTTTACTTATATTTTAGAAAGTATACATATCCCTAGGGATGGGAAGAGATAATAAGATCATGTTATGCTTTACCAATACTGAAAATGCTAAAGAGCATCTCTGGAGCACTAGTTAAGAAAACTAATACAGAAATATTGTATTGGAAAGCGATGAAAACCTGTATGCGGTAGAATGGAATCCAGATAAATTAGCTGCTTCAAAAAGAGCATTCTTCCAGTTTTGCAGCATCTTATCATCATTGTGTTTTGCCATCGCAGTGCCGTAACTCCCTGTTTGCTTCCGAACATGCGAAGGGTCAACATGGTAGAACACTGGAATAACAACAACGTTATCATCTTCATTGTTTTTACTACACTCCATTATTTGAACAAGTTCATTCAAACACCATGTTGAAGATGCGTAGTTCTCCGAGAACACGACAAGAAAAAGAGTGGATTCATTGATTGCTTTCAGGAGTTCTCCCCAAACTTCATCTCCTTTCTCGATCCTGTAGTCTATGTAGGTATGAAACTTGCTTCGGCACAATGCAGCGTGAAGATGGCTTGTGAAACCAGCGCGTGTGTCGTCACCTCGAAAGCTGATAAAAACATCATATTTTTTTAGAGCAGAGCCATCAAAGGAAGAAGAAGAAGAAGAAGCCATAATCATAGCCATGTATTAAGAGAAAACAGCACACACAAAGAAAACAGCACACACAAAGATTATGAATACATATGGTTGAGAGAGAGAGAGTGTGTTAAACTCTTGTTAAGGAGAAAGTCAACTCACCATGTCCCTACGTGCTTGAGGAAAAGATGGAAAACTGGAACACGTTGGGTGAGGCGTTTACTTCTTTTTTTTGTTGTTACTAGAATTGTTAAATTACTAATGGTAAATTTTAGGGTTTTTTTTTTCTTCAATTTTATGATCATAACTTCATATAAGTACAAATAATTTGGATTTAAGTACACTCACACATGATAAAAAGTTGAAAAGAAAATAACTATTATTATTATTATTATTATTATTATTATTATTATTATTTAGATAATTTTAGACTTAATCTAGTCCTCTTTATCTTACAATTGAATTGGTCCAACCCCACTAAGCCTTATTTTTTGAAAATTGCTGTTCACACATTAGAGAAGGCTGGGACACACATGTAAAATACGCTTTTGCCCCCTCGGCAGTTAACTGCCGAGGAATTTGAAATCCGGCTGCAGTTAACTGCCGAGGAATTCCTCGGTAGTTAACTGCCGAGGAAAGCATTTATGCAGATAGCAGGTTCTGCATTAATGCTAAGCATTTCCAAGCCATTTTTCGGCCAGTTTTTACCTGTAATTTTACCAGAGCATTTCCATATGCAATTCAAATTATACAACAATGAAACTCGGTCATAAACAAGAAAAATACAATATCTTTTACATATGTCCATAATTAAATCAAACCGACATTTGGTTCAAACCACACAAAAGTTTGAAATTCATCAAAACGGAACATAGTGTCCATAATCAAACAACACATTACAAGTCATTACACATCATTACACATCATTAAATTAAATCCCTACTTACATTCATTACAATTGCATATGGAACGAACATATATATATAATACATTATTTTCCACCATATTCCTAAACATAAATCCGACGTCGCTATCGTCTTTAATAAGCCAAGGCATATAGCTTGCCGTTTTCCATGTGAATTCATCTCTATCTTCTCCTAGGTCTATCATTGGCATTAGAGCAGACAAGTGACGTGTATATTGATTTTCACCAAGATGCTCAAAATAAGTGTTAAGTTGTGTCTTCAAATCATCAATAGAGTCCGTCGGTGTTATCATAACCTTAACCGTCTTTTTAAACGCGCAATACCTAACACGCCCTTCAATTCTTGCAACCTCTGACATGTTTCACTTGACAAAAGCTTTAACAAAATAATCATAGATTAGAACAAAATTAAATGGAATGTAATAACGAATAAATCAAATGTGCAAACATTAATAAGCTATAAATAAGTATTGCACTAGTTTCAAGTCAATAAAAGTCATGTTATCATATATATCAATATGAATTACATAATGTTACTTATATATTGGTCACAAAAAATTGGCATTACAATTTTGACCCCAAAATATACGTCGGTGTAATTTCTACCAAAAAAAAAGGACTAACACCGACAAAAAAATCCCTTGTTAATTGCCAAGTGATTGGAGAAGATCAAGTGACATAAAATCTTCCTCATCTTCCGCAATAACTTCAAATTGTTGCTTTGGTTTTTCGGGAGTGTCCAACAAAATAGGCGCCGCTTTGTTTGATTCCTTTTGTGGTTTTGGCGGTTTGTTTCCACTTTCAATAGCCATGAGCTTTCGGAACAACTCATGTTGATCCAAATACTCATCTTCCCAAGTCACCGCATCTTGTTTCTTGTGATTGTGCCACTCCGTAGATGATGGAGGTAGTGGACAACCATTCCTCAAGTAAATAAGCACAAAGTGATTAGGAATTACCCCAAGGCACATGATGGGAGTTTTTTGCTTGCCCGGCGGTGGTGGCCCTTGTTGAAGCAAAATCCTTTTTATTATTTTAAGGATTACAAACATATTTATTTAAATTATATATTGTTATCTACTAATGATTTTTTTGTGAAGAAAGTGTTATAAGAATGATCTCAAGAATGATCTTTGCACATAACAAAAGCCACCAACATGAAACTCACGCTACTGGACAAGAGCAAACTTTATGAGAAATGGTTTATGTATCATTAAGAGCAAGAAAATTAAATATGGAATATTTTGTCTCACCAAGTTAAGGAAAAAATCATATGACTTGATTTGGTTTAAATGTACATTTATGGGCTTTAAAGGCTTTTGATCCATTAAGGAAAAAGACCCACAAAAAGAAATATCTTTTGTCTCTTGTGACATATACATGATATCATGCCATGACATCACAAATATCACTTCACATGAGCTGTATCCAAGAGAGCAACAAACAGCTTGCACAAACGCGTGAAAGCTTTCTCCATGTACTTGCTGGATTTTCAAGAACGTTCTGGACAGGTTCAAGAGCATTCTTCAAGTGTATTTTTTCATATCTTTCCAACAAGCAAAAGTTTGGAGCGCAAACTTCATTCAAATTAAAGGAAAGGACAGCTGTTTTATTGATTGGAGAACAAGTCTTTGGCTTCTATAAATAGAGGAAGACATCCAAGGCAAAAACCAAGAGTTTGAAATACAAAGCATACAACTTTCTCAAAGCAAGAAAAGCTATCAATCTCTTCAACATCTTTAGTTCTACATCTTTAGTTCTACAATCACAAAGCAAACTCCATAAGCTTTCACTACATTTATTTTCTTTATCTCTTTGAGATAACATTTTGAGTTTGTGTTTGTAAAAGTCTCTTTTGTTTGAGACATTTAGTTCTAAATCATCATCCTACAAAAGTGTAACTTAGATCTCAAGTCTATTGGGCTTAATAGTTTGAGATAGGTGTTCTGGACTGATCTGGTGTGATCAAGACCTTATAGTGTTGGTTAGAAGTTTCTACCAACTGTATACTATAGTGGATAATCTCACACGAGGTGTGTGGGGACTGGAAGTAGCCGGGTTTGGTGAACCAGGATAACTCTCCTGTGTTATTCTTCTTTCTCTATCTCTTTTAATTTACACAATATACACACACTATCACACGCATTTATTTTTAACTATCTCCAGAACATTCTGGTCCTAATTAACTATAATCATATTAATCCAGAGTTCTCTGGTCCTAACTTAATTAGTACTTTACAATTAAACTGCCTCCAGAACATTCTGGTCCAAGATAAAACAACTGCTTAAATATTTAACTAAAGTTTAAATTCAGTCTATTATATTGTTTTATCATTCTCCAGAACAATCTGGTCCTAACTAAATTAACTTTATAATTCAGCTCAATATCATTTTTCTCATTCTGCTTATATTATCACTCTCCAGAACATTCTGGTCCCTTATATAAAATTAACTAATTATCTATCTGTTAAACTAATATTCACCAAGAATCTTCTCTTGAGTATAACTTAAAGTTTCAGGAATAAAATTAAAAAGGGTCACAATTCAAAACCCCCCCCCCCCCCCCCCCCCCCTTTCTTGTGACGTTTATTGCTACTTCAATTGGTACCAGAGCCTGGTCTCTGAAAGAAGAAAAGCATTTAACACGTGCTAGAGGAAAAGATTCAGGAAGAAGCAATGTCTTACATACCAGAAGGTCTTTCATGCACAAAACCACCATTGTTCAATGGAAAGAATTATTACTTCTGGAAAGGGAAAATGGAATTATTCCTAAAGTCTCAAGATGTAGATATGTGGAAAGTTATTACTGAAGGTAACTTTGTACCACAATCCACTGATGCAGTCACAGCAGTTGTAACTATTAAACCTGAAGCATCTTGGACTGACACTGACAAAAAGAAAGTACTCCTAAACTCTAAAGCTCAATTGTTTTTACAATGTTCACTAACTATGGAAGAAAGTGAAAGAATTTATGAATGCAATACGGCAAAAGAAATCTGGGATACATTGAAAATTCATCATGAAGGAACAAGCCATGTTAAAGAAACAAGAATAGACATTGGCGTACGAAAATTCGAAATTTTCGAGATGAACGAAGAAGAAAACATTGATGAAATGTATTCAAGATTCACTTCAATAGTAAATGAATTAAGGTCATTGGGAAAAATATATTCCCCTCATGACAGAATTAGAAAAATCTTGAGATGTCTTCCAACTACATGGAGACCTATGGTTACAGCCATAACTCAAGCCAAAGATTTAAACTCCTTAGCCTTAGAAGATCTCATTGGAACACTCAGAGCTCATGAAGTCTTACTTCAAGAAGACAAGCCAATTAAAAAGGGAAAGATGATTGCCCTTAAAGCAGCTCAAGAAAATCCAGACGAAACATCCTTACAAATTGAAGAAAACAAAGAAACAGAAGAGGAACAAACTGTTCAAGAAGAAGCAGAAACTGAACTGGCACTCATCTCAAAGAAAATTCAAAGAATGATGAAAAGAAGAGATCAAATAAAAAGATACTTTCCAAATAGAAAAGATAATTCAAAAAGGGAAGTTGATAAAAGTCAAGTAACATGCTACGGATGCAACAAGCAAGGTCACTACAAAAATGAATGTCCACTAACCAAACGGAATCAAAAATCTCCGTTCAAGAAATCCGCACTAATCACATGGGATGATCTTGAAGATTCACAAGCAGAGGAAGAAGGAGAAGCAAATGTTTGTCTCATGGCAAACTCAGAAAATGAAGAGGTAATTTTATTTGATACACCTTCCTCTAAAGAACTAGAAAATACTATTGATAATCTTTTATCTGATTCAAACTTTTTAACTAATAAATGTTATTCTCTTCAAAAAGAAATTAAAGAATCAAACGAAGAAAAAGAGAAACTTCAAACTATGAACAATGATCAAAAGAAAATTATTCAAAGTTTGCAAGACTCATATTTTCAAGCAACTGAAAAATTAAAAGATTGTAGCCAGACTCAAAATCTTTTAAAAACAAATGAAAATGAATTACTAAAAAAGGAAGTCAAAAATTTGAGAAATGATTTAACTCGCTTTATAAAATCAACTGAAACCTTTCAAAAAATTATAGGATCTCAAGTAGGAATTGGAGATCAAACTGGAGTAGGTTTTGATACCTCTAAACATCAAATTTATGAAAACACACTTATACCAAAAAGGATAAGATGCTCATTCTGCAAAAAAGATGGACATACTGAGTCCTTCTGTTTTCAAAAACAAAGGATAGCAGAAAACTATTCTCTAAGAAGGGAACATCCTTTTCAAAACAAAGAACAATCTTTCATAAAATGTACATATTGTAAAAAGAGTGGTCACTTAGATATAAATTGTTTTCTCAAGAAGAAAGATCTTGAGATATTGAAAACTAACAATGAAGGACCCGCAGAATCTGGGGTACCTAAGACACCACTAACTCAAAATGCAGGAATCATCACAAAATGCAGGGAGAAAGCCATGGTATTTAGACAGTGGCTGCTCTAGACACATGACAGGTGACAAACACTGCTTTATTTCCTTCATAAAGAAAGAAGGAGGAGCAGTAACCTTTGGTAACAATGACAAAGGTCAAATCAAAGGTAAAGGAATTATAGGTAAAACTAATTCTGCTAAAATAGAAGATGTTCAATATGTTGAAGGATTAAAACACAATCTACTAAGCATAAGTCAATTATGCGACAGTGGTTTTGAAGTAATCTTTAAACCCAACATATGTGAAGTCAAACAAGTTTCTACAGGAAATATTTTCTTCACTGGTTCTCGTAAGAAAAATCTTTATGTTTTATACTTAGATGACATTCCAGCTGATGTTTCATATCCATTGACAAAGATAAATGGATTTGGCATAAAAGAGCGGGACATGTTAGTATGAAAACTATTTCAAAAATTTTACAACTAGACTTGGTAAGAGGTCTTCCAAAAATCAATTTTGATAAAGATAAAATATGTGAAGCATGTGTTAGAGGGAAACAAGTTAAAAGTAGTTTTAAACCAAATAACATTGTTTCCACTAAAAAACCTCTTGAGCTTCTTCACATAGATTTATTTGGACCTGTTAGAACTGCAAGTCTTGCTGGAAAACAATATGGTTTTGTTATAGTCGATGACTTTTCCAGATACACATGGGTTTTGTTTTTAAAACACAAAGATGAAGCGTTTGAAGCTTTTGAAAATTTTTGCAACCTTGTTCAAAATGAAAAGGAATCAAATATCATCTCCGTAAGAAGTGATCATGGAGGAGAATTTGAAAACTTATCATTCAAAACATTTTTTGATAAAAAGGGAATTTCTCACAACTTTTCATGTGCAAGAACTCCTCAACAAAATGGAGTTGTTGAAAGAAAAAATCGAACTTTACAAGAAATGGCAAGAACAATGATGAATGAATCAAATGTTGAAAAATATTTTTGGGCTGAAGCCATTAACACATCTTGCTATATTATAAATCGAGTTTCAATCAGAAAAATTCTCAACAAAACCCCCTATGAACTCTGGAAAAACAAGAAACCAAACATTTCTTATTTTCATATTTTTGGTTGTTTTTGTTACATTTTAAATGATAAAGAAAATCTAGGAAAGTTTGATTCAAAATCAGACAAAGGAATATTTTTAGGGTATGCAACAAATTCTAAAGGATATAGAATCTATAACTTAAAAAATCAAACTGTGGAAATAAGCATGCATGTTGTGTTTGATGAGTTTGATGATTTAGTAATCAACAAAGAAGATGATGAGGATATCTTGAAAAATCAAGAAATCGTAAGTAATACAGATCAAGTCTCTCCATCCCAAACTCCTCCAAAAAGTTGGAAGATTGTGGGAGATCATCCTCCAGAACAAATCATTGGAAATACTTTTGATGGAATCAGGACAAGATTGTCCTTCAAAGATAGTAACAACAACATGGCTATGATATCACACATTGAACCAAAAAATATACATGAAGCTATGTGTGAAGAATCATGGGTAAAAGCCATGGAAGAAGAACTTTCTCAGTTTGAAAGAAACGAGGTATGGAATCTTGTTTCAAAACCTCATGGTCAATCTATAATTGGAACCAGATGGGTTTTTAGAAACAAATTAGATGAAGAAGGGAAAGTTATTAGAAATAAAGCCAGATTGGTTGCACAAGGCTATAATCAACAAGAAGGTATTGACTATGATGAAACATTTGCTCCGGTGGCAAGGTTAGAAGCAATACGAATTCTTCTTGCATATGCATCTCATAAAAATATTAAACTTTTTCAAATGGATGTTAAAAGTGCCTTTCTAAACGGATTCTTAAATGAAGAAGTTTATGTGCACCAGCCACCAGGTTTTGAAAACTGTACCAAACCTAATCATGTGTTTAAACTCATAAAAGCACTGTATGGTCTAAAACAAGCTCCAAGAGCTTGGTATGAGAGATTAAGTACATTCTTACTCAAAAATAACTTTTCTAGAGGAAAAATTGACACAACACTTTTTAGAAAAGATGATAAATCAAATTTTTTAATTGTTCAAATATATGTTGATGATATCATTTTTGGATCAACAAATGAAAAAATGTGTGAAGAATTTTCCGGACTTATGCAAAGTGAATTTGAAATGAGTATGATGGGAGAATTAAGATTTTTTCTTGGTTTACAAATTAAACAAGAATCAAATGGAATATTTATTTGTCAAGAAAAATATATTAGAGATCTTCTCAAAAAATATAAAATGAATGAAGCCAAAATAATGGCAACTCCTATGCATCCATCTACAAATTTAGATAAAGATGAAAATGGGAAAATTATTTCTGAAAAAGAATACAGAGGTATGATTGGATCTCTGTTGTACTTAACTGCTAGTAGACCAGATATTGTTTTTGCTGTTGGTTTATGTGCACGTTTTCAAAGTTCTCCAAAAGAATCTCATTTAATTGCAGTAAAAAGAATTTTCAGATATCTAGTTGGTACTACTGATCTTGGCCTTTGGTATAGCAAAGGGTCGTGTTTTGATTTAATAGCTTATTGTGACGCTGACTATGCTGGAGACAAAATTGAAAGAAAAAGTACAAGTGGAACATGTCAGTTTCTCGGGAATGCTCTAATCAGTTGGTCATGTAGAAAGCAAAATACTATCGCTCTGTCAACTACTGAAGCTGAATACGTATCAGCTGCCAACTGTTGTTCCCAGGTATTATGGATAAAAAATCAACTTGAGGATTTCTCAATAAGGTACGAAAATATTCCCATATTTTGTGATAATACAAGTGCAATTAATTTATCAAAAAATCCCATCCAGCATTCAAGATCAAAACATATTGAGATTAAACATCATTTTATTAGAGATCATGTAAATAAAAAGGATATTGAATTAATTTTTGTTAACACTGAAAATCAATTGGCTGATATTTTTACTAAACCATTAGTTGAAGATCGTTTTAATTTCATTAAAGAAAAATTGCATATTATTAGAAAATCTAGTGTATAAATTTGAAAGATTGTTCTCCAGATCAATCTCTAGAATCATTCTTCACTATGTCTCTATACTTGCTCCCCACGTATCCTTTTATCTTCAGATTTTGTGTTATTTGTGCTTTCAAAATTTTAATTAAAATCAAAACCCTTAATACTCCCAATTTGCGCTTCCCAATGGCATCTTTGCAGCCAAAATTAAATGCAAATTCATCATTAGTCTTGAAACCACACTTAAACACAAAACAACCATCAATCACTCTTAAACCTCCTTCTCTCTCTCCATTTTCGAATTTCTTCCTTCTTCTCTCTAAAAATCTGTCCTTTATTTTTTTTCTTTATAATCTTCATTCAGTCTTCTTCATTTTTTCATCTAAACAAAAACCTAAAAACACACTAGTCATGGCCAGAACCAAAGGAAGAGGAGCCAAAGTTCCACGTCTCAAAACTCCTTCTCCCTCGCCGGAACGGTCGCCGTCACCACCGTCACCGCCGTCCAAACTCAGCTCACCGTCATCATCATCCTCGCCACCTCTCCTAACTCCACCTTCATCCTTCATGCAAGAAGTTCCAGAACCCTCTCCTGTTTCTTCTCCAGAGCGCTCTTCTGCTCTCAAAACTCCTTTTGAAATCAACCCTCTTGCTATCATCGTTCACCCTTCATTCTTAAATAATCTTCCCTCTTTTACTCCTGAAGAAAACCCAATCAAAATCTCTGAGGTTGTGTTTAAAGAAATTCCCAATGTTTCTGCTGAAAATCAAACTGTTCACACTGAACCACAAAACCTTAAAACACAATCCGACCCCATTAAAGATAAAACTGGAAGAGGAAATCCAGCTAGGAGGACGAAATCATCTCAATCAATCAGAACAAGGAGATCTCAAAGATTGATGTCTGGATTCGGAACACGCAGGCCACCAATCATAGACACAAATGTTTATGAAATTAAGGACTCTGATGAAGAAGAGAGTGAACAAGAAGAAGAAACGCGAAGGGCCTCTAAAAACATTCCAACCTCTTCTCCTAAAAAGGCTCCACCTAAGTCTCCCATTGTGAAACCAACTCCTAAAATCGCTCAAGATAAAGGAAAGGGAAAAGCTTTATCTGAATCAATTGGGAAAGTCCCTACGAAAAAGGCTTCAAGAAGGGTAAATACTCAGAACATAAACATCTCTGTCTCTCCAAGAATCCCCCTGATGGAACCAGAAGATTATGCAATCTTCAAAGAAAGATGGGCTTGTCGTCCTGTTGTCGTGGGTCGATACTTTGATTTTGAAGCTCTCGCCAGTGAAAAAATCATGCTGAAAGACGAAACTGACTGTTTAGGATGGACCAAATTCCTTCAAACTCGAGAGAAGCACTATCCAAAAATGGTTCAAGCCTTCTTCTGTCAAGCTGAGGGTTTTGCAGAGAAATGCGTCATCATGTCAACCATCAAAGGAACAAAAATCGAACTCACTCCTGAGAGACTAGGTAAAATTTTGTCTCTTCCCCTTGATGGAAACTGTGTCTATGGTGATGATTGGTCTCAAAAATTATCTGTCAACTTAGATGATTTTTATAAGAAAATCTTCATTCCAGGCACGACCGAACACATTTCTGCTAATCTTTTGCCTATTCCTAAAATGTTTCACAATATGTGTCAATACAATATCTTCCCTAGAAAAGGCAGTTTTGAAAATATCTCAAAAAATGATTTCATGATCATTTATCACGCCTTCTTTAAGGAAAGAATAAATCTTCCTTTTGTTATAATTCAACACATGATTGCCACTTCCAAAACAAAAAATAGAACTTTTTGTCTGCCTTATGGAATGTTATTATCACTTGTTTTTAGAGATTTTGAAATTCCTCTTGATGATGAACCATCCATTCTTGATATACAAACTTTCAACACTAAAAACATCAAACACATGAAAAATGACTCTGATGATTTTACTGAAAAAACTCTCAAGCGAAAAAGGGAAGAAAGTGGTCTTGAGGACATGTCTCAAGCCATTCGCAAATCTGCAGTGCTCTCTGTAGAACAACCCTCAGATCGCTCTCCTGTGCTAGAAGAGCATGGTGTCCTTTTATCTAACTTTCAAACTCAAGCTGCTTCCTTTTCTGCACTAGATGCAACAAATGTTTTACAGAGTTTCTCTTCAAAACCAATCACTGCCACTAGAGTATCTAAATTTTCACAACTCTTTATTTCTCCACCTAAGACTGACTTGTCTGCACTCTTCAAAGCTGAGTCTGTGTCAAAAATTTTTAATCAACGCCCCTTTGAAACCTCAATTCCCATGAATTCTTTCCATACTCTTCAATCTACTTGTCCACATTTCAACTCTGATGGTTTTCGTCCCACTCAAAGCTTCTCCACTGATGAGAGACCTCCTAAAAGGTCTAAAATGGAAAAGGACGCAAGTAAGATTAGGGCTGATGTTCGTAAGTTGTTTGAGAATCAGGCTGCCATGATGAATCATATGAGCTACAATACATATAATGATACTGTGTATAGAAACTGGACTGCAAAACTATTGGGTGCTCACTATGAGGTTCCTCCTCCCTTTGAAAATCCTTTTGCTGTTCCTGTTTACAAGATGCAGGTTCCAGACAATTCATCATCATCTGATGCGTCTTCCCCAACTGCACCATCTAAGTAGCTTGCCTTTCCTTCTTTTTGCGTATGACTAAGGGGGAGATAGAGAAATATGTTTTGCTTCTGCTACTGCTGATCACATACTCTGATATTACTTTTGGTTATGCTGCTGATCGCATCTTTTGTTTATGTGCCTATGTGCATTTTATTTTATTTTGTTTATGTATTTTAAAATGCTACTGCTATGTGCCTATGTGCATTCTATCTTTGTTATTTTGCTACTACTGCTATTGCTAATCTTAGGTACTTTAAGCCGTGACATGCTTAGAAGTATGCTTACATGTTTATGCACTCTTTTATTATCTATGAAGAAGTATTATATTATTTCTTTAACTTATTTTTTTTCATGATCCAAAATATCTTGATAATTACTCTCAATTAAACGAAATTGAATGCTGGAATTAAGGGGGAGTAATTGATATTTTTATTGCCTCACTGAATCTCAATTAAAAAAAAGAAAAAATTATATATGCTTTAATTGAGGGGGAGTTACTACAAAATTCTCTTTCAAAGAATCAAAAGGCATATTTTCTAAATGTTTGTCATCCTCAAAAAGGGGGAGAATGTTGAAGCAAAATCCTTTTTATTATTTTAAGGATTACAAACATATTTATTTAAATTATATATTGTTATCTACTAATGATTTTTTTGTGAAGAAAGTGTTATAAGAATGATCTCAAGAATGATCTTTGCACATAACAAAAGCCACCAACATGAAACTCACGCTACTGGACAAGAGCAAACTTTATGAGAAATGGTTTATGTATCATTAAGAGCAAGAAAATTAAATATGGAATATTTTGTCTCACCAAGTTAAGGAAAAAATCATATGACTTGATTTGGTTTAAATGTACATTTATGGGCTTTAAAGGCTTTTGATCCATTAAGGAAAAAGACCCACAAAAAGAAATATCTTTTGTCTCTTGTGACATATACATGATATCATGCCATGACATCACAAATATCACTTCACATGAGCTGTATCCAAGAGAGCAACAAACAGCTTGCACAAACGCGTGAAAGCTTTCTCCATGTACTTGCTGGATTTTCAAGAACGTTCTGGACAGGTTCAAGAGCATTCTTCAAGTGTATTTTTTCATATCTTTCCAACAAGCAAAAGTTTGGAGCGCAAACTTCATTCAAATTAAAGGAAAGGACAGCTGTTTTATTGATTGGAGAACAAGTCTTTGGCTTCTATAAATAGAGGAAGACATCCAAGGCAAAAACCAAGAGTTTGAAATACAAAGCATACAACTTTCTCAAAGCAAGAAAAGCTATCAATCTCTTCAACATCTTTAGTTCTACATCTTTAGTTCTACAATCACAAAGCAAACTCCATAAGCTTTCACTACATTTATTTTCTTTATCTCTTTGAGATAACATTTTGAGTTTGTGTTTGTAAAAGTCTCTTTTGTTTGAGACATTTAGTTCTAAATCATCATCCTACAAAAGTGTAACTTAGATCTCAAGTCTATTGGGCTTAATAGTTTGAGATAGGTGTTCTGGACTGATCTGGTGTGATCAAGACCTTATAGTGTTGGTTAGAAGTTTCTACCAACTGTATACTATAGTGGATAATCTCACACGAGGTGTGTGGGGACTGGAAGTAGCCGGGTTTGGTGAACCAGGATAACTCTCCTGTGTTATTCTTCTTTCTCTATCTCTTTTAATTTACACAATATACACACACTATCACACGCATTTATTTTTAACTATCTCCAGAACATTCTGGTCCTAATTAACTATAATCATATTAATCCAGAGTTCTCTGGTCCTAACTTAATTAGTACTTTACAATTAAACTGCCTCCAGAACATTCTGGTCCAAGATAAAACAACTGCTTAAATATTTAACTAAAGTTTAAATTCAGTCTATTATATTGTTTTATCATTCTCCAGAACAATCTGGTCCTAACTAAATTAACTTTATAATTCAGCTCAATATCATTTTTCTCATTCTGCTTATATTATCACTCTCCAGAACATTCTGGTCCCTTATATAAAATTAACTAATTATCTATCTGTTAAACTAATATTCACCAAGAATCTTCTCTTGAGTATAACTTAAAGTTTCAGGAATAAAATTAAAAAGGGTCACAATTCAAACCCCCCCTTTCTTGTGACGTTTATTGCTACTTCAGCCCTCTTAGCGGGAAAAAATATTCTGAGTTACCAACTTCAAGATTTGTCAACACAACCACACACCTTTTGTAATAATTGGCAACAATGTGCCCCATGTCCGGAAAAGTCAACCACTTATCAACAAGATGTGCACAACTTTTTGTATTTGCGGGAGGATGTAAGCCATTTAAAATGTAGTTATAACGATCCTCACCCGCAAATACTTCAACATAATCATCTCTATGATCTTTCAATTCTTGAATAAGATGTGTACGAATCATGAGATGATTTTGTTCGGTTAAGCCCATGAACTCGGCTATAGCCCGGAATCCACAATGTCCATCGCCAATAACATCCACCACTTTTTCAATAAATGGAAGCATGAAGCGTGGCATATAATCAATAGGCCTCATAACCGGGATAGCCTTAGGCTTTGGATACCGAGAAGGTGGTGGAAGTGGGGAAATTGGTGCTTTACCAAGACGAGCACCTTTTTTCCTTTTATATGATGATGTTGTTGGTGATGGTGACGGTTGACTATCGGGATTTTGGGAATCAACAACCTCCCAAGAAGAAGGGATCCGGCTAGTGGATGTAATTCTTCCTTTAGACCTCGCAATGTCCACTTTTTTCTTGGCTCCCTTGGTTGTTGCCTTTTGTGGTGGTGGAGACATCATGGTGATTTCAGGAAATGCCAATTGCCGCAAAGCCTCCTTGACTTCAAGCTTCATTTGGAAAGGGAGTTTCTTGAGACGTTCTACAATACCCTTCAACTCATCATCCACCGAAAAACCAAGTTCATTACTTTCTTCTCCCATGCGTAACCTTTGCCAATGGTGGTGTATCTCATCCAATAAAATTGGCTTTTCTTCAAGGAGTTTAGTTGCAATTTCGCATGCACATGGTAAGCCATAAGATGTCCTTTGAACACAACCACAAATTTCCTTGTTCATGCACAACGTTTCCCTACAACGTGACTCTTCCATAGCAATGTTGTCCAAAGCATATCTAGACACATGACCACCTAAGCTGGAGTACAAAGTGACATCTTTGAATCTATGTTCCAACACGGTAACGCTTTGACCAAAGGCTGTTTGTATCGCAGTGTGTTGAAGCAACAACATGTTATGTATTTTCTCCCAACAAGTACCCAAATCACCCACACTATTGTCTAAATATTTCTTCACCAAAGCATGAGCCGATTCTACCCTATTGGTGGATCTACAACCAAGATGCAACACACGGTCTGTCCATACCCTCACTATTTTCTCCTTCACTTCATTCAAGGTGGTCATGGCATAGGCTAGGAAAGGTGGGAAATCACTACAAGCATCTTGGAACTCCACTAATGCATTTGCATATAACTCTTGAGTGGACGATTCAACCATATCTTTCCATGCCCTCATGATCTTCTTGACAACATCGCGATTACTCACCTCTTTCCCATCCTTTTTTCCCATAGGATATTTACAATCTAAGACGCACCTTTGTTTAACATTTGCTTGCACATGAAAGTAACAATTCATACCATAACTTTCCGGGAAAACAATTCCAACCGCTTTCATCAAAGACCCATCTCTGTCGGTAACAATCACCTTAGGCATATTCATCTTTGAAGTAAGAAGTTTACGCAACATTTTTAAAACCCAAACAAAGTTTTCCTCTTTCTCATGCATCAAGAATCCAAACCCAACCGAATATGTTAAATCGGTCGAAGTTACCCCAACTACCTCAAACATTGGCATCTTATACAAGTTGGTTTTGTAGGTGGAGTCCATAACCAAAACCGTTGGAAAATTGTTAAACAACTTAACGGATGTTGGATGAGCCCAAAAGATATCTTCGATTGTATTACTTTCACCATGTGTTCTTGAGTAATAAGTATAGTTGTGCTCCTCCAACTTCGAGATTAGATATTGCAACGGCTTCTTGTCACCTCTATTTGCCTTCCATATTTTTTGACGTTCATTGTACACTTGCTTCACATTTGTCATGCAATGTGGTCTTTTGTTCTTCAAGTGTATCAAAATATTTCTTGGAAGCACCTTGCTCTTGGTCAAGTCATGTACAATCTTCTTGTCATCCTCCTTTAATCTACCGGCAAGAATGTGTCCTTCTAAAGCCGGCTCCATCGCATGGTTGTGAACTCCATTAAGAATGTTCAATCCCCATTCCTTTGTTTGCGTACTTTGATATCCACTAATCATGAACAAGCACCCGCATTTTCTTGAGCCCGTTGTCGCATGCTTCGGTTTTTTTTTAGGCACTTTGTGAGCTCCACTCCTTTCACACACTAGGCGCAATATTGGATGGACCAAGCTTGATCTTTGTGTAACAATTGTAAATCCCGCCTTGTTTGCTTGACAACGTACCCACCCAAGCAATTCTTCTCTATCTTGAAACTTAATGTCGTCAGAAAAAAACCTAGCCGTGTCCACTTCGTGGGCTTGAAGTGGGACGACACCGGGGCTAACATATTTAGAAGCTTGTTCAATGTTTGGTTTGACTTCAACCTTAGGCGGCTTGACATCTCCGGAAATTTGGACAAAATTACGTTTTGTCTCTTCCGAAACATCTTCCGCGTTCTCGGTCATTACTATAATTAAACAACACATAAATATGAATTAACAACTAACTAATGCATAAACATCAATGCCATAATGAACTAAAACAAAAAAAACAAAGAAAAAAAACAAAGAAAAAAAAATTTTTGAAAAAATGGCAGTAGCTGCCATTTTTTCGTCCTTCAAAATTTTCGTAAGTGTTCCTCGGTACTTAACTACCGAGGTTTCCCTCGGCACTAAGCTACCGAGGATTTCCTCGGCAGTAAGCTGCCGAGATTCCCCATGCCAGTCTTACGTGACTGACGTTGTAAACCAACATATGACAGTGTAACATATAACAAAAATAAACCGAATAAAATGCACAATACCTTTTTTTTTACGTCAAAAGTATGTTGAATGATCCTAGGCTTGATGTTTGAATCATTTGGGGGAAGATTTGATAGAAAAAAATTATTGGATTTGGGGGAATGGATGGGTTTGATATGGAAGTTGATGAAAATAGTGTGTAGGGGAGCAGGTTTCCTGTTTCATCTGATGAAACAGCTTTTTTCGGCAGTTAACTACCGAGGAAATCCTCGGCAGTTAACTGCAGCCGGATTTCAAATTCCTCGGCAGTTAACTGCCGAGGGGGTAAAAGGGTATTTTACATGTGTGTCCCAGCCATATGGAATGTGTCAACAGCAATTTTCTTATTTTTTTACATGCCCTGTTTTCTACTATTATAATGACTTTTTGAAGAACCACTATACATGTGATCCCTATATCTATGCTATAAGGGGTATATTAAAATAAAATAAAATAAAACTCTTTTTGAAGAACCACTATACATGCATTTCAACCCTCCGATGGAGTCCACCACTCGAATGATTTCTCTATTGATAACTGTCAGGCTTGGTTCAAATACCATGCTACGGCTAAATCAAGTTCTATCTTCTTTTTTTGACCAAAAAATCAAGTTCTATCTTCATAATTACTTGTGGGAAATTTGGAGGAATAGAAATGAAGAGATTTTTAAGAAAATGTTCAGAAAAAGACATGGGACTTCAGTTAACAATATTTTCTCATAACACTCTTCTATGGTTCATGCTCATGGTTGTTCCAATGATCCCTTGAACATATACATCTAAGGCACTACTTGGTACTCCATCAAAACCTAGGAGATTAAAATCTTGGTCCTTAAACGTCAACCATATTAGGGTCACTATTCACTAATTAAACTTCATTTAATTCCTTCAAACCATTCAAAGTACTCGCACCCTCTCGGTGTCTACTAACTTTAAATAACAAATGTAAGCATATACTTCTACAATGTAAGTCCAATATCACTTAATAATGACATATTGCTCATTATTCAAATCTTAACTTCTTATATTCACATAAAGATCTCTTCAAATTCACATACCTATAGTTCTATCTCCAATCAACATCTATACTTACTATCTCTTGAATCACGCAGAGACAGTCACTTACCGATGTAATACTTGGCCTCACACCCATAATCATTACAAAACTCATAATTCCACATTGGTCACATTTTCTTGACAGTTATTAAACTTTAATTTGTCTAGTCTCCTCCTGAATCTGAGATGGAGTCAGCACCAAATTTGTTCAACCTGAGGCTGCTCACCGTAGGTAAATCAATCAAGAGGAATAGGTTGCAGAAGCAAAATCCAACCAAGAGCTCAATGATAACATGATAAAATTAATTATCAGAGTTTTCTGTGTATGAAATGAATTTGCATTCTCAAAACTGATTAAGTTTACAAGAGAGAGCGTGCTATGCAAGGAACTAGATCTAACAAACTGCAGCATAAGGAAGACTCTAACTGACTGATACCATGTCAGCATTGACTGCAGCTAACTACTTCCATGTCAACATTGACTGTAACAGATTGCTGCCATGTCATCACTGGACCTAACTGAATGTCATGTCAGCACAAGCTCTAGCAACTGAATATAAGCTAACTCATGCATATATGTTATATACATTGATAGAAGACATCAAAGGTGGATTTACACTTCATTGTCAAATTGTGTAGCCAATACTTTTACCTTTTTTTTTTTGACCAATTACTTTTACCTTATAATGCAGAATTGATCTAAGTTGATACAAGTGGAACCATACAATATGCAGTAAAGCTCTCAGAACCTTTTTTTTTTTTTTTTTTTTTTTTCATTCTCAATTCTTGAACTAAAAATTTTGCTTAAAGAAAATCAAATTCCCCAACACTTGGAGCAACATGTGATTAACCATTAATAAGAACTGAATATATAATAGCCTGATTTGTTAGTTTTTAATCCAACGCCAATGGCCGTTTTTTAGTACGAAGAGTCTAATTGTTTGATAATACTCTTTAGAGCAATAAAGAGAGGCTCAATTAAAAAGGGTGACACAAATACACAAATAGAGGCTTAGTAAAATTCTATCCCTACAACCTTCAACAAAATTTGAAGAATTTTATTTTTTTAATCTAATTTAAAGAGTTTTATACATTTCTTTCTTGAAGGATTAAAGAGTTTTGTATATGCACCTAACTATATATTTAAGACATCCTCCCCCGCAGGCCGCAGCTACATTTGCCAACTGAGTTGCTTTGGTGAGATGTTCCTCGAATATTTCCTTCAGCCACCCTTCATAGTGTCACACTCACTAGCAGCAAAATTAATTGTGATATCAATATATCCACATCCTTAAAAATAATGGTATTCACACTTTAAAAATAGACTTAATTAGTGCTGATATCATTTTAATGGTATTCACACGTTAACAATAGACTTGAGTCTATTAAATTGATATCATTTTAAAAATAATGAGGGTAAATCAATTAATAGTATCAATATATTCACACTCTAAATTAATTAAACTGTTAAAAAAAAAATCCACAAGTCCTAGCTCAACTGGCAAAATGCCGAAATTGTTAGGCCGGATGCCATGACCGGGGTTCGAACCCACTTGTCTGTGTGAGTTTATAATGGCTTTGCCATTTCGTCTATTTACCAAAAAAAGAAAAAAACTGTTAAAAAAAAAAAAATTAATCAAGTCTATTTTAAAAATAGACTTAAGTCTGTGGATATATTGATATCATACCTTTCAAAATAATTAAGTCTATTAAATAACATTTTAATTTACCATTAAGAATAATGAGGGTGGGCAGTTTAGACCCTTAAACAACACTCTCTTATGAATTATTAACAAATAACAGCAAATCATTTTGAATTATGAAGCACAACCTCTTCTCAAAAGAATGCTTGAAAAGAGAGAGCAACTAAGTCAGAGTCATCATATAAGTTGGTTAAAGTTACAACAGAACAAAGGAAAAATTTGTTTCCACTTTTCATGACCTGCTCAATAGCCAAAGTTTAAAGACGAAAATAGTCAATCTTAATGGCTTTGAGTCTGGCTTCTTACTACTTGGTTCACTTCAATGTTGTCAAATAACAATCATAGTGGCACCATGGCAGATTTTTTACAACCGCCATGGCCAATTTGTGAAGGATGGTGGCACCATGGAGTTATATTGCAGAATTTTGACTTTCTGCCATCTGCCATCCCATCGATAACTCTGGTTCACACACATGATGACTCTAACGTACCTTTAGAAAAATTAGCCCTGTTTATATGGTGAGTTGGTGACTCTGATAATTAGCCGTGGCTTTCTTACCCTTCCATGTTGATACTCTGTTATGCGTTTTTACCCCAAGAATTGAACGTCCATGGCTAATGATTAGTGCCTGTATCATCACAAAGCATATAAAAGTTTAAAAGTTAAAACCCGAATAAACTTTTCAGATTAACATGAACTGGTGGAAAATATTCTGGTAATTTCGTGTCAACCCAGTAAAACAGATCATAGTCAGAGGATAGATAAAACAAATATTGAATGAGCTCTCTAAGAATAAGCATTAGCCTCCAGTGCCCACATTCTTATTTTTCCTCTCCCCAAAGGTTAATG
This sequence comes from Medicago sativa, assembly GCF_051527215.1. Taxonomy (NCBI): domain Eukaryota; kingdom Viridiplantae; phylum Streptophyta; class Magnoliopsida; order Fabales; family Fabaceae; genus Medicago; species Medicago sativa. Next base: position 28,249,681 of record NC_140756.1, on the reverse strand, counting down.
AAACACATAAAAATGACTTCTCTACTCATTCATTTATTTTCTCAAATAACAAGCATATATAAGCTCTGAGTCCTCAGATCTTTTTTTCCCTCCCTAAAAAATATCAACCTTAGAGATAAATAACTATTAAAATATGAGTTGAGACTAAATCAACCTTACAAATTGGTTTCCAAGGTGAGGGATGCCTGGAGTGGCCCGATAGAGGGTCACTCAACAAATCCTGGATAGGCTTTAATATCAAATTAGAATTTGGGTTGAGCTCAACCTTACAAAACCGACTAGTAAGGTGAGAGATCTTGTAAACATTTTTCAGGACATATCATGTCTAATGGAGGACTCTCAACACAATCATCACCAATATGAGTTTGGCTTACAAATCCTCTACAAATTGAGACAAAAAAAGATAGCCATAACAAACATTAATACTAGTTCAAATTATCGTCCTAAAAGGATATATATTACAATAGTAGACTGGTAACTACTAACTTCAAAAGAGAGTTCCCTAAAAAAAAAAAACTTCAAAAGAGAGTGAAAGGACCGACAATGTTTGCACTTTTGTCTGACTTGCATTAATTTAATCAACTGAACCACAAGTAAGTAAGATTTCTGAATTAAATGAGTGGTAGTTGGAAAGAATCAAGGAAACAATCCATCAACTCACACGAATCAACCATGAACCCAAACAAACAACAAAAGTGCATTTAAAAATTACTAGATTACTGAATGGTTCAGAGCAAAAACACAAACAAAAGACCTGAACGGGATTATTCCAAGCGAATAGTTAGACTAGCCTCAACAACAATGAAGACATGAAATCAAAAAGTTAGAATGAAGAAATACCTGAATCAAAGTAAGCTATTCACAAGCATCTGTATTGATGAACAAAAAATTGCAAATCCAAATGCCCTTTGAGATCAAGAGAGAAAAAGACAGGGTACAGAGTCGGGAAAGAAATTGGGGTTTACAACTCTGAACTGAATTGCAAGATTGTATCTTTTGTAGTTGAATGAAATGAGTGTACACAAATAAATTGCTTTGTTTTTCTTCCAAACCCCCTCGATTTGGGGGAACTCCAAAATGAAAAGGATAAGGACTTTGAAGGAATTCTTTAAAGAAAGTCCCCATCCCAGCTCCCTCTAAAATTCCCCATTTAACCAACAATTTGAACACAGTTCAACACATCAGTTTTGTTTTGAATGAACACGGTCAAGCTATCTATCCATGGCTCACTAGTTCAAACTCTCGATGCCAATCACCTTCCGTCCCTCTACTCTCTTTTGAAAATATCATTTGCAATCCCAAAAACTCTGCCATTCTATCAATAGTCTCAGACTCTGGGTGTGACTTGTCGCCAGATGAGAAACCATGCAAATGCAAGGAATCAACATTAGCAACATCCACCCAACTGAATCCCACTTCCTTCTTTACTCCCCTCCCTCTCATCCCTTTTCTCACTTCAGCAACTTTCTCCCAATTCCCTTTCTCGGCATACAAGTTTGCCATCAACACATATGGACCTGAACTTCCAGGGTCCATTTGTATTAAACTATCAACGACCCTCTCTGCCATCTCTACATTCCCATGTAATTTACAAGACCCAAGCAAGCTTTGCAATACTGACAGTCCAGGTCCGCCTGGAATCTGATGCATCAACTCTTCCGCCTCATCTAGCCGTCCCACACGGCCCAACATGTCTACCATAATTGAATAATGCTCAGGGGTTGGTTCAATTGAATGTTTATTCACCATAGAGTCAAATATTCTATGGCCTACATCAACCATACCCTTTCTACAACATGCAGCTAAAACAGATAGGAAAGTGATGGAATCAAGATTGCTTCCTTCCCTCTCAATTTCTTTATATAAATTCATCACTGACTCGTAGTCTCCATGGCGGGCATAGGCAGATATCATTCCCGTCCAAGAAAACTGGGTTTTTTCAGGTGTCTCATTGAATACTCTTTGAGACTCGTTAATGTTTCCACGCTTGCCATACATGTCAAGCAGAGCCCCTGCAACAAATGAGTCAGTGTTTAAACCAAGTTTGATCAAGTGAGAATGGCAACGTTGCCCGTGTTTCAAAGATATATCTTCAGCTGCAGCAATGGCATTTAATACACTACCAAATGTGTATTGGTTGGGCTTTATCTCCTTTATTGCAGATAAAAATGTAAGGAAAGCTTCTTTACACAAACCGTTTTGAGCATACCCTGAAATTAATGCATTCCATGATATTGTTCCTTGATAGTTGAGCTCCTCAAAAATCTTCTTTGATTCTTGAATGGACTCGAACTTAGCATACATGGTAATTAGGCTATTGGAGACATTTTGTTCCGACGAAAAACAGCTTTTTATGCATAACCCATGAACCATTAGACCTTCTTTCACCATATTTCTGATTGTTATGGCATGAAACAATCCTATAAATGTAACATCATTTGGATACACACCATCAACTCTCATAGCATTAAAGAGCGACACCACATTCTCTTCGTCAATAGAAATCAGTGTCGTCCAAGATACTACGTTTCGAACACTCATGTCCTGAAAAACCGCCTTCGCATCTCTAAGAACCTTACATTTTGAATAAGTCGAAATCAAAACATTGCAAACTGCAACATGTGTTCCATAACCCAATTTTTTAGCCAAACCATGAATCTGCTTCCCAAACTCCAAGTTTCTCGTATAACCACAAGCAGAAATCGCACCCGTTAATGAAACATGGTCAAGCAACATTCCTTCTCTCACCATGTTGGCAAACAACAAAACAGCTTCCAACCCATAACACTCCCCCTCTTGAGCATACCCAGAAAGCATCGCATTCCACGAAACCAAATCTCTTATAGTCATTTCATCAAAAACTCTCCCTGCCTCATCTAATCCCCCCCACCTCGAATACATTGTCACAAGTGCATTCCCTATAAAAACTTCACAACCAAATCCACATTTAACCACAAGAGAATGCAACTGCAACCCAAACAAAAACCCATGATCATCCCAATAATCCCTATCCCAACAAAATGAAAGAGCAGTAGTATACGTCACAGGATCAAAAACCACCCCATTCAAATGCATAAAACATGCAAAATTCAAAGCATCAAAACTCTTCTCAAACCCAGAAAGAATAGTATTCCACGAAACAATATCAGGACAACTCAAACCCTCGAAAACACGCAAAGCAAGTTCAAATCTCCCAGCTTTACTGTACATTTTCATCAACGAATTCGACACAGTAACACGTGAAACAAACCCAGTAGCCTCAACAAATCCATGAATCTGGGCACCCAATTTAAACTCACCCCGACATGCCTTGAACGACAAGGCAAGTGTCACCTCATCGATATTTTGAAGAAACGGAAACTGGGTTTGGTTCTTGAACACGGCAAGAGCTTGAAAGGGAAGATTTTTATGTAAAAAGTTAAGCATGGAGCGGTTAATCGAGGAAGCGTTTAGTTGGGGAATTTTGTCGAACAGGTTGTGTTCGTGTTTTTTGAGTGACTGAAATAGTTTGAGACATGTTTTGAATGAATGTTGTAACGTTGTTTTGTGAACATTGAGGAATTTGGAAGGTGGTGGTAGTGAGTGTAACATAACATGAGAAATGAAACAAGGTATGTTTTGTGTGTAGAAAGTAGTACAGTACAAAGTGCAAAGAAAAGTTAGAAGAGATTAACGCACGAGTGAAGAGAGTGATACAATGCAATATAGGAGAAGAGTTTTGCTAGTTACCGTTGATTTGATTGTTGTTAGAGAATTGCAAAATCACTAACCAAAGGACTGATTTGAAAGTTTGCTGCTAGATTCTTATGCACAAGAGGGATTTAGTTAGGGATGTACGTGTGTGAGAAATATATTTTTCCCCGAGTTAATAGTCAAATTCGTCCCTGAATTTGCACGAATCGAACAAAATCATCCCTCAATTTATCAAAATGGCTATTTTGTCTCTGAATTTGTCATATGTCAATCAATTTAGTCCCTCCGTCCAATTGGGGTGTTAACGGTGCTGACGTGACCGTTAACCTCTCACATGGGTTGCCATGTCAGATGCCACATAAGCAGGGACTAATTTGACTGATAATGACCAAAATTTACAATGATAAAATTGATTGATTTGCAAAAAAATGCTATGCAATTTAGTCCCTGATAACTACCAAATCGATCCCTACATTATATTAAAAAACCATCAAATAAGTTCTTGAAGCATATATGTGCAGAACAAATTAAAAAAGTCAGAAGACACAACTTCATCCTTAAAAATACCATCAAATAAGTCATAAGTTTTAAGTCAACCCAACCATGGGGAATCAACAAGTCATAAGTCTTAAATATTACATACGCTAAAAGAAACCCAACTATGGGGCATAATTCAAAAAAGTTTAAATATTACATTTCCAAAAGCATATTTTAAATATGTTTCCATCAAGCATCACTTCTTTGGAAATCCGGGAGTTGGAATAAACTCCATGAATTTAGGTTAAGTCGAACCGGATGAACCATAACTTGAAATAATTGGTCCTCTAATGCCTTACCTCCTTGTAGTAACACCCTGCAGCAACATTTCCAATCAAATCAGTCCCTAAATTATAACATATTCAATCAAATTAGTCCCTAAATTATTACACTTACTAGCAAACCGATCCTTAAAATTTAAGAGCCATGCCTCTCGAGGCACTACTTCATTTGCAACAACATTGACAGCATTTAGAGCATTTTCAGCAACAACATTTTCTGCATTTCCTGGCACAACATTTCAAGCATTTTCAGCAACAACATTTTGTGCATTTCATGGGGGCATTAACAAGTCATAAGTCATACATTCCGTGTTCTTAAATATTACATAGCAAAAAAGAAACCCAACTAGGGGCACACTTTAAACAAGTATTCTTCATCATATTCATAACATTCATACAAAAAAAAAAACAAAAATCATCCTCATAATCATCTCTCTCAGTCCCTCTGTCCATCTTTTTAACCCGGTTTCTTTCTCTCTCTCTCTGAAACTCATTCCTTCCTTCTAACTCATCTCATTCTCTCTCATTCGAACCCACTCAAAGCAAGTAAAATAACAACTCTAAACTCTAATCACATCTCAAAATCAACTCTCAATTCAGTTGTTGGGTTTGATTTGAAGTTGGAACCTTTCGATTGATCTTTTGAAACAATACAATTCTTCTTCTGTTTCATTTGAATTGAAAAATGCATCTTCCCCCAATTGTTGGGTTTGTTGTGTGAATAACCTCCAATTTCTGGGTTTGATTTGAAGTTGGTCTCTTTCATTTGATTTGAACTGTTGTTTGTGGAGATTTTCAATATATTGTATCTCTGAATTCTTTTAGATTCAAATTTTTGTGTAGGTGAAGTTTTGTAGATTTAAAAGTTTTTAATGGGTTTGAAGAAGATGAAGGAGAGGGTTTGAGAGAAGGACTTGTTTGATGTGTCTTAATGAAATGTAAGGATGTAAATGAATGGGTAAAAGAGAGGTAAAATTGGAAAAACAGAAGAAAAAAAAATTGAAAGTGAAAAGTTAAAAATGAAATTTTGTGCGTTTTCCATCAAAATGGTCCTTGTACACGTGACTGACTTGATGCCACATGTACAACACAACACAACAACATTTGGACGGAGGGACCATTTTGATGGACGATTGTTAAATTTAGGGACAAAAGAGCCATTTCGAATTGGGGGATGATTTTGTCCGATTCGTGTAAATTCAGGGACAAATTTGACTATTCACTCATTTATCCCCACTCAGTCGGATAACTATGATACTCTTCGGGTCCTTATTATAAGAAGAAAGGGTAATGATATTTTGACATCCATTTGATGACAACTTTGTTGACAATCTTGTTTTTCTCACTTCTTATTGGTCTAAAACAATGGAGAGAGAAAAAGGAAGAGAGAGGATAACAACATCATGTGAGTATGAGAAAGAAAGTTGTCCAAAAGTTGTCAAAAAGTGGTTGTCAAAATATCATTTCTCAAGAAGAAAACCCATAAATCATCAAAACCAAGACAATCATTAATTGTTATAATTTTTAATATTTTTACAACTATACCCTCATAAAAATTTGTGAAGTATTAAATATACCCACTAATATTGAAATTGAAAAGACCACCATTAAATTAGGATTAGAAATGTCTTTTAAACAATAAATGTACCTTAAAAGTTGTGACTTTTTCTTGTAAATAGGATCTTCTTTTCTTTTTTTTTTTTTGAAAACTTTTGAGGTATTTGCGAGTGCGAGTATTTATGAATATCAATGGATAACATTTTAAATTATTTAAAATTTAACAACCAAAATTTATCATATTTACTTCAGTGTCATATATCTTTTTTAAGTTAAATACAATTTCATTAACGAAAGCTTGATAATAAATTGAATGTAAGATAGCTGAATTATAAGCTGGAGTGCCTTCGATCCATATGCAATCTAGATTACGAAGTGCATATTTAGATAAATAATGAGAAGCTTGGTTGGTTTTGCGCTTAACATGCAAAAAAAAAATTGTCAATTTTTTTTTTATGAAAACAAATATTAAAACTAGTACAATCCTCAATAATAGAGACGACATAGGTCGAAGATAGTTGATGAGCATTCAACACCAAGACCATATTAAAAACATCTAATTCTGCTATAAGATTCGGAAAATACATGTCTTTCGTAAATTTCAAACGTTTTCGCATAGCTAAAGCTTTTGTAACCTCTAAATCTGGTAATGAAAGGAATTGTCAGTAACGAGCAACAACAACACGACTTTCATTATCTCTCACCACAACACCAAAACCTTACTTATCCTCATTTATCGAATTTGTTGCATCAACATTAAGCTTATAGAAACCACTCAAAGGAGGTGTCTAGTGAACATCATATATTGGCATATTTAGACCTCCACTTAATGTCCCCCACAACACTGTACTAACACTTTTTAGATTCACAGTAGATCCTTGTGTCTTTTGAACAGTGACAGCCACATCAATATCAATCCCCTCAAAATATTTCTTATTTTTAGTACACCCTATTACCCTCAAGATATTTAAGTAAGAATATTAAAGTCTATGTTTTTTATACCACCTCCGTCCCTAATTTATAAGACCATTTTAAGAAAAAAAAATGTATCCCCTTTTATAAGATCCATTTGCTATTTCCAAGTACATTAATTATTTCTTTACCTACATGTCCTTATTTATTATACTTTTTTTCTTCAATCAACAATAAATATCATGTTGAAAACATAAACTAACTCTCTCTTAAAGGATAAAATTGTAAAAACAATAGTAATAACAAACAAATTTAATACGAATATCAACTTTCTTAATTCCCGCAATTTTGCCAAAAGGGTTTTATATATAGGGACGGATGTAGTAGTTGAATTTGAAAGACTCTTATATACACTTATCTAAGGGTATTTGAATAATTTATTTGACTTATTAAAGGGTACGAATGTCCACGAGCTTTATTAAGAAGTGGGTAATTGATATATACACTTATTTTACTGTGGATATCTATAAGGTATCCGTTCGTCTCGCATCCATGATGGATTTTACAAAAGACATCTTAATTTTGTTCTAAACGTGTTTTGGAATAATATGATATCTTTAAAAATATTCTTTATAGAAAATATTCATGTTATATTCACCGGAAGACATCATATTTTGTTAAACAACTTTTATGATTATAAATGTTGATGTTTTCTAGAAAATATTTTGAGTGTTATATTTTGGAGGAAATTGTGGAAAACATTTTAGTCGAAATATATATTTAAGAAAAATAATTTTTTTAATCAACTACATGTGTTTGTCATCATATGACTCGATGAACTACCTTTGAGGTTGTGTCAAACGCTAGAACTTGTTTTTGAAGACAACACATTTTCTTTGAAGGATTACCTAAGCATGATGATAGGCCACAATCAAATTTGTCATTTTCTATTCAAATTTCATGGATTATATATGGACATGTTAGAATGAAATTTGAAGCAAATTCAAAAATTTACAAAGACCATGCTCTGTTATTATGATGACTAATGGGAGATTGAGTGAACCAAAAGACTAAAGAAAGTGAATTAGGGACACTTTTGGATGATGATTAGATCAAAATACACAATACAAAGGTGCGGCAATGCCATATGAACTATCAGATAAGCTCATGGAACAAATTGTTGGGGTTTCTCAAAGTTGAGACATTGCAAATCCTATGGAGAAATTAAATATGTTTAATCTTCATTTTAAAGATATATTTAGGTTTCAATCTCAATGGTTTGTGTTTGATGAGCAGCTCAAAGAAGAAATAAGGATCTCAATCGAAAGGCTCTTGTTTCATGCTTATGGAAGATTTATTGGAAGGTTTCAAATAGTTCTAGAGCTTGCTAAAAATGGTGTTGTGTATATCAAATATGAAATGGAGGACATTGAAGCTCGACTTAACAATTTGTTTCAGGGAAGAAGTGGATCAAATGGTGGCCGAAAGTGAAGGTAAAAAAGGGCATCGATTCTTGTGTGCATATGTATGAATGAATGAATTTGTAGTGTCACTATGATACAAAGTTTTGTATGTACTCAATTTAATCCACATTTGATATCTATCTATCTATAGAACCGTATGTTTTCATCTCTATATACAATTGTATGTTTATATGTTCAAATTCTCATGGAAATTGTATTCTTAAATTAATAGCATATGAGTAGATAAAATTTAAACTAACATTTATGTTGCGATTTTAGGCTCAATTAGGTGATTTCCTTAAAAAAAATCATAAAAAGATTGAGTGAACCAAGTTGGTCTTGATACATTAACTTTTGATGTTTTAATGATAATAAAAATATAAGAACATTTTATGCTATTTATCTTGTGCCCTCAAGACACAAGTTAAGAAGCTAAATATAAAAATATTTTGTTGGAAATTGTGCATTCAATATTCTAGAAATTTGAAATCTTATCTTTTCAAGACAAAATTTATTATTTAATTCCATTTTTAAATTCTTAACATGTGCCCTGAGGGCACAAGTTAACACTACCCTTAAATTATTCAATGTCAAAATCACTTTGAGCAAACATCAAAGTTGAACAAATATTTGCTTCATTAAGTCCGAGACACACTTCATATCATATGGTGTAAGCTTCTAGCACCAAATATATTTTCTGCTTCACCAATGTCAATAGACAATAAGCACAAGATGATATAAGCTTAGGGGTATCATATACACTTGGTGCCGTATGCCAGCCAACAAATATCAAACACTTGATTACCTTTCCATTCCTCTTGAATTTATTTCAAAGGGTACTGTTAACTTGTGCCCTCATGACACATGTTAAGAATTTAAAAATGGAATTAAATAATAAATTTTGTCTTGAAAAGATAAGATTTCAAAGTGTATATGATACCCCTAAGCTTATATCATCTTGTGCTTATTGTCTATTGACATTGGTGAAGCACAAAATATATTTGGTGCTAGAAGCTTACACCATATGATATGAAGTGTGTCTCGGACTTAATGAAGCAAATATTTGTTCAACTTTGATGTTTGCTCAAAGTGATTTTGACATTGAATAATTTAAAGATTAGTTTTTGGAGATTTATAAAGTGACTTTTTTTTTAAACATTGGCTATCAAAAATAAATGCAGCACTATTAAAAGTGTTTTTTTTTAAAAGTGGTTTTTTCTTAAAAAAAATTTAACAAACGACCTTTAAGTGAGTATTATAAGATATTTTGGTATGAACCTTCATACCAGTCAGTAGTACTAGTTGATATCAAAATGAAGAATGAAACCAAATAAAAATGAAATGACGATGAAGATGATTCTTCGTCAATAACATCTCCATTGTCTAAAAAAATATGTTAAAGAATCTTTAGACGCAGATGTTAAGAATATTTCCTTCGTGAATTTGGAATCAGAAAAGGTGTTTGTTTAATTTCTAGAATTTATATTATTCATTGCAAATCACTTGATGAAGTTCTTACCTCTCCTTGTTTAATTCATGTAAGACTTAATTCATAGTGACAAACAAAGTATTTAGCAATTGAAAGTGCAAAATGAATTCTTTAATGATTCGAATCCTAACTTCTCCCTTCCAACAAATTATGATGTCAATAATGTAAATATTTTGAACTAATTTTTTTTAATTGAAATTCATAATGTGTTCATCCTTTTATTTTGAACTAATTTGTTTTTAATTGAAATTCATAATGTGTTTATCCTTTTATTTCACACACTTTTTGAATGTCGTATGCACATGACGTAACGAAATGTTCAAAACGTAACAAAATATTTTAAATTAATACTTTGAATGTCTTTAAAAACTAACTCCAATGGTAACAATTCTGAAGACCAATGTTCAAAACATGACGAAATCAACAAAAGAATTAAATGATATGGTAAAGGAAAAATCTTATGCACATAATACACCTCCATCATGAGTTTCATACGACAAAACAGTGGAAGAAATTTCGAAAGAATGTTTGAAGACAAAGATATGTGCCAAAAAAGTGATAACAATCATAAGGATCTCAATCCAAAACGAAGTGTTCAAGAATTGTTCTCAACAAGATGTCAATGAGTATACAATTATACCTAAAAAAAGGAAAAGATATTAACATATTGTTGTTGCATCTTTAGCAGTATATTCATTTCATTAATAATTTTGTTTATTTACATTGATCTCTTAATTTAATATCTTCTTACAGTGGATTGTTGAATTAAAATGCGTTTTGTAGAAGAAAAAGAAAAATTGGCCATTAGATAAGAATTTCTCTGTTGCAAAATTCAAGGCATTTAGGGTGCGTTTGGCCCTACTTTTTTGAGGTCTAAAAGTTACTTTGATGATAAAGTTGAAAATTAAAACTTTAAAGTTAAAGTTAAAGTTGTTTGGTATTTGTTATTTTTCCAACTTAATTAATAAAACTTTTTAGGAATGTTTAATAGAGTCCTCTCAAAAATAGTCCCAAGATGGACATTTGCAATTTATAGTTGTTTTAAAAAAATTAGAGTAAAGCATAAATTTTATAATAATAAAAAAACTGAAAATAAAAATAACATTTTATCAAAGTTTACTAAAAGAGAAATGATATTTTGACAACCACTTTTTGACAACTTTTGGACAACTTTCTCTCTCATACTCACATGATGTTGTTATTCTCTCTCTTCCTTTTTCTCTCTCCATTGTTTTTGACCAATAAGAAGTGAGAAAAACAAGGTTGTCAACAAAGTTGTCATCAAATGGATGTCAAAATATCATTACTCTTACTAAAAATATGATGGTCTATTTTGGACTGGATACATACTAGACAAAATTTTTTCTATATATAATTTTTATTGAAAGTCTTGATCATAATTGATAAATATGGAAAAGATATGAATTTTGTATATGTGATAAATAAAATTTCATAAATAATTTTATTAAACACATACAAAATATTTTACAAGAGTAATTATTTGAAGAGAATTCAATAATAATCTATAACTATAATATAAAAAAAAAAGTATCATAGTTTGTGTTATATTTTAATAATATTATAAAGTATAGTATTATTAGATAATAATTCACTTGTAACATATTTAATCATTTTGATATATCTGGTCAAAAATTTAGATAACCTAACGTGTATATATTACTATAATATTTTCCTAAAAAAAAAACTCTAACATTAGATAGTTCTATACGTTCCTCAGAAAAAAGAAAAAAAAATATAGTTCTATACGTTGCGACTGAAATTATTATAAATTTTTTGAAGGAGAAATGATTAGAAAATAAAGTCGTTGGGCTGCTAGATATACATATTTCGATGGCATTTTTAATTATTGTAAAAAAAAAAACTAAAATATTTAATGCTTTGAGCTGGGTGGGCACCAGCAAAATTTGAAACGAGATACACAATAAATAATAAAATAAAAGAAAAAATGTACCATGTGGGAATCGAAAGGTGAACCAATCATCAAAAGTGTCGTATAAGTTGGTTTGAAGTTGGTTTCAACACCTTATTTTAAAAGTCACTTCTACGTGGTTTTCTTCTTTACAAATAAGGTACTTCTTTTAGAAAGAGCTTTATTAAAATTGTGTTTGGCACTACTTCTTCTTAAAATTGGAAGATAAGTAGAAAATAAGGAGGGTCAAACATGCTCTTAGATAAGAATTTCTCTCTTGCAAAATTTGAAGAATTTAAAATAACACCTAAATTACAAAAAGTGTAAGAGTGTGTTTGGATAGAGAATTTTAATGAGGGAGTGTAATTTTTTGGAGTATTTAAATTGACTTGGCCCTAATTCCACTGTTTGGGAAAATATTTAAGTCTTTTTTAAAATTCAAGGCATTTAGATAAAAATTTCTTTCTTCCAAAATTTGAAGAATTTAAAATAACATCTAAATTACAAAAATTGTAAAATTCTCTGTCATTTTATATCACACGCCTTTCACTCTTTTCTCTCGCGATTCTCACTCTCTTCTCTCGCGACTCTCACTATCTTATCCTCGACGTGCCTCTCTCCTCACCGCGGTGGTGCTTCTTCTCCTCGATGTGCCTCTCTCCTCGCCGCCGTCACAGTTCTCTCTCTGCTCGTCATATTCTTCTTCAGATTTCTTCTTCTTCTTCAGATTTTAGCTCAGGTATCTATGTTTTTTTTTGCTTATAATTGATAGATCTCAATAAAGTTTGTTGATTTTAGCGTTTTTGGATTTTAATTTGTTAGAATTGACTTATTTCATTTTTTTTTTCTGATTTAAGCCATTAGAATTGATGAATTTCACTGTGTAAGCTGTTAGAACTTGTTTATTTCAAAGTTTTTTGGACTTTAAGTAGTTAGAATTGACTTATTTCACTGTTATTCTTATTTAAGCCATTATAATTGATGAATTTTACTGTATAAGCTGTTAGTACTTGTTGATTTCAGAGTTTTTTGGATTTTAAGTTGTTAGAATTGACTTATTTCATTGTTATTCTGATTTAAGCCATTATAATTGATGAATTTCACTGTGTAAACTATTAGAACTTGTTGATTTAGAGTTTTTTTGGATTTTAAGTTGTTAGAATTTACTTATTTCACTGTGTAAGCTTGTGGTTTGTGTTTGATTGACTTTTTGTTAATGAGTAGATATTGCTCTTGTTTTTTTGATAGGCTAGTACCATATTGAAACAATAAAAAAGATATAACTTGTAATTGACCAAATAAAATACATGGTAGACAATGACGACGAAGAAATAAAAATCATCTTCAACGTGTTGCGCATCGAAGTGTTCCCTGAAAGTGGAGAGATTGCAGATCTATATTTAATAAAGATTGAAAGAAATAAAAATAATAAACTCAACAAACAAATAAATGAAAAGTATGGAATCATAAGTGAAATTGTATATACCTGTGACATCCATTTGTCTAACTTGAATCTATGCAAAAAGTGATTAAGGAGCAGCTGCAGTAACTAGCGGTGCTGAGGATTTAGAAAATGTTTGTGCACATACTTGCAGCAGCTATGACAAGCGTATTGTGGATTTATAAAATAGGGTTAGAAATATTTGTATATATAGCAAATTGAGGTTGTGTTGGGATTTAGAAAAATAGGGTTTAGGTGGCCATTTTTAAATGGTGTTTTATTTTATTTTAATGATTTTTTTATAGAATTAATTTTTTTAAATATGCTCTTATTTGGATTTTAAGTTGTCGCAATGTTTTTGCATATCCTTGCTGACAACCTAAACCATATTTTTCTAAATCCCAGCACAACCTCAATTTGCTATATATACAAACATTTCTAACCTTATTTTATAAATCCACAATACGCTTGTCATAACTACTGCAAGCATGTGCGCACAAACATTTTTTAAATCCACAACACCGCTGGCTACTACAGCTGCTCCTTAATCACCTTTTGGATAGATTCAAGTTAGACAAATGGATGTCACAAGTATATACAATTTCACTTATGATTCCATACTTTTCATTTATTTGTTTGTTGAGTTTATTATTTTTATTTCTTTCAATCTTTATTAAATATAGATCTGCAATCTCTCCACTTTCAGGGAACACTTCGATGCGCAACACGTTGAAGATGATTTTTATTTCTTCGTCATCATCGTCTACCATGTGTTTTATTTGGTCAATTACAAGTTATATCTTTTTTATTGTTTCAATATGGTACTAGCCTATCAAAAAACAAGAGCAATATCTACTCATTAACAAAAAAAAAATCAATCAAACACAAACCACAAGCTCACACAGTGAAATAAGTCAATTCTAACAACTTAAAATCTAAAAACCTCTGAATCAACAAGTTCTAATAGTCTACATAGTGAAATTCATCAATTGTAATGGCTTAAATCAAAATAACAACGAAATAAGTCAATTCTAACAACTTAAAATCCAAAAAACTCTGAAATCAACAAGTTCTAATAGCTTACACAGTGAAATCCATCAATCCTAATGACTTAAATCAGAATAACAGTGAAATAAGTCAATTCTAAGAACTTAAAATCCAAAAACTCAGAAATCAACAAATTCTACTGAGATCTATCACTTTTAAGCAAAAAAAACATAGATACTTGAGCTAAAATCTGAAGAAGAAAAAGAAATATGAAGAAGAATATGACGACCAGAGAGAGAACTGTGACGGTGGCGAGGAGAGAGGTACGACGAGGATAAGAAGCACCACCGCGGTGAGGAGAGAGGCACGACGAGGAGAAGAGAGTGAGAGTTTCGAGAGAAGAGAGTGAGAATCGCAAGAGAAGAGAGTGAAAGACGTGTGATATGAAATGATAGAGAATTTTACAATTTTTGTAATTTAGGTGTTATTTTAAATTCTTCAAATTTTGCAAGAGAGAAATTCTTTTCTAAATGCCTTGAATTTTAAAAATGACTTAAATATTTTCCGAAACAGTGGAATTTGGGCCAAGTCAATTTAAATACTCCAAAAAATTACATTCCCCTCATTAAAATTCTCTATCCAAACACACCGTTAGGGATTTGATATTCGGAATATTGATTTTCGATTAAGGGACTAAAGTGACAATTTTCTACTTACACTTTAGTTCATGTGACACCTCATGCATTCCACCTCATCAGTTAACATAAGTTTTGAATGGCAAGAACTGAATTGATAACGTAACTGCACATTTAGACACTATATATTTAATCGTAAGTCAAAAATCTACGTGACATCAAAGTAAAGAGACCAAAATAACCATTTACTAAAAAAACAAGTGTTAAATATGTTTTTTATCGCTATAAATATATCAACTTTTCATTTTAGTCCCTCTAAAATTTTCCTTCAACTTTTAGTCGCTATAAAATTTTCAATCACTACTTTTGGTACCTATTTTAAAATAAACTCATATGTAGAATTCATATTTTTGAATAAAAATTTTGCAGAAAAATTCATAATATTATAAGAATCTCTCAAAAAAAAAAAAAAGAATTTTTTAACAAAACATGAATTTTTATATTTTTGATGGTTAAAAATTCATAATAAATTTATGTTTTGTTAAAAAAATTTAATTTTCTTTTGGAAAGATTTTTATAATATTCTACACATTTCTGTACAATTTCATTAAAAAAATACAAAAATTAACTTTAAAATAGGGACCAAAAGTAGCGATTGAAAATTTTACAAAGACTAAAAGTTGAAGGAAAATTTTAGAGAGATTAAAATAAAAAAGTTGGTATATTTTTAAGGATTAAAACATATTTAACCCAAAAAAACAATTATGAGAAAAATACTACTCCCTCCGTCCCATATTACTTGACCTATTTAGAATATTTGCATTATTCATGTAACATGCTTTGACTCTATTTTTCTACTAATATATAAAAACAAAATATAGCATATAAGATGTTGTTAGATTCGTCTCGATTAATATTTTCAAAATATCAAATTTTCGTAATTTTTTTTACTAGATTATTAAAGAAATTTAAGTTTAAAATTGTGCATTGACATACGTGACAGAGTTAACTAGGTCAAGTAATATGAAACGGACGGACGGAGTATGGTATAGAAACAATTTTGATTTTGATCTGGAAACCAAATAAAGTACACGTAAGCTTCCTCGGTGTTTGTATGTAGATATGTCTGTCTGGTGACTCCTGCAGCAAAGTCTTGAAACGTAAATAACCTTTGTCAGAAGAACCTCTGACACCTCTTTACTGCCTTTCCTTCACCTTCACATCTTCTCTCTCTCTCTCTCTCTCTACTCATTCACATTTGAACCTTTTTCATTTCAATCCTATCTCCTTTTTCTACATATTTCATTTTACTTTTCATTCAAAAGTGGTCATCATCATCAGTATCAAAAAGAAAAAGCTTATGTTAATGTTGACAATGGAAGCTAAACCTCTTCAACTTGTTCCCTCTTCACACAACAACACAACTGGAACTGGTTTCATTCCGCTCTCTTCTCTTTTTCACTCATCACATGTTTTTGTTTTTATTATAAACTATAAATTGTGTTTTTTTGTGTAGGTGGTGGACCCCAGAAGAAGATTGAGAATGGTGAAGTTGATGAAGAGAAAAGGGTTGTTGTTGTAGTGAAAGAAGAGATAGAAAACAACCCTTTGATCACAGAAGCTCAAAGGCGTGAACTTGATCATCAAGTTTTTATTTTTAATCATTTTGCTTATAATCTTCCTCTTCCTTATTACCTTTTGCAATTTCCAAGTAATATGTCAGGTTTGTTGAACTTTCTTATCATACCCTTTTTAATTTTATAGGAAATAGTTAATGCATTTTCACTTTTTTGTTTTGTTGAGAAAGATTATATTTTGGGATTGAGTTTTTTTTTGGTTACAATTTTGGGATTGAGTTGATTAAGTTGTAACTTGTGTGAGTTTTGATTAATAAAGTACTCCTTTTTAAGTGTCATTTTTTAAGAAAATTTTGGTTCCTTTAGTAATTGTTGTTTTCAAATTTCAAAGTAGTATTAAATGTTGTTTTTTCAAAAATATGGTTCATGATTGAACATTGTAGCGTAATTTGATTCATGTAGCCGACCTCGCTCAAAGGATAAAATTTTGTTTTTGTTGTATTCATGCTTATATATATTGCTGAGAGAAAAATAAGTGAGTTGAGATGACTATTAATTACAGGTAATGTAGGAAATAGATGTAGGAAATAGATGAAGTTGTTAATGAAAAGTAGCAAAATTTAATAGTTTCATTGGTTTGTATAAACAACCTTAAAGTGACGGTTAAGAAAGGATCGGAAGAAGTAGTAGTAGTAGTAGTAGTTAAATCGCTCCTTTTTGTGTATTTTGACAAATAGCCGTTAATTGTGTTTAGTAGATGATTAACGAATTGTGACATTATATGTTAGCCATCCATTGAATGTAATTAACCATGAATTTTTTCTACGATGCCTATTTTAATCGTTGTCAAAGATTGTTGTTCCATTTTGTTGCAAAATGGTGTCAAAATAAAATAGGTCCTTAAGTATATTTATAACTTGTATAATTAATATTATTTTATTTGATAATTTAGTTCATCATGAATGCAATTTTCCTTTATGAATAAGTCATAAGGTATGTTTTTAGCTTATTATGGTTCTTTTGTGTGTATTATTGAACTTGTTAATTTTGATGAAATGAGTGTACATGTTTAAATGAATATAAAAAATAAATATATATTTACACAAATACATTTTTAACCTTAAAATTTGGTTATTAGAGGAAGAGGTGGTTTCTTGATTGATTCTGTCTTGGTATCAGTTTCATGTTTCTTTTTTGAATTAATTATTTGCTAGATTTTATTTTGTTTTGTCCGGGGTAAATGCTTAAAGGATTTACTAGTGAATTTTATTAGTGTAAGAGTCCATTTCAAATGTGTTGATGCTGAAAATATATCTTGTTTATGAAATTGCAAGACAATAACTGGTTCTCTTTTCCCTTTTTATCGGTACATTTCTTTCGATTGCAGAGTACGGTCGTCGCGGGTCTGATTATGTGACTATGGTGGATCAAGAACCACATAGGTGTAGAAGAACCGACGGAAAGAAATGGAGGTGCGGTAGGGACACAGTACCTAATCAGAAGTATTGTGAACGTCACATGCACAGAGGTCGAAATCGTTCAAGAAAGCTTGTGGAAACATCTCAACTTAACTCTCCTTTGCAAACAAAGCCTAGTGGTGGTGGCAAGTCACATGCAAAACTAGTCCCAAACATTAAATCTGCAGTTTCAAATCCAAACCCTTTGATTATTCATCACAATGGCGCATTCTCATACAATCCGTGGACCTTCTGCGTTGTAGATACTTCTTCTGTTTGTGATCAATCGAGACATGTCATAGATTATGGTGCGACACATGTCATAGATTATGGTGCGACTGCAGTGACAACTTTGGGAAGCACGACATCCGTTTCTTCGGATAGCAGAGTTCGTCTTAACGTATGCAAGCAAGATGAGCAGATCAAGAGGTGTATCGATGACAACATGAGTATTAAAAGTGGCGGGAAAGGAAGCATATCTTGTGAAAGTATTGGCATCTCTACTGGAATAGACTTTTCCCCAAAGAGTGTTCTTCAAGGTAATATTTGTTGAAACAAATTTGAGTGTTTTTTTCTTCTTCATGGGATTAGATGATTGCATAGGCGTGTTTTACCGTACACAAGATGTGAGTTTGTTTACCATAGACAAGCCATCCATAAAAAGGCTAGGGTGGTGGGGAGGCAGAGGCATCTAAGTGGTTGGCCTAGCATAGGGTGATGTCATTCAAGGGGGATGTCGGGGTGGATTTAAGTGAGGAGTATCTCAATGGGGAGGGTTTAGGGTGGAGAGAGATGGAGTGGCGGGGTGACGGGGGCGGCGGCTACGAAAATGGGGTGGTTGTGTATCGGCATCCCGTTTTCACGTATATATTAGTCGCCCCAGACTGAAGGAAAAAAAGTTAAATGTTTTTCGTTCTTAAAAAATATCATCCTATCAAGTTTGGTCTCGTGCAAAAAATTTCATCTATGTTTAGCCCCTCATTAGTGATTTAGTTAATCCAAAATAAAATAAATCCCCCTAAGCTGCAGCATTGTTTTTGGGTTTCTGTGGCCTAAGCCTCTTTGCTATGCTGTTTGAGGATAGTGTCTTGATCTCATGTTAAGTTCAAAGGAGCTATCTCCTCTAGTTTTAATCATTTGTTGGGGATATGTGCAATTTCAAGTAGTGTTGTTCAAAAGACACATTGGGGGATTTTCTTATATTGTTACTCATTTTAAGACTCATGATATTGGTAAGCACTGTTTGGTAGTACATTTTAATCCTTTTAATATAAGTTCCTTTTACCATTTTTACATATATTAAGAAAAGTAGGTGTTGAGATAATATTTATCACGCATATCTCAACGGTAGGTAATGCATTTAATGTGTCTATATCTTGTATAAATGTTCCTAAAATATCATTGTGTGTGAATGAATGTGTTTAACTTTGACTTCTCATCTCCAATGACAAATTACTAGTATCAATAATGATACATTTGAAAAATTAAAATAATTGCATATAGTAATTTGAAATGAGATTTATATTCAGGGACAAAATTGTTTCCAAAGGAAGCTTATATATAGTGATAGAGGTAGTATTGTTTATGAATCTCTTATTTGCATGTCAATGTTGTATTTTAGGGTCAACTTTTCATGACAAAGCTAATATGAGCTTTTTTGCTCATTTTCTGCTGTCATTTCAGTTTCTGGTTGCAATGATTCATACCTCAACAACAGAACCAGTATATTAGAACCTGAACCTGGTAGATGCCGAAGAACAGACGGTAAGAAGTGGCGATGCAAGAGCGCGGTTCTTCCTGGTCAGAAGTATTGTGCAACACACATGCATAGAGGTGCTAAAAGGCGTTTTACAAACCTCGAACCTCCTCCTGCCACCACTGTCATGACTACAACTACTGATATTAGTTCAGCTGTTACCATTGCTCGGTTGCCCTACCCTTCAGCCCCAACTGACGTTCTGAAAGAGAACTGTTGGTCTCCGAGCACAAAGCTTTCAATGTCGGTTCAAGAGAGTGAGCCCTTTGTTGATTGTAATGAGAAAAGTATTAGCAGCGCTGACGCTGATGATAGTAGTGCCACCATCACCGACACCATGAATGAGTGTAGCTATCTTTCTTTCTAAGTATTTGTGTTTAATTTCTTGTAACATGTTAGGTGTTTATATATGAATGAACTTTGTTAACCTATCTGCAAACTGAGATCAGTTTTGTGTGTAAATGTGTAATGGTCTAACACATTATCAATATGCGTTCATGAAGAATATATGAATCAAATTTTCTAAGTTGCATTTTTAGGTTTTTTTATGTGAAAATGAACCAATGTGCACATATTTGTCACTTTCAAAAGAAAAATGTCAAAAAAAAAAACTGAAAAATGGCTTCGCCCAGGCTCGAACTGGGGACCTTCAGTGTGTTAGACTGACGTGATAACCAACTACACCACGAAACCATTTGTGGTATTTTTCTCAATTCATTATGTTCGTATTTTATTTTTTGGCCTAAATAGAGTTCCTTGTTTACACTGCTGCATCAGAATTACTTCTATTATTAAACAGGGACATTCATACAAATACACATATTTTCAAAAGTGTTCTTCATTAAAACATGTTCCATTTGAGGATATTAAACTAGTTAAATTTGATGATTTTTTTTGTTATGCCAAAAAAGAAAGGAATATATTTTTTGCTTATATTTGAGGCTTTCGAGAGAGTAGATTGTCTTGTTTTGAATTTTGATTCCTTATATGCTCATTCATATCATTGTTTGTATGGTCTTGATGTTTTGGATGCTTATTTGTTCATTCCCATTATTTATTTATTTTTGTCACACCTTGTTTAGCTAACCAATTTCAACCTCTTATTTTGAATTTCAGTAATAATAATGTATCACTAACACCAGTACATTCTAATCTGGGTGAAGCTAGGAGTCTCCTTTGCTCAAGTTTGGTCATGGCTCTCACAAATTCAAAAGAAAATCAATACGACATGTTGTTTCTCACAGTTTAAATGGTAACTTCGGATCTGTTAGGATTGACTTTTTTAAACTTACCTACTAGCATAAATACTTGGAATATTATCAGAAGAGCTTATGAAAATAACTTTAAACTTATATCAAAACAGTTTGACCATTATTAACGCTCAATTAAACTATCTATCCAAACAGTCTTAGTTTAGAGCATGTTTTCTTCCACATTGTTCCTCCACAAAGTGAACAAACACATGAAAGCATAGCTTCACATACCAACACAAGATGTTATCGCAGAAAACTTATTTTCAAACATGCACTCAGTTAGCAAAAACTAACAAGGTCATAATCGTTGTAGTTTGGCATGATATCTTCATTTTATCTAAAAGCACAATAAAATTGTGCATTTTGAACACAATTAAATTACAAGCACATGTATGTTCCAACTTCAAAACTTCTTCTCAGTTATTATATTTGAAGAGTACTTGTTTTGTCTTGCATGAAGCATTTCTCCAGAAGCATTTAGACTACCAACATAGTCAATGGTAAAGATTCATTCATACAAACAGACAAAAGATCAAATGAATTTGGGAAACAGGCGCATTTGCTCGCTCCAAATTGCCCTGTGATATTATTTTCAACAATAGCAGTGTGCATGATTTCATTCCAAAGAACATTTTTTCTCAAATGCTTCCTGCTCTTTGCGGCATAAGTCGAATTCATTTGTATGGTAGTACATGCAACCGACGTAATCATCCATCTCCTTTGTGCACTTTTGGTGTAGATCCTTGAGACTACAAAACAAGCATTTAATTAAATATTATTTCGACATTCTTGAGGAGAAAATCAGCTGTGTAACAGATAATGCTTCAGACAAACAATGATAGAAGGCGATACATACTTGTCAGTAGGAGTGTTGAAAAAAAGTTCAACTGACCCGCATCAAAAACAACTAAACTATGACAGCAATACACAAACTAACAAGTATGTTCAATCTGGGAACTATCTGTCACAGTTTGGGTTAACAGTCTGACTCTGATACGGTTTTTGGTTTTTATTAATAGTCCTATTATTCATTTTGATTTGGTTTTTGGTTTTTTTAACAGTCCTGTCCTACTACTAGTTAATAAAAGCAATTAGGTACAGTTCGGTTCATAAAGAATCAACTCGGTTCGAAAAGTTACAATTTAGTTTTCTATATAGGTATTTCCCATTCGGTTCAGAAACACAGAACCAGTGCACCGAACCTTGGTTTAGTTTTCCTTCCTGACCTGAGCCATGAACAGCCTACTAAGCAGTCCTCTGAATTAAAACTCAATCGTAACATCAAATAAATCAACAACAACAACAACCAAGCCTTACCCCATTTAAAGTGGGTTGGCTACATGAATCAAATTAAGCCATAACATTCTATCAAAAACCATATTACGGTCCAACTCATTAGTCTCCCAAGTCTTTCCTGATAAATTATAAAAAAACATATTATGTAAATTAGAAAACAATTCTAATCATAAAAAACTGTATCTTTATACACACAAGTACCATTATGATGAAATTATATTTATTTGCCAGAGCTAACGTATCTAACAGTGATATGACAAAACACTTCCTTACCATAAAAAAAAAAGGAGAAATTAAGCTTTCCTCAAAGGGCAAGGAATCATCCAGTAAAAAAAAAATTAATAAGGTATTTGCATCTTTCAATATCTGAAAAACTAGGAGTATGGTAGTGGTGTGACCAGTGATAAAATAGGATCCATCAAAATATGGTACTTTTAAGTTAAGAAATGTTCTATTCTAAAAACAAAGTACCGACGGTTTAGTGATGACTTATTAGGATCCATGCATTTGGTGATAAGAGGTTGAAGTCAGCAATAAACAGGGATGACGGATCCACAAGATTATTAAATATGCAAACAACAAGAGTTGCTTCTGTTAGAAACAAGCAAGCATCCCATGCAGAGATATACTTCAATGAAATTTTTAAAAACTAATCTAATTGATACAAAATTTAGTGATGCCTTGTAAATATTTCTTGATTTACTGTTGATTGATTGGAAGAACTTATAAATTTTAAGTATTGATTATAGAGAAATAAAATAAAATTAATATTGATAGAATGACGACTAAAAAGGGCATTGATATTGATTTGTTTTTATTTAATATGGAAGAGCAAGAAGCATATATAATAATATATAGAAGACTTATGACTTTGTGTGATAAGAGTAAAACATGGTTTCTCAATATTCAAAACTGAGGACTCAAATTTAATATATAGGAAGAAGGAATGTTTACTAATGAGACAGTCCAGATATCCAAGACTATTTTTCTAGGTTCAGGTATAAACACGGCAATTAAAAGCAAATTCCAATTGTTTATAATGCAATAACTCTAATATCAACTGAATTATCACTATTCTACATATCCATTTATCAAGCAGACAATTAGAAGGAAACAAGAAAAAAGGGATGTGACATAATACACATTTTCATGAGAAATTGAATTTAAAGCAACTTACAAGTTATTATGTTGAATTTAAAGAAACTTACAAGACAACTCAATTTTTTTATTCCTCCAAGAAAATATAATGACGATAATAATTACAAAATATTGGATCACTAAACCACTTTTGCTTCCATATGTACTAAGTACCCTTTGAAGCAGATATGTTAGAATTAACATCGAGGGTTCATCATGAACTGAAAAATTCAAATAAGTGCACTCAAACAAAACTTACTATTGTAATTATTGTTAAGATATTTTTTCGACGCAACGACGCCATAATGTTCATTCATATATCACATATCCCTCACCAACTCATTACTCTCTAGATTTTTTTTAATAGTTTTTCTAGGTCTTCCTCTTTCTCTCGTGATTTGACTACCCTCCATTTGATCTACTCTCCTTATTACAGAATCTATAGGTCTTCTCCCTACATGCCCAAACCATCTAAGCCGAGTTTCCACCATGAACTAGGAATTATTAAGTTAGAATTGTTAGAACTATTCTGCACTCTAGTAAATTAAAAGCATGCCGAACCAATCAGTTTAAGATATGCCATTACGTATTAGTACTCAAAAAAGAACTGAAAGAAATTTCACCAGCAACAATAGAACATGCCGTTAATAAAGATTAAATTTTCGAGCATCCCTAATCAAGGTCTTAGTATCTACCTTGTTGTATCAATAAACAAATAAGCAAGCGCAATGCCAAGCAATTAGAAACAATTGCAGAATTTTGACACCATTCAGCTAGGTTCAAGAGAAAAAGGTTCTGCCAATATAATATTTTCAAATGCTCATTGAATGCCTAACTCAGCTAAGGTCCCAAACACAAACATTCATTTCAATAAATAGTCCAAATTTTTAAAATAAAAACAGAAGATCGGCTGACAAATACAGAAATGGTGCTCAAGTCTCTTAGTAATACAATTCTATCTTCGATCATATCACAATACATTGACATACAAATACAACCTACCCCAACTTATTGATAACATAATGCCCAGAGTCTTACATTAGATAAGATATGACCTGAAAAATGTGTTTATAAGTAGGAAACATCTCTTACCTTACAAGCCCGATTTTCTAGGTTTAAGTTTGGTCCAACCCAAAATCTAAATTGGTATCAAACTCGGAGTCTATCCAAGATCTATCGGATCACCTACTACTACTGAGCCACTCATGTTATACTCTAGATGACCAATTCTGGCCGTGAGGAGTGAGTGTTGAGAGTCTCATTGGATGAGATATGGTTGAAAATGTGTTCATTAGTAGGAATATTTGCCACCTTACAAGCCGGTTTTATAGGGTTAAGTCAGACTCAACCCAAATTCAAAGACATAACATAAATTAAGGGCCCGTTTGGATTGACTTATTTTTGAGCCTATGAAAAATAGTTTATGCAAATAAATAAGCTATTATGTTAACTCATAAATTCTCACAAACAAAAATTGTATTTTCATAAGCTGTTTTTTCATAAACTACCTTCACATGACAAACTTATAAATAATACATAAAAACTTATTTATTTGCATAATCTGTTTTGCATAAGCTAAAAAATAAGCCAATCCAAACGGACCCAATAAAACTAGTTTTGAGAAAACTCATTCCTACTCTAGTCACCTCTATTTTATTCAACCAAACAAACACATTGAAATCAACGAATCATTAACCACATAAACAAAATCAACAAAATTAAGCAAAGATAACATTTTAAATTAAAGAAGAAACTCACAGTCCAAGGACACAGCGAGTAACATCACGTCCCTTATCAAGGCACTTTTCAGGATTCTGATCTTTCTTCTTACATTTCAGAAACTCCAAATTCTCCGAATGACATCTTAGCCCAATGTGCTTCGAAGATGCCATCAACACCGCTGATGTTGGGATCGGGTTTCCAGCAGCATCTACAGCACTCGACATGTTCGATTAACTCCTTCACCTGAAAAAACACGAAACACCGAGAAAATTGTTATGTGATTTTCTGGTTGATTTTCTTGAGAAAATGAAGGAAAATGGAATGAAAGGGGAAAGGGGGAAAATTGAAAATTTGGGAAAATGGGTTATGAAAAATGAAATTGAAATTGAAAATGGAGAATGGATTAACTTGAATTGAATTGCAGTGTGGTGTGGGAAGGAAGATTGATGGTGAAGATTAGGGTAGTGTATGCAACTGATGTTATTTGTTTTTTGTTTACAAAGATAAAAAGTGATTATAGAAAGAATCGATTTTGACATTCTATAATTTTGAGATTTTTTTTTTTTTAAATACAAAGTTATTTGGTGGTTTTTTTTGTAATGGGGCCGTAGTCACTTTGGTCCCTGAATGTGTAGCAAGTAGTCATAATAATCCTTCAATGTATCAAAATTCTAAAATAGTCCCTGATTGTTCACTTTGTTAGTCAAAATAGTCCCTAACGCTTAAATAATCCCTTAATACTCACAATAACTCTTTTTATATAAGGACTAAAATGAAAATAAGTAAGTACGTATAAAGACTAATATGATAATAAGTAAGTCTATTGAAGGACTAATATGACAATATTAACGAAATATTTTAATATCAAGGACTATTTTGACTAACAAAATACACAATTAAGGACTATTTTGAAATTTCGATACATTGAGGGACTATTGTGACTATTCGTTCCTCGTTCAAAGACTAAAGTGACTATTTCCCCTTTTTTTTTAAGGAAGTTATTTGGTGGTTATTAAAAATTATTTTAAAATAAAAATTATTGATAATAATCTTTAAAAAAAAACTAGTCAAAACTTTTTAAAAATGATTTTTTAAATGATTATTGATAATAATTTTGTGTATGTGCGCTTTTGAAAAAAAATATAATAAATAGATGAAAACTTCTAGAAATGATTATTTTCTAAAAAAAAAAAGTTTTTTTCTCCACAATAAAAAATGTATCACCAACTTTGTTAACGACAATCTAATAGGAAATGTGTGAAATGTGGTTGTGTGATCTCTTCTCTCAACTATGCTTTTGTTTTTCATCTATAACACCGAACTTAAACTTAAAATATTTGTACCAAATTATAAACTGTTTTACAATATTAATGAAACATTAAATACTATTTTTCCAACTATATCCTCAACTATTTATTAATTTTTTTAATTTATCTTTCTACTAACATTAATGAAGAATAATTTTGAAGAATGACTTATAATTTATTTTTCCCATACAATATTAATTACACTTCTTAATTTAAGTTAAATGATCAAAATCTTTTATAATTTGAGATGGATGAAATATTATTTAAGACTTTAATACACACATAAAAAAAAGAGACTTATTGCACTATTGGTCCTCTTATTTTATCAAATTCATGAAAATAATCATCTCATTTTAAAATCCACGTTCTTAAAATATTATTTTTCTATTGAAACATTGAATCTTTTTACGGTAAAAAACAATTGCATTCAAGAAAAACACAAAAACGATACAAATAAAACTAGTTTGGTCTAAGGTATAAGGAGGCGGATATCTTAAATTTAAACTCAGATGAATGAATAAATATTAATTAATCCAACAACTAATTAGTAATATTTGCTAAAAAAAATACAAACCATATGAATGAAAGTGTATTGGGACATTCCCCATCCACAAACTAAAATAGCTCTAATGCTTAATGCTAATTGCTAAGTCAATCAAACACTCAAGCAACCAAACACACATGGAGTGCGGAATCTAAAAAACCATATTCCCAGGCCAATACCTAAATCCTAACAACCAAACCAAATTCATTCCTGCATGGTCTCTGACAATGTAGAAATGAGGATCACAGTCTTCCGGTCTGGCACGCAGGGACGAAGCCAAAAAAAGTCATTGAGGGTGGCGAAAATATAACACATGATAAATAACATCGACAATAACTAATTTTTACAATTTTATGATAATAAAAATGGAGGAACAAAATAATATTTTATTAAAATTTACCAAAAATATGAGGGTGTACTGTTGAATCGGATCCGTATTAGCATTCCCCATTTTTAGTGTTAAGAATTGTATAAAATTCTCTAAAAAAAATGTATAAAATATATTGAATGAAAAAGCCATGCAGCAAAAGCCAACAAAATACGTACCCCTCTGATATTTTTGTTGTGACTGTCTTTATATATTCTTTTCAATACAAACTACATATTGATTGAATATCTTGAGCTCTTATGGTTTGTGAGCAAGTCGGTTAGTGCAAGTAGAATTGTTTAAAGGGCGATCACTATATTTTTTTTTCTTATTGATATTGGGGGTGACATTGCATATATATTTAAGAGTACTACTGTATTATATGTTATAGGGGTGGCGACCACCCCATTTCCAATATACATAGCTCCGTCCCTGCTGGCACGGGTCCTAAAGTTTGGAAAGATTTGGTTTGAGCAAAGTCTGGTTTGATATGAATCGATCAGGTTTGGTTTCCACATTTGAAACGAAGTCACAGGTGCTGAAATAATTTGGATCTATACTTCTCATTTGTGGTTCAAAATGAGCAAACATTGCGACCCTTTGAAATTGGAATAATAGAGGGGCACATCATACCTTGATTTACATACATTCTAAAAGTATTTATAGTAGTAAGATTGTGAATTAATAAGACATGTTTTGCTGTAATCCAAAATCAAGAGTCTGGCTATCATATGAATTGGACACCACATGTAAGAAGTCGTCATAACAAGTATTGATTCTATTCGCAGACGCCCGTATGGTTTGCATTCTCTTTAATCCAAGGATGCTCCATTATCTTCTGAAGTGAGAGCCTTTTTGAAGAATCCTTTACCAGTAGCTGCACAAATTTACAAATAGCAGTAAGAAGAACAGCCTAATCATGGATATATAAATGTAGATAACTATAATGTAAAACAATCATACCTGACTTATCAGATTTTTGGCATTCTTAGAAACATGAGGGGTAGGAGGGAAGTTCAGATCAACATCTCTTATCCTGCACAAGTTTAAATACATTTACATTATATATATATATATATATATATATATATATATATATATTGGAAGCGATTTAGTTTACTATATATATGCAACTCTCATGCCCTTCACATTCCATACCTTTTGAAGGTATCTTCTTGACTCTCAGCCTCAAATGGAGGAGCACCATAGAGGAACTCATAACAAAGAATACCCAGAGTCCAGTTATCAACTGCATAATCATGACCTTTGTTTTCTACCATTTCAGGAGCTAAATAATCCAATGTTCCACACATTGTCTTTCTTTTTTTTACAGATTGTACAGACCAACCAAAGTCTGCAATCTTCAGACGACCCTGTAAACAAGCTATTATCAAATTAGTTGTACAAGTTCCCTCAAAATTCAAATATAATTGTATAATCAACCGGCTAAAACGAAATCCCAATTGATATCTACAAAAATCTACAATAAAGATTATAAAAAAGGATTGAAATGTACTGCAAAATGTTGTTTTATGCTTAATATCAGGAAAGGTTACTGAATTCTTTAGATTGTGCTACCATCATTGACAGAGCAAACAAAAATATATGTATTGTTAGCACTAGAAAAGGGCAATAAAATAGGCAAAAGAATAAAAAAATACCTCATGGTCAAGCAACAGATTTTCAGGCTTGATATCTCTGTGAATAACATGCTTCTCGTGACAATATGCCAATGCCTTTGTGAGGCTTAAAATGTACTAAAATTTTCAAATTTGAAATAAACAAATAGTTAGTATACTACAAAGATTTACTTCAAAAAACAATAAGCATAGAATGATAGAATATAACGTAATCCCTACTTAGAAATTCTTTGTAGTCCATATGACACTGCATTTTGTTACAAATTTAATTTTAGCATAACTGCTAAAATTATCATAGACATATCAATGGTATCATAACATGGATACTATCGCACACGGATACAGTCTACGAGAAACTGATCAAAAAATTAACAATCAAGATATGACATAGGCAAGATGCATTAACAAAAGCTCTCTCTCTCTCTCTCTCTATCTCTCTATCTATCTATCTCTCTCTGTGTGTGTGTGTGTGTGTAGTTTATAAAGCAACAGTTATGTTAATAACTTTCTCTTAAAACAACCTCTCAAAAAAAAACTTTCTCTAAAACAAACCATGACTTCTTTTCTCTCGCAACTTTTCTTTAAAGTCAAAACCAAACAAAATGACCTAACAAAATGCCTAGAACCAATGAAAATGTTCCTCCATAACTTAGATACAGTTAGGCATCCTCCAAAACAAGGCCAGGTCAAAGCAATGATAATAGTTTGTTAGAATGACATAAAAAGCAGGAAGGCATCTAATAGCTATGAAAAGGTAAGCAGGAAAGACAACCTTCATATTCCCATGTCATGAGTCATGACTCTAGTTAAAACAAAGTTCAAAACAGCATCATGATGATAATTCTTCAAAATAGGCATACACTCAATAAGCAAATAAAGGATTACCGTTGCAGCTTGTTTCTCAGAGAAATGACCTTTTTTGCGAAGCTCCTTGTATAGTTCACCATTATGAGCATATTCAAGAATCAAGAAAACACGCTCGGCATCATGAAACCAACCATAGAGACGCAAGATGTTTGGATGTTTAAGACTGATCTGTATCTCCATTTCCCTCCTCAGTTGGTGAAGAATGTTATACTTTTCTAGTTGTTCCTTAAAGATGACCTTCAATGCAATCACATATTTACTCTGAAAAAAAGATCAAATTTACTAAAGAATCTATTGGATGCCGCTAAATTTACCTGATCTACTCTCCTTAGTCCTTACTACAACATAATCTACATCTCTTCTCTCTATAGTCAAACCACCTAAACCGAATTTCAACCATCTTTTCTACAATAGATGTTACCCCCCCCCCCCCCCCCCCCCCCCCCAACACTCTATAGTCTCTATAATGTTGTCATCCATCATCATATCAAATCTCTACTACATTTAGTTGTTCATGACCAATTTGTACAATACAATAAAAACTTTCAGCAGTGAAAAAGGGGGGAAATTGAGTCAGTACCTTGACTTCTCTGGCAACATAGACTCTGCCGAATTTGCCTCTCCCGAGTGGCTTTCCGATCTCGAAGTCGTTGATCGACCATTCCTCCTCCCGTTTCTGATTTTGATCCATTTATGAGAATTTCTGAAATTTGAATCTGTTAGAAGGAGAAGGAGTCGTGCGAACCTGTTTGTAAATGTGACGGAGGCGCTCCGGACGTGGCTGGCGGAGGAGAATCGCACGAGAAAGAGATAGAGAGGGAAATGGTGGTTACTACTCAATTCTGCTTTTGTCTTTTTGAATTTCAAATAATGTTTCTCAACAAAACAACTAAATAAAAACACTGTAATAAATCAATTCTTTTAAAATTAAAATACGTTAACAAAATATTATATTTTTTTTAAAGGACATTAACAAAATATTTATAATAATAATAATAATCGGTTACATGTAAAAATTAAAATACTTGAAAAAAATATGTACATTGACATCTTCTTTTTTTTTTTTTTTAAAGATACATTGATATATCATTAAAATAATGACTATTTCTAGTCTCACCCCATATAATTCTAGTCTCATCAACATTACTTGGCATCCTAGGAATCAAGCCAGATTTAATAACCACTTTGTCAATTGGAAATCAGCCATTGCCATGATTATTGCTTCCACCTCTCTCTCTGGTTCTTATACTTCTCAAGCCTTTAACAATTCCATTGTTGATTTTACCATCCTTAAAGTTTTTAGTTGTAAGATTCGTCATCCTAAGGCTCCTCAAATTAGAGAAGTTTTTTGGTTTCCTCCTCACTCCAACTGGATCAAGTGTAACATTGATGAGCTTCATCCAGCAATTCAGCTTGTGGAGGTATTTTTAGAGATCACAACTCTGATGTAATTCTTTGCTTCGCTGAACCCCTTGGTATTTGTACAGCTTTTCAGGCTGAGCTCTGTGCTTTTATGAGAGCTGTGGAAATTATCTCTCAAAACCATTGGAACAACATTTGGATTGAAACTGATTCTTCTTTAGTTGTTCTTGCTTCCAAAAGTTCTAACCATGTTCCTTGGCATTTACGGAACCGTTGGAATAATGTGAAAGTCTTGCTGCTAAGCCTGCATTGTATTGTTTCGCATGTTTATAAAGAAGGTAACCAAATGGCTGACTCTTTGGCCACTCATGGTCTATATCTGAGTTCCATTTCTTTTTGGCATGATGTTCCTGACTTCATTAGACCTGCTTTTTTAGTAACAAAGAAGGTAGGACTAACTTTAGATTATTTTCTTTCAGGAAAAAGATCTATTGGGCATGTAATCAACCAACTAATTTATGGTTTTCTTGTTTGAGATCGTTACAATTGTTCATAATAGAAAGAAAAAAAATAATATGATTATTGCTTGAAATGAGGAAGAAAAGTTGCCTATACATTTTAAATTGCCCAAACCGTCATATTTACGTATTTGTGATTCGGAGAAGCCATTTATGTAACTAGAGAACTAGAGAAAAAAGTGATGAATTTTGTATACACAAGATGGAAACCAGACTTTTTGTCAACAAAGAAGAAGCAGATGGAAACAGGACCCACAAAGTTGGTACCCTTTATAGACGGTAATTTACTGCGGTGCACCTATGATTATGGTCATCTAAATATAAGATCCATACTAGGTCTATATATATACTCTCTCGTTTAGTACAAGCAGTACTTATATATGGACCGCCGCAACCGAATACCTTTTCTTAGAATATGTGACACTTGTTAATTTGATGTGACTGTGAAGTGAGTGAGTCCCAAGTAACAACAACATATAAATCATCATTTTCATGTCTTTAAGGAGAGTAAGCATGGATTCTGAAATGGAACATCTTAATCTGATGAACATTTCACCGTCCAACATATGAATCATCATTTCCCGATGGTTGGTTAGTTGAGCAACGACCCCGTCTCTCTAACCCCAACCACATTGACAAGGTAACCCTTCTTTTCTCTTAACAAGCATGCATGCATCTTTTCACTTCATAGTATTAACAAATATTACACCGTCAATAGATCATAATATAAAGACCTCAATATTGGTCTTTCACGAAGAGCAGAAGCAACAACGTCTGCGTTGGTTATTTGATCACAGTCAAGCATGAACGCTTCTTCAAGATGCTTGCAATTCTTAAACAAGTCGTAAACTAAACTGTTGTTGATGTAATAATGACCAGAGAGATTAACCTTGAGGAGTTTCAAAAGTGTCAAGGAAAGAGCCGCTACTCCAACAAGGAATCTGTTTGTGTGACTTATAAACTTTGTGGGGTAACTAAGGTCGAGTTCTTGAAGCAAAGGAAAACAGTCCGTAATGAGGCTGATGTCAGTGCTATAGATAGAACCAGTGTTGGAACAAGTGAGAGAGGTCAAAGTTGTAATCTTTTGGGAAAAAAACTCGTAAACCATTTGCAGGAATCACAAGTTGGTTGGAGAGATTGAGCGATGTGAGTTTTAATGGAAAACCCGATATTTGGATGAGAAGCTTGTTGTGGTCACCGTAGTAAGATGATATGTCAAGAGAGGTGAGGTTGGTGAACCTTGGAAGAGGCGAGGAAGGAAAGGGAGGGTTTGATTAGAGATAGTGAGAGAGAATTTGTGATGGTTTGTGAGGGAGAGTAATTGTTTTGAGAAGACGGAGAGAGAGACTTCAAGTAGTTGTGGTCGTCGCTGTCGGTGAGGAATTGGATGATAAGTTCCCAGCAATCATCCGGTAAATCAAAATCTATGGAAGAAAGCATCTGTTGTTGCAAAGAATTGCAAGAAATTTTCTGCCTTTTCATGGTGGAGGACTGGAGGATGTCGTTGTTACTGATGATATGATATCACATGCATGTGCCAAGCTAGGTTAGAAATAGGGTTTTTGGTTAGGTTAAAACGAAGGTTTAACTTCTTTTTATTATGAATGGTTTTGACGACAAATACAAATCAAATCAAATTGTTTTTATTTTTTTTAATTTTTTTTGGTTTTATTTGTCACTCTTCCGGTAACTAGATATTAGGTTTCTTCACTACAAAAAAAAAAGATATTAGGCTTCTTTGGGCTATTCTCAAGATCCTTTCAAATTCTTCTTAAAGCAAAGCTTCATGCCATCTATCAAAAACTTTTATAGGCTAAGCAACTGAACTGCCATGAGGTGATTTGCACCACAAACTCTCTTTAGTGTGTTGACGTCCTCAATGGTCAAACTTCAATATTCCACAAGTTTGTTACTTTTATCTAAAACATCAAAGATCTTCTTCGTAAGATTAAAATATCCGCATCGCTCATACTCTTTAGGATGAAAATTGTTTTGCTGATTTTCTTGCTATATGGGAACCCATGTCTCTCAAACCTTCTCAACACACGTCGTACTATATGGGAACTTGGGTGTAGTTTTCCTTGTTTTTCCTCTCTCGTCTCTTTAGCTTCGTATCCAAAAAAATAACGCGGAGGTAAAACTCACATGAAACAAGAGAGTATTGTTCTGGACTGACCCAAGATCCAAATTTATCATCAACTCATTGTCCACTAAGCAAAGGCCAATCCACCACAACTCTTCATCATCATCGAATCCTATCCAACTCGTAACGGCCCAACGAATAGTAACACCCTTCAACGACCATCAGATCTAAACATTGGTGAGGGTGTTGTTTGCAACTACCATTCCATCACCGTCCAACGACTCATGTCTGATCCTTATAAAAATCTTTCTTCAACACAATGCAAGGTACACAATTCTTTCCACCTGATATTTCTCACGCTTTGATGTTATACTGACTTGATTGTCGGAGTGTTTAGAAAGACCACCCCCAACATCCATCTCGACGAACGTTGTTCAAGCTTGAACAATCAATCTCGATCACATAAGATTAAG
Source organism: Medicago sativa (assembly GCF_051527215.1). Lineage (NCBI taxonomy): Eukaryota > Viridiplantae > Streptophyta > Magnoliopsida > Fabales > Fabaceae > Medicago > Medicago sativa. Next base: position 28,215,397 of record NC_140756.1, on the reverse strand, counting down.
ACTATTGCAAGTTCGAGTTTGAATATCAACATATCAAATATTTCTCCAGACTTTGATTGTTGCACTTAAGGGAAAATTTAAAATATATGAAAAATGATGGATTTTTTTATATGTTTATCGCATATCCGTTTATTTATGAGAATATAGAATATGATAGAAACATGATTCAATACATAGTTGTATACGAATAAGAGAGGAACATGATAAACATGTTTCGTTTTTTCTTTTTATTAAAAATAAACGACATTCATTCATTCAAATTGATAAAGTATAACACTACAACAAAAATATTTGATAAAGTATAATGATACAATACAAATTCTCTAAAAAACCAAAAGAATAAATCTGCTTTATAAAAAAAAAAATCTGCGAACAAAGTCACATCATCCATGTTAATATCGTAAAACGTCAAAGTACATAAGTCTATAAATATGACTTTATTCAAGTCTCCGAAATACTCATGTCTCCGGATATGCAATATTAACGACACCAAAGTTATTAATTGGATCGAAGCTGATTTGACAATTTAATCTAAATAAACTCTTGAACAAACAAGACGAGGAAGAATCATGTTCGTCCTTAAATCAAAAGATTATAGAGCATTCTTCCAATCTTTGTCTTATTGCAAGAAAACAATTTTACCATTCAGTCAACAGTTTTTTACTTAATGTAATAATCGAATTTAATCCTAATTTTTAATTTGAATCAAATCAAATTTAATCTAGTACTCCCTCCGTCCCGCAATAGATGACTCATTTGAAAATATGCAATTTTGACCTAACTTACTTTGACCGTATTTTTCTACTAATATACAAAGATAAATAATATCATATAAGATGCCGTTAGATTCGTCTCGATGAGTATTTTCAAAATATCAAATTTTCATAATTTTTTCTAATATATTATTCAAGATATTTAAGCTCAAAGTTATGCATTGGGATGCGTAATAAGGTCAACTCTGTCAAGTATTGTGGGACGGAGGGAGTACTTTTTTTATTGTTTTTGATGAATAATATAGTCCTACCTATTTTAAATTTAAAATCAAATCAATTCAAATCTTCAAATGAATGTTAACAAATCAAATAAAAAAATTAAATTCAATATTTTTTTGGTGATAATTTCTTATTCTGATTTTAATTTAACTTTCAAAAAATTAAAATTTGACCTTTATATTTATTCTTTTAAGTTTTAACTTAAATAAACATTGTCTCTCGTCTCTCACTCTCACCACTCACAGCCGCCACCATCCCAACAAACCGTATCTCTTTTGCTCCGCCTCCGTTACACCGCTGGCGGATAAGCATCGTCCATTTTCCCACCGTATCGTTGTCCTCTTCGTTCTGCAACTCAGATATTTTTGGTCTGATCTTTGCTCTCAGTTCGTTTCTTTTTTCTTTTTGATTTTCTTGTTCATTATAGAAAAAGCACTTGTCATGGTAAGTGCTTATGTAGAAACTATTTTTATAGAAAAAGTTAAAATAATAATCAATTGTTTTCGTGTAAGCTATAAGCTGTTTTCATAAACTATCTTGGACAACTTATGAAAATAAGTTGGAAATAGCTTATGAACAATGTCATAAGCTGTTTTCATAAGTTCTCGCAAACAGTCTCACAAAACTTATGTAAGTAGATAAGTTCAAATAAGTCAATCCAAACAAGCCCCTAGAAGTGACATTTATGACTGTTTGGAATTGGAATAACACATGAACATTTTATAGTGGTCGCAATTTAACGAAAAAAAAGTAGGTCGTTCCCACCAAAACACTCTATCCAAACATACCTTAAGATAATTGAACTAGTAATTAGTTTAGACAATTTGATTATGAAATTGAAGGATAAGCTGAATGTGGCTGGGAATGCTGCTAATGTGTATTGGAGGAAGAAGGGTTTTTGCAAATATGTTAATATGTATTATGAAAATTTCATTATCCAAACATGTTTTTAAATGGATCCTAATTTAGGATTTATCTTTGAAAGATTTTCAAAAGAAACACATCATTTGTTCTTGAACTTTTTATGATGTTGAGAATGTTTTCATCACAAAGATCAATTAAAATTTGCATGTATAAGCCTAATGAATTAACACTTGTGTAAGTTCATATTTTTTAGGCAAAACTTTAAATGTATATTGATTGCATTATTAATCAATATTTTGTTATGTAAATGTCTTTCTATATCTTTTATGGAAAACACATCACTGATCATTAATATGCTAAAACTCCATGAGTTAGTCTCTTAATCATAATGCATGATAGACATGAGATTTAGAACAAGAAAAATGTCAAAATATCATGATTTCGATAATACAATATATGTCATATTTTATTCTTACATATGTATTTCATGAATTGATTTTTGATGACTTATCTAAAAATCATATTCAATGTATTTCAATATGAATTGATCTAAAACGGGATTTACATATTTTGTTCCTAAACTAATATTGAACATGTTCTTGGCATGAATATTTTGTTTAATCGTTGTTGAACGTCTACCTTGTTGCACTTGCAAAATATGGAGACAAAAATAGAGACATAAACATCAATGACATACTAGTATATGTTTGTGCATAAATATGTTGCATGAATACTTCTCTTCAAATTCATCTTATGTGTTTAGAATCTATTTTAAGCATGAAAACTTGAAAGATAAGTACCTAAGAGAACTCGCACAAGCACACTTATAACACTCATTTATAAACTTTGTAATATTTGAAAATTGGTATGCAATGTTTTGTTATAAATAATTTGATGCTCTAAGAAATGCATGATAAAATCAATTCCAAAAATATATGACTTTAAACCTTAGTTGTTTGCATCAATTTTTATGATATCTAATTCTTAGCCTAAAATGTAACTATTTTTTCATTCATGCTCCTTTCATGGAGATATAATATTCATAAACTATTTTATAAATCAGATTTGATGATTAAAATTGTTTAATTATGCTTTAAGTTTTAAGAAGACATGTTTAAGAATGCATTTAATATGAATTAGTGTGTTCTAAATTCAAAAAGGAGCTAATGTTGTATAAAGTGAAATTTCTGAATAATATTCCTTAATTTTACATTTATTCCTTCTAAGATATCTTTATGAATGATAAATGATTAAACATCATTTCGACAAAATTCATCTGTCGGCATTCTTAATGAAATCATTGTAATATTCTTAAAATGCATTTCTAAATAAGTTCTTGTTGTAAAATGCAACTCGAACCATTCTTACCTTTAATGGTTCATCTAAACTTTGTTCCTAAGATGACATATCATGGTATGCCTTAGAATTGGATCATAAAAATACCTTAATTATAACATAACCGTATAAAATTTGATGATGTTCATAAATTTTGTTCTAGTTTCCTCATTAACATATTCCTTTCCTGAATCTTAAGTGATATATTTTGAAAATGGTTTTTTGCAAATATGTTAATATGTATTATGAAAATTTCATTCTCCAAACATGTTTTTAAATTGCTCAAAAAAAATAACTTAAACAAACATGCCTTGAATTTGAAACCATAATACCAACTTCATCGTCTCTCGTCTCTCACTATCACCACTCACAGCCGCCACCATCCCAACAAACCGTGTCTCTTTCGCTCCGCCTCCGCTACACCGCTGGCGGATAACCACCGTCCATTCTCCCACCGTATCGCTGTCCTCTTCGTTCTGCAACTCAGATATTTTTGGTCTGATATTTGCTCTCAGTTCGTTTTTTTTCTTTTCGATTTTCTTGTTCCATATAGAAAAAGCACTTGTCATGGTAAGTGCTTATGTAGAAGCTATTTTTATAGAAAAAGTTAAAATAATAATCAATTGTTTTCGTGTAAGGTATAAGTTGTTTTCATAAACTATCTTGGACAACTTATGAAAATAAGTTGGAAATAGCTTAATGACTGTTTGGAATTGGAATAACACATGAACATTTTATAATGGTCGCAATTTAAAGAAAAAAAACAGGTTGTTCCCACCAAAACACTCTATCCAAACATACCTTAAGATAATTGAACTAGTAATTAGTTTAGACAATTTGATTATGAAATTGAAGGATAAGCTGAATGTGGCTGGAAATGCTGCTAATGTGTATTGGAGGAAGAAGGGTTATGTGAATTGGTGGAGGAATTTAGATTCTGTGACTAGGAAGAAGTTGTTTAAAAGTTAAAACTATCAAAATGAATTTTGGCATGGTTTAAATTTTGGAACTTCTTACCATCTTTTGATTTCTTAATGGTATAAGATATGCATTTTATTGTTTTGGCCACCAAATGAAAATCAATAGAAGATATTAAGAATGGCATTGGTGGGTGGGATAGTGAGGGAAAATTGAATTTGATATTGATGGGATGCTTTATAGTTATAGTGTAAAAGTTAATGTCCGGCGGAATAACTTAACAAGTGCTTATCATTATGCTGTGGTATATATTTTCATTTTGTGACTCATTTTAGTAATTGTTCGTTACTCAACCAATTAAGTTAGAAGCCGTGTCTTTAGTTTGACTAGTCATTCACATATTTGTTGTGATACTTGCATTGTTTGTTGGGCTCATAGTTTAGAGCTTCTCTGCTTTGAAAATAAACTGATTTGTTTTCTGTCTCTCCATTTGATTATATTCTTTTTGAACCGTATGGTTTTAAATAACGGTCGCGGTTGAGGTCACGGTCAAGTTAAGGTTGTCGCGATTTCGGCTGTAACGGACGCTGCGATACAAATAATTGTTTTTGCGGTATGAATTAATCAAAATGTTTCACAAAAATTATTAAAACTATTTATATTATCACATAATAATGTATAATAACTTAGATTAATACTTTTTCCATAATTATAACACTCATTTATAAAATTTGTAATATTTGAAAATTGGTATGCAATGTTTTGTTATAAATAATTTGATGCTCTAAGAAATGCATGGTAAAATCAATTCCAAAAATATATGACTTTAAACCTTAGTTGTTTGCATCAATTTTTATGATATCTAATTCTTAGCCTAAAATGTAACTATTTTTTCATTCATGCTCCTTTCATGGAGATATAATATCCATAACCTATTTTATAAATCAGATTTGATGATTAAAATTGTTGAATTATGCTTTAAGTGTTAAGAAGACATGTTTAAGAATGCATTTAATATGAATTAGTGTGTTCTAAATTCAAAAAGGAGTTAATGTTGTATAAAGTGAAATTTCTGAATAATATTCCCTAATTTTACATTTATTCCTTCTAAGATATCTTTATGAATGATAAATGATTCAACATCATTTCGACAAAATTCATCTGTCGGCATTCTTAATGAAATCATTGTAATATTCTTAAAATTCATTTCTAAATAAGTTCTTGTTGTAAAATGCAACTTGAACCATTCTTACTTATGGTTCATCTAAACTTTGTTCCTAAGATGACATATAATGATATGCCTTAGAATTGGATCATAAAAATACCTTAATTATAACATAACCGTATAAAATTTGATGATGTTCATAAATTTTGTTCTAGTTTCCTCATTAACATATTCATTTCCTGAATCTTAAGTGATATATTTTGAAAATGGTTTTTGCAAATATGTTAATATGTATTATGAAAATTTCATTCTCTAAATATGTTTTTAAATTGCTCAAAAAAAAAAAACTTAAACAAACATGCCCTGAATTTGAAACCATAATACCAACTTCATCGTCTCTCGTCTCTCACTCTCACCACTCACAGCTGCCGCCATCCCAACAAACCGTATCTCTTTCGCTCCGCCTCCGCTACACCGCTGGCGGATAACCACCGTCCATTCTACCACCGTATCATTGACCTCTTCGTTCTGCAACTCAGGTAATTTTTGGTCTGATATTTGCTCTCAGTTCGTTTTTTTTTCTTTTCGATTTTCTTGTTCCATATAGAAAAAGCACTTGTCATGGTAAGTGCTTATGTTGAAGCTATTTTTATAGAAAAAATTAAAATAATAATCAATTGTTTTCGTGTAAGCTATAAGCTGTTTTCATAAACTATCTTGGACAACTTATGAAAATAAGTTGGAAATAGCTTATGAACAATGTCATAAACTGTTTTCATAAGTTCTCACAAACAATCTCACAAAACTTGTAAGTAGATAAGCTCAAATAAGTCAATCCAAACAAGCCCCTAAGAGTGACATTTATGACTGTTTGGAATTGGAATAACACATGAACATTTTATAGTGGTCGCAATTTAAAGAAAAAAAAGTAGGTTGTTCCCACCAAAACACTCTATCCAAACATACCTTAAGATAATTGAACTAGTAATTAGTTTAGACAATTTGATTATGAAATTGAAGGATAAGCTGAATGTGACTGGAAATGCTGCTAATGTGTATTGGAGGAAGAAGGGTTGTGTGAATTGGTGGAGGAATTTAGATTCTGTGTCTAGGAAGAAGTTGTTTAAAGGTTAAAACTATCAAAATGAATTTTGGCATGGTTTAAATTTTGGAACTTCTTACCATCTTTTGATTTCTTAATGGTATAAGATATGCATTTTATTGTTTTGGCCACCAAATGAAAATCAATAGAAGATATTAAGAATGGCATTGGTGGGTGGGATAGTGAGGGAAAATTGAATTTGATATTGATGGGATGCTTTATAGTTATAGTGTAAAAGTTAATGTCCGGCGGAATAACTTAACAAGTGCTTATCATTATGCTGTGGTATATATTTTCATTTTGTGACTCATTTTAGTAATTGTTCGTTACTCAACCAATTAAGTTAGAAGCCGTGTCTTTAGTTTGACTAGTCATTCACATATTTGTTGTGATACTTGCATTGTTTGTTGGGCTCATAGTTTAGAGCTTCTCTGCTTTGAAAATAAACTGATTTGTTTTTTGTCTCTCCATTTGATTATATTCTTTTTGAACCGTATGGTTTTAAATAACGGTCGCGGTTGAGGTCACGGTCAAGTTAAGGTTGTCGCGATTTCGGCTGTAACGGACGCTGCGATACAAATAATTGTTTTTGCGGTATGAATTAATCAAAATGTTTCACAAAAATTATTAAAACTATTTATATTATCACATAATAATGTATAATAACTTAGATTAATACTTTTTCCATAATTATAACACTCATTTATAAAATTTGTAATATTTGAAAATTGGTATGCAATGTTTTGTTATAAATAATTTGATGCTCTAAGAAATGCATGGTAAAATCAATTCCAAAAATATATGACTTTAAACCTTAGTTGTTTGCATCAATTTTTATGATATCTAATTCTTAGCCTAAAATGTAACTATTTTTTCATTCATGCTCCTTTCATGGAGATATAATATCCATAACCTATTTTATAAATCAGATTTGATGATTAAAATTGTTGAATTATGCTTTAAGTGTTAAGAAGACATGTTTAAGAATGCATTTAATATGAATTAGTGTGTTCTAAATTCAAAAAGGAGTTAATGTTGTATAAAGTGAAATTTCTGAATAATATTCCCTAATTTTACATTTATTCCTTCTAAGATATCTTTATGAATGATAAATGATTCAACATCATTTCGACAAAATTCATCTGTCGGCATTCTTAATGAAATCATTGTAATATTCTTAAAATTCATTTCTAAATAAGTTCTTGTTGTAAAATGCAACTTGAACCATTCTTACTTATGGTTCATCTAAACTTTGTTCCTAAGATGACATATAATGATATGCCTTAGAATTGGATCATAAAAATACCTTAATTATAACATAACCGTATAAAATTTGATGATGTTCATAAATTTTGTTCTAGTTTCCTCATTAACATATTCATTTCCTGAATCTTAAGTGATATATTTTGAAAATGGTTTTTGCAAATATGTTAATATGTATTATGAAAATTTCATTCTCTAAATATGTTTTTAAATTGCTCAAAAAAAAAAAACTTAAACAAACATGCCCTGAATTTGAAACCATAATACCAACTTCATCGTCTCTCGTCTCTCACTCTCACCACTCACAGCTGCCGCCATCCCAACAAACCGTATCTCTTTCGCTCCGCCTCCGCTACACCGCTGGCGGATAACCACCGTCCATTCTACCACCGTATCATTGACCTCTTCGTTCTGCAACTCAGGTAATTTTTGGTCTGATATTTGCTCTCAGTTCGTTTTTTTTTCTTTTCGATTTTCTTGTTCCATATAGAAAAAGCACTTGTCATGGTAAGTGCTTATGTTGAAGCTATTTTTATAGAAAAAATTAAAATAATAATCAATTGTTTTCGTGTAAGCTATAAGCTGTTTTCATAAACTATCTTGGACAACTTATGAAAATAAGTTGGAAATAGCTTATGAACAATGTCATAAACTGTTTTCATAAGTTCTCACAAACAATCTCACAAAACTTGTAAGTAGATAAGCTCAAATAAGTCAATCCAAACAAGCCCCTAAGAGTGACATTTATGACTGTTTGGAATTGGAATAACACATGAACATTTTATAGTGGTCGCAATTTAAAGAAAAAAAAGTAGGTTGTTCCCACCAAAACACTCTATCCAAACATACCTTAAGATAATTGAACTAGTAATTAGTTTAGACAATTTGATTATGAAATTGAAGGATAAGCTGAATGTGACTGGAAATGCTGCTAATGTGTATTGGAGGAAGAAGGGTTGTGTGAATTGGTGGAGGAATTTAGATTCTGTGTCTAGGAAGAAGTTGTTTAAAGGTTAAAACTATCAAAATGAATTTTGGCATGGTTTAAATTTTGGAACTTCTTACCATCTTTTGATTTCTTAATGGTATAAGATATGCATTTTATTGTTTTGGCCACCAAATGAAAATCAATAGAAGATATTAAGAATGGCATTGGTGGGTGGGATAGTGAGGGAAAATTGAATTTGATATTGATGGGATGCTTTATAGTTATAGTGTAAAAGTTAATGTCCGGCGGAATAACTTAACAAGTGCTTATCATTATGCTGTGGTATATATTTTCATTTTGTGACTCATTTTAGTAATTGTTCGTTACTCAACCAATTAAGTTAGAAGCCGTGTCTTTAGTTTGACTAGTCATTCACATATTTGTTGTGATACTTGCATTGTTTGTTGGGCTCATAGTTTAGAGCTTCTCTGCTTTGAAAATAAACTGATTTGTTTTTTGTCTCTCCATTTGATTATATTCTTTTTGAACCGTATGGTTTTAAATAACGGTCGCGGTTGAGGTCACGGTCAAGTTAAGGTTGTCGCGATTTCGGCTGTAACGGACGCTGCGATACAAATAATTGTTTTTGCGGTATGAATTAATCAAAATGTTTCACAAAAATTATTAAAACTATTTATATTATCACATAATAATGTATAATAACTTAGATTAATACTTTTTCCATAATTATAACACTCATTTATAAAATTTGTAATATTTGAAAATTGGTATGCAATGTTTTGTTATAAATAATTTGATGCTCTAAGAAATGCATGGTAAAATCAATTCCAAAAATATATGACTTTAAACCTTAGTTGTTTGCATCAATTTTTATGATATCTAATTCTTAGCCTAAAATGTAACTATTTTTTCATTCATGCTCCTTTCATGGAGATATAATATCCATAACCTATTTTATAAATCAGATTTGATGATTAAAATTGTTGAATTATGCTTTAAGTGTTAAGAAGACATGTTTAAGAATGCATTTAATATGAATTAGTGTGTTCTAAATTCAAAAAGGAGTTAATGTTGTATAAAGTGAAATTTCTGAATAATATTCCCTAATTTTACATTTATTCCTTCTAAGATATCTTTATGAATGATAAATGATTCAACATCATTTCGACAAAATTCATCTGTCGGCATTCTTAATGAAATCATTGTAATATTCTTAAAATTCATTTCTAAATAAGTTCTTGTTGTAAAATGCAACTTGAACCATTCTTACTTATGGTTCATCTAAACTTTGTTCCTAAGATGACATATAATGATATGCCTTAGAATTGGATCATAAAAATACCTTAATTATAACATAACCGTATAAAATTTGATGATGTTCATAAATTTTGTTCTAGTTTCCTCATTAACATATTCATTTCCTGAATCTTAAGTGATATATTTTGAAAATGGTTTTTGCAAATATGTTAATATGTATTATGAAAATTTCATTCTCTAAATATGTTTTTAAATTGCTCAAAAAAAAAAAACTTAAACAAACATGCCCTGAATTTGAAACCATAATACCAACTTCATCGTCTCTCGTCTCTCACTCTCACCACTCACAGCTGCCGCCATCCCAACAAACCGTATCTCTTTCGCTCCGCCTCCGCTACACCGCTGGCGGATAACCACCGTCCATTCTACCACCGTATCATTGACCTCTTCGTTCTGCAACTCAGGTAATTTTTGGTCTGATATTTGCTCTCAGTTCGTTTTTTTTTCTTTTCGATTTTCTTGTTCCATATAGAAAAAGCACTTGTCATGGTAAGTGCTTATGTTGAAGCTATTTTTATAGAAAAAATTAAAATAATAATCAATTGTTTTCGTGTAAGCTATAAGCTGTTTTCATAAACTATCTTGGACAACTTATGAAAATAAGTTGGAAATAGCTTATGAACAATGTCATAAACTGTTTTCATAAGTTCTCACAAACAATCTCACAAAACTTGTAAGTAGATAAGCTCAAATAAGTCAATCCAAACAAGCCCCTAAGAGTGACATTTATGACTGTTTGGAATTGGAATAACACATGAACATTTTATAGTGGTCGCAATTTAAAGAAAAAAAAGTAGGTTGTTCCCACCAAAACACTCTATCCAAACATACCTTAAGATAATTGAACTAGTAATTAGTTTAGACAATTTGATTATGAAATTGAAGGATAAGCTGAATGTGACTGGAAATGCTGCTAATGTGTATTGGAGGAAGAAGGGTTGTGTGAATTGGTGGAGGAATTTAGATTCTGTGTCTAGGAAGAAGTTGTTTAAAGGTTAAAACTATCAAAATGAATTTTGGCATGGTTTAAATTTTGGAACTTCTTACCATCTTTTGATTTCTTAATGGTATAAGATATGCATTTTATTGTTTTGGCCACCAAATGAAAATCAATAGAAGATATTAAGAATGGCATTGGTGGGTGGGATAGTGAGGGAAAATTGAATTTGATATTGATGGGATGCTTTATAGTTATAGTGTAAAAGTTAATGTCCGGCGGAATAACTTAACAAGTGCTTATCATTATGCTGTGGTATATATTTTCATTTTGTGACTCATTTTAGTAATTGTTCGTTACTCAACCAATTAAGTTAGAAGCCGTGTCTTTAGTTTGACTAGTCATTCACATATTTGTTGTGATACTTGCATTGGTTGTTGGGCTCATAGTTTAGAGCTTCTCTGCTTTGAAAATAAACTGATTTGTTTTTTGTCTCTCCATTTGATTATATTCTTTTTGAACCGTATGGTTTTAAATAACGGTCGCGGTTGAGGTCACGGTCAAGTTAAGGTTGTCGCGATTTCGGCTGTAACGGACGCTGCGATACAAATAATTGTTTTTGCGGTATGAATTAATCAAAATGTTTCACAAAAATTATTAAAACTATTTATATTATCACATAATAATGTATAATAACTTAGATTAATACTTTTTCCATAATTATAACACTCATTTATAAAATTTGTAATATTTGAAAATTGGTATGCAATGTTTTGTTATAAATAATTTGATGCTCTAAGAAATGCATGGTAAAATCAATTCCAAAAATATATGACTTTAAACCTTAGTTGTTTGCATCAATTTTTATGATATCTAATTCTTAGCCTAAAATGTAACTATTTTTTCATTCATGCTCCTTTCATGGAGATATAATATCCATAACCTATTTTATAAATCAGATTTGATGATTAAAATTGTTGAATTATGCTTTAAGTGTTAAGAAGACATGTTTAAGAATGCATTTAATATGAATTAGTGTGTTCTAAATTCAAAAAGGAGTTAATGTTGTATAAAGTGAAATTTCTGAATAATATTCCCTAATTTTACATTTATTCCTTCTAAGATATCTTTATGAATGATAAATGATTCAACATCATTTCGACAAAATTCATCTGTCGGCATTCTTAATGAAATCATTGTAATATTCTTAAAATTCATTTCTAAATAAGTTCTTGTTGTAAAATGCAACTTGAACCATTCTTACTTATGGTTCATCTAAACTTTGTTCCTAAGATGACATATAATGATATGCCTTAGAATTGGATCATAAAAATACCTTAATTATAACATAACCGTATAAAATTTGATGATGTTCATAAATTTTGTTCTAGTTTCCTCATTAACATATTCATTTCCTGAATCTTAAGTGATATATTTTGAAAATGGTTTTTGCAAATATGTTAATATGTATTATGAAAATTTCATTCTCTAAATATGTTTTTAAATTGCTCAAAAAAAAAAAACTTAAACAAACATGCCCTGAATTTGAAACCATAATACCAACTTCATCGTCTCTCGTCTCTCACTCTCACCACTCACAGCTGCCGCCATCCCAACAAACCGTATCTCTTTCGCTCCGCCTCCGCTACACCGCTGGCGGATAACCACCGTCCATTCTACCACCGTATCATTGACCTCTTCGTTCTGCAACTCAGGTAATTTTTGGTCTGATATTTGCTCTCAGTTCGTTTTTTTTTCTTTTCGATTTTCTTGTTCCATATAGAAAAAGCACTTGTCATGGTAAGTGCTTATGTTGAAGCTATTTTTATAGAAAAAATTAAAATAATAATCAATTGTTTTCGTGTAAGCTATAAGCTGTTTTCATAAACTATCTTGGACAACTTATGAAAATAAGTTGGAAATAGCTTATGAACAATGTCATAAACTGTTTTCATAAGTTCTCACAAACAATCTCACAAAACTTGTAAGTAGATAAGCTCAAATAAGTCAATCCAAACAAGCCCCTAAGAGTGACATTTATGACTGTTTGGAATTGGAATAACACATGAACATTTTATAGTGGTCGCAATTTAAAGAAAAAAAAGTAGGTTGTTCCCACCAAAACACTCTATCCAAACATACCTTAAGATAATTGAACTAGTAATTAGTTTAGACAATTTGATTATGAAATTGAAGGATAAGCTGAATGTGACTGGAAATGCTGCTAATGTGTATTGGAGGAAGAAGGGTTGTGTGAATTGGTGGAGGAATTTAGATTTTGTGTCTAGGAAGAAGTTGTTTAAAGGTTAAAACTATCAAAATGAATTTTGGCATGGTTTAAATTTTGGAACTTCTTACCATCTTTTGATTTCTTAATGGTATAAGATATGCATTTTATTGTTTTGGCCACCAAATGAAAATCAATAGAAGATATTAAGAATGGCATTGGTAGGTGGGATAGTGAGGGAAAATTGAATTTGATATTGATGGGATGCTTTATAGTTATAGTGTAAAAGTTAATGTCCGACGAAATAACTTAACAAGTGCTTATCATTATGATGTGGTATATATTTTCATTTTGTGACTCATTTTAGTAATTGTCTGTTACTCAACCAATTAAGTCAGAAGCCATGTCTTTAGTTTGACTAGTCATTCACATATTTGTTGTGATACTTGCATTGTTTGTTGGGCTCATAGTTTAGAGCTTCTCTGCTTTGAGAATAAACTGATTTGTTTTCGGTCTCTCCGATTATATTCTTTTTGAACCGTAAGGTTTTAAATAACGGTCGCGGTTGCGGTCGCGGTCAAGTTAAGGCTGTCGCGATTTCGGCTGTAACGGACGCTGCGATACAAATAATTGTTTTTGCGGTGTGAATTAATCAAAATGTTTCATAAAACTTATTAAAACTATTTATATTATCAAATAATAATGTATAATAACTTAGATTAATACTTTTTCCGTAATTATAACACTCATTTATAAACTTTGTAATATTTGAAAATTGGTATGCAATGTTTTGTTATAAATAATTTGATGCTCTAAGAAATGCATGATAAAATCAATTCCAAAAATATATGACTTTAAACCTTAGTTGTTTGCATCAATTTTTATGATATCTAATTCTTAGCCTAAAATGTAACTATTTTTTCATTCATGCTCCTTTCATGGAGATATAATATCCATAACCTATTTTATAAATCAGATTTGATGATTAAAATTGTTGAATTATGCTTTAAGTTTTAAGAAGACATGTTTAAGAATGCCTTTAATATGGATTAGTGTGTTCTAAATTCAAAAAGGAGCTAATGTTGTATAAAGTGAAATTTCTGAATAATATTCCCTAATTTTACATTTATTTCTTCTAAGATATCTTTATGAATGATAAATGATTCAACATCATTTCGACAAAATTCATCTGTCGGCATTCTTAATGAAATTATTGTAATATTCTTAAAATGCATTTCTAAATAAGTTCTTGTTGTAAAATGCAACTTGAACCATTCTTACTTATGGTTCATCTAAACTTTGTTCCTAAGATGACATATCATGATATGCCTTAGAATTGGATCATAAAAATACTTTAATTATAACATAACCGTATAAAATTTGTTGATGTTCATAAATTTTGTTCTAGTTTACTCATTAACATATCCATTTCCTGATTCTTAAGTGATATATTTTGAAAATGGTTTTTGCAAATATGTTAATATGTATTATGAAAATTTCATTATCCAAACATGTTTTTAAATGGATCCTAATTTAGGATTTATCTTTGAAAGATTTTCAAAAGAAACACATCATTTGTTCTTGAACTTTTTATGATGTTGAGAATGTTTTCATCACAAAGATCAATTAAAATTTGCATGTATAAGCCTAATGAATTAACACTTGTGTAAGTTCATATTTTTTAGGCAAAACTTTAAATGTATATTGATTGCATTATTAATCAATATTTTGTTATGTAAATGTCTTTCTATATCTTTTATAGAAAACACATCACTGATCATTAATATGCTAAAACTCCATGAGTTAGTCTCTTAATCGTAATGCATGATAGACATGAGATTTAGAACAAGAAAAATGTCAAAATATCATGATTTCGATAATACAATATATGTCATATTTTATTCTTACATATGTATTTTCATGAATTGATTTTTGATGACTTATCTAAAAATCATATTCAATGTATTTCAATATGAATTGATCTAAAAAGGGATTTACATATTTTGTTCCTAAACTAATATTGAACATGTTCTTGGCATGAATATTTTGTTTAATCGTTGTTGAACGTCTACCTTGTTGCACTTGCAAAATTTGGAGACAAAAATAGAGACATAAACATCAATGACATACTAGTATATGTTTGTGCATAAATATGTTGCATGAATACTTCTCTTCAAATTCATCTTATGTGTTTAGAATCTATTTTAAGCATGAAAACTTGAAAGATAAGTACCTAAGAGAACTCGCACAAGCACACTTACAGATAAGTTTAAACACATACTTGATTATGAACATGAGTGTTTTCCAAATTCTAAATACATGTCGTTGATTTCTATTATAATGAGAAAATCATATTGCATATTCATTTAAAGATGTTTACCTATTGAAAATATTTAGAAAAATCTTCAACATGAAAATCTTTGAAGAGAGAAATATTTTTGACATTGTGTCAAATGACTCTGATTTCATCGCTTCCACTAATGAATTATTTTCTCTCGTTTTAAAAAATTGTTGAAAATGATCAATTGATCATAATTGTCATTATTCAAATGATAAATTGAAATGCATATTAATCATGATACATGCTTGATTATGTTTGATAAGAGAATATGACTTCGCAAGAAAACATGATTCTTATGTGCAATATATTTTTGTTGTTTCTTCCCACATCTGTGCTTCATTTTTTTTTATATATCATACTCAATATTTTTTGATAGATGCCAAAAGGGGGAGAGATATATGTGATGAGAGAATAACATAGGATGGGGAGAAAAATCCAATATGGATTTGATCAAAATGAAGAATGTAAAGAATTAACCTTTTGCATATGTTTTGGGGGAGTTTAATTAGAATGATAAGAATTAAACTCTTGCACGTGTTTAGGGGGAGCTTAATTTCATATCTATGAACATTCTTACATTTTTTATTATACACATCTATAAAACTTAAGACTTATTCAAAATGTTTGTCATCATCAAAAAGGGAGAGATTGTTGAAACAAAAATCTTTTTTATGAATGTTTTAATTATAACAAACCTTATGGAATAAACACTAAGTTTTATGAATGGTGATCTACTGATATTTGCACTTAACTCTTTTCTCAAAAGTTGACAAGAAAGAAGTCTCTTACAAGTGCATATATATATACTCATTGGAAGAATACCAAAACAGTCAGAAGCTCAAAGAAGATATAAAAAGAATATTGTTTGAATCAAATAAGTGTTGATTGAAGATTTTACAAGAAGATAAATTTTATGATCAGTTGACACATCCTCGTCACCACATGGTTTTCATCAAAGCCTTAAATATTCGAGGAATAAATGATTAAAATTTGAAAGGAATTATCTTCAAATAGCTTCTAAAAAGAGTTTAAGGAAAAGGTACAAAAGTTTCAATCAAAAGAATGATTGAATGTACCTTCATGATTACATGCATGCCTAAACTAAAACATCTCAAAGATACTCAATGGAAAGAAACATTGTGTGCAATCACCAACATGAACTATGAGATAAATTACATCATCAACAAAATAATTAAAGGTTAATTAATCGAGTATGTATTGCCATCCAATATAGAAGAGAACATTATCGACTCCGATGAAAGAATGTTCTCATGATGAGGATGCATATTACACTAGAAATTATTCTCATCATTTCATCAAAATGATTAGAATAAGCTTTTAAAGAGAAATCAATTCATGAATGAATTGCTTATTAAGCCATTCATTTATGATATTGATCGGAGAATGATCAAAGAAGAAAATTCATGATCATATGCTTTGAAATTCTATCATAAAATACTTTTGATGGTCCAAGAATCCTCTATCACTATTCACGATATGATTTGGAGAACAGAAATCAATCAAAGGAATTTTGACTTTGAGAAAGGTTTCTCATGTTCCTACAAATATCATTTTGGTCATACAAAGTGAAGAAAACATCCTCATTTGATGTTTTAAAAGATAACAAAAATATTACAACTATTATTTTGTTATCTACTAGTGTGTTTTGTGAGAAATGTTTCACGAGAATGTTCTTGTTAAAGAGAAGAACATTCTAAGATTACAAGTGAAGTTGAAAACGTCTTTCTCAAAGCAAATAAGCAAAAGGACATAAATGAACTTTGTGGTACAAATCCAAGAACAAAATATTCCCTATGTCTCACCAAAAGAAGATACTTTGATATATGACATAAATGGAAAGAATATCACATGATTACATAAAAGCTTTGCATTTAAAGAAATATTGAAAAAGCACGTGCCTTAAAGAAAGAAGAAAAATAGTTTTACAAAGAAAGAATGTTCTTGAGAACATTCTGGTAAAACTACAAAGGGATAAGGATGATGTCATTATGCCCCATCCATTTAACACAAGATCACAACTAGATTATTACATCATGTGTTCTTAAAGAAAGAAGAAAAATTGTTTTACAAAGAAAGAATGTTCTTGAGAACATTCTGGTAAAACTACAAAGATATAAGGATGACATCATTATGTTCCATCCATTTGCAACTAATCATAGCTGTATTATTACAACCTCACGTGGATTGTCTCAAAAGACTTGGAAAGAAGAGAATGTTCTTCAGAACATTTTGCACTTGGAATAACACAATTTTTGCAACCTTGTGCATCAAGCAACAAAGCAAATGCACATGGGTTGTTTTGGAACGTACAAACAACAGTTGTATGTTTATGTATATTTCAAGTGAGCTTCAAAGACTTCAGCCATCTATAAATATAGCAACATATCAAGGTAATTGGCAAGAGCTTACAATACAAAAGAATTCAATCTCTCTCTCACGTGAATATTTTTCATAATTCATATTCAATGTCATTCAATATGAATATTTTTTCTGGTCCCTTTATTACTTTATTTATTTCAGTCATATATTCCAGAATTCTCTAGTCCTTTTATTTACTTTATTTTAAATATACAATCTAGAGTTCTCTGATCCTTTTATTTTTAATTAACAAATATTTTTATTTGTTTAACTCTTACCAAGAACTTTCTTGAGTATATAAACTTATTTAAGTTTCAGGAATAATTTTTAAAAGGGCCACAATTCAAACCCCCTTTCCACTATCACCTTCATCATTGTTGTTTCCACTTCCTCCAAAGACATAATCAAATAATCCAGAACTTTTTGGTGGTTCTATTTTTGGTAGTCATATGACGAATTTGTTGAAGAGTCATGGTGGTAATTCACCAACAAAATCACAATCACAACAACATATACAATCAAAGTTCGAACATCAAAGTCCCAATTTTTTCTCTAAAGTTTCATCTAGTATTTGTTACCTAAATACTCAAATTAAGAGTGTCAATTTAAAATTACCTTGAACTTAATAAATAAGATATTTTTTTTGTGGGGTCCGGGATTTGAACCTCAGACCTTGCATATATTATGCATTATCCCTACCAACTGATCTAAACTCACGGGGATACTTAATAAATAAGGGCTTAAATATGCAATTCGTCCCTGTAATTTGAGCGCGTTTTGATTTTCGTACTTGTAAAAAAAAAAACATCCCTGCAAAATTTTTCCACGTGGCAGTCCACGTCATTAAAAAATTTTAATTTCTGAAAATAATTTTTAAAATTAAAAAAACTGAAAATAAATTAAAAAATCATAAAAAATTCCAATTTTTTTTTAAATGTGAAGAAAAAAAAATTGAAAATTAGTTTTTTTTTTTAAATATGGAAATAAATGTTTGAAAAATAGAATTAAAAATTATATAATCTCAAAATTTTTGAAAATATAATTTTCAGTATTTTCGAAAAAAAATGTAATATATAATTTTCAAAAATTTAATTTTTAGTTTTTTTCCGATTTTTTTTCAAATTTTTTTTATTTATGATTTTTAAATTTTTTTATTTTAAAAAAGAATTTTTAGAATTTTAAAAAAATATTTTTTTTAATTATGTGGCATGCGATATGCCACGTGGCAAAAGTTGCACAGTCAGCAACTGCCATGCGGTCAAAACCATGCCAAATCATAATTGAAATGAGGTCATGGACCTTTTTAAAACAAATTTTTTTTGCAGGGATGTTTTTAATTTTTTTTTTACAAGGACGAAAATCAAAACGGCGTCTAAATTACAGAGGCGAATTGCATATTTAAGCCATAAATAAGAGATGAATGCACACTTTTTTTGTTTGAGTTTAATAAATAAATATATGAATAAACAAATAAACCATCTAAAAGTAATTATTAATTATTATTATTATTATTATTAATTTATTATTATTGAATGAAGAGTGAAGGAAGCTGCGCATACGTGTGTAATTCACTCAAAAAAAAAAAAAAAAACACAACAAAATCGCAAATCGCAAACGGCAAGCAGCAGGAACAAACTGAAATCGCAAAGAGAGTGAAGCAAGAAACGGCAACACCAGAATCGCAAATCGCAAGCAGGAAGAGAAGTAAGTAATTGATTTGTGTAAAAAAGATAAGATTCAGATTCCTTCTTCTTCTCCTGTTTTTTAATATGAGATTCGATTTCTTTTCTCCTGTCCGTAACGGCCGCAAAGGCGATTTTCCTGTGATTTTCCTGTGATTTTTCTGGTTGATTTTCTCGAGAAAATGAGGGAAAATTAAATGAAAGGGGAAAGGGGGAAAATTGAAAATTTGGGAAAATGGAGAATGGATTAACTTGAATTGAATTGCAGTGTGTGGTTGATCGGTGTAGGAAAGAAGAGCGATGGTGAAGATTAGGGTAGTGTATGTGTATGCAGCTGAGGTTATTTGATTTTGGTCTAAATGTTGGAACTAGAAGTGATATTGATTTTTTTTTTTTATTGACAAAGATAAAAAATTGATTTTGACATTCTCTAATTTTGAGATTTTTTATAAAATATATTTTGTGTTGGTTTACCTTATTAAAAATTATTTGAAACAAAAGGAATACAAATTATTTGAAACAAGTTTTTCCTATTTTTTTAAGGGATGATATGCACTTTTTAAGATTCGTGAATTTAGCTCAATTGGTAGGAACATTACATTATATATATAAAAGAAAGATTATATATATAAAGGGTCAGGATTCATGCCTTGAACATTCACTTACTCACTTTAAGAGATGAATTTTTACCCAATAAACTACTTAAAAAAAAAAAAAAAAACTTTTGTCCCTACCAAAAATGAAATCCTCCTAAATTTAAGTTAGTTTAGTCTTAAACTTTTAAATTTATGAATGATTTTTCGCAAAGATGACTAGAACATTATAAAAGTTCTTTTAAAAAATGGATGAAATCTTCTAAATCTGATCAATGGTGGGAAGTATCATCAGGTTTTGCTCATGACTAGTTTAACAAGAAATACTAAAAACATGGATGTAGTGAGATCTCTTCTCTCAACTACACTTTTTTCATCTTCAAGACTCAAACTCAATTTATTTAACATCCTAAGTCAATCAAGTCTTAAGCAACCAAACACACATGGAGTGCGGAATCTAAAAAAGCATTACCAAGTCAACATCTAAATCCTAACAACCAACCCAAATTCCTCCTTGCATGTTCTTTAGGATCACAATCTTTAATTTTATCCAACTGTGAATCATATTTTTGACTTTGAAGACACGGTTACAGTAGGCAATATTTTGGTCTCGCCCGTGTTCTTGTGTTTGAACAGATTTGATCCAATTTTGTTTGGTTTGAGCAAAGTCTGGTCTGATACGATCTGATCATGTTTGTTTTCGACATTGGAAAAGAAGTCACAGGAGGTGAAATAAATTGAACCTAACTTCTCATTTGTGGTTCAACATGAGCAAACATAGTGATCATTTGAAATTGGAATGATAGAGGGGCACATCTTACCTTGATTTACATACATTCTAAAAGTATTTATAGTAGTCAGATTGTGAATTAATATGAAATGTTTTGCTGTAATCCAAAATCAAGAGTCTGACTATCATATGAATTGGACACCACATGTAAAAAGTCGTCGTAACAAGTAACGATACTACTCGCAGACACCCGTATGGTTTGCATTCTCTTTTATCCAAGGATGCTCCATTATCTTCTGAAGTGAGAGCCTTTTTGAAGAATCTTTTACCAGTAGCTGCACAAATTTACATGTAGCAGTAAGAAGAACAGCCTAATCATGGATATGTAAATGTAGATAGATATAATGTAAAACAATCATACCCGACTTATCAGATTTTTGGCATTTTTAGAAACATGAGGGGTAGGAGGGAAGTTCAGATCAACATCTCTTATCCTACACAAGTTTAAATACATTACATTACATATATACATAGGAAGCGATTTAGTTTACTATATGTGTGTGTGTGCGCGCGCGCGCACGCCATAAAGGAACTCATTCCATACCTTTTGAAGGCATCTTCTTGACTCTCAGCCTCAAATGGAGGAGCACCATAGAGGAACTCATAACAAAGAATACCCAGAGTCCAGTTATCAACTGCATAATCATGACCTTTGTTTTCTACCATTTCAGGAGCTAAATAATCCAATGTTCCACACATTGTCTTTCTTTTTTTTACAGATTGTACAGACCAACCAAAGTCTGCAATCTTCAGACGACCCTGTAAACAAGCTATTATCAAATTAGTTGTACAAGTTCCCTCAAAATTCAAATATAATTGTATAATCAACCGGCTAAAACGAAATCCCAATTGATATCTACAAAAATCTACAATAAAGATTATAAAAAAGGATTGAAATGTACTGCAAAATTATTAATTATAAGGAAGCTGCGCATATTATTCACTCAAAAAAAAAAAAAAAAAACACAACAAAATCGCAAATCGCAAACGGCAAGCAGCAGGAACAAACTGAAATCGCAAACCTGAACAAAGAGAGTGAAGCAAGAAACGGCAACACCAGAATCGCAAATCGCAAGCAGGAAGAGAAGTAAGTAATTGATTTGTGTAAAAAAGATAAGATTCAGATTCCTTCTTCTTCTCCTGTTTTTTAATATGAGATTCGATTCCTTTTCTCCTGTTCGTTCAAATTTCTGAATTTTCAAGTCTGTAACGGATCTTGATACTGAGGAAAAATACAAGTAAATGAGGTCAATGAGGCCGTAATTCTAAAACTTTCATATTGTGGCCGCAATTGCTGTTGGGACCACAATATTGAACTGCCATTGGAGGCTCCTCTATAATTCTCATAGTTATGTGTTTATGTTTCTTTTTATTATAAATTGCGTGCGACTAATCTCTGGTTGGTTAGGCAGTTTAGAAATCTGTAAAATAGGTGATTGAGGAATTACACAAATTTGTATGAAAAACAAGGATACAGTCAGTTTTGTCAAATTTGGTTTCTCTAATGACAAGTGATACAGTCTAATCTGGCTTTATGTACTGTTTAGTTGCTTTTGGACCATGGTTGTGTTAATTATATTCTATTTCAATCATTAAATCAAGCCATGTTTTTTTTTTCCATGTTCTACAGTGTAGTTTGTGTTTGTACGGCGTAAACTAAGTCTATCTTTTTTATTTTTTCTACTTAGTTCTCAACGATGGTTACTGACGTAACTAAAAAGCCTAAAGGTTCAGCACCCATAGCAGCGCCACCTCGCAAAATCAATGTGCCGAAGTTTGCAGAATCCCGTGCCCCTGAGCTTCAAAGCCTTCAACGTATCGTTGAAAATAGATTAAGCAATGATTATAAGTCTCAAAGGAACAAGAGAAGAAGAACAACATCATTTAATGACCAAATTGCAAGAAAGGGGCACAGGAGAAAGAGGCAAAAACTAGGAAAAGTTGATAAAGTCAATGCTGAATCAGTTTTGAAGGACAAAATAACACAGCTTCCTCGACATGTTCGTCGAAGATATGAACTCAAGAGTAACCCTGAGAATGGGTTTTGCTCTTCTGGGGATGGAACCAAGAGACTGAGAACGCATGTTTGGCATGCAAAACGATTTTCCATGACCAAGTTGTGGGGTTACCACCTTCCTCTGGGTCTTCAAGGAAGGTAGGTCTTTGTTGATTACATTATTTAGGGTTGATTTACTTTGTTGAGATGTATTTGAACTGGATTATGGTAACCTAATGCTACAAGTATCCATATGTTTTAAAGTTTTTGGTAACACTAACCTGGATTTTGTGTTTATTCAGAGGGAAAGGTTCGAGGGCGCTGTTGATAAAGCTCAAACAAGGTGTGCTGGCACATGATGCAAGCTATTACTCTGCCATTCAATTGGAGGGTCCAGAGGTAATTTATAAATATTATAGGCTCAGCCTCTGAAAATAATGGTTTGGTTCATAGCTTTATTTAAGGTTGTTCTGTTTACAGGATTCATTACTTTCAATATTAAGAATGATACTTGTGCCCTCTCCCATAGAAGTAACACATCCCAGAAATCACGATGATTCTGTTCTTTCTGGCACAACCTATGGAACAGCAATGGTGACTGTTCCTTTTGTTGTTTCCTGTAGTTGAAAAATCCATGTTGTTTCAGTCAAACAAACTTAATTTTCTTATATTGACAGCTTCATCAAGTTGGAGCACCGGTTTCTCAGGCAATTGCTCCTGTAACTTATATGTGGCGTCCAACTTTCCAAGAAAATATCACAGACCTAGGTGTTAGCGATGAAAAAATTATTCCTGATGTTGATTTATGTGACAAATCAGAAAGAATGGAGTGTAGTTGTTCTTTTAGACACCTTTGGGTGTGGATACATGCTTCTGCCTTTGAAGAAGGATATGCTAATCTAAAACTGGCCTGCAAGAAAGAGGTTCACTCTCTTCTTTAATTTCATCTATGGACATCTCAATTGAATTTTGTTTCTATTATTTTTCTTGTGCTGGATAAAGATGAAAACATGTACTCCCTCCGGTCTCAAATATAAGAAAAGATTCCTTTTTTAGGTTCATTGAATAATTAATGTATCTGCTTTACAATGTAGACCACATACATTAACTACTCAATGAATCTAAAAAAGGAATATTTTCTTATATTTGAGACCGGAGGGAGTAGAAGCTAGTGAGTTCAATACTCAAGTTGGTTTACATGACAAATAATTTCTATGCTTTCATTGATCACTTTGCCTATTTGAAAGGCTTATGGCTCATTTCATCCAAACATAAGCATGATTGGGAGGTGGGACATAAATGCATTTATGTCTGAATTGACAACACATAAAGATTCAGATGATTATAGATCCATGCATGTAACTAGCTTCTCATTAATTACTCGTCAAATGTTGAATCATTACAAGAATATTTTTGCTTAAAATTACAATAACGATTATTCCTTCTGGATGGTAGTTCAAAATAAATTTAAAAAAAATGTAAAATGTGAGATAAATTAGTCAGATGAATCACTATGTAAGTTAGATTTGTTTGTCCAAGGTTTTAATTTCCCTGTTGAAGTTAAACTATTAAAGAACCAAGAATTATAAACCGTATATGAACTGACATTATATGTTTTTATTTTTAATTTTTTTTATCTTTACTATTATTCAGATGGAAAAGAGAGGCATCTCGATCATTTGTTCTTCTCTTGAGGGTCAACTTGCAAAATTGGAATTAGTTGGATCAGGGACATTTCAACTTCTTCAGAAAATATTAAATCCTGTTAGAAGGTTTGTTGCTTAAATTTGTAAAGTAATTCTGTCTTAATTTTTACTTATTTAACTGACATTAATGATCCAAAATGGCTGATGTTTGCGTGACAGTATTTCAGAAAATTGTTGGCGGTTGAAGAAACACGTGACTACAGAAGAAAACCATGTTTCTCAAAATACAGAGTCTTCCATACTGAAAAATGAAGAGCATTTTTCTTGTCGTGCAATGTTATCTCTTACTGTTAAGGATCCTCGGGATTTACCTGTGAAAAAGACTGTGGTTCCAATAGAGCCGATTTCAATTAAGGCTCTAAGTGATGCACAAGAAACTAGTTGCAAAGAGCTTGCTGATTTGGGAGGAATGTTGGAAAAGAGTAAAGATTTTGGAGACAACCAGTCTGATGTTGATGATCTATGGTATGCTACAACCAGAGGCTTGAAGCCTCCGGTGGAAGACAATGTCCTTTCTATGGAGAAGCACCGTGAACGCATGGTTAAATTCTGCCTAGATGACATGAATTTTGGGGAGGCGAATTCTTCCAAAGAGCAGTGCTCAAGATCTTGCCCTATTCTTCTTTTAAAAAATGATATGAAGGAATTGACCATGGGGTAAATTATTATTCAATATATTTTTCATTTTAATTTTTTTTGAAATGACCATGCTGTTTATGAATATATTTCAAGGACTATTTTTTTTTTTTTTTGAAAGCAAAGGATAGATATTTGTGATCACCTGCTTATGATACATTAGAAAAAAATGAGATAAGTAATAAGTTTGATGAGCTAAAAAGATCAATTGATCAAACAAGCTCCTTGCATTGCCTGAATACTGATGTTAAAACCTTTTATATATTGTGTACTATATATATAACTATATAATGAATGCTTTTATGATTATCTTGTAGATGGTCTATTATACTTCCCTTAAGTTGGGTTAAAGCCTTCTGGATTCCACTTGTCTCTAATGGGGCACATGCAATAGGTTTGCGAGAGAAGCAGTGGATTGCATCTGATGTAAGTATTTGCACTACATACACCACAGAAACTGCATCTTTTTTTTTTTTTTTTTTTTTTTTTTAATTTTTTTTTAGTATTGAATCTTACTTGAAAACTTTTCTCTTTATCCAGACGGGGATACCATTTTTCCCGCAAGATTTCCCGGATTGCAAGGCATACTCACGCTTCATGGCTGCTAAAGCTGCTGAATGTGATCAAAAGGAAGAACTTCGTCCTCCTTCTGTAAGAAATTTGAGAGTTCCCATCCTGCCTCCTTGGGGTATTGTTCACAATACTTTCAACAAAGAGATTAGCACAATGGAGACTCTTGACCTTTCAGCTAGGGAGGATTTGACCAATGCTAATTCCTTGTCAAACCCTTGTCCTGGTGACTCTAAAATTTCAAGTTTCGACTCTGAGAATGCATTTGATGGAATTGTAGCAAGGACAGGTTGTATGCTGACTACTTTACTTGATGAAACCAAAACCGGTCGATTGCTGTTATTTCCTTATGCAGCAGATGGAATGGCCAGAATCTCTAAGTTTATTAAAGGAGAAATAATGCTTGATACGAGGCATAAAAACTCTGTCATTTATGACCATAAGCTATGTTTTGCAAGAGTTCATCTTCACCCATTCAAGGAAGGCTTTTTTGAAGAGGGTGCAGTTATTTGTGCGCCACATCCTTCTGACGTATCTTTCTGGACTTCAAGGTAATTTAACAGTGAAATCATGGGTTCCCTTTCTATTAATGATAATTATATTTTTTTTTTGTTGATTAGAAATTAAGAATTGACCATTGAAATTTGTTTTTTATTTGTCAAACATGTATGTTTTGCTTAGCTATGAGATACAAGATATGGCAGCTAGTGTTTTACCCTAGGATTCGTTGTCCTGTGTGTTTCTCAATTAATTAGGTTGTAATATCTGATATGTGGGCCAATGGTCCACGCAATATTAAATTTATGTCTTGAGGAGAGTCCACCACAGAAGCTTGCTATTGGGCCTCTTGCACGTTAGTTTTGCGTTGCACTATAGCAATTGCTTGGCGCACCCCACCAAAAAAGAAAAAAAGTTAGGTTGTAAATGTGGGGAAGGATTGCAGTTAATGCAAACAAATTTGATTTTCTTCTATTCTTTTCGCCATTCATGTGATGCATTCAGGATGAGCATAGATTCATCTCTTCTTGCTGTGAATAGATATTGAACTTTAGAGTAAATTATTCCGGCTTCCCCTCTATCTTTAGAATCTACATAAAATCCTTCGTATTTTACAGGACTGAAGTCCAATTTTGTATAGAACACTTTGACAGGGCTGTTAGTCGATTGGTCAATTGTTGGTCATTTCAACACAGTAATAATGGTATACGATTAAGTAACAACTCTTATGTGTAAACACAACATATTGGACATAAATATTAGGTAATTATAAAATGTGAGGCGTTTGGCATAGCTTTTTCAAATAGAAGTGGCAATATGGGTTGGTCGGAGTATTTTATTCTATATTTTGCATGTCTTGCAGTTCAGTGAAAAGAGAAGTGGGACTTAAACTGTCTGAGTCTGCTATGCGTTCATATTTCAAAGAGAATTCCTCCGGTAAATGGGGAATACTGATACCAGATGATTCAATTGATAGAGAGTCTCACCGGTGGCCTATTGGCTTTGTTACGTCAGCTTGTGTTCAAGGAAGGTATGAGGTCATATCTTTTTAGATTCTAATCCTTTTTTATTAGCCTGAGCATAAACTATGTACAGAACATACACACATCTCGTTGTAGAGAATCTAACCGTGTGCAATGTCATTGCAGCAAGAGGCTTGCAGCAGAGGGATTTTGTGAGGCAGTTTTACTATCTCAGTTAAGAGAGGAACAGTGGAAGGATATGCCCGTGAAGCAGAGAAGGAGCGAAATATACGTACTTGTCAGGAATTTAAGATCTGTTGCGTATAGGCTAGCTCTAGCTTCTATTGTCCTAGAATATCAGGAAAATGACACTGAGTTCTTGTAAATTGATTTTATGTTTGATTAAACTATGGAAGTTACATTGCTACAAATAGGGCTAAGTTGGTAAATGTTCCTTATTAGAAAAAGGGGAAATCAACAACATAGAGAACAATAACTTACTTTTGTTTTTATAAATATTTGTACGATCAAAACATTTGAAATTATGTAAAAGATTTGTTTTTAGTTATCCATACTTGTAATTACTTTAAATTTGAGCCTGTTTCTTTTTCTAGCCCATCCTTACTTCCAAAATCTCCAGGTTTTCCAAGACCACTGCATATACTGTTGTTGATGTAAAATGCGGCCTGTTGTAAAAGCATTCAGAACTCCTGCTTACAACATTTGCTGCTTTAGTTTTTTTAGCTTGGGCAATTTAACATTTTTTCATGTGTTTCTTCCTTTTCTCTTTAATCTTGGTAGGGAACAGCCTTTACCTGATCATCCTCAACACCTCCCGTTTACAGCTTCTGTTTTCTTTAAAGTAAAGTGAAGGTTGACAAGGATTGAATTGAATTTAAATTGAGGTTTGTGCTTTGATGCTCTAAGAACTGTTCTATGATTGATCGGTTTAATGTGTTCGGTTTGAATAATCTGAGCCTGTATGAGCTGATTTAGACTCTGAATCTCTACCTCATTTTGAACAATTATGCATTAATGGGAATAGCATTCATCGTGTGAAGTTTGTTTGCATCATGTTATAACAAGATTCTCTTACTAAAAATTCTCTTGTCAAAAAATTCTCTTGTCAAAAACATTTTCTTCAATATGTAGTTGATGGCAGAAAATATCATAATGCTTGTAGAACCTTTTTTATGTTCGATTTTGAATCAATCTTGCAGCATTTAGATAAATCATTTACTCTTTTGCTTTTATATTCTTTATAGAAACTGCCTCCAAATGTAAGCAAAATAGTACTTGCTATAAACATGGCAGAGATAAGCATTACTATCCGTGGTATACTACCTTCTTTTCTCTATTGATATCTGTCTCACTTGCTATTTCTCAATGAAAGTGAGGGGACTTTCCTCGATGGTCTTTATGTCCCATGATTTGATTGAGTTTGCAAACTTCTATTGGACCCTCGATGGTCTAACTTCATTCAAAGACCATCGAGAGTCCCATAGAAGTTTGCAAACTCAATCAAATCATGGGACATAAAGACCCTCGATGGTCTACTGGAATATGCTTTTCCCCAAAGAGTGTTCTTCAAGGTAATTCTTGTTGCAACAAATTTGTTTTTATTTCATGGGATTGGATGATTGCATAGGCGTGTTTTTCCGTACACAAAGTGTCAGTTTGTTTACCATAGGCAAGCGTCCATAAAAATGCTAGGGTAGTGGGGAGGTAGAGGCATCTAAGTGTTCGGCCTTGCATTGGGGCAGCCGAGGGTGATGTCGTTCAAGGGACAAAGGAGGGAGGTCGGGGTGGATTTAAGTGAGGAGTATCTCGATGGGGAGGGCTTAGGGTAGAGAGAGATGGAGTGGCGGGGTGATGGGGGCAGCGGCTACGAAAATGGGGTGGTTCTGTATTGGCATCCCATTTTCACATTGTATATATTAGTCACCCCAGATTCAAGGGATAAAAGAGTTAAATATGGTTTTAGTTCTTATAAAATATCATCCTATCATGTTTGGTCTCGTACAAAAATTTTCATCTATGTTTAGCCCCTCATTAGTGATTTAGTTAACCCAAAATAAAATAAATCCCCCAGAGCTGCACCGTTGTTTTTTGGTTTCCGTGGTCTAAGTCTTTTTGCAATGTTGTTTGAGGATAGTGTCTTGATCTCATTTTAAGTCCAAAGGAGCATCGGTGCTTGGGCTAGTTACCGAGTTTCCAAAAGAAAAAATGTCCAGAGGTGCTAACTCCTCTATTTGAATCATTTGTTGGGAAAATGTGCAATTTCAAGTAGTATTATTGAGAAGACACATCAAGGGGTTTTCTTATATTGTTACTAATTTAAAGACTAATGTTATTGGTGAGTACTGTTTGGAGTATGAAACTACATATATGTAACCTGAGTAGGTAATGTATTTAATATGTCTATTTTGTGTATACATGTTCCTAAAATATAGTGTGTGAATGTGTTTCACTCCGACTTCTTATCTCCAATGACAAAATTGTTTTTAAAAGGAAGCTTATATATAAGGATAGAGGTAGCATTGTTTATGAATCTCTTATTTTTGGGAAAACTTTTCATCATAAAGCTAATAGAGCTTTCTTGCTCATTTTCTGATGTAATTTCAGTTTCTGGTTGCAATGATTCATGCATCAACAACAAAACCAGTATAATAGAACCTGAACCCGGTAGATGCCGAAGAACAGACGGTAAGAAGTGGCGATGCAAGAGCGCGGTTCTTCCTGGTCAGAAGTATTGTGCAACACATATGCATAGAGGTGCTAAAAGGCGTTTTACAAACCTCGAATCTCTTCCTGCCACCACTGTTATTCCTAAAACTAGTGATATTAGTTCAGCTGTTACCATTGCTCAGTTGCCCTACCCTTCGGCTCCAACCGACATCCAGAAAGCGAATTGTTGGTCTCTGAGCACAAAACTTTCAATGTTGGTTCAAGAAAGTTCGCCCTTTGTTGATTGTAATGAGAAAAGTATTAGCAGCGGTGATGCTGATGATAGTAGTGCCACCATCACCGACACCATGAATGAGTGTAGCTATCTTTCTTTCTAAGTAGTTTTGTTTAATTTCTTGTAACATGTTTGGTGTTTATATATGAATGAACTTTGTTAACCTATCTGCAAACTGAGATCAGTTTTGTGTGTAAATGTGTAATGGTCTAACACATTATCAATATGTGTTCATGAAGAATATATGAATCAAATTTTCTAAGTTGCATTTTAGGTTTTTTTAATGTGAAAACCAACCAATGTGCACAGATTTGGGCCTTTCAAAAGAAAAATGAAAATGAAAAAAGTGGAAAATGGCTTCGCCCAGGTAATGAAAAAAAAGTGGAAAATGGCTTCGCCCAGGTTCGAACTGGGGACCTTCAGTGTGTTAGACTGACGTGATAACCAACTACACCACGAAACCATTTGTTGTTAGTTTGTACCATTTTTTTATTTAACCATAATACAGATGAAATTAATAGGAGTTCAGTATATTTGTTTAGTCAATAAAAATACATACGGTGAGGGGTAAAATGAATCTCGAGCTAGGGTAAAATGACTCTCGAGCGTTAGTAATGTTTTACATATTTCTCTAATATAAATGTCAAAGGGTGGTAAATCATTGTAACACCCCGTTTTCCCACGTAAAAATTTCTTAAATAAAATCAGAGTTTTTCATCATAAAACGGAATGTCACATTTCTTAAAAAAACGTAAATGGAATAATAATTTATCCTTCAAAAATATAACAACATAATCTTTAAAACTTCGCAGCGGAATAGTTTGACAACTTAAATAATCTTTGGCACAAGGGCCTCAATATAAAATTTCATAAAACTTAGTTCAACATCAATTCTTGAAAGATTCATAAAGTAATACGTAAGGAACAGAAAGTAAAGACATAATCCCATCCCGTTACGTATCAGAGCACCTAAGACACACTTGTGAGGAGTCCACTCACGACCGCAACTAATCCTGGTTACCTGCAAGTTACCCATACGAAGAGCAACATTTCCAAGCAGAGGGGTGAGATTTCTCAACCAATAATATAAAGCATATAAATCATATAAAATACATTCAACAACTTAAACATCTTATAATTCATTAATCATATCTAACAACTTAAACTTTCTTAACTAGTGTCACTATTCTTCCTATATTAGTCATATACGTCATCTTATATTATCAATAATATCACATACATCATCACATATCATCATTAGTAAACATGTAGCATCATATCATAAATCACATAGCATCATACCATAAATCACATAGCATCTTATCATAAATCACATAGCATCTTATCATAAACAACTTCATAATCAATCATCATAAGCAACTTCGCAATCAATCATCATACACATCATAATCATTCATCATCTTAAGCATCATAATCATTCATAAAGCACTTCATTAATAGCTCATCAACTTGACATCTTAACATCTCGATAACTTGACATCTTAACAACTTGACCTGACAATGCATCTAGACTCGACTATGCAACTCTTAACGTCTTAAACCATCTTTGATCATCATGAAAATGCAAATGCATGTGGTACCATTTTAGGGCATAAGCCCTCATCATCGTGGTTGAGCATAAATATACTCCTAGGGCATAAGCCCTCATTGTCGTGGTTGAGCAAAAGCTCCATCGTCGTGGTTGAGCAAAAAGCTCCATCGTCGTGGTTGAGCAAAAACTCCATCGTCGTGGTTGAGCAAAAGCTCCAGGGCATGAGCCCTCATCTTTAAATGAGTATGCATGGACTCAACATCTTACGTCTTAGAAACTTTATGAACATCTATGACATCCTAACATCTTGATATCTTGACAACATAACATCTTAACAACTTGATGACTTCATAACGACTCGACGACTTAACAACTCTTATCATCTTAACGTCTTAACATCTTGACAACATATGGATCACATAAATAATTCATGTCATATCATAATATAACAATATCAAATGATAATAAACAACATCTTAAAACATCATATTCATCAATCATAAACAACTTCATATAACATCGTATTTAAACATCGACAATAATTCACTATGTATCTTTGTAAAAACATAATAAATTATCCACAACATATTTTCATGTCAAACCAAAGCTACTGGAAAGATATCACAAATATCAACAACTTTCATGTTTAGAACAAAGATCAATTCAAAACAGAAACATATGAACAAAACGCAAAAACATGAAACAGAGAATGCTGTCACCGTACAATTTCGCTAAGACCTCCCTGTAGTATTTTAATCATAACTCAAAGACCAAACATTATTTTCACGTCAAACCAAAGTCACTAGAAAGCTAACAAAATTATCTAAATCTTTCATGTTTACGCCTAAGACCAATTCTGTACCGATCAATACCAGTTTTTATTTTAAATTCGGAAAAGTTGTGCTGAAAGTCCATAAAAATTCACTGTGACCTACGTGTAGTAATTTGACCATAACTCAAACTCTATAAATCCTATTGACGTGAGACCAACGGCATTAGAAAGCTAACATCCATACCTACAACTTTCGTGTTTACACCTAAGACCAATTCGGCACCGATCAATTCCAGTTTTAATATCAAAATTCGGGCTGAATGTAGATTTTCTCCAAGTTTCACCTAATCTCATGGTTCTAACCTCAAAACTACTTCCAATAATCATCCTATGGATTATCTAAGGTCTGTACATAATTTCTACATCAATTCAATAAGTTTTCATCTTCTAATCATCAAATCTCTTTCAAAACCCTAATTCTCAAATTCTCACAAACTCTCCCCAACTTGTTAGATGTAATCTAATGATTTAACAACTTAATATAAGATAGTCTCACCCTCACCTTAGATTAATTCCTGAATCAGCGGCAGCGTTCTTCTTTCCTAAGGTCTTCTCCTATTCTCTTGACTTTTCTCTCCTCTTCTCTTCTTTCTTGTTCTCCTCTTTTCCAAAAAGCGGTTTCCGGTAAACTCTTTCTAACCTAAGCTTCTCTATTTATAATACTAAACGCTCTTCCTAAATCTATTTTGGCCCAAAAACTTATTCTTCTTTCTATTCTAACCCCCTTCTTATTTCTCTTACACCTCAAAACTACTCTATTCCTCATAATCTTATTTATTTCTAAATTAAATATATCTCTCCCCCACTTAATAATAATAATACACCAATAACAAATATATCTCTAACAAAGAACAAATATATTTCTACACCAAATAACAAATATATCTATAACAAATAACAAATATATTTCTACACCAAATAACAAATATATCTATAACAAATAACAAATATATTTTTACACCAAATAACAATTATATTATGCTAGTAAATACCAACATATAACATAAGAAAATATCACATAAATCATGTAAATCATACCAATCATATAAATATATTCTAAAACTAATTAAAATAATTAAATAAAAAGAAGGGCGTTACAACTCTCCCCAACTTAAAAGAATTTCGTCCTCGAAATTCAAGCACAAGAGAAAATAAATTTAATTATTGTTTCTTCAAACAAATCACAAAACCACATCAATGTTAGTCAGTTAAACATGATCGCATAATAAAACATAACTACTAACTAGAAAACATGACGACACGACACAACGACTCTTCTACTTGGCCGAACGGACCGACCTGCTCTGATACCAATTGTAACACCCCGTTTTCCCACGTAAAAATTTCTTAAATAAAATCAGAGTTTTTCATCATAAAACGGAATGTCACATTTCTTAAAAAAACGTAAATGGAATAATAATTTATCCTTCAAAAATATAACAACATAATCTTTAAAACTTCGCAGCGGAATAGTTTGACAACTTAAATAATCTTTGGCACAAGGGCCTCAATATAAAATTTCATAAAACTTAGTTCAACATCAATTCTTGAAAGATTCATAAAGTAATACGTAAGGAACAGAAAGTAAAGACATAATCCCATCCCGTTACGTATCAGAGCACCTAAGACACACTTGTGAGGAGTCCACTCACGGCCGCAACTAATCCTGGTTACCTGCAAGTTACCCATACGAAGAGCAACATTTCCAAGCAGAGGGGTGAGATTTCTCAACCAATAATATAAAGCATATAAATCATATAAAGTACATTCAACAACTTAAACATCTTATAATTCATTAATCATATCTAACAACTTAAACTTTCTTAACTAGTGTCACTATTCTTCCTATATTAGTCATATACGTCATCTTATATTATCAATAATATCATATACATCATCACATATCATCATTAGTAAACATGTAGCATCATATCATAAATCACATAGCATCTTATCATAAACAACTTCATAATCAATCATCATAAGCAACTTCGTAATCAATCATCATACACATCATAATCATTCATCATCTTAAGCATCATAATCATTCATAAAGCACTTCATTAATAGCTCATCAACTTGACATCTTAACATCTCGATAACTTGACATCTTAACAACTTGACCTGACAATGCATCTAGACTCGACTATGCAACTCTTAACGTCTTAAACCATCTTTGATCATCATGAAAATGCAAATGCATGTGGTACCATTTTAGGGCATAAGCCCTCATCGTCGTGGTTGAGCAAAAGCTCCATCGTCGTGGTTGAGCAAAAAGCTCCATCGTCGTGGTTGAGCAAAAGCTCCATCGTCGTGGTTGAGCAAAAGCTCCAGGGCGTGAGCCCTCATCTTTAAATGAGTATGCATGGACTCAACATCTTACGTCTTAGAAACTTTATGAACATCTATGACATCCTAACATCTTGATATCTTGACAACATAACATCTTAACAACTTGATGACTTCATAACGACTCGACGACTTAACAACTCTTATCATCTTAACGTCTTAACATCTTAACATCTTGACAACATATGGATCACATAAATAATTCATGTCATATCATAATATAACAATATCAAATGATAATAAACAACATCTTAAAACATCATATTCATCAATCATAAACAACTTCATATAACATCGTATGTAAACATCGACAATAATTCACTATGTATCTTTGTAAAAACATAATAAATTATCCACAACATATTTTCATGTCAAACCAAAGCTACTGGAAAGATATCACAAATATCAACAACTTTCATGTTTAGAACAAAGATCAATTCAAAACAGAAACATATGAACAAAACGCAAAAACATGAAACAGAGAATGCTGTCACCGTACAATTTCGCTAAGACCTCCCTGTAGTATTTTAATCATAACTCAAAGACCAAACATTATTTTCACGTCAAACCAAAGTCACTAGAAAGATAACAAAATTATCTAAAACTTTCATGTTTACGCCTAAGACCAATTCTGTACCGATCAATACCAGTTTTTGTTTTAAATTCGGAAAAGTTGTGCTGAAAGTCCATAAAAATTCACTGTGACCTACGTGTAGTAATTTGACCATAACTCAAACTCTATAAATCCTATTGACGTGAGACCAACGGCATTAGAAAGCTAACATCCATACCTACAACTTTCGTGTTTACACCTAAGACCAATTCGGCACCGATCAATTCCAGTTTTAATATCAAAATTCGGGCTGAATGTAGATTTTCTCCAAGTTTCACCTAATCTCATGGTTCTAACCTCAAAACTACTTCCAATAATCATCCTATGGATTATCTAAGGTCTGTACATAATTTCTACATCAATTCAATAAGTTTTCATCTTCTAATCATCAAATCTCTTTCAAAACCCTAATTCTCAAATTCTCACAAACTCTCCCCAACTTGTTAGATGTAATCTAATGATTTAACAACTTAATATTAATATAAGATAGTCTCACCCTCACCTTAGATTAATTCCTGAATCAGCGGCAGCGTTCTTCTTTCCTAAGGTCTTCTCCTCTTCTCTTGACTTTTCTCTCCTCTTCTCTTCTTTCTTGTTCTCCTCTTTTCCAAAAAGCGGTTTCCGGTAAACTCTTTCTAACCTAAGCTTCTCTATTTATAATACTAAACGCTCTTCCTAAATCTATTTTGGCCCAAAAACTTATTCTTCTTTCTATTCTAACCCCCTTCTTATTTCTCTTACACCTCAAAACTACTCTATTCCTCATAATCTTATTTATTTCTAAATTAAATATATCTCTCCCCCACTTAATAATAATAATACACCAATAACAAATATATCTCTAACAAATAACAAATATATTTCTACACCAAATAACAAATATATCTATAACAAATAACAAATATATTTCTACACCAAATAACAAATATATCTATAACAAATAACAAATATATTTTTACACCAAATAACAATTATATTATGCTAGTAAATACTGTAACACCCCGTTTTCCCAACATGAAAATTTCATTTAAAATTAGAGTATTTTGATCACAACGAAATGTCACATACTTCAATTAAATCACAAAATGGATAATAATAATTATCCTTCAAATTCAACATCATGAAAAATCTTAAACTATTGCAGCGGAAAATAGTTCAACATTTAAAAGTCTTGGCACGCAGGCCTTATTGAAAAATCTCATAAGTTAGTTCATAAAAGAGACACGTAAGGAATAGAAGTAAAAGCAAGCCCCCATCCCGTTACGTATCAGAGCACCTAGACACCAACTGAGAGTCCACTCATGAACGCCTCTAATCTTTATTACCTGCACATTACCCACGGTCGAGGCAACATATACGCAGAAGGGGTGAGATTTCATAATCAATACATTAAGCATATAATCCAATAAAATGCATTTAACAACTTAAACATTAATAACATATCAACAATTAACAATTAGCATAATTTTTCATTACATAACAAATACAATCATCAATACCATTACTAATTCTCATCACAAATCATAATCAACTTAACACTCAACTTGACGACACAACTCATCCTTGACCATGCAACTCTATCAACTCGACAACATCTTGACAACTTAAACCTCATGAACCTCTTGATATGCAAATGCATTTGGTACCAATACAGAGCATCAAGCTCCCAACCAACTTATATGAGCGTAATTAGGCTCTTCAGGGCATCAAGCCCCCAACATAAAAGCTCCAGGGCATCAAGCCCTCACCAATCATGTGAATGACTAAGCATTCCAGGGCATCAAGCCCTCAACCAACTTATATGAGTATGCAATGGACTCAACTTCCAACAACTTAGACAACGACGTGTACAACTCATACGACTCATAATCATGGTCAACTTCTTAAATTCCAACAACATAGACCGACTCATGCAACCTCAAGACACTAACAGTCGACAACAGAAAACAGCAGCAACATACAACAATTAACAAAGCTTGAATGTGTTAACATTCACATAAGGAATTAATTACATCAATATAAATATCATAAAACATCATTATAGCATTCATGCAGCAACACTTCTAATTTTCAGTCACCATAACAGACTTCTGGAGCTTATGAAAGCATCCTAAACAGCTCTCTAACTTACTTCTAAGGTCATCTCAAGACTACACGTGCGAAAGGATCGCATCGGGACAATTTTGGGCAACTAACAGCTTATCTCGCAGTGGCGAGTAACTTCACTCGCACTGGCGAGCAAAGTGTGCATTCTGGGTTCCTACGTATTTACTCGCAGTGGCGAGTTATTCTGCTCGCAGTTGCGAGCTCACAGGTCACTTGCAGTTGCGAGTTGCATTGCTCGCAGTTGCGAGTTCTGGGTTCTAGCTCGCAGATGCGAGTGTTCTTGCTCGCAGGTGCGAGCGATGAATGTCAGTACGGCCAGAAACCTAAAAATCACAACTTTTCACCTATATTCATGATTCCTTCATCCAAATAGCATCTAATTATCATCTTAAGTCATATCTAAGGTCTGTATACTAATTTTGCATCAATCTAACATCTGTTCTTGATTTATTCATCAAAATTGATCCTAAACCTAATTCTCAATTCTCACCAAAACTTAACCTAATCATGCTAAATTCATCCTATAGAATTATACCCCTAATAATATTGAAAATTAGTCTCACCCTTACCTGGTTATGATGAAATCGCAGCTCTCCCTCTGGTTCTCCTCTTTTCTGACTTTTCTCCCTTTTTCTCCAAAATCGTACGTATTATGTTTTCTAACTTTTGTTGTCTATTTATCTCTCCTAATTACTCTTATCACTACTAATTGCTCATCTCACAACACAGCCCAATTTTTAATATTTTTATTTTATTTATCAAATCTTATTTTATTTAATAATAAAATAAGTCATAACAACATAACAACTTCACCACAACAAAATATCCCTCATAATTCAGTTATAAATCATATAACCCATTCAACTTCATAAATCATAAAATTCACACATATCAGTCATGAAAATCACGTAAATCATATATATAAATATATTTTTAAATAATCGAATAATTAAGACGGGCGTTACAACTCTCCCCAACTTAAAAGAATTTCGTCCTCGAAATTCAAGCACAAGAGAAAATAAATTTAATTATTGTTTCTTCTAACAAAACACAAAACCACATCAATGTTAGTCAGTTAAACATGATCGCATAATAAAACATAACTACTAACTAGAAAACATGACGACACGACACAACGACTCTTCTACTTGGCCGAACGGACCGACCTGCTCTGATACCAATTGTAACACCCCGTTTTCCCAACATGAAAATTTCATTTAAAATTAGAGTATTTTGATCACAACGGAATGTCACATACTTCAATTAAATCACAAAATGGATAATAATAATTATCCTTCAAATTCAACATCATGAAAAATCTTAAACTATTGCAGCGGAAAATAGTTCAACATTTAAAAGTCTTGGCACGCAGGCCTTATTGAAAAATCTCATAAGTTAGTTCATAAAAGAGACATGTAAGGAATAGAAGTAAAAGCAAGCCCCCATCCCGTTACGTATCAGAGCACCTAGACACCAACTGAGAGTCCACTCATGAACGCCTCTAATCTTTATTACCTGCACATTACCCACGGTCGAGGCAACATATACGCAGAAGGGGTGAGATTTCATAATCAATACATTAAGCATATAATCCAATAAAATGCATTTAACAACTTAAACATTAATAACATATCAACAATTAACAATTAGCATAATTTTTCATTACATAACAAATACAATCATCAATACCATTACTAATTCTCATCACAAATCATAATCAACTTAACACTCAACTTGACGACACAACTCATCCTTGACCATGCAACTCTATCAACTCGACAACATCTTGACAACTTAAACCTCATGAACCTCTTGATATGCAAATGCATTTGGTACCAATACAGAGCATCAAGCTCCCAACCAACTTATATGAGCGTAATTAGGCTCTTCAGGGCATCAAGCCCCCAACATAAAAGCTCCAGGGCATCAAGCCCTCACCAATCATGTGAATGACTAAGCATTCCAGGGCATCAAGCCCTCAACCAACTTATATGAGTATGCAATGGACTCAACTTCCAACAACTTAGACAACGACGTGTACAACTCATACGACTCATAATCATGGTCAACTTCTTAAATTCCAACAACATAGACCGACTCATGCAACCTCAAGACACTAACAGTCGACAACAGAAAACAGCAGCAACATACAACAATTAACAAAGCTTGAATGTGTTAACATTCACATAAGGAATTAATTACATCAATATAAATATCATAAAACATCATTATAGCATTCATGCAGCAACACTTCTAATTTTCAGTCACCATAACAGACTTCTGGAGCTTATGAAAGCATCCTAAACAGCTCTCTAACTTACTTCTAAGGTCATCTCAAGACTACACGTGCGAAAGGATCGCATCGGGACAATTTTGGGCAACTAACAACTTATCTCGCAGTGGCGAGTAACTTCACTCGCACTGGCGAGCAAAGTGTGCATTCTGGGTTCCTACGTATTTACTCGCAGTGGCGAGTTATTCTGCTCGCAGTTGCGAGCTCACAGGTCACTTGCAGTTGCGAGTTGCATTGCTCGCAGTTGCGAGTTCTGGGTTCTAGCTCGCAGATGCGAGTGTTCTTGCTCGCAGGTGCGAGCGATGAATGTCAGTACGGCCAGAAACCTAAAAATCACAACTTTTCACCTATATTCATGATTCCTTCATCCAAATAGCATCTAATTATCA
This sequence comes from Medicago sativa, assembly GCF_051527215.1. NCBI lineage: Eukaryota > Viridiplantae > Streptophyta > Magnoliopsida > Fabales > Fabaceae > Medicago > Medicago sativa. The sequence goes on along the minus strand of NC_140756.1, from coordinate 28,175,079 downwards.
TCTTAAGTCATATCTAAGGTCTGTATACTAATTTTGCATCAATCTAACATCTGTTCTTGATTTATTCATCAAAATTGATCCTAAACCTAATTCTCAATTCTCACCAAAACTTAACCTAATCATGCTAAATTCATCCTATAGAATTATACCCCTAATAATATTGAAAATTAGTCTCACCCTTACCTGGTTATGATGAAATCGCAGCTCTCCCTCTGGTTCTCCTCTTTTTTGACTTTTCTCCCTTTTTCTCCAAAAACGTACGTATTATGTTTTCTAACTTTTGTTGTCTATTTATCTCTCCTAATTACTCTTATCACTACTAATTGCTCATCTCACAACACAGCCCAATTTTTAATATTTTTATTTTATTTATCAAATCTTATTTTATTTAATAATAAAATAAGTCATAACAACATAACAACTTCACCACAACAAAATATCCCTCATAATTCAGTTATAAATCATATAACCCATTCAACTTCATAAATCATAAAATTCACACATATCAGTCATGAAAATCACGTAAATCATATATATAAATATATTTTTAAATAATCGAATAATTAAGACGGGCGTTACAAATACCAACATATAACATAAGAAAATATCACATAAATCATGTAAATCATACCAATCATATAAATATATTCTAAAACTAATTAAAATAATTAAATAAAAAGGAGGGCGTTACAATCATCATCTTTAATTTGTTTTTTTTTATAGAATAGTCTTGATGAAAATGTTTTTCACAACCCAAAAGTTGACCTAGTGGTGAAGATTCGTGGGATTAAGTCCCAGATTAATCAAACCTTGAGCTTAATATCAAATTTCAGGAAAAACACAATATTCCATGAATAAATTAACTTATTTATACATGTAGCGACAACTTAATTCCATTCTCCGATGAAATTTATTAGACATGTTACTTAAAAGTCACCTTGAACTCTCAATCTCTAATTGCTAATTTTTTATTTAGACTCACAGGATATACATTGATTTGATTTTCAACTCTACAAGTCATGCCAGTGAAACTATATAAGCACCCAAGTTTTTTAAAACTCGTTTTTTACAAGACTTGAACATAAAACCTTGACGAATTGTCGTGTCTTGATTCCTCATTCGTTGATTCATATCGTTGTATCTTCATGTTGTTTAGAATATTTATATGTTCATTCTCATCATTGTTTTCGTGTGTATCATATTTAACATAGATTAAATTTTACTAGCCAACGACTACTAGTTTTTTTTTTCCAGCTTAGATGAAATAACAAATAAACACCACACAAACACACTCAAATGGCAACACCAGGGTTTGAATCCTTGAATCGTCGTCCCTTGACGCTGAAATGGCCAAAGTAATCAACAGTGGAGGACATAGTACTACTAGTTTTAATCTCTGTAAATTTGAATTTCTGCAATAATAATGTATTACTTACTTCAATAAAAGAGTGTCCCGGGGACACTCGTTAACAAGACCCTAAAAGTAATTCTTAATCTTGGTGAAGCCAGCGTCTTCTTTGCTCAAGTTTGATTATGGTTCTCAAAGATGCAATAGAAAATCAATATGGAGTGTGTCTTGGGTTTCAATCAGTTAGCAAAAGCCAACAAGGACATCATAGCTATAGTTTGGCATGACACCATTTTATCTAACAGCACAATAAAAATGTGCATTTTCAACACAATTAAATTGCAAGCATGTTCCAACTTCAAAATCTCTAATCAGTTATTATGTTTGAAGAGTATTGTTTTGTCCTGCACGAAGCATTTCTCCAGAAGCATATAGATGACCAACATAGTCGATGGCTAAGATTCATACAAACAGAGAAAAGATCAACTAAATTTGTGAAACAGGCGCATTTGCTCAACTCCAAATTGCCTGTGATATTATTTTGAACAAGAGCAGTGTGCACTCATTTCATTCCAAAGAACATTTTTTCTCAAATGCTTCCTGCTCTTTGCGGCACAAGTCAAATTCATTTGTATGGTAGTACATGCAACCGACGTAATCGTCCATCTCCTTCGTGCACTTTTGGTGTAGATCCTTGAGACTGCACAACAAGCATTTAATACTATCAACTGGAAATTCTTGAGGAGAAAATCAGTTGTGTAAGTGTAACAGAGAATGCTTCATACAATTATAGAAACTGATTAACACTTGCCAGTCATCAAACTGTAAACTCAACCATAAGTCCATAACAAATCAAATAAATCAATAGAAAAAAAAAATTCATGTATCTTAGAGAACAACTATCATCATAAAAAACTGTTTGTATAGCTTAAACCTAGATAGAATACAAGGACTTATCTGGAAAGGCTCTAGGAATACTCTTGACTCTAGAAGCCATAGGCCGTTGAGCAATAGACTGAAGCAGCATCTCTAACAAAGGGAGAGGCCAGAGGTATAGGTCCGTTAAGGACACTCCTTAAGGACTTTCGGTCAGTTCAAAAACCATAAAGTAGGGCCTTAAATCTACTTGAATGGATCTTGACAAGGTGGATCGAAAATCAATAATGCCAGAATAAAAATACCAAGAAAAAGCGGGGAAGTGGGGCTAAGTAAAGCCAGAGTCAAGACTAAATGTCTATTTGACTGCCCAATCGTACATTTCAATAGTATTAAGAGAGTTTTCATATAGAAGTCTTGGACCCACTGGGGAAGAGACTGAAGAAAGTTCAGCTCTTTACGCTGGTTTTTAAATACAGAGGTATATTCTAAGGGGGTGTATTGGATTAGGATTTTAAAAGACTATTTTAATAAAAAAAAGTCTTTAAGATTTTAAAAGACTGTGTGAGATTGTATTGATTCTGTGAGATTTTAAAAGACTTTTTATGTAAAAGACTTTATGCACTCAAGATTTTAATGGATTTATCACACTGACTTTTAAGGATTTCAAAGGATTTTATGGGATTTTAAAATTTTAAAGGATTCAATGAATTTTAGGGGAAAAAAGAACAAACTTACAAGCGTGAATGATAAAAATAATGAACAAATAAATTCTAGCGTTTGAATAAAGAAAAATAAAACCAATAAAAAATTCTTTTACTATTGATTTTATAATTTTAAGGATTTTATGGATTTTATAAGATTTTAAGGGACTAAAAAACACTCTTAACACATTATTCTCCATACACATTTTTTATTTGTTAAAAATGTTATTCCCACAAAATTCAATTGTACATATTTAATATTATGACAACCCTTACAAATCTTTCAAAAAAAAAATATTGTGTCAGCCATCATTTTGTGTTTGAAATTAGAGAAGTCGTTTGAGTTTTTCTAAGAGAGGTGAGAGAGAGAGAGAGAGAGAGAGAGAGAGAGAGAGAGAGAGAGAGAGAGAGAGAGAGAGAGAGAGAAGAGAGGAGGGAGAGGGAGAGAGAGAGAGAGAGAATGGAGAGATAGAGAGATGAAGAGAGAAAGGAGAGAGGGGGGAGGGGAGAGAGAGAGAGAAGGGAGAAGAAAGAGATAGTAACTTTTAAATGAAAAACAATCCCAATAAATCTCATCTTTTCATGAAAGACTTTTTCTTGTTGAAGTTACACTACAAAATCCCACAAAATCCATCAAAATCCAATTTATTAAACAATCCTTCGAAATTTGAATGATCTTGAATACCATGAGACTTTTTTTAAGTGATGAAAAGTCTTGATTGAATACCTCAAGACTTTTTTAAAATGACAAAGAGTCTTGATTGAATACCACAAGACTTTTTTTAAGTTGCAAAAAGTCTTGATTGAATACCACAAGACTTTTTCATAATTAAAAAGTCTTTTAAAATCCCATAGAATCCTAATCCAATACATCCCCCTAATTCTTTCGAACATTAGCAAACATTGAACCGTTGAGCCTGAAAGAGTGAGAGCTTGATGAGATTTTTAGGGTTGATAGGCCAACACGATTAGACGGACAGGAATAAGCAAGTAGTTGTGCCAACATACTATACCTTTCCATTGAATTGAATATAGAAGGGTTTCCCTTACTTCTAAGCAGAGTTATGTTGAAATTAAACTATTTGTAAAAGGCAGTGTATCCAGCGGTGTTAATGCCAATAAGTTTAGAGTTTAATAATGGTCATACACGGTCAGCTTAAAACAATTTTACACTGACATTTAATGAGAGACCACCATTTTTCCATCTCATACCACCAATTTCAAAACACCCTTATAAAAGCGGGGTGATGTGGCAAAATAGTTGATTTTCATTAGGTGTTACACCCACAATGCATGGCCTTTTAATCCATTTTTTTTTTTCCTTTCCACAAAAAAAGTGAAATGATTCTTAGTCTCAAAAGGCCAAGGAGTCATCAACCAGTACCTTTTTAATAAGGTGTTTGCATCTTTCAATAACTGAAAAACTAGAGAGTAATGGTTGCGGTGTGACCAATAATAATAAGATCCATCTAACATATGGTACTTTTGTGTTAAGAAATGTTTTATTCTAAAAACAAAGTACCAAAGGTTTAGTAATGACTTGTTAAGATCCATGAATTTGGTGATAAGAGGCTGAAGTCAGCAATAAACAAGCATGACGAATCCCCAAGACTATTGAATATTCAAACAATCACACGAGCCACTTATTTCTATGAAATTTTAAAATATTAATTTAATTGATATAAAATTCAGTGATGAATGGAATTTTTTTACGTATTGATGAAACAAAAAAAAAAAAGTAAATTAAAATTGACACAATAACCACTAAAAAGGGCCCCTTAAAAAATACCACTGAAAAGGGTATTAATATCGATTTAATTTTTACTTGAAACAAAAGAAAAAGAAACATAACTTTTTGAGATAGGAGCATGATTTTGTTTCTTGAAGTATAAAAAATGAGGACTCCTAAAAAACTAACTATCGTCATCATATTAAATCTCAGGTTAAAATTCAAATATGCTAGCAGCATTCCCGTAATATAAAACTGTATTTTCATTTGAAGTTTCTTGTGAAATGGAAAAAATCGCAATCATTCCCGTATTAAATTGGAACTGTTACAGCTATTCAACACTCTAATAAATTAGAAGCATGTCAAAACCAATATGAGTAAGATATGTCATGAGCAATCAAAAAGAAACTGGAAGAAATTTTTTTCAACAACAATCACAAATTGAACATAAACTAAAAGATTAAATTATCCAAGCATCCCTGTTCTGGTCTAGAACACTGTCCGAGGGTCCTCATTAGGGGCTGTTATCTAGGGTTTTGGGGAGAGTGTTGTGTACGTAGTGAGTCTGATCCTTGCTCTAGAAGCCAAGTCCCCCTAATATAGTGTTTCCTCTAGTGTTTCGTAAGTTTCTAGTCCCTCCAATCATTGCCAGGCCCAAAACCAAGTGAAGTGCGGGTCCCAGAGAATATTCTGTTCTTAGCTGGCAATGATTGGGTGAGGTACACGCTGTGAGTGAGGGTGGCACGCAATAGCTGGTCAGATTTAACTCATTTGGCCAGCTCTCAAGGGGTTTTGTACCCCGGTCAACCTGCTTGACCTCGGTCTGCGAGGCCTGGCGCAAATCACTAGGGTACCAAGCAAGAGGTACCAAACACAACAGTGTCAAGGCCGTAAGAAAGCAGGTACTCTAAATTTCAGTAAGTGCTCATCCTCTTTAAGGTGCTGTCGACCATAGGGTATCATACAATCACTAACCAAGGTCTTAGTATCTACTTCGTATCAATAAATAAATAACAAGGGCAATGCCATGCAAGAGGGGAAAATGCCAGAACTTTGACATCATTCAGCTGGATTCAAGGGTAAAATAAATAGGTTTTGCATATTTAACTTTTTCCAAAGAATAGCGTGCTCATTGAATGCCTAACTCAGCTAAGGTTCCACACACAAACGGCCATTTCAACAAATGGTCCAAAATATTAAAATAAAAACAGAACAACAGTGACAAATAGAGAAATAGTGCTCAAGTATCTCAGTAACACAATTCCATCTTCTCACATATCACAATACATTGACATACAAATACAACCTACCCCAACTTACTGATAACATAATGCCGAGAATCTCACATTCGATAAGATACGACCTAAAAATGTGTTAAGAAGTAGGGAAAAGTCGCTTGCCTTACAAACCTTGTTTTGTAGGGTTGAGTTTAACTCAATCGAAATTCTAAGATGGTATCATACTCAAAGTCTATCCAAGATCTATTGGGCCACCCACTATTGCGCCACTCAGGTTACCCTCTATTTAAGTTTAAAGAGATAGGTCCTACTAATATTAATAAACACATTTTCAACCATATCTCATCCAATGGGACTCTGACGTGAGAGACATTTCTCAACTTACAAGCTGGTTTTTGTAGGATTGAGTTAAACTCAACCCAAATTCTAAGACAACCTAAATTAAGTCAGTAAAACCAGTTTTCAGAAATCTCATTCCTACTCAAGCTCCACTAAGGACGAATTGTTGAGGAATTTGATTCATGGGTGGAACAATTCTTGGTCAGGCTTTACACCTCCCGACATAACTCCAAATTACCACGGCCCTTTCCCTGGGAACATGAGGGTTAACATACACAAAAAAAAAAAAAAAATCTCATTCCTAGTCTAGCCACATCAATTTTGTTCAATCAAACAAACACATTACATCAATTTTGTTCAACCAAACAAACACATTGAAATCAACGAATCATTAACCACATAAACAAAATCAACAAAATTAAGCAAAGATAACATTTTAAATTAAAGAAGAAACTCACAGTCCAAGGACACAGCGAGTAACATCACGTCCCTTATCAAGACACTTTTCAGGATTCTGATCTTTCTTCTTACATTTCAGAAACTCCAAATTCTCCGAATGACATCTTAACCCAATGTGCTTCGAAGATGCCATCAACACCGCTGATGTTGGGATCGGGTTTCCAGCAGCATCTACAGCACTCGACATGTTCGATTCACTCCTTCACCTGAAAAAACACGAAACACCGAGAAAATTGTTGTGATTTTCTGGTTGATTTTCTCGAGAAAATGAAGGAAAATGGAATGAAAGGGGAAAGGGGGAAAATTTGAAAAGAATCTAGTCAAAACTTTTTAAAAATGATTTTTTAAATGATTATTCACAATAATTTTGTGTTTGTGCACTCTTTTTTTTAAATATATAATAATAAATAGACTCCTTCAAAAAAAAAAATAGATGAAAACTTCTAGAAATGATTATTTTTTTTTATTTTTTTCACAAAAAAAAATTGTATAAACAAACCCATTATTGGTTTGAAGCATATCCAAGAAAACACGCTCGGCATTATGAGCATATTCAAGAATCAAGAAAACACGCTCGGCATCATGAAACCAACCGTAGAGACGCAAGATGTTTGGATGTTTAAGACTGATCTGTATCTCCATTTCCCTCCTCAGTTGGTGAAGAATGTTATACTTTTCTAGTTGTTCCTTAAAGATGACCTTCAATGCAATCACATATTTACTCTGAAAAAAAGATCAAATTTACTAAAGAATCTATTGGATGCCGCTGAACATTTGAAATTTTCCAGTACTTGAAAGTCCAATTATACATTTGAAATTTTTTTTGTACAAACAACAACCGAGCCTTACCGCACTAAGTTGGGTCGACTGCATGGATCGAACAAAGCCATATTGCTCTATCATATATCATATCCCTATCAAACTCATTAATCTATAGATCTTTCTAAATAGTTGTCTTATTTTTTTTCTAGGTTTTCCTGGGTCTCAAGTGATTTGGCTCTCTGCCACCAGATCTACTCTCCTTACTACATAATCTACATGTCTTCTCTCTATAGTCAAACCAAATTTCAAACATCTTTTCTACAATAGGTGTTACCCCAACACTCTCTAGTCTCTCATTCTATCATCATATCAAATTTTACCACACATCCAACGCAAGATCCTCATCTCTATTACGCTTAGTTCATGACCAATTAGTACAATACAATAATCACTTTTAGCACATGAAAAATGAAAAACACAAAGAGGGAAAAAGGGGAGGGAGTACCTTGACTTCTCTGGCAACATAGACTCTACCGAATTTGCCTCTACCGAGTGGCTTTCCGATCTCGAAGTCGTTTCTGATTTTGATCCATTTATGAGACTTTGTGAAATTTGAATCTGTTAGAAGCCTCCTCGTAAACAAGGAGAAGGAGAAAATTACAATTCGAGAAGCTGCATAGAATACGACGACAAGGCATTGCGAAGCAGAAGGAGTCGTGCCAACTTGTTTGTGAATGTGACGGAGGCGCGCCGGACGTTGCTGGGCGGAGGAGAATCGCACGAGAAAGAGATTGAGAGGGAAATGGTGGTTACTTGTCCCTTTGAATTTCAAAAACTGCTTCTCAAAAAAAAAAATAAAGATTTTTTTAGCTAGATTCTCTCTCACACACAAGAGTAATGATATTTTTATTTTTTTTTTTATCAAAAAAATAATATAATAATAACAATATTCGTATCATCAATTTTTTTATTGGTAAAAAACAATAAATAAAAAAATGAAGATAAAGAAAAAAAATAATGCGAATATAAAAGAAAATTGTCATAAAATAATTATATAAATATTATTTCTCCGTTGATACATCCACATTAATGCATTGTGATAGATAATATCTCTACACTAACCAACGACACCATGTCTGGGTGTCATGGATAATTGAAGTTTAAAACATGGAGTCATGTGTCTTTGAGTTCTCTACATGATCAGGTCCTTTTTACATTTTTTCATTACAATATTTATGCTTAATTATATAAATGATCCTTATAAATATTCATAAATTGTTTTTAATTCCTATAAAAAAATAATATTTTTTATTCTCGTTAACGGTTTTCTTTAGCATTTATTCTAAAAATATTGACGGAAAATTTTACAAAAACTAAAAAATGTTTTTTAAGATATTAAAAACAAAATTATGAATATTTATAAGAAATACTTAACTAACCCAAATATTTATAAAAGTAAAATACGACTGTTCAACCTTAACCTCATTCCTTATTTTTTTTCGATTTTTTTATCAAAATATATGTCCAACGGATATGATTAACAAGTCAACTACCTAAATGTTGGATCCAAATTTGGTTTATGTTAGAATACTATGTCGTCATTTGATCTATGTAGCCGACCCCACTTAGTGGGATAAGGCTTGGTTGCTGTAGGGTTAATTAAGTAAATGATTTGTATAAATATCAATAATTTTGTTTTTAACCGCTACAACAAAACACACTTTTAGTCTATGTAGCATAAATGCTGATGGAAAATTTTACAAATACTAAAATGTTGACGAAAATTTTATAAGATCTAAAAAGTGAGATTTTTGTATAGGGACTAAAAACAATCTTCTGGATATTTATAAACATCATTTACATAAGGGTTAAATATGTTTTTGGTCCTTATAAATATACCAACTTTTCGTTTTAGTCCCCTCTAAAATTTTCCTTCAACTTTTAGTCCCTCAAAAAATTTTCATCATCGCTTTTGGTCCCTCCTTCTAGTAAACTCATATATAGAATTCATATTTTTGAATAAAATTTTGCAGAAAAATTCATAATATTATAAGAATCTCTCCCAAAAAAATTTAGAATTTTTTAACAAAATATGAATTTAATATGAATTTTTATATTGTTTATGGTTAAGCTCATATTAAATTTATTTTTTGTTAAAAAATTCAAATTTTTTTTTTGGAAATATTTTTACAATATTCTACGCATTTCTGCACAATTTCATTAAAAAATAATACTAAAATTAACTTAAAAATAGGGACCAAAAGTAGTGATTGAAAATTTTATAAGGACTAAAAGTTGAAGGAAAATTTTAGAGGGATTAAAACAAAAAGTTGATATATTTATAGGGACCAAAAACATATTTAACCCTTTTATCCCTTTATTTCATATCCGTGACTTTTTTCTTCTACCAAATGGTTTGCACCGGATTGACTGGTAGCTGAATTCTGATAACATCAATAGGACAGTACTACATCTCTTTCAATCTTTCTCAAATTCCATTCTCTATAACCAAACCTTTCAATCTAATGAGTTATTTCAATGAGAAGTTTGCTACAGCAAATGAACTTCGACCACAGTTTTTTAATAACTTGTTTTGAGTTCAACATGTATGTATACCTTCTTAGATCACATAATCAGTTATGGCTATTGGATGGTGATGTTACTAAAATGTCTAAAGAGAACGAATTTCTCAATATGCTTCAAAGGAAGAAATTTTTAGTGGCCGCAGATTGGTGATATTCTGTTTATTGCTGCCATAGGTTTGTTGTTCCTGGTTTTGGAAATTGTTACTCTAATGTTTGTTACAGATATGTCATTCATGTTACGTACCCTTAGGCCTTAGGTGATTGAAATAATCCGCGTATCTCTTACTTTGTGAAACTTCATAGAAATCGGACATGACTCATAAACGATGAAATTAATAGACATATTGCTACCTAAATTTGCTAGAGCATTGACACAATAATTCGCTTCATGGTAGGATTGTTGAATCTCTAGCAAACGCCGAGATCACTTGCACCAAACTCTTACTATCGGGGATAACTCCATCGCCCTCTAAGCCATGATAGTACTCGCCAAATATTTCCAAATTACGTTCAAAGGAATGAAAGGATGATGCTGAAAATTTTCTTATGCACTTCTTAATTCCTCGCCGACCAACACATGGCATGCAGTGGCCCAAAACATGCCAGGGTTCCTCAGCCTTGTACTTCGATTCTATCACTACAAAACCCCAAGCATATCATATCAGGAGGAATCGAACTTGAGACCTTGAGAGGAGCACACTACTCCAAGGTCCCAAACCAACATCACTATTTAATGTAATTCAATCCATATTTGTGACTAAGATCAATAGAATAGGTTAACATCATCATCATCAACAACAAGAAGCGCTAATAATTGCCTTCGCAATTACTAAGTTTATCATTACCAATTAATTCTATTTACTCATTCCCTATCATCAATAAACAGTTATTAAGCCTCAGTTAGTTATCTATTCGATTATCTTATTTACCTAATCGATTATCTACATCTCCTAATGGACGATCACTTCATTTTAATCACATTAGTACGTTTTTTTCCACTATTATTAATTAGTACCTTAGTTATATTTTCACATGAAGTTATAATTACAAAAAATTCTAATCATCATCATCAATTTCGTTTGCTAGCGTTCGAACCTGAGTCAGGCAGGTAATGTTTTATGGTAGTTTTCTTTCACTCATTTTATAAATTTATAAATGTAAAAAAAAAAAAAAGGAAGGCCAAATTATGAAGTTTTTGTATCATTTTTATTTGTTTTAGGATAGCATGACAATATTTGTTAAGGTTAGATCAAATGGTTTGCACTGCATTGACTGGTAGTTGGATGTTGATAACATTACAGTACTAAATCTGAGTATATTCAAATGCCATTCTTTAGAACCGCACATTTCAATTCAAACAACATGTCCACCCTAGCCCACATGGGTGATGGAAACAGCGATAGCAATAATTCATGCATTAGTTATCCTTAAGTACGAGATAGTATACTAAAACTCGATATCCAACTCAAGGACCGACTAATCTGAGGGTCCAATTCTACCGTCCATTTGCAGGACTGTATCTTAGTTCTAATAATCAGCTATGGCCATGGTTCTAAATGGCGGTCTGCAACTGCAATTGTGACGACAATATAAAGAATTTTGAGGTCTCTACGACATCATCACAACGGCAATTTCAACCGCATTTTTCAGCAATATATTGGTTCAAAAGAATAAAGAAACAAAAATGAAAACACAGAAACACACAATGTTTGATAATGAAGTTCGGTCAACTGCACTTAGGTATTCGAGTGTAGAGTAAGTGCAGTCCCTTTCTATTATCTGTACAAGATTAGGGTTTATAATATACAAGTTGTATTTAAATATTATTTTGTGGACTGCATGAGAGGAAATGTTAAGGTTGTTAGATTAAATGCTTGGCATTGCAATTGCATTGACTAGTAGTTGGCTATGGATAGGATAATATTATCAATTTAGCATGTTACAGTTACATCACATCTCTTTCAGTCTTTCGCAATTGCCATTCTCTAAACCACATATTTCAATCAAATGGATTATCCTTTGCGAAAATTTGCAACAGAAAATGAATTCCAGCCACAATGTTTTTTCTGATAGCTTGGTTTTCAGTGTGGATAACAAGAATTAATGTATATCCGTTCGAAGATATCTACCTTAGCCAACTTGGATGATGGAACACAGACGTAACAACAAGATGCCAGAAAATTCATTCATCCGTTATCAACATTATGTTGGTCCGAGTGGTGTTGGACTCAGGGCCCTTCAGTGAGGCCTCGCATGTCTAGTAGACGAGAAAAATGTGGTTGAAATTAAAGGGTGACTCCTCTAAACGTAGCCAACCAGATTCTCTTGCAGAGATTAGTCACCAACAAAGCCGGCCGAAGATTCTTGGCACCAACAACATTTTTAAAACAAAAATTATTTTGCTTCTCATCAGCAAAGCCGGCCGTGGATACTTTGCACCAACAACATTGTTAATATAAAAAATTATATCGCTTCTTGTATCTTATACCACATAATCAGTTATTGCTTTGGATAACTCCATTTGAAATTTTGCAGTTACCATGTTTAGAATGGGATTTTATAGTAAGCACTGTTAAGAAGCATGGTATAGAATCCAATATGATATTAATACTGTGATCCTAATTAAGCTAACTAATTTTAACTAACTTGTAACTGTTCATAACAAACTTGTTACAACCTTCTACATAGTCTAACACTCTGAGATCAATAAGACATGACTCATGATACATGGAAATGTAATATTTCATATGCTTCTGTAGAGATTTAATATTTTCTTTCTCGAAACATGGCAATAATGTGAGTTCTTTCATCCTATTGTGAAGTTATATTTTCTTTATTGTCCTGTTGATGAAATTAGATCCTATTGGCCGCCAATAAAAAAAAAAAAAAGATCCTAATGATTTTATGACATTGTTTACATCTGAGAGGTAGATACACACAATACCATTGTACAAGACATTAGAAATAATTTATTTAGAGCATATTTAATTTTATTTCATAACATGAACACTTGTATAAATAGATTTTCAACATAATTTAAGTGCTTACGTGTTACGACATAAACACTGACATAATAAGTTGTTATTGAATAAGTAGTTGATTAAACTCTTCACTCAAATATCCACACATTATTTTTTTTTTGTATTTTCTTCTACACTAAATTTCTGTAGGGTAGCATCTATTGTAGAGGCAAGAGGATAAGGCAATAGAGGACAGTTAAAAGGTTATAGGTATAGAGTGACTAAGAAAACAAGAGGTCAAATCACTTATGGAATTGGATTTAAATGTCCTATCCTCACACATGCAGTGATAATATTAGGATATTATGATTCCATTGCCCCTCATCAAATTATTATAAATATCATGGTTGCTTCCAAGTCTAATTCCATAAACTAAACACATCTGAGAGAAAAAAATTTAAGTTTAAACATGAAAATGCAGAAAGCTTGGTTCTATGAGGAGTATGGTCCTAAGGAAGTCCTTAAGCTAGGGGACTTACCTATTCCATCTCCTCTGGAAAACCAACTACTTGTTCAAGTTCATGCTGCTGCTTTGAATCCTATCGATTCAAAGAGGCGTATGCGTCCTATTTTTCCATCTGAGTTTCCTGTGAGTGTCTGAAACTCTAAATTTACTCATAAGAAATTATTATTCGCAGCTCAAATTATATTAAATCACACAAATTTAGTTATCCATTTTATATGTTTCGAAAGATATAATGGATAAACATTTTTTCCATAGGACCATGGAACTAGTGTATATTAGAGGTTACTGTCAATCATGTGACAGCTAATGGAAATGTGAAGTTATGGACACAAGTTATATCTTTGATTCACTTTAACACATTAACGTATGTTTCGTGAGAGTGTAAGTAATCAATAAATATTTGTATAATACAAGAAAGAGCTAGGAATTCTTCATTTCAAGATTTATAGCAGATTGCTTGTTGCATAAGTAACCTTTGTCAGAAAAAAATACTGTCTTGTGTTTCTCTAATAACTTTCTATGAAGTACTGTCACAGACACGTAATCGGACGTGCCGGTGCTACATTGGTAACTTTCATATGCATGTTTTAATCATACATTGATTTTTATATGCAGGCGGTTCCTGGATGTGACATGGCTGGTGTGGTTATCGGAAAAGGAGTTAATGTCAAAAAATTTGACATAGGTGACGAAGTGTATGGAAACATACAAGATTTCAACAGTATGGAAAAACCAAAGCAGCTTGGAACATTGGCACAATTTATTGTTGTGGAAGAGAACTTAGTTGCAAGAAAACCAAAATGTCTTTCATTTGAGGAAGCTGCAAGTTTACCTTTGGCAGTTCAAACAGCAATAGAAGGATTCAAAACAGGAGATTTTAAGAAGGGTGAGACAATGTTTGTGGTTGGTGGAGCAGGTGGTGTTGGCACTTTGGTCCTTCAATTGGCCAAACTTATGTTTGGAGCTTCCTATGTTTTCTCTTCATGTAGCACTCCAAAATTGAAATTTGTGAAGCAGTTTGGTGCTGATAAAGTGGTTGACTATACTAAGACTAAATATGAAGACATTGAGGAGAAATTTGACTTTCTTTATGATACAGTTGGTAAAGTTTCTCTCCTCGATCGAATCCATTATTAATTTAATTAGTTACACTACCAACTTTTTATAATACATTCGAAAAGTGGCGATGATCTTATAAAAAATTTCAGGTGATTGCAAGAAATCATTTGTGGTAGCAAAGAAAGAAGGAGCAATAGTTGACATAACATGGCCAGCATCACATCCAAGAGCAGTTTATTCAAGTTTGACAGTTTGTGGTGAAATATTGGAAAAGCTGAGACCATATTTGGAAAGAGGAGAGTTAAAAGCTGTGATTGATCCAAAAGGTGAATATGATTTTGAAAATGTGATTGATGCATTTGGTTATATTGAAACTGGCAGAGCTTGGGGTAAAGTTGTTGTCACATGTTTCCCTATGGCACCAAAAGATCATCACTCTTCCACTATTTTATCTGAGATTGATACCAATACACTTCAACTCAATGGTTTTGCAGCAAAAGATCTTTGTCTCAAGTAGTTATTATATTAATGACTAGATGGTGACAAATTAATGTTGGTAATGAGGCATATATGTTGTTTGAAATTTATAAGTAATGTAATTTATGTTAATGTGTGAAAATAATGTATGTAATTTGAGTTATTGAAGCTAGTTACAGAAATGTATGTAATTTGAGTATTTTCTATTTTGTAAAAATTTATGTTATATGGTATGAGAGCAACATTTTCTACTTATATTAACGACTCATAAATTAAGTTTTTTGGATTTGAACATAAAGTATTTGTCTTTATAGAAAAATGTGAAGAAAAAAAAAAAAGAAAAATGGCTTCGCCCAGGTTCGAACTGGAGACCTTCAGTGTGTTAGACTGACGTGATAACCAACTACACCACGAAACCATTTGTTGTAAGTTGTTTTACACGTTTCGTATTTGTTCGCTGTAAAAATGAAATTAGGCCTAAATAGAAATAGAAGTTCATTAATATGCACACTACCACATCAGAATTATTAGCCATAGAATATTACAGAGAATTAGAAGTTTTATCATTCTCTGGCCGTTTTATATATAACATAGAGATGCTTTAATATACAACATTTTCAGCTTTGGAATGTTCCCTCTGCAATGCTTAATTTGTCTTATCCCTTCCATGTCAAATCAAAAATAAGACTAAAATAATAAGGAGAAACTACACTATAACATCCACTAAAATATTTACATTTAAATATCTAAACTCTTTAGATTTTTTAAACAAAACACAAACCAAATTTATAGAATGAGGAGTTTTATCGGTGGTCGTTGGATCGAGATTGGTTGACCTACGTTTTATTTGGAGGAATATATAAGTATCTATGTTTAAATTTGGAGCATTCAATCTTGATCTAATGGTCACCTATGTCATATATTTAATTTTTAAGTGTATATTACATATCATTGCTTGCTGAAAAATTACTTCAACAATATTTAATAGAGGTCATTTTGTCTGGAACATAGATGATAAAACTTCCCTTGGATTAGTTATAGAATATATATACAATAAGCTACCTTTTCTATGATCAAAATTCATAGCCTCTAAAGAAAAAACACAAGAAAATAATGGATATTTTGTACACCATGTTGACTTTCATAGCCTTCTTTTTTCTAGCAATTTTCCTAGCCATATGTTTCATCATGGTGACAATCTTCAAAGGAAAATCAATAGGGGACCCAAAATATGCACCTGTGAAAGGCACAGTGTTCAACCAACTTTTCTACTTCAAGAAACTCCATGATTACCATACTCAATTAGCAAAAACTTATCCAACTATGAGGCTTCTTGCACCAAATCAAAGTGAGTTGTACACAATAGATGTGAGAAATATTGAACATATATTGAAAACCAATTTTGATAAGTATTCTAAAGGTAAGTATAATCAAGATATTGTTACTGATCTTTTCGGTGAGGGGATTTTTGCTGTTGATGGTGATAAGTGGAAGCAACAGAGAAAAATTGCTAGCTATGAATTTTCTGCAAGAGTTCTTAGAGATTTTAGTTGTTCTGTGTTCAGAAAGAATGCTGCCAAATTGGTTAGAGTTATATCAGAATTTTCTCATGAGGGTCTGGTTTTTGATATGCAAGTGAGTAGTTTTATTTTCCTAAATATATTCAAGTTTTTGTTGTGGAAGCTTTTAATCAAGGTTTTTAATATGTGCAAAAGATTATTAGGTTTTTACATTAAGCCATACACACCTTTACAAAACCGGCTTGACGAGGAATGTCACTTTTTATAAACCTCATTTTATGACACCAGAAATAAGTGAACCTGAAACCTCGAGGAGGAGCACACTCCCAGGTCTCAAGGCAATACCACAAGGCAACCCAAGTGGGCTTACCTTATCTTTATTCAACGTAGGACTTACGTTTTTTTTGTTCAATAAAGATGTCCACAAACATGTCTAAGCTTTAATTTAAATTATCATCAACTTAATTAAGGCTAGTATTACATATTTCAGTTTTTTTTTTTTGGTTACACATATTTCAGTTTAATAATGAAGAAAAATTAACCAAAAAACTATATAGATTAAATACTAAGTTACTAACATTACAATATGTATCATAGGAGTTACTTTAGCAATTTTTCTCTTGAGCTGTTAATGTTATATCATATCATAATCATATAATAATATAATCTTACAATACAAAGCATGATGTATAAACAATCTTCTTCTTTTGTTAGGACTTACAAATGAGATGTGCATTGGATTCTATATTCAAAGTTGGGTTTGGAACAGAATTGAATTGCTTAGAAGGATCAAGCAAAGAGGGAACTGAATTTATGAAAGCATTTGATGAATCAAATGCTTTAATTTATTGGCGCTATGCTGATCCAATTTGGAGTCTTAAGAGATTTCTTAACATTGGTGGTGAGGCTAAGCTTAAAAAAAATGTTAAATTAATTGATGATTTTGTCAATGGAGTAATAAATACCAAAAGGTCACAATTGGAACTTCAGCATGACTCTGTGAGTTGATCAATTCCTTCTATTTTCTCCTATGTGTCATTTACTTTTTTCATTTGAATAAACATTATATTGTAACTTAGTACAAAGGGTAAAAATAAGTATTGGTAGTATTTACCATGTGATAACCAAAGTTTTAAATTGTGAAAAATTAATAAGGTCTATGATGGACCACTCTTAATGTCTTGGTAGTATTATTTGACTGACAGAGGCAAACTTAAGGGACCAAAACATGACTTTTATTAATTATGAGACCAAAATGAAAACTGATAATTAATTAGGGGACCAAATGACCTATTAAGCCTAAAGTTTAATAGTTTGGTTCACGTCTAGGAACATAATTTTTAAATGATGTCAAACCGATACTCGAACAAATACAAGTCGAGTTTGTTTGGCGTAGATCCTAATCGAAAAAAAAGAACCAATTTAATTGGTTTGGATTGAATTTTAGGCTTTGTTTGCGAGTTTGGAGGGGAAGGGAGGGGAAGGCTTGGGAAAAAAGGAAGGAGCAAGTGGAAGAAATAGAGGAAAATGGGAGGGGAGGACTTTGGAGGGTTAACTTTACTTCATAATATTAAACCCTCCTCATTTGGGGGAACTAAAAAATTGTATTGGAGGAGGGTTTTGGGGGGTTTTGGAGGGTTTATATGAATTCTTCAAATTTAATCTATGTTGTTATATTATTTTTAAAATTAAAAATATAGTAATCATATGCATTAATTTATCATTCTCTATAAAACTACTCTTTTTAAAAAAATTGAAAGATTTCTCCATTTTCCCTCATATTTTCCACCCTTTAAAGTCATCCCTTCCCCTCCCCTCCAAACTCGCAAACAAAGCCTTAGATTCATTTGTTCTCATTCATAGGCCTCTACTTCCAATTCTTCTTTTTAACATTTTCTACAATTATGGATAAGAATGATTTTGTTTTTCAGAATGTTAAAGAAGACATACTATCAAGGTTTTTGATGGAAAGCAAGAAGGGCCTAACAACTATAACTGATAAGTATTTGAGGGATATAATTCTCAGCTTTATGATAGCTGGCAAAGACACCACTGCAAACACTCTTTCATGGTTCTTCTACATGTTATGCAAGAACCCTCTTGTAGAGGAAAAAATTGTGCAAGAAATAAGAGATGTTACTTGTTGCCATGAAAGTCTCAACAACATAGATGAGTTTGCTGCCAATTTAACAGACTTAATACTTGATAAAATGCATTATCTTCATGCAGCACTCACAGAGACATTGAGATTGTACCCTGTTGTCCCTATTGTATGTACCTTCTACCAATTTCTTTGAAACTATCTTGAATTATTTTTATATTGAGGTCTTATTATGATCACATGTTCCTTATCCAGTTTGTGCTTTTATGATTTGATTCTTTCTCTGGAAATAAAAATTCCAAAAACATTACAAGTCTCACTTTTTTTATACTTTTTTTTTTACCTAAAACGTACCGAGGTTTATAAATTAAGAGATTTTTCCACCTAATAGTCTCTCTCTCTCTCTCTCTCTCTCTCTCTCTCTCTCTCTCTCTCTCTCTCTCTCTCTCTCTCTCTCTCTCTCTCTCTCTCTACTTGTGTCCCTAAGTTCTTTCCTTTCATGTGACTGTAATCTAAATATTTCCATCTTAAAATGCACCTATAAACAACATTACATGTTAGATTTTGATGATATTTTTAAGTCTTGTTATGATACTATTTTTCAAGGACGGAAGAACCGCCGATGAGCCTGATGTTCTTCCCGATGGACACAAGCTGGAAAAGGGTGATGGAGTGTACTACTTGGCCTATGCTATGGGTCGAATGTCTTCCATTTGGGGGGAAGATGCCGATGAATTTCGTCCAGAAAGATGGATTAACAACGGAATTTTCCAGCCCGAATCGCCATTCAAATTCGTAGCATTCCATGTAATTTGTACATTTGTGTTCCTTCAAATTCTATTGCTTGATAATAAATTTTTTTATGACACATTATAGTGTGTAAGTTTCCATGTTTCAATGCAGGCTGGACCACGAATGTGCTTAGGGAAGGACTTTGCATACAGACAAATGAAAATAGTTGCAATGTGTCTTCTTAATTTCTTCAAATTTAAATTGGCAAATGGAGCACAAAATGTGACTTATAAGGTCATGTTTACCCTTCACTTGGATAAGGGTCTCCCTCTCACTGCAATTCCAAGGTCATGATTCATTAGGGAGGTGACATCTGAAGCAAATAAGTAACTAAGATTTTGATGTTCCTTAATGATGTGAGATATTATAGGTCTTTCGTTCTAAAGAAAGAAATAAACAGGATAATGATATGGTTTAGATATATGGATGGCTCTGCCATTTTAACATCTTGCTAGTTGATTATGTTGGCTAGTGTAAATTAAAAATGTGGGGGGACCATGGCCTCCATAGACCACTCTTGTCCCTCCGCCACTGAACTTTGTAACTCTAGTTAACCTATCATTTGACTATAGTTTATTCACTATATTGTGATACTTATTAACTTTTTTAGTTGAAAACATCTAACATAACAAGCGTCGTCACAATTAGCAACATTTAGTAATTGACATCGCTATAAAGACAAAGAGCTAAATTTAGAGAGTCCTACAAAGTCAATGACTATTTTCACTACAAGAATTCTTTTTGCTTCTTACATTTGAGGTGGACACTAAGGCCATGCAAATGTATGTGGCTATATTAAAAAAAGAAAAATATTGTGTTGGCTTTATTGTCATTTGGAGCATGAGTTTTAGAAACAAATATTTGCGACGGTTTCAGGTCACACACAATTGCGTGGATTTTTGTTTTTGACATTTGCGGAGGACATAAGTTGCAGCTAACTTAAGTTTAGAAACATTATATTTTTTGAATTTTACGATGGACAAAAGCCACCACTTATATATAAGGCGGTAAAATAAAATTTGAAAGTTGAATTTTACAGCGGACAAGCCGAATATTTTATTTTAAATTTGGCTTTTGCTTCAAATAAAAGCTGTCATTTATGTAAAGCGGAAATTTTTTATTAAAAATTTAAATTTTGCTTCGGGTAAAAGGTGCCGCAAATGCATGAGATCTAGATTTTTTTTTTTGTCTTAGATGAAGTGGTAAATCACTGAAATTAAAATCACACACAACTGTGAGGTCCCGGGTTCGAACCCGGGTCACGATGTCCAGCCTTCTTTTTTCTATATAAATAAACTTTATTCAACTTCATTTTTACAATCATTTTCTCTACAAAAATCTTAATACAATTTATGTATATAAAAGGAGCATCCATAGAATATTACAGACAATTAGAAGTATAAATGATTATTTGTCCGTTTGATAAAAAACATATACTTCATCCGTTCTTTTTTAAAGGAATAATTTACAAAAATCGCGGATATTATGAAAAATGTTTAAAGAAGAGATGATTTTTATAGAAGTAAAAGAGATGATTTGTTTTTTTTTTTTTGACAACATAAGAGATGATTTTATATTTGATCTTTGAAATGTTTCCACACCATATGCTCAACCTGTCAATTATATATCCCATAGGAAATTTTAAAAAATGGCTAAAACAATAAGGAAAAATTACACTAACATCCACCAAAATATTGTTAAACAATAAGCAAATCTACTCCTACGTTCCCTTCATTAACAACTTTTCTTGATTTCTGTAAAAATAGTCAAATGTAACAGTTATTATGTGACATATGCAGTGAATATTAAAAGTACACCATAGTTTATCAATGATCTCTATTTTAGAAAATAACTTATAAAATTATTAAATCACACCATATAGTTAATTACATATTATATATCATTGCCTGTGGTAAAATTTCTTCAACAATATTTAATTAATTGAGGTCAATTTATCTAAACCATGAATGGTTCAAACTTTCCTTGGAGCATACGCTATAGTTATACCCTTTAAACATTTCTTCAACAATCCACTTTTTCTATGATCACAACTCATACCCTCTAAACAAAAAACATACAAGAAAAAAATGGATCTTTTGTACACCATGTTGACTTTCATAGCCTTCTCTTTTGTAGCTATTTTCCTAACCATATGTTTCATCATGATGAAAATCTTCAAAGGAAAATCAATAGGGGACCCAAAATATGCACCTGTTAAAGGCACAGCGTTCAACCAACTTTTCCACTTCAATAAACTCTATGATTACCAAGCTCAAATGGCAAAAATTCATCCAACTTATAGACTTCTTTCTCCAAATCAAAGTGATTTGTACACAATAGATGTGAGAAATATTGAGCATATATTGAAAACCAATTTTGATAAATATTCTAGAGGTAAGCATAGTCAAGATATTATGATAGATCTTTTTGGTGAGGGGATTTTTGCTGTTGATGGTGATAAGTGGAAGCAGCAGAGGAAGGTTGCTAGCTATGAATTCTCCACAAGAGTTCTTAGAGATTTTAGTTGTTCTGTGTTTAGAAAGAATGCTGCCAAGTTGGTCAGAGTTATATCAGAATTTTATCATGAGGGTCTTCCTTTTGATATGCAAGTGAGTAGTTATTTATATTATATCCTGAGTAATATTATAATTTATTTCTTGAAGTTATTGTTGTTGAGGTGTTCAATTATATATGATATTCATTAACTATAATATGTACTCAAATATACACTTGACAATTTTGGTTATAGTTAACGACGTTCAAAATTGTTTTAGTGGTTGATTAATAAGTTGCAACACCTTATTATATTTTTGGGTAAATACAGACTTTCGTCCCTTAACTTATTTTTGCGTTTCATTTTCATCCCTTAACTTTTAACTGTCTCAATTTGGTCCCATAAGTATCTCTCCGTTTACCAAAATGGTCCCTTCCGTTAGTTTTTTTCAAAAAACGTTAACTTTGGCCAGGTAAGCTTCCACGTGGGCCTGTCAGTAGAGTACATGGCATGCCAGGTCAGCAACAACAACAGAGAAGCAAGAACAATTATCATCATCATCATTCATTGCAGATTTTTTTTTTCCACAAAACAATCAAATTCCATAAACCTCAAATCATAAATTCCAGAAAATTCAAATCCAAAAATCATCACCACCTTCAACTTCAAATCCATCAATAGCAG
Source organism: Medicago sativa (assembly GCF_051527215.1). Lineage (NCBI taxonomy): Eukaryota > Viridiplantae > Streptophyta > Magnoliopsida > Fabales > Fabaceae > Medicago > Medicago sativa. Next base: position 28,152,426 of record NC_140756.1, on the reverse strand, counting down.
CAACAACACATCAAGAAATCAAATTCAACCCTTTTGGATTCTTTTCATCATCATCATGAATTTAAAAAAATGAATTTCTCCAAATTCAGCACATCAACAACACATAAATTCACCCTCTAATCATCAAACCCAACTGCAGGGTTCTTTTCTGTTACAACACATTCCAAATTTGTGCAAGCCATGAACCATATTAGAAGCTTCCACCTACGTCACCACAATCCTCACCGAACTCTTCTCATTCTTCCGCCGAAACCAACACATCGTTGTTGCTTCAAATCTGAGTTTGCAGTTTCATCATCAACCAAACCAAACCCACACGTCATCAAAGCAAAGACTCGCCTGAAAGCTTTCACATGTAAACAACTCAGTAGTTTTAATTTCCTTAAAGCTTCAACCTTTACCATTTTCTTCATCCAAATTCACAATTTTTTTATCTGGGTCATAAAGAATTTTTTTATTTTTTTAAATTCCTTGAAGGAAAAAATGTCTAATTTGGAACAATTGTAAAAGAAAAAGCCATGCCTGTATTTTTCTTTTGTTGCTGCCGTGCTTTTACCTCTTCCTGCCGTGCTTTTACCTCTTCCACGTGGGCAAAATTGCATCAGATGTTTGCTGCTCTTGTAGCAGATCCTCTTCTTGCAAAACATCGAAATGCGCTTGCAGAGCTATGGGAATTGATTTTACGGAAGCTCATGCAGATGCCGGGAAACAAAGTGTGCAAACAGAGAAGGAGGGGCTGTAAATTGTAGAGAGAGAAGGAGAAAGAAAACCAGAGAGAGAAGTTGAAGAAATCTGCCCAAATAGAGAAGGAGGGGCTGTAACGTTTTGCCCACGTGGAACCAACCTGGCCGAAGTTAACGTTTTTTGAAAAAAACTAACGGAAGAGACCACTTTGGTAAACGGAGAGATACTTATGAGACCAAATTGAGACAGTTTAAAGTTAAGGGACCAAAATAAAACGCAAAACTAAGTTAAGGGACCAAAGTCTGTATTTACCCTATTGTTAGAGATATATAGTTTAGTTACCACTAGTATTAGTCTCATTAGTATATATAGTTGTAATCCCCCATAAGTGGGATAACTTTCACTCATTGTAATTTTCATATTCATCAATACAAAGAGTTAGTTAAGCTTTTCTCTTCTTTCATCCATGGATACCATGTTTCCCAACATGGTATCAGAGCAAGATTGGTATCCACCTTGAAGGACTTTCCGCTGCATTTTCTCGAGAAAATATAATTTTCTCACCTTCACTTTCCTTCTCTCTCGTTCCATTTTTTTCCTCAATTCCTTTTACTTTCATTTTTATTTTTACTCTTTTACATTCTCGAGAAAATTTGTCCACACTTTGTTCTTGATTCTGTTACAATCTCCAAATTGAGATTCAGTTTTCCTTCTTTTCATCTGTGTCCCGAATTCAGTTTATGTTCTTGATTTGTTCGATCAATTTCTCTTTTGATATACATCTCAATTCCATATCATTTCTTTGCTTTGATTCTGTTTCCGCGTCTACTCATTCGCGATTCTGTTTTCAATTAGTTAGATTTTGTTGCTATCATTTTCCCCCAAATCCTAGGGTTTCGTGAATCAAATTCGATTCCGATTTGTTTTCTTGCTTTCTATCCTGGATTCGTATCGATCGAATTCGTTTTCGATTTGTACTCGTCATATTTGATTTCCAAATTCTACTTTTGATTTGTTTTCCGTTTGTCTTTTTCCCCAAATCTTAGGGTTTACGATTCCAATTTCAATCCGGTTTTGACTTTACGATCCGATCGTCTTCAGCTTTATTCCTTTTTTGTTCAAGAAGTTTTGGTTTCTCTTATGCGATACCTCCTCTATTTTCTCTTCTGATTCAGATTCGTTTTCTCTGTAACTTGAGATATTGATGTTTTGGTCATTATCGCATATGTATGGTGCTCCCAAGGTGTTTGATGAAAGTCCTTATTGGAAGACATATTGATATTGTTGATTCAAATTACTTTGGTCACTCACACGTTGTTGAGTTGGTTCTGGGAGCTTCTTTCATCTGTTAGTGTACATTGCTTTGGTTAATCAGAAGTTGCTTAATTTTACAAGAGAGTATTCATGTATTTTCACTGTCATTGATTGAGTAACCCTGCTGGTTCTGTTCGTGTGCATTTCAGCTTATTAATCTTGGAAGTGTTGGATTGTTCTTTTTGGACATTGGAGCCTTGCCATATGTACTGCAGACTGTTGAAGGTTTTCTCACTACTTTTGTCCACTTTTGTGTGAAGGTTCTACTCATTTGGAAATTATTGTCCATCTTGGTAGCTTATCCTACATTTTATGCATTTGGCTTATGTTGACTTCTGGTTTCTATATCATGTGAACATTGAAGATATAGCGTGACAAGTTTTCTGCAATTTGCATATGGTTGGTATTTGATGAAATTTCTAGCACACACCAAATTTTTGGTTTATTCCATTCTTTGGTTATTGCTTATGGTGAACTTAGATGTTGAATACATGGCCTTATGTAGAATTGTAGTTCTGGCTTATTGTAATTTCAACATATCTTGTTGGCAAGTTACATTCAGTTTTTAGCCATCCATCATAGTGGACCTTAGGCACTTTTTCAAGAGATTTTATCGAAGTGTATGGTGTAAGATTGAATGGTATTGCATCTGCATCTCTCCTATACGCTTGAAGTCTATGTGGCTTTCTTGAACAAGGCAATTTTATCATGGCTGCAAGTGCTTCCTTCGCAATTGGTAATGGCCTTCTGTTTCCATTCGGCTAGTTGAAAAAGCCTGCAATAATTTTCTGGTATGCTGTTGTTGTCATAATTGGATTTTGCTTTGAGTATTTGCATTCTTTTTTTGTCCTGGATCGTTGATGAATTTTGGGCAGACCTTTAGAGCATCTTCTTGAATTTTGGGCTGCATGTTTGGATTTATTTGGTGCACCATTACTGCTGCATTTTGTTTGATTTCTAGTTTTGGCTATGTTGGTTCTTTCTTAAGCTTCAGTGTTTGAAGCATTGATTTGTTGTCTCGGCTCGGCTTCGAAGGGCATCACTTTTATCTTTGGAACATTGGTCTTGTTGCTTCATGGTACCTTTGGTGTGAAGTTTGTTCAACATATGACCTCCTTCCATTGTAGACTATGGCCCTTCCTTGCATTTGGTTTTTCTTGTCTCGACTCGGCATTAGAGGGCATCACTTTTATCTTTGGAACCTTGGTCTTGTATATGATCTCCTTCCATTGTAGACTATGGCCCTTCCTTGCACTTCCTTTTTGGATATCATCATTGATTTTGGATATCCTTGTTCTTCTTGTCTTGTGCTTCTATCTTGAGTTCTTGAGCACTCTTGATGGTTAAGCGTTGTGCCTTAATTGGCTTTGTTGATATTGGCTTCTACCGGATGGTGGTTAAGCGTTGCTTGGATGCTTATTCCTTCAATTGGTTCAACCTTGAGTTGTGGTTGCTTCTTGTTGGATAAGCACTTGTTTGATGACTTTGTTTTTTTTAGCCGATGTGTTTCCGGCATCTTTTCTTGTATTTTCATTTGCTTGATGCATTTCCTTGTATTTTCTCATTTCAAGTTGGAAGTGTTTTGAACACCTTCCAACTTGAGGGGGACTGTTAGAGATATATAGTTTAGTTACCACTAGTATTAGTCTCATTAGTATATATAGTTGTAACCCCCCCATAAGTGGGATAACTTTCACTCATTGTAATTTTCATATTCATCAATACAAAGAGTTAGTTAAGCTTTTCTCTCCTTTCATCCATGGATACCATGTTTCCCAACACCTATATTTTTTGATTTCCATTGAACGTGATTAACAACATATTTAAAATGCGTTAACCATCATCAAAATTGATGTCAAATTTGTGCGTTGTAATTATATTTCATAGTAAAGGCTTTTAATCCCTAAAAACGACATCCAAAAACATATTTGAGCTTTACTTAAAATTATATTTTGTTTGAATGAAATGATTCAAAGCATGATGTATATACAATTTTTTTTCTATTCTTAGGACTTACAAATGAGATGTGCATTAGACTCCATATTCAAAGTTGGATTTGGAACAGAATTGAATTCCTTAGAGGGATCAAGCAAAGAGGGAACTGAATTCATGAAAGCATTTGATGAATCAAATGCTATAATTTATTGGCGCTATGTTGATCCAATTTGGAGTCTTAAGAGATTTCTTAACATTGGTGGTGAGGCTAAGCTTAAACACAATGTGACATTGATTGATGATTTTGTCAACGGAGTCATAAATACCAAAAAGGAACAATTGGCACTTCAGCAAGATTCTGTGAGTTGATTATTTCCTTCTATTTCCTTCTCTGTGTCATTTGCTTTTTTCATTTAAATAAACATTATATTGTAAATTTGTATAAAAGGTAAAAATAAGACTTGAGTAGTATCTATTTAGATCTAATATTTTTTTAGGCAAAATTACTCCAGAGGTCTTTATCTTTCTTATTTGCAAATCATGTCAAATATGCATTTGTTGAATTATTTTATGAACTACCTAACTTAAAAAAGTGGTTTCAATTTTGTAAGATCAATTTTAAATGACGTTAGACCGATACTCGAACTAATATAGCAGTTGAATTTGTTTGATTTGGATTGAATTTTTGGATTCATCTATTCATTCATTTGGTCTTAAACCGTTACTTTCATTTCTTGTTTTAACATTCTCTACCTAACATTTGTCGAAATGTTGCTGAATTGAAATAGTAACATTTTTCTTGATTTAGTTACAATTTTCAAATGTTACTAAACCTCAAAGATGTTATAGTCGATAATAATGATTTTGTTTTTCAGAATGTTAAAGAAGACATACTATCAAGGTTTTTGATGGAAAGCAAGAAAGGCCAAACAACTATAACTGATAAATATTTGAGGGACATAATTCTCAACTTTATGATAGCTGGCAAAGATACTACTGCAAATACTCTTTCATGGTTCTTCTACATGTTATGCAAGAACCCTCTTGTAGAGGAAAAAATTGTGCAAGAAATAAGAGATGTTACTTGTAGCCATGGAAGTGAACTCAGCAACATAGATGAGTTTGCTGCCAATTTAACAGACTTAATACATGATCAAATGCATTATCTTCATGCGGCACTCACAGAGACATTGAGATTGTACCCTGTTGTCCCTGTGGTATGTACCTTCTATTAATTTTCTCAAAACCATCTTAAGTTATTTTTTTCCTTGCTTGACAGAATTTTTATATTAGGGTACTGCTATGATCACATGTTACTTATCCAGTTTGTGCTTATGATTTGATTCTTTCTTTGGCCAACAGAGATGACATTAATTTGTTAGGATCTGAGAAATTTCACCTTAGAAGTGAGACTTATAAATTAAACGATTTTCACACATAAATAGATTAGGGTTTTGGGACAGACCCTCTCTTTGGTCTTATAGTCCTCAACATTTGCGCTTTCTTTGAGAGAGTAGACTTCTCAAAAAGGGCTAGACAAAAATTGAGTTTTTCTTTTTTACCATGGAAGGATCTCACCAGATAAAGTTGAGTGAAATATCACCGAGCAAATGTCGTGGAATGAAAGCAACTAATGACAATGGCTCTCGAACGGTGATGCATTGTTAGGAGTTTTATGTATGAGAGCCTCACCTAAAAAGCGAGACTTATAAGTCAAGAGATTCTGACTTTGATGCATTGACATGATCTCTGACTTAAAAGTCACCAATCTTCGATTCTCACCTATCCTTTCATGTCATTGTAATCTCTGCTAGATTTTGTTAACCTTCTTGTGTCTTTGGTATGATACTATTTTTCAAGGATGGAAGAACTGCAGAAGCACCTGATGTTCTTCCTGATGGCCACAAACTGGAAAAGGGAGACGGAGTGAACTACTTGGCCTATGCCATGGGTCGAATGTCTTCCATTTGGGGTGAAGATGCTGAAGAATTTCGTCCAGAAAGATGGATTAACAACGGAATTTTCCAGCCCGAATCACCATTCAAATTCATAGCATTCCATGTAATTTGGACCTATATTTTTCTTTGAACTTTCTTGCTTCATATTAATATCATTTTTATTTTATTTTATGATACATTATGGTGTCTAAATTTCCATGTTTCAATGCAGGCTGGACCTCGTATGTGCTTAGGGAAGGACTTTGCATACAGACAAATGAAAACAGTTGCAATGTGTCTTCTTAATTTCTTCAAATTTAAATTGGCAAATGGAACACAAAATGTGACTTATAAGGTAATGTTTACCCTTCACTTGGACAAGGGCCTCCCTCTCCATGCAATTCCAAGGTCATGATGACTCATGCATGAGTGATGTGACATCTGTGAAGTAAAATAAATCACTATGCAGAGCATTTTAGTGTTATAAATTTTGATGTCCATTACATAATCATAAGTTGTATCTATATGGATCATTAGCTCTGCTATATTAATATCTTGGTTGGTAATTTATGTTATGTTGTGTAAACAGACTTTCCTATGGCCATTTTGTGAATTTCACGGATAACTTTTTGGTAAACTTTGCAACTTGACTGTTTTGCTTTCTTTTTTCTTTGATTAGGACCACTAACAATAACCTTAATAGACACATCATCACCATCTACCTTGTTTAGTAAGATATTTATAGAAGAATGATTTTGAGAAACATTTTATAAAGTTGGCGACTAAATTGAAATATTCATGATCTAAGACACCAAATTGAGGGTGTGCTATATAAAGTTAGAAACAATTTTAATTGGTTGTCAATAATACATTTAACGACTCATTAAAAAAAACAATACGCTTAATAGACATGTCATCAGAGTTAACAACATTTAGTAATAGACATTGACAAAAGAATAAATGACTAAATTTCGAGGATCCTACAAAATCTGAGATCATTTTAATGGTTTATTCATTTCCAAATAACAAATGCTATATTTTTCGCCTATTTTGAGTAACTTTTTTTTTTTTTTTATGAAAATGCTCGTGGCAATGCTACATTATCCATCACAAAATTTTTAACTATTTTTTTTTTAAGTAGTCAAGAGACTAGAAATTCACCCTGTAAGATAAATAAGTGGGGGAATCCAATGTTCGAACTTCAACTTCTACATATCGTAATATTTCTACCAACTGAGTTATACTCTCTGGAACACTTAATTCAGAAGTGAGCAAAATATCAAAAATTTAAAAATTGATGGATACAAATCCCAGATTTAGGAATGGTGAGAATGTGGGATTGCAACCAGTGGCAGAGGCAGAAAAAAGTCTCGGGTTGACCACTAAAATAAACAATAAAGTACAATATATATTTTTTTGGCAATCTTTTATAGTATTATTTTAGTTCTTTACAACAAGAATTGTAATATAGTTAACTCATATAATCCTAACAATTCAAAAACATACTTTATCCTTAATATAAGTAATTGGAATATACATATGAAAGGTCGTTTTTAAAACTTTATAAATACGAAATTATTTGGCCATTTTGCTTTTACTTTCTTATAACAATTCATCATGTTCAAACAAGTGGAAAACAAAAATGAAAGGGAAAAACATCAAGAGCTAGCTGAAACATTTATCTTCTCTTGTATCCTTAATTATATTCTCATTTTGTGTCGTTGCCAAAGGTTAAGAAATCAGTTTGCACTTTGCAGTTAAGGCAAGCGGGAATAGATTAATCAAATTAGAAATGCTAATGAAGGATGTTCGAAGCAACGGTGATGACGGCGTAAAAGCAAATCAACAAAGACATATACATACAACAACAAACCACCTATCAATTCAAAAATCAACAAGAGATAAGAAATTGACTTTCTAATTCGAAGTGAAAAAACTAAGATAGTAAGTGAGAGAGAGACTACAAAGGGCTTTCACCTCGGCTATGACAACATTGATTGGGTAGATTGAAAGCGGAATGGGAAGCGACAGTAAAAGAGCTGAAGAGGGAGTTGAAGTTGGGAATTGTGTGCGTTAGAAGAGCCTGAGGGAAGGAAGGGTTGTGCTCAGCGGCGAAGCTAGCGATAATTCTATGAGGTGGCCACATATAATTTTTTTTTTAAAACTAATCTAATGCAGTAGGCAAAAAAATTCACAATAACTATTACTTATATAAAATGTTCTTAATAAAATATACACTTGATTCAACAAGAACGGATTATACCAAAAAATGCAGCAATAAACTATTTTGTACCAAAAAAGCCACATTAGAATAGCGGATTGTACAAAAAAAGCTACAACAAAAGAAATAAAGACTAATAATAGCTATTTATGAAAATTGAACTCGACGGCCCTTCAAAGACTCAAATTCATCCATAATTGCATCTAAGCTAAACTGACTTGCAATGTCCTTTTCAATGTAGATAACCAAGCTATTTGAAAGAAAATCATCACTCATTTTGTTTCTTTGTTTTGTCTTGAGATTTTTCATTGATGAGAAAGCTCTCTCTGTTATCGCTGTGGAGACTGGGAGTGTCAAAACAAGACGAATCAATCTATCAATTAAATGATAGCGCTTTGACTTCCCAGATTCTACTAATTTTTTGTACAACTCAGAGAGTGTTGTAAATTTTAGCGGTTTGTGTTGCTATCGCTAAATTTCAAAGCAAAACATAAAAAATTGATTTCAAACTAAATGAGATTATTGTGAAATGTGAGTTGAGATCATACCTGGAAACATAGGTGAATTGTGAATCTAATTAATGTAATAATGTTGCTTGTTGTTAACCTGTTACTTTTAGGTCACCATGGCACCGCACGAATTGTTTGTTTGTCTCTCTAGTGTGTACTGTGTAATTGTGTTGCGCGTGTTGTGTGTTGTGCTGTGATCTGAAGAGTTAAAAAGTCACTTTACCTTGTTTTTTTTATTAATAATAATTGTGTGGTGGGTTGTGGGTATGACCCCACTTTTGTATTATTTTACTGTTAGATATAAAGATTATTATTATTATTTATCTCTTTTGGGTGTTAATCTTCTGGTCTCTATACGCACGATTAAATAATTTGAAGTTCAACCGGAAGTTAAATAAAGATAGAAAAAAATTAGTTCACTTAAAATAAAACTTGGGGTAGCTAAATATATATTATTAGGGGTAGCTAAACATAAAAATATAACTACTCACTCAAAAAAATAATTTTTTTTGGGGTAGCAAGGGCTACCCCTCCCTTATACTACCATTCGCCCCTGGTTGTGCTTGAGTAGTGGAGAGGGTGGACCATTTTGTATTTTTCTTTAATAAAAGGGATGTTTTAGTAATTTCCTTATAGAAAAAAATATATTTTACTTTTGGGTGGGAGGGTCGTGGCCCACCTTGGCCCATACAAAGCTCCGCCACTGATTGCAACTTCAATTAAATAAAGGGAAATGCTAACGAGTGCCTTAAGAGCACTTTTTAAGGACTTTAGATATTACTCCCTCCGTTTCAAAATATAAGCAAAATTCACTTTTTAGGTTCATTCATTTAATGATGTATGTGGTTCATAATAATGATGTATGTGGTCCATATTATGAATCACATACATCATTAAATGAATGAACCTAAAAAGTGAATTTTGCTTATATTTTGAAACGGAGGGAGTAAGTTTTTATGAAAACTCGTGCATGCAATGTATCGAAAATTGAAGTATGAAATTTTTTCAATAAAATTTCTTAATTATGAATCTTTAAAGAGTGTCTTTAGAGCACTCCGTAATAAGCAGTGGCGGAGCCAGGACCCTGGGTTAGGGGGTTCAAACATTTGAATTTTAATATATATATATATATATATATATATATATATATATATTATAATATAATATTAAAAAATTACATATAAGAAAAATGACTCAAGTGTTACAAATAAATAAAATAATGGACTTTTGAAATAATTTTGTCTACTATATGATTATCCTGTATGTGGTTTCATGATATGAAATCGTTAATAACCAACTCATCATCAAAATTGTTGAAAATTACACCGGAAGTCCTTTAAGTTATTTAATTGCAATAAATTGGTCCATTAAGTTTTTTTCCGTAACACTTAAGTCGTTTAAATTAACTAATTGTAACAAGCTAGTCCTTTAAATTATAAATGTTACCATTATTTAATTTAATGCACCATTAACAAAAATGAAATATAATATATCAATAACAAGGTGCGACACTACAATTCAATGGCAATTGCAAATGCAAAATTGTCTTTCTTCTAAGTTAAATTAAACTGCACAGCTTAAAATGTCAATGGGTTAGAGTATGAATACCACGGAACCATTGAACTAATAGAAAATGTGAGTGGGTTCATCATTCGGTGCAAAGAAACTATTTCAGGGGGTTCATAGTTAAAATTTTATGAGAAGGCAGGTGCAATTTTTTAGATGTCAGGGTATGCAAGTGCATCCCCTCAACTCAATGTGGCTTCGCGTCTTGTCAAGACCCTTAAATAAAATATGAGACTATGACTGAAGTAGTCATTGTTTTTATTTTTTTAGAGAAAGTAGTCATTGTATTATAAACTATGAAGCCCGGATACTCCAAAATGGTGACGTACCCGTGTCGGATACGTATCGGATACCGATACTCCGCGGATACTCCGGATACCGTATCCCAGAAGTATCGGAATTAATTATTTTAATTTAAAATATATATTTTATCGGATACTTAAAAGATACTCGACGGATACACACAGATACTTATAAGATACTTCACACAGACGTATCCAAAAAAAATGAAGTGTATAAAAATGAGATTGTGTTGTGAAAATTTAAGATACGAATCACTATAATTACTTTTCAATTAACAAATTAAATATTATGATTTTGGTGGATGAAAGTAACGAGAGAGGGGAGATTTAATCAATCAACATTAAACAAACTTCGTTTTGAGTTCTTTTATTGATACATTTGTTGATATACTAACATATGAATGAAAATAGAATATGATTTATACAAAAACTTTACATTTTTTATTTTGATCATATGTATTTTTTTTTTTTTGTAAATTGTAACTTTTATGATTATATAGTATGAGTAATCAATGTTTTTTTTAAGTATTTTACAAGCATATAAATTTTAATATAAATATTTTGTTAACGTATCTTAGCCGTATCGTATCCTAAATTTTAAAAATTTCGCGTATTCACGTACCCGTATCGTATCGTACCCGTATCGCACTACTATCCGGGCTTCATAGATTATAAATAATTAATCTCATTTTTTACAAAGACATTTTACCAAATGTTACCATTGTCGTCGCGCGTGTTCCGGAATTCACGCGGTTTCGTTCTATATATTGAGATCATATACGCAAAATACAAAGATTAATGTCAACTTCAACAACTTTAATATATTACCGTGCGACGTACGGGTTTTGTCGACTATAATAGAGACCAATGAATAATCTTTATCCCGTAAGATTATGGATCTATCAATAAACGCAAAGTAGAATATTATACAATATTACGATCAAATTTGTCTTACTATGTCCTTCAATGACACTTGAATCTTATCAAATTTTACATTTTAGTTTTTAAAAACTAGGGCTGGGCAAAATTAACGGCTAACCGAACCGAACCGGTCAACCGAACCGAACCATATTAAAATTAACTGAACCATTTCACAAATTTATGAACTGAACCATTATTTTGATAACAGTTAATTAACCGAACCGAACCATTAATAACCACAGTTATCCAAACCGAACCGAACCGAACCATTAAGCATATCTATTTAAAACCAACTTATTTAAAAAAACAACTTATTTTAAAAAAACTTATTTTATGCAAAACAACTTATTTTAAAATCAACTTATTCAAAACAGCTTATTCAAAATAACTTATTCAAAATAGCTTATTTATGTCAAACAACTTATTAGGATCTCTTTTTTCAAAATAACTTATTCAAAACAACTTATTTATACAAAACGGCTTATCAAGATCTCTTTTTTTCAAAACTACTTATTCAAAACAACTTATTTATGCAAAACAGCTTATTAGGATCTCTTTTTTCAAAATAACTTAATCAAAATAGCTTATTTATGTAAAACAGCTTATTAGGATCTCTTTTTTCAAAATAACTTATTTATTTATGCAAAACAGCTTATTAGGATCTCTTTTTAAAAAACAACTTATTCAAAACAGCTTATTTATACAAAACGGCTTATCAAGATCTCTTTTTTCAAAACTACTTATTCAAAACAACTTATTTATGCAAAACAGCTTATTTTGGTCTCTTTTTTCAAAATAACTTATTCAAAATAGCTTATTTATGTAAAACAGCTTATTAGGATCTCTTTTTTCAAAATAACTTATTTATTTATGCAAAACAGCTTATTAGGATCTGTTTTTTCAAAATAACTTATTCAAAACAGCTTATTTATACAAAACGGCTTATCAAGATCTCTTTTTTCAAAACTACTTATTCAAAACAACTTATTTATGCAAAACAGCTTATTAGGATCTCTTTTTTCAAAATAACTTATTCAAAATAGCTTATTTATGTAAAACAGCTTATTAGGATCTCTTTTTTCAAAATAACTTATTTATTTATGCAAAACAACTTATTAGGATCTGTTTTTTCAAAATAACTTATTCAAAACAGCTTATTTATGTAAAACAACTTATTAGGATCTCTTTTTTCAAAATAACTTATTCAAAACAGCTTATTTATGAAAAACAGCTTATTAGGATCTCATTTTTCAAAATAACATATTCAAAACAACTTATTGATACGAAACAGCTTATTAGGATCTCATTTTAAAAAACAACTTATTCAAAACAAGTTGTTTCGAATAAGTTATTTATGCAAAACAACTTATTTATGTAAAACAACTTGTTAGGATATCTTATATCATATGCTGCTACACATCGTATATTGTCCTATTTTGCCTTGGTGTAACACCCCGTTTTCCCAACATAAAAATTTCATTTTAAAATCAGAGTATTTCGATCACAACGGAATGTCACATACTTCATTTAAATCATAAAATGGATAATAATAATAATCCTTCAAATTCAACATCGTGAAAAATCTTAAACTATTGCAGCGGAAATTAGTTCAACGTTTAAAAGTCTTGGCACGCAGGCCTTATTGAAAAATCTCATAAATTAGTTCATAAAAGAGACACGTAAGGAATAGAAGTAAAAGTAAGCCCCCATCCCGTTACGTATCAGAGCACCTAGACACCAACTGAGGAGTCCACTCACGAACGCCTCTAATCTTTATTACCTGCACATTACCCACGGTCGAGGTAACATATACGCAGAAGGGGTGAGATTTCATAATCAATACATTAAGCATATAATCCAATAAAATGCATTTAACAACTTAAACATTAATAACATATCAACAATTAGCATATTTTTCATTACATAACAAATACAATCGTCAAATACCATTACTAATTTTCATCACAAATCATAATCAACTTAACACTCAACTTGACGACACAACTCATCCTTGACCATGCAACTCTATCAACTCAACAACAACCTAACAACACGACTCATCCTTGACCATGCAACTCTATCAACTCGACAACAACTCGACAACTTAGACATCATGAATTTATTGATATGCAAATGCATGTGGTACCAATCAGCAACAAAATGAGCATAATAGGCTCTTCACCGTGTGAGCACAAAGGCTGCCGGGCCTAAAGCCCCCAACTTTAATGAGCACAAAGGCTGCCGGGCCTAAAGCCCCCAACTTTAGTGAGCACAAAGGCTGCCGGGCCTAAAGCCCCCAACTTTAATGAGCACAAAGGCTGCCGGGCCTAAAGCCCCCAACTTTAATGAGCACAAAGGCTGCCGGGCCTAAAGCCCCCAACTTTAATGAGTATGCAATGAACTCGACTTCCAACAACTTAGACAACGACGTGTACAACTCATACGACTCATAATCATGGACAACTTCTTAAATTCCAACAACATAGACCGACTCATGCAACCTCAAGACACTACAGTCGACAATAGAAAACAGCAGCAACATACAACAATTAACAACACTGGCATGTGTTAACATTCACATAAAGAATTAATTACATCAATATAAATAGCACAAAACATCATTATAGCATTCATGTAGTAACACTTCTAATTTCAGTCACCATAACAGACTTCTGGAGCTTATGAAAGCATCCTAAACTGCTCTCTAACTTACTTCTAAGGTCATCTCAAGACTACACGTGCGAAAGGATCGCATCGGGACAATTTTGGGCAACTAACAGCCTAACTCGCAGTGGCGAGTAACTTCACTCGCAATGGCGAGCAAAGTGTGCATTCTGGGTTCCTACGTATTTACTCGCAGTGGCGAGTTATTCTGCTCGCAGTTGCGAGCTCACAGGTCACTCGCAGTTGCGAGTTGTGTTGCTCGCAGTTGCGAGTTCTGGGTTCTAGCTCGCAGATGCGAGTGTTCTTGCTCGCAGGTGCGAGCGATGAATGTCAGTACGGCCAGAAACCTAAAAATTCCAACTTTTCACTTAATCTCCTAATTCTAACCTCAATTCAACATCTAATTATCATCTTATGGTGTATCTAGGTTCTGTTCACTAATTTAACATCAACCTAACATCTTTTCATGAATCAATCATCCTATTCGGTCTTAAACCAAATTCCCAATTCTCACCAAAACCTAATCTAATCATGCTAAATTCATCCTATAGAATCATATTCTTAATAATATTGAAAATTAGTCTCACCCTTACCTTGTAATTGCAGAATCGATAGCCTCTCCCTCTGGTTCTCCTCTTCTGACTCTTTCTCTCTTTTCTCCAAAAGCGTTTCACGTAAAAACGTTTCCCACTTATGTCTGTATTATTTATTTACTCTTATTACTCATCTCACCTATAAACTTACTCTTTCCACCTCACAGCCCAACTTCTAATATTTTTATTTTATTTCTAATATCTTATTTTATTTAATAATAAAATAAGTCACACCAACATAACAACTTCACAACATCAAATACTCCACATAATTCATTCATAAATCATATAACTTACTCAAATCATAAATCACATAAATTACACAAATTATAAATCATATAAGCATATATTTATAAATATATTCTAAACTTCATTGAATTAATTAAATAGTTAAGACGGGCGTTACAACTCTCCCCAACTTATAGAATTTTCGTCCTCGAAAATTTACCTCAAGAAAACAACTCTGGATAAGACTCCATCATCTTACTCTCTAGCTCCCATGTCAGGCTTTCACCAGTCGTTCCACTCCAAACAACTCTCACTAGAGGAATCTCCTTGCCTCTCAACGTCTTCATCTTGCGATCATCAATCCTCAAGGGTAAGGTCTCTACCGTAAGGTTGTCTCTAACTTGCACATCATCACTCTGAATCACATGGGACGGGTCTGGAACATACTTCCTCAATTGCGACACATGGAACACATCATGCAAATTCGATAAATGAGGTGGTAAGCCAACTCTATAAGCCACCGTGCCAATTCTCTCGGATATCTGATAAGGACCAATAAACTTTGGAGTCAACTTCTTTGACTTCAATGCACGACCGACACCGGTCGTTGGAGTAACTCTCAAGAACACATGGTCTCCCTCTTGAAACTCAAGGTCTTTCTTACGCTTATCATGGTAGCTCTTCTGTCGACTCTGCGACGCTTTCATCTTCTCTTGAATCATCTTCACCTTCTCAGTAGTCTGTTGAACAATTTCTGGTCCTAGAACCACACTTTCACCGGTCTCAAACCAACACAACGGAGTTCTACACCTCCGACCATACAAAGCCTCGAAAGGTGCCATCCCAATACTTGAATGATAGCTGTTATTATAAGTGAACTCTATCAACGGAAGATGACTATCCCAAGTTCCACCTTGCTCAAGTACACAAACTCTCAACAAGTCTTCGAGTGACTGAATCGTTCTTTCCGACTGACCATCTGTTTGAGGATGATAAGCCGAACTCAATCTCAACTTAGAGCCTAAAGCCTCTTGCAAACTCTTCCAAAATCTAGAAGTAAATCTTGGATCTCTATCTGATACGATGCTTGAAGGAACACCATGCAATTTCACTATGTCTCGAATATAAATCTCTGCCAACTGAGCCACAGGAAAACTAATATTAATCGGAAGGAAATGTGCCGACTTCGTCAATCTGTCAACAATCACCCAAATAGCGTCATTTCCCTTAGGAGTATTCGGTAAACTTGTCACAAAATCCATGGATATACTATCCCATTTCCATTCTGGTACATCTAACGGTGTCATCAACCCAGCAGGTTTCTGATGCTCTACCTTCGACTTCTGACAAATCAAACAAGAGTACACAAATTGTGCCACATCACGTTTCAATCCTGACCACCAAAACAGCTTCTTTAAATCATGATACATCTTTGTAGCTCCCGGATGAATGCTCAAGCTACTCCTATGACTCTCTTCCAGAATCATCCTTTTTATCTCATCATTGTCTGGAATACAAATCCTACCTCGGAACCTCAACACACCTTGATCATCGACTTTAAAGTCACCATCTTCAGTTTGATTACTAGCAACCAACAAGTCCACAAACTTAACATCAACCTTCTGTGCATCTCTAATACTTTTCAAGAAATCGTTATCAATTTTCAGCATTCCTAACTTAACGCTCCGAGACGACATTTCACAAACTAAGCTCATATCTCTAAACTGTTCAAGTAACTCAAATTCCTTCACCATCATAGCGGACATATGTAAACTCTTCCTACTTAAGGCATCCGCAACAACATTAGCTTTACCCGGATGGTAATTCAAACTAAAGTCATAATCCTTCAACAATTCGAGCCACCGTCGCTGTCGCATATTCAATTCTTTCTGATCAAACAAATACTTCAAGCTCTTGTGATCACTAAACACCTCGAATCTCGAACCATACAAGTAGTGTCTCCAAATCTTAAGGACAAATACGACTGCAGCTAATTCAAGGTCATGAGTAGGATAGTTTCGTTCATGAGTTCTCAACTGTCTTGATGCATAAGCAACAACTTTACCATCTTGCATAAGCACTCCGCCTAAGCCCAATTTGGACGCATC
The DNA here is from genome assembly GCF_051527215.1 of Medicago sativa. Classification (NCBI taxonomy): domain Eukaryota; kingdom Viridiplantae; phylum Streptophyta; class Magnoliopsida; order Fabales; family Fabaceae; genus Medicago; species Medicago sativa. Next base: position 28,135,444 of record NC_140756.1, on the reverse strand, counting down.
ACAATACACCGCAAAAGGTTCATCAGGTTTTGGCAAAATCAAAACTGGAGCCGTCGTCAAACGCTTCTTCAATTCATTAAAACTGTTCTCACAATGAACATCCCACACAAAGGTTTTACCTTTACACGTCAACTGAGTTAACGGAAGTGCCAACTTAGAAAATCCTTCTATAAATCTTCGATAGTATCCTGCCAAACCCAAAAAGCTTCTAATCTCTGTAACTGACTTAGGAGTCTCCCATTGTGATACTGCTTCAACTTTAGATGGATCGACTGCAATACCACTATCGGAAATAACATGGCCCAGAAAACTTACCTCGTTCAACCAGAATTCACACTTAGACAATTTAGCATACAACTTCTTCTCTTTCAGCACTTGCAAGACAATCTTCAAATGTTCCGCATGTTCTTCTTCTGTCTTAGAGTAAATCAGAATATCATCGATGAACACAACCACAAAGCGATCCAAAAATGCATGGAAGATGCGATTCATATACTCCATAAACACGCCAGGCGCATTACTCACACCGAAAGGCATCACCTTATATTCATAATGACCATATCGCGTCCTAAAGGCCGTCTTCTGCATGTCTTCATCTTTTACTTTAATCTGATGATAACCCGACCTTAAATCAATCTTGCTGAACACACGTGCACCCACCAGCTGGTCCATCAAATCATCAATTCTAGGAAGTGGATATCTATTCTTTATAGTTACTTTATTCAGTTGTCGATAATCAATGCACAACCTCATACTTCCATCTTTCTTCTTAACCAACAATACCGGCGCTCCCCAAGGTGAAACACTCGGTCTAATGAACTTCTCATCTAGCAATTCCTCCAACTGTTTCTTCAACTCAGCCAACTCAGAAGCTGACATACGATAAGGTGTCATAGACACAGGCTTCGTTCCCGGAACAAGGTCAATAGAAAATTCAACTTCTCTCTCCGGTGGTACATCAGGGATTTCATCAGGGAAAACTTCAGGAAAATCACACACCACCTGCAACTTATCAATCACTGCTTGATTCTCCAAAGATAAGGATGCCATCAAGGAAAACATCAAGATCCCATCGCGTTCTAATTGCTTCAGCTGCTTAGTAGACAAAAATTCTGCTCCACTTTCCTCTTCAGCAGAAGAGAAACGCACCGACTTACTAAGACAATTAATATGGACATGGTTGTACTCAAACCAGTTCACACAAAGGGTTACATAACAAACAACATCAAACATGACAACTCAAATACAGTACAAACTGTAATACTACACAACACGACTCTACTACTTGGCCGGATGGACCGACCTGCTCTGATACCAATTGTAACACCCCGTTTTCCCAACATAAAAATTTCATTTTAAAATCAGAGTATTTCGATCACAACGGAATGTCACATACTTCATTTAAATCATAAAATGGATAATAATAATAATCCTTCAAATTCAACATCGTGAAAAATCTTAAACTATTGCAGCGGAAATTAGTTCAACGTTTAAAAGTCTTGGCACGCAGGCCTTATTGAAAAATCTCATAAATTAGTTCATAAAAGAGACACGTAAGGAATAGAAGTAAAAGTAAGCCCCCATCCCGTTACGTATCAGAGCACCTAGACACCAACTGAGGAGTCCACTCACGAACGCCTCTAATCTTTATTACCTGCACATTACCCACGGTCGAGGTAACATATACGCAGAAGGGGTGAGATTTCATAATCAATACATTAAGCATATAATCCAATAAAATGCATTTAACAACTTAAACATTAATAACATATCAACAATTAGCATATTTTTCATTACATAACAAATACAATCGTCAAATACCATTACTAATTTTCATCACAAATCATAATCAACTTAACACTCAACTTGACGACACAACTCATCCTTGACCATGCAACTCTATCAACTCAACAACAACCTAACAACACGACTCATCCTTGACCATGCAACTCTATCAACTCGACAACAACTCGACAACTTAGACATCATGAATTTATTGATATGCAAATGCATGTGGTACCAATCAGCAACAAAATGAGCATAATAGGCTCTTCACCGTGTGAGCACAAAGGCTGCCGAGCCTAAAGCCCCCAACTTTAATGAGCACAAAGGCTGCCGGGCCTAAAGCCCCCAACTTTAGTGAGCACAAAGGCTGCCGGGCCTAAAGCCCCCAACTTTAATGAGCACAAAGGCTGCCGGGCCTAAAGCCCCCAACTTTAATGAGCACAAAGGCTGCCGGGCCTAAAGCCCCCAACTTTAATGAGTATGCAATGAACTCGACTTCCAACAACTTAGACAACGACGTGTACAACTCATACGACTCATAATCATGGACAACTTCTTAAATTCCAACAACATAGACCGACTCATGCAACCTCAAGACACTACAGTCGACAATAGAAAACAGCAGCAACATACAACAATTAACAACACTGGCATGTGTTAACATTCACATAAAGAATTAATTACATCAATATAAATAGCACAAAACATCATTATAGCATTCATGTAGTAACACTTCTAATTTCAGTCACCATAACAGACTTCTGGAGCTTATGAAAGCATCCTAAACTGCTCTCTAACTTACTTCTAAGGTCATCTCAAGACTACACGTGCGAAAGGATCGCATCGGGACAATTTTGGGCAACTAACAGCCTAACTCGCAGTGGCGAGTAACTTCACTCGCAATGGCGAGCAAAGTGTGCATTCTGGGTTCCTACGTATTTACTCGCAGTGGCGAGTTATTCTGCTCGCAGTTGCGAGCTCACAGGTCACTCGCAGTTGCGAGTTGTGTTGCTCGCAGTTGCGAGTTCTGGGTTCTAGCTCGCAGATGCGAGTGTTCTTGCTCGCAGGTGCGAGCGATGAATGTCAGTACGGCCAGAAACCTAAAAATTCCAACTTTTCACTTAATCTCCTAATTCTAACCTCAATTCAACATCTAATTATCATCTTATGGTGTATCTAGGTTCTGTTCACTAATTTAACATCAACCTAACATCTTTTCATGAATCAATCATCCTATTCGGTCTTAAACCAAATTCCCAATTCTCACCAAAACCTAATCTAATCATGCTAAATTCATCCTATAGAATCATATTCTTAATAATATTGAAAATTAGTCTCACCCTTACCTTGTAATTGCAGAATCGATAGCCTCTCCCTCTGGTTCTCCTCTTCTGACTCTTTCTCTCTTTTCTCCAAAAGCGTTTCACGTAAAAACGTTTCCCACTTATGTCTGTATTATTTATTTACTCTTATTACTCATCTCACCTATAAACTTACTCTTTCCACCTCACAGCCCAACTTCTAATATTTTTATTTTATTTCTAATATCTTATTTTATTTAATAATAAAATAAGTCACACCAACATAACAACTTCACAACATCAAATACTCCACATAATTCATTCATAAATCATATAACTTACTCAAATCATAAATCACATAAATTACACAAATTATAAATCATATAAGCATATATTTATAAATATATTCTAAACTTCATTGAATTAATTAAATAGTTAAGACGGGCGTTACACTTGGAACTCACGGAAACAATTTATTCAAGGCATTTAGACTTTGCAGTTTGCACTCATTTCCGAGACAATTGTGCATGAAATCTTGACAAGTATGAATCCTAGTTCTTTATATCTCTCTTAACTTGAAGGGAATTATTTCTCAAAAATAACTAAAGCCCTTGAGTTGTTATGTACTGGCTGTGGTTTGTAGAATTGAAATTGGCATTAGGTGAGAGCAGACATGGTCAGACAAGTGGTTATAAAAGATATTTTAATCATGGAGGGATTCAAATATTATATTTCACTATGCCAGTGCTAATTATTATTTTAATTTATCTTCTATTATATTCAAATAAGTTGTTTTGAATAATTTATTTTGAAAAAAGAGATCTTAATAAGCTGTTTTGCATAAATAAGTTGTTTCAAATAAGTTATTTTGAAAAATGAAATCCTAATAAGTTGTTTTGCATAAATAAGTTGTTTCGAATATAAACAAAGAGATCTTAATATATTTTTTTTGCATAAATAAGTTGTTTTGAATAAGTTATTTTGAAAAAATAGATCCTAATAAGCTATTTTGCATAAATAAGCTGTTTTGAATATGTTATTTTGAAAAAATAGATCCTAATAAGTTGTTTTGCATAAATAAGCTGTTTTGAATAAAGTAGTTTTGAAAAAATAGATCCTAATAAGCTGTTTTGCATAAATAAGCTGTTTTGAATAAGTTATTTTTGAAAAAAGAGATCCTAATAAGCTGTTTTGCATAAATAAGTTGTTTTGAATAAGTTATTTTGAAAAAATAGAACCTAATAAGCTGTTTTACATAAATAAGCTATTTTGAATAAGTTATTTTGAAAAAAGAGACGAAAATAAGCTGTTTTGCATAAATAAGTTGTTTTGAATAAGTAGTTTTGAAAAAAGAGATCTTGATAAGCCGTTTTGTATAAATAAGTTGTTTTGAATAAGTTGTTTTTTAAAAAGAGATCCTAATAAGCTGTTTCGTATAAACAAGTTGTTTTGAATAAGTTGTTTCTTGAAAAGAGATCCTAATAAACTGTTTTACATAAATAAGTTGTTTCGTTATTTTGAAAAATGAGATCCTAATAAGCTGTTTTGCATAAATAAGCTGTTTTGAATAAGTTGATTTTAAAATAAGTTGTTTTGCATAAAATAAGTTATTTTAAAATAAGTTGTTTTTTTCTAAATAAGTTGGTTTTAAATAGATATGCTTGATGGTTTGGTTCGGTTAATAGGCAAGAAAACGGTTAACCGAACCATAACTTTGGTTCGGTTCGGTTACTTCCAAAATTTAAACGGTTCGGTTCGGTTATTCCGAACCATTTCACCAATTCGGTTCGGTTCGGTTAATATCGATAACCGAACCATGCCCTGCCCTATTAAAAACTAATCAATTAAAGAATGTTATTTTATTTTATCACAATATATTATTGGGGAATTATCTTCTCATTTTTTTAAATTATAAAGAAAAAGATAAAAAGAATACAATATTATATTGTTGCACGGGTCAATTTTATTTATTACTTTTATAGTTAAACATCAAAAATTGACTTGCAATAATTGTTTTAAATTTCTACTAACATGAAAAACAAAGTCACTTCAATTAATAAATTTTTTAAATTACACGTGCAACTCTAAAAAGAATAATTACACTTTGATATTTACTAAAAGTAATAATATATTTTTCCAACCAAATACATAGCATATCCAATCAAATAAAATAGATCTTATACAATGGATTAATTATTTTGAAGATGTATGTTTGGTTGAAGAGCTATGTATTTTCCAAGGGGTATATCAATAGATGTACTTTAATGCAATTCATGGTTCCTAACAAAATTTTATGAATTTCAAATTGAAGAAGTGTTGGAAGGAAATAGTACATAATTATAATTATGGTTAGCACTTAGCAATTAATGTGAATCATTTGGAGGGTTGCCGAGTTTGCATGGAAATTAGGGTATTTTGTTTGTAAACGCATTAAATAAGTGTACAACAACTTGTCAAAAAAAAGTCTACTGAAACAATAGATATATACAAACGATGACACAACAGGATAAGAATGAAAAACTCATCAGTGAGGAGAAATATTAGGGATTACTACATTTTAGAGAGAATTTGTTAGGTTAAATTGGTACACTGCATTTTAGATGAAATTTGTTAGGTTAAACTAGAACTATGACCCGTGCTGTCGCACATGTCATATAGAATGTAGAAATTAACAATAATATAGAAACTTTTTTTTTTTGAGGGAAACAATAATATAGAAACTTGTATTAGTCTTTAATGCAATAATTCATCAGTCCAGTTATAAAGATGGCGTATTACATAAATCATAGCAATAAAGAGACTCTAATTTTGTTCGACCCGTGCGACGCACGGGTCCTATCGACTGTAATAGATATTAATAAGGTTTTTTGAAGGAAGATATCAATAAGTTATTTTATATATTTTCATTGATTGAAAATAAGTTATTGAAAAAAAATTGACCTTATGAGGCTTAATTTAATAGGATTTTATGGTACATCCGTGAGACGCGCTAGTCTTATAGACTATAATAATAGGACACCCATAATATGGACCCTATTTTTTTTTGTTCAACCCATGGTCCTCTTTATCTAACTGCCTATAGCAGGTCACCCTTTAAGTTGGAAAAAAGAAAAAAAGTCACACGGGAGGCTTTCAAGTTTTAGCTTTTAGTGTTGTGTTAAATTAATTTATTTAGTTATTTGTTGGGTTCCAAGGAAAAGACTTGAATATAGAGTAGTTACTCAGGATCCACACATGTCTGATAGTGATATTGTTCTTGGACTCCTTGCTGAGGAACGATAGACATGGCTAAAGTGTCATCCCCGTGTTCTTATCATTCTCTCTACGTTTTTCTTTCTTTATTCTTCAATTTGGGATTAGAGAATCTATTTTCTCTTTGTGTATTGTTGATCAAATAAATTTTGAAGATGTTAGCGGAAAATTTCATTAATTTGATTGCAAGGAAAAATCAATATTAGAAATTTGATAATCAAGCAAAGGATGTGGAAGAGATTGTGGACAAAATCAAAGTTGTGTCTTGGTTTTGCATTGAGTAGACATAAGATAACTTCTTTCCTATTTTATGAGTGGACTTGGAATCCTAGAGAGTGTCTCAATAGGAGATTAAGGTAGCTGTTTTTTTTTTTTATCTGCTAAGGGGCTTAGTTTTTTGGTTTTTTCTGTTGTACCGAAAGGTTTCTTGTGCTGTAATTTTAGTGTGTTGGGACTGGTTTTTGTGCATAGGCTTTGTTTTTGGTTTCCTGCTTTTCCTGTCCAGCCACTGCACTTTTGTTTTGGCCTGTTGTAACACGATAATTATATTTGTCCAGGTTTCTATTGTCAGTCTCATATCTTCCTAACATGCCGGAGGAAAGATTGAACATAAACCCACAATGGAACGAACAAAAATCAATGCTACTTATTATAGTACACCATAACCCCTATAAATATAATTATCATAAAGGAATTAAAACAATAGAAAAATAGTGAGATAAAGCAAAGAACTATTAGGAACCAACTGAGCATACTAATAAGAAAGGTAGTGAGCTAAACATATATATATATATATATATATATATATATATATATATATATATATATATATATATATATATATATGGAAACAAAACAACTTAGGTCTTGACTCTAATCCAATTTCATAGTTCAAAGATCCGCATAAAAAATTAAGTCATTAATAGAAATGATTTAATAACTATACAACCGCAAGAATGTAATCATTATTTCTTAAATACGGCACCATGTTACAACAACAGAAACAAACCTCCAAACAGGGGAGATCAAAATGAATTAGAAATGAAAAAAGAAGGAAAAAATAAATGCCTAACGTAAATACGTAATGATACATAACAGATAATGGTGGAAACACAAAGACTTTTGAGCAAATAAAACCCAAAAATCACCCAACTCTTGTTGGCATCTCATTCATGCTTAAACAATAGCATAATCTATTGTCTCCAATTCTGTAGGCCTCCACATACACGTAAGAACACATAAAATACCTTCCGTATCTTCACGATTTTAGTCGCATACTAATGTTGGAACAAAATGTGTTTAACAATAAACCTTAGAGAGTTTTGATGATAACAAGGTATTAAAAATTGTCAATTGGACTAGCTAATATTTGTTCAAGTGTACAAGACCATAGTTAAAAAGTTACATCATATAAAGGTTCTGAAGAACAAAAGAGAGCTAAGGAATCAAGAAAAGGAAGCTTTAAAGCGTCTGAAGAAAAGTGCTCCTGAAGTCAAAAGTATTTCTGAAGACAAAGTGCTCCTGAAGATGACGACGTCATCAGAATCTGAAGTTCATCAGAAACAAGTTACTCAGAAGCAACCTCATCAGAAGCTGAAAATCACCAAAAGCTGAAGATTCAAGATTTAACACTTCAAAAGCTGTCTATTGGATTCGAAAGCAATGCAGAAGACTGGAAATACAAAGCAACGGTCATTTTGTGAAGATTTGAAGGCATTGGATGCTTATCTTCAAAAAGCGTTGACAAAGTACAAAGTGTACAACCACTATCTCCACTACTCTGCAGTGTCCACGCTACAAGACAAGATAACAGCTCCAGAATACAGCTCTGCCTGCAACAATGTTCCTTCACATTAGGAATGGATTTCAAATTGGTTCTTCATAGGACAACAACCATATCAGACAAAAGATCATTGGTGATTGATTAAGCTTCAACAACGACTCTTTTGATGTGCTGGCAATTTCACAACGTCTCTTTCACACCTCTATATAAAGGAGTGAAGACTTAGAGTTTGGTAATGCTGAACACAAGACTCAGCAACATTTTACAAGTGTCAAAACTCTACTGAAATTTTTCTGCATTCACTTAGAATTTTTGTTCTCAAGTTCTTATCTTTGAAATTCTAAAGTCTTAAGAGTCTGTATCTGATTTGTATTGTGAGCACCTCTGATTGTATATCAAGTGTTCAACCTCAAACATTTTTCTAAGCTAGATCGATGCAAAAAGTCCAATTTTATTCTCTTAAACCCTAAGTAATCATATGCTATAAATAGAGACCCTTGCACTCATTATTTTTTTATCAGAAAGCTGACGATTCAAAGCAAGGATCAAACATCAGAGTTTCAAGACAGGATTTCTCCCTCCTTTTGTTCTCTCTAAGGTATGTTTTTCTATTGTTTTGTTATGGTGTATGTTTTCATGAGCAACTAAACATCTTGATTAGGGTTCCAAGATGAATCCCTTCTTATTTGTTGGGTTCTATTAATAAAGTTTTCATTCAGTTATGCTTTTCTTGTGCCCAATTTAAATTAGTCCTTGCATGTTCTTGATGCTTTTTCCAAAGAGATCTCTACATCGTAATCTTGAAAATTGATCCGTAGATTAAAAGTAGGTTTGACAACCCGAAATTATTATCTGTTCATGGCTATTTTTTTATTTTAAGAAACTAAATTAGCTCACCCAAATTGAAACCACAGAGAATTGAACATGAGACCTTAAGGAGGAGCACACTCCCAGATCCCAAGCCAATACCACCATACCAACCCAAGTGGGTTAATGAAATTCAAGTTTGAAACCTAATTGTTTCTACTCTCATCTTTGGACAATGCCGCAATATAACCTAGGTTAATTCAGAATATATGTTGTTGTGAGAAGCTTTGTGTGAATTTTTAACCGTAGATTCAGTAAATCATGAGTAGGCACCATATAGCTGTTAATTTTCTAAGTTAATTCCAACTAAGACGAAGGGGGATTCAACGAGTCCCTAATCGCCGTTAATAATCTGAATCACAAACCTAATCTCGCATTGAGCATAGCAATTTAACCCTGCAACTTTATTCAATTCTATTTTACTTTCACCCTTTCATAAACTTACTACTTTATGACTTATTACGATTTGGTGCACTTGCCAATTTCATCTATTAACCTGCTAGATATAAGTTGAATATTTTTTTAGTAGAAGAAGGGGGCAGAGCCCAAAAAAAACTAAACGATTAAACGAACATTTCAAACCATGACCAAAAGTTGGAAAAAATATTATTTGAAGGACTAAAACTTGATTGAAAATTTTTAAGACTAAATCAAATTTGAAAATTAAACTTTTAAAAGTTGAATAACCACCATGTGCGCGGATTTAGGACTATCAATGTCATGTTCTATTTTAGAGATTATGATTTACATCAAGAACCCACCTTTTTTGTTTTAAATAAAACATTTTTGTTATGAAATTGGCAATAATAAAACACTGCCATCACCTAAACTTGAACATGAGACTTTTTTTTTGGTGGTGTCCGGGGTTCAAACTTCAGACCTTGCATATATTATGCATTGTCCTTACAAACTGAGTTAAGCTCACGGGGACAAACATGAGACTTTCAATGTGTTAGATTGACGTGATACCACTACCAAAATAAATATTATTATCACTACCAAAAAAAGATTGACGTGATACCAACCTACGTTACGAAACCTATCGTGATAATTTTCTCATTCATTTCAATTTAGGTCTAACAGAAGAAGATTCTTACCTCTGAATGTTAATCAATGGTTTGTTAGTTTCTTTCTCCTCCACGTGCGATAGCTTGCGTTACGACGATACCGCTCTGCTAGGTTTTCCCCTTCACTAACAGTACTCTGTTGCTACATCTTGCTACAAAAATTCTAATTGATTTGGGAATTTAATGCTTTCATATTAAAAAGATGATTGATCGTTGAGAAGACAGACTCTATGCATTCCTAATTAGGTTTTCTTTCATGCTGCTACAATTGAAATTCATTCTCCCATATCTATTAATATCAAGTAAGGATGTCCTCAACTGTTTGATGAATTGCTCATGAAGAATGTTTTTTGGTTTTCTCTTTTAATAAGGAGTATTGATTTTCCCTTTCAATAAGGAGTATTATTTTCCCTTTGTATTGATTTTCCCTTTCAATAAGGAGTATTGTTTTCCCTTTCAATAAGGATTTTTTGTGTTTATCGGAGACAATGAGTTGCATAGCTTGGAATTGTCGTGGACTTGGTAATCTACAAATGATTAGTGCGTTCAAAAAGCTCTTACGAGATAAAAATTCCACATGTGTATTTCTCTCAGAGACTAAGAAAAAAGATTTTGAGATGAACAAGTTTCGGAATGTTCAAGGTTTATCTGGTGTTGTTGCTGTCAGTTGTTTAGGAGAAGGTAATAGACGTGCTGGCGGTCTTGCTATGTTTTGGAAGGAAGGAGTTGAAGTGGAGGTATTATTTCTTTCCTCTAACCATATTCATATCTTAATTGCTATTGAGAATGGAGATGAGAAATGGAGGCTTACTGGGGTATATGGTTTTTCGGAGTCTCAAATGAAGCATAAAACTTGCGAGTTAATTGACCAGTTATCATTGGTGGAAAGTACTGATAAGTGGCTTCTCATGGGGGATTTTAATATGATTTTTTTCACAAGATGAGAAGGAAGGTGGGAATTTCGGAAGCTCTCATATGATTTCAATGTTTAGAGACACTCTTCAAAATCACAATCTTTCTGACTTAGGGTTTGAGGGTGATAAATATACTTGACATAATAGACAAGATGGTGTGTCTAATATCAAGGCACGCCTTGATAGGATGGTAGCGACACCAGCCTGGTCCTCATTCTATCCTTCGACTTTAGTGGTGCATTTAACGAGATATGCTTCAGATCATCTACCTTTGTGGTTGCGGCTTGCTTCTAGGAAGCCAAAGAAAAAACAAAATGTTCTTAAATTACAACGCTTTGAAGAATGTTGGCTATGTGATAGTGGAATTTTGGAAGCAGTGAAAGGTTCTTGGGAGGTGGCAGGGGATTCTATGTCTGACAAAATTAATCGATGTGGGAATGATCTTTCTAACTGGAGTAAGGATCGTTTTGGAGATGTCCCCAATCAGATAAAAATTGTTCAAAAGAAATTGGATGATCTTAATAAACAAACCCAACATGAGGGGGTGATGTCAGAAATTAGACGAGTTGAGGCTAGATTGAATGACTTGGTGGAGAGTGAAGAAATTTGGTGGGTTCAGAGGTCTCGTGCTTTGTGGTTAAAGCATGGAGACAAAAATACAAAAAATTTTCATCAAAAAGCTTCTCAGAGAAAATCTAGAAATTGGGTGGAATCTATATGTGACGATCATGGGGAAAAATTTGATGATGAGAGGAAGACATTGCCAGAGTTTTTAATAATTTTTTTCAAGATATTTTCTCTACAAGTCACCTAGAAAGAATTATTGAAGCTGTGCAAGTGGTCAAAGATAGATTGTCGGATGCTATGCGTAACATATTGGAAGCTGAGTTCACAGAAAATGAGGTGTCCCTAGCCGCTAAAAATTTAAAGTCTCATGCTGCCCCGGGACCGGATGGAATGCCTGCTTTATTTTATCAACAATTTTGGAGTATAGTTGGCAAGGATATGACTTCTTTTGCTTTGAAGATTCTCAATGGTGGTGGAAATCCGAGCAACATTAATTATACATATATTTGTCTTATTCCAAAAAAGAAGAAGACGAAGGTGCCAGGTGATTTTCGACCTATTTCTCTTTGCAATGTCATTTTTAAAATAATTACGAAAACAATTGCAAATAGGTTGAAATTGATTCTTCCATATATCATTGGAAAATTCTAGAGTGCTTTTGTGCCGGGACGTTTAATTACTGATAATGCCTTACTAGCTTTTAAATCTTTTCATTATATGAGGAAAAAAAGAAAAGGCAAGAAGGGATGTGTGGCGTTAAAGCTAGATATGTCAAAAGCATATGATCGTATCGAGTGGAATTTTTTGATTGATGTGGCTGCCACTATTCAAAAGGCACAAAGACCTATTGTGAATTTTACACTACAAAAAAATGGCCATTTAGCTTCAGAAATTTTAGCTTCAGACTATTTCTGATGCTAGTAGCATCAGCTTAGCATCCACAAATTTTGAAGCAATTACACTTTTTCCAATTTATATTTCTTATAAAATTTAGCTTCAGTCATAGGGACGCTATAATTTATATTGTTGACGCTAATTTTTTTAAAAATTTTATCATCTAATTAGAGCATCCACAATGGAGACACCCATTTTTGGGTACTTAAATGGGTCCCACACGTACACATCACTCTTTTATTATTTTTTAATAGTAGTACCTAATAAGCACTCAATCCCTCCAACCCAGATCTCACACAAGGTTCTTAAATGGGACCCACTAATCAACTATCAATAACTTTATATCACTACATTTCAATTTTTTAATATTAAAAGCGTGCGGGTCCCGTTTAAAGTTGGGGGTCTTAAATAAGACCCCGGGTCTTAAGAGACCCCAAAAATTTTTTTTCCCAATGGGGGTACCTATTAGGTACGGTGTCTTAATTGGTAAAGACACCACCTTTGGGGATGGTTTTAGCATCCACAATTTCTGATGCAAAACTTTAGTAATTTTTAACTTTAAAAATAGCATCACGATGAATGAAGCTAAAACTTTATATTAGTGGCAATATGGTAATTATAATCGGTTGAAGGAATGGCAAAAGGGGCAAAAAGAAGAGAAAAATTTCAGACCCTCTCTTTCATTCTCTCTCTCTCTCTATCGCGATCTTCTGTCTCTTGTCTCTTTCACGGTTTCTCTCCCAAAATCCAGACTCACCCAAAAAGTCCTCGATTTTAGACATCTTGAAGCTTGCATGTGTCATCCTCGTCTTTAATTTTTCATTGGAAGCAAGGTAAGTGAGAATAATTTCTTTCCCCTCTTTTCTTCCTCTCAAATCCAAAACTAACCCTAATTTTTTATCCAATTCCAATTTCTTCAATTACATTGAATTAAAGCCTTGAATGTGTGATTTTTCTTGTATTGAACATGAATAATAGGTGTTGTTAAAAGCTGAAGACTTGGAGAAGAACAAGGAGTTTGAGGAAAGTGGGAGTCTTGAGCACTTTAAGCAATTGAAAGGTAATTTGAGGTGGGTTCCTAGTAGGATTTCAATTGATAAACTGGGATTTTTTATATTGATTTTAATTGATTTAAGAATAAGTTTCAGCCTTTAGATCGAAACTACTCTTGGTGTAGTTAGATTCTTAATTGTTGTAGATTTATTTTAGCTTCTCCATGTTTGTTGGATATGTATAGCTATATATACTTGTTAAAATACGAATATGTTTTAAGTACTTCATACATGAAGTTTGTTGTGCTCCTGGTGCCCATTGTAATGCTCATAAATCACTAGTTTAGGCTAAGTTAGATAATAAAATATATATGTAGGTATATTGCTGGAATTTTAATAAGAATAGATAGAGAAGGATAAAGGGAAACAAAGATAAAATAAAATTAAGTTTAGGTAATTAGGCAGTTTTGTGTGAAGATATATCATAGTTTTTGTCTTTTGGTTTTGTTCACATATAGTACATGATAAAGAAAAACAAATAAAAATGTTGACAACGACATGTAACCTATCTCCACAATTACTCAACCAATTAGCTAAGCTGGTTAATATATCTAATATTTCTACCTAAATCTTATATATATTCACATCTTTTTAACTTCTTTTTTGTATTTTCATCTTAATTCTTATATATATTCACATGTTTATATTCACATGTTTTTAACTACTACTATCAATTCACTCTCATTTACATTTCTTTAATTTTTTTCTTTTTCGTCTTGTTCTCTTCTTTCAAGTATTAAATCTCCAAAGAGTGTCACGGAGAATGTTTTTGAGGTGTTTTGTACTACTGAACTCATTTCTTTTTTCTTTTCGTTCTGTTCTTTCAAGTTTCAAATATTAAATCTCCAGAGAATGCTACAGTGTTTTTGAGATGTTTTGTGTTACTTAACTAAAAAATGAAGATAAATACAGAAATGGAATTGCTAGTTTATAGTTAAAAATGCAGTGGAGTGGTGTTAGTACTTCTGTTTCTGTTGTTAACTGTTCACTCATTGTACATTTTTGCCAGCTGCATGATATGTTGAATGTTTCTAATTGACTACTCATCAACAATTTCGATTTGTTAAATGTTTGTGTTGTTTATTCTTTTATTCCCATTAATGTGTTTTTTGGATTAAGGATAAAATGTATCAGATTGCTTGACCAAATGGCTGGACAATGTCATGGAAATAAGCGGAAAAAGTCTTCCACCAAACCCCATTCGACGTAAGGCTCACCATGACGTGGAGCTAGACATGGTATGCATTCATTAAATTCTTTAAATATTCATTGCTAGTCTGGTGATTGGGTTGAAAGTCGTGCTGAAAAACTTATGTAAGTTATTTATGGTAAAATTTGAAGTTGGCATTGAGTTACTAGTTGCATTGGTGCAAATGTGAATTGTATTTTTTTTCTAAGATAAGATTAGGAACCTAAAATTAGAATCTGAAGCATAAGTTTGAACTAATGCTATCAGAATTAGAAACCTAGGATCAGCTGAGTGCTAGTCCCTACATAGCAAAACTACAATTAATGTTTGTTTTTAAGGTAACAAAAACAAAATCACTATCACACAGTAGGTGAGACTAGCTAGTGATGTTAAATATTACATTGAATGGCCACGTGTATATAGGCAGGCTTTGTTTTATCATGTTTTGTTTCTCTTATATTTATGCAGTATGAATGTTACAACATAAAAGATGATTGTGATATATCAGTAAATCTGGTTGTCTTGTGAACTATAAGAATTATTCTCTGTTGCTGAATTATTCTCTGGTGTGAATTGAAATTGGTTACAAACATTTTGGATAGTGGCAGAAATTATACATTGTTGTATTACTAAAAAAAAAAATGCATTGTTGTAGTAGAGACTACATGCATGTTACCTTTTGGAATAGACATGAAACATGCACTTCAAATATGTTCGCTGATTTAACAATATATTAATAAGTTGTGGTTTGGCTTTATGATTATGTTTTGGCTTTAGGATTATGTTTAGTTTCTACTAAATTTATGGTTAAGACTTCATTATATTTGTGGTTTGTTTATCATTAGATGCCTCAATTTCAATTCGTGTTAATATCTCTATAATATTATATTTTTAAGTCTTAAATATTATTTTGTAAGTATGATAAGGGGTCGTTGACCAACAAAAAATATCCACATGCATTCAAGTTAATTAATGTCGGTGAATTGAATGCAATTGCGTACGATATTTTTCAATAAAATTGATAGCTTACTATTTAGCATCCACAATTTCGAAAGCTAAACTTAGCATTCACAGTTACTGATGCTAAATTTAGACCAATTTATAGCGTCCATTTTTATAGATGCTAAGTAGCGTCTACATTACATACATTTTTAACAAGTGTCTAGCTTCAATTTTAGCGTCCACTTTTGTAGATGTTATTTTAGCGTCAGATGAATGCTAGTGTTTAGCATCCAAGCTTTTACTGTCGTCAATTTTTTGGACTCTATACTAACTCTAAATGGCTGTTAGCATCCACAGTTTGCATTTTAGCATCCATTTTTCAGCTGAATCTAAAACACCATTTTCTTGTAGTGTTAAGAGTGCTAGTACGGTGTTGGTGGAGACACTAAGTGGAGGTCCAACTTTGTCAATATCTGATGTTCATTGGACACCTCCTTTTAGTGGTTTCTATAAGCTTAATGTTGACGCAGCAGGTCCGATAGAGGGTGATAAGTGGGGTATTGGTGTTGTGGTGAGAGATAATGAAGGTGTTGTGGTTGGTGCTATTTCTTGGCAAGTTTTTTCATTACCAGATTCAGAGGTTGCAGAAGCCTTAACTATGCGGAAGAGTTTGAAATTTGCAAAAGACATGTCTTTTCTGAATCTTATAGCAGAATCAGATGCTTCTAATGTGGTTTCAACGTGGAATGCTCACCAATAATCTTCCAACTATGTTGGCTCTATTATTCGAGATTGCATTAGTTTTAAGGGTAGTTTTCGTAGTTTAAATTTTTTGCATGTTAGGCATGAAGCCAACCAAGCTGCTCATTATTTAGCTAAATATGCTCTTAAGAAATTAGATTGTATATGGGTCGAAGAAACTCCGCCTTGTATTTCTGCAGTCTTGACATTTGATTTATTGCCAGACTTTAATTAGTTAATGAAATTATTTTTAACGTAAAAAAAAAGGTCTAATAGAAGTTCATTATTTTTTATGAATTAGATATCCTATGTGCATAATTATAGAGATTAATCCTTTGATTCAATAGGCAAAACTCTCCGGAAATTCAACATTATTGCATTTTTAAACTGAATTTAAACCCAAAACCTCCAGGCTAAAGCGGAAGAGATCCCTTAGGATCTCATCCAAATGCTCTTTTATAGAATTCATTATTATTTTCCCTACCGCATCAGAATTACTTCTATTATAAGAACGGGACACATCCATGGAATATTAGACAATTGGAAGTACAGGTGATTATTTGTCCGTTTGATAAAAACCATGTATAAGAGATGCTTTTGGCTTAATTAATGCTTTGGTCCCTTAACTTATTTTTGGATTTAAAATTGGTCCCCTAACTTTAAATTGTCTCAATTTGGTCCCTTAAGTATCTCTCCGTTTACCAAAGTAGTCCCTTCAGTTAGTTTTCTGTTATGTTTAATAAAAAAAGTTAAATGTGGTACACTTGTCATTTTGTCATTTGCTGAGAACTTTTTTTTTTTTGTTATTTTCTTCATATCTGATTTTTTTCCCTTCTCTTCTTCTCCTTTCCTATTCTTCTCTTCTGCCATTTCCAGTTTCCAATTTCAAACATATGCAACACAACAACACTAACTATTGTTTTCTCATTTTCACCATGATAGATCATAGAACCACCACCACCACCAATTGAATCTAAATTCCTCCTTCTTTGTAACTCCCCGCACGCCGCTTCCTACGACCACCACCGTCCATATCACAGTCGAATCTGTTCTCGCTTTAATTTTTTCGCACAAAGAAGATTCATTGTATTGTTGCACAAAGAAGTAAATTGGATTTTTTAGATTTTGATTTATCAGCTTTTAGTGTTTTATATCAACATGGATTTTTAGACCCATATCGCCGCCAAGGGTTTAGATTGTAAAGAAAGAAGAAAGGATGATTGGAACACAGAGAAATGGTTCAGGAACAACGTAAACCCCAATTGATTTCCTCAAATCCATTCGTGGTAGACCTGTTGTTGTGAAGCTCAACTCTGGTGTTGACTGTCGCCGGATTGTATGGAGAAGATGAAGAAAATAACAAAAAAAAAAGTTCTCAACAAATGATAAAATGACACGTGTACCACATTTAATTTTTTTTATTAAACATAACGGAAAACTAACGGAAGGGACCACTTTGGTAAACGGAGAGATACTTAAGAGACCAAATTGAGACAGTTTAAAGTTAAGGGACCAAATTTAAATCAAAAAATAAGTTAAGGGACCAAAGCATTAATCAAGCCTATGCTTTTTTACACAACAAATTTGACTGACCTTTGAAATGTGAGGACCAGGATTCCATGACTTTTGGGCGGGAAAAGTCATGTGACTTTCAACAAATCTTGCCCGTTGAAATTTTTTTAACGTACCAGATTGTTTCATTTTGTTTTTATCTTTTTAAACCGGTTATTTGAAAAAGCGATTTTAAAAGTTTTTGTCTTTTTCTGAAAAATAATATTTTTATCTTTATTTTCAGTTTCATTTTTATCCCTTAGGATTGTATTACTGGCTCTGATACCAGGTTGTGGGCAGAATCGCCAGCGGAATTTTCTCGAACTTGATTTAACATTTGTTCGATTTTAATTAAACCTTGAAATGGTTTTAAGAGTGTTTTAGCTCTTTCTTTTTGTGTATTTGTTAGTTTTTATAAGTCTTCTATATCTCTTAGAAAATCTTCAATATATTCTATATGATATTGTACTAATTCTTTAGAATGGAAAAGAATTTGTCTTAGAACAATTCTTTGGTTATAATATTCTATATCAGAGACTATGTTCTCTAATCTTTCTTTAAAGAGTTTTAATTCTGTTATAAGACCTAAACCAGGCATTATAGAATTTTTTCTAATGATTGTTCAAATTCAAAAAGTTTTTGAGATGGCCATAACAGAGTTGTGGCTCTTTCTTTTTGTGTAACAGAAATATTTTCTGTTTCTTCTAGTTCTTTTATCATTTCATCTATATATGAAATTTGTAAAATCATTAAATCATGGATTCCCCAAATTGTGTTCTTCATTTCTATTCTAAAGAAATTTTCTTCTATTTTGTTAACTAGGGTATCTAGTTTTATTCTGAATAATTTTAGTTCATTTTTTATTGTTATTCCTGGCATTATAATTTTCTATTAATACCTGAAAGTTCAGTTTTTATTTCTGATAAATCTTTATTAAGCTTTCTTTTTTCATAACTATCTAATGAAGTTCTAGCTGGTAGAAACTTTGGTTCACTAGTATTTTCTTCTTGTTTTAGAAGAGGTGTTCTTTCTATAATCATAATTGATTTTGACCTTTTTAGTGGTTTTAGAATTGGTGATTCTAATTTTATTAGTGGGGCAAATAGTTCATCTATTTGTATTTTTTCTTTTCCACTAAATTCTATACTGTAATGAGAATTACTTAATGCATAATTCATTTTATAACTTATACTAAAAGGATGGTTTCCTGGTCTCATAAGAGTTTGGTCCTTAAGTTTATAATGAATTACTAAAGATCTGTCTAGATCTATATCATTTAGACTTAAGCCTATCTGTAAATTTATGTCAAATTTTAATTTTCCACACTTTAAATTTCCCTCACCTTGGGTTATTAGTGAATGTTTTTCATTCATCCTAGCATCTTCGATAAGAAGTTCTAGTTCTGCATCTATTCCTTTCATAAAAGTACTTTTTATGATTATTTGGATAGTTGATATATGAATATATCCTATCTTCTGTCTTTTTTCTAACGATAGATGTTTTAATCTACTATTAATTTGTTCATTATCAATCAAGGATATTACAACAGATCCATCTGTTGATTCCATTGGTATGGCAACTTCTCCTACCATCATTCCATATTTTAGAATATTTTCTCTAGATAGTCTTTCTTTTATTAAAGAAAAAATATTTTTCTGTTTAAAATTTTCTTCTGGTTTTAAGGTAAAATCTACCTTTTCTATATGATCTGTTAATACATCTGCTATAAAACCAGATGAATTTTCTTTTATCATGCTATATTCCATGTAAAAATTATAAAATATTTAAAATCATACCTGACTTTGTCTTGGATCTTGATGGTTCTGATCTTTCGATCCTTTGAAATTTGAAATAATCTTTCGATTATTGATATTGAAAACTAAAAATCTTTCGATTTGGTAATGACAACCTCAAATCCTGCGAAGCCCTTTCCCACAATGTTTTTCATAAACTAAAGGTACTTACTTCATTGATTTTAGTCGTAATTTACAAGTGAGCATCGAGGCTCTTATTTATAGAAGGAAAGGACTTACAAGTGGTTCACCTGTCCTTATCCATGACAGCAAAAAAGAAAAACAATTGAAACACGCAAAGAAAAAGAAAACGCATTATCACCTAAAGTGATAATATTCTTATCTCTAAGTGGACCCCATCTGACTCAGATGATAGGGTTTCACTATTACATCATAATAATTATATGACGCGTGTCTAAGCTTTTTCTGTAGCCTTATCTTTTGTTGCTGAAGTTGTCGGTATTTTGTCTTCTTCTGCCGACACTTTGTCTTTTGCACACCATTTACAGATATGCCCTTTGTAGGTTGAGAAGTATTGGCAACATTCCTGTTGTACTTCGTCTGGAATTCTGTGGAGACCATTTTCGAATCCTGAGAATAATTCTTCGAATTGAAGTGTTTGTTTGAGGTGCTCTGTAGAGACCTTTTTCTTTGAGTCGCAGACCATGAAACAATAATCTAAAACATATAAGACTTTATAATTGGTAATGGATGACCCATATTTGATTAGGCAGTCATAAAAACGCTTCATTTGTTGAACAAATGAGATTAATGTCCATCCAACACTTGTTGCATTTGGTTCTAGATAGGTTTTGTTTGAGATACCTATCTTTATAGCTGTTCTTGGTCTTACAGCCATCTGATTATTTTCTTCTTCGAACCATGGATATGTTTGTTCGAATTGGAGAAATATTTCTCTTCCTTTGGCAAGGAAGTCATTAAATCTTTTTGCTGTATCACCGATCTCTTTTGGAAGATCAGCCAGTTCTTGAAATCTATAACCTTCTTTTTCCTCAAGATATACAGTCTTGAGCATTCCATAGTCATAGAATTCTTTAAGTAATTCCTTGGATATTCCTGGAACTGTATTAGCTTTTACCCCATGTTTGGTATTAACTGGATAAAAACATTCAATTGCTAGTTCTTCCTTGAAGTTGGCTAGCCATCTCCATTTTCCCATGAAATCATCAATGGTTTTTATCTTGTTTTTTTCTTTTTGGAGGTTTATAATTGATCCTACTGAAACCTTCTTTTTAGATTCCATTTTTGATGGTTGGCCAATATCCTTTGCTATGGCCATTTCCTTGTAGGAGGCCTTGTAAGCTTCTTTTGCTTTCTCCATTGTTGGATAAGCTTTGTGTCTGACATTTTTGCCATTGATGTGGAGGCTTGCAATTGCCCAATTGTTGTAGATGCCTTTCATTGGACCATCAAAAATGACATACACATTCTTTTCTGGTTGTAGATCGACAGCATCGCTTGGTTGGTCTAAACCATTTTTTGACTCTTCATCTTCTTGTTCAACTTTTTCAGCCCATGACTTTTTCGTATCTTCCTCTGGCATAGAACCTGCTGAAGATGTTGATGAAAAACTTTGTTGTTCATTCAAAGTCTTTTTTGTTGGTTCTTCTGTTGTTGTTGGAGTTTCAACATTTATGATCTTGGTTAGGCTTTCGATCATTTTAATCATCTCCCCCCTCTCTGAAGAGAGTTGTTTTAGCTTTTGGCTATGAATTTCAATCTGTTCATCTTTTTGCTTCAAGCTATTGTAGAGAACTTTTAGAGCTTGCTCCATTCTCTTGTCAGAGTATCTGCAAAACAATTGTTTTCTGATTTTATTAGTTGAATATAAGGATAGAATTGTTGGATGCGCATTTGCCATCTAACAAGTCTTCCTTGTTTATGATCAACTTTTAAATTGTAGCGCCAAAATCCGCTAGCATAAGTTGAATCAGTTCTTAGTAAAAATCTTGATGGAATTAAATCCATTCTCCATTTTTCTAAAACATTTAAACAAGAAAGGGTTTCTTTCTCATTGATATGATATCTTGTTTCAGCATCTTTAAAAGAGCCTGAAACATATTTGCATAAAACAAGATCTTTATCCTTAATTCGGATATTATTACTTGAATAATCAAGTTTTGAATCAGTTGAAACTGATGTTTTATCTGATCGTCCGTTAGGGATATCTGATTTTAACTGTGGGGTTGCGCCCACAATGGTATAGGATTGTTTTGGGGTTTCATCCTCAACATATCCATTGAGATTTAATCCCAATTTTTGTTTACCATTAGGTAGAGCTCTCATAACTCCAGCCCAGGTAAACTGGTTTGCATCAACATTTACAACCAAAAAATCATTTTCTGTTGGGTTGTATAGTTGTGGTAAAACTTTTAATTTTTCTTTTAAGGATTTTACAGCCTCAGTATCTTTTTGTGTCCATGACCATGGCACTTTTTCAGATATCTTCTTCTGTAAAATTTTTCTATCATTTGCTAAGTCATGGAGAAATCCTTCGTTAGCAACATAATTTAAACATCCCAAAAATCTTTGGATTTGTTTTCTATCTGCTAATTGATCAGGGAAAAGTAAAATTTTTTCTTGCACATGTGGTGATAGATCGAGTTTTCCTCCTTCTCTTATGATAAGACCAAGGAATTCGATTTCTTGTTTCAAAAGTACTGACTTTTTTCTGGATAAAACAATACCTCTTTCTTTTATTCTGTTTAAAACAGTCGTAACATCTTTGATATGTTGTTCTTTACTTCCTTTAGTGAAAATAAGAATATCATCAATGTATACAAAGCAAATATGATCAAGACCTTTAAGAGTATTGTCCATAAATCTTTGGTATATTGATGGTGCTTGTTTTAAACCAAATGGTAAAACATTCCATTCGAAATGTCCTTCTGGACAACTGAAAGCTGTTAAAGGTTTAGTTTCTTCTGATAACCTTAACTGCCAGTACCCAGATTTTGCATCTAAAGATGAAAACCAATTACATCCTCTTATTTTTTCAAAAATGTAATCTTTTCTTGGTAACTTATATGAGTCACTTATAGTTTCCTCATTAAGTTTTTTATAATTGATCACCATTCGAGCTTTTCCTCTTTTTATTTCATTGTGTTTTCTGACATAAAAAGCTGGCGCTGAATGTGGACTAATTGAAGGACTTATTAATCCTTTTTCTAATAGTTCTGCTATTTCTTTTTTAAATTCTTCCTTATCTTCTCCTGAGTAAGGGATCTTGTATAAGGCCTTGACTTCCTTTCTAGAATCTTTAAGTTTTACAACAATTAAATCTTGTATTTTGTTTACTATAGTATCCAATGGATTTTCAGAACAAACTTGATCTAGATGATGTTCTAGATTTTGTTCAGTTGTTAAGTAAAACTTTCTTTTATCCCACATACATCTAAGTATGTTAAGATTTTCTGAAATTGCCTTTAAAATTTCATTTTTTGTTATAATGTTTGTTGTAACAAATTCACTTTCTTTTGGATTATTGACATCAAACCAATTTAATGTTATAGTGTCAATTTTTTGAATAAAAGGGTTATATAACTTTAAAAAGTTATTTCCTATTATCAGATCTATTCCAGTATCAATATAACCCATAATTTTCTTTTTATTCAATGTTATTTGAATAAACGTTGCATTAGGGTTTCCATTTTTTAAAATTTTCCTACTCATTCTTCAATTTCTTCTTCAGTAGTATATTCAAAAATACTACTTTCGTCAGAATCTATATCTGATTCTATTGGTTCGAAACCTACTTCCCAAATTAATTTCAAGGTTTCTTTTTTAGAATCTTTCTTATTAGGACATTCATTTGCATAATGTCCTTCTTCATTACACAACCAACATGTGCATGTTTTCTTACCTTTAGGACATGAATTCTTTTTAGGGTATTTTTTATTCCTCCTAAAGTATTTTTGTTTATTAAATTTCTTAGGAAATTTCCTTTTTCTTTTATATTCAGAATGATTAATTTTCCTAAAAACTTTTTTCTTTTTCTTTCTTCTAGGTTTACTACAACCGTAGTTTCCTACTTTATTTTGAATTCTATCACAGCAAACATTTATTTTTGCTTCTCTTTTAGCAGTTTTTTCCATGCATTTTTCGGATATCCACTTCCTTAATGCAGTTATTCTTGTTCCTAGTGTATCTTCTAAACCTACAAACATTTCTAGGTGTTGTTGGATTTCTTTTTCCATTATTGTCCCTACGGATGATGGAAGTTTATTGTAAAATAATCCTAAAAGATTGTATTGTAATCTTTTTTGAGGATTTATTGCATAATAATATTTGCTAAACTCACATATAAATGGTTCAACATAACACATATCACAGATTCTTAGATTAAAGATTCTATGGATGTTTGTATTCATTAGGTCTGCTTCTGCTTCTGGCGCATCAAAACCTACGAATTCTTTTTTCAGAATTGAATAGACATGATTTATCACATCTTCAGTTGTTGATGGGAGCTCTGAATCTGATTGTTCAGACATAAAACTCCAAGCATTTCCTATGGTTTTAGTTTTTAAATAGTTGAAAATACTCTTTGGACTTAGTTTTCCTAAGGTAGGGTCTAATTGGATAGTTACCATGTGATCATGATACCAACTTCTTAGTTCTTTTTTAGTATCCTCACTACAATCAATATTTAAAACATTATCTTCTTTGTGACGATTTATTGTAGGTATATATTTAGATGGTATTTGTTTGAATTTTCTTTCATCCATTTTATTTTGAATGATTTGTTGGTCGATAAATTTTTCACTATCCTCTTGACGTCCTCTTTTACGTCCTTGTTCTGATGATTCTGGTTGCTCATTAGTTTTTACAAGTCCTACTTGTGGTTCTTCTTCCATACTGAAAGAACTTTCTGAATCAAAGTCGTAAACAAACTTGTTTTCGTCATCAGATTCTTCGGTTATTTGGTTTTTCCTATTAATGTCTAGGGAAGCCATTAATGTTTGTAATTCGTTTAGCTGGTTTGCTATCTCTTCTTTTGTTTCGTCCATATTAGGGTAATGGCGCGAAAAAGTTAATTTCTTTTTCTGATTTTTCAATATTTTCTGAAATTTCTATCATGTCTCCCCCCTCTTTTTTGACAAAAGTTTGTAATTGTTCTAGAGTTAGACATTTTTCTCTTGAAGGTAAGAGTTTTAATAGATCAATTAAATCATCTATTTTTACACAAAGTTTTTTGTCTAGTGATCTTTGGTTCTCCTCTAAACTAGATAATTTTTCATTGAGTTTTTCTTCAAACTCTTTTTCTAGTAGGACCTCTACTATTTTATCTAACTGTTTCTGAAGTACTGTTAGATTCTCAAAAATATCTTGTATTTTTTCACTTACACCCTTATTAGCCATGTATAAACTTTTGTATTTTAAGGCTTAAAAGATTTGCAAAGTTTTCATATTCCCAATATGTAGAATAATTATTTTCAATTATTAGGAACCAATATGCTGTTTCTCTTAACCAATTAATTTGATTTCTCATTCTAATTATATTATTATAATTAGGTTCTAATATAAATGGTTGGGGTATTATTTTTCCAAATGGATTAATAAGACCATCCATGATTTATCTGACTAATTTTTGAAGATTTTTCCTTAACGAATCAGCTAATTCTATATTTTCTTTAAAGAGAAAATAATCAAAATCTTCTTTTAGATAATATCGAGCTGTTTCTTCGCACCATTTAATTTGTGCTTTCACTTGAGTAATATCTTGATAATTTGGATCTAAAATAAATGGTAGTAAAATCATTTTTTCCTTTTGGATTTATTTTATAAATCCTTAACCTTCTAAGTCGTTTTTTGTAATAGCTGGTTTTAAAAGATTTTGACATGTGTCAAAATTTTGTTGGTCAAAGTTACAAAGGTACTGAGTGCCAAAGGCACTGAATCCGCTTCCGAAATGTTCCCACTCCATGTGCTCAACCTGTCAATAATATATCCATAGCAAATTAAAAAATTAAATAGGGCTAAAATAATAAGGTAAAATTACACTAACATCCACCAAAAGATATTTAAATAATAAGCAAAACTACTCCTACGTTCCCTTCCTTAAATATTAAGTAACAAGTAAAGAATTTTTTTTTGGTGACATAACAAGTAAAGAATTCAAAGCAACGTTGTTTGACGAATTTTAAAACTATTAACTTTTTGTCAAAAAAATTTTTTTATCAAAAAACTTTTTGACTAACTTTTTGACGAATTTGTCAAAAAAAACTATTAACTTTTTTTTTTTTTTTTTTTTATCAATTTAGTCTATCACGTTTTAAAAAACCCAAAAACTTAGAAATTTTATCTTCATCATCAAAGCAACTCAATATCCATCAAATCTAGAAAAGAAATCTTCAAAAAACTGATCATATCCAGTTTCATATTAAACATTTCTCCAACAATCACATGCATCAATCTCAAGTTATTATCCTCCACTTTGTACTTACGATAATAAGAATGCATTAATAACTAATAAGGATAATTGAGTAAAATCGTCATTATTTCTTTTTTTTATTTAACAACTCTTTTAAATTTGTGTAAAATAGTCAAATGTAATTGTTATTATGTGACAAATGGAGAGTAAATATTAAAAGTATATCATAGTTTATCAATAATCTCTATTTTAGAAAATAATTTATAAAATTATTAAATCACATCATATAGTTAATTATATTATATATCATTTCTTGTGGAAAAGCTACTTCAACAATATTTAATTAATAGCGGTCATTTTGTCTAAATCATGGATGGTCCAAACTTTCCTTGTAGCATGCTATTAATGTTACAAGTCACTTTGTTTACGATCACAATTCATACACTCTAAACAAAAAAACATACAAGAAAAAAATGGATATTTTGTACACCATGTTGACTCTCATAGCCTTCTCTCTTCTAGCAATTTTCCTAGCCATATGTTTCATCATGATGACAATCTTCAAAGGAAAATCCAAAGGGAACCCAAAATATGCACCTGTGAGAGGCACAGTGTTCAACCAACTTTTCTACTTCAAGAAACTTCATGATTACCATACTCAAATGGCTAAATCTCATCCAACTATAAGGCTTCTTGCACCAAATCAAAGTGAGTTATACACAATAGATGTGAGAAATATTAATAAGGTCTACGGTGGATCACTCTTAATGTCTTGGTAGTATTTGACTGACGGAGGCAAACTTGAGGGACCAAAACATTACTTTTATTAATTATGGGACCAAAATGAAAACTGATAATTAATTAGGGGACCAAATGACCTATTAAGCCTAAAGTTTAATAGTTTGGTTCAGGTCTAGGAACACATTTTTTAAATGATGTCAAACCGATACTCGAACAAATAGAAGTCGAGTTTGTTTGGCGTAGATCCTAATCGAAAAAAAAAAGAACCAATTTAATTGCTTTGGATTAAATTTTTGGATTAATTTGTTCTCATTCATAGTCTACTTCCAATTCTTGTTTTAACATTTTCTACAATTAAGGTTAAGAATAATTTTGTTTTTCAGAATGTTAAAGAAGATATACTATCAAGGTTCTTGAAGGAAAGCAAGAAGGGCCAAACAATTATAACTGATAAGTATTTGAGGGATATAATTCTTAATTTTATGATAGCTGGCAAAGACACCACTGCAAACACTCTTTCATGGTTCTTCTACATGTTATGCAAGAACCCTCTTGTAGAGGAA
Organism: Medicago sativa; assembly: GCF_051527215.1. Lineage (NCBI taxonomy): Eukaryota > Viridiplantae > Streptophyta > Magnoliopsida > Fabales > Fabaceae > Medicago > Medicago sativa. The sequence goes on along the minus strand of NC_140756.1, from coordinate 28,108,051 downwards.
AAAATTGTGCAAGAAATAAGAGATGTTACTTGTAGCCATGAAAGTGAACTCAACAACATAGATGAGTTTGCTGCCAATTTAACAGACTTAATACTTGACATTATCTTCATGCAGCACTGACAGAAGCATTGAGATTGTACCCTGTTGTCCCTATTGTATGTACCTTCTACCAATTTCTTCGAAACCATCTTGAATTATTTTTATATTGAGGTCTTATTATTATAACTTGTTCCTTATCCAGTTTGTGCTTTTATGATTTGATTCTTTCTTTGGAAATAGAAATTCCAAAAACATTACAAGTCTCTTATCTTTTTAACTTTTTTACCTAAAACGTACCGAGGATTATAAATTAAGAGATTTTTCCACCTAATAGATTAATCTTTTTGAATAGACTCTCTCTCTCTAGACTTGTGTCCCTAAGTGCTTTCCTTTCATGTTAAAATGCACCTATAAACAACATTACATGTTAGATTTTGATGAGATTTTTGTGTCTTGTTATGATACTATTTTTCAAGGATGGAAGAACTGCTGATGCGCCTGATGTTCTTCCCGATGGACACCAAACTGGAAAAGGGTGATGGAGTGTACTACTTGGCCTATGCCATGGGTCGAATGTCTTCCATTTGGGGGGAAGACGCCGATGAATTTCGTCCAGAAAGATGGATTAACAACGGAATGTTTCAACCCGAATCGCCATTCAAATTCATAGCATTCCATGTAATTTGTACATTAGTGTTCCTTCAAATTTTATTGCTTGATAAGACTTTAGTTTATGACACATTATAGTGTGTAAGTTTCCATGTTTCAATGCAGGCTGGACCACGAATGTGCTTAGGGAAGGACTTTGCATACAGACAAATGAAAATAGTTGCAATGTGTCTTCTTAATTTCTTCAAATTTAAATTGGCAAATGGAACAAAAAATGTGACTTATAAGGTCATGTTCACCCTTCACTTGGATAAGGGTCTCCCTCTCACTGCAATTCCAAGGTCATGATTCATTAGGGAGGTGACATCTGAAGCAAATAAAATAACTATGTAAGGATTTCTAGTAATTAAGATTTTGATGTTCCTTAATGATGTGAGATATTATAGGTCTTTCGTTCTAAAGAAAGAAATAAACAGGATAATGATATGGTTTAGATATATGGATAATTGGCTCTGCCATTGTAACATCTTGCTAGTTGATTATGTTGGCTACTGTAAATTAAAAATGTGGGGGGACCACGGCCTCCATAGACCACTCTTGTCCCTCCGCCACTGAACTTGGTAACTCTAGTTAACCTATCATTTGACTATAGTTTATTCACTATATTGTGATACTTCCTAACTATTTTAGTAGACAACATCTAACATAACAAGTGTCGTCACAATTAGCAACATTTAGTAATTGACATCGCTATAAAGACAAAGAGCTAAATTTACAGCGTCCTACAAAGTCAATGACTATTTTCACTACAAGAATTCTTTTTGTTTCTTACGTGGACACTAAGGCCATGCAAATGTATGTGGCTATATTAAAAAAAGAAAAATATTGTGTTGGCTTTATTGTCATTTGGAGCATGAGTTTTAGACACAAATATTTGGGACGGTTTCAGGCCACACATAATTGCGTGGATTTTTTGTTTTTGACATTTGCGGAGGACATAAGTCGCCGCTAACGTAAGTTTAGAAAAATTATATTTTTTGAATTTTGTGATGGACAAAAGCCACCACTTATATGTAAGGCGGTAAAATAAAATTTGAAAGTTGAATTTTACAGCGGACAAGCCGAATATTTTATTTTAAATTTTGCTTTTGCTTCAAATAAAAGCTGTCATTTATGTAAAGCGGAAAATTTTTATTAAAAATTTAAATTTTGCTTCGGGTAAAAGTTGCCGCAAATGCATGAGATCTAAATTTTTTTTTGTCTTAGATGAAGTGGTAAACCACTGAAATTAAAATCAATCACACACAACTGTGAGGTCTCGGGTTCGAAGTCGGGTCACGATGTCCGGCCTTGCAATATCGGCATTTGCCAGTTGAACTAGGACTTCTAGACATATTTCTTTTTTCTATATAAATAAATTTTATTCAACTTCATTTTTACGATCATTTTCTCTACAAAAATTTTAATACAATTTATGTATATAAAAGGAGCATCCATAGAATATTACAGACAATTAGAAGTATAAATGATTATTTGTCCGGCTTGATAAAAAACATATACTCCATCCGTTATTTTTTAAAGGAATAATTTACAAAAATCGCGGATATTAAGAAAAATGTTTAAAGAAGAGATGATTTTTATAGAAGTATAAGAGATGATTTTTTTTTTTTTTTTTGACAACATAAGAGATGATTTTATATTTGATCTTTGAAATCTTCCCACACCATATGCTCAACCTGTCAATTATATATCCCATAGGAAATTTAAAAAATGGCTAAAACAATAAGGAAAAATTACACTAACATCCACCAAAATATAGTTAAACAATAAGCAAATCTACTCCTACGTTCCCTTCATTAAATTTTAAGTAACATTATTATCAGCACTCAATGAAACGGTGTTTGACGAATTTTAAAACTATTAACTTTTCGTCAAAAAAAGTTTTTTTATCAAAAAACTTTTTGACTAACTTTTTGACGAATTTGTCAAAGAAAACTATTAATTTTTTTTTTTTATCAATTTAGTCTATCACGTTTTAAAAAACCCAAAAACTTAGAAATTTTATCTTCATCATCAAAGCAACTCAATATCCATCAAATCTAGAAAGGAAATCTTCAAAAAAACTGATCATATCCAGTTTCATATTAAACATTTCTCCAACAATCACATGCATCAATCTCAAGTTATTATCCTCCACTTTGTACTTACGATAATAAAGATGCATTAATAACTAATAAGGATAATTGAGTAAAATCGTCATTATTTCTTTTTTTATTTAACAACTCTTTTAAATTTGTGTAATTGTTATTATGTGACAGATGAAGAGTAAATATTAAAAGTATATCATAGTTTATCAATAATCTCTATTTTAGAAAATAATTTATAAAATTATTAAATCACATCATATAGTTAATTATATTATATATCATTTCTTGTGGAAAAGCCGGTAGAAAATAGGCTTAGATGGTTTGGACATGTAGAGAGAAGATCCGTAGACGCCATGGTAAGAAGAGTAGATCAAATGGAGGAGAGACATGTTAAAAGAGGTAGAGGAAGACCTAAGAAAACCATTAGAGAAACCATTAAAAAAGATTTAGAGGTCAATGAGTTGGATCCAAATATGGTCTTTGATAGAACATTATGCCGGCATTTGATCCATGTAGTCGACCCCACTTAGTGGGATAAGATTTGGTTGTTGTTGTTGTTTTTGTCTTGTGGAAAAGCTACTTCAACAATATTTAATTAATAGCGGTCATTTTGTCTAAATCATGGATGGTCCAAACTTTCCTTGTAGCATGCTATTAATGTTACAAGTCACTTTGTTTACGATCACAATTCATACACTCTAAACAAAAAAACATACAAGAAAAAAAATGGATGTTTTGTGCACCATGTTGACTCTCATAGCCTTCTCTCTTCTAGCAATTTTCCTAGCCATATGTTTCATCATGATGACAATCTTCAAAGGAAAATCCATAGGGAACCCAAAATATGCACCTGTGAAAGGCACAGTGTTCAACCAACTTTTCTACTTCAAGAAACTCCATGATTACCATACTCAAATGGCTAAATCTCATCCAACTATAAGGCTTCTTGCACCAAATCAAAGTGAGTTGTACACAATAGATGTGAGAAATATTGAACATATATTGAAAACCAATTTTGATAAGTATTCTAAAGGTAAGTATAATCAAGATATTGTTACTGATCTTTTCGGTGAGGGGATTTTTGCTGTTGATGGTGATAAGTGGAAGCAACAGAGAAAAATTGCTAGCTATGAATTTTCTGCAAGAGTTCTTAGAGATTTTAGTTGTTCTGTGTTCAGAAAGAATGCTGCCAAATTGGTTAGAGTTATATCAGAATTTTCTCATGAGGGTCTGGTTTTTGATATGCAAGTGAGTAGTTTTATTTTCCTAAATATATTCAAGTTTTTGTTGTGGAAGCTTTTAATCAAGGTTTTTAATATGTGCAAAAGATTATTAGGTTTTTACATTAAGCCATACACACCTTTACAAAACCGGCTTGACGAGGAATGTCACTTTTTATAAACCTCATTTTATGACACCAGAAATAAGTGAACCTGAAACCTCGAGGAGGAGCACACTCCCAGGTCTCAAGGCAATACCACAAGGCAACCCAAGTGGGCTTACCTTATCTTTATTCAACGTAGGACTTACGTTTTTTTTGTTCAATAAAGATGTCCACAAACATGTCTAAGCTTTAATTTAAATTATCATCAACTTAATTAAGGCTAGTATTACATATTTCAGTTTTTTTTTTTTTTGGTTACACATATTTCAGTTTAATAATGAAGAAAAATTAACCAAAAAACTATAGAGATTAAATACTAAGTTACTAACATTACAATATGTATCATAGGAGTTACTTTAGCAATTTTTCTCTTGAGCTGTTAATGTTATATCATATCATAATCATATAATAATATAATCTTACAATACAAAGCATGATGTATAAACAATCTTCTTCTTTTGTTAGGACTTACAAATGAGATGTGCATTGGATTCTATATTCAAAGTTGGGTTTGGAACAGAATTGAATTGCTTAGAAGGATCAAGCAAAGAGGGAACTGAATTTATGAAAGCATTTGATGAATCAAATGCTTTAATTTATTGGCGCTATGCTGATCCAATTTGGAGTCTTAAGAGATTTCTTAACATTGGTGGTGAGGCTAGGCTTAAAAAAAATGTTAAATTAATTGATGATTTTGTCAATGGAGTAATAAATACCAAAAGGTCACAATTGGAACTTCAGCATGACTCTGTGAGTTGATCAATTCCTTCTATTTTCTCCTATGTGTCATTTACTTTTTTCATTTGAATAAACATTATATTGTAACTTAGTACAAAGGGTAAAAATAAGTATTGGTAGTACGTATTTACCATGTTGATGATAACCAAAGTTTTAAATTGTGAAAAATTAATAAGGACTATATATGGTGGACCACTCTTAATGTCTTGGTAGTATTATTTGACTGACGGAGGCAAACTTAAGGGACCAAAACATGACTTTTATTATTAATTATGAGACCAAAATGAAAACTGATAATTAATTAGGGGACCAAATGACCTATTAAGCCTAAAGTTTAATAGTTTGGTTCACGTCTAGGAACATATTTTTTAAATGATGTCAAACCGATACTCGAACAAATACAAGTCGAGATTGTTTGGCGTAGATCCTAATCGAAAAAAAAGAACCAATTTAATTGGTTTGGATTGAATTTTAGGCTTTGTTTGCGAGTTTGGAGGGGAAGGGAGGGGAAGGCTTGGGAAAAAAGGAAGGAGCAAGTGGAAGAAATAGAGGAAAATGGGAGGGGAGGACTTTGGAGGGTTAACTTTACTTCATAATATTAAACCCTCCTCATTTGGGGGAACTAAAAAATTGTATTGGAGGAGGGTTTTGGGGGGTTTTGGAGGGTTTATATGAATTATTCAAATTTAATCTATGTTGTTATATTATTTTTAAAATTAAAAATATAGTAATCATATGCATTAATTTATCATTCTCTATAAAACTACTCTTTTTAAAAAAATTGAAAGATTTCTCCATTTTCCCTCATATTTTCCACCCTTTAAAGTCATCCCTTCCCCTCCCCTCCAAACTCGCAAAAAAAGCCTTAGATTCATTTGTTCTCATTCATAGGCCTCTACTTCCAATTCTTCTTTTTAACATTTTCTACAATTATGGATAAGAATGATTTTGTTTTTCAGAATGTTAAAGAAGACATACTATCAAGGTTTTTGATGGAAAGCAAGAAGGGCCTAACAACTATAACTGATAAGTATTTGAGGGATATAATTCTCAGCTTTATGATAGCTGGCAAAGACACCACTGCAAACACTCTTTCATGGTTCTTCTACATGTTATGCAAGAACCCTCTTGTAGAGGAAAAAATTGTGCAAGAAATAAGAGATGTTACTTGTTGCCATGAAAGTGAACTCAACAACATAGATGAGTTTGCTGCCAATTTAACAGACTTAATACTTGATAAAATGCATTATCTTCATTCCGCACTCACAGAGACATTGAGATTGTACCCTGTTGTCCCTATTGTATGTACCTTCTACCAATTTCTTTGAAACTATCTTGAATTATTTTTATATTGAGGTCTTATTATGATCACATGTTCCTTATCCAGTTTGTGCTTTTATGATTTGATTCTTTCTCTGGAAATAAAAATTCCAAAAACATTACAAGTCTCATTTTTTTTTTACTTTTTTTTTACCTAAAACGTACCGAGGTTTATAAATTAAGAGATTTTTCCACCTAATAGTTAATCTTTTTGAATAGACTCTCTCTCTCTCTCTCTCTCTCTCTCTCTCTCTCTCTCTCTCTCTCTCTCTCTCTCTCTCTCTCTCTCTCTCACTCACTATCTCTACTTGTGTCCCTAAGTGCTTTCCTTTCATGTGACTGTAATCTAAATATTTCCATCTTAAAATGCACCTATAAACAACATTACATGTTAGATTTTGATGATATTTTTAAGTCTTGTTATGATACTATTTTTCAAGGACGGAAGAACCGCCGATGAGCCTGATGTTCTTCCCGATGGACACAAGCTGGAAAAGGGTGATGGAGTGTACTACTTGGCCTATGCTATGGGTCGAATGTCTTCCATTTGGGGGGAAGATGCCGATGAATTTCGTCCAGAAAGATGGATTAACAACGGAATTTTCCAGCCCGAATCGCCATTCAAATTCGTAGCATTCCATGTAATTTGTACATTTGTGTTCCTTCAAATTTTATTGCTTGATAATAATTTTTTTTATGACACATTATAGTGTGTAAGTTTCCATGTTTCAATGCAGGCTGGACCACGAATGTGCTTAGGGAAGGACTTTGCATACAGACAAATGAAAATAGTTGCAATGTGTCTTCTTAATTTCTTCAAATTTAAATTGGCAAATGGAGCACAAAATGTGACTTATAAGGTCATGTTTACCCTTCACTTGGATAATGGTCTCCCTCTCACTGCAATTCCAAGGTCATGATTCATTAGGGAGGTGACATCTGAAGCAAATAAGTAACTAAGATTTTGATGTTCCTTAATGATGTGAGATATTATAGGTCTTTCGTTCTAAAGAAAGAAATAAACAGGATAATGATATGGTTTAGATATATGGATGGCTCTGCCATTTTAACATCTTGCTAGTTGATTATGTTGGCTAGTGTAAATTCAAAATGTGGGGGGACCATGGCCTCCATAGACCACTCTTGTCCCTCCGCCACTGAACTTGGTAACTCTAGTTAACCTATCATTTGACTATAGTTTATTCACTATATTGTGATACTTATTAACTATTTTAGTTGAAAACATCTAACATAACAAGCGTCGTCACAATTAGCAACATTTAGTAATTGGCATCGCTATAAAGACAAAGAGCTAAATTTAGAGCGTCCTACAAAGTCAATGACTATTTTCACTACAAGAATTCTTTTTGCTTCTTACATTTGAGGTGGACACTAAGGCCATGCAAATGTATGTGGCTATATTAAAAAAAGAAAAATATTGTGTTGGCTTTATTGTCATTTGGAGCATGAGTTTTAGAAACAAATATTTGCGACAGTTTTAGGTCACACACAATTGCGTGGATTTTTGTTTTTGACATTTGCGGAGGACATAAGTCGCCGCTAACGTAAGTTTAGAAACATTATATTTTTTGAATTTTACGATGGACAAAAGCCACCACTTATATGTAAGGCGGTAAAATAAAATTTGAAAGTTGAATTTTACAGCGGACAAGCCGAATATTTTATTTTAAATTTGGCTTTTGCTTCAAATAAAAGCTGTCATTTATGTAAAGCGGAAATTTTTTATTAAAAATTTAAATTTTGCTTCGGGTAAAAGTTGCCGCAAATGCATGAGATCTAGATTTTTTTTTTGTCTTAGATGAAGTGGTAAATCACTGAAATTAAAATCACACACAACTGTGAGGTCCCGGGTTCGAACCCGGGTCACGATGTCCGGCCTTCTTTTTTCTATATAAATAAACTTTATTCAACTTCATTTTTACAATCATTTTCTCTACAAAAATCTTAATACAATTTATGTATATAAAAGTAGCATCCATAGAATATTACAGACAATTAGAAGTATAAATGATTATTTGTCCGTTTGATAAAAAACATATACTTCATCCGTTCTTTTTTAAAGGAATAATTTACAAAAATCGCGGATATTATGAAAAATGTTTAAAGAAGAGATGATTTTTATAGAAGTAAAAGAGATGATTTGTTTTTTTTTTTGACAACATAAGAGATGATTTTATATTTGATCTTTGAAATGTTTCCACACCATATGCTCAACCTGTCAATTATATATCCCATAGGAAATTTAAAAAATGGCTAAAACAATAAGGAAAAATTACACTAACATCCACCAAAATATTGTTAAACAATAAGCAAATCTACTCCTACGTTCCCTTCATTAACAACTTTTCTTGATTTCTGTAAAAATAGTCAAATGTAACAGTTATTATGTGACATATGCAGTGAATATTAAAAGTACACCATAGTTTATCAATGATCTCTATTTTAGAAAATAACTTATAAAATTATTAAATCACACCATATAGTTAATTACATATTATATATCATTGCTTGTGGTAAAATTTCTTCAACAATATTTAATTAATTGAGGTCAATTTATCTAAACCATGAATGGTTCAAACTTTCCTTGGAGCATACGCTATAGTTATACCCTTTAAACATTTCTTCAACAATCCACTTTTTCTATGATCACAACTCATACCCTCTAAACAAAAAACATACAAGAAAAAAATGGATCTTTTGTACACCATGTTGACTTTCATAGCCTTCTCTTTTGTAGCTATTTTCCTAACCATATGTTTCATCATGATGAAAATCTTCAAAGGAAAATCAATAGGGGACCCAAAATATGCACCTGTTAAAGGCACAGCGTTCAACCAATTTTTCTACTTCAATAAACTCCATGATTACCATGCTCAAGTGGCCAAAATTCATCCAACTTATAGACTTCTTACTCCAAATCAAAGTGATCAGTTGTACACAATAGATGTGAGAAATATTGAACATATATTGAAAACCAATTTTGATAAATATTCTAGAGGTAAGTATAGTCAAGATATTATGATAGATCTTTTTGGTGAGGGGATTTTTGCTGTTGATGGTGACAAGTGGAAGCAGCAGAGGAAGGTTGCTAGCTATGAATTCTCCACAAGAGTTCTTAGAGATTTTAGTTGTTCTGTGTTTAGAAAGAATGCTGCCAAGTTGGTCAGAGTTATATCAGAATTTTATCATGAGGGTCTTCCTTTTGATATGCAAGTGAGTAATATTATAATTTATTTCTTGAAGTTATTGTTGTTGAGTAGTTATGCAGGTGCTCAATTATATATGATATTCATTAACTATAATATGTACTCAAATATACACTTGACAATTTTGGTTATAGTTAACGACGTTCAAAATTGTTTTATGGTTGATTAATAAGTTGCAACACCTTATTATATTTTTTGATTTCCATTGAACGTGATTAACAACATATTTAAAATGCGTTTTGTCAACAAAAGAAAACATATTTAAATGCGTTAACCATCAAAATTGATGTCAAATTTGTGCGTTGTAATTATATTTCATAGTAAAGGCTTTTAATCCCTAAAAACGACGTCCAAAAACATATTTGAGCTTTACTTTAAATTATATTTTGGTTGAATGAATGATTCAAAGCATGATGTATATACAATTTTTTTTCTAATCTTAGGACTTACAAATGAGATGTGCATTAGACTCCATATTCAAAGTTGGATTTGGAACAGAATTGAATTGCTTAGAGGGATCAAGCAAAGAAGGAACTGAATTCATGAAAGCATTTGATGAATCAAATGCTATAATTTATTGGAGCTATGTTGATCCAATTTGGAGTCTTAAGAGATTTCTTAACATTGGTGGTGAGGCTAAGCTTAAACACAATGTGAAATTGATTGATGATTTTGTCAATGGAGTCATAAATACCAAAAAGGAACAATTGGCACTTCAGCAAGATTCTGTGAGTTGATTATTTCCTTCTCTGTGTCATTTGCTTTTTTAATTTGAATAAACATTATATTGTAAATTTGTATAAAAGGTAAAAATAAAACTTGAGTAGTATCTATTTAGATCTAATATTTTTTTAGGCAAAATTACTCCAAAGGTCTTTATCTTCCTTATATGCAAATCATGTCAAATATGCATTTGTTGAAATACTTTATGAATTACTTAACTTAAAAAAGTGGTTTCAATTTTGTAAGATCAATTTTAAATGACGTTAGACCGATACTCGAACTAATATAGCAGTTGAATTTGTTTGATTTGGATTGAATTTTTGGATTCATCTATTCATTCATTTGGTCTTAAACCCTTACTTTTATTTCTTGATTTAACATTCTCTAACTAATATTTGTCGAAATGTTGCTGAATTGAAATAGTAACATTTTTCTTGATTTAGTTACAATTTTCAAATGTTACTAAACCTCAAAGATGTTATAGTCGATAATAATGATTTTGTTTTTCAGAATGTTAAAGAAGACATACTATCAAGGTTTTTGATGGAAAGCAAGAAAGGCCAAACTACTATAACTGATAAATATTTGAGGGATATAATTCTCAACTTTATGATAGCTGGCAAAGATACTACTGCAAATACTCTTTCATGGTTCTTCTACATGCTATGCAAGAACCCTCTTGTAGAGGAAAAAATTGTGCAAGAAATAAGAGATGTTACTTGTAGCCATGGAAGTGAACTCAGCAACATAGATGAGTTTGTTGCCAATTTAACAGACTTAATACTTGATAAAATGCATTATCTTCATGCAGCACTCACAGAGACATTGAGATTGTACCCTGTTGTCCCTGTGGTATGTACCTTCTATTAATTTTCTCAAAACCATCTAAGTTATTTTTTCCTTGCTTGACAGAATTTTTATATTAGGGTACTGCTATGATCACATGTTACTTATCCAGTTTGTGCTTATGATTTGATTCTCTCTTTAGCCAACAGAGATGACATTAATTAGTTAGGATCTGAGAAATTTCACCTAAGAAGCGAGACTTATAAATTAAACGATTTTCACACATAAATAGATTAGTGTTTTGGGATAGACCCTGTCTTTGGTCTTATAGTCCTTAACATTTGTGCTTCCTTTGATAGAGTAGACTTCTCACAATGGGCTAGACAAAAATTGAGTTTTTTTTTACCATGGAAGGATCTCACCAGATAAAGTTGAGTGAAATATCACCGAGTAAATGTCGTGTGGAATGAAAGCCACTAATGACAATGGCTCTCGAACGGTGATGCATTGTTAGGAGTTTTATGTACGAGAGTCTCACCTAAAAAGCGAGACTTATAAGTCAAGAGATTCTGACTTTGATGCATTGACATGATCTCTGACTTAAAAGTCACCAATCTTCGATTCTCACCTATCCTTTCATGTCATTGTAATCTCTGCTAGATTTTGTTAACCTTCTTGTGTCTTTGGTATGATACTATTTTTCAAGGATGGAAGAACTGCAGAAGCACCTGATGTTCTTCCTGATGGCCACAAACTGGAAAAGGGAGAGGGAGTTAACTACTTGGCCTATGCCATGGGTCGAATGTCTTCCATTTGGGGTGAAGATGCTGAAGAATTTCGTCCAGAAAGATGGATTAACAATGGAATTTTCCAGCCCGAATCGCCGTTCAAATTCATAGCATTCCATGTAATTTGGACCTATGTTTTTCTTTGAACTTTCATGCTTCATATTAGTATCATTTTTTTTTTATGATACATTATGGTGTGTGAATTTCCATGTTTCATTGCAGGCTGGACCACGAATGTGCTTAGGGAAGGACTTTGCATACAGACAAATGAAAATAGTTGCAATGTGTCTTCTTAATTTCTTCAAATTTAAATTGGCAAATGGAACCCAAAATGTGACTTATAAGGTAATGTTCACCCTTCACTTGGATAAGGGTCTCCCTCTCATTGCAATTCCAAGGTCTTAATGATTCGTGAATAAGGTGACATCTGTTGTATCTATATGGATCATTAGCTCTGCTATGTCAATATCTTGGTAGGTAATTTATGCTGTGTTTTGTAAATAGACTTTTCTATGGCCATTTTATGAATTTCACGTATAAGTGTTTGGTAAACTTTGCAACTTAATTAACTGTTTTGCTTTCTTCTTTCTTTGATTAGGACCACTAACAATAACCTTAATAGACACATCATCACCATCAACCTTGTTTAGTAAGATATTTATACAAGAATGAATTTGAGAAACATTTTATAAAGTTGGGGACTAAATTGAAATATTCATGATCTAAGAGACCAAATTGAGAGTGTGCTATAAAGTTCGAGACATTTTTTTTTTTGGGTACAATTTTAATTAGTTGTCAACAGTACACTTAACGACTCGTTAAAAAAAAAAAAAAAACAATACGCTTAACAATAGAATAGACATTGACAAAAGAATAGAGGACTAAATTTAGATTGTCCTTCAAAGTTAGAGATCATTTTAGTGATTTATTATTATTATCTTTGGTTAATGAAAAATTGCAACAATAACTACCTGTCTCCTATATAATTTTATGAGAAATGTTTTAGAATACTATAAAAATCTGACATGCTTCGAATTTGAAATCTATAGCAAGTATTGTTTATAAATAATTTTCACATTTCTCAACTCAACGAAACACATTTTACAAGAAACAACACAAGATCTAAAATTGATAATACATCCGACACACATACTTGAGGTCGAAACATTTGTACCTCAAGTGGCGGTCGAACATATGTACACTTAATTAAGGATCAACAATATATTAAGGGTATTATATGTATTTATTAACAATATCAACATTCTTTTAATCTAACAAGACTTGATGTTCGTTCAAAATTACAGTCATTTCAAGTGGAAGGTTGGGGAGGCTTTGTTTTAAAAGAAAAATTGAAACGTATTAAAGCAGCCCTTAAAGATTGGCACTTAACTCATACTCAAAACTTACTAGGCAAGATTCTTTCTCTAAAAAATCAGATTGATATGTTGGAAGCTAGGGGAGAGGTGAATGTGTTATCTGAGGAGGAAGTGACTGATTTGCATGAGATATCAGTTGAGCTTCATTCTTTATCCAGGGATAATGCTAGTATTTCATGGCAACAATCGAGATTATTATGGCTTCGGGAAGGTGCTGCAAATTCTAAATATTTTCATGCTATTATGTTGGGTAGACGCCGTCGAAATGCCATTTCGTCAGTTGTAGTGGGCGGCCACATTGTTGAGGGAGTCGCAAATGTTAGGGAAACAGTGTTTAGTCACTTTTACAATCATTTCCAAGCGCATGACTTTAACAGGGTGGATGACTTACAATTTCGTAGATTATCTTTTGCCGATGGTTCTCTTTTGACATGTTCGTTTAGGGAGGACGAAGTTAAGGTTGCTGTTTGGGAGGTTGCTGTTTGGGATTGTGACAGTTTCAAAAGTCCCGCCCTGGATGGTATTCATTTGGGTTTTATCAAAGATTTTTGGTCGGACTTGAAGAATGATATTATGCGGTTTGTTTCGGAGTTTCATCGTAACAGTCGTCTTTCGAAAGGAATAAATAGCACCTTCATTGCTCTTATTCCTAAGATCGACAAACCCCATCGTCTGAATGATTTTCGTCCTATTGCTTTAGTGGGTTGCTTGTATAAAATTTTGGCGAAGTTGTTGGCTAACCGTTTGAGGCAAGCTATGGGAACAGTTATCTCAGAAACCCAGTCAGCTTTTGTTAATGATATATAGGCAAATCCTTGATGGTATTCTTATTTCTAATGAGGCTGTTGGTGAAGCTCGCAAGATGAAAAAAGAGATGTTATTGTTTAAAGTTGATTTTGAAAAAGCATATGATTCAGTGGACTGGGGATACCTGGATGACGTTATGTGAAGAATGACTTTTCCAACTTTGTGGCGTAAGTGGATGAAGGAATATGTTTGTGTTAGAACATGTGTGGAAATTGAGTAAAAAGACTAAACACAAATTCCCATGTTGGGTAGAACTAGTGTTGTGTGAATTGAAAAAAGTGGAAGTCCCACATCGGATGGAACACACACATTAGTAGTGTTTATATAGTGGGGGTGTACCTCTAATTAATGGGGGTACATAAGCACTAGAGAAAAATATATATATTGATATATATTTTATTATTTGGAAATGATAAATTAAATAATTAATTTAATCATTATTAGAAAGTGCTTTCTTAGTCCCCAAGTTTTGCTAAAATATTTTGGTACATAATATAATATATTTTTGTACTAAATTTAATATATTTTAGTACTCAATTAAGATATTTTTGTACTAGATCTAATATGTGAATTACTTAATCGCAAAGTAATATGTTACTTGTTCCCAAAGTTTCTCATATTACTTGTTCCCAAAGTTTCTCACTTATTAGTTGTGAATTTTCCTATAAATAGAGAACTCACATAGTGCATTCCACACACCGAAAAGAATTTCATTGAGTTGTCGGGAATTCTTTTCTTCTCTTCTCCCTCCGACTTGTGTTAACAAGTTTCTTCTGTTTCTACTCCTTTCTGTCCCTTCGGAATTAAGAGTGTTCTTAAGACCATAGTCCCTTTTCGGTTTAATGTCCCTTCGGAATTAAGAATGGTCTTAAGTTCATAGTCCCTTCGATAATATATGTCCCTTCGGAATAAAGAGTACTTTTAAGATCATAGTCCCTATTTGGAATAAACAATGTCCCGTCGGAATCAAAAATGATCTTAACGGTATATAAAAATTATTCAATAATTTTATTTGAGGAGGAATGGTGGTAACACCATATTTGAGTGGTCATAGTACCATATTGATAGTTTGGAGAACTTAAGGGTTAGAATGGTGGAAACACCATATTTGAGTGGTCTTAGCACCATAATAGAATGATAATAATACCATATTAAAGTGGTTTCAGTATTAAAGAGTGGTCTTAGTACCATATTTGAAGGTGTAATTCTCGAACGGTTTTCTACGGTGCAGTAGTTAACCGCACAGTTGTAGCTGGGCTTGTTTTATCCTGGAGGCGGCGTGGTTGATAGTCTACCTTGCACAATTTTGGGTAGTGCCACGAAACGTCTTAAAGAGAGCGACCTGGTCGTGACTCAACCTAGTAACAACTTCGGTAGATAATAGAATTTGGAAATCCAAATACAACAGTTTGGAAATCCAAAAACAACAGTTTGTACCTCAACTGCTTCGGTTTTGGTAAATGGAAGTCACACAGAAGAGTTTCATTTGAAAAGGGGACTGCACCAAGGCGACCCGCTCTCTCCTTTTCTCTTTCTTCTAGCAGCAGAAGGTTTGAATGTTTTGATGACTGGGGCGGTGAATTTGAACCTTTTTACGAGATACTCGGTTGGGGCGCATATACCTACTATGCTTTCCCATTTGCAATTCGCAGATGATACACTTCTAATAGGTGTCAAGAGTTGGGTTAATGTCCGAGCTTTGAGGGTTGTTATGGTTCTTTTTGAAAGCATGTCAGGGTTAAAGGTAAACTATCACAAGAGTATGTTGTTTGACATTAATATTGAAGACTCTTCGTTGATAAAAGTCGCTTCTAATTTATCCTGTAAAATTGGTCGCATTCCTTTTATGTACTTGGTCTTCCGATTGGTGGTGATCCTAGACGTTTGAATTTTTGGGATCCGGTTATTTATCGATAAAAATCCAGACTGTCTGAGTGGAAAAGCAGAAATTTATCTTATGGGGGTCACTTGATACTCCTAAAATTCGTCTTGTCTTCCCGCAGGTATAATCTCCTCCATTGAATATATTTTAATTAATTTTTTCTGGGGTACGGGTGAGGATTATAGGAAAATTGCTTGGGTAGATTGGAATTCCATTTGCATGAGTAAGGAGGTTGGTGGTTTGGGGGTTAGGAGACCGAAGGAGTTTAATATTGCTCTCCTTGCAAATGGTGTCGGAGGTGTTTAGTGGATAGGGATGGTTTGTGGTTTAAGGTGTTGTCGTCCCGTTATGGTGAGGAGAGAGGGCGGCTTAGAGAGGGAGGTAGGATGGGGTCGGCGTTGTGGAGGGAAATTGTAAAAATTTGTGATGGGATAGGTGTTGAGGGTGGGAGTTGGTTTGAAGAGATTATTACAAAACGTCTTGGTAATGGTTTTAATACTTACTTTTGGTCGTATTGCTGGGTGGGGACGATTACGCTCATGGAGATTTAAGAGGTTGTATGATTTATCGATTCACCATGACCTTACGGTGGGCGCGATGCATGCCTTAGGATGGGGTGAAGATGGGGAGGCTTGGGGGTGGAGGCGCCGTTTGTTGGCATGAGAGGAGGAGTTAGTGGTGGAGATTAGGAACTTGCTTTCTAACGTTACCTTGCAGGAATCTGATGCAAATGTCTGGATTTAGCGACCAAATATAGTTGATGACTACACAATCCGTGGTGTGTATCAAATGCTCATGAGGCAGGAGATGCACAATCACGATGTGGTTTTGGAGGCACCTTGGCATAAAAGTGTTCCTTTGAAAGTCTCTATTTGTGCGTGGCGTCTTTTCCACAATATAGATGGCCAACAAAAGATAACTTGGTGCGACGAGGCGTTATTTATAATGACAACCAGTTGTGTGTTTCAGGGTGTGGCCAAAATGAAACAATTGATCATTATTCATTGTCCTTTTTTGGCAAACTTTGGCAACTTATTAAATCCGGGCTTGGTGTGTATTTTGTGGATCCCCAATAGGTTATAGATCATTTTTACCAATTTGATCACTCTTTAGGTGGTTACGCTCCACGAAGGTCATTTTTACATTTGATTTGACTTTGTTGTATTTGGGTCCTTTGGAAATAGACTCTTTGCAAATAAAGAAAATACAACCGTGCAGCTCTTGTAACACCCCGTTTTCCCAACGTAAAAATTTCATAATTAAAAATCAGAGTAATTCAACTTTAAACGGAATGCTACACTTCTTAAAAATTCATAAACTGAATAAATAACAATTTATTCTTCAAAATCATTTAACATAAATAATTCAAAACTTCGCAGCGGATTTAGTTCATTCATCATAAAAAGTCTTTGGCACGCAGGCCCCATTAGAAAATCTCATAATTTGATTCAATACTTATTCGTAAAAAGTTCATAAAGACACGTAAGGAATAGATAAGAAAGCAAGCCCCATCCCGTTACGTATCAGAGCACCTAGACACAAGTGAGGAGTCCTCTCACGAACACTTCTAATCTTTAATACCTGCACATTACCCACGGTCGAGGCAACATATACGCAGAAGGGGTGAGATTTCTCAAACAATAATATTAAGCATATAAATCATAAATTACATTTAACAACTTTAAACTTCATTAACTAGCATCATTAATCTCTTACATTAGTCATATACTTCATCTTATATCACCTTAATCATAGCATCATATATCATCATATAACATCAGTTACTAGTCATAAACATCATCATACATCATCAAATAATAATCACACACATCATCACATATATTAATCACAACATCAGCACATATCGTCAAATATTAATCATAAACATTATAGCATTATCAAACATAGCATTATCATAACAACTTCATAATCAGATTCATGGTCAGCTTCATAATCAATCATCAACATCAACTTCGTATTCAACTTATAAATCAATCTTAACGACTCAACATCTTAACCTCTTAACAACTCGACATCTTAACCTCTTAACAACTCGACTCGACTATGCAACTTCTACTTCTCAAATCATCTTAGACAACTTCAACAACAACTTAGACAGCTTCAACAACAACTTAGACAACTTCAATATGCATGTGGTACCACCAGGGCATTAAGCCCCCTTCGCTAAGGTCATAGTTGGACCTGTCAGGCATTAAGCCCCCATCGCTAAGGTCATAAAGGACCTGTCAGGCATTAAGCCCCCATCGCTAAGGTCATAAAGGACCTGTCAAGCATTAAGCCCCCATCGCTGACTACGCAACATCACAACTCTAAACGCAACTTGGACAACAACGTGAACATCTTATACAGCTTGATGACTTCATAACGACTCGACGACTTAACAAACTCTTTGACTTAGACTGACATTTACATCTTAAATAAGATCAACATAAGCATCATAAATAACACATATTTAAATCACACATCTCCCAAATAGCACTTCTTCATATAACACATATTTAAATCACACATTTCCCAAATAGCACTTCTTTATATAACACATATTTAAATCACACATTTCCCAAATAGCACTTCTTTATATAACACATTTATCACTACCTACAGTTTCATCAACTTTCCATACAAAACTTTGTTATATTTTAAGGCTTCATTCCCCCATTATCGATCACCGACATTATTGTCATCAATATTCATAACAATACTTTTATATTCCTCTGCCTAATGTCACATTATACGCATCAATAGACAGTGAGATAATTCTAAGATCACCAAAATACACTAGACAACTATAAACAGTCATCGTATAAATGCATAATTCCTCAAGACTTACCTTGTTAATTAACTAAAATTAAAGTTTATTCCTAAACTATTAACCCCACTGCAATTCTACTTCAAATATCAAAAATCTATTTCATATATATAATGTCACACCTCTACTCTTTGTGGCCTACTTAATAGACCAACGGACCAACTACTGAAAGTACCACTTGGTTTTTAATTCTTAAATATCACAAATCCTAATGTGCCGTATTAATTTTCATGGGTTCAAATATAACTACAAAAAGAAAAATGTATTAAGATATCTAATTTAAAGTCTCACGCAAACCAGCAAGGCAGCAACTCAATTATCTAATTTCTTATTTCTATCTATGAGCTTGGCAGTTCCACCACATAGTATACAAGATTCCCATATATTCCCATATATGTTTCTTTGTATCATAGCTACTCTTAGGATTCTACTTTTATCTTTCAATAAACTATTAGATCAGTACCTAAAAAAAGTGGGAAAATTAATCAAGGTCAAGCATCACGCTTCGTGGATGCATCGTACTGCATTCAAAGCTAAATACATGTAGTTTCCTTAAACTCTACACTAACTAATCCAATTTCATGAACGACAGCAGTCCAATTTCTGTATCAGTCTTCCTAATCTTCTATTCAATTACCTAACCAATTATTCCACAATTTTCAAGCAGTTTTCCATCATCTAATCATCAATTCATAATCACAAACTCATCCTAAATCATGTTAGATGCAATCTAATGATATACAGACTTAATATTAGTGAAAGATAGTCTCACCCTTACCTTAGATTGTTTTTCTGAAATCAAAAGCAGCGTTCTTCGTTCCTAGGGTTCTCTATCTCTAAGTTCTTCTCTTTCTCCTCTTTCTCCAAAAAGCGGTTTAACGTAAAAACTCTTTCTAACCTAAGCTTCCTTATTTATAATACTAATCACTCTTCCTAAATCTATTTAGGCCCAATAACTTATTCTTCTTTCTATTCTAACCTCCAAATCTACTTACTCTAATAATTCTCATATTCTAATAAATAATAAAATAATGCCACATAATAAAATACTAACACCTCATATATATAAATAAATCACATAAATAGATTCTAACTTAATAAAAATAATTAAATAAAAGGAGGGCGTTACAACTCTCCCCAACTTAAAAGAATTTCGTCCTCGAAATTCAAAGCACAAGAGAAAATAAATTTAGTCATTACTTCTTCAAACAAAACACAAAAACCACATCAAGTTAGTCAGTTAAACATGATCACATAAAAAACATAACTACTAACTAGAAAAACATGACGACACGACACAACGACTCATCTACTTGGCCGGACGGACCGACCTGCTCTGATACCAATTGTAACACCCCGTTTTCCCAACGTAAAAATTTCATAATTAAAAATCAGAGTAATTCAACTTTAAACGGAATGCTACACTTCTTAAAAATTCATAAACTGAATAAATAACAATTTATTCTTCAAAATCATTTAACATAAATAATTCAAAACTTCGCAGCGGATTTAGTTCATTCATCATAAAAAGTCTTTGGCACGCAGGCCCCATTAGAAAATCTCATAATTTGATTCAATACTTATTCGTAAAAAGTTCATAAAGACACGTAAGGAATAGATAAGAAAGCAAGCCCCATCCCGTTACGTATCAGAGCACCTAGACACAAGTGAGGAGTCCTCTCACGAACACTTCTAATCTTTAATACCTGCACATTACCCACGGTCGAGGCAACATATACGCAGAAGGGGTGAGATTTCTCAAACAATAATATTAAGCATATAAATCATAAATTACATTTAACAACTTTAAACTTCATTAACTAGCATCATTAATCTCTTACATTAGTCATATACTTCATCTTATATCACCTTAATCATAGCATCATATATCATCATATAACATCAGTTACTAGTCATAAACATCATCATACATCATCAAATAATAATCACACACATCATCACATATATTAATCACAACATCAGCACATATCGTCAAATATTAATCATAAACATCATAGCATTATCAAACATAGCATTATCATAACAACTTCATAATCAGATTCATGGTCAGCTTCATAATCAATCATCAACATCAACTTCGTATTCAACTTATAAATCAATCTTAACGACTCAACATCTTAACCTCTTAACAACTCGACATCTTAACCTCTTAACAACTCGACTCGACTATGCAACTTCTACTTCTCAAATCATCTTAGACAACTTCAACAACAACTTAGACAGCTTCAACAACAACTTAGACAACTTCAATATGCATGTGGTACCACCAGGGCATTAAGCCCCCTTCGCTAAGGTCATAGTTGGACCTGTCAGGCATTAAGCCCCCATCGCTAAGGTCATAAAGGACCTGTCAGGCATTAAGCCCCCATCGCTAAGGTCATAAAGGACCTGTCAAGCATTAAGCCCCCATCGCTGACTACGCAACATCACAACTCTAAACGCAACTTGGACAACAACGTGAACATCTTATACAGCTTGATGACTTCATAACGACTCGACGACTTAACAAACTCTTTGACTTAGACTGACATTTACATCTTAAATAAGATCAACATAAGCATCATAAATAACACATATTTAAATCACACATCTCCCAAATAGCACTTCTTCATATAACACATATTTAAATCACACATTTCCCAAATAGCACTTCTTTATATAACACATATTTAAATCACACATTTCCCAAATAGCACTTCTTTATATAACACATTTATCACTACCTACAGTTTCATCAACTTTCCATACAAAACTTTGTTATATTTTAAGGCTTCATTCCCCCATTATCGATCACCGACATTATTGTCATCAATATTCATAACAATACTTTTATATTCCTCTGCCTAATGTCACATTATACGCATCAATAGACAGTGAGATAATTCTAAGATCACCAAAATACACTAGACAACTATAAACAGTCATCGTATAAATGCATAATTCCTCAAGACTTACCTTGTTAATTAACTAAAATTAAAGTTTATTCCTAAACTATTAACCCCACTGCAATTCTACTTCAAATATCAAAAATCTATTTCATATATATAATGTCACACCTCTACTCTTTGTGGCCTACTTAATAGACCAACGGACCAACTACTGAAAGTACCACTTGGTTTTTAATTCTTAAATATCACAAATCCTAATGTGCCGTATTAATTTTCATGGGTTCAAATATAACTACAAAAAGAAAAATGTATTAAGATATCTAATTTAAAGTCTCACGCAAACCAGCAAGGCAGCAACTCAATTATCTAATTTCTTATTTCTATCTATGAGCTTGGCAGTTCCACCACATAGTATACAAGATTCCCATATATTCCCATATATGTTTCTTTGTATCATAGCTACTCTTAGGATTCTACTTTTATCTTTCAATAAACTATTAGATCAGTACCTAAAAAAAGTGGGAAAATTAATCAAGGTCAAGCATCACGCTTCGTGGATGCATCGTACTGCATTCAAAGCTAAATACATGTAGTTTCCTTAAACTCTACACTAACTAATCCAATTTCATGAACGACAGCAGTCCAATTTCTGTATCAGTCTTCCTAATCTTCTATTCAATTACCTAACCAATTATTCCACAATTTTCAAGCAGTTTTCCATCATCTAATCATCAATTCATAATCACAAACTCATCCTAAATCATGTTAGATGCAATCTAATGATATACAGACTTAATATTAGTGAAAGATAGTCTCACCCTTACCTTAGATTGTTTTTCTGAAATCAAAAGCAGCGTTCTTCGTTCCTAGGGTTCTCTATCTCTAAGTTCTTCTCTTTCTCCTCTTTCTCCAAAAAGCGGTTTAACGTAAAAACTCTTTCTAACCTAAGCTTCCTTATTTATAATACTAATCACTCTTCCTAAATCTATTTAGGCCCAATAACTTATTCTTCTTTCTATTCTAACCTCCAAATCTACTTACTCTAATAATTCTCATATTCTAATAAATAATAAAATAATGCCACATAATAAAATACTAACACCTCATATATATAAATAAATCACATAAATAGATTCTAACTTAATAAAAATAATTAAATAAAAGGAGGGCGTTACAGCTCTTGGAAAAGGTTAAGATGTCATCTCTTCGGTGGTTGAAAGCTAATAATATGTGTTTCCCTTTTGGTTATCATATGTGGTGGTAGCATCCCCTTGTTTGTTTGGGGATTGGCTGATGTTTTTATTTTATTGATAACTGATGTTTTACTTATATTGATTCATTTTTACTTATATTTTGAGACGGATGAAGTATTTTCTAACACACATCTCATTACACATTTTTTTTAGGGATCATTACACTATTTTTATTGTTTTACTCCCTCCGTCCCTTAATGTAACCACCCATTTGATTTTATTTTTGTCCCTAAATGTAACCCCTTTTTCAAATTACTAGATGCATTTATTTTTTTTTTCCTAAACATATCCCTAATTAATACTACTAATCTGTCTTGAAATATGAATAGTCAAATTTATTACACATACAAACAAAGGACAGTTTGGTAATATTAATACACAAAACAGACACATTAATTACACTGACAACTTTTCTTAAGAAATGTGAAAAAAGCAAAGGGGGTTACATTAAGGGACGGAGGGAGTAATTCATATGAGTTCAACCGCATTAAAAATAAGGGAAATATTAACCAGTGCCCCCGACACTAGTTAAGGCCTTTAATGATAACGTATCATGAAAATATGTGTAATCATTGAATCGGAAATCAAAATATTTAAATTTTTAATAAAATAATTTCTTTTTTTTGGAATCCATAAAGAGTGCTCCAGTGCACTCGTTAACAAGACCCTACAAATCTTAATATCTTAATATATATAAATGTTAGACAGTCTGACATAACCCTAATCCCGCCCTTTTTGGTGGGTCTGAATAATTTTAGTGTAATCATTGAATCGGAAATCAAAATATTTAAATTTTTAATAAAATAATTTCTTTTTTTTGGAATCCATAAAGAGTGTTCCAGTGCACTCGTTAACAAGACCCTACAAATCTTAATATCTTAATATATATAAATGTTAGACAGTCTGACATAACCCTAATCCCGCCCTTTTTGGTGGGTCTGAATAATTTTAGTGTAATCATTGAATCGGAAATCAAAATATTTAAATTTTTAATAAAATAATTTCATTTTTTTGGAATCCATAAAGAGTGTTCCAGTGCACTCGTTAACAAGACCCTACAAATCTTAATATCTTAATCTTAATATATATAAATGTTAGACAGTCTGACATAACCCTAATCCCGCCCTTTTTGGTGGGTCTGAATAATTTTAATGTAAAAAAGGTTTTCCAAGGATTTGAACCGGGCACCATATGGCTGCACTATACAAGTTTCACCACTAAGCCACCTCCATTTTGATTGAAATATTATTGCTCCTAGAATTGATATACCGTACTAAAGCATTTTTTTTTAAAGCCACAAATACCCTAGAAGTTCCTTTTCTTATAGCAATTTCATTTCATTATTAACGGTTCTTTTATTGATGATCGTTCATTATCATTATCATTATTATTATTATTATTATTATTATTATTATTATTATTATTATTATTATTATTATTATTATTATTTTCCTTTTTCTTCTCATTTTTATAGATTTAACAGTCATCGCGGTTAGGATCCATTTCTTGGTGTATGCTTACTACGTGTAGTGATATTAAAGTTGCATTTTTAAAATTGTTGATAATTTGACTGATTCATATGATAATTTTATCACTTGAAACTTCACTTTTTAGTGTAATTTTGTTGGCCTCTTTGTTTCTCATATATTATATTACTTGCAGTTATTTATTCTGACTTTTTATTTGCAAAAAATACTACACTTGATTATAACATTACTTTGTTTTCTCCCTTTGACTTTTCAAACATGTTTACTATTTTTAATTTGCTTATTTTAGTTGTTCTTTTAACATGAATGTAATTGAATATAAAGGTTGAGAAATAACAAATTCAGGAACACAGTAATATTATTTGATAAGAAAATAAAGTTAATATAGCTTAAATTGGTATAAGTTTTGCATTTTTTGTTGCTTTTTGCAGTTATTTTATAACATATTATTGAATATATAATCAGTATGATATTTATATACGAAATTCTACAAAAATCCGTGCATCCCACGGGTTTAGAGTCTAGTAATTATTATTCTCAAACCGAGGGAAGTGTTTCTCAATCATGACCCCGAGAAATTTTATCTTCAAGTCACGTGTCTTCCGGAATCCATGCGGGGTTCACACCACACGTCGAGATCATGCACACAACGCAAGTATAGATGTCAACTTCAACAACGTTAAAAATTCATCATCCCAAGTCTACTATACATGCACTAGCACCACGTGAGGTATTAATTAATGTCCACTTAATTAATTAATTTTTTATAGAATTAATTTCCACTTAATTAAGCAACATTAAAATGCTCACATCTCATAACTCTCACAAACACAAACACAAACTCACACTAAGCAAATTAAGACCAAATTAAGATGAACATGTTGTTCTTAGTCATGTTTTATTTCATATCAATTCTATTACTAAGTCTTTTTCTTCTCATCTCAATTATAACACTCACAACATTCCTAGGACAATCCATTGGAAATCCAAAATATCCACCAGTAAAAGGTACAGTTTTCCACCAACTCATCAATTTCAAAACACTCTTCCATTACTTCACAAAAATAGCTCAAACCAATCCAACATTTAGGCTTCTTGCTCCTAAGAAATCCAAGATTTACACATGTGACACACGAAATGTTGAACATATACTCAAAACCCAATTCCATAAATACTCCAAAGGAAAGTTTAACCATGATACTATATTTGATCTTTTGGGTGATGGGATTTTTGCTGTTGATGGTGCTAAATGGAGGCACCAAAGGAAACTTTCTAGTTTGGAGTTTTCTACAAGAGTTCTTAGAGATTTTAGCTGCAATGTTTTCAGAAGGAATGCTGTTAAGTTAGTTAGAGTTGTCTTGGGGTTTTCAAATGCAGGATTGGCCTTTGATATTCAAGTAAGAAATATTTTGCTCCATTACCCTCAATTTTGACTTCTACCTCCATTAATTCCATAAAATTAAAATTTGTGGACCGGAATATATATATATATATATATATATATATATATATATATATATATTTGTGGCTTACCCAAGTCTAAACCCTTATATATATATATATATATATATATATATATATATATATATATATATATATATATATATATATATATATATTTGTGGCTTACCCAAGTCTAAACCCTTATATCAATCATATATGATGACCGGAGTATAAATATTAGGTTCTTGCTAACAAGTGCCCTAAGAACATCTAAAATGAAACGCTTCATTTTTTGGTATTTAAATATGTCTCGCATGTACATTTCACTTATTTATAATTTTTGCATAGTAATAAGCGCTTGTTCTCTCCAACCCATCATTACACACAAAATTCTTAAATAAGACCCACCAATAACTTTATATCATCTATCAATAACTCTTTATCATCCTATTTCAATATTTCAATATTTAAATATATGGGCCTCACAAAGAAAGGGGGAGTCGTATATGAGACACTCTTATAATACTCCCTCCGTTCCTTTTTAAGTGTTACTTTTGGAGAATTTTTTTGTTATTTTACTATAATAACCTTATTTATTTAATATCTCATTACATATATTTCTTCTCTCCACATAGTTCAATGCAACATTAAATGTTATTTTACTAATATTACCCTTAGGGGGCGTTTGTTTCATGGTATAAAAAATCAAACCCAGGAATGATTTTCCCAGGAACAACATTCCCGGGAATAAATTCTTCGAAAAAGTGTTTGGATAGTACTTTAAATTCCCAGGAAACTTTTAATCTAAATTCTTAAAAATAAATATTATATTTTATTTACAATATATTCTCGTCAGCACAGATGTTCTAAATTTTTTTTTTGACGTAAACATAGATGTTCTAATTCTTAATATGCATATGTGATTAATTTATTTCATTCGATTATTACAAAAATATATATATATATATATATATATATATATATATATTGAAGAACACTATAAAAAATTAATAAAATAAAAATACTATATAAAAATCTTGCTTTTTATTATTTTCTTTGTGAAGATATAGGTGGCCATAAAATAAAAAAAGCACGATAATAATTAAAAAAAGAATGGAACGGTTAATATAGTAGTGGGATAGCACACAACCGCCGGGAATACAAGTTTCCAATGCTTATTAGAGGGGAATAGGATGTGAGGCTCCATGGGTAAAAAAACTTTCCTGGTAATAAGTTTTTCCTGGGAACAATTTAGTATTCCCTTGTAACAAACAAAGGAATTATTTATTCCAGCCTTTGATTCCCAGGAATATGTTTAGTATCCGTCAAACAAACGCCCCCTTATTTATTATTGTGGAGAGAGAAGTATATGTAATGAGATATTAAATAAATAAGGTTATTATAGTAAAAATAGAAATTATTGTATCAAAAGTAGCATCATTTATTGATTGTCTTGGTTTGTGTAAAATGTAAAATGTGACAATTAAAAAGGAACGGATGTAGTACCCTTTTAGATGTCTCCACAATGGGGTACCTACGAGGTACCAATGCTTAATGGCATGAGACATCCCCGTTATTGATGGTCTAAATGCATTGTTTAAGGAATCACAAAAAAAAATTGTCTTCAAAATACAAGCCAAACATTTGTAAAAGTCATAAGTGCACAATTTCTAATACAAAAGTTACTACTTTTAGATGCTTAAACAATACCTTAAGGACACTTGTTAGCATTTTCCTATATATTAACCATATATGTAGTCCACACTTTGAGATCTCAAGATCTAGATGTAAATAACATGCTGTCCATACACATATAAGAAAATAGTTTTCCCCATTATATTGTTAATTTCTAAATCAATGACTATCAACATTTTATATTGTGAAGTGGACACTAATTAATTACTGCAAGTATATAGGAAATGCCAAAAGTATGCTTTGTTATTTTACTATGGTGCAATACGGAGCAATATATGAATGCAATTTTTTTTATTTAATTTCTTTTGTAGGACATAGTAATGAAATGCACTTTGGACTCCATATTCAAAGTTGGGTTTGGAGTGGAATTGAATTGCTTAGAGAAATCAAGCAAAGAAGCAAATATCTTCATGAAGGCCTTTAATGATTCAAATGCTTTTGTATTCAAACGCTATTTGGACCCCTTGTGGAAGTTGAAAAGGGTTCTTAACTTTGGATCAGAAGCTCCCCTTAAGAAGAATATCAAAATAATTGATGATTTTGTTCATAGTCTAATTAAGACCAGAAGGGGACTTTTATCAGTGCAAAAGGATTTTGTAAGTTCCATAATTTCCATTATATGTGTGATTTGAATTGATTCTATTCCATTTAGATAATGTATTAACTCCTATGAAACACTAACACTCCTAATTTTAAGAGTGTCTACATTTTCGACACCGATACTCGACACTTTAAACACCTGTTCTAATTAAAAAATTTATTTTATTCTTTCTTTAGACACACCTCCTACATTTTTTTGACACAATTTTGGTGAGGTGTGTGCGCTCACACATACGGTCTTCATCTCCGTCTTAGCACTCATTTATTGGTTATTTCGAATTTCTATATGTGTAATTGTGCAATATTTTGGACATAAACAGTATCTACGTGTCCGTGTCATTCCATGTTTTATACAAGATAATCTCTTTGTAACAATAAAGTATGTGTTGGTTAATTTCTTATCAGAATGATAAAGAGGACATACTTTCAAGGTTTTTGCTAGAAAGTGAAAAGGACCCTTCAAATATGACAGATCAATATTTGAGGGATATAATTCTGAACTTTATGATTGCTGGAAAAGACACAAGTGCCAACACTTTGTCATGGTTCTTCTACATGCTCTGCAAGAACCCTCTTATACAAGAAAAAGTTGCACAAGAAGTGATAAATGTTACTTCTACAAGCCAAGAAAGCAACCTCAATTTAGATGAATTTGTCACAAATATTTCAGATGCTACCCTTGACAAAATGCATTATGTCCATGCAGCACTAACAGAGACATTAAGGCTATATCCTGCTGTACCAATGGTGAGTCCTAAAAAAACTGCTTGAATAAATCTATTAGGTTTATGTTCCTATTAATTAAGTTCAAGCATTTAGGGTTTTTGATCTCTTCTAATAACTATCATATCTTAATGAATGGTTTTTTGGTTGTGTGTGATACAAGTCTGGTAGGACAGCAGAAGAAGATGACATCCTTCCTGATGGATACATAGTGAATAAGGGGGAGACAGTTTATTACTTGTCCTATGCTATGGGAAGAATGCCTTACATTTGGGGGGATGATGCTGAAGAATTCCTACCTGAAAGATGGCTCAAGGATGGAATCTTTCAACCTGAATCTTCATTCAAATTCATATCTTTCCATGTTAGTGTCACTATTCTTCAATTTAGGATAAGATATCTTAATTGTTTTATACAAAAATCTTATAAGTTTCTAGTTATATTAATATCGAGGATTCAAACCCTAGATTTCCTTGTTGACACTATTTAAACGGGATATCGGTTATGTGTAGTCACAACCTCATGATGGCACGAAGTCTCTCACATTTAGGCCATCCAATCGAGATCGAACTGTCCAAATTTTAAATTCATTGTTTTAGATTTAAATAAAGTCAAAATTTACATTGAAATTTGGACTGTCTGACATCATGTTCAAATGTGACTGATTGAGTATAATCACACTGACATAATTCAAGTCGTTTTGATATGCTTAAATTACAAAATGAGCTACATACCAATACCTTTAAGTTTAAGATCAATTCTTACACTTCTAAGTGGCATTTAAATATTTTTGATATTTGCAGGCTGGTCCACGTATATGCTTAGGAAAGGACTTTGCTTATAGGCAAATGAAAATAGTGTCAATGGCACTACTTCGTTTTTTTCGGTTTAAACTGGCAAATGAAACAAATGACGTGACGTATAGAACCATGTTCACACTTCACATTGACCAGGGCCTTCCTCTCTATGCTACTCCAAGGTGTGATGTAGCTGAATAAACTTACGTATTTGGAAGTGCTTGGAATTCCTGAAATTTAACTTGCGTGTAGTTGACAATTTGCTTCTTAATTGAAGCTGATGTAACATTATGAGTTAGATATTATTAAGATTGAATGAGACTTTTTTTTTTTTTTTTTTTTTTTTTTTTTTTTTTTTTAAGGTCTAAATACAAGTTGCTACATCAATAACTAAATGGTGATTAGCTAAGAATATGACTTCTCGTAGCGATCTCATTTTTTTGTCTCCAACTAAATTCAACCTTAATGTTTTTAAAAAATGAGTTACAACATTCTACTCATCAATTATTGCTCCAAACTCATAGATGTCATTGTTTCCTTTGTTATAGTAATCTACAACATTCTTTGCATCCAACTCAAAATCCACATCTATAAGTTGTAGGTCATATACCCCATGAATGAGACGATATTGGTTTGGCTCACAATATATATTAAATAAAACTATATGATAATTTAATGCTATATGCTTAAATGCACTTTTGATACGTTATTTTGTCTAAATAAAGTTTTAATCTCCCATTTTCAAAAGTGAGTTTAAGGTCCTTATGTTTCAACTTTCAGAATTTTCCACACCACCCAATATTGAGATTTTTTTTTACGTAGCATCGTCATTAACGCGATAATGAAGTGAATTGTCTATTTTTTTTACATGACAATGATGTGGCATCATGTTTTATATTCAAGATTGAATGAGCCGAAAAAAAGAGAATATAGTTTGAAGGGACAAGGAAAAGGTTTTTGGTTAAACTTGGAATTTATTTTTTGAAAATAAAAATATGTCATACAAGGAGAATTACCAACAGGGAAGAGGTATGCTCCTAGAATTGGAGGGAGAAGACCACCAAAGAACTATTAAAAAATATTCTTAAATATATACTATTTCTGATTTCAAATGATTAAATATCTGTTATACTGATTTATTTTGAAAATAAAAAATTATAATTTATTAGGCTGAATGCTTTAACCTCGATTCATTCACTTATATGTGTGATTTTCAATGACTTCTTATTTCGTCTATTTACAAAAGAACACATTTTTACACTTTATCCAAAAGAACAAATTAATACACAAAACGTAATTTACTACTAATATTTATAAGCATTATCTACACATTAATTGTATTGTTAAATATTTTTTACTTCATTGCAATTTTGGTCCCTCTGTTTTCGCTCTTACACAGTTGTTCCACATTTTAAAAACTTGGACGATTAAATTTAGAAAAAAAAAAAGCTTTTTAAATCTAACTTTCTCTAACCTAATTGTGTCTACATCTCCACAACTACAACACTATACGACAGTTGTAGAGGGTTCAATTCCGCAAAACTTAGAGTCACCACCATCAAGAAATTGGTACCATTGGATTCTAAAGATCCGGCAGTTTGTGTATTTTCAAAATGATAAAAATGTGTCTAAAACTAAATTTTTGGAAAACAGTTGTGATTGGTTAAAAAACTGATTTATGTCGGTTACTATAAGTTTCCTTGTAATTGAATTATTATGAAGATAAACATTTGGAGTTGTTAGCAGCTTAAATGTTTCAAGGCCTTGAATACAATTTTTATTTTTATTTTACTGTTTTTTCTTTTAGAATGTAATGCATTTGAACTGATGCTACTAAAATGATGTCAAACACTCATACCTATATATCACACTTCATTCTTCGGCTTCTGCTTAATTTTTCATTTCTATTTTTGACATGATTACAATCAATAGATATGTATATGCTCAGATAGTATATGTAACATAACATGACATGTAATAGTAGCAAAACCAAAGCAAAGGTGGTAGATAACGGTGCGTTAGAAATTTTCAGAAAACTCCTACTATCACAACGTAACAATTTTG
Source organism: Medicago sativa (assembly GCF_051527215.1). Classification (NCBI taxonomy): domain Eukaryota; kingdom Viridiplantae; phylum Streptophyta; class Magnoliopsida; order Fabales; family Fabaceae; genus Medicago; species Medicago sativa. Next base: position 28,076,424 of record NC_140756.1, on the reverse strand, counting down.
TTTTGAAAGGAACACAACATAACTTTTATATAACTCCTTTCTAAAAAAAAAAATTATATAACTCCTAATTAATTTTAAATGATGTTTGTTCAAAAAAAATTTAAATGATGGTACGTTAGAAATTTTCAGAAAACGGTTGTTCGAATATTTTGTTTTGTTTAAAAAACATAAGTAAATGATGTTTACCCTTCAAAAAAAAAGTAAATGATGTTTACAAAATAACCTTTTATTTAAAAAAAATAAAAATTGTTTGTCGAAAGTGATTTTTTATTCCAAATAGAAAAGTGATTTTATGAATTTACTAGATATAACATAAAATTTTAATAGTGGAAAACCTTCAACTATAATTACAACCAGCCTTGCTAGAAATATAATTTTTTTTTCAACCCGTCAATTTCACCAACCATAAACGCACTAGTGTGGAATTGAAACTTGTAATCACCCTCCAACAAATGACAACACTAGCGTTGTTCTTGATAAGCTTCGTCTTCTTCTCCTTCATTCTTTCAGTCGAGTCATTCGATTTTTTCGTGTTCACTCAAAAATGGCCAGTAACCTATTGTAAACCTCCAATTACTTGTAAACCAAAGCTTCCGCATAGGTTTACAATACAAGGTATGTGGCCATCTAACGCGAATTCTTCTTCTCCAAAATTTTGCAATCAAGAAAGTGTAACCGAAGAGATGGTAAGTTTATATTAAACAATTTTTTTTTGTCTCCCTTCATTAAATAAAATTATTTGTTTCCTTATATTCTTAATATTTTTCCACAGGTTGAAACATTATTGTATGAACTTGATTTTCAATGGCCCAATTTAAAAACGGGTGAAAGTAATTTAGCACTTTGGAATCGTGAATGGAGAAAACATGGAACTTGCTCAAACTTTAAGCAATATCCATATTTCGAACTTGTGGTACTAAAGAAACAAGATGTTCATCTTCTTAAGAGATTTGGATGGCATGGTATTGAGCCAAGTCAAATTAATTTATATGATACAATGTTTATTTTTAATATCACAAGTGACATTTTTAATATTACAAGACCTCAACTTATATGTAGTGGTAGTAAAATACCTGAATTAAAAGAAGTACGATTGTGTATGGATGTAGAAGGAGAGGGTTATATCGATTGTCCAGAACAATATAAAACTAAAGGTTGTGGTAAAATTTTAAGATGGCCTCTAGCATGACATGATGATGTGATGATGATAATAATAATAATATTTGCTAAATAGAAAAAAAAGAACAAAAACTCGATTTTAGTATTGCTCTTTTTTTTTTGTTGTACCTTTTAATGCTCTTATTTTTATCACAGTGGGTCAAACTGACCAGAGGATTGTTTGTCCCTAAGGGTTGTTTGTCTAAATGGTCAATTTTTATGAGTACTAACAATACATCAAGACAATGATAATTTGTAATTAAACATTATTCATTTATAAACACATTTTTTTTAATAAAATGGAATCTATCTTCAAGAGTTTTGTAAAGATATCAATTCATTGATGGTCTGTAACAATGAATTTTATATCAAAAATTCATTTTTTGAACATAATCTTCAATAAAACGGTGTTTAATTTCAATATGGTTATCTCTGAAATGTAAGATAGAATTTATAGATAAACAAATTGCAACAATATTATTTGCAACAATATTATTATAGAAGATATGAATATTTTTTTTATTTTTATAAGAAGCAGAAGATAGGAATATTACTTTTACTTAACTGATAGTCTTCAAATTTATGCTTCATCCAAAGTAACTAATGGTTTTAGTGGATTCTAGGTCAAAAAAATGCAAAGCATGGAAAAAAGAAATGACTACTGCTTTTTTCCATTAATTAGAGTTATAATTGAAAAAAGTAACTAATATTGATTCTAGGTCAAAATAAACTTCTTCACATAATAAGTGAGTCATTTGTAAAATAAAAATAAAAATTATCTTAAAATAATTGACTTATTTCACTTTTCTAAAAAGTAACTAATGGTTTTTTGTGGTTGAACGCTGCTGAGATCCAAATTGATGTTCTTGCCTCTGGTGTTGTTGATGAAGAAAAAAAGATCAAATGAAGAGGATGAGGAAGAAGGAGGGGTATTTTTGTCTTTTCGAAGTGGTCTAATAAGAGGATAGGGTAGTTTTGTCCATTCACAAGTCATTTTGCTGACTCACCCACCCAACTGACCAATCAACAGTGCCATGTAATCTGATTAATTGGGATGAGGGACTAAATTTTAAATGATTAAATTTTGCAGTGGTGAAATAAAATAATTAGCAAATTCAAGGACCAAATTTTAAATAACACCTATTTGCAGGGACTAAACATATATAAAAGCTTTTTTTTAAAATCATTAATTGTCTCGCTTTTAATGATAAATAAGTTCAATATATTAAATTATTTTTATTAATTATAATTCCGCAAGATGCCACCTTAATCGATAAAGACATTACAATATATAGTTGAATGAGTGTACAATTTTAGGATCAATACAAAAACTTTAGAGTCAATACATTACAAGCAACCTTTGACTCTGCAATAACACTAACTTCTTCCCTAAACCCGCAAGTCATCACCTTCACCATCCCATTTCCGTCCATCATGGATTTTCTATCAAATCCTTATCTTTTTGCAGCTTTGTCTGCATCTTTAACTCTTTTGATAGTTCAATTTCTGTTCAGAAAATTGAACTACAAAAGCAATAACATGAAGAAGAAGTATCATCCTGTTGCTGGCACTGTATTCAATCAGATGATGAACTTCAACAGACTTCATCATTATATGACTGATCTTGCAAGGAAGTACAAAACATACAGGCTACTTAACCCTTTCAGAAGTGAAGTTTATACTTCAGAACCAAGTAATGTTGAGTATATACTCAAAACCAATTTTGAAAACTATGGAAAGGTATATATATGTTCTTTATTAAATGGCTAGTAGATTTTCATTGATTTTTACTTTTATGGTTGATGAATGAACATTTTAGTTTTATAAATTTGTATCTTTGATTCTATAGATAAGAGTCTGGTTTATTTTTTATTTTTTTTTTTGAGAGAAGAGTCTGGTTTATTTGTTCACATGTTTGTATGAAAGAGTTGAGCTGTCACTTGTCTCAATGGTGGGGGTTGGGATTTCCTAGGGTCCAAATAATTGACTTGGATCCTCTACAGCTGCATTACGGTGCTGCAGCTTTAGGGACCGTTGGATTTAAAGTGAAAAAACTTTTTAAATCTAACCGTGCCTACATGTCCAAGACTGCAACATTATGCGGCAGCTGTAGAGGGTTCAATTTCCCGAAAATCAAAGTTACCGCCATCAAGAAATCTGTACTGTTGGATTTAAAGGATCCGATGGTTCGTGTTTAGAGTTTGTATTTTCAATCTGATTTACTAAAGTTGAAATTGAATCGTCTGATCTTGATCCAACGATGTCTAACTTTTGACTGCATTAACTTTCAGCTTTTTTTACTGCAGTGAATTTGGGTCCTCTACAATAGATTGGATTCAAGTATTTGACTTTAAAGTAGGTTTTTAATTTTTGATAAATTGTTGGATGACTTAGATCTATTGTTATGCTGACTGCTGAGGGATATGGTTTTCTGATGCCATGTGTACAAAATTTGAACAGAAAATATAATTATTAAAGAGGATTTTTCTGTTGTTCAAAATGATGGATATGTGTCTAATACTAAATTTTTGGAAAATAGTTGTGATTGGTAAAAATAACTGATTTATTTTGGTTAGTATAAGATTAATCCTTATACTGAGTTATCATGAAGATAAACATTTGGACCTTGCTAGCAGCTTAAATGTTTCAAGGCATTGAATAGAATTTTTTTTTCTACTGTTTTTCTTTTGGAATGTAATGCATTTGAACTGATACACTTAGATTTTTGTCATGATTACAATCAATAGATATGAAAAGGTACACCAAAAAGGTTTCATTCGTAGAAGGATGAAGTATGGCTTAATTGCTTAAAATTTCTATGTATGCAGGGATTGTACAACTACCAAAATTTGAAGGATTTACTAGGAGATGGAATTTTCGCCGTTGATGGCGAGAAATGGCGTGAACAAAGGAAGATATCAAGTCATGAATTCTCCACGAAGATGTTACGGGACTTCAGTACTTCAATATTCAGAAAGAATGCTGCAAAAGTTGCAAATATAGTGTCTGAAGCTGCAACTTCTAATTCTATGTTAGAAATCCAAGTGAGTAAATATATTCTTTGAAAAATACTATCTGTTCCTACCTCAAGTCCGATGCACCGACAAACAGACCTTTTATCCTCTTAGCTTCGACTGACGGTTGTTGTTTCGATACACCAGAAATTCCCATATTTGTTGGGAATCAATACTAAGGGTATAGTTTATGAACACCCAAACTCTTCTATCCACTGAGGCATTTTAGCTAAGGACAATACTTTGAGGGCGCTTACACTCATAACCAAAGCGGACAATTCCTCAGAAAAGAATTACATCGGACTTGAGGCTGGAACACTATCATATTGCCTTCTTTTATCTGATTGGCTAGCATGTAAACTAATAACTTGATCCAATAATCTATTTAGGATCTTTTAATGAAATCAACCTTGGATTCAATTTTCCAAGTTGCATTCGGAACTGAACTTAACAGCATGTGTGGATCAAGTGAGGAAGGAAAGAACTTCGCCAATGCTTTTGATACTGCAAGTGCGTTAACGCTTTATCGTTATGTTGATATCTTCTGGAAGATAAAGAAGTTTCTCAATATTGGATCAGAGGCAACATTAAGGAAAAACACTGAAGTCTTGAATGAATTTGTCGTTAAGCTAATCAACACTAGAAGTCAACAAATGAAGAATTCAAAGAGTGACTCTATTGTAAGTCTACGATATACAACTATGAAAGTTGATTTCTGATTACTAAGAATATGCATATTTATGTGTGTCGTGTAATTTTTTCTTCTCTTTACATGAACAATGTAGAGAAAGAGTGGAGATATTCTATCAAGGTTTCTGCAAGTGAAGGAATATGATACAACATACTTAAGAGATATAATTCTGAACTTTGTTATTGCTGGGAAAGACACAACGGCCGCCACACTTTCTTGGTTCATGTATATGCTATGCAAGTATCCTGCAGTACAAGAAAAAGCTTCAGAAGAAGTGAGAGAAGCAACAAACACAAAAACTGTTAGCAGCTGCAGTGAGTTTGTGTCATGTGTAACAGATGTAGCTCTTGAAAAGATGAATTATCTCCATGCAACACTCACGGAGACTCTCAGACTTTATCCTGCAGTTCCTGTGGTAAGGCTACTTTTGAATTTGATCTTACTCTCATGCTTGTATAATAGGTCAGAGATGAATCACTTAGAGTATCAATGTTATCATCAAGATTCTTTTTATGCAGGATGCGAAAATTTGCTTTGCTGATGACACATTACCAGATGGATATAGTGTAAAAAAAGGAGACATGGTGTCATACCAACCTTATGCAATGGGGAGGATGAAATTCATATGGGGTGATGATGCAGAGGAATTTAGACCTGAAAGATGGCTTGATGAAAATGGCATTTTTCAGCCAGAAAGCCCTTTCAAGTTTACGGCTTTTCAGGTTAGTAGAATTTTTCTCTAGACATGTAACATTTATTTATCATCATCTCATTACAATAAGCGGTCACATCCCTATAACTTTGTTTGGCATGCCACAACTGTGACTTTAGGCAGAAAATATGAGAGGAGTTTGGAATGTCAGAACACGTGTCTCTGACAGCTTTCCAGACTTCCTATGCAGATGGTAAGAACATGAAATACTTTCTAATTTCCGGTTCCATACATTTACCTAACCAAGCAATAATCAACAAATTTTCACACTTCCATTGCCTATAAGTATAGTCTCCTTCTTCTGGTTTTTTCCATGTCCCCAGTCAGAAACCCAAACTTTCCCTTGCCTTTCAAAATTAGACGAATGGTTTAGGCCCATTTGGCATAATTTCTTCCATTCAGCCGATAAACATTGACTTTGAGAGAATTTGAGGTTCCCTCTTGGCCATTAAAATAAACGTTGAAATCGCTGCTGGTATCACCACCAACATTGCCATCAAAGAAGCCTATGGCGCCACTGGCACCATCACCAATTCCACTTCCTGTTCCTTCGCCAGCTCATCCACATGCACCAACACCTCTGCCTCTTCCTGCCCAGTTTTGGCACAACCTGCGCCCATGCTTGCACCGTCTTCAATCATAGTGGAGTTATTATTGATGTTGTTGTGGGATGAGCTAGTGAGGGCATATTTACATGCAGAAAACAGTGGGAAAAAATCAATAATATCTTCGGATTTTCCGAAAATCATGTTATTCATACTTGTTAAAATATGCCAAGACTTGTGTGTGATATGTATGCAGTTTCCTTTGTAACAGCGTGCTTAAATTGAAGTTCGATTGAAATGCAGGCAGGTCCTCGGATATGCCTAGGAAAGGAGTTTGCTTATAGACAGATGAAGATATTCTCAGCAGTTTTATTAGGTTGTTTTCGTTTCAAATTGAATGATGAGAAGAAAAATGTGACATATAAGACAATGATAAATCTTCATATTGATGGAGGTCTTGAAATCAAAGCATTACACAGGGATTAGAATAAGATGATTCCTTGCAACAAATCAAGCTAGCAAGAATTTATGCTTATTTTACATGTGATGATGGGTGACTATATTCATCAAACATTAAAGGTGTTATTTTGTAAGGAATTGTGCTCAAAACCTTTAGCATAGCTAAAATGTAACCCTCTCATACATAATGATGAACTAGATACAATAAGATTTTGTCAAAAATTATAATTTAAATTTTGATCCTTTTCTTTATAACAAAATTGAGCTTTAAAAAACCACAATTAATAAGATCAGAATATGTTTTTTAACAAAGGGAATAATATCTTTCCAACATTTTTTTGAAGAAGAAGAAATATCTTTGCAATATTAAAAGGTGGTTCTTTACTAAATTTGAGTTGTGTGCAGTCACAGTTTTATGCAGTCATGCAATCAGCCACATTGGTGGTTGTCAAATTAAGATTGAACGATCCAAATTTCAAGCTCGATGTTTTAGATTTTTTTATTTAAATGTCTCCTCTTTTGGGGGGCTCATACTCGTTATGGATATTTTAGACTATGATCAAGCATCCCCAATGACTTGTACAATAGGAAAAAAAAAAAAGTAGCTTAAACTCTTCCCAATAGATGCTGTTGAGAAAAACAATGATATTATGAAAAAAAGTTAGCTACACAAAGAAAAGAACCAACATAACATTTGAAAATCAGATATCATGAAATCCTTATGAGGCCAGGCATGCACTTGACACCAATGAATACAGTTAGACATATGATGTACACACACATGATATTGCATAACATGTTTGCTGAAGACGAACGACACATCGTGGGTCCCAACATACGAAATAGTTAATACCTAATTTTGCAACATACTTGCAAATGAGAGCACATATTCGCAAAAAATCAATCATCAACTTCAATGGCCTCTACCTAATTTTGCAACATATTTGTAAATGAGAGCACATATTCGCAAAAAATCAATCAATCATCAACTTCAATCAGACTTTGTGGAACACACTTGGGAGTGGTTTAGAAAAAAGAAGAAAAAATTAAAATTAATTATATTTTTCATTACCATGTGTGGTTCATCATATGGTTTATCATATCTATACATTTCTCATGTTGTGTTTCTTGCTCATATTTACATATTTTTCATCATTTTTAATTTATTGTTTTGTATTTTTCATCGTCCTGTTTATTATGCCTTAGCCGCAATCTGCTAAATCTCAATGAAAAGAATGACAGAAAGAATAACTATTACATTTTCAATTGACTATGATCAAATATCTGGAGTGAAAATATTATTGGCCCAAACCTCAACCAGAAGCTTGTAAAATATTTACACTTAAGCACAACTGGTGGGAAATGCAAAAGAACCCTAAGCTAGAGCTAAATCTAAGAACCTAATATTATTGTGGTAAGAGTTGTTACATACAAGACATTTCTGAACCAAAGGAATGCAACAAAATTTCTTACAAACAGGAGTGCTGCATCCCCATCCTAACATTCCTAATTGTTATTATGCATATATGATCTGTATATCGCTTTGGAATCCAAAAGCAATGACTTTATAGGTGCCTAAGTTCATCCCTTTACCAACCAAGCTTGAGCATTTGATCCACCACTTTCAAGCTTAACTGCAAGCAATAAACAAAGGAGCTACAGCCATGGTATATAAAGTAAGAATTAATACAATATATGCTGAGGTATTGTAAGTAGTATTATTATACATTATGCAGAAAAGTGATTTCTGATTTTCACTTTGATTATTTTGAATGATACAAATGAAGGAATAAATAGAGGGGCTGTTGATCCTATACATATATGCTAGGCCTAACAATCAGTCGGAAATAATTTTCCTCATAAAAGCTATAACTAAGAAAGGAAGCACCGTATTGCACAGTCTAATGCTAGCTGTACAATTAATTATTAATTACAGGATATGAACAGAAACTGAAAAAGAACCATGTGATTCTGTCAATTATATAATTAACTACATATTATTATAGTGGATTGGAGGAATAATCATGGTATATAAAGTAAGATTTAATAAAATAATGCATAAAAACAGTGTGAATATTATTATGTTGGGTTGTATAAATAATCATAGAATACTCATTCCGAGTAAACATAGTGAATATATAAAAAATGTGATTCAACGTAAGCTACAATTGGTATTTGATAATGATCCTTACCCAGTGTAATTTAACTTACAGTTGGATCAGTGAAAATAATCAAATTTTTATCTGAAGTTGAAACCAAAAGATTTGTGTTATCCTTATTTAGAGCAAGAGCTGTAATATCTTGTCCTTCTTTCAGCTTCAATACATGGAAAACCTACATATAATAGTATAGTATAGTAGTTAGCTTAGCATTAAAAGATGCAAAGAATAATGGTAACGGCTAACACACAGCGATTCTGGAGGTTTGGAAGATTCAGAATGCAGTGATTTAAAAAGCTCAAATCTCTAAGTGTCTTCTATGATAATTCAACCAAAGAACTGAAAATAAATAGAAGTTATAAATAAACGCTAAAACGGTGGCCCGTTGCATGAGACTCTCACGGTCTCACCAAAGAGTGTAGTGCATGCAACCTACCCCCGCATGCGGAGAGGTTGTTTCTAGGATATGAACCCATGACCTCCATGTCACAAGTCAGCAAGAAACCTTACTTTTGGTCCGAGGCTCACCATCGAAATAAGATGCTACACACACACACACACACTATAGTTTTTGGTTCTTAGAAAGAATGTTTTCCTGTGGTTAGTGAAATGACAGACACGTATAAAATATCTAAAGTAAAGAAAGTTTGATGCTAGAGTTGATATAGCAGAGCAGTTTCAGGAAGGCAAAAACCAACATAGTGACTCGTAAGGTTTGAAAGAATCACAATGCATAACCATCCCTACCTCACATCCCAAAAACATGCTAGACCATGAAGAAAAAACTTCACATAACTTTTTTGAATTCAGCAATTTCATTTGTGAACTCTAATCTATATAGGGGTCTTCTATGATATTTCAACCAAAAATTAGAAAATAAAAGACTGGTTCTTGATGAAAGAATGTTTTGTAATGACATGTGAAGTGACACATGCATGCATAAAAGATCTGATTGGATGGATTTTCCAGCTACACAATGGAACAATTTCAAATGAGATAAAGGTCTGATTTATTGTGGCATTTCATTTTGAACATCTTAATACTGTACCTCCAGAGTGTGCAAATCCAAGAAGCAAATTGCTGGTGTTTGAACATTTATGATGTTGCTTTCATGAGTTTCTTCTGATTCTGAACGAATATCAACGGCAGTTTCCTTACTTGACTGCAAATTCCCACCATTGGATCTACCATTTTGTAGAGGATTAATCCCAATCAAAGCATTCCTCCCATCGTGCGAAGTTTCCATGCAACTAATGCTGGTAGAGATTGACAATTCTGTTTTAGCAATCAGAACACCATTAAGAGTAAAGGTACTGAGAGTATGCTGCAACTCATTCCAAGTCATGATAACCCCTTCGGAGGAAAGGCAAACAGAATGGGCCACCACACCATCCAGCCTTCGAAATAAACGTCCCGTTCTTATAGAGTGAAAAAGAACATCTGATGTTTCGGAGCAGGAAACTACTATTCCAAGATCTGAGCTGACACAACAACTGAGTATTTCACTTTGGTGTCCCTGAAGTACCTGTATTGGACCCTCAATACGACGTCTACGATTCTTTTCTATCAAATGAGATGAAGAGTTATTTCTAGATGACGGAGTGCCAGGCCCAGTGGAAGATTCTGATATGAAACTTGAGTTAGATGGTAGTTCTTTATGAAATCTCCAGAGTAATATTGTTGTATCTCGGGATCCTGTCACCAGGTAGTTACTATCGGATGAAAGGCCAAGGCAAGTTACTGGAGCACAGTGTGCATGGGCTGTTTCCAAGGTTACGACTCCATCAGAGGATATCACCTTAATACTATTATCCGCATGCCCACCTAATCAGAAGTCAAATTTTCAGGTTAGAAACAAAATACCTAGCCAGTACAATACGCAAATCCTGTAAATTTAGTGCATGTTTCTTACGCCGTCTATAAGCTGAAAGTAAGAAAGCATAATCCACTAAAACAGACTGTTAAGTTCCACTCACAAACAAAAAATCAACTTTTCCAAATCGGCTTCATAATTGAAATGTCTATTTATAGATCTGGCTAAAATAAATACACAGGATGCTGCAATGATTGCTTAATTTGTTTTGCTGATGCTTCAATAAATGGGTATTTTCCTGTGTCTCTTTAGGAATTATGATAGGATTTCATTCCTATTTAGATCATATCTCTCGTGTATACAAATAGTTGTGTTTTCAACCTTTTCAATATTACGAGATATATTCATATTCAATATCCTGCAAATACTCAAAGAGGTCGGAACTGTTTAAATTTAATTTTTTATATAAAAAAGGTGCAACTGTATAGATGCAATGTTACATAAAATTTTCCCGGCTTGTCTAAACTTACCAGTAATAATTTCTTGGTCACAAGTTATTGAGATGATAGCTTGGCTTCTAATTCCAGAAACACCAAACGCCAATGCTTGAGGGTATTGCCATTCTTCACCAGTCCCCGTAGGCCCTTTGAACATGCGCCTTAGTGGTCCGCCGCCAGAGCCTGATGCAGCTTTTCCACGTTGAAAGAGGAATGGAGTACCATGGCCATCAGGTGTATTGGGTTGCCACTTGTGTTGTGCAACATGAACTGCTGGTGCATTTGAATCAACAACCACAATCATATCTGAAGATGCTTGAATAGCAGCCGCAGGGAGATTGCAGTATTCAGGAGACGGAACAACATATGGTTTGACGACTTTTGGGTTGCGGAATATTGTCTTGACATGCAAAGAGATATATACATTGTCATCATAATTACATGCACTCATCATCAAATGTTTAGGAAACATAGAAGGACATTTCAAAAACACTTCATCAGCACAATGGTTTTGGACAAATCTTGAAACATAACAAGAAGCCTTTTATTTATCAAGGCGTGAAAGTGGAGTTTGATCCGAAATCCCAATCCTTGAAAAACTGAAGTGGACTTATTCCCAAAAGAAAGAAAGAAAACACAAGTGGGCTTTACAATCTAAACTGGATACCTTCCTCTAATATTTTTGTTACTAATCATAAAGGTAGTTAAAATAAATAAAAAATATTACAGAAACTAATTACTTGGTGCATCAAGTTATCAGAGTCATTCAAGGTATTACTCAAAAAAAGTTTATTTTAATGACTTTCCATTTTATTAAGTAGTAAAAAAAGTTTAAATAGACAAACTAAAAAATGATATGTAATCAGAATTACAAGCAATTAAAAATGTATACAAATATGCAAAAAGGAGTACTTAAATTCTTGCCCTCGATTAGTATTTGAAAGAATCTCTTATTATATTGCGACAATATTTCCAAAAACAAATGTCTTCAAATAACATGTGGAGTAATAATATGTGGGGTTAGGGAAGGTAGATACCCATTCCCATAGCATTTATTTTGAAACATTGTATTTTATACACACGAACACATTCAAAATTAGTGTAAACCCGTTTATAGTCCATCGAAGATACATCATCAATTTTCTGCTATTTGGAAATAGTATGTTTTCAAACAAGATTGTGGCTTGCAATGCTAAAAAAGTTAAACAAATAAAGAATTTTCAAAATACTGATGCTTATGTTTAAAACAAAAGGATAAGAAGCACCGGAAGCCTACTTAAGACGTTAGTGTCAAACTAATCCATAAAATAATTACCTGTAAGTGCAGAACTTCAGCTAACGGCATCTTCTTCATGTGAGGAACAGTCAGAAGTTGGGATGGTGTTTGACCAAAATAAGCAATTTGATCTTGTGTAGCTCGCTGTTGCACCTTTACTTGTCACGCATGTAAGAAAGTAAGAAGTTGAAAAAAAGGTAAGATACAGAGAAATATCACACACCACAAAACACGCAAGAAAAGCAACCAATCTAGCAAGGGGTGACCGGTTTATTTTTGCCTAATTGAAATGAAATATATATTTTTGGTATATAAAGAGTAGGACTGCAGTGAAAAGAGATTGAGATAAGCTTGGAGTCTCAGACACAGCAACTGAAAAGAAAAAAGCAAAGCACGCAAAGAAAATGAGAATTATTCAATCCCCATGTCTGTGAAGATGACTTCCTCAAAGCAACCATTTGCTAGACACCAGAATAATCCCAAGTGGAAAACAACCTTGACCAGCAAGTTTACGGACATAAATTTCCATATAAATGGGAGTTTTGATCAGAAGACATTAAATCCTAAATTTAAAATAGATTACAACTGCCTAGTTTTTCAATTGAGATTCTAGAATAATTTAGTTCAACTTTTGGAAAAAAAAAACCTAAATCCCACATTGAAAAGAGATAAAGCCTGAAATAAAGAGCAACCTCACCTTACAGACAGGTTTTGTAAAGATGAGTTGGGTCCAATTTAAAAACTAACAAGGTATCAAAGCCAAAAGGTTTGGACCACCCATGATATTATCCACGCACCAAGCCCAATAATGTTTGGCGTGAGACAGTCTATTGGAAACAAAAAAAAAAGTCTCACATTGAAAAGAGATAAGGTTTGTATTAGGTCTAATTCAAAACCTAATACAATCCTAACATTGCAAAATGAATTTTAATACCAAAGAAGTGGAGTTTGAAGGATTTTTTTCTTTTCCCCAAAAAGCAAAGATTTTTTTATCTCATCCTTTCCACATCTGTCTCAGTTTTTCTGCAACTTGCATTGATGACAAGGTATATTGACAAACTTAGGGATAACATCTGGTAAAAGCACTCCTGTGTTTATAAATCTTAAGATACACTTATTGGGGGGGGGGGGGGGGGGGGGGGGGGGGGGGCTTCATTTTATTAAACTTTTTAAGATGCACTAATGACACCTAGCTTCATTGTGTAAAAACACGGATTCTCTCATAGACCTTCGCTATCTTCTTTCTCCACCCATAACGTGTGATACAAAATACTAGAATTAGTATACATTCAATCCTTTAGCCAAAGAATTTAATTCACATAACTTCTGTAAAATATTCTTATTTTATGACCATTTCTCTATCTTTGGGAGTTGGGATTGTGTGTTACTCAAGCAACCAACTGAATTGAAAATATGTAGAAGAAAAGGGGACATACCGGGTCTGAAATTTTATCAATATCCACTGTCCTTTCATATGTAATATAAAAGAAAACATTATTTGCTTCAATGGCCTCTTTTCCCTGTTGCTTATACCTGTAGGGTCCAATTTATTAATACAATCAGGTGTAAATTGTTATGGAACAATCATAAAGTGAAAATTTGAAAAGGAATGTTATACATCTCTTATTGATGGTACAAAAAAAATAAAATCATGAATGAACAAGAGGAAGCCTTGAAGCCGGTGAAAGGTTGCACAACACCAAATGCAGTGGGAGGAGATACTGAGAAGTAGTAAAAAACCTACCCAAATATGAGGTCAATCCACTCATGCAAATGAGCAGATACATACTCACTCTCCAGAGCCATCCTGTGCTTATGCACAAAATCAACTGGATTCTCAGCCCAAGCAGGAAGTCTTACAGAATCTGGTAATGCAGAAGTAAATAACAAAAGAGTTACAATATACGTGTGGAATGTCTTCTGAAAAAACTATCTGTGGAAAACCTTAATGAGCATACCAAGCTTTTCCCCCAACTGTGTTGTTCCAAAATCAATTGAATTTTCATTTGTGAGGGCCTCAGGAAGGTAAAATAGCTCAGGAACCTAGTATGTTGAGATTGTAAAATGAAAAGAAAAAAAACCCTCTTAAGATGTTTCAATAAAAATATAATAATCATATAAGATATATGTTCTAATCAAATTTCAAGTCCATTAATACTTAAACTTATAAAAAGATACAGAATTTTTTATTAGAGATAATGTAATACGTTAATAAAACATTGTATAGTATTATGTAATAACAGTACTTATTATAACAGTAAAGCTTTGTATTGTTTTAGTCTTCTTTATAATATACTTCTGATATGTAATTTAGACAGATATATCCATGTCTCTCATTCTCTATTATCTCATTTTGATATCTAGAGCCAGACAAAAGGCAACTCTAATCATGAATACCTGGTTGACCTACTATCCATCATGTAAGAGCTTTATTTCAAAACCCCTGTTCAATGTCTAGTTAACAATCTCCACCACTGTCCCATTCATCAAGGTCGGGCAAATTAGTGACTGTGTGTGTTGACTTTGTTCGACAAGCCCTTCCATTGTTTGCATGGTAGTGAATTGTCCTCACATCATACATGCCCAATTAGGACATCCAATTCTCAGCAAAGTCCAGCATTTTGTGTGACAAATTATCTACCCGTAGCCCCTAAATTCATATGTCCTCGACAGATAGATTTCATCAAGGTCGGAAAAATTAGTGATTGTGTGTGTTGCTTTTGAGGAAATTATCATGCTTGGACAACAAGGCCTTTGGTGGTATCTAACAAATCTCACATTGGAAAGAGATAAGGCCTGAAAAGAATTTATAAAAAGCGTACCCCTCACCTTACAAGTCGGTTAGACCCAATCCAAAACTTAAGATGGTATAAGATCATATCCACTGGACTACACACAATGTTATGTATGCAACAAGGCCATTTGTGTAAGGGAGTGTATTGTACAAAATCCAAGTCCCGCATTGAAAAGAGATAAGGCTTGAAAAAAGGTTTAGAAAGAAAGGCATCCCACCCCTTACAATCCCGTCTGGTAAGGATAAGTTAGACCCAAACAAAAATAGAATAAGATTCATTATATGAAGAGGAGAACGCTTGAGCATCAAAAGATACAAGTCTTGGTTTTTGTGAAGTACAATTAAGCTCTAAAAGAAAGTTTTGATAGGAAAGATTTAACTGATCTGTCTCTCCTCAACATTATTGATTATTGTAATGAGTGGCTGGTATAGGATGTGGATGAAGATGGAGAATTGGGTCTTGAGAGAAGATGGATTGACTTGGGGAGGTGTTGGCGATGCAGCTTGGGCTA
Source organism: Medicago sativa (assembly GCF_051527215.1). Taxonomy (NCBI): domain Eukaryota; kingdom Viridiplantae; phylum Streptophyta; class Magnoliopsida; order Fabales; family Fabaceae; genus Medicago; species Medicago sativa. The sequence continues at coordinate 28,060,794 of NC_140756.1, read as the reverse complement.
GTGTGAGCCATCGAGAACCGTTAGTGTTCTAGACTCACTACAGTTGGTCCTAATGAAGACGAGGAAGAGGAAGGGGTGTTGGAGGAGGAAGAACAAGTGTTTGAATCAAGTGGTGAACAAGATGATATTGATGTTGTAATTCGTAAAACTTGGAAGTGAAGATGAAGCAACATGATTGACTATATTTAAGGAATCACTTGCTATTTTGAATACTTTTAGAACTGAAATTAGTAGTGAAGTTATATTGGGTTTTGATTTTGAATGTTAGTGACAAATGATAAATCTTAATTATAATTATTAAGTATAACCACCCCTTTAATTTTTGTTTATTTTGCTATTTTTGAGCATTTATGTATACTATTGGCATTTATGTTTAGTTTGTATGATGTTTTTCTATTATCTAAAGAGTATGTACTCAGTATTTTAAGTATTAATCAATGATTTTGTAGAAGAATTTAACAATACCAATTCCTTCACATCACTCATGTCTTCAAGAACTCCATTCCAAGTAGCAGAAATATCAGAAAACATCCGATCTGCGTGATCAAATTTTCCACCTTGTAGTTTGATTTCTAGAGTAGTGAATGGTTCAACTCTAACAAGATAATACAAAACCTGTAAAAGAAAAGAATAATCATTAACTATGCCAAATTTAGCAACATAAACACACTAAAAAAATTTGGCATAGTTAAGAAAATTTGGCATAGAAATAACCAGATAAAAAGAGGAGAGAGGGGAAAAAAAAGACTTTAAAATATGGTTATGATTAATGATTGGGAATGGGGATACAAGACTCGTAATCTTAATTGAATAGAAAAACAAATCATGATAATAACCAATCATGATCATTGACTTCTAGGTTTCTGGTCTTCCTCTGCCTCTAGCAATTAGACTACCCTCCACACATGCACAACTCTCTCTCTCTCTCTCTCTCTCTCTCTCTCTCAAATGCTATCATACCTAATTGTATCCTATCTAGTATTGCATTCTCATATTTGGTACACTGACACAATAAACTTACTCTCGTATTGGCATTTTACAACCCAACATGCCAACCCATACAACATTGTTGGTCTTACTGTTGTACGATAAAACCTTCCCTTAAACGTGAGTGGTACCTTTATATAATATATAATCCCCGAGCCTATCCTCCATTTCATCCACCCGACTTGAATTTGATGGTTTACATATCCCTCAATATCTTACCAAAGATATTTAAATCGTGTAACTAGGTGTGCTTTGCCTTTTGCTAAACTTACATTTCATATTCTTTATCTTATTTTTACTCAAACGAAAGTCATATGCTTCTAAAGCTTGCCTCCAATATCTAACCTCCCTTTTGTTTCCTCTCTCGTCTCTCCATGTAGGGTAAAATGAGAGGCGCTTAAAGTTGGCCCTTGGTAGAATCCTACAGTTCTTGGAAAATCCTTTGTAGCTCCACCTTCAGTTTGAAAACTAGTCATGGCCCCTTCATACATATCCTTGATAGCTCGAAAATAGACAATCTAAACCTCTTTATTTTCTAGGGCTTTCTACAAAATCTCTCTTGGCTAACAATCGTACACGCCAAATTAATGAAAGACCGTGTGTAGATCTTTTTTATCCCTCTGATACTGGTCCGTCAAACATCATAGCAAGTACAAGTTTGCCACCCAAGAAAAAGCTTCATACAAATCAAAGCTTTTGGAGAGCACATATTTGATGAATCAAAACAAAAAGGCAAATACTCAACATCAGTAGTCCTCATGCGTCATTGTCTAGAATGCTAATAAACTTACGCTAATAAAGAAAACAATCAAGAAAAAGCTTCGTACAAATCAAGCCTTCTGGAGAGCACTGATTTAATAAATAAATTGATGAAGTAAAAACAAAAGGAAAACACTTAACATTAATTGTCCTCATGCATCATTGTCTAGAATGCTAACGAAGTACAATAATAAAGAAAATTCCAAGTTATTTTTTTGGGAAAAAAAAAAAGGAAAGAAAAAAGAGGGCAAACCCACTGTTCCTGCACTTGAGTAGTGTGACCCATAATGGAATTTGGGGATGATAGGATCATCGAAGCTATTGTATCTCTCTTGAAACTTTTTCAGGCGATCTGGGTTTAGTGCACCAACCGGCTGCATAATATCAAAAGCATTAATTGTTTGAAGAACATATAACTATTTTCCTATGAACTGATTAAAGCAACATCACGGTAACCTTAGAAAGATCCCTGTAAGAAGAAGGATTAGAAAGATCCAAGCTCTCTGAACTGTAATCAGAAAGAATCCAAGGGAAAACTGGATACTGCAAAAAAGAAATAATATTGATAAAGTAAATAATATGAACATAGGATTGAAGAGTTTAAATTTTAATGAAAGAAAGCTATATTAAGAAAGACTACCTGTGTTATATCATTATAACTACGTCCAGCCAGTGTATTGAGTTGCATTAAGTACTCAAAATTACTGATCTGCACAACAGCATCATAAAATCTATGTACATAAGCCACAAGTATTTAAATTATATTAGAAACTGAGTGTGTGATTGGCTAAATGTTAGAAAATGTTATGTCAAAAACACATTCAAGACGATCAATTATGAAAAATAGATTATGTTTAGAAATGTTGATTCAGTGACACTTTCGAGATATAGTTTTAGATTGTATTAAAAGTCACATTATGCATTCAATTGCAAAACGAGGCATGGAATGATTGAAAATGTTGTTTTGTTGAGGTAAAACAAATTATCTTTAAATAATTTTGAATAATATAAAATAATATTCTAACGTTTATATTGTAGCATTCATGGGAAAAAAAGCTGTTTTAATAAGAATAATTATTAAAAACTTCTACGGTTGCAACTAAACATATAATTAAGCAAACCAAACATAAAATAGTATCTTTGGAAGAGTTAAGACACACTTCTTACCTCCCACCTAGCCCAGCGCTCCATAAGCTGAGTTCTTTTTAAAAGTTGTTCAGGCTTCTAAAAAAATAAATTATCGTTATCTTATGTGCAAATGAAGAAAAATTTAAAATTTGCTGAAAAGATGATACCTGTGTTGCTAAATATATATTGTTTAAGTGAGGAGGTCGCGCATGAACAATTGCTCGATATGCATTTCTCCGCCCCGCACTACTCTGAAGAGGAAGTTTTGGTATAGGAAATAAGTATTAGAATTTATGTATGCAAAACTTAACAACCATCGGTCAAATAATTAGAATTTTACAATTTCAAATCCAAGAAAAATGTATTTCTCAAAACTAAAAATAAAGTAGCAAAATTTAAAAGTAATACCCCAAAGTCAAAGAAGAAGTTCATACGGTCCACCATAAATAGCTCAAGTGCACTTCTTCTAAGAAGATATCTGTAACAGGAACCAATTACTAGCAAACAACAGAAAACATTTTAATTTTTCCAAATATACACTTTGTATGGACAATAGGCACAAGGAAAATGCTTGTTTTTATGAAATATAACAAAGAAAATCCACAAAGAATGTGATTGGTTGATTACATTAATTTTATCCTTGTTTTCCTCCGAATAGGGGATTTAGTGCATGTTGAGCCTTTTATGGCCTTACACTTGTTATTTCTTACATTACATGACATAAATGGTTCGTAACAAATAGCATCTCTATAAGCACAATAACAGAAACTATCAAGCAGAAAACCTAACAAAACTAAGCATATTCACAGAAGCAACTTCTAGAGAAGGAAATTGTTAGGATTCCCAGAACAGCAAAACAGGTATAAATAACAGTAATATAAAATCTTATAGGGATACATTGATTAAATCCTAGATCAAGAAATAATAATAATAATAATAATAATAATAATAATAATAAGTGATATAAAATCTAATACTAAGAGATAATATAAGATAATCTAAGATTATAAACTGATCCTATGAAATAACTTAAGATACTCTAATATAATATCAAGACTATTATAAGACATTTTCTTAGATTCTTTTTTGAAGGACATTTTCTTAGATTCTCTAACAAACCTTAAGACGTAAATCTTCTTAATAAAAGCATAAACCAAAAAACAAAAAAAAAGGGCAACCCGGTGCACCAAAGCTCCCGCATACGCAGGGTCCGGGAAGGGGTCCCACCATTCGGTGTATTGTACGCAACCTTACCCTGTTTTTACACAAGCGACTATTTCTAGGACTTGAACCCGTGACCTTTCAGTCACATGACAACAACTTTACCAGTTGCGCCAAGGTTACCCCTCAATAAAAGCATAAACAAAGCTCAAGACATAAATCTTAACAAGCCTCAATGACATTTTAAATTTACTCTATAGAGATGATCTATATAATATAAACTTTCAATCCAACAACAGTTTAGCAATAAATATATTCGGTTAAAAGTATTGAGCAGTGTAACACTACCCAAGTCCAAGTGTTACACCGGTGTAATTTGATTCTTCCTCTCTCTTCCTCCTGCCCTTTCTTTACACACACACACATAAATAAAAATAAAATTTGAACAATTTTTTTGTTTTTTTTATTTTTATAATCCAAATATTAGAAGTATAGAAGATGAATAAATCATTAACAGCTAACCAGATGAACTCACCTCCGGCTATAAACTTGATGAAGTGATGACATCAACCAGCTACGATCCTTTCTTTGGTTCCCAACTGCAGAATCGAAATTCAAACCTTCCACAGTAGTGCTGGTCTCATTGTTATCAACTATAAAATTTATCCTCCTACTGGTTACCTACAATTAGACAATAGTGATTCACTGTAATGCAATTGCAATGCTTAAGCAAGCAACCAATTTCAAAAAATTTATGCATATTTTTCACGATGAAAATCCTAGAAAATCTGTAACTCAACTTTAAGGACCTCCATCAAATTTCCATGTATTTTGGTTCTAGGAAGCAACCAAAAACTACACAAATCATGAGTAGAAGAAGAAAGAATAACCAGAACTCTTATATCATTATCTAGAGAATTTACCAAACAAAAAATTAATTTGATTGTTTTACCCATGTCTGTTGGAAGTTTACTTATGATATTTTACAGGATTGTAGGTTGAATAAGGCCATTTTTATAGGCTTAAATATACATAGACTTGAATTGTCTTTTGCTGCATCAAAATAAGCATAGAACCTTTAAAATTGTGGGACAAAATTTAAAAAATGACGAAAATGTTTGATATTTTTCAATTTAAAGGACTAAATTGCTATTTCACAAATTTGAGGGACTAAATTGACCAGCCCTTGCAATTTCAACGAATAAAATGCCTATTTACTCATTTGGTTTGTGTAGAGTTCTAACAGACAACAAAATATGTGACAATGTGCAAGTTATACCACAGTTTGTCCATTTGGTTTTAGTGTAAATCTCATTTTCTAAAGCCACCTACGACACAACACTTGATATGGGATAATCTGATGGATTTATTGTGATATTGGGCAGCCTTGCTACATTGGTGTTCTGTTTAACTTTGGGGCATTATTATGCAATGTTCCATACAAAAAAGAGAGGTCTATAAGCCAATATTCAAGTCTGTTTAGTCCCTCAAACATTTAAAGGACTAAAATGTTTGATATTTTTCATGCAATTTACTTTAAATTTATCATTTAAAGGACTAAAGTCTGTTATATATAAGAAATATCATCAAGACTGTTTCAAATTTACTTTAAATTTGATCATCAACTTACTTGGAAGGTTCCTTGTAAAACCCGAAGTGGCTGGACCATTGATGATGGTAGCTCAAGAACAATTTTTTCATCAGGCTCACTCGGAATACTCCCAGGTGCAAAGGCTGAAGAATTCTGAACAACACCTTTATGACTTTGAAGTTGAGTAGCATTGGATTCTAAAGACATTTCTACAGTTTCTTCAGCAGCATCAGATAATCTAGGCTGATTCTCTGCAATATTATTGACCTTAGCATCCATATTCTCAGTTTCCAACTTTTTTTTCTCTTTATTAATAGTCGCTATTGAGATTGCTTCTACAGACAAAACTGGGGTCCTCTGATAATTCTTATCCCCTGAATAATCCTCATAGTTAGCTGCACAACCTAAATGATCAGATCCTTGGTAATTCCTCTTCATATATCTTCTCATTCGTGAAGAACTTTCCATAAAGTCTAGCTTCCAGAAAACCTGAACATTATAAAGTAATCATCATGGTAACATCATTCAATAAAACAATTATCTAAATAAGATTTTAATATCAGAGAGCATTTGTTGGGCAGATAAAACCTCCTTCAAAAATAGCACGTGAAGGAAAAGAAAACAGAAACAGAAAAATCAGAGCATCAGCTCAAAAAAGAAGTCAATTTTTTGCAAAACTAAAAGCCCCATAAATAAATGCCAAAATAGAAAACTCATCCTGTTTATGAATTTCAGGATTTTGTATACACCAAACAGAAATCGATACACATCTTCCTATAGTTTAATATTATATACTAATAAAAGCAAAATTATGAAAATAAAGAGTATAGAAGCTACAAAGAATGCAAGTTTGGTAAAAGCTTAGGAAGATTGTATCAGAGCATACACGGAGCGGGCTGTATAAATTATCTGCAAAAGGCCCAAAAAGACTTCTCATCTCAATTAACTGGTGAATAAGTTTGCACCATGCACGAATTCCAGTACTGATTCGATGCCGTGTTATTGAATCTTCACGAGCACGCCTGTCAACCTGGCAACAAAGAAATACTTAACAACAAACAGTATCTCAATATAATCCAAAAACCAAAGTATCAATTAGTTAACAAACCTCAGACCGTTGTATATTCCTTGCTGAGGCGAAACTGGCAACAAGAACAGCAATAAATTTATAAGACAGTGCATTAAAATCTTTCTCATATACCGACTGTGTACTAACTGGCTGCAAACACTCTGTCCATGCAACTTCCATTGCTTCAGTAATATTCCACCTCTTAACTCGCTCCATATCACTTTCATTCCTTCGCTGTGCAGATGTAGCCATTGCAACAGCACTAAGGCCTCTTCCAGAACCAATCCGTGAAAATCGCTGCCGATCACGAGCAGCTGCAAAAGCAGCTGCTTTTGTCGCAGCTTTGTTATTTGGTAGGGGTGGTGTTTGCTTGGGAACTTCTGAAGGTTTTTGAAAGCTTGAAAATGTATGAAGCCTAGCATGTTTGCGTTCTATTAATGAAGTATCACGCCTAAGCTGGACATTTGTTGAAGAAGGTGCATGACTTTCACCACCAGAAGTACCAGCTGCAATCATAGCCAATGCCATTGAAGCAGGTGGAGATGCAAAAGCAGCAGCCCATGCAGGAGATATCATAGCAAGAGCAGCCTGTATTGTTGCAGTGACAAGCAAAAAAAACCATAAGCATTCTGATTTCATTAGTTAGCATTCAGTGAAAATCCCAGTACTCACAATTGGTAGCAGAAAGTTTTGCAAAAACATGAAAGTAACAACATAGAGAGAAAACCAAACTAGTAGTAGATGAATTCCATCACATTTTAATATGGCAAGAATGAGAACAATAAATGCACAAACGCATATAGGCCACATGCCATTATGCATGTATAATACATGCACATATATCGATTTCAGTTTTTAAACATGGAAAAGCACATGCACATTAAAATACCTCAACTGGCTGGGTGTCAGCTGCCAGTACATTATCATCCACATTAAGAGGATTGAAACCATCAGCTGTTGCAAGTTCATGAATTCCAGCCAAAAGGGGTCGCCACTTTCTTAAGACAGCAGCAAATGGTGGTAAAATAGCCTCAAGGTAATCTTTACGTAGAGGCTTTTGGTCTATGCTAACAGCATGGTATACCTGGCCATATATTGTAGTACAGTAATTACGATGGTTGTGCACAAAAGAAAGATAAATGGCAAATGCTATGGATAGCACGTCGAGCAAAAGTGGAAGTTTTAGAAGATGAAAAGACTAACTTCGGAATACAGCACACAAGATGCTACCAAGACTCGTTGTCTCTTAGAATCAGAAACTGGCATGTTCAGAACAGGTGCAAGAACACTGTCGAAAACAACAAACAAATAAGACACCAATAATATATCAGGTTTAGGTGAGCAAAGATAAAGACAAAATGGACAGTCAGAATAGTAGGATTTTGAATTAATACTCCCTCTGTCCCTTTTTATAAGCACCGCTTACTTTTCTCACATATATTAAGAAAAGTGGTTAGTGAATTTAATGTGTCAATTTTATATGTAAATCTTCCTAAAATTTGATGTATTTATGGTTTTGTTAAGAGCCCACATTGGAGGAGATAAGGCCTGAAAATGTGGTTATAAGTGGGTGTAACCCTCACCTTACAAGCTGGTTTTGTAAGGATGATTTTAGGCCAAATTTAAAAGGTATAATATGGTATCATGACCTATCTGAGATCCATTGGGCCACCTGCTATCAGTTCACCGCTGTAAGGTCACACTTCAGATGTTCATTCAGATGTTCAATCTTGGCCATTAGGGGGTTGTGTTAAGAGTCGCACATTGGATGAGATAGGGCATGAAAGTGTGTTTATAGGTGGGGTAATCATCACCGTACAAGCTCGGTGTGTAAGGATGATTTAGGCCGAATATAAAAACTATAATAGTTTCAAACTCTTTTTTTTTTAGTTACATTAGTAAGTAAAAAGTTACATTTAACATATACTAACTGACCTACAGAAAAATGAGCAAATGTCAATGTAGCTGTTACTGTATGGAATTTTCCAACTTTGAAGTAAAGATCAAATCTATTCCAAGGGTAATTTATCAATCAAGGGAAAAAATTAGCTTGATGTAAGTCAGATCACGGAGGTTACTTTACCTCCACAGAAGTGCCGAGTATGGTTTCTCTCCTTCAGATACCGCATGCTCAATATTAGTCCTGATCAGCATATTTTCTTCCTTACCATCCTCTTCCCTAATTGATAGAAGAATCATCCGAAGCATGCACAAGAATGGTTGATCACTGTCTAATAACTGGTATAATGCAGTCATTCCACCCATTCCGGTGCCTGACCCTCTACCTATACCAAGACCCCCACCAAGCCCAGAATCATCTAACAACAATGATTGGAGCATTGCCACAGACTTCCTCACCAAAGGAAGCTCAATCCAGATGCCACTGGCATCTTTCTCCAAAGTAGACTTCCAAACATCCCATCCACTCCCACCACCACCAAACGATGCTGTATTTGAAGGAAGACCAACACCGTACCACAAACGACTCCTATATTTCCACCCAAGAGCTAAATCCTTAGCGCAGGATCCATATGATACAAAAGCACAAGAAACAGATTCATATGGCTCAGCAGCAGCAGCTGCAGCAAGCTTTTCTATAACTGAAGTAGAGATCTCACCATTTGCATCAGCCATTGAAGAAAGGACCTAAAATATTTTACAGAATAAATTTGACCGATGTAAAAATAAACATAAAAAAAACTATGGAGAGAGAAAGAGAGTCATAGGGGATAATAAAGTTATACTGACAACAATGCAAATAAACTAAAAGAAGGCAAAAAGAAGAGAAAAAGATGCAAAAAGATACTACTTAAATCCAAAGGGCATGCCAAAGAGTTGTAGATTTAAGGAGAAACAAGATAAAGCATTGTAAAAGACAATTTTTGAGTCATATATGCAACATATTAGTGTTTTTTATTTAGAAAACGCATATAAAGAATAGGATGGTATGCAATTCCATGAGTTTTGTAGGAGTGTGGGAAAAGCATGAGCAAATTATTCTGTTTATGACATAAGCATTTATGTATGATACTCTTAAATTTACTATATGCTCACATCGATAGAGATTCCTCCAGAATTTCTAGATGACGGTGTACGATCAGTCGTAACTTCTGTTGATTGTCCGATTACTGATCTGGAGTTACTATTGATTGGATAAAAGATAGAAAGAGGAGAAGGAGAGGCATCTGTAACACGCGAAGAAGAGGATTGTTTGCTCTGTAACCGTAAATGATCCTCAACAAGCATAAGTATCACAATAGCATTTTCTACTAAAGCCACGGACAGGTGAGCAGCATTCTCTGCCTCTGCCTTAGCATCGTCTGGAGACAAACCCTCAGCTGCAACACCAGCAGCTGCCACAGCAATAACTTGGGTCTGCAGTAAAGAAAATATGAATGTAGACATTAATGTCATTTTAATTCCACTCTTTACAACAAACAATGAGAAATATAAATAATTTCATTTGTATTTACTCTTGAACATAATGTTGAGATACAGCATAATTATTAGAATATTTGATTTATATTTACTAAAATATTATCTTCCTTGATTTTTTTATTTTTAAGGTGGAGAGATTTTGTTTTCTAAAATGAAAGGATATGCTGATAACCATAATTTACTTTAGGGAAAAAGTACATCAGTAGACAAAAAGGACAGAATTATCAATAATAATAGAAAATAATATGCACCTGGGCTTGTAATTCTCTGGCTGCAAAGTCCATCAAACCACCTAAGAGTCTTCTCTTAAATATAGGTAACGATTCTTCACGTCTTCAAGACATCAACCAAGGAAGAATGATTATATAAATCATAATGACAAAAAGTTAAATATGTCACATGAAATATTTTATCAGGACAAGGGAATATTACGGCAGTATAAAAAAATTAGAAGTCTTCCCCAAAATTCTTCATAACCCTTTTCTTAAAACCAGGATAGGATCATAGAAATTATTTTGAGAGAAAATAATTGGTTGAGGGAAAGCACAAGAGAATAATGTGGTGCATGCAAGCAAAATAATTGCATTGAGTAACCTTATTTAAAGTACCACGTGTTCATTTTAATATATATCACTTGATGTCATTTATTCAAGCCTGCCACAGACATGAATAAATGTTCCGCTATGGATTCCCTGTATATAAAAGAAGAACATTGATCCCTACTGCTTTTCATATTTCCTCATCGAATGTCTGAGACTTTTATCCAATTTTATAACTTAACAGCACCTGATCTAAATTTAGTGAAACCTAATATCAAATGTATAACTTTACAACCCGCATCAAATATCACCAATATGCAATGTATGTCCTTTGAGAAAATCTAATATATGCTTCACTTGAAACTATGAACTAGGACAAACACAGAGCTTCACAAAACTATTCAACCCAACTAAATTCATAGAAATCTAATCATTATCAAAGCTTCTGACGGCCTTATGAGAATGTTCTCATAGTATGAAATAATTTAATGTATAGTTTCGGAAACAATGCCAACCTCTACCAAGTAAGAGAAGGAATGTAATACCATGATTCATGGCTTGGTGCATAGTAGTAGAAAGGGATAAGGAAAAGGTATAAAGGTTCAAAACAGATTTACAAATTTACCTAATTCGTTGTTCTCCTGTGCTAGATCCACCAACAATTGAAAGCCATTCTGCACAATGAATTGTTGCTTCAATATCCTACATAAATTAAGCAATACAAAAAAAAAAAAATGAACGAAGCTGATAAAACCAGAAATCATGCAATCAAACAAATATGAACTAAACTAAATCAAATAATAAATAGGCAAGCTGCTAATACAATTGAACTTTCAGCATACAAATATTACACGGTGACCAAAATATTAAACAACGTTTTAGCAGTGAATTGTTGCTCCATATAGAAATTCCATGTCCAAATACTACAATTGTATGATGACATTGAAAACATGAGATACATTTTTAAAATTGATATTTTGCTAAATTCATATATAGGCATGAATACGATAGAAACTGGTATAAATCATTCGGAAAATAATGAATAAAAACATTTTAATACTTCTTTACCCTCTGGATAAAGGTTCTTAAATAGATGAAGTTGTGGTACAGTATTAAGACACACACCACTCACAATCTTGATAGAAATAGAAAAAAAGATAAAGATTTCCTATCCAAGAAATTTGAGAGTCTTGGTCTCTCTCTTCCAAGAATTAGAGAGTTTGGCCATTGATAGGAACCCGAATTAAAGAGAAACAAAGGAAATACTATTACTGATTGAAAAGAAAATATTACAGCAGATTATCCCTATATAATCCCAGAGCAAAGGCTCCTCAGAGAAGAGACATTTCTTTCTCTGCCCAAAAGCCAATAAGGTTCCTAACTGAATATTTCTGAATCCTTTCCTACAGTTGTGGCCAAATGGCCTTATTTATAATAGTAGGACATAAACTGAATGTAACTACTCCTAATCAACACAAATAACTGCATAAACTGCCTAACTGCTCCTAAATAACTGTATATTAAAATAACTAACTGCATCAGCAATTACCCTATCAATACCACCCGATACCTAACATTACCGACTGCTAGAAAAACAGTCTTGTCCTCAAGGCTGAGATAAAGAAACTGATTCTTCGGTACTAGTTTATTCTTCCAAGCAATGACATGCATACGTGGCCTTTTGTATCTTTTCCAGAACTGTAATCAGAAAATCAATAGTTTCTATAATAACCGAAAAGGCACTAATCAGGACAACGCCAAACCTCCTTAGAATTTGATGCCGAAATTGATGAAGTGCTTTTGATTGAGAAGTTCCAGTAGTTGCCATTGTCAATGCACAAAAAATCTGGAAAACATTTTAGAGTCCAACTTGTGGTGCATGTCTTTTGTATGGTGGAAGATTTTTTGTGATGAATCTGACTTTTTTGGCATCATGTAAAAAAAATTGTTGTTCCGGCAGCAGTTGAGGTTCGACCCTGCCAACTTGGTCTGCTTTTCTCACTGCCTTGTGACTGGTTCTTTTCTTTTTTTCCAACACTTATCGCTTCATTACACTTCCCCGACCCCCGCTCCTTTCTTCGTGATTTTTCTTCGTTACCTCTTTGTTCTTCTCCATTTCTGCATCAATGATCTTTTCCGACGAAGGTGAAATTTCGTTGATGTACCTTCCTTCTCCATCGTGGATGGTCTTCTTTAAGACCGGTTCATTGTGTTTTTCTGTCATCTTCCACAGTTTCGGTTCTGATTCTTGATTTCGATTTTACAGCATTTGTTTATTTGTTGAGTGCTCCATCTGCGCTCCAAATTCTCTAATCATAGCCATAGAAAATGACTTCCAGTTAGCATCTGGGTTCTCTTGGCACCAAGAATAAAACCACTACAATACTTCTTCATCATCCATACTCATGAAAACCCACTGCAACTTATCACGAGCGAATTCCATTATCTGCAAAGAACATTTCAGCCCTTGTGATCCATCCAGCAGGATCTGTCCCAGTAAATTGTGATAGTTGCTTCTTCAAAGTCCATATTTCATCCATCTCTGATAACACTGGTTTCCTCTCTCGAATCTGGTAGGTCGGACCAATTGATAGGAACCCGAATTAAAGAGAAACAAAGGAAATAGTATTACTGATTGAAAAGAAAATATTACAGAAGATTATCCCTCTGTAATTCCAGAGCAAAGGCTCCTCAGAGAAGAGACATTCCTTTCTCTTCCCAAAAACCAATAAGGTTCCTAACTGAATCCTTTGTGCGCACAGAAATTCCATGCGCTGTTTCAGCCAAGGCTTGCAACTATCTTTGCCTTTCCAAGCACTCCTGCATCGTCTTCCATATTCTGCTCCAGAATCTATCACATGGCAAGAAATCTCTCAAAACCACGCTCAAGAAACTCAGTGCATGATATTATCCTTGTCAAACCCATCAATTTTTCTGGGATTACCAGTTGATGGAAACTGGTATCTATGATTGAGAAAATTAAGGTATAAACACAATTTATTACATTCACACGTTTGACAGAAAGATAATTGAAAGATAAAGGAAAACAGTGACAGCAATTGCCCACCATGATGTTTGAGAGCTTGGTCTCTACCTTCCAAGAATTAGAGAGCTTCGTCTCTCCGAGTACCAAATTATTTCCTAACCTCCCTTTCCCAAAAACTATCCAAAACTGCCAGATTATTTCAAGCACTCGTGCTGCCTCCATTGGTCCCCTAGTATAATGTTTATTACTAAGTAGCCAAACATTATACTAACTATCTCTTGAGATGACTGTTTTACAGTCACCCTATTTAAATTCATTAATTTTTAGTCCTTACAAAAATGTGCTTTTTTTAGTCCCTAATTAATGACTAAAAACACTATTTTTGTTAAATGTAAGGGCTAAAAAAATGCTTTTAAGTCTCTAATAAATGTGCTTTACCCATGGCCACGAGCGATCCTCCCAACTCTCTTCCTGTCAGTTATCAGCATCACACTAGTAAATATTGGACATAATAGTTCCGAAGTGTCAAATTGGTACAGGATGGTAAAGCAAAATATGATTATCTTACAGTGGATATACCTAGGTCCACAGAAATAGCTCCAAATCTAAAATGTGGGTAGTCAGAAACGTTTTACTTATTGTGGCTGCTAAACTCTATAAAGCCATCAATTGGAAAGTGATATAACTGGACTGGGTCTCGTACATCAATCCTAAGTATGGAAGTACATGGGGGTCTGAGTTTTATTTCTAATTCAGTTAATTCAAATGATTACAAATCATATATCTTGAGATTCTTACATCAGCTAGAGATATGGCCCAAGTAATGCTTATAAAATTTAGGCATTCCTCATCTTACTAGCTGGTTTTGTAGAGCTGAGTTAGACCTTAAATCCAAATTCAACGATGATACCTGAGTCAGTCCTAGATCTGTTATTGGGTCAAGATCTATATTATTCCCCATACAGTTGTCCAAGATCTGGCAACGCTCCCCCCTATATGGTATTTTTATATCGAATAACTTTATATATATATATATATATATATATATATATATATATATATATATATATATATGAGTTATGTTACAAGCCACCCTTTGGTGGTGTCTTTTATCAAACCTTAAGGTGTGATTTTCACTTTTTAGTTATAACTTTGATAAAAGACACCTTCCTAAAAGTAAGTTGGTGTCTTTTCGCAAATGCTCATAGAGTAACTTGATAAAAGACACCTTCATAAAAGGTGTCTTCTATCATAACCCTATATATATATATATATATATATACACACACACACACACACATACATAAATAAGGTTCTTTTAAATCTCCTCAAGTGCAGTAATAAATCATTTGAAATATTAATGTCAAATTAAACTTTCATCTAATATTTTTCATTCAAAAGTAAAAACTATTGCATGAATAGGTTGAAGACAAAACATCATGAAAGTGCATAACCTAAATTAGGGAAGTTAATTCAAAAAAAAAATAATATCAACCTTCCATCCATCCTTTTGGCGCATTGAATTCTCTAGCATGACAATTAGAAAGTTATGTAAGAGGTCCTCTATGTCTCCAAGGCTTGTCGAGTCAGATGGTTTGCTTGGACCCAACTATCAAAGCAAATATTATAAGTAGCGTAGTTGAAGTTTGCATAATAAAATAGCTACAATATTACACCATAAAATAATAAATTTACATAAAACGTTAACATGTATTCACAAAAAATCTTTGTCTTTTCTAAACTTACATTTTGTATACTTCATTTACATACTCCTATATTGATACTACTCCCTCCGTCTCTAAATAATAGTCGTTTAAGGTTTATGCACGATTATTAAGGAAATGATTAATTGTGTTGATTTTGATGGTAAAATTAGTGTCATTTACTAAAACATCCTTATTAATTGTAGTTAGTGGAGTAGTTAAGTTGGATGAAATTTAATAAATAAGGGTATAATAATGGAAAAAAATAATAAATGCTGCATTGGTATTCTAAAGTGACAATTATTTTGAGAAAAAGAAAAATGGGTAAAGAGACAATTATTGTGAGACGAAGGGAGTATTTATTAACAGAAATAAAAGAAAGTAAAGAATGGAGAGATCAAGAAGAATTGAGATGTTTAAATTATTACCTCATAGTTTGAAATCATAATCTCAAGAATCCACTCTGGCCATTCTTCCATATTTGCTAGTCTGCCTTTGTTTTCTGGATGACTGCAAGTCAAAAATAGAAGATCCTGAAATCATACACAAACGGGGAGCTTAAAACTATGGGGCCATAAAACAAGCTTTCCAACAGAAAACATATCGATAACTGGATGTCTTAATTAATCTTAATAAATTCCATAAAGAGACATTCTATATGGTAGTGGGACAAGCATGCACTACATCCCTTGACTCTAAAACTACAAGTGCTTAAGGCCAAGACTTTCAATAGTCAAGACATCTCTTATGAGACTAGAAGGAAATGAAGAGTGTAAAGTATGAAACTTGTGATATGATACCATAATAAGTTAATTTCTTTATTTGATAAAAGAATAAAATATATATTGAAAATTGAGACAACTAAACAAACATAAAGAACAGGATAGCTTATAGCACTAAACCTTTGCATTTTTAGGGACTAAAATGTATAAGCTTCTTATAGGGGATAAAATCAACATGTTTTTTGATTTTACAAGGATAAACATATTTTACCCCTTTATTTTATCATGTAGGATTTGACAATCTAAGAAACTCCAAATGGATCTAAAAGATACAATCAAGATATTATGAGATACTTTTCTTTTATTTGAAAAAAATTGAACTGAAAAACCAATGCATAAATCAAGCAAGTGCAAAAACAAGACACTGAAGATACTAATATATTGGTGGAAATGAGATTTGTTAAGCTAATACCTGTAATGCTCTACTCTGCAGAGGCCTTGGTGCAAATGGAAGGGAACGCAAAAGCACCAATAAAAGTTGTGAATGCTCAAAGCGATGACCTGAATCATCGAAGTTCAGCCATTTCTCTGTTGAAGAAGCATTTATCTAAAACAAAAGAAAAATCATGAAATTTGATGTAATGATAAAAAATAACAAACACCTACTAGCTTTTAATGGCCAAAAACAATAACTTAAAACAAATAAATCACGGGCATGCAATGACATTAGCATATAGCAGTTTCATCAAATAATATAGATAAACAAAATCAGTTTCCATTTTCACATTAAGGCTTTGTTTGCGAGTTTGGAGGGGAAGGGAGGGGAAGGCTTGGGAAAAAAGGAATGAGCAAGTGGAAGAAATAGAGGAAAATGGGAGAGGAGGGCTTTGAGGGGTTAACTTTTCTTCATTATACAAAACCCTCCTCATTTGGAGGAACTAAAAAACTGTATTGGAGGAGGGTTTTGGGGGGTTTTGGAGGGTTAATAAGAATTCTTTAAATTTAATTTATGTTGTTATAATATTTTCAAAATTAAAAATAATGTAATCATATGCATTAATTTATTATTCTCTAAAAAACTACTCTTTTAAAAAATTTGTAAGATTTCTCTATTTTTCTTCATATTTTACTCCCCTCAAAGCCTTTCCTTTCCTTCCCCTCCAAACTCGCAAACAAAGCCTAAAATGCAAATAACTGTCACTTATATGTGTTTCTATTGATATGGAGTATAGAATAGGATTAACAGATGGAACTAATCATACCGAAGCAACCAATAAAGCCGTATAAGTATTGTTAGTCATTAGCCTGTTGGGTGCAGCTTGGAAAGCCTTCTGTAAGGAAAAAAGAAGAAGAGAAACCTTATCATCGAACATTGTACGACCTCCATCTTGCAATCCAACGCCCAAAAGGTTGCTTGTTGTATCAGGAACAGCATGAGAGCCAAACTTCAAATGCCCAGAAACTACTAAAGCCCCTAAGAGACGTATGATCCCAACAACTATGCCATCACTTTTATCAACATTATAAACATTTTTTCTAGCACTGTCAGCACTGATGGAAAGAGTAATGCCTCCCAAATTCTTAACATGAATTTCAGAGGCAGAAGTCATTCGTTCCATATTCACATCAGGAGAACCAGGATCAAGGTTGCTGCCACTATCAAAGGATTCAGAACCTTGATCATTGTCTTGTAAAATGGATTCACTTTTCACATCTGACCTTTCATCATCCTGGAATGTTTGTACGGACTCACAGCTAACATCAGTTTCATTCTGTTGAAGTCCAGGAAATTTTGAAACTGATTCCTGGACAGCAATTTCTCCGGCTTTAGCCTCCCTTTGGAGAAGAACAAGAAGAGTTTCTATCCCACCACATGCTAGGAATGCTTCTACAAATGTGTCAACTCTAGATGTATTTGGCTGAACAACCAACCTGTAGAAGAGATGCAATACCCTAGAAATCTAGAAAACGTAGTAAATAATGAGTAAAACTGTCTTTAGATAATAGATAAGTGATAGTGTTTCTAAAAAATGGATAAAAAGCACTCTATGTTCATCTTATATTTTTCTAATTTTGAAATAAACCACTAAACATGAGAATTATTTTATTCCACTTATTTCTCTCTATGCAATAACACTTGGATTATTATAGACAAAAGAATAGCTGTTGTTGCATTGAACTTCAAAAAAGATAATAAATAGAAACAAAATTCTTGTACAAAATGCACAATTAAAAAGAAAAGAAGGGAGTATGTTGAATAAAAGTATATGCAATCCTTAAACACAAGAAAACAGGAAATAAAAGATGACTCCCAATGTAAACAAGAAATGAACAATCAGAGCCTGTAGCCTCCGAATAACCTCACAACACAAGGAATTTTCTACAAAAACAACTAACTGGACATCAGAGAGAAGCAGGATGTGTCTTTTATTTGTAAATAAAATATTCTGGATTAATAAATAATAACCTTTCCTAATGTGAAAATTCAAATTGATGACATAAAGCAAAAAGTTACCAAGCAATTTGAGGCCACATAAGAACCACAGAAGCATTATACATGAATATTCTATTATTAAAAACATGTCCTTAAGAATTGTGTGTATCTATGTACTTTATGATAGCATCCTTCCTGAGAATTACTTTTGGATGCCACACACACACAGAGAGAATATAAGCATCCTATCTTACTGCATACCTGACCAGGTTGTGGACAGTCAACCATGAACCGAAGTAAACATCGGACATCATCGGAGACCAGTGAAGGAGATGCTGCTACTATTAGAAGTTCAATCACCACCAAGAGCTCGTCAACCAAAGCATTGACTTCGCCCACTGGTCTTCTTCCTCCAGTTAGGGGAACGGTATTTCCTGAATCCTTTTCAGGAACAGTCCAGTAACATCTTCTGCAGCCATCAAGAAGCATCTGAATGGCATTGGCATCTCGCATCACTGCAGACTCGGTGAAAACCATGTCAGCAAGTGATGATAGAAGCTTCTTTTGTATTCCATAACTACATAAACTCCAAAATTTTATATCAAGCAGCAGCGTGGTGAAGAGCTGCACTTTCAGCATGTGGTTGATTTTCTGAGATTGACAAAGTAAGACAACTGCTGCAACAAGTTCTTCATCACCTACACCATCATCTCTTCCAATTCCAAGTGAAGATAGAGTTTGGAGAAGATAATTTAGAACCTTAGAAATAACTTCAGGCCCTCTACAACGACCCAACTCCTCACTGTTCTTCGGATATTGAATAGCTGTGGATATAATTCGAAATATTGGAGCAGCGAGAGATGTAGTCGCCACTGACACAGAAAAATTCCCTTGATGTGGTTCAAGAGTATCCTCTTGTATATTACTTATTGCTAAGGGAAGCAAAGACAATGGGCCACCATAAGCCACAGCCCACAAAGCATCCACAGGTCGCATTCGTGTAGCAACATGGACTGGCCCAAGAACCTCAGCAGGACGTCGAAGCATTCCTGAAACATAATAAAGGAATCATAACGTGAATGGACAATAATGTAACATATTTTTAAACCGTGATGCATAAAAGAAATTTAATTGTGGTCTGGTGGTAAATATAAAGTAATCATTTTAACAAACTTGAGGTTGTAGCTTAAATACTGTCATATTTCGCACGTAAATATTTTCCAAGATCAGGTCATCTGTGATCCAACAAATAATTAGTGGTGTTGTAATTAAACATTGACAAGAAATGAAGAGAACCAACATTGGTCATGGAATCAGTTTGAATTTGGAATATTAAGAGTATTGGAAAAAGTCAAGTCTCGCATTGAAAACAGATAAGGTTTTAAAAGAGTTTAAAGTGAGTGAAATTCCTCACCTTAAAATTCGAATCATTATCACGATTTGAGTTATTATCACGATCTGTCACCTATGCATTTTCTTATTTTTCTTCCTTGTCATTTGTGTCTATTCCTAAGACTGCTGCTGAAGCTCTTATCATCCCGGGTGGAGACAGACTATGGTAGAAGGAATGTGTGCACTTCAAAGACATAGGACTTAGAACCTTGTTCCCCTTCCTATAGGGAAGTCAGTTCCTGGATGTCAAAGGATTTAAAATTAAAGTTGGTCCTGATGGTCATGTTGATCTACTTAAGGCAAGGCTAGTAGCTAAAGATGATTTCCAGGTATTTGGCTTGGATTATGGAGACACTTTTTCCCTGGTATCAATGGTATTTGTTCGCTTGTTCTCGTCGATGGTTGTTATTTGCCACTGGCCTCTTCACCGACTTGGTATTAATAATGCTTTCTTCAATAGTGATCTTGGTGAAGAAGTTTATATGGAGCAACCTAACATACTTTTTGCTCATAGGGGGGTCTTTAGAGCTAGTATGTAATCTATGAAAATCTCTATATCACCTTAAACAGTCTCCTAGACCATGGTTTAGTAGATTTAGCAGTTTTGTTCAGCAATTTGGTACGATTTAATGTGAAACTATCACACTCGTTTGCTGTCACCATTCAGCCACATGTTATATTTACTTGCTTGTGTATGTTGACAATATTGTCGTTGCAGAGAGTGACCATCATGGTATTGCTGGCTGATCATGGTCACCTTTTTCACAAAAAGATATTGGCAACCTTCAATATTTCTTAGGGATAAAGGTTGCACAATCTAATGATGGTGTTATAGATCTTGTAATTCAGTGTTGCTTTGGGTAAGCCTCCCCATTTTCAAAATTTGCCATTACAGAGCAAGGTTCCTACTATTACCTCCTACTTGTATTCACATTTCACAGACTGTAAATAAAGCATCTCATTCTTGAGTTTTCCTAACTCTATTTCAATCTGTTGCACGGGTTTTGTATTTGTTTCAATTTAATTATAGAAATTGTGGTGATTTAATAATTTGCTTTATAATTGTGTTGAAATGCTTAATTAGTATTGTTTCCATGGTATTATATGAGAATATATGGCAATGTATATAAATCGAGTTTACCTTTGCTTCACGAGTTTACCTAGAAAGAATTTGACAACCTAGCTTCTACTTAATCGTCAATTCAGTTAATATTCATTACAAACATTTTCCATTTTCAAAGCCATTGTTCTCTGCATAAAGATGAAGTTATACAGCCATCCATAAAGAAACTATTTTATTAGAAACGTTAACTACCCATTTTTATACTACCATAGATTCAACACGCTCTTCAATGCATGCACAACTAACTAAATTCCAAGTCTTAACTCCATACATGATTCTCAAAACCTGAATACTTGTTGAGTTATATATTGTTAAAATTAACAAGAAAGTTGGAATACACAGAACAGAAAAGATGAATTGCACCGGAAAGTATCCAAAGGACAGCCCTTGAGGAACTTAAAAACGTTCCAACCCAACAACAAAAATCAATCAAGCCTTTCCTCATTAGGTGAGGTAGGCTACATGAAACATTTGATACCATAAGCACTAGATGACTACATTACAACTCAGTTTTAAAAAGAAGTTCTAGTAGCATCACATAAATCTACAAACAAAACCTTTGGAAGATTATTATACAAAATTAACATAGACAAATCAGTAGCATAAAAATTTATCTATATTTATAAAATCAATGCCCATAAATTATCTGACCTGCGGCACCAGAAGGTGAAGCATCTGGACAGAAACGACCACTAAGCAAACTAGGATGATAGAGTAGGTGTATGAAACCTCCAATTTCTGCATCTAATAAAGCACTTTCCTCTGCCTTGTTCTGCATTTGGGCATTTGATGCAAGCCATGGTTGCCCAGCTGCATTGCCAAAAGAAGGCACTATATCCCCTCCTCTAGAAGCCAAGCGCCCCATCCTTTCTTGACCAATTGGTTCCTTGAATATATAAACAGGGCCCATCTCAGCAAACAAAGGGCACTGACGACGACGGCGTTGCAAACCAGCCATAGTGGGAGGAGGGTTAGTTCCTATGCAGCAAAATGAAAGGGGTTTGGAAATTTTAGGGAACTCAAAAGGACGACTTTCATATAGAGATCCATCTACATATAACCTAACTTCATTTTCTGCTTTCCCCATAGCTCCATGGTTGCCTATATGCTCAAGACCAATGAAGTACCAACACTGTGGTTTGAATGCATAAGTAAAATGCAACGCAGATCTCTTACCCTTTCCACTACCAATTTCAACAACCAAAAATTGAGCGTGAAAATAAGCCTCTATACCCAGATTATCAGAAGATAAAAAACTGAATAACCGTGGCATGTGTTCTGTCCCTTCACCAGCAAGTGCACTAGCTGCTGCAGCAGCTGACACAGCAGATGCCTTACCTGACTTGGCTGATGCAGCTGCAGCAATTGCAGCAGCAACTGTAGCTGTACTTAATGCATCAACAAATGATTCAATGTAGACCCAAGTTGCAAATGCATATCCGTCTGTAAATGGCCAGCGACTCTCACCTGGACCAAGCAAACCTGAACTTTCACCATCAAGCTCAAAAGTGCAAGCAGGCCCCATTGACTCCTTTTCATTTATTGCCTTCTCCATAGAAAGCATTAAGCGCGGAGCCCAAATTGTGGTAAGTGTTCTTGTAATGACTTGAAACCATTTACGAAGATCACTAACACTAAGAGAATGCCCAGCTAAGTATTGTATGCATCGGCACAAAGGAGTTCCATCCCACCTAATTTGCCCATTTAAGCCAACATCCACGGTAAAAATTTTGTCTGCTGTTCTTAACAGTACACTTAACAGACCAGCCGTTGAGCACATTGCCCTGTTTCTTGTACAAGCTCGTAATATGGCAAGTAGTCCCCTTACCATTCGTGTCCTTGGTGACATGACAGCATCGGAATCACCTACATAAGGTAGCCAAGGAATAAGTTCACCTGCTACAATCGCTGCACGGGAGTTTAGCATTACACTAGGAGGATTATTATCACCATCCTCTGAAAAACATTCAACACCACCCATTGTTGCAAGAAGCGAGTCTACGATTAAGAAAGACACGCTCTCCATTTCTTCACCACTCCCAAGAATTTCTACACCGCTTGCAATATTCTTCAGTTTCTCCATACCTTCGGGTTTCCCCATGATTGCAGAATCAACTAAATGCAGCAATTCCGCCGACGTATTTGGCATAGCATTTTTTTGCTTAGGTGTTTGTGGAGAATAACCAGTTGAACCAAAACCAACACCAAAATGTCCCCCTGACCCAGGGCTGTATGAAATATGATCATGCTGCATTGCGGGAACTGGCGAAGTACTACCCTCTGGTGAGTACATCCCAGATGAAATCTGAAATTTCTCTTCATTTCCACCAATGGAGTCCTGTACATTATCTGAACCAAGAGAGTGGATTGACTCCACATTCTCATTGTTCTTCTCTTGATCTTTCAACGATACTTGGTCAAACCGGTTGCCGTCCGTTACTGTTTTTCCCGACTCGATTTTATCAGCCTGTTCATCCTCAATGCCACTACCATCATTTACCTTTTCCTTCTGATGACTCTCATCTAATTGTCCTCCAACGCTATCTATCACTTCTTTATCATCCAATGCATCACCAGATATTTTTACCTCTTTTGGTTTTTCCTCTTCTTCCATTATACAATTTCCAAGAAAGTAAACAGATATTCATTCATAGTAAAATCCTCAATCCACCTACATGTAACAATAAAATTAATAATTTATCCACAACTTCAAAAACTAAAGAAATTACCAATATCAAGAGACTAGAATATATTAACATTTTCAAAAGAATTACGAGTTGTACAAGTACAACTATCCGGATTTTATCAAAAATAAAGTACAATTATCGGGACCGTTTGTTACGGATTATTAAAATAAAAACTTATTTTGATGCTCAATAATTTAGAGATTAATTTTTATAAAAAAAAAAAAAAAAAAAAAAAAACAGAAGTTATTTTGTGTTTGTTCACCAAAATGAAAATAACTTTTTTAAAATTAATCTATTATAGAAAATGATTTTTGAGATAAGCTACTCAAAAAAGTTTCTCATTTGTAACAACTTTTTAGATTATTTTGTAAGAATCCATGAATGTAACAAACTTATGAAAACTTTCAAAAGTGACTATTTAAAAAAAAAAATATTATGATTTTTTTTTACAAAGTAAGTTGTAACCTATGAAGCACCGACACATGACATAACACTGACACATATATGCCTTATATGCCTTCTATCAGAAGTGTCATGTAACAAACAGGCTCTAACTACATTAACCATAAATAAATAAATAAATAAATAAATAAATAAATAAATAAATAAATCAAAATTACAGTAAAAGAATAACATTACATTGATGCATGTATTTATTCAAATTCTGAACAAATAAAAAATAAATAAAAATGTGCCATCTGATAAAACACCTGAAAAATTCTTCAACATAGTTCGAAATCACAAAATCACCTCACAGAAGCTTCAACAGATCAAATCGACACTCGCATTTTGAGAATTTTCATGATCAACGCAGCAAAGAAGCTTTCGCCGCATAAGAAAAATGCGCGCATTTCATGCAATGAAAGAGAAATTAAACACAGTGAGAAGAAAATGGTTGAAAATGATACCTTTGTTGGGAAGATTCAAGCGTCGATTCACGTTCGATCGGGAGAAGATTTGATGTGTGAGAGAGAGGAGAGAGAGAAAGATGGTGAGTGAATGTGAGAGAGTGAGGGAAAACGAATTAGGCGCGAGAAGGAGGGTAGAATTGGAATTTTGTGAATTATAACTAACTCGTTATTTACCGCTACCGCTTCTGTGGTTATTGCTTAGTCAAAATTTGAAACTATGAGAAACTCATGGTTAGGTGAATTTGAATTCATGTTTCTTTAGCTTAGACAAATGGCAAAGTTAATCACCATATGATTCAACTCCCTTTTTGAAAAATTAAAATATGAATTTCAGGATTAATTTTTCTATGAAAAGTTTAATTAATGCAAATTTAGAGGAGAAATTTAATTGTTGAAATGATTAAACTTTCGCAACATATTGGATGGTTAGTACGGTTTAAATATTGGGTTTAATGATGGTGGGTTAACGGTCCAAAATAATTTTGCACACACAATCAATCAAATTGGTTAAACGTGTGAAGGAGTATGAAATACATTCTTCATACGTGTGAAGGAGTATAATTTGAACACTTGAAGTTATGAATATTTTTAAACATAATTTGGATGATTAATGGATGTGTGTATATTTGAACATCAAAAAATTGTTGTTACTAATGTTCAAAATTGTAGTTAATAGTATTATGTAAATGGTTGTGAGTTGTAATGTAACGCCCACTTTTAATAATTGTTATTTGAATTGATTTATTAGAATATTATGTGAAATATTATTAATATATGTTATATTGGTGAAATATATGTTAATAGTTATTAAATAGGTATTTTTCTAAGTGGGGGAGAAATATTATTATTAGTAGAAATAATTAATTATTAAGGGAAAGAGTAGGATTGTGGTGATAAGAGCAATTAGGGAAAGAATAAAATCAGTAAGTGGGAAAGAAAAACATAACGCGTACAACTGAGAAAAGAGGAGAGAAAGCAGAGAAGTCAGAGAGAACCTTAATTGGACGAAGAACGCGGCTGTTGGAATTCAGAAAACTAATCTAAGGTAAGGGTGGGATTCCTTTCACTAATAATATGTATAATTCTGATTTTTGATGATTGTGGTGTTTTGGTATTAGGGTTAGAAGGTTTTAGGTTAAATTGCTATAATATGATGAATTGTGTTGTTGATGCACGTTTCTATGTTATTTGATTTCTATACTGCCTAATTGAACCTGAAAACTTCTGTTGAAACGTATTTTGGGTAATCAGGGATTGAAAAATTGGGACTTTCGATTGAAACGTCGGTGTCAGAATGTTCTACAGACAAGTGATTCTGTGAGGTTTGGGAAATCGATTTTTTTAAGGGGTGGAAAATTGAATATTTCTGTAGATTATGATAGAGGGAAATGTCAGGAGCGTGTAGGCGAAAACGGCACTGAAATCCGCTTAACGGTTTGAATTTTATGCGCAAAATGGTGAAAACGAAAAAGACGAAGAAAAAGCTGTGCTGTCAGTCGAGCACGGCCGTGCCGTGCATGGCACGGGCCGTGCCAACGTTCTGTTCCTTCGTGCTGACAGAATTTCTGTTTCTGCTTTTTTTGTGCTTTTCCACCCATTTCTGTTTTGAATTGGCTTTTGACGTAAACATGAAAGTTGTAGACAATTAAGTTAGCTTTATAATGGCTTTGGTTTGGAGTGGAAAAGATTTGTAGATTTTGAGTTATGATAAAAATAGTCCAGATGGGTCTTCAGAAAACTTTAAGAAAACTTAGCATAACTAATCCCAAGTTAGTCCAAAAACTTATGGTTGGTTTCCCAACTTCAAACTCAAGTGTTAGGGATTTAGTTGAGATGTTTTATGGGTATTTGACTTATGTTCTATTGATCAAAACTTAATTGCTTTTGAATGATGTTTTGAACTTTGAGATGAATGTAAGTGATTTTATATATATGCTATGTTGTTGATTCCCGTTGTTGACGTTGTTGTATCATCTAATGTCAAAGTTGGGGAGGGTGTCATAATTGTTGTAGGCACATATTGTAACACCCCGTTTTCCCAACGTAAAAATTTCTTAAATAAAATCAGAGTTTTTCATCATAAAACGGAATGTCACATTTCTTAAAAAACGTAAATGGAATAATAATTTATCCTTCAAAAATATAACAACATAATCTTTAAAACTTCGCAGCGGAATAGTTTGACAACTTAAATAATCTTTGGCACAAGGGCCTCAATATAAATTTTCATAAAACTTAGTTCAACATCAATTCTTGAAAGATTCATAAAGTAATACGTAAGGAACAGAAAGTAAAGACATAATCCCATCCCGTTACGTATCAGAGCACCTAAGACACACTTGTGAGGAGTCCACTCACGACCGCAACTAATCCTGGTTACCTGCAAGTTACCCATACGAAGAGCAACATTTCCAAGCAGAGGGGTGAGATTTCTCAAACAATAATATTAAACATATAAATCATATAAAGTACATTCAACAACTTAAACATCTTATAATTCATTAATCATATCTAACAACTTAAACTTCCTTAACTAGTATCATTAATCTTCCTACTTTAGTCATAAACTATCATAACACTAATCATAAACATCTTCATATATCATCAATTACTAATCTTAAACATTATTATATAACATCAAATAATAGTCACCAACAATCATCACATAGCATCAATATCAATCATAAGCATCAACATGTAATTCACATAACATCTTATCATAAATCATATAACATCATAATCAATCATCAACATAAACATCATAATCATTCATCTTCATTCATCATAGCACTTCATTAATAACTTATCAACGTGACGTCTTGACATCTAAACAACTCGACAACTCGACAACTTGACAACTCGACAACTTCACAACTTGACAACTCGACAACTTGACATCTTAAATCATCTTAAAACTTCTTGATATGCAAATGCATGTGGTACCAATCAACAACATAAATGAGCGTAATTAGGCTCTTCAACATGTGAGCATAAAGCTGTCGGGCTTAAAGCCCCCAACGTAGTTTGAGCACAAAGGCTGCCGGGCCTAAAGCCCCCAACTTTAATGAGCACAAGGCTGCCGGGCCTAAAGCCCCCAACTTTAATGAGCACAAAGGCTGCCGGGCCTAAAGCCCCCAACTTTAATGAGCACAAGGCTGCCGGGCCTCAAGCCCCCAACTTTAATGAGTATGCAATGGACTCAATCTTCCTACAACTTGACAACTTAAACAATATCATGAACATCTATGACATCCTAACATCTTGACAACATATGGATCACATAAATAATTCATGTCATATCATAATATAACAATATCAAATGATAATAAACAACATCTTAAAACATCATATTCATCAATCATAAACAACTTCATATAACATCGTATTTAAACATCGACAATAATTCACTATGTATCTTTGTAAAAACATAATAAATTATCCACAACATATTTTCATGTCAAACCAAAGCTACTGGAAAGATATCACAAATATCAACAACTTTCATGTTTAGAACAAAGATCAATTCAAAACAGAAACATATGAACAAAACGCAAAAACATGAAACAGAGAATGTTGTCACCGTACAATTTCGCTAAGACCTCCCTGTAGTATTTTAATCATAACTCAAAGACCAAACATTATTTTCATGTAAAACCAAAGCCACTAGAAAGATAACAAAATTATCTAAAACTTTCATGTTTACGCCTAAGACCAATTCTGTACCGATCAATACCAGTTTTTATTTTAAATTCGGAAAAGTTGTGCTGAAAGTCCATAAAAATTCACTGTGACCTACATGCAGTAATTTGACCATAACTCAAGCTCTATAAATCCTATTGACGTGAGACCAACGTCATTAGAAAGCTAACATCCATACCTACAACTTTCGTGTTTACACCTAAACCCAGTTCGGAACTTAAACTTGTCAAACTGAGACAATAAAAACGCGTTTTGCACATTGACAGCAAAATCGCAGTTCAGCTGCGATTTCGCTTTGGGGAAATCTTTTCCACTTCTTATTCGATCCAATACTCTCCAAACTTGACCCTAATCATTACCCTATGATTGCCCTATCATTAGAACACTAATTATTCATCAACTTACTGTATGCAAATTCAAAGGATTCTCAAATCTATTAACAACCTATTACAATTATTAAACCCTAATTCTTAAACTCACCAACATCTCATCCAATTTCATGGTTTTAACCTCAAAACTACATCCAATAATCATCCTATGGGTTATCTAAGGACTGTATACAATTTCTACATCAATTCAACAAGTTTTCATCATCTAATCATCAAATCTCTCTCAAAACCCTAATTCTCAAATTCTCACAAACTTTCCCCAACTTGTTAGATGCAATCTAATGATTTAACAACTTAATATTAATGCAAGATAGTCTCACCCTCACCTTAGATTAATTCCTGAATCAGCGGCAGCGTTCTTCTTTCCTAAGGTCTTCTCATCTTCTCTTGACTTTTCTCTCCTCTTCTCTTCTTTCTTGTTCTCCTCTTTTCCAAAAAGCGGTTTCCGGTAAACTCTTTCTAACCTAAGCTTCTCTATTTATAATACTAAACGCTCTTCCTAAATCTATTTTGGCCCAACAACTTATTCTTCTTTCTATTCTAACCCCCTTCTTATTTCTCTTACACCTCAAAACTACTCTATTCCTCATAATCTTATTTATTTCTAAATTAAATATATCTCTCCCCCACTTAATAATAATAATACACCAATAACAAATATATCTCTAACAAATAACAAATATATTTCTACACCAAATAACAAATATATCTATAACAAATAACAAATATATTTCTACACCAAATAACAAATATATCTATAACAAATAACAAATATATTTCTACACCAAATAAC
This sequence comes from Medicago sativa, assembly GCF_051527215.1. Taxonomy (NCBI): domain Eukaryota; kingdom Viridiplantae; phylum Streptophyta; class Magnoliopsida; order Fabales; family Fabaceae; genus Medicago; species Medicago sativa. Next base: position 28,031,283 of record NC_140756.1, on the reverse strand, counting down.
AATTATATTATGCTAGTAAATACCAACATATAACATAAGAAAATATCACATAAATCATGTAAATCATACCAATCATATAAATATATTCTAAAACTAATTAAAATAATTAAATAAAAAGGAGGGCGTTACACATATGTTGTTGTTGTAGTCGTTGTTGGAGTTGTATGTTGATATACACTAGTTGAGTCCATTGCATTTAGAGTTGTGTTGTTGCATAGTTAGCGATGGGGGCTTAATGCCTGACAGGTCCTTTATGACCTTAGCGATGGGGGCTTAATGCCTGACAGGTCCTTTATGACCTTAGCGATGGGGGCTTAATGCCCGACAGGTCCAATCATGACCTTAGCGAAGGGGGCTTAATGCCCTGGTGGTACCACATGCATAATGAAGTTGTCTAAGTTGTTGTTGAGTTTGTCTAAGTTGTTGTTGAGTTTGTCTAAGTTGTTGTTGAAGTTGTAGTCGCACTGTTCAGTTGTTGTCGTTGTTGTTGCATGGTCGAGTTGTTGGTGTCGTGGTTGATAACGAAATTGTTGTTGTTGCTGTTCTTGTTGCTGAAGATGATTATGTTGATGCTGTATGTATTCTTTTATAAACATTTCAATGATGCTTGTTGTGATATGTTGTATTTTCATTAATTTGATGAATTATATATTATTATTATTGGATAAGTTTCTCACCCCTTCTGCGTATATGTTGTCTCGACCGTGGGTAATGTGCAGGTAATAAAGACTAGCTGTGTTCGTGAGTAGACTCCTCACATCGTGTCGTCTAGGATGCTCTGATACGTAACGGGATGGGGATTGTCTGATGCTTGTTTTCCTTGTTACGTATTTTATTTAATAAATGTTGAACATTTTATGAAGACTATTTGAGATGTTAAGTTGTGGCCTTTTATGCCAAAGATTTTATGTGACGTTGCGAACTAAATTTCCGCTACATTTGATTATTGAATTTTATAAAGACAGGTTGCTTAAATAAATAGTATTTCCTATTATTATATTTGTTGTTAAATGATGTATTGATGTATGTGATGCTCCGTTATGTTGATAAACTCTGATAATTTTTAATGAAATTTTTAAGTCGGGAAAACGGGGTGTTACATGTAACACAATATTATATTCATTAACACAACTCTTATTTTTATATGATTGTAAAAACAAAAAAGTTGAATTTAGGCGACGTTTACTCAATGAGTGTCTTAAATATTGGTTTACTACGAATTTATGCATAAACTTTGAAGAATTAGTTTATTTTCAAATAATTTTATTGAAGTTGTTTGTGTTAAATGAGATTGGATCTCACTTTCAGAAGTCAACTCATAAGATAGGTTGTTTACCATATATATATACATCCAACAATCCGATAATCTAAACTCATTCTACAACAACACTTCTAACTTCGTCTTCAACTCTAACAACTTCTTTAGAGACATGTAGTACGAAGCCATCAAAATCCGTTCTGCTCAAGGGATTAAGTCTATTGCTAACTCAACTTTCCTCTCCAGATACAATTCATATACACTAGAGAAAACTTCAAGAAATTGTCTAGCTCCTTCGTTGTTAACTTAACTTGGCTAAACGAGTTAGTGTTTAATCATCAAGATTTATATTAAAACGTTGTTCATAGTAAACAAGTTAGTATTTTCTCATAGTAGACAAGTTAGTATCATCCAAATTTCTTAACAAGGTCTCTAAAATGACTCCATAATATTTTATAAATACTGAATTATCGGGTTCAATCGAATTTAACACATAATTCTTTTACAACGACCAGCCAAGTCATGCAATTCAACTAGCTATTTTGGTGGCCCACTTGAGTTTTTTTTCTGGCTCCGCCTCGGCCAATAATTCAGTACCTTTACCGAGTTGATTACAGAGCCAGTTTTTAAACGGAATATTAGATTCATTCCTCGTTTGTGTCCATCTCAAATATTCTACAACAATTGAATTATGAACATAGCACCCAACAACTACAACAATTGCAAACAATATTCAATTACTAAAAAGATTAAGCAAGCACAGAACATAAACTTTAAGAATACAAGTTATGCTTATGTTTATCTATGTATAACTTAAGTATTTAGGACGTATATGTTTATCTATTCTACCTTAGTTGTGTAAGTCGTCCGGTGAAATTATGATTTTGCACAATAATGTAATAAAAAACAAAATTAAAGGACTGTATCCATCCTAATATACGTTCCCTTCTGATTGATAACTAGGATTTACAATATACAAGATCATGTATTTGCTGTCATCAATCACAAATACAAGATCTGCTGGTTTCATGTATTTTATACTTTTTAAACAAAAGACTGTATCTATAATCTACAATATAAATATTTGTGAACTGCTTAACATAACAAAGTACACAGAAGCAAAAAAGAATCATCATAAACATGATTTCAAATTGTTTCCTCAGAATACAATAATCACTGAAAATGAAAACTTCCATCCAGTTGGTGGATTTATCTAAATGTCTTGGTCTGATTTAAAAACAGTAGTCATGTAATCATATCTTCACCTGTTTGAGAGTATTCTCTACTAGCCTGATATATTGAACTTTGGTATATCAGGATAGAATGTAAACATGCTCATGAGAATACAAAAATAGAGTAGAGTAATCTATATCAATAAATTATAGCCTGCATGCTACCAATTAGTGCTAAATTAGAACTATAGTTAAATCTCAGATTGTTATAGATATTACATGTCTTAACTACTAAAATAATCTGGATTCGAATTCTTCCTATTAACGAAACAAGGTTTCAAGGTTTCAAGCTTAAGTTTTGCTTAACTAATGAAATCAATGCAGGTAGAAGTAGAGACTATGGTATTGAAATGGAAGATGCCATGGTCCAAAATCAAATATGCACATAAATAATGATCAGCACATCAAAAATTGCAAGTCTGCAAATCAGAAAATTGTTACATAGATACTAATCTTATTCTCTTTGTCCAAACCTGGTACATGTTGAAAGAGTGAATGTAGAGCAGATAAGCTGTCTCACTTGTCACGACCCAGGAGAATAGTATAGCAAAACAGTCTAATCACTTTTTACATAAGAAATCCTACCAATGATTAGTTAAGCTCTATTTATTATTAAGTCTCATGGAACCAAAGTTTGAAATACATTCTATAACTAATTCTATAACTACTGTTTAATGTTAATCAATATGTTAATCATATATTAGATAAGTTGTATGCACAAACTTTAGTATCTTTGACATATGAAGAGAATAGGAATTAATCAATCCAAGTGAGGAATTGAACAATACTGTATGGTTCACTGCAGGCACTAGAGATGTTTCCCAAAATAAGAGTAACTATAAGTTACAGAGAAGTCGAAGGGTAAAAAAACAACTTATCTAATACTCTTTCAGCATGTACCCGGATATAATCCCTTGATAAAATGCATGCACAATCACACATGATTTAATCCAACAGAATACATAAACATAGTAGAGTAAATAGACAATTTATATCAATCAATTATCTTGCACTTGCTACCAAGAACAAATAGGTTATACATCTCATTTCTCCATACAAATAAATGTTAAATAACAAAGTCACGGTGTTATGGAGTATAGAACCTCAAAATTAGAAAACCTGTTCAGCTGACATGCATACAAAACATGCAATTACTAAATAACTTAATAACGCTCTTGATAAAAAAATCTAATAACAATGTTCATGAATCTCTAGCTGAATAACTTACAGATTAGACTATTCCTACTTATAAATTGCAATGTGCGAACTAAATGACTTATCTTTCGCTTCCATTCTCTCAATCCTTTGGGTACTTACATCCAACCAGCCTAGCTCAAAATCTCTTTTTCCATAAAGAATACATGGTTCTTGTTCCCCACTGAGATACCATCACTAGAGATAAGAGGACAAGTTAAGGGTCCAACAACAGAGAATTTAGTCCACGATGCCTTGACACCGAGTTCACCCAAAACCCAAATGTGAAAATAAGGCGTCTTGTCATAACAAGTGATGTAAGAAAGAGACCCATTTAACTCCACTAATTCCCTTTTCATCAATTCATATTTTATATCAGGGTTAGCAGGGAAGGGTGTTTCAATGAATGTCTCACTGCTAAAGTCAAACGACACAATATCACAATATTATCTCCTTTGACCATCAACCAATGGCAAAATCCATTCATGTTTACCAGAGACACAAAACCTGGGTAAAAATCAGGCATATCATCAACCCCATCAAGTTTCCTCCAATAATTACTTTTGAGACTATAAATCTCCCAGAAAGGCTCAACTTCAAAGCAATCAACCACCCGAATCACCTTAAAATCATCTCTAACACAATCATAACCAAATCCACAAGGAGGAAGATTAGTCTCGATGTTTCCATGTGGTTGAATGCTAGGAGGAAGGACCTTAAATTCCGCGGAAAAAGGATTCCACAAAACAATTTTATATAGTGTCAAGGCCTCTATAGAGACAAAGAGTGCCGTTAAGAGAAGCAGAACCCAAAATGTGAATACTAAGAGGAAAAGGAATGCGAAAAGGAATGCAAATGTCATCATCCACTTGAAAAGGAGGAGGTCAATCTAAACTGACCCTTTTCTCAAACTTTTCACCTGAAAGGATGTAAAGTGATTCCTGACTGAGAAAACCCGATGACTTTTTCTTTAGTAGGAGACGAGTTTCTTCGTTGTCGTCATCGTGATGTTTGGGTATGAAGAAATTGGTACCAAACATGTACATGAAATTAGGGTTTTGGAATAAAAGAGACCATGATTTTTGAGCACAAGTGAAGCGAGTGAGAGATTTGATAGGCAATTTTGAGAGAATGGAAAAAGCAATGTCGTCGTGTATGTGACTACTTTGAGAAGTATTACTAACCTTTGTCGTCTCTGTTGTTGAAGCAGCAGCCGCCATGAATGAGGTGAAGACTGAAGAGTAAAGCAGCTCGGTGAAGGGAGTGAAAGAACACAGCGCTGAGTGAGAGAGGGAGATATTCAACACTTTTTCACTACTTTTTTTTAAGAAATTTTTTATCGATGGTTTACGCCTGTAATTTGGACAAGTTTCGGTTTATCCTCTTGTAAAAAAAATTAGATTCCAACCTGTAAAATAAGATTCTTTGATTTTAGACCCTAACCCATGTGACGTACAGAATTGCTGACGTGGCGAGCTGACTGACATGCTGACTGTGCATATCTGATTATGTGGCGTGCTGACTGTATAATTAATTTTGTTTTTCATATTTTTTAAAGCTACACATGGCATTTGTGCCTATTTTTAAAAAAAAAAATAAAAAAAAATCAGGATTTTTTTTATTACGAAAAATATTTTCCAAGTTTTTTAGAAATTTTGAAATATATATTTTTCGAAAATTCCAAAATTTATAATTTATGAAAAATATATATTTCAAATTTTTTTAATTTTCCATAATTTTTTAAAATTATTTTCAAAAATTTTGGAATATTTTTTAATATTTAAAAATTGAAGATAAAAAAAAACTGGAAATTTTTTTAATATTTAAATTTATTCTTATCTATTTGGGGACATTTTTGAAAAGAAACGGTCAATCCGAAAGATCTGAAATGGGTTGTTTTCTTTATATATATATATATATATATATATATATATATATATATATTTCCAAAAAAATTCCTAAACTTACTATATTTTGAAACTTTTAAAAAAATTTAAAAATTATTCGAAAAAAATAATATAAGCTAATTTTTGAATGTTGGTAAAAAAAATTAATATTTTTTCTGAATTTTTTATTTTTTGAAAAAATCCAATTTTTTTTTGTTTTAATTTTTTTCTTATTTTCAATTTGAAAATTAATTTTCAGTATTTTTATCTTTTTAAAAATAATTTTTTAAACCATTACACACATGTCAGGTTTTAAAAAAATAAAAATTAAAATAACTACACAGTGGTGTGCCACGTCAATGTCCATTACACACGTGTCAGGTTTTAAAAAAATAAAATAATTACACAGTGGCGTGCCACGTCAGCGTCTCGATGGGGTCAGGGGTGTTTTGTGGAGAATCTTTATATTATAGGGTTGGAATCTAAACTTTTTTTACAGGAGACAAACCGAAACTCATCCAAATTACGGGGGTAAAGACATATTAACCCTTTTATAAATTATAACCGGGTTAATTACATAAAAGATATTGGTTAAAGTGTTAAAATTAGTAAGTTTGTATTAAAAGTGGTGTACTTATTAAGAAGACAGGTCAAAATTTATATTTTCAAAGCAAAGTTTCTATAAAAGGATTCTTTAATCCTTATGATACTGGTTAGCAAGACCCTTAAATAAATATTCCCTCCGTCCCTATATCTAAACACGCATTTGACTTTATTTTTGTCCCTAAATGTAAACCCTTTTTCAAATTACTAGATGCATTTATTATTTTTTTTCCTAAACATACCCTAATTAATACTACTAACTTATCTTGAAATATGAAACGTCAAATTTAATACACATACAAACAAAGGATAATTTGGTAACATTAACATACAAAATAGACACATTAATTACATACAGGGATGGAGGGAGTAGTTGATATGTCCACATTAGTTTAGCTCAGCGGACAAAAACATTGCATATCATTTGAAAAGGTCAAGGTTCGATCTTCGTGTAACACCCCGTTTTTCCAACGTAAAAATTTCATAACAATTATCAGAGTTTTTTTATCACAAAACGGAATGTCACATTTCTTAAAAATCATAAATGGAATAAATTAATATTTATCCTTCGAAATTCAATCAACAATTAATTAATACTTTGCAGCGGAATTATTCATCATCTAAAATAGTCTTTGGCACGAAGGCTTCATCATAAAAGTCTCATAAATAGTCTAAAACATAATAATTAGTTCAAATCCAACAACTTCATTATAAATCTCTTAAAACAATACGTAAGGAACATAAAACAATGTCAAAATTCCCATCCCGTTACGTATCAGAGCACCTAAGACACACTTGTGAGGAGTCCACTCACGACCGCAACTAATCTTGGTTACCTGCAAGTTACCCATATGAAGAGCAACATTTTCAAGCAGAAGGGGTGAGATTTCTCAAACAATAATATTAAGCTCATAAATCATAAATTACATTTAACAATATAAACATCTTATAATTTAACAATTATAATCAAATACATAGACATCATCATTTCATCTTAGCAATATATCATCATATAGCAGTCACAATCATCGTCACATATCATCATACTAAAAGGCATCACAAAGTAATTCGTTAAAACATCACAACTTAACAACTTGACTTAACAATACATCTAGACTCGACTATGCAACTCTTAACGTCTTAAACCATCTTTGATCATCATGAAAATGCAAATGCATGTGGTACCAATCTAGGGCATAATCCCTCATCGTCGTTGAGCAAAAGCTCCTAGGGCATACGCCCTCATCGTTGTTGAGCAAAAGCTCATAGGGCATAAGCCCTCATCGTCGTTAAGCATAAATATACTCCTAGGGCATAAGCCCTCATCGTCGTTGAGCAAAAGCTCCTAAGGCATAAGCCCTCATCGTCGTTGAGCAAAAGCTCCTAGGGCATAAACCCTCATCGTCGTTGAGCAAAAGCTCCTAGGGCATAAGCCCTCGTCGTCGTTGAGCAAAAGCTCTTAGGGCATAAGCCCTCATCTTTAAATGAGTATGCATGGACTCGACATCTTACGTCTTAGAAACTTCATGAACATCTTACAACTCTTTGACTTAGACTGACATTTACATATTAAATAAGATCAACGGCAACATATGCAGCACTTATAAAGTCATTTCATATCAGCATCATAACATAACAGTATCAAATGATAATAATAGCATCTTAAGCATCACATCAACATAAGCATCATAAATAACACATATAGTGCATATATAACAATCGCACATCACTAATATTCTTAGTCGTCTTATAACAACTTCACAGATCATCATTATTATTATATTCAAACATCAACAATTCATCATATAACATCGTATTCAAACATCAACAATTCATCATATATCATCGTATTCAAGTATCAACAATTCATCATGCATCTTTGTAAGAACATAAATAATCATGCACAACAAAGATCAATTCAAAACAGAAACATACGAACAAAACGCAAAAACATGAAACCGAGAATGCTGTCACTGTGCAATTTCGCTAAGACCTCCTTGTAGTATTTTCATCATAACTCAAAGACCAAACATCATTTTTACGTCAAACCAAAGCCACTGAAAAGCTAACAAAATGATCTAAAACTTTCATGTTTACACCTAAGACCAATTCTGTACCGATCAATACCAGTTTTCATTTTAAATTTGGAAAAGTTTGTGCTGAAAGTCCATAAAAATTCACTGTGACCTACGTACAGTAATTTGACCATAACTCAAGTTCTATAAATCCTTTTGAAGTCAAACCAACGGCATTAGAAAGCTAACATCCATACCAACAACTTTCGTGTTTACACCTAAAGCCAATTCAAAACTGAAATGTGTGAAAAAGATGCAAAAACATAAAACATAGAATGCTGTCAGAGATAGCTCTCGGGAAAACTCCATTTTTCATCCCAAAATCCCAATTTTGAATCCCTTAAGCCCAAATTTGGTCCCAAAGTTTGTTTATACGTTTCTAAACATGAAAAGACACCCAAATCAATATAAAACTTGAACTAAAACACCCTTTCAACAAAAATCACCATTTGACCCATTTTTCATGAAAACCTTCAAGAACAACATAAATTCACTTCAAGCTCTATGATTATGATTACCCATGGATTATCTAAGGTATGTACATAATTTCTACATCAATCTAACAACTTCTCATCATCTAATCATCAATTCTCTCTCAGAACCCTAATTCGCAAATTCTCATAAACTAATCCTAGAACATGTTAATTGCAAATTCAGAATTACAGACTTAATTTTACCGAATGATAGCCTCACCCTTACCTTAGAATTATCGATTGGCAGTCCTTCTCTTGGTTCTTCTCTCCTCTTGTTCTCTTCTCTCTAAACCTTGTTTTCTCCAAATCCTTGTTTTTTTTGCATATGTTAGTCTTTCAACCTAATATCTCCTCTATTTATAATACTAACTTCTCTTCTTAAATCTAATTAGGCCCAATAACTTTCTTCTTTCTATTTCAGCCCCCAAATCTACTTATTCTAATAATTATATTTCTCCACTAAATATATTCTTCCACTAAATATATACAATAGGGGCTACTAATAAATATATTTCTACACCAGATAACATATATATTTCCACATAAAATAACAAATATATTTCTACACCAAATAATATATATATATATATATATATATATATATATATATATATATTTTCACACAAAATAACAAATATATTTCTACACCAAATAACATATATATTTCCACACAAAATAACAAATATATTTCTACACCAAATAACATATATATTATACTAGTAAATACTAGCGTATAACATAACAAAATATCACTCATCAAAATAAGTCGACTAAATTATCAAAAGACATCTAATCTCAATAAAATAATAAATAATAAAAGTAGGGCGTTACACTCCGCACATTCCATTTTTCCACATTTTTAAAATGTGCAAGCTTCAGTCGATCGGCTACTTGAACAAAAATATATAAATAAATAAATATTCAATATAAAGATGATTTTAAGGTGATTCGGAAGGTTTATTATCCCTTAGAGGTGATTGGGTTTATTTGTCGGACAAGGATGATGCTTTTTGGGAGAGAGATGTGCACGAGCTGGATTTGAATGATAGTTTTTGGGAGGAAAAAAAAGCTCATAGTCAACTTGTATGACCCTTTCTAGGAGATTTATAGCCTCAAAAGTAATTCTTGGTGGAAACTCGATGGGGTTGATATGCCTGTTTCTTGCCCAGGTTCTCTCGTGAACATGAATGGATTTTGCCATTGGTTGTTGACTGAAGGACCTGTTATGGTGCCGTTTGACTTTAGAAAAGAAACATTCCTTGCAACTCCATTACCCTCTAACACAGATATAAAATATAAACGGATGAAAATGGGATTGGTGGAGTTAAATGGGTCTCTTTCTTACATCACTAATTATGATAGGACGCCTGATTTTCACATTTGGGTTTTGGGTAAACTTGGTGTCAAGGAATCGTGGATTAAATTTTTTTTGTTTTCGGACCCTTAACTTGTCCTCTTATCTCTGGTATGTCAGTAAGGAACGAGAATTGTATATTCTTCAAGGAAAAAGATTTTGAGCTAGGCTGGTTTGATTTAAATACCCAAAGGATTGAGAAAATTGAAGCCAAAGAAGAGTCATCTTGTTTGCACATTGCAATTTATAAGGAAAACCTTCTTCCTTTCGGAGGAATAGTCTAATCTCTAAGTTTTTCAGCTTGAGATTCATGAACATTGTTATTTAATTTAGTAAAGAACCGCCTTTTAATGTTGGAAAGATATTGTTCTTAAAAAAAATGTTGGAAAGATATTTAACTTACAAAAAATATTTCCTACTTATTTATGCTTTCAAATGTTGTCTTAGATTTTTCAATATAGATTCAGAAAAGTAATAGATAAATAAGTGTGGCAATTTTATAAAATTATTTTAGAACTGGTGAAATAAAATATATAATGAGAGTAGTTGGTGACTATCTAAAAGTGTAGCAGTTGTTCTAGAAGAATGTATTTTAAATTTTAATAGACTGGACCCGTAATGCAAATATGCAATCCATAGTCAACTCCAGCCATTGAATGTAATCCTTTGATACAATGTGGAAGGAATACTAGGTGTGGACCTCTCCCTCGACTATCGTTGCATCACATAGGGAAGCATCGACCGACATATCATCATTGTCAAACTCGTCCAATTTGTTCAAGTCATAACAAACTTGTCCAACCAAATTCTCTTGTAGTTGTAGGTCTATTGATGCATATTCAATGTCAGGAAATTGAACCGAGCATTTCCCATCAGTTTTTCTGAACCTCTTAACGAAGTTTGCAACTAATATATTCGCTTGTTGTTTAAGATTCATGTAAATTCTGATAGAGGCCAATAAATTTGTAATGGAAACACATTTCCATAACTGCTCATGTTTGGATTGAATTTGATGGGAGGAACGAGTACCACGAGAAGGCTATTCATGTCAACGATAAAGAGAACAACTGTAACTTGTGAAACTCGTTCTGCTTCCCCTCACTGCATTGCGATGAATCTACATTATGCTCCATAGTCGATTTTTCATCTTCCTCCGAGAAGGTAGCAAAGTCAAGAGTTTTATAACCGTTGGACATAGGCACCAATCTGTCGGACCCATTCTGGATATGGCTTCATATACACTTACTTATCGATGGGTTTCAATTGTATCCTAAAGTACCTCTTGATTGATTGTATCGGCTATGAGGTTGGAGTTCAATAGTTGATCTCATGGAGGTCTTGATTGACTCATCCCGCTTAACTCGTTGAAAAAATGGGTGGGCAGGAACGGACCGGACCGGGCTGGCCCACCAACTAGTTGTTTTTATTTTTTTATTCTATGAGTTGGACAAAGTTAAAGTGAAGTGGCTCAATAACTCGTCATAATCCAATTCAATAAAAAAAAAACTATTACTTAAATAAATTTAGGATTTATTTAACAATGATATATATATATATATATATATATATATATATATATATATCGTAAGCGGTGAGACACTGAGAAAGAATTTTTATCACTGAGACTGAAGAGTGCACCGTTGCCACTTTGCTTCCTATAGGATTCGTTGTTGCCTCCTCTGCACCCCCTTTGGTTCTTGGTTTTATTTTGGGATTTGTTTTATATTGGCATAATGGTTTTAGTTTGAGACTTGTTTAATGTCATTGAATTTATAATGCCAGCGTTGATGTTGTCTTTCTTAATTATGTTGATGGTGTTTGATGTACCACGTAAGCTTGTTTTAACACAATTTTTTTTAAATAACATCAACATAATTTTTATAATGATTCACATAATGGTTTTGGTTTGAGATTTGTTTAATCTCATTGAATTTATAATGGCAGCATTGATAATCAACATTTGAGGTCGTATCAGTGCTCTCTCCATCTCCATCAACGATTAGTATTTTCAAACCTTGTTTTGAAGTGACTCTGGAAATTGCAACGTACAACTGACCATAGTATTCTACTGGTACTAATTATTATCCATTGTAGTCATAAAATGCAATTATTGCGAATTGATTTGTATTGCTCTCATACCTGAAATTTCGAGTAGCAATCAATGTATTTTTAATAGTAAAGGAATTACATATAGGCATATTCACTCGCGTGTATACATAGAAAATTTATACATGGAAAATTTTTCTATTAAAAGTAACTCTTATTAAATGCAATTACTACCTATTTATTGCCGTCATAAAAGCAATTAATGCAAATTAAATGTATTTTTCTAAGAAAGTTCTTTGTTAATATGATCATTGCAGTCATGAATGCATTCAATACGTACTAATTGGCAGAGCAATTAGTGCATTCTGCATAAAAGCTATTAAAACCAATTCTTATTCGAAGAAAGTTTTTCTATTAAAAGTAACTCTTATTAAATGCAATTACTACCTATTTATTGCCTCCATAAAAGCAATTAGTGCAAATTATTTGTATTTTTCCAAGAAAGTTTTTTCGTAAGGGAATTATAGATAGGTATATTCCTATTTATTGCAGACATAAAAGCAATTAGTGCTCATTAAATGTATTTTTCTAAGAAAGTTTTTTGTTAATATCATCATTGCAGTCATGAATGCATTCAATACACACTAATTGGCAGAGCAATTAGTGCATACTGCATAAAAGCTATTAAAATCAATTCTTATTCGAAAATCTGCAAGTTAAATGCTTTCAATTGCAATCAACAACGATTTCATTAATTTTTTGCGTGATACAATATATTTTTTGCCACTAAACAGAAAATAAAAGCAACTGCTACGACACGGAAAAAGAGAGCAAACTAAACTGGAAAGACAATAACATAAACCGCATTACGTACGTTTTTTTGCCTTTTTTTACCTATGCAAAGTAAAACTTAAACTATTACTGTAACGCCCACTTTTTAATATCTATTAATAATTGATTTATAGCATTTTAGTAGAATATTATATGATTTATTATATATATATATATATATATATATATATATATATATTTGATGGAATATATATTAATAAATGATATTATAAGTATTAATATCATTACTATGTGGGGGAGGAGTATTATTATTAGAAATAATTATTTACTAGGGAAGAGAGTAGTTTTTAGGGAGAAGAGCAATTAGAGAAAGGGTTTAAAAGTCAGTTAGAAAGAAAGAAAAATTAGAACGCGTACGATTGGGAAAAGAGGAGAAAAGAGGAGAAGTCAGAGAGAACCCTAAGAACGAAGAACGCGGCTGTTGGATTTCAGAAAAATAACCTAAGGTAAGGGTGAGACTAACTCTCATTAGTATCAAGTTTTAATTCATGAAATTTAATCAATTGTGGTAGGTTTGAGAATTTGGGAATTAGGTGAAGAATTATTAAAAACGGAATATTTAAGTGAATTTTGTGTAATTTGACGTAGAAAGATGTTAATCAGTCATAGAAAACGTTTAGATGTTGATTCCTGATGATTTTGGGGCTTGGGTAGTGAATTTTGGATGCCTGTGAGTGAGAACAGAGAGGCTGCGACAGACTGTTCTGTCATCGCTCGCCATTGCGAGTGAATCTCCTCGCCTCGCGAGTAAACCCCTGAGCTCGCCATTGCGAGTGAATGCGCTCGCCTCGTGAGCAAACACCCTGAGCTCGCCATTGCGAGTACTTTTGTGCGCCTCGCTAGCTTCCCAGTTGAGCTCGCCATTGCGAGTAGTGTAGCTTGCCTTGCGAGCTAGTGCAGTACATACCTGCTGTTTTCGCGAATTCTTGTCCTTTCGCTTGATTCCATGATGGGTTGGGTTCTGATGTAAATATGAAGAATGTTGCTGATTAAATTGTGTTCCAGTAGTGCTGTTTTGACATGATGATATCTTGTGAATAATATGTATTGAAATTAACATTAAAGATGAAGTTGTTGCATTAGAGTTGTGTCGTTGCATAGTCAGAGATGGGGGCTTAATGCCCGACAGGTCCTTTATGACCTTAGAGATGGGGGCTTAATGCCCGACAGGTCCAAATATGACCTTAGAGATGGAGGCTTAATGCCCTTGTGGTACCACATGCATGTCGAAGTTGTCTAAGATGTTGTTGTTTAAGATAAGGAGTCGTTGTTGCATTGTAGAGTCGTCATAACATGATATAAATGATGAGTACTTGAGTTGTTGTTGCTGTTCTTGATGATAATAATGTTGTTCTGACATTAATAGATGATGTTAACAGATGTTTATTTAATGTTGAACATGTGTATGTTGATTAGTTTTTATGAATTGTTATTTGCTATTAATGAATGTGAAATCTCACCCCTTCTGCTTGAAAATATTGCTCTTCGTATGAGTAACTTGCAGGTAACGGAGAATAGTGCAGTTGTGAGTGATCTCTGTAACACCCCGTTTTCCCAACGTAAAAATTTCTTAATAAATCAGAGTATTTTTCAATCATAAACGGAATGCTACACTTCTTAAAATTCATAAATGAAATAAATAACAATTTATCCTTCAAAATCATTTAACATAAGTATTTCAAAACTTCGCAGCGGAATTAGTTCAACATCATAAAAAGTCTTTGGCACGCAGGCCTTATCATAAAATCTCATAAAGTCTTTGTTCATCATTTATTCATAAAAATCCATAAGCAATACGTAAGGAATAGAAAGTAAAGACATAATCCCATCCCGTTACGTATCAGAGCACCTAAAGACACATTTGTGAGGAGTTCACTCACGACCGCAACTAATCTTGGTTACCTGCAAGTTACCCACACGAAGAGCAACATTTTCAAGCAAAGGGGTGAGATTTCTCAAACAATAATATTAAGCAGGTAACTCATTAATTACATTTAACAACATAAGCTTCATATAATTCATTAATTATATATAACAACTTAAACTTCTTTAACTAATATCATTAATCTTCCTACATTAGTCATAAACTTCATCATACATCAACAAAATACAATCACAAACATCATCATACATCTTCATAAATGTAATCATAAAACATCATCTTATATCATCATAAATACAATTAAAAACGTCTTAACAACTTAACTACTCGACAACTTGACATCTTAACAACTTGACAACTTGACATCTTAACAACTCGACTATGCAACTTCAACTTCTCAATCATCTTAAACGATCTTAGACATCTTAATAATGCAAATGCATGTGGTACCAATACAGAGCATCAAGCTCCCAACCAACTTATATGAGCGTAAATAGGCTCTTCAGGGCATCAAGCCCCCAACATAGTGAGCTAAAACTCCAGGGCATCAAGCCCCCAACCAACATATATGAGCGTAAATAGGCTCTTCAGGGCATCAAGCCCCCAACAAAAATGAGCAAAAGCTCCAGGGCATCAAGCCCTCACCAATCGTGTGAATGACTAAGCATTCCAGGGCATCAAGCCCCCAACTTTGAATGAGTATGCAATGGACTCAACTTCCTACGTCTTAGAAACTTCATGAACATCTTATAACTCATTGACTTAGACCGACACTTACATCTTAAATAAGACTCAGCAGTATATGCAGCATATAAATAATTCATCTCATATCAGCTTCATAGTATAACAGCATCAAATGATAATCAACAACATCTTTAAATCACACATCTTCAAATATCACATCAACACACATTATCAAATAATTCATCATTAATTGTAGAAATAAATATGTGAAACTTTCTACCAAAATAAAATATGTAAAGCTAAGATAAATTATTTAATTGTATTTTCATAGATGCCCATATGAAGAGGTACTGATAGAGATTTATTAAGCAAGTTATACACGTAAATACTATCATATATTTTAGAGACATAACAAAGAAAATTAGAGACAACTTTTATCATATATGATAGCAATTACACCAAACAAAGTAAAAAGAATAATAAATATCACGATGGGCTGCATTAGGAATAAAAATCAAACATAATTTGCTTGAAACATGAAGCATCTTAAATTGCCAAAGATTAAAGTAAATAAATAAATAAATAATAATAGCAATGTTTTTGGGGTGATTTATCCAAAAGCAAGAAAAACACAATTGACTTCACTTTGGAGCATGTTTAAGGGCAATTACTGATAAACCAAAGTCACAAATAAGTTTCTAAAAAAAGAAAAGAAAAATGTTTGAGAAGACTTATCTTAAAGCAAGCTTCGATAACTTACAAGGGTAACTTGATCATTATTAGAAGTTTCAAAATCTCAATCACTAAAGAGTTGGCATGAAGAAGGTATACATGTATATACGATTACAAAAAAAAAAAAAAAACAGTCCAATCTTAATGTAGTTTCGGAACAAGAAACAAAAGAGTCGTCGAAAATTAATTTGATGAAAGAGAGTACCAAATCATGTACAAATCGCATATAAGCATATATGAAACGCATCAATCCATGAACAAAACAGAACAACTATTCAATCAAAAGTAGATCATTCTTGATCGATCAAAATAACAGTAAAACAAAACATATAATCAAATCAACATATGAGAATATAAATTTAACATGAAATCATCAAAAATCATGAAAAAAATGGTAAACAAAACCTTTCACTACCTACATGAGTACACAACCCTTATGATGAATAAAGACTCCCCCTTACATCAATTCAACGGTTTTTCATCACCTAATCATCAATCCTCACTCAAACCCTAATTCTCATAATCTTACAAAACTCATCCTAAAACACGTTAGATGCAATCTAATGATTCACAGACTTAATATTAGTGAAAGATAGTCCCACCCTTACCTTAGATTGTTTTTCTGAAATCAAAAGCAGCGTTCTTCGTTCCTAGGGTTCTCTCTCTTTGAGTTCTCCTCTTTCTCCTCTTTCTCCAAAAAGCGGTTTAACGTAAAAACTCTTTCTAACCTAAGCTTCCTTATTTATAATACTAATCACTCTTCCTAAATCTATTTAGGCCCAATAACTTATTTTTCTTTCTATTCTAACCTCCAATTCTACTTACACTAATAATTATCATATTCTAATAAATAATAGAATAATACCACATAATAAAATACTAACACCTCATATATATAAATAAATCACATAAACAGATTCTAACTTAATAAAAATAATTAAATAAAAAGGAGGGCGTTACAACTCTCCCCAACTTAAAAGAATTTCGTCCTCGAAATTCAAAGCACAAGAAAAGATAAATTTAGTTATTACTTTTTCAAACAAAACACAAAAACCACATCAAGTTAGTTAGTTAAACATGATCACATAAAAAACATAACTACTAACTAGAAAACATGACGACACGACACAACGACTCATCTACTTGGCCAGACGGACCGACCTGCTCTGATACCAATTGTAACACCCCGTTTTCCCAACGTAAAAATTTCTTAATAAATCAGAGTATTTTTCAATCATAAACGGAATGCTACACTTCTTAAAATTCATAAATGAAATAAATAACAATTTATCCTTCAAAATCATTTAACATAAGTATTTCAAAACTTCGCAGCGGAATTAGTTCAACATCATAAAAAGTCTTTGGCACGCAGGCCTTATCATAAAATCTCATAAAGTCTTTGTTCATCATTTATTCATAAAAATCCATAAGCAATACGTAAGGAATAGAAAGTAAAGACATAATCCCATCCCGTTACGTATCAGAGCACCTAAAGACACATTTGTGAGGAGTTCACTCACGACCGCAACTAATCTTGGTTACCTGCAAGTTACCCACACGAAGAGCAACATTTTCAAGCAAAGGGGTGAGATTTCTCAAACAATAATATTAAGCAGGTAACTCATTAATTACATTTAACAACATAAGCTTCATATAATTCATTAATTATATATAACAACTTAAACTTCTTTAACTAATATCATTAATCTTCCTACATTAGTCATAAACTTCATCATACATCAACAAAATACAATCACAAACATCATCATACATCTTCATAAATGTAATCATAAAACATCATCTTATATCATCATAAATACAATTAAAAACGTCTTAACAACTTAACTACTCGACAACTTGACATCTTAACAACTTGACAACTTGACATCTTAACAACTCGACTATGCAACTTCAACTTCTCAATCATCTTAAACGATCTTAGACATCTTAATAATGCAAATGCATGTGGTACCAATACAGAGCATCAAGCTCCCAACCAACTTATATGAGCGTAAATAGGCTCTTCAGGGCATCAAGCCCCCAACATAGTGAGCTAAAACTCCAGGGCATCAAGCCCCCAACCAACATATATGAGCGTAAATAGGCTCTTCAGGGCATCAAGCCCCCAACAAAAATGAGCAAAAGCTCCAGGGCATCAAGCCCTCACCAATCGTGTGAATGACTAAGCATTCCAGGGCATCAAGCCCCCAACTTTGAATGAGTATGCAATGGACTCAACTTCCTACGTCTTAGAAACTTCATGAACATCTTATAACTCATTGACTTAGACCGACACTTACATCTTAAATAAGACTCAGCAGTATATGCAGCATATAAATAATTCATCTCATATCAGCTTCATAGTATAACAGCATCAAATGATAATCAACAACATCTTTAAATCACACATCTTCAAATATCACATCAACACACATTATCAAATAATTCATCATTAATTGTAGAAATAAATATGTGAAACTTTCTACCAAAATAAAATATGTAAAGCTAAGATAAATTATTTAATTGTATTTTCATAGATGCCCATATGAAGAGGTACTGATAGAGATTTATTAAGCAAGTTATACACGTAAATACTATCATATATTTTAGAGACATAACAAAGAAAATTAGAGACAACTTTTATCATATATGATAGCAATTACACCAAACAAAGTAAAAAGAATAATAAATATCACGATGGGCTGCATTAGGAATAAAAATCAAACATAATTTGCTTGAAACATGAAGCATCTTAAATTGCCAAAGATTAAAGTAAATAAATAAATAAATAATAATAGCAATGTTTTTGGGGTGATTTATCCAAAAGCAAGAAAAACACAATTGACTTCACTTTGGAGCATGTTTAAGGGCAATTACTGATAAACCAAAGTCACAAATAAGTTTCTAAAAAAAGAAAAGAAAAATGTTTGAGAAGACTTATCTTAAAGCAAGCTTCGATAACTTACAAGGGTAACTTGATCATTATTAGAAGTTTCAAAATCTCAATCACTAAAGAGTTGGCATGAAGAAGGTATACATGTATATACGATTACAAAAAAAAAAAAAAAAAAACAGTCCAATCTTAATGTAGTTTCGGAACAAGAAACAAAAGAGTCGTCGAAAATTAATTTGATGAAAGAGAGTACCAAATCATGTACAAATCGCATATAAGCATATATGAAACGCATCAATCCATGAACAAAACAGAACAACTATTCAATCAAAAGTAGATCATTCTTGATCGATCAAAATAACAGTAAAACAAAACATATAATCAAATCAACATATGAGAATATAAATTTAACATGAAATCATCAAAAATCATGAAAAAAATGGTAAACAAAACCTTTCACTACCTACATGAGTACACAACCCTTATGATGAATAAAGACTCCCCCTTACATCAATTCAACGGTTTTTCATCACCTAATCATCAATCCTCACTCAAACCCTAATTCTCATAATCTTACAAAACTCATCCTAAAACACGTTAGATGCAATCTAATGATTCACAGACTTAATATTAGTGAAAGATAGTCCCACCCTTACCTTAGATTGTTTTTCTGAAATCAAAAGCAGCGTTCTTCGTTCCTAGGGTTCTCTCTCTTTGAGTTCTCCTCTTTCTCCTCTTTCTCCAAAAAGCGGTTTAACGTAAAAACTCTTTCTAACCTAAGCTTCCTTATTTATAATACTAATCACTCTTCCTAAATCTATTTAGGCCCAATAACTTATTTTTCTTTCTATTCTAACCTCCAATTCTACTTACACTAATAATTCTCATATTCTAATAAATAATAGAATAATACCACATAATAAAATACTAACACCTCATATATATAAATAAATCACATAAACAGATTCTAACTTAATAAAAATAATTAAATAAAAAGGAGGGCGTTACAATCTCCGTCGTGTCATCTAGGATGCTCTGATACGTAACGGGATGGGGATTGTCTGATGCATTGTTTTCCTTGTTACGTATTTCTTTTAATAATGTTGCAGTATTTTATGAAGACTATTTAAGATGTTAAGTTGTGGCCTTTTAATGCCAAGGATTTTATGAGATGATGTAAACTAAATTCCGCTGCATTGATTATTGAATTTTATAAAGACAAGTTGCTTTAATAAATAGTACTTTCTATTACTATGTTGGAATTGATGTATTGATGAATGTGATGCTCCGTTTATGATGATAAACTCTGATAATTTTCACGAAATTTTTAAGTTGGGAAAACGAGGTGTTACAATTGGTATCAGAGCAGGTCGGTCCGTCCGGCCAAGTAGTTGAGTCGAGTTGTGTCGTTTAACAGTTGGAATACCATCATTATGTTGTTCTAATTGTTGTATGTTGTGCAGAGAAAGAGGTCGAGTTTTCCATTGATCTTGTTCCAGGAACGAAGCCTGTGTCTATGACGCCTTATCGTATGTCAGCTTCGGAATTAGCAGAGTTAAAGAAACAGTTAGAAGATTTGCTTGATAAGAAGTTTATAAGGCCAAGTGTGTCACCTTGGGGAGCGCCGGTGTTGCTAGTTAAGAAGAAAGACGGAAGCATGAGATTGTGCATTGACTATCGTCAGTTGAATAAGGTAACAATAAAGAATAGGTATCCCCTCCCAAGAATTGATGATTTGATGGATCAGCTAGTAGGTGTACGTGTAATTAGCAAGGTTGATCTGAGGTCGGGTTATCACCAGATTAAAGTGAAAGACGAAGATATTCAGAAAACGGCTTTTAGAACACGATACGGACACTATGAATATTCCGTAATGCCTTTCGGAGTTTCTAACGCACCAGGAGTGTTCATGGAGTACATGAATCGTATCTTTCACGACTATTTGGATCGTTTTGTGGTTGTATTTATGGATGATATTTTGATATATTTAAAGTTTGAAGAAGAACATACTGAGCATTTGAAGATTGTCTTGCAAGTATTGAAATAAAAGAAGTTATATGCCAAGTTGTCTAAGTGTGAATACTGGTTGAAAGAAGTAAGTTTTCTTGGTCATATTATCTCTAGTATTGGTATTGCAGTGGATCCATCTAAAGTTGATGCAGTATCACGATGGGAGACTCCAAAGTCAGTTACCGAAGTTAGAAGCTTTTTGGGTCTAGCATGTTACTATCGAAGGTTTATTGAGGGATTTTCCAAGTTAGCACTTTCGTTAACTCAGTTGACCTGTAAAGGTAGAGCTTTTGTGTGGGATGGTCAGTGTGAAAGTAGCTTTAATGAATTGAAGTGAAAATTGACGACGGCTCCAGTTTTGATCTTGCCAAAGTCTGATGAACCTTTCATTGTTTATTGCGATGCATCCAAGCTGGGTTTAGGTGGTGTACTTATGCAAGATGGTAAAGTAGTAGCATATGCATCAAGGCAGTTGAATGAACGTAATTACCCTACTCATGATCTTGAGTTGGCTGCAGTTGTTTTTGTACTTAAGATTTGGAGGCATTACCTGTATGGTTCTAGATTCGAGGTGTTTAGTGATCATAAAAGTCTAAAATATTTGTTTGATCAGAAGGAGTTGAACATGAGGCAGAGGAGATGGCTTGAGTTACTAAAAGACTATGATTTTGGGTTGAATTATCATCCAGGAATGGCTAATGTTGTTGCAGATGCTTTGAGTAGGAAGACTTTACACTTGTCGGCATTGATGGTTAAAGAGATGGAATTGCTTGAACAGTTCAGAGACTTGAGTTTGGTTTGTGAAGTGTCGCCTCGGAGTGTGAAATTGGGAATGTTGAAAATCGACAGTGAATTTCTAAATAGTATCAGAGAGGCTCAGAAATTAGATGTGAAGTTGGTAGATTTAATGGTTGCAAACGATCCTGCTGAAGACAGTGACTTTAAGGTTGATGATCAAGGTGTGTTGAAGTTTCGAGGAAGAATCTGTATTCCTGATAATGATGAGATGAAGAAGATGATCCTTGAAGAAGGCCATAGAAGTAGTTTGAGCATTCATCCGGGAGCTGCGAAAATGTATCAGGATTTGAAGAAAATGTTTTGGTGGTCTGGTTTGAAGCGCGACGTGGCACAATTTGTGTATGCATGTTTGACTTGTCAGAAGTCGAAGGTTGAGCATCAGAAACCTTCTGGGTTGTTGACACCTCTAGATATTCCAGAGTGGAAATAGGATAGCATATCCATGGATTTTGTGACGAGTTTGCCGAATACTACTAAAGGGAATGTGATATTCCGGCACGTTAGACTTACGATGTTCCAAACGATGTTCCAACACAGTACACAGAAAAACCGAATGTTGTATATGATGTTTAGAACATTAAGCTAACAGACATAAACATAATAAAGCAAATAACAGACTGGAAAGAAAAGAGGCACAAAGAAATTGTTAACCCAGTTCGGTGCAACGTCACCTACTCTGGGGGCTACCAAGCCAGGAAGGAAATCCACTAGTGCAGTCCGTATTCAAAAGCTCTCAGCAAACCACGTTTGCACTTGTGACCTAGGACCTGCCCCAACTAGACTTCAACCTAGGAACTCCTAGATCTGAGATCCCATCTCACTCTCTTACAACAGATCACAATCCCCTGTGATTTCCAAATTACAGACTCAAATCAAATGAGGTTACCCTAAAAAATAACAACTTGCAACCTTGCTTAAAAGCTTAGATGTAGTTCACAATCTACCTAGCTCCTTGCTTAAAAGCTTCGGAGTAGTGTACAGTATTACAACTCAAAGCACAGTCCTAAACATGTATCAAGATGATACACGAAAGGCTCACAAGATATAAGACTCAAAACCTAAACAAAACTCTATTTTGTAAACCAATGTCTTGAATGATTTTTTAGGTCTTGCAGCCTCCTTTATATACTGAAGCAAGGCGTGTCATTCCTTCAGTCATCCTTCAGATCGGATCAGTGACTTATTGATTAAGCAACATGGACGGATATGGAAACTCCTATAAAGTAGGCTCATTAAAAGTCACCTTAAAAATACTTTCCTAAGTCATTTTAACAATTCCTTAAGAAATCACATATGTTCTGATCTCATCATAATTGCACACGATTCATACCAACACATGCTGGTGTGGATTCCTTCAATTAAGCAAGCGCATGCGTAAACATAGGCAAAGCACAGAACGTACAAACCAGGTCTGGATGTTGGAACATTGTGTTCCACATCTGAATTGAATATTTGTTTTAGGCAAAAGTGAAGCCAACATACAAATATCCAACAATCTCCCCCTTTGGCAAATTTTTGGCTAAAACAAATTCAGCCCACACCTGTTAAGATAGAGAGATAGCACACGCAACCTTTCCTTCAATCTTCACAATTAAAATCTTCCTTGAAGAAAGGTTCACATTCTCAGACTTCTAAAAGATACCAAAATATAATTCTTCAGTCATCACACATAATCTTCAGAACTAGAAGAAGTATATTACAGGTCTCGGATTCTGCTTCCATTATTTTCACACAACAATTAACATATGGAATTATGCAGACAAGAGAAACTAAAAGGTATCGGAGAGAAAATCAGAGTCTTGCAGCAGAGGACGTATAAGGAAAAATAAATTCTTGTACATCCTAAACAGACAGTCAACTGTCGCAACACGCTACTTAGAGAAATATAAGAAACAACATTCAGTAGCTCAAACCATCAGGATGTTCCAACATCCACAAGAACATTCAGGGACACAGAAGTTTACTCCCCCTCAAGGAGCACAAATAGATATCTTTTACTCCCCCTGAATACATGCACTATATATATTTTAAACATACCAAAATAAAATCACCAGAAAGCCAGAAACAGATGTCTCAACATCTGTAAGCACATAGTCAGGAAACATACAGCATGGATATATCTACTTCCCCTTTTTAGCCATAAAATATGCCAAATTGAGAATTGATAAAAGCATAAATTATAGCTAAAAGTACCTGACATTCTGAACGGTGTTGCTATTCCTCATGGATGCAAACACCCAGCTTGCCCCGTAGTTTCTCAAATTGCTTGACATCTAAGGCTTTTGTGAAGATGTCAGCCAATTGTTCTTCAGTTGTCACATGCTCCAGAGTTACTACCTTGTCTTCAACAAGGTCCCTAATGAAGTGATGCCGGATGTCAATGTGCTTTGTTCTGCTATGTTGTATAGGATTCTTGGAGATGTTGATAGCACTTAAATTGTCACAGTACAATGTTAGAACATTTTGTTGAACATCATACTCTTCCAGCATTTGCTTCATCCAGACTAACTGAGAGCAGCTACTACCTGCAGCAATATATTCTGCTTCTGCTGTTGATAGAGACACAAAATTTTGTTTCTTGCTGAACCAAGATACCAGATTGTTTCCAAGGAAGAAACAGCCTCCTGAAGTGCTTTTTCTGTCATCTGCACTACCTGCCCAATCTGCATCACAATAGCCAATCAACCTGCAACTTCCACTGTGAGAATAGAGAATTCCATAGTCTGTGGTGCCATTTATGTACTTCAGAATCCTCTTGACTTGAACAAGATGACTCATTTTAGGATCTCCTTGATATCTAGCACAAACCCCTACAGCAAAAGTTATGTCAGGTCTGCTTGATGTAAGATATAGGAGACTTCCAATCATGCTTCTGTACAGGCTTTGATCAACAGCTACACCATTTTCATCTTTGAATAACTTTATGTGTGTGGCTGTTGGTGTTCTTTTATGACTGGCATTTTCTAGCCCAAATTTCTTCACAATATTCTTGGCATACTTACTCTGGGAGATGAATGTCGTGTCTTCCATCTGCCTAACTTGTAGACCAAGAAAGTAAGTCAGCTCTCCCACAAGACTCATCTCAAATTCAGACTGCATCTGATAAACAAAATGTTGAACCATTTGATTCGACATTCCTCCAAACACAATGTCATCAACATAGATCTATGCTATCATGAGTCTTCCTTTGTCCTTCTTAACAAACAAGGTCTTGTCTGTTCCTCCCTTCTTGTATCCTTGATGGGTCAGAAATTCTGTGAGTCTTTCATACCAAGCCCTAGGTGCTTGCTTTAACCCATATAGTGCCTTCTTTAGCTTGTACACATGATCAGGAAAATTTGGATCAACAAATCCCTTTGGCTGTTCAACATAGACTTCTTCATGGAGATACCCATTTAAAAAGGCACTCTTCACATCCATCTGAAACAATTTGAACTTCAGGATACAAGCCACTCCCAAAATTAACCTAATAGATTCCAATCTGGCCACAGGTGCAAATGTTTCATCAAACTCTAATCCTTCTACTTGTGTATAACCTTGTGCTACCAGTCTTGCCCTTTTTTTTGGTAACAGTGCCATTTTCATCTGACTTGTTTTTGTAGATCCATTTTGTTCCAATGACATTTATGTCATTTGGTCTTGGCATCAGATCCAATACTTCACTTCTTTTGAACTGGTTGAGTTCTTCTTGCATGGCTTTAATCCAGAAATCATCAGTAAGAGCTTCCTTTACATTTTTAGGTTCAAATTTGGACACAAAACAGGAATTAGAGATAACATCATTAGATCTCCTGGTTCTGATTCCCTGATCTGGATCTCCAATAATGAGCTCTTGAGGATGATTCTTCTGAACTCTGATCGAAGGTCCTTTGTTTGATTCTGCATTCTCCAGTTCAATATCTTCAGAGTTAGTCTCAGGTTCTTCATCAGCTTTAGGTCTTACTTTCTCTTGAGCAGATGTTTCAGGATATGCTTCAACACCTGGTACAACTTCAAGCATTGGTTCTTTAACCATATCATCTACCACTACATTGATGGATTCCATAACAACTTGAGTTTTGTTGTTAAACACTCTATAGGCTCTGCTGTTAGTAGAGTAACCAAGAAAAACTCCTTCATCACTCTTTGGGTCCATTTTTCTTCTGTAATCTCTATCTGCTAGAATGTAACACTTGCTACCAGAGACATGGAAGTAATTTACAGTAGGCTTTCGTTCCTTCCATAACTCATACAAGGTAGTTGTAGTACCTGTTCTCAGAGTGACTCTGTTATGAACATGACAAACTGTATTCATAGCTTCAGCCCAGAAATAAAGAGGTAGGTGTTTAGCATGTAACATAACTCTGGCAGATTCTTGTAGAGTCCTATTCTTCCTTTCCACCACTCCATTCTGTTGAGGTGTTATGGGAGATGAGAATTCATGCCCGATTCCTTCATCTGCACAAAATTCATGAAATTTGGAGTTTTCAAACTCTGTTCCATGATCACTTTTTATCCTGACAATACCTCTATTTTTCTCTCTTTGTAGTTGGATGCAAAGTTCCTTGAGTGACTCAAAGGTATCAGATTTCTCTCTGATGAAGTTCACCCATGTAAATCTTGAAAAGTCATCAACAACCACCAGAACATACTTCTTTCCACCAATGCTAGCAACTTGCATGGGTCCCATTAAATCAATATGAAGAAGCTCAAGAGTTTTTGTGGTTCCATGATGTTCCAACCTAGGATGGGACATCCGAGTCTGTTTACCAACTTGACATTCACCACAAATATTGCTATCAGTGATTTCTAGTTTGGGTAAACCTCTGATTGCTTCTAGAGAGATAGCTTTCTTTATTCCTTGCATATTCAAGTGACCTAGTTTTTGATGCCACAGTTTTACCTCTTCAGCTTTGCTCAGCATGCATGAGGATATGAGAGCCTGTTCTTGAGAAATCCATAAGTAGCAGTTGTCCTTAGACCTAGTACCCTTCATACTCACCTTACCCTTCTCATCTATGATCTGACACTCAGTCTTACTGAAACTTACACTTAGCCCCTGATCACATAATTGACTAATACTAATTAGGTTGGCAGCCAGTCCTTTGACCAACAAGACATTATTCAGTCTTGGTGATCCTTCACTAACAAGTAACGTGACTAAAATATTGTTTAAATAGAGTTTTTATCCTGGAAGACGAAAGGTCACAAGGTGTGACCTTTCGTCTTCCAGGATGATAACTCTATTTAAACATTATTTTAGTCAGGTTATGTCACATTTGGCATAAGGTCTGACATTTCTTAGAAAATTGTCCATCCCTGTCATGTGACGAGAACACCCACTATCAAAGTACCAATCTTCACTTGAGGATGCTCTTAAGGAGGTATGGACTATTAGACCTAAGCATTTTGGTTTCCATTTCTTCTTGACCCCTCTCATGTTTGAACTAGGTTGATGTTGTCTAGGTACACCAAACAGATCAAAACAAACAGATGTTTTATGACCCTGTCTGTGGCAAAAATGACACTTCCAAGAGAGATCCTCTTTTACTGAGTCAGTTTTAGGATGTTGTACAGAATGTTCCAACATTGGACCTCTATCAGTGACATTATCTGTTATAGATGAGGGGACAAACTTAATTTTCTTTACTGGCTTTCCCTTCTTGGCCTTATGATAGTGTTCTAAAGCCTGACTATAGCTACTGTTTTGTTGTTCCTGTTTCAAGTGTTCATGTGTAAAGCTTATGCCATTTGGTTTACCTATCACTTGACCTTCTATCATCCTATCTAGAACATCAGTTCCAGTGGTCATCATTCTAACTTGTTTAAGGACATTATCAAGTTGAGAATTGAGTAACATTACCTCTTTGTTTAGATCAGAGATTTTTGCCAGATGACCAATCCTTTCTTCCTGAAGATGATTAATGATTTCTTCCTGCTCCATCACATGCCTGAAAGTGCTATCATCATGAATGTCTTGATAACCACTAGGCACAGTTACTTTCTCATAGTCAGAATCTTCATTTTCAGACTCAGGTTCCACTCTTCCAGTCATTGCACTGACACGTTTAGCAGCATCACTATCAACATCTCCATCTGTTCCTTCATCATCAGACCAGCACACAATCATCCCTTTCTTTTGCTTCTTGAGAAAAGTTGCACATTCAGTTCTGATGTGACCATAACCTTCACACTCATGACATTGCACACCTTTGTATCAGCTGTTTTTATCTTCATTTTTATCAGCTGTGTCAGTGTTCCATTTTGATTACCTTGTTGCCTGTCAGTGTTCAATCTGATGTTTCGCCCATTACATCTGGATCTGCTACTTACTTGTTTGAGAATCTTGTTAAACTGTCTCCCTAGCATTACAAAGTCCTCTGACAGATTCTCATCCTCTATGCACTCTTCCAATCCTTCATCATCAGTTGTGTTTGATGTGAAGGTTATGCCTTTTCCCTTCTTCTCAGATCTGTTATCAACAACAAGCTCAAAGTTTTGAAGAGAACCTATGAGCTCTTCCACCTGCTTCCTCAATGGCTGTGACCTTCATGTCAAATCTCTTTGGCAGAGATCTGAGAATTTTTCTCACCAATTTTTCATCTGACAGTTTTTCTCCAAGAGAGTCAAAGGAATTGGCAATGTCAAGGACATTCATGTAGTAATCCTGTATAGTCTCATCCTCTTGCATTCTTAGACTTTCAAACTTGGTCGTCAGGAGTTGAATCCTTGAGCTCTTCACCTTGGAGGTACCTTCATGAGCTGTCTTCAGGATGTCCCAAGCATCTTTGGCAACATCACACTTTTTGATAAGTCTGAACATATTTTTGTCCACTCCATTGAAAAGGGCATTTAGGGCCTTGAAGTTTGCAAGAGACAGTTCATCTTCAAGCAGTGTCCACTCACCTTCTGGCTTCAAAACCGTGGTTTTGTTGCCATCTTTGTCAAGAACAACTGGATGTTCCCAACCTTTCATCACAACCTTCCAAGTCTTGCTGTCAATAGACTTGAGATAGGCACTCATACGTGACTTCCAGTAGTCATAGTTTGTTCCATCTAGTAACGGTGGTCTGTTAACGAAACCTCCTTCTTTCTCCATATTGCCAGAATAAATCTCCTCTGAATCTCACCCAATAATAGGCAGGGTGCCTGCTCTGATGCCAATTGATATTCTGACACGTTAGACTTACGATGTTCCAAACGATGTTCCAACACAGTACACAGAAAAACCGAATGTTGTATATGATGTTTAGAACATTAAGCTAACAGACATAAACATAATAAAGCAAAATAACAGACTGGAAAGAATAGAGGCACAGAGAAATTGTTAACCCAGTTCGGTGCAACGTCACCTACTCTGGGGACTACCAAGCCAGGAAGGAAATCCACTAGTGCAGTCCGTATTCAAAAGCTCTCAGCAAACCACGTTTGCACTTGTGACCTAGGACCTACCCCAACTAGACTTCAACCTAGGAACTCCTAGATCTGAGATCCCATCTCACTCCCTTACAACAGATCACAATCCCCTGTGATTTCCAAATTACAGACTTAAATCAAATGAGGTTACCCTAAAAAATAACAACTTGCAACCTTGCTTAAAAGCTTAGATGCAGTTCACAATCTACCTAGCTCCTTGCTTAAAAGCTTCGGAGTAGTGTACAGTATTACAACTCAAAGCACAGTCCTAAACATGTATCAAGATGATACAGGAAAGGCTCACAAGATATAAGACTCAAAACCTAAACAAAACTCTATTTTGTAAACCAATGTCTTGAATGATTCTTTAGGTCTTGCAGCCTCCTTTATATACTGAAGCAAGGCGTGTCATTCCTTCAATCATGCTTCAGATCGGATCAGTGACTTATTGATTAAGCAACAGGGACGGATATGGAAACTCCTAGAAAGTAGGCTCATTAAAAGTCACCTTAAAAATACTTTCCTAAGTCATTTTAACAATTGCTTAAGAAATCACATATGTTCTGATCTCATCATAATTGCACACGATTCATACCAACACATGCTGGTGTGGATTCCTTCAATTAAGCAAGCGCGTGCGTAAACATAGGCAAAGCACAGAACGTACAGACCAGGTCTGGATGTTGGAACATTGTGTTCCACATCTGAATTGAATATTTGTTTTAGGCAAAAGTGAAGCCAACATACAAATATCCAACAGAATGATGTGATTTGGGTAATAGTAGATATATTGATGAAGTCGGATCACTTCATTCCGATTAATATTACTTTTCCTGTGTCCCAGTTAGCAGAGATTTATATTAGAGATGTTGTGAAGCTACATGGTGTCCCTTCGAGCATTGTGTCGGACAGAGATCTGAGGTTTACGTCTAGGTTCTGGAAGAGTTTGCATGAGGCCTTGGGAACTAATTTGAGGTTGAGTTCAGCATACCATCCGCAAACAAACGGGCAGTCAGAAAGAACAATTCAGTCGCTGGAGGATTTATTGAGAGTTTGTGTATTTGAGCAAGGTGGAACTTGGGATAGTCATCTACCGCTGATAGAGTTCACGTACAACAACAGTTACCATTCTAGCATTGGAATGGCACCTTTCAAAGCATTGTATGGTCGGAGATGCAGAACTCCGTTGTGTTGGTTTGAGTCCGGTGAGAGTGTGGTGTTGGGACCAGAAATTGTCCAACAGACTACCGAGAAGGTGAAACTAATTAGCGAAAAGATGAAAGAGTCGCAAGATAGGCAGAAGAGTTATCATGATAAACGCAGGAAGGATCTTGAGTTCCAAGAAGGAGACCATGTGTTTTTGAGGGTCACTCATGTGACAGGTGTTGGACGTGCATTGAAGTCAAAGAAGTTGACTCCGCGGTTTATTGGTCCGTATCAGATTTCAGAAAGGATCGGGACGATTGCTTATAGGGTGGGTTTGCCACCACATCTTTCGAACTTGCATGATGTGTTTCATGTGTCGCAACTTCGGAAGTACGTGACGGATCCATCCCATGTGATCCCAAGAGATGATGTGAAAGTAAGGGACAACCTTACGGTTGAGACCTTACCAGTGAGGATAGAAGATCGTGAAATGAAGAGGCTTAGAGGCAAGGAAATACCCCTTGTGAAGGTCGTTTGGGAAGGAGCAGCTGGTGAAAGTTTGACGTGGGAATTGGAGAGTAAGATGCGGGAATCTTACCCAGAGTTGTTTGCAAAAGGTACATTTACGAGGACGTAAATATTCTAAGTGGGGGAGAGTTGTAACGCCCACTTTTTAATATCTATTAATTAATTGATTTATTGCATTTTAGTAGAATATTATATGATTTATTATATATATATATATCTGATGGAATATATATTAATAAATGATATTATAAGTATTAATATCATTACTATGTGGGGGAGGAGTACTATTATTAGAAATAATTATTTACTAGGGAAGAGAGTAGTTTTTAGGGAGAAGAGCAATTAGAGAAATGGTTTAAAAGTCGGTTAGAAAGAAAGAAAAATTAGAACGCGTACGATTGGGAAAAGAGGAGAAAAGAGGAGAAGTCAGAGAGAACCCTAAGAACGAAGAACGCGGCTGTTGGATTTCAGAAAAATAACCTAAGGTAAGGGTGAGACTAACTCTCATTAGTATCAAGTTTTAATTCATGAAATTTAATCAATTGTGTTAGGTATGAGAATTTGGGAATTAGGTGAAGAATTATTAAAAACGGAAGATTTAAGTGAATTTTGTGTAATTTGACGTAGAAAGATGTTAATCAGTCATAGAAAACGTTTAGATGTTGATTCCTGATGATTTTGAGGCTTGGGTAGTGAATTTTGGATGCCTGTGAGTGAGAACAGAGAGGCTGCGATAGACTATTCTGTCATCGCTCGCCATTGCGAGTGAATCTCCTCGCCTCGCGAGTAAACCCCTGAGCTCGCCATTGCGAGTGAATGCGCTCGCCTCGCGAGCAAACACCCTGAGCTCGCCATTGCGAGTACTTTTGTGCGCCTCGCGAGCTTCCCAGTTGAGCTCGCCATTGCGAGTAGTGTAGCTCGCCTCGCGAGCTAGTGCAGTACAGACTTGCTGTTTTCGCGAATTCTTGTCCTTTCGCTTGATTCCATGATGGGTTGGGTTCTGATGTAAATATGAAGAATGTTGCTGATTAAATTGTGTTCCAGTAGTGCTGTTTTGACATGATGATATCTTGTGAATAATATATATTGAAATTAACATTAAAGATGAAGTTGTTGCATTAGAGTTGTGTCGTTGCATAGTCAGAGATGGGGGCTTAATGCCCGACAGGTCCAACTATGACCTTAGAGATGGGGGCTTAATGCTGTAACACCCCGTTTTCCCAACGTAAAAATTTCTTAATAAATCAGAGTATTTTTCAATCATAAACGGAATGCTACACTTCTTAAAATTCATAAATGAAATAAATAACAATTTATCCTTCAAAATCATTTAACATAAGTATTTCAAAACTTCGCAGCGGAATTAGTTCAACATCATAAAAAGTCTTTGGCACGCAGGCCTTATCATAAAATCTCATAAAGTCTTTGTTCATCATTTATTCATAAAAATCCATAAGCAATACGTAAGGAATAGAAAGTAAAGACATAATCCCATCCCGTTACGTATCAGAGCACCTAAAGACACATTTGTGAGGAGTTCACTCACGACCGCAACTAATCTTGGTTACCTGCAAGTTACCCACACGAAGAGCAACATTTTCAAGCAAAGGGGTGAGATTTCTCAAACAATAATATTAAGCAGGTAACTCATTAATTACATTTAACAACATAAGCTTCATATAATTCATTAATTATATATAACAACTTAAACTTCTTTAACTAATATCATTAATCTTCCTACATTAGTCATAAACTTCATCATACATCAACAAAATACAATCACAAACATCATCATACATCTTCATAAATGTAATCATAAAACATCATCTTATATCATCATAAATACAATTAAAAACGTCTTAACAACTTAACTACTCGACAACTTGACATCTTAACAACTTGACAACTTGACATCTTAACAACTCGACTATGCAACTTCAACTTCTCAATCATCTTAAACGATCTTAGACATCTTAATAATGCAAATGCATGTGGTACCAATACAGAGCATCAAGCTCCCAACCAACTTATATGAGCGTAAATAGGCTCTTCAGGGCATCAAGCCCCCAACATAGTGAGCTAAAACTCCAGGGCATCAAGCCCCCAACCAACATATATGAGCGTAAATAGGCTCTTCAGGGCATCAAGCCCCCAACAAAAATGAGCAAAAGCTCCAGGGCATCAAGCCCTCACCAATCGTGTGAATGACTAAGCATTCCAGGGCATCAAGCCCCCAACTTTGAATGAGTATGCAATGGACTCAACTTCCTACGTCTTAGAAACTTCATGAACATCTTATAACTCATTGACTTAGACCGACACTTACATCTTAAATAAGACTCAGCAGTATATGCAGCATATAAATAATTCATCTCATATCAGCTTCATAGTATAACAGCATCAAATGATAATCAACAACATCTTTAAATCACACATCTTCAAATATCACATCAACACACATTATCAAATAATTCATCATTAATTGTAGAAATAAATATGTGAAACTTTCTACCAAAATAAAATATGTAAAGCTAAGATAAATTATTTAATTGTATTTTCATAGATGCCCATATGAAGAGGTACTGATAGAGATTTATTAAGCAAGTTATACACGTAAATACTATCATATATTTTAGAGACATAACAAAGAAAATTAGAGACAACTTTTATCATATATGATAGCAATTACACCAAACAAAGTAAAAAGAATAATAAATATCACGATGGGCTGCATTAGGAATAAAAATCAAACATAATTTGCTTGAAACATGAAGCATCTTAAATTGCCAAAGATTAAAGTAAATAAATAAATAAATAATAATAGCAATGTTTTTGGGGTGATTTATCCAAAAGCAAGAAAAACACAATTGACTTCACTTTGGAGCATGTTTAAGGGCAATTACTGATAAACCAAAGTCACAAATAAGTTTCTAAAAAAAGAAAAGAAAAATGTTTGAGAAGACTTATCTTAAAGCAAGCTTCGATAACTTACAAGGGTAACTTGATCATTATTAGAAGTTTCAAAATCTCAATCACTAAAGAGTTGGCATGAAGAAGGTATACATGTATATACGATTACAAAAAAAAAAAAAAAACAGTCCAATCTTAATGTAGTTTCGGAACAAGAAACAAAAGAGTCGTCGAAAATTAATTTGATGAAAGAGAGTACCAAATCATGTACAAATCGCATATAAGCATATATGAAACGCATCAATCCATGAACAAAACAGAACAACTATTCAATCAAAAGTAGATCATTCTTGATCGATCAAAATAACAGTAAAACAAAACATATAATCAAATCAACATATGAGAATATAAATTTAACATGAAATCATCAAAAATCATGAAAAAAATGGTAAACAAAACCTTTCACTACCTACATGAGTACACAACCCTTATGATGAATAAAGACTCCCCCTTACATCAATTCAACGGTTTTTCATCACCTAATCATCAATCCTCACTCAAACCCTAATTCTCATAATCTTACAAAACTCATCCTAAAACACGTTAGATGCAATCTAATGATTCACAGACTTAATATTAGTGAAAGATAGTCCCACCCTTACCTTAGATTGTTTTTCTGAAATCAAAAGCAGCGTTCTTCGTTCCTAGGGTTCTCTCTCTTTGAGTTCTCCTCTTTCTCCTCTTTCTCCAAAAAGCGGTTTAACGTAAAAACTCTTTCTAACCTAAGCTTCCTTATTTATAATACTAATCACTCTTCCTAAATCTATTTAGGCCCAATAACTTATTTTTCTTTCTATTCTAACCTCCAATTCTACTTACACTAATAATTCTCATATTCTAATAAATAATAGAATAATACCACATAATAAAATACTAACACCTCATATATATAAATAAATCACATAAACAGATTCTAACTTAATAAAAATAATTAAATAAAAAGGAGGGCGTTACAACTCTCCCCAACTTAAAAGAATTTCGTCCTCGAAATTCAAAGCACAAGAAAAGATAAATTTAGTTATTACTTTTTCAAACAAAACACAAAAACCACATCAAGTTAGTTAGTTAAACATGATCACATAAAAAACATAACTACTAACTAGAAAACATGACGACACGACACAACGACTCATCTACTTGGCCAGACGGACCGACCTGCTCTGATACCAATTGTAACACCCCGTTTTCCCAACGTAAAAATTTCTTAATAAATCAGAGTATTTTTCAATCATAAACGGAATGCTACACTTCTTAAAATTCATAAATGAAATAAATAACAATTTATCCTTCAAAATCATTTAACATAAGTATTTCAAAACTTCGCAGCGGAATTAGTTCAACATCATAAAAAGTCTTTGGCACGCAGGCCTTATCATAAAATCTCATAAAGTCTTTGTTCATCATTTATTCATAAAAATCCATAAGCAATACGTAAGGAATAGAAAGTAAAGACATAATCCCATCCCGTTACGTATCAGAGCACCTAAAGACACATTTGTGAGGAGTTCACTCACGACCGCAACTAATCTTGGTTACCTGCAAGTTACCCACACGAAGAGCAACATTTTCAAGCAAAGGGGTGAGATTTCTCAAACAATAATATTAAGCAGGTAACTCATTAATTACATTTAACAACATAAGCTTCATATAATTCATTAATTATATATAACAACTTAAACTTCTTTAACTAATATCATTAATCTTCCTACATTAGTCATAAACTTCATCATACATCAACAAAATACAATCACAAACATCATCATACATCTTCATAAATGTAATCATAAAACATCATCTTATATCATCATAAATACAATTAAAAACGTCTTAACAACTTAACTACTCGACAACTTGACATCTTAACAACTTGACAACTTGACATCTTAACAACTCGACTATGCAACTTCAACTTCTCAATCATCTTAAACGATCTTAGACATCTTAATAATGCAAATGCATGTGGTACCAATACAGAGCATCAAGCTCCCAACCAACTTATATGAGCGTAAATAGGCTCTTCAGGGCATCAAGCCCCCAACATAGTGAGCTAAAACTCCAGGGCATCAAGCCCCCAACCAACATATATGAGCGTAAATAGGCTCTTCAGGGCATCAAGCCCCCAACAAAAATGAGCAAAAGCTCCAGGGCATCAAGCCCTCACCAATCGTGTGAATGACTAAGCATTCCAGGGCATCAAGCCCCCAACTTTGAATGAGTATGCAATGGACTCAACTTCCTACGTCTTAGAAACTTCATGAACATCTTATAACTCATTGACTTAGACCGACACTTACATCTTAAATAAGACTCAGCAGTATATGCAGCATATAAATAATTCATCTCATATCAGCTTCATAGTATAACAGCATCAAATGATAATCAACAACATCTTTAAATCACACATCTTCAAATATCACATCAACACACATTATCAAATAATTCATCATTAATTGTAGAAATAAATATGTGAAACTTTCTACCAAAATAAAATATGTAAAGCTAAGATAAATTATTTAATTGTATTTTCATAGATGCCCATATGAAGAGGTACTGATAGAGATTTATTAAGCAAGTTATACACGTAAATACTATCATATATTTTAGAGACATAACAAAGAAAATTAGAGACAACTTTTATCATATATGATAGCAATTACACCAAACAAAGTAAAAAGAATAATAAATATCACGATGGGCTGCATTAGGAATAAAAATCAAACATAATTTGCTTGAAACATGAAGCATCTTAAATTGCCAAAGATTAAAGTAAATAAATAAATAAATAATAATAGCAATGTTTTTGGGGTGATTTATCCAAAAGCAAGAAAAACACAATTGACTTCACTTTGGAGCATGTTTAAGGGCAATTACTGATAAACCAAAGTCACAAATAAGTTTCTAAAAAAAGAAAAGAAAAATGTTTGAGAAGACTTATCTTAAAGCAAGCTTCGATAACTTACAAGGGTAACTTGATCATTATTAGAAGTTTCAAAATCTCAATCACTAAAGAGTTGGCATGAAGAAGGTATACATGTATATACGATTACAAAAAAAAAAAAAAAACAGTCCAATCTTAATGTAGTTTCGGAACAAGAAACAAAAGAGTCGTCGAAAATTAATTTGATGAAAGAGAGTACCAAATCATGTACAAATCGCATATAAGCATATATGAAACGCATCAATCCATGAACAAAACAGAACAACTATTCAATCAAAAGTAGATCATTCTTGATCGATCAAAATAACAGTAAAACAAAACATATAATCAAATCAACATATGAGAATATAAATTTAACATGAAATCATCAAAAATCATGAAAAAAATGGTAAACAAAACCTTTCACTACCTACATGAGTACACAACCCTTATGATGAATAAAGACTCCCCCTTACATCAATTCAACGGTTTTTCATCACCTAATCATCAATCCTCACTCAAACCCTAATTCTCATAATCTTACAAAACTCATCCTAAAACACGTTAGATGCAATCTAATGATTCACAGACTTAATATTAGTGAAAGATAGTCCCACCCTTACCTTAGATTGTTTTTCTGAAATCAAAAGCAGCGTTCTTCGTTCCTAGGGTTCTCTCTCTTTGAGTTCTCCTCTTTCTCCTCTTTCTCCAAAAAGCGGTTTAACGTAAAAACTCTTTCTAACCTAAGCTTCCTTATTTATAATACTAATCACTCTTCCTAAATCTATTTAGGCCCAATAACTTATTTTTCTTTCTATTCTAACCTCCAATTCTACTTACACTAATAATTCTCATATTCTAATAAATAATAGAATAATACCACATAATAAAATACTAACACCTCATATATATAAATAAATCACATAAACAGATTCTAACTTAATAAAAATAATTAAATAAAAAGGAGGGCGTTACAAATGCCCTGGTGGTACCACATGCATGTTGAAGTTGTCTAAGATGTTGTTGTTTAAGATAAGGAGTCGTTGTTGCATTGTAGAGTCGTCATAACATGATATAAATGATGAGTACTTGAGTTGTTGTTGATGTTCTTGATGATAATAATGTTGTTCTGAGATTAATAGATGATGTTAACTGATGTTTATTTAATGTTGAACATGTGTATGTTGATTAGTTTTTATGAATTGTTATTTGCTATTAATGAATGTGAAATCTCACCCCTTCTGCTTGAAAATGTTGCTCTTCGTATGAGTAACTTGCAGATAATGGAGAATAGTGCAGTTGTGAGTGATCTCCGTCGTGTCATCTAGGATGCTATGATACGTAACGAGATAGGGATTGTCTGATGCATTGTTTTCCTTGTTACGTATTTCTTTTAATAATGTTGCAGTATTTTATGAAGACTATTTAAGATGTTAAGTTGTGGCCTTTTAATGCCAAGGATTTTATGAGATGATGTAAACTAAATTCCGCTGCATTGATTATTGAATTTTATAAAGACAGGTTGCTTTAATAAATAGTATTTCCTATTACTATGATTGTTGGAATTGATGTATTGATGAATGTGATGCTCCGTTTATGATGATAAACTCTGATAATTTTCACAAAATTTTTAAGTTGGGAAAACGGGGTGTTACAATTACTAACAAAAAACACATACTAAATTATTCTTTCTTTCAAAGAAAAACTTAAAGTATTACTAATAAAAAAACTCGAGTCATGTGTTTATTAACGCTTGGATACGATAACATATTTTTTGACCATGACGCATTTGCACTTGAAAATCAACACGTCTCCACCTTCAATACCATTGGCAGCACAAAAACTCGTCCAACCTTTTCCGAACATCACATTTGGTATGGGGTCGTCTGTATATTTGAGTCTCACAAGAATGATATTGTCAAAAGGTCCGCACAACATTAGGTAATCGTGATGTTTCACTCTAAGGAATTTGCCAAAAGTATGAGGTAGTCCCTAAAAAAAAGAAAAAAAACTGTTAATGACAGACAAAAATCCTTTTTTATAGCATATATCTAATTGAATAGCAACAAAAAAGCAATAAACAACCTTCGGTGATATCGTCGATCCATATCCAACGATAGGAACTTCAAAGGAACAATAACGCGATGGTGCCACACTCATGGAATGATAGGGTGGATAATCAGCTAGAGTAATGTTATGAGCAAAAACAAAGATTTGAAATCTACTTCCACCAAGGTACTGGAAAGCAATAATCTTACTTCCACTAAACTCGTAGAACAATCGCAATGCACTCCAACCATCTGTCAACAACGGCCGACTAACTGATTTGTTGAACACAACGTTATGAGTATTCCCATCACCATCTAGCAAGTGCCATTGCTCCGGTAGCTCGTAGAAATATTCAGCAACAAAGAATGGTTGCAGTTCTTCAACATCCTAGAAGTTAGGCAGAAAAAGTTTACGGAATAAGTTTACGGAATCCGTTCATCTTATTTAAATAGAAAAAGATTAAATCATCAAATGAAACAAACCTGATTTTGTACATGCACTGTGAAGAACGAACATTTAACCTTAGTGGTAAAATTTGGGGAAAACTTCACCTTAAAACACATATATTCCTATCACTCTATTTCAGATAGCATTAAGAGTTAGGAGACGATAAAATTTGATAAACGCAAATCTTCTGGTAGGAGATTCTAATGGTGGGATATGATAATGGTGGAAGATGGTAAACGTTAGGAGTTATGGTGATTTGATCAGCGGGAGATGACAAAGGTAGGAGATGGTAATCGTTGGGAGTTATGGTTATTTGATTAGCATTAACTACGATCTTAATGGACATTATGACGTATTTGTATGAGATAGGAAATGAGTAGTTTGAAACATAGCCTTTGAATCAACGGCTGAGATTAGATTAGCAATGAATTCACATCAATGACTGAGATCATATACATGCTTAGGAGGGAAAAATAGCTAGGGATTAGGGCAAACATGATAGCTTGGCAACTCTAGCTTTTATAATAAAGGATGTTGATTGTGTTTGATTTATCACGTAAACTTGTTTTTAGCACAATTTTATTTGTTACCAATTTTTTTAATTTTTAAAGAACAACAAATAAGAATGCTTTAAAACGTCCGCGTGAGCTTAGCTTAGTTGGTAGAGATATTGCATAATTTATGCAGGGGACAGGGTTCGAACCCCGGACACCCCACTTCTCCACATTTAATTGTGTGAGCTCTAGCCACTAGGCTACTAGACAAAAAAAAAAGAATGCTTTAAAACAATTTTTTTTACGGGTTCTAATTCGTCAGTTTGCCACTAAGTGAGGGTGGTGTGGAATTTTGGACTCGGCGGCCACCTAAATTGACTCAATTCGTCTCATCCTGTTTTAGACGTGCTTAAGCGGGGCAAATATGTACGGGGCGCGCCGACCGGTTTTGCCATCCCTAGCTGCAATTGGTTGACACTATGTATTTACTTCGAGGAGCGACTTGATGTGGGGGGCCAGCCACTAGGCTACTAGACAAACAAAAAGAATGCTTTAAAACAATTTTTTTTTACGGGTTCCAATTCGTCAGTTTGCCACTAAGTGAGGGTGGTGTGGAATTTTGGACTCGGCAGCCACCTAAATTGACTCAATTCGTCTCATCCCATTTTAGACGTGCTTAAGCGGGGCAAATATGTACGGGGTGCGCCGACCGGTTTTGCCATCCCTAGCTGCAATTGGTTGTGGAACACCCCGTTTTCCCAATATAAATAAATATAAAGAATATCAGAGTTTCTCATCAGAAACGGAGCATCACATTCATCTTACAACATTACCCACAATTATAGTAATAGAAAATACTATTTATTAAAATAACCAGCCTTTATAAAAATCCAATAATCATATGCAGCGGAATAGTTTTACATCATCTTATAAAATCCTTGGCACTAAAAGGCCACAACTTAACATCTTAAAATAGTCTTCATGAAATTAGTCCAACACTAATAAAAGAAATATGTAACAAGGAAAACAATGCATCAAACAAATCCCCATCCCGTTACGTATCAGAGCATCCTAGACGACACGACAAAGATCACTCACAACTGCACTATTCTTCGTTACCTGCAAGTTACTCATACGAAGACCAACATTTTCAAGCAGAAGGGGTGAGATAGATAATCAAAAGTAATAAGCATGTAATTCATCAATGGAATTTAACAACGTAACTACAACATTTAGCAACTTATTACTTCACATAACTTTTCCTTAACAACTCATTGATATCAATCAATTTAACAACAACAGCAAAAACAACAACTTAGACATCGATGCACCAACTCGACTATGCAACATCATCAACTTAACATCATTTAATAAGGATAAAGCAACCAACAACATCTTAAACATCAACAATATATATTCATCATTATATAACATCAACTAATATCATCCATTAAGGTCAGAACAGCAACATCATCATCAAGGGCAGCAACAACATCTTAAGCAATCATCATTTATTTCATGTTATGACGACTCTACAATGCAACAGCAACTCCTCATCTTAAACAACAACATCTTAGCCAACATCAATATGCATGTGGTACCACCAGGGTATTAAGCCACCATCTCTAAGGTCATAAATGGACCTGTCGGGCATTAAGCCCCCATCTCTAAGGTCATAAAAGGACTTGTCGGGCATTAAGCCCCCATCTCTAAGGTCATAAAATGACCTGTCGGGCATTAAGCCCCCATCTCTGACTATGCTATGCAACGACACGACTCTAAAGCGACAACTTAGACAACCAACGACTTAGACGACCAACAACCTATACAACCAACAACTTAGACAATCAACAACTTAGCAACTTGGATGACAGCAACATCAACGTTAACAACAAAGACGACCTTAGAAACTTATGCATCAACACAACTTTCGTACAACAACTTGAATGGCATAACATCATAATATTATACATCATACAATATTCACATAAGATATTCCAACATATCAACAACAATGACAACATATACATTAATCAATTACATTCATATCAAAGTCCAAAACATTCGTCAAAAGCAAATCAAGTTTGATCAATAAGACATAAGCCAAATACTCATAAAACACCTCAACTAAATCCCTAATACTTAAGTTGAAGTTGGGAAGCCAACCATAAGTTTTTGGACTAACTTGGGGTCAGTTATGCTAAGTTTTCTTAAAGTTTTCTGAAGACGCACTTGGACTATTTCCATCATAACTCAAAATCTACAATTAATTTTCTAGTCACTCCAAAGCCATTAGAAAGCTAACTCAATTATCTACAACTTTCATGTTTACACCGAAAGTTAATTCAAAACAGAAACGGGTGAAAAATGTGAATATTTCCTAGATTGGCCTGACAGAAAATCGGTGGCCGATTTTGAAAATCGAGGGCCGATTTTTCCAGAACTAAAACTGGAAATTTAGATCAGAAAATGGTGGCCGATTTTGACAATTCGGTGGCCGATTTTGGGCTTCTCAGCAGTTCAAAAATCAGTTTAACAATGCGTTTTTCGCTTAAGAATCACTCTTAAAACCCAATTTTCAATTACCCAAACCCCAAATTTGATAGGGAACATTGCCTATGATCATCCTAAGACCTGAACATCAATTTAACATAGCAATTCATGGGAAATTCATGCACTTTCAACAATTAAATTCATAATTCAAAGACTTAATTTCTCAAACAACAAAACTATGAACAACAACATAAGATTAACCCTAATCCCTAAAACTCACAACCTACAACTTCTGTCAAACCCAATTTTAGAAGAACATACTTAAGATTAGAAAATATGAATCCCACCCTTACCTTAGATTATTTTTCTGAATTCCAACGACTGCGTTCTTCGTTCTTAGGGTTCTCCCTCTGAGTTCTCCTCTTTCTCCTCTTTTGTCTAAAACGTACGTGTTCTGATTTTCTAACTCCTACTGACTCTTAACCTATTTTATAATTACTCTTCTCACCACAATTTACTTCCTCCCCTCTTACTTATTTATTTCTAATAATTATAATTCTCCCCCATATGCAATAATATTAACACATAATATCAATTATTAATATATATACTTTCCATCAAAATATGTATAATAAATCATAAAATATTCTACTAAAATGCAATAAATCAATTAAATAATAAATATTAAAAGTAGGGCGTTACAGGTTGACACTATGTATTTACTTCGAGGAGCGACTTGAGGTGGGGGGCCATGACTGCTTTAAGTTTTGCGGACCATTGTTTCTCAATTGAGTCTCTTGGATTAACAGAGAGTTATATTGGTAAAGTGGATTCATGATTCATTATTGTTCACGACATTACTTACTGCCCCCCAAGGTTTCGTCAAACCCATGGGTAGGGGTGTTCAAATCCAAACCGATCTAAAATAAAACCGCAAACCTATCCAAAAAAACCGAAAACCGCAAAAAACCAAATATTTTTGGATGTGTTTGGATGTTGTTTTGGAAAAACCGCAAAAGTAAATTTTTATACTTATTTATTATTTTATTAGTATTATATATTGCATTAATATATTGCTCATTGATATTTAATCTTATATATTGCATTAATTTAATCTATATTATTACTACTTAATCTATTTCAAATATAATCAATCATTTTCATTGTGTAATGTTAACTTTTTTAATAAATTTGTGTCATATTTTGTATCAAACCTATTATTTTCTTGTGTATGAGTAATATTAATATTAATAAAAAAAAGGTAAAATATGCATTTCATCCCTGTAATTAGGGGTCATTTGAAATTTCGTCCCTGAGCTTACTAATCCTCCCATTTCGTCCCTGTAATTATTAATCACTTTAAATTTGGTCCTAATTAAGAATTTTGCCCTTAATGAAATATGAGACACGTGAAAATACTTATTTGCCCCTGACTTCATCTTCTTCCTTCTTCCCTCCCTCATCTTCTCCATCGA
Source organism: Medicago sativa (assembly GCF_051527215.1). Classification (NCBI taxonomy): domain Eukaryota; kingdom Viridiplantae; phylum Streptophyta; class Magnoliopsida; order Fabales; family Fabaceae; genus Medicago; species Medicago sativa. Next base: position 27,987,397 of record NC_140756.1, on the reverse strand, counting down.
CTGTTAATAACACCACCAGCAAAACACACAGGGATGGCCAAAAAAAATTGATCAATACCCAGCAAAGCCTGCATCGCACAACACAATTCCAAGTACACAATTCTCAGAAGTTCATCGCGCACAAGCTCTCAAATATCACTGAAACCAAAATTAATTCACAAAACCGATCCCACACAACAAAAATAGCAATCAAGGACAAACTGCAGACACACACACAAAGCCGCGACTTGTTTCACGCACACAACCAAAACACAACCTCATAAAACTCCAGCAACCCACATCAATCAAGCTGAAATCCAATCTCAACACAATCGATCAAACCATTTCACCAAAACCTCCATCACAAACTCTGTTCAAAATCGATCCAAACATAAACCTACATATTTCAATCCGTAACCCAAAACCAAATCGCTAAACTCACCAAACCAAACGACCCACACCACATTCGAATCAAAACCGTTATACAGTGAAAGCTTCGATGGCTTATTTGCAAGGTGTTGTTTTGTTACTTCTTGTACTGATACAGGGATGATTTTGGAGTTATGACTGAGATTTCTAGAGAATGGGAGTTGGAGGAAACAGCGGCAACGTGGCGGAGGAGGAAGAGAGTTTTATTTTTGTTGAGTTCAGAGTCAGAGGTGTTGTTGTTGATATAGATTCAATAGCGGTGGCAACGGTGACGACTGTGACGGCGAGATCGGTGGATGAGGGAATCGGTTGTGGAGATTGTGAAGAATTTGAAGGAAGCTCCGTTGTTTATGCAAGTTTATTCAAAGAAGAAAGATGAAACAAGGTTACTTTGAAGGATGCAAACAACACAATTCAATTTCTTCGGAAACGGTGGCGGAGACAACGGAGTGCGGCGGAGGAGACAACGGAGAGAGAATGGACGGTGTTGGTTATGTTGATTGAAGAGTTCGATGGTGTTGGTGGTGGTGGACATGGAAGAGATCTGGTGTTGGTGGTGGTGGAAGAGAATGAAAAAGAGGAAAGAAGAACGGGTAAGAAGAAAAGAGGGAGGGAAAGAAGAAAAGAAGAAGACAGGGGCAAAAACGTAATTTCGCACGAGCCCAGCAAATTAAACAGATGCCACGTCACTAATTACCCTCCACCTCAGCAAATTTTTGTCATTAGGATGAAATCTCAAATGATTAATAATTACAGGGACGAAATGGGAGGATTAGTAAGCTCAAGGACGAAAATTCAAATGGCCTATAATTACAGGGACGAAAAGCATATTTTACCCATAAAAAAAATTACATGTTACACTTTGGATATCCAAAAACCGATCCAAATTAAACCGCATATATTTGGATCGGATCGGTTTGGATTTTTTAACATAATCATCCAAACCGAACCGAACCGCACGTGACTTTTATTTTGGATCGGTTAATTTTTTACCTCAAAACTGATCCAAACCGGACCGCGAACACCCCTACCCACGGGGATTTGGGTCATATACATTAAGTCGTGACATGTATTTACAAGATCAGTAATTAAAATATATATTGATTAATTTAGCATAGGATAAAATTCAGTACATTTCAACTTATGAAACACATACACTCTTTTCCCTAAAAAAAACAAAAACACAGACATTCTTTGGATGTGTCTGACACCGATACGACACCGATTCATATCATTACACTAAATTATGTGATTTTGTCAAATTATTAACATTATTGACGCGTCGGTTTCTGTGTCGTGTCGTACGTATACGTGCTTTATATAATTTTACACTAAAACTAGACCATCGACCCATGCGTATCGAAGGTAATATTTGACAGTAACATGTAACAAAATAGTTTAGTTGAATGTCATGATTGTTCTAATTAAATTCATAATATTAATTATCATAGACATTGGTACTGTACCATATCATATTATGTCCATGACATCGACCTTGATATTGTAACATGACATTGACCCGACACAGATTTTGATCTTTTAATTGAAATGAACAATAAATGCGATTATCATTGAAATTAGGAACATAATTTGACTAACATAATAGCGAGACGGGTTAAGCTTTATTATTAAGAGATAGGGTTAATATAGTAAAATTAAGCAGAGAAATTAGAGTAAATCTAGGGAAAAATATTGCTTATGGGTTAACTTTAAGTAATAAGAGATAAGAGATAATAGAAGAGATAAGGTTAATATATATAGTAAAATTAAGCAGAGAAATTAGGGTAAATCTAGGGCAAAATATTGCTTACGGGTTAACTTTGAGTAATAAGAGATAATAGAAGAGATAGGGTTAATATAGTAAAATTAAGCAGAGAATTAGGGTAAATATAGGGCAAAATATTGCTTATGGTTAACTTTAAATAATAAGAGATAATATAAGAGATATATGGTTAATATAGTAAAATTAAGCAGAGAAATTAGGGTAAGAGGTAGGGTTAATATATATATAGTAAAATTAAGCAGTGAAATTAGGGTAAATCTAAGGCAAAATATTGCGTTAACTTTTAGTAATAAAGAGATGGTGCATTTTGTTACGTGATTTTGACCTAAAAGGCTAAAACCACTCGCCACTCACCTTTCGACGGTTCCCACTACGAAATCTTCCATGTGCCATGGCTATTTCAGTACCCAAAATCATTTTTTGAAAACCCGAAATCAACTATCAAAGGTACTTTTTTTGAGGAAACTATCAAAGGTACTATTACTTTATCCTTCTTTTTTTCCTTCATTCTTAATTCTTTTTTCTTTTCTGTTTTTTTATTGTCACTATTTCTCTATTTCTTTCATGAACCGTTAGAAAGGTAACAAAATTTCAATCAAATATGTTGACACTGTTTCATAAACTAGAAATCTAGTAATAAGGGCCCTTTTGAATTCACTTATTTTTTGAGCTTATGAAAAATAGCTTATGCAAATAAACAAGTTTTCATCTTAATTCATAATATTTCACTAACGAAAATTATATTTCAAAAGCTGTTTTTTCATATAGTAAATTTTTTCATAAGCAAATAATGGCTTATTCCTTGTTCGGCTTCTAGGGAACCAGTTAGAATGGCCCTTTTCATAAATTACATTGACAAACTTATCAATAATACATAAAGGCTTTATTTATTTGCATAACGGGCCTAAGTATTGATTTTTCTTTGCTCAATATGAAGATAAATTCATGATTGGTTTATTGCAGGTATTATCCACAAGAAAGGAAACCAATCCCTCGTTGTAGAACAACGACCAATTGAAACTGAGCCATTGTGATGAATATCCCTCATCTTCCACCCAATGCGGAGGTAATGCTCCCCGAGGAAGTCATCGTGGAAGTCCTAGCGTTTCTTGAAGTGAAATATCTGATGCGGATGAAGTGCGTCTGTAAGTCCTGGAACACCTTCATCTCTGATCCAATCTTTGCCAAAATGCATCTTAAGAAGAAGCTATCTACACGAAAGATACATCTCGCATTGCATCTTAAGAAGAAGAAGAATCTATCTACACGACAGATAATTCTCACACTTCTCTCCAACAAGTCCGAAGGTTTTCCAGATTTTGGGCTTGTACCCATCTCTCGTTTGCTGGAGCATACATCAAACATCATCACCCTTACCGAAGATCATGATCCTTACTACCGATTCAATGACAAGGTTGTCGGTCAGATTGTTGGTTCATGCAATGGATTGATCTGTTCACAGTATTTTTCTTTAACCGCTGACTATCATGAGCACTCACTCTCGTTCTGGAACCCTGCCACAAGGACTACATCTGATACATTCGTGTCCTTTCGCTCTAAAGTCAAGCGGCCTCAGTGTGAAGTTTGCAAGTTCGCGTTTGGTTATGATAATTCAACTGAAACCTACAAGGTCGTGTTGTTAACTCTGAAAGTTGATGGCAACCTTATAGCTCTAGGGAGTACCGCTGCAAGAGTTTACACTTTGGGGGGCGATAATAATAATAATGCTTGGAGAGATATTCAATGTTTTCCTGTCGTAGTTGTCCCTCGTCATTTTTATTTCACTAAATGTGATGGTCTTTATTTAAATAATAGTATCAATTGGTTGGTCTTTCATCGGAAGAATCTTACGATTGAACAATCTGTTGTTGTCTCGCTTGATTTGGGAACAGAGACATATACACAGTTTTTGCTCCCTCCATCTTGTAATGAAGAGCTACTTGGCCATCCATGTCTTTCAGTGCCGAACCGTCTTTTTGTGTTAAAGGACTGCATGTGTTTTTCTTATGATTTCAAGAAAACCCATTTAATTATATGGAAAATGGATGAATTTGGAGTTGAACAGTCTTGGACTCAATTCCTTAAAATTAGTTATATCAATCTTCAAATCGATTATCTTCCTCAATTGATTCCATTATGTCTGTCTCAGAATGGTGATACAATCATATTTTCAGTCAATCAAGTGGACCAAGCAATTCTCTATAACTGGAGAGACAATACTGTAAGGAGAATTAAAAGCACCGATGGAATTTATTGGAGCACTGCCAAGGCATATGTTGAGAGCTTAATATCGACAGACTTTTGAAAGTAAGTTCCTGTTCCATGATTTACTTGTTGAATTTGAGTTAAATCATGTCCGTGTACAATGTATTGTGTGATTATTTTCATCATGATGATGGTTTTGATTTGATTATATGGTTGAATGATTTATTTTATATCAATTTAAAATCATGGTTTAACTTATAATTAGCACGGATTAGTTTTTTTATTTAGATCTTTGGATTCAGTAATAGCCGTTATAACGAGGTTACATAGCAGACCGTAGGCGCTACTTAAAACTCAGCTGTGTTGCGATTTCAGAAGCTATGTGTGTGTTATGTAAAACACATGCCCTGAATATATAGTCAGTTGTTTCCTCTGTTTCTCCATACTTTTTACTCATTTTGCCCTGAAATTTATTTGCTTTGTATTAGGTTTAAATATTGGTGACAATGAACTTTGATAATTAGCTATGCATGTCTTCAATTTTATATCCTGTTCTATTTTTGAGCTTTTATGTGTATGGCGCTTTGGTATAAATTTCTTGTGTTGTTTCCCTATACTTCGACCTAATGGCCATGCCTCTATAGCATTTTGGGGCCCAACCTCTACGCACCGTTGACTACAGAGTTTGATAAACCAAATTATAAGCTTGAGTGCATTCTGTAGTGCAGGAATACAACTATCCATTATTCTACAAAGTTGAAATCTCTTTTTCTTAATTAGGAAAGCCGAGGTTGTAGAGTGAAAATGGTATAGGTGCTAAAATGCTGCTAAGTGGTGCTTCCTGAAGCGCTCAACATTCATTAATGCTAAACGCTGCTTACATCAGAAAATTTATCTAATTTTAATTTTCATTCCTTCTATTTACAAACTGGATCTTATTTTCTACTAATTAGAAGTTCTCAATTCGCTAAAATCAAAATAGGGTAAAACAGGTGTTACTGTAAATCTGCCATCATGTACAAATACAATTTTTCTAAGCTTACTATCAGTACCATCCAGTGATAGGTTGAACCCTTTTAACTGCACAGATGAATGCACATAAATACTTGTAATTTACCTCCCCTTTGTGTAGTCCATTAAGTTTTCAGAATAGATACTTAGCAGTTTATAAGTCAACTTTAGAGCAATGTTGTCGATGGCAGAATATGCAGATGGCCAATAATCTGCCATATAAACATGCCATTGCTGCTTATGGCGCCACCATGGTGGCCATCCCTTCATAAACTGGCTACGGGGGTTGTAAAAAATTCCGCCATGCTATTCTTCCATGACGGCGCCATGCTTTTGGGAAGGAATATATGAAGAGTCTAATTTAAGAAATAGTGAAGCCATTGCCAATTGAAAAGGTAACACCAACCTAGTTTCCAAAGCATGCAACCTGTGGGAAAAAAAGAAGATAGAGAATGCTCAATCAATTCTTGATTGTAGACTGTGATGATATTGATTATACATCTGTTGGTATAGAAGAAGAGGCAAATAGGTTCTCGATGTTTGAGCCCACAATAGCAAAAGAAAGCACATGAAGTGAATTGTTTAGCCATGTCATATCATGTGTAATAACTGTTTAAAAATAGAACAGACAATGAATTTTATTACTTTGGTAATAAAAATAAAAAATAACTTTGTTACTTTGTACCAAGCAGGATCACCATCAGCTGAATCAACAGGAAATGGCACTGATCATGCTCATACAAAGAGGTCCTCATCAATTGTTAATGCTAGCTTGTTTTGATCTAGCACTGAAGCAGATTGTTACCTGTTGTTATCCTTTACATTTTTACTCTTTTAACTGTATGGATAATTTATTCTATGATGTTGAAGGCATATTTACATTACACATGTTTCTTGGTACATTCGATGGTTTTACTAGTTAACTATTAAAGAATCGATAGTTATCGTTTGATTTGGATAATTTACCTTGCTTTTTTATTCAATTATTTTTAAAGAAGTTGTTAGTCTGCACCACTTTGTTTCACAATCATAACAATGGATGAGTTTAGAGAGAGAAGAATAGAGAATGAGAAGGTGGTTATGGAGAGAGAAGAAAGTGTTGGAAGTTTGTTATTTCACTGATTAAAATAGAGGACTACAAACCATTTATATACATATAACTTGGAGTGTGCAAGTTATTAAAACTAACTTCACTTATGATTAAGGATTAATCATCTAATACACCCCCTTTAATCCATAATCCTAACAATCAATGAGACCTAGCTTGTGCCTCAAGTAAACAAATTTGTCTAGCTTCAATGCTTTTGTGAAACCATCAGCAAGTTGCACTTCAAAAGGTATAACTAACACCCCTCTCTCACGGTTTCTGTATCCACTATCATATCTTCATATTTTGTAGGGGTGCCAAGCCGTAACTGTTTATGTGAAACCCAATGAGGAATACAATATTTTGTTATATATCACTAGGGCTCGCAATGAACCGAACCAACTCGATTAGAGTTTGTAATTCAATTCGACAATTGATTCGTTAAACTTGGTTCATGAACCAAATGAGCCGAACTTGAGCTGAAAGTTAAGTTCGTCAACTAATTGAGCTCAACTTGACTTATATGTAGTTCGACTCGTTTGATTCACGAGATGACTCGATAATAGGATAAAAATGAGCTACTTTAAAATTGATAGACAACACCATGCACAACGCCATGGAGGATACGATTATCTATAAGAGAAACATATGACATAAGAAGGCAAAACTGGATTTGGTGGTTGCATGCTAGTGTTAATTACTATGTGTAATAATAGCTAAATTCTTTGATTTTTGAGTGGTTCAAGTGATTTAACTCATTTCTATACCTAAAGTTACATGCTTTGAACAAACAAATTGAACCTAATGAGCCGAACCAAACTGTTCGCGAACTTTAAACGAGCCGAACTTGAGCTGGAAAAAAGTTCGTGTCAAACTCGAACAGAGGTTCGAATCGAGTCAATTCTTAATGAGTCGAGTCGAGCTCAAACAGGTTCGATTCGACTCGACTCATTTCCAGCTCTATATATATCACCTGAACCGTCCAGACCGATGGAGCCATACTTCTGTGCAATGAGACTTATGGGAGATCTGTAACGCCCTCCTTTTTATTTAATTATTTTAATTAGTTTTAGAATATATTTATATATTTATATGATGTATATGAGGGATACATGATTTGTTGAGATTAGATGTCTTTTTATAATTTAGTTAATATATTTTGTTGAGTGATATTTTGTTATGTTATATGTTGGTATTTACTAGCATAATATATTTGTTAATTGTTATAGATATATATTTGTTATTTGGTGTATTATTATATATTTAGTAGAGAAATATTATTTATTAGAATATGAGGATTATTAGTGTGAGTGGATTTGGGGGTTAGAATATAAAGAAGAATACGTTGTTGGGCCTAAATAGATTTGGGAAGAATATTTTAGTATTATAAATAGAGAAGCTTAGGTTGGAAAGAGTTTACCCTAAACCGCTTTTTGGAAAAGAGGAGAACAAGAAAGAAGAGAAGAGAAGAGAAGAGAAAAGTCAAGAGAAGAGGAGAAGACCTTAGGAAAGAAGAACGCTGCTGCTGATTCAGGAATTAATCTAAGGTGAGGGTGAGACTATCTTGCATTAATATTAAGTTGTTAACTCATTAGATTACATCTAACAAGTTGGGGAGAGTTTGTGAGAATTTGAGAATTAGGGTTTCGAGAGAGATTTGATGATTAGATGATGAAAACTTGTTGAATTGATGTAGAAATTGTGTACAGACCTTAGATAATCCATAGGATGATTGTTGGAAGTAGTTTTGAGGTTAGCTCCATGAGATTAGGTGAAATTAGAAGAAAATCTGCATTCTGCCCGAATTTTGATATTAAAACTGGTATTGATCGGTGCGGAATTGGTCTTAGGTGTAAACACGAAAGTTGTAGGTATGGATGTTAGCTTTCTAATGCCGTTGGTCTCACGTCAAGACGATTTATAGAACTTGAGTTATGGTCAAATTACTGCACGTAGGTCACAGTGAATTTTTATGGACTTTCAGCACAACTTTTCCGAATTTAAAATGAAAACTGGTATTGATCGGTACAGAATTGGTCTTAGGCGTAAACATGAAAGTTTTAGATAATTTTGTTAGCTTTCTAGTGGTTTTGGTTTGACGTGAAAATGATGTTTGGTCCTTGAGTTATGATGAAAATACTACAGAGAGGTCTTAGCAAAATTGTACGGTGACAGCATTCTCTGTTTCATGGTTTTACGTTTTGTTCATATGTTTCTGTTTTGAATTGATATTTGTTGTAAACATGAAAGTTGTTGATATTTGTGATATCTTTCTAGTAGCTTTGGTTTGACATGAAAATATGTTGTGGATAATTTATTATGTTTTTACAAAGATACATAGTGAATTATTGTCGATGTTTAAATACGATGTTATATGAAGTTGTGTATGATTGATGAATATGATGTTTTAAGATGTTGTTTATTATCATTTGATATGACATGAATTATTTATGTGATCCATATGTTGTCAAGATGCTAAAATGTTAAGATGTTAAGACGTTAAGATGATAAGAGTTGTTAAGTCGTCGAGTCGTTATGAAGTCATCAAGTTGTTAAGATGTTATGTTGTCAAGATGTCAAGATGTTAGGATGTCATAGATGTTCATTAAGTTGTCTAAGTTGTACGAAAGTTATGTCGTTGAATTAGAGTTGTGTCATTGCATAGTCAGAGATGGGGGCTCAATGCCCGACAGGTCCTTTATGACCTTAGAAATGGGGGCTCAATGCCCGACAAGTCCTTTATGACCTTAGAGATGGGGGCTTAATGCCCGATAGGTCATTTATGACCTTAGAGAAAAGGGCTTAATGCCCTGGTGGTACCACATGAAAAATGAATATGTCTAAGATGATTTAAGATGATTTGAGAAGTAGAAGTTGCATAGTCGAGTCGAAGTTGTTAAGATGTTGAGATGTCAAGTTGTCAAGTTGTTAAGATGTCAAGTTGATAACTTATTAATGAAGTGCTATGATGAATGAAGACGAATGATTTATGATAAGATGTTACGTGAGTTATAATTATGTTGATATATGAAGTTGATTACGAATTTGATTATGAAGTTGTTTTCGGTAATGCTATGTTTTGATAATAATACTTATGTGAAATTACATGATGATTCTTATGATTATATTTGTTATTAGGTGTTGATGCTTATAAATAATGTTTGATGAAATGTGGTGACGTTTGTGATTAATATTGATGCTATGTGATGATCGTTGGAGACTATTATTTTATGTTATATGATGATGTTAAGATTAGTAATTGATAATATATGAAGATGTTTATGATTAGTATTAAGATAGTTTTACGACCAATATAAGAAGATAATGACACTAGTTAAGGAAGTTTAAGTTGTTAGATATGATTAATGAATTATTAAGATGTTTAAGTTGTTTAATGTACTTTATATGATTTATATGCTTAATATTATTGTTTGAGAAATCTCACCCCTCTGCTTGGAAATGTTGCTCTTCGTATGGGTAACTTGCAGGTAACCAGGATTAGTTGCGGTCGTGATTGGACTCCTCACAAGTGTGTCTTAGGTGCTCTGATACGTAACGGGATGGGATTATGTCTTCTATTTCTATTCCTTACGTATTACTTATGGATTTTTATGAATAAATGTTGAAGAAGACTTGAGATTTTTATGATAAGGCCTGCGTGCGAAAGACTTTTTATGTTGAATGAACTAATTCCGCTGCGAAGTTTTGAATTACTTATGTTAAATGATTTTGAAGAATAAATTGCTATTTATTCAGTTTATGAATTTTTAAGAAGTGTAGCATTCAGTTAAAGTTGAATTACTCCGATTTTTAATTATGAAATTTTTATGTTGGGAAAACGGGGTGTTACAAGATCCATTATAGTCCCTAACCCGACGAAGATTATGCGATATTGGACCGCTATACGTTGGACTAGAACAACATTAACGAACACTTTTTGACCATTTCCAGATAAAATTTGAACCATGTCTAAATCAAGAGTGCATCCTTGCCAACTTTCATAGAAGCAAGTGGCGAGTGAGCATATCTCCACTTTGTTCTAGATGTGGGAGAGAAGATGAAACTACCATTCATGTGTTTTGGGATTGTGTCTATGCAATTTAGGTATGGCTTCGCCTAGTTCCATATGATTTCATAATTGATTTCTTTACTTTTGACTGAGAAGATTGGATTTTCAATAACCTCGGCAAGCTTGGCATATGTGCTACTAATAAGAACTAGAAGTCCATTTTCATGACATCTTGTTAGTTCTTAAGGACGTGGAGAAACAAAGCTAACTTTGAAAATGATTTTCACCAGCCAAATAGCCATGTCATATGGTGATCCAAAACTTTACTTAGAGAGATAGACATTTGCTTAACCCTTCCGACTCATCCCAATCTTCAAATAAAAGATACGGTCTGCGTAGGTTGGGATAAAACCCATGCAGGTTGGATAAAATTCAACAGTGACGGGGCTTATGAAGAGAATTTAGATTGTGGTGGCTTTTTTCGCAGTTATGATGAAAGATGGTTAAAAGGCTACATTAGGAAGATTGAAGTGTGTGACGTGTTTCACTGGTGGACCTTTAACAAAATATGGTTGAGACAATTATCGTTGAAAACACTTAAAAAAAATATTTTCACTAAAAAAATAAAAAAGAAAAAAACATTCAATTATATCTGATTGATAATCACCAAGTAACATAACTTCATTCTTAAAAATATAAAAAAAAATATAAAAAAAAAAAACTTAACTTCAAGAAAGATACAAAATATTTATTATGAGGCATATACCTACTTTCAAAAAATTATACATTTTTATGATTGATTCTTTTCTAAAAATAATTTGCCTTTGTTTTTTCTTTATCTTTTTTTTGTCAAAATAAAAATTATATTAAATAAAAAGAAATAGATAAAGAGAACGGGTGCATTAGACCTGACTCAGGTACAACTCAAAACGGAGATACAACATAATAAATTAGACCAAGTGGATCAATCCTAATCTATCCAAAAAAAATTCACTAATCATGGGGGCAACAACTCAAGTGAAAATTTGCGACGAACAATTAATGTATCGACCATCAACGCTGTATGAAAATCCAAGTGTCAACAACTCCATAAACAAATCAGAAGGCATAAAAGCTCTTACGAGCTTAAAGAACCAGAGTGTAGGCAAACAAGACACCTTGAAACTTGCAAATCTCAACATATTTGGAAACAACAGAGAATCAAAGAAATCAGACCTTCATGTCATATTATAAAATAATATTTTTTATTGTTATAGATTATTAATTATTATATATTTTAGAAATATGACTATAAAAAAACATTTAAAAAAAATGATAAATGAGTCACTAGATAATATAGTTGTACCACTTCGTAATATTATATTCTGTTTTGATCTCTATTGTTTCTCCACTGCGAGAAAAAAAAAAACCTCATTTAACTTAGGGCATGTTTGGATTGAACTTATTTTGAGCTTATGCAAAACAGCTTATGCAAATAAATAAGCTTTTATTTATTATTCATAAGCTTGTTAAGATAGTTTATGAAAAAACAACTTATGAAGATTAAATTTTCGTTAGTGGGAACTTATGAGTCAATATAAAAGTCAATTTGCATAAGCTATTTTTCATAATCTCGAAATAAGCTCGCTCCAAACGAGGAATTAATTGTGAAAGGAGAAAACAGATACAAACAAACCAAATTGACTGAAATTAAAATGTATATTTATAAAGTTATTGAAATGGATAAAATGAGAGGAGATTGATGTGTTTGAAAAAAATTAGAAGGGGTACTTGTCTTATTTAAGAAAATGGCAGGAGAAGTCATTATAACTTGCCCTTTTATCGATATCGTCGATTTTTATCATTAAGTTTTTTTTTTTCCTTCTTATTTTCTCAATTCATATAGTATTGAAATGCGCTTTGATGCATAGCATCCGCTTTGAAACAGCCCGTGCTCCGGCCGTGCACGGGTTTATTGCTAGTTTAATTAACATATTTCCCCTCTTTTTCACGCACAAACCCTTGCTATCCTTTTCTCCTAATCCTTCTTATCACCCTTCGACGGTTTCCACTACTAAATCTTCCATGGCCGATTTCAGTATCCCTAAATTATTTTCTCAGTCACAAACCCTAAATTAACTATCAAAGGTACTATTACTTTATCCTTCTTTCTTTTTTAATGTGGTAACTATTTCTCTATTGCTTTTATGAACACAAATTTCAGTTAAATAAATATGTTGACTGTTTTTAACTGGAAAAAGGTTTGTTAGTGGCTATTAAGCAAAGTTACAGACACCGGACACGACAAGGACACTGACACATCGCTAATAATTTGAGAAAATCATATTGCTCATATTCTATATAATAAGAATTGACAAGCTTATGAATAATACATAGAAGCTTATTTGCATGAGCTATTTTGCATAAGCTCAAAAATAAGTCGATCCAAAAGGGTCTAAGTATTGATTTGTTTGCTCAATATGAAGATAACTTCAAGATTGGTTTATTGCAGGTATCATCCATTTCTCTGTCACGAGTCACGACACATCTCCGAAAATTTGGAACCCTACAAGAAAGACAGGAATCCAATCCCTCGTTGCAGGACAACGACCAATCGAAACTGAGCCGTTGTGATGAATATCCCTCGTCTTCCGCCCAATGCAGCAGTAATGCTCCCCGAGGAAGTCATCATAGAAATCTTATTGTTTCTTGAAGTAAAATATTTGATGCGGATGAAGTGCGTCTGTAAGTCCTGGAACACCTTTGTCTCTGATCCAATCTTCGCCAAAATGCATCTTAAGAAGAAAAATCTATCTACACGAAAGATACAACACCTCACACTTCTCTCCCACAAGTTACCTGGTTCGAGAGATTGTAGGGCCATACCCATCTCTCATTTGCTGGACTGTACGTCAAACTCCATCACCCTTACCAATGATCATGATCCTTACTACCGATTCAATGAAGAGGTTGTCGGTCAGATTGTTGGTTCGTGCAACGGATTGATATGTTTGCAGGCTATTTCTTTTACCGCTGACTATCATGATCACTCGCTCTCTTTCTGGAACCCTGCCACAAGGACTACATCTGACACATTTGTGTCCTTTTGCTCTTATGCCAAGCGACCTCAGTGTGAAGTTTGCAAGTTCGCTTTTGGTTATGATAATTCAACTGAAACTTACAAGGTCGTGTTGTTGTCTTTGAAAGTTGATGGGTCTTTGACAGTTGATGGCAGCCTTAAAGCTCTAGGGAGTACCGCTGCAAAAGTTTCCACTTTGGGGGGCGATAATAATAATAATAATGCTTGGAGAGATATTCAATGTTTTCCTGTTGTAGTTGTCCCTCGTCATTTTTATTTCACTAAATGTGATGGTCTTTATTTAAATAATAGTATCAATTGGTTGGTCTTTCATCGGAAGAATCTTACGATTGAACAATCTGTTATTGTCTCGCTTGATTTGGGAACAGAGACATATACACAGTTTTTGCTCCATCCATCTTGTAATGAAGAGCTACTTGGCCGTCCATGTCTTTCAGTGCCAGACCGTCTTTTTGTGTTAAAGGACTGCATGTGTTTTTCTTATGATTTCAAGAAAACCCATTTAATTATATGGAAAATGGACGAATTTGGAGTTGAACAGTCTTGGACCCAATTCCTTAAAATTAGTCATATCAATCTTCATATAGCTTATTTTCCTCATTTGATTCCATTGTGTCTGTCTCAGAATGGTGATACAATCATATTTTCACTCAATCTACCGAACCGGGCAATTCTCTATAACTGGAGAGACAATACCATAAGGAGAATTAAAAACACCAATGGAATTCAGTGGAGCACCGCCAAGGCATATGTTGAGAGCTTGATATCGACAGACTTTTGAAAGTAAGTTCCTGTTCGACGATTTATTTGTTTGAATTTGAGTTAAATCGTGTCCATGTACAGTTTATTGTGTGATTATTTTCATCATGATGATGGTTTTGATTTGATTATATAGTTGAATGATTTATTTAATATGAAATCATGGTGTAACTTTTACTCATTTTGCCCTGAAACTTATTTGCTTTGTATTAGGTTTAAATACTGGTAACAATGAACTTTGATAATTAGCTACAAATGTCTTGAATTTTATGTCCTGTTCTATTTTTGAGCTTTTATTTGTATGACGCTTTGGTATAAATTTCTTGTTTTGTTTCTTAAACTTCGACCTAATGCCACTATAGCGTTTTGGGCCCCAGCCTCTATGCGCCGTTGACTACAGAATTAGATAAATGTGCATTCTGTACTGCAGGAATACAAAATTAGAAAAGTTGCAAAGTTGCAATCTGATTGATATGCACTCTCTACTTCTTATGTGCAATATTAATAAGAAAAGGCAAGGTTGTAGAGTGAAAATGGTTTTGGTGCTAAAATGCTGCTAAGTGGTGCTTGCTGAAGCGCTCAACATTCATTAACGCTAAACGCTGCTTATATCAGAAGAATTCTCTAATTTTAATTTGCATTCCTTCTATTTACAAAACTGGATCTTATTTGCTACTAATTAGATGTTCTAAATTCTATAAAATCAAAATAAGATAATACATGTACTACTGTAAAGCTGCCATCATGTACACATGCAGCTTTTCTAAGCTTATGCCACAATTAATAGTTCAATACCATTCAGTGATAGGTTGAACCCTTTTTACTGAACAGATGAATGCACATAGCTAATAGTTATATTCTTGTACACATACACATAAATGCATGTAATTTACCTGCTCTTATGTTTACCTTACATAAATTAGTGGTGCACGAAATGCAAAATAAAAAATTTAGGGAATATGCAGATGGCCAATAATCCGCCATATAAACACGGCATTGCGGCTTAGGGCGCCACCATGGTGGCCATCCCTTCACAAATTTGCTATGGCGGTTGTAAGAAATTCCGCCACGCCATGACCGCCACTTAATTACACTGCTTTTGGAAAGGAATATTTGACTTGGTCACGAGTGAAATTCCCCCCTAATAACAGAAGAACAACTAACATTTGTCATTTAAAAAAGAAAAATATAACTCTTTCTGAAGCAGATCAGAAGAGTCTGATTTAAGAAATAGTGAAGTCATTGCCAAATGAAAAGGCAACACCAACCTAGTTTCCTAAGAATGCAACCTGTGGGAAAAAAAGGAGAGAGAGAATGCTCAATCATTTCTTGATTATAGACTGTGATGATAATATTGATTCTACATCTGTTGGTATAGAAGCAGAGGCGAATAGGTTCTCAATGTTTGAGCCGACAATGGCAAAAGAAAGCACATGTAATCAACTGTTTAACCATGTCATATCATGTGTAATAACTGTTTAATAATGGTACAGGTAATGAACATGTTTGAAGTGCAAAATCACTTTTAAATTAGGTATTAGGTAGTTTTGTTTAGATTTTTCATCAAGTTTTCAACAATAATACAAGATATATGGACTTTTTAGCGTTTTAATTAATTTTTTTACTTTGGTAAAAAAATAACACTGTTACTTTGGGCCAAGCAGGACCACCATTAGCTGAAGCAACTATGCATATCATCTGCTTCTCCCAACAAGCAAAGGCACTGATCATGCTCATACAAAGAGGTCCTCATCAATTGTTAATGGTAGTTTGTTTTGATCTAGCACTGAAGCAGACTGTCACCTGCTGTTTATCCTTTAGATTTTTACTATGTTGGAGGCAAATTTACATTGCACATGTTTCTTGGTACATTCGAAGGTTGTTTTCTAGTTTACTATTAAAGAATTGATAGCTATAGTTGGATTTGGATAATTTACCTTGCTTTCTGATTCAATTATTTTTAAAGAAGTTGATAGTACTCTGCACCACTTTGTATTCCCAATTTCAAAACTAAAGTTGGTTCAAGTCGAACTAAACTTAAGGGCCTTACAAAAGGTCTCAAATTTGGAGTCTAGATCAATTTGAATTGTTCTCTTTAACAAGTCCCCAATCCAATTAATTGTGGTTTGAATTCTATTGTTTTATTTGGTTTGTACGGTACATAATTACATATTTATTGTTAAGATAGATAGAATTAGTTTTTGAACAATATAGAATTAGTTGGTTAGTTAGATGTAGACGTGGTTATAAGTTCCTTCCAAAAAAAAGTAGAAGTTACTATAAGTTAGCTGTTCAATTATGGTCTATAAATATGACTATCATGTACACAAATTTTCATCTTTTATCAAATATAATTCAATATGAATTAACACGAGTCTTCATATTAATGTGTATGACCCTTGGCTGCAATTTAGATCCCTTATACCAAGTTTTTCGCTATTAGTGTCATTTGAAGAATCACATTTTGTGTTCCATTTGCCAATTTAAATTTGAAGAAATTAAGAAGACACGTTGCAAATATTTTCATTTTTCTGTATGCAAAGTCCTTCCCTAAGCACATACGAGGTCCAGCCTACAACGAAACATGGAAACTTACACACCATAATATCTCATAAAAAAATGATACTAATATGAAGCAAGAAAGTTCAAAGAACAACAAAGGTCCAAATTACATGGAATGCTACAAATTTGAATGGTGATTCAAGTTGAAAAATTCCATTGTTAAACCATCTTTCAGGACGAAATTCTTCGGCATCTTCCCCCCAAATGGAAGACATTCGACCCATAGCGTAGGCTAAATAGTACACCCCATCACCCTTATCTAGTTTGTGGCCATCTCGAACATCACAATCTAATAACCCTAATATATCTTGATAATCCTTGATATATCTTGTTTTCCCTTTCCTTTCTCTCTCATTTTCTTGGAAATAACCCTAAAATCTTTCCCCTCTTTTTTCACTCATCTGCTCCACTGACTTGCTATCCTTTTCGCTCCCAAACCTTCTTCTCACCCTTCGACGGTTCCAACTACGAAATAATTTTCACAGTCACAAACCATAAATTAACTATCAAAGGTACTATTACTTTATCCTTCTTCCTTTCTTTAATGTGGTCGCTATTTCTCTATTTCTTTCATTAACCGTTTTTTTTTTTTTGACGTTAAAAAAATTCCATTAACGAAGGTCTGGCGACAAATCAAATGCCAAGACTGCATAAATACAAGGCGGAGTTGCTTCGATCCATATGCAATCTGAATTCTTAAGAGCATATTTAGCTAAATAACGAGCAGCTTGGTTGGCTTCACACCTAACATGCAAAAAATTTAAAATACGAAAACTACCCTTAAAACTAATACAATATCGAATAATAGAGCCAACATAGTTGGGAGATTGTTGGTGAGCATTCAACGCTAAAACCACATTAGAAGCATCTGATTCTGCTATAAGATTCAGAAAAGACACGTCTTTTGCAAATTCCAGACCCTTCCGCATAGCTAAAGCTTCTGCAACCTTTGAATCTGGTAATGAAAAGACTTGCCAGGAACTAGCACTAACGACAACACCTTCATTATCTCTCACCACAGCACCAATACCCCACTTATCACCCTCTACTGGACCTGCTGTATCAACATTAAGCTTATAGAAACCACTAAAAGGAGATGTCCAATGAACATCAGATATTAGCAAAATTGGACCTCCACTTAGTGTCTCCACCAACACCGTACTAGCACTCTTAAAATTCTCAATAGATCTTTGAGCCTTTTGAATAGTGACGGCCACATCAACCTCAGCCCCCTCAAAACATTTATTATTTTTAGCACACCATATCTCATAACACAAGGCCAAAACATGGACTATAATATCCTCATCGACATCTATAATATTTTCCTCCAACCACTTATGAAAGGAACGTACCTGGAATCATGTGAATTAAATACCACACCTAAAGAGGAAGCAAATCATATCTGCTTTGACCAATGACATTCCATAAAGAGGTGTGAAATTGTCTCATTATGTTCCCCACAAAGAAGACACAATGGATCGCTACTTATTCCTTTTTAAAAAAAGATCATTTTTTACTGGTAGTTTTTCATATATAATCCTCCAAGAAAAGTGGATGTGTCTTGGAATACTTTTTATTTTCCATAATTGTTTCCACACTTGGTGATTATTATCCTCCATTGAGTTATGTGAACCATCTGCTTCACGCCTTGCCTTTAAGAAATGATATGAACTCTTCACAGAAAAAGTAGCTGATCGTGAAGCACCCCACACAAATTCATCTTGCAATTTAGAAAAAGAAATTGGCAATTGAAGAATTTGTTCAGCCTTAAAATGGAGAAAAATTTCATTAATTAAAGGAGCATTCCAACATCGAATGTCATGGTGAATAAGATCTGAGACAAACATAATATCACAATTAGGGAGTTTAGGAGACCAAATCTTGTGCCAATTTTGATAAGGAAGCCAATTATCCTCCCATACATTAATTAGACGACCGTCTCCTACTCTCTAAATACCAGCTTTCTCAATAACATCCACTCGTGCTTGCAAAATACTTCTCCATGTATAACTTGGGCAGTAACCAGTTGAAGCTTTCAAGAAATTGCTTCTAGGGAAATACCTTGCTTTCAAACATTGTGAGATCAATAAGTCATCGTTGTGTCTTTCATTAACCGTTAGAAAGCGAACAAAATCTCAATTAAATATGTTGATTTTTTTTTACCGAAAAAGATTGATAAGTGGTAATCATTGTTTCATAAAATAGAAATATAGTAATAAGGGGACGTTTGGATTGACTTATTTTTGAACTTATGAAAAATAGTTTATGCAAATAAATAAACTTTCATATTAATTCATAAGTTTTCACTAATGAAAATTATATCTTCATAAACTGTTTTTTCATAAATTACATTGACAAGCTTATGAATAATACATACTCTCTCTGTTCCACTTTATATGTCATTCTAGCAAAATTTGTTTGTTCCAAATATATGTTACTATTTGGACCTAATTAACAAGTTTCTTCCTCATAATAAAGTTTAAATTAAGTTCGTTTCTAAAGGAGAACCTTTGGTGACCATAATTACCTTAGTCTAACTCATTCTATTTAAGTTAAACTTGTCTCTAATCATATGAACTAGGTCCATAATCATCATATAATGAGTAGGATAAAAGAATCCTACTATCATTATAATAATAGGTTATCATATAATAATTATGATATATTTAAACTATGGTAACCTACTATTATGGTATCATTAATGCTTATTTTCCTATTATGCCCCTTTCTATTTATTACTTTATCTTTTTCCAATTCCCTTAATTTATGTTTTCCATACCATTAGTGAAGGATATTTTTGTAAAACAACTCACAATTACTCTTTTCTATACAACATTAACTACATTTCTTAATCAATGCGCATTTGCTAGAATGACATATAAAGTGGAACGGAGTGAGTAGAAGCTTATTTATTTGCATAAGCTCAAAAATAAGTCAATTCAAACAGGTCCTAAGTATTGATTTGTTTACTCAATATGAAGATAAATTGCTTTTGGAGAAGACAATTGCTTTCGTAAAGATGAACCAAACATGTAAGAAATTGCTTTTTTCAATTATGAGGTTGTAGAAGTGCTTCTGGACTAAAAAGAAGTTGAACCAAACAAGCACTTAATATTTGAATGGGTAGTGTTAACTTGTACCCTTAGGGCACATGTTAAGAAACCCAAAAGAAGAAATATTTTCTAAAATTTTGTACATTCAATTTATCAAAAAGTTAAATATTAAATGCAATGCACACTTTCCAATAAAATATTTCTATATTTGAATCATTAACTTGTGCCTTAAAGGGCACAAGTTAACATTTCCCTATTTGAATTTACTCTTATATCTATTTGTTATATAGCTATTTGTATTGAAAGTTGAAGGTCATTTTAAAAAGAGAACTAGTCAACACAAAAGAGGAAAAAAAAAACATTATTTTCTTTAGGGAAATGTTAACCAGAAATGTTAAGGAATTATAAAAGGAAATATCGCATTGGAAATTGTTTATTCTACTTTTTGAAAGTTTAAAAAGTGTTCTTTTCAATGCAAAACTTAACATTTCTTTCTACTTTTAGTTCCTTAACTAGTATCCCGGGACAATGGTTAATAAGACCATGTTCTTTATATATAGTGTAGATTATTAATACTAGTATAGTGACCCGTGCCAAGCACGGGGAAATAAAAAACTTTTTTGATCAAATGTATAGATTTTATATTATGTTATCTTAAAGTTATAAGTGTGGTTATATTTTAAATTTGATATGGAAAAAAATATCATCTTAATTTTGTTAATTTTGTATATATTTTGAAATATCTAAACATTGCAAATAACGATTAAAGTATTTGGATTTATACTTATACTAATTATTTGTAGTATAAGATGTACTCATTGTTAAACTTAGCATATGTAATATTTTTGCAAAAATACGCCGATGTACTGTATATTATTATTTGTTGACATAATGTATTTTATTAATCATAAAAACTAAACTAAAAAATTTGTATTTTTTATATATAATAGTCAGTGTCAGATGTATACACCTAGTCTGTGAATGCAAACGTTATTTTTTTTGAGGGTGTGTATAAATATAGTTTGGGCTACAGAAACACCGATTGTTGTTTGTTTTTATTTTTCACAAAATCAATGGTCTAATGTAAATATTGTATTTTAGGGTAAGAACGATGTAAAAAAAAAGTTTCGCGTATTGTTATACCTGAAAAGTGCATCAATTAAAAGTCAATGGCAGGAGGACCTGCTTATATAGAAATTGCATGTCATGTAATGACCAGTACACCTTACAAAGAAATTAAAAAAAAACGACTTCCAAACAATACACAACTTTAGTTTTCTAAATTATAGCAACAACAAATTCTAAAACATAACCAACGATCATTCTTTTTGAAAAACTTCACGATACACAACATTTGTGGTCTGCTTCCAAACATTATTATCATCATCCAAGATGAGCAGCTTCAAACATTTTCTAGAAGTAACTCGAGAGACAGCGACACAGAGTTGTCCATGAGTGAACACGGGCTTAGGAAGATAAACTCCCACTCGAGATAAAGATTGACACTGACTTTTATTTATTGTCATTGTAAAACAAAGCGTCAATGGAAATTGCATGCGCCTGAATTTGAAGGGTAGTCCTGGATCACTCGGAATAAGATTCATCCTGGGAATGAATACCCTGGTACCTGCCCTTTTCCTGTAATTACGGTAGCAGCTATCATGCTCTTCCCTAGATGTGTAACTATCAGCCTCGTACCATTACACAGTCCATTGGCCTGATCGATGTTTCTCATCAGCATAACTGGACATCCCACCCTTAGTTTCAACCGGTGATTTGGAATTCCAGAGCTCTTAATACTATTAAGAAATTCCGTTGTGAACCAGTCGCTTTGGACATCAGATTTTCATCTGATCGACAAACAGAATTAGAGCTTAAATACTCTTTCTCTTCACCTGGAATCAGTGACATCATATATTCGTTAACATGCTCAAATGAATCAAGCGTTGGTGCGAGTATTCCCCTTTCTTAGAAAATTAGCGGGTCACCAAGGTTATCATTCAAATCGGGATACACAAAGTCTATAAGTGACATCAACAGATTTGTTGCGTCCGATATGAGCAAATCTTCAGGAATTTCTACCTTCATTTCACCATTCTCATCCGAAGTGTCGTTGTCGTCTCCAATTGAGAGTATCCACTTGCCAAAATTAGCAATTTCTTCCTGCTCTACAGGTACCGAAGATGCACCCAATCTCATATTAACAGTAAGCCTCAACACATTACAATAAGCTCATATCTTTGATGAATTGATTGGGGCATCAACAATATCTTGCCTCGTTCCTTTTTGGACAACAGACAATATCTGTCTGAAATCATCACCTAAAACTACTGTCATTCCACCAAAAGGTCTAAACTCGTTTAAGGGATCATTCTTGGACATGATATCACGCATTGATCGGTCAACTGCCTCAAAACACCATCAGTGAATCATTGGAGCCTCATCCCAAATTATCAACTTTGCAGCACACACCAGATCTGCCCTAGAACTCTCCTTTTCCATCGTAAGCGATGATGCCTCATTAATCTCAATAGGGACTGTCAACGTCGAGTGCGCGGTTCTTCCACCTGGTAATAGAAGAGCCGTTATACCGCTGGATGCAGCGTTCAATACAATTAATCCCTTCGTTCTAACAACTGCCGACAATGTTTTCCATATAAAGGTTTTTCCAGTACCACCGTAACCATATAAGAAAAAGAAACCACCGTCGTCAGAACCAACAGACTCCATGATCTTGTCATGCACACATCTTTGTTCATCAGTCAACATCAATAACATATCAGCGTGTGTCTTTTCCAGTTAATCTTAGTTGTAATTTAGCTCATCAACGATAAGCTTGTTTGTTAAAGTTGGCACGCCTGCTGCGTTTGGCCTGGGCATAGATTTGAAGTCAGTAAGCGACCGTCCGTTTTCCTGAAGGAGCATTTCAATTTCAATCAAACACAAGTTCTTCAAGTCATCGTCTCCGATACACAGATCTGCATATTAAATTTAAAGTCACAAAATTAATATTAACACCTTTGCATGCATATGTGTGCACGTTGAAGAGAAAGAAAAAATATTAGCTTTATATGAGAATCCTTTATATTTAAACATATTAGCCTAAAAAATGTGGAAAATGCTGAATGGTATCGTAGAGTTAGTAACTCTTAGTTTGTTCTTTACTATATCCTAAAAAAAGTTCCTCTTAACTACTTAAACTACTCTAATCAGCCTTTACTATATCCTAAAAAACACACCCCTCGAAAACAACCTTGTCATCAAGGTTGGAATGTGATAAATTTCTTAATGTGTAATAGTCTTCAAATGTATCACCCTTATCCCTATTTTTTATTAGTGAAGTATGGTTTTTCTTCACATCTTCAACAATAACATGAGTAGTTTCTCTCCACTTCCTTTGCATAAGCTTTTCATTTTGAGAAAAAGAGAGATAACTGATCTTAGAACCATTTGAGATAAATTATTTGTCTAAGAAACTTTTATAAAAATAATTGTCTCATCCATGTCATTTTCACCTGATGCTAAACTCGTCATCCAAGAATTCTAAGCAGTATTTAACTTGTGTTGCTTCAAAAACAACAACAAAGGAGTACGCAAAGAAAAGTGTAGTGGAGACAACACTAACAAAGCATATCTCAGTGGAGACATGTTTTTACTTTGAAGTTTTATGTTACCTCTTAATGCATTTTAAGTGCAGCTTTTCCTTTTAAAGTTGCATAATGACACGCCATATGTTCTAATTCTCATTAATGACAATTACAACATGTTATGGCCTTAAAAAAAACATAACATTATGTCTTGAAACATGCCTATTTTCACTTATGTCTTTGTCATAAAAACTAAAAATGATAGTAAGAGAATATATGCAATGCAACGGAAAAAATGATATTAAAGTTACGTCTCAATTCTTAATCGAAAAAAGCTTCTTTCAGCTTAACTCAAACTAAAAAAATAAGTTTATTTGTAAAGGATTTCCCAAGCCATTATTTATTTAACACGAAAATAAATAGATGTAGGAACTGCTACAAAATGATGTCATGAATGCTCACTAATCTAGATAACGTGAAAAATTAATCAATTAAAGAACAGAAAATGTGAACAAATCAATCAAGATATACATAGTGGAAAGCTATATATGACAATTTTGTGGAGTTAACAGTAGGTCATGCATTAACCTTATGATGTTTGCATTATCTATGGGTGTGAAAATACAATCAGCTATATTTTTGAAGCCTATATTTTTTCGCATAATATGAATGTGAAAATACAATCGGCTATTTACAACAAAAAAATTGATGAAATGACATTAAATTGATTCATATTTATTTTTTTTTTTGGGTAAATTTGACAATAATATATTAATTAGCAGCGTGACATGTCTAAATACTACCTCCGTCCCTAATTATAGGGCCCTTTTGAAAAAATAACGGGAATTAAGATAGTGGATATTTGTATTAAATATGTTTGTAATTACTAATGTTTTTACAATTTTATCCTTTAAGAGAGAGAGTTGGTTTATGTTTTCAACATGTTATTTATTGCTGAGGGAAGAAAAAGATGTATAATAAATAGGGGCATGTATGTAAAGAAATGATTAATATAGTTGGAAATAGCAAAGGGGTCTTATAAAAAGGGACAAAAAAATTTCTCAAAAGGGTCTTATAATTAGGGACGGAGGTAGTAAAAAAAAACACTAAAAAAATTAACGTTAAACAAACATCAAAAAACAACTTACCAATCAAGTAATCCGTATCATATTGGGATTGAAAGATTTCGGGAGGGTCACCGATCACATAGATGCTAGCAGGAATAAACTTATAATCGCACTGTTTTATTTTGGTACCATATTGAAAGTTAATCTTATGAGGGTGTCTCGTTGTCTTATATGATCCCACATTCGAGGCAACACCAAAATTCCCAATGGAGAAGACATGGTCCTCTCTCAACTCTTTCTCATACTTTTATATGAGTGTACGTCTAACAGACGCATTGATTCGATCACCCTATCAAATTAAAAAGCAATTTTAATATAGATAATAAAAACATTATACACCATACATATGTGATACAATTAATTTACTTAAAAAAAATGGATCTCATAAAAGATCACAGTTTGGAGAAAAACATTTTATACCATCACATATGTGATATAACTAACTTACTTAAAAAAAGGATATCATAAACTCTCAGGATTCGGCTCATTAAATTTAAATGCGGATAAAAATATCGTAAAAACAAAAAAAACAAATGGATAAATAAATATAATAGAAAAGTTGATATTAGATTATAAATAAATAAAAAAATGTAAATAAATCAACCATGATTCGACCATCGACACTCCAAGTTTCTTGATGCGAATGGGAGATATCGGAAACGAATTTGATTGGCATAATTTTTATTGATCAAAATCAGAAATAATCTAATATAATTGCGGTTAAAAAAATAGAAACAAAAAAAAACTAAAAAAAAAAAGACATTAGAACCATTTCTAAGGAGAAAGGAAGTTGGTCCTTTTTCATATCCCTCACAAACCAAAGGCGAACGACTCGAACCCTGATAGTCCAATTTTCTTTAGAAGGGGATATATCAGAGATCAAGTCAATCTTTAGGGCGATTTCCATTTAATAGAGAGACACAAAAAGTACGCAAAGAAAAAAGGAATTGGATCCTCTCCTTCAAAATTTGCTCCTTCTCTCTTCTTCACATAATATTAGCCATTAGATGGATCTATCAATGGAAATAATAAAAGAAAAAAAAAACATAAATAAACAACCTAAAACATCACACTCTGAAACAAACTGGGCGAGGTTTGTCCTCGTGAGCTTAACTCAGTTGGTATGGACAATGCATAATATATGCAAGATCCGCGGTTCAAACCCAGGTCACCACCAAAAAATTGGGCGGGGTTTTACTACTCCGGAAGCTTCTTCATCTTCCCTTCTAAAGGTCTGCTCTCTCAATCTAAGAAAACTGCGGCCACCGTATTTTCATTTATATGTTTGCTCACTTCTTCACTCTCTTGTATTATTAAATATATGCATTCAACTAAAACCCTTCAACACTATCTAATTTTATTTGTCTTAAAATATACAAAGAAAATCCAATTAATGCAACGCTTCAGACCAATATTGCAAAGCTTCACAACTGTATCGTATCCTCTCTACAACTATAACAACAACTCAGCTAGTAATTGAGTCATAGTTTGTTAAGTGTGCTAAAAGATCACTTTCTTTTAACAACTCTTTTTTTTTGGTTCCCATTTTTCTGCTGAAGATAACTACGTGATTAAACTCAATTATATGTCAAATTTGCATACCATGTTGGTAAGACAACACCAAGAGGCCAAGCCTACTCAAATATTGATTTGTCAATTTGTGGAGTTTCACATTTTCAGATATTTTCTCTTGAAAAAAAAACAGCAACCCTCTAATGAAAGTTATGCAGATTTATGAATTTTTTTCATATTTAAATATCTACAACTCATTAGATTTTTTGCGAAAAACTCTTTTTAAATTGTAAATGTTAAATTGTAGAAAAGTTTATCTTCTTTTGATGAACAACTCTTTTTAGATTGTGTGAATATTATCATCTATTTACTACAGATTTTGTTAGAGCAAATTATTCTCACCTCATTTAAGAGAAGCTTGAACCATAGTTCATTCATCTCTTATGTTAAAAGATACACTCCCTTTCCTTAAAAGAAGTTTGAGTTACATTTCCCTCGTATTATAATACAAAAACATGTCTTGCTCCAAGTCCATATTATAAAAACATTGAATTTTTAATAAGACTTAATTGGGAAAAAGGGAGTTACTCGAGATAGATAAGACCTAAAAGGTTTCACATAACATACCAGCAGGCACAAAAATAAAGCAAAAAAAAAGTGGTTTGTAAATGCTTTCAACTAACTCTTAGTGCTATCGCCGTCAAGCGAGGCGTTGAAACAATCAAATAATGAGTGATAAAAAAAACAATGAGAGTGATTAAGAGATATGTTTGAAAATTAATCATGGTAGAATAAATTGAACCTAAATGCCGCAAATTTTTTAATGAGTAAATCAAAGGTATTTTTTTTTAACAAATCAAAGATATTTTTCTTGCACTACAACGGAGATTAATCATCTCGAGATACTAAGATTCATTTAAGGGATTCATCTCCTCTAACAAATGTTTTTAATACGCACCGATGAAAAAAAAAACTAAACAAAATGATTAAGGAGTCCAATATATCTACCATTTATGTCACACTATATATGTTGGTTGAATACCTCATTTTAAAGATATAAAAAATCAATTAAATAAATGGGAATTAATTTCTTTGTTTTTGAATCTCACCAAATCAATTTGAATGAAAGTCAATTAATGGGAATTAAATCGCTATTTCCAATAGCACAAATTATGTTGCATGCAAAGAACTTGGAGAGTTATCGAGAGTATAAGACATTTGAATCCGAGTTATCCGTTGTCGGAATTCTTTGTAAACTACCGTATGATTCTTGATCTTATGATGTTGTAGTAGCGTTAGATGTTTTATGAGTTGCCTCGCAAAACGACATGTAATTTGGGGAAAATGTAATATTTTAAATTTCATTTTTTTTGGTTACGATATTTCAAATTTCATTGATTATATATAAATTATGTCAATAGTTAGAAATTACATTAATTGTGATATATACATCCAACTGAAAATATCAAATATGCTAGCATATTCGCCAGTATATGCCCGCTAATACAAAGCCCCCTGTTCTTTTTGGATCAGCTCCCCCACTGTTGCAGTTCTTTTTTTGGATAATCTTTTAAGACTAATATATCTATATCATTAAGACAAAAAGAATAAAGTTAAGCTCAATAAGTCCCAGTAGAAAATAAATGAAGATAACAAACTAAAATAAATATTTAAATTTCATGAAAAAGTAAATGAATAAATTATAAATCAAAGACGTCCAAAGAATCATGAAGATATAAGAATATAAACGAAAAAACAGATGGATAAAAAAAATATAATAGAAAAGCAGCTATAAGAATATAAACAAAAAAAAATGTAAATAAATCAACCATGATTCGACCATCGATACTCCAAGTTTCTTGATGCGAATGGGAGATATCAGAAACGAATTCGATTGGTATCATTTTTAGTGATAAAAAAAACAGAAATGATCTAATATAATTGCAAATAAAAAAATTGAAACAAAAAAAAAGACTAAAAATATAAGACATAATAGAAAAGAGGATATAAAAATATAAACAAAAAAATTGAGTTAAACAACCTTATTGTCCATTAGAACCATTTCTAAGGAGAAAGGAAGTCTTTTTTCATATCCCTCACAAACCATATGCGAACGACTCGAACCCTGATTTTCTAGCTTTCTTTAGAAGGGATATATCAAAGATCAAGTCAATCTTTGAGCCATTTCGATTCAGTAGAGAGATACGAAAAGGACGCAAAGAGAAAGAAATGAAATAGAAAGAGAAGGAGTTGTGGTGTGAAGAAAGTGTTGGTTAATAGGTCTAATTTATAATAGATTTTAGAGGTCAATTATATAAAACAACCACACTTAACTCGACCAATCAAATTCGAGCTCATGTCTTAGCTATTAAGAAAAATATAATAATTTTTTTTCTTGTTTTGATTGAATGATATCAATAGGACTGTAGCCGAAAAAAAATTAATAGATATAAAGTTGTTTTTTTTTTGTTGCTCGGATTGTAAAGAAAGGTGTGCAACAAACCACACAAATTGAAATAAATAAGTCTAAGGTATATTTTTCCTTGAAAAAAAAAGTCTAAGGTTTATTTTAGAATGTTTCAATATGATCTTAATGGTGATTAGCAAGGAACTTGTTTAAGGATTCGTTTCAATAATATATGTACCATACAATCCCAATTAATTCCAAAACTTTTTTTTCCAGTCAAATAAAAAAATACACATCATAATGAAATAATATCTTCTCCAATAGCCATGATACTACCATTTCTACTTTGATTTCATTGCATCGTATTTTTTTCCCAATCAGCCAAAACAAAAAATATATTATAATTGAAATATGATATTATATTAAACAATCTGGTTAAATTTCATTTTTTTTAATTTACTTCATAAAAAAACACTCCTTGATATTAGTTATAAAATATATAATAATAAAATTGTCTCTCAATTCCTTAAAAAAAAATAAAATTGTCTCTCAATATTATTATTACATTACCATCATGAAAAATAAGAATAAAAGTTAGTTTATTTCATCAGTTTATTTTAGCAAGACCATTAAATAGAATCAACTGAAATTATATTTTTGATATTCTTTAATGATACATTTTTAATTCCAATTACATACCTCCAATTCCAATTATTTTTATGTCCTAAAATAAAGTATACGTTTTTTTTTTCCTTCCTACAATAAATATTGAATAATTCAACGGAATTCATAAAAAAAAATGGTGGATCACGGTCACTATACTTGGCATGAGGATTATTATGATTTAACAATTATATTATGAGAAAAACAATTAAAGTAGAATTCATTAATAAAATCGTTTTTTTAACCATTAATAAAATCTATATAATATGCGATGTCATTTTTTTAGACCAATTATATTATATCATATTATATCAAATGGGACCGTGAGAATACCATTAATATTATGGAACAACATTAATATGGAATTTCATTAATAACATCCATATATCATATTATACCATTAATAAAATCTTGCTAGCAAATGCTTGAGAATAGAAGAAGATTAGAGCGCCACATGTCGCTATTTGAAAAACCTTGAAATATGGTGACACTTGTCATGAAAAGAAGAGAAGAAGCCATGAAACAGGTCGTAAATTTATATTATATAGATTTTATAGCTATACTAAAATTAATAGAAACAAATTTGCCACACCCTCTTTGTAAATAAAAACACAAGTGGTGTCCGTACATGAAGTAGATAATATTTGTGCTTAATCGAGAAGTGATAGAAAAGATTGCATATTTTAAATTTGATTAGAATCACACAAATATATAATTAATTGGAATACTCTAATATAAACATAAACATGAATAAAATATTGACTTCAATCATAATATTTTATTCGATTGACAATTTTAAAAGTTTTACACAGCTATACTGTACAGGGTCGGCCTAAGGGGGCTGTGTAACGCCTGTCTTAATTATTTAATTAATTCGATGAAGTTTAGAATATAATTATAAATATATGCTCATATGATTTATGATTTAAGTGATTTATATGATTGATATGTGTGAATAATATGATTTATAAATAAATTATGTGGAGTATATGATGTTGTGAAGTTGTTATGTTGGTGTGACTTATTTTATTATTAAATAAAATAAGATATAAGAAATAAAATAAAAATATTAGAAGTTGGGCTGTGAGGTGGAAAGAGTAAGTTTATAGGTGAGATGAGTAATAGGGTAAATAAATAGGACAGACATAAGTTGGAAACGTTTTACGTGAAACGCTTTTGGGGGAAAAAGGAGAAAAAGTCAGAAGAGGAGAACCAGAGGGAGAGGCTATCGATTCTGCAATTACAAGGTAAGGGTGAGACTAATTTTCATTACTATTAAGGGTATGATTCTATAGGATGAATTTAGCATGATTAGGTTAAGTTTTGGTGAGAATTGGGAATTAGGTTTAAGACCGAATTTGATGATTGAATCATGAAAAGATGTTAGGTTGATGCTAAATTAGTGTACAGAACTTAGTTATACCATAAGATGATAATTAGATGTTAAATTGAGGTTAGAATTAGGAGATTAAGTGAAAAGTTGGAATTTTTAGGTTTCTGGCCGTACTGACATTCATCGCTCGCACCTGCGAGCAAGAACACTCGCATCTGCGAGCTAGAACCCATAACTCGCAACTGCGAGCAACACAACTCGCAACTGCGAGTGACCTGTGAGCTCGCAACTGCGAGCAGAATAACTCGCCACTGCGAGTAAATACGTAGGCACCCAGAATGCACACTTTGCTCGCCATTGCGAGTGAAGTTACTCGCCACTGCGAGTTAGGCTGTTAGTTGCCCAAAATTGTCCCGATGCGATCCTTTCGCACGTGTAGTCTTGAGATGACCTTAGAAGTAAGTTAGAGAGCTGTTTAGGATGCTTTTATAAGCTCCAGAAGTCTGTTATGGTGACTGAAATTAGAAGTGTTGCTGCATGAATGCTATAATGATGTTTTATGATATTTATATTGATGTAATTAATTCTTTACGTGAATGTTAACACATTCAAGCGTTGTTAATTGTTGTATGTTGTTGCTGTTTTCTGTTGTCGGCTGTTAGTGTCTTGAGGTTGCATGAGTCGGTCTATGTTGTTGGAATTTAAGAAGTTGTCCATGATTTTGAGTCATATGAGTTGTACACGTCGTTGTCTAAGTTGTTGGGAGTTGAGTTCATTGCATACTCATTAAAGTTGGGGGCTTTAGGCCCGGCAGCCTTTGTGCTCATTAAAGTTGGGGGCTTTAGGCCCGGCAGCCTTTGTGCTCATTAAAGTTGGGGGCTTTAGGCCCGGCAGCCTTTGTGCTCATTAAAGTTGGGGGCTTTAGGCCCGGCAGCCTTTGTGCTCACACGTCGAAGAGCCTATTATGCTCATTTGTTGTTGATTGGTACCACATGCATTTGCATATCAAGAAGTTTAATGATGTTTAAGTTGTCAAGTTGTTGTCAAGTTGATAAAGTTGCATGGTCTAGATGAGTTGTGTTGTCAAGTTGTTGTTGAGTTGATAGAGTTGCATGGTCAAAGATGAGTTGTGTCGTCAAGTTGAGTGTTAAGTTGATTATGATTTGTGATGAAAATTAGTAATGATATTTGATGATTGTATTTGTTATGACATGAAAAATATACTGATTGTTAATTGTTGACATGTTATTAATGTTTAAGTTGTTAAATGCATTTTATTGGATTATATGCTTAATGTATTGATTATGAAATCTCACCCCTTCTGCGTATATGTTGCCTCGACCGTGGGTAATGTGCAGGTAATAAAGATTAGAGGCGTTCATGAGTGGACTCTCAGTTGGTGTCTAGGTGCTCTGATACGTAACGGGATGGGGGCTTGCATTTACTTCTATTCCTTACGTGTCTCTTTTATGAACTAATTTATGAGATTTTTCAATAAGGCCTGCGTGCCAAGACTTTTAAATGTTGAACTAATTTCCGCTGCAATAGTTTAAGATTTTTCATGATGTTGAATTTGAAGGATTATTATTATTATCCATTTTATGATTTAAATGAAGTATGTGACATTCCGTTGTGATCAAATACTCTGATTTTAAATGAAATTTTTATGTTGGGAAAACGGGGTGTTACAATTGGTATCAGAGCAGGTCGGTCCGTCCGGCCAAGTAGTTGAGTTGCGTAGTGTCATTTTACAGTTTTGTACTGTATTTAAGTTGTCCTGTTTGTTGTTTGTTGTTTAACCCTTAGTATGAACTGGTTGGAGTACAACCATGTTCGTATTAATTGTTTTAGTAAGTCGGTGTACTCTTCTTCAGCCGAAGAAGAAAGTGGAGCAGAGTTTTTGTCTACTAAGCAGCTGAAGCAGTTAGCACGTGATGGAATTTTGATGTTTTCGTTGATGGCGTCACTATCTATTGAGAATTAAGCAGTGAGTGATAAGTTGCAAATTGTGTGAGGATTTCCCGAAGTTTTCCTGAAGAGATTGTTGGTTGATCTTACCGGCACATTAGGAAGTGTCTGCCGCCGGAGAGAGGTCGAATTTTCTATTGATCTTGTTCCGGGAACAAAGCCTGTGTCAATGACACCTTATCGTATGTCAGCTTCTGAGTTGGCTGAGTTGAAGAAACAGTTGGAAGATTTGATGGATAAAAAGTTTATTAGACCAAGTGTTTCACCTTGGGGAGCGCCAGTGTTGATAGTAAGGAAGAAAGATGATAGTATGAGGTTGTGCAATGATTTCCGACAGTTGAACAAAGTAACTATAAAGAATAGGTATCCACTTCCTAGAATTGATGACTTGATGGATCAGTTAGTGGATGCACGTGTATTCAACAAGATTGACTTGAGGTCGGGTTATCACCAGATTAAAGTAAAAGATGAAGATAAGCAGAAGACGGCTTCTAGGACACGATATGGACATTATGAATATAAGGTGATGCCTTTTGGTGTTAGTAATGTGCCTAGTGTGTTTATGAATCACATTTTTCATGCATTTTTGGATAGCTTCGTGGTTGTGTTCATCGATGATATGTTGATTTACTTTAAGACAGAAGAAGAACATGCGGAACGTTTGAAGATTGTCTTGCTAGTGCTGAAAGAGAAGAAGTTGTATGCTAAATTGTCTAAGTGTGAATTCTGGTTGAATGAAGTAAGTTTTCTTGGCCATGTTATTTCTGGTAGTGGTATTGCGGTCGATCAGTCTAAAGTTGAAGCAGTGTCACAATGGGAGACTCCTAAGTCAGTTACAGAGATTAGAAGTTTTTTTGGGTTTAGCAGGTTACTACCGAAGATTTATAGAAGGATTTTCTAAGTTGGCACTTCCATTAACGCAGTTGACGTGTAAAGGTAAAACCTTTGTGTGGGATGTTCATTGTGAGAACAATTTTAATGAATTGAAGAAGGGTTTGACGACGACTCCAGTTTTGATTTTGCCGAGACCTGATGAACCTTTTGTGGTGTATTGTGATGCGTCCAAGTTGGGCTTAGGCGGTGTGCTTATGCAAGATGGTAAAGGGATTGCTTATGCATCAAGACAGTTGATAATTCATGAACGAAACTATCCTACTCATGATCTTGAATTAGCTGCAGTTGTATTTGTGCTTAAGATTTGGAGACATTACTTGTATGGTTCGAGATTTGAGGTGTTTAGTGATCACAAGAGCTTGAAGTATTTGTTTGATCAGAAGGAATTGAATATGAGACAGCGAAGGTGGCTCGAATTGTTGAAATATTATGACTTTAGTTTGAATTGTAACGCCCTCCTTTTTATTTAATTATTTTTATTAAGTTAGAATCTGTTTATGTGATTTATTTATATATATGAGGTGTTAGTATTTTATTATGTGGTATTATTCTATTATTTATTAGAATATGAGAATTATTAGTGTAAGTAGAATTGGAGGTTAGAATAGAAAGAAAAATAAGTTATTGGGCCTAAATAGATTTAGGAAGAGTGATTAGTATTATAAATAAGGAAGCTTAGGTTAGAAAGAGTTTTTACGTTAAACCGCTTTTTGGAGAAAGAGGAGAAAGAGGAGAACTCAAAGAGAGAGAACCCTAGGAACGAAGAACGCTGCTTTTGATTTCAGAAAAACAATCTAAGGTAAGGGTGGGACTATCTTTCACTAATATTAAGTCTGTGAATCATTAGATTGCATCTAACGTGTTTTAGGATGAGTTTTGTAAGATTATGAGAATTAGGGTTTGAGTGAGGATTGATGATTAGGTGATGAAAAACCGTTGAATTGATGTAAGGGGGAGTCTTTATTCATCATAAGGGTTGTGTACTCATGTAGGTAGTGAAAGGTTTTGTTTACCATTTTTTTCATGATTTTTGATGATTTCATGTTAAATTTATATTCTCATATGTTGATTTGATTATATGTTTTGTTTTACTGTTATTTTGATCGATCAAGAATGATCTACTTTTGATTGAATAGTTGTTCTGTTTTGTTCATGGATTGATGCGTTTCATATATGCTTATATGCGATTTGTACATGATTTGGTACTCTCTTTCATCAAATTAATTTTCGACGACTCTTTTGTTTCTTGTTCCGAAACTACATTAAGATTGGACTGTTTTTTTTTTTTTTTTTGTAATCGTATATACATGTATACCTTCTTCATGCCAACTCTTTAGTGATTGAGATTTTGAAACTTCTAATAATGATCAAGTTACCCTTGTAAGTTATCGAAGCTTGCTTTAAGATAAGTCTTCTCAAACATTTTTCTTTTCTTTTTTTAGAAACTTATTTGTGACTTTGGTTTATCAGTAATTGCCCTTAAACATGCTCCAAAGTGAAGTCAATTGTGTTTTTCTTGCTTTTGGATAAATCACCCCAAAAACATTGCTATTATTATTTATTTATTTATTTACTTTAATCTTTGGCAATTTAAGATGCTTCATGTTTCAAGCAAATTATGTTTGATTTTTATTCCTAATGCAGCCCATCGTGATATTTATTATTCTTTTTACTTTGTTTGGTGTAATTGCTATCATATATGATAAAAGTTGTCTCTAATTTTCTTTGTTATGTCTCTAAAATATATGATAGTATTTACGTGTATAACTTGCTTAATAAATCTCTATCAGTACCTCTTCATATGGGCATCTATGAAAATACAATTAAATAATTTATCTTAGCTTTACATATTTTATTTTGGTAGAAAGTTTCACATATTTATTTCTACAATTAATGATGAATTATTTGATAATGTGTGTTGATGTGATATTTGAAGATGTGTGATTTAAAGATGTTGTTGATTATCATTTGATGCTGTTATACTATGAAGCTGATATGAGATGAATTATTTATATGCTGCATATACTGCTGAGTCTTATTTAAGATGTAAGTGTCGGTCTAAGTCAATGAGTTATAAGATGTTCATGAAGTTTCTAAGACGTAGGAAGTTGAGTCCATTGCATACTCATTCAAAGTTGGGGGCTTGATGCCCTGGAATGCTTAGTCATTCACACGATTGGTGAGGGCTTGATGCCCTGGAGCTTTTGCTCATTTTTGTTGGGGGCTTGATGCCCTGAAGAGCCTATTTACGCTCATATATGTTGGTTGGGGGCTTGATGCCCTGGAGTTTTAGCTCACTATGTTGGGGGCTTGATGCCCTGAAGAGCCTATTTACGCTCATATAAGTTGGTTGGGAGCTTGATGCTCTGTATTGGTACCACATGCATTTGCATTATTAAGATGTCTAAGATCGTTTAAGATGATTGAGAAGTTGAAGTTGCATAGTCGAGTTGTTAAGATGTCAAGTTGTCAAGTTGTTAAGATGTCAAGTTGTCGAGTAGTTAAGTTGTTAAGACGTTTTTAATTGTATTTATGATGATATAAGATGATGTTTTATGATTACATTTATGAAGATGTATGATGATGTTTGTGATTGTATTTTGTTGATGTATGATGAAGTTTATGACTAATGTAGGAAGATTAATGATATTAGTTAAAGAAGTTTAAGTTGTTATATATAATTAATGAATTATATGAAGCTTATGTTGTTAAATGTAATTAATGAGTTACCTGCTTAATATTATTGTTTGAGAAATCTCACCCCTTTGCTTGAAAATGTTGCTCTTCGTGTGGGTAACTTGCAGGTAACCAAGATTAGTTGCGGTCGTGAGTGAACTCCTCACAAATGTGTCTTTAGGTGCTCTGATACGTAACGGGATGGGATTATGTCTTTACTTTCTATTCCTTACGTATTGCTTATGGATTTTTATGAATAAATGATGAACAAAGACTTTATGAGATTTTATGATAAGGCCTGCGTGCCAAAGACTTTTTATGATGTTGAACTAATTCCGCTGCGAAGTTTTGAAATACTTATGTTAAATGATTTTGAAGGATAAATTGTTATTTATTTCATTTATGAATTTTAAGAAGTGTAGCATTCCGTTTATGATTGAAAAATACTCTGATTTATTAAGAAATTTTTACGTTGGGAAAACGGGGTGTTACAATTGGTATCAGAGCAGGTCGGTCCGTCTGGCCAAGTAGATGAGTCGTTGTGTCGTGTCGTCATGTTTTCTAGTTAGTAGTTATGTTTTTTATGTGATCATGTTTAACTAACTAACTTGATGTGGTTTTTGTGTTTTGTTTGAAAAAGTAATAACTAAATTTATCTTTTCTTGTGCTTTGAATTTCGAGGACGAAATTCTTTTAAGTTGGGGAGAGTTGTAACGCCCTCCTTTTTATTTAATTATTTTTATTAAGTTAGAATCTGTTTATGTGATTTATTTATATATATGAGGTGTTAGTATTTTATTATGTGGTATTATTCTATTATTTATTAGAATATGAGAATTATTAGTGTAAGTAGAATTGGAGGTTAGAATAGAAAGAAAAATAAGTTATTGGGCCTAAATAGATTTAGGAAGAGTGATTAGTATTATAAATAAGGAAGCTTAGGTTAGAAAGAGTTTTTACGTTAAACCGCTTTTTGGAGAAAGAGGAGAAAGAGGAGAACTCAAAGAGAGAGAACCCTAGGAACGAAGAACGCTGCTTTTGATTTCAGAAAAACAATCTAAGGTAAGGGTGGGACTATCTTTCACTAATATTAAGTCTGTGAATCATTAGATTGCATCTAACGTGTTTTAGGATGAGTTTTGTAAGATTATGAGAATTAGGGTTTGAGTGAGGATTGATGATTAGGTGATGAAAAACCGTTGAATTGATGTAAGGGGGAGTCTTTATTCATCATAAGGGTTGTGTACTCATGTAGGTAGTGAAAGGTTTTGTTTACCATTTTTTTCATGATTTTTGATGATTTCATGTTAAATTTATATTCTCATATGTTGATTTGATTATATGTTTTGTTTTACTGTTATTTTGATCGATCAAGAATGATCTACTTTTGATTGAATAGTTGTTCTGTTTTGTTCATGGATTGATGCGTTTCATATATGCTTATATGCGATTTGTACATGATTTGGTACTCTCTTTCATCAAATTAATTTTCGACGACTCTTTTGTTTCTTGTTCCGAAACTACATTAAGATTGGACTGTTTTTTTTTTTTTTTTTTTGTAATCGTATATACATGTATACCTTCTTCATGCCAACTCTTTAGTGATTGAGATTTTGAAACTTCTAATAATGATCAAGTTACCCTTGTAAGTTATCGAAGCTTGCTTTAAGATAAGTCTTCTCAAACATTTTTCTTTTCTTTTTTTAGAAACTTATTTGTGACTTTGGTTTATCAGTAATTGCCCTTAAACATGCTCCAAAGTGAAGTCAATTGTGTTTTTCTTGCTTTTGGATAAATCACCCCAAAAACATTGCTATTATTATTTATTTATTTATTTACTTTAATCTTTGGCAATTTAAGATGCTTCATGTTTCAAGCAAATTATGTTTGATTTTTATTCCTAATGCAGCCCATCGTGATATTTATTATTCTTTTTACTTTGTTTGGTGTAATTGCTATCATATATGATAAAAGTTGTCTCTAATTTTCTTTGTTATGTCTCTAAAATATATGATAGTATTTACGTGTATAACTTGCTTAATAAATCTCTATCAGTACCTCTTCATATGGGCATCTATGAAAATACAATTAAATAATTTATCTTAGCTTTACATATTTTATTTTGGTAGAAAGTTTCACATATTTATTTCTACAATTAATGATGAATTATTTGATAATGTGTGTTGATGTGATATTTGAAGATGTGTGATTTAAAGATGTTGTTGATTATCATTTGATGCTGTTATACTATGAAGCTGATATGAGATGAATTATTTATATGCTGCATATACTGCTGAGTCTTATTTAAGATGTAAGTGTCGGTCTAAGTCAATGAGTTATAAGATGTTCATGAAGTTTCTAAGACGTAGGAAGTTGAGTCCATTGCATACTCATTCAAAGTTGGGGGCTTGATGCCCTGGAATGCTTAGTCATTCACACGATTGGTGAGGGCTTGATGCCCTGGAGCTTTTGCTCATTTTTGTTGGGGGCTTGATGCCCTGAAGAGCCTATTTACGCTCATATATGTTGGTTGGGGGCTTGATGCCCTGGAGTTTTAGCTCACTATGTTGGGGGCTTGATGCCCTGAAGAGCCTATTTACGCTCATATAAGTTGGTTGGGAGCTTGATGCTCTGTATTGGTACCACATGCATTTGCATTATTAAGATGTCTAAGATCGTTTAAGATGATTGAGAAGTTGAAGTTGCATAGTCGAGTTGTTAAGATGTCAAGTTGTCAAGTTGTTAAGATGTCAAGTTGTCGAGTAGTTAAGTTGTTAAGACGTTTTTAATTGTATTTATGATGATATAAGATGATGTTTTATGATTACATTTATGAAGATGTATGATGATGTTTGTGATTGTATTTTGTTGATGTATGATGAAGTTTATGACTAATGTAGGAAGATTAATGATATTAGTTAAAGAAGTTTAAGTTGTTATATATAATTAATGAATTATATGAAGCTTATGTTGTTAAATGTAATTAATGAGTTACCTGCTTAATATTATTGTTTGAGAAATCTCACCCCTTTGCTTGAAA
Source organism: Medicago sativa (assembly GCF_051527215.1). Taxonomy (NCBI): domain Eukaryota; kingdom Viridiplantae; phylum Streptophyta; class Magnoliopsida; order Fabales; family Fabaceae; genus Medicago; species Medicago sativa. Next base: position 27,948,234 of record NC_140756.1, on the reverse strand, counting down.
ATGTTGCTCTTCGTGTGGGTAACTTGCAGGTAACCAAGATTAGTTGCGGTCGTGAGTGAACTCCTCACAAATGTGTCTTTAGGTGCTCTGATACGTAACGGGATGGGATTATGTCTTTACTTTCTATTCCTTACGTATTGCTTATGGATTTTTATGAATAAATGATGAACAAAGACTTTATGAGATTTTATGATAAGGCCTGCGTGCCAAAGACTTTTTATGATGTTGAACTAATTCCGCTGCGAAGTTTTGAAATACTTATGTTAAATGATTTTGAAGGATAAATTGTTATTTATTTCATTTATGAATTTTAAGAAGTGTAGCATTCCGTTTATGATTGAAAAATACTCTGATTTATTAAGAAATTTTTACGTTGGGAAAACGGGGTGTTACATGAATTATCATCCGGGTAAAGCTAATGTTGTTGCAGATGCCTTAAGTAGGAAGACTTTACATATGTCCGCTATGATGGTTAAAGAGTTTGAATTGCTGGAACAGTTTAGAGATTTGAGCTTAGTTTGTGAAATGTCATCTCGGAGTGTTAAGCTAGGAATGCTGAAAATTGATAATGATTTCCTGAAGAGTATTACGGAGGCGCAGAAGGTTGATGTTAAGTTTGTAGACTGTTGGTTGCTAGTAATCAAACTGAAGATAGTGACTTTAAGGTCGATGATCAAAGTGTGTTGAGTTTCGAGGTAGGATTTGTATTCCAGACAATGATGAGATAAAAAGGATGATTCTGGAAGAGAGTCATAGGAGTAGCTTGAGCATTCATCCGGGAGCTACAAAGATGTATCATGATTTAAAGAAGTTGTTTTGGTGGTCAGGATTGAAACGTGATGTGGCACAATTTGTGTACTCTTGTTTGATTTGTCAGAAGTCGAAGGTAGAGCATCAGAAACCTGCTGGGTTGATGACACCGTTAGATGTACCAGAATGGAAATGGGATAGTATATCCATGGATTTTGTGACGAGTTTGCCAAATACTCCTAAAGGGAATGACGCAATTTGGGTGATTGTTGACAGATTGACGAAGTCGGCACACTTCCTTCCGATTAATATTAGTTTTCCTGTGGCTCAGTTGGCAGATATTTATATTCGAGACATTGTGAAGCTGCATGGTGTTCCTTCGAGCATTGTGTCAGATAGAGACCCACGATTTACTTCTAGATTTTGGAAGAGTTTGCAAGAGGCTTTAGGTTCTAAGTTGAGATTGAGTTCGGCTTATCATCCTCAGACAGATGGTCAGTCGGAAAGAACGATTCAGTCACTTGAGGATTTGTTGAGAGTATGTGTGCTTGAGCAAGGTGGAACTTGGGATAGTCATCTTCCGTTGATAGAGTTCACTTATAATAACAGCTATCATTCAAGTATTGGGATGGCACCTTTCGAGGCTTTGTATGGTCGGAGGTGTAGGACTCCGTTGTGTTGGTTTGAGACAGGTGAAAGTGTGGTTTTAGGACCAGAAATTGTTCAACAGACTACTGAGAAGGTGAAAATGATTCAAGAGAAGATGAAAGCGTCGCAGAGTCGACAGAAGAGTTACCATGATAAGCGTAAAAAAGACCTAGAGTTTCAAGAGGGAGACCATGTGTTCTTGAGAGTTACTCCAATGACCGGTGTTGGTCGTGCATTGAAGTCAAAGAAGTTGACTCCAAAGTTTATTGGTCCTTATCATATATCTGAGAGAATTGGCACGGTGGCTTATAGAGTTGGCTTACCACCGCATTTATCGAATTTGCACGATGTGTTTCACGTGTCGCAGCTGAGGAAGTATGTTCCAGACCCGTCCCACGTGATACAGAGTGATGATGTGCAAGTTAGAGACAACCTTACGGTGGAAACTTTACCTTTGAGGATTGATGATCGCAAGGTAAAGATGTTGAGAGGCAAGGAGATACCTCTAGTGAGAGTGGTTTGGAGTGGAACGACTGGCGAAAGCTTGACGTGGGAGCTAGAGAATAAGATGCGGGAGTCTTATCCAGAGTTGTTTGCTTGAGGTAAATTTTCGAGGACGAAAATTCTATAAGTTGGGGAGAGTTGTAACGCCTGTCTTAATTATTTAATTAATTCGATGAAGTTTAGAATATAATTATAAATATATGCTCATATGATTTATGATTTAAGTGATTTATATGATTGATATGTGTGAATAATATGATTTATAAATAAATTATGTGGAGTATATGATGTTGTGAAGTTGTTATGTTGGTGTGACTTATTTTATTATTAAATAAAATAAGATATAAGAAATAAAATAAAAATATTAGAAGTTGGGCTGTGAGGTGGAAAGAGTAAGTTTATAGGTGAGATGAGTAATAGGGTAAATAAATAGGACAGACATAAGTTGGAAACGTTTTACGTGAAACGCTTTTGGGGGAAAAAGGAGAAAAAGTCAGAAGAGGAGAACCAGAGGGAGAGACTATCGATTCTGCAATTACAAGGTAAGGGTGAGACTAATTTTCATTACTATTAAGGGTATGATTCTATAGGATGAATTTAGCATGATTAGGTTAAGTTTTGGTGAGAATTGGGAATTAGGTTTAAGACCGAATTTGATGATTGAATCATGAAAAGATGTTAGGTTGATGCTAAATTAGTGTACAGAACTTAGTTATACCATAAGATGATAATTAGATGTTAAATTGAGGTTAGAATTAGGAGATTAAGTGAAAAGTTGGAATTTTTAGGTTTCTGGCCGTACTGACATTCATCGCTCGCACCTGCGAGCAAGAACACTCGCATCTGCGAGCTAGAACCCATAACTCGCAACTGCGAGCAACACAACTCGCAACTGCGAGTGACCTGTGAGCTCGCAACTGCGAGCAGAATAACTCGCCACTGCGAGTAAATACGTAGGCACCCAGAATGCACACTTTGCTCGCCATTGCGAGTGAAGTTACTCGCCACTGCGAGTTAGGCTGTTAGTTGCCCAAAATTGTCCCGATGCGATCCTTTCGCACGTGTAGTCTTGAGATGACCTTAGAAGTAAGTTAGAGAGCTGTTTAGGATGCTTTTATAAGCTCCAGAAGTCTGTTATGGTGACTGAAATTAGAAGTGTTGCTGCATGAATGCTATAATGATGTTTTATGATATTTATATTGATGTAATTAATTCTTTACGTGAATGTTAACACATTCAAGCGTTGTTAATTGTTGTATGTTGTTGCTGTTTTCTGTTGTCGGCTGTTAGTGTCTTGAGGTTGCATGAGTCGGTCTATGTTGTTGGAATTTAAGAAGTTGTCCATGATTTTGAGTCATATGAGTTGTACACGTCGTTGTCTAAGTTGTTGGGAGTTGAGTTCATTGCATACTCTTTAAAGTTGGGGGCTTTAGGCCCGGCAGCCTTTGTGCTCATTAAAGTTGGGGGCTTTAGGCCCGGCAGCCTTTGTGCTCATTAAAGTTGGGGGCTTTAGGCCCGGCAGCCTTTGTGCTCACACGTTGAAGAGCCTATTATGCTCATTTGTTGTTGATTGGTACCACATGCATTTGTGTAACACCCCGTTTTCCCAACGTAAAATTTTCATAAATAAAATCAGAGTCTAACAACTTTAAACGGAATGCTACACTTCTTAAAAATTCATAAACTGAATAAATAACAATTTATTTTTCAAAATCATTTAACATAAGTAATTCAAAATTTCGCAGCGGAAACTAGTTCAACATAATAAAGGTTTTTGGCAACGCAGGCCTCATCATAAAAATCACAAAAGTCTTGTTCGACATTTATTCATAAAAATCCATAAGTAATACGTAAGGAATAGAAATAGAAGACATAATCTCATCCCGTTACGTATCAGAGCACCTAAGACACACTTGTGAGGAGTCCACTCACGACCGCAACTAATCCTGATTACCTGCAAGTTACCCATACGAAGAGCAACATTTCCAAGCAGAGGGGTGAGATTTCTCAAACAAAAATATTAAGCATATAAATCATATAAAGTACATTCAACAACTTAAACATCTTATAACTCATTAATCATATCTAACAACCTAAACTTCCTACATTAGTCATAAACTATCATAACACTAATCATAAACATCTTCATATATCATCAATTACTAATCTTAAACATCATTATATAACATCAAATAATAGTCACCAACAATCATCACATAGCATCAATATTAATCATAAGCATCAACATGTAATTCACATAAGTATCATTATCAAAACATAGCATTACCGAAAACAACTTCATAATCAAATTCGTAATCAACTCCATATATCCACATAATTATAAACATCGACTTATAGCATCCTAAGTACAAACACAACGTTATCATGTATCGTCATAAATATATTCATAAAACATCACATATCATCATATCATAATTCACGTAACATCTTATCATAAATCATATAACATCATAATCAATCATCAACATAAATGTCATAATCATCCGTCTTCATTCATCATAGCACTTCATTAATAACTTATCAACGTGACATCTTGACATCTTAACAACTCGACAACTTGACATCTTAACATCTTAAATCATCTTAAAAACCTCTTGATATGCAAATGCATTTGGTACCAATACAGAGCATCAAGCTCCCAGCCAAATTATATGAGCGTAAATAGGCTCTTTAGGGCATCAAGCCCCCAACATAATGAGCAAAAGCTCCAGGGCATCAAGCCCTCACCCATCGTGTGAATGACTAAGCATTCCAGGGCATCAAGCCCTCAACCAACTTATATGAGTATGCAATGGACTCAACTTTCTACAACTTAGACAATTTCATGAGCATCTATGACATCCTAACATCTTGACATCTTGACAACATAACATCTTAACGTCTTAACATCTTAGCATCTTGACAACATATGGATCACATAAATAATTCATGTCATATCACAATATAACAATATCAAATGATAATAAACAACATCTTAAAACATCATATTCATCAATCATAAACAACTTAATATAACATCGTATTTAAACATCAACAATAATTCACTATGTATCTTTGTAAACACATAATAAATTATCCACAACATATTTTCATGTCAAACCAAAGCTACTGGAAAGATATCACAAATATAAACAACTTTATTGTTTACAACAAAGATCAATTCAAAACAGAAACTATGAACAAAACGCAAAAACATGAAACAGAGAATGCTGTCACCGTACAATTTCGCTAAGACCTCCCTGTAGTATTTTAATCATAACTCAAAGACCAAACATCATTTTCACGTCAAACCAAAGACACTAGAAAGCTAACAAAATTATCTAAAACTTTCATGTTTACGTCTAAGACCAATTCTGTACCGATCAATACCAATTTTCATTTTAAATTCGGAAAAGTTGTGCTGAAAGTCCATAAAAATTCATTGTGACCTACGTGCAGTAATTTTACCATAACTCAATTTCTATAAATCGTTTTGATGTGAGACCAACGGAATTAGAAGGCTAACATCCATACCTACAACTTTCATGCTTACAACTAAGACCAATTCGACACCGATCATTACCAGTTTTAATATCAAAATTCGGGCAGAATGCAGATTTTCTCCAAGTTTCACCTAATCTCATGGTTCTAACCTCAAAACTACTTCCAATAATCATCCTATGGATTATCTAAGGTCTGTACACAATTTCTACATCAATTCAGCAAGTTTTCAACATCTAATCATCAAATCTCTCTCAAAACCCTAATTCTCAAATTCTCACAAACTCTCCCCAACTTGTTAGATGTAATCTAATGATTTAACAACTTAATATTAATGCAAGATAGTCTCACCCTCACCTTAGATTAATTCCTGAATCAGCGGCAGCGTTCTTCTTTCCTAAGGTCTTCTCCTCTTCTCTTCTTTCTTGTTCTCATCTTTTCCAAAAAGCGGTTTTCGGTAAACTCTTTCTAACCTAAGCTTCTCTATTTATAATATTTAACGCTCTTCCTAAATCTATTTTGGCCCAACAACTTATTCTTCTTTCTATTCTAACCCCTTTCTTATTTCTATTACACCTCAAAACTACTCTATTCCTCATAATCTTATTTATTTCTAAATTAAATATATCTCTCCCCCACTTAATAATAATAATACACCAATAACAAATATATCTCTAACAAATAACAAATATATTTCTACATCAAATAACAAATATATCTATAACAAATAACAAATATATTTCTACACCAAATAACAAATATATCTATAACAAATAACAAATATATTTCTACACCAAATAACAATTATATTATGCTAGTAAATACCAACATATAACATAACAAAATATCACATAAATCATGTAAATTATACCAATCATATAAATATATTCTAAAACTCATTTAAAATAATTAAATAAAAAGGAGGGCGTTACAATTTGCATATCAAGAAGTTTAATGATGTTTAAGTTGTCAAGTTGTTGTCAAGTTGATAAAGTTGCGTGGTCTAGATGAGTTGTGTTGTCAAGTTGTTGTTGAGTTGATAGAGTTGCATGGTCAAAGATGAGTTGTGACGTCAAGTTGAGTGTTAAGTTGATTATGATTTGTGATGAAAATTAGTAATGATATTTGATGATTGTATTTGTTATGACATGAAAAATATACTGATTGTTAATTGTTGACATGTTATTAATGTTTAAGTTGTTAAATGCATTTTATTGGATTATATGCTTAATGTATTGATTATGAAATCTCACCCCTTTTGCGTATATGTTGCCTCGACCGTGGGTAATGTGCAGGTAATAAAGATTAGAGGCGTTCATGAGTGGACTCTCAGTTGGTGTCTAGGTGCTCTGATACGTAACGGGATGGGGGCTTGCATTTACTTCTATTCCTTACGTGTCTCTTTTATGAACTAATTTATGAGATTTTTCAATAAGGCCTGCGTGCCAAGACTTTTAAATGTTGAACTAATTTCCGCTGCAATAGTTTAAGATTTTTCATGATGTTGAATTTGAAGGATTATTATTATTATCCATTTTATGATTTAAATGAAGTATGTGACATTCCGTTGTGATCAAATACTCTGATTTTAAATGAAATTTTTATGTTGGGAAAACGGGGTGTTACAGGCTGCAACTAAAGCAAGAGCTTTAAACCCTCAAGTTTTTTACTCCTTGTATTAGGTTTTATATATTTGTCTTAGAAAATATTTTTATACGCCAAATTTTGTAAACATGTTTACTCGAAGCTCAAGTGGTATGTAAATGAGGAGTCATAGTTCATGTTGCAAGTTCGATTTCAATGCTAGCTATTTTAATGATTATTTGGACCTTGAATTCTTTTTGCTTTCAAATTCCTAATAATCTAATTCGATTTCGGTTGTTCTAAATATATTAAGACAAATAGTGTGTAATTAAAGTTTGTAAAAGTAAAAAATTAATTTATATTTGTATCATTTCAATATATTTTATTCTTTTAAGATCTCTAACAATCGGTAAATAATGTCTATATTATTATTTTCAACACGCACGCACGCACAATATATATATATATATATATATATATATATATATATTAAAAAGGCCACACACTAGCGGAGTTGATTATAGCGAAAGATGATATACTCTTACAACGTTACAAACCAAAATTTAATTTTTAGGTGACAAAATACTCATATTTAATTAGTATCTCATACATATCATATATAATTACTTTCAATTGAGGGAAGTTATGGATTTTTTTCTTAATTTTGTCTTATTTTCTTTAAACGCACTTAAAAACATCTATTTAAATTTCGTTTTAGTCTAAAAATATATTGGGCAGGCCCTGATGCTGCATCCAAATAATTCTTACACCTACTCAATAAATTTTTTAGAAATTCATACCGGTTATGTGAATGCAAGTTACCAATTCAGCTACAACCTAATCTAGCATCAAAAGAAATAACTAAACACAGAGAGCATTGATTGTCACTTCATCAACAGTTAGCAATATGCAAAATATAATATTTCATTGAAGAACTGAGAAGGATGCAAATTGACCTTCAACTTGATATTTCATTGATTACGGTTTGATCCAAGGAATATAAACATGAAAGTGCAATAAGTACAGAGAATTAGGCTAATAAACATAACATAATAAAAACAGAGAATTAGGGTTTGATTTGATCCATGGAAAAATAGAAAGTACAACCAATCAATAACTAATAGACACCACAAATATCATCACCATCATAATCATCATCATCATCAACATCATCATCAATCTCTTCAAGCTCCTCCATTATCCCTTCTTCCATCCGCTCCATCTGCCTCCTAGCCCTTTCCTCCTCTTCTTGTTCCATCTTTCTCTTCATCCTTCTCTTCCTGATCCTTTCTTCCCTCCTTCTCTGCTCCATTCTATCTTCTTCTTTTCTAACTCTCTCTAACCTTCTCTCTTTCAACAGCATTCATCTCCCTTTTCCCTCACCCTAATAAGACTGATATATTTGGTGAGCCATGAACATAATCTGTACCAAAAGAGAGAATCAGAAGGATGTGAAGAACTTCCATAATCTTTGCTTTTAGTTCTACAAAAAAAAAAAAAATAGTTTGATTTCTAATTTTATTGGTTATTTGAACCTTAAATTCTTTTTACCTTCAGATTCCTATCAATTTAATTTGATGTCGGTTGTTCTAAATATATTAAGACAAATATTGTGTAATCAAAGTTTGTAAAAGTAAAAAATTAATTTATATTTGTATCATTTCAATATTATTTTGTTCTTTTAAGATCTCTAACAATTGATAAATAATGTCTATATTAAATATTATTTTCAACACACGCACGCGCGCGCGCGCGCGCGCACACACACACACACACACACACACACACACACACATATATATATATATATATATATATATATATATATATATATATTAAAAAGACCACTTACTAACGGAGTTGATTACAACGAAAGACGATATACTTTCATAATGCGACAAACCAGAATTTGATTTACAGCCGACAAAATACCCATATTTAATTAGTGTCTGACACACATCATATAGAATTACTTTCGATTAAGGGAACTTATGAGATTTTTTTCTTAATTTTGACTTATTTTCTGCACTTAAAAACCTCTATTTAAATTTCGTTTTAGGCCTAAAAATATATTGAACCGCTCTGATACTACATCCAAATAATTCTTACACCTACTCAATAAACTTTTTAGAAATTCATTCTGGTTCAGGAGCAATTACGCAAATACACCGGTAAATTAAAATGTTTTATTCATTATATATCATATATAATAATTAATATAATATACTTTTAAGCAGGGGGTTTGGCACCATAGCATCTTTCTCAGCAGCAGCAGTAGGTGCAATTGGGTTATTGTTGTGATTGTTAGAGAAGGGACAAACCCTAGTAAATTGGACAGTACTGAATAGGATCCACATAAAACCACATGTTGTATAGCCATGAACAAGTCCACACGGTCTTTTCATCATCTTTCTTGGAATGAAAATACTGCAAGTGGAGTACTATTGAATTCAAAAAAAAAAATTTTGAAGGATACTGTTGAATTCAATTGAATTGTCTCCTTTATTTTTTAAACTAGTATATATGAAAATACCAATTGTGAAGATTTGCTTCTTGGCTATACACTTTAATCACGATGTGGAGATATATTGTGTACCTTACAAATCAGAAATATTTGATTTTAGTTCTACAAAAAAAGAGTAGTTTGATTTCCACCTCTATAAGTTAAAGACTCAATAAACTTTTTAGTTTGATTTTTATCTTAAATTTGATTACTATACACAAATCACTATAAAATTTTTTTTTACCATAATTGCTTCTAATCCGAGTTTTCTTTGTTTTGTTTTTTGTTTATGGACGATTTCACCATGATTAATAGAAGCTCCAAAAGCAAGCTTTCGCGACAACTTGATTTTTCAACGCGGAAATGGTCTACGCATCGTTATAGCAAACACATACTTGAACATAGAATCCCAAATCTCATGACAATAACAAGCTTTAACTCACTCACTCAACCTCTGATTTCGAGTAATGATCGTTGGCTCAAAGTGTGCTAGATAATTGTGGTTCTAATTTCGAGGAGTAGTGATGGGATTATCAAAAACTTAGTAGAAAAATCTCCAATTTTCAACTTTAGATGTGTCTTTCTTTTTCACATATAATCTTACATGATTAGAAATCCGGCTCAATCTTACATCGCTACTACTTTCAGGTTAATTATTCTTAATATGTTTTAAGCGGGGCTAGTGTTTAACTAATACTATCTCAGTGCCTCTTGTGTTCACCTTAATTACATGGAAGATCCTGTCAAAGCTAAGTGTATATCCAACAAAAAATTATTGTTGGCTTATTTAGCTGCTGGTTGTACAAAATATTTGAACTCATTTATTCTTCATCTACTATATATCATCACATCGTGACCAAAGTGTATAGGAAAGAAGTAATCTCCACAATTGGTATTCATATATATTCTAGTTTAGAAAATAAAAGATACCCTTCAATTGAATTCAATATGGTACTCCGTTTGGAGTATTTTCATTTTGACATGGACAATTTTAGAATAGAGACTGAAAAGAGAGCCTAGCAATTAAAGACTTTTTGAATCTACAATAGTTAGTAGATCTACTTATTTTGATTTTGAGTACATCTTCCATAGGTATTAAATATCGATGAACTACCTTTCAAGGCCGATCTAAGGGGATGCCACTAAAGCAAGAGTTTTAGGCTCCGAGATTTTTAGGCCCAGTATTAGATCTTATATTTTTATCTTTGAAGATATTTTCGTACTTCAAACTTGTAAACATTTTCACTTGAAGCTCAAGTGGTATGTAAGCGAGGAGTCATAGTTCATGTTGCAAGTTCGATTTCAATGCTAGCTATTTTATTAGTTATTTGAACCTTAAATTTGTTTTGCCTTCAAATTCCTATCAATCTAATTCGATTTCGGTTGTTCAAATGTATTAAGACAAGTAATGTGTAATCAAAGTTTGTAAAATTAAAAAATTAATTTATATTTGTATCATTTCAATATTATTTTGTTGTTTTAAAATCTCTAACAATTGATAAATAATGTTTATATCAAATATTATTTTCAACACGCACGCACGCGCGCACACACCGATATATATATATATATTAAAAAGGTCATGCACTAACGGAGTTGATTATATCGAAAGAGGATATACTCTCACAATGTGACAAACCAAAAGTTTGATTTCTAGCTGAAAAAATACTCATATTTAATCGGTGTCTGACATACTTCATATAGAATTACTTTCGATTGAAGGAACTTACCGAATTTTTTTCTGAATTTTATCTTATTCTCTCTAAAAGCACTTAAAAAGCCTCCATTTAAATTTCACTTCAGACTTCAAAATACATTGAGCCGACCCTGTCTATTAAATATTGTTGAAGTAATTTTTTCCACAAGCAATGATATATGATGTGATTTAATAATTTTATAAATTATGGTCTAAAATAGAGATTGATTTTATAAATTAAGTGGTAGTGTGTTACTATTATAAACAAAAAAAAACACATTTTAAATTCATTAAAAAACTTATGTATCTTGTTTATAATATAGATATGATACATCTTCTTTTCAATGAATCTAAAAAATAATTTTTTTTTGTTTATAATAATGACCAGAGAGAATATATATATATTTGGTGGATGTGAAATAAAAATGATCTTTATTATTTGAGTTCTATTTTTACTGTTGTTATGGGATAAGACAAGTTGGGCAGTTGGAGTGGGAACAGTGGCGGAGCTAGAAAAAATATCGAGGGTGGGCCAGCAATCAACAAACAAGAAAATTAATTAACATTCAAACTTAGTAATAGTAGCAATCATCAATCAACAATATCGAACAACAACCAATCTTAGTAGCAAACAACAACAAACAAACACCTTTAAATTCTAAAATCAAAAGTAACCAAAAAAAAATTCTAATATCAAAAAGAAAATCAACAATAGTCAAGAAATTACCTTTCTATTTGGATTGGAAAAACAGAGAGTGAAAAAGAAAAAGGGTTTTAATTTGATATTCTCTGAATGAGAGAGAGAGAGAAGGGAGTGCCGGAGTGAATGGTCGGCGCTGGCGGTCGCACGGCCGGAAATCGATGAGAATCGGCGGTGACACTGTGATTTGGGTTGAAGGTTATGGATTTGTAGCTAGGTCGAGTTTTCAAAGAGAGAGAAGAAGTTGTGTCTAACGTAACAGAGGAAGGGGAAAAGGCTGGGAATGCTGGGTGGGCCACTTGGGAATAATAATATAATCTGAGGGTATTTTTGTAATTTCCCTATAGATTTTTTTTTTGAGGGGTGGGTCGTGGCCCACCTCAGCCCATATAAGGCTCCGCCACTGAGTGGTAACATTCCAAAGCTGAAATATGATATTTATCAAACTGTTAAATAATGATAAAACTTCTAATTGTCTGTAATATTATGTCCCTGTATAATTCCTAAATAGAAATATCATATATAGAAATAAAAAATTCCTGAATAGAAATAAAAATTAAATATGATGCAGTAACAAGGAACTCTATTTAGGCCAAATTTTGAAAGATAAATATAATGGAATGAGAAACCTATCGCAAATGGTTTCGTGGTGTAGTTGGTTATCACGTCAGTCTAACACACTGAAGGTCCCCAGTTCAAGCCTGGGCGAAGCCATTTTGCTATTTTTTTCATTTTTCTTCTGATGGACCAAAATCTGTGCACATTGGTTGGTTTTCACATTATAAAAAAACCTAAAATCTAACTTAGAAAATTGATTAATATACTCTTCATGAACATACATTATAGTTCACCATCTGGAATCGACGTTGAAAGCTTTGTGCTCGGAGGCCAACAATTCGCTTTCTGAACATCGGTTGGGGCCGAAGGGTAGGGCAACGGAATGGTAACAGCTGAACAAATATCAGTAGTTGCAGTAATAACAGAGGTGGCAGGTGGAGGACATTCGAGGTTTGTAAAACGCCTTTTATCACCTCTATGCATATGCTCTTGCATCGCCACTTCTTACCGTCTGTTCTTTGGCATCTACATGGTTCAGGTTCTAATCTACTAAGAAGTCAGAGTTAAAACACTTTCACCGCTATATTTTTTCAGGAACATTTACACAAAATAGACATATTAAATACATTGCCTACTCAGGTTACATAGATGTAGTTTCATACTACAAACAATACTCACCAATAACATCAGTCTTTAAATTAGTAACAATATAAGAAAACCCCTTGATGTGTCTTTTCAATAACACTACTTGAAATTGAACATTTTCCCAACAAATGATTAAAACTAGAGGAGTTAGCTCCTTTGAACTTAACATGAGATCAAGGCACTATCCTCAAACAGCATAGCAAAATGACTTAGGCCACATAAACCAAAAAACAATGGTGCAGCTTTGGGGGAATTAATTTGCAATTGGTTTCGTGGTGTAGTTGGTTATCACGTCAGTCTAACACGCTGAAGGTCCCCAGTTCGAGCCTGGGCGAAGCCATTTTCATTTTTGTATTTCGCATTTTTCTTTGAAAAAAAGTTTGGTCGCATAACAAAAATTGGGTTGGGTTCGTGAATTTTCGAGCCTGGGCGAAGCCATTTTCATTTTTGTATTTCACATTTTTCTTTGAAAAAAAGTTGGTCGCATAACAAAAATTGGGTTGGGTTCGTGAATTATATTTCCTAGTAGAGCACAATGTTCTTTAAAGATGGGCACAACATAAATGATATGCAGAAAAATCATAAATTAAAGATGTTTAAAAAGTTTTTTGTCATCGTTCGTTCCTTCAATACAGAACTTGAATCAGAGAGTTTTGTCAAGGCCAAAGGTTCCCTGGTGGAGCATATGCCCATTATTTCTTTATGAATGATAGGCTAATTAATTTTGTCCATATAATCAGAGGACATTGCATTAAGCAGAGGTTGGAGTTCGAATCTCAAATTTTCCACTTATTCATTAAGTAAATTTTTATCCTATAGACCGTTAGACAAAAAAAATCGTTATGAATATGACCGGTTTCAAAGTGATAATTCAAACAAATACTATATGTTCAAATCCAAAAAACAGAATTTATGAGTCATTAGGAATATAAGTAGAAAAATTTGCTCTCATACCATATAATAACATAAATTACACACAAATAGAAAATATTATATATATTTTATTATATAAAACAGACTAATACTCAAATTACATACATTTCTGTAACTAGCTTCAATAACACTACATACATTTCTGTAACTAGCTTCAATAACACAAATTACATTATTTTCACACCTTAAGGTAAATTACATTACTTACAAATTTCAGACAATTTATTTATGACAACATATAAGCCTCATAACCAACATTAAAATTCCTTCAAAAAAAAAAAACCAACATTAAATTGTCACCAGCTAGTGATTAATATAGTAACTACTTGAGGCAAAGATCTTTTGCAAAACCATTGACTTGTGGTATATTGGTATCAATCTCAGATAAAATGGTAGAGTGATGATGATGAATAGGAGGGAAGCATGTGACAACAACTTTTCCCCAAGCTCTTCCAGTTTCAATATAACCAAATGCATCAATCACATTCTCAAAATCATATTCACCTTTTGGATCAATCACAGCTTTCAACTCTCCTCTTTCCAAATATGGTCTCAGCTTTTCCAATATTTCACCACTAACTGTCAAACATGAATAAACTGCTCTTGGATGTGATGCTGGCCATGTTATGTCAACTATTGCTCCATCTTTCTTTGCTACCACAAATGATTTCTTGCAATCACCTGAAATTTTTTATAAGATCATCGCCACTTTTCGAATGTATTATAAAAAGTTGGTAGTGTAACTAATTAAATTAATAATGGATTCGATCGAGGAGAGAAACTTTACCAACTGTATCGTAAAGAAAGTCAAATTTCTCCTCAATGTCTTCATATTTAGTCTTAGTATAGTCAACCACTTTATCAGCACCAAACTGCTTCACAAATTTCAATTTTGGAGTGCTACATGAAGAGACAACATAGGAAGCTCCAAACATAAGTTTGGCCAATTGAAGGACCAAAGTGCCAACACCACCTGCTCCACCAACCACAAACATTGTCTCACCCTTCTTAAAATCTCCTGTTTTGAATCCTTCTGCTTCAAATGAAAGACATTTTGGTTTTCTTGCAACTAACTTCTCTTCCACAACAATGAATTGTGCCAAAGTTCCAAGCTGCTTTGGTTTTTCCATACTGTTGAAATCTTGTATGTTTCCATAGACTTCATCACCTATGTCAAATTTTTTCACATTAATTCCTTTTCCTATCACCACACCAGCCATGTCACATCCAGGAACGACCTGCATATAAATATCCATGGTATTATTAAAACATGAATACAAAAGTTACCACTGTGGCACCGACACTTCTGATTGCGTGTCTGTGACAGCTTCTGTTATGAAAGTTACCAGTGTAGTACTGACACTTGATTGAAGGCATGTCCAGTATCGGGCGCATGCCTGTGTTTCACAGAAAGTTACTAGAGAAGCACGACAATACTTTTCTTAAAAAGGTTACTTATGCAACAAGCAACTTGCTAGGAATCTTGAAATGAAGAATTCCTAGCTTTTTCTTGTAGTATACTATTCATTGATTACTAACACTTTCAAGAAATATACTTTAATCTGTAAAAGTGCATCAAAGATATAATTTGTATCCATAACTTCACATTTCCATTGACTGTCACATGATTGACAGTAACCTATAATATGCACTAGTTCCATGGTCCTTTAAAAAAATGTTTGTTCATTATATCTTTCGAAACTTATAAAATGGCTAACCAAATTTGTGTGATTTAATATAATTTGAGCTTTAGTAATAAATAATTTGAGCAGTGAATAAATTTAGAGTTTCAAGCACTCACAGGAAACTCAGATGGAAAAATAGGACGCATACGCCTCTTTGAATCGATAGGATTCAAAGCAGCAGCATGAACTTGGACAAGTAGTTGGTTATGCAGAGGACATGGAATAGGAAAGTCTCCTAGCTTAAGGACTTCCTTAGGACCATACTCCTCATAGAACCAAGCTTTCTGCATTTTCATATTGAGAACTTAGATCTTTTTTCTCTCAAATGGTTTTAGTCTATGCTATTAGACTTGTAAACCAAGATATATATAGTAAGTTGATGAGTGAGGAAGGAATCATAATATCCCAAAACTATCATGTATGTGTGAGGATAAGAGATTCAAATCCAAAAACATTATCATGTGATAGTCACTCTCTACCTATAACTGTTATACTATCCTCTTATGCTCTATCCTCTTGCTTACAATAGATGCTACCCCACCAAAATTTAAGATGAAAATGCAAAATATGAATGTATATTGTATAGATATTTTGAGTGAAGAGCCTAATGAAATACATATTCAATAAGTGCTTATTATGTCAATGATTATGTCATAAGTACTTAAATTAAAAGGTTATTTGTGTTTCCATATGCGTGTTCGAAATCTATTTACACAATTGTTTGTCAAAAAATAAACTCGAGTAAGCTCTCAAATGTCTTTTGTATTGGTATATAATGCTGACTACCTCTAAGATGAAAAAAAAAAATGGCATATTATCATTAGTCTAATGGGATCAAATATCATCAACAAAACAAAAACAGAGATAATGTATAGATAAATAAAATATCAGTTCATAATACTTCTTGTGTATAGCATGAAAGCACCGTCATTATTGCCATAATTCAAGAAAACAAACATTAAATCTCTACAGAGGCCTATGAAATATGTTTTCAATCTTCTAATCCATTCCTTCCTTTTCTCATCTCTTATTAATCTGTGTGCTTGCTAGAAATTTTTATTCTATACTTATTGATTGTAAAAGTTCAAGGAAGTTAATCCAAGGCCATAACAGTGTTATGTGGTATAAGATACAAGAAACAATATACTATTTCTTGTGGATTGGATAAATGCATGGATTTTTGTTTTGTTAACTATGTTATTGGTGTAAAGTATTCGCCAACTTTGTGGATGACTAATCTCTGTTGGGGAATCTGACCGGCCGCTTTTCTTGGAGTTTTTCCTCCCAACCACGTTTTTTTCGTTCACAGAGCTTGAACTTATAATTAAGACCCTACGCAAGTTATCCAAGTCCAATACTACTCATACCAACACAATGTTGGCAACTAATTGATCACAAAGTTCGGCCAATCATGCTTAGGTCTTCTACTGCAGAGCGGTTATAATATCTTTCTATCATTCAAGCTTATATGGTTACGGAGAACAATTTGTGTTCAAATACTACGCGTCCACTCGAGCAACATGTCCACTTATCAGTAAACTGTGAGCCATATTCAATGCTGATGCATGAGTTGCTCTCACATCTTGTTGTTAAGTCTTTGTCGATCATCCAAGTGGGTTAAGGTAGATATGTTTGAACTGATATTCATTAATTCTAGTTATCCACACTGAAAAACGAGCCATCAGAAAAAACATTGTGGCTGCAAACTTCTCAAAGGATAATCCACTAGCTTGAAAGATGTGGTTAAGAGAATGGCATTTGAGAAAGACCGAAAGAGATGTGGTGTAACTGCAACCTGCGAGAATGTTATCCATAGCCAACTACCAGTCAATGCAAATGCATTGCAAAGAACTTAGTCTAACAACCTTAATATTCTTGTGAGGTGATATATCTTGGAACAAGTCCCACATTGTCCGGTATGGTAAAGAAAGAGGAGGTTGAGACTATATACATTGACTCTAGTTATTCACTACATGTTGTGCTAGTCGAAAACACTTTAATTAACTTTGTATCCGACTTACCCAAGAGTGCTTAGACTAGATGACACGGTTCTCTTCTAGCTTAACTAATGTCCTGGGTTTGAATCCATCCTTGAGGGAGAGTTTACCGCCTATTTGGGTCTCACAAGGCTCGAGGAATTAGTCTCCGCAATTTCGCGCGGAGGATACCCGTTTACACCCAAAAGAAAAGTTTGTAACCCAACTTTCTTCTTTTCTTTTATACTCCTGTCTTAGAGTATTGTGAGATAGTGTTCGGGTATAATGGGAGCAGTAAAATGTTTGAGAGAAGATTACTTGTTGTAAAATCTTCATGTGGTATTCTCTCGTGTCCTATTTATAAGAGACATTTTGATCATCAAAAATTAATGTAATTGGTCTAAATTTTGAACTAGATACATCAAACTTTTGTTACCTAAATATCTCTTATAAATAACTTTGAGGAGTATTATTCTCTAGTTCTCATATTAGACAACAATTATATTCTAGTGTGGTGATTGTGTTCCTTAATTTTTCTTTTCCCAAAAGTGTAACTTGCTAATATTATCCATACCCAACTACCAGTCAATGCAATTGGAGTGCAAAGTACTTGGTCTAACTACCTTAACATTTTTTCTCATGCAATCCAAAATAATAAATATAAAAAATGAAATAAGAACTACTTTTGACTTGTTTTGTTCACATTTTTAAATTCTTAAATGGAGAGAAATAAAATCAAAACAATTTAGTATTTTTCATACTTATAAACGTTTAAACTCAACAAGATATTTGTGTTAGAACTAAATAGATAGGTGAAAGATATTTGCAAACTCAATAAGATATTATTTGATGATAACTCATAGATTAAAGGTGAAAAATTAATCAAGTTATTATGGTGTACAAACATTGTGATAAGTGAAAGTCACTTTAAAAACGTAACACAGGAAAGTATGTGTACTATTTTGAGTATTGTACAAGCATTGGGTTTATCAAGTTATTATAGTGTGCAAAGATTGAAGAGTGCATTTAGCAATGAAGTGAAAGTTTTATGAGAAATGCTAACCGGTGTCCCCGGAATACTAGTTAAGGAAATAAATATAGTAGAATTGTATTGGAAGTTGTGAAGTCAACTCCTCGAAAGTTTAAAAAGTGTTATTTTTAAATTAAAACTTTTTTGTTTTGGCTTCCTTAACTAGTGTCTGAGTTAGCATGACCCAAGTTTTATTGCCTTAAGCTACTTAAGGTCTTTTGTATGATTAGTTAAAACAAGTTTTAATCAAATGATTCATCATTTTTAGTTTAAAGGCATGTTTACTAATTACTAAACTTGGCAATCTAAAGTTCAAGGGAGTTAATCCAAAGCAATATGTGATCAAAGATAGAAGAAAACATTATACTACTTGAGGATAAGTAATGCATGAATTATTGTTTGTTACATGCATCTTGATGGTCCATCACCCATGTGGGTTAAGGTGTAGACATGTTTGAATTCAAGCTATATATGGAAAATAACAATGTGGTTGGAGTTCATTAGATTCTCATAGAAATGATCCATTAGAATGAAAGATGTGGTAATTAGAGAATGGTATTTGAGAAAGATTGAAAGAGATTGATGTCCTATGCTATGAATGTTGTTATCAACATCCAACTACCAGTCAATCCAGTGCAAACCATTTGGTCTAACCCTTAACAACTATTGTAATATCAAATAAAAATGAAACAAAAAACGTCATACTCTTGCCTTGTTTTGTTTTACATTTATACATTTTAACAACAAAGTGAAAATGTTTAAATTTATACATGCTTAAAACGAGTTAAGGAAAATGAAAATAATCCAGGACTAGTTTGATTAGTTTTTTTATTGTAATCATAAGTGAAGATATGCCAACTAAAAGTGGGAGATGGCTGGATGCGAAGTTGAAAGCAGCAGTTTTTTTTTTAAAACAATTTTCTCAGTACAAAAAATTAGAATAAACGAAACATAATAATAATAATAAAATAAAATGTTACAACAAATGTGGACGTGCCGGAGTGGTTATCGGGCATGACTAGAAATCATGTGGGTTTTACCCGCGCAGGTTCGAATCCTGCCGTCCACGCCTTTTGATGAAAATTTATCTGCATATTCCTTTTTGATGAAAATTTATCTGCATATTCTTTTGTAAATTCTTCTACGATATTCAAAAAACCCCAGAAAAAAGATGGGTCTGTATGGGCAGTGGGCACCCCTGGAGAGATTTTGTAAAATTAAACTATAGTAAAAATAAAATAATAAAAGAAATGTAGAACGTTCGATATTGTGTAATTTTTTATATAAAACAACTAGTAAAAGATTATTATGAAATGTTGGATAATATTATGAAATGTTTACCTTTCAAAAAAAATATTATGAAATGTTTTTTTTAGGAAATACTAGTATATTTACCCGGCGTTACACGGGTTAAGCATATAATTTTGTATACTCGTAAATTTATAGATGCACAGACAAATATAATTAACTGGATTTAATAAAATATTTACCCGGCCTTGCACGGGTTAGGCATATAATTTTGTATACTCGTAAATTTATAGATGCACAGACAAATATAATTAACTGGATTTAATAAAATTATTAACATATATATATATAATAAAATAAACATTTTTTAAGTATCCGGACTTGCAAAAATCTGTACCCATTATTATATTAGTAAAATTATACAATTGTCATATTACTTGAATAAAAATCTTCTTGTCATGAAATAAAATATAATTGTATTGTCTAATTAATGATTTTTGTTTGATTATTAATTTCTTGTCAAGTGAAAGTGTGTGGTATAATATTTTTGTCTTAAAAAATAGAATGAATAAGTCTAAAATGTGTCAATTCAGTGGTAAAAGTCTGACTTTGTAACTTCAAGAGATGTTGTCCAAATCTCACATGAAACGGTTGTAAAATGATCATTAGAATCACACTTATTAAAAAAAAATACGAATAAATTATACATAATTTCAATTATTTTTTAATAATGCATTTTTTTGTATAAAAAAATTGTTTTATATGTTGATATTTTCAAATATTTGTAAATATCTTAATATCCACTAATACTCGCTTGGCTGATATTCATGCAAATATGAAAATAACATAAATATCATTTTTATCAAATAAAAAGAGATAACTACTACGTATACCCGTGGACATCCATTATCATCTCCGATAAAAGTATAGTAACAACAACAATAAAATAATCATAATAATAATTATATTAAAAAATAATAATAAACTAACACTTCCATTAAAAAAAATAATCTCAAAGTATAAAGAGAAAAAAATTGTTCCGAGTCCAAAAATAATACAAACCTTATGATAATTGATTCAAAAATGATAAAGATTTATTTTATTTTCTAAATAACTGCAACAAAATTTTGTTAATATATAAGAAAATATCCTTCAAAAAATATAAGAAAATAAACATCTAAGAAGAACAAATGAAAGAAACATTGATAAATTTAGCTTTTTCAGTTGTTGTTTGACAAATGAAAATGTTCAACATTGTATCTTTTTTGCTTATATACCACAAAGCATAATAAAACAAAATGAAAACGTACTAAAAAATAAATGAGTATCTTTCACTCTTTATTCTCAGAAGAAAAAAGAAACACCCATACAACAAATAAAGAATAATAAGATGAAAAAAATAGCATAAGAATATTTATACTGAAAGGAAAATAGTCAAAGATAAATACTATAAAGTAAGAAAAATCCCTAATAAATAGAATGACAAAGAGTGTTGGGGTAAAAGAAAGCAAGATAAAAAAAACAGTATTTTGTTTATGGATAAAATAATAATATATAACACATCACGAATAAAACACATAAAAAGTGTGAGAATAATATAATTGGTTAGTTTCCATGGAAAAAATATAAGCGGTTAGATATTTATAGAGAAAATATAGGTGGTTGTTCCATAGAAATATAAGAATTTAACGAAATAAATGATGTTAAAATAAAATTAGAAAATAAAAAAAAACAAATAAAATATTTGGACGATAAAATCAAAGTTGATGTGGATTATTTGTTGAGAACTTGAGATGTCTATGCTAGATAGAGAAATGAGTTTAGTAAATAAAAATATAAAAGTTAATATGAAAGTAAACGTGCACATGAACAACTGTCAAAAACTCATAGGAAGGTATTTCTATTGCATCAAATAGACCCAGTGTGAGATAATAGTATATGAAACAAAGAAGGTTTGAGTTTCGGTTTCTGCTCAAAATATGTGATTTTGGTGATTAACAAAATCTCATTTATTTATAGTTAAAAAAAAACAAACCGAAACCTTTTTCTCCTCAATGAAAAAACTAATTGAATAATATGGTGCTAAAAGATTATATAATAACTAATTGAAACTTCTTTTCCTAAATAAAAGAAGAAGAAAAAAAGGAAGATTTAATGGATAATATTTATTATATATAGTTTGTTGAGATATTTTGGCTACATAAAATATTAGAAATTAAATATAAAATTAAATAAAATATTTAGTGGATAAGATCAAAAGTTTGTTGAGATATTTATGTCAAATAAAATATAAAAATAATAAAAATATTGAGAAAAAACATGGAAGTGACACGTGACATAAAAAACCTTACTTTATATATATACTATTGATATTGATTGATTGATTGATTGATTGATTGATATTGATAATTATTTAGATATACAAACGACTGTGATTGGTTTGTTATTTAGAAACGACTGTGTGTTCCTATACACTATTGGGTTCACGGTGTCCGCTATATTGGCATACACCAATTATGAATGGATGTCAATACCTATTGCTATAACGGCACGTACCAATTATGAATGTCCGCTATACTGGGTTCACGCACAAAACAACATAAAAGATCAACATAAGCAAAAATACCTATTGCTAAACTACAGAACTGGTGAAATAATAATAAAATAATAATAATAATATAATAATAATAATAATAATAATAATAATAATAATAATAATAATAATAATAATAATAATAATAATAATAATAATAATAATAATAATAATAATAATACAAAATAGGAATGGATGCCACAAACTCAATTATGAATTATGAATAAGAATGGAGAGAAGAGCGGTACTGTTGAATCGGAAAAAGAAAAAAAAACAATAGTATATGTGTTAGTTCAAGGACCTAAAACAGAAACAATAGTATAGGTGTTAGTTCAAGGACCTGAAACTCGTATGTGTTTGTAATGGATACCAAAAACAATAGTTCAAGGACCTGAAAGAAAGAAAAAAACAATCAGTAAACTTACTCGTAAATGTTAGTTTCATCTTATAATATATATATAAAAATAAAAATCTAAGCATAAGTAGAAGAAACGATAGTATAGGTGTTTGTCAAACATGAAGAAAAAAAAGCTTAGATTAAAAGAAGGTTTGAGTTTCGGTTTCTGCTCAAAATATGTGATTTTGGGGATTAACAAAATCTCATTTATTTATAGTTAAAAAAAAAAAAACAAACCGAAGTCTTTTTTTCCTCAATGAAAAAACTAATTGAATAATATGGTGCTAAAAGATTATATAATAACTAATTGAAACTTCTTTTCCTAAAAAAAAGAAGAAGAAAAAAGGACGATTTAATGGATAATATTGAAAGTATTATATATAGTTTGTTGAGATATTTTGCCTACATAAAATATTAGAAATTAAATATAAAATTAAATAAAATATTTATTGGATAAGATTAAAAGTTTGTTGAAATATTTATGTCAAATAAAATATAAAAAATAATAAAAATATTGAGAATAAACGTGGAAGTGACACGTGACATAAAAAACCTTACTTTATATATATACTATTGATTATGATAGGAAATATTATGAATTATGAATTCAAAAAACCCCAGAAAAAAGATGGGTATGTATGGGCAGTGGGCACCCCTGGAGAGATTTTGTAAAATTAAACTATAGTAAAAATAAAATAATAAAAGAAATGTAGAACGTTCGATATTGTGTAATTTTTTTTATAAAACAACTAGTAAAAGATTATTATGAAATGTTGGAGAATATTATGAAATGTTTACCTTTCAAAAAAAATATTATGAAATGTTTTTTTTAGGAAATATTATGAATTTATGAATTTTTTTTTTGTGGTGTCCGGGGTTTGAGCCCCAGACCTTGCATACATTATGCATTGTCCTTACCAACTGAGTTAAGCTCACAGAGACAATATTATGAAATGTTTAAAGATAGTAAATAAAACCTATAGCGTTAACGTAATGTTTCTGTTAAAAAAATATATGAAAAAATCCGTTAAATATTTGCACCACGTTCATTGTAGATTTTATTTGCTTATATATAAAAAAACAATTTTTTTTTTGGTCAAGATAACAAACAAATTTTCATGAGATGCGTAAAATAAGTATATTAATATGAGAAAGTTGATATGATAAAAAATATAAAACTCATAAATATTTACAACATATCAATTAATATAGTGTTTCTATTAAATATTTGTTAGTTTATATGAGAAACACTATTCAATATAATTATGTTTTTGACAAAAAAATTATTGAACAGTGTTTCACATATAAAATAACAAATATTTAATAGAAACACTATATTAATTGAGTTTCAGTTGATTGATCCAGGGACTTAAGCTTCAATCACAAAGTTGCAAATGACATAAAAACTTCATAAATTTAGAAAATTCACATTTTATAAAGTATGAAAGAAATATCAAATTTCTAACTTTTATATGTCATTTAAAATTTTCTAATATTTAATTGAATAAAATACCTTAGAAATTTCCAAAATTTTAAAAATTATCTAAATTAACATCAAATCAATGATTGTATGATATTTCCGACATTTTAAAATTAATAAAATAAAATAAATTTGAGGTATCTAAAAGTAAGAAATAATTATATGACATTCACATACACATTCTAATGTATGTCATGCCATCTCCACATCATCCTCTTTTTCCTACAAATTTTGGAGGGAACTGAAACTAGAAACGAGGAGGTCAAAATTCTCTATTGAACAAAAGAAGGAATCAAAATACTAGAGAATAAATGAATTATTTTGTTTGATTGCAACTCAAATGATCTTGATTGATGATAACTCAATACAAATAACTCTGCTCATATTATTTTGTTATCGATGTCCTATAAGCACATCTTAGTTGATAGTTGTAAGCACAATTTATGTAGAGGTTGTAATTCGAACCTCAGACTCTCCATTTCTTTACATTTAAATGTATGAGTCCGAGTCACTACGCCACTTTTAAAATAAAAAAATTGTCACTTTTTGTAAATATTTTATTTAGCATTGTTGAGAAGGTGAAATATTGATAGAAAGAACAAGAAAAATTGAGAAAAATGTGAATGAATTCTCATTAACTTGGGATAGAAAGCAACTATAAGCATTCATAGGTTGTTATTGGAAGACCATGATAAGCTAGTGTGTTTTATGCCACACTAGATGATAGCAAATTAATTGATAGTTCAGCAAGTTAGTTACAACAAGTAACTAACTCTAAAACTAACTAGATCCTAATAGCTTGTGTTACAAGTTACTAACTTCTATTGTGTTCCTTTTCTTCATTACTGAGTAGACATGCTTCTATATCTTGTGTATTTTGTTTCAACAGCCTCCCACAAGTTGGAGCATGATAGATATTGATCATTCCTAACTTGCAAATGAATAAATTAAATTTAGGAGGGGGGTAGAGCCTTTGTTAAGAAATCTGCTGGTTGCTCATTAGTTGAAGCAGGTATAAGCATGAGTATACCTTTTTTTTAGCTTTTCTCTGACCAAATGGCAATCTAACTCAAGGTGTTTTGTTCTCTCATGAAAAACTGGATTGGATGCTATGTGAATAACACTATAACTATCACAATAGAGAACAGGTTGTCTGACACATTGAATATTGAAGTCCTTTAGCAGATATAGTACCCATTGAAGCTCATAGGTTGCAGTGGACAACGCTCTATACTCGGCCTCTGAAGAAGATCTTGAGATTGCTGGTTGTTTCTTAGTTTTCTAAGATATGAGTGAAGAACATAGAAAGAAACAAAAGTCGGTGGTTGGCAGGGACGGACCCACTTGTTGAACTATGTGGGCCTTGGCCCTCACTTTGTTAAAATTTTCATATTTTCAAATACTATATGTGTGGTAGTGTTTATCTGGTAGTGGTTTTAAAATACTGCCAAATACACTAGAAATGTCCACAATATAAAATATTTGTATTCTTTTGTTCAACATAAAACAATTGTATCCAATTATTAATTTGATAGGCTCAAGAACGAATATTGAGGAGAGGCACTCATGAAATAGAAATTAATGAGACTTAATTTAGAATAGTATTATATATATTAGCCTTTAATATGACAAAAGATAGAGATTTAGTGTTAAACTTTAAATAGTTTGATTATGTTTTATTGTATCTATATTATCTAGATTTGAAAAGAATTTTAACAAGAAAAGTTTAACTAAAATAGATAGTTTTCAAATCCTTTATACTTAGTGTAGATTTGAATTAAAATTTAAGTTTGAAAAAAAATGAGTTGTTATGGATAAATTTATCAAGAAAAAAATCCGACCAAAAAGTAGTTAAGTGTTTTTTCATGAAGAAAAAAAAAGTTAAGTGTTAATTACCTATGGAGTTGCTTTTCTATAATGGTGTGTGTGGCCTGCACTGCTTAAAATTTCTGGATCCGTCCTTGGTGGTTGGTCTTCTAGAATCTATACACCCTGCTCAGTATGCATCCACATAACCTACAACTTGTACTTCTGATTTTCTAGGAAACAAAAGACCAAGTCCATCATCATTTTTGAGATACCTTAGAATTATGCATGCTTCTTTATAATGAGTGACAATAGGAGCATTCAAAAACTGACTTAATTATTGAGTAGCTAGAGAAATATAGGTCTTGCAGTATTTAGATACAATAATCTTCCAATGAGTCTCATGTGACAAGCCACATCTGTAAAAAGGTTTGTTAGTGTCTTGGTGCAATTTGAGTGAAGTATCTAGAAGTGTAGTTGTAACACCCCGTTTTCCCAACATAAAAATTTCATAAATAAATCAGAGTTTTTCAACATAAAACGGAATGTCACATTCTTTTCTTAAAAATCATAAATGGAATAAATAATAATTTATCCTTAAAAAAATCATTCAACATAAGTATTTATAACCTTTGCAGCGGAATTAGTTCAACATCATAAAAATAGTCTTTGGCACCAAGGCCTCATCACTATAGTCTCATAGATAGTCTAAACATCATGATTTGTTCAATCCGACAACTTCATTATAATACTCATAAAAACAATACGTAAAGGAACAGAAAATAGTATCAAAATCCCCATCCCGTTACGTATCAGAGCACCTAAGGACACAGTGAGAGATAGTCACCCACGACCGCAGCTAATCTTGATTACCTGCAAGTTACTCATACGAAGAGCAACATTTTCAAGCAGAAGGGGTGAGATTTCTCAGAAAATAATATTAAGCTTATAAATCATAAATTACATTTAACAACTTAAATATCATTAACATATCTTAAACTTCATTAACTAGCATCATTAATCTCCTACATTAGTCATATACTTCATCTTATATCATCTTAATCATAGACATAAACATCATCATATAACATCAGTTACTAATCATAAACATCATCACATATATTAATCACAAACATCATCACATATCGTCAAATATTAATCATAAACATCATAGCATTATCAAACATAGCATTATCATAACAACTTCATAATCAATTCATGGTCAGCTTCATAATCAATCATCAACATCAACTTCGTATTCAACTTATAAATCAATCTTAACAACTTGACATCTTAACCTCTTGACAACTTGACATCTTAACCTCTTAACAATTCGACATCTTAACCTCTTAACAACTCTACTCGACTATGCAACTTCAACTTCTTAAAATCATCTTAAATCATCTTGATATGCAAATGCATGTGGTACCAATCAACAACATAAATGAGCATAATAGGCTCTTCAATGTGTGAGCACAAAGGCTGCCGGGCCTAAAGCCCCCAACTTTAATGAGCACAAAGGCTGCCGGGCCTAAAGCCCCCAACTTTAATGAGCACAAGGCTGCCGGGCCTAAAGCCCCCAACTTTAATGAGCACAAGGCTGCCGGGCCTAAAGCCCCCAACTTTAATGAGCACAAGGCTGCCGGGCCTAAAGCCCCCAACTTTAATGAGTATGCAATGGACTCAATCTTCCTACAACTTAGACACAACGTGAACATCATGAACATCTCTTATAACTTCTTGACTTAGACCGACACTTACATCTTAAATAAGACTCAGCAGTATATGCAGCATATAAATACAGCATCAAATGATAATCAACAACATCTTAAACATCACATCATCATAAGCATTATAATTAACACATATAGTGCATAAATAACAAGATCACATCTTTATATAACCCATCTTTAAATCACACATCTTCAAATAACACATCTTTTACACATCCTCAAATAACAAATCAATTTCACATCATCAAATAATTCACAAATTACACTTAGTCAAATAACTCATCAATTACACTTCTTTAAATAACTCATCAATTACACATCGTCAAATTACTCATCATAAAATATGCCATTGCAAATAAATCAAAAGTCTATCATGTATGAAGAGACTAAATCTACAATCTCAATAAAAATTAAAGTGAAAATAATTGCAAGGCAATTCTCTTTTTAACACACGTGAATGCAGAAGCAGAAAGATCAATTCAAAATATTAATTCAACTTGATAATCCATTTAAATCAATTCTCATCAAATATTACATTGATTTTCAAAAGATTGATCATACCAGAATGATTAGTGACAAATGAAGACAAAAGTCTTGGATCAAATTACCAATTTTAATTTCAAAACTTACTAGATCCATCGAAAATTTAGTAATCACAGAGGTTCCCTGTTCACGTCAATTATATCATGAAAACAAACAAAAGAAGTGCTATATTTTTTTTTCAAACCGAAGGCACATATACATATATATATAAACGAATTGCAACAACTTTACCTTAAAAGGAATATAGCAAGTATAGTATCACAATTATAAAATCCAGGAATTAACCATGCCCATGCAAATTAAATAATGGTCAGAATGCAGTAGTTTATATATATACATAAAACACGATATGCATGGAAATAATAACAATCCACTAATAAAACCAAAGTAGGCGCATCAACAGTAATTGGTTATGCCACAATGAAGAATCAATATCAATGAAAATTAATTAAGAATATCCACACAGTAGTACTCACGATTTGGAACGAGAAGAAAGCATGATAAATATTGAATAGCTTTTCAAATATAAACAATAAAAGCAAACATTAACACAATTAAATCATGAATTTACAAATACTCACATACTCATAATCACAACAACATAAGCACGGGTTTAACATTAATTCGTTAAAGGTCATGAAAAATAATGGAAAACAAAACCCTTCACTACTCATATGTTCCTACAACCCTTATGGTAAATAGAAACTCCCCCCATACATCAATTCAACGGTTTTCATCACCTAATCATCAATTCTCACTCAAACCCTAATTCTCATAATCTTACAAAACTCATCCTAAAACACGTTAGATGCAATCTAATGATCTACAGACTTAATATTAGTGCAAGATAGTCTCACCCTTACCTGGTAATTGAAGAAAATCGATAGCCTCCTCTTGTTCTTCTCTCTTTCTGACTGTCTCTCCCTTTTCTCTAAAAAACGTACGTTCTGCCTAAAAACTTTTCTCAACCTAACTCCTTCTATTTATAACCTCACTCTAATTTCTCTTTACACCTCTAAAAATGCTCTTTTCACATCACAGCCCAAATTCTAATATTTTTATTTTATTTTCATATCTTATTTTATTTAATAATAAAATAAGTTACACCAACATTATAACGTCACAAAATCACATACTTCACATCAATCTTGAAAATCACACAATTTACCTATAAATCATGTAAACTACTTAAATTCATAAATCATATAAATCACACATATAAATCATATAAATATATGTTAAAACTCATCAAAATAGTTAAATAATTACGACGGGCGTTACAGTAGTAGCAGGTTTGGCACCTAGAAGACCTGAAGATTCAAGTAGATTCAAACATTATTTTCTTTGTGAAATAGAGATTCCTTCTTTAGAATGAGCTACCTCTAATCCTAAGAAGTATTTAAGATTCCTAAGAAGTATTTAAGAATCCCTAAGTCATGTAGATTTCAAGCTCCTCCCACAAAATCTTCAACTCAGAGTAAAAACTTGTTACAGACTTAGAATCTTGTTGCAGAGAGTAAAATTCTTGCATCAATTCAAAGATTCTTACCAAATCACCTTGTGTTCCTTTTCATTATTGAGTAAACATGCTTCTATATCTTGTGTATTGTGTTTCAACAAGCATGAATGTCGGTTTACAATTATTTTAGACATATATTCAATCCACCAATAAAAAAACACATATATTCAATGATGTGTTGTCGTTAATGTCGTTAATTGATGCGACAACACATCATTAGATCTATGAGTAAAATAACTTTACCTTGTCCATCAATTAAACTCATTTTTGTAGAGGTAATAGTCATTTTGTTCTGTGAATGTGTAACAAGTAGTCACAATAGTCTGCATCGAAATTCCAAAATGGTCATTGATTGTGTACTTCATTAATTAAGATATGAGAAATGATATTTGAACATCCCACTTTGTGACAACTTCTGTGACAACTTTCTTTCTCATACCCACATTACTTTTTAATTCATCTCTCTATTGTTTTGGTTTTCGTGCAAATATCAACTTTTTCTTTGTAAATTGTGGTTGTACCAAAATTGTCAATCAAATGGTTGTTCAAATAACACTCCTCTTAAGATATCGCCACCATCGCCACCCCTTCAAACAACACCACCACCACACTCGCAAGAAAACCGATGAACGATAACCATGACCTCTGAAACACCGTATTGCTGCATTTCACACGAATTCTTCAGAACAGCCACCACAAACCCTAACAAAATCGCCGTCATCCACGCTTCCGGCGTCGCCAACCTTTCCCGCCAAAATTCCACCTCCCCTAACTCCAACCAAGACTTCACCACACTCTTACAGCAGCGCGTTGAATCAACCTCCCCGCCATTTTACCACGGTGACCGTTCTTTCACTTACTCTCAACTCTTAGACGCCGTTCGTTCTCTTAGTTCTCGTCTAAGCTCTATTCTTCATGGTGCTCATGACCCGCACCTGATCACAGCCAAATCTCAAGGTTCGTTATAACGGAAAATTCAGTTATAGTTAATTGCTTAGTTAGTTTTTGAAGTGTTTTCTCGAATTTTAAGTTATTTTTATGTTTAAATTTTCGTAGAATCTTTATTAGTGTCACTCCAACTTGTATTGATAATTGAACTGTGGAGTAGAGACACATACACAGACACTGATACGTCGACACTGATAATGATTAGTGAAAATATATCATAATTTAATGCAATCATATGTGTTGGTGTATGTATCTGACACGTCTTTGATCAAAAGTGTTGGTGCTAGCTATAGAGTAATTGAATCTCTAGGTTTGTTATTCACTTGATGATGGAAATTCTGTTACATAGGTGGTTTATTCCTTTGTCTTTTTATTAAGCGTTTATAGATGGATAAAAAGGTTAATTAAGCCCTTATATAATAAGCGCTTATGTATTTAAGTTATTTATATAACTAAATATAAAATGATGTCAAACTGCTTTCATAAACTGTCATGCAAAGCTGCTGGAAATAAGCTGAAAACAACTTGTGGACATGTCATAAGCTGTTACCGTAAACTCTTGCAAATAGTCTCACAAGTGCTTATGTCAGTAGGTAAGCTCAAATAAGTCGATCCAAACTGGCTCCAAGTAATTTCAAATGAGGCTTATATTTAGGGATAGAGGTAGTGGTGAGTTAGTTTTAATTGTAATTAGAAGCTTCAATTGAGAATATTGTGAATGAATTATCTCAGTGTGAGTTTTTCATGTGACCATGTTGTGGGTGTGCCGAGTAAGGTTTTTGTGTTTCCCTGTCCTTGCATGACCTTGTTCATGTGATGTGACCCATTCTAGTGACTAGTGATGAAGCTAATTTGGGGTATACTTTGTTTGGAAGGAAAGGGAAGGAACCGATAAATATTCATTTCTAAATTGTGAAAATGATGAAGTGTTTGTCAAATTGAGTAAGGGAAGGGATTATTGTGAAAATCTCTCATTTTATGTCTCATTATTTAATAACTATAAAGTTAAAAAAATATGTGGTTTCAATTTTCCAAATGTTCACTCTTTACAAGTTATTGTAAACACTTTACTGACTGCTATTTTGATTGTTTGCTATCTATTAGCTCTGTAACACCGGTACTTTAGGTAAAAGATGCTTCCGAGTATCAGACATCTGTTGGTGTCCGACACTCGCTCGACACCGACATGTGTGGTTACGTTCAATCACTTCTATTTTCTCAAATTATTGCTAGTAGTAGTGCCTACGGGTCAATGTTGTGTCTGGTGGCCGTATTTGTGTTTGTTCTTTCTTCATAATCTATTAGTTTTTTATATGTTCGAATGGGGAAATGATTATGAGCATCCTGTATTCTACTGTAGGTAACGATGGTGTCCACCGTGAAGAGGGAGCTGTTCAGAAATCCGAGTCCTTGAAAAATGTCAAGACTAGGGCAGAGTCAAATGTTAACTCCATTGAAGAGTATAAGCCAAAGATAGTGGGAATTTATATGCCTCCTTCTGTTGAATATATTATTGCCGTTCTCTCAGTATTGAGGTGTGGGGAAGCCTTCTTGCCTTTGGATCCTTTTTGGCCAAACGAAAGGATACTGTCAGTTGCTTCTTCTTCAAATGTTGATCTCATTATAGGGTCCCAATCTTCATTTAGTAAAAGTAACTTGGACCAGCTTGATGAATCGCATTGGCTGGTAAAGTCAATTGGTTGTCCTGTTTTAAGATACTCCATTGAAGAAAATCTTCAAGAATGTAGTTCTTCAACAGATTTGGCCTGGCATTGTGCCAATGAAAAGAAAAGATCTTTTTGTTATCTGATGTATACTTCTGGATCATCTGGAAAGCCTAAAGGAGTGTGTGGCACCGAACAAGGTAACTTGTTACTATAGTTTGTTGTGGCTGCTACTTTACCGAAAACAAGATTTACTTACTTAAATGTTATCTTGTGCACTTGTCAGTTTCTTAACCTTCCTTATTTCTTTGATACACATGAAAAGAAGCATATCATATTCAACACCTATTGGATCATAGAATTTTTAACTTTGTATGAAATAAATCGATGTTCAATATTCAACAGTTCTCCCATTTTGAACAAAGCAACATCCTGTTTATATGTATTCTCATGTGTGAAAATCTTTTCAGTTTTACACCAATGAGTTGAACCGTGGAGACTATATACTCCCTCCATCTTTATATATAAGCCCTCTTTGTCTTTTTCACATTTCTTAAGACAAGTTGTCAGTGCAATTAATGTGGACATTTTGTGTGTGAATATTACTCCCTCCGTTTCAAAATACATGTCCAAGTCAACCACTTCACATATGCCAATGCACAATTTTGACCGTTAATATCTTTAATTATCTAAAGTAAAAAATTATAAAAATTTAATATTTTGAAAATATTTGTCGAAACAAATCAAACAACAACTTACATGCTAATATTTGAATTTATACATTGGTTAAAAAGTATGGTCAAAGTAAGTCAAGTGAATAGTGCACATTGCAAAAAGTGGACATGTATTTTGAAACGGAGGGAGTACTAAATTGTTCGTTGTTTGTATGTGTATTAAATTTGACTTTTCATATTTCAAGACAAGCTAGTAGTATTAATTAGGGGTATGTTTAGGAAAAAATAATAATAAATGCATATAGTAATTTGTATAAGGGCTTATATTTAGGGGCACATTTTTTTCTCAAAGAGTGCTTATAATCAGGGACGGAAGGAGTATTTATTGTGAGGTTTGATATGTAAAGATATGGAAGGAAATGAACAAGTCTTGTATTTGGTCTTAATTTATGTGGAGATCGATAGAGATGTCATGTATAGGATTCAAGCTGGGTGAATGATATAGAGAAATGTATTAGCTGTAATTTGTGATCACATTGTGCCTATCAAACTAAAAAAAAAAAGTTCTATTACAGGACCAATGCTGATCTATGTATAATGAGGTGCCAACATGTGAAAAAGAAGTTTAGTAGAGATAAAAATGTCGAGGCAGATTGGCATATATGCATGAAGATATACTAGAAATAAATTTAGGAAAACATTTGAGTAGCACTCACTATGCAGAAGATGACTGAATTTCATGTAAATATGGTTTAGTCGTGAGAAGAATACCAATAACAGGCTCAGTGAGAAAAGCAGTTCAAAAAGGAATATGCATGAAAACTTAAAGAGAAACATTTTAAACTACCTTGGTAAAAAAATCCTTTTATTGGAATTTTGGTTTTCGATAGAACCTCACTGTGTCAATTGTCCCATGCAGTCGTTCCTACCCAGTGAGAGTGGGCTTGGTTGTTAATATTTATTTCTTATTGAATAATTTTAGTTATTTTCATCCCACACAATAATGTTTCTGTCTAAATTCTTATGCTTTTAAAGTAAAAGTTTATGATCAATAATATTATTTTTCTATCATCGATGATGTTATTTTTCTTAAATGGATATGTATCTTCTTGTATCACAATCTGATTTACATTCTTGCTAGGTCTTTCAAACCGCTTTTTATGGATGCAAGGAATGTATCCTTTGACGGGGCAGGAGCTATTGTTGTTTAAGTCGTCAATTAGCTTCATCGACCACCTCCAAGAATTTCTCAGCTCTATTTTGACTGCTTGTGTATTAATTATTCCTCCTTTCAGCGAGCTCAAAGAAAATGTTTATTCTATAATAGATTTTCTACAGGTATGGTGGTAATTTCCGATATAGCTTTTGTGATTTCTGTATTGCCATTAATGATCTTCTACATTCTATTATTCTCTATTAGTTAGTGATGAAGTTATACTTAATTGCTTACCCTTACCTGTAATATTAAATGCTTCTGCAGGTTTATTCTGTTAATAGGCTTACGGCTGTTCCATCACTGATACGGACAATTCTTCCTGTATTGCAAACTCAAGCTGACTTGCGTATCGAAAGTTCACTGAAATTGCTTGTGCTAAGTGGTGAAACTTTTCCTTTCACCTTGTGGGAGACGCTTTCAACTATATTACCAAAGACATCAATCTTGAACTTATACGGAAGTACCGAGGTTAGAGAAGAAAACTATGCTTCTACTTTGAGATTTTTGCAAGAAAGTTCATACTTTGTATTTCCTGTATGATTCTTGTTATGAAATTCAATGCTTCTACTTGAGAGATTCAATGTCGTCATTGACACTCTTGCACATGATTTGACTTGATATTGTTTTTTTTCTATGTATGAAGGTAATTTGAATTATTGTTCTTGCTGCTTCCTTGTCTACTGTTCTTGCTTTGTTACTGCAATCCAATGGTATTTAGTCACACGTATTATAATCTAAGTGAATTAGTTAGAAACAGAGTTGCCATACATCATAATCATTATTCTCATCACCACTGGAACAGCTGCTCTATTGAAAATTTAATTATACCAACATGCCAAGTCACTGAACCATGAAAAGACTAAATTCAAAACACAAAATAAGAAATTTAGAGAATATTGGAGGGTTTAATTAAGGTATGGTAGGGAAATTAGAGCCTAATGGAGGGTTTAATCAAGGTGTGATAGAGTAGGTTTGATTTATAAAAATTGGTTGACACATTATCCACTTGAGAGTAATGCTTGTTTGACTTTTGAGTTTTTATTATTTCTTTTGCTATTTGTAAAATATCAACCATGGGTATTATGGTTATTTTTGGGGTGCAAGACAACAAATATTCAAGCTATGGTATGAAGAGGTGAAGAATAGGCTAAAGCTAAGGCACATTGGTTTTGATGAACTTAATGCAACTTGAGTTATGTAGTTAGACTTTGTCACGAGGATCTTCATTGGGTTGGCACTTGTCTTACTTAATGCATTAATTTTTCTTCTTTTATTTTGAATGTAGATTATGTTATTTTATTTGTTTATGTGAATTTCCACAGTTCTTATCATATTGCACTTTGCTATTCTTTTCTATTATTATCATTGGCTATTCTAGTCTTACATTTCTTTTCCCCATCCATTTTTTAACTAAGGTCTCCGGCGATTGTACATATTTTGATTGCAAGAGGATACCATTGGTTTTGAAGGAAGAAATGCTAACAAGTGTTCCAATAGGTTTACCAATTACTAACTGCAATGTAGTGCTTATTGGTGAAAACGGTGCATCAAATGAGGGTGAGCTATATGTTGGTGGTTCTTGCATATTTAGGGGTTACTACGATGAATCTGATATAATGTCTGAAGGATTTGTAGAATTGCCTCAAAATTATGGTTGTGAAGATTCTGTTGATGTTTTCCAAAACGAATTATACTTTAGAACTGGTGATTTAGTCAAACAGTTGCCAAGTGGTGATTTTATATTCTTGGGAAGAAAAGACCGTATTGTAAAAGTCCATGGGCAGCGTATTGCCCTGGAAGAAGTTGAGAATTTGTTAAGGGAACATCCAGATATAAATGATGCTGCTGTAGTTTGTCGAAATCTTCAAGCAGAGCTTGTGTTTATTGAAGCCTTTATAATATTGAAGGACAAACAACAACTGGGTGAGTTATTGGTACCTGCAATCAGAAGTTGGATGATTAACAAACTTCCATCAGTTTTGCTCCCCAACCGTTTCATCTTTACAGAATCATTTCCCGTCTCTTCTAGTGGTAAAGTTAATTATGAGTTGTTGGTTAGCTCAGCATTATTGACCAAGAGTGTCAAGGATAAGGTTGGTAACATTAGCTGCAGCAATCTTCTGCAACTTATTAAAAAGGTATAGTTTCAGTATTTTATATAGCTCAGCATTATTAAAAAGGTTGGCAACATTCGATACCGAATCTATTTTTTTTCCATCTATCTCTACAAATCTGTGTGGAAGTGACTGTATACTAGGTACCGTTGCCCAGTTCTCCTCTCTGAAAATCTAATCGCCTTTGTCAATGAATGCACACAACCACAAATGAAGTGGAAAAAAGATTTATATGGGGGGATGGGAAGTGTGTTTGTGCCTGTCCCTCTCTTACTTTTCATAATAAAAATTTAGTTATCTGCTTATTAGCCAAACCCATGAAAAATTTAATGAAAAGTAAGAATACAACCAGCTATAGCAACAATGTAGTTATTGCAACTTACAATTTCAGCACAAGATATGACTTTTTGTGCTTTGTCCCCATTTTAATCCCGAGGTATTTTAATGAGGCAGTGTTAAGAGGTGAAAACCATTTCTAGACAATATTTTGTTTCAGAAGAACAAATTTATAAGTCAGTTTATTCAAATCTTTTTAAACATGCTCATTTTGTGTAGGCATCTGTATGTGATGATTTTGTATATCGGCTCTCTCATTTTAGAGGATCCCCTGTTCTCCTCTTTTTCTCCATTTCAGAAGGAATAATTTATAACTCAGCTTGTTCAGATCTTTTCAAGCATGCTTTGTTTTGTTTACGCATCTGTAACTGCTTGTTTTCCTTTTGGGCCTTCTCATTTTGTTTACCCCTTTTCTCTCTAATAAATTCTTTTTTCATAAAACAATTGCTGTCTGCTCTCTGATTAAGTGTTTCCTTTGATGATCTATGATGCATTACAAATAATGAATGAACCTATGAATCTGCAATATAATGAGACATGTTACTTCTACATATTCCGTTTGTACATGTCTATGCATGTAAATGTAACTTGCTGGCTCCTATACTATTTATGTAAAAAGCATTGTGTCTATCAAAAGTTTTTGATCTGGTGATGGCTTTAACAGATATTTCACGATGCTTTGCTGGTTGAAAAGTTACGCAATGACGATGATTTCTTTATTATGGGTGGCAACTCTCTATCTGCTGCACATGTTGCTCACAATTTGGGGATTGACTTGAGATTTCTTTACTACTATACAACTCCTTTTAAGCTTTGTATGGCTCTTCTCCATAAAAGAGGATCGTGCTCTTTGCATAATAGGTTGGATAATTGTTTGCAATTAGACACCGACATACAAAATAACCATTTTTCTTCCAATCATACTGAAAGTTCATTTCCTCTCGAGTCAAGGATGATTCCCAAAGATAAAGTTGATGTTTTGTTCCCTTCTAAGCGCTTAAAAAGGGGTTCTACAGATGTTACATCAGGGGGAGATGAACCGTTTCCTTGGCATTCCCTTCCAATATTCTCATCATCTTCATTTAGCCGCTGCAACAAGGTGTTGTATAAAGGACAAACTTCTGTAATGGATACACACCAAAGAACTTGGTCAGCCAATGTTCCAAGAGGAAGCAGAGGTCACATGAAGAGCTTTTGGAAAGTTTACATGGAATCTTGTGTTGATGCTTCACCCATGGTTGTGTCTAAAGGCTCAGATTTGTATTTATTCATTGGATCTCACTCACACAAATTTCTCTGCATAAATGTTAGAAGGTATAAACAAAATATAGTTAGTATAAATGGTTTTAATTCATCTCCAGGGTCTAATGAAAAATTATAATACCAGCAATTACAATTTTTTAAATCTAATTTGAACCAATATTGTACCCTTGGCATCATGACGATTTCATGTACTCTTAAAAATTTATTTGTACTGATTGTTGAATGATGTAGATCACATACCATCTTTACATCTTAGTACCTATTTTTTCGTAAAATGCATCAATTGATATAGATTTCTTTTACATGAAAGAATGAGGAGATTGCTTACACTATTTTCTCTGAGACTATCTGCCACACTTTTACTGTTTTTCACAATTTCTTAGATATGTTCATGCTATCATGCTTTGTAGCGGATAAATAGAAACTGCATGTTTGGTTACCACACTGATCCTATATATGTTCAGCAAGGTTAAAATGTAAATCCTTGAATCATAGCAGTACTATGCACTGTTGATGCTAGATCTATAAAAAGAAGTTTAGTAGAATTTGGTATATATTTTCTTTTCTAGAACTACTAAAGCTGCTGCTGCTTAATAATTGGTTTAGTGGTTCTATGCAGTGGGAGATCAAACTAGAAGGTCGGATTGAATGTACAGCAGCGATTGTTTCTGATTTTTCCCAGGTAAGTGTTCAATTGTTAAGTACTACAAGATTCTATCCATTTGTTCAAACATGTGGTATTTCTGTAGGTGGTTGTTGGATGTTACATGGGGAAAATCTATTTTCTTGATTTTTGGAATGGACACATCTGTTGGATTTTTCAAACATCTGGTGAGGTATCTAGTTTTAACACTATAATTTTGTCTTTTCTTCTGGGTTTTATGGTGTCTTCCTTAAAGTCTTAGGTTTTCTCAAGTCAAGTTATTTTTTTATTACCACACATATCATGTGAAGGGGCGTAGTGATTGCCGAAGGAACTGGAAAACAGATTGACAGGCACCTATTAAATTTTACCTTCAGTGAAAACCATTTGTTTTTATCAACCAAAATCTATAAGTGAAAAAATAAAATAATATTTGATTCTTCAAAATTTCATTTTTTATGGTATGCAGAGACATGGCAGTCCTGCACTCTTGGTTTTTATTTTCACACTCCTTTTATTTGGTACTTTTTCTATTTTTTTCCTTCCCATGTTGTGCCTAGTATCTGGCATCATTTATCTCCAATTATTATTTTCATTTTAGGTCATGTGGTTATACCCCATCCCCTTCTCTCCCGTCCCCCTTCGTGGTCAATGTCTAATTTATGTTTTAAACTCTTGAAGGTTAAATCACAGCCAGTTGTAGACACATGCAGACAATTGATCTGGTAATTCTTTTTTGCTTCTCTTTCTATGTATTCAGGTGATTTTGCATACTTTTTTGTATATCATTATTTCCGTGGATGAGTTGATCTATGGTGCATATTTGATTTAAGTATCTAACAGTTTGTGCTAAAATTAGTGTTAACGTTATAGCTATAGGTTTTAGATAAAAAGGGAAGGAAAAGAATATAAAGACTTTTGTTGGAAATTCCGCCTTAATTGTGGTCCGCCCCTAGTCGCCTAAATTGCGACCTTTGGTTAGCCTTCATTGCAGCCTCCAACACCTTCATTGTGTTGTGTTTGCTTTGAGGGGGTGGATTTAGTCACACATCGGATAGATAGGACTCTTGAGAAGAGTTTATGAAGAGGAGGCACTCCTCACCTTACAAGCCGGTTTTGTAAGTATGAGTTAGGCCCCAAATATCAACAACTTTGAATTATGAATGTAGTTTTTTTTTGGTAAAGGAATTATCAATATGGTTTGATATGATTAATTTTTATGATTTTTTATACAAAAAGACGAAGTTGTAAGTTGTAACCCTTATTTATACTAATGGCTCCAAATCCTAACTAAACAGGAAATAGTCTATAGGTGATAATAACAAAAAATAGTCAAGAGATGGTCTAAGATACACGAAGATAGGAAACTAATATCATGGTAATTTAAGATACTCTAAGATAATATCAAGATATTATAACATATTTTAGGACTTCATATTCTCAGAAATTCTGAGTTCCGGTGGGACTATGTTTGCTGTAGAATGTGCTTCCCTTTGACTTCATAGCTCTGTTTTGGAAGATATCATCTGCTCTGTCCCCTGTAGCCCTTTTCCTCTTTCATGTCTAAGAAAGGTTATCTTCTAAACATACTTTATGTAGAAATTAAACATCACTTTGTACAAACAAAAAATAAATATTGGACTAACTATGGGTGAAAAGCACATGTTTAAAGGGTGTAGTTTAGATGTTTAAACATCTTTTATTTGTCAGAAGTACATAACCTATGTTAAAAAGAGTTGCTATATGTAAGTTTTAAGCATGGTTTAATGTTTATACAGGTGTGGCTCGTATGATCATACCTTATACGCTCTCGATTACAAAAATCATTGTTGTGTCTATAAGCTATCATGTGGAGGCAGTATATACGGGTCACCTGCAATTGATGAGGTGAATTTCACTTCTAAAGGACATAATAACTCAATATGGGTTAGTTAAACATTTTATACTGAGTTCTTAACCTTTTGTACTAATGTTTCATGTAGGTTCGTGGATTGCTTTATGTGGCCTCTACTGGTGGTCGTATAACTGCGGTATCGATATCAGTACGATCAATTCATAAATCTATTAACATACTTTCAAAAAATATATATTTCTTTCTGGAGACTTCAATTTTTTACTGATATAGACTGCCCCTTCTCCTGATACCCAAATTCCAAATTTTGGGTTTAGGTTATTGTTAAAATAATAAAATACTATATTAGATATTTGAGCTTCTTCCCAGTGGATTCAAAAGTTTTGATTTGTTGGTAACAAACTCTATGAACTATGATATTCAATGTTTATACTGAAAACTGATATTGAGAAGGGTTATCCACTGGTTATGGTTAGTCAACAAAAACCTCTTAGCTTGCCTTTTACTGGATGACTAAGGACTAAGGAGTTGATCAGTTGAACTAATGATTAACCATCAGTATGGAATAAATGAAAACAGCTTAATGGAACTAAATTAATTGTTCATCCATTTTGGTTTATGACAAATCTGGTATAAATTAGAACATATTTTGTTTTGCTTAACTTTTTAAAGCGAAACAGCTTTTCAGCAAAAATCTCTAGTGATCCAATAGAAATGGACAAGAAAAATTATACTCCCTCCGGTCCTATTTATAAGAAAAATTTGACTTTTTAGATTCATTGAGTAATTGATGAATCTTGTTTAGAATATAGATCAAATACATCATTTATGCAATGAATCAAAAAAGTCAAATATTTCTTATAAATAGGACCGGAGGGAGTAAAAGGGAATGAAAAGAAAAGATTAAGGTTTCTTTGCTGACACAGGAGATTCCTCCTTTTATTTATCATTAGATGCATTAATATGTTATTATAGCTATTGAAGCTGCCTACATGTTCAAGTCAATCGAGCAATTGATCTTAATTCCGACTGAAGTATTCCTTTACTAAATCCAGGGTTCACCATTTAGTATACTGTGGCTACTTGAATTAGAAGTTCCCGTGTTTGGTTCTCTGGCTGTCACCAAAAATGGAACTGGTATATGTCATGCACTCTTCCTTTTGATGATTATGTCAATCACTCTTCGTTAGATCGGTAATCCTTTTTCCTATTTGTGCAGTAATATGTTGCTTGGTAGATGGCCATGTTCTTGCATTGGATCCCAACGGATCCATAGTTTGGAAGGTATGAAGTATGAACCTTCTTATATTTGCAATATGTTCCCCGAAGGAAGTAATTTTAACGTGCCTTTTTTGTAAATAAATTTTGTTCAGAAAACAACTGCTGGTCCAATATTTGCTGGGCCGTGCATACCTTCTGTTAATCCTCACGAGGTACATTATTCTCTACATGGATTTTACAAATATTTATTTTTTTTCTTTCTTTTTTCCATTTAACTCTTCACATCCTTTTGTCAAGGTCAATGAAAATTGTGAAAATTAATGTTGGCTTCTGTTTACATGTAGTATGTTCATAATTAGTAATAAGGAAAGTGTTTTGGGTCTGGTTCACTCAATTTAATACCTGTAGTGCATCCGCGAAGTAAAGCGTATTTGTGTCATTGTGAAGTCTCGGTATTGGTGTAATTAGCTATTGGGTATATTATTAGTATTACAGTTATTCTAAATGATTGGCGAATCATTCATTTATATTATTATTCTCTTATTCCACCGTAGGTGCTTGTATGCTGCAGAAATGGAAGTGTGTACTCATTCAAACTGGTGAGAACCAGCAGATAAACTTGTACCATTTTTTTTTCTTGCCATCTTTTTGGTCAATTTAACTTTTGACTGTACAGATTCATCATGTTCAGCCACTTTTTTACTTTGAAGTTTGAACTGATTGAATTTTATTTTTTTCTCTCTCTAATTTGCACTATATTCAATATTGATCTCTCTAGTTTTTATTTATTTAATTAAGTCCCTCAATTTCTAAACTAAGCAAGTCTGTACTGGCTGTAAATTTTCTTCCATCTGAAACCATTAAAGTCTCATTTTATATCCAAACATTCAGATATTTTATAATGCAGTTGGGATATGAAATGAAATACTTTTAAATGTTAAGAAGTCACAAAATTCGTGAAATTATGAGTTTTTTTTATAGGATGTGAGACTATAATTTGCAGAGGGGAAAATTTGGGGAAAAACCTATTGTTAGGTCGTTGTCCCATGTAGTACTATACAGTGATAAAAAAATGATTTTGTTTCGTTTAATAATGTTTGTTTTATTCCATATGTTGGATTAACACCAGGAAAAGGGAGACCTAATATGGGAATACAACGTTGGAGATCCAATTACTGCATCTGCTTATGTTGACGAGCACTTGCAGCTGGAGTCTGATGCCTCTCACATTTCAGACAGGTTAGCCTAGTTTGTTTTCTTAGTTAAAGAGACAATATCAGCTATCAAATTCAAACATATTTTTTGTCGTTTTCAGGTTAATTTGCGCTTGTTCTAGTTCTGGAGGCATACACATTCTTCGAGTGAACACAAATCATCTAAAAAGTGAGGTGGAAGAGTTTGCAAGACTTAAGTTGCCGGGGGATATTTTCTCTTCGCCATTGATGATTGGTGGCC
This sequence comes from Medicago sativa, assembly GCF_051527215.1. NCBI lineage: Eukaryota > Viridiplantae > Streptophyta > Magnoliopsida > Fabales > Fabaceae > Medicago > Medicago sativa. Next base: position 27,904,816 of record NC_140756.1, on the reverse strand, counting down.
GGATTTTCGTTGGTTGTAGGGATGATTACTTGCATTGTGTTGCCCTTGAAATTCCAAAGCAACGTGAAAGTCAAAACCTTGTATAGTTGAGATTTTGTTGAAATATATTAGGTGGTAGGTTGTATGTGTGTTAAGTTCTCAAATCTATGAAATTCTTGCTAGAAGGCTCCTACTAACTTGGTAGGTCGCATGTATACAAATAATAAATAAATGAAATTCATGAACGAGCACCCTCTTTACTTAACCAAAATAATTTTTTTTAAAGGTTTAATAAGTTTAGTTTCTACAAAAAAAAATTATTTACTTTTAGTACCTATTTGTATTTTATCGGGACAATTTTGGAGGACTAAAAGTATCCATTTTTTGTAAAAAGTTTTCAAAATAAGGACTATTTTTAGAAACTACAATATTTTAGAGGACTAAAATTACCATTAAAATTTTATAGAGACTAAACTTGAAAACTCATAATTTTGTAGTATTTAAGCTTTTTTTTAGGAATCCCAAATAAAATGTTATTTTCTATTTATTTATAAAATAGATAATTAACAGAAGAAGAAAAAAAAAATCACACTGAAGACATCTGCTTATAGCATATCCATAAATTTTGTAGTATTTATAGCTTATAATATCAACATTTTTTTGTAATATTTCCTTTTATATATTGAGTTTAATTTACATAAATGGTTGGTGTATAAAGGTTGTATACCTATTTTTAATGATGTGTTGACACATTATTACACTCACAGGTGTGTGTGTAAATTAAACTTATATGTGTAGTGTATTATCTTGTAAAAAACAATTCGGTTCGGTTCAGTTCAGTCTAGTTCAAAACAGTTCGGTTCGGCTCGGTTTTAGAAGTTCTAAAATTCGATTTCGTTTGGTTTTTTATATTTTTTTTCAATGGTACCAATAATAACAATTTAGTTCGGTTCAAATCAGTTCAATTCAGTTTAGAATAGTTCCATTCAGTTCGGTTATTTTGAATTTAACAAACAATTTACTTTGGTCCGGTTTAGTTTTCATCCAAAGTGAACCATGTCCACTGAGTTCAAATGTTGGAATCTCCATTTCACATTTAAATTTAATAAAAACAAGAAATAAAATAAAATAAAATAAAAAAAAGTCTTCCCTCTTAATAATTTATAAAAGGAGTTTTTTTCTTGTAGCGCAGATCTATGAAACACAACACAAGACAAGACGAGAAGTGAAGGTTTTGAAGATTTTAAGAATTGATTTCGCTGCTGTTTGAGGTCAGAATTCTCTTACTCATTTTTCTAGTTTTGGATTTTGCATGTTAACTGTTTGTGAAAATGCTGTTGATGCTTGTCCTCTGTTTCGAATTTCCCTATATTCACAAGTACTCAAGTTGATGTTCGTGCAAGTTTTTATCCCTCGTTTTGATGATTTGTGTGTTAATGATCAGTGTTGATGCTTGTGAGATTAATCTTTAGTGCACATTCATATGATTATCATTGATTGTAAAACTGTCTAAGGCAACACTTAGTATGAATCTGGTAAAAAGAGTCAGGGGAAGATCAATCTACAAATGGGTAATGTAATACATCAACAACAACCAAGCCTTATCCCACTAAGTGGGGTCGGCTATGTGGATCAAATTACGACATAGTGGGTAATGTAATAGAACAGGTAAAAAGAGTCGAGGAGCAGATTTTAGCTTATCAAAACAAAACAGAATAAAAGATACACCAATCGACAGTGAGATTTGTGCAAAACATGAAGCACTATTACAAAGTTATGAATTGTGCTTAGAGAGTACGAGTCATACTAGGGGATGCTTCAAGTCGGATTATCAAGTTTTAATCCTGTTTACACAAAGAAATTATGACATTACTACTGAAAATGTTATAGCTCAGAAAATGTTTTAACAATGCTTGTATATTTTGTAAAAAATTATATTTTGGATATAAGTCCTACCTCTTATGGAGATTTTATCTCGTTAGTTTAAGTTTATAGTTCAGTTTAACATGACAAAGAGATGGTAGGTAGCTCTGACAAACTCATGTCATTTAGAAGTTGATTTATGGTTTGGTATTTTACCAATATAGTAGTAATATGTAAAGTAACTTATAATAAATTCTTTTCAAAACGTATATTTTAATTAGTACAATATACTATGAAGCATGGAGCCGAGCGTGTCCAACTTCGACACGACATAGACGGATATGATCACATTGAGTTATATGATTTTCTGAAATTATTATCTGTGTCGTGTCCGTGTCTGTTTCCTGCTTCATAGAGAGTGAAGAATATACGTTTTAGGTTGGGTGTTTTGCTGTCCATTGAATTCATCTATAATAACAATTTCAATTTTAATAACTAAGGAATCTTTTTTAGATGGACTCTGCAATTTTTATTATGTACTGTCCTCTAAAGGGATTTTACGTTATCAATTTGAAGGTTTGTTTTTTGAGCAAGCTGAAACTCCTGTTTGAATGGTCGATATTTAAGATCTTTGTTGAAATCTCTGGTTGATGATGGCCAGCCCAGAACCTGTGAGTTCAGTTGGAGAGAATATGTCAGTGAATATTGCTGCTCCCAGGAAGCCTCGGATTTTACTCGCTACTAGTGGAAGTGTTGCTGCGGTTAAATTTGCAAATCTTTGTCATTGTTTCTCTGAATGGGCAGAAGTAAGAGCTGTTGCCACAAAATCGTCTTTGCATTTTATTGAAAGAACAGCCATTCCTAAAGATGTGATTTTGTATACGGACGATGATGAATGGTCTAGTTGGAAGAAACTAGGCGATAGTGTGCTTCACATTGAGCTTCGCAAATGGGCTGATATCATGGTCATTGCTCCATTGTCGGCAAACACTCTTGGCAAGGTAATTAGTTTGAAAATGGGCTGATATAAAGGCCCGTTTACTTCCATGCTTCCTGTTTTCATTTTCAATTCAACAAATAAACATTAGAATATAAATCAAATATTTTCTTCACCATTTTCTTTTACAATTTCTAAAAACAGAAATAACATTTTTCATAAATTTTGAAAATGCTAAACCACTGTTTGTATTGTTTCTAGAAATGCATTTTTCCTAGCCAGTCTTCCTCTTACTATCACAATTGTTTACTACAAAAGTCTTCAATCTCCTTGTTAGTAATTTAAACTGAACACAAATTTTAGAAATTGAAACTGAAAATGGTTTTAGAAAGTTAATAGGATCTAAAGACTTTCCAATTTCTTTAGTTCTGGCAAGTTTGTGTGATGATGTGTTCCTATCCGTTATATGATGTTAGCAACCCAAGAGTTGGATTCGAAAGAAAAAACACTTTTGATTAAGAATAAGAAATAACGAGGGAGCAAGCTCTCCTTTACTGGTTATAAAACCAATTACAACTAAGATATAGGCCAAAGATCCTTTTCTAAGGGAAGAAGGTTATATTTATAGACCTTCTGTTACAAAAGAAAGGGATAATGGGTAAGGATCCATGGCAACTAACCTATAACAGAAAATACAACATAAAACAAAACCCAAATAGAAATCTAACTAACAACCTTAAACCTAGCTAACTAACTCATAGTAACAAAATTCGTGCACTAGGCAGAGAACCGTGAAGGCGCAAACCAATTCGCGAGTACCTAATTCGGGTACTTCTACATATTGAGATGCATCAATTCACGTGGAATTCGCACAAACTGCCATACCAGGCGTACCAAAGAAAGGATAACGCTGATTGGTGAAAAAAACGGTTTGAACTATAAAATAAAAATTAAATAAATAAACGGGGAAATGCACCGAATTCTTCACATGTTGTGTACCGCGAACCTGTACCTGTACCGTGTACCAATGTGAATTGCGAATTATGTGACTACGAACTAACTAAACAAATAACTATCTAATTACTTTAACAACTGATATCTACTTTAACTACTCTAATTTCCCTCTATTCTATAATCCTAACATGATGGTCAGTTGTGTATGTACATCTTATGTATGGTTACATGCATGTTTCTATTATACTTAAGTAATTGAAATTGCAACTTTTTTCGTGTCTATAACTTAAAATGTTTGCTGTTGTAGATTGCTGGAGGGTTGTGTGACAATCTACTCACATGTATCGTGCGAGCCTGGGACTATAGCAAGCCATTCTTTGTTGCACCAGCCATGAACACTTTTATGTGGAACAATCCTTTCACAGAGCGGCATCTCATCTCCATTGACGAGCTTGGTATTTCTCTCATTCCACCTGTTACAAAGAGGTTAGCTTGTGGGGATTATGGCAATGGTGCAATGGCTGAACCTTCTACCATTTACTCTACTGTAAGGCTCTTTTATGAGTCAAAGGCTCAGCAAGGTAACGGCGATGTTTAGTGACGCTAACCACTGTTCAAGTATGAATGGTTTACTAGGACTTCTATTGACCCCTTGATAAGTCGATGCTATTTTATTGCTTAGTTGTTGTTAGAATTCTGTGTTTCTCTTACATTACAACAACTTTGATCTTAGGTGGTGTGTAATAGTGTAAATGGATGTGCTATATTCTCCTTTTATGTCTCAGAGGGTGAGGTTTGTATACACACCCTTTTGGATATTTGGTCGTGTAAAATATTTTCTTATTGAATTTTAGCAAACATATGATTGTTTCCTTGTTTGTAGAATGACCTCAAATTACTTCAACCAGTTTTTATTTGTCTTTTTACAATTTTTCAAGAGTGCATGTAAACATATTTTATGATGTTTCCTCTCAATCTTTTTATCTTTTCTTCGATTGATGAATTTTTAACAATTATGAATCCAAAATTACTAGATCTCTGAAAGTAAACGGAAGTTAATTGGATGTTTATTCAGGAGTTACACATGGAACTCTATGGAAATAATTTCTTTTTTCAAAGATCTATGGAAATAAGTTGAAAATGTTTAAGACACTCATTGTGTTTATTCAGTAATTTATAGGTGTATATCGAGATACTATGACATTATATTTTCCCTAAACTTATTAATCACTGTCATAAATGCATAGTAAGATACTTGCAATGGACTAAAAGTGTTGACGAAAAAAGTGTTGACGAAAAATATTTTATGAATTAAAATTGTTAAGGGTAAGCCTAGTGGTATTGGCTTGGGACCTGAAAGTGTGCTCCTTTTCGAGATCTTAGGTTCGATTCTCCACAATAACAATTTAAGTGGGCTAATTTAGCTTCTTAAAAAAAATTGCTAGGGTAATGAAGGAAAACTTTAATGTAGTACTTTTATACAAAATGTAGCAAATACGTAGAGGACAATATTTCAAAATGATTCTATGGAGAGAACGGGTGGTATCGGGTGGGGGTGGGGGTGGGGGGTGGGGGTCAAATAAATAAGTAAGACTTGTTTCATATTTATGATTAAATTTTATTTATAATTTATAAACGTACAAAACTTCACAACATCCTTTTGATTTCTACCCAAAAATAGAAAACATTCTGTTGCCGACAGTCCTTTTCATAACTTGAACCCACAAAAAAGTTTCAGCTTATATTAACATTAACATTATTGCGAAAATACATTTGTTATAACTACAAACCATTAAGTTAATTATAAGTACAAACCATTAAGTTAAATTTGGATTACTTATATACAATAGCATATAAATCAACTCTGTGTCTGGGGTGACTTATTGGAATTCAACTCATGTAAACTCTTATTTATAAATATGCTCCGATTAAGTTAATTTCAACAAATATTATTATTGAAAGCACCTTTCTAATACATATTCACATAAACAAGTTTTCATAATAAAGTAAATGAGAGGAAATCATAATTTGGGGAATACAATTATTGATTATTTTAGTTACAAATTAAATTTGGATATTTTTTTTAATCAATATATAACTTATTGGTTGTTCAAAAAAATTTATAACTTATTGGTTTTGTTTAAGAGTGTAGAGGAGTAGGTTTTGTGTCTTCCTCTTATAATTTTATAATGCTCAAATTAGCCAAAGTGGGACCTAAATTGTTATCACAAGGAAGGAAGGAATAAGATATTGTCATTGACTCATTGTGCTTCCATTCATCGTCCAATTAATCATCCAAACCCAACAAATGACAACATGTTTCTTCATGTCCCTACCCCTTCCCCCACCCAAAAAATAAAGGATAGATAAAATTGCACTTTCTTTCATGAACTTGTGCATGAAGAAAATATAAGAATAAATTAGTTGAACATGAAAAGCAATTTTTCAAAACAAAAAGAAAAAGGAAAGTGTTTTATTTTTATTTTTTTTAGAATAAGGAAAGTATTCCCTTAATTAGTAGTAAAACAGCCGTCACATATGACATGATATTAGCCTGTCTTAACTATAGAAGATGGATTGCTTGTCAAAAAGTAGAAAATTAGTACTAGTCTATTCAGATTGGTTTTTTTTTTTTGGTACATCATAGATTGGTTTTTTTTGTAAAAGATGAAAGGGACAAGTATGATGTGAATTTTTTTTTTGTACACTATAGAAGATGGATTACTTTTTTTCTTAGGTAAGTGTTAATAGCATTTCATTAACAATCAAAGTCTCAATACATTGAGGTATATGAAAATAAATAGCGGAACTAGATGGAAATGTGGTCTCTCCTGCAATAGTATGAACAACCGCATTTGTTTGTCTCCTAACAAACGCCACCCGAGAGTTGACAAAGTTGGAGGAAAGCAGATTTCAGGAAACCATAATGATGTGACCAAACTCTAAAATGTCTTCCCTATTCGTAAACACAAAAAAAATCATTTCACTTTTATACACATCCTCTCTCTCTCTCTCTCTCTCTCTCTCTCTCTCTCTCTCTCTCTCTCTCTCTCCAAAGTGAAATTCTTTTTCCCCTCACCTCTCTCACGCGCTTTGCATTTTTCTAAAATTATTCTTGTTTGAATTATATAATTTGAAGTTGTTTTTATGGTTCAGATTATAAGAAGTCATAAAAACACTTTTAATAAATCAAATTCTACAACAATATATATATATATATATATATATATATATATATATATATATATATATATAATTCAACTAACAAAAACAATAACAACATAGTTCAACTACAACAACATAAGCTAAAAGTGTACATTAAACACACAAAAAATTATGGATAAGTCAACAAATTTCTTCATTGGGTTCAACCATGCTCGCCCTAATTTCTTTGTATGTACTGGGGCTAATCAAACTTGCCTGAATAATATGATCAAATGTTATCAACTATGCAAGTTCCACATCTGATCCAAGATATACAAAGAAATTAGGGCAAGCATGTTCTTTTCCTTATCATATGTAACACACATGATTATCAAACTTGCTCTAATTTCTTGATATGGTCTACCAAACCACACGCAAGTTCCACATCTGATCCATCCATATACCATATCAAGGTCCTTGAAAAACTTCAAGTACGGCACATCAACATATGTGGCACTCTTGTCAAAGAAGATGGTGGATCCCGACAAGAAAAATAGGGACACCCGACATTGTACAATTAATGCATGAGGCCCATTTATCTTATCCATTTCCCAGCAAGCCTTATACGAGTCATCACCAATAAACTCCGCCATTAGACTGATTGTATCATGCATGGTTTTTTGGCCATGGTTCAACAAACTATCATGGATGCAAAGATGCAGTAGACATGACAAATCATCCAATATCAGTTTCATATCCTAAATCGAGAGATGAAAGCTAGATGTCTTCGAGTTCCACCTCCTAAAAAGGCCGACAAGAGGTTGTGATCAATCATGGTGTAGCATGTGGTAGCAAGCTCTTCTAGTCCGTTAACTCAAATGGCGTGTATGAATCGATCCTCCCTTCGAGTAATCAACTTAATGAACTTTCCATTGTTGACACATTTCAATGTGTAACTAAGTGTGTGTTTGGTTCAGCTTTGGATATAATTGATTCTAGAATTGATTCTGACATAATTGATTTTGAGAGAATTAATTTATGTTTGGATACAATAATGCAGAATTGATTAAACAAATTGAATGTTGTTTGGATAGTTTTTATCAAAATTGCTTTTGAATGTGTAATTACTAAAATGGACATAGCTAAATTCAAGTAAATGTGCTTAGTCGAATGTATATGTAGATCAATACTAAATGTAGATATATTATTTAATTTAAATAAATAAATTTTTTATATATTAATGATGACACTCTGTCATCCTAGTTTTTCTTAGGCATTTTTATGTCATTTTGGGTCATATTCATTGCAATGTATGGAGTTACAAGCTACAAAAGGAAAGAAAATGAAGATTTTGAAAACTGAAAATCGGCCACCGATTTGTAAAATCGGCCACCGATTTTTGCTGCAGTTTTAGGCCATCAGCTTCGAAAAAAATCGGCCACCGATAAGAGAAAATCGGCCACCGATTTTGGCACTTCTGGCACGCGTTTTGGAAAATCGGCCACCGATTTCTGGAGCACGGTGGCCGATTTTTAGCTTCTTATAAATAGAAAAGAGGTGTTTCTGAAGAATCATCACGATTTTTGGAGATCAAAAGGCCTAGAAACACATAGGAGAGCAATTTGGAGCAACTTGGAACATCATTGAAGGAGTTTTAACAAGGTTTATTCATGAATTCATCTTGTAATTCTTCTTTTATTGTTTATTGCTCAATTATGTGTAACTAAACCCTCCATTGTTGGGGATGAATAGACCTAGATGAACATGTTTCTTATGACTTAGTTTATATTATTGATTGAAATTCATATGATTGTTTCTCTTATTTCCGTTCTTAATGCTTTTTATTGTGTCGGCCGCCTTTAAATTGATTTATGGTTTATTTTGTGATACGGAAGTGGAATTGATAAACGCTTTGAAATAAGAGATCCTTGCCTTTGTAATCTAGGAATAGATACGAACCCTTGGAATCATTAAGAGAATTCTTGTTCGTTAATGCTTAACCCTAATCTTCAAATTCACTAAGGAATTAGGTCTTTAGTTTAGGTTTAAAGTTTTTGTCACTAAGGAATTAGGGCAAGAATAAATTAGATAATTCGGTAACAATCATATGAGTCGATCCAATAGTTGAGACTAAGTTATTAGCGTTTCATGGTCATCTAGTGAAATTCATCCCTAGCATCTTTCTCCAATTAATCTTAATCACTTTACTTTCCGTCATTTTCATTATTGCACTAAGAACAAATCTCGTACCTTTTTGTTCAATTAAGTCTTAAATACAATTCGATAGTATAACGCGATCCTCGAGTTCGACACTCGGTCTTACCGTTTTAACTTTACTACTTGAACGGTTTCGTACACTTGCGAAATACGCCATCAAGTTTTTGGCGCCGTTGTCGGGGATTGCCAAATCACTATTGAATTTTATTTTCTTAATTGAAATTTTTTGCTCTGCAACAAAATTATTGTTTTTATTTTTGTTTTTAAAATTATTACTCACTCATTGTCTAACCTTGTATGCGAGGCCAGCCCTCAGCTGAACTTACCTTTATTCCAGAAGTTGAAAAGTACTGCCGAGCCATCCGGAAAGAAACAAAACTCCGAAAACTTCGAGAAAAGGAAGGGACCAGCGGAGTAGAGGTTGACACGGACGAGCAGTTAGACGAAGAGATGGCGGAGGGACAACCGCCACCACCACCACCACCTGAAGAAAGACTTCTAGGAGACTATGGGGCCCGTGACAGAAACCGAAACAGGCTGACCATCACTAATCAGCCTGTGACGGTAAACAAGTTTGAGATCAATCCCGGTCTGTTGCGGGAGTTGAAGGAGAATCAGTATGCGGGGAAGTACAATGAAGATGCCAACAAGCACTTGAAGAGTTTCTTGATACTTTGTGAGACAGCTAAGGTACAAGGGCACTCTGAGGAAGCAAAAAGATTGAGACTGTTCCCGTTCACTTTAACTGATGATGCTTATGAGTGGTTTGACTCTTTATCGGCTGGTAGCATAACAACTTGGAATGAGATGGAAGATAAGTTCTTGGAGCAATTCTTTCCTACAGCTCTATTTGTGAGGAGGCGTCAAGACATTTCCAGCTTCCAACAGAAAGAGGGAGAGTCCTTGGGAGAAGCTTATAAAAGGTACAAGAAGTTAATCTCAGCATGTCCCGAGCACAACTTTGATACTACGGTTCAAATGCAGATGTTTTGTAATGGTCTACGTCTGGCTACTAGACAAGTTCTCGACACAGCTTCCGGTGGTTCCATCAATTTCAAAACCGCCTCTCAGATAATCAAAATCATTGAAGCTGTTGCACTTAATGAACAAATGGAGATGTATGATAGAACCGGTGGTACAAGGGGAGGACTCATAGATCTGAATCAACTTGAGCTCAAAAATGCTCAAAGCATACTAACTGGTAAGCAGATTCAAGATGCAGTCGCTGCTGAAGTATCAAAGAAAATGGCAGCACTCAACTTAACTCAACCCCAAGTTGCTCCGGTGAATCAAATGAACACTGTTAAATGTGATTGGTGCGCTGGCCCTCATTTCACTATGCATTGTGATGTGCCCATGGATGCAACCCAAGTGGAGATGGTGAACTACCTCAGCAGTCAAGGGAACCAGGTTAGAAATAACCCTTTTGCAAATACATATAATCCAGGCTGGAGGAACCATCCAAATTTCTCTTGGAAAAATCAACAAGGTGGTTCCCAAAATCAACAACAAGGGGGTTATCAAGGAGGTTCATCAAACCAAGCACCGAAGAAGGCGGATTGGGAGTTAGCAATTGAAGCAATGGCTACCAACATGAATTCCTTGGCTCAAGAAACCAGAGAGGCTCAAAAGAATACAAGGGCTTCAATCAAAAATCTTGAAACTCAAGTTGGTCAAATTGCTCAACAACTCACTCAACGAGCTCCAGGAACCCTTCCAAGCAACACTGTAATCAATCCAAGGGATCATGAAAATGTGAACATGGTTACCACAAGAAGCATGAAAAAGGATGAATCACTATCATCTCAAGCTAAACATGATGAAGGTGACTCATCTCCTGAACTAATTGAAGTGGAGCTTGAGGTGCATGATACTGTTGATACTCATGTTGTCGAGGAGCCAGAAAAGAAAAAGAACGATGATCTTCCAAAGCCACAAATCAAGCTGCCGTATCCTCAAAGGTTGAAGAGAGAAAAAGATGAGAAGTGCTTTGCAAAATTCATCGAGATGTTCAAAAAGCTACAAATCAACATCCCATTTGCTGAAGCTCTCCAACAAATGCCTTCATATGCAAAATTCATGAAGGACATCCTTTCAAGGAAGAGAACAATTGATGATGAAGATGTGATGCTCACCGAGCAATGTAGTGCTGTTTTACAAAGAAAAATCCCAAGGAAGCTAAAAGATCCGGGTAGTGTTACGATTCCTTGTACCATTGGAGATAGAACTTTTAAGAAGGCGTTGATTGATCTTGGAGCTAGTGTGAGCTTGATGCCTTTGTCTATTTATAAGAAGTTAGGCATCGGAAGAGTAAGAGACACAAGGATGACTCTACAGTTTGCAGATAAGTCTTACAAATTCCCCTATGGCATAGTTGAAGATGTTCTTGTGAAAGTTGATAAATTCATCTTCCCGGTGGATTTTGTCGTTCTTGAGATGGAAGAAGATGATGATATTCCTTTGATACTCGGAAGACCGTTCTTGCAAACCGGGAGGTGTTTAATTGACATGAAAGATGGCACTTTAACTTTGAAATTCTTTGATGAGGTGGTGAAGTTGAATGTTCTAAAAGCTATGAAGCACCCCGAAGAAGAAAAATGCTATAGGGTCGACATGATCAAATCCTTTGTGAAAGAAAAACTCCAAAAAGAGATACCAGCCCTACCACTTGAAAGAGTCCTAAGCTTGCCACCGGAAATTGCACAAGAAAGTGAGGATCCTAAAGAAGGTGAAGTCTTAGCTATGTTGGAGGCCTCTCCATCCCACAACCGTCGCACCCCTACTAGGTGGGAGGAACTTCATCCTCAAAACGAAGTTGTGGAGAAATCAAAGGAAGCACATGTAGTTGAACTCAAACAATTACCCTCTCACTTGAAGTATGTGTTCCTTGGTGAGAAAGAGAAGTACCCAGCCATTATTAGTTCTAACTTGAGCAAACTTGAAGAAGAAAAATTGTTAAGGGTGCTTAGAATGTACAAGGGTGCTTTGGGTTGGTCTATTGAGGATTTGAAAGGCATAAGTCCTACTTTCTGCATGCATAAAATATTGATGGAGGATAACTTCAAGCCGGTGGTGCAGCCACAACGAAGACTAAATCCAGCCATGAAAGAGGTGATTAGAAAGGAGGTGGTGAAGTTACTTGAAGCTGGTATCATTTATCCCATTTCTGACAGTTCGTGGGTGAGTCCCGTCCAAGTTGTTCCTAAAAAGGGTGGGACTACCGTGGTTACAAATGAGAAGAATGAGCTGATCCCAACACGTACAGTCACCGGGTGGAGAGTTTGTATTGACTACAGAAGGCTGAACACTGCAACCAGAAAGGATCACTTCCCACTACCTTTCATTGATCAAATGCTTGAGAGGTTAGCGGGTCATGAGTACTACTGCTTCTTGGACGGTTACTCCGGGTATAATCAGATTGCGGTGGCACCTGAAGATCAAGAGAAAACTGCTTTCACATGTCCTTATGGGATATTTGCTTACAGGAGGATGCCATTTGGGCTATGCAATGCCCCTGCCACGTTTCAAAGGTGTGTTATGTCCATATTCTCCGATATGCTTGAAAAACATATCGAAGTTTTTATGGACGATTTCTCTGTCTTTGGCTCTTCTTTTGATAATTGTTTGCATAATTTATCTCTTGTATTGGAAAGGTGTCAAAAAGCTAATTTAGTCCTAAACTGGGAAAAATGCCATTTCATGGTGAGAGAGGGAATTGTTTTGGGTCACCGAATCTCCCACAAGGGGATAGAGGTTGACCAAGCTAAAATTGAAGTAATTGAAAAACTCCCTCCTCCCACTAATGAGAAAGGCATTCGAAGTTTTTTAGGCCATGCAGGTTTTTATAGGAGGTTTATCAAAGATTTTTCAAAAATAGCAAAACCCCTTACTAACCTGCTTGTCAAAGACATTCCTTTCCAATTCAATGATGAGTGTCTGAATGCTTTTAATACTTTGAAGCAAAAATTGATCACTGCCCCTATTGTCATTGCACCTGATTGGTCACTACCTTTTGAAATTATGTGTGATGCAAGTGACATAGCTGTTGGGGCAGTACTTGGTCAAAGAAAAGATAAGTTGTTGCATGTTATCTATTATGCCAGCCATGTTTTGAATCCAGCACAACTTAATTATGCCACCACTGAAAAAGAACTTCTGGCTGTTGTTTATGCTTTTGATAAATTTAGATCTTACTTGTTAGGGTCTAAAGTCATTGTTTACACTGATCATGCTGCACTAAGGTATTTGTTTTCTAAGCAGGAATCTAAGCCAAGGCTTCTTAGGTGGATACTGTTGTTGCAGGAATTTGATTTAGAGATCCGTGACAAGAAAGGATCGGAGAACACGGTGGCTGACCATCTTTCTCGCCTGGAGAAGATGGATGAAACAGAGGAGGAAAGGCCTATCAAGGACCTCTTTGCTGATGAGCACATCTTAGCTGTTACGATGGTGCCGTGGTTCGCGGACTTTGCGAACTACATGGTGGGTAAGATTATTCCTCTTGACTTTAACTCCCAACAACGTAAGAAATTCCTACATGACTGCAAGTCGTATGTGTGGGATGAACCATTTTTGTATAAAAGGGGGGTTGATGGGTTGTTAAGAAGGTGTGTCCCGGAAGATGAACAAGAAAAAGTGTTGTGGCACTGCCATGACTCCAGCTATGGGGGACACTTTAGTGGGGATAGGACTGCTGCAAAGGTCCTACAATCAGGCCTGTTTTGGCCTACTTTGTTCAAAGATGCCTTCACCTATGTTAAGAAATGTGACCGCTGCCAACGCACAGGAAATATTTCAAAAAGAAACGAGATGCCACAAAATCCTGTGTTAGAAGTGGAAATCTTTGATGTATGGGGAATTGATTTCATGGGACCATTCCCATCCTCATGCTCAAAGATGTACATTTTGGTGGCAGTGGACTACGTTTCTAAGTGGGTAGAAGCAATGGCCACGCAAACCAATGATGCTCAAGTAGTGGTTGCCTTTCTTAAGAAAAATATTTTTTCACGCTTTGGGGTACCTAGAGCGTTAATTAGTGATGAAGGCACCCACTTCCTCAATCGAAAGATGGAGGCGTTGTTGAAAAAGTACAATGTGCATCATCGGATTGCCACACCGTATCACCCTCAAACAAGTGGCCAGGTGGAAGTATCAAATAGGCAAATCAAGCAAATTCTTGAAAAAACAGTGAACTCGTCCCGAAAGGATTGGTCACTAAAGCTTGATGATGCCTTGTGGGCATATAGAACAGCATTCAAAACTCCGATAGGTATGTCTCCTTTTCAAATTGTCTATGGAAAATCTTGTCACTTACCTTTGGAACTTGAACACAAAGCATTATGGACCACTAAATTCCTGAATTTTGATCTTACCAAAGCAGGTGAATCCAGAATTCTTCAACTTCATGAGTTGGATGAATTCCGGAATTACGCTTATGAAAATGCCAAAATTTTTAAAGAAAAAACAAAGAAATGGCATGATAAAAAGATTCAAAATAGGGAATTTTGGGAAGGGCAATTGGTTTTACTTTTTAATTCCAGGTTGAGACTGTTTCCTGGGAAGCTGAAATCAAGATGGTCCGGTCCATTTAAAGTGGTGAAAGTTTATCCCTACGGTGCCGTTGAGGTGAAGGATCCAGACTCTGATAGAACTTTCAAAGTGAATGGGCAGAGACTCAAACCATATTATGGGGGAGAGTCAGAGCGTCCAACTGAGTCTATCCCGCTGCACTCCACTTGAAGGAAGAGAAGTGGACCGTCAAGCTTAGGACGTTAAACCAGCGCTTGATGGGAGGCAACCCATCGTAGGTATATTTTTCTTTTCGTTATCTTTGCATTTATTTTATGAAAAATGTGGGCGCTACAGATTTGAAGTCCCACACAAAAAATTCAGAAATTTCCTTTGAAAATGTCAAAGATCGGTAGTCGTTTTTCACAACCGGTGACCAATTTTTGACACCAAAAATATATTTTTCATCAATTTTTGTACAGTTTTTTTAAAAAAAAAAAAAAAAAAGGTAGAAATCGGCGGCCGATCCTCCTATATCGGGGCCCGATTTTTCGTAAAAAATTTTGCCTTCCTCACGGTAATTTTCGGCGCCCGATTTGCTGCCCATCGGCGGCCGATTTTGTTCTATCAATGGCCGATTTTCGGCCTGCTATAAGGGTACCTACTCTTCATTCCTTCATCCCCAACTTCCATAAGCAAAGTTATGCTGCCCAACTTCCTCTAGGTACCGAAAATCAACCTCTCCATCTTCATCTTCACCATTCAAACCAACCCAAACCTCAAATCTTCATTCAATCTTCATCTTCAACATTCATACACCTTTCACAAACCTACACAACTTCATCTCTAACCTCACAAATTCATAAACCCTCATCAACCACACCACAACCCACTACCCATAACCTTCAAAAAAATCATACATAAACCACAAATCCATCACAAATCATTATCAACTATCTAACCCACAAACTTTTATCAACAAATTCAACCCAAATTCTATCAATTTCATCAAACCCTCACTTTATCCCCAAATTCATATTCCCAAATTAACATACCCATTTCCCAATTCAAACAACAACCATGGCCAAAAACAAAAACCAAGCTCAAGAACCCACCACAAAGAGAACTAGAGGAAAAAGATCTACCGGAACTTCTTCTCAACAACCACCTAGCCCACCACAACCTCAACCACCCATCCAACCACCATACCAAAGGTTTGTTTCGGAGATTGCGGAGGAAAGATATAATTTGATTAAGAAGAGGGGTTTCAACAAAGAAAGGGGTATTGCTATGGATAAGTTAACAAAACACCCTGTTTTTGTGTGGCAAATTGAAGCTAGAAAGTGGGAAGGAATTGTGAACATGGTAACCGAGGAGAGTAATGCGAGCATTGCCTTAGAATTCTTGGCAAATGCATTTGTTCAGAAAAATGGGTACACTTATGTGCGTGGGAAGAAGGTGAGTTATTGTAAGAGGAACATTCAGCGAGTGCTGGGTTTGAGGGACGTGGAGAAGTGTGATGTTGAGTATCGGAAGGAGGTCTATGGTACTTTCCGAAGTCGAAGTGATTGGGATGGGTTGCTTGAAGGGTTGATGAGAGACGGGAAGGGATGGATAGGACCGGTGGTTAGACCTCAGAGGATTAACACTGTTGATTTGCTGCCAGAGTACAAGGCGTGGGCTTCGTTTATCTTGACTGTCATTGAGCAAACTTCGTCAACAGCTGAGATGATACGAGACCGGGTAATTATTTTACTTGCTATGATTGCTGATGATGAGATAGATGTTGCTGGATTGATGACTAATAGTTTGTGGAAGCTGATTAGCACTGATAAGAATACTTTAGGACATTGTTGTTTGATTAATAGACTATGTCAGGAAGCTCAGGTTCCGGTCGAACCCACTGATGTGTATGTGAGGTCTTTGAGGCCTATATCTGATCCTGTGTTAGAAGGCTTTGAGAAAGAACAGGAAGCTTATGATCGGAAGTTTAGGGAGGCGGAAGAGCATCAGGCTATGGAGCAAGATCACATCCCACAGGTGCCTCCACAACAGGTGCCACTACCACAGATGCAGCAGCAGGGTCTTCCACCTTATTTCATGGAGTATACCTATGCCATGGCCAACTGGGCCCAAGACATTTCTTCCAGAGATAGGATGCCGCCACCCGCATTCCCTCAGCCTTTCTACGAGGCAGCTGAGCATTACCGCCAGAATGCTACTGCAAGAACTAATGCTTATGACAGGTTTGCTAGCCCACTAGAGATGGAGAATTATTTTGCTGAAGAGAGGCAGCGGGGACTCAGAGCGGAGGAGCGAATTAGAGCGGAGTACTTTCGGATTCAAGCTGAGAGGAATCCGGGGGCAGAATCACAGCCTCTCTACTATCCATTTCCACCTTCAGGACCAGGAGGGTCCTCAGGAGCACGACAGTGATTTGGGCACCTTGTCTAGCCCAAACAGTTACTATTTTATCGCTTTCAGTATTTCTATTTTTGTTATGTCATTTAGTACTTTGTTTCAGTTGTATTTTGATTTGAACATGAGTAGTGTCCCTTATTTGTACTTGTTCTTGAACTTGTTTATTATCAACGAATTTGTTTGTTTCAGGTGACCTATTCCAGTTTAGTAACAGTGAGTTGATGAAATGATATTCTGAAAGTTCAAACGGGGGAGTGACTTGGTTTTTAAAGGCGAAGTGTACGGCGTTGCTAGGTAGTCACAACTCCCAGAAATCTCAGCCATAAGGTTCATTGCCAAACTTTGTTTTTCAATTTACTTATATGATAGATTAGATTTCCATGCAACTACATTTCTAGAACTTGCATTGCTTCTCTACTGTTGATTGGTCTTTGTCATTTACACACTGAGGCAAAAGTGCTTGGTCCTGTGAGCCTTTTTGAAGCCTACCCTATTTTGTTTACTTTTACTTTATCCATTTTAAGCCAATTTGAGCCGGTAGGTTTAGAACTTTTTGTTCGGTGACAAACTACAAATGAAGCCTAGAGCCTTTTAGGATGATTAACCCGAAATTTTATTTTTGAGTTAGGCTATGTAGAATGTTGCTAAATGATAAGTTTGGGGTTGCCTTTGGAATTTGCAACCTAATAAGTTTGGGGTGGGGTACTAAAGAACAAGAAAGAAAGAAAAGAATGAAAAATACACACAAAATGGTGTATCTAAAAGTTTGAAAAAAAAAATGAAATGAGAAAAAAAGAAGAAGAATGAAATTGAAAAAAGGGACACACATTGCTATATCCGAGTAAACTTCAAACTCGAAGTGTCCCAAGTTTTGAAAATGTTCTCTAGGTACCTAGAATCGTTATTTCAAAGGGGAATTGGGGGATTGAATTTTGTTTATCACTTGTAGGAATGCCTAACTCAAATTTTGTGTAGCCTACTTATCCAAATATATCCCACCTTTTACCTAAGCCCCGTTACAACCCTAAAGACCTCGAAAGTGTGTAATGACTTTGACTTTGATTGATGTTTAGAAACTTTTCAAGCGTATGGTAATATGTAGACCTGCATGTCGACTGGTAGAACCCTATTTCATATGTTTGCGTGGAGTTGTGAATCGGTGGATGCGAACAAGTCAAACTAGCTCATCTTTAGCTAGAGGAGATTGAACTTTTGGGTACTATCATTTCATCAGGTACCTGTTATTTTACTGTCGTTTGTCACTGTTGCAAGTAAATTCCTTGAGGACAAGGAATAGTTCAAGTTTGGGGTTGTGATGACACTCTGTCATCCTAGTTTTTCTTAGGCATTTTTATGTCATTTTGGGTCATATTCATTGCAATGTATGGAGTTACAAGCTACAAAAGGAAAGAAAATGAAGATTTTGAAAACTGAAAATCGGCCACCGATTTGTAAAATCGGCCACCGATTTTTGCTACAGTTTTAGGCCATCAGCTTCGAAAAAAATCGGCCACCGATAAGAGAAAATCGGCCACCGATTTTGGCACTTCTGGCACGCGTTTTGGAAAATCGGCCACCGATTTCTGGAGCACGGTGGCCGATTTTTAGCTTCTTATAAATAGAAAAGAGGTGTTTCTGAAGAATCATCACGATTTTTGGAGATCAAAAGGCCTAGAAACACATAGGAGAGCAATTTGGAGCAACTTGGAACATCATTGAAGGAGTTTTAACAAGGTTTATTCATGAATTCATCTTGTAATTCTTCTTTTATTGTTTATTGCTCAATTATGTGTAACTAAACCCTCCATTGTTGGGGATGAATAGACCAGGATGAACATGTTTCTTATGACTTAGTTTATATTATTGATTGAAATTCATATGATTGTTTCTCTTATTTCCGTTCTTAATGCTTTTTATTGTGTCGGCCGCCTTTAAATTGATTTATGGTTTATTTTGTGATACGGAAGTGGAATTGATAAACGCTTTGAAATAAGAGATCCTTGCCTTTGTAATCTAGGAATAGATACGAACCCTTGGAATCATTAAGAGAATTCTTGTTCGTTAATGCTTAACCCTAATCTTCAAATTCACTAAGGAATTAGGTCTTTAGTTTAGGTTTAAAGTTTTTGTCACTAAGGAATTAGGGCAAGAATAAATTAGATAATTCGGTAACAATCATATGAGTCGATCCAATAGTTGAGACTAAGTTATTAGCGTTTCATGGTCATCTAGTGAAATTCATCCCTAGCATCTTTCTCCAATTAATCTTAATCACTTTACTTTCCGTCATTTTCATTATTGCACTAAGAACAAATCTCGTACCTTTTTGTTCAATTAAGTCTTAAATACAATTCGATAGTATAACGCGATCCTCGAGTTCGACACTCGGTCTTACCGTTTTAACTTTACTACTTGAACGGTTTCGTACACTTGCGAAATTTCGCCATCAATTAATTTAAAACATAATAAATACGATCATTAAACTAATTTTTTTTTACAAAATATTTGTTCATATATTTTATATTTTTTGATAAAATATATTTAAGTTAAATAATTCTAGAGTTAGTTGCCAAAAATGATAAAATATAGCGTAAAAGAAATGTAAAAGAAAAAATACAGTAAATTTGAATGGGGACACCGTAAAGAAAAATTTAAAATTTGGTAAGTCATGACCATAAACATTTTTCGGGGGCTAATTTGGTTCGTTAAGTTTTCTAATTAAATTTGGTTCATCAAATTAAATTACAAAGCAAAAAGATGGAGAATTGATAAAGGACAATAAAGGAAAATAATAGGTTGTGGCTCTAGCTGCTCTTGCTCGGCCTCTGCCTAATGCACCTTATGTAACGCCCTCCTTTTTATTTAATTATTTTAAATGAGTTTTAGAATATATTTATATGATTAGTGTGATTTATAAGATTTATGTGATTGATATGATTTTAGAGAAATTTATGAGACGTTGTGACTTATTTTATTGTTTAATAAAATAAGATTCGAAAATAAAATAAATATTAAGTTGTGGGGTTATTTTGTGTAGAAATATATTTGTTATTTGATGAAGAGATATATTTGTTATTTTATGTAGAAATATATATATTATTTGGTGTAGAAATATATTTGTTATTTTGTGTAGAAATATATATGTTATTTAGTGTAGAAATATATATGTTATTTTGTGTGGAAATATATATGTTATCTAGTGTAGAAATATATTTATTATTCAATGAAGAGGTATATTTGTTATTTGGTGTTAAAATATTATATACATATATATTTTGATGAAATATGCTATTATTTGTTATATGGTGTATTATTATATATTTAGTGGAAGACTATATTTAGTAGAGAAATATTATTTATTAGAATATGAGGATTATTAGTGTGAGTGGATTTGGGGATTAGAATATAAAGAAGAATAAGTTGTTGGGACTAAATAGATTTGGGAAGAATATTTTAGTATTATAAATAGAGAAGCTTAGGTTGGAAAAAGTTTACCTTAAACCGCTTTTTGGAAAAGAGGAGAACAAGAAAGAAGAGAAGAGAAGAGAAAAGTCAAGAGAAGAGGAGAATACCTTAGGAAAGAAGAACGCTGCTGATGATTCAGAAATTAATCTAAGGTGAGGGTGAGACTATCTTGCGTTAATATTAATTTGTTAAATCATTAGATTACATCTAACAAGTTGGGGAGAGTTTGTGAGAATTTGAGAATTAGGGTTTTGAGAGAGATTTGATGATTAGATGATGAAAACTTGTTGAATTGATGTAGAAATTGTGTACAAACCTTAGATAATCCATAGGATGATTATTGGAAGTAGTTTTGAGGTTAGAACCATGAGATTAGGTGAAACTTGGAGAAAATCTGCATTCTGCTCGAATTTTGATATTAAAACCTGTATTGATCGGTGCGGAATTGGTCTTAGGTGTAAACACAAAAGTTGTAGGTATGGATGTTAGCTTTCTAATGCCGTTGGTCTCACGTCAAAACGATATATAGAACTTGAGTTATGGTCAAATTACTGCACGTAGGTCACAGTGAATTTTTATGGACTTTCAGCACAACTTTTCCGAATTTAAAATGAAAACTGGTATTGATCGGTATAGAACTGGTCTTAGGCGTAAACATGAAAGTTTTAGATAATTTTGTTAGCTTTCTAGTGGCTTTGGTTTGACGTGAAAATGATGTTTGGTCTTTGAGTTATGATGAAAATACTACAGGGAGGTCTTAGCGAAATTGTACGGTGACAGCATTCTCTGTTTCATGTTTTTGCGTTTTGTTCATATGTTTCTGTTTTGAATTGATCTTTGTTGTAAACATGAAAGTTGTTGATATTTGTGATACCTTTCCAGTAGCTTTGGTTTGACATGAAAATATGTTGTGGATAATTTATTATGTTTTTACAAAGATACATAGTGAATTATTGTTGATGTTTAAATATGACGTTGTTTATGATTGATGAATATGATGTTTTAAGATGTTGTTTATTATCATTTGATATTGTTATATTATGATATGACATGAATTATTTATGTGATCCATATGTTGTCATGATGCTAAGATGTTAAGACGTTAAGATGATATGAAGTTGTTAAGTCGTCGAGTCGTTATGAAGTCGTCAAGTTGTTAAGTCGTCGAGTCGTTATGAAGTCGTCAAGTTGTTAAGATGTCATAGATGTTCATGAAGATTCTAAGACGTAAGATGTTGAGTCCATGCATACTCATTTAAAGATGAGGGCTCATGCCCTGGAGCTTTTGCTCAACCACGACGATGGAGCTTATGCTCAACCAGAGACGAGGGCTCATGCCCTAGGAGCTTTTGCTCAAATAGCGACGAGGGCTTATGCCCTAGGAGTATATTTATGCTCAATAGCGACGAGGGGTTATGCCCTAGGAGTATATTTATGCTCACAAGCGACGAGGGCTTATGCCCTAGATTGGTACCACATGCATTTGCATTTTCATGATGACTCAAGATGATTTAAGATGATAAGAGTTGCATAGTCAAGTTGAGTCGCATTGTCAAGTCAAGAGTCGAGTCGATCATGAAGTTGTTTATGACTATGATTATGAAGTCGATTATGAGTTTGATTAAGAAGCTGTTATGATGATTATAAGATGCTAAGTGATTATTGTTGTTGATGTTCATGATTGTTTTGATGATGATGTTTGTTTATGAGTTGATGATTATGATTAGTACTTGATGTTATATGATGATGTTTATGTCTATGATTAAGGTGTTATGATTAAAAGGAATATATGATAATGCTTATGACTAATATTTGTAGATATGTGATGATATTTATATGATGATATAATATGAAGTATATGACTAATGTAGGAAGAATAATGATACTAGTTAAGGAAGTTTAAGTTGCTAGATATGATTAATGAATTATAGGATGTTTAAGTTGTTGAATGTACTTTACATGATTTATATGCTTTATATTATTGTTTGAGAAATCTCACCCCTCTGCTTGGAAATGTTGCTCTTCGTATGGGTAACTTGCAGGTAACCAGGATTAGTTGCGGTCGTGAGTGGACTCCTCACAAGTGTGTCTTAGGTGCTCTGATACGTAACGGGATGGGATTATGTCTTCTATTTCTATTCCTTACGTATTACTTATGGATTTTTATGAATAAATGATGAACAGGACTTATGAGAATTTTGTGATGAGGCCTGCGTGCCAAATACTTTTATTATGTTGAACTAATTTCCGCTGCGAAGTTTTGAAATACTTATGTTAAATGATTTTGAAGAATAAATTGTTATTTATTCGGTTTATGAATTTTTAAGAAGTGTAGCATTCCGTTTAAAGTTGTAAACTCTGATTTATATTCAAGAAATTTTCTTGTTGGGAAAACGGGGTGTTACACCTTAGGTTGTGGCTATGGTTGTGGCAAGTGAGAGGGTTCGTTTCTCTTAGATTTGCGCTGCATCTGGAGCTCCTACTAGAGGTCGTCATCGACATCCTGTTTCCCACAATGCGGTTGAGGTGTCTGTCTATATTTGAAATAACGACAAAGACATACATAAATCAGAATATAACTCAATCTAAAACCATTTCACATTTTAGAATTCAAAATTGCAAAGAGCGCAATTCAGATTATAAAATCGTAAACATACTAGTCCCATAAAAAAGATGCATATAAAATGGTAAAGATTTAAGCAAACATGTACTAATCACTTATGCCGCAGTTAAAAACCTTTAAAATGTGATGAATTCAAGCAATCTCAGATAAAAAAAAGGGTTAATGATGTTTACCTTTTATCATTTGAGCGAGTTTTGATAGTAAATAAATCATGAAGTGCGTATGTCATGAATTTATGATATAATATTTATAAAAATATTGAATATATGTGATACTCCCTCCGTCCCTTAATGTAACCACCCATTTGATTTTATTTTTGTCCCTAAATGTAACCCCCTTTTCAAATTACTAGATACATTTATTACTTTTTTCCTAAACATACCCCTAATTAATACTACTAACTTATTTTGAAATATGAATAGTCAAATTTAATACACATACAAACAAAGGACAATTTGGTAATATTAATACACAAAACAGACACATTAATTACTCTGACAACTTTTCTTAAGAAATGTTAAAAATGCAAAGGGGGGTTACATTAAGGGACGGATGGAGTATAAAGTATGTTTATGTACCAAAAAAAAGTATGTTTATGCTGCTAGGCCCTACCCAAGTGGAACCTTGAAGTGTTCCTAGCTACCACTTTTGCTCATCCACCAATAACAAACCTGGCCAAGTGCAAACTTAGCTCCACGAGTACAAATTGATAGTGAATCAACAATTTAATCTTTAACAATTTGGTCTTTTAAATCAACAAAACTCTTTTTTTTTCTTAAAAAAACAGCAAAACATTAAAATAATCATCGTGATTAAGAATTTAGACAAGTCTGTCAACTTTGTCATTGTAATTGTCTCATTGATGTTATTGATATCTATTTTTTCTTTTCTTTTTTGAGGAATGACATTTTTTAATTTTAAAAATCAATCTAAAATTGCATTAATTCCAAAAATCAAACTGTCCTATTGCTAAATTAGTTGATGATGTTAGTGAGGATGGTAATGAAAAATTTAATATGAACCTCCCAAATGTCTTGACGTTACCTGGCTGAAAAGTCAAGGAACCCTACGTAACTTAGTTAGCCCCATAAATCTGCTTAGTATCTTGGATATGATAGGTCATTGTTAAAGCAGCCAGAAAGAGACAAACTCCTTATGTTTTGCTCCGATTTCTCCGTAACCAAACGGTTCAACACACTCAAGATTCAAGTCTTGTACATTTTCTGAGTTAATTCACAATCATATCCATATTTTTTTTTTTTTTTGGTTACTCTACCAAATCATATCCATATTATTACAAGAATATAATAAATAAATAAAATATGCTAACATGTGTCATCTTTAAAATGCACAAGTTACAAAAGAAATTGAAAAAAGAAATCTTATACTAAAAATATAAATATTTAAACTTTTAAATTATTTATTTCGTTTTTTTTTTCAGGGTTCGAACCCAGGACCTTGCATTGATTGGGGTTTAAACCCTGAATCTTTCACTATTACTTTTAAATTATTTATTTTTCGTTTTTTTTTTGTCAGGGTTCGAACCCAGGACCTTGCATTGATTGGGGTTTAAACCCTGAATCTTTCACTTATGTGTGTAAGTTTTCAGTAACTATTGTCATTTCGTTTTTTTTTTGTGGTGGCCAGGGTTCGAACCCAGGACCTTGCATATTTTATGCATTGTCCATACCAACTGAGTCAAGCTCACGAGGACAACTATTGTTATTTCGTTTATCTACAAAACAAAAATATCGAATACAAATTATATTTTAACATTTGGATTCTTAACATGTGCTCTAATCGATCAGATTAGTTGTAAAAAAAACTTCAGTAGTTCTAATAATAATAATAATAATAATAATAATAATAATAATAATAATAATAATAATAATAAGTTGTTCAAATAATAATAATAATAATAATAATATTAATAATAAATAATATGTTTAAATGTATTTCTGGTCCATCCATTTAAAACAAAATGAAGTTTTAGTATGACACTTCTATGGTGGACTATTGCTAGTATATCTCTTTTACTTATAAATTTTTCTTATGTATGAAGTTTTCATAAAAAAAGTATTCAATTGTGAAACTAAATATTGAGAATATGGAGACTATTACTCTCTTCGTCATTTTCATAAGAAGAAAAAAAAGTCAAATCTTAAATCATCATTATAAACAAAATCTAACTAATTTTGACCCATTTAATGTTAGTATTTTTTAATATATATTCTTTAGTTGATTTAAAAAATATTTAATATAGATATTTAAATGAGTTTTTCCATTAAATATAAAAAAAATGATATTTTAGTAAATTTGACTTATATACTTATATTTTACATAAAATCTAGAAAACTAATTACCTTAAACTAGCTTTCCTTGTAATCAAATTGAGTAGATCTGAGTCAATAAAAGTTGACTCAAATAATAAAAAATTGACTCATAATAATATTTCACAAGAACATGTTAGGCGTGAGGACCTCTTTAATAGATGATACGTTAAGTTACGGAGTACAATCATCTAAATTTTATATTATGACACATTATTTTTCTTTTTTTATAGATGCACAACATGACAAAATCATTATAAACTCATACACATAAATGAACGTGTCGATGTTCGAATTTCGATCATGACATCCAGCTTAACATTTCAACATTTTTGTCGGTCGAACTAAAACGAATTTTTATTTTAGGGATCTAAGACACATTATTATATCTCTAGCTTATTGCGACCCTAACATAATTGGAAAAGTATAAAAATCAGAGAATGCAAACAGTGTTGAATGTGTGAAGTCCCTACATAATACAGCTCAGCTACAAAACTTTAATGCATTCCTTTCATTTCAATTCAATTCAATTCTATACAATTCAATCTCGTGAAAACTATATGAATTGAATTGAACCCACAAAAATAATAAAGTTTACATTTTTACAGTTTTGAAAACACAGAGTGTAGCAAGCAAAGAGAGTCCCACAACAACTCATAACAAATTAACAAAAAAATAATCACTTTTTTGTTAACTTTTGCTATCTTTCAAGAATCTCATTCTAATTAGCGTTCATCCTCTAAGGTAGGAATAAACATACCCTTTGAGTTTTTTTGCTCAATTTTCATGTAAAGTTTAGTTTTTTACTTGCCTTTGACTTTGTTTTTGTAATTTGAGTATTAAAGATTTTGTTTTTTAGTTCTTTTTTCATGTGGGTTTTTGGTTTTGAATTTTGGGTTTTTGTGTTTTTTTGTGTTGAAAGGGAAAAAGTGGTGTTTTGAATCTGTGAAGATGGGTTTGATTTCTGGGATTTTTATGGGGATGCTATTTGGCATAGCATTGATGGCAGGATGGGCTCGTATGATGAGGTATAGAAGTGCCAAGAGAATTGCAAAGGTATGGATTAATGGTTTTGTTTTGTTTTGTTTTGTTTCATTGATTGGTATTGAAGATGATTAGTGTTGTTTTATTTATTGACTTTGATTTTGGTTATGAATGTTTAAAATTCAGTGTAGATTTATCTGGTGTAGTTGATGAAATGAAATTTAATCGGTGTGTGACTTTTGTTGTTGTTGTAAATCGTGGATTCTCTGTGTGCAACTGTAGAGACTAATCTCTCGAGCTGAGTAGGGTCACAATTGATGTCAAAGCTTTTCTTCATGAGTTTTAGTCTTTCTAGAGCTGAATTTGAACCAAGGATCTCTAGTTAAGCTGGAAGAGAATTGAACTGTCTCATCTAAGCGCTCTTGGGTTTAGTGCGTGGCTTTTTGAATTTCTCGAAATTAAAAATTGGGGGATATTGGGTTCATGGAGTTGCAAATAATCCCCTAGTGGATTTTAGTAAAGCTTATTATATAGGTGAAAGGAAGACATTATAGGATGAAATATGAGGTATGTTTGGATTGGCTTATTTGACCTTATCTACTAGCATAAGGTTTGTGAGACTGTTTAGGAGAACTTATGAAAACAGCTTCTGACAATTTTCAAAAGTTTTTTTCAGCTTATTTTCATCAGTTCTCTAATATAGCTTACAAAAACAACTTATAGCATATAAAAAAATAATTTAACTTTAGTTTATCTTTTGCTATAGAAATAGCTTATGTGAGCTTATACATAAGCGCTTATCATGATGAGTGCTTGTGCTATAAGCTGCAAATAAGCTGTTTATCCAAACAGATGTCTCAAAACAAGCTTGCGTGAGAAGAGAATTGAGTATGCTTTTGTGAAGCTACTGGTTTTAGAGAGAGAACCTTAGGAGATGCTTCGTCAATTAATTACTGTCCTGCAGTAAAATGGAGAAGCAGACCATCTTGACTTTGAACCACTTTATTGCAGTGAAGTGAAATCTTCCATTGCCTTCTACAACTGATGCAGTGTTTGAGATCTTGGTCTTCTAGTTCACTAGGGTTGTTGTGGATAGGACTTAATTTTTAAGTGAAATTCGATCAGATTCAATTTATTTTGGATTGGACTGGTTTTTTGGCTTCTTTCTGTTACTGTCTACAATATTGTTTTATGTTTTTTAGGAGAAATTTTTATGACCATGGAAAAGGGTTTACATAGAGCATAATAGACAATACGTTATGGACATGTGCATTGGGGCCAACAATTGCAAACCACAAATGAAGTTTGATAACTAGTCATTTAGTATAATAATTGTGTGAAATTGAATACTAGAGGAACATGTATATCAATAGTATTATTTTCGATTCGTTTTGCATGATAGGAACCTAAAATCAATCCAATAACGGTTTGTTTGGTTTTTGACTTTTCGGTTTGGTTGTTGCAGTTTATATTGGATTAGATATGAAAATTCCTTGTAGCATCTAACTACATGAGCAATTTCTCATACCCCCTCTGTAAACAGAGCCATGAAACTGTTAACTGTATAAAGTGGCTTGGTTGTATTGGGTGAGAAACTTAGGGGTTGGGAGGTATAAGGAGTTGGGTAACTTGGGTTCGACCCTCACCCACTAAACTTTCTAACAGATACTAGCAACTAACTCTGGCTGTTCAAAAAAATATCATATCAAGAATAAAAGCAGAAGAAGAGAAATTTGAAAATTTAGCTTGCTAGTCACTTTCAAAATTATCATTATGTTCAACCATTTTTCTGGCCAAACTCTGTTACAGGGATATAAAAAAGGGTTTAACCCTGATGCTTCAAAAGCGCTACATCTTTTCCTGGCCATCATAAAGTAACTTTTTTGCTCACCCAATCCTGCGGCTTTCTTGCTTGGATCAACCAACCGGTGATTTCCAACAAGTGTCTCTGCATTTTGGAAGCAGAGACCAAATATAAGTGAGACTAAGTTGGCTGACGGTCACTGGCCGGCTCTGAAGCATGGGTACGTACCAGTACCGGGTACGCGTATGGCATACGTATCGAACTTTACCCATTTTTACTTGGTTGATTCGCGATATTAGATTCAGCAAAAACGTACAGACGGTGGGAAAATAGTGGATTTTTTTTTTTTTTTTTTTTTTTTTGTATTTCAATTCTCTCTATTGCTTTAGATGAAAATAATAGAGCGGCCAACAAAAAAAGTAAATTTCTGAAGCACAATGGTATAAGTGTGGTTAAAGTACAAGCAATATTATACTGTTTTTTATTATTGTTGATTTTTTTTTCTTTTCTCAGCATGTTTTTACAACTACGATGGTAGTAATTCACTAAAGAAAAGTAACTTTTTTTTATTTACTTTTATATATTTTATATTAACGTATTCGTACCTTCAATTTTTAAGATTTGCTCTATTTCGTACCAGTACTGGTACCCGTACTGGGTACCATATCTGTACATATGCATCATAGCTGGCCGGGCTATCCAATAGTCTGGTACTCACTGCCATTAGACTGAAACAGGTAGACAGTCAACTCTCTTACAGCCGGTTACCGAGAGTGCTAGTCTAACTTCCGGTTCGGGTATGTTAATAGATAAGGTGAAGTACGCCGAGCTTGTGACTCTTAAAAATGTAATGTTATGGTCTTCATATCCAGAAGGCATTATATCACCATAGGACTACCTTGTTAGAGGTGGTGCCTATCTATCCCTTGTCATAGCAGGCCTCATCTGTTAAGGCTGAGACGTGGATGCACTCTAGGGAGCGGTTAAGCAATTGTCAGACCCACGGCATTATCTTTAAGTGGCTTGGTGGTCCGTCCCGATTGATAGCTAGATTTTAAGGGAGAGTTCCCCAGGTGCTGGAATAATTATCAATTGAGTATCAGAGCTGGTTTCTGGTGGCTCAGAAAGGGCTACCTATAAAGGGGCCGATCGGAAAGGCTGATTAATGCGTCAGAGTGTAACTGCCGTGATGTAGGCTCTGAGGGACGGTGCTATGATACAAACTTGGGTATAATGGGGTTCCCATGTCCCACATCAAGTAGTATGGGGTGCTTAAATACTTATCAGATGGCTCATATGACGATAAATGCTATGGCATTAATTGGGATATCATATTGAGTGTTCTTCATTGCTGACCAGTATTTCTATTAAAATAAGCATATCCTTTTTTAATTTGTTGGTATGTTTTTCTTGTTTTGACATTTGTCATTCTTTTGTTTTGAAGGCTGTTGACATCAAAATCCTTGGATCCCTCAACAGAGAAGATTTAAAGAAAATTTGTGGGGAGAATCTTCCTGAATGGATATCTTTTCCTGTATATGAGCAGGTGAGACATTTCCATTGCTATATATTACCAGGCACTTGAAACTATTTTATGTGCACTTATTATTTGTGTAATTCTGTTGTTCCTGACTCTCGGGTGCATCACCTTTTTTCAGGTGAAATGGCTAAACAAGCTCCTGAGCAAGCTTTGGCCATTTGTAGCAGAAGTGAGTATGCCTGGTTGTTCATTTTGTTTAACAATTTACAACTGTTTGCGTGGCATCGATTTCTTACTAGATTTATTTCATGTTAGATGTTAGAACTTAGGTCATGTTTAGATAAGTAACTTAACTAAGAGCCTATAGAATAAGTGGTTATCATCTAAGCTCTTATGTATGAGCAATTTTTTATACAAACGATAAAATAAAATAAAACTGTTTTCATATAGGCTATACGATGTTTTCCTGAGCTATCCTGGAGAGATTATGAAAATAAGAATGTCATATGCTGTTTTCATAAGCTTTCCAAAACAATCTTACAAGTGCTTAATGCTTACCTCGTTTTTGTTCTGTAATTGGGCATGTTATTTTGCACAATATATTTTATTTATAATCAAAATTGCATCTAACACCCCATTGACACAATAAGCATGTTTTCCTGAGCTATCCTGGAGAGATTATGAAAATAAGAATGTCAAATGCTGTTTTCATAAGCTCTCCAAAACAATCTTACAAGTGCTTAATGCTTACCTCGTTTTTGTTCTGTAATTGAGCATGTTATTTTGCACAATAGATTTTATTTGTAATCAAAACTGCATCTAACACCCCCATTAGCATAATAAGTGTTTCTGAGACTGTCTGGGAGAGCTTATGAAAACAGCTTATGACATATCTATAAGCTGCTTTTAGCTTATTTTCATAAACTCTCCAGGATATAGCTTTTGAAAATAACTTATAGCTTATATGAAACTAGTTTATTTTTGTTTTATCTTCTGTTATTGAAATAGTTTATACATAAGCACTTATATGATAAATGCTTATGCTATAAGCGATTAATTAAGTTGTTTATCCAAACAGTGGTTTACCCCTGGCCTGTTTAAATAGATGACTTGGTTGTAATGGATTTTGTTGACCATTAGGCTGCAACGATGGTGATCAAGGAATCTGTTGAACCTCTACTGGAAGAGTACAGACCTCCTGGAATTACTTCATTGAAGTTCAGCAAGCTGTCACTTGGAAACGTAGCTCCAAAAATTGAAGGTATTACCAAACATTAGTGTTTCCTATTTACATTCTTTTCCCTAGTAAGGTAATGTCTGTTTCAGCTTACTTTTCGGGGAATAATCAGCTTTTTCTTTACATAAATGAAAAGTAATTATTTTTTTAAAGTAAGCTAGATGACACGGATAAATAAAATAAATATGGATTTTAACGTGGCTTAAAGATGAATGTAATTCTTGTCATTCACTGCTATGTTATAAGACTTCAATCCAGTGATTGACTCGGTTAGAGCACTGAAAATATATAGGATTAACCCGATTAAACTTATATATAAAAACATTGACCGAAAATATTTTTGTTTAAATAAAATAGGTGGTAGATATCAAAACTTTAGTGTAGCAGAAGATAGCTATTAAATCTACTACCTGTGCCCGAGTTCAATCCTCACCAGTTCAGTTTCTGGATTTTTTATACAATTATGATATAGTATATATAAAGAAAATGGACATATTCATACTGAAGGCTAGTGTGTTGTAGTGCTGCGCCTCTCTCATCGGTTCAGTTCCCACTTCAATGAATTGGACTAACCTGGCTGATTCTAAGGGCAGAATTTGACAATGTAATCACAATGACATAAATGCTCCACAAGCTTGACTGGGTCCAGACTAGTCATGGGGCTTGGTTTCCAGTCAAACTGGTCCAGATGTCCAGAACATTCATCAAATACAACTATACACTACCAAGCCTTTCGACAATAATGTTTTTTGTCAAAATCCATATAAAGTATATGGACGCGTTGCATAATTAAGATTGTTATTGACTGCTCACTTTTTTTTTTCCTGCTAAAAGTGTATTTAAATTACTTATGGAGCTGTTATTAACTGCTAATTTAGACACTGCATTCAGTAAGACCACTACCTCCATCCCTAAATATAAGATCTTGAGAAATTTTGTTATTTTAATTCATTTTGGCATGTTCAAAAAAAAAAAAAATCTTGAAAAATTTCTTTTTCCTTTTTATAAGACCCCCTTCAAATTTTCAACTCAATTAATTATTTCTTTATTAAAATACCCCTAACTTTACATTTTTTTTTTTTAATCAATAAGCCAGCAATAAATACTTTAAAGGATACACTTGGAAAACAATACTAATTGCTAATAAATTAAATACTTTTATCAAATTTTTTAACTCATGATTTAGCCAATAGGGTCGGTCCTATATTTAGGAATACAGGTAACATGTAAACATAGGACCTTTGTGTTTCTTACTGCGATGTTATACAACTTTTTATATGTATTTCAATTTACCATAACAACACTGTATGCAATGTTATATAACAAGTTATTTATAGCACTGCAATGTTAAGTTTTTTCATACACTGCAATGTTGTAAATATTTTTGTATGTAAAAAACTCATGTGCATAATTTCACCATCCATACAGGTATTCGTGTGCAGAGTCTTACCAAAGGTCAAATCATAATGGATGTAGATCTCCGCTGGGGTGGTGATCCCAGTATTATTTTGGCTGTCGAAGCTGCCCTTGTTGCATCAATCCCTATCCAGGTTTACTTAGCAGAATGTTTTCTGTTGAATACAAATATCACCAGTTCCTTTTTTATTTTGTCAAAATTTGATTTTTACTGCTTTTGTTTGCTTCAGTTGAAGGATCTAAAAGTTTTCACTATTGCCCGTGTTATATTCCAACTTGCTGAAGAGATCCCTTGCATTTCTGCTGTTGTTGTTGCTCTTCTTGCTGAGGTAATCTTTCAGGGATGTGGAGGGAAATTAAATTAGTTTGTATGTGAAGGCATGAAATTACATATGAAAGTATATAATGGCTTATTTCTTAAGATTTCATTAAAAACAATCTACTTGGTTTTTCCAATATCTCATTTAGAGTCAAGTGGACTGGTGTAAATATAGTTTAAAGCATTTGGTTTGATCATTAATTACTTGATGCGGCATGGTCATGTTGTCCCTACGAGATAGGATTGTTGCGACAATATTTTTCCTTTTTCCATAAGAATTTGTGCATTACTTAGACAATGGTTGGTTAAAGCCAAAACCAAAAAGGTGGGTAATAGGTCACTTCACATTAAACATATATCACTTGCATTTGAATATCAACGTTGTTGAGAGTCTCACATCGGATGAGATATGTTATGAAAATGAGTTTTTAAGTGAGAAACATCTCTCACCGTACAAGCTGATTTTGTAGGGTTTAGTTAAGCACAATCCAAATTCTAAGATGGTATTCTAGCATGTGTAAAATCCGTTGGTCACCCGCTATCTGGTCACTTGGGTCACATTCCATATGTCCAGTCCTAGACGTGAGGAGGGTGTGTTGTGAGTACCTACCATATTGGATGATATATGACTTGAAAATGAGTTTATAAGTGGGAGGCATCTCTCACCTTAAAAGCCGGTTTTGTAGTGTTTAGGTAGGCCCAATCCAAATTATAAAAGCTTCACTGGTTCACCTAAGTGATGAAGTTAGGGCCATCATTAAGACCATGAACTTTTCAAGATTGTAAATAGGGGGATGCAATCTTTTATATAATTAAACTGTCCACTCTTGGCGAAAATTGATATTCTAATTGAATGTTTGAAAACATTATCATCCTTGCCAAATACATGATTCCATCTTAACTGACTTTTGCCTTAAAATTGAATCAGCCAAAGCCGAGAATTGATTATACTCTGAAAGCTGTCGGTGGAAGTTTAACTGCTCTTCCTGGAATTTCAGATATGATTGATGTGAGTTCTATCTGCTGTGTTGCTCTTTCCCTGTACTGTTTAAGCAACATTTGTAACACTAATTTTATTTTTACTTTCCATTTTGTAGGATACCGTGAACACAATTGTTAGTGATATGCTCCAATGGCCACATAGAATTGTTGTTCCACTTGGCGGTATCCCTGTTGATATTAGGTAAATATGAATATTGCAAAAGTTTTGCCCTTTTTTTCTTTCTGATTGTAGATGACAATTTCAATTTGAGTTTGAAATTTACTTCTGAGTGGCACTTTTGTTTTCTTTCATGCAGTGACTTGGAGCTTAAACCTCATGGAAACCTTAAAGTGACTATAGTGAAAGCAACCGATTTAAAAAATATGGAAATGATTGGAAAATCTGATCCTTATGTTGTTCTGTACATTCGACCTTTATTCAAGGTTAAAACCAAGGTTGTTAACAACAACTTGAATCCTGTTTGGGATCAAACATTTGAGCTGATTGCAGAAGACAAGGAGACCCAGTCACTCATTCTTGAGGTTTTTTATGCTGCTCTCTTCTTCCACCTTTCTTATGGTTTTATGCTAAATACTTTGTTTCCAAACCATCTCCTCTTAAAGTATACTAAAATTTGAATCACTGATACTTTGGATTGAAGGTATGTCTGGTCTCTGAAACCGACACGACTAAATTCAATTAATTCATTTTCTCAAATTACTATTATGGCATGTGTCATTGTTAGTGTCATGTCAGGTGTCTGTGTTTGTGTCTGTGTCTATGTCAGTGATTCATAGATGCTAATTACATAGAGAAAAGAGAATATGCATTATCGGTGTAAATTCGTTTTACACTGATGTCCAATGAAAATTTAGTATTTAACAATTATTATTAGAATACAGTTATAAAATGAGCTTACTTGGCAATATGATGAGATTTTATAGGACATCGGTGTAAAACTAATTGACATCGACAAAAGACTCGTCATTAAACTCAATTACATAATGGAAGAAATTTAAGATGATTTTATTTCATATATTACATACGGTTTTGACATATTAATATATGATGATTATTAGAATCATATTATATTTTTCTTGGTATGCATGATTACTTGTTTCACAGCTCAGGTGTTTTGAACCTCTAAATCTGATCCTAGAGCCATTATTTTTCATAAGCTATATTTTCTTTGTAATTAAAATTCCTCTGTTGTATATACTTCCTCCGTCCCACAATATAAGTCATTTAGCAAATGACACGTGAATTAAGAAATGTAGTTAGTTTCGTTGATTTTATAAAAATTCTGAGTTAGGATTAACCTTCATTAATGGTACGAGGAAGAGAGATTACATGAACCGGAAAAGAAAGAGTAATAAAATATATAGTGAGGGATACAATAGGAAAAAATAAAATAAAATGACTTATATTGTGAGATGGAGCATTTTACCCCACCATATGAAAATTCCGGGATACCACTAAAATATTGGCAATTGTTACTTTTTTTTTTTAACTCAGTTCAAAACAGGGTTTCATTAGTCTCTACATATAGTTTTAGTTGTTAATTATATTTTGAAATTTTTTTTTCTCTCCCCCCATAACTTGGCAAAATGTATTGACTATACACAAACAAAGTATCAGTGTAAAAAAGTTTTATACAGCCATCCAATTATTTCTTACTGTGATACTACTTTGTTGTCACTTTCTAAAATATCTCAACAAACATCTACAGAATGAGATATAATTGAATGAGTATGCAGTTATTTTTTCAGAGTCTATGCATAGTCATTAAACTCTTGTTTATATATCCTACTTGATTTAATACAACTAACATAAATGCATGACTCTCGTAACAGGTTTTTGATGAAGACATTGGGCAAGATAAGCGATTGGGAATCGTAAAATTACCCCTTATTGAATTGGAAGTACAAACTGAAAAAGAGCTTGAATTGAGGCTGCTGTCATCGCTCGATACCCTCAAGGTGAAAGATAAGAAGGATCGAGGAACCTTGACCGTAAAGGTACATGCAGTGATCTAGTTATTTATATTTGACAGGGCCATTGATGTGAGGCTGCACATAGTATATTTTATACGTTTGGGTGGAAACTGAGAAATGGAATGAGAAAGTGTTTTTTTTTTTTCTTTCTTTACTTCAGGTTTTTGGCCTTGTTATTAATGTTTATTATTGAGATTATCGACCAGGAATATGGCCGAAATTCTCCTTATAAGGCTTGGGCAATCCTTACTTCTTTAGCTGACTTTTGGAGTTGAGTTAGGCCTAATTCTCAACTTTTGGATTTTTTTTTTGAAACTCGGTATTTGGCCCAACGACAGACTAATCCGGGGGGACCAATCCCACTCTCTAGCTTTATAATTGAAAGTAAAGTTTGAAGGTTCGCATGGGAGTGCATGATCTAGGGCCTCCCCCCCTCCTCTTAACAAATACTCCTTCCGTCCCTTATTATATGACACACTTTTGAGATGTCATGGTCCCTTAATATAACTCTCTTTTGAAAATTTCAAATGGCATTAATAATTTCTATACAAAAACACTTCTTAAGAAACGTCGTGTAGGGCCAGTAATTTCCCCCCTCCCATATTTATAAAAAAAATAGAAACCAGAGAGACGGATACTCTTTTTGCTCACTATCAGACAATCACTTATTAAGAAACGTCGTGTAGGGCCAGTAATTTCTTTAGTTTATTAAAAATAATAATGGGATTGAAATTTCAGGTCCTGTATTACCAATTTAACAAAGAGGAACAATTGGCTGCACTAGAAGCAGAAAAAGCTATCTTAGAAGAAAGGAAGAAACTGAAAGCCGCCGGCGTCATAGGTAGCACAATGGATGCAGTAGGGTCAGGTGTTGGACTAGTTGGAACTGG
This sequence comes from Medicago sativa, assembly GCF_051527215.1. NCBI lineage: Eukaryota > Viridiplantae > Streptophyta > Magnoliopsida > Fabales > Fabaceae > Medicago > Medicago sativa. The sequence continues at coordinate 27,868,269 of NC_140756.1, read as the reverse complement.
CATTGGTGCCGGAGCTGGACTTGTCGGAAGTGGCATTGGCGCTGGAGCTGGACTTGTTGGCAGTGGTTTTGGAGCCTTTGGTAGCGGACTTAGCAAGGCAGGAAAGTTTATGGGAAGGACCATAACAGGTCATAGTGGTTCAAGAAGGAGTGGTTCATCAACTCCAGTTCATAATCCACAGGAAAATGGTAGTCCAAAAAAGGCTCAATAATTCTTGCTTGTATAACAATGAATTAAATGGAACTTGCAGGTTAAGCAACCTTTGGTAATTGACAGATTTGTCTTGTTGATTGATAGCAGAAATGTCAATTCAGTACAGTTGTATTGTATCATCTTTATTTGTATATTATGTTTGACTTTAATGTGTAATATTAACATATTGTAAACATTCCTTATTTCTTACAAACCATTGTGATTCAAAAGACACAAAATTGTTGCTTAAATGATTAGAAAGATTTAGAGATTAATGATATGAATCCAAATATGGTTTATAATAGAATATTATGATGTAATTTGATACATATAGCCGACACTATGTAATGAAAGAAGACTTGGTTGTTGTTGTAAATGATTGGAGATTTCAATTATGGATGCTTGCGTAAATAATCTAAATTCAGTTTGTTTAGGTTCAATATTTGACCATTTGTGTAGCAACTAAACATCCTAGTTGGATATTTTAAAAGTCGCCATAAATGCAAAACCCCAAAATTGAAATGATATTTAAATATCATTTTAAGAAAGATCTTGCTAACTTGTACTCCAAAATACATGTTAAGGAACCTCAAAAGAATATACTACTTTTAAAAGAATGTTTTTATATTAAGTTCTTTATCATATGTCTAGAACACATTAATATTTGCCAAAGGAAAAAATAGTGCATGGCAAACACTTCAATAATGTAGTTCCTTTACAAGGTCAAATTTATCAAATCCCTTATACTCTCTCCGTTTTAAAATGAGTATCGCTTTAGCCAAAAAAATTTGTTTCAGAATGAGTGTCGCTTTCAGTTTCCAATGCAATAATATCTTTTTCTTTTCAATTGTACCCTCCAATTAATACTCTGCACACTACTTCCAAAGTATTACTTTTAAAACTAACCAATAGTTAATAAGGATAATTTGGTAAAATAACCATTCTCTTTCTTTTAATCATTGCATTTCTTAATATGTGTGTAAATACCTAAAACGACACTCATTTTGAAACGTAGGGAGTAAGCCTTTAGGCCAATTATTAGTTACTAGCTTCTACTCTAGTTTCTGGCAATGTTCACATGTCTTACTCTTACAAGTGACCATAATCTAGATTTTCTTCATTTGCCCCTATGTCTTACATAGGACTGTAACCATTCCATTGATAGGGCATATAGGAGTTGTAGGCACCAAAATCATTTGAACCACGACCACGCACATTGAGGTGCAATCAATAGTTATATATAGTAGTCCCTTCACTATTGGTTGGTTCTTCCCATGTTACCATTCTCTGAATGTCTTATATACAAAGATATTATAAATATTATATGACAACAATGAAATTTAAAATTGACCGATAAATATAAACATAAGAAAATTGACGATAAAAAAAAAAGAATGGAAGGAATCCACAAATAATAGTTCAACCGACAAAAATGTTGAAATTGTTAGGTTATACGTTGTTTTTGTGATCGAGGTTCGAATTTCATCTCCTCCACTTATGTATGTGTGTCTATCTAAAAAATAAGAAATGGAAAGAATATATATTGTATACTCCCTAATTTATTATGAACTTTATTTTACCTAAAAGTTCATCTTCTTTGTGCAAATGAGTTTCATTTTATATAAGTTCCAAGGTATTTTTGGAATAAAATTAGTATGAACACTCATTAGATACACTTTACTATACTCAAAAATATTTTCAACTCAAAACATCTAAATCCATTTGACCACAAAATACTTTTTTTGGAAAACAAAATTAACTATGGGCGTTTAAAAAAAATTCAGATTAGAATAGAGTTAGAAGTAAGTTTCTACTTTCTATTGTATCCATCCATATTCTATAATACTTCTATTGTATGTTCCTTTCATAGCAGTTTTTACCATCAAATGGCTGTTAAACCAGTTTTAAAACGAAATCTAGTTATAAATAATGTAAGAGATACAACAGTTAAAAAGTGTGGTCTATCCTCCTTACTATAAAGTTTAATATATTAGCTCATAGCTAGGTAAAAGGTTAAAAAATAATTGTCATCGAAATAATTGTCATATACAATTATTAGCAGGAGTTGAATTTTGTGACCTTCAGTCCTTCACAGAATCATTATCATGTAGATGAGTCCACTCTTTTGCAATGTGTCACAGTGTAACTTAATGAGCACCCATATCATTGTTAATTCCTTTGGTACTTGCTCTCATAAAGGAGTCAGAAGACATGTCACTTATTCCAAATTCAATTTCAAATATGGAACTTTGCTGCTCTTTTATCATGGAGATTTATTGTATCTCTGAATTTTTGGTATTTGTACAAAATGAAATATTCTTTCCAAAGCATTAAAGATAGTGTGACTAGTTCATACAAGTCGTAGTTCAATTGGCAAAAAACGTTGAAATGGGCTGAACGTCATGAACGGAGTTTGACCTCGGTTCCTCCACTTGGACGTGCGAGTTTTCAATGACTATTATCATTTTGTTTATCTAAAAAAAATATGTCTATACTAGGCTACCTAAAGGATGATAGATGAATAATTAAAATAAATTATTTTGATGAAAGAGAATGATTGATTAGAAGAAAAATAAAGACAAAGTTATCAATATCCTCAAAAATCAATGTCACTCAAGTGAAACTCGTTGAGCGGTGAACATTAGTTGCCACCAAGGTAATCAGAACCGAACCAGTCATTGAACTGGTGTACTTGCCACAGTAAATTAACTGATCCTCTTGTTTGTAAAGATCCTTACTTATTTTATATTTTTTTGGTCCATGAGGCCACAAATTAGGTCATTGATAGGATATGCACAAGCTAGTTTTTCAATCTTAATCAAATAAACACCGCACTAAAATAGAAAATCACAAACGTTAACATACCCTATAAAGACGAGAAATCAAAACAAACAAAGTTATTTCAACAATATTTGCAAGAGTCGTTATAATTAAATTATAAATATTATACTAGTTTGTACCCCCAACAAATATTATAGTACTAGACCACTAGTTAAGGATTTGTAGCATGTCTAAGATCTAACCAAAAGAGAAGGAATAAAAATCTTATTCTGTTGAAAAAGAAAGGCTAACCAACCAACAAATTCGATATTGGACAAATATCATCTCTATATAAGATACTACAATATCTTATTTTTCGATATGTGACAAATTGACAGTACTCCAACTTTATATGATAAGTATTAGTTTGATTTTTTTTCTCTATGGTCCACTGAAATGAAAAGAATGTCGTAGAATAAAATGATGGTGTAACATTGCTTATATCTTCGGTGCAGAACATGAACAGGTTATGGGAAAGTAGAGGACAAAATACAGTGGAGCATACATTAATATACGATAATGAACAAAACAATGATGTTGTTAATACGACAATCATCTCATTCTCATTTGAATGTTGATACAAATGCATGTTGAGGATACTAACAAATTCACCCTCATGCAATCAACATCAATCTGTTGTATCAAGACAAACATCACTGTCCCTTTCTTTGTCACAAATTTGGCCAAACCACTAGTATGTCAATAGCATGCAATACAAAAACTTTATAAAGGTATTAATTAATATATTAATCAATTTTGTTTAGAAGAATTTTTAGTGACTCATTTAGTCCAACCCATCACAATTCCATGACCATTTTGATTGTGGACTTTAGCTCAATTTGATCCCTCTCTCGTTTTACTTTTCATCTTATCACTTCTTATTTTCTCATCTCATATATAATAAAAAAGAAAATTACAACAATTCAATTTTATTCTATCAAATGGGTCGGTTACATGGATCAAACACACCATAATATTCTATTATATATAATATATTTATCTAACTCATTAATCTTTAAGTCTTTCTTAATAGTTTATCTTATAATTTATCCAGGTCTTCTTAATTCGACTACCCTACACATAATCAACTATATACTAATTACTAATACAAGGCACTTGTCTACATGCCCAAACCAGCTAACCGAAGTTTTTATAATCTTTTCTGTTATCAGCGCTACCTCGACTCTCTCTTTATTATTGTCATTTTTAATTCTCGAGTCTAGTCTTAGGACACATTCAATGCAACATCTTCACCATCTACACTTGTTATACTTGTTACATTGGTTCCTTACCATTCAACAATATATCCCATATAACATCGTCAGTTTTAATTTACTGTTATACGGTAACATTTTCCTTCAATTTGAACGGTATTTTTGTAACATATAAATCAGTTGAGATATGCCTCTATTTCAACCACCTCACCTAAATTAAAGTTTACATCTATTTCTATATTTATTCTTCGTTTTGTACTATGAACCCAAGATATATAAATTGTGTAACATGTGGTACCACATGATCTCATACTTTAACCTATAAGTTAAGAACGTTTTGCCTTTTACTAAAATTGCATTCCGTATATCATGGCCTACTTAGGCATAAGTCATACACTTCAAATGCTTCTCTCCAAGTTACTAACCTTCCATTTAATTCATCTCTCGACTCTCCAAGTATGACTATATCACGTAAAAAACACATGCATCTCGGCGTCGGCTCTTGGAAGTACACTCTAAATCAGAGTAAATAAGGACTTAGAGTTAGCCATTAGTGTAGTCTTATTGTTACGAGAAAATCTTATGTGGTCACATCTTGTGTTCTCACACTAGCCGAGATCCTCTCATACATATAATTGATAGCTTGAAGAAAATAAAATAAATTTAAAAAGTGATTTACCTATTGTATTATTGTATTGGACACGAGGAGTGTTATCAACACTCTCTAACATACTTTTTTTAATACATATATTATTTTTAATTTATTGAAATTTAAACGAGTCGCAATAAATAATTACACCTCTCTCTCCTCTTATGAAAAACATATTAGAAAAAATTACACTCCCCTATCGTGAGAGAAACTTGAATTACATTTTTATCTCCTCTAATGTTAAAATCTATACTTCCCTCTCCGTTAACATTCAAATTTTTAATATGATAAGACCAAAAATCTAACACACACATGACGATGAAAAATGGTGTAGATTCATTTTATTATACTATATCATTAACATATAATTTTAAACATTATTATAAAATATGAAACAATACAAAATAAATTAATTTTTAAAAAATTATTAAAACCAATAAAATATGAGTATTTGAAAATGTATGTTATATTCTAAATCATTAAGTCCATAATAAAATAGTCAAATTTCTTGTCAAAAAAATAATCAAATTTTTTATGATTGACATTGAAGCTACAAAAAAATGAATTATTTTTTCTTGAATGGTGGATCAAAGTTTGTAGATATTATAAAAATATTTACTTATGTAAAAATGGATTGAAATGTAGTACATAAATAATTCTTAAAGGGAGAGGATTATATCCAAGTATCTCTTAGGGGAGGGGGTATATTTTTATTTTTGGTTTGTACTTTCAAGGAAGGAAATTGTATATTATAACATAAGTAATCGTCTTGTCAAAAAAAAAACATAAGTAATCGTCTAATTATTATACGATTTTAACCACCAGAAAGTTTGGAGTTTAACATTTTCAGATAAAGAAATAAGTTGTTCCGTCTCGTTATGAAAAAAACTTCCCATTACATTCCTTCCAAATAGTAAAAAGCACCAAAATCCAAAAGTTGTTAAAAGTCAGGCGAGAATTCTTGAAAAATCCACCTAATCCCCCCTAAACTGAATAGAATGATCTTGTAAAGTTTCATGAAAAACTCTGAAATACCTAACCAGCCAGCTATTAAGAGCCAAAGTCGACCATATGAAGCACAATTAAAAAATAAATGGTCATTATCTCCATAAAACCACAATCTACTGAACAAAAAATATCATCATTCTCCAAATTATGTCGCCTTAACAAGTTATCCTTTGTTGCCAGACGCTTCAGAAATAAACACCAGATAAAAATGTTAACCTTGAGTGGTACCACCTTGAGCCACAACACATGATTGAAACCTTCATTGTGAACAACTTCAACATCAATCAAGTTATTATAAGCCCTTTTAATCGTATATTGTTGAAAAGAATGAAGCTTTCAAACTCATTGGTCTGCCGGCACTCCAACCTACAAAACAACTTGAAGCTTCCAAACACTCCCTCGCCAAAATCCTCCTTCTATGCAAACAGCATCCGACGCCATTTCCACGCCTCACCATTAACCTCTTAAACTAAAAAATGCATCTCAACAACAATGGCTAATTTTTTGTCAGACAACTCAAAAAACCTACTAAAACAAGCTTCTAAAGTGGATCCATCTAGCCTGTGGTCCTTCCAAAACAACCTAGACATCCTATCCCCATCTTTGTAGTAATATTATCCAACAACCATTGTAACACCCCGTTTTCCCAACGTAAAAATTTCATAATTAAAAATCAGAGTAATTCAACTTTAACGGAATGCTACACTTCTTAAAAATTCATAAACTGAATAAATAACAATTTATTCTTCAAAATCATTTAACATAAGTAATTCAAAACTTCGCAGCGGAAATTAGTTCAACAATAAAAATAATCTTTGGCACGCAAGCCTCATCATAAAAATCTCAAGTCTTGTTCAACATTTATTCATAAAAATCCATAAGTAATACGTAAGGAATAGAAATAGAAGACATAATCTCATCCCGTTACGTATCAGAGCACCTAAGACACACTTGTGAGAAGTCCACTCACGACCGCAACTAATCCTGGTTACCTGCAAGTTACCCATACGAAGAGCAACATTTCCAAGCAAAGAGGTGAGATTTCTCAAACAATAATATTAAGCATATAAATCATATAAAATACATTCAACAACTTAAACATCTTATAATTCATTAATCATATCTAACAACTTAAACTTCCTTAACTAGTGTCATTAATCTTCTTATATTGTTCGTAAAAATGTCTTAATACTAATCATAAACATCTTCATATATTATCAATTACTAATCTTAACATCATCATATAACATCAAATAATAGTCTCCAACAATCATCACATAACATCAATATTAATCACAAACGTCACCACATTTCATCAAACATTATTTATAAGCATCAACACCTAATATCAAATATAATCATAAGCATCATCATGTAATTTCACATAAGTATTATTATCAAAACATAGCATTACCGAAAACAACTTCATAATCAAATTCGTAATCAACTTCATATATCACCATAATTATAACTCACGTAACATCTTATCATAAATTATTCGTCTTCATTCATCATAGCACTTCATTAATAACTTATCAACTTGACATCTTAACAACTTGACAACTTGACATCTCAACATCTTAACAACTTTGACGCGACTATGCAACTTCTACTTCTCAAATCATCTTAAATCATCTTAGACATCTTCATTATGCATGTGGTACCACCAGGGCATTAAGCCCTCTTCTCTAAGGTCATAAAGGACATGTCGGGCTCATCTCTAATGTCATAAAGGACCTGTCGGGCATTGAGCCCCCATCTCTAAGGTCATAAAGGACCTGTCGGGCATTAAGCCCCCATCTCTGACTATGCAACGACACAACTCTAATGCAACGACATAACTTTCGTACAACTTAGACAACTTCATGAACATCTATGACATCCTACCATCTTGACATCTTGACAACATAACATCTTAACAACTTGATGACTTCATAACGACTCGACGACTTAACAACTCTTATCATCTTAACGTCTTAACATCTTAGCATCTTGACAACATATGGATCACATAAATAATTCATGTCATATCATACTATAACAATATCAAATGATAATAAACAACATCTTAAAACATCATATTCATCAATCATAAACAACTTCATATAACATCGTATTTAAACATCGACAATAATTCACTATGTATCTTTGTAAAAACATAATAAATTATCCACAACATATTTTCATGTCAAACCAAAGCTACTGGAAAGATATCACAAATATCAACAACTTTCATGTTTACAACAAAGATCAATTCAAAACAGAAACATATGAACAAAACGCAAAAATATGAAACAGAGAATGTTGTCACCGTACAATTTTGCTAAGACCTCCCTGTAGTATTTTCATCATAACTCAAAGACCAAACATCATTTTCACGTCAAACCAAAGCCACTAGAAAGCTAACAAAATTATCTAAAACTTTTATGTTTACGCCTAAGACCAATTCTGTACCTATCAATACCAGTTTTCATTTTAAATTCGGAAAAGTTGTGCTGAAAGTCCATAAAAATTCACTGTGACTTACGTGCAATAATTTGACCATAACTCAAGTTCTATAAATCGTTTTGACATGAGATCAACGACATTAGAAAGCTAACATCCATACCTACAACTTTCGTGTTTACACCTAAGACCAATTCCACACCGATCAATATCAGTTTTAATATCAAAATTTGGGCAGAATGCAGATTTTCTTCAAGTTTCACCTAATCTCATGATGCTAACCTCAAAACTACTTCCAATAATCATCCTATGGATTATCTAAGGTCTGTATACAATTTCTACATCAATTCAACAAGTTTTCATCATCTAATCATCAAATCTCTCTTAAAACTCTAATTCTTAAATTCTCACAAACTCTCCCCAACTTGTTAGATGTAATCTAATGATTTAACAACTTAATATTAATGCAAGATAGTCTCACCCTCACCTTAGATTAATTCCTGAATCAGCAGCAACGTTCTTCTTTCCTAAGGTATTCTCCTCTTCTCTTGACTTTTCTCTTCTCTTCTCTTCTTTCTTGTTCTCCTCTTTTCCAAAAAGCGGTTTAAGGTAAACTCTTTCCAACCTAAGCTTCTCTATTTATAATACTAAAATATTCTTCCCAAATCTATTTAGGTCCAACAACTTATTATTCTTTCTATTCTAACCCCCAAATCCACTCACACTAATAATCCTCATATTCTAATAAATAATATTTCTCTACTAAATATATAATAATACACCAAACAACAAATATATATCTATAACAATTAACAAATATATTATCTTAGTAAATACCAACATATAACATAACAAAATATCACTCAACAAAATATATTAACTAAATTATAAAAAGACATATAATCTCAACAAATCATATATCCCTCATATAAATATATAAATATATTCTAAAACTAATTAAAATAATTAAATAAAAAGGAGGGCGTTACAACCACCACTCATCTAAAATACTACTCCCTTCGTCTCTCAATAGATGACTTATTTGACAATATACATTATTGACTTTACATAATTTGACCATATTTTTCTACTAATTCACAAAGATCAATAATATCATGTTAAATGTTGCAGGATTCGTCTCGATGAATATTTTTAAAATATTAAATTTTCATAATTTTTTTAAGGGTCATGTTAACCAGTGCCTCGGGGCACTGGTTAAGGAAACTAAAAAAGGAGAATTCAAAGTAAAAATAACACTTTTTTAAGTTTTTGATGAGTTGACAACACAAGTTCTGAAGCAAGACTTTCTACATTTGAATCCTTAACCAGTGTCCCGGGGTCACTAGTTAACATTTTCCTTTTTTTAATAGAGAATGAAAGATATCAAAGATAAAACATATATACTTCGGTAAGTGTATCGGAGTCAATTAGGTCTTGAAGAAAGAAAAAAAAATTCTTTTATGAATTTTGTAATCAATGTTCTTATGATTGGTAACAGTAATTTGCTAGCAAATTCATAAGACCATTTACAATGGTCACCAACATTAAACACCCTTCAACACCCACTTTTTCAATTCCCAACACTCCACATCATCTTCTCTCTCTTAATTCAACACTCATTCAACTTTAACCTCTCCAATGGTTTTTTTTCATTCAACACTCTACCCCACCACCTTTTATTTCTTATTCTTATTTAATTTTATATTTTTGTTTTTATAATTACATAAAATTACAATTATCGATTATAATTAAATTAAAATAAAGAAACACTGAAAAAAATTTGAAAAAAAATTATTTAAATAATTTATTTTTATTTTTGGGATCCATTTCTCTAAAAAGAAGATTAAAACTTCACTTAGTTTGCTAATAGAAAGATATAATAAGAAGAAGATAGTGAAAAACTTGGTATTTTTTTCTGTGTCCAAATGAAATGAACCAAGTCTCTATTTATAGAGAAAAAAAAATCATGAATTTTGATATATATATATTTTTTTTTAAAATTATTTTTCAACAAAATAATTGATGTACAATTATTAAAAAAATTAAAAACCGGACAACCAATCAAAGACCAACACGCGTCCCCATCATTCCACATTTCCGCTTCTCTCTCTCCTTCCTCTGCAACTAACGCGCCCTGTCGGCGATTGTGCTACACGCGCCAATTTTGGCCCAATCAAAGCGTGACGCGTGGCAGTTCGCAGACTTTCAATTGTGTTGAACCCGTTAAACACCTCTCTCATCCATGCCACTTTCAACTGCATATTAAACAGACCACTGCATGGCTTTTTCTTGTTGAAACTGAGATTCAACATTCCATTGTAAATGGTCTAAGCAAGCAACTTCTTTTTCAGGGAAAGTAAACAACTTAAAAAATCGCTTAGGCCTTGGAAATATCGCCCTCACGGGTCAGCCTAGGTCCCCCGACAACCATGGCTTTCTACTTTTCACAACTAACCACTGCTAAGAAAAGTCCAACTCACATGATAAATTTCGATTTTTGTAAAAAGTTTACTGGTATCAGGAATCAGGATCTAATAAATACACCCTTCGATCACTATTATAAGCAAAATTTTACACTTTAGATTCATTTATTAAATGATGTATGTGGTCTATAATAAAGACCATATACATCATTAATTGAATGAATCTAAAATACAAAGTTTTGCTTATAATAGTGACCGGAAGATGTACACCCTCCGGACACTATTATAAGCAAAAATCAACATTCTAGGTTCATTCATTAAATGATGTATGTAGTCTTTATTATAGACTACATATATCATTTAATGAATGAACCTAAAATATTGATTTTTGCTTATAACAGTGATCGGATGATGTACATTAAGAAAAGGTTTATTGTAAAAAATATAAGGACATTATAAGAGTTGGATTTGAACTTTCAACACTTAACTTATTCTCGACGTAGTATTGTTTAAAAATCAAAAGAAATAATGTTTGTATAAAAAATAATTTAATTATTACTTTAACAAATGTTTAACTCGTACTCCCTTCGTCCCGTAATACTTGACCTATTTGGAAAAAAAAATTGTCCCACAATATTTGACCTTCTCAAATTTTTAAGCTTATTTTGACAAGTTTACCCCTTATAGTTACTTTTTGTGGTCTTCATGTAAAAGTTTGTAGTGGAACAAAGAAAGTAATAATTACTTTAAAAAGTGAAGTTTTAAAAAATAATAATAAGGGCAATTCAATAAAAATATCATTCTCTTTCTTTCATCTTTATACTTTTCTTAATCTGTGAGAAATGATCAAGTAGGTCAAGTATTGCGGGACGGAGGGAGTATTTTCTAATACTCCCTCCGTTTCAAAATGAGTGTCGTTTTAGGTGTTTACACACATATTTAGAAGTGCAATGATTAAAAGAAAGAGAATGGTTATTTTACCAAATTATCCTTATTAACTATTGGTTAGTTTTAAAAGTAATACTTTGGAAGTAGTGTGCAGAGTATTAATTGGAGGGTACAATTGAAAAGAAAAAGTTATTATTGCATTGGAAACTGAAAGCGACACTCATTTTGAAACAAATTTTTTTGGCTAAAGCGACACTCATTTTGAAACGGAGGGAGTACAATTTTTTCTTGGGTCTTGCTAACAAGTGCCCTAAGGGCATTGTTTAAGGAACCCAAAAAAAGAAACTATGTCTTGAAAATACAAGTCAAACACTTTTTAAAGTCATAACCGTACAATTTCCAATGCAAAAATTGTTACTTTTAGATGCTCAAACAATGCCCTTAGGGCACTTGTTAGCATTTTCCTTTTTTCTTTTATGTATTCTTTAACCTATGTTCATTATATTTAAGGTCATATGTAGTAAATTCTTCTTCAATCTATGTTCATTAATTATCTAATGGTAATACTTTTTTTTTTTAATAATCTAATGGTAATACTAATAAATGTTCTAAGGACACTTTTAAAATTTTATCTTAAAATTATGATGCATTCAATACATTAAAAATTTTAAAAACAATTTTTCTACATAAAATGTCCTTAACCAATGCCATGAGGACCTGGTTAGCAAGAACCAAGAAAAAATGTGCTACCTTTTCCCGCTATCTCATTCTTTGTTGCACTCGGATACCTTTTAGATTCCTCCTACGAAGTTTACAAGAATTCAAAGGCTGTTTTTGTTGGGTAAAGATCCTCTCCATTTGGTATAATAAATGGAGTATGCAATTTGAAGAGAGATAGACACATAAAATAGATAGTGGGTCCTACTATTAAGTGGGTCCCACCATCATTAATTACTTTTTAGTTTTTCGAAATTTTTGTGTGTCTAATCTCTCCAAATAGATGAAATGGAGAGAATAATAAATGGAGAGGATCTTAACACGTTTTTGTTCAACTACTATCATCATACCCTTTCATATTAATGGTACTTGGATTATGTGTTGGTTCCATTAATTCTCCCAACATTCTTTAAGCTACACCTATTTTAAGGACACAGGAGGGTTAAAGTTCTAATTATGTACTCCCCCGGTCACTATTATAAGCAAAAAACTACTTTTTAGGTTCATTGAATGAGTGATGTATGTGGTCATTAATATAGACCACAGACATCATTTATTCAATGAACCTAAAAAGTAGTTTTTTGCTTATAATAGTGACCGGAGGGAGTAGGGGTTATAAATAAATGCGTACCATGCTTTTTTTTTACCATGCTAAGTTGTGTTATAGCATCCACATTGGAGACACTCAATTGTGAGGTCTTAAATGGGTCCCACATGGACACATCATTTTTTTTATTTTTTAATGATAGTACCTAATAGGTACTCATCCACTCCAATGGAGACCCTCTAACAAAAGGTCTAAAAGGGTCCCACCAATAACTATTTATTTAAGACACTATTATCTATTTGAGAGATAGTAAAATAAAAATGATTATTTTTAAAAAAAGTAATGTGGGATCCACTTAAGCATTGAGGTCTTAAGTAAGACCTTGGGTCTTAAGAGACTCAAAAAAAAATTCACATTGAGGGTGCCTATTAGGTACTGGGTCTTATATGGTTAAGACCTCACCAATGTGGATGGTTAGGGCACGACTTAAAAACTTCAAAAAAGAAATGAAAAATAATAACTTTTGTCCAAAGAAGTACAATAGAGTAGCTTCATTAACATCAATTGTGCTTAAGGATTCATCAAGGTTAAAAAAGACATCAAGACTCAACGAATGCATATTCTTACACAAGAAATGGAGTTGAACTCACAAATATGCTATTCAAACTCTTTTCTTTATAAACCAAGTTGTTTGAGCTCTAGTGGCAAGAAGTTCATTCCAAAGACGTACCCAGGGAATACCGGGTTCGATTCCCAGGAGGAACAACGTTTGGTCTGTGCACATGTCTCTACGCATGAATCAGATTAGTCGCGCACCATTGATGGGTCGAAAACCGGCGCGAAAGCAAATATAAAATAAACTGAGTCAATATTGACACACAAAAATACTTTGGTAATTACTTCCTGATCTTGTTTTTTATTTTTTGTGGTGATCAGGGTTCGAACCCCGAACCTTACATATACTCCCTTCATCCCTTATTAGATGACCTATTTGACAATGTACACTTTTGACCTGACATACTTTGATCGTATTTTTATACTAATACTAGAACATCGACTCGTGCGACGCACGGGTCCAACCAACGAAGAAAAGCGACGAATAAGTTATATCGTCTAATTGGGTTGTAATTTAATAGTTCCATAAGGAATATGATGTATTACATAATTAGTATTAAGTTGACAACGTTAGAGTATGACGTCATTAAAGTTCAAATAAGATACGTGAACAATTTATGCAAACACGTTCTTGGATTTACATGGATAATTTACAAAGCAAATTTTTACTACATTAGAATATATAACTATCTTTGATTTTTACTACATTAGGATAACTAATGATAGAAAAGTATCTTGGCCATTTTCGGATTGAAATTCCATATGGATGCATGTTAAAATCATAAAATAAGTTGAACTTTTTAAAACTTGATCGTACTATTAATGTATCCAAACTGAGTTGAACTTGTTCAAATTTGAGTATTTTAGATCCTCTAAATTTATATGTAGGTGACTTGCTTAAACTATATATTATGTGATGTCCGATAATTGTTAACTTGTAGCTTTGCTTCTATCTCAGCCTGTTTGATGTCTTATAACTTTGCTTCTATCTCTTAAAATCACAAAATAAGTTGAACATATTTAAATTTGAGTATTAACGATGTATCCAAACTTTGTTTAACTTATTTAAATTTTGTTTACGCTATGTCAGCGCATAATTTTTTTTGTCTTTTATATTTTCTTCTAACACTATATCAGATGGAATAATTTGCAAATACACTATATTATACTGAATCAAAATAAAGGTGGACATATAACTTAACGCAAAAAAGACATATTCATTAGATTTTCTGAGGATAAGGAAACATCTTACACGTTACTGAAAACATAAAACAAAAATACATCTCTAAATCATCATTGGTAAGTCTTAGATTAAAAACAGAAACAACTTAAAAACAATTAAGAAAAATACATAGAACTAACCACATCTGAATCTCGTGTAATACAATTAAAATTCAATTTTATCTACAACTTGAAAAACCCCAATTAGAAATTTCTAAAACATGGATTGACTTACAGAAAATATGTTGTATCTAAAATACCTCAAAAAAGAAAAACACACACACATTTCCTTGACTATGCTGACCCATGAGAGGGTGAAGATGATTTATGCTGAGGGAGTTAAGCTTTAATAATAAGAGATAAACGTGAGCATATGAATGACATTCATTGCGTGACAAAGGGTTAGAATGTCAAATGTTAGAATTTATTGTGTGGTAAAAGAGTATTTAAAAGATTGATCTTAAAGAAGAAGGTCAAACAATTGTATTTAAATGAAGAGAAATTTTTTGGATTTGATGTGAATGAAATTCATTGCATGACAAAGGGGTGAGAAGGTCAAATGTTAGAATTTATTGTGTGGTAAAGGAGCATTTAAAAGTTTGAACTTAAAGAAGAATGTCAAACAATTGCATTTAAATGAGGAGAGAATTTTTAGATTTGATATGAATGGTAAAAGTGCATTTAATGAATGGCAAAGGAGTGAGAAGGTCAAATGTGAGAATTCGAAATGCTTTAAGGACATTTAAATGAGAAATTCAAACAATTGAATTTGAAATGAATGACATTTATTGCATGACAAAGGGGTGAGGAGGTCAAATCTGCGAATTTATTCCGTTGAAATGGGAGGGAAAAAGCTGGGTAAAAATTAGGGTTAGAAATTGCTTGACCAGACAAGCTTTAGAAACAAAGATAATTTGACTTGAACCATATTATTTTAATTTGCAATATCGTTTATTTTTTTTAAAAAAATAATTATTTAATGCATTTCTTTTATTTGAACCGTGTTTATTTTTTTTGAAACCATATTATTGAAAATTTGCAACCATATTATCTTATTTTCCAACCGTGTTCTATTATTGAAATGTTGCAACCATATTATTTTATTTTCCAAACAAATGTGTCCTTAAATGAAATGAATTGGCAAACAACCTGAATTTAAATGAATTTATGGCGTGTATTAAGGGTTTAAATGAAATGAATTACCAAAAAAACCTGAATTTAAATGTATTTATGGCGTGTATTAAGGGTGAGGAGGTCAAACCTGGAATTAATGCGTTAGAAATGGGAGGGAAAATGCTAGGTTAATTTTAGGGTTAGGGTTAGCTTGACCTGACAAGCTTTAGTAAGTAAGATACAAAGATAAATAATTATCATATAAGATGCTGGATTCGTCTCGATAAATATTTTTAAAATATTAAATTTTCATAATTTTTTAAATAGATAATTAAAGATATTAAAGATAAAAAAATATGCATTGGTATGTTGTCAGAGCCAACTAGGTCATCTACCTGTCTCCCAAGAAGTCACGTGGTTTAGAGAAACTCTCTTCAACTTCGAGGAACTCGGTTTGAGACCTGACACCGAGAGTCAACTAGGTCATCTAATAAAAGATGGAGGAAGTATTATGCATTGTTCATACCAACTGAGCTAAGCTCGTAATTACTACCTGATCTAATCTAACACTACGGGTCCAGTAATTATTACCCCTGTAGGTCACGTGATCTCAGGGTCAGTAGGAACAAGCAAACTTGCTTGTGCGTGCGTGTTTTACACTCCCAACGAAATTCACTCACTTTTCAATGGGATTCTCGTTGACTTTTTAATCTGTAAAGCGTAAAGTGGTACGAAATCCACAAGCATGCGAGTGAAGAAGATACACTTTCTAAAATGCTTTATCCTTAATTAGAAAATTGTTACTCCCTTCATCCCTCGATAAATGACCTAGTTGACAATATACTCTCTTCGATCACATTTATAAGCAAAAATGCATTTTTTAGATTCATTGAATACAAAATATATTTGACCTATATATTGAACAAATACATTAAGAATTGAATGAATCTAAAAATTGTTTTTTTGCTTATAAATGTGACCAGAGAGAGTACATTGCTAACTTAACATACTTTGACAATATTTTTCTACTAATTCACAAAGATAAATAATATCATATAAGATGTTGTTGGATTCGTCTCGATGAATATTTTTAAAATATTAAATTTTCATAATTTTTTTTAGTAGAGAATTGAAGATATCAAAGATAAAACATATGCATTGATACGTGTGTCGGAGTCAACTACGTCATCTAATATGGGACGGAGGGAGTACAAGAAATTAAAAAAACCTAAATTATTCTAAAATTGTACTCCCTCCGTCCTAATTTAATTGAGCTTTTTCGCATTTCACACTTATTAAGAAAAATGAATTAGTGAAGGAGAGAGAAAATATGGTTTTAAAAAAAAGATTAAATAGGATAAACATTTGTCTTTTTTTGGTTACATTGTACACCCTCCGGTCACTATTATAAGCAAAAATCCAAATTCTAGATTCTTTCAATAAATGATGTATGTAGTCTATATTAAAGACCACATACATCATTTATTGAATGAACTTAAAATGTGGATTTTTGCTTGTAATAGTGACCGGAGGCATAAAGGACGGAGGGAGTTCACAATTGTAAACCTGAATTGTCTAAGGTAAAAAATATCATGTAGTTACACCTTGTTTGCATCTCGATCAATAATAAAAAGCATAATATTCAAATTAGGAAAATGCTAAGTTGTACAATAAGGGTCTAAAAATAGAATTAAAAAAATAAATATTACTACATTGAAAAGATAAATTTTTAAGATTATGAATGCACAATTTTCAAAATTAAATTTCTATATTTAGTTTTTGGGTGATGTTAACTTGTGCTCTTAGGGCACATGTTAAGAAATCTCAAAAAAGAAATATTCCCTTAAACTTTGTGCATTCAACTCATTAAAACATCAAAAATTAAATTTAATGCACGCATTCCAATACATTATTTCTACATTTGACTTTTAAACTTATGCCTTAAGGACACAAGTTAACATTTCCCTTAGTTTTTTTATCTTATGTACTAAGGACATACTCCCTCTGTCCCAAATTGTAAAAGAAAAAAAAAATCAAATCATACTACTTATTAAGAAAACTAAAACATAGACATTTGAAGTATGATTTGTTGTGCTTTCTTTGGAATAAGTTTCATGGGAAGATGTCAAAACATTTTTTATTGGCTATTGATTATGGAGAAAATGGAAAAGAGAGAAAATTGAATTTAATTTACATTTAATTTCATAAGCAAAAAAATTTATTTAAAAATTACATGATTATCCTTAAAAAAAATGATTAAATACGATAAAATTTTATCTTTTTTGCTTACATTTTTTAACAAAGAAAATGATTTTTTTTTTTAAGATTTTGGAACGGAAGAAGTAAATTAGCAAGACCATTCAAATTAGGAAAATGTTAACCAGTGCCCGTGCCCCCGGGGCACTGGTTAAGGGTCAAATATAGTAGGATTTTGCATTGAGAGATGTGTAATCAGTGCATTAAAAGCTGAAAAAGTATGTTTTTTTATTTAATATTTCCTCTTTTGGCTTCTTTAACCAACCAGTGCCCCGGGGCACTGATTAACAAGACCCTTCAAATTATGCACTAACAAAATCAACTAAAAATGACACCGCCCATCAATTCTAGATGAGATAGTTAACACAAACAATTAAGTGCATGATGCAATTTTTGCACTAACAATTATGCTCATAAAAAAATGTTTGAATGTTAGTTTGACCGTTGACTCTTGAAATCGTTAGTCGTGAATCACACCTTGTTGAATCCTTAAATCACATTGAAGTCTTCATTTGAATCCTTAAATCATCTTCAAGTTCTTGGTATTGTTATTAGGAGTAGATTAGATATTTATATCTCTCTAAACAAGAAGGACCAAATACGTACATGGTTTGAATTTTAGAGTTGGACCATCCCACTAAAAACGTCATTGGCAAATTGGTACCGCGTACCACGTATCATTCCCATTGAAAAATATCTATATCTGCAAACTTCACAAATTTCATCCATTTCAAATTTCATAGGAAAATATTTTTTTTGACTCAATAGTCAATATTACAATATAGAAAAATAATTAAAATTTCAAGCTTTAAAAATAATGTATCACCCTAAGATTTACGATAAATAGTTTTTTTTTTTTTTTTTTTTTACAAATGATAGCTACTCCCTCCGTTGTCAATTATTAGAAAATTTAGATTTTTTAAGTTAATTCAATTAGTGATGTATATGATATATATTATAGACCACATGCATCATTAATTGAACGAATCTAAAAAGTCAAATTTTGCTTATAATTGAGAACAAATAGAGTACCTAAAATAACAATAGTCATCACAAATACAAATAAAAGAATCTGAATTTAAACCCGAATCATTAATTTAGATCGAATTTTTATTTTTATTTTTTTGAGAGTTAAACTTTGAGTCGTGGATTACACATGTCTAAGTCAGGCGACACATTATTTTTCATATGGTATGTTTCTTTCTACATAATCATATGACATGGTTGTTCGATAATATTCACTACAATTCACACACACAATTGTAAGATTTTGAATTAAAATTCAATTAAAGATATTCAACTTAATAATATCAACGTCACTAATTAAATTTGACTTTTCAAATACATTTATATATTTTTTGTTTAATTAACCTAGTAGATAGAAATTCACTTTTTAAGGTGAATATGTGAGATGTTCACATTTCATCTTTAAAAAAAAAAAAGTGAGATGTTCACATTTCAAATCTCAGCTTTTAAATATTATGTAATGTCTCTACTAATTGAGTTAAGTAAGCAAGACTAATGTGAACGATTGTTGTGTTCTTTTATCACCTGTTGTTTTGTAGGCTAATGTGAACGACATGTGGATTTGGAAACTTCATGCCTCTTCTAAATACAATGTTACTAGTGTTTACAATGTGCTGACTTCAAGGGATGCCTCTTTATCTCATGATCATGCTACATTTTTTTTTTTGGCATAAGGAGGGTTCATTTAAAAGTCAACATTTTTGCTAGGTGGCTACTTCGCAATCGATTACCTAAAACTGACAACTTAATTAGGAGAAAAGATTCTTCAACCGAACACTTATTATTGTTCAAGTGGATGTGGCTCTTCAGAGGATATTGATCATCTCTTTCTGAATTGTGACTTTTTTGTCAAAGTTGGAATGAAATCTTCAAGTGGTTAGGCTTTGTTACAGTCAAGCCAGTTCATGTTAAAGAGCACTTACTTCAATTCAGATCGCTAGGCAGTTTCTCGAAAAGCATATGCAACACTTTCTACTTGATTTGGCTCTCTTCTGTTTGGATTGTTTGGTGTGACAGGAATGCTCGAATTCTTAAACATCAAGGGGACTATATTCATAGGCTTTTAAACAAAATTAAGCTGCAATCCTATTGGTAGCCGAAGGCAAATCATCATAATCTTTCTTTCAATTACCACATGCGGTGGCTTAATCCCCTTTTGTATTTGAGAGTTGTTCCTTAGTTTCAATTGCATTTTGGTATATTTCTTCTGCGTGTTCACGCAATTTTTCCCGTTATTTTTTCTTTGGTTTTTGTTGTATCAACTGTTAAATTTTCCTTTGTTCTCTCTGACACTTCTTGTGCCAGAGAGACTAATTTTCTTAGTAATTATATTATGTTTTAGCATCTTTGAAAGAAAAAAAAAGTTTGCAAGACTCCAAATACATTTTTTTTTATTTAGTAAGGCAAAAAGTAAAAAGAAAAGAGAATCTTTTAGATAATATAATTTTATTCTATAAAAGCATCAATCCAATTTTTATGTAAATTTCTTTCTTCATTTATCTATTACAATATTGGTTGTCCACAACACAAAAAACCAAGTACTAATATATTACTCCCTCCGGTCCTATTTATAAGAGAAATTTTGATCAATAAAAGTTAGGGCCATGTTAACTTGTGCCCTAAGGGCACATGTTAAACAATCAAAAGTAGAAACATTCTCTTGAATTTTGTGCATTTAATTAATCAAAAGTCAAAAAATTAAATTTAAATGCATTAATTACACCAAATTATTTCCATTTTTGGCTCATTAACTTGTGCCTTAAGGGCACAAGTTAACATTTTCCTAAAAGTTAATGTATCTAGTTAAAAAATTGGACCAAATACATCCACTTTTGTTGACATAAATTTCTCTTATAAATAGGACCGGAGGGAGTACTACTTGTTACTTACACTTCACACTACTCACAAGTCAATAGTTTCATTCAACTCAACATTCTCTCTCTTTCTCTCTCTTCCTCATGAATGGTTAACTTTAACATTTCTATCTCATCATTATTACAATCATGCCATCCCGTCCTCCGCCACCACAACCACTTCCAACCATAGCAACAATCACACCTCCTCACCACCACCACCGCCGCGAGTTTCTCATCGGCGGCCTCATCGCCGCCGCCATCTTCCTCACCGCCGCAATAATCTCCCTCACTATCTTCCTCTACCGTAAACTCTCACACAACCGAACTACACCCGTCGACCAAAACCACCGCCGCTTCTCCTACTCCATCCTCCGCCGTGCCTCAAACTCATTCTCCGCTTCAACTCGTCTCGGCCACGGCGGCTTTGGTTCTGTTCACAAAGCCACACTTTCTACTTGATTTGACACTCTTCTGTTTGGATTGTTTGACGTGGCAGAAATGCTCGAATTTTGAACATCAAGGGGACTCTATTCATAACCTTTTAGACAAAATTAAGCTGCAATCCTATTGGTGGCCGAAGGCATTCATCTTAATTTTGCTTTCAATTAACACATGTGGTGGCTTAATCTCCTTTTGTGCTTGAGAGTTATTCTTTAGTTTCAATTGCGCTTTGCTATATTTCTGCCGCATGTTCACGCAATATTTTCCCTTGTTTTTCCTTTGGTTTTTGTTGTATCAATTGTTGAATTTTCCTTTGTTCTCTTCTGACACTTCTTGTGCTAGAGAGACTTAGTTTCTTGGTTATTATATTTTAGCATCTTTGAAAGAAAAAAAAAGTTTGCAAAACTTCAAATACATTATTATTTTTTATTTAGTAAGGCAAAAAGTAAAAAGAAAAGAGAATCTTTAGATAATATAATTTTATTCTATAAAAGCATCAATCCAATTTTTATGTAAATTTCTTTCTTCATTTATCTAGTACAATATTGGTTGTCCACAACACAAAAAACCAAGTACTAATATAATACTACTACTTACTTACACTTCACACTACTCACAAGTCAATAGATTCATTCAACTCAAGTACTCAACACACTCTCTCTTTCTCTCTCTTCCTCATGAATGGTTAACTTTAACATTTCTATCTCATCATTATTACAATCATGCCATCCCGTCCTCCGCCACCACAACCACTTCCAACCATAGCAACAATCACACCTCCTCACCACCACCACCGCCGCGAGTTTCTCATCGGCGGCCTCATCGCCGCCGCCATCTTCCTCACCGCCGCAATAATCTCCCTCACTATCTTCCTCTACCGTAAACTCTCACACAACCGAACTACACCCGTCGACCAAAACCACCGCCGCTTCTCCTACTCCATCCTCCGCCGTGCCTCAAACTCATTCTCCGCTTCAACTCGTCTCGGCCACGGCGGCTTTGGTTCTGTTCACAAAGCCACACTTTCTACTTGATTTGACACTCTTCTGTTTGGATTGTTTGACGTGGCAGAAATGCTCGAATTTTGAACATCAAGGGGACTCTATTCATAACCTTTTAGACAAAATTAAGCTGCAATCCTATTGGTGGCCGAAGGCATTCATCTTAATTTTGCTTTCAATTAACACATGTGGTGGCTTAATCTCCTTTTGTGCTTGAGAGTTATTCTTTAGTTTCAATTGCGCTTTGCTATATTTCTGCCGCATGTTCACGCAATATTTTCCCTTGTTTTTCCTTTGGTTTTTGTTGTATCAATTGTTGAATTTTCCTTTGTTCTCTTCTGACACTTCTTGTGCTAGAGAGACTTAGTTTCTTGGTTATTATATTTTAGCATCTTTGAAAGAAAAAAAAAGTTTGCAAAACTTCAAATACATTATTATTTTTTATTTAGTAAGGCAAAAAGTAAAAAGAAAAGAGAATCTTTAGATAATATAATTTTATTCTATAAAAGCATCAATCCAATTTTTATGTAAATTTCTTTCTTCATTTATCTAGTACAATATTGGTTGTCCACAACACAAAAAACCAAGTACTAATATAATACTACTACTTACTTACACTTCACACTAGGGGTGGCAATTAGATCCATCAAATCCATATCCATCCGATCCATCCAGTATAAAATCCATCCGATCCATCCGTCAAACATTTTATTTTTAATGGATTGGATTCAATCCATCCATTTAAAAATATGGATGGATCCAATCCATCCAACTTATTTTAATGATCCAATGGATCATTTTTTATTATTTATTTTTTATCCAATTAAAATATAAAAAAACAAACAACTCAAAAAATTAAAAGCTGATTTATTCAAAAAAAATTAAAAATTAAAAGCTGATAGTTTACTTCTTCCCCCAATTAAAAACTGAACCCTAATTTTTATTCTTCCCCAAACTCCTCTTCGAAGAAATTCAGAATGACACCGACGTTCTCTAGATTTCGAATCACAGTGTGGTGATTATCACACCATGAATCTGTAGCAATTCTCTTCTGTTCCACCCATTCTTCAGTTGTCACCGATTCTTCACTCGTCAGTCATCACCGATTCGAATTTTCTGATTTTGTAAAGGTGAGATTTTAGTGTTTTTTGAAATGGGGTTCTAAGATTTTTGTTGTTTGTGAGTCTCTAATTTGTTGCAATGTGAGATTGTTTAGTTTTCTGAATTGGGTTTCTAAGATTTTAGTTTGTGAATTTTAACAATTGATTTTTGTAAATGTGAGATCGTTGTGTTTACTTTGTGTTTGTTTGATTCTTGTTTTGTTTTATGATTTACACTTGATTTATTCAGCTGGGTTATAATGTTTAATCATTCTGATGTTGATTTTGAAGTGAAATTTGGGCATAGAAAGCATAGAAAATGGATAATAATATATTTGTCTCATATATAAGCCATTCTGAAGTTCAATACGCATTACTTATGATATTCATTGGCCAACTTGTGAAAATGATGAGCAATAGTTTGTTATGTGGTTGTTAAGCCTAGTAGAAAATCTCGTAGTTAACTTGAGAATTTTGTAGGATCTGTTTGGATAAACAAATTAAAAAGCTATTGTTTAACAATCTCATAGTTAACTTGAGAATTTTTTATGTTAGCTATAAGTTGTTTTCATAAGCTCTTCTCGAAAGCTTATGGAAAATAGCTTATCTGTTTGCATAAAATAAGTTGTTTTTAATAAGCTGTTTTTTAATAAATAATTGATAAAGATAAGTTATTTTTCATAAAAAAATATTCATTTTGGTATTTTATTTTATGAAATTAAAAAAAAATATATGGATGGATTGGATATCCATCCATTTAAAAACTTAAAATGGATGGATTTGGATGGATTTTATTTTTCATGGATTGGATTGGATTGGATTATTTTAAAAAAATTGAGTGGATTGTAAAGGGTCCATGGATATTTTTTTATCCATCCATTTACATCCAAATCCATATCCATCCAAACCATCCATTTGCCACCCCTACTTCACACTACTCACAAGTCAATAGATTCATTCAACTCAAGTACTCAACACACTCTCTCTTTCTCTCTCTTCCTCATGAATGGGGTTAACTTTAACATTTCTATCTCATCATTATTACAATCATGCCTTCCCGTCCTCCGCCACCACAACCACTTCCAACCATAGCAACCATCACACCTCCCCACCACCACCACCACCACCGCCGTGAGTTTCTCATCGGCTGCCTCATCTCCGCTGCTATCTTCCTCACCGCCGCAATAATCTCCCTCACTATATTCCTCTACCGTAAACTCTCACACAACCGAACAACCCCCGTCGACCAAAACCACCGCCGCTTCTCCTACTCCATCCTCCGCCGCGCATCAAACTCATTCTCCGCTTCAACTCGTCTCGGCCACGGCGGCTTCGGTTCTGTTCACAAAGCCACACTCCCCTCCGGCGAAACCGTCGCTTTGAAAGTAATGGATTCGCCTGGTTCGATTCAAGGTGAAAGAGAGTTTCACAACGAACTCTCTTTATGCTCGAATCTTCGTTCTCCGTTCATTCTTTCACTTCTCGGTTACTCTTCGGACCGGTCCGGTCGGAAGCTGGTTTTGGTTTACGAGCTTATGTCGAACCGGAGTCTTCAAGATGCGTTGTTAGACCGGAGGTGTGATGAGTTGATGGTTTGGTCGAACCGGTTCGATGTGGTTGTTTCGGTTGCGAAAGGACTTGAGTATCTTCATCATGAATGTAATCCTCCTGTGATTCATGGTGATATTAAACCTAGTAATGTTCTTTTGGATCGTGAATTTAGAGCTAAGATTGGTGATTTTGGTCTTGCTAGGGTTAAGTGTTTGGAAGATTCTGGAATGGAAATGATGGTGGAAGAAATTCATCATCATCATCATGAGAAGAAGAAAAAGAAAGATGATTTTGTTGTTGTTGGTGGTGTGAATGAGGATTGTAGTTCTGTTTCTGTTGTTGAAGAATTTGAGAGTGCTGTTAGTGTTCCTAATACTACTGCTGGAAATGATGTTGATCGGTCGCCGGAGAGTTGTAATGTTAGGGTTTTGGTTGATTCTGATGCTTCACCGGAGGTGGCGATTGTTTCGCAATCAAGTGTTGTGTCTGATGGTTGTTTTGATAAGTTTAGTATTGATAGTGGGAATCAGAGGAAGAGAGGTGGTGGTGGTGGTGGTGGTTCTGGGAGGGATTGGTGGTGGAAGCAGGAGAATAATGGGGGAGGATCTGAATCGGGGAGGGTGAAGGATTATGTGATGGAGTGGATTGGGAGTGAGATAAAGAAAGAGAGACCAAAGAGTAGTGAGTGGGTTGGTTCTGGTTCTTCGATTTGTTCCGGTGGTGGTGGTGATGTGGTTGCAGCGCAGTCGAAGGTGGAGGGTAAGAAGAAGCAGAGGAAGAAATTGGAATGGTGGGCTTCACTTGATGAGGAGAAAGTTAAAGGAAAGAAGAATAGAAAACCAAGGGAATGGTGGAAGGAGGAGTTTTGTGAAGAGCTTTCGAAGAAGAGTAGGAAGAAAAAGAGAAGCCTTGATTGTCACGGCAATGGCGGGGAATCGTGGTGGCAGAGAGACGAGGATGTAGGCGGCGCGGCGGTAGAGAAGAAGAAAAAGAGTAAGAGTAGTAGAGGGAGTATTGATTGGTGGTTAGATGGTTTAAGCGGCGAGCTTAGGACTAATGGAAGGAGAAATAGTCAAGATTGGGGTAATGGTGACATACCAAAGAGTGGTGGAATAAGTAGCACACCGAGTATGAGAGGAACCGTTTGTTACATTGCTCCTGAATACGGCGGTGGTGGACAATTATCCGAGAAATGTGATGTGTATAGTTTCGGTGTTCTGCTCTTGGTTTTGGTTGCCGGAAGAAGACCGTTACAAGTAACAGCATCACCGATTTCAGAATTTGAGAGAGCAAATCTAATTTCATGGGCTAGACAACTTGCTCATAATGGAAAACTCTTGGATCTTGTTGATAGTTCTATACATTCTTTAGATAAAGAACAAGCATTGCTATGTATCACCATTGCATTGTTGTGTTTGCAGAGATCTCCTGGGAAAAGGCCTTCCATGAAGGAGATTGTAGGAATGCTTTCTGGTGAAGCTGACCCACCTCACTTGCCCTTTGAATTCTCACCTTCACCACCCTCAAATTTCCCTTTCAAATCAAGAAAAAAAGCTAGGTGAGTTTTGCTTAGTGAGTGAGTTTTATTGTAATCATTATCATTAACTTGTAAGTGTTTATTTATTTTAGGTCAACTCTAATTTTATTCACCATTTGTAGAAACTAATGCTGAAAAAAATGTGAGAAAAATAGTGACTAGTGAGTTACAAGCCTTGCATAAATCCATTTCTTACCTTTATGTGGTTTTTATCTTCTCACACCCTCTTTTTAATATGACTACTATTCATTCTGACCTATTTATTGTTTTTTAATCTGAGAGAACTTTTTGAGCTCATGATTTGTTGAATTTCAGGAAATTCCGGGTCATTTTAAAGTTGATGGAACATTTCTTTTCCTTTTGATTTTGTCCCTTTTTAACGAAAGTATATGTTTGCTTATTAGTGCCTTCTGAATCTGATTATAACTGTGAGAGTAAGATTTTTAACTATCTTAGTGCCTGCATAGTGTCGTTTGATCCATTTAACTGACCCTACTTGGTGCTTGTTTGGTATTGCGGTAGCGTCGTTCGATCCATTTAGCTGACCCTACGCAGTGCTTGTTTGGTATTGCGGTGGGTTTTTCAAAATTTGTCTAACCCACCATGATATCTTAATGGAATAAAGCATAGTTGTTTGTTGTAGTTGTTATGGTGTCCGAATCTTATTAGGCAAGATTTATGTATCTTTTTTGTTGTTCTCACTTTTTAAAGTTATGTTAAGGATCTTAGATTAGAATGTGGTGTGTTTTGTAGTATGAGTTTCAGTTGAAGGGAACATATTCAGGCCCCATTCGTGTCTTTTACAAGTAATTATGAGGTTACTGTAGACTCAGTGGAGACTCCACTGTCCTGGAAATTGAGAGAACTGTACCATCATTTTATCATTAGTGCTTGGACCTACTGCAAGTTTTTTTTCTTCTTTTTTGCAAAGCTAGTGCTATTCATCTATGAGTAACCAAATAAAATGATAAATTGATAACAGTTGGTTCTTTATTAGAAGCAGAGTGTCCAATTCACTAACATCTGTTCTGAAGAAGTGGCTAACTTTTTGATTAGCCACCTATAATACATTTTAGCTTAGTATTGGCAATTAAAGAATCAGTCTTGTTACCAAAAAAGTTGAAGAATCAGTCTCACACTTTCAATAAAATTATGGTGTCATTGTGATTTAAAACATGTACTACATGGATCTTATATATGCTTCTGATTTTATACTAAGCAACTGGTGTTTTCCATTCTGATTTATTGAATTTCTGACTGATGTTGATCCATATATTAACTAATTAAATAGCCTTTTATATTGTTGTTACTGGTTACTTGTAATTATTAATGTACATGTAGTTATCAGGTCACAAGACTTTCACCCTGTTTTAACCAGATTCACACGGCTAAGGTGGTTTAGATATTATTGGCATAAAGTTGAGTTTGAAATTTTGTGCTTCTTTTTTGATAAAACAATGTTATCATCAAAGGAGAAGCACAATTAGTAATTTAGTACTATTAGATAATGGTTAAAATCGTGGAAGGTAAATACATACCTGTTAAATTGCAACTATATTGATTCATCTTCAGTTGACTGTTGCAAAAACTTAGCGTTTTGGGAGGCATTGCAATCCAATCCAATCCAAACATAACAGACAAAATTTATCAGTGATGTTACTTCATGTTTGGATCCACTGCAAAAGTGGGTTACTCTTTGATTGTTCGCAAATAGAATTGTTTTTATCCTAAAAAAGTCAAGAGTCATATTCTAAAAACTAGACCAGTGATTGTGCCCCAAAATATACTAGTACTATAATATATTAATGGTTTTACCATAGAATCTCAATTGAATAAGTGATAATTAAACTTCATTTTTAACGCCAATTCTTTGGCGCATAAGTGAGACAAGTCTTATATCATGTACAAGATTGTTTTCACCATTAAATCAATAAGACTCACTTTTAGATTAAAAGAGATATAATAAGATTTATTGATCTATTGGTAAAAATTAAACTTTTGCATAATATCAAGACTAATTCACGCATGCACATTACACAGCCTATTTCAAATATGATATAATACATTAGGTAAAGATTTATGGTAAAGATGATAAAGTTAGGGTAATTAATAATAAAATTTCAATTAAAAGAATAAAACACTAAATCCATTTTTGGTTAGTCTAGTGGTGTTTACTTGTGGTTTTGGAGTGTGTTTCTTTCAAGTCTGATGTTCGATTATTCTTGATGTCAATCTGTGAACTAGTATAGAGTATACTTTAGATGGGGCTCACGTAAGTGGACGTCGGGATTGAATCCATCGGATTTGTTAGTTTTTGATTTTTTTTTAAATGATTTTGTCAATTTTTTTGGGTTGGATATTGAGTTTTGATTTTTTTTTTTTTTAAAATGATTTTGTCAATTTTTTTTTAAATGATACTATTAATTCATACACCGGTGTCGCATTCGTTGGTTTTGAAACGGAAATGAAGATTGTCTACATGGCCAAGGTGAGATCTACAATCATGTGAAACTTTAAAGTAAATAAATCAAGGAAAGGCTTTACATGTGCAATTTTTATTTTATTAAGTGTCAAAAATATCTCTAAAACAGGAGGAATCCCCTTCGATTAAAAAATTATGCAGCGGAATCTCAACTACTCATTTATCTCTAGTGTATAAAGTCAAAGTCATAAAGATGAGAAAATCTAATACTCCTAGTGAAGATTTCAAGTGATCACCATCGAGTATCCACTCCAGTAAAAAACTCACGTAAATGAGGTAAAAGTAAAACTGTCAAATAAATGGAACTATGTAAGTGATGGAAATTGTCAACAAATCCAACAATCATGTCTCGTCGTACATATCAATAAAATACTTGATTGAAAATTGATAAGTGATAACTTCCATGCCGTGTGTGTCGTTTTTATATTTTTTGCCCGTCCTCTCGTGATGCTAGGATCAAATAATGTGTGATGAATTGGTTGCTTTTTAATCTTTTCTGCCAAAAACATTTATATTAGTTGGTGTCTTGGTGGCATCATGTTATGAGATGATATGATAGGTTGCTGTTAATAGCTTAAATTTGCAATACAGTTTGGAGTTTGGTTGGTGAGTGAAATAAATTGAATAACTAGGAAAGTGGTCCACATATACACAAGTGATGTATATTAGTGGTTGCAATGCATATTCAAAAATACGACATGATATGATAGTTGGATGAGTCATTTAAAAAACTATGACATTTGTTTGAATCACAATAAGATATTTTTTTTAACTTGGTTTGTCCAGTGAAGATCATAGGAATGTGGCGGCGGGTCTTCGGAAATTGTAGTTGTCGCAGCGTGTGGAGGAGAACAAGCTTCGTCTTCAGAAAAAATGGTGCATGCAGACATGTTAACACTCAAATCAGTATCTGAAAGAAGTGGATATTGTGAGAGAAAACTAGGTGAATGAAAGTGTACATTGAGTGTGACGTCAAGTCACGTTTATATAGCCGAGGAGGTTGATAACTGCAATCGGATTTTGAGGCATGAATCCTCGAAACCGTTATAGATGATTATGAGACCTAAGATTGATTCTGACACACTCATGTGCGACGATACACACAGGTCTTCGAGTGCACCATCACAACGCTTTCTCTTGAGGAATATGGGCCTTGGCTTTATTGGGCCATTCACACTGGACTTTATGACGGTCCATAACATAACCCAAACAATCTTCTAAGTTGTTAACTGAAAAAGGTGTTTGGAGATTTCGACAAAAAAAGAGGGTTTGGAGTCGAACTTAGGATAAATAGAAGTTAGGGTAGCTAAAATGCAAAGAGGCGGAGGTTTATAAACTCGTTCTTCACCTCAAATTTCTAAAACGTCCCCACTAAGCTGTTCACTTTTTAAATCTAGTAACATATCAACCGATCTAAAAAATCATATCCCATATTTGTAACACTGAGGCCCCACATGAATACAAACACAAGGTAGAATTTTTTATGTCAATTAAACATTTAACCGATTTAACAAAGTGTTAAAGTTAAAGTGTTAAATCAGTTAATCGTATAACTAATTTTAAAGGGAAATGCTAACAGGTGGGTCATGCTAACCGGTGCCTCCGGGGCACTGGTTAAGCATACCATAAAAGGAAATTATTACCATAAAAGGAAACTACTTTTGACTTTATTATAAATTAATTACATAATTTCAATGCATTAACAACTATATAATTTCCTTTTTCATATCCTTAATCAGTGCCCCGAGAGCACTGGTTAGCATTTCCCTTTAATTATTAATCATATGCAAATAGTCATATTGTTTACAAAAATACCCCAAGTCCCCAATCAATCAAACACATATAAGTTAATATTTGTGTTCATAAATGAAGATTATATATTAGAATCTAACAAGCATTCACTTCGAACAATCATCACATAGAAATTAACATCGTGATCGAAATTAAAACGAGGTAGCAAATCATGAAATTAAAATTTCGAATGCACTTGATTAATTTTTAGCTCCATCTGAGTAGCTTTTCATAGAATGAAAGTAAACAATACAACATGAATTGTATGTAAATCACATCATTTTACATAATTTGAAGGAGAATTTAATTGTCAACAATAAAGCCATCCCCAAATGTGTCATTGACCAAATCGGGCGAGTTACTTATTGACACAAGAAAACAGACTTGGCAGCAATGAGCTTCTTTCGTTGTAGACAACGAGGGCCGTAGTTTTGATTAGCGAAGACAGGAAAATCATCAATGATAGTAGCTTGAGGTTGAGGTGAAGAAGAACCGGACAATGACATAGATGTAAGGCGGTCGATGGAAATTTGAGAGCGGGAGTTACGGTGGTGAGATCGGGCTCTAATTCGAGAGTCGCGAATCTGAGCGAGGGTACCAGGTTTGAGGAATTTTTGGGAAAGATGAGGCAAGGTTGGTGATGGTTTTTGTTTCATGGAAAAATAAAGATAATACACTAATGTTAAGAAAACAATTAAAAACATAGATTGCAAACAAGGATGAAGTAGAGTATGGATTGGTAACCTACAAAGAGAAGTGAATATCTTCTTATATTACAGTTTCTTATTTGCAAATTAATTATATTACTTTAAAGTCATACATATAAATAATTATGATTTTTTTTTAAGGAAAAAACTTTTTACACTAATCAAAATTAAACTTATTTTTTACTCTTTGAAATTTTTCCAATATTTTAGAATATACATTTTATTATTTCAGATTTTACTTTATCAAAAAAAGAAGTTTAGATTTTGCTAAAATTATTTACCATTTTAAAAATTAATATAGTTTCATTCCATATAAAATAATATTCTATTTATTTTTGTTTTTTTCTTTCTATAAAGCCTATTTGTTACACTTTTTTTTTCAAACAAATTAATCACTTGTAGAAGTTTCTATATGTTTTTTTACCGATTTAAAAAAATGAAAATCTAAAGGAAAAATAAATCTAAAAGTTGTTTCAAAGGAGAAAGTGTTTTGAGTTGCTTCTTCAGAAAATCATTTTTGATAATTGATCATTTAAAAAAAAAGTAATTTTTACTATGGTAAACAAACACAAAACAACTTAGTGTATTTTAAAAAAATCATTAAAATTTAATCTTTAAATTATCGAGTATCAATTTTTTTTATAGTCCATAACAAACTAGCTCATAGTAGTTCTTTAACTTCTTTTGTGCTATTTTGGCTGTCATATTTGATTATTTCACGCAAATTAAAGATAATTCTTTTTAAAAATGTAATAACGTTTTTACCAAATTCAAATTATTATCATAAATGTATAATGTCGTTTTGTGCGCACAGATGAAGAGTTTCATTTATTTAATATTTATACTCCTTGCAACCCTAGGGAAAAACAAGATTTATGGGCATCTTTGGCTATCCGTATCCAGGCTTTAAGGGGTGCGAAGGTGTGTGTCTATGGTGATTTTAACGCGGTTAGGTGTGCGAAGGAACGTAGGTCTGCAAGGGGAAGCAGTGTTGTTAATGATCACCACCATTTTAGTGTGTTTATTGATGACAATGGTTTGGTTGATTTGCCGTTATGTGGGCGTCGTTTTACGTGGTTTAAAGGGGATGGCACCGCTATGAGCAGAATTGATAGATTTTTACTGTCTGAAGAGTGGTTTCTACAGTGGCCCAATAGCTCTCAGGTAGCCTTACTCCGCGGTCTTTCTGATCATTGCCCGCTTCAGTTATCTGTGGATGAGGAAAATTGGGGACCGCGTCCATCTAGAATGTTGAAATGCTGGCAAGATATGCCGGGATACAATCAGTTTGTGAAAGATAAATTGAAGACCTTCCAGTTAGAGGGGTGGGGCGGCTATGTGCTTTGCGAGAAATTAAAATTTATCAAAAATGCTTTGAAAGAGTGGCACGCAGATCATGCTAACAATATCCCTGGGAAAATTGATTATTTGAAAAAACGGCAATCAAATTTTGAGGAAAAAGGTGAAGATGGAGAGTTGTCTGCGGATGAAATTCAAGAATTGCAGGGAATAACAAATGACCTTCATTCCATGTCTCGTATGAATACAAGTATTAGGTGGCAACAGTCGCGGTTACTTTGGTTGAAGGATGGAGACGCAAATTCTAAATATTTCCATTCGGTTCTTTCCAGCCGTCGTCGTCGCAACTCCATTATTTCGCTTTTGGTGGACGATAATCTTGTCGAAGGGGTTCAACCTATTCGGAGCGTAGTGCTATCCCATTTCAGAGAGCACTTTGCGGCCAAGCATACTTCTAGGCCGGGGGTCGACAATTTACCTTTCAAATGTTTATCTCATGCGGATGGCAGTGGTTTAACAAAGACGTTTTCAGCAGTTGAAGTCAAAACAGCAGTTTGGGATTGTGACAGCTACAAGAGCCCTGGACCTGATGGGGTCAATTTTGGTTTCATCAAAGAATTTTGGGATGAGTTAAAGGAAGATGTTATGCGCTTTATCTCAGACTTTCACAGAAATGGTAAACTGACAAGAGGTATCAACTCTACTTTCATAGCACTTATTCCGAAAATTGATAGTCCTCAGTGTACCAATGATTTTAGGCCTATCTCTCTAGTTGGCTCGCTTTACAAAATTTTGGCTAAGGTGTTGGCTAATAGGCTGAAATTGGTGATGGGAAAAATTATATCAGATTCTCAGACTGCTTTCGTAAAAAATAGACAGATTTTAGATGTGATTCTAATTGCTAATGAAGTGGTCGATGAGGCCCGAAAGAACAAAAAGGAATTAATGTTGTTTAAAGTTGATTTTGAAAAGGCATTTGATTCGGTAGATTGGGTGTATCTGGATATGGTTATGAAAAAGATGGCATTTCCGGTTTTATGGAGGAAATGGATCAAGGAATGTGTAACAACGACAACTGCTTCAATTCTTGTTAATGGTAGCCCTACAGATGAGTTCCCTTTGCAGAGGGGCCTGCGTCAAGGGGATCCCCTCTCTCCTTTCTTGTTCTTGATAGCATCTGAGGGACTGAATGTTATGATGACTTCGGCGGTGAGAAATAATATTTTTACTGGTATATGGTTGGAAACTCAAATTCGGTTGTGGTGTCCCACCTCCAATTCGCAGATGATACTTTACTCCTTTGTGCCAAGAGTTGGGCCAATGTGCGTGCCTTGCGTGCGGTCTTGACTCTATTTGCAGAGATGTCAGGTTTGAAAGTTAACTTCAACAAAAGTATGCTGGTTGGTATTAATATTGCAGATTCGTGGTTATATGAGGCGGCCTCTATTCTAAATTGTAAGGTGGGTAAGGTTCCGTTCGTGTATTTGGGCTTATCGATTGGTGGTGACCCACGGAGGATATCATTCTGGGGACCTGTGTTGAAAACAATTAAAACTAGACTGTTGGGGTGGCAAAGCCGTTTTCTTTCTTATGGAGGTCGATTGGTCCTTCTGAAGTCTGTCCTGACCGCGTTACCTGTCTATGCTCTTTCCTTCTTCAAGGCTCCGTCAGGTATAATCTCTATCATTGAATCTATGTTTAATAAATTTTTTTGGGGAGGGAGTGAGGATAACAGGAAA
The DNA here is from genome assembly GCF_051527215.1 of Medicago sativa. NCBI lineage: Eukaryota > Viridiplantae > Streptophyta > Magnoliopsida > Fabales > Fabaceae > Medicago > Medicago sativa. The sequence continues at coordinate 27,833,631 of NC_140756.1, read as the reverse complement.
ATTTCCTGGATTGCTTGGAGCTCTGTTTGTTTGCGTAAGGAGTATGGAGGGTTGGGGGTGAGAAGGTTGCAGGAATTTAATAGTGCTTTGTTAGGTAAATGGTGTTGGCGGATGTTGGTGTGTTTTATCTTGGTTTTCGGGTGTCAAACATTGATTACGTTCGAACCTTTCTAACCGGTGATATCTTATTTTTTCTTGGGAAGGGAAAAAGTAAGCAAAACCCTTGAGAATCGAGGTCCGGGAGTTGTTTTCGCTACGGGAAGGTGTTAGGCACCCATAACGACTATAGTATCCTATAGGAACCATCTTTAATTTCTACGCTCGCGCTTTATTTTTAAATGCTATTTTGAAATGTTATTTACACCTAAAGTTTGCTAAGTGAAGAATTGGAGGGAGAAGAATGTTTTTGGATTTTTATTTTAGTTGAATTGAAGGAATTTTGTTCCTTGCCTACGTACCCGATTAAGGGATCAAATCCATCGTAGTTCTCTTCCAAAAATGTTTTTGCTTTTGTTGGTTGATTTTAAGTTTGAAAATGGATTTTGAAGAATAGAAAGAGGCCTCAAGGGCATGAGATTAGGAAATAGTGAGGTTGAATTAGTGAATTGCAAAATGTGGTCCAAACATGATTATTTTCATTGAAATTTGATTTAAGAAAATGAAAAAAGAAAATACAATGGGATTTTGGATCCCAAGGTTTATTTGGAAAAGAGTTTGAATGATGTTGTTCACATTTTTTGGAAAATGATTTTTCTAGGTTTAAAGCCTAAACATACATCTAAACATACAATCCTAAACATACATCTAAACATGCAATATTCTAGCTATATACCTAAAGTGGTGTGTGTGCATGTGTCGGTGCTTGTGTCGGTGTACATCATTAGAGTCCATTGTCCTTTACATCATACCCTAGATACATTCTATGGCCTCTTTGCCAAGAAATTAAAAGCATGAAAGTAAAATATTACAAGAATTCCTAAATGTTACATTCTAAGTCTTGGTACAAATTAAATTGCAAGAAAATAAAGAGAAAAAAATATAAGAAGGAGATGAAATGCTCATGGATGAATGAAACATGAAATAAAAGGGTTAGTAGCACAAATGATATAGAAACTAGTATTAAAAAGCATAGTAAAGCTATTTGTAACTTGCAAGAAAAGGTAAACTAACAAGCTTGACAAAGAGTGCTAAAAAGAGCTTGGAATTCAATGTAAAACTAAAACAAAATCAAAGCCTAGGTTCTCATGATATTGGAGGAGTTTTAGATGACTTATTGCAAGGGGACCAACATGAGAATCTAGGGATTTAACTATGCCAAAATTTACAAGATTTTCAAGTTCTTTATGCACTTTTTCCACATTATTTATCAAACACAAGGTCCACAAAAATCTAACTCAAAACAGCAATCATACATTACATTTAATAGGCAAATCCACTCAAATTGTTACATGTTCAAAGCCATTTTCATGCACCAAAGACCAAGTTCCAAATCGCACCATAATGTCACAAGAAACTCAACAAAAAGTGGGTTAAAAGTAAGAAAAGGTTACACATGCTCTTATAGTGGACTTTGGCACGAAACCACATCTTAAATGATAGGTTTCAAGTGCCAAAATCACTACAAGAAAAAACGCATCAACACTTAAAAGTTTTTAACACAAATCTAACAAAAATCAAAGCATTGAATTAACAAGACCACCAAAAATATTTTCCCTACACTTTAATCAATATTCAACACAAAAATAGTATCAAGATGCATCAAAAAGCACAAGAAAATTAACGGAAAATTATTTGGAATTTTTAAAGGGTTTTTGGGCAAAGCATGGGTGCATATAGCAATTTTACAGCAAAAAAAACGCAGGAAACGGGGGTGTGTATAGCAACAGGCATGGCAGTTGGTTATTGGGCCTTAAGAGGCCACTGGAGCGGGTTGCTCCATGGGTCATGGTTTAGACCTGGGTCGATCCAGGACCCATGGGTTATGGCTTAGTTAAAGAAAAGGGTTATTGTAAAAGTGTGAACACGTGATGTAACAATACAATCAAAACAAACATCCCTTTCTCTCTGTATGTCGCGATTTGGACAAATGAAGAAGAAGATGACTACTCATCTTGAAGCCTCATCTCCCATAACAAATCTCCGGCGGCGGTTGGCCGGCCAGGGGTGGCGGCGCCGCCGCCTGAACTCGTTCTCTCTCTCTGTTCGATTTCAAGATTCAGTTCCGCAAAACAACTCACAACCCAAATTCAGTTTTCATAAAGCGAATCAAACTAATCCAAATCCAGTCCCAAAAAACGTTAATCAAGAGAAGGAGGGGAAGAAAGTATGACCTGTTACTGATTCAGTTGCGCTTTCGCCGAATTCGTCGCTGTTGTTTGCGAATTTAACTTGATCGCTGCGATCTCGAATCCTTCCCTTTTCTGGTTTGTGCTTTCGTTCCCGCGTGTTGGCTTCTCTTTCGAAATTCGTTTGCAGATTTGAATTGATGTGGATTTACTCCTTCTCCTTCATTCTGGAATCGGTTTCCCTCTGTTCTTGGCTGCAATTCACGAGTTGAAAGTGGTAGAACATCGTTCTGCCATTTGTGTTGTCCGCGGCGTGAAGGTGATAGTGATTTCGGTGTGTAATTCGGATTTGTGAGGATTCGGATTCGGTTAGAAATTGGATTAATTCGATTTAGGACATTGATGAATTTTAGAATTTGGATGAGAATTTGAGGATTGGTGAAGGTTAATGATAGTGAAGTTGAAGGTTGAAGATGAAGGTGGATGTCGAAAGTTTGGTTATGGAGATTTTTGAAGCTTTTTGGCTATGGTGGAAGGTTGTTGTAGATGAAGATTGGTGGTTGAAGGTTGTTGTGGTGGTTTGGAAGGTGGAGAGAGTTGGTTAGGGTGGTGGAAAAGTTAGTTAGAGGTGGTTAGTTATGGTGGTTAGAAGAGAGCGAAAAATTGAGAGAATAAATTATGAACTTTTGTGATTTTTGTGTGGAAATGATTGAAAAAAAATTGACCACAAGTTTGACTTATATAGGTGATGAAAGGGATGCTTGGACCAATGAGGAGATGCCACATGGACTTGACTTGTAACAAACTTAAAAGGGATTAAAACGTAAATAACAAAAGTGCGCGGACTAAAATGAAAATTAAAACTAAAATTGAATTGAAAAAGTAAATTGAAAATTAACGTAAAATGAGACGATTAAAAACAACAAAGCAGATTAAACGAATCAGAAATATTATGTGAAATGACCAAAATGCCCCTGGAGGCTTAAAACGACTAAAAATGACTCAGATGAAATTTTAAAATGGATTTTTAACAGGAAATTAAAGCAAGAACTTATACAAGACTCAGAGACAAATTTTTTAGAATTTAAACAGGGCTTTAACATGTGAAAAGACCAAAATGCCCCTAGGGGCAAAACTGACTTAAAATGACTTCAAATGCACTCTTTGAACTGGATTTTGACATAGAATGAAACAAAGACTTATTCAACCTATTTGAAAGGACTTAAACAAATTTTGACAGACTGAGAGACACTTTGACATAGGAAATGACCAAAATACCCTTGCATGTAAATTTTGCAAATAACATTGAAATAAAATGCAGAGAAAGATGCAATTGATCAGAGACATATCAAATAGCTTGAAATGCAAGAAAGGAAAGATTGATTAGTATTTTTAGGTCCAAAATTAGGGTATAACAGCTGCCCCTATTTAAGTTTCTTTGTCCGGAGAGTCAAGAGACGAAGTCTTAGAGTTGACAGGACGAAGATACTTAAATACTAGCATTTGCACTGCTTTTGGACATAAAGATACGCTTTCAGATTTTCAAAAATGTACGTTCCATGCAATGCTTTGATTATGAATGCAAGACAAACAACTGGAGTCTATGGAACCTGTGATGTCACTGGGGATTCAGGTGGACATGGACAGGGTAGACAACCCACGGAGTAGAAAATAGGGTACAAGTTGTTCTTTGGGTCGAACTAGCCACTTGACCAAGGAATACAAAACAAAAGATAGGTGCAAGCTGTTCTTGGGATTGAACTTGGCACTTGACCGGAAACATAGACATATAGGCAGATACGAGCTGTTCTTTGGATCGAACTTGACACTTGGTTGAAGATACAAACAGATAGGCAGACACAAACTGTTCTTTGGATTGAACTGGCTGTTTGGCTGGATACATAGGCAAAAGGGTTGATACAAGCTGTTTCTTTGGATCGAACTTGCTTGTTGGATTATCACCACATCATGTGGGAAAGTGCAGACTGTTCTCTTAGAACGAACTTGTCGTTTGACCGATAACAAAGCATAAGCTGGGTACAAACTGTTCTTCAGATTGAACTTGTCGTCTGACTGATAACAAAGCATGAGCTGGGTACAAACTGTTCTTTTTAGATCGAACTTGTCGTTTGTCCGAAAGCATAGGCATATAAGCAGGTACAAGTGGTTCTTTTTCGGATCGAACCTGGCACTTGACCAGTAACGAGATACAAATTGAGAGTCTGGTTTAACAAGATACCAATTGAGGGTAAATTGTCATTGACCTGATTTACAAATAGACATGACCATTTTTGTTGGCCCAAGAGTAAATTGAGAGTAAATTGATTTGAAAGTTGACATTGAAAGAGGGGTTGAGATTGAGCAGAGACATAGACATAGACATTGGATTGAGAGTTGAAATTGAAAAAGACATTGGAAATTGGAATTGGACTGAGACATAAACATTGACATTGGATTGGAGAGTTGCAATTGACATTGAAATTGGATTGAAATTGGATTGAAAATTGACATTGGCATTGGATATTGACATTGACATTGACATTGACATTGGATATCGACATTGACATTGACATTGACATTGACATTGGATATTGACATTGACATTGACATTGACATTGACATTGGATATTGCCATTGGAGATTGTCATTGAAATTGGAATTGAAATTGGAGATTGGGAATTGCTTCGAATTTGACAGTTTGAAATTGAAATTGAGATTGGAAATTGCTTCGAATTTGACATTTGACATGATTTGAAATTGAGATTGGAAAGTTGCATCGAATTTGACAGTTGAAATTGAATTGAACTTGACATTGGGATTGGAATTGAAATTGAATTTTGACAGTTGACAGTTGAAATTGAGATTGAAATTGAAATTGAAAATTGAGTTTGACAGTTGAAATTTGGATTGGATTTGACAGTTGAAAGTTGGATATGCAACATGTATGTATGGTATAACAAGGTTATTGGATGTATGAGCACATAAAATGCATGATTATGCATGTATGAATGCTTGAAATGCATGATTGATTTGTAGTTTGACAGGGAAAGTTTCACAGAGACAGACAAGACATTGGAAGATTGGGCACGTAGTGGCTCGTGCTGCAACATATTCACAGGGGAACACCTCTTTGGAGAGACCGTCGTTTGGGAGACGCATCAAAACCATGGCTGAGGGTAATAAAACTTGTAGAGGAGGGACCCTTGGAAAGTCCTTGGATACAGGTCGCCGTTGCTAGGCGTGTCAGTGCTGGGTAAACATTGGATGTTCGCATCTGTGGTCAATGCTTTTTCAATATTTCATTCTTTCATTTTTTCATTTTCAAACCCCATTTTTGCCTGAACCGCCCTTTCGGGTTTTCGATTCACCGGGGAATAAAGATTCTTTTCATTGCCCCATTTTTGCCTGAATTGCCTTCATAGGTTGTCAATCAGCGGGGTGCTCGTTTTTGCCCAAGTCGCCCTTTCGGGTTTTCAACTTAGCGAGCTTTTTATTTGTATTTTTCATTTTTCATTTTCATTCTGTTTTTTTCATTCTTGCCATTGACCACAGATCATCCTAGGGAGTAACCTGCTTGTAACGTGTATTGAAATAGACATTGACATTCATTCATTCATGCATGTTTCATTGAAATGTACCCTGTTGCTCAGGTTTGCTTTCAAAAATAGACAGGAAAAGATTTTTCAATTTTCACAGATGTTTGTTTCAGACATTGACATTATCAAATAGAAAGAAAATATTCTGTATAAAGCATTGAAAGTAGAAAGAAAATAGAGTTTCAAACAATAGAAAGGCTCAAATTGATGTAGGAGAGTGAAAATCAGCCAAAGGCATGACTTCACGGATTTACAAAGCTTGAAAAATGGTAATTTTATTGGTTGATGATACATTGAACACAATGACCACTACATTTCATAGAAATTTTGAATTCACAAGTACAGAAGCCTCTGATGAAGACGATCATTGACAGTTGCAGATGCCCCAAGGAGTAATGGTGATTTGCCAGATATAGTTACTTGTCTTTTATCAACCTCATTTTTGCATGAACCGCCCTTTCGGGTTTTCGGCTCATCGAGGCGCTCATTCTTGCCTGAGTTGCGTACAATCTCAGCGAGCTTTTTCATATTCATTTTTTTTTGTCCCTAACTTTTGCCTGGATTGCCCTTTCGGGTTTTCGATCCATCGGGAAGCGCATTTTTGCCTAGGCCGCCCTTTCGGGTTTTCGACCTACCACGCTGTTCTTTTTTTTTCTAGACAAAGTATTTCTTGACTATATCGGCATTAACAGGATTTGGAAGCTCAACACCATCCATGTGTGTAAGAATCAAAGCACCACCAGAGAAAGCCTTCTTGACAACATAAGGACCTTCGTAGTTAGGTGTCCACTTGCCCCTTGGGTCGGGTTGCTGGTTTATTCTTCTTTTCAATACAAGTTCGCCTTCCTTGAATTCTCGAGGTCGGACTTTCTTGTCAAAGGCATTCTTCATTCGCACTTGATACAACTGTCCATGAGTCATAGCATCCATACGTTTCTCTTCAATCAGATTCAATTGATCATACCGACTTTGACACCATTCAGCCTCAGTTAGTTTTGCTTCCATGATTACTCGAAGAGATGGAATCTCCACTTCCAGTGGGAGAACTGCTTCCATGCCATATACCAGAGAGAAAGGAGTTGCCCCGGTTGAACTGCGCACCGTAGTACGGTAACCATGCAAGGCAAAAGGTAGCATTTCATGCCAGTCTTTGTAAGTAGTGACCATCTTCTGAACAATCTTCTTGATGTTTTTGTTAGCGGCCTCAACTGCACCATTCATCTGAGGTCTATAAGGAGAAGAGTTGTGATGTTCAATCTTGAATTCTTCACATAAAGCTTGCATCATGCTATTGTTCAGATTGGAACCATTGTCAGTGATGATCTTGTTGGGAACACCATATCGACAGATGATGTTATTCTTGATAAACTTGACAACCACTTGCTTGGTCACATTAGCATAGGAAGCAGCTTCAACCCACTTGGTGAAGTAGTCAATTGCCACTAGAATGAAACGATGTCCATTGGAAGCCTTCGGTTCAATTCTTCCGATCATGTCAATGCCCCACATAGAGAAGGGCCATGGGGAAGATATAACATTGAGAGCGTGTGGAGGCACATGAATCTTGTCAGCATAAATTTGACATTTGTGGCATCTCTTAGCATGTTTGTGGCAGTCACGCTCCATAGTTATCCAGTAATAGCCGGCTCTTAACAATTTCCTCGACATAGTGTGGCCCGAAGCATGGGTCCCAAAGGTACCATCATGTACATCATGCATCAACTTCTCAGCTTCTTGTTTGTCAACACATCTCAGCAAGACCATGTCATAGTTCCTCTTGTATAGGATTTCTCCGTCCAGAAAGAATCTACTAGCCCATCGTCTCAAAGTCTTTTTATCCCTGTTGGAAGCACCAGGTGGATATTCACGATTCTGCAAGAATTGTTTGATGTTGTAATACCAAGGCTTTTTATCATTCACATCTCTATCAGCTTGATCTGGCATATTTTCAATAGTAAACACATGAGCGGGTCTATCAAGACGCTGCACCTTGATCACAGGCACATCATTCCAGTGATTCACACGAAACATGGAAGACAAAGTAGCGAGAGCATCAGCCATCTGATTTTCATCCCGAGGGATGTGGTGCAGCTCAACCTTTGTAAAGTATGTCAACAGACGTCTTGCATAGTCACGGTATGGGATCAGCTTCTCATGATGAGTCTCCCATTCACCCTTTATCTGATTAATAACAAGTGCAGAATCTCCATAGATGTCAAGGTGCTTAATTCTCAGATCAAGGGCTTCTTCAATGCCCAAGATGCATGCTTCATATTCAGCTATGTTGTTCGTGCATTCAAAAGTTATTCGAGCAGTGAAAGGAATGTGGTGCCCCTGCGGAGTCACAATGATGGCTCCAATTCCTTTACCGTAAGCATTAACAGCACCATCAAACACCAATCCCCCCTTGCTATTGGGATCTGGCCCTTCATTGATCAGTGGCTCTTCACAGTCTTTTGCTTTCAGATACATAATCTCTTCATCAGGGAAATCAAACTTAATCGGCTGGAAATCATCAAGAGGCTGACAAGCAAGATGCTCAGCGAGGACACTTCCTTTGATTGCTTTCTGAGCTTTGTACACAATATCATATTCAGACAATAACATTTGCCAACGTGCAATCTTTCCAGTAACAGCAGGCTTTTCAAAGATGTACTTGATTGGATCCATTCGGGATATCAACCAAGTTGTATGATTCACCATATAATGACGCAGGCGTTTGGCAGCCCAGGCTAAAGCACAACAAGTCTTTTCAAGCATCGTATACCGAGTCTCACAGTCGGTGAACTTCTTGCTCAGATAGTAGATAGCATGCTCTTTCTTACCAGTCTCATCTTGTTGACTGAGAACACAGCCCACTGAATCGTCTAACACTGACAGATACATAATCAAAGGCCTCCCTTCCACTGGCGGGACAAGGATAGGTGGTTCCAACAGGTATTCTTTAATGCTATCAAAAGCTTCCTGACATTCATCATTCCATACAACAGGCTGATTCTTTCTGAGCAATTTGAAAATTGGACCGCAAGTAGTAGTCATGTGAGATATGAATCTTGAAATGTAATTCAGACGTCCGAGGAAACCTCTGACTTGCTTTTCAGTTTGAGGGGCCGGCATTTCTCTGATGGCTCGGACTTTGTCAGGATCAACTTCAATGCCTCTCTGGCTGACAATGAAGCCTAGCAACTTTCCGGATCTTACACCAAATGTGCACTTGTTAGGATTCAACCGCAGCTTATACTTTCTCAGTCTTTCAAACATCTTTTTCAAATACACAACATGCTGCTCTTCATCACTTGATTTCACAATCATGTCATCAACATATACTTCAATCTCTTTGTGAATCATATCATGAAACAGAGTTGTCATACCTCTTTGATAGGTAGCACCAACATTTATTAAGCCAAATGGCATCACTTTGTAACAGAACGTTCCCCATGGAGTGATGAAGGACGTCTTTTCTCTATCTTCAGGAGACATTCGTATCTGATTATAACCAGAGAAACCATCCATGAAGGAGAACACTTTGGATTGAGCGGTACTGTCAACAAGCACATCAATATGAGGCAATGGGAAGTTATCTTTTGGACTGGCTTTGTTCAGATCTCTGTAATCAACACACATTCGAACTTTCCCATCTTTCTTTGGTACTGGTACGATGTTGGCAATCCACTCAGGGTATTCAGCTGTCATAAGGAAACCCGCATCAATTTGCTTTTGTACTTCAGCCTTGATCTTAAGAGCCATGTCTGGACGAGACCTTCTCAATTTCTGTTTGACAGGAGGACATTCAGGTCTTGTCGGTATCCGATGTTCCACAATCTTGGGATCTAGACCCGGCATATCTTCATAGGACCATGCAAAGACATCCGGATAATCATGGAGAAGCTGAATGATCTTCCTTTTCACTTCTGGCTCAAGTGCAGCACCGATCTTGATCTCTCGCTTGTTTTCTTCAGTACCCAGGTTGATAAGCTCAATCTCTTCCTGGTGAGGCTGAATGGCCCTTCTTTCTTGCTCAAGCAGTCGAGTGATCTCATACGGTATCTCTTCATCATCATCCTCATCTTCAGCTTCATATACAGGGAATTCAAAATTTGGAGGAACCATAGGGTCACTGTGTTCAACGGGTTTATTGTGGTTCAATCTACATAATATGATTGGGATGATTTTAGAAAAATGTTTTTCTATGCAGATTTTTAAAATTAATAAGAAAAATACAGATGTTTTGGTTTTTTCTGGCATTACCATTATTTCCAAGAAAAAGGCACTAAAAAAGTAAAAACAAAGAGTCGTGAGAAAGACGACCACTTTTTATTGATTAACGGCAATGCCGAAACAAACACGCCCTTACAAAGATATCACTTTCGTCTTGGGCAGAGCGAAAGGATTGTTATTTTGAAAACAAAAAACATGAGCAACAAAACACATTACATGGAAGCATGCATGACTAAAGGAACATCAATGGCTTCCCAATTTCTCACAGTGCCTCCTGGTATAACAAATGCAGGCACGTGACCACCTTCAACAGCATCTTCAGTAATAGCATTGATGAACCCAGCACTGTAGAAAGTTCCCTTTGAAACAGCAGATGTCGGGGAGAATCCAAGGCCCTCTTTACGCTTGTTTTCCAGAATCTGAATTACCTTGCCCCAGCCAGCAGCTTGTCCTGCTTGAACAGCCTTCTGGGCGTCTTTCAATGAAGTCATGCTAGCACCAGCCCTCCGGGGTTCCGCACCCTCAACAGTCAATCCTTGAAATGATGTCCCTTCAGCGGACCCTGCTTCAACACAAGAGAACGATGATACTTGGCTAACTAGATATGCTTCCTCACCATGCACAGTGACAATCTTACCATTCCTCATGAACTTGAGCTTCTGATGCAAAGTGGACGTGACTGCTCCAGCGTCATGGATCCATGGTCTTCCGAGGAGACAACTGTAGGAAGCATTGATGTCCATGACTAGGAAGGTAATCTGAAATGTTTCGGGACCAATGGTAATTGGCAAGTCCACCTCCCCGAGAACATCCTTGCGAGATCCATCAAAAGCTTTAACCAGATAGCTGCTACCCCTCAGAGAAATTCCGTGATGGCTCAATTGCCTTAGTGTGGATTCAGGCATTACATTCAGAGACGATCCAGTGTCCACCAACACGTTGGATATCATGTCAGATCCACAATGTACTGAGATATGTAGAGCCAAGTTGTGGTGCTTCCCTGCTTCGGGGAGTTCATCGTCACCGAATCCCAAGCTATTGCAAGCGGTAATATTACCCACTATTCCATTGAATTGCTCCACAGAGACTTCATGATCAACATAGGCCTGCTCTAGTATCTTCATCAACACCTTTCTGTGAGCTTCTGAGCTCATGAGCAGAGATAAGATAGATATTTTTGAAGGAGTTTGTAGCAGCTGGTCAACGATCTTATAGTCACTTTTCTTGATAAGCCTCAGGATTTCATCCAGATTGGACTCTTCAATAGATTGGCCTGCTGGGCCAGTGTTTTTGTCAACAGGAGGAACAACTGGTGGAGTTACCGTGGCAATGGGTGTAACTACCTTCTTTTGAAACAAGGGTGGACGGACCTTTCCGCTTCTCAGAGTTGTAACTTCACTGGCAACATTGTCAACTGTAGCTGGGGATACCAGAGGCACTTCTACTCCATTCTCAATCATGGTTGCACTGTACTTGTAAGGAATTGCTTTGGTAGAGGTATAAGATACCGGACCAGGTAACCTGATCACCAAAGGCTCAACATTTCTCATCTGAGATACACTTTCAACAGGGGAGTCATGGAACACTGGCACAATCACACATACATCACTGGCAATCAAGTGCTTGTCATCCATCAGGCTCTGGATATCACCTTGCACCACACAACAGCCCATGGGATTTTACAGACATTCTGAACAAGAATCATGATCATGTTTGAACAAAGAGGCCTGGCAGAGCTTGACATGTAATGGCACCAAGGGAGTAACGACATTGCGGACATCCAACATGGGATCCTCTTGAGGAACAGGAACCCTTTCAAAGGCCTCAATCATATTGACAGCAGCATGGTTTGGAAGCGGGTTGTCAAGGACATGAGGAACGCTATTCTCAAAAGTCAAACGTCCTTTTTCTATCAGATCTTTCACAATGTATTTCAGAGCAAAGCAACCTTCGACATCATGGCCTTGAGCACCCTGATGGAATTCACATGTTAAGTCCTGACGGAACCTGGGAGGCAATGGATTAGGAGGAGGCTTGCCTGGTCTGGTGACGCAGTGTCCCTTGGCCAGTAGAGTTGGGAGTAGCTCACCGTACCGCATTGGTATTGTTGGAAAAGAAGGTTTGGGTCGGGGACCCTGTTGTTGCTGCCGTTGCTGTTGAGCAGGAGGCTGTTGTTGCACTTGCTGGGCGATGGCATTGACGGGCACTGGTGGTTGGCCCGGTGGCAGAGGATATTGTTGGTAGAATGGTGGGAAGAAAGGATGTTGAGAGTATTGCATGTAGTGATAAGGCAGAGGTAATTGTGTAGCAGCTGCAGATGGGTTACCAGACACCATCCCTACGTCAGATTCTTTTCTCTTGTGATGACCATTACCGTACTTCTTTGGTGCACTGGTTGATGATTCACCTTTCTCGAGGACAATAATACCATCTCGGACAGCCTCTTCTAGACGGGTTCCCATTGTAACCATATCAGAGAAGTTGTTCGGAGCAGAGACTATCATTCTCTCCTTATATTCCTTCTTCAGAGTCTTCAGGAATGTCTGCGTTAATACTTCCTCATCAAGTCGAGGAGAAACACGAGCAGCTGCCCCTCTCCACCTTTGAGCATATTCACGGAAGGTTTCATCTGATTTCTGAGATAGGGCTTTAAGGGAATCCCTGTTTGGCCTCAGACGGGTGTTGAACTCATATTGACCTTCGAAAGCAGCAGCGAGTTCCTCAAAGGTATGGATGTTATCTTTGCTCAGACTAGTGTACCAATCTGCTGCATCGTCTGTCAAGCTACTCTGAAAGCAGTGGATCATCAGTGCATCATTGTCGGCATAGTTAGCCATCTTTCGGACATACCGGATAACATGGTTATGTGGGCAAGAAGTCCCATTGTACTTGTCAAATTCTGGCTCTTTGAATTTCTTAGGAACCTCAAATCGGGATACCAAGCATAGATCACGAGCTTTAGCAGGAGCACCATTGTTTCCTCGGCTAGCCTTGACTTCACGGAGTTCTCCAGCCAACTCCCTTAACTGTCTCTTCATAGCTTCTATTGCGGGATCTTGTCCACGCGGAGTGTCAACATCAATCACCTGTTGTACAGTGTGTACAACAGGGTCGGTAACAACAGTAGTCACCTGAGGCATAGCAGTAGATACAGGAATCTGTCCTTAACCAGCAAAACCAGAGACACCAGCAGCAGTATTAGGAGAATAGTAAGCTGAGAGACCATAAGGACGCCCATTGGGCATAACAAAACGAGCATCAGTAGCCACAGTAGATAGTGGGATAGACGGAATTGCTTCAGTAGAAACTGGGACAGATGTGGCTGGTTGTTCTTGTGCAGCCAGCAAAGCAGACATAGTGTCATGAGCCTTAGCCAAGTCTTCTTTCATAGCAGCCAATTCGGCACGGAGCCGAGCGTTTTCTTCTTCAAAGTTAGCCATAACCCTTCTCTTGTGAAATCTTGTTTGGTGAATTCTATCTGGTTGGTAAATCTTGCGACCACGAGCCACTTTTCAGACTGCGGCGGACAAAACCAGGAGGCAATGAGCACGAGAGAAGCTTTTTATAACCAATGAATGCATATGATGCATGAAATGTGTAAATGCATATGCGGAAGGACTCTTTTTGTGTTATCGAAGGGTTTTAGACAAATTATAAACTCGTAAACATTACTAAACAACAATTAACATGAACGGGAAACAAACAATCAACCCATAGTTTTACAAGACAATTCCAACATAAACAAATGGAAATAAAAACAGGAAATGGAAGTCCTCAAGCATAGGAAGTGGAAGCGTCGTCCTCAGACTCAGACTCATAGTCGCAGTATCGTGCATAGAAGTCACGGGCACTCCTAGCCCTCTTGGAGTCCCTCATAAGCAACCTATCTTTCTCTTCAATCTCTCTCTTAGCCTTAGCTAACTCTTTCTTCAGTGTCAAGACCTCATGAGTCTTCTGCTCATCCTTTCCATCCAAAGTCATGATCAAGTTCTCAGCCTCATAGTATCTAGACCTCCACTGATGTTTCTCCCGACTCTTCATAGCTAGATGCTCCTGATACATCTCCTGGGTAGGTGGGAGTAGAGGCAAAGGCATGGTAGGAACAGATGCAGACACATATCTCATAGAGGGGTAAGGCATACCAATCTCCTCAGCTTGGTTTATCACCCACTGTGTATAGGCCTCATGAGCAATACCGGACCTTACACCCATATGCTTTACCTCTTTCTTCCGAAGCTTAGTCCAAGCTTCCATGAAATCCTCTCTAATTCCCGTGGGAGCATTGGAGTAGTGAAAGAAGTAGGGAGCTGTAGCAAGATTGATGGGTTTATCTTTCATCGGGAAACCAAATTGTCGCAAAGCAAGCTCCGGGTTATAGTTGATTCCACCCCGAGTACCAAGAAGAGGTACATTAAGAAACTTTCCACCACCAAAGATAATTTCCTTAACCCTAGAAGCGGGAGCGAGCCAAACCACTTCATTAGGAGTGAGAGCCATAATCCTCTGTGAAATAGACCAATTCTCCGGATTGTCATGGAAAGACTCCGGAAGGTGCGAAATAAACCACCTATAGAGGAGAGGCACACAACAAAGAATGTAGCCACGACCCTTGCCAGTACGATCATGAATAGCATGGTATGTGTCAGCTAGCAAAGTAGGAACCAGATTCTTGGAGTGGAAGATCATAATAGCATTCATGTCCACGAAGCCGTCAAGATTCGGAAAGAGAATAAGCCCATAGATAAGAAGTGCAAGAATAGCCTCGAGAGTGTCCTGACAAGTGGTATTGAGATTGGCTTTCCCAAGAAGATACTCTGAAGTGAACCCTCGGATGCGTGCTTTGGTGACAAGATTCTTGGAGACATCGGTGGTCCTGAGATAGAGATCCTTAGCAATAACCAATGGAGTAAGAGGAGGCTCAAGTCCTGAGAAAGGTATCCCCTTAGCAATAGATAAACCCATCAAGGAAGAATAAGCCTCTAGAGTAGGCACCAACTGAAAGTCTGGGAAAGTAAAGCACCGATACTTCGGATCATAGAATTGCACTAGAGTGTGCACAAGCTTCTCATCCACATTAGTATGAAGAATAGGAAGTAAAGCCCCGTAACGACGTCGGAAACCAGTCGGATCCTCAATCTTGAGTGCCAAATCCCTCAAACTAGCCAAATCCACTTCCTTGAACTTGTAGAACTTAGTCATCTTCATTCCTACAATGTTTACAAATTCAATTTGTCTAAGCCCTTCGATAACAATGCATGACAAAAGTTTATGCATGTATGCATGTATGTATGAATGCATGATTATGTTCAAGTTCGGAGAAAACATGGTGGGTTTGAAGTTCAAAGTCGAGGAGTCATGGGTGGACACGGTGTCCGGTGAAACTAGGGCTTTAGGAAGTAGTAACCGGGTTCTAAAAAGGTTCCCAAGTTGCAACCTCTCCGACGTATCTCATGGTGTCACGAGACAACACTCGCTCCATGATTATACGTGGAAGGTCTAACTTGAGTGTAGTATCGCGTGACGACTAAAACTCGAGACAACACTCGGTTTAGCCTCCGCACTACATCCTAGAAAATGGCCATGGATGGGTTTGGTTATCTACGGTTCATAGCGTCATAGAACAATTAGAAGTAAAGTGCCTAAACGCGACAACACGCGCCGACAATATCACCCCCAAAATGCCTCAGCTATGTGGGATTGATCGCATAATCCAAAACACGAGGCAACCCCCGGAATGAATTGTCGATTATATCCCTCCTAAATCCTAAGTTCACTCAGCCCGGGTGCAGGACTTTTGATATTCTCACCCCACACGTTTGCAAGAAATTAAACATTTATTCACATAGGAAAGCAAGTAAAAGAAGCAAGTAAAAATACAAGCGCAAGCGTGGAAAATAAAGACTAGGCGTAACCCTCGATAAGATCCCCAGTGAAGTCGCCAGCTGTTTTATCTTGGTTTTCGGGTGTCAAACATTGATTACGTTCGAACCTTTCTAACCGGTGATATCTTATTTTTTCTTGGGAAGGGAAAAAGTAAGCAAAACCCTTGAGAATCGAGGTCCGGGAGTTGTTTTCGCTACGGGAAGGTGTTAGGCACCCATAACGACTATAGTATCCTATAGGAACCATCTTTAATTTCTACGCTCGCGCTTTATTTTTAAATGCTATTTTGAAATGTTATTTACACCTAAAGTTTGCTAAGTGAAGAATTGGAGGGAGAAGAATGTTTTTGGATTTTTATTTTAGTTGAATTGAAGGAATTTTGTTCCTTGCCTACGTACCCGATTAAGGGATCAAATCCATCGTAGTTCTCTTCCAAAAATGTTTTTGCTTTTGTTGGTTGATTTTAAGTTTGAAAATGGATTTTGAAGAATAGAAAGAGGCCTCAAGGGCATGAGATTAGGAAATAGTGAGGTTGAATTAGTGAATTGCAAAATGTGGTCCAAACATGATTATTTTCATTGAAATTTGATTTAAGAAAATGAAAAAAGAAAATACAATGGGATTTTGGATCCCAAGGTTTATTTGGAAAAGAGTTTGAATGATGTTGTTCACATTTTTTGGAAAATGATTTTTCTAGGTTTAAAGCCTAAACATACATCTAAACATACAATCCTAAACATACATCTAAACATGCAATATTCTAGCTATATACCTAAAGTGGTGTGTGTGCATGTGTCGGTGCTTGTGTCGGTGTACATCATTAGAGTCCATTGTCCTTTACATCATACCCTAGATACATTCTATGGCCTCTTTGCCAAGAAATTAAAAGCATGAAAGTAAAATATTACAAGAATTCCTAAATGTTACATTCTAAGTCTTGGTACAAATTAAATTGCAAGAAAATAAAGAGAAAAAAATATAAGAAGGAGATGAAATGCTCATGGATGAATGAAACATGAAATAAAAGGGTTAGTAGCACAAATGATATAGAAACTAGTATTAAAAAGCATAGTAAAGCTATTTGTAACTTGCAAGAAAAGGTAAACTAACAAGCTTGACAAAGAGTGCTAAAAAGAGCTTGGAATTCAATGTAAAACTAAAACAAAATCAAAGCCTAGGTTCTCATGATATTGGAGGAGTTTTAGATGACTTATTGCAAGGGGACCAACATGAGAATCTAGGGATTTAACTATGCCAAAATTTACAAGATTTTCAAGTTCTTTATGCACTTTTTCCACATTATTTATCAAACACAAGGTCCACAAAAATCTAACTCAAAACAGCAATCATACATTACATTTAATAGGCAAATCCACTCAAATTGTTACATGTTCAAAGCCATTTTCATGCACCAAAGACCAAGTTCCAAATCGCACCATAATGTCACAAGAAACTCAACAAAAAGTGGGTTAAAAGTAAGAAAAGGTTACACATGCTCTTATAGTGGACTTTGGCACGAAACCACATCTTAAATGATAGGTTTCAAGTGCCAAAATCACTACAAGAAAAAACGCATCAACACTTAAAAGTTTTTAACACAAATCTAACAAAAATCAAAGCATTGAATTAACAAGACCACCAAAAATATTTTCCCTACACTTTAATCAATATTCAACACAAAAATAGTATCAAGATGCATCAAAAAGCACAAGAAAATTAACGGAAAATTATTTGGAATTTTTAAAGGGTTTTTGGGCAAAGCATGGGTGCATATAGCAATTTTACAGCAAAAAAAACGCAGGAAACGGGGGTGTGTATAGCAACAGGCATGGCAGTTGGTTATTGGGCCTTAAGAGGCCACTGGAGCGGGTTGCTCCATGGGTCATGGTTTAGACCTGGGTCGATCCAGGACCCATGGGTTATGGCTTAGTTAAAGAAAAGGGTTATTGTAAAAGTGTGAACACGTGATGTAACAATACAATCAAAACAAACATCCCTTTCTCTCTGTATGTCGCGATTTGGACAAATGAAGAAGAAGATGACTACTCATCTTGAAGCCTCATCTCCCATAACAAATCTCCGGCGGCGGTTGGCCGGCCAGGGGTGGCGGCGCCGCCGCCTGAACTCGTTCTCTCTCTCTGTTCGATTTCAAGATTCAGTTCCGCAAAACAACTCACAACCCAAATTCAGTTTTCATAAAGCGAATCAAACTAATCCAAATCCAGTCCCAAAAAACGTTAATCAAGAGAAGGAGGGGAAGAAAGTATGACCTGTTACTGATTCAGTTGCGCTTTCGCCGAATTCGTCGCTGTTGTTTGCGAATTTAACTTGATCGCTGCGATCTCGAATCCTTCCCTTTTCTGGTTTGTGCTTTCGTTCCCGCGTGTTGGCTTCTCTTTCGAAATTCGTTTGCAGATTTGAATTGATGTGGATTTACTCCTTCTCCTTCATTCTGGAATCGGTTTCCCTCTGTTCTTGGCTGCAATTCACGAGTTGAAAGTGGTAGAACATCGTTCTGCCATTTGTGTTGTCCGCGGCGTGAAGGTGATAGTGATTTCGGTGTGTAATTCGGATTTGTGAGGATTCGGATTCGGTTAGAAATTGGATTAATTCGATTTAGGACATTGATGAATTTTAGAATTTGGATGAGAATTTGAGGATTGGTGAAGGTTAATGATAGTGAAGTTGAAGGTTGAAGATGAAGGTGGATGTCGAAAGTTTGGTTATGGAGATTTTTGAAGCTTTTTGGCTATGGTGGAAGGTTGTTGTAGATGAAGATTGGTGGTTGAAGGTTGTTGTGGTGGTTTGGAAGGTGGAGAGAGTTGGTTAGGGTGGTGGAAAAGTTAGTTAGAGGTGGTTAGTTATGGTGGTTAGAAGAGAGGGAAAAATTGAGAGAATAAATTATGAACTTTTGTGATTTTTGTGTGGAAATGATTGAAAAAAAATTGACCACAAGTTTGACTTATATAGGTGATGAAAGGGATGCTTGGACCAATGAGGAGATGCCACATGGACTTGACTTGTAACAAACTTAAAAGGGATTAAAACGTAAATAACAAAAGTGCGCGGACTAAAATGAAAATTAAAACTAAAATTGAATTGAAAAAGTAAATTGAAAATTAACGTAAAATGAGACGATTAAAAACAACAAAGCAGATTAAACGAATCAGAAATATTATGTGAAATGACCAAAATGCCCCTGGAGGCTTAAAACGACTAAAAATGACTCAGATGAAATTTTAAAATGGATTTTTAACAGGAAATTAAAGCAAGAACTTATACAAGACTCAGAGACAAATTTTTTAGAATTTAAACAGGGCTTTAACATGTGAAAAGACCAAAATGCCCCTAGGGGCAAAACTGACTTAAAATGACTTCAAATGCACTCTTTGAACTGGATTTTGACATAGAATGAAACAAAGACTTATTCAACCTATTTGAAAGGACTTAAACAAATTTTGACAGACTGAGAGACACTTTGACATAGGAAATGACCAAAATACCCTTGCATGTAAATTTTGCAAATAACATTGAAATAAAATGCAGAGAAAGATGCAATTGATCAGAGACATATCAAATAGCTTGAAATGCAAGAAAGGAAAGATTGATTAGTATTTTTAGGTCCAAAATTAGGGTATAACATGGTGGATAGAGGAGGGTTATGGTATAGGGTTCTGGTAGCTCGGTATGGTGAGACGGCTGAGCGGTTGGAGGTTGGGGGCCGAAGTGTTTCATCTTGGTGGCGGGAAGTAGCGAAGATTAGGGATGGGGTAGGAGATGTAGAGGGAGGTTGGTTTGCAGAGAGGGTGTCAAAAATGGTGGGTGATGGCACTAGTACGTTCTTTTGGTATGATAGGTGGCTTGGTGCTACTCCTTTTTGTACTAGGTTCCGTCGTTTATTTGACTCAACGTCTAATAAATTGAGTACGGTGGCTGATATGGTTGCTCTTGGTGGGGAGGTTGACGGAGAGGCGTGGGGTTGGAGGCGTAGGTTGAAGGTGTGGGAGGAGGAGATGCTAGAGGAGTGTAGGCAATTATTTAATGGTGTTGTTTTGCAGCATAATATTTCTGACAGGTGGCAATGGGACTCTGATTCTGATGGTGGTTACACTGTGAGAAGTGCCTATCATCAACTTACAACGCAGGTTGAACCACCAGATGTTACTATGGGAGATCTTATTTGGCATAAGCAGGTGCCACTGAAGGTTTCCATTTTTGCTTGGCGTTTGTTGCGGGATAGGTTGCCGACTAAGAACCATCTTCTGAGGCGTGGCATAATCAATGCAGAAGCAGCTATGTGTGTTACAGGGTGCGGTATGACAGAGACTGCGTCACATTTATTTATTCACTGCGCCACTTTTGGTTCATTGTGGCATCTTATCAGGTGTTGGATCGGAATGTCCGGTGTTGACCCCCTTAATATTGATGACCATTTCATTCAGTTTACTCACTATACAGGTCACTCAAAGGCTCGTCAATCATTTCTCCAACTTATTTGGTTACTTTGTGTTTGGGTGGTTTGGAATGAACGTAACAATAGACTTTAGAATAATATCCAAACCACCGTTGATCAATTAGCAGATAAAGTAAGATTTCACTCTTTATGGTGGCTTAAAGCTAACAAAGCCAATTTTATGTATGGAACTCAAAAATGGTGGTCGGACCCTTTATCATGTTTGGATATCGATTGACCTTGCTTTGACTCTTCATTGAATGTTTGATTGTTATCAGGGGTGGCACTTTTAGTACATCTTGTGCTTAGGTGTTTCACTGCCGTTGTTAATATATTTCATTTTTATGTCTTCAAAAAATAAATGTATAATATATTCCATGGTTGAAAAAATTATATTAAAAATTGAAAATAATTCTCACTTTGGAACAACTTTATATTTTGAAAACGTGTTGTATTTAAAAAAAAATAATGGGTAAAAGGAAATTATTTTGGATAATAGGAGCACGAACGGCCATTTTACAATAATAGTAAGATTTAAAACTCCGATGTGAGATTTCAGTACCTCTCTAATGACAAATCTCATAAGTATTGGGTGACTATTTTTTATTTTTTTTAACTTTCGGACGATTAATTTTTTTTCTTTTATTGGGATGTCGTTTTTCAAAAAAATGTTTATGTTTTACAAGTTTTTAAAACAGTGTTTTTTTTTTTGAAGAAAAAACAAAGTGTTAATATCTTAAAAAAAACAGTGTTAATTAATGTTTTCGATGAAATGTTAACTGTAGTTATTTTTTATTTTGTTGACAAAGAAATGTCAACTATAGCTAATAACATATGATTACACCGTTGTCAAAAAAAAAACCATATGATTACACTTTTAACCAAGTGATTAGACTCAAGTAGTTAATGAGTTCCTCTTAAAACGAATCGTTTAGGAGAACCCGAACCTTTTTCATTAAGAATTGAAAGATTACTAAAAAAACCCTTTTAATAAAACATATTGCTACAACCTTTCAAAAGAATCAATGTCTAAATAAGTGAACTAATAAAAGAGCTTGTTGTTTAAAAGGCTATCAATATTTAAAAGAACTAGTTATTTAGGGAGTCCATCTTTGCAGATTATTTGACTCTCTTGTGTATGAATTATTTTGACTCTGAATATTATTTGACTCTTTTGTGTGTGAATCATCTACTTATATATATAAGAAAGGAAATGTCCGTTGAAATTACCAATTTGCCCCTATGAGGGGCATTTTGGTAATTCAATTATTGGAAGTGGTTTTTTTTTTTTTTT
The DNA here is from genome assembly GCF_051527215.1 of Medicago sativa. NCBI lineage: Eukaryota > Viridiplantae > Streptophyta > Magnoliopsida > Fabales > Fabaceae > Medicago > Medicago sativa. The sequence continues at coordinate 27,811,902 of NC_140756.1, read as the reverse complement.
TTTTTAAGGTTTGGCCTATGAATTTCCATTTTTGCCCCTAACCAATTTTTTTAATTATTTTCTTATTTTTATATTTTTAATAACATTTAATTATTTTCCAATTTTTATATTTTTAACTATTTTTCAATTTTTCCTCCCAAATTCAATTGCTTCTACATTGCCGTTGTGGGAGATAAAGGTATTGTTTGACCCGACTTTTTTCAAACTTCTCTACATTTTTAAGGAGAAGTTAGGCCGAACACAATATCAATTAAGTATTTACTAAAAAAAGTACTTTTTTTGAACGCATAAAATTGAATGGAATGAGCTTTGACCAAAAGCTGTTGAATGTTACTTTAAAAAACTACTTCTCGACAATTTATTTCACAAGCACCTCTTTTCAACTCACGCCGGAAACTTTTTCTTTATTTTTTAATATTATATTTCAATATGTTTTTTTCTTCCATTTAACTTTATTTTTTTTAACCGTTCCATTAATTTTTTAAGGAGATTCCATTTAATTTTATTACCTTTTTTTCAAAGGAATTTTATTATCTTTTTATCACTTATATATTTAATTTCAATATCGTTTAATCATCACAATCTCACAAATATTTTTATTAACACTGTCATTTAATGATCCCAAATATTTTTATCTCCTTTCTTCAACCTCGCGAATATATACATACATTAACGTTTAGAGTAATATTTTATGTCCGTCTGTCTGTTTTTTTGTTACGCTAATGCATATAATTTTTTTAGTGTTGCTTGGTTGAGTGCTACCTCACCAATTTTTTTAACTATTTTCCAATTTTTATATTTTTAAAAACTTTTAACTATTTTACAATTTTTTATTTTTAACTATTTAAAACTAAGTTGATGGTTCATGGTTTTTAAGGTTTATATATTCACAATTATCCGTCATTTTACCATCTATCCTTTCAATGTAATCTTCCAGACTGAATATTACTAAGCATATGTGAAGAGACGGAATATTGCTCAGTTGATATCACTTTTTTGACGTCAAAGAGATTTTTTATTTTTTAACGGTCAAAATATTAATAACCAAGTTCCTACACAAGACACTAAAGAGTTTAATGTGTTTCTTTCGTTCATTTTTTGTCATGTAAATATTGGTGTTAATCCCTTTTTGGTAACTCTATGACAGTAGCTCACTTTTATAATTTTAACTATTATGTAATTTATGATGTTTTCCTGCTCTTGATAAAGCTTTCATAAATATTTTGATAAAGTTTTTTAATTTTTGTGCAATATTCATTAATTTGTTCATTTTTCCTTCGGAACAATTTTTTTACAAAATACGTTACTTAACCCCATGCCTTAAACCATGCATCACAAATATTTGGATATGCGAACTTCATTCTCAAATTTACGAAGAATGGTAATATTCCGTAATTTGAACATCTCTCCTTTAAAACAAGTTTTTAAAAGTGCGTATAATTCACATGAAAGGACTCGATACTAAATTGCAGTTAATATCTGCCTTTGCTGTAGATCATGTGAAATGATTTATATACGTTGAAACTGAAAGGCAAAATGATATAAATCAAGTAGAGAGGCATTCAACTATCTGTCTGATTCAGAAGTTTGTTCACCTGAAAGGAATGGATACTAAATTGCAGTTACTATCTACCTTTGTTGTAGATCATGTGAAAGGATTTATATACGTGGTACTAAATTGCAGTTAACATCTGCCTTTGCTAGGGGTGTAAAAAATACCCATGCCCACGGGTACCCGTGGGTAAAATCCATCACGGGTATGGAGCGGGTAGCTAAACTGGTATCCACGGGTATAATAAATGGGTATTTGACTACCCTTTATTATATGGACACAGACACGGTTTGGATTGTATCCATACCTACGGGTACCCATACCCGATAATCAATTAAGTAAATTACTAATATATCTTTATATATCATATCTTATTACTTAAAGTTGGTACCTTATTGAAGAAAATTTTACCCCCCACCTAAAAATCCTCAATAATAACCTATTTTTATTTTAAATTTTTTTAATTCATCTTATTAAGTTCACCGTTTCCTCTTCATTCACATCATAAAACATATAGATTATATAAGAATCATGAATTTTCTATGAATTATGTATGATTTATGAAATTTTGAGTGGATTATGTATGGATGTTTAAAAGTTGAAGTTTTTTGGTAATTAAAAAAAGTTATTATTTGTACCAAAAAATAAATAAATTCAAAACTCCATGGGTACCCATGGATACCTCAATACCCACGGGTACCTGTATAGTGAGTACCCACAAGGATACGGGGCGGGCACGGGTATCATATTATCCGTACCCATGGGTATCCATTGACATCCCTAGCCTTTGTTGTAGATAATGTGAAAAGATTTATATACGTTGAAGCTAAAACACAAAATGATATAAATTAGGTAGAGAGGCTTTCAGCTATCTATCTGATGCAGAAGTTTGTTCGCCTGAAAGAACTGGATACTAAATTGCAGTTAATATCTGTCTTTGCTGTAGATCATGTGAAATGATTTATATATGTTGAAGCTGAAAGTCAAAATGATATAAATCAGGCAGCTTTGGTAATAGGGTTTTCATTGGTTTATAGATAGATATCAATTATTACTGGAAAAGTGTTTCTACCGCTGACAAAATATGTTTTCATTTGTTACTTGTGATCAAACCATTTTAAAGATTTAATTTTGTAATCCGTAATGCAAGAGTACTCTAAATATTATATTATGATTTATAATTATCTGTCATTTCACAATCTATCCTTCCAATATAATGTTTTGTCAAATATGTTACTGAACCCCCGTGCGAAGCACGGGTTTGTAACTAGTTTGAAAAGAAAAAAACATGCGTACGTATTTTTCAGCATGCAGAGGAAAATTTGGAAAATTTATGCAAAAAAAAAAAATAAAACTTTAGCATTTTTGGTGGTTGAAAGCGGAATACGTACTTTCGTTTTCAAAGCTTTAGTATTATTGGTGACTTAATCATCTTCGATGCTTAACATATGTTTCCTGGCTTGTTTCTTTTTTGTTTTTTGTTGTTCCTTCTTATTATAAGTTTTGGTACGATGACTTTGTAAACTCTCTTCTATGTCATTTTTTGACACTCATTATGCTGGGAGAACTTATTTATTAATATATTTAATTTTGGTCTATTCAAAAAATAAACAAAAATTATGTGACTAAAAAAGCTATCAATATATTATATTATAAACTTGATTAAATAACACTCAATTGAAATAATAACTGATATTTTATTTTTGTTATTCGCAAACTATATTGGTCAAAGTTAATTTTTATCGATGATATTAATATTTTTTGCCAGTTACTTTTTTTAAAACTAAATTAATTGTTTTTTTATTCATAGGGTACCGATTATTCTACCAAAAAAATAGGGCACCGATTATTACACTAGAATGTACTACAAACCAAATTAGTGTACGAATTATGTATATATACCACCATGTATCTAAACAGTCACCAAAACAAAAATTAGCCACCGGGTGGGGACGAGTTTTACCTTCCCTGTCCCCGTCACCGACTCTCATATACTTACTCGTTGTTTTATCCATATCCAACGGCGATGAAAAGTTGAATTCGATCCTTGTTCTCGACGGGTTTCGGTATCCCCACGTCATCCCCGTCCCTAAAGTGAATGATTTTTTTTAATAAAAAAAGTTTTTTAAGTTCTTGAGGGCAATGTTGCATTAATGTTTCCTTGACTGAATAAAGGTTTTTAACAAAAAAAAAAGTTACTTTAATGTTTCATTGACAAAATGATTTGGTTGCACCTTTCAATATCAATACAGTTTTTAAAACATGACAATTATCAAAGCAAATAACATGACATATCAACATATAAATAAAGTATCTATGTTCTAAATCAATTGGTAATCCAAGTTATCAAACAACATAACCAAGTACAAACCACATTACAAACTAAATTAACCGGTAATCCAAATTATCAAACCAAATTACAAATGGTTTCACTATACAATGGATAGAAAAATAATAAGAGCAATGAAGGTTTCTAATTTGGGATAAAGCAAAACAAAATCAAACATAACCCAAAACAAAGTCAAACATAAATTATAAAAAAAAGGGTTGAATATGTTTTTTGTCCCAATAAATATACCAACTTTTCGTTTTAGTCCCTCTAAAATTTTCCTTCAACTTTTAGTCCCTATAAAATTTTCAATCACTACTTTTGGTCCCTATTTTTAAGTTTATTTCAGTATTTTTTAATGAAATTGTGCAGATATGTGTAGAATAATGTAAAAATATTTTCCAAAAAAAATTAGAATTTTTTAACAAAACATATATTTAATATGAATTTTTAACCATAAAATATATAAAAATTCATATTAAATTCATGTTTTGTTAAAAAATTCTAAATTTTTTTGGGAGAGATTCTTATAATATTATGAATTTTTCTGCAAAATTTTATTCAAAAATATGAATTCTACATATGAGTTTACTTTAAAGGAGAGACCAAAAATGAAGATGGAAAATTTTGGAGGGACTAAAAGTTGAAGTAAAATTTTAGAGGGACTAAAACGAAAAGTTGATATATTTATAGGGACCAAAAACATATTTAACCCTAAAAAAAAAACACCTGAAGATGATGGTGAGACCTACATTGTAAATATGAGAGAGTGAGACCGATTGAGAAGAGATGATGACGATTGATGGCTATGGTGATTGAGAAGAGAGACCGATGGTGTGCGATGTGGAAGGAGAAGAGAGAGAACTCAGAGAAGTGAATGAGTTTCGTTTGACAGACTGAGACTTTGACTGCATGATTGAAATGATTTAGGGTTTGGGTTTCTATTTATATTAAAGGGGTAATAAAGTAATTTTCTACATCCGGGATGAGTTTGGCTATAGTTACCTATAATATAACCCTATTACCCGCCCTGTACCTATATTTTGAAATCAGAGAAAACCCAAACACCTATCCAAATCCAGTTAAAGCGGAAAAAAACCTGTCAAACCGGGTTTAGTTCGGGTAGATATTCGCGAGTACCGATGTTATTGCCATGCCTATTTACATATCTATCCTGTAATTATAACACAAAATTTTAGGCAAATAGTTAGGACCCAAACCACGTTCAATGTTTAACCTAAAATTGAATTTAAGTTGTCCCTAAGGTTAACTATATGAACTTTCTTTTTAGAGTAATGATAAAAATCAACAACTTTTGGGGCAACTCTATGTGATACTTTCATTGTCTTTTTACCATCTCTCCCTCTATTGTTTTTGTTCCAAAAGAAGAAGAAAAAAGAAATTACAATTCCCTACGATCACTTTTTTTACGCATCTACACATTTACAGACTGTTCGATCTCGATCAGATGGTCCAGAAAAATCCGATTTGATTTTTATTATATATATCATCTTAAATCCTGACCGTCCGATATTGATCGAACTGTCATCGACGTGTAGCTGCGTGATTTATTAACTGCAACAAATCATGGTCCATAAAAAGTGGATTGTCCTAAAAATTAGTTTTTCAAATTTCATTACACTTCATTTGAAACTCAATCTATAAGATTAGAACAAGGTCTACAACCAACAATAGATTGATTCAAGTGGCATAGAACTTGGTCTCCTTAAACATTTGATCAGACGTTCGATTCCTGACTCGTGTACGAAAAAAAATCTAATTGAAAGGAGAAAACCCACCTTGTTGGATGATATGTTTGGTCAAAATGGATGGAACCTAGTCTACAAACACCCTTAATTGCTATAATTTTTAGTAATGTAATTCTTCATAACTCATTTTTTACCTTTAATAATAATCACCACAAGTTTTCTTTGTCAAAAATAAAAAATCACCACACATTACTGCGTGCAAAATATCTATGTCAATAGTGTGGTCACAATTAACAACCATGAATGAAAGCCAAACGTAGAGAAATTAAGGACCAGTCTCAAAGTAGATAACCGTACAACAATTCCATGCTCCATTATTGACTCTGAATTAACCTTTTCTCATTTCAACAACAATGGCAGAACCAAATTCACCTAATTCCAAACAAAGCACAATGGATCCCTATGAATTCCTCAAAATCAAACTAAACCCTGATGGTTCACTAACAAGAAACTACATTGTCCCCACCGTGCCACCATCCTTCGATCCCACAAATTCGCCACCGCAACCGGCTCTCTCTAAAGACATTCCCTTAAACACCGCTGCGAAAACCTCCATTCGTCTCTTCCTCCCGAACCCTGCACCGTCTTCCTCCGCTGCCAAACTCCCCATCATTCTCTACTTCCATGGTGGTGGTTTCATCCTCTACCACCCTTCCTCCCTTATCTTCCACCATCCCTGCTCCACATTAGCTGCCCAAATTCGTGCCATTGTTGCCTCTGTTGATTATCGTCTCTCGCCTGAGCATCGCCTCCCAGCAGCCTACGACGATGCAGTTGATTCTCTTCTCTGGCTCAAATCCCAAGCTCAAAATCCAACGGAATCTGATCCATGGATCAGAGACCATGTGAACTTTGATAAATGTTTCTTGATGGGAGACAGTGCCGGAGGTAATATAGCCTATTTCACGGGTCTACGTGCTCTCGACCTTGATCTGACTCCCGTTAAGATTCGAGGGATCATAATGAAATATCCATTTTTTAGTGGAGTTCAGAGGACTGAATCCGAGCTTCGTTTGGTTAACGATCGTATATTGCCATTACCAGCAGGTGATCTCATGTGGTCCCTGTGTTTGCCTGAGGGCAAAGACAGAGACCACGAGTATTGCAATCCAACAACTTTGGATCACGTATACGGTGAAAAGATCGGACGGTTGCCAAGGTGCTTTGTTAATGGCTACGGTGGGGATCCATTGGTGGATAAGCAAAAGGAGCTAGCGAAGATTTTGGCTGCACACGGGGTGCATGTGGAGTCCTGTTTTGATGAGGATGGGTATCATGCTGTTGAAATCTTTGATCATTCTAAGGCACAAGTTTTGCTTGATAATGTTAAGAAGTTTATACTCTCAGCTGTTTCTGTTGCTCCTCAATCCTCTATGTAACACTTTGTGGGAGCATGTGTTTTTCTTTTTCCCTTATTTTCAATGTTTAATAAAAACTTTTGTTCATTTAAGTTTGACAAAAATACCGAGTTAAACCTTTAAATTATATATGCAGCATTCACAAATAATGGGATTGGGTTAGGCATTTGTTTAAATGATGAACATAGTATTTCCTTGGATTAGAGTAACAAGATTAGATTACCCAGTAGTCAGTTATGTTTGTAACAGTATTTCATTTGACTCAGTTAGCGTAACCATATAGAAATGCGTATTCTAATGAGAGGATCAATATGTAAATGCCACTGAGCCAATTCTACTCAAATATCACCAACAAAAAGATCTATGTTGCTAATTAACCAAGGGAGGAGATTGTCTCCAGTTTTTTTCTCTCATGTGTAATCTAAGCCCTCCATTAACCCTCTATTAAATAGGTGAGAGAGTTATGTTTCTCTCATGTTGTAAAACCTATGCTGCTAAATTGCATTAAAAAAATACATGCAAAACATTTTCCCCCTTTCCACGTCCAAACGAACATAACTTTTGAGATTCAACCAGGATTCCTCTTTTAATTAGATTATCTTTTGTCACGATCATATTTTACATCATTTTCCACACTATAACTGAATTTTTTAGACAAATTGAATCATCCGAGTTGCCATGACAAATTTATTTTAGAGCAATGCTATATCTCTAGAAAAATAACATCAAGAATTCTTCAAGAATAAAGAGTAGCCAATCACAATGCACTATTTGCCACAATTCAAGGAGGTGTGGCTGAAAAATAGAAAGTGGACAAATAAATCATCCAATTAAAATTTGCCAATTGTGTCTTGAAAAATTCTTGAAGCTATTTTTCTTGAGAAGTAGCATTTTCCTTTATTTTATCTAGGCTAATTTATTTATACAAGACGTTTAGTGTAAGACCTCTATTTTTAATTAATTAGTTAGAACCTTTAGCTTTATTTAATTTAATTTTTATTTTAAGTTATCCGTATGAGTATAGATGATCTTCAACGTGTTTACCTCCTTGGCTCATCCTGATTTTCTTTGATAGTGGCCGGGGTTTGAACCTCAGATCTTACATATTTTTATGCATTGTCCTTAGCAAATGAGCTATGCTCACGAGGACAGAGAATTGCTGATTTATATTATATATGTGGGTTAACACTAAGAAAAAGAAAGAAAAAAAAAAAAAGGAAGAGAATTTGATGAATAATGTGTGGGTTAACACTAGGAATAATGTGTGCGGATTTAGAGTTTACTCGGCTAGGAAGAAAAACATATAAGGTGCTCTGATCTTACCATGATTTAGATGAAAATTATAGGTTATGAGGTTGAATTTGATGTTTCTTAAACTAAATGGATGAGTGAACATATTTACTAGGTTTTATTTTAATTTTTGTGATCTGCAATTTTGTTAAAATATATTTGGAGTTTGGACTCAACTAATTTCTTTGACCTTTGATACTTTCTCTTGCACCGCCTAGTCCTTGATGCCTAATTCCTCTAAAGTTTTTTTTTTTTTGTCAAAAAAAACCCCACAAATTATTGACCCAAAAACATGCTTGGCAAAAGTGGGATGTAGTCTAAATTTGACACAGTTAGAACAACCATAGTGGTTGGATCGATATTGGGCAGTATATATTTTAAACTTGGTAATTTTTATTTTAGGAAATCAAAATCTATTTGAAATTTAAACCATTTGATCTTGATCGAACGACCATTATTTTTTTACTTTTTTATGGGATCCAACTACGATTACTGTCCTGTATGTGTGAATAGCTTGACTTTTATATGTACATTGTAAAAATAATGGTGATAAATTGTTCCTCATATAAACATAATCTACAACAACAACCAAACCATGTTTATTAAATAGGATCGGTTACATGGATCAATTGATGCCATGGTGTTTTATCATATATTATATTTTTATTCTGCGTATCATACTCATTTGATTTAGGGTCCACTAAAAGTTTTCGATCATGATGGTGAAATAAGTTGAAACTGGTAATAAATTAAATAGTATGTATTATCATTTTATTTATTATACTATTTGAAAATATTGATTGAATCAATTTATTATTGTTCTCTACCTTCCGTCAAAAAAAAAATTATTGTTCTCAACCTGATTAAATACACAAATTTTTTTCCTTCCATTTCTCGTATTGCCTAAAAAACTATAGTCTAGAGAACCTTGAAGAAGAACACTTTAATCAAACAACCAAAACAAGATGAACCATGACAATAGATCAGTAAGCGAACCTAACGAAGATGACACTGAAAGCTCCTTATTGTATCGTAGCCTGATGATGGTGGTGGATTGAAGGACATCTCAGCTTGATGCTCGAAATGCGGTTGTGCGTCCATTGCGGCGACGGCGGGTTGAAAGACTGTGATAAATACCAGTGACTACAGGTATTGTTTTCTCCAATTGTCTTTTTCTTTCTTATGAGGATGCAACGTTCGAGGATTAGATTGAGATTTTATGTTTTTAGTTTTGGAATGAACCATGGTTGTGTTATCCCTTTGTTTAACTACTGAAATATAAACTATCCACAAAGTCTAACCCTAATGGAATGACTAAAATTGTGGAAAAATGTTAATCACAACTAAAACTATGGTGCCAACTTGCTTACCCATGTAACAAAGATGGGTTAGTTGTACCCACGTGAGTTGTATGGCATACAGTGGCCTAACGTGTAAATCATTATGACATGTCATTAATAAGGTTTAATAAGGTGATATCTTTAAGGCTTAATTGCATGTTTGGTCCTTTTATTTATTTTAGTTTTAAGTTGATCTTTATGTTTTAAAAGTTTTAAGTTGATCCTTTTCTATTTTTTTTTTTGTTTCAAGTTGTTCCAAAACATCACCCAGAGTTGAATAAGTAAGTCCCTTCATCCACATAATATGGATTTTAGTTTTTTTTTTTCTTATAAAGAAACTAAGGGTGTGTTTGGTTTAGAAGAGAAGTTGTGAAGAGAGAAAAAGGTGAGAGAGAGTATGAGAAGAGAGAAATATGTGAGAAATAGAGTAGAATTTTTGTATTGTTTGGTATAAGAGAAAGAAGAGAGAGATAGGAGAGAGAGAGATAGGTTTATTTTTGAAAGGTCAAATATACCCTTGAATTAAAAAAATTAAAGAAACTATAATATAAAGTATAATTTAATAAACTTAATTGACCTAAATTAATTTAATTAACTAGTTAAATGTAATTAAATTTAGATAGTTAATTTTTTTTTATGTTAAAATGATAAAAAATAAAAAAAAGGAATACCGAAACAATTGGTTTATTGAATTTATTCAAAATTGGTTTATTGAATTAAATAATTAAATAAAACATTTCATCAATGTGTATCTGATGTTGATTCTCATTATTGCCAAAGACACCTCGCCATCTCTTGTGCTTCAGTTACGTTCTTTCTTCTTTTTATTTATTTGGTTGAAAAATCTCTACTTTTATTTATTATGTTGTAGTAGCAAGCAAGGACACAATTGGAAATCAGAGTTTCTCTGCTGTTTCTTCGCAGTTTTGCAAAGACTCTAAAAAGTGTGGGTCCCATGCTTTTAGACTCTCTCTCTTCTATTTCTTTGCTCCGCCAAACTGAAGAAAAACCCACTTTCTCTTGTATCTCTCTCGCCTGAATTTCTCTCTTCCCTATTTCATCTATTCCAAACACAGTGTAAGCGAAATTATATTAAAATGAAACATCAAACAGTTCCTCAAGCACAAGACGTGCCAGAGGAAACTGAAAAGTGAGAATTACATAACAGTTAGGCTACGTACTAGCCGGATAAAGAATTAAAATAACAATTACACAACTGCTTGTAAACAGCATAATGGGTTTAGCTTCCAAGAATGATAGTCAAAATCAAACATAATGTCATGTGCTTTCAACCACCAATACGTTTGGAGTTTACCCATTTCTGCAAGCGACACAAGCTGATACATCTGATTGTGCAAAATCCTCTTGTTACGGTCTTTCCATATAACAAATAAAACCGAAATCCAAATAATGGTAAAAGTTGTCCTAGAGTTTTTGGAGAACCTTCCAAGACCATGAAACTGATTTGAATGAGAAATAGTATTGCCATGAAAAACTGTATCACATCCTAGCCAATTCAAATCCAAAAGCCAAAGGCGACCGTAGTAGTCACATTTCTATTTAGAAAGAGACGCCAAACAATTATATTCACCTTCAACGAGACCACTTTGAGCCACAAAAAATGATCAAAACCTTCAGTGGAGTTACAACCAACTGCAGTTAAATAATTATAAGCATATTTAACCATGTAAACTTGTGATGAATGGAGCTTCCACCCCCACCTGACAACCACACCATCCTGCAAATTAATAGAAGACAAACGTTCCGCACATTCCCCAACCAACCTTTCCTCCCACACAAATAACCTCATTCTCCACTTCCACGCTTCTCCATCAACCTCCCATCCTAACATGTACAACTCCTCCACCGTGAATGATTTATTTTCCTCCAGCTGAAATAGCCTACCAAAAGACCTCGCTAACGAAACTTCATCAAGCCACGGATCCTCCCAAAACAGAGTGGACCGCCTATCCCCTACCTTCCTAATAACATTGTCATCCAACCACCTAGCATCTGCAATTCTCACCCCCGATCTAATTTGGAGTTTAATAAAACAATAAAAAAAAATATTTTAATACTGATTTTGTAAATAAGTGCAAGTCCAACACCCATATTCTCAACTAGGGGTGGCAAAAATACCCATGCCCATGGGTACCCGCGGATAAATCCATCACGGGCACGGGGCGGGTAGCTAAACGGGTATCCATGGGTATAATTAACGGGTATTTGACTACCCATTATTATATGGATACGGACACGGATTTGATTGTATCCATACCCACGGGTACCCATACCCAATAATAAATTAAGTTAATTACCAAAATATCCTTATATATCTTATTAGTAACCTATTTTTAATTTTTAATTTTTTTAATTTATATTACTAAGTTGATCGATTCAACTTTTCACGTCAAGTTCATTCCCCAATTCCCCATGCCTTTATTTTTCTTCAATTCCCATTGAAACCATTATTGGAATGTGGTAAATGGAGTGATGGCATTAGGCATTGTGTTGGATCCAAGGTACAAAATAGAATTGATGGATTACTTTTATCCTCAAATTTATGGAGATGGATCTAACAGTGAAATCGAGAAGATTAAATCTTTTTTCCGAGATATGGTAACTGAGTATGATTCAAAAATGAAGGAGAAGCAGAAGGAAAAGGAGAATGCTTCTTCATCTTCAAGTCAAAATCAAAATTTATCAGAAGTCATTGTTGTTGGCAGGAAAGAAGCTTGGAAGACTAATTTTGCCAAACATGTTAGCGCAAAACCAAGTGTTGCATCTGGTAGGTCAGAATTTGACATCTATATAGAGGAGGAAAGGTTACCAGATGATGAAAATTTTGACATCTTAGGTTGGTGGAAGGCAAATGGATTAAAATATCCAATCATGCAAAAGATTGCAAGAGATTTCTTAGCAATTCCTATTTCAACTGTTGCTTCAGAATCTTCATTTAGCACTAGTGGTCGAATTCTTACTCCTCATCGTAGTAAACTACGTTCAGATACTTTAGAGGCATTAATGTGTGTCCAAGATTGGCTATGGAGTGATGTGAACGGTAATCAATTCTGTTACAATTTTTTTTAACAGTGTTAATTTAAACAAATTATTATTTGACTTATTCTTTTTCTTTTTCTTTTCTAGGTTCTACAAAATCAAAGTTTGAGAACATTGAATTGAATTCAATTTTGGAAGATATGGGTGGTGACATTGACATAATTGGTGAATGACATTGTTAGTAAATGTTATAAGATTTTATTTCAATTATCATTGCCATGTTGATTATTTGGATTTTTATTTAGAGATTTATATGTTTTCATTTCAGGAATTTGGAAGTCAAATGAAGTTATTGAAGCTTGGAATGCATGCGAAATTTAGATGTTTATTTGGATGTTTTTTATGTTTTTATTTTACTTCATGAATTTGAATGAATTATGTAAGAATTATGAATTTTCTATGGATTATGTATGACTTATGAAATTTTGAATGGATTATGTATGGATGTTTAAAAGTAGTTGAAGTTTTTTGTTAATTAAAAAAGGTTATTCTTTGTTCCAAAAAAATAAATAAATAAATAATTTAAATAAATTCATGGGTACCCACGAATACCCATGGATACTTCAATACCCACGGGTACCCACATAATGGGTACCCATGAGGGTACGGGTCGGACATGGGTATCATATTTATCCAACGGGGAGGGCACGGATATCATACTATCCTTGTCCATGGGTACCCATTGACATCCCTATTCTCAACATATATCTCTAAATGCCCAAATGACGAAATAACTAACTTATTTCAATATGAGTGATGTTTTAGACCAACTTGAAACTTTTAAAACATAAGGTACCAACTTGAAACATTTAAATCATTTAGGACCAACTTGAAACATAAAATAAACATATGGGACTAAACATGCAATTAAGCCTATCTTTAATTGTTTCCATATAATTTCTAAAAATTGTAAACTCACGCTCTTTCTTTCATCTTATTTTTTTTTTTGACTAACATTGATAACACAAATTCACCATGTTTCATCTTCTTCTTTACTCTGCTATGGTTGTTTCTTTCTTTCTTTCAATTCTATGAAATTATTATAAACAACTCACGATTCGCAAACATTCATCTTCTATTCACCCAACCTTCTATGAACAGAACAACGACTCGATCTCTCCAACCTTCCATTTGCGATCGCGATCTCATCCTCTCTAGGTTTTCTTTGTTCTTTGTTCTTTTGTTTTATAGTGTTCAATTGTTTGTCTAATTCAAACCTATCGATGTTGATGTTTGTTAATGGGTTGAAGAAAATGTTTAATATCTCAATTTTGATTTATGTAACAAAAAAAGAAACTCGCTGATTTAATTTTTTTTCTTTCTTTTTGGGATTTGAGTCCGAAAAAATGATGGCAAGACAAATCCGAATTTTTTTCCTAACCTTAAATGGCTTCAAACGATGGAGACATAAAGGATATGGATGGATATGGATACTTACAAGAAGAATAGGAAATTTACGGATGATGATATAAGAGGATTGGGATTTGATTCAGAGGAAAAAGCGATGCAATTTTATGACATCTATGCAGAATGTCATGGCTTTGCGATAAGAAAAAATGATATAAACAAAGATTCTGATGGGAATATAGCTCCTCATCAATTAGTATGTAATAAAGAGGGTGAGAGTAAAAATAATAAATGGTCTAGATATCCAAGGCCAACCACTCAACTAAGTACCTTGCAAGGCATCGAGTAATTTTAAATGTTGATATTGGTAAGTTGAGAGTTTATGTATTCGAACTCTCACAACCATGAGTTAACTCCGACCCATTTTGTTCATTTGATTCTTAAGTACCATCGATTGAGTAACCTAATAAAGCCCTTGTTGATGGCTTTCACACACACAGTGTTAGAATATGTCAAGTTTTGGGTTGTATGAAGCCCAGAAAGGTGATCATGAGGGTCTAGATTTTGCCAGAAGGACTTATATAACTACTTAAACAAGGAAGGGAGAGAATACATGGTGGGGATGCTTTTGTTGCGTTGAGTTATTTTGCAGGCTAAAGCAGATAATGGACCAATGTTTTTTTTTAAAGTTCACCACAACAAACAAATGACATTTAGAAAATCCATTTTGTTCAGATTCAACCTTTCGGATCGACTACGAGTGTTCTGGGGATGTGGTTGCATTGGTGAACTTATAGCAAGAACAAATAAAGCAAGCATCTTGTTTTTTTTTGTTGGTGTAACCATCATTGAGAAATTACAATTTTTCTTGTGCTAAAGTTTCTGATGAAACAACCGAGACATACAAGGGGTTTTAAATATACTTTTAGAAGCAATGTATCATAAATGGTATAAAGGAGTGTTAGTGATGGATATCTTACAATGAGAGAAGCTATCAAAGAGGTAAACAAACAAACAAATAAGGTTCAATTTGAACAACTAGGTTGGAACTTAATAAAAATGATTGAAAAATCCCACAAAACATATGATATAAAATTTAGTCAGCTTCAATTGCATTGTTCGACCCTGCTTGATTGTTTTGCAACCGCCAAAGTTGTATATATATATATATTGTAATCAATTGAAATATATAAATGAGACAACTTTGGTTGTTCCAAAACAATCAAGGAGAGTCAAACACTGCAATTGATGCTGGCTAAATTTTATATCATATGTTTTGTAGGATTTTGCAATCATTTTTTTTTCAAGTTCCTACCTAGCTGTTGAACTTGAACCTTATTTGTTTGTGTACCTCTTTGATATCTTCTCACTAATACTCTAAAAGTGTATTTAAAACTCATTGTATGTCTCGGTTGTTTCATAAGAAACTAAAGCACCAAAAAATTTGTAATTTCTTCACGATGGTTACACCCAGAAAAAATAATAATAGGCTTGTTATATTTGTTCTTCCTATAAGTTGTGTCAAATGCAACCACATCCCAAAACACTTATAGTCGATCCGACTAGTTGAATCTGACCAAAATAGATTTTCTAAACGTCTTCGTCTGTTGTGGTGAACTTCAAAATGAACATTGCATCATTATCAGCTTTAGAATGCAAATAACCACCTTTTATTTTTTCCCTTCCTTCATTGAATTTGACATGTTTTAACACTGTGTGTGTGAAGGCCATCAACAAGGGCATTATCATTTTCACTCAATCAATGATACTTAGGAATCAAATGAACATAATGTGTCGGAGTTAACTCATGGTTGTGTGACGGCTCGAATACATAAACTTTTCACTTATATGTATCAACATTTAAAATTACTCGAAGCCTTGCAGGACACTTAGTTTGAGTGACCGGCCTCGAATATCTAGATCGTTTATTCTTATTTTTACTCTCACCCTCTCTATTACATACTAATCGGCGAGAAACTATATTACCATCAGAATCTTTGTTGACATCATCTTTTCTTATCGCAAACCCATGACATTCTGCATAGATGTCATAAAATTGTGTAGAATTTTCATTTGAATCAAATTTCAATCCTCTTGTATCATCAGCTGTCAATTCCCTAATTTTCTTTTAAGTATCCATATCCTCTTTTCTTTCTTCGCCAAACACACCATTACTACCGGCCAATTCTTCACCATTTATGTCTCCATTCTTTACGGCCATTTAAAATTAGTTAAGACAACCTGTTATTCAAGAATGATTACATTAACACAAAACAAATAACATTACTAATAGGGTTCAAAATAGGTTAGACTGACCTATAGAAGCCTACGACTCTGTCTGTTTAGGCCTGATCTGTTGACTAAAAAGGCTAGGCTTAAGCTTTTGAAAAATCCTATTTAAATAAATAGGTCAAGCTTAGGCTATCAAAAGAGCCTACGAAGCCTGATAGGCCGACTTGTTTATGCATGTTTTTAAAACTTATTTTTTATTTATATTAAAATATAATTTATATTAAACACAAAAATCAAGAAACAACTCAGACAATAGACTTTTTAAATAGGCTTTAAGGCCTTATAGTAAAATAGACTTTTAAGGCCTTATAGTGATAGACAAACCTTACAATTCGATGTTTGTTTACTGGCTTCATATAATTCAGAAAACACAAGTTTTCTGAAAGCCTCCTGTTCATATCTCTCATCAAAAGGTGCTATTCGATAATGTCTATTTAGCATACTCCCAGCTAATCCGAGTGAACATTCCAATATCTGTCCTACATTCATTCGTGAGGGTACCCCTAATGGGTTGAAGACCATATCAACGTGTCTTCCATCTTACAGTGAAATATGCTTTTAGGCAGACTTAGCCTATTTAGAAGTAGATAAAATGAATTTTAAATAAGTCAGGAAGTTAGATTCAAACTTGCAAAATTTTTCGTAGGCCAAACTGAAGCCTGTCAAAATATGTCTGTCCTATTCTCACTCCTAATTATAGTAAAATAGACTTTTAAGGCCTTATAGTGATAGACAAACCTTACAATTCGATGTTTGTTTACTGGCTTCATATAATTCAGAAAACACAAGTTTTCTGGAAGCCTCCTGTTCATATCTCTCATCAAAAGGTGCTATTCGATAATGTCTATTTAGCATACTCCCAGCTAATCCGAGTGAACATTCCAATATCCATCCTACATTCATTCGTGAGGGTACCCCTAATGGGTTGAAGACCATATCAACGTGTCTTCCATCTTACAGTGAAATATGCTTTAAGGTAGACTTAGCCTATTTAGAAGTAGATAAAATGAATTTTAAATAAGTCAGGAAGTCAGATTCAAACTTGCAAAATTTTTCGTAGGCCAAACTGAAGCCTATCAAAATCTGTCTGTCCTATTCTCACTCCTAACTAGTAACATAATTCAATGCGAGATACAATGAGAATTAAAAATCAATAATCAATAATCAAACTATCTCATGTTTATGCAAAATTCTTATACATCAATGATTCTTATATATATTAGTTTCATATCTATTGGTGTAATATCATTATCTGTAGTTAATTTTTTATAAAACAATTAAATAAATTTTGCAAAATGACTATTATGCTCATAAAATTAAGGAAATGATGAATTTTAAGAAGGACTATTATGAAATTTTGCTAGACTTCAACTTTTATATATTGTTAGTAGATAAAACAATTAAATAAATTTTGCAAAATGACTATTATGCTCATAAAATTAAGGAAATGATGAATTTTAAGAAGGGCTATTATGAAATTTTGCTAGACTTCAACTTTTATATATTGTTAGTAGATTAGTAGACAAATAGCAAATCATTTTAATTATATATAGGATAAAATTTAAAAATTACTATTATATTTTTCTATAGTATTAGTCAAACAAACACCTTAATATTATTTTGTTTTATACAAAAAAAAAACAAGGTTTTAGTTGAAATTTAAAACACATTATTTATGATTTATTTGTGGATTTTACAAAATAATCACTTGTGTTTTTTTTCTTTAAAAAATTACACGGTTTTGAAAAGGTTAAATTTTTATTTACCTTAAAGTTTGTTTAGATATCCGTACTTTGTAGAAAAAACCTTTTGAAATTTATTTTTTAAAAAATAAATAAATATAATGATATGATTAAAATTTATTTAATGGATGATTGGTACATACTCAACTAAGACAAAATTTAATCCTTATAAATAAGGATTTAAAACGTATAAAAAAAATTCGTTTTAAAAAACGTATAAATAAATCACAAAATTGAAGTTAAGGCAATGTTTGTTTATAACGACACATATATAATATTGTCAAAAAAACGACACATATATATTGTTAATAATAATATTTATGTGGACACCGTTTTTTTTAGATGTAGGCAGTTTGTTTATTTCCTAACAACAAATAATATGATACAACAATTGACTTTCTTTGAGGAAAAAAAAAAAAACTAAGTGACTTGTTTTATAGGTTGTAACTCATCAATCTCAACCATTAGATTATAACACTTCATATTCACCACCTATTGTTCACTTCACCACCACGGTGAAACTGTTTTGCTTGACCATGCTAAGTGTAGCCTTTGATTGATATCATAGAGATTCAAAATAGTTTTAAGTTGATTTAACACAAATCTCTCTTTTATGTGGAAATGGGACAATGCATAGTAAAGCAAAAGTAGTGTCCATCATAAACCATCAATGAATCGAAAGTATAGAAATTAAGGACCACTCTCAAAGTGGTTAACCGTACAACATTTCCATGTTGTATATATGTCATTGAATTGAATCCGAATAATCCTTCCCATGCTTATAAAACTTTAAACCACACAATGGCAGAATCATCACCTTCCAAACAAAACTCCACCATCGATCCCTATGAATTCCTCGAAATCAAGCTCAACCCTGACGGTTCCCTCACAAGAAATGACAACGTCCCCACCGTGCCACCATCCTCCGATCCTAATCAAACTGTTCTATCTAAAGATATTATCCTAAACACAGCCACAAACACCTCCATTCGCATCTTCCTCCCAAACCATCCACCGCCTTCTTCCGCGGCTAAGCTTCCTCTCATTCTCTACTTCCATGGTGGTGGTTTCTTCCGCTACCATCCTTCCTCCATCTCCTTCCACCAATGTTGTTCCACCTTCGCCGCCCAAATACCGATTGTTGTAGCCTCAGTTGATCACCGTCTCACGCCAGAGCATCGTCTCCCTGCTGCCTATGATGACGCTGTTGATTCACTGCTCTGGCTCAGAGCCCAAGCGCAAAATCCAAGTGTCTCTGATCCATGGATTAGAGACAACGTGGACTTTGATAACTGCTTCTTGATGGGAAGTAGTGCAGGTGGTAACATAGCGTATTTCGCAGGTCTACGTGCTCTTGACCTCGATCTCTCTCCTCTTAAGATCCAAGGGCTTATAATGAATGCTCCATTTTTTGGTGGGGTCCTGAGGACAGAATCCGAGCTTCGTTTCATTAACGATTATATACTACCCTTATCAGCAAGTGATCTTATGTGGGCTCTATCTTTGCCTGAGGGCAAAGATCGGGATCACGTGTATTGTAATCCAAAAATTTCAGATGTGATATACGGTGAGAAGATCGGACGGCTGCCGAGGTGCTTTGTTAATGGCTACGGTGGGGATCCCTTGGTGGATAGGCAAAAGGAGCTAGTGAAGATTTTGGAGGCACGTGGGGTGCACGTGGAGTCTGTTTTTTGTGAGGATGGGTTTCATGCTGTGGAACTCTTTGATCCTGCTAAGGCACAAGCATTAATTGAGTACGTTAAGAAATTTATTTACTCGGTTGATACTTAGTCCTCTATGTGACTCTTTGGGAGTGAATGTGTATGTGTTCATTTTCCTTCTAAGCAAATATTGAATAAATAAATACATTTATGAGCAATACATTGTTCTTATTTTCATAACAAGACATTACAATGTTATTTTTTAGAAAAAAGAAAAAATAAGAGCATGCAACAAAACAATTATTATAGAATAATAAGATCCAAACAAGATTGCAAAAAAAAAAAAAAAAAAAGATCCAAACAAGATTGCAACCTAAAACAAACACATGCAACATGCCCATATATATTATTAAAAATAAAAAAGAGAAAAGATTGGGAGACATAAAGCAAAGCTCAATGAAACAAAAAGAAACTTTTTTCAAAGAGAATGATATTTTGAACAAGTGTTATAATCATTGCAGGATGGGCTAGTCATTATTGCCTGTGTTGTTTAACCCAAGTTTTCATTTGTATAGTGTATGTTTTGAATATTCACATCAATATTTTCAGGATTTTTACATATCTTAGATCAGATAATCTGATTTTGTTTTCTAAGAGCTTTTAATAACCATAAGGGACAAAAGTAGCTTTCTTAATGGAGAGGGGGCAAAAGCCATGATCCCACCATCGGCCACAAGGGAATGATATCCTTCTAGGACAAGTGACCAACTAGAATAGCATATAAGAGACGTGAGGATTAAGTTTAAGACCTTAAATGGTAATTTTTTTTATAAAATTTGTGTAATCAGTGGAAATTGAAAACTTCGACATTTTAAAAGAATAATTACATTTTTTGAACGGCAAAAAGAAGAATAATTACTTAATAGAGCATGCTTAGAAAGTGCTCCGGAAACACTCGTTAACAAAATCCTTATTATATTATTACAGCGTTTCATTGTAAATGTGGGTGTTTTTTTTATTGCATAATTAATTCCATCTGATCTCAAATAAAACATATGACATATCACATAAGTCCTAGCTCAACTAGTAAAAATGTCGAAATTATTAAGCTGAACATCATGATCAGGGTTTAAATTAAACCCCGACATCTTCACTTTGTATGTGTGAGCTTATGATGGTGTTGTCATTTCTTCTATGTTAAAAAAAGCATATGACATAATATGCATCCTTTATTTTGGGTACATTACGAAGCATCCTTTAGATTCGCTCAAAGGGAAACCATAGCACACATAAACAAATTAGTGAGTAGTGATTTTGATAGTTATATACTCTTTTTTGTTTTTAATCAACAAAAATGTATATTAAGAAATGAATAACGGGTGTCCCAACTCAAACAATAAACACAAACAAGAGTTGACCTAGACTATTTTCTTGACACTAAATTTAATTGAATTATGTATACTGCCCTTCATTGAGACTTTATAAGCACAATCTGAGTGCACTTAGCCCCATGCTTAAGTAACCTACGCTGCACCAAACTTACATTAATAATCCAGACTAAGAGAAATACAAAGATATTAAGTGCTAAATTCCAATTAATCATGACAAAAACTCAAAGTATAATAAACTCCCTTGCAATATTTATAACCGCACTAGCTCTAGTAGGGTCAACCATATCAATATTGTGGAACCCCACAGGATCAAACCTAGCTTCAACCTGGACCCCACATTTGACCAACATGGTCACAAATTCTTGTTGTCGATCAACCATGATGTCTCCACCATACCCAATAACAAGACACCTCCCTAATTTCTTGACATTTTCCAAATGTGGCCCTTTTGCCATTGGATTGCAATACCTATGGTCACGATTTGTCCCCGTAGGTAAAGCCATAGCCCACATCATGTCCAACACTGGTAAGGGCAAAGTCTGGTCCGTTGCAAACCTTTTGGAAGAAAAGAAAGAAAAAAACAAAGTAATGTGACTCATGCAAAATAAAATTTAATAATAACGTGACCACATGATAATGAGTAATTTTGTCTTGATTCAAAGAGATTAAGGTGGTTGAGAGTCTTGTTGATCCAATGTTTGGTTTGGCTTTAAAATTTCAAACATCTATAAGGTGGTTTCTAATACAATAAGAGGAAGAAATTTTCAAACCTCTATAAAACTAAAATGAAATTCTTCATAACTGAATATAATCAAGAGAAATCAAGAGACAAAAGAGGTGCAAATATTTTTAAAAAAATAAATGATGATGCCTATGTTTGGTTGTGCAGTGCCATTTCCACATCAAGTCAAAATCATAGCAGGAACTTACGTGTTAGCAGTGAAGCTACATATAATAGCTTTTTTAAATCATGACAATTTTTGCCTTGAGACACGAGAAAACTTGTTCCACCGCACATCCAAACAAGTCAAGATATATTTTTTCATAACCAAAGAGATATGTGTTATTCTCAAATTTATTTAAGAGAATGATCATTGATCAATTTTTTTTTTTAAGAGAATGATAAAATTATGAACCTTATTTCCGAGGCCGTCCTTTTCTCTCCAGAAAACATAGGTTGATTCATAACAAGGCCACTAATCCTTAGAGGCTCTAAGTCCATATCTCCAATCTGCATGGCCGTATTGAACACAATGTTTGCACCACAACCACATCCATAAAGATAACACCTCGATGGGTCACCATAGTCTCTCAACCATTGCTCTCCATCAGGATTCGTCATTTGATTTTTCACCCACAAAATAGCATCTCGAGCATCTTGATATTGTCCGGGTAACCTAGTCTCTGGCGCCCAACGAAAGGCGACAGAGACAACAATACTAGGAATGTCAGAAGCAAGATTCGAACATTTTTTATGGGTACCAGCATCAGCCGGGCTTAGGATGACCCAACCACCATTATGAAAGTAAATCAATATCGGTAAACGCGCCACGGTATTGTCGTTTGATGGTAGTTTTGTTGGCCTGAAAATTCGAACCCATATTTTTTTCTCATCATCAATTGTTATGTCTTTGGACACTGTAGAACCCCCCGGTGAAGGTTCGGGGTTCGCGTCGGTTGAGGGTGTCTTGTAGGCACGGTGGAGAGTTCCGTCAGGATTGAAACTCAATCCAAAGTGGTTATATGGATCAAATTTTGACATTATTTTTGGTTTTGTTCTTGAAGGATGATGATGGAAGAATGAAGCACGATACAATAGTGATAGTGAATTTTGATTTAGCGGTTGATAACATATGTAGAATGCAGTGTGGGTCGGTTAATTGATTTTCTAAAATTGAGAAATTTGTGGATCAAAGTGGAAATTCTCTTGGCTTTGTGTGGAAGGTTAGTAGGTGGAGTAGTTTAGCCTAACATGTGTAATATTTTGCACCACGTGAATTTATGTTGCCGTGCTAATGTTTATTTTGAGAGGATGTTGCGGTGCTAATGTTTCACGAAAAGTTGAAATCTAGTTAACACTTTTATAATTTAAAGTTTTGTTGGTATTGTTAGTGTTGAATGAGTTTACTCTCCAAATGGAGCTCACACTTAAATATTAGGAAAAATAAAATAAAATAAAGGTTTCTTTATGGAAATGGCCTATGAATGAGATGAAAAGATATATTAAAAGGATTTTACGGTATATTTGCAAAATTAAAGTGCCAAGTTTATGTGGTGTTTAAATGAGCTAAATGAGTTTTTTTTTTTTTTTTTTTAACAGCAACATTTATTAATAACAAGATTTACACAAGACGAACAGAGACCGACAACACAGAAACTACATCAAAAAGCGCAGTATATAGGTGGAACACCTAAAGTAAAAAAAACGGCGCCGTATATAGGTGGAACACCTAAAGTAAAAAAAAAGTACCCCGTACAACATAAGTACCAGGACAGACACAACTCCACCAAAGGCTAACATCAACACCAATAAAAACAAAACTCCAAACCCAAATGCAAAGACAACACCAAAAACACCCCGTGAAACCCCCACATACCAAATAATATGCTAAAGCTTTCAACTCCATCGTGAATGACCACAAAATCAAATTCCACACATCTATCCCACGCTACTCACACGAAACCCCTCCAAAAAACCATCAACACCATCATACATGCTAAAAACCTCTAACTACAGCTCCTCATTTTTTCATCACCACCAACAGAGTTCAATTAAGCACCCGATAATGATTTGTTGCTTCAAACATGCAGATTCGACCACCACTCAACTTCTGGTCTGTCGAAGAAGACACCAAAATAAGCCTAAAAAGATTTGAGTCAAAAAATTGGCTCTCGATCTCGGATCAAAAGTAACCGGCCCACCAGACTCCCGACACAAATCACTAAGGCACCCCTCAACTCTCGAACCACCGGCCCACCAGATTCCCGAGACAAATCACTAAGGCACCCCTCAACTCTCGAACCACCAGAGTAGACACCTTAGTCTGCCCAAAAACTTGAAAACTAAACTCTAACTTCCGATCTTAAAGTAAAAGCGATTGGCCCGTCATTATCCAGATGACAAATTCCTAAGACAGTGAAAAGGTGGAACAGTAGCGCAAATCAAACCAACTTGAAAATAAACCAATCAAAACAAGCCACAAAATCAACACGAAAAACACCCAAAACCAACATGAGTAAGCGTCGACATTGATGGACATAGATTTGAGATCATCACAAGCAGACAACAGAAGCAAGAAATCAGCCATGTGAACCGCAATGTTGTTGAAGAGAAAAAGCAATTGCAACACTACTCTCTACATCACCACCAGTTAAACATCACAAAGACAACACCAGTCCCTACAAACATCTCCCATATTGCCTCCAAAACACCACCACCCCAACACCAATGACCCCAAAACGCCTAGGATTGAAACTCAAAACACCCATAACCACCATTAACCACCACGAGCACAATTTCTGTGCCACCATTGGAACCACCTCTAAATCACCATGAAGCACCACAACAACACCACCAAAGATCCACAAAAATGAAAAAACACACGCGAACAACCCCGAACCAACAACAAGCTACTTACTGTACTGTCTTTCTGCGTGAAGGAGAGAAGCCACCAACCACCTAGAGACTGGATCCACCACAACTGCACGATCCTTTGCAGACCATAAGAACGTCGCTGACCAAAAACCGATGACGATGGGGAGGTTAGGAAAACGTACAGAACCTTTGACGACCATAAAGAAGGAATAATGACCAAAACCAGCATAAAGGTAACTAGATCTAGCTACCCTCGTCGAATAAAACACTGATCTATGAAGGACCAAACCTCACAAATTATCAAAAGATCTTCAAACACCCAAAAGAAACAGAACTGTGGCGGCGCTGGTTGAAGA
The DNA here is from genome assembly GCF_051527215.1 of Medicago sativa. Lineage (NCBI taxonomy): Eukaryota > Viridiplantae > Streptophyta > Magnoliopsida > Fabales > Fabaceae > Medicago > Medicago sativa. The sequence continues at coordinate 27,786,820 of NC_140756.1, read as the reverse complement.
ACCAACGCCGGCGGTCAAGAGGTGGTAACGCCGGCAACGTTGGATGCCGGAAGTAGAACCACCTACTTCAACGGGAAGTAACGTGGTGCGGAGGAAGAAGCTCCTCGTCGCAACACCCACGTTGCAGTCTACATCTTGGAGGGATAGGATTTAGATAAGATAGGAAAGGAGACGGCATGAAAGATTTCTAGAGAGAAGTCAGAGCAAAGAGTTTTGGAGAGAGAGAGAGAGAGTGAGAGAGAGAGAGAGAGAGAGAGAGAGAGAGAGAGAGAGAGAGAGACTATTGGTAATTAGCTAAATGGGCTATTATTCAATAAAGCTTATTTAACATTTTTTAACACATTAAATAACTTCATAAAAAAATTAACTAAATATTATTTGATGTTATATACCAAAAGTCTTTTTTTTTTTTTTAGCAAATATACCAAAAGTCTTACCACAATAACATTTGAACATTTTAGAGTTAATTATTAGTAGTAATTAATATAGAACTATCTTGGGGCTAACAGGTTCATCAGATCGGTTTTATGGGTTAAGCAATATTGGCTTATTAAAAAAAAAAATTCCTAATTCCCTCTTTTTTTTCTTCTTCTATAATGCTTTTACAGTCATTGATACCGCTTTTGTGAATGAATGATTTAAACACAGATTCGGAATCACACAGATTCACTAAGGTTGATGCATAGATACTAAAAGAAAAAAAATTAAAAAGAAATCTTGAAAGGAAAGGTTGAAGTTTTTTATGCAACAAAAAAAAAGATGGTTTATAAGTGATAAAGCTGGACCCTATCATAAGATGGAAGTTGGTAAACTTGAATAAGTGTTGTGAAAGTGACTCAAAATTGGAGTTTGGAGGCCAAAATTGATGTTTGCTGAAAGTACAAATCGGTGGCCGATTTGGAAAATCGGTGGCCGATTTTGGCTGCCTTTTGGGAGGCTTTCTGTTCGGGAAAAATCGGTGGCCGATTTGGAAAATCGGTGGCCGATTTCGCGTGCTGTTATTTTTCAGAAACGTATTTTTGGGCCAGATTTGTTACAATTTTATGGGAGTTTCTTTTACTATAAATATAGGCCTTGTATCAGACTATTTTGAGAGATAGAGGGGGCTGAAACAAGGGTTTAGAAATCAAACTAGGGTTTGTATAGAGTTTGTCTCTTGGCAACAAACTAGGGTTTGAAGGTTGATTCACCTTGGGAAACACTATTAGGATTGAGTCTCTTGGTTACGGGAAGAGGCTGGGATTTGGGTAGAATTAGGCGGGAGACTTATTCTTGTAACCCATTGAAATCTCTTTTGTAACGTTACTCATCATATAGTGGAACGGAGGGCTGCTCTCTCCCCCAGACTAGGTCAATTTGGACCGAACTGGGTAAACAGATTCTTTTGTGTTCTCTCTGCTTTTCTCTCGCTGTTTTTTCTACTTTTGCTTGTTTAATTGCAATTCACTTTGATATTGGTTGCTTAATTATCCCTTGCTCCACACATCAAGTTGTTATTGGTGTGAGTTTTTCTCATCGAATTCGCAACAATTGGCGCCCACCGTGGGGCAAAGGTCAAAGGATAATCAAGTATCATGGGTTCAAAGTGGGATATTGAGAAGTTTACCGGCGATAACGATTTTGGGTTATGGAAGGTAAAGATGGAAGCGGTGTTAATACAACAGAAGTGTGAGAAAGCTTTGAAGGGTGAAGGTTCGTTACCGGTCACCATGACACGAGCGGAGAAGACCGAGATGGTGGACAAGGCCAGGAGTGCCATTGTCTTGTGCCTCGGAGATAAAGTTTTGAGAGAAGTAGCAAAGGAACCAACCGCGGCATCGATGTGGGCAAAGTTGGAATCTTTGTATATGACAAAGTCTTTGGCTCATCGGCAATTCCTAAAGCAACAACTCTACTCATTCAAGATGGTGGAGTCAAAGGCCATCATGGAGCAACTTACGGAGTTCAACAAAATCCTTGATGACTTGGAGAATATTGAGGTGAATCTTGAGGATGAAGATAAAGCTATACTCTTGTTGTGTGCTCTACCTAGATCTTTTGAATCGTTTAAAGATACCATGCTCTATGGAAAAGAAGGCACTGTTACCTTGGAAGAAGTTCAAGCAGCTTTGAGAACCAAGGAGTTGACTAAGTCGAAGGACTTGAGAGTTGATGAAAACGGGGAAGGCCTAAGTGTTTCAAGAGGGAATGGTGGAGGTAGAGGTAACCGGGGAAAGAGTAGTAACAAGACAAAGTTTAAATGCTTTAAGTGTAACAAGATGGGTCACTTCAAGAAGGATTGTCCGGAGATTGGTAATTCCGTACAAATTGTCTCTGAGGGTTATGAGGATGCAGGTGCTTTGATGGTGTGCTGTTTAGAGGATGAAGGTGATGTTTCTCACCTTGGGGGTGATGCCTGGTAGAGCGGTGATCGTCTGGAGAGACGTTAAACACTCAACATCAGCCTGGAGAGGCGGTGGTAAGAATACTCATGATCTACCGGTTGAGGTGGAGGTTCAAGGAAGACATAGTGGGATGTACTCATTTGCTAGTTGAGAGGTTGGAAGCTCAGCCTTAGGTGGAGTTGAACACACCGGGAGTGGTACGACTATGGAGGACCTTGGGTGCTATGCTCTAGTGGTGAGCAAGGGTTTTCTTCATGAAGACGGAAGGCATTCCGGAGGTTGAAGAATGTATAGCACGGCTTGTGTAATTACCCTAAAAGTCCAAGGGTGATTGGATGCAAGGTGATCTTCAAGGAAGCGGGAGATGTCTCGTATTGAAGAGGTATGGTGTAGTCTTGTAGAACTACCTGAAATTCCTAGTGTAGTTTGGATACAAGGATCTTCGAGAAGGCGGAAGACATTCCGATGGCTGAAGAGGTTAAGGTGTGTACTTGTGGAACTACCTAAAATTCCTTGAGTAGTTTGGACACAAGGATCTTCAAAGGGGCGGAAGGCATTCCGATGATTGAAGAGATTAAGGTGTAAACTTGTGGAGCTACTCGGCGTAGTGGGAAGCAAGGGAAAGAGCAGCAAGGTGTTGATGTTAAATGGGCATCATCACTAATTTGGAGTCAAGGTGGAGATTGTTGTGAAAGTGACTCAAAATTGGAGTTTGGAGGCCAAAATTGATGTTTGCTGAAAGTACAAATCGGTGGCCGATTTGGAAAATCGGTGGCCGATTTTGGCTGCCTTTTGGGAGGCTTTCTGTTCGGGAAAAATCGGTGGCCGATTTCGCGTGCTGTTATTTTTCAGAAACGTATTTTTGGGCCAGATTTGTTACAATTTTATGGGAGTTTCTTTTACTATAAATATAGGCCTTGTATCAGACTATTTTGAGAGATAGAGGGGGCTGAAACAAGGGTTTAGAAATCAAACTAGGGTTTGTATAGAGTTTGTCTCTTGGCAACAAACTAGGGTTTGAAGGTTGATTCACCTTGGGAAACACTATTAGGATTGAGTCTCTTGGTTACGGGAAGAGGCTGGGATTTGGGTAGAATTAGGCGGGAGACTTATTCTTGTAACCCATTGAAATCTCTTTTGTAACGTTACTCATCATATAGTGGAACGGAGGGCTGCTCTCTCCCCCAGACTAGGTCAATTTGGACCGAACTGGGTAAACAGATTCTTTTGTGTTCTCTCTGCTTTTCTCTCGCTGTTTTTTCTACTTTTGCTTGTTTAATTGCAATTCACTTTGATATTGGTTGCTTAATTATCCCTTGCTCCACACATCAAGTTGTTATTGGTGTGAGTTTTTCATCGAATTCGCAACAATAAGGTTGCGCCAAACCAAAATATTCATGTTTTTATTTTCCCTTTTTTTTATTAAATTTTTTGGATAAAAAAAATAATGCTAATAAGAATTTCATGGTACTTTTATAATGGTTTTCAAAAAATAAAAATAAATAAGATCAGACTCGTTTAATCTACGACCCGTATAAGGTCAGACTCAGATAGTAATTCTAGAGCTAATATTTAAATAACGTTTTTTGATCCAGTCCAATAAAGCCTGAAGTCTCATGTAGTCCTTTTTAATACCTCTATTTTTTTGTTGTTGTTGAAAGACCCTCTAATAAAATGTTTGATTGCTCATATTTCAAGATTCAAATCCATTACTTCAATAAATAATAATTTCAAGTCCATTAAAATCAAGATACAAAATATACAAATTAAAATAGGGACTTGCTAACCGGTGTCGGTAAGACACTAGTTAAGGAAACAAAAAATAGTAAGTTTGCATTGAATTCAACCATTTTTTAACTTTTAAAAAATCAAATCTATTACTTTTCACCATTTCCCAATACAATACTCTCCATTTCTAAATATCTGTCTTCTTAACCAATACGTACTATTTAAGAACACTTTTTAGCATTTTATATTCGAATAATATACATGGGATAATACTAACAAAACCGCTCAAAACTTTTTAGCATTTTCTATTCAAATAATATACATGGGGATAATACTAACAAAACCGCTCAAAAAAAGGATGATACCGAAAACAGAAAACTAACTAACGAAATACACTCCTAAAATCTTGATGCAGTCCAACTTTTTGTCCTATATATACATACTAGTACCACCTTAGTTTTTCTCACACAAACTTCACTTCCAAGTTTTTTCAATCATCTCTCCCCCCACTCACTCAAACCCCAAAACTACTCACTATCACCTCATTCCCACTGCCATGAACGGCAGTGGAAGCAACTTCCTTTCGCCGCAACTCAACGGCGGCGATTTCCTTCTATCTCTTCTTCAAAAACCCCGTAATCTTGAACCCTCTCAATCTCCAACCACTCAAGAATCTGCCACCATCGATCCTGCAATCGCCATGTTGGGTCCCGCAATTCCAACCGACGGTCACGATCTTTCCAACTTTCACCCTCGTCATCTTCAAGATCAACTTCCACCAACTAACGGTGTTTCTCTCGCTGAATATCTAAGAAGATTAGGGTTTCCAATTGAAAGCAGCAACAACAACAACAGTTTTGTTCAGGAACAACAACAGGAATTGAAGTTGCAGTTTGGGTCTTTACCAACAGTTTCTTATGCTACTACTTCCCATGAAGTTTCTTCAAACACTTTCTTAGGGTTTGATGGTAGAGGCAACGCAGGTCATGAGTTGTTGGCGTTGTTGCAGAACAGTTAGCTGATTCCTTGTTTCTTGAGGATGAGCTTGATGATAAGAGTAGATTAATGCTTAAATCTTTGTTGATATACATGGATTTGTCAATCGTAGTTTGAGAATTAGGTTTTATAGTAGATTTCAATTTCATTCAACTATTTGCCTTTGAAGTACTTGTTATTTTTAATGTTAAATTGCAATTTTTTTTAGGAGAATATGCATTATTTTATTGAATTATATTAATCTTTTAAGAAATAATTAAATTCTATATAGATTAATTTGGGATTAAAGATTAAACCAATATGCCTGATGGTATTGGCTTGGGTCTTGGGAGTGTGCTCCTCCGCAAGGTCTCAGGTTCGATTCTCTCCGGTGCCAATTTGGGTGGACTATTTAGCTTCTTCAAAAAAAAAAAAAACCAATATGCCTGAAACAAATAGACATAGACATGCATAAATATCGAGATTTTGATTCTTCAATCCTTAAGCCAAATATCGAGATTTTGATTCTTCAATCCTTAAGCCAATAATTAATTTTTTGAAACAAACATCTTTTATCTTATGTTTTTTTCTCCTCTCACTTACTCGTCTTTTATCTCCCTTTTGTTTATGTGATTTTTCTCAAGTAAACAACAAAATTAGTTGCCAACTTTTTAAAGCATAACAAAATAGGTTCATGAGATTGTAAATATTTCAAAAAGATTCTATTTATGACTCTATTAAAGTGTGAAATTTGTCCCTAAATATAATCACTTATTATCAATTATGTCCCAATATTTTAAGAGTCAAGATCCTCTTCATTTATTAATTTCTCCGTTTCTTCAATTTGAAGAGATAAAAATAAGAAGTTTGAAAATAATTAATAGTAGTGGAACCCACTTAGTGGTAGGACCCACTATATACTTTTTTGTATCTATCTCTCACCAAATGACATTATCCATTTACTTTTAGCAAATGAAGATGATTTTAACTCATATTTGAATTGCTTATTATCCATTTGGTCCATTTTTTTTGAGAGATTTGGTCCATTTATTTAACCACTCACTATAAATTTAGCCCTAACTAAAAAAAAATAAAATTTAACCCTAACATTACTTTTAGAACAATTAGTATATGAGTACATTTAAACTTGGTCAATGACATTTTTGAAATACTTTTAAAAAAATAACATTTTTAAAATATTCATAATCTCATAGACCTATTTGAGGTCATCCTACAAAACGAGGAACAAATTAGTAATTTACTCAATTTTTCTCAAATTGGATACCAAGAAATTAGAGGGTTTAATGAAAAAAGATTGAAAACCTTGAGCAGAAGGACCACATATTAACAGCATCCTCTTCTATCATTGATTCACCGCATAACATTAACACACAAAAAATACGAAGCATGACAAAAAGAAGAAATCAGAGGGGGATGTCGAGAGTGTCATACAATATTACTACTTTATTGCTAGAACACTTGCCATTTTTCACCACAATTGCACCATAGGAAACAACCTTTTGTTATTCAAATTACAACCATAGGAAATATATCAGATTACAATGTTGAGGAGTGTGTATAGAGAAACTAAAGTAGAATAAACCTTCTATGTTTGAATTGTAGATTATTGAATCCCTTAACTCATGGGTCTATTTTACCAAATTGTAAATTGTTGAATTATGTCCAATCAACTCCTCTTTCTTAAGATATGGATGATGTGTTCTCCTACCCATTGCAAAATAAGTTTTGTCTCCGATGTTTATAGAGCATGATTGTCAAACTCGCGAGTCTATACGAGTTTGTGAGTCTAGAAGTAAAAAACGAGTAGACTCGCATATATAATCGTTTTTGTGGTAGATTCAGTAGACTCATATAGACTTGCGAGTCTAGGACGAGTTTACCGAGTCCATGAACTTTTTTTATAAAGCAATTTTTTGTTGAAAAAAGCTCAAAATATGGCATAAACTCCAAATCAAACAAAAAATGTGAATAGAAAAAACATAGAAATTTATAAACCTAGAAACGAAAGGTTACTTCTTTTGAAGATATTAATTTTGATGATGAGTGGATAACCGAAGATGCTAATGAAGAGACTGTTATGCAAATGCAAAATCATGACAATGTTGAGCAAGCTGATGTTAATGTTAACAATTTGAGCTGATGTTGTTACTAATGATGTGGAAAGTGGTGGTCGTGGTGGCAATGTTGATTTAAATAGAAGCTCAAAGAATCCAAGTTCAGTTAATGATGAAGGTGTTTCATCCGAGGCACAATTTGATGATGATGATGATAATGTTGACAATGATGGTCAAGATGCTGGTGAGAATGATGGTGACTATAATGATGACAATGGTGGTGATGATTTTGATGATGAGAAAGATTTAATTGGAGCTTTGGATATTTGAAGACATTGTCATATATGTTTTTATGTTTTTTTTTTCTTTATGTAGTTGCCAATTGGGAATGAACTAGAGTAGTGCTAGCAACACTCTCTTTTCAACACTCTCCCAAACACTCATTTCCTTATTGGTTTAGATCAAGATGGGTCTCACACTTTAGAAATGGGTTCCACTTAAAATAGTGGGACATACATTAATTTCCTCCAATAAGAAACTTTTATAATGTTTTCAAAAAATAAAAATAAATAAGAACATACATGTTTAACCCATGACTAGCATAAGGTCACACTCAAATAGTAACTTTAGAGCTCATATTTAAATAAGGTTTTCTGATCCGATCCGATAAAGCCTGAAGCCTATTATTATTTTTGCTGAAAGAACCTCTAATAAAATGTTTGATTTCTCACATTTCACAAGATTCAAATCCATTACTTCAATAAATAATAAATAAATTCAAATCCATTAAAATCAAGATACAAAATATACGAATTAAAAAAAACGGATAAGATAAGGATGATACTAAAAAAGCGCTCAAAAAAAGGAAGATACCAAAAATATAAAACTAACATCAACGAAATGCACTCCTAAAAACTTGACTCGATACAAAATTTTCTGTCTTATAAATACTAGTACCACCTTAGTTTTTCTCTCACAAACTTCACTTCCAAGTTTTTCCAATCATCTCCAGGGGCGGATCCAGACTTTAGATACATGTGGAGCTAAAATTTCAAATAAATAATAATACAAACAATTTTTTTTAATCAACAAATATTATTACCTCATTGTTTGATATAATACGTTACAATGAAAATCATCTCATATCCATTTGTTGAAAATGAGATAAAATGACATTATTGCTAATTGTTAATAGAGCATCTCTTAACCACTGATTACTCATTTTATTACATAGGTTACTCTTCACAACTTTCATAACTGAAAAAACACGTTCAACACTTGCAGTTGCTACCGTGCGTGTGTACTATATGTGTTTTATCTACTAAAAATAAAAAATAGGGAAAAGCATGTGGAGCTATAGTCCCATATAGCTCCAACCTGCATCCGCCCCTGATCATCTCTCCCCCCACTCACTCAAACCCTAAAACCACCTACTGTCACCTCACTCCTCTGCCATGAACGGCGGTGGATGCAACTTTCCTTTGCCGCAACCCAACGTCGGCGATTTCCTTCTATCTCTTCTTCAAAAACCTCGCAATCTTGAACCCTCCCAATCTCCAACCACTCAAGAATCTGCCACCATTGATCCCGCAATCGCCATGATGGGTCCTGCAATCCCAACGGACGGTCACGATCTTTCGAACTTTCACCCTGGTCATATTCAAGATCATCTTCCACCAACTAACGGTGTTTCTCTTGCTGAATATCTAAGAAGATTAGGGTTTCCAATTGAAAGCAACAACAACAACAATAGCAGTTTTGTTCAAGAACAACAACATGAATTGAAGTTGCAGTTTGGATATTTACCAACAGTTTCTTATGCTACTACTTCCCATGAAGTTTCTTCAAACACTTTCTTAGGGTTTGGTGAAAATAGAAATGGTAGTGGCAACGCAGGTCATGAGTTGTTGGCGTTGTTGCAGAATAGTTAGCTGATTCGTTGACCAGCTTCATAATAAGAGTAGATTGATGCTTAAATATTTGTTGATATACATGGATTTGTCGATCGTAGTTTGAGAATTATGTTTTATAATAGATTTCAATTTCATTCAACTATTTGCCTTTGAAGTACTTGTTAGTTTTTATGTTAAAAAGCAGTATTTTTTTTTCAGTGATGCTATATGTCCCGAAGCACACTGTCCCGAAAATGTCCCGAATTGCTTTCAGCCGTTGGATATCCTCTTTAGTTGAAAAACACATGCTGAAAAAAAAGGAAAGAAGTGATAGCAAGGCTAATTTAACAAAGTCATGAATATCTCGGGATAAAAAAATTCGGGATACTCATCATTACCCTTTTTTTTTAGGGGAATATGAATATGCAGCATTTTTTTATTGAATAATTAATCTTTTAAGAAATAATTAAATTCCATATAGATTAATTTGCGATTAAAGTTAAGCCAATAGATATGCCTAGGGGTGGGAACAGGCCAGGCCGGGCCTATGGCCTAGCCTATTTAAAGCCTAGCTCGGCCCAGCTCGTTTATTAACAAGGCCAGGCTCAAGCTTTTTATAAAGCCTATTTAATTAAATAGTCCAGGCTAAGGCTTACAAAAAAGCCTATTAAGCCCGTCGGGCCGGCCTATTAAGCTTTTTATGTATAATATATCTTCCATTATTGATATTGTTGAAGTTTTTTTCTCATAAACTCAAGCCTTCATATGATTGGTTATTTAGTAGTAGATATATTTGTGTGATTAGACCTTTGTAAGATTTCATTATTTAGTAGCACATATATTCATGTGCTTTAGGCCTTCGTAAATTTTGGCCTATTTAGTAGTAGGTTTACATGTGTTGCTAGACTTTAGTGTAAAATAGGCTTTTAAATAGGCTTTCGGGCTTCATCAGGCCTTTAAATAGGTCAGGCCAGGCCTCGAAATTGAGCCTATGACGGGTAATAGGCCAGACTCAGGCCTATAATTTTTGAAGTAGGCCAGGCTTAGGCCTTACAAAGCCCGGCCCGGCCTAGCCTATTTCCACCCTTAGATATGCCTGAAACAAATAGACATAAACATAGTCATGCATAAATATCAAGATTTTGATGATATTCTTCAATCGTTAATCAAGACATGGAAATCAATCTAACGGTTGTTGTGGATTCGTCGTTTTGGTCTCGTAATATTTATCTTTTTTCCTGCACCAAATAATGCAAAAACAGCACAGTTAATTAAGAGTGTTCAAACCTAACCACAGTAAAACAATAAACCGAACCAATTCAAACCGAAACCTTCAAAAACCACATTTGATTTGGATCATTTTCTTACTCAATCGTATGATTTGATTGAGTTTGTTGTTTTTATTTTACCAATAGAACCGAACCACAACTTAAGAAAAATACTAATTAAACACGTGTCACATAGACCAATACTCATATAAACTCAATAGAAACTTTTATAAAATGACACATTTTTTCTTTTGTTAAGTTTTTTTGTTGCTTTTTATTTTATAAATGTATTTATGTGTTACTTGAATTTTTATAGAATGATCAAATCTTAGTATTTTGTATTTTTGACATAATAGTATTACTTTTGTCTTTTTTAATTTGGTTTATGTTGTTGGAAACATTGTTAGATGAAAATAAAATTGTATAGTTGGCTGAAATTTAAAACACCGCTAGAAACATTGCTGCAAATATGTTGTGTTTTAGTTTTTTAACTTGATTTTAATGTTGAAAACAAAAAATTTTAGGGTTAAATACATTTTTGACCCCCTAGCTTTCAAAAAGTTGCAATTTAAGCCCTATTAAAAAAACTAACAAATGTGCTCCCCTATGTTTAGCTTCTTTTGCGAGAAGTCAATTTTGACTAGGCTAATAAATTGACCTTAAGAGAAACATCCTTATTCTATATTGCAATAGAGTGCTCAGCTGTCAAGATGTTAACTGACGACATCATGTAATAAGCACATGTAACTTTGTATTTTTAGGAAACATGCAACTGTCAAAACCACCTGTTAGGAATAGTAGACTGCAAGTGCGAACCAATATTTGTTAAAATATCACTACACTCCCTAACCTGCTCTTCTTCCCAAAGCTAACAATCGACGTCTTCACTTCCACGCTTCACCTTTCTTTACCCATCCAAGAGAATACATTTCAGCCACCGTTGCCATTTTATTAACATCTAAATAAAAAGGCGACTAAATTGACTCTTCAACACCACCCCATCAGTCCACTGATCCCACCAAAATAAAGTCTGTGAACCATCTCCTACCTCACACCCAATATTATCACCAAACCACCGACGTCGTACTCCCACACTGATCCCTTCTTTAACACAAATCAAATTAGCCCACCAAACTGAGTTTAGTCTTCCCTTATCCGCGAGACATCCTCCTAACTCGCCATATCTAGCTACAAAAACTTTGTACCACAAACTACTAGTCTTAACCTTCATCCTCCAGCACCATTTACAAACTAACGCCAAATTAATTTCGCTCATCCTCCGAATCCTCGATCCTCCTTTCGGCTTATATTAGAACAAATAATATCCCAATTTATCCATGAATTTTACGTAACACCCCCCCCCCCCCGCTAAAGGAATAATTTAAAATAGATAGATTCAATAAAGGAGATGATACCCGAGGGAGCCTTGAAGAAGGAAATAAAGTTGACCAAAAGAGAAGACAAGACATACTTTAAAAGAACCAAATGACCACCTAAAGAGAGGTTTCTACTCTTCTAACTCGTTAACCTTGATTTAATACGATCAAGCAAAGGACAAAAAAAAATTAACTTGCTAGAGTCACCATCAATTGGTAGTCCCAGATAAATAAAGGGACTGGCGGCCCATTTTACAATTTAGGACAGAAGCTGCCTCTATTAACCAAGAATCATGGATGTTAACCAACTAGCATACTTTTATGAATATTCACCTTAAGGTCCATTGACGCCTCAAAGAGGAAGAAGTGAAGATTTTAGAGCTCTAATATTAGCCCAACTTTTTACACCAACTAAAAGAGTATCATCAGCGAATTCGAGGTTAGTGATGGAAACCATATTAGAGTTGCCCATCTTATAGCCCGTAAAAAGACCAGCCTCCATTAGTGCATTCATCATAATATTTAGGTCTTCAGCATCAATTAAAAATAGAAAAGGTGAAAGTGGGTCACCTTGTCTCAAACCACACTCAAATTTGAATTCACCTGTTGGACACCCATTTACAAGATTGAAGCTGAAGCCGTACTAATGCATTCGATAATCCACTTTCTCCACAAGGTAGAAAAATTCATTTTTCTCATGACTGCATCAAGGTAGTACCAATCTGCTGAATCAAAGGGCTTCTAAAAATTAACCTTGAAAAGAAGCAAGTCTTTTTTCAACCGCCTAACATCTTCCACGACCTCATTGGCAATTAGAATAAACAATTATGAGAAAAAACTATAAAAAAAGTTAAATATGTTTTTTGTCCTTACAAAATCATCAGTTTTCAAGTTTAATCCCTATAAATTTTTAATTGTACTTTTAGTTCTCCATTGTAAGAAGGGTTAATTATGTTTCTAGTCCCTATAAAATAGCGACCTTGTAAGTTTAGTCCCTACTTAATTTTAATAGCATTTTTAGTCTCTAATTTTGTTTTTCTGCACTGAGTATTAGTCCCTACTCAATTCAAATTTGTTTAATTTATGCTTAAACTCTTAAATTTTTGAACAATTTTTTGCAGACATGTTTAGAACATTACTAAAAGTTCGTCCGCAAAAAATTATCGCAAAATTTGATTTCTACATCCAGATTTTATTACTTTTTATCTTTAACTTTTGTCGTTTTAAAAAATTCATATTTAATTCATTTCATGTCAGAAAATTCTAAATTTTAGTAAACGAACCTTTCATAGTGTTCTAATCTTGTCTCAAAAAAATCGTTCAAAAATTTAAGAGTTTAAGGATAATTAATCAAACTTTGTTTTAGCAGGGACTAAAATTATAAGTAATTTTTTTTTATAGGGACTAAAAATGCTATTAAAATTAAGTAGGGACTAAACTTACAAGGTCGCTATTTTATAGGGACTAGAAACATAATTAACCCTTTGTAAGAATAATCCATATTTTGAAAACTTATTGCAAAAAATGAATTTTTTTATTCCTCTAAAATAGTCCCTATAAGTATAAAATACAAATAAGGACTAAAAGTTAATAAAATAATTCAGACACTAAACATAAAGGTATATAATTTTATAAGTACTAGATACATATTTAACCTAAAAAAAACCCATTTCCAATAAAAAACAAACAATAGAAATAAAATCTGCAGTTCCTTTTTATTTTTTTGGTACAAAAATCTGCAGTTCCTTAATGCAGAAGTATTTTTCTAGCTATTTCAATCAAAGAAAACGTACTATTTGATATCTTTTGATGTCACCATGCTGCTAACCGTGCCTCCTAAAACAGAAAATGAAATCATCAAATATCTCTACTTTTCCTTTGAATCCCAAAATGAGTAAAGTGTTTTAGTGTCCCCCACGATTGTCCTTTGATTTTAGAGAGAAATTCAGGGACCTTAGATATTGGAATATTCTTCTAGCATAAAACTGATGCATGACACGTTCACGAATCTAACTTTAATCAGTTTTTCTTTTTTCGTACAACAATAATAATATCTTCTTTTCTTTTTTCATAGTAATTTTTTCTACTCAAATTTTATTTTTTTTAATAGCAATATTAAATTTTGATTACTCACACTTCAAGATTCAAATCCATTAACATTAACAAAGATAAACTCCTCAAATCTCGATTCGATCCAAATTCCAAATTAAATCACTTTCCTTTCTTATGTGCTAAGTCTTCAATTTCAATTTAAAGTTCTCTCTCTTCTCTCACTCAAACTCCAACAACAACAACAACAACAACACTCACTGCCACCTCATCATCGCCGCCATGAACGGCGGTGGTGGAAGTAACTTCCCTCCGCCACAACCCAACGGCGGCGATTATCTCCTCTCTCTTCTTCAAAAACCCCGCCCTAACCCTCACTCCTCCCAATCCTCAACTCCTCAACAATCTCCCATCATCGATCCCGCCGTTGCCAAGATGGGACCCACTATCCCAACCAACGGTCACGATCATCCCAATCATCACCCTCATCACCACCACCAGCATCATCTGCATCAGCATCAGCACCCTCATCTTCCACCATGGTCCCACACACCTTCTCCTCATGTATTCGGGTTAACCCATAACCCGTTTCCACTTCAACGGGTACCAGAAACTCCTTACTCCAACTTCACCAACGCTAACAGTGCTTCACTCACTGAAGGTCTAAGAAGATTAGGGTTTCCAATTCAAAGTAGCAACAACAACAACAGTTTCATTCAGCAGCAACAGCAGCATCAACATCAACAACAGGAATTGAAGTTACAGTTTGGTTCTTTACCAACAGTTTCTTATGCTGCTGCTACTTCCCATGATGGTTCTACCAATGGATTTGTTGATAGGAATAAAATTGAAAAAAGAGGGGTTATTGGTGAACAAATTAGGGTTCCACCACCACCTGGATTTGGGAATAAGGATGAATTGGGTGGTGGTAAGAATGTGAGAGGCAATGTGGGTCATGAATTGAAGCTACCTGATCAGCTTGATCATCCTGGTCCACCTTCTGGGAGTAATCTTCGTTCCGGTTATGATGATGTTGATGCCGTTGGAGAACAGTTAGCTGATTCGTTGTTGCTTGAGGATGAGATAGAGGAGAAGAGTGGTAACTCGATCAAACGTCGTGGTCCCAAGGAGAAGGTTAATGCTTAAATATTTATTGAGTTTATTGAGTTTATGGATTTGTCAATCATTTTTAGATGGACATTGCTAAACTTTACGAAATTTATGCCCACAAAACGCAAGAACGGAAACGTGGCGTACGTCCCATCTGTTACACAATTATTACTTTAAATAATAGTATTGTGTTTTGAAGGATTGTCTTTCGTAAAAACTAGCATTACTGTTTCTAAATTTGTCAATCATATTTGAGAATTAAGTTTTATACTGATTTTCAATTTCTTTAAACTATTTGGAGTTACTTGTTATTTGTCGATATTGTCAATGTCAATACTACGGTTATGTTTTTGTTTTAGGGTCTGTTTGGGAGGGAGTTTTAGGAGGGGGAGGGAAGAGTTTGTTTTTCTTTTCTAAATTAAGCAAGCTATGAAATGTTTCTTAAAATGTGTTTGAATTTGAATTGTTATATGTTACACATGCATCGAAATGATGTGTTACCACATCATTTAATGTGGTTGAAATAAATGAGTTCTCATACTCATTAATTGACATGTCGTCACATTATTGGATGTATGTGTTATATAACTTCACATTGCTGGTGTATAAAAATTAAACTCTTGTTATATGATTATATATCATGATATTTTTTCAATATTTTTAAAATCTGAAATATATAGTTTGTCAAAAAAAATAAAATCTCAAATATTTATTAAAATATAGACCTAGCTCCCCAAAATCCTCCTCCCACACAGACCCTTAGATGTCAATAATCAAATTATGAAGTTCATATGGTGTTTATTTATCTAACTTCTTATAAATGAAATGGAATCTTAAAGTATGAAGGTTACTTATAGCATTTATTACCAGGATGGTAGATCTTCAGACTCAAGAGGAAATCAATTGCTAAGTCAGCGGGCAAGAACATTTAAAAGACAAATGATGTGCCGCAGGGACATAGATAGTTTTAGTGTTCCTTTCCTTTCAATATATGAGTCTCTAATACCACCAGAAGAAGAAAAACTGAAGCAGAATCAATTGTTAGGGTTATTGGAGAAGTTAGTTTGCAAGGAGTGGCCAATGGCTCGGCTTTATCTCTATGGATCATGTGCTAGTTCATTTGGTGTTTCTAAAAGTGACATTGATGTTTGCCTTGCTATACAAGACGCTGATGTGGACAAGTCTAAGATTATAATGAAATTGGCTGATATTTTGCAATCAGATAACCTGCAGAATGTTCAGGTGAGATCATTTCTATTCCCTCTTAAATTGCTTTCATATATATATTTTTGGTTTGCATTTATTTTCATATATACTTTTACTTGGATGCTGGAAGAATAATCTCTATTTGGTAGGCATTTATTATTCCACTGCCTTGTTTGGGTTTTTGTTAGCATGGTAGTTAAATCACGGTCTTACTTGTACCCTTTTTTAGTTTTATGACGGTTACTACCCCTAGCAATCTTAATCATGCTATGAAACTCGTTTTGGTGTGATTGTGTGGGATCATAGGCTAAGCTAGTAGAATCAATGGGATCATGCGATATACCTAGATGAAATATCTGGTTTTTAGCTTCACCCAAAAACCCTTTAAGCTAGTAGAATCAATGGGATCATGCGATCTACCTAGTTGAAATATCTGATTTTTAGCTTCACCCAAAACCCTGTTTGAGACCTGATTTCTTCAACTATGCAATACATCCCAACATCTTGTGGGCATTCTCTTTCTATCAAAGCATCAGCTCAACCATTCTTGTGGACTGGCGTCTCCCATCTCCTCTGGTGGTGATTTGTTTGTTCAAGTCCTTCAAATTATTTTTGCGGGTTCATGTACTTCGGTTTTGCTAGTTCAACATTCATCTGGTTTGAGTTCTCTGTTTAGTTTGAGTTATCTGCTACAAATTGATTTGCTGGTGCTTGGTTTCTCTGCTTCTGTATTATTTGCAGTTTCCAATTCTTTGGTACTGTTCATTTGAAGGCTGTCCCCTGTTTCTGTTTGCTGCACCGAATTTGTCTCCGAAAGGGGAAGGTCAAAAATGACTTACAGGTTATGATCTTTTGAGTTCCCTATTGATCTCAAGTAATTTCTCGATTTTAGTCATCTTGTTTGTTATTATCCGTTGTTCACTAAGTTTGCAATCTTCCTTTAACTATGTTCCTACATCTGGGATATAATATTCCAATGGTAAAATCAATTACTTTGCTATTCGAAGTAAGGAAAAGTTGATAACTTCAGATGCTGCAGAAGGTTGAAGATGGCAAAGGTGTGCAGGTTTGAAGAGTGTTTTCTTCCTGTTTTGCATAGAAGAAGAAATTTATTCGCTGAAAATCACGATATAGAATTTTTTAAAAAATAAAATAAAATAAGATTTGGAAGAATTAGAGTCATGGATAGGAAAAAAGATAAAATGTAAAGGGGTTGTTGGATGAAGAACTCTCTGAACTGCCTCTATCCTACCTCTCTATTTATATAAATACTGGAGGCTCATTATGAAGAACAAGCATTTATTGTCAAGCTCCATTGAATGACATACATCAACCAACTGATTACCACTGACTTTAGTTTATCAAAAATAAAAAATTACCATTGACTTTAGGGCCTGCATATCATTAAAATTTCACATGACCTTCCTAAAGTGGAGAATAAGATATGAATAATACTGAATGTAGCGAGAAAAGGCATTGCGAATGCCTCGCGATTTTCTTTCATTGGTTAGTCAACCCCCAAGACCCCATGTATTCCATAAACGGATGGTATGAGCTTTCACTTTCTTTAAAAATTGAACACGTCCGCATTCGCTGAATTTCATGAAGGAATACTTCGCAATGAATAGCAGTGCTCATAAGATATAATTGGAGAAGAAACTAGAAGATTACAAGAATCGTGGACACGATAAAAGAACATCCTGGAAATGAAGCTTGCCAACCTCTCTGCATACGCAATGAGGATATCCCTCTAACTCTGATGTATTCATTGTCTGTATTATTAAACCCTAGAAGACCACTTAATTTTGTATTTCTGTAGAAAAAACTATGGTAAAAATTGTCCTCTAGGAATCCGGTTTCTCTCCAAACAGAGTTCTTTTTGAAGGGAATATGGTATTATCATAATAGTTCTTTTTGGAAAAAAGTATAGGACATAGTGTGGTGTTTGTTTTTGCAGTATTCAATAGTTTATAGTGCGTGGCTTACATATAAAGGGTTGACCTCAGGAGTAGCACATAAGCTATTTCCCCACTGTTTAATGATTGCGACTGGTTTTCTCTATACCCTTTCTGTTACTTCCTGTTATTCTTTGAGTTTTTCCCTCTTTTTTTTTTTTTTTCTCTCTTCCATTTCTATTCATTTATTTGGTTATATATTTTGTCTGTTTTTCAGCCTTGAAAACTGAAAAGTAAAAACTGAAGCCTTTAAAATTGTTATCGTGTCCATCTATTATATACAGTGGATTATTATCTTTACACAGTGTATCCTTCATCTGATGATTGCTTTCTTTTCTAATTGTTTATTGTTCATTTGTCTGAATGAATGTTTATTTGTTCATTTCTGTCTGGAGGAATGTTTATTATTTTGCTAAACTTAGTTGTAGACTATTGTTGTTAAATGGTTTGTGCGCAATCCTAACAAATAGACACCTGTTGTGATATGTGCCTTTTCTTTTGGCTAGATGTTTAAACGCCTAGGGTGCCTCTATGAATAAGAAACAACTTAAATATGAATTAAATAAAAGAAACAGATAAAGATAAGGACAAAAGGAATGAAAAACGATAGGACGACCTTCAATAATTATTTTCATATATGCAAGAAAGAACGTGAAAAAGAATATTAGGATAGAAATGCAGTGGCATATGAAGAGTAGATAATTATTATCAGTCATTTGAAACCCATAAAATAAATGAAATGAAAGTGAAAAAAAAAAAAAATGGAAGATGATTAATAATAAATTGGGAATCTGAAATGAAGTACTAATGACTGACTTTTGATTTTTTATTGGTGGAAGTTTACTGCTTCTAGGCTATTCATAGAGATATTCATTTGAATTAATTAAATTGAAATGGAAATTTCTTCAGAATCTTTACTTTGAGATTGTTTACAGGCATTGACACGAGCAAGGGTTCCTATTGTAAAGCTCATGGATCCAGTTACAGGAATCTCTTGTGATATATGCATCAACAATCTTCTGGCTGTTGTAAATACAAAGCTTCTTCGAGATTATGCTAACATTGATCCAAGGTTACGGCAGCTGGCTTTTATCATTAAACATTGGGCGAAGTCAAGAGGAGTCAATGAAACTTACCATGGGACCTTATCTAGCTATGCGTAAGTTCTCTTCTAATGCTACTTGTATCGATTTTTTTTTTTGTTTGTAAAATGATGGACATGATTGAAGTGCGCATGAATGTGGTATACATTGTTACGTTGTAAAAGTAACCAGTGCAATTCTAATTTCAGGTATGTTTTGATGTGCATTCATTTTTTACAACAACGACGACCTGCTATCCTTCCATGTTTACAGGTGTGTAAATATTATAACCTTTCCACTGCCTCATTATTTGTGCTACGTATGTTTTAGAAGTATCCTTCATTTTGATCTGACCACCAACTATTGTTTCATTTCATTATAGAAAGTGAAAATCAAATTAACTAATTTTGTTGAGCTTCTTTTCATTTAGCACTTCTAATTTTGTGTTATATTAATCCCTAGAATTGTTTTTGAAAAGAACTTTTTAGTCATAGGATCAACTCTAAGGAAATCACTTACTACAACTATATATGAATCATGTATGCATGTAGGATTTGGAAATGGTAAAGTTTTAGCTCTTAGTTTTATATTTGGTGAAAGCTTTCATACTTACTACTGGCATGGGTAATATGACAATAATAGCATCTATGCAATACTTTTAAGCAAGCTAGGTTAATTCTTCCTCATTAATCATTTCACTTGAATAGTTTTTGTGCATAACGTACCTAACTCTGTAATGTAAATACATGAATGTATTGATTAAATGCTATTTCCTTGTATAGGGGATGAATCCAACATACTCTGTTAGGGTGGACAATGTTGATTGTGCGTTCTTTGACCAAGTTGAAAAACTTGGTCATTTTGGACGACATAACAAAGACACCATTGCTCATCTTGTGTGGGGCTTTTTTTATTATTGGGCATACTGTCATGATTATGCAAATTCCGTTATATCTGTACGCACAGGAAGCACAATCAGGTAAGAGAATTTAGTATTTATCATTTTTTATAATCACAACTCTCTCAACTTCCATTAGTTATTATTGGTTTTTTCTTATTGTTGTAGATGTCGGTTTTGTAACATGACTGGGTTTATAAGTTATCTACTGACCTGTTTAATTAAGTTCTTTTTTTATAGCGTAAGCACTTACCATGCACTCTTTGTAACAAAATATAAACAAAAAAGTATATGTATTTGACTCAAATTTGGACCAAATACATGTACTATTTTGCTTATATTTTGGTATGGAGGGAGTAATTGCTTATGTATAAACTATTTCTATAACAAAAGGTAAAATAAAGTCACACCGTTTCCATAAACTATCCTGGAGAGCTTTTGGAAATAAGCCATAAGCTGAAATAATTTATGGACATGTTATTATCCGAGCTTTCTCAAACAGCCTCACAAATGTCTAATGCCAGTAGATAAGTTAAAAAAGTCAATTTTAAAACTTAATTGCTAAGCTTCTTTAAAACTAACATATCTAACATTGTTGATAAATACTTTTCATTTTATTTAATATGCTCCTTTTGGTGTAGCAAGCGAGATAAGGATTGGACAAGAAGGATTGGTAATGATCGCCACTTGATATGTATAGAGGATCCTTTTGAAACATCTCATGATTTGGGTCGAGTGGTAGATAAACGCAGCATCAAAGTTCTCAGGGAAGAGTTTGAACGTGCTGCGGATATTATGCAGTACGATCCAAATCCATGTATTAAACTTTTTGAGCCTTATGTTTGTAATAGTAATTGACAAGTTGTTTTGAACCTAGACCTATAGATGAGTTACTTTGGCTTGTAAAGTTTCTTTTGCCCTACATTTGATATTAATTAACCTCATCTATGTTGATATGTGTATTTATCATGACCGTTTTAAGTTGCATTTCAATGTAAAGAACTGTTGGTGTTGATCTTTTATTTGAAAGCAATAATTTTATTGTACTGAACAAGAGTCTGAGTTACCAGTCATAAGATATGATTTTTGAAAATTGCCGTTGACACATTGCATAAGGCTGTGTCACACATGTAAAAGACGGTTTTGCCTCCTTGGCAGTTAACTGTCGAGGAATTCAAAATCCGTCTGCAGTTAACTGTCGAGGAAAACCTCGGTAGTTAACTGCCGAGAAAAACATTAATGCAGACAGCAGGTTTTGCATAAATGCTAAGCATTTCCAAGCCATTTAAAGGCCAGTTTTACCTGTAATTAAACCAGAGCATTTCCAAAGGCAATTCAAATCATACAACATTGAAACTCGGTCATAAACAAGAAAAATACAATATCTTTTACAATTGTCCATAATTAAGTCAAACCGACATTTGGTTCAAACTACACAAAAGTTTGAAATTCATCAAAACGGAACATAATGTCCATAATCAAACAACACATTACAACTCATTACACATCATTAAATTAAATCCCTACTTACATTCATTACAATTGCATATGGAACGAACATACATATATAATACATTATTTTCCACCATATTCTGAAACATAAATCCGACGTCGCTATCGTCTTTAATAAGTCAATGCATATAGCTTGCCGTTTTCCATGCGTATTCATCTCTATCTTCTCCTAGGTCTATGCATGTCATTTGGCCGAACAAGTGAAGTGTATATTGATTTTCACCAAGATGCTCAAAATAAGTGTTAAGTTGTGCCTTCAAATCATTAAGAGAGTCCGTCGACGTTATCATAACCTTAATCGTCTTTTTAAACGCAGAGTACCTAACACGCCCTTCAATTTTTGCAACCTCAGACATGTTTCACTTCACAAAAGCTTTAAGAAAAGAATCATAGATTAGAACAAATTTAAATGGAATGTAATAACGAATAAATCAAATGCGTAAACATTAATAAGCTATAAATAAGTATTGCACTAGTTTCAAGTAAATAAAAGTCATATTATCATATATATCAATATAAATTACATAATGTTACTTATATATTGGCCACAAAAAATTGACGTTACAATTTCGACCCCAAAATATACGTCGGTGTAATTTCTACCAAAAAAAAGGACTAACACCGACAAAAAAATCACTCGTTAAAGGGCAAGTGATTGGAGAAGATCAAGTGACATAGAATCTTCCTCATCTTCCGCAATAACTTCAAATTGTTGCTTTGGTTTTTCGGGAGCTTCCAACAAAATAGGCGCCGCTTTGTTCGACTCCTTTTGTGGTTTCGGCGGTTTGTTTCCACTTTCAATAGCCATGAGCTTTCGGAACAAGTCATGTTGATCCAAATACTCATCTTCCCAAGTTACCGCATCTTGTTTCTTGTGATTGTGCCACTCCGTAGATGATGGAGGTAGTGGACAACCATTCTTCAAGTAAATAAGCACAAAATGATTCGGAATTACCCCAAGGCACATGATGGGAGTTTTTTGCTTACCCGACGGTGGTGGCCCTCTTAGTGGGAAAAAAGATTCCGAGTTACCAACTTCAAGATTTGTCAACACGACCACACACCTTTTGTAAACATTAGCAACAATGTGTCCCATGTTCGGAAAAGTCAACCACTTATCAATAAGATGTGCACAACTTTTTGTATTTGCGGGAGGATGTAAGCCATTTAAAATGTAGTTATAACGATCCTCACCCGCAAATACTTCAACATAATCATCTCTATGATCTTTCAATTCTTGAATAAGATGTGTATGAATCATGCGATGATTTTGTTCGGTAAAGCCCATGAACTCGGCTATAGCCCGGAATCCACAATGTCCATCGCCAATAACATCCACCACTTTTTCGATAAATGGAAGCATGAAGCGTGGCATATAATCAATAGGCCTCATAACCGGGATAGCCTTAGGCTTTGGATACCGAGAAGGTGGTGGAAGTGGGGAAATTGGTGCTTTACCAAGACGAGCACCTTTTTTCCTTTTATATGATGATGTTGTTGGTGATGGCGACGGTTGACTTTCCGGATTTTGGGAATCAACAACCTCCCAAGAAGAAGGGATCCGACTAGTCGATGTAATTTTTCCTTTAGACCTCACAATGTCCACTTTTTTCTTGGCTCCATTGGTTGTTGCTTTTTGTGGTGGTGGAGACATCATGGTGGTTTCAGGAAATGCCAATTGCCGCAATGCCTCTTTGACTTCAAGCTTCATTTGGAAAGGGAGTTTCTTGAGACGTTCTACAATACCCTTCAACTCATCATCGACAGAAAAACCAACTTCATTACTTTCTTCGCCCATGCGTAACCTTTGCCAATGGTGGTGTATCTCATCCAATAAAATTGGCTTTTGTTCACGGAGTTTAGTAGCAATTTCGCATGCACATGGTAGGCCGTATGATGTCCTTTGAACACAACCACAAATTTCCTTGTCCATGCACAACGTTTCCCTATAACGTGACTCTTAGATAACAATGTTGTCCAAAGCATATCTAGACACATGACCACCTAAGCCGGAGTACAAAGTGACATCTTTGAATCTATGTTCCAACACGGTAACGCTCTGACCAAAGGTTGTTTGTATCGCAGTGAATTGAAGCAACAACATGTCATGTATTTTCTCCCAACAAGTACCCAAATCTTCCACACTATTGTCCAAATATTTCTTCACCAAAGCATGAGCCGATTCTACCCTATTGATGGATCTACAACCAAGATGCAACACACGGTCTGTCCATGCCCTCACTATTTTCTCCTTCACTTCATTCAAGGTGGTCATGGCATAGGCTAGGAAAGGTGGGAAATCACTACAATCATCTTGGAACTCCACTAATGCATTTGCATATAACTCTTGAGTGGGCGATTCAACCATAGCTTTCCATGCCCTCATGATCTTCTTGACAACATCGCGATTACTCACCTCTTTCCCATCCTTTTTTCCCAAAGGATATTTACAATCTAAGACACACCTTTGTTTAACATTTGCTTGCACATGAAAGTAACAATTCATTGCATAACTTTCCGGGAAAACAATTCCAACCGCTTTCATCAAAGACTCATCCCTGTCGGTAACAATCACCTTAGGCATATTCATCTTTGACGTAAGAAGTTTACGCAACATTTTTAAAACCCAAACAAAGTTTTCCTCTTTCTCATGCATCAAGAATCCAAACCCAACCGAATATGTCAAATCTGTCGAAGTTACCCCAACTACCTCAAACATTGGCATCTTATACATGTTGGTTTTGTAGGTGGAGTCCATAACCAAAACCGTTGGAAAATTGTTAAACAACTTAACGGATGTTGGATGAGCCCAAAAGATATCTTCGATTGTAGTACTTTCACTATGTGTTCTTGAGTAATAAGTATAGTTGTGCTCTTCCAACTTCGAGATTAGATATTGCAACGGCTTCTTGTCACCTCTATTTGCCTTCCATATTTTTTGACGTTCATTGTACACTTGCTTCACATTTGTCATACAATGTGGTCTTTTGTTCTTCAAGTGTATCAAAATATTTCTTGGAAGCATCTTGCTCTTGGTCAAGTCACGTACAATCTTCTTGTCGTCCTCCTTTAATCTACCGGCAAGAATGTGTCCTTCTAAAGCCGGCTCCATCGCATGGTTGTGAACTCCATTAAGAATGTTCAATCCCCATTCCTTTGTTTGCGTACTTTGATATCCACTAATCATGAACAAGCACCCGCATTTTCTTGAGCCCGTTGTCGCATGCTTCGGTTTTTTTTAGGCACTTTGTGAGCTCCACTCCTTTCACACACTAGGCACAACATTGGATGGATCAAGCTTGATCTTTGTGTAAAAATTGTAAATCCCGCCTTATTTGCTTGACAACGTACCCGCCCAAGCAATTCTTCTCTATCTTGAAACTTAACGTCGTCCGAAAAAAACCTAGCCGTGTCAACTTCGTGGGCTTGAAGTGGGAGGACACCGGGGCTAACATATTTAGAAGCTTCAACATGGACGGAAGCTCCATCAATATTTGGTTTGGCTTCAACCTTAGGCGGTTTAACATCTCCGGAAATTTGGACAAAATTTCATTTTGTCTCTCCTGGAACATCTTCCGCGTTCTAGACCATTACTATAATTAAACAACACAAAAATATGAATTAACAACTAACTAATGCATAAACATAAATGCCATAATGAACTAAAACAAAAAAAACAAAGAAAAAAACAAAGAAAAAAAACAATTGAAAAAATGGCAGTAGCTGCCTTTTTTTCGTTGTGGAAATTTTTCCCAAGTATTCCTCGATAGGTAACTACCGAGGTATTCCTCGGTAGTAAGCTACCGAGGTTTTCCTCGGCCCCATGACAGGGTTCTACGTAACTGACGTAGAAACCCATTACATAACCAAAAAATCAACCGAAAAAAATGCAAAATACCTGTTTTTTTTACGTCAAAAAAGTAGGTTGATACATCCTATGCTTGATGCTTGAATCATTTTGGAGCAAGATTTGATTAAAAAAAATTTAGGATTTAGGGGGGATTGGATGAAGTTTGTGGAAGTTGATGAGAAAATAGTGTGTAGGGGGAGCAGGTGACTGTTTCATCTGATAAAACATATTTTCTCGGCAGTTAACTACCGAGTAAATCCTCGACAGTTAACTGCAGCCGGATTTTGAATTCCTCGGCAGGTAACTGCCGAGGGGGTAAAACTGTCTTTTACATGTGTGCCACAACCTTATGCAATGTGTCAACAACAATTTTCATGATTTTTTTTTCTTCTAATTCCACTATTAGAAACAATATAAGTGAAATCTTTGTTTGATTTGAGGTATACTTTATAAAGAAAATGATAACCAATTACTCCCTCCGGTCCTAAATATAAGCAAATTTGACATTTTAGATTCATTCAATTAATGATGTATGTGGTCCATAATATGAACCACATACATCATTAATTGAATGAACCTAAAAAGTTAAATTTGCTTATATTTAGGACCGGAGGGAGTACTTTAAAATAAGTATACAATTAAGTGCAATAGAAAAGTTGAAAGATAGTTAGTATCCAATTTAACACTAGTTAGTATATGGATTTTTTTT
The DNA here is from genome assembly GCF_051527215.1 of Medicago sativa. Taxonomy (NCBI): domain Eukaryota; kingdom Viridiplantae; phylum Streptophyta; class Magnoliopsida; order Fabales; family Fabaceae; genus Medicago; species Medicago sativa. The sequence continues at coordinate 27,760,751 of NC_140756.1, read as the reverse complement.
TTTTTTGACAATTTAAAACATGTTTGTCAGTGATTTAAAGAAGAATCACAAGATGATAACTGGTAAAAATTAAGAAAGGAAAGGATTAACAAATTATTTCTAACTATAATAACAAATTTTTTTTTGGATAAAATATGCTTTTGGTCCCTGCAAATATAGCGAGTTTAGGTTTTGGTCCCTGGTAAATTTTTCTGTTTGAAATCGGTCATTGCAAAAAAATTTGTTTTTTAAAATGGTTCCTGGCCCCATTTAAGCTGCAAGGTGGCACACTGATGCATATGTGGCATATGCTGACTATGCATAAGTTGCCACGTGACATCTGACGTGGCAATTAAAAACTTTTAAAATTAAAAAACAGATTTTTTAATTTAAAAAATTGATTTTCTGAAATTAAAATTAAAAAACTTTAATTTAATTAAATAGAGAAGATGGATAATTGTAACTAGGATCTTAGATTTTCCCCCAATTCTTCTTGTCTTCTCCATCGCTTTCCCTCGTGATTCTCCATCCTTGAAATCTTCTCTTCATCGTTTTCTTTCATTAAAAATCATCACAAATCATCAAAAACTACTCTCTTCTCACTCAAATCTCAATTTTTCACAACACAAAAAAGAAAGAAAATCACAACCAGCAACACTTCATTCAGATCTGTGAGAACCTTTTCTCTGGTTCTGTTAATGGAGTTGTTGTTAAAATTTGAAAGAATAAGAGAGGCTAAAGCATTGGCTTTTCAGTAGAAACAAAAAAATCCCATCTGTAAATCTGAACATGAATTTGATGTCAGTGAAGACCAGGAACTTGCTGTTGAATGAAGAAAAGATGAAGGAGAGATCTATGAAATCAACAAATTAATTAACAGATATGAAGGAGAGATTCCTTCCAAAAATAAATGTTTTTTTTTTTAATTTCATAAATATTTTTTCTGATTTATTAAAATTATTTTTAAATAGTAAAAATAAAATAATTGCCATCTGGATGCCACGTATATGTGTTTGCACGGTCAGCAACTGCCACCTAATCAAGATTGTGCCAAATTAGCAAGAAAGTAGGCTCAGGGACCATTTTAAAAAACAAAATTTTTTGCAAGGACCAATTTCAAATTTTTTTTTTTACCAGGGACCAAAACCCAAATATCCTATATTTGCAGGGATCAAAAGCATATTTTAGCCTTTTTTTTAGGGATAATAATAACAATATTATAAAGTGAAATGTTGTCAAGTCTCCTGAGAGAATTTTGGAGCCACAAAAGTTGTAACGGATTTTCTATTCTATTCTGTTTTTTTTTTTTTGAAAAAATGATCTCAGACATTTTTTTAAGGAGAAAAAAAATGATCTTAGACATCTTATATATAAAAGTTCTTAAGTTTCAATAATAAAAAAAAAATTCTCAAGTCTCCAATGATACGAGTAAGTCAAACATTCAAATTTATGTGTTCTCCAGAGATACAATCATTAATATATAAAGTCATTACTCTATCACCACAAAACGTCGACTTAGGAGGCAATTGTTTCGAACATGGCATGGGTCTAACCCTTCATCATCCTGTGGCCCACTTTCACATGGATCCAATCCAAATCGACTGATCCCCCAACTTTAGATTATCATTGATTCATAACATCTCAATGTCTCCCAACGATTATCGAATTCAGATATTGTAGGACACGTGCATAACTCTTTTATCACTCTCGAAGAGATTTTCTTCGGCGCCGTACATCCCTTTGCAACAATGCACAACACACATCCTTACCTCCCCCTCCCTACACCCCCTTAATATCGCTCACCTTTTGCTCTCTTAATAACTTAAGTTACCACCCCTGACATCCAAACTCGACGAAACACTATCAGTCTTATAAGATAGTAAAATGATAGGCTTTGGATATGTAAATTTCAGGTTCAATTTCCACAGGTGGCCTTAAATAATGGTAAATATAAATTTGTTTGTAAGCGCTCTTTGAATTCTAGTGTTTCTCTGACCATGTCAAACAATATTCAAATTTCGACCAAGAGACTACTTTCATAAAGAAAATATATGGAAAAATAAAATAAATTTAACTCCTTTAAAAACTCCTCACTCTGTCTCACAATATGTGTCATCTTTACTATTTTTCTTTGTCTCAAATTATTTATCACTTTTATAATACAAATACAACATTTATTATTATTTTTCATTAACATATTTTTATTTATTACATTTCAATCATCTAACTATTACAGTAACTATAATTAATAAGAGTGTTTTAATAAAGTAAACATATTTTATTATTAAAATCAACCTTACTAATCATTTTCTCAATAACAGTATAAAACTCGGAGACATTTATCATATTCATATTATATAATAGGCTAAATAGCAGTTTTGACCCCTATGTTTAGAGAAGTTGCGATTTTGGCCCCCTAACTAAAATAATTCGATTTTGGCCCCCTATGTTTTGCCCCCTTTGCACTTTTGGCCCCCTAAGCTAATTTTGACCAAGTCAACGCTGACGTGGCACCACGTGTGTAATTTTTTTATTTTTTATTTAATTAAAAAATTTTAAAAAATATTTTTTATTTTTTAATTAAATAATAAAAAAAGTATTTTTTAATTAAAAAATTTTTAAAAAGTATTTTTTTATTTTTTTAAAAACCCTAAACCCTAAAAAAATTTACACACGTAGCGCCACGTCAGCATTGACTTGGTCAAAATTGGCCTATGGGGCCAAAAGTGCAAAGGGGGCAAAACATAGGGGGCCAAAATCGAATTATTTTAGTTAGGGGGCCAAAATTGCAACTTGTTGAAACATAGGGGGCCAAAACTGCTATTAAGCCAATATAAGGAATGTTAGATGCATTTATAGTATCTATCTACCTCATCCTTTCACTCTCTACAATGGCCGATGAAACAAAGAATCTCCCAAAAGTATTCTTTCACGGTCCACCCGAATTCCCCGGATACCTCCAACCCAATCCTTCTCACAACTTCCATATCATAAACCCATCTTCTCTTCCCTCTCTCCACCAATTCATATCCACCAACCCTCACAATGCTTCCTCCATTTCCGCCATTCTCTGTATGGGTCTATACCCTCTCAACGCCGAAATTCTCCACCTTCTCCCTTGCCTCCGTTTCATCATGACCTCCAGTGCCGGAACTAATCACATTGATCTCGACGAGTGTCGGCGACGGGGAATCCAGGTTGCCAATGCTGGAAATATTTTTTCGGAGGATGTTGCTGATATGGCTGTGGCTTTGTTGGTTGATGTTGGTAGGAAAATTTCAGCGGCGGATCGGTTCTTGAGAAGACAGCTTCAGCCGCCTGCATCTTGGGATTTTCCACTTGGTTCTAAGGTCTGCAATTTTATATAATGTTGTTTCACATGATTCTGTTTCTTTTTTTCTTTTCAAATTGTTTAGTCCATGTATTTGTTGTTCAAATGCATACAACCTCCATTGGACAAAAAGTAGCGGATAGTCGATAACCTAGCGAATAGTGAATAAGTGATAAGTTAAGAGAAACGATATTCGTACAACCATTTTGTCTCATACTCACATGATGTTAGAAAAACAAGGTTTGTCATCAAAGTTGTCTTTTCAAATGGATGTACATGTATCACTACTCTAAATTAATGATAAACTGAATGATGGACTGATAGATAATAAATTTGATTCGTAGTGTTTGATAAAATTAACGGTTCTATTAATTCAGAAATATATATATTTTTTCTAATAAAACTAGCTGACAAATATGATATGACATTAGTGTGTTTTTAATTAATATTTAATATTTTGAAAGTTAAGATAACTATGGTAAAATTCTTGAAAAAAAAAAAAAATAGTAAGTTATAAGCTTAAACTCTATAAATTAGTAAAAAAACACTAAGCTTGCAAGAAAAAATTGTTACTAAACATATCTATTTTAGTCAAATGAGTTTATAAACTATAAACCATCTTCTATGACCTTGAAATTACCAACCAAATCTTATAGCCATTTTTGATAATCTACTTTAAGTTAAGCTAAGCTTATATTTATTCTCTGGAGCTTTTTTTTTTTCTACTTTAAGTCATGTTTAAGCTATAGCTTATATTTATTCTCTGAAACATTTTTTCTTTTTCTTTCTAGTAACCTAGTAGTTAGAAATTCACCTTTTTAAATATATTTTACAATATCTCTACCAACTTGAGCTAAGCTCTTGGAGACTTATTCTCGGGGAAAAACATATTTTGATAGGGAGAAACATATTTAACCTTACCTTTAAAATGCCACTAGTATGAAAATAGACATGTGAATTTAACTTTCTTTCATTCTAGCTGTAGTATTTGAAGACATTTGATAATAAACATGTTACTGGTGTTTCAGATATCAGGAAAAAAGATTGGAATTGTTGGTCTGGGAAGAATTGGCTTAGAAGTTGCAAAGAGGCTTGAAACATTCGGTTGCATGATATCATACAACTCTCGGAACAAAAAACCATTAGTTTCGTACCCTTACTATTCCACTGTGTTAGAGCTTGCAACAAACACCAGTGTACTCATTCTCTGTTGTGATTTAAACGACCAAACGAGGCACATTGTCAACACAGAAGTCATGTTGGCATTAGGAAAAGGCGGAATCATAGTGAATGTTGGAAGAGGTGCTCTCATTGATGAAAAGGAACTGTTGAAGTGTTTGATTGAAAATGAGATTGGAGGTGCTGGTTTGGATGTGTTTGAGAATGAACCTGATGTTCCTAAAGAGTTCTTTTCATTGGATAACGTTGTCCTTTCACCTCATGCAGCTGTCTTAACTTCAGAGTCACATATGGGTATCTGCCAACTTGTGGAACAAAATTTGATAGCATTCTTTTCAAATAAACCTCTGATCACTCCAGTTATATAGTTGATTGAATTGTTTCTTCCCCGTTTTATTTGGCTTTCTCAAAAATAAGTTTGAGAAGACATGATATGATATGTACAATAAGTGGTAAAATGCAATTTAGCTAGTTTCTGCTTTTTTTACCCTGCTGAGTAAATGTTCTAGTTGGATGGAAGGTATACATGATGGTGTTATGTGCTGATTTTTGTCACATTCAAATTGTAGATTGAGTATCAATTTTGTAAAGTTCAAGTTCCTTATCAGCTATATTGAGTAAGTGATTGACTAAGATGTGAGTGACAAAGTATTCAAATCGACAAAATAACTAGGAAAATGCAGATTAATTGACATAATTTAGAAGAACCTTTAGAAGAAGTTCATCAACAACCACCAGAATCTGCTGAAGCAATGAAGGCTGGTCCATGAACATCCGAAGGATTATCCCGTGAAGTCTTTGAAGAAATGGTGAGAAAAATCAGATGTTTTCGAAGAATTCATGGCCGTATCAAATCAAAAGCAAGACGAGATTGACAACAAACTGGATTTGATAATGAAAATGACGAAGGCTTTCGTAGAAAAATCTTAGTTGCATATGTTGTTTTCACATGTGGGATGTGGCGTAACATCGAATAATTTTAGGTTATTTATTTTTCTTTCTTCCCTTTTCTGTGTCTCTATCTGTTTCAAAAATATTTTTACAGGTAAAATGTTCTTTTCTTAAATGATTTTTTGACTATGATGGTCTTTATTTTCAATTTTTTATCTTCTGATTGCAAAAGGGGTGAAATGGAAAAATAGAGGAAGTGAATTGATGAATAATGTCTTGCCAACACTTTGAATAGAGCTAATGCATTTGCATATTATTTTCATGATCTAATTTTTTTGAAAGATTATATCATCTTGTTTTCATGATATAATATGTTGTATTAACATTCTCAAGCATCATCTTATTATATCTATCGGTGGCAATCCCTATTTATACTACTTTAGTAACGCATAAGATGTTATAATTTGAATGCTTCAATGCTTGGATGCCAAAACAATCGGTGGCAATCCCTATTTATACTACTTTAGTAACGCTACACATTACAAAATATAAAGATCTAAAAGTAGTGACAGATCCAAGATTTTTTAGTAGTGGGGCGGTATACGTACAAATTTTTACCATGAAACATATATAATATTTTCTTTATGAAAGCATAAAATATACATTGTAAACATTAATTAATTTTCTCATTTTAAATATATCTTTCAACTACTAAAAAATAGAGGAAGTGATGCGAAATCGCATGAGAGATGAATGAAATTAATGTTTTCGATATTTAAAATATCGATAAATACATATCTTTATGTTAGTAATTGATTTTCGCATCAAATTATCGATGGAATTCTTAACGGCGAAAGCTCTTTCACCTATTATATTGTTTCCAATAGTGATATAAAAAATACATCTAATAATACATATATCAACAAATATAAAACATATTTTCTTGTTTACATAAACTTAGAGAAAAATCACTATTCCTTATTTTGGACTTTTTGCCACATAACATCTTTAATTATTGAGATTTACTTTTCCCACCCTATGCCTTTTCTCGCGCGCCCTATTTTTTTTCCCAAAATACCCCTAGTCCGGATTATATAATCCGAAGTTATTCCGGAATATTAAATCCGGATTTATACGACTATTTTGGCACTTCATCCACCCTGAAGGATGATGATGCCAGTTATGAAATATAGTTCCGGATTATATAGTCCGAAAAAGTTAGATAGATTCCGGATTATATAATCCGAAACATGTAAATCACCCCGTTGAAAGTCAACAAAATGGGGTGGTGGATGATGGTTCCGGATTATATAATCCGGAATGTACTAAACATGTCCGGATTATATAATCCGGAATGCATCAGTACAGAGGCAGAAGTCATCCGGATTAGAGCTGATTCAGTTAATTTTTTTGGCCTTTGACCATATGCAAACTAACAAAGCAAATTATAACATTAAAATTAACAACACAATATAATTTTTAAACTTTAATAAAACATAATTATCCAAATGGTACATAACATAATTATCCAAAATATTCAAACATTAAAATTACATAAAATACTATCATCCCCTAATAACTACACCCATACAACCGCCGCCTCTGCCACCACCTCTGCCACCACCCCTGCCACCCTCAGTAGCTGCCCGACGACGGTAAACTTTTGCATCATGCACCTCTCTCAACGCATCCTCCAAATGCTGCCATTCCTCAGTCCCTTTCGGCACCAGATCGCTTCTCATCACAACATAGATGTGGTCTTTGATGCGGCTCATCCTTTCGCTAAGCTGTAAGTACGCAAGGTCTCCATCATCTTGAGCAGCTTGGGCATCAAGGATGAGACACCTGGTAAAGCCACTCGATGTACCCATCCGCTACCTCCACACCATGAACTGCAGTCTCTCCCAACTCCTGAGGTGTCAGCGCATAATCAAGTGCACGCTGAAAGCAGTTTGTGATCTCCGCCAAGTTAACATCAACAGGTGCACTCTGAACGGGATGTCTCGGTATGGTCTGAACAAACCCAAACTGGCGAAGCACCCTCTCCGGCAGATATCTCACCATGCACTCTCCGCATCTCAGCCATCAAGAGTAAAGGCTGGCCCACTCAAACTGACGTGCCTGACGGTGCACAACATATGGGGCCATGACTACCCACGTCAAATCCAGCGCATCTAGATAGTTCTTGTAGTTGTCCACCGTGCCTAAACCCTGCAGTTGTAAAAAAATCATCGTGCGGGGATACCGATGCTCTACATATGCGTCCCAGACATCCTTGCTTCCCATACCTGGGAAGTGATGAAACACCCAAGCCTGCACCAAAGACAACCACATATAAATATACAAACCATATACACTTACATTTAAAAAAATAAAACATAGTTCTTAATTTATACCTGCAACAAACTCAGGTATCCTGCCACCTGACTGGTGTTCCAACGTGCAGCATTGTTGAGCTCCTTATACAAGTGAGCTAGTGCCGCAGCTCCCCATGAAAAACCAGCACAAAGATCAAGGTCTCTGAAGTACTTCAGGTAGACAACATCCACATCCCACTGGCTTTTGTCACTGAAGATCGTGATGCCTACCAAGTACATCAAATATATGCGGACAGCCTGGTCCCGCAACCTCCGCACCTCCTCAGTCACACCATACTCAGCCGCCAAATCCCTCTGCTCCTTCAAACGCTCCTTGAATATTGTCTCCAAGTAGCTAAATCTGCAATGTACACCTTTGATCTTCTCGACCTCTTTAAGAGCATCACCCAGATCAGACCCCAAGTACTCCACCATCCATTCCACCGCCTCGTCCCGTGATATGGACCCGTTGGACAGGAGCATGCCGTCAATGGGGATATGCAACAAAGAGGCCACATCATCAAGTGTTACCGTCATCTCCCCAAACAGAAGGTGGAAGCTGGAAGTCTCCTCGTTCCACCTCTCCACGAACGCACAAACCAGCCCATGGTCAATAATGGTGTAGCTGGTATCCTGGAGGCAACCAAGGCCTGTGGCATGTAATCTGTTCTCCCACCACCGTGCAGTCATGATAGGTCTAGTGTCATCATTATGCATCGCTTCTATCTTCTTTCCGTTGTTGATGCATTTTAATTTTCCTCGCCACTGCAAATAATTAAAATTAATAAAGTGAGTTTAAACTCATGGCTTCACAAACATATTTAACAATAAATAAACCAGTAAGATTTAACAGTACATAAACAGGTAGTTTCAGATATAAAGTGAGTTTCAGATATAAAGTGAGTTTAACAGTACATACCACGCCATCAGCCGCCTTCCTGGCCACGTGCACATGGTACCTCCAAAGTAGGTCAGTCTGGTGTGGGCCACCGGGATAGTCGTGTAGTGGCTCAGGGTCCACCACCTTCTTCTTTCTCCTTCGCCGTGGCTCGATATCTTCCATTTCCTCGTCCATACCATGCAGCTCCTCCCCAAACTCCTGCTCCTCCATACATTGCAATTCCACATCAGCTTGCTCCTGCTCCTGCTCCTGCTCCATATACTGCTGCTGCTCCTGCTGATGCTCGACATCAGGCTCGACATCAGCACGGCGTCCTCTACCACTCCGACGCCTCAGAGGAACACCACCTTCCTCCTGTAGCTGTCGAGAACGCTCTCTCCTATGGGAAGCATGCCCTGCCTCCCTTACGCGCCGGGTATTAGATGTTGAACCTTCTGTAACATTCAAATCAAACATCACAATCAAACAACACAACCAAACAACACAAACCAGAAGCAAAACAACATTTTGGGTTTGTCCGGATTTCAAAATCCGGATGACCAACAACCTAGTCCGGAAAACAAAATCCGGATTGCATTCGAACAGAATTCAAAAAAAAAAAAAACGAACTAATTGAACTTGCATGTGTACAAAAATTGAACTTACCTTCCATGATGTTTGACAAGGGTTGAAATGCGGAGCTTTTGAGCAAGAAAACTCCAAATTTGGACAAGATTTGTGGTGTTCGGAATTTGGGATAATGTAGAGAGAGAGAGAGAGAGTGAATGGGGAAAATGAAACTGTAAAAATAGGGGGTGAAGTTCCTTTTATACTTCGCAATTGTCCGGATTCTATATTCCGAAAAACGTATAGATGTTCCGGAATATATATAATCCGGAGGGCATATTGGTAATTTGCATAGGGCGCGCAAGAAGGCCATAGGGTGGGAAAAGTAAATCTCTTAATTATTTGGGTAAATAGTCCAACTTTATTTTGGGTAGAAAGTTTGGTTCAACTTTCATTCTAGTAAATATAGGAAGCATAAATAAATGATCATATGTATAAGGTTTAAATGCTCAATTAGTCCCTTAACTTGATTTTAAGTATCGATTTGGTCCTATAAGTAATAAAAGGTCCGTTTAGGTCCTTTAACTTTATTTAAAGTAACAGTTTGATCCTTTCTGTTAATTTAATTCAAAAAAACGTTAAATTTTGGTCCCTTAACTTATTTAATTAGTATTAGTTTGATCCATTAACTTATTTAATTATTATTAGTTTGTTCCCTAAACTAATTTTTTTTAATTAAATTAACCAAAGGGACCAAATCGATACTTTAAATAAAGTTAAAGGACCTAAACGGATCTTTTATTACTTATGGGACCAAACCGATACTTAAAATCAAGTTAAAGGACCAATTGAGCATTTAAGCCCTATGCATAATATACAAGTACTTATGAACAAATAATTCAAAACATAATGGGGGCACCAACCCCTACATCTCCACATGTAGATTCGTCCTTGTCTAGAGACATTGATTATATAAAAAAGTCTAGAGATATTGATACTTTAGTTCATATGTCCAGAAAGATCTAAAAAAGTTTAGATTTCTCTAATGCTTAATTTTATCTTATTTAGTAGAATGTCTAGAAGCTTCCTTAATATTCTTTAATATTCTCTATATCTAGAGGCTTTCATATGATTCTTCATCATTCTCCCTAGCATCAACTATCAACCTATGATTATTGAATCACCATATGTTGTTTTATTCTTGATGCTAAGATATACTTTAACTCTAAACATGTGCCAATATTACTTTTATAATTCACTTTACTTCATTATATGTTGAACACACTAGACAATGTTGTATTGTGGTATCCAATTCATTGTACAATACTTTAATCAAAGCTAAATTGCTTTTTTGGTCCCTTAACTATTTAATTAGTATCGGTTTGGTCCCCTAACTAAAATTTGATTTATTTTGGTCCCTTAAATATCTCTCCGTTACTACTTTTAGTCCTTTCCATTAGTTTTATTAAAAAAATGTTAGGGTTTGTCATCATCTTAGGTGGACCAATATTATAGGTGATCCACCAAAGACCTCATTAATTTTTTTTAACAGTAACCATTGGATTTTTTTGCACAAAGAAGATCATTAGATTTTGTGGGTCTATTGTATCTAACTGTATGCCATCTATAACTAATTCCTTTTTCTATTTCTTCATCCTTTTCTCTCCTCATATTCATCATCTACACAAAATCTTCATAAAAGTTTATAAAAAATACCCAAAAAAAAAAGCATAAACCTAGAAAAACTCCAATAAAAGAACACAAAAATCACCCCCTCTTCACTATCCATCTTCTCTATTCCTCATCTTCTTCTTCTCCAATCTCTATTTCTTTTCTCTTAACACAACCCATATCTCAAAATTATGTTATACAACACACAAAGCTTTAAATTTTTGTGTTTTTATTTCTGTTTTTTCCTCATACCCTTCTCTCTTTCTCCCATTCCTCTCTTCTCCCTTCTCTCGTCACCCCCTCTTCTCTCTCTCTGTCGTCCCCCTCTCTTATTCTTTCTCTCTTCTCTTTTTCAAACCCATAAGTTAAATTTGAAACCCAAATAATTTCTTAATGATTTTTGGTTGTTAAATTTTCAGTTGCTATTGTTGTTGAAGTTTGATTCTGAAATCAGTGAAGAGATTTTTCGATTTTGGAAGAAGAGAAGGAACACAAAGAGATGATGAATTTTGGTTGTGTTGTTGTTTGTCTGGATTGTGCTATTGTTGTTCTTGATAAGAGATGGAACACAGGGAGGTGTTGGTGTTGGTGTTGTTGTGTTTGAGTTGTTTGAAAGTGATGTTTTTTGAGTGAAAAAATTGGTTATTGATTGAGTTCTGCCATTGAAATGGAATTGGGAATTGAGAAGCAATAAAGGAAGATTTAGTAGTTGAATTCTTGTGATGAGAGAATGAAAGAAGATGAAGGGAACGTCATTATTGACGGTGGACCACAAAGCAAGGACATTGTTGTTCTTGATGGTGTTGTTCATATTTTTCAGAAATTGATGAATACGAATTTCAGCCAATGACAAAATGACACTTGTACAAACCCTAACGTTTTTATTATAAAAATAACGGGAAGGACTAAAAGTAGTAACAGAGAGATATTTAAAGGATCAAAATAAATCAAATTTTAGTTAGGGGACCAAACCAATACTAATTAAATAGTTAAGGGACCAAAAAGGCAATTTAGCCCTTTAATCAACAAAATGCATGTACTTAATGGTCTTTGTTTGTTATAGATACAATCCAAACCATATTTAATTGGATCAATTTGATTTTTACTATCCAACAAAATGGAGACATTTGAAGTTTTTTGGATTGATGAACGAAATGACAATGGTAATTGAAAACTTACACTCATAAATAAAGTAGTAAAAGTTCGAATCTTGATCACGACGTTCGTTCTAACAATTTCATTATATTTATCAATTGTACTATGATTTATGGATGACATTTGTAATCTTTGAATCAAATGATTTTTTAATTTATTTGTAATCTTTGAATCAAATGATTTTTAATTTATGAGTAAATTACACTCCCCTCCCCTCAAAGATGCTTGAATTACACTTTTCTCCCCTATTATGTTAAAATATACACTACCCTCCCTTGAAAAGTAAAATTGATACTCCCCTCCCTTTTGAGATGCTTGAATTTCAAACCCCTCCATTAATAATTAAATATATACTACACTTTAATCTACTTTAACATAAATAAATATTTTTATAATATATACTAATTTTGAATCACGATTTTAAAAACATAAATTGGTTTTTTTATAATTTAAATGTCAATTATAATTAAATTTAAATATTTTGTTATTAATTTTATAATTTGGAGTATAAAATTCACATTTAAATAAGCATTACTTAATTGACCTTAATAATTTTTCACATATTTTAATTTTATTTTGGGTTGTTTCATATTTTATAATAGCGTATAAAACTACATGTTAATGAAATTGTGAATAAAAAATAGTGAAAAATATGTATTCAAATTTTGATTATGTTAAAAGGAACATGTAATACTATTTTTTATTGCTAGATTATTAGAAATAAAAAAAAATTATTGAGGGAGTAAAACGTAGATTTTAACATAAGAGGGGAGGGGAATGTAGTTCAAGCTTTTCTCAAGGGAGGGGAGTGAAATATTTTTTAATATGTTTTGAATAACATGGGAGGGAAGTGTATATTTTAACATAGGAGGAGAGGGGAGTGTAATTCAAGCATCTTTGAGGGAAGGGGAGTGTATACTTAAAAACTAATCCAAATCACACCACAACCATTTTAGTATGTCATTGATCACTATAAAAATATTTCAAATAGTTTAAAAGATAGAGTTATTGAGTTAAAACCCTAATTAGAGTGTGAATTAAAATATGGCTGCTCAATAGACCCTCCAATTGTTTAACTGATTGGGTCATATAACTTCCGATCGATTTCTTTCATGTGTAAATCATGATGGGGTTGTAACTCCTGATCATTTTTTTTTATCTAAAAAAGGAGTGATATTAACACTATTTTTTAACACTTTCTTTAACACTCACTCTATTATTAAGCGAAACACACGTGAGTCTCACTCTTTAGAAATGAATCTTACCGAAAACAACAAATCCCACACGAGTTTCACCTAATAAGAGAATGTGTCATAGAAAAAATGCTAAAAATAAAGTGTTTTTTTTTTGCAATAAAATAATGTGTTCATAACATTTATCTTTTCAAAAATATTGGCGATTTTGAAAAGTCTATTGAGTGGTCAACAAATTATACTCCCTTCGTCCCTATTATAAACCCCTTTTGTTTTTTTTCCCTCACATTTTTTAAAGAAAAGTTTTTTGTGCGATTAATGTGTCTATTTTGTGTGGTAATATTACCAAATTGTCATTTGTTTGTATGTGTATTTAATTTGACTTTTCATATTTCAAGATAACTTAGTAGTATTAATCTAATGTATGTTTAGGAAAAAAACAATAAATGCATCTGGTAATTTGAAAAGAGATTTATATTTAGAGACAAATTTTTAGTCAAATGAGTGCTTACATACAGAGATGGATGAAGTAATAAAATACTCCCTCTGTCCCAAGTTATTAGAAAAAAACTCATTTTTTTGTCCCAAATTATAAGGTAGAAAAACTAACTTTTATCATATTTAATTATGTTATTTCAAAAAATATCTTTTCCAAAGAAAAATTAAATACAAGTTTCATTCATTTTGCTCTCCCTGATCATCATATAAATAACTAATAACCAACAAAATTTGTTTTTACATCTTTTTATAAAACTTATTCCAAGAATAACAAAAGAAAATATACTACAAACTACTATGTTTTGATTTTCTTAATAATGTAAAATATTTTTTTTTTTATATAATTTGGGACGGAGGGAGTGTTGTTTTAAAAGGAGTGTTCCTAACATTTAACATTTTAAAAAAACGTGATCAATTGTAGAGAGTTTATTGAGTGGTCAACTAATTATCATAGGAGATAAATAAACTCAATGATGCACTATCTTCATTCACCCTAATCCAACAAATCAAAGGAGCAGCAGTAGTAGCATTGAACATCCCAAAAAAATCTCCCCAAAGTAATCCTTCTCAAAACTTCCACATTATAAACCCTACTTCCTTTCCCTCACTCCCACCAATTCATATCCACAAATCCTCAACACATTTCCTCCATCGCCGCCATTGTCACTACCGGTCTCTGCCCCGTCGACGCCAACGTTCTCCGACTTCTCCCCTCCCTCCATCTCATATGTACCCGCAGCGCCGGGACCGATCACATTGACCTCGACGAGTGTTAGTTCAACTAGATAAGCTGTAGTACTTATTTCAACTAGAGGCTACCATCAAAGTTGTTAAATATGGGCTACTTAGTGATTTTGATCAAATCTTAAATGGTAAATGTTCGAAGGAAAATGTCAATGAAGTCATATAGTAGACTTGCTAGTAATTGTGTTAGGCCTTATTTAAGCCTTAAATGGCTTATCATTTTCGACACTAGATTTGAGTTTTCAAAATGTATTGAGCTTCAAGATACATGTTACATTCCCTCAAAAAAAAAAAAAAATACATGTTACATTAATGTTACTGTAATTCTATGGTCAAGCTATTATTTGATATTAATGTTATTGCATGTGCATTAATATAGCTTTCGATTTGAAGACCGTTCTAATAGAAATATTTGATTATTTATGCTGGTTTCTCGACTCTTGTTAGCTTTCAAGATTTATTATTTTTTCCAATGAACAACCAATTTCCTTCTGCATAAATATTGCTAACGTAGTCTGGAGGAGACTTTCTGTTTCAATATCTGTGTTGTTAATAGAAGAGATGGTTCAGAAACGTAAAAACTTCACTCAACACCAACTTCAATTTCTCATATAATATAATATTGATTATTACTTATAGCTTATGCACACTCTAGTAGATGTGGGGGTCACCATACTTTAGTGAGAAGAAGTGACGGAGCCATGAATTTAGCTTAGGAGGGACCGAGTTGAAAGTATAATTATTGAAGAAAAATTAAATTTTCAAATGCATGAAATATACAAGATATTTAAGAAATTATAAGGTATATTCAAAATTATAAGGAAATGCTGTGGCCCATTGTCTAGCTAAGATAGCATCTGTTAGTCTGAACCGGGTTTTGGGTGGATTCAGTTCCGGACCAAGCCCAATCTTTGTACTTGACTGATCTCTTCTCTTAATATAAAAGTTTTTATATTAAAATAAAAATAAAAATTAGTAATAGATATCCAAAATTATAAGAAATTTTAAAGATATAAGAAAGTTGAATATCTTAAGGTTTGTCTGAAAATGACAAGACTAAAATGATATTTGAATAGCTTTGAAAGAAAATATGAAAATGAGAACGTAGGAGGATGCAATCACAACGGGTGAACCTTTTGTAATGGTTGAGAGTGTGAAAACAAATTTACAAGCAATGATTCGATATTTCTAAGATTCTTCTATTATATTGGAGAAAAAACCCTTCTCTTTTTTAGTGTTAAAGATTTTTGTATAAGGACAAACATATTGGGCCAAAAGAAGATCATTATACAATATCGTATAAAAGTTTTGGGGACCGTGGCCATTGCTAGTCCCCCGTCTAGCTCATTCCATGATAAGAAGACAAATCATACAACTACAAAAAGCATAAAATAGAATTACGCATAGCAAACAACTGGTGTATGCATGTATAAAATAAAAGTAAGTATAAACCTCAAAACCTTATTGCAGAAAAACATAAATGAGTCTACTGTATGGGGATTTCGATGAGACAATTTATCTTGTCATGGGATGGTGATTCATGTCTGAATGACCTACGCTTGAGGTTACAGGAAAGAAGAATCAATTATACATTTGTTTGTAAGGTGTGAATCTTTTGGCCGTATTTTATATTTCGTTCTTCATTTAGTTGGGTATTTCAACTATTAATCCAACTGATGTTTTGGAACACGCGGTTCAATTTGGAGGTTCAAATGGTTTCAAGAAAGATAATTGTGTTGGACTTCAAGTTGTATGGTTGGATACTGTTTAGATTGTTTGGAAGGAGCACAATCCAAGATTTTTTTTAAACATACAATAGTTAACATTGGATCGGTTACTTAACAACATCAAACTTCATTCTTTCGTCGACTTTCATTTGCGGCGGTCCAACTCTTTGGCTTGTCTTGATTTTAACACTATTTTTTGTCCCTTTGCGGGACTACTTGTGCTATAAGAGATGTTTGTTTATTTTATGTCATCGTAAACTTAGCTCAGTTGATAGGGACCTTGCATCATATATGCAAGGTTCGGGGTTCGAACCTCGGCTATCAACAAGAAAAAAAAAAGTTTATTTTATAATATTTTATGGCCTCTAAATGAGACTTGCACATCATTTTAAGAGACGTTAAAAGAAGAAAAACAAGAATTACAAAACGCAAAAAAGAACACAAACCTTTTTTTTTTTTGAGAAAAAAAAGAACACGTACATGAACACAACAAATTATTTAATAAAAATAAATAAATTCTAAATTACATAATTACCCATCTTTTTAAAAGAAAAGGAGGTGTTTTTGGTCCAAAGCAAAAAGTTGCTCATGCTATATATATATATTAGATAGTTAGGGTTTGGAAATGAACCCTAGCCGCTGCTACCCACTTTGTCCCATCCACTGGCCGCTCTTCACATTATTATCCGCCGTCAATCATTTCAACCACACACAGGTATGTGCACCGGATCTGATTGCATCTATATATTCATTATAATTTCTGCCAAATCATTTCATTACTTCTGTGATCTTGTTGCAGGATCATTGTGACCTGATGCTATTCCTTCCTTGATCATGATTTTAGTTTATTGACGTCATCTACTATGTCCTTTCATTGGTTGTTTGTTGGTGTCATCGTTCTATTTTTCTATTTCAAGTGTAATTTCTCTGATTAAAAAAGCGGAAATTCCGAGGTTCAAAGGCTTGATCGATAAAAATGGTACTCAGAAATTTACGTTTTTTTATAGTTTACATGGTTGTGAGTCATTTTATTTCATTTTTTGAATTTTGTGCTGAACTGCTGATCTTGTTTTGCTTTTTGAATTGGCTAGTGCATGTCATGGCTGCTAGTTAAATGTTGAAAAATCTAATCACCTCGTTTCAATTGAAAATACCTAATCCATATCAATAGATGCTATACAATCACATTAAAGTCTCTTGATATTATGCCTTACTTATACAATCACGTAGGTGTTATTTTTTTTGGAGTACTAAGATGCTTTGATTTCTATTTCTTTGGCAGGTATATTCTGCAACCACTGGCAGATTTTGCTGGGCTATCTTCGGGAGATAGTTTTCAAGGGTTCCTTTAGCCTTGAAATGTAGTCCACAAGCGTTGCACAACACTGGTAATGGCTTCTCATCTACAACAAATTGTAGAAACGCTTGGAAAATATATTTTGATATAATATATTTTGATTTTCATCTTTTGTCTTCCCTTGTTCTTAGGATCCTAGCAAATCGAACTGCTGCACAGAAATCGAGATTGAAAAAGCTCGATTATATTGCTGATTTTGAACAGATGGAAAAACATTTGAAGGTTCAATATATGTTCACAGTCTCGAAGAGAACTAGATTATCCCCGATCGTGAAATTGAAATAAATTCATTTAATTTGTGTTGTTTGATCTTCATCAATTGCTCTAGATGTAGAGCGGCGGGTTACCACTTCAAAGAATTTCAATTTGTATTGATCTATTCACATATCAACTTGTAAATTGGAATTCAATTGTAAAATTCACATGCGACAGCTGAGAAAGTGTTTAAGTTCCTCATTGATCCTACACAAAGATTTAAGGTTCACTAGCTAGTTCAAAATGATTGCTCAAAAATGTATTTTAGATTTTTTGTTTATATGTACTGTGAACATATTGAATTCTAGTATAAATTTATTTTACTTAGGTCAAATAGGAATTCACTTATCACTATTGTGATACTTCATTCTACTCTTATAACAATATCTTTAAAAAAATTATTTTATTTTATAATTGAATATCTTCAATTTATATGATTCCACGTGATATAAAAGACGTCTCGTTAAATTTTATTGCAAAACTAATTGATGTTGTTAAAAATATGTTTTTAATTTGAGTTGTGCTATTGTGCACGACAAAATTCACACATGACAAGCACGACTGTTTATGTGGCATCATCATCTTGACTTAAATTAAATTTTAATTAAAATAATTTTAAAAAACTGAAATAGCTGTTGGCGGAATACACGTCGTGTGCATTTGATGACAACCATGTGTCGTGCTATATAATGTTTTCCTTTTAATTTTAGCTCCAAGACTTCCAATGCATATCATATAGTTTTAATGATTCTAGATCTTCATCTCCTACTTCTAAATAGAAGAAAGTTGAATCGTTGACAATTACACCAAATTTAATTTAAATCTTTTGGTAAAATATTTTTCACCTACATACCAATTAGACACTAACTTCTATTAAAAGCTTGATAATAAAATATGAACGGTGTTTTAGTTAACAGAAAAAAATATTGGAATTGTTGGGATGGGCAGAATTGGTTCAGAAGTCGCAGAGAGGCTTACAGCATTCGGTTGCATGATACCATACAACTCTAGAAATAAAAAACCATTAGTTTCATACCCTTACTATTCCACTATCCTAGAGCTTGCCACAAACAACAATGTCCTTATTCTATGTTGTGAACTAAACGACCAAACTGTTGGATAATAAACTTGATTTTGTCCATTGGACTAATCAAGTGTTAGGCCCAATTAGCTAATAAGTGATGTAGCCCATAGAAAGTTCTAGAGTCATGTAGAACTAGATTGGTAGAAATATCATTAAGTGTAGTTGAGAGAAGAGTGTAGAACTCTCATGAGAGAAGTGTGTAGAACACTCTCTTGAAGTGTGTAGAAAGTTATCCTAGGATGTGTCTAGAACTCTCCCTTGGAGCCTATAAAAAGAGGAGAGCTTGTCATTTGTAAATCAAGCAAGCAAACTAGAATCAAAGTATCCTCTCAAGTAATAGAAATTGTTCTTCTCTCAAATATTCTCCTCCTAAATTCCTCACAAAGTTATCACTATAATCTTCTCCTATTTTCCAACAAAGTGGCATCAGAGCTTAGGTTCTGAGAATAAATTATTCCATAGTTATGGCGGTCAATGGAGCAGCATCCTTCCAAGTTCCACTTCTCAAAGGGAGTACCTATGATAATTGGTGCATCAAAATGATGGCTCTTCTTGGAGCACATGATGTTTGGGAGGTTGTTGAAAAAGGCTATACGGAATCACAAGATGAGGATTCCTTAACTAAAGCACAAAGAGACTCTTTGAAGGATTCAAGAAAGAGAGACAAAAAAGCTCTCTTCCTCATCTACCAAGCATTGGATGAAGATGAGTTCGAGAAAATCTCAAATGCAACATCCGCTAAGGAGGCATGGGAGAAGCTTAAAACCTCTTGCCAAGGAGAAGACAAGGTAAAGAAGGTACGTCTCCAAACTTTAAGAGGCGAGTTTGAATCCTTGCATATGAAAGAGTCAGAGTCTATTTCAGAATATTTTTCTAGAGTTATCGCTGTTTCAAATCAATTAAAAAGAAATGGCGAAAAGTTGGAAGATGTGAGAATTATGGAGAAGATACTCCGATCATTAGACCCCAAATTCGAGCATATTGTTGTGACAATTGAAGAAACCAAAGATTTAGAGACTATGACAACAAAGCAACTTCAAGGATCTTTGCAAGCTTATGAAGAGAAGCACAAGAAGAAGAAAGAGATCACGGAGAAACTCTTCAAGATGTAACTAAAAGAGAAAGATGAAGGTCAAAGAAATGAGAGGAGCCAACAAAGCCAAGGTAGAGGCCGAGGACGAGGTCGCGGTCGAGGACAATTTGGACGTGGCTACGGTGCGCGTGGTTCAATTTTTCCTGGAAGCAGTTGCGAGAAAGGAGAGACCTCAACTAGAGGACGTGGGAGAGGATACCCAAAATCAAGGTATGACAAATCTCAAACTCAATGCTACAATTGTCACAAGTTTGGGCACTACGCTTCAGAGTGTAGATTCTCCAAGAATCTAGTAGAGGAGAAGACCAACTACGTGGAAGAAAAAGATGAGAAATTTGAAACAGTGCTGCTAGCACGTGGAAGTAATGAAGGCATCCGTGAAAATTCATGGTGCCTTGACACTGGTGCAAGCAATCATATGTGTGGAAAAAGAAGCATGTTCGTGGAGCTTGATGAATCGGTGCATGGAAATGTCTCATTTGGCGATGATTCTAAGATTCCAGTGAAAGGCAAAGGTAATATCTTAATTCGCTTGAAAGATGGAAGACATCAATTTATTTCAAATGTCTACTATGTCCCTAATATGAAGAGCAATATTTTGAGTCTGGGGCAACTGTTAGAAAAGGGTTATGATATTCGCATAAAAGATTCAAGTCTCTCCATCAAAGATGAAAAAAATAATCTCATCACCAAGGTACCAATGTCAAGAAATAGGATGTTCTTCTTGAATATCCAAAATGATGTTGCAAAGTGTCTCAAATCTTGCTACAATGATGCTTCATGGCTTTGGCATCTCCGATTTGGGCACTTAAATTTTGGAAGTTTAAGCTTGATGGCAAAACAAAATATAGTGAGAGGTCTTCCATCTATCAACCATCCAGACCAATTGTGTGAAGGATGTTTACTTGGGAAGCAATTCCGGATGAGTTTTTCAAAGGAGTCAAACTCAAGAGCCAAGAAGCCACTCGAGCTTATACATGCTGACGTATGTGGACCAATCAAGCCATGCTCACTAGGTAAAAACAATTATTTCCTCCTTTTCATTGATGATTTTTCAAGAAAAACATGGGCCTATTTCTTGAAGCAGAAATCAGAAGTCTTCGTAACCTTCAAGAAGTTTAAAGCTATTGTGGAGAAAGAAAGTGGTCGGCATATAAAAGCTATGCGGACTGATCGAGGAGGAGAATTCACTTCTAAAGAGTTTCAAGAGTTTTGTGAAGAGAATGGAATCAGACGTCCATTGACAGTTCCAAGATCCCCCCAACAAAATGGTGTGGCGGAAAGGAAGAATCGGACAATACTTGACATGGCTCGAAGCATGCTCAAAAGTAAGAAACTACCAAAAGAGTTTTGGGCTGAAGCTGTGGCGTGTGCAGTCTATCTATCTAATCGATCTCCAACTAGGAGTGTGTGGGGAAAGACACCACAAGAAGCATGGAGTGGAAGAAAGCCAGGTATCTCACACTTGAGGGTTTTCGGGAGTGTAGCCCATGTTCACATTCCAGATGAGAAAAGAGTAAAGCTTGATGATAAGAGTGAGAAGTTCATCTTTGTCGGTTATGATCAAAGCTCAAAGGGCTACAAGTTATACAATCCAGACAACAACAAGATTATAATTAGCCGAGATGTGGTCTTTGATGAAGAAGGAGAATGGGACTTTGGAGCACACAAAAAGGACTACAGTTTCTTTCCCGAATTCGAAGAAGATACGTCTCAAGAAGTTCAACAAGTGCCCCGTTCACCAACATCACCCACTGCTGAAGATACACGTAGTGAAAGAATTACGGCACGCGCACGGAGTCTTCAAGATCTTTATGATAACACGGAGCCACTATCACAACGAAGGCTTGAAGATCTCTATGAGGAAACAGGAGAGACAGATAACATCACACTATTTTGTCTCTTTGCAGATTGTGAACCCATGAACTTCGAAGAAGCTACACAAGATAAGAAATGGAGAGATGCAATGGATGAAGAAATCAGATCCATAGAGAAGAACAACACATGGGAACTCGTATCCCTACCCAAAGGGCATAAATCCATCGGTGTCAAATGGGTGTACAAAGCAAAGAAGAATTCAAAGGGAGAAATTGAAAGATATAAGGCAAGACTAGTCGCAAAAGGCTATAGTCAAAAGGCGGGGATTGATTATGATGAAGTGTTTGCCCCAGTCGCTCGTCTGGAGACCATAAGACTCATAGTCTCCCTAGCAGCTCAACAGAAATGGAAAATTCACCAGATGGACATGAAATCTGTCTTTTTAAATGGAGTTTTAGAGGAGGAAGTGTACATCGAACAACCTTTGGGTTACAAGGTGAAAGGACAAGAAGATAAAGTTCTCAAACTAAATAAAGCACTGTATGGTTTGAAACAAGCCCCAAGAGCATGGTACAGTCGAATTGATAACTATTTCAAAGCAAACAACTTTACAAAGTGTCCACACGAGCATGCCATGTACGTCAAGATCAAGAATGGAGATATCTTGATTGTTTGCATATATGTGGATGACTTGATCCTCACGGGAAACAATCCAAATATGTTTGAAGAATTCAAGAAAGCTATGATCAAGGAATTCGAGATGTCTGATATTGGGCTCATGTCATACTATCTTGGCATAGAGGTAAGGCAGAAAGAGGATGGAATCTTCATTTCCCAACAAAGATATGCAAAGGAGATGCTAAAAAAGTTCAAGATGGATGGTTGTAAACCAATTAGCACACCAGTGGAGTGTGGATTGAAGCTATCAAAGTTTGATGGAGCAGAAAAAGTGGATGCTACCAACTTCAAGAGTTTAGTTGGGAGTTTGAGGTATCTGACATGCACAAGACCTGACATCCTCTAAGCTACAGGGATAATCAGTCGACACATGGAGAATCCAACTATTACCCATCTCAAGGCTGCAAAAAGAATTCTTCGCTATATCAAAGGTACAACCGACCTTGGCTTATGGTTCTCATCAGATAAGGACTATAAGTTAGTTGGTTATAGTGACAGTGATTGGGCTGGAGATGGCGATGACCGAAAAAGTACTACCGGATTTGTGTTCTTCATGGGAAACACATCTTTCACTTGGATGTCGAAGAAGCAGCCAATTGTCGCACTTTCGACATGTGAGGCAGAATATGTAGCAGCTACATCATGTGTTTGTCATGCAATTTGGCTTAGGAATCTATTGAAGGAATTGGGAATGTCACAGAAGGAGCCGACCACGATTTTTGTGGACAACAAGTCATCCATCGCTCTTGCAAAGAATCCAGTATTCCATGATCGTAGCAAGCATATTGATACTCGCTACCATTACATAAGGGAGTGCATCGAAAGAAAGGATGTACAAGTTGAATATGTGAAGTCTCAAGATCAAGTAGCTGACATCTTCACCAAGCCACTCAAGCATGAAGACTTTATCAAGTTGAGAGGTTTACTAGGGATGACAAATCAAGTTTAAGGGGGGATGTTGGATAATAAACTTGATTTGGTCCATTGGACTAATCAAGTGTTAGGCCCAATTAGCTAATAAGTGATGTAGCCCATAGAAAGTTCTAGAGTCATGTAGAACTAGATTGGTAGAAATATCATTAAGTGTAGTTGAGAGAAGAGTGTAGAACTCTCATGAGAGAAGTGTGTAGAACACTCTCTTGAAGTGTGTAGAAAGTTATCCTAGGATGTGTCTAGAACTCTCCCTTGGAGCCTATAAAAAGAGGAGAGCTTGTCATTTGTAAATCAAGCAAGCAAACTAGAATCAAAGTATCCTCTCAAGTAATAGAAATTGTTCTTCTCTCAAATATTCTCCTCCTAAATTCCTCACAAAGTTATCACTATAATCTTCTCCTATTTTCCAACACAAACAAGGCACATTGTCAACAAAGAAGTGATGTTGGCAAAAGGTGGAATCATAGTGAATGTTGGAAGAGGAGCTCTCATTGATGAAAAGGAATTGTTGAAATGTTTGTTTGAAGAGGAAATTGGAGGTGCTGGTTTGGATGTGTTTGAGAATGAACCTCATGTTCCGAAAGAATTCTTTTCATTGGATAATGTTGTCCTTTCACCGCATGCAGCTTTCTTAACTTCAGAGTCACATATGGATATACGCCAACTAGTTGAACAAAATTTGGAAGCTTTCTTTTCAAATAAGCCTCTGATTACTCCAGTTATATAGTTGATTGAATGTGTGTTTAGGATGTTATTTAATTCTAAATTAACACTATAAACGTGTCCCGTTGTGGAGAAACAGTCCAAGGATTATCGACTTACAAGAAACCATTTTAAAAGTACAATTCACTCAACACGTTGGCAGAAAGAAATGTAGTACTACTACTAACAAAATCAACAAAAGATTAAGACAAACTGTGTTTTTTACGGGCAATGTCGTAGGAGCAATGTCGTCATTTTATCTTACAAATCTAACAAGAAATGAAAGAATAAAAGCATGCTCGTAAAAACTATGCAGCACCGATACTTCAGATTTAAGGTATGTCTGGTATCCAACACTGGTATACATAGTTACATTCAATCATTAAATTTCACAAATTATTATCATTGTCGTGTCGGTGTTGCATTTGGTGTCAAATGTTTCATCGTGCAAAGATTAGTTATGCTCATTTATTAATTGATGGTCTAGAGTAACCATCCACAAATCTATTTTTGATCATCTATAAGTGATTTTATGTGCAAAATTAATTCTTCTCACCCTCTCAGAGTGATCAATTCAAAAGTAAACAATTTAAACAACCATGAACCAAATAAATTGCTGCAAATTGTAGGAAAAAAATTTTCTTGATAGATCAGTAAAAACAAAAATAAGTATGAATGATCATCAATTCAAGGGATTTTGGGAGAGAGAGATGGATACAACACTTTCATAAGTAGATGATTGATTATATATATAACATCTTTTTTCATCTTTATGAGGGTTAAATTTATGTTTCTTTTTTTTCTTGCCTGCATTTCATGAGTAGATGATTGATTGACACCTGTTACTAATTTTCATTTTGAATGTTGATTCTCAAAAGTATCATCATTGGCATTTTCCCTTGAATTGGGTCTAGGGTTTTTATGTCAAGACACTCAACAAAAAGAAAGTGTGAGGGAGGTTGAAGTGGGAGAGCCTTGAGTGGTACAAGTTGTAGCTTCATCCTTCACACAAGTTGCAGTGGCGGAGCCAGACAAAAAAGTTTGGGGTGGCCGCCATCTCGCCATCAAAATAAACTAAAATATATAAATCATATTAAACACAACACATTTAAGTCGTAATAAACCAAAAATCGATCATTCAAAATTTAAACTACATAATATAATAAAGTCGTTCATTACATACCTAAAGATGCACTTTACGCTTTCCGAGTGCCTTGAAATCATCAATAATTGATTCGGAACTAATACATGCGCTAATCTCCCTTTCAATATAAACTGTCATGCTATCTGCTAGATACCCATGTCCCATCTTGTTTCTCAACTTAGACTTGATAATTTTCATTGCTGAAAAAGATCTTTCAGTTGTGGCGGTAGAAACCGGAAGAGTCATAACAAGGCGCAACAATCTATCAATCAATAAGTAATTTTTGGCTTGTCCAGTTGCAACCAAACATGAGCATAATTCTTGAATAGTTGATAAATTCGTCAAACTTGGCAATCGTTGAGCATGAAAAAGGAATTGTCGAAGTTGAAATTGCAAATTAGTCTTCTCTTGATCACTGAAATCCATGGGATAATACTTTTCAACAAGAGTACTTATAGTATCAATGTTAAAAGATTTGTAATTATCCTCAGGAGACAAAGCACAACTTAGAGTCAACAAATCCATTGCTTGCTCACTAAACCTGCTATTCAACTCTTGTAATTGTTTGTCAATGGTAGCAAAAAAAATTTCAACTCTAAAATAATGCTCTATTGTGACCTGATTCTCTGCAAGGCGAGAGCGCCCAAATCTTGATGCTGAATGACAATCGTTGAGGTCGGGAATCTCAATATCATGTTTTTCACAAAAAGATACCACACTAGCAAACAACTTATCCCAACCATTTTCTCTCAATTCTTGAATAAGAGCTTTTGTTGAACAAACCAAAAGCATAGCATTAACAACATCCTGAGATTGTTTTTGCAAGGCTTGACAAAGCACATCAGTTATCCCCATAATTTCTTTCATCAAGTGCAAGATAAAAATAAAATCAAAAGACTTCAAGTAATTGTAAGAACTATCAGCATCCGCACGTTGTGCAAATTTTTTTGCTTCTTTTACAATTTTTTTTAAAACTACACAAGTTGCTTCATACATACTTATCAAGCTACAAATAGAGTTGAAATGTGAACTCCAACGAGTATCTCCGGCTCTTTTCACGGTACCAACTTGATTTTTACCTTTACCAGTTACAATCTCCCCATTCTCTAACAAATTTTCAATTTCTTTTGATTGGGCAGCTTGTAGCTCATCATGGCGTTTAGTAGAAGAACCAACAACATTGACAACAAAAGCCAGCTTCTCAAAGAATTGATGAATTGATGTAACTTCTCTTGATGCAGTAACTAAGGCAAGTTGCAATCGATGAGCAAAACAATGGACATAGTAGGCATAAGGACAATCTTTCATAAAAAGTGCTTGTAAACCATTCCATTCTCCTCTCATATTGCTAGCACCGTCATACCCTTGGCCACGAATGTTAGAAACGTCAAGGTTATGTCGAGAAAGTATACCACATACTGCTTCCTTAAGAGTTAACGAAGAAGTGTCATTAACACGTGCCACATCAAAAAATCTCTCTTGTATCAAACCAGCTTTATCAACAAATCTTAACACAAGAGCCATTTGTTCCTTTTTTGACTCATCACGAGCTTCATCAACAACAATGCAAAATTTAGAATCACCAATTTCTTCACGAATATGTTTTCTCACCCTACTAGAAAGAATTTGCAAGAGCTCTTTTTGAATTTGATGTGAAGTATACTTGCAATTTTCGGGAGCATTTTTCAACACAACTTTTGCAACTTCATCATTGTAAGATGCTAAAAGTTTTAACAGTTCAAGAAAATTACCTTGATTTCTTGATTCACTTCCTTCATAGTGACCCCTAAAAGCACAAGCTTGAAGTGTTAACCAACGAACAGTGTCAATTGAAGCCTTCAAACATAGTCTATTATTTAGAATTTGGCTCGAACTTTGCACTTCAATAACATTCCTAAGATGCCTATCTTGATTCAAAAAGTCTTGACAATCTTTCATTGCATTGTTATGTGGTGAGCAAGGATCCTTCCCTATGTGTTTAAGAAAGGAACATTGTTTTCCATTCCTAACATTCTTCCAAGCTTTAAAACCCGTAGAAATGAATACTTCTGATCCGTAACGTCCGCTTGGTTTTTTGCTAAAGAGATAACATTGTAAGCAATATGCAGCATCTTCCGATGGTGAATATTCTAGCCATGAAGGAAACAAGCTGAACCAAGTGTCTTGAAACCGCCTTGGATGTTTATGCTCACCGGACAAGGGATAGTTTTCTAATTTCATTTGATAAGGACCCCATTTTAGATACGCTCTTCGTATTGCATCCTTTTGATTCGGTGGATATTGCCAAATTGGAATACGCTTTCCAGGATCACGTTCTAAAGAATTCTCAATGTCTTCCGGGTTAACTCTATTAACCTTTGAAGGACGAGGCTCATCTTCTTCAATTCTTCGATTCTCACAAACTTGTTCAGGTTCAGATGAAGAAATTATAACTTCTTCATCTCTTACAATATCATCGGCCTTCCTTTTGTAAAATGAATGGATTTGTTGATTCTTCATCTTCTTCTTCCTGCACAACATATAAGTATATTTTCATTAGCATTGGCCAGTGAGAAAGATTTGCACAACAAACGGTTAATAACAAATAAGATGATTAATTCATATAGGTAACAAATAAGATGATTAATTCATATAGGTAACAAATAAGTTACTCTTTGCTACTTTCAAATCAGGTGTGAATTGTGAAATAGTTTACTACAACAAAATTTCTGCAGCTGCAGTGTTTATATAACTAATAAATAGCTGCAGAATCTGTTGCATAAGGAAGGTAAAGAATCTGCAATTAACAGAGCTATCCTGTAGGTATTTATAAGGAAGCTAAGGATTCTGCAATTAACAGAGTTGAACTTTAAATTACATAATTCACAATCAAATTCCCCTGAGGTAATTTATTATGTAATTTCAACTATGGTCATTACTTTAAATTAAGACTGTTCAAAGGTGCTAAAAGTATTTACAGGACATATATTTTAGGGACATATATTAAGACTGTTCAACTATGGCATTATGCCGTTAATTTCAACTATGGTGTATTTTAGGGAAATTACTTTAAATTACCAGGACATATATAAAAAATAAAAAATCCGAAGGGTAGATGCAGAGAATAAAAAACATTTTAGGGTGTATTTACAGGAAATTACTTTAAACTATGGCATCCGAACTCTTTACAAAAATAAAAAATAAAAAATCCCCTTTTATTTTGATTAGGGTTATGTAAAAATTGAAATTGAAAACCAAATCAAAAATCAAATCAAATTCATTAACAAACAAAAAGAAATTGAAACACTATCATTACTAACAGATAAAGAATCAAATTCAGAGATACACTTACATTTTTAGGGTTTGTAGAGAGATTGAGACCAATGAAACTTTGATTTTGGAGATTGATGCAGAGAGAGTAGATGCAGAGAAGATGCAGAGAAGAGAAAGCAGTTTCTTTTCTTTCCAGTTTCACGGTTTGCAGCTGCAGAGAGAGTAGATGCAGAGAGATTGATGCAGAGATGCAGAGAAGAGAAAGCAGTTTCTTTTCTTTCCAGTTTCACGTTTTGGACTTTGGAGGAAAAATTGGAGTGAACTAGTGGCATATGGTAGTAATATTAAAATTACCTCAGGGGTATTATGGTATTTTCACAGAATAAATGGGTAGGCCATGGCCTACCCCAGTCCTGGTGTAGCTCCGCCACTGACAAGTTGCACAATTTCATCCTTTACCATGTTTTGGAGTAAATAATTATTTTGGTCCTTGGATATGTTATATTTTGTCACTACAATTCTTGAATGCATTAATATTGCAAAATGTCCTTAAATGTGTTTTACATTAAGTGCGTAAAATTACTAATCCCTTCATTCCTTTTTAAATGTTTCTTTTGCATAAAAGTTTTGTTTTTATTTAACTATCATTTTCAAAGTTCTATGCAATATTAAATGTTGTTTTTACCAATATTACTCTTAGTTATTTATTACAGAGAGAAAAATATATGAAAGTAGTAACATTTATTTCATTATCTTGATTCGTGTAAAATGTCAAAAAGTGACAATTAAAAAGGTAGTAATAAAACAAACAACAAAGTTTTTGTAATTTCAATACAATTTCTTCATAACAAAAAATACATCTAGAGATGATGATATCTTACGCAAAGCGACAAAAATAACCATTTACTTTTTTCAATATAAATCTACTCTCTTTTGAGTATTTTTTTTTTTTTGACAAAACTCTCTTTTGAGTATTAACGCTTCAATTCTAAGATGAAAAAGTTATAATAATCTAAGATTCCAATAAAAAATCTAATAAAACAAATTTCAACCAAAAATCAAACTCAATTCTAAAACGCATTAACCACATGAGTTTAATCAATGGTTAATTTACCCCCTCTTTTAAATTCAACATTGAAGGCTCCATGATACATACTCCCTCCGGTCTCAAATATAAGAAAAGATTCCTTTTTTAGGTTCATTGAATAATTAATGTATTTGCTTTACAATGTAGACTAGATACATTAACTACTCAATGAACCTAAAAAAGAAATCTTTTCTTATATTTGAGACCGGAGGGAGTACAAATTATTAAGTAAAATGTCCTCGTGAGCTTAGTTCAGTTGGTATAGACAATGTATAAAATATGTAAGGTTCGAAGTTCAAACTCCGACAAAAAGAAACGAGTAAAATACAAAACATGTGTGCCCTCCTCCATAAGTCACCCATAAAATAATGACGGGAAGAATATTCCAAATACTCTATTTTTGGTACAATATTCCAAAGACTTTTCTCCACCCAAACCGGAAAATAAAAATAACGTGTGTGCACGAAATTAAAGGCAGAAATATCAGAGAAAGAGTAACAACATTTATTTGTGCAACTATGTCATCTGATTTATGGACTCACATTTTCAAAGGCATTGAAACAATTCAGCATGCTCAGTGGTCCCCTCCAGACAAGGCATTTCGATTCACTGTTCCTTCATTGGATTAATTTCATTATTTGGTTTGTTTACTCTGTTTGCAGTACTGTCAGAACCCAACACGTTTCGATTGTAGAGGAAACCTTAGTACTTTTACATAAATGGCATTGTTTGACACGTGACATATTGCACTTTCCACTAAATATATCTAGGGCAAATAACAATACACCATAAAGCAATGAGCACTAATCAAAATATAGGTCGAACAAAAATGAGAGTCTAATTAAGTCAAAAAAAAATATTATGGATAATTAAATTTTAAATTTTGGTTCCGCAAAGTATTTGAAACCTAACGACATAAATTAATCTCTCAAGTCATCTTTTATATATACATGTTATTCAGAGATTGAATTCATTATTGCATATCTAAAAAACTTGTTTGTTGTTTTTGTATTAACACGGGAGTATATTACTGGAGTTGGTGATGTAATCTTTACGTTTGTGGATGTCATCTCCATTTCTCCGGCTGTACATTCCTTCTCCAAATAAGGAAGGTGTATTGCAAATACACTTTAATGTATGTTAGGTTGTAAGTTTCTACCGACATGGTCTATTTCCACCCATAAATTCTAACAAACACAAAACATCTTCAAAGATTGAGCCAATAGGCCATACACAACAAATTTGTTTTGAGCCACAACCACACCTGGAAGTATGACAGGTTTATAAGTTGTTTTCAATTTATTTTCATCCAACATATTCTCTTAAACTCTTTAAAATAGCTTATAAATACTTATCATAACAATTTATTTTTTTTCCTTCAAAAAATATAAGTTTTTTTTTTTTGACAAGAAGATGACATAAACTTTTATACGATCAAATGGATATAAATTTATTTTACTTACATCAAATAAAAATTCACTTATTACTATTGTGATACTTCATTCTACTCTTATAACAATATCTTCAATTTTTTTTTAATTTTTTATAATTGAATATCTTCAAATTAATGATTTCACGTGATATAAAAGACGTCTCGTCAAATTTCATCGTAAAATTTACTGATGTTGTTCAAAATTTGTTTTTAATTTTAGATCCAATACTTCCAATGCATATCATATAGTTTTAGTGATGGTAGATCTCATTTCCTAGTTTTCAATAGAAGAAAGTTGAATCGTTGACATTAACACCAAATTTAATTTAAATCTATGGGTAAAATATTTTTTACCTACTTACCAATTAGACTCTAACTTCTATTAAAGAGCTTGATAATAAAATATGAAGGGTGTTTTAGTTAACAGGAAAAAATATTGGAATTGTTGGGATGGGAAGAATTGGTTCAGAAGTCGCAGAGAGGTTTATAGCATTCGGTTGCATTATTTCATACAACTCTAGAAACAAAAAACCATTAGTTTCATACCCTTACTATTCAAGTTTCTTAGAGCTTGGCATAAACAGCAATGTACTTATTCTCTCAAACAAAGCACATTGTCAACAAAGAAGTGATGTTGGCACTAGGAAAAGGTGGAATCATTGTGAATATTGGAAGAGGGAATTTTTTTTCTTCTACCCTTATCACCAAAAAGATTGATATGTCTGCCCCTAGTTGAAAACTATTGATACAAATACCCCTGTTCTTCATTATAGTTGGCGAGCAAGCCTATTTTTTTAACATTCTCTGCAAAACTGCAGGCTTTACATTTCACTTGGTGAGCATCATATTTTTTTTTAGTTTTTTTTTTCTTCTTCTGTTCTTAATATCAAATGGCGAACTAGCCATTGTTACTTTTTTTATTTAATTTTTACATGTTTGACAACTAAAATGGCGAGCATGCCCATTTTTTTCCATTTTTTTTGTTTTTTACGGCCTTACTTTTGTTTTTGTTTTTATTTTTATTTTTATTAAAACAACCACATTTCTTTAATTTAAAAAAAAACCTAAAATATATTTCTTATTAAGCATTTAACAAAAATACATTAAAATGAAACATTGTCACAAACTTAAAACATCTATTACCTTTATCTATTCCTAATTTTGTGAAAAAGCACCGAGAAAATGTGGATTGTGTTCCAGGACCGGTCATATTCATAGGAATTGTCTAACGTTTCTGATAGAGGCAATGTTGTATTAATAATAGTGATAAAACAAAAAAGGTGTACCAAAAAAAAAGTAAAAAAAAAAAAAATCAAATGGCATGTTTGCCATTTCAAATGTAGAACACAAAAAAAAAATAACTAAAAAATAAAAAATGGCATGTTCGCCATTTCAAATAAAGAACATGAAAAAAATTAAAAAAAGAACATGCACGCCATTCCATTTGTGTGACACACATATGTTCAGCTAAAAGCCTGCAAGCTTGTAGAGAAAGTGGAAAAAAT
Organism: Medicago sativa; assembly: GCF_051527215.1. Classification (NCBI taxonomy): domain Eukaryota; kingdom Viridiplantae; phylum Streptophyta; class Magnoliopsida; order Fabales; family Fabaceae; genus Medicago; species Medicago sativa. The sequence goes on along the minus strand of NC_140756.1, from coordinate 27,728,239 downwards.
GGTTATGCTCGCCAAGTAAAATGAAGAACAGGAGCATTTGTATCAATAGCTTTCAACTAGGGGCAGACATATCAATTTTTTTGTTGATAGGGGTAGAAGGAATTGTTGAAGTGTTTGATTGAAGATGAGATTGGAGGTGCTGGTTTGGATGTGTTTGAGAATGAACCTCATGTTCCTAAAGAATTCTTTTCATTGGATAATGTTGTCCTTTCACAGAATGCAGCTTTGTTTACTTCAGAGTCTTTCATTGGTATCTGCCAACTTGTGGAACAAAATTTGGAAGCTTTCTTTTCAAATAAGCCTCTGATTACTCCAGTTATATAGTTGATTGAATCTGTGTTTGGAATCTTAATATGCATTGTTTATTCACATTCTTTGTTGAAACCTTTTGAATCTGTCTGTTCTTTTAATGTTTCTAGGTCAAGTTGGTGGTGCTCGATATGAGCTACCAGTTTGAGAGGCTATTAAGAATGTTATTTCAATGTTTATTAAGTATCAAATGTTTAGCGATCAATAATAAATTATGATGAAATGCCTTATACATCCCGGTAATTTTTAAATGAGCATTAGTTACCGTTAGTTTTGGCCTTGTTAATATCAGTGATGTCGATAACCTTTTCTAGCGACTTAGAAAGAAACCTAGGTAAAGATGCCATGCGTCTTCTTGATTAAAGGTGCGTTTGTTTCAGCTTTAAAAAAAAATAAAAATTTGAGTTATAAGAATCTAAAGATTTTTTTTTTTGTGGAGATTTTTAAAAAAATCTAAAGCTATTTCTGTTTGTTTACTATCATAAAAATCATTTTTGAAAGATTTGAAGCTCTTACACTTGAGTTTCTTATATTTAGAAAAAAAATAGATTTTGGAAAAGCTACTTGAAATAGCTTTTCATTTTGAGGCTAAAAATGATTTTTTTAACAAAATGAATTTTTAAAAAATCTGAAACAAACACTACAAAAAGAAAAAAAAAAAGTAATTTTTTAGTTAAAAAAGTAGATTTTTTTAAAAAAAATATAAAACAAACGGGCCCTAAAGTTGGCTGTGCATCTCTAAAAAAATTCTGCATTTTTCAAGGTTGACCTCCATTCCTTGTTGAGTTATCTTAAAACCTAAAAAATGCCATCTTGGACCCCAAATATGCCCTTTTAAGGGTTTAGGCACATGTCGTACCTCCTCATCTATTCAAAGATGATTTTCAGATCCTTCAGAATTGAGTATTTATCTCAAGTCTTCATGGCCATATCACCCATGTATATCTCTTTGTTGTAGTTGATTTGTTTGAAGGTTGCTTTTCTGACAAGGAATACTTCCAATTGACACATGAAAATGACCTTAATGCCCCCAACGGTTGTTAACTGCCGCTGGAAAACACGCCGGCTGTTAACTGCCGCTGGTACCCAGCGGTTGTTAACTACCGCCGAAGCTGAAGGTAGCGGTTGTTAACTGCCGCTACGTGCTTGCCCATTTTCCAGAAGCTCATTTCCATTTTCCTGAAGGTTTCCTAACCAATTTTCATTTTCATATTCATTTTCATCTAAATTTTTTATCAAATAACCAATTGAAAATTCTTCTAAAATTTTCATCTAATAATACCTAAACATATTCATCCAATATTTAACAGGAACATGGTAAAATTAAAACGCAAGAAATAATATAAAACGAACGAACGTACGTATATGTCATATAAATAGGAAAATGTATCGAACATGTCATAATAACACATCATGATCATCATAGTCAAAAAAATACAAAAAAAAATCCTAATACTAATTAGCCCTGCCTACCCTGCCTCTGCTGCCCCCTGCGCCGCCTGGAAATCTGATAAGTAAGGACGGGCTCAGTAGCACTAACTATCCGCAGGACCTCCTGGACAACCTCCTCTTTGGTCATCTCGCCATGCCTGGCCGCAATATCTCGGGCTATGTGAGCCACATCCCGGACGATGGTCAGTGTGTCAGGCATCTCCCTGGCATGCTCCTCCTCAATCAGCTGCTCCACTTTCGCCGGTCTGGGAGGGGATCCCTCATCAGGTGGGAGAATGTGAGGGTGAGAGACTGTGGCAAACCAAGCCATGTAGCCAGGAACATGATGCCATGGTGTCTGACACCCATCTACCCAACCACCTACTAACCATGCAGTAGCGTCCATCAACACGGTAGTCAACATCTGTGTAGGCACCTGAGGGACAGCTGAAGGATGTCTGGGAATGTCCTGCACAAAGGAGAACTGCCTCTTCACCCGCTCAGGCAAATGACGGTACACCCTCTCCTTCCCGCACATGAGCCATCCAGAGTAAGTGCACAACATGTTAAATGGGCGCACGTCTCTGCGATCACCATAGGTAGAAAACCTGACGTCATCCACCTCCAAGCGATCCAGGACTACGCGGTAATGGTGCACATCCGTATGCCCTTTGGTAGTGAGCCATCTCCCAGCACATGGTGTCCGCGGGTCCCAATCCCGGTTACGCTTCCTTGGGTAAGGACCTGACAAATGCTCCAAAATCCATCCCTGCAACAAAATAAATAATACACAAAAATAATTATTCGAGTTAAATATTCAATAAATATTCAATAAAGTAGTTAATACACAAAATAATAGTCTAACATTATAATAAAATTTATAAAATAAATTCATAAAGAAATTAAGATAAATATTACCATCAAAAGAGTCGCAGAGCCAGCCATCGTTCTGTTATTCAAGATAACAGAATCATCCAGATAATCATAGAGGTAGGCTAAGGTCATCCCTCCCCACGACCACTTCCCAATCGCCACCAAGTCCGCCATGCAATCCAGATATATCAAGTCGATGTGTCTGTTCGTTTTGTTAGTGAACAACGCACAACCGACGAGATATAAAAGGAAACTCCTCACACAGCACGCCCTCCTCTGGCTCTCTCCTGCATCTCCTCCCTCGACTGTGGACGCTCAAGCCGTCTAGCCTCAATCAGGTGGTCCTCATAAACCCGCTTCAGTGCGGGATAACTGATATGACCAGGAGATTCCTCCCTAACCTGATCTCTGGCATCAGCATCTGACATGCCCAAAAGCCTGGTCATCATATCAATCGATCGGTCCCGATCCATCGACTCGTCGTGCTCCAACATGCAGTCGTAAATAGGAACGTGCAGGAGATTATGCACATCATCCAGAGTGATCGTCATCTCCCCCACAGGTAGATGAAAACTACTCGTCTCCGTGTGCCACCTCTCGCACAGAGCACGTATTATCGCATGGGTCACAGTCGCATACCCAATGTGTATCAAACCATGGAGGCCAGACCCCTCCACAGGGTCCCAAAACCATCTCAAAGCCTCCTCCGGCTTATCGAGCTCCTTCAACCTCTTCCCTGCATTTATGCACTTATAACCCGCTTGATCATGCCACATCTGAAATTCAAGTTAAATAAGACATTGTCACTATTTTAAATGATTCAAATCACTTACGCTATGTTATATTAATTAATTAAATCACTTACGCTACGTTATATTAATTAATTAAACAACTTACGCTACCTAATTTTAATTAATTAAATCACTTACGCTACGTTATATTAATTAATTAAACAACTTACGCTACCTAATTTTAATTAATTAAATCACTTACGCTACCTAATATAATTAATTAAACAACTTACGCTACGTTATATTAATTAATTAAATCACTTACGCTACGTTATATTAATTAATTAAATCACTTACGCTACGGTATATTAATTAATTAAACAACTTACGCTACCTAATTTTAATTAATTAAATCACTTACGCTACGTTATATTAATTAATTAAACAACTTACGCTACGTTATATTAATTAATTAAACAACTTACGCTACCTAATTTTAATTAATTAAATCACTTACGCTACGTTATATTAATTAATTAAACAACTTACGCTACGTTATATTAATTAATTAAATCACTTACGCTATCTAATATAATTAATTAAACAACCTACGCTACGTTATATTAATTAATTAAATCACTTACGCTACCTAATACAATTAATTAAAACATTTAAAGAATTTTAAACAATTTAAACACTTACATTATTTGTGGTTCACCCAAAGAGGGTTCGCCAAAGAGGGTAAATACAGACTTTGGTTCACCCAATTTGCTATCACCAAAAAAAACTAACGGAAGGGACCATTTTGGTAAACAGAGAGTTACTTTTGGGACCAAATTGAGACAGTTTAAAGTTAAGGGACCAAAATGAAACGCAAAAATAAGTTAAGGGACCAAAGTCTGTATTTACCCATTAATTAAAACATTTAAAGAATTTTAAACAATTTAAACACTTACATTATTTGTGGTTCACCCAAAGAGGGTTCGCCACGTGCCTCGAGTAGTCGGACAACAATGCCAAGGTCTGAGGTCCTCCAGGAAAGGGAGCCTCTCCAGCAGGATAGGGCGGTATCTGCCGAACACGACCACCTCGTCGTGGCCGAGGCTGACGCTGACGCTCAGGCTCACCCTCGGGAATAACATTATGTGCCTCCATATAATCTGCCACTACATCCTCTGGCACCCCCTCATCATCTCCCGCCTCCTCATCTTGTGCATCGGCCTTCGGCTGATAAAACATCTGATCCTCCTCCATCCGATCATATCCACTAAAACCCTCCTCATACACACACTGGTCATGCGCCGGTGTCGGATCAACCACCTGGGAGGAGTAATCCATATGTGCCTGTGAATCCGACCCCTCTCCTCCACCTATACTCAAGTCCCTATGTCTCCGAGGCTTTGGAACATATGGACGTTCAGCCTCAAGCTCCTTCCGAGCGCTATTTGTCATGGCAACTTTCCCTTTGCGGACCCTACCCTCTCTAATACGACGCTCACGTGCATCCTCCTCCCCAGCCATATCTGTAAAAAAAAATACGTGGACAATGAAACTTAGAATCATTCAACAACTTAGAATCAAACTTGGTTATTACATCATTATGACCAAACTAATCAAACTAGGCAAAATAAGCAAAAATGTATTTAAGACTTTTAAGGCATTGAACATAGCAAGTAACATGTAACATATCAAATTTTAAAAAAACATAAATAAGTTGCCAAAAAATCCAACACCTTAAGTGCATTTTAACATAACATATTCAAAATTCAACATAACATATAACATATTCAAAATCCAACATAACATAACACAACAAATTTCACATATTCACATATTCAAAATCCAACATAACATATATACATTATTAAATTTAACATATTTGGAAAAAAAATCACAAAAAAAGCAAGATTATTTCACTTAGGCATTTCATCTTTTTTTTTTTAAAACAAGAGTAGTGCAAAGCACACTACCCAATTTCATTCAAACAAAAGAAGAAGCATACAACAAAGAAAAGCAGAAAAACAAACTAGCCTAGAGGCTAGTAAATCTAAAGTTGGGCATTCCCAACATGTTTCTAACAACTTCACTTCTAATGACAGTAGGGGGATAGTTCCACCAAACAAACTCATTGCAATCTAAGCCTAGGCTAGCTAAATTATCCGCACAAGAGTTTCCTTCCCTAAAAATATGGGATACCAAGAAATTCATACTTTTCGTGAGCTCTAAGCAATTAACCCATCTGTTTCTAAGAGAACAAGGAATCATGTGAGGAGCTTTGAAGGCCATAACCAGCAGCATAGAGTCAGTTTCTAACCATATGTTCTTCCAATTGTTATGGTTTGCTATTTCAATTGCAAGCATGGCACCATATATCTCAGCAACAAAGGCAGAATCAGTATCAAGCTTTTGAGCAAAGCAGCCCACAGTAAACCCAAAAGAGTTCCTAAAAATGCCACCACAAGCTGCTTTGAGAGGGTTCTTCAAAACTGCCCCATCTGTATTGATTTTAAGCCAGCTTGAAAGGGGGGGATGCCATATGACTTCTTTGATGATTGAAGCCTTTGGAGGGTGAATGTTTATTTTGAGAGCTTTAAGGAAAACAAACTCTGACATATCAACAGCTGAAGTTTTGACAGTTTTGTTACCAGAGAGAGATGTGTTGGAGATTATAATGTTAATAGCAGATTTCCAGTTGATCTTCTTGTTTTGGAATCTATGTTGATTTCTAACATACCAAATTGTGCTGAGAATGTTGTTCAAGCAAGAGGTAATGGCAACCTTACATTGGGGGGTCCACTTTCTATCACACAGTTTCCAAATGTCAGAAATATTATTCAAGTGGAGAGGAATGCTGAGAATGGAGGCCAGCCAAGACCAGATATAAACTGCAAAACTACATTGAGAGAAGAGATGCTGAGTTGATTCAGTGTGATTTAGACAGTTGTTGCAGATGGACACAATGTTGCAACCTTTTTCCATTAGCTTTTCATCAGTTGGCATCCTATCATGCATGATTCTCCAGGAAACCAATGATTTAGAGGGAGGAATATCAATACTCCAGATTGTTTTGGCCCATTGCAGATTCTGACCAGGGGTAATTTTATGAAGGAAAGCTTCCTTAAGGGATAAATTTCCTGTATTGGTCCCTTTCCAAACAAGTCTGTCATCAAGAGGGACTTTAGGGATGATGATGTTGTGAATTAATTGATAAAGATTGGGGAAGGCTTGTTGCACAGAGATTGGGATGCTCCAAGTTGAATTCACAATAAAGTCTTTGACTGGAGCTGAAAGTAATTCTGAAATGTGTGGAGGAATATGCAAACTTTCAGCAATAGTAACACCACACCAATTGTCAGACCAAAATTTGATGTGCTCACCATTACCTAACAACCAAGAGGAGTTCTCAAGAATAGTTGGATATTCATTTTTCATACTACTCCACAGAGAAGATGACACATGATAAGCTATAGGTTTTCTTCTTTTGATAACTTTGTCTTTCAGAGAAATGGCCCAAGGCTGATTGGAGTTTAACATATCCCAAGCAAGTTTGAGATTGGTTGCTTCATTTAGCTTGATCAGAGATCTCAAACCTAGACCCCCTTCATCATAAGGTTTGCAAAGTTTATGCCAGGCTACAGTGACCAATTTTCTTTTCTCAATATTGCCACTCCATATGAAATTTCTGGTCCATTTCTCAATTTCTTTCAAAAGAGAGACTGGCCAAGAGTACACAGCCATACTATGAGTAAGCATAGAATGAATGACTGATTTGATTAGCAAAGTTCTACCAGAAATTGATAATAAAGAAGCATGCCAAGAGTTAAGCCTTGTTCTGACTTTGTCTGCTATGGATTGAAGATAAGATGCTTTAGGTTTCCCTTTAAAGATTGGGACCCCTAAGTAATTGAATGGAAGTTGACCAGTGTTGAAGCCAAGTAAATTGATAAGGTGAGATAATCTACCTCTTGATATGGAACCTGAGAAGATAGTAGATTTAGCAGGGTTTATGTATTGGCCTGAGCACTCAGCATACTTTTTGAAAAGATCCTTCAAAGCCTCAACAGAAGATAATTTTCCTTTGCAAAATATCATTACATCATCAGCATACATGATGTGGGATGGAATATTATGTAGTCTGGAACTGTTAATCAAACTGAGTTTTCCTTGTTCCACCAGTAAAGAAATGGACCTACTGAGGACATCCTCAGCAATACAAAATAAAATAGGGGAGAGGGGGTCACCCTGTCTAACCCCTCTACTGCAATGAAAATATCCATGCTGGGAACCATTAATGGAAATTGAAAGAGTAGCAGATTCTAAAATTACCTTGATCCAGTTACAAAATTTTTCATTGAAGCCAAAGGTTTTTAAGACTTTAAGCAAAAAAGACCACTCAATAGTATCAAAAGCCTTTGCTATATCAACCTTGAAAGCCAGATTACCTCCAAAAGTTCTTTTATGAAGTTGATTGATTGCTTCAGATGCCAGGCAAATACAATCTCTGCTTTGTCTTCCTTGAATAAATCCTTTTTGCTCCGGAGAAATGATTGTTGGCATGATGGTAGCAACTCTATCAGCTAAAATCTTTGAAATTATCTTGTACTTGAAGTTGGCTAAAGCAATTGGTCTAAATTGTGTGACTTCATCAGCATTTGGAATTTTAGGGATCAAAATAAGAGTGTTGGCATTGAAGTTTGGCATCATCCAGCTATTAATGAAAAAATCCAAGACAACATTCTCCACATCTCTATTAATAATATGCCAGTACGTTTGGAAAAAGACAGCACCAAAACCATCAGGTCCAGGGGCCCCATCATTGTTTAAAGAGAAGACTGCATATCTAATCTCCTCTTTTGATGGTATTAAGGTGAGCATGTTGTTGATAGTGTCTGTAATCAAGCATGGGATGACTTCCTCCACCAGATTGCTAGCCTGCAAAACAGAAGAAGAACAAAAAATGTTTTGAAAATGGTTAGTTATGTGAGAAGCAATGAGCTCAGGATCTGTTAACAACTGTTCACCATGTCTGATGGTAGAAATTTTGTTGGTTTTGGCTTTGAGTTTGGCTAGGTTATGAAAGTATCTTGTGTTTCTGTCCCCTTCAAGGTGCCATTTGACATTTGCTTTCTCTTTCCAGAAAATTTCTTCCTTTTCCAAGGCTTTACAAAGGTTGATATGAGCTAATTTTTGTTGTTCTAAAAGGTTATCATTATGTCCTAAGGAATCTATTTGAGTTTGTATCTGGTTAAGGTGGGCTTCAGCTTGAGACACCAAATCATGCACATTTCCAAAAACATCCTTATTCCAAATCTTCAATTTGTTTTTGAGAAATTTCAGCTTCTGAGATAAAACAAACATTGGACAACCAACAAATTTCTGATTCCAACAAGTGGCTACTACATTTATACAATCCTCATGCAAAGTCCACATTTTCATAAATTTGAATTGGTGGGGAGTAGTAACTTCAGAGATTTTGGACTCCAAAATAATAGGGCAATGATCAGAATTGTGCTTGATAAGTGTAGAAACAGATATAGAAGAACAGATGTCTAACCAGTCTTGATTACACAAAGCTCTATCTAATCTTTTCTCCGTAAGTCTTCTTCCTTCTCTTTTGTTTGACCAAGTGAACTGAGAGCCTCTGTTTGGCAAGTGAATAAGATTATCATTATCCGACCAGTTCAGGAATTCAAACATAGGAGTTCTAGCAGGTGTAGATGAACCTCTATACTCATGAGCTCCAATAATAGCATTGAAGTCACCTATAGAGCACCAAGGTATGTGATTGTTATTTTGGATTCTAGAGAGGTCACTCCAAAGCTGTCTTCTGTGTCTATAACATGTGGAGGCATAAACAGCAGAAACACCAAAGGGTTTGTTATCAAAGGTGAGGGAAAATGAAACATGTTGATCAGAAGAATCTAACACAACAGGGTCCAAGGCAAGATTACATAGACACCAGAGGGTGGGGATATTATTTGGTTTAGTATTGCAAGCAAAGAGTTTAAACCCTAACCTATGAAACCAGTTAGGAGGGAAACTATCATAACTTAACCAGGGTTCAGCTATCAAAATAACATTTGGTTTATTAACTAAAATAAGTCTTTTGAGGACTATTTTTGAGGGGTCATTAGCAAGACCCCTGATGTTCCAGAAAAAAATCTTCATTTAAAGGGTTTAGGGTTACTAGGTTTGGACCTAGTTGTATAGTTACTTTTTACCTGGCTGGGCTTGGCTTTATGTGTTTTCTTCTTGTTAATCACCAGCTGAAAACCTGAGTCTCTGATGTTACTTTGTTCTTCTGCAAGAATAGATTCATCAATGATCCTCTCATTTTGCAACCTACTGACAACTTCATTAACATCTTCATTATGGGCAGCCACTACATCTAAATCATCAGGTTGTTGATCTGCTAGGTTGGCCCATGATGCCTGTAGGAAGTGCATATCCTTCTGTATTCTTGTTGGAGTTGATTCCTTTGAGTTGGTTGTTGATGACATGCCATCATCATCTTGAATCTGGGTAGCATCAACAAATTCAGAGCCTGAGTCCTCGAAATCTTCATCATCTGCATTCACATTCATCACAAAATTCTCACCATGCTGTTGTGCCCTGTCTTGTGAAGAATCTTGGTTTGCACCTAAGGAGATGTTGACAGCATCCTGGTTCCCAGCAGGCAACTCTTGTGCTATTTCAACATTGGGAGCAACTACTAACTCTACTGCAGGCACTACAGGAGCTTTCTCCTTGTAGATAACCTTCTCTTTCCCTTTGTTTCCTTCCTTAGACAGTTGGACAACATGCTCCTCTTTGTCATTCCTAATGATTCTTCTACATTTGCCCTCATTGTGACCCACCATAATCAAGTTCCACAAACATTGCAAAACCTTTTCTTTCTACCAATACCGTGTACTTAAGTTCAGTGGTCAAATCAATATCAACTAACACTCTAGCAAAGTGTCCAAAAGTACGTTCAAGCATTGGTTTCCCTGTGTTACTATCAGTGCATATTGGCGTGCCAACGCTGCTTGCAATTGCAAATAGTATTTTGGGCCTCCAATATTCCTGACCTAAGCCGTAAATTCGCATCCAGACTTGTGCTGAGGAGTTCTTCTGTGTATTAGAGTTAAATTCCTTTGTCCAAGGAAACAACTTGAGTAAACCTGGGTTTAGGTTCCACGAAGCAATGGATCGAACACTACGAGCATCTTCAACTGATGAAAAACAAAACTCATAGTAGCCCTTAGGCTTTTCATCAAACACCTTAAGTGCATTTTAAAATACTAGCACAATTAGTGTTATTTCAACATCAAATTCAACTACATTGAACATAAACCTAATCTAAACAACAATGCCAGCATAACCAAGCCTAAACAACATCTAATTCTATCATAATTTCCAATTTTCATACCTAACCTAAACCTAACCTAAACCCTAAACATTTTGCTAAAATTATGAAAACTAACAACCTAAACAGCCTACATTACATGTAAATAGGAAGAAAGTTACTTACTTGTGTAATTACTTGAAGAAATTTGCTTCAAATCCGTGCAATTGAATGTGGAGTGAAGTTGGGTTTGTCTTAGTTTGAACTTGGTTGGAAGTCTGTGTTGTAACTTACTGGAAGTTTGCTGCGTGCTTAAGATGCAGAACTCAGCGGTTGTTAAAAACCGATGGCACTCAGCGGTAGTTAACAACCGGCGTGTTTACCAGCGGTTGTTAACTACCGCCAGGGGTATTAAGGTCATTTCCATGTGTCAATTGGAAGTATTCGTTGTCAAAAAAGCAACCTTCGATTTGTTTTACGAACACTTTGTCCATTATTAGCCTTTGGTAGGTCGCACCAACATCCTTTAAGATAAAAACATGACTTGGTAGTAACAGGGCCGGCCCAACAGATTAACAGGCCTAAAACAAAAAATTTAACATGGCTTTTAAAATTATTTTTTTTAACAGAATATTTATATAAAATTAATTTTGTGGAGACCAAAAATTGAATTCGTGACCAAGAGTGATTGAGGTCTTTTTGGTAATCAGTTAAGCTATTTAAATGTCTGTAATTTCTCTATCATATAATATACTTATAACCAACTAAATTTTTAAAGGTTTTTTTTTTTCATTCAAAATTTGAGGCCTAAAACCCTTGCTTGGGTTGCTTGGCCCTTAGGCCGGCCCTGGGTAGTAACAGTTGGCCATCCACCATGAAGTCTATTTTTAGGTGTCAGCTGAATAACCAACTAGAAAATTTAAGAGTCTCGCACTCTGACGCCCAATCTAGCAATATATCAATGTTGGTAACAAGGTTGTCTAAATCGGGACTTTACTTCAGGTCGAAAGGCAATAACAAAATCGGGACTCATAAAATCGCAATCAAAATCGAAGGTTTTTACTCAAGGACTTTTGTAGAATCGATATAGGAAATTGTAAAATCGCAATCAAAATCGTTGGATTTTATCCAAAAAAAATTAATACTAAATATATGTTATAAATGGTATATAGTTATGAATGACTTAGTTTATAAGAAATCTTAAAATCATAATCAAAATCTATGGATTTTGTCTATTTTAGGATTCTACTATTGATTTGAGTCGTTGAAGGTGAAGAAAGTCGCAAAATCCTGAATTTTAGGATTTAAGTCGGGATTTTGACAACAATATAGTTGGTAAAGGGTATGGATCCTTTGAGCATGCTTTGTTAAAGTCTATGTAGTCATTACACTTCCTCCACTTGCCACTACTCATCTTTACCATGACAATGCTTTATAGCCATGTTAGATAAGTGATTTCCCTGATGAAGCCAATTTTACTACTAGAAAAATTGAAAATAGAGACGGGCAAAATCCGTCTCTAAAACAAGAAATTTTCGTCACTAAACAGACTAGAGACAGAATTAGAGACGGATCCATGTCTGTCTTTGATTTCTCGGTCTCTAAGCAAATTAGAGACGGATTGTATATTCCGTCTCTGATGGAGACAGAAATTTTCCGTCTCTAACCACCAATATCCGTCTCAAAGATAAAATAATAGAAGAAATTAAATCCGTCTCAAACAAATATAATTCCGTCTCTGTGGAGACAGACTCCAAATTCCGTCTCTAATAATAATATATTTTTTCAAAAAAAAAAATTGGCATTAAAATAATTTTTGTTGGTAATTTGGTAACTCTAATATATAAGTATAAACTTGCATATAAAATTTATAAACTTTACTTGCTCAAGTCTAGATAATAATCTAACAGAATTTAAATTAACATCATACAATAAGTTGTTTATTTAAACCAACTTAACTAAGCTTCACAATTCACATTCTAGGTAATGTATAGACCATAGTAGCTGTACAAACAATATTTCCAACAAAGTTGTTAAAATATTTTTGGTGAGTCAAGAACTTTGCAATCTCTGCAATAGCTGCAACAACACCAAAAGGAATGCCATTTTCATTACCCTGCCAAAAGCAAAATCAAGAAAACAAGCAAACAATAATGAACATAATTGTCTAGAGATATTCTTTGGCTTATACAGTAGGACTGTTCTACAACACATGCATGAGCTACATGTCTAGAGATATACACAAGTAACAAACTACTTGGCAACTATAAAGACCAAAGTTGTAGAATCAAAATGTGACAAAATAGGATGCTTTATAGGATATCTTAGTCATCTTATATTCTTAAGCTCAACTAAATTTACCCAAACAAGTTTCTACTCCTGAACAATTAAGTCATACCGTAACAATTGATGAAACTAATGAGCAGCTAATGTTAAAGTTGACCTAAAACCAAATAGTTTTAACATGCTTACCTCATCAACCATAGACTTCTCAATTGTATTATCACTCCAACCTACATGGAATCAAATTTCCCATGTAACAAATCAGCCACAATGATGAGAGAAGAGGGTTTGTGTAATTTAATAATAAACAATGATCTTAAACGCAAGTCCTACAATTAAAAGCACAATGAGCCGAAAGCCACGAAAACTGCCCTCTCCGAATGATACACCAGAAAAACAAACAGAGCTCTGCCAGGCACCAGAACATAATCGCCCCGCCAGAAAAGGGGAAAAAAACAGCAGCAAACCTTTTTTTTTTTGAAGGAAGCATCAAACCTAATATGTAGCCAAACAAACAGGTGACACACACACACACCGCTGCTGAAACCTGCCACCAAACAATAGATGCAGAACAACAACAAGAGAAAATAGCCACCCACCAAAAAGTAGAAAAAGAAGAATAAAAGAAACAGGAATGTGGCAAGATAGTCAATGGTTTTGACTCATGTCCTCATATTTAAATGTATGGAAAAAATCATTAGAAGAAGAAAACTGATCATAATGACTTTTTAGCATATATATATATATATATATATATATATATATATTAATTGTAATAAAAAGGCATTTTGATAAACATTTCTACTAATGAAGAAGAAATTAGAGTAAGACTACTTATATTTTACCACCCATAGCAGGTCCAATAGCTTTGAATAGAGACATTGTTGTCATAGCAACGCCACTAGAAAAGTTCAACTCCTAATAATTTCACAAGTAATTATACAAGTATCTACTCTCTCCGGAACTTACATGAAGAAAAATCATTAGGTGCAGAGGAGACCCTTGAAGCTTCGTACCCTATGCAAAACAAGGATGAATGAAGGTGAAGGAGAACGAGGGTAGAACAGAAACGTGCTTTTGACTAAGCATAAACCGCAAACGGTCGCCAACACAGGGAGATCAGTCGAAGACAGAGAAAACGAGGGTGAAGGAGGGTCGTGAATGAGGATTTCCGGAGAACGAGGGTTTTTGTGAGTGAACAAGAAATACAATTGAGAGGCTTTTCAGTGAGTGAGGGAAATTTTGATTGAGAGGGAAGCTAAAAATTTTGATTGAGAGGGAAGCTGAAAATTGTTTAGGGTTTTGACAAAATATGAACGGATGGGGGGAAGTTTTGGGGTTGGAGCGATTCTTCTAGTGAAAAATTTATTTTTGGAGCCTATACAAAGATAAATGGGGTAAAAAAAGAAATAAATGAGGAAAAATTTTGTTTTAGTAATTTTTTATTGAGAGACATAATTAATCTGGTCTCTACTCCCTTCCGTCTCTGAACTCCGTGTCTACATATATTTTGTTTTTAAATTTTTTTATTTTAGACTTGTTAGAGACTGATTTAGACACAGAAAACACTTAGTGCCGGATATTTCTGTCTCTAATTTCGTCTCTAATGTTGGAATTTCAAATTCCGTCTCAGCTTATTATTTTCCGTCTCTGATTCCGTCTCAGCTAGTGACAAATTCAATTCCGTCTCTAAATTACGTCGTTATATGAAACTTTTCTAGTAGTAATTAGATAGTTTATTGGTTTCATCTGTTATTGCCAAACACTTTTCACCTGCTAACTAACGCTTCTTATGGGCAACTAGTTTGATTTTAGGGTATATTGCCAGCTTGTGGCATATAATTTTTGGATTTATCTCTGGCATGTCGATCGGGCTACAGATCCAAGTTGTATCTTAGCGTCTTGATTAGATCGGACTCCTCCCTGGGTGATAGTTGAGTGCCTATTTTTGTGACATCTTCTGATCCTGATATTCATACTTCCTTAAGTGTCTCGATCGCCTTTGGTAGGAAATCACTGTTGTAACGCCCTCCTTTTTATTTAATTATTTTAATTAGTTTTAGAATATATTTATATATTTATATGATGTATATGAGGGATATATGATTTGTTGAGATTAGATGTCTTTTTATAATTTAGTTAATATATTTTGTTGAGTGATATTTTGTTATGTTATATGTTGGTATTTACTAGCATAATATATTTGTTAATTGTTATAGATATATATTTGTTATTTGGTGTATTATTATATATTTAGTAGAGAAATATTATTTATTAGAATATGATGATTATTAGTGTGAGTGGATTTGGGGTTAGAATAGAAAGAAGAGTAAGTTGTTGAGCCTAAATAGATTTGGGAAGAATATTTTAGTATTATAAATAGAGAAGCTTAGGTTGGAAAGAGTTTACCCTAAACCGCTTTTTTGGAAAAGAGGAGAACAAGAAAGAAGAGAAGAGAAGAGAAGAGAAAAGTCAAGAGAAGAGGAGAATACCTTAGGAAAGAAGAACGTTGCTGCTGATTCAGGAATTAATCTAAGGTGAGGGTGAGACTATCTTGCATTAATATTAAGTTGTTAAATCATTAGATTACATCTAACAAGTTGGGGAGAGTTTATGAGGAATGAGGAATTAGGGTTTTAAGTGAAGAATTGAGGATTAACCGCTGAAAAGTTGTTAGATTGATGTAGAAACTGTGTACAAACCTTAGATAATACATAGGATGATTATTGGATATAGTTTTGAGGTTAGAACCATGGAATTGGATGAGATGTCGGTGAGTTTAAGAATTAGGGTTTAAGAATTGTAATAGGTTGTTAATAGATTTGAGAACTCTTTGAATTTTCATACAGTAAGTTGATGAATAATTAGTGTTCTAATGATAGGGTAATCATAGGGTAATGATTAGGGTCAAGTTTGGAGAGTATTGGATCGAATACGAAGTGGAAAAGATTTCCCCAAGGCGAAATCGCAGCTGAACTGCGATTTTACAGTCAGTGTACAAAATGCGTTTTTATTGTCTCAGTTTGACAAGTTTAAGTTCCGAACTGGGTTTAGGTGTAAACATGAAAGTTGTAGGTATGGATGTTAGTTTTCTAATGCCATTGGTCTCACGTCAATATGATTTATAGAACTTGAGTTATGGTCAAATTACTGCACGTAGGTCACAGTGAAGTTTTATGGACTTTCAGCACAACTTTTCCGAATTTAAAATAAAAACTGGTACTGATCGGTATAGAATTGGTCTTAGGCGAAAACATGAAAGTTTTAGATAATTTTGTTAGCTTTCCATTGACTTTGGTTTGACGTGAAAAAGATGTTTGATCTTTGAGTTATGATGAAAATACTACAGGGAGGTCTTAGTGAAATTGTACGGTGACAGCATTCTCTGTTTCATGTTTTTGCGTTTGGTCATATGTTTCTGTTTTGAATTGATCTTTGTTGTAAACATGAAAGTTGTTGATATTTGTGATATCTTTCCAATAGCATTGGTTTGACACGAAAATATGTTGTGGATAATTTATTATGTTTTTACAAAGATACATAGTGAATTATTGTTGATGTTTAAATACTATGTTATATGAGTTGTTTATGATTGATGAATATGATGTTTTAAGATGTTGTTTATTATCATCTGATATTGTTATATTATGATATGACATGAATTATTTATGTGATCCATATGTTGTCAAGATGTTAAGATGTTAAGACGTTAAGATGATAAGAGTTGTTAAGTCGTCAAGTCGTTATGAAGTCATCAAGTTATTAAGATGATATGTTGTCAAGATATCAAGATGTTAGGATGTCATAGATGTTCATGAAGTTGTCTAAGTTGTAGGAAGTTGAGTCCATTGCATACTCATATACGTTGGTTGGGGGCTTGATGCTCTAGAATGCTTAGTCATTCACACGATTGGTTGGGAGCTTGATGCTCTGAAGAGCCTATTTACTCTCATATAAGTTGGTTGGGAGCTTGATGCTCTGAAGAGCTTATTTACACGATTGGTTGGGAGCTTGATGCTCTGAAGAGCCTATTTACTCTCATATAAGTTGGTTGGGAGCTTGATGCTCTGAAGAGCCTATTTACGCTCATATAAGTTGGTTGGGAGCTTGATGCTCTGTATTGGTACCAAATGCATTTGCATATCAAGAAGTTTTAAGATGATTTAAGATGTGAAGTTGTCGAGTTGTCAAGTTGTTAAGTTGTCAAGATGCTAAGCTGATTTGAGATGTTAAGAGTTACATAGTCGAGTTGAGTCGCATTGTCGAGTTAAGTGAGGTTTGATTATGAAGTTTGATTGTGACTCGATGATTATGATTTAATGATGATGAATTTGATTACGAAGTTGTTTTCGATAATGCTATGTTTTGATAATGATACTTATGTGAATTACATAATGATGCTTATGATTATATTTGATGTTAGATGTTGATGCTTATGATTATTATTGATGTTAGATGTTATGTGATTTATGATAAGATGTTATGTGATTTATGATAAGATGTTATGTGATTCATTATAAGGTGTTTGTGACTATTATTTGATGACATGTGATGATGTTTTATGATTAATAATTGAGGTTATTTGATGAAGTATATGACTAATGTACGAAGAATAATGACACTAGTTAAGGAAGTTTAAGTTATTAGATATGATTAATGCATTATAAGATGTTTAAGTTGTTGAATGTACTTTATATGATTTATATGCTTAATATTATTGTTTGAGAAATCTCACCCCTCTGCTTGGAAATGTTGCTCTTCGTATGGGTAACTTGCAGGTAACCAGGATTAGTTGCGGTCATGAGTGGACTCCTCACAAGCGTGTCTTAGGTGCTCTGATACGTAACGGGATGGGATTATGTCTTCTATTTCTATTCCTTACGTATTACTTATGGATTTTTATGAATAAATGTTGAACAAGACTTATGAGATTTTTATGTTGAGGCCTGCGTGCCAAAGATTATTTTTATTGTTGAACTAATTTCCGCTGCGAAGTTTTGAATTACTTATGTTAAATGATTTTGAAGAATAAATTGTTATTTATTCAGTTTATGAATTATTAAGAACTGTAGCATTCCATTTAAAGTTGAAAAAAACTCTGATTTATTTATGAAATTTTTACGTTGGGAAAACGGGGTGTTACAATTGGTATCAGAGCAGGTCGGTCCGTCCGGCCAAGTAGATGAGTCGTTGTGTCGTGTCGTCATGTTTTCTAGTTAGTAGTTATGTTTTTTATGTGATCATGTTTAACCGACTAACTTGATGTGGTTTTTGTGTTTTGTTTGAAGAAGTAATGACTAAATTTATTTTCTATTGTGCTTGAATTTCGAGGACGAAATTCTTTTAAGTTGGGGAGAGTTGTAACGCCCTCTTTTTATTTAATTATTTTAATTAGTTTTAGAATATATTTATATATTTATATGATGTATATGAGGGATATATGATTTGTTGAGATTAGATGTCTTTTTATAATTTAGTTAATATATTTTGTTGAGTGATATTTTGTTATGTTATATGTTGGTATTTACTAGCATAATATATTTGTTAATTGTTATAGATATATATTTGTTATTTGGTGTATTATTATATATTTAGTAGAGAAATATTATTTATTAGAATATGAGGATTATTAGTGTGAGTGGATTTGGGGGTTAGAATAGAAAGAAGAGTAAGTTGTTGGGCCTAAATAGATTTGGGAAGAATATTGTAGTATTATAAATAGAGAAACTTAGGTTAGAAAGAGTTTACCCTAAAACCGCTTTTTTGGAAAAGAGGAGAACAAGAAAGAAGAGAAGAGAAGAGAAGAGAAAAGTCAAGAGAAGAGGACAATACCTTAGGAAAGAAGAACGTTGCTGCTGATTCAGGAATTAATCTAAGGAGAGGGTGAGACTATCTTGCATTAATATTAAGTTGTTAAATCATTAGATTACATCTAACAAGTTGGGGAGAGTTTGTGAGAAATGAGGAATTAGGGTTTTAAGTGAAGAATTGAGGATTAACAAATGAAAAGTTGTTAGATTGATGTAGAAACTGTGTACAGACCTTAGATAATTCATAGGATGATTATTGGATATAGTTTTGAGGTTAGAACCATGGAATTGGATGAGATGTCGGTGAGTTTAAGAATTAGGGTTTAAGAATTGTAATAGGTTGTTAATAGATTTGAGAACTCTTTGAATTTTCATACAGTAAGTTGATGAATAATTAGTGTTCTAATGATAGGGTAATCACAGGGTAATGATTAGGGTCAAGTTTGGAGAGTATTGGATCGAATACAAAGTGGAAAAGATTTCCCCAAGGCGAAATCGCAGCTGAACTGCGATTTTACTGTCAGTGTACAAAACGTGTTTTTATTGTCTCAGTTTGACAATTTTAAGTTCTGAACTGGGTTTAGGTGTAAACACGAAAGTTGTAGGTATGAATGTTAGCTTTCTACTGCTGTTGGTCTCACGTCAATAGGATTTATAGAACTTGAGTTATGGTCAAATTACTGCACGTAGGTCACAGTGAATTTTTATGGACTTTCAGCACAACTTTTCCGAATTTAAAATTAAAACTGGTATTGATCGGTACATAATTGGTCTTAGGCATAAACATAAAAGTTTTAGATAATTTTTTATTTTTGAAGGATGTTTTAGATAATTTTGTTAGCTTTCCAGTGGTTTTGGTTTGACGTGAAAATGATGTTTGGTCTTTGAGTTATGATGAAAATACTACAGGGAGGTCTTAGCGAAATTGTACGGTGACAGCATTCTCTGTTTCATGTTTTTGCGTTTGGTTCATATGTTCCTGTTTTGAATTGATCTTTGTTGTAAACATGAAAGTTGTTGATATTTGTGATATCTTTCCAATAGCTTTGATTTGACATGAAAATATGTTGTGGATAATTTATTATGTTTTTACAAAGATACATAGTGAATTATTGTTGATGTTTAAATACGATGTTATATGAAGTTGTTTATGATTGATGAATATGATGTTTTAAGATGTTGTTTATTATCATCTGATATTGTTATATTATGATATGACACGAATTATTTATGTGATCCATATGTTGTCAAGATGTTAAGATGTTAAGACGTTAAGAGTTGTTAAGTCGTCAAGTCGTTATGAAGTCATCAAGTTATTAAGATGATATGTTGTCAAGATATCAAGATGTTAGGATGTCATAGATGTTCATGAAGTTTTCTAAGTTGTAGGAAGTTGAGTCCATTGCATACTCATATATGTTGGTTGGGGGCTTGATGCTCTGGAATGCTTAGTCATTCACACGATTGGTTGGGAGCTTGATGCTCTGAAGAGCCTATTTAGGCTCATATAACTTGGTTGGGAGCTTGATGCTCTGTATTGGTACCAAATGCATTTGCATAAGTTTTAAGATGATTTAAGATGTGAAGTTGTCGAGTTGTCAAGTTGTTAAGTTGTCAAGATGCTAAGATGATTTGAGATGTTAAGAGTTACATAGTCGAGTTGAGTCGCATTGTCGAGTTAAGTGAGGTTTGATTATGAAGTTTGATTGTGACTCGATGATTATGATTTAATGATGATGAATTTGATTACGAAGTTGTTTTCGATAATGCTATGTTTTGATAATGATACTTATGTGAATTACATAATGATGCTTATGATTATATTTGATGTTAGATGTTGATGCTTATGATTATTATTGATGTTAGATGTTATGTGATTTATGATAAGATGTTATGTGATTTATGATAAGGTGTTTGTGACTATTATTTGATGACATGTGATGATGTTTTATGATTAATAATTGAGGTTATTTGATGAAGTATATGACTAATGTAGGAAGAATAATGACACTAGTTAAGGAAGTTTAAGTTATTAGATATGATTAATGCATTATAAGATGTTTAAGTTGTTGAACGTACTTTATATGATTTATATGCTTAATATTATTGTTTGAGAAATCTCACCCCTCTGCTTGGAAATGTTGCTCTTCGTATGGGTAACTTGCAGGTAACCAGGATTAGTTGCGGTCGTGAGTGGACTCCTCACAAGTGTGTCTTAGGTGCTCTGATACGTAACGGGATGGGATTATGTCTTCTATTTCTATTCCTTACGTATTACTTATGGATTTTTATGAATAAATGTTGAACAAAACTTATGAGATTTTTATGTTGAGGCCTGCGTGCCAAAGATTATTTTTATTGTTGAACTAATTTCCGCTGCGAAGTTTTGAATTACTTATGTTAAATGATTTTGAAGAATAAATTGTTATTTATTCAGTTTATGAATTTTTAAGAAGTGTAGCATTCCGTTTAAAGTTGAAAAAACTCTGATTTATTTATGAAATTTTTACATTGGAAAAACGGGGTGTTACAACTGTCTTCTCTGGGATCTAAGTTGATTAGCTTGTATTCTCCCCCGTAAGTTGAGGGTTTTAAGATCTTACTACTCCTATATGAACTTTTATTTGGCGGTCAGAGGCTATTGACGTAACATTGTCGAGCCCACGTGCTTTTCGACGTGCATTGTAGCGTTCTTTCTGTTTTCTAATGGAAACTTCAAAGTGAGATGCGAAGTGGATATTATGGCTCATGGAGCGTTAAGTATCGACCTCCCAATGATAAGTTTTTATGTAGATTGGGGTATCAACCACCATTAACTTCACATTTTCTCTTGGAATCAAACTGGTCCGGTTTTGACCGGTTTACGTAGTTTTTTTTTCCGGTTGGATTCAATTTTGACTAGTTCAATTACATGGTCGATCTTATAGCTTGATTAGATGGATAAGTGCTCAATTCTTGGTTGAACCGGTCTGACTGGCCGGTCTGATCCAATATTTAAAGCAATGCACAATTTATCAATGTAATTGTATTTTCACATGCAATTACTGCAATGATACACGGTCTGTGCATTTACACGGATCTTTAACAAGTTGTTATTAAAATTAATACAACTAATCATTTCACTGGAATAGATAACAACTGACTCAACGACAATGAATGTTAACTTCGTTGGTAATTAGTTGACTCACTCGCTAGGTCGTGGTTCAACACTCGCTACCGATGTGAGGACCTATTTGATGGTTAAACTGTAAATACCTCAAAACTATTCTTTGAGTCTTGAGATTTATCTTGATCTATTGAACCCTGAAAGTCTAACTCATCTAAACTTGTCTTTAACTAAAAAAAGGAAGAAAGAAAAACTAATTGTTGAAACTCAAGTGAGACAATAATAATTAAGAGGAGAGAGTTTGTAACCCCACTTATGAGTATTCTCCAAATCATAGTGCTAGTTCTTTTCCTTTCTCAAAGAGCGCCAATCCTTAAAAATCCAGTGGCCAAAGACCTTCCAAAAGTGCATGTTCTTAGTCCACCAACATGCTTCTTAACCCTCGAACCACTCTACTCTTGCAAATTCAATTTCCTAAACCCCCAACCCTCAAGCCTTCCACTGCAACAATTCATGCTTTCCCACAACCATAATCACCAACAATTCCCGTCATATTATATGGCGCAGTATATCCCATCACCGCAGACGTTCTCAACCTTCTTCCCTCGCTCAGTCTAGTATTCACCTCCAATGTTGCAACTGATCACATCAACCTTCGCGAGTGCCATTGTCACAGAATCCAGGTTACCGGTGCTGGAGAAATTTTCTCGGAGGATGTGGGTGATATGGTGGTGGCATGCGCTAAATCAAGATTGAAAAGAAACAAGTTTGCAAGGGACAAACTTGTAAAAATTGGGTTCCGAAATCCACCAGAAATTGAGAAAACTCTTTAAAATATTATTGAATGAATGAAATTTGTATGTTAGGCTACATATGTTAAACTTAAATAGGGAAAAAACAAAACTCTAATGCGCCAAAAACCCAAAATATAAAATAAAATAGGCATTATTGAAATTGGGTTAAAATAAAAAATACTATAGAAATCTTCCTACATCACGTTTCTAATTAATATCATGAGTAAAGTGATGGAATTTGGTCTAATGTTTAGATTGAAGCGGTCAATTAATTATACTATATATAAACCCCTTTTGTTTTTTTTTCTTCACATTTCTTAAAGAAAAGTTTTTGTGCGATTATTGTTTCTATTTTGTGTGGTAATATTACCAAATTATCATTTGTTTGTATGTGTATTTAATTTGACTTTTCATATTTCAAGATAACTTAGTAGTATTAATCAAAGATATGTTTAGGAAAAAAACAATAAATTCATCTAGTAATTTGAAAAGAGATTTATATTTATAGACAATTTTTTAGTCAAATGAGTGCTTACATACAGAGATGGATGAAGTAATAAAATACTCTCTCCGTCCCAAGTTATAAGAAAAAAACTAATTTTTCCCCAAATTATAAGCTAAAAAAACTAACTTTTATCATATTTAATTATGTTATTTCAAAAAATATATTTTCCAAAGAGAAATTAAATGCAAATTTCATTCATTTTGCTCTCCCTTTCATTATATCAATAACTAATAACCAATGAAATTTGTTTTTACATCTTTCTATAAAACTTATTCTAAGAATAACAAAAGAAAATATACTACAAACTACTATGTTTTGGTTTTCTTAATAATGTAAAATAATTTTTTTTTTTTTATAATTTGGGACGGAGGGAGTGTTGTTTTAAAAGGAGTGTTCCTGACATTTAACATTTTAAAAAAGGGAAATGTTAACCGGTGCCCCCGAGTACTTGTTAAGGAATTAGAAAAGGAAATATTTTCTTGAAACTTGTGTATTCTATTTTTTAAATGTTAAAATATTACTCTTTTCAATGTAAATTATGTCTTCTATTTCTACTTTTAACTTCTTAACCCGTGCCCCGAGGGCACCGGAACAAGACCCTTTAAAAAAACGTGATCAATTGTAGAGAGTCTATTGAGTGGTCAACTAATTATCATAGGAGATAAATAAACTCAATGATGCACTATCTTCATTCACCCTAATCCAACAAGACTATACTCAAAGTCAATCGCAAAATCAAAACAGCAGCAGTAGTAGCATTGAACATCCTAAAAAATCTCCCCAAAGTATTCCTTCATGGTCCACCCGAATTCTCCTCGATCCTCCAACCAAATCCTTCTCAAAACTTCCACATTATAAACCCTACTTCCCTTCTCTCACTCCAAAAATTCATATCCACAAATCCTCAACACATTTCCTCCATCGCCGCCATTGTCACTACCGGTCTCTGCCCCGTCGACGCCAACGTTCTCCAACTTCTCCCCTCCCTCCCTCTCATCTGTACCCGCAGCGTCGGGACCAATCACATTGACCTCGACGAGTGTTAGTTCAACTAGATAAGCTGTAGTACTTATTTCAACTAGAGGCTACCATCAAAGTTGTTAAATATAGGCTACGTAGTGATTTTGATCAAATCTTAAATGGTAAATGATCGAAGGAAAATGTCAATGAAGTTAATAGAACTAGACTTGCTAGTAATTGTGTTAGGTCTTATTTAAGCCTTAAATGGCTTATCATTTTCGACACTAGATTTGAATTTTCAAAATGTATTGAGCTTCAAGATACATGTTACATTCCCTCAGAAAAAAAAAATACATGTTACATTAATGTTACTGTAATTCTATGGTCAAGCTATTATTTGATATTAATGTTATTGCATGTGCATTAATATAGCTTTCAATTTGAAGACCGTTCTAATAGAAATATTTGATCATTTATGCTGGTTTCTCGACTCTTGTTAGCTTTCAAGATTTATAATTTTTTTCTAATGAACAACCAATTTCCTTCTGCATAAATATTGCTAACGTAGTCTGGAGGAGACTTTCTGTTTCAATTTCTGTGTTGTTAATAAAAGAGATGGTTCAGAAACGTAAAAACTTCACTCAACGCTAACTCCATTTTCTCATATAATATAATATTGATTTTTACTTATAGCTTATGCACACTCTAGTAGATGTGGTGGTCACCATACTTTAGTGAGAAGAGGTAACGGAGCCATGAATTTAGCTTAGGAGGGACCGATTTGAAAGTATAATTTATTGAAGAAAAATTAAATTTTCAAATGCATGATATATACAAGATATTTAAGAAATTATAAGGTATATTCAAAATTAGTAATAGATATCCAAAATTATAAGAAATTTTTAAAGATATATGAAAGTTGAATATCTTAAGGTTTGTCAGAAAATGACAAGACTAAAATGATATTTGAATAGCTTTGAAAGAAAATATGAAAATGAGAACGTAGGATGATGCAATCGCAACATGTGAACCTTTTGTAGTGGTTGAGAGTGTGAAAACAAATTTACAAGCAATGATTCAATATTTCTAAGATTCTTCTATAAATTGGAGAAAAAACTCGTCTCTTTTTCAGTGTTAAAGATTTTTGTATAAGGACAAACATATTGAGTCAAAAGAAGATCATTATACAATATCGTATAAAAGTTCACAAAAAATTAATATTGAGACTGAAAAATATAATAACATACTACTATAGTTTTTTTTTTTCTCAAAAGTTTTGGGGACCGTGGCCATTGCTTGCTAGTCCCCCTTCTAGCTCCTTCCATGATAAGAAGACAAATCATACAACTACAAAAGGCATAAAATAGAATTACGCATAGCAAACAACTGGTGTACATATAAAATAAAAGTAAGTATAAACCTCAAAACCTTATTGCAGAAAAACATAAATGAGTCTACTATATGGGGATTTCGAAGAGACAATATATCCTGTCATGGGATGGTGGTTCATGTCTGAATGACCTACGCTGGAGGTTACAGGAAAGAAGAATCAATTATACATTTGTTTGGAAGGTGTGAATCTTTTGGCGGTATTTGACATTTCGTTCTTCATTAGTTGGGTATTTCAACTATTAATCCAGCTGATGTTTTGGAACTCGCGGTTCAATTTGGAGGTTCAAATGGTTTCAAGAAAGATAATCGTGTTGGACTTCAAGTTGTATGGTTGGATACTATTTAGATTGTTTGGAAGGAGCACAATCCAGGATTTTTTTTAAACATACAATAGTTAACATTGGATCGGTTACTGAACCGCATCAAACTTCATTCTTTCGTCGACTTTCATTTGCGCCGGTCCAACTCTTTGGCTTTTCTTGATTTTAATAATATTTTTTTGTCCCTTTGCGGGACTACTTGTGCTATAAGAGATGTTTGTTTATTTTATGTCATCGTAAACTTAACTCAGTTGATAGGGACCTTGCATCATATATGCAAGGTTCGGGGTTTGAACCTCGGCTATCAACAAGAAAAAAAAAGTTTATTTTATAATATTTTATGGCCTCTAAATGAAACTTGCACATCATTTTAAGAGATGTTAAAAGAAGAAAAACAAGAATTACAAAACGCAAAAAAGAACACAAACCTTTTTTTTTTTGAGAAAAAAAAAAGAACACGTACATGAACACAACAAATTATTTAATAAAAATAAATAAATTCTAAATTACATAATTACCCATCTTTTTAAAAGAAAAGGAGGTGTTTTTGGTCCAAAGCAAAAAGTTGCTCATGCTATATATATATTAGATAGTTAGGGTTTGGAAATGAACCCTAGCTGCTGCTACCCACTTTGTCCCATCCACTGGCCGCTCTTCACATTATTATCCGCCGTCAATCATTTCAACCACACACAGGTATGTGCACCGGATCTGATTGCATCTATATATTCATTATAATTTCTGCCAAATCATTTCATTACTTCTGTGATCTTGTTGCAGGATCATTGTGACCTGATGCTATTCCTTCCTTGATCATGATTTTAGTTTATTGACGTCATCTACTATGTCCTTTCATTGGTTGTTTGTTGGTGTCATCGTTCTATTTTTCTATTTCAAGTGTAATTTCTCTGATTAAAAAAGCAGAAATTCCGAGGTTCAAAGGACTGATCGATAAAAATGGTACTCAGAAATTTACGTTTTTTTTATCGTTTACATGGTTGTGAGTCATTTTATTGCATTTTTTGAATTTTGTGCTGAACTGCTGATCTTGTTTTGCTTTTTGAATTGGCTAGTGCATGTCATGGCTGCTAGTTAAATGTTGAAAAATCTAATCACCTCGTTTCAATTGAAAATACCTAATCCATATCAATAGCTGCTATACAATCACATTAAAGTCTCTTGTTATTATGACTTACTTATACAATCACGTAGGTGTTATTTATTTTGGAGTACTAAGATGCTTTGATTTCTATTTCTTTGGCAGGTAGATTCTGCAACCATTGGCAGATTTTGCTGGGCTATCTTTGGGAGATAATTTTCAAGGAATCCTTTAGCCTTGAAATGTAATCCACAAGCGTTGATTTTAGATGAAGTAGTGAAGCACATAATGGATCTACAACAATCTGCTAGAAACGCTAGAAAAATATATTTTGATATAATATATTTTGATTTTCATCTTTTGTCTTCCCTTGTTCTTAGGATCCTAGCAAATCGAACTGCTGCACAAAAATCGAGATTGAAAAAGCTCGATTATATTGCTGATTTGGAATGGATCCTAGCAAATCGAACTGCACAGAAATCGAGATTGAAAAAGCTCGATTATATTGCTGATTTGGAACAAATGGAAAAATATTTGAAGGTTCAATATATGTTCTCAGTCTTGAAGAGAACTAGATTATCCCCGATCGCGAAATTGAAATAAATTCATATAATTTGTGTTGTTTGATCTCCATCAATTGCTCTACATGTAGAGCGGCTGGTTACCACTTCAAAGAATTTCAATTTGTATTGATCTATTCACATATCAACTTGTAAATTGGAATTCAATTGTAAAATTCACATGCAACAGCTGTGAAAGTGTTTAAATTCCTCATTGATCCTACACAAAGATTTAAGGTTCACTAGCTAGTTCAAAATGATTGCTCAAAAATGTATTTTAGATTTTATATGTACTGCGAACATATTAAATTCTAGGAATGACATTCTAGATTTTGATAAATGAATGTTAAGTCAGAAGTTTAAAGGGATTGCTCCAAAATTTAATTTAGATTTTATGTTTATGTTTACCGTGAAATTATCAAATTCTAGTAATCACATTCTAGATTTTGTTATTTATTAATATTGATCATGTCTCATTCTAGTGTGAAAATATTAAATTCTTGATTCTAGATTTAAAGTTGGGATGTTAAGTGAGAAGTTTAAAATTCTTGATTCTAGATTTAAAGTTGGGATGTTAAGTGAGAAGTTTAAAAGGATTTCTCAAAAATTTAATTTAGATTTTATGTTTAGTGTGAAATTATCAAATTTTAGTGATGACATTCTAGATTTTGATATTTATTGATATTGATCATGTCTCAATTATCTTTTAAATAGTTGTCATTCCACTTGGGTTTGTATGATGTCTTGACTTGGGACCTTAGAGCGTGTCAATTTCGGTGGCTAGTTTGACATTTAAAAAGAAACTTTTAAATAGTTTAAGTTTATGGTTCAGTTTATTTCATTTTATGAATTAATTTTTTTTTTCCTATTTTGAAGGTTTTTGAAGGCCAAATTTCACCAACAATCCTTTTTTTTTTTATATGATTATAAGTTAGTAGATAAATACACTCAATGATGCATTTCCATCTTACGTTATGAGCATCATTTTTCTATTACATTCTCTTATTGATGCTATTGAAAAAATGCTAAATGCATTTTGGTGGGGGCATGGAGGAAGTAATAACAGAGGTATTCATTGGCTTTCTTGGGAGAAGCTTACTGTGCACAAGAAATATGGTGGCATGAGTTTTAAAGATTTAACGACATTCAACTTAGCAATATTGGGTAAACAAGGGTGGAAGTTTCAAACCCAACCCGAGTCTTTGGTAACGAAACTTTTTAAGGCGCGGTACTTTCCTCGAAATGATTATTTAAACGCAAAGGTAGGACACAATCCAAGTTTTGTTTGGCGTAGTATTTTTTAGTGCAAAGACGATTGTCCAATCAGGTGCTAGATGGAAAATTGGAAACGACATAAATATTCCTTGTTTGAATCCCCGTGGTTAAGAAATGGGGGAGTTATTTCGGGTGTTGGGAAATCTAGTGATGTGCTTCAGAATGCTCGATTCCACTCATTGATTGATCAAAATACTTATGGCTGGAATTACAACGTGGTTAATTATTATTTTGATTATGATATTGTGAAGGAGATAATTAGAACTCACATTTTTCATCAAGTGGAGGAGGATGCTTTGATATGGAAGGCAGAGAAAAACGACCAATATTCGGTTAAAAGTGAGCACCAGTTGTGTTGAAAATATAGCAGATAATTCATACTTGCACCGAGTAGGCAGTTGGGATAGAATTTGGAGACTCAAAGTTCCACTGAAAGTGAAGAATTTGCTTTGGAGAGTTTGTCAGGGTTGCTTACCACACGAGCTAGGTTGTTGGATAAAGGAGTGAACTGCACATCTTTATGTGGTTTGTGTGATGAAAGATACGAGGACATGATGATTCATGTTTTATTTGGTTGTCCGCGGGCAAGGAATGTTTGGCAGCAACATTTGTTATGGAGCAATGTGTATTCAGTAATGCTTATTAACAATACAGCAGCTGAAGTCATATTTGCACTTCTACGTGAATTGTAACATGACCAATCCCAGTTGTTTGCAAAATACTTACTTTTCAAGGTGTTATTTTTTTTGGAGTACTAAGATGCTTTGATTTCTATTTCTTTGGCAGGTGAAATTCTGCAACCATTGGCAGATTTTGCTGGGCTTTCTTTGGGAGATAGTTTTCAAGGGTTCCTTTAGCCTTGAAATGTAATCCACAAGTGTTACACAACACTGGCAATGGCTTCTCGTATGGTCTTTTACGCCAAACTTATCGAGATTGAAAAAGCTCGATTATATTGCTGATTTGGAACGGATGGAAAAATATTTGAATGTTCAATATATGTTCACGTGTCTCGAAGAGAATTAGAAATTCTAATTTTACCAAATTGAAATTGAAATAAATTCATATAATTTGTGTTGTTTGATCTTCATCAATTGCTCTACATGTAGAGTGACCAGTTACCACTTCAAAGAATTTCAATTTGTATTGATCTATTCACATATCAACTTGTAATTTAGAATTCAATTGTAAAATTGACATGCGACTGATCTTGATCTGATTATTTGAATGGCATAACTCAAGAAATTGTTTGATCTATCAGCTGAGAAAGTGTTTAAGTTCCTCATTGATCCTACACAAAGATTTAAGGTTCACTAGCTAGTTCTAAATGATTGCTAAAAAATGTATTTTAGATTTTTTGTCTATATGTACGGTGAACATATTGAATTCTAGTATAAATTTATTTTACTTAGGTCAAATAAGAATTCACTTATCACTATTGTGATACTTCATTCTACTCTTATAACAATATCTTAAAAAAAAAATATTTTATTTTATAATTGTATATCTTCAAATTAATGATTCCACGTGATATAAAAGACGTCTCGTTAAATTTTATTGCAAAACTAATTGATGTTGTTCAAAATATGTTTTTAATTTTAGATCCATGAGCAATGCATATCATATAGTTTTAATGATTCTAGATCTTCATTTCCTAGTTCTCAATAGAAGAAAATTGAATCGTTGACAATAACACCAAATTTAATTTAAATCTTTTGGTAAAATATTTTTCACCTACATACCAATTAGACTCTAACTTCTTCTATTAAAGAGCTTGATAATAAAATATGAACGGTGTTTTAGTTAACAGAAAAAAAAATATTGGAATTGTTGTGATGGGCAGAATTGGTTCAGAAGTCGCAGAGCATTCGGTTGCGACAAACACCAATGTACTCATTCTGTGTTGTGATTTAAACGACCAAACAAGTCACATTGTCAACAAAGAAGTGATGTTGGCACTAGGAAAAGGAGGAATTATAGTGAATGTTGGAAGAGGTGCTCTCATTGATGAAAAGAAATTGTTGAAATGTTTGATTGAAGATGAGATTGGAGGTGCTGGTTTGGATTTGTTTGAGAATGAACCTGATGTTCCTAAAGAGTTCTTTTCATTGGATAATGTTGTCCTTTCACCACATGCAGCTGTCTACACTTCAGAGTCACATATGGATATACGCCAACTAGTTGAACAAAATTTGGAAGCTTTCTTCTCAAATAAGCCTTTGATCACTCCAGTTATATAGTTGATTGAATGTGTGTTTGAAAATCTCAATATCCATTGTTTATTCACATTCTTTGTTGAAACCTTTTGAATCTGTCTGTTCTTTCAATGTTTCTAGGTCAAGTTGGTGGTGCTCGATAGGAGCTATCTACCAGTTTGAGAGGCTATTAAGAATGTTATTTCAATGTTTATTAAGTATCAAATGTTTAGTTATTTACACATGGTTAGAGATCAGGCCCGGCCCTTGCCATGTGCAAGGTGAGCTACGGTGCCGGGCCTCGCAATCTTAGGAGCCTCAAAAAAAAAATTAATATAGCACTCAAAAGTGTTAGGTATATAAAATAAAATATAAAAAATCAATAGATATCTTAGAATAGTTTAGTAGTAAAATAGAATGCATTTGAGTCATCGGTCTTGAGGTTCAATCCCGAACATTTGTGTGAATTTGAACCAAATATAAAAGTCTTAATTACATACACAACTACTAGGCCATTATAATTTAAAATGCATTTCAGAGTTATCTATGAATGTAGAAAACTACTATATATCTTGAATTTTTTGTCATCTATTTCCATCAACATGCACGTCTTTAGTAAAAATAATTGCTAATTTTAATTTCGGTGGCTAATAACCATTATACGAGTGTTATTTTCAATTTAAATAGAAGACTAATCTTTTTAAAAAATTGTACGTTTTTTTTATTAGGGGCCTATTTTTACTACGAGAGCCGAGCCTCTAATGTTATAGGGACGACCCTGTTAGAGATCAATAAATTCTGTGAATAAAATAATTGTATTTCATTTTATGGATGTTTCAATATGATTCATTATGAGACATTCATTCAACCCTCGTGCTCTTAGACTTTTGTTTTTACATCTTCTCCATTTTATGGATATTTCAAGACTT
Organism: Medicago sativa; assembly: GCF_051527215.1. NCBI lineage: Eukaryota > Viridiplantae > Streptophyta > Magnoliopsida > Fabales > Fabaceae > Medicago > Medicago sativa. The sequence goes on along the minus strand of NC_140756.1, from coordinate 27,696,340 downwards.
TTGGTTTAAAAGTTTTAAGTCTTGAATTTTTCTTAGCTTTAGGTTTTGAACTATTTAGAGCGTTGGACTCTGGAATCTTTGCTTTTGATTTGATCAAAACCTTAACCTCTAAAGCCCTTGACTCTGACTTGTTCAGAGCCTTAATTTTCCAGCTTATGGAACAAAGTAGGAATACAGATCCTTCTCTATACAATCAACATAAGGAGATTTCTTTTATTTTCCAAGAACATGCATTTTCTTAATATGTGCTTCTTTTGAGATACCAATTACTTCTCATTTGTTTCTGCTTACACCATAAATCATTGAAACTAATTGGCTTCCGTCAATGTCATCTATGATAAACTCCAGAAGAGCAAGTTCATGCTTGTTCAGGGGATTATCAACTTTCTTTTGAGTATATGAGGGTTAAACTTTCTCTAGAATTTCAGTTCTCATCAAGAGATTTTCATTCTGTATACTTAGAGTTTTAGATTCCTCTGTCACCAAATCATATTGTCTTTGTAAATTTTTTAAGCTTTTTGATTTTCTAAGACAACGGCCTATAAGCTCTTTGATCGCATTGACTATATCTTCACGAATCATTTTAGAAAATACCTCATCATCATCAATAAAATCTGCTTCAGAAGTTGTTGCAGCCATCAGATCAGATTAGCTTCTTTATCATTTTTTTTCTCCAGATTCTGACTCCTTGTCAAGTTCATCCCATGTTGTCATAAGACTTTTCTTGAATTTTCGCTTGAAGTTGTCTTTCATTGAGCTTCCTTCTTTGACTTGTCCTTCTCCAACTCTGGACAGTCAGCTATGAAGTGACCATGTTTCTTGCAGCTTAAGCAACCTTTCTGATCATCATTCTTGTCTTTGTAACATGATCCTTTGGATCCATTACTTCTACATGGAAACCTCTTCTTCTTGGTCAGGTACTGAAATATTTTGGTCAGAAATGCCATCTCTCCAGCATTTGAACCATTTTCAAAGTCTTCATCCGGGGTTTCTTCTTCTGATTCAACAACTTGATGAGCTTTAGCAGATTTTTCCCTTAAATTTCAGAGCAATGAATTTGGACTTCTTAGAAGGTTCATCACCAATAAGCAATATCTCATGACTTTTTAAAGAATTTATCAGATTCTCAGACTAAGTTTGTTCAGATCCTCTGCTTCTTGAATGGATGTAACTTTTGGTCTGAACCTAGCAGGAAGACTCCTAAGAATCTTCTTGATATGGTTAGGAACAATATATATTTTATTAAGAATCTGAAGGCCAAATAAAAGAGTCTGAAACCTTCAAAACATGGTTTCAATATCTTCATCTTCCTTCATTCTAAAAATATCATATTGATGAACCAACTCTTAGCTATAGTTTCTTTCACTTGTTGGTTTCCTTCTTATGTAGAACACAGTGACTTAAATATGGCTTTAGCAGTGGATTTATTAACCAAAATACCATGCATCCTATGGTGCTTTGTTGTAGATCTTGCTCTGAGCCTCAATGAGGCTCTTTCTGTCCACCATCATGCCTTCAGAGTCAACCAGGAAGGTGACACCATCCTCAATTATGTCCCATAGCTCATCACAAACTCATATGATGTTACTAAACATCTTGCTTTTTCATCATGAGAACTGAGTGGCATCATCATGGAATGATGGAGGTCTAACTGAATAGTTTTTCAGATGTAGAAGTGTTGTTATTGTAATCATATTGTACTTGAGCACCACAACCACCAATACCATAACCGATACCAGAATCATCAAACATGTTTTTCTCTTATCATCTTTTCTATGACACAGCCAAGTGGCTGACCACAGACTGTGCTCTGATATCAACTGAAGGTGAGAGAAAAAACACAAGAGGGGGGATTGAATTGTGCTGTCTTTCTCAAACTTTTTCTAAATGTTTCACTAATCAGAGTCTGAAAGTAATATTCTTTGTCTAATGTAGAGTTTTGAATACATGGGTTAAGATCAAAACACACACACACACACACACACAAAGATATAGAGAGAGAGAAAGAGAGAGAGATCAATTTATACTATTTCTTCTCACAAATCGAGAGTAGTCTAGTCCTCTTGCACTTTCAAGAGATTTTCACTATAATCACTAAAGATTACAAATGCTAAAGCACACAAGCAAGAGAATTCTAATGCTCAATAACAACTGAAAGAGACTTCTCACAATCTTACTTAAATCAAATAAATGATTGTTTGATTTTACACTTGATATGCAATCAGAGGTGTAGACAAATACAAAACAAAGTAGACTCTAAGGATTACGAATTTCTAAGATATAAAGTTTATAAGAAATTCTAAGTTCAAATGCGCTCTTATTTTGACAGAGTAATGAAACTTTCAAAATGTACAGAGTCTTGTATTATTCTTCTTCAAATATTCAAAATGTATAGAGAAGGATATGAGAGACGCATGAGAGAAGCCAATTTCGTTGAAAAAACATTTGAAATTTCTTTGCTTCAAAAGAAATTATCTGTTTCATTCCATTTATCCTTGAAGTTTTTCGTTTATTTTTGCAAGTGATTAGAAGAAGACAAAGTGTACTAACTGAGTTTGATAGTGACATCTTCAGAAGAATACAAAGTATGAAGTGTCCTTTAAAGTTTGATGTCCTTTATAAACTACTTCTTTAGATTCCAGATCTTCAGAGCCTGATCCTCAAGAAGCTACACTTCTTCAGAGTCTGGCGTTCTTCTGGTCTAGAACTTCAGATTTTCTTCAAATTTCAATTGCTCTTGTATAAACTTTATTCATCACCAGTGGCGGAGCCACTCACAAGAGTGTGGGGGCTCATGCCTGCACAATTTTTTTAAAATGCATTGCTACTATATGTCCATATTAGTAGCTTTTAGGTAATTTTATGTAGTTAAAATTTAATTTGTTTGCTTACTAACAACACAATCCATGAAAGAACATCTCACCTATTTAATTTTGTCTCTCACAATCATTTGATGACAAATTTTGTCAAAAAAATCATTTGATGACAAGTATAATTAAATTTAAATTGCATATTTTGGATCATAATACTTTTACAATTGCAATTTTATTTTATTTCAACAATCAATATAACATGGTAATGTAAGAAATAATTGCTACTTTTCATTCATCAAAAACATTCGTATATTTTTATAATATAAAAAGTACTAAAGTATATTTCGATGTATACATATATTCTTAAAAAATTATCATATTTTTGATATTATATATATGCCGTATATTGCCCCCACGTCTTAAAATTTCTGGCTCCGCCACTGTTCATCACCCAAACTTGATTTAATACATTAAATTTTAGTCTATGGTCCTGCACAACTAAACATACATTAGCATATTCAATTGTTTTTTTAATACGTTATCATCAAAACTTTAGAGACATTGTACAAAACTCATTTTATTTCAACATCTTTGGTATATCACGTCGGCATCCGTCAAGACAAAAACATGACTTGGTAGTAATAGTTGGGACTATCCATCATGAAGTCTTTTTTTAGTTGTATTCAGAATAAGCATCCAAAAAACCTGGAGTCTCGCACCTTGATGTCCCATTGGCTGATATATTTTTTTGACTTTTTTTATATTGATATTCCCACTTACTTAAGTAATTTCTTCATCGACTTTGGGAGGAAATCACTATCTTCTCTGGGAGGATATTATTGACTTGCGTAACACAAATAAATTTTGCAACTCGAACATACTTCTTTCTCGCGATGTTGTTGGTCTGTCCTTCCGCAAATCCTCCTAATATGAAATTGATATCATGTGGTGGTCGAAATTGATGCTTGATATCATTTGCTGGTCGTGTGGTCCTTATGGATCTATGCTCGTTAAGGCCATGTCGCGTCTCTAGTATAAATTGATATAATTTTTGTAGTCCTCAAATTTTTGCTTAGGGATATATCATGCAATCAATTGGGTTAGGGAAATGCAGTTTGATAATGTTGATTTTGAGTTTAACTAAAAAAATAGTACCTGGACGCCTTCAACAAAGATCACAAAGATGCTACAAAATTTAGACATTTTATATTAGCTTTTAGACATAGTTGTGCATCTCAATTCACAAACTCTCGTGTTGAGTTTAGTTAGAAATAAACAAATAAGTTTGCTTGCGCATTAGCAAGGATAGTCACATTTTCTGCTATTTCCGTTACTTATTCTCATGTACCAATATGCATAACCCAACTTCTTATTAATGAAAAGCTTATAAACATCATTCCCTAACTAAAATTTATTGAATATGATTCTGACGCCACATATCAAAATTTTTGAATTGGTCCTAAACTGTGGAGCTATCCTATTGGATTAAATGAAACTAATTGATGCAGCTTTGATTTTTTTTTTTTTTTTTGCATGGCCCTTTAAGAGAAATGAAAATCATAAAAAAGTGCTCCTTTTGATCCTTATTACAAGAAGAAAAAAACATCAAAACCAATATATTCATTAATTATTGTAACTTTATGAAATATTAAATACATTTATTAATATTAAAGAAAACTGATATTAAATAAAAGACAAAAAAATTATCCTCAACAATAATTACATATTAAAAATATCAATTTTTTTAGGGTCTTATTAACAAGTGCCCTAAGGGCATTGTTTAAGGAACCTACAAAAAGAAAGGTTGTCCTTGAAATACAAGTCAAATACATATAAAAGTCATAATTACATAATTTACAATGTAAAAATTACTATTTGTGGATGCTTAAACAATGCCCTAAAAACATTTGTTAGTTTTTATTAATTTATTTCTTATAATAAGGAGGGAGTACTAGATTCATTATCCTGTCTCTTTTCAAATTCAACAACCATCCACAACTCAACCAAACCTAACAAAGCAACATGGCAGATCAAAACGAAAACATTGAAGAAACCCAAGAAAATAATAATCTCCCAAAGGTATTCCTTCATGGTCCACCTGAATTCTCCTTCATCCTCCAACCCAATCCTTCTCACAATTTCCATATCTTAAACCCTTCTTCTCATCCTCCTCTCCACCAATTCTTATCCCTCAATCCTCACCATGCCTCCTCCATTGCCGCTATTGTCTGTATCGTCGGCTACACCGTCAACGCCGATGTCCTCCAACTTCTCCCCGCCCTCCGTCTTGTCTGCACCCCTAGCGCCGGAACTGATCATATTGATCTCGTTGAGTGTCGACGTCGCGGAATTCAGGTTGCCGGAGCTGGAAATCTTTTTTCTGAAGATGTTGCTGATATGGCTGTGGCTTTGTTGGTTGATGTTGGTAGGAAAATTTCAGTGGCGGATAGGTTTTTGAGAAGACAGGTTCAGTCGCCTGCATCTTGGGATTTTCCACTTGGTTCTAAGGTCTGCAATTATTTATTAATTTATGAAGAAAAATATTGCATAAAATGTCTGTTTCATACAATGCAGATAAATATTTAGTAGTAATAATTTAGGTGATACACAAGATATTCGGTATCATTTTTTATGATCCTGAATATTTTATTTTTACAATTGTTTGTTTTCTAGCCAAGTCGTCGTGTTTATTTATTGACACAAAAGTCAAGTCGTTTTTATAAAATGCTTGCTTCACATGATACAGATTGGTATTGCATAAAATATTCAGTGACGTTTTACATAATTTTTATGCCGACATCGTACTGTTATTTTTATATATCTATATGTTAAAAGAGTCTCCGTAACTCAGTTGTTAAGGACAATACATAATATATACAAGGTATGTGATTTGAAATTTTCAAGGTATGTTATATATCTATATGTTAACCTTAGAAATTTACAACTAACATGAGAACATATAGTATGTGTGAATTTGACTTTTCCATTCATACTAGCTACAAGTATTCAAAGAGTTTTGATAACAAATATGTGACTGGTGTTTCAGTTAACAGGGAAAAAGATTGGAATTGTTGGTATGGGAAGAATTGGCTCAGAAGTCGCAAAGAGGCTTGAAGCGTTCAATTGCATAATATCATACAATTCTAGGAATAAAAAACAATTTGTTTCATACTCTTTCTATTCAAGTGTCTTAGAGCTTGCAACAAACACCAATGTACTCATTTTATGTTGTGAACTAAACGACCAAACATGGCACATTGTCAACAAAGAAGTCATGTTGGCATTGGGAAAAGGAGGAATTATAGTGAATGTTGGAAGAGGTGCTCTCATTGATGAAAAGGAATTGTTGAAGTGTTTGATTGAAGATGAGATTGGAGGTGCTGGTTTAGATGTGTTTGAGAATGAACCTAATATTCCTAAAGAGTTCTTTTCATTGGATAATGTTGTCCTTTCACCACATGCAGCTGTGTTTACTTCAGAGTCTTTCATTGGTATCTGCCAACTCGTGGAACAAAATTTGGAAGCTTTCTTTTCAAATAAGCCTCTGATTAGTCCAGTCATATAGTTGGTGCTGATTGATATGTGCCACCAGTTTGAGAGAGGCTATTAAGAATGTTAGTTCAGTGTTTAGTAAGTTTCAAATGTTTAGTTATTTTCATATGGTTAGTGATCCATTTTCTGTATCTTTCAATATGATTCATTATGAGACATTCATGTTAGATATGATGGATATTGCATGTTTTCAGAATACACTTACTTGTTGAAACCATGATCAAACTCTTCTTTGCTTAGTTACGTGCTTCGGGATTTGGATTCTCGATAGAGCAAACCACAAACGAGCGTAATTTACTGAGTGATGGCAAAGGAGACCTAACCTCTATTTATAACCCATAATCCACGCTATCACTCATCATGGACCTAGTGATTGGGCCTAAACCTTGTTTCAACACAAATAAGTATTGGATGTGCAAACCTTGATTATCACATTCATCAGGTCTAATCATAATCGAATGAATCACACCATAAGCCCGTTTCTGTAAAACCCAAATCCACAATTGATTGTAGTCCACAAACTATTAAAAAAAATTATAACATTCTCCCACTTTGGCAAATTCAATTGTGTAATTTTTTTCTTTTGAAGAAAACATTTTAAAAATGACTCTCAAGCTTATAACTTATTTCCTAATGTGGCCACTAAACAAATGATCCCCAGATGCAATAACTAATTAAAAAGTCGTCCAATAAAAATCAAATGATACGAATCAATTAAGAACACCTTCATGGTTACAAATACCTCCAAACTCTGTCGATTAGTAATATGTGTACAGTGCAAAAAAAAAAATGACATGTCAACGTGATTCATCAACCATAATATCATTTTCTTCGCCGGTCCTCAATTTCTCTTAAATCCCTCCAAGCCAAAGAATTTACATGGTTCATAAAATACCATTCTCAACTCCAAAATAGTGTTGATCACCAATATAAAAACCACCCTAACACTGAGCTCTAAATTCTCACATTTGATATATCTTATACATACCCAAAAGTCCACCATAAAAGTTATTTCACCAACAACAATAAAAATTCACATTATTTCACCAAGAAAGTTCACATTAACATATCAAATGAAATACAAATTCACCATCATAAATAAAAATAAAATTTAAATTGCCACTAACCAAGAACATAAGAACTTTTTTTTTCTTCGGGAAACCAAGAACATAAGAACTTACAATGCCCATTTTTCAATGCAACTCTTGAAAAAACAATGGGAACGAGCCCATTGGTTAGGGATCAACCAACCAGAAATACTTATATAAACACAACCACAAATAAAATGCATTTGGACACACACATAAAAGTATTAATTATTTAATCTTTTAAAATAACATATTAGATAAGTGTTTCTTTTTTATCTTTTTTTTTTCATTTGTGTGAGTATATATGCCCAAATAAAATTATTTGTGATTGTGAGCAAACAAGTGTTCTTTCAACCAAAATAAAATTTGTATTAATGTGTTCCACAACTATAAAAACCCTCTTTAACAAGATCTTTGACGGTCAGATACTATAATTCCACGTGCTTCAATGCATTATAAGGTATGTTACTCTTCGTGTGGAACGTTGCATCGCTATTGTCACAAAAGATCTTCATCGGCCAGCCAATGGAATCAATGGTATTAAGTTTTGTAACTAGATTCCTCAACCAGACATCATGATATACTATGTCTGCGTAGCAAAGAGGCAACAAGAGTTTGTTTCATTAGGGCACCCACCAAGATCTCAATTTGTGTACCCTTAGATCTCCAATTAGTCAACCTTCTTCTCTTTGAATCCCAAAGATTTACCGGTTTGTTAAATTTCAAGTATTGTTATCTAGAAGCTTATTTCAGGCCATAAATAGATCTCTTTAATTTACAAACTAATTTCTCATCATTGCCAATTTGAAAACCTTCAGATTGTTGCATATATACTTCCATGCTTAAATCACCATTTAGAAACGTTGTCATCACATCCATTTGATGTATTCACAATAAGCTACAAGCTCCCAAACATCATTTACGACATGTATTTCATTTCTTCATTTATGGCATGCCTCCATTTCTCAGATTGGGCAACTCACTTCTACTTGATAGAACTTTGGATCCACAATAAATGTATCCTCACTGAGATAGACCAGGCTTCATCTTTCAAGTAGATCCTCATCAAGGAATAGGTTCATTTGACTCTGTTTTGATATTTCATTCATAATATGAGCACCAATCCCATCATCATTTTGGGGAGCATCCTCACTTAATGTTGAAGAATGTTACTCTCATTTGATGGAACAACGGGATCAGCTAGCTACATCAAGCTCCAAAATTTTACATTTATAGACTCCAGAACTCATGTACCTCCTCAAGAGTAGAAAAAGCGGTATCCTTATAGACAAACTAGTATAATTTTTTTATAAAAAATCTAATAATTTTAATTTCAACAATACAAGTAATATTAATTTGGCTAAACTACAGTTTTGGCCCCCTAAGTTTAAGATGTCTCAGAACACAAGTTAGCATGACCCTAAAAAATAAAAAAAAATAAAAACATAAAAAACAATGCATTCATTAATTATTGTAATTTTGTGAAACATCAAATACTTTGGAGATGATTACTAGATTCATTATCCTGTCTCTTTTCAAATTCAACAACCATCCAACTCAACCAAACCTAACAAAGCAACATGGCAGATCAAAACGAAAACACTGAAGAAACCCAAGAAAATAATAATCTCCCAAAAGTATTCCTTCATGGTCCACCCGAATTCTCCTTCATCCTTCAACCCAATCCTTCTCATAATTTCCATATCTTAAACCCTTCTTCTCTTCCTCCACTCCACCAATTCTTATCCCTCAATCCTCACCATGCCTCCTCCATTGCCGCAATTGTCTGTATCGTCGGCTACACCGTCAACGCTGATGTCCTCCAACTTCTCCCCGCCCTCCGTCTTGTCTGCACCCCTAGCGCCGGAACTGATCATATTGATCTCGTTGAGTGTCAGCGTCGTGGAATTCAGGTTGCCGGAGCTGGAAATCTTTTTTCTGAAGATGTTGCTGATATGGCTGTGGCTTTGTTGGTTGATGTTGGTAGGAAGATTTCAGCTGCGGACCGGTTCTTGAGAAGACAGCTTCAGCCGCCTGCATCAAGGTTATCAAAATCGGGACTTTACTTCAAGTCGAAAGGGAGTAGCAAAATCGGGACTCGTAAAATCGCAATCAAAATCGAAGGATTTTACTCAACGACTTTTGTAGAATCGATGTAGAATAGCAAAGTCGGGACTCGTAAAATCGCAATCAAAATCGAGGATTCTACCAAAACAAAAATAATGTTAAATATACGTTATAAATTCCATATGGTCATAAATGTCTAAAGTTCAAAGTCCACAAAATACATATACATAAATGTGGGAGAAGTGAAGGAATGAAATTTTTTGGCCTTTCGGGTATTTATAGAACGGGTCATGGATTCAAATCGGGTCAATTTACGAACTAGGTCAAAAATTGACCCTTATCAAAAAAATGAACAAAATCCTTCAAAATCCATCAAAATCCTGCGATTTTGAATGGATTTCACGATTTTGTGCGATTTTGATAGGATTTTGCCTGTTTTTGGGACTTTGCTATGGATTTGAGTCGTTGAAGCTACGCAAAGTCGCAAAAACCAGGATTTTGAGGCTTAAGTCGGGTTTTTGATAACAATGGCCTGCATCTTGGAATTGTCCACTTGGTTCTAAGGTCTGCAATTATTTATTAATTTATGAAGAAAAATATTGCATAAAATGTCAGTTTCATACAATGCAGATAAATATTTAGTAGTAATAATTTAGGTGATACACAAGATATTCGGTATCATTTTTTATGATCCTGAATATTTTATTTTTACAATTGTTTGTTCTATTCTAGCCAAGTCGTGTTTATTTATTGACACAAAAGTCAAGTCGTTTTTATAAAATGCTTGCTTCACATGATACAGATTGGTAATAATTTAAGTATTGCATAAAATATTCAGTGACGTTTTAAATAATTTTTACGCCGACATATTACTCTTATATATCTACATGTTAAAATTGATTAAATTTCATTGTTCAGCTAATTTGTGCTATTCAAACTATTGTTTATAAGCTTTGATCCAAGACTTCTAATGCAAGTCAGATAGAAGAGTCATGTTCTTCATTTGCTAGTCCCAAAGAAGAAAGTTGAATAACTGACTATTGCATCAAATTTAATCTATCAAGTCTTTGAATAAAATACATTTTTTGTCCTAATTAATTCCAAAAAATCTAGTGTATACTTTTTAAACAATAAATTGAGTAAAGTTTATGGGTGAAATGATTGCCTAAACATGTGACTGGTGTTTCAGATATCAGGAAAAAAGATTGGAATTGTTGGTCTGGGAAGAATTGGCATAGAAGTCGCAAAGAGGCTTGAAGCATTCAACTGCATAATATCATACAACTCTCGGAATAAAAAACCATTAGTTTCATACCCTTATTATTCAAGTGTTTTAGAGCTTGCAACAAACACCAATGTACTTATTCTCTGTTGTGAATTAAACGACCAAACAAGGCACATTGTCAACAAAGAAGTGATGTTGGCACTAGGAAAAGGTGGAATCATAGTGAATATTGGAAGAGGTGCTCTCATTGATGAAAAGGAATTGTTGAAGTGTTTGATTGATGATGAGATTGGAGGTGCTGGTTTGGATGTGTTTGAAAATGAACCTGATGTTCCTCAAGAGTTCTTTTCATTGGATAATGTTGTCCTTTCACCACATGCAGCTGTTGTAACTTCTGAGTCTTTGATGGGTATTTGCCAACTTGTGGAACAAAATTTGACAGCATTCTTTTCAAATAAAGCTCCGATTAATCAAGTTATATAGTTGATTGAATGTGTATTTGGAAATCTCAAATTCAGCGTTAACATTCATCGCGTGTTTCCTTCATCCCACCGCGTTATCAAGTAGACTATGAAATGTTTTTCACTTGTTTTTTGTTCCTTTGTTGAATCCTTTTGAACATGTTTGTTCTTATGATGTTTGTTCTTGTGATGTTTTTAGGTCATGTTTGTAGTGATCGATATGCACTACTAATTTGAGAGATTGGCTATTAAGAATGTTAGTTCAGAGTTTATTGAGTATCAAATTTTAGTTATTTTTATATGGTTAGCGGTCAATAAGTTCATTAAGCTATATAAATAAAATAATTCTTCAACATAGTTCAGTCGAGTCGTCATTGAGGAGAATGGAGTTGAGGATGTCGTGTGTGAGAATGGCGTATACTGGCTTACATTTACGGGAGGACAACTACGTTGAGATGCTTCCATATATCTAGATGCAGTGGCGGAGGCTTGTATGGGCTGAGGTGGGCCACGACCCACCCAAAAAAAAAGAAATTTTTTTCCTATAGGGAAATTACAAAAATACCCTCAGTTTAATTTATTTTTCCCAAATGGCCCACCCAGCATTCACAGCCTTTTCCCTTCCTCTGTTACACGTTAGACACAACTTCTTCTCCCTCTTTGAAAACGCGACCTATCTACAAACTCATAACCTTCAATCCAAATCAACGCCGATTCTCATCGATTTCCGACCGCGAGGCCGGCGGCGCCGACCACTCACTCCGGCACTCCTCTCTCTCTCTCTCTCTCTCTCTCTCTCTCTCTCTCTCTCTCTCTCTCTCTCTCTCTCTCTCTCTCTCTCTCTCTCTCTCTCATTCAGAGAACATCAAACAAAAACTCTTTTTCTTTTTCACTCTGTTTTTCCAATCCAAATGGACAGGTAATTTCTTGACAATTGTTGATTTTCTTTTTTATTTTAGAATTAATTAAAGGTGTTTGTTTGTTGTTGTTTGCTACAAAGATTGGTTGTTGTTTTATATTGTTGATTGATGATTGCTACTGTTAGTCTGTTACTAAGTTTGAATGTTAATTAATTTTCATGTTTGTTGTTCTTGTTTGTTGATTGTTGGTAATTGAATTTTGAAACTGCAATGTTATTTTGGTTATAGAGAAATTAGTATTTTGTACTAGCATTAGCAATGTTTTGAAGCTGCAATGTTATTTTGGTTATAGAGAAATTAGTATTTTGTACTAGCATTAGAAATGTTATTTTGTTCATATTTTTGTTGTTATGCCATCATACCATGCGTACAGTAGCAATACTATGAAGGTTACATATGAAAAATCATGATATAGGTGCTTCAATTGTAGTTCATGTGTTTGAGCTATAAAGGATGGGTTTTGTTACTTAGATTCTTGGTAAATGTGTTCATTTGCAATGAATGTTCTAATTGTTTTCAATTAAATTTTTAAAGCATCAACCATCAGTGATTTTGCTTTCTTGCATATTTGCACCGAGTATTGTTTCTGGTGTTTTTCTAAAATCCCTTTGGAATGAGAATGCATGTTACAATTCTATGTAAACTTGTTTCCCAAATATGTATAGCTCTTAATTAAGATTTTGCTTACTTTAGTTATGTTATATTGATAAAATTTATATATTAGAGTATATTTTCTTGGCCCACCCTCGATATTTTTTCCAGCTCCGCCACTGTCTAGATGGTTGTTTTTAGTGGTGTCCACTTTTTGACCTACCTCCTCATCAATAGGCGGGATGATGTGGTCAAGCACGTTATGAATGCATGTTTGGACCTTGAGCAATGCTGATCATGAGAGATAGTGGATGGAATCCATGTCCAACGTCATCGATGTGATGGATTTAACTTTGGTGATGGCAAAAACAGGTGAAATTTTGATGGTGCCCGTTGTTGGTGATTGTGACGGCAGACAAGGAAAAGTTGGATCGAAACCCTACTTTCAATCCAATTACTTTGTTTAATTTTAGCGCAATTTATTTTAGGGTTAAATATGTTTTTGGTCCCTATAAATATACCAACTTTTCGTTTTAGTCCCTCTAAAATTTTCCTTCAACTTTTAGTCCCTATAAAATTTTCAATCATTACTTTTGGTCCCTATTTTTAAGTTAATTTTTTTATTTTTTAATGAAATTGTGCAGAAATGTGTAGAATATTGTAAAAAAAATTCCCCCAAAAAATTAGAATTTTTTAACAAAACATAAATTAATTACGAATTTTTAACCGTCAAACATATAAAAATTCATATTAAATTCATGTTTTGTTAAAAAATTCTAATTTTTTTTTGGGAGGGATTCTTATAATATTATGAATTTTTCTGCAAACTTTTATTCAAAAATATGTATTCTACATATGAGTTTACTTTAAAAGAAGGACCAAAAGTGAAGATAGAAAATTTTTGAGGGATTAAAAGTTGAAGGAAAATTTTGGAGGGACTAAAACGAAAAGTTGGTATATTTATAGGGACCAAAAACATATTTAACCCTTTATTTTATTTGTCTTTTGTGTCTTTAATTTCTATTTCAAATTAACTCTCAAAAAGTCCCTAGTAGACTGAAAACTTTACAAGACACACACGCGAGTAAGGTCATTTAGGTTATCAATCAACTTGTTAAAGATCTCACGGTTGACAAATGAAACATTAATACGGTTAACTAAAAATCGTTGTAATGGTTCAATTATTTTTGGGATGGAAGGGACGTAGTAAAATTCTTCTTTAAAAATTTTTTTTTGCCATAAACGACTAGAGAAGTGTACTGAAGTGGTTCATCAAATATTCCCAAATTTTCAACTAGGTCATGTCCATATCCTAATATCGTCACAAGTTTATGAAAAATTAAATAATCACACGACAAAATGTCTCAAATTTATTTTTTTACATAAAAAATGTCTCAATTTTAAGGGTACGTTTGATTTACTAAATAGTATGTACTAGACAGAACAACACAACATAAGTTAGAACAACACACGACAAACTTTTATGTTATTGAATAATTTTTGGTCCTATACGATTTTTTGTAAACAAAAAACTATTTTTGTATTTTAGATAACGTGTATGTATGGCACAAAGTTGTGTTCTGATTTGTCATGTTCCAAAAACAGTTTTACAAATCAAACACTACACAAATAGAGTTGTCGTGTCCTTCATATTTTAGCAAATCAAACGCACCTACTCAACATAAAAAATGATAAATTACATTATATAAATTTCACCCAATATTAATTTTCAGCTTCGAGTCCTTTGCCTTATATTTTAAATCAAATTTGATTTTTTTTTTTTCAAGGTCTAGATTAAACCATGTAAAATTTAGCTAAGTGATGCGGAGATGATGGACAACTGAAAAAAGGTGGCTTTTAAATTATTTTCTGATAGCATAATTTCGACGTAGCTTTTAATGCGATTTTCAAGTTTACCAAACACATGTTTTGTCACATTAATACTTCAATTAAGCACAAATGATTTTTTTCTTTAATACTCTTGTTTATTGAAATTCAATCTAAGTAACTACTACATCCGTCCCGAAATATAAGCAAAAAAAACTCATTTTCTTTGTCCCAAAATATAAGCAAAAAAGACAAATTTTTATTCTATTAATCTTGTTTTTAAAAAAAATCATCTTTTCCAATAAAAACTTTTGCTTATTCTCATGAAATTAAATGCAAATTACATTCAATTTTCTCCCTCTTCCATTTTTTCCATAACCAATAGCCAATGAAAATTGTTTTTACATCTTCCCATAAAACTTATTCCAAAGAAAACACAAAAAATTATGCTACAAATTCTTATGCTTTAGTTTTCTTAATAAGTGTGATTTTTGTTTTTTTGATTATAATTTGGGACGGAGGGAGTATTTATTAACTATAATTATCAAAAAAGTTTTGATAAATAAATTTATTGTTATTAAAATCAATACAACTAATCATTTATATTAAAATACTCTCTCCGTCCATATATCTAAACACCAATTTAACTTTATTTTTATCTCTAAATGTAAACCCCTTTTCAAATTACTAGATGCATTTGTTATTTTTTTCCGAAACATATCCCTAATTAATACTACTAACTTGTCTTGAAATATGAAAAGTCAAATTTAATACAAATACAAACAAATGACAATTTGGTAATATTAACACACAAAATAAACACATTAATTGCACTAACAACTTTTCTTAAGGAATGTGATAAATATAAAAGGGGCTTAGATATAGAGACGAAGGGAGTAGCTAACAATAGACTCATCCACATTAATGAATGTTAACTCATTTGATAATGAGTTGACTCAATTGTAAGGTTTTGGTTTAACACCCGATGTCGTTGTGAGGACTTCTTTGATGGATGAACATAAAATACCTCTATAAATATTTGGTGAGTCATAAGGCTTATCCACATCTAGTGAACCCTCGTAGTTTAATTCTTCTAAACTTCAAAAAACCCTAGTCGTTGCCACTTTTTTCCTCAACAATTTACCAAGAAGGGTGATTTAAGTTCAATTTTGACACGAACTCACCCCCTTTGAATTGTTTTTCTTCCATATGTAATCTAATCATTGATTTGCAAATATTTTCAATATTATTTGCTTTGTTTATGTGATTTTGTTGTCTTTGCACAAATCTATTTGTTTTGATTTCCCGTCTTTGTGCAGTGTGATTTTGATTTACTGTCTTAATACATTGTTTAATTTATTTTGGATTTCCTGTCTTAGTACGATGTTTATTTGACTCAATGGACGACAAAAAGTACGATGTTTATTTGACTCAATGAACAACTTTGTCGTCGTCAACGTTGTCTTGTCGTTATATGAGACAATAATAATTAAGAGGAGAGGGTTGCTAGCTAGCCACACTCGTGAGTGTCCTCCAACAGTACTAGCTTCAGTCCTTTCTCAAAGACCACAAATCCTTAAAATTCAATGGCCAAAAACCTTCCAAAAGTCCTTGTTCTTGGTCCACCAACATGCTTCTCAACCTTCGAATCACTCTACTCTCACAAATTCAATTTCCTAAACCCCAAACCCTCAGGCCTATCACTGCAACAATTCATCCTTTCCCACAACCACAATCCATCAACAATCCCCGCCATATTCTGTAGCGCTGCATATTCCATCACTACCGACGTTCTCAACCTTCTTCCCTCGCTCAGCCTTGTTGTCACCTCCAGTGTTGGAACTGATCACATTGACCTTCATGAATGCCGTCGTCGCGGAATTCAGGTTGCCGGTGCTGGAGGAGTTTTCTCCAAGGATGTGGCTGATATGGCAGTTGCGTTGCTGATTGCTGTCATGAGGAAGGTGACTATGGCGGATCGATATGTGAGGACGCGGCGGGAACGTTCTGATCCTTGGGATTTCCCTCTTGGATACAAGGTTCACATTTTCATTACTTTACTTTATTTTTATTTTGTATTTATTATTTGATGAGAGTTTATTTTAAGAAGTTAAACTAACCTATCCAAATTAACATCGGAAAAAATTGAACCAGACCTTGAAGAGAAGCAAGTAGAAGTTCAAAGTTTTCCTCGTTCTTACCAGTAGCGAGACACTAATATTCGTTATATAGTATGATGAACTAACAATTACAAATCAATTTCAAAGTAGATCCATTCATGAGAAATTGAAATTTCTTTGGCATTATAGCTAATTTACCAGCAGAAAAAAAAACCACTTCAACATATACTTCATGTTTATTTGAAAACTCCAACAAAATGTGAGATGAACCAAAACATAGAATTGTCGCTTCAGTAAAATCATATTGAAAGTGCATATGGATGCGAAAAATATTGATTAGACGCGCAACAAACATGCACTTAAGGTTTTGTTTTTCACTGTTTTAGTTATCAGGCAAGCGAGTTGGAATTGTTGGATTAGGAAGTATTGGCATGGAAGTAGCTAAGCGACTCGAGTCATTTGATTGCATTATCTCGTACCACTCTAAGCATCAAAAGACATCAATTTCGTACCCTTTCTATTCCAATGTTATTGATCTTGCAACTTCTAGCGACGCACTTGTGGTATGTTGTGCACTAAACAACCAAACACGACACATTATAAACAACGATGTCCTTTTGGCATTAGGAAAAGAAGGGTTTATTGTAAATGTTGGAAGAGGTGGTCTTATTGATGAGAAACAATTGATCAAGTGTTTGATGGAAGGAGAAATTGCTGGTGCTGGTTTGGATGTGTTTGAGAATGAGCCTCATGTTGATGAAAAGCTCTTTGCAATGGATAATGTGGTTTTATCTCCACATTCTGCAGCTTTTACTGTTGAAGCTACAATGAGTTTGTGTGAACTTGTGGCAGGGAATTTAGAAGCTTTCTTCTTAAACAAGCCACTAATTAGTCCAGTGAAGTTGGTTGAGTAACTGATTCTCTCATGGGATTAGGACTATATGTACTTAAAGAATAACTTTGTATCATATGAATTTTATGAATGTAAAGATTTTAATCTATTTTTCAATTCTTTTCAAGTATTTTGTTATAAATTTGTAGGATTGTTTTGGTTAAATTATTTTGCTGCTGTTTCAAAATAACTCACTCACATAGTCATATTCAAAATTCATCTCTTGATGGATTTTGGTATTTGGTATCATGTGATGTAATAATTCCTACAAATACTGTCCTTCAGAAGTTGGTTTGATGTGATAAATTTTCTGAAAGAACATAGTCTCTAAAACAACATATGAGCTCATATATGAAGACGAGTTTAAGATTGAATGCTCTAACATAAATTATTTATAAAATAGAGTGTTGCAGTCTGCTACAAAAAAGAAAAGGTTTTGCTAAACAGTGTCCCCGAGGCAATGGTTAAAGAACCTGTAAATAGAAAATTTGTCTTGAAAATATAAGTCTTAACTTTTCATTAAGTAATAATTACATCACTTTTTATAAAAAGTTACTTGTTTTGATTGTTTAACTAAACCCCGGGACACTCTTTAGCCGCATTGAAGTCTCTAAAATAGAGAAGAGTGTAATGAAGTTGCTCTTATAATATTTGAATTTAATATGAAGGAATTGAATAATGTTCTCATTTTACCGATTACAGTTGATTACTGTGAAAACTGAATATTATATTTTAGAGATAAAAAATGTACAACCACTATTGTGTTTATATAGACTATTCTAATCTAATGGGCATGACTAATGACTAATGAGTCAATTACAAATTACTAATAATAATCGTAAAACTTCACTATTTACAACACTCTCCCTCAAACTAGTGAATGAATATCTATCATTCCCAGCTTGGAAATAATTCTTTCAAAGTTTTTTTTTTTTTTTTCAGTCCCTTAGTTAAAAGATCTATAAGATTGCCTTGGGAAGAGATATATGGAGTGCAAATTAGACCACTGTCTCATTTTTCTTTGATGAAGTGTCGGTCAACTTCAATATGTTGGTTATATCATGTTGCACCGGATTATGAACTATGCTAATAGCATATTTATTATCACAATAAACTCTCATTGGCTAATCAATCTTTATCCTCAAGTCTTCCAGGATGCTTTTCAGCCATAGTAATTCACATATCTCCTGCGTCATTGCCCTGAACTCTGCTTTAGCCCTAGATCTGGATACCACACTTTGTTTTTTTACTTTTCCAAGTCACAAGATTTCCACCCAGAAAAGTGCAATATCATGTAGTCGATCTCCTATCCACGATTTACCCTGCATAGTCCGCATTAGTGTATGCTTCAAGTCCCACACTTCCATTCCTTTCGAACAAAATTCCTCTACCTGGGGTTCCTTTCAAATATTGCACAATTCGAAGCGCGGCTTGTAAATGAATCTCCTTCGGTTGGTGCATGAACTGGCTAACTAAGCTTACAACAAAAGCAACATCAGGTCTAATATGTGATAGGTATATAAGTTTGCCGACTAACCTATGATACATTTCTTTATCAACTGCAACATCTTCTTCTGCATTCCCTAACTTCACATTTGGATCAATTGGTGTATTTGCAGGCTGTCTTGCCAGCCTCTTGCAGAAGATCAGTATTTTGGAACAAAATGTGTTTAACAATGAACCTTAAAGAGTTTTGATGATAACAAGGTATTAAAAATTGTAAATTGGACTAGCTAATATTTGTTCAAGTGTACAGGACCTTAATTAAAAAGTTGCATCATTTATTGGTTCTGAATGAGCAAATGAATAGCAAAAGGAATCAACAAAAATGAAGCTTAGTGCTTCTGAAGGCAACTCGCTCCTGAAGAGAAAAAGCGCTCCTGAAGTCAGTATAGTACTCCTGAAGAATAGTGCTCCTGAAGAATAGTGCTCCTGAAGACAAAGTGTCCAGAAGCCACATCATCAGAAGCTGCGTTATCAGAAGCTGTATCATCAGAAGCTGCATCATCAGAAGCTGCGTTATCAGAAGCTGCCTCATCAGAAGTCATTTCACCCGAAGCTGAAGATCAACTGGATTTGCAAAAGATTCAAGGATTGAAGAATCATCACTGCAAAAGTTGTCTATTGGATTCGAAAACACAACAAAAGATTAGTGGATTTTTGCAACGGTCATTTCAAAGGTGTTTGAAGGCATGTGCTTGCAATTTTGGACGAAAGCATTGACATTGTACTTTGTACGAACTGTACAACCACCTTCTCCACTACTCTGTTTTGTGTCCACGCTACAAGACAAGAAAACAGCTCCAGAATACGGCTTCGCCTGCATAGATGTTCCTTTGGATAAGGAATGGATTTCAAATTGGTTCTTCATAGGACAACAACCAAATCAGGCAAAAGATCATTGGTGAAAGATCAAGCTTCAACAACGACTCTTTGATGTGCTGGCAATTTCACAACGTCTCTTTCACACCTCTATATAAAGGAGTGAAGACTTAGAGAATTGACAATGCTGAACGAAAGACTCACAACATTTTTACAAGTGCCAAACCTCTGCTGAAATTGTTCTGCATTCACTTAGAATTTCTATGTCTCAAAGTCATATCTTAGAAATTCTTAAGTCAATTGAGTTTGTATCTGATTTATATTGTGAGCACCTCTGATTGTATATCAAGTGTTCAACCCTAAACAATTTTCTGTGTAATTTTGTTTAGCTAGAAGTCTCTTGCAGTTGTGCTTGAGCAGGGAAGTCTCTTGATTGTGTTCTTGAGCAAAGGAAGTCTCTTGCTTGTGTGCTTGAGCAAAGGAAGTCTCTTGCTTGTGTGCTTGAGCAATTGTAATCAGATATTACTCTTAGTGAAATCTCCTTGGAAGTGCAAGGGGGACTGGACTACTTCCGGTTTGTGGAAGGAACAAGTATAATTGCTTTGTGTCGTTCTTCTTCTCTCTCTCTGTTTTATTCCGCTGCATTTAAATTCTGATAACCACTTCAGAAGCTGTTTCACTTAGCTTCTGACCAGTGTGTTCAGTTTGTAGGAGAAACAAAGAATTTTCCAAAAACACAATTCAACCCCCCCTTCTTGTGTTTTTCTCACCTTCAATTGGTATCTAGCCTTGGTCTGTTGTGTAACACTTAACCGTGCAACAGTCAAAGATCTGAGAAAAACATGTCTACTCCTCCTCCTACTGGATCTGGTGATACTAGCTATAAAAATGTCTCACATGATTATAGTGATAGTAAGAAATCCAGTGTTGGAAAGATTCCAAAATTCAATGGAGATGCTGAAGAATTTTCTTGGTGGAAAACCAACTTTTACAGTTATATCATGAGCCTAGATGAAGAACTATGGGATATTCTGGAAGATGGTGTTGGTGATTTAGTCCTTGATGATGAAGGAGCTGCTGTGGATAGAAAGAAACATACTCCTGAGTTGAAGAAACTCTACAAGAAGCATCATATTATCAGAGGAGCTCTTGTCACTGCTATACCAAAAGCAGAGTACATGAAGATGAGTGACAAATCCACTGCTAAAGCTATGTTTGCTTCACTCTGTTCAAACTACGAAGGCAGCAAGAAGGTCAAAGAAGCTAAAGCTCTCATGCTTGTACATCAGTACGAGTTATTCAAGATGAAGGATGATGAAACTATTGAGGAGATGTACTCAAGGTTTCAAACCTTAGTCTCTGGGCTACAAATTCTAAAGAAGAGCTATGTTGCTTCTAACCATGTGAGCAAGATACTCAGAAGCTTACCTGCAAGATGGAGACCAAAGGTGACTGCCATTGAGGAAGCTAAAAATTTAAACACTTTAAGTGTCGAAGATCTTGTTAATTCTCTCAAAGTTCATGAGTTAAGTCTTAATGAACATGAGTCTACTAAGAAGAGTAAATCAATAACTCTTCCATCCAAAGGCAAGTCATCAAAAGCTCTCAAAGTGATTGAATCTGAAGAGGAAGAACAATCAAGTTCAGATTCTGAACCAGATTCAGCTGAAATGGCCATGCTCTCAAACAGACTTCAATATCTGACCAAGAAGAACAGAAAGTTTCTAACCAAGAGGAGTAACTCCAGAAGCTCAAGGAAAGAAGATCAGAAGGGATGCTTCAACTATAAGAAGCCTGGACATTTCATTGCTGAATGCCTTGATCTTCAAAAAGAAAAGACAAAGAACAAGTCAAAGAGGTCTACATTCAAACCAAGAAAATTCAAGAAGCAGATCAAGCAGAGTTTAATGGCAACCTGGGATGATTTGGGAAGTGAATCTGGATCTGATAAAGAGGAAGCTGATGAAGATGCAAAGATAGTTGTTGGGTTGGTAGCAACAGCAACTTCAGAAGCTGGATCAGATTTAGACTCAGAAGATGAAAACGAGGTATATTCCAAAATTCCCAGAAATGAACTTGTTGAGTCACTTAAAGAACTTCTTACACATTTTGAAGTAAGAACCAATGAGTTGAAGGATTTAAAAGAAAAATATGTTGATTTAATGAAACAACAAAAATCAACTATATTGGATCTGAAAGCTTCTGAAGAAGGACTTAGGGGCTTTGACTTCATTTGTAAAACATATGAAGACAAGCTCAGGTTCTTATGTCAGAAGCTACAAGAAAAGTGTAATGAGAAACCTTTAAGCAACCATGAAATTGCTCTTGAAGATTTTATCATATCTGGCATTGACAGAAGCAGAGTGGCTTCTATGATTTATAGCATTTACAGAAACAATGGCAAAGGGATTGGTTTTTCAGGAGGGAAACCAAATGAAATCAGTCTCAAAGCATGTTGTGAATGCATCAAGGAAGGTCTGAAAACAGTTTTTATACCTGAAGGTGCTGAGTTGGAAACTGTTGTTCAATCAGAACCTGAAGCTTCTAGTTCTAAGGCTAAGATTACTTCAAAGCCAAAGAACTCTAAGCCAAAGGCTATGATCAAATCTGATTCCAAGACTTCAAAGATCAGGATCCTGAAAAGATCAGAACCTGTACCTCAGAGTCTGGTGAAACCAAAATCTGAGGTTCTGAAGTCTAAGTTTCAGAGGAAGACAATTACTGCTTCTGAAGTACCAAAACCAAAGGTAATGGTTAATCAGAAGCAACCCAACTCACAGCACAAGGTACAAGGAGTGAAGAGTAAAGCCTTAAGCACTAACCTTTCATGACCCATAGGACAATGGGTACCTAAATCTGAAAATGTCAATGATGCAGGTATGTCTAAGAGCAGCACCAAAGCAAAGATCATGGTACCTAGACAGCGGTTGCTCAAGACACATGACAGGAGAGAAGTCCAGCTTCCTCAGCTTAACAATGAAAGAAGGAGGAAGTGTGAAATTTGGAGGCAACCAATCTGGCAAGATCATAGGTACAGGAACTATTGGTAATTCCTCTACCTCAATTAATAATGTATGGTTGGTAGATGGTCTTGAACATAACCTTTTGAACATTAGTCAATTTTGTGATAATGGTTATGATGTGCTTTTTGAGAAAACCAACTGTACAGTAATCAACAAGGAAGACAAATCCATTGTGTTCAAGGGAAAGAGAGTTGATAATGTCTATAAAATCAATTTTTCTGAACTGGCTGATCAGAAGGTGATTTGCCTTCTATCAGTGAATGATAAGAAATGGATGTGGCACAGAAGGTTGGGACATGCTAACTGGAGGTTAATCTCTAAGCTTAGTAAGTTACAACTTGTCAAAGGGCTACCAGACATTGACTATCATTCAGATGCACTCTGTGGTGCATGTCAGAGAGGGAAAATTGTGAAATCATCTTTTAAAACCAAAGACATTGTTTCAACCTCAAGACCCTTAGAACTACTCCATATTGATTTATTTGGACCAGTGAGTACTGCATCCTTGTATGGAAGTAAATATCGATTAGTCATTGTTGATGATTACAGCAGATGGACTTGGGTGAAATTCCTGAAAACTAAGGATCATGCATATGAGGTATTTAGTAATTTCTGCACACAAATTCAAACTGAAAAAGAGTCAAAGATTTTGAAAATCAGAAGTGATCATGGTGGAGAATTTGAAAATGAGCTATTTGAAGCTTTTTGTGAAAAACATGGAATTATCCATGAATTCTCTTCTCCTAGAACTCCACAACAAAATGGGGTTGTAGAGAGAAAGAATAGAACTTTACAAGAAATGGCCAGAACCATGATCCATGAAAACAATTTGGCTAAACATTTTTGGGCAGAAGCAGTGAATACAGCATGTTATGTTCAAAACAGGATCTATATTAGACCTATTTTGGAGAAAACAGCATATGAACTCTTTAAAGGAAGAAAACCCAATATCTCTTACTTTCATCAATTTGGATGTACATGTTACATTCTAAATAACAAGCTCTACCTAAAGAAATTTGATGCCAAGGCCCAAAGAGGAATCTTCTTAGGTTACTCTGAAAGGTCAAAGGCATACAGAGTGTATAATTCAGAAACACTATGTGTTGAAGAATCTATGCACGTTAAATTTGATGACAAAGAGCTTGAAGATAAAACTTCAAAGCAAGGTGAAAGTGTTGTAGAGATACAGGTTCCTGAAGCTACTCCAGAACCTGATCAGATAGCTGAATCTGAAGAAAGTGCAGAAGCTGAACCCACATCAGAAGCGCAAGATGAAACTGCTTCTGATGAAGCACAAGATGGCTCACATCAAGAAGATCCTCCCAGAAACACTTTCAAGCACAAGTCTTCACACCCTGAGGAGCTAATCATTGGAAACAAAGATAGTCCAAGAAGAACAAGATCATTCTTTAGACAAGAAGAATCAATGATTGGACTGATCTCAACGATTGAACCTACAACAGTTGATGAAGCACTTTCAGATGATGGATGGATCTTAGCTATGCAAGAAGAGTTAAATCAATTTCAAAGAAATGATGTGTGGGATCTGGTACCCAAACCTCAGCACAAGAACATTATTGGAACAAAATGGGTATTCAGAAACAAGTTGAATGAGCAAGGAGAAGTAACAAGAAACAAAGCCAGACTTGTTGCACAAGGGTATAGTCAACAAGAAGGCATTGATTACACTGAAACATTTGCTCCAGTTGCAAGATTGGAAGCAATCAGGTTACTTCTTTCCTATGCAGTTAATCATGGCATAATATTATATCAAATGGATGTCAAGAGTGCATTTCTTAATGGTGCCATAGAAGAAAAAGTGTATGTCAAGCAACCTCCTGGATTTGAGGATATTAAATATCCTGACCATGTTTTTAAACTGAAGAAATCACTATATGGCTTGAAACAAGCTCCCAGAGCTTGGTATGATAGACTAAGTAATTTCTTAATCAAAAATGATTTTAAAAGAGGACAGGTTGATACAACACTCTTCAGAAGGACCCTTGGGAAAGATATTCTTGTTGTGCAAACATATGTTGATGATATAATATTTGGTTATACTAATGCATCTCTTTGCAAGGAATTTTTTAAGTTAATGCAGGATGAATTTGAAATGAGCATGATGGGAGAGCTGAAGTTCTTCCTGGGCATTCAAATTAATCAATGCAAAGAAGGAGTCTATGTTCATCAATCAAAGTATACAAAGGAGCTTCTGAAGAAGTTCAAGCTTGAAAATTGTAAAGTGATGAACACTCCAATGCACCCTACGTGCACCCTAAGCAAAGAAGATGAAGGAGCTAAAGTTGATCAGAAGTTGTATAGAGGTATGATTGGTTCTTTGTTATACCTTACTGCATCTAGGCCAGATATTTTATTCAGTGTATGCGTGTGTGCAAGATTCCAATCAGATCCTAGAGAATCTCATATGACTTCTGTCAAGAGAATCTTCAGGTATTTGAAAGGAACAACTAATCTTGGACTCCTTTATAGGAAATCCTCAGATTATAAGCTAATTGGATTCTGTGATGTTGATTATGCCGGTGATAGGATTGAAAGAAAGTCAACCAGTGGCAATTGTCAATTTCTGGGTGATAATCTTATATCCTGGGCTAGCAAAAGATAAACAATTATTGCTATGTCTACAGCAGAAGCAGAATACATTTCAGCTGCAAGTTGTTGTACACAACTACTTTGGATGAAACATCAGTTGGAAGACTATGAGATAACTGCTAACAGTATTCCCATTTATTGTGATAATACTGCTGCTATTTGTTTGTCTAAAAATCCAATTTTGCATTCAAGAGCTAAGCACATTGAAATCAAACACCATTTTATCAGAGACTATGTTCAAAAAGGAATTTTAGATATACAATTCATTGATACTGAAAATCAATGGGCTGATATATTTACTAAGCCTTTAACTGTTGAAAGATTTGATTTTATAAAGAAAAATTTGAACATGCACTTTGTGTCTGATTAAATGATTGCTTGCTCCTGAATAGGATTTTAGGTTCTGAAGTTAGTTCAGAAGCAGTAGTCCATCAGAAGCTCTTTATTGAGGTTCTGAGGAAAATTCGCTTCTGATGATGACGTCAGCATCTGAAGTCCAGAAGCTGGATTTTATGCTTCTGAATAGTAGAGTTAGTGGAAACGTTGGGAGTTACTTTTTGTGGTAACTTCTGGCCTACTAACTTGGTAGTTACTCTGTGAACTTCTGACGTGGCCTGTATGTATTGGTGTATAACTAAAAAGGGCAATGATGATTTAACAGCTTTGAAAGTACTTTTCACGCGCCCCCAATTTTGTCATTAATGTATGTTTGTTTGTCTCTTTTGAATTGCAATCGTTTTACTTTTAACACTTTGTCAATTCACACACTACTCACTCACAACAAACACATTTGCTCTCAAACATTTTGCGAAGTAAGCGCATTCTCTCAACCCTAGAACCCTAAAATCATCATCTTCTTCAAATCTTCTTCAATCATCAAATGGCATCATCAAGCTCGCAACGAGAAGTTTCAGAATCTACTGCACGAATGGTCCCTAAATATGACTACAGAAGAAGAAGCATGAAATTGGAAGAATGGAATTTAGAGGTTCAGATAGAAAATCCAGTGGATTTTGAATCACTAGCTTTCCATAAGTGTTGGATCAGAAGCTACTATGAAGAGCAAGAACTTTTGGATTACTTCAAGATGTTGAATGGACCAACATACGAAGCATTGGTTAGGCACTTCTGGGTAAGAGCGAAACTCTATAACAAAGAAGCATCCAAGCCGAAGAGAATCAAATGGTTTTGATGTATCCAGAACTAAAGGGGAAGACAAGAGAAGAAATGGAACTTGAGCCATTTACTGAAGATGAAATCAGGTCAAGCATCTGTGGTATTCCAGTGAGAATTACACAATGGCATATAGAAGATGTACTTGGTCGGAAAGCTTCTAGATATTACTCTGGAATTGATCTTTCAAGTGTTGCTGAAAAACGCATTTGGAAAGAAAGAGCTAATTTGGTTATATACAATTCCAAGAAGGAAGGGAAATATGCTGACCTAAACATGGTAAAGAAGATGCTTCTGAAGATTCAGAATGAAGATTTGCTACCATCACTAGTGCAGGAAAGGGATTTAAAACCTGTTTTTTAGAGATTTAAGACCTGTTTTTAACCGGGGTTATATCACTAGGTGTTGTATGTATTACATACCACACCTGTTTTTAAGCGGGTGTAAAAACTACTTATTGTACCCTTTATTTGTAAAAAAAGGGTGTGATATATGTATTTTTAAAACCTATTTTATTACAAAACAGGTGTGGAAATGGACATATAACACCCTTTTTATTACAAATAACGGGTGTTGAAAATACAGTACCGCATTAAAAAAAAATAAATCAACCTACATGCACGCTGTCACCTACAGGCAGGGCATTAGGCTATTCCACTCAACAATGCATTTTTTATTTGCAGTGAATAGAATATAATTTTTCTTAAATAACACTTGAGTTCGTTCGGAAATAGTTCTCGATATTACGATAACATTCTTCAGAATAAAAACACTAAAAAGGTCTTACTTATTCAAGATAATACTTGATCAATATTGTTTTCACATGATTACACACAAAAATAGTCCAAATGCCTTCATCAGTCTTTATATTTTAGAAGGTCTCACTGATAATTTGAAATTGAATTACATAAGAGAATATATATCATCTCAATATTTCTGTCTCTTGCATGTTAAAAATAAACAAATATCACCATAAAAAAATTGCATTTGAAAACATGAAAAAAATAATGTCCATGCAAGCAATGATACTGGCTATCTTTATTGTGGACTTGTAGAAGAGCTTCATCCACCATTTGTTGAACTGATTTCCCTTCTGCAGGGTATTAAGAAAAATGCTAATGTCCAATAGAGTGCACATGATGAACATGGGTAGCATCATACACACATTGCCAATTATTAAACAATGACCAAGGTAACTATATGAGCATTGTATTTAGGATAATAAAAAATTAACTAACTTACGCATAAAATTGCATAGGATAAGCCACAAGAGCTTAGCCTCCAACACAACATCCTGACCCTATAAAAGCCATCAATTGAAAAAGAAATTGAATTAACAACAAAAAAAGTTTATTAAAAAACTGATTAGATGAATGAAGACAGTACTAAGGCATGTGGACTACCTTCACTCTATTCTAACATACAGAAGTTGCATGTATAGATATACACTAGATTTGCAAAATAAAACAAACAAGTTAGTAACCACAGTTTACCCAAAATATTGTTACAACGCAAAATTAAAAATGAAGAAAGAGAGAGACAAAGGAATTAGAAAAAAATAAATGATATCAACTAGCAAAAGTTCATCAAAATGCAAACCTTTCATAAAATTCCTCAGCGAGCTCAGCCGCAAATGAGAATCTAGAGATGTCAGCTTCACATATTTAGATACACAGAAAGATGTAAAGTGATAAAAGTAGAACCCACGTGTGGTAAATATGGAACTAACAACATTGATTCAATATATCAGAAGTTTCTGCAGTTTTAACAAGAAAATGAAATCAATTTAAGCTTTAAAGCTAAATCCAATGTCAGTTCAAATTAAACAAAACATGATTTAACTGACAAATCAGGAAAGTCAATTCTGAAGAAGCAGCCATGGCCGGTTTTCATCTACGAGGATGAGTCTCTAGCTTACCTCTTCTTTTGGTCTCTATGAAAATGAAATCTATAATGGTATTTATGAATACGAATTCTACGAACCATGATTTTCACCTGCACCATATCAAAGAAACCACTTAAAAGCATTCACAATCACATAAACCATAGTACAAACCGATTCATGTGATTCTATGAGCCATGTACCAACATGTCTACACAAGTTATTCTAATTTACTTTATCAATACTCATAATATTTCACAGATTCATGAATATGAATAAACCTCATTATAGTGGCAACATCATTAGTTCAACATATATCATTAAACTTTTTTTGACTAAAGCATAAAACTTTATTAATTAAATTTTACATTGTATAACTCAAAAAATGCCAACAAAATGCCAACTGTAGAAACCTAAGCCGAACAACAACAGAAACTCAACAGAGAACAACTGAGAATAAACCTCGACAAACCGCTCACCCCCTAATCAAACAATCCATCGGATCCCAACTCCCTCTCCTACCTAATACTTATCAATCTAAACCATACACACCGCAAGTTTATAATGATAACCATGTTAGCTTTGATCTTAATATCTCGTAAAATCATTTAAAATCCACTCTCACACACTAAATATCTCCAGTAATGAGTCATATTCACACTATTAATTATGCAAAAAAAATCCAAACTCAACTATATAAGACACAAAATACATCAAATAATCTTGGGGAGCAGAAAAGGCTGAGGCGGAAACATAGCCGCTTTGGAATGGAAACGTCAACGCAATAAACCAATTTAATTAATCCAATTAGATTAGAAATTTATAATATCAAAGGGAATGGAGTATTATGGTTGCATGCCAATTAAAAACAATCAAAAATAAAATGTAGTCGGAAGCAATTGATTATACTTAGTTGTGGATTTCATCACAACCAAAAGAGATTTATTCACATACAATCTATGAAGCACGGATATGGACACGGGCACCAGACACGACACGGACACTGACACGCCGACACAGCTAATAATTTGAAAAAATCACATAATTTAGTGTAATAACAAGTGTCGGTGTCGGACACGACACGTGTCCGACACCGGGACACGCCTAATTCGAGGAGTGTCCATGCTTCATAGCATACAATTGAACTACCAATTCAAAAATTCTACTAAGCAATCAACTAGTATTCCATTATTGTTTGGTAACATATGCAATATCTAGATTTGTTTCATATCTGTGTAAATTTTAGGTACAATTAACTTAAATTATCAAATAAAGAACCTAGTGAGGCTTTGCAATATCTAAAATTGTTTTCTTGTTAAATAACATTCCAACTGTTAAAACAGACCATTATATCACTACCTTTGAATAATAATCACCTATAATCTGTAAAATCTGTTTACATAAAATATTTCTTCTAAACTTGAACCTTACAATCCTTGCACATTATCTATCTAACAAAGTATTAGATCGCAAATGTTTTCACTTTAATAACTGACTATCAATGAACTCGGGTCTGAATAGAACACAAGCAAGCAATTTTCAGCTAAGACTACAAAAATTGCCAATACGATAGGAAACATCAAATTCAAAACCTCACTTCAATATGGTTACCTAAATCACTGACATAAAAAACTATTATTTTTCTTTGTTAATAAACCAAAAATTGTTAATTTTTTCACAAAGACACCATTCTTAAAGAACTTCACAAGTGCACAATACAATGACCATGACCAAGGGAAACCATATAAAGTAAAAAAACATTGATATAAAATCAACTAAAACGTGTAACCACCTGATGAAGATATAACAAAAAAGCACATCCATGGATAACAAGAAGATCAGATAGTTTGAGGAACTTGATCGATTAATGATATAAAAACAATAATAGATTAATACCTCGATTGAGGAACTTAATATCTACGAGAGAGTTGACTGCAAAATTGGACAGCAATTGCAAAACTAGAGAGCGCGAGAGTTTGATTGAGGAACAATAGAGTTAAATTGAAGGGTTAAAGGTTTGATGAGTAACTGGAGATTCGATTGAAGGCTTTGATTGAAGAGGAGGAGTTCGATTGAAGGGTTTGATGGCATGGGAGAGGGGAAGCAAAACTAGAAATTGATTGAAGGGGTTGTATGTGGAATTTGAGAATGGGTTTTAGGTGAGATTGGGATAATTGAAGCCACCTGAGATCGATTGAAGCTTCTTGATGAGATTTGAGAATGGGTTTCTTTTTTTAGTTTAAAACGTGAGAATTTGGTTGACACTTTCAATTATATAAGAGATAATTATAAATTTATAATTATTATAATAATAATTTGTTATATGGTGAGAGTAAAAAGTATAATTATTTGTTATATAATTATTATTATTATTAAGATTGGATGTTACCAAAAAAAACGTTGATATGATGGTGTTGATTTGAGATATTAGAGTATATTTGTTTAAAGGTCTCCGGTTCGATTCTCTCATGTGTCAATTTGAATAAACTAATTTAATTTCTACAAAAAGAAAAATATATTTCACACCTTTTTTAAAAAAAATAAGGTATCAAATAATATTTACAAGTTTGCCACCTTATATTTTTTATATTTAACACATGTTTATTCTTAAAATAAGGTTTTGAAGGTTACCACTAAAATTGAAATTCTTAATATATTTACAAAATTGCCACCTTAACTCTATTTCACCCCTCTTTTTTATAAAATAGGTATAATATAAAGAATTCTTATGTCAATTTTGCACTAGTGCATGTGGTGGTAGTGAGAAACCAAATTTGGCTCAGAAAGTCTTTCTCTAGCACTTCATCAAGAAGGAAAAGGTGAACGTGCCAAAATACATGTTCAAGTACTTGATAGAGTGTCTGAAACAGAGTCAGCTGCAAGACAAACCCTGGGTTCCTTATGGAAGACTCTTATCAGAGATATTCTATCAAGGAGGTGTATTGGACAGCCTAAGCAGGGCTCAAGCCTTCACTGATAAGATGATTGACACTAAGACTGGGAAATTCATCAATGCTCATACTCTATTGAATATGGAGCTAATTAGTGAGGTCACCAAACTCCAAACTGATTTGAGTGAATCCCATGTCAGGTCTGATCTTATGAAAGATTTTCCTCCAATCTGCAAAAAGGATCCTATTGATGTGCAGATGTACTACATCAAGGATCACTATGAGGCAACCAACCAGGTCATCAGGATGGATGAGGTACCTGAGGAAATGTATGGTGGTGCAGTGCCTCTGGCAAAAGGCAGAAGAAGAAAAAGAAAAATGATTGCAGAAGAGTATATGGAAGTTGAAAAATCTGCTAAGAAGGCAAAACCTGCTTCTGACAAGCTTATAATTGGTGGTTCTGCAATGCCATCAATTGAAGAAGTGGCTGAAGACATCAACTCTAGCGTGGTCCTGAGTATTGGTATTGCTCCTGAACAAACTGCTATACCAAAGAGGAAGAGGAAGCCAGCTTTGAGGAGGACCAAGGATTTTCCTCATATCACCAAGATAGCTAAAGCTGCTTCTGATTTAGATTTGAAGAACTTACAAGGGAAGAAGGCAGAAGCTGAAAAAGTCTTGGAAATTGTTGCTGAGCTACAAGAGTCTGTAGCTTCAGAAACTAAGCAACTGATGCTGATGGCAAGTGAGTCTGCTAAGGAGGATTCTGATCCTGAACCAGAAGAGGTAATCAATATATCTTCAGATTCCGCATCCTCATCATCATCAGATTCTGATGATGATATACCCATAGCTCAACTTCTTCGAAAACCAGTAAAAAGTCAGTCAACATCAACCAAAACCAACAAAAAGCTCTCTCAGTCAAGCACTTATGAACCAGTTGGTCATATAATAAATCAGAAGTTGGCTGAAATGGCTGAGTAGAGAAATAGAGTCTTTGATACAATTCTTCGCCATAACCCTCAACCTCTTAACATTCAACCTCTCAACATGATCATACCAGAAGATGTTGAACCCAACTCAGAGAAAGCCTCTGAAGCAACTCCAGAAGCAGCTGCTTCTGAAAATGTTGTTTCAGAAAATCCCCATCAACAACCACCCAAACCCACATCACCTCCACAACCACAATCACCAATTGTCAACATTGACCCCCAACTCAACATCCAAACACCTACTTCACCACATCAACCACCAGTCAACACTGAAACCAACTCCCCACTTAACCAACAACCAGAACAAACTTTACCCAAACCAACTCCCATGTATATTGACAATTCTCAAGTCAATGTCCAAGCCTCAACCTCAACTTCACAAACTGCTTCTGACCAGCCATCACTCTCAACTCCATCCCAACAAATCACCATTCCAGAATCCAACCATGTTCAAGATATTATTCTTAGTGATTCTGACCTAGAAACCCTTGAACAACCACCCCTGGACATCCTGGAATCTGAACATATTGACAATGAGCTACTCAAGATCATTTCTGAAATGCATGATCTGTTGGATCAAAGAAGGACAATTGATCTCACCAATGCATATGAAGAAGCATGGGCATCACTTCAGAACAGAGCTGCAGAGTTAATAGAAGCTGTAAAAGACAAGTGCATCAGAATCAAGGGAGCTTCTATCAGAAGGTTAATGGAGAATCTGAAGCAAAGACTCAGAGTTAGAAGTCCTAGACTGCTTCTGGTAAACAAGCCTTTCTTCTCATAAATGGACTACTTGACCAGAGACGCACGGATGTTCAAGCTTCTGAGGCAGAAGATGGCACAGCAACAGCAAGAAGCTAAGGCAAGGGAATTAGAGCTTCTTCAGAAGCAACAACTTCTTGAAGATCAGTTGAAGAAACAAGCTGAAGAAATGGAGGAATACTTCTTGTCTTAAGTTTCTTCTGCTTCTGAATTCTTAATGCTTCTGTTTCTTCAATATCTTACTCAGTTATTCATGCTCTGATTATGTTCTTTGATGAGATTATAGGTTCTAATTTTTTTTTATACTCTCTTATTGTTTGAGTTTTTCTCAAATCTTTTTGTCTTTATGTTTATTTTTTTTTTGATAATGACAAATGGGGGGAGTATATGTGATAGTATTTAAAGGCTCTGAGCCCCATTAATGATATTTGAAAATTTTGAAAAACTTATAACTTTTTGTCTTGCCTAAAGAGAGGTGTATCAAAGAGGGGGAGTATCAAATTTCAAATAAAATTAATTGAACCACTCTTCTCATCTATAACTTATTTCATTTTAAGCTCTGAGATTATTATTGCGCAAAAAATGAATTTAATTAACTTGGATAGAACTTAGGGGGAGCTTACAAACCTCACCTTAAAGACTATCAGACTCAGGGGGAGTTTGAGCTTACAAACCTCAGATTCCGAGCTTACAAACCTCAGAACCCCAAAGTCAACTTGTTAATTAGATTAACAACAATTGATCAATTTAAAATACTATTGTTTGTCATCATCAAAAAGGGGGAGATTGTCGGAACAAAATGTGTTTAACAATGAACCTTAAAGAGTTTTGATGATAACAAGGTATTAAAAATTGTAAATTGGACTAGCTAATATTTGTTCAAGTGTACAGGACCTTAATTAAAAAGTTACATCATTTATTGGTTCTGAATGAGCAAATGAAGAGCAAAAGGAATCAACAAAAATGAAGCTTAGTGCTTCTGAAGGCAACTCGCTCCTGAAGACAAAAAGCGCTCCTGAAGTCAGTATAGTGCTCCTGAAGAATAGTGTTCCTGAAGAATAGTGCTCCTGAAGACAAAGTGTCCAGAAGCCACATCATCAGAAGCTGCGTTATCAGAAGATGCCTCATCAGAAGTCATTTCATCAGAAGCTGAAGATCAACTGGATTTGCAAAAGATTCAAGTATTGAAGAATCATCACTGCAAAAGCTGTCTATTGGATTCGAAAACACAACAAAAGATTAGTGGATTTTTGCAACGGTCATTTCAAAGGTGTTTGAAGGCATGTGCTTGCAATTTTGGACGAAAGTGTTGACATTGTACTTTGTACGAACTGTACAACCACCTTCTCCACTACTCTGTTTTGTGTCCACGCTACAAGACAAGAAAACAGCTCCAGAATACGGCTTCGCCTGCATAGATGTTCCTTTGGATAAGGAATGGATTTCAAATTGGTTCTGTTACACCCTAATTTTGGACCTAAAAATACTAACTCAATTCTTCTTTTCTTGCATTTCAAGTCATTTGAACTGTCACTGATCAATTACATTTTTCTCTGCATTTTATTTCAATATTACTTGCAAAATTCACATAGAAGGGCATTTTAGTCATTTCCTATGTTAAAATTTCTTTCAATCTTTGAAAAATTGTTTGAGTCTTTTCAACTGGTTTGAATAAGTCCTTATTTCAATTCCATGTCAAAATCCATTTTTAAGATTGCATTTGAAGTCATTTTGAGTCAGTTTAGCCCCTCGGGGCATTTTAGTCTTTTCATGTGTTAAAGCCCTGTTTAAATTCTAAAATTGTCTCTGAGTCTTTTAATTTTGCTTGTATAAGCTCTTGCTTTAATTTCCCGTTAAAAATCCATTTTAAAATTGTGTCTGAGTCATTTTTAGTCGTTTTAGTCCCCAGGGGCATTTTGGTCATTTCACACGAAATTTCGACAGAGAGAGGTTACTTTAAAGTACCTCATTTGAGTAGTTGGTTCATTTTAGTCCATTTTGTGTTTTTTATTGGTTTCACTTTACGTTTATTCCAAATCACTTTTTTTTAATTCAAATTTTATTAATTTTTGCACCTTAGTCCTTTTTTCTTTTTTATTTGCATTTTGGTCCTTCAAGTCAAACTTTTACTTTCTAGTTCTTTTTGGTCAATTGCATTTCAGTCCTTTTTTTCAAATTGCAAAATAGTCCTATTTTTGTCCAAGTTTATTTTTCAGTCCTTTTTATTATTCTTGCAGATAGGTCCTTGTAATTTTTTAATTTTGCAGAAGGGCCCTTTCATCAATTTCCAGCAAGGCCGAATTCACACAAGTCCAGTACAGGTGTCACAAGTCCATTGGTCCAGAGTATCACAGTTGGCCTATAAATAGAGGCCAACTCATCAATGCAAGGTCAGAATCAATGATTCAACGTCAACTCATCAAAAATCACAGAAACAGATCATCATTTTCTCTCTCTATTCTGTTACGATCAGAATCTCAGAAAACTCAAGAACACAGAAAAACACGCAAACCCTAACTTTTTCCAGTAACAAAATTTCTATCAATTTCAATGAATTCAAAGCAGTTCTCAGAAATTCATTGAAGAATCTTCATCATCGAACTCTTGTTTCTGCAATTCGAAGCTCAAGTTCATCACCTAAGTGACAAACCTGAACGATCACAGAAACGAAGCATCAAGAGTGAGAAGAAGAGATAATCGAAGCAAGTTCTGAACCAGTGAAGCAGAAAGAGAAGAGAATAACTGATTTATTTTCAGTTCAAGACTTACCAGAAGCTTCGCAGGATCTATTCGTTCGAATCTCCAAACAAAATCAGGTAAACATACGAAACCTTCTCGTTTTTCGTTCTAAATCATCATCGAAGGCTTAAAATTGAAAACAAACGGTGAATCGAAGTGAAAACTTCGAAAGGATTCGAAAAAGTTTGAAACGAAACCCTAAGATGTAAAATCACGAAGGTTCACCGTTTAGTTTTCAAAACAGAGTTCAGATTCAATGTTAGAGTAGAAAATAGTTCAGATTAGGGTTTCATTCCCAAAGATTTCGAAAAATTTTGAAACCCTAGGAACGTAAGCTTCAAGCTTAGATCTGCTTGAATCTAAGACTCATTTCCAAAAACAAATGTCAAAACCATGAAGAGGAGTCCAAGACGAACACAACGACATAAAAAGTTTTCAAAAAAGGGTTCAGGTACGGCGGCGCCACCGGCAGCCACCGTACCTCCGTCGTAGTGTTCGTCGGAGAAGACGACGGAGAAGAAGAGAGAAGTTGCAGAGCTTCTCTCTCTAAAACGTTGTAGAGAGAGAAGAGAGAAGGAGGAATGAACTGGACCGGCAGGTTTGTGTTTATATAAACACCTGAACCGGTCTGGTTCGTCTTGGTTCATTTTCTTCTTGATCTGCACCGTTTGATTCATGGTTTGCCACGTGTATGCCTGTGATCCTTTGTTTCCATGTATCTGAGCTTCGTTATCATGCGCTGCATACTCTCAGCCCTTGGATCTAGGGTTTGATGGAGTTGGATCAATCCAACGCCTCTGTGGCGTTTGGATAGTCCAAGATCCATCAGTAACCTTGGGCCTGGGCTTGTCCTTGGCAGATTTTCGTTCCTTGCTTTCTTTTTTTGTTATTTGAGCACTGCATTTCAATTCTTGCACCCTCCTGTATTGCATAAAATTCTCTAAAAAATTCCTAAAAATTCCTATGTGTCCATGATCATTTTCTGGATATTTTTGTGATATTATCATGTGTTAAATCTTGTCTAAAAAATGTGTGGTATTTTCTTGTTAATTGTCTACTATTTTTGTTAAAAATTGTGAAGTTTTATATGATTTTTGTGTCTAAAAATTCTTTAAAAATTCTAAAAATTTTCATACACATTTCTTGATAGTTTTGTGGTATTTTCATGATGACTTTTGCATATTAAAACTTGGAGAGAATAATGTGAGGATTGTCTTGCCATTTTGTGATGTTTTGTATTAAAGAATTTGTGAAAATTTGCTTGATTCTAATTCCAATTCCTTGATATATGTTGGTGGCCCATACCATATGATTTTGTGACATTTTAGTTACTATTTGAATATAATTTTGTTGTATGAATATGAATCTTGAGTAGTTGCTTGCTTTGCAAGTCATGGCTATAAATAAATAGTGCAAATGTGTCTAAGTTCACTTGAAAATGTAGGGTTCGTCATGTGGCTTTAACTCTCATTTTAAAAACTGAGTATAAACCTTTAAAAAATGCATGAGACTATGAGAGTTATGAGCTATGTGATGCTTGTATTCCATGGGTGAATTTTTAGTCATATTTTGCATTTGTTTTGGTTTATTTTGTGTTAGATTCCATGGTCTTATTATAGTATTCTTCTTGCCTTATTTTTCCCCATATTATCATGTGCTACTAACCATTTTCTTGTGTTTCATGTTTCATACATCATAAGCATACTCTCTATCACACTTTCTCATCCCATCTCTTTACATTTCTTTTGCTTTTAATTCATTTGTGTGGGATTAAGTTCTCACAAGGAAGTAGTGTGTATGTAGGTGAAGGATGTAATATGGACTATGGACTCTAATAATGTACACCGACACAAGCACCGACACATGCACACACCACACTTTAGGTATATAGCTAGGATATGCATGTTTAGATGTATGTTTAGGATTGTATGTTTAGATGAATGCTTAGGATTTACACTTAGAAAAATCAATTTTCCAAAAAAACTTGAACAACATCACTTGAAAATCTTTTCCAAATAAACCTTGGGATCAAAATCCCATCGCATTTTCTCTTTTATTTTCTTAATCAAATTTCAATGAAAATTAATCATACTTGACTTTTTTTTCAAAAATAACTAATCAAACCTCACTTTTTCTTAAAATCTCATGCCTTTAAGGCCTCTCAATCTCCATTCTCCAAAATTCCGTTTTTCAAACTTAAAATCAACCAACAAAAACAAAAACCTTTTTTGGAAGAGAACTACGGTGGATTTGATCCCTTAAACGGGTACGTAGGCAAGGAATCAAAATTCCTTCAATTCAATTAAAATAAAAATTCAAACACATTCTTCTCCCTCCAATTCTTCACTTAGTAAAACTCTTAGGCTTAATGTCATCTTTCAAAATAGCATTTAAAAATAAAGCGTGCGCGTAGAAAGTAAAGACGGTTCCTATAGGTTACTATAGTCGTTATGGGTGCCTAACACCTTCCCGTAGCGAAAACAACTCCCGGACCTCGATTCTCAAGGGTTTTGCTTACTTTTTTCCCTTCCCAAGAAAAAATAAGATATCACCGGTTAAAAAGGTTCAAACGTAATCAATGTTTGACACCCGAAAACCAAGATAAAACAGGTTCTTCATAGGACAACAACCAAATCAGGCAAAAGATCATTGGTGAAAGATCAAGCTTCAACAACGACTCTTTGATGTGCTGGCAATTTCACAACGTCTCTTTCACACCTCTATATAAAGGAGTGAAGACTTAGAGAATTGGCAATGTTGAACGAAAGACTCACAACATTTTTACAAGTGTCAAACCTCTGCTGAAATTGTTCTGCATTCACTTAGAATTTCTGTGTCTCAAAGTCATATCTTAGAAATTCTTAAGTCAATTGAGTATGTATCTGATTTGTATTGTGAGCACCTCTGATTGTATATCAAGTGTTCAACCCTAAACAATTTTCTGTGTAATCTTGTTTAGCTAGAAGTCTCTTGCAGTTGTGCTTGAGCAGGGAAGTCTCTTGATTGTGTTCTTGAGCAAAGGAAGTCTCTTGCTTGTGTGCTTGAGCAAAGGAAGTCTCTTGCTTGTGTGCTTGAGCAATTGTAATCAGATATTACTCTTAGTGAAATCTCCTTGGAAGTGCAAGGGGGACTGGACTACTTCCGGTTTGTGGAAGGAACCAGTATAATTGCTTTGTGTCGTTCTTCTTCTCTCTCTCTGTTTTATTCCGCTGCATTTAAAATCGGATAACCACTTCAGAAGCTGTTTCACTTAGCTTCTGACCAGTGTGTTCAGTTTTTAGGAGAAACGAAGAATTTTCCAAAAACACAATTCAACCCCCCCCCCCCCCCCCCCCCCCCCCCCCCCCCCCCCCCCTCTTGTGTTTTTCTCACCTTCACAGTAATGTATTTTTGTTGAGATATGAAAATTCCTTTCTTATAGTGAGTCACTTCAATTCCCAAAAAATACTTTAATTTTCCCAGGGTCTTGATCTCAAACTCTTTGGTTGAGTGTTGGCCTAACAATTTTTGCTCCTCTTCATCATTACCTGTTGTAACGCCCGTTGTAATTATTTAATTATTTTGATGAGTTTTAACATATATTTATATGATTTATATGTGTGATTTATATGATTTATGAATTTAAGTAGTTTACATGATTTATAGGTAAAATTGTGTGATTTTCAAGATTGATGTTAAGTATGTGATTTTGTGAAGTTATAATGTTGGTGTGACTTATTTTATTATTAAATAAAATAAGATATGAAAAGTAAAATAAAAATATTAAAAGTGGGGTTGTTTGGTGAGAAGAGTAAGTTTAGAGGTGAGTAGAGTAATACGAAAAGATAAAT
This sequence comes from Medicago sativa, assembly GCF_051527215.1. Lineage (NCBI taxonomy): Eukaryota > Viridiplantae > Streptophyta > Magnoliopsida > Fabales > Fabaceae > Medicago > Medicago sativa. The sequence continues at coordinate 27,656,560 of NC_140756.1, read as the reverse complement.
AGGGCAGACATAAGTTAGAAACATAGTACGCACGTTTTTGGAGAAAAAGGGAGAAAAGTCAGAAGAGAGGAGAACAAGAGGAGAGCTGCGATTTTCTGCAATAACCAGGTAAGGGTGAGACTAACTCTCAATATTATTAAGGGTATGATTCTGAAAAATGAATTTAGCATGATTAGGTTGAGTTTTGGTGAGAATTGAGAATTAGGGTTTGAGTGAGAATTGATGATTAGGTGATGAAAAACTGTTGAATTGATGTAAGGGGGATAATTTTGTTCATCATAAGGGTGTTTCTTGGGGTATCAATCTTGTTGTTTGAAAACTGTACTAGGTGGGCGTCGTATAACCCTAAACCGTCACTCCCAAAACGTAATAAAAATTTATTAAACTACCGGTGCTTCTAAGAGTTGTGAGGCGTGAAACACAATTGGATTCTCATCCCTCTAAACGGTGAATTTGAGGTGCTATTGAGAACCAATTTCTATTAAGTTCCCTTGTAATTTAATTTGTATGAATAGGAGTGTTAGATAGATGGTAGAAGATTGATGAACCGAAATAAAGAAAAGCCAAATACACTTAATTGACATTCACGGATGATTTAAGGAAGAAAACAAACAAAAATTTGTGAGTGAATATACATATAAATAATTCAATCATGTATAGTTATCTCGATTGCCTTCTTTTTATATAAGTGCTTGTTGAAATATTTATAGTTATTTTAATATGTATAATTATATCGAAGTCATAGTGAGAATAGGTATATGCATATATTCTATTAAATATAATTGTTTGCTTTGATCGATCGTACGGATTATTTCTTGTGAATATGGTTCAATTATCTTGTTATTTTGTGTATGTACATCGATGAGTCCATATGGTTTGTATCTACCAGTAACCAAAAACCATGTATTGATGCAATTAGTTATAAGTACTTTACAAATAAGACTTGAAAAGTAATATTCTTGAAATCATTATTAATTAACCATTTCAGATTTTGTTTGTATATAGAAAACAAATTGGAACCTTAATATTTGTGAGTAAACGAAACTTTGGATATTCAAGATACTCAAAGTGTAGATACAAGTTTTATTAAAACTAGGTCTGCTTGTTTGATTGGTAATTAAGAGCATAAATATTAGGATCGGCTATGGCATTGTTTGATTAGGAAAAATCATTAGTTTCAAACTGATCTTAAGGTTCTCACAAAGAATCCCTTGTGGCTGCTAGTAACTTATAACGGGAGCACATGTAGCTTAAATTAAATTAAATTCAGTTTGTTTAGTTATTTTACAGGAGTGGATATAAACATAATGAAGTTAGAACTTAGAAGAGTATTGGCTTTATCTTGAAATCTATATTAGTGTAAGATTGATCCTGTTACATATAGTTCTAAGAGAATCATATTGATTCTAATCACCTTCTATATTATAGATGTATGGCCTCGGTTATGTGGAAGGAAATAATTATTTTGTCAAATTATGCAATGGGCTAGGAGTTGTCAGTATAGTTTCCTTCCCCTATTTTTCTTGGGTAGATTGTATCAGTGATTTATATAAGTGGCTAAGAGGTCGACATCGGGATAGTAAATTATGGACGAGTTACAAAAGTTAAATCTAAACAGTGAGATCTAATTAATGAGTTGAATTAATTGATGATGAATATTGATGTATTATTTTAAGATGTGTAAATGAAATATATTATTTGACTATGTGATATTTAAGAAGTATAGTTGATGTATTATTTGACTAAGTGTAATTTGTGAATTATTTGATGATGTGAAATTGATGTGTTAATTGATGATGTATAACTGAACTGCTATTTAATGATGTGTATTTGATAATGATGCTATTTAAAGATGTGTTATATAATGAAGTGCTATTTGGAAGATGTGTGATTTAAATATGTGTTATTTATGATGCTTATGTTGATGCGATATTTAAGATGTTGATGTTAATGCATTCCAGCACTGTTATATGTTGTAAATCTGTTGTTGTTCATTGTTGCTGACCTTTAAAGTCTTGAAGTTGCATGAGTCGGTCTAAGTTGCAAGAATTTAAGAAGTTGTCCATGATTATGGAATTGTATAAGATGTTCACGTTGTTGTCTAAGTTGTAGGAAGATTGAGTCCATTGCATACTCATTAAAGTTGGGGGCTTTAGGCCCGGCAGCCTTTGTGCTCATTAAAGTTGGGGGCTTTAAGCCCGGCAGCCTTTGTGCTCACATGTCGAGAGCCTAATTACGCTCATTTACGTTGCTGATTGGTACCACATGCATTTGCATATCAAGAAGTTTCACGATGGTTTAAAGTTGTTAAGTTGTTAAGTTGATAAGAGTAGCATTGTCAAGTTGAGACGTGTCATCGAGTCAAGTGTTAAGTTGAACATTATATTTAATGATGATGGTATTTGATTATGAAATGATAATATGCTAAATGATAAATGTTTGATAAGCTAATAATGTTTTACGTTGCTAAATGCATTTTATTGAATTACATGCTTAATTTATTGACTGTGAAATCTCACCCCTTCTGCTTGAAAATGTTGTCCTTCGTATGGGTAACTTGCAGGTAATAAGGACTAGAAGTGTTCGTGAGTGGACTCCTCACTTTGTGTCTAGGTGCTCTGATACGTAACGGGATGGGACTTGCTTTCATATCTATTCCTTACGTGTCTTTTATGAACCCTTTTATGATTGAGTATTGAACTATTTTATGAGATTTCAGATGAGGCCTGCGTGCCAAGACTTTTAGTATGCTGAACTATTTTCCACTGCATGATTTTAGATTTTTGATGTTAAATATTGAGAGATAATTCTTATTATCCATTTTATGATTTTCAAGAAGTATGTGACATTCCGTTATGATTTAAAATACTCTGATAATTGTTATGAAATTTTTAAGTTGGAAAAACGGGGTGTTACACCTGTCACTATAATGTCATCCACATATACCAGCAACACTGTTACTCCCCCTGTTTCGGAGTGTTTGACAAATAAAGTATGGTCTATTTGGCTTTGTTTGAAGCCCAAACCTACCATAACTTTACTGAATCTACCAAACCATGCACGTGGTGATTGTTTTTGCCCATATATAGCCTTTTTTAACATGCACATGGTGTTGACAGTAGTATTCACCATATCCAAGGGCACATTCATGTGGATCTCTTCTTCAAGTTCTCCATGAAGGAATGCATTTTTCACATCAAATTGGTGCAAGTTCCAGTTGCAGTTAGCTGCTAAAGATAATATCACCCTGACAGTATTCATTTTTGCAACTGGAGCAAATGTCTCTGAGTAATCTACTCCATAAGTCTGAGTGAATTCTTCGGCTACCAATCTTGCCTTGTATCTCTCAATAGAATGAATAGCCTTGTATTTTACAGTGTATACCCATTTGCACCCTACAAGTTTCTTTCCATTTGGTAAAGGAACCGATTCCCAAGTATTGTTCTTATCAAGTGCCTCCATTTCCATGTCTATGGCTTGTTTCCATTTCCTGTCAGACAATGCCTCTGATAAAGAGGTAGGTATAATGGTAGTGTTTAGGTTGGTGAGGAAGGCTTTATAGGTAGGTGATAACTATTCAAAGCATAGGTAGTTGGACAGAGGGTAGAGTGGCTTATTGGTACAAGTTCTAGGATCTTTTCTAAGGGCGACTGGAAGATGTAAGTCTTCAGAATCTATTGGTGGTACTTCTCTAGATTTTTCGTTTCTTATGCTTTATTGGGCTGGATTCTGGTTCCTTATGTAAAGATGAGTTAGATTCTGGTTCATGTGCATGAGAAAATTCAGAAATTGAATCACAAGAATTTGAAGGGTCAAGCAAAGTTACCTCATGTAATGTCGGATCAGACTCTTGGAATGAGTTTATTCAGGAATGATCTTTCTTCGTGTATAAATCCTTATATTTTTCGCATATCTTACATCAGCTCCAACATTTTCACGATTTTCAGAATCAACTTCCGTCTCAACATTGTCACCTTCAGTTTCAACCTCAATTTCTGGTCTGAAAGTAAGGCTAGGAAGTAGAAGAGACTCATCTTCCTTACTTATATTCTCCCTCTGAAGATGAGTTTGACCAAAATAACTTTCTTGTTCGTGGAAGGTGACATCTCGAGAAACAAAGTACTTACGAGATGGAGGATGATAACATTTGTAACCCTTTTGAATACCCTATAAAGACACACTTTAAAGTGTTGAGACAAAATCCTTATTTGATGTTTTAAAGATTACAAACACATTGAATTTATTTAATCTTGTTATCTACTAATTTGTTTCATGAGAATGAACTGAGAACGTTCTGGCATATACGAAGTAAACAAAACAGTGCATCAAAAGTATATACGATAACACAAGAAGAAAGCATGGCAAAATAGTTTAAATGAAAGATGTTGTCTTGGGCCCTATAGATGGTTTGACCCATTTGGAAGCTAAAGCCCATAACAAATAAAATATCTCATTCATGGATAAGATCACATGGCTTTTTAGGCATGACATCACTAAAGGAAAATATGATGACATAATCAATGTCACTTCTAATGAACCAACAAGCAACAGATCACTAACAGCTGGTTATCTCTCTCGCAAGCAAGCAACAGTGCAAGCAAGGCAGGCAAATCAGACAGAACATTCTGAGATCATTTTGCCCGTTTTTAAGAAGAAAAGTAAAATCAATTAAGACTTTGGACAACTATCAAAAACGTGTCCAACAACTCTATTTTCACTCTTGATCACCAAAGCACTCCTCACCTATAAATACAAGTGGTTTTGAAGGTTCAAAGTAAGAGTTTTGAAAGCAAGTATTCTCTCAAGTGAAAATCATCACTACATACAAAACTCTTCACAAACAAAGCAAATTTCAAGCTCTCTCACTATATCTCTTGGATCTTCTCTTTCGAATTTGCTTATGTAAATCTCAAACAAGTGTTGAGAAATTTATTTGATCCAAACCAAATCTCATACAAAGTGTATTGTAATTCTTAAGTTTATCTGTAACGATAGTTTAAGAAAGAAGTGTAACAACCTTTCTTGTGCGAAAGCAAAGAATTGTAGAATCCTGCTGAGGTTGATAATACAGGGTGTAACGGACTGATCTGGTGTGATCAAGACCTTATAGTGCTAATCAGAAGTTTTTTTAGCAAGATAACTATAGTGGATAATCTCACACGAGGTGTGGAGACTGAAAGTAACCGGGTTTGGTGAACCATGATGACTCTCATGTGTTATTATTCTCTCTCTCTCTCTCTCTCACTCTCTCTCTCTCTCTCAATTTAAAGTTACACAATACACACACTATCACACCTATATTAATATTTATTAATCTCCATAATACTCTAGTCCTAATTAATCACTATCAAATTAATCCAGAGTTCTTTGGTCCCTAATTAATTATTAATATTGTTTCATTATTTGATTCAATATCATACTGCCTCCAGAACATTCTGGGCCAAGATAAAACAATTGCTTAAATATTTAACTAAAGTTTAAATTCAGCTTATAATATTGTTTTATCATTCTGTCTTATATTAATCATTCTCCAGAACATTATGGTCCTTGATAAAATAATCTTATATTTTAAATTAACATCATTTTTCTCATTCTGTTTATAATCATTCTCCAGAACAATCTGGTCTGATCAATTAATTGTTATATACTCTAATCTTGTTGAACTAACATACACCAAGAACTTTCTTGAGTATATAAATCTAAACTTAAGTTATCAGGAATAATTTTAAAAGGGTCACAATTCAACCCCCCTTTCTTGCGACGTTTATTGCTGCTTCATAAAGCTCTAGGATCAAGTTTACTTCTACCATCACTATGGATATGGACAAACGACGTACACCCAAATATTCTAGGAATGAGATTATTGGAGGTGGACATATAAGGATAGAACGACGACAAAACTTCTATAGGAGTTTTTGAGTCAAGGACACTAGAAGGTAAATGATTTATGAGATAAGATGCAGTTAAAACCGTCTCCCCCCAAAATTTCTCATGAACCTTATTTTGAAATAACATAGCTCGAGTTTGATTTAACAAATAGCCATTTTTTCTCTCAACAACACAATTTTGTTGGGGGGGGGGGGGGGGGGGGGTTGACACAAGAAGACTCGTGAATAATACATTCTTATTGACAAAAAGAATTAAACACATGATTAAAGTAATCTTTGTCATTGTCGGACCTAACTCTCTTAATACTTACTCTAAACTGAGTTTTAACCATTGCGAAGAAATGTAGAAGCACAGAGGTAACTTCATACTTTTGTTGTAATAAATTAGACCCAAATAACTCGACTACAATCATCAATGAATGTTACAAACCATCGACTACCTGATATATTTGCAACATTTGAAGGACTCCACACATCAGTATGAATTAAATTAAATGGAGAAATTTTATTACTAACAGGAAAAGAGAGACGCTTGTGCTTAGTAGCAAGTTCACACACCTCACAACAAAGACTCTCAACATCTAAATTTTTTAAAAGTGAAGGAAATAATTGTTTCATGACTCTAAATGAAGGATGACCAAGACGAAAATGGTACAAAAACACTTTCTCCTTGTTGGTCTTAATTAATTCAAAAAAAAAAGAGTTATTGTTGAAAATGTTAGAGGAGCTGAGCAGATTCTGGTTATCAAAATAATAAAGACCATTCCATTCTCTAGAATTTTCAATCATCCTCCCCGAATCCTTGTCCTGAAAAACATAAGCATTGTCACAAAAAACAACATTACATGATAGATCTTTTGTGAGTTTTCGTATGCAAATTAGGCTAGTGGAAACTTTGGGAATATGAAGGAATAAAAATAAAATGTATTAAAAAGAATATATTGTACTGAAAAAAGTACATATATACTCTACACAACTGTCATCCACACGGTTTCATAGTCTGAAATCGTTCAATAACCAACTCATTATAAATACTATTAAAATAGATGGTCTCGATGGCGAGTGGTGATGACATGTATCTTAGCGACGAGTAGTTTGGTTAAAGAAGGTTTTGTGTAAATTTCATTAATATTTATTGATAAAGCCATAATTTTCCTTGTGCGTCTAATTTTTCAAAACCCCTTTTTCAAATCTCATTCTAAATCTTCATATGCTCTCTCACAAACATTCATGGATGTATGACCAATCTCAACTAAATTGTTCTTTTTAAATAATGATTTTATGAGTTTTCATGTTTTTTCCTTAATTTATTTTTGTCGCTTTGTTTGGACATTTTTCTTCGATTCTCTTCAATTTTAGAGGTATAGTATATGTAAACTGAGTTCACACCAGTGTATGCAAACAAAGTTTTCTGTTTACGTAGACTCGTTTTTTCTTCGGCTTTAGAGATTTACGTTAATTGAGTTGTTTGCGGCATAGTGTATAAAGTCGGTTTACGGTAGTTTTTTTTATGAATGAAAAATGTTAATAATTAGAGTTGAAGGATAGAAATTGCAGTATTTATCTGTTTACAACAGAGCAAGTTATCAGGTTTTGGTTGCAGAAAAGCAAGCAGTGGTTAGGATTCTTCGAATTCCCCCTATTCATTAGTTGGAATTAAATAACATTAATGTCATGTTTAGTTATCTTAAGTAGACTATACAAATGATGAGGTCGTTGGGACGTTCTAACCTAATCGATTCGTCAAGTTGCACATGTTGATCGCACGATGATCTTTATGTGCGGGGTCTTACTCTCTTAGTTGATTTTGGTCTATCCCTCCAATGTTGAGTTTCACCTACTCGTCACTCGGTGATCCTTATGTGTGGGGTCTTACTCCCTCAAAGGTAATTGAAACATAGACTTTATATTTGCATTCCTAAATTTCAAAAGGCAATGAAGGTCAGTGTTCCTAAAGGGGTTTACTATGAATCTTAGGTATCTCATAGCACACTCTCCCTCTCGGTAGTTCTACAAACAAGCAGCCCTATAGTACTTATTTCCTCAATTATGAATTACTAGTTACATTCTAGGTTCAGCAAATTTTACTCAATATTAGTAATGTCATCTCCTAAGTACTTACTACTAGGGTCAACTCGCATTCGGTATCTTTCATCTAGTTTCTTAACTAATTACTTCCTAGATAGGCATATGTAAATATCAAGATATAAACATCAATATTAGGTCATGTCACAACCTAAGTACCTAAACTAGGGTTGCACTACAATACAAATAAACTAAACCTAATAAAACTAAATAACAAGCAGAAAATAACTAAATAAACGACTAAAATTAAATAATTATTCAACAAAATAAACAGAGGTTCATCTTAGAACCATAACCTAAAAAGGTTTAGTTACTCATGGTAACTAAACGATTTTTTACAAAAGAAATAAAACTTACCCTAAAAACTTGGAGAGGAGAGAGAAACTCCTCCTGAAGGCTCCTAAAATTCGTCTTCCTCTTAAATTGCTCCAGTTTTGAACGAGAAATTATGAATGAGCAAGGTGGTATTTATAGGGAAAATTTCCACCTGAACTTGGGCTTAAACCGCTGGCCTTAGGGGAAAAAACTTCACAAAAATTGTGACTTTTTCAGCAAGACAGCATCCCCGAGGCGCATGTGCTTCACATCTAAACCGCATTCATGTGCCTGGTTGCTCCATACTCCAGGAGCATGGTATCATCCCCGAGGCGCATGGTTCAGCTTTCCGGGCCCCAAAATGCTTGTTTCTTCGCCTTTTTCGGTGTTTGCTTCTATGTAAGTTGTCTTGGAACTTGGGAACATAATTCCTCCCTTCTTAAAGTTTTATAAGGCCTCTAGAATCTTCATTCTTCATCTTCCTAAGGATCGCATTATCTTTGAATATCTTTGATTTGCCGATTTGCATGATTTCTTCGTGAATTACATCAAAAACACCCTAACATGGCTATGTTTTGGGAAGAACAGAATTACAAACTCAAATATCGAAAACATTATAAATATACCGAAATCATAGGCAATTGATCTAATACTCCTCTGTTTTGCTGGTAAAACCTACTTAAAGCGACTGAAAAGCATGTTAAGAATAACGTAAGATGACCTGTCATCAACAATCTTAAAAACTAACATCCAAATCAAATCCTAAAATCCTAAATATGTGAAATTTATCCAAAAAAATCTAGCAATTAAACCAATAAAAGCCAATCCAATAGGATAATAAACAATTACTTGATCTTGGATTCTAATTGGCATTGATTGACTAAGATTTTTTGAAATCGCACTTGGAGGGAGGAAAATCGCACCTTTTGCCTTTGAAACACAATGGTTATGTGTTCTGGCTGTTCTGTTTCTATAAAAGAACTCAACGTGACTTAATTCACGATGGTCCTACTGAGCGTGACTTAAGTCACGCAGGGGCAGTTTTGTCATTGCATGTGGGAGTGAGCATTTTTGTTTGTGAGAAGAGCAATTTTCAAAGGTGTGAAATTAGATTGTCCTGTCCAACCCATTTATAATTGAGTCACATATTCTAGAGCTCGGCCCGATCCTTGTGGATAATGGGACAACCCGATCCATTTATTTTTCTTTTCTGATTTATTTACTATTTTTGATGAAATTTTTACATATTAGTTTCTCACAATTATCTATTTTCTAAAATATGATTGAATTCGCATATAAATGTAAATAATTTTTACATTAACATTGAATATTAATTAATTTTTAGATTTATTCCTTCAATTGAATCAAATTAATAATTTATACTATATAAAGTTTAAAAGTTTTAGTTAAATTTATCCATTTTTATTAAGTTTACATATTTAAATATATTTTTTACTTCAAAAAAAATATTTAAATATCTTTTTATTAATAATTTTTTGTTGATAAATTTTTTAAAAAATGTAATTTTTTTTAACAAAAATCAAATGTAAATGTTGATAGTGGGTTAGCCCTGCCTAGCCCAATTGTTCGAGTCCTAGCCCGACCCAGAAAAGGGTCAATGGTCGGCTCATTATCCTGACCCATTTTTTGCAGTTCTAAATGTTCTATTGATATATGTGAACTAACAATAATGAATTGCATATTGATTAATTGACATTTGTTTGAGAAGGAGTATATCACAAAAATAGATGACCCCACGTTTGAGAGAGATTGTTGAGATATAAAATGTGAATTAAAAATTACAACATTTGATGAAAGTAGAAATTAAATAATATAAGTGAGGGTCCATATATCAAAAATCTTAAGATTTTAGAAGAAGCTTAGATTTAGATACGTGATTACCTCTTTACTCCATGTGAAAGTCTTATAGTATAACTTGGTGATCCAACACCAATCATAGGCAACTTTTAGCATATCAGCATATTTTGACATGCAAACGGATTCGACAAGAAAATTTGTGTTGTTCCTCAGTTTGGATTTGATTTTCTGTGCTAGAGGTTCTAATCCCCCAAGATAATATTAAATAACTTTGCTATTATTCCATTTACTTTTCCTAATTCATACATTACATCACTTAATTTAATAAAAAAAATGCGTGTAGTCTTATGCTGGATCATTTGTTTTTTCCCTAGCACTTTTTGCATCCAAACACATACCAAGCAAAGAATATTACATGTAATTAGACTTGAAATGGTTTTTCCCATTCTATTGACACCTTTTTGCTACATTCATAAATTCTCTCACATTAATGCATGCTAATGTTAATTTCTACTTGAATGCACTATTTTTTTCAAAAGTGAAGCAACTTTTCTTAACTAAGGGGACATATTATTAATATTTTTTTGGTAAATAAGGAGAATGTTATACATGCACACACCACTTGTATGATTTGAACATTGACACATATTATCTACCAATACATAATCGACACATTTCTATAAACACGACATTGATAGAGATAGAAATTGGAACAATTTTATCAAAAAAAGAAAACAAACTATATATTATAAGATGCTCATATTCTGTTCCCCGACTTCCCCAATGAACCATCTTGGCCTTTCTACACACTCCATTTTCACCACCTTTATTAATTAACCTCTTCCTTTGTCTTATTTCTCATTCACTCACACTTCTTTAATTTATTTTCTCTCATATTTCACTTCACACTCTCCTTATCTCATCCTACTTCAAATTCTTACATAAATTGCATTCCACAAAATATCCACCATCAACACAAACATGCATGTGATTAACCCTTCAATGCTATTTGCACCCCCAAATATCAAAGAAAAACAATGTTATGATACATCTTTTCTACCATGTCAAGTTACTAACATACCCTCAGAGTTCATATGGCCAGAACATGAAAAGCCATGTCTTACACCACCAAAACTTCAAGTTCCACCAATTGACTTAAAAGCCTTTCTCTCTGGTGATCCAAAATCTATTTCAAATGCTTGTTCACAAGTGAATGATGCATGCAAGAAGCATGGTTTTTTTCTTGTTGTTAACCATGGAGTAGATAAAAAACTATTGGCTCAAGCTCATAAGCTTGTAGATGATTTCTTCTGCATGCAACTCTCTGAGAAACAAAAAGCTCAAAGGAAGGTTGGAGAACATTGTGGTTATGCTAATAGTTTCATTGGAAGATTTTCTTCCAAACTTCCTTGGAAGGAAACACTTTCTTTTCGTTACTCAGCTGATAAGGCATGCAGAACTGTGGAGGACTATTTTGTAAATGTCATGGGAGAAGATTTCAGGCAATTTGGGTAAGACAAAATGGAGTTTTCTTTTTTAGTTTCTAAACTTTAAAAGTTTGTTTCAAAAGCTATTTATTTCTAGCACCTCTACCATTTTTCTACTCTTTCACTAAAAATGCTTGTTTTACAAAAACAAGCTTTATATATCATATAGCTGCAACAACAGCTCTTAAACATTTTCTGCATTTTCTTGTCTATATGATATATCATTCTGACTAATAAAAATTAAGAGTTAAAAAAACACTTCTTTTAAATAAGTATTTATGAGTCTTTTATGTATTTGTTACAACTTTTTAAAAAAAGGTCTTGCTAAGGCACAAGTTAAGAAATTCAAAAGTACTCCATCCGGTCCTTATTATAAGAAACAATTGACTTTTTTGGTTCATTGTGTAAGTGATGTATCTAGTCTATATTTACACTAAGATACATTAATTATTTTATGAACCTAAAAAGTCAACTTTTTCTTATAATAAGGACCGGAGGGAGTAGAATTTTTGATTAAAAAAATAAAAGTTTGACTTAAAAAGGTTGAACAAAATTGAATGCATGCACAACTTTTTAGGTATATATTTCTACTTTGACTTTTTAGATAGTACACCCTCCGGTCACTATTATAAGCAAAACTTTGCATTTTAGATTCATTCAATTAATGATGTATATAGTCTTTATTATAGACCATATACATCGTTTAATGAATGAATCTAAAATACAAAATTTTGCTTATAATAGTGACCAGAGGGTGTATATTTTTACTTTAAATTCCACAACATATGTCCAGCAGTGCATGTTATCATTTTCCTTAAAAAAAAAATACCATATTGTTTCAAATAGAGAGATGATTTGAGTAGCTTCTCTTAAAATCACTTTTTAATGGATGATTTTTTTTAATTAAGTAATTTTTATTACGATAAACTGATACAAAACAACTTCTAGTTGTCTTTAATAATATATGGAAGAAAAAAATATTAATTTGTTTCCATTTGGTAGGAGTGTATACCAAGACTATTGTGAAGCTATGAGCAATCTCTCTCTTGGAATCATGGAACTTCTTGGGATGAGTCTAGGAGTTGACAAAGAATATTTTAGAGATTTTTTTGAAGGAAATGACTCTGTAATGAGATTGAACTACTATCCACCATGTAAAAATCCTGATTTAGCTTTAGGAACTGGACCCCATTGTGACCCTACTTCCTTAACCATTCTCCACCAAGATCAAGTTGAGGGTCTTCAAGTGCTTGTTGATGGAATATGGCACTCAGTTGTTCCTAAAGAAGATGCCTTTGTGGTCAACATTGGTGACACATTTATGGTATGGTTCACATCCTTACAACGTTTTCAAATTCCACATACGAAACTCATAATTAAAATGTTGATTCTATGCTATGTTCATTGTCATAATGTTCTAAAAATAATGAAACAGCCTATAGACCATATGAAAATATTATGTTATTTATTTAATTGTAACAAATTAATAATAACCTTTTAAGTGTTCGTTGTGTTACTCACATGATAGAATATATTGCTAACAAAACTCACTCTAACACTCTTTTATCCATTCATTTCTTTGATAAAATGCATGTGGACTCATTTTTAAAATTGTGAGACCTACATCTTTTCATTCAATAAGAGAATAAGTGTTAGAGTACGTTTTGCCAGCACTCCTCTTTCTTCAAAAATTATTAGTAGTTATTTATGGTTATGCATGCAATAAACTTATATGTAGTAGTAATATGTTGTGATTTATGTTTCAGGCTCTATCAAATGGGATATTCAAGAGTTGCTTACATAGAGCAGTTGTAAATGACAAAATAGTGAGAAAATCACTAGCATTTTTTCTATGTCCAAGTGAAGAAAAAATGGTCACTCCTCCAAAGGAGTTAATTAACAAGGAGAGTCCAAGGATATATCCAAACTTCACATGGCCAAGTTTACTTGAATTTACTCAAAAACATTACAGGGCTGATGAAAGAACCCTAGATGCTTTTTCAAGGTGGCTACAAGAGAAAAACAACTAATTAGAGGTGCCCCCACTTTTGTCATATTGCAAACAAACTTTTAAATTTTAAACTTGAGTTTTTTAACTTAAGGAAGATGACATCACATAAAGTAAAAAGAGGGTGTGCTTTTGATTGAGGGAAGAAGATAATAGAAAACACCAAAGAATAGGGCCAACTCTGAAATTAGTGTTCAAGTGTTGTTAGTGTTGGAATAATCCTAATTATGCAAATGGAGGAAATGAAACGATATATATTCCTCTAAGAATAAAGAGTTCCATAATGCTTGATGAGTAATCATGTTTTTTTGTCACTAATAAAGCATTTTTAGTTGTCCTCATTCTTCCACTTTATTGTAATTCTCTATCAACTAGTATATATATGCATGTATATTACGTAGATGTACAACCTTACGATAAAAAGTAAGTTGCACTTTTGTGTCTTTGGAATCATATGATTTTTATTTGAAATTTAGATAAACATGATTGATTCCATTGAGAATTTATTCAACCTGCTGTTCCATTTATAAATAGGCTGCTGATTGACAATATTTTTCCAGTCATAAATATGAAATTGATTGTTGACATAGCATCCACATGAAAAATGGATGGACTCATATTTGAGGGGATTGTTGGTATTTCAAGTATGAGCAAGAGTTGTGTCCAAGCCTACTTATTATGTTGCTCTTTGTCCAACTTGCTAATCTAATTTAGGGTAGGCTTTGCTCGAAAATCACAACAATTTTTTAAACTAACTTTTTCAGACTTTTTAGCATCTATTGTTTTGAAATGGTTAAATAAGTTTTTGATCCTTATAAATGTATCAAATTTTGTTTTAGTAATTAGAAAAAAGTGACATATTTTAGCCTTTATGAAGAATTTCAACATGAAGTTTTAGTCCCTGTTAAATTTAAATTTGTCTCAACATCCTTGAATTTTAAAATCTTGAATGACTTTTTGCATGCATGTTTAGAATCTTATAAAATGTTATTTCGCTCATAAATTAAAACCTTTTAACATGAAATAAATTAAATTTGTACTAGTTGTTCATTTTCAAAAGTTCAAGATGAAAGTAGTGAAGGGACCTAGAATTCATATTTTGAACTCATTTTTTATAGAGGAACTTTTTATATAGACTAAACATGTCTAGAAAATATCACTCAAAAATTTCAAAATTTAACAATAATTAAACAAATTTGAATTTATGAGGGACTAAAGCTACATGATAAAAAAATTTATAGGGACTAAAAAATGTCATTTTTTTAATGAGGTCTAAAAACAAAATTTGATATATTTATATGGATTAAAAACTTATTTAACCCACTTTGAAATAAAACTTATATTTAAAGGACATTGTCTTTCCTCTTTATTGACTTATAATCATGAACATAGTAGCACACTACTTGGTCACAATTATAAAAAAAAATAAACACTTTTTATATTCATTTAATAATTAATGTATTTAATCTTTATTATAGACCAGATACATCAATTGTTCAATAAATTTAAAAAATATTTTTTTTTATAGTAGTGACCGGATAGTAAAGATAATTTCTTAAGTTTCTTTTTAGTGTTCTCTCTCGACCAGAAATTTTTTGCTATCACGAAGAAGACATAGATCGTAGAAAATACTTTCTAACACACATAATAAAATAGAATGGAAAAATAATATATAAGATTGATTGAACATGTATCTTGGCCATTTATAAATCAAATTTACTAGTAATTAAGTAGAACACATTAGTGTATATAATCTTAAAATATTATATTTAATACAAAATACAAATTTAGATAAAAATAAAACTTACAAATTTAATTTTCGTTTATTTAAAAGATTTATTAAATATAAGTTTATTAATAGTTATTAAACTGGTTATGTTTGTTAAGAGTTGTTAATAGTTTGTTTAGTTATGTTTTTTAGTTGTTATCATCTCCTTTTTTATATGACTTATATATGAAGTAGGGTAGATAAAAATAATTGATGGTTAAGAAAAACTCATTCTTTTTAGCTTAATTGACATTCTTTTAACAAAAGAATTCTGCTCTTCTCACTCGTTTTGCTCATTTCCAACCAAACTTCTGAAAATTCACATGTATGAGTTAACTTACGTTAGTGTTAATTTTACGTGACTTAACTCACGCTGCGTGAGTTAACTTACGCTAATGTTAATCTCTATGTGAGTTAATTCATGCAGTGACATCATAAAAATTACAGTTGAGAACGAGCAAAATCAGTTGAGTGAAGAGCAAAATTCTTAACAAAATTCGTTATCTTTATGGTCATATGTCATTTCATCTATTTGACATTCTAGCTTCTATCCATAAAGAAAACATGGATGGATGGTTGTGTCAAATATTTATTTCTTACCGCCTAATTGACATTTTAACCTATATCCATAAAGAAAATAGATATTAAGCAATCAAAATATTCTTTTAAGCCTAATTCGCAATTTGGCTCTATCCATAAAGATCATGGATAATTAAGCAGCCAACTTCATAATTTTAGCCTCATTGGTATTTTGACTTCTATCCTCTAAAAAAAGGATTGTTATGCAAACTTCTTTCTTTCTAAACTTCCAGACATTTTATATTCTATCCAAAAGTAGAAGAAAATATTAGCCAATGTACATCCAATATGTCATATTCTTTTCCATAGTTGATTTCATGACACTCTATTAGAGATAAGTTTGTTAAGAGTTGTTAATAGTTAGTAATCTTTGTTAGTTGTTATCTTTCTCCTCCTTTTATATATAGGGTTGATTGTTTCATTGTAATTCAATTAATCCATTCATCCATAATATTTGTTCACTAGTTTCAATATTTTTTTCTCATCTATAAGTTCTATAAAGAATGATAACACGACTCATTACTCAATGTCCATTGATATTATTCCTTCGTGTAACATACCTGACTGCTTTTAGGATTCGACTGACCCCACAAATCAACACGAGTCTTTTCAGTGTGTTTTGTCCTCATTCGCACGCTTTTTAGGAAACTTCCCAGAAGGTGATAGAGCCAAACCGCAAGCGCACGGCCTATCGAAGTAATAGTAGTAAGTAGAGTATCGTTCCGCTAGGGAGTTGGTCAATTTAATTAACTTTTAATGAATGATTAGAGGAGAGAAAGTTGGTTAGAAAGGGTTTGATTGCTGAAGGTAAAAACAATAATAATAAAAGGGTCTTAGGATCATTGGTTCATCTTAATAACTAATCCTTCACTTGACAAAACCTAAACTTCTAATTTCATGGTTTACACACTAATTTCTAAAGACCGGTTTCCCTTAGCCCCTCACCTTTCCGATGAAAGTCCAGTGAGAGTTTACTTCTAGCAACCAAGCCTATTTCACTGACATGATTACTAGAAGATGCATAGAGGATTGAAACTACTCTTTGTCTCAATAGTTGCAAAGACTATTTCACTGTTTTGCAACTATTGTCTAGATTCACTTGTTCCAACATCAAAGCTCCGCTCTCGCTTTATGAATTGATGTTTGGGATGATGGATTAACGATTATCAAACCCTCCGCTTTCGCTTCCACAGTTTGATAATTGTTAATCCACGTTAAGACGGTGAATCTAGATTAGAAATTAGGGTTACATGGAAATTAGGGTTTAGACATGTTTTGTTTAGGATTGAGTCATTAGACTCCCCAATAATCCTAAGACTAAGAAGTCTACTCACTCATGTTCATCGTAGACATGGAGGAAGAAGAGAGAAATACGGTAAAATAAATTGCAAAGAAAGTAAAAGGAAAATAAAGACTTTTATTAAAATAGCAATTGAAATAAACAAAGGTAAAGATGATTGTTCATGGTGGAGAGCTACTCTATTTATAGCTTTACAATCGACTTAGAAATTAAGCAACTAAAAGGGTAAAACAGTAAAGCTGCAACAGGGTAACTTGGCCTTGAAGAAAAAGCAGCAAAAGTGGCTCTGGAGGGTGGCACGGCCGTGCCACATGTTGGCACTGGCCGTGCCAAGCTTCTGACTTGGTGGGAACATATTTTTGTCCCGTATCTTCGTATTCTTGTGCTGTATTTGCTCTAGTCCTCTTTCTTTTGCTCCAAGACACCTTCCACCATATATTTATTCCTAAAATAAAATAAAACATAATTTGAAGTAAAATATTCTAATATAAAATAAAATGCAATAAAACTAAATCAAATCTAAAATAAAACTAAACTAAATAAGGCAATAATTAATACTATCTAAGACTCATCAAACTCCCCCACACTTGAATCTTTGCTTGTCCTCAAGCAAAAGGCAGCAACATAGTAGCAACAAAAGATTTGATTATGGCAATATTAAGAACAAATGTCTCTAGAGAAAGGCCTTGCCTCAAGTACACTAATTACTATTTCAAATACTTCTCATGAACCTATTCTACCCAACATCAAGTCTCAAGTGAGTGTGTGTGTGCAGTCCAACCCTTTTCTTGCTCCTGTATAAGACAGATATTATGAGGAATAGGTTCTATCCTTAGTGCTAAAGTAACCGAGAAAAGTCCTTTCTTCATTTCATATAAGAGTGATGGGAATTTGAGTTAAACATTAAATTAGATATAACAATTAAGCACAAGGGGCTGCAGATGCTTAGGGGCTATCTATCCTCGTAGGGAGTCTTCTCGGATGTAATTGTCCTTTCCCCCTAGATTCAAAATCACCCTAAGCAGTGCTGCAAAATTATTGTTTGTTTCATCTCCGCGTAGGAAGTCTTTTTGGATGTAATTGTCCTTTCCCCCTAGCATTGATGAATTTGTTTCACTTTAGGTTCAAATTAGGGAGTCACCACCACAATTAGGAAGTTAGGGATTGTCCTTTCCCCCACATGTTGGTGCCATTCTCCCGCCCCATTTAACATTAACAAATTAATAAGAATATAACAATTAAGAGCAATTTGATTAATTTTCCCACACAAACTTATACTACTTTTACTCTTAAGACTTTAAAGGGTCTAAGTTAACACTAAAGATAGAACGTGTTCCTTAAAATACCTATTCATACATTTACTCAAGGATTGCAACCGGGTGCTTTTCTCATTGGAGAATTTCACAATAAAACATGATATGGGTATAGCAAGAACACAAGAAACACAAGAAACTATTTTCATGTACAAGAGGCGACCTAAAGAAGAGATAAAATAAAAATTTTCATGCCATTTTTACATTAAAAAAAACAAGCTACTTAGTCATGCCTCTTGCTATAAAAACAAAACGAAAGAATAAAGTTCAAGGGAGTTTGGACACTACGACTCTAGACACTTTATTAGCCCCCCCCCCCCCCCCCCCCCCCCCCCCCCCCCCCACACTTAGGGGAAGCATTGTCCTCAATGATTCAAAAGAAAAAGAAATTAAAAGAAGAAGAAGAAGAAGGAGTAGAAGAAGATGATAGAGATAGGGAGAAGAAGAAGGGAAGAGAGGAAGAGGAAAGCTCACATTTGTTTATTGAGGTCCGTAAGGAGGACCTTGAAGTTGGAGGTGTTGCATCATCCGACGGAGCATCTCATTATTTTCATCATTGACACGGTTGCCCCTTTGAACTTCATTGCGAAGGCCGGAGATCTCAACACCTTGCCTTTGTTGCTCGGTGCTCATCCTCTCGATTTCATTGTGAATCCATGTCCATTGTTGATTTTCATGAAGCTCACCGGTTTCATGGCCATGGTGCCCCTCTTCATGGTGCAAGTTAGCACCTTCTCCTTCATCATGGTGCAAGTTAGCACCTTCTCCCTCATCATCACCAAGAACCTGCACATCATTAACATACAACCAATTTTCTTCCACCTCGGTGGTAGTCCGAGATGGGTTAGGCAATAAAAACATGATTGGCACGTTTAGCTTAAGTTGGTAATGGAGGGGTGGACGATGTTTGATGAAATTCATAGCAATAAGGGTCTCTATGTTAAGCCTATTATTTCCCTCAATTGGTTTGATCCCCTCATCTTCACCCACTCCAAAACACCTAGCTATATATGTAATGATGCCACCCACCACTATGTCTCCTCTACCGGCCGGTCTAGTACCGACAAAGTCTAGGTGATCAATCAAATAAAAACAGGTATTGACGGGGTGGTTGTGGAGCATTGCCCATAGCATGAACAACTCATCGGTTCTAGTGTTTCCTAGCTCGGTTCTACCCCAAATAGTGCAAGCCATTACCCTCTGAAGGTACCTAAGTACGGGGTTGTGAATATTGCTAGCTTTGTTCGCCCTAGGGACGTATTTGTTAAGACCGGTGATTTGTTTCCAAAAGGCAGCTGGGTCATAGTTATCCGGTTTAAGGCTAGGATCCCAATGATCATGAATATATCCCTCATTTGCAAAGCCTAAGGCATCACAAAAGTGCTGAAGTGACATGTCATAATCAATATTCATTAACCGGAAAACAACTCTATGGTTAGGGTTATCAAAATTCATCTTATCTTTAGTAAAATCTATTGAGCTCAAGAATTCATACGTGAAATTTTCATAACCCCTCATAGGTTTCAGCAATTCAGTCCAACCTAACTTTCCTATCAACCTAGAAACATCATCAAGCAGCTCTAGCATATCTAAAGTATGGGAATCAGGATAACGAGAAGGGTGCAGATGTTTAGAGATAAGATTTTTATACCTGTCCCTTTGCTTGTTGTTTTTGAACTGGATCCCATGATTCTTCACTTGGGCTTGCTTCTTTGGGGGAGGTCCTCCTTGAGAGCTTGCTGGTTCTTTACCACTTCTTCTTGAAGCCATTGACCTTTGGTAGAATTGGTTTTGAAGGTTTAGGGTTTGGGAAAATTTTTGGTGGAAAGGATTGGTTTAGGGTTGGGGTTGATGTTTAAGGAAGTTTTGTTGGTTTGGATATGGAGATTGGTTAAGGTTTTGTGGTGTTTGGGTTAGGTTTTGAAGGATTAGGGTTTTGGTGAATTGTGGGTTTGGATGGATGAAAGATGTTTTTGATTGGTGGTTTTTATTTTGGGTGAAGTTTGTGGTTGATTGGTGAAAGAATGGAGTGATTTGGTTAAGAATTGAGGGAGATATGAAGGTTTGAAGGTTTGAAGGTTATGGTGGTTTAGAGAGAAGTTTGAAAGATGAAAGAGGGTTGTGGTTTGTGAATGAGGAAGAAGGAAGAAAAATTTGAAGTTATAGGGTGCTAGAAGTCGGGCACGGCCGTGCCACCTATTGGCACGGGCCGTGCCATCATTCTGACTTCAATGGCCATTTTTTTTGTTAAAAACTTGGCACGGCCGTGCCATACCTAGCACGGGCCGTGCCACCTTTCTGGTCCTGGGGGCTTCAGAATTTTTCAATTTCTTGGTTTTCTTCGAATCAAACTTGGACAATTACCTACAAAACAACTTAAAACAAAGAAAAACAAAAGAAAAGCAATTAAATGCGTGGGTTGCCTCCCACGAAGCGCTCTTTTAATGTCATTAGCTTGACGGTTAGAAAGAGTCCTTAGAATGGATCAAAGATATCATATTGTGTAGATGACGCTATAAAACGTTCTTTCACAACATGATCGTTAAGCATGCAACAAGAGTAAAGAGCGGGACCCTTCATAACATTTTCCAACTCGTATCCTACCATTTTATCACTCACTTGAAAGACTATCCTACCAAGTTTCACATCAATGAGAGCTCCCGCAGTTGCGAGGAAAGGTCTACCTAGGATTATAGGGACGTCGTCGTCCTCTTCAATGTCAACGACTACAAAATCAGTGGGGATGTATATCCCCTCTATCTTAATAGGTATGTCCTCGACAAATCCTACAAGTTTCATGGTAGAACGATCAGCTATCTTTAGTTCCATTTCGGTAGGTTTCAATTCTCCTATCCCTATCCTTTTAAGAAGAGACAAAGGCAGCAAACTAACACTAGCTCCTAAGTCACATAAGGCTTTGTTTATGGTTTCATTCCCAATTTCACATGGTATGGCAAAGCTACCTGGATCTCTAAGCTTAGGGGGTGCTTCTTGGATGATTGCACTAGTTTCCTTAGCCAAGGCTATTGTCTCATTATGCTCTATAGCCCTTTTCTTTGAAAAAATTTTCTTTAAAAACTTGGCATAAAGAGGCATCCTAGACAAAGCTTCAGCAAAGGGAAGTTTAATGCAAATTTTCCTAAGTATGTTAACAAATTTTTCAAATTTACCCTCTAATTTAAGCTTTTCGGGATTTAAGGGGGATGGAGTTTTGTTTTCTTCAAGTGGTTTAGCTTCTTCTGTCACAACTTTATCACCTAAGGGCTTGACATTTTCTTTCCCAATGTTTTTAACCTTAGCAAAAGTTTCGCCTAACTTACTACCCCTAAAAGATATGACATTAACTTGGGCTTTGGGGTTGGCTTCGGTTTGACCAGGAAAGACTCCCGGTGTTTGGGAAGATGTAGCCACTTGTTGGGCTATTTGAGCGATTTGAGTTTCAAGCATTTTAGAGTGAGTAGCAATAGAATCAACCTTGGTATTGAGCTTGGAAAGAGAATCATTCAGAAATCCAGTTTGGTTTTTAAGTTCTTGAAGTTGTTTGTTTTGGTTGGCAATAGAATTTTCCAACAAAATTTCCAAATTGGATTTTTGAGTGAATCTTTGGTTGTTTGCATAACCGGGTGGTGCTACTTGTCCATAGGGATTTTGGTTTTTATAAAAATTTTGATTTTGTCGCATCCCTTGGTTGTATTGAGCATAATTCATTTGCTCAACACCATTAATAGCACTACCTAGTTGGCAATCAACACCAGCATGACCAGCTATACCACATATTTCACAAGAAGGAGTAGATGCAGAATTGATAGCACTAACATTGAATTTTTCAAGTTTTTCAGTTAGTGTATCAATTTTAGAAGCAAGGTGATCATAGTTAGAGACTTCGTGTATACCTGCCTCCTTTTTGGAGGGTGAAGAACTAGAGATGGCTCTCTCGTCGGTCCATTTGTAATGATTCTGAGCCATGTCTTCAATCAAGGCATACGCCTCCGTGTAATTCTTGTTCATAAGTGCTCCACCTGCAGCTGCATCAACAGACATCTTAGTGGTATAAGACAAGCCATTATAAAAAGTGTGGACTATAAGCCACTTCTCTAGGCCATGGTGGGGACAAAGTCTTAGCATTTCCTTGAAACGCTCCCACGCCTCATAGAGAGATTCCCCATCTTTTTGATTGAACCGCGTGATTTGGTCTCTAAGTTTAGCGGTTTTAGATGGTGGAAAGAAACGGGCAAGGAATGCTTGCCTCATCTGATCCCATGAAGTAATGGAACCGACTTCGAGGGAATGGAACCAAGCGCTAGCTCTATCCCTTAAGGAAAAGGGAAAGAGATGAAGTCTTACGGCTTCTTGGTTCTCCTTCATGGTTCCACTAATTCGTAGGAAAACAGAGATGTGAAGATTGGGATCCTCAGTGGGGGATCCCGAGAATTGGTTTTGCTGCACCAAGTTAAGTAGGGCAGGCTTGATTTCAAAGTTGTCATCCTCAACCGTTGGGTACACTATAACAGCTTGTGGCTCAGCCGTAGACGGCGTTGCATACTCTTTGAGAGTGCGATTGGCCGTGGCGGTGTTATTTTGTGCTGCTCTCCTCCTTCTATGTAAGAACCTTTCGATCTCGGGTATGAATACCGCTTGATTTCTAGTTCTTCGCATACAAGGTTGAGAACCCAAGAAGTTAACGATAACAGAAAAAAATAAAAAAGGTTAAAAATAAAAAAAAAGAAAAGAGAAAGAAGAGAGAATTCTAATCACTAAGAAAAAGCTAATTAAATTAGTTAACTCCCCGGCAGCGGCGCCAAAAACTTGATAGAGCCAAACCGCAAGCGCACGGCCTATCGAAGTAATAGTAGTAAGTAGAGTATCGTTCCGCTAGGGAGTTGGTCAATTTAATTAACTTTTAATGAATGATTAGAGGAGAGAAAGTTGGTTAGAAAGGGTTTGATTGCTGAAGGTAAAAACAATAATAATAAAAGGGTCTTAGGATCATTGGTTCATCTTAATAACTAATCCTTCACTTGACAAAACCTAAACTTCTAATTTCATGGTTTACACACTAATTTCTAAAGACCGGTTTCCCTTAGCCCCTCACCTTTCCGATGAAAGTCCAGTGAGAGTTTACTTCTAGCAACCAAGCCTATTTCACTGACATGATTACTAGAAGATGCATAGAGGATTGAAACTACTCTTTGTCTCAATAGTTGCAAAGACTATTTCACTGTTTTGCAACTATTGTCTAGATTCACTTGTTCCAACATCAAAGCTCCGCTCTCGCTTTATGAATTGATGTTTGGGATGATGGATTAACGATTATCAAACCCTCCGCTTTCGCTTCCACAGTTTGATAATTGTTAATCCACGTTAAGACGGTGAATCTAGATTAGAAATTAGGGTTACATGGAAATTAGGGTTTAGACATGTTTTGTTTAGGATTGAGTCATTAGACTCCCCAATAATCCTAAGACTAAGAAGTCTACTCACTCATGTTCATCGTAGACATGGAGGAAGAAGAGAGAAATACGGTAAAATAAATTGCAAAGAAAGTAAAAGGAAAATAAAGACTTTTATTAAAATAGCAATTGAAATAAACAAAGGTAAAGATGATTGTTCATGGTGGAGAGCTACTCTATTTATAGCTTTACAATCGACTTAGAAACTAAGCAACTAAAAGGGTAAAACAGTAAAGCTGCAACAGGGTAACTTGGCCTTGAAGAAAAAGCAGCAAAAGTGGCTCTGGAGGGTGGCACGGCCGTGCCACATGTTGGCACTGGCCGTGCCAAGCTTCTGACTTGGTGGGAACATATTTTTGTCCCGTATCTTCGTATTCTTGTGCTGTATTTGCTCTAGTCCTCTTTCTTTTGCTCCAAGACACCTTCCACCATATATTTATTCCTAAAATAAAATAAAACATAATTTGAAGTAAAATATTCTAATATAAAATAAAATGCAATAAAACTAAATCAAATCTAAAATAAAACTAAACTAAATAAGGCAATAATTAATACTATCTAAGACTCATCAGAAGGTCACTCATCCCAAAATTGCTCCAAGTCACCACTCCTCGCCCTTGTTAGCCTTAGGTGTTACATGCCCACCAGCTTCCGCTTGGTTCGTCCCCGAACCACATCATACTGGGAGAGGTCTGCTCTGATACCAATTGTAACATTCCTGACTTCTTTTAGGATTGCCGACTGACCCCACAAATCAACACGAGTCTCTTCAGCGTGTTTTGTCCTCGCTTGCACGCTTTCTAGGAAACTTCCCAGAAGGTCACCCACCCAAAATTGCTCCAAGTCAAGCACATTTAACTATGGAGTTCTTATGGAATGAGCTACCGAAAAGAAGATGCATCTTGTTGATATAGGTAGTACCAAAAAATTCTTATAAGTCTTCCTTCAACCATGTAGTCTCATACCTACACGGCCTCAGGATCCCGCTCATTCCGATGTGATTTGGTTCATCTAGAAGCTGTCGAGAGCCGCTCATTGTCATACCTTGTGCAACGGCGACCACTCTCTGCCCTCGTTAGCCTCGGGTGTTACGCTCTGCTCTTAAATAAATGTAGCAATTTTACAATGTGCACCGTTCATATAACTTACTTTGATCTTATTTTTCAACTAGCATATAAATACAAATGTTAATATATATAAGATGTTGTTCGATTTGTCTCAATAAATATTTTTAAAATATCAAAATATTATTATTTTTTTTCTATAGTTAATTAAAGATATTAATGGTCAAAGTTGTGTATTGACATCTGTGCAGCGGTTGAGTGCGATAGGTATTTAAAAATAAAGGGAGAATATCCAAATTCAAAATAAAAGAATAAATGATTCATAGTCACAATGACTTGAGAACAAATGAGCATTTTAATCAAAATAACAATTATTGTTGTAAATTTTGATTATATTTCAAAAGTTTCAAATATTTTGTGTCCCATATTTTTAATTGAGAAATATAGAAAAAATATTTTGATAGAAAATATTGCTATCATATTTGACTTGGTTTTGTAAACAAGTTTTAACTCCACAATTTTGTAACGGCCTTCCTTTATAGCTCTTAAATGTGACAGTAACATTGCTTGGTCAAAGAAAATATATCTTAGTACGTAACGCTCAATTCTTTGTAAGCATGTTAATTTGTATTACTTGCTCATTATAAGAAACAAGCCGTTACTCACACCCAGAATGCACACATTCTTTTACTTGGTCTTGCCTTATTTTTCTTTAAATAAAACGATCACTAGATTGTGCAAATATATATGAAATTAGTTGCCATGCAATAGGAGTATTCACACACCTAAACTTTCAAATCGTGGAATGCCATTTTCTTGGTCACAATTTTTACTTCATATTTTTCCTCTCCTTCCAACAATTGAGTTCTTTGGGTTACATCTTCCTGAAAATAATTTTTCTTGTTAGTTCTGTTTCCTCGATTATACATTGAGAAGGGTCTGTTAAATCCTGGGGGATTAGCGTATAATTACGCGGAAAATCCTTAAGGACAGTGCGATCAGCACGTCTCAGACTACTTTCACTATTTGTTCATTTTGTAGCTTTCTTATTGAATTCATGAATAGAGATGGTGATTGATTGAGTTGTGTTGGTGATCTAATTCAACAAAAATCCCAAAAAGATAAGTTTATTGATCTCTCTTTTGTTTATGTTTAATTAATTTTTATATTAATATATTAATTATTATTTACAGATATAATTTTATGCCTAAATTTACAACAATTATCACTATCATAAATGTCCGGTCCCAAGTTCAGTTTTATGTGCGTCTAAGTGATCATAGTTCAGATGATAAGGAAAACTACTTAAAAAAAAATCAATTTTATATGGTGAAGATTTCATTAACTCTCGCTTCTTAATCTGCTTTGGGTAGGCATGGCAACAAAACCCATATTCGCGGTTATCCGCCCGAACCAAACCCAATTTGACGGGTTTTCCCCGTTTTGACTGGGTTTGGGTATGGGTATGGGTTTCCCCGATTTCAAAACACGGGTATGGGACGGGTAACGAGTATATATGTACCCACCCCGAACCCATACCCAAACCCGTCCCAAATGCAAAAAATTACTTTATGATGATATGTCATGTTATTTTGTTTGATAATTATCATTTTAATAAAAACTATCATTGATATTTAAAGGATCAACTAAATCAATTTGTCTAGCAAATGTTAAAGTGAACGTATTGTTGGATAATGTATTACAACGATGCTTTTGGGGCGGAGATACCCGAACCCGTCGGAGACGGGGATGGGATTCAATTTCATTTCCCCGTTGAGTATGAGTAGGGTAACGGGTAAGTATATTCAAATCGGGTATGGGAACGGGGAAGGTAAAACCCGTCCCCACCCCGCCCCGTTGCCTTGCCTAGCTTTGGGTCTGTCTTTGAATTCCAATTTATCAAAACTAGCATTAAAGTTATCAAAATATTCTTATAATTGTAAAATAATTATTTTTGTTCTTATTTGAAGACTATATGTCCAAACTCTATTTAGATTAAATATGATTTGCCTCTGAAAACGTGTTGTTTGCTCTAACATTATTCTTTCACGTACAAATTCAAAATGAATGCAACATCATGTGAATCTAAAATGTAATTGTCAAAGAAACAAAATGTGAATCTAAAATGATAAGATATGGTATAAACGAATTGGTTATTTTATAGGTGATATTGACATTGCTGCACACAACTTCAAAACTAACCGACTAGGGTTTGGACAAAATGTCACTATAGTAATGAGTTGGACACTGCATTTCAATGAGTCATTAATCTTAGCAAAGTGTTTGTTTTTTACCAAGGTTTGCTCGAATTGTTCATCTACAAAGGATCTTGCTTGTGCCAAAATTGGTAATGATGTTCATGTAATTTTTAATGAGGAAATTAAATGACTAAAACTTCAAACCGTTATCCAATTTGTAGAGTTTATATTTGATTAAATTATTATCCTTGATGATTTTTTTTTTTTTGGAAAATTATTACACTTGAACTTGATGATGGAACTCTAGTTATATTGAATCACAATAAATTAATAAATAAACATCTGATTAAAAAACTCTATTATCTAAGTTAGAATAAATAAATAAAAAAGTCCTTGTGAGCTTAGATCAGTTGGTTGGACAATGCATAAAATAAAAATATGTAAGGTCCGGGGTTCAAACCCCGGCCACTACCAAAAAAAAAGAATAAATAAATAAAAAAAGCTCAACTCTAAGTTAACGTTAATTTTTTGTTAAAAAAAAAAAGTTAATGTTAATTTATTAATTAGTGTTGTACGGATCGATACCCTTGAGTATTAAAATCACACAAGATTTATATAAACTCAAACGTAAAACAAGACACAACAGAAACGACGACAAGCCATCTTAAATCCTCAATACGTCTAAAAGAATTCAAAAGATAAACTAAAAATCACTTGTAGTGTATGTATATCATTAAATGCAGTTTGGATTATATGTAGCTATAGGATCGTGTGTATCATCTTGAGGATTACCGGCGTTACGTGTTCGTATGTCCGTTATTTTTATTTTTTTATTGAGTATGTCTGTTCTTTTTATTACCTTAACGCGTGCAAATTATGAAAAATATTTTTTTATGAACTTTCAATTTTGATTAAAGTTATATGCATAGATATTTTTTAAGGGAAAATTGTATGTATAGATGTTTGTTACTGTATTTTGGTATGAACTTTAAATTTTAATTAAAATTATATCTATAAATGTGTTTTACTTCAATTTGTAACACCATGCTTATCTTTTTCTTTTTCTTTTTTTCGGAACAAAATATGTTTATCTTTATCAACTACTCAAACAATATAATATAATAAACTCTTATTATTTTCAATGACACCAACAATATAGCATTATTATAGGAAAATTTGTTTAAGGGTATATTTGCAATACAAAAATTTAGCCCAAAATCTCTTATTCCCTTTATATATTGTTATAGAAAATATTTTCAATAGTGAGGTAGTTCCTATTTTAATGGCATTTAACTATTTATTAAAATAAAATTTAAGTAATATTGTAAAAAGGACAAAATAGTAAATAAGATACTTTAAACGAACCCATTTACATCTTTTATTGTTTTTACTCAAATAAAATTATGTTTTAATTGCTAAGTTGAACGAAAATTCTTGTGGAGACGATAAACTTACTACTTTATTACTTGTTACAATTTGGTGCACTTACCAATTCGCTCCATCACATGTAAATAAAGATAAAGACATAAAGATAAAGGGAGAAATTTGTGTAAGGGTCTGTTTGGTAACACCCGAAAAAGAGCTTATAGCTATAGCTGATAGCTTATAAGCTCGTATGACAAAAAAAAACTCTGTTTGGTAACGCTTTTTTACAACAAGCTTATAGCTTATTTCAAGAGCTTATAAGCTATTTTTCAGAAGCTACTTCAAGTAGCGTTGGAGCTTATAGCTTATAGCGTCTCACTTTTAATTCCAGTTTTACCCCTTATTATTTTAATTAAAATCCACTTTTACCCTTAATAATAATAATATTACTTATATAATTTAAAACAAAATGAGGCTATTACCTTAACGTACAACATCGAGTGGGCACTTCAAATTAATATACGGTTTTTTTATAGCAATTTCTTTTTCTAAAAAAAATGTTATCGTTGTATATATATACAACTTGTCCCTTCAATATATATGCATCTTTGTTTTTTTCCTTTAGCACTTTTTTTTTATCTTATGGGTATATTATTTTGTATTTTGATTTAAAATAAAACTTTACACTTTAATTTTTTATAAATTATAAAAACTGAAATGAAAAATAATTCAAAATAAAATTTTAGGAAAAAAAAAGAAACTAATTTAATAATATATAAATACTTAAATTACCAATTTTTTTTAAAAACAAAAATTTTTCAAATATCTAAAATACTATTAGTTAATATAGATTTTATATTACGAATCAGGAATGTCCTTTTATGTCATTTTATATTTATCAGCTAGTTGAACCGCTAATTTTACCAAACACTTTAATTAGCTTATCAGATATAAGTCATCAGCTATCAGCTATCCGCTATAAGCTATCAGTCATCAGCTATCAGCTAGCTTATAAGCTATTCGCTGTTTTTACCAAACAGAGTCTAAATAATAAGTTTGATTGATTGTGTGTCTTGAAAGATTGTACAAGATGTGTATTTATGGACAAAATTATTCCTACTAGCCAAACGACATGGCCTAGAATGTTTAGTCTTGCTCGGATATTTACCAAGTAGCGGCAGTGCATTAGTTTTTCCACATTGATGGGGTGTGTGACACCCCATGTTTGGTTGACAGCTTTCATTTTTTAGGCGTGATCCGTTGACAAGGTCCAATGTGTGCAACCTCCCTTAAAACATGCTTCCTTGCTCATCGATCTTTGTGGTTAGTGGCGTTATCAACATGGAGCGTTGATTGTGTGCCTCATTGTCGAGTTCTGTTGACCTTTGACTTAGTTTGATATTTCCAACACTCTCGTATTCAATGTTCCGCGAATCGAGTGTTAACTCTCCGAGTTTACGTTTTTAGGTACCAAAATCGTGTTAACTCAGAGGTAAACTCGGTTTCTGGTAAAATCAGAAGGTTTGACAAGTTTGACCGAGTTAACAATCGGTAAACTCGTGTAAACTCGATCGAGTTTTACGAGTTTACATATAACAAAAAAAAATCTGCCCTTTTTTTAGGCCCATTCTTTTCAAAACCCAATTCCTTTTCTACAAGCCCAAAGACTGAAACGTTTACTGAATGATTACCTTTACAGTAACACGTTGTTCCTAAGATGAAACGTTTCTTTTTCTTTCTTCTCTAAGTTCTCAAACCATGAACAAGGGAGCACATACCAGTTAGGGTTGCGATTCCGATGGTGGAAATTCATATTTCGACGCCGATGATTGCGACCCGGTTAGGGTTGCGGTGGTGGTGTTTGTTGATCTTTTGAAGAAATTAACTAGTTTATTTTTTAGATAGTTTTATTAACAACTTTAGGAACTTATGAAACTTGCTTTTTGGTTTTATGGATGACTTAAACTTAGAGACTTATGAATCTTATGATTTTGTGCGTTAATTTTTGTATTTTGATGCAAAGTTGAGCATAACGTTTTATTATGGTAGTTTGGTATAATTTGTCTTTGTAATTAAGTTATATTTTGCACTATTGACCTATTTACAATATATTAGCTTATTTATGCCATGCATATAATAAATTTTATATAATTTTAATTTTAGGTAAACTCGTACGAGTTCTCGAGTCGAGTTTACCTAGGCAAAACGAGTTGAGGTAAACTCTCGAGTTGTAAAACCTTGCTCGTATTCTTTATTATACTCTAGAAAAAATTGGCTTAATCTTATTCAGATGTAATAATGGCTGAATCGTATATGAGACAGGACGAGAAAGGCGACCGTCCTAGACCTTAAAAAAATAGTAAAAAAATTAGCCCCCAAAATAAAGTAAAAATAAGGGGTCTATTAAGTCCAAAATAAAAAATAATACTGAAATTCTAAAGAGAGTTTTCAGATGTTGATGCAAATGATTTTTTTTTTCTAAATTAAAAATGTTGCAATTATTAGCGACTTTGCATTTAGAAATGTTCGTAGAAATTGTTTTCTATAAACATTTGGATATTAAATAAAAAATTCTATGATTTTTGTATGAAGTTTGATGTTTTTATTATATTATTATTTTTTTACGTAATAAAAACTATCATATTTAAGCATATTATTTTCACAGTATGAGAATTTAAATTTTTTTAGGCTAATGTTAACTTGTGCCCTCAAGGCACAAGTTAAGAAGTAAAAATAGAAATGTTTTGTTGTAATTAATGTATTTGAATTTAACTTTTTGACTTTTAACTAATTGAATGCACAAAATTTAAGAAACAATTTCTACTTTTAGGTTGCTTAACATGTGCCTTAAGGGCACAAGTTAACATGACCCTTTTTTTTAATATGCTTTTTAGTTACATGCCAAATTGTAGGTTTGTTCTAGGTTATTAAAATCTCAAAAACAAACATGATTAATACTCGACAAACTCTCTAACGATTGAGGAGGAACTTGCTTATCCTTAGATCCTATATGCCTATTTCAACTAAAAGTATGATTATTTTAAGGTATAAACAATTGATGATTTAGTAATAAGTGGTTATAAAAAAGGAAGGCACTTCGATCGGAGTGTGGCTGTAAGTAGGGGTGTTTGTGGTCCGATTTGGATCGGTTTTGAGGCAAAAACTCATCCGATCCAAAGATAAAATTATATGCGGTTCGGTTTGGTTTTGGATGATAACGTTTTTAAAAAACCGATCTGATCCGATCCAAATTAATGTGGTTTATTTTGGATCGGTTTTTTGATGTCCAAATTACAAATTGTAACTTTTTTTATTATTAATAATCTTATAAAAATATGATAAAATAATAGGTTCGATAAAAAATTTAACATATGATTTATGAAAAATTAATAGTGCGGAATAATAATGATTGATTATCTTTAAAACATACGAAATAGAAACAAAGTGATTAAATTAAACTCATACGTAGTAGTATTAAAAGAATTAAAAAGAAAAAAAATAATAATAGCTTAATATAGTATATTATACTTATAAAAAGGGAAATATATATTAAAATATTTGTATGCGGTTCGGTTCGGTTCGGTTTGGTTCGGTTTTAAAAAATCAATCTAAAATCCGATCCAATCCAAGCGGTTTTCACAAAATGTCATCCAAACACATCCAATAATATTCGGTTTTGTGTGGTTTTCGGTTTTTTGGATCGGTTTGCAGTTTTAATTTGGATCGGTTTTTATTAGAACAGCCCTAATTGTAAGTAATCATTTGATGGAAGACTCCCATGTTTTAATCATATTCTATAACTCTTTTTTTGGGTCAAGATCATATTCTATAACTCTATCCCTTTTCTATTTAATTCTTTTCTAGAACTCTAGTCACTTGGCATCCTTTTTTTCCAAAATGCTTTCAACTCTGATATGATTAATTTTGCTTATTTTTAATTTATTTTATCATTGAAAGTTTGATTGAGTGCTCTAGCCCACAAGACAGTGGGGGACAAGTGATTCTCTCTCATTTGAGATTGGCTGCGCAGCAATAGAAAGAGATATAAAAAGCTTTGTCAATTATTCAAGCAGCAAAATCGGATAGAAAGTGACTGAACACAATACAATATCTAGCATAAATGCATAATATTTGTTTAAAGTAACAGGAAAGCTGATTTGTTTTTTAATTTACGGCTGAAATGTACTTTTAGAACCTTCGAATATTTTTTCACGGCTGAATTTATAGTTTGATTTTGATAAATCGTGATATTGAACTGGCTAGTCTA
The DNA here is from genome assembly GCF_051527215.1 of Medicago sativa. Classification (NCBI taxonomy): domain Eukaryota; kingdom Viridiplantae; phylum Streptophyta; class Magnoliopsida; order Fabales; family Fabaceae; genus Medicago; species Medicago sativa. The sequence continues at coordinate 27,623,655 of NC_140756.1, read as the reverse complement.
ACGGTGGTGCGATAATGAATGTTTGAAATTAGTTTTATAACAATGATATTTAGACATCTTTAATTTTTCAACATATGTTTGACATTTTATTTTCTCCCTACCATTCTCTTTTTATCACGTCATTAATTTATCACTTTCATTATAAATATGTTTGATTTTACTCTTAGAGGGATCAAAATTTATTTTAGACGTGTAGAATTGATTCTACCTCCATAGCTAAAGAAAGGACATGTAATAAAGAGATGAAAACCTGACTCAAAAGAAACACCACAAAAGCCACACAAGGTTGGCCCTAGAGTCAGAGGTCACTCTTTTAAGAAAGAGATTCTGATGGGTTGGCTATCTGTCCTGAAGCAGCTGACAAGAAAACACCTTAACCTTAAGAGGTGCCCAAGATTTTCAAACACGAACAGGGGGAGTGATCAAGAGAAATACCATCACCCCCATTGTTACCTCTCATAAGGAGAAAATGATAACCAGTCTTGACAGGAAAAAAAAAACCTTAGGATCATGACTCCAAGCTTAGTTATCCTCCTCTTCGGATAAAGAAAAACTAAAAAGTTCAAGAAGGACTCACGCAAAGCTAATTCCCACTCCAAGAGCTCTCTCCTCCAACGAAGATCCCAAACCCAATCCCCATTATACCACTCACTCATACCACCAACAGAGACATCACGTTGGACAGACACTTGGAAGAGACTAGGAAACTGAAGACGTAACGGAGCATTACCACCTTGGGGGTCGTGCCAAAAGGAAATAAGATCCCCATTGCCAATAATATTGGTGACATCCTTATAAAACCAATCCATGGGATCCTCATCTCTCTCTCTCTCTCTCTCTCTCTCTCTCTCTCTCTCTCTCTCTCTCTCTCTCTCTCTCTCTCTCTCTCTCTCTGTGTTTGATTTAATCTGTTGCATACAAAACATGAGTCAGACTTTGATCCCATCCCATTTAGACTCTGACCAAATAAACAATTAGAAAAAGTTTGAAAAAACCAACACAATTCGACCCTCCCTTCTTATGTTTTTCTCACCTTCAAATAACATTAAGGATAGAATTTATCAACACTACTCTTCCATCCAGGCTAACAAATTTGTTGCTCCAGCAATCAAGACACTTAGTTATAAGATTACTAAGGGGTTGTCAAGTAGAAATCCTCCTTGGGTTAGCTCCCACCGGAAGCCCAAGATACTTGAAGGGGATACTCCCCGCACTACAATGTAGAAAGGTCTCAGAATTATGCTTTTCTCCCAACAAGTTTTGCTCCCACCCAACCAAAATGACCAAAATACCCCTGTGTGAGTTAACTAACGCTAGTGTTAATCCTGCCTTAGTTAACTCACGATGCGTGACTTAAGTCACACAAGTGTAAATATATGCACGTGACTTAAGTCACGCAGAGGCATAATAAGGTGTGTGAGTTAACTCACACAGGGGTATAATGGTCAATTCAATTGGGCGTGCGCGTTGTGTTGGCTAAAGAGCAGAATTCAAGGTCTCAACCATCCCTGAAAAAGAAGAATCCACATTGATACCCATAACACAACTCTTAGTAAAGTCCACTCAAAGACATATTTAATCGTCAAAAGATTATCCATCGTTTCTTCACCTATAAAGAGTGTCATATATGTATTGGAGATTCGACACCGACAGACCATATAACCCCACCTTATAGCCCGAATACATACCCATCTCCTCCGCCTTCTTAACAGACATACTAAGACGCTCAACCATCAGAAAGAAAAGGAAGGGGGCCAATGTGTCACCTTCCTTAAGCCCTTTGTAAAAACAAGTTTTTTTTTTTTTTACGAAGTTCATTTTTCAGTCTTAAATAATTATTAATTATGAAGTATTTGATTAAAATTTTTATTCATACACCCCTTAGTAAATCTTGACCAAAAAAAAAAAAACCTTAGTTAAATAGGCAGACAACAGTGACAAATACAACTAACATTACACCAAATTACCAAACAGGAAAACCCTCGCACATACATGACTCTCAACTGGGGTAAAAGGAAAAAGAACAGAAGATAACCAGACAAGCAATTCCTAGAAAGTCCGTGATTTTACTGATATGAGTCAGTACATGCAAATAAAATAACAGATAAGCTCTAAAAACTTAACAAGAAAGTTATGTTTTCTCAAAGAATATAGAAATATGATATTTAATTTCAAGTCCTGTCTGAACATCAGATCAGAATATTGTACAATGAGGAGTTTTATGGTAAACAAGGTAACTACTTCTTAACCTTGTTTCAAATAGGTGAGAATGTGTCAACAAATTAAATGAATTCAAAGCAAGAATCAATGTGGAAAGGAATGATGTTGGAGGTAAACATCGAGCATGCATTGACTCTGTTCCTTCTAGGTTCAAGACTGACCATCATTCTAGCAAGACACTAGCCGAAAAAGCTATGCCAGAAAGATGAAAGAAATGGGGGATGCTGGAGAAGAAAGAGAGAACTATTCCGTCTATTCATGTAACTTGCATTTCTGCAGATAGGAATGATTGTATTTAACATATTTAGTCCAGTAAGGCCGATACTTTGTCATGGCAATCGCTAGCCACGGCTTCATATTACCATTGTAATGTACAACTGCTGCATTCTCTATCATTGATCGATCTACAGTTGGACTATAACCCAAACCAAGGACATGCCACGATTTATTTAGTGGATGTGTCAGCCCATAGAATGTCATTAGTCCTGGAGGTAATGTCCCCAGCTTCCAAAGCACCCTGTCTTCATTCTAAAATCAGATTAAAAAAAGCTAGGTCAGTGAAAGATTTGTCATACTAATCTAATTGTGTATGAATAGACACTATGATGCAAACTAATGCTATAATCAAAAGCTCACCATATTTTGCCATTTGTGATATATGCCAGTGATATCCTTCTTTTTCCACTCCTTGAGATCAAATACGTTCATGCCATATGCCCAACCACAAGCATTTGGATCAAAGTTTCTTGCAATATGTGGATTTGAAAAGTTAAGATATTTGTCAAATCGGTGAAAGCTTTCACCACATGTTTCAACTGCACCATTTACTTTCCCCTGAAGATCAACTTCCCATAATCCTGTCAAATCCTTCTGAACAACGATGTCATCATCAAGAAAAAGGATTTTATCTAATTTAGGATAAACTTCTGGAAGATAGAATCTAAGATGGTTGAGCATCGAGAGATATTTTGGGTTTCTATATTTCATATTGGAAGCACTAGAAGAAAGGGTGGTTGGATGGCCTGCCTTGAAATAATACTCTTTCATTTTTGCAGATTCAAGCTGCCGCAATACAGGGCAGTAGGATGAGTTCAACCACTTAAAATCATCTACATTTTGAACATGGATTGTAGCTTTTCCAGGAGGGTTCAAAAGAAACCACATGTTCATGGCTCCAAAATTGAGTTTATCAGTAACAAGATGGAAAACATGCTTTGAAGGATCCTGCAACATTGAACACAAGAACATAAAGACAATGAGAGTTGGTTTAATGATATAATATTTTCTCAAATCATACATGGAGTACACATGAAAGATATTCAAACCCTACAGTCAAGGAACAAATTATTCACTGTCTATAAAAGGAAATAATGCACACGGAACATCGGTTTCATAAATAGATCATCTTAGTCACCTTTGCATTTGTAACAGCTGAGTTCACAACAACGGATGCTGCCAAGACATTGTCTGAAAATAGTGCATAATGATAAAGACTGGGATTCTCCAAGTTCTCACTCCTAGGGAACTTCCTTTTTTCAGGAGGAAGGAGGTAGTAATCTATTGTGAGGCGCATTGATAAGCAATGAATTCCACTTGGTATGGTCTTGGCAGCCAACTGACTGAGGAATGTGCTTTGTTTCTTCAAGCTCCTAACTTTCTCATCAGCTGTCTGTAGCATTGCTCTCAATTTTCCAGTGACCAACTTGCTGTCATACAATTGCCCCCGTGCCTTTGACAGAACTTGGCCCATAGCCTTTATTTCTTGACGTGTACTAGAGATAATTACACTAAATTAGTTAAGCAGAAAATTCAGAAAAAGGCATACAAAATGTGAATGAATACAACCTAATTCGAACCTGTGATGAAGATCTGAATCAGCAATTGCATCACCTAAAGCATGTTGACTCTCTTTGAGCCTAGACTGCAGCTCTTGCAACAGTTCAAGCTTGTTGTTCATCTGCGCGATACTCACATATACCCTAGCCATAATGATCTGGTCCCTCATAAACCGAACAGAAGAATCAGCATTTTCATTCTCAATTTCTTTCCTCCAAATGCTGTATTTACCCAGTACGGCTGACTCAACAGATCTTGAACGTTCAATAGCTTCATTTTCAAGTTTTACGATTACTTCATTGTCCATCTTTACCAACTCAGCAGCACGCTTTTCCTGCCTTTTTTCTATCAATTGCTGCAGAAAATAGTTATGAAGAACATGAAAAATCCCATTCCCAAAATGAAAAACACTCAAAGTCGAAACACAATGTTTGGTTTGAACAGAACATCGTTGTGAATGCTTGGCAATTGGAAAAACAAGTTGTGTGTCTCAGACATGCCACAATTCAGTAAGAATGAGAATATTTTCAATCATGTTGGAGAATATTACGTTTTAGGCTAAATTTACCAAAAGAGAATAAAATGCTCTAAAGAAAATTATAAAATTTTAACATGTCTAAAATGTACTATCAACAAAAAGTTATTTTCAGCTAAAAGCTAATATCATTTGAGGTGGAAAACATAAGTCCTGTTTACTTTCTGAAATATTTTCAGTTTTAAATTTTCTAAGATTTAAGGAGACGGAAGATTCACGTAATAAACATTTTTTATGAGAGAAGACGGAAGACTATCTTGGAGGAATGTATTGTTAGAACCAATGAAAACACTGTTTTAGCACTTCAAAATTTCTGAAAATGTTAAATTTCTTTTCGAAAATTGTAAAATCAAATAGTGAGGTAAATACTAGAGCTATATCTCTTATGTCTATTAGTTGAAGTGAAAATGTAAACATGAAACACGGACCCTTACTTTTTCCTTTGTTGATGTCAAAAATAAAAACTAAAAATGAGCTACAATGCAAACTATCACTAACATAAGGAAGGTGTGTCCAAATAAGCCAAATGCAAGTTCTAACAAGAAAATGTCACAAAATGATGCTCACCCTTCGGACTTGTCGTGTAGGGCTATCAGTCCAGTGAGTAAGACCCTCTGCACAAAAAAATAGTTGGAGGGTAAATTAAGCAACAACACATGCATATTATACAGTATAGAGTGTGACACCACCTGAAGATCTTCCTTCCTTCACCTTTCGTTTTTCTTGTGTAACATGTGTTGTTGGTTGCTTTACCTTTAATTAAAAAATCAAACATGAATTAACATTTGGAGGCAATAAAACAATAATGGCTTTTTATACTTATTTTAAATACAGGAATTAAAATTTCCACGCAGAAGCACATTAGTCCAAACCTCATAGGCAGCATTTGAAGTCTCTAATCCAACAACTCTCCATGACGCAGACATATTTTTTCTAAAATTGTCAAGACTCAAAGGCCCCATATCATCTGTGCTGGATACAATAACATCGAAAACCTAAAATATAATATTAATTAGAAAAATCTAACGTGAAAAAATTAAATGTTAAATATGGATCAACTGTTTATAAGCCTGAGCTTGCCTCTTTCGAAAAGGTTGATTTAAGGTCTTGCAATGCATGCCATTCTCTCCATTTGGCAGCTGGCTGCAGTCAACAGTTATTTCAAGTCAAACAAAAAAATAATCTCTAAGTGATATCCATTATTTAGTTACATAGCCAATATCGCACAAAACAAGCTACCTGTCTATTTGCAGCAGCTGAAATATCATCTTGATCTGCACAATGCATTTCAAGTAAGTAAACCGGCTTAAACTAATAAATATACATGTAAAGAAATACATAGCAATTGTGTTGTGTCAATTGCAGTCGCAGTAAATAGCAGTTTGTTCAAATTTCGCTACACTACAATGCTATAGCACCACTATTTGAAAACACTTTATACTAAATTAGCTTATCACAGAGCAATAGCGACTCTTTCAATTTTCGCTACACTACAATGCTATAACACCGCTATTGGATAACACTTATAGAGAAGTTGTTTTTCTCTTTCTCATTGAAGTGAAATAGACAGAAGAAACTAGAAGATAGATGAAGCACATTTCAAGTCAGCGACATTCTACACCATTTCATTTCATAAATTCAACAGTCTATTAGCGCAAATGAGGACTGACATAGCCTCTCGACCATCAATTCTACAACATAGAGAAGAAAGGGCAATCTGTTCTATAAAGCTCCTACCATGGAAGAATCCAGGAATGGACCCACTGTAGGTTTATTCTAGACAGCTTTTACCTTGCACTTGCAAGAGTCTAATGTCACAGCACAAAGTTGCGACCTCTAGACACATAAATAGTAATTTTAATTGTTGCACCAAGGCTCCCTGTTCCATTCTTGTGCTTGTTTATGCTTTAGACTATCCAAATATCACATTGGATCCCAGCTAATACCAGTCAAGTCAAGTGAACTCGCTTAAAAGGATACAACTATATTTTTTCAATTCAGAAGACTTAGACCCAAGACCTTACTTAAGAGGAACCAAACTCCTTACTTACCCACTTGGAACAACATAAGTTGATATTACGGTCACTGAAAGAGAATAGACAAAATATTTCAATTCTTATTTCACTAATACACAGATTTTATGCCATCACAGAAGTTCCAACAGCACAAAACCCCAACAAGCAACAACAAAATTTGCTCTTCTTATCTAGAGCTGTCAACATTAGGGGGCCTAAATATGGGGCTTAACGGGGGTCCAATAAAAGGGGGCTTTTCAATTTGGGGTTTTTTTGACAGCTTTATTCTTATCCACAAGTTTTCATAATACATCAAGCACATCAAATAAATATAAGCATAATATATTGTCAAATTTAAGGATAATCTTTAAAAATTAAGGACAAGCTTTAAAACCAAATGACTTTTGTTTAATTAGAAGTAAATCAAAGTATATATGGTGGCGCCTATTGTGAGAAGGTGTAGAATCTAGCCTTTGATAATATCCGCAGGTGTAAAGACCTACAGATGTGCTGGTAAGGGAAATAATTTGTAGCCTCTCATCACACACCCCTAAGTAACTACTAAGAGATCAATACTTAATATCCCATTTCACCTTGTCTTCAAGGTGAACATGATGAATACATGGGCTCACCAAAGCCCTCATCTCCTCTTGTGAAATGTGCATTTAGGATGTGCCTTTTTTCTTAAGACTTCAATTTGAAAGTTTTTGTGGTGGCAGCTTAATGTCTCTCAGAGGTTCTATAGTTGCACAGCCAATCTTTTTAATGATGGGTCGTATATATCAGTCCCATCGACTGCAAAGCCAACAAATATGCAAGTTTGCCACCATGCCGCGACAAAATCCTATTGCTAAACTCATTGACAGCTGCTATTCCATTGGACGTGATCTTTTGTCCCTTTATGTTTTCACCCTGAATTTCGGTCTCCACTCCAAATTAATTGTCATTCAACAACAGAGATGCTAACTGCTTGCTTACCTTTGGTGTACCCATGCATCAACTTATTAGCAAAGAAGTTAAATTATATTTTTCATGCAACAACTATGGGCCTAACAAAGAAGGATCTTATTAGCTAAAACATAAGTTTCACAATAATTTGGGCTTGGCCAATCCTTCCTTTACCGAGAATACCCTCTGCTTTTTGTTTGCGCCCAACGGGACAACAAACTGGCCCCATGCATGTGATCACTCTTGTCTTGAAAGTTGAAACTTCAACCTCGAAGTTGTAAAACGGCAATGCACCAACCCCCCTGATTCTTCCACCAAAGTCACACAGCCACCATGCCGGTACAAGTATCTGGCGGAGGAAGCTTGATCGAAATGTTCAAGAGTTATAGCTTCACCATTTTTGAATAAGTCTCCAAAGTAAAGCTTGGGTTCGACAGTTCAAGTGGAGACGACAGTGCATCTGTCCCATTCAGGACCCGCCTTCTAGATCATCGATGGTTCTTCCCTTTTCAACGTCCTAACCTTTGTGACCATACCAACGCCCTTGGATGCTTCTACTAGGCCCCACAAAAAATATAATTGGGCTTTGTTCTCTCATCTCTTTTCCACCATTGCACGACCCATGGCAACACCTTTCGCTCCATTACCTGCTTCTGTCAGTTCCTTCTCTCTGTCTCTCCTGTGGCTAGAGTCGACCGTAGTCTTTCTAACTCATATTGTTCTCCACCACCTTCACTGCTTTGTGTTTACTTATGTTTTCTAATTCTTGACCCTTGGTATTGAGAGGTTTGTGTTTCCTTATGTTTTCTAATTATTGACCCTTGATATTGAGAGGTTGTGAATATTGTGTTTTCACTTCTTGGGTTGTCTTTAGTTTCAAGTTTGTTTGCTTCCCAAATATTGTTTCTTGTCTTTCTTAGTTTTTACCCCCCACCACTTTTTCCTGGCTCTGATCTTGAACTTCGCCCCCACTTGCAACTTAGATCCATAATCTTGAAGACAAAGTCAAACCTCAGATTCAAATCTCTTCAGCACTGCCTTCTTCTCGGGATGCATTCTGATTCTTCTCCTCCTTTCAAGGCCACCACATACAATACCTTTATTCCCACGGGATTCTAATGGCTACAAAATGAAAATGCTGATGTACTTAGATAAGCCACCAATAAGCCTCCTTCCCATCAAATGTTGGAGTCATTCCCAGTCCATTTTCAGTAAAGATTCCTCCAAAGCTCCAAAATAGGAGCTCTAATACCAGTTGATAGAAACTGGATTAAATGATAGAAGAAATGGTGTCTATTGATTGAAAGAACTATTACAGTCTATGTATTCAAAAGACTTTGTGCTCACCCACTCCAATTTCCTCACAAAACCAAAGATACCACGTCTAATCTCCTTTCTATTATTTATAGCCTCCAATCTTACGCGCATAACTAAATGACTAACTAACTAACTAACTAAGAAATTACCTTTCAACGAATCACAACAAAGAAAGGCTTTTTTTTCCATACTACATCAATTTCGGTGTACGGCATTATATGGATTGTAAAATGGAAGTGTATTAGGAAAATGCTAAAGAAACAAAATGCCTCCATGAAAAATCTATTGGCCACACTTGAAAAGGAAGTTAACCACTATCAATACTATCTAAAACATCCATCCCTAGCAGAAGAATTGAAGACATAAAACAGTATTGTCAAATAGCAGCTATAGCAACACTAATAAGCACTATACCGTAGCGGAATTTGAACAAATTGTAATTGTTCTGAGATACGCTATTTAGTACAAACTATTGTCAAATAACGGATGATGCATCGGCAATACAGCCTTCTTCCAATCCGAGTAAAAATAGTGACGTCAGTAACGCTAACAATTTAATGATAATTACTAATATTCTCTTAATAACCCTTCCTTCATCTAAATTCCCAATACAGCAACAATTAAATACAATAACACTTTAATAAATCATAAATGTCTAAGTTAACCCTTCAAATACAAAAGTATACCCAATCAATTAAAAAAAATATAACCATACTCAATAATAAATATTCACAAACAAAACATCAGTAATAAAAAATCAAAAGTAGTATGTAGCACCGACACTTCTAATTGAAAGTGTGCCGGACACTACATTTATTACGTTCAATTATGTCATTTTCTCATGTTATTACTTCCGGTGTCAACGTGTCAGTGTCCGTGTAAGAAAAAAGTAGTGAACTAACCAGCAACGTGAAAACCTCGACCGAAGAAGAAAACAATCGGCGTAAGAACACATAGAAGAACGAAACTCAAAACAGGAAAACGAATTCCTTTGCTTCCGTTCTTAGCGAAGGAAACCCCTCGCTTTGGCGGCATTTCGTATCAAAAATCTGCAAAACAAGAGAAAAATTAAGAAAAATATACAAAAACACAGAGAGAGAGAGAGAGAGAGAGAGAGAGAGAGAGAGAGAGAGAGAGATCGAACTTGAAAGTGATGAACGGTTGAAGTAGTTAGGGTTTCTCATCCAAACAGTGTAGCAAAAATACACAGTGCTTGAATTCGAAGTTCCCAAAAAAAAAAATGAAAATGTGAGAGTGAGAAAGAAATGGATGAATCAGAGGGAGGATATTCTGTGTTGTTTCTGACACTTTCTTTTTTCGGTATTTTTATTTTCTTGCAGTTTCTTCTATCGTTTTCTATGGTGATTAATCATTAATCATGTGAGGGGATTAATTTAAGTAATTAAATGTGTATAGTTGGGATTTCGTAATCAGATAACGGCGCGGATGGTGAAAACGACGTCGTTGGTCGTCGGCAAGTAAGATTATGTGGACTGTTTTTGACTTGATTGTTAATTTAAATTGGATTAGCTGCTATTAATCCGCCACACCGGAACACAGTAGTTTATTACTAAGATTTAAAATATATATATATATATATATATATATGTATATATATATATATGTATATATATATGACGAGTGCTAGGCACTCTGATGAAATCAGCACAAGTCTCATGTTTTAGAAAAGAATTCCACAAAATTGATTTTTTTGACACAAGAGTGATAGAATCCGTATTAATTTCACTTAATACTAAATTTAGTAGTATTACTTACAGTTATGTTTATAAAAAATTAATAATTACATCTAAAAAAATTAAAACATCTAAAATATTAAAAGAGGTTTATATCTCAGGATATTTTTTTTCTTAATGGGTGTTGCTTACAATTAGGGAGTATAATTTTCATATATCTAAAATTCATAGTAATTGGTCTGCAACGTGTTCATTTATCCTTTTTTCTGTTAGATTTAGTTGTATATGTATATTATCGTATTTATTTATAAAGATTTTAACATATACAACACTCAAATGATTTTGATAAATAAATCAAAATAAGCTCTCTTTAAAATGCATATTACATGTTTTTTCTAAAAAAGATAGTGTTTTCTTTTTTTGAGCAAAGAGATAGTGTTTTCTAAAAAATAGAATTGCTCTTATTATGATGAGATTTAACTGATTTATTAAAACTTTAATAAAAGTTCATGTGGCACGTTCAGTGTTCAAAGTTGACTTTTTTTATAACATTTCATTGAGAATACCTTAAAATATCATTAATTTAATAATTTAATTATTAGAGGGATGGGTAGCTAGCTCACTTGGTTGAGCTAAAAGATTAAAGGAGTTAAACGTATTAGTTCAAATCCTAAAAAAGGACTAAAATAGATAACATAAAATTTTTGCTCAAAAAAAACAGATAACATAAAATTTAGAGAAATCGAAGTTTAAATAAAAATTTTAGAGAAACTAAATAAAAAGTTGGTATATTCCTTTACGGAGATTAAAAACATATTTAACAAAAAATTTAATAATATTACAAAAAGAATAAAATGTTAAACGCCAACAGTTTTTTTTTTGTGGTGATTGAGTTCGAACCTCAGACCTTGCATATTTTTATTCATTGTCCATACCAACTGAGCTAAGCTCACGAAGACAAACGCCAGCAGTTTGAATGGAGGACATAATTGATAGAAGAAAAAAAAAAATACTACATCAAAAAATATCTATCACCATCTCAAAAAAAAAAAAAAACTATCCAATTCATATTAGGTATAGTTAATAGCTGCATTTTCATGTCATCTTGGTCTCCCTCAAAAAAAAATGTCATCTTGGTCTTCTCTCTCAAAAAAAAAAAAAAAGAAGTCACCTTTGGTCTTTAAAAAATGTGAATTCGCTCATTCCTTAACATGCTGAAAATTGAAATAAAATTACAAACACAATTAATTAACGGTTGACCATAGCACATTAACAAATGGTAGTTTCTCTTTGTACCGGGTCTCGAACTGAGTTTCTCTAGGTTGAAAAGAGAAACTCTCAACCAAGTGACTTCTTGGTAGTTAACAAAAACATTACGGGGTCCTATCTCAGGCCATGATGGACTTTTTTTTTATAGACTAACCTGGTAAATCCTGCTTTTGAAATGCTAATAACCTAAAAATGCACACCACATACCTATCATTCAATTTGTATTGTGTATCTAAAACTAGTCCATTTTATACTATCATTTAGTCTTCACGTGAACAAAAATACAGGGAAGAGACCATCATAATGAAAATAGGCACTTAAGTAAACCATTATCTTCTCTTTCTTTTTTGCTCTCATAACCAGTAACCATAGAAACTAGAGATCTGCTCTCTTCTTTTCTCATTTTAGTGCTGACCAATTGGCAATCAATCATTTTTGCAAAGAAACTGGAAAATTTATAATTTGTGACATTAACAACTAAACATTCTAAAAGGTCTTTTAACTCTAAAATAGACCAAATGTTTGAAGACCATCATCACACAGGAGCAGCACCAAACACATCAAAGTTACATAGACTGATAGACATAAACTACAGAATAGCCACATCCAAGTAATCACCAATCTGCGCATTGAAAAACAAAGTCAGCAAAAGAAGTTGTGAAATGCAAGCATAAATGCATGAAGAATAATTCTTTACCTCAAAACCAAGATCAGCTAAAGCCTTGCCGTCATCTAATCTTCCAGTTCCATAAGACAATGTCTTGCCCACCTTCATAGTGCAATCAAGTAACAAAGATAGGATATTAGATTGATTCAACATGAAAGCTATTATTCATGATTGCAACTTACAAAGGATAGGAATAACTTTTTGGAAATATGGAGATCTCTTAACATTAAAGACTTTTTACAGCATATACATTTGGCTTCAAATCACTATATTGACAGTAACCAAAGGTTACCGTAGGGGACAAGGGGTTTCAATGCTTTGAGGTAAGGGGTGGGGAAGAAAACAGTTATATTTGACTCTTTTTCATAGTTATTTTATTAACGCATCCCACTGAGTTAGCAAGTAAGATGGATGACAGTTTTAGAGATTTCTCAATGTGATTTAACACTTCCAAATTGGTCCACATTAAAGAACTTCATAAATTGCGCTATATTTGTTCATGCATATTATTGAAGTCTCAACTGCAATTTTCCGATTAATAGAAATAACATTCATGTTCTCCCTCTAAAGTGAATCCCTCACTTTAGGGTTATCAATAAGGTGCCAAAGGTGTGCATGCAGAGCCAGAATGATACTCGACTACAGTACCAGTAAGTGCATCCCACTTCGCAAGAACTAGCAAAATAAAGTATTCAAACTTGTGCAAAATGGGCAAAATCAACTTAAATATATGAATTTTGAAGTGATATTAAGCTTGTGTATTATATTAACACATTCGACCCATGCTCTGTTCTGTTCCGCTGAGAAAAAGACTAGTTAAGTGTAGAATCCCACAATAAATATTATATGTACCGGATGGCCTGACAATAATACTGGTCAAAAGATTTTATATTGTACTTGCAATAACATTGCAATTGACATGCAGAAAATTGCGGACAAAAGCTGCTAATGCAGTCACGACACTTTGTGGAGAGCACAAAAACCTCAATATAACACTCCACACTCCCTAGTAATGTGCAGATTATCTATGTTGTAGTATTTATTTCACAATTAAACCAATTTGACGCGTCATTAGTGAGACACAATCATGATTGTAAACAACGCACCCAAAAAAAGAAAAACAGAAAACATGGCATTTAAAATTAAACATAAAATTATTATATATGCACACAAAGAAAATCTTGGCAGTAACTAGAGTGATAAGCAGGAGCCACATAGAGAGGAGATTTACCTCCTGAACTTTGAAACGGCCATTTTTATCAGGAAACACAAAAGCAAAAGAGAGCTTTGCGTTTCTTCTTCTTGCAGCAGGAGCCACTTCTTTGACCTATACAAAAAATACATTAATAAAACCAAGCATAAGCTAAAAAGAAATTTTGAAAAGTATAACCACTCCATCCAAAAACAAAAAACATATAACTGAATTTTAATTAGGCCCCATTTCTTACTTTTTCATTTCCAATACTGACTAATAATTTGAAAAACTTAATCTTATTTTCACTTTTTTCCTTTGTTTTCGAAGGCTCAAAGACTCTAACATCATTTCAAGGAAAAATTGTTGAATACAGATAACAAAATAAATAAACAAGATAAACTTTTATGATCATCAATAAAATAGAAGGAAAATATTCTCTTAAAAGAGCATTAAACATAAATTGGTTTCAACTTATGTCAGGATATTGCCAAAGGCATTTTGCAGTTATTGAATAAACTAAAAGCAACAAGTAACAACAGACAACTAGAGGTGTGTCGTAAACAGATTGATCAAGTACTTATCGAATACGTGCTTATACATAATCTATTTATATAATCGATGAGACAAGTTTATATTGTTTTCACATAAACTACAAGCTAATTTCCCAATCTCTCTGGTAAGCTGAAAACAACTAATGCACATGTCATAAGCTTAGACACTGGCACCTTACAGAAGTGTTTATGCTATAAAATAAGTTCAAATAAACCGTAAATGAGAAAAGGAGACATACAAATATACAATGTCACTCTAAACTAGTTTTACGCTGAATTCCAATGAGAATCTAGTATTTTGCAGTTATTAATATTATTATTAAAAGAGGAATGCTAAGCACAGTTGCTTGAGCACTCTCTCTTGGACACTCCCACTATCATTGGTCCACGTTGCTAGTATTGATAATTCTTGAAACTGGCAACCGGTTCCATTAAAAAATCAAATGTCTTGTTTCACATAAAAAAAAAAATCAAAAATCTTTAATCTTTAATCTTTTTTAATAAAAATGGGAAAATCAACTAATCAAGTACTCATTCATAGTTACAATTCAGCGCAAAGCCTTCCACATTGTCAAGTACAACAAAAATCAATGGACTTTTCGATGGCGAAGCCGCCAGTGGCGACGGCAAGTTCCACGGCAACGACGGAGGCTTGCTTCCTCCAGCGACAATAACTGATGATTGATTTCGCCCCATAGGAACTGGATCGAGACAGATATTGCCGGCGAGAATCCTCCAGCAACGGTGGTGAGCATGATATTGCCGGCGAGATTGTGGTAAGACAGTAAGTGTTGGTGATGGAAATCTGCATCTTGTTTGGGTTTCATGTGAATCTGATGAACGATCTCAAAAATGGGTGTGAATTTATAAAAAAATTATTGAAATGAAATTAAGAAATTTATGGAATTGGAAAACAAGGTTGATTGGAATTGGTGATGGTTCCAGAAAATGAAGGAATCGGTGATGGTTCGAGAAAATGAAGGAGGAGTGATTTTTTTTGTTTAATTTAGAATAAAAAAAAAAGGGTGTGTTAATCCAAACCTGTAGCACAGGTTAGCAGGTAATGGGTTTTAAAAAAACGATGACATGGACCAATGGTTAAGAGAGTGTGAGAGAGAGAGAGAGTGTGAGAGAGAGTGTCAATAGCATTCCTCTTATTAAAATTCACTAATGCAGTTACAAAGTGAGTGAGCTTCTGTGGCAATATTGCTGGGGGGATCCAGGAAAGCATTGAAAGCAACAACGGGTCTATACTCTAGCATTTTTTACGCAAATCAATAGCATTTATTGAATAAGCATGCATAAGCGCTTATGCACAATCTATTTCTATAATAAAAAATGAAACAAGTTTATACTGTTTTCACACGAACTACAAGCTATTTTCCTAAGCTTTCAATAAGTTGAAAACAACTTATGTACACATTAAAAATCATTTTTTAAGCTCACTCGAACACTTAAACGTTACAAAAGTGTTTATGCTTGTAAGAAAAGACCATATAAATAAACCATGAGTAAATTGTGAGAAAAGGGGATAAATTAATTTTACACTATTAGAAGTATAAATTAATTTTACACCGACGTCCAATGGAATTACAAAGTGAGCTTATCTGACAATATGATGATTTCTCAAATATGTCGGGGTAAAACTAATTTACACCGATACTGTATATCACCGTTATATTCCAAACTCACCCTTAATTTAACACTTATTCACAAAGTACATTAAAATTAGTTCAAAACAACCTATAAGCCTATCTATAATAATGTTACAAAACAATCCCAAATATGCTCTAGCGATTGTGTGAATTGGCTTATTTAAACTTACCTAATGGTATAAACACTTCCGAGAGACTGTCTGCGAAAACTAATGAAAATAGCTTATAACATGATAATAAGATGTCTTCAGCTTATTTTCATAAGTTCTCCATGAAAGCTTATGAAAACGATTTCTAGCTTATCTATTTAATGTTCCAAAACAGTCCCAAATATGCTCTTAGATCCTGTTATAAACCTATCTATAATGTTCCAAAACAATCCAAAATAAGCTCTAAGGACCTATTGTATAAGTATCGCCTTATTTGAGCTTATCTACTAACATAAAACACTTGTAAGACCGTTTCGGAAAACTTATGAAAACAACTTATATCATGTTCACGAGATGTTTTCAGTTACTTTCATAAGCTCTCCAAGATAGCTTATGAAAACAAATTATAGCTTATACAAAAACAAGATAGCCCATAGAAATAGCTTATACATAAGCCCTTAGGCAAAAGTGCAAATTAAGTTGTTTATCCAAATAAACCTAATAACCTATAATCCTAATGCTGTTTTTTTTCTTTTGGTCGGTGGACGAAGTAGCAAACACCACTTAAACTCACACAGTTCTGGGTTCGAACACGGGTCAAGGTGTCCAGCCTAACAATATCGCATTGTCACGTGACACATGATTCTAATTGGAGTAAAAATGACATTACATTAACCTAAAAAAATAAAAACACTGCGAAAGAATACATACAAGATCGGTTAATTCTCTGAGAGTAGCATCTTTCCATGTATAAATCTGAACTTCATCTTTAGGTTCTTTCCCTCTAACTGAAAAATCATCCATTGAATGATGGCTTCCTATCTTAGTGAACACACGGAGGAGCAAGGGGCAAGTCTGGAAATAGAGAAAATTAACAAGGTCAAGAATGGAATAAAAAGAAGTTAGGTTTTAGGTTTAGGGAAGAAGAAGATGAGAAAGAAGAGTACCTTTTCGCGATCAACTGGTTCAAGACGAGGACGGGAGGATGGGGGAGGCGGACCTCTTGGTGGTGGAGGTAATGGTCTGCCGCCTTGTCGTTTTGGTCCTCCGTCGCTCATTTCTTCGAGACTTCTTTTTTCTTCTTCTTCGAGTTCTCTGTTCTCTTTTCAATTGTTTTCTGATTTTATTAATTTTACACCTTCACTCATCACTAATACTCATTCTCTTAATTCTACGCAATTTATTTTGGCTTAAGTTGTAATTTTACCTTTTATTAAAAAATTACTCCCCCTTGGTTTTAAAATGAGTACCGTTTTAGCCAATTGTACACAGATTAAGCAATTAAATGAAATAATCATTAAACATAACACTTTTACTAAACCGCCTTTACTTTATAAGAAAATGAGAATGCTAACCATTGTCGTTGGGGCATTGGTTAAAGTGCTAAAAATAAGTAAATTTGCATCGAAAGTGGTGTAATTATTGCTAAGAAAAAGGTAAAGACTTGTATTTCCAAGATAAAGTTTCTTTTTATGGAATCCTAGCAAGACCCATAAGAAAAATATAAACTTAAAGTTGCATTGAAAATTGTGTGAGAGAAAAGTTAGAGTATTTATTGAGGGTAAAGTTGGAAGAAA
Organism: Medicago sativa; assembly: GCF_051527215.1. Lineage (NCBI taxonomy): Eukaryota > Viridiplantae > Streptophyta > Magnoliopsida > Fabales > Fabaceae > Medicago > Medicago sativa. The sequence goes on along the minus strand of NC_140756.1, from coordinate 27,606,027 downwards.
AAATTAAAGTTGTATTGGAAATGTAAAGTGACATTCATTTTGAAACAATTTTTTTTTGCTAAAGTGACACTCATTTTAAAACGGATGGAGTAGTAATTTTGCATGTTATTTTGATCAAATCAACATGTAATGTTCCCTGAGCTTAGCTCAATTGCTAAGGATAATGCATGATATATGTAAGGTATGGGATTCGATACCCGGACACCACAAAAAAAAAATTAATATGTATGTGAACACTTTTTTTTTTGTGGTGTCCAGGGTTCGAACCTCAGACCTTGCATGTATTATGCATTGTCCTTACCAACCGAGTTAAGTTCACGGAGACTGTGTGCACATATTTAGATGACTAAGACGGCACGTGTGTATTTTTATTTCAAAATTAAAAACTTTTCTTCTTTCTCGCCTCTCTCCCCACCCTTACCTTCATAATTAGTTTTTAAGTGAACTATCCAATAAGCTTTATTGATTTTTTCGGCAAACTATCCGACAAACTTTGTGTTATTTCAGCTTGAAAAATCTCAATTTCATCTGTTACGCATACCAAATCAAAATCTGGAAAAAAAATCTAATCATATAAACTCACTAAAACAAATTACTTACCTCAAGATTTTCAACAATGAAAAATCATCATCTCATATTATCTCATTGACAGACACCTGGCTTTGTTTATTGTAAACAATCATCATATGAGCATATCTAGCATCCCATGACATAGCGTCATCTTGACAGTGTTGTGCCCATAACACGGAAGTGGCAGAAATTGGTCAATCATACTTCAAATATATCATAATAACAATAAGATAGTAATTTTTTTCTCATCTTGTGACAAGTTCACACCCATCTTACGATGAAGTTTCCTATAATACAAACTGTAACACCCTAAACCTCACATATAATATTGAGTAATGATATTTTGACATCCATTTGATGACAACTTTGTTGACAACCTTGTTTTTCTCACTTCTTATTGGTCAAAAATAATGGAGAGAGAAAAAGGAAGAGAGAGGATAACAATATCATGTGAGTATGAGAGATAAAGTTGTCCAAAAGTTGTCAAAAAGTGGTTGTCAAAATATCATTTCTCTATAATATTTAAATAATATTGCAACAATTAATCAACATACTTCAAGGTGTTACTCTTCGTCAAATCAATCCATAAATAGTTCATCATGTAAATAACAAGTCGCATCAGAAAATAAGTCTCAACAATATAAAGTCATACATCATATCTCAAAATAAATACATCCTCTAATGAACTCAAGGTTCCTCAAACGTAATCTGATAACATAAACAAAATCCCAATAATCCTAATCAGAGCAATAATATGCTAGACTCCAAAGGAAAAGCAATAAGGGACGACTAGACTCCAAAGCCATCTTTGAAAAACTCACGTCGACTATGTGTCCTCAACCTGCAAGTCTACCCTCAACAGGCGCAAGTGGCAACAACATGTATAGGAATAATATGAACGCATGTATAGCATCAAGGTAAACAATACATCATATATGCAAGTATTCTTCATAACCAGGCATATCATATAGGTTTTCATACAATTAATTAATTCGATACAACAAACTTCAATTCATCATCACAAGAATATAAATAAGGTATCAACCTCATCAATTAATCACCAAGTTGAATGCATAACATTCACACATCATTACCATCATCAAGTCACACAATCTTCCACATGAATGCACATAACAACTTCAAACCATAGTAGTTAATAGCGGATAGAGGCGCGTAGCGGCCGACCCCAAAAATGCTATAGCGGGATAGCGCATAGCGCAATGACAGCTATTTCATAGAGAGCATAATAGAGTTTTATATGAACAAAACAGAGGATTGTTTGTACAAACTACGAACATAAACAAAGAGAGAAGAATGGAGTTTGGAATCAATAATAACAAAGAAAACTAGAACAAAAAAGTAACAGGACAACAGAGTTTGAGATTGTTAAACAAAAAAATAACAGGATAACAGAGCAAACACGTCAAAGTAGAGGAAGATTTACAGCAGAGGTGAAGAAGTTTCACAGAACAGCAGAAAAGCAGAGAGAAGATGCTGAGAGAAGATGCGTTTTGCGTTTTGCAGATAAACGCCGTTTTGTGTAGGAATGAAAGAAGGAAGAGAGAAGCTGAACTTTTTAGGGTTTGATGAAAATGTCAACAATACCTTTTTTTTTTAAAAACCAAGGACAATTTTGTATTTTCTCTTAAAATGAAATAGCGGTTCTAAACCGCAAAACCTCTACGAAGCGTTGCACCGCTATAGCACCGCTATCTCACACCGTAACGCTATGGCTTGTTGCGTAGCGCTCCGGCACCGCACCGCGCGGCCGGTATAGCGCCGCTATTGGCCGCTATTGACTACTATGCTTCAAACATCTTCACATAAACTCATAGTATGCATGTAATGTTTCTGAATCGAATCTATATTCATGTGGTACCAGTTTTTGGATATTAGAGGTATGTTACTGAGTGATCCCACAATGTTAAATATTGGATAGTTAGAGGTATATCACTGATTTCTCCCACAACGTCAAATAGGATTGACCATGATGCATGGATACCATGTATAGACTCGACAATGCATGACTTCATATAGTTCATTATTACATGATCACTTCATCACATAGCAAATCATCACACCAATACACCAACGCATTGTCAAATAAATACATCCACACATCAATAAATCATCTCATCACCATATCAACATTTAATCACATCAACGATTCAACATCATCGTATCAAATATCTTTATATAATCAATTCATCTCTTCAAGCATAATACATGCAATCACATTATTGCATATCACTTTGATAATATCTCATATTCACAACACATCATTAAGTATCATACATTAATCACCCATCTTGTTAATCATCTCACAAGTCCACAATTCAATTCACAATTCATTTCAGAGTTAAATCACAAGTTTATTAATAGTCATTATAATCATTAAGTTACTTCTATCATAAGCTTAGTTAAATACTCTTACAATGCCAAATTATACTCTTATTATTCAAGTTAAGGGGTTTGGGACCTAATCATACACCTTGAGTACCTTAAAAAGACATAAAAATGAGGTTTCAAAGCACAGGCGGACACGAACAGTCGTGCTTCTACATGCACAAGGGAGCAAAATCGAGAGACACACACAGTCGTGCGAGACACTAAGGGGGAAAATGCAGTTTTTCTGCAACATGCTCCGAGTAACCTCTTTTGACACCCTTATTCGATCCAACTCACACCAAACTCGACTCAAATCATCATACCAATGTTATCTAATCAATTACACAGTAAATCCAACTTAACTAACTTAATTCTGCTTATTTTACCATTGATTAACATGATTTTTAATTGTTCTAAATTAGCACTCCAAACCAATTCTAACATGGTAATTCAAACCCCTAACATAGTAACAACAACATCATCATCTCTTCTTCAAAATCATCACAACAACTTTCACCAATTCAAATCGTAATAACATTAAACACAACAATCTAGCAACATATTTCAAAATCAGCTCTAACTCTAATTCATAACACACTACAATATATTTATATTCTTGGGCTTGGTTCTCTCAACGTTAATGGACTTAGTCTCTGTTCTCTCCACAAACAAAACACTACTCTTTTACTTCACTTAAACATCTTCTTTACTCATACACCTTTATTCCCTTAATTACTCAAAAAACTATTGTTTCTAATTGGTTCATCATTTAATTCATCTACAATTCTTACACCTTCATTAATAGGTTGTTCACCAACATCTATGTAAAAATTATCTTATAAATCTACCTCTGATTCTGAGTCATCAAAGTTAATGTCATTAGCACTATCCTCACTACCCCAATACTCCCCATTAGATGCATTTAAATCTTCTACATTAGGGCTTGGGCCACTTTCAGTCACCCCAATATCATTCAGGCCCACACTTTGACCTTCATCACTGAAACCCATATCTACCCATTCACTTCTTTTCTCACTAGTGGGCCCACCACCAGTACTATCAACACGAACACATTTGGTCCCTTATGTGGTCCCAACTGCCATTCCGTATCTTTATGGAGCTCACTTCAGGATACTCTAATAAAGGGTTCAATTCAACAATATCGGGTTGGCATAAGGGATGGACAAAATAAAGATGAACCTTACCTTGATTCAATGCTATGGTTTTCATCCTTTTTGTACCTAAGTCATCTCTTAAGTAAATCATCCCTATCACTAAATCAGGTTTATATAACTAAAGTGTTTCAATTATAGGATAACTCATCTCTCTTATTGTTCTAAAAATCTCAAAGTAACACCAAAATTTAGGGTCAACATGAAATGGAGTTTCTAACCCATTATAGTCATTATGGTGGAATTGACTAAATCACCATTCATGGTGTATAACTACTTCAAATCTGCCCTCCATCTGTAAATAATTCATAAAAACGAAAACCCAACTAAAAATTGAAGGGGAGAAAAACACAAGAAGGGGGTTGAATTGTGTAGGTTTTTTCTGATTTTTGTAAGTGTTTTGCATTGGTCAGAGTCTGATGAGTTCAGAGTCTAACACAGAGTCTGATAGCAGCAGATAAAATCAAGCACAAGGATATATATATATATATATATATATATATATATATATATATATATATATATATATATATATATATATAGGGGGCATATCACATGAGAATGGGTGATCTTATGTGAGAATGGTGAGAATAAATTACAGCCATCAGATTAAAAGCAATGGGTGAGATTAAAACACCACTTAAGTGACTCATGTGCCAAACATGTGACCTTCTCTCCCTCTTTTCCATCATTCAGCGTTTCTTGCTACTCAGACTGCTTGGACGTTTCTTTTTCATTCCCAGTACTGCTTCAAACGTTCCTTATTCCATCATCTTCCAATCTCACTTTTCCGTCCCAACATTAAATTAAAAACGAAAATTGCTTAGTGACACAAACTAGTTCTACAAAAATAATTTAGAAACAAAGTTTGTATTTTTGTTGCTTTTAATTTTAATCTCTCTCCTTCAAACAACAGCAAAATGAATCGTTCCATACAATTTATGATGGTTTTGTATTTGTTGCAAATTGTTTCCCAATGACTTAACCATCTTCAATCACTAAGAACAGTTCATAACCATCCAAACAAATTGAAATAGAAAAAAATTCCAATCCCTAAATCCCAAATAGAAGTCAAGTAATTAGGAGAAATTAGATGGAAATTGACAAAAAGGGGTGAAAGATGGTATACATAGAACCGGTGAAAGATGGAACCGCAACCCAGAAGAGAAGGAGAAGTAAAACCAAATGAAACACATGAATGAAGGAAATCGTGAATGATGGAAGAGAGGGAGAGAGAATGGTCACATGTTTGGCACATGAGTCACTTAAGTGGTGTTTTAATCTCATCCATTGTTTTTAATCTGATGGCTGTGATTTATTCTCACCATTCTCACATAAGATACCCATTCTATAGATAGATAGATAGATAGATAGATAGATAGATAGATAGATAGATAGATAGATAACAGACACAAGCAATTATAATGGTTCCTCCAAAATCGAGGAGTAGTCCAGTCCCCTTGCACTTCCAAGAGATTTTCACTATAATCACAACTGATTACAAATTGCTCAAGGACAAAACCAAGAGACTTCCAAATGCTCCAGCACACAAGCAAGAGACTTCCAAATGCTCAATCACAACTGAAAAAGACTTCTAAAAGATTACAAATAAAGTATTTATTCTTACACTTGATATACAATCAGAGGTGTAAACGATTAAGTATATAACATACTTTTAAACTTAGAATTTTTAAGATACAAACTTTGATAAGAAATTCTTAAGTGTTTTATGCGCTTTTTGATTTGACAGAGTAAGGGCATAGTAAAAATAGCATAGTCTTGTTATAGTTCTTCAAGTCTTCAACTCCTTATATAGGCAAAGATTTGAGAGACGTTGAAGAGGTGCCAACGCATTAAGAGTCGTTGAAAAACTTCAAATCAAGTACATTGGGTCATTGACTGATATGAATAATGTCGTTGATTAGTCATTTTAAAATTCCTTTGCTGCAACATGAATTATCCTTTCATTTTCTTTGTCCTTGAATTTCTTTGTTTGTTTCTACATGTGGTAAGAAGAGAACAAACTGTACTATTAGAGACTTGATAAAGACAACTACAAAAGAGGACAAATCTGACGTGGCTCCTTGGTCCCTTCGGGTCTTTTGTTTTTCAGAGTCTGATGCAGATCTTCAGTTTCTGATTGACTTCCTTTCTTATGATCCAAGGTATTAACTTCTGGTTGACCTTTCTTCAGATCTTCTACCATAGTCTTTCAACTTCTCTTGTGCTTCTGATGTTCTTATACGCAAAGAAGATGGAACATATAAATGAACCTGACCCTGATTAGCGTTTCACATCAACATTCACACTTGCTATTCTGATTCCTTCTTTCCTTGCGTTTTCTCGTTTTCTTTCCTTCACTTTTGTTCTTCTTATTCCTTCATGTTCCCTTCTCTCTCTATTTGTTCCTCTTTCCTTCGTATTCCAATCTTTCTCTATTTGATGTGAAAACAATAAAAAAAAAGCCACCTGGTATGTCACATGTGAATAACTTAACGTTTTTAAACACAAACTAACATAAGGGACCAAAATGAATGACGAAGAATAATTTAAGGGACCAAAACGTAACATTTATTAATTAGGGGACCAGTATGAAACCTGACAAATATTTAACGGACCAAAAGTCTAATTAAACATTTTTTTTTATCATTGATTCACAACTTGTTTGAATCAATTAACAAAAGAAGCATTTTAGAAACCTACTAAACTTTTATAAGTGTATGCTTTATTAATTAAAAAAATATATAAAAACACAGTTAATATATTATTAATTTTAATTAAAAACTCAATTTTAAATATTAGATAGATAATTCACACACAATTGATTTTTTTTTTTGAAGGAGTTCATACACAATTGATTGTCTCTCATTCTCAAAAATATAATTAAATATGACCACTGAAGTCATACATTTCAATCGCAAACAGCAAAACCAACTACATGTACAAACCAGCAATATATATTATAAAGAATACATATCCCTCGTAATCTTCTTGTAATAAATATGACTTTTAAAATCACACGTTTCAATCACAAATTGCATTAACAACAACATGCACAATCCATCAACATATCTTGCGAAGAATACATGTATCCTCTATTGTTCATGTATTAAATACAAATATTTGAGTCACGCATGTCATGTGGAAATAAATATTTTATATGATATAAATATAAAGTGATTCCTTCAACAACAAAAAAAAGTGATTGTAATTTTGAACTTTTGTTACCTTTATGTATTATGTATCTATTATCTATAAAAAAAATATTTTTTCATAAATAATTGCATAGAATTTTGTAACTTTCTACTATTCTACATATAAATTTAAATTTCATCAACAACGTTACTTATATATTTGTTCTCTCTTATGTTTTTATCTATTTTATTTTTTCTTCTTCTTTCTTTTTGGATAAATACATAAAATAAAATACTTTTTACAAACACACGAGCATCAACATTGTTACCCCTATAGTCATATACTATTTTATAAAAAATAAATAAAACACACACACAGATACACACAACACCCATCACTAAAAAATTTTGTGCTTCATGTTCTTATTTTTAATTCTCTTTTACTTTTCCATATCCTTCACTAATCGATGTTACTAATTATTTTTATTTGGATTATATTATTAAGTAACATAATGGTATAATTGGTGATGTTCATGGTTTATAAACTAAAGGGTTAAATATGTTTTTGTTCCCTATAAAATTGAGGTCTTCTAACTTTAGTCCCTACTTAATTTTAATAGGTTTTTTAGTCCCTATAAAAAAAAATTTGCACTCAGTATTAGTCCCTATTCAATTCAAATTTGTTTAATTATGCTTAAACTCTTAAGTTTTTGAACATTATTTTGCATATGTGTTAAGAACGTTACTAATAGCTCCTCCGCAAAATATTATCGCAAAATTTGATTTTTACATCCAGATTTTTGTTACTTTTGTCGTTTTAAAAAATTTATATTTAATTCTTTTTATGTTAAAAATTCTAAATTTTAGTATATGAACTTTTCATAGTGTTCTAAACTTGGGTAAAAAAGATCGCTAAAAAATTTAAGAGTTTAAGTATAATTAAACAAACATTGATTTAGGAGGGACTTAAATTATAAGTAAATCTTTTTTGTGGGGATTAAAAAAGCTATTAAAATCAAGTAAGGACTAAACTTATCAGTTCTCAATTTTATAGGGACCAAAAACATATTTAACCCTAAACTAAACTGCATTGAACCATATTACACTTTTGGTTCAAATTATAAGAACCCATTTTAGTAAAAATTAATTAATTTCTCAAACCAACTTCGGTCCAAAGGAACCAACACTTACTTTTAATCATCGAGGACAATCGTTTTTTCTTAGTATCTAAGAAATCAATTTTATTATTTTAGCATTAAAACACATAAGGAATTAACATTTAATTTTAATTATCGACAAGTGTAACAGAGGCCGAACAACCAACATCTTGCATAGAAAATAGTTTTGCAAAACAAAGAAAAATATTTCAATATGTATCAATCATGTAAAAACAATCTACTAAGAAATTTATTATAAAAAATACTATTAAGAAAAGATGTAAATGCATCATACCTTACTTAATTCTCTCAATATTATCAAAATCCTAACTAGAAAGAACCGATGAAAATGCTATGTTGAGACAATTTTAGGTATAAATCAATGTTTACACAAATTTTTGTGTTAAAAACAACGATATGGGTCAAAGACACTTCCTTCACATTAACAGATACATTTGATATAGGTATAACCAACACATCTCTTGCAATGCTTGCAAATATTAGAAATCGACTGGAGTTTACCTTCAACTATCATAAAATGAAGTCTGGATGACGTTCTTCTACTTTTTCTCAAAGATTTCTGTATGTCTGATCCCAAAAAAATGTTTCGTCGTTATTACGACATTCGAAGATGCAAGCCCTACATAGATGTGTAATTTGATTGATTGTGTAACATATTTATAAAAATTAATGTTTTTATTATAAATCAAGTTTTATCTAGTTAATATTTGCATGCAAGGTTGTCAAACTCGCAAGTCTACGTAGACTTGAAAAGGGTATGTAGACTTGATTCGTAGACTCGACTCGTAAACTCGAACGTGTTTATAGAAAATAAAAAATGATGTTAAAAAACTTTTAAATGACACATAAATGACAAAATGTTTTTCTATGGTGTGAAAATTTACACATGTTAAGAAGTTTAAAAAAGTAAGTTTACATTGGAAACTTGTGCATTTAATAATAAATATGTAACTTTTTAATACATAATTGTTGTTTTTCAGTAAAAAATTCCATTTTTAATTACTTTAACATGTGCAATCTTGCATATGTTAGACAAACTCAATGACAAATATATATAACAAAATACCAATTAACATAAAAATTCAAATTCCATAACCAACTTTTTAACAAAAAATCTCCATAATAAAGCTAGTAAATTTGCAAAAGTAAGTAAATAAGGTTCTAGTTCCTTCCCACTTGGCTACTACATAAAGAAAAAAAAACATAAAGCATATATGATAAGTAAGTAGACAAGGTCCTAGTTCCTTCCGGTTGGCTACTACATAAAGAAAATAAAAACAAAACATACATGATAATGTCTTCAAACATTCAAAACTCCAATGAAATCTTGCCCATCATCAAAATCACCGCCACCGTCACCATCATCTTCACCAGCATCCTTACCATCACCGTCAACATCATCATCATATTATGCCCCGAATGAAACATCTTCATCATTAACTGAATTTTGATTGATTGAGCTTCCATTTAAATCAACATTGCCACCACGACCACCACTTTCCACAACATCAGCTCCAAAAACATTGTTAACATTAACATCAACTTGCTCAACATTGTCATGATTTTGCATTTGCACAACATTCTCTTCATTAACATCTTCAGTTATCCACTCATCATCAGAATTAATATCTTCAAATGAAAGAACAAAACTTTTGCTTTTACTTTTCTACTTTTCAGCTTCAAATTATACATGACATAAACCAAGTCATTCATCTTTCTTTGATGCAACATATTTCTAGGTTTTTTTTATTCTATTCACATAGTCTGAACATTATTAATGCAATTAATTCACATTTAAGTCAACATCCTAAAATGGTCATAAACAAAGGCTTTCAAAAGTGGTAAGACTAGACGCATCACATCTTCTTCGAAATTATCATAGTTTATTTCCCAATTTGTGCATTGGAGATTAGGGGTGTATGTAGGCTGGTTTAGGTTGGCGAAACACAAAACTCGAACCATATAGGGTACTGCCGTTTGGATGAGGTAAAATAACCATCCGTTATTCTATGAGTGAATAGCCAAATACCCCCCCGAAATTGCAAGGGGCGTCAATTACCCCCCTGTAGTTAACGAAATATCAATTACCCCCCCGAAATTGATAAACGTTAGTCAATTACCCCCCTCCGTTAATTTCCTCCATCCAACATGCTGATGTGGCAGTTAACTGCCCACGTGGCACTGCCACATGGTCAGAAAAGGCATGCCACGTCAGAGGGGGGTAATTGACTATAGGGGGGTAATTGACTATAGGGGGTAATTGACTATTTTTTTTTTTTGAAAAAAATCTGATTTTCTTTTTTTTTCTTTCTGGTTTCTTCATAATTTTCTACCATTATTTTGTGATTGCAGCAAAAGGGTATGTTCAAAATTTGATTTTTGATTCTTGGTTAGTTTTGTTTTTGAGATGGGATCAATAAGGCGCATGATATTGAATGAAGAATAGAAAAGCATGGTTGGAGTTGTTCTTGGTGCCAGAGCTTTCTTCATAATTTTCTACCATTATTTTCTGACAGTTTAATTACTTCTGGAAGCTTTTGCAAACAGCATAAGCTCCAGCTTATAGCTTCCGCCAATTCCCAAAACAGCTTAACTCCTTTATTTCCACTCTTGCTCTAACCAATCAGCATATATAAACATTTCCCTCTCAAAAATTGATTCTTGCTCACTTAAGCACTTCTGGTTCGTTCAGCAGCTTAAGCTCTAATTTTTAGCTTATGACTCAACTCCCATGCCAAATCAGCTTATTACCACACTTTAACAACTTGTCACTACTCGTGATTCCTTAAATTGTTGCCTCTAACACCCAGCAATCATCAACAGAATTAAGCTTAAAGTTAAACTTCCTAAAACAGCTTATTTACAGTTTAAGCACTTCTACCCACTCAACTTCAGCCCATCCATCTATCCAAACGTGCTTAATCACTTGTAAAACTAGTCATACAACAACTTAATCTTACCATTCTTAATATAATCATCACAAACAGCTTAATCTCTTGTAGCAGCAACCTGCTTAATTCGAAACAGTTTCAATTCTCCAGCTTCTGCTTATATTTCTCCAGCTTCTATGTACTTCTTTTGGCCTTGACCATTTAACCTACTGATTTTGGTGTTGTTGAGTTGGGTTCTGTTAGATTGTTACCTGAAATCTTTGATTTGTTGAACAAAATCAAATCATTGTTTTCAATTTCAAAACCTGCCACACAATCATTATCATTGTATCCTAAGGTGGTCAATGAGAGAAGAGATGAAGAAAATAATGGTAGAAAATTATGAAGAAATCAGAAAGAAAAAAAAAGAAAATCAGATTTTTTTCAAAAAAAAAATAGTCAATTACCCCCCTATAGTCAATTACCCCCTCTGACGTGGCATGCCTTTTCTGACCATGTGGCAGTGCCACGTGGGCAGTTAACTGCCACATCAGCATGTTGGATGGAGGAAATTAACGGAGGGGGGTAATTGACTAACGTTTATCAATTTTGGGGGGGTAATTGATATTTCGTTAACTACAGGGGGGTAATTGACGCCCCTTGCAATTTCGGGGGGTATTTGGCTATTCACTCGTTATTCTATTGAGTTGGTCCAGGCAAACCACTAATTTTCTAGTTAGCTGTAGTTGGGTATATCTAAACTATTTTATGTTTTTTTAATATTAAATGACAATATGACGAGTCATCATATATTTTTCATAAAAGTTACTCAACTTTTTTATTTTCTTTAGTTGTGCATGGTTTGGAAAATGGTACGTCATACGAAGACTGTGTTTGTCTTCATCAGATTAAAGATGAAACACTGTCAGCCACTCAATATCAAGTTCCAATGTCCAAAAAGGGGAAGACATTCCAATGAGTTTTGTTGCATTTTATTTATATTTGTTTCATGTAAATGATGAATGTTTGTATGTTATTATCTAAACAATTATTTGTATTTTCGAATGAATGAATGCCTTTCCGACAAATGTTTAATTTGATGAATAAATGTATGAATGAATGAATGTATGGATGAAGGAATGAATGTATGAAGGAATGAATTAATATAAAAACTAATGTTAATTTTATGGTATGGATGACTATTTGTGTAAGTAGTGCCCAAAATTACACATAAATCTGAGTTTTTGCATTTGTACTACGCTTTTCTCTCTAACTCAAAATTAACTGCCATTCATGCAAACAACAATTAACTGCCGTTTCTAGGAACAATTATTAACTACTGTCTTAGAGCAAACAATAGTTAATTGTTGTTAGGAGCATTTTGGCTAGTTTGAGGTGCATGTGCGCAATCACTAGTTGCCTAAAGAGCAATTTTCCTCTTATTTTGGCATTGCAATGGGAGATAAGAATGGTGAAGCTTTTGATGGGTTTACTTATTTTATTCCCCTACCTATTACTGCTTTAGTGTATATTGCAATTGATCACAAAACTTGGAAGGCATTTGCTTTGAAGATAATGGTAAGGCTTAGAAAGGTTTCTCATGGCGTGTGATAAGGATAAATGAAGACTCATTTGGTCTCTTGAGATAAGAGGTCTTGGAAGACTTGTGATGTTAATTAATTTGGCCTATATGATGATCGCTAATTGGAGAGTCTGCACTTAGGAATGGATGAACTCATCTGTGGAACTCGGTAACTAGAGCCAAGTAAAATTGTGGCCTACAAGTTGATAAAAACAAAATGGTTGTAAATTGCAATTGTGGGTTCCAAATGCAGGAACATTGGTTAATCATTCTATTGTAAGTCTTCAATGAGGTGAATTGTTTAAATCTGAGTTTGATTTTGTAGGCCTTGTCTCCCCCCTTTCACTTCTAATACAAAAGTTGAGAGTTAAGCCAGATCAAAACTTGTTTAGGGTTTTTTTATTTAAAGATGGATTTAGGGGATTTTGCCGTCCATTGTGAATCTATACAAATTAGTCCATGTTGTTGCGCAATGAGATACCAAGTTCACAACAAAAAAAAGTGACAAATTTAAGGGATCACTCAACTTCAAATTTAACAAATTAGAAGAATGAAGGATCAAAGAGAATGATATGCAATTTCAAATTAACAAGTAACATGTTTGGCTATAAGTTCTAATAAGATAGAAAAAACTTGATAAACCACACAAGTACATGATATAAGTTACAAGATATGGCTTTTGCCTTTAGGCTTGTATTGTTTAAAATTTAGCAGCAGAAGAAGAAACTAGTCCTGCATATGATTCCACAACTCCGAAGCAGTCTACAGCATCATCATAGTAAATCCTCCACAGAATCTACTCCTACCTAAAAATACCTTTTTTTTTTGAAAAACTAAAAATAATTTAAATTTTACTATCTAAAATTTCTGCATAATACTGATAAACACATTTATATGAATTATCTGTTTTGGGATCATATCACTCAAATTCTTTCCTTTGGCTGTCACTACTCAAGAATTTAATGACCAATCAAAATTCTGGTAAGATATATTAACAGGTCCATTATCACTTAAGAGATGTGTCACAAGACCTGCTTTATTAGGTTTCAAGTAATCAAGTATCCACTTAAGTACTTCTTTCTCTTGTCCAAAATCACCACTGAACCTGCAAAAATGTATTTCATAAGAAAGGATAGCCGAAATGAATTCAGTCGGAACCAAAGCTTAAGAAAAGCTAGAATTGCTTACCACTTGAACATCCGCGCGAGATGGACTGTTCTCTTCTCTAGGTCAACTTCAATTCTATCATTCTCAAAGAACTCTCTTGCAGCACCTCTTAGTTCATCTACAACTCTATGAGGTGAAAAGAACCTCACGTTAGGGCTAGATTTTGTACCATTACAAAGTCCAAAGTGAAATAAGGGGTTCAACTTGACAAGAGCAACCTGCAGTTTGTAAGAAACAGGTTAATATATCTCCATAATCAATCATTTACATGTTTGAATTCACTTTTGTTAGAGATAAAACTGATTTTAGATTCATAAACTGATTTTGATCATTATTTGACATGTTTGTGTTTTCAAATAGAATTATTTTTTAAATCAAAAGTAGTCTTTAACTTCAAGCTATATGATTTGGAGCTGTTATAAAGAAAAAAACAGTTTCAGCTTCAAATATATTTTTTAATCACTTTACGAGAATGTATTCAAACATAAAATTTTACATTAAACTAAAATAAATTCATGATATATACAAGCCATATTGGAAATTAACTTGAACATTTTACCTCAAGCCGCTTATCTCCAGTGCTAAAGGGCTTCATTAAGGAATACGGTGACCTCTGATTACATCTGAGAATACCATTCTCAATAGTGGCGAGAGAGTAAGGATGTCCTCCAATTAAATACAGGAAATCATTGAAGAAGGATCTCCGATCAATTACACCTTCTGGACTCCCGACGCTAATGACAGCATGAATGACCATGGCATTATACAAATTTAAGAAGAAGGCAAGCTTCTCATTTTCTGATAGTTCAATGATATTAACTCGCTGCAGATCCTGAGTCAGGTTTATATACCTGCAATTAGAAAGAAAAATGGCAAGATAAATAGTGATAACACTAGACATTAATAATCTGATATTAAAGACAAAAGCTAGGAAACTAGAGATGGTGGATGCCATAGGAAGCCACCACAGATGATGGAAAACATCGAAAAATGGACGTTACAAGCTTTAAAGTTAACTCAATGAGTCATGTTGACTCCAAAATGGACCGTAATGTATAATACAAAGGTTTTTCATGTCTCTATAACTATAATATCATTGTAATTTAAGTTGCAGCTGTATCTAACAGCAGTTATCTGCAACATCAAAGATCACAACTTAATTATGATTTAAAACCTTACCATTGACTGTACATTATCGTAGATTAATAGATGAGCTAATCCAAGAACTATTTTGTTATGAAATTAAAAACATTCCTGATGACTGATTGCAGCAGAGTTGAAATTGAGTAGCAAGAATAAGTAAGAAAATGAGAAGGAACACACAGATTATCAAGGTTATGAGCAATTGAACTCTTACGTCCTCGCTGATGTAGCTTTACAAGACATTCTCAACCTTAGAGCATTTGCTCTCTCTACTCACTTGCTAGATTTGATCACAGAAACACCCACAATTCTTATGCTCCCACATAAATATGATGCTAAAACTAAGACATAGGGCTTATTTGGATTTGCTTATTCGAACATATCTATTGGCATAAGCACTTGTATGAAAACATATGACATGTTCATAAGCTGTTTACAGCAGCTTATTTCTATATGCTCTCCTAGATAACTAATGAAAACAATTGTACATAAACAATTTGACTTAATGTTATCTTGTGTAATATAAATAGCGTATTCATAAGCACTTATATGATAAGCTCTTATGCTATAAGCTGCGAATTAAACTGTTTATCCAAACTAGGCTTTCTAAGCAAATACTATCAAGATAACTACTAACGGTTACAATCAATCACTAACTAACATAACACAATCAATCACTAACTAACATAACAAAAAGGATAAGAGAGCTATAACATAGTTTTAACATTAGGCATCTATGTAACTGACCCAATACTAATTTATATGATCCACACTGGTTCGATACATTTCTATTTAAATTATGCCACAATAGAAAGAATTAAATGTAAGAACAAATTGAGCATGTCATACCTACGAAATTCTTCGCTTCGGCTAATGGCAGCATAATCAACATGTTTTCTGTCATCAGAAGCATAAGACTCAAGAATGGCAGACATAATCTTTGTTAGCCTGTCACAAATTAAGGCTGCTGTCTTTGGTTCATTATCATTTACGGCACCGCGAAAATTAAAGCATTTGTGGATAAAGGGTTCATGCTCAATGAAACGATACAAGTGATTTCCATCTTCAAAATCATTTTCCCTACAGAAAAAAGTTGCCGATAAGGAAACTACCAAAAATGTTGTGACACTTTCATTAAGCTCAAAAGCTCCTTTCTTACCCAAAAACATGATGGATGAAGTGCTTCCTGGATAACTCTTTTCCGATTTCAACAGCCTAAGAAATTGTTCACAAATGCAAATAATTATTATAGTGGAACATTAGTACACTGCACTGCAGCCATCATTGGATCAATAAATCACTTCTAATCACATATTCACATTTGATTCAAAGGGAAAAACTTATTAATTAATGATAAAAATAAATTTGTGCATTATCATATTTGTAGACAACATATTTGACCTTCATGTTGAAATAGATGATTTCCGCAAATTTTCAGTATTCTTTCACAATTTCCACAATAGATTTGATCCAAAATCTCCCTCAAAATTGTTTTTTATTCTCTTTTAATTAAATAATAGATTTCCACATATTTTCAATTATCTTTAATTTGTTTTGCGATTTCGTTGACTTAGCACGATTCGGTTTGTTTCGATTTTCCGTCTTTGTGCAATGTGTTTTTGATTTTCCGTCATAATGCGGTATTTACTTGAGTTAGATTGAAATACTAGTTTGATCAAATGCAGATACAATTACCGTTTTAAATTTGAAAACATAAGAAACCATAGACTTATGCACAACTACTTTCCTGTATGAAATAGGGGTAGAATAAATCACATAAACTTTTTTTTTTTTTACTAATGCAAAATGTACACGAAGAATTTTATCTACAGACGCAATCTAAGTGTGTGAGTCTGACCGTGGAAATGCCGTGCCGAACGAGCCAAAGCATGACAAGATTGTGACAAATTACTTCTAAGAAAGGATTGTGATTGTGACAAATAACTTCTAAAAAAGGATTGTGACATATTTAAAACTAATAATTATTGTTTTAGGAAAAAACTAGTAATAATTATTATTATTAAAAAAATATACTAATAAGTGATATTAGCATTTTGTCAAGGGAAAATGATATTAGGATATTGTTTAAAGAATCAAAAGTACTCCATATCTTTTCATATAAAATCTTTTCATATAAAATTGTGTACTTTGTCAAAAAAAATATATATATAAAATTGTGTACTTTTTCCTTCTACTTGACTTAGAACTTTAAGATAAAATTTATTTTTTTTAACTTTCTTAAACGATGTATTTAGGACACTTATTAACATGTCTTTATAATTTTATCATTATTACTATGCATATTACATGCTACCATCGTAATACGCATATATTAAACATAAAAGGAAATTAATTACACAATTAATTACCATAAAAGAAAACTGTTTTTGACTTTTTATCAATTAATTACACAATTTCAATGTATTAACTACTATATAATTTCCTTTTTAATATGTTTATTTAGTTATCCATCTGCTACATCAATTTAATTTTTTTTATCACCTTCGATTTATCTAATATGTTTCTTTCTTCAACTACTAATTCACAAATCATATTTGTGGGATTAAATATGGTGTGCTTATTAAATTTTGCAAATTGTCTAACAAGATTACTGTAAAGATTCATGCCACCTTCAATATTGTTTTGTTACTCTACTCAATAAAAAAATTAATTCTTTTTTTTATACATATAAAACTTTGTTTTTATCGTAAAACAACCCCTCAAGCATCATCAAAGTTGTGGCTGTAAAAGAATTAAAAATCAATATAATAATAATATTATTCATTAATATTTTTATAATAAAACAACCCCTCACGTATCACCAATTAGTTGTTGGGGTTGAAGAATTAAAAAAAAGGTTATTAATTTGTATTTGTATAATAAAACAACCCCTTACGTATCAACAAGTTGTGGGGGTAAACGAACTAAAAAAAATAAAAAAAATTAAAGACTATTCATAGCATAGAAAAGTTCAAAATATGAAAATGATATTTTTCCACGCATATGGTATCAATTTAATGACAATCTTAAAATTTGACCAATTTCGAATTTGTGACAATATAACTTAATCAAATTGAAGTCATTAATAAAATAAAAATATGTTCTTGTCAAAAAAAATCCCCTAAATGTAGCTAGTTGGTAGCTACAAGGATAATTTGTGCAAGAGCCGGAGTTCGAATCTCGGATTCTCCACTTCTCCACACATAATGTTCATTGTATACAATCCTCTGGGGATAGAAGTTAGATAAAATTAACTCCAGCTAAAAAAAATGTTTTAATTTTATATATATAAAAAATTCAATTTATAATATAAAATCTCCCTCATAATCTATGTCCCCTCCCAAGTCCCAACCCCTTCCTTTTTCATAAACAATTGTGATTTGTCGTGGAGCTGTTTTGTACTTGCTAGACCAGACACAATCCCATTCAAGTTCGAGTACTTGAACTTATTTTATATCATTTCGAAGCACAAATATACCTTCCAATACACGAGGTCACGAGCTACATTATCATGCGTATTGTCATTATTACAGTTCATGTTTCTTTGCCACATCCAAAAGCTTCTCCATGCAAAAACATTTTCAATCTTTCTTTCTCACATACTTCATCAAATGGTTAGTCAATCGCCCCTTCTCATCAACTACAAGCCATTAATATTTCTACGTCTCGTTAAGTATTTTTGGATGTCTAGTTCTTAAAATGGTTAGTCAATTCAATAGAAATCAACTTTTATACACCGTCAGTGTAAAACATATTTCACCATCAAGCAACCATAATTCAACATTGTACGATTTTCTAAGAGAACATCTTATAACTTATACGAAAATAATTTAAGTTAGTTTTATATTTTGCTATAGAAATAGCTTTGCTTATAAACACTTATTGTGATAAGGGCTTATGCTTTAAACTACAAAAAAAAAAACTGTTTCTCCAAACTTGCCTAAATATTGGTTTAGCTAAATGGAGTATTGAGGTTTAATAGTGTCTTTGTCTAAATTCGGAGTATTTGACTTTTCAACATTCAATAAATTGAGTCAAACAAAGCATTCAATAAATTCGAAAGGAATACGAGCGAAAATACATAAATACGTAAATTATACGGTATACGAAAACGTACCTCATTACGCGCGCACTTGAAGTGTTGAACAACAACTTCAACAAACTCATTTCCTTCAAAACAATTCTTAACAATTTTCATCCTCCTTATCCGATCCTGAACCAACAATCTCCCCCTTAAAACCCTAACAACTCCAACCATCTCATCCGTCCGATCATCTTCAACATAATCATAACCGTACACCGGCGGCACCGGCGCATTGTTACCGGCGTATTCCTCCACCACCATCTCCGTCAATCTCCGCTCAAATTCACCGCTATTTCGAAGTGAATTCAACGCTACTAATCCTCCTATAAGCTTCTCGTTGAAGAAAATCATCGGCACCGAAACCGTTCCCGTTCTTTCACGTAGCTCTTTCTCTCTTTCACGAAACACGTCGACGTTGATTTCAACGAATTTTAGCTTTTTCTCTTTGAAGAATTTTCTTACCGCGGTACAATCTCTGCAACTTGATCTCGAAAAGAACGTGATTCTTCCTTTCATCTCTTCTTCTTCAGGTTTCGTTTTCACCACGACGCTGAGACCTGAAAGATTGAACTCTGTCACGTTCTCCTCTTCAATCGATTGTCGAAACGAAGAAACTCGTTTCGCAATCGCTGCTGATAAATCATTGCTCCTTTGACGGATGAACGTACCGAAATCCGGCATGGTTCCTCCGGCGACGGAGAAGCTAGTCGGAGATTCGTTGTTTTTGTTGGTTTGATAAGTCTCCGGTGGAACTGGTGTTGGGAGAAGGGAATGAGGAAGATGAATAAACCCTTCGTTTTTGCTATCTACACCTCCTTGTTCATAACTAATTTCGTTGTTTGTAACGGTTTCGTGGCCGTTAGCGTGATTTTCGGGTAAAACGAAATGAAGTGGATTATTTATGGGTTGAAGTTGAACTGTTTGTGTTGGTTTCTCGGGTTCCGTGCCGTTAGCTTCGGGACCCATTACGGCGAAGTGGAAAGTTGGATTATGGGGAGAGAATTAGATTAGGGGTTTATATTAAGGAAGTTTGGGAAAATTTATTAATTAATTTTATAAGAGAAATAAGGATTTTTTTTATTTTATTTTGACGGCAAGAAGGGTTGGTGTTGTGAGCAAGATACTTTTAAATATTTCAATTGGAATATACGAGGTGAAAAGGTCCAATAAAAGAGTAGACAAAGGTTGTCTTTTCGATTTTGTTTTTTGTATTTTGCCTTTTCTTTTTTTATTCATTTTAAGATTCATGTTTCATCCATGTGGCAAATGACAATTCTTTTTATAGTACACGTTCTCTAAAGCCTAAAATCTCACTTGGTCAAATTTGATTTTTGATTGTTAAATTGTTTGTAAGTATATCATCCTCTATGTGAATTAACAATCGTATTTATACACTCACCTTCTCTCTTAAGTCATTTATCAAAGCCCATGTCAGATCATTGACGTCTTCTATAGGGATTAAACCAAACAGTTTCATTGCCATTGTCGATCAACAACCACAACATGTCGTTAGAGCGAATACATCAACATCAATCCTCATTGATGTGCAAGACCACATCCAAAATCGAGAAGTTTTCACTAGTGGTGAAACAGGCCAAACTGACTTATAAGGCTATCTGCCTAACATGCTCATGCCCAGACATATCAAAATCTTTTTTTTTTTTTGTTAACCCCTCAGGTTGGTTTCTAGGGAAAGGGGCATAGTAGTCCAAATTTTTATCGAGATGTAAGTAAATTCTAACGAAGAATTGTTCCCACCAGCCTAGTAATCCGAACTGTTGGATGTTTGTACACTTCCATGAGTTTCATCCTCTTGATCGGCATTTTTGTCATCATCTAATTCTACAAAATAAGAAATTTGGTTGTTAAAAATAAATATATAAACTATAATACCTTCAACATAGTAAAAAGAAGAGAAATGGAAAGTTGGATTATGGGGAGAGAATTAGATTAGGGGTTTATATTAAGGAAGTTTGGGAAAATTAATTAATTAATTTTATAAGAGAAATAAAGAGTTTTTTTTTTTTTTTTGACGGGAAGAAGGGTTGGTGTTGTGAGCAAGATACTTTTAAATATTTCAATTGGAATATACGAGGTGAAAAGGTCCAATAAAAGAGTAGACAAAGGTTGTCTTTTCGATTTTGTTTTTTGTATTTTGCCTTTTCTTTTTTTATTCATTTTAAGATTCATGTTTCATCCACGTGGCAAATGACAATTCTTTTTATAGGAAAAGTACACACGTTCTCTAAAGCCTAAAATCTCACTTGGTCAAATTTGATTGTTAAATTGTTTGTAAGTATATCATCCTCTATGTGAATTAACAATCGTATTTAGACACTCACCTTCTCTCTTAGGTCATTTATCAAAGTCCATGTCGGATCATTGACGTCGTCTATAGGGATCAAACTAAATAGTTTCATTGCCATTGTCGATCAACAACCACATGTTGTTAGAGCGAATACATCAACATCAATCCTCATTGATGTGCATGACCACATCGAAAATCGAGAAGTTTTCACTAGTGGTGAAACAGGCCAAACTGACTTATAAGGGCTATCTGCCTAACATGCTCATACCCAAACATATCAAAATCTTTTTTTTTTGTTAACCCCTCAGGTTGGTTTCTAGGGAAAGGGGCATAGTAGTCCAAATTTTTATCGAGAGGTAAGTAAATTCTAACGAAGAATTGTTCCCACCAGCCTAGTAATTCGAACTGTTGGATGTTTGTACACTTCCATGAGTTTCATCCTCTTAATCGGCATTTTTGTCATCATCTAATTCTACAAAATAAGAAATTTGGTTGTTAAAAATAAATATATAAACTATAATACCTTCAAAAGCATGTAACTAACTACATTTGCACCGTAGAGCTTGAACTGATTCATCTTTCATTGAACTTACATACTTATTCAGAACTCGGGGGAGCCAATATTAAAAGCAAATTCTTATGCCACAACTTTTATTGGAAAACTCAATATATCGCAAGCCATCCTTGCAAGATTATGACTTCTACGAATTCTTTTTTTCCAATAAACCAAGATATCAAATTCCGTCGATTGAGGCATTTGCAACTCATCTAAATAAGTATCAAGTTCAAATTTTCAGTGTTGGTACTTGGTTGACTTTCAAATTCTTCAAATTCTTAATGATAGTTAATTATATTCTAGAAAAATATTAAGTTAATAGTCAGTTATAATAAAAGTTGTCTGATAACTATTTTAAGAAAAGTTGTATTTCTTCACTCATTTTCTTTTAAGAATATTAAACTTGTTCTTGCTAAGAGAACAATTATCTACCCCGCCAGCGATTTGTTTAACAAGGGTCTGAGTGTTTTCTGATTTTTGAACGTGATACTTGAAATGACTTTGGTTCATCTATTTATAGTGGACTTGACCTAGTGGAAAGTGGAATGTCCCGTTTGACGTGGGCTGCCAGCTCCCCCTTATAAGGAGTCATGGATCGGAGTTGTCATAACACTCTATGTGCTTGTCGTTAACCTTCCTTTGATTTGACTCTGTTAACAACCCCACACGTCCACATGTTTTTAGAGGGGACTTGATCAAATACCACGAGCCTTAGGATCCACCTTGGGTATGGGCTTGGAGGATCCGAATTTATGGCGGGCCAAGGTTCTAGGCCCCTTACCGAAGTATACCCTCCTTGTGCTAACTCCGCCAACTTGGCTAGTAGATGGCTGCTATTTATGAGCTTAAATTTATACTGTATGTAAAAAAAATACATTGTTTTGGAACGGCTTTTTCACTTTCAATCACACCCTTAAACAAATTTGCTTATATGAATGTTATATTGTTGATGTCATTCCAAATTAGATAAGAATTTATATTATATTTGCTATATTTTTGGTGTCATTGAAAAAATAAGTATAGTTTTCTATGATATGAAAGTGCAAAATTTTATAAAAACTAATGTCCGTAATTTATAAGCATTAGTGCAATAAAAAAAATATGATAGACACGCACAAAGTGCCCGTATGAATGCTAATATTGATTAAACATATATTTTTTTTATGACATTTCATATTTATAATTTAATTCAACTGCTAATTTTACCAAACTTTGTGTTTTTACCTTATCCACTATAAATTAACATATAAGATAATTATTATATAAATTCATCCACTATAATATAGTTTATCAGCAAACAACTATAATTTTTTTTAGACCAAACTATTCATCATGCTCAATTTGAAAAGAATGTCATGTGTGTCTTGGGCATGCATATCCATTCACTCCAAACTGATAGAATATTATTGTCATTAGTCAATAGTATATTTGTAATTATTTATAATTAAGTTTATTTATGTTTGTCATTATTTATAGGTTTGACTAAACCTATTATTATTGTATATATATGTACCACACAGACATGAATGGGACACAAAATCAATTTCATAACATTACGGTACTATTCCTCTTTCATGGTATCACGACCTTTCCTTCCAGCGTGACCACAAAACCACCGCCGACTGTTTCTTTCCAACACCAGTCCGCTGCCGTTTCCTGTTCTCTCTCAACACCAGTCCGCCGCCGTTGTCTGTTCTCTCTCAACAACAGACCGCCGCCGCCGTCCTCTCTGACCGCCGCCGTCCTCTCTGACTGCCGCCGTTGCTTCCATTATCTGCACTGTTCACGCGAATCCGACCTATTTCTTTGGTCTCCGCGTGATTCCTTACCTGTTGCAACTCAATCGCCAACTGAAAATCTCAATTTCACTTCCGGCTGTTTTTGTTTTGAGTTGCAGATTCTGACCATTTTCCGTTCCGGCCGTTTGATTTGTGATTCACGGTTCTGAATTATTGTGGCTGTGTTGGATTTTGCTTTCAACACTGTTTCGTATTCCTTCTGATCATATTCAGTCGACACGCCGTCACTGCTGTCAACATGTCTTCTACTTCATCCTCCGCCGCTGCCTCGACCTCTGCTACTGTTTTGGCAAAATCCGACTTTCATCCGGCCCTTGCCGTCACCAACATCAAAAACAACATTCCCTTTGTGCTAGAGATGGAGAAGGATCACTACACTATGTGGGCTGAATTGTTTGAGGTTCATGCCCGTGCTCACAAAGTTATCGACCACATCATTCCTCAACCCGGAAAAGAGAAGCCTGATTCCACGGATGCAAATTTTGAAATGTGGACAATTCTTGATTCAACGGTTCTTCAGTGGATTTATTCCACCATATCGTTTGATCTTCTTACCACCATTATGGAAAAAGGATCCACTGCCATGGCTGCCTGGAACCGTTTGGCTGATATATTTGAGGACAATCAAAACTCTCGTGCCGTTGCCCTTGAACAAGATTTTTCATCAACTCGCATGGAGGATTTTCCTAATGTTTCTGCATATTGTCAGCGTCTCAAGCAACTCTCTGATCAATTGAAGAATGTAGGGGCACCAGTCAGCAGTCATCGCTTGGTCCTTCAATTGGTTTCCGGACTATCTGAGCCATACCGTGGGGTTGCCACCTTGATTCGCCAGAGCAACCCCTTGCCATCATTTTTCCAAGCTCGCTCCATGCTCACCTTGGAAGAATCCGGTTTGGCAAAAATGCACAGCACTAGTTCTCCAACTGCATTGCACACTGCTGTTCCACGAGAGCCTGATGATTCCACCCAGCAGCGCTCTAATCGTCGTCAGAACAATCGCTCTGGTTCTGGCCGCAACCGCAACAATCAGACTCGCACAGGAGGGCGTGGACACCGTAGTGGTTCTCGTTCTGATGGTCCCTCATGGACCCCTCAGCCATGGCAGCAGCCCCAGTATCCACCCTGGTCTCCTTGGGGTTGGACCCCATCTGCTTGGAGTGTGCCTCCTTGCCCTTATCCTACTTCTCAGTGGACTCGCCCCACCGGTCCTTCAAGGCAACCAGGCATCCTAGGCCAGCGTCCTCAGGCTCACACTACCACGGCTTCACCAGCTCCCACGGACATTGCAGCTGCTATGCACACCATGTCTCTCACTCCTCCAGACAAAACATGGTACATGGACACTGGAGCTTCATCCCATACTGCGGCATCTCATGGTAATCTCTCGTCTTATTCTAATTTGAGTAATTTAAATCAGAAACTGATTGTTGGCAGTGGTCAAGGTATTCCAATTCAAGGGTCTGGACACACAACCCTACCTACATCTCACAAACACAAAACCTTAAATCTTAACAATGTTTTACACACACCACAAATTATTAAAAATTTGATTTCTGTGCGACAACTCACTACTGACAATAATGTTTCTGTTTCTTTTGATCCATTTGGTTTCTCGGTATTTGACTTTCAGACGGGGATTCCTCTCATGAGATGTAATAGTCTTGGCGATCTATACCCAGTCACCTCTCCTTCTCACTTTGCCGGTCTTGCTTCCAGTCTTTGGCACAGCCGTCTCGGTCATCCTAGTTCTTCCACCTTGCAGTCTCTTCATAGTAATAAGTTCATTAGTAGTGAACATTTCAGTTCAAAAACTATTTGTAATTCCTGCGTGTTTGGTAAACATATTAAGTTGCCCTTTGATTCTTCCAAAAATGTTACTTTATTGCCCTTTGATATTTTACACAGTGATTTGTGGACATCACCGATTTTAAGTACCTCTGGTCATCGGTATTATGTTTTATTTTTGGATGATTATTCTGATTTTTTGTGGACATTCCCTATAAGTAACAAATCTCAAGTTTTTGAAATGTTCACATTACTTTCTAATCAAATTCGCACACAATTTTCCCAAACTGTCAAATGTTTTCAATGTGATAATGGACGTGAATACAATAATACATTTTTTCATAAGTATTGTGCTGATAATGGTCTTGTTTTCCGTTTCTCTTGTCCTCATACTTCATCTCAAAATGGCAAAGCAGAACGTAAAATACGTACCATTAACAACATGATTCGTACTCTTCTCGCTCATTCTTCCGTTCCTCCCTCATTTTGGCATCATGCTCTTCAAATGGCTACTTATCTTCTTAATATCCTTCCCCGCAAGAATTTGTCAAATCACTCTCCCACTCAACTTTTGTATCATCGTGATCCCTCCTACACACATCTTCGCGTTTTTGGTTGTCTTTGTTATCCCCTATTTCCATCCACTACCATTAACAAACTGCAACCACGCTCGACCCCATGTGTCTTCTTAGGGTATCCAACTAATCACAGAGGATACAAATGCTTTGATTTGTCGCACAGAAAGATCATCATCTCCCGACATGTCATATTTGATGAGACACAGTTTCCCTTTGCCCACATGTCTTCCCTACCTCTCACCGCATATGACTGTTTCACAGATGACCTACACCCATATATTATCCATCAGTGGACCAATCCCACCTTGCAATCTCTACCTCACGACCTTCCCAGTACATCACCTCATATACTTGACCCTCCGTCTACCTCACAAGTCGGACCGCATACACCTGAAACATCCCCATCACCTACACCACTAGCTCAGCCTGCACTTCCCACTCGGACTATGGCCACCCGTAGCATGCGGGGTATCTACAAACCTAGAAAGCTATTTAACCTTTCTGTTACTATTGATGATCCGACCATCTCACCTCTTCCAAAAAATCCCAAACTAGCCCTATCTGACCCTAATTGGAAAGCCGCAATGCAGTCTGAATTTAATGCTCTTCTTAGAAATAATACGTGGGATTTGGTTCCACGACCTTGTGATGTTAATATTATTCGTTGTATGTGGATTTTTCGACATAAAAAGAAATCTAATGGCTGTTTTGAGCGTTACAAAGCTCGTCTTGTAGGTGATGGCAGGTCACAGATTGCAGGTGTGGATTGTGATGAGACATTTAGTCCTGTAGTAAAACCGGCGACCATTCGCACTGTTCTCACCATTGCGTTGTCCAAATCCTGGTTTATCCATCAGTTAGATGTCCAGAATGCATTTCTACATGGTGACCTTCATGAGACAGTTTACATGCATCAGCCACTTGGTTTCCGTGATCCTGATCGCCCAGATTATGTGTGTCGCTTGCGAAAATCACTCTATGGTCTGAAGCAAGCGCCTCGTGCCTGGTACCAGCGTTTTGCAGACTTTGTCTCCACCATTGGATTTCAGCATAGCACTTCAGATCACTCCCTTTTCATCTATCGACGTGGCTCTGATTTGGCTTACATCTTGTTATATGTTGATGACATCATTCTCATCACCTCCTCCCATGAGCTTCGAAAATCCATAATGGCACTCCTTGCCTCTGAGTTTGCTATGAAGGATTTGGGTCCACTGAGTTATTTTTTGGGCATTGCCGTGACCAGACATGATGGTGGCCTCTTCCTCAGCCAGAGTACCTATGCTGGTGAAATTATTGCCCGAGCAGGCATGACCTCGTGCAAACCTTCTGCTACTCCAGTTGACACCAAACAGAAGCTTAGTATCTCCGCTGGCACTCCATACGACAATCCCACTTTATATCGGAGTCTTGCAGGAGCCTTGCAGTATCTTACTTTCACCCGTCCTGACATCTCTTATGCTGTTCAGCAGGTGTGTCTTCACATGCATGCCCCTTGCACCGACCACATGTCTGCCCTCAAACGCATCCTGCGTTATGTTCAGGGGACCCTACACTATGGTTTACATCTATATTCATCCCCTGTTGAGAAACTTATTTCTTATACTGATGCTGATTGGGGTGGATGTCCTGACACCCGCCGTTCTACCTCCGGTTATTGTGTGTTTCTTGGTGACAACCTCATTTCCTGGTCTTCCAAGAGACAACCCACACTCTCTCGCTCTAGTGCAGAAGCCGAGTATAGGGGTGTTGCTAATGTGGTATCTGAATCTTGTTGGCTTCGCAATCTTCTTTTGGAACTTCACTTCCCACTCTCTCAGGCTACTTTGGTGTATTGTGATAATGTTAGTGCCATCTACCTTTCTGGTAATCCAGTACAACATCAACGCACTAAACACATTGAGATGGACATTCACTTTGTTCGAGAAAAGGTCGCTCGTGGCCAGGCACGCGTCCTTCATGTTCCTTCTCGTCACCAGATTGCTGACATCTTCACCAAAGGCCTACCTCGTGTTCTTTTTGATGATTTCCGAACCAGTCTAAGCGTTCGTGAGCCTCCCGCTTCGACTGCGGGGGTGTGATAGAATATTATTGTCATTAGTCAATAGTATATTTGTAATTATTTATAATTAAGTTTATTTATGTTTGTCATTATTTATAGGTTTGACTAAACCTATTATTATTGTATATATATGTACCACACAGACATGAATGGGACACAAAATCAATTTCATAACATTACGGTACTATTCCTCTTTCACAAACACGTAATATAAACGGGATGGAACGCGCAAAGGAAAGAAAATGCCTCCTCAAGAGAAAATATCATTGAGGGCTTATTGACCAAAGATGCCATTTTGTGTGTTTCATGCCAATATATATTTATGACAAATACGTCAGCTTATGAAAAGGGTACTAGTAGTATGTTTGTTCTGCATAAGAAAAATACTCCAACAAGTGGTACTCTTTAAGTCACCAGACCCCAACAACTGGAGTAAAAAATTGAGGTATGTTTGTAATTGGTGTTGACAAGATCAATAAGTCAAATGAAGTCACCAGACCCCAACAAGTGGCTTATGTGGAACACACAAACAACCACCCTCGACCTCCTCCTTGTTAACAATTTTGAGGAGCAAACAATCAATTGTATTTTTCAATTTTTTTAAAAATTGGTGGTTAATGTGCCCACTTAATGTTGTGTATTCGGCCACTAAATAGAAATGGGAAAGGTTAACCAGTGTCTCCGGGTACTCTTTAAGATTTTTAAAAGGTACTTCCTCCCCTATATGTAAATAATCATTTGATTAAAAATTGTATCTAAATGTAAACCTTTTTTCAAATTTTTAGATGCATTTATTATTTTTTCCTAAACATACCCCTAATTAATACTATTAACTTATTCTTAAATATTAAAAGTCAAATTTAATACACATAGAAACAAAGGACAATTTGGTAATATTAACACAAAAATTAGACACATTAATTACTTTAACAACTTTTCTTAAGAATGTGAAAATAGCAAAAGGGGTTTACATATAGGGACGTATGGAGTAATATTTTTTGAAATTTATTGTAATTAATGTATTGAAAAATTAAATTTTTGACTTTTTTATGAAATAATTTCTTCTTTTTGAATGCTTAAAGAGTGCCCCGGAAACACTCGTTAACAAGACCCGATGGAAATTCATGAAAGGAGTTTTCTCCACTCTCAATATCCCTATTTATAAGATTTTTTTTTAACTTTTTGCATATGTTAATAAAAATTAGTAGTGTGATTAATGTATATATTTTTGTACGACTATTATTAAATTATCCATTGTGTATAGAAGTATTCAGTATTGTTTTTTCTATTTTATATTTAAAACAAATTTATAGTATTAATAAGAGATGTATTTAAAAACACAATAATAATATATCTAAAAATTTGTAAAGAATCTTATATTTAAGGACAAATGAATGCTTTAAAAGAAAATCTTATAATTAGAGACATCAAGAGTATAAACCTTGTTTCCTAAAAAAAAAAAAAAAAAAGAGTATAAGCCTTGTGAAGTGAAATCATATACATACGAGATGGATTCTGAATGATTTTCTACCCATAGAGATATATTTTTTCATAGCTTAAAAATCTTTTAGTACTTTCAAATGCAGTAATGTTGAATCTCTTGAGGGAGAGTTTTGCCACACATTGTGATTCTACCCGACTCGAAAGATAAATATATGCATTTACGCAGAGAGGATACTTCATTCACACTAAAGAATATAGATATGTAGAACAATTATAATTTATAGATGTTAAGTTATCTTCAAATTTTTTTTTATATACAATAGCATAACTTCTGTAATAGGTAATTTTATTGTTCAATAATGGAGTCGTCATTATTTGATTGCTGATCGATTCATGTGGTTTTATAAAATATTTATCATCATATAATTTTTCCCCCACCGACTAAAATTATGAATCGGTCCATGATTATGTTGCGAAGGTTTCTCTTGACCTCCTAATTGCTCACAATTCCTAAAAACAATGTTGGGTAGCCAGAAGCTCTTTTAAACAAAAAATATCATTAGATTGTTACAATTGAATAGTTTGAGCAATTGTGGGGGGATGAAAAGAGCAAATATTTTATGTTTCAAGATCAAAGTGTCGTCCATAATTCAGTGCTGGTCAAAAGGCCCATGATGAGAAGATCCTTGGATTGCATTGTTATCAGATAATTGTTTTTAGGCACACATAGTTTGCTCTCAGGCACCCCAAACTGACAAAAATACCCATAATGACCGTTAACTATCGTTCATTTATATATAATAGTTAATTGCCATTTCAGGCCTACATATACAGGAACATAGGAGAAAAAACTCCTGCTTTAAACGGTAGATAACTACCGTTCAAGCATATTATGCACATTTTTTGTGAGGGCTCTCTCTCTCTCTCTCTCTCTCTCTCTCTCTCTCTTAAGCAAAAGAGTAAATACATTAAATAAAAAAGAGATATAGAGACTGGGGGAACATTAGACCTGACCCAAGTAAAACTCAAATAGGAATACAACATGATAAAACTACTAGCCTTTCTTCGTTTATTTTTTATTTTTGGTATAAGAGGTTCCAAGTTTTTTATATTATTAAGCTTAAGCAAGGTTGGAAAAGGCACTCAACCCACTTTTAAAAAGAAAGCGGGGGGGTGCTTTGTCATCCGGTTCTAACATTCAAAAAGGTTGTGAGGTTACCAAGCAAGGATAGAGCGGAGGTTATGAAAGTTTTGAATAATTCAGATGTCATGAAATCCTTAAAAAAGAAACTTCAAACATGTCAACAACTAAGGGCACGTGCTATCAAATCAGCTGAGGTGGGAACTATTGGTTCTTATAATGAAGCGACTTCTTCGGCATTGGTGAACAAGGACTGGAAGAACTGGGTGGTCCTTAATTGGAATGAACAGGTAACGTCTGATGATATTAAGGGTTTGGGTAGAGCAATTGGTGTTTCGTTTCAAGAGAATTCCCAAAATATGTTCAAAGTGTTATCTCGGCCTAATAAGGGCTCAAAGGGGTCGGTTGTGGTGTTGGAAGAGGGTGTAGTAGGGGCGGATGGGTTGGGAAGTAGTTGTCGGTGGTGTGGTGTTGGTGTGGGTGTGTGCGTGTGTGTGAGGGTGGTGAAGTTCTTGTCTTGGAATGTGCGGGGGTTAGGAGGGATGGAGAAGAGAAGGGAAGTGCGATTATTGGTAGGGGAGAAGCAACCTTTTATCATTTGTTTGCAAGAAACAAAGCTTATGGTGTGTGATGATTTTTTGTGTTCTTCGTTGTGAGGAAGCTCAAATCATGCTTTCTCTTATCGCCCTTCAGTAGGGGCTTCTGGGGGGTTGTTGACTTTGTGGGATAGTTCAAAGGTGGAAGTGTGGTCCTCAGTTAGCCAAGAACATGTCCTTATTATTCATGGTCGGATCATTTCATCTAATGAAGAGTTGTTTTTATTTAATGTGTATGCTCCATTTGATGTTCGTGGAAAGCAGGAGTTGTGGGTTTCGCTGTCTGCTAGGTTAGCGTATTTGCGTGGGAAAAAAGTTTGTGTGTGGGGGGATTTCAATGTTGTTCGAGGGGTTGATGAAAGATGGTCAACTTGATTTGATGGTGTTTCACCGAATGTTGCACCTTTTAATCTATTTATTGAAGACAGTTTTCTTATGGATTTGCCCTTGTGTGGTCGCCGGTTTACTTGGTTTAAGGGTGATGGTAGGTCTATGAGCAAGATAAATAGGTTTCTGCTATCTGAAGAGTGGTGTCTTACTTGGCCAAACTGTCTGCAGATTGCTCTCCTGCGTGGTGTTTCTGATCATTGTCCGATTCAATTGTCTGTGGATAAGGAGAATTGGGGTCCCCGTCCTTATCGTATGTTAAAGTGCTGGCAAGACATGCCAGGCTAGCATCAATTTGTTTCTGATAAATGGAGATCCCTCAATGTTGAAGGGTGGGGAGGTTTTGTTCTTAAAGAGAAATTTAAGTTGATAAAGTCGGCTCTGAAGGAATGGCATTTGTCTCACTCTTCTAACATTCTGGAAAAGCTCGATTCTCTAAAGGCCAGGCTAACTTGGTTGGATGGTAAAGGGGCGGATGGAGTGTTGTCGTCCGACGAGTTGGAGGAGCTAAACGAAACCACTCATGAGATTCATTCTTTGTCCAGAGTGAATACTAGTATTTGTTAGCAGCAGTCTCGATTGCTTTGGCTCAAAGAAGGTGGCGCTAATTCCAAGTTTTTTCACTCGGTGTTATCTAGTCATCGAAGATGGAATGCTATTGTTTCTTTTGTGGAGAACGGAATTATCGTTGATGGGGTTCAGCCTATTCGTAATGCCGTGTTTACGCATTTCAGCAATCATTTTAAGAAACAACATTCTATTCGGCCAGGTGTGGGAAATCTAAATTTCAAAACTCTTTCGCATTTGGATGGGGGAGGTTTGGTTAAGCCCTTTACAGTAGACGAAGTGAAGGCGTCAGTATGAGATTGTGATAGTTTCAAGAGTCCCGAACCGGATGGTGTGAATTTTGGTTTCATAAAAGAGTTTTGGCTTATTTTGAAGGATGATATTATGAGCTTCATTACAGAGTTCCATCGGAATGACAAATTGGCTAGAGGTATTAATATAACTTTTATAGCTCTTATTCCAAAAGTTGAGAGTCCGCAGAGGTTTTCTGATTTTCGGCCTATTTCTCTGGTGGGATGTTTGTATAAGATTTTAGCAAAGGTCTTAGCGAACTGGTTACGGTTGGTGGTTGGTAAAGTGATATCAGAGACACAAACAACGTTTGTCAAATATAGACAAATTCTGGATGGGGTTCTTATTGCGAATGAGGTGGTGGATGAAGCTCAGGAAATGAAAAAGGAACTTATGCTCTTTAAAGTAGATTTTGGAAAAGCCTACGATTTAGTTGATTGGACCTATTTGGATGAGGTGATGAGGAAGATGGCTTTTTCGGTTTTATGGCGGAAATGGATTAAGGAATGTGTTTCTACAGCAACAGCTTCTATCTTGGTAAATGGCAGCCTTACAAATGAGTTTCCTTTAGAGAGGGGTCTCCGACAAGGTGATCCTCTTTGCCCTTTTTTATTCCTTTTGGCTGCGGAAGGGCTGAATGTATGATGTCCGAGATGGTGAACGCAATCTTATTTGAGGGGTATAAGGTGGGGACGCACAATGCCATGGTGGTGTCTCACCTTCAGTTTGCCGATGATACTTTATTGTTGGGTGTTAAAAGTTGGGAAATTTCTGAGCTTTGCGTGCTGTGTTATTGTTGTTTGAGGCTATGTATGGGTTGAAGGTCAATTTTAATAAAAGTATGCTTGTTGGAGTTAATATATCTGAGTCCTGGTTGGTTGAGGCGGCAAATATTCTACACTGTAAAGTTGGAAGGGTGCCATTCTTGTACTTGGGTCTCTCTATTGGGGGTGATCCTCGTAGGTTAGCGTTTTGGGACTCTTTGATGCATACCACAAAATCTAAACTTTCGGCATGGAAAAGTCGCTTTCTTTCTTTTGGGGGCCGTCTGACTCTTCTAAAATCCGTCCCGACCTCTCTGCCTGTCTACGCTCTTTCTTTCTTCAAAGCTCTGTCAGGTATAATTTCTTAAATTGAATCTTTATTTAAAAAAAAAATTGGGGAGGGAGTGAGGTTCTCAGTAAAATTTATTGGATTGGTTGGAAATCTATTTGTCTTAGTAAGGAGGACATAGGTTTGGGGGTTAGGCTGTTGAGAGAGTTTAATCTATCTCTTTTAGGGAAGTGGTGTTAGTAGATGTTGATTGATATAGGAGGTTTTTGGTATAGGGTGTTGGCTGCTAAGTATGGTGAGGAGGCAGGAAGGTTGGAGGTTGGGGGTCGGAGTGATTCTTATTGGTGGAGGGAGGTAGCGAAGATTAGAGATGGGGTAGGTGAGGAAGGAGAGGGTTGGTTTGCTGGGTCAGTGTCGCGTAAGGTGGGTGATGGAGTGAGCACTGCTTTTTGGTTAGATAGGTGGGTTGGTGATGTTCCTCTCTACCGACGGTTCAACTTAGCTGAGAATAAGTTGGCTAGTGTTGCCTCCATGTTCTCTCTAGGTTGGGAGGAGGGGGGTGGTGCATGGCAGTGGAGGAGGAGGTTGTGGGCATGGGAGGATGAGATGTTAGCGGAGTGTATGATCTTTTTATCTAATGTCTCTTTGCAGCCTAATGTTACAAATATCTGGTAGTGGAACCCTGACTTTGCAGGGGGTTATTCAGTGCGATCAGGCTATGAGATTCTTACTACTCAGGATCACCATGTGCGGGATGACGCACAACATCTTATTTGGCATTCTCAGGTCCCAGTGAAGGTGTCTATTTTAGCTTGGCGTTTGCTTCGTGACAGGTTGCCAACTAAAATAAATCTTCATCGCCGGGGCATTATTACTGCTGCAGACACCTCATGTGTGGCGGGTTGCGGTCATGATGAATCCGCTAATCATCTGTTTCTGCACTGTGATTTTTACAGTGCGATTTGGCATCATGTGCTGTTATGGCTTGGTTTTTTAGGTGTTGATCATCAAAGTGTTGGCGCTCATTTCCTTCACTTCACACATTATCTAGGTGGGTTGAAGAATAGGCGTTCGTTTCTCCAGTTAATTTGGCTTCTTTGTATTTGGCTTATCTGGAAAGATCGTAATAATAGATTTTTTCATAATATCATCACTCCTATAGAGGAGCTAGTTGAAAAGGTTAAGTTCCATTCTTTTTGGTGGTTGCGTGCTAATAATGCCGCATTTGTGTATGGTTGTCAGCAGTGGCAGTCGAACCCGTTGCTTTGTTTGGGTATCGACTAATGCCTACTTTTGTTCTTGTTCCGTACATTGATAGATACTTTGTTTCTTGAGCACTTTCTTTGGCACGCCTTGTGCTAGAGGGGCGTTTGCGGTTTTTGTCAATATATATACCATTTTTTATTCTTCAACAAAAAAAAGCTTCTTTGAAATATAGTAAATGTATAATTTTTTCAAAAATGAATTTGCAGATATATGGGTTGAGATTCTAATGTGAATTTAATTTTTCAGAAAGATGCTTTCGAGTAAGAGATTTAAACAAAATGTGAAATGCAAACGAAATTTTTCCATTCTCATAGCATTATTTAGGATAACATTTCGATCAATAAAAATCTTAATGGAATATTCTAATTTTTAGAATTACCATGTCCATTGAGAATGTACTTGTTTTTTTATTAGTTCAAATTAATAAAAAAATATACAGTGCTGTAAATTAAAGGCTTAATACATCATTTGGTCCCTTAACTTATTTTTGGTTTTCACTTTAGTCCCCTAACTATAAAGTGTCTCAATTTGGTCTCATAAATCTTCTGCCGTTTACTGTTTTGGTCTTCTCCGTTAGTTTTTAACATCAAATGTCTAAGGTGAACTATGTTTAAAGGTGGTCCACCATAGACCTTGTAAGTTCATTTAATTTTAACCATTTGATAGTTTTTTCAAAAAGAGAAACGTTGGATCATACAGGTCTGCTATATCTTACAATGAACTATCAACACCTAATTTTTTTTTCTTATATCTTCATTCATCTCCTTCATCATCACATTCATACTCCATAGTCAATCTTCATATAACCCAGAAAAAAAAAATCAAAAGACAAAATAAAATAAAGTTCTCATCATGAAAATCAAATCATTTTCATCAACAACACATAATAACCAAAATCAAAATCAAAAGATATAACCAGGAAGAACAATCGTCATTATAACCGGCAATTCATCAAACAGATTCAATGAATCTTCTAAAGAACCACAAGAAGTATACATTTGAACTAATTTTGTGAACAAAAACGTATTTTTGTCGAGGCCATTGATTCGGATGTGGGTATGAATTTGTTTTCCTATTGAAAGCGAATATGTGCAGATGCAAGCAGCAATGAGTGAAGAGAAAGTGGTGGCGATGATGGAATACTATTTTGGTCAACGTAATCCAACATGGCGAGAGCTTCGTTTAGTTTGTTTTGACGTGCAAAGTTTTTGATGTCTTTGTAAATGGAAAGTGGGTTTTTGTTGTGAAGTGGTAAAGAACATGGGAGGGCATCTTCTTCTGAAAATGTTTTTTTAAGGTTGTTGTTTTTGTTGTTGTTCTTGTTGGGGGTTTTGAATTTGGGATTTTTTTTCTTTGATGGGTTGTTTTGAATGATCAAGAAGGTTTGAAATTGAAGAGTTTGAAGATTTTGTTGGGTTTGTGCGTTGGAGGGAAATGTTGGGAGAGAGAAGATGGGAGAAGAAGATGAAAAAACAAAAAAGATTAGATGTTATTTGTTTAAGTTTTTTTGGGTTTTATATGAACAATGTTGAAGATTATGAAGATCAAGAGGAAGAACTGGAAAGGAGAAGAACAGAAGGAAAAAAAAATCAGATATGAGTGGTTCACTGTAACATACCATGTACCTGCAATCAAACGGTTATAATCATATTAAAAATATTAGACATTAAAAAACTAACGGAGAGGACCAAAACAGTAAACGGCAGAAGACATATGGGATCAGTTTGAGACACTTTATAGTTAGAGGACCAAAGTGAAAACCAAAAATAAGTTAAGAGACCAAGTGATATATTAAACCTAAATTAAAAGTTAATTATATCCTTGAGGTTAATTTATTACTAATCATTGTTGATACACATGAGATTATAAGAGGATCCATTCCCATGTTATAATAAGCATATCCAAAATTCCAAATGTAAGCAGAAAAGTGGATAGAGTACTCATCTATCGCTGTTATAAAAACGAGTTTAGACCAGCCGGTCAAAATTTTCTAGCAGGGAACCGTGGGATAACCGACCTGAGCTACTCAATTAGATCGTCATGCTATCAAATTGGTGTGAACCAATATGACTTGATCAAACTCAAAGAAAATCATAGAATAGGTATTCTTACAGTTGAAGCAAGTAACGATATTTTTACACTTCGCAACACAGTAACCATGTCTTCCACATTTGAAGCACTTCAACCCCGTACTATTGCACTCAACGGTGTGATGACCTACACTACCACATGTAAAATATATCAAAGGAGTATGAGCGCATCCCCCACATGTTTCCTTCTCACCCGCACCTTTCTGTTGGAACTTTTGCTTCCCTTTATCAGTTGGAACCCCATAAAGCTTAACACGATCCTAATTCTTACCCTTCTTCTCACTAGCAATCTTGTAGTGAGCAGACCTTGCTCGACTATCCTCCTCATAAATCCGGCATTTGTTGACCAGTACAGAAAGTTGAGGAAACTCCTGATAGCTAATGAACTGCTTAATCTCACGACGTAGTCCATTCTCAAATTTCACACACTTAGAAACCTCAGCCCCACTGCATTGTAATGACGACGGAACCTGTACAACTCCTCAAACCTTGCTGCATAATCATCCACTGTCATATTTCTCTGCTTCAGCTCAAGGAACTCAATATCTTTCTTATTGCGAACATCAACGGGAAAGTACTTCCCCAAAAACTCATTTCTGAATACTTCCAAA
This sequence comes from Medicago sativa, assembly GCF_051527215.1. Lineage (NCBI taxonomy): Eukaryota > Viridiplantae > Streptophyta > Magnoliopsida > Fabales > Fabaceae > Medicago > Medicago sativa. Next base: position 27,568,203 of record NC_140756.1, on the reverse strand, counting down.
GTGATCTCGTTGCCTGCAGCCTCAACATCTGGCGAACATTCTCCCACCAATATTCCTCTTCATCCAATATATGAGTCCCGAACAACACCTTATGTGCATCTGTGCATACCATCATTCTGTAAAACTTCTCAGTCCCTTGGAGCCAAATCTCAGCACTCTCAGGATCGAACCTTCCCTTGAAAATAGTCGTGTTGTTCTTATGAAATCTCCCTAGTACATCGAACTCGTTATTCCCCCATGTTGATTCGGTTGTGCTTGCAACACCTCATTCACTTGAGCCATCGTCTGTGCCATTGCCTCTAAGGCAGCATCAATTGCCTAATCATTTCTACTTCCATCCATTCTTATATGCATCACCATTAATCATATAGTTATTGGAGAGTTAGGCATCTATAGTGTTCACACACATGTCGACTAAAAGAACATAACAAAGTTATAAAACCTAGGTTGGATGAACTAACCTGCTCTGATACCAACTATGTAATACCCTAAGACCCCGACTTTTATTTATTAAAGAAAAAATATATATTTTTTTTTGAAGAGACTAAAATGAAATATATTAACACACCACAAGGACCTTCCTAGCACAAGGAGTGCAAAAGGAAGAAACACCCGAGCTCAAACAGGCAACGATGACAGGACAGATTTCAACAGAACCATTACATAGGTGATACAAATGATCAACCTTTCACCATTACATAAACCAAAAATCATAATTAAAATAGAGGAATAGTTCATCGACTTCAATTAAAATAAATTAAGGTCTCATCACCATAACAAAATAAAATAATAGTTTCAAAAAATAACTCCAAGAAGTTTAACAAAGCAACGAAAATACCCCAACCCTGGTGCTACAGAATCAGAGCAATGTGATCGTCTATATAGTTTGTCATAAATAAATAAGTTGGAAGAAAACAGCTAAACGCCACCTTCCAATTACCCTCCTGCTAGAGCTACTCAACCTGATTTTTGTACCCCCGCGAATACAGACTCCACAACACGACAACAAAACAGGGGTGAGAATATATTCAATAAAAATATATTTAGTGCATATAAACAACATTAAATATTAGTAAGATCTCAGCCATCAATATTTATATACATCGTTCACAACATTAACCACTTCAAACATCAACATTCACACATCATTCACAATACTCATTTTCAAACATCAACATTTATTTGCAAGATGCACTTCATTCTTATCACTTATATGCATGTGGTATCAATCTTACTCACCAATTTTGTAAGTCAGACTATGTTATTGAGCATAATCTCTTAACAATGATCTATATGATGTGAAGGGATTTAAGAGGGGTTTTTCAAAATTTTATAATCCTCTTAGCGGAACAAATCTCATTGAAACGGATCTTGATTAAATCATTAATCACAAATCAAATAGAAACAAAACTTTATGATTCATGTGTTTACCTCTTGAAGAGCAGAACCTTTGAAGAAGAAATATTTATGATCACGAGCAAAGCAACGTAGCGATGCCTCTATTCAGTCCACACGAACAGAACTTCTCTGATGACCGGTGCTAGCCAATTTCAACGGAGATTCAAAGAGATTAGGTTTAGAGAGTGGCGGCTAGGTTTCTAACTTTTAGAATTAGGTTAAGTGTTTCAACCAAAAAATTAGTAATGCTTCAACACAAGAGTTCTATTTATAGAACCACTTGTGTGGTCATCAAGCCAATCACTTAAATACATCGTACCTTACGGTGGATCGCGTTTCTCTATTTTTCGTAAATTAAATAATAAAGTCATATTTAATTATTTAATTACTAATAAGTCTTACTTATTTATTTCTCTCATTTATCTGTCATTTGTGTGTGACCCTATAGGTTCTCATAACGTTGGCAATAATATTAAATCACATATTTAATATTATAAACAGTGAGCGGTATCTAGCAACACATCATTGCTACCCAAGTGACGAGAATGTCATGTGATCTGACGAAACCTTTCTGTGATAATGATTATGTGTATAATTACCATTTTGCTCTCATGTCTATATTGAACACGAGGCATAGACCGTGTCATCCTTGTCTAGTTCAATATTGGGCCCGTAGACATTTCTTCTGTTATGTAGGAGGGGCAAATTCCATCTAGGTCACTCATGTCCCTCAGCATGATTCATGGAGTACCCATCAACCAACTTTATAGTCATCCTGTTACGGACAACGTTTGAATGGTGACAAAGTACTCGACTCCAACATCTAGGGTACATAGTGGTTTCAGGTCGAAGGGTGGAATACACCACTATCACTATGAGAATATCTTATGACACTTTTCATAACTTTTACTATGTAGTATTCTCATGGCGGGTCAATCCAATATAAATATTACTCCTAATATTTATATCTATGTGAAAACTTGATAACTCTTTATCCATGATCTGTGAGATGTGATCATCAGTCTACCCACATAATAGTCTCTATGCTTTAATTATATCCCACTTCTCAATAAAGCTTGACTACGGATACTTTAAGAATAGTTTCCTTATGTTTAACGGGGTCTCACAATTAAGTTATACTTAATGTTCCATTAAACAGACTAACTATTCTAGGGACTTTATTACTTTGAAACAAAACAAAATCAATAAAGAAATGCCTTATTATTATATATTCACAATATATACTTATATCAATATCATGATACAAAGCCAAATCCAATCAACATAGATTGGCTATTAGGTCTTACTCCAACAATCTCCCACTAGCACTAAAAGCCAGTCAAATATTAACTCAATATCTATTGGTCAAGTGTTAGCATCAAGCACACTATGGGCAAGATACTCTACTAGCAGATAAGGAACTCTTTCCTATGCTGGTAGGTTATACTTCTTTCAATTTCCACTTTCGATCTTCTATCGAAAAGAAATTGAAGTGTCAAAGTATACATTTGGATCATTGGTGAGATCAAGTTTTCATTGCTCGCAAAATTTAAACCAATTTTACCTCAGACGAGATCAATGGAATCCACAATGCAAGAAACACATGTTTTCACTCAGTTATGAGTTAAACAATCCAAATCATATATATTTGACATCTGTAATAGAAACAACAACTATCTGAAGCTTGTACTTTTACAAATTTCATAGGTTATATCCTAGCATAACATTTATTCCAAATTACGATCTGGATATACTGTACACCGATATGAAAGTCAACATCATTGTAACTCATTTACAATGTTTCTTTCATCTTTGTTCAAGAAACAATCCATAGTCCTATAAGACATCCAAGGATATTCTTGAAGGTATTCTAGTGTCGAACACTATAATCAATTTTGGTACATATTGAAAATAATTTTCTAACCATGTCTTACATGTGTAGATAAATTATTTTGGTGACTAGTATGTCATCCACACAGTCCACCAAACTAATTTCAATGCTCCCACTAATCTCCTTATGTGCACAATATTTCTTTATTAATAAAAGTTTTCATAAAACTTCATTTAATAAAAAAATTCAACTTCGAGAAGTTTTCTAATTCGTAAATGAATTTTATAATACATCTTCCTTTCTAATATCCTTTGGATTAACGAAATCCTACATATATCAAATACATATATAAGGTTATTCCAATTAAGGAATACAACCTCGTTATCCATCTTCTAGAACATGTCTTATACAACAATGAGAATTGCGATCGTTAGATTTAAGCATTACGATGATGGAATGGTTTCGTCATAATATGCATCATGAATTGCATGAAACCTTCTACAATAAATCACATCTTAAAGATATTCATAATACCATCCATGTCAGTTTTCTATAAGAAAACTCACATTCATCTTATGAGTCATACTCATTTGGATGATATAACCAATATCCATATATGGTTTGTGTACATGGATTCTTTAGAAGATCCCATGACATCTATCCACTTCTAAAAAATCAGGCCATTTGCGACCTTCTAGTAAGTCAGGTGCTCATCTTTCATGAGCATCATATCACCATGTTGAGTCATGACAAAATCATGTTTCTCATCCTAGTGTTATGACATATCAGACTCATCTAGATCATGTGCTACTCGAACTACCGATTTACCAACAACCCTTTGTTGAATCAGTTCATGTTCCATTCTTAGATAAACATGTATTTTGTGGTACTTGACTTAATTCAAGTTCTACATCACTCCCACTAGCTCTTGCAAAGCTATACTCCTTGAAAAGGAATACTCCTAGCGACAAACAACTTTTGTCAAGGAAGAAGATGTAGAAATAGTATCCTCTAATTTCCTAAGGGAACCTCCACAAGTATGCATTCATTTAATTTGAAGTTTAGTTTATCTAGTAAACCATATAACCTCAAATTGTCATAAAGTCAAAAATAGGTACTCTTATCTCCATATCTAATACGGTGCCTTTATGATTACTCAATTAGAACTTGTTGTGGGTGAAGAATAACCGTAATTTAATTAATTTCAAGAGTCTTTGATTTATAATCAAACTATTTTAGATCGAGTTATGTCAAACATGAAACATTATAAATAATCATTATACTCATTAATCAAGCATTTACCATCACGACTTACTCGTATAGTTTTTCAAACTTATTCCTTTTACTTCATTGTTAAAATCTTTGAACAATTTCAAAGTTTTCTTGTATCGTGTCAAATACACTTTGCTTATCTACTAAATGATTTAGTAATGTTAGATGAAGTAATAGAAACAATATCTAGCAAATATGTTTAGTTCTCCATATACATCTCATATGTATAAAAACTCAAATAAATTATGTGCCCTTTCACCTTTGTTGGTGACTGGTATACTAATCTATTTTGAAAGGTGGGACTCACATCCTTCAAATGATATAAAATCAAATGAGTCCAATAGTCCATATCCACGGATTTTGGAAATGTGAATCACACCTGTTTGTACTAAACAATAATGCCAATGATATACAAAAGGTTCAAATCTCATTTGATTCTTTTTCATATGTTATAGATCAGATTATCAAGATCATGGAACTCAATTCCATTACTTGATTAGCACACTTGTATAGAAAACATTATTTGGATAATAGGACAACATTTGTCTTTTTATTCAACTACACAATCATTCTCTTGTCAATGCAAGATTTATGATTTGATGCTTCTATTTTATATGGAATTTAATAACAATTATTTGGTTCCATATCAAGTTAAATTTAAGTACAAGCATTAGTTCCTATGTCAATGAAACAATTTGTTTCATTCTAGACGTAAGTGGACTTCACTTATAGTTAATGTCCCGCTTCTTTAAAACTCTCTATATATATTTCAACAAATATGAGATTAATCATCAAGTATCATATACTTATGATGCAGAAGTAGAAATTTAACTTTCTATAACTATATGAGCAAATAAGAAGTCTTACTTCTATTTTAACTTTTAACAACTTTTCTCATTCTTAAGAACAATTCTTAATTTTGTACCAATTTAGAAACTCCTTTCTGAAGATTTTATTCTTCATAAGAACATTTAACAGTATAATAAAAAAATGTATATGCCGAAGAAATTCTAAATATAGAAAATAAATAAAATAAATGTATCATGATTGAAAAACATATTTAATTAGGTCTTTAATTAAATATGCTCCCACTATTTTACTCAAAACATATGACCTTCAACATTTGAATCGGAAAATCTCATTGGAAGATTTTCTAGTGGGTTGAAATCCATATTTCACCTTGCTTTAAGTCAATGGGGGCTGTACTCAAAACTCAGTTATTTAGGTAGGAACTCCTTCCAATTGTATCTCATACAACTTTCAAATCATTTGAGTGAATAACTCCTTACTCTATTCTATCATATAGATGTTCCCAAACATTGCTTCTAAATTTATTTTAATCTTATTAAAATTAATTTAGTTAAGTTAAACCCAAAAGAATAACACTTGGGTAAATTGGATTACCGCACCGCAACTTACTAATATAGAATATGCGCTTCACGGAGGCAAAACCCACATATTCGATATTAGTCTTGAAGGGTGTTAAACTTTTGGAAAGCATTAAACTTAATATTTCATTTGAAGCAAATATATATATATATATATATATATATATATATATTTTAATCTTATTAAAATAATCTAGTTAAGTTAGATCCAAAAATAACAATCGGTAATTAGAATTACCGTACCACAACTTACTAGTATAGAAAGTGCACCTCGCGGAGACGAAACCTGCACATTTCGATATTAGTCTTGAAGTGTGTTATACTTTGGAAAACAATTTACTTCATATTCTATTTGAAGGGTTTTTATTTAGTTTAATCTTATTGACATGTATATCTCATACACGAGTCTTTAAAGATGCATGACATTCCTGCTCATAGAAAGCAAGTATATAAAACATACATGCTAACATACATCTAAAACATGTTAAGCATACATCACATACATGAGCTAAATAAGCATACATTTCATGCATCACATACATAAAATAAATTAGGTAGTATGGTTATGACCTCCTAATCCGTAAGAATTAAATAAACTACTTTATTACAATTCTTTGACCCACGAGCAAACTTTACAAGCTCTCCAATTGGAATCATCATTTGGCGTCATCTTCTCTTCAACTTGAGCAATTACATTATTTAACACTTAAATAAAATAATTAAAATAAACCACGACATGCAGGTCGTATTTAAATAAAATAAATCACGACACGCTGGCCATATTTAAATGAAATAAATCACGACACGCAGGTCGTATTTAACTAAACGCCAAAATTCTAAGGTCATAATCATGTACCATGCATTTTAATTAATTAAGAAAAATAATAATAAACTATTTTGTTATTATTTATCATCTATTAATTAAATAATTAAAGTGAAAGATATATAACGTTGTACGGAAATCGCAAAGCCTAAAGTCATTCAAAATATTTTGCTTTATTTATCTTATAACAATTTTGTAGCAAAATTTAGTTACTATGACTAACAAGGCAAGACCATTAAGCGGCACAATTCAACCGAACTGATTTTGCTCTTATTATGTAAAGCCAATCTCTGAAAATATCATATATTAAAATTTGGCAATATATTTCCCTCACATATATACTTTACTACGAGACCTTAGTGTTCACATTTGAGACCCAATTATAACAAAAAACATAGTTCTTCAATGCTGACAAGGGGGAACAACCGTGCACCCCTAGAGCACGACCGTGCTCGTGCCCAGGATGGAAAAGGGAATTTAGGCAGAGAAGGCAACATTCATGCTGCCCATGTGCACGACCGTGCGCCCCCTATCAGGTTTTACATAAATCACAGTTTTTCTACGATTTCAGTCGTAGGAGCCTTTTCGAGCTCCATTTTCGACCCCAAACTCACCCAATTTGTCCCTAAACATCACCCTAAGGTTACCCTAGCATTTAAACATTTTTTTTACACAATCCACCTATTTACAAAAAATTCTAATATGTTTAATTTTCTAATCAAAACAACTAATTAACTTCAATCTTCCTCTTACAACCTATACTCACCAACACCTCTCCTCAACACCATTCATCACCAATTCTCTATACATATTTTCTATGATAACATCATAACACCATAAGGTTCATATCAACTCTAAATTTTAGAATCAATAGGCACAACAAGACGAGGGTTCGAGAACCCTCTTCTCCCCTTTTTAATATTAAAACTCAAAGATGAAGAATTTCCCACCCTTACCTCGAATTCTTCAAAGATTGCAGTTTTGGCTTGATTCCTTGGCTAATGCTCTTCTCTCTTTCTCCTAAGTTTTCCCTTTCTTTTTTTTTTTTTTTTTTTTTTTTTTTTTTTTTTGTGTTCTGACTTCCTATTCTTCTTTTATAAGAAATTAGGTTACCTATTATTATTATTATTATTATTATTATTATTATTATTATTATTATTATTATTATTATTATTATTATTATTATTATTATTTTCCTCCCCTTCACTTATCACAATTTACTCCTTTCTCCACCACTTATTTTATTATTTATGTTTCTCACCTCCCACCTCTAATATTTATTATATTACTCCTCTTCCTATTATTATAATGCCTTAAAATCACTGAAATTCTACATTTTCTCAATAATGGCCTTTTACTTCAAGTAAGGTGCCTCATCGCCATAAGAAATAATAGGAAGCGTAATTTAATTTTATTAAATTAAATAAATGGAAAAATTGGGGTGTTACAGTTTGTAAACAATGTCCAAGGCCTTGTCGCAACATGATGTTGTAAATGCTGAGGGCCAAATGGTCAAACTAAAACATCATTTATTAATTTTTATCGTAACAAAGTATGATGTGTGACACATTAAATGAATATATGGTCAGCCCAAGTTGATCTCACACAAATATTACCACGTTAGAGACTAATTTATCTATGAAAATAATATATGTAAAAGATTAAATTGTCATTGTTGAGAAATATGCCTCTAAGGTAACCTGAATTTTTTAAACAAGTTAATTCATTAGGAACCGACACTGATGTGAGATCAATGTGAATTTCAACATGTCTTGTTGATGTGTAATATAATTGCCGCTAATGACAAAATTTAATTAAGAATTTATTTTAAACGACATTTTCAATTTTAATGATGTATTTGTCAATTCACAAAACCGGGACTATTTTGAGCGACACTTACAATTTCGAATATCAGTCGACTTAATTACTTAATATTTAAATCAAGTTATTGTTAAATGTTGGTTGTTAACATTGTTGTTGTTGGGTGGACATGTTTTCCTTACCATTGACATGACTAGGAAGGCGAAATAATATCAAAGAAACAAGATAAAGTATATGAGAGATTATTTTGGTGAGTGAACTCTTAGGTTTTCTGGTTGTTTTCTGTTTTGTTTCATTTTTGGGGTTGCTGGCCTTCTCTAGTTTTCATATCGGAAAGAACCAGCTTTTATACAGACCTTTATTGGTGCCTTCATATATATATATATATATATATATATATATATATATATATATATATATATATATATATATATATATATATATATGAGTCAAGATCCGTTGACACTAGGTGTCATCGAATTCATTGACACCAAATCACAACCGTCTATTTTTTTAATCCAATGGCTAACATTTATCCACTTAAAATCTCACGTGAGTGGTTTTTTTTTTTTTTTCTTTCTATTGCCCAATATATTTTTCTTCTTTCTTTCGCCAAATCCCTAGGTTGTTCATATGTGTTTGTTTCTCACCCATCATTGAAAACCTTGTACCGATTGATCTGGGGCTACATTTTTCTCCCAATTCTCAGCTACATCCACTCATCAATATTCTTTCTACGCTAATTATTCAAATAACATGAGTTTCCTCTTAGATTAATTCCTCATATTTATTGATTAAATTTATGAAATCAATAACAATTGGATGAAGGTAGGAAATCGATGGGTATTATTCTCGGATTTGCATCCTTTTGTGCAATTTTAGGTGAGAAAAAGAAATTGCATAATATAAAATAAAAAATTGTGGGCTTGTTAAAATGAAAAACTATGTAAATTAAATCGAATTGTCTCCAGTTTTTGGTGTACAGAAATCAAGAGTTGTTGCCTTTGCTTGGGTATGGATAAGGAAAAAGCCGCGTAGTTCATAACTGTGAGAAGACATATTTCCATCATTGTACACATATACTTTGTTCAGCAAGATTGAAAAGGAACAAAGATAAAACACTGCACACGTTACTGCGAGAAAGCCCATGTGAGTTGATTTAGTAAACAATTATTTGCCTTTATGATTTTAAAAAATAGACGGCTGAGATTTGGTGTCAACGGATCCTGACTATTTATATATATGATGCTATTCAAAATAAATATGAGAAACTATTATGTAACTTAAAAACTTTGCATTAGTGGCTAGTGTTTAACCTTTTGAGTTGTTAATTACAAGCATCATATGTGAAAATTGTAAAATTATTTTATATATCAACCCGCAATAGATTTATGTGTTCTTGTTTGTCAATAATTATGAATATATATATATATATATATATATATATATATATATATATATATATATATATATATATATATATATGGGAACCCCTAATATGGACCCTAAAAATAAAGGTCCACCAATGGACCCCTTCAAATGACCTCCTATAACCAGTTACCAAATTTAGTTTTTAATTTTTACTTTTTTTATCAAGTGGCCTCCACTGTTGGTTCTTCAACTATGCACCTCTCATTGCAGCCTCACCCAAAATCGCCATGGTCACAATGATACGCACACCTTGAGAAGCTTGTGGATCCAACAGGAGAGAATATTTCCAATGCAAGGGCTGCAATTCGATTCGATATGCGAGGTTGTGTTTGAGTGTGTATTTAATTTCAAGTTTATCAGGGTGGTTCTAATGGAAATTAGTAACTTAACCACCGAACTCATTTTTCTCAACTGTCGTTAAAATTAAAATAACAAAATACTGTTTTGTTGAGTAAATTTTTTTTTTGTTTGTCATGAAGCCAAGAGATGGTGGAAAAAAAAAATAATAGGCCTGGCATATACGATGTAAATGTTGCAAAAATCTCAACATCCATGGCAAATTTATGTACAAAATGATGAGCCCAGTAGATCTGTATAAAGAGACTTCGATGGTTATTTCCACTACTTGATTCAACCAAAACTCACAAACTTAGGGGAGGTTTAACAACAGTCACAGAAGCTTGAACATGAAAACCGCAAATCCAGGATATAGAATGAACATATGATAAGATTGGTACCATTTAGTATTCACACAGAAAACTATTAACCAAGTTTGAGGGCAACCGGTAATGGGAGGTCATTTACATAGGTCCACCAATGGACCCTTGTTTTTGAGGTGCATACTAGGGGCTCCCTATATGGGAACCCCTAATATATATATGTGTGTGTGTGTGTGTGTCAAAAAAATGAATATATATATATATATATATATATATATATATATATATATATATATATATATATATATATATATATATATATATATATATATTCTTCTGAAAAAATTATGAATATATTTTCTTTAATTCAAAAATTGATTGTTTGATGGAATGAGTGAGACGACTCTACTAAGACTGTTGGATCATGAGAAAAATTTAAACATTGAGAAAACATCCTATTAGACTAAAAGCCACATAAATGATTTAAATATCAAATGTTCATACAAAATCTTAAGGCACTATGTATACATGGCTCTCTACGTTCATATGTTTTCCCCGCAAACATTAGTTTTCTCATCCACAGAAAATTGCATTATCGCTGGCTCACATGCATCAATGAAATATGTTGTCGCACCACTGTTGTCAAAAAGACTTTTGATACAATGAATCGGTCACTTTTTTTGTGTCAAATCATTCATTATTTCATTTTGGCAATATCCTAATCAATGGAGATCATCATAACAGACTAGGGGCAACCACAAGAGTGATTTGGACAATATATATTCACTCAAAACTTTAAAATCTCTGTAAATAAATTTTTGTTGAACATCTTTTTTTCATACAATGTGAGACTCTTACTCACACTTAAAAATAAGCAAAAACATATTATCATACAAAATTATACTTACAATTTCTAATAGACATTGAAATATTTGATAAACAATTCAAAAAATACAAAAATTCTAAATGTTAAACATATGTAAGATTTTTTTTAAGTGCAAAGTTTTTAGTTGGATTTTTTTGTTGTAAAACATTGAAAAACTTATAGATATTGTTTCCAAATTAGATTGAACTTGTATGTAGAAGATACATAAGGGGGTTATGAAATTTCCTAGATTGATGTACTCCCTCCGGTCCTAAATATAAGTAAATTTGACTTTTTAGATTCATTCAATTAATGATGTATGTGGTCCATAATATGAACCACATACATTATTCATTGAATGAACCTAAAAAGTTAAATTTGCTTATATTTAGGACCGGAGGGAGTATTATTTACGTGAATGTGCTTGCACTATAAAGTTACAATTAAATGGATCGAGCATGTTCAAATTATTGTAACATTAAAGCTATTAAATCATGTATCAATATTAAATATCATTCCTACTGTCAAATGACAAGTTTGTAGCAATTACCCAATTAATGATGATGTTGTTCTTTTGCTGACTCAAAATTTAGTCATAAATTCAGTCATATTATGAGCGAAAAAGACCTAAGCTGTAGGGTAACTTAGGACGCCTACTAGTGACTAAAGACTAATATGAAGTATTAGCAACGAAAACAAAGATGAATCTATTGTCCAATCTTTAAATTTTTTTTTGAGCAACATGTCTTTTCTTTTCTTCTAAAATTCTTTATTTTTTTTAAAACATGTAAAAAATATAGAACCTACGTGACCAAATGACATCTCTAAAAAAAAAGTGACCAAATGACTCATTAATTGAGTACAAACATAATAAGATCGAACATTTAATTCTCACTACATACCAAATCAGAACTTTAATCAACAAATAAGATCAATAATTCTCAAACGAAGATACAAGAATAACAATAACACAAAAACTTTTGTAGCGGCCACCATAAAGTTTTTGTAAGTACTTTTGAAATTATAGCACATGAACTTGCAAACTAATCCATTCTTATTTTATCACAAAAGCAAAGCAAAATCATTCGTTGAATTATTTATTATTGATACCTCCAGTTTCCTCTGCAGTCAAACCCGAAGGAGAACATATTTCTACAATATAATCATCAGCTATCATTTGATTTTCTCGACATTTAAGAGAGCAAAATGCAGAAAAGTCGCTGCAATATTAAAATTAGAGCAATGCTATATCTCTAGAAAAATAACATCAAGAATTCTTCAAGAATAAAGAATAGCCAATCACAATGCACTATTTGCCACAATTCAAGGAGGTGTGGCTGAAAAATAGGAAGTTGACAAATAAATCATCCAATTAAAATTTGCCAACTATTTCTTGAAAAATTCTTGAAGCTATTTTTCTTGAGAAGTAGCATTTTCCTTAAAATTAATGAGTCAGTTGGCATACATGCATATAAGAAGTTTATAAACACCACTCATCAATATGATTGTGCGTGTGTTTGTATATAATCAAGTTGAAGACAACTATATATATATATACACACACACACACAATTGATATAAAAAACAGTTAATCTTGTAATCTAGTGATTGTTGTGGCCCTAAAATATTATCATGGAATGATATACAAATGTTATATGGCAATAAAAAGTTTGATAAATTTTTAATTAATAGATAACTATATATAAGGTTGAAATATTTTAAACTTAATATATATGTTATTTCATGAAAAATAGATAGTTTTCAAGTAGGAAATTTTTGCGATGAAGATACACGAGTGACTCACAATATTGCTTATAAATGATACTAGATTAAGTATTAATATATGGTTCACTCGTGTATGACCATAAAATACGTGATTGGAAGCATTAATTAAAAAATATGATTTTATATTATAAAAAAATAACTCAGAAAAATTAATTCCAAAACAATTCAGATCTAAAATGGCTTAACACATGCAACTCTTATCTAGAGTCCATTCAAGAAGTGCTAGGACAAGCTTTTGAGATAGATAGACAATGAAGTTTGTCTCTTAAATCTTTTGCTCTAAAGTGATTGATTACATAACAGAAAATATGAGAGATGTGGTTTTAGAATATGTATGATTAATTGTATAAATATTATTGTTATTATGTACATATAAATCGAATTTCCTCGCATTAGTTTTTGTTGGAGGGTTCGTTGGCGTTACATCATATGATTAGGTGGGCGAGGACATGTTAGACGCACAAAAAATGATAAGACTCTTAAATTTTCTAAAAAAAATAATTATATAAAAATTTATAAAATGTTTTACATATCACCCTCCAAAAATTTTCAATTTACTAGTCATTGATTATCTCAGATGATTTATCTTGATAATGGATACTTGGATTTGAATCACTGAAGTGAAAGAAAAAAAATGACGTAGTTAGTGTAAGTAATAGCTTTCTAGTATGGTAAAGATCACAATATATACAAAATTTGAATTAAAAAAAGATCATATTTAGAACGTATTAGGATCTTATTCCAACACCTGTAATTTATTGAACGTATGATTTGATTATTTCACAAAATTTGAATTTATAGAAATCCACAGTTTTTTGTATGGTAGAGATTAATTGATGTTTTACATGAAGGTAATTTTGGTGATGAGAATTTAACTTAGGATGGTTTTCATAACTAAAATATGTGATGATGATTTACAGAAATTCCCAAGTAGAACTTTCAGCCAATTTTTTGTGTGTGAAGATTTGATAATAATTATAATACTGGAATAGGTATTGTTGGAGAAGGATCTAATGATAATTACTAGTTTTTTTTTTTTTTGGTTACAAAGATAAATACTGGTTGTTTCTTTGGTGATTCAAAATACACAAAAAAAAAATAAAAAATACAAATCTAATGCTTTGTTGGAGAATTTGAAAATTTTGCTCTAATTAATATTCATCATTTATGCCTTTGATATTGGTGTTCACTTTTCACTTCACCTTCTAGATATATGCATGACTAATGATGTAAATCTATGAAATGTGGGAAGAATAAAGAGAAGAGAAACAATACATACCCATACATAAACCTATCCATTTCGATCTTCTTCTTGCACCAGCGGCAAGCTTGTAGGAATCCCCCTAGCAATGTTGATGATGACCTTTTGGTTGGAGAATCTAAGGCGGGCAAACCCAGTGAGAATAATCGTTGACCTAGTGGCGCCTTAACAAAGTTTGAGGTTGGTTTTTCAACGATTCTTTGATCATTAGTATTCACATCAGTAGCATTTTCATCTGAAGATAGACCATCGAGGCAAATGATTGATTGTGACTTATATAAACGACGACGTTTGAGACCAGTCTCCATTAGAGTTAAATGTTGAAGGTAGATCGTGAGGAGTTCTCAATGAATGAGAAGTTAGGTGTTTGTGATGATAAATCTATATGTTTTCAACTAGTATTTATAAACTCAAATGATTCCATTTAATTTTAGATTTTCAATAAATATTATCATTAATGACTGTTTGACCTACATGGTACATATGATCTTTTTTTTTTTTTTTTTGTGAACCAGGTATCTTCCACGCGCGTAAATGTGGAGACTAATCACTCGAGTCTTGTGGAACCCAAATGGGCAGTAAACTCTCCGTAAGAGTTTTAACAATGTTGCTTGCCCAATGATGGATTCAAACCCAGGACCTTGGTTAAGTAAGAAGAGACCCGTTTCATCTCATCTAAACGCTCTTGGGGTACACTAGATATTTAATATTGTAAAACTTTTAAAATTTATTTTTCATTTCAATATTAATATGCATTTAGTTTTTACGAAGTAAAATTAAATATTATTATATTTAATTATATTTAATAGTAATAATTAACTTCCTTTTAATTTTTCAAAAAAAATTCCTTTTATAAATTATAATTAGTTTAAGTTCTTAAATATGTGTGTATTAAATTTTAAAAGAATTATAAGAATGTGCATGAACCAAATTAAACAAAAAAACATAAATATAATAATATTATAAAACCTCTATTTTTTTTGTTACCCCATCTTCTTTTGAGGAAAATATTAATAATATTATTTTCTTTAATGAGTCCATATTAAATTTTAAAAGAATAATAAGTTTGTGCGTGAACCAAATTAAAAAAAGAATATCATACTATTATACTATATTCATTCACAAAAAACATAATAATAATAATAGAATTAATAATAATAATAATAATAATATGGCATATGAGAAGGTGTATTTGCTTAAATGAGAACATATTAAATTTTAAAAGAATAATAAGCTTGTGCATGAACCAAATGTAGGATTATTAATATAGATTCAAAATTTTAATAGAGGATAATACGAACAAATTGAGATAATACTTTCTTCGATCTTTTCTATATGAAAAAATGAGTCAAGAAAAATTAATGTATTTGGTCTTTATTATAAACCAAATGCATAAATTTGATTAACCGATTAGTCTCTTATAAAAAGAACCAAATAGATTATGATTCAAAACATAAAGATTATTAATATAAAATACAAAAACATATTTTAATTCAAACGATTTAAACTAATAATTTTTTATTAAAAAATTGAAAAATGTATTGTTGCAACAAATCCTTTATTTTTTTATAAATAAATCTAAGCATTTAATTCTATCTACGTTTTTCTTGTAACATCATATAAACTAGCGCCCAAACGGATACGGTGTGTTAACGTATGTATGTACTTGATTATGTTTCTTTGTATAAATTAATACTCACTCCGTCCCAAATTATACGTTGCTTTGAAAAAAAAATTGTCTCAAATTATAAGTCGCTTTACATTACAAATGAAGGATTAATATTAATTTTTCTGTTATACTCATAACTATTTATTACTCAATCTTCTTTCAGTTATTTAATTTATCTTTTTCGTATCATTTATTAAAGACATTTTTTGTTAAACAACTCGTAACATGTCTTTTTCATACGAAATTAATTACTTTTCTTAATACATGTAAAATGACATAAACGACTTATAATTTAGGATAGACGTATATAATAAGTCATATACAAATATAACGAAAGTTTGATATAACCCAACCCAACCACTCAAATATGCATTTCATTTAATTACCTTCAAGGAAAAGTATTCATATATTCATTTCAAATATATAGACGTAAAAATGTTTATTCTAAATGTGATTTATTGACTCATATCTCTTTCAATTTATACTCTCTGGGTTTGTATCCTTTAATTTTTTTTCTCGTCTATTCACTTTTTCCAATGTGTTAAAGTATTCATATACTTAACTATGTTTTTTTTTTATAAATAATAATAATATCCTCTTGTCATTCATATATCTTCATCCTATCATTTAAACATATACTTTTGACATAGTTACTTTTGACATTGTTCCCATGATACTTTATCATTTATATATCTTCATCCTATCATTTCTAGGCCTTTATCCTTCATCATGTGTTTGTTTTCCTTTTCTTTTTAAGAATGTTTTTTTTACTTTATATGCACCTTATATTCAAATTTTTAATTATCTAATTCCTCCTTTCTCAAATTTTCTCTCTCGCTCAAGAAAATTAAATATTATGACACCATTCAATTTTGTTAAGACCATCCACAACAGAGAATTGAGTGTTTAAATAGGTCCAATCTAACACCAATTTTACGGCAATACTTAATAAACACCAATTTTCTCCAATCTAACACTTCAAAATAAATTATTAAACATGTCTCACAAATAATTATATATAATTACATTTCAACAAAATTGATTTATTTTATTAAGATTTATTAAATGAGACCCGCAAAAAATAGAGAGAGAGAGAGAGAGAGAGAGAGAGAGAGAGAGAGAGAGAGAGAGAGAGAGAGAGAGAGAGTACTTCCATAACCACCCTTATCCATAGGCACCCATATATTATTCTTCACAATGGGCGTGCCTATTTAATGTAGTTCTAAATAGGTGAAGTACCCACCATTATGGATGGTCTAAGTTTCGATGGAAACAATGAATAAACCCCTGTCTCAACCTCTGGCGCAGCTTTCTCCCTTCCATCATCTTGTGTAACTTCCAAAAAAGTCTGAGTTTAGACCGTCGGAGGAAGATGACCTTCATGGTCATATATTTTCTGACCATTTTTCTTACTCACATGCCCATCTACCCACATTTTTTTAGTACGTTAAAATTTTAGAGCAATTTTGGTTTTGACATAAATTATTTATTTCATAGGCACGTAGACGTAGACTATAACATATACCTAGTCCTTCACCTCAAACTAGTATGAAACCTATGTCAAGCACGGGAAATTAACATACTTATTAAAAAATATTATTTTAAATTGAATTGAAAGTTAATTTTCTCAGTTACACTTAATTGTACCATCACCCTCTCCACCTAAAATTCAAATCAATTGTTACTAATGCAACCACTATTTCGTGGTGGTGTGATCGTTCCTCAAGGCTATGTCACCATCAAACCTAAATTGGGTTGCATAACACCTTATAAAGCTACGAAGATGCCTCATCGCCAACAATATCATTTTTTGCTCTAGTGGCTATCTAAATGTGTCTATGCTTGTTGGCTAGGTCACAATATATTTTTGTGTGATCACAAATCGGGCCAGTGTTCGTTCATGTTTATAGGTGTAGTTTGTTTCATATACGAGTTCATTATTATTCTTCTCCCATCTTGGGGTTACTTGCTACACTTCTGCTCTCTCATCTGATTTGATTTACCCCTTTTCTGATCTGACTTTTATTTGTGTTGAGAAACTGAGTTTTGGTTAATTATGATGACTTCATAACATGTAATTAAGGTTTTAGAGTAAAGCATCTCTGTCTCTGTAGCTCATGCCACCATCTTTAGTTAGTTTTTTTTTTTTTTTATTTTTTTTTTTTTTTTTTTATTTTGTTGGGATTGCAAGCTTCATGACTTGTACAATTATGTCGTGTTGTTATTTTGTTGTTCAGTTCGTTGTTGCGATTGTTGGGTTCCTTCCTTCATATTGACTTCAGACTCTTTGCCTCTAAAAGACTTTGGTTTCACTCTATGTATTTTTTTTCCCGACTCATTTGATGGTCGTTGATGCTTGTTGTTGTCTTTTTCCTAACCGTGAGTTGTTGGTTAGCGGGTCTGTTTCAATGTTGGTGGACGGGTTCATTCGATAATTTTAAAGATTTAGGTATAGTTTTTTTTGGGTTTGTCTCTAGTTTATTGATTGCGAACTTTAACAAGCCAAATTTTTCGCAATCCAGTTTCACGTCTGTATACGATTTTTTTTTAATCCTTCCTTCATATTACAGTTAATACCAAAGACTTAAGACTAATTAACTATTTTTAATATAAAATTATAATTATAGTATATATTTTGTTGGTGTAAATCCTCCGTACGCAATTGCTGAGAATAATCTCTCGAGCTTTGTGGGGCCCAAATGAGCGGAAAACTTTCCTTAATAGTTTTAACATTGTTGCATGCCCAAAGGTTGAATTCTCCGAGTACCTTGGTTAAGCTAGAATATATAATGTGCAAGAGTGGTCATAATAACCATATTTGAGGAGGTAATTCTCTAACAATTAACTATAGTGCAGTAGTTAGTCGCAAAGTTGTAGCCGTGCTTGTTTTATCCTTGAGGCGGCATATTTGATAGTCTGTCTTGCACAATTTCGGATAGTGTCACAAAACGTCTTAATTAGTAACAACTTTGGTAGATGAAAATTCCTTTTCAAAATAGATTTTGAAAATCCAAATATAACAATTAGAAAATCCAAAAACCAACAATTTTAAGACGGTTCAAATTCCAACAATTTTAAAACATTTCGTTATGCTAAGTCTACCAAATAAATTACTTATTGAGGTTTTGTTGTCCCTAATTACAACAAGGATAAATAAGGCTATATATATATATATATATATATATATATATATATATATATATATATATATATACACACACATATATACATATATATACATATATACATATTTAGACTGAAACGATGAAGTGCTTGTTGTTGTAAACAACATTAAGAAATTCACATACGCAGCTCTGAATTTGATTGAAATTTATTGTGAATAAGAACTCCAACGGTACCTAATTAAAATTATCATTGATAATGATAAAATTGACAAGTTTGTTACAAAACATAAGAAAAGGTTTGGACCGAAAAAGAAAACAATGTGAGGTTGTTATTTTTTGTTGTTGTTGAAGTCTAAAGTTTTTTTGGATGAAACTTAATGTCACATACTTACGTGATGTTTTTCATATCAGTACCATGAAATGCTTGTAATATCCCGCCTGACAGTATCGGTATATTACCCGTTGACCGTGTCAGATGAATTTAATTCATGGAAAGTAAGTTATTGGAAATATTTTATGAGATGTCAGCTTTTACAGGGAAAGTATCAGAGTCGTTTTAAACACGTTCAAGGCAAGGGCAAAATGGTAAGTTCACGAGGAAAGGATATTTATTTGGAATTGGCCCAAAATATCTCACTTTCTCCTTTCCTTTCTCACTCTAGGTTTTTGGGAAAGACTTCTCTCCTCCTTCTCTCTACCTCCCACGCCCTTTTCTCTCTTCTTCTCCACCAAATCTTCTTCTTTCCACTAGCAAGTGAACTAATATTGCTCTCTCTTAATTTCTTAAGTTTGAGGAAGCTTGGGTTTTGCTTGGTTACTATATTTCTTCTCTCAAGAATGGATCCAAGAAGTTAGGGTTTGGATTTAAGCAAGAAGTTATGGCTTTTGGTTGTTGATTTGGAGCTTATGTTGATTATATTTCATGGAAGTGGAGAGGGTTAAGCAAGGAACAACCTTGAGTTGAGGTCCTTTTGAAATCAAGGGTTAGGGTTGGTTCATGGTAAGTTGGAGGATGAATCAAGGTATGGTTTCTTCATGGTCAAGGATCATGATGCTTAGATGACAAGAAAGGACAACAAGTTTGAATGGTTTGAGCCAAAGAAGCAAGTGGATTAAGCTAGGGTTTTGGGCTAGTTGAGCTTGGGACTTGGAGATGTTGCAAGAACTTTGCTAGGTGAGTTCCATAGATAGCTATCCTACCCTTTGGGTTTATGTTTATATCTCGTAAGATAATATGAAAATTCTAGGGTTTATGAATGAATTGATTACCCCTTTTTATGCCATGCATGCTAAATATGTTTTATACTTGTCATATGAATGTTTTACAAGTTTTCTATGGCCTCTAGTGTCATGTTATGCATATGGATGTTTGGTTTTGAGGTTTTTGGGTCAAAAACACCAATTATGCAAGTGCTGGACTGTCATAACTCGCCTCGCGAGTAAGCTACTCGCCACAGCGAGTATGAATGTCGATTGGGGGGTGCTGCTCGCCCCAAGCTCGCCTCGCGAGCAAAACAACTCACCACAGCGAGTGATACTACTCGCCTCGCGAGTAAGTCTAGGCACAAGAGCACAGCTTGCTTGCCTCAGTCCCTGTTGTTATCCTTTGAGCTGGTGTTACCCATTCAATCTTTTATAAAAACAAACCCCTCAAACCAAGGTTTTATAGGATGATTTTTAAAAGAGTTTCCATACGAAATGAGGCAAGTATTTAATAGGTTTAGCAATGCATGGTACATGAAAAATTGGCATTTATGATATGATATGAGTTGGGGTAGCAAGTTATGAATTAAGCAAGGGAAAAACTAGAGCCTTGACATAGTTGTCAAGAACTAGCATGTTAGCAAGAATCCCTAGAATGTTCATACGCGAAGTATATATCTTCGCACATGATTAAGAATAAGATTGCAAGTATGTTAAGCCATGGATTGATTAGTTAATCTCTCCACTAAGACTAAGTATGTACAAGTATGAACATTTACCGCTAATCGGATCGATTAAGGTTCCGAGGTAAACATGTATGCATGATTAGGTTTAACCTATACGCACGACAAGACTATGATTATTAAGTAGGTGGCATGTCTCTTGCTATCCACATCAGGGGGATACAAGAGGTTCTCAATCTAAGGGGAACGATTCAAGCCGTAAGGGACCCGCATGCCACTGAAATTAACAAGACGTAGTGCTCGTGTCTCTTGTTATCCACGCCAGGGGGATACGGGAGGTTCTCGACCTAAGGGGAATGGTTCAAGCCGCAAGGGACCCGCACGACACCGAGGGAGTCCGATGTACGTACATCGGTCATGTATGGGATTGATCTCGAGGTTACTCCACCCGGGACTATCCGTAAAATGAATCAAGATAATAATTGTTTGTTCAACGCTAACCTAATGAATGAACTTAGATACGTTTATGCATGGTATGAATACGATTATGTTCCTTATGATTATGTTATGGCATGTAGTATGATTCATGCAAGACCATGTTAAGGACAAGAGCATTAGATGCTATAAGACAAGTACAAGTTATGTATAGAGCAATATATGAACATGATACCGATGACGATCTTAGGTTTCCCCTAATCGTCCGGTTTAGAATCGTGCCATGATTATGTTAGGTTTAGGCCTTGATACATAGAGTGTATTCGGCAATGCGGTTTTAGGTTCCTTCGACCGCCATGACACGTGTAGGAAGTGAAACCTATAACAAGTTAAGATAAGATTATGACGGCTCTAGTATGCACAACCGTCTAAGTATGCAAGTCCCCACACACGTATAATCAACCGTCAGGTTGTAATGTAGACACGTGGTGACCGTAGGTTTCCCCTTGAGGTTGCCCATAGCCTAGGATTTAGGGGAACTCACTGAGACATTATGTCTCATCCCAATCCTTATTTGTTTTAGATAAGCAGGACGTTATGCAAGCTTGAAGTCGGATGGATGTTTCAGCAACTGTGCGTTTGTGTCGCTGCAGGATGCTTTGGATTTTGAAGGATGGAATTATATGTATAGTTGAGATGTTTATGTGATTTATGTATGAACGCAATTTGTTGTATAAATATTCATTCGTGTGTAAATTATGTTGTATATTTTAATGTATCCAGTACTAAATTTCGACGCTCGTGCTAGACTTTCTAGATACGTCTAGTATGGGTGTTACAATGCTTATGAAAAGTTTTATACAATTATCATGATAAGAAACAAATGGTCTAAAGTTTTTGATCCATCATGTTATAATCAAAGCCTCTTTATTGAATAGTTGGAATGTAATGTGAAACAAGAGGACAATTTTACCATCCAAATGGTCCTTGCTATTTGTAGAAAAATGAGAACACTGAAAAATAAAAAAAAATGGATCAATTGAAAAAGTCTTTTTCTGGTGAACAAGAAATTATATGAGAAATATGTTCCAAATGTTTAGTACAAACATAAGAAAGAATTTGAATTTCAGATTTCTAAATAAGATTGAACTCACTCATACTTAAAGAGAGACTTATGCATCATTTATTCTTGTTGGGAGATACGACACCATTGAAGGAATTGAAAATTATTTCAAGATGAAAATTAATATTTTCATGGTGATAGTAGAGATGGTCGGATTTAGGCAAGTGTAGCAAATCGTTTACCAAGTAATAAAGTGTAAGTAGAGTATCATATCCACATGGATTATCGTTCCAACTAGGCAATTCATGTTACTTATTTGGGAGCAATAAACAAAAAAAATAAATAAAAGATAGGGAGTGTTTGAAATTTAGGCTTTGCTTGAGAGTTTGGAGGGGAGGGGAAGAGAAGGCTTTAGAGGGTTGGAATATAGGAAAAAAATGGTAAAATCCTTCACATTTTTTGAAAGAGTAACTTTTTAGAGAATGATAAATTAATGCATATGATTAATATATTTTTTAACTTTAAGAATATTATAATTACATAGATTAAATATCAAGAATTCATGTAAACCTTCCAAAACCCTCCTCTAATACAAATTTTGGGTTTCCCCAAATAGGAATGATTTTGTATTATGAAGAAAAATTAACCCCTCACAACCTTCCCCTATCAATGTTATCTATTTCTTCCACTTGCTTCTTCCTTTTTTTCGAAACTCCTCCATCCCTTGCCCTCCAAACTTGCACAAAACCTTAGTCTGTTTGCAGTAGAGCAAGGGTTTATGAGTTAGCATGTTTTTGATTGCAGAATGTTAGCAGTAGTTAGGATTCTTCGAATCCCTTATACTCATTTGTTTAAATTAATTAATGGTCAAACATTATTCAGTTTATTATGACTTCTATTTAACTGACGAGTTCATGGGGTTTTACTACCCACTAGCTGTCAAGTTGCACCTATTGATAACTCAAGTTTGTGCGTGTGGGGACTTACTCTCAAAGAAGTCTCGTTCATTTCCTTCTAGCTGTCAGTTGCAACCTTACACCATAGTTTCTACACGGTTCGGTGTTTAGGGCCGACAATCCTGTAGGGAGAAACACTTTCCCACATAAAGGTACATGTAGCTAGGTTCTTACTGTAACAGCCCAGGTGGGTCCCGGCTAGGCACTGTACCCCCGACACTGTTACTCACAAGCTTAATCACTACCCCCCTATAGTAGTGTTTTTGCCTTCCGTGGGAATAGAACATAGTACCTGGGGTGTAGTACTACTTCAATGCATTCCCACTACCAATTGAGCTTAGCTCAATTGGCAGTGGGAATGCATTGAAGTAGTACTACACCCCAGGTACTATGTTCGATTCCCACGGAAGGCAAAAACACTACTATAGGGGGGTAGTGATTAAGCTTGTGAGTAACAGTGCCGGGGGGTACAGTGCCTAGCCGGGACCCACCTGGGCTGTTACAATAAAAGGCAACTCAATTGGTAGTGGGAATGCATTGAAGTAGTACTTAACCCCAGGTACTATGTTCGATTCCCACGGAAGGCAAAAACACTACTATGGGGGGGGGGGGTAGTGATTAAGTTTGTGAGTAACAGTGCCGGGGGGTACAGTGCCTAGCCGAGACCCGCCTGGGCTACTACACTTACTTTCACAGAGGTATTTGAAACAATGACGGATATTAGGGTTCCTTAATTCTTAATGTCCTAAGGTATCCTCATCTATTGAATCTTAGAAGGACATTAACATACTCTCCCTCTCGGTAGTTCTATAAGCGGGCATTCCTATCTCGTCTAGCTTACCAAGGATGAAAGATGAATAAAGTTACTATGCTAATTTAATTCTTGTAGTCACTATATTTCCTTAATTACGTGGTCTGTTATTAGTTAATTCCTGATTTGGGTAGGTTTGCACCAATATTAGGTATGTCATCTTCCTAAGTACCGTTATCTCAGAGTGGTTCGCTTCAGAGGAGGCAAATCTTACGTTGTAGTAAAATTAAATAGGATTCTTAAAATAACTAGATAAAGAACTTAAATTAAAATAATCCAACAAAAAATTAAAGGTTCATCTTAGAACCCTACCTTAATAGGTTTTGTTACTCATGGTAAATAAAGACATGTTACAAAAGAAATAAAACATACCCTAGAGACTTAGAGTGAGAAGAGAGATTTCTTCCTTGAAGCTCTTAGTGATTGGCTTCCTCTTGAACCACTTCGTTCTGAATGAGAAATAATGAGTGAGAGGCTTGATATTTATAGGAAAATTTCCAATTGGGTCGAAAAACTGAGCTTTTTCCACTTAAAAAGTGGAAAAAGCAGTTCTGACCCTCCCCAGCATGCTTAAGGCGCATGGCTGGGGCACATATGACATTTTTGTGTGCTCAAGGCACATGATCAATGCTCATGGCACATGGCACACACTCAAGGCACCTTTCAGCATGCTCAAGGTGCATGACTGTGTGTTTCTAGGCATGACAATAGGGCGGGGGTGGGGACGGGTTTTACCTCCCTCGGCCCCATACCCTACTCACATATACTTACCTGTTACCCTACTCATATCCAACGAGGATGAGAAATCGAATCGCATCCTCGTCCCCGTCGGGTTCGGGTATCTCCGCCCCATCCCCACAATGGATAATTGTTTTTAATAAAAATAAAAGTATTTTTGAGCCCCGAGCACAATGTTGTAATGCATTATCCAACAAAGAGATGACGACAATCAATGACTATGGTGATTGAAAAGAGAGAAGCCGAGAGTGTGAGATATGGAAGGAGAAAAGAGAGAACTATGAGAAGTGAATGTCATCTAAAAGAATGAATGTATGATTGTGTGAATGAAATGATTTAGGGTTTGAGTTTTTATATAATAAAATGGGTAATAAATTGATTTTCTACATTTGGGATGAGTTTGGGTATGAGTTCGGGGTGGGTATCTATATCCCCGTTACCCATCCCGTACCCGTGTTTTGAAATCGGGGAAAACCCAAACCCACACCCAAACCCAGTCAAAGCGGGGAAAACCCGTCAAATTGGGTTTGGTTCAGGCGGGTTCTCGCGGGTATGAGTTTTGATGCCATGCCTATGTGTTTCTGTGCGTAATCGCTTGTTTCTTCGTCTTTTTTGTGTTTGCTTCCATATAAGATGTCTTGGGACTTTGGAACAAAATTCATCTCTTTGTAATGTCTTCTAAGGCCCTCTTAGATCTTCATTCATTGTCTTCCCAAGGTCTTCACAATTCTTCAATATGTTTTACTTTGCCGATATGCATGATTTCTTCTTGAATTACATCAAAACACCCTATAATTGCTATGTTTTGAGAAAAACTAGAATTACATGGCTCAAATAGAAAACGTTACAAATGTCCCAAAAACCATAGACAATTGTTTTAATACTAATTGAAAATTACTGAAAAACATGCTAATAATAACGTAAGATGACCTGTCATCAAGAAACACATAGTATAATCCCCACATTTTCAATGACTTTTATTTAGAGTACAAAATTATTCATGAAACAACTACATCTTATTATCCTAAAATGAACGGTAAAGCTGAAAAAGAAAAAAATTAGAACCTTTATCGAGCTAGTTGTTTAATCATTTCTACTTATGAAATTTTAATGAAAAGACGACCCAACTTGCCTTATAATCGAACTTAGGGTTGTCTGGACTATGTTCGGATTTCAAACCCAAGATAGTTAAACACATTAATAGAGCCTATGAATGTATATTCATTAAGTACTCCACAGATAGAAAAACATCTAGGTTTATGACCAAAATGCTAAAATGATCATAGAATCAAATGATATTGATATCTATGAAAAGAAATATCCCTCTAAATCAAAGAATAATGAGGGGCACTAGTGGGGGAAAAATAAATTCCCTTTTAAATTAAGAACTAGTGGGGGCACTATATATGATCACATTCCAGTAATTAGAAATAGTTATGAAAACATCGTACGAGATATTATAGAACCTCGAATAGGTAAGAAAGCAATAATTGATAAAGAGTATGGAACCTATTATATGGCTTATACATTGGAAGATGATCCATTAAGCTTTAAAGAAGCTATATCCACATATTGGATGTTGAATTATGGCAAAAAGCTATAAACGATGAAATGGATTATCTAGAGTCTAACTGAACATCACACTTAGTAGACTTGCATCATGGCTTCAAAACAATAAACTATTTTTGGATTTAGGAAAAAATGAACTAAAACCTGATGGCTTGGTTGCTAAGTACAAGGCTCACGTGTAGAAAAAGGTATAGATAAAAAGGAAAAAACATAGTTTTGTTTTACACTCATTCATCAGTCACTAAAATCATAAGGGTGCTAGACTTTTCGGCCGCTGTTCATAACTTGATAGTACACCCAATGGATGTGCAAGCTGCCTTTTTTTAATGGTGAACTAGAATAAGAAATCTATATGGAACAACCTACAAGTTTTGTGATTCATAGACAAGAAAACAAGGTCAGTAAGTTAGATAATTATTTGTATGGTCTAAAATAAACTCCTAAGAAATGACATGAAAATTTGACAACCTAATTACATCAAATGAAAGTGAATGAAAGTGACAAATGTATTTACTACAACATCATTTGCACGATCATATGTCTCCATGTAAACAACTTGCTCATATTTGGTTCAATGATTCATGCTATAAATTATTTGAAATCATAGTTTAGAAACAACACTAATAAGATGACCTGGGCAGAGTTGAAGTAATTATTGGTATAAAGATTATTAGATCATAAAAGAGAACCTCTTGGATCAATCTCACGATGTTGAGACGATCTTAAGGAAATGTAATCATTTTGATTATAAACTTGCAAGCACACCTTATGATCCAAGTGTAAAATTCTTCAAGAAGACTTTTGAGATGGTGTAAGACAAATAGAATATGCGAGCATCATTGGCAGTCTAAGGTATGCCACTGACTGTATTAGACCCGACATTTCCTATGTCATGGGGCTGTTATGCAAGTTTACAAGTAGACAGATTAAGGAGCAATGACATGCTATGTCATCGGACTGTTATGAATCTAGGATTACATTATGAGAAGTATTTTAATGTACTTGAATGATACGATGATACAAAATGGAACATCTTTTCAGGTCATTCCTATGCAACCAATGTCTATACATTGAGTATCTGGAGGAGTTATTTCTTGGAAAAAAAATATGAAATAGACAATATTGACCCAGTCCACAATGAAATTTGAGAAGAGATGACCTGAAAAAACTAGTGAAGAATCAAGTTGATAAGATTCTTGCTAGTTGAGATCCCCCTGTGGGAAAAACCGTTGCCATATGTGTTAATTCACTGTGATAGTACCGCAACTATTGAAAAATTGAGAATCATTACTACAACGATAAGAGACGAGAATTAAGGCACAAACACAAAACAATTAGAAAGCTAGCTATTCTTTCATGAAGTGGTTAAAATAGAGAAAATACGTTACTAATGATAAATTAGCAATTCCTTTGACGAAATGATTAGCTTGAAAGAAAGTCTTAAACACATCCAATAAGATGAGACTAATGCGTAAAGATCATGAGTGATGGTAACCCGACCTAAATGACTGGAGATCCTAAGAAATAGGTTCAAATGGGTAATAACAAGTCATGGAATGATACAATATGTTATGATAGATCTAGAGAAGCACGTGTCTTGCAGTCACAGAAGGATGAGATAATAAAAACTCTTAATGAGATCTATACTCTATTTGGAGTGGAATACATAGCTACAAGAGTACTCTTGATAGACTCACCTATACGAATGTGGAACTGAGGTAGGTTCCTATGAGATTTTGAGGCAGAATACCTAGAGCGTTCGTCAAACTGGGACAAACGTGCAAGTCCATAAACACACAGGCTTTTAGTATACACCTTAGGAAAATGTTGTGTGCGGGTTCTATGTCTAAGATTGAGTTCAATGATACGAGAAACTCTTGTTAATCAGAATTTTACTCGCTATGCAGAGGTTCAAGTTACAAGCAACACCTTTGTCTATTAGCAACCTTATAGAAACGTCTTTGGCGTTATTTCTGAAACTATTTTTTAAATTCATGTGGGGGATTGTTGGAACATTGATGTGAAGTTGGAAGAAAATTGGAAGGTTGGAATATTAAACACCGAGTAATTTGACTTTGATTTAATGTTCTGTGAATTGAAAAAATAGTGTGGGGGTCCCACATAAAATAGAACATACACATTGGTGGTGTTTAAATTGTGGTATTTAATTTTTAAATACCTAATAATGATAAAAGTAATAGTAATTATTATTATTTTTATCCATGGATATCACTTTCCACAATTTTAGTATAAGTTGATTGTGGTAAGATTTTGAATCCAATTGATTTCATATATTTTCCTTGATTCATATCCAATTAGTTTGTTTATTCCACTTTTATGAGTTTGTTTCCTTTTGAACTTATCTGATTCGTTTATTACTTGAGCTGAGATGTGGGTTGTGTAATTTTTAAGTTTACTCAATTCTCAAGTATCTCCAAATTAGTTACGAACTCTCTCTATAAAATGAGAGCTCACCTAGCTCATTTGACACTCTGAAAAGTATTATGAAACTTCAAATACTTTTCTTCTCTATCCCTCCCTCCTTTGACTTGTGTTGATGAGTTTTTTTTCTCTTCATATTTTTTTTTTCTTGTCTCTCGGAATTGAGAGTGTTCTTACGACCATAGTCACTTTTTTGGTATAATGTCCCTTCGGAATTAAGAATGGTCTTAAGAGCATAGTACCTTCGATAATTTATGCCCCTTTGAAATAAAGAGTATTTTTAAAATCATAGTCCCTTTTCAGGAATAACGGAATTAAAAATGATTTTAAAGGTATAGTTGTTGGAACAAAATGTGTTTAACAATGAACCTTAAAGAGTTTTGATGATAACATGGTATTAAAAATTGTAAATTGGATTAGCTAATATTTGTAAGTGTACAGGACCATAATTAAAAGTTACATCATTTATTGGTTCTGAATGAGCAAATAAAGAGCAAAAGGAATCAACAAAATTGAAGCTTAGACGCTCCTGAAGGCAACTTGCTTCTGAAGAGAATAAGCGCTCCTGGAGTAAAGCCGCTCCTGAAGTTAGTAAAGTGCTCCTGAAGAATAGTGCTCCTGAAGACAAGAGGTCCAGAAGCTGCATCATCAGAAGCTACATTATCAGAAGCTGCGTTATCAGAAGCTGCATCATCAGAAGCTGCGTTATCAGAAGCTGCCTCATCAGAAGCCATTTCACCAGAAGCTGAAGATCAACTGAATTTGAGAAATTCAATGATTCAAGAGCTGTGTCATGGATCGAAATTCATCAAAGGACAACAAAAGATCAGTGGAATTTTGCAACGGTTATTTCAAAAGTGTGTGAAGACATGTGGTTGCAATTTTGGACGAAAGCGTTGACATTGTACGAACTGTACAACCACCTTCTCCACTACTCTGTTTTGTGTCCACGCTACAAGATAAGAAAACAGCTCCAGAATACGGCTTCGCCTGCATAGATGTTCCTTTGGATAAGGAATGGATTTCAAATTAGTTCTTCATAGGACAACAACCAAATCAGGCAAAAGATCATTGGTGAAAGATCAAGCTTCAACAACGACTCTTTGATGTGCTGGCAATTTCACAACGTCTCTTTCACACCTCTATATAAAGGAGTGAAGACTTAGAGATTTGGTAATGCTGAACAAAAGACTCACAACATTTTTACAAGTGCCAAACCTCTGCTGAAATTGTTCTGCAATCACTTAGAATTTCTGTGTCTCAAAGTTTCATCTTAGAAATTCTTAAGTTATTGAGTGTGTATCTGATTTGTATTGGGAGCACCTCTGATTGTATATCAAGTGTTCAACCTTAAACAATTTTCTGTGTAATTTTGTTTAGTTAGAAGTCTCTTGCAGTTGTGCTTGAGCAGGGAAGTCTCTTGATTGTGTTCTTGAGCAAAGGAAGACTCTTGCAAAGTGTGCTTGAGCAAAGTAAGTCTCTTGCAGGTTTGCTTGAGCAATTGTAATCAGATATTACTCTTAGTGAAATCTCCTTGGAAGTGCAAGAGGGACTGGACTACTTCCGGATTGTGGAAGGAACCAGTATAATTGCTTTGTGTCGTTCTTCTTCTCTCTCTGTTTTATTCTGCTGCATTTAGATTCTGATTACCACTTCAGAAGCTGTTTCACTTAGCTTCTGATCAGTGTGTTCAGTTTTAGGAGAAACGAAGAATTTTTCAAAACACAATTCAACCCCCCTTCTTGTGTTTTTCTCACCTTCAATTGGTATCTAGAGCCTTGGTTCTGTTGATAACACCTAACAGTGTAACAGTCCAAGATCAGAGAAAAACATGTTTGACGAATCTGTTTCTGGAAATGGATCTGGCAACAACAACAAAAGTGTTGCATATGATTACAATGTTGACAAGAAATCCAGTGTTGGAAAGATTCCAAAGTTCAATGGAGATGCTGAAGAATTTTCTTGGTGGAAAACCAACTTCTATAGTTATATCATGAGCTTAGATGAAGAACTATGGGATATACTAGAAGATGGTGTTGGTGACTTAGTTCTTGATGAAGAAGGAGCTGCTGTGGATAGAAAGAAACATACTCCTGAGTTGAAGAAACTCTATAAGAAGCATCATATTATAAGAGGAGCCCTTGTCACTACCATACCCAAAGTAGAGTACATGAAGATGAGTGACAAATCCACTGCTAAAGCTATGTTTGCTTCTCTCTGTTCTAACTACGAAGGCAGCAAGAAGGTCAAAGAAGCTAAAGCTCTCATGCTTGTACATCAGTACGAGTTATTCAAGATGAAGGATGAAGAAACTATTTAGGAGATGTACTCAAGGTTTCAAACCTTAGTCTCTGGGCTACAAATTCTAAAGAAGAGCTATGTTGCTTCTGATCATGTGAGCAAGATACTCAGAAGCTTGCCTGCAAGATGGGGACCAAAGGTGACTGCCATTGAGGAAGCTAAAGATTTAAACACTTTAAGTGTCGAAGATCTTGTTCGTCTTAATGAACATGAGTCTACTAAGAAGAGTAAATCAATAGCTCTTCCATCCAAATGCAAGTCATCAAAAGCTCTCAAAGTGGTTGAATCTGAAGAGGAAGAACAATCAAGTTCAGATTCTGAACCAGATGCTGCTGAAATGGCCATGCTCTCCAATAGACTTCAGTATCTGGCCAAGAAGAACAGAAAGTTTCTAGCCAGAAGGAGTAACTCCAGAAGCTCAAGGAAAGAAGATCAGAAGGGATGCTTCAACTGTAAGAAGCCTGGACACTTCATTGCTGAATGCCCTGATCTTCAGAAGGAAAAGTCAAAGGACAAGTCAAAGAAGTCAACGTTCAAACCAAGCAAATTCAAGAAGCAGATCAAGCAGAGTTTAGTGGCAACCTGGGATGATTTGGGAAGTGAATCTGGATCTGATAAAGAGGAAGCTGATGAAGATGCAAAGGTAGCAGTTGGGTTAGTTGCCACAGCAACTTCAGAAGCTGGATCAGAATCAGATTCTGAAGATGAAAATGAGGTATATTCTAAGATTCCCAGAGATGAACTTGTTGAGTCACTTAAAGAGCTTCTTATACATTTTGAAGTAAGAACCAATGAGTTGAAGGATTTAAAAGAAAAATATGCTGATTTGGTAAAACAGCAAAAATCAACTCTATTGGATCTGAAAACTTCTGAACAAGGACTTAGGGGCTTTGACTTCATGTGTAAAACTTATAAAGATCAGCTCAGGTTCTTATGTCAGAAGCTACAAGAAAAGTGTAATGAAAAACCTTTAAGCAACCATGAAATTGCTCTTGAAGATTTTATCATATATGGCATTGACAGAAGCATAGTGGCTTCTATGATTTATAGCATTTACAAGAACAATGGCAGAGGAATTGGTTTTCCAGAAGTTAAACTTGAGAAAACCAATCTTAAATCTTGTTGTGAAAGCATCAAGGAAGGTCTGAAAACCTTTTTTGTACCTGAAGGTGCTGAGTTGGAAACTGTTGTTCAATCAGAACCTGAAGCTTCTGGCTCTAAGGCTAAGATTACTTCAAAGCCAAAAAACTCTAAGCCAAAGGCTATGATCAAATCTGAATCCAAAACTTCAAAGATCAGGATCCTGAAAAGATCAGAACCTGTTCCTCAGAGTCTGGTGAAACCAAAATCTGAGGTTCTGAAGTCTAAGTTTCAGAAGAAGACAGTTACTGCTTCTGAAGTACCAAAACCTATGGTGATGGTTAATCAGAAGCAATCCAACTCACAGCACAAGGTACAGGAAGTGAAGAGTAAAACCCCAAGTACTAACCTTTCAGGACCCATAGGACAATGGGTACCTAAATCTGAAAATGTCAATGTTGCAGGTATGTCTAAGAGCAGCACCAAAGAAAAAATCATGGTACCTAGACAGCGGTTGCTCAAGACACATGACAGGAGAAAATTCCAGCTTCCTCAGCCTAACATTGAAGGAAGGAGGAAGTGTGAAATTTGGAGGCAACCAAACTGGCAAGATCATAGGTACGGGAACTATTGGTAATTCCTCTACCTCAATTAATAATGTATGGTTGGTAGATGGTCTTGAACATAATCTTTTGAGCATTAGTCAATTTTGTGATAATGGTTATGATGTGCTTTTTGAGAAAACCAACTGTACTGTAATCAACAAGGAAGACAAATCCATTGTGTTCAAGGGAAAGAGAGTTGATAATGTCTACAAAATCAATTTTTCTAAACTGGCTGATCAGAAGGTGATTTGCCTTCTATCAGTGAATGATAAGAAATGGATGTGGTACAGAAGGTTGGGACATGCTAACTGGAGATTAATCTCTAAGCTTAGTAAGTTACAACTTGTCAAAGGGCTACCAGACATTGACTATCATTCAGATGCACTCTGTGGTGCATGTCAGAGAGGGAAAATTGTGAAATCATCTTTTAAAACCAAAGACATTGTTTCAACCTCCAGACCCTTAGAACTACTCCATATTGATTTATTTGGACCAGTAAGTACTGCATCCTTATATGGAAGTAAATATGGATTAGTCATTGTTGATGATTATAGCTGATGGACTTGGGTGAAATTCATAAAGAGTAAAGATGTTGCTTGTGATGTATTCAGTAGTTTCTGCACTCAAATTCAATCTGAAAAAGAATTAAAGATTTTGAAAGTCAGAAGTGATCATGGTGGAGAGTTTGAAAATGAGCCATTTGAAGCTTTTTGTGAAAAACATGGAATTGTCCATGAATTCTCTTCTCCTAGAACTCCACAACAAAATGGGGTTGTAGAGAGAAAGAATAGAACTTTACAAGAAATGGCCAGAACCATGATCCATGAAAACAATTTACCAAAACATTTTTGGGCAGAAGCAGTGAATACAACATGTTATGTCCAGAACAGGATCTATATCAGACCTATTTTTGAGAAAACAGCATATGAACTCTTTAAAGGAAGGAAACCCAATATCTCTTACTTTCATCAATTTGGATGTACATGTTACATTCTAAATAACAAGCTCTACCTAAAGAAATTTGATGCCAAGGTCCAAAGAGGAATCTTCCTAGGTTACTCTGAAAGGTCAAAGGCACACATAGTGTATAATTCAGAGACACTATGTGTTGAAGAATCTATGCACGTTAAATTTGATGACAAAGAGCTTGAAGATAAAACTTCAAAGCAAGGTGAAAGTGTTGCAGAGATACAGGTTCCTGAAGCTACTCCAGAACCTGATCAGATAGCTGAATCTGAAGAAAGTCCAGAAGCTGAACCCACATCAGAAGCGCAAGATGAAGCAACTTCTGATGAAGCACAAGATGGCTCATATCAAGCAGATCCCCCCAGAAACACATTCAAGCACAAGGCTTCACATCCTGAGGAATTAATCATTGGAAACAAAGATAGTCCAAGAAGAACAAGATCATACTTCAGACAAGAAGAATCAATGATTGGACTGATCTCAATGATTGAACCTACAACAGTTGATGAAGCACTTTCAGATGATGGATGGATCTTAGCTATGCAAGAAGAACTGAATCAATTTCAAAGAAATGATGTGTGGGATCTGGTACCCAAACCTCAGCACAAGAACATTATTGGAACAAAATGGGTATTCAGAAACAAGTTGAATGAGCAAGGAGAAGTAACAAGAAACAAAGCCAGACTTGTTGCACAAGGGTATAGTCAACAAGAAGGCATTGATTACACTGAAACATTTGCTCCAGTTGCAAGATTGGAAGCAATCAAGTTACTTCTGTCCTATGCAGTTAATCATGGCATAATATTATATCAGATGGATGTCAAGAGTGCATTTCTTAATGGTGTCATTGAAGAAGAAGTGTATGTCAAGCAACCTCCTGGATTTGAGGATATTAAATATCCTGACCATGTTTTTAAACTGAAGAAATCACTATATGGCTTGAAACAAGCTCCCAGAGCTTGGTATGATAGACTGAGTAATTTCTTAATCAAGAATGATTTTAAAAGAGGACAGGTTGATACAACACTCTTCAGAAGGACCCTTGGGAAAGATATTCTTGTGGTGCAAATATATGTTGATGATATAATATTTGGTTCTACTAATGCATCTCTTTGCAAGGAATTTTCTAAGTTAATGCAGGATGAATTTGAAATGAGCATGATGGGAGAGCTGAAGTTCTTCCTGGGCATTCAAATTAATCAATGCAAAGATGGAGTCTATGTTCATCAATCAAAGTATACAAAGGAGCTTCTGAAGAAGTTCAAGCTTGAAGATTGTAAAGTGATGAACACTCTAATGCACCCTACGTGCACCTTAAGCAAAGAAGATGAAGGAGCTAAAGTAGATCAGAAGCTGTATAGAGGTATGATTGGTTCTTTGTTATACCTCACTGCATCTAGGCCAGATATTTTATTTAGTGTATGCTTGTGTGCAAGATTCCAATCAGATCCTAGAGAATCTCATATGACTGTTGTCAAGAGAATCTTCGGGTATTTGAAAGGAACAACTAATCTTGGACTCCTTTATAGGAAATCCTTAGATTATAAGCTAATTGCAGATTGGTCCTTTTAGTTTTTAAATTTGCAGAAAGGTCCCTATGACCAAAACAATCCAAGGCCGAGCCATTTTCAATCCAGTCCAGGTGTCAAGTTGTTATTGGTCCAGTGGTACACATGGCAGCCTATATAAAGGCCACCTAATCAATGCAACAAAAAAGATCACCATTCATTCAGTGCCAACTCAACAAACACCAATCCCATCTCTCTCTCTTCTCCATAGAATCAAACCCTAACCGTTTTCCAGAAATCACCAAGAACACGATGAAGTTCATGAAGAACTTCATCCCCAAATCATATACCCTAACTGTCCAGAATCAAAATCCACACCAATTCATCACAAATTCGTATCAATTTCATCACAAACAAACTCAATTCAACAGTTATTGCACCAAACTAGTTCGAATTTACAAAAATTCTCAGAGATTCTCTGAAGAATCTTCATCATCGAATTTTTACCTTCGCAATTCTAGCGTAGATCCATCACCAACGGTGACGACTCCAACGCGATCACGAAGGATTTGGTAAGAAAAGAAGAAGAAGGATTGAATTCGAATTGAACCAGAGAAGAAGAGGAACGTGTTCACCTATTCATTTTCAGTTCGAAACAACAACGAAGCATTCACCAGAAGACCAGGGAAAATATTCAAGAAGCTTCTTTCATCTTCTCCTTCGAATCTCCAAATTAAATCACAGGTAAACACGTAAAACTTCTCAGTTTTTCTTTAAACACATCAACGAAGTTAGATCGAAGTAGATCGGTGCCTTTTGGAAAACATATGTGAAAAAGATTAAAAATCGAAAAGTTCTTGAAGAAGCCGTAAGTTTAAACCCCGATCTACTCCGTTTTAGTCGCAGTTTCAAAAAACTAATTCCAGAATCATAAAGAGGAGTCAAAGACGAACACAACGATGTAAATTTTTTTCAGAAAACGTTCAGGTGCGGCGGCGCCGCCGGCGAACCACCGCACCTCCGCCGTTGTGTTCGTCGGAGAAGATGAATGGAGAAGAAGATAGAAGTTGCAGAGCTTCTCTCTCTAAAAACACTTAGAGAGAGAAAGGAGAAGAGGAAATGAAACCAGACCGGTTTCAAACCCTTATAAAACCAGTGAATCGGCCTGGTTCACTCCTGGTTCACTCTTCTCTCAATCTTCACCGTCAGATCTAGGTCTGATCCATCTGGATCGATCTGACGGCTCCTGTAGTTCCCTGGTGATTTGGATCCGTTCTCCCTTGGGCTTGGGCCTGTTCGTTGCAGATCTTGTGGTTTGTTTGTTTTTTTTTTTTGCTATTTTCATACTGCTTGTTTGATATTTACACCACTGTTTACCAAAAAACTTTGATAAAGAGTTCCTAAAAAATTTCCTAATGTTTTTCTTGATATTTTTGTTGATTCTTGGTGATTTTTATCTGTTAATATTGGCTAGAAAAATATAGGTGAAAATGTTGATTTCTTGATTAGTTTAGTACTTTTAATTTTGTTGAAATCTTGTTAAAACTTCCAAAAATTGTGTGAAAGTTCTTGTGATTGTTATTGATACTTGAAACTTGTTTCTTGTGATATTTTTGCATGGTGGAAGCTATAAAAAATATATGTGATGTTTCTCATTAGTATTTTCACTTGTTTTGTTAAATTTTGGGGACTTTTGCTATGTTCTTAATTCTACTACTTTGATATATGATGGTGCTACTTGGTGAGCGATTCTATGATATATATGCCTCTGAATTTGTGGTTATTTTAGTGATTGGTGTGCTGATTTGTGACTTACTTGTGTTACAAGTTATGTAAATAGTTCTAAGTGGAATTAAAGTGTAAAATAGGTCTAAAAATGTATCATAATTGCTTAGTTTGATACTTTTCTCTAATCCTCATTGTTAAAACTGAAATGAAATCTTTGAAAATTAATTGAGATATGAGGATTATGAGTCATGTATTGGCTTTGCTTTTGTGGTCAAATTTTAGGTATATTTTACCTTTGTTTTGGTGTATTTTGAAGTTTTTTGTGATGTTTACTTGCTTACATTTTTCACCAAACCCTCTCATTCATGGTTCATTCATAGCATTCTCATCTCTTTCCTCTAGATTTAATTTTCTTGCAATTTATATTTCTTACAAAGAATTAGCACGTGAAAACTTAGGGTTTTTGTACTTTTCTTTGTACTATTAATTTCTTGCAAGACCATAGAATGTAAATTAGGGCATATGTAAAGGACAATGAACTCTAATGATGTACACCGACACAAGCACCGACACATGCACACACATCACATGGATACTTTAGATGTATGTTTAGGGAATGTATGCTTTAGATGTATGCTTAGGAATCACGATACCTAGAAAAATTCTCTTTTCCAAAAAACATGAACAACTTCACTCAAATAATTTTCTAAAGAAACCTTGGGATCAAAATCCCATTGAATTTTCCCTTTATTTTCTTAAACAAAAACTTTAATGAATTTTAATCATACTTAGACTCTTTTTTTTTTGCAAAATGACTAATTCCACCTCACATTTTCCAAATCTTATGCCCTTGAGGCCTCTCTCTCTTATTCTTCAAAATTCCATTTTCAAAATTAAAATCAACCAACAAAAACAAAAACATTTTTGGAAGAGAACTACATGGAGTTTGATCCCTTAAAAGGGTATGTAGGCAAGAAGTCAAAACTTCTCCAAGTCCAATAAAACAAAAATCCAAACACATTCTTCTCCCTCCAATTCTTAACCTAGCAAACCCTTAGGTGTAAATAACATTTTCAAATAGCATTTAAAAATAAAGCGCGTGCGTAGAAAGTAAAGACGGTTCCTATGGAATACTATAGTTGCTATAGGTGCCTAACACCTTCCTATGGCAAAACCAACTCCCGGACCTCAATTCTCAAGGGTTTTTCTTATTTTTCCCTTCCCAAGAAAAATGAGATATCAAAGGTTAAAAAGGTTCAAACTTAATCAATGTTTGACACCCAAAAAACCAAGATAAAACAGCTGGCGACTTCACTGGGGAGATTCGAGAGTTACGCCTAGTCTTTATT
Source organism: Medicago sativa (assembly GCF_051527215.1). Taxonomy (NCBI): domain Eukaryota; kingdom Viridiplantae; phylum Streptophyta; class Magnoliopsida; order Fabales; family Fabaceae; genus Medicago; species Medicago sativa. The sequence continues at coordinate 27,529,438 of NC_140756.1, read as the reverse complement.
TCCACGCTTGCGCTTTTGTTTTAACTTGCTTCTTTTTGCTTTCTTTTGTGAATAAATGTTTAAATTCTTGCTAACGTGTGGGGGTGTGGATATCAAAAGACCTACACCCGGGCTGAGTGAACTTAGGATTTAGGGGGGATATAGTCGACAATTCATTCCGAGGGTTGCCTCGTGCATTGGATTATGCGATCAATCCCACATAGCTGAGGCATTTTGGGGGTGATGTTGTCGGCGCGTGTTGTCGCGTTTAGGTACTTTACTTCTCATTGTTCTATGATGCTATGAACCGTAGATAACCGAACCCATCCATGGCCATTTTCTAGGATGTAGTGCGGAGGCTAAACCGAGTGTTGTCTCGAATTTTAGTCGTCACGCGATACTACACTCAAGTTAGACCTTCTTACGGATAATCATGGAGCGAGTGTTTGTCTCGTGACACCATGATATACGTGAGAGAGGTTGCGACTTGGGAACTTTTTAGAACCCGGTTACTATTATCCAAAGCCCTAGTTTCACCGGACACCGTGTCCACCCATGACTCCTTGACTTTGAATCTCAACCCACCATGTTTTCTCCGTACTTGAATGTGATCATGCATACATGCATACATGCATACATGCATAAACTTTTTTCCATGCATTTATCGAAGGGCTTAGACAAATTGAATTTGTAAATATTGTAGGAATGGGGAAGACTAAGTCCTACAAGTTCAAGGAAGTGGATTTAGCTAGTTTGAGAGATTTGACACTCAAGATCAAGGATCCAACCGGTTTCCGACATCGTTACGGGGACTTACTTACTCTTCTTCGGACTAATGTGGATGAGAAGCTTGTGCACACTCTAGTGCAATTCTATGATCGGGATTATCGGTGCTTCACTTTTCCTGACTTTCAGTTGATGCCTACTCTTGAGGCTTATTCTTCCTTGACAGGTTTACCCATAGCCGAAGGGACACCTTTCGCGGGACTTGAGAATCCTCCTACACCTTTGGTTATTGCCCGTGATCTTCATCTCAAGACCACCGATGTCTCCAAGAATCTTGTCACTAAGGCTCACATCCGAGGGTTCACTTCGAGGTATCTACTTGAGAAAGCCAATCTCAAGACTACTTGTCAGGACACTCTTGAGGCTATTCTTGCACTACTCATCTATGGGCTTATTCTCTTTCCAAATCTTGATGACTTCGTGGATATGAATGCTATCATGATCTTCCGTTCCAAGAATCTGGTTCCTACTTTGCTAGCTGACACATACCATGCTATTCACGATCGATCCGGCAAGGGTCGGGGATACATTCTTTGCTGTGTACCTCTCCTCTACAGGTGGTTTATTTCGCACCTTCCGAAGTCTTTCCATGATAATCCAGAGAATTGGACTATTTCACAGAGGATCATGGCTCTCACCCCTAATGAAGTGGTTTGGCTTACTCCCGCTGCTAGAGTCAAAGAAATTATCTTCGGTGGTGGGAAGTTTCTTAATGTACCTCTTCTTGGTACCCGAGGTGGAATCAACTATAACCCAGAGCTCGCCTTGCGTCAATTTGGTTTCCCGACGAAAGAGAAGCCCATCTATCTTGCTACAGCTCCTTACTTCTTCCATTCCTCTAATGCTCCTACAGGAATAAGAGAAGATTTCATAGAGGCTTGGTCCAAGATTCGGAAGAAAGATGTGAAGCATATGGGTGTGAGATCCGGTATTGCTCATGAGGCCTATACTCAATGAGTAATAAACCAGGTCGAGAAGATTGGCATGCCTTACCCTGCCATGAGATATGTGTCTGTATCTACTCCAACCATGTCTATACCCCTACCTCTGCCTACTCAGGAGATGTATCAGGAGCATCTAGCTATGGAGAGCCGAGAGAAGCATCAGTGGAAGACTAGATACTATGAGGCTGAGAATTTGATCATGACTTTGGATGGAAAAGATGAACAGAAGACTCATGAGGTTTTGACGTTGAAGAAAGAGTTGGCAAAGGCTAGAGAAGAAATTGAAGAAAAAGATAAGTTGCTTATGAGGGATTCCAAGAGGGTTAGGGGTGCCCGTGACTTCTATGCCCGATACTGTAGCTACGAGTCTGAGTCTGAGGATGATCCTTCCACTTCCTACGCTTGAGGATTACTGTTTCCTGTTGTTGTTTCCAGTTGTTATTGTTATTTTACATTTCAAAGTCTATCCCTTGGCTTAGCATTTCAAATGGAATTATCTTGTAAGACCTTGTGATGTTTGATTGTGTCGCCTGGTTATGATGTTTCAGTTGTTTAGTAATGTTTACAAATTTCTAATTTGTCTAAAACCTTTCGATAACACAAAAAGAGTCTTTTGCATATGCATTTATACATCTCATGCATCATATGCATTCATTGGTCACAAAAAACTTCCCTCGTGCTCATTGCTTCCTGGTTTTCCCGCCGCAGTCTGAAAGGTGGCTCGTGCACGCAAGGTTTACCAACCAGCTAGAATTCATCATACAAGATTGTACAAGAGAAGAAACATGGCTAACTTTGAAGAGGAGAATGCTCAGCTCCGTGCCGAATTGGCTGCTATGAAAGAAGACTTGGCTAAGGCTCATGACGCTATGTCTACTCTGATGGCTGCACAAGAACAACCGGTCACGTCTGTTCCGGTTACTACTGAAATGATTTCATCCATCCCATTATCCACTGTGGCTTCTGATGCTCGGTTTGTTATGCCCAATGGGCGCCCTTATGGACTCTCAGCTTTCTATGCTCCTAATACTGCGGCTGGTATTTCTGGTATTGCTAATCAAGGACAGATTCCTGTGACAACTTTTGCTTCCACAAGTACCTCTATGCCTCAAGTAACTACTGTTGTTACCGATCCTGTTGTACACATTGTGCGACAGGTAATCGATGTTGATTCTCCGCGTGGACAGGACCCCATAATGGAGGCTATGAGAGAACAGTTAAGAGAGCTAGCTGGAGACCTCCATGAGGTCAAAGCTAGCCGTGGGAACGGTGTCTCTGCTAAGGCTCGTGATCTGTGCCTGGTATCCCGATTTGAGGTTCCTAAGAAGTTTAAAGTGCCAGATTTTGACAAATACAATGGATCTTCTTGTCCACATAGCCATGTCATTCGGTACATCCGGAAGATGGCCAACTATGCAGATAATGATGCGCTGATGATCCACCGCTTCCAGGATAGCTTGATGGAAGATGCGGCAGACTGGTACACTGGTTTGAGCAAAGACAATATCCATACTTTTGAAGAACTCGCTGCTGCTTTTGAAAATCATTACGAGTTTAACACCCGCTTGAAGCCGAATAGGGATTCTCTTAAGTCTTTGTCTCAGAAGTTAGATGAAACCTTCCGTGAATATGCTCAGAGATGGAGAGGGGCAGCTGCCCGTGTTTCTCCTCGGCTCGATGAGGAAAAACTGACACAGACATTCCTGAAAACTTTGAAAAAGGAATATGTTGAAAGAATGATAGTCTCTGCACCAAATAATTTCTCCGACATGGTTACTATGGGAACTCGTCTGGAGAAGGCTGTCAGAGAAGGCGTCATTGTTCTTGAAAAAGGCGAGTCCTCAGCCAGTGCGCCAAAGAAATATGGTAACGGCCACCATAAGAAGAAGGAATCCGAAGTAGGGATGGTGTCTGGTAATTAGTCTACAGCTGTTGTCGCTCCCATTAATGCTGCTCAGTTACCCCTACCTTACCAATATATGCAGTACTCTCAATATCCCTTCTTCCCACCATTCTACCAGCAATATCCTCTGCCACCGGGTCAACCACCAATGCCCGTTAATGCCATTGCCCAGCAGGTACAACAACATCCTCCTGCTCAACAACAGCAGCCACAACAACAGGGTCCTCGGCCCAGGCCTTATTTTCCACCCATACCAATGCGGTATGTTGATCTGCTCCCAACTCTACTTGCTAAGGGGCACTGCGTCAACAGGCCAGGTAAGCCTCCGCCTACGCCATTGCCTCCCAGGTTCCGACAGGACCTCAGATGTGAATTCCATCAGGGCGCTCAGGGCCACAATGTTGAAGGGTGCTATGCTTTGAAGTACGTTGTAAAGGATCTAATAGACAAAGGACGATTGACTTTTGAAAATAGTGTTCCACACGTCCTTGACAACCCGCTTCCAGATCATGCAGCTGTTAACATGATTGAGGCTTTTGATAAAGTTGAAACATCTCGGGTTTTTCGAGAAGTCCCCGCTTTAGATGTCTGTAATGTTGCTACTCCTCTGGTGCCACTACATGTCAAGCTTTGCCAAGCTGCCTTGTTTAACCACGATCATGCTTCCTGTTCAGAGTGTCTTCAGAATCCTATGGGTTGTTGGATTGTACAAAGTGATATACAGAGTCTAATGGACAACAAGCATTTGGTTGTTAGTGACGTTTGTATGATAATGCCAGTATTTCATGATACTCCTGCTGGGAGTGTGCCTCAGACAAGGAATGTTGAACCTTTGGTGATCAGGCTACCTGGCCCGGTATCTTATGCCTCCACTAAGGCAATCCCTTACAAGTACGATGCCACTATGATTGAGAATGGGGTAGAAGTGCCTCTGGTATCCCCAGCTGCGGTTGGTAACATTACTGAAGAAACTACAACTCTGAGAATTGGAAGGGTCCGTCCACCCTTGTTCCAAAAGAAGGTTGTTACACCTGCTGCCACAGTAACTCCACCAGTTGCTCCTCCTGTTGACAAGAATGCTAGCCCATCGGGCCAGTCTATTGAAGAGTCTAATCTGGACGAAATTTTGAGGCTTATTTAAAGGAGCGATTATAAGATTGTAGACCAGCTGCTGCAAACTCCATCAAAAATATCCATCTTGTCTTTGCTCCTGAGCTCAGAAGCTCACAGGAAAGTGTTGATGAAAGTGCTGGAACAGGCCTATATTGATCATGAAGTCTCTGTGGATCAGTTCGATGGAATAGTGGGTAACATTACTGCTTGTAATAACTTGTGGTTTGGTGACGATGAACTTCCTGAAGCAGGGAAATACCACAACTTAGCTTTGCATATCTCAGTGCACTGTAAGTCTGACATGATATCCAACGTGTTGGTGGACACCGGATCGTCCTTAAATGTAATGCCTGAGTCTACGCTGAGACAGCTGAGTCATCATGGAATTTCTCTAAGGGGAAGTAGTTATTTGGTTAAGGCTTTTGACGGATCTCGTAAAGATGTTCTTGGAGAAGTAGATCTGCCAATTACCATTGGTCCTGAGACATTCCAGATCACTTTCCAGGTCATGGACATCAATGCTTCTTATAGCTGCCTCCTCGGAAGACCGTGGATTCACGATGCTGGGGCAGTAACTTCCACTCTGCATCAAAAGCTCAAGTTTGTGAGGAATGGTAAGCTTGTCAACATGGTGAAGAAGCGTATCTGGTTAGCCAAGTGTCATCTTTCTCTTGTGTTGAAGCAGGGTCCGCTGAAGGGACGTCATTTCAAGGTTTGACTGTTGAAGGGGCAGAACCCCAGAGAGCTAATGCTAGTATGGCTTCATTGAAAGACGTCCAAAAAGCTGTTCAAGAAGGGCAAGCTGCTGGCTGGGGCAAAGTGATACAGATTTTGGAGAACAGGCGCAATGAGGGCCTTGGGTTTCCCCGACCTCAGGCATTTCAACAGGAACTTTCTATAGTGCTGGGGTTATCAATGTTATTGATGAAGATGCTGCTGAAAGTAGTTATGTGCCTACGTTTGTTGTGCCAGGAGGCACCGTGAGAAATTGGGAGGCCGTTGATATTCCTTTAGTCATGCATGCTTCCATGTAATGTGTCGTGTTGCTCATGCTTTTCTTTGTTTTCAAAATAACAATCCTTTCGCTCTGCCCAAGGCGAAAGTGATGTCTTTGTAAGGGCATGTTTGTTTCGGCATTGCCATTATCAATAAAAGTTGTCGTCTTTCCCACGACTCTTTGTTTTTTTTACTTTTTAGTGCCTTTTTCTTGGAAATAATGGTAATACCAGAAAGAACCAAAACATCTGTATTTTCTTATTAATTTCAAAAATCTGCATTAAAAACATTTTTCTAAAATCATCTCAATCATATTATGCAGATTGAACCATCATAAACCCGTTGAACACAGTGACCCTATGGTTCCTCCAAATTTTGAATTCCCTGTATATGAAGCCGAAGATGAGGAGGATGATGAAGAGATATCGTATGAGATCACTCGACTGCTTGAGCAAGAAAGAAGAGCCATTCAGCCCCACCAGGAAGAGATTGAGCTTGTCAACCTGGGTACTGAAGAGAACAAGCGAGAGATCAAAATTGGTGCTGCACTTGAGCCAGAGGTGAAAAAGAAGATTACTCAGCTTCTCCATGATTATCCAGATGTCTTTGCATGGTCCTATGAAGATATGCCGTGTCTAGATCCCAAGATTGTGGAGCATCGGATACCGACAAGACCCGAATGCCCTCCCGTCAAACAGAAATTGAGAAGATCTCGTCCAGACATGGCTCTTAAGATTAAGGCTGAGGTGCAAAAGCAAATTGATGCGGGTTTCCTCATGACAACTGCATATCCTGAGTGGATTGCCAACATTGTACCTGTACCAAAGAAAGATGGGAAAGTTCGAATGTGTGTTGATTACAGAGATCTGAACAAAGCCAGTCCAAAAGATAACTTCCCATTGCCTCATATTGATGTGCTTGTTGACAGTACTGCTCAATCAAAAGTGTTCTCCTTTATGGATGGTTTCTCCAGCTATAACCAGATACGGATGTCGCCTGAAGATAGAGAACAGACGTCCTTCATCACTCCATGGGGAACGTTCTGTTATAAAGTGATGTCGTTCGGCTTGATAAATGTTGTAACACCCCGTTCTCCCAACAAATTAATATTAATTATTAAATCAGAGTCATCACACAACGGAGTGTCACACTACTTTTCAAAATTTCATAAATAGAAAATATCTATTTATTTAAATCCAACATTTAGAATATCTTAATAAACTGCAGCGGAATAATTCTTTAAAAATATAATTGCAACCAAAATTCAACATCAATGAAAATCTTGGCACAAAGGCCCCAACATAATTCAACTTTATTTTCAACAACGATAAACTCTAATAGCAAGTCTTTTCCAAAATATGTGATACATAAAAGAAATGAGAAGACATTCGCAACGATTTCCCCATCCTAGTATGTATCAGAGCCCTAGACACTGAGCCGACCAAACCTACAAGTCATCAGTACCTGCACATTACCCACGGTCGAGGCAACATATACGCAGAAGGGGTGAGAAACTTATCCAATAATAATAATATATAATTCATCAAATTAATGAAAACAACAAGCATATCACAATAGACATCATTAATAACGTATATAAATAAACACATAAGCAACGACATAATTATTTTCAGCAAAAAGGTACAGCAACAACAACAACAACAACAACGTTATCCACAACGACACCGACAACTCGACAATGCGACAACGACAACAACTCGACAATGCTACAACGACAACAACTCGACAATGCTACAACGACAACAACAACTAATGCATCATGCAGGTGGTACCAATCTACGCGTGTTGAATGCTAAGCATTCAAGGGCATAAGCCCCCAACAAATTGGATGGTTAAAGCATCCCAGGGCATAAGCCCCCAACAGGTGAATGATAAACATTCCAGGGCATAAGCCCCCAACGGGTGAATGATAAACATTCCAGGGCATGAGCCCCCAACAGATGTGAGTATGCAAATGGACTCAACTTGTGTATATCAACATACAACTCCAACAACGACTACAACAACAACATATGTGCCTACAACAATTATGACACACTCCCCAACTTCGACATTAGATGATACAACAACGTCAACAACGGAGAACAACAACATATGTGCCTACAACAATTATGACACACTCCCCAACTTAGACATTAGATGATACAACAACGTCAACAACGGAGAACAACAACATAGCATATATATAAGATCAATTACATTCATCTCAAGGTTCAAAACATCCTTCAAAAGCAATTAAGTTTTGATCAATATCACATAATCCAAATACTCATAAAACATCTCAACTAAGTCCCTAACACTTAAGTTTGAAGTTGGGAAACCAACCATAAGTTTTGGACTAACTTGGGAATAGTTATGCTAAGTTTTCTTAAATTTTTCTGAAGACCCACCTGGACTATTTTTATCATAACTCAAAATCTACAAATCTTTTCCACTCCAACCCAAGGCCATTATAAAGCTAACTTAATTGTCTACAACTTTCATGTTTACATCAAAAGCCAATTCAAAACAGAAATGGGTGAAAAAGCACAAAAAACGCAGAAACCGAAGTTCTGTCAGCACGAAGGAAACAGAACGTTGGCACGGCCCGTGCCATGCATGGCACGGCCGTGCTCGATTGACAGCACAGCTTTTTCTTCATTTTTTTTGTTTTCACCATTTCGCGCATAAAATTCAAACCGTTAGGCGGATTTCAGTGCCGTTTTCGCCTACACGCTCCTGACATTTCCCTCTATCATAATCTACAGAAACATTCAATTTTCCACCACTCAAAAAAATCGATTTTCCAAACCTCACATAATCACTTGTCTGTAGAACATTCAGACACCGACGTTTCAATCGAAAATCCCAATTTTCAATCCCTGATTACCCAAAATACGTTTCAACAGAAGTTTTCAGGTTCAATTAGGCAATATAACAATCAAATAACATAGAAACATGCTTCAACATCACAACTCATCATATTAAAGCAATTTAACCTAAAACTTTCTAACCCTAATACCAAAACACCACAATCATCAAAAATCAGAATTATACATATTATTAGTGAAAGGAATCCCACCCTTACCTTAGTTTAGATGAATCAAAAGCTTACAGAATCGATCCTCCTCTTCTCTTTGCCTCTTTTAGGTTTTCTCTTCTTCTCCCAAAACTTATGTTTTCTTTTGTACGTGAAAAATGTTTCTGCCTTCTCTCTATTCTATTTCCCAATAAACAAAACCTCTCCTTTATTTTTCTTAACTCCCTTAAACTAACATAATTACTAATTAACTCCCATTAACCAAGATATTAATATTTTACTCCTATTTTTATTTCTCCTAATATTTCCACAAATAATAAAGTCATATTCATTTAAATAATATACAACTACATAAATCATATATTTCACATAAAATCACATATAGATATAACAAATAAAATTATATAAAAATACTCACACATCTACTAAAATATTAGAACAAAAATGGGGCGTTACAACTCTCCCCAACTTAGAGAATTTCGTCCTCGAAATATTACCTCAAGCAAACAACTCAGGATATGATTCTTGCATCTTACTCTCCAACTCCCAAGTAAGGCTTTAACCAGTTGCTCCTCCCCAAACAACTCTCACTAGAGGTATCTCTTTACCTCTCAACGTCTTCACCTTGCGATCATCAATCCTCAAAGGTAAAGTTTCTACCGTAAGGTTGTCTCTAACTTGCACATCATCTCTAGGAATGACATGTGAAGGATCCGCTACATACTTCCGGAGTTGCGACACATGAAACACATCATGCAAGTTTGAAAGATGTGGTGGCAAACCAACTCTATAAGCCACCGTGCCAATTCTCTCAAATATTTGATAAGGACCAATAAACTTCGGAGTCAACTTCTTGGACTTCAATGCACGACCCACACCGGTCATAGGAGTGACTCTCAAGAACACATGGTCACCCTCTTGAAACTCAAGGTCCTTCCTACGCTTGTCATGATAGCTCTTCTGTCGACTCTGCGACGCTTTCATATGCTCTCTTATCATCTTGACCTTCTCCGTAGTCTGCTGAACTATTTCAGGTCCCAACACGATACTTTCGCCCGACTCAAACCAACATAAAGGAGTCCTACACCTTCGACCATATAAAGCTTCGAAAGGTGCCATACCAATACTTGAATGGTAACTATTGTTGTACGTGAACTCTATCAATGGCAGGTGACTGTCCCAAGCTCCACCTTGCTCAAGTACACACACCCTCAACAAGTCTTCTAATGATTGAATCGTTCTTTCTGACTGACCATCTGTTTGCGGATGATAAGCCGAACTCAACTTCAACTGAGAGCCCAAAGCTTCTTGCAAGCTTTTCCAAAATCTCGAAGTGAACCTCGGATCTCTATCCGACACAATACTCGACGGGACACCATGCAACTTCACAATATTATGAATATAAATCTCCGCCAACTGAGCTACTGAATAAGTGATATTAATAGAATAAAATGTGCCGACTTCGTCAATCTATCGACAACGACCCAAATGGCATCATGCCCTCTTTGAGTGTTTGGCAAACTCGTCACAAAATCCATGGAGATGCTATCCCATTTCCATTCCGGCACATCTAATGGTGTCAACAAACCAGCAGGCTTCTGATGTTCAACTTTCGATTTCTGATAAGTTAAACAAGCATAAACAAATTGCGCGACATCACGCTTCAATCCAGACCACCAAAACAGTTTCTTCAAGTCATGATACATCTTTGTAGCTCCCGGATGGATACTCAAGCTACTTCTGTGACTTTCTTCTAAAATCAACTTTTTCAATTCATTATTATCAGGGATACAAATCCTGCCTCGGAATCTCAACACTTCTTGATCATCAACCTGAAAATCACCATCTGCAGTCTGATTACTGGCAACCATTAAGTCTACGAATTTCACATCAACCTCCTGGGCTTCTTTTATACTCTTCAAGAACTCATTATTAATTTTTAACATACCCAACTGCACACTCTGAGGTGCCAATTCACAAACAAGACTTAAGTCTCTAAACTGTTCCAGCAATTCAAATTCTTTCACCATCATAGCCGACATGTGCAACGTTTTCCTACTCAAGGCATCTGCAACCACATTAGCTTTACCCGGATGGTAATTCAAGCCAAAATCATAATCTTTCAACAACTCTAGCCACCTTCTCTGCATCATATTTAACTCCTTTTGATCAAATAAATATTTCAGACTTTTATGATCACTAAACACTTCAAATCTGGAACCGTACAAATAGTGTCTCCAAATTTTCAACACAAAAACCACAGCAGCCAACTCTAAATCATGCGTAGGGTAATTCTTCTCATGAATTCTCAACTGTCTAGAAGCATAAGCCACTACCTTACCATCTTGCATAAGCACACCACCTAAGCCCAACTTGGACGCATCACAATATACAACAAAAGGTTTATCTGGCTCTGGCAAAATTAAAATTGGAGCCGTCGTCAATCTTTGCTTCAACTCATTGAAGTTATTCTCACACTGAGCATCCCACACAAAAGCTTTACCTTTACAGGTCAACTGAGTCAATGGAAGTGCCAACTTCGAAAATCCTTCGATAAATCTTCTGTAATAACCAGCCAAACCAAGAAAACTTCTAATCTCCGTAACTGACTGAGGAGTCTCCCACTGTGATACCGCTTCAACCTTCGACGGGTCTACAGCAATACCACTACCGGAAATAATATGGCCAAGGAAACTTACTTCACTTAACCAGAACTCACACTTTGATAGTTTTGCATACAACTTCTTTTCTTTCAGCACCTGTAAGACAATCTTCAAATGTTCTGCATGCTCTTCTTCATTCTTAGAATAAATCAAAATATCATCAATAAATACAACAACAAACTTATCCAGAAACGCATGAAAAATTCTGTTCATATACTCCATGAACACACCCGGCGCATTAGTAACACCGAAAGGCATCACTTTATATTCATAGTGTCCATACCGTGTCCTAAAGGCCGTCTTCTGCATATCTTCATCCTTCACCTTAATCTGATGGTAACCTGACCTCAAATCAATTTTACTAAACATGCGAGCACCCACTAATTGATCCATCAAGTCGTCAATTCTCGGAAGTGGATACCTATTCTTTATCGTCACTTTATTCAGCTGACGGTAATCTATGCACAATCTCATGCTACCATCCTTCTTCTTAACTAGCAACACAGGTGCTCCCCAAGGTGACACACTTGGCCTTATAAACTTCTTATCAAGCAAGTCTTCTAATTGTTTCTTCAACTCTACCAACTCCGAAGCTGACATACGGTAAGGAGCCATCGACACCGGCTTCGTACCCGGCACTAGTTCAATCGAAAATTCAACCTCCCTCTCCGGTGGCACATCTGGAATCTCATCAGGAAAAACTTCAGGAAATTCATTCACAACGGGCAATCTATCAATTATCGACTGATTCTCTACAGACAAATACGCCATCAAGGAAAACATCAAGTTTCCATCATGCTCTAACTGCTTCAGCTGCTTGGTAGATAAAAATTCTGCTCCACTCTCTTCTTCAGCAGAAAAAAAGTACACCGTCTTCCTAAAACAATTAATATGAACATGGTTGTATTCCAACCAGTTCGTACTAAGGGTTACACAACAAACAACAAACAGGACAACAAGGACAATACAAAATTGTCACACAACACTACTAGGCTCGACACGACTCTACTAATTGGCCGGACGGACCAACTTGCTCTGATACCAATTGTAACACCCCGTTCTCCCAACAACGTAATATTAATTATTAAATCAGAGTCATCACACAACGGAGTGTCACACTACTTTTCAAAATTTCATAAATAGAAAATATCTATTTATTTAAATCCAACATTTAGAATATCTTAATAAACTGCAGCGGAATAATTCTTTAAAAATATAATTGCAACCAAAATTCAACATCAATGAAAATCTTGGCACAAAGGCCCCAACATAATTCAACTTTATTTTCAACAACGATAAACTCTAATAGCAAGTCTTTTCCAAAATATGTGATACATAAAAGAAATGAGAAGACATTCGCAACGATTTCCCCATCCTAGTATGTATCAGAGCCCTAGACACTGAGCCGACCAAACCTACAAGTCATCAGTACCTGCACATTACCCACGGTCGAGGCAACATATACGCGGAAGGGGTGAGAAACTTATCCAATAATAATAATATATAATTCATCAAATTAATGAAAACAACAAGCATATCACAATAGACATCATTAATAATGTATATAAATAAACACATAAGCAACGACATAATTATTTTCAGCAACAAGGTACAGCAACAACAACAACAACAACAACGTTATCCACAACGACACCGACAACTCGACAATGCGACAACGACAACAACTCGACAATGCTACAACGACAACAGCTCGACAATGCTACAACGACAACAACAACTAATGCATCATGCAGGTGGTACCAATCTACGCGCGTTGAATGCTAAGCATTACAGGGCATAAGCCCCCAACAAATTGGATGGTTAAAGCATCCCAGGGCATAAGCCCCAACAGGTGAATGATAAACATTCCAGGGCATAAGCCCCCAACGGGTGAATGATAAACATTCCAGGGCATGAGCCCCCAACAGATGTGAGTATGCAAATGGACTCAACTTGTGTATATCAACATACAACTCCAACAACGACTACAACAACAACATATGTGCCTACAACAATTATGACACACTCCCCAACTTAGACATTAGATGATACAACAACGTCAACAACGGAGAACAACAACATAGCATATATATAAGATCAATTACATTCATCTCAAGGTTCAAAACATCCTTCAAAAGCAATTAAGTTTTGATCAATATCACATAATCCAAATACTCATAAAACATCTCAACTAAGTCCCTAACACTTAAGTTTGAAGTTGGGAAACCAACCATAAGTTTTGGACTAACTTGGGAATAGTTATGCTAAGTTTTCTTAAATTTTTCTGAAGACCCACCTGGACTATTTTTATCATAACTCAAAATCTACAAATCTTTTCCACTCCAACCCAAGGCCATTATAAAGCTAACTTAATTGTCTACAACTTTCATGTTTACATCAAAAGCCAATTCAAAACAGAAAGGCTAAAATATGGTTTTGATCCCTGCAAAATAGGCCAGTTTTGGTTTTAGTCCCTGCAAATTTTTTTTATAGTTTTTGGTCCCTGCAAAAATAAGTCAGTTTTGGTTTTAGTCCCTGCAAAATTTTTTTATAGCTTTTGGTCCTTGCAAAAATAGGTCAGTTTTGGTTTTAGTCTCTGCAATTTTTTTTTTATAGTTTTTGGTCCCTGCAAAATTATGCCAGTTTTGCTTTTAGTCCCTGCAAATCTTTTATAATTTTTTTTATAAATTAAAAAATTCTGGAAAATTGAAAAATTAATAAAAAAATTATGGAAAAATTAAAAATTATTAAAAAATTGAAAAAAATATTAAAAAAATTCTGAAAAATCGAAAAATTAATAAAAAAATTTAAAAATTCTGGAAAAACTAAAAATTAATAAAAAATTGAAAAAAAATATTAAAAAATTCTGGAAAAATGAAAAATCAATAAAAAATCTGAAAAAAATAATAAAAAATTGAAAAAAATATAAAAAAATTCTGGAAAATTGAAAAATTAATAAAAATGAAAAAAAAGGAAAAAATTAAAAAAATCTGGAAAAAATAAAAAAGATTAAAAAATTCTGGAAAAAATAAAATTTCAAAAATTTTCTAAAAATATTAAAATTCTGGAAAAATGAAATTTTCGAAATTTTAAATTTTAATGAAAGTCTGGAAAATAAATTTTAATGAAATTTTAAATTTTCGAAAATAAAAGTGAAATTCTTGAAAAATGAAATTTTAATGAAAAATTTTCGAAATTTTCATTAGTATTTTTTCCGGGAATTTTTGTGTATTTATAAAGCGGGAACTTTTGGGTATTTATAAACCGAGAATAAGGGAAAAATACACTGAAAAAACCTAAGCTCGACATATATACTAATCAGAATATTTTTTATTTTCCAGAATTTTTTCATTATTTTTCATTTAAATAGATTATTTTATTTTTTTAATCATTTTTTATTTTTATTAATTTTTCCAGATTTTTTTAATTTTTTCCGTTTTTTTCAATATTTTTCATTTTTATTAATTTTTCAATTTTCCAGAATTTTTTATTATTTTTTTTTCAATTTTTTTTATTGATTTTTCATTTTTCCAGAATTTTTTAATATTTTTTTATTAATTTTTAATTTTTCCAGAATTTTTTTAAATTTTTTTATTTATTTTTCGATTTTCCAAAATTTTTAAATATTTTTTTCAATTTTTTATTAATTTTTAATTTTTCCAGAATTTTTTTAATTTTTTTATTAATTTTTCAATTTTCCATAATTTTTTAATTTATAAAAAAAATTATAAAAGATTTGCAGGGACTAAAAGCAAATCTGGCATAATTTTGTAGGGATCAAAAACTATAAAAAAAAATTGCAGGGACTAAAACCAAAACTGACCTATTTTTGCAGGGACCAAAAGCTATAAATTTTTTTTTGCAGGGACTAAAACCAAAACTGACCTATTTTTGCAGGGACCAAAAGCTATAAAATTTTTTTGCAGGGACTAAAACCAAAACTGGCCTATTTTGCAGGGATCAAAACCATATTTTAGCCAAACAGAAATGGGTGAAAAAGCACAAAAAACGCAGAAACCGAAGTTCTGTCAGCACGAAGGAAACAGAACGTTGGCACGGCCCGTGCCATGCATGGCACGGCCGTGCTCGATTGACAGCACAGCTTTTTCTTCATTTTTTTTGTTTTCAC
Organism: Medicago sativa; assembly: GCF_051527215.1. Taxonomy (NCBI): domain Eukaryota; kingdom Viridiplantae; phylum Streptophyta; class Magnoliopsida; order Fabales; family Fabaceae; genus Medicago; species Medicago sativa. Next base: position 27,513,885 of record NC_140756.1, on the reverse strand, counting down.
CATTTCGCGCATAAAATTCAAACCGTTAGGTGGATTTCAGTGCCGTTTTCGCCTACACGCTCCTGACATTTCCCTCTATCATAATCTACAGAAACATTAAATTTTCCACCACTCAAAAAAATCGATTTTCCAAACCTCACATAATCACTTGTCTGTAGAACATTCAGACACCGACGTTTCAATCGAAAATCCCAATTTTCAATCCCTGATTACCCAAAATACGTTTCAACAGAAGTTTTCAGGTTCAATTAGGCAATATAACAATCAAATAACATAGAAACATGCTTCAACATCACAACTCATCATATTAAAGCAATTTAACCTAAAACTTTCTAACCCTAATACCAAAACACCACAATCATCAAAAATCAGAATTATACATATTATTAGTGAAAGGAATCCCACCCTTACCTTAGTTTAGATGAATCAAAAGCTTACAGAATCGATCCTCCTCTTCTCTTTGCCTCTTTTAGGTTTTCTCTTCTTCTCCCAAAACTTATGTTTTCTTTTGTACGTGAAAAATGTTTCTGCCTTCTCTCTATTCTATTTCCCAATAAACATAACCTCTCCTTTATTTTTCTTAACTCCCTTAAACTAACATAATTACTAATTAACTCCCATTAACCAAGATATTAATATTTTACTCCTATTTTTATTTCTCCTAATATTTCCACAAATAATAAAGTCATATTCATTTAAATAATATACAACTACATAAATCATATATTTCACATAAAATCACATATAGATATAACAAATAAAATTATATAAAAATACTCACACATCTACTAAAATATTAGAACAAAAATGGGGCGTTACAAATGCGGGTGCAACGTATCAAAGAGGTATGACTACTCTGTTTCATGATATGATCCACAAAGAGATTGAAGTATATGTTGATGACATGATTGTGAAATCAAGTGATGAAGAGCAGCATGTTGTGTATTTGAAAAAGATGTTTGAAAGATTGAGAAAGTACAAGCTGCGGTTGAATCCTAACAAGTGCACATTTGGTGTAAGATTTGGAAAGTTTCTAGGCTTCATTGTCAGTCAAAGAGGCATTGAAGTTGATCCTGACAAAGTCCGAGCCATCAGAGAGATGCCGGCCCCTCAAACTGAAAAGCAAGTCAGAGGTTTCCTCGGACGCCTGAATTATATTTCAAGATTTATATCTCACATGACTACTACCTGTGGACCAATTTTCAAATTGCTCAGAAAGAATCAGCCTGTTGTATGGAATGATGAGTGCCAGGAAGCTTTTGATAGCATTAAAGAATACTTGTTGGAACCACCTATCCTTGTCCTGTCAGTGGAAGGAAGGCCTTTGATTATGTACCTGTCAGTGTTAGATGAGTCTGTGGGTTGTGTTCTCGGTCAACAAGACGAGACTGGAAAGAAAGAACATGCTATCTATTATCTAAGCAAGAAATTCACCGATTGTGAGACTCGGTATACAATGCTTGAAAAGACTTGTTGTGTTTTAGCTTGGGCTGCCAAACGCCTGCGTCATTATATGGTGAATCATACAACTTGGTTGATATCCCGAATGGATCCAATCAAGTACATCTTTGAGAAGCCTGCTGTTACTGGAAAGATTGCACGTTGGCAAATGTTGTTATCTGAATATGATATTGTGTACAAAGCTCAGAAAGCAATCAAAGGAAGTATCCTTGCTGAGCATATTACTTGTCAACCTCTTGATGATTACCAGCCGATCAAGTTTGATTTCCCTGATGAAGAGATTATGTATCTAAAAGCAAAAGACTGTGAAGAACCACTGATCAATGAAGGGCCGGATCCCAATAGCAAATGGGGATTGGTATTTGATGGTGCTGTCAATGCTTATGGTAAAGGGATTGGGGCCATTATTATAACTCCGCAAGGGCACCACATTCCTTTCACCGCACGAATAACTTTTGAATGCACGAATAACGTGGCTGAATATGAAGCATGCATCTTGGGCATTGAAGAAGCCATTGATATGAGAATTAAGCATCTTGACATCTATGGAGATTCTGCGCTTGTTATTAATCAGATAAAAGGTGAATGAGAGACTCATCATGAGAAGTTGATCCCTTACCGTGACTATGCAAGACGTATGTTGACATACTTTACAAAGGTTGAGCTGCATCATATCCCTCGGGATGAAAACCAGATGGCTGATGCTCTTGCTACTTTGTCTTCCATGTTTCGTGTGAACCACTGGAATGATGTGCCCGTAATCAAGGTGCAGCGTCTTGATAGACCCGCTCATGTGTTTACTATTGAAAGTATTCCCGATCAGGCCGATGAAGATGCGAATGATGGAAAACCTTCATATTATAACATCAAACATTTCTTGCAGAATCATGAATATCCACCTGGTGCTTCCAACAGGGATAAAAAGACCTTGAGGAGATGGGCTAGTAGATTCCTTCTGGACGGAGAAATCCTATACAAGAGGAACTATGACATGGTCTTGTTGAGATGTGTTGATGAACAAGAAGATGAGAAATTGATGCACGATGTACACGACGGTACTTTTGGGACCCATGCTACAGGTCACACTATGTCAAGGAAACTGTTAAGAGCCGGCTATTACTGGATGACTATGGAGCGTGACTGCTACAGACATGCCAAGAGATGCCACAAATGTCAAATCTATGCTGACAAGATTCATGTGCCTCCACATGCCCTCAATGTTATATCTTCCCCATGGCCTTTCTCTATGTGGGGCATTGACATGATCGGAAGAATTGAACCAAAAGCTTCTAATGGGCATCGTTTCATTCTGGTGGCAATTGACTACTTCACCAAGTGGGTTGAAGCTGCTTCCTATGTGAATGTGACCAAGCAAGTAGTAGTAAAGTTTATCAAGAATAACATCATCTGCCGATACGGTGTTCCCAACAAGATCATCACTGACAATGGTTCCAATCTGAACAATGGCATGATGCAGGCTTTATGTGAAGAATTCAAAATTGAACATCACAACTCTTCTCCTTATAGACCTCAGATGAATGGTGCAGTCGAGGCCGCTAACAAGAATATCAAGAAGATCGTTTAAAAGATGGTCACTACTTACAAAGACTGGCATGAGATGCTACCGTTTGCCTTGCATGGTTACCGTACTACGGTGTGTAGTTCAACCGGGGCAACTCCTTTCTCTCTGGTGTATGGCATGGAAGCAGTTCTCCCTCTGGAAGTGGAGATTCCGTCTCTTCGAGTGATCATGGAAGCAAAATTAACTGAGGCTGAATGGTGTCAAAGTCGGTATAATCAGTTGAATTTGATTGAAGAGAAACGTATGGATGCTATGGCTCATGGACAGTTGTATCAAGTGCGACTGAAGAATGCTTTTGACAAGAAAGTCCGACCTCGAGAATTCAAGGAAGGCGAACTTGTATTGAAAAGAAGGATAAGCCAACAACCTGACCCAAGGGGCAAGTGGACAACTAACTATGAAGGTCCTTATGTTGTCAAGAAGGCTTTCTCTGGTGGTGCTTTGATCCTTACACACATGGATGGTGTTGAACTTCCGAATCCTGTGAATGCCGATATAGTCAAGAAATACTTTGTCTAAAAATATGAAAAGAACAGCGTGGTAGGTCGAAAACCCGAAAGGGCGGCCTAGGCAAAAATGCGTTTCCCGGTGGATCGAAAACCCGAAAGGGCGATCCAGGCAAAAGTTAGGGAAAAAAATGAATATGAAGAAGCTCGCTGAGATTGTACGCAACTCAGGCAAAAATGAGCGTCTCGATGAGCCGAAAACCCGAAAGGGCGGTTCATGCAAAAATGAGATTGATAATAAAAGACAAGTAACTATATCTGGCAAATCACCATCACCCCTTGGGGCATCTGCAACTGTCAATGATCATCTTCATCAGAGGCTTCTGTACTTGTGAATTCAAAATTTCTATGAAATGTAGCGGTCATCTTGTTCAATGTACCACCAACCAATAAAATTACCATTTTCCAAGCTTTGTAAATCCGTGGAGTTATGCCTTTGGCTGACTCTCACTCTTATACATCGATTTGAGCCTATGCTGTTGTTTGAAACTCTACTTTCTTTCTATTTTCAATGCTATGTACAAAATATTTTCTTTCTATTTGATAATGTCAACGTCTGAAACAAACATTTTTGAAAATTGAAAAAATCTTTTCCGTCTATTTTGAAAGCAAACATGAGCAATAGGGTACATTCCAGTGAAACATGCACGAATAAATGAGTGTCAATGTCTATTTCAATACATGTTACAAGCAGGTTGTTCCCCAGGATGATCTGTGGTCAATGGCAAGAATGAAAAAACAGAATGAAAGTGAAAAATGAAAATGAAAGTGAAAAGCTCGCTAAGTCGAAAACCCGAAAGGGCGGCTTAGGCAAAAATGAGCACCCCGCTGATTGACAACCTATGAAGGCAATTCAGGCAAAAATGGGGCAATGAAAAGAATTTATTCCCGGTGAATTGAAAACCCGAAAGGGCGCTTTAGGCAAAAATGGGATTGAAAAATGAAAGAATGAAAAACGAAAGAATGAAAAATAACATGAAAAGCATTGACCACAGATGTGAACATCCAATTTACCCAGCACTGACACGCCTAACAATGGCGACCTGTATCAAAAAAATCTTCCAAGGTTCCCTCCTCTACAAGTTTTGTATATGGGATGTGAGATATTACCCTCAGCCATGGTTTCGATACGTCTCTCAACGACGGTCTCTCCAAAGAGGATGACCATGTATATATGTTATAGCACGAGCCACCACGTGCCCAATCTTCCAATGTTTTGTCTGTCTCTGTGAAACTTTCCTGCCAAACTATAAACCAATCATGCGTTTCCAAGCATTCATACATGCATAATCGTGCATTTTATGTGCTCATACATTCGATGATATTGTTATACCATACATACATGTTGCAATTCCAATCTCAATTTCAATTCAACCCAATCTCAACTTCCAATTCAATTCAATTTCAACTCTCAATTCAATGTCTATGTCTCTGTTAAACTCTCAGTTCAATTCCATGTCTATGTCTATGCTTGTGTCTCTGATTATTTTCAACTTTCAATGTCTCGTTCAATGTCAACTTTCAATCCAATTCAACGTCTCCATCAATGCTAATCCACTCTCAATTTGCTTTTGGACCAACAATAATGGTCTTGTCTATCTTCAAATTAAGTCAATGTCGATCTACCCTCAATTTGTATCTTGATTTAAACCTTCAATGTATCTTGATATATGTCTTGTTATTGGTCAAGTGGCTAGTTCGATCCAAAGAACAGCTTGTACCTGCTCATATGCCTATGTTTCCGGTCAAACGACAAGTTCGATCCAAAGAACAGTTTGTACCCGGCTTATGTTTTGTTACCGGTCAAACGACAAGTTCGATCCAAAGAACAATTTGCACCTGCCTGCATGTTGTGATATTGATCAAGCAGCAAGTTCGATCCAAAGAACAGCTTGTATCAGCCTTTTGTCAATGTCTCCAGGTCACACAGCAAGTTCGATCCAAAGAACAGTTTGTACCTGCCTATTTGTTTGTGTTTTTGATCAAGTAGCAAGTTCGATCCAAAGAACAGCTTGTATTTGCCTATATGTTTATGTTCCCGGTCAAGTGACAAGTTCGATCCAAAGAACAGCTTGTACCTGTCTTGTATTTCTATTCCCAGTCAAGTGACAAGTTCGATCCAAAGAACAGCTTGTACCCACCTCTTGTTTGTATTACTTGGTCAAGTGGCTAGTTCGATCCAAAGAACAGCTTGTACCTATCTTTTGTCCCCTGGTTTGTCTACCCTGTTAATGTCTACCTAGATCCCCAGTGATATGACATGCTCTGTAGACTCCAGTTGTTTGTCTTGCATTCATAATCGAAATGTTGCATGGCATTTATGTTTTTGAAAATGTGAGAGCGTATTTTTATGTCCAAAAACAGTGCAAATGTTAATATTTAAGTATCTTCGTCCTGTCAAATCAAAGACTTCGTCTCTTGACTCTCCGGACAAAGAAACTTAAATAGGGGCAGCTGTTATACCCTAATTTTGGACCTAAAAATACTTGCTCAAAATGTTTTTCCATCTCTGATATGTGTCTATTACTATTGAGTAATTGTCAATTTGATAATGTCTACCCTGATATTTTACTATGCTTCAGCTGCATGTCTTACTGTCTTTGTTTTGAAATTTTTTTTCAATTGTGACTTTGTCTATGTTTTCTTGCATTTCAAGCCATCCAAAATGTTTTCTTGCATATCAAGTCATTTGAAATTGTCTCTGATCAATTGCATATTTCTCTGCATCTTATTTCAATGTTATTTGCAAAATTCATGAAAAAGGGTATTTTAGTCATTTCCTGCATTCAGACTCATTCTAGTCCTTGAAAATTGTTTCTGAGTTTTTTCAATTTGTTTGTATAAATCCTTGTTTCAATTCCATGTTAAAGTCCATTTCAAAGATTGCATCTGAGCCATTTTGGGCCAATTTAGTCCCTAAGGGCATTTTAGTTATTTCCTGTGTTAAAACTCTTTTTAATCCCTAAAAATTGTCTCTGAGTCTTTTCAAATTGCTTGTATAAACTCCTGCTTTAATTCCCTGTTAAAAACCATTTTAAAGATGCCTTTGAGTCATTTTGAGTCATTTTAGTCCCTAGGGGTATTTTGGTCATTTCACACAAAAATTTGACAGAGAGAGGTTACTTTGAAGTACCTCATTTATGTAGTTGGTTCATTTTAGTCCATTTTGTGTTTTTTTATTGGTTTCACTTTATGTTATTTTCAAAATTACATTTTTGACCAATTTTATTAATTTTTCATTTTTTAGTCCTTTTTGATTAATTGCACTTTAGTCCTTTTTCCATTTTGTTTTCCTTTCAAGTCTTTTTCAATTTAGTCCCCTGACTGTTTAAAATTGTTTCTTTAGTCCTTTCTTAAAATTGCAGATTGGTCCTTTTAGTTTTTAAATTTGCAGAAAGGTCCCTATGACTAAAACAATCCAAGGTCGAGCCATTTTCAATCCAGTCCAGGTGTCAAGTTGTTATTGGTCCAGTGGTACACATGGCAGCCTATATAAAGGCCACCTAATCAATGCAACAAAAAAGATCACCATTCATTCAGTGCCAACTCAACAAACACCAATCCCATTTCTCTCTCTTCTCCACGGAATCAAACCCTAACCGTTTTCCAGAAATCACCAAGAACACGATGAAGTTCATGAAGAACTTCATCCCCAAATCATAAACCCTAACTGTCCAGAATCAAAATCCACACCAATTCATCACAAATTCGTATCAATTTCATCACAAACAAACTCAATTCAACAGTTATTGCACCAAACTAGTTCGAATTTACAAAAATTCTCAGAGATTCTCTGAAGAATCTTCATCATCGAATTTTTACCTTCACAATTCTAGCGTAGATCCATCACCAACGTGACGAATCCAACGCGATCATGAAGGATTTGGTAAGAAAAGAAGAAGAAGGATTGAATTCGAATTGAACCAGAGAAGAAGAGGAACGTGTTCACCTATTCATTTTCAGTTCGAAACAACAACGAAGCATTCACCAGAAGACCAGGGAAAAGATTCAAGAAGCTTCTTTCATCTTATCCTTCGAATCTCCAAATTAAATCACAGGTAAACACGTAAAACTTCTCAGTTTTTCTTTAAACACATCAACGAATTTAGATCGAAGTAGATCGGTGCCTTCTGGAAAACATATGTGAAAAAGATTCAAAATCGAAAAGTTCTTGAAGAAGCCGTAAGTTTAAACCCCGATCTACTCCGTTTTAGTCACAGTTTCAAAAAACTAATTCCAGAATCATAAAGAGGAGTCAAAAACGAACACAACGATGTCAATTTTTTTCATAAAACGTTCAGGTGCGGCGGCGCCGCCGGCGAACCACCGCACCTCCGCCGTTGTGTTCGTCGGAGAAGATGAACGGAGAAGAAGATAGAAGTTGCAGAGCTTCTCTCTCTAAAAACACTTAGAGAGAGAAAGGAGAAGAGGAAATGAAACCAGACCGGTTTCAAATGTAACACCCCGTTTTCCCAACGTGAAAATTTCATAATAAATTATCAGAGTAATTCACATAAACTGAATGCTACATCTCTTTATCATAAAATCTTAACAAAATAGATAATAATTTATCCTTCAAAAATTCATCAACATAATATTTAAAAAACTTCGTAGCGGATTTAGTTTAACAATAGAAATAGTCTCGGAACGCAGGCCTCATCATAAAAGTCTCATAAATCTTAATTCAATAATAATTCTTAAACTTCAAAAGCAATACGTAAAGGAACAAAAAATAGTATTAAAATCCCCATCCCGTTACGTATCAGAGCCCCTGAGGACACAGTGAGAGATAGTCACCCACGACCGCAGCTAATCTTGATTACCTGCAAGTTACCCATACGAAGAGCAACATTTTCAAGCAGAAGGGGTGAGATTTCTCAAACAATGATATTAAGCTTATAAATCATAAATTACATTTAACAACTTAAATATCATCACATATCTTAACAATAATCATGTAACATCATAGGATTATCTAAACATAGCATTATCATAAACATAACATTATCATAATCAACTTCATAATCAAATTCATAAACAACTTCATATTCAAATTCAGAATCAATTCCATATTCGTTCAGCAACATCACTTGATAAATCGGCTTAGCACTTGACTCGACAATGCAACTCAACTTGACTATGCAACTCAACTCGACTATGCAACTCTTACTCATCGTAAATCATCTTGATATGCAAATGCATGTGGTACCAATCCAGGGCATCAAGCCCTCAACATAATTGAGCGTAAAAAGGCTCCAGGGCATCAAGCCCTCAACATAATTGAGCGAAAGCTCCAGGGCATCAAGCCCTCAACATATTTGAACAATAGCTCCAGGGCATCAAGCCCTCAACTTGAATGAGTATGCATGGACTCAACATCTAACAACTTTGACTCGACATCTTAACATCTTATAACTTGAACTTCTTGAACAACTTATATGATTCCAAAAATTTGGACAACTTCTTACGACTTTACAACTTAGACCGACACTTACAACTTTATGACATTGACGACAACAGCGACGACGACAACAACAACATCTTCTCATGATAATATCATAATTCATCAATTATAGACAACATCTTAAACATCGCATCATCATAAGCATCATAATTAACACATATAGTGCATAAATAACAAGATCACATCTTTATATAACACATGGTCAATTATATTATTATTTACACATTGTCAAATAACACATCAATTACATTATTAAATAACACATCAATACACATCATCAACTAACACATCAATTGATTTCATCATAACATTATACACGACACATACATCCTTACGGTAATCTTAATATTTATTTAAATTAAAGATCCAATCCTTATAATAGTAATGACTAAATTCTCATTCTCGCTAAAGTTTCAATTACCTTCTCTACCTATATTCCCTCGTTCCTGGTTATGGTCTTTTTAATGTCTCTTCACTAACTTCGCCTAATTTCCTCGAAGCCTCGGTATATTATCATATTTTTCTTCATATAATCTAATTTATAAATCCAATAAAATACAAAAAGGGGTTAACATAGCGTCTAGGTCATGCTTCATGTTAATTCCTTAAGGTTATGTGAGTCCCTTCCTCAGCTGCGTCTTTGTACCTTTTTCTTTTCTTTTCCTATTTAATTGGAGGTAGTTTGCTAAAATTTCTAGTAGCGTGCCATCTATAACTCAAATTTATACTATTTTTCCTCAATTGCTCTAACACTAAATTGTCCAATTTCTATAATTAATTATAAAGCGGGTCACCTGTAACATAAGTTTCCAAGGTACAGATAAAATTCTTGGCCATCACTTTATAATGAAATTGTAGAATCTTACTAATTAATATGTTATACAGCCAGATATCAAATTTGTGGCTATAATAATTGGATATAGCAATCAGACTAATTTATAGCTAAGTAAACACATTAGTCCGTGATAGTGCAAAATCTTTCTCTTAGTTCACATCTCAGGTGCTAGTGTACTCGAAGTCTAGGGATTAACATGACTCACGCTTTCTTATAATCACATCGACATAGAAAACAAGAATTTAACGAAAAATCATCAAGAGGATAAAAAAAACACAACGGAGGTTAAGGACCCCTTCACTACCCACATAGATACACAACCCTTATGATGAATAAAATTTCTCCCTTACAAACTCATCCTAAAGCATGTTAGATGCAATCTAATGATTCACAAACCTAATATTAGTGAAAGATAGTCTCACCCTTACCTTAGATTGTTTTTCTGGAATCAAAAGCAGCGTTCTTCGTTCCTAGGTTCTTTCTCTCTGAGTTCTCCTCTTTCTTCACCGTCAGATCTATGTCTGATCCATCTGGATCGATCTGACGGCTCCTGTAGTTCCCTGGTGATTTGGATCCGTTCTCCCTTGGGCTTGGGCCTGTTCGTTGCAGATCTTGTGGTTTGTTTGTTTTTTTTTTGCTATTTTCATACTGCTTGTTTGATATTTACACCACTGTTTACCAAAAAACTTTGATAAAGAGTTCCTAAAAAATTTCCTAATGTTTTTCTTGATATTTTTGTTGATTCTTGGTGATTTTTATCTGTTAATATTGGCTAGAAAAATATAGGTGAAAATGTTGATTTCTTGATTAGTTTAGTACTTTTAATTTTGTTGAAATCTTGTTAAAACTTCCAAAAATTGTGTGAAAGTTCTTGTGATTGTTATTGATACTTGAAACTTGTTTCTTGTGATATTTTTGCATGGTGGAAGCTATAAAAAATATATGTGATGTTTCTCATTAGTATTTTCACTTGTTTTGTTAAATTTTGGGGACTTTTGCTATGTTCTTAATTCTAATACTTTGATATATGATGGTTCTACTTGGTGTGTGATTCTATGATATATATGCCTCTGAATTTGTGGTTATTTTAGTGATTGGTGTGCTGATTTGTGACTTACTTGTGTTACAAGTTATGTAAATAGTTCTATGTGGAATTAAAGTGTAAAATAGGTCTAAAAATGTATCATAATTGCTTAGTTTGATACTTTTCTCTAATCCTCATTGTTAAAACTGAAATGAAATCTTTGAAAATTAATTGAGATATGAGGATTATGAGTCATGTATTGGCTTTGCTTTTGTGGTCAAATTTTAGGTATATTTTACCTTTGTTTTGGTGTATTTTGAAGTTTTTTGTGATGTTTACTTGCTTACATTTTTCACCATATTACATATTATGCTACTAACCCTCTCATTCATGGTTCATTCATAGCATTCTCATCTCTTTCCTCTAGATTTAATTTTCTTGCAATTTATATTTCTTACAAAGAATTAGCACGTGAAAACTTAGGGTTTTTGTACTTTTCTTTGTACTATTAATTTCTTGCAAGACCATAGAATGTAAATTAGGGCATATGTAAAGGACAATGGACTCTAATGATGTACACCGACACAAGCACCGACACATGCACACACATCACACGGATACTTTAGATGTATGTTTAGGGAATGTATGCTTTAGATGTATGCTTAGGAATCACGATACCTAGAAAAATTCTCTTTTCCAAAAAACATGAACAGCTTCACTGAAATAATTTTCTAAAGAAACCTTGGGATCAAAATCCCATTGAATTTTCCCTTTATTTTCTTAAACAAAAACTTTAATGAATTTTAATCATACTTAGACTCTTTTTTTTGCAAAATGACTAATTCCACCTCACATTTTCCAAATCTTATGCCCTTGAGGCCTCTCTCTCTTATTCTTCAAAATTCCATTTTCAAAATTAAAATCAACCAACAAAAACAAAAACATTTTTGGAAGAGAACTACATGGAGTTTGATCCCTTAAAAGGGTATGTAGGCAAGAAGTCAAAACTTCTCCAAGTCCAATAAAACAAAAATCCACACACATTCTTCTCCGTCCAATTCTTAACCTAGCAAACCCTTAGGTGTAAATAACATTTTCAAATAGCATTTAAAAATAAAGCGCGTGCATAGAAAGTAAAGACGGTTCCTATAGAATACTATAGTTGCTATAGGTGCCTAACACCTTCATATGGCAAAACCAACTCCCGGACCTCGATTCTCAAGGGTTTTTCTTATTTTTCCCTTCCCAAGAAAAATGAGATATCAAAGGTTAAAAAGGTTCAAACTTAATCAATGTTTGACACCCGAAAAACCAAGATAAAACACTTATGGAAGACTCTTATCAGAAATATTCTATCAAGGAGGAGTTTTGGACAGGTTAAGCAGTGTTGAAGCCTTCACAAATAAGATGATTGACACTAAAACTGGGAAGTTCATCCATGCTCATACACTCTTGCATATGAAGCTAATCGGTGAGGTCACCAAGCTTCAAACTGATTTAAGTGAATCCCATGTCAGATCTGATCTTATGAGAGATTTTCCACCCATCTGCAAAAAGGATCATATTGAGGTGCAGATGTACTACATCAAAGATCACTATGAGGCAACCAACAAGGTCATCAGGTTGGATGAGGTACCTGAGGAAATGTATGGTGGTGCGGTGCCTCTAGCAAAAGGCAGAAGATCAAAAAGAAAAATGACTGCAGAAGAGTACATGGAAGTTGAAAAATCTGCAAAGAAGGCAAAGGTCACTTCTGATAAGCTTAAAATTGGTGGTTCTGCAATGCCACCAATTGAAGAAGCTATTGAAGACATGGATTCAAGGTTGATCCTGGATGATGGTATTGCTCTTGATCAACCTGCAATACCAAAGAAGGAGAGGAAGCCAGCAATAAGGAGGACCAAGGACTTTCCTCATGTTACTGAGAAAGCAGAAGCTGCTACTACTGCTTCTGAAGCTATTGGAAAAGCTTTAGAGATTGCTTCTAATCTTCAAGAGATGGTTATGCCAGAGGCTTCACAACTTCTCAACATACCTGGTACTGCTGAAGATGATCAGAAGAGAACAGCTGAACATTCAGAACCGGTAATACATGAGATATCCAATGACTCTCCTTTAACTTCCTTAGAAACCCCATTATCATCATCTTCTGATTCTGATGATGATATACCCATAGGACTTCTTTTTCGAAAACCAGTAAAAAGTCATCCAACATCAACCAAGACCAACACAAAACCCTCTCAGTCAAGCTCTTATGAACCAGTTAGTCATATAATCAATCAGAAGTTAGAAGAAATGGCTGAGCAGAGAGATAGAGTCATCGATACTATCCTCCGCCATAACCCTCAACCTCTTAACATTCAACCGCTCAACATGATCATACCAGAAAATGTTGAACCCACCTCAGAGAAAGCCTCTGAGACAACCTCAGAAGCAGTTGCTTCTGAAAAAGTTGTTTCAGAAAGCCCCCAACAACAAACACCAGAACCACACAAACCCTCCTCACCTCGACAACAACAATCACCCATAGCTGACATTGACCCCCAACCTAACATTCAAACTCAACAAACTTCACCACAACAACCACCTTAATCTAACCCACAACCAGAGCATACTGAACCATAAGAAGAACAAGCTTTACCCAAACCCACTCCCATGGATATTGACAACCATCAATTCAATCTCCAAGCTTCAACCTCAAACGCACACATTGCTTCTGACCAACCATCCTCTTCAACTCAATCTGATCATAACCTCACTATTATAACACCTGAACCTGTTCAGGATCTGTCCCTTAGTGAATCTGACCAATCCTCAGACCTAGAAATCCTTGAACAACCACCTCTAAATATACTAGAATCTGAGTACATTGACGTTGAGTTACTCAAGATACTCTCAGAGATGCAAGGTCTTGTACAGAACAGAAGGATGATTGATCTGTCATCAGCCTATGAGGAACAATGGGAATCCTTGCAGAAGAGAGCTACTGATCTGACAGCATCTGTAAGAAGAAAATGCATCAGAATCAAGACTTTTGCTGTAAGGAAGTTTTTGAAGAATGTGGAGTCAATCAAGAAAGGTTCTAGGCTGCTTCTGACAAATGAGCCGTTCTATTCAGAAGCTGACTACATGACTAGAGAGGCCAGGATGTTCAAGCTACTAAGACAGAAGATGGCACAGCAACAGCAGGAAGCTAAAGCAAGGGAACTGGAACTTCTCCAGAGGCAACAAGTTCTTGAAGATCTGTTGAAGAAACAAGCAGAACAAATGGAGAAGATGATGAAACAACAACAAACCAAACCTTAGTTGCACACCCTAGTGTTTATTTTTGTTTGTTGTTTGTTTTAACTGTTTCAGTTCTTGCTTCTGAACATCTTTTGTTTCTGAATGTTAGTAACTTGCTTAGTTGGTTCTGATCCATCTTGCTTGATATTCTGCTCATACATTGCTCATACTTTATATTCATGATTATATTTTTGATAAGTTTATAGGTTCTGATTATAGTTATACTCTCTTCATGTTTGAGTTTTTCTCAAATCTTTTTGTCTTTATTGCTTATTTGTTTTTTTTTTTTTTTTTGCTAATGACAAAAGGGGGAGTATATGTGATAGTATTTAAAAAGGCTCTGAGCCCCATTAATGATATTTGAAAATTTTGAAAAACTTCTATCCTTTCATTTTACCTAAAAATGGGTGTATCAAAAAGGGAAAGTATCAAATTTCAAATAAAAATTAATTGAACCATTATTCTTATCTATAAGTTAATTCTTTCAATTTTAAGCTCTGATATTATTATTGCGCGCTAAATGAATTTAATTAACCTGGATAGAAATTAGGGGGAGCTTACAAACCTCACCTTAAAGACTATCAGACTCAGAGGGAGTTTGAGCTTACAAACCTCAGATTCTGAGCTTACAAACCTCAGAACCCCAAAGTCAACTTGTTAATTAGATTAACAACAATTGATCAATTTTAAATACTATTGTTTGTCATCATCAAAAAGGGGGAGATTGTTGGAACAAAATGTGTTTAACAATGAACCTTAAAGAGTTTTGATGATAACAAGGTATTAAAAATTGTAAATTGGACTAGCTAATATTTGTTCAAGTGTACAGGACCATAATTAAAAGTTACATCATTTATTGGTTCTGAATGAGCAAATAAAGAGCAAAAGGAATCACCAAAATTGAAGCTTAGACGCTCCTGAAGGCAACTTGCTTCTGAAGAGAATAAGCGCTCCTGAAGTAAAGCCGCTCCTGAAGTTAGTAAAGTGCTCCTGAAGACAAGAGGTCCAGAAGCTGCATCATCAGAAGCTACATTATCAGAAGCTGCGTTATCAGAAGCTGCATCATCAGAAGCTGCGTTATCAGAAGCTGCCTCATCAGAAGCCATTTCACCAGAAGCTGGAGATCAACTGAATTTGAGAAATACAATGATTCAAGAGCTGTGTCATGGATCGAAATTCATCAAAGGACAACAAAAGATCAGTGGAATTTTGCAACGGTCATTTCAAAAGTGTTTGAAGACATGCGGTTGCAATTTTGGACGAAAGCGTTGACATTGTACGAACTGTACAACCACTTTCTCCACTACTCTGTTTTGTGTCCACGCTACAAGACAAGAAAACAGCTCCAGAATACGGCTTCGCCTGCATAGATGTTCCTTTGGATAAGGAATGGATTTCAAATTGGTTCTTCATAGGACAACAACCAAATCAGGCAAAAGATCATTGGTGAAAGATCAAGCTTCAACAACGACTCTTTGATGTGCTGGCAATTTCACAACGTCTCTTTCACACCTCTATATAAAGGAGTGAAGACTTAGAGATTTGGTAATGCTGAACGAAAGACTCACAACATTTTTACAAGTGTCAAACCTCTGCTGAAATTGTTATGCATTCACTTAGAATTTCTGTGTCTCAAAGTTTCATCTTAGAAATTCTTAAGTTATTGAGTCTGTATCTGATTTGTATTGGGAGCACCTCTGATTGTATATCAAGTGTTCAACCTTAAACAATTTTCTGTGTAATTTTGTTTAGTTAGAAGTCTCTTGCAGTTGTGCTTGAGCAAGGAAGTCTCTTGATTGTGTTCTTGAGCAAAGGAAGACTCTTGCAAAGTGTGCTTGAGCAAAGGAAGTCTCTTGCAGGTGTGCTTGAGCAATTGTAATCAGATATTACTCTTAGTGAAATCTCCTTGGAAGTGCAAGGGGGACTGGACTACTTCCGGATTGTGAAAGGAACCAGTATAATTGCTTTGTGTCGTTCTTCTTCTCTCTCTCTGTTTTATTCCGCTGCATTTAGATTCTGATTACCACTTCAGAAGCTGTTTCACTTAGCTTCTGATCAGTGTGTTCAGTTTTAGGAGAAACGAAGAATTTTTCAAAACACAATTCAACCCCCCTTCTTGTGTTTTTCTCACCTTCAATAGTCTATTTCGATATTTTCTTCCGTTGGAGAAATTATGTGTTAGAATGGTGGTATCACCATATTTGAGTGGTCTTAGTATCATAGTTGGAGAAGTTAAAAATTAGAATGGTGATAACACTATATTTGATTGATCATAATTCCATAGTAGAGTTATCACAACACCATATTATAGTGGTTTCAGTAGTAAATTAGAGTGGTCTTAATGGCCACATTTAAGGATGTAATTCTCTAACAATTAGCTATAGTGCAGTAGTTAGTCGCACAGTTGTAGATGAGCTTATTTTATCCTGGAGGCGGTGTGGTTGATAGTCTGTTTTGCATAATTTTAGGTAGCGCCACGAAACATCTTAAAGAGAGTGATCTGGTCGTGACTCAACCTAGTAACAACTTCGGTAGATGAAAATTCCTTTTCAAAATATATTTAGAAACTCCAAATATAACAATATGGAAATATGAAAACCAACAATTTTAAGACGGAATAAATTCCAATTCCAACAATTTAATAGTGATCAATTTATTGATCTAATGATAAAAACAACTTTGTGTATAATATAAGACATATGTCCCTTATGGACCAAAGACTTGACCTCAAAACATAACTAAACTCAAGGTGCATATAATTTTAGAGCTCAAATCATATGATTCAGTCCGATTCATTATAAGAAAATTTAAAATAAAAACTAAAACATTTTATTTAAGCCTTCTATGCGATTCAATACGTGACTGTTCGACTTCGACCAAAGACCTTGTGACCAAGTACTCTTTTCAAATTGATTATTGAGTTGATTTTCAAAACACAAGTACTAAACTCATGTTGCCCACATGAGCTGGAGAAGTGTCATGAAAGTGGCCTCTTTAAAGTTCAATGCTGAGTGTTGGCGATAAGCTAGCTGCAGTGTGTCATGTATGTCTCTCAAACTATATGCGATCCCACATAATGTCCACAACTACTCATAATAATTTAAGGAAAATCATATGATTTTTTTTTTATATATAAATAATATCTTCATGTAAGAGACAAACTACAATTCCAAAAAATTTCGTACTCTTTGTTCCCTATTCACTGCAAGCCAGCATGCTCAGTGAGGACTTGAAAGCTCAACTGGCTGATGATAGTTACTTGTAAAGGGTCCACAACCAAAAATAGAAACTATCATTAATGTACCTTACAAACCCATGAAACCTTTCCCTAATTAGTAACCTCTAACTACCCCACCTTCTATCGTTTTGCAATAGACCCTATACCTAAGGATAAGTAATTTGATATTTTTAACATTATTGGACCCCACATATAGAGAAAATTATGAGTCACTTTAATGTCATGTGACTTCTCACACTTTGTTTACTCCTTTTATCTTTTTTCAACTCTTTTCCTATTCTCACACCCTTTGTGGTAAAACCTTGTTCTTGGAGGTGGTTGGTTTATAGAGTTCTTGTGGATTGGAAAAGGTTTTGTTTATGGTAGTGCCTATTTTGTTATAGTCACAACAAATATGTCCCAACCATGTGACACCTCATAAAGAAGAAATGTGCTATGAGTGCATTTGACACTATAGCTAGGGTTAACCTTGCCAAGGTTATAAATCCATACTGATTACATTGTAAAAGAAAGTGTACCAAAGAGAGATAGTTTTTCTTCTCCTCTGATTTCTCTCTTTGTATATTCGTTTTTAGAAGAGGTGTTGGGTACACGTTTTTGCCTTCAGAATTGCATGTGTTGTCAGAACTGAATAAAAGGAGAAGCAAATTAAAGAAGAGAAAAGAAAATAATTATAGGACTCTTTTATTATGTCTCCATCGTTACACTCTATGATTTGAATTTTGATAACGTTTTATGCAATGCCTAGGATTGGTCTCATATTTTCACCCTTCTCTCTGCCAGTGTGAGTGTGTTTGGCTCATCCATATAAAAAAAGTTACCCCATTTTTTCAATTGAATGATAAAATAGTAAAATGTTAACCACACTCAAATTATAATCTTATTTATAAAAGGTCTTAAGTCTTTTGGACAACTTTTTGGAGCCAAAAATATTGTTGCACTTTTCCTTCTAATTTTTTGCCGTTTGTTTATATTTTTAGAAAATGATCGTGTATCTTATTTATAAAAGGTCTTAAGTCTTTTAGACATCTTTCTGGAGCCAAAAATGTTGTTCCCCTTTTCCTTCTTAATTTTTTGCTTTTTATTTATATTTTTAAAAAATGACGTGTATCTTATTTATAAAAGGTCTTAAGTCTTTTGGACAACTTTTTGGAGCCAAAAATATTGTTGCACTTTTCCTTCCTAATTTTTTGCCGTTTGTTTATATTTTTAGAAAATGATCGTGTATCTTATTTATCTTATTTATAAAAGGTCTTAAGTCTTTTGGACATCTTTTTGGAGCCAAAAATGTTGTTCCCCTTTTCCTTCTTAATTTTTTGCTCTTTATTTATATTTTTTAAAAATGATCGTGTATCTTATTTATAAAAGGTCTGGAGTCTTTTGGACAACTTTTTGGAGCCAAGAATGTTGTTGCACTTTTCCTTCCTAATTTTTTGCTGTTTATTTTTATTTTTAGAAAATGATCATGTATCTTATCTTATTTATAAAGGTTCTTAAGTCTGTTAGACAACTTTTTGGAGCCAAAAATGTTGTTGCACCTTTCCTTTCTAATTTTTTGGTGTCTCTCTATTTTTTTAGAAAATGATCGCGTATCTTACTTATTTATAAAAGTTCTTAATTTCTTAGACAACTTTTTGGAGCCAATCAAATTGTTGCACATTTCCTTCCTTTTTTTTTTTGTGTTTCTTTCTTTTTTTAGAAAATGATCGCGAATCTTATTTATATTATTTATAAAAGTTCGTAACTACAACTTTTTGGAAACAAAAAAGTTGTTGCACATTTCGTTCCGAATTTTTTGGTGTTTCTCTATTTTTTTAGAAAATGATTGTGTATCTTACTTATTTATAGAAGTTCTTAAGTCTCTTAGACAACTTTTTGAGCCAAAAATGTTGTTGAAGTCTAAATTACTTCGGGGTTTTTTTTATTTTTCTTTTGGAAGCATTATCAATGACTTTTATATAACAAGGATTGGACCAAGGGTCAACCCTAATCCCTATCATTGTATTTTTCATAACAAGGATTGGACCAAGGGTAAACCATAATCCCTTATCTTTTTACATTAGTTTTGGATGTAGTTAAAAAATACATCTGATAGCTAGCACCAAGATGTATGGGTTTTGTAGATGAAATAGTCTTATTTAGAGAGTCAATGGAAGAATTGAATGGGATGTTGGAAACTTGGAGCCAAGTCTTAGAAACGTAAGACCTTCGTTCCAGTAGAAGCAAGATATGGTATATGAATGTAATTTCAGCAAAAGATGAAGTAGAGGTGAAAGTTGGAGATCATTTCATACAAGTTACACAGTTTAAATATCTTAATTAATTTCATTCTTTCAACAAAAAAATCTTGGGTTCATAATACAAAATGACAGAGAAATAAAAGAAGATGTAAATCAATGTATTCAAGTTGGATGGTTGAAACGGAGAAAAGCCTCATGTGTTTTTTGTGATACAAATGTGTCGTTTAAGTTGAAGTGACAAAATACCAAACAGCAGTCAGAACAACAATGTTTTATGGAACAAAGTATTAGCGGCTAAGAACCAACGAGAAGAAAGTAAGTGTGCGGAGATGAGAATATTGTGTTAGATGTGTGGTAAGATTAGATGAGATAAGATTAGAAATGACAACATTGTAGAAATAGTTGGAGTAGCACCTATAGTATAAATGTTGTGGAAAATAGTTTTAGGTGGTTTGGACATGTATAGAGAAAACATGTAGGTTCTATAGTAAGAAGGGTAGATTAATTAGAGGATGGTCATATTACAAGAGGTATAGGAAGACTTAAAAGAACTATAAGAGAAACTATCACGAAAGATTTATAGATTAATGAGTTGGATCTAAATATGGTTTATGATAGAACAATATGACATATTTTGATCCATGTAGTCAATCCCAATTAGTGGGATAATGTTTGGTTGTTATTGTTGTTGTCGTCGTCTTTTCGAAGCATTAACTCATGCTAAACAACAACTACTATTTCATTTCATGATCAACTACCATATTTATTAGTCAATGAGATAATTAACTTCCTGTGCATCGCACGGGTCCAAATACTAGTCTTATTTATAAAAGGTCTTAAGTCTTTTGGACAACATTTTGGAGCCAAAAAAGTTGTTCCACATTTTGTTCTTAATTTTTTGTTGTTTATTTATATTTTTAGAAAATGATCGTGTATCTTAGTTATAAAAGGTCTTAAGTCTTATGGACAACTTTTTGGAGCAAAAATGTTTTTGCACTTTTCCTTCCTAATTTTTTGCTGTTTATTTATATTTTTAGAAAATGATCATGTATCTTATCTTATTTATAAAAGGTCTTAAGTCTCTTAGACAACTTTATGGAGCTGAAAAAGTTGTTGCACATTTTCTTCCTAATTTTTTGTTGTTTCTTTATATTGTTAGAAAATGATCGAGTATCTTATCTTATTTATAAAAGGTCTTAAGTCTCTTAGACAACTTTTTGGAGCCGAAAAAGTTGATCCGCATTTCCTTTCTAATTTTTTTCCTGTTTCCTTATAATTCACATATCTTATCTTATTTATAAAAGTTCGGAATTCATTTAGACATCTTTTTGGACCCAAAAATGTTCTTAAAGTCTAAATTACTTCGGGGGTTTTAGGATTTGTCTATTGGAACTATTATCAATTATTTTTTTTCATAACAAGGATTGGACCATCATCCCTATCAATGTATTTCTCATTACAAGGATTGGACCAAGGGTCAACCTTAATCCCTTATCTTTTTACGTTAGTTTTGGATGTACTTATAAAACACATCCAATAGCTAGCACTAAGATGTATGGGTTTTGTGGATGATGTAGTCTTAATTGGAGAGTCGAGGCAGGAATTGAATGGGATGTCGAAGACCTGGAGTCAAGTCTTAGAAGCGTAAGACTTTTGTTTGAGTAGAAGCAAGACATGGTATATGTAATGTAACTTCAACAAAAGACGAAGTAGTTCAAACTTAGAGGTGAAAGTTGGAGATCGTATCATAGAAGTTACACAGTTTAGATATCTTGGGTTCATTCTTTCAACAAAAAAATCTTGGGTTCATAGTACAAAATGATGAAGAAATAAAATCAGATGTAATTCATTGTATTCAAGTCGGATGGTTGAAATGTAGAAGAGTCTCATGTGTTTTTTGTTATACAAACGTGCCGTTTAAGTTGAAATGAAAAAATACCAGTCAATTGTCAGAAAAAAGATGTTTTATGGAACAAAGTATTGGCAGTTAAGAACCAACACGAGAATAAAGTAAGTGTGTGGAGATGGGGATGTTGTGTTGGATGTGTGGTGATATTAGATGGGATAAGATTAGAAATGGCAACATTGTAGGGATAGTTGGGGTAGCACCTATAGTATAAATATTGTGGAAAATAGGTTTAGGTGGTTTGGACATGTATAGAGAAAACCTGTAGATTCTATAGTAAGAAGAGTAGATCAAATAGAGGATAGTCATATCACAAGAGGTATAGGAAAACCTAGAAGAACTATAAGAGAAACTATCAAGAAAGGTTTATAGATTAAGGAGTTGAATTTAAATATGGTTTATGATAGAACAATACGACTTACTTCAATCCGTGGAGTCAAGCCCACTTAATATGGGATAATGTTTGGTTGTTGTTGTTGTCGTCATCTTTTGGAAGCATTAACTCATGCTCAACAACAACTATTATACATTTCATGATCAACTACCACATTTAATTGTCAATGAGATAATCAACTTTTCGTGCATCGCACGGGTCCAAAATCTAGTTTAGTTTAAACTATATTAGTGATCTTAAATTATTTTTTTTGTATGCAACAATGTAGTTATTTTTCTTTTAGAAAGATAACAACATTACATTGGCCTCATTTTCTATTATGTATGGTATAACAAATCTTACATTCTTACTTGATAACTTAAAGTGGCAAATTGCATCCTCAATTCGGCAAATAATATCTAAATTACACCAAAATATATGACAATTGTAAACCCTAATATCTCAAAATAACATTAACATTAATATGATCTCGTAAACCCACATTATGAGTTGGTTTAATGGTGTAGGCTTAACTTGTAGGTATCATCATTGTCATCTCGGGTCTAATAGTGTTGTTGAGTGGTTAAACATTTTTTGTACTCCCTCCGGTTTAGCAACTGTGTTGATGGCTAACATATACTCCCTCCGGTTCTTAAAATAAGAAAACTTAAAAAAAAATAAAAATTGGTCATATTTATAAAAAAAAAATGTCACAATTTTTAAGGTGTAATTATTGCTTACAAGACTTGTTTATCCCTTATCTAATGAGTGTTGCCATAAAAAAATAATAATTATATTTAAATCGGTTGTAAATATAACGGGTTTAAAAGAGTGTTAAAACAAGTATTTTTGAAGTGTGCGAAATTTTTGAAGTATTTTATAATTTGGGACGTGTCGGAAGTATTAATGTAGAAACTAGAGAGTAAGAATTCCTTTGACGTGTAACCATATCTCTCTTGAAAATGCACAGGAAAAACCCTTTCCTATTAAACAAAGGAACCATTGTTCTTAATGCAATTCCTAAATTGGGCACGATCATGACATGAAACCGTCCAACCAAAATTAAATACTTTTAAAAGTGAAAACCGACAATTTTACAATTGCACCAATATAAGAAAAGCATTCAACATTCGTTTAGTACGTAACATAACGAGTTGTGGGCCCTTAGTGGTTTTCCTATATCATGTTTGCTAAAAGTAGCAATTAAGAGGATAATAAAGCATAATGAAATTTTCAACAAAATAAATACACATCATACTAAATTGAAATTTTCTTTTGAAATAACAAACAAAATAGTTTTATTTTGAAGGTTTGAACTTTTATTTTTAAGATACTTTTTATAAAATTTGTTTTTAATGATAATTTCTTTTACTAAATTAATATTAATAAAAAAGAGTATCACAATCCCCGCGAGCTTAGCTCAGTTGGTAGAGATATTGAATATTATATGCAGGGGCCGGGGTTCGAACCCCGGACACTCCACTTCTCCACATTTAAATGTGTGAGCTTTAAATGTGTGAGCTCTAGCCACAAGGCTTCTTGACCAAAAAAAAAAAAAAGAGTATCACAAAATGAATTTGTTCATGACAAATCTATGTGGATAAGTTGGCGCATTGTGTCGAAGGTCTTCATGGCGAAGATGATCAGGCGGCGTGTTCCCTGATGTGGTGGGTACAGTGTCAACTATGGTGCAAGTACAAATACACAACCTAAGTGTATGTAGATGAAAAAGCTTTCGCTTTAAAGGAAACATTAATGAATTGATGAACTCATACTTAAGAGATATATTGCGTAGCTACTGTGAGTTGGAGGTCTCACATTGCTTGAAAATGCAGTGATTAAACACTTTATAAGTGAGATGATTTAGAAACTTAATATCTTAAGATTTAAGGTATAGTTGTGGCGTTTCGCTCATGACCCAACTAGCAATCCAAAGTTGTATATCCTTTTTAGTTTTCACCTGCATTTTCAATGATTCTTTTTCACAATCATAACTATGTTTTTTTTTTTTTTGGAGAAACTAAAATGATATATAAACAACAATGGTTTACCCTGCACAAGTAGTGCAATGGACAAACCACCCAACAATATTTACAACAGTCAAGGTGCCAGCAAACTCAAGCACCGTCCAAACCAGACTACAACGAAACAAACAGAATTACAAGAGAACTCCCATGCAAGGGAACGGGTTCTTACACCAATCATGATAACTATACGTGAAAGTAACCTGTCTTGCTTTAATCCACATAAAAGAATTTAATTTCACCTTTTCAAGTAACACAGAAGGAGTAGAGGCCACCTGTTGAAAGACCTGGTTGTTCCTTTCCTTCCATATTAACCACAAAGAAGCGAACCAAATAATTTTAAGAAACAAATGAGTAACTCTTGGTAACCCTGCCATATAGATAAATTGATGAAAATGTTGTCTAATATCTCCAGAACTAACAGAAGAGATTCCTAACCAATGCCAAACGTAATACCAAATAGAACTGAAAAACACACAATCAAGGAATAAATGTTTGGCCGTTTCTGGATGACTGCACCCTGATACACACGCTGCATTGGATGATGTAATAACACTCCGACACACCAAGTTGTCTTTAGTTGGCAACCTGTTACGAAGAAGCCGCCAAGCAAACACTGAAACCTTAGACGGAATATGATTATGCCAAACATTAACGTCTTGATTTTTGACCGCCGGAGCACCTGAATCAGTAAGAAAATGGTATGCACTCCTAACTGAATAACCATGAGTAGGATCTAAAAACCACCGCCATCTATCAGAAGCGCGATCCTGCAAAATAGTGTTATGAAATAAAGATGAACCCTCCCTCACACTTTCCTCCTCCCAGGCCAACAACCGCCGCCGCCATAACCATGCTCCACCCCCCTCCTCCCACCCGAGCCTACACATCTCCTCCACCGTGCACTCCTTATCCACTGCCAAATCATAAAGACGGGGGAATTTGTCATGCAATGGAATGTCTCCCAACCATGTATCATGCCAAAATAAAGTGTCCCGTCCGTCACCTAAAACCCGCTGAATGTTGTTATCAAACCACCTCCCAACTCCCTCACCAACCCCCTTACGAACCCTACACAACATCCTCCACCAAGGCGAGCTAAGGCTGCCCCCCTCTACCAACCGCCCCCCAACCTCACCATACCGGGATTTCAGAACACGATACAATAACCCCTCCTTATCTGACAACAACCTCCAACACCACTTCCCCAGCAAAGCTAAATTAAAAGCACCTATCAGCCTAACCCCCAAACCACCATCCTCCTTTGGAGTACAAATAGACTCCCATTTTATCCAAGCTATTTTCCTCACTACTCCCCCCCCCCCCCCCCCCCCCCCCCCCCAAAAAAAAATCTTATAAACAAAGATTCAATAGAAGAGATTATACCTGCAGGAGCCTTGAAGAAGGAAAGAAAGTAAACCGGCAGAGAGGATATGACAGATTTCAAGAGAACCAAACGGCCACCGAAAGACAGGAATTTATTGTTCCACGACGACAGGCGAGAGGAAATGCGATCGACAACAGGTTTCCAGAAACTGAGTTTCCTTGAATCACCGCCGATAGGCAAACCCAAGTAAGTAAACGGAACAGTACCCCTTCGACAATTCATAACCAATGCCGCCTCTGAAAACCAAGAATCGGAAATATTAACACCTGTCAACATACTTTTATTGAAATTAACCTTCAAACCCGACACTATGTTTGTATATTATTGAAAATGAACTACCCTTCCTCCCCATATTTATTTGGACCGCATTCCTTGGAGTCAGCAGAACCCTCATTCACACAGTTTATCAAGATTGAAAGGCTTAAATATTCAAGATCATTATTTTAATTTTTAAAATAATAAAAAATTCCTTTTCCTGAACCGTCCAATCAAGAATGAACTGCCCGAATCGTCCTGATTATGTGATTTCGGGTTCTTGTTGACTTCCAAGGATTATGGATTATATGTATTTCTTTTATTTATTTATTTTTGAAAAAACACGATTAAATGTATTCTACGTACTTGTATTAAAGGTGCTTATGAAGATGTTAGCCTGTGTTTTTAATGATTGTTTTTGACAAGAAATTATTTAGTTGAAGTTAGGTTCTATTCATGGTGTCAAGCTGGAGGCAAATTATGTTCAACAAATTGTGATGAATCTTGACATTTTGAAAGTATTCAATTTCAACAAGAAAGAATTCAGATGCTTTGTGAAGAGACAAAGTCAAGGGTTGAAGACACGTGAAAGCAAGTTGAATATGTTGAAGACTTATAGTTTAAGACCGTTTGTTTTAGTTATTTCTATTCGTGTATACATATAAGTTTTTCATAAGAAACAAGGGTCACAAATCATAAACAGAATTCTTACGCTCGAATTATCCAAACATACGGAGAGAAAAGATTAACAAGAATGTATGTACTTGATTGATGTACCATTTTACTTAATGCAATGCAAATTCATTCCTTTTAAATCTTGTGCTTTTATCTTTAAAGTCTAGTTTTACAAGTCAATTTCTAAAAACTTGTTGGATTCTGCCGAACAAGGCAACAATCTTCATCTTCTTCATGTTTAATCTCAAGAACATGATGAACATTCAAACATTTTCTAAAAAAATAATTGCACAACTTGTCCTAAGATTTCTAGTTTGATCCTGCAAGCAATAAACTTAAAACTAGCAGTTTGTTTACCAAAAACGACGGTAAACAAAAGGTTGGTACTTCTTTTCACAATACATGATCAGTCCAACAAGTTTAGAAGCTTAAAAGAGTTGACTACGTCAAAGAGAATATGGAGCCTTAACCTATATATATAAAGTTAACTAGGAAAATATTCATAATTTTTTTTTTTTTAAAGAAGGAAAATATTCATTATTAAATAGTCATATTATATATTTCCTTTAAAAAAATAAAAAGCCAAATTGAACTTTTTCAAAGCCTTTTTTGGCTCAAAATTATGTGGCTTAAAGCCCTATCTTGGACCGCTTGACCATTGGATGAGTCATGTACCTGTACCATTGCATAAAGACAACTCTAAAATTAACTATCATTTAATTACTTTTAGGTCAGATTTTTTCCTCGATTAATTTACTCTCAGCAACTCAGTTCTTTTTCAAATTAAAATTAAAATCTACACCAAATCTACACCGTGTGAACTCCTTTAGAGAGTAGAAACACATGAGGTGAACTTAAAGATGTTCAACGTATATGATAGAAGTTGTGGTCTTAAATATGACTCATTTATTTTTTTGCACATGAGATTCCTTAGAAATCGCACATATATACACTCACACACATCAACACATATTATGTAAAGGTATTGTCAATTCATGGATAGGTCTATGTATTAAGTAGTACCATAGCGTTTTACTTTTGAAGCCAAGTGAACATCTTTCATATTGCTTTCAATGCTTTATATAAGGCTTTGTGGGGTTGAAGTGACCATACTGTCAAGGAATCCCAACAATTTTCTTTCTGTGTTGGAAAGAGACCTAATAAATTAATAATAGTAGTCAATCACATATTATCATATATTAAGCAACATTTTATTTGAAATTTTAGATAAACTTGACAAGTGCACGGCTATGTTGTTTTAGTATAAAAAGGGATATCGTATCCACAGAGATCAATTTAACAATTACCAAAGTTCGTTGTTACTGTGTTTATCTAAGGCAAAATCAAAATAGTTTAGAATTTGCGCGGAATAAAATAGTTTTTAATTAATTAATAAATGAGTAGAGGCCAAAACGACGGTTTCCGTCGACTGTCGACTTCCGTCACTCAAGTAAATTGTTGCGCAAATTAAATGGTAACGAGAGAATTAAAGCTGCTTGTAAAATTTATTGAACAAGAGACAATGTTTGCTTTCACAACACGTTGGATTTTTTAGACGTGTAACAACCTACTTTCGTAGCGTATAACTACAGGCCTAAAAATTCCTTTTTCTAAATTCAATAAACAATTAATAATTAAAAGAAAAGAAGTGCAAAATAATTGAATATTACTTTTTGCTAGTTGATCTAATTATTTTAAATTCAAGACATGTGTATCATATGCTTATCGTGATTCATGTCTCATGATGCATACTATTGATGTTGCTATTATGATTGAAACAGATTCGTTTGTAAGATATAAATGTGTTGTTCTACTTTTCCTTTCATGTCTATCGAAATTTAGTTTTTTATTTTATTATGACTCTTTTATTTTTCTTGATTTATAGTTCAATATTCTTAGAATTTGAATTTAGGTATGATTTTATCCTACAAAATCATCATAGAAACTAAATGTGGTAGTTCTTTATACACTATTTACGATCCTTATTTCTGATCAAGGTTTGAGTCGTTTTTCAATAATATTTTTATTAAATCTCTCAATGTTTTATTTACGGCATAATTTTAATCATATCTTCTTTTTTCTCCTCTAAATTGGAAAAATGTAGGGGGATATAAGAATGGCTTGGGGTTGGGTGAGGAGTTAAAGAATAAACAGATAAGGAGTTCATGAATAAAGAAGGAATATGTATTAAAGGTACTCTTCAATAAACACATTATGAAGTTAAATTTCTTTTAAAAAGATTCACAGACAAATAATTTAGAGAGAAATGATATTTGAACAACTATTTTTTGACAATTTTTGTTGTGATAACTTTCCCTCTCATACTCACATTATGTTTTCAATTTCTCTCTCTATTGTCTTGGTTTTTCTGCAAATACACTTTAATTTTTGTAATGGTTGTCTCAAAAGTTGTCATGTAAATGAATGTTCAAATAACACAACTCTAATTTAAATAGTAGCTCCATTTCTTGTTTTTGATAGTTGCTAAAGGTTTAAAGATAGAGCTGTCAAACCATGTTAACTCATATGGATCAGTCTATCAATCTAGATAAAACACATGACTTGTGCTTTAAAATTTCATCTCGATTTTTTTTAGTGATTTTAGACCGATCATAAATAAACCCGCTACCCGTTAGGGCTAACATGTACGAGACACAAGTAGCCCATTTGGATGACATAGCTAAAAGTACTAAACTAAATTAGTAACATCTATGAAGCACTAAATTAGTAACATTTAAGTGTACTTTCTCTGATAGTTTTTCTTACAAAAAAAATGTGGCACAAAAACTAGACTTGTTACTTGTATATTGTTAAGAGTCCCACATCAGTTAGGAGTTGGCCTGACAATTTGTTTATAAGTGGGGGCAATCCTCACCTCACAAGCCGGTTTTGTGGGGTTGTGTTAGGCCCAACCACCATTTCTAATATGGTATCAGAGCCTCTTCACAATTCTTTGGGCCACCTGTTATCAGGTTTCCGTTATCGGACCACCCGTCATTTATGGTCACGCTTCAGATGTGCAATCCTGAGCGTGAGGGGGTGTGTTAAGAGTCCCACATCGGTTAAGAGTTGGCCTGACAATTTGTTTATAAGTGGGGGCAATCCTCACCTCACAAGCCGGTTTTGTGGGGTTGTCTCACCTCACAAGCCGGTTTTGTGGGGTTGTGTTAGACCCAACCACCATTTCTAGGTTTCCGTTATCGGACCACCCGTCATTTATGTTCACGCTTCAGATGTGCAATCCTGAGCGTGAGGGGATGTATTAAGAGTCCTACATCGGTTAGGAGTTGGCCTGACAATTTGTTTATAAGTGGGGGCAATCCTCACCTCACAAGCCGGTTTTGTGGGGTTGTGTTAGGCCCAACCACCATTTCTAATATATATCTTTTAATTTTGTATAAAAAATGACTTGTATTGTTATTTACACTTTTTAATTAATTAAACAATCATTAAATCTAGTGTAAATTCCTCTCTTTGGTGTTCTAACCCTTTGTCTTGTTTTCAAAGTGGTTAACACTACTTTGTAATGGGATTGAGTACCTTTGTATTATCCAGTGCAAGTTCAAAAACTACCATTATTTTTCCTCGTCTCATAGTCTTCAATGTTGTAATCCTTTGATTCTCTAACAATCACCATATAGATTGGTCCCAAGAGAGCAACATATATGGAACATGCATGGTCATGTCCACGTATCATAAAGTTGAAATAAGACTGGACATTTTGAACATAATCCATGTGTCAATTATAAATTTACTTCCTGGTCATATAAATGATGTGGTCACTTCAAATTATGGCATTGATCAACATCATGGTTCTTTATCAAACCAACTAAGTATAATTTTTTTGTTTTCCATAATTTTGCAAAAGGGAAAAAAAACAAAAAATTGTAAGCTTATAATAATTTGATACTTAATATCAAACATATAAAATAATAGCATCATGCAACAAAAAAAAAATTGCTAATCCACTTCTTAAAAAAGTGATCATGAGTTAGATCATGATTCTTGCATATGGTGATTAATACATATGAATCATACAAAGATATTGTAACCAATTTTTCTACAAAGATATTGGTCAAAACCTGCAAAATTTCATCATCACTATTGTAACCAGACTCATCAGAAGGTGGTTAGTACATTTCCACAAATACTGCCATCTGATGTTGAAATCTAAAGACCTATCACATGGGCGCGTGAACACACACAGGCGCGTGACTCAATGAATCATACACCTTATATAATTTCCTTGCCCTAAACTGCAACAATTAAAGTGTGCATCAAGAGAAAAATGAGATGATAGTAACTTATAACTTATATAAGAGCCCACATTATACTATAATTAAATAGGTAAAAGAGAATAATATCAAAAATTAAGAATAATTTTTGTTTCCATTTTTTTGTTAAAAAAAGTTCAAGTGTGTGTGTGTCCCTTTTTATATAGCACACAAACTTTCATTTCTCACTACAAAAAATTATATTCTCTCTCTTTTTTTCCATATTGCACTAACTCACACAACACAAGAAATTCCTAATATAAATAACAAAGTTAGAGTTTATTTCTTGGAGACACAGAAAAAGAGAAAGAGAGTGAAAAAATGGGAAGAGGAAGAGTTGAATTGAAGAGAATAGAGAACAAAATAAACCGGCAGGTAACTTTCTCAAAAAGAAGAAATGGTTTGCTCAAGAAAGCTTATGAACTGTCTGTTCTCTGTGATGCTGAAGTTGCCCTTATCATTTTCTCTAGCCGTGGCAAACTCTATGAATTTGGAAGTGTTGGGTAATTTTTTTTTCTCTCTCAACATTTTTTTATAGATCCATTTATTAATTTTTTGAAAGTTTCAATTTTATTGTCTATTTTTGTGAGGTCCAAATCCCAATGGTTAATAGAATCATTTTTTTTCTTTCTTATAGTTTTGTATTTTGGGTTTTGTGATGATGTGAACTAAGATATTGTCATGTATAACTTCTTCTTTCCTTTCTTCTTTGAATCAGTTTCTTTCACCAAAATGGTTACTGGTTTTCTGCTTCTTGTTTACTTGCCACAACTGAATTGTATGCTTTTAAGATTTAATTACACAAGTACTTTTGACACATTGAGTTTTTATTGATAAAAAATATTTTTCATTTTTTCATTCTTTTTCTTTATCATAACACATATGCATCAAACCCTCATCTCTCTCCTTTTCTGGATCAGTTGATGGATCTTAAATCCTCCATGACACATTAATAATTTTTTTATTAATTGTAGTTTTAGGGTTCTAATTTTTTTTAGGGGATTTTTTTATTTAGATTTGATAAGTTAGAGAATATATATGAATATTATGAGGTTTGGTATTTTCCAATCATAGATCGACATATTTAATTAATATATAGTCCTTTTTTTTGTTGATGAAAACGTTTAATAGTCCTTTACAACACCTGAAAGATAATGTAATGTTTAAAGGTTTCAGCTTAGAAATAATGGAACAGTACAACCTAGATATTTCTTGTTTCTCAGAAGAGAGTCAGAAAAAAGAAAAACAGAAAAGGAAGAAAACAATCATATGACAATATTAGTCGTACTAGACTATGCAATTTTGTATCATATGATCTATTATTATATAAAATAATATATAATTATGTGTTTGTGTGTTCACTCTTATGTACTGTTGTGTAAGATCTAGGGCTTTTTCCAAAATCATGTTTTAAATAATTGAAGGTTAAAAAAGCTTTAAACTTTTTAATTCTCACAACAAAATATGGAGTTTTTAAAGTTTTTTCTATAACCCTTTTAAACGTTTAATCTTTTGGTTCTAT
The DNA here is from genome assembly GCF_051527215.1 of Medicago sativa. Taxonomy (NCBI): domain Eukaryota; kingdom Viridiplantae; phylum Streptophyta; class Magnoliopsida; order Fabales; family Fabaceae; genus Medicago; species Medicago sativa. The sequence continues at coordinate 27,481,834 of NC_140756.1, read as the reverse complement.
CACTGTGTCTCTCCACTAAAAAAATACTCTAATAATATCTTCCATCTTTATTTCCAGCTTTATTACAAGGTGGAGCAGGGTTTAGAATTTGGAAGTACTCTTTGGCTTTTTAGATCAATTTGAGGAATGACAAAATCTTTTTTTTTTTTTTTTTACTTTACAACTATCAGTAATTATGTGTAACTAAGTTTCTTTTGTCTCTCAATGAAAAAAAAGTTTCTTTTGTAAACAAAATTTAGTTTCTGAGCAAGATGATTTTGATGCTAAGGTCTTACAAATCATTGGTAAACTTTAATTTAAAATGTAAAACCATTCAAAAGTTTCCTTCCCTTTCTTTGGACCAATTTAAGACTAATTTCCATTCAAAAAAAGGAAAAGTATAAATTAAATTAAAAATATGAAAATTAAGACCAAATTAATCAGCTTCACTTTTTTTATTTTTTTTGTTTTAATTTTTTACATCTAACTTCTCATTGAAACTCATAACACATTATGGTGTGAATGTGTTGACTTCCATGGCATATAATTTTCATAGAAAAACATATATCTTGTAGAAAAGAAAAGCCCTATGAAATCCTTGTGGTTGAAATTTGGGTTATTTATCTAAGTCAGTATTTTGAGTAAAGTAATTAATTGTTCCTATGAAAGAATATTTCTTTTACTATAAGTGTTACAAAAAAGAAAATTTATAATAATCTGCACAAGAGTAAAGAAACACAGTAGGTACCTGGGTGTGTAATTTTGTCCACATATAAATTCCACTAATCCAGAAATATTTGAATTTTCCTAGTTTGTTCTTTTATTATGTACATTCTTAATTTATAGGTTATCATTTACATATATATGATTGTTGTTGTGTATATTTCATATTACATATCCCAAACTAAATTTTTTTTCTCACTAATACTTTTTTTAATGGTTATTTGTACTAATACTAAGCAAGTTTATTTGACAGAACTACCAAAACCATTGAACGATACCAACGGTGCTCATTTAATCCTCAGCAAGATGACCACCAAATTGATTGTGACACACAGGTATGTCATCAACAATGCTCAATAATGTAAGAAACTTAGTACATGTTTGAATGAACAATCAGATTCAAATTGAAAATCACGATGAACCACCGTGATTTTGTGAAGTTACATGCATGTTTAATACTACGGTGGTTTTGTTGAAATTATAGTGGCTTACTGTGATTTCGTCTAACCCACCATCTTACTAAATTAACAATCACATAACTTTTGTCAAAATCATAGTAGTTTGCCAATCTCAATGCACTAGAGAGATAAAAATGCAAAATTTGTTTCAATTTCCGTAATCTTTTTTTCCAACCCTAAAACGAAAATACTTTACAAGTCCCACATACTATGAGTATTATTTATCTAAATGCCCAAATTTCTCAAGTTTTTTTTTCGTTTTAGGAGCGGGACAACCATTAGATGACAAAAAAAAAAAAACTCGAGAAAGTGGGGAAATTAGAGAAATAACACTCATAGTATGTTGGACTTGTACATTATTTTTGTTTTAGGGTCGGCAAAAAAAATCAATTTCCGTTGCTAATTTTATTGCTTTTTCAACTTTTTTCGGTATGTTAAATGTAATATAAATTCTAAGTAATTCTGTTCAAAAAAAAAAATTCTAAGTAATTCTAGATGATATGATTTATCTATCAGTTCATAATTTTATTTTATAGGTTAATAATATTCTTAGTACTATATCAATTTATATAATTCTGTTTTGGCAAGCAGAGTTGGTACCAAGAGGTTTCTAAGCTGAAGGCAAAGTATGAATCTCTTCAAAGGACTCAGAGGTACTACTAACACTCACTTATGCCCCTTTTACATAAATATAGAACTTAGTTTTTTTTTTTTTTTAGGAATAAAATTTTAATTTATCTAGCTAGTAAATATATTGTCTTGTTTTTAATTCAATTGTCATATACTCCCTCCGTCCCAAATTAATTGAGCCCTTGGCTCATTTCACACTTATTAAGAAAAATGTATAAATAAAGGGGAAAGTGTAATGTATTGAATTGAGAATGATGAAAGTAGTATTAATTAGAGTTATAAAGGGGAAAAAGTGGAATATATTGAATTGGGAATGATGAAAGTAATATTGAAAATTAAAATGACTCAGTTATTTTGGGACACTTTTTTTTAGTAAATGACTCAGTTAATCCGGGACGGAGGGAGTATATGTTAATCAATGACAACAACTACAAACCAGTAACAATGATTGAAAAAAAATCATAACAAAACAAAATGTGAAACTTTACTTTCCAATATGTAATGTCATTTCAGGCAGTTGCTTGGGGAAGATCTTGGACCTTTGAACATAAAGGAGTTGCAGAATCTTGAAAAACAGCTTGAAGGTGCATTAGCACAAGCTAGGCAAAGAAAGGTGTAGTGTGCACGCATCTACATATATATATGCATGGTCTTTTATATACATATATATGGTTGCTCTTTATCTATTTTTGTTCATTGATATAACTATTAAAAATTGAATTAGGTCTTGCTTCTCTAGAAGTTTAATTAACTTTATTAAAATAAGATCAATATGGCAATTGCATTTGTGATACAATTTAGAACAATGGTTGTGAATGTATATAAAACAATGATTTGGGATGATCATAGCTGAATTTTTATTTAAATTGCAGACAGAAATTATGATTGAACAAATGGAAGAGCTTCGTAAAAGGGTAAGAGTAATCATCAATTTTATTTTTTTCAATAGCTGAATTCATGAAAATTTGTTTGGTCCTATGATTTTATTTCAATTATTATCCAAGTCAAAATTTATTAGTTAAGTTCAATTATTGTCCAAGTTAAGCACTTCAATTATTAGATCAATAGAATTTCTCAATTTTTCTTATTTTCAATTTCAACCATTTTCCAGGAACGTCATCTAGGAGAATTGAACAAGCAACTAAGGATCAAGGTTAAATATATAAAGGATTCTATACCATTATACATATATGCCTTTTTTTAATTTCAATTAGTATAGGTTATCCTAATTTCTCTAATAATTATCTGCTTTAAAACTCCATTTTCAGCTCGAGGGAGAGGGATTTAATCTTAAGGCAATGGAAAGTTTGTGGAGCTCTAATTCAGTTGCTGGAAATAGCAACTTTACCTTTCAGACACCTCAAACCAACCCTATGAATATGAGTATGGATATCCAAGCAGAACCCTTTTTGCAAATAGGGTACATGAAGTTTCCTTCATCTTTTTGCATATATTTATTTACTACATTTGGAATTAATTAGATGAGTATATATATGATCTTTAATATTCATAAAAATTGATGTAAGATAATGTTTTAGTAGCATTAAAACAATATTATTTGTTACTAATTTGTAAATTTATGTACTAAAAAAAATCCAATTAGTTTTGGGTTAGAGTTTTTAATGGTAAAATATATAATTCTAATGTTAACCTCTTTTATTGGACAGATACCAACAGTACCAGTATGTTCAAGCTGAGCCATCTAATGTTTCCAAGAGCATGGCTTGTGAGACTAACTTCATGCAGGGATGGATGCTTTGATGATAACTTTAATCAATCAAGTATAAGATTAATTTACCTTATTAATTATATGATTTCTAGATTTATGTTTTGGCAATTATTATAAGCACAAAATTGGAGTATCTTTTGTGACTAGCATGGGAAACTGCAGACTCCTATATATAGTTTCTTTTGTAATTGGATACAAGTATAGATAGTGGTATTTAACTTATATTTAAAACAATGTTTTTTATTACTACAATATTTAAAATAACATTACACACGCATGTGTATAATGCATCTATCTCTTTTCCTACCTCCCCACATAATCCCTTCTCCTATCTTCATATGCATTTTGAACTTGGATGTATGATCTTTTTTTTTTTTTTTTTTTTATCATTTTCAACATTTAAAGAAAATAAAAGAAGAAAAAAAAACAAAGTCGTGGTTCAAAAAAAGGAGAACACACATGCCTTGGTGGAGTTAGTTACCAGTGGAGAATGTACATGGGAATGGTTGATATCACAATGTCAAAATACCATTCTTTCCGAATGGTAAATACTTAGGGTTTAAGTGGTTAATTTAGTAGATTTGACAAAGAACCAAAAAGTTGATTAAAGTAGAGTTTGATGAGTCCAAGGTCTAATGAGATTAGGGGAAATGGATGAGGTCGTTGGATTATTGGACATACTCAAATGTGGAGTAATAAGCTAGTTTCTTTATGTGTGGAGGTCTATAGATTCAAAAGTTTGAATCGATGGACTCGAACACTCTACCACTTATCAACATCTTATTTTCTTTGTTCCGACCTATGTGAAACTTTTTAATTTCCAACACTCTTTAAATTGAAATGGGACTTTCTTTTTTCCTCTTTACTCGTTTATGACTTGTATAATATTCTTTTTATTTTAGTTTTTTCTCAATAGTATCAGCCGTTTAACTACATGAACCCTCTCTATTTATTTAGTAGTTGTTGAGTCTCAAGACCCAGTTCATTAATTAGTTTTTTGATTATTACTTTTCCCACCCTATGCCTTTCCTCGCACGCCCTATTTTTTTTTCCAATTTTACCCTCGGGACATTCCAGATTATATATTCCGGAATGCACCAGTGCACAGAACTGAAACAGATTTGCATGTCATTGTGGTTTTTATCTTTTTTTTTCAATAAACCATTATATATGTTTGTATAAAAGACAATTAACTTAAATATTATATCAAAAAATGATTATATATATATATATATATATATATATATATACCAAAAAATAGTTGAATTTATATCATTACACATTTCACCTAATGATATACATTTCAACTAAACTAATGATATATATCTAATCTATGGCGCCGAAAGATCAATGGGACTATTATCCATTTCAACCTTCACACCAGGAGCAGGACCAACACCAACCCTCTCATCGGGATCAAGATTTTCAACAGTACAATTCCTCATCATCTTCTATGACCGCTACACCCGCCGCCCGACTTAGCTCATTATAATCTGTCATCCGGCTGACATATCTATCAGGTCAGCTGTCTGCATCCTCTCGATGGTATTGTCTCCATAGAGCGGAAGTGGGAGGAATCGGACAACCATCCTTCAATTTCAATGCCATAAAATGGTTGTCATTCACATATGCCAGACACATCAACGGATCGATAGTTGGCGGCGGGGGTGGACCACATATAGGGAAAAAAGTTTCTGATTTCCCAATGGACAACACAACAACCGTTTGGCTGAATTTCTGTGCGATGAGGAACCCCATATCCGGCATTGTCATCCATTTATCCGGTGGTACATTGCCAATACCGAAGTAGGATAGAGCATCCAAGACCTCGTTATACCGCCTATCATCATTAATCATCCTCTAATATCGGTCATTTTCTACACCGATAAGCTCTTTGTAAAGGTTGTACCGGACTAATACGTGATCATCAATAGTCAAGTTACGTAGGACTACAACTACTCGGAACCCACAATGGCCATCACCGAGTACATCCGTAACCTTTTCAATAAAGCCATGCATCCAAATTGGGATTTGGTCTTTGTTTGGTATGTGGACTTCAACGGGTGTTGGCTTCTTCGATTTTTTGGAATTGGCTTAGGAGGAGTAGGAGACATGTTGTTTTTCCGTGCTCTCTTTCTACTTGTCCCTGTTGACCGTGTCTGTGAACCCTGTGTTTCTTGCTCCTAGGAGTCAACAATCTCCCATAGGGAAGAGGACCGCCTTGTCGATCGAATGCTTTGCTTATCTTTCTTTGGAGCTCCTTTGGTGGTGACCTTATTTGGCGGTGGACGCATAGAGGTGGTTTCCGGTAAAACAAATTGTCGGAACTGTTCTTTCAAATGCACCTTCATGTTGTAATCGGTGTCCTTGAACCGGGCCTACAATGTGTAAAAAACTGTCATTATTGTTGTTAATGGAAAACAGCTAGAAACATGCACTCTGGTACCACTACTGATATAGTCCGGATTTTATTTTCCGAAATACATACGGACATCCGGATTATAAAATCTGGAATTTCGCGATAAACCCTATGCATGAGTCTTAAATGCACTTGCATGGGGCGTAAATGCTACCTCTCCGGATTATATTTTCCAGAACCCATCAATTATGTCCGGAGTATATAATCCGGATTGCACTAGTACAGAATACAGAAACATAAATCCTGGGCAGAACTTAAACAGAGACAATTTTGAAAAAAAATACCTGGAGAATATCCCATTCTGGCAATAGAGAGATGTCTTCTTTTTGAAGCTTCGGGTCAACCTCGTACTCGAACCTCAACCTCTTCCAGTGGGTGTGAATTTCTTCCAAACGGATGGCGGTGCCGTTCTTGATCTTCAAAGCTATCATACATGCAAACGATAATCCGTAAGTGATCAAACTCAAACAACCACATCTTGATTTATCCGTACCAATTTCAAGTGCTTTATTGTACTCCACTACGAGATGATGCAAAGCTTCCCTTGAAATGTTCCGGATCAACCTAGACCACAACACCTTGTCTTTGAACCGATGTTCAAGCATGATAATGCTTGTCTGAAACGAAGCATGTATTGCGGTATGTTGCAACTCTAGCATGTCATGAACGGATTTCCAGTTTGTGCTCAAATCACCCATACTACTACTCAGATACTTTTTCAACCGAGCGTGTACAGATTCAACTCTATTTGTTGTAGTATTCCCCATATGAAGGTTTTTGTCAACCCAAAACCTCACAAACTTCTCCTTAACCGGATCCAAAATTGTTTTTTCAACATATTCCAAAAACTTGGGAAATTTTGCGCATACAACTTTGAACCGGGTCCAATTATCAATATATGCTTCCTCCGTTTCGGAGTCCACAATATCCATCCATGCAGCCATCACAGTCTTCACCACCGAAGCAGGCTTGATCGCTTTCCCATTCTTGCCTTTGAGATTCGTCACTTTGCAATCCAATTTACACTTTGCTCTCACATTTTGTCCAATGTGATATGAGCACAACAAAGTAGTAGCTTTAGGGAAAACCTTTTCCACAGCATTGATCAAAGCATTGTCCCGATCACTAACAACTACTTTGGGATAGAGATCTTTGGAGTGCAACATCTCACGACACCTCTCAAGAGCCAATACACATTGTCTTGCCTCTCAGACAACATATAGGCAAAAGCAATAGAGTATGTTTTCATGGTAGAGGTATTACCGACAAACTCAAGCAATGAAAGACGATACTTGTTTGTCTTGTATGTTGAATCCAACACAAGCACCTTGAAGAACGTGTTAAACAACTTGATAGAATCTGGATGTGCCCAAAAAACATCACTAACTTCATCAGAATCATGATACTTCCTACAATGATAAACATAACCATTATCAACCAAAGACTTCAAGAGATGTTGCATGTCAATCCTCGTACCCCTAATGGACCGCATATACCTGTAAGTAGCATTATACACATGTTTGATGGTAGTTGAAGTGGTACGGTTCCTCTTCTTTAAGTTGGTAAGCATTTGCCTCGGAGGAACCTTTGATTCCACCATCTCTTCAAGGTGAACACGTTCATTTGGGTTTAGACGACCGGCGGTTTTATGACCTTTCAACACATCTGTCATGTCATTGTTGTGTTTACCATCACCAACTTTGAGGCTCCAATCACCACCAGTCAACAAGTAACCTCTCAGCCTAAACGGACACTCGCATTTAACCAAACCAGCTATCTCGCGTCGACTCTTTCTCTTGTACTCGGTGTATGAACCTCCCCTTTCACATATCAAAGTAACAAATGTGTTTCTTCCGTTGCCACCGTTATCGGATTTACCAATAACAGTGGAAAATCCAAGCTTCCTAGCTTTCTCTCGAACCCACTCCAACAAATCACTGCGTGTTGCAAACCTGTGTTTGGTGGTAAAATGTTCTCGCTGGTCAATACAAACAGCAACAACTGGAGGTGGTACAACAGGAGGAATAGGAGGAGGAGCATCCTCTACTTTCGGGGGTGGTGGTGGGGAATTCTCGGATTTGGCATTTCCGGAATCATGCGCATCTTCAACTAAAAGAAGCGGCAACACAACAAGAGGTTCATTTTGAGGTAGATCATCATTTGGGGATCAACAGGAACATCCATGACTGAAAACAGTGTGAAGCAGAGTCAGAAAATAAACACAGTTTCTGCACTGGTACAGTTCGGATTACGAAATTCGGAACGCGTGAATACAATCCGGATTTCAAATTCCGAAAAAGTACAGTAAAGATCATACAACGTGATCAAATGTTAATCGCCTAAAAATCGACTAGGGAAAGGTTTATATACATATTACCTTTGCATTCAGACGAAAATGATGATGTTAACCCCCCTTGATGGCCAGATTGCTGCTCCAAACCATGATTTCGCCCAAATGGAGTGTTTTTTAGAGGTATAGGGAGTGTTTTTGATAAAGGTGGTCTGCTTCAGCTAGGTTCTGGAGAACTATATATAACCTAGCTGTCCGGATTACGTTTTTCGGGAATAAAACGACTACTTTTCCCGCCTGGTTTAAATACAGGGCGTGCGGACTTTCTACTCCAGAATACAACCATTGTGTTCGGATTATGTTTTCCGGATTGTATTTCACCCTGCCCAAAGCCAAGTTTCGCAAGTCCCATGGGGCAGGGTGATTTCCAAATCATTTCGGATTATATGATCCGAATATTGTCCGGATTACATAGTCCGGATAAAGGGTATTTTGGTCAAAAAAGCAGGGCGCGCGAGAAGGCCATAGGGTGGGAAAAGTAATACTCTAGTTTTTTAGTTAATTCTTGACTTTGATGCTAGTTGAAATATGACGCCGACCCAATTGAATGTACTTGAGTAATGAGCTAGTTAGGGTTCAAGTGCGGAGACCCATAATCCAAAAATTCGACCATGGACTCAAACACTTCACCACTTATGTTGGAGTTATCTATTTCCAAAGAGCGTGTAAATGGGAGTTATGCTGATGAATGTGTAACATAAAAGGAGATAGTGGCATCAAGACCCTTAACTCAATTTTTATTTGGCTTAATTTCACATTTAGGCCATCTATTTTATCAAATTTACAAAAATAGTCTCATTTTTGAAAAAAAATCAAACTTTTTGGTCCCTCTATTTTTATATTTGTTACAATTTTAATCCTAACCCATATTTTTATATTTACTGATTATTGGTCTCAAAAGTGATTTTTGGTCTGGATAGATTATGCGTGTGTTATCTAAAAGTGAATTTTCTAAACGTAAAATAATTGGTCTTGAACCTACAAGTAGGGATGGGAATAGGCTAGGCCGAGTTAGGCTTTGCAAGACCTAAGCCTGGCCTGCCATATTTTTTTAAAGCCTAAGCCTGGCCTGCGGCCTGTCATAGGCCTAATTTTTAGGCCTGAGCCTGGCCTTCTGAAAGCCTGTTACGGTCTGCTAGCCTGTTTAAAAGCCTATATCTTATGAACATCTTTAAATAAGCAATGTGATCTAATTTTAAATGGACTAGCGAACTAATAGTTCAATTAGTTAAACTCTCTTTTGGTAATCAACACAAGGTTTTAGAGAATTTGACTATATATTGTATCATATTTCTATTATAGTTTATAATAATACATTTATATATGCAACAAATTAATGTATACTAATAAAACTTAAATTATTGAAAAAGTTTACATATTTATATTTTAATTCAAAGTACAAAATATAATATAATAATAAATAATATTATTCATATTACTTAAATAGGCCGGCCTAATAGGCTTAAAAGGCTTTTTGAGAGGCCTGTGGCCTGGCCTATTAAGCTAAATAGGCTTAAAAAAAAGCCTAGGCCTTCTCTATTTAAGAAAAAAGCCTGGCCTGGCCTGGCCTGTCGTAGGCTAGGCCGTAGGCCCCTGTAGGCCGGCCTGACCTATTCCCATCCCTACCTACAAGATGTCACCTACTTAGTGGCTGCATCACTATTTTTGTCCTAAAGGTACATTTTAAGGAGTTTATAAAAAGAAATTATGTCTTCAAAGAAAAAATATTTTACATTTGGAAAAATAAATGCACAATTTTCCATCCTTAATACATAAGCATATGTCAGCATTTCTCAATATTTATTCTTGAAGGTGCTCGATGAAGCCTCTAGTGGTGGAAGTGATAAAAAATTGAATGGCCAGTTAGAAAAAATATTTTAACAAAAGTTTCATTGACTCTACAACGATTCAACATACAAAAAAATGTTCAGGTTCCTAGTTTACTTCCGTTTAGTAATATATATTTTTTTGGGGTTGACACATGGGGAATTAGCCTAACACCTCCATAGACATTCTACTAAGATGAATTCTACTACGTAATCTTCTAACTCCAAAATATATTCATTCATGTAAGAAAAAAAGTCGAGGATATCCAAATAACATATCTACCAGGCTTAATATTTAGTAGTAATTGTGAAGTTTATTATATACCCATTTTAATGTCAACGAACCTGTGAAGCTGGATGGTTTTCTTTTCATCTAGGTTTTGTTAATTATATACCCATTTTAATTGATTTTTATTTTATGGTTTGGTGTGGTTCATTTTATTATATTGTTAAGTTAATCATATATATTTGCACACCTCATCTGAAAAATGGTGCAAGTGGAGTGGATTTATTAAGTTTTTTTTTTTTTTTTTATACTTTTCTTTTTTTTGGAGTAGTAAGTGTACTTTGCTTTGGAGACAATTTATTTTTAAAACATGGATGGATTGTGTTTAGATAAAAAAAAAAGGTGGTGCAAAAAAGAACCGTCCACAATTGCTGTTGCTCATACTGAGAATTTTGGTCTACTTTGTGACTTTTGTAGCTGATTCTCCCGTCATGGGCCTGCCTATCCACAAAACCAATCAATTTTTGGAAATTGCTCTTTCGATACCTAGTGTTTGCTGATATCACCTCAAACTATAGAAAATACACTATCATCTTTAAGCATCTCTGGATGATAGACAATAGTTCATTTGTCGTTATTATCCCTCAGATCTATGTGTGGCACCTGAATACCAACATGACATGCGGTATGATTTTCACAAACATGAAAAAAATATTGGTTAAGTTGTATCTTCAACTCATCCAACTTGCCGGTGGTGGTTAAATGAGTGTAGAAACCCTATAACAATCCTTCTTTGATGATTTTTTGAACTTTTAGATATGGAAGGAATATGGTAGAAAGTTTGTGAGGGAGAAGTGAGGTTCAATTGAACCATGTCGGATATATGATCAATTTGGAACAACAAATAATAACTGTTCGTGAGTGAACAGAAATTAAATATCGTTTAGTAGCAAACAGTAGTTAATTGCCGGTGGGGTATTTTTGTTAGTTGATGCGCCTAAAGAGCAATTTCCTAAAAGAAAATTGGTTACAAAAAGTTTAGATGAATTAGGCTCAGGGCACTCACCAGGATTAATTAGGGGTAGACCTCAAGGCTCAAATAGCGTTTATAGAAGTACTAACAAATCATCCACCAAAGAGATCCTCACATTAGTAACGAGAGTTGAACCCACGACCTTTATGGTAAGTCAACTCTTTATCAACTGAGTCAACATTCATTGATGAATCAATAAATGATAGCGGGTCTTTTATTTTATTTTATTTTATTTTGTGTTATTTTATTATTTTACGGTTGTGAAAGATGAGATGAATACAAGCCATAGATGAAGAGAACAAAAACTATTGAGAAATACTACAATATCATTTCTTCTTAGCCAATAAATGAATTAAGATTAGGCTTCATTAGATCAAGATCGCACAAACTAGATTTCAAGTTTTTATCATAAAAACTAATCAATATTTACGTTGAAATCTAGATTTTCTGTTATCAATTCAAAGGTCACAAATGCACTAACTACATAAATGCGTCAAATTCCATCACATGGAGTCTCGTTTTTACATTTTAGGAGGGAAAACGTCAAATTTGTTCAAAATAAGATAAAAGATAGGGCAAATTTAACGATGATAGTGTAAGAAAAAAAAAACTTGTTCATTCAGTAATACTATATCACTTCTATGATGTCATACTATATTGAATTTTTTTTTAATTTTTTTATGGCAAAACTTAGGATTAGTCTAAGGATAAAGAGGTAGCTATGCTCGCCAATTCAACTGAAGAACAAGGGCACTTTGATCAATTGTTTTCAAGTAGGGGCAGGCATATCATTTTTTGGTGATAGGGGCAGAAAATTTTTTTCCCAAAGAAGACAACTTAATAGACAAGGGAAAGAACAATCACATCCAGGACTATCTTAGCAGGCAGAGGTTTTATTATCCAATGATAGAAAATGCAAGTAGACATTGATGACTTACCCAAAAATCATATCCAGAATTGAATTCAATATATTCTACCAATTGGTAGTATATACTTTCTAAAACATCTCAAAAATGAAATATCTATATGTTTATCTACAATTAGATGCATGTGCAAATTTTTTACATGGTCTCTGAACTCTTGACCTATAATCAACTTAATATTTATCTTTCTTTCTCCTCATTTAACATGTATTTTATTAATTCTATTAGTCATAGCATATTAAAATTTCTATATTTTTTTTAACGACAATTTTTTTATTAATAGCTAAATCTCTGCACAAGGCTAACAGATACCGACGGATAGAAACTACATAGCAAATAGCGCCGTATGTATATATGCGAAACAACCAAGATAAAATTCAAACACCCAAATTAAACTTTCTATTATGGAATCAGAAAAGTCCTACATTCAAACCCTAAAAGCCTTGCAACAATCATATAGTGCAATGGAAGTCTTTACTTATGAGTCTGACATAAAAGTATCAACACAACCACAGGTTTGAAAATACAACCATAAAAGTATCAATACTCTCACAATTCACCACTTATATGAATGAGAGCATAATCAAGGAAACATGATCCAATATACATTGATGAGACAATTTGCCTCACCCTTATTTTCAATTGCATAGTCATGGATTAATTAATCCTCAACTAGCTACACCTTTGGTGAAATGCGCCTTGATCTTGTTTCTGGAAGACCAATGAACAATTCAGTCTCCACATCTGAACTTGGACTACTTTGATCTGCATAAGGTTCAGCCTCAGCTATATTTTCTATCTGATCCTTTTTTTCTGCCGGTGACGAATAGTTACCATACTGCACACAAATTTGGTTTCTCATTCCATAATTTAAAGATTTGTATATTTCAGTTTCGAATTCAAATGTTAAAGTTACAACTAGAAAAAGTTTAAATAACGACAGAAATAGAGACAGAAGAAAATCAAACATGTCTCTAAATTCCGCGGTCTCTAACCCTTAACTATGAAATTAGAGACAGGTTTAGCCTTTTTACATGGCTAAGTTTCCGGCGTCATTTTAGCTTTTGCTAGAAGTTTCAAGAACTCTATGAACTTAGATGCTTCAAATGATTAAATTAGGGGGGAATAATTCCAGATAGAAAGTAAATTCACCTTCTCAGAGAGCCTGACATTTTCAGCTGCTAGGGCTTTTCCCTGAATTGTATTCAAATTCAAATTTGGTCAGAAATGTATATTAGTCTGAATTTGACCACATATATTATAAGATATTTGATGAATTTTATGCAGCTGTGGCCAGCTTGTTTTTGGGATTTCAGTTATGTACATGACTGACATTAATTAATACTAACTAGGGTTTTAAATAAAGGTTCAAAACCACAATCTATCCCATACATAATGGTTTTTTAGGTTGCCAAAACCACAAGGCAGCCGCGACTGAGTCCGCATTTGACTACGATTCTATGCAGTATCAAGGATCACGATACGACCACTATTTATCGCGACAACTATTTATAGAGAGAGAGCATACCTTTTCTTTTAGCTGATCAATTTTTTCCCTGAAAACCTGAGTCTGCAAGATAGAAAGTTCAGATTTAAAAACTACCTATAAACTTTAAAATTGTATAGGCTTTGATCATGCTACTAACCTTTTTGACTCGAATTTTGTTTATGCTTTTCTCCAACTGTTGTTCTATCTTTTGTAGTTCATCAATGGAACAAGACGCTAAACCTTCTCCTAAGAGTTTCCTGAGGGTATGAAATTATTGCAAATGCCAGCATATTCTTTTCAGAGAAATTAGACATTGAATATTGCAAAATGAAAAAAAATAGTCATCATGAATAGAATTCAAGATCTTTAATTAACCGTTTTGAAGTCTCAAGAAGGTCAATCTTCTTCCTCATGTTTTCTGCTTCTTCCTTCAATTGCTGTCATATATAAAGAAATTTTATTCAAACTTGAAGTCTCTTAAGTTGAATATGAGTGTTTAGATAAACTAATATAGTAAACAAATTAAAAAAAGAAAAGTGAACTCCAAATTTCAATGTACACTAATTAATTAGAATTAACATTTGGAATATAAATTACACTGAAAATGTTTCAAATTTTAGGAATTCTTTGTGCTAAGAAAGACAGCAATAATAAGAGGTATATGTAATAAACCTGAGTATTTTCAACTGATTCAGATGTTGTTGGAGTATTATTAATCCTGGTATGACTGTGGTATCGTTCAATTGTTTCTGGAATGCTGTAACATTAAAGCCATTGTTACGGACTAATTCAGGCTCCAAATATTAAGAAAATATATAGGTACTTGCTAAATAGTTAAAAAATGAGAAAACACACAAGGGTACATGTGAAAAAATGAAAATGGGAATTAGTTAAACATATATTTTTGAAGTAAAAATGAAATATCAATAGGATAAGTAAAATGAAGAGAAAATAGATAAGACAGATATTTTTCTGTAATTTAGAAAGGAATTATTAATGCCCTAATTTTATTTCATTTTTCGAGAGATTATATTATAGAGTAAGGTACTCATTTTCATTCCCTAGAGTCATTGGAGAAACAATCCAAATAATGAAATTCTAACATAGAGAGAAATGATTAATGCCTATATATATATATATATAGCTTTTAGGAAAACCAGTTACTTTTTTAATTAAAAAATAAATAAACAAGTCGAAAATTCTGAAAATCAGCTATTAATTAGTAATTGTAGCAGAAAACATGCACACTTATTCAAAGTTTCTGATAAGTTTGGTTGGGAGTTTATATGGATATAGACTAAGATCAATATACCAGTGAGTTTGGTAAATGTTATAATGCACTCTGTTACGTGTAGAGACTAATGTGAAATGGAATGGAGGTAGAACAAAGTATTTTCGTCCCCTACGGAGAATTCGCCAAGGTGACCCATTATCTCCTTACCTTTATGTTATGCTTAGAAAACTTTCATATCGGTACTTGGCGAACGCTTAGAGCAGGAGTAAATGGTCCGCTGATTTTTCACTTGATGTTTTCGGATGATTTACTACTATTTAGAGAAGCAACAGACCCTTAAACATGTCAGGGCAAGAAATCAATCAAGAAAAAACAAGTATTACATTCTCCAAAAATATGAATAGAACCATGAGGGAGCAAGCAGCTAGGTCAAGTATTGGGGTTTCGAGAAACTAATGATATTGGGAAATATCTTGGTGTTCCATTGACTGAAAAAGCACCAAAGTGGCATGACTTCCCATATTTAATTGACCATGTTAGTTCCAAACCTATGGCTTGGAAGGCTAATCAATTATCGCTCGCTGGAAGAGTGGTCGATGTTCACTAAAAGTGTTATTGCTAAAATCCCAAAGGTGTGTTTGGAGGAAATTCAACGAATGCACATGAACATTACCAAAAAATATCATGCAGTTGGTTGGGAGATGATAACTAAACCCAAAGAGTTGGGAGGTCTTGGTTTAAGAAGACTTGACATTATGAACCAAGCTTGTCTTCTTAAGTTAGGATGGAAATTTTTTTTAGGTGCTAATGATTTGTGGTTTGAAGTGTTGTGAGGCGAGTATACGTGTCACAATTTGAGAGGGGATGTTGTTGTTAGAGCCTAAGATTCTAGCTTATGGAAGTCAATTGTCAAACTGAAAACACATCTGAGCTACTATTGTTTCTGGTATGTTCGAGATGACAGAGATATTGAGGCGTGGAGTAATGCATGGATTGAAGCTATACAAAGAGAGAAAGTTTGTGATTTGGTTGATTCCAATGGTAATTGGAATTGGAGCATATTTGAAGGCTGATTACCGAGTGTTATAGTCCAAAAATTGCAAGGACTATGCCCCGACAATGAAAATGAAAAAAAAAAAATGAGATTGTAGGGGCTTATAGTGAACTTGGATAAAAGTCACACCAATACTTTGACGTGTGGAGCAAAATTAGTGCAACGAAAACCAAAGTAATTAAACAAACACAAACAATAAAATAAGATAAAAGGAGAAGAACACAACGATATTTGTTCACCCAATTAGGTCTAAATTTGACATACGTCTTGAGAAATAGAGATTTCTCCAATTCACTATCAATGAGTTTCTTACAAAGAGATTCAAGGGTTAGGACCCCTCAGTTTCTTGACAAGTATCTTTTGTAAAAACAAATTGTTGTTGTATATCTATGGATTGAGATTAGTAATCCCTCAAGGTTGAGGCAAGGAAATATAGGGAAAGGTTGTCTTAGTACGGTTGTTGTAATCAGGTTTTGATTATAATAAAAATTTCTTGAAAGTGCAAGGGGACTGAAAATAATCTCAGGTTGTGGGGTGAACCAAGATTAATTCTTTTTGTTGTGTCTTTCCCTTATCTCTTTACGTTTTGCTATCATCTGTGTTATTGAAAGAGTTGCAAAAGCGTCAAACACAATTCAAGACCCCCCCCCCCCCTCTCGTGTTCTTCTCACCGTCAGTTGGCATAACTGCAAGATCTTTGAAATTTCACTTAACCGTGTCAGAGAATAGATCCTGAGAAAAACATGTCTTCCTCTGTGTCTTCTTCCTCCACTTCCAAGAGTGATTCCAAGAATGATTCTTATCTGTCTAGACCACCTATGTTTAATGGTTATATAAAACAATTTGCTTGGTGGAAAAACAAGTTATACAGTTTCTGCATTACTCAAGATGGAGACATTTGGGATGTCATTAAGGATGATACAACTGTTGATGTGGATAATTATGTTAAATCAGTTAACAGGAAAGGTTTTACTGTTGATGAAAAAAATAATACAAAAAGCGTCATAAAGCTAGAAACATTTTGGTGAATGCTTTAGAATTGAAGGAATTCAACAAGATTGTTGATAAATCTACTCCCTAGAGTATCATTGATGCTATATGTGCTACTTATGGAGGAAATCAGGAAATCAAATAGGCAAAAGCCAATCTGCTGGTGCAGCAGTATGAAGCCCTCAAGATGAAGATGAAGATATTGAAACCATGTTCTCCAGGTTTCTAGTCCTGATATCTGGCATGCAGGTACTTGACAAGAGTTATTATACTAAGGATCATGTTAGCAAGATTCTTAGAAGTTTACCAGTCAAGTGGAGACCCAAGGTTACAGCCATTCAGAAAGCTAAAGATTTGAACAAACTAGGATTGTAGTCCCTCATTAGCAACCTGATGAGTCGGTAGCTAGAGCTTAATCATGATGAGGCTAAAATAATGTTTATAAAATCAATTTTTTGGCCTGGTACAAGATAAAGTAAAATGTCTCTTGTTTATGAATGAAGAGAAATGGGTATGGCACAAACGGTTATGCCATGCTAACATGAGGTTAATCTCCAAGCTTAGCAAACTAAAACTTGTCAGAGGCTTGTCTAATCTGAACTATAAGTCAGATACTCTTTGTGAGGCATGTCAAAAGGGAAAATTGGTTAAAACAACTTTCAACATCAAAAACATTGTTTCCACCTACATACCATTGGAGCTTCTGCACATTGATTTCTTTGGGCTATTGGATACTGCCTAGATCAATGGAAATAAATATGGATTAGTCATTGTTGATGACTTTAGCAGATGGACTTGAGTAAAATTCCTAAGAAGATACGATGAGGCTTGTGACGTGTTTAGTGTCTTCTCAAACAAATTCAAAATGAAAAGGAAACAACCATTTTGAAAATCAAGAGTGACCATGGTGGTGAATTTGACAACAAACCTTTAGAAAATTTATGTGAAACACATGGAATTTTCCATGATTTTTCTTCTCCTAGAACTCCACAACAAAATAGGGTGGTAGAAAGGAAAAATAAATCTTTGCAAGAAATGGTGTAACGCCCGTCTTAATTATTTAATTGATTCAATGAGGTTTAGAATATATTTGTAAATATATGCTTATACGATTTATGATTTAAGTGATTTACATAATTTATATGTGTGAATTATATGATTCATGAAGCTGAGTGGTTTATATGAATTATAGATAATTTATGTGAAGAATATGTTTTGTGAAGTTATGATGTTGGTGTGACTTATTTTATTATTAAATAAAATAAGATATGAGAAATAAAATAAAAATATTAGAATTTGGGCTATGATGTGAAAAGAGTATTCTCAGAGGTGTAAAGAGAAATTAGAAGTGAGGTTATAAATAAAAGGAGTTAGGTTGAGAAAAGTTTTAGGCAGAACGTACGTTTTTGGAGAAAAAGGGAGAAAAAGTCAGAAGAGAGGAGAACAAGAGGAGAGCTGCGATTTTCTGCAATAACCAGGTAAGGGTGAGACTAATTTTCAATATTATTAAGGGTATAATTCTATAGGATGAATTTAGCATGATTAGGTTAAGTTTTGGTGAGAATTGAGAATTAGGTTAAAGATCAATTTTGATGATTGAATCATGAACAGATGTTAGATTGATGCAAAATTAGTGTACAGACCTTAGATATTACTCAAGATGATAATTAGATGCTATTTGGATGAAAGAATCATGAAGTTAGGTGAAAAGTTGTGATTTTTAGGTTTCTGGCCGTACTGACATTCATCGCTCGCATCTGCGAGCAAGGACACTCGCAACTGCGAGCTAGAACCCAGAGCTCGCAACTGCGAGCAATGCAACTCACAACTGCGAGTGACCTGTAAGCTCGCCATTGCGAGCAAAATAACTCGCCACTGCAAGTAAGGACTTAGGAACCCAGAATGCACGCTTTGCTCGCCATTGCGAGCAAAGTTACTCGCCACTGCGAGTTAGGCTGATAGTTGCCCAAAATTGTCCCGATGCGATCCTTTTCGCACGTGTAGTCTTGAGTTGACCTTAGAAGTAAGTAAGAGAGCTGTTTAGGATACTTTCATAAGCTCCAGAAGTTTGTTCAGGTGACTGAGATTAGTAGTGTTGTTGCATGAATGTTATAATGATGCTTTATGATACTTATGTTGCTGTAATTTATTCCTAGATGATGTTAACGCATTCAAGTGTTATTAAATGCTGTATCTTGTTGTTGTTCCCTGCTATTGACTGTTAATGTCTTGAAGTTGCATGAGTCGGTCTATGTTGTTGGAATTTAAGAAGTTGTCCATGATTATGAGTCGTATGAGTTGTTCATGTTGTTGTCTAAGTTGTTGGAAGATTTGAGTTCATTGCATACTCATTAAAGTTGGGGGCTTTAGGCCCGGCAGCCCTTGTGCTCATTAAAGTTGGGGGCTTTAGGCCCGGCAGCCTTTGTGCTCACACGTTGAAGAGCCTAATTACGCTCATTTATGTTGTTGGCTGGTACCACATGCATATGTACGATGTTAAGTTGAAGTTGTTGTCGTTGCATTTGTCGTTGATGTTGAAGTTGTCGTCGTTGCATTTGTTGTTGATGTTAAAGTTGTTGTTGTTGCATTTGTCGTTGATGATAAGTTGTTAAGTTGATAAGAGTTGTTTTGTCAAGTTGGGTCGTGTTGTTGAGTCAAGTGTTAAGCTGAACATGATGTCTTATGATGATTATTAGGTGATAAATGATAATTGTTGTTGATGTTCATGATGCCCTGATGATGATATTTTGATGATGATGTTTGATTATGATTTAATGATGATTTTTGCTTATGAATTAGAGTTGATAATTGTTTACGAACTAATGATGATATTTGAAAATGATAATTGAATATGATTTGATAAAATGCTAAATGATAAATGTTTTATATGTAAATGATGATTTATGTTGTTAAATGCACTTTGATGAATTATATGTTTAATTTATTGACTGTGAAATCTCACCCCTTCTGCGTATATGTTGCCTCGACCGTGGGTAATGTGCAGGTATTAAAGACTAGAGGCGTTCTTGAGTGGACTCCTCACTTTGTGTCTAGGTGCTATGATATGTAACGGGATGGGGCTTGCTTTCATGAACTTTTATGAAAAACATTAACTAAGACTTATGAGATTTCTGATAAGGCCTGTGTGCCAAGATTTTTATTATGTTGAACTATTTTCCGCTGCAACAGTTTAAGATTTTTATGATGTTGAATTTGAAGGATAATTATTATTATCTGTTTTTAAGATTTTTAAGTAGTATGTGACATTCCGTTATGAATTAAATACTCTGATTTAAATGAGATTTTCAAGTTGGGAAAAACGGGGTGTTACAATTGGTATCAGAGCAGGTCGGTCCGTCCGGCCAAGTAGATGAGTCGATGTGTCGTTTTACAGTTTTGCACTGTATTTGAGTTGTATTGTTTGTTGTTTGTTGTGTAACCCGTCGTATGGACTGGTTGGAGTACAACCATGTCTATATTAATTGTTTTAGTAAGTCGGTGTAATTCTCTTCTGCCGAAGAAGAAAGTGGAGCGGAGTTTGGTCTATTAAACTGCTGAAGCAATTAGCACGTGATGGAATTTTGATGGTTTCGTTGATGGCGTCACTATCTATTGAGAATCAAGCAGTGAGTGATAAGTTGCAAATTGTGTGAGGATTTCCCGAAGTTTTCCCGAAGAGATTGTTGTTGATCTTACTGGCACATCAGGAAGTGTCTGCCGCCAGAGAGAGAGAGGTTGAATTTTCCATTGATCTTATTCTGGGAACGAAGCCTGTGTCTATGACACCTTACCGTATGTCGGCATCTGAATTAGCTGAGTTGAAGAAACAGTTGGAGGATTTACTTGATAAGCAGTTTATAAGACCAGGTGTTTCACCTTGGGGAGCGCCGGTATTATTGGTTAAGAAGAAGGATGGTAGTATGAGGTTATGCATTGACTATCGACAGTAGAACAAAGTAACTATAAAGGATAGATATCCACTTCCAAGAATTGATGACTTGATGGACCAGCTAGGGGGTGCACGTGTGTTCAGCAAGATTGACTTGAGGTCGGGTTATCACCAGATTAAAGTAAAAGATGAAGATATGCAGAAGACGGCCTTTAGGACGCGATATGGACATTATGAATATAAGGTGATGCCTTTTGGTGTTAGTAATGCACCTGGTGAGTTTATGGAGTATATGAATCGCGTTTTCCATGCATTTTTGAATCGCTTTGTGGTTGTGTTCATCGATGATATTTTGATTTACTCTAAGACAGAAGAAGAACATGCGGGACATTTGAAGATTGTTTTGCAAGTGCTGAAAGAGGAGAAGTTGTATGCTAAATTGTCTAAGTGTGAATTCTGGTTGAATGAGGTTACTATCGAAGATTTATAGAAGGATTTTCTAAGTTAGCACTTCCGTTAACACAGTTGACGTGTAAAGGTAAAACCTTTGTGTGGGATGTTCATTGTGAGAACAGTTTTAATGAATTGAAGAAGCGGTTGACGACGGCTCCAGTTTTGATTTTGTCGAGACCTGATGAACCTCTTGTGGTGTATTGTGATGCGTCCAAGTTGGGCTTAGGCAGTGTGCTTATGCAAGATGGTAAAGTGGTTGCTTATGCATCAAGACAGTTGATAATTCATGAACGAAACTATCCTACTCATGATCTTGAATTAGCTGCAGTTGTATTTGTGCTTAAGATTTGGAGACATTACTTGCATGGTTCGAGATTTGAGGTGTTTAGTGATCACAAGAGCTTGAAGTATTTGTTCGATCAGAAGGAATTGAATATGAGACGGCGAAGGTGGCTCGAATTGTTGAAAGATTATGACTTTAGTTTGAATTACCATCCGGGTAAAGCCAATGTTATTGCGGATGCCTTAAGTAGGAAGACCTTACACATGTCTGCTATGATGGTTAAAGAGTTTGAATTGCTTGAACAGTTTAGAGATTTGAGCTTAGTTTGTGAAATGTCGTCTCGGAGTGTTAAGCTAAGAATGCTGAAAATTGATAATGATTTCTTGAAAAGTATTAGAGAGGCGCAGAAGTTGATGTTAAGTTGTGGACTTGTTGGTTGCTAGTAATCAAACTAAAGATGGTGACTTTAAGGTCGATGATCAAGGTGTGTTGAGGTTTCGAGCTAGTATTTGTATTCCAGACAATGATGAGATGAAGAAAATGATTCTTGAAGAGAGTCATAGGGGTAGATTGAGTATTCATCCGGGAGCTACAAAGATGTAACATGACTTAAAGAAGTTGTTTTGGTGGTCTGGATTGAAACGTGATGTAGCACAATTTGTGTATTCATGTTTGATTTGTCAGAAGTCGAAGGTAGAACATCAGAAACCTGCTGGGTTGATAACACCGTTAGATGTACCAGAATGGAAATGGGATAGTATATCCATGGATTTTGTGACGAGTTTGTCTAATACTCCTAAAGGGAATGACGCTATTTGGGTAATTGTTGATAGATTGACGAAGTCAGCACACTTCATCCGATTAATATTAGTTTTTCTGTAGCTCAGTTGGCGGAGATTTATATTCGGGACATTGTGAAGCTGCATGGTGTTCCTTTACGCATCGTGTCAGATAGAGATCCAAGATTTACTTCTAGATTTTGGAAGAGTTTGCAAGAGGCGTTAGGCTCTAAGTTGAGATTGAGTTCGGCTTATCATCCTCAAACAGATGGTCAGTCGGAAAGAACGATTCAGTCACTCGAAGACTTGTTGAGAGTTTGTGTACTTGAGCAAGGTGGAACATAGGATAGTCATCTTCCGTTGATAGAGTTCACATATAATAATAGTTATCATTCAAGTATTGGGATGGCACCTTTTGAGGCTTGGTATGGTCGGAGGTGTAGGACTCCGTTGTGTTGATTTGAAACAGGTGAAAGCTTGACGTGGAAACTAGAGACTAAGATGCTGAAGTCTTATCCAGAGTTGTTTGCTTGAAGTAAATTTTCGAGGACGAAAATTCTATAAGTTGGGGAGAGTTATAACGCCTGTCTTAATTATTTAATTGATTCAATGAGGTTTAGAATATATTTGTAAATATATGCTTATACGATTTATGATTTAAGTGATTTACATAATTTATATGTGTGAATTATATGATTCATGAAGCTGAGTGGTTTATATGAATTATAGATAATTTATGTGAAGAATATGTTTTGTGAAGTTATGATGTTGGTGTGACTTATTTTATTATTAAATAAAATAAGATATGAGAAATAAAATAAAAATATTAGAATTTGGGATGTGATGTGAAAAGAGTATTCTTAGAGGTGTAAAGAGAAATTAGAAGTGAGGTTATAAATAAAAGGAGTTAGGTTGAGAAAAGTTTTAGGCAGAACGTACGTTTTTGGAGAAAAGGGAGAAAAAGTCAGAAGAGAGGAGAACAAGAGGAGAGCTGCGATTTTCTGCAATAACCAGGTAAGGGTGAGACTAATTTTCAATATTATTAAGGGTATAATTCTATAGGATGAATTTAGCATGATTAGGTTAAATTTTGGTGAGAATTGAGAATTAGGTTAAAGATCAATTTTGATGATTGAATCATGAACAGATGTTAGATTGATGCAAAATTAGTGTACAGACCTTATATATTACTCAAGATGATAATTAGATGCTATTTGGATGAAAGAATCATGAAGTTAGGTGAAAAGTTGTGATTTTTAGGTTTCTGGCCGTACTGACATTCATCGCTCGCATCTGCGAGCAAGGACACTCGCAACTGCGAGCTAGAACCCAGAGCTCGCAACTGCGAGCAATGCAACTCGCAACTGCGAGTGACCTGTAAGCTCGCCATTGCGAGCAGAATAACTCGCCACTGCGAGTAAGGACTTAGGAACCCAGAATGCACGCTTTGCTCGCCATTGCGAGCAAAGTTACTCGCCACTGCGAGTTAGGCTGATAGTTGCCCAAAATTGTCCCGATGCGATCCTTTTCGCAC
Source organism: Medicago sativa (assembly GCF_051527215.1). Lineage (NCBI taxonomy): Eukaryota > Viridiplantae > Streptophyta > Magnoliopsida > Fabales > Fabaceae > Medicago > Medicago sativa. Next base: position 27,457,833 of record NC_140756.1, on the reverse strand, counting down.
GTGTAGTCTTGAGTTGACCTTAGAAGTAAGTAAGAGAGCTGTTTAAGATACTTTCATAAGCTCCAGAAGTTTGTTCAGGTGACTGAGATTAGTAGTGTTGTTGCATGAATGTTATAATGATGCATTATGATACTTATGTTGATGTAATTCATTCCTATATGATGTTAACGCATTCAAGTGTTATTAAATGCTGTATCTTGTTGTTGTTCCCTGCTATTGACTGTTAGTGTCTTGAAGTTGCATGAGTCGGTCTATGTTGTTGGAATTTAAGAAGTTGTCCATGATTATGAGTCGTATGAGTTGTTCATGTTGTTGTCTAAGTTGTTGGAAGATTTGAGTTCATTGCATACTCATTAAAGTTGGGGGCTTTAGGCCCGGCAGCCCTTGTGCTCATTAAAGTTGGGGGCTTTAGGCCCGGCAGCCTTTGTGCTCACACGTTGAAGAGCCTAATTACGCTCATTTATGTTGTTGGCTGGTACCACATGCATATGTACGATGTTAAGTTGAAGTTGTTGTCGTTGCATTTGTCGTTGATGTTGAAGTTGTCGTCGTTGCATTTGTTGTTGATGTTAAAGTTGTTGTTGTTGCATTTGTCGTTGATGATAAGTTGTTAAGTTGATAAGAGTTGTTTTGTCAAGTTGGGTCGTGTTGTTGAGTCAAGTGTTAAGCTGAACATGATGTCTTATGATGATTATTAGGTGATAAATGATAATTGTTGTTGATGTTCATGATGCCCTGATGATGATATTTTGATGATGATGTTTGATTATGATTTAATGATGATTTTTGCTTATGAATTAGAGTTGATAATTGTTTACGAACTAATGATGATATTTGAAAATGATAATTGAATATGATTTGATAAAATGCTAAATGATAAATGTTTTATATGTAAATGATGATTTATGTTGTTAAATGCACTTTGATGAATTATATGTTTAATTTATTGACTGTGAAATCTCACCCCTTCTGCGTATATGTTGCCTCGACCGTGGGTAATGTGCAGGTATTAAAGACTAGAGGCGTTCTTGAGTGGACTCCTCACTTTGTGTCTAGGTGCTATGATATGTAACGGGATGGGGCTTGCTTTCATGAACTTTTATGAAAAACATTAACTAAGACTTATGAGATTTCTGATAAGGCCTGTGTGCCAAGACTTTTATTATGTTGAATTATTTTCCGCTGCAACAGTTTAAGATTTTTATGATGTTGAATTTGAAGGATAATTATGATTATCTGTTTTTAAGATTTTTAAGTAGTATGTGACATTCCGTTATGAATTAAATACTCTGATTTAAATGAGATTTTCAAGTTGGGAAAAACGGGGTGTTACAATTGGTATCAGAGCAGGTCGGTCCGTCCGGCCAAGTAGATGAGTCGATGTGTCGTTTTACAGTTTTGCACTGTATTTGAGTTGTATTGTTTGTTGTTTGTTGTGTAACCCGTCGTATGGACTGGTTGGAGTACAACCATGTCTATATTAATTGTTTTAGTAAGTCGGTGTAATTCTCTTCTGCCGAAGAAGAAAGTGGAGCGGAGTTTGGTCTATTAAACTGCTGAAGCAATTAGCACGTGATGGAATTTTGATGGTTTCGTTGATGGCGTCACTATCTATTGAGAATCAAGCAGTGAGTGATAAGTTGCAAATTGTGTGAGGATTTCCCGAAGTTTTCCCGAAGAGATTGTTGTTGATCTTACTGGCACATCAGGAAGTGTCTGCCGCCAGAGAGAGAGAGGTTGAATTTTCCATTGATCTTATTCTGGGAACGAAGCCTGTGTCTATGACACCTTACCGTATGTCGGCATCTGAATTAGCTGAGTTGAAGAAACAGTTGAACGAAGCCTGTGTCTATGCACTTTGATGAATTATATGTTTAATTTATTGACTGTGAAATCTCACCCCTTCTGCGTATATGTTGCCTCGACCGTGGGTAATGTGCAGGTATTAAAGACTAGAGGCGTTCGTGAGTGGACTCCTCACTTTGTGTCTAGGTGCTATGATATGTAATGGGATGGGGCTTGCTTTCATGAACTTTTATGAAAAACATTAACTAAGACATATGAGATTTCTGATAAGGCCTGTGTGCCAAGACTTTTATTTTGTTGAACTATTTTCCGCTGCAACAGTTTAAGATTTTTATGATGTTGAATTTGAAGGATAATTATTATTATCTGTTTTTAAGATTTTTAAGTAGTATGTGACATTCCGTTATGAATTAAATACTCTGATTTAAATGAGATTTTCAAGTTGGGAAAAACGGGGTGTTCATAACTGTCACCCACTTGATTTGGTTGCTTGATTATTTTGCTCCACACATCAAGTATTTTATTGGTGTGATTTTTTCAACAAATTAACAACAATTGGCGCCCACCGTGGGAAAGGATCAAACAATAATCAAGTACCATGGGTTCGAAGTGGGATATTGTGAAATTTACCGAAGATAATTATTTTAGGTTATGGAAGGTAAAGATGAATGCGGTTTTAATACAGGAAAAGTGTGAGATAGCTTTGAAGGGTGAAGGTGTGTTACCGGTCACCATGTCACGAACGGAGAAGACTGAGATGGTGGCCAAGACCAGGAGTGCCATAGTCTTGTGCCTCGGGGATAATGTTTTGAGATATGCAGCAAAGGAACTAACCGCGACATCGATGTGGTCAAAGTTGGAGTCTTTGTATATGACAAAGTCTTTGGCTCATCGACAATTCCTAATAGAGCAACAACTTTACTCATTCAAGAAGGTAAATTCAAAGGCCATCATGGAGCAACTTATGGAGTTCAACAAAATCCTTGATGACTTGGAGAATATTGAAGTGCATCTTGAGGATGAAGATAAAGATATACTCTTGTTGTGTACTCTACCGAGATCTTTTTAATCTTTCAATGATACCATGCTCTATGGCAAAGAAGACACTGTTACCTTGGAAGAAGTTCAAGCGGCTTTGAGAACCATGGAGTTGACCAAGTCCAAGCACTTGAGATTTGATGAAAACGGTGAAGGCCTAAGTGTTTCAAGTGGGAATGGTGGAGGTAGTGGTTGTAACGCCCACTTTGATATTTAATTATTTTTTATTAAGTTAGAATCTATTTATGTGATTTATTTATATATATGAGGTGTTAGTATTTTATTATGTGGCATTATTCTATTATTTATTAGAATATGAGAATTATTTGTGTAAGTAGAATTGGAGGTTAGAATAGAAATAAGAATAAGTTATTGGGCCTAAATAGATTTAGGAAGAGTGATTAGTATTATAAATAAGGAAGCTTAGGTTAGAAAGAGTTTTTACGTTAAACCGCTTTTTGGAGAAAGAGGAGAAAGAGGAGAACTCAGAGAGAGAGAACCCTAGGAACGAAGAACGCTGCTTTTGATTTCAGAAAAACAATCTAAGGTAAGGGTGAGACTATCTTGCACTAATATTAAGTCTGTAGATCATTAGATTGCATCTAACGTGTTTTAGGATGAGTTTCGTAAGATTATGAGAATTAGGGTTTGAGTGAGAATTGATGATTAGGTGATGAAAAACCGTTGAATTGATGTAAGGGGGGAGTCTCTATTCACCATAAGAGTTGTATGATCATATGGGTTGTGAAGGGTTTTGTTTTTCATTATTTTCGACTATCTTTTGATAAATTCATGTTAAATCCGTGTTCTAATTTACTCCTATGATTGTATGTTTGATTTATTGAGATTTATGTTCATATTATATTTCAGTGGCTTTATTTTATCTATCAATCGATTAATATAATTTATGCCCGATTGATAATTTCATCTATAGTTTTGCTTGATATACATATATGTTTATCGAATGCCTACATATATTTCTAATTTTATTAATCGATGTCTACTTGTAAATTGATGAATCCAATCCTTACGTGACTTTGTTTTAGGACATTGTTTTCATATTTTCTCATAGAAACTATACATGGTGGTACCGCATGCATATTGAAGATGTCTAAGATGATTTAAGATGATTTAAGATGTTGAGATGTCAAGTTGCCGAGTTATTAAGTTGTTAAGATGTGAAGATGTCAAGTTGTCGAGTCGTTAAGATGTTAAGATGTCAAGTTGATGAGCTATTAATGAAGTGTTTTATGAATGATTATGGTGTTTAAGATTAGTAATTGATGATATATGAAGATGTTTATGATTAGTATTATGATAGTTTTATGACTAATATAAGAAGATTAATGATACTAGTTAAAAAAGTTAAGTTGTTAGATATAATTAATGAATTATATATGTTGTTAAATGTAGTTTATGAGTTACCTGCTTAATATTATTGCTTGAGAAATCTCACCCCTTTGCTTGGAAATGTTGCTCTTCGTATGGGTAATTTGCAGGTAACCAGGATTAGTTGCGGTCGTGAATGGACTCCTCACAAGTGTGTCTTAGGTGCTCTGATACGTAACAGGATGGGGATTTTGATACTATTTTCTGTTCCTTTACGTATTGCTTTTGAAGTTTAAGAATTATTATTGAACTAAGATTTATGAGACTTTTATGATGAGGCCTGCGTGCCAAGATTTTTTTATTGTTGAACTAATTCCGCTGCAAGGTTTTTGAATTACTTATGTTAAATGATTTTGAAGAATAAATTGTTATTTATTCAGTTTATGAATTTTTAAGAAGTGTAGCATTCCGTTTAAAGTTGTTAAACTCTGACTTATATTTAAGAAATTTTTATGTTGGAAAAAACGGGGTGTTACAGTGGTAACCGAGGAAAGAGTGGTACCAAGTCAAAGTTTAAGTGTTTTAACTATAACAAGATGTGTCACTTCAAGAAGGATTGTTTGGAGATTAATGGTAACTCCGCACAAATTGTCTTTGAGGGTTATGAGGATGCAAGTGCTTTGGTGGTGTGTTGTTGGGAGGATGAAGAAGGTGATGTTTCTCACCTTGGGAATGATGCCTTGTAGAGCGGTGGTCATCTGGAGAGACGTTAAACACTCAACATCAGCCTGGAGAGGCGGTGGTAAGAATACTCATGGTCAGCCTGGAGAGGCGGTGGTAATAATACTTGTGATTTACCTTTGAGGTGGAGTTTCAAGGTGGAAGACATAGTGGGATGTACACATTTGCTAGTTGAGGTAGAGAAAGCTCAGCTTGAGGTGGAGTTGAACACACCGGGAATGGTACAACTATGGAGGACCTTTGGTGCTATGCTCTAGTGGTGAGCAAGGGAATTCTTCATGAAGACGGAAGACATTCCAGAGTTTGAAGAATGTATAGCATGCATGGCTTGTGGGATTACCCTAAAAGACCAAGGGTGATTGGATGCAAGGAGATCTTCAAGGAAGCGGGAGATGTTCCGTGGTTGAAGAGGTTATGGTGTATACTTGTGGAACTACCTAAAATTCCTAATGTAGTTGGATGCAAGGATCTTCGAGAAGGCGGAAGACATTCCGATGGCTAAAGAGGTTAATGTCTAGACTTGTGGAACTGCCTAAAATTCCTAGTGTAGTTGGATGCAAGAATCTTCAAGAAGGCGGAAGGCATTCCGATGGTTGAAAAGGTTAGGTGGAAACTTTGTGAATATATGCCTTGACAGGAACACTTTAGTTTTGATGATTGACAAATGAAATCCTGCAAGAGCATCGATGCCAAAAGCGGAAAAGAAGATTCAAACTTTCTAGTCTTGGATTTTATTTTTATTTATATTAGGACTTTATGTAAGTAGTGGAAAAAGCTCTCATGAAAATAAATCACACACTCAAATAATTTTCATATAAATGTGATTTTACATGAAAATATTTTTCCATGAAAAACCATAAGTTATCATGGAAATTGCATAATTATTTTTTTGACCATTAAAATCATTTTAGCATGCATTTGTTTTGTTCTCTAAATGGTAAACAATATGTTGATGCTTTCAAAGGAAGATGCTAACCATGTTTTCAAAGGACAGAGTATAATTGATTATGATTTCTATACAATCAATTATCATTAAAATTGTTTCAGCAAGCTTCCTTTTCATATAAATGTAATCGATTATAATAATGGATTACATAAGTCATAGGCTGCAACGTGATTTATTTTCATAACAAAATTGATTATGCATTGACACAATTAATTATGGTCAATCAAATTTGTTTCCCTTGGAGTTAATTATTTCTTACCGTTGGAAACATTTTGATATGCCATAAACGGCTAGTTTTCTTTTAAGACATCTCATTACCTTTTTTCCTATAAATAGGTGTCTTGCACTAGCTCTTTGAACAACTAATATCTGCACTAAACATTGTCAAACATATTATTCACTATTATTATTTTTACACTTGCTAATTTATTTTATTGAGAGCTATTTTATACTACATAGTTGAGTTGTAGTACTTGTGCTTTAATTTGTTATATTTACACATTTGGGGTATTATTTAATTATTGTAACTCTTATTTGTATTGGGTGTGATCCCAAGGTTTCAAGAGAGGTGATATTTCTTGGTTTTAGAGACTCTTCTAGAAAGGATTGTTTTGTTTGGAGAGTGCTCGTTATTTGTAAAGGTTACCAGCTTATCCTAATTAAAAGCTAGAGCAGTGAAAATCTCAAGGGACTTTTCCTTGGGGACTAGACTAGGCCTTGTTGTTTTAGGCCGAACTAGTATAAATTTCTTGTGTCTTTTCTCTCATCCGTTTATCTCTTTTACTTTGTTTGTCATTTATTTTTATCTCATCATATATATTTTTATATTTATTTAAACCTTTTATAAGCACTTTATTTTCATTGGTTAAAACATTTTTTAAGTGCTTATTTTAAATCGTTTTCTAAAGAATACAATTCACCCTCCCTCTTGTGTGTTTGAAGTCGCTTGTTTGACAAGTGGCATCAGAGCTTGAACTCTTGTTAAGGACTAATCGTCTCAAGAGGCAAGTTGACTTCAAACATCAATTCCATTAATTGTCCCCCATTTTCAATGGTGAAGGGTATGATTATTGGAAAGAGAGAATGAAAATTTTCATCGAGGGAATTGATTGTGATATTTGGGATGCTATTGAAAATGGTCCATTTATTCCCACTCATTTAGTCAATAATGTTGTGGTGAATAAACCAAGATCCCTTTGGACCAAAAATGAAAAGAAAAAGGTTCAATACAATTTGAAAGCTAAGAACATTATCACAACTTCATTAAGCATTGATGAATTCTATCGTGTATCAAATTGTACAACTGCCAAAGAAATGTGGGACACATATAGTGTATCATATAGTGACCATATAGTGACCATATAATTGTACAACTTCATTAAGCATTGATGAATTCTATCGTGTATCATATAGTGACCATATAGTGACCATATAATTGACCTATGAAGGTACTACCGAGGTTAAAAGGGCTCGAATGAACACATTGACTCATGAGTATGAATTATTTAGGATGAAATTTGGAGAAAGCATTCAAGATATGCAAAAATGATTTATCCATATCATAAATCATCTCAGAGATCTTGGAAAATCTTTCGATAATGAAATTTAATTAATAAAGTTCTTAGATGCTTGAGTCGAAGTTGGCTACCTAAAGTGACGGCTATTTGTGAATCTAAAGATTTATCTTTTATGTCTTTGGCAACTTTGTTTGGAAAATTGCAAGAACATGAGCTTGAATTGAATCGACTCGTTGAAAGTGAAGAAGGTGAAAAGAAGAAGAATGGTCTTGCACTCAAAGCTAGGAACAATGAAGAACTTCCTTCAATCCAAAATGCTATAAGTGTGGTGAAAAGGGTCACATAAAATCCAGTTGTCCTTTAAGTCAAAAAAGATATACAAAAGGAAAGAAGGCTTACATCGCTTGGGATGACAAAGACACAAACTCATCCAATGAATCAGAAAATGAAGTAGCATATTCATGTTTCATGGCAAACCATGAGGAAGATGAGGTAAATTCTATTGAATCTGAATATGATTTAACTTATGATGAGTTATTTACTATTTGTAAAGAATTAAATGATGAGTCAAATAAGCTTAGAAAAATTGTTTCTTCCTCTAAGAAAACTATTTATACTCTTGAATCAAAAATTGATATTTTAAATAAGGAAATATAAATTCTTAAAGAGAAACAAGTTTTTGTAAGTGAAGTTTCTTCTTGTACCTCTTGTGAAAATAAAAAGGAAAATATTTTAAAGTGCAATGATTGCAATATTTTGAAAATTGAAATTGAGGATTTGCAAAACACACTTGCAAAATTCACAATGGGAAGAGAAAACTTGAACATCATTTTGGCGAATCAAAAGGGAACTTATAATAAAGCCGGTTTGGGCTATCATCCGAAAAATCATGAAAAACTTTTTAGAAAATTCTTTCGTCCAAACAAAACATCAAGTTCCCCTTTTGTTAAATGTTTATTGTGGAAGAGATGGTCATACATCCTCTATTTGTAATTTAAGAAAGAACAATGATATGAATGGTAAATGGAAGTGGATTCCAAAGGGCACTTTGCCTAATGCTAACTCTCAAGGACCCAAAATGTTTTGGGTACCAAAAGCGAAAATTTGATTTTGTTTTTTAGGTGTGCTTGAAGGCCAAGAACTAAAATTGGTACAATTATCGAGGCTATTCAAAGCACATGAAAGGGGGGAGAAAAAGAAATTCTCCTATTATTACTACAATATTGGCTATGCATCATATGGTGAGCTTATCAAAAGTTCTTCTCCAAAATGAAATTGCAAATTCAAGAGAAGCAAATATGGGTTACACTTTTCGCTTAATTCTTTTTTGGCATATGCTTTAAATTTTCTTGAATATATGCCTTGCCATGATTATTTCTTTCCCGCTTTTTGATAATGCCAAAAGGGGGAGAGTTATGTGATTTGCATGTTTAAGGGGGAGTAGATTTTACTCCCTCCGTCCCTATATGTAAACACCCTTTTATTAGAGGGAAAGGGTGGTTACATATAGGGACGGAGGGAGTAATTGTTTGCATATAGTGAGGGGGAGCTAAATTTGCGCTTATCTCTGTCATATATTTTATTACTGATTGTTATTGAACTAACCCCTTCATTAAACAAATCAATCCAAGAGATGTTTGTCATCATAAAAAAGGGGGAGAATGTGAATATATGCCTTGACAGGAACACTTTAGTTTTGATGATTGACAAATGAAGTCCTGGAAGAGCAACAATGCAAAAAGCGGAAAAGAAGATTCAAACTTTCTAGTCTTGGATTTTATTTTTATTTATATTAGGACTTTATGTAAGTAGTAGAAAAAGCTCTCATGAAAATAAATCACACACTCACAATAATTTTTATATAAATGTGATTTTAACAGAAAATATTTTTGCATGAAAAACCATAAGTTATCATGGAAATTGCATAATTATTTTTTTGACCATTAAAATCATTTTAGCATGCATTTGTTTTGTTCTCTAAATGGTAAACAATATGTTGATGCTTTCAAAGGAAGATGCTAACCATGTTTTCAAAGGACGGAGTATAATTGATTATGATTTCTGTACAATCAATTATCATTAAAATTGTTTCAGCAAGCTTCCTTTTCAAGTAAATGTAATCGATTATAATAATGGATTACATAAGTCATAGGCTGCAACGTGATTTATTTTCATAACAAAATTGATTATGCATTGACACAATTAATTATGGTCAATCAAATTTGTTTCCGTTGGAGTTAATTATTTCTTACCGTTGGAAACATTTTGATATGCCATAAACGGCTAGTTTTCTTTTAAGACATCTCATTACCTTTTTTCCCATAAATAGGTGTCTTGCACTAGCTCTTTGAACAACTAATATCTGCACTAAACATTGTCAAACATATTATTCACTCTTATTATTTTTACACTTGCTAATTTATTTTATTGAGAGCTATTTTATACTACATAGTTGAGTTGTAGTACTTGTGCTTCAATTTGTTATATTTGCACATTTGGTGTATTATTTAATTATTGTAACTCTTATTTGTATTGGGTGCGATCCCAAGGTTTAAAGAGAGGTGATATCTTTTGGTTTTAGAGACTCTTCTACAAAGGATTGTTTTGTTTGGAGAGTGCTCATTATTTGTAAAGGTTACCAGCTTATCCTAATTAAAAGCTAGAGCAGTGAAAATCTCAAGGAGCTTTTCCTTGGGGACTAGACTAGGCCTTGTTGTTTTAGGCCGAACTAGTATAAATTTCTTGTGTCTTTTCTCTCATCCCTTTATCTCTTTTACTTTGTTTGTCATTTATTTTTATCTCACCATATCTATTTTAATATTTATTTAAACCTTTTATAAGCACTTTATTTTCATTGGTTAATTTTTTTTTTAAGTGCTTATTTTAAATCGTTTTCTAAAGAACACAATTCACCCCCCTCTTGTGTGTTTGAAGTCGCTTGTTCAACAAACTTGTGGAGCTACATGGTGTAGTGGGAAGCAAGAGAAAGAGCAGCAAGGTGTTTGATGGTTAAATTGGCATCTTCACTAATTTAGAGTCAATGTGGAGAATGTTGTGAAAGTGACTCAAAATTGAGGATCAGAAATCTGTTAAAACCGAGCCTCGATTTGGAGAAATCGAGCAACGATTTTGGGTGTTGTTTTGGGAGTTTTGCTTCTACGAAAATCGAGCCACGATTTGCAGAAATCGAGCGTCGATTTTGCGCTGATGCATAAAAATAAAACGTATTTTTATGGGTGAGATTTGTTCCAATTTTTGAGGGATTCTTTTACTATAAATATAGACCTTGTATCAGATGAAACCTTGAGAGAGAGGGGGCTGAAACAAGGGTTTAGAAACAAACAACAAACTAGGGTTTAGAGAGAGACACTAGGGTTGGGATTGTTTGATTCACCTTGGGAAACACTGTTAGGATTGAGTCTCTTGGTCATATGAAGAGATTGAGACTTTGGGTAGAATTAGGTTTGAAAACTAATTCTTGTAACCCTTCGATATCTGTTTTGTAAAGTTACTCATCATTATAGTGGAACGGAGAGTATCTCTCTCCCCTTTGATGTTTTTCTACCTTTGCTTGTGTTTATAAGTGTCACCCACTTGATTTGGTTGCTTGATTATTTTGCTCCACACATCAAGTATTTTATTGGTGTGATTTTTTCAACGAATTAACAACATGATCTACTAATAATACTCTATATCGAGAATTTTCCAAGATAATTCACTACTAAATAGCGGTGGAACTACGTACCATACCATGGTAACCCTGATTATTTTTGGAGTTATGAGCATGAATGATGACTTGTTCATAATCTTTGCATTTTCCAACAAAAACAAAACGATAGATGACTTGGGATTACATGAAAACAATAATCATCAAAAAAAAAGTTATAAAACATATGCACTTAGAAAATATCACTATATTGTAACTAAAAAAAATAATCACTATGAAAGATATGTACATGTCATTGTAAAATAAAAACAAAGGTATGCACCACTCACGTTTTTCTTGGTGCTGAAAGATGTACAAATATAATATGTACTCTAACAAAGTTTTAAAAGCAGAAATTTACTATTTTTAATAAATTTTTAAAACATATTAAATTATTTATCTTTTGTTACTATTATAAAATTCATATTTTCCCAAAATTGATATCTTTGAGTGGTTCATAACAAACTCAATTTCTAATGTAACAAAATTGGTCATTTTCATTTGAGATTTTCTTTTTGTTGATAATATATCAGTTGAGACTTGTCACTCATGCATGTAAAAAGGAACAAAAGAATATCATAAATAAGTTTAATTTAAGTACATTATCAAAGTAAAAAACTGTCTTACATGTATCAAATAATGTATTGTCACGTCAATTAATGAGTTAAAAACATGATATTTTTTAGGGTAAATTACATTCACCTCCCTCGAGGTATGCTATAATGTCATTCACATCCCCTCTAGTTTTACATTTAACAATAACCTCCCTTCCCCTTTCACGGTGTTAAAGTACTGTTCAGAAAAAGTAATGAAAGAAAAACTCAATTTTCTATTGCCTTTATCTACACAAATTTTCAGAACCAAAATTTGCATATTTGTTGTTTGCATCGTTCTTAATAGAGCGGTGTAATAGCGAAATAGATAGAGTGAGAGAGATTGCAATCGTTCCCTCACCTCACTATAACTCTACCTCTTTTTCTCACATCCATCACTCAATTTTTGTCTCAGTTATTATCAAATGCAATTCTCAATCTGAAACAGAATTGGTGATGCTACTCCAACTTGTCTTTATTTAATTCAAAAGCATTATTATGTATTTTTTTTCTTGCATTATGCATTTTCAGATTTATTTCACAGTAATTGTATTTTCTTTATTTCGTATTGATGTGGGTAGCATTTTCGAATTTGAGGAACAAAAAATAGATTCATGGATTTATTTTATGGTCTCATGAAAATGTAATTTTTTCATTACAATATGTCTTTTTGGCTTTGCTTCCATGGGTGGTGCATGGTGGATCATTGAAGGAGAAAAGATGGGGTTGAGATAGATTGAATCTTTGGACTGTTAATATACTTTAACAGAGCATGAACGGAGTTAACTTATAAGGGATGCGTGTGACACATGTGGAAAGAAATAAGGGAGGTTTGTGTTGATGTTAAAACTAGAGGGGGTCTCATTGTCATTTAGATAAACCTTAAGGGAGGTGAGTGCAAATTCCCCTATTTTTTACTCATAAAATGAGTGACAACATATTATTAAATGGATGCATAATTTTTTTACATTAATAATGTACGTAAATTAAATATTTATTCAATTGTTTTTAGGGTTTGAAACAGGTTAAGGGAAACCGCCCCCCCCCCCCCCCCCCCCCCCAAAACTAAGACATAACAAGAGACTATTAATTAATTAAAAAAATGGACGTTTGTGATCAATTGAAATAAACAATGTGTTACTAAATATTCATATTCATATTCATAATTTTTCTTTCCAAAGTCAGTTTTCTGACAAATTAAACTAGTATATCACTAATCCAAAATACACAGCACCTATAAATCCAATGGATCTGAAACAGAAACAAATCCCTTAAAAAAAAAAAAATCCAATGGTTCTTAAAGGTGAAGCTCCAAGTTCAAATTTCAGCTAGAATGTATATTGTCTCTTGACACTAATATTTTTAATGGCGGATTAATTTATCAAAGAAGATAAAAATGAAGTTCAAAAAAGTCAAGAGCTAACAGAAATGGCTGCCTCAACAAGGGCAAGAACGGTGAGCAAAATTACAAAACAACATGAACTAACAAACAACTATACAAAGGAGCCTAAAGCATTGGACAACCACTTAATTGATTCCGATATCACATGTTACCCAAAATCTTAAGTTATCTCAATATGTAATTTCATTTATATGTGTTCAACATCCATTTTTATCAAATGGAATGGTCCTCTATAAAGATACACCCAATCCAACGGTTGATTTGATTGAATGAGAAAGAAGAAATTATTAAAAACAAAAATCGTATACCATACGTTGTTGGGTGTCAAAGTAACATTTTTTATGAATATAATAATGGAATTCAAAATCACATGTTCAAATAATTCATGTTCATTTGCCTCAAACTAACAAATGATGGTTAATTATTTTATTTTGTTAATTTATAAATGTTGTACGTATATGTCATGATGATAGCTTCATGCCTTCACCAATATTGTTACTATTAATGATATTGATCCCCATAGTTTAGGTTATGATTAATTTCAACCTAATAATACAAGAGTATGATTGTAATACATGACAACATAAAAAAATTACATTGTCAACACATTACAACAAATTATACATATGACTTTTTGAGAATAATTATTATTAAAAACAAACTATACTATTTTAATGATCTGACGATTATGATTAATTGAACGTGTATAAAGATTCTTTACATTTACGGTGTTTATCAATTAAATCCATAATATAATAAAGGAATTTGATATTAAAATTAAAGGTAACAGAATTATATAACAACCTTTGGAAATGAGGTTATTATTTGTGATCTCTTGTTATATATGCTAAAAAATGTTTTGATCACACTGCACATTATTTAAGTTACATTTTCATTTTGGAACACCGCATTATATCTGTAATGGTAAAAGAAAAGTACTAAAGTACGACCCTTTACGAAAACCAAAATATAATAATTACAGTATTGATCATACGATATTGCAGGAGGTGCAAGTAATTATATATTAATATTACACTTTTTTTTTTGAAGAAACTATATTAATATTACACTTATAAGAATAGTAACTCTCTTAACTGTGTATATGATCTCTCATTTTATTCTAATATAGTGAACATTGTGTGTCAGTGCTTATAATACATATATATGATACACCAAGTACACATTATTTTTTAAATGCAAATATATATATCAAAGGTAACAACTACAAATGTTCTCCTTCAAAAAAAAAAAAAAAGTACAAATGTTCTAGTGCTTTCCGTGCTACTTCAACCCTATATAACTTAATGTTATCAGAACAGATATAACTTGATGTTATGGTTGGGGGTGCAAAGGGTACTTTTGATTTTATTTATGTGTTTGATGCATATATCAAGTTTTGATTTCGGTCTTCGATTGTGTGAAAAGTTAGTAGCTTCATGCTAATCTTTTATTGTTGGTGTGACCTTAGGGTGTGTTTGGATGAGGGTTTAGGAGGGGAAGGGATGGGAGGGTTTATTTTTCATTTTTAAATTACGGATATTATGAAATGTTTTTTAAAAAGTTAACATATTAACATGATAAATGATCATATAATACTTCAATCACACTAAATTTATTTTAGAAAAACATGTTATATAGTATGGAATTTAAAAAAGAAAAGTAAACTCTCCCCTTCATTCCCCTCCTAAACTCTCAATCCAAACACACCCTAAGAGATTTATTTGTGATTTATATAATCGAAGGAAATTTATATATATGAGTTGGAGTGTTGTATACTCCTATTTGTTTAGTCAATAAAAAAGATTATATAGAAAGATAATGATATATATCATCTTATGATTCCAATATAACATTGGAATTAGAAAAGCCACAAAAAATTTCAGGCTCCTCTTATTAGCCCTCTTAAATATTTAATCTAACAATTTAGTTTTAAAAATAGATATATATACACACAAAAACAAAAATGATTGCAAAAAATTACTAGCTCAATCAAAATTAAAGAAACCCTTGATGTATAAAATTATTATTAGATGCAATCACACAATTTGAGGATAAAAAAATTAATTAAGTCGAAAAAAAAGGACTTACCTAGAGCTAGCAAATTCATAAAGCCTCCCTCTTGGTGAGAAAACAATAAGAGCAACCTCAGCATCACACAACACTGATAACTCAAAGGCTTTCTTCAACAAACCATTTCTCCTCTTTGAGAATGTTACTTGCCTACTTGTTGCGTTCTCTATACGCTTCATTTGTGTCTTTCCTCTCACCATTTTTTCTTTTCTTTTCTCTGCTGAAATCACAACACAACAACAAAAATTAGGTATACAAATACTTATAGCAAAAAAAAATTTAAAAAAAAAATCGAAGCCTATTTCAATTCATAACAAAAAAGTCCTAACCAAGAAGGAAAAACACAATTTAAACCTTGTAAGGAAAAGGGATGAAAATATTGGCCTTTTTAAGATCTAGAAAACTATAAGGAAATAGAAAGAAAAAGATTAGAATCACTTACCACTCAATAAAACCAAATGGACGGAAAATTTTAAGGGTGATTATATGAATGATGGAAGAAACAAAGAAATGAGAAAATAAATATTTTTTATACAGATTTCAATGAAAAGAAAATGACACAATTGTCAAAGTATTTTCTTGAAAAAATTAAATGGTGTAAAATAGATTCCTAGAAAAAGGGTCTAAACACCTACCAAGAATTATATCTCATAAAAGAAGGTGGGTTTTCTGATTAATTGATATAGTTGAACTTACCAGCAACAAAATGAAGCAGATTTGCACCAAATTGGAAAAATAAAAGAAAAAATGAACCAAGGTACGGATAGGAGGAATAAAGGGTTGTGCCTAGAAAAGGAAAAGAATGGAAGAAAAGGGTAAAAAATAAATAAGAGTCAAGGAATCAAATGAAAGTATAAACTAAGCACACCCCCAAAAAAGTAGTGATACATAATTGAGGTAAATTCAAGGAAAAGGATTGGATTTGGAATTGACTATCTTTTTTAGCTAAGATAGAAAGCAATGACACAAACCTACCTTTCCTCATTAATCAACCTGACCCCATCTTACCCCACCATATTAAGAAATAAATGATTGTTTCGTATTAGAAAATCGAAACCTCATAATTGCTTGTTTTGGTAAAATCAGGCTCTACTTGCCCAAAAAGAGAAATTTCTAGATTAAAGTCAATAAATTTGAAAATGAAAGGAAAAGGAAAATATATTTTGTGGAAAGAAAGGACAGGTATTTGGTAGTAGTGTTATTAATAAATTAATCAAATGCCAGGTTTCGACTTTCAATTGCTTGATGGAGAATTGTCATTTGTACTTTTACCAAAAATAGAATCTACTAATACTATACTATGCATCTGATTGGTATTTAAAATTGTATATAACTGCTATAGCTACATTCGCTCACTACAATTCAAATGTGATTATATAAAGAATTTAAAGTACAAACCATTATTTTGGGTGTTTATATTGCAAGTGTCTGACAATTCAAGTATATAAAATGTCAAATTGTTCTCATAAATTTCCTAAAGTTAGTTACAACATTCTTCAGTCGAGTAATTCTAATAAAGGTGATGATGTGTTATGTAATACATCACCACCTCTAATAGAGATATTATACAGAAGAGTATTTTGACCGATGTTAGATAATTTGAGGAGAAATTTGCTTTTTCATAAATTTAGGGTTTCAAAACCCCATAATGACGATTTTCTCTTTATTAAACAAAAATTGATTTGGAATTTCATGAATAAAAGTATGGTTGGGTGAATAGAATTGGGTATCATAGTCAATTATGGCAATTTTAACAAAACTTATTCATCAAGTAACATTTATAATAATATATTTAAAATGCTAAAAATACTAAGTTTAACAAGAAAAATCTTAATTTTTTTTTATAGGATGGACTATAGGTTATGTTCTTTTTAAAAGGCTAAAAATACTATATTTACATAATTAAGATAGTAAAATATAATAAATATTTATTAGAAAAAAGATGGATTAAATTAAGAAGGAAACGATCAGAAATACCTTAGTTCGATAATACTTGGACAATGATTGAACAAATTTTACTTACATTCAATAGAATTGCTAATTAGAGCAGGTGACACATTATCGCCCCTAGATAGCTAATAGTGGCGGTTCTATGACTATTTGCGGCAGGTGTGTCAACATGACTACTAATTGCAACCGGCTATATAAACAAAATTTGGTCAATAAAAATTAATATATTTGATTTTTAATTTAATTATAACAAATACATGTTGATCTATTTTTGTTTATATTTTGGAACGGAGAAAGTATGTATCTACTTTCACCGGCATGGTTTCTTTGATCCAGCCACTACATATTCATTTTCCTTGTTTGCATAACTTCTATTTTTATTTGACACTTGGCAAAGTTTCTTTGAACCTGGTTTTTAGAAAACCAGATCTAAGTTTAACATGAGTTTACGGTTCATTAGTTCAACCGGGTTATAACTTTTTTTTTTTAATATTGGTGAACACAGTAACTGTACTTCACTTAATGATCTAAAGAACCTTTAAATACATGTAGGGATGGCAATTGGACCTAGGCCCGATGGACATCCGCAAAAAATACCCACAATGGGTAGGGTAAAACCCCGTTTTTATGGGTATGGGCTTGGGTCCGGGTAATTACCCGCAAATGTAGATGGGTATGGGTGCGGGTTATTGCACTATACTACTCAGCCCTGCAACCCGCATATACATATTTATATAATATAATAAATATTTTATTTAATTTTGGTGCACAATTATTTAATTTATTTAGCTATTTAAGCATAAAGCTAAACCTAAAAACTAATACGGTGGTTGTCTCATCCTTATCTTCATAAGCTCACGAGCTACAAATTTATGATTTAAATCAATTTGATGTTTATTTTAGCATGCACTTGTTTATATGTATTTTGAATGTTTTTATTTTAATTTTCAAGGAATATTTTGGATGTCTTTTTATTTGGCTAAATACTATAATTTCTACTATTTTATGAGTTGCTTTTAAAAAAATTGGATCATAGTTTTATTTCAATTGTGATGTTTTTTATTGTCTTTTTATAATTAAAGTGCGAGTAATGGGTACGGGTATGGACACTTAGGTGCCCATAGGGTATGGGGAAGGGCACTGAAGTTGTTACCCACGAGGGTATGGGCTCGGGTACGGACATTTTTTACAAACACGGGTATGGGGATGGGTACTATAGTACCCTATCTATTGGGTACCCATTGCCATCCTTAATTATACAAGAGAAAAATTTATTTAACAAAGGAAAGATTTTAAAATAGTGGTAGTGGTGCCAAAACTGTGCGGCAAAAACAAAGGAAAATGGTACAACGTTTTTTTTTTTTTTTTTACGTTGGGAAATAGTACAATTTTAGAAACATGTCATTGTCGTTCGTACAACAACGTACGTGAAGTAACCAATAAGAAGTCGTAAACGAAGCACCTTTGTCTTCAAGTGTTATCATGACTATTATGTCCCATCGAGATACCTCTTGTATTTTTTTTCATCAGTAATGCCTTTCCTGTTTTCTTAGGAATAAATACTTTTAAATTCTTATATACTCGTCGCGTATCTCATTTGAGTTTTATAAAGTTATTAAGAAAATGATTAGTAATGTTAATTTTAATAGTAAATCCATAAAGTTAGGTGGATTCCGGCAAACTATTAACAAAGTCTAGTGAATTCTGGCAAATTTCCATAAAGTCCGGTGGATTCCGACAAACTTTTAACAAAGCCCAGTGCATTCTAGTAAATTTCCATAAAACCCGGTAGATTCAGGCAAACTTTTACAAAGCCCAGTGGATTCTGGCGAACCTTTTACAAAGTCCGATGGATTCCAACAAACTTTTTACAAAGCCCGGTGGATTCTGGCGAATTTCCATAACGCCCAGTGGATTTTGGCGAACTTTTACAAAGACCTGTGGATTCCGGCAAACTTTCACAAAGCCCAGTGGATTCTGGCGAACTTTTTACAAAGCCCAGTGGATTCTGGCAAACTTTTTGTAAAGCTCGGTGGATTCCGCAAAACTTTCACAAGCCAAGCGGATAGCTTGCAAATTCTTATCTTATCAAAAGTGTCATCCCAGTGTGTCTAGTCAAATGGTGCCACTAAAAAGTTTTGTCTCTCGATTAAGCTATCTTCACCGATAGTAGACAAATTTCAAATCATGTGTTGTCTCTCGATTAAGCTATCTTCGCACCGATAGTAGACAATATCATCATCTTTTTACATTTTACCTCGATTAAGCTATCTTATACTGAAAGTAGGTAAAACCTATCAAACTCTTGTCTTCATTAAGTTATTGCTCTGAACCGATATGATAGTAGACAACCATTTTCCCCAGTGAAACTACATTACCCTAGTAGAGTCGGATCCCTTTCTCAACAAATTTGGGTATCCCGTTGTTATCTCCCGTTACAGTCAAATCATCTTTGTCGTCCTGCATTATACTTGCGTCACGAGCATTTCACATCATCTTAGGTAAAAAAATGGTGTACTCTGTATTTAAGTCTCTTCGGCCCGTCAACTCAAATATTCCATCTTCAAATCTCCAGACGAAGAAACTTAAATAGGGGCATCTGTCATACCCCAATTTTTGACCTAAGATCCAACATTCATACGCCATTTAACCCTGAATAGTCTTTGACTTTTCAAAGAAATTTTTTGCAGAGAGGTATTTTAAAATACCTCATTTTTTGTTCCGATTCGGGCCCTCTTCTCACTTTATTTTTATTTATTTCCACCTTTTATCTTTATTTATTTTTTTATTTTATTTTATTTTCTCTTTATCATTTTAGTTTATTATTTTATTTTTATTAAAATGTCCAAAAGTGGCTAATGGGTCAAGATACGTCCATGGGGTCCAAAATTTTTCTCAACAACATGCTACAATTCCAGGAATCAGTCAAAAGGTCAGCTTATTGTTTCTATTTTCATGAAGAATGCGTTTCACCATTCAATGTCCTCTTTATTCTCAATAAACGTTTTTCTTTTTGGAAAATTGTTATGGCCTTAAAATGGGTTGACAGGAACAGAAGAAAAAAAACAATTTTCTTTTTTCCTTTGATCACCACTTTGATTCCATTTTCTACGCAAGTAAGTTATAACAAAAAATGAATAAAATCAAGAGTAGGGCTGACAATGAACCGAACCAAATCGATTAAAGTTCGTAATTTGATTCGACAATTGATTCATTGAACTTGGTTCATGAACCAAATGAGCCGAACTTGAGGTAAAAATTAAGGTCGTCAACTAATTGAGTTGAACTTGACTATATGTAGTTCGACTCGTTTGGTTCACGAGATTACTCGATTATATATATATATATATATATATATATATATATATATATATATATATATATATATATATATATATATATATAGGACATATCTTTATATGAGAATGGTGAGAATGATTATGTACCATTAGATTAAAATAGAAGGCTTAGATTAAAAGGATCCACTTAATGAGTAACGTGGACATCATCATTTTTCTTACTGTCGTGAAAAACCACCTCACCAGTTCCTTCGGACCAGGAGTTGCTGCTGTTAAAAAATAACGCAGTTACACGCTGTTTTTCATTTAAGCCATTGGATTAGATTACAACATTGGGAAGTTTTATGGCACAACTTCATCCAACGGCTGACATTAAAACTACGGGAAAAGTTAGAGCACCAAATCCCAATCCAGTTCCTCTCTATCAGTTTCTCTTACTCTTAGTATCCCAAATAAATAAATCTCTCTTGAATTGCAATCCTTTTAATTTAAACCAGAAAATTGTCGAATGGAATGAAGCTTTGGAAAATCAATTCTATTTGAAACAGAAAACTGTTGTGTTCAGTACAAAATCAAAATTGTTCTTGTTTGATTTTGAATTTTGGATTCAATTTTAAATTAGATTTTTCCTAAATGTTTTATTGAAATGGAAACTCCGATAGGACAGTCGACGGACAGTGATGACAGAAAGTGGATACACAGTGGGTGCGAATGGAAGACAAAGTTGGGATGAGTGATTCCTTGTTTGCCGATTTCGTTCTTCGCCTAGATAAGATTTTAGATCTCCTCCAACTAAGAAAATAAATTTAAAAGTAAAATTTGGTTCAGTTTTTGTTTTGATTGTTTGGACGGCAAAATCAAACACTGAGAATTTAAAAAAAAAACGAATTGGGACTTTCGCCGGAACTGGTGGGGTTGTGGGTTTCGCCAGAATCAATGGTGGAAGGTGAGGGAAATAAGAAAGCGATGAAGCAGGAAAAGGAAGATCTATAACGCGCTAAGAGGAAAATAGAGGCAAATTTGCAGTTTACATTGTTGGCTTATGAAATCTTATTAATTACCAAATTCATTTGTGTTTTCTGAACGGGGATGTGGTAGGTAGATGAAGATGGTGGGTTTTAGAAGATGAAAAGGTGTGTGTTCACTAGAAGTGAACTGATGGATATGGTGAGTCGATGCACATGTGTTGCTAAAATTGAAATTTTTAATCTAAACCATCTATTTTTAATCCAAAGGTTGATAATTATTTCCACCATTCTCATATAACATAGTCATTCTCATAAGATATGTCCTATATATATATATATATATATATATATATATATATATATATATATATATAAAATACTTTAAAAACTAAGGCAAACACTTAGCAATAATAGTCCCGCATCGTAATATGCGTGAAAAATGGAGGATATGATTATCTATAATAAGACACACATATGCCACAAGAAGGAAAAACTGGGTTTAGTGGTTGCATAGCGGTGTTAATCACTATGTATAATAATAGCCTCATCCAGTCCATTAAAAATTGATATAAATTCCAATATATTTATGGGTCAAAAATTTAAATTCTTTGACTTTTTAGTTGTATGGTTCAAGTGACTTTACTCATTTCCATACCTAAAGTTATGTGTTTTGAACAAACGAATTGAACCTAATGAGCCGAACCAAACTGTTCGTGAACTTTAAACGAGCCGAACTTGAGCTGAAAAAAAAGTTCGTGTCAAACTCAAACCGAGGTTCGAATCGAGCCAATTCTTAACGAGTTGAGTCGAGCTCAAACAGATTCGATTCGACTTATTTCCAACCCTAATCAAGAGGTTCCCATAGAATACCATGGATATTTAGGGTGCTAACATCTTCCCTAAATATAACTAACCCCCGAACCCTTAAATCTTTTAAAATGTGGTATTCGAACTTTTTCCCATTCTTTTGAAAAAATTAAAAGTTCAGTGATGAAATAAAAATAGTGAGTCTATACTAATTAAATAGTTTGACCTCTAAAAAATGACGTGACACATGCATTGCCTCCTTAGAACATGTCTTTGTGTCAATATTTGCTTCCATTAATGGCGCAATAAACATGAAACACACTAAATTGTCAAATTCCATCAAATATTAATTGATTCTAACATTTCTACGACCTTTATGAATCTTTGTAAACTTGAGAAAGTTTCAACTATCTCATATTCAGTTGCTTAATACTTACTTAACTTTCATTCTCCTAAAAAAAATTGACTGACCGTAAATTCGAATGTCGGTTCTAGAGTAACAACTTTTTTAATTTTAGATGTAAAGTAAGCCCATTAAATATGTTTTTGGTCCCTATAAATATACCAACTTTTCATTTTAGTCCCTATAAAATTTTCCTTCAACTTTTAGTCCCTCAAAAATCTTCCGTCTTTAGTTTTGGTCCCACTTTTAAAGCAAACTCATATGTAGAATAGATATTTTTGAATAAAATTTTGCAGAAAAATTCATAATATTATAAGAATCTCTCTCAAAAAAAATTAGATTTTTTTAACAAAACGTGAATTTAATATGAATTTTTATATGTTTGACGTTTAAAAATTCATAATTAATTTATGTTTTGTTAAAAAATTCTAATTTTTTTGGCGATTTTTTTTTTACAATATTCTACACATTTCTGTACAATTTCATTAAAAAATACAAAAATTAACTTAAAAATAAGGACTAAAAATAGTGATTGAAAATTTTATAAGAACTAAAAGTTAAAGAAAATTTTTAGAAGGACTAAAATGAAAAAGAGGAGTGATATTTTGACAACCAAAATCAAACAACTTTAATGACAACCTTTTTTTCTCTCTTCTTATTGGACAATAACAATAGAGAGAGAAAAAGGAAGAGAGAGAATAAAAGTATAATGTGAGTATGAGAGAGAAAGTTGTCACAAAAGTTGTTTAAAAGTGGTTGTTTAAATATCATTTCTCAATGAAAAATTGGTATATTTATAGAGATTAAAAACATTTTTAACCCTATTTTTTTTTTTTTTTTGACATATTTTAACCCTATTTTTTATGAGTGCTCGTGGTGTAATGTTATTTTAAGAGCACTAGTGCCCTAGATGTATATTTGTGGAAAGTGGAATTGGCTGTCATGTCACGTGTCATACAGTGGGAATGGCGAGGGCAGAAAATACCATTTATGTAAAACTACTAAGGTTTCTTCTCCTATCGAAACGTGTCAGTGTGACAGCACGCAAAACTAATCAAGTATCAAATTAATCTAACGAAGGAACAGTGAATTTTAATGCCTTTTGTTGTGTGGAGGGGACCACTGAGCGTGCATGAGCTGTTTCCTTTCCATACATTTGAAAATGTTAGATCAATCAGATGATGATATAGTTGCACAAATATGTGTGCTTCTTATTAAACCTGCTGCTGTTGTTACCTTTTCTCATATGCAAGCATCCTTTTATTAGAGACAAAGGGTGCTTACATATAGAGACGGAGGGAGTAATTTCTACTTAAGATTGGTTTTGGGAATAAGATTCTCTGCTGTAACAGCAGGGTGCTGTAATCAATTACAGCCATATGATCACAATTGAATGATCAGGATTGTTTTAACTAAAAAAACACAGTTTCAATCTCAACCGTTTGATCTGAGATGAACAACTGAGATTGGAAACTGTGTGTAATTGTGGGCTTTTTCTACAGCAGGGAAACCTGATCCTTCGTTTTGTGCACACAACCAATCATATTTCAAAGACACATCTTTAAAATATTAGTTAAGAAGATAAAAAAATTATATTAAAAATAATATTTTTCAAACTTTTAAATATTTGATAACATAATATTTGTTTTTCAGTTGAGATGAAATAATAGTCATTTGGAATATTATACCTAAAAATGTACTCTTTGGAATATTGTCCACCCATATTCCTTTATGGGACACGCATTCTATTCAATGATGACATTGACATTGATAACATATGATAAAATTGAGAGAATTTTTTTGAGAGAACTCTTTTTTTCTCAAGTTTTTTTCTTTCATATTACTTACGTGTTATCAATCTCACCATTAAATTGTTTCATTACTCTCATTTTTATATTGATAGTTTTTCTGATCTATTCTATTCAATCGTGAAATTGATAAAACTGGAGAAAATTGAGAGAATCCATTTTTATGTTTAATGATATATGTGGTGAGACCTACATTATCCCTCGATGAATCGGGATAATTGAGAATTTGATTTTGAAACATAAAAGATGGAGATCACACATTGAAAAGGAACTTGATATAAGTTTGTTGTTTTTGAGATGAAATTGATAATTGATTGTGAGAATAAAGATGAAAAAAGAGGATTTTTCTCTGATATGGTAAATTACCCCCAATTCATCAAGGGGTAATGTAGAAAAAACCAATATAATATAAAATAAAGTTAAATTGTTTTCATGTAATTAGCTATAACTTGTTTTCATAAACTATCTTAGATGATTTATGAAAAAAAGCTGAAAAGAGCTTATGAACAATGTCATGACCTATTTTCATATGTTTTTCACAATAGTCTCACAAGACGTATACCAATTTTTTTTTTTTTTTAAGGAAATACTTATACCAGCTGATAAGCTCAAATAAACCATTTCCAAACAAGTCCTTAAACCCTCAACAAATAATGCTAATAACACATTTACTAATACAATTTTTCATTTAAATGTGGACACACCAACGAGGATTCAAATATTGGTTAACCACGTTGTGAGAGTCTGACCTCTTATGTTAAACTCAATATTTGTCGCGTTCTAATACATTTTTTTTACCAAACTGTTTTTAGCTAAAATTCAAATAAGTCCCACGATTTTCAAATGGACTTCAGTAAATTTGTTGATTTCACATAATATTGATATTACTCGTTTGAATTACTCTCTCCATTTTAGAAAGAGTATCGTTTAAGTATTTTACACACTTTTATTAAACTAATCTTATTATCTATTGATGGGTACCCAGCATTAGAAATGTAAAGTAGACATAATATTTTAAAAGTAGTATACATGGAATTAATTAGAGAACACAATTGAAAAAAATTTATAATTTAAATTAAATAATAAAAATGACTTTCATTTTAAACAATTATTTTTTACTAAAATGACACTCATTCTAAAATTAACCAGATATGCATACAATATTGGACCTCCATTTTTCAAACAATGTTAATATCCTTGTAATCTATTAATTATTTTACAAATTAAATTCTTTAAATCAAATTTATCTCAATAAAAAAATTAATTTATATAATTTTTTTAGGGAAAGATTATCACTATAGTTTACATGTATTTAATCATGTGTTGTCAAATAAATTAATAAATATATGAGAGACCGTGTAAGTTAATAAAGGAAAACAAAAAAAAAATAAGGTCTCCGTCTTCCATTGGGTGTATTATATGTTGGTTTTAGGTTTTGATGTTGTATCCTGCTTGATTTGTATTGTGTTTTTTTTTTTTTTTTTTTTTTTTGCACGTGTCGTCGTCTGATCTTTATTCTGAACTTTTTGTATTGGCTCGAGTACTTCTTATACTCATTTTTCTATATTATTTAAGCCAATGTCATTTAGATCATAGGTTTGAGAATATTATCAAACAAATAACTACTCTTACAATTCACCACTATTATCTATCTGAATGATAGCATACATTGTGCATACAAGAAACAAATCTAAGATACAATGATGAGACATTTTGCCTAACCCTTATTTTTCTTTTGCATAGTCAGAGGGATTAATTTAGTCCTCAACTAGCTACACCTTTGGAGAAATGCGCCTTGATCTTGTTTCTGGAAGACCAATGAACAATTCAGTCTCCACATCTGAACTTGGACTACTTTGATCTGCATAAGGTTCAGCTTCAGCTATATTTTCTCTCTGATCCTTTATTGCTTCCTGTGATGAATAGTTACCATACTGCAGACAAATTTGGATTTCCATTCTATAGTTGAAAGATTTGTATATTTCATGTTTGATGTCAAAAGTTAAAGTTACAGCTAGCAAAAGTTGAAATAATAACGGAAATAGAGACGATAAAAAATGAAAAAGGTGTCTAAATCCGACGTCTCTAACTCTTAACAACGAAATTAGAGATAGATCTAGCCTTTTTACGTTGATAAATTTCCGTCGTCATTTGAACTTTTGTCTAGAAGTTTCAAGATTTCGATGAATCTGGATGCTTTGAATGAGCAAATTTAGGGGGGAATTAATTCTAGATAGAAAGTGAATTTACCTTCTCTGTGAGCATGGCATTTTCAGCAACTAGGGTTTTTTCCTGAATTGTATTCAAAATAATTGTCAGAATCTTTTTGATGTAATGCTAGCTGGGAACATTTTCAATGTGCATTACTTATGAAGCTTTTTTTATTTTCTTGGTATGTATCATGTAACTAAACAGTAAACACAGTTGTACAGTAGAAAAATGTTCCCTAAAAAAAAAGTAGAAAAATGTTAGCATTTCAAGTCATAATTGTATAGTAGTCTGAATTCGACCACAAATCTTATAACAAATTGATACACTGTAATGCAATTGATTTTGGGATTTGAATTATATTTACTGATAAAGATGCAATCACAATTGTGGCTGCTATTCTCTTCAATATCAACGATCGCAACCTTAATCGCGACTGCTATTTAAAACCCTAATAAAGTGATCCTAATTGATAACAAACATTTTTTGTTCAAAGAAGCAGATGCAAATGTTAACCATCCTGTTAAATATATAAACAGCTTACCTTTTCCTTTAGCTGCTCAATTTGTTCCCTGAAAACCTGAGTCTGAATAATAGAAAGTTCAGATTTAATATCATCCGTAAAATTTAAAATTATATAGGCTTGTTGATTTATCATGCTAACCTTTTTTGCGCGAATTTTGCTTATACTTCTCTCTAACTGTTGTTCAATCTTTTGTAGTTCATCAATGGAACAAGACCCTAGACCTTCTCCTAAGAGTTTCCTGAGGGAATGCAATATAATCTGTTCATTATAAGTAAGGGAAATTAATAATTAAATGTAAAGATATTTATCAACATGAATAGAAATTCTAAATCTTTCACCGTTTTGAAGTCTCAAGAAGGTCAATCTTTTTCATCATGTTTTCTGCTTCTTCCTTCAATTGCTGTAATATATAAAGCAATTTCATTCAAATTTCAAAGTCTCTTAAGTTGAAATGGAGTGTCTAAATAAGCAAGTATACTAATTGAACTCCAAATTACAATGTCCATTATTAGAATTAACTATTAGGATATACATTATACTGGAAATGTTTCAAATATGAGGGAGGGATATTTATCTTTCACAAGTCTTTTGCATTTTTTTAGTGTACAATCTATTGCATCTTTATTTATTAATAGAAAATTAATATATATAGAATAAAAGGAGTCACAGATAGAAATAAATGAGTATCAACAGAAACAAAAAACTTAAAATTCCCTACACCCCTAGGAAATACCAAAAAGGCAAAAAAAAGTGCAGAAAACACCCAAACAACACCTAAACCAACAACACCAAAAGAAGAAACCACCCAGAAAATTGCTCTTCTAACATCCAAAGCTTCCTAATAACACATGGAAATGACTAAAAACACCCCTAGCGGTAGTTAACTACCGCTGGGTATAACTAAAAAAACCGGCGGTAGTTAACTACCGCTGGGTATTTTGGTCATTTCCATGTATTATTAGAAAGTTTGGGCCGTGAAAACAGCAACATTCAACCACCCAACCCCAACATTAGGGCTAGCCTAGAAACCCGCCAACAAAGAGCCCAGACCCAAGGGGAGATGGACCAAGCTTACTACCCCAAGAGTGTGGCACAAACATGAAAGATACTGACGCAAGACCCCGCTCAAATGCACCGAAGCACGACCCCTACTCAAGAACCTACTGATCCTGGCAGAGGATCGGTTCCACCAGCCAATCACATTAGACACAAGAGTGACTAGAGTCCTCTCAAAAAACCAATACAAGTATTGAACTAGATTTTATCAACCAGTTGCTCAACATCTAATGACATGTCAGAGAACACCAGATAAATGTGAGCAGACCAGATGGGCCACACCACTAAATGTCAGATCAAAAGAAAACCACGCCTTCCCTCAAAAAAAAAAAAAGAAAACCACGCCTTAACTTCTCACGCCCAGATAACCCAAGTCAACCCTCAAAAGACACACCAAATCCCTTTGCAGAACTGACTCCCATCCTAACCACATAAAAATCATATACCAAACCCTAGAAGCTACCCCATAGGCAACAAATAGGTGACTAACCGATTCTGGCTCCTCCCCACAAAAGAGTAAATATTAATCTAACAATTAATTAATAACGTTTATCATTAAAAATAACCTAGAAGTAGAATACAATTTCATTTCTATATTATGTGTCTATTTATAGGTGCTAGATGTTCCTAGAAGTAGAATAATTTAGACTTTTGTTTGTCTTTTCTACGTTATATTATTATAGATATTTCTAGATTATAATTTAACCTAGACAATAATAGAACAATCTACAAATATTTAACAGAAATACATACTTTTTAGCATATAAAATATCAAACTTTAAAAAAGTACTATTTAATTTCTGGATGATGAATGGGAAGACAGCAATAATAAGAGGTATATGTAATAAACCTGAGTATTTTCAACTGATTCAGATGTTGTTGGAGTATTATTAATCCTGGAATGACTGCGGTATCGTTCAATTGTTTCTGGAATGCTGTAACATTAAATCCAATGTTACATTTAATTCAGAGTCCAAGTATTAAGAAAATATATAGGTACTGGCTAAATAGTTAAAAAAAATTGAGAAAACACACATGCTGTAACACTAAGGAATTATTAATGCCCTAATTTTCTTTCATTTTTGGAGAGATTATATGAGGGTAAGGTATTCAGTTTCATTCTCTTGAGTCATTGGAGAAGCAATCCCAATGTGCATCTAAAGGATGCTATGATACTATCTATTATAATTAGGGTTTTTCTATCTGCATTATTATACAATCAGTTATTAAATTAGTAATTCTGTCAAGAATTGTGAGTCTGGTAGGAAAGTGGATATAAAGTTATTGTTAGAAAATTAGGAGTCTTGGATAAGTGTTTGACGTAATCGCTAGATTCCGGTGTGTATGAGTATCGAATTTATATCATCAAAATTAAAAAGTAGGAATATTGTGTTATAAACTAATTAACGATTTACATAATATAGTTGGTCCAGAATTGCCGCTCCTAGGGTTCTTGCCGCCGCTACCCTTGTGAGGGATTTTGCTGTCGTTCGCTGAGAAATCTTCTCTCCTGAACGTTTTGATTTGCCTTGTGCTATTTCCTACCATAATTTTCCATCATCTTATTGTTGATTCCATCGTGGTTGATTCCATTTGCCGTTATGTGCTTGATCGCAAATTTCAAGGTGACATTTCTTTAATTGCACTTGTTATTAGAAGTAAAGGTAGTCATGAAGATAAAGGTACATGTTGCTGCTTTATTCTTTTTGGAATTCCACATAACACCAAAAAAACGCAAATGAGTATAATCAGTTGGAATTGCCGAGGTCTAGGGAGCCTGAGCGCAATTCCTAATTTAAAATTCCTAGTTCGGTATTATAAACCGGATGCCCTCTTCTTATGTGAGACACTAGTCTTCAGAAATAAAATCGAAGAGTTCCGTTACATTCTTGGCTTTGATAATTGTTTTGCTGTTGATAGGCAAGGTCGAAGTGGTGGCTTAGCTTTCTTTTGGCGTAATTCATTTAATTGCAGTATTACTAATTACTCTCAAAATCATATAAATGTTGAGGTTGTTGAAGATGTTCAGGGCAGGTGGCAACTAACAGGGTATTATGGCTTTCCAGAGGGTAGACGAAGAAGAGATTCGTGGAATTTTTTGCGGCAACTGTCAAATAGATGTACTCTTCCGTGGTGTATCATCGGTGATTTCAATGATATTTTATATGCCAATGAAAAGAGAGGAAGAACTGATCGGCCAGTTTGGTTAATCAATGGTTTTAGGAAAGCTATTCAGGATGCAGGTTTAATTGATATCAATCTTGATGGCTACCCGTTCACCTGGTTCAAGAGTTTGGGAAGTGACAGAGCGGTTGAAGAAAGACTTGATCGAGCTTTAGCAA
Source organism: Medicago sativa (assembly GCF_051527215.1). NCBI lineage: Eukaryota > Viridiplantae > Streptophyta > Magnoliopsida > Fabales > Fabaceae > Medicago > Medicago sativa. The sequence continues at coordinate 27,427,318 of NC_140756.1, read as the reverse complement.
ACGAAGCCTGGTATCAGATATTTCCAAATGCCACGCTGGATAATTTGGTAGCTCCGGTGTCGGATCATTATCCTATCTTACTGAACCGTGTCCCCGTTGTTCGGCCTACGAGAGGTCCAAAAAATTTTCGTTTTGAGAATGCATGGAGGATTGAACCAAGCCTAGAAGATGTAGTTCATTCTTGTTGGCAGCAGTATAATGAGGGTGACATAGTCTCAAAATTGGAAGGATGTGCTGAAGATTTAAAACATTGGAGCAAGACTCACTGCAATAAATTGAAGATTGACATAGAAGAGTGTAAAAGAGATCTTACCAGATTTCGTGGGTCAAGTGATATGGTTTTTTATGAAGGTTTGCAACGTCGAATGACACATCTGTTGGTGCAAGAAGATTTATATTGGAGGCAGCGAGCGAAGGTTCATTGGTACAAGGACGGGGACCTTAATACAAAGTTTTTCCACTCGTCAGCCACAGCTAGGAAAAAGGTGAACAAAATTTCTTCACTGGAAACAGATGACGGTTTGAGAGTTACAGAAGAGGTTGAGATGGCAAATGTGGCTAAGAATTATTTTCATGAGATATTTCAAGCCAAAGACAGTGTGACAACACCGGTGATAGACGCTTTAAGGCAAGTGGTAACAGAAGAGGATAATATTAAGCTAACGGCGCCTTTTCAGATAGAGGAGTTCAAGGAAGCGATGTTCTCAATGCAATCAGACAAGTGTCCAGGGCCGGATGGTTTCAATCCAGGTTTTTACCAGCACTTCTGGAAAATATGTAGTCCAGATATTTTTAAAGATTGTGTTTCTTGGCTAGCCAACGGACAATTGCCGGCATCGTTAAATGCTACTAATATTGCACTTATTCCAAAAGGATCCGAGCAACGGACAATGAAGGATTGGAGGCCTATAGCACTTTGTAATGTGTTGTATAAGGTGTTATCGAAGGTGCTCGCAAATAGATTAAAGAAAATTCTTCATAAATGTGTCGCAGATAATCAGTCCGCTTTTGTTCCTGGGAGATCCATCTTGGATAATGCGATGGTGGCTATAGAGGTGGTTCATTCTATGAAACTGAAGACTGGTGGTAAGAAAGGAAATGTGGCCCTAAAACTGGATATCAGTAAAGCCTATGACCGAATAGATTGGTTGTACTTAAAAGAGGTGATGATTAAATTGGGTTTTTGTGAGCAATGGGTGAAGTGGATAATGATGTGTATAGAAACTGTAGATTACTCGGTGTTGGTGAATCAGAAGTCGGTAGGCCCTATAATTCCAGGTAGGGGTCTCCGTCAAGGGGACCCGTTATCCCCGTACTTGTTTATTTTATGTGCTGAGGGACTTTCTGCTCTCATCAAGCAAGCTGAAATTCGAGGTGAATTGCATGGAGTCAAAATATGTCGGAATGCGCCTATCATAACTCATCTGTTATTCGCCGATGATTGCTTTTTGTTTTTCAGGGCTACAGAAGAGGAAGCTCATAGAATGAAAAGTATTTTGACAACTTACGAGGCTGCCTCGGGCCAGGCCATCAGTTTACCTAAGTCAGAGATATATTATAGCAGGAATGTGGATGTCAACATACAAAATACTATTACTTTGATTCTGAATGTGCAGGCAGTACTAGGAACAGGTAAATATCTTGGCTTACCTTCTATGGTAGGAAGAAACAAGCAAGCAACTTTCAACTTTATCAAAGATAGAGTTTGGCAAAGGATAAATTCTTGGAGTAGTAAATGTTTGTCTAAGGCTGGACGAGAGGTAATGATAAAGTCTGTTCTGCAATCTATACCTTCATATGTTATGAGTATTTTCCTGCTGCCCTCTACTTTAGTTGATTCTATTGAGAAAATGATTAATGCGTTTTGGTGGGGAAATGGAGGAAATAATGCCAGAGGGATTCGATGGCTGTCTTGGGACAAACTCAGTGTACACAAGAATTATGGAGGGATGGGATTTAAAGACTTAACAGCTTTTAACATGGCAATGTTGGGCAAACAGAGATGGAAGTTTCAAACTCAGACAGAGAGTTTAGTAACAAAGTTGTTTAAGGCGCGGTACTTCCCTCGCTCTGATTATCTTGGTGCAAAAATTGGTCATAACCCAAGTTTCGTGTGGCGAAGTATATTTAGTGTCAAGAGGGTTGTTCGTGATGGAGCAAGATGGAAAATCGGAAATGGTATGAATATTCCAATTTTTGAGGCGCCATGGTTGTATAATGGAGGAAGTATCTCAGGGGTGGGGCAATCTGATGTAGTCATTGAGCAGTCAAAGATTCATTCTCTCATTGACCATGGAAATCATTGTTGGAACAATCAGTTAATCAATTATTATTTTGACAACACAGTGGTCCAGGAGATACTTAGAACGCCTCTGATCAGTCAAGTAACAGGAGATCAATTGATTTGGAGGTTGGAGAAGAATGGTCATTATTCAGTTAGAAGCGCTTACAGACTTTGCATGGAAGTCATTGCGGATAATTCTTTTCTACATTGTCCTGGTAATTGGACAAGTCTTTGGAGGTTGAGGGTCCCTCCAAAAGTTAAAAATTTGTTATGGAGAGTGTGTAGGGGGTGTTTACCAACGCGAGCAAGACTGTTAGATAAAGGGGTAAACTGCCCATCTACGTGTGCTATGTGCGAGGAAAGTTATGAGGATGCATCTCATGTGTTATTTGACTGTCCGAAGGCAAGAAATGTATGGCTGAACTGCTCTTTAATAGACAAAGTGAACTCGGTAATGCGTAATAACAATACAGCAGCTGAGATCATTTTTGCTCTATTACATGAGTTATCAAAGGAGGAAGCTGAACAATTTGCTATGAATTTATGGAGTTTATGGAAAAGCCGTAATTTAAGAATATGGCAGAATGTATCTGAGACTTGCCAGGCCATTACAATTCGTGCTAATCAGCTATTACAACAGTGGAGGACAGCAAATGAGAGGAAGCAGATCAGTGGTGTAGCAGGAGGCTCAGTGGGGCTGGTAACAGCAGCTGCAGCGCAAACAGCAAGTGGAAATAGGGGGCTAGTACAAGTGCAGTGGACAAAACCGCAGCAAGGAAGGCTTAAGTGCAATGTTGACGCGTCATTCTCGGAAACTTTAAACCGTGTTGGTATTGGTCTATGCATTAGGGATGCGGCTGGAAATTTCATGAAAGCAAAGACGTTGTGGCTTAGGCCTATGTGTACACCGGAGGTTGGGGAAGCGTTGGGCTTATTTCATGCTATCCAATGGATGCAAGAATTGCAACTTACAAACGTGGATTTTGAACTGGATGCTAAGAAGGTTGTAGACTATTTTCATAAGGGCAGCAACGATGTTTCAGAGTTTGGTGCAATACTAGAAGAATGTAAAAGATGTTGCAATTTATATTTTGAAAACTCTAAGGTGGAGTTTAGTCGGAGACAAGCGAACGAGGTCGCTCATACTCTTGCTAGAGAGGCCTTATTCTTAGCTAGTCCCCATGTCTTTAATGATATACCTCTTTGTATTTTGACATTGATAAATAATGAAAAGCTATAAGATATTTACCCTCAAAAAAAAAAAAAAAATTAGGAGTCTTTGGTGTAAATTTCTCGAAGAAAAATAAGGTGATGATATTTGTAACAGTCCAGGTTTGTTTTAATTGAGAAATTTAATTTAATTTTTTTTTTTTTGTGGAAAGAAATGTGCCTTATCTATTGGGAGGTGTAAAGGCTTGGAGGCTTATTAAATAAAGGAAATGAGCCCTTAGTGTCATTTTGGAAGGGTGTTAAAATTGGCTACTCTTCATTGAAAGATTTCTTTCCTCGACTGCATATAAATATTTGTGAAAATAAAGACTGTTTTGATTTCAGAAGCAAGAAAAAAGTTGGATAACTTTTAGGTTTTCTTGATTGTTTGGAGGAGGAAGCTTATGGTGTAGAAAGAAAATATTTTGGTTGAACTAAATAATTTATGCAATTTTTGTCTTAATCATTATGAGGATTTATAGTTTTGTTTTAAAAAAGAAAAAAAATTATTTAAAACTGGACTTGAAGGAAATGGTTATTAACGTGTTGTCCAAGAGTTTAGCTTTTAGGTCAAATCTTTTTCGTGGGAAGCTCTTATTAGAAAATTTTCTTACATGTGTGACTGATATTCAAGTGTGTTTTAATGCCCCGTATGATGATTTTGCTCCTCTTTTTGGAGTTCAAATGTGAGTTGTCAATTTTATGTTAATTATGAATGAGTTAAATGAATTAATGTTATATAAGAGAGCTGAATCTTAAATTCAATGTCCTAAGGTTTTGGACGGAGATGTGATTTTAAGTCCTCTTGGTGTTCCTGATCATTTGTCTCTTATTACTCCTGCTCCTCCGTATTTTCCAACAAGAACTATTAGAGTTTGGTTTGACTTGATGAAGGAGAAAGACTGGACCCATATGTAATGGATCAAAGTAAAGTGATGTGGGAGACTCACTTGAGACAGATCATTGAGTACAAGTGTGAGTAGTTACTCCATCATCAAGCATGAATGCATTAAACGAATGATATATAAAAGATATGATGATTCATATACTCAATGTCCTTTTAGTGGAGTTATGATCCAATCTCTTAATTGTCTTGATCGTTTAGTCTTTTGTTGCTTTTGCTCCTCCAGACAACCCTAAAACTTTTTGACATTGAAATTTTTCTTTCAGGATTTGATTTGGTGTGTTGGATTGTTGGGTTATGTTCATTTATGTAAGCTATGTTTGAAGTTTTATTCCCTTTGTCTATTAATTCTCGGAAGACTTTCTATTCTCAGAAACATAACTAGAAGGGGAGTGTTAACGGATGGAGCAAGTTTGATTGAATTGTGTGTTTTGTTCGGACCAACTTGAGGTAGAGGACCATTAGTTTTTGTAGATATTGTTTTTGTTGGGAGGGTTTGGTATTCGATTTTCAAGTGCATCAGAACGAGAGTGATTCTATCCAGAAATGTGATCTCTATTTTTTATTATTTTTCAACAAAAACAACAAAAAAGGTTAACTCTTATTTGGCATGCTACAATTTAAAAATTTGGGAGACACTTAATGTGGTTATTTTTTTATACAAATAACCCGGAGGTGGAAGAGATAGTTGACGTCATTAAATCAACCTCTTGGAGGTGGTTTCTAGCTAAGAAAAAGGGGGGTCTTGCACGTATTACGAATGATTTTAGAACCCTCTTATTTGTTTTAATTCTTATTTAAAAAATTGGGAGGCGCCTAATGTGGTTATTTTTTATTCAAATAACCTGGAGGTGGAAGAGATTGTTGACGTCATTTTTTTGTTCTCCGAAAGATATATATTTGGATTTGATTATACATGTATGCGTTTGTACTTTTCTTTCAAAGGGTATATTTGTAACTAGCTTAAATCGATCAATTCTAAACTCCACTTGAACCTTGCTCTCCATCCTTAAACTACTCTTCAAGACAAAACGGATCAAGTTCAAGCCCCATTTGAACCTTGATCTAGACATCGACCTCCACTTGCATCAAACCACATTTGATAGTCCCACAAGCATCTAAGTTTGATCATTCTTCTTGTATCCAACTATACTATGTAGTCCTACAAGCTTTCACATTTAACTCTTCAGCCCTCGCAATGCCTTCTCCCATCTCGAATTAATATTTTGTGCCTAACTACCTCAGGAAATTGTCAAAATCGAGATCCCACTAAAGATCGTTAGGGTATAGAAAAAGCGTAGATCGTAGGATCGTAACAAAGATTGTAAGATCCCACGTAATAGACAATATTATACTAAAAACTAAGAAAAATAACCTTTCATTAAAAAAAAAAATTCCATTAAACATAATTCTCATTGTCTTAAGCATCTTCTAAAAATGTTCATAGAAAAATAAAGCATCATCTTAAAGCATGGGGGTTGCAGACGAGGAAGCACAAGCAAGAGGATAGATGAAGACACATTTTGGTTGGGAAAAAACATGAGAAATATGAGAAATTGTTGGACTGTTATTTCTTTCTTTTTGGAATTGCTATGTATGAACATGAGATATGATATGAGAAAGGGGGAGGATGTGATAGGAATTTATAGATGAATGAAAGATGAAAAAAATGAAGAAGATGAGAAAAATTCCGAATTTCCTAACCTAATGATTCAATTAAACACCAACAAGTCCCAAAACTGAAATTAATGATTGAATCTGGCCTTTAGAGTGGAAAATGGGTCAATTTCCGGCAGAACGGACTAGTTCCGTGGTCAAAAGTTGCGGGTCGAAACCGGGTCGGATTATCAGACTGTAACCAGACAAACCACATTCCCTGACGTGAAAAAAAAGCGCAAATTCCGCAATCCGGCGCTCTTCCGCGGTGCGCCACCTGCTCCATTGTCTTCTCCGATCTTGGACCCGCTCCAAATTGGTGGAGGCATCATGACTCGTAAGATCGTACGATCTTGGGATCTAGATCGCGATCTTGACAACAATGATTGGGACGTCTATTGCCACTTTGATGCAAGTTCATACTCTTATTTTATGTAAAAGATAGCCTTCGGAGATTATGGTTTGTGACCTTGATCATGCCATGCTAAAAAAATTGTGATCACACTATTAATTATTTAATGTGGAACACCACAAAATCAGCAGAGATCTTTCCATTTTTTTTAAACCCTGCATCATATATATGTTATAGGAAAAGAAAAAAATGCTAGAGTACGAACTAAAACAAAAATATCCTTAAAAAAATAAAAACTAAACCCAAAATATAAAAATATCCTTACTAAGAAAAAATAAACCCAAAGTATAAATATTCACAGATATTGTAGGAGGAATCAACTCTTCCTTATGTAGTGCAGATAATAATAAATAACTAAATTAATATTTCATAGATATATAAGGATAGTACCTCTCTAAATTAACTGTGTATGATCTCTCACTTCATCTTAATATACTGTATGTCAGTACTTCTTACATATGATACCGTAACTACATGTGATGTGCTGCTTCTTCCTGTGCTAGTTTAACTTAATGTAACTTAATGTTATGGTGTGGAGGTACTAGGATACTATTTAATTTCATGGAGTTAAAATTATCTCTATTTGATGGTTGTTTTGATTTTATTTATGTGTTTGATGTTGTTAAATTTTGATTTTGGTCTTGGATTGTGTTAAAAATAGTAGCTTTATGTACTTTTTTTAATGGTTTTGTTGAGTTTATGGATAAGATTTAAGAAATCTGGAGTTAGAACCCTGGAAACTAACGTAAACACTAGTCACGGAAGAGGAGTGTTAGAAATACGTTCTATTTTTAAATCGAATTTAACCCCATCTTTCTTGTTGAGTGTAATTAATATGTATGTCTTACATGTTGGAAATAAATCTCACATAAAATGGTAAGAGATCCACATTAACTTTAGAGTTTAAAAATATAATGTTCATAACACTTGTCATGTCAAAAATTAGACCGTTGTAATCTTTGTAATCGTATCTTTTGTTTTTGTTTATAGGCTTAAATAGGTATTTCGTCCCTGCAAATATAGGCTATTTGAATTTTCGTCCCTGAAGTTACTAATCCTTCCAATCTGCCACTGCAAATATTAATCATTTGAAAAATGGTCCTAATTACATCTGATTAGTAACTTCAGGGACGAAAATTCAAATGACCTATATTTGCAGGGACGAAAGACCTATTTAAGCCAACCACCTCGCCCAATCATCACTTGCCACATGGGCACCACGTCGCTAATGACAGCCCACCTCAGCAAAAAAAAAAAAAAAACCTAGTTAGGACCAAAAGTCAAATGATTAATATTTGCGGTGGCAGATTGGGAGGATTAGTAACTTCAGGGACGAAAATTCAAATGGCCTATATTTGCAGGGACGATAGACCTATTTAAGCCTTGTTTATAATATTAAAAGGAGATAACATATTTAATAGAAGGAGTACTAAACATAAACTGAAAACATACAAGTTTGCAAGAAATTTATTAGATCTATTAAAAATCAAGGCTAACTTTACTTTGTGAAAACGTTATTTATTTTTATTATTTATTTTTACTTTCTTAACATTTATGTCAGTTTCACTTGATAACATCTAAAGTGAGTCGCTTTGATAGTGTAAAGATATGTTAGTAAGGTATGTATTTTAGAAAATAATGACTAGTTCAGTTCTTTAGCATTTTCATTGTTTCAGAAAATAGAAAATAGAATTCCTATTTTCTTTCTCTCACTTCTGAAAAACAAAACAAACATAAATTTTAAAAAATAAAAATAAATTGAAAAAAATTTCACATAGAGTAAACAAACTCTAAAGAAACCCTTGATAAATAAATTATACCAGATGCAATATAATCACACAATTTTTGAACAAATAAATAAATTAATTAATCAGAAACAAGTACATACCTAGAGCTAGCAAATTCATAAAGCGTCCCTCTTGGTGAGAAAACAATAAGAGCAACCTCAGCGTCACACAACACTGATAATTCAAAGGCTTTCTTCAACAAACCACTTCTTCTCTTTGAGAATGTTACTTGCCTACTTGTTGCGTTCTCTATACGCTTCATTTGTGTCTTTCCTCTCACCATTTTTTTTTCTTTTCTTTGCTGAAATCATAAAAACAAGAACAACATAAATTAGGTATACAAACACTTATAGCATGAAATTTAAAAAAAAAAAAATATTGAATCCTATTTCAATTCATAACAAAAAAAAGTCCTCACCAAGAAGGAAAAACACAATTTAAACCTTGTAAGGAAAAGGGATGAAAATATTAGCCTTTAAGATCTAGAAAGTTATGGAAAAAAATATTGCAAGAGATTAGAATTAGAATTACTTACCACCCAATAAAACCAAAGGAACAAAAATTCTTAGAAGGGTGTTTGAAATATGAAGGATGAAAGAAACAAAGAAATGGGAAGTTAGTGAAAAAATTCTTAAAAAGTATTTGATGACTAAATTAAATGGTGTAAAATAGCTTCCTAGAAAAAAGGGTCTAAACACCTATAAAGATTTAAGAGCTTTTCTGATTAATTGATATAGGTTGAACTTACCAGCAAGAAAAGCAATTTCAAAAGGAAACAGATATGCACCAAATTGGCAAAATCAAAGAAAATATATGTATAAAGGGTTGTGCCTAGAATAGGAAAATAAGGAAGGGAAGGGTAGAAAATGAATAAGAGTTAAGGAATCAAAAGAAAGTAGAAACTAAGCACACCCAAAAGTAGTGATCCATAATTGAGGTAAGTTCAAGGAAAAGGATTGAATTTGGATTTGACTCTCTTTTTTAGCAAAGAGAGAGAGCAATGACACAAACCTACCTCACCATATTAAGAAATAAATGATTTTTTTTGAAGGAATAAGAAATAAATGATTGTTTCGTATTAGAAAATTGAAACCTCATAACTGCTTGTTTTGGTAAAATCAGGCTCTACTTGCCCAAAAAGAGAAATTTCTAGATTAAAGTCAATAGCAATTTGAAAATGAAAGGAAAAGGAAAATATATTTTGTGGGAAGAAAGGACAGATATTTGGTAGTAGTGTTACTAATTAATTTAATCAAATTTTTAGTAAAATATATATGTATATCATGCATCTCATCTCCCAATGCCTGGTTTCGACTTTCAATTGCTTGATGGTGAATTATAATTTGTACTTTTACCAAATATAGAATCTGGTTAAATATGTTATTGGTCCCTACATTTTGCGCAACTTTAAAGAATAATCCCTACATTTCAAAAAATGTTTTTAAAATCCCTACATTTTTGCTCCGTTACTGCAATTAGTCCTTGACGTCAAATTTTGTTGTCTGGACAAACAGAAGTTGCCACATAGACAACACTAGGATGCTACGTGGCCTAATTAATGACATGGGATGCCACATGTCAAATATTATTTAAATTAAAATTTTAATATTTTTTATTTATTAAATAAAACAATAAAAAAATTATCAAAAAACATGTAGTCTTCATGTTCCTTCTCCTTCCTTCACACTTCCTTTGCCTTCCTTCAACATCAGCTACCACCACAACATCACTCCCTCTGTCTTTATCTTCTCTCATGCAACTCCATTGCTTCCACCTTCAAAATCTACAAAAAAAAAAAAAAAACCATGAAAATGAAGAGAGAGAAAACCCTAATTCCCCTTTACCCCCTTCCTTTCCATCAAGTTCAGCCACGATTTTTTTCCTTTGTTGTTGTTGTAACACCCTATTTCTAATAAGCGGTAAAACGCGCGAATACATCAGAAATATTCTAGAAATAGATGCTACGTCTCCGAATAAACCACAATACATACATGCATAAAGATCATGTTACACAACATAGCAGCGGAACAGACATATAACTCACAAAACATCCCCACATCTCAACAAAATACACTTGTATTCTCTAAATCTCAATTAACAAATAACATCTCAACTCCAAAATACATGGTCCAAAAATAAAAACCAACTTGCAAGAACTATCCTAGATCAGAGCCCTAATCTAGACACTTGCATGAAAAAGAGGAACTCCACTCCTCGGCATCAACAAGCAAACAACTAAGCATCCTGCACGCCGTCTACCCGTCCATACAGAAAGGTAGGCGGTCCACCACAGACCACTGAGGGTTAGCATTACATCATCATAATCCACGAAAAACATTTATCATGAACATTGGAAATGAAAGAATATATTCAAGAATAACAATCCATACATATATTCATAAGTAATCACAACACATGCATATTATCATTCCAAGTTCATCTCCACAAGTGTATCATACACGTATCACATATACATAACTCTTCCTCCTAGAACACTAGCATCACATGATTATTATCATCCCCCATCACTTACATTTCAAGCTATCACATTATTATCATAACATAGCATGCATATTCAACCTCTAATCAAGTCATCAACAAAAGCTCATCATTTATCAACATCAATCAATGATCACATCACTTACCTCATTACTCAATTCAGCATGCTTAATTCAACAAGTACAATTCATCATTTCAAGTTACAAGCAATCAATCATCATCATCAAAGAAATCACCACATCTTATGTATATACATATACAATTCTCACCTCATCATTATCATCCAATCAATTATCATCAAATAGGTTCACCAAGTGTATAAGTACAAACAAATAAGACATACAATTAGAGCATAATCAATTATTCACAACCATCCACAAAATCCACCAATGTACATATACACCAATCCACATAATCACAACATTCACCAAATTTCACCAACACACAATTCACCAAGTCATATATTCAATTATGACACAACTCATCAATTATTCAAATGCATACAATGTTCTAGACTCTTCTCTAGATGCATGTGGTACCAAACTCCTCCAAGGTCGTCACCTTATGATGCAACAAAAACATCATTATCAACGGCTATAATCAACGGCAATATGGATACAAGTATCCGGTCAACGGCAATATGGATATAACATCTGACACGACATATAATGCATGAACATATGACTCATTTCACCATGCATATGTTCACAACAATTCAACGGCTATAATCAACGGCTATAAATCAACGGCTATCATCAACATTCAACTATATCATATAGTTTAACAACTTCATACAATTCCTCGTAATCAACGGCTATATATGCATTCCTCTCCAATCACATCCAAATTAGCATGTATAAACTCATCACCAACACTAAACATTTGACATGTTCAACAACAACATATCATAAAAATTTTCATCACCATTCAATTAGTATATATGCATCGACAACAATTCACCACCACTTGACATATATACAATCACCAACAATATTCACTATTCAGTCAACATATAACTGTCACATATATACATCATCAATCATTTCCACATAAATCAACATATAGTTGCCACACTTCCACATAATTCCTTACAATCCAAATAAAGGAACAAATACAACATATGATCACAAACATCATATTCATCACTCAACAACCATTCATACATCATCTCATAATCATATCAATCTAATCATAAAGGGTTCATAAGCAATTGGCTCTCAAAAATCATTTTATACCAAGTTCGTCTCCAAAACTCACAACATTAAAAATAGTTGAGCACCTAAGCCGAAACCAAGTAAACGAGTTCAATTGCCTATGCCATGTATCCTCACAAGTCACACATATGTGCAGTAGAGATTACATAAGCATTTCATCGGCCAAATACGATGAATTCATAAAAATCACAAAGTTCGTCTCTTAATTAATTCATTTCAATGCCAAGCAACATAAGAACTCAATAGACCCCTTTAAACAAAGTTATTTCCTTCATAAAACACCCCTAGATGGTTAGGATAAAGCCCCTACACTTTGGAACAAGTTTGGAAGCAATTGGATTGAAGAAAAATGCATTTTTAGGGTTCCTTGTCAAACAGGATCGTGGCACGTGGGTCTCCCATCGTGGCACGATTTTTCCAGAGTCAAAAACACTAAAATTTCTGGGCAGCATCGTGGCACGTTGGTCCCGCATCGTGGCACGTTCTTAGTTTGACAGACAGCATCAGATTTTTAACCTTCACGTTTTCGAGCATAAAAATCAAACCGTTAATCCGTTTTCGATGCCGTTTTCGCCTACATTCTCCTAACACTTAGCTCTATCATAATGTACATAAAAATTCCAGTTTCAAGCATCCCAAAATCATTTTCCAAAACCTCACATCATACTCATTTTTCAAAACGGTTAACACTCGAATTTTCACACGAAAATCCCGTTTTCTCCCAAACGACTCGACTAACAAAATCGCAACATGAAAACAGAAATTCTACCAAGTTCAATTCATCCATCAACATCAAAAACTCAGCCAACAACTTCATATATCAAAATTTCATTTTGGTCCTTCACATGAACAACTTAACACAACTTCACAAATTTGAACCACAACAACAAATCTCATCATAATTCTCCAATTCATGATACCCAATGCATCAATTCATCAACAACACATCTAAAAACAACAACAACAACATCTAATCATGAAATCATCCACAATTTAACAACCACAACTTCATTCTTCATCAATTTCACACAAAATCATATCATATTCATATATATCCATTTTGACATACAAATTCAACAACAACAACACAATTATCATACAAATCATGTTCTCAAACATAACAACAACAATTATGCACGAATTTACATCAATTAAAACCAATTCATCAATTTCATGAAAATGGGTAAAAGAGAAAAGTTATGAAATTATGAGTGAAGCCTAACCCTCTTACCTTAATTCTCCACAATCAATAGCTAGTGCCTCACTTTAGCTCCAACCCTTGATTCTCTAGCCTCTTCTAGCTCTCTCTAGTCCCTTCTCTTCAAAACCCTTTTTCTCCTCTTGAGCTTTTCTCTCTAACTCTCTCTCTAATTGTGAAATGAAATGAAATGAAAATGTTTGTAACCCTATCTCTTCACTAACACAAGTTTATAAAGGCTCACTTAATGGGCTTATCTCACAAACCTTAATGGGCCTAACCCATTTCTAATTCAACCTCAAAAATGTTACTACTCACTTACCGGTAAAATATAACACTAACGGTCACTTAACGGTAAATAAAATAATTACTACACTCTCCAACACTTAGTAAAATAAAACCCTCACTAAGCACTAAAAATAACCTTCGGCAAAAATTACAAAATTACCCCTGCCCTCAAAATGACCAAAATACCCCTAAGTCCAAAATGACTAAAATACCCTTCTAACACCGAATTCTACGAACCCCAACCAAAAATACACACAGAGGCAATTAATCACATAAGAGCACATATAACAAACACAAATAAATAATAAAATAAATCTAACGAAAATCGGGCTGTTACAGTTGTTGTTTCATAAACCCATAAAAATCACAATGCATGTTGCCTCTCACTTTTCCTCCTTCAACTTTCAATTTCAATTCAATTTGCAAGAAATCAAGATATTAAAATCAAAATCAAAATAAAAATCAAATCTTCTTCCATATTTACCGGAAAATCCAATATGCGAACCAATCAAACGAGAATAGAGGAACCAAAATCGAAAGTGCTCTGAACAAAGTTTGCGGCGAAAGGGATGGTGGCAGTTACAGAACAACGGCGACGCACGGACAAAAGGGTCATTGAAGGGAGATGGGTTGTGATACGGGTAATGAAACGAATCTAAGATGCTCTAAGGAGAGTTGGTGGCGAGCAGTGGTGGGTGTTGGAGGATGGTGACGCACGACGGAAAACAACAAGCTGAAGAGAGAGTGATGAAGGGTGAAGACGTGAAGTCCTTGAAAATGGGTTCTTTGTAACGGGTTAAAGGCATGGGTCGGGTCCTATTTTACCCATTCCCAATCCATTTAAAAAAGTAAAATAAAAATGAAAATTGCCACATCACCATTCCGTTTGGTGACTGGATACAAAATTGACGGCAGGGACCAATTGCAGTAACGAAGTAATAATGTGGGGATTTTAAAAACATTTTTTAAAATGGAGGGACTATTTTCAAAATTGCGCAAAATGTAAGGACCAAAAATATATTTAACCCTAGAATCTACTATACTATGCATTTGATTGTTAGTATTTAAAATTGTATATACTGCTATAGCTACATTGGCTCACTACAATTCAAATGTGATTATATATATAGGATTTAAAGTACAAACCTTTATTTTGGATGTTTATATTGCAAGTGTCTGACACTTCAAGTATATAAAATGTCAAATTATTCTCATAAATTACCTAAAGTTAGTTAAAATGTTCTCCGGTCGAGTAATTCTTATAAATGTAATGATGTGTCATGTAACACATCACCATCTTGTTTACCGCTGTTTTCGGTAAACTACGGGCTAGTTTTGATAATTACAAGCGAGACTGAACTAGAAATCTCAGGACATGTTGTGCAAAGATTTTGATCGAAAACGGTTTGAAAAAAGGCCACGAAATGCACTCAGGTTACTTAGAGAGCATGACAGATGCACTGTCTCTCGACAGGTTTGAGATTGCGAGTAAAAGCAAGATAAAATTAAAGGAAAGGGTAAAAGTTAAAACACATAAGCTTAAAGGAATGTAAAATGCATTACATTAAAAGTAAAGTGGTCTACAAATCAGATTACATACATTCTGTATAACTCGTTTCCCTAGACGCCGGTAGTTTGAGTGTTGTAGAATTTCTATAAATGATTTGCGATCCATTTTTCGACTAGGAAACTCTTATTTATACATAAAGAAAATAATTGGCAAAAGCCTAATCCCAAGATCAGCACTTTCTCCATCTTGGACAACCGCTTGCCCCCACGTTCCCACTAAGGAAACCGCCTTTGAACTTGAAATCGTGCATTTCCCGCCTTGTCTGCTTGACCTCGACGCAACCCCACTTTTAGCCTTGTTCTATCGAACTCTTGATCATGCGTGTTAAGTTTGATATCTTGTCGAAATCCTCATATTAGAATGAAAAAGTCTTCGATTCCTGCAAAGTTAAAAGTCAACTAAATGTTGACCACATTAAATGAATCTATCGAAATTACAGGCTAACAAGATGCCCCCCAAAAATGCCATTTTCGACGAAATATCTTCAAAAGGAGAACTTGGCATTTTTGAGAAACTCAAAACATTATGGCAGTGCTTTTCGTCTGATGGTTAACACCATTTCATATCTTAATGGGCCACCTTTTACGGACGTGTGTTAATGCCTTGATGAACCGTTATCCAAAACTTCTTTTGTGGTGATAGTGAGGTACCATTTTTTCAGGGAAACATGGGCTTTAAACACCTCTTTAAAGGAAACCTCCCTTAACTCCCCTTTGTTTGGAGAAACTGCTCTATAGTTAACTTCCCGCTATAAAGCCTATGGGTCTTTCCTTCCAAAGCGTTCCCCCATTAGCGTCTCACAAAGTTTTATCTTTCTCATCCCCTAAAATGGAAATGCTTCCAAACGATCTCCTTATGGTTATCACCAAAAAGATTGCTGCTTTTGGGACTCAAGATCTTATGAATCTTGGTGCCAAGCTCCGCCATCAACTTGCCAACAAAAAGGCGGCGTTCCATCATGGTTGGATAACCGGGTAAGTGATGGGAGTAATGGACTTAGAAAATATTAGTGCTTCATGAAATCTTGTGGTAGATATTCTGAGTACTAGTATCGCTGGTTATAATGAAGGAAGTCGATCTTGTGGAGACGACAACGTCACTTTGGATATGGTGGGCTCAACTAGCCATCATGTAAATTGTGAACAAGTATAAAACATATAATGTCATTATCTCTCTCATACTCTTAATGTTTTATACTATATCTTTTTTTATGCCTTGTTCTTTATGGTTTAACGTCATCTTGTCCCTCTTACCTCTCAAATGAAGCTAAATATTTTGATAAAGAACATTCATATTTTATTAAGTAGTAATAAAACCTTTTATAATAAAGACCTCAAGTTGGAACTCTTCTCAATTCATGTGTTTTTTTCACCTTCGAAACTTTGGCATTACTCTGAACTCTTCTCAATTCTTATTCACTTCATACTTGCCATTTCAAGACTATTTCATCTCAATAAAATCAGAGGCACTTTTCGACCACAATCAACTAATATTATAGGTTCAAGATACTTGTTTTTTTTTTTTTTTTTTACTTAGGTGCTACATCACATCAATAGTCAATAGTATATATATAAAGTAAGGTTTTTTATGCCACGTGTCACTTCCACATTGATTCTCAATATTTTTATTATTTCTTCTATACCAATATTTTATTTAACAAAAATATCTCAACAAATTTTTGATCTTATGCACTCATTATTTTTTTTTTAAATTTTTATTGAATTTCTAATATTTTATGTTGCAGAAATATCTCAATAAACTACACATCAATCAATCAATAGTATATATATAAAGTAAGGTTTTTTATGCCACGTGTCACTTCCACATTCATTCTCAATATTTTTATTATTTTTTCTATTTTTGAAAACCAATATTTTATTTAACATAAATATCTCAACAACATTTTGATCTTATCCACTCAATATTTTGTTTAAATTTTTAATAATTTCTAATATTTTAAGTAGCAGAAATATCTCAACAAACTAGTCATTATACTTTCAACAAAGTTTACATTTACGATCTTATTTTATGATTAAAAGACTCCAATTTGTTTATTTGTTTTTAGGAAAAGAAGCTTCAATTAGTTATTACTAAAGGTTCGATTAGTTATTATGTTATCTTTTAACAGCATATTCTAATGCAAATGTTAACTATCAATAAATAAATTTTTGTTAATCACATATTTACATATTTTGAGCACAAGCAGAAACCCCAAACCTTCTTTTCATCTAACATTTTTTCTTATTCACATTTGCCAAACACCAATTTATTATTTCTCATACATATACTTTGATATATATATATTTCAACCACTTTATTTCCTTTCAATCGATTTTTCTCTCTCATACGCATGGGCCATGAAACAAACCCATGACCACATGTTTAATAAAGGGACCCAAAACTCTTACAACTTGGACTAATTCATTATTAATTTTGTTACACTTTTTATTCTTGCATTGGACATTCATCTCATCATTTATATTTATTTTTACGATATTATTATAATTGTAAATTTAAATAAATTCAATCTAATATACTGACACGTGTATTGGTACACGCAAACTGACTTATAAAACTTATTTAATATCTAATCCGGGCAACGTCGGGTCTCTAAACTAGTTATTTCAATAAAGAAACAATCAGATTTCTTAGCATAAGTTGTTTAACCAAAAAAATAAAATAAACCACATAGCACATATGGACTCCAATCATTTATGTCCTCTAAACCCAACTCTTAATCAACTTAGGACAACCAGCTCATTGCCCTTCAAGATAATATATAGTCATGCTCTGATAACTACAATGCAACATCATGGTTTTTAACAAGGGTTTTTTTTATTAAAAAAATAACCAATGAGTTTTATAAATCATTTTTCAACGATGGATTTTCAAAATACAAGTCATATATATACTATGTACAACAAGGAGACAATCCAATAATGTTGCAAAATTGGTGTGAAGTAGGAAGGAAATTGAAAGGTTGGAAGATTAAACACTAAGTAATTAAACTTTGATATAGTGTTGTGTGAATTGAAAAAATAGAGTGTGGGGGTCCCACATAAAATAGAACACACACATTAGTAATGTTTAAATAGTGGTGTTTAATTTTAAATACCTGATAATGATGAAAATAATAGTAATTATTATTTTTATTCATGAATATCACTTCCCATGATTTTAGCTTATATTCGTTGTGATAAGATTGAGAATCCAACTGAATTTCCTATCTTTCCTCTTCATTAGTTTGTTTCATCTAATTTTGTGGGTTTGTTTCTTTTTGAACTTATCTGATTAGTTTGTTACTTGAGCTGACTTGTAAGTTGCTTAATTTTTAAGTTTAATTAATTCTTAAGCTTCTCCAAATTAGTTACAAACTCTCCCTATAAAGGAGAGCTCACCTAGTTCAAAAATCACACCAAAGAGTTTCTATTGAGTTGTCGAGAACTCTTTCTCTCTTCTCCCTCCAGCTTGTGTTGACGAGGCTATTCTTTTCCTCATCTCCTTTTTCTTTCCCAACGAAATTAAGAGTGTTCTTAAGACCATAGTCCCTTTTCGGTATAATGTCCCTTCAGAATTAAGAATGGTCTTAAGTGCATAGTCCCTTCGATATTTTTATGTCCTTCGGAATAAATAATACTTTAAGATCATATTCCCTTTTTGGTATAATGTCCCTTCGAAAAATTATGAATGATCTTAAAATATATTCTTCTTCAATTCTTGAAGAAGTTAGACGTTAGAATGATGTAAAACCATATTTGAGTGATCATAGTATCATAGTTGGAGAAGTTAATAATTAGAATAGTGGTAACACCATATTTGAGTGGTCTCAGCACCATAATAGAGTGGTAACAGTACCATATTAAAGTGGTTTCAGTATTAAAGGGTGGTCTTAGTACCATATTTGAGGGTGCAAATCTCGAACGGTTTTCTACAGTGCATTAGTTAACTGCACAGTTGTAGCTGGGCTTGTTTTATCCAGGTGGCGGTGTGGTTGATAGTCTGTCTTGCACAACTTTGGTCAATGCCACGAAACGTCTTAAAGAGAGTGACCTGATCTTGACTCAACCTAGTAACAACTCCGGTAGATATTCTTTTTCAAAATGGAATTTGGAAATCCAAATACAACAGTTTGGAAATCCAAAAACAACAATTTTATGACGTTTCGTTCTGCCATGTTTACCAAAGTTATTACTGTTGAGATAAATTCCAAAAAGCCCTTTTAAATTGTTTTAATGATAACAAAACATTTAAATTATATTAAATGAATTATGAGATTATTTGTTATTTAACATGTGCTCTTGAGTGAATTTTAAAGATAGGTTACAAAGCAAGCAAATGTTTTCAAGAACATTCTCAGAACAAAGCTCATCACCATTCTCTTGACATGCCACGCCAAAGACAGCTCAAGCAAAGACAAAGTAGAAGATCTTGGTATTTAAGAAGAATTTATGTGTCAAGGATCTTTGTGGAAATATGGAACAAAAGGATCAAGAGTTCTATGCTACAAAAGGAACATATTTATTTTGATATACCTTCAAAGGAATGAAAAGAAATAAATAAATATAGATCCTATGAGAAAACAAAATGGAACTCATAAGCATTAGACAACACATCAAGAATGAAGTACAAGAGCCAATAGAAGATGGACAACATACCAAGCTAAAAGGAATGGATAAAATGCAATCACTTGTACTTGCTTTCTTTCTCTCCAAGGCGTGTAGGTATGACAACACAACAAAAGCAATCTTGGTTGCCAACTAGCAAACAAGAAATCTGCATGGTACTATTTATGATGTCACACTTTATTGCAAGCTGTCCAAGCAGATTTTTGAAAACGTTCAGAATTTCAAGAACAATCTGCCAAGCAATTTTTCATAAGAGTTTTTCACTTTGATGAGTTGGCAAACTTTCCTCTCCCCATTTTACCATGAGGAGCGTGTGTTTATTACAACAGCAAGGGACTCCATTCATCTATAAATACAAGGGCTTGCAAAGAGGAAAGGTATTGAGTCATTAAGCAAATATAATCATACTTGATTTCAAAAGCATCAAGAATACTTCAAAGGCTCTTTCATTGAGAACAATAGCCAAAAATCCAGCAGCAACTCTTTTTACTTGAGTTCTTTTCAAAGGCAAAAACAATGTATATAAAAAGTAAAGATATTGAAAAGAATCACTAAAAGTGTTTAGTGATTGTTGTTTGTAAAAAGCTAGTGAGTGAAACTAGTGTAAATCCCAAGGGGTGAAAAGAAAGAAATTGTAAGGAAGTGATCTAAAAGAAAAAAGAGGAGTTGAGGTTAAGTTATAACTTAA
Source organism: Medicago sativa (assembly GCF_051527215.1). Taxonomy (NCBI): domain Eukaryota; kingdom Viridiplantae; phylum Streptophyta; class Magnoliopsida; order Fabales; family Fabaceae; genus Medicago; species Medicago sativa. The sequence continues at coordinate 27,406,984 of NC_140756.1, read as the reverse complement.
CTATCTAGTAGATAATCTCACAGTATTGTGGGGACTGGACTGATCCACATTGGGGGGAACCAGGATAACTTCTTGTGTGTGATTTTCTCTTTCCCTATCTCTTTTATTTTAAACAATATCACACACTTCACAATATTACTATTTTATTAACTAACGCACTAACCTAATGTTGTTATAACAACAACACTAAGAAATTCACATATGCAACTTTGAAATTTATTTTTAAAAATCAGAACCGCACCGTGAATAAGTAAACAAACTGTCAACATAATAACAACCCCAAAAGGTTCTATATCAGAAATCAGCAGCCACCATCAAGAAATGGCATGGTTCAAACCTTATTTTAATACAATTGTGAGAAACCATGTCATATGACCAGCAAGTATATGAACAAGTAAGTTGTTGCTCCGCTGTCTAACCTAACTAAAAAGAAATTCACTAATATGACTAGTTAAATCAATATAGTTGATGAATTAAGTGAATGGTGGATAAAAATTAGTGCCTCACACTAAGTTTGCTATGAGTATGTTATGTTATAAAACATACGCTACTGCTGCGAATAAGAAAGTGTTGTTAGAATCTTCTTAAACCACTAAAGTTGTTGGCATTGGAGATATGAAGTCGCAATCCACGTCCAAAAAGAAAATTATTCTCTAGGACGTGATGCATGCTCCAAAATGAGAAAGAATCTGAATTTCAGATTTTTACTAAATAAGACTGAGTTGTCTAAGACTTAAAGAGAGACTTGTGTATCATGCATTCTTGTGGGAAAAGACTGCGCCTTTGATGGTATGTTTAAAATTAAATTCTTCTTCTATTTTATAAGTTGTGTGATTTTAATATTTGACATATCAAAATTTATCATTTGAACAAGCTTTTAATTTTAAACTTGAGTAACTTGGACTTAATTCCAAAGTTATATGGTTAGACAATTTTATTTTTTGCAGTCAAGATAAATGAACCAAAAGTTCATATAAATCAGTGTTTAGAGAATTTGAATCTCTAAATTTAATAAATTATTATGTGTGCCAACTTGATGACACATAATCTTGAAATGATAAAATGATCTTTTATCATATTTATTGATGACTGTGAATTTTGAAAAAATAAAATTGTTATGTTTGATATGTTCAATTTCTATAACGAAAATTGCAATATATGTTGGACAGAGTACCCAACTTTAAGAACAAAAATTCTAATTAAGAAGTTTTTGAAGAAAAGACAACCCAACTTGTCTTATTTTTTAACTTGAGATGGTATGGACTATATTTGAATACTGGACCCCAAGAGAGTTGAACTCACTAGTAGAGCATATGAATGTATATTCATTGGGTATGTTATAAATATCGAAGCATATAGGTTTTATGCCCTAAATTCTAAAGTGAGCATAGAATTAAACGATGTCGGTTTCTATGTAAATAAATACCCCTTCAAATCAAGAATAGTGGAGGCGCTAGTAGGAACACGACATTAGTGAGGGCAAAATAATTTCCCTTTAAAAATCAAGAACTAGTGAGGGCACTATATCTGATCACATTCCAATAATCAGAAATAGTTATGAAAACATCGTATGAGATGTTATTTAACCTCAAGGAGGTAAGAAAGCTATAATTGTTAAAGAATATAAATCTAATTATAAGGTTTGTATATTGGAAGAGGATCCATTTGGCCTTCAAGAAGTTTTGTCTTCATTGGATGCTAAATTTTGAAAAGAAACAATAAATGATGAAATGGATTCTCTAGAGTCTAACGAAACATGACTCTTAGTTGACTTGCTTCTTGGTTGTAAACAATCGGTTGTATTTGAATTTTGGAAGAAAAAAAAAACTAAAACCTTATGGTTCATTGCTAAATACAAGGGTTGCCTTGTAGAAAAAGGTTTTAGTTAAAGAGCAAAAATGTAGATTTCTTCGACACTCAATCACCAGTCACTAGAATCATATTCATGAGGGTACTAGTCCCTTTAGCTGCTCTTCATAACTCGATAGTACTCCAAATGAATGTGAAAGCTACCCTTTAAATGGTGAAGTAGAAGAAGAAATCTATATGGAACAAACTGAAAGTTTTGTGATTCATGCACAATAAAACAAGGTCTGTAAGTTAGATAATTCTTTGTATGGTCTAAAATAAACTCCTGAGGAATGGCATGAAAAAATTGGCATTCTAATGTTATCGAATGAGTATAAAGTGAATGAAAGTAACAAATGCATTTACTACAAATATGGAAATAATATTTGCACGATCATATGTCTATATGTAGACGACTTGCTCACATTTTGTTCAAATATTCATGTTGTAAATTATGTGAAATCATTGTTTATCAACAACATTGATAAGAAAGACCTTGACAAAGTTGAAATAATTCTTGGTTTCAAGATTACTAGATCAGAAAATGGAACTTTTTTGATGAATCTCACAAAGTTAAGAATATATTAAGGAAATGTAATTATTTTACTATAAACTTGCAAGCATATATTATGATCCAAGTTTAAGAACACTTGAGATGGTGTTAGACAAATATAATATGCAAGTTTACCAGTAGTCGGATGAGAAGCATTGATATGCTATTGAAAGAGTCATGAGGTGCCTTAAAGAGACTATGACTCTAGGATTACATTATGAGAAGTATCCTATTGTACTTTAATAGTACATGGTACAGATGAGGAGTAACCTATTGTACTTAAATAGTACAAGATATAAAATAGAACATCCTTCAATAGCGACAAGTGGGTTCTATGTCTGAGATAGAGTTCGATGCTGTAAGCAACTCTTGTTAAATCGGAATATTATCCGCTATGCAAAGGTTCAAGATGTAGGCGACACCTTTGTTTATTAGCAACCTTATAGAAAAGTTTGACGTATTATTGAAACCATTTTTCAAATTCAAATGGGGGATTGTTGGAACATTGATGTGAAGTTGGAAAGAAATTGGAAGGTAGGAAGATTAAACACCAAATAATTAAACTTTGATCTAGTATTGTGTGAATTGAAAAAAATAGTGTGGGGGTCTCACATAAAATAGAACACACACATTAGTAGTGTTTAAATACCTGATAATGATGAAAATAATAGTAATTATTATTTTTATTCATGAATATCACTTCCCATAATTTTAGCTTACATTGGTTATGATAAGATTGAGAATCCAACTGAATTTCCTATATTTCCTTCATTAGTTTGTTTCATCTAATTTTGTGGGTTTGTTTCTTTTTGAATTTATCTGATTAGTTTGTTACTTGAGCTGATTTGTGAGTTGCTTAAGTTTTAAGTTTACCTAATTCGTAAGCTTCTCCAAATTAGTTACAAACTCTCCCTATAAAAGGAGAGCTCACCTAGTTCAAAAATCACACCAAAGAGTTTCTATTGAGTTGTCGAGAACTCTTTTTCTCTTCTCCCTCCAGCTTGTGTTAATAAGACTATAATCCCTTTTTGGTATAATGTCCCTTCGATATTTTTATGTCCTTCGGAATAAAAAATACTTTAAGATCATAGTCTCTTTTTGGTATAATGTCCCTTTTAAAAGTTATGAATGATCTTAAAATATATTCTTCTTCAATTCTTGAAGAAGTTAGACGTTAGAATGGTGTAAAACCATATTTGAGTGATCATAGTATCATAGTTGGAGAAGTTAATAATTAGAATGATGGTAACACCATATTTTAGCGGTCTCAGTACCATAATAGAGTGGTAACAATACCATATTAAAGTGATTTTAGTATTAAAGAGTGGTCTTAGTACCATATTTGAAGGTATAAATCTCGAACGGTTCTCTACAGTGCAGTAGTTAACCACACAGTTGTAGTTGGACTTGTTTTATTCTGGAGACGGTGTGGTTAATATTCTGTCTTGCACAACTTTGGGTAGTGTCACAAAATGTCTTAAAGAGAGCGATCTGGTCGTGACTCAACCTAGTAACAACTTCGATAGATATTCTTTTTCAAAATAGAATTTGGAAATCCAAATACAAAAGTTTGGAAATCCAAAAACAACAAATAACATTTATTTTCTCGTAAATAATGTTATACACCATAGTACAGTTACAAAATGGAAAGAAGGAAATAGATACAATCTACAACTTAACCCTAAATTGATCTCGAACCAAAATGACAAGGTACAAAGATCCACATGTGGCATCGAACCATTTGCTTCTGATCACCAAAAAGTCATCTCATTGCAATGTGAGTAACATTTTGGACCAACTTGAAACTTTTAAAATGTAAAGGACCAACTTGAAACTTTTAAAACATAAGGGACCAACTTAAAAATTAAAATAAACATAAGGGATCAAACATGCAATTAAACATTTAATTTTCCATGCGAAGAAGCCCATATTTTTGACGAGTGCTCATGGTGTAATGTTATTTTAAGAGCACCAGTGCCCTAGATGTATATTTGTGGAAACTGGAATTGGATGTCATGTCACGTGTCATACACTGGGAATGGCGAGGGCAGAAAATACCATTTATGTAAAACTACTAAGGTTTCTTCTACTATCGAAACGTGTCAGTGACAGCACTCAAAACTAATCAAAGTATCAAATTAATCTAACAAAGGAACAGTGAATTTTAGTGCCTTGTTGTGTGGAGGGGACCACCGAGCGTGCATGAGCTGTTTCCATGCCTTTGAAAATGTTAGATCAATCAGATGATGATATGTACTATAGTTGCACAAATATGTGTGCTTCTTATTAAACCTGCTGCTGTTGTTACCTTTTCTCTGATTTTTCTACTACTGCTTTTGTGCACACAACCAATCATATTTTAAAGACATGTCTTTGAAATATTAGTTAAGAAAATGAAAAAAAATATATTAAAAGTAATATTTTTCACACTTTAAAATATTTGATAACATAATTTTTAAGAAATTTTGAATATAATTGTTTCTTTAACTAGTGCCTGAGAGACGATAGTCCGATTTTGTTTTTCAGTTGAGATGAAATAATAGTTATTCGAATATTATACCTAAAAAAAGTACTCTTTAGAATATTGTCCACTCATTCCTTTATGGAGCACGCATTCTATTCAATGATGACATTCAAATTGATAACATATGATAAAATTGAGAGTTTTTTTTTGAGAGTATTCATTTTTCTCTAAAAATTTTCCTTTCATAATGCTTATACCCTCTGGTCAATAATATAAGTTAAAATTTATTTTTAAAATTTATTTAATAAATGATATATGTGATCTATATACAGACTATATACATCATTTTTTTAAAGAATCTAAAAAGTATATTTTTGTTTATAATAGCAAGTGACCGGAGGGTCTATGTGTTATCCATCTCACCATTAAATTCTTACTCTCATTTTTATATTAAAAATTTATATGATCTGTTCTATTCAACGGTGAAATTGATAAAACCTTGAGAAAATTGAGAGATAAAATTTGAGAGAAACTATTTTTATGTTTAATGATATATGTGGTGAGACCTGCATTCCCTTGATTAATTGAGGATAATTACCTCTAATGACAAGTAGAATTCGATTCTGAAACGTAGGAGATGGAGTACACCCATTGAATGAAAGAAATGGATAAGTTTGTTGTTCTTGAGATGAAAATAGTAATTGATTGTTTTTTCTTTGATATGGTAAATTACTCCCAATTCATCAAGAGGTAATGTAGAAAAAACCGATATAACAAAATATAAAATAAAGTTAAATTGTTTTCATGTAATTAATTAGCTGTAATTTGTTTTCATAAGATATCTTAGATCATTTATGAAAATTAGCTGAAAAGAATATTGTTTAATGATTTCACATAAATTGATGATTTCACATAAATTAGCTGAAAAGAATATTGGTTAATGATTTCACATAATTTGTTTTCAAATGGGCTTCACTAAATTTGATGATTTCACATAAATTGATATAACTCGTTGAATTACTCTCTCCGTTAAAAAGAATATTGTTTAATGATTTTAAACACAGATTAAGCAATAAAATTGTCAAAAGACATCATAATTTTACTAAACTAATCTTATTATCTATTGGTTAGGCATGACAATGGGGCGGGGTGGGGACGGGTTTTACATTCTCCATCCTCATACCTGATTCTCATATACTTACCTGTTACCCTACCCATACCCAACGGGGATGAGAAATTGAACCTCATCCCCGTCCCTAACGGGTTGGGGTATCCCCGCCCCATCCCCATCCCCACATTGAATAAATTTTTTTAATAAAAAATAAAAGTTTTTTTTGCAATCCTTAGAGAAATGTTGTAATGCATTATTCAACAATATGTTCATTTTAACATTTGTTAGACCGCTTGATTTAGTTGCTTCTTTAAATATGAATGGTAATTTTTATAACACGGCAATTATCAAACAAAATAACATGATATATGAACATAAAGTATTTTTCTGCATTCGGGACGGGTTTGGGTACGGGTTCGGGTGGGTACCTATATACCCGTTACCCGTCCCATACCCGTGTTTTGACATCGGGGAAAACCCAAACCCATATCCGAACCCGGTCAAAACGGGGAAAACCCGTCAAATTGGGTTTGGTTCGGGTGGGTAACCACGGGTATGAGTTTTGTTGCCATGCCTACTATTGGTAGGTTTCCCACCATTAGAAATGTAAAGTAGATATAATATTTTAAAAGTAGTATGCATGGTATTAATTAGAGGACACAATCGAAAAAAATTATAATTTACATTAAAAAATAAAAATGACTTTCATTTTAAACAAATTTTTTCACTAAAATTACATTCATTCTAAAATGAAGAGACTATAATCGGTAGGAGAGACTAGAATCAATAGGAGAGATTCGGTTGAAAGAGTTCAATTAACCAAATGGATACAATATTGATCCTCTATTTTTCCAACAACGCTAATTCTCAATGTTTGCTATTAAGTTACCCCATCCCCTACAATTCATTTAAAATCCTTGTAATCTATTAATTATTTTACAAATTAAATTCTTTAAATCAAATTTATCTCTATAAAAAATTAATTTATATAATTTTTTTAGGGATACATTATCACTATATTTTACACGTATTTAATCATGTGTTGTCAAATAAATTAATAAATATATGAGCCATCGTGTAAGTTAATAAAGGAAAACAAAAATATAAATAAGGCTTCCGTCTTCCATTGGTTGTATTATATGTTGATTTTAGGTTTTGATGTTGTATCCTGCTTGATTTGTATTGTGATTTTGTTTTTGCATGTGTCGTCGTCTGACCTTTATTCTGAACTTTTTGTGTTGGTTCAAGTACTTCTTATACTCATTTTTCTATATTATTTAAGCCATTGTCATTTAGATCATAGGTTTGAGAATCTATTCTATATATAAAAGTTACGCAACGCCATAATTTTTGCCCTAATTAAACCTAAACCCTAGAGAATAAAATTACTGTTTTGACCCTAACCTTAACCATAATCACGAAAAAGCTATAGTAACAAAAGAAGAGAAAAAGAAGGCACGGCAAATCAAAGAAAATCAAGGAAAAAAAATTAACGGATAAACATAAGAACAAAAAAAAGCCACGAAACAGTAACAAAAGAAGAGAAAAAAAGGCACGACAAATCAAAAAAATCAAGGAAAACAAATAATGCCATAGGAAAACAAATTTTTCCTCTCTCTCACGCGTTTCTTCTTCTTCCTCTTACCATCATCACCACCGCCAACCCTCTCCCTCTCTCGCCGCAAATTTCTTTCAAAGCCGCAAATTCCTGTTTTTCCACTCTTTCTCTCACGCGTTTCTTCTTCTTCCTCTTATCATCATCACCACTGCCAACCCTCTCCCTCTCCTTCTCTCTCTCTCTCTCTCTCTCTCTCTCTCTTTCCTTTGTATCTTTTTTTCATTAACGGGTTTCGTGTTTACTCCACTGTAGTTCCTTTCTTCTCTGCGATTCCACCGATGCCGTTTCGCCGCCGATGGGTATCTCAAAGGAACAGCTTCTGCATCAGTTAAAGGTTAATTTTATTCAATTTCGTATATACCCCTAATTTCACTACCGTTGACTTCATGATTCTGATTAACTGCAATGTTTATTTTACTTTTTATTTTTTTCAGGGACTTCAAATTGAATTTTCCAATTATGAACATCCAGTTGTTTTAACTGTTGAGGCACAGGTAAATAAATTACTTTTTATCCTTTAAAATTTCTATCATTTTTTTATCTGATAACATATAGTGTCTGTTTTTTCTTCAGGCAAAGTATGTTGGCAATGATGGCCTCGGTAAAAATTTGTTTTTGAAGGTACATTTATAATATAAGTAAAAAAAGTTACTTTTTTTTTATGGTTATTGTTATTGAATGTGTATGATATATGATACCTGATAATTAATATTGTTGCGAAATAGGATAAGAAGAACAGGTTTTACATTGTTTCTGCTTTAGCTGAAACCAAAGTAGATTTGAAAGGTATGCATAATTTTGTAAACCTGTGTATGTAGTTTGTTTGTTCAATTGCTTTTATTGTCTCAGATATTAATGAGTTTGCTTTGTTGCGTCGAAGCTGAGCAGTGTTATCTCAGCGGCTTGGTTTGGGAAAGGGTGGACTAAGAATGGCGCCCGAAGAGGCTTTAGGTGAATTACTTCAGGTCTGTTTGTTCCTTCGCTATTTGAATATGTGTGTATGTGTGTTAACTGTCATTGAGATGTGTAAGCTACGTACATTCTGAAAATGTTTAAGATGTATGGTCAACTATTTTCATTGCTGCACATCATATAGTGTATAAGAGAATTAGTAATTCATATTGAAGCATTCACCAATTGAATTGGCAGTGCAAATTGTTAATTCAATTAATCTGGTCAAATGATTTATCCAATCTTTGTTATAGAAACTGTTTTTTCATAGGGTTTTCACTGTTTCTAATTTTCTTCAAATTCGTTCTGATCATCATCATATTATCACAATTCTACTAAGCTTCTTGCTTTCTTTTTGTGATCTGTATGTTGTGTATCACAATTCTACTAAGCTTCTTACTTTCTTTTTGTGATCTGTATGTTGTGATATGTGAGTTGGGATTGAGCGCACATGGAGGATTTTGACGATGAACAGTACACCATATCTTAACTGGCTTTCCTTTGTTCTGCATAGAAACAAAAGAAAAGAAGTGGTAATCACAAACTTCAATGGTGCCGGCATCGGATTTGGTATGCTAATTTCATTATCACCATTCATTCATTCACCTTCCCCAATCTCTATCTAATTCACACTGTTTTTTTTTCTTTTGCAGGTTTTGGTGTTGGTTGCGGTTTCGGTGTCATTGATTGGGTATCGGAGGTCCGTTTCTATCTTCTATATGCTTCAATTTCATTCCTCAATTATTTTAGGCTGCAATTTGACGTTGGATTTTGTTAACTCAGAAGTCATTTTTTCATTTCATTTTATTCTAATGTTGTCACTTTAGACAAATTCGTTAAGTATGCTTGCTTATATAACTGATTGTATATTGGTATTTAGTAGAGGATGGAAAGTTTTAATTTCATTAGTTGTTTTTTCTCGGTAGAGGATGGAAAATGGGTGGACTGGAACTTTCTTAGATTATTAGAGAGTTAATCAATAAGAGCTGAGAATTGGAACGCATGATTTAGTATTTGAAACCATACTCCTGCTTTTTAGATTCCTTATATTCACTCGGCTTCTCAAAGAAACCATGTAACTGTCAAAATGTCAACTTACTTTCATTTTACAGCTATAAAAATTGTTTTTTTCTTTCCATAGGCTATGAGTTTTTAATCTGATATGAGAAAGTCTAATGGCTATCAAGAAAATCAGTCACAACTTACTGTGAAGTGATTGCTTGGCAAGCTCCTTTCTGTTGATTTGATCTATGTTTAGTTGTTTTATTTTCTTTTTACTGCAGTTGTCAGAAGATTTGTTATGTGTTGTTGTTCTTCCCTGCGTTATGATTTTTCTCAATCCAACTCTACCAAACCCATATTCTTCTCAATCCATTAACTATGATGTCTTGAAAGTATCTTATTCAAATTTCACATTTCTGTTTGTTATTGTATAGAAAATAAGATTTTTCATTGACGCAATCAGAGATGTCAATGATTTGAAGGAGGCGTGGAGGTTTGATGTGTGTATTCTTGATCTGTGGAGCATGGTCAACAACAAGGTAACGAGCATTTGATAATCGAATTTCACTGTTATAGTTTGTTTTTTACATGATTTATTTATAGTGATAAGAATAAAGTTTTGTTCCATATTGTAATATGGTTTTTCAAAATATAACGAGAAAAAAAAATGAAATTTGTAAAAAATCAACTTGAATGAAATCGTGTTGAAAGGAAAAAGCAATTTTGTGTTTATTGTAGTGAAAATTGTGAAATTTGGTTTTTACAACTGATTTGTAGCTTTATTTTACCATTCACAGACTTTTGTTGATGGAAATGTGGACTTTGGATTTGCAGGTATGTTTATTTCACTATCAAGTTTTTCTAGAGTTCTAAGTCTACCCTCACTTCTTTCAAATGATTAAATGATTTTGCCGATGATACTGTTTTCTTCTTGAATGTGAAGTCGATGCTTGAACAAATGGGTACTTTTCTTGCAGAGAAGCTAATTCTTTTATTTTATTTGCTGCAACATTATTAGTCATTTATTAATTAAGTACTACAATTATAATTCCCTTCATTTGAGTCATTACAATTATCATTCCCTTCATTTGAGTCATTACATGTTTTTTCTTCAAGAAGTTTCTAACAGTTTTTGTTAATGGTGAAATTAGAAAGGGGATTGCGGTGGCGCAAACGGATGGAGACACGGGCTCGCTTGGCCATCCAACAAAGTCTCAGCTTCATTAACACATGGTAATCAATATTTACAGGTTTTTGATTTCCATATTTCCTTCTTTTCAGTCATTTGATTTTTTTTTTCTTCATTTTCATTATTTCAATGGATTGATTCATTCTCGAAACTTTGATCTGTTCTTAAATGAATTTGTCTTAAATTTGGTCTAAAAGGCTACGGATATTTCGGAGCGACGATGAAAGTGAAGAAGGTCGAGTGATTGTTGATTGAATTTATTGAACGTGAATTTGATAGATCCAAGATTATAGCTGAAGGTGACTAAATGGATTACATATGTATGGTTTATTGGTTCCTCAAAGGATTTCATGTTAACCATTTTTTTTAATTATGTGATTAAATAATTTGAATTTGTTTATGGTTTCTTCAGTTTATGATTTTGTTCCTGTAATTTTTTAAAATTGTATTATTCCATTTTAAACTGCTGGACCTTCAGGCGCCAAAACCTTACCCTTTTATTCTGCTGAAATGACATTATTACCGCTCTGCTGGAAAACTGAAATCCCATACATTGTGCGCCATGTTGGATCATTGGAAGAATGAACCCCATATCATACGTTTTGTAGATATAGGCATCATGATGATTGCATAATGTAGCTCATTTTGTTCTACTTATGTGGCTAGAGTCATAAACCATACCATTCTATTCCTTCATTCCCATATCAAAAGCTTGAATCATCCTTACTGATAGAGCTGTCAATGGCGCGATTGGAGAACTTTACTATGCACGTTAAGGACAGTGCTGCTGCTGCTGCATTGGTCTAATATAAAGGTATGGTTATACTAATAATGGAGCATGTTTTTGTGTTTAGTTTGCAGTTGAAGGTGAACATGTTGTGATGGTTATAATGTTTATGTTTAAAATAGTGATCTTATTTGTGCACTTTTGATCTGGTATTGGCAGTTCAGGGTAATGTTGGTCCGACTATTGACAGTGCTTTTAGAAGGGACTTGGTTAATCTGAGGACCTGTCACATGGACTATGATATCTGCAGTGTGAGTCGTGATATCCTTGATCCATTTTTCACTCAATGTGTGATGTACTCTGTTATAAGAATCATCTGTGTTGCATGAACAAAATGATCGATGCTTTATTGGACATATACAACACTCGGTTAAACTCTTAGTCACTCAATCATTGTGTTTTTTCAATCACATACATGAAGCGCATATGTATTTGTTTATTATATTATATATTATTCTTTTGTGATCTCATGACTGTGTTCATTTGGTCAATCACTTTTTATTGTGTTGTTGTTTGGTGACAAACCAATGTTTTTATGTAAAAAGGGAAGGCTGTCTGCTTGCTTTGCAAGAGGGTTTGGCTTAGAGGTGGATCCTTTCGTGATGCTACGCGATCTAAATCAGAATGCGATTGAGGAGGCCGTTGAAAAGAAGAATGGTAAGGTTTATTTTGCAGATGGTTGGGAGATTTTGAAGAGGTTTTATAAGATTTTTGCTGTCACGTAGGTTACATTTGTACATGCAAACCGACACCTTTTCCTGCTTGAAGTTCGAAATATGCACGGAGAGGAATTGATGTATCCTCAATTCATTCCTCCAGAGAGACTGCTACTGCCAAATCAGAGTGCTCATGAGTACATAAATCCCTTCATTCGATATGGTTATAATGCCCTTTTTCTTCCCACTAACTTCTGTCATGTAATGGTCAAGGGTTAACCCACGCTGATGTTACTATTGGAAAGTTGGTGAGTTTATTGTTAGCGTTTTCCTTTTTCAGTGTGTTGGTATAATTCTGTTTATATTTAATTCAAGATGTTTTTTGTATGTAATCAGAAGATGAATTGGCTTTGGTTCTTCCAAGCTGCATTTCCTCATAAGTCATCTGAATTTACTGTCATTGATTACCTTGGGTACACTTGAAAATTGTTTATGGACTTCTGTCATGATGAAGGAGTGTCGTGCGTATTTTCCGGATAGTGGAAAGCACTGTGCGATGCCCGTAAGTTGACTAAAGGAATGACTATCAAATTAGGTGTTACTGGAACAACCAATAATAGGGTTGTCTATCTTTGTGCACCTCTCATGTTGGTTCTGAGAACCAAAATGCCTCCGTCTGCATGTGCAGGTGAAGGTGGCCCGTGTTATCGATTTGAGGAGTAATTCTAGAAAAATTAGTTGAGTTCATTCTCGCAGCTCAGATGTGATGTGTTTCTGTTAGTTTTTAGGTGTGTACTTTGTTGGTTGTTTGTATTTTTTTTTGTTGCATTTCAGTGGCTTAGTGTTTGAGCAATGAAGGAATTATTAGAGGAGCTCTTATCCGTCGTTATGTGTACTACTTTGTTATGTCAGCTACTTATGCGTACTGTGTTGTATTCCAGTGACTTGAAGATTAAGCAATCATAAATCTGTGTTGTTCATTTATATTTTGGCTATGTTTTCATGATTAAGACTTTGGAGTCATTTTGGATGAAGTTATGAATCATGTGTTAATTGAACTTAAAGCATCTTCTAATGAAAGAATTTGCACTGTTTTACCTTTTGATAATTGAAGACCAAAATATGTCATTAGTTAGAGCCTCTGCATTTTCGGCCTCTGCATTGTAATTACTTGATGAATAAGCAACCCCTAAAATTGATTTGGAACATTATTATGCAGACTTGCCCTTCACTATATTTGTTTGGTTGAAAGCTGAAAAAAAGGGACTAACAAAGGATATGTGCCATATTTAACTTATAGGATGTCGACCAATGTTTGAATGTTAATAACAAGACTGTATTTACATTGACAGCGTGCAGATTCAGCCTTTCAAATTGTTCAGCTATATACCATTCAACAATGATAGTACATAGGTCTATTATAACTACTCAATGCAGTCATTGGTTTTACTTGCCAGATTAAGTTACTTATGGCACTATACTCGAAAAAAACAAGAATTGATGCTAAAAAAATCTCATAATTCACTATAAAGGTTTTTTTTTCAGTATAGAAGTTTGTCATTATAGTTTAAAATAGTTTAAAATATGAGCCATCATTCCTAAATAATATCAACATTGGCTGTCAAGTTTGCCTTATTTATGCAAATATATCTGGACAAAATAAGCTACCTGAAGTGTGATTTAACTAAGTGTAATCATAATACTATATTAGCTATAGGTGATACCTTTGTTCAGATGGTTAACTATATTAAATATATTTGTGTATATTTTGTTGTTTTTTGGGCTGGCTATGTTTTCTGTTTATATATTTTCTGCATATTTAGTTATATTGGTTTTGGACGTTTTAGGTTCTTTGCATACAAGCTTTTGGTATTTTAAACTTCATGTATCCTTAAAAACTTGAATCCTTAACAAATGATATATCTTTATACATTTATAGTTAGTTGCCCTTTCTTTTGTGCATCGTTAAAATTTTCCAAGGACTCATACCATACATTGTTGAGTTTGCTTCTCTCATTTGAATTTGTCAAAAATTGTACCATATTGAAAAGTTACTAATTTCTTTTTAGTACTTTGGATATTTTTATTCTCTTTGTTATGAATACTCAAAAGTGCACATTAAGAGAGTCCTACTCTTTTTTAGGAATTGGAGAATTTTCTTGGTAGTATATCTGCACTTTTTCCATTTGAGAGGTCTGCTACTAATGCTATGTCATGTTTTGCTGACTTGCTGTTGTAGAGTTTTTGGGCCATTTTTTCTGCTTCCGGTGTTGTTCTATTGCCGATTCAACTCACGTTTTTCTGGTCTCGGAAGATAATTTTGAAGCCCGCTTTGGTATGAGGCAGCTAGAGTTTGTGTTCTGCTGCAGATGTTCCAATCCATATATTCTGCATATGTTAAAATCCATATATTCTTTTCATGTCCTAATCCATATTTTATGTAAAAACGACAGTTATCAAGAATATAGATTAAAAATGCAACATCTCATGTTCTATTGTATTATGAATGTCATTTTTATCTTGCCAATTTATGATAAAAAGTCTCACTGTGGGATACTTTGAATTTGCCGAGTTTGAAAGGAAATAGGGTGGACTTCATGAGTTTAATTTCTTCACTGTGGGATACTTTTCTTCACCTACTTCATGAAGATGGTGTTTGCATTGATAGTACTTCAAATGTAGTGTTTAAAGAAATTTTCTAAAATGTGTAAACTCGAAAAACTTCAATTACTTTTGATTTTAAATAACATTTGAATATTAAGTTCGAACTATACAATGAATTTTTGCTTTTCCTTACTACATTTGCATTGTATATGACCCGTGCGGTAGCACAGGTGGAAAGTCTAGTATTATCAAACAAATAACTACTCTTACAATTCACCACTATTATCTATCTGAATGATAGCATACATTGTGCATACAAGAAACAAATCTAAGATATATTGATGAGACATTTTGCCTAACCCTTATTTTTCTTTTGCATAGTCAGAGGGATTAATCGGTCCTCAACTAGCTACACCTTTGGAGAAATGCGTCTTGTTCTTGTTTCTGGAAGACCAATGAACAATTCAGTCTCCACATCTGAACTTGGACTACTTTGATCTGCAGAAGGTTCAGCTTCAGCTATATTCTCTCTCCGATCATTTGTTGCTTCCTGTGATGAATAGTTACCATACTGCACACAAATTTGGATTTCCATTCTATAGTTGAAAGATTTGTATATTTCATGTTTGATATCAAAAGTAAAGTTACAGCTAGCAAAAGTTGAAATAATAACAGAAATAGAGACGATAAAAAAATGAAAAAGGTTTCTAAACAACGAAATTAGAGACACATCTAGCCTTTTTACATTAATAAATTTCCGTCGTCATTTGAACTTTTTTCTAGAAGTTTCAAGATTTCTATGAATCTGGATGCTTTGAATGAGCAAATTTAGTGGGGAATAATTCCAGATAGAAAGTGAATTTACCTTCTCTGTGAGCATGGCATTTTCAGCAACTAGGGTTTTTTCCTGAATTGTATTCAAAATAATTGTCAGAATCTTTTTGATGTAATGCTAGCTGGGAACATTTTCAATGTGCATTACTTATGAAGCTTTTTTTATTTTCTTGGCATGTATCATGTAACTAAACAGTAAACACAGTTGTACAGTAGAGAAATGTTAACATTTCAAGTCACAATTGTATAGTCTGAATTTGACCACAAATCTTATAACAAATTGATAAATTGTGATGCAATTGATTTTGGGATTTGAATTATATGTACCAAGTGGCATTAATACTAATCAAATTTTGAATAAAGGTTCGAAACTGCAATCTGGTCGCAACATAATGGTTTTTTGTCGTCAAAGAAAGATGCAATCTCAATTGTGGCTGCATCTCTCACATTTGACTGTTATTCTCTGCAATATCAACTATCACAACCTTAATCGTGACTGCTATTTAAAACCCTAATAAAGTGATCCTAATTGATAACAAACATTTTTTGTTCAAAGAAGCAGATGCAAATGTTAACCATCCTGTTAAATATATAAACAACTTACCTTTTCCATTAGCTGCTCAATTTGTTCCCTGAAAACCTGAGTCTGAATAATAGAAAGGTCAGATTTAATATTATCCGTAAAATTTAAAATTATATAGGCTTGTTGATTTATCATGCTAACCTTTCTTGCTCGAATTTTGCTTATACTTCTCTCTAACTGTTGTTCAATCTTTTGTAGTTCATCAATGGAACAAGACCCTAGACCTTCTCCTAAGAGTTTCCTGAGGGAATGAAATTACAAATGCAATATAATCTGTTCATTATAAGTAAGGAAAGTTAAACATTAAATGTAAAGAAATTTGTTAACATGAATAGAAATTCAAAATATTTAACCGTTTTGAAGTCTCAAGAAGGTCAATCTTTTTCATCATGTTTTCTGCTTCTTCCTTCAATTGCTGTAATATATAAAGCAATTTCATTCAAATTTTGAAGTCTCTTAAGTTGAAATGCCGTGTCTAAATAAGTAAGCATACTAATTGAACTCCAAATTACACAGGAAATGTTTCAAATATGAGGGCATGTATTTCAGGCATTGATTATTAGGGTTATTTATCTTTTTCTTTTATGCAAATCTTACTTTGGTGTATTTAAACATGGTCTCTCTTTTCTCCTTTTTTTTTACAAAAAAAAAATCTTACTTCCACCATTTTCATAGAAATCTTTGGAAAAAAAAATATCTAAAATAGATTAATTAGAGTGACAATTTAATAATTATAAATGAAAATAAGAAATTACAAACACAAACTATTTTATGTCATTATAAGGGTAAAGCAAATCCTTTCATGTAATTGGATCCTCTACAATTGCAGTATGGTGTTGCATCTGTAGAGATTATTAAATAATTTTTCTTTCCAAATTGGGAAGTTTCTGCAGTTGCAGCATCATACTGCACTTGTATAGGTTCAAATCCCTCCCTAACAAATGAGTTGATCAGAGAGCTTCCACTTCCACAGGTTTTTTGCATTTTTTTTTGGTGTACAATCTTTTGCATCTTTATTTATTAATAGCAAATTAATATATATAAGTAAAAGGAGTCAAGACAGAGATAAATGAGTATCATCACTACCATAAAACAAAAAACTGAAAAACCCCTACACACCTGTGAAATACCAAAAAGGCGATAAATGTGCAGAAAACAACCAAACAACACCTAAACCAACAACACCAAAGAAGAAACCGCCCAACACTAAGGCTAGCCTGGAAACCTGCCAACAAAGAGCTCAGACACAATGGGAGATTGACCAAGCTTACTACCCCAAGAGTGTGGCCCAACCATCAAAGATACTGACCCAAGACCCCGCTTAAATGCACCGATGCAAGACCCTTACTCAAGAACCTACCGGTCCCAACAGAGGATCGGTTCCACCTGCCAGTCATAATGGAAACAAGAGCGACCAGAGTCCTCTCAAAAACCCAGTATCCAGAGGTGAACTGGATTTTTGCAATCAGTTACTCAGCATCAAATGACCTGTTAGAAGCGACCCCACAGGTAACAAATAGGTGACTAACCGATTTTGGCTCCTCCCCACAAAAAGTGCATAACGAAGCAGCCCGATTGATCAAAACCCGACACTGAAGCAGGTTCACTCTAGTCGGGATCCTATCAAGAATGAATTGCCATGAGAAAACTTGAACCTTGGATGGATCCCGATATTCCAGAGTAGAGAAAGAATATTGGAAAGGTCTGCAAGTCTTTTGAATCTTTTTATTCTTGCAAATGTTACAAATATATAGTATAGGAACTAGTAGTGGATTATTTAGTAATGTGGGACAAGAGGAGACACGTTAGTAATTAACTTATCATTTCATCTCAAAGGTGTGAATACAATTGCATATGTTTCTATAAGTAGAATCGAGGTGTTGGTTAGCTCAATCAGTTTAAGCTTAAGGTTAAGAAGTTAAAGGTCCTATGTTCGAATCCGGACGAATGAGTAAATATTAATATAACAATTAATTAATAACAATTATCATTAAAAAAAACCTAGAAGTAGAATACAATTTCATTTCAATATTATGGCTCTGTTTGGTAAAAATAGCGGATAGCTGATAAGCTAGCTGATAGCTTATTGCTGATGGCTAATGACTGATAGCTTATAGCTGATGATTGATGACTGATAGCTTATAAGCTAACTGAAGTGTTTGGTAAAACTAGCTGTTCAACTAGCTGATAAATGTAAAATGACATAAAGGACATTCTTAATTTATAATAAAATTATATCAAATAATATTTAAGTATTTGTAATTTCGTAATCTAAATTTTCTTTAAAAAATACTTTAAAATAATGAAAGGTATAATTTCATTAAAATGTAACACAATTGATGGTATATTTTTCTAAATTTTCTTTAAAAAAAACTTTAAAATAATGAAAGGTATAATTTCATTAAAATGTAACACAATTGATGGTATATTTTTTAAAGAACAATCAAAGAATAAAGAACATGTCCGTGAGCTTAAAAAAAATAATAAAGAACATAACACTAAGGTATATTTTCATAAAAAAAAAAAAAAAAAAAAAAAAAAAAAAACTGAAGGTATATGTTGCGTTGCGTCAATTTTTTTTTAAGGCATATTGTATAAAAAAAATAACAACGAAAGCCATAGACTAAAAAAATAACACTAATAGTATATTGTTCCTTAAAAAAAACTATTAGTATATTGCTCTGTAAAAAAACAGAGAATTACAAAGAAAGCTGTTTGGTGTATTTATTAACAAGGGCTAGTAAAGTAATATTTTCTAAAAAAAAAATAGACAGTGGTATTTATTATGGAGCTGTATTATAATAAAATTGTAGTAGGTAAAAATGGAATTTAGATGAAATAATAAGGGTAAAAGTGGAAGAAAAAGTGAGAAGCTATAAGCTCGAATGCTACTCGGAATAACTTCTGAAAAATAGCTTATAAGCTCGTGAAATAAGCTATAAGCTCATGGTGAAAAAGTGTTACCAAACAGAGCTTTTTTTGTCAAACGAGCTTATAAGCTATAAGCTATAAGCTAATTTAGGTGTCTTACCAAACAGTGCCTATGTGTCTATTTATAGGTGCTAGAACATGTTCCCTAGAAGGTGAATAATCTATACTTTTGTTTGTCTTTTCTACGTTATATGATTATAGATATTTCTAGATTACAACTTAACCTAGACAATAATAGAATAATCTAGAAATATTTAAGAGAAACACATACTTTTTAGCATCTAAAAAAAAATCAAACATTTAAAAAAGTAGTATTTAATTTCTGGATGATGAATAGGAAGACATCAAATTTCTTTTGAGAGGAGGAAGACTACAATAATAAGAGGTATATGTATTAAACCTGAGTATTATCAACTGATTCAGATTGTGTTGGAGTGCTATTAATCCTGGTATGATTGCGGTATCGTTCAATCGTTTCTGGAATGCTGTAACATTAAAGCCAATGTGACTATTAATTCAGAGTCCAAGTATTAAGAAAATATATACGTACTTGCTAAATAGTTTAAAAAAATGAGAAAACACACAAGGGTACATGTGAAAAAATGAAAATGGGACTTAGTTAAACATATATTTTTGTAGTAAAAATGAAATATCAATAGGATAAGTAAAATGAAGAGAAAATAGATAAGACAGATATTTTTCTGTAATTTAGAAAAGAAATATTAATGCCCTAATTTTATTTTATTTTTCGAGAGATTATATTATAGAGTAAGGTATTCGTTTTTCAATTTGCATCTAAAGGATACTATAATACTATCTACTATAATTAGGGTTTTTCTATCCGTATTATTATACAATCAGTTATTAAATTAGTAATTCTGTCAAGAATTGTGAGTCTGGTAGGAAAGTGGATATAAAGTTATTGTTAGAAAATTAGAAGTCTTTGGTGTAAATTTCTGGAAGAAAAATAAGGTGATGATATTTGTAACAGTCCAGATTTTTTTAATTGAGAAATTTAATTTTTTTTTTTTTTTTTTGTGGAAAGAAATGTGCCTTATCTATTGGGAGGTGTAAGGGCTTGGAGGCTTATTGAATAAAGGAAATGTGCCCTTAGTGTCATTTTGGAAGGGTGTTTAAATTGGCTACTCTTCATTGAAAGATTTCTTTCCTCGACTGCATATGAATATTTGTGATAATAAAGACTGTTTTGATTGCAGAAGCAAGAAAAAGGTTGGATGACTTTTAGGTTTGCCTGTTTGTTTGGAGGAGGAAGCTTTTGGTGTAGAAAGAAAATAGTTTGGTTGAACTAAATAATTTATGCAATTTTTGTCTTAATCACTATGAGGATATATAGCTTTGTTTTAAAAAGGTAAAAAATTATTTACAACTGGACTTGAAGGAAATGGTTGTTAACGTGTTGTCCAAGAGTTTAGCTTTTAGGTCACAACTTTTATATGATCCGAAAGATGATTTCGCGCCTCTTTTTGGAGTTAAAATGTGAGTTGTCAATTTTACGTCAATTATGAATGAGTTAAATGAATGATATATAAGAGAGATGAATCTTAAATTCAATGTCCTAAGGTTTTGGCGGAGATGTGATTTTAAGTCCTCTTGGTGTTCCTGATCATTTGTCTCTTATTGCTCCTGCTCCTCCATATTTTCCAACAAGAAGTATTAGAGTCTAGTTTGACTTGATGAAGGAGAAAGACTGGATCCATATGTAATGGATCAAAGTAAAGTGATGTGGGAGACTCACTTGAGACAGATCATTTAGTACAAGTGTGAGTAGTTACTCCCTCATCAAGCATGAATGCATTAAATGAATGATATATAAAAGATATGATTATTCATATACTCAATGTCTTTTCAATGTAGATATGGTCCAATCTCTCCATTGTCTTGATCGTTTAGTCTTTTGTTGCTTTGGCTCCTCCAAACAACCCTAAAACTTTTTGACATTGCAATTTTTCTTTCGGGATTTTATTTGGTTTGTTGCATTTGTTTTTTGACATTGCAATTTTTCTTTCGGGGTTTTATTTGGTTTGTTGCATTTGTTGGGTGTTTTTATATCCATTTATGTCTTCTATATTAGAAGTTTTATTCCCTTGTTTATGGGTCTAAGTAGAACATTTGTGGGTAATGATTAATGTCATTGTTTGGTCTATTTGGGAGTGTTTACTTCATTGTAAAGCATAAATATTTTTAAATGGATAAATATTATTTATAAATTTTTAAGACTGAATTATGGTTGGTCTAAAAATATATAAATAAATAAATAAATAAATAAAAAAGAAGGATACTGGGATAATGACTTTTGAATAAATTTACTTTATAAAACCAATTAAAACTTATTGAAATAAAAAATAGAAAAAAATAATAAACTCACATCGACAGAGACTAGTTGACATTTTAAGAGAAATTTGGACTAATTTTGTACCACAAAAGGTCTAAATATTCTCGTGACAATTAATTCTTGGAAGGCTTTCTATTCTCGAAAACATAACTAGAAGGGGAGTGTTAACGGATGGAGCAAGTTTGAATTGTGAGTTTTGTTCGGACCAACTTGAGGTAGATGACCATTAGTTTTGTAGATGTAGTTTTTGTCGGAAGGGTTTGGTATTCGATTTTCAAGTGGATTAGAAAGGGAATGATTCTACCCAGAAATGTGGTCTCTCTTTTTGACTATTTTTCAACCTTCTCTCGAACTAAAAAACATCATAAAAGGTTACCTCTTATTTGGCGTGCTACAAAAGTTAACTTGTTTACTAAAGCGAAAATTCACATAAAAGTTAACTTGTTTTTGTGATCTATATTCGTAACTTGTGAAAGTAAAAGTTAACTCAAGAGTTTGACAACCTACAACAAATTGATATGTTGATTAAATGAGTAGAAATGCACTAAAGTTAGAACACATAATGGTGTGCAAGATAATAGAATTTATTTTGTACAATCAATGGATGGTCGATTATTATTAAAAAAAATTAGGGCACTAAAGTTAGAACACATAATTTTTTTTAGGGCCGATTATATCTACAGTATATATTTCCGTATGAATTCTTACATGTAAAGTATATTCCAAAGATCAACTAATGCATTAGGAATTCTTACATGTATAATTGAGTTCATTCTTTGGTTGTTCCTTTCTCCTCTCTCTATTTTGGCATTTGGGGTTTTTTAGTTTTTTGTGGCTTGTCAATTGTCATCTTGTGTTTGGTTTGAAATTTAACATTATCGAATTAGTTTGGCATTCTTCATTGTATGATTGTTTGACATTCTCCAAAAGATATATCTTTGAAGTTGATATACATGTCATGTGTTATATTTTTCTTTTAAAGGGTATATTTGTAACAAGCTTAAATTGATCAATTCTAAACTCCACTTGAACCTTGCTCCCTGATTATACATGTCATGTGTTATATTTTTCTTTTAAAGGGTATATTTAACAAGCTTAAATTGATCAATTCTAAACTCCACTTGAACCTTGCTCTCTCCATCCTTGAACTACTCTTCAAGACAAAACTGATCAAGTCCAAGCCTCGTTTGAACCTTGATCTAGACATCGACCTCCACTTGCATCAAACCACATTTGATATAGTCCCACAAGTATCTAAGTTTGATCATTCTTCTTGTATCCAATTATACTATGTAGT
This sequence comes from Medicago sativa, assembly GCF_051527215.1. Lineage (NCBI taxonomy): Eukaryota > Viridiplantae > Streptophyta > Magnoliopsida > Fabales > Fabaceae > Medicago > Medicago sativa. The sequence goes on along the minus strand of NC_140756.1, from coordinate 27,384,203 downwards.
CCTACAAGCTTTCATATTTAGCTCTTCAGCCCTCGCAATGCCTTTTCCCATCTCGAATTAATATTTTGTGCCTAACTACCTTAGGAAATTGTCAAAATCAGGATCCCACTAAAGATCGTTGGGGTATAGAAAAAGTGTAAATCGTAGAATCATAACAAAGATTGTAAGATTCCACGTAATAGACAAGATCCCACATAGTAGACAAGATTATACAAAAAACTAAGAAAATTAACCTTTCATCAGAAAAGAAAACTTCCATTAATCATAATTCTCATTATCTTCAACATCTTCTAAAAACGTTCATACAAAACAAAGCATCATCTTAAAACATGGGGGTGCAGACGAGGAAACACCAACAAAACGGATAGATGAAGACACATTTTCGTTGGGAAAAAACATGAGAAATATGAGAAATTGTTGGACTGTTTTTCTTTGTTTTTGGAATTGCTATGTATGAACATGAGATATGATATGAGAAGGGGAGAGGATGTGATAGGAATTTATAGATGAATGAAAGCAGAAATAGAATTGATTCATCAAAGAATATGAGAAAAATTCTCAATTTCCTAACCTAATGATTCGATTAAACACCAAGAAGTCCCAAAAATGAAATTAATGATTGAATCTAGCCTTTAGAGTGGAAAACGGGTCGATTTCTGGCAGAATGAGCTAGTTTCGTGGTCAAAAGTTGAGGGTCGAAATCGGGTCGAGCCAAAACCGTGTCAGCTATCAGATTGTAACCGGCCAAACCGGGTCTTCTCCGATCTCGGACCAGCTCCAAATCGGTGGAGGCATCATGACTCGCAAGATCATACGATCTTGGGATCTAGATCGCGATCCTGACAACCATGATTGGGACCTCTATTGCAATTTTGATGCAAGTTCATACTCTTATTTTATGTAAAAAATAGCCTTGGGAGATTATTGTTTGTGACCTTGATCATGTCATGCTAAAAAAAATTGTTATCACACTATTAATTATTTAATGTGGAACACGACAAAATTAATAGAGATATTTCCATTTTTTTTAAACCCTGCATCATAAATGTTATAGGAAAAGAAAAAAGTACTAGAGTACGAACTAAAACAAAAATATCCTTAAAAAAAAAAAAAAAAACCTAAACCCAAGTATAAATATTTACGGTATTGATCAAATATTCACAAGATATTGTAGGAGGAATCAAGTATTCGTTATGTAGTGCAGGTAATTATAAATAACTAAATTAATAATTCATATATAAGGATAGTACCTCACTTAATTAACTGTGTATGATCTCTCACTTCATCTTAATATACTGTATGTCAGTACTTGTTACATATGATACCGCAACTACATGTGATGTACTGTGCTAGTTCAACTTAATGTTATGGTGGAGGTACTAGGATACTATTTAATTTCATGTAGTTAAAATTATCTCTATTTCATGGTTTTTGTGATTTTATTTATTTATTTATTTATTTATTTATGTGTTTGATGTTGTTATGTTTTTATTTTGGTCTTGGATTGTGTTAAAAATAGTAACTTTTTGTACTTTTTTTAAATGGTTTTGTTGAGTTTATGTGTTAGGACTTTGATTGTCTTGGCTTAAGAAATTTATTATGATTTCAATATCATGGGTTGGAGAGCTGAGAAACAACAAATAAGATTTAAGAAATCTAGAGTTAGAACCCTCAAAACTAACATAAACACTAGTCACGAGAAATACGATCCATTTTAACACCCACTTTTTTTATTGATTATATGTTTGTCTTACATTTTGAAAATAAGTCTCACATAACGTGGTAAGATCTACATTAATTTTACATGCGGTGAGTTTGAAAAAATAATGTTCTTAACACTCATTAAGTCAAGAGTTACAACGTTATAATCCTTTTCATTATATCTACTATGTTTCATAAGAGGAGTACTAAAATACACTGAAAAACACAGAAGTTTGCAAGAAATATATGAGATCAATTAAAAATTAAGGCTAACTTTACTTTGTGAAAACGTTATTTATTTTTATTTTCTTAACATTTAATCTAAAGTGAGTCGTTGTGATGGTGTGAAGATATGTTAGTAAGGTATGTATTTTAGAAAATAATGACAATAGTTCTTTAGCATTTTCATTGTTTCAGAAAATAGAATTATTGCTTACTAGAAGTCCTATTTTCATTCTCTCACTTCTAAAAAATAAAAATAGATAGAAATTTTTTTCTCTAGAGTAAACAAACTCTAAGGGTGTGTTTGGATTGAGGGTTTATGAGTGGAAGGGAGGGGAGGGTTCATTTTTCATTTTTAAATTACGGACACTATGAAATGTCTTTTAAAAAGTTAACACATTAACATGATAAACGATAATATAATATTTCAATCACACTTAATTTATTTTAGAAAATCATGCTATATAGTCCGTAGTTTAAAAAAGAAAATTAAACCCTCCCCTCCCTTCCCCTCCTAAACCCTCAATCCAAACACACCCTAAAGAAACCCTCGATGAATAAATTATTACCAGATGCAAGTAATTTTCAGAAGTAAACACGATTTGTGAACAAAGAAATTAATTAATTAATTAATTAATCAGAAACAAGTACATACCTAGAGCTAGCAAATTCATAAAGCCTCCCTCTTGGTGAGAAAACAATAAGAGCAACCTCAGCATCACACAACACTGATAACTCAAAGGCCTTCTTCAACAAACCATTTCTCCTCTTTGAGAATGTTACTTGTCTACTTGTTGCGTTCTCTATACGCTTCATTTGTGTCTTTCCTCTCACCATTTTTTTTCTTTTCTTTGCTGAAATCATAAAAACAAGAACAACATAAATTAGGTATACAAATTCTTATAGCATAAAATTTTAAAAATAAAAATAAAAATATTGAAGCCTATTTCAATTCGTAACAAAAAAAGTCCTCACCAAGAAGGAAAAACACAATTTAAACCTTGTAAGGAAAAGGGATGAAAATATTAGCCTTTAAGATCTAGAAAGTTATGGAAAAATGGAAAAAAAAATATTGCAAGAGATTAGAATTAGAATTACTTACCACCCAATAAAACCAAAGGAACAAAAATTCTTAGAAGGGTGTTTGAAATATGAAGGATGAAAGAAACAAGGAAATGGGAAGTTAATGAAAAAATTCTTAAAAGTATTTGATGACTAAATTAAATGGTGTAAAATAGCTTCCTAGAAAAAAGGGTCTAAACACCTATAAAGATTTAAGAGCTTTTCTGATTAATTGATATAGGTTGAACTTACCAGCAAGAAAAGCAATTTCAAAAGGAAACAGATTTGCACCAAATTGGCAAAATCAAAGAAAATATATGTATAAAGGGTTGTGCCTAGAACAGGAAAATAAGGAAGGGAAGGGTAAAAAATGAATAAGAGTTAAGGAATCAAAAGAAAGTAGAAACTAAGCACCCCCAAAAGTAGTGATCCATAATTGAGGTAAGTTCAAGGAAAAGGATTGGATTTGGATTTGACTCTCTTTTTTAGCAAAGAGAGAGAGCAATGACACAAACCTACCTTTCCTTATTAATCAACCTGACCCCATCTTGCTTCTACAGCTACCCCACCATATTAAGAAATAAATGATTGTTTCGTATTTAGAAAATTGAAACTCATAATTGCTTGTTTTGGTAAAATAGGCTCTACTTGCCCAAAAAGAGAAATTTCTAGATTAAAGTCAATAAATTTGAAAATGAAAGGAAAAGGAAAATATATTTTGTGGGAAGAAAGGACAGGTATTTGGTAGTAGTGTTATTAATAAATTAATCAAATGTTTATAAAATATATATGTATATCATGCATTGCGAACTCATCTCCCAATGCCAGGTTTCGACTTTCAATTGCTTGATAGTGAATTGTCATTTGCAGGGGCGGTTCCTTTCATATAGGAGGGGTAGCTTTGGCTACCAAAAAAAAATATATTCTTCGATCGGTATCTATTCATATTCGGCTACCCCAAATAATAAACATTGAGCTACCCCAAACAAATTCAGTTGTCGAAAATTTAGATAAATAAAAAAGTAAAAATATTACTACTTGATTGATAGATTTATTTATATTGGTTTGATACTTTCGGTCTCAATAACAGTTATAGACAATAGTCTTAAACAAATAAAATGGACAATGGGTTTATTGCAAATAAACTATTAGTTTACATTGGAAAATACATTATTAATCTATTTAATAAACACTCAATTATGGATAAAATTGGTTCTGAAATGCATTTTGTCTAAATTTTCTAATAGCCGTTGTCAATTTTTATCCTTTGTTATTGCTTTAATTTACATTTCAAATAAGTAAAAATTATTGTGATTTTTGTCATGTATAGATTAATATATTGTTTTTTGTTTAATTTTAGTCCTTAATTTTTTGTTATAGAAATTAAATCCAAGACTAAAATCATTTTTGTTGTGAAATTTTAAAAAAATCGAGGCAAAAATTGCATAAATTACCCGTAAGAACTAAACGTTAAAATTATAATCTATGAGACTAAAAACATACTTTATCTTTCAATTTAATATGTTGGTTTTAAATTTTTTTTTTTTTAAAGTTGGCCCCGGCATAAATTTTTTGCTAGCTTCGCCGCTGGTACTCATTTGTACTTTTACCAAAAATAGAATCTACTAATACTATACAATGCATCTGATTGGTATTTAAAATTGTATATAACTGCTATAGCTAAATTCTCTCACAACAATTCAAATGTGATTATATAAAGGATTTAAAGTACAAACCAATATTTTGGGTGTTTATTATATTGCAAGTGTCTGACACTTCAAGTATTTAAAATGTCAAATTTTTCTCATAAATTTCCTAAAGTTAGTTACAACGTTCTCCCGTCGAGTAATTCTAATAAAGGTGATGATGTGTTATGTAATACATCACCACCTCTAATAGAGATATTATACATAAGAGTATTTTGACCGACGTTAGATAATTTGAGGAGAAATTTGCTTTTTCATAAATTTAGGGTTTCATAAATTCCAATTTAAATATGTTCATACTAACTTGCTGTTTGTTGGTTATGTTTTAGAGAGTGTAATTGGATAGAGAACCAACATGGTTTGAAATATATGACAAACTTCATAGACCAAAAGGGAAGCCAGATGAGTGGTTTAATGAAACACAAGCTAAGATAGTTGTATGTATACACACTTTTTTTTTATCTTTCATAAATCTAAATTATATTACTAATAGTAACTCTTTTTTGCAGGAAATGTACCAAACTCAAATGTTTGAGAAACACTCTCAAAGTGGTGAGATTAGTAGTCAACAACCTACCGAAGAAATTGATAATGATATTTATACGGAAATTGTTGGAGGCATTAACAAGAAGGGGCGCATATTTGGATTAGGATCTCAAGCTGTTGTTGTCAAAGAATCTTTGAGACCATCGTCTTCAATTTCTACCGATGTAGCTTCTTCGGAAAAAGTTGCTGCTATGGAGGCTAAAATTGAAGCATTAACCTCTGAACTTGAAAAGAAAAATCTTGAACAAGAAACGCTAAAACAGAAGATGGAGCGCTTGGAGCAAATGATTGGGAATATTATGCCTAATATGAACACTTCAATTCAGCCTGAAGGAGAGGGTGATTATGGTAACAACGAGATAGATGAATTTTAGCATGGTTGCTTTTATTTTGGTATCTTTTGTTAGATCAAACATATCATGGTCTTTTATATTTTAGACAATTTTATGTTGGTAACTAGTAAGTGGATTGACGGTAAACTTATCTTGGTAACTACTAGGTGGATTGATGATAAACATTAGTTTGGTTACCTTTAATATTTTGATGTTATGTGGTGATATTTTGTTTTTATGAGTGTACTTTGTCCCTTCTCCTAACTTGGGTATCAAAATATATTCTTGAGAGTTAGAGTTAAATGTAGCAAACACAATGAATATTGTAAACATTGTTTTAGCCTTGAACAGTGGGAATATTGAGGCAAATATATATAAAAAAAATAAAAAACATTTTAGAGACGGAATTTTAGTTTGTCTCTGTTGAGACGGAATATTAATTAATAGAGACGGAAATTTTAACCTTTATAACAAAAGTTTAGAGACGGTATTTTCCGTCTCCACAGAGACGGATTCTTCTTAACTTTCTGAAAAGCTTGGGTGACGGATTCTATTTGTTAGAGACGGAATTACTCCGTCTCTGGTCAGAGACGGAAATTGAAAATATGTCGCTAAAGTGTTTAGAGACGATAAAAACAACGACAGACCTTGTTCCGTCTCTGATTCTGTCTCTGACACGTATAGAGACAGATTTTTTCCATTTTAGAGACGGATTTTACCCGTTTCTATTCCCAATTTTTCTAGTATTGAAGGAAACGATTAGAAATACCTTAGTTCGATAATACTTGGAACAATGATTGAACAAATTTTACTTACGTTCAATCAAATTGCTAATTAGGGCAGACGACACATAATCGCCCCTAGAGTAGCTAATAATGGCGGTTCTAAGACTATTTGCGGCAGCTGTGTCAACATGACTACTAATTGTAACCAGCTATATAAACAAAATTTGGTCAATAAAAATTAATATATTTGATTTTTAATTTATAACAAATACATCAATTTATGTTGATATATTCTTATTTATATTTTGGAACGGAGAAAGTATGTATCTACTTTCACTGGCATGGTTTCTTTGATCCAGCCACTACTCGTAGCGTATCTCATTTGAGTTTTACATAGTTAGTAAGAAAATGCTAACATGTGCCACTAAGACACAAACTTGTGTAAATTTATTGCTAAAAAGATTAAAAATTAATTCTTTACAATAAATATTTGCTATTGTAAAAACCTTAACATGTGCCCTCAGGACACATGTTAGCATGACCCTTTACTAAAACACCAAATTAATAGTTAGTGAAAAAATTAGATGATTGAAAAACAATAAATAAGGGTATGCTAGTAGAAGAAAAGGTCAAATAATTTGAGGAAAAAAAAAAGTAAAGATGACATCTGTTATAAAACGGTGTACACCCTCCGGTCACTATTATAAGCAAAAATTAACATTTTAGATTCATTCATTAAATGATGTATGTAGTCTATAATAAAGACTACATACATCATTTAATGAATGAACCTAGAATGTTGATTTTTGCTTATAATAGTGACCGGAGGGTGTATATTTTTACGAGGAAATGTTAAAGACGGCTTCTAAATAATTGTTAAAGAAATTAAAATAACAAATGTGTACCTATTTATTTAGACAAAAAATAATTCCACTACCAAAAAAAAAAAAAAGACAAAAAATAATTTATCTTTATTATTTAAAAGGGTCAGTTTTGTATCATTAAAAATGTTTGTTAACTTGCACCGAATTTACTAATTTAAACTCACTTCATTAAAAACGTTTTATAAACATTAAACAACCTAAAATAACACAACATTATAGGTTGGTTCATAAACAAAAACAAAGAAAAATATGCATACAGACATAAATATCCACCTTGCGGATTTCAACCCACTTTGATCAAAATTTTATAAAATTTTCCTTGATTTTATAGCGACTTCAAATAGTGAAAAATGGTTTTACCATCTAAATAAAATGGTGTACACATGTTAATTTACACTTTAATATTTTTATATGAGTGTAAATTAACAGTCTTATATATATATATATATATATATATATATATATATATATATATATATATACTAGCTTGGAAACCCGTGCCAAGCACAGGCTAGAATTACGACTATTTTTTTTTATTTTATACACAATATGTAAATAGAACGCATCGTTATCGTATTTTCGATTGCATATTATATACAAATATCAACGTTTATATAGTTATTTGGATTTTCGTATCGTTAAACAGGAATGATTTAACGGATGTAACGTCGAAACATTAGTATTTAATGATGAAATATTTTACACGGATGACTAAAATTAATCACGGAGACATGAGTTTTTTTTATGTTTTGCATATAATTGGGGGTGTTGGAGTCTCGAGACCTACCACTGCATATACAATTAATTGTCCCTACCCGATGAATTGTCTCTACCAGATGCCCTTATATACGGTTTCTTTCAAATTCCATGATTTATATAGCGGATACCCTTATATATACAAAGTTAATATCGTGCATACACTTGATTCATCTTATAAAATAAATATTCAATCAATGTAGCAAATAAGTATAACAAACAACGACTAAGACACCAACTATCTATCACATTTTTTAACTTAGCATATTATAAAATAACCCATCAACAAAAACACAACAGAAAAGGCTTAAAAAAGGGACTACAAAATTGTCCTCTGCATGCACATAGACATAGGCGCTCCAAAGAAGAAAAAAAAAACGGATATATAACATATTGATAAAAAATGAAGCAGAACATATAGTTGATGATATGGTCACTGAAAGAGTACGACTTACATTAGGAAAAAATGAGAAAGATCAGATGGATACTGACATTATAAATAAAATTAAACAGAGTATGAGAATATTGGAGTTGCTCTATCAGATAATAGAAAAACCGAAGTCTCAGTAAATAAACAACTTAATGTATCAGGCAATGTTAATTTCAGAGCCTAAGAGAAGGTATTGCACCTATTGCAATTGGTCAATGATATTTCAATACCATAAAAATTTCATTAACGTCAGCTTGTGTACATATGAATGATATCACGTCACTTGAGGCACAAAACCATTACCTGAAGGTACATGAGACCAAAAATATTGTTAAAAAGGGATCAAAAATATTACTCCATATAACATATTAGTCCCTATAACAAATTGATTACTCAGCCTGTTCTTTGCACAACAATAAATGTCATTGGATTTTATAAAATGAAATAAGAAGTGTGATCTCAATTGTTAGTTGCAGAATTGTAGTTTATCTACATGACCAATCCATTAATCTTTCTTTACGCAACTATTAGAATGGTTCCAAGTAGCAACAACCAATACATATCCAAATAAAAAAATATATATTACAACGAAGTTTAAAAGAGAAAAAAAAATACTCATACCCATCTGCGTCATCAGGAACGACCGGTTAAACATTCCGAAAAACTTCAAGTTACACAACAATAGTGGTCTCAGTACACACACAATTTTCTTCATCCAGTATAAGCATTTTCAATCCCTTTCTGGAAGTGATTCTCGACACAGCGACATACATTTGTCCATGAGTAAAAACCGGTTTAGAAAGATAGATTCCAACATGAGACAACGAATGACCCTGAATTTTATTTATTGTCATTGCAAAATACAAAGCCAATAAAGTCAGTTCAGGATCACTCGGAACTAAGTTCATTCTAGGAATAATTATATTTCACCAGCATTTTTTTCGGTAATAACAATTGCACCAATAAAGTTCTTCCCAAGATTGTCGACAATCAACCTAGTCTCATTGCACAATTCAATTACTTGGTCAATGTTCATCATCAACATAACTGGACATCCAACTTTAAATCTAAACTTGTGGTTGGAATACCGGAAAACATGATATTGTTTAAGAATTTGGTGGTAAACCATTCGCTTTGTACCTCACTATGCTCGTCTGATTTGCAAACCGAATCAGAACTGGTATATGTCTTTTCGTCTCATGGAACCAATGATAGAAGGAATTTGTTTACATTCTCAACTACGTCCAGTGTGGGAGCAAGTATCCCCCGCTCTTGGAAAAAATCCGAGATGTTCATGTTTTGCAAAAAATTCGGATATACAAAATCAACCAGAGAACACGATGAATCAGAAGAATCTTTTATCAGCAACTCATAAAAAATGGGTACATTAATTTATCCACTCTCGTTAGCGGATCCTATTCCATCTCCAATTGAAAGCATCCAATCGACAAACTTTCTTATCTCATCTTGCTCGGCACGAACGGTTGAAGCCCATAAATACATATTTGTTGTAAATGTGAGAACCTACAGTGACTCCAAAACTTTGATGAGTTGATGGATGAAGCAAGTATATCTTGTATGCATCCTTTTCTTATGACTGGCAAAAAAATTCTTAAACCACCACCTAAAACAACAGAAACACTCCCAAATGGTTTGTCTATATTATCGACACCATCATAAGACATTATATCGCGCATGGTTCGGTCAAACGCCTCAAAACAATAACGATGCATTATCAGTGTATCATCCCATATTATTAATTTTGCTTTTTTGAACATAGCAGTTTTGTCGCTCTCTTTATCAAATCCACAACTTGACACTTTGTACCTCACTATTCTCGTCTGATTTGCAAACCGAATCAGAACTGATATATTCCTTTTCGTCTCCTGGAACCAATGATAGAAGGAATTCGTTTACGTGCTCAACTGCGCCCAGTGTGGGAGAAAGTATCCCCCGCTCTTGGAAAAAATCCAAGATATTCATGCTTTACACATGTTTTTTTCCATTGTTTCTTCTATTGTTATTCTCATGCTTAAAGGATGTGAATCTAAAATTTTCATGGTAATAAAACTCAACTTGCTATAAATTCTCACTACCATTAACATTTATTTTCATTTTAATTTTTTTAATTAATTAATTTCTAAAATATTTCAGGAAATATAAATTTTTACCAAACAAATGGGTAGGAATGTCCTTTCAAGGAATGTAATTTCTAGCCTTGAAACAAACACACCCTTAATTTGTCATAAATTAAATTGAGGCTTTTCAAAGACTACTATCATAATCTACAATTTACAATTTAAAAAAAATTGTTTTTTTTATTATAAATATTTTAGGTGAGTTGCACTCTGGAGGACACATCAAGATCAAGATATGTCTCATGACTTAATGAGCACTTACAAAGTTACTCCCTATCAAAGAGATCCTCACGCTAATAGTAGGGATTGAATCCACGCCTTTAAGGTTGAGTCAACTCATTATTAGCCGAGCCAACCTTGATTAGGAATGTTATTATTAGTATTAATAGCAAAAATAGCGATTCAAAACCTGATATCATATAATGGTATCATTTAAATAACATTTTTTTTCATCTGACCCAATAAATGAGACATTTAATAGAATCGTTTTAATTTAAATGGCCACATCAATGACTCTTAATTTATTTTATCATGATTATATTCAATAACATGAAAAAAATCACAAAAAAAAAGAAAAATATTAAATTATTCAAATTGAAGTATTCGAAATTTAATGATATTTTTTTTTGAAAATTTAGCGATAATTTTTTTAAGTACATGAAATATTCCATTTAAAAAAATAGATGTGAAAGAATAATAAAAACTTAAAATATATCTATTTTTAGTTTATTTAAAAAAAATATTCAATAGTTTTTTTTCTAAGTAACCTCGATTATTTAAATCTTGAGAGCACGTCATTTTTTCTTTGCAATATAATTAATATTTTTTATTTCGTTTAATTAAGGGCCAATTTTCTTGAACTTTCTTATTTTTTGAACTTTCTTTGCAATATAAAAGTTTCTTAATATATTCTTTCATGATTAGTGCAAATTTGGTTGAACTTTCTAATTATTTAGTTGCTTAGTATAAATTTCCATAATTTATGCATATTTGAGTAACCTCTAGTCATCCAAAAGTGACAATTAATGTTTTTAATTACATGTTATTAATCATATTTATCATGTTACCAAATAATAACTTGGCCACATAAATAGAATTTTGCATACGTTTGTTGGCAACAAAAAAAAGTTCATATGTTGATTTAGAGATTCATAAAATTCAATAATATAATTATTAATCCTTGTGAATCCTGCAAAAATAAAAATTTCATTTGCACGTTATTACTAAGCTACACAATAATGATCTTAAGAATAGTTCATAACAAAATAAATCATATTTTCATATCCAGGTTAACTAATATATGGAACAATAGCACAAAAAGTCAAATTTTTCATAGAATGAGTGAAAACGGGAATCAAACGCACATCATAAAAGAATATGCAAAGAGGAATGAGCAAAAATCTAAACTACAATAGAATATAAAATTGGTCGATACAATCAGCTTAAATGTAAAAACGCCAACAATAGACTTATCAAATAAACATTCTTAATTTTTCTCTTGGTACATAAACCTTCTTCAAGTTACATTACATGATTAGATCTATGTGATAACTCGTTAGAACTTGAGTTTCATATGACGATCTTGAGTATTTGGACAACATACATGGAGATGTACAATATATAATGGATTTATATGAGAAATTGAATAAATTTTCAGAATATGGAGCCATATGTTCTCCAATGGAAACTAACATACAAATAAAAAAAAAAAATCAACCTCAATACATTTTTTTTTGGGAGAAATAAAAATACACAATACATTTTTTTTTGAGAGAAATAAAAATACACAATACCATTTTTTATGGGAGAAAGATGAAAATGATGAAAAACAAATTGTATATATATATAGGAAAAAAAAACCATGTATTAATTTACAAATGAGTTATGATCCATTTTGATTGGCTCATGAAAAACAAATGAGTCATGATCCTCTTTTTATTGGTTGATATACAAATAAATGTGTCATAATCAATTTTGATTAGATGATAAGAAAGTATTAAATGAAATGAGAAATATGAAGGTGCCACGTGTACTATCAAAATAAAATAAGGAAAATATATATAATAGATATATATATATATATATATATATATATATATATATATATATATATATATATATATATATATATATATATATATATATGTATATATATATGGGAGCCCCTAATATGGACCCCAATATTAAAGGATCATTGATGGACCTCATAATAATACCTGCCACAACCGGTAACCTCACTAAAAGAAAAAACAAGTTTGAGTTTTCTGTTGGTAGTTTCCTCTTTTAATATTACCTTTTTGTCCTTCTTCCACACACATCTCATATCTGCAATTGAGTTTCTCTTCCAACAAATTGTTTGCTTATACACTGAAGCATGTGGTGATTAGTGTTAAGATAATTATAGTTATCTTAACAATTCGTAACAACTGGATCTTGAGACAATGCAAAATCTGTGAAGTGATTAGTATTTCATACAGTGTAGAAGTTTGAGATGGGAAAGATCGGAACTTGTTTATCTCTCACATTAATTGTTACACGGATCTGATAAGATGTTACTTGGTCATGGTTTGCCCTTAGATATTTGACTTTATTGCTAACCAATTTGAACGAAGACACAAAAAGTCTGTTAAATAGGAATTTGCATGGTGAAAACATTCTTCTTGCACATAATTAGAATGCAAACTAAACTAAATGAATGTGGAAGGAGAAAAACTAATTGTTTTTTTATTTGGTAAAAGAAATTCACAGTGGTTGGTGAATATAGCAGAAAATCCACGACTAATTGCAAAAATGTTTCACAAACTCATAGGGATAGAACTTCATTGTTCTAAAAAAAATGGCACAGACATCAATGAAAATGACATAAGAGAAAAAGTTAAAAAAAAAAAAAAAACTAATAGCTTCACCGAGGAACATATGCTGCATATACATGCTATAGCCGGTCATTTAACGAGGTCCATCATTGGACCCTTATTTTTGGGTCCATATTAGGGGCTCCCATATATATATATATATATATATATATATATATATATATATATATATATATATATATATATATATATATATGCTATACAGTGCGTTTAGGATATCCCTTACGGAAATAAAAATATTGTTTTTGGGAAATGGTAAGAGAATGTAAATTTAACTTCTTCTTTTGTGTGTTAACCATATGATTTTTAGGTGAAAGGCGTCTCGGTAATCCGGTGTTCGATCGAGTTGTAAATAAAGTCTACCTAAGAAATATTTCCACTAAGAATTAAAGTCGGGTTCATCCGAATAATTCGTCATAGAATGAGCTCATCAACCAACCATTTGAATGTTTAAAAGTTGTTATTTTCAATGTGAAATTTATATTTTCTGCTTTCTTAAAAATGTCTAATTAAGAACACTTATTAACAAGACTCGTTTTTATTATATATATTTTTTTGGTACAAGACTCACTTTTATATTTACTCGATAGGTAAAAATTTGAAAGACAACAATTTTGCTGTCAATTATGCATTGTCTAAATAGATAAATATATTTGCCCATCGAGTAAATACTAACCGTGGCTCATATATTTTGGGTTCATTCTTAATATTTAACTTGGGTCTCCAATTTGATTGAGTCGGCTCTCTCTCTCTCTCTCTTTCTCCAATTTGAGAGAGTTTAATTGTTATGCGTTAAGGGTGTAAATTTTTGTAGGCATACATCCAATCAAATCACACTACATGAATTCTTGCTGAGATATTTTAAAAACTATCCTATCAAAGTGGCCATATACATTGATTTGATTGGATGAATACAAATGTGTGTGTGAAGTACAAATACAGTATCAAATACGTATTAGATATCAATACTTTTAGTGTATTTTGGTTTTAATATTGGAAAGGGAAAAATTGATTCTAGAGAAGTATAATTGGTTTTGAAATTTTTGGATGTTTTAAAGTATAATTGATTCTTCTTAAAACTATAATTTGTAGTTGTTGACTTCTATAATTGATGTTAACCTTAAATTTACTCGCCAACTCACTTTTATTTAAATATATTCAAACATAAATCACTTTATGTTCAACTCACTTTTAATTGCAATCAATTATACAAAATTAATTGTCATTAGCGTAAATCCAAATAGACACTAAGAATATTTTCAGAATAAGCATTCTAGAAGTATTTGATAGTTTAAACATTATCATTGGATACCTTTGAGACATTTCATGGATTCTTCTAAAATACATTTAAATATGTATTAGTTTACACCAAAAATTAATTATCATGATAGCCGACATCGAAATATAGGTGGTTAAGGTTTAGGCGAGGAACCTCTTAACTGATGCAATGTTAGGTGAAGGCTAGAACAAACAAGTGAGGGAAAGTTTATGCTATCAAGTCTATTGACTAAGTACATAGATCTTAAGGATCTTATACCGAGTCCAACCTCACTAGAAATGCACAATGATGTTTAAAACTCACACTTCATGCCTATATAACGCTACTAACCACAAAGGGCATTGAGAAAGGAAACATGTTTGTGGGTGAGTTGTGCACTAAATACCTTATCAACGGATCATGTTGTGAAAAAAGAAGTTGCAAGGCAAACGTGCGGCACCACATGAAACCCCTCAACAAGGGAAAAATAATGCAACACCCACCAAATTATGTGTTTTTTTCACCTTCAAAACCTTGGTAATACTTTGAACTCTTCTCAATTCTTATTCACTTCATAGTTGTCATTTCTAGACTATTTCGTCATAACAAAATCAGAGACACTTTTCGACGACAATCGACTAATATTATAGGTTCTAGATACGTTTTTTTACTAATGTGCTACATCACATTATTTCAATAAAGAAACAATAGATTTTGTAAGCATAAGTTGTTTGAAAAAAAAATAAAATGGGAAATGTTAACGAGTACTCCGGGGTACTCTTTAAGACTTTTAAATAGTATATTTTTATTAGAATTATTGTATTTAATTCATTGGAAATCGAAACAATTAACTTTTTTAATGAATAATTTCTTGAATTAGAATGCTTAAAGAGTGTTCCGAAGATACTCGTTACTAAGACCCAAATAAAATAAACCACGTAACACATATGAACTCCAAACATTTATGTCCTCTAAGCCCAACTCTTAATTAATCTAGGACAACCAACTCATTGCCCTTCAATCCCTCAAAAAAAAAAAAAAACTCATTGCCCTTCATGAAAATATACAATCATGCTGTGATAACAACAATGCAACATCATACTCCCTCCGTTCTACAGTTGACTCTGATACATATCAATGCATATTTTTTATCTTTAATATCTTCAATTATCTATTAGAAAAAATTATGAAAATTTAATATTTTAAAAATACTCATCGAGACGTATCCAACAACATCTTACATGATACTGTTTATCTTTGTATATTAGTAGAAAAATACGATTAAAGTATGTTAAGTCAATATCTTACATTGTCAAATAAGTCATCTATTGTGGGACGGAGGGAGTAGTTTTTAACAAGGGTGTTTTTTTATTAAAAAAACAACCAATGAGTTTTATAAATCATTTTTCCAACGATGAATTTTCAAAATACATGTCATATACTATGTACAACAAGAAGACAATGCAAATCCCTCAAAAAAAAAAAAAAGAAGACAATGCAATGGCATTTACTTTCTCATAAATAATGTTATACACCACAATATAATTACAAAAGGGAAAGAAGGAAATAGAACTCTACAACTAAACCCTAAATTGATCACGAACCGAAATGAGAAGGTACTAAGATACACATGTGGCATCGAACCATATTGATTTTGATCGCCAAAAAAGTCATCTCATTGCATGCATGCATTGCCTCCTTAGAACATGTCTTTGTGCCAATATTCGCTTTCATTAGTGGCGCAATAAACATGAAACACATTAAATTGTCAAATTCCATCAAACTTTAATTGATTCTAACACTTCTACGATCTTCATGAATTTTTGTGAACTTGAGAAAGTTTCGACTATCTCATATTCAGTTGTTTAATATTTACTTAACTTTCATTCTCCTAAAAAAAAAATTGACTAACCATAAATTCGAATGTCGGTTCTAGACTAACATCTTTTTTAATTTTAGATGGAGCAAATAGTCACTTTGGTCCCTGACTCTGCACCTCGCTGTCACATAGGTCCATGACTCAGGATTAAATACAAATAAGTCCCTGACTCTGCACTTCCGTTATCACTTTAGTCCCTGACGTTAAAAAAATCTGTTAAGTGATGTGGCGTATATGAGGTGTCACATGGACCAAAGTGAAAGTAGAAAATGGTGACTTTGGTCCTTGAACCAAAAATCAATATCCCCAAATTGAATATCAAATCCCTAAATTTTAAATCCTTAAATGTCATCTAATTATCTTTTTTGTTCAAAATCAATCTTCCATTAAACACCAACCTATTGTTAGGTCCCTAACTGTGCATACTTACTATCAGTTAGGTCTCTGACAATGAATTAGCAAATCCATTAGCATCTATTACTCTTGATTATCGTTATATTCACATGATAATTCATATCTCTACCCCGTAGGTCTGAGCATACAATAATCAAGAGCTCAAGATATATTTAAATGATAATTCATTTCTATTAAATTTCTTTTAACATAATTTCTAACTCAAAATTTGTTCTACTTAGTAGGTACTAGTGCTACATCGAACATAAGTTGTTTATGTTTCCAAGTTTATTATCAAATTTCTCACTTTAATTTTTTCTTTCATGAGAAGCTAAAGCAACTAAAGCATAAGTTTTTTCATGTAACTTAATAGCATGAATATGATATTTGATACTATTGAATCAACACCTTCTTGCATAAATCTGCACAATGTCTTAAACTATGGTAATAATAATCACAACAGGCAAGCATGTGCATTAGTAAATGAATTTATGCATTAGTTATTCAAATCTCTCCACCAAAAATTGGATATTGTTGTTGAAAGACACATCAAAAATCAAGCTATGACTCTAAAATACTTACAGGGATTATAATTAAACACATCATTCATAATTCATTTCTCTATATATGTAATCTTGATGTCATTATATACTAAAGGGAGAAAGAGGTAACAGAACCACAACACTATGGCACTATTATAAAACTCCAAACCTTAGCCCAACATATCATTGCCTCAAGATCAGCTTTCAAGCCAAAAAGGTCCCTAATAGCCAGGGACTTTAGTGAAATTTCGTGTTTACTGTCAGGGACCTAACTGATAGTAAATATGCACAGTCAGAGACCTAACAGTAGGTTGGTGTTTAATGGAAGATTGATTTTGAACAAAAAAAAATAATTAGATGACATTTAAAGATTTAAAATTTAGCGATTTAGAGATTGGATATTCAATTTGGGGATATTGTTTTTTGGTTCAGGTATCAGAGTGACCATTTTCTACTTTCATTTTGGTCCCTGTGACACCTCATATGCGCCACATCATCACTTAACAGATTTTTTTAACGTCAGGGACTAAAGTGATAACAGAAGTGCAAAGTCAGGGACTTATTTGTATTTAATCCTGAGTCAGGAACCTATGTGACATCGAGCTACAGAATCAGGGACTAAAGGGACTATTTGCTCATTTTAGATGTGAAACAAGCCCATATATTTTACGAGTGCTCATGGTGTAATGTTATTTTAAGAGCACTAGTGCCCTAGATGTATATTTGTGGAAAGTGGAATTGGCTGCCATGTCACGTGTCATACACTGGATTGGCGAGGGCAGAAAATACCATTTATGTAAAACTACTAAGGTTTCTTCTACTATCGAAACGTGTCAGTGTGACAGCACGCAAAACTAATCAAGTATCAAATTAATCTAACGAAGGAACAGTGAATTTTAATTCCTTTTGTTGTGTGGAGGGGACCACTGAGCGTGCATGAGCTGTTTCCTTTCCATACCTTTGAAAATGTTAGATCAATTAGATGATGATATAGTTGCACAAATATGTGTGCTTCTTATTAAACCTGCTGCTGTTGTTACCTTTTCTCATGTGCAAGCATCCTTTTATTAGAGACAAAAGGTGCTTACATATAGAGACGGAGGAAGTAATTTCTACTTAAGATTGGTTTTGGGAATAAGATTCTCTGCTGTAACCGCAGGGTGCTGTAATCAATTACAGCCATATGATCACAATTGAATGACCAGGATTGTTTTAACTAAAAAAACACAGTTTCAATCTCAACCGTTTGATCTGAGATGAACAACTGAGATTGGAAACTGTGTATAATTGTGCACACAACCAATCATATTTCAAAGACACATCTTTAAAATGAAACCTGATCCTTCGTTTTGTGCACACAACCAATCATATTTCAAAGACACATCTTTAAAATATTAGTTAAGAAAATAAAAAAAATTATATTAAAAATAATATTTTTCAAACTTTTAAATATTTGATAACATAATATTTGTTTTTTAGTTGAGATAAAATAATAATCATTGGAATATTATACCTAAAAATGTACTCTTTGGAATATTGTCCACCCATATTCCTTTATGGGGGACACATTTTATTCAATGATGACATTGACATTGATAACATATGATAAAATTGAGAGAATTTTTTTGAGAGAACTCTTTTTTTCTCAAGTTTTTTTCTTTCATATTACTTACGTGTTATCAATCTCACCATTAAATTGTTTCATTACTCTCATTTTTATATTGATAGTTTATCTGATCTATTCTATTCAATCGTGAAATTGATAAAACTTGAGAAAATTGAGAGAATCCATTTTTATGTTTAATGATATATGTGGTGAGACCTACATTATCCCTCGATGAATCGGGATAATTGAGAATTTGATTTTGAGACATAAAAGATGGAGATCACACGTTGAAAAGGAACTTGATATAAGTTTGTTGTTTTTGAGATGAAATTGATAATTGATTGTGAGAATAAAGATGAAAAAAGAGGATTTTTCTCTGATATGGTAAATTACCCCCAATTCATCAAGGGGTAATGTAGAAAAAACCAATATAACAAAATATAAAATAAAGTTAAATTGTTTTCATGTAATTAGCTATAACTTGTTTTCATAAACTATCTTAGATGATTTATGGAAAAAAGCTGAAAAGAGCTTATGAACAATGTCATGGCCTATTTTCATATGTTTTTCACAATAGTCTCAAAAGACGTATACCAATTTTTTTTTTTTAAGGAAATACTTATACCAGCTGATAAGCTCAAATAAACCATTTCCAAACAAGTCCTTAAACCCTCAACAAATAATGCTAATAACACATTTACTAATACAATTTTTCATTTAAATGTGGACACACCAACGAGGATTCAAATATTGGTTAACCACGTTGTGAAACTCAATATTTGTCGCGTTCTAATACATTATTTTTACCAAACTATTGTTAGTTAAAATTCAAATAAGTCCCACGATTTTCAAATGGACATCAGTAAATTTGTTGATTTCACATAATATTGATATTACTCGTTTGAATTACTCTCTCCATTTTAGAAAGAGTATCGTTTAAGTATTTTACACACTTTTATTAAACTAATCTTATTATCTATTGATGGGTTTCCCAGCATTAGAAATGTAAAGTAGACATAATATTTTAAAAGTAGTATACATGGTATTAATTAGAGGACACAATTGAAAAAAATTTATAATTTAAATTAAATAATAAAAATGACTTTCATTTTAAACAATTATTTTTTACTAAAATGACACTCATTCTAAAATTAACCAGATATGCATACAATATTGGTCCTCCATTTTTCCAACAATGTTAATATCTTTGTAATCTATTAATTATTTTACAAATTAAATTCTTTAAATCAAATTTATCTCAATAAAAAAATTAATTTATATAATTTTTTTAGGGAAACATTATCACTATATTTTACATGTATTTAATCATGTGTTGTCAAATAAATTAATAAATATATGAGAGATCGTGTAAGTTAATAAAGGAAAACAAAAAAAAAATGAGGTCTCCGTCTTCCATTGGGTGTATTATATGTTGGTTTTAGGTTTTGATGTTGTATCCTGCTTGATTTGTATTGTGTTTTTTTTTTTTTGCATGTGTCGTCGTCTGACCTTTATTCTGAACTTTTTGTATTGGCTCGAGTATTTCTTATACTCATTTTTCTATATTATTTAAGCCATTGTCATTTAAATCATAGGTTTGATAATATTATAAAACAAATAACTACTCTTACAATTCACCACTACTATCTATCTGAATGATAGCATACATTGTGCATACAAGAAACAAATCTAAGATACATTGATGAGACATTTTGCCTAACCCTTATTTTTCTTTTGCATAGTCAGAGGGATTAATTAGTCCCTAACAAGCTACACCTTTGGAGAAATGCGTCTTGTTCTTGTTTCTGGAGGACCAATGAACAATTCAGTTTCCACATCTGAACTTGGACTGCTTTGATCTGCATAAGGTTCAGCTTCAGCTATATTTTCTCTCTGATCCTTTGTTTCTTCCTGTGATGAATAGTTACCATACTGCACACAAATTTGTGTTTCCATTCTATAGTTGAAAGATTTGTATATTTCATGTTTGATATCAAAAGTAAAGTTACAGCTAGCAAAAGTTGAAATAATAACGGAAATAGAGACGATAAAAAAATGAAAAAGGTTTCTAAACAACGAAATTAGAGACACATCTAGCCTTTTTACATTCATAAATTTCCGTCGTCATTTGAACTTTTTCTAGAAGTTTCAAGATTTCTATGAATCTGGATGCTTTGAATGAGCAAATTTAGGGGGGAATTAATTCCAGATAGAAAGTGAATTTACCTTCTCCGTGAGCATGGCATTTTCAGCAACTAGGGTTTTTTCCTGAATTGTATTCAAAATAATTGTCAGAATCTTTTTGATGTAATGCTAGCTGGGAACTTTTTCAATGTGCATTACTTATAAAGCTTTTTTTATTTTCTTGGCATGTATCATGTAACTAAACAGTAAACATAGAAAAATGTTCCCTAAAAAAAAAGTAGAAAAATGTTAGCATTTCAAGTCATAATTGTATAGTAGTCTGAATTCGACCACAAATCTTATAACAAATTGATACACTGTAATGCAATTGATTTTGGGATTTGAATTATATTTACTGAGAAAGATGCAATCACAATTGTGGCTGCTATTCTCTTCAATATCAACGATCGCAACCTTAATCGTGACTGCTATTTAAAACCCTAATAAAGTGATCCTAATTGATAACAAACATTTTTTGTTCAAAGAAACTTACCTTTTCCTTTAGCTGCTCAATTTGTTCCCTGAAAACCTGAGTCTGAATAATAGAAATTTCAGATTTAATATTATCCGTAAAATTTAAAGGGTTAATTATGTTTCTTGTCCCTATAAAATAGCGACCTTGTAAGTTTAGTCCCTACTTAATTTTAATAGCATTTTTAGTCCCTATAAAAAAAAATTTACTTATAATTTTAGTCCCTGCTAAAACAAAGTTTGATTAATTATCCTTAAACTCTTAAATTTTTGAACGATTTTTTTAAGACAAGATTAGAACACTATGAAAGGTTCGTTTACTAAAATTTAGAATTTTCTGACATGAAATGAATTAAATATGAATTTTTTAAAACGACAAAAGTTAAAGATAAAAAGTAATAAAATTTGGATGTAGAAATCAAATTTTGCGATAATTTTTTGCGGACGAACTTTTAGTAATGTTCTAAACATGTCTGCAAAAAATTGTTCAAAAATTTAAGAGTTTAAGCATAAATTAAACAAATTTGAATTGAGTAGGGACTAATACTCAGTGCAGAAAAACAAAATTAGGGACTAAAAATGCTATTAAAATTAAGTAGGGACTAAACTTACAAGGTCGCTATTTTATAGGGACTAGAAACATAATTAACCCAAATTTAAAATTATATAGGCTTGTTGATTTATCAGGCTAACCTTTTTTGCGCGAATTTTGCTTATACTTCTCTCCAACTGTTGTTCTATCTTTTGTAGTTCATCAATGGAACAAGACCCTAGACCTTCTCCTAAGAGTTTCCTGAGGGTATGAAATTACAAATGCAACATAGTCTGTTCTAAGTTAGGAAAGTTAAAACTTAAATGTAAATAAATTTGTCAACAATGAATAGAAATTCAAAATATTTAACCGTTTTGAAGTCTCAAGAAGGTCAATCTCTTTCATCATGTTTTCTGCTTCTTCCTTCAATTGCTGTAATATATAAGGCAATTTCATTCAAATTTTGAAGTCTCTTAAGTTGAAATGCAGTGTCTAAATAAGTAAGTGGCTCAGAAACCAAGAGAGAATCCACTCTCTAATTCTCAAATGAGAAAACTCAAGTTTTGTATATTTCAAATTGTGAGAATACATGAAGGAAATGGCCTTATTTATAGCAAGCTTAGAGGCCATGGTAGTTGAAATAGTAATGGAAACACAATCTAGTAAAAATAGAAAATGTCAAAGATGGTGGCATGTTGGCCTTATTGTCAATAGTAGGGTGGTGGAATAGGGTGCTAGCATGATAGGGTGGTGGCTGCAAGGTTCAAGCTGTCATAATGTCATGCTCTGTATCATCCTCCCCGGGTTGAACAGAACTCGCCCTCGAGTTTATATCTTGTTTGTCATCCAGATATTATGAAAGGTCGGCAACATTGAAGGTTGCTGAGACACCATAGGTTCCTGGCAATTCTACCTTGTAAGCATTGTCATTGATTTTTTGTACTATTTTGAAAGGACCATCAGCTCTTGGTGACAACTTGGCATTTGGTTGTTTTGGAAATCGTTCTTTACGCAAATGTATCCATACCAAATCTCCAACTTTAAAGATTTGTTGCCTTCTGTGCTTTTCATGATTTGTTTTGTATCTTGAATTTTGCTTGATTATCCGTTGTCGAACCTGTTCATGTAGTTTCTTGATCTCTTTTGCTCTGCTTTCTGCATCTTCACTATACTGATGTTTATCTGATGATGGAGTCAAGTCTAACGGACTGTGTGGTCGAGTTCCATATGCCACTTTAAAAGGACATTTTTCAGTAGCTTGATTAGTTGAATTATTGTATGCAAATTCAACTTGTGCCAAGATGAGATCCCACTGTTTTAGATTTTTACCGACAAAGCTCCGAAGTAGGTTTCCCAAAATCCTGTTAACAGCTTTAGTTTGTCCATCTGTCTGGGGATGACTAGCAATACTGAACTGTAGTTTAGTACCCATCTTCCTCCATAAGGTTCTCCAAAAATGACTTAAGAATTTAACATCCCTATCAGAAGTGATGGTTTTTGGAATTCCATGAAGACGAACAATTTCCTTGAAGTATAAGTCAGCTACTTGAACGACATCATTAGTCTTTTGGCATGGGATGAAATGAGCCATCTTTGAAAATCTATCCACAACTACCATCACATAATCCTTCTGGCGTTGAGTCCGAGGTAATCCAAGGACAAAGTCCATGCTAACATCTTCCCAAGGTGCTTCTGGAACAGGGAGCGGCATATAAAAACCAGTGTTTTGGCTTTTGGCCTTGGCCAAATGGCAGACTCGACATCTTTGAATATGTTTGTAGACATCTCTTTCAAGTCTTGGCCAATAGAAATTTTCTTTCACTAAAGCAACAGTTTTATCTCGTCCAAAATGACCTGCTAATCCTCCATCATGGGCTTCCCAAATAATGGCTTCTCGTAGAGAGCACCGAGGAATACATAAGGTTTTTCCTTTGAACAAAAATCCCTCATGCCTGTAGTAGTCCTGAGAGGATTGTGAATCAGTGGCATTCCAAAACTTTTGAAAATCTGGATCATCTTTGTATAACTCCTTGACTGTCTCAAATCCAATTACTTTCATTTGCATAGTGGCAAGTAGGGTATGACGCCTGCTAAGAGCATCTGCAACAACATTTTGAACTCCCGCCTTATGTTTAAGTAAGAAAGGATAAGCTTGTAAAAACTCACTCCAAGTGGCATGTCTGCGATTGATCTTTTGTTGAGAATTCAAATGCTTGAGGGCTTCATGATCAGAACAAAGAATAAATTCTTTATTCAACAAGTAATGACTCCAATGTTGCAAGGCTCGGACAATGGCATAAAATTCTTTATCATAGGTTGAGTATCTAAGTTTACCATTGTTGAGCTTTTCAATAAAGAAGGCTATAGGATGACCTTCTTGACATAGAACTGCGCCAATTCCTGAATTGGAAGCGTCACAACTTACTTCGAACACCTGGTCAAAGTTGGGAAGGGCTAGCACTGGTGTTTCAGTCAAAAGTTGTTTTAGGTTGTCAAAACTTTTTTGTGCTTGCTCGGTCCATTGGAATTGATCTCCCTTTATGCAATCTGTAAGCGGGGCTGCAACAGAGCTAAAATTCTTGATGAACCTTCTATAAAATGAAGCTAATCCATGGAAACTTCTCACATCATGAATTGACTTTGGAATAGGCCAACTATTGATGGCTTCAACCTTGCTGGGGTCAACTCGAATACCTTCAGTAGTGATTATGTAACCCAGAAAAGTAACCTCATTGGTTAGGAAGGATCATTTCTTCAAATTTGCATAGAGTTTTTGTTCGCGCAGAGTTTGTAGTACTTGTCGAAGCTGCTCTAAGTGTTCCTCTTTGTGTTTGCTGTAGATTAAGATATCGTCAAAGTAGACCACTACAAATTTGCCAATGAATGGTCGAAGTACTTGATTCATTAGACGCATGAAGGTACTTGGAGCATTAGATAACCCAAAAGGCATCACTGTCCATTCATATAAGCTATCTCTGGTTTTAAATGCAGTCTTCCATTCATCTTCTGGCCTAAGCCTGATTTGATGGTATCCACTTCGAAGATCGATCTTTGAAAATATGGTGGCACCATGCAACTGATCTAATAAATCATCAAGTCTAGGTATCGGAAATCGATACTTGATGGTAATCTTGTTGACAGCTCGACTATCAACACACATTCTCCAGCTTCCATCCTTTTTGGGTACTAAAATTGCAGGAACAGCACAAGGGCTAACACTTTCCTGTAGTAGTCCTTTCTTCAGCAATTCTTCAACTTGACGTGTGATTTCAGCATGCTCTTGTGGACTCATTCTATAAGCTGGTCTATTAGGAATGACAGCTCCAGGAATAAAGTTAATAGCATGTTGAATGTCTCACATCGGCGGCAATCCTTGTGGAATATCTTCTGGTACAACATCTGGGAATTCACTGAGCATTTGTTCAATTTCTACTCGAAGGACAGTTTCTGCATTTTCCTCGAACATTAGAATAAAGCTCATGGTTTGGACTTCATCCATAGCTTCTTTGAACTGAGTCTTAGTGATTAAAGACACTAATGGCTTGGACTCATTTTTGTTTTTATCAAGTCCACTCGGTGGTAATGGAGTCAACTTGATTTTTACTCCATCTTTTACAAAGGAGTAGGTGTTGGCATAACAATCATGATGGGCACGACGATCGTATTACTAGGGTCTTCCAAGGAGAAGATGACATGCATCCATTGGAACGACATCACACCAAACTTGATCTTGATACTTCTGACCAATGGAAAAAATTCACAAGGCAACGCTTCGTAACCTTCACTTCACTACCTTTGTTGAGCCATTGTAGTTTGTAAGGATGAGGATGACTTTGTGTTGGCATCTCTAACTTCTCTACCATGTAGTTTGACACCACATTTTCACAACTACCACTGTCTATTATAACATCACAAACTTTTCCAGCAGTGGTGCAACGAGTATGGAAAATGTTTTTCCTCAACCAATGCTCTTCTTGAGCTGACATCGCGTGTAGGCTTCGTCTGATCACCAGAGACTCGCCATGATCAGCAACAATGAGCTCTTCATCATAAATTGGCTCTAACTCTTCTTCTTTTTCAGGTTCATCTCAGTTTGTTTCCTCATCAACTTCTTCATAAGCTTCTCCTTTGATGATGGTGATGGTTCTTCATGTTGGACAATTTGAAGCTATATGTCCAAAACCTTGACATTTGAAACACTTGGTAGCTTTGAGTTTATTTTCTGTAAAGGAGAAGGTTTTGTAGAAGTACTAGGCTGATCGTTGTCTGTTTTACGGGGATAAGAAGAATTCTCAGTGGAGGAAAAGTTCCTATAAGAATGCTTCTTGGGTAAATGTTTCTCCACTCGCATGGCCAAACGAACAACATCGTCTAATGACCAATATTGCTGGAGCTGAACTGGATGAACAACGTTAGTGTTTAATCCACCAAGGTAACGAGCTATTGTCTACTCCTCCCTTTCATGAATGTCGCACTTCATCATTAACTTCTCAAATTCTCTAGTGTATTCTTCTACAGACAAGTTTTTCTGACGAAGGTTTTGTAGTTGAATAAAACTATCATGATAATAATGAGAAGGCAAGAACTTTTTGCTTAGTTCTCGACGCATCTTTTCCCAAGTCTTGATCTTGCTTTTTCCTTCACGGGCTCGCTTCGTTTTAGATTTTCCCACCAAATGGAAGCATGCTTCTTCAATTTGACAGCAATGATCTTGACTTTCTTTTCTTCAAGTTATACTCAAAGACTCGTTCAACAGTTTGGAGCCAATCAACGAACTCATCTGGATGTAGCTTTCCTTCAAAATCAGGAATATCTACCTTGATGTCGTTGTCTCTGAATGATTGTCTTTGTGGACGACGACTTCTTAATGATGATGATTCGCTACTTGATTCATCAACGTCTGATTGCATGTGTTGAGCTTCCAATTGTGCTTGTTGTGCATTTACAGTTTCTTGTAACTGTTGGATTTGTCTTCTCATTTCTTCCATTTGAATATCTCTAAGTGTTTGGTCGTTTTTTCTTGGAGGCATTTTTTTTTAACGGCAAAATGAGTAAAAGTACTAAAAAAATAGAATATTTTTTTTTCTGATGTGGAAGATCAGATTAAACTGCAACCACAGAGCATAATAGGAATTGTCTATTATAATAGCACTAAAAAGGAAGGATTTCCTGAAAAATCACAATTTTTGAACAAGGGTAAAACTGTAATTCCAGAAAGAATAGGGGCAAATTTGCAAGTTCACAAAGTACAGGGGTAGTTCTGCAATTTTTGAAAGTTGAGGGGCAATTTTGAAATTTTTTGAAAGTTGAGGGGCAATTTTGTAATTTCAGAAAGTGTTGAGCCAAATCTGCAATTTCGGAAACGTTTTGGGGCAAATTTGTAATTTCTGAAAATTTGGGTGACTGGGTGATGACGTGGCACATGGGGTGACACGTGGCAACGATGTGGTGGTTGACTTGTCGATGACTGGACATGCCAAGGGTGATGTGTCAGGTTGACACGTGGCGGTAAGTGATTAGCTGGAAGTGACACGTGGCAGCTGAGGTGGCTGCTGACTGGTCGTCTTCAACCTCTGACTTCCGGCAACTGTGGTTTATGGCGGCGGGTGTATCAGTAAGCTACTAATTAGTAATTTCATTATTAATTAGTTGAGGGGCTTACTAATTAGTAGCTTACTAATTTGGTCCGGCGAGAACTCCGGTGAGGCGTTTGGCGGCTCGTGGAGGCTCCGTTGGTGACAAAAACCTCCAGGCCAAGGTTTTTCGGCCTTCCGAACGCAATGGAGGCGTTAGTTTTGCGAAAAAATGGCCGCAAAGTAGAGTTTCGAGGGTGGCAGCTCTTAAACTCTACGAACACCCTTAGAAAACTCAAACTTTCCGTTGATTTTTTCACTCAAACTCAACTCCGGATTTGAAACCTTGCTCTGATGCCAAAATGGATCAGAAACCAAGAGAGAATCCACTCTCTAACTCTCAAATGAGAAAACTCAAGTTTTGTATATTTCAAATTGTGAGAATACATGAAGGAAATGACCTTATTTATAACAATCCTAAAGGCCATGGTAGTTGAAATAGTAATGAAAACACAATCTAGTAAAAATAGAAAATGTCAAACATGGTGGCTTGTTGGCCTTATTGTCAATAGTAGGGTGGTGGAATAGGGTGCTAGCATGATAGGGTGGTGGCTGCAAGGTTCAAGCTGTCATAATGTCATGCTCTGTATCAGTAAGCTACTAATTAGTAAGCATACTAATTGAACTCCAAATTACATAGGAAATGTTTCAAATATGAGGGCATGTATTTCAGGCATTGATTATTAGGGTTATTTATCCTTTTCTTTTATGCAAATCTTACTTTGGTGTATTTAAACTTGCTCTCTCTTTTCTCCTTTCTTTTTACAAACAAAAAAAAAATCTTACTTCCACCATTTTCATAGAAATCTTTGAAAAAAAAAATATCTAAAATAAATTAATTAGAGTGACAATTTAATAATTATAAATGAAAATAAGAAATTACAAACACAAACTATTTTATGTCATTATGAGGGCAAAGCAAATCCTTTCATGTAATTGGATCCTCTACAATTGCAGTATGGTGTTGCATCTGTAGAGACTATTAAATAATTTTTCTCACAAAATTGGGAAGTTTCTGCTGTTGCAGCATCATACTGCACCTGTATAGGTTCAAATCGCTCCCTAACAAATGAGCTGATTAGAGAGCTTCAACTTCGACAAGTCTTTTGCATTTTTTTTGGGGTACAATCTTTTGCATCTTTATTTATTAATAGCAAATTAATATATATAAAATAAAAGGAGTCACAGACACAGATACCAAAGAACTGAAAAACCCCTACACACCTGCGAAATACCAAAGAATAAACTGCCCAACACTAAGGCTAGCCTAGAAACCCGCCTACAAAGAGCTCAGACACAATGGAAGATTGACAAAGCTTACTACCCCAAAAGTGTGGCCCATCCATCAAAGATACTGACCCAAGACCCCGCTTAAATGCACCGATGCAAGACCCTTACTCAAGAACCTACCGGTCCCAACAGAGGATTGGTTCCACCTGCCACTCATAATGGAAACAAGAGTGACCAGAGTCCTCTCAAAAACCCAGTACCCAGAGGTGAAGTGGATTTTTGCAATCAGTTACTCAACATCAAATGACCTGTTAGAAGCGACCCCACAGGTAACAAATAGGTGACTAACCGATTTTGGCTCCTCTCCACAAAAAGTGCATAAGGAAGCAGCCCGATTGATCAAAACCCGACACTGAAGCAGGTTCACTCTATTTGGGATCCTATCAAGAATGAGTTGTCATGAGAAAACTTGAACCTTGGATGGATCCCGATATTCCAGACTAGAGAAAGAATATTTGAAAGGTCTGCAAGTCTTTTGAATCTTTTTATTATTGCAAATGTTACAAACATATAGTATAAGAACTAGTAGTGGATTATTTAGTAATGTGGGACAAGAGGAGACACATTAGTAATTAACTTATCATTTCATCTCAAAGGTGTGAATACAATTGCATATGTTTCTAGAAGTAGAATCGAGGTGTTGGTTAGCTCAATTGGTTTAACCTTAAGGTTAAGAAGTTAAAGGTCCTACGTTCGAATCCGGACGAATGAGTAAATATTAATATAACAATTAATAAATAACAATTATCATTAAAAAAAACCTAGAAGTAGAATACAATTTCATTTCAATATTATTTGTCTATTTATAGGTGCTAGAACATGTTCCCTAGAAGGTGAATAATCTAGACTTTTGTTTGTCTTTTCTACTCCCTCCATTTCTTTTTTTTTTCTTTTTTAATTTTTAGGTGATTGCACAAGTATTAAGGAATCATTTAAGTATAGAAATAGTTGTAAGGTTTAGACTAAAATGCCTTTATTTATGTTTTTTGTCTACTGTCCAATCTCCTTAATTATCAACACTCACCACACAAATTGAAACTTCAATTGCATAGGGTAAAATTGGATAAAAAATATTAAAAATCCTAAAACATC
The DNA here is from genome assembly GCF_051527215.1 of Medicago sativa. Classification (NCBI taxonomy): domain Eukaryota; kingdom Viridiplantae; phylum Streptophyta; class Magnoliopsida; order Fabales; family Fabaceae; genus Medicago; species Medicago sativa. The sequence continues at coordinate 27,353,948 of NC_140756.1, read as the reverse complement.
AAATATTTTGAAATAAAGTTGAAGTCCTAGAACATCAAAAGAAAAGAAATGGAGGAGGTATGTTATATGATTATAGATATTTGTAGATTACAACTTAACCAAGACAATAATAGAACAATCTAGAAATATTTAAGAGAAACACATACTTTTTAGCAACTAAAAAATTAAACAATTAAAAAAGTACTATTTAATTTCTGGATGATGAATAGGAAGACAGCAATTTTTTTTTGAGAGGAGGAAGACACAATAATAAGAGGTATATGAAATAAACCTGAGTATTTTCAACTGATTCAGATGGTGTTGGAGTGCTATTAATCCTGGTATGATTGCGGTATCGTTCAATCGTTTCTGGAATGCTGTAACATTAAAGCCAATGTGACTATTATTAATTCAGAGTCCAAGTATTACGAAAATATATAAGGTACTTGCTAAATAGTTTTAAAAAAATGAGAAAACACACAAGGGTACATGTGAAAAAATGAAAATTGGAATTAGTTAAACATATATTTTTGTAGTAAAAATGAAATATCAATAGGATAAGTAAAATGAAGAGAAAATAGATAAGACAGATATTTTTCTGTAATTTAGAAAAGAAATATTAATGCCCTAATTTTATTTTATTTTTCGAGAGATTATATTATAGAGAGTAAGGTATTCGTTTTTCAATTTGCATCTAAAGGATACTATAATACTATCTACTATAATTAGGGTTTTTCTATCTGTATTATTATACAATCAGTTATTAAATTAGTAATTCTGTCAAGAATTGTGAGTTTGGTAGGAAAGTGGATATAAAGTTATTGTTAGAAAATTAGGAGTCTTTGGTGTAAATTTCTGGAAGAAAAATAAGGTGATGATATTTGTAACAGTCCAGATTTTTTTAATTGAGGAATTAAATTTTTTTTTCTGTGTCTTATCTATTGGGAGGTGTAAGGGCTTGGAGGCTTATTGAATAAAGGAAATGTGCCCTTAGTGTCATTTTGGAAGGGTGTTTAAATTGGCTACTCTTCATTGAAAGATTTCTTTCCTCGACTGCATATGAATATTTGTGAAAATAAAGACTGTTTTGATTGCAGAAGGAAGAAGCTTTAGGTTTGCCTGTTTGTTTGGAGGAGGAAGCTTTTGGTGTAGAAAGAAAATAGTTTGGTTGAACTAAATAATTTATGCAATCTTTGTCTTAATCACTATGAGGATATATTGCTTTGTTTTAAAAAGGTAAAAAATTATTTACAACTGGACTTGAAGGAAATGGTTGTTAACGTGTTGTCCAAGAGTTTAGCTTTTAGGTCACAACTTTTATATGATCCGAAAGATGATTTCGCGCCTCTTTTTGGAGTTCAAATGTGAGTTGTCAATTTTACGTCAATTATGAATGAGTTAAATGAATGATATATAAGAGAGAGATGAATCTTAAATTCAATGTCCTAAGGTTTTGGTGGAGATGTGATTTTAAGTCCTCTTGGTGTTCCTGATCATTTGTCTCTTATTGCTCCTGCTCCTCCGTAATTTCCAACAAGAAGTATTAGAGTCTAGTTTGACTTGATAAAGGAGAAAGACTGGATCCATATGTAATGGATCAAAGTAAAGTGATGTGGGAGACTCACTTGAGACAGATCATTGAGTACAAGTGTGAGTAGTTACTCCCTCATCAAGCATGAATGCATTAAACGAATGATATATAAAAGATATGATTATTCATATACTCAATGTCTTTTTAGTGTAGATATGGTCCAATCTCTCCATTATCTTGATCGTTTAGTCTTTTGTTGCTTTGGCTCCTCCAAACAACCCTAAAACTTTTTGACATTGCAATTTTTCTTTCGGGAATTTATTTGGTTTGTTGCATTTGTTGGGTGTTTTTATATCCATTTATGTCTTCTATATTAGAAGTTTTATTCCCTTGTTTATGGGTCTAAGTAGAACATTTGTGGGTAATGACTAATGTCATTGTTTGGTCTATTTGGGAGTGTTTACTTCATTGTAAAGCATAAATATTTTTAAATGGATAAATATTATTTATAAATTTTTAAGACTGAATTCTGGTTGGTCTAAAAATATATAAATAAATAAATAAATAAAAAAGAAGTATACTGGGATAATGACTTTTGAATAAATTTACTTTATAAAACCAATTAAAACCTATTGAAATAAAAAATAGAAAAAAATAATAAACTCACATCGACAGAGACTAGTTGACATTTTAAGAGGAATTTGGACTAATTTTGTACCACAAAAGGTCTAAATATTCTCGTGACAATTAATTCTTGGAAGGCTTTCTATTCTCGAAAACATAACTAGAAGGGGAGTGTTAACGAATGGAGCAATTGTGAGTTTTGTTCGGACCAACTTGAGGTAGATGACCATTAGTTTTGTAGATGTAGTTTTTGTCGGAAGGGTTTGGTATTCGATTTTCAAGTGGATTAGGAAGGGAATGATTCTACCCAGAAATGTGGTCTCTCTTTTTGACTATTTTTCAACCTTCTCTCGAACTAAAAAACATCATAAAAGGTTACCTCTTATTTGGCGTGCTACAAAAGTTAACTTGTTTACTAAAGAGAAAATTCACATAAAAGTTAACTTGTTTTTGTGACCTATATTCGTAACTTGTGAAAGTAAAAGTTAACTCAAGAGTTTGACAACCTACAACAAATTGATATGTTGATTAAATGAGTAGAAATGCACTAAAGTTAGAACACATAATGGTGTGCAAGATAATAGAATTTATTTTGTACAATCAATGGATGGCCGATTATTATTAAATTTTTTTAGGGCACTAAAGTTAGAACAAATAATTTTTTTTAGGGCCGATTACATATACAGTATATATTTCCGTATGAATTCTTACATGTAATGTATATTCCAAAGATCAACTAATGGATTAGGAATTCTTACATGTATAATTGAGTTCATTCTTTGGTTGTTCCTTTCTCCTCTCTCTATTTTGGCATTTGGGGTTTTTTAGTTTTTTGTGGCTTGTCAATTGTCATCTTGTGTTTGGTTTGAAATTTAACATTATCGAATTAGTTTGGCATTCTTCGTTGTATGATTGTTTGACATTCTCCAAAAGATATATCTTTGAATTTGATTATACATGTCATGTGTTATATTTTTCTTTTAAAGGGTACATTTGTAACAAGCTTAAATTGATCAATTCTAAACTCCACTTGAACCTTGCTCTCTGATTATACATGTCATGTGTTATATTTTTCTTTTAAAGGGTATATTTGTTACAAGCTTAAATTGATCAATTCTAAACTCCACTTGAACCTTGCTCTCTCCATCCTTGAACTACTCTTCAAGACAAAACTGATCAAGTCCAAGCCTCGTTTGAACCTTGATCTAGACATCGACCTCCACTTGCATCAAACCACATTTGATAGTCCCACAAGTATCTAAGTTTGATCATTCTTCTTGTATCCAATTATACTATGTAGTCCTACAAGCTTTCATATTTAGCTCTTCAGCCCTCGCAATGCCTTTTCCCATCTCGAATTAATATTTTGTGCCTAACTACCTTAGGAAATTGTCAAAATCAGGATCCCACTAAAGATCGTTGGGGTATAGAAAAAGTGTAAATCGTAGAATCATAACAAAGATTGTAAGATTCCATGTAATAGACAAGATCCCACATAGTAGACAAGATTATACAAAAAACTAAGAAAATTATGTTGGATTAATTATTTAATTAATCAATTATGGATTGACAATAATCAATTATTATAAGTCGGTGTCATAATATAAATTATGGTCTATTGTGTTAAGCACTAATTATATGATGAATTTGAGTGATTGGGCTTTTGTAACTAAATGGACCGTGATGGGTTGGACCATTTAGATAAGCCCAATGAGAGGTCCCTGCCCTCAGCCGTTTAGCTATTTAAACGTCATCCCATTAGACGGTTAATTATTCTGAATGTCATGGTGAAAACCTAGAGCTAGACGGAATGAGGGTAGTTACCCCTCTCATAGTTGTCAGCGTTGTCTACGGTTATCCTCATCAACCTAATTCAAAGGTACACAATCTCTTGTTCTTTCTTTGTTATTGATGATATGCTATAATTTGTATCTAGTGATCTATGGTTAAACACTAAAATTTTTATCAATTGGTATCAGAGCCAATTAGATACTTTTATAGCTATTGCTGTTAATCGATTGATTTTAATATTCCATAACCGCAATCGATCGTATTTTACCCAAAAATAAATTTGTTGATCGGTGATGCACTGTTAATGGATTAGAAACATGTATTATGCACGTTAAATCACTGACTGAATTATATATAATATTCTTCATTGAATACATGAATCGTATTTATTGTGTGCCTATCATGATTTGTTAAAATCACATCTTGTATCCATGTCATATGCTACTTTACAAATTTGAAACCGTAATATACAAATTCAACTATGAATCTGTGATATGGATGATCATCAAAATTGATAAGTGTCTTCTTCTAATCTCCCAATCGCGGTGAATTCCGTTGCGTGTTACAAAGCCGGAATAGAGAGAAACCGTCAGGTCCATTCTCGGGCTTCCGACCTGTTTTAAGATAAACCGACCCAAATATTTTAACCAGACGTGTGTTAGCGCGTGCCATTTTCTAAAGTTCCAAACTTTATTTGCTTTAAATGCCAAATAAATGTTGTTTACTATTCTTATAATTTTGGCACATTTATTTGACACTTATAAATATTTTTTATATGTTATTATTTGGGGGATAATTAAATTATATTCTCATTTTTTTTTTTTGTGTGTGAAAATTATATGAATATTCCTTACTCTTGTTTGATATTTATGAGAAATCTCAGTCTCAAACTTGAGATTGATGTGTCAATGAGGAATTTTACATCCCTAATTAACTAGTAAATATTATATTATATTATTTTGGGATATAAATATAATTTATCTTGTGCCCAAAATATTCAGAAGATTTGATTTATTTTATACCCTTAAAATTTGGGATTTAAATTACTTTTGTTTTTTTTTTTTATGTAAATTGATATGAGAATCATATGTTCTTTTAAATCATGCATTCTTTAGATTTGAGTCTAAAATATAACACTTATGTAAATTATTCTTTTAAAGTGTTAGTATTGTGAAGAATCTTTAGACTCAATATTATATTCTTGTCTCAAATATCTTGTATAAACTAATATATTTTTTGAGAATTGTTGATATTGTATTTTTTGATGCATGAATTTCAAAATTTTGTCAAATCTTGAAAAGATCATATATCGATTAAATTGAGAATAATTTATTTCAAATCATGTATTCTCAATATTTGAGCTTAAACTGTTTTTGAAAATTCTCTCTTATATTTACTATTGTGAATTTATAGAAGGCTTAATTTTGTTAATTTTAATGCCAATTATAATTAATTTATATTTTACGTTTTTAAATATTCTTGGCATTATAAATATTCTAATGTAAGATATTGTTGAATTCATATTGTCTTAGCATAAAGATCCAAAGTTCACTAATTGATCATTCTTTTGGCGACATATTTAAACCAAGACACTTGTCTTTGATTCTTGTCACAAATTGTTTTGAAGGGTCCTCGTAATATTTTGTTTTCAAAATGAGTATAGTGAGTTGTATATATATGTCATTTATATTAATTGAATATAATATTGACATATTTCTCTTTAATATACATTATGCTTTCTGCTATACTCTCTAATCTAGACCCGTAATTTATTACTCTAAATTTTGTGATAAATACTATTAGTGTGTCTTGTCGCAATTAAGTATTTGGATCACAATTATGTTAAACTATGTATTTTTGTATATAGTAGTAATGCATTATTGCATTTTTTATGCTAAAATTATAATGATGAATTAAAATTTGTAAGCCTCTCTGTTGTTTATCTGTTAACTATTATCAAAACAACTTATGAAAAATGGAGGCAATTTTTGAAATATGTATCATCCTTACATCTGAATTCTTATATAAATCATATTGATTTATAATTAGAGTCTCACATATGCTTATTTATAATTGCTTATTCTCTATTTATGAATATTTTTGAGATGACTATATTATAAGATATTCTCGTTAAGTCATCAAAATTCAGTGGCTCTAAGTATAAGGATGAATGTCACACTCTGCGAGGTAAGTTCTTATTTAATTATTTTATCCTCTTGTGACTTATTGCTTATTATTGCACATATGAAGAAATTTAGTTCTTCTTCTCTTTTGTTGTGCAATTATGATATCCTATATAGAAGTGAAATTCTTTTTCGGAATATTCTAAACAGAACTCTGTCGTTATATACTATTTTCTTACTATAATGCTCCATTTTGTATTTGTGTTTTTTCTAATTTATAGTGGGAGTATTGAAAAATTTTATTCAAGAGTTCTTTTCTGGATAAATTAGAAAACTATTTGACACACTTCTATTCCAAATAACAACTTTTGTTATTATACTACTTCATATAAAAGAAATTCTAAAGTCATATTTATGATGTGCTAATTTAAAATATTGTTAAGCACATTTTTCTATCATTTGAATATGACCGAAGTTGAGTAAATTTAAGTATAATTGTTTATGCATGATATTATTGTATCATATTCTCTTAAGCATAAACATTATTTATTTGTATAATTATAATCTCACCTATCGTGGGTACAATTATGCAAATTTTGTTAAATAGATTAACATTATATTCGTAACAGTCATACCCTATCGGTGTGTTGTTATTAATATAATTGTTATTATTCAATGTACCTAAAATGTTTATACTTATGTCAATTATAATTAGAATACTCAATCAATGTTTAAATTTTGTAAGACATAAGAATGGTACATTGCGATGATATAGTTCTTACTTATTATCGTTAAGATCCTTGAATGAGATTAATATAAGTAAGTTACTTTGTTAAAAGACATGTAGAAAATTGTATAAATTTTGCAATCCAATATTATTACATTTTGAATTAAATTTCTACCTAAATGTGTTTTATATATATATATATATAAATATATCGGATTGCTACTATCCCTTTGTTATGTGAGTGACGGACATACCCTATCGGTGTGACGTTACTTAACATATCATTTTGTGATAGAGAAATAGTTGAATATTTTATTTAAAATATCTTTCAAACCTTTTTAATTCAACTATCATTGTCTATTCTCTATCAAGTGGGAGAATCATTGCTATGTATTCTGTAACGTGATGGACATACCCTATCGGTATGACATTACTTAACATAAGTGAGAAAAATTCTACATGTCAACTAACTATATCTCATAAACAAATATATTTATTTGTTTTCATATTTTAGATATGAAATAGAGACCTATATTGAGGATATTAATTATGTTATTGCTATTCTTTAATACTTATGGAAGCTTATGACTATTTTCTCTTATATCCTCAATAATAATAAAATATAAGTCTTGTGTATTTCCGCTGCTTGTAACCTAATTGTTTCTCAAATTTGTGTAAGTATAATTGTAGCGTTTGAGTTTTGAGTGAGTTATTAAAATTGTGAACAGAGTCTTTTATCCTATTTTTAGAGACTCATCTCACTCATATGATGATAAATTTTTATATAATCATCATACTCTGTCATATAACGGTTACTATGTTTATAAAATTCTGTGGAATTTTAATTGTGAAAAGGAGATCTTGTGTTATAAAATTCTTAAATGAAAATTTACGTTCTCCTTAATTGTAAATGCAGAATATGTGGTTAACTATGAAACCCAATTCTTGATGATATCTGCCATTGATAAAATATGTATTTAAGGGATTTCATATTATCTTTGAGTTACCACTTGTGTTAATAATTCTGCTATGCTCATGTGCAAAATATGTGGTTGAGTTCATGAAACTCTATTGGCTAAAATTATATAACCACTTATGTTGATGATCTTGCACTAGTAATTGAGTATCCCACTGTTGAATATTACATTATTATAATATTTTGTATCAGTGATCACTAATGAGAATTCCACTTACTCTTGTTTATATATATGTGGGATCAGTGGGAGTGTGTACACAATATTATATATTATGAGCTCAAATGAGAAATCTCACTCTTGTTTATATATATATGTGAGATCAAGAGAAATGTGTACACAATATTATTGTCGTTATCGCCATATACTCTTGTGCACACTATAAAATATGGCATAGCTTAAGAGACTTTAAACTTTAGTCTCATTCTATTATATTGAGATATATGTTAAAATTCTATCGATCTCAATGAGCATCATAATTGGATGCTTAAGTCAATTTTGTTGGAATATGCACAATAATTTCTTGGCATGCAAATATACATTGTGCTTCTGTTTTACCAACATTCCACATTTTATGAGGTCATAAATAGTAAGTACAATGTATAATATCAATACTCCTATCGAGTATGATATTGTGTTTTTGTGGTACTTATAATTTGAGATAATCATAAATGTTCTTTTGTTAATTGACATTCTAGTGGCCACATTAATCCACATTTTTTTCTTTAAACTAAGTGTCTATGTTAATCCAATTTGGGGATTATTGAATTTCCTATTTTGCTTTTATGGATTTTCATAGTCACGTTTTTTTTTATAAAACTTGGATTAATTGAATGTCGTAGAACATTTATTGATTTTGACTATATGTAATTACACTCTCTTAATAGGCTATCCCTATAAGTAATTACTATTCGTGTACCTATGTGGATATATGACTTCTGTAATATTGAAAACTCATTGGCAGAACCACTAACCACAGACTTATATATATGAGTATTGTAACTCATAATGATTTGATTAAGTCTATGTTATTTTGGGTTAGTGGGAGTTTGTTACATCATTTTTTAAAATGCTTGGGCTATTTAGTGACATATTCTTTTTAATTCAAACGTGTCACTATAGATTAATCATTTGTTAGAAAAGTGAGTATTTGATCTGTATGATTTGTTTTCCCTATCGGATTCAATTTCTGCAGCATTAAAGCTTACTTCTCTTTTTGAATGATTAGTGCTTTGACCATACATGTAATTTTAAATTTTAAATTCTTTATGACAAGTGAATTTTTTTATTCTTTCAGTAATTGAGTATTGTCATCCAAGTGGGAGATTGTTGGATTAATTATTTAATTAATCAATTATGGATTGACAATAATCAATTATTATAAGTCGGTGTCATAATATAAATTATGGTCTATTGTGTTAAGCACTAATTATATGATGAATTTGAGTGATTGGGCTTTTGTAACTAAATGGACCGTGATGGGTTGGACCATTTAGATAAGCCCAATGAGAGGTCCCTGCCCTCAGCCGTTTAGCTATTTAAACGTCATCCCATTAGACGGTTAATTATTCTGAATGTCATGGTGAAAACCTAGAGCTAGACGGAATGAGGGTAGTTACCCCTCTCATAGTTGTCAGCGTTGTCTACGGTTATCCTCATCAACCTAATTCAAAGGTACACAATCTCTTGTTCTTTCTTTGTTATTGATGATATGCTATAATTTGTATCTAGTGATCTATGGTTAAACACTAAAATTTTCATCAAATTAACCTTTCATCAGAAAAGAAAACTTCCATTAATCATAATTCTCATTATCTTCAACATCTTCTAAAAACGTTCATACAAAACAAAGCATCATCTTAAAACATGGGGGTGCAGACGAGGAAACACCAACAAAACGGATAGATGAAGACACATTTTCGTTGGGAAAAAACATGAGAAATATGAGAAATTGTTGGACTGTTTTTCTTTTTTTTTGGAATTGCTATGTATGAACATGAGATATGATATGAGAAGGGGAGAGGATGTGATAGGAATTTATAGATGAATGAAAGCAGAAATAGAATTGACTCATCAAAGAATATGAGAAAAATTCTCAATTTCCTAACCTAATGATTCGATTAAACACCAACAAGTCCCAAAAATGAAATTAATGATTGAATCTAGCCTTTAGAGTGGAAAACGGGTCGATTTCTGGCAGAATGAGCTAGTTTCGTGGTCAAAAGTTGAGGGTCGAAATCGGGTCGAGCCAAAACCGTGTCGGCTATCAGATTGTAACCGGCCAAACCGGGTCTTCTCCGATCTCGGACCAGCTCCAAATCGGTGGAGGCATCATGACTCGCAAGATCATACGATCTTGGGATCTAGATCGCGATCCTGACAACCATGATTGGGACCTCTATTGCAATTTTGATGCAAGTTCATACTCTTATTTTATGTAAAAAATAGCCTTTGGGAGATTATTGTTTGTGACCTTGATCATGTCATGCTAAAAAAATTTGTTATCACACTATTAATTATTTAATGTGGAACACGACAAAATTAATAGAGATATTTCCATTTTTTTTAAACCCTGCATCATAAATGTTATAGGAAAAGAAAAAAGTACTAGAGTACGAACTAAAACAAAAATATCCTTAAAAAAAAAACCTAAACCCAAGTATAAATATTTACGGTATTGATCAAATATTCACAAGATATTGTAGGAGGAATCAAGTATTCGTTATGTTGTGCAGGTAATTATAAATAACTAAATTAATAATTCATATATAAGGATAGTACCTCACTTAATTAACTGTGTATGATCTCTCACTTCATCTTAATATACTGTATGTCAGTACTTGTTACATATGATACCGCAACTACATGTGATGTACTGTGCTAGTTCAACTTAATGTTATGGTGGAGGTACTAGGATACTATTTAATTTCATGTAGTTAAAATTATCTCTATTTCATGGTTGTTTTGATTTTATTTATTTATTTATTTATTTATGTGTTTGATGTTGTTATGTTTTTATTTTGGTCTTGGATTGTGTTAAAAATAGTAGCTTTTTGTACTTTTTTTAAATGGTTTTGTTGAGTTTATGTGTTAGGACTTTGATTGTCTTGGCTTAAGAAATTTATTATGATTTCAATATCATGGGTTGGAGAGCTGAGAAACAACAAATAAGATTTAAGAAATCTAGAGTTAGAACCCTCAAAACTAACATAAACACTAGTCACGAGAAATACGATCTATTTTAACACCCACTTTTTTTATTGATTATATGTTTGTCTTACATTTTGAAAATAAGTCTCACATAACGTGGTAAGATCTACATTAACTTTACATGCGGTGAGTTTGAAAAAATAATGTTCTTAACACTCATTAAGTCAAGAGTTACAACGTTATAATCCTTTTCATTTTTTTGAGCAATAATCCTTTTCATTATATCTACTATGTTTCATAAGAGGAGTACTAAAATACACTGAAAAACACAGAAGTTTGCAAGAAATATATGAGATCAATTAAAAATTAAGGCTAACTTTACTTTGTGAAAACGTTATTTATTTTTATTTTCTTAACATTTAATCTAAAGTGAGTCGTTGTGATAGTGTGAAGATATGTTAGTAAGGTATGTATTTTAGAAAATAATGACAATAGTTCTTTAGCATTTTCATTGTTTCAGAAAATAGAATTATTGCTTACTAGAAGTCCTATTTTCATTCTCTCACTTCTAAAAAATCAAAATAGATAGAAATTTTTTTCTCTAGAGTAAACAAACTCTAAGGGTGTGTTTGGATTGAGGGTTTAGGAGTGGAAGGGAGGGGAGGATTCACTTTTCATTTTTAAATTACGGACACTATGAAATGTCTTTTAAAAAGTTAACACATTAACATGATAAACGATAATATAATACTTCAATCACACTTAATTTATTTTAGAAAATCATGCTATATAGTCCGTAGTTTAAAAAAGAAAATTAAACTCTCCCCTCCCTTCTCCTCCTAAACCCTCAATCCAAACACACCCTAAAGAAACCCTCGATGAATAAATTATTACCAGATGCAAGTAATTTTCAGAAGTAAACACGATTTGTGAACAAAGAAATTAATTAATTAATTAATTAATTAAATAATCAGAAACAAGTACATACCTAGAGCTAGCAAATTCATAAAGCCTCCCTCTTGGTGAGAAAACAATAAGAGCAACCTCAGCATCACACAACACTGATAATTCAAAGGCTTTCTTCAACAAACCATTTCTTCTCTTTGAGAATGTTACTTGCCTACTTGTTGCGTTCTCTATACGCTTCATTTGTGTCTTTCCTCTCACCATTTTTTTTCTTTTCTTTGCTGAAATCATAAAAACAAGAACAACATAAATTAGGTATACAAATTCTTATAGCATAAAATTTTAAAAATAAAAATAAAAATATTGAAGCCTATTTCAATTCGTAACAAAAAAAGTCCTCACCAAGAAGGAAAAACACAATTTAAACCTTGTAAGGAAAAGGGATGAAAATATTAGCCTTTAAGATCTAGAAAGTTATGGAAAAATGGAAAAAAAAAATATTGCAAGAGATTAGAATTAGAATTACTTACCACCCAATAAAACCAAAGGAACAAAAATTCTTAGAAGGGTGTTTGAAATATGAAGGATGAAAGAAACAAGGAAATGGGAAGTTAATGAAAAAATTCTTAAAAGTATTTGATGACTAAATTAAATGGTGTAAAATAGCTTCCTAGAAAAAAGGGTCTAAACACCTATAAAGATTTAAGAGCTTTTCTGATTAATTGATATAGGTTGAACTTACCAGCAAGAAAAGCAATTTCAAAAGGAAACAGATTTGCACCAAATTGGCAAAATCAAAGAAAATATATGTATAAAGGGTTGTGCCTAGAACAGGAAAATAAGGAAGGGAAGGGTAAAAAATGGATAAGAGTTAAGGAATCAAAAGAAAGTAGAAACTAAGCACCCCCAAAAGTAGTGATCCATAATTGAGGTAAGTTCAAGGAAAAGGATTGGATTTGGATTTGACTCTCTTTTTTAGCGAAGAGAGAGAGCAATGACACAAACCTACCTTTCCTTATTAATCAACCTGACCCCATCTTGCTTCTACAGCTACCCCACCATATTAAGAAATAAATGATTGTTTCGTATTAGAAAATTGAAACTCATAATTGCTTGTTTTGGTAAAATAGGCTCTACTTGCCCAAAAAGAGAAATTTCTAGATTAAAGTCAATAAATTTGAAAATGAAAGGAAAAGGAAAATATATTTTGTGGGAAGAAAGGACAGGTATTTGGTAGTAGTGTTATTAATAAATTAATCAAATGTTTATAAAATATATATGTATATCATGCATTGCGAACTCATCTCCCAATGCCAGGTTTCGACTTTCAATTGCTTGATAGTGAATTGTCATTTGCAGGGGCGGTTCCTTTCATATAGGAGGGGTAGCCAAAAAAAATATATTCTTCGATCGATCGGTATGTATTCATATTCGGCTATCCCAAATAATAAATATTGAGCTACCCCAAACAAATTCAGTTGTCGAAAATTTAGATAAATAAAAAAGTAAAAATATTACTACTTGATTGATAGATTTATTTATATTGGTTTGATACTTTCGGTCTCAATAACAGTTATAGACAATAGTCTTAAACAAATAAAATGGACAATGGGTTTATTGCTAATAAACTATTAGTTTACATTATTATTGGAAAATACATTATTAATCTATTTAATAAACACTCAATTATGGATAAAATTGGTTTCTGAAATGCATTTTGTCTAAATTTTCTAATAGCCGTTGTCAATTTTTATCCTTTGTTATTGCTTTAATTTACATTTCAAATAAGTAAAAATTATTGTGATTTTTGTCATGTATAGATTAATATATTGTTTTTTGTTTAATTTTAGTCCTTAATTTTTTGTTATAGAAATTAAATCCAAGACTAAAAACATTTTTGTTGTGAAATTTTAAAAAATCGAGGCAAAAATTGCATAAATTACCCGTAAGAACTAAACGTTAAAAATTATAATCTATGAGACTAAAAACATACTTTATCTTTCAATTTAATATGTTGGTTTTAAATTTTTTTTTTTTAAAGTTGGCCCCTGCATAAATTTTTTGCTAGCTTCGCCGCTGGTACTCATTTGTACTTTTACCAAAAATAGAATCTACTAACTATACAATGCATCTGATTGGTATTTAAAATTGTATATAACTGCTATAGCTAAATTCTCTCACAACAATTCAAATGTGATTATATAAAGGATTTAAAGTACAAACCAATATTTTGGGTGTTTATTATATTGCAAGTGTCTGACACTTCAAGTATTTAAAATGTCAAATTTTTCTCATAAATTTCCTAAAGTTAGTTACAACGTTCTTCCGTCGAGTAATTCTAATAAAGGTGATGATGTGTTATGTAATACATCACCACCTCTAATAGAGATATTATACATAAGAGTATTTTGACCGACGTTAGATAATTTGAGGAGAAATTTGCTTTTTCATAAATTTAGGGTTTCATAAATTCCAATTTAAATATGTTCATACTAACTTGCTGTTTGTTGGTTATGTTTTAGAGAGTGTAATTGGATAGAGAACCAACATGGTTTGAAATATATGACAAACTTCATAGACCAAAAGGGAAGCCAGATGAGTGGTTTAATGAAACACAAGCTAAGATAGTTGTATGTATACACACTTTTTTTTTTATCTTTCATAAATCTAAATTATATTACTAATAGTAACTCTTTTTTGCAGGAAATGTACCAAACTCAAATGTTTGAGAAACACTCTCAAAGTGGTGAGATTAGTAGTCAACAACCTACCGAAGAAATTGATAATGATATTTATATGGAAATTGTTGGAGGCATTAACAAGAAGGGGCGCATATTTGAATTAGGATCTCAAGCTGTTGTTGTCAAAGAATCTTTGAGACCATCGTCTTCAATTTCTACCGATGTAGCTTCTTCTGAAAAAGTTGCTGCTATGGAGGCTAAAATTGAAGCATTAACCTCTGAACTTGAAAAGAAAAATCTTGAACAAGAAACGCTAAAACAGAAGATGGAGCGCTTGGAGCAAATGATTGGGAATATTATGCCTAATATGAACACTTCAATTCAGCCTGAAGGAGAGGGTGATAATGGTAACAACGAGATAGATGAATTTTAGCATGGTTGCTTTTATTTTGGTATCTTTTGTTAGATCAAACATATCATGGTCTTTTATATTTTAGACAATTTTATGTTGGTAACTAGTAAGTGGATTGACGGTAAACTAATCTTGGTAACTACTAGGTGGATTGATGATAAACATTAGTTTGGTTACCTTTAATATTTTGATGTTATGTGGTGATATTTTGTTTTTATGAGTGTACTTTGTCCCTTCTCCTAACTTGGGTATCAAAATATATTCTTGAGAGTTAGAGTTAAATGTAGCAAACACAATGAATATTGTAAACATTGTTTTAGCCTTGAACAGTGGGAATATTGAGGCAAATATATATAAAAAAAATAAAAAACATTTTAGAGACGGAATTTTAGTTTGTCTCTGTTGAGACGGAATATTAATTAATAGAGACGGAAATTTTAACCTTTATAACAAAAGTTTAGAGACGGTATTTTCCGTCTCCACAGAGACGGATTCTTCTTAACTTTCTGAAAAGCTTGGGTGACGGATTCTATTTGTTAGAGACGGAATTACTCCGTCTCTGGTCAGAGACGGAAATTGAAAATATGTCGCTAAAGTGTTTAGAGACGATAAAAACAACGACAGACCTTGTTCCGTCTCTGATTCTGTCTCTGACACGTATAGAGACAGATTTTTTCCATTTTAGAGACGGATTTTACCCGTTTCTATTCCCAATTTTTCTAGTATTGAAGGAAACGATTAGAAATACCTTAGTTCGATAATACTTGGAACAATGATTGAACAAATTTTACTTACGTTCAATCAAATTGCTAATTAGGGCAGACGACACATAATCGCCCCTAGAGTAGCTAATAATGGCGGTTCTAAGACTATTTGCGGCAGCTGTGTCAACATGACTACTAATTGTAACCAGCTATATAAACAAAATTTGGTCAATAAAAATTAATATATTTGATTTTTAATTTATAACAAATACATCAATTTATGTTGATATATTCTTATTTATATTTTGGAACGGAGAAAGTATGTATCTACTTTCACTGGCATGGTTTCTTTGATCCAGCCACTACTCGTAGCGTATCTCATTTGAGTTTTACATAGTTAGTAAGAAAATGCTAACATGTGCCACTAAGACACAAACTTGTGTAAATTTATTGCTAAAAAGATTAAAAATTAATTCTTTACAATAAATATTTGCTATTGTAAAAACCTTAACATGTGCCCTCAGGACACATGTTAGCATGACCCTTTACTAAAACACCAAATTAATAGTTAGTGAAAAAATTAGATGATTGAAAAACAATAAATAAGGGTATGCTAGTAGAAGAAAAAAAATATGGTGTATTGATATTGTAAAAAGGTCAAATAATTTGAGGAAAAAAAAAAGTAAAGATGACATCTGTTATAAAACGGTGTATATTTTTACGAGGAAATGTTAAAGACGGCTTCTAAATAATTGTTAAAGAAATTAAAATAACAAATGTGTACCTATTTATTTAGACAAAAAATAATTCCACTACCAAAAAAATAAAAGACAAAAAATAATTTATCTTTATTATTTAAAAGGGTCAGTTTTGTATCATTAAAAATGTTTGTTAACTTGCACCGACTTTACTAATTTAAACTCACTTCATTAAAAACGTTTTATAAACATTAAACAACCTAAAATAACACAACATTATAGGTTGGTTCATAAACAAAAACAAAGAAAAATATGCATACAGACATAAATATCCACCTTGCGGATTTCAACCCACTTTGATCAAAATTTTATAAAATTTTCCTTGATTTTATAGCGACTTCAAATAGTGAAAAATGGTTTTACCATCTAAATAAAATGGTGTACACATGTTAATTTACACTTTAATATTTTTATATGAGTGTAAATTAACAGTCTTTTATATATATATATATATATATATATATATATATATATATATATATATATATATGCTATACAGTGCGTTTAGGATATCCCTTACGGAAATAAAAATATTGTTTTTGGGAAATTGTAAGAGAATGTAATTTTAACTTCTTCTTTTGTGTGTTAACCATATGATTTTTAGGTGAAAGGCGTCTCGGTAATCCGGTGTTCGATCGAGTTGTAAATAAAGTCTACCTAAGAAATATTTCCACTAAGAATTAAAGTCGGGTTCATCCGAATAATTCGTCATAGAATGAGCTCATCAACCAACCATTTGAATGTTTAAAAGTTGTTATTTTCAATGTGAAATTTATATTTTCTGCTTTCTTAAAAATGTCTAATTAAGAACACTTATTAACAAGACTCGTTTTTATTATATATATTTTTTTGGTACAAGACTCACTTTTATATTTACTCGATAGGTAAAAATTTGAAAGACAACAATTTTGCTGTCAATTATGCATTGTCTAAATAGATAAATATATTTGCCCATCGAGTAAATACTAACCGTGGCTCATATATTTTGGGTTCATTCTTAATATTTAACTTGGGTCTCCAATTTGATTGAGTCGGCTCTCTCTCTCTCTCTCTTTCTCCAATTTGAGAGAGTTTAATTGTTATGCGTTAAGGGTGTAAATTTTTGTAGGCATACATCCAATCAAATCACACTACATGAATTCTTGCTGAGATATTTTAAAAACTATCCTATCAAAGTGGCCATATACATTGATTTGATTGGATGAATACAAATGTGTGTGTGAAGTACAAATACAGTATCAAATACGTATTAGATATCAATACTTTTAGTGTATTTTGGTTTTAATATTGGAAAGGGAAAAATTGATTCTAGAGAAGTATAATTGGTTTTGAAATTTTTGGATGTTTTAAAGTATAATTGATTCTTCTTAAAACTATAATTTGTAGTTGTTGACTTCTATAATTGATGTTAACCTTAAATTTACTCGCCAACTCACTTTTATTTAAATATATTCAAACATAAATCACTTTATGTTCAACTCACTTTTAATTGCAATCAATTATACAAAATTAATTGTCATTAGCGTAAATCCAAATAGACACTAAGAATATTTTCAGAATAAGCATTCTAGAAGTATTTGATAGTTTAAACATTATCATTGGATACCTTTGAGACATTTCATGGATTCTTCTAAAATACATTTAAATATGTATTAGTTTACACCAAAAATTAATTATCATGATAGCCGACATCGAAATATAGGTGGTTAAGGTTTAGGCGAGGAACCTCTTAACTGATGCAATGTTAGGTGAAGGCTAGAACAAACAAGTGAGGGAAAGTTTATGCTATCAAGTCTATTGACTAAGTACATAGATCTTAAGGATCTTATACCGAGTCCAACCTCACTAGAAATGCACAATGATGTTTAAAACTCACACTTCATGCCTATATAACGCTACTAACCACAAAGGGCATTGAGAAAGGAAACATGTTTGTGGGTGAGTTGTGCACTAAATACCTTATCAACGGATCATGTTGTGAAAAAAGAAGTTGCAAGGCAAACGTGCGGCACCACATGAAACCCCTCCACAAGGGAAAAATAATGCAACACCCACCAAATTATGTGTTTTTTTCACCTTCAAAACCTTTGTAATACTTTGAACTCTTCTCAATTCTTATTCACTTCATAGTTGTCATTTCTAGACTATTTCGTCATAACAAAATCAGAGACACTTTTCGACGACAATCGACTAATATTATAGGTTCTAGATACGTTTTTTTACTAATGTGCTACATCACATTATTTCAATAAAGAAACAATAGATTTTGTAAGCATAAGTTGTTTGAAAAAAAAATAAAATGGGAAATGTTAACGAGTACTCCGGGGTACTCTTTAAGACTTTTAAATAGTATATTTTTATTAGAATTATTGTATTTAATTCATTGGAAATCGAAACAATTAACTTTTTTAATGAATAATTTCTTGAATTAGAATGCTTAAAGAGTGTTCCGAAGATACTCGTTACCAAGACCCAAATAAAATAAACCACGTAACACATATGAACTCCAAACATTTATGTCCTCTAAGCCCAACTCTTAATTAATCTAGGACAACCAACTCATTGCCCTTCAATCCCTCAAAAAAAAAAAAAAACTCATTGCCCTTCATGAAAATATACAATCATGCTGTGATAACAACAATGCAACATCATACTCCCTCCGTTCTACAGTTGACTCTGATACATATCAATGCATATTTTTTATCTTTAATATCTTCAATTATCTATTAGAAAAAATTATGAAAATTTAATATTTTAAAAATACTCATCGAGACGTATCCAACAACATCTTACATGATACTGTTTATCTTTGTATATTAGTAGAAAAATACGATTAAAGTATGTTAAGTCAATATCTTACATTGTCAAATAAGTCATCTATTGTGGGACGGAGGGAGTAGTTTTTAACAAGGGTGTTTTTTTATTAAAAAAACAACCAATGAGTTTTATAAATCATTTTTCCAACGATGAATTTTCAAAATACATGTCATATACTATGTACAACAAGAAGACAATGCAAATCCCTCAAAAAAAAAAAAAAAAAAAAAAGAAGACAATGCAATGGCATTTACTTTCTCATAAATAATGTTATACACCACAATATAATTACAAAAGGGAAAGAAGGAAATAGAACTCTACAACTAAACCCTAAATTGATCACGAACCGAAATGAGAAGGTACTAAGATACACATGTGGCATCGAACCATATTGATTTTGATCGCCAAAAAAGTCATCTCATTGCATGCATATGCATTGCCTCCTTAGAACATGTCTTTGTGCCAATATTCGCTTTCATTAGTGGCGAAATAAACATGAAACACATTAAATTGTCAAATTCCATCAAACTTTAATTGATTCTAACACTTCTACGATCTTCATGAATTTTTGTGAACTTGAGAAAGTTTCGACTATCTCATATTCAGTTGTTTAATATTTACTTAACTTTCATTCTCCTAAAAAAAAATTTGACTAACCATAAATTCGAATGTCGGTTCTAGACTAACATCTTTTTTAATTTTAGATGGAGCAAATAGTCACTTTGGTCCCTGACTCTGCACCTCGCTGTCACATAGGTCCATGACTCAGGATTAAATACAAATAAGTCCCTGACTCTGCACTTCCGTTATCACTTTAGTCCCTGATGTTAAAAAAATCTCTTAAGTGATGTGGCGCATATGAGGTGTCACAGGGACCAAAGTGAAAGTAGAAAATGGTGACTTTGGTCCCTGAACCAAAAATCAATATCCCCAAATTGAATATCAAATCCCTAAATTTTAAATCCTTAAATGTCATCTAATTATCTTTTTTGTTCAAAATCAATCTTCCATTAAACACCAACCTATTGTTAGGTCCCTAACTGTGCATACTTACTATCAGTTAGGTCTCTGACAATGAATTAGCAAATCCATTAGCATCTATTACTCTTGATTATCGTTATATTCACATGATAATTCATATCTCTACCCCGTAGGTCTGAGCATACAATAATCAAGAGCTCAAGATATATTTAAATGATAATTCATTTCTATTAAATTTCTTTTAACATAATTTCTAACTCAAAATTTGTTCTACTTAGTAGGTACTAGTGCTACATCGAACATAAGTTGTTTATGTTTCCAAGTTTATTATCAAATTTCTCACTTTAATTTTTTCTTTCATGAGAAGCTAAAGCAACTAAAGCATAAGTTTTTTCATGTAACTTAATAGCATGAATATGATATTTGATACTATTGAATCAACACCTTCTTGCATAAATCTGCACAATGTCTTAAACTATGGTAATAATAATCACAACAGGCAAGCATGTGCATTTTAGTAAATGAATTTATGCATTAGTTATTCAAATCTCTCCACCAAAAATTGGATATTGTTGTTGAAAGACACATCAAAAATCAAGCTATGACTCTAAAATACTTACAGGGATTATAATTAAACACATCATTCATAATTCATTTCTCTATATATGTAATCCTGATGTCATTATATACTAAAGGGAGAAAGAGGTAACAGAACCACAACACTATGGCACTATTATAAAACTCCAAACCTTAGCCCAACATATCATTGCATCAAGATCAGCTTTCAAGCCAAAAAGGTCCCTAATAGCCAGGGACTTTAGTGAAAATTCGTGTTTACTGTCAGGGACCTAACTGATAGTAAATATGCACAGTCAGAGACCTAACAGTAGGTTGGTGTTTAATGGAAGATTGATTTTGAACAAAAAAAGATAATTAGATGACATTTAAAGATTTAAAATTTAGGGATTTAGAGATTGGATATTCAATTTGGGGATATTGATTTTTGGTTCAGGGATCAGAGTGACCATTTTCTACTTTCATTTTGGTCCCTGTGACACCTCATATGCGCCACATCATCACTTAACAGATTTTTTTAACGTCAGGGACTAAAGTGATAACAGAAGTGCAAAGTCAGAGACTTATTTGTATTTAATCCTGAGTCAGGAACCTATGTGACATCGAGCTACAGAATCAGGGATTAAAGGGACTATTTGCTCATTTTAGATGTGAAACAAGCCCATATATTTTACGAGTGCTCATGGTGTAATGTTATTTTAAGAGCACTAGTGCCCTAGATGTATATTTGTGGAAAGTGGAATTGGCTGCCATGTCACGTGTCATACACTGGATTGGCGAGGGCAGAAAATACCATTTATGTAAAACTACTAAGGTTTCTTCTACTATCGAAACGTGTCAGTGTGACAGCACGCAAAACTAATCAAGTATCAAATTAATCTAACGAAGGAACAGTGAATTTTAATGCCTTTTGTTGTGTGGAGGGGACCACTGAGCGTGCATGAGCTGTTTCCTTTCCATACCTTTGAAAATGTTAGATCAATCAGATGATGATATAGTTGCACAAATATGTGTGCTTCTTATTAAACCTGCTGCTGTTGTTACCTTTTCTCATGTGCAAGCATCCTTTTATTAGAGACAAAGGGTGCTTACATATAGAGACGGAGGGAGTAATTTCTACTTAAGATTGGTTTTGGGAATAAGATTCTCTGTTGTAACCGCAGGGTGCTGTAATCAATTACAGCCATATGATCACAATTGAATGACCAGGATTGTTTTAACTAAAAAAAACACAGTTTCAATCTCAACCGTTTGATCTGAGATGAACAACTGAGATTGGAAACTGTGTATAATTGTGGGCTTTTTCTACAGCAGGGAAACCTGATCCTTCGTTTTGTGCACACAACCAATCATATTTCAAAGACACATCTTTAAAATATTAGTTAAGAAAATAAAAAAAAATATATTAAAAATAATATTTTTCAAACTTTTAAATATTTGATAACATAATATTTGTTTTTCAGTTGAGATGAAATAATAATCATTGGAATATTATACCTAAAAATGTACTCTTTGGAATATTGTCCACCCATATTCCTTTATGGGGGACACATTCTATTCAATGATGACATTGACATTGATAACATATGATAAAATTGAGAGAATTTTTTTGAGAGAACTCTTTTTTTCTCAAGTTTTTTTCTTTCATATTACTTACGTGTTATCAATCTCACCATTAAATTGTTTCATTACTCTCATTTTTATATTGATAGTTTATCTGATCTATTCTATTCAATCGTGAAATTGATAAAACTTGAGAAAATTGAGAGAATCCATTTTTATGTTTAATGATATATGTGGTGAGACCTACATTATCCCTCGATGAATCGAGATAATTGAGAATTTGATTTTGAAACATAAAAGATGGAGATCACACGTTGAAAAAGAACTTGATATAAGTTTGTTGTTTTTGAGATGAAATTGATAATTGATTGTGAGAATAAAGATGAAAAAAGAGGATTTTTCTCTGATATGGTAAATTACCCCCAATTCATCAAGGGGTAATGTAGAAAAAACCAATATAACAAAATATAAAATAAAGTTAAATTGTTTTCATGTAATTAGCTATAACTTGTTTTCATAAACTATCTTAGATGATTTATGGAAAAAAGCTGAAAAGAGCTTATGAACAATGTCATGGCCTATTTTCATATGTTTTTCACAATAGTCTCACAAGACGTATACCAATTTTTTTTTTAAGGAAATACTTATACCAGCTGATAAGCTCAAATAAACCATTTCCAAACAAGTCCTTAAACCCTCAACAAATAATGCTAATAACACATTTACTAATACAATTTTTCATTTAAATGTGGACACACCAACGAGGATTCAAATATTGGTTAACCACGTTGTGAAACTCAATATTTGTCGCGTTCTAAGACATTATTTTTACCAAACTGTTGTTAGTTAAAATTCAATAAGTCCCACGATTTTCAAATGGACATCAGTAAATTTGTTGATTTCACATAATATTGATATTACTCGTTTGAATTACTCTCTCCATTTTAGAAAGAGTATCGTTTAAGTATTTTACACACTTTTATTAAACTAATCTTATTATCTATTGATGGGTTTCCCAGCATTAGAAATGTAAAGTAGACATAATATTTTAAAAGTAGTATACATGGTATTAATTAGAGGACACAATTGAAAAAAATTTATAATTTAAATTAAATAATAAAAATGACTTTCATTTTAAACAATTATTTTTTACTAAAATGACACTCATTCTAAAATTAACCAGATATGCATACAATATTGGTCCTCCATTTTTCCAACAATGTTAATATCCTTGTAATCTATTAATTATTTTACAAATTAAATTCTTTAAATCAAATTTATCTCAATAAAAAAATTAATTTATATAATTTTTTTAGGGAAACATTATCACTATATTTTACATGTATTTAATCATGTGTTGTCAAATAAATTAATAAATATATGAGAGATCGTGTAAGTTAATAAAGGAAAACAAAAAAAAAAAATGAGGTCTCCGTCTTCCATTGGGTGTATTATATGTTGGTTTTAGGTTTTGATGTTGTATCCTGCTTGATTTGTATTGTGTTTTTTTTTTTTTTGCATGTGTCGTCGTCTGACCTTTATTCTGAACTTTTTGTATTGGCTCGAGTATTTCTTATACTCATTTTTCTATATTATTTAAGCCATTGTCATTTAAATCATAGGTTTGATAATATTATAAAACAAATAACTACTCTTACAATTCACCACTACTATCTATCTGAATGATAGCATACATGGTGCATACAAGAAACAAATCTAAGATACATTGATGAGACATTTTGCCTAACCCTTATTTTTCTTTTGCATAGTCAGAGGGATTAATTAGTCCCTAACAAGCTACACCTTTGGAGAAATGCGTCTTGTTCTTGTTTCTGGAGGACCAATGAACAATTCAGTTTCCACATCTGAACTTGGACTGCTTTGATCTGCATAAGGTTCAGCTTCAGCTATATTTTCTCTCTGATCCTTTGTTGCTTCCTGTGATGAATAGTTACCATACTGCACACAAATTTGTATTTCCATTCTATAGTTGAAAGATTTGTATATTTCATGTTTGATATCAAAAGTAAAGTTACAGCTAGCAAAAGTTGAAATAATAACGGAAATAGAGACGATAAAAAAATGAAAAAGGTTTCTAAACAACGAAATTAGAGACACATCTAGCCTTTTTACATTCATAAATTTCCGTCGTCATTTGAACTTTTTCTAGAAGTTTCAAGATTTCTATGAATCTGGATGCTTTGAATGAGCAAATTTAGGGGGGAATTAATTCCAGATAGAAAGTGAATTTACCTTCTCCGCGAGCATGGCATTTTCAGCAACTAGGGTTTTTTCCTGAATTGTATTCAAAATAATTGTCAGAATCTTTTTGATGTAATGCTAGCTGGGAACTTTTTCAATGTGCATTACTTATAAAGCTTTTTTTTATTTTCTTGGCATGTATTATCATGTGTTGGATAATAAACTTGATTTGGTCCATTGGACTAATCAAGTGTTAGGCCCAATTAGCTAATAAGTGATGTAGCCCATAGAAAGTTCTAGAGTCATGTAGAACTAGATTGGTAGAAATATCATTAAGTGTAGTTGAGAGAAGAGTGTAGAACTCTCATGAGAGAAGTGTGTAGAACACTCTCTTGAAGTGTGTAGAAAGTTATCCTAGGATGTGTCTAGAACTCTCCATTGGAGCCTATAAAAAGAGGAGAGCTTGTCATTTGTAAATCAAGCAAGCAAACAAGAATCAAAGTATCCTTTCAAGTAATAGAAATTGTTCGTCTCTCAAATATTCTCCTCCTAAATTCCTCACAAAGTTCTCACCATAATCTTCTCCTATTTTCCAACAAAGTGGCATCAGAGCTTAGGTTCTGAGAATAAATTATTCCATAGTTATGGCGGTCAATGGAGCAGCATCCTTCCAAGTTCCACTTCTCAAAGGGAGTACCTATGATAATTGGTGCATCAAAATGATGGCTCTTCTTGGAGCGCATGATGTTTGGGAGGTTGTTGAAAAAGGCTATACGGAATCACAAGATGAGGATTCCTTAACTAAAGCACAAAGAGACTCTTTGAAGGATTCAAGAAAGAGAGACAAAAAAGCTCTCTTCCTCATCTACCAAGCATTGGATGAAGATGAGTTCGAGAAAATCTCAAATGCAACATCCGCTAAGGAGGCATGGGAGAAGCTTAAAACCTCTTGCCAAGGAGAAGACAAGGTAAAGAAGGTACGTCTCCAAACTTTAAGAGGCGAGTTTGAATCCTTGCATATGAAAGAGTCAGAGTCTATTTCAGAATATTTTTCTAGAGTTATCTCTATCTCAAATCAATTAAAAAGAAACGGTGAAAAGTTAGAAGATGTGAGAATTATGGAGAAGATACTTCGATCATTAGACCCCAAATTCGAGCATATTGTTGTGACAATTGAAGAAACCAAAGATTTAGAGACTATGACAATAGAGCAACTTCAAGGATCTTTGCAAGCTCATGAAGAGAAGCACAAGAAGAAGAAAGAGATCACCGAGAAACTCTTCAAGATGCAACTAAAAGAGAAAGATGAAGGTCAACGAAATGATAGGAGCCAACAAAGTCAAGGTAGAGGTCGAGGACGGGGTCGCGGTCGAGGCCAATTTGGACGTGGCCACGGTGCGCGTGGTTCAATTTTTTCTGGAAGCAGTTACGAGAAAGGAGAGACCTCAACTAGAGGACGTGGGAGAGGATACCCAAAATCAAGGTATGACAAATCTCAAACTCAATGCTACAATTGTCACAAGTTTGGGCACTATGCTTCAGAGTGTAGATTCTCCAAGAATCTAGTAGAGGAGAAGACCAACTACGTGGAAGAAAAAGACGAGAAATTTGAAACAGTGCTGCTAGCACGTGGAAGTAATGAAGGCATCCATGAAAATTCATGGTGCCTTGACACTGGTGCAAGCAATCATATTTGTGGAAAAAGGAGCATGTTCGTGGAGCTTGATGAGTCGGTGCATGGAAATGTCTCATTTGGAGATGATTCTAAGATTCCAGTGAAAGGCAAAGGTAATATCTTAATTCGCTTGAAAGATGGAAGACATCAATTTATTTCAAATGTCTACTATGTCCCTAATATGAAGAGCAATATTTTGAGTCTGGGGCAACTGTTAGAAAAGGGTTATGATATTCGCATAAAAGATTCAAGTCTCTCCATCAAAGATGAAAAAAATAATCTCATCACCGAGGTACCAATGTCAAGAAATAGGATGTTCTTCTTGAATATCCAAAATGATGTTGCAAAGTGTCTCAAATCTTGCTACAATGATGCTTCATGGCTTTGGCATCTCCGATTTGGGCACTTAAATTTTGGAAGTTTAAGCTTGATGGCAAAACAAAATATGGTGAGAGGTCTTCCATCTATCAACCATCCAGACCAATTGTGTGAAGGATGTTTACTTGGGAAGCAATTCCGGATGAGTTTTCCAAAGGAGTCAAACTCAAGAGCCAAGAAGCCGCTCGAACTTATACATGCTGACGTATGTGGACCAATCAAGCCATTCTCACTAGGTAAAAACAATTATTTCCTCCTTTTCATTGATGATTTTTCAAGAAAAACATGGGTCTATTTCTTGAAACAGAAATCGGAAGTCTTCGTAACCTTCAAGAAGTTTAAAGCTGTTGTGGAGAAAGAAAGTGGTCGACAGATAAAAGCTATGCGGACTGACCGAGGAGGAGATTTCACTTCTAAAGAGTTTCAAGAGTTTTGTGAAGAGAATGGAATCAGACGTCCATTGACAGTTCCAAGATCCCCCCAACAAAATGGTGTGGCGGAAAGGAAGAATCGGACAATACTAGACATGGCTCGAAGCATGCTCAAAAGTAAGAAACTACCAAAAGAGTTTTGGGCTGAAGCTGTGGCGTGTGCAGTCTATCTATCTAATCGATCTCCAACTAGGAGTGTGTGGGGAAAGACACCACAAGAAGCATGGAGTGGAAGGAAGCCAGGTATCTCACACTTGAGGGTCTTCGGGAGTGTAGCCCATGTTCACATTCCAGATGAGAAAAGAGCAAAGCTTGATGATAAGAGTGAGAAGTTCATCTTTGTTGGTTACGATCAAAGCTCAAAGGGTTACAAGTTATACAATCCAGACAACAACAAGATTGTAATTAGCCGAGATGTGGTCTTTGATGAAGAAGGAGAATGGGACTTTGGAGCACACAAAAAGGAATACAGTTTCTTTCCCGAATTCGAAGAAGATACGTCTCAAGAAGTTCAGCAAGTGCCCCGTTCACCAACATCACCCACTGCTGAAGATACAAGTAGTGAAAGAATTACAGCGCGCACACGGAGTCTTCAAGATCTTTATGATAACACGGAGCCACTATCACAACGAAGGCTTGAAGATCTCTATGAGGAAACAGGAGAGACAGATAACATCACACTATTTTGTCTCTTTGCAGATTGTGAACCCATGAATTTCGAAGAAGCTACACAAGATAAGAAATGGAGAGATGCAATGGATGAAGAAATCAGATCCACAGAGAAGAACAACACATGGGAACTCGTATCCCTACCCAAAGGGCATAAATCCATCGGTGTCAAATGGGTGTACAAAGCAAAGAAGAATTCAAAGGGAGAAATTGAAAGATATAAGGCAAGACTAGTCGCAAAAGGCTATAGTCAAAAGGCGGGGATTGATTATGATGAAGTGTTTGCCCCAGTCGCTCGTCTGGAGACCATAAGACTCATAGTCTCCCTAGCAGCTCAACAGAAATGGAAAATTCACCAGATGGATGTGAAATCTGCCTTTTTAAATGGAGTTTTAGAGGAGGAAGTGTACATCGAACAACCTTTGGGTTACAAGGTGAAAGGACACGAAGATAAAGTTCTCAAACTAAATAAAGCACTGTATGGTTTGAAACAAGCCCCAAGAGCATGGTACAGTCGAATTGATAACTATTTCAAAGCAAACAACTTTACAAAGTGCCCACACGAGCATGCCATGTACGTCAAGATCAAGAATGGAGATATCTTGATTGTTTGCATATATGTGGATGACTTGATCCTCACGGGAAACAATCCAAATATGTTTGAAGAATTCAAGAAAGCTATGATCAAGGAATTCGAGATGTTTGATATTGGGCTCATGTCATACTATCTTGGCATAGAGGTAAGGTAGAAAGAGGATGGAATCTTCATTTCCCAACAAAGATATGCAAATGAGATGCTAAAAAAGTTCAAGATGGATGGTTGTAAACCAATTAGCACACCAGTGGAGTGTGGATTGAAGCTATCAAAGTTTGATGGAGCAGAAAAGGTGGATGCTACCAACTTCAAGAGTTTAGTTGGGAGTTTGAGGTATCTGACATGCACAAGACCTGACATCCTCTATGCTACAGGGATCATCAGTCGACACATGGAGAATCCAACTATTACCCATCTCAAGGCTGCAAAAAGAATTCTTCGCTATATCAAAGGTACAACCGACCTTGGCTTATGGTTCTCATCAGATAAGGACTATAAGTTAGTTGGTTATAGTGACAGTGATTGGGCTGGAGATGGCGATGATCGGAAAAGTATTACCGGATTTGTGTTCTTCATGGGAAACACATCTTTCACTTGGATGTCGAAGAAGCAGCCAATTGTCGCACTTTCGACATGTGAGGCAGAATATGTAGCAGCTACATCATGTGTTTGTCATGCAGTTTGGCTTAGGAATCTATTGAAGGAATTGGGAATGTCACAGAAGAAGCCGACCACGATTTTTGTGGACAACAAGTCATCCATCGCTCTTGCAAAGAATCCAGTATTCCATGATCGTAGCAAGCATATTGATACTCGTTACCATTACATAAGGGAGTGCATCGAAAGAAAGGATGTACAAGTTGAATGTGTGAAGTCTCAAGATCAAGTAGCTGATATCTTCACCAAGCCACTCAAGCATGAAGACTTTATCAAGTTGAGAGGTTTACTAGGGATGACAAATCAAGTTTAAGGGGGGATGTTGGATAATAAACTTGATTTGGTCCATTGGACTAATCAAGTGTTAGGCCCAATTAGCTAATAAGTGATGTAGCCCATAGAAAGTTCTAGAGTCATGTAGAACTAGATTGGTAGAAATATCATTAAGTGTAGTTGAGAGAAGAGTGTAGAACTCTCATGAGAGAAGTGTGTAGAACACTCTCTTGAAGTGTGTAGAAAGTTATCCTAGGATGTGTCTAGAACTCTCCATTGGAGCCTATAAAAAGAGGAGAGCTTGTCATTTGTAAATCAAGCAAGCAAACAAGAATCAAAGTATCCTTTCAAGTAATAGAAATTGTTCTTCTCTCAAATATTCTCCTCCTAAATTCCTCACAAAGTTCTCACCATAATCTTCTCCTATTTTCCAACATCATGTAACTAAACAGTAAACACAGAAAAATGTTCCCTAAAAAAAAAGTAGAAAAATGTTAGCATTTCAAGTCATAATTGTATAGTAGTCTGAATTCGACCACAAATCTTATAACAAATTGATACACTGTAATGCAATTGATTTTGGGATTTGAATTATATTTACTGAGAAAGATGCAATCACAATTGTGGCTGCTATTCTCTTCAATATCAACGATCGCAACCTTAATCGTGACTGCTATTTAAAACCCTAATAAAGTGATCCTAATTGATAACAAACATTTTTTGTTCAAAGAAACTTACCTTTTCCTTTAGCTGCTCAATTTGTTCCCTGAAAACCTGAGTCTGAATAATAGAAATTTCAGATTTAATATTATCCGTAAAATTTAAAATTATATAGGCTTGTTGATTTATCAAGCTAACCTTTTTTGCTCGAATTTTGCTTATACTTCTCTCCAACTGTTGTTCTATCTTTTGTAGTTCATCAATGGAACAAGACCCTAGACCTTCTCCTAAGAGTTTCCTGAGGTTATGAAAATACAAATGCAACATAGTCTGTTCTAAGTTAGGAAAGTTAAAACTTAAATGTAAATAAATTTGTCAACAATGAATAGAAATTCAAAATATTTAACCGTTTTGAAGTCTCAAGAAGGTCAATCTTTTTCATCATGTTTTCTGCTTCTTCCTTCAATTGCTGTAATATATAAGGCAATTTCATTCAAATTTTGAAGTCTCTTAAGTTGAAATGCAGTGTCTAAATAAGTAAGCATACTAATTGAACTCCAAATTACACAGGAAATGTTTCAAATATGAGGGCATGTATTTCAGGCATTGATTATTAGGGTTATTTATCTTTTTCTTTTATGCAAATCTTACTTTGGTGTATTTAAACATGCTCTCTCTTTTCTCCTTTCTTTTTACAAAAAAAAAAATCTTACTTCCACCATTTTCATAGAAATCTTTGAAAAAAAATATCTAAAATAAATTAATTAGAGTGACAATTTAATAATTATAAATGAAAATAAGAAATTACAAACACAAACTATTTTATGTCATTATGAGGGCAAAGCAAATCCTTTCATGTAATTGGATCCTCTACAATTGCAGTATGGTGTTGCATCTGTAGAGACTATTAAATAATTTTTCTCACAAAATTGGGAAGTTTCTGCAGTTGCAGCATCATACTGCACCTGTATAGGTTCAAATCCCTCCCTAACAAATGAGCTGATCAGAGAGCTTCTACTTCCACAAGTCTTTTGCATTTTTTTTGGTGTACAATCTTTTGCATCTTTATTTATTAATAGCAAATTAATATATATAAAATAAAAGGAGTCACAGACACAGATACCAAAGAACTAATAAACCCCTACACACCTGCGAAATACCAAAGAATAAACCGCCCAACACTAAGGCTAGCCTAGAAACCCGCCAATAAAGAGCTCAGACACAATGGGAGATTGACCAAGCTTACTACCCCAAGAGTGTGGCCCATCCATCAAAGATACTGACCCAAGACCCCGCTTAAATGCACCGATGCAAGACCCATACTCAAGAACCTACCGGTCCCAACAGAGGATCGGTTCCACCTGCCACTCATAATGGAAACAAGAGTGACCAGAGTCCTCTCAAAAACCCAGTACCCAGAGGTGAAGTGGATTTTTGCAATCAGTTACTCAGCATAAAATGACCTGTTAGAAGCGACCCCACAGGTAACAAATAGGTGACTAACCGATTTTGGCTCCTCCCCACAAAAAGTGCATAAGGAAGCAGCCCGATTGATCAAAACCCGACACTGAAGCAGGTTCACTCTATTTGGGATCCTATCAAGAATGAGTTGCCATGAGAAAACTTGAACCTTGGATGGATCCCGATATTCCAGAGTAGAGAAAGAATATTGGAAAGGTCTGCAAGTCTTTTGAATCTTTTTATTTTTGCAAATGTTACAAATATATAGTATAGGAACTAGTAGTGGATTATTTAGTAATGTGGGACAAGAGGAGACACATTAGTAATTAACTTATCATTTCATCTCAAAGGTGTGAATACAATTGCATATGTTTCTAGAAGTAGAATCGAGGTGTTGGTTAGCTCAATTGGTTTAAGCTTAAGGTTAAGAAGTTAAAGGTCCTACATTTGAATCCGGACGAATGAGTAAATATTAATATAACAATTAATAAATAACAATTATCATTACAATTTCATTTCAATATTATGTGTCTATTTATAGGTGCTAGAACATGTTCCCTAGAAATGTGTCTATTTATAGGGGCTAGAACATGTTCCCTAGAAGGTGAATAATCTAGACTTTTGTTTGTCTTTTCTACTCCCTCCATTTCTTTTCTTTTTTTTTATATATATTTTAGGTGATTGCACAAGTATTAAGGAATCATTTAAGTATAGAAATAATTGTAAGGTTTAGACTAAAATGCCCTTATTTATGTTTTTTGTCTACTGTCCAATCTCCTTAATTATCAACACTCACCACACAAATTGAAACTTCAATTGCATTTATTATTGAAACTTCTAATTAAATGGTGTGTTTTTCAACAAGGGTAAAATTGGATAAAAAAATATTAAAAATCCTAAAACATCAAATATTTTGAAATAAAGTTGAAGTCCTAGAACATCAAAAGAAAAGAAATGGAGGAGGTATGTTATATGATTATAGATATTTCTAGATTACAACTTAACCTAGACAATAATAGAACAATCTAGAAATATTTAAGAGAAACACATACTTTTTAGCAACTAAAAAATTAAACAATTAAAAAAGTACTATTTAATTTCTGGATGATGAATAGGGAGACACAATAATAAGAGGTATATGTAATAAACCTGAGTATTTTCAACTGATTCAGATGGTGTTGGAGTGCTATTAATCCTGGTATGATTGCGGTATCGTTCAATCGTTTCTGGAATGCTGTAACATTAAAGCCAATGTGACTATTAATTCAGAGTCCAAGTATTAAGAAAATATATACGTACTTGCTAAATAGTTTAAAAAAATGAGAAAACACACAAGGGTACATGTGAAAAAATGAAAATGGGACTTAGTTAAACATATATTTTTGTAGTAAAAATGAAATATCAATAGGATAAGTAAAATGAAGAGAAAATAGATAAGACAGATATTTTTCTGTAATTTAGAAAAGAAATATTAATGCCCTAATTTTATTTTAGTTTTCGAGAGATTATATTATAGAGTAAGGTATTCGTTTTTCAATCTCTCGAGTCATTGGAGAAGCAATCCCAATTTGCATCTAAAGGATACTATCTGCTATAATTAGGGTTTTTCTATCTGTATTATTATACAATTAGTTATTAAACAAGTAATTCTGTCAAGAATTGTGAGTCTGGTAGGAAAGTGGATATAAAGTTATTGTTAGAAAATTAGGAGTCTTTGGTGTAAATTTCTGGAAGAAAAATAAGGTGATGATATTTGTAACAGTCCAGATTTTTTTAATTGAGAAATTTAATTTTTTTTTTTTTTTTGTGGAAAGAAATGTGCCTTATCTATTGGGAGGTGTAAGGGGTTGGAGGCTTATTGAATAAAGGAAATGTGCCCTTAGTGTCATTTTGGAAGGGTGTTTAAATTGGCTACTCTTCATTGAAAGATTTCTTTCCTCAACTGCATATGAATATTTGTGAAAATAAAGACTGTTTTGATTTCGGAAGCAAGAAAAAAGTTGGATAACTTTTAGGTTTTCTTGTTTGTTTGGAGGAGGAAGCTTTTGGTGTAGAAAGAAAATAGTTTGGGTTAACTAAATAATTTATGCAATGTTTGTCTTAATCACTATGAGGATATATAGCTTTGTTTTAAAAAGGTAAAAAATTATTTAAAACTGCACTTGAAGGAAATGGTTATTAACGTGTTGTCCAAGAGTTTAGCTTTTAGGTCACAACTTTTATATGATCCGAATGATGATTTCGCGCCTCTTTTTGGAGTTAAAATGTGAGTTGTCAATTTTACGTCAATTATGAACTAGTTAAATGAATGATATATAAGAGAGATGAATCTTAAATTCAATGTCCTAAGATTTTGGGTGGAGATGTGATTTTAAGTCCTCTTAGTGTTCCTGATCATTTGTCTCTTATTGCTCTTGCTCCTCCGTATTTTCCAACAAGAAGTATTAGAGTCTGGTTTGACTTCATGAAGGAGAAAGCCTGGATCCATATGTAATGGATCAAAGTAAACTGATGTGGGAGACTCACTTGAGACAGATCATTGAGTACAAGTGTGAGTAGTTACTCCATCATCAAGCATGAATGCATTAAACGAATGATATATAAAAGATATGATGATTCATATACTCAATGTCCTTTTAGTGGAGTTATGATCCAATCTCTCAATTGTCTTGATCGTTTAGTCTTTTGTTGCTTTTGCTCCTCCAGACAACCCTAAAACTTTTTGACATTGAAATTTTTCTTTCAGGATTTGATTTGGTGTGTTGGATTGTTGGGTTATGTTCATTTATGTAAGCTATATTTGAAGTTTTATTCCCTTTGTCTATGGGTCTAAGTAGAACATTTTTGGCAATTATAAATGTCATTGTTTGGTCGTCTATTTGGCAGTGTTTACTTCATTGTAAAGCATATATATTTTTAAATGGAGATTTATTGTTTATAAAATTTTAAGACTAAATTTGGTTGGTCTAAAAATAAATAAATAAATAAAAGTATATACATACCGGGATAATGACTTTTAAATAAATTTACTTTATAAAACCAAATAAAACTATTGAAACAAAAAAATAGAAAAAATAATAAATTCACATCGACCGAGACTAGTTGACATTTTAAGAGGAATTTGGACTAATTTTGTACCGCAAAAGGTCTAAATATTCTCTTGGCAATTAATTCTCAGAAGACTTTCTATTCTCAGAAACATAACTAGAGGGGAGTGTTAACGGATGGAGCAAGTTTGAATTGTGTGTTTTGTTCGGACCAACTTGAGGTAGAGGACCATTTTTTTGTAGATATTGTTTTTGTTGGGAGGGTTTGGTATTCGATTTTCAAGTGGATCAGAACGAGAGTGATTCTATCCAGAAATGTGATCTCTCTTTTTTATTATTTTTGTTCTCCGAAAGATATATCTTTGGATTTGATCATACAGGTATGCGTTATACTTTTCTTTCAAAGGTATATTTGTAACAAGCTTAAATCGATCAATTACAAACTCCACTTGAACCTTGCTCTCTCCATCCTTAAACTACTCTTCAAGACAAAACCGATCAAGTTCAAGCCCCGTTTGAACCTTGATCTAGACATCGACCTCCACTTGCATCAACCCACATTTGATGGTCCCACAAGCATCTAAGTTTGATCATTCTTCTTTTATCCAACTATACTATGTAGTCCTACAAGCTTTCACATTTAACTCTTCAGCCCTCGCAATGCCTTCTCCCATCTCGAATTAATATTTTGTGCCTAACTACCTTAGGAAATTGTCAAAATCGAGATCCCACTAAAGATCGTTAGGGTATAGAAAAAGCGTAGATCGTAGGATCGTAACAAAGATTGTAAGATCCCACATAATAGACAATATTATACTAAAAACTAAGAAAAATAACCTTTCATAAAAAAAATAAAAAAAAATAAAAAAAACTTCCATTAATCATAACTAGATATTTGACCTGTGCTCTGCACCGGTTTATTGTAAAGGGATAGACATACGAATAAGGATATAGCCAACAAGATATGAATGAAAATGGTGCGATGCATTTTTTTAGTATTAAATAAGTGTACAAAAAAAAAGCAAGAGGATAGGAATGAAATTGGTGCGATGCATTTTTTTAGATGGAATTTGTTAGGTTAAATTACTGCTAACCTAATACAGCAAATGAGCGGGAAAATATTAGGTTAACTTGCTGCAGACCTAACAAAATTAATAAATAAGGATTCTCATTGTCTTAAGCATCTTCGAAAAACGTTCATAGAAAAATAAAGCATCATCTTAAAACATGGGGATTGCAGACGAGGAAGCACAAACAAGAGGGATAGATGAAGACACATTTTGGTTGGGAAAAAAACATGAGAAATTGTTTGACTGTTATTTCTTTCTATTTGGAATTGCTATGTATGAACATGAGATATGATATGAGAAAGGGGGAGGATGTGATAGGAATTTATAGATGAATGAAAGATGAAAAAAAATGAGAAAAATTCCGAATTTTCTAACCTAATGATTCAATTAAACACCAATAAGTCCAAAAACTGAAATTAATTACTGAATATGGCCTTTAGAGTGGAAAATGGGTCGATTTCCGGCAGAACGGACCAGTTCCGTGGTCAAAAGTTGCGGGTCGAAACCGGGTCGGATTATCAGACTGTAACCGGACAAACCACCTTCCCTGACGCGGAAAAAAAAAAGTGCAAATTCCGCAATCCGGCTCTCTTCCGCGGTGCGCCACCTGCTCTAGCTTCTTCTCCGATCTTGGACCCGCTCCAAATTGGTGGAGGCATCATGACTCGTAAGATCGTACGATCTTGGGATCTAGATCACGATCTTGACAACAATGATTGGGACGTCTATTGCCACTTTGATGCAAGTTCATACTCTTATTTTATGTAAAAGATAGCCTTGGGAGATTATTGTTTGTGACCTTGATCATGCCATGCTAAAAAAATTGTGATCACACTATTAATTATTTAATGTGGAACACCACAAAACCAGTAAAGATCTTTCCATTTTTTTAAACCCTGCATCATATATGTTATAGGAAAAGAAAAAAGTGCTAGAGTACGAACTAAAACAAAAATATTCTTAAAAAAATAAAAACTAAACCCAAAATATAAAAATATCCTTACTAAAGAAAAACTAAACCAAAAGTATAAATATTTACAGTATTGATAAAATATTCCCAAGATATTGTAGGAGGAATCAAGTCTTCCTTATGTATTGCAGATAATAATAAATAACTAAATCAATATTTCATATATATAAGGATAGTACCTCTCTAAATTAACTGTGTATGATCTCTCACTTCATCTGAATATACTGTATGTCAGTACTTGTTACATATGATACCGTAACTACATGTGATGTGATGCTTCTTTCTGTGCTAGTTTAACTTAATGTAACTTAATGTTATGGTTCAGGTACTAGGATACTATTTAATTTCATTTAGTTAAAATTATCTCTATTTAATGGTTGTTTATGCGTTTGATGTTGTTAACTTTTGATTTTGGTCTTGGATTGTGTTAAAAATAGAAGCTTTATGTACTTTTTTTAATGGTTTTGTTGAGTTTATGGATAAGATTTCAGAAATCTAGTGTTAGACCCTGATAACTAGCATAAACACTAGTCACGAGAAGAGGAGTGCTAGGAATACGATCTATTTTTAAATCGAATCTAACCCCCTCTTTTTTATTGAGTGAATTTTTTTTTTTTTTTGAATCAGCATATATATATGAAAAGCCACGAACAAGAAGTGTTAATATGGCAAGCTGTTACAATCAAAAAATCACCCCTGCAATCTAAAACGCGCAGCAGCCTAAGGTGATAGCAGGAAACAACAAGGCCAGCATGACATGGGAAAAACACAACAAACAAACCAAAGGAACATGTATAAACAAACCCCCCATGCCATCGGGCAGCAAAACCAAAAACCTGCTACAAACAGCTGAAAGGAGAGAGAAACAAACCCCTAGCAGATTCAAAAAGAGCATCCTTCATCTTGGACAAAACTTGGGTGCCATTAAATCCTAGACATTGATGGCACCCAACACACACATCACACACACACACACTTGGGGCAATGTGTGGCCCTGATCTAATGGCATGGTGCCATTAATGACACCAAAGTGCCACCCATTCATCTTCTATTTAGGCACTCTCTAGGATTCCAAGTCCACTCATAGAAGAGGAATGAAGCTATCCTTAGTCTACTCAAAGCCCAAAACCAAGACACCGCTTTGATTTCATCCACAATATCCTCCACCTCTTTCCTTTGAGTGAAATTAATATGTATGTCTTACATTTGAAAAATAAATCTTACATAAAATGGTGAGATCCACGTTAACTTTACTAGTCATGGGTGAGTTTAAACATATAATGTTCATAACACTCCTCATATAAAAAATTAGACCATTATAATCTTTTTCATCATATCTTTTGTTTTTGTTTATAATAGCGACGGATGATAATATATTTAATAAAAGGAGTGCTAAACATAAACTGAAAAACACAAAAATTTGCAAGAAATATATTAGATCAATTGAAAATCAAGGCTAACTTTACTTTGTGAAAACGTCATTTATTTTTATTTTCTTAACATTTTATCTAAATTGAGTATTTTTTATTTTCTTAACATTTTATCTAAATTGAGTCGTTGTGATAGTGTAAAGATATGTTAGTTAGGTATGTATTTTAGAAAATAATGAAAATAGTTCTTTAGCATTTTCATTGTTTCAGAAAATAGAAAATTATTGCTCACTAGAAGTCCTATTTTTATTCTCTCACATCTGAAATATAAAACTAAAACAAATTTCAAGAAAATATAAATAGATAGAAAAAAATTTCCATAGAGTAAAAAAATCTAAAGAAACGCTTGATGAATAAATTATTATTCCAGATGCAATATAATCACACATTTTGTGAACAAATAAATTAATTAATTAATCAGAAACAAGTACATACCTAGAGCTAGCAAATTCATAAAGCCTCCCTCTTGGTGAGAAAACAATAAGAGCAACCTCAGCATCACACAACACTGATAACTCAAAGGCTTTCTTCAACAAACCACTTCTTCTCTTTGAGAATGTTACTTGCCTACTTGTTGCGTTCTCTATACGCTTCATTTGTGTCTTTCCTCTCACCATTTTTTCTTTTCTTTTCTTTGCTGAAATCACAACAACAACAAAAATTAGGTATCCAAATACTTATAGCATAAATTTTTTTTTTAAAAAAAAAAATCGAAGCCTATTTCAATTCATAACAAAAAAAGTTCTCACCAAGAAGGAAAAACACAATTTAAACCTTGTAAGGAAAAGGGATGAAAATATTAGCCTTTAAGATCTAGAAAGTTATGGAAAAATGGAAAAAAATATTGCAAGAGATTAGAATTAGAATTATTTACCACCCAATAAAACCAAAGGAACAAAAATTCTTAGAAGGGTGTTTGAAATATG
The DNA here is from genome assembly GCF_051527215.1 of Medicago sativa. Taxonomy (NCBI): domain Eukaryota; kingdom Viridiplantae; phylum Streptophyta; class Magnoliopsida; order Fabales; family Fabaceae; genus Medicago; species Medicago sativa. Next base: position 27,315,207 of record NC_140756.1, on the reverse strand, counting down.
AAGGATGAAAGAAACAAAGAAATGGGAAGTTAATGAAAAAATTCTTAAAAGTATTTGATGACTAAATTTGAATGGTGTAAAATAGCTTCCTAGAAAAAAGGTAAGGGTCTAAACACCTATAAAGATTTAAGGGCTTTTCTGATTAATTGATGTAGGTTGAACTTACCGGCAAGAAAAGCAATTTCAAAAGGAAACAGATTTGCACCAAATTGGCAAAATCAAAGAAAATATATGTATAAAGGGTTGTGCCTAGAATAGGAAAATAAGGAAGGGAAGGGTAAAAAATGAGTAAGAGTTAAGGAATCAAAAGAAAGTAGAAACTAAGCACACCCAAAAGTAGTGATACATAATTGAGGTAAGTTCAAGGAAAAGGATTGGATTTGGATTTGACTCTCTTTTTTAGCTAAGATAGAAAGCAATGACACCTTTCCTTATTAATCAACCTGACCCCATCTTGCTTCTACAAGCTACCCCACCATATTAAGAATCAAATGATTTTTTCATGTTACTTTATAATTTGCTTGTTTTGGTAAAATCATACTCTACTTGCCCAGAAAGAGAAATTTCTAGATTAAAGTCACTAGTAATTTGAAAATGATACTGCCAAATTTTCTATGAAAGGAAAAGGAAAAAAATATATTGTAAGGAAAAAGGACAGATATGGGTTTTCTTTTGGACGCAAGGACAGATATTGGTTGTAGTGATCAATGAATTAATGAATTCTTTGGTAAAATATATATATCATGCAATGCCAACTCATCTCCCAAGGCATATAGAAATAAGAATCTGGTAGTGATATGGGTTTCAATTGCATGATGGTGAAATTGTCATTTGTACTTTTGCCGAACACATATAGAAATAAGAATCTGGTATGCATTTAATAAGAATCTGGTATGCATTTGATTTGTGATTAAATTTGTATAACTGGTTCACTACAATTTAACTTGGGTTAAATATATTTTTGCTCCCTATAAATATGTTAATTTTTTGTTTTAGTCCTTCTAAAAATTTTCTTCAACTTTTAGTCTCTATAAAATTTTCAATCACTACTTTTGATCTCTATTTTTAATTTAATTTTTGTATTTTTTAATAAAATTGTGCAAAAATGTGTAAAATATTCTAAAAAAAATTCCTAAAAAAAATTAGAATTTTTTTAACAAAACACAAATTAAATATGAATTTTTAACCGTAAAAACTATAAAAATCTATATTAAATTCATGTTTTGTTAAAAAAATCTAAAAAATTTTGGGAGTGATTCTTATAATATTTTGAATTTTTCTGAAAATTTTTATTAAAAAATATGAATTCTACATATGAGCTTACTTTAAAAGAGGAACCAAAAATGAAGATTGAAAATTTTATAGGGACCAAAAGTTGAAGGAAAATTTTAGAGGGACTAAAACGAAAAGTTGACATATTTATAGGGGCCAAAAACATATTTAACCCATTCAACTTTGGTTATTTAAAGAATAAATCATCATATTTTTGGTTAATTATTGCAAGTGTTTGACAATTTAACGATCCAAGACACATTATCACCTTTAACCAATTGCTTGTTAGAGATTATTTTGACCAACGATGGACAATTGAAGTGATCGAGTTCAAATTTCATGGATAAAAATGTATAGTACATTTGTTCTTGCGCCCGAACCTGATTTCTCGTGTCCGAAGGCTTCTTTACTGTGATTTACTGATGATTGACATTCAAACTTCTCACTTAACTTGTAGTTGGACGAAAAGAACTTGATATAGATAGTCAATTAGGTTTTTTAGCAAAAATTATTCATCAAACCACATTTATAATATGATTAACAAAAATATCCAAATTATTTTCATAGAATGGACCACATGTTTTATTATTTGTAAAATGTTAAAAATACTATATTCACATAATTATGATAGTAAGATATAATTCATACTTATGCAAACAAAGATTGATTCAACCGGGATACATGAGTTTGAATATTGTTCTTACCTCCTAAATGAATTTCTAAGTGTGTGTTTGAAATGACGTTGTATTTCTCAAAATTGTGGCAAGAAATCACGTTGCCGTGAAAGCTAGGAAAGCAAGCTTCCTCATTTCCACGAAAGTTACTCTTTAAAATATGAGTTTTGCTTTCCCACCGCCAAACCAAACAGGTCATAAGAATCGCCCTCTTTCTCTAGAGAGTGGGAAGGTTAAAACTAAAAATACCAAGATTTATTTTTAAATAATCTTTTTGTAGTAAATATTTTTATTTTGTGGGAAAGAAAGTGCGTACATAGCTATCATTCTCTATAAACTCCCAATATTTTTTCTCCACAATTGGATGTCTATTTGGTTTGATGTTAAATAAGCATTACACATCATTACTAACATATATTGGGTTATAATCCCACTCATAAGGAGAGGGCTTAGCAAAACACATATTTACAACTTATAAGTACTAATTTTTTTCTCCATAGTAGAAGTATGGGAAATGTTAACCAGTGCCCCCGGGGCACTGGTTAAGGAAGCATATATAGTAATACTGCATTGGTACTTGTGAAGTCAACTCTTTAAAGGTTTAAAAAGTGTTATTTTTAAACTAAAACTTTCTTTTTTGGTTTCCTTAACCAGTGCCCCGGGGGCACCGGTTAACACAACCCTAGAAGTATTTAATCGATGTAAAGTATGTTATTTGAACAACCATTTTTGCCACATATTATGGAACAAACAAAGATAAACAAATAAATGTAGCTATTGGGTTTTAACTTTTATTGAATTTCAAAAGTTATCAGAAAAATAGTCCTACAAATATCGTTTCTCATGTGATGTAATTTATTTTTGGTTACAAAGCTAAGAACAACAAAAAGAAAGGAAGCAGGAAAAAAAAGAAACTATAAGCTCTTAAGAAGCAGGTTCCCATAGCATCAATTTTAAGCTTGTCGATTAGATCAAGAGGAGGAGCCTGATGTTCCAAGAAATCTGCATTTGACGAAGCTCCAAGCTTGGCTAAAAAATCGGTGCAGTGATTTCCCTCTCTAAGAGTGTGAAAGATTCTGAAATTATGGGAAGCTATTATATCCTTGATATCTTGGATTAACACCGCATAGGCATGGAATTTAGATACCTCTCCTGAAACAAGATTAACTGATAGCTGAGAGTCTGAGAAGCAGACTAGTTCCTCAATTCCCATGCTCATTGCTAGGCAAAAACCTCCATAGATGGTTGTGAGTTCAGCTTGCAGAATGCATGTTGATCCTTGAATAAATCCGGAAAATCCCTTCAGAAAAAGGCATGCGCTGTTGCGAATTAAGCCTCCGTATCCAGCACGAATTGGTGTGCCATGACAGCTGCCATCAACATTGAGGATGGGGCAGTTGTAATTGTCGGTATTCCATGAAATCCAGCGCTCAGGACTAGCAACAATGACAGCAGATTGAAAACTCCTTGTGATTGTTTCGGCTGAGTTGTTGATGCTGATATTTAACCGCGTGAGAGACCAGACTTCGTTATTGAAGCACATGTTGTTACGGTGCAGCCAAATCCACCAAAGAGAAGCCAGGAAGATGGTTGAACGATTGCTGCCAACGTTATTTTTTAACCAATCTTTTGCGCCGTTGATAGAGAAAAAATTGGAGTCTGAGAAATTAAGCTTCTGCCAGATGAGTTTTGAGAATTTGCAGTCTCGAATGCAATGCATAAAAGATTCATCATCTTCCCCACATCTTCCACAGGTTGCCGATACAGCCATGTTTCTATGATGAAGCACAGATAGCGTTGGCACCGCGTCGTGCATAGCCAGCCAAATCAAAAATTTGTACTTCTCTGGTACCTGCAGTTTCCAAATCCAAGACCACGAATTATCGTTGTTAATAATATCTGGCGCTTCCGTGAAGGAGAGAAGCCAAAAATAACCACTTTTTGCAGAGTAAACACCATTCTTGTTGTGATTCCAAATAAAGGCATCATCAACCGTTGAATTGAAACTAGCTTGATATATAGTTGTTAATGGCATCAACTATTGGTTGAGGAAGGGTAGTGTATAGGAGATGAGTGTGAAGGCCATTGGAGCTTATGACATCTCTAACCGTTAGGTGAATGTCATGTATATCTATAACTGGAACCAAAGAACCAAGAAGACCATGGGGACACCAATTACTGAACCAAAAAGAGGAGGAACCCGAGCCTGGCCGCCAAGAATAACCATTTTTGAAAATATCTTTTGCACGAATGATAGATGCCCAAGAGGGTGAGCTGTTGCTTGAAGCTTTCGCATGAAGAACTATAGGCCCTGATGAGTATTTAGCAGAAAGAAAATTCACCCATAACTTATTTGTGGATTGCACCATATCCCAAACTAACTTTCCAAGAAGGCAAGTATTGGCGTTAGGCGCTGTTCTAATACCCAAACCACCAACCCGTTTTGGAGTAGTAATTTTTTTCAACTTACCAAGTGAACCCCCTTGTTACTAGAACCACGCCAAATAAAATTGCGAGTTGTTTGATCAATGGAATCACAAATGTTTTACTAGAACAGGTAGACTCGCTCTAGCAACTTCTGTATTATCTTCCATCCCTTCCTTCATGTGATGTAATTAAGTCTTATTGAATTTTTTTTTTAATCAACAAATCTTATTAAGTTAAGACTCTTCCATTTGGAAGGTTTCATTAAACAATGGGTTAAATATGTTTTTGGTCCCTATAAAATTGCGACCTTCTAAGTTTAGTCCTTACTTAATTTTAATAGCTTTTTTAATCCCTACAAAAAAAATTACTTATAATTTTAGTCCCTGCTAAAGTAAATTTTGTTTAATTATCCTTAAACTCTTAAATTTTTTAACGATTCTTTTTATACAAGTTTAGAACACTACGAAAGGTTCATTTACTAAAATCAATAATTTTTTAACATGAAATAAATTAAATATGAATTTTTTAAAACGACAAAAATTTAAGATATAAGTAACAAAAATATGGACGTAGAAATCAAATTTTTGCGATATTTTTTTCGGAGGACCTTTTAATAACGTTCTTAACACGCCTGTAAAAAATTGTTGAAAAACTTAAGAGTTTAAACATAAATTAAACAAATTTGGATTGAGTAAGGACTAATATTGAGTGCAGAAATTTTTTGTAGGGATTAAAAATGCTATTAAAATTAAGTAAGGACTAAACTTACAAGGTCGCAATTTTGTAGGGACCAAAAACATAATTAACCCTTAAACAATTAAGAACCTTTGAATACATTTTGGGTTATGATAGAAGACACCTTTTATGAAGGTGTCTTTTATCAAGTTACTCTATGAGCATTTGCGAAAAGACACCAACTTACTTTTAGGAAGGTGTCTTTTATCAAAGTTATAACTAAAAAGTGAAAATCACATCTTAAGGTGTGACTTGATAAAAGATAACACCAAAGGGTGGCTTGTAACCTAATCCATACATTTTTATTTTATTTTTTGAGAAAAAGAACCTTTCGTGAAGTGAAAGATTTTAAGATAGTGGGGACCAATGTCTTTCAAAAAAAAAAAAAAGATAGTGGACCAATGCATGAAATGTGCGGCAAAAACAAAGGAAATGGTACAATGTTAGAAACATGTCACTGTCTTCCGTACAACAACGTAAGTGAAGTAACCAATCAGGAATCGTAAACGAAGCACCTTGTCTTTAAAGTGTTATCATGACTTTTATGTCTCATTGAGATTCCTCTTGTACTATTTGATCAGTAAAGTAATCCTTTCATTCATCCTTTAAAAAAAAAAATTGGTAATCCTAAAATATTGATCTAGTTTATATCTAGGGTTAAATATGTTTTTGGTCCCTATAAATATGTCAACTTTTCGTTTTAGTCCCTCTAAAATTTTCCTTCAACTTTTAGTCCCTATAAAATTTTCAATCTTCACTTTTGGTCCCTCTTTTAAAGTAAACTCATATGTAGAATTCATATTATTTAATAAAATTTTTCAGAAAAATTCAAAATATTATAAGAATCACTCCAAAAAATATTCAGAATTTTTTAACAAAACATGAATTTAATATGAATTTTAATATGTTTTAAGGTTAAAAATTCATATTTAATTTGTGTTTTGTTAAAAAATTCTAATTTTTTTTAGGAAATCTTTTTAGAATATTTTATACATTTCTGCACAATTTCATTAAAAAATACAAAAATTAAATTAAAAATAGGGACCAAAAGTAGTGATTGAAAATTTTATAGGGACTAAAAGTTGAAGGAAAATTTTAGAGGGACTAAAACGAAAAGTTGATATATTTATAGGGACCAAAAACATATTTAACCCTTATATCTATTATCGCTATTTTTTTTAAGGAAGCCCCTAATATAGACCAAAAAACAAAGGTCCACCGATGGACCTATGCATATTACCTACAGTAGGTTACTTTTAGTTTAGTAAGAAATTGAATTTTATTATATTCATCACTTCATCTTTCTCAATTGAATATCACCCAAAGTCATTTCACTCTTCTCCAAGCACTAGCCAGTATGACACATTCAGTAAAATTGTTTTAGATTTGATAAGCAAGCGTATGGAATCAACAACTTAACCAGCTATTTTCTTTTTTAATGCTTCCTGGGAATCCCTTTTTTATATTTAAATGGAATTGAAATTAAAATAACAAAAATTAGTTGGTTTTTTTGTCTCTGTTATGTAGCAAGAAATTACCCAAGGCAGGTAAAAAAAGGATTGGCATATGTGAATTAAAGTTAGTGTTTACGAAAAAAAAAATTAGCTGCCGAAAAGGAAAGAAGAAAGAGACGAAGAAATAAGCTCAAAGTTCTCAACATCCATAGAAAACTTATGCGTAAAATGCAATAGTGAGGATGAGGGATAGTGAGGATGAGGGTTCAAAATTCAATCTCGATAGTGAGGATGAAGGTAAAAAACTCATTCCTCCAGATTACCACACCTGTCATGAATCTTTGTTGTTCTTGTGGAGATCATATGGAATCCAATAAACGGGATAGGATTGGTATTAGTATTTAGAAACTTAAATTTCAATAATTATTATTAACTAAATTGACTTAACTTTTTGTAAAAAAAATAAATTTGAGGGTGACCTGTTGTAATAGGTAATATGCACAGTGTTATACCCTAATTTTGGACCTAAAAATACTAGCTCAATTCTTCTATTCTTGCATTTCAAGTCATTTGAATTTGTCTCTGATCAATTGCATCTTTCTCTGCATTTTATTTCAATGTTATTTGCAAAATTCATGAAAAAAGGGCATTTTAGTCATTTCCTATGTTAAAATTTCTTTCAATCTTTGAAAAATTGTTTGAGTCTTTTCAAATGGTTTGAATAAGTCCTTATTTCAATTCCATGTCAAAATCCATTTTAAGAATTGCATTCGAAGTCATTTTAAGTCAGTTTAGCCCATAGGGGCATTTTAGTCTTTTCATGTGGTAAAGCCCTGTTTAATCTCTTAAAATTGTCTCTGAGTCTTTTAATTTGCTTGTATAAATTCTTGTTGTAGTTCTCTGTTAAAAAATCATTTTAAAAATTGCATCTGAGTCATTTTGAGTCGTTTTAGTCCCTAGGGGGCATTTCGGTCATTTCACATAAAATTTCTGATTCGTTTTAATCTGCTTTGTTGCTTTTAATCGTCTCGCTTTACGTTAATTTTCAATTTACTTTTTCAATTCAATTTTAGTTTTAATTTTCATTTTGGTCCTTGTACTTTTGTTATTTGCATTTTAATCCTTTTTCAAGTTTGTTAGAGTCAAAGTCAAGGTTTGTTAAGTTCAAGTACACATGGCATTGTTTCATTGGTCCATCAATCCCATTCATCACCTATAAATGGATGAGTCATGGTCAAGGTCAAAACACACTAATTATTTTCACAAATACACAAAAAAAATCACAAAATCATTTTTCTTTTTTCCCTCTTTCTTTCTCCACCGTAACAAACTATTTTCCACCACTTTCTCTTCCCTAACTAACTTCTTCAACAACCTTCAACCACCACAAACCACCATGACAAACTTTTTTTTTTCACTTTCTCTCTCTTCTAACCACCACAACTTCATCTTCAACCTCCATAACCACCACAACACCTCCATAACCACCACTCTCCTCCACTCTAACAACCTTCAACCTCCACCAATTCCACCACCGTAACCACACAAATTCACATGATATTTTTGATCCACACATAATCACAAACACTTCACAATTTCCCCAACCATTTTCGGATTCAATTTCTTCACACTAACAGTGGTACAAACAAAAACCATAACAACAACTCCTTCATTTTCGTCACTAGCAAGCAAAACCGCGAAACAGATCGGAGTAAGAGAGAGTAGGATTCAGTTCGAAATTGCAACGAAGAAGCAAGCAAAACTGAGTTTAAACAACAACTTTAAGTAGCAACAACTTTGGACCAAAGCAAGAAGAAGAGCAAAACCGAATTAAAGGATCGTTCCAAATCCGAAACAGCAGAGAGGAAGGTGAATCCGAACTAGTTTGTGAGAGGAGGAAGCTGAGTTCAAGGCTCTAAACAACCTTACCGAGTCCAGATCGAAACGTGAAGAAGAAAACGAACCGTTTCAGAGATTCAAAGAGGTAGTTCTTCACTTTTATCTACATATTTGCTTGTTAGATTTATGTTGTTTGGTGTTTGATCTTGTATTTTTAAGGCTGGATTTGGATTTATCTTTGAAAAGGATGCTTAAAACGTAAACAATTTTTTGGAAACGGCGGAGTTTTAAGTTCTGACGCGGTGGTGCCACCACCGGCCACCGCGCTGGAAGTTGCAATCTCGCCGAAGAAGATGAAGTGTGGCGGCACTGTTTTGAACTTGATAAAGAGAGAAGAGTTCTCACGTTTTTTTTAAAGAAAGGAACAACAAGCAATATATTTTGTCTACCATCTGTATCATTTTTATGCCATAACCCATATCAATGACCCATACCCATCAGTACACACTAACCCGCTCCATCTACCCATAACTCAGCCCAAATGCTTGTATTCTCATGAGCTTTCTGTGGCTGTTTACACCTCCCAGTGCTGCTTACTGCACCCCCCTGTTTGCCTCAAATTGCATGAAAAATTCCACAAAAATTCTAGTAGTTTCTTGACGCATTTTTGATAATTTTTGATATATCTTACATGCCAAATCTTGATCACAACATGTGAAAAATATTTTAATTCTTGATTAATGCTTTGTGTCAATTTTGGTTCAAATCTTGATAAAAATTTCTAAAGGTTTTTTGTGAAGTTGTTGTGATCAATTTTTTTTGCATTTGATACTTGCTTGTGGAATGTAATTACCTGTTGAAACTTGCTTCCAAAATATATGTGTTCGTGTTTTGTTAATTTGTGCACTTTTTGTTATGTTTCTTGTGAAAATTGTGATGTGATTTTATTCTTGAATCTTGGTGCATAAATATGGCTTTGAATATGTAATCTTTGGGGTGAGCTTGCCTATTAAATGTAGTGTATGCTTGCTGTCTTGGTATAGCTCTTTGTGTGAATTTTATGGTGGTGAATAATGTGAAACTATCTTGTGAAATAAGGTGTATAAAGAACTTGCAACCCTTATGATCTTTGGTATAGTTAATGACCTTAATTCTCATGTTTTTTTTTTGAACTAAGTCACTCAAAACTTCTCTAGTATCATGAGGATTTAGGCCTTTAACCTTACCTTAGAATGGTATTAAAATGTCAAGTCTCTTTTATCACTTTTAGTTAATTTTGCTTGTTACTTCATTTTCAAGTTACATTTACTTTACTATGCCTTTAGTGTGTTGTTTCTATTTCATTTGTGCTACTAACTCCTTTTGTTTCATGTCCCATATCCCATAGCATCTTGCATATTCCCTTTGCATATTTCTCTTTTTTTTTTTCTTTCTATATTTCACTTGCAAGCAAATAGAATGTAAAGTTAGGGCTTTGTAATTCTTTTTTATTTTCACACTACAAAAAAATGCGTTTTTTCCGGCGGTTTTGTTCCGGCGGTCATTGTTGACCGCCACTATATCCAGTGCATTGCGGCAGTTTTTATAGCCGCCGCTTTTTACGGTACATTGCGTCGGTTTCGACCGCCGGTATTAACAAGATTTAATTGAATAATATTCCTTGTATGTTATGGCATTTTTGACTGCCGGTATAACCTCTTTAATTTTTCCAGCCACGCGCACTAACTTCCCGCTATTGTTTTCCAATTATTTAGAAAATCCCTCCATCTTTTTTGTTCTCAACACATAATATTTTATTTTATAACAAAAACCTAAACTTTCATCTTTTTCTCTCAACACATAACTTTTTTTTTCTCAATCCAGAAAGAACATGATGAAAACACAGTAGGACCCTCAATTCCAAACCCTCAAACACCATCAATTCATCCAAAACCCATCGATTCAAACACCGAAACCCTCAAATCCAAAACTTCAAACACCCAAATCGAAATACCCAAAGCTTCAATCACCATCGATTGATTAATCCAATACCCATCTTCAATTGAAATTCCAAAACCCTAACTTCCAAAACCCTCAAACCTTCAGCTTTGAATCCAGTGAAATATTTTTTCGGATCTCACATTCTCTTCCCTCTCTACCTTCACAAATTTCGCTGATTCTCGGTATTGCGATAATGCTTCTTTTTTCTTTTTTCTCTTTTTTATTTTAATTTTTGTTTAATTTCACGAAGCTTGTATCTGAAGTGTTATTAGATTCTTTGATTTTTTTTTTATAGTAATACTGTTATTATTTACTGATTTTTTTTCTCTTCATGATTTTAAAATGCTATTTATGAATTTATTAATTTTGGATTAGTTTGTGTTTTTTTCTTAGTCATGTATAACGTTTGTCTTTTATATTGATGAATGAGTCAGTGAAAATGGAGTAAAGAGATAAATTTAAGATAATATATGTATGCTTAATCTTTGGTTTGCTTAGGTTAATCTTTGCTTAATCTGGAACCTGAAACTGAGTATGAAGTTTGCTTTTTCTTTGCTCAATCTTTGGTTTGTATTATTCTTTATTTTAGTTTGTGCTTTAATTCATGCAGTTGAAAATTACCCCTGTCTCCTGTTGTTGAAGAGAACAAAGGTAAAATAGAAAGAACCCTTCATCCAGGTTCTTGAACAAATATTGTGTATGTTACCACTTCTGATATGAACTTTTGATTCGGTGTATTTTTGGATTTGTTACTTTATGTTTAGTGCAATTTCAATTTAATATTTTTAGTTTGGAAGCTATTTGAAGTTGTATCATATGGTCGTTTGAACTCATTTGATCTTGTCAGCTGATTTGTGATTCAAATTTTAGTATATTAATTAGGTTGGATTAATAGTTTAATGATAAACAAACAAAGAGAAAGAAAGTTGCGGTGTACTGTAATAGTGTATTGTTGTAAACAATGATGTTTGAATATTAGTCAGTTAAGTAATCTTCAGGTTGTTTTCTCATGTTAAGCATCAATACATTTTTGAACTTGTATTGATGAATACTAAACACTATCATATTTTTTGTGAAATTGATATGTACTACATATCAGTTTAACTCTTATATTAGTTATGTTATTTCTTATTTTCAAAGCTTGTACTTAATTGACTAATTTCTTTTACCTTAATTCCATAGTTTAATTAACATTCTCATAATTCCTATGCAATACTATTTGAAAGTTGTTTTTGGTTTTAACAAAAATCAGTTCTCAGAACTTCTGATGATGGTCGAAATTGGTTCAATCTTTTCTGAGAATTTCTTCCTTTGATCCTTCCATACTAATGATTGTAATGATTATAGTTAAAGAAAGCTAGCTAGTTTGTTATGTGATTCTTCTTTATAAGGATAAGTGTGTATAACAGAATTTTCTCATAATAAATCTAGGTTGAATTGAATGTACCTTTCTTTCCATAGTCATGTTGGTCTCTTTTTCTTTGCTCTATATCAGTTTTTTCATTTCTATAACTTTTGAGTTTTCTTTGCTTTATATTTTGACCAAAATTATTCTGTCAACGACTGATTTGTGTGACTTAGGGCCTTATTAGCTTACTTTGATTTGGTTTTATGCATCCATGTATTTGATTTGATGATTGAGCCTAACTATAATGTAACATTTTGCCTTATGGTAACAGATTTTACCTTATGGAATTGAAACTTGGATTAGAGATGGTTGTGGTTGGTAGGGAATTGAAACTTGGATTAGAGAGCTTGAGATGATTCACTTCACATTTGTCATTAAATGATTAGTTTGAATGATTAGTTTGAATTGGTAGGGAAGGGAATTGAAACTTGGATTAAATGATTAGTTTGAATTGGTAGGGAATTGAAACTTGGATTAGAGAGTTTGGTGTTTTCCTGTTCTTCATATAGTTTTGTTTTTCGGTTAAGTGCAATGTATTACAATCCTGTTCTATAATCTATGTAGTTTTGTTTCAGTACTTTGGGAGAGTTACTGATAGAAAAGACAAGTGATAATCCATATGCAGGAATCTTACAAATTGACAGCAATTAGAAATGTAATATTTTTGGAACTTTTAATAAAGTATTGATGAGGCGTGATGGTGGTTTTGCTGCTGTATTTGTTACGGCTGGCTGGGAGTTTCCGCTAAGGGCCTGCTTGTTTTTTGGTGCCTACATGTATCTTGGTGCCTGTGTGTTTGTTTTCTAGCCTTTTTCCTGTTTGCTGGACTGATATTTCCCTCCTGGTGTGCGGTTTCCTGCCATCAGATAGAAATTGCACTTCAAATGATGAGTTAGTTTGTATTGAGGATCTTGTTGAGCTGTGAGAAATAGGTAATAATCATTATCATTGTTTTATCATATTTGTTTGCAAATGCATTAAGATTTGTTGCAGAGATGTTGCGTAAATTGACCCGGTATATATACATTTTATTTTTCTGGAACAATTGGATTAGATTTGATCATTGAGATGTATACTACATTCTTCTCTATACGTGTTCACATAGTTATTGATAAGAATTTTTTTTGATTGATTAATTATAGTTTAGTACAATCTGTAGTTGTCCCTTTACATGATCAGGATTTCATTTAATTCCATATCTCTTTGTCTTACACTTATAGAAGCACCATGACTCTCAAATATTTCAATCCTAATTATTATTATGCTTATAGTTTTCTGATTGACTCTTTAACTAGCAGTGGGACTGCTCCTTTATGAGGAATAAAACTTTTTGCAAGAGGGAGGAGCAAGCATGGAGAGGGAAGTTCAACTATACTACATGTATACAATGTAAATTCAGTTTCATATTGTCATAAACCTAGCAACTAGTTCATTGTTGAGTAATAGAATGGCTAGATTATCTCATTGTTGAGAATTTCTCATCATTTTTATATGTTATCAACATTTGTATATATGTTTCTTATCAATTTTTATCAATGTATTATATTATTTTTGGGCCATAAAAATTCCTACTATCTATCTAATAATCATTATTTATATTAATTATTATTTTTTTGTAAAAAAAGTGGTAATTGTGGCGGTTAAAACTGCCATAATTACCAGTTCTTTTTTAATCCAAATGCGAGAATTCTGGGGGTTTAAACCGCCACTAATAACAAAAATATAGCCGCCAGTTTAAACATTGTGCATTGCGGCGGTTGTACGGGCGGTCAACTGCAAATTGCCAGTTTACACCTAGTGGCAGCAAAAATAACGGCAGTTTTGAAACTGCCAGTGAAGTTTATAGTGGTGGCTAAAACCGCCGCAATAAGCAAAAATTAGCCGCCGGAAATTACGCGTTTTTTTTGTAGTGTCATGTCTTTAAATTCTTGCAAGACCATAGAATGTATCTAGGCCAATGATGTAAAGGACAATGGACTTTAATGATGTACATCGACAAAAGCACCGACACATGCACACACATCACATAGATATCTTTAGGTATATGCTTAGGTTATGCATGTTTAGATGTATGTTTAGGATTGAATGTTTAGATGAATGCCTAGGATTTACACTTAGGAAAAATCATTTTTCAAACAAACATGAATAATATCACTCAAATCATTTTCTAAATAAACCTTGGGATCAAAATCCCATTGTATTTTCTCTTTATTTTCTTAATCAAGTTTCAATGAAAATTAATCATACTTGACCTTGTTTCCAAAAATAACTAATTCAACCTCACAATTTCACAATCTTATGCCCTTGAGGCCTCTCTCTCTCATTCTTCAAACTCCAATTTTCAAACTTAAAATCAACCAATAAAAACAAAATCATTTTTTGGAAGAGAACTACGGTGGGTTTGATCCCTTAAAAGGGTACGTAGGCAAGGAAACAATATTCCTTCAATTCAAATAAAATAAAAATTCAAACACTTTCTTCTCCCTTCAATTCTTGACTTAGTAAACTCTTAGGTGTAAATATCACTTTCAAATAGCATTTAAAAATAAGGCGCACGCGTAGAAAATAAAGACGGTTCCTATAGGATACTATAGTCGTTATGGGTGCCTAACACCTTCCCGTAGCGAAAACAACTCCTGGACCTCGTTTCTCAAGGGTTTTGCTTATTTTTTCCCTTCCCAAGAAAAAATGAGATATCAAAGGTTAAAAAGGTTCAAACGTAATCAATGTTTAACACCCGAAAACCAAGATAAAACAGCTGGCGACTTCACTGGGGAGATTCGAGAGTTACGCCTAGTCTTTATTTCCACGCTTGCGCTTTCGTTTTTACTTGTTTCTTTTACTTGTTTCCTTATGTGAATAAATGTTTAAATTCTTGCAAACGTGTGGGGTGAGAATATCAAAAGTCCTACACCCGGGCTGAGTGAACTTAGGATTTAGGAGGGATATAATCGACAATTCATTCCGGGGGTTGCCTCGTGTTTTGGATTATGCAATCAATCCCACATAGCTGAGGCATTTTGGGGGTGATGTTGTCGGCGCGTGTTGTCGCGTTTAGGCACTTTACTTCTAATTGTTCTATGACGCTATGAACCGTAGATAACCGAACCCATCCATGGCCATTTTCTAGGACGTAGTGCGGAGGCTAAACCGAGTGTTGTCTCGAATTTTAGTCGTCACGCGATACTACGCTCAAGTTAGACCTTCTTACGGATAATCATGGAGCGAGTGTTCGTCTCGTGGCACCATGATATACGCAAGAGAGGTTGCAACTTGGGAATTTTTTAGAACCCGGTTACTATTATCCAAAGCCCTAGATTCACCGGACACCGTGTCCACCCATGACTCCTTGACTTTGAATTTCAACCCACCATGTTTTCTCCGTACTTGAACATAATCATGCATACATGCATACATGCATAAACTTTTTCCATGCATTTTATCGAAGGGCTTAGACCAATTGAATTTGTAAACATTGTAGGAATGGGGAAGACTAAGTCCTACAAGTTCAAGGAAGTGGATTTGGCTAGTTTGAGAGATTTGGCACTCAAGATTGAGGATCTGACTGGTTTCCGACATCGTTACGGGGCCTTACTTACTCTTCTCCAGACTAATGTGGATGAGAAGCTTGTGCACACTCTAGTGCAATTCTATGATCGGGACTATCGGTGCTTCACTTTTCCCGACTTTCAGTTGGTGCCCACACTCGAGGCTTATTCTTGCTTGATGGATCTATCTATTGTTAAGGGGGTACCCTTCGCGGGACTTGAGAATGCTCCTACCCCATTGACTATTGCTAAGGACCTCCATCTCAAGACCACCGATGTCTCCAAGAATCTTGTCACTAAGGCTCACATCCGAGGGTTCACTTCAAAGTATCTACTTGAGAAAGCCAAACTCAAAACCACTTGTCAGGACACTCTTGAGGCTATTCTTGCACTACTCATCTATGGGCTTATTCTCTTTCCACACCTTGATGACTTCATGGATATGAATGCTATTGTGATCTTCTGCTCCAAGAATCTGGTTCCTACTTTACTAGCTGACACATACCATGCTATTCATGATCGATCCGGCAAGGGTCGTGGATATATTCTCTGTTGTGTACCTCTCCTCTATAGGTGGTTTATTTCGCACCTTCCAAAGTCTTTCCATGATAATCCGGGGAATTGGACTATTTCAAAGCAGATCATGGCTCTCACTCCTAATGACGTGGTTTGGCTCACTCCTGCTGCTAGAGTCAAAGAGATTATCTTCGGTGGTGGGAAGTTTCTTAATGTACCTCTTCTTGGTACCCGGGGTGGAATCAACTACAATCCGGAACTTTTTTATTCCTAATAATGTTTACAAAAGCTCTAATTTGTCTAAAACCCTTCGATAACACAAAAAGAGTCTTTTGCATATGCATCTGTACATATCATGCATCATTTTACATTCATAGTTTCTCGTCCGTGTTCTCTTTCCTACAAAAGGGTCGTCTCTGCCGTCTAAAGTCAAACTACAACTGCAAAACGCTCGGGCTAAACAAGAAATCAGAATGAGTCCATTTGAACAAGAAATCCAGGAGCTTCGCGAAGAAGTAACAACACTCCGTGGGGAGGTGGAGAGGTTAAGCGCCTTGGTGACAATATTGGTAGCCGCACAGGGTCAGCCGACACTCTCATCACCAGCCAGCTTTCAAGCTCAAATACCTGATGTTACTGTTCCGATTCTGACGAAGGTTGCCAATACTCCCCAACATATGCCTGTGCTCTATGGTCTTGATGAAGTACCTCTTCCCCATGTCTCTGAGGTTCCAATGCCTACGCACCTGGTCAGAAGAAGTGATCCCACTGATGGTCCTGAAGAGAAAGAATAAAGAGCGAGTATGGTGAACTTCAATGTTGCTACTGTTATACCTATTATCAAGGCTGCCCAAAACCTGGGTCATCAATCTACTGCAACTGTGATACCTGTCTTCCATGCTGCTCAGAAACATGTTGCTACTGTTACACCTGTAATCAAAGTTGCTCAAAGTCCCAGTTATCAGACCCAGTTTCAACTTTACCAGGATCGAGGACAACAGAATCTCCAACAATCTCAACAGCCTCAACGGCAACATCAGGGTCCCCAACCTAAGCAAATCTTCCCTCCTATACCGATGCAATATGCTACACTGCTCCCATTTCTTATTGCTAAAGGGCATTGTCAGACTAGGAAGGGCAAACCTCCACCCAATCCTATGCATCCCGAATTCCGTACCGATCTCAGGTGTGTTTTTCACCAAGCTGCTAGGGGCCATGATGTTGAGGGATGCTATGCTCTGAGGTATATTGTGAAGAAGCTGATAGACAAGGGAGAGTTAACTTTTGAAAATAATACTTCTAATGTCCGAGACAATTCTCTTTCAAATCATGCACCTGTTGTTGGCAAGACACGACCATTACTACACCTTGCACCAAGGGGGACGAAGCCTTGAGCTCGAGCATTGTTTTTTCTATAAAAATGGAAGTCCAGAAATTGATTGAGGATAACATCTTTCTGTCCATATGTGGAAGTCAATTTGGAACAAGGGGCATGGCGCCTACTGCTGATACATGGGATATTCAGCCGCAACTGAGATGTTTTGTTGATGTTTTCTACTGGTTGTTTGTTTGATAATTGTGTTTGTTTGCTGTTTTTCAAAAATAAAAAAAAACCTTTCGTCTCGCCCGAAGACGAAAGTGAACTTATTTAGGGCACTTTGCTTCATGTGTTTGCATCACTAATAAAAAGTCGTTTCTATCGCGGCTTTGTTTTTTACTTTATGCTTTCTTTGGAAAGAATGGTAATACCAAAAAACCGTAAAAAAAAAAAATTCTTCACTTTGATCATTTCCGAATACCTGCATAATCATAATTTCTATTCAAAATCAAAGCATGCATTGATAAACCCATTGAACACTGTAACACTGTGCTCTCTCTCGACTTTGAGTTCCTATGTTTGAAGCTGAAGGAGCTGGAGATGAGAAGTTTTCCAATAAGATCTCTCGTCCACTAGAACATTCTAGTCATCTGAGCTGCAAATGTGAGCATCAAGAAGATTGTCCCGCAGGGACATTTGCTTACAAAAAACTGATTCAGGGAGCTACCACTAGTCTGGCATGGATATCGTACTTCAATACACATCAACAAGGGCAAAGGGATGCCTAGTTCCAAATGATAATGACAGGTTCGCATGTCTATGAACCCCAATGCAGTCAATGAACGCTTTGTCAAAAAAAAAAAAAAAAAATAAGAAAAAATTCAAAAAAGCTCGACAAGTCACACACCTAAAAGGTGGCTTGGGAAAAAAAGAGCGTCTCGATGGACTAAAGCATTCCATGCAAAAGTTAGAGACACAAAAAGTGTATCCTGATAGATCGAAGACCCGCAAGGGCAATCTATGCAAAAATTAAGGATTTATGACAAAGCAACTGCATCGGGTCCGACAAGATTCACCTGGGGCAATCCTTTTATCTCTGGTATATGGAATGGAATCAGTACTCCCGGTGGAAATCATGATCATGTCAGTGAAAATTCTCATGGAAATCGAGTTTGTCTGTGTTTAAATGATGCTCAAACAAATGTGATCTGCTGGATTTGAATGTTAATGCTTTGTGCCATGGTCAACTATATCCAGAGGAGGATGGATCAAACTTTCGACAAGAAAGTCCACCCCGGTGCTTTTCAAGAAAGAGATCTCATGTTCAAGTATGGTCTTATATTTTCAAGCCCACTCCAGGGGCAAGTGGATGCTGAGCTATGAAGGCCCATGTATTGTCAAGATGTTTTTCTCCAGTGGTGCAATGACTCTTACAATCATGAATGATGTTGAACTTCCTCATCTTGTGAACACTGATGCAGTTAAGAAATACTTTGTCTAGATATATGAAAAGAACATCCTGGTAGGTCGAAAACCCGAAAGGGCGGCCTAGGCAAAAATGCGCTTCCCGGTGGATCGAAAACCCGCAAGGGCGATCCAAGCAAAAACTAGGGACAAAAAATGAATATGAAAAAGCTCGCTGAGATTGTACGCAACTCAGGCAAGAATGAGCGTCTCGATGAGCCGAAAACCCGAAAGGGCGGTTCATGCAAAAATGAGATTGAAACGAAAAGACAAGTAACTGTATCAGTCAGTCACGACTCACTTGGGTCATCTCAGCTATCAAAGGACCCCGATTCAAAACGTCATCTATCAGAGGACTCCAGTTCGGAATACCTCTAATATAAAGTCTCTGCTATGCAAGGCATATCAAATTCAAGACATCTCCAATGCAAAGTCTCTGTGGTTCAATGTATCTGTAAATTCAAAGCATCTCCAGTTCAACGTACTTACAACTCCAAAACATCTGTGTTTCAAAGCATCTGCGATCCGGAAGTGTCTACCATTCAAGCGTTCGAACAAAGGAATTCAAAGTTGCCAGTGAGAACAATGTTATTGTGTTCAATGTATCCTTTCAAATATGATTGCCATCTTGCAAACTTTTTAGATCTGTGGAGCTGCGTCCTCGGCCGGTTACCACTCTTCTACATCCATTTGAGCCTGTGCCCATTTATTTGGAACTCTCATTTCTTCTACTTGCAAAATTTCTTCTATTTGATATGCTAATACTTAAAGCAAAATTTCAAAAAATCTTTTTTCAAAAAAAATCTTTTTATGCAAACAACAAACATGCACTATCTTTGAACTTATGAACAGGTGAAACATGCATCAACATCCATCTCAACATGCAATATGTATATACAATCTCTCCAGGAAAAACTGTGGTCAATGGCAAGAATGAAAAAACAGAATGGAAAATGAAAAAATGGAAAATGGAAAAATGCAAATGAAAAGCTCGCTAAGTCGAAAACCCGAAATGGCGGCTTAGGCAAAAATGAGCACCCCGCTGATTGACAACCTATGAAGGCAATTCAGGCAAAAATGGGGCAATGAAAAGAATTTATTCCCGGTGAATCGAAAACCCGAAAGGGCTGTTCAGGCAAAAATGGGATTGAAAAATGAAAATGAAAGCATTGACCACAGGTGCGACATTCAAAGTCTATCCAACACTGGCTCTGGAGAACTGGCGACCTCTGCCAAAGTCTTGTCCAAAGGACTTCCATGCGAAACATCCAATGTATATCCATTACTAATTCCTGAAAAATGGCGACTTCTGCCCGAGTTTATTCGAAGAATTTTCAGGGGCAATTTTCAAAGTCTATCCAGCTTGCGACTTCTACCAAGGTTTTGATCAAATGGCTTCCCCCAAGAAGCATGTACTATTGCAAGAATGATAGGATCAGGTTCTCTCAGTTATGGTTTTGATACGTCTTTCAACGACGTCATCCCCTTTGAAGATAGCCGAGTGCGTATGTTTTAGCTCAAGTCACTACGTGCCCAATCTTCCAATGTTTTGTCTATCTCTGTGAAACTTTCTTGCCAAATTGTAAACCAATCATGCATTTCCAAGCATTCATACATGCATAAGCATGCATTTTACGTGCTCATACATTCAACGATGTTGTTATACCATACATACATGTTGCATTTCCAATCTCAACTTTCACTTTAACCCAATTTCAACCGTCAAATTCAATCCAATCTCAACTTTCAATCCAATATCAATGTCAATTTAACTCAATTTCAATTTCCAATTCAATTCAATCTCAAATTCCAATTCAATTCAATGTCTATGTCTATGTCTCTGATTAATCTCAATTTTCAATCCCTCATTCAATCTCAAACTTTCAATTCAATGTCTTTGTCAATGTTAATCCACTCTCAATTTGTTTTTGGGCCAACCATAATGGTCATGTCTATTTTCGAGTCAAGTCAATATCAACTTACTCTCAATTTGTATCTTTCCAAATCAAACTTCCAATTTATATCTTGTTATTGGTCAAGTGGCTAGTTCGATCCAAAGAACAGCTTGTACCTGCTTATATGCCTATGTTTTCGGTCAAACGACAAGTTCGATCCAAAGAACAGTTTGTACCCTGCTTATGTTTTGTTACCGGTCAAATAGCAAGTTCGATCCAAAGAACAGTTTGCACCAACTTACATGTTGTCATACTGATCAAGCCGCAAGTTCGATTCAAAGAACAACTTGTATCAGTCTTTTGTCTATATTTCTAGGTCAGACAGCAAGTTCGATCCAAAGAACAGTTTGTACCTGCCTATCTGTTTACATTCTCAGTCAAACGACAAGTTCGATCCAAAGAACAGTTTGCATCAACCCACATGTTGTGATATTGATCAAGCGACAAGTTCGATCCAAAGAACAGCTTGTATCATCCTTTCTGTCTATGCCTCCAGGTCAAATAGCGAGTTCGATCCCAAGAACAGTTTGTACCTGCCTATCTGTTTGTGTTTTCAATCAAGCGACAAGTTCGATCCAAAGAACAGCTTGTATCTTTCTATATGTCTATGTTTCCGGTCAAGTGACAAGTTTGATCCTAAGAACAACTTGTGCCTATCTTGTGTTTCTATTCTCCAGTCAAGCAGCAAGTTCGATCCAAAGAACAGCTTGTACCCATCTCTTGTTTGTATTCCACGGTCAAGTGGCGAGTTCGATCCAAAGAGCAGCTTGTACCTATCTTTTGTCCCCTGGTTTGTCTACCCTGTCAATGTCTACCTAAATCCCCAGTGATATGACATGCTCTGTAGACTCCAGTTCGTTTGTCTTGCATTCATAATCAAAATGTTGCATGGCATTCATATTTTGAAAATCTGAGAGCGTATTTTTATGTCCAAAAACAGTGCAAATGTTAATATTTAAGTATCTTCGTCCCGTCAAATCAAAGACTCCGTCTCTTGACTCTCCGGACAAAGAAACTTAAATAGGGGCAGCTGTTATACCCTAATTTTGGACCTAAAAATACTAGCTCAATTCTTCTATTCTTGCATTTCAAGTCATTTGAATTTGTCTCTGATCAATTGCATCTTTCTCTGCATTTTATTTCAATGTTATTTGCAAAATTCATGAAAAAAGGGCATTTTAGTCATTTCCTATGTTAAAATTTCTTTCAATCTTTGAAAAATTGTTTGAGTCTTTTCAAATGTTTTGAATAAGTCCTTATTTCAATTCCATGTCAAAATCCATTTTAAGAATTGCATTCGAAGTCATTTTAAGTCAGTTTAGCCCCTAGGGGCATTTTAGTCTTTTCATGTGGTAAAGCCCTGTTTAATCTCTTAAAATTGTCTCTGAGTCTTTTAATTTGCTTGTATAAATTCTTGTTGTAGTTCTCTGTTAAAAAATCATTTTAAAAATTGCATCTGAGTCATTTTGAGTCGTTTTAGTCCCTAGGGGGCATTTCGGTCATTTCACATAAAATTTCTGATTCATTTTAATCTGCTTTGTTGCTTTTAATCGTCTCGCTTTACGTTAATTTTCAATTTACTTTTTCAATTCAATTTTAGTTTTAATTTTCATTTTGGTCCTTGTACTTTTGTTATTTGCATTTTAATCCTTTTTCAAGTTTGTTAGAGTCAAAGTCAAGGTTTGTTAAGTTCAAGTACACATGGCATTGTTTCATTGGTCCATCAATCCCATTCATCACCTATAAATGGATGAGTCATGGTCAAGGTCAAAACACACTAATTATTTTCACAAATACACAAAAAAAAATCACAAAATCATTTTTCTTTTTTCCCCCTTTCTTTCTCCACCGTAACAAACTATTTTCCACCACTTTCTCATCCCTAACTAACTTCTTCAACAACCTTCAACCACCACAAACCACCATGACAAACTTTTTTTTTCTTCACTTTCTCTCTCTTCTAACCACCACAACTTCATCTTCAACCTCCATAACCACCACAACACCTCCATAACCACCACTCTCCTCCACTCTAACAACCTTCAACCTCCACCAATTCCACCACCGTAACCACACAAATTCACATGATATTTTTGATCCACACATAATCACAAACACTTCACAATTTCCCCAACCATTTTCGGATTCAATTTCTTCACACTAACAGTGGTACAAACAAAAACCATAACAACAACTCCTTCATTTTCGTCACTAGCAAGCAAAACCGCGAAACAGATCGGAGTAAGAGAGAGTAGGATTCAGTTCAAAATTGCAACGAAGAAGCAAGCAAAACTGAGTTTAAACAACAACTTTAAGTAGCAACAAGTTTGGACCAAAGCAAGAAGAAGAGCAAAACCGAATTAAAGGATCGTTCCAAATCCAAAACAGCAGAGAGGAAGGTGAATCCGAACTAGTTCGTGAGAGGAGGAAGCTGAGTTCAAGGATCTAAACAACCTTACCGAGTCCAGATCGAAACGTGAAGAAGAAAACGAACCGTTTAAGAGATTCAAAGAGGTAGTTCTTCACTTTTATCTACATATTTGCTTGTTAGATTTATGTTGTTTGGTGTTTGATCTTGTATTTTTAAGGCTGGATTTGGATTTATCTTTGAAAAGGATGCTTAAAACGTAAACAATTTTTTGGAAACGGCGGAGTTTTAAGTTCCGACGCGGTGGTGCCACCACCGGCCACCGCGCCGGAAGTTGCAATCTCGCCGAAGAAGATGAAGTGTGGCGGCACTGTTTTGAACTTGATAAAGAGAGAAGAGTTCTCACGTTTTTTTTAAAGAAAGGAACAACAAGCAATATGTTTTGTCTACCATCTGTATCATTTTTATGCCATAACCCATATCAATGACCCATACCCATCAGTACACACTAACCCGCTCCATCTACCCATAACCCAGCCCAAATGCTTGTATTCTCATGAGCTTTTTGTGGCTGTTTACACCTCCCAGTGCTGCTTACTGCACCCCCCTGTTTGCCTCAAATTGCATGAAAAATTCCACAAAAATTCTAGTAGTTTCTTGACGCATTTTTGATAATTTTTGATGTATCTTACATGCCAAATCTTGATCACAACATGTAAAAATATTTTAATTCTTGATTAATGCTTTGTGTCAATTTTGGTTCAAATCTTGATAAAAATTTCTAAAGGTTTTTTGTGAAGTTGTTGTGATCAATTTTTTTTGCATTTGATACTTGCTTGTGGAATGTAATTACCTGTTGAAACTTGCTTCCAAAATATATGTGTTCGTGTTTTGTTAATTTGTGCACTTTTTGTTATGTTTCTTGTGAAAATTGTGATGTGATTTTATTCTTGAATCTTGGTGCATAAATATGGCTTTGAATATGTAATCTTTGGGGTGAGCTTGCCTATTAAATGTAGTGTATGCTTGCTGTCTTGGTATAGCTTTTTGTGTGAATTTTATGGTGGTGAATAATGTGAAACTATCTTGTGAAATAAGGTGTATAAAGAACTTGCAACCCTTATGATCTTTGGTATAGTTAATGACCTTTATTCTCATGTTTTTTTTTTGAACTATGTCACTCAAAACTTCTCTAGTATCATGAGGATTTAGGCCTTTAACCTTACCTTAGAATGGTATTAAAATGTCAAGTCTCTTTTATCACTTTTAGTTAATTTTGCTTGTTACTTCATTTTCAAGTTACATTTACTTTACTATGCCTTTAGTGTGTTGTTTCTATTTCATTTGTGCTACTAACTCCTTTTGTTTCATGTCGCATATCCCATAGCATCTTGCATATTCCCTTTGCATATTTCTCTTTTTTTTCTTTCTATATTTCACTTGCAAGCAAATAGAATGTAAAGTTAGGGCTTTGTAATTCTTTTTTATTTTCATGTCTTTAAATGTTGGAGTAAGCCCTAATAGCCAATCTATATTGATTGGGTTTGGCTTTGTATCATGATATTGATATAAATATATATATTGTGAAAATATAAATTAAAAGGCATTTCTTTATTGATTTTGTTTTGTTTCAAAATAATGAAGTCCCTAGAATAGTTAGTCCGTTTAATGGAACATTAAGTATAACTTAATTGTGAGACCCCGTTAAACATAAGGAAACTATTCTAAAAGTATCCGTAGTCAAGCTTTATTGAGAAGTGGGATATCATTAAAGCATAGAGACTATTATGTGGGTAGACTGATGATCACATCTCACAGATCATGGATAAAGAGTTATCAAGTCTTCACATAGATATAAATATTAGGAGTAATATTTATATTGGATTGACCCGCCGTGAGAATACTACATAGTAAGTTATGTAATTGTCATAAGATATTCTCACAATGATAATAATGTATATCGCTCTTGGACCTGAAACCACTATGATCCCTAGATGTGGACTCAAGTGCTTTGTTGCCATTCTAACGTTGTCTGTAAAAGGATAACCATAACGTTGGTTGATGGGTACTTGATGAAGCATGCTTAGGGACACGAGTGTCCTAGATGGGATTTGTCCCTCCTCATAAACAGGAGATATATCTTTAGGCCTCTTGATGAAATATGACTGTAAAACTGCATGGCCATGCCGAACTAAGTCAATATAAGATATTGGACTTATTCGTTATTCAGTATATTTTGGAATCAAGAAATATAAATATTGATATATACAAGGGTGACAAAATATCTATGCCTTGGGATCAATGAAGATATCGAGACAAAGGAGTAATTATACACATGAGTATTATCATGGAAAGGTTTCGTCAGATCACTTGACATTCTTGTCACTTGGGTAGCAATGATGTGTTGCTAGATACCGCTCATTGTTTATAATATTAAATATTAGATTTAATATTATTGCCAACGTGAATAGAACCTATAGGGTCACACACAAAGAACAGTCAAAAGAGAAATATATAAGTATGACTTATATAAGGGGTGCGTTTAGTAAATAACGCTAATTAGTTAGCAAAATTACTAAACTCGTTGTTGGGCTTACTGAAGCCCAATAGTGACTTATGACTTGCAGAGCACACTAGAAGTTCTATAAATAGAACTCTGGTGATGAAATTTTTGGTTACACGTTTTTGAAGCAACCCCTTTCTTCTCTGCACTTCCAATTCATTGGCTAGCACCGAGTTTTGGAGGAGCACTGTTCGTGTGGACTTGCTAGAGGCTTTGCTGCTTGCTGCTTGCTTGGCTGTGATCGAGATTCCAGTTTCCATTTCCAGCTTTCAGATTCCACAGTTCAAGGTAACAATCGAATCACTGATTCATATCAAATTCGTAAGGATCCAAGGAAAGAAAATCGAAATTCTTCTTCTTCTTCTTCTTCTTCTTCCGCTGTGTATGATATCTTTCGATTTTCCTTCAGTGGTATCAGAGCCAATTACGAAACCATGAATCAGACTGCTTTGTTACTTCTTTATGTTTTAATATGATTAAACATTTTGAATCGGAATTAAATAATAAAGAGAATTAAAATTGGCATCGTATCATGTTTTCTGTGCATGGCTTTTCGATTTGTTTGATGTTTCAGAAACCGTTTCTGGTGAAGTATCGACATATCGATTATACATATCGACGGGAACATGATTGGAAACAAATCAAATTAGATTATCTTTTAAAATTGTTTTAAGGGATAATAATATTTTCGCAAATATTTGATTTGCTAATATTTTGATATTCTATAAGGAATTAATTTGGAATGCAAATCCGTTAATAAAATAAAATATTAAGTGTTAATATTTTATTATTTAAATTTAAATATTAATTAAAATTGATTGATCAATATCATATATGTGATATATGATTTTAATACAACATCATTATATGTGATATATTGATGATATCATTCGTTCAATAGGTTTTATATAATTGATTGTGAATTTGTAGTCAACTCGTGAGATTGAGCTTCGAATACCGATTCTGGTGAAGCATCAAAGATCCGGTTGTCCATACTGAACAAACAATTGTTAAAACTATTGATGTTTGATTGTTGTATTAGGATACCTAACTATACAAGCGTTGTATTATTATGGTTGTATCATTTGATCAATTGTTTTCAAAGAGATTGTTGTGAATTTGAACAATTCGTGAGAGTGAGCTTCAATATCCGAATCCGGTGAAGCATCATAGATCCGGTTGTTCATGCTGAACAAACAATCCTTGAAAATATTTATGTTTAATTAATTTATTTAATTGAAGAAAGGTAGTAAATTTAAAAGATCATGATTTTGAAAGAGTTTCAATATCAGATATGATTTTTGAATTTGGTAATAAAATATTTGCTTAATTTTAGCCCTGTAATTTGTTTTGGAAACAAATTGATTGCCTAAATAAAGCAGATTTAATTATAATAATTATTGAGTGTCAATATTACTATAATTAAGTAAATAAAAATTCTACCTTTTGGATTGTTTTTCAAAAGTTGTTTGAAAGGTAATAAACGATCCTAAATTGATAGTTAATTTAAAAGATCATGATTTGAAATAGTTTCAATGTCATATATGATCTTTTGAAATTATTTAATCGATTTGCATGACTTTAACTTGATTTGTTTATAATTTAAAAGAATCATGATTTGAAAGAGTTTCAATATCATATATGATCTTTTGGATTTGATCATAATATTTGCCGAAACGATTTGGGTGTTCATAAACGTGTCAAGTGTTGATGCGAAATACGCAATCTAGAATATTTTGGAACACAATCTGAGATATTTTGGTATGCAATCTAATATATTTAGTACTTGATCTGAAATATATTTTGGTACATAATATAATATATTTTGGTACTCAATAAAATATATTTTGGTACATAATATGAGATATTTTTGTACTTAATATAATATATTTTTGTACTCAATATAATATATTTTGGTACTCAATTAAAACCCCAGCTAATCTGCGTAGTGTGATCATATGTCAAATTTTAATTTAATTTATTTTAATTATAAGACCTTAATAATAATAAAAGTGTGTTTGTTATTATTATGTGTGTGAATGATTATGGCCTTAGTCCTTTTTATTTTATTTTGTTTGGATTTTGAAATACGGCCTGCGTGTCGTGCCTCTCTCTCATATTCTATTTGTACATTCTCTTCTCATCCACTCCCTCGTATGTAAAACGAGTTTCTTATTATGTAATGTAAATAGAATACAAGTAGGTAATAGGGCTGAAGGCGTTAGGATAGTCCTGGAGGTCCAGCTTGGAGAAGCAAGGTCGTTTCTAGGATTAGTTTAGATTCTCTCATTGGCTTGAGAGAGTCATAACGTTAGGAGGCCATAATCATGTCACTTTTATTTTGTATAATTGTTATGCATGCTTTAATGATTGGAGTGCAAATATATATGATATATAAGCCGTGGTGAGGTGAGATCAAACTTAATAAAAATCCTTCAATTCAAAATATTAAGTTTAATGCTTTCCAAAAGTTTAACACCCTTCAAGACTAATATCGAAATGTGTAGGTTTCGCCTCCGCGAGGTGCACTTTCTATACTAGTAAGTTGCGGTGCGGTAATCCAATTTACCCAAGTGTTATTCTTTTGGGTTTAACTTAACTAAATTAATTTTAATAAGATTAAAATAAATTTAGAAGCATTGTTTGGGAACATCTATATGATAGATTAGAGTAAAAGGAGTTATTCACTCAAATGATTTGAAAGTTGTATGAGATACAATTGGAAGGAGTTCCTACCTAAATAACTGAGTTTTGAGTACAGCCTCCGTTGACTTAAAGCAAGGTGAAATATGGATTTCAACCCACTAGAAAATCTTCCAATGAGATTTTCCGATTCAAATGTTGAAGGTCATTTGTTTTGAGTAAAATAGTGGGAGCATATTTAATTAAAGACCTAATTAATTATGTTTTTATATCATGATACAATTTTATTTTATTTTCTGTATTTAGAATTTCTTCGGCATATATAATTTTATTATACTGTTAAATGTTCTTATGAAGAACAAAATCTTCAGAAAAGAGTTTCTGAATTGGTACAAAATTTAAGAATTGTTCTTAAGAATGAGAAAAACTGTATATTCTCGAGCAGTTATTTCCTAGCAACTTTCTATGTCTATATTTGAAAAACAACGCTTATCAGAAGCATTGGGTCAAATGAGTAGATATAGGATATCTCATAGTGGTAACGACGATGGAGAATGATATGATCATTCAACCTCAATGTTATAAGATGAATAGTTTAATCCTATCAAGTAGATGTACATGGATAAGAATAAAATTCAAATTCTGTTTTTTCTACCTTTGAAAGGTTAAACACGGTTGCAAAAAGGGGAAGCAATTATTTCAAAAGTTGAAAAACAAAAATTGCTCGTAGTTTTGAAAGGGTCAAAATATAAGAAATAAGTAAGACTTCTTATTTACCCATATAGTTATAGAAAGTTAAATTTCTACTTCTTCATCATAAGTATATGATACTTGATGATTAATCTCATATTTGTTGAAATATAGAGAGTTTTAAAGAAGCAGAACATTAACTATAAGTGAAGTTCACCTACGTCTGGAATGGAACAAATTGTTTCATTGACTATAAGAGCTTATGCTTGGACTTAAACTTAACTTGATATGGAACCAAATAATTGTTATTAAATTCCATATAAAATAGAAGCATTAAATCATAAATCTTGTATTGACAAGAGAATGATTGTGTAGTTGAATAATAGACAAACGTTGTCCTATTATGCAAATTATGTTCTCTATAGAAGTATGCTAATCAAGTAATGGATTTGAGTTCCATGATCTTGATAAGCTGGTCTATAACTTATGTGAAAAGAGGATCAAATGAGATTTGAACCTTTTGTAGATTATTGGCATCAACGTTTAGTACAAACAATTGTGATTCACATTTCAAAAAATCCATGGATATGGACTATTGGACTCATTTGATTTTATATCATTTGAAGGATGTGAGCCCCACTTTTCAAAATAGATTAGTACACCGGTCACCAACAAAGGTGAAAGGACACATAATTTATTTGAATTGATATACATATGAGATGTATATGGAGAACTAAACATATTTGCTAGATATTGTTTCTATTACTTCATCTAACATTACTAAATCATTTAGTAGATAAGCAAAGTGTATTTGACACGATTCAAGAAAACTTTGAAATTGTTCAAAGATTTTAACAATGAAGTAAAAGGAAAGTATAAAGACTATACGAGTAAATCGTGATGGTAAATGCTTGATTAATGAGTATAATGATTATTTATATCGCTTCATGTTTGACATAACTCGATCTAAAATAGTTTGATTATAACTCAATGACTCTTGAAATTAACTAAATTACAGTTATTCTTCACCCACAACAAAGTTCCAATTAAGTAATCATAAAGACACCATATTAGATATGGAGGTAAGAGTACCTAGTTTTGACTTTATGATAAATTGAGGTTATATGGTTTATTAGATAAACTAAACTTCGAATTTAATGAATGTATAATTGTGTAACTATCCTTAGGAAACTAAAGGATATTATTTCTACATCTTCTTTTTGACAAAATTTGTTTGTCGCTAGAACTGGAGTATTCCTTTTCAAGGAGTATGTCTCTACAGGAGCCAGTGGGAGTGATGTAGAACTTGAATTAAGACAAGTAACACAAAATACACATCTCTCTAAAAATGGAACACGAGTTGATTCAACAAAGGGTTGTTGTTAAATCATCAGTTTGAGTAGCACAAGATCTAAATGGCTTGAACTTTGAGAAGTGGCTATATGTCATGGGATCTTATAAAGGATCTATGTACACAGACCATATATGGATGTTGGAATGTGAGTTTTCTTTTAGAATACTAACATGGATGGTATTATGAATACCTTTAAGATGTGATTGATTGTATATGGTTTCATGCAACTCATGATGCAAATTATGACGAAACCATTACATCATCGTAATGCTTAAATCAAACGATCCCAATTGCCATTGTTGTATAAAACATGTTCTAGAAGATGGATAACGAGGTTGTATTCCTTAATTGGAATAACCTTATATATGTATTTGACATATGTAGGATTTCGTTAATCCAAAGGATGCTAGAAAGGTATATATATTACAAAATTCATGTATGAATTGGAGCAAGCTTCTTGAAGTTGAATTATTTGTTTTATTAGTGAAGTTTTATGAAAAACTTTGATTAATAAAAATCTTGTGCACACAAGGAGAATAGTGGGAGCATTGATATTAGTTTGGTGGAGTATGTGGATGACATACTAGTCACCAAAACAATTTATCTACACATGTGAGACATGGTTAGAAAATTATTTTCAATATGTACCAAAATTGATTGTAGTGTTCGACACTAGAATACTTTCAAGAATATCCATGGATGTCTTAAAGGACTAAGGATTGTTTCTTGAACACATATGAAAGAAACATTGTAAATGAGTTACAATGGTGTTGACTTTCATATCGGTGTACAGTATATCCAGATCGTAATTTGGAATAAATGTTATGCTAGGATATCAACTATGAAATTTGTAAAAGTACAAGCTTCAGATAGTAGTTGTTTCTATTACAGATGTCAAATAAATATGATTTGGATTGTTTAGCTCATAAAAGAGTGAAAACACGTGTTTCTTGCGTTGCGGATTCCATTGATCTCTTCTGAGGTAAAATTGGTTTAAATCTTGCAAGCAATGAAAACTTGATCTCACCAATGATCCAAATGTATGCTTTGACACTTCAATTTCTTTTCGATAGAAAATCGAAAGTGTAAATTGAAAGAAGTATGACCTACCAACATAGAAAAGAGTTCCTTATCTGCTAGTAGAGTATCTTGCCCATAGTGTGCTTGATGCTAACACTTGACCAATAGATATTGAGTTAATATTTGATTGGCTTTTAGTGCTAGTGGGAGATTGTTGGAGTAAGCCCTAATAGCCAATCTATATTGATTGGGTTTGGCTTTGTATCATGATATTGATATAAATATATATATTGTGAAAATATAAATTAAAAGGCATTTCTTTATTGATTTTGTTTTGTTTCAAAATAATGAAGTCCCTAGAATAGTTAGTCCGTTTAATGGAACATTAAGTATAACTTAATTGTGAGACCCCGTTAAACATAAGGAAACTATTCTAAAAGTATCCGTAGTCAAGCTTTATTGAGAAGTGGGATATCATTAAAGCATAGAGACTATTATGTGGGTAGACTGATGATCACATCTCACAGATCATGGATAAAGAGTTATCAAGTCTTCACATAGATATAAATATTAGGAGTAATATTTATATTGGATTGACCCGCCGTGAGAATACTACATAGTAAGTTATGTAATTGTCATAAGATATTCTCACAATGATAATAATGTATATCGCTCTTGGACCTGAAACCACTATGATCCCTAGATGTGGACTCAAGTGCTTTGTTGCCATTCTAACGTTGTCTGTAAAAGGATAACCATAACGTTGGTTGATGGGTACTTGATGAAGCATGCTTAGGGACACGAGTGTCCTAGATGGGATTTGTCCCTCCTCATAAACAGGAGATATATCTTTAGGCCTCTTGATGAAATATGACTGTAAAACTGCATGGCCATGCCGAACTAAGTCAATATAAGATATTGGACTTATTCGTTATTCAGTATATTTTGGAATCAAGAAATATAAATATTGATATATACAAGGGTGACAAAATATCTATGCCTTGGGATCAATGAAGATATCGAGACAAAGGAGTAATTATACACATGAGTATTATCATGGAAAGGTTTCGTCAGATCACTTGACATTCTTGTCACTTGGGTAGCAATGATGTGTTGCTAGATACCGCTCATTGTTTATAATATTAAATATTAGATTTAATATTATTGCCAACGTGAATAGAACCTATAGGGTCACACACAAAGAACAGTCAAAAGAGAAATATATAAGTATGACTTATATAAGGGGTGCGTTTAGTAAATAACGCTAATTAGTTAGCAAAATTACTAAACTCGTTGTTGGGCTTACTGAAGCCCAATAGTGACTTATGACTTGCAGAGCACACTAGAAGTTCTATAAATAGAACTCTGGTGATGAAATTTTTGGTTACACGTTTTTGAAGCAACCCCTTTCTTCTCTGCACTTCCAATTCATTGGCTAGCACCGAGTTTTGGAGGAGCACTGTTCGTGTGGACTTGCTAGAGGCTTTGCTGCTTGCTGCTTGCTTGGCTGTGATCGAGATTCCAGTTTCCATTTCCAGCTTTCAGATTCCACAGTTCAAGGTAACAATCGAATCACTAATTCATATCAAATTCGTAAGGATCCAAGGAAAGAAAATCGAAATTCTTCTTCTTCTTCTTCTTCTTCTTCCGCTGTGTATGATATCTTTCGATTTTCCTTCATTAAATTCTTGCAAGACCATAGAATGTATCTAGGCCTATGATGTAAAGGACAATGGACTCTAATGATGTACACCGACACAAGCACCGACACATGCACACACATCACATAGATATCTTTAGGTATATGCTTAGGTTATGCATGTTTAGATGTATGTTTAGGATTGAATGTTTAGATGAATGCCTAGGATTTACACTTAGGAAAAATCATTTTTCAAACAAACATGAATAATATCACTCAAATCATTTTCTAAATAAACCTTGGGATCAAAATCCCATTGTATTTTCTCTTTATTTTCTTAATCAAGTTTCAATGAAAATTAATCATACTTGACTTTGTTTTCAAAAATAACTAATTCAACCTCACAATTTCACAATCTTATGCCCTTGAGGCCTCTCTCTCTCATTCTTCAAACTCCAATTTTCAAACTTAAAATCAACCAATGAAAACAAAAGCATTTTTTGGAAGAGAACTACGGTGGGTTTGATCCCTTAAAAGGGTACGTAGGCAAGGAAACAATATTCCTTCAATTCAAATAAAATAAAAATTCAAACACTTTCTTCTCCCTCCAATTCTTGACTTAGTAAACTCTTAGGTGTAAATATCACTTTCAAATAGCATTTAAAAATAAGGCGCACGCGTAGAAAATAAAGACGGTTCCTATAGGATACTATAGTCGTTATGGGTGCCTAACACCTTCCCGTAGCGAAAACAACTCCCGGACCTCGTTTTTCAAGGGTTTTGCTTATTTTTTCCCTTCCCAAGAAAAAATGAGATATCAAAGGTTAAAAAGGTTCAAACGTAATCAATGTTTGACACCCGAAAACCAAGATAAAACAGCTGGCGACTTCACTGGGGAGATTCGAGAGTTACGCCTAGTCTTTATTTCCACGCTTGCGCTTTCGTTTTTACTTGTTTCTTTTACTTGTTTCCTTATGTGAATAAATGTTTAAATTCTTGCAAACGTGTGGGGTGAGAATATCAAAAGTCCTACACCCGGGCTGAGTGAACTTAGGATTTAGGAGGGATATAATCGACAATTCATTCCGGGGGTTGCCTCGTGTTTTGGATTATGCGATCAATCCCACATAGCTGAGGCATTTTGGGGGTGATGTTGTCGGCGCGTGTTGTCGCGTTTAGGTACTTTACTTCTAATTGTTCTATGACGCTATGAACCGTAGATAACCGAACCCATCCATGGCCATTTTCTAGGACGTAGTGCGGAGGCTAAACTGAGTGTTGTCTCGAATTTTAGTCGTCACGCGATACTACGCTCAAGTTAGACCTTCTTACGGATAATCATGGAGCGAGTGTTCGTCTCGTGGCACCATGATATACGCAAGAGAGGTTGCAACTTGGGAACTTTTTAGAACCCGGTTACTCTTATCCAAAGCCCTAGATTCACCGGACACCGTGTCCACCCATGACTCCTTGACTTTGAATTTCAACCCACCATGTTTTCTCCGTACTTGAACATAATCATGCATACATGCATACATGCATACATGCATAAACTTTTTCCATGCATTTTATCGAAGGGCTTAGACCAATTGAATTTGTAAACATTGTAGGAATGGGGAAGACTAAGTCCTACAAGTTCAAGGAAGTGGATTTGGCTAGTTTGAGAGATTTGGCACTCAAGATCGAGGATCCGACTGGTTTCCGACATCGTTACGGGGCCTTACTTACTCTTCTCCAGACTAATGTGGATGAGAAGCTTGTGCACACTCTAGTGCAATTCTATGATCGGGACTATCGGTGCTTCACATTTCCCGACTTTTCCCGACTTTCACTTGGGGGGGGGGGGCATTTGCAAAACATCATGTTCACTAACAGAAGAATTTGACGAAGAGGGTAAATTGATTAATGTTGTGAAATTTCAGGGGGGTAATTGAAGTTTTGTTAATGTCAAGGGGTAATTCACGAAACTTACAATTTTGGGGGGTAATTGCCTATTTACTCCAAATTTATTAATGTGTTTTTAGTTAATTTTTAAATGACTTTAATTTAATGAATTACATGATTATTTGTGATACATAATCCTTAAAAATCGATAACGAACATAAAGAAAATGAAAAATTTACTTCTTGTTTCCTTCAGAAAAAGTAAAATAGTTGGATATTATTAACAACTTCAATATACATACTTCTACTACTTTTTTTTAATGGCAATATACATACATATATATATATATATATATATATATATATATATATATATATATAGATAAAAAGATAATTGTACAAGATACGTGAATAGAACATCGAAAGATGAACCTAGAAAAACCCCAGGACCCTCCCCCAGCTAACAAGCGCGCCAAAGGAGAGGCCCAAGGCACCATCAAAAAGGAAAAAAAAAATAGAACACCAAATAAAAGTCACTAACAGCCAAAGATCCGCCACCGCCCACCGACGAGGAACCTGCAGGCAAGGAAAGCCAAAAAGAACCCAGGCAGCCCAGTCGGGAAGAAGGGGCCAAAGACTCCCACCCAACCCCCGAGCCACCCCAGGAAAGCCACCACCACAAAAACCTACCGGATCAAACACAAGACGAGCTGCACCTCCCACTCATGATAAGAGTAAGAACTAGCAGGGCACTTAGCCACGAACCACTTCCAAGCTAAGAGTTTCGCTCTATCCACCACTGGCTCCTCTCGGAGGGTGCCACTAGCAAAAATCAGGTCATTCTGGGACGTCCAAATGGTCCAAATGACAACATGCTAAACAACAAGCAGACCTAACCTAACTCTCTTACCCCTCCCTAAGCCCAAAAAAGCCTGGAAATGTTGAGTAAGGCCAAGAGGAGGCACAAACACCCAACCCAACCACCTAGACACCTGATAACAAACCGGGAAGATAGAGGGGCGCAAGAGGAACATGTGTATCGACGATTCAGACGGCACACCACAGAAAACACACCCCAAACCCCCATCAGAAAGCGGGACCCCGCGCCTCACAAGATTCTGCCTGGTCGGGATCCTATCTGGGATAAGCTTCCAGGAGAACAACCATCTTAGAAGGAGCCCACGACTTCCAAACCCGAGAAACGGCCTGCAAAATCTCGCCATCTGGGGCATCGGGGACCGACATACTCTTAGAATGATAAGAGTAAGCCGACTTAACCGAGTACCAACCATCAGGACTATGGGTCCAGGACTAAACATCCTCCCTACCCTCTCGCGGGCTGGACACAACCTGAAGCAACTCGTGGAGCAACTCAGCCTCTCAAACAAACAGAGGTCTCCTCCACCTAAGATCCCAACTCCAAACATTGTCCTCCCACCCCCTAATTCCCCCACTTTCCCATCGGCCTGAAGCGACAACCTAAAGAGCCGACTAAACCTAACTCTGAGGATAACCGGCACACACCAAGGATCGTTCCAGAATTGGGTCGAAAGACCGTCCCCAATAACCTTAGCAACTCCCTCCGAGAACCAATCCCCCGCCTCCTCCCTCTCCCCCCAAGAAGAGAAATATTCGACCACTACGAGGACGCCCCACGAAGGCCAGAAGGCCTACCACCAAGGTACGGGGAGGGAAGACAACCACCATACCGGGCAAAGATGATATTTCTCCAAATACCACCGTCACCCAAAAGGTACCGCCACCTCCACTTGGCCAGAAGGGCAACGTTAACCTGACGAAGATCCATCCCCCAACCCCCTCTCTCTTCGGTTTACAAACCACCGACTAGGACACCCAAGGAATGCTTCTACTCCGCTTCACACACCCCCCCCCAAATACTTCTACTATTATTTACTTACTATATTAAAATCAACCTACTTACTATCAAACTAATTTACTAATGTTTCTCTGGACAATTTCTTTTTTTATTGGTCTAATAACCTAGTTGCTAGAGCTCACACAATTAAATGTGGAGAAGTGGGGTGTTCGAAGTTCGAACTCCGGCCCCTGCATAAATTATGCAATGTCCTTACCAACTGAGCTAAGCTCACGGGGACTCCCTGGACAATTTCTTAATGACCCTAATTTTTTTTCCTGTCAATACTTACTTTTTCTTTGTAAATCTTGGTTGTCCCATAAGTTCTCAACCAAATGGTTGTTCAAATAACACACTTCTACAAAAAGGAGCAATTTTTTTTTTTTTGGTTTACAAAAACTTGATTGCATGCTATATTCTCTAATTTTATATATATATATATATATATATATATATATATATATATATATATCCTACTAAGTAAAAAAATCCAACTAGGGATTGAACCAAGTATCACATGCTTCCAATTAACAACTCTTACCACCAGGGCACTAATGTTTTTAATAACATGTGATTGCTTCAATGTTATGTATTCAACACAAATCTTGGGTCCTATTTCTTTCAATCTCACAATCTCTAAATCATTTCTCACCATCATGCAATTGAACCTAATAACCATAACCCCGCCCTTTTTGGCGGACCTAATTAATTTTTATGAAAAAAAAGGTCTCCAAGGAATTGAATCAGGTAGCACATGAAAAATTCATTTTTTTTAAGTCACTAACGCCATTGCAATTCCTTTTTTTGTATAGCAGTTCTTTTTCATTATTATTTTTTCTTTCAATTACCACACAACTGTTCCTTTTCATTATTATTTTTTTCTTTCGATTACCACATAGCAGTTTCTTTTCCTACTAAGTCTTCAAACCCTATTCTCTAACCCTAATACTCAATTTGTCTATTTTACCCTTATTTTTACAACCTAATTCCAATTTTGTCCTGTCACTCACAATAAAATTATATTGAGCTCATCATGTCCATAAGGTAAAGAATGAAAATAAACGTTTCAATAATGGAGAGACAATAACATTAGACTTCCACATCACAATGAGCTCCAAGTCTTGGGAACTAGATGTTCCACATCGCTGCCACTTCCCAGCTCAGGAAAATTCCTGTATCAGAATATTTATTTTTTTAAAATTTTTTCATGCTTAAAAGTTTTCTTGACTCATTACCTATTAAAATAGCTAAAGGTCTAAGAGTTTGTGTGATGTTATGGCCTATGAGGCCCAACCCAAATATATTATGGATTGTATACCAAGGAAATCCATTTAAACAGATCAAATAGGCTAAAATACGATGTCCAAATACTTATAAAATTTGAGGAGGTTACATCATCTAGAAAAATGATGCAGCATGGAAAACTACCTTTCATGTCAACCCATAAAACTTATCCGCCCGCAGTTAAAGAATCTAGAAGCACCAACGTACTCTTACTATTTCGATGATCATGGAGCGTATTAAAATCAAATTAACACCACAGCCTATCTCATATACAATTACGATAACAAATTGCACTTATCCAGTAACAATCTTAGCGATCGTTGCGGTGAGAATAACAACGACAAGGAGTGTATCTGAGTCTAATCACTCTATAGATAGAGGATCCACGACCCCTAGGTATGAACATTTTTTATCCAATCTCATATTCTCAATCTGCATACATCCAGTGTCGGTCCAACACATTTTGAGGCCTAAAGCGGGTTATGATATGAGGCTTTAATGAGAGTAATTAATATAAATTCATAGGTTTTATAAAAAAAACATTACAATAAAAACAAAAAATAAATATTGCATTATATAGTGGAAGTGTTCTAAGTGCAGCACTAGCAGAAAAATAGTGCGTAGTGTAAAGCTGTATGAGAAAAATAGTGCGTAGTGTAAAGCTGTATGAGAAAGTGTTGAACCCATATCATAAAGCCTCGTGTCTGCCATCTTTGCTTCTTGACAAAGTTGTATAATTCATTTGTTGTGTATCCTTTATTCGTTTGTATATATATACATAAATTTGTCTATTGTGAGGCCTTTATTCTAAGTCTAAAATTCGGGGGTCTAAAGCGAGGGTTTGGGTCGCCTTACCCTTAGGCCAGCCCTGCATACATCTTGCCTAAATTTGGCATTAAAGTGTATTTGCAGGTACACCGTCCTTATTTGGAGAAGGAACGTACAACCGGAGAAATGGAGATGACATCCACAAACGTAAAGATTACATCACCAACTCAAGTAATATACCTCTCGTGTTCATACAAAACAACAAACAACTAGGTTCTTTAGATATGCGATAATGAATTCAATCTCTGAATAGCATGTATATATAGAAGATGACTTGAGAGATTAGTTTATGTCGTTAGGCTTCAAATACTTTGCGGAACCAAAATTTAAAATTTAATTATCCATAATTTTTTTTGACTTAATTAAACCCACATTTTTGACCTATATTTTGATTAGTGTTCATTGCTTTATGGTGTAATGTTATTTGCCCTAGATATATTTAGTGGAAAGTGCAATTGGCTGTCATGTCACGTGTCAAAAATGCCATTTATGTAAAAGTACTAAGGTTTCCTCTAAAATCGAAACGTGTTGGGTTCTGACAGTACTGCAAACAGAGTAAACAAACCAAATAATGAAATTAATCCAATGAAGGAACAGTGAATCGTAATGCCTTGTCTGGAGGGGACCACTGAGCATGCTGAATTGTTTCAATGCCTTTGAAAATGTGAGTACATAAATCAGATGACATAGTTGCACAAATAAATGGGGTTTGCTAGGATACACCCACTAGTTTTTATTAAGGTGTGTTTTAGCAAAGATATAACTAAAAAGTTGTTAAATACACCTTAAGGTGAATGTTGCTAAAACACACCTTCTAAAAAATAAGTGGGTGTATGTTAGCAACTCCTTTAGGCATTTGCTAGGATACACCCACTTATTTATTAGAAGGTGTGTTTTAGCAAGTTATAACTAAAAAGTAGTTAAATACACCTTAAGGTGTAGCTTGCTAAAACACTCCCACATAAAAATTAGTGGGTGTGTTCTAGCAAATCCCTGATATTTATCCACAAATAAATATACCTGGTGGATGTTGCTGCTCTTTCTCTGATATTTATGCCTTTAATTTCGTGCACACACGTTATTTTTTATTTTCCGGTTTTGGGTGGAGAAAAGTCTTTGGAATATTGTACCAAAAAAAGAGTATTTGGTATATTCTTCCCGTCATTATTTTATGGTGACTTATGGAGGAGGGCACACATTTTTGTATTTTACTCGTTTATAATTATAATCTGTACATCATGGAGCCTTCAATGTTGAATTTAAAAGAGGGGGTAAATTAACCATTGATTAAACTCATGTGGTTAATGCGTTTTTGAATTGAGTTTGATTTTTGGTTGAAATTTTTTTTATTAGATTTTTTTATGGAATTTTAGATTATTATAACTCTTTCATCTTAGAATCGAAGCGTTAATACTCAAAAGAGAGTAGATTTATATTGAAAAAAAGTAAAAGGTTATTTTTGTCGCTTTGCGTAAGATATCATCATCTCTAGATTTATTTTTTGTTATGAAGAAATTGTATTGAAAACACAAAAACTTCGTTGTTTGTTTTATTACTACATTCGTTCATTTTTAATTGTCACTTTTGACATTTTACACGAACCAAGATAATCAAATAAATGTTAGTACTTTCATATATTTTTCTTTCAGTAATAAATAACTAAGAGTAATATTGGTAAAACAACATTTAATATTGCATATAACTTTGAAAATGACAGTTAAATAAAAACAAAACTTTTATACAAAAGAGACATTTAAAAAGGAACTGAGAGAGTAATAATTTTACGCACTTATGTAAAACACATTTAAGGACATTTTGCAATATTAATGCATTCAAGAATTGTAGTGACAAAGTATAACATATCCAAGGACCAAAATAATTATTTATTCCAAAACATAGTAAAGGATGAAATTGTGCAACTTGTGTGAAGGATGAAGCTACAACTTGTACCACTCAAGGCTCTCCCACTTCAACCTCCCTCACACTTTCTTTTTGTTGAGTGTCTTGACATAAAAACCCTAGACCCAATTCAAGAGAAAATGCCAGTGATGATACTTTTGAGAATCAACATTCAAAATGAGAATTAGTAACAGGTGTCAATCAATCATCTACTTATTTTTGTTTTTAATGATCTATAAAGAAATTTTTTTTCTCTACAATTTGCAGCAATTTATTTGGTTCATGGCTGTTTAAATTGTTTACTTTTGAATTGATCACTCTGAGAGGGTGAGAAGAATTAATTTTGCACATATAATCACTTATAGATGATCAAAAATAGATTTATGGATAACACTCTTGACCATCGATTAATAAATGAGCATAACTAATCTTTGCACTATGAACCATTGACACCAAATGCAACACCGACACGACACTGATAATAATTTTAGAAATTTAATAACTGAATGTAACCACGTATATTAGTGTTGGATACCGGACATACCTTGAATATGAAGTATCGGTGCTGCATAGTTTTTACGAGCCTGAAATCAAAGTAATTAGTGGCAAATCCATTATGTGTATTGCGTACATATTTTACTGTTATTAGAGATCGTCCTAAGGACCCTCTTTCATATGTTGATGAAATTGTTTATAATTTCTCAGGATTAACAAAGAGCGCAAGCCAGCGACCCTAACGTAGGAACGAAGGAGGCACCCTCAAGAGGGCTGGACCTATTAATCCCAATGAGAGGTTCATTCCTCGACTGTTTAACTATTTAATCGTTTTTCTACTAGAACTCAGGTCACGAGGATAGTTCGCCTCTCATTAATCTTACTCTGTTATGTACCGTCTCCACAATCCTACAGTACGTTGTTCATGATATGTTTTTAAAATTGTAGATATATGTTATAACTTATATCTATAATTATTGAGCTACAACGGTTAAATATCAAACTCATACATACAAATTATAGCTAATGTTTGAATTATGCCGATGTATGGATGACATTACCTGCTTCTTTTATACCAAAAAAAAAATGTTAGAATAAAAATGAAACGTAGTTGACTGGGTGAATGGTTCTGAACGTTGACTGGGTGAATGGTTCTGAATTTTTTTAAGAGCTTTTCTTGAAAATAGTTGCATGTAACGTTCTCTTGTAAGTTGAGAGCGAACCGCCATTTTCCTGTAAACCGGTCAAGATGACGAACAGTAACGTAGGACCGGCTTGACCTCGTGTGATGACGCGTGTCAAAAGTCAATTTGACACGTTTGGGTCTGTTTGGATTAGGCTTATTTCGAGCTTATGCAAAATAGTTTATGCAAATAAATAAACTTTTATGTATCATTCATAAATTTGTAAATGTAGTTTATAAAGATAAATTTTCGTGAGTAAAAATTTTAAATTAACATAAAAAGCTTATTTATTTGCATAAACTGTTTTTCATAAACTCAAAGTAAGGTTAATTCAAATCTGGATGGTGTAATGCATTGCATGTAACACACATACGTTATATATACACCTATTTTGCACTAAATTTCAATGGAACTACAATTTGGACCTTACAATGCCCAAAAGCCAGACTGCTGCAAGTTTAAATTTATGCAGTAACAGTATGTTAATGACCATCACACGATTTGATCAACGAACACTTGCTATGTGTGCCTTAAAATCTCACATTTCCAAAGTCTAGAAACTCTATGAATCTAACTCACGATTGGAATGGGGCGAGGCACGTGGGAAGTGTCCGATCCGTGAGGTGGATGGACCAAGGCGCAAGGCACCCACAAGACCATTGGTAGGGCGTGAGGCGCTTGTATCAAGATCTGGAACATATTTAAGCAGTTTTTGCTTCATTTGTTGAGTAATCTTGTGACCAGAAAAGGGAACTTTCATGAAACTTAAAAGTTTAAGAGTTGAGTGTTTTTGGGTGAGATTCTTGGGTTGGAAAACATATTCAAAACACCTTGGGTTTATCACCAAAGTAAAAAATATTTTTATTAGAAATAAGACATTGAGGGTTAGAGTTAGATGGCAAAATGATAACTTTATAAGTTTTGAAATTGAAGGATTGTTCAAAACAATATTAAAGGATAAGAATTACACACAATATAAACTAGAAGTACCAAAAATATAATTAAACCTTAAAATCATCAAATCATTCTCCATTAGATTCAAACACATCTTTTAAAATACACTGATAATGTTAGTTACAAACACATTGATCAAACCTTGGACCACCCTGAACCAAAACTCAATAGTTTAACGAAAATCTAGATGTGTAAATCTGGCCCTTTTAAAACAAGGCAGAAAACACAGATCTTAAACAAATCATAATGTTTTATATGAGTAAAAGTTATAAAGGAAAAAAGAAAAGAAAAGAATAAGGCCACTGCAACCTATACTATGTGCATGTAATCCCAGGGGATCCTACCCTTTTCCTTTTTTTGATCTTTCTAAAAGACCAAAATCCTGAAAAGCAATAGGTTTTAGTCACAGGTAAAATACAACCATCACAGTATCTCTACCACTCCATTACCACACGATTCCTTGTGCTGCGGTTGAGGCGTAAAAAGGGCTGTGAGAAGAGGATTTCTTTTCAAGCATGAAAGAAATTCATCCTTGTAAATTCTTCCATCATTATCATCATCAAATAACGTAAAAAGATCATGGACCTATACAAGTATAGAATTAATGAGTCAAACTACAAGAGCAAAAGAACGTTAATAGCAGAAACACTAGAGGAAGAAAAATATTTTGATAGATTGGAAAGGGTTACCTCGTCCTCATTCCAGCTGGGGATAGCAGATTGGATGTAATCTCGT
Source organism: Medicago sativa (assembly GCF_051527215.1). Taxonomy (NCBI): domain Eukaryota; kingdom Viridiplantae; phylum Streptophyta; class Magnoliopsida; order Fabales; family Fabaceae; genus Medicago; species Medicago sativa. Next base: position 27,271,703 of record NC_140756.1, on the reverse strand, counting down.
AACTAAATTCAAAAAAAAAAAAAAAAAAGGAAGAACAGGTCAGTGTTAATTAAAATTTCAACAAAAGTAGTAAAGGTAAATAGGAGTATGATATATGATTAATACTTCGTCTTCCACAATGTAGCCCTTTACAGAACCGCCACACTCAGCAAAGGCTACTTCACAAGCTTGATTGAACCCTGGTTGCTTCATGACATGTGCAGATACATACAAGAACTGTAAGCAACATACAAACGTGCATTAGATGAGTGATGTTTAATGCGGATGTCATATGTAGTATGGATACTTCTAGATAGCACAGAACCAGGGTAAATAGTTGGGAATTGTTACCTGTCTGAATGTAATTTTCCCATACTTCTCCACATCAATGAATGAAAATATCTGAAATAAGATACAGTTACGTGATAATCAAAGACAGAATGGGGAGGAAAAAAAATGGTAGAAAAACCAAGTACAAAATGTAGATTACTGAGTACAAAAACTGATCGCAACTTATCATAAACAGTACTCCGTACCACAGACATAATGTTAGTGAATTCAGAATAAAACTTAAGGCTTAGATTATCAATTCTTGATGGATTTAAAATTTAATCCCATAATATTTAACATATGTTGAGCTGTTTGGTAACTAACCTTTTCAGAAAGTGGACAAGCCTTCAGTCTTAAACCTCTCAAAAAACCACGATATTGAACACGACCACTGCAAGCAGGACATGAAATTTTATCAATTCCCACAAGATAAAATTGAAGTATTACCAAAAATTGTAGCAGTCATCAGTAAAAAAAATAAAACATTGTGGTAAAATTGCCATCGGGTCAGTACAAGGTCACTGATGAGAGCATAAATGAACATCAAAGGGAAACATTAGAAAATAAAAACATGGTAATCTGCAAAACATGATGGTAACAAAGTTGGTGAACATTATTGCAACCCTTACACCCATAGTTTTGAAACTCGGCTCGAACCGGCCGGTCGGACCGGTTGAATCGGGAACCGGTGGGTAGACCGGTTCGAGCATACCTTCGGATCGGCCATGCAGTTGACTCGGCAACCGGTCAAAACCGGTCAAACTCGGTAAAAACCGGTGACTCGGCCGAGTTATGGGTCGAACCGATTCTTCTCTGTTTTTCTTTTTTGTTGCTTTTAACTTAAATCATGTTACAAAAAATGGCACATATGGGAGTTGAACTCGTGACCCTCCCATTAAGAAACAATTTCCTAACCACTAAAGCGCTTTTGATTTGCTCTTAATAAGAATATATTAAACAATTTTTTGGATAAGATCATAACTGTTGAAATATTGAATATTATACAAAGCAAATACCTTTTTTCAGTTGATAAAAATACCTCACAAAATCAACGTTTATTACTTACAAAGCAAATACATATTAATTTTTTTTTTTATTATAAAAATAACTCACAATATTAACGGACAAAAACATAGACATATATAATTATAAAGCTTCCCTAAAAAAAATATAATTATAAAGCTCAGATATTTTATTTAAACTCATGAATAATTAATCTTCGCTTTTTTTTATCGCATGAATAATTAGTCTATGAAATTATGTTTGTTGGAAATTTATTTTATTTTATATATGTTATTATTTTAGTTTTTGGAGTACTTGAGCCACCGGTTCAATCCGATTTAATCTGATTAAATACCTATACAAATTTAATCTAAACACCGGGTTATCTAACTGAGTCATCCGATTTAATCCGATTCTGTCATGCGGTTCAATAAATGACCCGATGGTTCGACCATCGACTCAGTGACTCAGTGCCTCTTCCGAGTCGATGACCGAGTCGAGTTTTAAAACTATGCTTACACCTCACTTTCTGTGAAAAATTTCAACTATCATTCCAAACAAACAAGGTAGTTCCATTATAACTAACTCAATCGCCTCAAGTGAGGAATCAACATCGGTTGTCATCAATAAAATCTGTTTTTTCTTTATAATAATAGTACCGATTAAGAAATTGTTTTAGTAATGATTTAACAATCAATTGAGCATCACTAGATATAAATATCAATTATAATTTTATTTCCCCATGCAACTGAGCAAACATTTCACAAGTTAATTACAACTTACAAGAATATGACAGTAGTACCTGGGATCGGGATTCATAGCCAAGAATTTGTCCAAAAAGTCCACAGCTTCCAAGCTGCTGATATGAAATAACTGGAAAGAAATACAAATGGTTCTTTATGATTCTTTCCAATATTACAAGCAGTACAATTTAATTAGAAGAAAAAGACGAATCACAAACAAACAAAAAAACATTCAAATTGGAAATCTCTGATTTAATGGTAGCCATTCCCATGCAAGGATGTTCAAATTTAAATTGGCAATACCATATAGGTACACCAATCAGAGAGAAATGGTGTTATTTATACTTTCGCCATGCCTAACTGTTTTTTTTGGTTCCATCCCTGCTTCTACTATAAAAGGACTTAAAAGGGAATAATACTAGCCATAACCAGATAGACCAAAGATCATAAATCCTATAGCTGGTGTTGCTTTCATATTCTAACACTGCGAGGTCACATGTTCAATTAATGGAATTAGCTTCTTGCACGTGCAAGGTCAAGCAGCCTATAACAGATCCACAATCAGTCTTCCCCCTTCCCTGGACCCCATTATGAAGGGATCTTAATAGCTCTAGTATCCGGATTTTATGTAACCAGATAAGCCAGAAACAAGAAAAAATAAACATAAACTCATGAGCAAAATGAAAAGCAGTGCTACTAGCAAATTCTTTGAGCATCACCAAAGGCTTCCAGAAGGCAATTTATCTCTAGCATCCACTGGCATAAACATATTGATACCATGGCACTTAAATATACTAGAAGAGAAATGGAGTGAAATGTTTAGCCTTAGTATCACACATAAACAAATTAGCATGAAGCAAAATTAACATGGACTTGATTATGACACGAAGTTAAATGGCACATTTGAAGAATTTCATAATTGATTCAAGCTCAGTTGTTTTTAGGGACTCACTGATTCCACCTTGGCCATTTCAACCATAAAACTTGAGGGGTTCTCCTGCCAAAGTCAACAAGCTAAAACGTCAGCGACGAAAAAAATTGATTGCTAATTGTACCAAAACAGGCAAAGCATAAATATCATAACATCCATAGTTGGCAAAGCGGAAACGCGGCGCGGCGCGGCCACCACAAAAATTGACGCGGCGCGGTAAGCGGGCGCGACGCGGGCGCTATTACATGACGCGGACACTAAAACTAAATATTATATTATTAATTAAGGACTAAAAAAGTATGAAAAAAATATATTTAGTATTAATATAGATGAGAAATTAAAGATGATTAATTTTTTAGTATTAAATACTATTATAAAATGTATTTAAGAATTAATATTAATATAAATGAAGCATATATTTATTATTATTTTTTAACAAATGTTATTTACTTATTTAAAATCTGTAACAAATGTTATTTACTTATTTAAAATATGTAAGCTAATGTCATTGGGCCTAGCCCAATGACCCAATCCAATCAAGAATACAATACACTAACCCTAGTTCCCCTACTGTCTTTCTCTCTCCCAGCCGCCACACTTTTTGACAGATCTAACTTTGACCGTAAAAAAAGGACAATGAAGAGAGAGCAGAGAACGGATGAGATTTATCCCCAGATCGTCTTCATCTTAATCATATTAATTCCTAGATCTCTAGATCTCTAATCAATCTTTCACTTCTTCCCCTTCTTCTTCATTTTGACTGTAAAAAAAGGATGATTAACAGAGAACAGAGATGAGATTTTGTGGTTTCTGATGAGATTTTTGTTGTTGACCCGCGTTGACCCGCTTTTTGGCGCCGTGCTCCATGAAAAGCGGCCGCGAAACCCGGTTTTGTTCCGCTTTTGCCTAACGCGCGGCTCGGTCGCGTTCTGACGCGCTAGGCTATTTTCAGCCGCTCCGCGCCGCGATCGCGTTTGACCGCTATTGACAACAGAGATAACATCTATGGAAAAATGTAAGTTGGAAGACACGAAGAATTACTTGAAATTGTCAGCACAACAACATAACAGATGGGCAAATGTTTAATATGATCCTGATACATAAGATGACCGTATTTTATATTATTACTTGGCTACTTCACCCTCATCCCTTAACGTTGTTAGAGTCAAACCAATATATCAATTTAATTGAAACAAGACTTAAAGCAAGCATCTAACATGTGCAAGAGTGTCTGGAGAGTGGTTTGGTGCCTGGAAACTTTAAAAGAGTGGTCATGGGATTGAGCAGATGAATAAAGAAAGGTCAGTGTGCGAGAATTATGACGTTATTGGTGTGCGAGAATTATGACGTTATTGGTGTGCTAGAATTTAGAATTAGAAATATGGAACGCATAACAATATTTTGGTTGTATCTTACAAAGTAATTTCGAAATTCTTAGATTATAGGTTAGGACTGATTTATATATTCCATAATATTTCACTACGTGCTTCCTTAGTAAATTACGATTACGAGTCTGAGTCTAATAATCATGATTATTAGTTTTCGTGTTTCATAAGAATTGCAAGTCTTGTACTATTATGAGTATCAAATAGTACCTAATCTGTTGTAATCATACCACAAATATAATTCAAAGTTGTTACCTTATAATTTCAACATGATATTATACCAGTTTAGCGTTGTTAAATTGCCAGTGTATGGCATAGCAGATTCTGTGCTAGAAGCCATAAACCGCAACACCTACTATATCTGCCATGTTTCCACAATCGGAATGCAGTTTTTATGGCGGAATTTATTGCTTGCTTCAATAATCCGCCATTTGTAACACTGTAGCAGCATAACACTTGTCCATTCACTATTCTATTGTCACACTTCTTAACTTAGGAACTACATTGTACTTCGGTATTCATCTCCATGTTTATGTTTTACTCATTGATTGTGCATGAATTTCAGCCACCCATTATCTTTGCTGGTTCTCTTTTTATTAGTGAGATTTTATATGCTTCGACAACCTTATCTCAAATGACTTAAATAAGCTTGGTCTGCTATCATGCTCATCAGGCCGCCTATGGCTATTTCAGATCACGCTGAACCCTAGTTATCCCACATGCAACCCGCCCAGGCTATCCTGAATAAAATTTGACTCCAACCATCCTTAATCCTAATTCAATCTAGCATGGCTACTCTACATGCATAATGACCTGGATACTCCAAATTAATGATGAAGTAGACATTTGATACTTATTTTGCACATATAAATTTGATCAATGTGTACGAATGAAATGCAAACAAAAATACAAAAAGCAATTAAGTAACTACGAACTAGGATGAAGATATACTTGTAACAAAATAATTAAAACTGCATACATGTTTTGCTTCTTGTGCTTTCATATGAAGCATTATATCTCCATAAGAATGTCCAGTTTGTACAGTATTCAATGCACTTGCAATAGCATGGCTAGCCTGCACTTATCCATATAGTGATTGTTAAATAGTTGCCGACTACTCACACAAGCAAGGACAAAATTCAACAAATCATCCAGTACATTCATTCTAACAACAGATAAGATGAAAAAGATATCATAAAAAGACAGTAAAAAAATGTAGTGTTCGCATAATATTAGATGAGTTCAATTCAAATTTCCTTCAACAGGTACAAGACTGCTATTCTAACTATGTAAAACTATTCCTAATCTTTTCCTCTATGGCCACTGTTGGAGAATCAAAGGAGCGCCAGACTAAAAAACCTAGACCACCAAGAGACTTTGATACCATATCTCCACCCAAAACCTTAAAGCATTGAGCATATGTGTTGCCTCTCTTTTATATGACTAACCACTCACATTTGAATTCCAGCAATCTCTCCCTCAAGTGTGAGTCTTCCACATCACTATACTTGTACCGTTGTTACCAACCAACAGGACAAGCTACCTGATTCCACCACGCAGTCAAGAAGACTTTCAACCCAAGGATCTATTACACCTGGATCCAAACAAAATCCCCCAATCAAGCCAAACCAAGGTAGTGAAACCACATGTGGGGGAGTCAAAGGAGCACTGGGAGCAACAGCGGACAAAATACCTGGACCACCAAGAGACCTTGACACCACATCGCAGCCCAACCTTAAGACATTGATTATATGGGCCGATGTGGGACCAACCACTCACACTTGAGTTCCAGCAGCCACTCGTTCAACTTAGCATCATCCTCTTGGCATATCTCAATGTTATCTGTTAGTAGCATGCCTTTACCCAACATTCACTATCATTGAGCATATGCCTAAACAGCTGTCGGGGAGAATTTCACTTTCAGTTTGATAGACACTTTCCAACAACTAGTCTTTAACGCATTTCTCCATTCCATCCTACCTAGCCTGAATCCTATATTAGTATATGTGGCATCCCTATTAATCTCGCCATCACTTCATAGGATGGATACAAGATACCCGGACAGAGACTTGTGCGGTTGTGCTACGTGATTGCAAATTTTCACTGCCAAATTGTTGCTAGTTGGAATCTTTGCGAAAATTCATTTTCGTACAAGAAAAAAATCAGACATACTAGTTAGACAATTAGTGGAAAAATCAAGGATAAATTTTCATAGAGTTTCTTAGATTTTAGGTCCTATTGCATAGAAAATATGGGTGCCCCAAGAATCTACGGAAAGACTCTGTTATAATCTTAGATTTTGGGCCTGTCTGAAGGATCAAAGCACCGTAAAAAAACTTTTCTTAATTTTGCAAATATGAATTAATGCAATCAAAAACTAAAAGATTCAAATATCCAAGAAATTTAAATATAGAAGTCCAGTGACAAGTGTGTTGAGAACTACGAAACAAAACATGAACACTCACCCTTTTACGAAAATGCACAGCAGTTTCCTTATCATCCAGGGGTGAAATGACAGGAAGATATTCAACCTGTTCAATTTAAGATGAAAGTTTTAAACTACTTCAAGAAAAATAAGTTTCCGAAGAACGAGGTGGATTAACCATTGTAAAGAAAAACATAATCCATAGGAAAATATACCTCGAAGAAGTTGTGGAATTGAGTAAACATCCTGAACATAAGCTGTCCCAAAGAAACATTGCCCCTAAAAATATGCAAGTAAGACAGCATGAGTGATAAGTTATACCAACAAAAAGCAGTAATGAAATGAAAGGATCTTCATAAACAAATTGCTTACCAAGATTGATCGAAGTGCACATGAGGATAGCGTACAATTATAGGTTGGATTGGGTACCCAGGGATGAATGCGCCGAGTTGGAAGGATATAAGGTTCCGGCCGTTAGTCGTCGTTCCCTCGGGAAATAAAAGTACTCGAGGAAATCTATCGCAAGAAGCCCTTCTCTGTTATTCCGGTCCTTAAAAGCAGATTTCAATATCAAACAGTTTATAAAACTGATAACATAACAGACTTATATGCAGAAATTTTGTTCCAGTATATCTATTGTTCAGTCCCTTTAGTTCAATAAAAAAATCTTGCATATTGTTATTCAGTTCCAAAATCGGAGGCAGATGTAATTTTACAATATATAAAATTTTTAGTTAACTCTTAGCTTCTCTTCCACTTTAGCATAATTGAGAATTGAAAGATAAGTGAGCATCAATTGACATACCAACAATCAAAGAACATAGATAATTTTAAGATGCATATCAAATAACAATAAGCAAACAAATAGAAATGTTTTACCTTTATATCTCTAACAGCCTGCTTCCTTGATGATTGTGAGAACCTGTTAACATATATGACCTGCAAAAAAAGTGGGAAAAAACATAAAATGGTTGAATAGCATAGTTTCTTATAATTTGAACTTTGCATACATAAAATGTGGCCATGAAAACAAAATACCTGCATTGCTCTAATGATTGTGCCAACAAAAGGTATGGAGTCATGAGACTCAGATGCCACAATGGTGGGAAATAACTCATAGAAATAGAAGATAGGCTCAATATATGATACATGATTAGATACGATTATTGGAGCAACTTCCCTTCGGGCAGGTTTTCCCTTCCTTTTTATCCAATGATAACTGCAATGGACAGAAAGAAACAACAATACAGATTAATTCATGGTTCAAAAACAAAGTTAGCTGGGGGTGTGAAAAAAAACTGAAATGTAATCAGCATTCAAGGAGTAAAGTAATCCAACAACTCATGCCTTTTTCTGGTAAGACAGAATAAACTAGGTATCTAACTGAGGTTTATATTCAATAAACATATATGTTTTTCTTCGTTTCGTTCAACATAGCAATTTACCATCACAAGGAAACGCTGATTTTTATCTGTGATCTATCCCTCTTTCCCTCCAAGAAATATCAATTATCTAACTATACAGATGGATACAAAAATTATATAATCATTCAAATAGAGGCTACAATGGCACTATAGAACTGTAGTGTAGCAGAATTTGAATAGTTGCTGGCGCTATGGTATGGTAGTGTCGCCAAATTTGAACAAGCCGCTATCCGTGATTAAATAACATTGTTCCTTACTATGAAATTCACATCACAATTCACAACACAACCAATTCCATGAACTCAAATGCTAATTCCATTAACATACTTAGTCACAAAAACCAAAAATTCAGTCGGTAAAGATCCTATGTGGTTCCCTGAATATCTCAAAGAGATGTATCCAATCATCCACCAAATGCCCCCCACCACCCAAAATAAAGCCAGAAAACACACACAAACACAGACAAACTTGTCTAGTGTTGACTAGTGGAATTTGAATAGCGGCGCTATAGTACTGTAGTGTAGCTTAGTTTGTTATGTAGTGTGGCTTAGTTTGTTATGTAGTGTGGCTTAGTTTGTTATGTAGTGAAGCGGAATTGGAACAAACCACATTCTCCACAATTGACAACACTTCTCCTTAGTCCTTACTATGAGATTCACATCACAACAAATTGCATGAACTTCAATACTGATTCCATTAACATACTCGATCACAAAAACCAAAAAAGTCAATCAATAAAGATCCTATGTAGTTCCCTGACTATCTCACTTATAAATATCTATCCAATCAACCAAATGCCCCACACCGAAAATAAAACCAGAAAACACACGGAAACAGAAAACCAAATTTGACTTGTAGAACTTGAAAAGTGGCACTCTAGTACTGTAGTGTAGCGGAATTTGAACAAACCACTATTTTCCACGCGACTGACAACCAACAGTGCTCCTTATTATGAGATTTACATCACTTTTCACAACAGAACAAATCCCATGAACTCAAATGCTGATTCTATTAAACATACTTGATCACAAAAAACAAAAAAGTCGATCAATAGTTCAATCACAAATTCCAGCTTCAAGTAGTTCCAATTCTAGAGTGAAGGCAAAATCAATTCTACTCAAAAGCAACCAAACATACCATAATCCATTCTACACCTTCAGAATCAATTTTGACCTCTCTAGAAGTGAAACGAAACGTACACTTAAGACCGCACTTCTTAATCACAAAAACCAAAAAAGTCAAACAGTAAAAATCCTATGTAGTTCCAACCCACAAATATCCCTCACACCCAAAATAAAACCAAAACTCACACAAACACAAACTTAATTAAGATCTAAAATTCTAAAAAAAATAAATAAATTAGTCACTAAATATAACACCTATCAAATGGATCTCAGGTACCTCGAGGAATTAGTCTCCGCAGTAATTATAATAACTTGATTTACAAAATTAACTAAAAAACAATAAAAAATTAAAAATAATAGAGAGAGAAATGAAAGCATTGAATATGTTTAATGGTACCAACCCAAAAGAGAAGAGAATGAATCTAGCAGAAATTCTGGTGACCCACATAATCCTACATCTCCACCTAGGCATAGGATTTTCCTTATCTTTCCAACGATAAAGAGCAACCTTAGTAGCCACATAACCAATCGCCAAACACAAACCAAATATCACCAATCTCACCAAAGCTAAAGGAATACACAAAAACGTTTTCACCCATTCATAAAACCCATTAATCCCTGCTTTATAGTTGTGGAATGGGTCCACAGTTATCGCCTCTGGCACGGTCAACTCTCCAACGTTGAATGGGTTGGAGATTTGACGTGTGTCAGAGGGGACGGAGGAGTCGGTGTCGGAGGAAGAGGAGTTGATGTTTAGGATTAAGTGGTCGGATGGGAGGAGTGGGGAGGTGATGGTGTGGTCCGCCATTTAAGGGTAGTGGGATTATGGTGGGGAGATTTTGGAGAAGTGTTTGAAGATTGGTGTGGTTTTTGTTTTATTTAATGTGTTGTGTGTGGGAAATGATGATGGAATTGAATTGAGAAAGGAATGGAGCATCTTTAATTTGAGATTCTTTACATTGTTTATACTGGGGAAAGTGATATTTTGCATAGGATCAAGAGAAAATCATTTATTTATTGTAATACAGTAATGTAAGAAAGAAAAAGAAAAACTGTTTTTATATCAGATTTGACTCTATTTAAAAACGAGACTCGTTAACAAATGTTCTAAAAATATTAAGGGTCATGTTAACTTGTGCCCTAAGGGTACATGTTAAGGAACCTAAAAAAAGCAACTTTGCATTGGAAAACATCATATTTTAACTTTTTGGAAGTTGACTACATGACTTTTGATGCGTACATTTCTATTATGAGTTCCTTAACAAGTGCCCTTGAGGGCACAAGTTAACATTTGTCAAATATTAAACAGGGCACAAGTTAATGATTCAAAATAAAAATATTTTATTGTAATTAATGCATTTGACTTTAACTTTTTTACTTTTCAATAATTGAATGCACAAAATTTAAGAAAATGTTTCCATTTTTGAGTTGCTTAACATGTGCCCTAATGTCACAAGTTAACATGACCCAAATATTAAATACATAGTATGGATTTTGTATTGGGAATATAAATTTTTATGTTTGTTTTTTTTTTTGAGAGAAATTTTTTTATGTTTGTTGATGTAATAATTATATCATTTTTATTACTCATTCTGATTACTATTATAACAAAAAATATATTAATTGATGCATTAGTCTATATAAACCAGATACTTCAGTTATTCAATGAATTTAAAAAATAATTTTTTTTGTTTATAATAGTTATCGGAGCGGTATTTTTTTAGTATTTTAATCAATGTCTAAGAGCACTGGCTAACATTCTCCTAAAAATAATAGTCTCAATACAACGATGAGGGGAGTTGAAAATACTTTAGCTAGACGGAAATACATACGCCCTAGCAAGATTCTGAGGGACTCTATTAGCTTTCATACGAATAAAAGCTAGTTTGAAGATAACATAATTAGAAAGATATGACCTGCAACCAGTAACAATAGTACTCAGTTCATTTTCGTAAAAGTAACCACTAAGCACAACACGAACTACATATTGGTTGTCACTCTCGTATGCAACACGTTCAACGGCTCGGCCAGTAGTTATCTTCGTATCAATGAGGAGAGTTGTTGCCTCACATTCGATGACTAGGATAATAGAAGAAAACAATGTATGCGCTTGAGCCAAATGTCCCGAGCTATCACGAAAACATATTTCAACTCCAAAATAACCTTTGTATATGAAAAGGACACAGTTTACGTCACACTTAAGTCAATTTTGAGCAGGTTTCTCCCAAGATACTATGGGAGGTGTAGGCGTATGGTCTTGAGAGTGCTAAACGGCTTGAGTACTCCAACGGAAGTCATGGACAACATTGGTTGTTGCCCCTGCAAGTTACAACAACATTTAGTATTTTATGCTCCCAAAGTACCTAGTTGCGAGCATGCCATATGCTATAGAGAAGTGCAGCAAAGTGTGACTTTTCTATATCATATAAACGTGCAGAAATCAATAAAAACAACTCAAATAGAGCAAGAAAAGACAACAACTTTTGCTCGATTTTGCTCCATAAATTAGCAACAACACAACAATCTCTAAAATGTGCACAACCAAAGAAAAGGTACATTTTTCTTTTACCACATCATCACAAATCACACATGTCATCGGGCAAGACACACCTCAACAATGAAGGTTAAATCTAGTTGGAAGACATAGTCTAAGTAGCCGCCAATAAAAGTGCTTCATTTTTTTTGGTAACTGAAGCAACCAAGCATCTTTCCAATTACCATCAACTCGAGGGACTAACTCGTGATCCGTGAGGGATGTCATAATTTATAGGGTCTTGCTAACCAGTGCCCTCAAGGCAATGGTTAAGGAAACTATAAATAGAAAATTTGTCTTGAAAATATAATTTTTGACTTTTGATTAGGTAATAATTACACAACTTTTTATAAAAAAAAAAAAAAAAAGTTACTTGTTTTGGTTGGTTAAACAATGCCATGAGAGCATTGTTTAGCATTCCCCTAATTTATGTAATGATTTGTTGATTGTGGGAAATATTTTATGGCAATAATTACAATTATTATTTTAATTTATTTAATAGGTTTAATTACAATTATTATTTTAATATTTTAATAGGTTCAAATATGCGATGGAGGGACCAAAACTGTTAAATATTAAAAATTAGGAGACTAATTCGGTAAAATGTTAAAAATTGAGGGATCAGAAGTCTAATTAAACCTATTTTTTAATATAAAAGTAGGGTCAAAAAGTTTAGTCATACATTTAATAATGTGTTATTACTGTCCTCGTGAGCGTAGCTCAGTTGGTAAGGACGATGTATAATAATATATGTAAGGATATGTAAGGTCCGGGGTTCGAACCCCGGCCACCACCAAAAAGGTCCGGGGTTCGAACCCCGGCCACCACCAAAAAAATAATGTGTGTTATTAGTAATCCTGTAAGGATATGTAAGGTCCGGGGTTCGAACCCCGGCCACCACAAAAAAATAATGTGTGTTATTAGGAATCCTTTCAATTAAGTGTTATTAGTAATCCTTTCAATTAAGAGGAAAGTGTTATTAGTAATCCTTTCAATTAAGAGGAACAGATGTATTTCTTTGTTTATTTTTTCAAAAAATTTGACTTCAACATGATGTGAATTGGGATCTCTCTCATCAATTAAATCCATTCAATTTAAATTTCTCATGTACTTTTCTGTCATTTTTGAACAGTAAAATATCACATTTTACTTTCTCACGTAAAAATAACATATTACATTTCCATTGATATTGATGCAAGGAGTATTTAAAACAAAAATGTGCGTTTGTCACATCTTTAATAAATATAGAAGGAGTATTTTACAAAAATTTACATACAAAATTAACACGTTTTCACGACGGAATTTTCTTCGTATAGTTAAAAAAAGTAAAAAAAAAAGACCAATAATTAAAGATGAGGGATAGAGTTTTGGCAAAAAAAAAAATGGAGGGATAGAGTTTTGTCAAATCCACGTAAACTTTTAGCATATAACTTGAACCATCTTCTTTTACATAAAGAATATTAATATTTACATAAAAAATTGTTTATGTGAGCTTAGTTCGGTTGATATGAACAATGCATAATATATGCGGGGGTTCGGGATTAAAACTCCAAACATTATATTTCTCCACATTTAAAATATGTAAGCTCCAACCAATAAAATATTTACCTAAAAATCAATTTAGTTTCTAAGAGCAGGTGAATTCAATTTCCAACCACAAATAATATTCAAACTAATATGTGTCATTTTTTTATGAAAGACAAATTAATTTTATAAAATTAATTTTTCTCCAAATAAAAATAGAAATTTATTTGTGTATTATTTTTATCAGAGATTGAATTGACCTACTAATTAGGGACCATGTTGGATCTTTAGCCTTAATAATAATAATAATAATTTTTATTTGTTTATTTTATTATTTAATAGTTAACAATATTAACGGATTGTACATTGGAACATGATGGAACCACGTGCCTTGTGCGCTGGTGGTGGCACGCATGTCGACAGCGTAATGCTCTCAGTGCTGTGTCCCTTTTGTCCAAATTTTCACGTTTGTTCCAAAGTGTTATAGAGTAGTGACAGGACACTTGTTTATTTGTTTGAACCTGAGATACTAAGTACATCGTACACTTGTCTTTAGATAGGTTGTGATTTTGTTGGGATTATATACTATACTACGGCAGTTGTGACAACTTCGTTCCTTTAAAATAGACAAAATTATTTGATTTCTTAACTTAATTTTAAATAGTAATTCAATAAATCCCTTGTTAAAAAAAAGTAATTCAATAAATCCCTATAAAAAAAATATTCTTCTCTTCATATTTTGTTTTCTTAAAGAGGTTAAAATATCCGATCACTAATATAAGCAAAAATCAACTATTTAAGTTCATTCATTAAATGATGTATGTAGTGACTAAATACATCATTTAATGGATGAATTGATTTTTGCTTATATTAGTGATCGAAGAGAGTATTATATTAACTGAGGTCCTGATAGTTTAAGCACAAGGAATACTGAAAAAAGTTAGGATGAAAAAGTCAAATTGCAACAAAGATAAATAATGGGGTTGCTTTGACCTTTTTTTTTCCATTTAATTTGGACTATAGTTTTTTCTTCAAATATCAACATATAATATAAAGGATTTTTTATTTTTTTTTGGGAAACCAAGACTACCCGATTGTTCTTGAAGTATTAGTCACGTACAAATGTATAATATAATATTGGATAATGATAACGTGTGTTCTAAATGTACAAGTTAATGAGTTTAAATGAAAATAAAAATAGGGTTTAATATGTTTTTGCTCCCTATATGTACGTCAATATTTCGTTTTAGTCCATCAAAAAAAATTCTTCAACTTTTAGTCCCTCAAAAGGTTTTCATCTTCACTTTTGGTCACTTTAAAGTAAACTCATATATTGAATTGATATTTTCAAATAAAATTTTGTAGAAATATTTATAATATTATAAGAATGGCTCCAAAAAAAAAGATTTTTTTTTATCAAAACATGAATTAAATATAAATTTTTATATTTATGCCGGTTAATAATTCCTGTTTTTTTTGGAGAAATTTTTACAATATTCTACACATTTCTGCATAATTTGATTAAAAAATACAAAAATTTAGTTAAAAATAGGGACCAAAAGTATTTATTGTAAATTTTATAGGGACTAAAAGTTGAAGGAAGATTTTAAAGAGATTAAAATAAAAAATTGGTATATTTATAGGAACCAAAAACATATTTAATCCTTAAAAATATAACGTTTAAAACATTTAAGACATTTAATGTATATGTTTCAAGAATAAACTTCTACTTTCCAAGATTATTTTAAATTATATAATATGATACATGCAAATTGTATTATTTGAACTAGTCAAGCACAAGATTTTTACGTGGTACACATTACACCGACAATTTATGTGATCCACGATGCATAAAACCTTCTATAAATTGACGTTTTGGTTCATTTAAAAACCACACCACAAAACCATAAAAACTTATCTAGTGGAAATGTAAACACCAAGCTAGCTGCAGTGTATTACACGAAGGAAACCTAGTATGTTTAGGGTCCACGTTGATGTCACACTGTCTGCATAAAGGATCATCCGGACCAGATTAACGGTCGTCTCAACCATAGAGACACAAGAAGGATGGACAATCTTGAGTATCGTCATCTGTCGATAGACTCAGATGGACGCGTTCGGTTCATCGAGGTGAAGCTATGAAAGGACGACAACGTGGTAATCATGTTCTCTATATTTGGTCAGCATAGCTCGAAGGACCGATCGAGTTAGACGTTTCATTCGTTAGATCTTTCGAAGATATGCACGAAAGTTTGATTTAGCATAGGAGCTACAAAGAAATTAGGGCTTGCATGAATATACTTGTCGAAAAATTTAAGTATGGTTGATCCATGATCTTGTGTGTGTTTTATTATGTTGCTAAAATTGTTATGTTTAATGTATGTTGTTGGTGAATTTGATTTAATGTTTTTTTTTCTAATTTTTTTTTTTGATGTTATGGAGACATTTTAGATTATATAATCTGAATCGTACCAAACCCTACAAACCTCAAGTTTTAACATAGTCTTGGACCGTTTCATATTATATAATTTGAACCAATCCAGATGTGGATTGTGGCGTTACAATCAAGGTTTGAACGATTTGATGCAAGACATGCTATTTGATAATAAAGACTTTGAGCTTGATTCAAAAATCACAAGAGATACTTTCCATTCTCGCACGGTCGATGTTATAGAGTTTGGCCATATAATTGATGTGTGCCGAGACATTTTTTCCACCTCTTTTACAAACTCCCGGGTCAAGTTCTTTAGGCGACAAACGAATGCGGTGGCTCATGCTCTGGCTAGAGAAGCCACATCCTTAGCTAGTCCTATTATTTATTAAGCTATCCCACATTATATTGAAACAATTATTATTAATGAAATGCTATAAACATCCTTCTTTTAATTTTTTTTTTGGTTGGCTTTGACATTTTAAATGTTTCCATTGAGTGTAGTTACCCTATATGATCTTTTTGTGTCTACAAATAGTGTTGATTCTTCAACATTTTCATTCATTCTTAACTTTTTTATTTTTTTTACAATTTTATTTCTTAATTTCATTTGGGAGTGAGTTACGATACCAAAGTCAAGGTCACTGTTGATCATTCATATAATCCAAAAACTGATGTGCATTTTATGTGGGGATAATCTCCGTGAGCTTAGCTCAATTGGTAGAGATATTGCATATTATATGCAGGGGCCGAGGTTCAAACCCCGGACACCCCACTTTTCCACATTTAAATTCGTGAGTTCTAACCACCAGACTACTTGATTAAAACAACAACAAGAACAAGAACAAGAATAAGAACAAGAACAAGAACAAGAACAAGAATAATAATAATACGATGATCAGCAGAAACTTTCGTATCAATTATAATATGAATTTTGGGTTTTAAATTATATAATCCGAAATCTTGTAAAAGGTGTTTGAATTATATAATTGAAATGAGATATTTTAGAAATTTTGGAGGGCGGGTGGAAAAAAAATTCCCAATAAATTATGGAATTTTTTTATTGAAAATAAAATTTGAAGCCTATGTGTAGTAGTAAAATTGTGAGTGTCTTTACAAAAAAAAATGTCAGTGCCAATATAGGGTCCCAAAATATAACCTGAGAATTAATTTGGTCTAGTATTATTTTAAATTTTGCCAAGGTCACATAGGTTAATCCAACTTACTGGCCTAGACAATTTTTTTACTTACTATATTTTATATGTTATAGGAATTTTTTTTTTTTAGGAAATATTATAGGATAATATTATGTGTTTCTTATAGTGTATATAATCAGCTGAGGCACCACAAAAAAAAAATCTACTGAAGGATGAGCTCAAACTTGTCACGGCTAACAAAACTGAAATAGGAGAGATATTGGTCTATCTTAAAGGGAAGACAAGCTCGATAAGTTCCATTTTCGAGGGAAGACAAGCTAAATAATTTTGTGCGTGAAGTGAATACCGTAAGTAAATAGTATAGGGATAGAAGAATAGAAAACACATAAATTATACTGGTTCATCTAATGTAGGCTGGTCCAGTCTTCATCTTAGGTGAAATTTTCCACTATGATGTTTGAGACAACCTTCTCAACTCATGCACCTTACAGTTATGTTCCTTTGGAACGATTACAACCTGTATTCTCTAAGTTTCAACAGGCTTACAATTTTTGTTGATAAGTCACACAAAACTTTACACTTTTCTTTCACTCAGCTAACACTTTACACACTTAAAGCTAGCTGATAATTTCTTTACAATGATTTTGACAGTTTATTTTATAAGAATGAGAACAAGAAGATTATCTTTGAGAAGATAAGAGAGAACTGTTACACACTCTTAAGATTTTATGAATTTTGCAAGTAGATTCGTGTAATCAATAATTTGAAGCTTTAAACACTTTTAATAAGTTGTTTCAGTATGCTTGTTAGTTGTGTATCTTTAAGAAGAGTGTTCTGCTCCTTTTATAGAGTTTCTTGACCTCACGTAGTTGGTATGACTTGTCCAATAGCCTTTTGCCACATGTTCTTGTGCTTAGCAACTTTTGCATTAAGTTATGGAACAATATTTTGAACTTCAGAATGTTTTTGGATTCTTCGTATGAACTTCATAATGTTTCTGGATTCTTCAGCATGAACTTCAAATGAATTTCTAGGTTCTTGATATGATATGAGTTCTTCGAATGATCTGCAAAGAGTTCCTGGGGTCCATGCCTTGCTAACTTGCCTTGAAACTTGTGCATGAGAGAGGAATATGAAGCTGTCACTTCATGCCCATGCTTTAGGAGAATTTGTTGGTACTGTACAATACCTACTCCCTTGTATGTCGAGTCCTTATAGCATCTGGTTGATCTTTGCTTTTTGTTTTTTGCTTTTGTACTTTATTGTACTTTTGTTGTAGGAAACATGTCTTTATTACTTGTTTGATCCAAGGTCATAGTCCTTTTTTGTACTTTTTGTTTATGTCATGTGAGCCTTGAATGTTCTTGATAAGATTATTAATTTTTGGGTCTACTCTTGATAAACCATAAGAACAATCTTGTGAACTATCTTGCAACCTTATGAACTCTGACTAACCTTCTGAACTCTGACTGAGTTCATAAGTTTTAATGCCCTTTGATTACTTGATTCTTGGTTTGATTTATACTTTTCCCGTCTTAGTTAACCACTCAAGAACATATATTAAATACCAAGAAACTATCAAAGTCCGTTAATCGTTTAATCATCAAGGTTAGTTTATCTTTAAACTCTTAAAAATCACAATTTGCTCAAAAAAATTGACGTTTAAGGTGATTATCTACTTTTGAATTGGAGAGCTCATGAGAGGTTCTTGAAGAATCGTGGGCAGTGTAATGCGATCTACGAATGGTTTGGATGCACAATCTCCCTTGACTGAAGTCTTTCGGACCCTCATTAGGAATCGTGAAGGTTCATAGAGTGTAGCGATATGTGTTGGTAGTCTTTGTTCTAATTTTGTAGTGAAGGCAAGGGTAGATCTTGATTAAGAGTGAACTAAATTGTTCAAACTTGATAATATTCCCTTGAGTTGGAGATACTAATTCCATTTCTTTCTTGTCACGCAAGTTAGAGAGAAAATACTTCTCTACATACCTATCCTTGAATAAATTGCAGCTGACAAGAAAGAAATGGACCAGTCAGAATGAACAGATAGAGTACTAAGCAATGTTAAGCTTAGCTAAGTCGAAGCTCAAGAACTATTTCTCAGTATCCATATATATCTTCTAATTTCGTCCCTCATTTTGATAAACCATTTCATAAGATGATGAGGAAATGTATGAGGGAAAATATCACGTTTTAATCTCAAAAATTGTGTCTCATTTGGATTTAACTTGAAGCTATGCCCTAATGAACATACAAGGCAATATCACACGCTTGCATTGGAATACAAGGAATAGGAGGAGAGTCCTTAATGCAAAGGGTTCTTTGTTTTTAAGCAATATATCACTACTGCACTCGACAGTGACTTGCCTTACAGGCTCTAGACTTGGAACTCTTAGGTTTCTCATTGTTTTCTTTTGGATTAAATATATATTTTAGCCTCTATAATTCTCTTGAATTTTATCATTATGTGAAACACCCCCTGAAGAAGCAACTTCAGGCTCTATATGTGAACATTGACTGTGTCCAAAAGATGAAATAATCATAAAAATCTGTGATCTGTCTTGCAAGTTTCCCATACCTAAAACATCAGTTAATTATTTATGCAGAAGAAGCAAGCTAATTAAAACATGCTTTTTTCTTATCCTTTCTTTTCTATATTTCAAATGATATATATAAATATAAATCTATGCTTAGGACTATAAAATGTTTATCCATATACTAATGTGTTATAAGTCAAGCATGAAAATGTTTTTTCAGAAACTTACCAACTCCTATTCTCTTGTTTGGCTTCCGTTACTGCTTATTCTACTAAACAACGTTTCAGTTAATGGTGTTGAACAAAAGGCAATTAATTTCTTATCCTTCTTCTTTCCATACATTAACTTACATCAGTTTAATTTCTTTCAAATTTGAGCTATCTACTATCATATTAGTTTTTGTGTTTTATTCTTTATTAACTTAGGCACCATTATTTGCAGAACTTTTACATTGTTTTCCTAGGTGATCATCCTGTTAGTAGAGAAGGAGCAGTAGAGACTCATTTGAATATTCTCTCAGCTGTTAAACAAAGGTAGACGTCTACTTAATTTGTACTAAACAGACATTTTGATCCCTAAATGTGTGAGGCAATGTCACTATAGTCCCTGAAAAGATCAAAATTACAAAAAATATTTTTGAGTGTATCTTCTGTTGGTAATAGGACCAGACTTACTGATAGAAGACACATTTGAGCCGAACTAAATAGAGAAAAACATATTTAAGGACCGAAATAATTAACGAGGCCTCTCCTAAACAATCTTACAGATGTTTATGCAGTAGATAATCTTAAATAAATCAATGCAAACAGGTCTCTAGTTTTAGAATTAAAGGCATTATCTCTATGTCCTATGACAAAAGTTTACTTAGCAGCCATGTTGAAGCCAAAGAATCCATAGTATACAGCTACACAAAGAGCTTTAATGCATTTGCTGCTAAACTATCTGAGGATGAAGCCAACAAGTTATCTGGCATGAATGAAGTGCTTTCAGTAATTCCGAATCAATACCGCAAGCTACACACAACAAGATCATGGGACTTTATTGGATTACCTTTGACAGCTAAGAGAAAACTGAAGTCAGAGGGTGACACAATCGTGGCGCTTTTGGATACAGGTTTATGATATCTTTCAACTCATTATCATTTTCTTTTTTCTATTTCCTTGTTATTTATGATAGATTTTATGTAATGGTATCTCATGATTTGTTTACAAAACATTGTTTCTTTATTGGTGAGGTAGGGATAACTCCTGAGTTTCAAAGCTTCAAGGATGATGGATTTGGTCCTCCACCTGCTAAATGGAAAGGAACTTGTGACAAATATGTGAATTTCTCAGGCTGCAATAAGTAACATCCCTATCCTTATGTACACTATGTAGTGTAGCTATATGATTAATGTATTTAAAATGACTAATCTAGATAGAAATACTACAATGTCTATACTATGAATAAGAAATCACCACATGAAAATGCAATACTTCAGTTACATTGCCAAAACTATAAGACTGACAGAACCATTCGAACCTGATCAGAGCATAGTGGATATAGTGGATATAGCAGTATCAATATCTTTTAAGTATTTTTTTCCAATTCTACATTACATTATTTCAAATAATTATAATAAGCGGATATTGAAAAAATCAAATAATAAATGTTAACACTAATCATTTAATAATTGAATTGACTGCTACACTTGATGGAAAACTTGAAGCAAGATCATTGGAGCCAAATACTTCAAACTTGATGGAAGGTCTGATCCATTTGATATACTGTCTCCGATAGATGTGCAAGGGCATGGCACTCATACAGCATCAACGGCAGCAGGAAATCATGTCCCAAATGCAAGTCTCTTCGGATTAGCCAAAGGCACGGCACGTGGGGCAGTGCCTTCAGCCAGGTTGGCAATTTACAAAATCTGTTGGACAGAGGATGGATGTGCTGATATGGACATACTTGCTGCATTCGAGGCTGCTATACATGACGGTGTGGATGTCATATTCGTTTCGTTAGGTGGAGGAAATGAAAATTATGTGCAGGACTCTATAGCAATTGGTGCATTTCATGCCATGAGGCAAGGCGTAATAACAGTTGCCTCGGCTGGAAACGGTGGTCCAACTATGGCAACTGTTGTGAATAATGCCCCGTGGATTGTCACAGTAGCTGCTAGTGGCATTGATAGGGACTTCCAGAGCACTATAGAATTGGGGAGTAGAAAAAAAGTTTCTGTAAGTTTTATTAAATTTTGGCCATCACAAATTCTACGAATTTGAATTTGAATATTGTTTTAATCTAAAACAAAATTCTACATGTAAAACCAGGGTCTTCATATGATTCTATTTATAACACATCTAACATCACTGGCTTGTTAAGAAATACTCTATAACATTGAGAGTTATGCAGGGAAAAGGTGTAAGTACCTTCAGTCCAAAACAAAAACAGTACCCCCTTGTTAATGGGATGGATGCAGCGCGAGCCTCTTCAAGCAAGGAAGATGCTAAGTAAATTTCGCTTTGATATTCAATAATACCTGATTAATTAAGTTTCTTATGTTAATAAAACAAAATTCCTTAATACATCGATAGGTTTTGTGATGAAGAATCTTTAGATCCAAAAAAGGTGAAAGGAAAGATTGTTTACTGTAGATATAGATCATGGGGTACTGATGCTGTTGTGAAAGCAATAGGAGGCATTGGTACTATAATCGAAAATGATCAATTTCTAGATTTTGCTCAAATATTCAGTGCTCCTGCTACCTGTGTGAATGAAAGCACAGGTCAAGTTATTACCAATTATATACAATCTACAAGGTATCTCTAATTCATTCTTAAACAGGCTAATATTTGCTACAACCAATGAACCAACACCTTTTCTACCTGATTATCTAATACATAAATAACTTGTACAACATAGATCACCCTCAGCAGTGATACATAAGAGCCAGGAAGTGAAAATACCAGCTCCATTTGTTGCTTCTTTTTCATCCAGGGGTCCAAATCCAGGATCTCAGCATATTCTCAAGGTACCGAAGTTGCTGAATTTCATTCATTTTGTGATTAGTGCACTTTTTCTAGATTCTTGTTCTTGATTATTGACCCTGAAGTTAGTATTTTGTTCAATAATCACTTCTATGAAGCCTGACATAACAGCTCCTGGCATTAACATCTTGGCATCATACACGCTCAAGACATCAATTACTGGTTTAGAAGGGGACACTCAATTTTCAGAATTTACACTAATGACCGGTACATCCATGTCATGCCCTCATGTTTCTGGAGTAGCAGCGTATGTGAAATCATTTCACCCAGATTGGACTCCTGCTGCAATCAGATCAGCTATAATTACCACAGGTGAAAATTAAAGCTTATTTCCACTTATTTGAAATTAATTGAGCTAATTTTTTGTGGAGGAAGTTTTATAAAAAAATCAAATTTTGAGCTTTTTTATAAAAAATTATGTTTTGAGATATAGTCATAACTTGTTATGTTTTGAGATGGCTTGACTTGTGTATATACTCTTTGTATAGCTAAACCTATGAGCCAGAAAGTTAACAAGGAGGCAGAGTACGCATTTGGTGCCGGTCAGGTTAATCCAACAAGAGCTGTGAATCCTGGTTTAGTCTATGACATGGACGACTTTGCTTATATCCAGTTCTTATGCCATGAGGGATACAATGGTTCGACTTTATCAGTACTAATTGGCTCTCCTATAAATTGCACTTCTTTGCTTCCTGGGATTGGTCATGATGCCATTAACTATCCTAGCATGCAATTAACTGTGAAAAGAAACACAGACACGACAATAGGAGTTTTCAGGAGAAGAGTTACCAATGTAGGTCCTGGACCAACCATCTTTAATGCCACCATCAAAACTCCAAAAGGAGTGGAAATCACAGTGAAGCCTACTAGTCTCGTTTTCTCTCACACCTTGCAAAAGAGGAGCTTCAAGGTAGTTGTGAAAGCAAAATCTAAGGCAAGTATGAAAATTGAATCAGCTTCGCTTATTTGGAGAAGCCCTCGTTATATCGTTAGAAGCCCTATTGTTATCTACAGTCCGTAAAGTTACAATTAACAGTGACAAAAATCAAGCTTGTAGCATTGCCTGTTACATTTCATCCCACAATATGACCTCAATGAGCTGAGTAATCAATATCAATAAATTACATCTCACATGCTACTGACTTGTGTTACATCAGAACTATAAATTATTTCCTTGGAATCTTATAAAAAGAGGCCTCTTTTTATCTGTTATATATATACAACAATAAGATGAGATTGAGAAAATTAATATAGATGACCCTCAACAGAACAAGTTGACAGGAAATAACAAATTATCAACGTCTAGATTGTAAATGTCTATAAAAGTTATTCAGTAGTGCAGGAAATTATGTACTCGGTCATATTTTAGACAAGGGAAAACAAGTTAAAAGAATCAACAAAAACTCGAAGTTTCAAAAAGATAAAATGGAGGCATTTATTGTAGAAAAAAATATCATTAATACAATTGAGACAGAAAGCAAAGCCATATGCAAATAAAAAGGGAATTAAGCATTAAAGACCACAAATATTTCCTTCATAACATTCATCTTGGTATAAAATCCTAAATCTAATGACAAAGTTTATTAGACTACCGAAAAAATTAGTTATTCATTCCTACAAAAGAAAGAAGATTTTCCTTATAAGTTACAATCTGCAACCAAGCTGGTGACTCTGCTTTAACCCCAATTTCCTCAATCCTTTGGGTACTTAAATCAATCCAGGCTATCTCATCATCTTCTTTTAGGTAGAACATAACGCTCTTTATTCTTACCCCGATAGGATGACCAATGCAAGGTACAGGGCCAAGAACAAAGAGTTTAGTCCATGATTCCTTCACACCAAGCTCACCCAAAATCCATATGTGCAAATAACCGGTCTTGACGGCATTATAGATGCAAGCGACAGATCCATGTAACACCGCCAAGTCTGTTTTCGCATTGTCTTTCAAGTCAAATGAGGGTAAGGTTGTTTCAAAAAATATCTCATTGCTAAAGTCAAACGATGCCATTTGATCGTTTACCTGCCAATGACACAATTCATTCAAGTTCATCATGCAACAACCATGCCAAAAAACAGACAAATCCATGTTGAGTTTCCTCCAAGAGTTACTTCTGAGGCTATATATCTCGGAAAACGGTTCATAGACATGTAATGCATACCCTTCCCAGAAATGGTCATCATATAACATATCTTCCTGCCAGAAAGGGTTATCCTTCCTCCAAAAAAGGCTCTCCTTATCAGGTAAATATATCCAATTATCTTCAAAGAATATGGGATATTGAGCAATCCGAATCACCTTATAATCATTTGTAACAGGGTCATAACCAAATGCGAAAGGACGGGGATTAAACTCAATGTTCTCATACGGCTGATGGCTATGAGGAACGAGCTTAAATTCCTCGGTGGCTGGATTCCACAATACAATGGTTACGTGGTCACTACGTCTTTCTTGAGAGAGACAAAGAACGCCATTAATACCGGCAGAACACATTATATGAATAAATGAGTCATTCTCATGAAGAGGTGTTGGCAAGTCTAATCTGACTCTATTCTCAAACTTCTCACCGGAAAGCGTGTACAGTGAGGTGTGGTAGGGCCTTCTGCTTTCCATTTGCTTTAAGAGCACACATGTGTTTTCGTCGTCCTCGTCATGTTTGGATAGTAAGAAATTGGCGCGGAACATGTTCATGAAAATAGGGTTTTGGAATAAAAGAGACCATGATTTTTGAACACAAGTGAATCTTGTGAGAGATTTAATAGGCAATTTGGATAGAATTGAGAAAGTAAGATCGTCAGGTATGTGTGAAGAAGTACTAACCTTCTTCTTATCTGTTGTTGCAGACGAAGCAGCAGCCATGAATTGAAATATCTATCGATGATATAGAAACAGATTGAAGAGAGAGTTCTGATTGCTTGTTGGGTTAAGGAAAGCCAAACCATGAAATATATTTCCAATTGTTTTTTGTCATATTTGGTATATACTTTATCTTTTTTAAATGTGTAATATTTGTTTGCTTAATTGATAAGAAATTGTTGCACCAAAAAACTTTTTGATACAATTAACGTGTATCCTTCTTCTTCTTCTTCAAAAAAAAAAAAAAGTGCATCCTTAAAAAAAAAGATACAGTTAACGTGTAATTCACCTTAAAAAAAAAGTGTAATTCACCTCTATTAAAATGAATATAATTACAGACTTTATAAAAATCTTCTAGTCTTATATTTTGTGGGTTTAATTTTTTTTTTTTTAAGAAATCAAAATGAGATATAACAATAATAACGGACAATTTTTCCAGCACAAGGTGTACCAAAAAGAAAGCCACAAATTACATCAAATGTTCACACAAAGAATCACAAATTAGCCAATACCCGCACATACAAATCGGTTTTGACACAAAAAACGAAAGCTATAATGAAAGGCTACATTTTTAGCTTTGACCAACCAAAAGGAAAAAAGTTTGACATTTTCCAGAAGCTGAATAGGATATTTACCGCAGGAAATATTGTTCTGAATGCACGTCTCTTCGGATCAGCCAAAGGCATGGCACGTGGGGCGGTGCCTTCAGCCAGGTTGGCAATTTACAAAATCTGTTGGACAGAGGATGGATCTGCTGATATGGACATACTTGCTGCAATTGAGGCTGTTATACACGACGGTGTGGATGTCATATCCGTTTCGTTAGGTGGAGGAAATGCAAATTATGTGAAGGACTCTATAGCAATTGGTGCATTTCAGGACTCTAAAGCTAGTATTTTGTTCTATACATGACGAGGGAGACGACACCACATATCTCCTCCTAATGGAAAACACATGGAGATTTCCCATTCAGGAATCATTGTGCATCGTTCCTGCGTAAGGTTTGAGAATAGGGCGAGTTTCGATTGGCCACCTTCACCTCATGAGGATGGTTTATACATTTGAGATTTTGTATTGTGCTAGTGTTAATGACATTATTTGTCTCTACCAACGCCTTGTAAATTATGCTGCAACCGCAACAACTCTGTTGTGGAACCCTACTACCTTGGAATTTAAGATCATTCCTCCTTGCTTTCAATCGTATACGAACATTGAGTTTAATTTCCTTCATTTTGTAATCATGCACTTTTTTTTTAGCTTCTTGTTCTTGATTCATGACCATAAAGCTAGTATTGTGTTCATTAATCTCTTGTATGCAGCCTGACATAACAGCTCCGGGCATTAACATCTTCGCATCATATACACTCAAGACATCAATTACTGGTTTAGAAGGCGACACTCAATTTTCAGAATTTACACTAATGTCCGGCACATCCAAGTCATGCCCTCATGTTTCTGGAGTAGCTGCATATGTGAAGTCATTTCACCCAGATTGGATTCCTGCTGCAATCAGATCAGCTATAATTACCACAGGTGAAAAATTAAAGGTTATTTCGATTTATGTGAAGTTCATTTTTTGGTTCAGGAATGAAAACCAAACCGAAAATTTACAACGGTCCAGTAAAACTAAAACTGAACTGGCATAAACTGCACCGGTTCTGAATGGAACTACCTTTACAGAACCAAACTGTACTTTTTCGCATCAAATTGATTCTTTGTAAACCAAGTTCAGTTCGTGAGCTGTCAGTCAGATCAGTTTTTTTTGGTGCGGTTCGATTTAATGGTTAGGTTTTTGGCTTTTTTAACAATCCTACCTATAGTCATAACTTTTTATGTTTGGAGATGGCTTGACTTGTGTATATACTCTTTGTATAGCTAAACCTATGAGCCAGAAAGTTAACAAGGAGGCAGAGTTTGCATGGATGATTTTGCTTATATTCAGTTCTTATGCCATGAGGGATACAATGGTTCCACTTTATCAGTACTAATTGGCTCGCCAATAAATTGTACTTCTTTGCTTCCTGGGATTGGTCATGATGCTATTAACTATCCTAGCATGCAATTAAGTGTGAAAAGAAACACAGGCACAACAGTAGGTGTGTTCAGGGGAAGAGTTACCAATGTAGGTCCTGGACCAACCATCTTTAATGCCACCATCAAATCTCCAAAAGGAGTGGAAATCACAGCGAAGCCTACTAGTCTCATTTTCTCTCACACGTTGAAAAAGAGGAGCTTCAAGGTAGTTGTGAAGGCAAAATCAATGGCAAGCATGAAAATCGTATCAGCTTCCCTTATTTGGAGAAGCCCTCGTTATATCGTTAAAAGCCCTATTGTTATGTATAGTCCGTAAAGTTACAATTAACAGTGGCAAAAATAAAGCTTGTAGCATTGCCTGTTTACTTGTTTAACACTTCTCTCAATTCTTTTGCTTAATGTTTACATTTTCATCCCACAATTTTGCCTCAATGACTTGTGTATGAATTTAAATTTACTCTTGAGAATAGCAAAAATGAGCTGAGTAAACATGGCAATCAATATCAATAAATAACATCTCACATGCTACATCAAAACTATAAATTATTTCCTTGGAATCTTTTAGCTCTCCTTTTGCCTCTTTTTAGCTGTTATATGTATACAGCAATAAGATGAGCAACTTCAGAAAAACTTAAGAAAATTAAGATGGATAGCCCTTAAATAGACAACCAAAACAAGTTGACAGGAAATGACTTGGTTTAGATTTTGCATCATACAAATTATGAACATGTAGATTGTAAAAGTCTATAAAAATTATTCACTACTGGAGGAAATTATGCACTCGGTCAATTATATTTCAGACAAGGGAAAACAAGTTAACAGAATCAACAAAAACTCGAAGTTTCAAACATATGAAATGGAGGCATTTATTGTAGAAAAAATATCATTAATACAATTGAGACAGAACGCAAAGCCATATGCAAATAAAAAGAGAATTAAGCATAAAAGACCACAAATGTTTCCTTCATAACATTCATCTTGGTATAAAATCCTAAATCTAATGACAAAGTTTATTGATCTCTTAGATTAGACTACCAAAAAAATTAGTTATTCATTCCTCCAAAAGAAAGATGGTTTTCCTTGTAAGTTACAATCTGCAACCAAAGTTTTGAATCTGCTTTAACTCCAATTTCCTCAATCCTTTGGGTACTTAGATCAATCCAGGCTATCTCCTCATCTTCTTTTATGTAGAACATAACGCTCTTTATTCTTAACCCGATAGGTTGACTAATGCAAGTTACAGGGCCAAGAACAAAGAGTTTAGTCCATGATTCCTTCACACCAAGCTCACCCAAAATCCATATGTGCAAATAATCGGTGTTGACGACATTATAGATGTAAGCCACATATCCATGTAACACCGCCAAGTCTATTTTATCCCTAATTCTATCTTCAAATGAGGGTAAGGTTGTTGCAAAGAATATCTCATTGCTAAAGTTAAATGACACCATGTCATCATTTACAAGCCAATGACACAATTCATTCAAGTTCGTCTTACAAAAACCATACCGAAAAACAGACAAATCCATGCTAAGTTTCCTCCAAGAGTTACTTCTGAGGCTATATATCTCCCAAAAAGGTTCGTAGACATGTAGTCCATGCCCCTCCCAAAAAACATCAAGAAACATATAAGGGTTATCCAACCCGTTCCAGAAAGGGTGGTCTTTCTCAGGTATCACAATCCAATTATCTTCAAAGTATATGGGATATTGAGCAATCCTAATCACCTTATAGTCATTTGTAACAGGGTCATAACCAAATGCAAAAGGACCGGGATTAAACTCAATGTTCTCATCCGGCTGATGGCTACGAGGAACAACCTTGAATTCCTTGGTGGCTGGATTCCACAGTGCAATGGTTACGTGGCCACAAGAGAGACAAAGAACGCCATTAACACTGGCAGAACCAATAATATGAATTAATGAGTCATTCGCATGAAGAGGTGATGGAAAGTCTAATCTGACTCTATTCTCGAATTTCTCACCGGACAGCGTGTACAGTGAGGTGTGGTTGGGGTTCCTGCTTGCCACTTGCTTTAGGAGGACACAAGTGTTTTCGTCGTCCTCATCATTTTTGGATAGTAAGAAATTGGTGCGGAACATGTTCATGAAAATAGGGTTTTGGAAAAGAAGAGACCATGATTTTTGAGCACATGTGAATCGTGTGAGAGATTTAAGAGGCAATTTGGAGAGAATAGAAAAAGCAATATCATCGTGTATGTGAGAAGAAATACTAACCTTTTTCTTATATGTTGCAGCAGAAGCCGCCATGAATTGAAATTTGTATAGAAGAAAGCGATACTGAAAAAAACAAATGAAGTGTGACACAATGTAATGCTTAAGGGGCGGAAGTAGTTGGTATTTTTATGTAAGATATAAGTTTTTTTCTAATTACACCCCATGAATTCTTTGGTTACACCCTAAAATGACAAAATTACTTCTAAATAAAATTTAATTTAATCTTAATCTCGGTTTAAGTAAGTCATATGTAAACTTAGTTTAGTAAACTGAGTTTAAGTGTACATATTTAAACTCAGTTGAAGTAAGCCATGTAAACTTAGTTTAAGTAGGTCATGTAATCTGAGTTTAAGTGTACATACTAAAAGTTAAATTTTTCTTTAACATTTTCAACTTTGTTTAATGATTCTACGTAATCTTATTTTATATTTTAAGTATGTATATGTAATCTCAGTTTAAGTAGGTTATGTAATTTAAGTTACATGTACCTACTTAAACTGAATTTAAGTTAACCTCAACAATGTTAATTAAAGTTGTTGTGCTGCACCATTAAATAACTGTGTTGTAAAGTGCATAACATATCAACGTTGAACAAAAAGAAAAAATAGAAACTCTAGCATCATTGAAAAAGAAGAAAAATTCAATTACTTATATGCAATTGAGTATGGATGAAAGATGTTTTGATTCACTCTTTAATCTTCTATAGAGATTGATTGAACACTCATGATTGTTTGTGGGTGAAAGAGGGTGAAATTTTAGAGTGACAATGATTGAAATCAAAGTTTTAAGAAAATTTATATAAAAGGGCAATTTTGGTATTATAATAAAATTTTAAGTAAATTTTAGTGTAACCAGAATTACATCGGGTGTGAATAGAAAACTCAAGATATAATGTTCCATATTCAATTTAAAATATTTGAGTGAAAATGGATCGAACTTTTATTTCATGTTCTATATTACGAATACTTATGTAAAGACTCTTCCTCTAAAAAACATGTAAAGACTCTAGTTTTAGACTATTTAAATATAATAAAAACTATTTTAATATATTGCTGTTTTCATTTTTGATTTTTTTAATATATTATATCTGATTCATAAATAAAAGTCTCGTTTATCCTCTTTTACAAAATCACATGAAAATATTGTTATATCCAAATTAAGCGATAAAAGGAAATAAGAAAGCTAGAAATGTAGACTAATAAACATGATATCAGTAGAAAAAAAAATAGGGCTATAATATTTGATCAATCTAAGAGTAACTTAAGTTTCTACCATGTCTTAGAAACAAATGAAGAATAGCGAAGAGATGAAGAGAAAAAAAAAAAAAGGGAGAAACTGATGGTGAAAAAAACTCAACCCAAAATTTGTGATATATAGAAACATTTATGGCTATCATTTTTGATAGACTTTGCAAGGAGCAAGGATGAAACAAAAGTGAAAATGAAAAACTGGCATATCCATATTAATGAATAAAAAGAAAATTGGTGATTAGCTACAAATGAAAGTGTAGCTATCTGGAGCAAATTCCTAGCAAATTTCAAATAGCTGGCAATTTACTGTGGGTTAGCTACCATACTGATCACGCTTGCATTGGAATACAAGGAATACGAAAGTCCTTAATGCAAATGGTTCTTTCTTTTTAAGCAATATATCTCCAGTGTACTTGGCAGTGATGTGTCTTACAGCCTCTAAACTTGAACTCTTCGGTTTCTTCTGATCAAGCTAATTAAAACATGCTTTCTTTTTTATATTTCAGATGATATATATAAATGTAAATCTATGCTTAGGGACCCTATAGACTGTTTATCATCATATGTTAATATGTTATAACTTATAATTCAAGCATGAAAATATTTTTTCAGAAACTTACCAACTCCTATTCTCTTGTTTAGCTTCCATTACTGCTTATTATACTAAGCAAAGATTCAGTTAATGGTGTTGAACAAAAGGCATTAATTTCTTATCCTTCTTCATTCCATACATTAACTTACATCAGTTTAATTTCTTTCAAATTTGAGCAATCTCCTAACATATTAATTAGTTTTTGTGTTTTATTCTTTATTAACTTAGGGAACCATTTTTTGCAGAAGTTTTACATTGTTTTCCTAGGAGATCATCCTGTTAGTAGAGAAGGATCAGTAGAGACTCAGTTAAATATTCTCTCATCTGTTAAACAAAGGTAGATGTCTACTTAATTTGGTCCCTAAATGTGAGGCAATGTCACTATAGTCCCTGAAAGGATCAAAATTACAAAAAATATTCTTGAGTGTAACTTCTGTTGGTAATAAGACCAAACTTACTGATACAAGACACATTCAAGGACCAAAATAATTAACGAGGCCTCTCCTAAACAATCTTACAGATGTTTATGCAGTAGATAATCTTAAATAAATCAATGCAAATTGGTCTTTAGTTCCTTTTTGTTTTAATCTTTGTTTACTTAGCAGCCATTTTGAAGCCAAAAAATCCATAGTATATAGCTACACAAAGAGCTTTAACGCATTTGCTGCTAAACTATTGGAGGATGAAGCCGACAAGTTATCTGGCATGAATGAAGTGTTTTCAGTAATTCCGAATCAATACCGCAAGCTACACACAGCAAGATCATGGGATTTTATTGGATTACCTTTGACAGCCAAGAGAAAACTGAAGTCAGAGGGTGACACAATCGTGGCGCTTTTAGATACAGGTTTATGATACATTTCAAATCTTTATGATAGATTTTAAGTAATGGTATCTCATGATTTGTTTACAAAACATTGTTTCTTTATTGGTGAGGTAGGGATAACTCCTGAGTTTCAAAGCTTCAAGGATGATTTCTCAGGCTGCAATAAGTGTGAAAAGCAACACAGACACAACATAGGAGTGTTCAGGAGAAGAGTTACCAATGTTGGTCCGGGACCAACCGTTTTTAATGCCACCATCAAATCTCCAAAAGGAGTGGAGATTACAGTGAAGCCTACTAGTCTCATTTTCTCTCACACCTTGCAAAAAAGGAGCTTCAAGGTAATTGTGAAAGCAAAATCTATGACAAGCATGAGAATCGTATCAACTACCCTTATTTGGAGAAGCCCTCGTTATATCATTAGAAGCCCTATTGTTATGTATAGTCCGTAAAGTTACAATTAACAGTGGCAAAAATCAAGCTTGTAGCATTGCCTGTTTACTTGTTTAACACTTCTCTCAATTCTTTTGCTTAATGTTTAAATTTTCATCCCACAATAATGCCTCAATGACTTGTGTATGAATTTAAAATTACTCTTAAGAAACATGGCAATCAATATCAATAAATAACATCTCACATGCTACTGACTAGTGACTTGTGTTACATCAGAACTATAAATTATTTCCTTGGAATCTTTTAGCCCTCCTTTTGCCTCTTTTTAGTTGTTATATGTATAAAACAAGGGTCATGTTAACTTGTGCCCTTAGGGCACATGTTAAGGAATCCAAAAAAAGAAACTTTGCATTGGAAAACATGATATTTTAACTTTCTAGAAGTTGACTACACGACTTTTGATGCGTATATTTCTTTAATGAGTTACTTAACATGTACCCTTAGGGCACAAGTTAACATTTGCCATAAAACAATAAGATGAGAAACTTGAGAAAAACTTAAGAAAATTAAGATGGATAGCTTTCAAATAGACAATCAAAACAAGTTGACAGGAAAATTAAGGTGGATAGCCCTCAAATTATGAACGTGTAGATTGTAAATGTCTATAAAAATTATTCAGTAGTGCAGGAAGTTATGCACTAGGTCATATTTTAGACAAGGGAAAACAAGTTAATAGAATGAACAAAAACTCGAAGTTTCAAACAGATAAAATGGAGGCATTTAATATAGAAGAAATATCATTAATACAATTGAAACAAAAAGCAAACCAATATGCAAATAAAAAGAGAATTAAGCATAAAAATCACAAATGTTTTCTTCATAACATACATCTAATGACAAAGTTTATTAGACCACCATATAAATTAGTTATTCATCCCTCCAAAAGGAATAAGATTTTCCTTATAAGTTATAATCTGCAACCAAGCTGCTGACTCTGCTTTAACCCCAATTTGCTCAATCCTTTGGGTACTTAAGTCCATCCAGGCTATCTCCTCATCTTCTTTTATGTAGAATACAACGCTCTTCATTCTTAACCCGATATGCAATCTAATGCCAGGTATAGGGCCAACGACAAAGAGTTTGGTCCATGATTCCTTCACACCAAGCGCACCCAAAATCCATATGTGCAAATAACCGGGTTTGTTGACAATGATGTAAGCCACAGATCCATGTAAAACTGCCATGTCGATGTTCAGCGCCAACTCCCCTTTCAAGTCAAGTGAGGGTAAGGTTGTTGCAAAGAATATCTCATTTCTAAAGTCAAACGACTCCATGTCCTCGTTTCCCAGCCAATGGCACAATTCATTCAAGTTCATCATAGAACGACCAGTCCAAGAAACAGACAAATCCACATCGAGTTTCCTCCAAGAGTTACTTCTAAGGCTATATATCTCCCAGAAAGGTTCATAGACATGTAATGCATACCCGTCCCAGAGATGGCTATCATAATATGTATCTTCCTTCCAGAAAGAGTCATCCTTACTCCAAAAATAGCTCTTCTTCTCAGGCAAATATATCCAATTATCTTCGAAGAATATGGGATATTCAGCAATCCGAATCACCTTATAGTCATTTGTAACATGGTCATAACCAAATGCTAAAGGACAGGGATTAAATTCAACGTTCTCATTCGGTTGATGGCTATGAGGAATGACCTTAAATTCCTCGGTGGCTGGATTCCACAATACAATGGTTGCATGGCGATAACTGCCTTCTTCTTGAGAGAGACAAAGAACGCCATTAACACTGGCAGAACACAGATTACTAATATATGAGTCATTCACATGAAGAGATGTTGGCAAGTCTAATCTGACACTATTCTCGAACTTCTCCCCAGAAAGCATGTACAGTGAGGTGTGGTAGGGGCTTCTGCTTTCCATTTGCTTTAAGAGGACACACGTGTTTTCGTCGTCCTCATGAGGTTTGGATAGTAAGAAATTGGTGCGTAACATGTCCATGAAAATAGGGTTTTGGAATAAAAGAGACCATGATTTTTGAACACATGTGAATCTTGTGAGTGATTTAATAGGCAATTTGGAGAGAATTGAGAAAGTAAGATCGTCAGGTATGTGGGAAGAAGTACTAACCTTCTTCTTATCTGTCCTTGCAGAAGCAGCAGCCATGAATTGAAATATCTATCGATGAAACAGAAACAGACTGATGAGAGAGTTCTGATTGCTTGTTGGGTTAAGGACAGTCAAACCATGAAATATATTTCCCATTGTTTTTTGTCATATTTGGTATATACTTTATCTTTTTTAAATGTGTAATATTTGTTTGCTTAATTGATAAGAAATTGCTGTACCTCTTTCAAAAAAAAAAAAAAGTTAAATGTGTAATATTTGTTTGCTTAATTGATAAGAAATTGTTGCACCAAAAAACTTTTTGATACAATTAACGTGTATCCTTCTTCTTCTTCTTCAAAAAAAAAGAGATACAGTTAACGTGTAATTCACCTTTAAAGAAAAAGAATGTAATTCAACCTCTATTAAAATTAATATAATTACAGACTTTATAAAAATCTTTTAGTCTTATATTTTATGGGTTTAATTTTTTTTTTAAGAAATCAAAATGAGATATAACAATTAACAATAATAACGGACAATTTTTCCGGCACAAGGTGTACCAAAAAGAAAGCCACAAATTACATCAAATGTTCACACAAAGAATCACAAATTAGCCAATACCTGCACATACAAATCGGTTTTGACACAAAAAACGAAAGCTATAATGAAAGGCTACATTTTTAGCTTTGACCAACCAAAAGGAAAGAAGTTTGACATTTTCCAGAAGCTGAATAGGATATTTACCGCAGGAAATATTGTTCTGAATGCACGTCTCTTCGGATCAGCCAAAGGCATGGCACGTGGGGCGGTGCCTTCAACCAGGTTGGCAATTTACAAAATCTGTTGGACAGAGGATGGATGTGCTGATATGGACATACTTGCTGCATTTGAGGCTGCTATACATGACGGTGTGGATATCATATCCGTTTCGTTAGGTGGACGAAATGAAAATTATGTGCAGGACTCTATAGCAATTGGTGCATTTCATGCCATGAGGAAAGGCATAATAATGGTTGCCTCGGCTGGAAATGGTGGTCCAACTATGGCAACTGTTGTGAATAATGCCCCATGGATTGTCACAGTAGCTGCTAGTGGCATTGATAGGGACATCCAGAGCACTATTGAGTTGGGGAGTAGGAAAAAATTTCTGTAGGTTTTATTAAATTTTGGACATCGCAAATTCTACGAATTTGAATTTGAATATTTTTTTAATCTAAAACAAAATTATACATGTAAAACCAGGGTCTTCATATGATTCTATTTATAACGCATCTAACATCACTGGATTGTTAAGAAATACTGTAATGAAGATAATGTGTGTGTTATCGAACATTGAGAGTTATGCAGGGAAAAGGAGTACATACCTTGTTAATGGGATGGATGCAGCACGCACCTCTTCAATAATACCTGATTATGTTTCTTATGTTAATAAAACAAAATTCCTTAATACATCGATAGGTTTTGCAATGAAGACTCTTTAGATCCAACAAAGGTAAAAGGAAAGATTGTTTACTGTAGATATAGATCATGGGGTACTGATGCTGTTGTGAAAGCAATAGGAGGCATTGGTACTATATAGATCGTGGATGTAGATATAGATCAATTTCTAGATTTAGCTCAAATATCTGGTGCTCCTGCTACCTATGTGAATGAAAGCATAGGTCAAGTTATTACGAAATATATACAATCTACAAGGTATCTCTAATCATTCTTAACCAGGCTAATATTTGCTACAACCAATGAACCAACACTTTTTCTACCGGATTATCTAATAACATAGATTTTACCTAAATTTCTTGTTCAACATAGATCACCCTCAGCTCTGATACATAAGAGCCAGGAAGGGAAAATACCAACATAGACCAACCATCTTCAATGCCAACATCAAATCTCCAAAAGGAGTGGAAATTACAGTGAAGCCTACTAGTCTTATTTTCTCTCACACCCTGCAAAAGAAGAGCTTCAAGGTAATTGTGAAAGCAAAATCAATGGCAAGGATGAAAATTGTATCAGCTTCCCTTATTTGGAGAAGCCCACGTTATATCGTTAGAAGCCCTATTGTTATCTTCAGTCCGTAAAGTTACAATTAACAGTGGAAAAAGTCAAGCTTGTAGCATTGCCTGTTAACATGTTTAACACTTCTCACAATTATTTTGCTTGTATCCCACAATATTGCGTCAATGACTTGTGTATGGATTTAAATTTACTCTTGAGAAAATAAGCTTAGTAAACATGGCAATCAATATTAATAAATTACATCTCACATATGCTACTGACTTGTGTTACATCAGAACTAAAAATTATTTCCTTGGAATCTTATATAAAAAGAGGCCTCTTTTTAGCTGTTATATGTATACAATAATAAGATGAGCAACTTGAGAAAATTAATATTGATAGCCCTCAAATAGACAATCAAAACAAGTTGACAGGAAATAACTTGGTTTAGATTTTGCATCATACAAATCATGTACGCGTAGATTGTAAAAGTCTATAAAATTATTCAGTAGTGCAGGAAATTATGCACTAGGTCATATTGCAGACAAGATAAAACAAATTAAAAGAATCAACAAAAACTCGAAGTTTCAAACAGATAAAATGGAGGCATTTAATGTAGAAAAAATATCA
Source organism: Medicago sativa (assembly GCF_051527215.1). Taxonomy (NCBI): domain Eukaryota; kingdom Viridiplantae; phylum Streptophyta; class Magnoliopsida; order Fabales; family Fabaceae; genus Medicago; species Medicago sativa. The sequence goes on along the minus strand of NC_140756.1, from coordinate 27,234,212 downwards.
TTAATACAATTGAAACAGAAAACAAAGCCATATGCAAATATAAGGAGAATTAAGCTTAAAAAACCAGAAATGTTTCCTTCATAACATTCATCTTGGCATAAAATCCTAAATCTAATGACAAAGTTTATTGATCTCTTAGATTAGACTACAAAAAAAAAAAAAAAACTAGCTATTCATTCCTCCAAAAGAAAGATGGTTTTCCTTGTAAGTTACAATCTGCAACCAAGGTTTTGAATCTGCTTTAACTCCAATTTCCTCAATCCTTTGGGTACGTAAATCAATCCAGGCTATCTCGTCATCTTCTTTTACGTAGAACATAACGCTCTTTATTCTTACCCCGATAGGTTGTCTAATGCAAGGTACAGGGCCAAGAACAAAGAGTTTAGTCCATGATTCCTTCACACCAAGCTCACCCAAAATCCATATGTGCAAATAACCGGTCTCGACGACATTATAGATGAAAGCCACAGATCCATGTAACACCGCCAAGTCTGTTTTCGCCCTAATTCTATCTTCAAATGAGGGTAAGGTTGTTGCAAAGAATATCTCATTGCTAAAGTCAAATGACACCATGTCCACATTTACCAGCCAATGACACAATTCATTCAAGTTCATCTTACAAAAACCATACCAAGAAACAGACAAATCCATGCTAAGTTTCCTCCAAGAGTTACTTCTGAGGCTATATATCTCCCAAAAAGGTTCATAGACATGTAGTGAATGCCCCTCCCAAAAAATATCACGAAACATATAAGGGCTATCCAGCGACTTCCAAAAAGGGTGGTCTTTCTCAGGTATCACAATCCAATTATCTTCAAAGTATATGGGATATTGAGCAATCCTAATCACCTTATAGTCATTTGTAACAGGGTCATAACCAAATGCAAAAGGACCGGGATTAAACTCAATGTTCTCATATGGCTGATGGCTACGAGGAACAACCTTGAATTCCTTGGTGGCTGGATTCCACAGTGCAATGGTTACGTGGCCACAAGAGAGACAAAGAACGCCATTAACACTGGAAGAACACATAATATAAATTAATGAGTCATTCGCATGAAGAGGTGATGGAAAGTCTAATCTGACTCTATTCTCAAATTTCTCACCGGACAGCGTGTACAGTGAGGTGTGGTTGCTTGCCACTTGCTTTAGGAGGACACAAGTGTTTTCGTCGTCCTCATCATTTTTAGATAGTAAGATATTGGTGCGGAACATGTTCATGAAAATAGGGTTTTGGAAAAGAAGAGACCATGATTTTTGAGCACATGTGAATCGTGTGAGAGATTTAAGAGGCAATTTGGAGAGAATAGAGAAAGCAATATCATCATGTATGTGAGAAGAAGTACTAACCTTCTTCTTATATTTTGCAGCAGAAGCTGCCATGAATTGAAATTTGTATAGAAGAAAGTGAAACTGAAAAGAAATAAAGTGAGTGACACAATGCAATATGCAAAAGGATCGAAGAATGAGATGGTTATTTATTGCTCTATTTGTTGGCTTAAGGGGCGGAAGTAGTTAGTTAGCCTAATCAATCCTATTAGGAGGATGCTTTTGTTTGATATATACACGTTCCAACCCGACCCTTAAGAACAAGAGAAATCTATTTCTATTCTCTAATTATAAAACTTAATGTCTACCAAAAATACAGTCTTGCCCCTTCTTAATATTTTGACATGTCGTCAAAATTATATCCTTTTGTGTATTTTACTTCAACCTTCTCCTATTTTTTCTCTCTTAAAACAAATTAAAACAAACTCATTCGATAAAACACATTAATTTAATCTTTTTTCAAAAGAATAAACAAACTTAATTTTAATTTCAATCTGAACAAAATTTCCTATAATTCAACTTCTAATTATCTAAAGAGTTTAAAACAATTTATTCTCTATAATATTCTAATAACTACGGAAGTTAATGACAAACAAAAATACAATTTTGTCTCATCTTAATCTGTTGACACCTCAACATATATTTACTCTTTTGTGTCTTTTGTAACAAAAATCCTATTTAGACGAGAGAGAAAATAAATTTCAAAAAATTGATGTGATTTAGTAACAAAAAATTTCTTTTATGTTGTTGTATCTAAACAATTTAAATTACTTTTTATAAAAATAATATTCTATTCTCTACTTAGAAAACTTAATGTCTACCAAAAATACGATGCTACTCTTTTTTAATTTTTTGACACGTCACCAAAATTATATCATTTTGTGTCTTTTCCTTCAACCTCCTTATACTTTTTCTCTCTTAAAAACTAATTAAAACAAACTCGCTCAATAAAATACACTAACTTAATCTCTTTTTAATGAACAAACAAACTTAATCATAATCTCAATCAAAACAAAGTTTACTATAATTCAACTTTTAAATATTTAAAGAGTTAAAAACAATTTGCGATCTATTGTCTTCCTTTAATTATGAAAGTTAATGACCAGTAAAAACACAATTTTTGCCCCATATTAACATTTTGACACCTGAACATATATTTACCTTTTTGTGTCTTTTGTAACAAAAGATCCTATTTGGCTGAGAGGGGAAATAACTTTTAAAAGATTGATGTGATTTTATAACAAAAAATTCCTTTTATATTGATGTATCTAAACATACTAAATTATTTTTTTATAAAAATGATTTTACATTCAATTATATCCGAATGATAATCTTATTAAAAAAATATCTGATTGATAATCACAAAAAAACAACATAACTTCATTCTTAAAAAAAAAATTACACATTTTCAAGATTGCTTCTTTTCTAAAAAGAATTTGCCTTTTTTCTTTATCATTTTTTCAGTTAAAAGAAATATTATATTAAATAAAAAGAAATAGATAAAGTGACAATGTGCATTAGACCTGACTCATGTACAACCCAAAACGGGGATACAACCTAATCTATCCTTAAAAAAAAATTCACTAATCACGGGTGCAACCCAGTGAACCCATATACAGGTGCAAAAGTGAACATATGTGAAGAACAATTAATGGATCGACTGTCAACATGATATCAAAATCCAAGTGCAACAGCTTCCTGAACAAATCAACAAGCATGAAAGCTCTTTCAAGCTTGAAGAACCAGAGTGTAGGCAAACAAAACATTTTGAAACATGCAGATCTCACTGGAAAAAACAGAGAATCAAAGAAGCCAGACCATCTTGTCATATTATAAAATAATATTTTTTATTGTTGTAGATTATTAATTATTATAGATTTTAGAAATATGACTATAAAAAAACACTGAAAAAATGGTAAACGAGTCACTAAAGAATATAGTTGTACAATTCATACACGGGACCCGTAATGACATCTTTATTAATAATAAAATCTTTATTATTATTAGTTTACCACTTCATAATATCTAATAACAACTAAATAAATCAAAATGTTGTCATTGTTTCTCCATTGCAAGAAAAAACCTCATTTAACTTAACCGTGAAAAGAGAAAACAGATACAAATAAATCAAAATGATTGAAATTAAATTGTATATTTACAAAGTTATCGAAATAGATAAAATGAAGGGAGATTGATGTGTTTGGAAAAGTAAAAGGCGTATTTATGTTATTTAATAAAATCTCAAAGGAAGTCAATGTAACGCCGGATTTATCATTAGTTTTTTTTTATTTTCTCAATTCATATAGCATTGCAATGCACTTTAATGCATAGCCCCCTGCTTCGAATTAGCCCGTGCGGAGCACGGGTCAGTTGCTAGTTTATATGGTATCTATATGAGTATGGCACTGTATATAAGCCTTGCGTTTTCCGGTTTTTATTATAGTGTTTTTTAATCTATTTTTTTTTTTTTAGGGAAGTGTTTTTTAATCTATTAGAAATAACAAATTTGGTAGCCCTATCGAATTATTCTTTGATTTAAAAAAAGCGACTATTAAAATATTTATAAACTGATTTTCTTGTCAAGTGAACATAGAATAGAGAGAGTAGATATAAATTACTTTTGACACAAATAATGTGGCATTCGTGTGTATTAGAAATCAATAGAATTGCAGTTTTTTTTTTTTTTTTTTTTTTTTTTTTTTTTTTATGTTAAAGACAATTCCATTAATGATAGTCTGGCAATAAATCAAATACCAAGACTGCAGAAATACAGGGCGGAGTTTCTTCGACCCATATGCAATCTAAATTCTTAAGATCATATTTAGTTAAATAATGAGCAGCTTGGTTGGCTTCACGCCTAACATGCAAAAAATTTAAACTACGAAAATTACGCTTAAAACTAATACAATCTCGAATAATAGAGCCAACATAGTTGGGAGATTGTTGGTGAGCATTCAACGCTAAAACCACATTAGAAGCATCTGATTCTGCTATAAGATTCAGAAAAGACATGTCTTTTGCAAATTCCAAACCCTTCCGCATAGCTAAATCTTCTGCAACCTCTGAATCTGGTAATGAACATACTTGGCAACAACTAACACCAACGACAACACCTTCATTATCTCTCACCGCAACACCAATACCCCACTTATCACCCTCTATCGGACCTGCTGCGTCAACATTAAGCTTATAGAAATCACTAAACGGAGGTGTCCAATGAACAATAGATATTGACAAAATTGGACCTCCACTTAGTGTCTCCATCAACACCGTACTAGCACTCTTAAAATTCACAACAGATCTTTGTGCCTTTTGAATAGTGGAAGTCACATCAACATCAGTCCCCTCAAAACATTTCTTATTTCTATCACACCATATCTCATAACCCAAGGCCAGAACATGGACTATAATATCCTCATCGACATCAATAATATTTTTCTTTAACCACTTATGAAAAGGAACATACCTGGACTCATGCGAATCAAATACCGCCCTTAAGGAGGAAGCAAACCATATCTGCTTTGACCAATGACATTTCATAAAGGGATGTGGAATTGTCTCATTATGTTTCCCACAAAGAACACACAATGAACATGAAAATATTGTCATATCCGGATTAAGTAATAAAAGGAAATAAGAAAGCTAGAAAAGTAGACCAATAAACATGATATCAATAAAAAAAAGTAGGGTTACAATATTTGATCAATCAAAGAGTAACTTAAGTTTCTATTATATCTTATAAACAAACGAATATTTGATCTCCTATCATGTCATAAAAATCAATGAATAATCTATATTATAAAATTGAAAAGCAAAGAGATCAAGATATGAAGGGTAAAAAAGAGAGCAAATAAACTATAACTATCCGCACGGGTTCTACTAACTAAAGAGGCACCAATTCGTCTGTCCATAATACTTGTCAAGAAAAATATATTATACCAAAATAAAAGGTAGTATCCATGTAAGTCCTATCATAAATATGGATCTACACTAATCATATCAATATAACATTCATATATTTGGAAAATAGTAAAGACACAGTTATTTGTGATAAATTACGAAATACTTCTTTGTAGATCACATTTGACGTCACATTAGTATCTATACCGTCCTCATCGTTTATCAATATCTTTAACCCTTTCCTTGAAGAGACCCTTGATATTGCAACGTACAACTGACCATGTGAGAGCACAGACGTTGGTAGGTATATCCCAACATGTTTTAATGATTGACCTTGACTCTTATTAATAGTCATTGCAAACGAAACAACCAAAGTGAATTGTCTCAGCTTAAATTTGAAAGGAATTCTTACGTCAGAAGGCATCAAAGATAACCTGGGTATAAAGACATTCTCACCGATATTACTTCCAGATATTACCTTTCCCTCTAGCACAAATTTTCACATCCTTGTTATAACCAGCCTTGTCCCATTGCATAATCCTAAATGTTGATCTATATTCCTTAATAACATCACAGTCACTCATACTTTTAATCTCAACTTGTGATTTGGATGTCCCGATGTAGTAATCTCAGTTTTACTAAAATTGAGATCACTAATATACCTTTCAACCTTCTTCTTCAAAACTTTTTTCCAACAACACAAATGACAAAGGAGTATAAATGTTAGTCATGATATTAATAAACAAAACGGTATTCGACAATAAACTTATGTTCTAGAGGGTAATCCATAATGTCAGTTATAGGGTGAATAAATCTCTTGCTCTCTTACGAAACATTCTAGAAGAGTGTGGTGCATTAAATGATTGCTGCATTTATGTTTTGAAGAGACAATAAGAAGGTACATAACCACCAAAAAAAGAAGGCATTACTTGGCAATGAATGTTGTTGGTTCATGTAATTGATTTTCAAGAAAATTGTCCCTTTCCAATATAAAGATGCCATTTAATTCGGTCTCTTTCTCTCTTCCATCTCTCACCTTCTCATTTATTTACAATATTGTAGAAACTCAGGAGGATATGAAAAATATTTGTATATTCATTGTGTGTTTCAAGTACAAGGAAATCGTCCTATTTATATTATACGATTGGAGACAAAGAAACACAAAGAGTAATTACACGTAAAGACTAATTACTCCTAACATAATTACAATATAATTACAATAAATAGAGAATTATAATATATCTTAACACCCCCCTCAAACTCAAGTGGGTGGAGCTTCAACCAACTGGAGTTTGGAAAGTAAAGTGCGGAAGCGTCCTGGAGAATGAGGTTTTGTGAACAAATCAGCCGGTTGATCAAGAGTGCCAATGGAGATAAGATGAAGTTCACCACGAAGAAGATGCTGACTAATGAAGTGACAATCAATTTCAATATGTTTGGTTCACTCGTGGAAAACGTCATTGTGGGCAATTTGAATCGCACTTCTATTGTCACAAAATAGATCAGTTGGTGAAGATTGTGATGTCTCTAAATCAGCAAGGAGCCAAAGAAGCCACAATATCTCAGAAGTAGTATCAGCAAGAGCACGATATTCAGCTTCAGTGCTAGAGCGAGCTGCCAACGTCTGTTTCTTGCTACGCCAAGATATAAGAGAATCTCCAAGAAAAATACAAAAACCAATGGTGGAACGACGATCACTAGGATCACCAGCCCAATCGGCATCAGAGTAGGCTCTAAGAATCAATGGAGATGTAGCTGAGTAATGACGACCATAAAATAAAGTACCCTTGATATACCGAATAATCCGAAGGACAGCAGCGTAATGTGTGGTACATGGAGAAGCCATGAATTGGCTAACAAGATGAACAACATATGAAATATCTGGCCGAGTAACAGTGAGGTATATCAGACTACCTACGAGCTGCCGATAAAGAGTAGCATCATTAAGTAAAGTACCATCTTGAGGAGTAAATCGAACGTTTGGTTCAAGAGGAGTGTGTTCGATTTTACCATCACTGAGACCTGCTCGTGAGACAAGATCAGAAGCGTACTTAGCCTGTGAGAGAAACAAGCCATTACTCGAAGATAATACTTCAAGCCCTAGAAAGGAACTTAATGGTCCAAGATCCTTCATCTCAAAATGTTGACACAAAAATTTCTTGAGCTCTTCAATTCCAACAGAGTCATCTCCAGTGATAATCATGTCATCGACATAAAGAAGCAAGACAACAGTACCATTATCAGTTTTTCGAGTAAAGAGAGCAGAATCATGACCACTGGAAGAGAAATTTAATTGGGTGATAGTCTTGTGAAATTTAGCAAACCAAGCTCTAGGTGCTTGTTTGAGACCATAAAGAGTCTTACGAAGACGACATACTTTATTTTCCTGACAAGTATATTCTGGAGGAGGACGCACGTAAACCTCTTCTTCTAACTCACAATTAAGAAAGGCATTTTTAACATCCATTTGGGTGAGTTTCCATTTGCATGTGGCGGCAATGGCAAGAAGTGATCGAACAGAGGTGATGCGTGCAACATGGGCAAATGTTTCTTCATAATCAATACCATACTCTTGAGTGAACCTTTTTGCCACAAGACGAGCTTTGTAACGCTCAATAGATCCATCAGAGAGAGTCTTTATTTTATAAACCCACTTACATCCAACAAGAGTCTTATTAGAAGGAGGATCAACAAGATCCCAAGTGTGTGTTTTCTCTAATGCATGTAACTCTTCCTGCATAGCTTGCTGCCAATTAGGATCTACTGAGGCTTGCTTATAGGACTGTGGTTCATGATAGTGAAGCATAGTGGAATAAAAATGGTAATCACGAAGGTAAGGAGGTGGATTTCTTACCCGTTCAGGAAGCTCAATGGTGGGTGGTGCAGGATCAACAATCGGAACAACATCATCAGGAGTGGGTTGAACATCGGAAGAGGTTGGAAGCTCACTAGAAGAATCTGCTTATGTCTCATAACCTGCATGTGTGTCACTAGGAAAAAGGTCGACATCGGGTTAGTAAAGAGAGGAGTGGAAGTAGACGGGATTGACTTAAACTTTGACAAGGAAGAGAACATTATATGTTCAAAAAAGACAACATGGCGAGAGATGCGAATGCGTTGGGATATTGGATACCAACATCGATAACCTTTATGTTCAGTGTCATAACCAAGAAAACAACACAGACGAGCACGAGGCTCAAGTTTAGTATACTCATGGGGCTGAAGGAGGACAAAACAAGCACAATCAAACACCTTAAGTGAGTTATAATTTGGTGTAGTGAGATAAAGATGCTCAAAAGGAGAGACATTACCAAGAACAGAGGAAGGAAGACGATTGATTATATGGACAGCGGTAAGAGCGGCTTCACTCCAAGCGCTTTCTGGACAAGAGGCTGAGATAAGCATGGCACGGGCTGAGTCAACAATGTGGCGATGCTTTCTCTCAGAATGACCATTTTGTTGAGATGTGTATCGACATGAGAATTCAGACAAGGTACCCTGCTCACTAAGAAATGACAAGAGTTTAGAATCATGATATTCCATGGCATTATCTCGCCGAAAGACTTTAATGACTTTAGAAAATTGTGTTTGAATCATTTTGGCAAAATTGATGTAAATTTGAGGAAGCTCGTGTCTATTTTTCATCATATATATCCATGTAAAGCGAGAATAATCATCAATAAATAGAACAAAATACCGAGAACCTCCCATAGTGGGTGTGGGAGTAGGACCCCAAATATCAGAATGCACTAGATCAAATGATGAGACTGAAATGGATGTACTTTTATTGAAAGACAAGACTGGTTGTTTAGCAGTTTGACAAGCAGTACAATCAAAAGACTCAATGGTGACAGATCCTAAATAACCTTGAGACACTAGAGGACGCAACTTACCAATTGAACTATGGGCAAGACGACGATGCCAAAGTTGAATGAAAGAATGTGTGGAAGCTGCACAAATGTTTGACTCATGAGGAATATGCAGTTCAATGAGCTCATATAACCTTCCGATCTTACGCCCAGTTCCAATGAGTTGTCCAGTCTGTGGATCCTGCACACGGCATCCAGAGGAAGAGAAAATAGTTTCATAACCAAAGGTCACATAATTGGCCAACAGAGATAAGGTTAAAATTTAGTTTAGGGGTGAGATATGTATTAGGTAAGCTTAAATTATATAGAGAGATAGAACCTGTATGGCTTACGTGCGTAAGAGATCCATCGGCAGTGTGGATAGAAGGATTAATGTCATTTTTGGATAGGGAAGAAAATAAATGAGATGCTGATGTCATGTGGTTACAACATGCAGAATCAAAATACCATTTAGAATTACCTGGTGTAGTGGAAAGAGCGGCAGGAGTATTACCAGAAGGAAAAAGTTGTCTCAAAAGAGACTCAATATTTGTGACAGACCCAATGGAGTTGGGACAATTTTGAATCAAGTGACCGACTGTCTTGCAGTATCGACAACAATTTGAAGCAATATGACCCTTTTCATGCAGTTATAACACTCAACGATAGGACAATGGGAGAAAGAATGTCCAAGATTACGAGAACGATGACAATATTCCTCCATCATAAAAATTGACCAAATCACGCTGGTTCTATTGTGTTTTGAGGCACGGGAAAAGGTTTGCTGCAAATCACGTTAACAATTGTGATAGATGATGTCACAATTGAAAAGGTAATGCAAAGGAAATTGCACAAATGTGGCAACGTAAGTGGTGAGTGGGGAATTACAAAGGAAATAGTGTTGTTTGATTTAGAAACAAAGTGTTGGCAGCGCAACAACACAACAACAGCAAAAGCACATGAGAGAAACAAATGAAACACACAGAAAACCCACTTGGGTTGGCCTGGTGGTATTGGCTTGGGTCTTGGGAGTGTGCTCCTCCGCAAGGTCTCAGGTTCGATTCTCTTCGGTGCCAATTTAGGTGGGCTATTTATCTTCTTCAAAATTTTCTTCAAAAAAAAAAATGAAACACACAGAAACACGAAAAAAAATGAAACACACAGAAACACGGTGGAAAAAAAATAGGTTGGAAACCTAAGCTCTTGATACCATGTAGAAACTCAGGAGAAACACAGAAACACGGTGGAAAAAAAATAGGTTGGAAACCTAAGCTCTTGATACCATGTAGAAACTCAGGAGGATATGAAAAATATTTATATATTCATTGTGTGTGTGTTTCAAGTACAAGGAAGACAAAGAAACACAAAGAGTAATTACACATAAAGACTAATTACTCCTAGCATAATTACAATATAATTACAATAAATAGAGAATAGAGAATTATAATATATTTACAATATAAATTTACAATATAATTACAATAAATAGAGAATTATAATATATCTTAACAAATATAATTTTGGTCTCTCTCTTCTAATTCATTATATGTTCTTTTTTTCTCTTCTAATTCATTATATGTTCTTTTTTTCTCCTTTCTCTCCATGTTTTTCTTATCCATTTTCTTTATTTGTATATTCATTGTGTGTTTCAAGTACAAGGAAGACAAAGAAACACAAAGAGTAATTACACATAAAGACTAATTACTCCTAACATAATTACAATATAATTACAATAAATAGAGAATTATAATATATTTACAATATAATTACAATAAATAGAGAATTATAATATATCTTAACAAATATAATTTTGGTCTCTCTCTTCTAATTCATTATATGTTCTTTTTTTCTCCTTTCTCTCCATGTTTTTCTTATCCATTTTCTTTCTTGCTAATTTCTTCTTCCTCTCCCACTTTTATCCCAATATTTTCATTCCTTTACAAAAACAATCAAACATGATAAGGCTAATCTTCCACCTCACTCCCATAACCTCTCTACATATGGCCATGTTACTCAGAATCTAATCCTTTTACACTCATTGCCACACCATCAACCACATCCTCCATGGAATAATTGAAATCTGTCGCGCACTGCTTTGTGTAAAGATCGATGGATCTGATGAAAAAAGAACGACAACGATGATATGAGCGGGTGCTACAACGGCTATCAATGTGTTTATTGTTAGGGTTCAATGAGCTTTAGATTCACGTCACATTATTCTTTTCTCCAATCGATCGCAACGTCCCAATTCCTCTACTCTTTCCTTTCATTGGTTTGCATTATCATCGTGATCGCACCCTACACGATATAGCACAAATTTCGTTTTTATTTTTATGTTTTTTAAGGGGATAATCATGATTTGTGGTTACATCTTAATCATTCTATTATGAATTTCCAGATTAAAAATTTCCTTTGATTTACACTCTTCTATTCATCTTTCATATATAAGTTTGCCGGTGGTTAGTAGAGGGCTATTGTCTCAAATGAGCTTTACTAGTTTTGATTTTGATGATTGTCCTAATGGAAAAATTATATAAAATTTTCACCGGATTTGTTTCTCATCCAACAATATTATCATTACTTATCTAATTTTTTTTTTATAATACCAATGTGTCATTCCATGCTCAAATTCATGGTTGTGTGTGTTTGCAGATGAAATCCAAGGATATAAGCATTAATAAATTATATTCTATTTAGTTTTCAAATTCCATTTTAGGAGTTATTTATCTGCTCTTATTACTGAAAGCACTTAGTTCATGATGTCTAATGCATTCTTTTTATTTTCTTTATGTGACAATTGACAAAGGACTACTAACTAAAGGATGTGTATTACCGCAACAACATGAATTATGAATTATTCTGTTTTGACAATCAATGAAATTCATGGCAGGAACATGTGTGCAATTCGGTACATTAATACATACTTACTATGAAGTGGTTGTGTCAAGTATAAGTGTAATAGGGTGTTTAATTAAACACCTTATTGTAGGCTTAAAAAAATTAATAATAAATTAAATTAGATAATTTTGTTGGTTTTAACGAGTATACATTAGAGTTGGAGTTTGAGCTTGCAAAGCTCTATATTGTACCTAATCATCTCTAATTAATTAATATTTTAATACAGCTTCAAATGTTAATAATAAATTAGATATCAAATGTTAAAAAAATTGACATATTTGACTATAATAAACCTGTGCGATAACACGAGTCAAACATCTATTTTCTTCGGGGTTTAATATTTTTATTTAATTTGTCGTATCTTTGCTATTAATTATCCATGTTTTTTAGTTGTATGTAATGGATAATAATATTACATTTAAGTACTTTTTTGCAATGTATATGAACCGTGCGGTAGCACGTGTTACATGAAGGAAATATTCCAAAATGTTTGAACAACTGTTGTATGTCTTAAAGTATTGTTTATGTTGAATTGTTTTCTTATCCATGTAATGGATCATATTGCAGTGTATTAACTTCTCAATTATTTATGACCCGAGCGATAGCACGGGTAAAAATTCTAGTCAGTAAACAAAACGGTTTTTGACAATAAACTTATGTTCTAGAGGGTAATCCACAATGTCAATGAGAGGGTGAATAATCTCTTACTCTCGTACAAAACATTCTAGAAGAGTGTGGTGCATTAAATGATTGCTGCATTTATGTTATGAAGAGATTATAAGAAGGCGCATAACCACATAAAATTATTTCTAAATTAGTATAATCGAATAAATTACACACACACACATATACATATACATATACATATACATATACATATACATATATATATACATATATATATATATATATATATATATATATATATATATATAGGGATGAGATCAAATGACACCAAGGTGTCAACTCATTGGTGTCAACTCGAATTTGGATTAAAATTAATAGAACTTGAAAGCATAACTACTAGATCAGATTAAAGTTAAATACCCCTTATTTTAAAGCTTATTCCAATCTTAAGAAGACGATTTCTTCCCTAATAATAATAAATAGGAAGTTGAGTTTGGCGTACAATTTGAAGAAGCAATTTCAATAAATTCATGTGAATTGAAATGGAAATTATTCATGTGAATTGTAACAGAGGCAGAAAACCAGGAACAACATGAAGAGGAAACGGAAGAGGCAGGGGCGCATATGAGAGAAGAGAGCGTATGTTATTTATTCAAGTGTGCCAAGCCTTTTCTACTCAAATTTGATCTTAGCCGTTTATTTTGATCCAAAGGATGATATTAATTCCTCTCACCCTCTCATTTAAAAAGTCCTCTCACTTGATATGCCCTCTCTCTCTCTCTCTCTCTCTCTCTCTCTCTCTCTCTCTCTCTCTCTCTCTCTATATATATATATATATATATATATATATATATTAATTCCCCAGAACACGACGAACAAGAACGCTGACGACAAACGCGGCAAATAGGGTCCCGACGACGAAATCCGGCGAAAAGAATTTGGGAATAAAAATTTCTTATTCTGCTATTCTTTTAACAGTGACCTTCATTCACTACAGAAGAAGGGTTCAACATCGTTGTATTTCCTACAAAATCAAAGCAGCCCCTTTTAAAATTTTCTTATATAATTGTAGATACTCAAGCTTTTGGATTCTGTTTTCTTTGATTTCTAGAAATACCCATAATCAATTGTGGAATCTCATCTCATTATTATTTCCTTCCTTCACAAAAAATCTAATTACTGTTAAAAGAGACTAACTGTAATCGACAAAAAGAAACTTAAAAACCAATTTTGGATAATCTTGTGGTTTGTTTTGACCAGGGCCGGCCCTAGGCATAGGCCGGGAGTTCGACGGCCTAGGGCCCATGCCTGTAGGGGGCCCTAAATTTTTTTTTATCTGTCGGGGTGCATATAGCAAGAACTGGATTTTGCGGGGTGTACGTAGTAAAATAGACCTACAGACATGCCCGAAATATTGATATTAAAAACTGGGCTGAAGTCTGTTATTGTTTGGGCTTTTTTGATGGAATTTATTATATATACCCCATACAAAACAAAGCTTTCTATTTACACCCTCCCAAATAAAAAATTGGACCCTTCGTTCCTAATAATGTGCCAAGAAATTTGTGATATTTTTCGGGGGCCCTTTGTTCCTAATAATGTGTGTTACTAATATTAAAAATATTTATGATATTTATTATCCAGAAAATTGAGAGAATCTTCACAACTAAACAAATTATATTTTAGTCGAAAATAGGCCTAATAGAAAAATTGCAGTCTACTTCGCAAGCGCAATTGTTCTCCAATTCTATGGTATTTTGCTTAGTTTTGGTTTCTATGGAGTATTTAATTTATTTGAAGATGTTGCCTAAAAAGACTTCTATCTTGTAGTGAAAAGCAAAGGAAAAAAAAACGAAATGAAGCGCTAATAAAATCATAACAAGAAACTAAAAAAGTTTATGATGTACTCCCTCCGTTTCAAAATGAGTGTCGCTTTAGCCAAATAAATTTGTTTCAAAATGAGTGTCGCTTTCAGTTTCCAATGCAATAATAACTTTTTCTTTTCATTTGTACCCTCCAATTAATACTCTGCACACTACTTCCAAAGTATTACTTTTAAAACTAACCAATAGTTAATAAGGATAATTTGGTAAAATAACCATTCTCTTCTCTTAATCATTGCATTTCTTAATATGTGTGTAAACACCTAAAACAACACTCATTTTAAAACGGAGGGAGTATTATATAAGGGGCCCTTTTCTCAAACTATGCCTTAGGCCCCTAAAATGCTAGGAACGGCCCTGGTTTTGACATTCACAAATTGTTCACCAGAGAAGATGAACGAAACGCACAAAAAAGAGGAAGCGAACCCATTTATACATCTACCCTTTTTTGTCTTTTACAAAATGAAATTATTTAGCTTCCAAACAAATTAGATTGAGCTTAAGCTTGATAGGTGAAAAGCCATTGTAGTTTGGACTTATGAAAAACCCCATGGTTTTCTTAGTTGAGTTAATTTCAATACGATGGAGTTGAAAAATAGGTCTATAACTGACATTGATTGAGATAACTAAAAACCATTACAATGATTTTACAAGATTTTAGTGTTTTGTTGATTATACCGAATTGTTGTGAGGAAGTACAGAGGAGAATCAAGGAGCGTTCAGTTTTGAGAGAGAGGGGGAAGGAGAACGGGTGGGGAGGAAAGGAAGAGGCGCGTTGAAACAAAAAAAGGAGCATATGAAACTTAAAGTGGAGCTTTTAATCTTCACCTTTTATTTTGATCCAAAGGTCCATATTTATTCCTCTCATCTCTCACAATAACTACTCTTCTCATTTGATACACCCTCTCTATATATATATATATATATATATATATATATATATATATACACACACACACACATACCCACACACAAAATTAGACTAAATAAATGTTAAGTAGTCTTGACCTACTCCTAATAATTAACCTTAATTTTGGATGATTACCCCTAATTTTTGGTTCAGAAAATAATTTATGAAAAAACCTCCTACCACATGCTACCAATATCATAACTCTTACTACTTCAATACTGATGTCGCTCTAGGTTGCTTCAATTTGGTAAAGGTAAGCAATAGGCCTTTCGGCTAATAAAGAGAGCAACAATAAACTATTGGCTTCTTGGACTTACACCAACATAATTATTATTTATTTGTATAAATTGCTTTGCATAAGCTCTAAAATAAGCCAATCCAAACATGTACTTATTCTCTACAAACCCTATTTTTTTAAACGTAGCCCTACGTTTAAACAAAGAGAGCAACAATAAACACTTCACTATTATGCACTTCCAATCACCGTTTGTTTTGCAGTGTTTTTATTCACTCACTTGAACCACCGAGTTTTTTCTTCTTCCGCCATTTATTTTCAGTTTGAATCACTTCATGGCTGCTGCTTCAAGGATAGATACGAACAAGGTTAGTAATTCTTCTCACAGTCACCTACATGATGATATTGCTTTATCCATTCTCTCCAAATTGCCTATCAAATCCCTCACACGTTTCACTTGTGCCCAAAAATCATGGTCTCTTCTTTTTCAAAACCCCACTTTCATGAACATGTTCCGCACCAATTTTTTCATACCCAAACATGGCGAGGCCGATGATTCCACCCGTCTCCTGCTAAAGGAAGAGACAGGGTGTTATACCCCGCAGGAATACCTGTGCGTTATTTCCGGTGAAAGGTTTGAGAATAGGGTTAGTCTAGATTGGCCACCTCCAATTCAAGAGCATGACAGTGAGATTCCTTTGTCTCTTCAGATTTTGGGTTCTGCTAGTGTTAATGGCGCTCTTTGTCTCAACAAAGGCTTAAAAACTGTATTGTGGAACCCTGCTACAGCGGAATTTAGGATCCTTCCTCTTAGCCTTCAGCCGGAATTTATGCTCATTTGTCCCCGCCTTCAAACATACGAGCTTCAACCATACAAGGACATTATTCCGTTTCAATCTCCACCTCGTGGATTTGGTTATGACTCTGTTAGAGATGATTTTAAGGTGATTCGTAAGGTTCAATATCCCTCGGATTTTAAAGGGGAATGGGTTTATTTGCCAAACAAGGATGATCCTTTTTGGGACACTGATTTACATGACCTAGATATGAATGACAATTTTTGGGAGGAGAAAAGGCTCATTGTCAAGTTGTATGACCCTTTCTGGGAGTTATATAGCCTCAAAAGTAATTCTTGGAGGAAAATCAATGGGGTCGATGATATGCCTATTTCTTCCCGAGATTTTATGTCTCTGGTAAACATGAATAGATTTTGCCATTGGTTGAGGGCCAAAGGACCTAATATAGTGTCGTTTGACTTTAGCAAAGAGACATTCATTGCAACACCCTTACCTTCTAACTCAGATATAAAATATGAATCCATGAAAATGAATTTGGTGGAGTTAAATGGGTCTCTTTCTTACATCACTTGTTATGACAGGACGCCTTATTTTCACATTTGGATTTTGGGTGAACTCGGTGCCAAGGAATCATGGACTAAATTCTTTGTTGTCGGACCATTAACATGTTCTATTATCTCTGCTATCTCAGCAGGGAACAAGAATCGTATATTCTTCAAGGAAGAAGATTCTGATGAAGATTTTGATCAGCTTTGTTGGTTTGATTTAAGTACCCAAAAGATTGAGGAAATTGAAGGTGACGAAGACAACAGGTTATTTTGTTCGCAAATTGTAATTTATAAGGAAAACCTTCATCCTTTCGGAGGAGTGAATAATTAACTACTTTTGTAGTCGAATCTCAAGTTTCGAGATAGAGATTGATGAACATTGTTGTCAGATTTAGGATTTTATAACAATATGAATGTTATGAAATTATTTAATAATTATAGTTTTCTATGCACGGCAGATGAACAGGTTAGTAACTTAGGATTTCTATACTGCATAACATTTTGTGATTTTGTTATTTGACATCTATTTTTATGGAGAAATGAGATGTATAACCTATTTGTTTTTGGTAGCAAGGGAAACATGATTGATATAAATTGCCTATGTGTTTATCAATTCCATACAAGTAGTGCAGCAGTTGTTGTTTGTGCTATGCTTATCAGTTTCTGTCATCTAGCAAGTTTTCTGTTTTGGGTTTCAGTTTCTGTCATATGTCATATCTGGATTATTGTCATTTTGTGTGTGCGTATTTGACAAGTCCAAGTATACAACTTAAGGGCTATCTACGTTGTAAAATTATAATTGTGTTTTTATTTAAAATAATATCTGTTATTGGACTTGATCTTGAGCTTACTTGAGCTCATTTTGTTGTAGAACTCGAATGTACGAAAAACTCAAGGTGGATAGCCTTTTCTAGTTCTCAATGATTGAGAAAGTTGATTACATATATGCATGCAATATATGTTGTCAAAGTGGCTGACCTTTGGATGCATTACAGAAATTGAAAGAAGTTTTCTTGTTGTATGATATACATGATATCATTCACTTGCGAAAATGAACATATATTTCAATCTTGACTTCTACACGTAAATTGGAACATCTCTTGGATGATCCTGTAACATTTCAGATGTCAATTATTTCATCTGGCCAATAGTGATTGTTGTCGGATATTCAATTTGTTGCTACATCAAAATGTGTAATGTTAAATACTAAGGCTCTTCGGTGTTGATTAAGTGATATTTCTGGTGTTTTATGACAGACTTATTTGGGTATTGTTTCTGCTCACCAATTACTTTTGTTGTATGGTGCTGTTTGCTTTGAGTTGCTGCTTTAATATATAACTGCTTGTCAAATCAAATTCCAAATTGAGCAATGCTATTTCTCCAAATAAATGTTGTCCTGAATAGAAAGCGAAAAGCAATTGTCCAATCAAATTTCTTCCTAGCCACAAATCAAGGGAGGTGGTGGGGCATAATTTAAGGAAAGTAAAGAGACGTTATCTCGTGAAATTCTCGGGACAATAACTGCCCGGATACAGTCTTGCATATAAACTGTTCATAATTTGCCTTTTTTGATTCCGTCTCCAAATTGCCTCTTAAATCTCTCTCTCTCTCTCTCTCTCTCTCTCTCTCTCTCTCTCTCTCACACACACACACACACGTTTTACTTGCGCTAAAAAATCACGGTCTCTGTTATTTCAAAACCCTCGTTTTGTGGAAACATGAACATGTTCCGCACCAATTGTTATATCTAAACATGACGAGGGCGACAGCATCGCTTATCTGCTCCTAAAGGACAATAGATGGAGATTTCCCATCCAAGAATCACTGTGCATTCGTTCCTGCGTAAGGTTTGAGAATAGGACAAGGTTCGATTGGCCACCTCCACTTTAAGAGAGGATGGCTCATACATTGAGATTTTGTATTGTGCTAGTGTTAATGACATTATTTGTCTCTACTAATGCCTTGGAAATTACGCAGCAACCGCAACAACTTTATCGTGGAACCCTACTACCTGGCAATTTAAGATCCTTCCTCCTATCTTTCAATCGTATACACACATTTAGTTTAATTTAAGTCCTGTTGGAGTTGGTTATGACCATATTAGGGATGACTATAAGGTGATTCGGGATGCACAACATCTCATAGACATGTCATTGTAAGATGCATGTATAAAATTAAATTTAATCATGAGAATATAGAACATTGAGTCGAGTAAACATGGCAAATCTATGTCAATAAACATCTCAAATGCTACTGATATCTAAGCAGCAGAACTATAATTTATCTCCTTGGATTCTTTTACACATTCCGTATCTCAACTATAATATGCATTCTTGGATTTTTCTTTTAAACAAGATTTCAATGTGCTCATATAGAGCTCATTTTATCTCTTGAGAAAAATAAGATGGATAGCCCTCAAACAGCTCATGAAACTATTGATTGTAAAAGTCTATAAAATTATTCAGAAAGTAAAAGACTCAACAAAGCTCGAAGATCATTCAATTATTTGAAACAAACCAAATGGACGCCAATCGATATAGATAAAATATCATTAATATAATTAGAACAGAAACTAAAGAAAGAAGGTTTTCTGAAATATGGGCAATTAATATATAAATACCGTCATAACATTTATCTTGGTATATAACCCTAAATCTAATAAAAATGTTTATGAATCTCTTGACTGAAACTTAGAATTACACTATAAAGCAAATTAATTATTGATTGCTCCAAAAGAAAGAAGGCTTTCCTTATAAATTACAATCTGATTCTTCAATCGAAGTGATTGCACTTTAACCCCAATTTCCTCAATCCTTTGGGTACATAAATCAAACCATGATATCTCATCATCTTTGTTTATATAGAAGATAGCATTCTTTATTCCTACCCCAATAAGATGTCTGAAGCATGGGACAGGTCCTACAACAAAGAGTTTGAACCAGGATTCCTTAACACCGACTTCACCCAAAATCCATATGTGAAAATAATCGACGAGACTACAGATGAACGCCACGGATCCATTTAACAACACCAAGTTATTTTTCCCCCACTTACTACATTTTGAGTCAAGCGAGGGTAAGGGTGTTGTAATGAATATCTCATTGCTAAAGTTAAACGACGCCATTCTCTGGTTTGAGCCCATCCAGTGGCACAATTCATTCAAGTACAGCGCATGATGACTATACCAAGGAACAGGCACATCAATGCAATCGAGTTTCCTCCAAGAGTTACTTTTCAGGCTATATATCTCCCAAAAAGGTTTGTACATATCCTTCTTCCATAAAGGGCTATCCTTACCACGCAAACAAATCCAATTACCTTCAAAGTATATGGGATATTCAGCAAACCGGATAACCTTATAGTCATCAGTAACATGGTCATAACCAAATCCCAAAGGACGAGCATTAAACTCAATGTTCTCATATGGTAGATGGCTATGAGGAACGACCTTAACTTCTCTGGTGGCCGGATTCCACAAAACAATGGTTACTTTGTCATGAAGGCGTTCATGAGACATACAAAGAATGCCATTAACACTGGCAGAACCCACAATACGAATAAATGAGTCATTTTCTTGAAAAGGCGGTGGCCAATCTAATATGACTTTATTCTCGTACCTCTCACCAGAAAGCATACACAGAGTATCATGATATTCAATGCCGATTGGGTTTGTTCTTTGCCTTAGCAAGAGACGCGTGTTATCGTCTCCCTCGTCATGTTTGGATATGAAATATTTGGTGCGAAACATGTTCATGAAAATAGGGTTTCGAAATAAACGAGACCATGATTTGTTAGTGCATGTGAATCTTTTGAGAGATTTAATAGGCAGCTTGGAGAGAATACAGAAAGCAATGTCATCATGTATATGCAGATGTTTACTAACCTTCTCATGTGTTGCAGCAACAGCCATGAATTGAGATGTCTCTCTGGAAGAAACCTAAAATCAGTGAATAATGAAGTAATAAAAGAGGTATATTGTGTATTTGTGGGCCTTCTTTGTTTTGTTACCCTATTTTTGTGGGCTTTACGGTAGGAAATTGATTTTCATTAATTTATTTTTTTAGAGATTGTTTTTCTTACCAAAATTGCTTTTTTGACATCAAAAGTTCCCTAAAAAACCAAATTACCTCCAACGCTAGTTAACTAGGAAAAACGGCAGTAGTTAACTACCGCTGAATTTCTTTCTTCAATTTATGTTAGACCCACTTACGGTTTGATAGGCTAAGTCTTGGTCTTGATTGTGAGTGAAAAAGTCTCAAGTGAATGACAGACCCACTCACACCTAATCAATTTGTTCTCTCTCCTCACCAACTCATTCTTTCCTCAACATCTTTCCTCCATCTTTCTGCAAACACAGAACTCTAATGGAACACAACAAGTGCCTCATAAATAATAAATTTATCATTGTTTGTCCAAATGAATCAATTTAAGCTCTACTAATTTACATGGAATCCTTGATTAATAACATGTTTATCTGGTTTAAAATTTCTAATGTTTCTTCCTCTCTCTTCTAATCTATTACCACTATCTTCTTATCTCATGTAACCTTAATCATAGGATAAAAGAACATAGAATCAGTTTAAAGGACAATAATACATAGATTTGGCATAAGCTTGGAAAAGAAGGGTAAAAGAACATATTAAAAAGGACTCAAAGAAAAGATTAAAAAATTAAAATTGAACAAACTCACAAAATTACACGATAAAAGAGAGCTGCATCTAGTAAATTGAAGAAAGAAAATCAGCGGTAGTTAACTGCTGCCGGTTTGTCGGCGTTAGTTAGCTACCGTTGGAGGTAATTTGGTCATTTATTTGTGTTTTTAGGAAACTTTTCATGTCTAAAAAAAACTTTCTTTTCTTACTTTATTGAGTCAAACAAATTGAGTAAACAAACAAAACCATACTAATATAATATTTTCGTGACGGTGATTAAAAACTTAATTTTCTTTTCATATTTGCTGTAGCAGCTATATCACTGTCTTATTATACTTCTCTGTCACAAAATAATTGAGTCATTTTGTTTAAAAAATAATTGAGCCATTTGCAAAAAAAAAATATTGTCCTAATTTTTTTTTATCCATTTTACTTTTTATTGCAATATTAATTTTTTTCTTCAATCATAACTCTAATTAATACTATTTTCATCACTTTCAATTCAATATTTTCTACTTTGCGTATTTATGATAAAAGAGAATGCACCAATACTTGACAAGACACTCAAAACTACTTTTCTCTCTTTTTCACCAGGAGTTGCAACTCTTCATGAGAATAATTCATATAAATTGGAACATTTGGCAAATGCGTGCTTAATGAACCTTAACATTGATTCAAATGTATATGATCATAACCTTTGACAAAAGGGTGCTTAATGAACCATAGTTTTGATTGAAGTCAAAAGAGTGTTTTCTCTCATGTGAAGGGTCATAGTGTGTTTGTTTCAAGTTATATTTGTAGATTCCTGGGAATAAAATCATAAAAAATGTATATTTTTATGTTTGTTACAAGTTTACTAAATTTTATTCCCGGGTATAAAATGTTCCTGGGAATAGAAAAGTTTTCCCAAAGAAAATGGTGGGAATAAAGTTCCCATGGAGATGAGAATAAAATTATGTGTAATTACCTATTATATTTCCTATTTTTAAGGTTCCTTGGAATATTATAATGTTAATCAAACCTTTTTTTTTTTAAATACCTTGGAATAAAATTTCTATCTTTATATTCGAAGAAATGTTATTCCTAAGAATAAATTTGCTACACTTGAAACAAACACACCCTAAATGCTTGATATTTGGGCATTAATTTGGACACACAACAAGAAGTAGGAATTTTGTTTCATTAATAACATAATTCTCCTTCATTCTCTTACTCTAAATCATACATCAATTCTCTAATGCAAGAGTGAATTGTTGGAACCATAAATCTGTAAAATATTGTTAGGAGATACGCTTGGTGTGGTTGTACATGATACACATCAAGGAATTCATAGTATCTTGAAGGGGATTCGCTGGTCATTCCCATTGCATCCAATACAGTAATTGGTGGGGGCGAATCGAACCCAAAGGTTTGTGTGAAAACCCCATGCGCTTTGATTTTTACATGCATAATCATTAAACTTTTCAAGTTTCAATTGCAGCTCCATCTTCCCAACAATCAAGTTAAATACACTTCTTCATGTTCATCTTCATCATCTTCTGACATTTTTTTTTTAAAAACCACCCAAGAATTAAGATATAATTTTTTTAACCATGAATGAAACTGAGTCGGGAAAAAAAACGGTGAAGATCAAACTGGATCATTATTTTTTTTTCAAAAAGAAAGGAACTTTATTTAAAAAAAGCCATACAATTATTTTTTGGTACAACACTTTTTTTTTTTGAGGAAACAATTATTTTTTTTGAAAGAGGGAAAACAATTTCTTATCAATTAAGCAAACAAACTAGACTTTTGACCCGTGCGTCGCACGGGTTTTCTCTACTATAATAGAGACCAATAAATAATTTTTAAACCGTAAGATCAATGATATTGTAGAAAATATTTTCTTCAAAAAAAAAAAAGGCAAGAGGATAGGAATGAAATTGGTGTGCAAAGCATTTTTTTAGATGGAATTTGTTAGGTTAAATAATTGCAAACCTAATAAAGCAAATGAGCGGAAAAAAATTAGGTTAAGTTGCTGCAGACGTAACAAAATTATAAATAAGGATAAGGATGTCAAAAACAAAAGGCATGAAATTAAAAAAAAAAGTGTAAAATTCTTGATAAAAAAAAGTATAAAATATAAAGATCATACGTGATCATTAATATGGTAGAAAATATTTTCTTAAAAAAAAAAAAACAAGAGGATAGGAATGAAATTGGTGTCCAAGGAAAAAAATTAGGTTAAATTGCTGCAGACGTAACAAAATTAATAAATAAGGATAAGGATGTCAAAAACAAAAGGCATGAAATTAAAAAAAAAGTGTAAAATTCTTGACAAAAAAAAGTATAAAATAGAAGGATCATACGTGATCATTAATATGGTAGAAAATATTTTCTTCAAAAAAAAAAAGAGCAAGAGGATTAGAAAATGTTTGTTACATTTGTTTTAATATTTAAATTTATTCTTATCTATTTGTTACATGTGTTACTTGTATTTAAAATTAAGGGTATTTTTGGAAAGAAAATTCCAAGCCAAAAATGTGCTGAAAGGGGTAGTTTCCTTTATATATAGTTAGATAATCACTTTTAAGAATATTGCATCCGTTTTATACAAACAAACATTCCACATTTAACTTTCTTTTTTTGGAAAGAGGTGGAACAATTTCTTATATAGTAAGCAAACAAATATTCCCCATATAAAAAAGATAAAATATATACCAAAACTGAAAAGAAAGAAAAAAAAAATTGGTAGAATTCAATTCATGGTTTGGCTGTCCTCAACCCAACAAGCGATCAGAGCATTTTCTCTCATTTGTTTTGCCTTGTCATTTTCTGTATCATCGGGAGAGAATTCAATTCATGGCTACTGCTGCTGCAACAACAGATAAGAAGAAGGTTGGTAGTTCTTCCCACATACCTGACGATCTTACTTTCTCAATTCTCTCCAAACTGCCTATTAAATCTCTCACAAGATTCACTTGTGTTCAAAAATCATGGTCTCTTTTGTTCCAAAACTCTATTTTCATGGACATGTTCCGCGTCAATTTCTTCTTCAAATCTAAACAATCCGAGGAGGAAGAGGATAACACGCGTCTGCTCCTAAAGCAAACCACGCGAAGGATTCCGTTTCACTACTCGTTGTACTTTCTTTCCGGTCAGATGTTTGAAGATAGGGTGAGATTAGATTGGCCACCTCCTTTTCAAGACGGTGATTCATCTGTTGAGATTTTAGGTTTTTCTAGTGTTAATGGAATTCTTTGTCTCTGTCATGATGACCATGGCTATGATGTAACAACAACTGTATTGTGGAACCCTGCTACCGGAGATTTTAAGGTCATTCCACCTAGCCATCAACCGGAAGAGTGTAATTTCCCGCCTGAGGGATTTGGTTATGATCACGTCAGAGATGACTATAAGGTGATTCGAATTGCTGAATATCCTGATATGGTCTTTGAAGGTAATTGGGTTTGGTTACCAGAAAAGGATAACCATTTATGGGAGAATGGTGAGTTGTTAGATCAGGTGTTGGATGATGATGATGAATTTTGGGAGGGGTGGGCAGTTAACATGTATGATCCTTTTTGGGAGATATATAGTCTCAAAAGTAACTCTTGGAGGAAACTCGAATGCCCTGGTATGCCTGATCCCTCGGGTGGTGGTTTTGATCATGTGAATTTTAATGAATTTTGCCATTGGTTAATGTCAAGTTATATGTTGTCTTTTGATTTTAGTAATGAGATATTCTTTTCAACAAATTTACCCTCTGAATCAGATATACTACCTCGTCTTACACTACGAGAGAGAAACTTAGTGGTGTTAAATGGTTCTATTTCTTTGATCGTTAATGAATTCCAGACAGCTTATTTTCACATATGGGTTTTGGGTGAACTTGGTGTCAAGGAATCGTGGACAAAATTCTTCGTTCTTGGACCCTTAGATTTTAGTATTATGCGTCCTATCGGAGCTGGGAAGAGCCATATATTCATCAGAAAACAAGATAACGAGTTAGCATGGTTTGATTTTAGTACCCAAAGGATTGGGGAAATTGGTGCTAAAGGAGACTTGGTTTGTTTGCAGATTATAACTTATAAGGAAAATCTTCATTCATTTTAGAGTAATGAATAATTAGTTGTTTTTTCTGTCTAATCTAAGTTTTCAGCCTATATTTGGAAGACAATGTTTCTAGATTTAGGATTTTATATATGAATTGGCTAGTCCATTGCCCATATTTTATTCTGTGCTTCACTCTCGTTTTATTTACATATTTGCTCTGGTTTTTGTTTTAACTGTGTTAACGATCTTTCATAAATCTGCATGGAATTGTCTACAGATATGTACTTAAATTTTAAGTACGTACAACATAAGTTGTAATATGAAATTCAATTGAACAGTAATCTCTGGAGATGTTTTAAAAGTACTTATACAATGCTCATCTAATAACTAGTGGATTTATTGAGTCATATGCTTGTTCATTGAATTATACTCCACAATCCTGTGTTAATTTGTTCTTAGAAACAGTATGTGCAAAGTCTAAAGTTGGTTTTGGATTGTAGTTCTAAAATTGATCAGAATTCCCTGGTTAGCTTGTTACTTCCGGAGTATATGATGGTGAAGAGTATATCACTGTTTTGATCTCTAACCATTCCATGGCATATATACTTGTGAACATCTTTGTTAAGTATCAGGTTTTGATGAACTTCAAAAGTATTTGTTTTCTATGAAACAGTTTGCTGTTCATTGTTCTGCATTCATTACTAAAGGCTACAAAAGTGATTGCTACTTTCTTGTAAAGGATACAAAGGTGCACTTTACATTTATGATGTATCCTGCAAATAGCAGGACTCGGTAACTCTAAATCTCACATCAATGAAATTTAGATGTGTGGGGCAAGCACCAGTGAAGAATTATAGACATAATCTCTTTTTTCAAAAAAAATTATAGACATAATCTCAATAATAGGATTTCTGCAAATAAAAAAACAACCTAGCTTCTATTACACCTCTAATTATAATTAATTTGGCCACACAGAGTTATTTAAGTTAAAACATATACTTGCTCTCATATTCTACTGGTGGATAGTTGGAGCAAGCCTAACCGATAGTTCCCTTGAGGAAACCTTGGTACAGAAAATGGATTGAGCAATGCCAACATGGGACGGTCCTTCTAAGGAGGACTAATTTGTATACCAAACTGGATTCGCTTCACATTTTGTGTATAGACTCGTCACAACCCAATCACAGGTCATAACCGGCACAAAGGCTAACGCTTACTCAACATTTATTTAGCAAGCCTAATACACTATAACATACACTTCTCTAAACCTTGGAGATGGAATTTTCTCCAATTTCTTCATGCAACTGGCTTACACACACTAAGTTCTTACATCCTTTTTTATTTTCTTGTTTGAAAAGGAAAAATATATTGATAAAGCTCTAATCAAAACACAAGGCATGATATGATGAGGCTAGAAATAAAAAAACCAACGTATTGTCAACCACAAAACCACACCAATTAGCAGCAACTAATTGCAAATCTGACGAGCACACTGAACAGATACAACAGAAGATAGACTCAACATACATTTTAAGATCATTCAATAATTGAAACAGACAAAATAGAGGTAATTCGGTATAGATAAAAGATCCATTTTATACAATTGAAACAGAAATCAAAACGTTATACAAATAAATAGAGTTTGAAACATGAAAACAAATATGACATAAGTTTATTTCTCTAATATTTGATCATCCATAAAATTCTTGTCCCTAAACCTCTTGGTTGAAAGCTTTGAGATCAGACTACAAAAACAATTAACTATTCATTCCTTCAATCGAAATAAAGTTTTCCTTATAAGTTACAATCTGATGTACATACAGTACAGAAACCCCAATTTCGTCAAATCTTCGGGTACTTAAATTAAATTGGGCTAGATCACCATCTTCTTTTACAAAGAATATGCCATTCTTCTTCACTACTCTTATAGGATGCCTAACGCAAGTTAAGGGTCTGACAATGAAGAGTTTATAGTCCAAGATTCCTTAACACCGAGTTCACCCAAAATCCATATGTGAAAAGAATTCATATTGTCATAACTGCACATCGAAGCAACAGAATCATTTAATATCAACAGGATCCACTCATACATCACATCTGAAATAGAGGGTAAGGCTGTTGCAAAGAATTTCTCATAACTAAAGTCAAAGGACAACATTTCACTTTCGAACCCAAACCAATGGCACCATTCATTCAAGTTCACTAAAGAACTACATGGCCAAGGTAAGGGCATATCGACCCCATCAAGTTTTCTCCAAGAATTATTTCTGAGGCTATATTTCTCCCAGTCAGGGTCACACATCTCTCCTTCTTGTCCCTCATCCATTAAAAGATCCATCTTCAGAAAAGAGCTCTCCTTCTTATGCACATAAACCCAATTACCTTCGAAGTCTATGGGATATCGGGCATTCCGTATCACCTTATAGTCATCTCTACCAATGTCATATCCAAATGCAACGGGACAGGAATTACATTCAATGTTGTTGTAGGGTTGAAGGCTAGGAGGAATGATCTCAAATTCCCCAGGGTTCCACAATACGGTTGTTGTCTCATTGCCTATTTTTTGGTAGATAAAAAGCACACCTTTAACACTAGTAGAACCCAAAATCTCAATAAATGAGTCATCTAGTTTAAAAGGAGGCGGCCAATCTAATCTCACCTTGTCCTCAAACTTCTGGCCTGAATGTGTGTATAATGCGTCGTGATATTCAAAGTTGACTGTCCTTTCTTTGAAGAGGAGACATGTGCTGATGTCGTCCTCATCATGTTTGGATATGAAAAAATCGTTGCGGAACATGTTCATGAATTTAGGGTTTTGGAATAAAAGAAACCATGATTTTTTAACACATGTGAATCGTTTGAGAGATTTAAGAGGCAATTTGGAGAGAATAGAGAAAGCAATGTCGTTGTGTATGTGAGAATTACTAACCTTCTTATATGTTGATGCACCCCATGATTTGAAATCTCTATGGACGATAACGAAACAGACCGAAGTGTGGATAAAGCAAATCAAAAGGACAGAAACAGTGTGAGAGGAAAGGCAACACAAAAGCTGCAAACCGTGAAATATTTTTCTAATCTTTTTCATTTTAGGAATGATATATTTTCTTTTTTGACTGTGGAATATTTGTTTGCTTAATCGATAAGAAATTAATCGATTTTGAATTAATTTTTGCTTTATTATGTAAGAACGAAGGTCAAAAATTCAATTCAAAGTCATCCAATTGCCACGTAAGCATGTTTTGCAACCACAATATTTTTTGCTACATTAACCAGTTTAGTTAATATACTCCGTCAGTTTACAATTATTGCCACAGATCATGGCTGATCACGACTGTCATATTACCCTTTTCATGTAACAGATTTGTGTGGATTTTGTAAAGGTAATATTGGAGAGACAATTTCGTTATACTAAGTATGAAGCATCAAAATGCATACGGTGTGGAGAATCATCGCTATTGTTGTTTCATGTCTCTACTTGCAGCTTCATAAGTGTGTTTTTGGAAAATTCAACAAGCACAATGATCCTGCAAAATTACATAGAAGCCACAAATTGTAGCTTCATAACACTCTGGTCACTTCGCACCCGGAAATGAGAGCATATGGTCGAACATGGATCCAAACATACCACAAGAAAGTTGAAGAGGGAAATGTGATCTTAGACTTCAGAGTCCATTTCACCAATTGTCCACGTGCAGTTTGTAAGCTTGGATTCATACAAGTTTATGACTTTTCAACTATATCTATTTCTTTTATGAGAAAGAAATTTGTATAGTTTCCTCATAAAAAATATAATAAAGCATAGCATATTACGGCAATTACTTCATACAAGTTTATGACTTTTCAACTATCACTGTTTCAACTATTTCTATCATCATCTCTGTCATTCCTATAAATATTTGAATTTAAGCAATAAATATGTCAGTATCCTCTTGTTAGGGCCAAATTCATGTAGCTTGACTCATCTTATGTCCAAGAGAAATTAATTGCGGTTGTTTATAATAACAGCAGTAACAAATATTACGCCAAATTCATGTGCTAAAATATTGAACTCTTTAATTGTCAATGACATGTCAGGGTAAGATGACTGTATAAGCATAAATTTCATCAAAATAGCATTAATATCTTAATTACTTGTAGTAGAAACCTCAATTCATTTAATTGGCATCAAGTCAAACAAATTTGAACAAATCAATAATCAGAAAATAGACTACATGATAGAAACCGATTAAAGAGTAAATTTGATCCCGATTTTGCAGAAAATCTCATAGCTGGCATACAACTTCTTCGACATCCCAAAATCATACAAATTCAAGTAAACACTTGTATACTATATTGCACTAACTATTTTAGTAACCAAGCCAAGCCAGTTAAAATTTCGTAAAAGCAGAGATATGGATGATGAAGTGTGTTTTTGGAAATTTAACTTTCCATGATAACACTTTTGAGACACAGGACAGCATGCTGTAAATTGGCCAAGAAACCTACCAGCCACTGATTATACAAAAACCTTTGATAAAATTTGTTCATTTTAATCTCAATGAACCAGAATTTTAATGCAACCTACCAGCCACTGATTATGCATGTTTACGAGTACTCCCAATAATGATAAGCATGATCCTCCTCATCAGTTTCACATTCAGGCTTGAATAGAATGATGAGAGCAACCACTATACCTGGTAAAATCCATTTATAAATGCCAATAACAAACAGGTTTTGCAACTCATTTCGCCATACAAATAAATAACAAAGTCACGTAATGACTCTCCAGTTAGTCACCTGTTCAGTTGCAAACATAAGTGTATATTTTATTGATTAAATTCAATTAAACAGTGAAAAATCCAATGAAACTAGAAACCTGGCTCCATCATTTGCTCGTGAAATTAGTGGAGGGTAAACCAAAATTTGCTCAAATTACAGAGGCAAAAGTATCATAATTTTGAAATTTGATGCCATGAAGTTCCAAAACCAAAGAATTTCCAATTACAAGGATGGAATTTAAAAATATAATTTTACAGGGGGTAAACCGGAACTAGTGTATATAAAGGGAGGGGTAAAACATTATTAACCCTTAAAATTTATGTGAGTTTCAAGATTAGCGACTTCAGTGCATGGATGATTTTAGATGCCTGGGTAGTCCTCATAAACCTTTTTCTATCAGATTTATTACATTTCAAACATGAGTCGCAAAACTCATAATATTAGTCAACAAATAGAAGTTGAACCAACCATAATGTTTATAACAATGCCTGAAACAAGAGAAGTTGAACCAACCATTGTTACTACTGTTCAGATAGAATTTTGAAGGGGAGGGCTAGAATTAACCATTTTTGTATCCCAAGATCAAGTGAATGCTGAACAATCACTACAAGAAAATCAGTGATTTGCTACGGCGGAAATGGTAGCAAATTTCTAGCAAAAGGTGTTTAGCTAGGTTATAGCCTTTATAGCAGAACAAGGTCTGAAACGAGTTACAAAATCTAATTCAAAGTTAAAGTACTTAAATTTTGCATTAAGGAACATAGTGTATTATTGGCTTAATTGATCCTTTAGTCTTTTAATTTATCGGGCTTGCTAAACATAGCCTTAGAAAAACGGATCTCAAGATTTTTGCGCCATGTTCCAATTAGCAGCTCTTTCACAAGTAAAGTAGACCTAGTTAGCCTAACTGATTGAGTTAGAATAAAAGGAAATGCTTCTGAGGGGCTTTCCTTCAACCATTTCAACTTTGTTATCAACAATTCCACCAATTGAAGGATTTCATTTTCGGTGAGAGACATAAAAAACATGGGTCCATGCCTTTGTAATCTATGAGCCAGATCCTCCCTGACAACATAAAAAACATGTAGCAAATTATTAGTAATGAATTATTCTTGCAACAAGTAGCTCCATAATGATCATAAAAAATATTGCATAGCGAAAGGGATAGTTATGAAGAGAAGATCTACAAAACTAGCAAACCTGCTTCTTGATCAGGAAATAAGACGTGATCCTCTAGATGAGAAAACAAAAGTTTCCACATCATCCCCAAAAGAATCAGAAGAAAATAACACAGGCATTTCTGAAGGATCAACATCCCTCTGATTCTTCTTCTTAACGGTAGATGTTGTTGATGGGATCAAACGCACACAAAAATTATCATCTCCTATATACAAGAGTTGTACTTGTGACATAGATACTATCGCTTCAATAAACAATTTAGTCTTTCCAGGAATACCCATTTTTATCTTAAGTTCTCCGATGGAGATTCCGTTCGGGTACGAACTCAATACCTCCTTAATCTGCCTATTACGCCTATTACACAATTTTAGATCTTCACCAAAAAACTTTATGCACCCCATTTGAGAAGGTATATGGATCTCTACATTTTGTGAAGATGTGGGCTCCTCAGCAGCTGAGAAGGGATTTTCAAGACACACCTTCCAGTTTCTATACAACTCGGGAGGATATTCAAGAGGCACCCGCACCTTAGTATACCAATCAGGAGGATAACAGAAATATTTTCCAGCAAGATATTTCCTCTTGAGCACTGAAGACCACCGCCATTTTATAAATGCTACTCTCTTGACATAACCGTCATCCTTTCCTGGACATGCAAGCAAGAAGATTTCGTGCCTCCTAAATAAGTTTTGAAGCAATATGCAGGTAAAGTCTATGTCTCACCAGATATCAAAAAGCGGTGTATGGGTGAGGGATTTTGAGAAAACCAATCCACAGGCCACTTGTTCTTGTTCTTTCCACCTGTAACATAGTAGTTAAAGGACAAGATTGAATGATACATTTCAGTAAGTCGTCGTAGGGACAAGATTCTAAAACTGATTTGTTAGCTGCGCATCCATCTCAAGTCATAAGAACCAAGTTCCATAACAAACAAGGACACTACATTCAAACTACAAAAGAGTCGTCTATCTAATTGTAATAACTAAAGAGAAATGTTCAACATTTCAAAAATTGATTCTTGATATAGGTGTATTGAACTTTTATATAATATAAAAAATCCTATGGTATTCAATTAGGATTTTCAAGATTTTTTAAAGAGAGTTTCATAAAACTCAATTGTATTCATTTGAGACTTTTTGCTGCTTAAAAAAGAATCCGTCGGTATTAGAAAGAAAGAAACACGGATTTTGAGGAATTACTTTACTAGATAGATTTTGTATAAGACTTTTTAGTAGAGTTAATATTTAATTAAATAGTAAACAATTATATTTACATTGTAAATATATTCTAGCTTACTTTCTAAGTTATTGATAAAATATTATGTAGAATATTCCTTTTGTGATCTCCTATATAATAGACCTTCCCTACTGTTATTCATACATAATTTTTAGCATATGTCTCTCTTTTCTCTCATATTCAACAAGTACAATCTTAAAAACACTACACCCATTAAACAATCCCACCTAAACTCATTGGACTTTTTAACTCTATCACCTGCTTGTAGACCTCTTCAAGTGAGTATTTCTATCTCTCTTTTTCTACTCAAAGTTCATCCATCATTATAACTCCTATCCTATGTATATAATGTGATCAGCAACTGCTCTTTTACTGCTCTTGATTCTGCTCTCAATTTCTTAATCTCGCTATCAGCAAACTTTGTTAGGTGCTCTCATTTTTTTTTACCCTTGGTATTGTAATCATATGGAGAAGTTGATCAATGATAAAAAAAATATTGAAAAACAAAAAATATAAGGAGATCACATAAAAAAAAAGTAAAATTCTATTGCATTAATAATCTTAATAAGTTTTCTCTTAATTTTTTTTATGAAGTTTCTTTTGATGTAATTGGTTTATGCCATGATAATCTTTTTACGCTTGCTTTTGAGACTATGAAGTTGCAGTGAAATAAATATTAATTGTGCTAATTTTACTTTTCTTTATCTCAACATTATCGTTTTTTGTTATTTTTGTCTTTGATTCTCTTAAACTTTGAATGTATGCTAGCAATCATCAAAGTCTTGTCAAATCTCATAAGGCAAAAAATCCTTTTAAATCATATAAATTCTTATGATACAAATCCTTTAAAATCGAAACAAAATTGTTTTGAAAGCTCGGCTGAGTCTTAAAACTCGGGAAATTCTTCCAAAGTCTTTTAAAATCTATTGGACTTTTTTCCTACTAAAAGAGTTCTATAAAATCCAAAACCAATACACCCCTTAATTTCTAATAAAGAAAGAAAAATAATAGAACTGAAAATGAAGATGGTAATAGTTTTAGTTATAAGGTAAGAAAAAAGAACCTGGTGGAATGTGGTGGAGATCAATGCCGGAAAGGAAAAGTGCTTCTTGTTTGATCTGTGAAAGTTGAGAAAAATCGCCATAAGCGTCAATATGAATTGGGCCTTTAATCCCGTTGGCTCTAAGAACTCCCAAAATTGAAGGTGCTACATTCAAAAAGCTAATGCCGGAGGGGACGCCACAGCTGTCAAAGTCCCACCATACTGCAACCCGAAATTTAAAGTTATCCCAATGCGGTTGCAGAGGATGACTAAGATCCTGTTGCTGTTGTGATGACTTGGGCTCTTCAACATGACTAGCATTGCTTTTCAAAAATGTCCACCAACTACCTAATCCAACTACATAAAGTTGAAGTAAATGGGCTACGACAAACATCATCAACATCCTTTCTAGTTGGAATCTCATGTTTGTTTTTCAATATGGTGCAATCATTAGAAGTAGATGGATTTTGTGTAGGGTTTATTTTTTCAAGAAATTCAGGATTTCCATCATCAGATTTAACAACGTCATTGTCAGATTTTTTGGAAATGTTGTTGTCATTTGGAAGAAGTTGAATCAGCGACAATGGTGCACGGGCCACATCCACCCCCAGAGATTTACCATCAACGTATTCCCCGCGAGGTTTTCCTTGTGAAAGGATAGATTGGAATGATTTTAAATCATCACGCTCACTGCTAACACACGATGAGGATATTTTGGGAACCCCATCTGCACTTCTATCCATATTTTTACCGTCATTGTGCAGCTTTTGAGTTGCGGCACCATGGTTATTCTTAACAGCAGATGTCGTTGATGGGACCAAACGCACCCAAAAATTATGTTCTCCTAAATACTGGAGTTGTACATGTGATATAGATATTAGAAAGTTGGAAAACTTTTTATTTCCGTAGAAGCGTTTAACCAAAGGCATATCACACTTTGTCAACTCTGCACGAAGATCTCCTATGGAGATCCCATTTGGATGCGAACACAATATTTTCAGAACCTGCCTAGAAAATGACTTTGAAGCTTGACTTACCTTTATGTCGAAGGTAGGTTTGTATATCTCCTCCAAATTTTGTAAAGACGTGTTCAACTCAACAACTGAGAAGGGGTTTTCAAGAGGTACATTTGAGTTTTCATACCATGAATTAGTAGGACCATCAGGAGGATAGTTGAAATGTTTTCCTGTTAGGTCATCCCACTTGAGCAGGGAAGACCACTCCCACATTATAGTTGCTGCATTGCAGAGAGCAGCAACATGAGCCCTTCCGGGACATGCAAGCAAGATATTGTAGTTGCACATTCTTAACCGGTGTAATATGCAACTGCTAGAGAATTCTTCATTACCAAATATCAAAAAGAGGTGAAGTGGTGGAGGATTTGTGGAAACCCAATCATTAAGATCCTTAAGAAAATACTTATAGGTATTGTTCTTTGTATCTGCAACAATGTAGTCATTATTTATTATTTGAAAAGATAAAAAAATAATATGGAATTGAAAGAAACATTTAATTACTAAGTCCTAACACTATATATGTGTACTAGTAGACATGATGAATTTCGACAAGAACAGAATAATAGAGAGGAAAAGGAACAAACCGGTATATATTTTGTGTCGTATATATGGGTATTCATCGGCAAAGGAGTGTAGAGTACTGTTGGTTGAAATAAGAGCCTCTTTGTCGACATCTGAAGAATTAAAATTACCATAAGCGCGAATATGAATTGTACCCATAATCCCGTTAGCTCAAACGGCTGCCATAATTGAAGGTGCTACCTCGGAAAAGCTAAACCCAGAAGGCACAGGACAGCTGTCAAGGTGCCACCATACTGATACCTCGGGAGGAGAAGAAGATGATAATGATGATGATGAGAACCCACACACTTTAAACCTAGTAAAAACCTTGCTAGAAAGACGAGAAGGTAGAAAGGAGAGATTTTACAGAAAAAGTGGAAGCATTGTCGAGGAGAAAGGAAAAGAGAAATATGGAACGAATATCTAGCTGTGAGTCTTGTTCGGATTGGGCGGTGGTTTCAGATTCGGCAGTTGTCGGATTCGATAACGGTGGTCGGATTCAACGACAGCTTGATGGATTCAAGCGGCCATGGGCAAGGGGAGATGAAATTGGAGTGAGGGCAAATTTTCGGTTCTGTTTTTCTTTTTTTTTCAGGTTTTTTTTATTTACATAGGTTTTTTGTTTTAAAAAAATAATAAGGATGTGCCTCGTGGCACATTATGACTGGCTATGTCATGTACAATAGTTAAAATTAAGACATAAAATAAAATATTGTTCTTCAAAATCACCGATTTCTCCTCATTTATCACTGAAACCCCCACCCTTGAAATTAGGCTCTACTCTGCCTGCGACGGCGATGGTGACGGTGCTACCTCTTCATGCAGCGGCCAGAAGTTCTCACGCGGTGGTGGCGACACACTGCCTTCTCTTCTCACTGTTTTTTACTCTCAATTCTCTCTGCTAACTGGTATCACCTTCTTCTTCTTCTTGCTTTTCAAGATTTATCTATGTACTTTGTTTTGACCTTTTTCACAACTTGCTGCTATAGACTTCTCTGCTGCAAATTAGGGTTCTTCACCATGAATGTGGATAATTTCAACAAGGACATTGATGACCGTATAGCTCAATTCACTCAGGTATTCTTCATTGTTTTTAGTTTAAAACCAATATAGCTTTAGAATTGTTTTGGAACTGTTTGATGTTAAATTTATCATCGGAAGGACTATGAAATTCATCACTTGATTACCATTCTCATAATGCCTTCTAGGGCCAGCTGGGCCCTTGTTCCCTCTCAAAATTCAGAGGCAGTAATAAAACAGATACTTGTTAGTAAATTACTGTTTTTAGAAAACCAATACTCTTGTTACCATGGTTTGGTTTGATTCAAAACCACTTTTCAACCAGTCCTACATGTTTCCTATTATTCGTTTATTAACAAGCAATCTTGTTCAATTTTGGTTAATGACAGATTGAGTCAAAAACTTGGTACAGGTGAAGGATTCAAAGAAAGTCACCTAGAACTGAAATTGAGGTGAAAGTACAAAATCTAGATGTAATCAAACTCTTCCTAATTTCTGAATATGCAGATGCAATGACCTATTCCCTATCAAACCAATCAAATCATGAATTAATAAGATCTCAATACAGTTATATATATCAGAATCGAACTAGCAGTTGTTCGTTAGGTGAGATGAGGAGCGAATATAAATCTCAGTTGTGAGAAGAGGAATGACGAGATTGGATTTGGAATCTCTCCGGTGAGAAGATGAATCCGAATCTCGCAGGTGAGAAGATGAATCGAAATCTCGTCAGTGAGAAGAGGAATCGGAATCTCGCCGGTGAGAAGAGGAGTTTGAACCTCGCCAGTGAGAAAATCGAAATGAGTGTTCCGGTGAGAAATTGAGTGTTCACGATGGATAAAATGCGAGTGACGGAGAAAACGAGTGTTCACGGTGAGTTTGTTGTTTTTTTTAATTTTTTGAAAAATGGGTTGAGAAAACAAGTGTTCGCCGATGAGTGTTTCTATCTTATAATAATATATTAGTAATAATTTGCTAAGAAAATACTAACCGTAGTTAAACTTCATTTTTGTAGCTTGGAAATAACCACTAAATTAATTGGTAGGTATATTATGGTAGCTAATATGATATTTTCTTGTAGTGAATTGACAACAAATTGTTTCATATACACACTAAGGATGTTCATTAAAATTTGATACTTTAACAAATAAAGAAGATCATAACTAAACTATAATATTGCAAATCCAGTTGATAAGAGAAACAACCATATATGCTGTGTAGGCCTTAATCACTCAAGTTATGCAAAAATTTCAAAGATAACATACAACTTCTTGCATGTCTCAAAATCATACAAAATCAATTTACCACTTGCATATTAGTCTGCAATTTGGAAAAACTCATTGGGTAACAATCTTGACTATAAGATTGAATTATTTCTAAATCGAAATTTTGTGACATTGCAAAATTGAAAGATAGGAGCTCCTTCCCGTTTTCCACTTGATATATTTCTTCTGTGATATAATTAAGTCAAATCTGCACAACTAAATGTCAAACTAAATAGGCCTGTAGCTTTTTCACATCATTCTCAATCTCTAATATATATCTCATTTCTTTTATGATGATTAACATAACTAAAGGTACAAATTATGATATTAACATGATTTTATCAGGAACAGAACTATCTCTATTCTTTTATGAAGAAAAAAAAAATTTGTTTAGTCACCTCATCAAAAAATTTAAAAAGCATATCATATGACAACAGCTGCATACGCTTTTGAAATTCATCAAAACTAGATACTTCAACATAGATGATCAAAGTAAATTGGAATATTTTAAACCGAGATGGTAAGAGAAACATTGATCTCAAATTAGTGCAGGCACCTTAATCTGTCCTAGTTATGTAGTAATCTCTAAGATATCATAAAACTTCTTGCTTGTCTAAAAATCAACTGACCCGTCATTAAAAACTATTCAACGTTTCTTCTGCACAATATAATATGTAAGTCTGTGTACATTTCTGTACCAATTTCTGTTCAATTAGAAATAATAAGCTAAGAAACTGCATCTACACAGCATAAAACTCCAAACCAATTTTAAACGATGCAGAGTCAGATGAAAAACACATACAACTAGAGGGATTTTTTTTAAAATGATCATAAATAGAGGTATATAAAGAAGTTCATATCATCTGCTAATCTCGAACATTATTGATACCTCGCAATTCAAGAAAACGGGCTAGTCGTCGACTGGTCTCTGATCTAGGGATTGCTGGTACCTCCCATGGTTAAAAACACATTTTGAAAGTTGGTACAAAAAAAGTCTCAAAATTTCCTTTTTGCAAAAATTACAAATTGCCCTTTCTTTAACCACTCTTACGCTAATTTTTCACACTTGATCACCAAGTTAATCCCCCTATAAATACTCCATGAGCTCAGATGAAAAGGGGCTGAAATTGAAAGAGCAAAAAATCATCATTTTCTTCAAAGAAACTAAAAATCTTTGAATAACCATAAACCTTCATTTTTCTTCAATCCAAAAAGCTTCCGAACACTCAAAAACACCAAGAACCTTGAATCCTAAACCTACAACTACTAACATTGTTGTCAAAATCCCGACTTAAATCCAAAAATCCGGGATTTTGCGACTTTCTTCACCTTCAATGACTCATATCCGTAGTAGAATCCCAAAATAAACAAAATCCATCGATTTTACGATTTCTTATAAAATAAGTCGTTAATGACTATATACCATTTATAACATATATTTAGTATTAATTTTTTTGGTAAAATCTATCGATTTTGATTGCGATTTTACAATTTCCTATATCGACTCTACAAAAGTCCTTGAGTAAAATCCTTCGATTTTGATTGCGATTTTACGAGTCCCCCTATTTTGCTATTTCCTTTCGACCTGAAGTAAAGTCCCGATTTTGACAACTTTGATTGCTAAGAAAAAGTTGGAATTGGTTGGACCAATTCGGGGCTCAAAAAAGGTGGGTTTCAGTATATTTACGTTGTTGGAAGTGTTATAAAGTTTTTCCATTGTTTAGATTTGCTTAAATTGTTGTTTTTGGGTTTTTGGTTTTTTTATTTGAAGTTGTTGTTTACGTGTCTCTCTGTACAAACTTCCATTGTGAAATCTAAGCATCAGTGCGAAAATCTAGCAAGATGGTATATTCATTTGAGTTTTGAGGTCAATTTGAGTTTTTGAAAGTTGGTGTTTATGTGTGTGTTGGCCGCGTGAGCTAGGGAAGAAGAAAGAGTTACACCCTCCGGTCACTAATATAAGCAAAAGTTAACATTTTAGATTCATTCATTAAATGATGTATGTGGTCTATAATAAAGACTATATACATCATTAATTGAATGAATGCAAAATGTAAATTTTTGCTTATATTAGTGACCGGAGGGTGTACTTTCTTTTCAAGTGCTTTTAAGTGCTTTCCTTTTTCAAGTAATTGTTTATTTCTTGCCTAAGTGTCTATTCGATTGTTCAATTAATTGCTCATTTGTTTAAGTACTTTTGCATGCATTTTGATTGATTAAGTTTATCTAATGTATTGCATTCTCATTCATTCATTTTCATAGTCATATTGCATTCTCTCATCTTCTACCACTTCACTTTTTTTTTTTTTTTTTGGATTGTGTTAAACAAATGATATTTTTGATAAACATAGTAAAAAGGGACTGATCTGACGTATGTCTTTTCACATCCGGGTAATTCCTATCCCTGACGTATGACTCGTGATCTTGCGATTATCCTCACTATTAATTTAAGATACCTTTATAATAAACATAGTGAAAAAGGGTTGATCTAACATATGGCTTTTTGCACCCGGATAATTCCTATCCCTGACGTTTGACTCGTGATCTTGAGATTATCCTCACTATTAATATAAGATATTTTTATAATAAACATAGTTAAAAAGGGTCAATCTGACGTATGGCTTTTCGCACCCGGATAATTCCTATCCCTGACGTATGACTCGTGATCTTGGGATTATCCTCACTATTAATTTAAGATATATATTTTTATAATAAACATAGTGAAAAAGGGTTGATCTGACATATGACTTTTCGCACCCGGATAATTCTTATCTCTGACATATGACTCGTGATCTTGGGATTATCCTCACTATTAATTTAAGATATTTTTATAATAAACATAGTGAAAAAGGGTCGATCTGACATATGACTTTTCGCACCCGGATAATTCCTATCCCTGACATATGACTCGTGATCTTGGGATTATCCTCACTATTAATTAATTTAAGATATATATTTTTGTAATAAACATAGTGAAAAAGGGTTGATCTGACATATGACTTTTCGCACTCGGATAATTCTTATCTCTGACATATGACTCGTGATCTTGGGATTATCCTCACTATTAATTTAAGATATATTCATAATAAAAAGAATGAAAAAGGGTTGATCCGACGTATGACTTTTCACACCCAGGATGGTTCCTATCCCTGACGTATGGCTCGTGATCTTGGGATCATCCTCATTCTAAAAACTTTAAAATCAATCCAACACACTTAAATTCTTTTTTTTAAGAAAAAATGGATAATGTTTTATCCATTCCTCCAACACATGCAAAACTTAAGTCTCCTAATGCGAGCAAGCTTTCGTTGTATCGGCGAAATGTGATATAAACGTTCTTTGTTAATTACTTGTTTTCTCTAACCGGATATTGTTTTATCCATTCCTCTGACACATACACATGCCTAATCCTCCTAATGCGAGCATGCAAGCATTGTTGTATTAGCGAAATGTGACATAAGCATTATTTGCTAAAAACAACCTACCCTCAAATCTTTTTTACAAAGAACTACGTAGCTTTGAGTTTCCCATTGCACACGGGAATACGTAGGAGTGGGATCGCAACATCTCGTCAAGCACCCTAAATAAATAAATAAAAACTTTTTTGTTTTAATAATGTAGAAGTAAGAAACCAGCATATAGGCATATAACCTAAACATGTGAGTGTAAGCGAACCTTCCCCCTAAATTGTTCCCATTGAGTACAACGGATGCGAGGGGTGCTAACACCTTCCTCTCGCATAACCAACTTCTGAACCCATCTCATGGTTCACAGGCCATGTTCACCCAAGGTTTTATCGATATTTTCCTTTCCCTCTTTTGGGATAAATAAAGTTTGGTGGTGACTCTGTTATCGTTTCGAG
Source organism: Medicago sativa (assembly GCF_051527215.1). Classification (NCBI taxonomy): domain Eukaryota; kingdom Viridiplantae; phylum Streptophyta; class Magnoliopsida; order Fabales; family Fabaceae; genus Medicago; species Medicago sativa. The sequence goes on along the minus strand of NC_140756.1, from coordinate 27,192,608 downwards.
TGTTTACACTCGTGGCTATTTCTTTTTTTCGCCCCGCGACACTAACGCTATGACTCTCTCAAGCCAATGAGAGAATCTAAACTAATCATATAAACGACCTTGCTTCTCCAAGCTAGACTTCCAGGACTATCCTAACGTCTTGAGCCCTATTACCTTCTTGTATTCTATTTACATTTCATATAAAAGAAACTCGTTTTACATACGAGGAGTGGATAAGAAGAGAATGTACCATAGAGATTAAGAGAGGGGAACGACACGCAAGCCGTATTTTAATATCCAAAATAAAATAAAACAAAAGGACTAAGGCCATAATCTTTCACATAAAATAATAACAAACACACTTTTATTATTATTATTATTATTATTATTTACACCTCATAATTAAATAAATTAAATTAAAATTTGACATATGATTCACGTTGAATTAGCGCCGTATTTCGCATCAACACTTGACACGTTTCTGATCACCCTAACCGTTTCGACAAACCCTAATTTTGTCACAACAATATGATCATATCAAACAAGTACTCTGATTGTTTATTCAAATATCATGATCGAATCTAGGATGTTTCACCAGAGTTCACAGGAATCTAGGATGCTTCACCAGAGTTCACAAAATCGGTTTTGAAGCTCTACACATCAATCAATCAATATGAACAAATATCATTTGACTTATTTAAAGGACGATTAAAACTAGTATATCACATATACCGTTGTTACACAGAATTTATCAACACACTTCTGTCGATATGGATAATCAATATATTGATGCTTCACTAGAAGCGGTTTCTGAAGCTATGCTTCACCAGAATCGGTTTTTGAAGCTTCAATCAAATTGAAAAGTCATGCACATAAACGTGATTGATATTATTATTTGCATTTATGATTGATCAATCATGTTCCTGTTGATATGTACAATCGATAAATCGATGCTTGACCAGGAACAATTTTTGAAGCACCAAAACAAATCGAAAAGCCATGCACAAAAACATGATACGATGCCAATTTTAATTCTCTTTGTTATTTAATTTCATTCATATTTAATCAAATTATATTATAAAGCAGTAACAAAGCATTCTGATTCATGGTTTCGTAATTGGCTTTGATACCACTGAAGGAAAATCGATTGCATCAAAGGCAGCGGAATAAAAAATTTCAATTTTCTTTCCTTGGATCATCACAAATTTTACATGAATCAGTGAATTAATGTTAGCTCGAAGTGCAGCAAAAGTGAATCACGATCACAGCTAAGCAAGGAGCAGAGCCTCTACTAGTCCACACGAACGATGCTCCTCCAATTCTCGGTACTAGCCAATCCATCAGATATTTGGGAGAATTAGGGTTTCTAAACGTGTAACCAAGACTTTAGCACGAGGGTTCTATTTATAGAACTCCTAGTGTGCTCTGCAAGTCAGAAGTCACTATTGGACTTATGTAAACCCAATAACGAGTGTAGTCTTTTGCTAACTAATTAGTGTTATTTGCTAAACGCACCCATCACATAAATCTTACTTATATTTCTCTTTCGTTATTTTTTGTCTGACCCCATAGGTTCTAGTCACGTTGGCAATAATATTAAATCTAATATTTAATATTATAAACAATGAGCGATATCTAGCAACACATCATTGCTACCCAAGTGACAAGAATGTCAAGTGATCTGATGAAACATTTTCCTTGATAATATTCATGTGTACAATTGCTACTTTGTCCTCATATCTATATTGATCACAAGGCATAGATATTGTCACCCTTGTATAGATCAATATTTATATTTCTTGATCCCAAAATATATTGAATAACGAATATGTCCAATATCTCATATTTACTTAGTTCGGCATGATCATGCAACTTTACAGTCATATTTCATCAAAAGGCCTAAAGATATATCTCCTGTTATGAGGAGGGACAAATCCCATCTAGGACACTCATGTCCCTCAGCATGATTCATCAAGTACCCATTAGCCAACGTTATGGTTATCCTTTTACAGACAACGTTAGAATGTTAATAAAGCACTTCCACATCTAGGGATCATAGTGGTTTCAGGTCTAAGAGTGATATACACTATTATCACTGTGAGAATATCTTATAACATTTTCATAACATGCTATGTAGTATTCTCACGGTGGGTCAATCCAGTATAAATATTACTCCTAATCATGAGATGTGGTCATCAGTCTACATACATAATAGTCTTGATGCTTTATTATTATCTCAATTCATATTAAAGCTTGACTACGGATACATTTAAGAATAGTGTTCTTTATGCTAATGTAATCTCATGATTAAGTCACACTTAATATACCATTACACGAACTATCTATTCTAGGGATTTTATTAACATTACAACGAATATAATAAAGAGTGTCATATATAATTTAATAATAAAATTTATGATACATAACATAAGTTTAACATAAACTATTACACCAACAATGTCGTCGTCGCATCGATCCCTCTTAAGATATGTATCAATTTCTTCTCGCGATTGACTCGGACTGAGGTGATATCATCATCATTCACTATGCTTGACTAGGATTGTCGGGCTCGAAAGAGCCATTTATCTTGCTACCATTGATTCTAGGCATTTGACGGTACATGAGTTCATTTCTATGTTGATGGTCAGTCCATTCACCACAATGTAGATTTCTGATTAGTTTTATGATTAGATAGAGGCAGATCTACATATGATCTTTTAATTTTTTGTATCATCTGTTTGGGTCGACTTACACTGTAGTGTGGATTCAGTGTGTTAAATTTATGTCCCCCAATTTTTATTATAAATTTTCCCCCTTTTTAACAATATATATGAGCAATTGACAAACGATTAGAGTCTAGTTAGAACACCTATTCCCTTTGATGTCATTAAGGTATTAATTTTGCAAAAAAAAAGATTGCTTTATCTTGTAACATTTGCTCAAGTGTGCAAATTATTAAATCATCTGAAGAAAACTCAAGGAGAAAAGAATGATCATGTGTTGCTTATGATCTATGTAATATTGCACATTGCTTTTGGTACTAACAATCTCATAACTTTTGGTGTCCTTCATCTGCTAACAATTTTGAAGAACATAATAGATTTGGTACTTAGAGTTGTCATTATTTGTCATGAAGTGCATCCGACATGTACATAATGAAGCAATCATCCGATTACCACTTCATCTGGTCCTATTAAATTTGTCTTATTAGTTAAAATGATATCATCTTCTACTACTAGAAGGAAGCCATTTAAGAGGCTTCATTACAAAAATCTTTATGCTAGTTTTTTTTTTCTTTCTTTCTAATGCTAGTTAACAAACTTCAACTTGTATTTTTGCATAGTATTGGAAATTTGAATTTCTATAATGCTTGATAGTATCAAGTTGGATTAGAGAAAGCTACAGTTAAGTCTTGCCGAAGGCTTCTAGTGGTTTGTTTCCTTGAAAAACTTAAGGACGTTTAAGATTGTTTGAGACAAAGTATATTCAAGGTTTGATCGGAAATACCATGTGTGTTTGGATGGAGGATTGTTTTGAGGGAATGTAATGTTTTGAGGGAATTTAAATACTTTGATGTAAATTCCATTGTTTGGATAATAATTTGAAGAATTTTCAAAATGATGGAAATTTATGAAGTATTTTGTTCAAGTTAAATTTAGAGAATTTCAAATGACACCTAAAAGTTAAGAATTTGAAAATTCTTCATTGTTATAATTTTTCAAATTTTGCATTTTGGTCCTCAATTTTTCCAAAATTTTCAATTTGACCCCAATAAATTTATAAAAAATTGCAATTTGGCCCCTCAAATTTATCCAAAAATTATAATTTGACCCCTCAAATTTTTTGAAATTTGCAAATTGACCCCTAATTTTATTTTTCAAATTTGGCCCAAAAAATTTAAAATTTATAGAAGTTCCCAAAAATGATGACAATATTTTTTTTTATTACTTCATCTGAACAATAATATTTAAGAATGAAAGAAATTTAATTGAATCATTTGAATTACCTAGAATTCTAAATTCTTCAAAATTTCTTGATTACCCCATCCAAACACACTCTTAGCTTATTCAAAACAAAGTTGAGGACAACTTTATTTGAAAGAAGGAAAAAACTCGGCATTATACAGTTAGAAGTGCATACTATTTGTGCTTGGAAGAAATTGTGGATAATTCAATAGGCGTGTATATTGAAGTTAAAGGTGATCTCCAAAAGTGAAAATTTTGATTTGGCGAAAATGCCAAGGTTGTCTCCCAACACAGGCAATACTCAAAGATAGAGAAATAAATTTCCAACGGAATGTGTGGCGTGCACTGGAAATTATGAAGATGAAATGCACATTTTATTTTATTGCCCCATGGTCGTAAATGTTTGGAAGACTTACAACTTATGGCAGGTTATATAGAAGGAGATGCAATAAAGTTATATTGTTGAAACTATTTTATTCTAACTTTTCCAGGTAATGTTGACAATGCAACGCAAGAGTATGTTCACGTGATTCATGCTCATTGTCGCATATATGCGGTACAAGCATCACAAATTATAATGGGTGATGAATATGGATTAAGACCAAAAGATTTCAATCATACAAAGATCTACACGAATAGGAAGATGAGTTTTTGAATGCACGGAACTCTTGTTGAGCATAATGTTTTGGACGGTTCTTTGTTGCATATGATTTTTCAATTGAAAGAAAACTGGGCATGGACTTATGTTCGGAAAACATTCACGGAAGACATGAGATCTACATAATTAATTGAGATCTTTAATACTGATTTGAAAAACCATTTGAAGTTTGGATTTAAATTTGGTAATAGTCTTCACCTTATTTCATAGAATGAAACTCTTGATGCAAATCGGAGAGGCAAAGCGTTGTCCCTTGGAAAATCGATTCTTTGGTACATTCAACTGATCATAATTATTATTCCCTTTGAACAAATTGCTTTGGTAATACCATAAAGCAATTTCTAAATTGTGCAGAAAAGAACTTCTTATTTCTAATATGATGTTATCTGTATAATTATTATTTAAATAAGAAATGTGTGATTCCATCACTTCAACACTAAATTATTTTTATTTGTCTTTAATTTTGATTTTATGTTTAATCTATCCTAACTAGCTCTCAGAAAATAAATTCCATTTAGTTTTGTTTTTTAATTAAAAAAACCAGCTTCATATTTATCAATTAGAGCATTCAAGAAACTATAATCCTTCACTAATATTATTCTTTAATCCCCTTCAATAATAAATATTTAGCAGGCCTATGCAATCAACGAATGAGAATTCCAAGTTATGATATTTCATAAGCTCGTATTTTGGTTTATTTATAAAATCATTGCAGGGTAAAATCAAATGAAAATTAAATAACCATAACATTAAATATTAATTCCTTCAAAAGAAAGAAGGTTTTCCTTATAAACTATAAAATCCCAACCAACAGACTCTCCTTTAACCTTGATCTCCTCAGTCCTTTGGGTACTTAAATCATACCAAGCTATCCCATCATCATCATGTTTTTTGAAGAATATAAAGCTCTTTATGCCTACCCCAAAAGGATGCATTCTGCAAGCATCAACAACAAAGAGTTTAATCCACGATTCTTTAACACCGAGTTCACCCAAAATCCATATGTGATAAGATCTTGTCACCACAATATTGGAAATGTAAGCAATAGACCCATTTATCCCTGCCAAGTACGTCTCCAGCCTGAGTCTACATTTCAGAGAAATTAATTCACTTTTTCTAGACCTTTTATAGCCAAAAGAGGGTAAGGTTGTGGCAATGAATATCTCATTGATAAAGTCAAATGACACAATATCATTAGATGGGCCTTCCCAATGGCAAAATTCATTCAAGTTCACTGGATAGTAATCTGCCCAATTAGAATCCATCTCAATGCGATCGATTTTCCTCCAAGAGTTACTTTTGAGGCTATATATCTCCCATAAAGGGTCGTTCATCTTTACTACTTGTCTATCCCAATCAATGTGATCATAATCCTCATCCCACAAATAGCTATCCTTATCAGGTACTTCAACCCAATTACCTTCAAAGTCTAAGGGGTAAGACGCAACCCGGATCAATTTATAGTCATGTCTAACACGATCATAACCAAATGCACAAGGATGTATCTTAAACTCAATGTTGTCATACGGTTGAAAGCTAGGCGGAACAACCTTAAATTCTGTGGTAGCAGGATTCCACAACACAATTTTTGTGTCATGGTAATTGCCTTGGTACAGACAAAGAGTGCCATTAACACTAGCAAAACCTAAAATCCCAATATTTAATTCATCTTCATGAAATGGAGGTGGACAGTCTAATCTCTCCCCATCCTCCAACTTCTCACCAGAAAATGTGCAGCAGGTGTAGGGAAAGGGAATCATTTGTGTCTTTTCCTTTAGGATGAGACGTGTGTTTTCACTGTCCTCGTTGTGTTTGGATATGAAATTGGTGCGAAACATGTTCATAAAATCAGGGCTTTGAAATAAAAGGGAAAATGATTTTTTAACACATGTGAATCGTTTGAGTGATTTGAGAGGCAATTTGGAAAGAATAGACAAAGCAAGGTCGTTAGGAATGTAAGCAGTGCTTACCAGCTTAGATGTTGCAGCAGCCATGAATTGATAAAATATCTATGACGAGTGACAGAGAGATCTCTATGCTTGTTGGATTGGGGTTATTAAATTCAATTCAAATCATTTATACACATTGAAAGATTTCTTTACTTAGTTGATAAGAAATGTTTTTTTGATAAAGAAAAAAAAAACATTTCTTATCAACTAAGTAAAGAAATCTTTTCATGTGTATAAATGTTAAAATCTAAATGAATTTTCTATTTCATAATGTATCATATCTTTTCTAGGATTAATTGTTCAACGGTGATAATGTAAAACTGTTTAACACGTGTATTTTATCTAATCATATTATTATGTCATTTCGAATCACACTAAAAGTTCATATAAATTATTAAATTTATCCTCCTAAATCCTAATTGAATTTCTTAATTTTCATTGACGCAATTATATTTTTAGATTTTTTTTGGGGTCAATTATATTCTTAGTTATTATTTTACTTATTTGACAAGATATTGTAAAAATATTTGATTTTTTATTTTGAAAAAAAATTATTTGATTTTAACTTTATAAATTCATAATATCTTTTCATTTATTTTCTTTACTTTTTGGGAAGATTATTTTTCTTGATTATTAATTACTGTTTGACTTTATTTTTTGAAAGATACATTTTTACTATATTATTTTACTAAAAGTTCACGTTTAAAGTTTGTACCGAAAATATTGATTATAGCAAGATAAAAAGATAAAATAATTGTACCCAAAAAAAAGATAAAGTAATAAAGATATTAATTGAATATAATCAAAATCATTTTAAAATATATATCTATATTATATATAAAGAAAACTATCAGATCAGAGGTTGTGCCCGCAGTTTTATTGACTCCTATGGTAATTCCCACTTCTCATATTCTTGTACTCCAAAAGAAAAATTTTAGTATGCCTCTTGAGAATGTTTCCGATGAGCTAATTGATAATAATCTGGAGGGAAATTATATGCCTGTTTTATCTCCCGTAAAAAATACACATCTTGATATCAGTAGCATTGTGGCGCCGGATAATGCTAAGATTGATCGATCCGGTGCTACAGAAAGAATTAAACTTTATGCAGACTTGGTTGGCAAAGGCAGCAGAGACCGAAACACCATTTATAGAGGTTGTTTCCAAGTCACAGAAAAAAAAAAGAACTTACAGAATTTACAGAGAACTTCACTCAGAACCCGCTCTCGTCCACCATTTAAATGAATTGTTGTTTCATGACACGGTGTGGTTCGGGAGGTTTCATGACACAATGTGGTTCACTTCGTTGCCTTCATCTTTGGGGGAGGATTTTGCTAGGACAGGAATGTGATGCCGAGCTTTTGATTTCCTTAATTACTTTTGTTCTTAGTTTTTTGTATTTATTTCTTTTTCTTTCGAGGGTATTGGCTTAGTCCCCCCTCTTTGTAATTTTTTTTTCCTTTTTTTTTTTAATAATATTTACGTATGGGAAATGCGGTAGAGGATGGGGGAATCTGTTGGGTTCCAACCTAGTTGGGATGCTTCAGATTCTCCTAGATACCCAACCTTTATCTTGGCCTTATCTAAAAAAATATATAAAGAAAACTACCTCTTTCAGCACACTTTTGGGTTGGACTTTTCTTTCCAAAAATACCCTTAATTTTTTATTTTAATTTTAAATACAAATAACAGAGGTAACAATTATTTTAATTCTCTCTCTCTCTCTGGCATTTTCTTTGTCTATCATTATTTCAAACAATTTTGTTGGTTCAAAGAGGAATAATATTAATAAAATAATGGTAATTTATTTATTTTTGTGTCAATTATAGATAAATTTGAGTTCTTAAGACTTCATAGAGCTCAAATTTTGTAAACAATTATTGTTAGATTTTATTTTATTTGCTTTCGTTTCATTAAATATAAGTAAAAAATATTGTGAATTTATTTTACTTATTGATTAAGTTTAATATATTAGTTTTAAAAATATATTTTATTTCTTATTTATATTTGGGCTCCTCGTAAAAATTATGTTAACTTCGTCGCTGCTCGTTACACTACCAACCTGAAAGACTACATCTTGGCGGTCAAAGACGTGGATTTTAGAGGATAGGTGGCACAATGTAAGAAAGATAAGTTGTTAAACGATTAAATATATACTGAGTTATGTGTGTGTGTGTGTGTGTGTGTGTGTATATATATATATATATTTTTGCTAGAAGTCATCCATGAAAGTGTCTTTTAGCAACCCACCACCTTAAGGTGTGATTTCCACGTTTTAGTTATAATTTTGCTAAAAGACACCTTCATAAATATTAGTTGGTGTTTTTTAGCAAATGTTCATAGAATAACTTGTTAAAAGACACCTTCATAAAAGGTGTCTTCTAGCAAAACCCATATATATTATGTTTTAGATATGCTTAAAAATTATAAAATAAAAAAATATAAATATTTTAAATTATAAAGACGCATGGATAGTAATTATAAGGCTATTGAAGTGTCAATTAGTTTTAGGAATCTCCGATATTTTGAAATACAAAAATATGATTAATTTATGACTTACGTTTTGAAATTTTTATTATTTAATTTTGCCGCAACTAGTACAACTTCAATGTTTAAAAATAAAAATTGACAAAAAAATAATAATAATTAAATAACACCTAGAAGAGGGGACGAAAACAAAAAACTTCTAGAGTAGGTCACCTTAACTAAGCTATGAACAGCCATATTTTCCTACAAGAGGGTAGCAAATCAAAAACTTATCGACGTCAGTAGAATAGGTCACCTTAACTAAGCTAAGAACAACCATATTTACTTGAAGAGATGTAAAAACTTTTGATATATTATGTTTAAAAATTAATAAAATTGATTGAGTACATTGATACAATACAAATTCAAAGTCGCTAAAAAATAAAATGATGAAAAATCGATGTTAATAGCATAAAATGGTAGAGTATATATGCCAACAAATATGACTACATTCAAGTCTACGAAATACTATGTCTCAAAGATCAGCAATATTAACGACGACAAAGCAAAAGGATTAGCCATTACCATTTTCTCTATACAAGAAGGTGGTGAATGCTAAAGGATTAGCAATTACCTCCGAAAAGGATTAGCAATTACCTCCGAAAATTGACCCTAAATCACCATTTTCTCCGTACAAGGTGTTGACCGCTAATATTTGAAGAAGAGAAAAGAGATGAATATAATAGGAAAAAGGATTAGCAATTACCCCCTAAAAGGCCACGGTCCGTAAAAACAATTAAAAAATCTTCCAACTGATTTTTTGTTAAGGTTCTTCTTTTCTCCTTTTTCGAGCGAGTGAGTAGTGCTCTGCAATATTTCAATTCATGGCTGCTGCTGCAACAGATGATAATAAGGTTAGTACTGCTCACATAAATGATGACATTGCATTCTCTATTCTCTCCAAATTGCCTATCAAATCCCTCAAACGACTCACATGCGCTAAAAAATCATGGTCTCTTTTATTTCAAAACAATCGTTTCATGATCATGTTGCGGTCTAATTTCATATCCAAACATGATGAAAAGAAAGCCAACACGTGTAACACCCTATTTCTAATAAGCGGTAAAACGCGCGAATACATCAGAAATATTCTAGAAATAGATGTTACGTCTCAAATCATATCAACTAATGTCATGCATATATATAATATTTCAACGGACACAGCGGAATTCAAATCATAAACTTCAACATATACATGTCATGGTCAAATATATTCTCATATGAAAATACTCCAAGTCCGACAAGTGGACAATAACAACAACATAGCAACAGAATCCAAAACAACAAATAGACGCTAAGCCTAATCAGAGCCTAGATACTATGACACTGACACGACAACGGAGAAAGCTCCCGTCGTCCAAACATCCAACAAGCAAACTCACCAAACGTCTAGTCCTGCACAACATCTACCCATCCATACAGACAGATAGGCGGTCGAAACCACTGGGGGTAAGCATTACATTAATCATAATCCACATATAAAAACATGGTATTCAAGAATTTATACATATCACATATACATACCACCCCTCCTAGAATACTAGCATCATATGATTAACATCCCCCATTACTTGCATCTCAAGCTATCACATTATTATCATAGCATAGCATGCATAATCAACCTCTAATCAAGTCATCAATAAAAGCTCATCATTTATCAACATCAATCAATGATCACATCACTTACCTCATTACTCATTTAGCATGCTTAATTCAACAAGTACAATTCATCATTTCAAGTTACAAGCAATCAATCATCATCATCAAAGAAATCACCACATCTTATGTATATACATATACAATTCTCACCTCATCATTATCATCCAACCAATTATCATCAAATAGATTCACCAAGTGTATAAGCACAACAAGTAAGACATGCAATTAGAGCATTTATTTCACAACCATCAACAAAATCCACCAATATACATATACACCAATCCACATAATCACAACATTCACCAAATTTCACCAATACACAAAATCATCAAGTCACATATTCAATTATGTCACAACTCATCAACCATTCAATTCCAAATATCACAAGTATGTATTCATCAAGCACACTTATCATCAACATTCACCATTCACATGCAACAACAAGATAACATTTCAATATGCAATGCGCCTATACTCGACACATATATGCATGTGGTACCAGATCAACAACAATGGATGCAACAAAAACATCCAAGTAAGAGTACACCTCCTCTTACTATGTAAAAGTACACCTCCTTTTACATTTCAACAACTCAACAACATTGCATTATCAAGAATCATGCCCATACATTCAACAATCACAACTCACATAAGATTCATCAACATACATCAACATCATCAACATAATCATCATCATATTCATCAACAACCAACAACATCATCCTCATCTTAATTATCAACATACATCAACATCGGCTCGCAATTCATTTCCATTTACATCACATAAACCAAGTAAAACGGAATAACACAACAAGTTATGATAAACGTCATGTTCATCCCTCCACAATCATTCAAATACAATCATTTAGTCATATGAGATCATTCACAAAAGATTCATAAGACTTTAGTTCATCAAGATTCATTTCTACTAAGTTCGTCTCTAAAAATCACCGTTTTAAAAATATTAGAAGTTATGAATCAAAACCAACTCTACAAGCTCAATTGCCTATGTCATGTATCCTCACAAGTCCCTTATAAGTGCAGTAGAGGAGACATAAGCATTTCATCGGCTAAGTACGAGGAATTCACAAAAATCACAAAGTTCGTCTTCATTATCAATTTCCAAAGAATTTTCCAATTTCTAAGTAAAAACAAGTGGGTTCACTACATCACAGTTTAACCACATTTATTGCACTCTTAAAATCAAGTTTCCAAAGGTTAAAAACATTCCTCAAGGATTGGGTCGACTTGGAACTAGTTATGCGGGACTTTCCACAAAACGTTTCAAGAGTAATTTCCCCATAACTTGCAAACCAAAAATCGTGTTCAAGTCAAACCAACGCCCTTAGAAAGATAAAAATACTCTCTACAAGTTTCATGTTTGCACCAAGAACCAGTTCAAAACAAAAACGAGTGAAAAGACACGAAAACGCAAAAACAGGGAACACTGTCCTGTGACAACTCGCCACTGCGAGTAGGGCTACTCGCCACTACGAGTTAGCAGTTACTCGCTGCTGCGAGTAAGCTTGCTCGCAGCAGCGAGTTATGACAGTTCAGTCTCGGGAAAAACCTCATTTTCACCCCAAAACTCCAATTTTGACTCCCCAAAGCTCAAATTTGATCCCAAAGTTCGTTTAAACATTTCTAAACATGAAAAGACACTCAATTCCATATAAAATTTGCCCCAAAACATCCTCTTGACAAAAATCATCATTTGACCCATTTTTCATCAAACATTCAAAAACAACACAAATTCATAGTAAACTCTCCAATTATGATTACCCAATGTTTTAATCATCAACAACAACATCTCACAACAACAACATCAACTAAACATCATGAATTCATCAACAATTCATCACAACAACACTTCATATCTTCAATTTTTGATTAAAACACAAAGCATACATATGTACATGATTTAAGCTCTCAAATTCATCATCAACAACTCAATTAACATTCAATTTGCATACCCAAACATGACATCCTAACATAAGTACGAATTTCACACTTAATTGCACAAATAATCAATTATTCAAATAAGCACTTATGTAAGAAGTTAGGGTAGAAGCCACAACTAAGTGATTATGAGTAAAGACTAACCCCCTTACCTCTAACACCAAGAACCTCTAATTCAAGCTTCAATTTTGCTCCTAGATGGTGAATCTCCCTCTTGCCTCTAACCCTTGTTCTTGCTCTTCTCTCTAGCTTCTATCTCTTCTCTCCTCAAATGAAATGAAATGTGAAATGTTTGTAAAACCTAATTCCACCAACAACTAGAGTGTGTATATATATGCTCTACTCAATTAGGCTTATCTCACAACCCTTAATGGGCCTAACCCATTTCTATTCTAACACCCAAAATGTCACTACTCACTTAATGGTAAATTATAACACTAACGGTCACTTAACGGTAATTAAAATAATTACTACACCCTCTCTAGTAACTTGGTAAAATAATACTCTTACTAAGCACTAAAATAATTCTCATCCAAAATTACAAAATTACCCCTACTCTCAAAATGACCAAAATGCCCCTAAGTCCAAAATGACTAAAATACCCTTCTAACACCGAATTCTACAAATCCCAATCCAAAATACACACAAAGGCAATTAATCACATAAGAGCACACATAACACGCGTAATTAAATAATAAAATAAATCTAGCGAAAAACGGGCTGTTACAACTCTCCCCCACTAAAAAGAATTTTCGCCCTCGAAAAATACCTGAAGAAAACAACTCTGGATACGCAACCCTCATCCTACTCTCCGATTCGCAAGTGGCACTCTCACCGGTCGGTCCAACCCAAATCACTTTAACCAAAACGACCTCCTTGCCACGCAAACGCTTCACTTCACGATCCTCAATTCTAACTGGCCAAGTCTCAACGGTCAAATTATCCCTTACTTCCAAATCATCCACTTGAATCACATGGGACGCATCATACACATACTTCCTCAACTGAGACACATGAAACACATCGTGAAGATTCGACAAAGATGGCGGTAACGCAATCCGATACGCTACAACCCCAACTTTTTCAACAATCTCAAAAGGTCCAACAAAACGAGGAGTCAACTTCCGACACTTCAAAGCACGTCCCATACCAGTTACAGGATTCACTCTCAAAAACACATGATCACCAACCTGAAACTCGATGTCTTTCCTCCTCTTATCGTGATAACTCTTCTGCCTACTCTGAGACGCTCTCATCTTCTCTTGAATCATCTTAACCTTCTCGGTCGTCTCTTGCACAACTTCCGGTCCTAACAAAGCACTTTCTCCTGACTCATACCAACACAAAGGAGTTCTACACCTTCGACCATACAAAGCCTCAAACGGTGCCATTCCGATACTAGAATGAAAACTGTTGTTGTAGGTAAACTCAATCAACGGTAAACATTCAATCCAACTGACACCTTGCTCCAACACACAAGCTCTCAACAAATCTTCCAAACTCTGAATAGTCATCTCCGTCTGACCATCAGTCTGGGGATGATACGCAGAACTCAACCTCAACTTAGTTCCTAAAGCATCTTGCAAACTCTCCCAAAACTTAGAAGTAAACCTCGGATCCCGATCCGACACAATACTAGAAGGAACACCATGCAATCTAACAATCTGCTCAATGTAGATCTCAGCCAACTTAGCCACAGACATACCGGTCTTAATAGGAACAAAATGTGCCGACTTTGTCAACCGATCAACGATCACCCAAATAGAATCAAAACCCTTAGCAGTCTTCAGCAACGCTCCAACGAAGTCCATTGATATACTATCTCACTTCCACTCTGGCACAAACAATGGTTGCATCAAACCTGACGGCTTCTGATGTTCAATCTTAGACTTCTGACAAACCAAACAAGCATACACAAACTCTGCAACATCCTTCTTCATTCCAGGCCACCAAAACAACCTCTTCAAATCCTGATACATCTTAGTCGCTCCGGGATGAATACTCAAACTACTTCTGTGACCTTCTTCCAAAATCTGCCTCTTAAGTTCAAGAACACTTGGCACACAAACACGATCACGAAACATCAAAACACCGTTCTCATCCAACCTGAAATCTCCACCCTTACCTTGGTTAACCAACACCACACAATCAACAAGTTCCAAATCTTCCTTCTGACCATTATTAATCTCCTCCAGAATATTACTTGTCAACTTCAACATTCCCAACCTCACACCATCCGGTGTCAATTCACTAACCAAACTCAAATCTCAAAACTGTTCAATCAACTCTAACTCTTTCACCATCAAAGCAGACATATGCAACAACTTCCAACTCAAAGCATCAGCAACAACATTGGCCTTTCCAGGATGATAACTCAACTGGAAATCAAAATCCTTAAGATATTCCAACCATCTCCTCTGCCTCATATTCAACTCCTTCTGGTCAAACAAATACTTCAAACTCTTATGATCACTGAAAACCTCAAAATTAGAACCATACAGATAATGCCTCCAAATCTTCAACACATACACAACGGCCGCTAATTCCAAATCATGAGTCGGATAGTTCTTCTCATGCACTTTCAACTGCCTCGAAGCATAAGCCACAACCTGACGATTCTGCATAAGCACACCACCAAGACCCATCATAGAAGCATCACAATACACCACAAACGATCCTCGTTCTGAACGCAGTCTTGGATATATCTTCCGCTTTTACTCTAATCTGATGATATCCTGACCTCAAGTCAATCTTACTGAACACTTCTGCACCAACCAACTGATCCATCAAATCGTCAATTCTCAGAAGCGGATATCGATTCTTGATTGTCCCCTTGTTCAATTGCCGATAATCCACACACAACCTCATGCTTCCATCTTTCTTCTTAACCAACAACACAGGAGCTCCCCATGGCGAAACGCTTGGCCTGATAAACTATTTCTCAAGCAACTCTTCCAACTGCTTCTTCAACTCACCCAACTCTAATGCAGACATTCGATACGGCGCAATCGAAATAGGACTCATTCCAGGTACCAAATCAATTGCAAACTCAACTTCCCTCTTCGGCGGTAACTCGGTAATGTCGTCCGGAAAAACTTCTGGAAACTCTTGCACTACCGGCAAGTCACCAACTCCTTTCTCACTTCTTTGCTTCAAGGAAGCAAACATCATGAATACACTAGCTTCACCATCCAAGGACTTCTTCACTTGCTCCGCGGTCAAGAACTTACCACCTTCCTCAGCTACTGGCTTAGAAAACGTTACACTCTTGGTCAAACAATTAATGTTAACACCAAAAGTCAACATCCAATCCATACCAAAAATAACTTCCATATGCTTCAACGGAAGACACCAAGATCCAACTCAAAATCAGTAGGAACCTTAACACAAATCACAAACAACTGAGCCTCTGCAGCCAAAGATACCTCCCTTGCCAGACCCAACAAACCTAAAGCAACCTGCTACTCCCCCACTACGCTCAAACCCACCTAAAAGAACGGAACAACACAACAAGTACCGACAGTACTTCCGTACATGTCGCATACAACAGGAAATTCAACGGGTTTTGGTCAGGACAAGACCAACCAGGCTCTGATACCAACTTGTAACACCCTATTTCTAATAAGCGGTAAAACGCACGAATAAATCAGAAATATTCTAGAAATAGATGTTACGTCTCAAATCATATCAACTAATGTCATGCATATATATAATATTTCAACGGACACAGCGGAATTCAAATCATAAACTTCAACATATACATGCCATGGTCAAATATATCCTCATATGAAAGTACTCCAAGTCCGACAAGTGGACAATAATAACAACATAGCAACAGAATCCAAAACAACAAATAGACGCTAAGCCTAATCAGAGCCTAGATACTATGACATTGACACGACAACGGAGAAACCTCCCGTCGTCCAAACATCCAACAAGCAAACTCACCAAACGTCTAGTCCTGCACAACGTCTACCCATCCATACAGACAGGTAGGCGGTCGAAACCACTGGGGGTAAGCATTACATTAATCATAATCCACATATAAAAACATGGTATTCAAGACTTTATACATATCACATATACATACCACCCCTCCTAGAATACTAGCATCATATGATTAACATCCTCCATTACTTGCATCTCAAGCTATCACATTATTATCATAGCATAGCATGCATAATCAACCTCTAATCAAGTCATCAATAAAAGCTCATCATTTATCAACATCAATCAATGATCACATCACTTACCTCATTACTCATTTAGCATGCTTAATTCAACAAGTACAATTCATCATTTCAAGTTACAAGCAATCAATCATCATCATCAAAGAAATCACCACATCTTATGTATATACATATACAATTCTCACCTCATCATTATCATCCAACCAATTATCATCAAATAGATTCACCAAGTGTATAAGCACAACAAGTAAGACATGCAATTAGAGCATTTATTTCACAGCCATCAACAAAATCCACCAATATACATATACACCAATCCACATAATCACAACATTCACCAAATTTCACCAATACACAAAATCATCAAGTCACATATTCAATTATGTCACAACTCATCAACCATTCAATTCCAAATATCACAAGTATGTATTCATCAAACACACTTATCATCAACATTCACCATTCACATGCAACAACAAGATAACATTTCAATATGCAATGCGCCTATACTCGACACATATATGCATGTGGTACCAGATCAACAACAATGGATGCAACAAAAACATCCAAGTAAGAGTACACCTCCTCTTACTATGTAAAAGTACACCTCCTTTTACATTTCAACAACAACAACATCATATGATGCATGGACATATAGCAATGACTCGATAATGCACAACTCCAACATAACAACTATCAAAACAATGTAAAAGTACACCTCCTTTTACATTTCAACAACTCAACAACATTGCATTATCAAGAATCATGCCCATACATTCAACAATCACAACTCACATAAGATTCATCAACATACATCAACATCATCAACATAATCACCATCATATTCATCAACAACCAACAACATCATCCTCATCTTAATTATCAACATACATCAACATCGGCTCGCAATTCATTTCCATTTACATCACATAAACCAAGTAAAACAAAATAACACAACAAGTTATGATAAACATCATGTTCATCCCTCCACAATCATTCAAATACAATCATTTAGTCATATGAGATCATTCACAAAAGATTCATAAGACTTTAGTTCATCAAGATTCATTTCTACTAAGTTCGTCTCCAAAAATCACCGTTTTAAAAATATTAGAAGTTATGAATCAAAACCAACTCTACAAGCTCAATTGCATATGCCATCCTCACAAGTCCCTTATAAGTGCAGTAGAGGACACATAAGCATTTCATCGGCTAAGTACGAGGAATTCACAAAAATCACAAAGTTCGTCTCCATTATCAATTTCCAAAGAATTTTCCAATTTCTAAGTAAAAACAAGTGGGTTCACTACATCACAGTTTAACCACATTTATTGCACTCTTAAAATCAAGTTTCCAAAGGTTAAAAACATTCCTCAAGAATTGGCTCGACTTGGAACTAGTTATGCGGGACTTTCCATAAAACGTTTCAAGAGTAATTTCCCCATAACTTGCAAACCAAAAATCGTGTTCAAGTCAAACCAACGCCCTTAGAAAGATAAAAATACTCTCTACAAGTTTCATGTTTGCACCAAAAACCAGTTCAAAACAAAAACGAGTGAAAAGACACGAAAACGCATAAACAGGGAACACTGTCCTGTGACAACTCGCCACTGCGAGTAGGGCTACTCACCACTGCGAGTTAGCAGTTACTCGATGCTGTGAGTAAGCTTGCTCGCAGCTGCGAGTTATGACAGTTCAGTCTCGGGAAAAACCTCATTTTCACCCCAAAACTCCAATTTTGACTCCCCAAAGCTCATATTTGATCCCAAAGTTCGTTTAAACATTTCTAAACATGAAAAGACACTCAATTCCATATAAAATTTGCCCCAAAACATCCTCTTGACAAAAATCATCATTTGACCCATTTTTCATCAAACATTCAAAAACAACACAAAGTCATAGTAAACTCTCCAATTATGATTACCCAATGTTTTAATCATCAACAACAACATCTCACAACAACAACAACAACTAAACATCATGAATTCATCAACAATTCATCACAACAACACTTCATATCATCAATTTTTGATTAAAACACAAAGCATACATATGTACATGATTTAAGCTCTCAAATTCATCATCAACAACTCAATTAACATTCAATTTGCATACCCAAACATGACATCCTAACATAAGTACGAATTTCACACTTAATTGCACAAATAATCAATTATTCAAATAAGCACTTATGTAAGAAGTTAGGGTAGAAGCCACAACTAAGTGATTATGAGTAAAGACTAACCCCCTTACCTCTAACACCAAGAACCTCTAATTCAAGCTTCAATTTTGCTCCTAGATGGTGAATCTCCCTCTTGCCTCTAACCCTTGTTCTTGCTCTTCTCTCTAGCTTCTATCTCTTCTCTCCTCAAATGAAATGAAATGTGAAATGTTTGTAAAACCTAATTCCACCAACAACTAGAGTGTATATATATATGCTCTACTCAATTGGGCTTATCTCACAACCCTTAATGGGCCTAACCCATTTCTATTCTAACACCCAAAATGTCACTACTCACTTAATGGTAATTAAAATAATTACTACACCCTCTCTAGTAACTTGGTAAAATAATACTCTTACTAAGCACTAAAATAATTCTCATCCAAAATTACAAAATTACCCCTACTCTTAAAATGACCAAAATGCCCCTAAGTCCAAAATGACTAAAATACCCTTCTAACACCGAATTCTACAAATCCCAATCCAAAATACACACAGAGGCAATTAATCACATAAGAGCACACATAACACGCGTAATTAAATAATAAAATAAATCTAGCGAAAAACGGGCTGTTACAACTCTCCCCTGTAACAGCCCGATTTTCGCTAGTTTTATTTTATTATTTATTTATGTGTGTTGTGTGTGTTATTATGTGATTATTTGCATCTGTGTGTATTTTTGGTTGGGAATTGTAGAATTCGGTGTAGAAGGGTATTTTAGTCATTTTGGACTTAGGGGTAATTTTGTAATTTGGTTGAGGATTATTTTTAGTGCTTAGTAAGAGTATTATTTTACCAAGTTACTAGAGAGGGGGTAGTAATTATTTTATTTACCGGTAAGTGACCGTTAGTGTTGTAATTTACTATTAAGTGAGTAGTGACATCTTGGGGTGTTAGAATAGAAATGGGTTAGACCCATTAAGGTTGAGAAATAAGCCCAATTGAATAGAGCACATATATAAACTCTAGTTGTTGGTGAAAATTAGGTTTTCACAACATTTCACATTTCATTTCATTTGGGGAAGAGAAGAGATAGAAGCTAGAGAGAAGAGCAAGAACAAATGTTAGAGGCAAGAGGGAGATTCACCATCTAGGAGCAAAATTGAAGCTTGAATTAGAGATTCTTGGTGTTAGAGGTAAGGGGGTTAGTCTTTACTCATAATCACTTAGTTGTAGCTTCTACCCTAACTTCTTACATAAGTGCTTATTTGAATAATTGATTATTTGTGCAATTAAGTGTGAAATTCGTACTTATGTTAGGATGTCATGTTTGGGTATGCAAATTGAATGTTAATTGAGTTGTTGATGATGAATTTGAGAGCTTAAATCATGTACATATGTATGCTTTGTGTTTTAATCAAAAATTGATGATATGAAGTGTTGTTGTGATGAATTGTTGATGAATTCATGATGTTTAATTGTTGTTGTTGTTGGAAGATGTTGTTGTTGATGATTAAAACATTGGGTAATCATAGTTGGAGAGTTTACTATGACTTTGTGTTGTTTTTGAATGTTTTGATGAAAAATGGGTCAAATGATGATTTTTGTTAAAAGGATGTTGTAATGCAAATTTTATATGGATTTGAGTGTCTTTTCATGTTTAGAAATGTTTAAACAAACCTTGGGATCAAATTTGAGCTTTGGGAAGTCAAAATTGGGGTTTTGGGGTGAAAAAGTGAGTTTTTCTCGTAACAGGACTGTCCCAACTCGCCACAGCGAGTGGGAGGCGAGTTGGAGGCGAGCAGGAGGTGCTTTCGGTGAGTTTACTCGCCTCGCGAGTAGATTTACTCGCCACGGCGAACTGCACAGTGGCAGCATCCCCTGTTTCGCGTTCTTGCGTCTTTTTCCCTCGTTTCTGTTTTGAATTGGCTTTCGGTGTAAACATGAAAGTTGTAGATAATTTTGTCAGCTTTCCAGAGGCTTTGGTTTGACTTGAAAATGATTTTTGGTTTTTTAGTTATGATGAAAATACTCCAAGGTGGTCTTGGTGAAATTTTACAAAAATTCCGCATAACTACTCTTAAGTCGACCCAAACCCTTTGGATTGTTTCCAAACTTCAAACTTATGTTTTATGAGTTCAATTAAGGTGTTTAATGGTATTTAAACTATGATGTGGTGGATCTAACTTGTTGTGATTTGAAAATGGAAATTTTTGTGAAAAGTGATAAAGTGAGACGAACTTTGAGTTTTTCTTGAATTCGTCGTTTTTGGCCGATGAAATGCTTATGTATCCTCTACTGCACCTATAAGTGACTTGTGAGAATACATGGCATAGGCAATTGAGCTTGTAGAATTGGTTTTGGTTCATAACCTCTAGTATTTTTAAATGGTGACTTTAGGAGACGAACTTGGTAGAAAATGACTCTTTTGAACTAAAGTCTTACGAATCTTTTGTGAATGGTCTCATATGACTAAATGAGTGTATTTGAATGATTGTGGAGGGATGAACGTGATGTTTATCATAACTCGTTGTGTTATTCCACTTTACTTGGTTTATGTGATGTAAATGGAAATGAATTGTGAGCCGATGTTGATGTATGTTGATAATTAAGATGAGGATGATGTTGTTGGTTGTTGATGAATATGATGATGATTATGTTGATGATGCTGATGTATGTTGATGACTCTTATTTGATTGTGATTGTTGAATGTGTGGACACGTATACTTGATAATGCAGTTGTTGTTGAGGTAGTCAATGTAATTGGAGGTGTACTTTTACATTGTCGTTGTTATGTTGAAGTTGTGCATTATCGGGTCGTTGTTGTATGTCCATGCATCATGATCATGTTGAGTCATATGTTGAAATGTAAAAGGAGGTGTACTTTTACATAGTTGTTGTAAGAGGAGGTGTACTCTTACATAGATGTTTTGGTGGCATTTGTTGTTGTTGATCTGGTACCACATGCATATATGTGTCGAGTTAGGCGCATTGCATATTGAAATGTTATCTTGTTGATGCATGTGAGTGGTTATTGTTGATGATAAGTGTGTTTGATGAATACATACTCGTGACATTTGGAATTTAATGGTTGATGAGTTGTGACATAATTGAATATGTGACTTGATGAATTTGTGTATTGGTGAAATTTGGTTAATGTTGTGATCTAGGTGGATTGGTGTATATGTACATTGGTGGACCTTGTTGATGGTTGTAAATAATTGAACTATGTTCTAATTGCATGTCTTACTTGTTTGTGCTTATACACTTGGTGAATCTACTTGATGATAATTAATTTGATGATAATGATGAGATGAGAATTGTATACGTATATATATATATATATATATATATATATATATATATATATGATGTGGAGATCTCTTTGTTGATGATGATTTACTTGCTTATAACTTTGAATATGTCTGATATGCTATGATAGCTTGAGGTGCAAGTAATGGGGGATATTAATCATGTGATGCTAGTATTCTAGGAGGGATGGTTATGTATGTGTGATATGTATGAATCCTTGAATGCTATGTTTTCGTATGGATTATGATTAATGTAATACTTACCCCCAGTGGTTTCGACCGCCTACCTGTCTGTATGGATGGGTAGACGTTGTGCAAGACTAGACGCTTGGTGAGTTTGCTTGTTGGATGTTTGGACGACGGGAGCTTTCTCCGTTGTCGTGTCAGTGTCGTAGTATCTAGGCTCTGATTAGGTTTAGCGTCTGTTGTTGTTTTGGATTCTGTTGCTATGTTGTTGCTATTGTCCACTTGTCGGACTTGAAGTATTTTCATATGAGGATTTATTTGACCATGGCATGTATATGTTGAAGTTTATGATTTGAATTCCGCTGTGACCGTTGAAATATTATATATATGCATGACATTAATTGGTTTTATTTTGAGACGTAGCATCTATTTCTAGAATATTTCTGATGTATTCGCGCGTTTTACCGCTTAATAGAAATAGGGTGTTACATCCCCCACTAAAAAGAATTTTCGCCCTCGAAAAATACCTGAAGAAAACAACTCTGGATACGCAACCCTCATCCTACTCTCCGATTCCCAAGTGGCACTCTCACCGGTCGGTCCAACCCAAATCACTTTAACCAAAACGACATCCTTGCCACGCAAATGCTTCACTTCACGATCCTCAATTCTGACTGGCCAAGTCTCAACGGTCAAATTATCCCTTACTTCCAAATCATCCACTTGAATCACATGGGACGCATCATACACATACTTCCTCAACTGAGACACATGAAACACATCGTGAAGATTCGACAAAGATGGCGGTAACGCAATCCGATACGCTACAACCCCAACCTTTTCAACAATCTCAAAAGGTCCAACAAAACGAGGAGTCAACTTCCGACACTTCAAAGCACGTCCCACACCAGTTACAGGATTCACTCTCAAAAACACATGATCACCAACCTGAAACTCGATGTCTTTCCTCCTCTTATCGTGATAACTCTTCTGCCTAGTCTGAGACGCTCTCATCTTCTCTTGAATCATCTTAACCTTCTTGGTCGTCTCTTGCACAACTTCCGGTCCTAACAAAGCACTTTCTCCTGACTCATACCAACACAAAGGAGTTCTACACCTTCGACCATACAAAGCCTCAAACGGTGCCATTCCGATACTAGAATGAAAACTGTTGTTGTAGGTAAACTCAATCAACGGTAAACATTCAATCCAACTGACACCTTGCTCCAACACACAAGCTCTCAACAAATCTTCCAAACTCTGAATAGTCCTCTCCGTCTGACCATCAGTCTGGGGATGATACGCAGAACTCAACCTCAACTTAGTTCCCAAAGCATCTTGCAAACTCTCCCAAAACTTAGAAGTAAACCTCGGATCCCGATCCGACACAATACTAGAAGGAACACCATGCAATCTAACAATCTGCTCAATGTAGATCTCAGCCAACTTAGCCACAGACATTGTAACACCCCGTTTTCCCAACTTTAAAATTTCAATTAAAATCAGAGTATTTTGATCACAAACGGAATGTCACATACTTCATTTAAATCATAAAATAGATAATAATAATTATCCTTCAAATTCAGCATCGTGAAAATCTTAAAACTGTTGCAGCGGAAAATAGTTCAACATTTAAAAGTCTTGGCACGCAGGCCTTATTGGAAAATCTCATAAATTAGTTCATAAAAGAGACACGTAAGGAATAGAAGTAAAAGCAAGCCCCCATCCCGTTACGTATCAGAGCACCTAGACACCAAGTGAGGAGTCCACTCACGAACACCTCTAATCTTTATTACCTGCACATTACCCACGGTCGAGGCAACATATACGCAGAAGGGGTGAGATTTCATAATCAATACATTAAGCATATGATCCAATAAAATGCATTTAACAAGTTAAACATTAATAACATCTCAACAATTAACACTTAGCATATTTTTCATTTCATAACAAATACAATCATCAAATACTATTACTAATTTTCATCTCAAATCATAATCAACTTAACACTCAACTTGACGACACAACTCATCTTTGATCATGCAACTCTATCAACTCAACAACAGCTTAACAACTTAGACCATCATGAAACTTCTTGATATGCAAATGCATGTGGTACCAATCAACTACAAAAATGAGCATAATAGGCTCTTCAACGTGTGAGCACAAAGGCTGCCGGGCCTAAAGCCCCCAACTTTAATGAGCACAAAGGCTGCCGGGCCTAAAGCCCCCAACTTTAATGAGTATGCAATGAACTCAAACTTCGAACAACTTAGACAACAACATGAACGACTCATACGACTCATAATCATGGACAACTCCTTAGATCTTTACAACTTAGACCGACTCTTGCAACTTTTATGACATTCAGGTCAGTCAATAGGAAATAGCAACGTAGGCAGCACATAAACAGTTCTAAAATATCACATCAACATTAAAGAGTGGATCGCATCAATATAAACATCATAAATAATCCAAATAGTACATATATAACAATGTCACATTAATATTAATCTCAGTCATCTTAATTAAGCTTCTTGGACAGTTTACAACTTCTTAACAACTTACATTTCCAACTCAAGGGTCATCTCAAGACTTTACGTGCGAAAAATCGCAAGAAACAATTTTGGGCAGAATGGGGTAACTGGTCGCCGTGGCGAGTAGGCTTGCTTGCAGTGGCGAGTTGCCTTGCTCATGAGGCGAGCTAACTTGCTCGCAACGGCGACCAAAACATAGCTCCTGGACCTCCTTTTCTCTCGCTGCTCTCGGTGGCGAGTGATTCAGCTCGCGAGGCGAGCGACGGTTCTGCAGTAATCGGACAGATTTTAGAAATTCTCAATTTTTCATCTAATCTCTTTATTCTAACCACTAAACAACCTCTAATAACCATCTTATGAATCATCTAAGGTCTATACATCATTTCTACATCAATCTAACATCTGTTCATGATTCAATCATCAAAATTAATCTTAAACCTAATTCCCAATTCTCACCAAAACTTAACCTAATCATGCTAAATTCATTCTAAAGAATTATACCCTTAATAATATTGAAAATTAGTCTCACCCTTACCTGGTAATAGCAGAATCGCAGCCCTCCCTTGGTTCTTCTCTCTTTCTGACTTTTCTCCCTTTTTTCTCCAAAAACGTTTCACGCACCTGTAAACTAATTCTCACAACCTAAACCTTCTATTTATAATACTTGTATTACTCTTCTCACCACATAACTTACTCACCTCACAACACAACCCCATTTTTAATATTTTTATTTTATTTCTCATATCTTATTTTATTTAATAATAAAATAAGTCACATCAACATAACAACTTCACAACATCATATAATTCACACATCTCAATCACTTAAGTCATAAATCATATAAGCATATATTTATAAATATACTCTAAACTTCATCGAATTAATTAAATAATTAAGACGGGCGTTACAACTCTCCCCAACTTATAGAATTTTCGTCCTCGAAAATTTACCTCAAGCCAACAACTCTGGATAAGACTCCATCATCTTACTCTCTAGCTCCCATGTCAAGCTTTCACCAGTTGTTCCACTCCAAACAACTCTCACTAGAGGTATCTCCTTGCCTCTCAACGTCTTCATCTTGCGATCATCAATCCTCAAGGATAAGGTCTCTACTGTAAGGTTATCTTTAACTTGCACGTCATCACTCTGAATAACATGAGACGGGTCTGGAACATACTTCCTCAGCTGCGACACATGAAACACATCGTGCAAATTCGATAAATGTGGTGGTAAGCCAACTCTATAAGCCACTGTGCCAATTCTCTCAGATATCTGATAAGGACCAATAAACTTTGGAGTCAACTTCTTTGACTTCAATGCACGACCAACACCGGTCGTTGGAGTAACTCTCAAGAACACATGGTCTCCCTCTTGAAACTCAAGGTCTTTCTTCCGCTTATCATGGTAACTCTTCTGTCGACTCTGCGACGCTTTCATCTTCTCTTGAATCATTTTCACCTTCTCAGTAGTCTGTTGAACAATTTCTGGTCCTAAAACCACAGTTTCACCTGTCTCAAACCAACACAATGGAGTCCTACACCCCCGACCATACAAAGCCTCGAAAGGTGCCATCCCAGTACTTGAATGATAGCTGTTATTATAAGTGAACTCTATCAACGGAAGATGACTATCCCAAGTTCCACCTTGCTCAAGTACACATACTCTCAACAAATCTTCGAGTGACTGAATCGTTCTTTCCGACTGACCATCTGTTTGGGGATGGTAAGCCGAACTCAATCTCAACTTAGAGCCTAAAGCTTCTTGCAAACTCTTCCAAAATCTCGAAGTGAATCTTGGATCTCTATCTGACACAATGCTCGAAGGAACACCATGAAACTTCACAATGTCTCGAATATAAATTTCCGCCAACTGAGCTATAGGAAAACTAATATTGATCGGAATGAAGTGTGCCGACTTCGTCAATCTATCAACAATCACCCAAATGACGTCATTCCCTTTAGGAGTATTCGGCAAACTCGTCACAAAATCCATGGATATACTATCCCATTTCCACTCTGGTACATCTAACGGTGTCATCAATCCAGCAGGTTTCTGATGCTCTACCTTCGACTTCTGACAAATCAGACAAGAGTACACAAATTGTGCTACATCGCGTTTCAATCCAGACCACCAAAACAACTTCTTCAAGTCATGATACATCTTTGTAGCTCCCGGATGAATACTTAAGCTACTCCTATGACTCTCTTCAAGAATCATCTTCTTTATCTCATCATTGTCTGGAATACAAATCCTACCTCGAAACCTCAACACACCTTGGTCATCTACCTTGAAGTCACTATCTTCAGTTTGGTTACTAGCAACCAACAAGTCCACAAACTTAACATCAGCTTTCTGCGCATCTTTAATATCTTTTAAGAAATCATTATCAATTCTCAGCATTCCTAGCTTAACGCTTCGAGACGACATTTCACAAACTAAGCTCATATCTCTAAACTGTTCAAGCAATTCAAATTCCTTCACCATCATAGCAGACATATGTAAACTCTTCCTACTTAAGGCATCCGCAACAACATGGGCTTTACCCGGATGGTAATTCAAACTAAAGTCATAATCTTTCAACAATTCGAGCCACCTTCGCTGTCTCATATTCAATTCCTTCTGATCAAACAAATACTTCAAGCTCTTGTGATCACTAAACACCTCAAATCTCGAACCATACAAGTAATGTCTCCAAATCTTAAGCACAAATACAACTGCAGCTAATTCAAGATCATGAGTAAGGTAATTTCGTTCATGAATTCTCAACTGTCTTGATGCATAAGCAACCACTATACCATCTTGCATAAGCACACCGCCTAAGCCCAACTTGGACGCATCACAATACACCGCAAAAGGTTCATCGGGTTTTGGCAAAATCAAAACTGGAGCTGTCGTCAAACGCTTCTTCAATTCATTAAAATTGTTCTCACAATGAACATCCCACACAAAGGTTCTACCTTTACACGTCAACTGTGTTAACGGAAGTGCTAACTTAGAAAATCCTTCTATAAATCTTCGGTAGTATCCTGCCAAACCCAAAAAGCTTCTAATCTCTGTAACTGACTTAGGAGTCTCCTATTGTGATACTACTTCAACTTTAGATGGATCGACTGCAATACCACTACCAGAAATAACATGGCCCAGAAAACTTACCTCATTCAACCAGAATTCACACTTAGACAATTTAGCATACAACTTCTTCTCTTTCAGCACTTGCAAAACAATCTTCTAATGTTCTGCATGTTCTTCTTCTGTCTTGGAGTAAATCAAAATAGCATCAATGAATACAACCACGAAGCGATCCAAAAATGCATGAAAAATGCGATTCATATACTCCATAAACACGCCAGGCGCATTACTCACACCAAAAGGCATCACCTTATATTCATAATGTCCATATCGCGTCCTAAAGGCCGTCTTCTGCATATCTTCATCTTTTACTTTAATCTGATGATAACCCGACCTCAAATCAATCTTCCTGAACACACGCGCACCCACCAGCTGGTCCATCAAATCATCAATTCTAGGAAGTGGATATCTATTCTTTATAGTTACTTTATTCAGTTGTCGATAATCAATGCACAACCTCATACTTCCATCTTTCATCTTAACCAACAATACTGGCGCTTCCCACGGTGAAACACTCAGTCTTATGAACTTCTTTTCTAGCAAATCTTCCAACTGTTTCTTTAACTCAGCCAACTCAGAAGCTGACAGACAGTAACGTTTCATAGACACAGGCTTCGTTCCCGGAACAAGATCAATAGAAAATTCAACTTCTCTCTCTGGTGGTACATCAGGAATTTCATCAGGGAAAACTTCAGGAAAATCACACACCACTTGCAACTTATCAATCACTGCTTGATTCTCCAAAGATAAGGATGCCATCAAGGAAAACATCAAGATCCCATCGCGTTCTAATTGCTTCAGCTGCTTAGTAGACAAAAATTCTGCTCCACTTTCCTCTTCAGCAGAAGAGAAACGCACCGACTTACTAAAACAATTAATGAGAACATGGTTGTACTCTAACTAGTTCATACCAAGAATTACATCCATTCCACTCAGAGGCAGACAAACTAAATCAATCTCAAAATCACGATCAAACATAGACAAAGGACATCGTAAGCAAACAAGAGAAGTAGTCACCGAACCCTTAGCTGGAGTTTCGACAACCATTTCTCCACTCATATCAGACACAGCAAGACCCAACTTAGAAGCACAATCAAAAGCAACAAAACAATGTGTAGCACCAGTATCAATAATAGCAACTAAAGGAGTA
Organism: Medicago sativa; assembly: GCF_051527215.1. Classification (NCBI taxonomy): domain Eukaryota; kingdom Viridiplantae; phylum Streptophyta; class Magnoliopsida; order Fabales; family Fabaceae; genus Medicago; species Medicago sativa. The sequence continues at coordinate 27,163,249 of NC_140756.1, read as the reverse complement.
TTGTTACTATAACAAGTACCTCTGATCAAATGATCCTCATTTTCAGTCTGAGTACCAGTCAAAGCAAACACTTTCCCTCTAGTCTGAGTCTTCTTCGGATTCGTACACTGAGACCCAATATGACCCTCTTCTTTGCAGTTAAAACACACAATGTCCCCATGCTTACACTCTGCAAGTGTATGTCCTTTACTGCCACAACGAAAGCACCGTTTAATATCCTTAGTACAAGCATTACTCTTATGACCTTTCTCGCCACAAGTGTAACAAACAATCTCAGCACCAGCATCCTTCTTATTTGACCTCCTCTCATCATTAGCTCTTCCTTTTCCTTTGTCAGCAGGAGCACTGTAAGGCTTTGGGCGACTTTGTTGGCCATTACCCCTCTTCTCACTCATAATCTTATAATGAGCTTTGTTGTCATCTTCATAGATTCTGCATCTGCTCACCAAAGCAGAAAAGTCACGGATCTGTTGGTAACCAATGGCTTGCTTAATATCAGCGCGCAAACCATTCTCAAACTTGATACACTTAGAGAACTCAGCATTGTCCCCAGTGTAGTGTGGATAGAACTGAGCCAGCTCCACAAACTTTGCTGCATACTCTGTCACCGACATGTTTCCTTGCTTCAGCTTAAGGAACTCGATCTCTTTTCTTCCGCGAACATCTTCAGGGAAATATCTGTTTAGGAACTCTCTCTTAAACACAGCCCAAGTAATAACTGCATCATCCTGCTCTAGGGTAGGTTGGAGGCTCACCCACCAGTCATCAGCTTCCTCAGCCAGCATATGCGTTCCAAAACGCACCTTCTGATCATCAGTACATTGCATAACTCTGAAAATTCTTTCAACCTCCTTGAGCCACGTCTGTGCTCCATCAGGGTCGTACCTTCCTTTGAAAGTAGGAGGATGATTTCTCAGAAAGGTCTCCAACATTCTCACATCAGCATTCGCATCGGCACCAGCATTTGGATGTTGTCCCATAGCTTGGGCTACAGCTTCCAAGGCAGCAGCAATCACAGCATCATTTCTTCCAGCCATTCTAGTCCTCTTATAGCAGATAAAATTCGCAGCCTCCAGGTCTCTTCTCTACACAACACACAACAATTAGAATAACATAATAATGGTATTCCAACTGCTAAAGACACAACTCGACTCACTACTTGGCCGGACGGACCGACCTGCTCTGATACCAATTGTAACACCCCGTTTTCCCAACTTTAAAATTTAAATTAAAATCAGAGTATTTTGATCACAAACGAAATGTCACATACTTCATTTAAATCATAAAATGGATAATAATAATTATCCTTCAAATTCAGCATCATGAAAATCTTAAAACTGTTGCAGCGGAAAATAGTTCAACATTTAAAAGTCTTGGCACGCAGGCCTTATTGGAAAATCTCATAAATTAGTTCATAAAAGAGACACGTAAGGAATAGAAGTAAAAGCAAGCCCCCATCCTGTTACGTATCAGAGCACCTAGACACCAAGTGAGGAGTCCACTCATGAACGCCTCTAATCTTTATTACATGCACATTACCCACGGTCGAGGCAACATATACGCAGAAGGGGTGAGATTTCATAATCAATACATTAAGCATACGATCCAATAAAATGCATTTAACAAGTTAAACATTAATAACATCTCAACAATTAACACTTAGCATATTTCTCATTTCATAACAAATACAATCATCAAATACTATTACTAATTTTCATCTCAAATCATAATCAACTTAACACTCAACTTGACGACACAACTCATCTTTGACCATGCAACTCTATCAACTCAACAACAGCTTAACAACTTAGACCATCATGAAACTTCTTGATATGCAAATGCATGTGGTACCAATCAACTAAAAAAATGAGCATAATAGGCTCTTCAACTTGTGAGCACAAAGGCTGCCGGGCCTAAAGCCCCCAACTTTAATGAGCATAAAGGCTGCCGGGCCTAAAGCCCCCAACTTTAATGAGTATGCAATGAACTCAAACTTCCAACAACTTAGACAACAACATGAACGACTCATACGACTCATAATCATGGACAACTCCTTAGATCTTTACAACTTAGACCGACTCTTGCAACTTTTATGACATTCAGGTCAGTCAACAGGAAATAGCAACGTAGGCAGCACATAAACAGTTCTAAAATATCACATCAACATTAAAGAGTGGATCGCATCAATATAAACATCATAAATAATCCAAATAGTACATATATAACAATGTCACATTAATATTAATCTCACTCATCTTAATTAAGCTTCTTGGACAGTTTACAACTTCTTAACAACTTACATTTCCAACTCAAAGGTCATCTCAAGACTTTACGTGCGAAAAATCGCAAGAAACAATTTTGGGCAGAATGGGGTAACTGCTCGCCGTGGCGAGTAGGCTTGCTTGCAGTGGCGAGTTGCCTTGCTCGCGAGGCGAGCTAAATTGCTCGCAACGGCGAGCAAAACATAGCTCCTGGACCTCCTTTTCTCTCTCTGCTCGCGGTGGCGAGTGATTCAGCTCGCGAGGCGAGCGACGGTTCTACAGTAATCGGGCAGATTTTAGAAATTTTCAATTTTTCATCTAATCTCTTGATTCTAACCACTAAACAACCTCTAATAACCATCTTATGAATCATCTAAGGTCTATACATCATTTCTACATCAATCTAACATCTGTTCATGATTCAATCATCAAAATTAATCTTAAACCTAATTCCCAATTCTCACCAAAACTTAACCTAATCATGCTAAATTCATTCTAAAGAATTATACCCTTAATAATATTGAAAATTAGTCTCACCCTTACCTGGTAATAGCAGAATCGCAGCCCTCCCTTGGTTCTTCTCTCTTTCTGACTTTTCTCCCTTTTTTCTCCAAAAACGTTTCACGCACCTGTAAACTAATTCTCACAACCTAAACCTTCTATTTATAATACTTGTATTACTCTTCTCGCCACATAACTTACTCACCTCACAACACAACCCCATTTTTAATATTTTTATTTTATTTCTCATATCTTATTTTATTTAATAATAAAATAAGTCACACCAACATAACAACTTCACAACATCATATAATTCACACATCTCAATCACTTAAGTCATAAATCATATAAGCATATATTTATAAATATACTCTAAACTTCATCAAATTAATTAAATAATTAAGACGGGCGTTACAGACATACCGGTCTTAATAGGAACAAAATGTGCCGACTTTGTCAACCGATCAACGATCACCCAAATAGAATCAAAACCCTTAGCAGTCTTCGGCAACGCTCCAACGAAGTCCATTGATATACTATCCCACTTCCACTCTGGCACAAACAATGGTTGCATCAAACCTGACGGCTTCTGATGTTCAATCTTAGACTTCTGACAAACCAAACAAGCATACACAAACTCTGCAACATCCTTCTTCATTCCAGGCCACCAAAACAACCTCTTCAAATCCTGATACATCTTAGTCGCTCCGGGATGAATACTCAAACTACTTCTGTGACCTTCTTCCAAAATCTGCCTCTTAAGTTCAAGAACACTTGGCACACAAACACGATCACGAAACATCAAAACACCGTTCTCATCCAACCTGAAATCTCCACCCTTACCTTGGTTAACCAACACCACACGATCAACAAGTTCCAAATCTTCCTTCTGACCATTCTTGATCTCCTCCAGAATATTACTTGTCAACTTCAACATTCCCAACCTCACACCATCCGGTGTCAATTCACTAACCAAACTCAAATCTCGAAATTGTTCAATCAACTCTAACTCTTTCACCATCAAAGCAGACATATGCAACGACTTCCTACTCAAAGCATCAGCAGCAACATTGGCCTTTCCAGGATGATAACTCAACTGGAAATCAAAATCCTTAAGATATTCCAACCATCTCCTCTGCCTCATATTCAACTCCTTCTGGTCAAACAAATACTTCAAACTCTTATGATCACTGAACACCTCAAAATTAGAACCATACAAATAATGCCTCCAAATCTTCAACACATACACAACGGCCGCTAATTCCAAATCATGAGTTGGATAGTTCTTCTCATGCACTTTCAACTGCCTCGAAGCATAAGCCACAACCTAACAATTCTGCATAAGCACACCACCAAGACCCATCTTAGAAGCATCACAATACACCACAAACGATCCTCGTTATGAACGCAGTCTTGGATATATCTTCCGCTTTTACTCTAATCTGATGATATCCTGACCTCAAGTCAATCTTACTGAACACTTCTGCACCAACCAACTGATCCATCAAATCGTCAATTCTTGGAAGCGGATATCGATTCTTGATTGTTCCGTTGTTCAATTGCCGATAATCCACACACAACCTCATGCTTCCATCTTACTTCTTAACCAACAACACAGGAGCTCCCCATGGCGAAACACTTGGCCTGATAAACTGTTTCACAAGCAACTCTTCCAACTGCTTCTTCAACTCACCCAACTCTAATGCATACATCTGATGCGGCGCAATCGAAATAGGACTCGTTCCAGGTACCAAATCAATTGCAAACTCAACTTCCCTCTCCGGCGGTAACTCGGTAATGTCGTCCGGAAAAACTTCTGGAAACTCTTGCACTACCGGCAAATCACCAACTCCTTTCTCACTTCTTTGCTTCAAGGAAGCAAACATCATGAATACACTAGCTTCACCATCCAAGGACTTCTTCACTTGCTCCGCGGTCAAGAACTTACCACTTTCCTCAGCTACTGGCTTAGAAAACGTTACATTCTTGGTCAAACAATTAATGTTAACACCAAAAGTCAACATCCAATCCATACCAAAAATAACTTCCATATGCTTCAACGGAAGAGACTAAGATCCAACTCAAAATCAGTAGGAACCTTAACACAAATCACAAACAACTGAGCCTCTGCAGCCAAAGATACCTCACTTGCCAGACCCAACAAACCTGAAGCAACCTGCTACACCCCCACTACGCTCAAACCCACCTCAAAGAACGGAACAACACAACAAGTACCGACAGTACTTCCGTACATGTCGCATACAACAGGAAATTCAACGGGTTTGGTCTGGACAAGACCAACCAGGCTCTGATACCAACTTGTAACACCCTATTTCTAATAAGCGGTAAAACGCGCGAATACATCAGAAATATTCTAGAAATAGATGTTACGTCTCAAATCATATCAACTAATGTCATGCATATATATAATATTTCAACGGACACAGCGGAATTCAAATCATAAACTTCAACATATACATGCCATGGTCAATTATATCCTCATATGAAAATACTCCAAGTCCGACAAGTGGACAATAACAACAACATAGCAACAGAATCCCAAACAACAAATAGACGCTAAGCCTAATCAGAGCCTAGATACTATGACACTGACACGACAACGGAGAAAGCTCCCGTCGTCCAAACATCCAACAAGCAAACTCACCAAACGTCTAGTCCTGCACAACGTCTACCCATCCATACAGACAGGTAGGCGGTCGAAACCACTGGGGGTAAGCATTACATTAATCATAATCCACATATAAAAACATGGTATTCAAGACTTTATACATATCACATATACATACCACCCCTCCTAGAATACTAGCATCATATGATTAACATCCCCCATTACTTGCATCTCAAGCTATCACATTATTATCATAGCATAGCATGCATAATCAACCTCTAATCAAGTCATCAATAAAAGCTCATCATTTATCAACATCAATCAATTATCACATCACTTACCTCATTACTCATTTAGCATGCTTAATTCAACAAGTACAATTCATCATTTCAAGTTACAAGCAATCAGTCATCATCATCAAAGAAATCACCACATCTTATGTATATACATATACAATTCTCACCTCATCATTATCATCCAACCAATTATCATCAAATAGATTCACCAAGTGTATAAGCACAACAAGTAAGACATGCAATTAGAGCATTTATTTCACAACCATCAACAAAATCCACCAATATACATATACACCAATCCACATAATCACAACATTCACCAAATTTCACCAATACACAAAATCATCAAGTCACATATTCAATTATGTCACAACTCATCAACCATTCAATTCCAAATATCACAAGTATGTATTCATCAAACACACTTATCATCAACATTCACCATTCACATGCAACAACAAGATAAAATTTGAATATACAATGCGCCTATACTCGACACATATATGCATGTGGTACCAGATCAACAACAATGGATGCAACAAAAACATCCAAGTAAGAATACACCTCCTCTTACTATGTAAAAGTACACCTCCTTTTACATTTCAACAACAACAACAACATGATATGATGCATGGACATATAACAATGACTCGATAATGCACAACTCCAACATAACAACTATCAAAACAATGTAAAAGTACACATCCTTTTACATTTCAACAACTCAACAACATTGCATTATCAAGAATCATGCCCATACATTCAACAATCACAACTCACATAAGATTCATCAACATACATCAACATCATCAACATAATCATCATCATATTCATCAACAACCAACAACATCATCCTCATCTTAATTATCAACATACATCAACATCGGCTCGCAATTCATTTCCATTTACATCACATAAACCAAGTAAAACGGAATAACACAACAAGTTATGATAAACATCATGTTCATCCCTCCACAATCATTCAAATACAATCATTTAGTCATATGAGATCATTCACAAAAGATTCATAAGACTTTAGTTCATCAAGATTCATTTCTACTAAGTTCGTCTCCAAAAATCACCGTATTAAAAATATTAGTAGTTATGAATCAAAACCAACTCTACAAGCTCAATTGCCTATGCCATGTATCCTCACAAGTCCCTTATAAGTGTAGTAGAGGACACATAAGCATTTCATCGGCTAAGTACGAGGAATTCACAAAAATCACAAAGTTCGTCTCCATTATCAATTTCCAAAGAATTTTCCAATTTCTAAGTAAAAACAAGTGGGTTCACTACATCACAGTTTAACCACATTTATTGCACTCTTAAAATCAAGTTTCCAAAGGTTAAAAACATTCCTCAAGGATTGGGTCGACTTGGAACTAGTTATGCGGGACTTTCCATAAAACGTTTCAAGAGTAATTTCCCCATAACTTGCAAACCAAAAATCGTGTTCAAGTCAAACCAACGCCCTTAGAAAGATAAAAATACTCTCTACAAGTTTCATGTTTGCACCAAAAACCAGTTCAAAACAAAAACGAGTGAAAAGACACGAAAATGCAAAAACAGGGAACACTGTCCTGTGACAACTCGCCACTGCGAGTAGGGCTACTCGCCACTGCGAGTTAGCAGTTACTCGCTGCTGCGTGTAAGCTTGCTCGCAGCTGCGAGTTATGACAGTTCAGTCTCGGGAAAAACCTCATTTTTACCCCAAAACTCCAATTTTGACTCCCCAAAGCTCAAATTTGATCCCAAAGTTCGTTTAAACATTTCTAAACATGAAAAGACACTCAATTCCATATAAAATTTGCCCCAAAACATCCTCTTGACAAAAATCATCATTTGACCCATTTTTCATCAAACATTCAAAAACAACACAAAGTCATAGTAAACTCTCCAATTATGATTACCCAATGTTTTAATCATCAACAACAACATCTCACAACAACAACAGCAACTAAACATCATGAATTCATCAACAATTCATCACAACAACACTTCATATCATCAATTTTTGATTAAAACACAAAGCATGCATATGTACATGATTTAAGCTCTCAAATTCATCATCAACAACTCAATTAACATTCAATTTGCATACCCAAACATGACATCCTAACATAAGTACGAATTTCACACTTAATTGCACAAATAATCAATTATTCAAATAAGCACTTATGTAAGAAGTTAGGGTAGAAGCCACAACTAAGTGATTATGAGTAAAGACTAATCCCCTTACCTCTAACACAAAGAACCTCTAATTCAAGCTTCATTTTGCTCCTAGATGGTGAATCTCCCTCTTGCCTCTAACCCTTGTTCTTGCTCTTCTCTCTAGCTTCTATCTCTTCTCTCCTCAAATGAAATGAAATGTGAAATGTTTGTAAAACCTAATTCCACCAACAACTAGAGTGTATATATATATGCTCTACTCAATTGGGCTTATCTCACAACCCTTAATGGGCCTAACCCATTTCTATTCTAACACCCAAAATGTCACTACTCACTTAATGGTAAATTATAACACTAACGGTCACTTAACGGTAATTAAAATAATTACTACACCCTCTCTAGTAAATTGGTAAAATAATACTCTTACTAAGCACTAAAATAATTCTCATCCAAAATTACAAAATTACCCCTACTCTCAAAATGACCAAAATGCCCCTAAGTCCAAAATGACTAAAATACCCTTCTAACACCGAATTCTACAAATCCCAATCCAAAATACACACAGAGGCAATTAATCACATAAGAGCACACATAACACGCGTAATTAAATAATAAAATAAATCTAGCGAAAAACGGGCTGTTACAACACGCGTCTTCTTCTAAATGAAAGGAAATGGGGGAGATGGACGATTCACGATACTCTATTCACACTGTCCCGTGAGAATTTCAAGAATAGAGTAAAATTAGATTGCTACTTCCTTTTCAAGACGTTGATTCATTAATTTGCATTTTGTCTTGTGTTCATGGCATTCTTTGTCTCTTCAAAGGCATCGAAGGCAACATAACCATTATGTTGTTGAACCCAGTCACCGGTGAATTTAAGGTTGTTCCTTATTGCCATCTATCATATAAGAACATTGAGTCTAATCCTCCTTTTGCATTCGGTTATGACAATGTTAGAGATGACTATAAGGTTATTCGAAAGGGGACCAACTAGTACAACTTCAATGTTTAAAAATAAAAATTGACAAAAAAAAATTAAATAACACCTAGAAGAGGGGACCAAAACAAAAACTTCTAGAGTAGGTCACCTTAACTAAGCTATGAACAGCCATATTTTCCTACAAGAGGGGACCAAATCAAAAACTTATCGACCATCACTAGAATAGGTCACCTTAACTAAGCTATGAACAACCATATTTACTTGAAGAGATGTAAAAACTTATGATATATTATGTTTATAAATAAATAAAATTGATTGAGTACATTGATACAATACAAATTCAAAGTCGCTAAAAAATAAAAGGATGGAAAATCGATGTTAATAGCATAAAACGGTAGAGTATATATGCCAACAAATATGACTACATTCAAGTCTCTGAAATACTATGTCTCAAGATCAGCAATGTTAACGACGAGAAAGCAATTGATTAGCACACTTAAAATTAATCTTTCAACCTGAATAAAATAATCACCGTACTAAGACGAAGAATCAAAATAAACAGAGTCGTGTAAGGACACGAAATCACTCAAACAAACGAAACAAAGACGACAAAAATGTAAAAAATCATTTATTTATTTAACTAAAAAAGAAGGTAAAATAATTTGAAGATGTGATTTTTTTTTTTGTTAAAATTGACCCTAAATCACCATTTTCACTATACAAGAAGGTGGTGACCGATAATATTTGAGAAGAAGAGAAGAGAGATGAATATAATAGGAAAAAGGATTAGCAATTACCCACTAAAAGGCCACGGTCCGTAAAATCAATTAAAAAATCGTCCAACTGATTTTTTGTTTAGGTTCTTCTTTTCTCCTTTTTCGAGCGAGTGAGTAGTGCTCTGCAATATTTCAATTCATGGCTGTTGCAGTGCTGCTGCAACAGATGATAATAAGGTTAGTACTGCTCACATAAATGATGACATTGCATTCTCTATTCTCTCCAAATTGCCTATCAAATCCATCAAACGACTCACATGCGCTAAAAGATCATGGTCTCTTTTATTTCAAAACAATCATTTCATGATCATGTTGCGCTCTAATTTCATATCCAAACATGATGAAGAGAACGCCAACACGCATCTTCTTCTATGTGAAAGGAAATGGGGGAGATCATGGACGATTCACGATACTCTATTTACACTGTCCGGTGAGAATTTCGAGAATAGAGTAAAATTAGATTGGCCACTTCCTTTTCAAGACGTTGATTCATGAATTCACATTTTATCTTGTGTTAATGGCATTCTTTGTCTCTTCAAAGGCATTGATGGCAACTTAACCATTATGTTGTGGAACCCAGTTACCAGTGAATTTAAGGTTATTCCTCATAGCCATGTATCATATAAAAACATTAGGTCTCATCCTCCTTTTGCATACGGTTATGACAATGTTAGAGATGACTATAAGGTTATTCGAAAGGGTACCTTTTTCCGGAAGATGAAAGGGTGTTCGGATGATCATTACCTTTCCTCGGAGGGGATACCATTGGACATGTAAGATCCTTTCTGGGAGATATGTTGCCTTAGAAGCAACTCTTGGAGGAAACTCAAGAGTGTTGATATCTCTGTTGCTGGGAATATTTATGGTCAGGTGAGCTTGAATGAAATGTGTGATTGGTTGGGTGTAAGTAATGATATGATGTCCTTTGACTTTAGCAATGAAATTTTCTATTCAACAACTTTACCCTCGTTTGACTTTGAAGGAATATCCTCTATCACACATTTATAGCATAGAAAGTATTGGATGATACTAGTAAAGAAGATAACTTGCGCAGCAAGTTATCTAGGACAACTTAGTTTTCAGTTTCTATTCTATATAGATAGATCACCATAGCTATCCTACTCTAGCATTCTATGTATATATATATGATTGTAACCTCTATCATTGATTAATAACAATCATTTTTACTTCATTCATAATATGGTATCACGAGATTCTCTCATGAGAGAAAAGTTTGTTACGATCCTTTTCTTTTCTCTAACCGTTTCCGCCATGGAAGCTTGAAGCTCAAGCTTCTCCTTTCTCTGATTTCTCATCATTTTTCGTGTGATTCTTCTTTGTTTCACCGATTATTCTTGCTTCTTGATCTCAATTTCTTGATTGACACTCTTTCTTCTTGATTTCTACGTTACTCTTCAATCCTCTATTTTTGGTTCATTTCTGATTGATTCACTATGGTTCGTTCTCAACAATCCAACCAAGATACTGAATCTCCTTTCTATGTTCACCCTAGCGAAGGTCCACATTCTGTGGTGATTTCTCCAAAGTTCAATGGTTCCAATTACCTTGCATGGAGTAGATCAATGCAACATGCTCTTGGCGTGAAGAACAAACTTCCATTCATCAATGGCTCTCTTCCTGTTCTTGATGATGATGATCTTAACAAAAATGCTTGGGAAAGGTGTAATCACCTAGTGCAATCTTGGCTCATTGCTTCACTCTCTGATTCAATTGCACAAACAGTTGTATTTCACAACACTGCATTTGATGTTTGGCAAGATCTCAAGGAGAGATTTTCCAAGGTTGATCGTATTCGCATTGCAAATCTACGTTCCTCCATTAACAATCTTAAGCAAGGTTCCAAATCTGTGTTGGAATATTTCACTGAATTGAATGCTTTATGGGAGGAACTTCATTCTCATCGTCCAATTCCAACTTGCACTTGTCCTCTTCAGTGTAGATGTGCTGCTATGAGAGTTAACAAAGAATATAGGATTGAAGATCAAATAATTCAGTTTCTAACTGGTCTCAATGATCAGTTTTCAGTTGTGAAAACTCAAGTGCTCCTACTTGATCCTTTACCTTCACTGAACAAAGTATTTTCTCTTGTTGTTCAGGAAGAGAGTAACAATGTCTATACTCCTTCTCTTCCTTCTTTAGAGGAAGGTTCTGTGCTTGTGAATGCTTCAGATGCTAGAAGACCCCAAGGGCGTGGAAGGGGATCTTCCAACAAAGCTTCTGGTAGATATTGCAGCTTTTGCAATAGATATAATCATACTATTGAGTACTGCTATCTGAAGCATGGTTTTCCCAATAAACCTAATCCACAAGTCAACATGAATTCTCAGACTTCTATGAATTCTCAAGCTAATGCTTCTTCAGCTGAATCTTCTGATGCAAGCAATGTATCAGGTAGTATTGGTTTGGCTCAGGAGAAGATTGATCAATTTGTGTTGCTTCTTCAACAAGAAAATTTGGTTTCCTCAGTATCTAGTCCTTCACTGGCCGCATTACTAACCATATAAGTGTTTCTCCAAATATCACTTATGGTTATTCTGCTTCTTCTTCATCTGCAGGTATAACCTTTGCTAACTCATGTTCTTCAGTTTCCAATTCTTTTTGGATTCTTGACTCTGGTGCAAATGAACATATTTGCACTACTTTATCTTTGTTTACTTCTATATATTCCATTCCACATGTTTATGTCAATTTACCCAATGGTTCTTCTGTTGTTCTAAACCAAGCTGGTACTATTGTTTTTAGCCCTCAATTTTACTTGACCAATGTGCTTTATTCTCCCACATTCAAATTGAATCTTATGTCTGTTGCTAAAGTGTGTCAAAGTTTATCTTGTGTTTTTCATTTCTCTGATAATCAGTGTCTTATACAGGACATGAAATCATTGAAGATGATTGGTTTGGCTAGTCAACAAGATGGACTTTACAAGTTTCATGTTTCCAATTTAGCTTCTTTTGATTCAGTTTCTAGCAAAATAAATGTACCATGTACTTCAATTTCTTCTGTTACTTGTAATTCAAGTATTTCCATTCCTGTTCAAGCCTTATGGCACTTTAGATTGGGACATTTATCCCATCAAAGATTGAATAAAATGTCATCTTTGTATCCTATGATTACCAATGATAATAAAGCTATTTGTGACATTTGTCACTTTGCTAAACAAAAACATATACCTTTCAATACCAGTTTATCTCATGCATCTTGCAATTTTGAACTTCTTCACCTTGATATATGGGGACCCTTATCTGTTTCCTCCATACATGGTCACAAATTTTTCTTAACTATTGTTGATGATCATAGTAGGTTTTTATGGGTTATTTTACTTAAATCCAAAGCTGAAGTAGCTCATCATGTCCAGTCTTTTATGATTCAAAATCAATTTCATGTCACTCCTAAAGTTGTTAGGTCTGACAATGGTCCTGAGTTCATGCTTTCTACTTTCTATGCATCTCATGGTATAATACACCAAAAATCATGTGTTGAGACTCCCCAACAAAATGCTAGAGTAGAATGAAAACATCAACATATTCTTAATGTTGGCAGGGCACTTCTTTTTCAATCCAAATTACCTCCCTCATATTGGTCCTATGCTATTTTGCATGCTGTCTTTCTTATCAATAGGATTACCACTCCTGTCCTCAAAAATCAATCACCCTTTCAGGTCTTATATAATAAACTCCCTGATGTTACTTCTTTTAAGGTGTTTGGTTGTTTGTGTTATGCTTCATCCTTGCAAGCTCATAGAACCAAGCTCCAATCCAGATCTAGAAAATTTATCTTTCTAGGATATCAATCAGGATACAAAGGCTTCAATCTTTTAGACATGCACACTAGAGACATATTTTTATCCAGACATGTCATCTTTCATGAACATATTTTACCTTATCCAACCACCTCAGAATCCATTACTTCTAATTGGGAGTATTTTCCTTCTGTTTCATCATCACCATCTCCTTCCAACACTAATGAACCTCTTGTTCATCCCCCTATTATCATTGATGACCCTCCTATTGAGTCATCAAACCCTAGCCCTCCTCCTTCTCCTCCTTTACCTGTTCCTATTCGACATTCCTCCAGACACATTACTACTCCATCCTATCTTCAAGACTATGTCTGCAATAGTTTTCATACTTCTGCATATCCTATTTCCAATTATATTTCTCATAATAAACTGTCTAACTATCATTCTTCTTATGTTATTTCTTTACATTCCAACCCTGAACCTAAAACCTATACTGAGGCAACCAAATTTGAGTGTTGGAGACAAGCTATGCAAGCTGAGATTTCTGCTCTTGAGTCAATTGGTACATGGAAAATTGTTGATTTGCCAGATCATGTGAAACCAATTGGATGCAGATGGATTTATAAAGTGAAACACAATGCAGATGGAACAATTGAAAGATATAAGGCTAGATTGGTAGCAAAGGGTTACAATCTGATTGAAGGCCTTGATTTCTTTGACACATACTCTCCAGTGGCCAAAATGACAATTGTCAGATAGATTCTTGCCTTGGCATCCATAAAGCATTGGCACATACATCAGTTGGATGTGAACAATGCTTTTCTTCATGGAGATTTGCAGGAAGATGTTTACATGACTCTTCCTCCTGGTGTTTCATCCCCCAAGCCAAATCAAGTTTGTAAGTTGATGAAATCATTGTATGGTCTCAAACAGGCAAGCAGAAAATGGTATGAGAAGTTGACATCCATTTTGCTGCAGCATCACTTCATTCAAGCTGCTTCTGACCACTCTTTATTCATTAAACAAACTGATTCATCCTTCACTCTTTTACTTGTCTATGTGGATGATATTATATTGGCTGGTGATTCATTATCAGAATTTGATCACATCAAATCCATTCTGCATACATCTTTCAAAATTAAAAATTTAGGTCAGCTTAAATATTTTCTTGGTCTTGAGGTTGCCCATTCTCATAAGGGTATTTCTCTATGCCAAAGAAAGTATTGCCTAGATTTGCTATCTGATTCAGGTTTTATTGACTCCAAACCTATTTCCACACCCTCAGATCCTTCTATCAAGCTTCATGCTGATACTTCACCTCTTTATGAAGACATTTCATCATATAGAAGGCTGATTGGCAGGTTACTTTATCTTAACACTACAAGGCCTGACATTACCTTCATTACACAGCAGCTGAGTCAGTTCCTTTCTAAACCTACTCAGATTCATCATCAAGCTGCTTTAAGGGTGCTCAAGTATCTCAAAGGATGTCCTGGCAAAGGTCTTCACTTTCCCAGAAATTCATCCTTATAGTTGCAAGGTTTTTCTGATGCTGATTGGGCAGGGTGTTTTGATACCAGAAGATCTATCAGTGGACAATGTTTCTTTCTAGGCAACTCCTTAATTTCTTGGAGAACTAAGAAGCAGTTAACTGTTTCCAGATCCTCTTCTGAGGCTGAATATAGGGCACTTGCTTCAGCTACATGTGAACTCCAATGGCTTCTTTACTTGCTTAGAGATCTTCACATTCAATGCCCTAAGCTTCCTGTTCTTTTCTGTGACAATCAGAGTGCTATTCACATAGCTTCCAATCCTGTATTCCATGAAAGAACCAAGCATTTGGACAATGACTGCCACATTGTCAGAGAGAAGCTTCATGCAGGCATCTTGAAACTTTTGCCAGTTTCCTCCAAGGAGCAACTAGCAGATTTCTTCACCAAATCCCTTTTGCCTCAACCTTTTGGTATTCTTTTGTCCAAGATGGGTTTGATAGATATCTACCAACCTCCATCTTGTGGGGGGATATTGGATGATACTAGTAAAGAAGATAACTTGCACAGCAAGTTATCTAGGACAACTTAGTTTGCAGTTTCTATTCTATATAGATAGATCACCATAGCTATCCTACTCTAGCATTCTATGTATATATATGATTGTAACCTCTATCATTGATTAATAAGAATCATTTTTACTTCATTCATAATAGAAAGTTTGAGAGAAATTTGGTGTTTTAAATGGGTATGTTGCTTTCATTTGCACTATCCTGAGGACAACTCATTTACACATAAGGGTTTTGGGTGAACTTGGTGTTGCTGAATCGTGGATTAAACTCTTTGTTGTTGGACCTTTACCTTGCATTGAGCGTCCTCTCATAGCAGGAATAAAGTCTTCTATAATCTACTTAAAAGGAGGTAAGAAGTTAGCATGTTTTGATTTAAGTACCCAAAGGATTGAGGACAATGAGGTTAAAGGAGAGCGAAATTTCTTGCAAACTATTATTTGAAAGGAAAACCTTCTTTCGTTTGAATGAATGTTTAACTAATTGTTTTTGTAATCTAATCTCAATGTTTAACCTTCTGCTCAAGTTCTACCCTGCACTAATGATATTTTATTGTGGAACTTTGAACAATAATATTGTATCATTTAGCAGAATAGTTGATAATTGAAAGAAATGTCATCTGTAACACAGGAAATCACAATTAGCAGATAGTGATAGATTAGTTTTCCTGATGTGTCATGTTAATTAGTCTTGTTCTCAGGAAGATGGCATTTGTTATAGAACAATGGTTGTATCGTTTCATTCCTAATAGTAGAGGTAATACAAGGGGAAATGTGATGAAAAACTTGAGGCTAGGCGTTGTCTAGTTGCTTTCGTTCTAGAGAACTTAACTTTGGAGTTAAGTTCGAAGACCACACTGTCAAGCCCTATTTCAATGATCCATTGCATAACTTGAGTGATTAAGGTCTTCACAGCATGTATGGTTGTTTCTCTTACCAATTGGATTTGCAATATTTTAGTTTAGTTAAGATCTTTGTTTGTTAAAGTATATTAAACAATTTGTTGTCAATTGTTCGGCATTCATTTTAACTTAAGGATTCAAAAGTGGTTGATAGTTGCCCTCCCTTTCAAAATTCTATTGCTGAATTGTTATAAATCTTCTCATGTTTGGTTCATCTTATCATGTTTCAGTTGACCAATATTATGAGATTTTGCGACTCATTGCTTAATTGCTATAAATCTGATAGAAGTAGGTTAATGAGGATTACGCAGGCATGTGAAATCATCCATGTCACTGAAGTCACCAATCTTGGAAACGCACTCAAATTTTAATAAGGTCCCTGTTCAATTTCATTTTGAAACAGTGTTAGTTATTTAGTATATGATGAAGATGCAAATTGCGTAACTATCATTCTTGATAATTTTTCTGAAAAATTGAGAATATCTGTCAATAAGAGTGACAAATCTTTAATATTGCAAAAGTTTATACGTAGATTCTTCAATAAAATTCAATATGCTCAAGAACCAATTTCAATTGATTAAAGAAAGTGGACAGATGGTAAAAGTTGATATGAGGTTCCTACAACGAAGTCCGTTTGCATGACTTCCACGAGAAAATGATGGAGCCAGGTTTCTCGTATCATTGGATTTTTCACTTTTTATTGAATTTAGTCAGTAAAATATACACTTATTTTAGTTTCATATGTTTGTTATTGGCATTTATAAATGGATTTTTCCAGGTATAGTGGTTGCTCTAATCATTCTATTCAAGCATGGACATGAATTTGGCCCGAACAATGGTTTTATTGGAAAAGGTTTTGATGATAACTATATTGGAATGATTAATGACCATTGGAAAAATCTGTTGCATAGGACTGACATCGCTGTTTTTGGTGATGATGTGTAAAAAAAAATAAATGCAAGAATAAAGATAATTGGAGTGATAAGGTAAATCAAGTATAAACGACACAAAACAAAAAAAAACAAAAAAACATTTGCTTAAGGTCTAATGTGGTATTAGATTTTTGGAATCATTTACTTGTTCCATATTGCCATGATCTTACTTTTCTGCTTTTAACTGAAGTAACAACTAGCCCAAAAGAGAAAATGACTGCGAGTAATCCATTGGTATACCGCCATTGGAATTGCAATTCCTCCGACGAAGGGAGTGCTGAACTCGCCTACCAGTCCCCGTGGTTCAAACAATCTTTGTTAAGTTGATTGCCAATTAAATTCATAATCTATTTTATTTTTTCTAGAAAGAGGAAACAATCAACAACACCTTTATAGCCTCTTGAAAGAAAAGAACGGTGATTAGCATGCCAAATAACTCCCCTGCAATTCTTGTAAATCTAGTGATAATTGTGCACGCATTGAAAATTGCAAGCAAAATTAACATCAATGCCGACCATAGGACTTGTTTTTTATCTACTAACATCGGTGTTTTTGGTGATGATGTGTCAAAAAATAAATAAAAGTTATAAGATTTTATGTTCCCTGCAGTTTGTTAGCTTTAGCTTTTGAAATTTGTGAAGAGAAAAAGTTCAGTCAAGAGCACAAATATCTATTATTTATAGGAATGACAGAGATGAAACAAAGAAAAAGTCATAAGCTATACAAATTTCTTTCTCATAAGCTTACAAACTGTATGTGGACAACTGGTGAAATGAACACATTTCCCTCTTCAATTTTCATGTGATATGTTTGGATACATTTTCAACCATATGCTCTCATTTCCGGGTGGCAAGTGACCATAGCGTTATGAACCGATAATTTGTGGCTTCTATTTAATTTGTTGAATTTTCCAAAAACACACTTATAAAGCTGCAAGTGAGACATGAAGCAACAATAGGGATGATTCTCCACACCTTATGCATTTTGATGCTTTATACTTACAATACTGTTACATGGAAAGGATAAGATGACAGGGTCATAACCTTGTCTCCAATCTCCACCAAGACTTCAATGACCTGTTTCTAAAATCTATCATGATTTGTGGCAATAATTATACACTAAAAGAGTATACTAATTAAACTGGTTAATGTAAGAGAAAAAAAGTGTGGTTACGGAACATGCTTACGTGGCAATTGGACGACTTTGAATTGAATTTTTGACCATCTTTTTTACTTTAATTAATAATTGAATAATTTCTTATCGATTAAGCAAACGAAAATTCCACATTTAAATGATTATAAACATATGTCATGGTTTGCAACTTTTGCCATGCCTTTCCTCTCACTCTGTTTTTGTCCTTTTGATTTGCTTTCTCCACACTTCGGTCTGTTTCGTTACTGTCCATAGAGATTTTAAATCATGGCTGCATCAACAAATAAGAAGGTTAGTAATTCTCACATACATGACGACATTGCTTTCTCTATTCTCTCCAAATTGCCGTTTAAATCTATCAAAAGATTCACTTGTGTTAAAAAATCATGGTTTCTTTTATTCCAAAACCCTATATTCATGAACATGTTCCGAAATGATTTTTTCATATCCAAACATGATGAGGACGACATCAACACATGTCTCCTCTTCAGAGAAAGGACAACCGCCTTTGAATATCATAACACGTTATGCACACTTTCAGGCGAGAAGTTTGAGGATAGGGTGAAATTAGATTGGCCGCCTCCTTTTCAGCAAGATGACTCATTTATTGAGATTTTGGCGGGTTGTACTAGTGTTAAAGGCGTGCTTTGTATCTACCAAAAAATAGGCAATGACCTAAAAACCGTATTGTGGAACCCAGCTACCGGGGAATTCAAAATCATTCTTCCTAGCCTTCAACCCACCTACAACATTGAGTTTAATTTCTGTCCCATTGCATTTGGTTATGACAGTGTTAGAGATGACTATAAGGTGATTCGGAATGCCCGATATCCCATAGACTTTGAAGGTAATTGTGTTTATGGGCCTGAGAAGAATAGCCCTTTTCGGAAGTGGGATGTTTTAATGGATGGCCGTAAGATGGGTGACCCTTTCTGGGAGATATATAGCCTCAGAAGTAATTCTTGGAGGAAACTCGATGGGGTGGATATGCGATTACCTTGGCCATGTAGTTCTCTGGTGAACTTTAATGAATTGTTCCATTGGTTGGGGTTCGCAAGTAAAATGTTGTCGTTTGACTTTTGCAGGGAGAAATTCTTTGCAACCACCTTACCCTCAGATTCAGCTGTGATGTATAAATGGACCCTGTTGATATTAAATGACTATGTTGCTTCCATGTGCAGTTATGATAATATGAATTCTTTTCACATATGGATTTTGGGTGAACTCGGCGTTAAGGAATCTTGGACTAAACTCTTCATTGTTGGACTATTAACTTTCGTTGGGTGTCCTATTGGAGCAGCGAAGAAGAATGACATATTCTTTGTAAAAGAAGATGGTGAGCTAGCCCGATTTAATTTAAGTACCCAAAGGTTTGAAGAAATTGGGGTTTCTGTAATGTATGTTCATCAGTTTGTAATTTATAAGGAAATCTTTCTTTCGATTGAAGGAATGAATAATTAATTGTTTTTGTAGTCTGATCTCAAAGCTTTCAACCAAGAGGTTTAGTTAGGGACATGAATGTCATATTTTATTGAGAAACAAAATTATGTCATATTTTTTAGTTTTCATGATTTCTGTTTGAATTGCATAAAAGGGATCTTTTATCTTTACCAAATGACTTTTATTTTGTCTGTTCCAATTATCATATGATCTTTCAATGTATTTATCAGTTTGTAAGGTAGCCTATTTTCTGGTTTAGTTCCTGCTATTGCTTGTTTATTTACCTATATTTTCTGGTTTCGATCGAAGGAATGGCATTTGCTCCATTTTTTTGTTGCAACTTGAATTAGACAAAGAGATTCCCTTACATCCATTTAGTATTTTTTGAAAAAGCACCACCCCCTATCATGTTCGGCATAGGTTATAAATTCTATTGCTGAATTGTTATAAATCTTCTCATGTAAGAACCTAGTATCTTGAATGAAAATTTCACTGTCACACATCCAAATCATTGATGCAAGAAATTTTCTAGGATCTTGAATGATAGGTTGATTCAATTGATGCTCTCATTTTTGTGTACAGTCGAGGATTTGGAGTCTAAATCATCAAAGCATCAACATATCAAATAATGAAAATTGTTTCAAAATGGGACAATTTCATACTCCTTCTATTTGCAATTGATGCAGAGCAACATGACTGCAAACTGTTTCATATAAAACATATACTTTTGAGGTTCATCAGAACACTATACTTAAAAAAAATGTTCATAAGTAAACTGGAATATTTCCAACAATCTTAACTCATTGTAGGAATATAGCAGATAGTCATAGCATACAACTTCTAGTATGCTTCACAATCATACAAATTCAAGATACGTCATATAATTTTAGTTACTCACATTGAATTTAATATAAATGATAAGCGGCATAGAAAGCATTGTATATTTATAATAAATTAATATTTGTCAATGTTAAAACAAACCAAAACATATGTTAACCAATGGTCATAGATATCAAAATAGAATATTATGGCGCAGGTAATCTGGTCCCAAAACAAGTCCTTTTAAACTCAATAATTGTTAGACATTGTAAAGAAAATAGTTGAATAGTATGGTAACCAAATTTTTGACATTGTGGAACAAAGAGGTAGAATATTTTTCTGTGTTAGGGAATATACCAGTATATATATGTTTTCACTAGCACTTAACAGTGCCTAATCTCTATATGGAAACTGAGATGCACATAAGATGAGTTCTCACTTTTAAACTGGAATTATTTTACACGTACAAGTTATTATGAATGAACCTCTAACCACATCTTTAAGGGGTCTAAGTTAGCATGTGAACCAATTCAGTGTTACTTATACTAGTATATACTCTACTCTCCTAATATAGGAAATGTATTTATTATTTATTTATAATAATTGTGTTTGCCAAAGTATTTATTCCGCAAAGAGAGTGGTCAAAACAGGTGCAAGATGGAAAAGAGGTTCAAGTGAGGATATTCTCATTTTTAATGCTCCATGCCTCCGAGATGGAGCTTCAATATCAAGTCAAGGTCAACCGTTGCCAACGGAAATCATGCGTACAAATGCTCATCTATCATAAAAATCATATGCGGAATCACCACTTGGTACAAAAATGTTTTGATCATGCCACCGCTCGTGTAACACCCCGTTTTCTCAACGTAAAAATTTCAAATAAATAATAATCAGAGTTTTCATCACAAAACGGAATGTCACATTCTTTCTTAAAAAAATCATAAATGAATAAATAATAATTTATCCTTCAAAATTCAATCAACAAAGTACTTAATATCTTGCAGCGGAATAGTTTAACATCTAAAAATAGTCTTTGACACAAAAGGCCTCATCATAAAGGTCTCATAATAGTCTAAAACATCTCATTAGTTCAAATCTACTAACTTAACCATAAATCTCGTAAAACAATACGTAAGGAATAGAAAACAATAGCAAAGTCCCCATCCCGATACGTATCAGAGAACCTAAGACACACTTGTAAGGAGTCCACTCACGACCACGCCTAATCTTGGTTACCTGCAAGTTACCCATACGAAGGGCAACATTTTCAAGCAAAATGGGTGAGATTCACAAAGCAATAATATTAAGCATATAATTCAACAATTATATCTAACATTTTAAACTTCATTAACTAGCATCATTAATCTCCCTACATTAGTCATAAACATCATCACATATCATCAATATAATAATCATAAACATCACATATCATCTTGATCATAAACATGAACATCATATATCATCCTAATCATAACATCATATATCATCGTAAACAGCTTCATAACCAATCATCAACATCAACTTCATAATTCAACTTAATTAACTCGACGACTTGACTCGACTATGCAACTTCAACTTGACTATGCAACTCTTATCATCTTAAATCATCTTGAAAATGCAAATGCATGTGGTACCATTTCAGGCATCAAGCCCCCAACATATTTAAGCGTAAAAAGGCTCCAGGGCATCAAGCCCCCAACTTAATTGAGCAAAAGCTCCAGGGCATCAAGCCCCCAACATAATTGAGCAAAAGCTCCAGGGCATCAAGCCCCCAACGTATTTGAGCAATGGCTCCAGGGCATCAAGCCCTCAACTTTTAATGAGTATGCATGGACTCAACATCTTACATCTTAAACATCTTAAACATCATGAACATCTTATAACTTCTTAACATCTTAACATCTTAACAACTTGACGACTACGACTTGACGACTTATCAACATAAACAATTCACAACATTTCATCATTAATGAATGAACAACAACAACTTAAACATCTTAAATATTCCACATAATACATATTTATTAATATCACATTATTAGTCACATTAATCATCTCAATTCAATAATAACAGCAACATGGCAGCACAGAAAACAACATCATAATATAACAAGATCAAACAATAATCAACAGCATCTTAAACATCTCATATAACCCACAAAAGCATATATAACAATATCACATTGATATTATTGACATCAGTAGCATTAACAGTCCTTAACAAGCAGTAAGTCATTAAACAACTAGACATAATCAACATAGATAACATAATTCATCATCATTCTTCATCATATAATAGTATTCACATTTAATCGTTTTCAATCTAAATAGCGACAATTCTTAGATTAGCTTAAGTTTCCTATCAGTAATACATCTCTATTCAACTCTCATCCCTAACCCAAGGTCATCTCATGACTACACGAGCGAAAGAATCTCAAAGGAAATAAAACAAGGCAGCTAACATCACTTACTCGTGAGGCGAGTTGCATTGCTCGCAATGGCGAGCTCACAAAACAGGTTACTCGCAGTGGCGAGTACAATTGCTCGCATAGGCGAGCCAACATAGCTCTCTGGACCTCTCCTGACTCACTTGCTCGCGGTGGCGAGCTGCTTTGCCCGCGAGGCGAGCTCCCTTGCTCGCAGCGGCGACCAAAACATCGGTTCTGGACCTCTCACACAGGTTGTGCTCGCGGTGGCGAGCGATCTGCTCGTGAGGCAAGCGATGCCAGTTATGCCTACGTGAAATTGACAGATTTTCACCAAAAACCCCGATTTTCATCACATTAAACCCCAAACATGTTTAGAACATTGTATATGATTAATCTATGAACTGTACCTCATCTAGACATAGTTTTAACAAACTTATATTCAATCAACAATCTATAACAACCTCAAACCCTAATTCTTAAACTCACCGACATCTCATCCAATTCCATGGTTCTAACCTCAAAACTACATCCAATAATCATCCTATGGATTATCTAAGGTATGTACACAGTTTCTACATCAATCTAACAACTTTCCATCGGTTAATCTTCAATTCTTCACTTAAAACCCTAATTCCTCAATCCTCACAAACTCTTCCTACAACTCGTTAAATCTAATCATTAGAATCATATACATAATAGTATTGAATGCTAGTCTCACCCTTACCTTAACAATCGATGCAACCTCTTCTCTCTTCTCTTTGTCTTCTCTCCTCGTCTCTCCTTGTTCTCCTCTTTTCCTAAAAGCGGTTTAACGTAAAAACTCTTTCTAACCTAAGCTTCCTTATTTATAATACTAAATGCTCTTCCTAAATATGTTTAGGCCCAATAACTCTTTCTTCTTTCTATTCTAACCCCCCACATCTACTTATTCTAATAATTTTCATATTCTAATAAATAATAGAATAAAGCCACTTAATAAAATACCAACACCTCACATATTTAAAATAAATCACATAAATAGACTCTAACTTAATAAAAATAATAAAATATCAAAGTGGGCGTTACAGCTCGGAGTATATTTTGAATTAATATGTCGTTAATTCCAACTGTAGTTGAGGGCAAGCTCTTTGAAAGAAGGAAACAACTCGGCATTATAAAGTTAGAAGTGCATACTATTTAGTCTTGGAAGAAATTGCGGATGATTCATTTTGCATCAACAAGGTCAATGGGCACGTATATTGAAGTTAAAGGTTTCTCCAAACGTGAAAATTTTGATTTGGCGAAAATGCCAAGGTTGTCTCCCAACACACGGGCAAGACTCAAAGATAGAGAAATAAATTTCCAACGGAATGTGTGGTGTGCGCTGGAAATTATGAACATGAAATGCACATTTTATTTTATTGATCCATGGTCGTAAATTTTTGGAAGACTTACAACTTATGGCAGGTTATATAGAAGGAGATGCAATAAAGTTATATTGTTGAAACTATTTTATTCTTACTTTTCCAGGTAATGTTGACAATGCAACGCAAGAGTATGTTCACGTGATTCATGCTCATTGTCGCATATATGCGGTACAAGCATCACAAATTATAATGGGTGATGAATTTGGATTAAGACCAAAAGATTTCAATCATACATAGATGTACACGAATAGGAAGATGAGTTTTTGAATGCATGGAACTCTTTACCTGTTGAGTATAATGTTTTGGACAGTTCTTGGTTGCATATGATTTTTCAATTGAAAGAAAACTGGGCATGGACTTATGTTCGGAAAACATTCACGGAAGACATGAGATCTACATAATTAATTGAGATCTTTAATACTGATTTGAAAAACCATTTGAAGTTGGATTTAAATTTGGTAATAGTCTTTCACACCTTATTTCATAGAATGAAACTCTTGATGCAAATCGGAGAGGCAAAGCATTGTCCCTTAGAAAATCGATTCTTTGGTTCATTCAACTGATCATAATTATTATTCCCTTTGAACAAATTGCTTTGGCAATACCATAAAGCAATTTCTAAACTGTGCAGAAATGAACTTCTTATTTCTAGTATGATGTTATCTGTATAATTATTATTTAAATAAGAAATGTGTGATTCCATCACTTCAACACTAAATTATTTTTATTTGTCTTTCATTTTGATTTTATGTTTATTCTATCCTAACTAGCTCTCAGAAAATAAATTCCATTTAGTTTTGTTTTTGAATTGAAAAAAACCAGCTTCATATTTCCCATTTAGAGCATTCAAGAAACTATAAGCCTTCACTAATATTATTCTTTAATCCCCTTCAATAATATATATTTAGTAGGCCTATGCAATCAACGAATGAGAATTCTAAGTTATGATATTTCATAAGCTCGTATTTTGGTTTATTTATAAAATCATTGCAGGGTAAAATCAAATGAAAATTAAATAACCATAACATTAAATATTAATTCCTTCAAAAGAAAGAAAGTTTTCCTTATAAACTATAAAATCCCACCCAACAGACTCTCCTTTAACCTTGATCTCCTCAGTTCTTTGGGTACTTAAATCATACCAAGCTATCCCCTCATCATCACGTTTTTTGAAGAATATAAAGCTCTTTATGCCTACCCCAAAAGGATGCATTCTGCAAGCATCAACAACAAAGAGTTTAATCCACGATTCTTTAACACCGAGTTCACCCAAAATCCATATGTGATAAGATCTTGACACCACAATATTGGAAATGAAAGCAATAGACCCATTTATCCCTGTCAAGTACGTCTCCAGCCTGAGTCTACATTTTAGAGAAATTAATTCACTTTTTCTAGACCTTTTAAAGCCAACCGAGGGTAAGGTTGTGGCAATGAATATCTCATTGATAAAGTCAAATGACACAATATCATTAGATGGACCTAACCAATGGCAAAATTCATTCAAGTTCACCGGATAGTAATCTACCCAATTAGAATCCATCTCAATGCGATCGATTTTCCTCCAAGAGTTACTTTTGAGGCTATATATCTCCCAGAAAGGGTCATTCATCTTTACTACTTGTCTATCCCAATCAATGTGATCATAATCCTCATCCCACAAATAGCTATCCTTATCAGGTACTTCAACCCAATTACCTTCAAAGTCTAAGGGGTACGACGCAACCCGGATCAATTTATAGTCATGTCTAACACGATCATAACCAAATGCACAAGGATATATCTTAAACTCAATGTTGTCATACGGTTGAAATCTAGGCGGAACAACCTTAAATTCTGTGGTAGCAGGATTCCACAACACAATTTTTGTGTCATGGTAATTGCCTTGGTACAGACAAAGAGTGCCATTAACACTAGCAAAACCTAAAATCCCAATATTTAAGTCATCTTCATGAAATGGAGGTGGACAGTCTAATCTCTCCCCATCATCCTCCAACTTCTCACCAGAAAATGTGCAGAAGGTGTAGGGAAAGGGAATCATTTGTGTCTTTTCCTTTAGGATGAGACGTGTGTTTTCACTGTCCTCGTTGTGTTTAGATATGAAATTGGTGCGAAACATGTTCATAAAATCAGGGCTTTGAAATAAAAGGGAAAATGATTTTTTAACACATGTGAATCGTTTGAGTGATTTGAGAGGCAATTTGGAAAGAATAGACAAAGCAAGGTCGTTAGGAATGTAAGCAGTGCTTACCAGCTTAGATGTTGCAGCAACCATGAATTGATAAAATCTCTAGGACGAGTGACAGAGAGATCTCTATGCTTGTTGGATTGGGGTTATTAAAAATAATTCAAATCATTTATACACATTGAAAGATTTCTTTACTTAGTTGATAAGAAATGTTTTTTTGATAAAGAAAAAAAAAACATTTCTTATCAACTAAGTAAAGAAATCTTTTCATGTGTATAAATGTTAAAATTTAAATGAATTTTCTATTTCTATTTCTTAAAATTTAAAATCTTTCCATTTCTAGGATTAATTGTTCAACGGTGATAGTGTAAAACTGTTTCACAGATGTATTTGATCTAATCATATTATTATGTCATTTTGTTATGTAATTGAATATGAGTTTAATGGTGGTGGGTTGACAGTCCAAAATAACTTCGCACACAAAACCAATCAAAATATTTCAAACTGCCACGTAAATTAAAAACATGAATTGATGTGGCGATTCTAAATGTTTTGATTGGTTACGTTGTGTGTGCAAAAGTAGTTTGGACTGTTAACCCACTACCATTGAACTTATTGAAAATATATATATATATATATATATATATATATATATATATATATATATAGGGAAATGTTAACGAGGGTCCCCCGGGGCACTCTTTAAGGACCATTAATAGTAAGTTTTTACGAAAATATGTGTAATCAATGCATTGGAATTTGTAATATTTGACTTTTTTAAGGAATATTTTCTAAATTTGGGATCCTTAAAGAGTGCCCCGGGGGCACTCGTTAACAAGACCCATCAATTTAATTGTTTACCCAAACAACCCTATATTTACTTGACATTGGCAAGTTAAATTTTAAGTTTGATCACTTCATCTCTGGAGCTGTTTTAGAAGTATTTATGCAATGCTTATCTGAAAACCAGTGGATTTATTGAATCATATGTTTGAATTCATTGAATAATACTCCATAACCCTATGTTAATTTTTTCTTCGAACAGTGGTACTTACGAAATTTATGTAGAAGATCATGCTCATCCTTATTGCTAGTATGTTTACCCCATCGGTGTAAAATTACCACTTATATGTATGATCGCTTTTCTCTACCAATTTTGAATATCATGGTAAATTGAACTTTGTTACGTTATTTGATTCCGTAAAGATGGGAAAGTTCAACTGGATACAAGAAGATAAACTATTTTTGAATTGCTACTTTTTGGCCATTGTAACAAAGTGGTGGAATAAATGCGTATTTTGGTGCTTGATTAACATGTGTAATTGGAGCTAGCCTTGTTTTATTTTGATGTCAATATATCAAACTCAATCGTGCCGTGTGGCAAGAGAAACAACGTGTGCTAGCTCTTCTGCAATTGATACAATGTTAAAGACAAGAATTGCTGTATTTATCAGTTGCACAAGTGCTGGAGCATGTGGTGTGTTGTGCTTATCAGTTTCTGGAAAAAGTGATAGAGGGTGGTGTGTTATTTTGGATGAAATGGAGGTGTAAGGAAATATATTTGTGTAATTAAAACAGCAACAAAAATTTGGAGCAAATGCCATAGTTACTTATGTGCACTTCCCACATGACTATGGCTATGTGTCTTTTCAGTGTGCTTATCAGTTTGTCAGCTAGCCTATTTTCTGCCTTATTTGAGCCCAATTGGTTTCATGTGATGTGATTCACATAATTTATTGATGTATTTATGCATTCTCCTGGTAAAAGTTACTTTTAGACATGCACCTTACATTGACATGTTTTAGAGAATGATGAGAAAAGGCTAATGGTTTGTTCAAAATATTTTTAGTATTATGTACGAGGATCTCAGGCTTTTTTTGTTTTCTCGTACTTACTACTTTCATTTTAGCTTTATTAGTGTATCCTAGTAGTTATCCATTGATTGATGTTATCCTTTAGAGATTATACCTTCACAAGATGGGTTGTTTTAAGATTTTCTCATGTTCTTCACAATTGACATTGGTCATTGGAAAGGGATGCTTTGTAGGAATGATTTACTTGTATTTGAACTAGTGGCTTCATCAAGATGAAAACAACAATCTTGAACATGCTTGACTAGAAATTGAGTGTCAAATTTGTACATATTTACATATTTTTACATGTGTTTTATTGACATTTATTGACTTCGAACCCTGTAAAAACACTGATCAAAGAACTTTGTTACCCTGTCAAAACCACACAATGACACCTACACTTAATACACCAATGGAAAACAGCTAAACCAAAACGGGCGCTGCCGCCACCCCCTGTCACTTGTCCCAGTAACCTCCTTTCATTTAATTGGCATCAAATAACGTACTTTCAACCGAATCCCAAAAATGAAAATAGGCAAATGACAGAAACTGATAAGCACAACTTGGTACAACATCTGTATAGAATATACACCAAATGTGGAACTGAAACATAGCACAAATGCCGCATCTTGAACCGAACAATCAAGTCAAAAGATTTGTGCCTTTAACCTTCTGTCAGATTGCATAAGCACGCACATTATCTCAGTAGACACATTGCACAATTGAGTTTAATAAATTGACATCAAAATAAAACAAGGTTAGTCAAACAGAGTTAGTTAACTCAAACCCTTCATATAGTGCAGTTAGAACTTGGAAAATTCACTAGCAGAAAATACTAATGTGTATCATCGCTTCGCTCTAGCAATTTGGAAAAATTAAACTATGTCACTTTTTGATTCCATAAATCTGGGGAAATTCAAATGGATGCAAGAAAAACTATTTTTGAAAAGTACTTTTGTGGCCATTGTGACAAAGTGGTGCAACAAATGCATATTAGGTTCATGATTTCTTTATATAGTGCAACAAGAAGGAAGAATTTGCATTTGGATAACTTTAACACCTTAGAAATATATCAATATTTAATACTCATATACAAGCATAAAATAAGAAGTTTACGCTATGATTTTTCAAAAGCTTGTGTTTTACAGCACTTAAACAATCAGTGAAGGGTATCAGTGTAGATTTGAAATCTCACTGTCGCGATTATGTCAAATAATTGGCTACATTGAGATGGAACAAGAAAAACAAAGAACTAATCACTAGAGAAAAAAATTATTGTTGTGTGAATCTTGAGAAGACTCATAATAGCATCCGATGGAGAAGGATGGATGAGGAAGTCCACATTCGATAAAGCTCCAAGCATATCCATAAAATCCGCGCATTGGTTTTCTTTGTGAAGGGTGTGACAAATATTGATGTTGCTTTGCTCGATCAAAACTTTTATGTCTTGAATCAAAACAACATGAACATGGCATTTCATGGGAAGGCCTTTGATGACAATGTAAGGAATCATAGTAGAAAACTAGCTCATCAATGTCCATCGATTTATCTAACAAGAGGCCCTTGTAAATTGCAAGTAATTCTGCTTGTAATTCTGCCTGATAGGTAAAAACCAATATTATTGTTAAGACACAACTGAAGCCAACTTTAACATTGGAGTCTAGGAAGCTACCATTAAAGATGTTTTTATTATTCCACTTTATGAATCTACTTTCCAGTGTGACATTAGAGGTTGGTTTGAAGCAAGCTTTGAAATTTGGAACCATACTTTGAATGTTGAAAGAAAGATGATGTAGGGACCAAGTTTCATTACTAAAGCACATGTTGTTTCGGTGACGCCAAGACCACCAAAGAGCAGCGACAAACAGAAAACGACATGGACCCATCAAACCATTTTTAAGCCAATCATGATCAATCATGTCAGAGAAAAAATCCAGGTAATTAAATCTAAAATGACTCCAAATGTTTGTTGAGTAATTACAATAACACACATAATGAACAAAGTCTCAGCATGAAGATTGCACCTAAAACAAGTAGCAGTCGGAGCAATGTTTCTGTGATTAAGTAAGGAGAGAGTGGGCATAAAATTGCGACAAGCCAACCAAACAGATATGATGAGCAATTTTGTTCCAACCAACCAGATGAATGCCTTTGTTATTAGAGTCTCTCCAAATGAAGTTTCTACTTGTTTGGTCCATGGCTTCACAAATACTCTGAGGCAGCCAAGTAATCTACATATAATAAGATGGTATCGTTGATAGAACAAATGAATCTAGAGTCAACCTACACCATTTGTTGTCTCTGGCAACACTTTTTTAGGGAACGTGTAAAAATTGTCCCCTAAAAGTCTCTAAGGCAACGATTTTTGATTGTTTTCAAAAATATTTTCGCATAACCTGATAAACGTCCCCTAAAGTACTTTTGGGGACGATTTTGGAGCGTTACACTATTATTTCTTTGGTGATGACCATTCATGACCATTAATTGTCCCCTTAGATACTTTTGGGGACAATTTTAGATTGTTGCATAGAAATTTCACCAAAAGTCCAAATTTTCCTTAGGTGGGGTGGGGAATTGAACTCACAACCTGTGGGACACACAAGGCATCCTTTAACCAACACACCACTTAGTTTTCTGTGGTAATGTTTACTTTTTCTCTAGTTTATATTTAAATATTCCACCATGAAAATAGAAACTATACCATTGCTCACATGATTCAAGTGGTTAGTTTAACTCTTATATAAAAAAAGTTAATTTAACTCTTATTTTAAATTATAACATATTGTTATTGTTTCTAATTTATTATATATATATTATTAAAATTTCTATAAAATATCGTTGATAATTTACACGCATTAGTGCAATAAAAAACGGAAAGACGAACACTTTTTTAAGAGTATAATTCGAATAAAATATAATTTAACTAAAATATCTTATTTTTTTGATAGATTGATCTAGATAATATTCTTCCTATTGTTGCGAGGTTGTTTGCATTTTGATGAGATAAGATGTAACTATTTTTTAATTAATAATTTCTGTAATATTATATAAATAATGAAATAGTAAATAAAATATATTTAAGGAAGGATAAAATTGAAAAAGAAAATGTCAGCACAAATTCAATTCATGTATAATATAATATATCTTTTTTTTTTTGGTTGTGTGTATAATATAATATATCTAATAATATGTAGAAAGAGTTTTATATTTTATTTGAAATAAAAACTAAAGAAGTCTAGAAAGAGTTCTATATATTTTTTGTTCACGTCAACAAAAAAAAAAGGAGTTTTGTATATTTAATGTTAAAAAAAAAGATTTTTATATATTTATTGTTTTTTTTTTTGAAAGTTTATATATTTATTGTTAAAAATTAAGAAAAGATAGAATGCATATGTGTAAGGGGAACAAAACGACGTCGTGTTCTTCAGTTTCATCCCTACCCTTTTTCCAGTTGGCTGTTTTATCCTCCAAACGACCAAACCCTTTCGTTTTCGTGTTTGATGTTCTTCCCCTCAAATCGATTTTGTTTATGCTGTCCTCGTGCCCCCAAATCGATTTCTGTTTTTGAGAATCTGAAATCGACCTAACGCCTAAATGAATTTCATTTTCGAATCTAAAATCGCGACTCTTCACACCTCAAATCCCTAGTCGATTTTGATATCTCAATCTGGCGGTTTGCTTTAGTGCTCTCTACCGATTTCGATTTTTCTTAATACTGATTTTCTCCCTCCGTCATCGTCTTAGTTGCGACCCTTTTGATTTTGCGGTGTTTACGATCTAAACATGTGAGTCTATATTGATGATTTTGTTTTGCATTGTTTCTGATTTTGAATGGTGTGTTGTATCTTTTGAATGATATTCATATATACAAATTTTTAGCTATCGTGAATAGATGAGATTGAGAGAAGAAAAGGATTTATGGCTCATTGAGAGAAGAAAAGGATTTATGGTTCATTACATGATTGTTCTACTTCTTTGTTTTAGTTTCATGATTTTGAAATGTGGGTCACTGTAATTTTTGCTTATTATGTTATATAGAATAAGATTATATGTTAAGACTTGAAGTTATTTAGTATGAAGATGAAAAACTAATTATACTTGCTTCCTTGTTTACATGGTGTGTATGTATTTTATTATAATGTTGATACTAATTTAATTATGATGCAGATCTTAGCTAATTGTTGACTTTGGTTTGCCATTGATTCTTTCTTCGGCAGTCCTATGCAAAGGATGGTAAAAGGGTAAGTTAGTGTTGTGTTATAACCTGCATTTAACTGTGTATTATCATTCAAATTTGAGTATACCAACATCATTTGTGATGTCGTTAGTTTCTTATTCCATATGCATATTTGCTTCTTATTTTTTTTATGATTAATATATCTATTAGCTTTGAATTTCCTTAAAGTGATTTTTCTCTTATATGCTTATATTAATAGTTAGGAAAAAGAGATATATTGTATGATCACTTCATAAGCAAAACTTGTAAAGGGATCCCTTATATGATGTTTTGTTTAGGAATTGGCTATTTTAATCCATGGTTGTGATAGAAGGCATACCAAAATGACTAAAAGCCGAAACAAATTGATTTGGAATGGAAGGTTGGTGTGGCAGACAAGGATTGGTTTAATGGTTCTAAGAAAGGCCAAGTTCATGTTAATACTTTGTTCTCTATATGATATGTTCCTCATTTAATATTTTATACAATGTTGCTAAATAGGTTGATTAATTAGGTACCTTAATAGGTTGGTTAAGGAGTTGTGATTTATATCCCCCCTGTAATAGTGTCTTTTTTATGCATACACCACTAAGTGTTAACTAGGATTAATTTTTTAGAAATTTTACTAGAAATTCCTCTTTAAATAAACAATTATCGCTTGTCTATGCTTTAAAATGCAAATTTTAAATTTCTCTGGCGCTCAATGGTTACTTTTTTTTAATACATCATCATGTCATGTCAAAGTTATTCTCCGTCTTTCATCAATTTTTTTTAATGATTGTAGTTCATCATTGTTGGACATAATGGACAATGTAAGAAGTGTGAAAGATAGTGGTTCGCGTAGGAATACTGGTCAAAGTCCTGCTGAAGATTAGATTTACCTCTTCAAGCTAGATCAAGTGTTGAGTTGAAAAAGATGGTACTGCATCAAATTAAGCAAGAAAAAATTGAACAGTTGCATGAGAAGCTGCAGGGAAACAATATAGAAATGCCTCAAGAGATTGTAGAAGTTGTAGATGGTAAATCATTTTCTTGTCTCATGATTTTATAAAATTATTTTCTGTTGGTGTTGCAAAATTTTATGCATATATTTTGTTTTGCTTGTTAATATATATGCAAAAAGTTGTTAGTAGTGACATCACTTGAAATGTAAGCAAGTGCCTGAAATTGTTGACTTGCGTGTGTAGGGTCTAAATTAGTGTTGTGCGAACTTATGATTATGTTGTTTGGCTGAATTGTGTGTCCAAGGTTGGATTTTGACTGTGTTGCAAAATTTTATGCATAAATTTTGTTTCTGCAATTTGTGGTGTTTGTGCGAACTTGTGATTTATTTTTTTGCATTTTTTGTTTGTTTTTGTGTTGCATAACATGGCACAAGTTGCAGAAACTTAAAAATGGGCTTGTAATGATAGAATAAGGAAGGGAAATGTGTAAAACAAATTTCCTATTTGCGGTTATGTTGAGTGTGTTTTACTTGTTTTGATTTTTATTTGTGCGAGGTATAACACTTGTTGATGTCCTGATTGTCCTTTGAACCAACAATATCTATGGTTGATGTATTTTGTTGTTCTTATGCAGCAAGGTATCAATGAAGATGTTGAAAAGGATGACATAGATGAGGAATTTCAAGAGGAAGACGTAGATGATGAATTTCTCGAGGACAACATAGGTGATGAATTTCAGGAGGATGATATAAATGATAAGAGGATGGCCTAGATGATGAAATTCAAGAGGATGACATCGGTGATGAATTTGAAGTGGACGATTTGGATGATGAATTCCAAGACAAGCTTGAATGAGTTGGATGATCTTTTATTTTGGATTGTAGTTAAACCATTAAACTTGACTGAACTATGGTTTTGTTATTTTGCTAGGCTCATACTTCGAAGGATTAAACTTAATAAGTAATGTTCGACATTTTGATTACTCTTATGTGTTGAATTAATGTTTGAACTATTTTATTATATTACATCTTTTGTGGATGCATTGCTAAATTAGATCTTGTTTGAGTTATAATTGACAATTTTAATATTGCCTTTAAGCTATAGTTACATTTGTAAAATAATTGGAATATTGTAATACTTTACGAGAACACTCTAAAAATGTTGCCTGTAAGCTATGGGGACGTTTTTATGTCCTCTTACTGAATTCACATTTAAGGCAACAATTATTAATTGTTGCATCCTATGGCAACATTTAAAAACGTCCCCTTAGATTCCCCAAAAAATCGTCCCCTATTCTTAGGGTTTAGGGGACGTTTTAAAAAAGTGTGCTCAGAGATCATGAAAAAACGTCCCCATAGACTATAGGCGACGCTCGCATAGGAGACCCCTGAAAAACGTCCCCTATACTTTTAGGCAACGTTTACTGGCAACATTTTTCAATTGTTGTTATAAAGGATAAATGGTGTAGTTATGGCATGCCATGCTTATTAAGCAATTTATTTTTCCAAGAAGCAAGTCTAGTTTGCATTGTTTTTTTATGATAAACAAGAAATCACTTCCCTGATCAGATTCCTTTGACTCCCAAACATCGGGATTAGATTAACGGTTCTGCTAACGTCTTGGAAAATGCAAACCCAGACGCCCTCAAGGTGTTAGGTACTCAAGTACCATCGTAGCCTTTACACGTAACAGTCAGAAACCAAAGGTCATGTCCCTTCAGTCTCATCCTCGAGACGTGGGCATTAATTACTGAATTACAAACGACCAACTCTCTGACGAGGGAATCTTTCCCACTTCTGACCAACATGGGCGAACTTAGCAATGACATATATACTTTCTAAACAGGACTGCCTAGGCACAACATGGCGAACGAGCAGGAAGGGTCAGCGAGCGTATGTCCACACATATTCCGCCTTTTGCCTTAATAACAAAAAAGTCATAAGTGCCAATTCCTATGATATGCTCGCCAGCGTTGAGTAAGAAGACCGCCCTTAACAAAATTCCAAACAACAGTGCTCCAACGAGACTTCCTAGTTCCATCATGAGTGCATTCCTATACACATCTAAGACCTCCGCGGTCAGTTCCTCCGCCATGGCTTAAGTCATTACTCTTAGACCAGAGCAACGACTTGGGGGGCTAGTGTTGTGGACCGGTCAAAGACATGGGCATAACTGCTTAGGAACAATAGCAAACCAAACCCAAATTCTGCATTTGGCAAATTACTAGCGACACACCCATTCCCAGCGAGGGGGGTGCTCGAAACAAATGAGACCTGTTCAGACGAACAGTAATATCACTTTTCTTACGTTCCAGGGAATATCTCATCGGCGGTTACACTTCTTATGATTTCGTAACTGTCGGTCACACGTGTGCATCACAATGGCTCCTGCATTTACCCACCTCTATAAATAGGAGGCTCCTCGCAGCCTCCAAGGTAGAATCTCTTTCACTCTCAACCCCCATTATGAAATCTACTGACTTGAGCGTCGGAGTGTCTGCAGGTACACACCCCCCATTCGGTCCAACACTCATCAGAAGTACAAACTACCACCGTGAACCACCTCACTCAACCAAGCATCGGAAGCCACCTTGTAATCAGGTACGATCAACTATGTATATGGAATGCTATGCATTTTCCAACATTAGTGCTTATACGTAGAAAATCATACATTGACGAGAGAGTGACATGTTAAGAATAATATATGTATTTATACGAACAAATATTTATGGGTAGGTTACTAACCCTTATGAACGAGATTACCCTAAGTCATGTTAAAGATGGGATTACTACGTCTTTATTATCAGTATAAGATTATTTTAAAATATGATTAAGTCGTGCCTTTCGTTGTCCACGCTAGTGGGACACGGGAGATTCACGTTATAGTGTGATGGGATACTTTCCGCAAGGATGGCCCGCACAACAACAAGATAAAATATGTTTAAGTCGTGTCTTTTGTTAACCACGCTATTGAGATATGGAAGGTTCACGCTAGTGGGATGGGATATGTTTTATCTTGGTTTTCGGGTGTCAAACATTGATTACGTTTGAACCTTTTTAACCTTTGATATCTCATTTTTTCTTGGGAAAGGAAAAAATAAGCAAAACCCTTGAGAATCGAGGTCCGGGAGTTGTTTTCGCTACGGGAAGGTGTTAGGCACCCATAACGACTATAGTATCCTATAGGAACCGTTTTTACTTTCTACGCGCGCGCTTTATTTTTAAATGCTATTTGAAAGTGATATTTACGCCTAAGAGTTTACTAAGTGAAGAATTGGAGGGAGAATAAAATATTTGAATTTTTATTTTATTTGAATTGAAGGAATATTGTTTCCTTGCCTACGTACCCTTTTAAGGGATCAAATCCACCGTAGTTCTCTTCCAAAAAATGTTTTTGTTTTTTGTTGGTTGATTTTAAGTTTGAAAATGGAATTTTGAAGAATGAGAGAGAGAGGCCTCAAGGGCATAAGATTGTGAAATTGTGAGGTTGAATTAGTTATTTTGCAAAAGAAAGTCAAAGTATGATTAAGAATTTGTTAAGATTTTTGCTTAAGAAAAGAAAGGGAAAATCAATGGGAATTTGGATCCCAAAGTTTATTAGGAAAAAGATTTGAGTGATGTTGTTCATGTTTATTTGGAAAATGATTTTTCCTAAGTGTAAAGCCTAAGCATTCATCTAAACATACAATCCTAAACATACATCTAAACATGCATATCCTAGCCATACATCTAAAGTGAGGTGTGTGCATGTGTCGGTGCTTGTGTCGGTGTACATCATTAGAGTCCATTGTCCTTTACATCATTGGCCTAGATACATTCTATGGTCTTGCAAGAATTTAAATTGCATAAAAGTAAAGTACAAAAATTCCTAAGTGTTACATTCTAATCTTTGCATGAATTTTAAAGTGTATGATAATGAGGACTAAGAATATGAGATGGAGGGTGAAATGCTTGTGAAATGCATGAAACAAGAAGCAAAGGGATTAGTGGCTTAAGGTGTAATAGCATGAAAATTATAAGCAAAAGAAATACTAAAAAATCTTGACAAAAAGTAATGAAACTCTTAACCTAAAAGTGGCAAAATACACTTAAAATTTACCATGACATCAAGACAAATATATGACCTATAATCCTCATATCATGACAATTTTCTAAAGGTTTTACTACAATTAATGATATGGGAATTATAAGAACACATTCAAGTCAAGATCCATGATATATCTAAGCATATTTGCATCATTTATTCACAAACATAATTTGCAAACCAAGCAATTGAACACAATTCATACACATGCAGCAAAAGTACATACAATCAGTAGCTAAAACTTCACAAAATCATATGGTATAGGTCACAAACTTTTATCAAGAAATTGGGATTAGAATCAAGCAATTTTCACAAATTTTTTTAATACAAACATCACAAAATAGCAAGAAAACCATCACATTATTCTTTCCAAGTTTTAATATGCAAAAATCATCACAAAAATACCACAAAACTATCAAGAAATGTGTATGAAAATTTTTAAAATTTTTGAAGAATTTTTAGACACAAAAACATATAAGACTCCACAATTTTCTCAACAAAAATAGTAAACAATTAACTAGAAAATATCACCTATTTTTTAATCAAGACTTAACACATAATAACATCACAAAAATATCAAGAAAATGATCAAGAACACATAGGAATTTTTTTTAGGAATTTTTAAAGAACTTTTAGACTTAAAATGTACAAGAAAATCACCAATTTTAACAAGAATAGTAAAAAAAAATACTACATATATTTTCCTCAGGCTTTGACACATAGAAACATCACAAGAAGGTCAAGCAAAATATCAAGAACATATGAAAAAAATTTAAGAATTTTTATGAGAATTTTAAGCAAGGCGGGGGGGTGTAACTAGCAAGGAATCAGTAAGAACATGCAAGAAAGGGGGGGGGGGGGGGGGGGGGGGGGGGGGGGGGGGGAGGGCATAGCAAACCATGGAAATTGGGCCTCTGGTGGCCACTGGATCGGGTTTGGGACAGGTATGGGTTGAACCGACCCACCCCAGGCCTATATAATCTTATAAACCGGTTTCCTCTCATTTTAGCCCCTTTTTTCTCTCTCTAAAGTTACAGACTCTCTTCCTCTCTCTCTAGGACTGGTTGAATGGAGAAGATGAAGATAGGTGCTCCGGCGTGGTGGCCGGCCGCCCTAAGGTGGCGGCGCCGCCGCCGGAGCTTATTTTTTTTGTTTTTTTTCAAACTTTTTTATATCAACAGCTCCGTCTTCTTCTCCTCTATTCAAATCCAGTACTGGATTTTCGAAACAAACCACATACGAGCCTAGATCTACATTTCTTTAATTCGAAAACAACAACAAACGGAGAGATAGAGAGGAAGACGAGATTACCTCAGTGTTTTAACGGTGAAAACGACGAACTGAGAAAGAAGGCTTCGCGAATCTTCGAACAAATTGGAGAAATCCTCGTCTTCTCCTTTGTCTCTATCACGATCTTGATGCAAAACTGAATTTGTGAGGTGTTTGTTGCGTGATTCGTAGCTTCAAGCTCCTTTCGCTGTCGATTTCCACTTTGATGTTCGATTCGAAACCTTAGGGTTTTGATTTGACTTGAATTGGGATTTGATTGGACTTTGTTGAACACTTTGATTCGGTTTTGATGATTTTGGCTCAATCTTTATGAGTTTGTTTCTGTGTGAGTTCGGTTTGGTCTTATGCTAGCTTTCTTGATCGAATTTGATTCGGTCTTGAGAGATTGTGTTGATACTTGGTTGAATCTGTGATGAATTGTGACGAGTTTGGTTTGGATTGTGATGATTCTGGTGAATTTGATGTTGATTCTGGAAAATTGGGGATGAATCACGATTGAATGTTCTTGATGAACTTCAACGTGTTCATCAATTTTCTGGGTTTTCGATCTGTTTTGGTGGAGAGAGAGAAATGTGAAGGTGTTTGTGGTGACTTGGCAAAAAATGAGTGGTGATCCTTGACTTTGACTGATGACTGGCTTTTATAGGTGACATGTATGGACCTGGACCAGTAAGATAATGACATGTGGCACTGGACTTGTAACAAACTTTGGACCATTCTGCAATTAACTGAAATAAGAGGACTAAAAATGCAAAATGACAAAAAGGACTAAAAATGTAATTAAAATAAAATTGGTAAAAAAACGTAATTTGAATATAACGTAAAGTGAAACGATTAAAAATGACAAAACGGACTAAAACGAACCAATTACTTAAATGAGGTACTTTAAAGTAACCTCTCTCTGCCGAAATTTCGTGTGAAATGACCAAAATGCCCCCTAGGGACTAAAACGACTCAAAACGACTCAAATGCAATTTTAAAATGGTTTTTTGACAGCGAACTAAAGCAAGAATTTATACAAGCAATTTAAAAGACTCAGAGATAGTTTTAAGAAATTAAACAGGGCTTTACCACATGAAAAGACTAAAATGCCCCTAGGGGCTAACCTGATTTAAAATGACTTCAAATGCAATTCTTAAAATGGATTTTGTCATGGAATTAAACAAGGACTTATACAAATCAAATGAAAAGACCCAACAATTTTCAAGAATTAAAATGAATTTGAATGCAGGAAATGACTAAAATACCCTTTTTCATGAATTTTGCAAATAACATTGAAATAAAATGCAGAGAGAGATGCAATTGATCAGAGACAAATTCAAATGACTTGAAATGCAAGAAAAGTATTTTGAATGACTTGAAATGCAAGAAAACACAGACAAATGCACAGTTGAAAAGATTCGTAAAACTAAGTTGAGAGATAAAGCAGAGTAAAATGTCAGTGTGAACAATAGCAAATTGGCAATTTCTTCAAGAGTAATAGACATATATCAAAGATGAAAGAGAATTTGAACAAGTATTTTTAGGTCCAAAATTAGGGTATAACATGATACTTTCCGTAAGGAGGCCTACACGTCGACAAGAGGAGCTCGGTGTTAGCCTTAGATAGGAAATTTCACTGGTTATGTATGGGGATGTATCCGGGGTTACTCCACTCGGGTCCATTCCATAAAATGAACTCAGACAATAATGTTTGTTCAACGTTAACTTTCCGACTTAATTATGAAAGATGAGACGATATGATATGATTACGATTATGATTATGATAAGATACTATGATAGTATTCAGATTAGCGATCGTAGTTTTCCCCCGATCGCTAAGTTATGTAGAAAGAACAGTATAAACCTGAAACAGGTTGAGTATAGACAGATGGCGATCATAGGTTTCCCCTAGATTGCCTATAACCTAGGATAGGTGGAACTCACTGAGACATTCTGTCTCATCCCAATCCTTTTATTTATTTTACAGATCATTAGGTTTCTCGTAGAAAGAGGAGGAATATATGCAACTGAATGAGTTATCGTCAAATGCCTGTTTCGTACCAGCTTTAGATTATTTCTTCATATTCAAATATGGATCAGATATATGTATGTGACAGTTGGCAGTTTATCAGTTGTACGAACTTGTATTGATGTATATATTTATTCGGTCAAAATTATGATGTAAATTTTAATGTATCAAGTACAAAGTTAATGCACATGCTAAATATTCTAGATAAATTTAGTATGGGTGTTACACAATCACTTTTGTATCCTTTAGTTCATATATAAATACTATGCACAGATTCAATAAGGCATGTGTGTACTGATAATCACATCTCAGAACTCTAAGAATCAAATCAAGCTATAAAAAAACACAGCAAAAATGCAAAAACAGGTGAAATTCTGAATTTAACATTAACAGAGTCTAAGTGATAGATACTAGGATAATCCCCTTCCATGTTGTAAAACAATAAAGTTCAGTTTTGCATTTTAGTAAAGGCAATGGCAGATGTTACTATATTTGTTTCAGAATGCCTAGAAACGGTCTGTTTGGTTGTTATTTATGTTGTACTGAATATTATCATGATCGTCGGTTTCATGATGACCTCGGCGATAAAGAATGTGAAAAATGTAAAGTGTAGTAACTCATTAGCTTGTGTTATTGTGAAGTAGTTGTCACATGCTCAGCTTGATTCAATTTTTTACGAGGAAACTATACATAAGTTTGGTAATTATGCATCGCTGCACTTCAAAGCTGAGTCTAATATTAGATAAGTCAAATTCCACCTAGTTTCTAAATCAAGACACACAAGACCTTTGTACTCGGTGTTCGACCTTTCTACACGTCTTGAATTTTGCAAACCTATGAGGAGAGGACTGATGTTAAGTTATGCAGCTACCAATCAAATCAAGCTATACTAAAGGATAAAAGGAAAGAGAAAAACGGCAGAAAGAGAAAAAGAAGGAATTAAAAATGCAACTAGGTTTTTCATAGATCACATGTGAGAATTACATGCTTAAATACCTAGGTCACCCTCCTCTATTGGGCTCGGTTGCCTTTACATGGGCCTTGGCCACTTGATTTTGCTAAAGAGTCTGAATTCTGCTCTTTACCCAAATAGTTTTGCTCACTCCCAAAGTAAAAGTCCAAAATGCCCCTACGCAACTTAACATGCGTAGCGTAAGTTAACATGCGCTAGTTATATTGTTCCTTAAGTCACGTTCAGAATACACTAGCGCATGTTAAGTTGCGTAGCGTGACTTAACATAAGCTCAAAATACACTAGCGCATGTTAAGTTGCGTAGGGGCATTTTGGACTTTTACTTTGGGAGTGAGCAAAACCATTTGGGTAAAGAGCAGAATTCAAAGAGTCCAATACATAAAAATCATAAAAGTTTCTGGATTTATTTAAAATGAAAATCCTTCATCCAAAATGGTTTTTGGGTCCTCCTCTTTGGTTCGGGTGGGTCCGACTCTCTAACAAGGACCTGCCATATTTCACTGCACCTCGGATTTTTAAAACAGACTTCTCAATATCTTTCAACCCTTCCTTCACAACGTAGTTTAGGATATGCACACAACAGCGCAACTGTATGTACTCCCCCTTCATAAGTAAGCTATTACAAGATAATAGCTTCTTCTTCAGATGTTGAATTCCAAGATCGTTTGAGGAGGCGTTATCAAGTGTGACAGTCAAGATATTATTAAGTCCTCATCCTGTCAAACAATTATCAATAGTGTTTGCCCTAACCTCTCCTGTATGGCCTGTCACTTGACAAAAACTTAAAACCCTATTTTCCAAGGTCTAATTATTGTCAATAAAGTGGGCAGTAAGACACGTGTAGCAGAGATTTTGGATAGATGTACATGTATCAGCAGTAGTGATAAAGCCTAACCGCAAGTGCACGGCCTATCAAAGTAATAGTAGTAAGTAAGAGTATCGTTCCGCTAGGGA
Organism: Medicago sativa; assembly: GCF_051527215.1. Classification (NCBI taxonomy): domain Eukaryota; kingdom Viridiplantae; phylum Streptophyta; class Magnoliopsida; order Fabales; family Fabaceae; genus Medicago; species Medicago sativa. The sequence goes on along the minus strand of NC_140756.1, from coordinate 27,120,261 downwards.
GTTGTTCAACTTAATTAACTTTTAGTGAATGATTAGAAGAGAGAAAGTTAGAAAAAGGGAGTTTTATTGCTGAAGGTAAAAACAATAATAATAAAGGGCCTCGGGATCATTGGTTTATCATAATGACGAATCCTTCACTAGACAAGACCTAAACATCTAATTTCATGGTTTACACACTAATTTCTAAAGACCGGTTTCCCTTAGCCCCTCACCTTTCCGATGAAAGTCCGGTGAGAGTTTACTTCTAGCAACCAAGCCTATTTCGCTGACATGATCACTAGAAGATGCATAGAGGATTGAAACTACTCTTTGTCTCAATAATTGCAAAGACTATTTCACTGTTTTGCAATTATTGTCTAAATTCACTTGTTCCAACATCAAGACTCCGCTCTCGCTTTATGAATTGATGTTTGGGATGATGGATTAACGATTATCAAACCCTCCGCTTTCGCTTCCATAGTTTGATAATTGTTAATCCACGTTAAGACGGTGAATCTAGATTAGAAATTAGGGTTACATAGAAATTAGGGTTTAGGCTTGTTTTGTTTAGGATTGAGTCATTAGACTCCCCAACAATCCCAAGATGAAGAAGTCTACTCACTCATGTTCATCGTAGACATGGGGGAAGAAGAGAGAAAAACAGTAAAATAAATTGCAAAGAAAGTAAAAGGGAAATAAAGACTTTTTATTGAAATAATATTTGAAATAAACAAAGTAAAGGGTGAATGTTTATGGTGGAGAGCTACTCTATTTATAGCTTTACAATCGACTTAGAAACTAAGCAACTAAAAGGGTAAAACAGTAAAGCTGCAACAGGGTAACTTGGGCCCGAAGAAAAAGCAGCAAAAGAGGCTTCTGGAGGTGGCACGGCCGTGCCACATGTTGGCACTGGCCGTGCCAAGCTTCTGACTTGGTGGGAACATATTTTTGTTCCATATCTTCGTATTTTCGCACTGTATTTGCTCCAGTCCTCTTTCTTTTGCTCCAAGACACCTTCCACCATATATTCGTTCCTAAAATAAAATAAAAAGCAATTTAAAGTAAAATATTCTAAAAGGAAATAAAATGCAATAAAATCAAATCAAATCTTAAATAAAACTAAACTAAATAAGGCAATAAATTAGACTATCTATGACTCATCAAACTCCCCCACACTTGAATCTTTGCTTGTCCTCAAGCAAAAGGCAATAGACACAGCAGCAACAAAATATTTATTCATGGCAATATTAAGAACACATGTCTCAAAAGAAAGGCTTTGCTTCAAGTACAATAATTATAATTTCAAATACTTCTCATGAACCTATTCTACCCAACATCAAGTCTCAAGTGAGTGTGTGTGTGCAGTCCAACCCTTTTCTTGCTCCTGTATAAGACAGATATTATGAGGAATAAGTTCTATCCTTAGTGCTAAAGTAACCGAGAAAAGTCCTTTCTTCATTTCATATAAGAGTGATGGGAATTTAAGTTAAAATTAGATTAGATTAACAATTAAGCACAAGGGGCTGCAGATGCTTAGGGGCTATCTATCCTCGTAGGAAGTCTTCTTGGATGTAATTGTCCTTTCCCCCTAGATTCAAAATCACCCTAAGCAGTGCTGCAAAATTATTATTTGTTTCATCTCCGCGTAGGAAGTCTTTTTGGATGTAATTGTCCTTTCCCCCTAGCATTGATGAATTTGTTTCATTTTAGGTTCAAATTAGGGAGTCACCACCACAATTAGGAAGTTAGGGATTGTCCTTTCCCCCACATGTTGGTGCCATTCTCCCGCCCCATTTTAACTTTAACAATTAAGGATATAACAATTAAGAACATAGATTAATTTCCCACACAAACTTATACTACTTTTACTCTTAAGACTTTAAAGGGTCTAAGTTAACACTAAAGATAGAACGTGTTCCTTAAAATACCTATTCATACATTTGCTCAAGGATTGCAACCGAGTGCTTTTCTCATTGGAGATTTTCACAATAGAACAAGATGTGGGTATAGCATGAACATAAGAAACACAAGAAACTACTTTTATGTACAAGAAGCAACCTAAAGAAGAGACAAAACAAAAATTTTCATGCCATTTTCTACATTAAAAACAAGTTACTAGTCATGCCTCTCACTATAAAAACAAAACAAAAGAATAAAGTTCAAGGGAGTTTGGACACTACGACTCTAGACACTTTATTAGCCCCCCCCCCCCCCCCCCCCCCCCCCACACACTTAGGGGAAGCATTGTCCTCAATGATTCAAAAAGAAATGAAATTAAAAGAGAAGAAGAAGTAGAGGAAGAAGAAAGAAGGAGTAGAAGAAGAGTAGGAGAAAGAGAGATAGAAGAGAGAAGGGAAGAGAGCAAGAGCAAAGCTCACAATTTATTGGGGTCCATAAGGAGGACCTTGGAGATGGAGGTGTTGCATCATCCGGCGGGGCATCTCATTATTTTCATCATTGACACGGTTGCCCCTTTGAACTTCATTGTGAAGGCCGGAGATCTCAACACCTTGCCTTTGTTGCTCGGTGCTCATCCTCTCGATTTCATTGTGAATCCATGTCCATCTTTGATTTTCATTAACCTCACCGGTTTCATGGCCATGGTACCTCTCTTGGTGCAAGTTAGCACCCTCTCCTTCATCATGGTGCAAGTTAGCACCTTCTCCCTCATCATCATCTTGCTCACCAAGAACCTGCACATCATTAACATACAACCAATTTTCTTCCACCTCGGTGGTAGTCCGAGATGGGTTAGGCAATAAAAACATGATTGGCACATTTAGCTTAAGTTGGTAATGAAGGGGTGGACGATGTTTGATGAAATTCATAGCAATAAGGGTTTCTATGTTAAGCCTATTGTTTCCCTCAATTGGTTTGATACCCTCATCTTCACCCACTCCAAAACACCTAGCTATATATGTAATGATGCCACCCACCACTATGTCTCCTCTACCGGCCGGTCTAGTACCGACAAAGTCTAGGTGATCAATCAAATAAAAACAAGTATTGACGGGGTGGTTGTAGAGCATTGCCCATAACATGAACAATTCATCGGTTCTAGTGTTTCCTAGCTCGGTTCTACCCCAAATAGTGCAAGCCATTACCCTCTGAAGGTACCTAAGTACGGGGTTGTGAATGTTGCTAGCTTTGTTCGCCCTAGGGACGTATTTGTTAAGACCGGTGATTTGTTTCCAAAAGGCAGCTGGGTCATAGTTAGCCGGTTTTAGACTAGGATCCCAATGATCATGAATATATCCTTCATTTGCAAAACCTAAGGCCTCACAAAAGTGCTGAAGTGACATGTCATAATCAATATTCATCAACCGGAAAACAACTCTATGGTTAGGGTTATCATAATCCAACTTATCTTTGGTAAAATCTATTGAGCTCAAGAATTCATAAGTGAAATTTTCATAACCCCGCATAGGTTTCAGCAATTCAGTCCATCCTAACTTTCCTATCAGCCTAGAAACATCATCAAAAAGCTCTAGCACATCCAAAGTATTGGGATCAGGATAACAAGAAGGATGCAAGTGTTTAGGGATGAGATTTTTATACCTGTCCCTTTGCTTGTTGTTTTTGAACTGGATTCCATGATTCTTCACTTGTGCTTGCTTCTTTGGGGGAGGTCCTCCTTGAGAGCTTGCTGGTTCCTTGCCACTTCTTCTTGAAGCCATTGACCCTTGTTGGATTTGGTTTTGAAGGTTAAGGGTTTGGGAAGATTTTTGGTGGAAAGGATTGGTTTAGGGTTAGGGTTGATGTTGAAGGAAGGTTTGTTGGTTTGGATGTGGAGATTGGTTAAGGTTTTGTGGTGTTTGGGTTATGTTTTGAAAGATTAGGGTTTTGGTGAATTATGGGTTTGGATGGATGAAAGATGTTTTTGATTGGTGGTTTTTGTTTTGGAGGAAGTTTGTGATTGATTGGTGAAAGAATTGAGTGGTTTGGGTAAGAATTGAGGGAGATATGAGGGTTTGAAGTTTTGAAGGTTATGGAGGTTTAGAGAGAAGTTTGAAAGTAGAGAGAGGTTTGTGGTTTGAGAATGAGGAAGAAGAAGAGAAAAATTTATGTATATAGGCACAAGAGGTCGGGCACGGCCGTGCCATCTTTCTGACTTCAAACATCATTTTTTCCTTAAAAACTTGGCACGGCCGTGCCATACCTAGCACGGGCCGTGCCACCTTTCTGGTCCTGGGGGCTTCAGAATTTTTCAATTTCTTGATTTTTTTCGAATCACACTTGGACAATTACCTACAAAACAACTTAAAACAAAGAAAAACAAAACAAAAGCGATTAAATGCGTGGGTTGCCTCCCACAAAGCGCTCTTTTAATGTCATTAGCTTGACGGTTAGAAAGAGTCCTTAGAATGGATCAAAGATATCATATTGTGTAGATGACGCTATAAAACGTTCTTTCACAACATGATCGTTAAGCATGCAACAGGAGTAAAGAGCGGGACCCTTCATAACATTTTCCAGCTCAAATCCTACCATCTTATCACTCACTTGAAAGACTATCCTACCGTGCTTGACATCTATGAGAGCTCCTGCAGTGGCTAGGAAGGGTCTACCTAGGATTATGGGGACGTCTTCGTCCTCCGCAATGTCAACGACTACAAAATCAGTTGGGATATATATCCCTTCTATTTTAACCGGTATGTCCTCAACGAATCCTACAAGTTTCATGGTAGAACGATCAGCTAGCTTTAATTCCATTTCAGTAGGTTTCAACTCTCCTATCCCTATCCTTTTAAGAAGAGACAAAGGCGGCAAACTAACACTAGCTCCTAAGTCACATAAGGCTTTGTTTATGGTTTCATTCCCAATTTCACACGGTATGGAAAAGCTACCTGGATCTCTAAGCTTAGGGGGTGCTTCTTGGATGATTGCACTAGTTTCCTTAGCCAAGGCTATTGTCTCATTATGCTCTATAGCTCTTTTCTTTGAAAAAATTTCCTTTAAAAACTTGGCATATAGAGGCATCCTAGACAAAGCTTCAGCAAAGGGAAGTTTAATGCAAATCTTCCTAAGTATGTTAACAAATTTTTCAAACTTACCCTCTAGTTTAAGCTTATCAAGATTTAAGGGGGATGGAGTTTTGTTTTCTTCAAGCGGTTTTGCTTCTTCTATCACAATTTTATCACCTAAAGGCTTGACACTTTCTTTCCCAATGTTTTTAACCTTAGCAAAAGTTTCGTTTAACTTACTACCCCCAAAAGATATGACATTAAGTTGGGCTTTGGGATTGGCTTCGGTTTGACCAGGAAAGACTCCCGGTGTTTGGGAAGAGGTAGCCACTTGTTGGGCTATTTGAGCGATTTGAGTTTCAAGCATTTTAGAGTGAGTAGCAATAGAATCAACTTTGGTATTGAGCTTGGAAAGAGAATCATTCAGAAATCCGGTTTGGTTTTTAAGTTCTTGAAGTTGTTTGGTTTGGTTGGCAATAGAGTTTTCCAACAAAATTTCCAAATTGGATTTCTGAGTGAATCTTTGGTTGTTTGCATAACCGGGTGGTGCTACTTGTCCATAGGGATTTTGGTTTTTATAAAAATTTTGATTTTGTCGTATCCCTTGGTTGTATTGAGCATAATTCATTTGCTCAATACCATTAATAGCACTACCTAGTTGGCAATCAACACCAGCATGACCAGTTATACCACATATTTCACAAGAAGGAGTAGAAGAAGAATTGATAGCACTAACATTGAGTTTTTCAAGTTTTTCGGTTAGTGTATCAATTTTAGAAGCAAGGTGGTCATAGTTAGAGACTTCGTACATACCTGCCTCCTTTTTGGAGGATGAAGAACTAGTGGTGGCTCTCTCGTCGGTCCATTTGTAATGATTTTGAGCCATGTCTTCAATCAAGGCATACGCCTCCGTGTAGTTCTTATTCATAAGTGCTCCACCTGCAGCTGCATCAACAGACATCTTAGTGGTATAAGACAAGCCATTATAAAAAGTGTGGACTATAAGCCACTTTTCTAGGCCATGGTGGGGACAAAGTCTTAGCATTTCTTTGAAACGCTCCCACGCATCATAGAGAGATTCCCCATCTTTTTGGTTGAACCGCGTGATTTGGTCTCTAAGTTTAGCGGTTTTAGATGGTGGAAAGAAACGGGCAAGGAATGCTTGCCTCATCTGATCCCATGAAGTAATGGAACCGACTTCGAGGGAATGGAACCAAGCGCTAGCTCTATCCCTTAAGGAAAAGGGAAAGAGATGAAGTCTTACGGCTTCTTGGTTCTCCTTCATGGTTCCACTAATTTGTAGGAAAACAGAGATGTGAAGATTGGGATCCTCAATGGGGGATCTCGAGAATTGGTTTTGCTGCACCAAGTTAAGTAGGGCAGGCTTAATTTCAAAATTGTCATCCTCAACCGTTGGGTACACAATAACAGCTTGTGGCTCAGCCGTAGATGGCGTCGCATACTCTTTGAGAGTGCGACTGGCCATGGCGGTGTTATTTTGTGCCGCTCTCCTTCTTCTATGCAAATACCTTTCGATCTCGTTGATTATTACAACTCGATTTCTGGTTTTTCGCATAAAAAAATTGAGAACCCAAGAAGTTAACGATAACAGAAAAATTAAAAATAAAAAGAAAAGAGAAAGAAGAGAGAATTCTAATCACTAAGAAAAAGCTAATTAAATTAGTTAACTCCCCGGCAACGGCGCCAAAAACTTGATAAAGCCAAACCGCAAGTGCACGACCTATCAAAGTAATAGTAGTAAGTAAGAGTATCGTTCCGCTAGGGAGTTGTTCAACTTAATTAACTTTTAGTGAATGATTAGAGGAGAGAAAGTTAGAAAAAGGGAGTTTTATTGCTGAAGGTAAAAACAATAATAATAAAGGGCCTCGGGATCATTGGTTTATCATAATGACGAATCCTTCACTAGACAAGACCTAAACATCTAATTTCATGGTTTACACACTAATTTCTAAAGACCGGTTTCCCTTAGCCCCTCACCTTTCCGATGAAAGTCCGGTGAGAGTTTACTTCTAGCAACCAAGCCTATTTCGCTGACATGATCACTAGAAGATGCATAGAGGATTGAAACTACTCTTTGTCTCAATAATTGCAAAGACTATTTCACTGTTTTGCAATTATTGTCTAAATTCACTTCTTCCAACATCAAGACTCCGCTCTCGCTTTATGAATTGATGTTTGGGATGATGGATTAACGATTATGAAACCCTCCGCTTTCGCTTCCACAGTTTGATAATTGTTAATCCACGTTAAGACGGTGAATCTAGATTAGAAATTAGGGTTACATAGAAATTAGGGTTTAGGCTTGTTTTGTTTAGGATTGAGTCATTAGACTCCCCAACAATCCCAAGACGAAGAAGTCTACTCACTCATGTTCATCGTAGACATGGGGGAAGAAGAGAGAAAAACAGTAAAATAAATTGCAAAGAAAGTAAAAGGGAAATAAAGACTTTTTATTGAAATAATATTTGAAATAAACAAAGTAAAGGGTGAATGTTTATGGTGGAGAGCTACTATATTTATAGCTTTACAATCGACTTAGAAACTAAGCAACTAAGAGGGTAAAACAGTAAAGCTGCAACAGGGTAACTTGGGCCCGAAGAAAAAGCAGCAAAAGAGGCTTCTGGAGGTGGCACGGCCGTGCCACATGTTGGCACTGGCCGTGCCAAGCTTCTGACTTGGTGGGAACATATTTTTGTTCCATATCTTCGTATTTTCGCACTGTATTTGCTCCAGTCCTCTTTCTTTTGCTCCAAGACACCTTCCACCATATATTCGTTCCTAAAATAAAATAAAAAGCAATTTAAAGTAAAATATTCTAAAAGGAAATAAAATGCAATAAAATCAAATCAAATCTTAAATAAAACTAAACTAAATAAGGCAATAAATTAGACTATCTATGACTCATCAAGTAGACAAACGCTTTGGCAGTGTTGACCTAGAAAGATCTTCTGTTTTGCCTTTTCTACATCCCATAGCAACAGAGTATCATGTGCAAGTGTAGTGCATGATATAAGATTGAACTTTGGGTTCAAGTTAGTTACAAGTTCATGGAAATCTGGATGCTCAACTTTTGTGAAAGGAAGTTCCAAGCCTATAAACATCTTCACAAGTAAATACCTCAATTTCTGTTGATCTAATTTAGGCACTAAAGGGGATTGGGACGAAACTGCTCTTTGCCTCTTGTTAGCTTCGTTATTCGGGTTATTCTTGCAAATCTTAGAATGTGCTACCATCGAACTAGTCCCATTATACTTGAGCCTTTTATGGAAATGGTTGCATATAGCTATGTCTGCTGAGTTAGGATCTAATGTGAAGTCATTCCAAACAGCAGATCTATCTCTACGGCTTCCAGGTGGTTGCATAGAAGTCGTGTTCTGGACGGTTGGTGAAGGAGAAGCAAACAAATTTGTTGAACCAGATAGATCACCCATTTTGATACAAACTGAAAAATAAATGATTTAATCACAGAGAACTATATCAGATTTGAACAAGCCTAAATAACAGTTAGATAAAAGCTTAAGCATAGCCCTTACTTCAGTTCTGTCTCATTCAAATGTATGGTCTTAATATAGATGCAAATAACAGTTAGATGGTGTTTAAATTTATTTAATATTGATCACATTCATTTATCCTCCTTATAAACACACTTTTTTTTTGTTTTTTTTTTTTTTTTTGAAGAAGCTAAATTAGCCCACTTAAATTGACACTTGAGAGAATCAAACATGAGAACTCGAGGATGAACACACTCCCAGATCCCAAGTCAATACCACCAGGACAACCCAAGTGGGTTTAAAACAACACTTTTGTTAAATTCACTATTTCTCAATAGTTAGATTGTCTTAATATTGATCACATCCATTTGGTTTTACTAGTGTTTGATGCCAATAAATAATTTCTCACACAGGCACGAGAAGTTTCTCAAACAGGTTATTCTTGTCTTCCATATAATAACATTTTTGTTGCATTTTGTGGTTTAGGTGATAGTTTTCATGTTTCAGTCCTGCTATTAATTTTTTCTTGATATTTTATAGTTTATGATTATGAGAAAAAGGTACTTTACTACTCTTAATTTGATCATTATGCCAATAAACATTACGATGAATGTAGCTGGTATTCTAGCTTACAAAACGTCAGAATCATGACAACAGTGTTCTATCTTTTATAGTTACAAAGTATATCTACAGTAATTTTAGTTCAAATAAGAGGTTATGTGTAAGATATCTTCTCAAACTAATCACAGAGTAAATCTACACTAATTTTAGTTCAAATAAGAAGTTATGTTTATATTATGATAATGTAAAAGAGAGAATAGTTATGGGATATCCTACGATACAAAAAGTTTCTTGTGTTTGTCATAAATTTGAGACGCACCTTATGTAGTCATACTTTGATAGTTTTCGATGTCATGAATATTAAGTTAATTCCTGAACACTATATACTAAAGTGTTGGACAAGAGATGCAAGGTTGGGAAGTAATATATTCTTCTTATTTTGGTCGTCCTATTTTTTTATATAGACATAAAATCGTGAAAAGTGATATAGAGATTGATTTTTTTTTTCATGTATTTTGGAGGAATGTTTATGATGTTAAAATACGACTTTCTACATAAGAATAGAATTTTCCGACGAGAAACAGATTAATTATGAATTTTTTAAATTGCTAGAAGCTTAGAAAACGAAAAGAATTGATATTTGAATAACCATTTTGTGACAACTTTTATGACAATTTTATACTTCACACTCACATCATGTTATCATTTTCTCTTTTTTTTGCTTTGGTTTTTGTGCCAAAACCTACATTTGTTTGTATATTTTGGTTGTCCCATAGAATGGTTGTTTAAGTAACATTCCTTGTAAAATAATGGAAATGTCAACCAAGATTTCAAATTTTGAGTTTATTTTTTGCAGACACATCTGTAAAAATAAATAGAGTGGATATGCATACTTTTGTAGCACTTCAACTAAGTGTTGATTTATTTTGCAAACTTTTGTAGCACTTTAATCAAAACATGCAAAATTGCAATTTCGTTTCGAGTAAACATAAATTCTTAATTATGGGATATGAAAATTTAGAGAGTTAATAGTCTTCACACCTTATTTCATAGTGAAACTCTCAATGCAAATCGGAGAGGCAAAACTTCGGCCCTTGGAAAATAGACTCTTTGGTTCATTCCAATTATCACAATTATTATTCCCTTGGAACAAATTGCTTTGGCAATACCACAAAGCAATTTGTGAATTGTGCAGAAATGAACTTCTAATTTCTTATTCATCCAGTTGCAATAGAGATACAAATAGATAAACCAAGTATTTATTTATTTTTATTTTTTTGATCAAATAAAGAAAATTAAAAGCCAGGAAGGGCCTGAACCCGTATACAACTTACAAGTTTGAAATTCTCATATAAGGTAAACCTATCTCATCTCTATGCAACAAAGGTAAGATAAAAAGAGGTGGCTCTTCCCACCATTGTGAGTCTAAACTAGGCAAGCTGTGTCCATTCTTAGCTAAAGCATCCTCTACAGAATTCCCTTCCCTATGAATATGATAAAAATTATAATTCAAATTTACAACTAATTAGCTAAACAGTTCTTCCATCTGACACGCAAAGGCCAAGGAACCAAGTTATTTTGAGAGAAAGCTTTCGCCACCAATAAGGGATCTGTTTTGATCCAGAAAACAGACCAGCCAAACTCCACCGCTTTTTCAATAGCATACATCGCAGTATACAATTCTGCCACAAACACAAAGGCATGCCCGATATTTTGGACAAATCCGCCCAGAAATTTAGCCTCACAGTCGCGGAACACCACGCCAATAGCACCACAGGAAGGCGCACCAATAATAGAACCGTCAATGTTTATCTTCCTGCAGCCTCTACGAGGGGGAAGCCAACTGACTTATGAGGAAAGGACCTACCTTTCAGGCTCGGGCAAGATACAGAAAAACTCATAATTCCTTGTCAAAAATAGAAGAAGAGCTAGCTCCATTCATTAATGTTACACTAAGCTCCACTTCTGCCATGCATGACATTAGCTATCAATATGTACATGGGAAGCTCCATGCCGTTGAAATACCTGCGGTTTCTCCCCACCCAAATCTGCCAAATAATATGAGAGGTCACAGAAAGAAGAACCTGGTGAGAGAACTTATTTCCCTGGGATACACAACTACGCAGAAAATTACATCCATTTGTGAGATCTAAGTGAGGAGCAACCTCTTGAAGCCATTGCCATATTTTAGTAATTACAGAACAGGAAAAAACTAAGTGTGAGGAGGTTTCCATCTTTGACTTACAAAAACAGCATAGAGAAACAATCACACAACCACGTTTACGCAAGTTATCATCTGTAGGAATCTTGTTATGAATCGGCCTCCATAAAACAAAAGCTCTAGTACGTGGGACATACTTATTCCAAAGCAGCGAACACCAGGGCATCTTAATCCCTGCCCCCTGAAAAAATCATAAGACAATTTATTAGTCAGAATACCCTCAGGAGTCAGGAGCACTGCTCCAGTTCAGCTGGTCGATGCAAGGGGATATAGGTAGAGTGATGTGCAAAATCTGTTGCACTAAGCCAGCATTTTGAGAAACCAAGTATTCAGGAAGGGTCCAGTTGCCATCAGAGATAAGCTAAAACAGTCATGGTGAGGGTGTCTCAGACCTCCCTAGGAATATTTAGATATTCTACAATGGGCAGTGGAAGCCAACGATCCGTCCAGAACAGAATTTTGGTGCCATCACCAATAGTCCAAGTTGAGTAATTTCTAACGGTGTGAATGTGATGTTTAATACCATGCCAAATAGAAGAAGAGATGGAATAAGAAACAGGTTTGCCCGCCCTCAAAAATCTAGCACGGCACATAACAGCCCATTGATCATCACTAGTTAGCAATTTCCAACAAAGGTGAAGGAGAGAAGCTATTATTACCATTAGAGGATTTCTAACAGCAAGACCTCCCTCCTTTGTTGATTTGCAAACCATATCCCAAGCGACCGTGCAGATTTTTTTGCGAGTTATATCTCCACTCCAAATAAAGTGGTTGACTAACTCTTAAGAAATATATCACAGAGAGTATTCTAATATAATGCTATTTGTGTAATTAATATTTAAATAAAAAATGTGTGATTCCATCACATCAACACTAAATAATTTGTATATGTCTTGTTGATTTTATGTTTAATCTATCCTAACTAGCTCTTAAAATAATTCCATTAAGTTTTGTTTTTGAATTGAAAAAGACCAGCTTCATATTATCAATTAGAGCATTCAAGAAATAATAAGCGTTCACTAATATTATTCTTTAATCGTCCTCGAGAGCTTAGTTTAGTTGGTATGTACAATGCATAATATATGCAAGGTTTAGGGTTCGAATCCCGGCCACCACAAAAAAAAATATTATTCTTATTCTTTAATCCCCTTCAATAATATATATTTGGCAGGCCTATGCAATCAACGAATGAGAATTCTAAATTATGATATTTCATAAGCTCATATTTTAGATTATTTATAAAATCATTGCTGGGTAAAATCAAATGAAAAATTATTTATAAAATCATTGCTGGGTAAAATCAAATGAAAATTAAACTACCAATACATTAAATATTAATTCCTTCAAAAGAAAGAAGGTTTTTCTTATAAACTATAATTTCCAACCCAGCAGCTGACTGACCTTTAACCTTGATCTCCTCGATCCTTTGGGTGCTTAAATCATACCAAACTATTTCCTCGTCATTTTTTATGAAGAATATAAAGCTCTGTATGCCTACCCCAAAAGGATGCATTCTGCAAGGTGCATCAACAACAAAGAGTTTAATCCACGATTCTTTAACACCGAGTTCACCCAAAATCCATATGTCATAAAAACTTGAATCATCAATATTGGAGATGAAAGCAATAGACCCATGTATCCCTGCTAAGTACCTCTCCAGCCTGAATCTAGGTAACCGGCAAAATGATTCCCTTTCCCTGTACCTTCTATAAGATGGTAAGGTTGTGGCAATGAATATCTCATTGATAAAGTCAAATGACACAATCTCATCAGATGGACCTAACCAATGGCAAAATTCATTCAAGTTCACCAGATAGCTATGTTGCCAATTAAAACGCATGTCAATGCCATCCATTTTCCTCCAAGAATTACTTTTGAGGCTATATATCTCCTAGAAAGGGTCATTCATCTCGACTACTTGTCTCAGTGTGATCATAATCCTCATCCCACAAATAGTTATCCTTATCAGGTACTTGAACCCAATTACCTTCAAAGTCTAAGGGGTAATACGCAATCCGGATCAATTTATAGTCATGTCTAACACGATCGTAACCAAATGCTAGAGGAGGTATCTTAAACTCAATGTTGTCATACGGTTGAAAGCTAGGCGGAACAACCTTAAATTCTGTGGTAGCAGGATTCCACAACACAATTTTTGTGTCATGGTAAATGCCTTGGCAGAGACAAAGGATGCCATTAGCACTAGCAAAACCCAAAATCTCAATACCCAAGTCATCTTCGTGAAACGGAGGTGGACAATCTAATCTCTCCCCATTCTCTAGCTTCTCACCAGAAAATGTGCAGAAGGTGTAGGGAAAGGGAATCATTTGTGTCCTTTCCTTTAGGATGAGACGTGTGTTTTCACCGTCCTCGTTGTGTTTGGATATGAAATTGGTGTGAATCATGTTCATAAAATCGAGGCTTTGAAATAAAAGGGAAAATGATTTGTTAACACATGTGAATCGTTTGAGGGATTTAAGAGGCAATTTGGAAAGAATAGAGAAAGCAAGGTCGTTAGGAATGTAAGCAGTACTTGCCAGCTTATGTGTTGCAGCAGCCATGGGCGGAGCCATGTAGAGCTGAGGGGGTTCAGCTGAACACCCTGAGATTTAAAAATTTGCACTAACCTTCTTATATAAAATTACAGTTGAACCCCCTGAAATAAATCTTTTGCACCGTCTGAAACTCTCTCTCACAGATTAGTTGCTTGCTATTGTTTTCATTTTCCACGTTGCCAATAAAAGTGCAATGTTATTCATCCCTTACACGTTATGAATTGAAAAGTGGTAATTTAATGTTAGGTGTCGTGCAATAGGAATTAGGAAATTCCAATGTTTTTCTGTGTAAGACATTACTAAAATACTCTTCATACAATTTTATTTAACACACGTAGTCTCTTATTGGTACTCCGAAATTCACACATGCAAGCATTAGTAGGCTAGTTTTAATTTTCTAAGGTTAAGATAGGCTATCTAGTTGATAGATAGTATATTTGGAGCTTTAGTTTTGTGTTAGAGTTGTTGTGGTGATATTTTTTTGATCAAATTATATATGATTTTTATGAATTTTAATTTTAATATTTTAGTTAATATTTTCTGCTCCTCTCAATATTTTGGACAAGATCTCCCATTGATGATATACTCCTTCCGCCCCAAAATAAATGACCTTTTTGCTAAGAAAATTTGTTCCAAAATAACTAATTTTTTTAATTTTCAATACAACATTATTTTTTTAACTTTACTCTCTAATGAATATAACTTTCATCACTCTCAATTCAACATCTTTTACTTTATATTTATGATGATAATACACCAATACTTTAGTAAAAATCTTATTTTCTCTCCATTATTTTGTACAATTTTCTTAATATGTATGCAATGATAAAATATTGTTAGTTATTTATAATTGTTAAACTAATAGAAACATTTAACTTTGATTCGTCTAGACACTAATATTTTTGTTGTTCTTGTTGTTGTTGTTATTGCAAAAAAATAAAATAAAATAAAATTGAACCCCCTAGTCTAAGGTCCTGGCAACGCCACTGGCAGCAGCCATGAATTAAAATCTCTCGATGACGAGGGATAGAAAGGTTTCTATGCTTGTTGGATTGGGGTTATTAGATGAATTGCAAATCATTTATAAACTATAAAAGATTAGTTTACTTAGTTGATAAGAAATTAGATAAATTGCAATTGCATATCATTCATAAACCAGAAAATATTTCTTTACTTAGTTGATAAGGAATTTTAAAATCTAAATGAATTTTATATTTCTTAATATATCATATCTTTTCTAGGATTAATTGTTCTGCGGTGATAGTGTAAAATTGTTTGATACATGTATTTGATTTAATCATATTATTATGTCATTTCAAATCACACTAAAAGCTCATATAAAAGCTATTGGAAATCCTACGAAACAAAAGGTTTATTGTGTTTATTGTAAATTCGAGACACATGACATCTTATGTAGTCATGCTTTGATAGTTGATAAGAAATGTGTTTTTGATAAGTAAAGAAATCTTTTCATGTGTATAAATCTTAAACTCTAAAAGAATTTTCTATTTCGTAATATATCATATCTTTTCTAGGATTAATTGTTCAACGGTGA
Source organism: Medicago sativa (assembly GCF_051527215.1). Taxonomy (NCBI): domain Eukaryota; kingdom Viridiplantae; phylum Streptophyta; class Magnoliopsida; order Fabales; family Fabaceae; genus Medicago; species Medicago sativa. The sequence goes on along the minus strand of NC_140756.1, from coordinate 27,104,914 downwards.
TAGTGTAAAACTGTTTAACATGCGTATTTGATCTAATCATATTATTATGCCATTTCGAATCACACTAAAAGTTCTTATAAATTAAATTTATCCTCTAAATCCCAATTGTATTTCTTAATTTTCTTTGACACAATTATATTTTTAATTTTTTTCGGACAATTATATTCTTAGTTATTATTTTACTTATTTTACAAGATATTGTAAAAATATTTGATTTTATCTTTATAAAATCATAGTATCTTTTCATTTATATTATTAACTTTTTGGGAAGATTGTTTTTCTTGATTTTTAATTACTGTTTGACTTTATTTTTTGAAAGATATATTTTTACTATATTATTTTACTAAAAGTTCATTATTAAAGTTTGTACCGAAAAAATTGATTATGTAAGCAAGATAAAAAGATAAAGTAATTGTACAAAAAAAAAAGATAAAGTAATAAAGATGTATATAATCAAATTAATGAAATATATTTTAAATTATGTTATTGATGTAAGTAATAAAAAAAATTATATATATATACACACACACAGAGATCATTTTATTTTACGGGTTGATTGGTTTTCATCTATAGAACCCGACTCACTATTTTTCGTAGAGCCTCCCCTCTCTACCAACTAATTTTTTATTCGGGTTAAATAATATTTTTTTTTCGAGAAAAGGTTAAATAATATTTATTCCCCTACCATTTGAATGAGTTTTGGTTTAACCGTAAGAAGATAAGTTGTAGATTTTCCCTTGTTATTTGAAGATTCTTTCGTCTTAGACCTTCGTACATCTTACTGTGCAAATTTGAAGAAGTGTCGCGATGTCTTGTCTTTTTTAATTCATTTTTATTTTATTTAATTTTATTCCAGCTGGCTTTTTTTTATTTAACACTTAATTTCAATAATTGAAAATATTAAACAAGAAAGTTAAAACACTAACGTCTCGTGAGCATAGCTCAGTTGATAGGACAATGCATTATTATATGTAGGGGTCGGGGTTTGAACCCCGTACACCCCACTTATTCACCTTATAAATTCTAGCCACTAGCCTACCTGACAAAAAAAAAAAGTTAAAACACTAACTGAAACCATAAAAAAAAAAAAAAAAAAAAAAAAAAAACACCTCTTTTAGGATGTTTACGGAACAAAGGAGGAAAGATTAATTGAACTAGAACAGATACAAAATACCTTCTTCTACTTGTTGAGCATAATGTTTTGGACGGTTCTTGGTTGCATATGATTTTTCAATTGAAAGAAAACTGGGCATGGACTTATGTTCGGAAAACATTCGAGGAAAACATGAGATCTACATAATTAATTGAGATCTTTAATACTGATTTGAAAAACCATTTGAAGTTGGATTTAAATTTGGTAATAGTCTTCACACCTTATTTCATAGAATGAAACTGTTAATGCAAATCGGAGAGGTAAAGCGTTGTCCCTTGGAAAATCGATTCTTTGGTTCATTCAACTGATCATAATTATTATTCCCTTTGAACAAATTGCTTTGGCAATACCATAAAGCAATTTCTAAATTGTGCAGAAATGAACTTCTTATTTCTAATATAATGTTTGTATAATTACTATTTAAATAAGAAATGTGTGATTCCATCACTTCAACACTAAATTATTTTTATTTGTCTTTCATTTTGATTTTATGTTTAATCTATCCTAACTAGCTCTCAGAAAATAAATTCCATTTAGTTTTGTTTTTGAATTGAAAAAAACCAGCTTCATATTTACCAATTAGAGCATTCAAGAAACTATAAGCCTTCACTAATATTATTCTTTAATCCCCTTCAATAATATATATTTAGCAGGCCTATGCAATCAACGAATGAGAATTCTAAGTTATGATATTTCATAAGCTCGTATTTTGGTTTATTTATAAAATCATTGCAGGGTAAAATCAAATGAAAATTAAACTACCAATACATTAAATATTAATTCCTTCAAAAGAAAGAAGGTTTTCCTTATAAACTATAATATCCCACCCAACAGACTCTCCTTTAACTTTGATCTCCTCAGTCCTTTGAGTACTTAAATCATACCAAGCTATCCCGTCATCATGTTTTATGAAGAACATAAAGCTCTTTATGCCTACCCCAAAAGGATGCATTCTGCAAGGTGCATCAACAACAAAGAGTTTAATCCACGATTCTTTAACACCGAGTTCACCCAAAATCCATATGTGATAAGATCCTGTCACCACAATATTGGAAATGTAAGCAATAGACCCATTTATCCCTACCAAGTACGTCTCCAGCTCGAGTCTACATTTCGAAGAAATTAATTCACTTTTTCTAGACCTTTTATAGCCAACCGAGGGTAAGGTTGTGGCAATGAATATCTCATTGATAAAGTCAAATGACACAATATCATAAGATGGGCCTAACCAATGGCAAAATTCATTCAAGTTCACCGGATGGCTATGTGCCCAATTAGAATCCATCTCAATGCGATCAATTTTCCTCCAAGAGTTACTTTTGAGGCTATATATCTCCCAGAAAGGGTCATTCATCTTTACTAATTGTCTATCCCAATCAATGTGATCATAATCCTCATCCCACAAATAGCTATCCTTATCAGGTACTTCAACCCAATTACCTTCAAAGTCTAAGGGGTAAGACGCAACCCGGATCAATTTATAGTCATGTCTAACACGATCATAACCAAATGCACAAGGATGTATCTTAAACTCAATGTTGTCATACGGTTGAAAGCTAGGCGGAACAACCTTAAATTCTGTGGTAGCAGGATTCCACAACACAATTTTTGTGTCATGGTAATTGCCTTGGTACAGACAAAGAGTGCCATTAACACTAGCAAAACCTAAAATCCCAATATTTAAGTCATCTTCATGAAATGGAGGTGGACAGTCTAATCTCTCCCCATCCTCCAACTTCTCACCAGAAAATGTGCAGAAGGTGTAGGGAAAGGGAATCATTTGTGTCTTTTCCTTTAGGATGAGACGTGTGTTTTCACTGTCCTCGTTGTGTTTAGATATGAAATTGGTGCGAAACATGTTCATAAAATCAGGGCTTTGAAATAAAAGGGAAAATGATTTTTTAACACATGTGAATCGTTTGAGTGATTTGAGAGGCAATTTGGAAAGAATAGACAAAGCAAGGTCGTTAGGAATGTAAGCAGTGCATACCAACTTAGATGTTGCAGCAGCCATGAATTATAAAATCTCTATGACGAGTGACAGAGAGATCTCTATGCTTGTTGGATTGGGGTTATTAAAAACAATTCAAATCATTTATACACATTGAAAGATTTCTTTACTTAGTTGATAAGAAATGTTTTTTTGTTAAATAAAAAAAACATTTTTTTTTCTTATCAACTAAGTAAAGAAATCTTTTCATGTGTATAAATGTTAAAATCTAAATGAATTTTCTATTTCATAATATATCATATCTTTTCTAGGATTAATTGTTCAACGGTGATAATGTAAAATTGTTTAACACGTGTACTTGATCTAATCATATTATTATGTCATTTCGAATCACACTAAAAGTTCATATAAATTAAATTTATCCTCCTAAATCCTAATTGTATTTCTTAATTTTCATTGACACAATTATATTTTTGATTTTTTTTAAGGTCAATTATATTCTTAGTTACTATTTTACTTATTTGACAAGATATTGTAAAAATATTTGATTTTTTATTTTGAAAAAAAAATTTATTTGATTTTATCTTTATAAATTCATAATATCTTTTCATTTATTTTCTTAACTTTTTGGGAAGATTATTTTTCTTGATTATTAATTACTGTTTGACTTTATTTTTTGAAAGATACATTTTTACTATATTATTTTACTAAAAGTTCACGTTTAAAGTTTGTATCGAAAATATTGATTATTAAAGCAATATAAAATGATAAAGTAATTGTACCCAAAAAAAAAAAGATAAAGTAATAAAGATATTAATTGAATATAATCAAAGTAATTTTAAAATATATATCTATATATAAAGAAAACTATCATATCAGAGGTTGTGCCCGCAGTTTTACTGACTCCTATGGTAATTTCCACTTCTCATATTCTTGTACTCCAAAAGAAAAATTTTAGTATGCCTCTTGAGAATGTTTCCGATGAGCTAATTGATAATAATCTGGAGGGAAATTATATGTCTGTTTTATCTCCCGTAAAAAATACACATCTTGATATCAATAGCATTGTGGCCCCGGATAATGCTAAGATTGATCCGGTGCTACAGAAATAATTAAACTTTATGCAGACTTGGTTGGCAAAGGCAGCAGAGACCGAAACACCATTTATAGAGGTTGTTTCCAAGTCACAAAAAAAAAAGGACTTACAGACTTTACAGAGAACTTCACTCAGAACCCGCCCTCGTCCACCATTTAAATTTTTTTCCTTTTTTTTAAAATAATATTTATGTATGGGAAAGGCGGTAGAGGATGGCGGAATCTGTTGGGTTCCAACCTAGTTGGGATGCTTCAGATTCTCCCAGATACCCAGCCTTTCTCTTGGCCTTATCTAAAAAAATATATAAAGATAACTACCCCTTTCAGCACACTTTTGGGTTGGACTTTTCTTTCCAAAAATACCCTTAATTATTTATTTTAATTTTAAATACAAATAACAGAGGTAACAATTATTTTAATTCTCTCTCTCTCTCTCTCTCTCTCTCTCTCTCTCTCTAGCATTTTCTTCGTCCATCATTATTTCAAACAATTTTGTTGGTTCAAAGAGGAATAACATTAATAAAATATTGATAATTTATTTATTTTTTTGACAATTATAGATAAATTTGACTTCTTAAAACTTCATAGAGCTCAAATTTTGTAAACAATTATTGTTAGATTTTATTTTATTTGCTTTCGTTTCTTTAAATATAAGTAAAAAATATTGTGAATTTATTTTACGTATTGATTAAGTTTAATATATTAGTTTTAAAAATATATTTTATTTCTTCTTTATATTTGGGCTCCTCGTAAAAATTATGTTAACTTCGTCGCTGCTCGTTACACTACCAACCTGAAAGGCTACATCTTGGCGATCAAAGAAGTGGATTTTAGAGGATAGGTGGCACAAAGGTAAAAAACATAAGTTGTTAAACGATTACTCCCTCCGGTCCTTATTATAAGAAAAAGTTGACTTTTTAGGTTCATCGTGTAAGTGATGTATCTAGTCTATACTTTTGAGTACATATATACTGAGTGATGTTTATATATATATATATATACATATATATATATATATATATATATATATATATATATATATATATATATTATGTTTTAGATATGCTTAAAAATTATAAAATAAAAAAATATAAATATTTTAAATCATAAAGACGCCTGGATAGTAATTATAAGGCTATTGAAGTGTCAATTAGTTTTAGGAATCTCCGATATTTTGAAAGACAAAAATATGATTAATTTATGACTTACGTTTTGAAATTTTTATTATTTAATTTTGCCTCAACTAGTACAACTTCAATGTTTAAAAATAAAAATTGACAGTCCTCGTGAGCTTAGCTCAGTTGGTATGGACAATGTATAAAAATATGCAAGGTCCGGGGTTCAAATCCCGGCCACCACAAAAAAAAAATTTGACAAAAAAAAAATAATAATTAAATAACACCTAGAAGAGGGGACCAAAACAAAAACTTCTAGAGTAGGTCACCTTAACTAAGCTATGAACAGCCATATTTTCCTACAAGAGGGGACCAAATCAAAAACTTATCGACCATCACTAGAATAGGTCACCTTAACTAAGCTATGAACAACCATATTTACTTGAAGAGATGTAAAAACTTGTGATATATTATGTTTAAAAATAAATAAAATTGATTAAGTACATTGATACAATACAAATTCAAAGTCGCTAAAAAATAAAAGAATGGAAAATCGATGTTAATAGCATAAAACGGTAGAGTATATATGCCAACAAATATGACTACATTCAAGTCTCCGAAATACTATGTCTCAAGATCAGCAATGTTAACGACGACAAAGCAATTGATTAGCACACTTAAAGTTAATCTTTCAACCTGAATAAAATAATCACCGTACTAAGACGAAGACGAAGAATCAAAATAAACAGAATCGTGTAAGGACGACGAAGTCACTCAAACAAACGAAACAAAGACGGAAAAAATGTGAAAAATCATCTATTTAACTAATCATCTATTTAACTAAAAAAGAAGGTAAAATAATTTGAAGATGTGATTTATTTTTTTTGGTTAAAATTGACCCTAAATCACCATTCACTATACAAAAGGTGGTGATGACCGCTAAAATTTGAGAAGAAGAGAAGAGAGATGAATATAACAGGAAAAAGGATTAGCAATTACCCACTAAAAGGCCACGGTCCGTAAAAACAATTAAAAAATCTTCCAACTGATTTTTTGTTTAGGTTCTTCTTTTCTCCTTTTTAGAGCGAGTGAGTAGTGCTCTGCAATATTTCAATTCATGGCTGCTGCTGCAACAGATGATAATAAGGTTAGTACTTGATACTAGGTTCTTGGTTATCAATCAAACGTAGAGAAAGTTGCAGGAAGAATAACAACATAAAACAGTAAAGGAAAGGAAATAAAATAAAATTCACTTCATTCATGACCTCTAAAGAGGCAGCTTACAAGCTTATATATAGCTAGGGTTATGACCCCTTGTTGGGCCTAATACTAATGGGCCGTAGGTCACTTGAAGGAAACTACAAAGACTTGACATAATATTTTTAATAAAAGAGATAAAAATTATTTGGAGACAAAATCCTTTAGCCAAAATGGCTTCAACGATTCTCTCTTTAGCTTGGTGGGACCCAGCTTGCTAACAATACTATCCGGTCCAATGAAAACCTTGTCCTCAAGGTTTGTGTTAATGAGATTGGAGTTGGAAGTGGAAACCAAAGGCTGAGATGGTAGATCTAGAGTAGTAGTTGAATCGGAGGGTGGAGAGTGTGTCTTTGAAGCTAGTCTCTGGGGCTCTGTAGCGGGTGACGTGTCTAGCTGAGTGGGGTGGGACAAAGAGCTGGGAGGACACATGTTAGGAGTCAATTGGTCAATCTGGACGGTAGGTTCAAGACTCTGTTGTGGGAAGTCTTTAGACTTGTGGTAAGTTACATTATTCATAACACTTTTCTCTTTCTTCTTTAAGAAAATATCCTGCTCTTTCTTCTCCTTAAGCTGAGTTCCTGGTGGTGTGTCTTGTGCAGATCTCTGCGTGTCCTCAAGTCTTTGTTGTACGCTCTCTTGTTCTTCTTCCATCCTAACTGAGTTGTCCCTCTGGGTTGTTTCCTTCTCTCGTTCCTCATCAGACATGGAAGGTGGGGTTTCACCTTCTAGATCCACGATGTCTGATTCCAATCCTAGTGGTATGGTGGTTTGAGGTTGTTCAACAGGGTTGGTGTTGTACGGCCGCAGCTGAGATACATGGAATACTGGATGGATGCGCGAGTTTGGAGGTAGTTGAAGCTCATAAGCTACTGTTCCGATGCGGCGAAGGATTGGAAATGGGCCAAAAAAATGTTTGGCCAGTTTCTGAGAGCTACGGTGGGTGACGGAGGTTTGTCTGTATGGCTGAAGGCGGAGGAGCACCATATCACCGACGTTGTAAGTACAATCCCTACGCTTCTTGTTGGCCTGATGTTCCATTTTCTTTCTGCTTTTGCGTAGGTTTTCTTGTAGAGTGTCTAAAATCACTTGTCGTTGAGTTAGGGTGGTATTGACTGATGAAAGAGAGGAGGCTCCTGTTGCATAGTCAAGGAGAGCTGGAGGTTGGCATCCATAGAGAGCTTCAAATGGCGTCATATTGATGGCTGAGTGATGGGTTGTGTTGTGCCAGTACTCAGCTAAGTGTAAGTATTTGAACCATTTGTTTGGATAGTCACTAGTGAAACATCTCAGATACGTCTCTAATGTGCGATTGACTACCTCCGTTTGGCCATCTGTTTCAGGGTGGTACGCTGTGCTGTACTTGAGGGAGGTGCCTTGGAGGCGAAAGAGCTCTTTCCAAAAGTTGCTCAAAAACAAGGGGTCTCTGTCGGACACAATAGTTTGTGGTGTTCCATGAAGCCGACTGATTTCTGTTGCAAATCTGGAGGCCAGATTCTGGGCAGTGAACTTGGTAGGAAGGCCAACAAAGTGAACAAATTTTGTCAGACGGTCGCAAATGACCCATATCACCGTGTGGCCGTAAGAAGAAGGAAGGTGCGTGATAAAATCCATTGATAAGTCCTCCCATACCTTTTCTGGTATTTTCAAGGGTTGTAATAAGCCTTGCTTACGTTGTGGAATGTATTTGTTGTGTTGGCAGGATGCGCAGGTGATGATGAAGGCTTTCACATCCTTATAAATTCCAGGCCAGAGAAAGGAGGCTGCCAAGCGAGCCAATGTTGGTTGAAGTCCAGAATGACCGGCAAGAGGGGTGGTGTGGTATTCAGATATGATGGCACGGCGGAGATCAGGGATATCAGGTACAAAAAGTCTATTTTTGAAATAGAGCAGCTGATCTTTAATGTTGTAATGTGGGGAAGTGTTTTCCTCAGTGCTGATTTTGTGAATGAGCTGCTGGCCTTCTGGATTGGTGGTGTAGTAGTGCTGAAGTCTTGCTATGAGTGATGGAACTGCAGAAGAGAGGGAGAGCAGAGCCGGTTCTGATGAGGCATCCTTACGGTTGAGAGCATCTGCAACTAGATTCGATTTGCCAGGTTTGTAGAATATATCAAAACTAAATCCTTGCAATTTAGAAGCCCATTTTTGTTGTTCGGGTGTTTGAATAGTTTGAACCAACAGATTTCTAAGGCTTTTTTGATCCGTGTAAATATGGAAGTGTCTCCCGATCAGATACTGACGCCACTTTTTTACAGATTCAGTGATGGCGAACATCTCGCGGACGTAAACAGAAGCAGATTGCATCCGGCTGCACATCTTTCTGCTGAAGAATGCAAGTGGATGACCATTTTGAGATAAAACCTCGCCAATGGCAACAGAGGAAGCATCCGTTTCAAGGATGAAGAGCTGAGAGAAATCCGGGAGAGTTAATACTGGTGTTGTTGTCATTGCTTTTTTTAGTGTTGTAAAAGCTGATTCAGCTGCTGAACTTCATGTATATTTGTTAGAACGAAGTAAATCTGTGAGTGGAGCGGCTAGAGTAGCATAGTGATGCACAAAACGGCGGTAAAAACCGGTGAGACCGAGAAATCCGCGGAGAGCTGTGAGATTACGTGGCGCCGGCCAGTCTAGGATAGCTTGGATTTTCTCCGGGTCCGGTGTGACACCATCAGAAGAGATAACATGACCTAAATAATCAACCTTGTGAACACCAAACACACAGTTTGATAATTTAGCAAAAAATTGGTTAGAAGCAAGTAAATCTAAAACCAACTTTAAATGATGCAAATGATCTGTCATGTTACGGCTATAAATGAGTATGTCATCGAAAAAAACTAAAACAAACCGGCGAAGGAACGGTCGAAACAAATCATTCATAGCGGATTGGAACGTTGAGGGAGCATTAGATAGGCCGAATGGCATAACTAGAAACTCATAATGTCCGTCAAACGTCCGAAATGCTGTTTTATGCGTATCTTCCTGCACAACTCTAATTTGATGATAACCAGAACGTAAATCAATTTTGCTAAAAACAGTGGCTGATCCTAACTCATCTAAGAGCTCATCAATGGTAGGTATAGGGAATCGGTCTTTAACTGTGACATCGTTTAATGCGCGGTAATCCACACAAAATCTCCATGAACCATCTTTTTTTTGAACAAGTAAAACAGGGGAAGAGTAGGGGCTGTTGCTTGGTTTGATGATACCCTCTTTGAGCATATCATTAATGATAACGGTCATGGCATCCTTTTAGGAGTGTGGATAACGATAGGGTTTCACGTTTATGGGTGCAGTGTTTGGTTCCAGCGGAATGGAATGATCATGTGAACGGTTTGGGGGAAGGCCATGGGGTGTGTCAAAAATAGTGGGGTAGGTTTGTAGTAATTTGAGGATTTGGGGGTCGGTGGGGTCCTTTAGGGAATGTTGGGCAAGGTTTGGGCTTGGAGGGTTGTTAGCGGGGTGGTTAGGGGTTGGGGTATATGAGAGTAGGTGCATAGAAGCAATAGAGTCGGTATGGATTAAGTGGCAAAATTGGTTGTAAGTTGATGGTTGGGGTAAGGTCCGAGGGTCACCGCGTAGGGTGACAGTTCTTTGTTCATGGGTAAAGGAGATTGATGGGATGGAAAAGTCTGCCAAGATGGGTCCAAGTGTTCGTAACCATGCCATACCAAGAACAACGTCCGCACCTTGGATAGGGATTAAATAGAAAGGAATATGGAAAAGATTGTGTTGGAGGTGTATATCAACATCAGGGATCAGTCCTGAGCATTGAATGTGCGAACCATTCCCAACCATAACGGAGAAACTAGGGATTGAGGTTGCGGTCAGTTGAAGATGTGAGGCAATACGGGGCTGTAGAATGTTGTGTGTACTGCCGGTGTCAACGAGAACTGTTACGGCCAGGCCATGAAGGAGACCTCTGAATTTGAGGACTTGTGGTGAGAATTGGCCCGTAAGTGCTTGCGGTGATATGTGATGTAAGATTTTTCCTACACGTCATATAACTATGTACACGTGAGCATATATAGGATCGTTTCCACAGGGAGTTACGTTTAATCATAAGCATTTACACAATCGTTCACATTAAGGGTTTGGATATAATTTGTTTGTTTGTAACACTATATCCATATTTGACACTAAAGTAAAAACGAGAGGGGATCGAACTATTTCGCTTGCGGTATAAGATAACGAGCAAGCATAACAGCAGCAATCTCTCGATCGATTAACAGACTCTAGCTTTATAACCAATATTATTACAATCATTTCTACAATATCCTTCGTGTCCAAAGCGACATCGTTATTTCTAGGTTATCGTTTAAACATTCGTGTCCAAATTCCTTAAACGATAACAAAGTCGATCGGATGACTTAATCGACCGTGTCCAGCCTGATTAAATATCCGAAAGCATTAAAATCTTGATTAAAAGTAATTATCAAAGGTTTACAAACTTGTCAAGAATGATATAACATAAGATAGATTGTTATTCTAGGTCTAGATTCAAGGGTTTGTGTCCAAATCATCTTGAATCTCTTTGAACGCATTAAAAGCAAGAATAACAACAATATTGAATCATATAGCTAGAACCATATATATTAAAAGATCAAAAGATTACATAATAGCTTGATTGTTACCTCAATACTACAAAGAAGGTTAGTTACATATAGACATGTAAACTAATGCAAGGAAGGAAGGAAAGATGAAGATTCCATGCCAAGATCCTTGATGTCTCAATGAATCTAGGGTTGAATCTACTCCTTAATCACTTGCTTTGTGTTTCTCTCTATGAAATAGCTCTAACCTCTCTCTAGAAATGTGTAAAATGTTTCAATGGAATAGTGAATAGTCCTAGAGAAAGGGAAAACTTGTATTTAAATGGGCTGAAAACGTGTAATCTCGCTTAAGCGAGATACATCTCGCTCAAGCGAGAATCATAAATATCCAACCATGGCCAATGAGATCCTGCCACGTAGCCCTGCTCCTTGATGAAGTTGCATCTCGCTCAAGCGAGTTATACCTCGCGTAAGCGAGGTTGCTTGAAACTTAAACCGCCTTGGAATCCTGCTTAAGCGACTTGGAAGCGAGATGGGAGCGAGATTTACAATTGTTCCCTGGAGAAATCTCGCGTAAGCGAGATTAACTCGCGTAAGCGAGATGCCAAAATCCACAAGCGACCCTGGAAGCGAGATGCAAGCGAAGGTTGAGCTTCTCCCTGGAGGAATCTCGCTTAAGCGAGATGACCTCGCGTAAGCGAGATTTGCTTGGTTCACACAACTTGAGTTTTGGTCCTTGCTTGTCATTTCCTGCATAAATTGGGTAGAATTAGGCATATAAAGCATAAATGGTATAATTACAACAATTGGTTGCTTTTCCGTAGATAACTTGCATAACAAGTCACTAAAAATGCCTCTTTTAACACATGAAATATATTACTTTTGAGCACTTATCAAACTCTCCCCAACTTAGCTTTTTGTTTGTCCTCAAACAAAAGAATCAAAAGGAAACTAACAAGGCTTTGGACAAGCTTTCTAGCACAATACCAAACAATTCAAATCAAATAAAAATCTTCAAGTGGTGATTCAAATGTGAAAGCACCGGCAAGCATGAAGTTCTCCATTATTCCTAGCACAGCTATAAATGTGAAACAAGTCCTAAGCACAAAATACACATCATAAACTTCAAAGTATAAACATATCTATCTATGAACCACACCTAACACACTTCTTTGAAAGTAAATGCAATATAATGATAACAATGACTGAGGTAATGAACACACATCCAACAATCATGCTAACATCCTATTTAAGTTAGGTGTCCATCCAAATATCGTCTCAAAAAGCATAAAAGCATGGATCAAAAGGTCTTGCAAGGGTTATAACTTGGCCGGGCTACAAAAGAAATGTCATATGTGGGGCAATTGATCAGAAAGCCTATCAAAGAGGAACATTTTTTTTTGTATCACAACTGGAAATCCATATACTTCCCTACCAAGAATTAAAACCTTTGGTGATTAACAATCAAAACAATAACCTTGACAACTTATTCTATTTTTGATTTTTCTTTCTTTTTCTTCTTTTTCTTTTCTTTTCTTTTCTTTTTCCAATGTACAACTTTTTCTTTGATTCAATGTTGTCAGGTTATTTTACAACTTCACCAGAACTTAACATATAATGCCTCCTTTCTCTCCCCAACTTGAATACAACCAAACTCTAATTGAATGTTCCCCTATCCTAAGGCAAGGGACAAAGTACAAAAAGGTTAAGGATTCAACAAAGTAACATTATCAAAGTCCTATAAAATTCAACCATGAACTGGATTTGAGAAAAATTTCAGGCAAATTCAACAAGCATTGTGCTTATGAATATTGACAGTTCATGTTTGAGGACTTGATTCATTTAGCTCAGATTGGGGTATCAGATACTCACTCTTCTCACAGGTAGGCTTTATGTGGTCAAGTAGGTTACTCTCGATTCAAAAAGTGCCTTGATCCTTTCCATGCTTTCAAACAGTTCAAAATAATTATCAGATTTAACATAACTAAAACAAGTTAGACGATGATTATCGGTCTCCAGCATATATACAACAGATTGAAGCTACCTCACATTTAGGTTAAGTACTAAGTGGTTCAAAGATATTCATGTTTATGAAATGACTTAAATGATCTATAATTTGTGCACAGTACAAATTTCACATTCATAGTAACACCTAGAATAACAGGAAACCAATACCTTGACATTGCGCTTTCTCACAATTCATATCATTATCACTCACCTGCTTTTGCTCAATAATTGGCTCCATGGAGCACTTTAAACTTTGATGTTCATGAGCAATTTTTCTTTTAACGAAACACAAGCAAGATTAATCAAAAATTTCATCCAAAGCAATAAGTTAAAAACCAAACAACAAGCTAAGCTATTTTAACCCAAAACGAAATTAAAATTAAACCAAAGTATTGAACACCCAAAACCGTGCTCAAAAAGTATAAATTCAAAAGCAATAAATTGTTCCAGTATAAAAATAAAAACATAAACTAAAAAGTCAAAGCAGAAGTCAAAGTAAAATAAACATCAAAAGAATGCGGTCAGTGTGCCGCATCATCATCCATATCATCCTGAGACAGATGGACACTGGCTGTCCTCTCTGGATCATGAGCACCATGCAAGCTAGCAGTCCTATCTGGATCATGAGCACCATGCAAGCTAGCAGTCCTCTCCTGGGTGTGAGATGGTCCTGCTCCACTGCCCCCTCCTGGGTAAATTGGCCTGTCCCCAGGCCACATGCAAGAGTCATAGTACTGTGCTGGAGTGAACATGAAACACCCAGGGTCCATGTGAGCATCGTAAAGATGCGCGTAGATGCCCTGGTTGCTGCGGAAGATAGCAGCCTGCTGATCCATTATGTGATTCTCTCTCAGTTCCTGTGCCTGAGCTAACTGAAAGGCTTGCTGCTGCTGTGCCTGAGCTCTCTCAACTGCTCGCTGCTCATACTGAGCCATGTATGCCTGAAAAGAAGAAAAATCAAAAGTGCCGGGCTGCTGAGGTGGTGGCATAGTCTGGTGAGGATCTTCATGCTCTGGAAAGTCCTCAGGTTGGGGTACATCCTCAGGTTGGGGTACTTGAGAAGAAGAAGCAGCACCCTTAGAAAGTGCTCTAGAAATGTAACCCCGAATGTACTTGTCATCAATGGGAGATACAAGCTCTTCTGAAAAAGGCTCGGTGACGGGTACCTGATGATGCCTAAGTAAACCCATAATAAAGCCCGGAAAAGCGAGTCTAGTCTCTGGTCCTGCTACACCACCGAGAGCTACATGCTTCAGCTCTCTTGAAATAATTGCAGCCACATCCACTGCCCTTCCTTTGCAAATATGCCAGATCAGAGGAGGCATCACTTTCTTTGGAGTTGTGGTGACATGGCTTTTTGGCCAGACATTATGAACCAAGAACTTAAAAATAATACCAGCTTTAGGCCTCATATCAGAGAAAGCTGCCAAATTGCGGTTACCCGCTTTGGACTCGGTGTATGTCCTTCCTGGCAGGAGAATCTCTCTCTCAATCTTACCAAGGTTCCAATCAGCAGCCTCTTCTCTTTCCGCATAAGGACACAAGGCAGGTGTGTCAGGGTCCTCGGGCTCAGGTAGGGTGTAAGGTTTGCCTAGGTAATCATTAATAGCATCCCTATCGAAGCGGATGGTTTTTCCTCTCACCATGGTGGTATAGGAAAATGCAGCTTGCATTTCCTTAGCATCACAATCTGGTAAGGCATTTGCATAAAACTCACACAGAAGGTCCAGGTTGATTTTGGGGTATGGGTTAAGGAGTTTCTCCCATTTTCTCTCAGTGAAAACGGCTGCTATGTCAGCATACTCTCCCTCAGGGTTAATCCGGAAAATTTTATCATGCCAGGTTTTCTCTTTTTTCAGCTCGAGAAACCTGGCATAGGTTTTGTTGGATGTGTAGATGGTACGGTCCGGATTTCTAGGTAAGGGTGCAGGACGGTTTACAACACCGGATGAGGAAGCAGTAGTTTTTCGTTTCTTGGTTGGTTGATTTTTGGGTGCCATCTGCAAAACAACCAGCAAAACCATATACAGTATAGAACAATAATCAGCACATGTATGGAATCAAAAAGGTTAAAGCAGATAAACTTTTAACAAAAAGAGGTACAGAACTATCTCGCTTGTGCCTCGCTTGAGCGAGTTGCAAGCGAGATTTTTCCAGATTTCACATGAATACTCGCTTGAGCGAGATTTTTGGTAAAGAATCTCGCTTGAGCGAGATTGTTCTGCACCTGCGAAAAATGACCCATTTCCAGCATAACACAACCAAAAACACAAAATTTTCAACAAAAATCAACCTTAATCCACTTCTATCCAAACCAATTCATGAAAAGGAACCAAAATCAAGACTTATATTCACATTCAATCAAAACCCTTATTTTCCAAAGATTCCAAAATGGGTCAAAATTTACACAATTGAATGTTGAATAAAAACAGTGATGATTTTGATTCATTTTCATTGTTATGAACCTAATGAAACAGTCTCTAGTCACAAACACCTACATCTAACCCTAGCCATTCTAAATTTACATAAAGCATGAATTTTGAAATTGAAAAGTATGGCACAAAAATATAAATCAAACCTGTTGAAATGATGATGAATGAAGCAAGCAAATGATGATGAATGAAGAAATATGTAAGTGCTTGACTATGGTTGAATTGGTTTTGATTTTAGGGTTAAAGTTTGTGAGGAAAGGAAAATTTTAGAGAGAATGGAGATAAGGAAAGTTGGAAAACGTAAATGAGGGAAATGAGTGGATGGGGGAGTGGTTAAGGGGAGTTAATCCCCTTGGAAACCGTTACCATTTTTGAATAAAAAAACTCATCTCGCTTGCGCGAGATAATCTCGCTTAAGCGAGATTTCTCCAGAACCAACAATTCGAAAATGCAATAATCTCGCTTAAGCGAGATTAACTTCGCTTGAGCGAGATTTCTCCAGATATGTTTCTTACTTTGCTTCCCCGGCAACGGCGCCATTTTGATGTAAGATTTTTCCTACACGTCATATAACTATGTACACGTGAGCATATATAGGATCGTTTCCACAGGGAGTTACGTTTAATCATAAGCATTTACACAATCGTTCACATTAAGGGTTTGGATATAATTTGTTTGTTTGTAACACTATATCCATATTTGACACTAAAGTAAAAACGAGAGGGGATCGAACTATTTCGCTTGCGGTATAAGATAACGAGCAAGCATAACAGCAGCAATCTCTCGATCGATTAACAGACTCTAGCTTTATAACCAATATTATTACAATCATTTCTACAATATCCTTCGTGTCCAAAGCGACATCGTTATTTCTAGGTTATCGTTTAAACATTCGTGTCCAAATTCCTTAAACGATAACAAAGTCGATCGGATGACTTAATCGACCGTGTCCAGCCTGATTAAATATCCGAAAGCATTAAAATCTTGATTAAAAGTAATTATCAAAGGTTTACAAACTTGTCAAGAATGATATAACATAAGATAGATTGTTATTCTAGGTCTAGATTCAAGGGTTTGTGTCCAAATCATCTTGAATCTCTTTGAACGCATTAAAAGCAAGAATAACAACAATATTGAATCATATAGCTAGAACCATATATATTAAAAGATCAAAAGATTACATAATAGCTTGATTGTTACCTCAATACTACAAAGAAGGTTAGTTACATATAGACATGTAAACTAATGCAAGGAAGGAAGGAAAGATGAAGATTCCATGCCAAGATCCTTGATGTCTCAATGAATCTAGGGTTGAATCTACTCCTTAATCACTTGCTTTGTGTTTCTCTCTATGAAATAGCTCTAACCTCTCTCTAGAAATGTGTAAAATGTTTCAATGGAATAGTGAATAGTCCTAGAGAGAGGGAAAACTTGTATTTAAATGGGCTGAAAACGTGTAATCTCGCTTAAGCGAGATACATCTCGCTCAAGCGAGAATCATAAATATCCAACCATGGCCAATGAGATCCTGCCACGTAGCCCTGCTCCTTGATGAAGTTGCATCTCGCTCAAGCGAGTTATACCTCGCGTAAGCGAGGTTGCTTGAAACTTAAACCGCCTTGGAATCCTGCTTAAGCGACTTGGAAGCGAGATGGGAGCGAGATTTACAATTGTTCCCTGGAGAAATCTCGCGTAAGCGAGATTAACTCGCGTAAGCGAGATGCCAAAATCCACAAGCGACCCTGGAAGCGAGATGCAAGCGAAGGTTGAGCTTCTCCCTGGAGGAATCTCGCTTAAGCGAGATGACCTCGCGTAAGCGAGATTTGCTTGGTTCACACAACTTGAGTTTTGGTCCTTGCTTGTCATTTCCTGCATAAATTGGGTAGAATTAGGCATATAAAGCATAAATGGTATAATTACAACAATTGGTTGCTTTTCCGTAGATAACTTGCATAACAAGTCACTAAAAATGCCTCTTTTAACACATGAAATATATTACTTTTGAGCACTTATCAATATGCTAAAGAAGGTCTCATCGGCAATTGCGCTTGGTTCGGGTTCTTCTTGCTCATTAGCATACACAAAAGGGTCTTCAGGGTCAAGTATGAGTAAGAGATAGCGACCCGAAGCACATCGATGACCCGCTACGTACTTTTCATCACAGTTGTAGCATAGGCCCAAGGTTCGTCGTTCTTGCATTTGAGTCGGGGAAAGCTTCCTTATAGGCAGTTTTGTAGTTGGGGGGTTTGGTTTAGGTTGTGGAGCGGGAGTAGTGTTAGGGGGAAAGGTAGTAGGAGGGGGGGTGTATGGCTTAGTTGGAGTTGTGGTTGAGGTAAGAGATTGTGAGTGAGTAAAAGGGCGAGTGTATTTGGTTTTTGACTCCTTAATTTTGGATTCTATGAGTTTTGCAAGGCCAATGGCTTGGGATATTGAGGTAGGTCTTTGTATAGCAAGCTCGTTCCTCCTCAGGTATAACCGTAACACCCTCACAACCCCCTGGATTTGCTCAATGAAAGCACCAATTGATACTAGGTTCTTGGTTATCAATCAAACGTAGAGAAAGTTGCAGGAAGAATAACAACATAAAACAGTAAAGGAAAGGAAATAAAATAAAATTCACTTCATTCATGACCTCTAAAGAGGCAGCTTACAAGCTTATATATAGCTAGGGTTATGACCCCTTGTTGGGCCTAATACTAATGGGCCGTAGGTCACTTGAAGGAAACTACAAAGACTTGACATAATATTTTTAATAAAAGAGATAAAAATTATTTGGAGACAAAATCCTTTAGCCAAAATGGCTTCAACGATTCTCTCTTTAGCTTGGTGGGACCCAGCTTGCTAACAGTACTGCTCACATAAATGATGACATTGCATTCTCTATTCTCTCCAAATTGCCTATCAAATCCCTCAAACGACTCACATGCGCTAAAAGATCATGGTCTCTTTTATTTCAAAACAATCGTTTCATGAACAAGTTGCGCTCCAATTTCATATCCAAACATGATTAAGAGAACGCCAACACGCGTCTCCTTCTATGTGAAAGGAAATGGGGGAGATCATGGATGATTCACGATAATCTATTTACACTGTCCGGTGAGAATTTCGAGAATAGAGTAAAATTAGATTGGCCACTTCCTTTTCAAGACATTGATTCATTAATTCACATTTTGTCTTGTGTTAATGGCATTCTTTGTATCTTCAAAGGCATTGATGGCAACTTAACCATTATGTTGTGCAGGGGCGTAGCCCTTCATATGGGAGGGGTAGCCAAGGCTACCCCAAAAAATATATTATTATTGAATTGGTCGGTATGTATTTATATCCGGCTACCACAAATAATAAATATTGAGTTACCCCAAACAAGTTCAGCTGCAAAAATTATCATAAATAATAAAGTAAAAAATTACTACATGCATGATTGATAGATTTATTTGTATTGGTTTGATACTTTGGTCTCAATAACAACAATAGAGAAACCTTTTTCAACAATAAAAATTATCAAGAAAATAGTCATAGACAAATTAAATGGACAATGAGTTTCTTGCAAATTACTTATTTATTTACATTTGAAAAGACATTATTAAACAAATAATTATGGATGAAATTGGGTTCTTGAAACACGTTTTGTCTAATGTTAATTTTAGTCCTTAATTTTTTGTTAGAGATTATATTCAAGACTAAAAACACTTTTTTTGTAAGATTTTAAAAAACTAAGACAGAAATTGAATAATTTTTTTAAGGACTAACCATAAAAAATTATAATTTATGGGACTAAAAATATATTTTATCCTTAAATTTAATATGTTTGTTTTAAAAAAAAAATCTTTATAGTTGGCCCCTGCATAAATTTTCTGCTAGCTTCGCCGTTGATGTTGTGGAACCCAGTTACCAGTGAATTTAAGGTTATTCCTCATAGCCATATATCATATAAGAACATTAGGTCTAATCCTCCTTTTGCATTCGGTTATGACAATGTTAGAGATGACTATAAGGTTATTCGAAAGGGTACCTTTTTCCGGAAGATGAAAGGGTGTTTGGATGATCATTACCTTTCCTCAGAGGAGATACCATTGGACAGGTGAGCTTGAATGAAATGTGCCATTGGTTGGGTGTAAATAATGTATGGTGTCCTTTGACTTTAGCAATGAAATTTTCTTTTCAACAACTTTTCCCTCGTTTGACTTTGACGGAATATCCTCTATCACGTCTTTAGAGCATAGAAAGTTTGAGAGAAATTTGGTGGTGTTAAATGGGTATGCTGCTTTCATTTGCACTATCCTAAGGACAACTTATTTACACATAAGGGTTTTGGGTGAACTTGGTGTTGCTGAATCGTGGACTAAACTCTTTGTTGTTGGAAGATTACCTTGCATTGAGCGTCCTCTCATAGCAGGAATAAAGAAAGACTTCTATAATCTACTTAAAAGGAGGTAAGAAGTTAGCATGTTTTGATTTAAATACCCAAAGGATTGAGGACATAGAGGTTAAAGGAGAGCGAAATTTCTTGCAAACTTTTATTTGTAAGGAAAACCTTCTTTTTTTGGAATGAATGTTTAACTAATTGTTTTTGTAATCTAATCTCAATGTTTAACCTTCTTTATATCAAGAGGGGTGTTATGAAGTTATTTATATACAAATTGGTTTGTCAATTGCTCATATTTTATTCATTTTCATCAAGTAAAGAAGAAAGAAACATTTGTAGTATTTTTCATGTATCAATATTTTTTTATTTGCATATTCCTCTGATTTCTATTCCATTGTATTAATGTTATTTTATCAACATTGAATGACCTCAATTTTATTTGAAGTAAATCCAAGTTGTCATCCCCAGTTTGAACATCCAATCACTAAAAAGGAAGAGACATAGCTAGATAGCAATACTATCAATGAATTATAATAGCAAGATTTGAATTCTGCTCAAGTTCTACCCTGCACTAATTTTATAACTATAGTAAAACTTGCATCTGAAATATTGATATTTTATTGTGGAACTTTGAACAATAATATTGTATCATTTAGCAGAATAGTTGATAATTGAAAGAAATGTCATGTGTAACACAGGAAATCACAATTAGCAGATAGTGATAGATTAGTTTGCCTGATGTCATGTTAATTAGTCTTGTTCTCAGGAAGATGGCATTTGTTATTTTATTGTAGTAGCCTTGCTTTTTTTATAGAACAATGGTTATATCGTTTCATTCTAATAGTAGAGATAAATTGATTCCTCAGATTTTCCATTCCACGGAGACCGGTTTTATGTATAATATGAAAGAGGTAAATTGATTTTGGATGATTTTGAGACATGAAAGAAATTGGAATTTTTGCATAACTTGAGTGATTAAGGTCTTCACAGCATGTATGGTTGTTTCTCTTACCAATTGGATATGCAATATTTTAGTTTAGTTATGATCTTCTTTGTTTGTTAAAGTATATGAACACTTCGTTGTCAATTGTTCGGCATTCATTCTAACTTAAGGATTCAAAAGTGGTTGATAAATGTTCTCATGTTTGGTTCATCTTCTCATGTTTCAGTTGACCAATATTATGAGATTTTGCGAATCATTGCTTAATTGCTATAAATCTGATAGAAGTAGGTTAATGAGGATTACGCAGGCATGTGAAATCATCCATGTCACTGAAGTCACTAATCTTGGAAACGCACTCAAATTTTAATAAGGTCCGTTCAATTTCATTTTGAAACAGTGTTAGTTATTTAGTATATGATGAAGATGCAAATTGCGTAAATATCATTCTTGATAATTTTTCGGAAAAATTGAGAATATCTGTCAATAAGAGTGACAAATCTTTATGCTCAAGAACCAATTTCAATTTATTAACGAAAGTGGACAGATGGTAAAAGTTGATATGAGGTTCCTACAACGAAGTCCGTTTGCGTGACTTCCACGAGAAAATGGTGGAGCCAGGTTTCTCGTATCATTGGATTTTTTACTTTTTAATTGAATTTAGTCAGTAAAATATACACTTATTTTAGTTTCATATGTTTGTTATTGGCATTTATAAATGGATTTTTCCAGGTATACAAATTTCTTTCTCATAAAAGAAATAGAGATAATTTTGTAGAGAAACTTTGTGAATCCTAAGCTTACAAACTGTATGTGGACAACTGGTGAAATGAACACATTTCCCTCTTCAATTTTCATGTGATATGTTTGGATACATGTTCAACCGGTGAAGTGACCATAGCGTTATGGACCGATAATTGTGGCTTCTATTTAATTTGTTGAATTTTCCAAAAACACGTATGAAGCTGCAAGTGAGACATGAAACAACAAGAGGGATGATTCTCCACACCTTATGCATCTTGATGCTTCATACTTACAATACTGTTACATGGAAAGGGTAAGATGACAGGGTCATAACCTTGCCTCCAATCTCCGCCAAGACTTCAATAACCTGTTTCTAAAATCTATCATGATTTGTGGCAATAATTGTACACTAAAAGAGTATACTAATTAAACTGGTTAATGTAAGAAAAAAAAAGTGTGGTTACGGAACATGCTTACGTGGCAATTGGACGACTTTGAATTGAATTTTTTACCATCTTTTTTACTTTAATTAATAATTGAATAATTTCTTATCGATTAAGAAAACAAAAATTCCACATTTAAATGATTATAAATATATGTAATGGTTTGCAACTTTTGCCATGCCTTTCCTCTCACTCTGTTTTTGTCCTTTTGATTTGCTTGCTCCACACTTCGGTCTGTTTCGTTATTGTCCATAGAGATTTTAAATCATGGCTGCATCAACAAATAAGAAGGTTAGTAATTCTCACATACATGACGACATTGCTTTCTCTATTCTCTCCAAATTGCCGCTTAAATCTATCAAAAGATTCACTTGTGTTAAAAAATCATGGTTTCTTTTATTCCAAAACCCTATATTCATGAACATGTTCCGAAATGATTTTTTCATATCCAAACATGATGAGGACGACATCAACACATGTCTCCTCTTCAGAGAAAGGACAACCGCCTTTGAATATCACAACACGATATGCACACTTTCAGGCGGGAAGTTTGAGGATAGGATGAAATTAGATTGGCCGCCTCCTTTTCAGCAAGATGACTCATTTATTGAGATTTTGGGTTGTACTAGTGTTAAAGGCGTTCTTTGTATCTACCAAAAAATAGGCAATGACATAAAAACCGTATTGTGGAACCCTGCTACCGGGGAATTCAAAAGCATTCTTCCTAGCCTTCAACCCACCTACAACATTGAGTTTAATTTTTGTCCCATTGCATTTGGTTATGACAATGTTAGAGATGACTATATGGTGATTCGGAATGCCCGATATCCCATAGACTTTGAAGTTAATTGTGTTTATGGGCCTGAGAAGAATAGCCATTTTCGGAAGTGGGATGTTTTAGTGGATGACTGTAAGATGGGCGACCCTTTCTGGGAGATATATAGCCTCAGAAGTAATTCTTGGAGGAAACTCGATGGGGTCGATATGCCTTTACCTTGGCCATGTAGTTGTCAGGTGAACTTTAATGAATTGTTCCATTGGTTGGGGTTCGCAAGTAAAATGTTGTCGTTTGACTTTAGCAGGGAGAAATTCTTTGCGACCGCATTACCCTCAGATTCAGCTGTGATGTATAAATGGACCCTGTTGATATTAAATGACTATGTTGCTTCCATGTGCAGTTATGATAATATGAATTCTTTTCACATATGGATTTTGGGTGAACTCGGTGTTAAGGAATCTTGGACTAAACTCTTCATTGTTGGACCATTAACTTTCGTTGGTTGTCCTATTGGAGCAGCGAAGAAGAATGACATATTCTTTGCAAAAGAAGACGGTGAGCTAGCCCGATTTAATTTAAGTACCCAAAGGTTTGAAGAAATTGGGGTTTCTGTAATGTATGTTCATCAGTTTGTAATTTATAAGGAAATCTTTCTTTCGATTGAAGGAATGAATAATTAATTGTTTTTGTAGTCTGATCTCAAAGCTTTCAACCAAGAGGTTTAGTTAGGGACATGAATGTCATATTTTATTGAGAAATAAAATTATGTCATATTTTTTGGTTTTCATGATTTCTGTTTGAATTGCATAAAAGGGATCTTTTATCTTTACCAAATGACTTTTTATTTTGTCTGTTCCAATTATCATATGATCTTTCAATGTATTTGAGGTTCATCAAAACACTATACTTAAAAAAAATGTTCACGAGTAAACTAGAATGTTTCCAACCATTTGGTAAGAGAAAAAAACCATCTTAACTCATTGTAGGAATCTAAATAAGTCCAGGTTATAATACTAAATAGAAATGTAGCAGATAGCACACCGCTTCTTACATGCTTCAAAATCATACAAATTCAAGACACCTCATATAATTTTAGTTACTCACATTGAATTTAATATAAATGATAAACGGCATAGAAAGCATCATATATTATAATAAATTAATATTTGTCAATGTTAAATCAAACCGAAAAATATGCCATGTAATGGTCATGGATATCAAAAACAGTGATATACTCTTTTCTGTTGTGGACAGAATTTATGATCACATCTAAGCAAATTGCTGCTGTACAATATACTCTGGAAGTAATAAGCTAACCAACTGCACCTACATTGAAATTGAAACTGACATGCGTGTGACGCAGATTCAGCCGTAACCAACAAAAAAAAAAATACTCTATCAGGTAGGACACAGACGCAACACCGCTCCGGTGTTAACTGGACATGGCCCATCACAGAACATAAAAACTAAAAATAAAAAATGAGAACTAGGTTTCGAGTTGCGTCTGTCAAAACTCAACTCACCTATCTTTAATCCTGTTTTCACCGTTGTCTGCTCTCTTTTCCACCACCACACCTTTTGGCAGCGGCGTCGTCTTCTTCCTTCCCTTCTTCTCTCCATGTTGTTGCCTGCAGTTCCAGGTGTGTAACTCTACATAGCATTTCCTCCCAATTTGTTACATGATATCTTTCTTCTTTGATATTTCCTAACTAAGATCTAATTAGCAGTTTCTAGGAAAAAGCATGATCTTCTCCATAAATATCGTAAGTACCAATGTTCCAAAAGCAACTTGCCTATGGGATAATCTCTATTGGTAAAGTTTGAAGCTCAACTTGCCAATATCAAGTATAGGTAGGGTTGTTTAGAACTTTAGGTAAACAATTCAATAACTACAAGTGAATTTCATATTACAACTTATGTTGTAAGTACTTAAAATTTAATAAGCTGCCGTTTCCTTGCAAATAAAAAGAGAATGACGCATAACCAATAATGGATTATGGGCAATTGATTAGCCAATTCATATATAAATAACTTCATTACATTTACCTGGGTATAAAATCCTAAATATAATAACAAGGTCCTTCAAATATTAGGCTGAAAATATAGAATTTAGACAGAAAAAACAATTAATTATTATTATTCATTACTCCAAAAAGAAAGAAGATTTCCCTTATAACTTCCTCAATCCTTTGGGTACTAAAATCAAACCAAGCTAGCTCATTATCATGTTTTCTGATGAATGTATGGCTCTTCTTCCCTGCTCCAGTAGGACGCATAATACTAAAATCTATGGGTCCAAGAACGAAGAATTTACTGCACGATTCCTTGACACCAAGTTCACCCAAAACCCATATGTGAAAATAAGCTGTCTGGAATTTATTAACGATTAAAGAAATAGACTCATTTAACACCACTAAGTTTCTCTCCCGTAGTGTAAGAGGAGGTAGTATGTCTGATTCAGAGGGTAAATTTGTTGAAAAGAATATCTCATTACTAAAGACAACATATAAATTTGTGGCATTAACCAATGACAAAATTCATTCAAATTCACATGATAAAAACCACCACCCCAGGGATCAGGCATACCAGGGCATTCGAGTTTCCTCCAAGAGTTACTTTTGAGGGTAGCTTCAACTTTTTTAGCATGCCCCCGTCACCGACGCTAATCCGATGCTAAATCACTGTTAGCGTCTGTTTTACCCTGTTAGAGTGGGTTTTTGGCCGACGCTAAAACACAGTTTTCTTGTAGTGTCTATATCTCCCAGAAAGAAGCATACATGTTAGCTGCCCAACCCTCCCAAAATTCATTATCATCATCCAACACCTCATCCAACAACTCACCCATCTCCCATAAATGGTTATCCTTTTCAGGCAACCAAACCCAATTACCTTCGAAGACCATATCAGGATATTGAGCAATTTGAAGCACCTTGTAGTCATCTCTAACACGATCATAACCAAATCCCTCAGGCGGGCAATTACACTCTTCCAGTTGATGGCTAGGTGGAATGACCATAAAATCTCCAGCAGCAGGGTTCCACAAAACCGTTGTTACATCATAGCCATGGCCTTGACAGAGACAAAGAATGCCATTAACACTAGAAAAACCTAAAATCTCAACAGATGAATCATCTTCTTGAAAAGGAGGTGGCCAGTCTAATCTCACCCTATCTTCGAACGTTTGACCGGAAAGAATGTACAACGAGTCGTGAAAGGGAATCCGCTGCTTGCTTTGCTTTAGGAGGAGACGCGTGTTGTCATTGTCATCATCCTCATATTGTTTAGATTTGAGGAAGAAATTGATGCGTAACATGTTCATGAAAATAGGGTTTTGGAACAAAAGAGACCATGATTTTTGAACACATGTGAATCGTGTGTGAGATTTAATAGGCAGTTTGGAGAGAATTGAGAAAGTAAGATCGTCAGGTATCTGTTGTTGCCATGAATTGAATTCTCTCTCGACGATGCAGAAAACGACAAAGGAAGACAAATGTGAGAGATTACTCTGATTGCTTGTTGGTTTGAGAACAGCCAAACCATGAAATATATTTCCAATTGTCATTTTTTTCATTTTTGATATATATTTTATCTTCTTTAAATGTGGAATATTTGTTTGCTTAATTGATAAGAAATGAGTAAATTCCCCTCCTCTATTCTCTTTCAAAGATGTTTAAATTACAGTTCTCTTCCTTCTAAATTGAAATATACACACTACTCTCCCTTGAGAAGTAAATAATATATAGAATAAATTACACTCTTTTCTTTTTTATGAAATGCTTGAATTACACTCTTCTATTTTAAAAATTAAATATATATTACACTTCAAACAAGATGGGAGGGGAGTGTATGGAGAAATACTTAAGTAGAAACGAACCTAACAAGTCAAAGTTAGGAACATGTTATGGAAAATAAAATAAAAAACTAAAACACGAAAAAGACACGAAAAAGAAAAGAGTGGAAGTCGTTTGTTTCTTCTTTTCTCAAAACCATCCGCCATGACCAGCGGTTTCTTGCCAAAACTTTGTTAATCTTGACTAATTTTGTTCATAACCAAAATTAAAAACACTAATTTTGTCTTATCACACTGATTCAAAATGAAGAAAAATAAAAAAATTGTGTACAAAACTTAACAACGAATAAACACTTGACTAGACATTCAGTCTGTGTTCCGAAAAGAAAAATTCCATTCAATATGGAAATATGATAAAACTTAATCTCGATCAAAGCCTTATTTGTCTTCCCTCCAGGTCTTTATTAATGTGGTTGTGTTCCTTTTTACAAGTTTAATGTGGTTGTGTCAATCATGGTGGGTGTAGCTACTGATTTTTTTTGTTTAGGTATGGAGTGTTCTTCGCTGGCTGGAGGTTTGAACTTCGGATATTATGTATTGTTAGCTAAACGGACTCCTAATTTAATGTTTTAAGAAAGTATTGAAAAAAGGTATGCATTTTTTTATTTTAATAGCTAATGACTTGTGGTGTTTTTATTGGTTGTTTGTAAGAATGAGATGTTATGTGCGCTTTCATACAAGAACTTCTCGAGTGTATGTTTAAACATTTTTAGCGGAATGAAGTATATATTACACTTCCACAGGCTGGCTTTGTGGCACAGGTAATGTGGTCCCAAAACAAGTCCTTCTAAACTCAATAATTGCTAGACATTGTAAAGAAAATAGTTGAATAGTATGGTAACCAAATTTTTTACATCGTGGAACAAAGAGGTAGAATATTTTTCTGTGATAGGGAATATACTAGTATACTTTTTTTTAATTTTTTTTATCATGATATATATGTTTTCACTGGTGCTTAACAGTGCCTAATCTCTATATGGAATAGAATATGAGATGCACATAAGATGAGTTCTCACTTTCCAACTAGAATTATTTTACACATACGAGTTATTAGGAATGAACCTCTAACCACATGTTTAAGGGGTCTAAGTTAGCATGTGAACCAATTCAGTGTTACTTATACTAGTATATACTTCTACTCTCCTAATATAGGAAATGTATTTATTATCTATTAATAATAATTGTGTTTGCCGAAGTATTTGTTCCGCAAAGAGAGTGGTCAAAACAGGTGCAAGATGGAAACAGGTTCAAGTGAGGATATTCTCATTTTTAATGCTCCATGCCTCCGAGATGGAGCTTCTATATCGAGTCAAGGTCAACCATTGCCAACGGAAGTCATGCGTACAAATGCTCATCTATCATAAAAATCATATGCGGAATCACCACTTGGTGCAAAAATGTTTTGATCATGCTACAGCTTGGAGTATTTTGAATACATCGTTGATTCCATCAGTAGTTGAGGACAAGCTCTTAGCTTCTTCAAAACAAAGTTGAGGACAACCTTTTTTGAAAGAAGGAAAAAACTCGGCATTATACGGTTAGAAGGGCATACTATTTGTGCTTGAAAGAAATTGCGGATAACTCATTTTGCATCAAAGATAGAGAAATAAATTTTTCTGACAGAATGTGTGGTGAGCACTGAAAATTATGAAGATGCAAAGCACATTTTATTTTATTGCCACATGGTCGTAAATGTTTGGAAGACTTACAACTTATGGCAGGTTATAGAGAAGGAGATGCGACAAAGTTATACCGTTGAAACTATTTTATTCTTACTTATGGCAAGTTATTCTTAATTCTGATTTGAAAAACCATTTGAAGTTGGATTTAAATTTGGTACAATTTTTTGCACACCTTAATAGGGCTGTCAATGGTAAACGAGACAATGCGTATGAAGTTGAATATGAGTCAAGACATAAGCTACCTACATTGAAATTGAAGAAGGCTCGTATGATTGTCTAAGCCGGAAATGTTTACATCCCATAAATATTTGAGGAATTTCAAGAGGAATATCAAGACACTTGCATAAAGGTGTTGAAAGAAGGTTTGTATGCTTTCACAAATTATGAAAATATAAAAGAGTGAACAGTTATGGGAAATCCTACGGGACAAAAAGTTTATTGTGTTTGTTGTAAATTTGAGACACATGGCATCTTATGTAGTCATGCTTTGATAGTTTTTTATTTAAAATTGATTTTTCAATTAAAACATGCAAAATTACAATTTTGTTCCGAGTAAGCATATACTTACAGGTCAAATTTCTTTCCCTAATCTTCTAGAATTTTTATAACGTCATGAACCTCCAGCTCTAAATTTTGATGTTTTTAAATAAGTGACGAATTAATTATGAATTGTTTAAGAAATTCTTAATTATGGGGTACGAAAATTCATTGAGATTTTCTAAATCTTCCATGATCACTTTCAAATTAAACCAGTGTAGTAAGAGTTAATAGTTTGCACACCTTATTTCATAGAGTGAAACTCTTGATGCAAATCGGAGAGGCAAAACGTTGTCCCTTGGAAAGTTGACTCTTTGGTTCATTCCACTGATCACAATTATTATTCCCTTTGAACAAATTGCTTTGGCAATACCATAAAGCAATTTGTGAATTGTGCAGAAATGAACTTCTAATTTCTTATTCATCCAGTTGCAATAAAGACACAAATAGCTAAACTAAGTATGGTTAACTAACTCTAAGAAATACTCAGAGATTCTAATATGATGTTATTTGTATTTTAAATAAGAAGTGTCTGATTCCAACAATTCAACACTAAATGATTTTGATTTGTCTTGTTGATTTTATGTTTAATCTATCCTAACTAGCTCTTAAAATAATTCCATTAAGTTTTGTTTTTGAATTGAAAAATACCAGCTTCATATTACCAATTAGAGCATTCAAAAAACTATTAGCGTTCACTAATATTATTCTTTAATCCCCTTCAATAATATATATTTGGCAGGCCTATGCAATCAACGAATGAGAATTCTAAGTTATGATATTTCATAAGCTCATATTTTGGTTTATTTATAAAATCAATGCAGGGTAAAAGTAAATATAAATTAAACTACCAATACATTAAATATTAATTCCTTCAAAAGAAAGAAGGTTTTCCTTATAAACAATAATTTGCAACCCAGCTGACTCTCCTTTAACCTTGATCTCCCCAGTCCTTTGGGTACTTAAATCATACCAAGCTATCTCCTCATCACCTTTTATGAAGAATATAAAGCTCTTTATGCCTATCCCAAAAGGACGCATTTTGCAAGGTGCATCAACAACAAAGAGTTTAATCCACGATTCTTCAACACCCAGTTCACCCAAAATCCATATGTCATAAAAACTTGACACCTCAATATTGGAGATGAAAGCAATAGACCCATGTATCACTGCTAAGTAGCTCTTCCGCCTAAATCTAGGTAACCGAAAAAATGTTTCGCATCCCCTAGGCCTTTTAAAGCCAACCGAGGGTAAGGTTGTAGCAAAAAATATTTCATTGATAAAGTCAAATGACACAATCCTGTCTAGTTCTAAACAATGGCAAAATTCATTCAAGTTCACCGGATAGCTATCTAGCCAATTCAAATGCATCTCAATGGCATCAATTTTCCTCCAAGAGTTACTTTTGAGGCTATATATCTCCCAGAAAGGGTCGTTCATCTCCACCACTCGTCTATCCCAAAAAGTATGATCATAATCCACATCCCAAAAATAGTTATCCTTATCAGGTACATTAACCCAATTACCTTCAAAGTCTAAGGGATAA
Organism: Medicago sativa; assembly: GCF_051527215.1. NCBI lineage: Eukaryota > Viridiplantae > Streptophyta > Magnoliopsida > Fabales > Fabaceae > Medicago > Medicago sativa. Next base: position 27,074,468 of record NC_140756.1, on the reverse strand, counting down.
TGCGCAATCCGGATCAACTTATAGTCATGTCTAACATGATCATAACCAAATGCCAGAGGAGGTGTCTTAACTTCAATGTTGTCATACGGTTGAAAGCTAGGAGGAACAACCTTAAATTCTGTGGTGGCAGGATTCCACAACACAATTTTTGTGTCATGGAAAATGCCTTGGTAGAGACAAAGAGTGCCATTAACACTTGCTAAACCCAAAATCTCAATACCTAAGTCATCTTCATGAAATGGAGGTGGACAATCTAATCTCTCCCCATCCTCCAACTGCTCGCTAGAAAATGAGCAGAAGGTGTAGGGAAAGGGAATCATTTGTGTCTTTTCCTTTAGGATGAGACGTGTGTTTTCACTGTCCTCGTTGTGTTTGGATATGAAATTGTTGCGGAACATGTTCATAAAATCAGGGCTTTGAAATAAAAGGGAAAATGATTTTTTAACACATGTGAATCGTTTGAGTGATTTGATAGGCAATTTGGAAAGAATAGACAAAACAAGGTCGTTAGGAATGTAAGCGGTATTTACCAGCTTATGTGTTGCAGCAGCCATGAATTAAAATCTCTCAACGACGAGGGATAGAAAGGTGTCTATGTTTGTTGGATTGGGGTTATTAGATAAATTGCAAATCATTTATAAACCATAAAATATTCCTTTACTTAGTTGATAAGAAATTTGATAAATTGCAAATCTTTTATAAACTAGAAAAGATTGCTTTCCTTAGTTGTTAAGAAATTGTAAAATCTAAATGAATTTTATATTTCTTAATATATCATATCTTTTTTAGGATTAATTGTTTATTGTTTTACGGTTATAGTGTAAAACTGTTTGACACTTGTATTTGATGATCTAATCGTAATGAAGCCTCTTAAATGTCTTCCTTCTAGTTTGACTTTGGCACTCAAAAACATTGCACAATACATAATTTTGTTTTGTAATGAAGCCTCTTAAATGTCTTCCTTCTAGTAGTAGATGATGATGTCATCTTTAACTAAGACACATTTAATAGTGTTAAATATTAATAGTGGTTAAATAGGCTTGGATCTTATCCCAAAAGCTAGCTCAAAGGATGAAGGTGCTCAAGCATATTTATACATTAAATTTGTTATTTGGCGGAAATCAAGGGAGGTAATGGTGTGTAATTAAGTAAAGGTGTTAACAAATACACACTGTCTTCCCCGTAGCAGTAGGTGAAGCGTTGGGTTTGTATCATGCTCTTCAATGGATGCAAGATATGCAATTTGATAACATAGATTTTGAGCTTGATTCAAAAATTGCTCGAGATGCTTTCCATTCTCACACGGTCAATGTTACAGAGTTTGGTCACATAATTGATGCGTGTCGAGACACTTTTTCCACCTCCTTTACAAACTCCCGGGTTGAGTTCATTAGGCGACAAGCGAATGCGGCGGCTCATGCTTTGGCAAGAGAAGCCACATCCTTAGCTAGTCCCATTATTTATTATGATATCCCACATTGTATTGAAACTATTATTATTAATGAAATGCTATAAGCATCTTTCTCTCAAAAAAAAAAAACAAATACACACTGTCTTGAAATTTTCTTGAAAATTTTTGTCACTGTATCTATCATTTCCCTTTTTATACATTTAACAGTCTGGGAACCTCATTCAAAAAAAAAACAATCTGGGAACCTGAGCAATGTGGGACTAACAACAAAGTACGAACAACTTCAACACCCACCCTCACACCTAGCGTGGGCCTGGGTCCAATTCCCACATCAAAGTTAATAGGTGTTCTAACTAGACTCTAATCATTTTTCAACTGCTCATATTTTGTTAAAACGGGGGAAAATTCATAATACAAAAAATTAAAGCATCGTAATTAGATCTGCCTCTATCTAATCATAAAACTAATCAGAAATCTACATTGTGGTGAGTGGACTGACCGTTAACACAAAAGCGATCCCGTGTACCATCAAATGCCTTCAATCAATGGTAGTAAGTTAAATGTCTCTTTCTAGCTCCATAGTCCTAGTCAAGCATAGTGAATGACGAGGATATCACATCAGTCTGAGTCAATCACGAGAAGAAATTGATGCATATCTTAAGAGGTATCGGTGCGACGGCGACAAAACAACCTTGAAACCATTAGAGCCCAATAAATCTAAAAAGGAATCACAAAATTAAAAATTAGTAAAGCACGCAAACCATGAATTGAAGCCTAACCAAAACAACTCATGCACCAATGTCTGATGTGGAGATGATGACAAGAAACCATATATATAGGATTTTTAATATTGTCTTGTCATCATTTTAGAGTAAATGTAGTCAGTTTGTATATGTTTTAGTGAAGTTTTATAAAGTAGTCATGAAAGAGCAATGATGGAAAAAGACTATGGAACATGTCAAAATCACTCAAACCAAACAACTTAGTATTGTATTATTCTTACTTCAAATTTACCATGCTAATGCTTGTGGCATAGTCGTTATGGATGTTTTGATGATAAGAAATGGGACAAGGAATGAAGAAAAGAAGGAAGATCATATATTGCCTATTTTGCATCGCGTTCTATGAGTCACGGGTCGCAACATTGAAGGAATCATAAGTGTTTTGTCACTACCGCACTCGTGTCGTGGACTGCAAGGTTCGCATCACTAGATCTTCACAAATTCAAAAGTGTTTACTCTTGTCGCAACTAGCATCACATGCTAAGAGTCACGCATCTCGAGAATCGGTTACTGAAGCGAGGGAAAATAGAAATGTTTTCACTTATTTGAGTTATTGGACTTTATTAACTAAACTAAATGGAATATTAGGTTTCTTAGAAATTAAGTCAAGACACATGCATGTAAATACGAGAGGCAAGCAACACAACAAGGCATCCATCAGAAGAGAGAATAGAGAAACACATCCAAGAGGAGACAGCCGCACGACCAAGAGAGGAGGAAGAATCGATGAATAAAGCCATCATGGTTATTTTACTTTTCATGTTATTTATTTTTCTGTCTATAGGTTAAATATATAATCTTCTCTGTAATTATTCGATCATGTTACCATAAATTATACTATGAATATTCAGTCAATTTTTTTTATTTGGTAATTAATCTTGTTATTAATGTTTTTTTATGTGCTCAATGATTACTAGTGTAACGCCCTACTTTTATCATTTATTATTTTATTGAGATTAGATGTCTTTTTATAATTTAGTCGATTTATTTTGATGAGTGATATTTTGTTATGTTATATGTTGGTATTTACTAGTATAATATATATGTTATTTGGTGTAAAAATATATTTGTTATTTTGTGTGCAAATATTTATGTTATCTGGTGTAGAAATATATTTGTTATTTGGTGTATTATTATTTAGTAAAATAATATATTTAGTGGAGAAATATAATTATTAGAATAAGTAGATTTGGGGGCTGAAATAGAAAGAAGAGAGTTATTGGGCCTAATTAGATTTATGAAGAGAAGTTAGTATTATAAATAGAGGAGACATTAGGTTGAAAGACTAACATATGCAAAAACAAGGATTTGGAGAAAACAAGGTTTAGAGAGAAGAGAACAAGAGGAGAGAAGAACCAAGAGAAGGGCTGACAATCGATAATTCTAAGGTAAGGGTGAGACTAGCATTCAATACTATTATGTGTATGATTATAATGATTAGATTTAACGAGTTGTAGGAAGAGTTTGTGAGGATTGAGGAATTAGGGTTTTAAGTGAAGAATTGAGGATTAACCGATGAAAAGTTGTTAGATTGATGTAGAAACTGTGTACAGACCTTAGATAATCCACAGGATGATTATTGGATGTAGTTTTGAGGTTAGAACCATGGAATTGGATGAGATGTCGGTGAGTTTAAGAATTAGGGTTTAAGAATTGTAATAGGTTGTTAATAGATTTGAGAACCCTTTGAATTTGCATACAGTAGGTTGATGAATAATTAGTGTTCTAATGATAGGGTAATCATAGGGTAATGATTAGGGTCAAGTTTGGAGAGTATTGGATCGAAAACGGAGTCGAAAAGATTTCCCCAAGGCGAAATCGCAGCTGAACTACGATTTTGCTGTCAGTGTGCAAAACGCGTTTTTATTGTCTCAGTTTGACAAGTTTAAGTTCCGAACTGGGTTTAGGTGTAAACATGAAAGTTGTAGGTATGGATGTTAGTTTTCTAATGTCGTTGGTCTGGTGTCCAAATAATTTACAGAACTTGAGTTATGGTCAAATAACTGCACATAGGTCAGAGTGAATTTTTATGGACTTTCTGCACAACTTTTCCTAATTTAAAACGAAAACTGGTATTGATCGGTACAGAATTGGCCTTTGGTGTAAACATGAAAATTTTAGATAATTTTGTTAGCTTTCCAGTGGTTTTGGTTTGACATGAAAATGACTTTTAGTTTCTGAGTTATGATGAAAATACTCCAAGGAGGTCTTAGCGAAATTGTACGGTGACAACATTCTCTGTTTCATGTTTTTGCGTCTGTTTCACATGTTTCTGTTCTGAATTAGTCTTTGGTATAAACATGAAAGTTGTTGATAATTGTGATATCTTTCCAGTAGCTTTGGTTTGGCATGAAAATATGTTGTGGATAATTTATTATGTTTTTACAAAGATGCATGATGAATTGTTGATGTTTAAATACGATGTTATATGATGAATTGTTGATGTTTAAATACGATATTATATGATGAATTGTTGATGTTTGAATACGATGGTATATGATGAATTGTTGATGTTTAAGCACGATGTTATATGACGTTGTTTATGATTGATGAATATGAAATTATGATGTGAAGTTGTTGTCGGTGTCGTTACCACAATTGTCGTCAATGTCTTCAAAGTTGTAAGTTGTTTGTCGATGTTGTTGAAGTTGTTAAGTCGTCAAGTCGTTATGAAGTCATCAAGTTGTTAAGATGTTATGTTGTCAAGATGTTAAGATGTTAAGAAGTTATAAGATGTGCATGATGTTTCTAAGATGTAAGATGTTGAGTCCATGCATACTCATTTAAAGCAATGAGAGCTCAAGCCCTGGAGCATTTGCTCAAAAGCGACGAGGGCTCAAGCCTTGGAGCCTTGTGCTCAAAAGTGACGAGGGCTCAATCCCTGGGAGCCTATTTATGCTTAATAGCGACGAGGGCTTATGCCCTAGAATGGTACCACATGCATTTGCATTGTCAAGACGTTTTAAGATGAAAGAGTTGCATAGTCGAGTCAAGATGATTTAAGACGAAAGAGTTGCATAGTCGAGTCAAGTCGTTAAGTTGTGATGTTTGATGAAGTATCTAATGATGAATTATGATTAAGATGATATATGATGTTATGATTATGATGATATATGATGTTATGATTAAGATGATATATGATGTTATGATATACGATGATATATGATGTTATGATTAAGATGATATATGATGTTTATGTTTATGATTAAGATGATATGTGATGTTTATGATTATTATGATGATGATATATGATGATGCTTATGACTAATGTTTGATGATATATGAAGATGTTCATGATTATTATGTCGATGATATGTGATGATATTTGTGATATTATTGATGACATGTGATGATGTTTATGACTAATGTAGGGAGAGTAATGATACTAGTTAATGAAGTTTAAGATGTTAGATATAATTGTTGAATTATATGCTTAGTATTATTGTTTGAGAAATCTCACCCATTCTGCTTGAAAATGTTGCTCTTCGTATGGCTAACTTGCAGGTAATCAAGATTAGGCGTGGTCGTGAGTGGACTCCTCACAAGTGTGTCTTTAGGTGCTCTGATACGTAGCGGGATGGGAATTTTGTCATTGTTTTCTATTCCTTACGTATTACCTTATGAAACTTTTAAGAATTGTTGTTGAACTAAGATATTATGAGATTTTATATTGAGGGCCTTGTGCCAAAGATTGTTTGAGATGTTGAAATATTTTCGCTGCGAAGTTTTAAATATTACGTTGTTGGATTTTTGAAGGATAAATATTTATTTATTCCGTTTACGATTTTAAGAAAAGAAATGTAACATTCCGTTTACGTTGAGAAACTGATTTATTTTTGAAATTTTTATGTTGGAAAAACGGAGTGTTACAACTAGCCCTAACTTTTTCCATAAAACGTAGGTCACAATAATTAGTAACCCCAACTTTGTTGGCTTTACCTATTTTAACAGTTCAATTATTGATTAGATTTTTACATAAAACTAAAAATAATTGTTAATTTAAACCTCCAATGGTTATATCTCATCTGAGTCATTATGGAGTATAACAAACGAAGGATGATGCATGAACGAAGGACCGTCGGATAAGAAGAGGGGTTTACCGGTGGTGCGGAGGGAGAATCTCGTTTTGCCAGGGGCGTTTTGCTTCATGTCAATGGGGTAGCATCAGTGGCGGAGCCAAAAAAAAAAAGCTCGGGTGGGCAACTAAAATAAATTATCATATATAAACATAAATTAAAGTTGTAATAAGCATTAAGCACGAAGTTGAAATGACGAAGTTTGACTAAAAAGCTACGATGGATACTTAAATAATTACATATTTTACAACTACTATAAATTATGAAACTTTTTTTTGTACCGTACAACTGTTAACTGAGAGAATTTTCAGTTGACAGGACAATATGCAGGAGATTTGAAACTCATGCAAATTTGAAGGTCTATAAATCTCCGCTAACATGCCAAGTATAAGTAGGCATGGCAATGGGGCGGGGTGGGGACGGATTTTACATTCCCCGTCCCCATACCCGATTCTCATATATTTACCCGTTACCCTACCCATACCCAACGGGGATGAGAAATTGAACCTCATCCCCGTCCCTGACGGGTTCGGGTATCCCCGCCCCATCCCCGTCCCCGCATTGAATATTTTTTTTTAATGAAAAATAGAAGTTTTCTTGCAACCCCTAGAGAAATGTTGTAATGCATTATCTAGCAATAATCTCACTTTAACATTTGTTAGACCGATTAATTTAGTTGCACCTTTAAATATCATTGGTAGTTTTTATAACACGACAATTATCAAACAAAATAACATGACATATCAACATAAAATAATTTTCTACATTCGGGACTGGTTTGGGTATGGGTTCGGGGTAGGTACCTATATACCCGTTACCCGTCCCATACAAGTGTTTTGAAATCGGGGAAAACGCAAACCCAGTCAAAATGGGGAAAACCCGTCAAATTGGGTTTGGTTCGGGCGGGTAACCGCAGGTATGGGTTTTGTTGCCATGCATAAGTATAAGCATCACATAAATCACGTATGGCACTTTTGAAACCGCCGAAAATTAAAACTGTTAAAAAATTGTTTAAAGTCTCACAAAATAGACCTTTAATTGAATAATTTAAATTTTCGAGTGGGCCACTACCCCACTTTGTGGGAATTTGAATTAACCGAACCCTAAAACCGACACAAAATTGTATAAAACCTCCCAAAATAGATCTATAATTGTTAATTTTTTAATTTTTTCGGGTGGGTCGTGGCCCACCTTAGCCCATGAGGAGCTCCGCCTCTGGGTAGCATTGGCTACCCCAAAAGAAAAAAATAATCTTGTATAATTAGTATAGTTTTGTATGTAGCTACCCCAATGATATATTTAGTATAGTTTTGTATGTAGCTACCCCAATGATATATTATTTGACTAATCCAAACAATTTTGTTGGTTCAAAGAGGAATGATATTAATAAAATATTGATAATTTATTTAGTTTTGTGTTAATTATAGATAAATTTGACTTCTTAAAACTTCATAGAGGTCATCTTTTCTAAATAAGTATTGTTAGATTTTATTTTCTTCGCTTTCGTTTCATTAAATATAAGTAAAAATTACTTTGAATTTATTTTATTTATTGATTAAGTTTAATATATTAGTTTTACAAATATATTTTACTTCTTCTTTATATTTGATCCCTTTGTAAAAATTGTGCTAACTTCGCCGTTGCTTGTTGCACTACAAACCTGAAAGGCTACATTTTGACCGTCAAAGACGTGGATTTTGGAGGAGAGGTGAACGGGTAAGAAAGATGACTTTTTTTTAAGGAGGTAAGAAAGATGAGCTGTTAAACGATTACATATATATTGAGTGATGTTTTTATATATATTATTATGTTTTAGATATGCTTAAAAATTGTATTATTATTTTTACAAGTGCTTAAAAATTATGAAATAAAAAATATAAATATTTTAAATTATAAAGACACATGGATAGTTTCTCAAAGCAAAAAGACACATGGATAGTGATTATAAGGCTATTGAAGGGTCAACTAGTTTTAGGAATCTCCAATATTTTGAAAGACAAAAATATGATTAATTTATGACTTACATTTGAAATTTTTATTATTTAATTTTGCCTCAACTAGCTACAATTTCGAAGTTGAAAAATGAAAATTGACAAAAAAAAATAAAAAAATAAGTGTGCATGAATGCCTACAATATGGGACTAAATCAAAAACTTCTAGAATATATAGATCACCTTAACTAAGCTATGAACAGGCATATTTGCCTACAAGAGAGGACCAAATCAAAAACTTATCGACCATGACTAGAATAGGTCACCTTAACTAAGCTATGAACAGGCATATTTGCCTACAAGAGAGGACCAAATCAAAAACTTATCGACCATGACTAGAATAGGTCACCTTAACTAAGCTATGAACAACCATATTTGCCTACAAGATGGGACCAAATCACTTATCGACCATCACTAGAATAGGTCACCTTAACTAAGTTATGACCAGTCATATTTACTTGAAGAGATGTACAAACTTAACCACAAAGGTGATATTGGAAACTAACAAACTAACAATGGAAAAAACAATGTTGTTATATTATGAAATGTCACTTTGATGCACATACACAACGTCAACAACAATTTTGGAACCATTTTTGATGAAATCGAAAACATGCTAGAAATCCAGACTACGCACCCACTCCACCACCATCAGCAAAGCAAATCCCTAATCCTCATGCATTCGCATCACCGAAACGTCCCAACCAGAAAACGCAACAATATAATGGCCATTTGAATCCCTAATGCAACACCCAAATATGGTAGTGTTAGTTGCTAGATCGATTAAACCTTGCATCAACATTGAATTTAACCACTCCATCAACATGTAATTACTTCTTATATATGCCGCTCAACAGACTAGTCATGACTGCATCTTCTCAACATTGGTGTCCATAGCCGAGATGGATGTGATCAATCTGAAACTAGAAAGTGACAATGATGAACGTTGTTCTCTATAATCACTCAATATGAAACTAAGGGACCGATTGAGTGAACATTATGTTGCCATATATGTACACATGCTAGTTTGGTTCGTACCAAGACCGTTGAAGAAATAATAGTGAACGGAAGATAAAGCCCCAACAAACCGAAAATGAAAGAAGGGTTTTGATGAAAAAATCACGACATCGGGTGATAGTGTTACTAGCTTGACTTATATGTGATCTTTGTTGTATTTAGTTTAAAATTAATTGTTCAAATTGAACATGTAATATGAACGAAGTCTGGATATGAGCTTGTAAAAAATACATATTTTATTCTTATAATATCAGTTTTTTCATTTTTTTTCCCTAACTTACCAATCATAAAAAACTAATGATGTATCACCGCCACAATGAAACTTTCATTTTTTTTAAATATATAAAAGAACGGGGTTTGAACACTGATGGGGTAAATCCACAAATGCACGGTTTACCGGTGTAGTAATAAAGAGTATCATTCCGACAGGGAGTTGTTTAATTCAGTTAACCTTTATGAATGATTAGAAGAGAATTTAGTTGAAAAGTTGGGATTTTTAGAGGTTTAAAATAACAATAATAATAAACGTCTTGGGATTATTGATTCATCTTGATGACAAACCCTTAACAAACCAAACCCTAAACCTAGAACTTTATGTTGGACCCACTTTCTAAAGACAAGTTTCTCTTAAGCCTATCACATCTCCTTTCGATTTCAGTGAGTGTGTTGCTCTAGCAACCACGCATATTCTCATGGTTGAATACTATTAGAATCCTTGAAGAACGAATAAACTAATAGGTAGCTTGTCCGGGAAGCAGAAAAGCAGCAAAAGGAATCATGGGAGGTGGCACGGCTGTGTGGCTGGTGGCACAGGCCATGCCAAGCTTCTGACTTGGGGGATGCCATATTTTTGTACCGAATCTTCGTATTTTCAGCCCGAATCAGCTCCAAGTCTCCTTTCTTTTGATCCAAGACTCAATCTTTAGAATATTCGTTCCTGAAGTTAAATAACTTGCAATTGAAGTAAAATAGTTCTAAAAAGAAAATAAAAGCAAATAAAATCTAAATAAAATATACTCAAATAATATATTAAAAACACTAATTTATTGACTCATCAAACACATATTTTTTCCTTTTCATCACCAATGTCCAAATTCAACATTACATCCTCATCATCACCAACACCCACCATCCATCATCTTCTCACATTCATCATCACCATTCATCCTCATCACCAACACCATCATCTATAAACTCTTCCATTTTTCTTCTCTTTTTTTTCTCATTCCAACCATTCCCATTCCCATATTATTATTATTATTATTATTATTATTATTATTATTATTATGGCCTGTATAAGTGATGGAAAAAATAGGAAGAACCTGGGACAAAATTTGTGTATTTTTTACAATATTATTTTTCAGTTTATGTTTTTAATTTAAGTTTTTAGTTTTAAATTTCTGTCTTTAGTTCTACTAGTACGAATTTATGTTGTTGCGGTACTACTACTTGTGTCTTAAGGACATATGTTAAGGAGTTTAAAAAGAGCAATTTTGCATTAGAAGACATAATATTTTAACTTTTGAGAAGTTGAATGCACGACTTTTGATACGTCTACTTCTATAATAAGTTTATTAACACGTGCCCTTGAGGGCACAAGTTAGCATTTACCAGCAATTATTTGCATCCAACTTGGTCAATGTGAATAGGCTAGGAACCTCAAGACGATGAGTTTCAAAATATGATAATATCAACTTGTTTTGGAATCCAACATTGCTTGCTATACTAAACAATGTCAACCGGCTGCGTGTAAAGCAAAAATAAACTATGTTGACTCATTTTTTCCCCCTATTTCCGTTACCAAGACTTCATATAAGCTTAATAAAAATGTTGACTCGTTCATATTTTTGAACTTTGAATATTCCCTAACCAGTTTCCATCCCCATTTCCATGTCAAAGAAGAGCCCGTGATGATCAAATTCAAACATATTGTATGTCTCTATCAACGTAATTATTATTTTTTGGTTAAACTATCTTTTTTTTCCCTTATCTTATCTTATTTAGTTGATTAATTTTATGAGTAGAAATACAATTTTTGTTCCCCTAGAATGAATGGTTTGGAAAAATCGAATTCGATTATGGAGAAACAAATTTTTATCGGAATGAAATTCCGGACTACTAGACTTTCCTCCAAAAATTGAAGATTTACAGAAACTTTTTTTTAATTAACAAAACATGCATATAAATCATTATGTTAGGCTTCGCTCTATTTTGAAGGGAAAAGGACAAATTAAATTGAGGTGTGTTTATAAAGAAAGACGATTTCTGCTCTTTTTTATTATGCTGCGTGTTATCAACGATATTTTATAGAAAGTTTACGTGTAATTTACATATGACATTTTATATAAATTTTTTGATATAGATTAAAAATATAAATATAAATATTTATGAATTTCAAATGTAACAAACTCAACAAACCAGAGTTATATTTTTCAATGACAACAATAATATAATAAATCATGGTGATCTATCGTGATTTTCAGAAGCTATAAGTGCCTGTTTGGTAACCCTGCGAGAAAGCCAAAACGCACGTTCCTTTCTTCAGAAGTGATTTTACTGTGTTTGGTTCTCCTCCACCTCTCTACCATCATCGCACGTTTTGCTTTTCAGAATCAAGTCTGGGAGAAGCTCCGATTCTTAGCTTTTTGAAAGCGATTCTCTCAACCGCACATATGGAGTCTATCAATTTATCCTTTTGCCCTTGTGCGTATAAGTGAAAGGAAATTTACAAGTTTGATTGAGGGGTTTCAAAAATCGGTAATTCCCTTTGGTTTGAGGTTCTCCTTCGCAATGGTTTTTTTATTTTTTTCAACTGTGGGTGTTGCAATGATACTGTACATACTCCATAGCAGTGTGTATGGCGGCAATAAGAAACAAAACAGGGAGGAAGAGAGAGAGAGAGATATAGTGCATGTGACTAAATAAGTTGGATTTTAATCCAAACCATCAATTTTAATCAAAGGGTCAGTAATAATATCCTCTCACTCACATCGTGGGATCCTTTTTATGACACAAGTATATTAAACATGGTTTATATAAAATAGAAATGAAAGAAAAATTGAATAAAAATAGAGATTTTTTTTTTTTACAGAAATAAAAATAGAGATGATATTTAGGTTATATTTGATTTTTAATTTTTAAGTTGAAGAAAAATTATTTAAAAAATGTTATACACAAATTTTTAATATTCTACTAAAATTCCTTTTCAAAAAAATAATATATTTTACTAAAATTGAATAAAAAATTGATATAAAAATATATATACACATACATATGTTAAAACCCATTTTGGTCATTTACACACCCAAAAGCAATTTTGACACGGAGTATCCAATCAACATTTTTCATAAAAATCACTTTTGTTGTGATGATATCCAAACATAAATCACTTTACATTAAACTCACTTTTAACCAAAATCAATTCCACAAAATCAATTCTATTAAAATCAATTCTCCCCACCGCACAACCAAACACACACAAAGTGTAGCTTCTGAAAAATCACGACGGTTCACCGTGATTTTGACATACTCAAAGTGATGCCAAACATATGCTTATTGATTGAATTGTCTTGACAATACCCATAGTTTCTCTGCTTGCATTGTAAATCATGCTACCTTGTTGAAATCCACAATATTAAAAAAAATGTGGTGACAGCCAAAGTGATGGTTGATGGTGGTTAAAAAGGTGATTAGAGATGGTTGAGTGGTGGTCGTCGATAGTCAGTGTGTTGGTTAGAGTAGTGGTAGGTTGCTGCAAGATGTTAACTTTAAAATAAATATAAGAATTAGAGCTTCTATTTGTGTGGTAATTTCAAAGTATAAACATTCTTCAAATTAAGTAAAAAATTAATTCAAACTCATTTTACCTGATTAAGTTTTATTTTCAAACTAGCTACAAACCCGTGCTTCGCACGAGGTTCAGTAACTTATTTGACAAAATATTATATTGGAAGGATAGATTGCGAAATGACAGATAATTATAAACCATAATACAATATTTAGAGTACTCTTGCATTACGGATTACAAAATTAAATCTTCAAAATGGCTTGATCACGAGTAACAAATAAAAACATATTTAGTCAGCGGTAGAAAAACTTTTCCAGTAATAATTAATATCTATCTATAAACCAATGAAAACCCTATTACCAAAGCTACCTGATTTATATCATTTTGACTTTCAGCTTCAACATATATAAATCCTTTCACATGATCTACAACAAAGGCATATAATAACTGCAATTTAGTATCCAGTTCTTTCAGGTGAACAAACTTCTGCATCAGACAGATAGCTGAAAGCCTCTCTACCTGATTTATATCATTTTGTGTTTTAGCTTCAACGTATATAAATCTTTTCACATGATCTACAACAAAGGCTAGGGATGTCAATGGATACCCATGGGTACGGATAATATGATACCAGTCCCCGCCCCGTTGGATAAATATGATACCCGTGCCCGCCCCGTATCCCCGTGGGTACCCACTATACGGGTACCCGTGGATATTGAGGCATCCATGGGTACCCATGGAGTTTTGAATTTATTTATTTTTTGGTACAAATAATAACTTTTTTTAACTACCAAAAAACTTCAACTTTTAAACATTCATACATAATCCACTCAAAATTTCATAAATCATACATAATTCATGATTCTTATATAATCTATATGTTTTATGATGTGAATGAAGTGGAAACGGTGAACTTAATAAGATGAATTAAAAAAATTTAAAATAAAAATAGGTTATTATTGAGGATTTTTAGGTGGGCGGTAAAATTTTCTTCAATAAGGTACCAACTTTAAGTAATAAGATATGATATATAAAGATATATTAGTAATTTACTTAATTTATTATTATCGGGTATGGGTACCCGTGGGTATGAATACAATCTAATCTGTGTCTGTGTCCATATAATAATGGGTAGTCAAATACCCATTTATTATACCCGTGGATACCCGTTTAGCTACCCGCTCCATGCTCGAGACGGATTTTACCCACGGGTACCCGTGGGCATGGGTATTTTTGCCACCCCTAGCAAAGGCAGATATTAACTGCAATTTAGTACCACGTATATAAATCCTTTCACATGATCTACAGCAAAGGTAGATATTAACTGCAATTTAGTATCCAGTCCTTTCAGGTGAACAAACTTCTGAATCAGAAAGATAGTTGAATGTCTCTCTACTTGATTTATATCATTTTGCCTTTCAGTTTCAACGTATATAAATCATTTCACATGATCTACAGCAAAGGCAGATATTAACTGCAATTTAGTATCGAGTCCTTTCATGTGAATTATACGTACTTTTAAAAAACTTGTTTTCAAGGAGAGATATTCAAATTACGGAATATTACCATTCTTCGTAAATTTGAGAATGAAGGTCGCATAATCTAAATATTTGTGATGCATGGTCTAAGGCATGGGGTTCAGTAACGTATTTTGTAAAAAAATTGTTCCGAAGGAAAAATGAACAAATTAGTGAATATTGCACAAAAATTATAAATCTTTATCAAAATATTTATGAAAGCTTTATCAAGGGCAGGAAAACATCATAAATTACATATTAGTTAAAATTATAAAAGTGAGCGCTACTGTCATAGAGTTACCAAAAAGGGATTAACACCAATATTTACATGACACAAAATGAACGAAAGAAACACATTAAACTCTTTAGCGTCTTGTGTAGGAACTTGGTTATTAATAATTTGACCGTTAAAATATAAAAAATCTCTTTGACGTCAAAAAAGTAATATCAGCTGAGCAATATTCAATCTCTTAATATATGCTTAGTAATATTCAGTCTGGAAGATTACATTGAAAGGATAGATGGTAAAATGACGGATAATTGTGAATCACTGTAATATGTCAAAATATAAACCTTAAAAACCATGAACCATCAACTTAGTTTTAAATAGTTAAAAATAAAAATTTGTAAAATAGTTAAAAAAAATTAAAAATATAAAAATTGGAAAATAGTTAAAAAAAATTGGTGAGGTAGCACTCAACCAAGCAACACTAAAAAAATTATATGCATTAGCGTAACCAAAAAACAGACAGACAGACATAAAATATTACTCTAAACGTTAATGTGTGTATATATTCACGAGGTTGAAGAAAGAAGATAAAAATATTTGGAATCATTAAATGACAGCGTGAATAAAAATATTTGTGAGATTGTGATCATTAAACGATATGGAAATTAAATATATAAGTGATAAAAAGATAATAAAATTCCTTTGAAAAAAAGGTAATAAAATTAAATGGAACCTCCTTAAAAAATTAATGGAACGGTTAAAAAAAATAAAGTTAAATGGAAGAAAAAAAACATATTGAAATATAATATTAAAAAATAAAGAAAAGGTTCCCATGAGTTGAAAAGAGGTGCTTGTGAAATAAATTGTCGAGAAGTAGTTTTTTAAAGTAACATTCAACAGCTTCTGGTCAAAGCTCATTCCATTCAATTTTATGCGTTCAAAAAAAGTACTTTTTTTAGTAAGTACTTAATTGATATTGTATTCGGTCTAACTTCTCCTTAAAAATGTAGAGAAGTTTGAAAAAAGTCGGGTCAAACGATACCATATTCTCCCACAACGGCAATGTAGAAGCAATTGAATTTGGGAGAAAAAAATTGAAAAATAGTTAAAAATATAAAAATTGGAAAATAATTAAAAGTTATTAAAAATATAATAATTAGAAAATAATTAAAAAAAATTGGTTAGGGGCAAAAATGGAAATTCATAGGCCAACCATAAAAAAAAAACCTCCAATAATTGATTTACCAAAATGCCCCTCCTAGGGGCAAATTGGTAAATTCACCGGACATTTCCTTTAATACATATATTTAACTTTTAAATAAAAAATCATAAAACTTGCCTGGAACAAATCCTTAAGAATTACAAAGTCAAGCACTTAAGTTTAAACAAAATTTTACGGAACTAAATGTATTTAAAGTATCAATATGGTGTGACACAAGGATATGCATGAGCATTTTAATCATTTGGTTAGGGATTTGATATCTAATTTTTGCCTATCGAAAAAGCATATATTATAGAGATCAACTTTTTTGAAGAATTTAAATTATATCATAAAATTAGTTTGAGTAAATGAACACATAGATATCGGGGCTCGTTTTATGGTTATGATAGGATATATACATAATATGATGAATAGAGTTAGATATGGATAATATATGATAAGGACGAGATAAACAGGTATCCTATTATGTGTTTGACGTGTAGATAACCAATAGATCAATATTATTTTATGATATATCATGTTTTTGGTGTCCATCTAATAATGACATGATAAAATATTAATATTATTTAGACTTAATACATTGTTTGGCCCCTTAACTTATTTTTTATTTTTATTTTGGTCCCCTAATTATAAACTGTCTCAATTTGGTCCGTTAAATCTTTTGTTGTTTACTGTTTTGGTCCTCTCCGTTAATTTTTAACATCAGATGTCTAAGGTGAACCATGTTGAAAGGTGGTCCACCATAGACTCTTGTTAACATCTATCGGATGAATGTACACCTCTCATAGAAAAAATGACATATCACATCCACCTTATAGATGTTAACAAGTTTGAAGTCTCACTATCCTTAACATTCAAAATATGTTAGCAATGATTGTAGTTATGTTAGTTCTGGAAGGATCAAACATGAGACGTTCTTCTTCAAACTCCTACAACTTCCATAGCTTACATACCGAGCTGCTTACGTGAGACCTACAAATTGTTCAACCCCTAAAAAATACTGATCATAAATGATTTCTGATGAGAAAAAAAGTCATCCAAACATAACTTTACAACGTTTGTGCAAACGAAAAGTACGCTACGTTGATTAATCGAAAGACTTTTGAATAAGAGAAATGATATTTGTAGAACTATTTTGTGATAATTTTTTGACAATTTTCTCTCTCATATTCACATTATGTTGTTACTCTTTTTTATCTCTTTATTGATTTTGAGTTGACCAATAAAAAAGATTTTAAAAAAATTTATTACAAAATGGTTGTTTTTTGAACAAACACAATTTCCAATAAAAATATTAAGTTTCTCAATTCCCAAAAATACACAACTTTCCATAAGAGTGGTTGATTGTGTTGTCCTAATGTACAAGTACAACTACAAATCAAGCTACAAGTACAACATCAAGAGGGTATGTATCGGTCTTTCCGCCTTGTCAACTTTGTACATGTCGTCAGTAGTGGGACCAAGCTAAGCTGACTTGGTATCCATAACAAGAGAAAAAAACACAGCCATTTCATTTTCAACCATTTTTGTGTTCTTCATTCAAATCTTCCAAATCACAAAACCCAAAATCTTTCCCTCTATTCTATTTCACTTTCATTTTTCATTCTATCACAAACCATCATTGATCCCTATATTCATCTCCAAAAAAATTCATTCTAAATTTAGCATCTTTTTCCTTCTTTGTTTCATTGGATCATCAAATTTAGAATTGTCTCAAAAAAAAAAAAAAAACTTTCAGCTACCATTGATCCTATATCATCTCCAAAAAAATTGCATGAATTTATATTAGACCATTCTAAATTTAGAATCTATTTCTCTCTTTGTTTAATTCTGATTCTGGTTTGTATGATGATTAATGATTAATTAATCCTTTTAGTGCATCTTCTGTGGCCTTTTTCTGCATATGCATTAAAGGTCAAACCTTGAATACCATTTTTTTTGATCCTTTTATGCATATGCATCAAAGATCAAATTTTTAATACCATATTCTGTGACCCTTTTGTGCATATGCATCAAAGATCAAATTTTTGATACCATATTCTGTGACCCTTTTGTGCATATGTAACAAAGATCAAATTTTGAATAGTATATTCATTGACCCTTGTGTGCATATGCAACAAAGGTAAAATTTTGAATAGTTTTGCATAATCAATTGTGTGAAAGAATAGCTTTGAATTCATTCAATTTTGAGTTTTGATTCATGGACAATCATGGTTCTGCACCTCCATATGGATATCCAAACCCTTATGCATATCCTCCATATCCATACCCTCCTCCAAATCCATCTCATGATCCATATGCACCTCCACCAGTATCTTCTCCTTATCCATATGAATCATATCCACCAAATTCTTCACATTCCTTCTACACTTATCCACCAAAACCTTTAGAGTTTCCTACTTCTCAACCATCTCATGCTTATCCTTACCCTTACCAACAATACCCTCCAATCAATGATGGTTCAAACCCTCCTCATAGTTCTCCTTACCCTCACCAATACCCTCCAATTAGTGATGGTTCAAACCCTCCTCATAGTTCTCCTTACCCTCACCAATACCCTCCAGTTAGTGATGGTTCTAACCCTCCTCTTAGTTCTGCTTACCCTCATTTGAATGATCTTATGAGCAATGTTCAGATATCTGATAACAGGCCAAGTGCACCAGTAATGACACATTCCTATTCAGTTTTAAATGAAGAGAAGAAAGAGGAGTTTTATGGTCATTCTAGTAGTAATTCTTTTTCAGGTTATGAACATTCTTACTCTGGTGTGGGGGGTTCGCCCAATCTTTCAGCTTATCCCGGTTCAAATGATGACTCGGTGCATAGCCAGAGTTTGCAGATTGTTCCAGCTCAGTATAAAGGGTCATTGAAATATTTGCTCTTGCATGGTAATTTAGATATTTATGTTCATAGTGCTAAGAATCTTCCAAATATGGATATGTTTCATAAGACTTTAGGGGATGTGTTTGGTAAATTTCCTGGTAATGTGAGTAATAAGATTGAGGGAACAGTGACTAGGAAGATCACTAGTGATCCTTATGTGTCCATTTCTTTATTGAATGCTGTAGTTGGTAGGACTTTTGTGATTAGCAATAGCGAAAATCCTGTTTGGGAGCAACACTTTCATGTTCCTGTTGCGCATCATGCTGCTGAAGTGCATTTTGTTGTTAAGGATAGTGATGTGGTAGGTTCACAGCTTATTGGTATTGTAGCGATTCCGGTCGAACAATTATACTCAGGTGAAAAAGTACAAGGGACTTACCCTATCCTTAATAGCAATGGAAAGCCTTGTAAGCCAGGTGCTGTTTTGAGTGTTACCATTCAGTTCCTACCAATGGAGAAACTGATCATTTATCATCAAGGAGTTGGAGCAGGACCGAACTATATTGGTGTGCCGGGAACATATTTTCCATTGAGGAAAGGTGGAACTGTAACTCTATATCAAGATGCTCATGTTCCAGATGGATGTCTCCCTAATGTCATGCTTGATCATGGGATGCATTATGTTCATGGACAGTGTTGGCGTGATATGGTTGATGCCATACGTCAAGCAAAGCGTTTGGTTTACATTACAGGGTGGTCCGTGTGGCACAAAGTTAGGTTGTTAAGGGACGCTGTTGGACCTGGTAAGGCATCGGATTATACCCTTGGTGAGCTTCTGAGGTCTAAGTCTCAGGAAGGAGTGAGAGTGCTTCTTCTTGTTTGGGATGACCCTACCTCAAGAAGCATTCTTGGTTATAAAACAGTAAGCGATGCAATTTATTTTATGTTACATTTGATTATGTGATGTGGTACTTTTTCCGGCATGATTTATGAATTTTAATTTAAAGTTTGATTAAGACTCTTGAACATGGTTTTTTTTTAATACATTTCTTAGTATATAAAGATATTATTTTCCTTTTTGTTTAAATTACATTAAACATCTGATTTACATTCAGGATGGTGTCATGGCGACGCATGATGAGGAAACTCGACGATTTTTCAAGCACTCTTCTGTCCAAGTGTTACTTTGTCCTCGCATGGCCGGAAAAAGACATAGCTGGGCTAAGCAACAGGTTTGGATTGACAATGACTATAACTGAAACATTTTGCTTTACTTCATTCCTCTTTATATTCTAATCGGTGTTCTTCTTCGCATTTTGTATTGTCATTCCTCTTTATATTCGAATTGGTGTTCTTCGTCGCATTTTGTATTGTTATGATGCACATATTAGTGTTGATTCGGTGATCACATTTGATAATTTTGATGACTTTATATCATGAATGTTAGAATTTGTGATAAGGTTCAGTTTTGCTACTTGGATATGTTTTTACAAATTTGTACAATTTTGGTTCGAGAGTTCCGCATTAAATTTCTTCTAATTCTCAGGAAGTTGGAACAATATATACACATCATCAGAAGACTGTAATTGTAGATGCTGATGCTGGAAATAACTTCAGAAAAATTGTAGCATTTGTTGGAGGGCTTGATTTGTGTGACGGCCGATATGATACTCCCCACCATCCCCTCTTTAGGACACTGCAGACAGTCCATAAGGATGACTATCACAACCCTACTTTCACGGTAATATCTTAATTTCAGACCCCCATTTGATTACATGAACATCACTAGATTTTCTCATCAAACATTTAATAAACAACTAATGAGCAGCATTTAATAAAGATTTCGTAACTCCAAGTTTCAGTAGAATTCAAATTATAATCAAGAGCTAGTTTTGTATTCTTGTAAAAGAAGATTAAAGAGATTGTTTCACAGTACATGTTTTCTAGGTAAACTAGAATTAACGCGATATGTATTCTTGCAAAACTAGAATTACCACGATATGTAAATCTTATATATAATGTAGTTGTTAACTAGCTGGCTTTTAAATATGTGAATTTAGTCATTTCTAGCACCATGCGGCTAAAATTTTCCTACAAATATATCAGAGATGTCTTATTTTGTCTCAAGAATCAATCATTTTAAATTCTTTGGCGTTTGGTAGCTAGGAAATAGGAAGGAACCAACAGGTTTCAATTTTTTAAAATAAAGTTTGAAACAAGAAGATCAATTTATTCTGATAATGCGGACTATTTAATGGCAGGGTAATACTGGTGGTTGTCCACGGGAACCGTGGCACGACTTGCATTCTAAAATTGACGGTCCAGCAGCTTATGATGTTTTGACAAACTTTGAGGAGCGCTGGTTAAGAGCTGCGAAACCTACAGGGATAAAAAAGTTGAAGAGTTTATATGACGATGCATTGCTCAAGATAGAAAGAATTCCGGATATTCTCCGTGTATCTGATGCTCCTAGTGTTTGTGATGATAATCCTGCAGCTTGGCATGCTCAGGTATTTAGTCAATTAGTACCGGATACTAGATATTTAGAGTTTCTATAAGTATTTATTCTTCTCATTTACACTACTTAAAGGAAATTATTAATTGTGTATACCATGGAATGCAGATATTTCGTTCAATTGATTCAAATTCTGTCAAGGGATTTCCGAAGGAGCCAAGAGATGGATCAATAAAGGTGAATGGGAAGGGTTTTCTTTTTCATGCTTGATTTCAATTCACCAGATTTAAGCCACCATATGTGTGACAACGAGTGTTAAAGTTACACATGATTTTTTTTTTTTTTTTTACAGAACCTTGTATGTGGGAAGAATGTACTGATTGACATGAGCATACACACAGCGTATGTAAAGGCCATTCGTGCTGCACAACATTACATTTATATAGAGAATCAATATTTCATCGGTTCTTCATACAATTGGAGCCAAAATAAGGACATCGGTAAGGAACTTCTTTCTTAACAAATTTTGCTTGTTGCTTGCTTGTTGAAGAGTTTGGGGATAAATTAACAGGGCATATCAGCTTTTGTGCCGTGTTAATTTATGGAGAGTTTATATTTTACCACTTAACTTGTGTGGCTAGGAAATTATATATAGTACGGCTAAAAAAAATTCATTATCCAGCTATGACTATTTATGTATATATGGGATGCTATTACTTTTCTATGCTCTTTTTCTTTTGGCAAAACTACAACATGATCCTTTAACTCAATTTAAAGTTTCAAACATATCCTTTACCTTTTTCTCGTGTCAAGTTAGAAGTCATTTTTTCATGTCAAGCTAGTCCTTTATGTTTATATACATCAACAATGAAAAAATGACTTCTAACTTGAAACGAGAAAAAGGTAAAGGATATGTTTGAAACTTTAAATTTGGACCAAACTTCATTATTCAGCTATGTATGTTAACAAAAGTCTTTCTTGACTATTCAAAAAGGTAATTTACATATTCAATTCATCAAGATAACATAAGGTAATTTACATATTCAATTCATCAAGATAACATTTAAATCACATCAACAGGATTGTTATAATATCTAATCCATCAAAGTTAACATGACTTTTTTGAGTTTTTATCTGAGATTGTGACCTCGACGAGAGTCTAATTGTGTTGTTGAATGGTGGAACATTATTTATAGTATATCATTCATTGATCATGTACGCAAATTTGTAACATGAGTGAACTAAGAATGATAGTTGGTTCAATGGTCTAAACATTTTTAAAGATAAAAGACTAATATGACATGAAAAAAAGATAAAGGACCTGTTTGAAACTTTGAGTTAAGTTAAAAGAAACTCCAATGTAGTTTTGCTTTTCTTTTCCTTTGATAAAGGCACTGAAGGTTGGAAGCCTTAACCTACAGCAAATTGTCCAACTCATCACCGTTGGACCACTTTAGTGGCTTTTCTCGATGACTAAGTGAGGACAAAGATTAGAATTATTTTAACGGTCTCTAGAGGCAGAGGAAGAGCTAGAAAAACTATAAGAGAAACTATTAAGAAAGACCTAGAGATTAAAGAGTTGGATTTAAATATGGTATATGATAGAACATAATGCCATTGTTTGATCCATGTAGCCGATCTCACTTAGTGGGATAAGGCTTGGTTGTTTTTGTTTTGATGTTAAAACTTTCATGTTTTTGCAGGTGCTAATAATTTAATTCCAATGGAAATTGCGCTAAAGATTGCTGAAAAAATAAAGGCAAATGAGAGGTTTGCAGTATACATAGTTATTCCAATGTGGCCTGAGGGTGTTCCAACAGGCGCTGCCACTCAAAGGATTCTATTTTGGCAGGTTTGCTTCAACTTACATAATATGAAAGTCAATTATTTTACTTATCAATGCTTCAAGCCACGTGTAGTAAATTAAGATTTCAAACACGTAGTTGACTTATCGATCATAAACTTATAGCGCCTATTATAGCGCCTATGATTGCTTAATTCTTGTATTGCATTTCTTACCCTGGATTTTTTTTCAATTTTTCAGAATAAAACAATGCAAATGATGTACGAGACAGTTTACAAGGCATTGGTTGAAGTTGGGCTCGAAGCGGCATTCTCTCCACAAGATTATTTGAACTTTTTCTGTCTTGGAAATCGAGAAACCATAGATATG
This sequence comes from Medicago sativa, assembly GCF_051527215.1. NCBI lineage: Eukaryota > Viridiplantae > Streptophyta > Magnoliopsida > Fabales > Fabaceae > Medicago > Medicago sativa. The sequence continues at coordinate 27,050,985 of NC_140756.1, read as the reverse complement.
CATGAGAATATTTCTGTATCTGGAATTCCTCCCCCTCCGAATACTCCACAGGTATGAACTCTATGTTCCCTCTCCCTAGTTCTGGGTTTCCCAGTTACATTTTTCTGTTGCTATAGGGCCATGATTGTAAGCGTATTCCTGTAAAACGGTGAGTCCATACATACATATATATATATATATATATATATATATATATATATATATATATATATATAGTGGATGTATCTAGTGATACGGATTTTCGTAAGCGAGAGCGAGGAAACTCTTCCCTGCCAATCAGAAGGTGGAAAACTGTTATGATCATTGTTGAAGAGTGATGGAACCTATGAGTTCATAATGGAAAATTTGCTTCTAGAATATATACTTAGGTTTCCTATCAAAGTGTCTTAATTCTTTTAAGCCTTTGAATAATTTGTTTTGGAGCATTTAATGAATGCGATTGATTTTTATGTTGGTGATTTTTTACCAGGCAAATAGTCGAAATAACCGACGGTTCATGATTTATGTTCATTCGAAAGGCATGATAGTTGATGATGAATATGTGATAATTGGATCCGCAAACATCAACCAGCGTTCTATGGAAGGAACAAGGGACACTGAGATTGCAATGGGAGCCTACCAACCTGAATATACATGGGCAAGAAAACATTCTTATCCACGCGGACAGGTATACATTTTACAAGTTATTGGCTTCAATGGCTTGTCATGTTTTATAAGTTTTGAAATAGAAAAGCTGAATGGTCGATGAGTATTACTCTAATTTTCACCCACTATTCGGCTCTAGCGGAACGCCTTTTTATATATATAATTGACTTATTTAACGGCATGAACTAATTGCCGGCGCATTCTGCTGTTTCACATAGCAGATTTTTTATGTCCCTATATTTTCTGCAATCCACTATTGATTACACTGTTGTCAAAATAACTTTTAAGGTGTTAAGTGTTCTAAATTTAGCTTTTACATTCTGTGAAAGTACTAATGTATTTTTTTGTCGTTTATCAAGCAAAATATAGTGGACACTGCAATAATTACAATACTTTTTTTTCAAATTAATTTTGCATTCATAGCATGTATTATAAACTGAACTATTTGTTTTCTGAAACTCCTATGTAGGTTCATGGATATAGGATGTCACTATGGGCAGAACATACTGGCACAATCGAAGACTGTTTCTTACAACCAGAGAGCCTCGACTGTGTGAGAAGGGTTCGAACAATGTCCGAAATGAACTGGAAACAATTTTCATCAAACGACGTCACAGAGATGAGAGGGCATTTACTAAAGTACCCTGTAGAAGTTGATAGAAAGGGTAAGGTTAGACCTCTTCCTGGTCAAGAAGAGTTTCCTGATGTGGGAGGAAAGATAGTAGGATCATTTATTGCCATTCAAGAGAATCTAACCATTTGATGAGTTTAGTTTTTACATTCACATTGGTGGTCATTAGAATAGGGTGAATGTGACAACCTAGTGCTATAGTGCTTCCGCCTTAGCGAGGTCCAGGGAAGAGTTATGATGTAGTATCGACATTTCAGATTAAAGGTGTGTTCAGTGTCTCAAACATGTGGTTACATTTAATCATTTCATTATGAGTGTCGACATGTGTCGTATTTGGTGTATGTGTTTGTGCTTCATAGGGAAGAGTCATTAGAATGATTGAATTGAAAATTACAAAATAGTTCAAGTTAAAACAATTTTGAAATGCAATGCATGTTGGCTTAGTGGCCAACACCTACTTTTCTTCCTTTCATTTTTTTTCTTCTATTGGCTTAGTGGCCAACACCTACTCAAATAAACACACGGAGTGGGAGAAATGTGGTGACCCAGGTTCGAACTTAAGATTCCACATAAAATGTGTGCAGGCGAGAACGGTGACTCCTTTCATGTATATATGTACAAACTACTTATTTCATTTGGTCTTTGTCCGCAGGACATTTTTTTTTTGTGAAATTGTAATTTAAAATTGATTCAATGATAAGTTTGGTATGAAATCCTTCCCTATTTAAAATCATGATTTGTGTTTATGTTTTTTTTTTTTTTTTTTTTGAAGAAAAACAATAAAAGGAAAATTTTATTATTAATTTTAGGGGGAAATCTTGATGTCCTCCGACTAGAGCTGTCAAAACGGGCGGCCCGGCCAGTTTAAGGCCGGCCCTAACGGGCTTCGGGCTTTATTGGGTTGGGCCAAAAAGCACAGTTGAAAACGGGCTTTAAATATACTACCCGAGTCCGGCCCTACACGGGCCGCGGGCTAAACGGGCCGGCCCGTATTAAAAATTACATTTTTTTAAAAAGTACTATAAAATACTCCTATAATTTTTTTTATAAATATTATTTTTAATATGTTTAAATAATGCCTAGCACAAAAATAAATTGTAAACATTTTTGTACAAATGTCGTAAACTAAAACGGCGAGGAAAGCAATTTTAAATAAATTAGATACATTATGGTTATAGATATTTATATATTCGATCTTTAAAATTATAAATAACAAAATGAGTAAATATAATTTTATATTACATTTATATTTGTGTTAATTAATTGAATTTTCACTTTTATTTTTTTACTTTGATAATCAACTAAGTAAAGAATTATTTGAAAAATATATATAATTTATAGGATTTATTTTGTTATGCGGGCTAACGGGCTACCCACGGCCCGTTCGGGCTAGCCCTAATGGGTACCGGGCTTTTTAGGACCGGGCTAAAAAACCCTATTAAAATCCGGGCTCAAACCCTATAATTAATCGGGCTAAATAGGCCGGCTCGTTTTGACAGCTCTTCCGACATTATATGGTCAAACTTTTATCATTAAACTTCCTCTGTTACTTTCTTGATAAAAATAATGAGGTGTGTTTGGGTCTTGTCATTACCAAGATTTCCCTAAATTTTGATCGTAAAGGAAGTAATAAAGTTCACCGACCCTGTGGCAAGGAATTTAATTTCCATTATATTGTCTGCTACTACTGCAAGGGCTATTTTGTTCAATTTTTTAAGGAGTAAATGATCATTTTGGTCCCTGACTTTGCACCTCGCTGTCATAAAAGTCCATGAATACAACATAGTTCTTGAATGTGTAGTTCAGTTATCAGTTTAGTCTCTGACGTTAAAAACTTTTGTTAACTGATGAGATGACGTGCATGAGGTGTCACAAGGACTAAAATGAAAGTAGATAATTTGTCACTTTGGTCCCTGAACCGAAGTGACTATTTTCTACTTTCATTTTAGTCTATGTGACACCTCATGCATGTCACCTCATCAGTTAACAGAAATGTTTAACGTCAGAGACTAAACTGATAACAGAAGTGCACATTCAAGATCCACTTTGTAATTAATCCTGAGTCATAAACCTTTGTGACAGCAGGGTGCAGAATCAAGGACCAAAGTAACCATTCGCTCTTTTTTAAAACCCCAAATTGTAAGATCAATATTCAAAATCAAGAGTGTCAGACATTGCATGCAGATGTTTTAGAATATTATTGCAGATGTTTTCATCATCTTATCTTCTTTGAAAAATTACAAGGCTATCACTAAAACTGAGTGAGCAAACCTTTTTGGATTTGAATTTTCTCCATTATATTTGAGCCATCAATTCCAAAGAAGATAGAGAAACTTCATAACATATTTAAAAAGAGTGAGATAAAATTATCAATTACCCACACTAATAAAGAGTTCTTTATTACCCTAAAAAAAAGTTCTTTATTTTGTATAAAATTAAATTAAACTAAAGGATCTTCAATTGGCAATACAATAATTTCTAAGGAAATAATTTCGAGTTAGATACCAATAAAATATTTTTAAGGAAATAATTTCTCTCAACAAATGCTATAATATACACAATATTAGCAATACAAACAAGTAATCAATGTTTTAAAAAATCGAACCGAACCGAATAGTTCAATTGGCTCAACCTTGAACCAATTTTTGTAAGAGTTGATTATTTTGACGGTTCAATCATTTTTTCATCTCAATTCAAGTGATTTAAACTTTAAACAAGTCGAACTATGAACTAAAGATCTCATCATTTTATGATCAATATTGGCATTGCTTTAAAGAAACGGTTATCTAACGGTACGACACCATATTTGTTTCATTCCATGTACGATCTCTTATCACCACCACCCTTTCACCCTGACATTATTTGTTTACCATCAAAAAAGGCATCATATTTAGCTTATAGACCAAAAATTGTTAAAGTGGATATTAACTTTAACTTTATGATCTTGTTATGGTTCTCAAAATGAAAGGATCATATAGTGTTTTTGCACGTGATATGTTAGTCATTAGCCATGCAAATGCAATGACTATTTTTGAATGGTTGTTGTATTTCTATTAGTCGGTTTGCGTTAGATACACATAAATACGTACCTAAATGCTCACACTTAACAAGTAGGTATCGTACACTACTCAAGTAAAATAAGTTTGTTCATGCAAAAAATAAAGTTTTGTTTCTTTCATATATAATAAGTTGATCCTTCCTTCCTTGTTTAGTTTGTTAAATGTTTTTTTTGTCAAGTAGTCCGGTGTCAGGAACGGATCCAGAAATCTTAATATGTGGGGTCAGTTATATCATAAAAATTTATATTAAACTATATAAACGTGTAAGTATGCAAAAATTATACAAGTTAGGTTTATAATTGCTCTAAAATGTTGATTTTATTTTTAATATTTTTTCATTTCTAGTAGAGTATAAAAAATATAACCATAATAAATTATTTTTTCAACCACCAACGACGTCAGTCACAACCTTTTTCAACAAACATTTATTTTATTTTTTGAATCGGCAAATATTATTAAGCAGAACAAAAATAAGAATAGTTTAAAATATAATAATAGTTTTATGGTCTTACTAACGATATGCTCTAAAAAAATATGCGTTATTTTTATCGATATAATAATTACAACAACTTTTTATAAAAAAAATTACTTCTTTTGATTTCTTAACTAGTGCACTTAGAACACTCATTAGGATCATTCTTAGTTTAGTAATTTTTTGTAGTGTTATAAATTGAGTATGTGAAGACAATAATACTATATAAATGGGGTCAAACTACATATATATTTAATTTTGGGTTAAAAATACAATAAGTAAGTGGAGGCAAGTGGGGTCGCTTGACCCCATTGCCCCCACATTGAACCTGTGCCTGTCCGGTGTTAGATTCACACATATTATATATAAAGAAGTGAGAAATCTGAGGTTCAAACCCCGGCTTCTACATATAATGTCTTTAATAACTACCAACTGAACTATATTTACGAGACTAGTTCGTTAAATGTTAATAGATGAAATAAATTGTTACATTTTTTTCTTCCAAAAAGTAAATTGCTACATCATGATGTATCTTTAATGTTTTTCACATATCTATGTTAACTTTTTTTTTTTTAGAGAATATATATGTTAACTAAAACTATATTTATCTCATAATCTAGTTATTATTGTTTTTTCAATACTTCCACCATTTCTTTTTAAGTGTCGTTTGATGCTTGATTTTGTGTAGCTATTTAATTGTTATTTTGATCTTTTAAAAGTACAATTTATCAATTATACTCTTTCTCAATTGCTCATACTTACACCTCTTCAATTAAACTAATTAATGCTATGTATTTAGAAAATTCAAATTTGTTTTTTAAACAAACTTTGTTTTTTTTTAAACAATTTTTTTTACCTATATCCATCAAGAGTGGGAATTTTACAAGTAATAAGATTGTACCATTGTTAAAAAATTTAAAGGAGTTGAAGCCTAAATTATGTTACACAATGTCAATCTAGTATTGGTTAAATCCACGGTGGAAGTCTAAATTTTGATTAATTGAGTTGGAGGGAAGTTGAAGAACGTGTTCATGCGAAGTTGAAATTTTTTATTTTGTTTTACGATTATTAAAAAAAAATTGTTATGAGAGAGATAGAGAGTGTGTGCACAAAAAAAAAGAGTTTGTTGGGGAGGGAGAGAGAGAGGCAATTGTTTACTATAGAAGAGATAAAGAATCAAATTTATTTACTTTTTTTAATAATCTAAACCAACCCATCCAAATTGACATCGGATAGAATTGATTATGAGACTTTGAGAGGAGCATAGTCCAAGGTCCGAAGCCAACACCATCAGGTCAACCAAGTTGGTTGAAATCAAATTTCTTAGAAAGAGATGGTGTGTGTTAAACCAACCCATCCAAATTGACATCGGATAGAATTGATTATGAGACATTGAGAGGAGCACAGTTCAAGGTCCAAAGTCAACACCATCAGGTCAACCAAAGTCGATTGAAATCAAATTTCTTAGAAAGAGATATTGTTTCTTAAAAAAAGGAATTTATTTGTGGATTCAAATGAAGGTATAATAGAAAAAACCACTTTAAAACTTCACTTCCTTAATTTTAGTGTACATTCTAAAACGACAATTAAAAAATTATTGAATGAAGTATTTGTTAAGAGTCTCACACCGAGAGACTCACATTCGACTACCCTAACTCCAAAGATATGGTCTAATCCTAAAATGACAAATCTTAAACCAAAAAATAATGGGTTTGAGGCTTGCTAATGACTTTTAAGAGAAGTAAAAATAAAGACATTTGCAAGAATTTGAAGCCCGAAGCAGTGGCGGAGCCAGGAATTTTAGAGTCTGGGCATTTTTCTGCCTTTTGTTGTGTTGTACGTGCGTAATGAAAATATATTAGAGTTTGCCCAATTTTGTTTTTTTAAGCAGGTTAATGTGTTATTGGGTTGAGCTTAGTATAAAGAAAATATCGATTGAACCCGGAAGAATGCCCGGGGTCGTCGGGTGGTATCTCCGCCACTGGCCCAAAGATTTTTCTTAAACTCAAACACAATCTTCTCACTCTAAAATAAGTGTTTGGAGTCCGAAGATTTTTCTTAAACTCGGACACGATCTCCTCACTCTAAATTTTTTGTAGAAAGAGAAAAGAAAAAAGGGCTAGACATACCTTTAATTAAATAGTAGAAATCTAATTGTTTCCCTTCTATAAGGAAACTAATGCTGATCCACATCCACATTGATACTAGCATGCTAGTGGGACCTTATTGGCCTAACACAGTATGGGATGGGGGGCCACAGAGTCCCCATTAACAAAGGCAGCTGCCGCAGATACATTGAGTAGGACCTTATTGACCCCAACCTCCTTATGATCAATCAATAGCTAAGAATCTATTCTAGAAGGGACTCAAGGGAGTGGATCATGGTTACATGAGATCGGTGCAAAACATATCCAGATAATCTAATAAATGTATGTTTGGTTATGCAATTGATTTAGATTAAGTTGATTCTGAGTAAAAGTTAGTTGAAGATAACTTGATCTATGTTTGAATATATTTATGTAAATGTGAGTTGAATTATAAATTTGCGTGTAAAAATCAATTATATAATCAAAAGTGCTACAAGAATCAATTCTTCTTTAAAAAAAAAGTAGAAACTATTCTTGAAGCAATGTCATTTCTACTTAAAAGCATCCAAATGTGGTGAAATCAATCCTCTAAAAGAAGCACATACGTTGGTATTCCTACTAGAATTTTAAGTATATATTTACCAGTTCTGCTTCAAAAATGCTAAGAGGAGTACATATGTTGGCATTCCTACAAAATAAATTTATACGCACACTTGAGCTATGCTTTCAAAATAATAAGACAAAACATGATCATACAAAAATACATTGAAAAATATAATAAAGTTTGATTGACAAAAAGTCTTTAAGTATATTAACCGGATGTGCTTTAGAAACTTTAGGAGGAGCACATACGTTGGCAATCCTACAAAATAAATTATACGTGCACTTGATGATGATGATGTTCGTTGTTGTTAATGAATTACTGAGTTGTTTATGAAGGTCATGTTGAAGATGATGAAGATATTGAAAATGTTCTTTCAATTTAGTCGTTAAACATCACACCATCTTTCTTAACAAAAAAAACTTGAGAAATATTATTTTTTTTGAAGGAAAAACTTGAGAAATATTAAAAGTGTCCATAAGACATTGGTTAATAGGATATAAATAGAAATATTGCATTAAAAAATAATAAAAAATGATGAATTTAATTTTTTTAGAAGTTAAAATACGTTGAATTCAATACAAACCTATCACTTTTGGTTTTCTTAACTAGAACATCTGTTAACATGATCCAAAAATATCCGCTCAACATTTTTATATGTTTAACAGTTAAATTTAACATCAATGACTAAAATGACTAACAAATGTTAAAATCAAAGATTATTTGTTATTTTTTTCTGAACCAAAGATCATTAACACAGTGATTAATACCACATCACACCATCTTTCTCAAAAAAAAAATGAAAAATATTAAAAAAAATACGCTTAAAACATTGATTAAGATATATTAGTAAAATTATTGTATTGAAAAATGATGAAAAATTATAAAAATACACGTCCAAAAATCAAAATGTTTATTTCCCATTTTCTCATGAGTCCTACAAGAAAGCTCTACAAAAGTGGCCAGCATAAGATACTCCGTTTATTCTCTCTTTCTCTCTCACACACTTCCACACACCCACATCAATTTTCCTTCACATTTTCTTGGGCCAGGCAAACAAAAGCCAATAAAAAGGCTTCGTAACATGTATCGTGGGTCCACACTAAACCCCCACATGTCTAACCAAAAGTGATACCCCACCTGTCAACATTCCATCACTCGACACGTGTCTCTTGGACTCACTTGTCCCAAGTAGGGACCACTTTGAAAATCACCCCTCGAGAAGTGTGCAAAAAGGGTCCCGTTTAGGGTCCACCCATTAGGCCATTCCTCCCCTCTCTTGGGTCCCTCACCCACCCTCACATGACCACAATTTGAGGTGGACCCATGTCCATTTTCACAAATAAATAAACCAAAAAATAAAAGGGTTAATTATGTTTTTGGCCCCTACAAAATTGCGACCTTGTAAGTTTAGTCCTTACTTAATTTTAATAGCATTTTTAATCCCTATAAAAAATTTCTGCACTCAATATTAGTCCTTACTCAATCCAAATTTGTTTAATTTATGCTTAAACTCTTAAGTTTTTCAACAATTTTTTTACAGGCGTGTTAAGAACGTTATTAAAAGGTCCTCCGAAAAAAATATCGCAAAAATTTGATTTCTACGTCCATATTTTTGTTACTTATATCTTAAACTTTTGTCGTTTTAAAAAATTCATATTTAATTTATTTCATGTTAAAAAATTATAGATTTTAGTAAATAAACCTTTCATAGTGTTCTAAACTTGTATAAAAAGAATCATTAAAAAATTTAAGAGTTTAAGGATAATTAAACAAAATTTATTTTAGCAGGGACTAAAATTATAAGTAAATTTTTTTTGTAGGGATTAAAAAAGCTATTAAAATTAAGTAAGGACTAAACTTAGAAGGTCGCAATTTTATAGGGACCAAAAACATATTTAACCCAAAATAAAATAAAGAGATAGCACAGCAAAATAATTAATAATAAAAAATGTTAACAAATGTCTTTAGAACATTGTTTAAACATCTAAAAGTAACAATTTTTGTAAAGAAAATTGTACGATTATGATTTTAATATGTGTTTGATTTGTATTTTCAAACGTAATTTTTTTGTTGTGTTCCTTAAACAATGTCCTAAGTGTATTTGTTAGCAAAACCTTAATAAAATTATCAATATTAATCCAAGAGCGGTTAGATGATATGACACGAATCTTTTCTAACTTAACCAAAGTTTTAAATTTGAATTCAGTTTTGACCTTACAGCAGCGTTTAAATTCTTAGACAGGGTTTATTGTCCATTTAGGTCTAACAAAACTCGAGAAATGAAACTTCATAGTTGTGTGCGCAGAAGATATTCAATTAAAAAAAAATTACTCAGTATCAATGCTTAAAGAAGATTTTGTTACTGATTTTAAGTAGTACACTTATTACATAAATTCAAGGGATACTAACTTAAAATCAAGAATAAAAACCTTTATAAAACCATGAATAACGGTTATTTTTATTCTAACTTTAATTGATAACATTGTTGATACACATCCAAAAATTAAATTTTGGTAGCTGTAGAGTAGAATAATAACAGTACTACTAGTACCCCCATTGCACGGTTCAAGAAGCAAGCACCACCGATACTGGACCCCACATTCCCCCCACTTTTCAAGTTGACCCACACATACATGGACCCCACCATTTCCCCTTCCCACTCACGTGCCCACGTGCTCTTCTCTTTTCAAACAACGTCGTTAATCAAATTCAACTTTCTCTGGTTCCATGGTTCTATCAATGCTTCGAAGAAGACCGTGATAATAACTGAAGCTCTTGTCTATCATAAATCTCCAATGAAAAATCTCTCAACATCTGAGTTGTACTTGCTGCAACTGTGCTTGGAGCCATCACTGTTGCTCTAGCTGGAGATTTTGTTGCAGGAGATATAGAACATGAAGCTTGTTGAACTTGAATAACTGGTGTAACCATGGAAGAAACAAAACCGGTTATTGGTCTAGCCAATGTAAAAAACTGTGGTTGATTTGTTGGAACAACGAAAAAAGTGTTTCCGTTTGGTACAACAGCGTTTGATGGTATAGCCCATACAGGAACCATGTTTTGTGGTAACTGAATTGTAGGTTGTTGAGGAATTAGGTTTAGGTTTGTGTTTGTGTTTGAGGTTGTTATTAAACCGGTTGAAACAGAAACGGTGGTGTCGTTTATATCTACGTAAGCACTGTTTGATGGTCGTTTACGTTTCTTTTTCTCAGGTGATTCATCGGATTGGTGATTTGGTTCTTGGTTAGGGTTTTTGGTTGGAGAGGTGGTTGGGATTTTTAGTGTGCCGTTGACTGACATGGCGATGGCGGGGACTGTGCCGGTACCGGTGGCGGCAATGATAGCTGGCTCCGCGTGTTCGAGGAGCCAGCGAATTGTTTCGCCATCGGACTTATGTCCGAGTTCTCGGGTCAGCTGAAAGATCCGAGCTGCACATGTGGCAGGCATTCGGATCCTTCGGCCTCGACCCTCGACTTTTGTGTGACGATCTTTTGTAGATGATCTCTTTTGAATTGTTTGTTGGGCTTGAGCTTGGGCCTGGGTTTGAGCTTGGGCTTGGGCTTGAACCAAGGCTTTGTTGACTTGCATGGACATAGGTATCCCCGGTGGCACGTGCATGGTCATCGGCATAACTTTTATTGCCGATACATCTTCTATTTCCGGTTCTTCTTTAGGCTCTCCAAGAGTGAGATCAATGTTTGTAGAATTTTCTTTAGCCATGAATGAAGAAATAGAAGGAAATGGATAAGGAAGATGATTTAATTTTGGTATAGAATTTGAATGCGAGAGTGAAAGTGTGTGTGAATATATACAGCACAAAGAGAGTGTTGAGATTGAATGAAGAGTGAAAGGGTTGTTATTAAGGGTCTGTTTGGTTTCAGAGAAACTATAAGGAAAGAAAGTGGAAGGAGAGAAAGATTGAAGAATATTCTGTTTTCCATTGTTTGGTTTGCCAGGAATAAGGTAAGGAAAGAAAATTTTATGCTGGGACCCACATAGGAAAACTTTCCCACCTTGAATGCACGGAAAGGTTGGGGATGAATACCAAATTCCATGAAATGACAATACTGCCCTTGCTTTTGAGGCATGTTTTCTTTTGTTTTACCAAATCTAAAATGAATAAAATATGTTTATTTTTCTACTTTTTTTTGGTTCTATTTTTTTCTAATAAAAATAATTTATTCTTTCCTATATATTATATATAAGGGGGACGACAACTTCAATTTTTTTGGCTCCTCCTAATTTGTTCTTGCTTACATCATTCATATAATTATATATAAGGGTATTTATGACATTCAATAAAAAACATATCATTCTTTCCTTTCACTTTCTTTTCACAATCACTCATACCAAACAACCAAAAAATCATCTTACTTTCCTCTCTCATTCCACTCACTTTCATTCCTTAAACATTCTTTCCTTTTACTTTCTTTCCTTTTTGCATCCAAACAAAGCCTAAATGTAGGACAGAGAGGGAGGTAGTAACTAGTGATATAGAATGATGGGACCCTTATGATACCGTCTCATATGATATTACATGGAAAGAAATCTACGGTGATCGGTATTGGACCCACTATGATAAGGACTAATCCATGTGATGGGTCCTATCTTATGGGGTTAATTTTAGGAGGGTTTTGGTCAATGTTATACACTTGTTTGGCAAACTACACAAAACAATTGTTAAAAAGAGAGTGAAGGATAGGAAGAGGATGAAAAGAAGAAAAAGATAGAAAAAAAGAGTATGGAACTTGATAAGATTCTTTCTTGCATGATTAATTGATGATGGCATGAACTATTTGATGGATAAGGAAAATGATTCTTTTTTATGTAAATGTTTTTGTATATAGTTTTTTCTATTTGGATAAATCTTTTTTCTTATATGACCTCTTACATGTTTCATGTTCTTGTATGTGTGAAAATCAACATGGAATAGTTTTTATGCGACACAATGGAGTTAAAAACATAATGCTACTTGTATAATAAAAAAAGAAATCCACTTGGGTTGACTTGGTGGTATTGGCTTGAGATCTGGGATTGTGTTCCTCCTCGAGGTTGTTCGATTTTCTCTGGTGTCAATTTGGATGAGTTAATTTAACTTCTTCAAAAAAAAATAGTGTTATTTTTACATTAAACAACAGATATTGCATGTCGGGCATTGTATGGAATACATTTAGAGTTATCAGTGATTTGATTTTCGTCGTAGGCTCGAATGGATATCATCTACGTCCAACTGATAATTAAAATGATTTGATCTGTAAAGAAAAATAAATTAATATCAAGATATAATGTAGGGTTAATAGTCATTTTAATCTTTGAATGTGTAATGAATATCGCAATAGTCCTTCAATGCGTCGAAATTTTAAAATACTCTTTGTTTGTGCACTACGTTAGTCAAAATAGTCTCCGACATTAAAATGTTTCACTAATATTGTCATATCAGTCAATCTAAATACTTACATAATGTTATATCAATTTAGGTAAGAAAAGAGCTATTATCAACATTAAAAGATAATTTAATGTGAGACACTATTTTGATTGAGTATGCAATCAAAAAACTATTTTAGAATTTCGATATACTAAATGACTATTGAGATTATTCGTTATACATTTATAGACGAAAATGATTACTTATACTTTAATGTACAAAAAAAAAATCAAAATATAGTGTCAAATGTCGATTTTAAATGTCAAAATAAATTTTTGAAAAAAATCCACAACGTTCTTTTAATTTAAATAGAAATAATTTAGGATGAAGGAAATATGCATCCGTTCAAAGTTATGTTTACCACCCGACCAATTCCAGGAATTAACAATATCTCACCTAAACACTTTGAATTATTTTGAATATTTCAATGTATAAATAGTTTTGCTTTTACATGAGTGAGAATTAATTTTTATTTTTTTATCAAGCTAACAACTTTGAATTATTTTGAATAAATAGTCCCGTGTATAAATAGTTTTTCATTTTACATGAGTGAGATACTAATTTATACTCTTTTTTTTATCAAGAAATGACACGTATACAACTTCTTACAGGATTGCTTTTTGACACAAACTTCCTACAAGAAATTAAAGGTATTGGCCATGCATCTAAGGTTGAATGCATTTAATTGATCATATATCTAAGGAAAGTTTTGTTAAAGGATCATCTTACGACACTTGTTAAGAATAAAAAATGAAATAAAAGAATAAATATTTATTGAAAAAATCATTTTTTTTTTACTTTTAAAAAGTAGAATATATAATTTTTAAGGTAATATTTTTATATTGGAAAATGTCAAAGAATGTTTATTTGAACAAAAAAAAATGTTAAAGAATGTTCTTAAGACATTTGTTAAAGAAATTAAAATATAAATAGTCTCTTAAAAAATGGTGAGAAGCGTAGATTCAACTTTTTTAATGTTTGAAAATTGTTATTTTAAATGTATAGTTCATACATTTTGTTTTCTTAACGAGTGTTTTAAGGACACTTGTTAACAACATCCGATAAATAACAAAATCGTGTCTTTGTACAGTTTGTTAAAGAAAATAAAAATAAAATTATTCACTTGTTTTTTGTAAGAGGAACGTGCTTATATAAAGAAATATTCATTTGTTGGCAAAAACCCTTTTATATTTAGCTTCATAACAAGTATTTTTAACATCCTCAGTAGAAAAAATGAGTATTCTAACCCATTTGTTAGTATTTTCCATCTAAGGAGAATAATATTTTTGTCTCGTGTATTAAAATTTTTAAAAATATAAACATTCTTATTTTTGATACAAAACTATTCCTTTTAAATTACGTAACATGTACTTAAAGAGCATAAGTTAACAAAACCCTAATGGACTACAAAAAGTGCAGATTATAGAACACGTAATATCACACACTTAGCCAAAACAGTAGAGTATAATATATGAGAAAAACTAAAAATCATTATGAAAAAAGAAAATAAAAAAGTAAGAAATTATAAGATGATCCAAAAGATACATCAAATATGGAGAATTGTCCTTGTGAACTTAGCTCAGTTGATAGAGACAATACATAATATATGTAAGGTTCGAGGTTTAAACCTCGACCACCAAAAAAAAGTGGGGAATTCCCTTTGCCGTATAGGAGATTAAGATAAGAAATGATATCATGTAGAAAATGATGAGGAAATTGTTGTGCTTTTAGACTAAGAAAGTTTAATGACAAACTACAACTTATATTCATTGGAAAGAAATCAAACAAAATAAAGAAAACAAAACATAATAGAAAAAAGACAGCATTGACAAAGATCTGAAATCCAAAAGTCAATACTACAAGAGCGTGTGGTGTGTGCATGTGTGTATCTTCGTAGAAGAGTATACATCATAGGATGCGTGAAAGAAATAGTGAATGATTCATATTTCAGATATGTTAGCTTCAACCAATTATGATTTTTGGTTTTCAACAATATGTTTGTGAAAGAAAATATTAGTTGAAAAATCATTGATTTTTTAAAACAATACAATTCTTAATGAAGATTATAAGAGTAACTACAAATATTGGTCATAAATAAGGAAATTTGTCATTATTCTTATGGTATTTGGTTGACGTGTATATGGATCATTTGGAATAAGCATAACATGTGGCGCATTTTTCAAAACAAGCCGGCATCCATTGCTCATATACTTGGTAGGGTGAAACTCCATTCTTTGTGGTGTTTGAAGGTTTATATGCCTAATTTTTGTTCGACTTTCATGTTTGGTGGACGAATCCCTCCGTCTGTTTAGGATTTTTCACTTTGTAATGTTGTTATGGGATCTTTGATTTCTTGCTTTTTGATTAATGTTTGTTGCGACCTTGGTTTGAGCCTTTTTTTTATGCACATTATGTGCTTAATTTGATCTCCTCTTTTTATACAATTATTTTCTTCTGGGCTCTTCAAAAAATTGATCACAATATATAGGTCAAATACCTCGGGGTGGTCCTTTCAGTTAAATATTGAGATATATAATCTATATTGAGTGAAGTACGTAGCTACATGATTACTCTTGATATACTTACTTATATGGACTTGGAATTGAGACCAGTTCCTATAAAATTTTGAGGCAGAATACCTAGAGCATTCATTAAAATTGGGATTGACGTGCAGCGTCATAAACACACATGTTTTTAGAATACACCGTAGGAAAAGGTTGTGTGCGGATTCTATGTTTGAGATCGAGTTCAATGCTACGAGCCACTATTGTCAATCAAAATTTTACTCGTTATGCAAAAATTCAAGTTGTTAGTGACAACTTTGTTTATTACCAACTTTATTGAAACGTTTTGATGTTATTCTCGAAACCATTTTTTAAATTCTAATGGGGGGTTGTTGAAACACTAGAGTGAATAATGGAAAGTTGGAAGAGTAAACACAAAGTTTCACATTGGATAGAACTAGTGTTGTGTGAATTGGAAAAAAGTGAAAGTCACTCATAGGATAGAACACACAGATTAATAGTGTTTATATAGGAGGGGAGTCACTCCCAAAGGTATGTCCTTGGGTACCCTTTTTTGTGATCAGAGTGCTCAAGAAAATATATATCACACGTGTGACGTAGTTGCCGTCCGGGCCGTGCTTGAGCTTGAGTTTGTGTCAAAAGGTATATATCTTTTATCACCTAAAAATGTTAAATTAATTAATTTAATTGTTATCCGATAGTGTTTTTTTTAATGAATAAGTTTCGTTTAAATCTCACAACCAAAAAAACTGACAACACCACCAAAAAAAATCCAATCCAAAAAACTAATCGGATATTTCTGACCTTATTCGCTCGTGTGCTCCAACATTGACCTAAACATCGTTTGGTTTAACCTCTTATGTTCATATCATTACACTACCATATTCTCAAAATTAGATATAAATCTGTGATCTTTGATAAAAACTAAAATTGACCAGAATTATCACATCCAATTACAAGATTGTATCAAAAGATTTAACAATCGGAGAAGTTTTCTTGAAATCACTATCCTTAACCCAGTCTCAAGTGAGCAGGTTTCTAAGATCTCTATTAAAAAAGTAATGTGGGGCATAAACCTTTTTAAAACAAATTATTATTAATAAATTATTTGTAACATCACCAACACATAGAATAGACTGTTTCAATAGCCTATAGGATAAACTCAAACTCCAATTCAAAACCAATTTTTTTTTCTTTTACTATTATTATTATTATTACAAGAACAAGAACAATTTTGGATGGGACTAAGCTTAAAAGTGATAAATACTCGGTCCATAGCACAATTAAAACAAATAAATATGACCATAACTTTTTATTCTTAGCTTGTCTTATATTTCATACGTATACATGATGCAGAAAGTGATGGGTGGCTCCACTTTTATTTCTCCATGCACCCCCCTTTTGAGGGGCCAGCCAGGGTTTGAAGAAGGTTAGGATTGGGACCCTTATATGAGTGTGGTGCGCACGCTAACAATGGGCCACACCCACATATAAAGGTAAGTGTACCCCACTTTATGGTGTGTGTGCCTCTGGCTGCTCTTTGATCCGTACGACTCACATTGTGGGTCCCACTTTTTATCTGCCAATCCAACGGCTGGTTTCTTTCCATGTGGGCCCATGCCCAAAAATGAGGTCATGACCATGCTGGTTTTTGGTTGGGGTACCTCTCTATACCCTCACTTTGAAAGTGGACCACAAAGGGAAAAAAATAGTGGTGGACCCTTTGCTATGTCATGTGGGACCCACCATTATATTTACACACTCTCCATTCATCCACCTATTGGTTTTAGGGTTGGGTTGTGTAATGAGTTGGGACCCTCCAATTCAATGGCAAAATGGGTATTGACTATTGACTTAGACACATTTTTCTCAATTGGTCCCTACTTTGTTTTTGTTTGTGTAATTAATTGATATTTTTACCTCTTCTAAATACTTACTTCTGGAAGGGGAACCTTTACTTGTGGGGCCTGTTACCTGCAACTTATGGTGTGTAGGGTGCCCCCTCTACTATGTCCTACAAAGTGTTTTCTATTCAACAAAAAGTTTAATTATTTGTTAATTAGTTTTTATCCTACCAACTCTTTGTCTACTTCTAATACGTAATAGTTGCATGACAAAATGTAAATATGTTTGATAAGTTTATTTTATCATCTATCCATCAATAAGTGTTTTTAGTTTTTTTTTTGTTGAAGCAATAAGTGTTTTCGACCAAAAAAAAAAAAGCAATAAGTGTTTTTAGTTAGGTACCTTTCTTTATGAACGTTGAATTTTAGTTAGGTATTTGGTACTCAAAACTCTAAGCTTAAAATTACATGTAAAATGAGTAAAATAAAAATGACACAACTTAGGTGTTTTTATGTTTTCAATAGAACATGTTAATTTTGTTTTACGATAATTTTGTATCTAAATAATATAACGAGCATCGATATGAAGTTCTTTTGTTTCTTCTATAAACTAAGTGGCAAACACAACTATATACATACTTCAAAAAAAAAAACTATATACACGCAAAGTGAAAAATATCAGATTTAAATTGGCGACATCATTTAAATATATCCAGCCTAACAATATCTATATTACTGATTGTGTTAACCTAACACATAATTATACTATATTTTTGTGCACTTATGACAATAGTTTGCTATAAAAGTTAGTAGTAAGAATCATTTAATAAAATTATAACACCCTTTCATTTATTTACAATTTTTCTTAATATCTATATGTAAAATCTTAAAATAACACTTAATATGAAACAAAAGAATGTTTCACTTGTTGGAGAATGATATAATGTGTTTCTAGGATATACGTTATAGAGTCAAATAATGAGATAAATTTTAAAAGTAAACTAATATATAAATTATACTCGCAAATGTGCTAACTTATATTTTCAATATGATATTTTTTATTAATGATCATTTTATTAATGATCATTTGATGAAAATTCTTCCTCGATGTTCAAAGTTCAATTCTCCTGAATATCAATATTGATGAATTAGTTTGTCTTTTTTAAAAAAAAATTTAGTGATTATCATTGATCAATACCTTTAAGATTCAATTCTCCTGGATACCAATATTGATGAATTAATCTGTCTTTTTTAAAACAAAAATTAGTGATTATCATTGATCAATACCTTTAAGATATTCCTTAATGACAATGCCTAATGACACTTGTTAAAAAAGTAAAAGAAATAAAAATTTTATATTAGGAAGCACAATTTAAACTTCTAGCTTCTTCATAAAAAAGGTGAATACACAACTTTTAACATTATACTTCTATATTTGTTATTAATCAATATTCTAAGGCACTCAATATAATTTCCTTTGTTTGTTTAGTTGTTGAGAATGGTGGGAGGAACTATTCCATTGGATGAGAATGAAATTTGCTATTTCTTTGAGGTGGGGCCCACCTTTTCTTGATTCACATGATTGTCGGTGAATGGTGAATGGTCAGGGAGAGAGCCTGTGTGTATCTCTTTCTTTCTATGTGCAAGAGAGAAAGATATGAATGGGGGCATGATGCATGAGATAATGCTTCCTTCTTACTTTCTGTGTTACTTTGGCAAATTGAATTTGTTTTGTCTGTTTTATTTATTCTTCTTAAATATCAATCCTATTCTCAAGTGGATAATCAATAGATTATTTTTGGATTATAATAAAAAACAAAGGAAGTAAAGAAATTTAAAAAGGTAGGTTTTCTAAAGTATCTAGTGCATGTTTCAAAAGTTGCTCTTTAGGAGAAGTAGAGAGGTATGACAAATCTCTTTTAGATAGTATTAGTGCTATTTGATTTGGTTTAATTTTTTTCCTCAAGTAAGTGTTTGTAATCACTGTGTATTTGAACTACTGACAGTGATGTTTGACGATTGCTTTTCTGATATTTGATATGTCTTAACAATAAAGACCAAAAAATCCAATGGCAGTTAACTGTCGCTGGGTTTCTAGTTATAACCCAACGGTAGTTAACCACCGCTGGAGGTTATTTTAGTAATGTACTTGTGTTATTAGGAACTTCTGAATGTCAAAAAAGCAATTATCGTGATGTTTTTGGTGATTATGGATCAAATTGTATTGTTGAAATGTTTTGGCACGTCTTGTTCAAAAAATAAGATTCTTTGTCCAATCTTATTTTCTATTTATGTGACTGTTCAACAAAATCCATACATAACAAAATTGCAAGTTCTTTGTTGTAATACTAGACTTGTTAGCCTATCATTTGATAATAGAAACTTCATATATTCATTGACATGGCAACTGAAATATACCAACAATATTGCTTTCTTCATTATTTATTGCTTCTTTATAAGTCATGCCATGCTGCATCTAATAACTTTCTGTAAAATCATTACCCTCTTTTATTTGGTTCTGATTATCAGTGCAGACATGAATAAAATGATGTTGTGGTAAATAAGTATAAGAATTGTTTACGAGACTTACAAGCATAAAAGTTACCCTCCAAAAAATTGCAATTTCTACTATTTAAGAATAATTTCATGTTACTGTACTAAACATAGACATATTTTTCAAGCATCCAATGAGTAAGTATTCACCAAACAACTCTTAACATGCACAAAGATGGTGAATATTTAGTTTATAAAAAGAAAAGTCCACAACTATAAAGATATTGACATAGATGAATAATATTTGCAGCATCACTTGAAACAAAAAGACACAGCTAGGCTTTAGATAACTATTTATTTATTCTTTTGGTGCAAGCAGTGTATTGAACATGGATTTCTGCACACAAGGATGCAATGAATGATAAACTGTTTTTTCTTCTTCTTTCAAATATGTCTTTAGTTCATGTAAATATGTCACTCTTCTGGATTTAGCCTAAAAAAAAAAATACAACTTTCTAAGTTTAATTAATAAAACACATTATAACTCTGGAAATGATTAGAACAATAAGTTTTGTCCCACCAAGCTCTAATGTAGTAGGAGTGAAACAAAATCTCCAAATTTATACTATCCAATTGTTGATAGTTGAGCTATTCTTGCAACCAATTTGTCCCACACTTTCTTGTTTCTTGCATTTCAATCATAATAGTATCAAATTCGATATGTCTTCCTCATTCGAAAAATTCAGGAACAAAACTTAGTGTGGCAGCATAGTGAGAATATATTCCCTCAATTTTGGAGGGCAAAGAGGTCTTTCTTTTGGGTTTTGTATCATGATCCTGACATGTAAGTGTAACGTGTTTGAGCTCCAATCGTAAGCTCAACAATTTTCGCTGCAACAAATATATTAAGAAAAAAAAACATATCAGATATTCAAAGTAGTCTACTAAGCTAAGATGCAGAAATAGGGTAACAAAAGGAAATATATAAATATCAAGCACACCTGTAAGAAATCCTATGACAGGTATAGGTTCCAAAACTTTCTCCGTGCTTTCGAGTTTTCGCCTATAAAATTAGGCAGAGATTTAGTTCCATATATTTTCCTACTTAGAAGCGGCATATTGCAAAATGTATAGTTTAAAAGAAATGAAAGGTATAAAAAAATGTGAGATCAGAATGTTAGATCATCGGTACCTAGTAAATTTGCTGAAAAATGGATCTCTCATTAGGTAAAGTACAAATAACATCTTTCTTCGTTTAACCTGAACGAAAAGCATTTCAGCATTAGCTCTTAAAGTCGAGAGCATCGTATGTAGTATGGCTCTAAGTCTAGAAAAACACAAACCTCATCCTTTTCTGGGGCAGAAAGATGAATCATTTTCTGATTTTCACCAGCCACTGTCGTTGTAACAAGTGAGAGAATACTGTTTGACATGCAATCAATAGCCAGGGAAAGGAACCAAGGGGTCCACGATCGAGTACCATATTTCCGAATAAATAAAACATAAATAAGTGGCCTAATCATAAATAGAACTTCTCCAGTTAAAAACAAAGCTCCACGAAGACCCTTTTTTGATAATATGGTGGAAAGTGTAGGTTTCACTACCCTTGGAGCTGTAACAATGCAGTGGAAAACAAGTATTAGTATAATTTCACATGCATTGTAAATAGAGATTAATTTCTATGCATTGACAGTGTAAAACTTCTTTACACGTGTATCCAATAAAATTACATCATGATGTCACTTTGTTATATTTGTTCCTAAAATATCTACATGGTGAGAGGTAATTTAATGCATGCGTAAAAAAGTTTAACACTGCCTCTGCATACTAATTAAATCCTTATAAGTATAATCTATTCCATAACAAAATAGTGATAAAAGTATCTTTAGAACGGATTACCAGCGGGCTCCATAATTGCTTGTTGGTGATGAACCCTACGTAACCACACTGGTTCTGACACCATCCTCGCTTTTTCTCCGAATTGGCTTAAAGCTGACAATGCTCTTCCTTCCAGATTCCACGGGTTTGTTCCAGGATTGTAACGCCCTTTCGGGTTCATGGCTGTCGGATGTTGTGAAGTAGAGCCGTCCGAATGCATCGCTTCATTAGATGTCTCGCCTCCGTGTAACAACATTTTATATCCACTCTTTCGAAACAAAGATAACCGAACCAGTACCCTGAGTTAGAGTAACTCAAGATAATAAGATAAAACAGATCGATGACTAGAGATATGTAACGACATCCGGAGGACAATATGGTAAATCACATCATATTACTTACTTGGTTGCTTCGGTAACAGCAAGGAAATTCCATTTCTTATCATCACCATAGTAATGCTGTGCCACGACTTCGACTAACGTTTCCAGATCCTTTAATGCAGATAAGCATAATGGATAAGGAAATGAATGAGGCTCAACAGAGCCTGTAATATTTTGGTTAGGAGCACTATCAATTATATGTTCATTGATAGCTGTGATGATTCCGAGAATGGTTGTCACTACATGAAATCATAGATATTTTCAGCAAGGTACATGTGTCTATAATAACAAAAAAATAATAAAAAATATACTATAAGACAATCGCAGCTTGTTAAGTTTCAAAGACAATGTTGGTAAACTACTAAACTAGAAGAACGTAATATCAGTTTGAAATTCGCAACAGGAATCTATGAAGGCACAAGGCTCAGCTAAGTCTTTTGTTTTTCCTAGTTATCATTTTGAAGATCGACATTAACATATAATTATTGACATAAGCTTTTATTTTACAACAGCACAGTCTTATATTATTTTTCTTCCCATTTTGTGACCAACTGAAACTGGAATTTATTACAAGTAGTTTTAAAACTTGAGTCATTTGTCACTTGTTTAATTACTTAAAGTGAGACATAGTCTTATAAGTTATACTAATTTTTAACTCGAAAGAAGTAGCCAAAAGTTACCAAAAATTCACAAAACCTGCTTCTGGTCCAATCTCTGATTCAGAAAACCGTTCCGGAAGAAGCCACGTCAATCCCTGTCCACATTTTCAATCAACAAATAAGATAACAAGTGGTCTGCAAACGCTGATATACAACAATGTTTCAACAATGTCCTTCATAGAATGTTTAAACAGACAATAGCAATCACAATCACAGAAAACTAGTTGTTTAATTTTTTTAAAATTCCATTTTCAGATGATATTCAAGCCATGAAACACTAAATTATTAGACTCTGAAGGAAATGGAGAAATCTGGATTACCAACAAAAAAGTAGAGCATAAGATAGCACTGAATGCAACAACAGCTAAAACTATCAAACAACAAAATTCATATCAGAATCACAATTTTTGTCTGATTTTTCATTTTTGGGTTACCCTTGTGCAGTTATTGAAATTGCAACAAGTAATGACTAGCCATGAGTCACCATCACTACATATTGAAGTTGCATCTGAAACCAACATAAATATTCAAGTCACTTCTATTTCTTAAAATTATGATCCGTATCTACATGTCAGTGTCATATCAGATGCGGGGGATCTATATAAGATGAAAAGTGGGATACAAATGCTCATATCTTTTAACAATGTCCTCCATGACATACCACAGAATTGTTTAAATAAACAATAACAATCACAGAAAACTGGTTGTTTATTTGTTTTAAGATTCCATTTTCAGTTGACCTTCAAATTGTAAAAAGCCAAATAGTTAGACTTGATGAAGGAAATGGCGGAATCGTGGTTATCAGCAAAAGACCAGAATAAGATACCATTTAATGCAGCAATAGCGAAAACTATCAAACCACAAAATTCACAGCAGAATCATCATTTTCCTCTGACTTTTGGGTTACTCGTGTGCATTTATAGATGTTGCAACAGCCAACAAGTAATTACTAGCTACGAGGCAACAAAACTTCATATTGAAGTTGCACCGTACACCAGCATGATATATCCCATTCACTTCTATTTTCTTAAAATTGTCATTAACAATGTGTCAAAGTCATATCAGGTGTCGGGCATCCATATAAGATGAAAAATGGTGTACAAATTGCTCATATTACAATGTCAGTCACAAAAAAAAAAAAACTAGCTGTTTAATTTGTTTTTAAGGTACCATTTTCAGTTGTCCTGCTATGTTAGCTTTGATATGCATAGCCGTTAATAAAATGAGTTATGTTAGGCAGTCAACAACCAACATAAAACTTAGTCGAATTTCTATGTCATGGATTGAACCATTCTCAGTTGATATTCAAATTACAAAACGCGAAATTGTCAGACTTTATGAAGGAAATAGAAAATCGTGATTATCAGCGAAAAATCCATCATAACATAGCACTTAATCGAACAATAGCCAAAACTATCAATCAACAAAATCCATAACAGAATCACCATTTTCCCCTAACTCTTGTGTTACCCTTCTACAATTATAGATATTGCAACAAGTAATAACCTATGAAGCACGGATATGGATACAGACATGACACGGACACTGACACGTCGACACCGCTAATAATTAGAGAAAATCACATAATTTAGTGTAATTATATGTATCGGTGTCGTGTCGGTGTCGGACACGACACATGTCCGACACCGGGACATGTCTAATTCGAGGAGTGTATGTGCATCATAGGTAATAACTAACCATGTAGCACCAATACTTTAGACTTAAGGTACACCAACAAAACACCGAGTGAATTTAATCATTTCTACTTTCTCAAATTACTAATTATTATCCGTGTCAACGTGTCAGTGGTCGTGTTTGGTGTCTGGTGTCTGTGTCAGTGCTTTATAGACAATTGTAACAACTCAAAAGCATGAACTTTCTTAAAAATTGAATATGACAGGTAAATTTAAACAACAAAATGATTAAATTGAATTAAACAAAACAATATTATTAATCAAAAACATAAACTTACATTGGCCAAGGACTCCAAAGAGTGAACATAATCTTTGTTCTGTCTGACCCATCTCTTATAAGCTTCCATAGCTTCAAAAATTATACAAAAACAAAACACGAAAACAACATAGACCCACCAATATCTGAAGGTAATGGAAGAGACCCAGTTGGTCAAGATGAAAACTTTGGATACAATTTGTGTGAATTGAAAATGGGTTTCAATCAGAAAAACATGGAACCCAAAGAACCAGACCTAATGAAAGCTCGTGAAATGTTTTGATGAGAGGTGTTTGATATCTGAAGTAATGGACGGTTGTGATTCGATGATGCCTTTCAAGACTTTTTTTTGGTAGTTAAACTTTTATGGCATGTAATAATGAGAAATCATATTTATAGATATATTTTATTTCTTTTTATAATTTTTCTTCTTTATATTTTTAATTTTATTTTTCCTTAAAAAAATGTTGTATAGTTGCTTAAAAGATGGATGTACTGAGAATACTCTATTTTCAATGCTTAAGAGTTGTCAAATGGAGTGATTCGTTCAATGCTTAAGAGTTGTCAAATGGAGTGATTCGATCCGGCTTGAATCAGTAAAATGGATGGGTGAACAAATACAAATATTTGTTTAATGAGCTATCATTTTTATTTTAAAGGAGCTAAACTAATCTATCGAAATAACGGAAGAATCAAAATTAAGATATTGAGAGAGATCCACTCTAAATTCCAAAGAAAACACCATGACATCCATCCAAATGGGTTAATGAGCTACCAAAATTGAATTCGACTAAACTATTAATTTTAAATGAACCTTTTTTCCCTCTAAAAATCACTTTTAATTTTTTAATACTTTTCTATATGATTAAATAATATTTAAGATCACTACCAAAAAAAAAATATTTAAGATGTTAAACACAAAATTTTAATCACTATTTTTAATTTATACATAACTTTTTTGTATTTAACCCTATATTTTTAGGGATCAGACTTATATTTAACCCTATATTTTATTATATTTTTTATAAATTTTCTTGACAATCCATTTTCTCACATTACATTGTATTATTCCTCTTTCGGTCTACTATTTTTGTCCTTGAAGCAGAAGAAAAACACGTTGCATCAAAAGTTGCTTAAACGATGGTTGTACTAACAATAATCTATTTTCAACATTTATTAGAGTTGTTAAATGGACTAACTCGACCGGCTTGAATCGGTAAAATGGATCAACAAATATAAATAAGTTGGATATGACCGATTTATTTGTTTAATGAGCTACCTTTTTTTTTTTTAAAAAAAAACTCAAACTAATCTATAAAAATTGATAACAGAAAAAAACTGAGACATTGAAAATAGCACACACTAAGTTCTCAAGAAAAGACACGACTCACCCAAATGGGTTAATGAGCTACCAAATTGAATTTCGACTAAAATATTTAGTTTGGAGTTAAATATTAATGGGCCGACAACTCGAGCCATATTAAATTACACTCGCTTCCTTTTTAGATAAAAATGACACTAACTACCTTTTCCTCTAAAAATCACTTTTAATTTTTTTAATACTTTGTTATTTGATTAACTAATATTTATGATGTTAAACACAAAATTTTAATCACTATTTTTAATTTATACATAACTTTTATGTATTTAACCATAATATGCACAATAAATTCAAAGTAAATGTTAAAAATAATTTAATGAGCAATGTAGTGTTATTTCATTTCATTTTTAATTTACCTTTTGAGAACTTTTGAAAAATATAATATTTAAATTGATATTTGGTTCATTTTCTAAAACGACGGTTTTAAAATAGTCAAATATGCGACGGTGGTAGAATTTGCCAATAGAGGGAGGGGCATGGAATAATAGTCAAAAAGAGGATCTAATGAGGATTGCCTCGAGCTACAAATATCCATTAGATCCTCTTTTTGGAAGATTTAACGAGGATTGTCTTGGTTAAATCCATCTAGCAACAAGCATCTATACTCATCAAACAAGTCAAAAGTTTATCACATAAAAAAATCTTTAAATTTTCAATAACAATATGTGATTTCAACAATCACATTC
This sequence comes from Medicago sativa, assembly GCF_051527215.1. Taxonomy (NCBI): domain Eukaryota; kingdom Viridiplantae; phylum Streptophyta; class Magnoliopsida; order Fabales; family Fabaceae; genus Medicago; species Medicago sativa. The sequence continues at coordinate 27,024,266 of NC_140756.1, read as the reverse complement.
ACTTCTAATGAACCAAAAATCAATTTACATATTATAAGAAGGACCTTATAACATGAATTTGGTATCCGACTAAGAAGGACCTTATTTTGCCTATTTGCATGGTCAACTAACAATTCTACGTGAGATTTTGGTCAATTGGATATCATATGCTTCCTTATTACATGTTTATAATTTTGAATCATTTAATTGGCTACCCCTTAAATGTATTAACTTAAACATTATGAACCAATCTTCTTTCGTAGTTGTGTTATAGAGTGTGCCGGGTAAAACTGAGTATGACCTTTGATAATATGTATATCTAATTTTGCTCTATCACATCATGTTTAGTGGAATTTTGATTTATTTTACTTTTTAAATTTAGATTCAATGTCTTTTATTACATTTCCATGATTTAGACAAGAATTTCTTTTTACTTAAATTTTTACTACTTATTTCAATTATAGAGTTTTTTTATACAAAATAATATAAAAATCTACGGAATCTAACAATTAATACTTAAATAAGTCATCCACAATCCCGCGCATCGCACGGGTCTCAATCTAATTATCATTATTTCCGAGCACAAAGTCATTACAGCATGGTATGTTAAATTTCAAAAGGAAAATAAAAATAAAACTAACCCAATTATTGAGTGCCAATAATAATTAAAAGACATCATTAATAATATTTCTTATATCTTTATTCTGGTGCAAGAAACCATTCTTTTCATTCAGTCGACCTCATGACATTGACACTTGTAGCTAACACATCTGGGAATCATACCAAACTCACACATATTTTCTGGACAATCATAGTAGCTTTGACAGGAAAATTTTTCTGTGATTGCAATAAGAAGATATTATATTGTTAGTAATTAAAGGGGATAAAATATTGTGATAGATGTAATGAAGAAAAGTTTAAAAGAATTAAAAGAATGGCATACCATAACCGCCGTTTGTTGAAACAATAAATAATGAGAGAAAAAGGATCATAACATAAACAAACTTCATAATAAAAAGAAAATTATTTGATCACTTAATAATGTATAAAGCTAAGCTTTCTTTACACCATTTAAATTGTTTCTAACACTTATAGAAATGTAAAAAAAGTACTTCTTAAATTAAAATAATTATTAAATGCCTTTTGAACTACATCAAAGTGTTGTGATTCCCCTTTAACACACTTAGTAAATAGGTCAAGTAAAAAAGTTTCCTATTATAATAAAGGCTTAATTGCATGTTTGGTCCCTTATGTTTATTTTAGTTTTCAAGTTGGTCCCTTACGTTTTGAAAGTTTCAAGTTGGTCCCTTACGTTTTAAAAGTTTTCAAGTTGGTCCCTTACGTTTTGAAAGTTTCAAGTTGGTCCCTTATGTTTATTTTAGTTTTCAAGTTGGTCCCTTATGTTTATTTTAGTTTTCAAGTCAGTCCAAAACATAAGGGACCAACTTGAAAACTAAAATAAACATAAGGGACCAACTTGAAAACTAAAATAAACATAAGGGACCAACTTGAAAACTAAAATAAACATAAGGGACTAACTTGAAACTTTCAAAACGTACGGGACCAACTTGAAAACTAAAATAAACGTATGGGACCAACTTGAAACTTTCAAAACATAAGGGACCAACTTGAAAACTAAAATAAACATAAGGGACCAAACATGCAATTAAGCCTATAATAAAAAACTTGTTTAACCTTTCATGATAGGAAAAGGAAAATCACAAAAAAACTAATAATTAGGATAAGAAGGTATTATTGTTAGTAATTAAAGGGGATAAAATATTGTGAAAGATGTAATGAAGAAAAATTTAAAAGAATAAAAAAATGGCATACCATCCTTAAATAAAATGACATACCATAACTGTTCGTTGAAACAATAAATAATGAGAGAAAAAGGATCATAAAATAAACAAACTTCATACTTACAGAACCGACATGTAAGGTGATGATAAAATTTTTTTTGGTCAGGTATCGTAATGGCTAGAATTCACCTTATAAGGTGAATAAGTGGGGGTGTTCGGGGTTCGAACCCTGACCCCTGCATATAATAATGCATTGTCCTATCAACTGAGCTATGCTCACGGGACGATGATTGAATCTAGTTATTAATACATTTTCAAAGTGTAACGACCCAAAATTTATATAAGTCATTTTTAATATATTTGTATATTCATCTATTATTTATTTCAAGGTGTTATTAGTGAGCAAATTAATTTTTTTAATGGTTAATTATGTTGGAACAAAATGTGTTTAACAATGAACCTTAAAGAGTTTTGATGATAACAAGGTATTAAAAATTGTAAATTCGACTAGCTAATATTTGTTCAAGTGTACAGGACCATAATTATAAAGTTACATCATCATTGGTTCTGAATGAGCAAATAAAGAGCAAAAGAAAATGAAGCTTAGATGATTCTGAAGGCAAAGCGCTCCTGAAGTCAAGCTGCTCCTGAAGAAATACTGCTCCTGAAGTAAAGCTGCTCCTGAAGAATAGTGCTTCTGAAGACAAGAGGTCCAGAAGCCACGTCATCAGAAGCTGCGTCATCAGAAGCTGCAGAAGTCATATCATCAGAAGCTGCATCATCAGAAGCTGCCTCATCAGAAGCTATTTCACCAGAAGCTGAATCTCAACTGGATTTGCAAAAGATTCAAGAATTGAAGAATTATCAATGTAAAAGCTGTCTATTGGATTCGAAAACACAAACAAAGGATTAGTGGAATTTTGCAACGGTCATTTCAAAGGTGTTTGAAGGCTTGTGCTTGCATTTTGGACGAAAGCGTTGACATTGTACTTTGTACGAATTGTACAACCACGTTCTCCACTACTCTGTTTTGTGTCCACGCTTCAAGACAAGAAAACAGCTCCAGAATACGGTCTCGCCTGCATATATGTTCCTTTGGATAAGGAATGGATTTCAAATTGGTTCTTCATAGGACAACAACCAAATCAGGCAAAAGATCATTGGTGAAAGATCAAGCTTCAATAACGACTCTTTGGTGTGCTGGCAATTTCACAACGTCTCTTTCACACCTCTATATAAAGGAGTGAAGACCTAGAGATTTGGGAATGCAAGAACGCTGAACGAAAGACTCATAACATTTTCACAAGTACCAAACCTCTGCTGAAATTGTTCTGCATTCACTTAGAATTTCTGTGTCTCAAAGTCATATCTTAGAAATTCTTAAGTCCATTGAGTCTGTATCTGATTTGTATTGTGAGCACCTCTGATTGTATATCAAGTGTTCAACCTTAAACAATTTTCTGTGTAATTTTGTTTAGTTAGGAAGTCTCTTGCAGTTGTGCTTGAGCAGGAAGTCTCTTGATTGTGTTCTTGAGCAAAGGAAGTCTCTTGCTTGTGTGCTTGAGCATTGGAAGTCTCTTGCTTGTGTGCTTGAGCATTTGTAATCAGATATTACTCATAGTGAAATCTCCTTGGAAGTGCAAGGGGGACTGGACTACTTCCGGATTGTGGAAGGAACCAGTATAATTGCTTTGTGTCGTTCTTCTTCTCTCTCTCTGTTTTATTCCGCTGCATTTAGATTCTGATTATCACTTCAGAAGCTGTCTCACCTAGCTTCTGATCAGTGTGTTCAGTTTTTAGGAGAAACGAAGAATTTTTCAAAACACAATTCAACCCCCCTTCTTGTGTTTTTCTCACCTTCAATTGGTATCTAGAGCCTTGGTCTGTTGTGTAACACTTAACCGTGCAACAGTCAAAGATCTGAGAAAAACATGTCTACTCCTCCTCCTACTGGTTCTGGTGAAACTAGCTATAAACATGTCTCACATGATTATAGTGACAGTAAGAAAACCAGTGTTGGAAAAGTTCCAAAGTTCAATGGAGATGCTGAAGAGTTCTCTTGGTGGAAGACCAACTTTTACAGTTACATCATGAGCCTAGATGAAGAATTATGGGATATTCTGGAAGATGGTGTTGGTGATTTAGTCCTTGATGAAGAAGGAGCTGCTGTGGATAGAAAGAAACATACTCCAGAACTGAGGAAACTTTACAAGAAGCATCATATTATCAGAGGAGCTCTTGTCACTGCCATACCCAAAGCAGAATACATGAAGATGAGTGACAAATCCACTGCTAAAGCTATGTTTGCTTCTCTCTGTTCAAATTATGAAGGGAGCAAGAAGGTCAAAGAAGCAAAGGCTCTTCTGCTTGTACATCAGTATGAGCTATTCAAGATGAAGGATGATGAAACTATTGAGGAGATGTACTCAAGGTTTCAAACCTTAGTTTCTGGGCTACAGATTCTAAAGAAGAGCTATGTTGCTTCTGATCATGTAAGCAAGATTCTCAGAAGCTTACCTGCCAGATGGAGACCAAAAGTGACTGCCAATGAGGAAGCTAAAGATTTAAACACTTTAAGTGTCGAAGATCTTGTTAGTTCTCTCAAAGTTCATGAGTTAAGTCTTAATGAACATGAGTCTACTAAGAAGAGTAAATCAATAGCTCTTCCATCCAAAGGCAAGTCATCAAAAGCTCTCAAAGTGGTTGAATCTGAAGAGGAAGAACAGTCAAGTTCAGATTCTGAACCAGATGCTGCTGAAATGGCCATGCTCTCAAACAGACTTCAATATCTGGCCAAGAAGAACAGAAAGTTTCTCTCCAGAAGGGGTAACTCCAGAAGCTCAAAGAAAGAAGATCAGAAGGGATGCTTCAACTGTAAGAAGCCTGGACACTTCATTGCTGAATGCCCTGATCTTCAAAGAGAAAAGTCAAAGGACAAGTCAAAGAGGTCTACATTCAAACCAAGCAAACTCAAGAAGCAGATTAAGCAGAGTTTAATGGCAACCTGGGATGATTTGGGTAGTGAATCTGGATCTGATAAAGAGGAAGCTGATGAAGATGCAAAGGTAGCTGTTGGGTTGGTAGCAACAGCAACTTCAGAAGCTGGATCAGATTCAGACTCAGAAGATGAAAACGAGGTATATTCCAAAATTCCCAGAAATGAACTTGTTGAGTCACTTAAAGAACTTCTTACACATTTTGAAGTAAGAACCAATGAGTTGAAGGATTTAAAAGAAAAATATGCTGATTTGGTACAACAGCAAAAATCAACTCTATTGGATCTGAAAGCTTCTGAACAAGGACTTAGGGGCTTTGACTTCATGTGTAAAACATATGAAGATCAGCTCAGGTTCTTATGTCAGAAGCTACAAGAAAAGTGTAATGAAAAACCTTTAAGTAACCATGAAATTGCTCTTGAAGATTTTATTATATCTGGCATTGACAGAAGCAGAGTGGCTTCTATGATTTATAGCATTTACAAGAACAACGGCAGAGGAATTGGTTTTCCAGAAGTGAAAATTGAGAAAACCAATCTAAAGTCTTGTTGTGAATGCATCAAGGAAGGTCTGAAAACATTCTTTGTACCAGAAAGGGCTGAGTTGGAAACTGTTGTTCAATCAGAACCTGAAGCTTCTAGTTCTAAGGCTAAGATTACTTCAAAGCCAAAGAACTCTAAGTCAAAGGCTATGATCAAATCTGATTCCAAGACTTCAAAGGTCAGGATCCTGAAAAGATCAGAACCTATTCCTCAGAGTCTGGTGAAACCAAAATCTGGGGTTCTGAAGTCTAAGTTTCAGAAGAAGATAGTTACTGCTTCTGAAGCACCAAAACCTAAGGTGATGGTTAATCAGAAGCAACCCAACTCACAGCACAAGGTACAAGAAGTGAAGAGTAAAGCCTTAAGTACTAACCTTCCAGGACCCATAGAACAATGGGTACCTAAATCTAAAAATATCAATGATGCAGGTATGTCTAAGAGCAGTGCCAAAGCAAAGATCATGGTACCTAGACAGCGGTTGCTCAAGACACATGACAGGAGACAAGTCCATGTTCCTCAGCCTAACAATGAAAGAGGGAGGAAATGTGAAATTTGGAGGCAACCAGTCAGGCAAGATCATAGGTACAGGAACTATTGGTAATTCCTCTACCTCAATTAATAATGTATGGTTGGTAGATGGTCTTGAACATAACCTTTTGAGCATTAGTCAATTTTGTGATAATGGTTATGATGTGCTTTTTGAAAAACCCAACTGTACAGTAATCAACAAGGAAGACAAATCCATTGTGTTTAAGGGAAAGAGAGTTGACAATGTCTATAAAATCAATTTTTCTGAACTGGCTGATCAGAAGGTGGTTTGCCTATTATCAGTGAATGATAAGAAATGGATGTGGCACAGAAGGTTGAGACATGCTAACTGGAGGTTAATCTCTAAGCTTAGTAAGTTACAACTTGTGAAAGGGCTACCAGACATTGACTATCATTCAGATGCACTCTGTGGTGCATGTCAGAGAGGGAAAATTGTGAAATCATCTTTTAAAACCAAAGACATTGTTTCAACCTCAAGACCTTTAGAATTACTCCATATTGATTTATTTGGACCAGTGAGTACTGCATCCCTATATGGAAGTAGATATGGATTAGTCATTGTTGATGATTACAGCAGATGGACTTGGGTGAAATTCATAAAGAGTAAAGATGTTGTGTGTGATGTATTCAGTAGCTTCTGCACTCAAATTCAATCTGAAAAAGAATCAAAAATTTTGAAAATCAGAAGTGATCATGGTGGAGAATTTGAAAATGAGCCATTTGAAGCTTTTTGTGAAAAACATGGAATTTTCCATGAATTCTCTTCTCCTAGAACACCACAACAAAATGGGGTTGTAGAGAGAAAGAATAGAACTTTACAAGAAATGGCCAGAACCATGATTCATGAAAACAATTTACCAAAACATTTTTGGGCAGAAGCAGTGAATACAGCATGCTATGTTCAAAACAGGATCTATATTAGACCTATTTTGGAGAAAACAGCATATGAACTCTTTAAAGGAAGAAAACCCAATATCTCTTACTTTCATCAATTTGGATGTACATGTTACATTCTGAACAACAAGCTCTACCTAAAGAAATTTGATGCCAAGGCCCAAAGGGGAATCTTTTTAGGTTACTCTGAAAGGTCAAAGGCATACAGAGTGTATAATTCAGAAACACTTTGTGTTGAAGAATCTATGCACGTTAAATTTGATGACAAGGAGCTTGAAGATAAAACTTCAAAGCAAGGTGAAAGTTCTGCAGAGATACAGGTTCCTGAAGCTACTCCAGAACCTGATCAGATAGCTGAATCTGAAGATAGTCCAGAAGCTGAACCCACATCAGAAGCACAAGATGAAGCTGCTTCTGATGAAGCACAAGATGGCTCACATCAAGCAGATCCTCCCAGAAACACATTCAAACACAAGTCTTCACATCCTGAGGAGCTAATCATTGGAAACAAAGATAGTCCAAGAAGAACAAGATCACATTTCAGACAAGAGGAGTCAATGATTGGACTAATCTCAATGATTGAACCTACAACAGTTGATGAAGCACTTTCAGATGATGGATGGATCCTAGCTATGCAAGAAGAGTTGAATCAATTTCAAAGAAATGATGTGTGGGATCTGGTACCCAAACCTCAGCACAAGAACATTATTGGAACAAAATGGGTATTCAGAAACAAGCTGAACGAGCAAGGTGAAGTAACAAGAAACAAAGCCAGGCTTGTTGCACAAGGGTATAGTCAACAAGAAGGCATTGATTACACTGAAACGTTTGCTCCAGTTGCAAGATTGGAAGCAATCAGGTTACTTCTTTCCTATGCAGTTAATCATGGCATAATATTATATCAAATGGATGTCAAGAGTGCATTTCTAAATGGTGTCATAGAAGAAGAAGTGTATGTCAAGCAACCTCCTGGATTTGAGGATATTAAATATCCTGACCATGTTTTTAAACTGAAGAAATCACTATATGGCTTGAAACAAGCTCCCAGAGCTTGGTATGATAGACTAAGTAATTTCTTAATCAAAAATGATTTTAAAAGAGGACAGGTTGATACTACACTCTTCAGAAGGACCCTTGAGAAAGATATTCTTGTTGTGCAAATATATGTTGATGATATAATATTTGGTTCTACTAATGCATCTCTTTGCAAGGAATTTTCTGAGTTAATGCAGGATGAATTTGAAATGAGCATGATGGGAGAGCTGAAGTTCTTCCTGGGCATTCAAATCAATCAATGCAAAGATGGAGTCTATGTTCATCAATCAAAGTACACAAAGGAGCTTCTGAAGAAGTTCAAACTTGAAGATTGTAAAGTGATGAACACTCCAATGCACCCTACGTGCACCTTAAGCAAAGAAGATGAAGGAGCTAAAGTAGATCAAAAGCTGTATAGAGGTATGATTGGTTCTTTGTTATACCTCACTGCATCTAGGCCAGATATTTTATTCAGTGTATGCTTGTGTGCAAGATTCCAATCAGATCCTAGAGAATCTCATATGACTGCTGTCAAGAGAATCTTCAGGTATTTGAAAGGAACAACTAATCTTGGACTCCTTTATAGGAAATCCTTAGATTATAAGCTAATTGGATTCTGTGATGCTGATTATGCTGGTGATAGGATTGAAAGAAAGTCAACCAGTGGCAATTGTCAATTTCTGGGTGATAATCTTATATCTTGGGCTAGCAAAAGACAAACAACTATTGCTATGTCTACAACAGAAGCAGAATACATTTCAGCTGCAAGTTGTTGTACACAACTACTTTGGATGAAACATCAGTTGGAAGATTATCAGATAACTGCTAACAGTATTCCCATTTATTGTGATAATACTGCTGCTATTTGTTTGTCTAAAAATCCAATTTTGCATTCAAGAGCTAAGCACATTGAAATCAAACACCATTTTATCAGAGATTATGTTCAAAAAGGAATTTTAGATATACAATTCATTGATACTGAAAATCAATGGGCTGATATATTTACTAAGCCTTTAACTGTTGAAAGATTTGATTTTATAAAGAAAAATTTGAACATGCACTTTGTATCTGATTAAATGCTTGCTTGCTCCTGAATAGGATTTTAGGTTCTGAAGTTAGTTCAGAAGCGGTAGTCCATCAGAAGCTCTTTATTGAGGTTCTGAGGAAAACTCGCTTCTGATGATGACGTCAGCATCTGAAGTCCAGAAGCTGGATTTGTTGCTTCTGAATAGTTGAATTAGTGGAAACGTTGGAAGTTACCTTTTAAAAAGTAACTTCTGGCCCACTAACTTGGTAGTTACTCTGTGAACTTCTTACGTGGCCTGTATGTGTTGGTGTATAACTAAAAGGGCAATGATGATTTAATAGCTTTGAAAGTACTTTTCACGCGCCCCCAATTTTGTCATTAATGTTATGTTTGTTTGTCTCTTTTGAATTGCAATCGTTTTACTTTTAACACTTTGACAATTCACACACTACTCACTCACAACAAACACATTTGCTCTCAAACCTCTTGCGAAGTAAGCGCATTCTCTCAACTTTAGAACCCTAAAATCTTCATCTTCTTCAAATCTTCGTCAATCATCAAATGGCATCATCAAGCTCAAAAGTTTCAGAATCTACATCAAACATGCAAAGCGTACCAGAATCTGGGTCCATCTACAAAGAGAAGACTATGGATATTCCATGGAAATCCTTAATCGTCCAAGTAGAATCACCAGTGGACTTCACTTCACTCAAGAAGTACGAAGTGGACATGGAAGGCTACGTAGAAACTCAGAAACTGTCTGGCTACTTCAACATGCTAAATGGGCCAACATATGTGAACTTGGTCAAAGATTTCTGGTTAAGGGCTGAAATTGTCAATAGAAAGCCTGTGAAGGCAGCAGATAAACCAGCTGGGTCGAAGAAAGGAAAGAAGGAGATTGAGTTGAATCCCACTTCCTTCAGTAGCCTTGAGATAAGGTCTGAAGTGATGGGTATTCCCGTAATCATCACAGAGGAGATAGTTGCTAAAGCTTGTAGAATGGATGCAGAAGGAAGGTTTCAAGAAATTGTTAAGAAGGATGATGTCCTGCTGCAAAACTACTACAACACTCTTCTGGGTGGTAACAAAGATGCTAAGCCTTCTGAAATGGAGATTCACAATAGAATGTTGGTGAAATTCAGCAACGATTGCTTCTTTCAAAGAGCAGGTGGGTCTGATCAACCCAACAACCAACAGAAGCTAGCAATCTATTTCATGACCAATCTGGAAAAGATAAACTTTCCAAGATATGTATTGGATCATCTCTGCTGGGCTATTAATGAAAGCACAGTCAAAGGAAGGAAACAAGTGCCCTATGGAAGATTGCTCTCTGAGATCTTTTATCAAGGGAAAGTGCTGGATTTGTTGAGAAGAACAAGGGATGCTTCTGATAAATGCTTCGAAGTTTCTACTGCAGAGAAGACTATCAGTAGCAAGACTTTGCATTCAATGCACTTTTTCAAGACAGCTCCTAAAGATGAGAAATGGTTGGAGTTGACCACAGAAGAATCTGAGATTATCAGGGACTTTCCTTCCATAGTTAAGGAAAGTAATCCTGAACACTTAGCTAGATTAGTAGCTGAGTACGTCTTGGAGGAAGATGCGAGGTCTCAGGAGGAAGCTGCTCTTGCTAAAGGGAAAGGCAAGAAGGCCAAAGCAGTTGCTGTGTCAGAAGCTGCTGTTTCTGATGCACCTAAAGGGAAAAGGGCCAGAACTAGTTCTGAATCTGATGCTGCTCCTACTAAAGGAAAGAAGGCCAGAACCAGTACTGAGTCAGAAGCTGCTATTGCTAAAGTTGCTAAGTCTGAAGCTAAACCTGTTTCTATCAAGGATAAAGGAAAGATGCAGAAGATTGGTGCTGCTTCTATTCCTCAGAAGAGAAGAAAAGGTAAGGCAGACTTGGTAATCACTCAAGAGCAGCTGGAGGAAGCTCTTGAAGAAATGGAGAAAGAAGAGGCTGATCCCAAGCTGAAGAAGAAGAAGGCTCCCCTTCAACTTGTGAGTCCTATGGTTGAGATGACTCCAATAAGGAAAAGGATGGCAGATGAACGTGCTTCTGAACTTATTTCAGACAAAAAGGATCTAAAAGCACAATACACTCATCAAAGAGATGAAAAGCTCAAGGCTTTGGGATTGGAAGACTGTGATAGGTTCTTCAAAGATAAATTGGCTGAAGTAAGAGCCATTGCTGGTAAGCCTACTGAAGACAGTGAGGAAGACGATATGATGCTCATTTTTGAAAATGCTCCAGAAGAGGGAACTTCAGAAGTAGTTCCTCAAGCTACTGATCCACAGAAGATCACTTCTGAAGCTGGCCCTGCAGATCAGGTAATTCAGATTCCAGTCACCTCTCTCCCCATTTCACCCTCTTCACCATCAGCACCTGAACCAATAGAAGACACTTCTGTCTTAGACAATCTTATTCTACACTGTTCAGGTGACTTACCCAAAGACAAATCTTCAGAAAAGGCCTCTGAAGCAACTCCAGAAGCAGCTGCTTCTGAAAATGTTGTTTCAGAAAACCCCCATCAACAAACACCTGAACCACATAAACCCACAACACCCCCACAATCACCAACAGCTACCATTGACCCCCAACTCAACACTCAAACATCAACTTCACCACAACAACCACCAACTGAAACTGAATTTCAACCTTTACCTGAACACTCCCCAGAACCAACTCCCATGGATGTTGACATCTCTCTAGTCAATGTTCAAGCCTCAACCTCTACCACTCACATTGCCTCTGACCAGCCTTCATCTTCAAACACACAAACACACTTTACCATTCCAGTTCCTAACCCTGTTCAAGATTTGGAAATCAGTGATTCTGATCTTGAAATCCTTGAACAACCACCCTCAAACATCCTGGAATCTGGATATATTAATTCTGAGCTTCTCTCAATCCTGAGTCAGATGCATAATCTTGTGGATCAACGAAGGGCAATTGATCTCACAAGTGCATATGAAGACTCCTGGGCATCTCTTCAGAACCGGGCAGCTGAGCTTATTGAAGAGATCAAGGCTAAATGCATCAGAGTCAAGCAAGCATCAGTCAGAAGGCTAATGGAGCATTTGAATCAGAGTCTTAAAGTAAGAAGTTCTACACTGCTCCTGGCAAACCAGCCTTTCTTCTTAGAAACGGATTACTTGACCAGAGAAGCCAGGTTGTGTAAGCTTCTGAAGAAACAGATGGCACAGCAGCAGCAAGAAGCTAGAGAAAGGGAACAGGCTCTTCTCCAGAGGCAACAACAGCTTGAAGAAATGTTGCAGAAGAAAATTGAAGAAATGGAAGAGATGAAGAAACAACATCAAACCAACCCTTAGTTGCACACCCTTGTGTTTTTCTTTTTGTTTGTTGATTGTTTTAAATTCCTAGTCCTTGCTTCTGAAACCATTCTGTTTTAATTCTCTTTGCTTCTGAATGCTTACTGATTCTGACTGTTTAGCTGCTTCTGATAATTGGATATTCATGTTCATATATTTTTGATCTGATTAATTTCTTGTATACTCTCTTTTGCTTGAGTTTTTTCTCAAATCTTTTTGTCTTTTATGTTTTTTTTTTTTTTTATCTTTTTTGATAATGACAAAAGGGGGAGTATATGTGACAAGTATTTAAAGGCTCTGAGCCCCATTAATGGTATTTGAAATTTTTTGAAAAACTTCTATCATTTTTTTACCTTATTGGTATAAGCTATGAACGAATGAAGGAGTATCAAAATTCAAGTAAAATTAATTGAACCATTCCTCTTATCTATAAGTTAATTCTTTCAATGATTCAATTTTGTTTTTAAGCTCTGATATTTTTTATTGTGCAAAAAATGAATTTAATTAACCTGGATAGAACTTAGGGGGAGCTTACAAACCTCACCTTAAAGACTATCAGACTCAGGGGGAGTTTGAGCTTACAAACCTCAGATTCTGAGCTTACAAACCTCAGAACCCCAAAGTCAACTTGTTAATTAGATTAACAACAATTGATCAATTTTAAATACTTTTGTTTGTCATCATCAAAAAGGGGGAGATTGTTGGAACAAAATGTGTTTAACAATGAACCTTAAAGATTTTTGATGATAACAAGGTATTAAAAATTGTAAATTGGACTAGCTAATATTTGTTCAAGTGTACAGGACCATAATTATAAAGTTACATCATCATTGGTTCTGAATGAGCAAATAAAGAGCAAAAGAAAATGAAGCTTAGATGATTCTGAAGGCAAAGCGCTCCTGAAGTCAAGCTGCTCCTGAAGAAATACTGCTCCTGAAGTAAAGCTGCTCCTGAAGAATAGTGCTTCTGAAGACAAGAGGTCCAGAAGCCACGTCATCAGAAGCTGCGTCATCAGAAGCTGCAGAAGTCATATCATCAGAAGCTGCATCATCAGAAGCTGCCTCATCAGAAGCTATTTCACCAGAAGCTGAATCTCAACTGGATTTGCAAAAGATTCAAGAATTGAAGAATTATCAATGCAAAAGCTGTCTATTGGATTCGAAAACACAAACAAAGGATTAGTGGAATTTTGCAACGGTCATTTCAAAGGTGTTTGAAGGCTTGTGCTTGCATTTTGGACGAAAGCGTTGACATTGTACTTTGTACGAATTGTACAACCACGTTCTCCACTACTCTGTTTTGTGTCCACGCTTCAAGACAAGAAAACAGCTCCAGAATACGGTCTCGCCTGCATATATGTTCCTTTGGATAAGGAATGGATTTCAAATTGGTTCTTCATAGGACAACAACCAAATCAGGCAAAAGATCATTGGTGAAAGATCAAGCTTCAATAACGACTCTTTGGTGTGCTGGCAATTTCACAACGTCTCTTTCACACCTCTATATAAAGGAGTGAAGACCTAGAGATTTGGGAATGCAAGAACGCTGAACGAAAGACTCATAACATTTTCACAAGTACCAAACCTCTGCTGAAATTGTTCTGCATTCACTTAGAATTTCTGTGTCTCAAAGTCATATCTTAGAAATTCTTAAGTCCATTGAGTCTGTATCTGATTTGTATTGTGAGCACCTCTGATTGTATATCAAGTGTTCAACCTTAAACAATTTTCTGTGTAATTTTGTTTAGTTAGGAAGTCTCTTGCAGTTGTGCTTGAGCAGGAAGTCTCTTGATTGTGTTCTTGAGCAAAGGAAGTCTCTTGCTTGTGTGCTTGAGCATTGGAAGTCTCTTGCTTGTGTGCTTGAGCATTTGTAATCAGATATTACTCATAGTGAAATCTCCTTGGAAGTGCAAGGGGGACTGGACTACTTCCGGATTGTGGAAGGAACCAGTATAATTGCTTTGTGTCGTTCTTCTTCTCTCTCTCTGTTTTATTCCGCTGCATTTAGATTCTGATTATCACTTCAGAAGCTGTCTCACCTAGCTTCTGATCAGTGTGTTCAGTTTTTAGGAGAAACGAAGAATTTTTCAAAACACAATTCAACCCCCCTTCTTGTGTTTTTCTCACCTTCAAATTATGCATGGTTGGCGCGTCACTACCTTAGTTTTATTTTATGATGATGATCTTAATGGCCTATAGGTATTAATTTGAAGTTAGCCTTATCAAAATGAAAATCATATTTGTACGAGTAGCATGCCTTCTCTCCTTCAATACTTGGATTTTTTTTTTAAGTACCCTAATGGTTAGAGCTCGCACCAGTGGCGGAGCTTGAAAAAAAAGTTAGGGTGGGCCACTAAAATTAACCGTTGAAAAATTGTTTAAAGCCTCGCAAAATAGACATATAATTGAATTATTTAAATTTTTCGGGTGGACCACTACATCACGTTGCGGGAATTTGGATCAACCGAATCTAAAACCGACATAAAATTGTATAAAATCTCGCAAAATAGACCTATAATTGAATTATTTAAATTTTTTGGGTGAACCACTACACCACTTTACGGGAATTTGAATCAACCGAAACTTAAAACCGACACAAAATTATATAAAATCTCATAAAATAGACCTATAATCGTTGATTTTTTAATTTTTCCGGGTGGGCCGTGGCCCACCCCAGCCCATGAAGGGCTCCGCCACTGGCTCACACAATTTAATTGTGGAGAAGTGGGATGTCCGGCGTTCGAACCCCGGCCCCTGCATATAATATGCAATATCCCTACCAACTGAGCTAAGCTCACGGGGATTGGATTTTATTTATTATTGGGAAATGCTAACCGGTGCCCCCGGGCACTGGTTAAGGATGTGAAAAAGGAAATTATATAGTAGTTAATGCATTGAAATTGTATAATTAATTTATAATAAAGTCAAAAACAGTTTCCTTTTATGGTAATAATTCCCTTTTAGAGTTGAATGTTATAATATTTTTAATCATGGATATTGTATCTTTATTTGTTTCGGTAGAGAAGAGCGCAGAGCCCAAATTGTTTCTTGATATTTTATTTTTATTAACATATTAAATGGTCATGTAAGTTGAAGCAAAAATTGTTTTTCCAATCATTTTTCAATATCCATCGTAAGCAATGAAGATTTTTTCATGTTTCATTACCTAATTATTGCCTATGATGATCACTGCCACATATATAGTTGCTTTAAAATAATTAATAGTTTAGATGAGTAGCAACTGAAATAGTTTAGATGATATTAGCATTTAGCATATATAACAAAGAATATTTGTATACTATATTGGTAGAATAAAGCAAGAGCAATGCAAAATGTGTAATATGTACCCTACATTGGTAGAATGAAGCATAGTGAAGTAAAAAATATGAAACTGAACCACACCTATCATTATGAGGTGTCTGCCACTATTATTACTCTTAAAATGAAAACACGGCAGCAAAATAAATTCAAGGCATAACCAACATTTCTACTAAACCATCACATTTCTACTAAATATTATCATTGGTTCCTGCTAATAAGCGCGAGACAGCGGGAATAATAAGAGACGTTAATTTACCACTCTGCTTTGAGCAATAACAGAGACTGATACAAAATTGGGGGGAAAATGGCTGCACCATTCAAGACATACACGAAGAGTAATCTGCTACTGCTGAATAATATGTCTGAAACTCCTAAACATCTTTGCAAATAGCAACTGCTCTGAACGAAAACAATTTCTGCTCGAATTAGTACAAACTCTTGCCTTTTAATACTGAAAATAACTTGCTGCTGGAAAAATAGAGCAACACATAAGTATTTTGAATCCGCAAATTTATTTCACGACTTAATGCTTAAAATACAAACAATTTGTTGAGTTTTAAACCATTTTTTGAAATCTAGAAGTAAAATCAAGGGACATGTTCTATATCCATGATATGAATCCTCCACATCCACTTGAGTAAAATCAAGGGACTTGTCGTTGTGTTGCAGCAGCTTTGTGATAAAAAATAATGATTAAATATGACAGAGATTGAAGGATGATGGAGTAGTAAACCACACATGACTGAATGTGTCAACGTTGGAAGCAAGAAAAGCAAGCATGTGTCATCATTTTTAAGGACTCAATTTTTGGCACCGTACTTTGTGGAACTCTCAAACCTGTTTTGCGTGAACTTTCTGTCTTATGCCTCCTAAAGTCCTTCCCCTGCAACCACATATCAAACTTTGAAAAAGAAACAATCGAAAAGTCAGAAGAAGAAAAACCATAGTAACATAATTCGTGTATTTGGCGGAGAACCACGAACCAATTCGCGAGTACCGAATTCGGGTACTTTCGCGTATTGGTACGCATCCAATTCACATTGAATTCACAACAAATGGAGTACCAAGCGTACCAAATTATATACAGCTAAAAATAACTAACATCTCAATAATCAATCACCATTTCACCACTCAATAAGAATCCAACAAATTATCATCAAGCATAACTAGAACGAAGTATCACTCTGATAAATAAAAAAAAAACAACAATCATTAAACATGTTTAAATAGCAATTTTTATCAAATACTATAAGGGAAATTGTTTGACAGTTTGAATTTCAGTCAACGTCTCAAAAATACAATCGTATCAGTAATTCATATACCATTATAGACACTTTTAAGAACAGCTTACAAAATTCAGAGAAAATAAAGTCTTAAATTTTATTCAATAAAAATTCAATCTCAAATTGTTTTCCTTGCCTAAGATGTAATTGTTCAAATACACAAAGTAACTCCTTGAGCCAATACCTGCACTATGACAAATTAATTAAAAAGGGGACCAAAAGAATCACATACAAAAGTAATAGTTGCAGCACTCAAAATACAACAAACAAAACCAATGGGTTCAATTTGCAGTCAGCAGTAATCAATTTAAGAGATAATAGCATATTAGATAAAAATGCAATTCAAAAACTCATTAGATTACAAATAACCAAAAATCAAATTAAACAATCCCTAAACTACAAAATCAACAAACAAAAACCACAAAATCATAAGAACAAAAATTACCTTAATTTTAATAGGGGCCAAAAAGAGCTATTGCAAGCCATTTTGAACAACAAAGGAATCAACATTAGAAGAAACATAAAAGATGATGAAGAGATCTAGTTTTGAAGAGGGGCAAATAGAAACAACGCTCTCCTCGACTGAATAATCACATTAGCCACCATCTTCGCCCCTTTAATTCCTCATTAAAAAAGTCTGGTCAACCATCAACGATCTCTCGATCTCATTCTCTTCGACCTCTTTATGTTATCATTGCCATCATATTAAGCCTCTGTCGATTAGAGAGAGAGAGAGAGAGAGAGAGAGAGAGAGAGAGAGAGAGAGAGAGAGAGAGTAGAAAGTGAGAGAGAGGGCTGATAACAATGAGAGGAGGTGATGTAGGTGATTCACGTTCTGTTGATGAGAGGAGGGAGGAAATGAAAATGAAACTTATGAAGTGGTATGTTGGAATTGGAGAATGAATAACCTTGAAAATGATATGCATGGGTAATCACATGTTTCATTTACAATACAACTCTTGAACAACTTTGGGAACATGGATTTGAATTCTAAAGTGGAATGCTGATTGAATTAGGATGCAATAGTGGATTTTGAATTTTGAATTTGCAAATGAAAATTGAATTAGGAGGGAATAAAATTAGGGTTGGGAAAAAGTAGTTAATGCAGAGTGATTAGAGGAAAAATATAGGGTTAACAATAGCATTACATAATAAGCTTTACAATTAAGGGATTAAGATACGGTTTTACTTCTCCTTATGGTGTTCTCATTTCCTTTAAAACCCCTAGCGTACACCAATATATATGATCACACTATCACCACCATATTTCAAATAAGTTTTATGTCTTATTCCAAACTTGTGTAGCTTTAAAGTTTGAACCCTTCCTCTCTTGCAAACATTTTGTGCGGCTTTGTAGTGTACTATTAGGAAGGAAAGCGTCCAAGTAAGGGTTTTTTCCCATACGTCCATACTAAGTGCTAGGATCATGTTTTGAAATAGTGATAGAAATTCTTGTTGTTTGAAAGGAAAAAAATAATTAAAATATATATTCTTATTAAAGTTTGGATTTTTATTAAATTTATATATGAGAATGTGGTATTGATTTTCATTATGTTTTATATGCTTTGTGATGTTTGAGAATAAGAAGATGTAATTTGTTGTGTGGTTGCCTTAGTGGTTGTAATATCCCGCTTGTCAGTATCGGAATATTACCAGTCGATCATGTCAGAGGATTAATGTTACGGAAAGTAAGAACGACGGAAGATATTATGTAATATCAGTCAAGTAAGGACTTACGTATCAGTGTCATGATAAAACGGTTAAGACAAAGGGCATTCTGGTACTTGCACGCAAAGAGGTATATAAGTGATTTTGGGGCCAAAATCTTCATTTTGCATTGCTCTTTCTCTCTCTAGGTTTGAGAAAACATTTTCTCTCCTCCTTCTCTCTAGATGGTGCCTTCATTCCTCAATCTCTTTCCCTCAAGCTTCCAAGTTTTATGCAATTGATGAACAAACATGGATTAAGGTGCCTTAAATTGCAAGAAAACCTCAAGATTGGAATGGTTTGAGCTATGATGTAAGAGGACCAAGCTAGGGTTTGGATTGGAGAAAGGTTGATGTTGAGACTTGAAGATGCTACAATTATCATGTGAGTTCTTAGATAGAACCTACCTTTGGGATTATGTGCTTAATTTTGCAAGGAAAACATGAAATAAGTTAAGTTTAGAAAAATAAGATTTTGTACCCTTGCCTTTGATCTTGCTTTGTTCATGTTAAAATTGCCATGAAAGATGTTTTATAATGATATATAAGTTGTTGGATGTTCATAGTGCATTACAGGATCGAATTGGATGAGTTTTGGGTCAAAATTTGCAAAATTCGCACCACAGACCCGAAGAAATTCGCTATTAGCTCAATTTTCGCTAATAGCGAAATTACCCAGAAGAAAGTCGCTATTAGCTCAATTTTCGCTAATAGCGAAATTTTCAGAACCTGCCCAGAAAAAGTTAGCTAATAGCGAAATTCTCTGTTTTGGCCTACTTTTGGCCTGTTGGTCCATTCTAGGGTCGGTGGCGCATTCCAGAGCCTTCCTTTCATCGTTTTATAACTTTGTAACCCCAAAATAACATCTAGGCAATGCACATAACATCAAATGATCCTCGAATCAAGAATCATGGTAATCTTAACATGTACATCAAGAACGGCACGAGAGAGTTTTAGCCGAATACTCGGGTAGAAATGAACTAAGAAATGGAATGAAAGTAGAGCCTTGACATAGCTTGTCAAGAACTAGAATAGTATGTAAGAAATAGAATGTTAGACATGAGTTATGCTTGAGTAGATGCGAAGTGATTTAGATTATTCCCTTCGTATGGAAGCTAGAGTGCCATACGAGTATGGCAAGACGTGAATTGATTAGATATCTCTTCACATAGTAAGTTAAGCAAGCATATAGTTTACCTCTAGTTGGATCGTATAGGAATCCGAGGTAAAAGAGATAGCATGTATAGATTTAATACTCATGCATTTATAGACCAAGAACTTTATTAAAGCTGTGAAGCGATTAGATATCTATTCACAAATAAAGCTTAAACAAGATGTAGTGGTCGTGTCTCTTGTGTCCACACTAGGTTGGCTCAAGGGGTTTCCATTAGGTGAAACGGGGTTAGCCGTAAGGAACCTGCACGTCACTGCAGGAGTGCCGTTGGCTATACCTTAGATAGGTTTCCTTCGGTTAGATAGGGATTGTGCTCGGGTTTACTCCACCTCGTGGCTCTTCGTAAAATGAACTCAGATAATATTTGTTTGTTAAACGCTAACTTAATGAATGAATCTGACTATGCATATTTATTAGACATGTGTATGTTATGTCATAGAGCCTTGACGTAGATCGTCAAGAATTAGTAAAGCATAGACGTAGATCGTCCAGAGCTAGAATGATAGTAAGATAAGATACGTTGTTAGAAACATAGTATTATGCAATAGAGCAAATAGATAAAGATATGTCGATGACGATCTTAGGTTTCCCCTAATCGTCCGGTTTAGAATCGTGTCATGATTATGTTAGACTTACGCCTCGATACGTAGAGCGTATTCTTGGCATTGCGGTATTAGTTTCCCCTCGACCGCCATGACACGTATAAGAAGTGAAGCCTATAACAAGGTAAGAAGAATCTTATGACGGCCCTAGCATGCACGACCGTCTAAGTATGCAAGTCCCCACACACGTATAATCATCCGGCAGGTTGTATTGTAGACATGTGGTGACCGTAGGTTTTCCCTGAGGTTACCTATAGCCTAGGATTAGGTAGAACTCACTGAGACATTATGTCTCATCCCAATCCTTATTTGTTTCAGATAAACAGGTTGGATGGCAAGCTAGTAACAGAATGGATGTTTCAGCAAGTGTTCGTTCATACCGCTGCAGGATGATATGGATATGCAAGGACACATTCATTATATTTTAGAAAAGTTGTGTTACTTTATTATTGTACGAACACACATTGTTGTATAAGATATTCATTCGAAGTTTTTATGTTGTATATTTTTAATGTATCCAGTACTAAATTAATGCACACGCTAAATTTTCTAGATACGTTTAGTGTGGGTATTACATTTGGTATCAGAGCAGGTTGATTCAGACCGTGCCTTGGGTCATTAAGTTACAACTAAGGTAGTGGGACCATTGGGTTCTGGGTAAATGTTCTAGTTGTTGTTGTTAGTTGAGCCTGATCAACTCAATTTAGCATTCAACGATTAGAATGGATGCCTGAGAGCTGAATAGGACCTAGGAGGAACAAAGTATGTGATGAAGATACACTGAAAAGTGTGGACTCAAAAGTAAGAACTCGGAATGAGTATTAGAAAGAAATTGATCGGGCCAGAAGGTGGCTGGTGAACTAAGCAAGTAGAAGTGTGAATCCTCCGGGAATGTAAGGCAATGTTAAGAAAAATTTTCTGACAACGTTGAGTAAGATGATACTTCGTATACCCGTAAGTAAAGAATTTAGACATATCTAAGTATGACCTGAAGCTTCAGTAAGAGTCGTAGTTGGAACGGGTTTATTGTATAGAAAGGAATGGTATTCTGGAACGTAAGCGCAAGGCTACAAGGTAGGGAGAAGTTGACATATGTTGACGGAATTAGTAGACTCTCAGGAATAGCGTTATGTGAGTGAAGCTAAGGACTTGTATGTCAAAGTGGACAAGATTCCAATGTTCAGGAAGTTGTCTTAAGCAGCAACGTAATGAGGTAAGCTACTCGTAGTGGAAGGAGTTAAGGATTTAAGTGAAAGATTTATGTTATCAGGACTAAGGCATTAATTTCTGACGTGCCGAGAATTGTATCGAATAGGTTGATGCTTGCCATGCATATGTTATAGAATGTTTTTATGAAGTTTAGAATGACTGATGTGCATTGGGTAACTTGAGAAGTAATATTTTCATGCAAAAGATGTTTTCTAGAAAACTTCGTTAAAGAAACTTGCCAATAGCAAAATTTTCGCTATGAGCGAAATTACTCCAGAGGATTTCGCTGATAGCGAACCTGGGGCGAAATTTCAGTTTTTTCGAAAACTCTCAGTTCGTCTCTAGGGTCCGTAGTGGCTATTGGGGGGTTGTTTTCACAATCTTTTATACAATAAACACCTTTTATGACATCAAGTAACGAATGTATATCACATCCTAAGGTTTTTAAAGGAAAAGGCATGGGCAACCATTAACGAAACCGATTCGGTTTAAGGTAACTTAGGAAGTTAATGTGACAAGAGATAAGAAGGAGCTTAGAACAAGAGTTTAGAGGTTCCGGTATTTAGAATGGAAGTCGCATATATGAAGAAAGGAATTAAAGTGGTGTGAAATCACAAGATCCCCAGATATTGTGAAGTTATGAGTATTCCTCGAATTTATGTTTGCTTAATTGACTTACTTAGGCTCGCTAGGATGTTGAATCACAAAGTTTATCTGAGTTTAGAGAGACATACACATATGGGTGATTGAAGTTGATATTTTTTGAAATTAAAATGAAAATTTGTAGGTACCGGTCTGTTACGACTCGCATAGAGTGGGCTAAACTCACTAGAACCAAGATTTGATGGCACCTATGTGTTATCAACTCGTTCTGTGATTTAAAGCAACGACTGGGGCCTAGATTCAGTATATTTTTATCTATGTTTACATAGTGGAAAAATCATCAACGTCAATGACCCGTGTGTTAATTTATAAAGTTTTCTTTAAAAGAAAAACCAACGAGCAAGCATTGGTACGATTGAGCAAAATATAGGATGCGAGAATACGAAGATGCAAGGTTAGACTTTTGAGGAAGGTATGTCCAAGTGCAAGATGCGTTTACCATGGGAAGTCGGAAGGACGATTCATGGAAATAGTAAGCATGTAGTAACAAAGATGTATACTATGAGTTAAGATTGCTCGAGAACAACTGTAAGGATGGCATCGACATGTCAACATGTAAGTCTACCTTGAGATTTAATCGTATAAGCGAAGGGTAGCGTAGAGTTGCAAAGTTGAATGCATCATAGAAAATCTTGAGAATAGTTCAAGAAGATAGTATTGTAATGATAGAAGAAGGTTGTAGTTCCCTCGTCTCAACGGATCAGAGTATTGGTTTAAGCCAACCGGTGAGAATCAGAGTAGCGCAACGGAAGTTGATCGGCAACCATGGAACATGGAATTTGGTAGTAAGAATCTTCGTGAGGAATGTTTAGATAGTAATATCGTCTCAGTGAGAAGTACTATGAGGCGAGCGAGGAATTCTCGATATGTTAAGTAAGTATAGACGCTTATACAGTCAGTGATGTGTAAGGTAAAAGTATAAAGGATGAATCTTCACTTCAGTAAGACGAGAAAGACTAGAGTTACCACAAATGAATTAATCGGGTTGCCTAATTGGTGATGTCGATTGCGTAGAAGAGCTTTCGGTTAGTCAGAAAGAGTATGTGCTATGATAAGGAAATCAGGTTCATGAGTTATGCACGATGAAGTACGTACCCTCTTATACCATACTTGATAAGTGATAACGATACTTGCTAGAATAATGTTAAGCTTTGATTTACAACTTTTAAAGTTAAGATTGGTATTAAGGAACTTGGGAATGATGTTTTTTTTTAAAAAAAAATGAAATTTTACATTGTTGAAATTAATGAGGCGCGTCATAAGCGAGCAAGCTCACTTAAGACGTACAGACTTCAGGACCAACCAGTTTTAGTCATGTTTGGGGCGAGTTGTAAAACTTTTTTTTTTAAAATATAGAGACTCGTCCTTTGATTCTACAGTACCATTACAGACTTGGTTTTAAAATGATTTTTGTTCTAGTCATATATCTACTCGTTTCAAGAACCTATGTACCAAAGTTTAGAAATTTTTAGAAGCAAAATGCTAGAATGAGTATCGTTATTACCTAACAAGAAGTGGTACTTGAAAGTATGCAGAAACTATAGAAGATAAGGTATTAGAGGAAACGACAATGTCCGTGTGATACCAATATCATGCGGGATGCACGAATTTTTGCTAAGAATATTCAAGTGCAAGTGCAAATGGAATTAGTAGGAAGTTTTAAGAGTATGTGAACCACAAAACTGGTTAATAGATTGTCAAGGGAATCGGCGTGGTTGACTTTTCGCTTCTCTATGCCAAGTTAGAC
This sequence comes from Medicago sativa, assembly GCF_051527215.1. NCBI lineage: Eukaryota > Viridiplantae > Streptophyta > Magnoliopsida > Fabales > Fabaceae > Medicago > Medicago sativa. Next base: position 27,000,408 of record NC_140756.1, on the reverse strand, counting down.
GAGTTACCCATGGAGTCGGGTGCAATGAGATTTTGGAGAGATAGAAAAGTTTCTTGAGACTCTGAAAAGAGATAAGGGAATTGTAGAATCATCAAGATAAGTAACAAAAGTAAGAGGCATGTGTCACAAAAGTATAGTAAGACATATTATGTATGCATGATAGAATGTATGCATGATAAGATGTCTTACATGCAAGTAAGCACTGCAGGGCAAACCTGGATTCCGGTAGGACCCCAGTTTAAAGGCAAATCCTGAGTGTTTTTAGATAATGAAAGGTTACCTAGATGCATGGTTATGCTCAGTAGATAAGTTATGGATTCAAGACAACCAGTCCACTTGTAGTAAGAGCGTGTTTCAAACACGATGTTCTAAAACAGTTCTGTGATTTTTATAAAGATAGTAAGATTGAAGAGACCATATTCAATTATATGCAGAATAAGAAAGAGGAAGAATTACATGTATTGATGAGGAAAGTATGCTTCGAACTCTTCGGAGTGAGTTTGATCAGACATTATATAACCGAAACCAAAGAAGGCAGGTTTTAGTCGCAGCGATTGATAGATGATCTCTAAATTTCGAGGATGAAATTTCTTTAAGGGGGTAGAGTGTAATATCCCGCTTGTCAGTATCGGAATATTACCAGTCGATCGTGTCAGAGGATTAATGTTACGGAAAGTAAGAACGACGGAAGATATTATTATGTAATATCAGTCAAGTAAGGACTTACGTATCAGTGTCAAGATAAAACGGTTAAGACGAAGGGCATTCTGGTACTTGCACGCAAAGAGGTATATAAGTGATTTTGGGGCCAAAATCTTCATTTTGCATTGCTCTTTCTCTCTCTAGGTTTGAGAAAACATTTTCTCTCCTCCTTCTCTCTAGATGGCGCCTCCATTCCTCAATCTCTTTCCCTCAAGCTTCCAAGTTTTATGCAATTGATGAACAAACATGGATTAAGGTGCCTTAAATTGCAAGAAAACCTCAAGATTGGAATGGTTTGAGCTATGATGTAAGAGGACCAAGCTAGGGTTTGGATTGGAGAAAGGTTGATGTTGAGACTTGAAGATGCTACAATTATCATGTGAGTTCTTAGATAGAACCTACCTTTGGGATTATGTGCTTAATTTTGCAAGGAAAACATGAAATAAGTTATGTTTAGAAAAATAAGATTTTGTACCCTTGCCTTTGATCTTGCTTTGTTCATGTTAAAATTGCCATGAAATATGTTTTATAATGATATATAAGTTGTTGGATGTTCATAGTGCATTGCAGGATCGAATTGGATGAGTTTTGGGTCAAAATTTGCAAAATTTGCACCATAGACCCGAAGAAATTCGCTATTAGCGAAATTACCCAGAAGAAAGTCGCTATTAGCTCAATTTTCGCTAATAGCGAAATTTTCAGAACCTGCCCAGAAAAAGTTAGCTAATAGCGAAATTCTCTGTTTTGGCCAACTTTTGGCCTGTTGGTCCCTTCTAGGGTCGGTGGCGCATTCCAGAGCCTTTCTTTCATCGTTTTATAACTTTGTAACCCCAAAATAACATCTAGGCAATGTACATAACATCAAATGATCCTCGAATCAAGAATCATGGTAATCTTAACATGTACATCAAGAACGACACGAGAGAGTTTTAGCCGAATACTTGGGTAGAAATGAACTAAGAAAGGGAATGAAAGTGAACCTTGACATAGCTTGTCAAGAACTATAATAGTATGTAAGAAATAGAATGTTAGACATGAGTTATGCTTGAGTAGATGCGAAGTGATTTAGATTATTCCCTTCGTATAGAAGCTAGAGTGCCATACGAGTATGGCAAGACGTGAATTGATTAGATATCTCTTCACATAGTAAGTTAAGCAAGCATATAGTTTACCTCTAGTTGGATCGTATAGGAATCCGAGGTAAAAGAGATAGCATGTATAGATTTAATACTCATGCATTTATAGACCAAGAACTTTATTAAAGCTGTGAAGCGATTAAATATCTATTCACAAAGAAAGCTTAAACAAGATGTAGTGGTCGTGTCTCTTGTGTCCACACTAGGTTGGCTCAAGGGGTTTCCATTAGGTGAAACGGGGTTAGCCGTAAGGAATCCGCACGTCACTGCAGGAGTGCCGTTGGCTATACCTTAGATAGGTTTCCTTCGGTTAGATAGGGATTGTGCTCGGGTTTACTCCACCCCGGGGCTCTTCGTAAAATGAACTCAGATAATATTTGTTTGTTAAACGCTAACTTAATGAATGAATCTGACTATGCATATTTATTACACATGTGTATGTTATGACATAGAGCCATGACGTAGATCGTCAAGAATTAGTAAAGCATAGACGTAGATCGTCCAGAGCTAGAATGATAGTAAGATAAGATACGTTGTTAGAAACATCGTATTATGCAATAGAGCAAATAGATAAAGATATGCCGATGACGATCTTAGGTTTCCCCTAATCGTCCGATTTAGAATCGTGTCATGATAATGTTAGACTTAGGCCTCGATACGTAGAGCGTATTCTTGGCATTGCGGTATTAGTTTCCCCTCGACCGCCATGACACGTATAAGAAGTGAAGCCTATAACAAGGTAAGAAGAATCTTATGATGGCCCTAGCATGCACGACCGTCTAAGTATGCAAGTCCCCACACACGTATAATCAACCGGCAGGTTGTATTGTAGACACGTGGTGACCGTAGGTTTCCCCTGAGGTTACCTATAGCCTAGGATTAGGTAGAACTCACTGAGACATTATGTCTCATCCCAATCCTTATTTGTTTTAGATAAATAGGTTGGATGACAAGCTAGTAACAGAATGGATGTTTCAGCAAGTGTTCGTTCGTACCGCTGCAGGATGATATGGATATGCAAGGACGCATTCATTATATTTTAGAAAAGTTGTGTTACTTTATTATTGTACGAACACACATTGTTGTATAAGATATTCATTCGAAGTTTTTATGTTGTATATTTTTAATGTATCCAGTACTAAATTAATGCACACGCTAAATTTTCTAGATACGTTTAGTGTGGGTATTACAGTGGCTGAGTTATATTTTGCATTCGCCTAAGTGGCTGGAACATATATTTTTTCAAATAATTATCATGACATGGCATATGCATAGCATGTGTGGTTTGTTTCATTATCATGATATTTGCATAGCCTGTGTGGCTCGTTCTTAGCCTGTGTGGCTCGTTTTTTTAGCATGTGTGGCTTGTTTATATTCGGATCATGTAGTGATTAAGAGCATGCATCTCATGCATAATTTCATTTAAGTTCTTTTCTTAAAATATGACTTGAGTGTATTTTTATTTCTTTTTGATCGAGAAGATTTTATACTATCTATTTTAGAGCATTGTTTCTTATGCTTTGAGTATGAACCAACTTGGATAAGGAAATTGACCCTTACATTAGAGTAGTGGTATTTGTACACCTCTTTCTATAAAACTTCCATGACAACTTTGTTATTCTCTATTTTGTTTGGTCAAAACTCAAAATCAATAGAGAGAGAGAGAGAATAAGAATATAATGCGAATATAAGAGAGAAAGTTGTCAAAAAGTTGTTAACAAATTGGTTGTACAAATATCATTTCTCCTTACATTAATATAAGAGTAGTGATATTTGAACAACTTATTTTAGACAACTTATGTGACAACTTCTTTTTTCTCTTTTTTCATTGGCCAAATACAATGGAGAGAGAAAAAGGAAGAGAGATAACAAGAGTACAATGTGAATATGAGAGAGAAAGTTGTCAAAAAGTTGTCACAAAGTGGTTGTACAAATATCATTTCTCTTAATATAATGTTGTAGGTAACAAAGATGAAATATGAAGCTTGATGTGTGATGAAACGCTTACGGGAAAAATTGAGGTTTTCAAGGAAAAAGAAGACTAGTTTTCATTAATTTCTAACAGTAACTTTTATAATATTTTTGAACTCTATTATTTTTCCGTTAGGAAATATTAATCATAAAAAAAGTAATTTTCTATTATTTTTCCGTTCAATTTTTTTTAAACAAGTGAATATTTTTTAATCTCTTGTCCAATGTGAAACTGTTAAACAATATTGTTGGACTATGTAATAAAGATGCTGTTTCATCAAGAAACTTTCACGGATAACATATTTGTGTAGAATTAGTGTATTATCCTCCGGATACTTTCAATTAGAGCTTTGTGTATTGTGTATCAAGAAACTTTCATAGATAATCAAGCTTGGTTTTTCTCCAGTGGACTTGTTTTTTTAGTTCATATGAAGTAAAAATATCAGTCGAGAGAATGAAGGTGGGTGAAAAACACAAGAAATAGGGATTTAAATTAATTTGTGTTTTAGTATTTCAAAACTTTTTATTTGAACAATCATTTCGTTTAAGGTAGCTTTGTTGGTAAAAGGTTGAACATAATAGTTCTTTATCAAAACATTAAACTTTAGTTTAAAATAGTAGAACGACAAGGTGAAGATAAATCATAGAAAGAGATAGAGAAAAATAATCAACAATGATTTATACTTGTTTACTATCAACTTGATAGCTAGTCCAGTCCAATTATGATGACCAACTTTCCATTTTCCTAACCATGGTGATCTTTGCCATTAACCCGACCAAATAACCATGATAAGTTTACCTGGATCAATATTTAAAGTCTTGGTAGACTCTCCCAAGTGTTTTTAGTTATTCTTAATTTTTACCAGTTTCCACTGACGGGGAGTGAAACACTTCAAAGGTTCAGTTTATATCAGTGTGATACAACGCCATGGTTTAGTTTTACAAGTTTACAATACAAACTCCTATATCAATTCAAGATTCATATGTTGATAGAAAACTTCAGAAAGTGCACATGGATTGTCATTTCAACTCGGAAACTAGCATTACTTATTATAACATAAATAAAAACAAATAAAAAAAATAAAGGAGGTAAATTAGGGGTTTTTTTAAAGTTTGATTTGATTGTGCAAAGCAACAGTGAGTTAGTAACTTGGTTTAATTGCAGAATGTTATTGGCGGTTAGAAATCTTCGAATTCCCTCTATTTATTTGTTGGATTTAAAATACAAATCATCATTCAGTTATACGACAAATGTTATATTTAAGCTATGAGTTCGTGGGGCAGTATGTCCCTCATACTATAAAGTTTCACTTGCTAATCACTCTAGGGTTATATGCAACACTAAAGGGTTCAGGGTCGTCAATCCCACAGAGGTCAGTAGGCCAACATACGAAATATTATAGTGGGTTCTTACTCTCTTAGAGGTAATTGAAACATAAAAGAATTAAGATTCCTAAATTTTCATTTAAAGGGTCCAACTTCGTCTATGAATCTTAGAGGTTCATAACATATTCTCTATTACCTTAGTAGTTCTACAAACAGACATCACTATCTCTTCTAGCTTACCAAAGGGAGAAGAATAAAATTAATATGCAATGTTCTGAAAAGAGTGTTTGCTCTATTTCTATGTTTATACATGAGCCATAGGTATGCCACACTCCCTAAGTTAATGAAAGCATTAAGACTTTTGCATAAGAAAAGTCAATATAAATTATAGCATAATTGAATAAAAAAATTGATTTAAAAAGATCCAACAATAAAATAGAGGTTTATCTTAGAATGCTACCTTAGGATTTAGTTACTCATGGTAACTAAAGATAAAATTACAAAAGAATAAAACGTACCCTAGAGACTAAGGATGAAGAGAGAGACTCCTTTCTTGAAGCTCCTAGTGTTGGCCCTCCTTTTGAACCGCTTCGTTGTGAATGAATAATTGAAAATTAGAGGATTTGTATTTATAGGTTGATTTCCAAGTGGATTTAGGCTAAAAAAATGGGCTTTTCCCAAAATCGCTAGTGCAGAAAACACTTTTTAAATCAGGTGAAAAAGAATTTTTAAATCGGTTCTGTATCCGATTTATAGGTGGCCGATTTAATAAGTGTTTCATTTTTAAGTCGTTCGTTTGACCCGATTTAAATTCTTTTTTATACATCGGGTAACCCGATTTAAAATGTGTAAATTAAATCGGTTAGCCACATTTAAAAAGTTCATCTGTTTTCAAGTTCGAATTTACCCGATTTAAAATCTTCCATTTTATATCTGTTCACCCGATTTAAAATGTAGTTTTTTTTAAAAAAAAATATAGTTTTCTTTTTTTTTTTTCTCCTATATTGTACATGATTGTGATGAAACAGAACATTATACACGATCATTTAATATAAAATATTATCATAGAAACTTAATTTCATAGCAACTTGTAAATAAAATCATCCACAAAATCTAAACATTGTCATTACTTCACACTTAACACAGCAGTTGATTTACACCTAGTTCAAGGACTTCAAATGAATCCAAGAATCGATGCTATTACATAATTTTGGCACAACTTAATATTTTAATAGCATGCAACTAAAACACATTTAAAAGAAATTCTACAATGATATCACTAGGTTGATCAATCAATGAAACATTTAGATATTTGATTTCAAAGATTTGAACAAGCTAAAATTGATTGATAATGAAAAGAACAAATACATTACACATCTCTTCAAAAAACAAATACATCATATATCATTGGAAATATAAAATGAGTAGCTTCTACCCTAATTTACGCAAATCAAACAAGTGTAATTCAAATGACACAAATCGTATGTCAACTAAAGTGAATCTCTGACCAGTCTCTAGAAGAGCTCATCTCCCTTGAACATGCTCATCTCCCCTGAACTTGCAGCAATCATATGTGCAAACTTTGCCCAACAGTGTGTATAGAGCTCAGTGTGCATTTTAAATCAAAGCTGAGAAGCCACACATCATAAATTCAGTACAAGTAGACTATTCAGTACCTATAGTTTCTTAAACACTAGTTTAGTGATTACTCACAAAACACAACAATTTGGTAATAAAGAATACAATTTCATCCTTCACAGCATGAGTGAAATTTTTATTCTCAGTCATATATTATGTCTGTGCAAACAACATAAACTTAAATGGTATAAAATCAATTGACATATCGACCCAGATTCGATGGTCTAACTTAAACATATAACTTAAACATATCAGGATTGTAATCTACTATTGGATATTAGCCATGAGTGACTAATTTTAATGAATTTTACATACCTAAGCCAATTGCATCAGAACCCTTCATGATTTTCAGCCTTTTGCATGTGTCAATGAAGATCCTGCAGACAAAAGAAATATAACAGTTAAGAATAGTATGCAAAATAGAGTGCAGTGAACAATTAGTTGATTTTGTTCCATCAGTCTTCAAGTTGACAGTTTGTTCGTACAAATAGTAGTAATTTGCAACACTTAACGCCTAGGAACAAACATGGATATATTAACACATTTCAATAGGAAGCAGGCTGAAATGTGTCAAAAGATTCAATTCTGCAACAAAGTATAAGCTGAAATCAAGTTCCTAAGTTTGCACTCTTCATCTATAAAACAAAATCCATAAGACCATAACATACTTAAACTTTTATGTTCCTAGCATTCATCACCACGGTTGTTTTCAATTGTCAGTTTTGTTCTTCACTGAGCAAAATTTTCACTAGCATTAATCTAAATTTTTTTTAGTTATCTTTAACTCATATCCAAGTAAAATTATATCCAAACTAAGAAGCATATTCAGAACTGACATATTCAAGTTTCCATGACTGACATGTTTTAATTCATTGCAGCTTGATTAGACAATTAAAGTTTCCATGACTGACATGTTTCAAAATTAGTGTACACACCCCGAATTCGAAATATTGAATTTCAGAACTGATTAAGGAATTTACCTGATCAAAATTTAGAACTTCTTCTGCTTGATGATCAACTAAAGCAATTGTGATGGCAGATGGCCTCTGAAATGGACTAGAGATTTTTGGAGGGATTCCCAGGCATCAGCAACCAGCAGGTAGTCTGATGACCTGATGCCAACAAATATGGCATTAAAAGTTGAACTTCAAATGCATAATGAAACTTATAATCCCAACATATATACTAATACATATTCTAATATTGTGCTATGTTAATTAACGCTCACAAAATACGTATAGACAGGCCATGAAAAATAACATATAGATATATCTAATCATGAACTCGGGAAACAGTCTATATGGTTCTACAAATTCAGAAAACCAATAATTTTTATCGCAGGAATGTTATAAAAGTTTACCTCAAAATCCCCAATGTTCAGCTCATCAACTAATTAAGTAAAAATTCTAATATACTCAAAATCTGGAGTCATTTTTTCAGATGAACCGGCAATATCAAAGTCACATTGATAAAATTCAGGGTATCTTCCTTTAGATGAATTGTCACTTCTGTAGACTTTAGCTATTTGGTACCTTTTTAAAGATGTCAGACCATCCATAGCTGCAAATCTAGAAAACAGAACTGTCAAGTCATACCTCCAAGAACAGAGCTCCCCACCTTGTTAAACAAGTTGATTACCAGATAGCATGAGGCGAAATTTAACTTTAAAAAGCAGAAATCTAGATTCATGAACAACTTGTTTCACTTATAGAGAAAAAATGTTAAAAAATTTCACTTATTTGAATGCTGTAAATATTCTTAAAATCAACTCAACTAGTAAAGAAGTGAATAAGCAATAATACCTTATCAGCAATATCAAACCAACTTTGAGTCTTCTCCATATTTTCCTATGAGAGCTTCTCTCAATTCAAAGACCTGTGTATCCAAGGTTGTGGCGCCATGCCTCTCAAAAACTTCTACTATTACTGAAAATGCATTCTTTCTAATAGTCATTTGTTCTTTAGCGAAATCATGTGTCCCCTGATATTGTCACATTGTGATACTCAAGGTAAAACAACCAACAATTGCATCCTAACAAGGAACATAAATAAACAAAATATTCAACAATCTATAGAAAACAACTTTAAATTAAATGCCTCAAGATATCAATTTATAAAGGACCACCAATGTCTAGTTCTACAGTACACGACGTTTAATTGGATTATATTATACATGATTAATAAACTAATATATTATAGAAGCTTTCAAAGATGAAAAAATGATAACCAATGTAATCGAAAATCCAGTGTCAAACACCCCACAACTTAATGATAAAAAAGATACATAAAAGGCACATCACAACCATGTTGATTAGAATAATTTATTTAGTCAAAATGGTTTTAGAGATTACTTTTAGTTTATAATAATACAATCCCAAGTATTGCTACTGACAACAGAAGTTATTTATATGCTTTTAACTTACTTTAGTTCATAATTGAGAAGTACATGAACAAGGTGCTCAACATTGAACTTCTTTTCACCAATTCTCTTCCTATAAATTGCCCCTTCAATGCACATACGGGTAAAACATTGAACCTGAATCATGAAGTCCTTGTACAATTAGTATCCATAGAAACCAAAGGTTTTTATTCACTATTATATATCTCCACATGAGAACCTTAATAACACAGGACAATAGCTTCTTCAAAAATGAAAAAACAAAACCACACAGAACAATAGAGAATATACTAAAACAAGGACTTTATAGAGAACCTAAACCTGAACTCCTTGTAGAATTAATATGTAATTAACACCATGGAATTAATATGAGAAATGACTCAAAAATACCATTACTAAAAATCTCCAGTGCATATAAGAAAGCATAATTCATAGATTGAGCATTATAGCAGCAACTTTCTTGAGGAAAAATCAACATGAACGAAAAGTTTCTTAAATTTAGCAAACATGACTAACACATTGTAACGTTGAGACAAATGCACGAGGTAAGGATGCCATCTTGAAGTCATACCCTTACCCAATTCATATAAAATAACACTAAATCAAATAATCACTTACAAGAACATTTATCAAACAATTTGTGTTAAACCAGCAACAAATCAAATAAATGTAAACCGGAGCCATGAATTGCATGTTACCAAAATCTCGAAATCCACAACACATATTACAAAACGCTAGAATCGCTAGAAGGAAATCCTAATCAAAATCACGAAATCAAATAAGACGAGGAAGAGGAAATTTACTCACTAATAGTGACAACTTCGTGTAGATCTACGAGATAGCGATTCTTCTGCTTTCAAATCGCAAACCCTTGTGTAGATCTGCGAGATAGAGATTCTTCTACTTTCAAATCGCAAACCCTAGATTTGACATCTACAGATTGCGTGTTTTTTTTTGGACAAACTAGTGAATTTTGTTTTAATAGTTTTTAATTTATTAAAAACCATTTTTAAGTCAGGTGGACCAATTTAAAAAAAATCTTTGTTAAAGCCTTATCACCGTTTGAGTTTTTAAATCATGTGGATACCAACCTATTTAATATCCCTGTGTTAAAAAGTGATTTTTGTACTAGTGTATCTCGTAGAGAAAAATAGCAAAAAGCAGTTTTTTCCTTGGAGATGCACGCGCCTCATGCGTGGGATCGCATGCTTCGTGCCCAGTGCAATTTTTTTTACTGGTTCGCACATCCGAGGCACGCTAGTGATGTCCTTCATTGTGCTTTCTTCTTTCTCTTGGCCTTTTTGGTTGTTTTCTTCCTTAAAACTTGTCTTTTGGCTTGGAATAGAATTTCTCCATTTTGTAATGTCTTCAGATGACTCTTGAATCATCATCCATATTGTCTTCCTAAATTCTCAAGAGTTGCTTTGTTTTACTGATTTGCATGACTTTGCAGTCAATTACATCAAAAACACCTAAGACCATTACGAAATAATAGCATGATTGGCATGATTTGTATGATTGTGGATTCTTTAAGAACTGGTTGGTTTTCAAAAGCTAGAATTACACGACTCGAAAAGAAAACATTACAAAATGTTCCAAAAACCATAAGCAGTTGTTTTAAATCTCCTCTAAATTGGATAAACACTTGATTATAATTACTAGAAAAAATGTTGAAAAAAATGTAAGAAGACACATCATCATACGTACTATTACTTGATTGATTTACCACTAATCTAGGCTAACTCTCACTTTGAGAGGATTTACAATATGGTCCTAAATTGACAGAAGGAAGATTGAGCAACATCAGCCCCAAAGCCATGTTATAACATGGCTCTATCCCAATGCTAAATTCCTGAAATGCAATTTTGATGCACCTTTTTCTCATAATCGTGACTTGGTAGGTATAGGCATTTGTGTGAGGGTGTGGTCTATGCAATGAATCATTGAAATGGGAATGTGGTCTTTGAGCTTGATCTTGACTCGTTTCACAATCCTCAAACAGATAGATCGGAATTCTGTTGTATCATTCAGTTATGTCGTACTTTATTTCATAATTTCCAAAACTCCATGGTTGAATTCTCTTGGGGGAAAGCAAATAGAGACATGGCTTGTCCTCAAGTTTTTCATCATATTCCAACCTCATTTGATAAAATACTAATCAAAGCACAAAGTATGCTACGATTAAGGTAGAAAATAATACATCAAAAACCAGTCTAATGTACTGCATAAATACACAAGCAAAGCAATAATCCAATTTATGTTAGCCATCAACACAAACGCTTAATGCGCCAATATCAGCGATCTCCCTTCATTTAATTGGCATCAAGTCACACAATTTCGAACAATTCGCAAAATAGAAAATATGCTGCATGAAAGAAAGTCAGAAACTAATAACCATAACAATTGCTGCAGCATTAGTATATAAAATAGAGGTAATTCAATTCAATAAAACTAAAATAACATTAATACAATGGAAATAGATACCAGTGCAGTATGCAAATAAAAAGAGATTGAAGCATAGAAAAATTACAAATGTGTTTATTTCTCCAATACTTGATATTATTCAATAAATAACTTAATAACTTTCCTCTTCGACTTGTCAAAAAAAAAAAAACATTCCTCTTCGTCAAAATCATAAATCTAATAACATTGTTCATCAATCTCTTGGTTAAATACTTAGAAATTTGAGTACACAAACAATTAACTATTCATTATTCCAAAAGAAAGAAGGTTTTTCTTATAAGTTATAATTTGCAACCTTCGTTGCTCTCCATTAAGCCAAACTTCTTCAATCCTTTCGGTACTTAAATCAAAACATGCTAACTCCATATCTTCTTTTATGTAGAAGATAATGCTCTTTATTCCTACTGCGATAGGACGGATAATACCAGGTAAAGGTCCAACAACAAAAAGTTTTGTCCACGATTCTTTAACACCAAGTTCACCCAAAACCCATATGTGAATACAAGAAGTCATGAGGACAGTACAAATGAAAGCAACATAACCATTTAATACCACCAATTTTGTCTCCAACTTCCTGCGATTGAAATCATAGATAGAGTATACTCCCTCTAAGGATGTCTCTTTACTAAAGTCAAATGAAGGTAGGTTTGTTACAAAAAATATCTCATTGATAAAGTCAAACGACCCCATATCATTATCTAGGCCCAACCAATGGCAAAATTCATTCAAATTAACCTGACAACGCTCATCCCAAGAATGCATAACATCATCGTTGAGTTTCCTCCAAGAGTTACTTCTGAGGCTGTATATCTCCCAATAATTAGGGTCATACATATTTATTGGCACACCATCCCAAAAATCATCATTATCATCAATCTCTAAGTCCATCTCCCAGAAAGGGCTATTCTTCTCTGGCAAAATTACCCAAGCACCTTCGAAAAATATGTGACAATTAACAATTCGAATAATCTTATAATCATCCCTAACACGATCGTAACCAAATGAAAAAGGTTGAGTATTAAACTCAATGTTCTCGTATGGTCGATGGCTACAAGGAACGGTCTTAAATTCCCTGGTGGCTGGATTCCACAATACAATGGTCATGGGGTCAAGAAAACCTTGAGAGAGACAAAGAATGCCATTAACACTAGCTGAACACCAATTGCGAATAAATGGACAACCCTCTCGTTGAAAATGAAGAGGAGGTGGCAACTCTAATCTGACTCTATTCTCAAAACTCTCACCGGAAAATGTGTACAGAGAGTCGTGATTTAGGAGAAGATTTGTGTTGTCGTCTTCCTCATTATGTTTGGATATGAAATTAGTGCGAAACATGTTCATGAAATGAGAGTTTTGAAATAAAAGAGACCATGATTTCTTAGCATAGGTGAATCGTGTGAGAGATTTAAGAGGCAATTTGGAGAGTATAGAGAGAGCAATGTCGTCGTGTATATGCGAGGGAGTACTAACCTTCTTCATATCAGTTGCAGCAGCCATGGATTGAAACTGAAAGAGAGAAAAGCACTGAAGTGAGATATATTTGCTCTGCTTGTTGGGTTGAGTCAAAGTTGCAAACTGTGGAATATATTTTCAATATTTTTCATTTTTGGTATGTTTTCTCCGACAAAATTAATCAGCTTTCATTACCATTTAATTACCAATTAAATGTTTTAATTCTGGTACAAAGTCAATATAATAGATTTATGATTATTCAACGATCAAGCTATCAATTACATAATTATGGATAAAGATTCTCTCCCGAAATTTTCTCCTGTGGGACAATCTACTACATTAAAGCCTATCCCTTTTTCATATTTCCTCATGACTCTCCCCTGAAATAGGAAATATACTCATGCCTTTTATTTTAGACGGCTTGATATGACGAAATTCAGTTATCACAGCCTGTAGGGATCATTTTTCAGTCACTTTACAAACTCTCAGGTAGAGTTTAATCGGAGACAAACAAATGTGTTAGTTATGGTTTAGCAATGCGAGGCCACTTTATCGGATAACCTCAATATTTATTTTGAAATACCCTGTTGTATTGATAAGCTTCATATTAATGAACGATATTCTTTCTTTAAAAAAAATGATAAATTATGGGTGCGAACCTGGTTCCATCCTAGCAGTCTAGTCCAAAACGTTTTCTTGGGACTGCAGCAACAACAACAACAAAGAATGACAAAGGATACAAGAGCTATTGTCCAATTTATTTTTGAGCTAGAAACTATGCATCACTTTAGCAAATATTGTTCTTTTATGAACAATGTAATAAAGGAACAATCAAAATCATTATTTTGTTTTAACAAAATATCCTTACAACTTTCCAAACACAATGATGCATCCTTGCTTCCTAACTGCAATCGGCAAAAACTTAATCATTGTCTTTACAAGATGTTTGGGAACACGACTCTTAGCGCTTAGATCGTTTTTACCCTCCTCTTTTAGAAGACATTAAATATTGGAACAAATATTACATGTCCTAACTTGGTGAACTCATATTGAAGATCTTTGAGTGTGGAATGATACTAATGGTACTTACTCTGCGGCTTTGGTGTAAGCTTGGTTGCTTTAGAGAAATAGAGGTCACTACAACGCTCTAGACTCGAAGTAGGTTTAGAAGTGTAGTACTTCTACAAAACCTTAATTATTTTTATCTGGTTGATCACTCATAATGTTCATCCGACTAACAAGTTGAGATTTATTAAAAGCTTAGGAGCCTCGGCGAAGTGTCCACTTTGTTTAGGTAATGTTGAATCTACTCTACATTGTCTGCGTGACTTCCCTCATGCTCATGAAGTCTGGGAGCACATTGGTATTTCCAATTCTCCCCGTTTTTTTTTTGCTGAGACAAGTGCCATTGCTTGGATCAAAACTCAATTACCAAGAAATAGTTAATGCTTGTTCCTTTCCGGTCTTTGGTGGATTTGGTGTTGGAGGAACAATAGTATTTTTGGCGATGCAGTTTGGGAGATTCAGACCGTTATCAATAAGATTAGGTTCACTACAGATGATTTTTAGCCACTACCTAAATCATAGGAAGGCGTTTGATTCATTCGGTCAACCGGTGATACGTTGGAACCCCCCCTCTCCACTTTTTTGTATTAAAATCAATGTCGACGACAACTGTAATCCTTCGACGTCTTTAATGGGAACATGTGGTAATAATGATACCACATGTTGGGAGGCCGGCTTCAATTTTGAGAGCCATGGTGACGAAGAGAGATTGGAGGGTTCATTTCAATCATGTTCTTCGAGAAGCAAATGTGTGTTCATTTTCTGGCAAAATATTGTGAACAACTAACTGTTCAGGGTGGAAGAGGTGGGAGGTTGCGCCTTCCTTGATGGGTGCTCTGATACTCAACGGTTCTATTAATGAAAGACTTTTAATACAACTTCCTTTTTGAAAAAAAAAAAGAAGGGAATAAACCTTGCTCAAGTTTTTTTTTTTTTTTGCTTGATAAAGATAGACTTGACGACTAAGACTTGCCTTAATTAGTGTACGCCATTTACATATCCTTTAGTAGACATGGCAACAATACCCGTCCCCATGGGTACCCGCCCAAACCCACCCCGATTTGACGGGTTTTCCTCGCTTTGACTGGGTTTGGGTATGGGTTTGGGTTTTCCCCGATTTTAAAACACGGGTATGGGACGGGTAACGGGGTTATATGTACCCACCCCGAACCCATACCCATACCCGTCCCAAATGTAAAAAATTATTTTTTTACCCCTTTTTATATAAATAGAAACATAATCCTAGATCATGTTATGTTATTTGGTTTAATAATTCCCATGATATAAAAATTGCCTTTGATTTTTAAAGGAGCAATCAAATCATTATGTTAAGGAAATGTTAAAGGGAACATAATGCTTTACAAAATTGCCAATGGGGTTGGAAAAAAAAAACTTTTTTTTATTAAAAAATAATTCACTGCGGGTACGGGGATGGGGATGGGATCCCCGAACCCGTCGGGGATGGGATCCCCGAACCCGTCGGGGACGGGGATGGGGTTCGATTTCTCATCCCCGTTGGGTATGGGTAGGGTAACGGATAAGTATATGAGAATAGGGTATGGGGATGGGGAAGGTAAAACCCGTCCCCACCCCGCCCCATTGCCATGCCTATCCTTTAGCCACATATATAACAAAATAATCTTAACTTATTGCGTAAAAAACAAAATCATTTAACTATTAAAAGAAAAATCTTATAATTATTGACGATCATAATACTCAAGACTTGCACGTATAGCTATGTGTCTCTGAAAAAGATTCCTTGACAATGAAAGCTTTGGAAGTTTTTCTCTTAATGCGAAAGCTTTGGAAGCTTGTTCTTTTATCTTGTCATCAACTGCATATTCATTATTCACTAAGGTTAATGCCATCATTGTTAGGTTTCACAAGGAAGCTTGGAAGATCACCCATTTTAGACTAACAATATAAGTGAGAGAAACATGGTACTTTACCTATGGGTTTATGGATTCTTTCATTAATGAAGTGTTCAACCTCATTTTTTTTTAAACAATACGAGATTTTTAATTCACACTTACTACACAACGATCATAACTTACAAACTATATATATAATGTATGGTGACACAAAATATTTAGTTCCTCCTTAAAAAAAAAAAACATATTACCAACCATTATAGTGATACAAATATATGAACATGTAGCTAGTACTCTAACTGACAAGTTTTCCATAAACAAAATCACAACTTTCACCAATGAATCAATTAAACGTTTTATAACACACTTCGGATTAAATTTAATTTCAAGTTTTTTTTTTTTTTTTTGAAAGAAAAATTTAATTTCAAGTTAACTTCCACTCCTTAATTTAATTTCAAACTGAATTTCAAAGGTAGGTATAACCACATAATTGATCGAACAAGATGTTAATTTTTTTTTCTTATTTCATATTTTACTTGACATTTAAAGGTTTTCATAAAAAAAAATTAACTTTATGACATGATTACCTCACAAAGAGGTGACCTACGGGCCAAAAGCTACCTCACTTAATAGTATAAGACTTCGTTGTTATGTTTATGAATAATTATCAAACTTATAGCCAAAACTTGAGAAGAAAAAAAAACAACTTTCGTAATGTTGTTGATATAAAACATATAGTTCCAATGTTCATATATGGTATTTACATAATTATATAACTATTACAAGTATCAAGAGAGGCAGAAAGTAAGAGGGTGATGATCAATGACTATAGAAATCGAAGATTAATTGTTCCTCCTCTAACAAGAAGCAAATTCCTATAAATTACACAAAACAAAGAACAACAATTCTAGGTATGATTATATGAAGGTGTAATCTTGATAACAAGGCCAGGGAAGACATCATCAGGCTCATGAATATGAGGATTATTCTCAACAATAAAAGGATCATTACACTTATCACTAATTGTGTTAAGTGTCTCACCTTCACCAACCACATAGATTTCGTCGCATGGTTTGCACAAAAGATGGTTACTCTCTATGATGTTGTGATATTCTTGATCATTTTGAACCATAGAGCTATCTCTGTAAATGGTTAGAAGTATGAGGGCTACAAGAACAATAGCACAATACCATGAAGTTGCATCAGCTATGGCTTTTGAACTTAAGTTTCGTCCCTTTCTTGAGTTGAAAGAAACCATGATGATCAAGATAAAAGTGAGAAAGATTGATGAGAGAAAAGAATGGTTTGGAAAGTGATTATTATAAAGAAAAAGTAAAGATGGAGCATGATGTGTGTGTGAGGGTTAGTTTTGGCGGTTACTAAGAAAAGGGAGTTGAGGTGTGGAGAAAAATGGGGGAAGACGGTGTTTACTCAATCTATCACATTCTTTTTTAGAATAAACTAACTTTTTTTTTTTTTACAAAAGCTAAACTAACATTCTTAGTTCTTATCTTTATGCTCTAATAAATTTTGTTTTTTACATACAATGTTTGTAACAAAATTTGGACCTGTAACGTCTAGCAAACCGCTACAAATTCCTATCCACCAACCCAATTCTGATGGATTATAATTTTTTTTGGTACATTGACAAGTGGAGGAGTCGGGATTTGAACCCCAATATGTCTGACCTAAAATTTTAATATTTTTGTCAGGTGAGCTAGAATTTGTAAACTGTTTTAATATTTTATTCTCGCCAGTAAAAATTCAATCGTCTTGTTAGTCTTGTTCACTCCATAGATGTTTTAAGATATATACAAGACTCAGGGTTTTAGACCTGCTATAAAACTAATCTTATATGTAGTTAATAGAGGGACATCTGAATTTTGGAATATCATTCAAATGGGTAACTTTGTAACCAAAATTGATATTGCAAATTCTCCTAATATATATTATGAGAGCAATCATATTGGTACCATATTGGCGGTCGATCCATTCGTCGAAATTAAACCCTATTTGTTCTTTGCATATATTTATTTTTCATATTTTTCGTAATCTGGTTTCGCGTCCATACACGGGTTTGTTAGGTTGCGTCCATGATTTAATGAATTTTTGTTAAGATAAATTAAGACTGGTCCATGTGGTCTGATTTAGCACGATGTATCTCAGTTTAAATTGTACATGGGTAAGGTCTGATGCCCCCGAACTGTGTATCTCTTTATTTTTTTAATATATTTTTCCTTTTGATTAAAAAAATATGTATGTAGATAGAATTACAAAATTAACATAAAAAAATAAAAATCACAATGATGGGCATCTTGAAAATTCAATGGTGGCTTTGGACTGGTTGAGAGAGGATTCCTGACTTAATGATCACTCCATCCAAGGGATATATTATTATAAAGAATTGGGTTGTAGATGGTGGGCTCTTGAGAAAGCTTATTGAGGTCGGTCATGTTTTATGCGTTTGTGTTTGGCTCACCCATCTGAAGGAGAAACTTGGAAAATCTTAGTTGAGAATTTTGAGCAGCACGTATCATTTGTCACAAGGAATGTTTTTACTTGCATAAGAGCATTGTTATTTATCTAGAGTTTTTATCAATAATTGATCAAGAAAAGGTCTCAATCAATTAAATTTATTATTTGCCAGAAATCAAGGGAGATAATGGTGTGTAATTAAGGAAAGGTGTTAGCAAATGCACTGTTTTGAAATTTTCTTGATAGACAAAGTATCTATCTTTTCCCGTTGCATAAATAGACAAAGTATGCTCTTATTATGTCACAAGATATGAGTAAAATGAAATAAAATATCTTCTTAAAAAATTACGAGTTTCTGTACCAAATAAAAAATTAAGAGTTTAATGGGAGTTTTGTTCAATCATATTTTTCAACATTCAGAATGGCTCTAAAACAATCATGCTATTACAAAAATGAAAGGCTCTCTAACTTTAAACTTTGTTTTACAACAAACAATATATAAATTTCAAAATGCATTTACAGTTAGTGGAAATGATTCTTCAAAATATATCTACAATAAGGGATTTAATATTTCCTCTAAAAAAAATAAGGAATTTAATATTGGTAATATTTTAGAGGCATTGGAAATTTGCAATTGAATGTGATATCACTCAAACAACTGCTTTGAGCAAACAGGAAAAACGCTCTGGATTTCCACAATTATTATTTGTTAAAAATTGAAGTTATTTTTTAAGGGTTGTTAAGAATTGAAGTTAATAAACTAGAAACAATGTTAAATATAGATAGATATTGTGTGAAGTTTGTTAAGTGTATCCTACACCTACTGTAATCAACCTTTTCTTATTCATTCAATTCTAAAATTCATCTTTTTCTTAGTTTATTTTTCTATTTGTTGAGCTCTACCATGCTTCTCAACAAACAATGCACAGATAACATTTACCATGATTTAAATTGCAGTTATTAATTGCTCCGAGGCGCATTGCAGCATGAAATAATTTTATATTTTCATAATCTATATGAAGTTGCACGACCGTGCTACATTTACCCACTATATTAGAGACGTAGAGTCCCAGTTTCCTTTGTAAATATTGATTGTGAGATGCTTGAAAAACACAGTTGAGAAACTGTTAAAGTAAGATTTGTTTATAGATCTTAAGCAAATTGAAATTTGGGGTGTGAAATTGTCTATTGTAGTTTCTGATGTGGTTACAATGTAGACGTACACGTGATTTAAGATCATATCGCAATTGTGGTGAAATATCATTGAGGAGGCTACCACAACAACAATATTATGGCCACAATTGCAAATGTAAACTACAATTTTACACAATGATCACATTCACTATATTTATTGAAGCATATGAGAGAATAACATTGGTTAGAAAGAAGGTGAACTTACACTAACAACATGTCAAAGAAAAATGGAATTGAATGAAATGATCTATTTAATGTATACAATCTTTTTAGAATCAGTTGGATATGTTGTGTTAGCCTTAAAATCATAAGATCATGATTTTCAAGCATTCTTGTTTTTTTACGCATAAGAGTTGAAGTCTTGCGCCCAAAACTTGGCGCTCAAGGGAAGTTGATTTGTGTCTAGGCATAACCTTTGGTGCATAAAATTCGATTTTCTTTTTTTGGAGTCTTGAGGTATCAGAAGAGTTGACTCTAGGGAAACTCCAAATGTTGGTGTCTTTTGGGAAACAAAAATCAAAGGCAAGGAGAGGGAACTCAGAGAGAGAAGTTAATAACTCTTGTTTGAATGATTCTTGTGAAATTCTTGGGTGAGAGCGAACACCATCGAAGAAGAAACTAATAAGGGGTTTTGGATTGACGGATTTGTGGTGGATATCTAGGGTTGGGAAACACATTGTATAATGATTATTATCTTAGAGTCGGTTAAGAGAGGAAAGGAGAGAAATTGAGGATAATTTTTTGGACACTTTTGTAACTCTCTTGTTAATGAGCAGAGATTGAGAAAATAATAGAAATTCATGGTTTGATCACCTTGAAGATAATTTCTTGTAACTCTCTATTATCTCTTGTAAAGACTCATTGATATAATTGATTGAAGAGTGGCACTAGGTCAATTTAGATTGGACGGAGTAACCAAATTCTTGATGTGTTTTTTTATTTTCCTTTATCTTATTAGTTTTTTTTTTTATAATTATTGTGGATCTCTATAAACATACTATTTTTTCTTGAACTGTATTGTTGTTGGTTGCTATTTTCTCCGCATCTACGTTCTTTTTTATTTTGAGCAAGAGTTGAGAAGCACATCAAAGGAATAATCAAAATCCTTCAAAGATCAAAACAAAATAATATTATCTATTCTTCATATTAAAGATCATATTGAAACTATGAAGATCAGTTTCAAGTTCTATGTTCCAAATTTGAAGATCATGTTAGACTTCAGATTGAGAAATTCAGAAAACACCAAAAAAATATCAATGAAACCAACTTCATCTAGGAGTTAGAAGACTAGATTGATCAACAAAAGATAAAATCAAAGAAGAGTTAAACTCTCACTATTGGAAGTAGCTTGGTCATCACCAAGGCAATGTATCACGCAAAGGACAAACAATGTATAGTAGTGGCATCTTTGAAGTGTATACATTTCACACAACCCAAGTATTCTCAAACAATGTATATTTTTCAATAATTTGTTTGGTGATTATATTGTTCAATCATTCATCAAATAATTGACATCTCGTTGTATGAATAATTTATTATTTTTGACATTTGGCTATATGAATATTTTTTTAATTCAAATTTGATAAGACCAATTATATATGTATAATGTATAAAGTATAATTGCCTATTTTGGATCACATATAATGTATAGTAGTGGCATGAAACCCTCTAGCCCCCACCCCCACATGTAAGTCCAAAATAATACTTAAAATTTAAGTCATTAAAATTGTTCAATTAGTGGTTTGCAATGTTTTTTTTTTTTTTTTTGCAGCACTGTGGTTTGCAATGTTGTAGGTCCAAATATAATACAAACTTTGTGTGCACAAAATAAATAGATAAGAAGTAAGAATGTTAGTTTAGCTTAACAAAGAATGTGATTTATAAATAATAAATAAATAAAAGAATGTTATTGATTCACGTAACCGTCAAAAACTGCTCACTCACACACATCGTGCCCCATCTTTTCTTTTTCTTTATAACTTTCCAAAGCACTCTCTTTTTCTCATATCATTCACATTATCTCTCTTTGGTTTCTTGATCATATTATGGCTATTTTCAACTCAAGAAAGGGAGCAATTTCAAGTTCAAAAGCCCTAGCTGATGCAGCTTCATGGTATTGTGCTATTGTTCTTGCAGCACTTATACTTCTAAGCATACTAAGAGATAGCTCTATGATTCCAAATGATCATGATCACAACATCATAGAAAGCAACCATTTCTTGTCCTCGAAACCATGCGACGAAATCTATGTGGTTAGTGAAGGTGAGACACTAAACACAATTAGTGATAAGTGTAATGATCCTTTTATTGTTGAGAATAATCCTCATATTCATGACCCTGATGATGTCTTCCCTGGCCTTGTTATCAAGATTACAACAAATTCACATCATACCTAGCTAGAATTTATTATTGTTCTATGTTTTGTGTAATTTCTACATATTATTGTTACAAAAGAAACATTTTATCTTCAATTTCTAGTCATTGATCATCCATCATCCTTTTACTTTCTACCTTTAAAGATTCTTGTAATAGTTGTAGAATTATGTAAATACATATGAGAATATTTGAACTATATGTTTTATATCAACAAAATTATTTGTGGAACTAATTTCAATCCAAAATATCAACTATAATGAATAGAGATAGACGTGCAAGTCTTGAATATGATCGTCAATATACACAATATTTTTCTTTATAGCTAATTGAGTTTGTTTTTTCCGCAATAAGTTATGCTTATTTTGTTATATATATGGATGAATGGTATGTAAGTGGCTTAAACTAATTAAAGTAAATCTTAGTCGTCAAGTATATCTTTATAAATGAACTTAATCTAATTTTATTTATCATTACTAAGATAATAAGAATTGCTCCAAGTGGGCATAATGTTACTACTACTAGAATTAACTCCACCAATATCTCAGCAACTTATATAGCCAATTCAACTGGAACCTCATAATGCTTCACTCCCAAGTAACCTCTGCCATTTGAGTTCCAATTATGTATAAGGATGCAAATTAAGTACCTTCTTCTAGGCCTAGCCACTGCATAATAATGCTGACAAGCTACTAAATTCAGAATTAAATTAGAGCCCAAGCGCACTCTAAACACCTCCAACAAACTCAAGAATTGAAACCCAACACAGGGAAGCAATCAAAACAAGGCAATAGGATACCCGCCAAGTCTGATAGAGACAACACGCCTCTACAACAGAAAGAGCTCAAAAACAAGCCTCAACCGAACCAAAGGCCACAAACGACAAGAAAACAGACCGCACAAATATACAGCAGTAAATTCAATAGAGAAAACAAGAAAATATTTTTCACAAAATACTCATTTCTAAAAAATCAAAAGTATAAAAAAATGAACATAAAAACATCATCAACTTCAATAATAAACATGACTGTTTGACCTACTAAAATCATTAGGAAGAAAGACATTATTATGCAATGTTTGGGTGAATAGCAGGAATGAAGAAGACCAAGATATGAAAAACTAATTACAACTGAAGATCTAGAAAACATAAAAAAAACGATTAGAATGTAACTTTAGGAAGCTATAACAGTGTGACCGCCACGATGCCTATGGCCAACAACCGCCTGAAAAAGTTCGAGATATCGACTCCTATAGTACTCAAGGGAAAAGCATAGTTGTCTAATTGCCTCCCTCTTCTCCTCAGCCCTATCTGAGATCACACCATTCTGTCTAGTTACCTCTTTTTCAAGTTCTCCCACTCTCAGCTGCAACTCATTTTCATGATTCAGTGCAGTTTTATAGTCGACCATCAGCTCCTTCAGTCTTACTTTTAGCTCCCGAATATAACTCTTCATATCTGATATTTGATCGTCGTGGGAGCATATCTCAGCCAGAATCCTATCAATCTTAGCATTGCCTTCATCTCTTTCAGTCATTAGCTTGCCGAGTTCCTTATTTGCAGCTTCTACATCATGTTTTCTCCGACCAAGTTCTTCCTTCAATGAACTGATTTCATTTTGCAAAACCATTTGTTGAGTAGCATTCAACTCTTCTTGTTTCATCTTTTCAGCTTCATATTCCCTTACTTTGTTTTCTAATTCACAGTTTCTCGACTCATAATCCTCCAATTTAGAGATCAATTGTATTTTGATTTCAGACATCCTGTGAAACCATTTGTTGATTAGCTCGTCTTTCTCCAAAGAGGACTTAGCTTGCGAATCAAGCATAGAGTTCAATTTTTGCACCCAAAGCTCATGGTTTGATTTAACATCCTCGTACACTGTGACCATATCTTCTAGAATTTTAATTTCATTCCTCCTCGAAACTACCTGACATTCTGATTTAGCCAGATTTTCTTGTGCCTCTTTAAGCTGATCTTTCGATATCTTGAGTTGTTCCTTTGCTACCTCAAGCTGTTCCATCAAATTCGTAATCTTGTAGACACAATCCGGAACATGAGTATTCAATTCAGCATTTTTCTTTTGCAGCTCCTCCTCTTTCAAATTCAACTCGTCTCGCGCATTACCAAGCTCATTCTCACTTTTCTCAACTCGAATCTTCAATTTGAAAATCTCTTCTTCTGAAAGCTCTTTTAGCTTACGCACCTCTTCCTCTTTCAGCTTCAATTCTTCACGCACATTATCAAGCTCATCTTCACTATTCTCAATTTGAACCTTCAACTTTATAGTTTCTTGTTTTGAAAGTTGAAATTTATAATTGGAAACTCTCAGCTCTTCCTCCTTTTCATTAAACTTCTTGAGCAACTCATCATAAGTTCCGTTGTCCATCTCCCACGAGTCATCTGTATTTTCCACTCCAACAAACTGGTTTTCTTGTTCTACATCAAGATGATTCTCTTCCAGACTAATACCTTCATGCATGTCATGGCAATTGATTACCGACAAAATATCAGTTTCAGGTTCGGAATCCCATGTCGATAATTGTGATTCATAACCCTCTTTCAGTGAAGCCACAGAGATGTTATCAATATCAGAGCTAAGAGGCAAGTCCATATCAAAAGGTTGAATGTCAGATTTCACAGATGCAGTCTCTACATCACAGCTTAAATCAGAATTGCTAGATCCCTCCATCTGAGATTCTGAAAATGAACTCTATGATAAGAACTCTACAATCAAAAGAACCAAGCACTCTATGATAAGAACTCTACAATCAAAAGAACCAAGCACATGAAGAAAAAAAATAATGTTGAATGAAAACACGTCTACAAAACATACAAAAAAAAACTGCAGCATGAGATGTTTTAACTATAATAACAGGTTTTTTTTTTGTTACTAATAATGGCCTATATATTAGTTTGTTATGTTGATGTTTTTGTTTGTATAATTACGATAGGGTTAGGATGCAACTAGTTATACCTACAAATAAAGAGTCTGTCAAGCTCATCGTTATACAGTGAAAGTTCATAATATATTCTGCACAACACTTGCTGCTTTCTCTCGATTCATATTCCCTGGGATATGATGAATATCTAAGATTGTATCATAAAGCAAAAAACGATCTAAACTAATAAGGTATCATCGTGAAACAAAAGCACGTTCGAAACTCAGTTATTTAAGTTCAAGCAAAATAATTTACTTATGAAAATCATATACGGATTTGGACATGACACTGAAATGTTGACTATTAATATACGTCGATATTGTGTCGATGTCGAATACAAAGACCAGTCATCCCTTCAAAAGTGTCAACGTTAATAAAAAAACAAAGACGAAGAAGAAAACATAAAAAGGTAAAGAGAATAAATCACTGACCTGAATTGAATTATGAGCTGACCTAAAAGAAGAATGAAATGAAAAGCCAAGAATTATTATCATCATCTTTTATAATGGGAAGCGTGATTGAAGGGTTAGCTGATAAGACTTATGATGATGATAAGGCTTCCTATCACCAAGATTATGGGGGTTTGTTATTGAGTATATCCTGTCTGCCTTTTTTTTTTTTTTTTTTTTTTAAATTGTGTAGTAATTCAAAATTCGACTGTTAGGCTGAATGAAGATTGTTCTGCTTAAGGGTGTTCGCGGTGCGGTTTGGTTCGATTTTGAGGGTAAAAGTCACCCGAACCAAAAGATAAAAAAGCTTGCGGTTTGGTTTGGTTCGGTTTACTTTAAAAATAAAATCCTAATCAAACCAATGTGGTTTGGGTTGGATCGGTTTCTGCGGTTTTTTTAGACGATACATTTTTTTGTTTCCAACATTAAAATCAAGTTAAAAAACTTAAACATAACATATTTTCTGCAATGTTTTAAATTTCATCAAATATTACAATTTCATTTTCATTTTACAATGTTTCTAACAACACTAGATCGTCTACCCGTGCTGCCGCACGGGTCATAATTAGCTAAGAACAAAACTTGTTTATTATGGGTTGCGAAATGACCGCTATGAAACGTATTTGACCGTTGCGAAATAACTTAATGTTAATAATTAATTTAATGTGGTACATGTTACATAAGTTCGAATGGGTATGAAACTAATATAAAACCGGATCCATCAATTGGTACAATATAATATACTCCAGTCTGATCACCTTCGATTAGTGGCAAGGCATTGCAACATCAAAATTATTCTTATAAAACCAATATTGACGTCCTAAAGAGCTAAGTGATCGAACACCACACCTGGAAGCATTAATAAATAAACAAATAATTTAGTTATTAGTGTTAAACTGGCATCCATACATGCAAACTTAGTAAATCTTTCCAATTATTCATCGCATTGTCACATACCAAAGCTTGTTACCAAAAACAAAGTCTGCATAATTTAGAGCAGCAGCCGTAAAGCCTAAGCAGCAACAATTCCTTGAACAAAAGTCTATATAACGTAAGGTTACCTGGGCAAGCATGTGTTATTAACATGGTTGTCCCAATAACCTTTGACATTGAAAACTTAACTTGGTTGTCTCAATGGCATACAATACCTTTTTCCTATAAACAAAACTTGAGCACCGTGTGCACACCTAATTAATTAACTTGGGGTAGTATAATAATTGAAAGTATACATTTAGAACCTGTTTATATTCCCAACAGGCATTCCACATCATTTATATATGATAAATTTTGGAGATGGTTAATAACCCATGTGTTAACTACTTTTAAGTAACCACCTTGCTTTATATTCATACTCCCTCCGTCCCTTAATGTAACCCCCCTTTGCATTTTTCACATTTCTTAAGAAAAGTTGTCAGTGTAATTAATGTGTCTGTTTTGTGTATTAATATTACCAAATTGTCCTTTGTTTGTATGTGTATTAAATTTGACTTTTCATATTTCAAGATAAGTTAGTAGTATTAATTAGGGGTATGTTTAGGAAAAAAGTAATAAATGCATCTAGTAATTTAAAAAGGGGGTTACATTTAGGGACAAAAATAAAATCAAATGGGTGGTTACATTAAGGGACGGAGGGAGTATATCATAAAAAATAGAAACAAAATGCAGTTATGTCTTGCTTTGCATTATTTTAATCTATATACACGTGAAATCCTAACATTAATAAAATTTGGATTCTTCTAGTTTACAATTTATTGACCACTTGAATAATATAGTGGTTTTTCCTTATGTACATACATTTTCAGCTGAAGTGTAAGTATTCAAATTAAGCACTTGCGCCATATGAAGTGTAACAGTTTAGTTGAGCAATATGATTACACAGTATTGTTCATAGAAATTGACATTATTCCAAAATGTACCAGACTGAATTTTGTATCAGATTAAAATAGGAAATAGTAAACCAGCAATTTAGTGTATAGAATAAAATTCTTTAAAGAGCACATTTTTATACACAAAGAGCAGGGCGGCACATAAATTTTTTAAAGGATCATTTTTATACAAAAAGAGCAGCACTGAATGAAAGAAGTTGATTATTATCAATGAAGCTAATTTATCAGAGTGACAGAACTATCGACCTTCCAATTGTTTCAAACCACATACATAAACAAAACGTTCATAGCAGATACATGATTAATCTGCTAATCAGTTTGCCAATTATGCTTGCGCCGAAACTATAATATCGTCGATTAGCTAATATGAAAATATAATGTAAACGTCAGCAGAAATTAATTGACTACCATCATAATAAGAAACATAATAATATTAGTTGAAGAGATAAACAAATTCTCAACAGCAGAATTCAAATGGTAGTTCACGGGCAGTGTTTTAATGCTTGGAGCATACAGATAACATCAATTGATAAAAAAGGCCAAATACTTAAAAACTAAACACCAAAAAAACATAAACATAAACTTAGTTCAGATTAATGATATACCTCTTCTGGTTTATCATTCAGAAGATTCACAACAGTGTTTCCCAAGATCAGCATCAGATTCCTTGCTCCAATCCTGCAATTTAATTAATACGATCTAGTTATTTACAAATGTTGAACTTCACAAACTGACAACACAAAGAACAAAACTAATTCGCACAACCTTTATTTTGTGTAGAGTCATGAACTTCTTAATTAAATCCTTATCATCAGTTGCACACTTGACCGAATAATTTCGCCAGTTGTGTGCCAAATTCCCATCAGTTAGCTCAACTTTAAAAAGCATTAGTTTCCGAACCAATGTATCCAGCTCCGGAGGATAAGTCACTGAATCCTTACTATGTAATATAAACAACACAAAGCTTGTTACAAATAGCACACATAAGTAGCTGAATAAAAAACCAACATTGTATTAGATAAAACAAAAATTGAGTGTATACATTACGTTTCCATGTGAATCAATCATGTCTTGGACGCTCTTTCCAGCATAGGTTGAAACATTACGATCGAACAAAATGAAACTTGCAGATCCTGTCATATCCATCACTTGTACATGAACTTTGTACCTGTTGGATCATCAAAGGAAAGTAAGAGACACGCACATAACATAGAGCATCCATCAAACTAAAATGAGCACGATGAAGACAGTCTGGACATTCACCTAGGAACTGCATTCCTGCTTTGGTTGCACCTAGGACAAAAGATCCTCCCAGCAATTAGTTTAATTCTTCCAGCACATTTGGTGCATACTTGGTGGTAGTACCAATTGCACTCAGATTCAATTCCGCAAATGGTCGCCATAACTATTCCAATGCATTGCTACATACACCACAATTTACACATTTCATTAAACCAATTTGCGCACCAAACCAAAAATTAAATGAACAAATATATTGTTAATATACTCAAGCTCCGTACATCAGTGGATTCAATCAAGTCTTCGATGGTCATCTTCTTTGATTTTAGCATATCATCCGCCAAAGGGACCACAATAGATCCTGTGACTTGACTGACACCCTGTGTCAGCTCCACATTTGTATCAGTCATCCTGTCACAAATAGCGGAACCGTTTCAGTTTTACAAAAATGACA
The DNA here is from genome assembly GCF_051527215.1 of Medicago sativa. Taxonomy (NCBI): domain Eukaryota; kingdom Viridiplantae; phylum Streptophyta; class Magnoliopsida; order Fabales; family Fabaceae; genus Medicago; species Medicago sativa. Next base: position 26,971,377 of record NC_140756.1, on the reverse strand, counting down.
TACATCAGTAATCTTTAATGCTTAATTAAATAAATAATTGATGTCATACTTTTTACGGTATTCCTTAACATGTGGGTAATCATCGTCCAAAATGAGTTTCGTTCCATAAAATGCATTAGAGATTCCCATCACCCCATAGTATTTTTTAGTTTGCCTAGTTGTATGGCAGCCACAACAGGAGATGTTGAATCGCGCACAGTCAAGTAAGCATCCATTCTCTCGGCATATGTATCCCACAAAGAACAGAGAATCTTAGTTCCCCTACATCATAGTTACATAAAAAAAAAGCCAAATTAAGAACAGTCGTAAAAAAAAGTGGATGTAATATAACCATTGGAACATGATAAAATTCACTTACTCAGTGTCCTCAAGAGTGATGTCAAGTAGCTTGCTCCTCTTTCCATTCACGTCTTTATCCTTCAAGGCGTCCTTTTCAACAACGTGCGCATCTATCAGATCTTGCACAGTTTTTCCAACACAATTCATCACATTTTTGTCAAACAATATGAAGCTTGTGGACCCAATATTGTCCATAAGACCCAAACACCATATTATAATATGCAGAGTTAGTGAATGAACCTATGCAAACACCATATTATATAAGGGATGTCGAGAACACAGACCCGAGGACAGCATTTCTACTTTGATTACATCTTCCAGCAATAACTTTGATTCTTCCGGGCTCCGGCACATTTGGTACATGCTTGAATGAACGGGAAGCGGAAGAGGCAACGGGACAGAGAGACCTAGAGAGGAGGCCGCAGGAGAAAATTCAACGCTGGCGGTGGCATACATAAAACAAATTTTTATTGTACACCAGTTAGTCAATGATTGTTAACAATTAAAATCAAGCACATAACTCAACGGACCTAACCTAACCACACAGATATTGCCTCTACTATTTAATCAATAAAAAAAATTAAACCAAAATAGAGTAGAAAGGTTAACCAATTGTGTAACCAACTTTGTTATATGGAGTTCAACAATTTAAAAACTAAAAATGATATATGGAGTATTATGAATTAGAAATGGGTTTTAAAACATTGAATGAAAAACCAAATTATAAGTGAAAGTTCACAGAGACAATATATCAAACAGCTTGTGGACAAAAGTAAGAAGCAAAAACTTATTCACAAAGAGGAATTTGTATTTACCTTTTGCTTGTTCTCATGAGAATTTTCCATTGTTGAAACAAAAAAAAAAAAACATGGAACGTGAACATATGAGAAATAGATTTGAGAAAGAAAAATATGAAAGCAAATCGTGAGAAGACAGTGAAAAATATGAAAGAAAAATATGAAAGCAATCGTGGGAAGGAAAGGTGAATTGGGAAATTGAGAAGCAAAAAAAATGACGGTAGAGAAAGATGAAGAATTTTTTTTTGAAGAAGAAGAAGAAGGGAAGGTGCAGTTCACGGTTTTTTTTAGTGGGAAATTGTATGTATGTTACCCACTTACCAATGCTTTCTTTTTCCAATGTTTGAAGACAGTGGAATGCTTCATTGGGAATACGGCCAATTTGAAATTCAAATTTGATGGAGCCATTTTGTTGAATTAAGCAACATAGATAGATTAATCCAAGGGCTGAAATGATTTGGAGCCAAAAAAGTAGGGTTAGGGGTTGGGAATTAGGGTAAGGAAAACAAACAGCACACGAACCAATTTATTGACACACAATTTTCTACTATTAATCCAAGTATCAATTTTTTTTTTTTTAAATTGTGTAGTAATTCAAAATTTGACTGTTAGGCTGAATGAAGATTGTTCTGCTTAAGGGTGTTCGCGGTGCGGTTTGGTTCGATTTTGAGGGTAAAAGTCACCCGAACCAAAAGATAAAAAAGCTTGCGGTTTGGTTTGGTTCGGTTTACTTTAAAAATAAAATCCTAATCAAACCAATGCGGTTTGGGTTGGATCGGTTTCTGCGGTTTTTTTAGACGATACATTTTTTTGTTTCCAACATTAAAATCAAGTTAAAAAACTTAAACATAACATATTTTCTGCAATGTTTTAAATTTCATCAAATATTACAATTTCATTTTCATTTTACAATGTTTCTAACAACATAAACCAAGTTATAAACATGGACAAAACATAATCCTATTTAGTAAGCAATGCAAAAGACTAAGATTTAATCTTTCTCTAAAATTTCAAATAGCACATAAATACATTTTTAAATAAAAAGTAAAGAAAAAATCTAACAAGAGAAAAAATATGTCATTTTATAAAGTTTCCATTGAGTTTCTATGAGTATCGGTTTAGGTGAGATATGTTTAATCAACATTTTTCTTATGTTGCGGTTTGGTTTGGTTCGGTTTGGTTTGTAAAATGAAAACCACAAACCAAACCAAACCATGCGGTTGAGCAAGAAAATGATTCGATTACATCCGAACCAAATGCGATTTTTTGCGGTTTTGGTTTGGATTGGTTCGGTTTGCGGTTTTTCTATTGGATTGGTTTGGTTTTGAACACCCCTTATTCTACTCAATAACCAAACTCGGCTTTTATATTTTTTTTTTTAGAAACTTTTATATTGATTTATTATAATTTATTTATGATAATATAATCTTTTAAACTCAAACTATATAACTCAAACTTTTTACGAACTCATAAACTATGGTTAGTGAACTTTTAGTAAACTAAAGGTATTAGAGAGTTTTGGAATATGACTCTCTAGAGAAGAATTGACTCATCATCATGATTTTTTATTTCTTAATTCTATTTATCTACATATATGGTGCTTTTAATGTATTTGATGGTTAAAATAAATTATTTTGATGACCGAGCAATTAAGTTAAAAAAGAAATAGAGACGAAGTCACAAAATTAATCACGCAGGAGATACCTTTGGAAGCCTAGGAGGAGTTACATTGTATGTACAAAAAAATAGATTAAAGCTTAAAGATAAGAAGTAAGAATGTTTGTTTAGCCTAAAATTAATGTGATTGATTGGATAAGGCCTACATTATCCTTTGATGAATTGAGGGTAATTTACGTCTAATATGGTAAGTATGATTCGATTCTGAAACGAATGAAATAGAAATCACATGTTGGATGAAGGTGATGAAGAAGTTTGAAGTTCTTGAATCATATAATTAAAAAAAGGGGTTAAAACAATTCCATATATGTAAATCCTTAGAGAAACCAATGTACATTGCATTGGCAGATCATTAAGATACCATTCATGCTCTTCTGGCTTGCCCGCGAGCTGTGTTGTATGAAGCAAATATGTGTGGGAGGATATAGAGCAAGCATTAAGTCTGAATTATAACATGGAAGTTGCGGTTTTTCTCTTGCTGCAGTGCCTCCATGCATCTCAATGTGCTCGTTTCACAGCCATCCTTTGAAGTTTATGCAAAAGAAGGAATATGAAATTATGGCAGCAAGTGGATGAAACAACGACTCAGGTGTTGGAGTGCACACCATGCATTTATTGGAGGATTGGAAAATGACGCAAGGAATGCAGACAAGTTACTGACACACAGATGTGCATCAACAGGCTGGACCGAGTAATGATATCAGCCATCGGTGGAAAAAAAAACCATCCCCATGTTGATTTAAATGTAATGTCGATGCCTCTTTCTCATCATCTCAGAATAAGGTTGGTATTGATATGTTCATTCGCGATGCCGACAGATGCGTTGTGCTTGAGAAGACCATCTGGCTTTCCCCATTGTGATCAGTGCAGACAGATGAAGCGATGGAACTTTATCAAGTGTTACAGCGGGCAGCTGACCTTCATTTCAATAACATGGATTTTACACTCGACTCGAATTTAGTGGTTGATGCTTTTCATGGAGGCAGCACCAATGTCACTGAGTTTCGTAGTATCATACAAAGTTGTGGTCAGTTGTTTCATAATTATTTTCAAAGCTCTATGGTTGAGTTTAGCCGGAGATAAGGTAAAGGAGTCGCTCATGCCTTAGTGAAAGTAAATCTTGAAGGTGAGAAAAACACAAGAAGGGGGGGTTGAATTGTGTTTTGAAAAATTCTTCGTTTCTCCTAAAAACTGAACACACTGATCAGAAGCTAAGTGAGACAGCTTCTGGAGTGATGATCAGAATCTAAATGCAGCGGAATAAAACAGAGAGAGAGAAGAAGAACAACACAAAGCAATTATACTGGTTCCTTCCACAATCCGGAAGTAGTCCAGTCCCCCTTGCACTTCCAAGGAGATTTCACTAAGAGTAATATCTGATTACAATTGCTCAAGCACACAAGCAAGAGACTTCCTTTGCTCCAGCGCACAAGCTAGAGACTTCCTTTGCTCAAGAACACAATCAAGAGACTTCCTGCTCAAGCACAACTGCAAGAGACTTCCTAACTAAACAAAATTACACAGAAAATTGTTTAAGATTGAACACTTGATATACAATCAGAGGTGCTCACAATATAAATCAGATACAGACTCAATGGACTTAAGAATTTCTAAGATATGACTTTGAGACACAGAAATTCTAAGTGAATGCAGAACAATTTCAGCAGAGGTTTGGCACTTGTAAAAAATGTTGTGAGTCTTTCGTTCAGCGTTCTTGCATTGCCAAAACTCTAAGTCTTCACTCCTTTATATAGAGGTGTGAAAGAGACGTTGTGAAATTGCCAGCACACCAAAGAGTCGTTGTTGAAGCTTGATCTTTCACCAATGATATTTTGCCTGATTTGGTTGTTGTCCTATGAAGAACAAATTTGAAATCCATTCCTTATCTAAAGGAACATCTATGCAGGCGAAGCCGTATTCTGAAGCTGTTTTCTTGTCTTGTAGCGTGGACACAAAACAGAGTAGTGGAGAAGGTGGTTGTACAGTTCGTACAAAGGTACAATGTCAACGCTTTCGTCCAAATTGCAAGCACATGCCTTCAAACACCTTTGAAATGACCGTTGCAAAGTTCCACTAATTTTCTGCTGTGTTTTCGAGTCCAATAGACAGCTTTTGCAGTGTAGATTCTTCAATCTTTGAATCTTCTGCAAATCCAGTTGATCTTCAGCTTCTGGTGAAATGACTTCTGATGAGGCAGCTTCTGCAGCTTCTGATGGTGCAGCTTCTGATGATGCAGCTTCTGATAATGTGGCTTCTGGACCTCTTGTCTTCAGGAGCACTATTTCTTCAGGAGCACGTTTTACTCTCTTCAGGAGCAGCTTGACTTCAGGAGCGCTTTCCACTTTCAGGAGCGTATTGCCTTCAGAATCGTCTAAGCTTCATTTTCATTTGCTCTTTATTTGCTCATTCAGAACCAATTAATGATGTAACTTTTTAACTATGGTCCTGTACACTTGAACAAATATTAGCTAGTCCAATTTACAATTTTTAATACCTTGTTATCATCAAAAATCTTTGAGGTTCATTGTTAAACACATTTTGTTCCAACAATCTCCCCCTTTTTGATGATGACAAACAATAGTATTTAAAATTGGTCAATTGTTGTTAATCTAATTAACGAGTTGACTTTGGCGTTTCTGAGGTTTGTAAGCTCAGAGTCTGAGGTTTGTAAGCTCTAACTCCCCCTGAGTCTGATAGTCTTTAAGGTGAGGTTTGTAAGCTCCCCCTATGTTCTATCCAGGTTAATTAAATTCATTTTTCGCACAATAATATCAGAGCAAAAAAAATTGAAAGAATTGACTTATAGATAAGAAGAATGGTTCAATTAATTTTATTTGAAATTTGATACTTCACCCTTTTTGATACACCCTTTTAAAGGTAAAACAAAAAGATAGAAATTTTTCAAAATTTTCAAATATTATTAATGGGGCTATGAGCCTTTAAATACTATCACATATACTCCCCCTTTTGTCATTAGCAAAATGACATAAACAAGAAGAAGAGATGAGAAAAACATAAGATTAAAGGTTCAGAGCATAATTCAAATTATCTTAAAGCATATTAACCATCTCCAAAGATTAAATAACAAGCATAGCAAGCATTATTATCAAAGCAAATAATAACACACAAGATATGAACAGTTACAGATTTTCAGAAGCAAGAAGAATTCAGAAGCTTATAATATCAGAAGCGAAAAGAACTAAATCAGAAGCAGAGATGATCAAAGAATATTAAAAGCCTAAAGAGAAAAAAAAAATAAGCTAAAAGTGTGCAACTATGGGTTTGGCTTATTTCTCTAAAATCTTCTTCAGAAGCTCTTGAACATCAGCATACTTCTTGTCCATATCTTTTCTGTAGTTGTCTTCTCTGATCTTGGCTTCTTGCATATCAGCTTCCAATTTTGATATTTTCAGCTTCTGCTCTAGTAGCTCTGTTTCAAGCCTGTCATTTTCTTCTTTGAGCACCTTGTTCTCCTGAGCTAGAGCCAGGTTAGGTGCATCAATCTTCTCCAGGATCTCAGAAGGAATAATCAGATGCAGCTCCTTAGGCAGGAATTCATCAGGTTCTTTGCCTCTGATACTGAGTGGATTCTTCACCCAAGTACCAAGAACTTCAACATCTCCAGTATTCTCTTCTATTCCATTCAACCAATCTTCCAGCTTCTGCTTGGCTTGCTCTTGAGCCTCAATGCAGGAATCATGCAAAGCTGAAATCAGGTTGACGACCCTTTCTTTTATCCTTCTCCATTGCTTCTGATAGCTAACTTGATGACCCAAGTCATTTCTTCCTGCTATCAGTCTGAGAACTTCAGAAGCAATATCTTCCCACACATCTTTTAGTACTTGAGAATCCAGGTAAATGGTGGGAGGTGAAGGTTGTTTAGAGGGTTTTGGAGGGGCTAAGTGTATAATGGGTAGGTTTGATGATGATTGGTCATTTGTAGTTAAGGATTGGCTAGTTGATGGTTGGTCAGGAGTGGGGTCAACTACCATATCAGAGGCATGATCATTTTGATCATCCTCAGAGTCTGTGTCCATATCACATACACCAGTATGATGGGTGATCTTGATAACTTGTACTGGTGAAGGAGTTATGGAAGCAGGGTTTGGCTCAGGAACAATGTGTTCAGGAGCAGTAGTTTCAGGTTCAGGTTCAGGAATGGGTTTAGCAACTGGTTGTTCAGAAACAATATGTTCAGGAACGGTCTTTTGAGGAGTGACTTGTTCAGGAACAGATGGTTCAGGAACAGTTGGGGGTGATGAAGTTATAGGGGGTGAAAAGGCTTTTTCTGGTGAAGGTTTTTGTTGAGGGGGGTCTTCTGAAACAACTTTATCAGAAGCAGCTGCTTCTGGAGTTGTCTCAGAGGCTTTCTCTGACGTTGACTCAACATTTTCTGGTACAATCATGTTGAGGGGTTGAATGTTAAGAGGTTGAGGGTTAAGACGAAAGATATTATTAATGACTCTATCTCTCTGCACAGCCAATTCAGTCAACTTCTCATTGATTATATGACCAACTGGTTCATAAATGCTTGACTGAGATGGCTTTGTGTTGGTATTGGTTGATGTTGACTGGCGTTTTACTGGTTTTCGAAAAAGTTGAGCTAAGGGTATATCATCATCAGAATTTGAAGATGATGATGAGGATTTTGAAGAAGGTGAAGGAGAGTCACTGGATATCTCATGTACTACTGGTTCTGAGTGTGTGAATATATTACCTGTTGTAGAAGGTTCTGAACAATCAGCTGACTTCATTTGATCGTCTTCAGCAATGCCAAAAATTTTAAGAAGTTGTGATGCTTCTGTCATTACCCTCTCTTGAAGTTCAGAAGCGATCTCCATAGCTTTTCCAATAGCTTCTGACACATTAGTAGGAGCTTCACCCTTCTCAGACACATGAGGAAAGTCCTTGGTCCTCCTTACTGCTGGCTTCCTCTTCTTCTTTGGTACTACAGGTTGATTACCAGTAATGCCAACATCCATGATCAACCTCGAATCCATGTCTTCAATAGCTTCTTCAATTGATGGTACAGATGAACCACCAATCTTGAGCTTGTCAGCAGCAACTCTTGCCTTCTTAATGGTCTTTTCAACCTCCAGATAATCTTCTGCAGTCATTTTTCTTTTAGATTTTCTGCCTTTTGCTAGAGGCACTGCACCACCAAACATTTCTTCAGGTACTTCATCCAACCTGATGATCTTGTTGGTTGTCTCATAGTGATCCTTGATGTACCTCATCTGCACTTCAATAGGATCCCGTTTGCAAATGGGTGGAAAATCTCTCATAAGATCAGACAACACATGGGATTCACTTAAATCAGTTTGAAGTTGGGTGACTTTACTGATTAGCTTCATATTTAAGAGAGTATGAGCATTAATGAACTTTCCAGTCTTAGTGTCAAGTAGCTGATTTGTGTAACCTTGAGATCTACTGAGACTGTCCAAGACACCTCCTTGATAGAATATCTCCGATAAGAGTCTTCCATAAGGAACCCAGGGTTTATCCAGTAGCTGACTCTGTTTCAGACACTCTATGAGGTACTTGAACATATATTTGGGCACGTTCACTTTTTCCTTTTTGATGAAGTGCTGGAGAAGGACCTTCTTAGCTAAATTTGGTTTCACACTGTCACCACATGGAAACAGGTTCTCATTCTGAATCTTCAGAAGCATCTTAGTTTCCATGCTCAATTCAGCATATTTCTTCTCCTTCTCAGAATTGTATATTACCAAATTAGCTTGCTTTTTCCAAATGCGTTTTTCAGCAGCATCTGAAAGATCAATTCCAGAATAGTATCCAGACGCTTCAACCTTAAGAACAGCTTCTATCTGCCATTGAGTAATTCTTACTGGAATACCGCAGATACTTGATCTGATTTCGTCTTCAACAAACGGCGCAAGACCCATTTCTTCTCTTGTCTTCCCTTCTAATTCAGGATACATTAACACCATCTGACTTTCCTCAGCTAGGGATGCCGCTCTGTTGTAAAATTTTGCTCTTACCCAGAAGTGTCTAACCAGAGCTTCATATGTTGGTCCATTCAACATTTTGAAGTAATGCATGAGTCCTTGCTCTTCATAGTAGCTTCTGATCCAACACTTATGAAAGGCCAGAGAATCAAAATCCACTGGATTCTCTATCTGAACTTGTAAATCCCATTCTTCCAATTTCATGCTTCTTCCTCTGTAGTCATATTCAGGGACCATTCGTGAAGTAGATACTGAACCTTCTCGTTGCGAACTTGATGATGCCATTGATGATGATTGAAGAAGATTTAGAGAATATAGGGTTCTAAGGTTTTTGCGCTTACTTCGCAAGAGGTTTGAGAGCAAAATGTGTTTGTTGTGAGTGAGTAGTGTGTGAATTGAAAAAGTGTTTAAGAGTAAAAACGTTTACAATTCAAAAGAGACAAACAAACATAACATTAATGACAAATTGGGGGCGCGTGAAAAGTACTTTCAAAGCTATTAAATCATCATTGCCCTTTTAGTTATACACCAACACATACAGGTCACGTAAGAAGTTCACAGAGTAACTACCAAGTTAGTGGGCCAGAAGTTACTTTTAAAAAGTAACTCCCAACGTTTCCACTAATTCAACTATTCAAAAGCAATAAATCCAGCTTCTGGACTTCAGATGCTGACGTCATCATTATCAGAAGCGAGTTTTCCTCAGAACCTCAATAAAGAGCTTCTGATGGACTACTGCTTCTGAACTAACTTCAGAACCTAAATTCCTATTCAGGAGCAAGCAAGCATTTAATCAGATACAAAGTGCATGTTCAAATTTTTCTTTATAAAATCAAATCTTTCAACAGTTAAAGGCTTAGTAAATATATCAGCCCATTGATTTTCAGTATCAATGAATTGTATATCTAAAATTCCTTTTTGAACATAATCTCTGATAAAATGGTGTTTGATTTCAATGTGCTTAGCTCTTGAATGCAAAATTGGATTTTTAGACAAACAAATAGCAGCAGTATTATCACAATAAATGGGAATATTGTTAGCAATTATCTGATAGTCTTCCAACTGATGTTTCATCCAAAGTAGTTGTGTACAACAACTTGCAGCTGAAATGTATTCTGCTTCTGCTGTAGACATAGCAATAGTTGTTTGTCTTTTGCTAGCCCAGGATATAAGATTATCACCCAGAAATTGACAATTGCCACTGGTTGACTTTCTTTCAATCCTATCACCAGCATAATCAGCATCACAGAATCCAATTAGCTTATAATCTAAGGATTTCCTATAAAGGAGTCCAAGATTAGTTGTTCCTTTCAAATACCTGAAGATTCTCTTGACAGCAGTCATATGAGATTCTCTAGGATCTGATTGGAATCTTGCACACAAGCATACACTGAATAAAATATCTGGCCTAGATGCAGTAAGGTATAACAAGGAACCAATCATACCTCTATACAGCTTCTGATCTACTTTAGCTCCTTCATCTTCTTTGCTTAAGGTGCACGTAGGGTGCATTGGAGTGTTCATCACTTTACAATCTTCAAGTTTGAACTTCTTCAGAAGCTCCTTTGTGTACTTTGATTGATGAACATAGACTCCATCTTTGCATTGATTGATTTGAATGCCAAGGAAGAACTTCAGCTCTCCCATCATGCTCATTTCAAATTCATCCTGCATCAACTTAGAGAATTCCTTGCAAAGAGATGCATTAGTAGAACCAAATATTATATCATCAACATATATTTGCACAACAAGAATATCTTTCCCAAGGGTCCTTCTGAAGAGTGTTATATCAACCTGTCCTCTTTTAAAATCATTCTTGATTAAGAAATTACTTAGTCTATCATACCAAGCTCTGGGAGCTTGTTTCAAGCCATATAGTGATTTCTTCAGTTTAAAAACATGGTCAGGATATTTAATATCCTCAAATCCAGGAGGTTGCATGACATACACTTCTTCTTCTATGACACCATTTAGAAATGCACTCTTGACATCCATCTGATATAATATTATGCCATGATTAACTGCATAGGAAAGAAGTAACCTGATTGCTTCCAATCTTGCAACTGGAGAAAATGTTTCAGTGTAATCAATGCCTTCTTGTTGACTATACCCTTGTGCAACAAGCCTGGCTTTGTTTCTTGTTACTTCACCTTGCTCATTCAGCTTGTTTCTGAATACCCATTTTGTTCCAATAATGTTCTTGTGCTGAGGTTTGGGTACCAGATCCCACACATCATTTCTTTGAAATTGATTCAACTCTTCTTGCATAGCTAGGATCCATCCATCATCTGAGAGTGCTTCATCAACTGTTGTAGGTTCAATCATTGAGATTAGTCCAATCATTGACTCTACTTGTCTGAAATGTGATCTTGTTCTTCTTGGACTATCTTTATTTCCAATGATTAGCTCCTCAGGATGTGAAGACTTATGTTTGAATATGTTTCTGGGAGGATCTGCTTGATGTGAGCCATCTTGTGCTTCATCAGAAGCAGTTTCATCTTGTGCTTCTGATGTGGGTTCAGCTTCTGGACTATCTTCAGATTCAGCTATCTGATCAGGTTCTGGAGTAACTTCAGGAACCTGTATCTCTACAAAACTTTCATCTTGCTTTGAAGTTTTATCTTCAAGCTCTTTGTCATCAAATCTGACGTGCATAGATTCTTCAACACAGAGTGTCTCTGAATTATACACTCTGTATGCCTTTGACCTTTCAGAGTAACCTAAAAAGATTCCTCTTTGGGCCTTGGCATCAAATTTCTTTAGGTAGAGCTTGTTGTTCAGAATGTAACATGTACATCCAAATTGATGAAAGTAAGAGATATTTGGTTTTCTTCCTTTAAAGAGTTCATATGCAGTTTTCTCCAAAATAGGTCTAATATAGATCCTGTTTTGAACATAACATGATGTATTCACTGCTTCTGCCCAAAAATGTTTAGCCAAATTGTTTTCATGGATCATGGTTCTGGCCATTTCTTGTAACGTTCTATTCTTTCTCTCTACAACCCCATTTTGTTGTGGAGTTCTAGGAGAAGAGAATTCATGGATGATTCCATGTTTTTCACAAAAAGCTTCAAATGGCTCATTTTCAAATTCTCCACCATGATCACTTCTGATTTTCAAAATTTTTGACTCTTTTTCAGTTTGAATTTGTGTGCAGAAGTTACTGAATACCTCATATGCATAATCCTTACTTTTCAGGAATTTCACCCAAGTCCATCTGCTGTAATCATCAACAATGACTAATCCATATTTACTTCCATATAAGGATGCAGTACTCACTGGTCCAAATAAATCAATATGGAGTAATTCTAAAGGTCTTGAGGTTGAAACAATGTCTTTGGTTTTAAAAGATGATTTCACAATTTTCCCTCTCTGACATGCACCACAGAGTGCATCTGAATGATAGTCAATGTCTGGTAGCCCTTTCACAAGTTGTAACTTACTAAGCTTAGAGATTAACCTCCAGTTAGCATGTCCCAACCTTCTGTGCCACATCCATTTCTTATCATTCACTGATAGTAGGCAAATCACGTTCTGATCAGCCAGTTCAGAAAAATTGATTTTATAGACATTGTCAACTCTCTTTCCCTTGAACACAATGGATTTGTCTTCCTTGTTGATTACTGTACAGTTGGGTTTTTCAAAAAGCACATCATAACCATTATCACAAAATTGACTAATGCTCAAAAGGTTATGTTCAAGACCATCTACCAACCATACATTATTAATTGAGGTAGAGGAATTACCAATAGTTCCTGTACCTATGATCTTGCCTGTCTGGTTTCCTCCAAACTTCACATTTCCTCCCTCTTTCATTGTTAGGCTGAGGAACATGGACTTGTCTCCTGTCATGTGTCTTGAGCAACCGCTGTCTAGGTACCATGATCTTTGCTTTGGCACTGCTCTTAGACATACCTGCATCATTGACATTTTTAGATTTAGGTACCCATTGTCCTATGGGTCCTGAAAGGTTAGTACTTAAGGCTTTACTCTTCACTTCTTGTACCTTGTGCTGTGAGTTGGGTTGCTTCTGATTAACCATCACCTTAGGTTTTGGTACTTCAGAAGCAGTAACTGTCTTCTTCTGAAACTTAGACTTCAGAACCCCAGATTTTGGTTTCACCAGACTCTGATGAATAGGTTCTGATCTTTTCAGGATCCTAACCTTTGAAGTCTTGGAATCAGATTTGATCATAGCCTTTGACTTAGAGTTCTTTGGCTTTGAAGTAATCTTAGCCTTAGAACTAGAAGCTTCAGGTTCTGATTGAACAACAATTTCCAACTCAGCCCCTTCTGGTACAAAGAAGGTTTTCAGACCTTCCTTGATGCATTCACAACAAGATTTTAGATTGGTTTTCTCAAGTTTCACTTCTGGAAAACCAATTCCTCTGCCATTGTTCTTGTAAATGCTATAAATCATAGAAGCTACTCTGCTTCTGTCAATGCCAGATATAATAAAATCTTCAAGAGCAATTTCATGGTTACTTAAAGATTTTTCATTACACTTTTCTTGTAGCTTCTGACATAAGAACCTGAGCTGATCTTCATATGTTTTACACATGAAGTCAAAGCCCCTAAGTCTTTGTTCAGAAGCTTTCAGATCCAATAGAGTTGATTTTTGCTGTTGTACCAAATCAGCATATTTTTCTTTTAAATCCTTCAACTCATTGGTTCTTACTTCAAAATGTGTAAGAAGTTCTTTAAGTGACTCAACAAGTTCATCTCTGGGAATTTTGGAATATACCTCGTTTTCATCTTCTGAGTCTGAATCTGATCCAGCTTCTGAAGTTGCTGTTGCTACCAACCCAACAGCTACCTTTGCATCTTCATCAGCTTCCTCTTTATCAGATCCAGATTCACTACCCAAATCATCCCAGGTTGCCATTAAACTCTGCTTAATCTGCTTCTTAAATTTGCTTGGTTTGAATGTAGACCTCTTGGACTTGTCCTTTGACTTTTCTCTTTGAAGATCAGGGCATTCAGCAATGAAGTGTCCCGACTTCTTACAGTTGAAGCATCCCTTCTGATCTTCTTTCCTTGAGCTTCTGGAGTTACCCCTTCTGGCGAGAAACTTTATGTTCTTCTTGGCCAGATATTGAAGTCTGTTTGAAAGCATGGTCATTTCAGCAGCATCTGGTTCAGAATCTGAACTTGACTGTTCTTCCTCTTCAGATTCAACCACTTTGAGAGCTTTTGATGACTTGCCTTTGGATGAAAGAGCTATTGATTTACTCTTCTTAGTATACTCATGTTCATTAAGACTTAACTCATGAACTTTGAGAGAACTAACAAGATCTTCGACACTTAAAGTGTTTAAATCTTTAGCTTCCTCAATGGCAGTCACCTTTGGTCTCCATCTGGCAGGTAAGCTTCTGAGTATCTTGCTTACATGATCAGAAGCAACATAGCTCTTCTTTAGAATCTGTAGCCCAGAAACTAAGGTTTGAAACCTTGAGTACATCTCCTCAATAGTTTCATCATCCTTCATCTTGAATAACTCATACTGATGTACAAGCAGGAGAGCCTTTGCTTCTTTGACCTTCTTGCTCCCTTCATAATTTGAACAGAGAGAAGCAAACATAGCTTTAGCAGTGGATTTGTCACTCATCTTCATGTATTCTGCTTTGGGTATGGCAGTGACAAGGGCTCCTCTGATAATATGATGCTTCTTGTAGAGTTTCCTCAGTTCTGGAGTATGTTTCTTTCTATCCACAGCAGCTCCTTCTTCATCAAGGACTAAATCACCAACACCATCTTCCAGAATATCCCATAATTCTTCATCTAGGCTCATTATGTAACTGTAAAAGTTGGTCTTCCACCAAGAGAATTCTTCAGCATCTCCATTGAATTTTGGAATCTTCCCAACACTGGATTTCTTACTATCACTATAATCATGTGAGACATTTTTATAGATAGTATCACTAGAACCAGTAGGAGGAGGAGTAGACATGTTTTTCTCAGATCTTTGACTGTTGCACGGTTAAGTGTTACACAACAGACCAAGGCTCTAGATACCAATTGAAGGTGAGAAAAACACAAGAAGGGGGGGTTGAATTGTGATTTGAAAAATTCTTCGTTTCTCCTAAAAACTGAACACACTGATCAGAAGCTAAGTGAGACAGCTTCTGGAGTGATGATCAGAATCTAAATGCAGCGGAATAAAACAGAGAGAGAGAGAAGAAGAACAACACAAAGCAATTATACTGGTTCCTTCCACAATCCGGAAGTAGTCCAGTCCCCCTTGCACTTCCAAGGAGATTTCACTAAGAGTAATATCTGATTACAATTGCTCAAGCACACAAGCAAGAGACTTCCTTTGCTCCAGCACACAAGCTAGAGACTTCCTTTGCTCAAGAACACAATCAAGAGACTTCCTGCTCAAGCACAACTGCAAGAGACTTCCTAACTAAACAAAATTACACAGAAAATTGTTTAAGATTGAACACTTGATAGACAATCAGAGGTGCTCACAATATAAATCAGATACAGACTCAATGGACTTAAGAATTTCTAAGATATGACTTTGAGACACAGAAATTCTAAGTGAATGCAGAACAATTTCAGCAGAAGTTTGGCACTTGTAAAAAATGTTGTGAGTCTTTCGTTCAGCGTTCTTGCATTGCCAAAACTCTAAGTCTTCACTCCTTTATATAGAGGTGTGAAAGAGACGTTGTGAAATTGCCAGCACACCAAAGAGTCGTTGTTGAAGCTTGATCTTTCACCAATGATATTTTGCCTGATTTGGTTGTTGTCCTATGAAGAACAAATTTGAAATCCATTCCTTATCTAAAGGAACATCTATGCAGGCGAAGCCGTATTCTGAAGCTGTTTTCTTGTCTTGTAGCGTGGACACAAAACAGAGTAGTGGAGAAGGTGGTTGTACAGTTCGTACAAAGGTACAATGTCAACGCTTTCGTCCAAATTGCAAGCACATGCCTTCAAACACCTTTGAAATGACCGTTGCAAAGTTCCACTAATTTTCTGCTGTGTTTTCGAGTCCAATAGACAGCTTTTGCAGTGTAGATTCTTCAATCTTTGAATCTTCTGCAAATCCAGTTGATCTTCAGCTTCTGGTGAAATGACTTCTGATGAGGCAGCTTCTGCAGCTTTTGATGGTACAGCTTCTGATGATGCAGCTTCTGATAATGTGGCTTCTGGACCTCTTGTCTTCAGGAGCACTATTTCTTCAGGAGCGCGTTTTACTCTCTTCAGGAGCAGCTTGACTTCAGGAGCGCTTTCCACTTTCAGGAGCGTATTGCCTTCAGAATCGTCTAAGCTTCATTTTCATTTGCTCTTTATTTGCTCATTCAAAACCAATTAATGATGTAACTTTTTAACTATGGTCCTGTACACTTGAACAAATATTAGCTAGTCCAATTTACAATTTTTAATACGTTGTTATCATCAAAACTCTTTGAGGTTCATTGTTAAACACATTTTGTTCCAACAAATCTATTTATTGATGTGCTATTTGCAACTTGAAATGCTATAACTTTATTCCCCTATAAAAACTAAGCTTTTTTAGAGGACTTATTTTGTTATATATGTGCCCTGAAGGGTATGTAAGTGGTGTAAACTACAACAACAACAACCAAGCCTTATCCCACTAAGTGGGGTCGGCTACATGGATCAAATGACGCCATAGTGTTCTATCAAAAACCATATTTGCATCCAACTCATTGACCTCTAAATCTTTTCGAATGGTTTCTCTAATGGTTTTCTTAGGTCTTCATCTACCTCTTTTAACCTGACTCTCCTCCATTTGATCTACTCTTCTTACAACGGCATATACAGGTCTTCTCTCTACATGTCCAAACCATCTAAGCCTATTTTCTACCAACTTTTCTACTATAGGTGCTACCACCACTCTCTCTCTAATGGTGTCATTCCTAATCCTATCCTGTCTAGTCTTACCACTCATCCAACGCAACATCCTCATCTCCGCTACGCTTACTTTACTCTCGTGTTGGCTTTTAACCGTCCAACACTCCGTACCATACAACATTGCCGGTCTGACTGCTGCCGATAGAACATTCCTTTCAGCTTAAGTGGTACTTTCTTATCGCACAAAACACCTGAGGCTCTTCTCCATTTCAACCACCCAGCTTGAATATGAAGATGTACATCAGCTTCTATTTCTCCGTCATTTTGTACTATGGACCCAAGATATCTAAACCGTGTAACTTGGGGTATGATATGATCTCCAACTTTCACCTCCAAGGTAGACCCACTTTTCCTTTTGCTAAAGTTACATTCCATATACTCCGTCTTGCTTCTACTCAGGCGGAAGTTATACGCTTCTAAGGCTTGCCTCCAAGTCTCTAGCCTCCCGTTTAACTCCTCCCTCGACTCACCAAGCATGACTACATCATCTGCAAAAAGCATACATCTCGGTGCTAACTCTTGGATGTGTTCCATCAGTACATCCAAAACTAAAGTAAAAAGATAAGGACTTAGGGTTGACCCTTGGTGCAGTCCTATTGTTATGGGAAACTCTATGGTATCCCCATCTTGCGCCCTCACACTAGTCGAAGCTCCCTCATACATATCCTGGATAGCTCTAATATAGGCAATCCTCACCCCTTTCTTCTCCAGAGCTTTCCACAAAATCTCTCTAGGTACTCTATCATACGCCTTCTCCAAATCAATGAAAACTAAGTGTAAGTCTTTTTTATCCGTCCGATATCGCTCCATCACGCGTCGAAGTAAGTAGATCGCTTCCATAGTCGACCTCCCAGGCATAAAACTAATTAAGGTAAATTTAAGTCGTCAAATCTATCTTTATAAATTAAATTGATCAATTTTTTTCGAATTTCGAGGGTCAAACTTAGTGAATGTGTGCAATCTAGCAATACCGGCATTGTCAATTGAGCTATGAATCACTTGAGATAGCAATGTTCTTTACTTTCTATTTTGTTTCCTTTGTATCGTCAATAAAATCATTTTTAACTTGTATACTTTGCGATCTAATCTAAAAAATTGAGATTATAGTTTGATTTGATTGGAGGCGTTCAACTAAAGTTTTACGGGTGTTAATGCATAAAATTAGTCTCAAAATAATGTCGACTATTCTCAGAAGAGAAAGCAAACAAGACGAGTCTGAAAACATCCAAATAACAGTTATCAGGACAATATAGTTTACACTTAACACATAACATTACATTGACTACAAACTTTCAAGTAGTATATCATTACATTCAACAAAATATAATAGCTAGCACACTCACCCAGCCTAGCTATTACAACTATGGAGTATTCAACCTAAAGTTATCCTTCTTAGTTGTTTGATTCCATCAATGTACAAGGTGGCATGCTATGGCTCTTGATTTCAAACAATAACACAACACTACTATCCGAGTCATTAAAAATCATTTAGTCCAAGATTTAAGTTAGAACCAACATTTAAAAGCTATGATGCAAATAAATTTCCATATTTTTTGAACAGGAAAAATTTTATTTATCACAGAAATCAAAACTATAATAAAATCACTTAAAAACTTCATAACCTTCAATTATCAATGTAATGGTTGACCTACTAGAGTCAAAAGCAAGAAAGAAATTATTCAGCAATGTTTAGGTGCGAATATGAGAGTATGAGACAGATGAAAAACTAATAACTAAAGATCTATAAAAACAAAACAAAAGGATGAGAATGTAACTTTAGGAAGCTATATCAGTGTGACCGCCACGACACCAATGACCAATAAATTCCTGAAGTTCGAGATATAGACTCTTATAATGATCAACGGAAAAACATAGTTGTCTAATTGCTTCCCTCTTCTCCTCAGCCATACCGGAGATCACACCATTCTGCCAGATTATCTCTTTTCTAAGCTCTCCCACTCTCATGCTCAAATTATGATTTTCTTGATCCAGTTTAGTTTTGTTGATCTCCACCTCCTTCAGTCCTACTTTTAGCTCACGAATATATCTCTTATTTTTACCATGAAGCTCTGCAATCTTGGCATTGCCTTCGTCTCTTTCAATCATTAGCATGTCGAATCTCTTATTTGCAGCTTCTACATCATGCTCTCTCTGACTAAGTTCTTCCCTCAAATAACAGATTTCATCTTCCAAAGCCATTTGTTGAGTAGCATTCAACTCTTCATTTTTCATCTTTTCAGCTTCATATTGCTGCTCTCCCTGACTAAGTTCTTCCCTCAAATAACAGATTTCATCTTCCAAAGCCATTTGTTGAGTAGCATTCAACTCGTCATTTTTCATCTTTTCAGCTTCATATTGCCTTAATTTATTTTCTAATTCACTGTTTCTAGATTCACAATCCTCCAGTTTAGAGGTCCATTGTTTTTCCATTTCAGACATCTTGCAAGACCATTTGTTGATTAGCTCATCTTTCTCCAAAGAGAACTTAGCCTCCAAATCAAGCATGTGAGAGTTCAGTTTTTGCAAGACACTTTTTTGAACAGCCCCATACGTGTCATTTAACAATTTAATTTCATTTCTCCATGAAACTAGATGGTTTGTAAGAACTTGAATTTGATCTTTCCCTGAAACTAGCTGGCATTCTGATTTAGCAAGATTTGCATGTGCCACATTAAGCTGATCTTGCAATTGACGAGTCTTGGACGACCTACTATCAAGTTCCTTTTCTAATGTTGCAATTTTATATTTTGATTTTTTGAGTTGTTCATTAGCTACCAGAAGCTCTTTCACCCATTTTGCCATTTCTTCTTCCGAAAGCTCTTTTTGTTTATGCAGCTCTTCCTTGTTAAGCTTCAATTCTTCGCGCACCTTATCAAGCTGACCCTCACTATTCTCAACTCGAACTTGCAACTTTATAATCACTTGTTCCGAAAGCTGAAGTTTCAAATTGGAAACTCTTAGCTCTTCCTCATTTTCTTTGAACTTTTTGAGCAATTGATCGTAACTTTTATTGTCCATCTCCCAAGATAAATTATCATCTGTATTTTCCACCTCGACAAAATTGTTTTCTTGTTTCATCTCAAGACATTCTTCCAGGTTAATACCTTCAAGTGGTCCATCAGGCATGCCATGAGAACTGACTATAGACAAAATATCAGTTTCAGATTCAGAATCCCATGACAATAAAGGTGATTCACAACCCTCATTCACGGAAACTACGGAACTTTTATCATCATCAGAACTATGAGGTAAGTCCATATTAAGAGGTTGAAGGCTAGACGACTTCAGCAACATCAACTTCTCATGTGGAGTTACAAATACACACTCTCCATCACAACTTAAATCTGAATTGCTAGAGCCCTCCATCTCAGATTATGAGAGTGACTCTGATAAAAACTCTGCAATAAAAAGAACTATGTACTTGAAAAGAAAAGAAAAAAATTGAAAGCATATCTACAAAAATAAAAATGGTTGTTTAAGAATAGTAGTTTATTTCTTTGTTATTAATTATGGATTATACTTTAAGATTCTCATATGTATACACAACAAAAATAAGTTGAAATAGTCATTAGGATTTAGGAGTTTATTTTTCTGTTATTAATTATGCCGTATACTTTAGGAATTTGTTGTTTAATATTATTAGGATGTTACTAGTCATTCCTAAATATACTTTCTTTCTTCTCTCTTTTATAAGGGTTATACAATTACAATGAAAATTCATGTTATGTTCTGCACAACACTTTCTATTCTACTCTCTTTTTTCTCTTCTCTTTACTTCTTTTAACAAATAAAAACTCTAAAAAGATACAAGCTTTCTATTACAATCATCAACAAATTTTCTATTCCAAGCATCAGCAATAAAAAAAAGAAACAATGTAAAAATCAATATAAAAAATATACTATTCAAACTATAATAAAAATTCTGAAAAAATAGATAGATATTATTAGCAGAAAAAAAAATTATAACATCAACTCTAAATCTTGATTGCAATTTGAAAGCCACTTGGTGAAACAAAACTAAAACAAAACTAAAAATAATTTATACACCGGACATGCCTTCACTAAAGAATTAACTAACATGTACAATTTGACTGAAGGACTTTTATAATACATTAGAGTTGTTAAAGTTCAAGCAAAAGACTTATATATGAAGAACCAACACAAATATACTGGACATCACACTTACATGGACACACCGACCAGTAATAATTTGAAAAAAATAATTTATACACCGGACATGCCTTCACTAAAGAAAGGGTTAATATTAAACAATAAAGAGATGGGAAAAAAAAAAACAGATGATGGAATATATCACTGACCTAGAGTTATGAAACGAAGAATGAAGATTCACTTTTCTAATTGAGGGGCAGCGCAGCGAGGTAAAAAGAGTTCTTCTAGGGTTGACTGGTTAGGTATATAAGTCGATGCTTCTAGGGTTGTTATTGATCCCGCTATTCTCTCTATGGTCTTTTTTTGATCAAATCTCTATAGTCTTTTTTGGATAGTGTTAATTCTTTTTTTGGTAGTGCAAATCTTTTTTTGGTAGTGTTAATTCTTTTTTTGGTAGTGCAAATCTCTATAGTCTACTCACACTTTTAAATTTACTAGATTCTAACCGTGCGAATTTCGTACATAAATATTAAATTGGCTATATTTTTACTTGCATAGATATTTTCAATACAATGCTATGAAACGACCGCAAAAAACAACAACAAAAAAGATGCAAAAATTACACCAATTTAAGCTATTGACTTTATTTTCTTACCAAATAATATCATCATTGTGTTCCGAAATTCCTTCTTTCTCGACCTTCATATTTGATTACATTAATGTTAAAAGAACAACTAAAATAAGCAATTTGAAATTGTAAACATGTTTAAAAAGACAAAGTGAGAAAGCAAAGTAATGTTATAATCTAGTGTAGTGATTTTTGCAAATAAAAAGTCAGAATAAATAACTTCAAGTAATATAATATAGGAGAAATAAAGAGAGATACAAAATTACACTAAAAAGTGAAGTTTCTAGTGATAAAATTATCATCTGAACCAGTCAAAATATCTGCAATTTTAAAGATCCAACTTTAATATCCTAACATGTAGTAAGCATGCACCAAGAAACTAATCCTAACCGAAAGGGCTGTTAAATCTATAAAAATGAAAAGAAAAAGGAACTTGCAGAGATGCATTCAGTACCATGCTATGAAACGACTACAAAAAAAAAAACAAAAAAGGTGCAAAAATTACACTAAGTTATTGACTTTATTTTTTTACCAAACAGTATAATCAAGTTGTGTTCCCGAATTACTTCTCTCCCAGGCTTCATATCCTTATTTATTAATTTTGTTACGTCTGAAGCAATTTAACCTAATATTTTCCCGCTCATTTGCTGTATTAGGTTAGTAGTAATTTAACCTAACAAATTTCATCTAAAAAAATGCATCGCACCAATTTCATTCCTATCCTCTTGCCTTTTTTTTTTTTGACAATATTTTGTACACTTATTTAATACTAAAAAAATGCATCGCACCAATTTCATGCCCACCATCTTCATGCCTTTTTTTTTTACAATATTTTGTACACTTTTTTTTTTTTGAATGAAATATTTTGTACACTTATTTAATACTAAAACAATGAATCGCACCAATTTCATTCCTATCCTGTTGCCTTCTATTTTTGACAATATTTTCTACACTTATTTAATATGTTTACAAACAGAATACCCTAATCCTTATTTATTAATTTTGTTAGGTCTGCAGCAATCCCTTATGTGTCAATCCCTTTACAATAAACATGTGCGGAGCACGGGTAAAAAATCTAGTTTGATTATATTCATGTTAAAAGAATAACTAAAATAAGTAAATTGAAAATTGTAAACATGTTTTAAAAGTCAAAGTGAGAAAGCAAAGTAATGTTATAATCTAGTGTATAGTGAGTTTGGCCAATAGAAAGTCAGAATAAATAATTTCAAGTAATATAATATAGCGGGATTAGGGTTAGGTCAGGACTATATAATATTTACTATTATATAAAATTTTAGGGTTAACTATCTCTTTTATTTTTTGTTTTTATTTTATAAGATTAGCTTAACTAACGATGTCAATACTAAGGGATGAAAACCTTCATTGAAGTTTAAATCCAAAATCCCACAATTGCATGTAAATTTCATGTGGTACATACCCAAAATGTAACTATTACCTTTTATTCCATTTAAATTTGAGTGTTTATAACATGGGTTCATGCTGTTTTTTTATTTCTTAAGAAACCAAACTATTCCACCAAAATTGGTACTTAGGAGAATCGCATAGGGTTGCTACGTTGAAAAACAAGATGTTGTGTTCATCCATGTGGATGACATTATTGACCTGGCTGCAATGTGGTAACTAACTAAGTAATTTTATTATTTTTATATAATTATTAAACATATTTTACTCATTTAATTTAAATAAAAAAATTTATTAAATCAATTTGATTTTTTTTTATAGATTAAACCAATTTAAGATACCTAAAAAGAACCAATTTTCTTCTTCTATTAAAGGAAAAAAAAAGTCTTTTTGGTTGTCTCTACGTAAGTAAGAATGGTTTTATATCATATTGAGTGGTCTTGTACCATATTGAGTGCTCTAAGGGTCATATAGATGATGTATGCCTAGAGCAGTTCCTACAATGCATTAGGAGATCCTATACAATTTAGATTGGGTTGTTTTATCTTAGAGGCTATGTGGTTGATAGTCTGTTTGTACAAATTTAGGCAGTGCTAATGCAAGTCATCCTAAAAATTTCTTCAATGGTTGAAAAACTTTTTAAACTATTTTTTAAAACATTGTTCCAACATTTTCTCTAATAAATTTTACATAAGAGGAGAGAGAGGTGTATATTGCAACAAAAGCGAGATAGTGTAAATTAAGTTTCTCTTACAAGAGATGAGTATAATTTCCTCATTTATATATGAATAGGTATCAATGATATGATCACCAACAATAGTTTATCTCAAAATTTCAATTTACCAAACTTATTTCAAATTTAGTAAATATTTTTCCATCATCCGTATAATTGCCTACTTGATACCAAAAAATGTAGTGGTACCAAAACAAGACTACAACATGCGAGAAAAAAAACATTATAACATAAGCCATGAGTGAGAAATTATATTTTGACAATTACTTTTAGGCACTTAAGAAAAGTCGAACGGTAATTAACTACAGTTCAATACATTTTTTAAATTGGGTAAACTAATTTAAAAAATGTCTTAATCAATCTTAAATGTATCAAATGATAGTAATTGGTGTTTGATAGATTCCTGAGAACAATCACCAGATATCTAAAGAGCATTCTTATATTTTTAGTGGTTTGCAAGAAGTTGTAGGTCCAAATCTAGTTGCACACATTTAGTCAAAAAAAGAATCTAGTTACTTCTTTGTTTATGTACAAAAAAAAATAATATTAACACTATCTTCCCCCATTTTTCTCCACACCTCAACTCCCTTTTCCTAGTAACCGCCAAAACTGACCCTCACACACACATCATGCTCCATCTTTACTTTTTCTTTATAATCACTTTCCAAACCATTCTTTTCTCTCATCAATCTTTCTCACTTTTATCTTGATCATCATGGTTTCTTTCAACTCAAGAAAGGGACGAAAATTAAGCTCAAAAGCCATAGCTGATGCAACTTCATGGTATTGTGCTATTGTTCTTGCAGCACTTATACTTCTAACCATACTTACACACAGCTCTTTGATTCCAAATAATCAAGATCATAACACCATAGAAAGCAACCATTTCTTGTCTTCGAAACCATGCGACGAAATCTATGTGGTTGGTGAAGGTGAGACACTTAATACTATTAGTGATAAGTGTAATGATCCTTTTATTGTTGAGAATAATCCTCATATTCATGACCCTGATGATGTCTTCCCTGGCCTTGTTATCAAGATTACACCTTCATATCATCATACCTAGAATTTATTATTGTTCTTTGTTGTGTAATTTATAGGAATTGGCTTCTTGTGTACCATGCATATTGTTGTCAGAGTAGGAACAGTTAACCTTCAATTTCTAGTCATGGATTATCACCCTTGTAATATATAGTTATGGAAATATATATGAACTTTGGAATTATATGTTCTATATCAACAAAATCACTTTTCCTCTTTTAGTATAAATAATTAAGTTGTAAATTTCGTTCATGTTTTTTTTAAGTCTTAGCTTAGTATATAGTTGGTTAATTACTAATTATTCTTAAAATCATGCTGAACAGTTTTCTTTTTAATTTCCACCTGTTTCCTCCATGAAAGGTAATCATTGTTCTCTTCGAGAAACTAATAGATATATTTTTAGTGAATCGAAGTTGATCCAAAGTGAAACTAGATCGACATCTAGAGTTGATAAAGCGCTACAGAGTAACGCGCCTGATCTCATCGGAGGTGGTGCCTGCAAACACTATTCCACCTCAGTCCGTTACTAAATGAGGTGGGTGAGAAGTTTTTGGAACATAACATATATAATTAAACAACAGTGAAGAAATTTTAGTTAAATAAAATTTGTCAAGAAATTAAATTAACATCTTACAGTTTAATAATTCATAAAAGAAAAAATTAAACAAATATGTCATTTTATATTTATCAATCATTTCAACCACTAATTTTACCCAAACACCTTAATTTTAATAAGTTATTTTTTATCTATAAACTATAAGCTATTAGATATTAATTATAAATTAGTTTTTCAGCTATTAGTTTTAGCTTATTTTTATCAAACACACCCTAAAGTTTGCAAATTTCTTTCAATCCAACGATGAAGTACTGCTCACAACGATGAAGAACAGTTCCCATATTGACTCATAGCTAGGCGTGCAACTCTTGAATATGACCTTCACTATAAGATTTTTTTTCTTCTTTAAATAGCTAATTGATGTTGTTTTTTATGCAATAAGTTAAGTTTATTTTGTTATATATATATGGCTGAAATGAACTCCGAAATGTATATGAGTGGCCTAAAGCCCTAAACTAATTATAGTAAATCTTAGTCGTGGAGTATATTTTTATAACTCCTAAAACAAGTATGTCTTTGGACATTAACTTGTCTACCTTTGAATCACATGAGGTAACATTACACAATGAAGGAAATAAAAACTAGAAGTTTTCTTTCCTTCTTTATTTATTTATTTATTGACAGATTTTTTTTTAACAGTTATTATGGTACAAATTACAATTAGAAGCATTTAAAAAACAGTCACAGTAAGCTTAGTTGTAGTTGATAAAAAACATTGCATGATATATATAGAGGTTTGGGGTTCGAACCTTGAATACTTTACTTATTCACCTTAACCACTATACCACTTAACCAAAAAATAAACAAAAATTCTTTCAATTTGAATGTTTAGAAATAATGTAATGCAAAATATCAACATCGTCATCAAAATAAAATGCGGAGTAAACCATCTCATTATCATGGACTCTATCATAAAATAAGAGTTGAAGAAGAGAAAGTACTATTATCATGAGTCAATGAATACAAGGATCGGATCTTCTTCTATGAACGATTTTTGCAAATGGATGTTGTGTAATTTACACATGAGAGAGTAAATGGATTTCGTGATAAATTCTCATGTGTAATTCACCAGGAGATAGAAACACATAAGGATTTTAGATAAATTGAAGGGTCTCGCTAACAAGTGTTCTTAGAGCACTTATTAATGATACTAAGAAATAATTGGTAAGTTTTGTGTAAAAAAAAAATACTTTTTCAAGTTTCAATATGTTGAATGCGTCAATCCTAAGACAAGTGTTCTTCTTTAACAAGTGCCCTAAGGGCACTCGTTAACCTTTCCCTAAATTGAATTTGAATGGTAATAGATCACCACTTTATTTATTCTCTCTAAATTACACATGAGAATTCATTCCCATATTTTTTTGTGGTTCCATCTTTAAAGATCAATTATCTTGTAAACAAATGCTCTTACTACTCTAGTTTTATATCTGCACACTATACTTTTACACACATATGAGTGAGTGATTTGTGTAAATTTTTTATTTAATACTGAAAGTGTATTTTTTTATTTATTTATTTCATACTGAAAGTGTATGAAATTTAATCTCTACTCGAAATATTGTACATCAAACTTGGCTGCACAAGCACAGCCAACTAGAGCTTTTTCATTTAGAACAATTGCACATTTTATACCATGTCACCTTTACCTTTTAACTTGGAAAGTTGAAAACAAACATGTTAAGAATACTCAAAAAATCATCCAACTCATAAACTGAAAGTTGCAGGTAAAGAATATTCTTGAAACAAATAAGACTACCCTAAACATTTTTATCCTTTTAATTTTTGGTTTACATAGCATCCCAAAACAGATAAGAGAATGATGCTTTATAAGTTTTAGACTTCAAAAAATAAAATGTGAACCAAAAGAGAATACAATAATGACATTATTCATATGAATGAAAACAATCAATCCTTGTTCTTCCCTGTTTTAACTCTCTCCAATTCTTCTTCTGCCTCTTTTAACTGGTGTTGTAGCGCCGTTACTCTATTCTCTAACCGCTCTACTTGATCTCTACTGCATATGGATTCATACGGTGTCGTAAAATGTTTTGAAAATGATCTCAGAGCTTCAACACCAGTAACCTGTCAATTTGCACTACTGATCAAAGTCTGATTGATACAAACATAATATACTCATATTGTTTCGATGATTATCACAAATAACCACGAGGATTTTTTTCGGCATCATCATGACATAAACATGAAATTTTGTAATTATATATGTAGAAAGAAAAGTCCTAGCAACACACTCTCCGACTTCTGACTTCAAACACTTTCTGTTATTGGTTGGAATTCATGAGTCCCACCATTTTAGAAATGGGTCCCACCACAGAGAATGAGATCCAATAAATTAGAGGGATCCACTTAACTTTCAACCAATATCATCGAGTTTTGAAAGGAATGTCGAAAGGAGTGTCAGAGTGTGTTGCTGGCACTTCTCATGCAGTAATATACGCATGGATGTGCTCTTAACAATGTTGTCAATTGTGTATCCCAAAAGCAGCCCGTTCAAATTCCGCTACACTATAGAGCTACAGCGCTGCTATGGCCTCTATTTGACAAAACTTTGTACTAAATAGTATATCGCAGAACAATAACAATTTGTTCAAATTCTGCTACATTATAGCGCAGCTACTTAACAGCACCGACTCTAAAATCAAGAACAAAACAACTTACCTCTTGTGGAAGCAGTGGCAGCTTAGTAATGTTAAAGTCATCATACAACATGTAAAACTGGTCCAAATACTTCTGCTGCATTTTCATTCTTGCTTTAAGTAACTTGGATTCGACATCTGCAGGAGAAAAACAGATTAGCTGACAAAATCTATAAGAAAATGCAAATATATATGCCACAGATATAACAAGCAGATTACCTTCATCGTCGAAGATAACTTGATTAATGATGATATTGTGTGTGTCGATCTCAAACTTTGTGAGTTCTTGAACCAATCTTTCTGTTTCATAAAGCGAGAGGAATTCGGGAATGCAAACACAGACAAAGGTTGTCATGTCCTGTGAATAAAGAAAAATACAAACAATTATAAGGTCATTTTGTTTTATACAAATCTAAAGTTTGAGTATATGAAGGAAAAAAAATAAAGTTTATTGATTGGCAATAATATACGGAAAAATTCAGCGAAAGAATAAACATCGTAGTATACTTTCCAAGACAATACAAAACAGAAATTAGATGAAATTCTTACTGGATCTTTGAATTGCATATTAACTTGTTCAATTACATCCTTCATTCCTTCTAGCTTCCCAAGGATTGCATCTTCACCAAAATCATCACCCATGCCAAACATGCGAGTCATCTGTGATGATGAAAGTTAAGAAAAGTTACCAATTACAAAATAAAAAATGAACCGAACATATACAATATCATGAATCAAAAGTACACAATATCATACGAAGGTGAAAGTTAAGAAAAGTTGCCAATTACAAAATAAAAAATGAACCAAACATATACAATATCATGAATCATCAAAGCTTGCCCCTAGTTATGCCACTGAATAATTAAATCACAAGAATAATGCAAATGTTGTCCAGAATCAGAAGAACCAAAACAATTGATTATTCATAGAGCCAATGAAGATGATAGGTTACTTTTTAAAATTTTCTTTTTTGTTGAAAACAATGCTGTCAATCGCAGAAAATAGCGTTGTTCAAATTCAAATATACTACAATGCTGTAGGGCTCCTATAGTCGCTACTTGACAAAACTTGATACTAAATAGTGTAGTGCGGAACAAAAGCGATTTGTTCAAATTCTCCTACACCATAGCGCTGATATACCCACTATTAGATAACACTGGTTGAAAATAAGAGTTTATATATTGAAACATAACCTAGTCAACTTCACACAATTATAGAAGTTTGAGCCTTAAATGCATACCTGACTAAACAAACCCCCAAATTTATTCTTCAAAGACATCACCTTTGCAAGACCCTTTTCTAAAACTGATGGGAATTGCAACAGTCTAAGGGTATGGCCAGTGGGAGCAGTATCAAATACAATAACAGAATAATCCATTGTCTGCACCAATCTGAAAAGAAATAAAAAATAATATTATAGATCAAAAACCGTTGGTTGTTAATCTTAGATAGTGGCGCTCAGACCCCAAAACTATTATAGCGGTATAGCAGATAATAGGATAGCTGCTATTGCGAAGACTAGAAATTAGTATACCAACTAAACACAAATTCCAACAAGATACATAAATACTCAAAAATAGCAAAATACACCAGATTAAAGGGATAATCATACTTGATAATTATAATTAATTTTGTTAATATGTCACCAGAAAACAAATCAAAACCCAATATAACTTGGCTACTAATTGAGTCAAAAAATATCAGAGGGCAAACAGGGTATTGCCAACTGTTTCAAGGAAAAAAAAAACAGGCCATTGCAATCCCCAGCACAAATGCGGCTGTGAAACACCTTCTCTGCCGCAATTAGCGGCCGCTTTCGTTGCTACTGTTGACCACTCGCCATGGGTAGCATTGAAATTGCATCGCAGAAGAGCCCTAAACTGTTCTGCAAAACCGCTTTAGCGCGTGATCACAGTGCTGTTGACAGCATAGTTAAAAAACATGCTGAACAATATAAATGTTGCGTTGAAAAGCAACATTTCAATATCCCTACGGGAGCAGCACATACTTGATTAACAGGTTTCTAGACAAATCAATCATAGAAAAACAATAAATGCTTGGATGCTGACAAAACAATTTTTACTTATGCAATAAGGATAACTAACCTTTACTGCAGAATTTTTCAAGGATTTCTCAGAGACTTATGATAGGAAGTTTTTTAATGTACCCTAATATTTTGTGTGAAATAATTTACGATTCCCATGTCTTAATTTCCCAAGAGAATTCAATTTTCTATGACATGTGAGAAACTGTTTGCCATCCCACCACCAGATACCAATGTTTTCGCATAAATAGTCACGAGCAAAACCTCAAGATTAATTTAAAGCCTCTAGATAACAAGCAACAAATAAGGACTAATCGATATCTTTTTGCTCCTTGAAAACTTATCTTCACAAGTTTGGGACATCTTCGTAAGTTCAGATAATTTGTTTCTAGGGTAAAGTAAAGATAAAGATCAGAGGCCACGGGAGAGTGCAGGACAGCAGGTATCATATTCATAAGCATAGTGGGATTCATGCAAAAAGGAATTCTGTATCTTACATGAAAAAATTGACTAACGAAAGATATGGTAAAAAACATACCAACCTCGGTATCTATTTTCAGGATACAATACAACAACCAAGCCTTATTCCACTAAGTTGGAACTGCTACATGGATCAAACGACGCCATAAAGTTCTAACATATATCATATTTCTATCGAGTCCGGATCTGCTCCAGTACTCAATATGTCCAGTTTCCCGTTTGTGATACAGATACATGACAAGTGGCAATTAAGATTTCAACGGTTCAGATTAAAAAGTATAAACAATACACCTTTCATTTTTCAAATCCATAACAGTGTTACGCTCACCATTCTGCAACACAGTTACTCGCTCCGCCGCAGTACCTTGAATCGCTCTGCCGCAGCACCCTCAACAGCTCGACAGCAACACCGAAGCCACTGCCATTGTGTTTCTATTCCTATTCCTCTTTTTCTTACAAGGAACATATCGAAAAGGACAACTTCCCCTTTATATAAAATTAAGTTAAATTCCTGCTATTTCTAGGTCCTTTTGAAACCGTGTGTTTGAGGAAAGATTGTGAGTTTCTTGATGTTTTAAGTATTTTAAACAGAATGCCTCAAACAAAACTAGATGGTGAAAGATTGTAATTTGCTTCCAATCAAAGACTCTGAATTGCAAAACCCAACCCACGACCACACCATTCAGGTAATAAATGGACAAAGGAGAGACAGTGATTGGAATTGGGAAATTGGTTTTCAGTGGAGACGACAAGATGGTGAGGCAAATCGAGAACTGGTTTAAATTTTAATCTGAACCGTGAAAATTAAAATTAGCACGTGTCATGCATCTACGATACTAACTGGGAAACTGGCCAGATTGGGTACTGAAGCAGATCTGGACTCATTTCTATCCAGCTCATTTATCTATAGATCTTAATAGTTTCTCTTATAGTTTTTCTAGCATCTAATCTACTCTCTTTACTATATAATCCACAGGTCTTCTCTCTACATACCCAAACACCCTAAGCCTAGTTTCCACCATCTTTTCTACTATACGTGCTACGCCAGCTCTCTCCCTCTCTCTAGTGTTGTTGCGACCTACGCTTTTTTCAAAAGTTTCAATAAGGGTGATAACAAACAGTTTCTGAAACTATTACATAGAATTATCATCGACCTATCTTTAACTCAAATCACTGAAATGTCCCAAAAGATTCACCCTAAATCAGTTTAATCTATGGTAAACACTAAACATCAAACATTCACATACCTCAAACTAATTCAAAAATCAGAATAAAAAAAAATAAAACATGTTCAATAAGATTATAACTTATAAGTATACTTACTTCAACATCTCAGCAAAGCTCATAGCCTCATCAATTCCAGGAATTGCACCAGCTAGCTCATTGAACAAATTATCCATCCCATCAGAACTACCCATATCCTCATGCTCAACTGTAGGATCCACCTCCTACAAAACAGATCATCACAATACATGACAAAATTACACAGACCAATCCCTAATAAAGGGGTTCAATTATTCACCACAATAAACAAAATTTAACAGTTTTGTAAGCCAAAAATTGAAAATTAACAACAGGGTTATGTTGAGATTCATAAAAAAAAAAGTATAAGGAGTTCAATTATTCACCACAAGAAGCAAAATTCAACACTTTTGCATTAAAAAAAATCAAAAATTGACAAAAGGGGCATGCTCAGATTCATAAAAATAAAATAAAAGGGGTTCAATTCTTCACCACAAGAAGCATAATTTATCACTTTTGGATTCAGAAAATTGAAAATTGACAAAAGGGCTATACCTAGATTCATAAAAAATAAAAGGGTATCAATTATTCTTAACAATTAACAAAATTCAACAGTTTTAGATAACAAAAATTGAAAATTGAATTCAGGGTTATATAATGAAATTCATAAAATATCAAAAGGGGTTCAATTAATCACCACAAGAAGCAAAATTCATCACTTTTGGATTACAAAAAATTGAAAATTGATTAGAGGGTAAGAGTGAGAGAGTGAAGAAACAAACCATAGCATAGAGATTGGAGAAACCATTAACCAAAGTAGGGGTTTTTGTGAATCGTTGTTGAAAAGCATCGCTAAGATTATGAGCAGGATCGGTTGAGATAATGAGAACGGAAGAACGAACAGAAGCGAGAAGAATAGAGAGAATTGAACTGCATGTTGTTTTTCCAACACCACCTTTGCCACCAACGAAAACCCACTTTAAGGTTTCTTGTTCTAGGATGTTTTGTAATGTTCCTTCTGGTAATGGTTGATCTTCCATAGCAATAGCAACAACGTTGTTGTTTCTCTGATTCTATTCTCTTTGTTGTTTGATGAATCAGAGAATGAATGATGTTTTTGTTTTGTTTTATTTGTTTAGGTTTGAGGTTTGAATTTGGATTTTCAATACAATTAAAAGTGGTAATGTAATGTGTTTTCAGATTTTGGAGAGACTGAATCTAAATCCAAATCTTCTTGTATTAAATCCATTCATTTTTCTGTTTTATTTTATAAAAGATAGAGGAATTTTATTTTATTTGTTTTTTAGGAAAGATAGGGGAAAATTTGTTTTTTATTTTTGTTACAAAAGGAAAAAAAATAACAAGAAAAAGACAAGGAAAAGACTCAATTTGTTTATCATCAGGGTTAGTTAACTTTTGTGCTCAGTTAGGATTATGAAGTTCGGATACTCTAAATATAAAGATGTATATGTATTTGTTACGTATTGGACATCGATATGTTTTTGTTATTCACATATACATATGAACGAATTATTGGAGCTAATATTAAAATTTTAAAAAAAAAAATCTTTTAGTAGATACTTTACCTTATCCTATAAAAAATGACGGATAAAAAAAGTGAGACAATATTATGATATTTTAATAAAGATGTGTATAGTTCAATTTAAAATGTGAATCATGAGAACTGTCATTTGATAAATCAAACCTATAAGTTATGTCTATTGTGGATCAAGGTAATGACATATGACCGGTAGGAGACTCAACAAGTCAACAATTAATAAAATTTGTTGAGTTATTTTAATGATGATTTTGTTTATACCTTAATAAAGCATTGTGTATCTGGGTTTCATAGCTAAGGATTGAAAGTAAACCTAAAAAAACAATTATTTTTGCTTTTGTAGGTGTCACCAATGCAAAAATGAATAAGAATGATGGTATAACCAATATCAGATTCATCGCTAACTTGGGAAAATATCCCGTCTTCAAACTACCTCAAGGGCGCATCACCCGACAACATTGTGGGTGTGGTTGATTGTGTGGACTCCAATCTGGCTTCTTGGAAAGGGGGCTCCTCAATAGGCCTGGTAGTTTGGTTCCTGCTATTATTGTTATTAAATTTATACCTTCTTACGCGATGCAAATTCAGTGGTATTCTCAATCTATTTATGATTATCTTGACAAAGTTGCATGTAGATTTGTGTGGAAGGGGTTAAAAGACAAAAGGATTCATTTGGTTAGTTGGGATAAAAGGACTCGACACAATAGATTGGGTAACCTTGATATTCATATTGATATATTCCAAAATGTGCCTCTCCTTGACAAATTAGTGTGGTATATTCTTACCCTTAAAGATAAATTATGGGTCACACTATTTAAAGATATATACTTGGGGAAAATTTGGTCTCAAATGCTACCACTCGAAAGGGATCTCCTACTTGGAACTCTACAAAACTATATTGAGCTCCATATAAATGGGTTTCAATTCAAAGTGGGGGGTTGTAACTCCGGTTTTTGGTATAGCCCCTGGCTAGATAAAGAGCCTCATTGTACTTATGTTTATAACGTTCACTACTATGATATGAGCTGGAGCATTAAGGAACTTTTGCATATTTCCCACTAATAA
Source organism: Medicago sativa (assembly GCF_051527215.1). NCBI lineage: Eukaryota > Viridiplantae > Streptophyta > Magnoliopsida > Fabales > Fabaceae > Medicago > Medicago sativa. The sequence goes on along the minus strand of NC_140756.1, from coordinate 26,937,118 downwards.
TTGACAGGAATGATTGACAACTTTCTCACCTATGTTCCATATTTACCACTAATAATATCAATACGATTAATTTGGCCCATCCTTTTCTTTTGCATGACCTTCCTCATTTGTTCGAGAAGGCTATAAAGGTTAATGGAAGCCCATATTTCGTTGCTCGAGGAAGAATGTTTGATTGGATTTGGTGCCTTTGTGTTCCTTCCAATATTTAGTTCTTCTTATGGCAATTGCGTTACGACTCTATACCTTTCAGGGCTGTTTTATTGTCCTATAATCTTATCTTTTCAAAACTTATGCCCCATTTACAACGAAGGTAGTGAAGATATGTTATATGTTTTTTTTTTCTGCTGACGTGCCAAAGATGTGTGGTCTATTTGTCTCCACCAGTCTGTCACTCCTTATGATCGAAATAGTTTGTGTACTTGGATGAAAGAAGTTATTTCAGATATTGTCCCCATTGACCCATTATCATGTGGAAGATTTGGTGTTTTCACAAAAAAATATATCTTTGAGAATATTAAGCATTTTGTCCAAGACATTGACACTGAAAGGTTATCTCTTTTACATCATGTCTTGAAAGATTTTGCTTCTCCAACCTCTCACATTGTTCAACAGTTTGCTCATATCGTCACTTGGCTACAACCTAGTGTGATTCAATAGCTTTCAATGTTGTTGGCAATGTTTTCCTCGATTCCAACTTGGAAAGTGTTGGTGGTCTTATTCGTGATCATACATGTTATTCTTTCTATGGTTTCTTCGGGATCTCCAATCTTATTCATTTTTTTATTGTTTTAATTTTATGAAAAATATTATTATATTATCGTATCAATTAATTTGAGTCACTATCAGATTTGTCATGTATAATATAGATAAATGCAATCAAATCGAAAACATATATTCGTAAATTGTTTAATCATGTAACGGAGGGAGTACTTCATTAGTTTAAATACAATCTAACGTTGAAATAATACTTAAATACTAACCACTCTTTTCTTACCATGACTTATATAATAGTAAGTACGTTGAGAGTGATATGAGATTATTAACGAAGCATTTTAACGTGCAATAATTTTCTTGTGTAACAATTTTCTTGACATAACTAAACGTATGGTTAAAATTATTTTGAAATTTCAATATATGACTTATGTAATAGTAAGTACGTTGAGAGTGATATGAGATTATTAACGAAGCATTTTAACGTGCAACAATTTTCTTATGTAACAATTTTTTTTTTTTTGGGCAAAGGCAAAGTTAAGCCATTTCATTCATAATCAACGAATACAAAGTTGTTGGTACAAGAGTGAAAATATGGGGGCTAGTGTGATATAGAGATGCTCTAGCTATATTGTGAGCAACACTATTTGCTTGCCTCCGAATATGCGACACTACAAAGTCGGGACTGGTAAGTAAGAGACTTCTACACTGGGAGATGAGATCACCAAATTCATTATGAGGGTTGGAGTTTTTGACGAGTGCATCAACCAGAGACTTACAATCGGTTTCAAAAAAGACAGCAGTCATTCCATACGAGATGGCCATTTTTATAGCTTCCAACAAGCCTATGGTTTCGGCTTCTAGGATTGTGGTGGAAGAATAAATATAATCAGATTTGCCAAACATAAAAGATCCCGAGGAGTCTCTAAAACAAATAACATACCCCATAATTGAATTGTTGTTGAAAGACGCGGCATCAACATTGCATTTGATTGTTCCCACGGGAGGTTTTCTCCAAGCATGAGGAATATTGGACGCTTGGATAGGCAACTTTGCTTTTTGCATACAACTCCATTCATTGAGAGTGTCCTTAGCTCGGGTAACTATGTAGGCCGGTGAGTTATCTGTGTTATCCCAAAGCTTTGAATTGCGGTTTTTCCACAAACTCCAAAGAACCATGGCTGCTATATATCTTTGATGTGTGGGCAACCTGTCGAACAGATCAAAAACCATGGAAGTAAAGTCATTAGTTGTCACTAGCAGACCATGTACAATGTTTTGGATGCTTATTTGTTCCCAACATTTGACAGCTTTTGAGCAAACAAAGAAGAGATGCATATGCGTTTCAGCCAAGAGGTCACAGCAAACACAAGAATCAACACAAGGGATGCCACGGCTGATGAGATTTGCGCGGGTTGGTAAACACTGATGCGCTAACCGCCAGATAAAGGAGCGAACTCGGTGAGGAGTTTGCATCTGCCATATAGAATTCCAGCAGAAATTGTTACGGACAGGTGCAACGTCAAGTAAAATATCGGAGCAGAGACGGTAAGCTGATTTGACAGTGTAGGCTCCATCCACAGTTGACTTCCAGATTCGAGAATCGGTTCTTGATCGAGCAAAAAGAGGAATGGATAGAATTGCGGTTACATCAGTAGCCTCAAACAGATTCTGTATGACAGGAATGTTCCAAGAATTCAGACTTGGGTTAAGCAAAGCGTTTACCGTAAGATCTTCATAGTGAATAGGGGGCGAGGTAGAGGGTTTGTGGGAAGGAAGGTTGCGGATCCACGGCATTTTCCACACATTAATATTGGTGCCATCTCCAATTTTCCATCTATGACCCAGTGAAAGTAAAGATTGAGTGCTCCATAGACTCCTCCAAGTGTAGCTTGGATTATGGCCAAGGTTGGCGTCCAAGAAATCCCTGCGCGGGAAGTATTTAGCTTTGAGGATCTGGGTGAGAAGAGAGGTGGAGTCGGATAAGAGTTTCCAACTTTGCTTTCCAAGCATAGATAGGTTGAAAGCCTCCAGATTACGGAAGCCAAGGCCCCCTAAACTTTTGTGTAGAGTGAGTTTACCCCAACGCATCCAATTAATTCCACGACGGCCATTCTTTTTAGAACCCCAATAAAATGAGTTCATCGTTCGCTCAATCTCATCACATAAAGAAGGTGGAATGAGAAAGGCACCCATACAATAAGAAGGGATAGCTTGAGCGACAGATTTTATCAAGATTTCCTTACCTGCGCGAGAAAGGGATCGGGCGCTCCAAGATTGGCATTTTTTCCAAATCCGATCCTTTAGATAAGAAAAATTGGCCTTCTTACTTCTCCCCACCATGGATGGTAACCCCAAGTATTTACCATTGCCGATAGTATTGTGAACTCCGAGTGAGGAGGTGATGGACGAGATGGTGCCTTGGTGCGTATTTGCACTGAAAGCTATGGCTGATTTGGCCAAGTTTATCGCCTGACCTGAAGCTTGTTCATAAGCAATTAGAATATCTTTAAGATGCTGTGCTTCTGAAGTTGTAGCTTTACAAAAAAGAAAGCTATCATCGGCAAATAAAAGATGGCTGATGGATGGAGCAGTGCGGCATATTCGAGCACCATGAAGATGGCCTCGACGTTCGTAATTTTTAATGATGGCAGATAAACCTTCAGCACATAAAAGATACAAGTATGGAGATAAAGGACATCCTTGTCTGAGCCCCCTTTCAGGAGTTATGGGACCAATGCGGTCACCATTAAAAATTATATGGTATTCAACATTGGAGATGCACATCATCATCCAAGAGACCCATTGGGGAGAGAAACCCAGCTTGCACAGAATAGCTTGTAAATAAGCCCAACTAACACTATCAAAAGCTTTTGAAATATCAAGTTTCAGAGCCACATCACCAATTTTGCCTTTATGTTTACAGCGCATGTAGTGAAGAATTTCAAAAGCAGTGAGTGCGTTGTCCATGATTGAGCGAGTAGGGACAAAAGCGGCTTGTTCAGGAGAAATCCATTTGTTGATTAAGGGTCTGAGACGGTTAGCCAATACCTTGGAGATAATCTTATAAAGCACGTTACTGAGAAATATGTGGTCTTTCATAGTTTCTGTAGTGTCTCCTTTGGGCACGAGCACTATGTGAGTTGCATTCAGTTCTGCAGGAAAAGTACCTGAGGCAAGCCAAGATGTTGCAGCTGAAAATATATCTCCACCTATTTCCTTCCAGAAACGTTGATAGAAAGCCGGATTGAGACCATCTGGGCCAGGGGATTTATCTGGATGCATGCTATGAATAGCTTCTTGGAATTCTTGCTCAGTGAACGGCTGTGTGAGAGAGTTGTTGTCATCATCTGAAACTTTGTTTTGCACACAGGAAATAATGTCACGATAGTCACCATTCCTTGCTGTAAATATAGATGTGAAGTAGTTTCTTACCTGATGCGTATGTAACAATTTTCTTGACATAACTAAACGTATGGTTAAAATTATTTTGAAATTTCAATATATGACTTATATAACAGTAAGTACGTTGAGAGTGATATGAGATTATTAACGAAGCATTTTAACGTGCAACAATTTTCTTGTGTAACAATTTTCTTGACATATATGGTTAAAATTATTTTGAAATTTCAATATAGTGACGAAAATAACACTATTTGGTTCAAACCCGGCCAACAAAAAGAAAAATAACACTATTTGTAAAATAAAAATAATCCGTAAAACGACATCGTTTTCTTTGATGCTTTTCAAAGAAATCTGAACGCACATTGCGAAGAATTCCCCTTTCATCTCTCACTGTTCGAGTTTAACTCTCTCTCATCATTCGATCCTTTCTCTCTGTAGGGTTTTGGAGTTTCTCAGTAAACAGTATCATTCAACATGCAGCTTACACTTGAATTTGGGTAAGTTTATCTTATTTATTTCATTTATTATAATTCTCTGCTTGTAACTTGTTAATTCAAAAAACTACAAAAAATAACTTAGGAATTAAATTTACAAATTGGTTGTTTTTCACCATTGTTTAGGGACTAATTTGATGTATTTTTCATAGTTTAGGAACCTTTTAGTTGATTTTAATAGCTTAGGGACTAATTTGATGAGAGAGTGATAGTTCAGCTAGTTAAATTGAGTAATTAAGTTCATTGATGTAACTGGTTTGACATGATATTTGAAATAATTACCTAGTTGGGTCACCAGTTCATAGCACACCAGACACGATACAAGCACCGACTCGCTGACACGGCTAATAATTTGAAAAAATCATATAATTCAGTGTAATCATATGTGTCGGTGTCGGATCACGCGCCTAATCCGAGGAGTGTCCGTGCTTCATAGTGTCAAACAATTCAGTCTTGTTCTATGAAGCACAAACACTCCTCGAATTAGGTGTGTATCGGTGTCCGACACCGACACGACACAACACAGACACCTATGATTACACATAGTTATGTCATTTTTCTTAAATTATTATCTGTTTCAGCGTGTCAGTGTCATGTCCGATATCTGTGTCCATGCTTCATAGGTCTTGTTCGAGTTTAGTTATGATTTTCACTGTGTACGGACTTTTGTGTTGTGGTAGAATCAGAAGAGTAATTCAAACCTAAACTAAGTTCAATTGCTAGCGGCATGCTTATATCTTAATCCAATATTGTTGGAATTACTATTGTTGGATTAGGAGTGTATCCGTGTCGGACACGCGTCGGTGTCCGTCACCGACACAACACGACACAGACACATATGATTACACATAATTATGTCATTTTCTTAAATTATTATCGGTTTCAGCGTGTTGGTGTCAGCGTCATGTTCGGTGTCTGTGTCCGTGCTTCATATGTCTTGTTCGAGTTTAGTTATGATTTTCACTGTGTACAGACTTTTGTGTTGGGGTAGAATCAGAAGAGTAATTCAAACCTAAACTAAGTTCTATTGCTATAGGCATGGTGATATCTTAATCCAATATTGCTGGAATTACTACTGTGCTTAAATTATACAGTTATTTTAGTTTTGGATCTGTCCACCTTACCTTGTTCGTTTGTTTAGGTTGGTGAACACCAAATTGAAGTTCATTCAGTGTTTTTGTACTGATGTCTGATTAATGTCAATTTGGTATTGATGTAGTTATCTATATTTGAGATTAGAAATTTAATTTTTGTCTGGTTGGTTAAAATGGTTGAAACATGCAGAGGGGGTTTGGAGCTTCTTTGCGACTCCAAGAAGATTCACAATGTCAATGTTGAATTTGAGCAACAAAATGGAGAAGACAAGGTAGTATACGACTTAAAATTGTTTGGTCTATGGTTTTTTTTGAAAGCGCTTCTATGATTTGCATTCTTATAAGATTCTCTTCATACTTTTCAGTTAACCATGAAAGGATTGCTTTCTTGGGTTCGAACCAACTTGATAAAGGAGAGGCCTGAAATGTTTATGAAAGGAGATACTGTGTAAGCTTGATGATATAAATACACCTGATACATGCATCATTAGTTAGAATATAAATACACCTGAGTCATGCATCATTAGTTAAAAGTTGTTTCCCTAAATGAGCTTATTTTTATGTGAGTAATTAATGGTCTAGCCACGGTCAATTTTATCTTAAGTGAGTGCACCATTATCTGAACCTAAATGATTGAATGATGGAGACTTGGTCCCTTAGTTGATAAGCTTTCTATTAGATGATCCTTTTTCTTGGTAATTATTTGTTGTGTTCCTCAGTATCACCCATGGAAGGTTTTTCTGTCGTCAACAGAGAAATTGAATAGAAAAGGAATGCTTGTGCTTAAGTTGAGCCTCATCAATGCCGTATTAGGTTTTTATATTGGCCTAATTCATCCTTACTAAACCGGCTTGTGAGGTGAAAGGGGGCCACCCTTTGTTTTTTTTTTTTTTTTTTTTTTTTTTTGAAGAAGCTAAATAATCCACCCAAATTGGCACCGGAGAGAATCAAACCTGAGACCTTGCGGAGGAGCACACTCCCAAGATGGGGGACCACCCTTTGTTAACTCTTATCAAGAGTCCTATCTTTTCTATGCGGGACTTGGGTTTTTCCCAATACACCCCCTCACCCCCAACGCTATTGGGCATGGTGTGTGTGTATAAATGGTGGATGGCCCGAAACGTTAGGCTCTGATAGCTTTTGCTTTTCTGTTGTAACTGAATTCTCAATCTATTTCATATTTCATATAATGAATTCAATGAGAGTACATGAAGGCGATGAGTCTATTTATAGACTCCGCGTAACTACCTCTAGTTAACTGACACATGTCAGTTAACACGCCCTAGATGACTGACAGTTCCCAGTTGAGTCAGTTAGAGTGGTTACAGTCTGTTAGAGACATATGTTCTGGTGTGATACACCTTATGGTGATCATTCTGATCACTTGCTATCTGTTCTAGAGTCTATCCTTTGATACGTTGATATCAGATTACTTATAACGGAAGTGCCAGATGCATAAAATGTGTAATATTATCATTATAGGGTTGCTGAACTATTTATTTCTGCCTGTGGTTTGTCTTGCAGTAGACCTGGAGTTCTCGTCCTTGTGAATGATTGTGATTGGGAGCTAAGTGGTCAACTGAGCACTACACTGGAAGAGAAAGATGTGGTGGTCTTTATATCAACCTTGCATGGTGGTTAGCTTCTAGTTGATCAAATTTTTGATAAAGTAATATACTAAAAACAATCCTTGTAGTCATGGTGAACCCTGCTGATTACAATCTGGCTATCAAATCGCTGAATCAACTTACATGCTATATGCACTGAATATTCTGTACTATCACAGTTATATTTTTCTATTATGCTTTATGGCTTTTGGCAAAAGATGTAATAACATGTCTTATATTAACAAATTAAAGTTGGATACTATGCTTACTGCATATCAATCTTTCTCTATACCCTTGTGTTACTTAAATGCTGCTGTAAGGACTTATCCACTTGTTCATATTGGATCTTCATTCTTTGACTGTTGGTCAATTTTTAGACACCAATTGAATTGAAGCAGGATGATTATTATCAAACTGTCATATACATAAGGTTTGGCAACAAATTCAGGACCTGACATTTTTTGTGTGGATTGGCATTTGGCATACCTGCTTAGGAATATAGGGATTTTGCTCAAATTTTAAGTCATTCAACGTGCTCGATTAAGTTCTAAGTCTCATTTTATTGTTTAATATTTGTTTGAACAAATACCATTTTTAGTTTGTTTATCAGTTAAAATAAAAAACAGAGAAAGTTGAAGTCTACATTATCTTTGATCATTCAAGTGATTTTTTCATTAACGTTGAAGGCATTCTCCCAGCACCCTATTGCATGGCACCACCTTACAACACATAGCCTTAGAGGTTTGTTAATTTGGATTTGATGCAGTTACTCATCATAGCTGATCTAAAATCGATGTATGAGATTGTCCATAGTTGATTTTGTTATTGTTTAATTTGCATCCTTTAATTTCTAAGTAATGAATGTGATTCAAAACAACGTATAACTGCATACTTTTTTTTAAAGTAGACAATAAAGGTCTAAGGTTTGTGTTGAACCCTTATTGTTGTGTTTGTTTTACAATATAAAATCACATTCCTTGGAACGATATCCATGAATCCGGAGAGTAATGAACCATGAACCAATGCTATAGAAGAAGCACCCAACATAGTTAGAGAGTCTGCACAATTTTTTCCTTCTTCAAGGGTGTGAGCGATGCGAGCATTTCATTCCTGATGGAGAAAATCTTTGATGTCTTGGATCAAATTAGAATACCTGTTAAATCTTGGAGTTTGGTCTTGAGGGAGATCAACACAAAGAAGAGAGTTTGTGAAACAAAAAACATGGTGATCCAACTGCTTAGCCAATAAAAGCCCCCGGTGAGTAGCATGAAGCTCAACATGAAGAATCTCAGAGGATCTTTGGATGAACCCCAAGCCTGAGAGCCAAGATGCACAAGGGTGACGAAGCAAACCACCAAACCCAACTCTTACAGGGTTGTTAAGGAAACCTCCATCAACGTTTAGAATGGTGCGATTTTGATTGAAGGAGTTCCATTTTACACTTCTATCATCATGTCTCTCAAGAAGAGGTCGCGAAAGGCAAAAGATCTGGAGGATAAAGTAGTTGTAACACTGCATGGTGTTGATCTAAATCAAGTGTTAGAACTCAGAAGGTGTATTATGCATGTTACTCAATTGATGATTTGTTGAGGGTGCACAAATTTGATCAGACAGAAACATGTTTAGTCACAATTCTATACAAAGAATGTTATTCATCTAACCAACATTGTAAATTTACTCAAATCAAATAAAAAAAGTTGCAACAAAACTAAATCTCCTTTGATCTTAGTATTTTGCTTTTGAATAGTCTTTCACTTCTATCTTTAAGTTGTCTTTTGCCACTAACAGAAAAATATGAGAAAAATGGAATTGGAAATTTCTATTTAAAATGAACTGCTTTTTACAAGAATGACAATGAACCAACAGCAGAAAGTGCAGCAGAAAGAAACATGTAATTGGAATTTCTCTGATTAATATATAATACATTGATTTGTGTGACCTTCTGCCTAATACTGAAAGGATCACTCAAATTATATCAACATTGTTAACTAAGGATTGCATAAAAGCATGTTAAGATACTGACTATATTCATGTTATGGACAAATTTCAGAAACCAGGTAGTCATTTTGAATTAGAAAATTGGCACAGTTATGTGATTAACCTGACATGATTCCCTATAAACTTTGTGTGCATGTGTGATCTGCCTCATACAAAAATAGAATTAACTCCATTACCTATCGATGAATTTATCCAATTAGCTTACTGGCATATCCTTCCCATGATTCCGAGTCAAAATTCAAAGGTTTACTGGTGGGAGCTGTTCTGAGGAGCGCACCCTAAATGTTCCTCCAGTTTCAGGCACAGGAACTGTTCGTCCAGTTTCGGGCACGGGAACGTCCTCCAGTTTCGGGCACACGAACTTTTTTTTTATAATTTTTTTAGGTAATGCCTCTTTTTACTCAAATTTTTACAGCCCTCCTCCAAACTTGAACCATTCCCTTAACCAATTCAGATATGCTAGCTTACTACTTGTGTCATTCAAGGAATCAGTCTCAGGAGCACGGAGAGTTATTGCATAAAGCAGTGTGCTTTTGAACGAAGTTCAGGGAATCCCTTCAAGTTAAAAACAGTTTCAAAAAATGTTAAACAATCCAAAATGCATCCCACCTAATCTTAGAATTCTGCCATAACATGAATATAAATCCGTATATTAACATGCTATCACGCAATCAACATTGTTAGCATTGTCACTCAAGAGGAGGCTACAACCTTGTAATCTTTCAACCATTTCCAAACTGTCAGTAAACCAGATCCGTATCCAGTGAAGAAGAATCCACCGGGGGCTATATCAACTAATCCAATTTCTTGCTTTGCAAACAATTTACCCCTCTCTTCAAATCTGTAAATGTAGAGTCATGGTCAAGTCAAAGCCAGTTCAAGTTAACATAACAGCGCATCGGTGAAGGTTGCAAATTTACTTACGACGGCATTTCAAATAGGTGGACTAAATTGTCTCTGGTAGAACAGAATATTATAGGCTTATCATCCGGATCAGTCATCCCAGAGAGTGCAACAACACCCTGTAATAATAATCAGAATAAAAAATATGAACAACCTCTAATCAATTTGATTGCTATACATACAAGCAAAGTAACTTACATTTTCCACAATGTGTGAATATGCCACTTCCGAAGCCCCCTCTTCGTTTTTATACCAGACATTGATGGTGCAATCAAATGAACCGGATAACAAGTATCTGTCCCAACAAATAAGGGGCGTGACTGCGTCTGTATGTGCATTGAGTGTCGTCTGTATGTTCACAGATCAAACTCCGTATTGCTAAAAATTAGAAATACCTTAATGGTTTGATCCTTGGATCCCGAGTAAAGCGTCTTGACACCTCCAATGGTAACACAAAAACAGATTTAGTGTGGCCATTAGTGATGCCACCAGTTCCATAGGGGAATTGGATTTAAAATTTCCTCTCCATGCAGAGATTACACCGTCCTGTGATTTAATTAATCAAATTTAACAGAAACTGATAGATAACAGAAATGATGTATTTTAAAACAATGGGGAAAAAATATACTATAGCCAGCATAAAACATTGTGTCGGTAGTTACCTCTGCTCCGGCAAAGAGTGTATCATAGCCAGCAGTCATCGCAAGGACTCGCCCCTTAGGTCCATCAAGAGTAAACTGTGATGCAGTCGGAATATGCCATGCCTTCACAAATACAGCAATGACAAATTCAGCTTATAAGACAAGATCACACAATGGAACAAAACAATAACTGAAGAAAGAATAAAAGCACTTACGTTGACCGTGTTTGGCAGACCAACAAAAATCCACTGACCCTTGCTGATCAAAGAGGTAACTTCAGTGCCAAGATTCGTCACATTAACACATTGACCGGTATGGCAATCCCATATTCCCATGTCCGAAGTGTACCATCAGTGCTGCCAGAATAAAGCTTGTCCGATCCATTGGGAATTGTCATTCCAGTGATAAGCTGTTCAAAAATATTTGAATTAAACAACTTCAGAAATTTCAACATAGAAAGGAAGCCTAGTTTCAAACATTTCTTAGGAATGTAAAATGGGTGGTTATTATAAATTTTAGTAAGTACCTTCTTGTGTCCTTGAAGTTTTGCTATTGTGGCAAACCCATCACCATAAAACCACGAATATAAATTCTGGCACTGATCACCATGAACACAGCTATCATTCACCCAGTACTTGCAGATACTTGGTGAAGAATTCTGAGAAGCCTCGACGACTTGTGTCTCGTTTTCATCTCCGGTATTATGTTTGGGAAGGGAAGCCTCGACAACTTGTCTAGTGTCTCTGTCATCTCCTTCAGGCTTTCTTTTAGAGACTGTGTCAGTATTATATTTGGGAACCGAAGCCTCAACGACTTGTGCCTCATATCTTTCATCTCCAGTCTTATGTTTGGGAATGGAAGCCTCGATGACTTGATCTCGTCCACACTTTCTATTCAAGTCCGTCTCAATATTATGTTTGGGAAGGGAAGCCTCGACAACTTGTCTAGTGTCTCTATCATCTCCTTCAGGCTTGCTATTGAAGACTATCTCTGTATTATGTTTGGGAACCGAAGGCTCGACGACGATTTGTGTTGTGTCTTTGTAACCTCTGGTCTTTCCATTCATGACTGCGTCTGTATGTGCATTGAGTGTCATTTTACACTCAAATGTGTCAAGATCCCAAACCTGAATAAAACAACAGGGAATTGTGTAAAGCTAACATAGATGAGCAAAAGACCACCAAAGATGCATACATCAGACTCCGTATTGCCAAACAATAGAAATACCTTAATGGTTTGATCCTTGGATCCCGAGAACAGCGTCTTGAGGCCCCCAACAGTGAGGGAATCAACAGATTTAGTGTGGCTACATAGTGAGGCAACAAGTTTAAAAGGGGAATTGGCTTCAGAACTGCTTCTCCATGCAGAAATTATACCATCCTGTGATTTAAATATCAAATTTAACATTAATTTATAAAGAACAGAAATATCTCTTTCAAAACTAAAAGAACAAAATATACTATACAACCATAAACCAATGCATGGGTAGTTACCTCTGCTCCGGCTAATAGTATATCATTGGAAACAGTCATGGCAAAGACTCGCCCCTTAGGTCCATCAAGAGTAAATTGTGAAGAAGTCGGAATATGCAATGCCTTCACAAATACCACAATGAAAAAATCAGTTTACAAGAAGTGGTAAAAAATTGATAAGATCACACAATGAACCAAAACAATGACTGGATAAAGAAGAAGAGTGCTTACCTTGACAGTGTTCGCCAAACCAACAAAAATCCATGGGCCTTTGTTGATCAAAGAGGTAATTTCAGCAACAAGATTCGTCACATTAAACATAGACCAGTTTGGCAGTCCCATGTGCGAAGTGTCCCATCACTGATTCCAGAATAAAGTTTGTCTGATCCATCCGGAATTGTCATTCCAGTGATAAGCTGTTCAAAAAATATTTTAATTAAACAACTCCATAAAATATGAACAGAGAAAATATGAGTGGTTATTATAAAGTCTAATAATAAGTACCTTCTCGTGTCTTTGCGCAGCAGCGTTTGCGCCATCTCCTGTCTTTGTATTCAAGGCCGTCTTAGTATTATGTTTAGGAAGGCAGGCATCGGTGACTTGTGCAGCAGTGTTTGTGTCATCTCTTGTCTTTGTATTCAAGGGGGTCTTAGTATTATGTTTGGGAAGTGAAGCATGAGTGACTTGTGTAGCAGAGTCTATGTCATCTCCCATCTTTGTATTCAAGACTTTCTTAGTATTATGCTTGGGAAGGGAAGCATCATCGACTTGTGTACCGGTCTTTGTAACCATCTCAGTGTTATGTTTGGGAAGGGAAGCCTCGTCAACTTGTTTCTTGTCTTTGTCGTCTTTGGTCTTTGTATTCAAGTTCGTGTCAGAGTTCTTGTCATACACATAGGATGAGTAACACTTCCTTGCAGCATCAGCATTGGCGGAAGCATTAGAAGAAGCAGTGGATGGGCCATAAGCGAAATGGCGCTTCCTTGCAGCATTATAATATCCAGTGTTGGCAGCAGCATTGGTTGGTGTTAGACTGTGAAGAAACCTACAAGGGTTTCTGTTGCATCTCCCAGCGAGCCAGTAGGTGCATGTTGTATTAATGGTTGTAGGTTTAGTTGTTCTACCGCTACTATCCATGACGACGATGATGACACTCTCTCACAAAAACAACCTACAAGATTCCAATAACATCGTCCCAAATAATCAGCCACTGTATCCATTCCTTCTTCTCATACCAAAAACAACAAGCAGTTCCTCGTCAGAAATCTAATAGTTTCATTCCATTTTAGATAGTAACACGGGAATTAGAGGCAAGCTGGCAGCATAGCTGCTAAACCTTTGTGAATGACAAAACCAATCCTCTTAAACATTACATTCATAGAGACGACCTAGGAGACACAACGTTGCTATGCATGACCCTTTTAACTCTTTGTAGAATATCCTAAGCGTCTGCTAGAAAGCGAAAAGTGTCAAACGCAAAACGTTGCTATGCATGGCCCTTTGAACTCTTCCAAAGCGTTTGCTAGAAAGAGAATGGTGTCAAACGCAAATGCTATGAAGACATGTTAATTATCAAAACACGCTTTCTAATGTTTAGCTGCCACTTTGTGCTCTGAATTCGAAGCGGCTTTGAGGGTTCCTCGTCCAAACTTCATAATATCAACGAACCAAGAAGCAGTAGATTAAACTATTTTCATTTTTCGAATTTTAACCTATAATTATTACACAAAATTTATTTTCAATATGTTTTAAATAGATTGTAGTTAAAATTGACAATTTTAAATTTAAAAATTAAGTTAGCTTATAAGTAAAAAAATAACTACCGTAAAAAAAATTAATTCTAACTTATTTGTATATTTTGGTACAAGTATAAATATATCAATTTTATATAAAATTTTCATTAATATTTATATTGGTATAGTGCTAAATTTTATCATCGTATATGTACTTTAAACCGTAAAGTTTAAAATTGTTTATCTCTTTCTCTAATTCTTACTTTTTTAATATATATATATATATATATATATATATATATATATATATATATATATATATATATATATATAGACATACAGACACATTTGAGTGTGTTGTTATCGGTTGTTACATCCTAATAGCTTGGGTGCGAGAAAAATTTATGCAAAATTAAGAGGTGGTACCTGGGTTGCCATATTTTTTGCTTCCCGTGTGTATGTGTTTTTTCGCTTTTGTTGCCCACTAGGTGAATAGAAAATATATGTATGTGTGTGTCATTGAAATTTATTTGTTTCATTTTTTCTCTTATTGATTTCAAATTACATGTAGCGCCTTAAATATTAATTACGAATTGTGAGAAAATTGAAGTTGAAGACATCAAATCAAAGTAAGATGGTCCGATAAACTAAAGAATATACTATGTGACTAATTTTGAAGTACTACTTTGTCCATAAGATATACGTGATCTACTAGGATGTCAAGAGAACGATGGAAATTAACAATGCAGGAAATGATACACTTTTTTTGTCACTCATATGATGTAATTGTTGTCGTTGTAACCCAGCTAAGAGATTATCCAATTAGATTATCTCCATACTTTTATTGTATATCGTGTTCCTAACTAAATTTAGTATTTTAAAGCTTATTTATGAAATATAATTTGATTAATGAACTATTTGTTCTTTTCAAGTTTAGATTTAATATAAATTGATATAATATTCTTACGAGGATCAAAGCTGGCATTGAGGAAATATCGGAAAATCGAAATTACATTGTGTACTTTGACCATATTTGATTTCGTCGTTTTCAATTGTTGAAATCTATATAAAGCAGCCAAGGAGCAAAACAAAGGAAATCACAATCTTAGAATTGGAGAACCGAGAAAGAATTAAAAATACAATATGGTTCATTTCTTATCTATAATGGTTGTGTTTCTTTCATGTGTTTCATCTTCTTATGCCACTAATGTTGTCGATGTGCAAGAGATTTGCAAGAAAGCCACAAACCCTTCTTTCTGTTCAACTCTTCTCAAATCAAAGCCCGGTGGTGTAGGAGAAGACCTCGTTTGCCTTGCATCATACACCATTGGCGTGCTTCGTACCGATGTTTCCAATACAATCAGTTTAATCACAAAACTAGTCGCACAAAGTGGTAGTGATTCTAAGAAACAAAACCGTTACAAGAATTGTTTGTCTCATTTTGGAATGGATGATGGAGCACTTGGCGAGGTTGTGGAAGCTCAAAAAGTCTTGAAATATTCTGATTACAATGGTGTGAATATGCATATAAGCTCTGTCATGACTGATGTTGATGAATGTCTTTCAAGGGACTCATATCCATACAACGATACTTCTTTGCTTTCAAAACATGTTGAATGTGTCAACCAAGTTGCCCAGATTGTTCTTATTATATCAAATGTGTTGTTAAATTAGGATATTAGTCGTTCCATTTTGTGGTACTTGAATAATGTTACAATATGTTAGTCAAATTTGACTTCAATAACATTTGTGAAATACAAAGATTTGAAATATTAAATAATGGCTGCTTGACGTATATAACTTTATTTATGGTAATCTATCTTGTATTGGATGTGATATGATTTTTGCCTTACCAATTTTTTATAGCCACTAACATGAGGTGTTAAAGATGATAGATAATGAGGTCCCTTACATAGTAATGATATTAATCGTGTCAAACCATGGTGTTGCTAGCATATTTCTGAAGAGACCAAATAAATATATCAAAAAGTCATTTAATAATAAGATGTGTCCAAAACGAGAACCACAAGAAACACAACAATTAAAAATAATAGAATCTAGAGAAAGAGTATCGAATGCAAACATAGGAATTTGTCCATCCAAGATTCAATTCAAAAATCAAGTACGACTTCTTAGCCTTCAACTTTAAAATAAGAGTAATCAAACATTGCATGCAGTTTTTAAGGGTTAAAATTAAAAAAAAAAAAAATAGGACATGATAACCATATTTTAGTAGTATAAAAAAATGGTAAACAAAAAATGAGAGAGATTGAAAATGGAAATCCTACTTCTCAACTTGGCAAAGCCAGTCTGTAATCTCGTTAGGGATTCTTGGACTATGGTGAGATCATGAGAAAGTAAATCATTTCATTTGGTTCTACAAAGACAAGGATTATATATTCTACAAAGACAACATAGGGTATCCCCAACACGATAAATATTTGAAAGGGTTGTTCTGAAAAAGCAATGACCAACAAACGAAAAGAGACGAGGCTGACATAATATTTTAATATTTCACCAATATCTTAGAGAAAATCACATTCGGATTCATTTGGAGGTTTTATCTCTTATGGCATTTTGATTAATTTGTTCTTACCCAAAATAAGAAATGTGAACGAAAAGCAGTTTAGTAAAGTTTATGATCATATAGATTAATTTTTTTTTTTGAATTTTAACCTATAATTATTACGCAAAATTTATTTTCAATAAATAAATTATAATTGTGTTTCTATTTATTTTAAATAGATTGTAGTTAAAATTGACAATTTTAAATTTTAACGTTAAATTAGTATATAAGTAAAAAAAATAACTACTGTAAAATATTTAATTCTAACTTATATGTATATTTTGTTACAAGTATAATTATATCAATTTTATACAAAATTTTCATGAATCTTATTTAAAGTTATATTAGTATAGTGTTAATTTTTATCATCTATCATATATTTATTTTAAACCGTAAATTTTCAGAATTGTTTATCTCTTTCTCCAATTCATATACTTTTTGAAGATATATATATATATAAACACACAGACACATTTGAGTGTGTTGTTATCGGTTGTTACATAGTAATAGTTTGGGTGCAAGGATAATTTATGCAAAATTTAGAGGTCAAACCTGGGTTGCCATATTGTTTTCCTTCCTGTGTGTATGTGTTTTTGCGCATTTGTTGGCCACTAGGCCAATAGAAAATATATGTATGTGTGTGTGATTAAAATTTATTTGTTTAATTTTTTCTCTTATTGATTTCAAATTACATGTAATACCTTAAATATTAATTACGAATTGTTAGAAAATTGATGTTGTAGACATCAAATCAAAGTAAGATGGTCCGATAAACTAAGGAATATACTATGTGACTAATTTTTAAGTGCTACTTTGTTTATAAGATATATGTGATCTACTAGAATGTCAAGAGAACGATGGAAATTAACAATGCAGGAAATGATATACTTTTTTTGTCACTCATATGATGTAATTATTGTCATTGTAACCCAGCTAAGAGATTATCCAATTGGATTATCTTCATACTTTTATTGTATACCGTGTTCCTAACTAAATTTAGTATTTTAAAGCTTATTTATGAAATATAATTGATTAATGAACTATTTTAACACTCATACTAAACTTATCTAGAATATTTAGCATGTGCGTTAAAGTTAGTACTATATACATTAAAATTACGATAATAACAATTTTCGACTGAATAATATATACATCACTGCAGGATCGTGCATTTGCTATCAGGATACATGTGCCAAATACATGTCTGGAACCATAATAAATAATCTGAACTAGTACGACACGAGCATATGAAAATATATCATTCAACCTCCTGTATTGTCTCTCTTGCCACATACAACCTGTTGATCTGAAATAAACAAAAGGGATTGGGGTGAGACAGGATGTCTCAGTGAGTTCCCTAAGATTGCCATCTGTTTCTAAACTCAACCCATTTTGGTTTATACTATTCTAATCTGCATAACTAAGCAATCAAGGCGAAACTAGGATCGCTAACTAAGTTGTATCATAATTATTGTCATATTGTCATAATCATATTCTTATTCATAAGCATAATCATAATCATATTATTTTTCATATTGAAGTTAGAAAGTTAGTGTTGAACAAACAATATTATCTGAGTTCATTTTACGGAATAATTCCGAGTGGAGTAACCCAGGAATTTATTCCCATAATATAACCGATAAAATTCCTAAAAAGGTTAACACCAAACTTCTCTTGTTATCGTACATGACTGAATGTCTGTCCACTACTAACGGGGAGTTAGAGGGTCACGACTTAGCTGGTTTCTTATAATCATGAAATGACCTCAACTACACTACTAACAGGGAGTTAGAGAGTCATAACTTAATTTATTTTCTTATAACATGGATACCCTCAACTCCACTACTAACGGGAAATTTGTGAGTTGGGACTTAACTGATTACCTTAAAGTTATAATTTTCATATCATGTATCCAATATATTGTATTTTAGGCATAACTTATACTTTGACATACTTAAGTGAGTATGTCTCTAATTCTTTTCTGATAACAACTAGTTTCGGCTAACTAAGCCGAAATTCCATAACTAAAATTCCTTATTTCCAATGATTGAAAATCTACCCATGAGTTGTTATTCATAACCAAGTTGATTCTGAATATGCCCATTATGTCAATATGCAACGATTCTTATGCTAGTGCCTAAGTTGGAGGATTACATAACATTCCTTGCTATATGTTTAAAAAGTAAGTTTAACAAATTTTAGCCAAACAATGGCCAATTCGCACTTGGTAAATATTCGATTCCAAATAATAAAAGAATTGAATACACTAGTGACCAAAACATTTCAAATTCAATTTTCCAAAATTATATATATATATATATATATATATATATATATATATATGGGGTTTGCTAGGATACACCCACTAGATTTTATTAAGGTGTGTTTTAGCAAAAATATAACTAAAAAGTTGGTAAATACACCTTAAGGTGAATGTTGCTAAAACACACCTTCTAAAAAATAAGTGGGTGTATATTAGCAACCCCTATAGGCATTTGCTAGGATACACCCACTTATTTTTTAGAATGTGTGTTTTAGCAAGTTATAACTAAAAAGTAGTTAAATACACCTTAAGGTGTAGCTTGCTAAAACACTCCCACATAAAAACTAGTGGGTGTGTTCTAGCAAATCCCATATATGTGTGTGTGTGTGTGTGTGTGTGTGTGTGTGTGTGTGTGTGTGTGTGTGTGTGTGTGTGTGTGTATATATATATATATATTTATGTATCAAATAGTTTGCTTTGATTCTATCCTCCATCATTAGTGCTAGTAAAGACATACACATTAACATAAAGGAGTTTACAACAAATTAATAAGGGTGTCTAGCTAAATCATTAGTGCTAGCTAAAACCATAACCATACTAACTATATCAAAATCATTCTAACTTAAAGGTTATTAATCATATGACATAAATTCACTACCTAAAAAATGGAGGGTTTACTAATTAAGGAACTCACTTTAGCATTTTTCTAAATTATCTACACCATTTAAGTTCCAAATAAATTCCTGCCAACTCCATAATCACTTTTCTGCAAAACAGGTTAACAATAACTTATGGCTTTTGCTTTTCACTTTTGCATTTCAAACTTCAACCAAACTCACGCTCAACCATGTAGGCATCCATAATCAACCTGAAATCATTTATAACCAATTTAAATTCACGTTGTAGCTTATTCCGAAATCCATGTCAAACCCGTAAGACATTTTTCAGCATAAATTTCTAAACTTTAAATGTGTTTTCTGAATCCATTCATAATCCGAAACATACAAAATTTATATCCAAACTGAAGAGAATTAAGTGGAGAATCCAAAAATCCAATAAGTACTCAATTATGGATTACACAGCAGCATATACACGCCAAAGAAACCCATATGAATTTCAATTAATATTTAATGAAATTCAGCCATAATCACAATCAATTGCAACACCAACATCAAATTCAAGTTTAATAGTTAACTCACCTTTTAGCTTCTGAATACAACTTATTACCACACTTGAATTGAACTCTCCTATATCCAAGGTTCATCTTGTGCTTAAATTTATACTTCTTGCTTCTAATCACCAAAAATAAAACTCAGTCAACCACTAGTTGACACATTAAGAGCCAAAACCATGAAAGCCTTAGCAAAAACCCAAGATGAGTGATGAGAGGAGAGAAACTCGGCTAAATTAGCAAAGACCTAATTTAGCTAATGAATTTGTGAAGGTTAAGAGGAAAAGAGGGAGAGCCGTGGGAGGGTAAGAGAGAAAAAGGGAATAACGTTTTATGAAGAGAGGAAAGAGTGGAAAATGAATGGATATGAGAGCCTTGATCAAATATAATCTTATGTTGCAATTACTAAAATAACCTTCTATCATGTGTTTTGCTTAAACAACCATTAAATGACATAACAGTATGAGAATTTAAATGGAATATTACAATTATTTGTTTTTTGACCATATTTGATTGGTTGTTTTCAATTGTTGAAATCTATATAAAACAGCTAAGGAGCAAAACAAAGGAAATCACAATCTTACAATTGGAGAATCAAGAAAGAATCAAAAATACAATATGGTTCATTTCTTATCTATAATGGTTGTGTTTCTTTCATGTGTTGCATCTTCTTATGCCACTAATGTTGTCGATGTGCAAGAGATTTGCAAGAAAGCCACAAATCCTTCTTTTTGTTCAACTCTTCTCAAATCAAGGCCCGGTGGTCCAGGAGAAGACCTCGTTTCCCTTGCATCATACACCATTGACGTGCTTCATACCAATGTGTCCAATACAATCAATTTAATGACAAAACTAGTCGAACAAAGTGGCAATGATTCTATGAAACAAAACCGTTATAAGAATTGTTTGTCTCGAATGGATGATGGAGCACTGGACGAGGTTGTGGAAGCTCAAAATGTCTTGAAAGATTCTGATTACAATGGTGTGAATATGCATATAACCTCTGTCATGACTGCTGTTGATGAATGCCTTTCAAAGGACTCATCTCCAGACAACGATACTTCTTTGCTTCCAAAACATGTTGAGTGTGTCAACCAAGTTGCCCAGATTGTTCTTATTATCTCAAATGTGTTGTTAAATTAAGATATTACAAGTTTCAATTTGTGGTTCTTGAATAATGTTACAATATGTTAGTCAAATTTGACTTAGATAACATATGTGGAATACAAAGTATTGAAATATTAAATAATGATTGTTTGACGTATATAATTTTATTTTTGGTAATCTATCTTGTATTGGATGTGATATGATTTTTGTCTTACCGGTTTTTTACAGCCGCTAACATAAGGTGTTAATGATGATAGATAATGAGGTTAATATATTAATGATATTAATCGTGTCAAAACCATGATGTAGCTAGCATATTTCTGAAGATGCGAAATAAATATATTAAAATGTCATTCAAGAACAAGATGTGTCTAAAACGAGAACCATAAGAAACACAACAATTAAAAATAAAAGAATCTAGAGAAAGAGTACCCAATGCAGACATGGGGATTTGTCCATCCAAGATTCAATTCAAAAATCAAGTCTGACTTCTTAGCCTTCAACATTTAAATAAGAGTAATCAAACATTGCATGCAATTTTTAGGGGTTATAATTAAAATTAAAATAAAATATAGAACATGATAAACATATTCTAGTATTATAAAAAATGGTAAACAAAAAATGAGAGAGATTGGAAATGGTAATCCTAGTTCTCAACTAGGCAAAGCCAGTCCACATTCCCTTCGCAATCTCGTTAGGGATTCTTAGACTATGGGGAGATCATGAGAAAGTAAAGCATTTCAATCGGTTCTACAAAGACAAGAATATATATATATTCTACAAATTCAACATAGGGTATACCCAACATGATAAATATTTGAAAGGGTTGTTTTGAAAAAGCAATGACCAACACATGAAAATAGATGAACTTGACATAATATTTTAATATTTCACCAATATCTTAGAGAAAATCACATTCGGATTCCATTGGAGGTTTTTTTCCCTTGTGAAATTTTGATTAATTTGTTTTTACCCAAGATAAGAAATGTGAAAGAAAAGCAGTTTGGTAAAGTTTATGATCATATAGATTAAACAATTTTCATTTTTCGAATTTTAACCTATAATTATTACACAAAATTTATTTTCAATAAATAAATTATAATTGTTTTTCTATTTGTTTTAAATAGATTGTAGTTAAAATTGACAATTTTAAATTTAAAAATTAAGTTAGTATATAAGTAAAAAAATAACTACTGAAAATATTTAAATCAAACTTATTTGTATATTTTGTTACAAGTATAAATATATCAATTTTATACAAAATTTTCATGAATCTTATTTAAAGTTATATTAGTATAATGTTAATTTTTATCATCAATCATATATTTATTTTAAATCATAAATTTTTAAAAATTGTTTATCTCTTTCTCCAATTCATACTTTATTAAGATACACAAACACACATATAGGGTAATGCTAATGCACACCCACTCAAAAATTAGAAGGTGTGCATTAGCAAGCTACACCTTTCCGTTTTTGACAAAAATATCATTTTCTCTTTCTTCAAAAGTATTTAAATCTATGTTCATTTATGTCATTTTACCACTCAACAACACAACTTTTTTCTCTCTCTCTCTCTCTCTCTCTCTCTCCCCTATTTTCAACCCATCATTTGATTGTTCTAAATTCTATTTCAAAACAAGTTATTGGTCTGCTGGCATGGAATTGTTGTTAATCAAGTTTTTTTTTTGTTGCCAAGTGTTGTTAATCACGTTAAAAATGGAAAAAAAAGCATATATAATTATGAAAACAATTAATGGAACGAAAAAATATTACCAACAAAAATTCAATGGAACGAAAATGAATAATTGAAGTGAGAAAATTGCTTTCAAATTATCAAGACATAAAACAATGAGAATTGTAAAAGGAAAAAAAAAAGGAACGAATTTTTATACCAAAAGGGAACAAAATTAATAATTAAGACAAAAAATGTTTATTAAAAAAAAAAACGAAGTTGGTTCAATCATGGATGATTTTCTAGAACATTACCATGTGCCAAATCATTCTCATGGAGACGTGAGAGAAAAAAGTTGTGTTGTTTAATGGTAAAATGACCTAAATGGACATAGATATAATTGCATTTGAAGAAAGAGAAAATGATATTTTTGTCAAAAGTGAAAAGGTGTAGCTTGCTAATGCACACCTTCTCATTTTTGAGTGGGTGTGCATTAGCATTACCCATATATATGTGTGATTGTGTGTGTGTAATATATATATATATATATATGTGTATATATATATATATATGTGTGTATATATATATGTGTGTATATATATATGTATATGTATATATATATATATATATATATGTATATATATATATATACACACACACACAGAGACACATTTGAGTATGTTGTTATCGGTTGTTACATACTAATAGTTTAGGTGCGAGGATAATTTATGCAAAATTAAGAGGTCGAACTTGGGTTGCCATATTTTTTCCTTCCTGCGTGTATGTGTTTTTGAAAATTTGTGGGCCACTAGGCCAGTAGAAATTATATTTATGGATGTGTGATTGAAGTTTATTTGTTTAAATTTTTACTCTTATTGATTTCAAATTACATGTAGTACCTTAAATATTAATTATGAATTGTGAGAAAATTGATGTTGAAGACATCAAATCAAAGTAAGATGGTCCGATAAACTAAGGAATATACTATGTAACTAATTTTTAAGCACTACATTGTCTATAAGATATATGTGATCTACTAGGATGTCAAGAGAACGATGGAAATTAACAATGCAGGAAATGATATACTTTTTTTGTCACTCATATGATGTAGTTGTTGTCATTGTAACCCAGCTAAGAGATTATCCAATTCAATTATCTCCATACTTTTATTGTATACCGTGTTTCTAACTAAATTTAATATTTTAAAGCTTATTTATGAATTATTATTTATTAATGAACTATTTGTTCTTTTCAAGTCTAGATTTAATTTTTTTTTTTGAGAGAAGTCTAGATTTAATATAAATTGATATGATTTTCTTACGAGGATCAAAGTTGGCATTGAGGAAAGTTCGGAAAATCGAAATTACACTGTGTACTTTGACCATATTTGATTGCGTTGTTTTCAATTATTGAAATCTATATAAAGCAGTTAAGGAGTGGTGAAAACTAAAGGCGAAACCAAACATGCAGAAGATCTGGAAGAAATACTTCAACAAGTAAGAAAACACAACATGCGGCTAAATCCATCTAAGTGCTCCTTTGGCGTTCAAGCAGGGAAATTTCTAGGTTTTTTGCTGACTAGAAGGGGAATCAAAGCCAACCAGACAAGTGTCAAGCCATCATTAATATAAGGAGCCCATCAAACATCAAAGAAGTTCAACAATTGACAGACAAACTAGCGACTCTATCATGATTCCACTCATGCGATGGAGCCAAGGGCTTCTCCTTCTTTGCATCTATCAAGAAAAAGGAAAATTTCGAGTAAGACGCCCATAAACGCCAACCCTAACTGGGGCTCTGATGGGGTGCACACTACAAACGATTAAGACGCCCATAAATGTCATCCATAACTTGGGCTTTGATGGGGTGCACACTACAAACGAGTAAGACGCCAACCCTAATTGGGGCTATGATGGGGGTGCATACTACAAACGAGTAAGACGCCCATAAACGTCAACCCTGACTTGGGCTATGATGGTGTGCACATTATAAACGATTTAGACGCCCAAAAACGTCAACCCTAAATAAGGCTCTGATGGGGTGCACACTGCAATCGCCAAAGTGCCAAACTTACAAAGACTCTGAAAAAATGAATTCTACGTAAAAGCATAATACTTTGATTAATCAGAAGGAAATATCATCTTGAAAATATCTATATCCGGAATAAGGAGGAAAGGAGTCAGACACATCAAGCTTATGAAATAAAAATGTCGCAAAAATTCAAAATAAAGCAAATAAAGAAAGTAGAACGCTATACATAAAGTAAATTGTCTTCAAAATACAAAAACAAAGGCACACAACCCAATAATTAAAGATACAACAAAATAAGCAAAAAGAAACTACGGATCCAAGCTTAAGCATCTGTGGCGGGTTCCGCCTCAATCACCAGATCGCCATCCACCACAACCTTGTTGATATCCAAGTCGGCTTTGAATCATTCAAGTCGGCTTTGCATCATTCAAGTCGGCTTCCAACTTTGCAATTCGTTGATTTTTTACCTCAACCTCCGGTTCGAAAGTCTTTAATGCCACATCAGCCTCCTTCTTATCATCCTCAGCTTTTTTCTTATCTTCCAGAGCAGCCTTCATTTTCTCTTCGGTGTCGTTGGCCTTGTTTTTCTAGCTCGTCACTTCCTTCTTCAACAACGCCTCCTGCTTCTTCAACGCTTGGTATTTCTTCACAGCTATTTCCATCAACATCACAATCCTTACACTAAACATTCCATCATCTCAGACCACCCTCTCAAAGGTACCCTTCTCACCAGCTGCGAAGTCCTCATCAAAGTCACTGAAATGTTCAGCCACGAAGCATTCGTAATCAAAATTCACATCCCAAAGGGACCTTCCAACCTCGCCAGTTATGGCGGCATCCTTGGAACTAGATTCCACTTTCTCTTTCTTTTTTGTCGACGACTTAAGCTCGACCTCTTGAGTTTTGTCTACCGGACCACCCTCGGCCTTCCTTTTGATCTTCCTTTGAAGAACACCTTCGGGGTTGCTCTTGACATAGCCCTCTGCCACCTTTTTTCCAACGCCTCCGCCAGAAACTTCTGCCTCTCGGTAGGACCCATAGGCACCATTCTTTCTGCAAAAACCCAAGCATTATAACATACAGAAGAAAGACAAGACGAGGAAAGAAAAAAAATAAAAAACAAAAAAGAAGGAACTCATGCAAGTACGACTCAAGGGCAACACGATCTGGCTCTTTATTCAAAAGATCGTCGACACTTAAAGGCAACATCTTTTCCAGAAACGATAATAAATCACGCTCGTAGGCGCTCATTTTCTCATAATCATACCCCATAATAGAGAGCGGATTGTTAGTCCATCTTAGAGGAAACTTGACCTCACCGTTCACATTAACGGCGGCCTTGGCGCAACCGGCGGCCCCAAACACTCTCAGATACGATTCCCTCCAATTCTTTGGGTTAGAAGCATAAGTCAGAAATAAAGATCTCCCAACATGAGCAGAGATAGAGACCCATGACAATTTATCTACCCCTTTAATCCCATAAAAGTGAAGGAAGACAGCTAAGGAAGGAGTAAAACCAAGGCCATCACACATGATCTCATAGCCCCTAATAAAGGCCTAGCTGTTTAACTGCAACTGAGAAGGGGCCACATTTAAGCACCTGAGGACAACTAATTCGAAATCAGTGAAAGGAAACTTGACCCCTAAATCTTCAAAGACAGCTAAGTAGAAGTGAAAGATCTCATCGCTCACGCCTTGAGGGCGAGGAAGATACACCTTCCCTACCTGTACGACACACCGCCAACACAACGTCCTCTTCCCTACCCGTAGAAGAGACATTTTGCTTACTCCTAAAGAACTCCACATGTTGTGGGTCATTAAAAATGAGACTCCACGCACATAACGCCCTCAACAAACCTCTCGTCGCTGCAAATCATTGGAAAGCGAATCCCTTCCCTCACAACATATGGCTCTGGGGAAGAATAAAGGAAGACACTGTCACTATCGTTACCACTATCCCCATCACTATCAGAACTTGAAGACAAATCAGAAAATAAAGGATGACCGAAATACCCTGTCTCTAAAGCATTTAGGTCAAAAGTCCCGTTGGGACGTTTCACATGTTTGAGACATTGGTTCCATAACTTTTTTTCTCCTCCGCCGTAAAAAATGAACTAGTTACCTCAAAAATGAAGAGAAACGAATCATTAAACAACTATGGATGAGCAGTAACCACGAACGCGTAAAGCCCCGCAAAGACAAATGAGCAAAGCCAGAGTTAGGATGAAAGCAGGTGGAAGTTGAATGAACAAAGAAGGAAAAACGAAAATGAAGAAGTAGAAAATATAGAAAAAGGGCACTTTACACTCAACTTAAAGCCAAACCTCGAGAACCGCGAACGACAACTCGACGATGTCTGACACAAGGCCAAATAACCTCGAGATAGCAACACATCAGTGCAAATGAAAAGACAGCGAAATCCGACCGTCGGATCAGATATGACGTCATATCATCACGCCAACTCATATCGTAAAGGGGATGCCCGTTTGAAGTTGAAAAACTCTTAAATCACCTCGCCTTGTACCAAGACTCGTGCTTGGGGGGCTTGTGGGAACAAGCCAAAACAAAGGAACACATAACAACACGCTTCATATCCAAACTCAAAACACTTGGCCTAGTCCCAAGACTCGTGCTTGGGAGGCTTGTGGACCGGGAAAACCCGGATAAATGACACAAGGCCTTTCATAAGGGCTCAAAATAGAGAAAGCGCCCTCCTAGAGGGCCCGAGCGGACAAGGCCACTCCTTTACTGGCACCGCCTATGAGTACATTCTAGAACAGGATAAAATCCCTAAATAACCATCCTTATCCCTTGATAAGCATCCTTATCCTCATAACTAAACGCCTAAAATAGAGGGTTTATCCAACCCTCAAACTACTATAAATAGCAACCTTGAGAGCATTCTCAATGCATCCAATAATCAGTCTAAACACACTAGAATACGATATTGAACCCTAGTATCCCCTTATTGTGCTTTGCAAGTACAAAAATTTCATAAAAAAACCAGTTCATAATTTGTAAATGTTGACAAAATAAAAATACAGGAAAGACGGGCACGTGAGTGCCCATCTTTTTGCTAGTTAAAAAGAACAAATTCAACGATATAATAAATTAACAAACATAATCCAACACCGTAAAACAACATGATAAAACACACATAAAAGGTCATGGATACCCAAACTTAAATCTTCATGTGATCTATTCATGCAAGTATTGATTTCTTCGTAGGATCTGAGCCGGATTAAACTTTTCTGAAAATCTTCAAAAGATCTGACCAAGGAAGCATCCAACTCGATTGGTTCTTTAGAACTGTATTGACAAAATATTAATAACATGATTCTCACATTGTTGTCTTTTTTTTTTAGCTTCATATGGGTAAACCAGACACTTCCATTTGAGAAGTTTGATGGACGATGATACTTAACATTTTCCACCCTCATTGCTTCCATTTGAGACGTTTGATAGATGATGATACTCAATAGTAGATAAGAGAAATAGGTACCATACTTGAAAAATCAGAGCCTTGCAGCAGCGGACATATATGGAAAAATAAATTCCTATAACATCCTAAACAGACAGTCAACTGTCACAACACGCTACTCAGATAAACATAGGAAAAATAAATTCCCAGACAATATTCAGTAGCTCAAACATGATGTTCCGTCATCCATAGGAACATTCAGGGACACAGAAAATTACTCCCCCTGAATATATGCATACTAATCAGAATTATGTTCAAACTCCAGGGAAGACTTCAGCATATACAAGCATATAACCATAAGAGACAGACATAGATGTCTCAACATCATCAAACACATTATCTGCTAACAAACACAGGCATACAGAATAATCCTACTAACATACGAACACACACCTCAGGAGTTCTTCACAGCATACAAAGGGAATACTTCCATCACTCCCCCTGAACACATGCACAATAAGAATCTTGAAAAACCAAAACTCTTAACACATAGAATGAGAAAAACTTCAGGAATGATTCAACTAAAACCTCAGGGAATATTCACCAACTAGCATACCCAAGCTAGCAGACCTATCAAGGTCACACAGAGACATGTTCCAATTTCCTTATAGCAGCAGCAGAGAACATGTACAACAGAAATACTGAGAAAAATAAATTCTCAGAACAACATCAAGATGTTGCAGCATACATGTCAACATCTACACATACTTGAAATAGTTGCAAAATAAATGCAACAACAGCAATACAGGCATAACAGGCAAATCTGTAAACTAAATGCAGAATAGCACATAATGGCACATACACAGGCATATAGAGAGTATAGATATACCATTTTTCTCCCCCTTTTTAGCCACAAAATATGCCAACATAAAACCTTCAGGAGTGTATACCACAACAATACAAGACATGCTACAGGAAAACTTCAAAAGCATACCATACGCAGGAAAACAACTTCAAGCATAAGCAGACAGATGAGATGTTTCAACATCATCAGGCACAACAACAACAACAGACAATATGATGCAGAAGCAAACATATACAACTCTGCTATACATAGAATCACCTGCTTCCAGTGAAGTGACATACTAATCATGGAAAAACCTCATAGGCATTCAAAGAAAACTTCACAGGTATTTACAGAAGAAAATAAGTAAACATCTACTCCCCATTTGTAGCCATAAATTCTGACAAGCTAATCAGAAAACTCCACACACTTTGATCACCACTTTCTGATCCATCCTTCTTATCACCAACAGTCACAGTATTACCATCCTCATGATCAGAAATATTCTTACTTTGAGATCTTTCATTATCAGATGTTGACTCAGCCATAAACTTTATTTGATCAGGTTGAACTAGGGATGTTGTAACATCCGACGCAACATCCGGTGCAATAGCAATTTTAAAAGCAGACACATAAACACTTTTATCAACATCAGCAACATTTAAACTAGACTGAACAAGGTTGTCAGACTTAGGCAAAACAGGTGGAACACCAATCAACACAGAAGAAGTCACAGAAGAACTTACATTTGGAGTTTTGGGTCTCCATTCTTTCCTAGCTTGAGCAATCTTACCACTGACCTTTGGTTGAACATATGGTTGAAGATATCCATGCAGTTTATAACAGTACGGCCTTATGTGACTCTTTCTACCACAATGGTGACAGATCCAAGGACGAGCTATCTTTTTGCCATTCTGATGTCTTTGAGAATGTTCAACATTGTCTTTTTAGTAGAAACAACATATGTTCCTGAAAGATCAAGAGCCTTGACACCTTTGTCCTGTTCTTCCTTTCTTATCATCCCATGATCTTCTAAGGCATAAGCAAACTTTTTGTTACCCTGTTTTTAATTGAGGAGTTTATAGTCAAATCCTACACCATTTGCCTTCCTTTTATCTTGACCTTCTGTCACATCATCTTCCAGAACCGTGGAACCATTTGTCATCATGTCAACTTGCTTCTTAACCTGTTCAAGTTGTGAGTTTAGAGAAGATACCACATCATTGAGTTCTGAAATCCTTGTTAGATGGCTACTCCTTTCTGTAAGTAGTTCACTGTTGATGTTTTTTTGTTCCAGTAACATTTTTGCATATTTATGCACTTCTGAAGTATAGATCCTTATAAGAAGTAGCTAGGTCATCATAGGCCAACTCTTCATCATAGTTGGAGCCATCCAACAAAGGTGGTCTGTTCACAAATCCTCCTGCCTTGTCCATTATGCCAGAAAGTATCTTCTCTGGATCTCACCCTAAAACAAGCAGGGTGTCTGCTCTGATACCAATTGAAATTCTGGCTGGCTAGCAACATAATGTTCTACGAGATGTTCCAACACTCGACACAGATAATAGATGTTGAATGAGATGTTTAGAACATCGTGCTAGCAGTAAATGAAAATGAACAAGGAAAGTAAATAACAGAAAGATAAAAGGCACAAGAGAATTGTTAACCCAGTTCGGTGCAACGTCACCTACATCTGGGGGCTACCAAGCCAGAAAGGAAATCCACTAGTGTAGTCCATATTCAATAGCTCTCAGCAAACCACGTTTGCACTATATGACCTAGGACCTACCCGTATAGACTTCAACCTAGGAACTCCTAGATCTGAGATCCCATCCCACTCCCTTACAACAGATCACAGCCTCTGTGATTCTCAGATTACAGACTCAATCAAATAAAAAGTTACCTTCAAAGCACAACAACTGACACCTTGTTTCACAACTTCGGTGTAGTACACAATCTACCTACCTCTTTGCTTAAAAGCTTCAGAGGAGTGAACAAATTACAACTCAAACACAGTCCTTTGCATGCATCAAGATGATACACGAAAGGCTCACAACAAAAGACTCAAAACCCTAAAAATGATCTATTCTTCAAATGACGGCTTTGGTTTTTTCATTAGGTCTTGTAGTCTTCTATATATATACTGAAGCAATACAGGTCAGTAAAGTTGTTGGGCTTCAGAATAATTCGGTGATCCATTTCACGAACAACATAACCAGAAAAGGAAACTCCTAATATCTAGGCACATAATTAGGAACATCCTGATCACCTCCAAAACTTTCCTAATTAAATAGCGCAATCTTAGGAAATCACAAACGATCTGATTCTGTACTAAAAGCACGCAGCTTGACCAACAAGAATAAAGGCGTGGATTCCTTAAATAAAATAACGCGTGCGTAAATCAAGGCACAATTTCAGGGCACACTGAACTGTGCTAGGATGTTGGAACATCGTATCCAACATTACACATGAATATTTGTTTTAGGAAAAAATGAAGCCAACATACAAATATCCAACAATATTGCATTGTTATATGCAGGGATCAAGGTTCGAACCACGAACACCCCACATTCTAACAACCTGGCTACTTGACAAAAAAAAAACAATGTCTCAAATTAAAAATAATGTCATACATAGAATAATATAAGTACTAATACTAATCAACACCTTAGCAAGATTTTTGTTTTGTTACGTTAGCAATATAAAAATAATGTAATACATAAAATAATACTAGCACTAATACTAATCAATACATTAGCAAGAAGATATTACTTTTTTGTTACATTAGCAAGAAAATATATGTAAAAAATATATGTATTAGAGGCATATTTGTTCTTTTTTTTTTTTTTTTTGTCATGTAGCCTAGTGGCTAGATTCACACACATTATGTGTGAAGAAGTGGGGAATCCGGGGTTCGAACCCCGGCCCCTGCACAAATTATCCCTGGTAGCTACCAACTGAGCTATACTTACGGGACAGAGGCATATTTGTTCTATTTTACAGATTTGTCGAACAATTAAATACTTCCTAAAGACTTGCAATAAAACAAAAGAAGCCATGAGTTATGACTTCATATCTATCAATTGATTTACTTCTCTCCAAAATTTAAGTCATAATCTAAATATAGCTACCTGAACCGTCATAATATTCCTAAAAGCTTAGAAGCCCTCCAGAAAGGCTCTAAGACCTCCAGAAGGGCTCAGGCGCCCTCCAGAAGGGCTCCTATGACTCAGGCGCGCTCCCCTTGAGGCACCGCCCTTCTAGACTTCTAGAAACCTCTAGAAACCGCCTAAAATACATAAATACCCATGTTGCTTGGGAACCAAGAAACCGAAACCCAAGCCCATAGCAGGCTATAAATACTAGTATACTACTCTTGAGAGCATTCTCAAGGAATCCAATAAACAGTCTAACCCTAGATTCTTTTATTGTATTTTTTGGCAAGTACAGTTGGCGCCGTCTGTGGGAACCGGTAAAATTGACCCGGGCCACACCTTCCAATCTTTCCCATCCCTTCACGGCCTCATCAACACTGACCTCACCTTTCTTCTTCGCGGCGGCCGCCGAGGAATACATCAAAAGCGGTTGTGTTCTCCTATCACTTCCGACGAGTTCTTCAATAAGGTTTTGCACTCTTTTATTAAATACGATATGTCAACATATACATGTTCATTGGATATTTAGGTCATATATGTGGCTGACGATCCTAGCACCTATGAAGAATTATAATTTTGGTCTCTGCAATAAATACACCTATAATCCAATTCTAAATACATGGCATATGCTTCATGACTCTATCAACGTAAGTCCTCAATTGACCTAATATAATTATGCTATTATGAATATTTAATTATCCTTCATATTCCAATTTCTTTCATTGTTTATGAATTATCACTTTTAAAACAATTAGTTAAATTAAAGTATAATATGACCTTTGTTATTATAATTATATTCGAAGTTTATAAAATTGAGTTTGAAACTTAGTTGTTTTCATCTCTATAATAGCAGAATGAGTAGCTTTATATTAAAGACTTGAATTCTAATCTCTTATGATGCTCTATAATTGATAAAGGCATATTCAGTATCGTTAATATTCATATATCAGAGACTCCCCACATATTCAGTATTGTTATTTTCTGATCATGTTTTCTCTCCCAAATATTTGAACTTTAATTACCTTACTATATATCCTTTGATAACTATGCTACTATACTCAATCACTATATGTCATAAAGGTTAGGTCAACTACACAAGCTACACATTTTAATTCAGGTGACCACTAGGCAAATTTGTTAAAGTACAAACTAATTAAACTTTTCGATTAACTTGCAAATTTGTTACATTAGCATACCAGCATATAATTCTAGATGCTCTCGGTATTGAGCTTTTCTCCAATAATTTCTGATAACAGGATATCAATGTCAATCTATTTCCCCTAACATGCGAATGTACTCTAACAAACTTTATCAGTAAATATAAATGTCAATGCCTAAGAACCAGGTACTCGGATGAACACTCCAAGGGAACACTGCACAACTGTAACAACGTCACTCAAGACTTAAGAGAAAATTAAACAATCAGGTTTCATCTTTCTGATCTTTAAGTGTATAACAACTGTATATCTGAGGTAATACAAAAACAAAACTGATGCCTTATATCTTTGAAAAAATATTTGTATGAGTTGACAGCCTCATTTATTTTGGAATTGTTTTTTGGTGCATATACATAAGATGTGGACGACCAACTGACTGGTTATTATTCGTCGCTAATCTACTGTTTCAGCAACAAATATTCAGTATCTATTCTCATGGGAGAGTGAGTGTAAGAGGAGCAAAAATAAGATAATGGGCGAGTTAGTTCCAATTCAGCTAGATGAGTTAAGCCACAACTTAATATGAGAAAGAAGAGAATAAGAGATATAGGTAGAAGAAATAGTTCCCTTTAACGCGAGAAAAAATAGAATAATATACTTAATTAAAAGACGTAATTCATTTAGCAGTAGAAGAACTAGAGTAAAATAGCTATAAGTATACCTTTGTCACTAGCAAAATTATTACAACACCCTTTAACTATCCTAGGTACTCAATGACAGAAGTGAAGTGTAGTATTGTTAAAATGTCACATATGAGGGATTCTGGTTAGGAAAGTCTTGGTATTTAAGAGGTCCAAGTGATACACCTCTCTTTCCTGGGAACCCCTTTCATGTACCATTTACTTTGCAAACTGAACTCACTGTTGAGTAAAAACAGATGATTAAATAGCGCCAGACCCACATGGAAGAATAAAGTTGAGTAGAAAACTTAGTTCCAACTTCATAGAAGGAAATATAGAGAGTAATGGAGTGAGCGAGTTAGTTCGGATTTAATAGAAGAATGATTAGTTAATGGGCGGGATATTTAGTTAGAAGAATGAAAAGGAAAAGGAAGAGGAGTACAAACTATAAGCGAGCTAAATAAAAGAAGACAAAGAACAGTTAGTTCCCGTTGAATATAATTCCATATGATTAAAGACTTCTTTATTTATGATACTGATTACTTTGGAAGCGTGGAAGAATTATTATATTTTAGATAAATCAAGGATGGGACACTAACAAGCCTGCCAAGGGCTAGATGAACGAAAGGAGAGAACTCGCCAGACAACACGCCATAATTAAAAGAGCATGGAAGCAACAGTCCCGCCATTGAAAACATAAAGATGAAATGCAGAATTATATTCTAAAACAACTTTTTCAACCTTTGAGATTTGTTTTGCAGGTTTTTAATGAGCCACCTTAATATCTACAAATACTTTGCCATTTAGGTTTGTTATTTTGTCCAGGTGCTACTACTACGACATCAACGGAATCTACATAAGCGCCTTAAACGTCAACCCTGGAAGGGCTCTGGCGGGGTTCGCTGCGACCACCCTAAACGTCAACCCTGGAAGGGCTCTGGCGGGGTTCGCTGCGACCACCCTAAACGTCAACCCTGGAAGGGCTCTGGCGGGGTTCGACTGACTGAAGTCGCCAACAAATAAACTTAAAGCGTTCACCCTAAACGTCAACCCTGGAAGGGCTCTGGTGGGGTTCGCTACGACCACCCTAAACGTCAACCCTGGAAGGGCTCTGGCGAGGTTCGACTGACTGAAGTCGCCAACAAATAAACTTAAAGCGTTCGACCTAAACGTCAACCCTAGAAGGGCTCTGGCGGGGTTCGCTGCGACCACCCTAAACGTCAACCCTAGAAGGGCTCTGGCGGGGTTCGACTGACTGAAGTCGCCAACAAATAAACTTAAAGCATTCGCCCTAAACGTCAACCCTGGAAGGGCTCTGGCGGGGTTCGCTGCGACCACCCTAAACGTCAACCTTGATAAAGGCTCTAGCAGGGTGAAAATCTACAAATCAACAAGGCGCCCTAAACGTCAACCTTGATAAAGGCTCTGGCGGGGTGGAAAATCTACAAATCAACAAGGCGCCCTAAACGTCAACCTTGATAAAAGCTCTGGCGGGATGGAAAATCTACAAATCAACTCCATGAGAAAAACAAGAGAATGGAAAAATAAAATCTCAAAATCGCCAAACGAATGAAGAGCAACCGAGCCGACAAAAGTCGCCGGGAAATTCAAGCCGACAAAAGTCACCGGAACATCAACGCCACATGTTGAGAATCTGAGCTGACACAGTCACCGGAGCACATAAGAAAATAAGCACGACAATTCAAATCGTCGAAAATCGCCCAAAGCATCAAAAGTAATAAAATCGTTTATGTAAATCTCCAAAATGAATTCAGCAAACAAAACCGACGCAAATTTAATGAGGAATCACCATAAAGAAGTCAACTCGCCACGACAATACAAACCACTTCGCCTTGTCCCAAGACTCGTGCTTGGGGGGCTGTGATTGGTCTACCTACAAAGCAATTCGAATATATACTCCCTGGGGTCTTCGAAGAAAACGTAAAATCACCCGAGCAGGACTCTCCAAGTTCGGACGACAACGCCCAAAGGCACATACGTACTAAAAACAAAGCATTAAGCAATTCAAACACTTCACCTTTTTCCAAGACTCGTGCTTGGGGGGCTGTGAACCACCAAAACCTCCCTGAAAGACTTGATGACCTCCAAAAGGTTCAAATACATGTTATCATCATTTCGCCTTGTCCCAAGACTCGTGCTTGGAGGGCTGTGAACCGTCATAATATTCCTAAAAGCTTAGAAGTCCTCCAGAAAGGCTCTAAGACATCCAGAAGGGCTCAGGCGCCCTCCAAAAGGGCTCCTGTGACTCAGGCGCGCTCCCCTTGAGGCACCGCCCTTCTAGACTTCTAGAAACCTCTAGAAACAGCCTAAAATACATAAATACCCCTGTTGCTTGGGAACCAAGCAACCGAAACCCAAGCCCATAGCAGGCTATAAATACTACTCTTGAGAGCATTCTCAAGGCATCCAATAAACAAATAAACCCTAGATTCTCTTATTGTACTTTTTGGCAAGTACACTACCTATTACACCCCTATGCAGCATTTCTTCTCAAATCACCAAGTTCAAGAGCATCATAAACTGTGACTTGAATCCCAAGTTACCACAAGGAAAGCAATCCATGTGAACTTTATGAGGATCTCATAGGGAGATTATTAGAGTATAACATGGTCCAAATGAATTTCAGTCAACCATAAATAAATTTATGTGAAGGACCTTTTTTTTTTTTTTTTTGCTTTTCAAGTGCTACACTGCAGTAAAATCGAAGCATTTTTTATTCAAGAAGAGAGGAAAATGGCGAACTTGATCTAAACTTCGAAAGAGAAATCACTAGCGAACAACATTACTAATCCACATGTTTCTTAAAATATTCACATGATTCTGGAAGTATACATCCAAACAGCACAAAAACTGCGTTTTTTTTTTCCAAATATGTACATCCGAAATACTTTTAGGGGTGAAAAATATCATCAATCAAACTATGTAATATAGCTGCCTCAATCTCCATAACCATCTCATCTAGCTCCTCATCAAACCTACTCCACCCATCTCTCCTATCCATTTCCTTGATATAAGCATCTTTATTAACATGCACAATATCATAAGTTTTTTCAAATGACTCATTTATCCAATCCTCAGCAATTTTCATTATCTCCAACTCAAATCCTTCATCGTTCCTCTTTTGGTTTCTATTACCACTTAGCTCTTCCTTGAAAAATTCCAGCAGAACTGTATCAAAATTGTCATCACAATTTTGTACTGATGAACTTGTTGCTTTAACAATATGTAGTAATTGCTTTGCACTTTCCTCAATCCAAACTTCTTCTTCAGTTTTTTGGTCCTCCTCTTCCTTATCGTCGTCTTTATGTTCTTCACCATAGTATAAATTTTCATCCAATGAGAGACATTCATCTAAGGTTACCAGGTCAAATTTTGCATGACTCTCAGATTTATCAGTAGTTTGTCTGAATTTTTGTTTTCTCCCTGTTCCAAAAATCAAACATTATTAGTATTACTAATTACTCTAATAAAATAATACAATTATGCTATATATATGCTTCTAAAATTAAAAACTAAAGATTTTTCTATATGCATAGCATAAGATAATCCAACTGAAATTGTTAAATGTCTTGATTGGTCTAAGAATTAAATAGTTGAATATTGAAATTTGTTTTCTTTGAAGCACGGATACGGACACATACATTAGATACGATATGTGTCGGTGCGTATCAGTGTCAGACACGACACATGTCCTATACTGGGACATGCCTAATTTGAGAAGTGTTCGTGCTTCAAAAGTTTTAGAACATTGTCAATTTTACAAAATTACTAATTGTGTTGGTTGGTCTAATAATGCATAACACATTGGTTAATTTAATTGAAAGGAGAAACTTACTTTCAATATTGGCTAGGCTTTGGTCAAAGATTGAAAATTCATTTTCTGCAACCCGAAGAACTGAAACTGGACTGTGTTGTTCATCTTGGCAAGTCAAATCATCCTGTCAAGATTACATACAGGTTATTATCAGCTAAACAATAATCCCAATAGCAACGTTAGATGTTACAAAAAATAAAAAATAACATTGTTAGTTTGGTGGCAAAGGTTTGTCTATGTAATTATTAGTGTCATTACTCATTAGCAAATTCATAAAAAGAATCATGTGTTTATGTTAGATAATTCAGCACACAAACATCGAATTCATAAAAAAAAAATATCGAATATTGATTTGACCATAAATTATTTTGTTTTATGAAATTTGACCATAAATTATTAGAACACAAATAAAATATAGTACTCTATACAACTGCCCCAGCAGGCAGCGGCCTCCCACCGACAGAAAAAATAAAATAAGTAAAACTACTATTGTCTAACCATCATTATTTCTTTAATATAATTTTCAATAATTAACTTTTTATTAATTAAATATCAATAAAAAATATAATAACAATCAAATTTTATCATCTCACTGCATAAAATCACCTATACTTAATTTAATTAAATAATTCCATAATATTCTATCATATTCTATCGGAATAATAATAAAGATATAGTGCATAAAATATAGGTACCATTGTTTTTTTCTATAAAGAAAAAAAAAATCAACGCTAAAAACAAAAGAAAATGCATGCACTTAATTATTCACCTTGTCCCCAACGAACGATGCTACCGAATCCTTGCCGACAAAAAAAGATGAAAACAATTTTTTCCCACTCTCTTCAACGTCGTCGTTTTCTGCATCCCACAACTCACTAAAAAAATCACCGTCACTCCAACTAGAATCACCGTCGCTACTACTGCCACAACAAGTCGTTGCAGTAGTACCCGTCGACGATTCCGTCACAAAACGCCGAAAATCAAAAGGTGATAATGGCGGTGATGGAATCGTCGATGGTTGTTGTATATCTCGAAAGGATTTCCAACGTATGATGTCTTTGATTTTCACCGTGCTGGTTTCGATTTCGATTTCTCTTTCACCTTTGCATCGTTGGCTTGTTCTTCTTCGTTTTGATGATAACTTGCGTGATAAGGTTCGTGGTAGTGAGAGGATGGTGGAGGGTTGTTTTGTGATTTTGAAGAATGTGACGTTGTTTTTTATGGTTTTTATTAGGGCTTGAAATTTTGATGATGATGATGATGAATGTGTGTGGTGGATTTGAATGGAGTTTGTAATTGGTTTTGTTGTTCTTGGAAGTGATTTGAATCCACTTGAGGAACATGAGTTTGAGTTTGAGTTTGGATTCTCACTTAGGAAATCTTTCAACATTCTTGGTCTTCTCTCCATGGTGTTGAATCGTCTTTGTTGCACCTCCATTTTCAAATAGAAAATATGTCTAGTATTGTTCTTGTAAGATTCGAACCCGCAATTCACCACTTATGAGTATGTGAAGTTTCGTCGCTAGACTCTTATAAAGAAAAAGGTTATATGACTGCGATTCTTTTGTAATAACAATGGATTGCAATGTCACTATAAATGATGATTGTTCTTGGTGACCAATTTAAAATGGGTGACGAAAAGTAATGAATGAAATGATAGAGTTGGTGGAGAATTGCACTTTTTGTAACAACAAAGGGTTGCAATGCAACTACAATGATGGTGACTTATATAAAGATAGAGGAGAAAAGTAATGAATGGAATGATAGGGTTGGTGGAGAATTGAAGAGTGTGAGAGTGAGGGGATAAAGGGAGTGGATTATATTTTAAAGGTGTGGGAGAATGAGAAGAAGGAGGGACGTAGCTTCTAGGTGGAGATCTCAATGATATCAAGCCATGTAATTAATAACATAGATATATGGGGGTGCAGCTCCATGCGGTTGAATTTTGGAAGATTGTGAAGGTAGTCAAGTAGGATTGCACTTGCGTGATATAATGTCACCTATGATCAGTGGCGGATCTAGAAATATTGATTTACGGAGGCAACATTTTATATGATAGATATTTATAGAAAATTTTTAGCAATGCAAAAGTGGTATAATAATAATAATATCATTATCATTGAACAAAATACTTGAGATTATAAACACTATCCTATTATATATTAGAAAAATTAAAGACTCATCAACATTTACAAATTAAAATTGTTCTCTATGTGTCTTTATATTTAAAAAAATGGTAAAAATTATTCAAAATTTCATCTCAAATGCATTTACACATTTGATTTTATAAAATTATTGAACTAAACTCTTTTTTATGGTATAAATTTTTATGTAATGGAGGCAATCTATTATTTTAAGAAGGGGCAATCATTAAAATATCAAATATTTAACAAATATAATCGAAAGAGTAGTGGGGCAGTTGTCCCCAATCTATCCTACCTAGATATGTGTCTGCCTATGATACTGGTCAATTCAATTGTGACATGTGATAATATAATTTCTTTAAACATAAAATATAGGAAAGAGAAAAAAATAGTTGAATTAACTTATGTATTACAATTAAATCGATCAATATCAACAATATTTTCACCTTAACAGTACAGAAGGGAAGTCGAGTACATACAAGTGTGGGACTAATATTCAACTTGCGGTGGTTGTAGAATATTATAAGGACAATAGTTATGGAGAGGGAATGAGACAAAAAAGTGTAGAAGCATGGATGGTTCTTAATGATTAACTTAATCATGAGTTATATATATTTTATGGTCCCATTTAGAATGGACAAATGCAATACTTGTGCACAAAACACAACTTGTGCATTGACCTACAGCAGCAGGTTTTGGTGGGGTCAGGTGACCTGCTAAAAATAAATATTTAATAAAATAAAACATATTATATTGGGAAATATTGGTTTTATTGTTTTTTCTGTATACACCCCCCAAATCTGAAAATGCAGAGTAGCAATTCACACATATTAACATGTCACCCCTTAGAAACACACATTGTCCCAACATTTAAATATTTTAAGATCCAAACTTCTTTCTTCCTCACTCCCCATCGCCGACGACGTCTCCGACAATGCTCACCGGCGGCGATTCATCACCTCTCCGCACACACAATCTTTTTTCTACCTCCCAATCTTCTCAGTTCTAAACTTCTTTCTTTTCCACTCACCATCGCCGACAACTTTGACGCAACCCACGGTGGCGATTCATCAAAATAGAGAACACGTGAAAACTGAAACTGTCTACACACAATCACTATTCTTCTTATGAAGATCTCTGCCATCAAACAACTAAACTCAAAACCCCAGAGTTCAACAATATCCATCGAAATCCTCCTTGTTGTAGTGAAAAACCATGGTGGAGCCATCTTTGTTGCAAAAATATCCACATCTACTTACTGTTGAATAACTATTGATATAAATTTTGATTGTGTTTTCTTGCTAAATTATTTTGGTATCATCAATGGCCTACTTTCATACTAAATATTTCTGGAATTTCGGGATATTTTATTTGAAATTAAAGCTTTAGATTCCAGACTTTGAGTGTATATAGATGCAGAACATTGCATGAAATAAAATAAAAAAGGTTTTTGGTCCAAGATTACATGTTCAAATTGAATTTTCGGTGTAAAATGGCTTAAAGTTTCGTTCCGGATCTTGTGGGTTTTCAACCGGGTCGTTCCGGATCTTGTGGGTTTTCAACCGGGTCGTTACGACCCGTCTGAAGGTTGAAGAAGCAGAATTACAACAAAAAAAAAAAAAGACACGAGAACATCGCAGGAAAGGAATCAAATACACAACCTCAATAGCATAACAAATGAAGGAAATTGTCATGTACCAACTGCATCAGGCGCACTATTTGATCTTTAAGGCCTTTTATTTTTATTTAACTACTGTAAATAGTTTTTTTTATTTAATCGACCTCTTTAAGACATGAAACAGAATTCTGCCTCTAATTTTCGTCTAAAACTTAGGTTAAACCATTATTTTTCTATATACCAAAATCAATTCAATGTTGTGTGGATTTGCCCCTTAGAAAAAAATTAGTCTGTTTGGTTGTGCAGTGAACAAAAATAATTTTGACATAATTGATTTTGACAATTTTTTTTTTTTTTATGTTGTGCAATGGACATATACGTCTTCTTAAACTATAAAAAAAAGTTACATTTTTTTCATGTCCAAGGATCAAATTAATGACAATTGATAACATAAGTCGGTTGATCCATTTTGTTGTACTATTTTACACCATAATGTTCTTTTAGGCATAATGATATTTTAGAATGAAGAACTTTCAGACTTGTTTCAGGCATAATATTTTACACCATTAATTATAGGTATATGAACTCCTTGATTTTTATAGTCATTCTTGATTCTCTTTGATTTCTCATTAACAACTTCCAAATGAAATCAATTTTATACAATCAAATTTTTGTTTTTTTATTAAAAAAAAAAAACAGATTAGTAATATTTGTAATACATAATTTTAATCATATAAATTTTACTTTCGAAAGAATACTACATTCAATAGCATGATGTTAATCATACAAATTTCTTATCGGCATATTACCAAACACAAAACCATCACACAGAAATATCTGGAAGGAAATATCATATTACTGCATTGAATAGCATTCATTTCACCTTCTCTAGAGTTTAACTACAGAGTTCTACTTCAGTTGCACTACACTGAACAAAACATGATTCACAGTGATTTCAAGTCCTGAACAAAATGGTTGAGGTACAAAATGACACTAAGATTCAGGATATTCAAATTACATAAAAAGGAAAGTCATGTCACTTGAGAGTTGAGACATCAAGTATCACCACATCACTTGGCAATCATAAGACAATGACATGAATACTTCAACCTGCATATGGAAATCTTCTCATCCGTATGCGCGTGACTCCTTTTTCTGAATGTCTTGTTCTATGTCAGGCACAATTTTCTTTGAAGGCTAACCACTGCTCCTGAGTCAAACTTATTCCTGAAACACAAAAATTAAGACTTGGAAATAACCCTCAATTATATAACATAAATATGTGTTTTATAAGGATAAATATCACAAATCAAGTGAACAACAAACTAAGCTTTCTCCCACTAGGCATCACAATGTCTTGTCTCATAGCTCATAAATCAAATCTACCGATAAACAACACTAACCATCTTTTTAAATTCTATCTTGGTAAGCACTCACAATTGCATTAGTAGACAAGGTCAACTGTTGTTAACAACATCACTTGTCTGCAGCAGTGACAACAAAGTTTTATTACCTTCAATAGTTCTAGGTCTACATTAGATAAGAAAGGTAAAAATAAAAAAAAAAATGACATAAGATATGCTCACATATATGAGCATGACAGCCAACAAAGCAGATCAATTTGGCAAAATCAAAATCAAAAGTAGAAAGTACTGGTCATGCTATGATATAGGGGAAGGGCTTCACATTACACCAGAATTGAGCACTAAATAAGCGTCAACATGCATAAATATTTTAATGCCAAACTCAAAAGTAAGTTCTCAACTGGGTCAATTATGCTATGCCAAATGCAACGCCGAGACATCTCAGTTCTAACTAGTAAAATTGGTAATATGACATGAATAAAAGTAGTGTATACCAATGAAAAGTAAACATAATCACTTCAGAGAAGTTTATTCTGAGCAACTGCCTTGCATAGTTCATCTTCACAAAAGAGAACTCTGTTAGAAGCCACTGATTTGCACTGAGGCTTTGGTATAACTGATGGCACCATGCAACGAGAAGTGAATGCCGATTCCTTGAAAAGAACAGTTGTAACATGTCGCATCTCAGAAACTTTAAGGCGAGAAGGAGGTCGAGGCCCATGACAAGGTGCTTTAGGTGTATGCGGGCTTGGAATCCTTAGTCCCTTCCCATCACCCCTGTTGGAATAAAATTATAGCACTGTAAAGACATGATTTAAAAAACACGGGAAAGAGATAATCGGCTAGAAACACTTACCACAGAAAAGGCCAATGCTCAGAAGGACGAGGAGTCATTGTACTTAACATCTCTAGCCGAGAGCGGTCTGGGGTAATATAATTGAAGTGAAACTGCCTTGCAACAATAACCTAAAAACACTAGAAAAGTTAGCTGTTGCACAAGAATCAAACCACTTCAATTCATCATAAACGGATATTCATGGGCATATAAACAACAGGGAGACTCTGAATTTACTGCTTTTCTAATTCTGAGAAACATGGAAAACAGCTCTCAGTTGATCATGGTGCAGGCAGCATAATATTTTAACCACTTTGAATAGATAGGCATGAAACAGCTCTCACTTTGAACAGCACTCTCAGTTGAACATGGAAAGTAAGCAATTGAGATTCATGTCTTTCTAATTCAATTCAATGAGAACGCCCAAAAATATCCAAATAAATAGGCATGAAAAATGATAAATAAAGAGTGATACCTATTCGAAATTACCTGTCAAACACTTTGTATAGACTTCAAATCATTTTCGGTTTTGTTGAGATTTTTCTTTGAAGCTCACAAGTCCTCACTCGCTGCAATTTGATATCTGAAAACAAAGTACAATTCTCATCAATAAATATTCAAATCTATATTTGGAAGAAGAAAAACTGGACCATAATAAAGTAAAGTAACCCAATGGAACTGATAGCTATTGTAAATCATAAGCGAAAGTGAAAGTGAAAAGAGTAACCCCAAAAACATAAATGTAAAATCATCAAAAACTAATATATACAACACCAAAATCAACACAACAACAATCAGATCTAAAAGATTCAAACTCACAACTCACCTCCAAAAGCTAGTAGAATGATTGAGGTTTGAGACAGACATCGTAATTATAAGAGACAGACAGAGAGAGGGAATCAGTGGGTGCTGAGA
Source organism: Medicago sativa (assembly GCF_051527215.1). Taxonomy (NCBI): domain Eukaryota; kingdom Viridiplantae; phylum Streptophyta; class Magnoliopsida; order Fabales; family Fabaceae; genus Medicago; species Medicago sativa. Next base: position 26,892,279 of record NC_140756.1, on the reverse strand, counting down.
GAGAGTTTGTGGTTTGAATCATTGGAGAGAGAGGCTTGAGCGATCGAGCGTACGAGAGAAGGCCGCTTCAGTTTTCAGGAAAGAGAGAAATGAATTGTGAAAGAGAATGGGAGGGAGAGAAAGAAAAGAGGAAATGGCTTTTGAGGAGAGGGAGTAGGTATACTGTGTTTTGTTGATTTGGGAGAAGAGAGTAAAAAAGTGGGAGGGAGAATGAAACAAAAGAGCGCCTTGATAATTTTTGGGAAGAGGGAAACGAAAAATGTGAAAATTGTAGGGGGGAAATTTTAGCCCCAATAAAATAATAACCCCTATAAAATTTTCAATCTTGACCTAAAAAAAAAAAATTAGAATCTTGAAGAATCTTGAAGTCAAACTCACAACTCTTAACCTAACTGAAAGAATCTTGAAGTCAGATTACTTGGATGAACATTCAATGACTAATCAAACTATCTATCGACTGACCAAGCTTACAAATCTCACCCTAATGACAAGATTATTCGACCTAAACTACTTCCAAGATGTCAGAACGACTGATCAAACTCACAACTCTTACCTTAACTGAAAGAATCTTAAATTTATGGATTCAAGCGTCATTTTACAAAATAAAAATCTAAGCAAGCTTAAAAACGATAAAACAAATAAGTGTTAAAAGAATAGCAACAAAAAACTAACATACGTAATCTATTATTTTTACGGCAAAATACGTAATATATATATACCTATGAAAATCATAGGTCATTTTTTTTTTTAGGAAAATCAAAATACGTAATATATATTTTTTTAGGAATATTGGGGTCAAAGCACTTGAATGGACGTTCCCTGAGTAATCAAACCCTTTTATCGACTAAACAACCTTAAAACTACAACCCTAATGACGACTATAAACCTAATGACAACATTCTTCGAACTAAAATAATACAAATATCTCATCACGACTGATCAAACTCACAACTCTTGCCCTAACTGAAAGAATCTTGGACTCAAAGTACTTGGATGAATGTACAATGACTAATCAAACTCTTTATTGACTAATCAAGCTTAAAACTCTAAACCTAATGACAAAATTCTTCGACCTAAACCGCTTCCAAGATTTCATAACGAATCAACAAACTCACAACTCTTGCCCTAACTGAAAGAATCTTGCAGTCAAAGTAGTTGTATTTTGTTAAATAAACCTAAAAGGTTATATTTTGTTTATAATAGTGACTAATCTGTCTATTTATTACACAACTATTACACCCAGCTTGATTGATTGAACTTGTTGTTGTTCAGGTGATATGCACGTTTAGGTCCCCGGAGTAAACTAGTTATTAAGTTGACTAGTTTTTGAGGGGATAGTTCGTCCGATCGACTTACCTCCGGGAACCCGATATGAGAAATTCAAGTTTATATATCCTTTTAAGTCTTAGAAGGTCATTTTGAACGGTCGGATTGATTGTACTTGTTGTCGTTCAGGTGATAGGCACGCTTAGGTCCCTGGAGTAAACTAGTTACTAAGTTTACAACTATAAACCTAATGACAACTCTAACCCTAATGACAAGATTCTTTGACCTAAACTAATACAAATATTTTATTTCCCTTTCGAATGATCAAACTCACAACTCTTGCCCTAACTGAAAGAATCTTGGAGTCAAAGTACTTGAATGAACGTTCACTGAGTAATCAAACCCTTTAATAGACTAAACAAGCATACAACTACAACCCTAATGACAACTATAAACCTAATGACAACATTCTTCGACCTAAACTAATACAAATTTTTCCCTTTCGACTGATCATACTCACAACTCTTGCCCTAACTGAAAGAATCTTGGAGTCAAAGTACTTGAATGAACGTTCACTGAGTAATCAAAATCTTTTATCGACTAAACAAGCTTACAACTACAACCCTAATGATAGCTATAAACCTAATGACAACATTCTTCGACCTAAACTAATACAAATATCTCATCACGACTGATCAAACTCACCACTCTTGTCCTAACTGAAAGAATCTTGGAGTCAAAGTACTTGAATGAACGTTCACTGAGTATTCAAACTCTTGTTATCGACTAACCAACCTTACAACTTTAACCCTAATGACAACATTCTTCGACCTAAACTAATACAATTTTTTCCCTTTCGACTGATCAAACTCACAACTCTTGCCCTAGCTGAAGGAATCTTGGAGTCAAAGTACTTGGATGAACGTTCACTGAGTGATCAAACTCTTTTATCGACTAAACAAGCTTACAACTACAACCCTAACGACAACTATAAACCTAATGACAACATTCTTCGACCTAAACTAATACAAATATCTCATCACGACTGATCAAACTCACAACTTTTGCCCTAACTGAATGAATCTTGGAGTCAAAATACTTGAATGAACGTTCAATGACTAATCAAACTCTTTATTGACTAATTAAGCTCACAACTCTCACCCTAATGGCAAGATTCTTTGACTTAACCTACTTCAAAGATTTCAAAACGACTGATCAAACTCACAACTCTTACCCTAATGAAAATTACAACTATTTTTTAAACACATTGAAATAAAAATAACATAATAATACATTAATTAAATGAACTCAAGAATAAAAAATGCAAAAACAAATTCTTAAATATACAAAAACTCAAACTGGCTAACGAATAAATGTTTTGCGTATTTTAATGTTCATTTACCTTAACCCATTCAACAATTATATACACACTTCGGTCACCAAAATAAGCAAAACTAAAAATTTTAGATTTATTCAATAAATTATCTATGTGGTCTTTAATATATATCACACACACTATTTATAATAGTGACTGAACTGTCTATTTATTACCCAACAATTACACCCAATTTGTTCTTATTCTTAATTTTTGAAATAAAAAATAAATTCCAATTACAAACGTTTACATTACTTCTACTAAAATTTTCATCATTTTCGAATTTTCCATTTAAGTAAAAAATATCTAATTGCAGAAATTATATTTTCGTTTTTTGTGGGATTACAACAAAGTTTAGTGATATTAATTAAAGTAAGCTTTCATCATCAGTGTCGGTAGCGCTTACATTTAGTGATATTAGCAAAAAAGTTTAGTGATACATACTCATATAAAAGTTTAGTTATAATAATAGCAATTTTTATTTTTTCTAGAGGTATTAATAGCAATTTTCGTATTGGGCTTATACAAAGACAAATTATATTCAGCCCAAATTCAGCCCAAACAAGTGACCAAAAAACAACAATTAAATATTCTGATTTATTCAACTGGTGGGACCCGCGTGCACTGTTCACGCAGAAGCTTTCATCAGGTCACCCATTGCTTTCTCTCTCCAGATCTGAACCGTTAGAATATAATACTAATATATCAACGGTTGTAATTGGCTGTCAGACTTATATACACAAGTTGTGTTTTGTGCACAAAAAGATGAATTTGTGCATTCTAAACCTGGCCATATTTTATGTCTTACTATGAGTGAAATTGAGGAATTTGTGAATCTTGTGCTTTGAGGGGTCTTTTCAATTAATTAGAAGGATGTCGTTTAGTAGACGATATGTGAGTTGACTCATATCAATGTGGGGCCCAGATTTGTTTGATACTTCTTCATCACATGCAGCAATTTGGGACATATACCAACTGATCGGTACTATTGCTCTGCCCTTGTCTTGCTGGTAGTGAATAGTAGGGACAGTTGTAATTTGTGCTTTTTGTCCATATATGTGACATGGATTAGAACCATTGCATCTTGTTTATAAGACATAAAAAGGTATCATTGTTTACTTGATATGGTTAATTAACAAACAATATGAAAGTGTCCTAGGAACCAAATATGATAAAATAGTTTAAAATTTATATAGAGGTTTGGGTTATCATAGAGGTATGTCTGCAGATAATATTCGTCCTCGTTGTAATTTAGCACTAGAGTCTTTCATGCATGTACTTAGAGATTGTAATGGTGTGAATTAAAGATTATGTTTGGAGTAAATTCTATAGCTTGGGAACTTTGGCTTGGTATGAATGGAATATCTTAACTAACAACACTCATAATATGATTTGTCCATGGTAGTTATTGTTTGATGTTGCTCTTAATATGTCGTGAAGAGACCGTAAGTCACTTGTATTTTCTCGACACTCTGACATGACCCCACTCTTTGGGCTCAAATTTTCAATCAAGTTGACGAAATTTATAATTTCATGGATGATTACACGAAGACAAGTGGTAACATCACTACATCACCGGTGTGGAGTAAACCTCCAGCAGGGGTCCTCAAAATGAATGTTGTTTATTAGGGCATCCAAACTAACAAGGATTGGATTTCACGTGTGCATGTTATTTGTTTATAATTTTTAAATAAAAATATTTATTATGAACTTAATGACTCTAATGGTTCTAAACTAAAAAAAGTTTTTAAATAGGTCCACTAATATGTACTCTAACATGTGCATTTAGAGGATAAAAAAGAAAGAATCACAAGAACTTGAAATGGTGGGACCAATTTTTATATACCTTATTTTCTATTTTAATCGTGGAATCTGTTAGTTGCTGAAGAGAGATAGTCCTTAGAGGCTCCTCGACTTGTGGTGGGCACTTCATAGTGCATCTTGCTTGCTCGATATCAAGTACATCATTTTTTAAACAAACTCTCTATCTCTTTTTTATATGGTCAAGAAAGGTCATATAAATTATTCTCCCTCGTTTCTTTTAGTTTGCTCAGAAGTAGATATTGGAATAGTATAATTTGCTTTGCTCCAAGAGAGACAAATTCGTGTGCGTGTGCATATGCTTGCACATTATGGTCATAGCACTCCTTTCCATATCACTTTAATTGATTATGATCTCCCATATTTGCAATCCCTTGTAAATTTTGAGACGCTTACGACCGAAACCTTTTCAACTTACCTCGTCAGAGACAAACCAAGCCTAGAGTGGATCGAACACTATAAAATAATGACCAAATAATATATGGTCACTCAACTAGAGTCTAAAGATTCAGATTGAAAGACTAATCAACAAAACCTCCACTACAAGAAATTTGCCATTTAGCAACGGCAGAAACCGTTGGTAAAAGTCCAAAAAACCGTTGGTATAGGTTGCTCACCTGCTGTCGTCTAGGATACTATGCTTATACCAACGGCAGAAGTGCCGTCCCAATAGCTTATACCAACGGATAACTAGCTTGTTGCTAAAAATTTCAGAGCTATAGCAACGACATTTTACACCTGTTTAATTGCTTTAGCCAACCTGTATATCTGTTGGTATAGGACCAGACTGCCCGTTGCTATAAGTCTTTTTTATTTTTTACAAATAAATATTTTTGTCTAAACCAAATAGTTTTTTAATAACAAAAGTTTTACTCTGTTTTATTATATGTACCACACAATATTTAAAGCAAAATAAAAGAAAATTTCAATTATATTGTCAAATTAACAAGTCTTACAAACATGTGAAACTAAAATCTTACAAACTAACAAAGCTACATGGTACCAAGCTCTTATCCTTATAGAATTAACTTAATACAACCTATTTATGACTTAAGCTCGGATTTCTATTAACGATTTAAGCATCTCCTCTTGAGGAACTGGAACGGAGAATGTTATCAACACAGTCGTTGAATCATATTTGAAGCCGGCACACACTTCAGCGGATGCTGCAAGGAAGTAAAATTCAAACTTGCCACTGCCTCTCACCTTAACAAATTCACTCGTCTGCAACATGGGAGAGAGAGAATTATTAGAATCCAACAAAAAACACACAACACAAAGCCTACATCCTACGATAACAAAACACAACAAGGAGAAAAATACACTCAATCCTAAAAGAAATCTCAGTAACAAAAAAACGCCTATGACATGTAAAAGTAGGTTTAACATTTTTCCCACTATCATCTCGGTCATATTTTAATATCAATATTAACTCAGCACAACAAATCACAATCAGAATGACAAAAATCAAAATCTCCAAATCACAATTATTAAAAAGCTAAAAAGAGAATTAGGAAAAATAACTTGGTCTATTGTATCCTTAGCACCTAATTTCATAGCAATCGCAAATACATATTTCAGTGGCTGGCAAAATATCATACTACCAGCAACTTCAGTGTATTAAAAGTTCAACTCCCCACAAAAAATAATGCTAATTATTACCTCGGATGATAATGGTATAGGAAGTACCTTGCAAGGTCTGAAGAGGAAGTGGCTTTCTCTTAGTAAAAATTCACATGTAGTGCTTGAAACAACCACTAATATAAAATATCATTAGATCAAATTTCATAACAAACCGTAAACAAATTCAAATTTACAAAATCATTCATTGAAACCGTAAAACTAGACGTAAGGTAATAATTCATAATTCAACGACTTGTTTTTTTTTAAGTTAGTATGAATTATAATTAATATATTTTTTCTTTCTTCAGGTTTTTGGAGACGAAACCCCATTTACTGATGATGAAATTATGAATGTTCAAGAACGTTGTGCAAGTCTGGTTCAATTCATAACTATGGTGGGAATTAGCAAAAAACTGAAAGGGGGCCAAAAAAACAGCTAGTAGGCCGGATTGGGCCGGGTAACCAACCCATTTTGCTTGATTCAGTGATTATATATACCGAGTTTTGGTTGAAGCTAGGGTATCGCGTTTTGATTTGATTTTCAGAGTTAGTTTTCTTACTTCTTCTTCGTTTTCTCTCTCCCTTTATCGTTCCCCACCGTCCTGCGGTTTGATTCTTTGTTTGCATTTTTTATTTTCAGGTTCCCCTCGTCTGTGAGATATTATTGCTTAATTTGCTCCAGGTATTTTCATTCTTTTTCAATCTATTCTGAAATTTTGTGTGATTAGGGTTTTCCAACACCTCGCTTTTTCAATTCTAGTTGTATGATTAGGGTTTTCCAACCTTAGAATTGGGGATTTTAACGAATTGTGATGTTATGTTGTAATTTCAAACAAAACCTCGCTTTTTCAATTCTAGTTCTGTTCTGAAATTTTGTATGATTAGGGTTTTCCAAATCTGTTAGGTCATGCTAGCTTTTTCTCCTTTTTCTTAATTAATCACATAATCAATCATGTTGTTGTTGATTTGTAACTGTGCTCTGTTGGAATTTAAAGGAACTTTGCCAGCTGCAGATTAACTCACAAACACAAATGGGTAAATCAAATCACCTCTTTTTCTTTTTTAACTTACTTCACCTTTAGTGTTTCTTATCTGATTATTAATTAAACAGGACGCAATACACAAAGAAGAATTGCGAGGAAGCAAAAAAAAAACAGCAGCACAAACTCAAATGTATCCTCTATGCCAAAAAAAAACAGCAGCACAAACTCAAATGTATCCTATAAGCCCTTGCGCATGGACGAGGTCTTTATGTGGCAGCCACGTGTGAACATGACATGGGATAAGGCAAGTTTTCTTGAAGTCTCTACAAAGTTTCACTAATTTAGTTCCTTTGTACACATTTGAATTCTTTTAACTTTATATCAATCTTTACAGCTGGAGGCCATGATCTTGGCTCGAAAAACAATTTTGAGGGCCAAAAGAAAGCTACAGAGAAAGGAAGAGAAGGAGAAGATGAAGGAGGAGAGGGAGAGGGAAAGAAAGGAAGCGGAAGAAAACGAGACAAAGAGGGAGGTGGGAATCATGTGTGTTAATGGATTGTGCTAAGCGTAGTGTATGTTGCTGGCTAGTGAATTGTGAATTGTCTTTGTAGAAAGACTTATTACTGCATGTTTGTTATTGTCTTTGTAGGAACTTGGCTCTTTTTAAAAAAAGAAAAGACTAATCTCTGCATGTTTGTTATTGTTGGGAACTTGGCTCTTTTGTGTAAAAAGACTAATCTCATCTTATTTGTTATTATTTATACTCTTTTAAACATATTGTCAATGATATACTAATTTGATAATTAATAGTATCCAATGTTTGTTATTGTTAGTGCTATCTTGATGTGATAAATTACCCGTATACACTACAGTGTATGTTTTCACATCAAGTAGCATCAAAATTGGGTTCCATATTCATATTTTATTTGCGATGTTAAATTTTGAAGCTATTGCTGTAGGCTTGTAGCCACCAAAGATTTAGTTCAAGACTTAGGGATCAACTTGCTTGAATTTAGGAGGTTTTCTTCTGTGAGGATTTGGCTGTCAATAACTCTCATTTTTATCAATAAATATAATTTATTAACCAGATTAGTATAATGTCTTTTTGTTGCACACTGTTGGACTATATCGTTTTTACTCTGTTTAAATAAATAACAAGTTTACCACATAATTTAAGATTTGGTTAGTCTACATAATTTTATGTATGTTGTTTGTATTTAGGCACATTTACCCATTTGGTCAGTTGAGGAATGTTTCTATCTTACTGGTGCATGCTGGGAGGGCCAGTTACAGACATAAATGCACTTTGGGGAATTTCACCTATGGGGAAACCTTGTTACTAGGAAAATCAAGAAACAAGGATTTGTTGCTAGAAGTAGTACAGATGGTGAGTTTAGAACAATGATCCATAGAATTTCCGAAGGATTGTGGATTTACAGAGCCTTAGAGGAACCATAGATGAGAATTGAACTTCCATTGAAGTTGTTATACTCTAACAGTAAAGTAGCAGGAAGTATAAGGAACTCATCACCGGTGACTCCAATAAAGAAAAAAAAAAAGATGCAGAGAGGTGACTCTAGGCCAAAAGTGACCAAAAACCTCCCCTCTCCTATGAGTGAAGGAGAAAGAGAACTTAGTGAGAAGATAAAATCTCTAAAAAATTTAGGAAGGATTTTCTTACACAGTGCACCGAGAATTTATATGAAAATTACAAAATTTTAATTTTTTTTTCAATATAATTGATAAAAATTATTTTAACCGTAATAAAATTAAAATATAAAAGTTCATATGATGTAGTTCAATTAAAAATGTTGATATTGTAAGGCTACCACCTTGACCCAGGTTCGAGTTTGGGACCTCACAATCTTACAATTGTGTGTGTGTGAGTTTTAGGTGGTACTTACGATTTCATCTATTCGGACCAAAAAATTCAATTATATGAAAACAAATATTCAAAATACTTAATTTTAGAAAACCTCAAAACTTAGCCTATTTTAATAATTCACTAGACTCTAACCCGTGCGATGCACGGGTTTTGTATATAAATATTATATTGATTGTACATTCAATACTATCCTATGAAACGACTGCAAAAAACAACAACAAAAAATGCAAAAATTACACTAATTTAAATTATTAAATTTATTTTCTTACCAAATAATATTACCAGGTTGTGTTCTTGAATTTCTTTTTTCTCAATCTTCATATTCGATTACATTCATGTTAAAAGAACAACTAAAATAAACAAATTGAAAATAGTAAACATTTTTGAAAAGTCAGAGGGAGAAATCAAAGTAATGTTATAATCTAGTGTAGTGATTTTTGCAAATAAAAAGTCAAAATAAATAACTTCAAGTAATAATATATGAGAAACAAAGAGGCTGACAAAATTATCATCGGAATCAGTCAAATTATCAACAATTTTAAAAATACAACTTTAATATCGTAACACGTAGTAAGCATACACCAATATGAAAAGGAAACTGATCCTAACCGCAAGGGTCGTTAATACTATAAAAATGAAAAGGAAAATGAACTTTTATGTGGTAACTGAAATAAGAAGAAATATGAAAAGGAACTTTTATGTGATAAACGACAGAAAATAATAACAACAGCAAAAATAATAATAATAATAATAATAATAATAAATACTGCCGTCAATAAAGGAACCATTAAAAATGAAAAGAAATTGTTATGAGAAAAGGAACCGCTAGGGCGTTTGCGTCTTTAAAAAAATGTTTTAGTACTGTGGTATATCAATTTTGGAAGCAACAATATTTCCATCAAAAAGGAAGTGACTTAGTGGGGAGAGTTGTAAAGTGTAGTCAAGAGGTACCCGGTTTGAATCCTTGAAAAACCTTTTTTTTTCATAAAAAATATTCAGATCCGCCAAAAAGGGCGGCATTAGGGTTAGGTCAGACTGTCTAACATTTATATATATTAAGATAAGATAAATGTTTTTCTGTAGATGAAGCTGCATAACTTTCATTTCAACCCTTCTTCTCAAATACGCCCTGTCTATCTAATTGTAAGGTTATACCTTAGACCATGTACAATGGTTTTTTACTTTCAACAACCTTCAACACCCACTTTTTCAATTTCCAACACTCCACATCATTTTCTCTCTCTTAATTCAACACCCATTCAATTTTTATCTCTCCAATGGTTTTCATTCAACACCCTACCCCACCATTTTTTATTTCTTATTCTTATTCTTATTTAATTTTTGCTTTTATAATTACATAAAATTATAATTATCGATTAAAATTAAATTTAAATAATACAATTAACAATTTATTTTTTTAGTTTTTTTGGAAAAACAAAATTTAGTAAAATAATTTATTTTTATTTTCTTAACTTAAAATGCAATACAACAAACTAAGCACGCGACACACAAATAATACTAAGATAGCGAAAAACTTGGTTTTTTTTTTCTGTGTCCAAATCAAATGAACCAAGTCTCTATTTATAGACAAAAAAAAATCATGAATTTTGGTAAAAAAAGTTTTAAAAAATAAAATAATTTTCAATGAAATAATTGAGTTTAAAAATTAAAATGAGATAAAAAAAATACAGCCAATAAGGAACTGCCAAGTGTCACCCACTTATCCTTTCAACATCTTCTCTCTCATGTTCCTGCAGCTCCACTTGCCCCTGTATACGCGTGTAATGCACGCGCATGTTCCTGCAGCTCCACTTGCCCCTGTATACGCGTGTAATGCACGCGCCCGTTTTGAAGCTATGAAATGGAAACGCGTGGCACAATGGGACAGACATTCAACATGTTGAATGTATTCATCTACTTTCTCCTCCATGTCATATTCAATAGGCATGCTTCCAATGGTTAAACAAGGTTCAACACCCTTTCAATAGGGCCATTGGAGATGGTCTTAGAAAGGTTGCTATAGGGTCTAAGTTGTGGTATTCAGTTCTAGAGTCCAGGCTAAAGGACCCCTAGTCTATAGCCTTTCAACAACACCAGAAATTCCACATCCACCGCATCTAGTAATTCCCACTGTATTGTAGGAGTAAACAAGTAATATCTTCATTTTTTTTCTTCTCTATTATTTCACACGTCACCAAATGTTCTCCTCATTTAATCTAATATTTGTGTAGAGTGTAGAAATATAATAAAGGGGAATTAAATACAAGCTCATCTCATCAATTTGTCTACGTTTGAGAGAGTCAAGTGAGGAAAATTTAAAAACTATAATACATGCCAAACAAGTTTAATTAATTAATTGCAACTTGTTCCATTACATACCAAACAGTCCTTGTAAACCAATTTTTTAAAATTTCAATGTATGATGTATACGCATAACAGCAACACCAAATATTATAAAAGTAGACTTTTAAACTATTTGGTCTTTTTTTTTTATTGCCAGGTTGTAGCATGTTAATATTTGTTTTTGCTTTCAAAGCAAATATATATCAATGCTTTGAAGTGAAGTGATTGAAGGAAGGATTTGTAGCATTTAAATTTCTGCTGCTCTTAACATCAACCCGGTTGCTCTCATTTGGTTCATAGTGGCCTAGGAAGGAGTTGATCCATTCTATTTGAAGTTCAGGTTTGTTTGTCTTATTCATCCTGTTCATTAGCTTTTTAATGATTTTGATTATCATATATATGCATGCTATTTGAATAATTTAGAAAAGTATTTTTGACATTTAATAGTATAAAAATTAATTTTTGGAGATTTTTTTTATTTTTAAAATACGCTATTTTGTATTTGTAAAAGAACTAAAATCATTTTTTATTTTCAAAAAAAATCGGTTATACAAAATGATTTTATGCGGAAGCAATTAATAACAGTTTCTCATTTAAATTAGTTTATATATATTTTTCCTTAGATTCTCATTTTTTCTCGAAAAATTGTAACTAACTGTTGAAATTTTTTAAAGCGATTATTTTGCTTTAAAAATGTAATTTTTTTACCAAAAAAAACTACAAGTGGGCTGTCTAGGGGTAGGTTAATTTTTGAAGTTCTTTAAAGATTTTAAACTGTCCTTGTAATATACAAGGATTACTCTTGAATATAAATCTGATCATGATAGTGTGAATAGATAGATCATCATAATTGATCATGGATTCGGCTCCTATAAAGTGAGCACTTTTAAAGTGGATACTGTTAACTGTTGATTACTAAATTAAAGAGTGTAAAGTGGATAATATTAACCGTTGATTATTAAATTAAAGGTAGATATTGTAGGTACATCATAACAAATCTGAGTTTGTTACAATAACAACCCTTGATTTTTTCACTTTCCTCACTTTAGAAACCATATATTATGGGACTAAAACATGGATGGGGTTTACTCTTTAGGCACTTATCAATTGCTCACAAACACCTAAAAAAATATCTCCGAGCGGCAATTAAATACCGTCTGTTCCAAAACGGTATTTAACTACCGCTAGACACTTTTTAAATCGGTCAAATCACTTTTTAAATTGGTTTGACCAATTTAAAAAACGCTCGAACGTCAATTAACTACTAGTAGAGTGTTTTAGGTGCATTTGAGCAATTGCAAGGTGCATAAAGAACAACCCTCCTAAAATATTAGGGTATTATAGGACTGAAAAAACAATGAGGGCCAAAATAATAAATAAATATTAGAGGGACCACTTTAGAGCAAACTATTTAGGGACTAAAATGAAAAACCGATTATATTACCGAGAAAAAAATATAAGGGTGAATACAGTGGGACCTTTGAAGTTTCCTTTGGTATGTAACCACCATCCAACTATTCAATGATATGGTATATTTTTTATTAAATTATTTAAAATCAAATTTTAAAGGCAAAATTACACAATTCTTCCCTTAACTTAATTTTAGATAACACTTTCGTCATTTATCTTTATTTGTCCCGGTTTAGTCTTTTATGGTAAAAATGTCAACATAGTTATCCTTTTTTATGAAAAAAAGTAACTAACTCCAAAAAAATTCATCAAACTCATAAAGAAACCCAAATTTTCATCATACAAACTTAGAAAATAAGATTTCATTGAAAAAATCTCACAAGAAATGATAAAATATTGTCACTTTATAACATAAAGGATAAATCGGAAAAAAAGAAGATAAAAGACGAAAATGTTACCTAAAATTAAGTTAATAGACGAATTGTGTAATTTTGCCAATTTTAAATGAGTTTTAGACACATGATACCAATACACAAGTGAACTTTAGGTTACTTGAGTATTTACTTTTAAAAGTTTCAATTTTTTTAATTACTCTTTTGATTATAGAAAGATCTCAATTTGAGTGTACCTACTAATATAGTTATCACAGTGTTGCATGTGCTTTGCCATTTGTTGTGGCCATCAGCAGTTAGCGTAGAGGATATCCAGTTAAAAAAAAGGCTTAAAAGCAATTATGGCCACCTAAGTATCACGAACTTACGATTTTGGCCCCCTATAAAAAACAATAACAAAAACTACCCTTAGGTTTACCCCCTTTTGCACTTTTGGTCCCCTGAGCCAATTTTGACCCAGTCAATGCACATGTGGCACCTCACTTAGGTGAGTAGGATGCCGCGTGTATAATTTTTTTTTAATTCAAAATAAGTAAAAATACCACATAATTATTTTCCTCATCTTTTTGGTTACAAAGCTAATCAAAGGAAAAGAGGAAAAAAAAAAAAAAGAACAGAGAAAAAGAAAAGCTAGCGCCTAATAAAAATGGCTCCTAATTCATCCGTCCTTAGCAGGGGGAGCAGATCCTCTGGAGGGGAAGAATGGATTGTCAATTCAACATCAGTCGAAGCTCCTAGCTTAGCCATGAAATCCGCACATTGATTACCTTCTCTAAGCGAGTGTTGAAGAGAGAAATTTCTTGATCCTAATATATCTTTAATATTCTAAATGAAAACTGCATAAATATGATACGGAGATGTGTCACCGTTGATGAGGTTTGCTGCGAGGAGTGAATCAGAGTAGCACGCCAATTCTTCAACACCTAAGCTTAATGCCAAATTGAGACCCTGATAAATTGCTTTCAGTTCTGCAAACAGAATGTCTTTGGAATTATTGATAAACCCCGAAAAACTTGACAGATAAGTGCGTGAATGATTGCGCAGAATTCCACCAAAACCTGTGCGAATAGGATCTCGGATGCAGCTGCCGTCAACATTCAGAATGGTACAGATATGACTGTTGTTATTCCACCGAACTAACCTTGGAGGGGGATTAGCTCTACTGACAGATTGCAGGCAGGAGCTTATAACATCTGCAGAATTCATAATATTCATGTTCAGACGGGTTACTGACCAGTTTTCATTACCGAGACACATAAGGTTACGGTGCCTCCAAGTCCACCACAGGCCAGCAAGAAAAACAGTAGAGCGCGAGCCACTAGCTCCTTCTTTTATCCAGTAAAGGGGAATTAAATACAAGCTCATCTAATCAATTTGTCTTCGTTTGAGAGAGTCAAGTGAGGAAAATTAAAAAACTATAATACATGCCAAACAAGTTTAATTAATTAATTGCAACTTGTTCCATTACATGCCAAACAGTCCTTGTAAACCAATTTTTTAAAATTTCAATGTATGATGTATACGCATAACAGCAACATCAAATATTATAAAAGTAGACTTTTAAACTATTTGGTCTTTTTTTTTTTATTGCCAGGTTGTAGCATGTCAATATTTGTTTTGCTTTCAAAGCAAATATATATCAATTCTTTGAAGTGAAGTGATTGAAGGAAGGATTTGTAGCATTTAAATTTCTGCTGCTCTTAACATCAACCCGGTTGCTCTCATTTGGTTCATAGTGGCCTAGGAAGGAGTTGATCCATTGTATTTGAAGTTCAGGTTTGTTTGTCTTATTCATCCAGTTCACTAGCATTTTAATGATTTTGATTAGCATATATATGCATGTTATCTGAATAATTTAGAAAAGTATTTTTGACATTTAATAGTATAAAGATTAATTTTTGGAGATTTTGTTTTTATTTTAAAAATAAGCTTTTTTGAATTTGTATAAGAATCAAAATCAATTTTTTTTAAAAAAAAAAAAAATCAGTTATACAAAATGATTTTATGTAGAAGCAATTAAAAACTGTTTCTCATTTAAAATTAGTTTATATATATTTTTCCTTAGATTCTCATTTTTTCTCGAAATTTTTTAACTAACAGTTGAAATTATTTAAAAGTGATTATTTTGCTTTTAAAAAAGTAACTTATACCAAAAATAAAAACTACAAGTGGGCTGTCTAAGGATTACTTGAATATAAATCAGATCATCATAGTGTGAATGGATAGATCATCATTATTGATCATGGATTCGGCTCTTATAAAGTGAGCACTTAACTTTAGTGTGTAAAGTGGATAATGTTAACCGTTGATTACTAAATTAAAGAGTGTAAAGTGGATAATATTAACCCTTGATTACTAAATTAATGGTAGATATTGCAGGTACATCATAACAAATTATGAGTTCGTTACAATAACAACCCTTGATTTTTTCACTTTACTGACTTAAGAAACCAAATATTATGGGACTAAAACATGGGATTACTCTTTAGGCACTTATCAATTGCTCACAAATAGCTAAAAAAATACTTCCAAACGGCAATTACCTACAGTCTGTTCCAAAACAATATTTAACCACCGCTAGACACTTTATAAATCAGTCAAATCACTTTTTAAATTGGTTTGACCAATTTTAAAGCGCTCAAACGTCAATTAACTACTAGCGGAGTGTTTTAAATGCATGTGAGTAATTGCTAGGTTCATAAAGAGAAGCCCTCCTAAAACATTAGAGTATCATAGGACTGAAAAAAACAATGAGGACGTAGAAGTAACCACTAACAAAAATCTGGACGTAGAAATCAAATTTTACGATAATTTTCTATAGAGGAACTTTTAGTAATGTTCTTAACACGTCTGCAAAAAATTGTTTAAAAACTTAAGAGTTTAAACATAAATTAAACAAATTTGAATTGAGTAGAGACTAATATTGAGTGCAGTAATTTTTTTAGGGACTAAAAGAACTATTAAAATTAAGTTAGGAGTAAAATTAAAATGTTCCAATTTTATTGAGAATAAAAACATATTTAACCCTTTCTCAAATACGAAATGCCCATTGTATTGTAGGAGTAAACAAGAAATATCTACCCCCTTCGTTTCAAAATGAGTGTCGTTTTAGGTGTTTACACACATATTAAGAAATGCAATGATTAAAAGAAAGAGAATGATTATTTTACCAAATTATCCTTATTAACTATTGGTTAGTTTTAAAAGTAATACTTTGGAAGTAGTGTGCAGAGTATTAATTGGAGGGTACAATTGAAAAGAAAATGTTATTATTGCATTGGAAACTGAAAGTGACATTCATTTTGAAACAATTTTTTTTGGCTAAAGCGACACTCATTTTGAAACGGAGGGAGTATTTTTTTTTTCTTCCCTATTATTTCACACGTCACCAAATGTTCTCCTCGTCTAACCTAATAATTGTGTAGAGTGTAGAAAAATAATAAAGGGGATTCTGTTGTGAAAGTGACTCAAAATTGGAGTTTGGATTGATGTTTGCTGAAAGTACAAATCGGGGCCGATTTGGAAAATCGGTGGCCGATTTTGGCTGCCTTTTGAGAGGCTTCCTGTTCTGGAAAAATTGATGGCCGATTTGGAAAATCGGTGGTCGATTTTGCGTGCTGTTATTTTTCAGAAACGTATTTTTGGGCCAGATTTGTTACAATTTTATGGGAGTTTCTTTTACTATAAATATAGGCATTGTATCAGTGTAAACCTTGAGATAGAGGGGGCTGAAACAAGGGTTTAGAAAGGCAACAACAAAACTAGGGTTTGTATAGAGTTTGTCTCTTTGGAACAAACACTAGGTTTTGAGGGTTGATTCACCTTGGGAAACACTATTAGGATTGAGTCTCTTGGTTACGGGAAGAGGCTGGGATTTGGGTAGAATTAGGCGGGAGACTTATTCTTGTAACCTATTGATATCTCTTTTGTAACGTTACTCATCATATAGTGGAACGGAGGGCTGCTCTCTCCCCCAGACTAGGTCAATTTGGACCGAACTGGGTCAACAAATTCTTTGTGTTCTCTCTTCCTTTTCTCTTGCTGTTGTTTTCTACTTTTGGCTTGTGATTATAATTGTTCCATACACTTTGATTTTGGTTGCTTAATTATCCCTTGCTCCACACATCAAGTTGTTATTGGTGTGAGTTTTTCATCGAATTCGCAACAATTGGCGCCCACCGTGGGGCAAGGGTCAAAGAATAATCAAGTACCATGGGTTCGAAGTGGGATATTGAGAAGTTTACCGGAGATAACGATTTTGGGTTATGGAAGGTAAAGATGGAAGCGGTGTTAATACAGCAAAAGTGTGAGAAAGCTTTGAAGGGTGAAGGTTCGTTACCGGTCATCATGTCACGAGCGGAGAAGACCGAGATGGTGGACAAGGCCAGGAGTGCCATTGTCTTGTGCCTCGGGGATAAAGTTTTGAGAGAAGTAGCAAAGGAACCAACCGCGGCATCAATGTGGGCAAAGTTGGAATCTTTGTATATGACAAAGTCTTTGGCTCATCGGCAATTCCTAAAGCAACAACTCTACTCATTCAAGATGGTGGAGTCAAAGGCCATCATGGAGCAACTTACGGAGTTCAACAAAATCCTTGATAACTTGGAGAATATTGAGGTGCAACTTGAGGATGAAGATAAAGCTATACTCTTGTTGTGTGCTTTACCGAAATCTTATGAATCACTCAAAGATACCATGCTCTATGGCAAAGAAGGCACTATTACCTTGGAAGAAGTTCAAGCGGCTTTAAGAACCAAGGAGTTGACCAAGTCCAAGGACTTGAGAGTTCATGAAAACGGTGAAGGCCTAAGTGTCTCAAGAGGGAATGGTGGAGGTAGAGGTAACCGGAGAAAGAGTGGTAAGAAGTCAAAGTCTGAATGCTTTAACTGTCACAAGATGGGTCACTTCATGAAGGATTGTCCGGAGATTAAGGGTAACTCCGCACAAATTGTCACTGAGGGTTATGAGGATGCAGGTGCTCTGATGGTTTGGTGTTGTTTGGAGGATGAAGGTGATGTTGGTCACCTTGGGATTGATGCTTAGTGAAGCGGTGTTCGTCTGGAGAGACGTTAAACACTCAACATCGGCCTGGAGAGGCGGTGGTAAGAATACTCATGATCAGTCTGGAGAGGCGGAGGCAACAATACTCATGATCTACCTGTTGAGGTGGAGTTTCAAGGTTGAAGACATAGTGGGATGTACGCATTTGCTAGTTGAGGTAGAGTACGCTCAGCTTGAGGTGGAGTTGAACACACCGGTAATGGTACGACTATGGAGGACCTTGGGTGCTATGCTCTATGGTGAGCAAGGGATTTCTTCATAAGGTTGAAGAATGTATAGCACGACTTGCGGGATTACTCTAAAAAAAGGCCAAGGGTGATTGGATGCAAGGAGACCTTCAAGGAAACGGGAGATGTCCTGTGTTGAAGATGTCATGGTGAATGCTTGTGGAACTACCTAAAACTCCTAGTGTAGTTGGACTGCAAGGACTCTTCGAGAAGACGGAAGACGTTCCGATGGCTGAAGAGGTCGAGGTAAAGGCTTGTGGAACTACCTAAAATTCCTAGCGTAGTTGGACTGCAAGTACCTTCGAGAAGGCGGAAGACATTCCGATGGCTGAAGGGATTAGGGTGTAAACTTGTGGAGCTACTTGGTGTAGTGGGAAGCAAGGGAAAGAGCAGCAAGGTGTTGATGTTAAATGGGCATCATCACTAATTTGGAGTCAAGGTGGAGATTGTTGTGAAAGTGACTCAAAATTGGAGTTTGGAGGCCAAAATTGATGTTTGCTGAAAGTACAAATCGGTGGCCGATTTGGAAAATCGGTGGCCGATTTTGGCTGCCTTTTGGGAGGCTTCCTGTTCTGGAAAAATTGATGGCCGATTTGGAAAATCGGTGGCCGATTTTGCGTGCTGTTATTTTTCAGAAACGTATTTTTGGGCCAGATTTGTTACAATTTTATGGGAGTTTCTTTTACTATAAATATAGGCATTGTATCAGTGTAAACCTTGAGATAGAGGGGGATGAAACAAGGGTTTAGAAAGGCAACAACAAAACTAGGGTTTGTATAGAGTTTGTCTCTTTGGAACAAACACTAGGTTTTGAGGGTTGATTCACCTTGGGAAACACTATTAGGATTGAGTCTCTTGGTTACGGGAAGAGGCTGGGATTTGGGTAGAATTAGGCGGGAGACTTATTCTTGTAACCTATTGATATCTCTTTTGTAACGTTACTCATCATATAGTGGAACGGAGGGCTGCTCTCTCCCCCAGACTAGGTCAATTTGGACCGAACTGGGTCAACAAATTCTTTGTGTTCTCTCTTCCTTTTCTCTTGCTGTTGTTTTCTACTTTTGGCTTGTGATTATAATTGTTCCATACACTTTGATTTTGGTTGCTTAATTATCCCTTGCTCCACACATCAAGTTGTTATTGGTGTGAGTTTTTCATCGAATTCGCAACAATTGGCGCCCACCGTGGGGCAAGGGTCAAAGAATAATCAAGTACCATGGGTTCGAAGTGGGATATTGAGAAGTTTACCGGAGATAACGATTTTGGGTTATGGAAGGTAAAGATGGAAGCGGTGTTAATACAGCAAAAGTGTGAGAAAGCTTTGAAGGGTGAAGGTTCGTTACCGGTCATCATGTCACGAGCGGAGAAGACCGAGATGGTGGACAGGGCCAGGAGTGCCATTGTCTTGTGCCTCGGGGATAAAGTTTTGAGAGAAGTAGCAAAGGAACCAACCACGGCATCAATGTGGGCAAAGTTGGAATCTTTGTATATGACAAAGTCTTTGGCTCATCGGCAATTCCTAAAGCAACAACTCTACTCATTCAAGATGGTGGAGTCAAAGGCCATCATGGAGCAACTTACGGAGTTCAACAAAATCCTTGATGACTTGGAGAATATTGAGGTGCAACTTGAGGATGAAGATAAAGCTATACTCTTGTTGTGTGCTTTACCGAAATCTTATGAATCACTCAAAGATACCATGCTCTATGGCAAAGAAGGCACTGTTACCTTGGAAGAAGTTCAAGCGGCTTTAAGAACCAAGGAGTTGACCAAGTCCAAGGACTTGAGAGTTCATGAAAACGGTGAAGGCCTAAGTGTCTCAAGAGGGAATGGTGGAGGTAGAGGTAACCGGAGAAAGAGTGGTAAGAAGTCAAAGTCTGAATGCTTTAACTGTCACAAGATGGGTCACTTCATGAAGGATTGTCCGGAGATTAAGGGTAACTCCGCACAAATTGTCACTGAGGGTTATGAGGATGCAGGTGCTCTGATGGTTTGGTGTTGTTTGGAGGATGAAGGTGATGTTGGTCACCTTGGGATTGATGCTTAGTGAAGCGGTGTTCGTCTGGAGAGACGTTAAACACTCAACATCGGCCTGGAGAGGCGGTGGTAAGAATACTCATGATCAGTCTGGAGAGGCGGAGGCAACAATACTCATGATCTACCTGTTGAGGTGGAGTTTCAAGGTTGAAGACATAGTGGGATGTACGCATTTGCTAGTTGAGGTAGAGTACGCTCAGCTTGAGGTGGAGTTGAACACACCGGTAATGGTACGACTATGGAGGACCTTGGGTGCTATGCTCTATGGTGAGCAAGGGATTTCTTCATAAGGTTGAAGAATGTATAGCACGACTTGCGGGATTACTCTAAAAAAAGGCCAAGGGTGATTGGATGCAAGGAGACCTTCAAGGAAACGGGAGATGTCCTGTGTTGAAGATGTCATGGTGAATGCTTGTGGAACTACCTAAAACTCCTAGTGTAGTTGGACTGCAAGGACTCTTCGAGAAGACGGAAGACGTTCCGATGGCTGAAGAGGTCGAGGTAAAGGCTTGTGGAACTACCTAAAATTCCTAGCGTAGTTGGACTGCAAGTACCTTCGAGAAGGCGGAAGACATTCCGATGGCTGAAGGGATTAGGGTGTAAACTTGTGGAGCTACTTGGTGTAGTGGGAAGCAAGGGAAAGAGCAGCAAGGTGTTGATGTTAAATGGGCATCATCACTAATTTGGAGTCAAGGTGGAGATTGTTGTGAAAGTGACTCAAAATTGGAGTTTGGAGGCCAAAATTGATGTTTGCTGAAAGTACAAATCGGTGGCCGATTTGGAAAATCGGTGGCCGATTTTGGCTGCCTTTTGGGAGGCTTCCTGTTCTGGAAAAATTGATGGCCGATTTGGAAAATCGGTGGCCGATTTTGCGTGCTGTTATTTTTCAGAAACGTATTTTTGGGCCAGATTTGTTACAATTTTATGGGAGTTTCTTTTACTATAAATATTGGCATTATATCAGTGTAAACCTTGAGATAGAGGGGGCTGAAACAAGGGTTTAGAAAGGCAACAACAAAACTAGGGTTTGTATAGAGTTTGTCTCTTTGGAACAAACACTAGGTTTTGAGGGTTGATTCACCTTGGGAAACACTATTAGGATTGAGTCTCTTGGTTACGGGAAGAGGCTGAGATTTGGGTAGAATTAGGCGGGAGACTTATTCTTGTAACCTATTGATATCTCTTTTGTAACGTTACTCATCATATAGTGGAACGGAGGGCTGCTCTCTCCCCCAGACTAGGTCAATTTGGACCGAACTGGGTCAACAAATTCTTTGTGTTCTCTCTTCCTTTTCTCTCGCTGTTGTTTTCTACTTTTGGCTTGTGATTATAATTGTTCCATACACTTTGATTTTGGTTGCTTAATTATCCCTTGCTCCACACATCAAGTTGTTATTGGTGTGAGTTTTTCATCGAATTCGCAACAGATTCAAATACAAGCTCATCTCATCAATTTGTCTTCGTTTGAAAGAGTCATGTTAGGAAAATTAAAAAACTATAATACATGCCAAACAAGTTTAATTAATTAATTAATTAATTGTAACTTGTTCCATTACATGCCAAACAGTCCTTGTAAACCAATTTTTAAAAATTTCAATGTATGAAATATTTGTCTTCGTTTGAGAGAGTCATGTTAGGAAAATTAAAAAACTCTAATACATGCCAAACAAGTTTAATTAATTAATTAATTGCGACTTGTTCCATTACATGCCAAACAGTCCTTGTAAACCAATTTTTAAAAATTTCAATGTATGAAATAATTGCATAACAGCAACACCAAATATTATAAAAGTAGACTTTTAAACTATTTGGTCTTTTTTATTGCCAGATTGTAGCATGTGAAAGTGAACCAAGGTAAAGTATTGTGTTAATATTTGTTTTTGCTTTCAAAGGAAATATATATCAATGCTTTGAAGTGATTGGAGGAAGGATTTGTAGGCATTTTAATTTCTGCTGCTCTTAACATCAGACCCGGTTGCTCTCGTTTTAGTTCATAGTGGCCAAGGAAGGACTTGATCCATTGTGTTTGAAGTTCAGGTTTGTTTGTCTTATTCATCCTGTTCACAAGCCTTTTAATGATTTTGAAAACAGTTTCTTATTTAAATTAGTTTTTATATATTTTTCCTTAGATTCTCATTTTTTCTCGAAAATTTGTAACTAACTGTTGAAATATTTTGAAAGTGATTATTTTGCTTTTAAAAAAGCAACTTTTTTACCAAAAAAAAAAAAACAAACTACAAATGGGCTGTCTAGGGGTAGGTGAATTTTTGAAGTTCGTAAAAGAAATTAAACTGTCCTTGTAATATACTAAGGATTGCTTGAATATAAACCAGACCATCATAGTGTGAATAGATAGATCATCAGAGCTGATTAGGGATCTTGTTCTTCTAAAGTGAAGAATCCACTTTAGAGTGTAAAGTGGATAATATTATTATAGATATTATAATAAATCATGGGTTTGTTACAATAACAACCTTTGATTTTCTGACTTTTCACTTTACTCACTTTAGAGACCGATCTGTCCGGTTAGGAACCGATGGAGGCAGTGGTGGCGGAAAGTGCTTCGGTACGGTGGTGATGAGTCGTCACGGTGGGACGTGTTGAATGACAGAGAAAAGAGAGACATATGATGAAATATCGTGTGTCTGAATAGCACTATGGAAGATTTATTATATAGAAGTAAGTAGCTAAGGGCCGAAGCTATGATATATTTACAGAATGAATATTCATCATAATATTATATCCTAAGTAACTTAGAGAGTAAGCTAAAATATATTTAGAGCATAAATATAATTATTTACTATATATTTATATATCAACAGGACGAAAGGTGCTTGCAGTTACGCTAGCACTCCAACGCTTAAGTCAGTATTGGAACTAAGAAAGAGTGTAGAAATGTGGGAAAAGTGAATTGTACCTTGAGGGTAAAGCTAAGTCGCCCTTAAATAGCCATGTATGAGAATAACTGCTTCCGTGAGATGCGGCATGTGATTAGGAAGCGGTTAGAGGACACTTGTATGGTGCATGATGCATGGAGGCGTGCTCTAGTGTGGTAAGGTGCACTGATGTTGGCGTGCTCCTTCAGGCAATGCGCCTTAGTCTGGTGGATGCTTGGTCCACGTGTCAGTAGGATCGGCCTTCTAGCCGATCCAGAACAGTTTCCCCCAAGCCGTTGATGTCTTTATGGCACAATGGCTTAATCATGCGAGGCGTTCTATTGGGGTGCTCTCATATATTAGGCGCCCTCTGAACTTTGGGAAGTTTCCTTGCGGTTCCGTGTTGGAGAAGTTGACGCCCTAGATTAATGAGTGGCAGTAGTTGCATTTAATGTCTTGAATTCAAATGTTTTTGACGTGATGGCTGTTCAGTTTCGCTTTCCACGTGTCAGCTTCGTGGTTTGCACGCGTACCAGGAATCACGTTTCACGTGCGCCAACTTGAGTACTCTCTGTGGCTCGAGGTTGCTTCCCAATTGTTGGATCGAAACATTTTGGTTTCTCCTCACCTGGGTCGTTGATTTGGGTGCTTCAGAGTCCTATAAAAGGAGGGAAACTCTTCATTTCCACTCTTTACATTTTTAAGCTTCCATTACTTATAGAAAAACTATCCTTTTTCATTTCTCTCACAAATCTTTCATGAAAATGCTTTCACATTTTTTGCTCTTCTTTTTCCAGATTTCTTAGATCATTTCGAGCCAAAATCCCTTTATCTCAGGTCAAAGCTTCGGAATTCCGTGTTTTATGGAGCTTCCACCTTCCTTTTCTTCGAAGATCATCTAACCCTAAAGGTACTCCCTTCCTTCTCTCCTCTTTGCATTTTATGTTCATTCTCTCTGTTTTTGTGTTTTTTCTAGGTTGAGGGAGAAGAATGAGCGTTCGCTCTGAGAATTCGAAGGATTTGGCAGATTCATCGCCTAGAGTTACTCCCGCTCAGATGGTTATGAGAGTGAAACTCGGGAGCTCCTCCATCTTAGGGTAAGAACTAGTTTTGAGTTTCCTCTAATAGTTTTAGAGGATCCCGTTGTAGTGACTGACTTTAAGGGAGACATTTGTATTGCGAGATGAGGGAATCCCTTACCACATTTTTGGAGTGTCCCCTCTCATAGAGAAGTTATCTGGTGGTTGGAAGAGTGTTCCAGGGCCCGCACTCACGGTTTCCCCATCTTTTCAGAAGGGAAGACGCTGCGCGGATGGAAAAGGATCGAGGATCTTCTCTCCCCGAGGTCGACTATAGTTGGGTTCATAGTGATGTTATGGACGCCTTCACCTATTACCAGACGGATGAAAAGCTTTATGAAATCGCGTTGTCGAAACGAATGCCGCAGGTGGCAGCTTGAAGGCCCAAGGGGAAAAAGGAGGGCGAGCAGCCAATTCAAAGTATGTTGTTTTACCACATATGATATCTTGAACGGGGAGCTTGGTGTCTCTGCCCCTCCCAGCTACACCCTCTTTCTTGGGCCATGGTGAAAGTCTTCTAGTTTTGGTGTGAGTATAAAGGTCAGCGGCCCACGTTGGTTGGGGTCCAACGTACACGCAAAGGGGGGCTCACAGTTGGGTGATCCTTTATCAAAAGACGAAGTTGTTTATAGGCGTGGGAATAGGCCAGGCCGCCCGTCAGGGGCCTATAGCTCGGCCTACTAAAAGCCCGGCTCGGCCTAGCTCGTTTAATAAATGAGTCAAGCTTGAGCTTTTTAAAAAGCTTATTAATTTAATTAGGCCGGACTTAGGTTTATAAAAAAGCCTATCAAGCCTACCAGGCCGACCCGTATATGAGTATATTACATTTTTCCACATTTATTATCTATATCTATATATGTCAAAAAGAATTACTAATCCTTCAAATTCTCATACCACAATTATTATTTCAGTTTTTTTTTTTAATTTTGTATTTGGGATACAACACAACTTTTGATGTTTCGTACTGTTTGGAAGCTTGTTAAGTTATCATTTAAGACTCTTATGGTTATTTGATTTGTGTGAACTGTTAAGGCTTGATAGTGATATGCCTAAGGTCAAGTATGGTTATTAGATTAAGTTTGAAATCCTTGCTGTTATCAGACCTGATTATTTGAGTTTCTATCCATCTATAAATTTTACAATTGTGTTTTGTTAGTTCAATTTGTATCTAATTAATGTTTATCTTTATATTAAGTACATTGCACAAATTGAAAAAAAAAATTGATAAACAGATTCTGTTTGAAATTTGTAACACAAACTAGGCTTTTAAACAGGCTAATAGGTCAAGCAAGACTTTTAAAAAGGCCAGGCCAGGCTTAAAATAAAGCCTTTGATAGGTAAAAGGCCAAGGCTTAGGCCTTAGTTTTTTCAACCAGGCCTAGCCTATTTAAGCAAAGCCCGGCTCGGCCCGGTGATGTAGGATTTCTACATGTCATATAACTATGTACACGTGAGTATATATAAGATCGTTTTCCACAGGGAGTTGCGGTATATCATAAGCGTGTTCACAATCTTTCACATTAAGGTATCATTTATAAAATGTTTGTTTGTAACACTATATCCATAGATGACAAAAGTAAAAACGAGAAGAGATCGAACTATTTCGCTTGCGGTATAAGATAACGAGCAAGCATAACAGCAGCAATCTCTCGATCGATTAACAGACTCTAGCTTTATAACCAATATTATTACAATCATTTCTACAACATCCTTCGTGTCCAAAGCGACATCGTTATTTCTAAGTTAGCATTTAAACATTCGTGTCCAAATCCCTTAAACGATAACAAAGTCGACCGGATAACTTAATCGACCGTGTCCAGCCTGATTAAGTATCCGAAAGCATTAAAATCTTGATTAAAAGTAATTATCAAAGGTTTACAAACTTGTCAAGAATGATATAACATAAGATAGATTGTTAATCTAGTTCTAGATTCAAGAGTTCGTGTCCAAATCATCTTGAATCTCTTTGAAAGCATTAAAAGCAAGAATAGCAACAATATTGAATCATTAAGCTAGAACCTTATATATTAAAAGATCAAAAGATTACATAATAGCTTGATTGTTACCTCAATACTACAAAGAAGGTGATAGTTACACATAGACATGTAAACTAATGCAAGGAATGAAGGAAAGATGAAGATTCCATGCCAAGATCCTTGATGTCTCAATGAATCTAGGGTTGAATCTACTCCTTAATCACTTGCTTTGTGTTTCTCTCTTGGAAATAGCTCTGACCTCTCTCTTAGAATGTATAAAAATATCAATGGAATAGTGAATGACCTAAAAGAGAGGTAAGAATGCTATTTAAATGGGCCTGTATTTTTGTACCTACGCTAATAGCGCCTGCCACGCTAATAGCGTGGTAAGTCGGCCTATAATCTGGCCAATGGGCTGCTGCCACGTTGGCCTTGCCCTGCTTCTACGCTCCAGCCACACTAATGGCGTAGCTTTATGGACTTGTTACGCTAATAGCGTCTCTCACGCTAATGGCGTGGTTCTTCATGGTCTGCTACGCTCTAGGTACGCTATTAGCGTACCTTTTTGGAGTGATTACGCTAATAGCGTAGCTTACGCTAATGGCGTGTTCTTCACAAGTGCTTTAGATTTCACGCTCCAGGTGCGCCATTGGCGTACCCTTCTACCTTGGACTTTTCTTCCTCACGCTAATAGCGTAGGTTACGCTAATGGCGTGGCTTCCTTGAATTTTGACTTTTCTTGCTCCTTGCTTGTATTTTCCTGCACAACAAGGGTAGAATAAGGCTCAAAAGCATAAATGACGTATTAACACAATATTTGGAGTTTTCCATAGAGAATCTTGCAAAACAAGTCACTAAAATGCCGAAACTCCTATATGAAATATATCACTTTTAAACACTTATCAAACTCTCCCCAACTTGGCTTTTTGTTTGTCCTCAAACAAATCAATTGAAAAGGAAACTAACAAGGCTTTGGACAAGGTTTTCAACATGGTGTCAAATAATTCAAAACAAAAATAAACAAATGGTGATTCAAATAAGATCGCGTGGACAAGCATGAAGTCCTCCGCTACTCTAAATTCAAACTAAGAATGCGAAAAATGTCCTAAGCACAAACTATACATCATAAACTTCAAAACATAAACATATCTATCTATGAACCACACCTAACACACTTCTTTAAAAGTAAATATAATGATATGATAACAATAAGTGAGGTCATGAACACAGATCCAACAATCATGCTAACATCCTATTTAAGTTAGGTGTCCATCCAAATATCGTCTCAAAAAGCATAAAAGCATGGATCAAAAGGTCTTGCAAGGGTTATAACTTGGCCGGGCTACAAAAGAAATGTCATATGTGGGGCAATTGATCAGAAAGCCTATCAAAGAGGAACATTTTTTTGTATCACAACTTGAAATCCATATACTTCCCTACCAAGAATTACAACCTTTGGTGATTAACAATCAAACTTATAACCTTGACAACTTATTCTATTTTTGATTTTTTTCTATCTTTTTCTCTTCTTTTCTTTTTCAAATGTACAATTTTTTTCTTTGATTCAATGTTGTCAGGTTATTTTAACACTTTCACCATAAACTTGACATATAATACCTCCTTTTCTCCCCAACTTGAATACAACAAAACTCTAATTGAATGTTCCCCTATCCTAAGGCAAGGGGCAAAGTACAAAGAGGTTAAGGGTTCAACAAATTAAAAATTATCAAAGTCCTTACAAAGACAAGCATGAACTGGATTTATGAAAAATTTCAGACAAATTCACTAAGCATTGTGCTTATGAATATTGACAGTTCATGTTTGAGGACTTGATTCATTAGGCTCAGATTGGGGTATCAGATACTCGCTCTTCTCACAGGTAGGCTTTATGTGGTCAAGTAGGTTACTCTTAATTCAAAAAGTGCCTTGATCCTTTCCATGCTTTCACACAATTCAAAATGATTATCAGATTTAACATAACTAAAACAAGTTAGACGGTGATTATCGGTCTCCAGCATATATACAACAGATTGAAGCTACCTCACATTTATGTTAAGTACTAAGTGGTTCAAAAATATTTATGTTTATGTAAAGAATTAAATGATATATGTTTTGTGCAAAGTACAAGTTTCAAATTCTTATTAAAAACCTAGAATAACAGGAAACCAATACCTTGGCCTTATGCTTTCTCACAAGTAATATCATTATCACTCACCTGCTTTTGCTCAAACATGGCTCCATGGAGCACTTTAAAATTTATTGTTCATGAGCAATTTTCTTTTGAGAGACACAAGCAAGATGTAAACAAAAAAATTCATCCAAAACATAATTTAAAATCCACAAGCTAAATTATTAAACCATAATAATATAAAGTACTAAAGTATCAGGTCGAGCACTAAAAACCACAGTGCTCGAAGAGTACAAAATATAACCAAAGTGCAAAATACAACCAAATTAAATAAGTTCCAACATGAAATAAGGAAAGCAAAAGTTCGAAAGCGAAAAAAAAAAAACATCACTAAAAAACCATGATCACATCACTCCTCCACATCATCATCTTCACCTCCAGCATTTTCAGGCTCAGGTGTAGCTTCATCATCAACAGCATCTGCCACCCCCACATAAGGATTTGGCCTGCCCTCAGGCCAATGAACATAGCTCTGGTACTGGTCAGGTGTCATGACCGGGTAATCAGCATTTCCCGGATACATGTGAGCATTGTAGAGGTCCTGGTGTATGCCCATGTTGCTCCTCCAAATTGCCTCATTTTGATCCATTAAGAAGCTATTCTGGTCCCTCACGTACTGGTTATGCATCTGCTGCTCCAGCATGAAAGTCTGCAAACCTGAAAAATCAAAGGAACCAGGGCCCTCAGATGGGCCACCCTCATCATCATCAAAGTGGCTTTGGGCACATCACTGCTCTCTCTTCTCCCAGGTGCGGATAGAAGTATCAGTAATGGTCCCCTCAATGTCTTCATCAAAGGGTCCAGTAATGGGTACTCCATGGGCCTTAAGCAAGGCCATGATAAGTCCGGGATAGAAAAGTGCAACCTTCTTAGCACCGATGGCAACCTTTAACGCCACAGCCTTCAGCTCATTGGCTATTATGTGAGCAATATCCACCTTGACTTTGTTCATAATACACCAGATGAGTGGTAGGACAGCTTTTGGGGCATCGGATGTATGGGCTCGGGGTAAAGCATTGTGGACAAGAAATTGGAACACTAAGCAGGCCTTAGCATTCATCTCTTTTGTGAGAGCATGCCTGATCTCTCCTTTATCATTCTTTACAAAGAACCTCCCCTTGTTCATGATGTCACGCTCAATTTGCTCATAGGACCAGTTTCCTTGAGCATTTCTCTTAGCATAAGTACACAAAGGATGGACAGTTGGATCTTCTGAAGGTGGAAGGACTAAGGGATTGCCTAAGAATTCATTGATTGAATCCCTATCAAAAGGGATTTGCTTCCCTCTCACATATGAAGTCCAAGAAAAGGCATCAACAAGGGTAGTGGGTGAGGCATCAGGTGTAGCATTGCAATAGAACTCCTTTTCTAAATCAGTGTTAATCTCAGTTGTAGGAAAAAGGAGTTTATGCCACTTACGATCAGTGAAAATGTAAAGGAGGTCACAATGTTCACCATCGGGGTGAATGTCAAAAGTTTTCTCGTGCCAGGTTTTGTATTGAACCATCTTCTTAAACCTGACAGAGTGAACAGGGGTGGGGAAACGTTTTGGGGCAACAGGTGTGGCTGAGGTCGAGGCAGCTTTGCCTCTTGGACGTTTGGTTCCGGTAGTTTTCTCAACATTTTTAGGTGCCATCTGCAACAAAACCAGGAAAAACCAACATATTGCATAGAAAATATTAGCACAAACTAGAATTGGTCATTTAAAAACATCAAAAATTTTGAAAATCTGGGCAAGTATGAAGAACTACGCTATTAGCGCCAGCCACGCTAATAGCGAAATTTTCTGGAAAAATTTCGCTATTAGCGTAGATTTCGCTATTAGCGTATTTCTTCGTACCTGCAATTTTCAAATTTTCAAAATTCTTGTTCCTGCAATTTCACAGCACAAACCAGCAATTTTCAACCCTAGGTTTCATCCTATGTCTCTAAAATACAATATAATCTTGAAAAGGAATCAGAATCACAACACTGGCACACAAATCATTCAAAACCCTTATTTTTCAATTTTTACAAAATGAGTCAAAATCAAAAGATGAATGTTTGTTGCATGTGGGTTATGATTCTTGTTCCTTTTCAAACTATAATTAATGAATAACAATCTCTAATCACAAAGCAAAATTCTAACCCTAACCCTAACCATTGTTAATCATGTCATACCATGTATTTCTCAATTCAAAAACAAGGAAAGGAAGAAGAATCAAACCTGTTAGTGTAGTGATTGGATGCAAGCAAAAATGAATGATGCAAGGATGAATGCTTGGAACCAATTGAACCACAAGAAAAGGGTTTTGATTTTTTAGGGTTAGTGTGTGAGTGAGAGAAGTTTTTGTGTGTGAGAGTGAAAAAAAAGAGAATGAAACCGTAAAAAGGGAAAATGAGGGGTTGTGGGAAGTTAATCCCCTGGGCCCACCAAAAAAATTTTCTCCCACGCCAAACCTACGCTTTTAGCGTAGCTTTCTGTAGCTCCCACGCTAATAGCGAAATTTACGCTATTAGCGTGATGCTTCAGGATCAATTTTTTTCTTTGTTGTTTCAATTCAGCTTTCAATGCTTATATACTACTACTATATGCAATAAACATTAAAAATACTTACAAAACTGGGTGTGCCTCCCAGCAAGAGCTTGTTTTACGTCCTGAGCTTGACGCATTTTGAAGAAATCATGGCTCGATTAGTGAAATCGTCGTCAAACACCGATCAATTTCACCACCGAAGTAGGGCTTAAGTCTCTGCCCATTCACAGTCCAGTTGGCTTTTGTGACTGGATCCTCAAGTTCAACAGCTCCATATGGTATGACCTCTTTAACCATGAAAGGTCCGGACCACTTAGACTTCAATTTGCCCGGAAACAGTCTTAGTCTTGAATTGAAAAGTAACACCATTTGCCCCGGCATGAATTGTCTCAGAATGATCTTCTTGTCATGATACTTCTTGGTCCTTTCTTTGTAGAGCTTTGAAGATTCATAAGCTTGATTTCTCAATTCTTCAAGCTCATGCATTTGAACTTTTCTTCTTTTACCGGCCTTCTCTTGATCAAAGTTTAGGAACTTCAATGCCCAAAATGCTTTATGTTCGAGCTCGACCGGTAAGTGATAAGATTTGCCATAGACCATTTGGAAAGGAGTGAGGCCTATAGGAGACTTGTATGCAGTCCTATATGCCCACAAAGCTTCATCAAGTTTGGCCGACCAATCCTTCCGAGATGTAGAGACCGTCTTCTCAAGTATTCGTTTGACCTCCCGGTTGGAAACTTCGGCTTGTCCATTCGTTTGCGGATGATACGGTGATGCTACTTTGTGCTTGACTCCATAATGATCTAGGGCCTTGGCAAGTTGTGTGTTGCAAAAGTGTGACCCTCCATCACTAATAAGAACTCTTGGTGTACCAAACCGGGTGAAAATATTCTTCTTTAGGAACTTCACTACCGTCTTGCTATCGGCTTTAGGCGATGCTACGGCTTCCACCCACTTTGAAACATAATCAACAGCTACCAAGATGTACTCATTTGAATATGATGAAGGAAAAGGGCCAACAAAATCTATACCCCAACAATCAAACACTTCCACTTCAAGGATGAGTTGTAGAGGCATCTCATTTCGCTTTGACATTGATCTGGTTCTTTGGCATTCATCACAATGCTTGCAATGTAAATTGGCATCTTTGAATAGAGTTGGCCAATAGAACCCAGATTGAAGTACCTTTGCGGCTGTTCTCTCCCCGTTGAAGTGACCTCCATAGGGCGAATTATGACATTGCCATAGGATCTTTTTTGCCTCTTCATCATCCACACACCTACGCAAGAGATTGTCCGCTCCAATTTTGAACAAGTAAGGCTCATCCCACACATAGTGGTTAGCATCATGGAGGAACTTCTTGCGTTGTTGCCATTCAAAATCTTTCGGAATGAACCCGGTTGCTTTGTAGTTCACCATGTCGGCAAACCACGGTCTCACATTGATTGCAAGCAACCTTTCGACGGGAAATTCTTCACGAACTTCCGGTTCATTCTTGGTTACCTCATTGTTTGTCAACCTTGAAAGGTGATCAGCTACAAGATTCTCCGTGCCTTTCGTATCTTTGATCTCTAAGTCAAACTCTTGAAGCAACAACATCCAACGGATGAGCCTTGGCTTTGAGTCGGACTTAGTAAGGAGATACTTGATAGCTGCATGGTCAGTATAAACAACAATTTTGGAACCTACAAGGTAAGAACGAAATTTCTCCATTGCATAAACTATTGCAAGTAACTCTTTTTCGGTTGTGGCATAATTGATTTGCGCCTCATTTAAAACCTTACTTGCATAGTGAATAGCATGAAAAATTTTGTCCTTACGTTGACCCAAGACCGCACCAACAGCATAATCACTTGCATCACACATTAATTCAAAATTTAAATTCCAATTAGGAGCAATGATTATTGGTGCAGTGGTCAATCTTTCTTTCAAAGTTTGAAATGCTAAAAGACATTCATTATCAAAAATAAAAGACTTATCTTTGTTGAGCAAGTTGCTCATAGGCTTTGCTATCTTTGAGAAGTCTTTAATGAATCTCCGGTAAAATCTGGCATGCCAAGAAAACTCCGAACACCTTTGACATTCACCGGTGGTGGAAGCTTTCCAATAACATCAACCTTTGCTTGGTCTACCTCAATACCCTTAGCAGAAATCTTATGACCAAGGACAATACCCTCGGTAACCATGAAGTGACATTTCTCCCAATTGAGCACCAAGCTAGTTTCAATACACCGCTTCAGCACGGCATCCAAGCTATTCAAACACATATCAAATGACGAACCGAAAACTGAGAAATCATCCATGAACACCTCCATGCATTTACCAATAAAGTTGGAGAAGATTGCTTGAACACACCGTTGAAAAGTTGCGGGTGCATTACACAAGCCAAATGGCATTCTTCGATACGCAAAAATACCAAAGGGGCAAGTGAAAGCCGTCTTCTCATGATCATCTGGGTTTATGGCGATTTGATTATAACCGGAGTAACCATCTAGGAAGCAATAAAAGGATTGACCGGAGAGTCTTTCAAGCATTTGATCCATGAAGGGCAAGGGGAAGTGATCCTTCCTTGTTGCTTGATTGAGTCTTCTATAATCTAAACACATCCTCCATCCGGTGACGGTTCTAGTTGGGATCAACTCATCTTTATCATTAGTGATCACCGTCATTCCTCCTTTCTTGGGAACTACTTGAACCGGGCTTACCCAAGCACTATCCGAGATAGGATAGATCATGCCGGCTTCAAGCAACTTCACTACTTCCTTTCGCACCACCTCTTTCATGTTTGGATTTAAGCGGCGTTGTGGTTGTGCTACCGGCTTGTAGTTTTCTTCCATCATAATCTTGTGCATACAATAAGATGGACTTATCCCTTTCAAGTCGGATAACTTCCACCCTATCGCTTCCTTGTTGGCCTTGAGGACCTCTACCAACTTTGTTTCTTCATCGATGGACAAGGAGCTACTAATGATCACCGGTTTTGTACCATCTTTCTCAAGAAAAACATATTTCAAATTAGATGGTAAAACATTTAATTCTACCTTGGTGTCATCAACTTTTGCTTCTTCCT
Source organism: Medicago sativa (assembly GCF_051527215.1). Classification (NCBI taxonomy): domain Eukaryota; kingdom Viridiplantae; phylum Streptophyta; class Magnoliopsida; order Fabales; family Fabaceae; genus Medicago; species Medicago sativa. Next base: position 26,858,152 of record NC_140756.1, on the reverse strand, counting down.
TGGATTCTTCTTTCAAATCTTCAAGTATGGCTTGATTAGGAAGAACCTCCTTCAAGGAATCTAGCTCCTTCAAACACTCTTCAATGGCACTTGCTTCGTCTTCATCAATAGCATTGAGTGCGTCCACCAAAGCACTCTCAAGGGGTGTTCTATTGTGCAATCGCTTTCGAGTAGTCAAGATGACTTCTTCGGTTGCATCCATTTTGAAACATGCACCCTTGTCTTTCGAGTACTTCAAGGCTTCTCGGATGTTGAAGGTAACCTCTTCATCATTTACCTTGACCTTCATGATATTATCATCAAGATCAATCATCATCCGAGCCGTTTGCATGAAATTCCTTCCCATTAAGATAGGCACATCCTCATCTTCTTCGACATCCATAACCACAAAGTCAGCCGGAAAAATAAATTTGTCCACTTTTACAAGAACATCTTCGGCCATACCTAGTGGTTTTACAAAAGATTTGTCGGCCAATTGCAACATCATCCTAGTCCGCTTTATACAAAGGTCACCAACTCTTTTGGCAACGGACAAAGGCATGAGATTGATGCTTGATCCAAGATCAAGTAGTGCTTTACCTACATGTGTTGTGCCAATAGCTACCGGTAGAGTGACTCTTCCCGGATCTTGCTCTTTCTTAGGCAACGTTCTTTGAATAATAGCACTACAATTGGCATCAATTTGGATCGTCTCTTCATCGTTGACTCTTCTTTTCTTGGAAAGGATATCTTTCATGAACTTCGCATAGACCGGCATTTGCTCCAAGGCTTCTGAGAATGGTATATCAATTTGCAACTTCTTGAAGAGTTCAAGAAACCTTGCGTATTGCCGCTCTTTGTCTTTCTTCGATGGAGCATGTAGGTATGGTAAACGTTGAGCCACCACTTGCTTCTCAACTTCTTATTTCTTCCCTTTATCTTTCCCCACATCTTTATTCTTCCTCTCCATCTCCTCTTGTTCCACTAGTTCTCTTTTTTGATTTTTTTCTTTTTCAACTAATTCTTCATTATTCTTTATATACACTTCCTTCTCTATCTCTACAACATCCTCCTCGAACTTCTCTTTTACCTCCTCATTGACAACTTCATCATCCTTCTCTTCAACAACAATATCTACACCTACCCCTTTACCTACTACTCTACCACTCCTTGTAGCAATAGCTTTTGACTGCTATGCCTTGTGATGCTCCTTAGGATTTGGTTGAGTGTTAGCGGTGAAAGTTCCCACTTGCGGAGGACCTTGAGCCATTTGTTGTGCTAACTGGCCAACTTGCGTCTCAAGGCCTTTGATGGACGCGTCGGTATTTTTCTGGTTAGCCATGGACATTTGCATGAATTGCTTCAAGGTTTCTTCGGTGCTTTGGGAATTGTTAGGTTGTTGGGGGTTATTTGGTGGTGGAAATTGGTATTGATTATTGAATGGTTGTTGGAATTGAGGGAAAGGTTGTTGGTAGAAGTTTGATTGCGGATATTGGTAGTTATTGTTGTAAGGTGTTCTCCAAGGTCTTTGTTGGTTTTGATTGGCCGGATATCTTCCTTGGAAGTTGGAAGTACCCGGATTTTGAGCTTGTTGTGAAGTTCCGGCTTGTTGTGGTTGGTTTGGTCTTTGTTGGTTTCCCACATAATTCACCTCTTCTTCAAAAGATCCGGGTGTGGGACAAAAGCCGGTGGGATGATCTCCCGTGCAAAGCTCACAAGCATTTACCTGAGATGTTCCTCCTTCTTGTTTGAGAGATTCAAGAATTTGTTTTGGCATAGCTCTCATCTCCTTTTGCATGGCTTCTATTTGTTGAGTGAGAAGCTTATTTTGAGCCAAAACTGCATCGTTTGCTTCTAGTTCAAGGATACCGGCTTTCCTTTGATTAGGATTCCGGTTGTGAGAAGATTTTCTTGTGTTGAGAGCCATTTGATTAATGATTTTGACAGCATCAGCTGGACTTTTCAAAGCAATAGATCCTCCAGCACTTGCATCTAGCATCGTCTTGGACATGTCTTGAAGCCCTTGACGAAATAAGTAGATTTGCATCTGGCTATCATAACCATGCTTAGGACAGCTCCTAAGCAAAGACTTGTATCGCTCCCAAGCATCACATAAAGACTCACTTTGACCTTGAGAAAAAGTTGTGAGTGATGTTTTAGCTTCAAGATGCCTATCCTCCGGAAAGAACCTCTCTTGAAATATTTTCTCCAATGCAGGCCAATCTTTCATCAAAGAAGTAGGTTGATCTAAGTACCACTCCTTAGCCTTACCAATCAAAGAGTGAGGAAATAATTTGCAAAACATTGGTTCTTCCTCATCTTCCTTCATACCAAGAGTACCGGCGGTAACATAGAAATTTGTGAGATGCTTGTAAGGGTCTTCATGATCTATTCCAGTGAATTGATTCTGAGTTATCAAATTTATCAACCCCGATTTCAACTCGACTTGCTTGGCATTTTGATTACCAAGGTTAGCAAGCCTTCTTGGACTAACCCAACTTGGAAGAGCATTCTCATCTTCATTAGCCATAGTTACTATAGTTTCCCTTTCCGGTGATGATGGTGGAGTTGTGTGTAGAGAACCACCCGGAGTAAGTGTATGAACCGAACCCGAAGGAGAATGAATAGAACTAGATGATTCCGGCTGAGCCAGCCTAGCTAATCTCTTAGCTTCCTTTGCTTGCTTCTTAAGTAACCTAGCAGTTTTCTCTATTTCTGGATCAAATTGAAGGTCTTCTTTAGAAACGGTACCTCGCATAAACAAAGTTTACCAAGACTATACCAGGTGGTTAGCATCAAAAATAATGAATGATATAAGTGTATGAGTATATGCATGAAAGAATTTTGTGCAAAATTGACTTAACATGACAAAATTGTTTCAAAACTTATAACATAAAATACGCTACTCCCCGGCAACGGCGCCATTTTGATGTAGGATTTCTACATGTCATATAACTATGTACACGTGAGTATATATAGGATCGTTTTCCACAGGGAGTTGCGGTATATCATAAGCGTGTTCACAATCTTTCACATTAAGGTATCATTTATAAAACGTTTGTTTGTAACACTATATCCATAGATGACAAAAGTAAAAACGAGAAGAGATCGAACTATTTCGCTTGCGGTATAAGATAACGAACAAGCATAACAGCAGCAATCTCTCGATCGATTAACAGACTCTAGCTTTATAACCAATATTATTACAATCATTTCTACAACATCCTTCGTGTCCAAAGCGACATCGTTATTTCTAAGTTAGCGTTTAAACATTCGTGTCCAAATCCCTTAAACGATAACAAAGTCGAGCGGATAACTTAATCGACCGTGTCCAGCCTGATTAAGTATCCGAAAGCATTAAAATCTTGATTAAAAGTAATTATCAAAGGTTTACAAACTTGTCAAGAATGATATAACATAAGATAGATTGTTAATCTAGTTCTAGATTCAAGAGTTCGTGTCCAAATCATCTTGAATCTCTTTGAAAGCATTAAAAGCAAGAATAGCAACAATATTGAATCATTAAGCTAGAACCTTATATATTAAAAGATCAAAAGATTACATAATAGCTTGATTGTTACCTCAATACTACAAAGAAGGTGATAGTTACACATAGACATGTAAACTAATGCAAGGAATGAAGGAAAGATGAAGATTCCATGCCAAGATCCTTGATGTCTCAATGAATCTAGGGTTGAATCTACTCCTTAATCACTTGCTTTGTGTTTCTCTCTTGGAAATAGCTCTGACCTCTCTCTTAGAATGTATAAAAATATCAATGGAATAGTGAATGACCTAAAAGAGAGGTAAGAATGCTATTTAAATGGGCCTGTATTTTTGTACCTACGCTAATAGCGCCTGCCACGCTAATAGCGTGGTAAGTCGGCCTATAATCTGGCCAATGGGCTGCTGCCACGTTGGCCTTGCCCTGCTTCTACGCTCCAGCCACGCTAATGGCGTAGCTTTCTGGACTTGTTACGCTAATAGCGTCTCTCACGCTAATGGCGTGGTTCTTCATGGTCTGCTACGCTCCAGGTACGCTATTAGCGTACCTTTCTGGAGTGATTACGCTAATAGTGTAGCTTATGCTAATGGCGTGTTCTTCACAAGTGCTCCAGATTTCACGCTCCAGGTGCGCCATTGGCGTACCCTTCTGACCTTGGGCTTTTCTTCCTCACGCTAATAGCGTAGGTTACGCTAATGGCGTGGCTTCCTTGAATTTTGACTTTTCTTGCTCCTTGCTTGTATTTTCCTGCACAACAAGGGTAGAATAAGGCTCAAAAGCATAAATGACGTATTAACACAATATTTGGAGTTTTCCATAGAGAATCTTGCAAAACAAGTCACTAAAATGCCGAAACTCCTATATGAAATATATCACTTTTAAACACTTATCACCCGGCTCATTCCCACCCTATTGTTTGAGAACTACGCGGATTCCCTCGAGTCTTGGAAGCACAAATTTTTGGTGCTCTGCCCTTTGAGCCGTCGTGCTCACGAATGCATTTGTCGCGTTCCCTCCACTTATCCGGAAGAGGAAGCTGACTCTGATGACCCTTTACCTATTACCGGCGGTCCTCTTACTGCGCTGGCGTCCTCAGAGGAAGTAGTTCATCGATCTCTTTTTTCCCACTTTTGGTTCAGAGATGACTTTGATAAACCTACCTCCGCTTATTCCTTCGAAGACACGGACCTTAACCCGTCAGGGAGGTGCTTGAAGTTTGAATTGGAGCGTTTCGTCGCCTCTTGAGCTTGAACAAATTCCAGGCCCTAAGCATCCGTGGGATCCTTCAAAAACCATTTCTAAACCAAGATTCATGGATACTGGGCTAGTAATCCGAGGGAGGGATACTGCCCACCGCCGGGAGATTTTTGGTGTGTGAGGGGGGTTTGTGAATTTCCCTTGTCGTTTCTTGTTACAATTCTCCTCTGATTATTGGCTTACTCTTTTATTTTCTCTTCTTTACAAATTCCATGAAGTACTTAGAGCCTGTTTGGATTAGCTTATTTTAGAGCTTATGCAAAACAACTTATGCATATAATTATGCTTTTATGTATTATTTATAAGCTTGTTAATGTAGTTTATGAAAACACAACTTATGAAGATACAATTTTCGTTAGTAAGAACTTATGAATTAAAATAAAAACATATTTATGCGCATAAGCTCTTTTTCATAAGCTCAATCCGAACGGGGCCTTAAACACACTGTGGGCTATGAAGCAGGACGACGCCACTCCTACTGCTATGGACGGTGTCCCGCAAGCCGAAGATGTGGAGTGGGTTGTTCTTCCTGAGGCCATTAGGCCATTACCATTCCTGTTGTGAAATAGGTGGAGTCTTCTTCTTGGGATAACTCACGGCGCCGCGCGAGGGATACTCTGAAGTCTTTAAGAGATTCTGACCCTTCGAGGGACCTCCGGAAGGGATCCCACAAGGATTCCAAGGATCGCTCAAATCTTCCTCAAGGGCCTCCAATCAGCAGGGTAGGAGGCCGAAAAGGGATGTTTCTCACAATGATAAGGGAGAGAAGAATGACAACAGGGAGCGGTCAAAGAAGCTCCAGGCTGAGGATAAGGGGCCTTCCCACGCTGGTAATCTGAACATTGGTCGAAGTGGCCTTCCCACGCTGGTAATCTGAACATTGGTGGAAGTGGCCCAGTGCCACTTTCCAAGTTGCTACTACGACGTCTGATCGGGTGAGCTTGGAGCCCGTATTTTAGCTTCCAAGTATCTACACTAGTTCTCTTCCTAGGTCTAGGGATGATTTTATGCGCGTTGTGACGCCCTGGGACCGGAGTTACTTCAATCGCTTGGATGTTGTGCGTGTGTCTATATTGGTGGTGGTGGCAGCGACTCAGACAGCTGCTTCGACGACCTTTACAAGAACCAACGAAGTAAACTATTAAAAACTAGGGTTAGCCTGAAGGTGGCTAAACCCAAAGAAAACCATGCTCTTGATACCAATTTGAAAATGAATATTTCTCATTGTAAATGAAAAGGTTTTAACAAATCAGAGATATAGTCTAAATAGCAATGTAATCCTGTAATAATCCGAAAGGATACTAACAAATCATATTATATTGAATATCCATCTCTCAAAATTGAAGGAAGTATATTTTTTTTCCAAATTTATTTTAAAAGTAATTTTAATATATTTATATTTTTGTATTTATTTTACTTCAGTTGTATAGTACAATGTAAGAGTATGAAGAGTGCTAGAATTGCATTCCGTAACACATACTTATTAATACATTCACTCATATTGGTTGAAATTGAAACAGGCACAAACAAATTATGTGGGACTCATGAGTTATACAAACTAATAAGGAGTGTATTGGAAAGTTTGTTTAAAAGGAGTGTGTAGCTAACATTTGTATTAAGTATATTATTGTGCTAGTTGATCATAACAAAGAGATTAGTCAACCCCACAGTACTATGCTAGTTGGCTTGCTGTGGCCCATGCGACCATGCCTCCCATTTTTCTTAGACTAATCAATTCATTAATGGGACAAAATTTGCTATTCTCATTTATTCGTGTTGTTTTCTTGTAAATTATAATCAACATTTTCTTACTGTTTGCATCCATGCAGAAGATGTAGTTGAGGATGAAGCATGGATTGGGTAACTTATTTCTATCAGTTGGCGTCACCTCGTGTAAAAGCGTGGCTAGAAAGACTGTTCCTGGATCACTTGAGATTGTATGGTGAAAGAGTTGTGAAGCTAAAACATGGAATTCATAATCTCAAGAAAGCGAGATATGCAGTTCAACATAAAGTTAATGAGGAAGAGAATCGATATGATAGAGGAATTGCTGAGGAGATTGAAGAATGGATAAAAGAGGTGAATGAAACAATTTCAAAATACGAGGAGTTCATTCAAGACAAAGATCATGAATTTGCCGCATTTGACTGGCAAAGTGGTTGCCTTCCTAGATCAGGGATAAGGTTGCATCTAAGTAAAAAAGCACTTAATATTTTAGGGAAGGTTAACAAACTACAAGAAACAGCGAATCATGATGGTTTTTCTTATTGGCTTGGTCCAGTCTCCATGGCTGACTTTTTTGATAACGTTAGTTATGAAAGGTTTACATCAAGAGAGCAAACTATTGAAAAGATCAACGGATCATTCAAAAGCCCAAATGTTAAAATGATTGGTCTTCACGGGCTAAGTGGTGTGGGTAAGACCACATTGGTCAAAGAAATTGCTCGGGAAGCGGCAGAAGCATCGGAAGTGGCTAAGATGTTTGATGTAGTGGCTATGGCAAATGTAACAAGAAATCCTGACATAAGAAAAATTCAAGGGCAAATTGCTGACACATTGGGGATGAAATTGGATGAGGAAAGCGACATTGCAAGAGCTGCTCGAATACTTAAAAGATTGAAGAATGAGAAGGAGAGCATACTTATCATTTTAGATGATATTTGGGCAACATTAGACTTGAAAATGCTTGGGATTCCGCTTGCGAGTGGCGATCAAAATGGGGAGCATAGTAGGACGAAAACAATGATGGAAATTCCATCTCGGAATGTCAAAGAAGGAAAAGCCCCTCCTGAGCGCAGTGTGACAAAAATAGAAAACTACAATATGATGACATCCAAAAAACTCCCTAGTGCATCCAGTGTGGAAAAATCAGAGGAAACTCTCAGTTATTACAAAGGGTGCAAGGTTTTACTGATTTCTGAAAGCAAACAAGTGTTATTAAATCAACTGGAAGGGAAGATAGATTTTATCTACTTCATGGATGTCTTAAAGGAAAAGGAAGCAAATTCACTTTTCAAGAAAATGGCTGGAATAAGTGACAGAAATTCTGAATTAGAAAAACTAGCCTCTCAAATTGCCAACAAATGCAACGGGTTGCCGATGTCAATAGTCACAACTGCACGGGCATTGAAGAATCAGAGCCGCTCGGTATGGGAAGATGTTCACCTACAGCTTGAAAGGGGGCAGTTAACTGGAACATCTGAGTTTTCTACGAAGTTGAGTTACAATCTTTTAGAAGATGAAGAGCTGAAGTATATATTCTTAATTTGTGCTTGCATGGGTCCTGATGCATTGATTATGGACTTGGTGAAATACTGCATTGGTCTGGGTTTTCTTCAAAGAATTCATACAGCAAAGGAAGGTCGGGATAGAGTTTATGTGCTGGTTGGAAAGCTAAAAGTTGCTGGTTTGCTGACTGACAGCTATTCAAGAAATCATTTCACCATGCAAGATATTGTTCGGCGTGCGGCTTTGTCAATAGCCTCCAAGAAGAAGCATGCATTTACAATGACAAAGTTGAAAATAGATGAATGGCCAGATACGCTCGAGCGGTATGCTACTATTTCTTTGCATCATTGTCATATCATGGAGGGGTTTCCAGAAAGTATAAACTACCCCAGACTTAGAGTCTTCCAATGTAACAATATTGATTCACGTCTGGAAATACCAACTAATTTTTTCAAAGGAATGAAAGAACTCAGAGTGCTAATGTTGACTGGCATTCACATTTCACCCTCAGATTCATCAATTGCATCCCTATCAGAACTCAGAATGCTTTCTTTGGAGCAATGCAATCTAGATAAGAAGTTATCTATCATAGGTGAGTTGAAGAAGTTAAGAATTCTTAGTTTTTCAGGTTCTGATATTGAAAAGTTGCCCGATGAACTGAAGAAATTGAAAAAACTGCAAAGTTTTGACATAAGTAATTGCTCCAAACTTAGTGAAGTTCCATCCAATATATTCTCAAGTTTGACTGATTTGGAAGAGTTGTATATGAGAAATACCGACATTCAATGGGGAGTTGAAGGACAAACATACCCCAGTGGAATTGCTTGTCTTTCCGAGTTGAGATGCCTGAATCGGTTGACAACTCTGGACATGGAAATCCGAAATGCTTCCTATTTGCCAAAGAACTTGTTCTTTGATAAGTTACATAGTTATAAGATTGTTATTGGAGGTCCCACTTCAGATTCTGAGATGAATTTCAAGATGCCGGAGAAGTATGAAGCATCAAGATTTTTAGCAATACAGCTAAAAAATGACTTCGCCATTCATTCTCAAACGGGTATCAAGATGTTGTTTGAAAGAGTTGAACATTTGTTATTGGAAAATCTTGAAGGCGCGGATGATATTTTTTACAGATTGAATTTGAAAGGATTTCCATATCTGAAACATTTGTTGATTGTCAATAATTCCAACATTGAATCTCTTGCCAATCCAAAGGACAGGCAGCATAGGCAGCATATGGAGAAGGCTTTTCCTAAATTGGAGTCATTGCATTTGTATAATCTCGAGAACATGGGTGAAATATGCTCCTGCAAACTTTCAGCACCCTCTTTTGGTAAATTGAAAGTCATCAAGATTAATCATTGTGGTAGACTGAGCAATGTCTTCTCATTTTCTATGATTAGTCTCTTAACTGTTCTTGAAACTATCGAAGTTTCTGAATGTTATGGTCTGAAGGATATTGTGCTTGTGGAAGATCAGAGTAACACTGAACTTCTGAAGTTTCCTAAATTACGATCTTTGACTCTACTTTCTTTACCTGAACTAAATAGATTCTATCCCATTCCTTCAACAGAAGGAGAAGCTACAGAAGGAACGGAACTATTCCACAATAAGGTGGGTTAATGGTTTAAAATTGTATTGCTGCTTCGTTTATCATTTACATTTCTAACTCTCTTCAAAATTTATTTGTTAAAACCAAAAGGAAGGAGTTTGTAAGGTGTTATTTTTATTTTAAAATATCTTTTCTCTAGCAAATATTAATTTGGCAAAGTGAAAGTCATGTCTTTATTTTTTTTGGGATAACACACTGAGCATGTGTGTCACCTGGCAGGTTGAAGTTTCCAAGTTAGAAAGGCTGGTTTTGTCCTCAATCCAAATTGACAAATTATGGAGTCATCCACCTTTGCCGACATCCTGTTTTCAGAATTTAATACACTTGGATGTGAACGATTGTACAAATTTAACATATTTAATATCATTTTCAATGGCCGAGAGTTTACTGAATCTGCAAAGCCTTTTCATAAGTGAATGTGTGAAGATGAGACACATCTTTTCCCAAGAGAAAGATAGTTATCCTGAGGTACGTTGTTTTGTTGGATTGGATTTCTATAGATACTTTAGTATGGCTTCACTTTAATATGGAACTAATGTCTCATTTAATCTCTTGGTGAATTTTACTGGAATACGTTTAATCTTCCTAATTATAGGTTCCATTGATTTCTCTTATGGGATTTGGTCCTTGTCCCTCCATAGTTGTTTCTTATCTTTTATAACATATTTTTGTGTGCTGCAGATGGTTGATAGGTTGTGGTGTCAACATAGTTAGGATCTCTGTTCATATAGTGATGTTTTTGCATAACATCTTGATGTACCAAATAAATAAAATAAAAAGAAATCTCTATTCATTATGAATTTTAAAATATTTGAAAATAAAACAGTGGATGAACGAGGCTCCCACCAAGTAGGGTTTTGTGATGGTAGATCTAAGCACCCTTACCCCCACTAGTGGATAGGTTGTTTCTAAGGTTTGGACACATAACCTCCAGGTCACAAAGCAGCAACCTTACTGTTTTCCCCTGACTTGACCTCGTATTCAAACACAAATCAGCATACTAAATAAATGTGGGCATCTAGATACCATGGTCATGTGATGTATCAAAGACATAAGAGTGCATTGTCAGTCTCTTCAATGAATTAAGATTAAAATTTAAGAACGTGACATACTATTGTGATTTTGAAAATTACTATGATTTCTGTTTGTGTATAGTTTATAAAAGTTGTACTGGTCTGTGTTTTTTTTTTATTTTTTTGCTGTTCATTGATTTCACCAGAAATCTTTTCCACGTGCTCTTTATTCATTTAATTTTATTTATTTTTAACATCTAAGTTAATTAACTTATGGGTATTTGAACCAAAACAGGGTAGCATCTTTCCAAATTTGAAGACTATCAAACTAAGTAGTATGAAGATTTTGGTGGAGATATGGAACTCTGAACTCTCTTCAAATTCCTTTGGCAAACTGGATACTTTGATCATTGAGGAGTGTGACAAATTTATTGTCGTTTTTCCTTGTTACGTGGAGGGAATGTTTCAGCATCTATGCAACTTGAGGGTTACAAATTGTAAATCTCTCAAAGCAGTATTTGAATTAGATGATAAAAAACGACATAGTAGGAAAGTAACAAACTTGAAGGATATTTATTTAGAAACACTCCCAAAACTGGAGCATGTATGGAAATGGAGCAATGGTCGGAATGGGATTCTTGAATTAAAAAGTGTGCAGAAGTTGTGGGTTCGTGACTGTCTAAGCTTAGAAAATATATTTCCAGTTTCTGTAGCCAGGCGCTTTCACAGTCTTGCGTACCTTGTAATATGGGATTGCTATCAATTGAGGGAAATTGTTGCCAAGAGAGAAGGTACTGGGAGCAACATTCTTGATTCATCCTTTGATTTTCCCAAACTAACCACCATCAAGTTTTCGGAACTACCAATGCTTACGTGCTTCTGTCCAGGAGATTATAAATTCAATTGTCCAATACTGAATGACCTGTCTATTGAGCTTTGTGACAGACTGGAACCGTTCAGAAAAGAAACCACAGATGCACAAACAAATTCAACCCTCTTTTCTGAAGAGGTACCGGTTAGCTTTTAATTACACTCTTCTAAGAAATTTTTCTACTTCATTGTAAAATAGAGCAAAAATTATTGAAAAGGAAAAATATTCTTAATGACCTGAAATATTATTTGGATACTATATATTTTCTCACGTCAATATTAAGGTTTAGCCAGACTTGTACACACAAACACACACATAGTTGTCTTGAGAATTGAAATAATGTGACAATTTTTCATCTCAAGTTACCTCTTGATAAATGTGTTTTTGTCTACTTACTTTTATTTCATATACTCTTTTTTCATGATTTATTTCTTACAGGTAATTAATAAGTTGAAGTCCATGCAAATTGAATCATGGCATGCGAAGTCATCTAGAAGTTACTTGGGGGAGGGTAACCATCGACAGGACAACTTAGAAGAGCTTTGCTTATCTAGATTAACGAATCCTGAGATTCTCTATTCTTTCCTTCATAGAAATCCTAATCTGACAAGCCTGTCATTGAATAGGTGTTCCTTTATAGATACAATGCCTCTCCTAATGCCTCCTGAAATAAAAAACTTGGGGGTAGTTCCGAAGCTGAAAAGCTTGAAGTTAACAGAATTGTCTGAACTTGAGACAATAGGATTTGAAGGAGACGTAGTTCTTGAAAGGATAGAGGTATTGATTTTAAGGAATTGTCCTGGTTTAGTCAATATAATGCCTTCTTCAGTAACTCTCACGCACTTGACAAATCTAGAAGTGGTAAATTGTGATGGAATAAAAAAATTAATGCCACTGTCAGCTGCTAAAAGCTTGGTTCAACTCAACAGCATAAAGGTAGTCAAATGTGAATCTATGGAGGAAATTGTCGAAAATGATAATACAGGGGAAGTTGACAAAACTGAAGAAAATGAATATGAAAATGCAGGGAAAGTTGACATTGTTTTCAGACAATTGAAAGTCATAGAACTTGTGTCGTTGAAAAAACTGAATTGTTTCTCTAAAAGTTGTGTGTTCGAGTTTCCATCTTTGGAGAAACTAGTTGTGAGTGCATGCCCAAAAATGAAGAACTTTTCTGAAAACCTCAAGAGCACTCCACTTTTACGAATAATATTTGTTGTTCATGAAAAGGAGAAGAAGATAGGCTACTGGAAAGAAGATTTAAATACAACAATACAAGAAATATACCAGGAAAAGGTATGTTCATGTGCAGTTTTTTACTAAATTTCATTTTCCATTTTGTTGTTTGTTCTCCCTTTTTATACTTATTTTAAAGGAAATTTATTATTCTTTTTGGGTAAATATTTGCTTGGATTGCTAGCTACTAGTACTAGGTAATAAAAAGAGAGAAACAAAATGAAATGACATAAGCATGCCATTTTTGAACAAAATTTTGTTTTCAAACAAATTTGTCGGTGTTGGATATGTATTCTGATTAGAAAGTTTCTTTTTTCTATTTCACTTACTTTCACTTTTCTATCCCCGTCCATCTTTGTTGGATTTCTAATATAAGTATGTGTATGTGTATATATACATTTGGTGCAGTGCAGTGTTAATTGGCGCATAGTGTTAAACTTCTATACTTACATTGCTTGATAACTTTCTATATATTATCTTCATTCTTCATGTATGTAAAAGAATTAAGATGATTTGAACATTTATCAATATATTGTCAAGGTTTAAATATCTTATTTGTCTCTGGAAATACATCAATTTTTTGTTTTAGTCCCTATAATTTTTTTATTTTATTTTAGTCACTGAAACGTATAACAGTTCTGATTCACAAAGCGCAACATCAACTCACTTTATTACTTGCTGAACTTTTCGTTCCTATTTAACGATGCTAATAGAAATAACAAATAACAATGTAATGATGTTTGCAGGGAGAGTAAGCATCGTCATAACATGATATATCTAATGATAAATTTATTTACAACTTTTACAGAAGTTTTTTGAGGGTATGGAGGAAATGAATCTTTCAGAACATCGCGATCTACAAGAATACTGGAATCGTGCTGATGATTGTCTGAAAAGAAGTTGGTTATACAGTTTGAAAACTTTGAAGTTGGAAAACTGTGAAAATCTATCATGTGCAATTCCATATAATATTCTTCTTTGCTTAAAGAGCTTAAAAGATTTGAAAGTACGGAGTTGTAACAAAGTAGAGATAATCTTTGGAAAGAAATTAGAGAAAGGAACCGAGGCAATTCCATCCCAACTGAAGAATTTGACTTTAGAAGGGCTATCAGAGCTGAAGCATGTGTGGGAGAAGAATTATCAAGGAAATCGCAGATTTCAAAATCTGCAACAAGTTTCTGTTAGTAATTGTGAAAGCCTGCAAACACTCTTTCCGGTGGCTCTAGCCAGAACTCTTAAAAAGCTTGAGAATCTTAATTTAAAATCTTGTAATAATTTGCTTGAAATTATTGGAAAGGAAGGTGTACTTGCAGTTGAAACAGAAAAGTTTGAGCTCCCTTGTCTAACCTCATTGTCTCTTTTGGACTTGCCAGAACTTACTTACTTTTACCCTTTAATATTCACTGTGGAATGCGAATTACATGAGTTATCGGTAATAGATTGTCCTAAGTTGGAGTTATTTCAAAGGTCATGTATGGAGGATGTGGGTGAAAGTAGCAGTAATTCAGTCAATAGACAACCCCTTTTCTTAGATCTCAAGGTAAGAAATGTAGAATATTCAATCTCCAACTTGTTAAGTTTTTTTCCGTACTTTTCTTTCCATTTAACTCAGAGCCCTTTTTTCTGGTTTTATTTGCCTTTTTCAGGCCATTTTTACCCTGGAGGAATTATACATTGATGCGAAACATATCTCAGGGTTAATATCAAAGTTGCGACAATTTTCGGAACACGTCAAATTTTTATGTTTAAGAGGAATTCAAATGTTGTTTGATGTGGATGATAATGAGAATTATGCTTTTCCCTTTGATATCCTTGAGAAGGCACCTAATTTGCAAGGCATGGCCATATTGAGGTGCAGTAACCCCAGGATATTCCAGCAGGCTCAAAACTCCTATAACAGTGAACAAAAGATTCTCGAACAGTTGAAAATATTGACACTGCATAGTGTGTCTAAGCTCCAATGCATTGGTTTAGAGGAGCCATTTCCAAAAACAGTCTATGAAAAGCTCCACTATTTAAATGTTATTCACTGTCTTGATTTGACAAAATTATTCCATTTTCCTTCTGTAGTGTCTTTCTCCTGTCTAACACATTTGCGTGTTGAAGAATGTCATCAATTAGAGTACTTATTCACATCTTCAATGGCAACAATGTTAAAGCACCTTGGGGAGATCGTAATCAAGGACTGTCGATCAATTAGAAAAATAGTAGAGGAGCAAGAAGGAACAACTACACAAGTAGTAGAGAAGGAGCAAGAAGGAACAACTTCAAAAGAGATCAAATTTGAGTGGCTATACTTGATACATCTAGATTCTTTATCAAACCTTGAATGTTTTTACTCAGGCAATGATACTTTGCAGTTACCAGCTCTGATTCAAGTGGACATTAGGCAGTGTCCCAAGATGGAATTTTTCTCTCGAAAAGAGATAAATGCTAATTCTTTTAGAGGAATTCAAGCTTCGATTGACTACTCACTTGATGAATTGGTCTTCCACAATGATGTTAACGCCTCAGTAAAAAGGGTTTTTCTACTGCAGGTAGGAACTTCAACCCAATCAATAAATTATGAATTAAATTTTTGCATGATATTTATGTCTTCAAATGGACTTGATAGATTAAGGTAGTGGATATCAATAGCAAAATACTTTTCCTAACAATCATGAGTCTAATGTTCTGTTAATCTGTTATTAACTTTTTATTATATTACGGTAACATTTTTTAGTCATTATAGTTAATATATATATATATATATATATATATATATATATATATAATCTTATAAAAAAGTGTTAATTCACTATTATTATTTATTTAAATAGACTAGCTGTGCGGTTTATAACTGAAAGGTTAACCTTTTCATTGATGAAATAGCTTTTTAAGAGTCTTTTACATAATTTATTTAGTAAACAGGTTTACATAAAGTTAGGTAAATGAGGGTCAAATTATAAGCCTCAACTGACCACCTAACCTATTCTGTCTCTATATGCAACAGACCTGTCTTTAAATGTAATAAAATAGATGTTATTTGCAACCAAGTTTCTACTTCAATCCATCTTATTTTAATAACATTTGATGATAAACTTATTTTGAATATTTACAGATGCTGTCAACAAGTATGGACAAGAAGAGTTTTTCAAAACACCGTGAGATACAAGAAGCCTGGTATGATGGACTTAATCTGCAAAACAATTTGTTTTGCAGTTTGACGTCTCTGATTCTGGACAACTGTGATTTTGAAGAATATGCAATTCCATCTAATATTCTTCGTTGTTTAAAAAACTTGAATCAACTGGTAGTAAAGAATTGCAACAAAATAAAAGTAATTTTTGATATGAATGACAATGATCCTATTGAAACAACATCCCAATTGAAGTTTTTGTATTTAGAAGGGCTACCTGAGCTGACATTTGTTTGGAAGAAGAATTGCCAAGGAATCCTGAGATTTCAAAATCTGCAAATGATCGGTGTTAGGAGTTGTCAACATATCCGAACACTCTTTCCTGCAGCCCTTGCCAGAAAACTTAAAATGCTTCAGAAACTTCTTGTAGAATCTTGTCAGGAATTTCAAAAAATTGTTGGAAAGGAAGACACGGGAACAGATGTAATGAAACAGCTTGTGTTTCCCAGTTTAACCAGACTGCATCTTTTAAACTTACCAGAGCTCAAATACTTTTACTCTGAATTATTCATTGTGGAGTGCCCCAAGTTAAATGATTTACATGTGTTGGGATGCCCTAAGTTGGAGCTATTTCAAAGTGCAAATCCTGAGGATGAGGGTGAATGTAGTAGTGCGTCCATCAATAGACCACCCTTTTTCTCGGATCTTAAGGCACCCAATTTACGAGAAATGGAAATAGGAAGGTGCAGTAGTCTTGATATGTCCCTCCCTCAATACCCCAAAATTAGTGAAATACTTGAACATTTAGAAATTTTGACATTGATCAAAGTATCTGAGCTCAAGTTCATCGGGTCAGAGGACTCTTCATGGTTGAACAATGTCTGTGAGAAACTCTGTGAGCTGAATGTTTTTGGTTGTCCTGATTTGACAACATTGCTACATTCTACATCCACAATATCTTTCTCCAATCTAAAAGAATTGTACATAATTGAATGTCCTAAATTGAATTATTTATTCACTTCATCATCAACAAAAAATTTAATGCACCTTGAGAAGATCATAGTTGTGAATTGTAGTTCAATGGGAAAAGTAATGGCAAAAGATAAGGATGAAGCTCCACAAGTGATCGAATTGAAGCAACTACGCTGGATATCTCTAAAGTCTTTATCAAGTCTGAAATGTTTTTATTCAGGCAATGACACTTTGCAGTTACCATCTCTGATTCAAGTGGAAATATGGCAGTGCCCTGAGATGGAAGTTTTCTCTGGAGGAGTGGTAATTGCTAATTCTTTTAGAGGAATTCAAGCTTCATCCGACCCACATGATGAATCATTGGTCTTCCACAATGATGTTAAGGACTCAGTAAAAAGGGTTTTTCTACTGCAGGTACGAACTTCAATCCAATTAATGGATTATGGAATTCAACTTTTGCATGAATATCCATAGTGAATATCAATAGTATAATACTTTTCCTAACAATCATGAGTCTAATATTCTGTTAATCTGTTAGTAACTTTTATGATATTATGGTAACATATGTTTCTATCATTATAATTATTCATTAAGTTATCTTCAAAGACATTTTCTCTCTCAAATAGTAGCGTCATTTTTGTACAATTTGTGATAGAAATACATCACAACAAGTCAATTCATATCTTAAATAAATCTGACATGTTCTTAAATTTAAGGTTAAATCTTGATATCGACACATTCTTAAGTCATTCAGCTTTGTATTTAATTAGGTACGGGCCTACATCTAGATAATGTAATAGGCACATTTTTATTTACCCAAATAGGTCCGAGTTGTTAAATAAGTTAACACACACTACATATATCAGGGCTACTAATTTACACCTACTTAAAAACACTAAGATGTAAACTAGCAAGCTACACCCACTTGGTTTTGACTAGAAAACCAACTTACACTATTTCAAGTGACTTGAAATTAAAGGATAGTTTTGTCAATTTCACTCTAGTTTTTTTTTTTTTTTTAAAAAGACACAACCTTAACTTCCTAAAAAACACATTAGCTCAATATTTTTTATTTTTTTTTAATTTTGTAGACCAGTTAATTCTTCTTCAACGGCTAAATACTTCATCCAAATCAATTGATCATGACTCTTACTTCTGTTTGAATTTAATGTTTTCATGCAAAAGCATGACCAATTATACCTGTTGATAATGATGAATGAAAGAAATCACAAAAGAGAACTCCACATTAAAAATACTTCAATATAATGGAAAAAAAATAAAAGAAGTACAATATTTGAAACTCTAAATACCATTTAAACAACAATAATTTCCATCCTAAATTGCATATTAATAAGCTGTTTCGTGTCTTTTGTGTGCACAGAGTCATTTAGTTTTCAGTGGCTCTCCTTTGTTGAAAGAGATATGGTTCAAGTCAGCGATGGTTCCCGACGGATGTTTTTGCAATTTAAAATCTTTGGTGGTGGAAGGGTGTGAATTTTTATCTGATGTGATACTACCCTCTCATTTGCTTCCTTTCCTAAGCAACTTGAAATCATTGGAAGTGCGAAAATGTAATTCTGTTGAGGCAATATTTGTTTATACAAAGACTGGACCTGAAGGAAGTCTTAACCTTCCAAGTCTGGAAAAGCTTTGTGTGGAAAACTGTGAAAATTTAGTGGAAATTGTTGCAAAGGACGAAACAGCCACCGGAGAAGAAAATGAAGAAATTATTATGTTCCCAAGTGCAACCTTTTTGAAGTTATGGAATTTATCCAATCTGAGTTGCATTTATCCAGAGAAGCACATTTTACGATGCAGTGTGTTAACAGAATTACATGTCGTGCGTTGTCCAAAGCTGAATTTTTTCGCAACAGAATTTCACAGTTCACACGAGTGTCAGGGTAATTCTCTTACAAATCAGCAAGCATTTATCTCACTTGAAAAGGTACGACTGATAAAATGTTTATATGAATGGCCTCGTATTATAATTTTGCCTGATTAGAGTTTATAAAGACTGACACCCCTCACCTTACAAGACTCTCTTGTTTAGTAAGGATGAGTTAGGCCCAATAAAAAAACCTAATACATATTTATGTGTATTAAGCTATGTTATTATACTATGGCAATCCTATGTTATTATACTTAGGGGTTAAAGACAATCTGCTAAATGATTTGTTGGTAACTATCATATGAAAAATTATTTTTTATCGCTTCTTTAATGTGTTTTCTCTTTTCCTAATATTTTTCCGCAAAACATTTTAGTTTTAGATGGCCATTGATCAAGCATCGTATCTAGGCTTGATATGTATGCATATAAAGAAGATGCATTGGCATGTGATATACTAGCTGCACTGTTAATTATCATTGCATGTTGGATTGTTGAAGTCCTTGTTTTAGTTGAACTGTCAATTACACAATTACAAATAACTTGAATTTTGGGAGTATCATCTCTCACTCCTTTGATATGATTAAGTGACAGGTAAATGTTTGTATGACAAATTACTAAACTATGAAAATTATGAAATTTTGATAATATTTTGCAACATTTTACTGTTTTTTTTTTTTAAATATCAATAATAGTGTTTGGATAAACAATTTCGGTAAATGTTTATCATATGAGAATTTATGTATAAACTGATTCTACAATTGAAGAGCTGATAAGATTAACTCTGCATAAGATCTGTATAAAACATTTCTGTAAGTTATTTTGAATTCTTATAATAATGAACTATAAACATCTTTTGAACATATTATTAACTACTTTTATATGCTTTTTGAAACAATTACACAAGCTCTTTCAAATACCCATAAATATAAAATTTACTTTCACGGTTATTACAAGGATGGGTGAATATTGTTTATGAAAAAGAAATTGAACTTAATATATATTTTATTTTCTAAATTCATAAAAAAAAATGTCAAGTCTCTTATGTATTTTTAATTAAAATTATCATAAGATTGAATGATATTCTAGTAGTTTAGATGGCATTTTGGTTAAATTAAGTTTTTTTTTTTTTTTAAATAATCATGACGAATCCTTGAAGAAGTTCATATCCCAATTTTTTATTAATTAATTATCTTAAAATACCATTTTACCATGGTAAGAAATTATTTCTACTATTTGGTGAAGCAATTGCTGAAATATCCCAGGTAGATCATAGTTTTGTATATATAACAAAAAATGAAATAGATTGAGGGTTTCGTCTTTGTATTTTGGCTTACGCCTAAGATTGTTCAAGCTTTATAAGAATACAGAAGCCATGTTTCAGGATTAAGGCAAATTTTCCAAGATTTTGCTGCACAGGATTTCATATATATAGAGGAAATTGTTCTTTCTAATTAATTTATTCTCAAATATAATTATTTTTTGTGCTGCTTTATGGCATACTTTCTGAAAATGTTACTTTATTTTTCCTGAAGTTTTTCTCATACTTGCATTCCGATTTTGGCCTTCTCATCTTTCTTATTTATTTTGAATCCAAGGTTACTCCCGGCTTGGAAGCACTTTCACTTGGTAAGGAAGAAGCCGAGATGATTGAGCAAGGAAAACTTCATGTTGATTTCCAAGAATTGAATTCCCTCGTTTTGCAGAGTTTTCATGATGAATCAGTTGAATATCCGTTTGTCTTCCATTCTAAGGCTCTACTACCTAGCATTAAAAAGCTTGTGGTGTGTGATAGTGACTTCAAAGAGATATTCCCATCTCAAACCTTTGACATAGATTGTACAAAAATCCTATCACTGCTTGAAGAATTGGAGCTTCGTAGTCTGTCCCGGCTTGAATCCATTGGATTAGATCACTCCTGGATGAGCCCTTTCCTTGAAAATCTTCGAACCTTGCTTGTTTGGGATTGTGATGGTTTGAAAAACTTAACACCGTCCACTGTGTCTTTCTCTAACCTGATAAAGCTTGATATAAGGAACTGTTGTGAATTCAAATACTTGTTTACATCCTCAACCGCCAAGACATTACATGCACTGAGGGAGTTGCACATAGCCAACTGTAAATTATTGAAAGCAATAGTGGCTAAAGAGGGAGATGAATATAAATATGAAGATGAGAGTCAAGATGGAGATGAAGAGGCAGATGGATATAGATATAAAAATGAGGCTGAAGATGTAGTTAAAGTTGAAGGTGAAGGTGAAAGACGCTATGAAGATGAAGACGAAGGTGAACGTGAAGATGGAAAGGAAGATAAAGATGAAGGTGAAATCAAAGAGGAAGATGAAGATGAAAGAGAAGGGGAAGATAAAGATGAAGGTGAAATCGAAGAGGAAGATGAAGGTGAAGATCAAGATGGAGGTAAAGGTGAAGATGAAATCAAAGAGGAAAATGAAGGTGAAAGTGAAATTGAAGAGGAAGATGAACGTGAAGAACAAGACAAAGGTAAAGGTGAAATTGAAGAGGAAGATCTAGAAGATGATATGATATTCATGAAACTTGAGATTTTGAACCTTAGCTTGTTACCGAAACTTGAAAGTTTTTACTCGGGGAGTTCCACTTTGAAGTTTCCATGTTTGAAACAAGTGTCGTTCACCCAATGCAACAACACCAAAGTTTTCCATCATGGCAATCAATTACCAGAGGATTTGAAGGTGACAATTGATGGAGACTGTACAGAAAATGATATAAATTCTGTGATCATGCAACAGTTTGAGGAGGAAAAGCAGACCTGCTCATTTGTATCGTGACAGATTCCCATGACATGTAAGTACATATATGATAATTCTCTTGAACATGCATATATGCAGATTAACATGCTTCATCTCTATTAAGTATTAATTAATTTTCATGGACCTTCGACACCTGCTTATCATATTGGCTTTATTTTCAGCGATATATATCATATGCTAATTTTTATGAATTGCTATCAATTGAATGAGAGGGCTCATTTCATCATCTAATAATAGTTTTTTTGTTTCTGTCATCTACATATGTGAAGAATTCGGAAATTAAATCAATATATGTTCCACATGAATTATTTTGGTCCCCTCTGATCATCTCATTTAGTTATAATTTGCATTAGGAAGCTCTTGTCATTTGAGAACCATGTTATCATTGCGTTCCATCATCCTAGCCTTGAAAACTAGGCTTTTCTTGGAGCAGCAAATGAGCATAAAAAGTTTAGAAATCATAAAGGATTTAATTTGATTTACGATCACCAAAAACATATAATTGTCGAAACTAGAATTATCTAAGAAATAATAAAAATACCAAAATTTGATATCCCAACATTTTCTCACAAAACTTTGTAAATATGGAAGTAAAACCTGAATTTTTTATTTATGAATATTTTTGGTTTCTAATCTCCATACTCATGAATATTGATTTGACTTGTTCTCCTTTTTGTTTTCAAAGTTTGGAACTCTATCTAATGTACTTTTATTTTAAATTTTAGATGTCAAGGTTGAGTAAGACTCCTGGAATGCAATATGAAGATAAGGGGATAACATCATGGCAACACTATTGACAAATCAAGGGCTTTTCTTTTTTTGTTGAAGTGTGGTGTTCATGAATAAAGTTTACCTTTATGTCTACATGAATTGTCTATGGTTCTTAAATTATAAAACAATGTTTCTCAATAAAGTCCTCCTAGTATATATGTTTATGCAGGAGGAGAGGAGTGTTTGAAGTTTCATGAAGTTTTTCATGAATAAATTTCACCTGTATTTCCACAGGAAGTTTGAACTATTTTTCATTAGGTTAGTAAGGTGTTCAATATGAATAAAGTTGACATGGATATATTTCCAGACAGCCATGCTTCATGTAGAATGTTGGCTGAGTATGTACTGTACTTCTACTGGTGTTGTACTGTTGTGTATGATTTGTAAGTTACAGGGTGTTTCGTTAATAAACTTGACATGTATTATCACATGTGTCTGTGACATTTCCGTTATAAAATGAGTGCTTCTTTTTATACATTACAAAAGAAGTGTTTTGTTTTGTCAATAAAGTGGACTTGTATATGTCCATGGTATGCATGATGCTATATAAAAAAATGTTTACCTTATTTTTATGATTTATATATATATATATATATATATATATATATATATATATATATATATATATATATATTTGGTGAAAATTCTATGGTATATATATTTATATATAAAAAAAATGTTTGTCGTATGTTTGGAGGTGTGATTTTTTATGGTGATTGGTTTACAGACTCCTCAATTTACTCAAGTTTCTCAGATTTATTGAATCGTAACTTTTGATCGAACAAAATCTATTGAGAGATATGATCGGGTCATTGTTTTTTTTGCTTCGGAGCGTAACTTTTGATCAGCTTATTTAAGAGGTTAAACAATCCACGAGATGCATAAACCAATCTTCTATTTTGTACTTCAGGACTCTAAACTATTTTTTTTTTAAATTGCTCTTTAAATAGGCATGGCAATGGGGTGGGGGTGGGGACTGGTTTTACCTTCCCCGTCCCCATGCCCGATTCTATATATACTTATCTGTTACCCTACTCATACCCAACGAGGATGAGAAATTGAATTTCATCCCCGTACCCGACGGGTTCGGGTATCCCCGCCCCATCCCCGTCCCCGCATTGAATAATTATTTTTAATAAAAAAATAGAAGTTTTTTTTCATCCACAAAAGCAACGTTGTAATACATTATCGAACAATATGCTCACTTTAACATTTGTTAAATGAAATGATTTAGTTGATACTTTAAATATCAATGATAGTTTTTATTAACATGACAATTATCAAACAAAATAACATGACATATCAACATAGAGTAATTTTTTACTTTTGGGACGGGTTTGGGTATATGGGTTCAGGGTGGGTACCTATATACCTGTTACCCGTCCCATACCCGTGTTTTGAAATCGGGGAAAACTCATACCCATACCCAAACTCAGTCAAAACGGGGAAAACCCGTCAGATTGGGTTTGGTTCGGGCGGGTAACCGCGGGTATGGGTTTTGTTGCCATGCCTATCTTTAAACGTTAAAACTACCACCATTGGGTCCTAATTCTCGTTTCGATCACTACTTCTTAGATCTGATCCATGTTTAATCGATTTAACAAAGTACCCCTACTTCTTTTAAAATAGCTGTGGGCACTAAAATTTTCTCCGTGTAGAATTTATCACACGTGCTGAATGGGAGGTAACACATTAGTTTATTTTCTTGCTGTTTCCCTTTCCATTAGTCAAAACAATAACTTGCTTAAATTACTGTAATTCCTCATAATTTTGCTCATTTTAAATTTTGCATGAAAAGTACATAACTTTTCCATTTCAAATTGTTTTAGTCTTAGAAAGTCGACCATTACAGCACAAGGACCACCAAAGTTCAAAAACACGACAACTATTAGGGCTTGTTGCGGAAGATGCTCATCATAATCACCATCTATTTTCTGTATAGCATAATCGGTGAGACTTTGATCCAACTATATTCCACTTTTATACTATAATTCTTTCTATATGTGTATTTCATGTTTGAATGTCATTTTTGCTTGGACTTGCGGTCGTTCTCTATGGACTATCATTCATATTATTTTACACATGAGGTACTTGTTTGCTACCTTGAGATTTTCAAGTCACTCTTATTATTACTATCCTTTGTTAAACATCTTTGAGCCGCCGTGCAATATTTCTTTTGTTGTTATTATGTGACGAAACATGTCACAAGTTTGAACCCATAATGCCACCTATTTAATTTCTCTTGGAGTTAGATAGAAATTTTTTTAGAACTTGATATGATTTGAAACTATGTTTGCGGATGCTCTTTGAAATTAGCAACATTCTAAGTTTGGGGTGTGGTACAAGTAGAACTTGGTTATCATAAAAGAAAAAAAATGAAAAATGTAGATAAACCACCAAAAGTGAGTCTAAAAAAATAGAAAATCAAACGTTAAAGATTGGTCTCTTAAAAAAAATCAATTCTACGAGTACTCATCTCATTTTGGCACAAGGAAGGAAGGTTTGTAATATTTCATAGTTTACGGTTCCGTAGGATAAAATCTAACTTCAAGTTGTTTTGTCAGCCTACTTTTCTAAATCATTTTGCAGTGATTTGAGTCAATAAAGAAGAGTTTAGAAAGGTTTCTCATGGTTTAAGGGGCATTTTGTAATGTTTTTATATCAATTATTGTAGTTCTAGTTCTTCCCTAAACCAAGCTAGTCATAGGTGTTTTTGAAGTATATTGTAAAATCTTTTAAATTGGAAAATCAAGACGCGTCATGAAAAATGAAAGAGATGGAATGAAGGTTCAAGAGGCTTCTAAAGACATAACATGTTGGGGATCTTCTGTCCCAAGACCCAAGACCAATCCGGAATAAGAACACTAAAAAAGACAAAGGAAAATGAAAAATTGGCACTGGGGGATGAAGCCACGCGGAAGGCGCGTTGAACAGAGAGCAAAAGCTCTACGTTTTTCTGCCACGCTCGAAGTGCGTGTGGTTATGGAATAATACAACTATTTGGTGTATTTTCCCTGTGCGTTGAACATAGAGAAAAATCTCTATGTTTTTTAGCCCAAACCCATATGGAAATATGCCTATAAATACAAGAGCTTTCATGCAAAAATTCTCATTCTGAACTTGGTGGTTCAAGAGTAAGGCAAGCGCTAGGAGCATCAATGGAAGGGTCTCTCCTCAACCTTTTTTCTGAGAGTATGTTTTATTTCTTTTGTAATTTTTTTTAGTCACCATGAGTAACTAAACACTTATTGATTTAGAGTTCTAAGATGGACCTCTATTTGTTTGTTGGATCGCATTAGTTAAAGTCTTTTATTCAGTTATGTTTTAATATCTATTTAATTTTTGTATGCATCAGGCTTAATGCTTTCGCAACCCGAGGAAGTGTTATTGATCTTATAAATAGGTTACAGAGGTACTTCTGGCTTATATCATGAATCGTTGCATATGATTTTATTCTTTTCCTCATGTAAGATAGGGTTCGGCCTATCCATTTAATCTACTAAGGATAAGTAAGGGTATGTGGTGAAGTTCTAAGAATTGTTCGGGGATAGAGTTGTGAATTGTTCTACGAATTTGCAAAGTTGGGGTAGGAGGAAGAGAGTTCGGTTTAAGGAAAAAAATTAACCAAAGTGTTTGTATTTTAGAGGAACTTCGTGCCCAGACGAATGGTGTAACGCCCTCCTTTTATTTATATATTTTTATTAAGTTGGAATCTATTTATGTGATTTATTTATATATATGAGGTGTTAGTATTTTATTATGTGGCATTATTTTATTATTTATTAGAATATGAGAATTATTAGTGTAAGTAGAATTGGAGGTTAGAATAGAAAGAAGAATAAGTTATTGGGCCTAAATAGATTTAGGAAGAGTGATTAGTATTATAAATAAGGAAGCTTAGGTTAGAAAGAGTTTTTACGTTAAACGGCTTTTTGGAGAAAGAGGAGAAAGAGGAGAACTCAGAGAGAGAGAACCCTAGGAACGAAGAACGCTGCTTTTGATTTCAGAAAAACAATCTAAGGTGAGGGTGAGACTATCTTGCATTAATATTAAGTTGTTAAATCATTAGATTACATCTAACAAGTTGGGAGAGTTTGTGAGAATTTGAGAATTAGGGTTTTGAGAGAGATTTGATGATTAGATGATGAAAACTTGTTGAATTGATGTAAAAATTATGTACAGACCTTAGATAATCCATAGGATGATTATTGGAAGTAGTTTTGAGGTTAGCACCATGAGATTAGGTGAAACTTGAAGAAAATCTGCATTCTGACCGAATTTTGATATTAAAACTGGAATTGATCGGTGCCGAAATGGTCTTAGGTGTAAACACGAAAGTTGTAGGTATGGATGTTAGATTTCTAATTCCGTTGGTCTCACGTCAAAATGATATATAGAACTTGAGTTATGGTCAAATTACTGCACATAGATCATAGTGAATTTTTATGGACTTTCAGCACAACTTTTCCAAATTTAAAATGAAAACTGGTATTGATCGGTACAGAATTGGTCTTAGGCGTAAACATGAAAGTTTTAGATAATTTTGTTAGCTTTCTAGTGGCTTTGGTTTGACGTGAAAATGATGTTTGGTCTTTGAGTTATGATGAAAATACTATAGGGAGGTCTTTGCGAAATTGTACGGTGACAGCATTCTCTGTTTCATGTTTTTGCGTTTTGTTCATATGTTTCTGTTTTGAATTGATCTTTGTTGTAAACGTGAAAGTTGTTGATATTTGTGATATCTTTCCAGTAGCTTTGGTTTGACATGAAAATATGTTGTGGATAATTTATTATGTTTTTACAAAGATACTTAGTGAATTATTGTCGATGTTTAAATACGATGTTATATGAAGTTGTTTATGATTGATGAATATGATGTTTTAAGATGTTGTTTATTATCATTTGATATTGTTATATAATGATATGACATGAATTATTTATGTGATCCATATGTTGTCAAGATGCTAAGATGTTAAGATGTTAAGACGTTAAGATGATAAGAGTTGTTAAGTCGTCGAGTCGTTATGAAGTCATCAAGTTGTTAAGATGTTATGTTGTCAAGATGTCAAGATGTTAGGATGTCATAGATGTTCATGATGTTGTTTAAGTTGTCAAGTTGTAGGAAGATTGAGTCCATTGCATACTCATTAAAGTTGGGGGCTTTAGGCCTGGCAGCCTTGTGCTCATTAAAGTTGGGCGCTTTAGGCCCGGCAGCCTTGTGCTCAAACTACGTTGGGGGCTTTAAGCCCGGCAGCTTTATGCTCACACGTTGAAGAGCCTAATTACGCTCATTTATGTTGTTGATTGGTACCACATGCATTTGCATATCAAGAGGTTTTTAAGATGATTTAAGACGTTAAGATGTCAAGTTGTTGAGTTGTCAAGTTGTTTAGATGTCAAGATGTCACGTTGATAAGTTATTAATGAAGTGCTATGATGAATGAGGACGAATGATTATGATGTTTATGTTGATGATTGATTATTATGTTATATGATTTATGATAAGATGTTACGTGAATTATGATATGATGATATGTGATGTTTTATGAATATATTTATGACGATACATGATAACGTTGTGTTTGTACTTAGGATGCTATAAGTTGATGTTTATAATTATGTGGATATATGGAATTGATTACGAATTTGATTATGAAGTTATTTTCGGTAATGCTATGTTTTGATAATGATACTTATGTGAATTACATGTTGATGCTTATGATTGATATTGATGCTATGTGATGATTGTTGGTGACTATTATTTGATGTTATATAATGATGTTTAAGATTAGTAATTGATGATATATGAAGATGTTTATGATTAGTGTTATGATAGTTTATGACTAATGTAGGAAGATTAATGATACTAGTTAAGGAAGTTTAAGTTGTTAGATATGATTAATGAGTTATAAGATGTTTAAGTTGTTGAATGTACTTTATATGATTTATATGTTTAATATTTTTGTTTTGAGAAATCTCACCCCTCTGCTTGGAAATGTTGCTCTTCGTATGGGTAACTTGCAGGTAATCAAGATTAGAGGCGTCGTGAGTGGACTCCTCACATGTGTGTCTAGGTGCTCTGATACGTAACGGGATGGGACTTGACTTTACTTCTATTCCTTACGTATTGTTTATGAACTTTTATGAATAAATATTGAACTAAGATTTATGAGATTTTCTGATGAGGCCTGCGTGCCAAAGACTTTTTATGTTGAATGAACTAATTCCGCTGCGAAGTTTTGAATTACTTATGTTAAATGATTTTGAAGAATAAATTGTTATTTATTCAGGTTATGAATTTTTAAGAAGTGTAGCATTCCGTTTAAGGTTGAATTACTCTGATTTTTAATTATGAAATTTTCATGTTGGGAAAACGGGGTGTTACAAATGGTATGATGTGTACGCAATATGTCGCAACATGAGAGAAGCATGCTTGACTTCTTGTACAAGAGGAGGCCTTTTGGAAGCAGAGAGCGAAAATGCATTGGTTGAAGGAAATGGACATGAATACAAAGTTCTTTCATACATACGCGGTAGCCCGCGACAAAGTGAAGAAGGTTAGTAAGCTCCGCACGGATGATGGGAGGATTGCTACGTCGCAAAAGGATATGTGTACTGTGGCACAAGGTTATTTTGAGCAACTATTTGATGCGAATGCGAGTGTTCATGAACCGATGTTGGATTTGATGAGCCAATGTGTTTCGATGGATGACAATATAATGCTTACAACACCCATTACAAAAGAAGAATTACGCCAAACTCTTTTTCATATGCAATCGGACAAGACCTCAGGTCCATATGGTTTTAATCAAGCATTTTATTATAGATTATGGCATGTGTGTGGTAATGATATTTTTCATGCAGCAGCTTCTTGGTTAGATCACGGTTACTTCCCTTCAAACCTTACAGCAACAAATATTTGTTTAATCCCGAAGTGCGAAGAACATGATAATATGAAGGATCTTAGTCATATATCTCCTTGTAATGTTTTGTCTAAGATGGTGTCGAAGATGCTCGCTAATCGACTGAAATGGTGTTTGGATAAATGTGTGTCAAAGAAGCAGTCATCGTTTGTCAAGGGTCGTTCTATACTAGACAATGCGTTAATAGCTACCGAGATAATCCACTTAATGAAGAGGAAAACGAAGGGTTGAAGAGGGGAATTGGCTCTCAAGGTTGATATTAGCAAGACTTATGATAGAGTGGATTGGGGGTTTCTTCGTGGTGTGCTTATGCGAATGGTATTCAATGAGAAATGGATATATTCGATGATGTGTGTTAGTTATGTTACTTATTCGGTGCTTATGAACTTTGACAGGGTGGGGCCTATTGTACCCGGCTGAGGGTTGTGCCAGGGTGACCCGTTATCACCATATTTATTCATATTGGTGGCCGAGGTTCTTTTGACTCTAATACATAAGGCAATTAATAGAGGTGATATTCATGGGGTACAAATATGTTGTGGCGCACCAGTGGTGTCCCATCTGTTGTTTGCAGACTATTGTTTCTTGTTTTTCAGAGCCAATGTGGTGGAAGCACATCGTTTCTGACTATTCTTAAAAATCATGAGGCAACATCTGGACAAGAAATTAACTTATCAAAGTCATAGGGGTTTTTCAATCGCAATATGAGTGGGGAAACGCAAGAGCATTTGTCATGCATTATTAGTGTTTGATATGTGATGGGTACTGGAAAGTATTTGGGATTACCTTCGATGATTCGTAGAGATAAGAGGTCCATTTTTTCTTTTATCAAGGATCGTATCTGGAAACATATAAATGTGTGGAGGGGACGAGCATTATCGAAGGCGGGCAAGGAAGTTATGATCAAATCTGTGTTACAATCTATTCCTTCATACATAATGAGTATTTATCTTCTGCTGAATTCAGTTATAGATGATATTGAGAAGATGATCAATGTGTTTTGGTGGGGGGAGTAACAACCACGAGATTAAATGGATGGCATGGGAACGTGTGGCATGCCCCAAAAAATTTGGTGGAATGGAATTTCAAAGCTTTTAATCTCGCTATGGTAGCTAAGAGAGAATGGAATTTTCTGTCTAAACTTGAATCTCTGGTTGCTAGAGTTTTTAAATTGAGGTGTTTCCCAGTTCTTCATTTTTAGGTGCTAAACTCGGTTATAACCCCGAGCTTTACTTTGCGGAGTATTAGGACTTCGCGTCAGTTACTTTTATATGGATGTAGATTACCAATTGGAAATGGGCAACAGGTCAGCGTGATGAACGATCCATGGGTTCGAGGTGTTCAAGGTAGCTAGATTCAATCCCCACAAAGCCAAGGTGTGCATAGTTTGAGTGTGTCTGATTTGATAATTGCTGAGGAATGGGTTTGGGATATTGATAAGATTGAATATTTGTTTTGAGAAGATATGGTGCAAGTTATTCTCGACACACCACTGTTTGCGGAAGTTCAGAATGATAGAATAGTGTGGATGATGGAACGTAACGGGAGGTATACTGTTAAGACTAGTTATCAACTGGCTATGATAGAGTTGCTACATACTGATCGATTCCATGTTGAAGGAGACTGACATAGAATCTGGAAGGTGAATTCCCCTCGTAAAGATCGTAATTTGTTATGGAGGATTTGCAGAGAGTGTGTTCTAACGTATCTCCAGTTACAATCACGACATGTACAATGTGAGATGATCTGCACCTGGTGTGATACGGCTGTTGAGGATGATTGGCATACTTTTGTGGGTTGTATGGTGGCGCATGAGAGTTGGTATTGGGCAGGGCCTTTGACTGTGTTGCAACCGCGAGTTGGAACTATGAGCAGTTTGACAAATTTTAATTTTGATATATGTCGTTCAGAAAGCCGAGATATTGCTGGTCGGGTGGCTTTGCTTCTTTGGAAAATTTGGGTTGCACGTAATGATGTCATTTGGAATGATGCTCATCATACTTCAACGAGCATTGGGGGGACAACATTAGATGCATGGCAGCAATGGCAAGAGGTTTATAAACAGCCCTCACCACCGGTCATGCAACACGGGCAGAATAGAGTGCAAGGTAACAGCTCAGTTTGGGAGAAACCGAGGGAAACGTGGTTGAAGTGCAATGTGGATGTCGCGTCCCATGACCTTAACCATGTTACATCTTTTCAGAGCCGTTCCTGAAGTTTTAGAGGTCTATAGCATAATATAAGAAAATGACCCCTTACATAATAAATCATAAAATTTGTTAGATCATTGTTGTGATTTTATTAACCATTCATTTCATTTTTTTCCCGCTTTTCACTACCAAATAAATGTTTTTTAGGCAACATCTGAAAGTAAATCAAATACTACATAGACACCAAAACAAGTATAAAACAACAGCACAAGCGAAGTAGACTGAAATTTTAACACCTAAGAATAATATACAACACTGAAAAAGTAAAAGTATATCAACACGTAATTAACTAAATTTTAAACGTTTGGATGCAAAATTCTCCAATGTTAAACCCATAACAACAATAATACATGATACAAAATTAGTGTTAGATTTTTTGGAGGAATCATAGATACAAAAACTCCTATGTATACTATACGTACATCATTTCTCTTTTTATATGTTATAAGTATCTCTAACAAGTTCATTATGATAATACATGATGTGTCTCGATTGATCTTGCATTATCAAATTCAACTATGCAATCCTTTCAATCAATTCAAGAAAGTTGACAATACGATATTGATGTAATTTATTTTTTTGGAACCTTTGAAATACAAGATGAAGATGAATTTTTCTAGTAGGTCCATTTTCAACTAAAATATAATTTGTTTTGTTATGAAAATTATCCAAATTTATTGGTTAATAAATATCACCAATATTTTTAATATTATTGAAGCACATTATTAGGAACAAAAGACCCAAAAAGATGTCACTAATTTCTTCGATAATAATTTTTTGACACATTATTAAGAACAACCAATTTTTTTTATAGGGAGGTGT
Source organism: Medicago sativa (assembly GCF_051527215.1). Classification (NCBI taxonomy): domain Eukaryota; kingdom Viridiplantae; phylum Streptophyta; class Magnoliopsida; order Fabales; family Fabaceae; genus Medicago; species Medicago sativa. The sequence continues at coordinate 26,825,961 of NC_140756.1, read as the reverse complement.
ATATAGAAATCTTTGTGCTATATGAGGGTACATTAGGGCCAAAAACATTAACAAACTTCAGATCAACCCTTCATCATGTCAATGTTTTGGGCCTTTATATGAACTTTACTATATATACCCCCATAAAAGAAATATTTCTATATACACCCCCTCCATAAAAAAATGGGCCCCCTACTGGCAAGGGTCCTAGGCCGTCGCACCCCCCACCTATGGCCGGCCCTGCATCTTTTGCATGTTGTTATAGAGACTCCCGCGGGCAATTTATTCGGGCTCAAACGAAATGGTAGCGGACAATTAATAAGTGTTTAAAAGTGATATATTTCATATAGGAGTTTAGGCATTTTAGTGACTTGTTTTGCAAGATTCTCCATGGAAAACTTCAAATATTATGCAAATATGTCATTTATACTTTTGAGCGTTATTCTACCCTTTTTGTGCAGGAAAATACAAGCAAGGAGCAAGAAACGTCAAAGTTCAAAGTCCTACGCCATTACCGTGTCCTACGCTATGAGCGTGATGAAGAAATGCCCAAGTCCAGAGAGTTACGCCATTGGCGTACCTGGGGCGTGATTCTGGGCAGATGTCAAGATGCACGCTATTAGCGTGAGATACGCTATTAGCGTATTACGTCCAGAGAGGTACGCTAATAGCGTACCTGGAGCGTAGAAGCAGAAGCTGGTCATGAAGAAACATGCTATTAGCGTGGTTTACGCTATTAGCGTAAAAGCTCCAGAGGACCACGCTATTAGCGTAGCTGGAGCGTAGAAGCAGGGCAAGGCCAACATGGCACAAGCCCATTGGCCAGATTATAGGCCGACATACCACGCTATTAGCGTAAATTGCGCTATTGGCGTAGGTACAATAACACAGGCCCTTTAAATAGCATTTTTACCTCTCTTTTAGGTCATTCACTATTCCATTGATATTTTCATATATTCTAAGAGAGAGGTCAGAGCTATTTCCAAGAGAGAAACACAAAGCAAGTGGTTTAGGAGTAGATTCAACTCATGATCACTTTGGACACGAAGGATCTTGACATAGAATCTTCATCTTTCCTTCATCTTTTGCATAGTATACATGTCTATGTGTAGCTATCATCTTCTTTGTAGTATTGAGGTAACAAACAAGCTATTATGTAATCTTTTGATCTTTTAATATATAAGGTTCTAGCTTAATGATTCAATATTGTTGTTATTCTTATGTTTAATGCTTTCAATGAGATTCAAGATGATTTGGACACAAACTCTTGAAGCTAGAACTAGAATAACAATCTATCTTATGTTATATCACTCTTGACAAGTTTGTAAACCTTTGATAATTACTTTTAATCAAGAACTTATTGCTTTTGGATACTTAATCAGGCTGGACACGGTCGATTAAGTTATCCGATCGACTTTGTTATCGTTTAAGGGATTTGGACACGAATGTTTAAACGATAACCTAGAAATAACGATGTCGCTTTGGACACGAAGGATGTTGTAGAAATGATTGTGATAATATTGGTTATAAAGCTAGAGTCTGTTAATCGATCGAGAGATTGCTGCTGTTATGCTTGCTCGTTATCTTATAACGCAAACGAAATAGTTCGATCTCCTCTCGTTTTTACTTTTACGTCATCTTTGGATATAGTGTTACAAACAAACATTTTATACACGATACCTTAATGTGAAAGATTGTGAAAATGCTTATGATTAACGCAACTCCCTACGGAAAACGATCCTATATATACTCACGTGTACATAGTTATGACATGTAGAAATAAACTACATCAAAATGGCGCCGTTGCCGGGGAGTAGCGGATTTTATATTATAAGTTTTGAAACAATTTTGTCATGTTAAGTCAATTTTGCACAAAATTCTTTCATGCATATACTTATACACTTATATCATTCATTATTTTTTATGCTAACCACCTGGTATAGTCTTGGTAAACTTTGTTTATGCGAGGTACCGTTTCTAAAGAAGACCTTCAATTTGATCCAGAGATAGAGAAAACTGCTAGGTTACTTAAGAAGCAAGCAAAGGAAGCTAAGAGACTAGCCAGGCTGGCTCAGTCGGAATCATCTATTTCTATTCATTCACCTTCGGGTTCGGTTCAGACACTATCTCCGGGTGGTTCTCTACACACAACTCCACCATCATCACTGGAAACGAAAACAAGTGAAGTTATGGCTAATGAAGATGAGAATGCTCTTCCAAGTTGGGTTAGTCCAAGAAGGCTTGCTAGCCTTGGTAATCAAAATGCCAAGCAAGTCGAGTTGAAATCGGGGTTGATACATTTGATTACTCAAAATCAATTCACTAGAATGGATCATGAAGACCCTTACAAGCATCTCACAAACTTCTATGTTACCGCCGGTACTCTTGGTATGAAGGAAGATGAGGAAGAACCAATGTTTTGCAAACTATTTCCTCATTCTTTGATTGGTAAGGCTAAGGAGTGGTACTTAGATCAACCTACTTCTTTGATGAAAAATTGGCCTGAGCTAGAGAAAATGTTTCAAGAGAGGTTCTTTCCGGAGGATAGGCATCTTGAAGCTAAAACTTCAATCACAACTTTTTCTCAAGGCCAAAGTGAGTCTCTATGTGAAGCTTGGGAGCGATACAAATCTTTGCTTAGGAATTGTCCGAAGCATGGTTTTGATAGCCAAATGCAAATCTACCTATTTCGTCAAGGGCTTCAAGACATGTCCAAGACAATGCTAGATGCAAGTGCTGGAGGATCTATTGCTTTGAAAAGTCCAGCTGATGTTGTCAAAATCATTAACCAAATGGCTCTCAACACTAGAAAATCTTCTCACAACCGGAATCCTAATCAAAGGAAAGCCGGTATCCTTGAACTAGAAGCAAATGATGCTGTTTTGGCCCAAAATAAGCTTCTCACTCAACAAATAGAAGCTATGCAAAAGGAGATGAGAGCTATGCCAAAACAAATTCTCGAATCTCTCAAGAAAGAAGGAGGAACATCTCAGGTTAACACTTGTGAGCTTTGCACGGGAGATCATCACACCGGCTTTTGTCCCGCGCCTGGTTCTTTCGAAGAAGAAGAGGTAAATTATGTGGGAAACCAACAAAGACCTAACCAACCACAACAAGCCGGAACCTCACAACAAGTCCAAAATCCGGGTACTTCCAACTTCCAAGGAAGATATCCGGGTAACCAAAACCAACAAAGACCTTGGAGAACACCTTACAACAATAACTACCAATATCCACAATCAAACTTCTACGAACAACCGTACCCTCAATTCCAACAACCATTCAATAATCAATACCAATTTCCACCACAAAATAACCCCCAACAACCTAACAATTCCCAAAGCACCGAAGAAACTTTGAAGCAATTCATACAAGTGTCAATGTCTAACCAGAAAAATACCGACGCGTCCATCAAAGGCCTTGAAATGCAAGTTGGTCAGTTAGCACAACAAATGGCTCAAGGTCCTCCGCAAGTTGGAACTTTCACCGCCAACACTCAACCAAATCCTAAGGAGCATCACAAAGCATAGCAGTCAAAAGCTATTGCTACAAGGAGTGGTAGAGTAGTAGGTAAAGGGGTAGGTGAAGAGATTGTAGTTGAAGAGAAGAATGATGACGTTGTTAATGAGGAGGATATAGAGAAGTTCGAGGAGGATGTTGTGGAGATAGAGAAGGAAGTGTATATAGAAAATAAAGAAGAATTAGTTGAAAAAGAAAAAAAATCAAAAAAGAGAACTAGTGGAACAAGAGGAGATGGAGAGGAAGAAGAAAGATGTGGGGAAAGATAAAGGCAAGAAACAAGAAGTTGAGAAGCAAGTGGTGGCTCAACGCTTACCATACCCACATGCTCCATCGAAGAAAGAAAAAGAGCGGCAATACACAAGGTTTCTTGAACTCTTCAAGAAGTTGCAAATTGATATATCATTCTCAGAAGCCTTGGAGCAAATGCCGGTCTATGCGAAATTCATGAAAGATATCCTTTCCAAGAAAAGAAGAGTCAACGATGAAGAGACTATCCAAATTGATGCCAATTGTAGTGCTATTATTCAAAGAACGTTTCCTAATAAAGAGCAAGATCTAGGAAGAGTCACTCTACCGGTAGCTATTGGCACAACACATGTAGGTAAAGCACTACTTGATCTTGGATCAAGCATAAATCTCATGCCTTTGTCCGTTGCCAAAAGAGTTGGTGACCTTTGTATAAAGCGGACTAGGATGATGTTGCAATTGGCCGACAAATCCTTTTCAAAACCACTAGGTATGGCCGAAGATGTTCTTGTAAAAGTGGAAAAATTTATTTTTCCGGCTGACTTTGTGGTTATGGATGTCGAAGAAGATGAGGATGTGCCTCTTTTAATGGGAAGGAATTTCATGCAAACGGCTCGGATGATGATTGATCTTGATGATAATATCATGAAGGTCAAGGTAAATGATGAAGAGGTTACTTTCAACATCCGGGAAGCCTTGAAGTACTCAAAAGACAAGGGTGCATGCTTCAAAATGGATGCAACCGAAGAAGTCATCTTGACTACTCGGAAACAATTGCACAATAGAACACCCCTTGAGAGTGCTTTGGTGGACGCACTCAATGCTATTGATGAAGATGAAGAAAGAGCCATTGAAGAGTGTTTGAAGGAGCTAGATTCCTTGAAGGAGATTCTTCCTAATCAAGCCATACTTGAAGATTTGAAAGAAGAATCCAAGGAAGAAGCAAAAGTTGATGACACCAAGGTAGAATTAAATGTTTTACCATCTAATTTGAAATATGTTTTTCTTGAGAAAGATGGTACAAAACCGGTGATCATTAGTAGCTCCTTGTCCATCAATGATGAAACAAATTTGGTAGAGGTCCTCAAGGCCAACAAGGAAGCGATAGGGTGGAAGTTATCCGACTTGAAAGGGATAAGTCCATCTTATTGTATGCACAAGATTATGATGGAAGAAAACTACAAACCGGTAGCACAACCGCAACGCCACTTGAATCCAAACATGAAAGAGGTGGTGCGAAAGGAAGTAGTGAAGTTGCTTGAAGCCGACATGATCTATCCTATCTCGGATAGTGCTTGGGTAAGCCCGGTTCAAGTAGTCCCCAAGAAAGGAGGAATGACGGTGATCACTAATGATAAAGATGAGTTGATCCCAACTAGAACCGTCACCGGATGGAGGATGTGTATAGATTATAGAAGACTCAATCAAGCAACAAGGAAGGATCACTTCCCCTTGCCCTTCATGGATCAAATGCTTGAAATACTCTCCGGTCAATCCTTTTATTGCTTCCTAGATGGTTACTCCGGTTACAATCAAATCGCCGTGAACCCAGATGATCACGAGAAGACGGTTTTCACTTGCCCCTTTGGTATTTTTGCTTATCGAAGAATGCCATTTGGCTTGTGTAATGCACCCGCAACTTTTCAACGGTGTGTTCAAGCAATCTTCTCCAACTTAATTGGTAAATGCATGGAGGTGTTCATGGATGATTTCTCAGTTTTTGGTTAGTCATTTTATATGTGTTTGAATAGCTTGGATACCGTGCTGAAGCGGTGTATTGAAACTAGCTTGGTGCTCAATTGGGAGAAATGTCACTTCATGGTTACCGAGGGTATTGTCCTTGGTCATAAGATTTCTTCAAAGGGTATCGAGGTAGACCAAGCAAAGGTCGATGTTATTGGAAAGCTTCCACCACCGGTGAATGTCAAAGGTGTTCGGAGTTTTCTTGGTCACGCCGGGTTTTACCGGAGATTCATTAAAGACTTCTCAAAGATAGCAAAGCCTATGAGCAACTTGCTCAACAAAGATAAGTCTTTTATTTATGATAATGAATGTCTTTTAGCATTTGAAACTTTGAAAGAAAGATTGACCACTGCACCAATAATCATTGCTCCTAATTGGAATTTAAATTTTGAATTAATGTGTGATGCAAGTGATTATGCTGTTGGTGCGGTCTTGGGTCAACGTAAGGACAAAATTTTTCATGCTATTCACTATGCAAGTAAGGTTTTAAATGAGGCACAAATCAATTATGCCACAACTGAGAAAGAGTTACTTGCAATAGTTTATGCAATGGAGAAATTCCGTTCTTACCTTGTAGGTTCCAAAATTGTTGTCTATACTGACCATGCAGCTATCAAGTATCTCCTTACTAAATCCGACTCAAAGCCAAGACTCATCCGATGGATGTTGTTGCTTCAAGAGTTTGACTTAGAGATCAAAGATAAGAAAGGCACGGAGAATCTTGTAGCTGATCACCTTTCAAGGTTGACAAACAATGAGGTAACCAAGAATGAACCGGAAGTTCGTGAAGAATTTCCCGATGAAAGGTTGCTTGCAATCAATGTGATACCGTGGTTTGCCGACATGGTGAACTACAAAGCAACCGGGTTCATTCCGGAAGATTTTGAATGGCAACAACGCAAGAAGTTCCTCCATGATGCTAACCACTATGTGTGGGATGAGCCATACTTGTTCAAAATTGGAGCGGACAATCTCTTACGTAGGTGTGTGGATGATGAAGAGGCAAAGAAGATCCTATGGCGATGTCACAATTCACCCTATGGAGGTCACTTCAACGGGGAAAGAACCGCCACAAAGGTACTTCAATCCGGGTTCTATTGGCCAACTCTATTCAAAGATGCCAATTTACATTGCAAGCATTGTGATGAATGCCAAAGAACCGGATCAATGTCGAAGAGAAATGAGATGCCTCTACAAATCATCCTTGAAGTGGAAGTGTTCGATTGTTGGGGTATAGATTTTGTTGGCCCTTTTCCTTCATCATATTCTAATGAGTACATCTTGGTCGCTGTTGATTATGTTTCAAAGTGGGTGGAGGCCGTAGCATCGCCTAAAGCCGATAGCAAGACGGTAGTGAAGTTCCTAAAGAAGAATATTTTCACCCGGTTTGGTACACCAAGAGTTCTTATTAGTGATGGAGGGTCACACTTTTGCAATGCACAACTTGCCAAAGCCCTAGATCATTATGGAGTCAAGCACAAGGTAGCATCACCGTATCATCCGCAAACAAATGGACAAGCCGAAGTTTCCAACCGATAGGTCAAACGAATACTTGAGAAGACGGTCTCTACATCTCAGAAGGATTGGTCGGCTAAACTTGATGAAGCTTTGTGGGCATATAGGACTGCATACAAGTCTCCTATAGGCCTCACTCCTTTCCAAATGGTCTTTGGCAAATCTTGTCACTTACCGGTCGAGCTCGAACATAAAGCATTCTGGGCATTGAAGTTCCTAAACTTTGATCAAGAGAAGGCCGGTGAAAGAAGAAAAGTTCAAATGCATGAGCTTGAAGAATTGAGAAATCAAGCTTATGAATCTTCAAAGCTCTACAAAGAAAGGACCAAGAAGTATCATGATAAGAAGATCATTCTAAGACAATTCATGCCGGGGCAAATGGTGTTACATTTCAATTCAAGACTAAGACTGTTTTTGGGCAAATTGAAGTCTAAGTGGTCCGGACCTTTCATGGTTAAAGAGGTCAAACCATATGGAGCTGTTGAACTTGAGGATCCAGTCACAAAAGCCAACTGGACAGTTAATGGGCAAAGGCTTAAGCCCTATTTCGGTGGTGAAATTGATCGGTGTTTGTCGACGATTTCACTAATCGAACCATGTTTTCTTCAAAATGCGTCGAGCTCATGACGTAAAACAAGCTCTTGCTGGGAGGCACACCCAGTTTTGTAAGTATTTTTATGTTTATTGCATAGAGTAGTAGTACATAAGCATTGAAAGCAAAAATGAAACAACTTTGAAAAACTGATCCTGAAGCTTCACGCCATTAGCCTATTTTTCGCTATTAGCGTGGAAGCTTCAGAGAGCTACGCTAATAGCGTAGGTTTGGCGTAGAAAAAAAAAATTTGTGGGCCCTAGGGGAGTAACTCCCCTTAACTTCCCATAACCCATTCTTTTCCCATTCTCACGGTTTCTTTCTCCTTTTCTCACTCTCACACACAAAAACTTCTCGCACTCACACACTAACCCTAAAAATCAAACCCCTTTTCTTTTGATTCAATTGGTTCCAAGCATTCATCTTTGCATCATTCATTCTTGCTTGCATCCAATCACTGCACTAACAGGTTTGATTCTCCTTCCTTTCCTTGTTCTTGAATTGGAAAATACATGTTTTTACATGATTAACAATGGTTAGGGTTAGGGTTATGTTATACCCTAATTTTGGACCTAAAAATACTTGTTCAAATTTTCTTTCATCTTTGATATATGTCTATTATTCTTGAACATTTGCCAATTTGTTATTGCTTACACTGACATTTCACTCTGCTTTATCTCTCAATTTAGCTTTACAAATATTTTTTCAACTGTGTATTTGTCCATGTTTTCTTGCATTCCAAGTCATCCAAAAAATACTTTTCTTGCATTTCAAGTCATTTGAAATTGTCTCTGATCAATTGCATCTTTCTCTGCATTTTATTTCAATGTTATTTGCAAAATTCATGAAAAAGGGTATTTTAGTCATTTTCTGTATCCAAACTCATTTTAGCCCTTAAAAATTGTTTGAGTCTTTTCAATTGGTTTGAATAAGTCTCTATTTCAATTCTATGTCAAAATCCATTTCAAAAATTGCATTTGAAGTCATTTTGAGTCAGTTTAGCCCCTAGGGGCATTTTAGTCTTTTCATATGTTAAAACCCTGTTTAATTTCTAAAATTTGTCTCTGAGTCTTTTAATTTTGCTTGCATAAACTCTTGCTTTAATTCCATGTCAAAAACCATTTCAAAATTGCATTTGAGTCGTTTTAGTCCCTAGGGGCATTTTGGTCATTTCACACAAAATTTTGACAGAGAGAGGTTAATTTAAAGTACCTCATTTAAGTAATTGGTTCGTTTTAGTCCGTTTTGTCCTTTTTAATCGTTTCACTTTACGTTATTTTCAAATTACGTTTTTTACCAATTTTATTTTAATTACATTTTTAGTCCTTTTTGTCATTTTGCATTTTTAGTCCTCTTATTTCAGTTAATTGCAGATTGGTCCAAAGTCTGTTACAAGTCCAGTGCCACATGTCATTATCTTACTGGTCCAGGTCCATACATGTCACCTATAAAAGCCAGTCATCAGTCAAAGTCAAGGATCACCACTCATTTTTTTGCCAAGTCACCACAAACACCTTCACATTTCTCTCTCTCTCCACCAAAACATATCGAAAACCCAGAAAATTGATGAACGCGTTGAAGTTCATCAAGAACATTCAACCGTGATTCATCCCCAATTTTCCAGAATCAACAACAAATTCACCAGAATTATCACAATCCAAACCAAACTCGTCACAATTCATCACAGATTCAACCAAGTAACAACACAATCTCTCAAAACCGAATCGAATTCGATCAAGAAAGCTAGCATAAGACCAAACTGAACGCACACAGAAACAAACTCATAAAGATTGAATCAAAATCATCAAAACCGAATCAAGGTGTTCAACAAAATCCAATCAAATCCCAATTCAAGCTGAATCAAAACCCTAGGGTTTCGAATCGAACGTCAAAGTGGAAATCGACAGCGAAAGGAGCTTGAAGCTACGAATCACGCAACAAACACCTCACAAATTCAGTTTCGCAACAAGATTGTGACAGAGACGAAGGAGAAGACGAGGATTTCTCCGATTTGTTCGAAGATTCGCGAAGCTTTCTTTCTCAGTTCGTCGTTTTCACCGTTAAGCACTGAGGTAATCTCGTCTTTCTCTCTATCTATCCGTTTTTTGTTGTTTTCAAGTTAAAGAAATGTAGATCTAGGCTCGTATGTGGTTGGTTTCGAAAATCTAGTACTGGATTTGAATAGAGGAGAAGAAGACGGAGCTATTGATATAAAAAGTTTGGAAAAAAAAACAAAAAAAATAAGCTCCGGCGGCGGAGCAGCCACCTTAGGGCGGCCGGCCACCGCGCCGGAGCACCTATCTTCATCTTCCCCGTTCAACCAGTCCTAGAGAGAGAGGAAGAGAGTCTGTAAACTTTAGAGAGAGAAAGAAGGGGCTAAAATGAAAGAAAACCGGTTTATAAGCTTATATAGGCCTGGGGCGGGTCGGTTCAGCCCATGGCCTGACCCGTAACCCATGGATTCAGCCTGATCCATCTCCTCCCTAAGCCCAACAACACGTTTTCCTGCTTCTGCAGGCTTGCATGATCATTTTGCTATGCGCACACCCCCTTCCTGTGCTGTTTTACTGATTTCTTGCTAATTGCACCCCTGTCCGTCTAATTTTTTTTCCATAAAAATTTCTAAAAATTTTCCATATGTTCTTGACATTTTTTCCTGGACATTTTTGTGATATTTTTATGTGTCAAAACCTGAGGAAAATATATGTAGCATTTTTTTTACTATTTTTGTTAAAATTGGTGATTTTCTTGTACATTTTAAGTCTAAAAGTCCTTTAAAAATTCCTAAAAAAATTCCTATGTGTTTTTGATCATTTTCTTGATATTTTCGTGATGATATTATGTGTTAAATCTTGATTAAAAAATAGGTGATATTTTCTAGTTAATTGTTTACTATTTTTGTTAAGAAAATTGTGAAGTTTTATATGTTTTTGTGTCTAAAATTTCTTTAAAAATTCTAAAAATTTTCATACACATTTCTTGATAGTTTTGTGGTATTTTTGTGATGATTTTAGCATATTAAAACTTGGAAAGAATAATGTGATGGTTTTCTTGCTATTTTGTGATGTTTGTATTAAAAAAAATTTGTGAAAATTGCTTGATTCTAATTCCAACTTCTTGATAAAAGTTTGTGGCCTATACCATATGATTTTGTGAAGTTTTAGCTAATGATTGTATGTGCTTTTGCTGCATGTGTATGAATTGTGTTCAATTGCTTGGGTTGCAAGTTATGTTTGTGAATAAATGATGCAAATATGCTTAGATATATCATGAATCTTGACTTGAATGTGTTCTTATAATTCTCATATCATTAATTGTAATAAAACCTTTAGAAAATTGTCATGATATGAGGATTATAGGTCATATATTTGTCTTGATGTCATGGTAAATTTTAAGTGTATTTTGCCACTTTTAGGTTAAGAGTTTCATTACTTTTTGTTAAGTTTTTTAGTATTTCTTTTGCTTATAATTTTCATGCCATTACACCTTATGCCACTAACCACTCTACTTCATGTTTCATACATCATGAGCATTTCATCCTCCATCCCACATTCTCATCCTTTTATTTCTTGCACTTTAAAATTCATGCAAGGCTTAGAATGTAAAGACTTAGGAATTTTGTAATATTTTTCTTATGCTTTTAATTTCTTGCAAGACCATAGAATGTATCTAGGCCAATGATGTAATATGGACTATGGACTCTAATGATGTACACCGACACAAGCACCGACACATGCACACACATCACATGGATATTTTTAGATGTATGGCTAGGATATGCATGTTTAGATGTATGTTTAGGATTGTATGTTTAGATGAATGCTTAGGCTTTACACTTAGAAAAAATCATTTTCCAAACAAACATGAACAATATCACTCAAATCATTTTCACAATAAACCTTGGGATCAAAATCCCATTGTATTTTCCCTTTATTTTCTTAATCAAATTTCAATGAAAATTAATCATACTTGACGTTTTTCCAAAATAACTAATCAAATCTCACTTTTTTCCTCAATCTCATGCCTTTAAGACCTCTCAATCTCCTTTCTTCAAAATCCCATTTTCAAACTTAAAATCAACCAACAAAAACAAAAACATTTTTGGAAGAGAACTACGGTGGATTTGATCCCTTAAACGGGTACATAGGCAAGGAATCAATATTCCTTCAATTCAAGTAAAACAAAATTCAAACACATTCTTCTCCCTCCAATTCTTCACTTAGAAAACTCTTAGGTTTAAATAACCACTTTCAAAATAGCATTTAAAAATAAAGCGCGCGCGTAGAAAATAAAGACGGTTCCTATAGGTTACTATAGTCGTTATGGGTGCCTAACACCTTCCCGTAGCGAAAACAACTCCCGGACCTCGATTCTCAAGGGTTTTGCTTATTTTTTCCCTTCCCAAGAAAAAATGAGATATCACCGGTTAAAAAGGTTCAAACGTAATCAATGTTTGACACCCAAAAACCAAGATAAAACAGCTGGCGACTTCACTAGGGAGATTCGAGAGTTACGCCTAGTCTTTATTTCCACGCTTGCGCTTTCGTTTTTACTTGTTTCTTTTTGTTTTCTTATGTGAATAAATGTTTAAATTCTTGCAAACGTGTGGGGTGAGAATATCAAAATTCCTACACCCGGGCTGAGTGAACTTAGGATTTAGGAGGGATATAATCGACAATTCATTCCAAGGGTTGCCTCGTGTATTGGATTATGCGATCAATCCCACATAGCTGAGGCATTTTGGGGGTGATGTTGTCGGCGCGTATTGTCGCGTTTAGGCACTTTACTTCTAATTGTTCTATGACGCTATGAACCGTAGATAACCAAACCCATCCATGGCCATTTTCTAGGATGTAGTGCGGAGGCTAAACCGAGTGTTGTCTCGAATTTTAGTCGTCACGCGATACTACACTCAAGTTAGACCTTCCTACGGATAATCATGGAGCGAGTGTTGTCTCGTGACACCGTGATATACGTCAGAGAGGTTGCGACTTGGGAACCTTTTTAGAACCCGATTACTATCTCCTAAAGCCCTAGTTTCACCGGACACCGTGTCCACCCATGACTCCTCGACTTTGAATTTCAACCCGCAATGTTTTCTCCGAACTTGAACATAATCATGCATACATGCATAAACTTTTTTCATACATTTATCGGGGAACTTAGACAAGTCATCTTTTGAACATCACGGATGTGAACACCAAGTGATACCATCTCAACTAAACTTCTAGTTTTGCTCAAAATCTTCAAATAAAACCGTGTTTCTCCGTGATGTTCACAACCACTTTGACAAGTCTCCTGACAAAAAAAGAGTCTTTTTGCATATGCATTAACACATCTCATGCATCATATGCATTCATTGGTCACAAAAGACTTCTCTCGTGCTCATTGCCTCCTGGTTCTTCCGCCGCAGTCTGAAAAGTGGCTCGTACTCGTAAAGATTACCAACCAGACAGAGTTCATCAAACAAGATTTTACAAGAGAAGAATCATGGCTAACTTTGAAGAAGAAAATGCTCAGCTCCGTGCCGAATTGGCTGCTATGAAAGAAGACTTGGCTAAGGCTCATTACGCTATGTCCACTATGATGGCTGCACAAGAACAACCAGCCACATCTATTCCAGCTTCTACTGAAGTGATCCCATCTATTCCACTATCTACTGTGATGTCTGATGCTCGGTTTGTTATGCCCAATGGACGCCCTTATGGACTCTCAGCTTTCTATGCTCCTAATACTGCTGCCGGTATCTCTGGTTTTGCTGGTCAGGGACAGATTCCTATGACAACTTTCGCTGGTACAAGTACTTCTATGCCTCAAGTGACTACTTTTGTTACCGACCCTGTTGTACACACTGTGCAGCAGGTAATTGATGTTGACACTCCGCGTGGACAAGACCCTGTAATGGAAGCTATGAGACAACAGTTGAGAGAGCTAGCTGGAGAACTCCGTGAGGTCAAGGCTAGCCGTGGGAACGGTGTTTCTGCTAAGGCTCGTGATCTATGCTTGGTATCCCGATTTGAGGTTCCTAAGAAGTTCAAAGTGCCAGATTTTGACAAATACAATGGAACTTCTTGTCCACATAGCCATGTCATTCGGTACGTCCGAAAGATGGCCAACTACGCAGATAATGATGCCCTAATGATCCACTGCTTCCAGGATAGTTTGATGGAAGATGCGGCAGACTGGTACACTGGTTTGAGCAAAGACAATATCCATACTTTTGAAGAACTTGCTGCTCCCTTTGAAAATCACTATGAGTTCAACACCCGCTTGAAGCCGAATAGGGATTCTCTTAAGTCTTTGTCTCAGAAGTCAGATGAAACCTTCCGTGAATATGCTCAGAGGTGGAGAGGGGCAGCTGCCCGTGATTCTCCTCGACTCGATGAAGAAGAATTAACACAGACATTCCTGAAGACTCTGAAGAAGGAATATAAGGAAAGAATGATAGTCTCTGCTCCAAACAACTTCTCTGACATGGTTACTATGGGAACTCGTCTAGAGGAGGCTGTCAGAGAGGGTATCATTGTTCTTGAGAAGGGTGAATCTTCATCTAATGCACCTAAGAAGTATGGTAATGGCCACCATAAGAAGAAAGAATCTGAAGTAGGGATGGTATCTGGTAACCAGTCTACAGCTGCTGCTCAGTTATCCCTGCCCTACCAGTATATGCAGTACTCTCAACATCCTTTCTTCCCGCCATTCTACCAGCAATATCCTCTACCACCAGGTCAACCACCAGTGCCCGTTAATGCCATTGCTCAACAAGTACAACAACAGTCTCCTGCTCAACAGCAACAGCAGCAACAACAGGGTCCTCGGCCCAAGACTTATTTCCCACCAATACCAATGCGGTACGCTGATCTGCTCCCTACTCTAGTTGCTAAGGGCCACTACGTCACCAGACCAGGCAAGCCTCCGCCTACACCATTGCCTCCCAGGTTCCGACAGGATCTCACATGTGAATTCCATCAGGGCGCTCAAGCCCACGATGTTGAGGGTTGCTATGCTCTGAAGTATATTGTGAAAGACCTAATGGACAGAGGACGGTTGACTTTTGAAAATAGTGTTCCTCATGTTCTTGACAATCCACTTCCAAACCATGCTGCTGTTAACATGATCGAGGCTTTTGAAAGAGTTCCTGTTCCCAGAGAGGCTCCCGTGTTGAATGTCAGTAATGTTGTTACTCCCTTGGTGCCATTTCATGTCAAACTTTGCCTAGCTTCTTTGTTCAATCACGATCATGCTTCTTGTTCAGAATGTCTTCAGAATCCTATGGGCTGTTGTGTAGTGCAAGATGATATACAAAGCCTGATGGATGACAAGCAGTTGATTGCCAGTGATGTTTGCGTGATTGTGCCAGTGTTTCATGATTCTCCTGCTGGAAGTACATCTCAAACAAAGAATGTTGAACCTTTGGTGATCAGGTTACCTGGTCCGGTATCTTATGCCTCTACAAAAGCGATCCCTTACAAGTACGATGCAACCATGGTTGAGAATAGAGTGGAAGTGCCTCTGGTATCCCCAGCTACGGTTGATAACGTTGCTAGTGAAGTTACAGCTCTGAGAAGCGGAAAAGTCCGTCCACCCTTGTTTCAAAAGAAGGTAGCTACACCTGTTGCCACAATAACTCCACCAGTGGCTCCTCCTGTTGACAAGAACCCCGGCCCATCAGGCCGACCTATTGAAGAATCTAATCTGGACGAAATTCTGAGGTTTATTAAAAAGAGTGACTATAAGATTGTTGACCAGCTGCTGCAAACTCCATCAAAAATCTCCATCTTATCTTTGCTCCTGAGCTCAGAGGCTCACAGGAAAGTGCTAATGAAAATACTGGAACAGGCATATGTTGATCATGAAGTCTCTGTGGATCAGTTCAAGGGAATAGTGGGTAACATTACTGCTTGCAATAACTTGGGATTTGGTGATGATGAGCTCCCCGAAGCGGTTAAACACCACAACTTGGCTCTGCACATCTCAGTGCACTGTAAGTCTGACATGATATCCAATGTGCTGGTGGACACTGGGTCATCTTTAAACGTAATGCCTGAGTCTACGCTGAGACAATTGAGTCATCATGGAATTTCTCTAAGGGGAAGTAGCTATCTGGTTAAAGCTTTCGACGGATCTCGCAAGGATGTTCTTGGGGAAGTAGACTTGCCAATTACCATTGGTCCTGAGACATTTCAGATTACTTTCCAGGTCATGGACATCAATGCTTCTTACAGTTGTCTCCTCGGAAGACCGTGGATTCACGACGCTGGAGCAGTAACTGTAACACCCCGTTTTCCCAACGTAAAAATTTCATAAATAAATCAGAGTTTTTCAACTTTAAACGGAATGCTACACTTCTTAAAAATTCATAAACTGAATAAATAACAATTTATTCTTCAAATCATTTAACATAAGTAATTCAAAACTTCGCAGCGGAATTAGTTCAACATCATAAAAATAGTCTTTGGCACGCAGGCCTCAACATAAAAATCTCATAAGTCTTGTTCAACATTTATTCATAAAAATCCATAAGTAATACGTAAGGAACAGAGAGTAAAGACATAATCCCATCCCGTTACGTATCAGAGCACCTAAGACACACTTGTGAGGAGTCCACTCACGACCGCAACTAATCCTGGTTACCTGCAAGTTACTCATACGAAGAGCAACATTTCCAAGCAGAGGGGTGAGATTTCTCAAACAATAATATAAAGCATATAAATCATATAAAGTACATTCAACAACTTAAACATCTTATAATTAGTCACTATTCTTTCTTAACTAGTGTCACTATTCTTCCTATATTAGTCATATACTTCATCTTATATTATCAATAATATCACATACATTATCACATATCATCATTAGTAAACATGTAGCATCATATCATAAATCACATAGCATCATACCATAAATCACATAGCATCTTATCATAAATCACATAGCATCTTATCATAAACAACTTCATAATCAATCATCATAAGCAACTTCGTAATCAATCATCATACACATCATAATCATTCATCATCTTAAGCATCATAATCATTCATAAAGCACTTCATTAATAGCTCATCAACTTGACATCTTAACATCTCGATAACTTGACATCTTAACAACTTGACCTGACAATGCATCTAGACTCAACTATGCAACTCTTAAACCATCTTTGATCATCATGAAAATGCAAATGCATGTGGTACCATTTTAGGGCATAAGCCCTCATCATCGTGGTTGAGCATAAATATACTCCTAGGGCATAAGCCCTCATCGTCGTGGTTGAGCAAAAGCTCCATCGTCGTGGTTGAGCAAAAAGCTCCATCGTCGTGGTTGAGCAAAAGCTCCATCGTCGTGGTTGAGCAAAAGCTCCAGGGCATGAGCCCTCATCTTTAAATGAGTATGCATGGACTCAACATCTTACGTCTTAGAAACTTTATGAACATCTATGACATCCTAACATCTTGATATCTTGACAACATAACATCTTAACAACTTGATGACTTCATAACGACTCAACGACTTAACAACTCTTATCATCTTAACGTCTTAACATCTTAACATCTTGACAACATATGGATCACATAAATAATTCATGTCATATCATAATATAACAATATCAAATGATAATAAACAACATCTTAAAACATCATATTCATCAATCATAAACAACTTCATATAACATCGTATTTAAACATCGACAATAATTCACTATGTATCTTTGTAAAAACATAATAAATTATCCACAACATATTTTCATGTCAAACCAAAGCTACTGGAAATATATCACAAATATCAACAACTTTCATGTTTAGAACAAAGATCAATTCAAAACAGAAACATATGAACAAAACGCAAAAACATGAAACAGAGAATGCTGTCACCGTACAATTTCGCTAAGACCTCCCTGTAGTATTTTAATCATAACTCAAACACCAAACATTATTTTCACGTAAAACCAAAGCCACTAGAAAGCTAACAAAATTATCTAAAACTTTCATGTTTACGCCTAATACCAATTCTGTACCGATCAATACCAGTTTTCATTTTAAATTCGGAAAAGTTGTGCTGAAAGTCCATAAAAATTCACTGTGACCTACGTGCAGTAATTTGACCATAACTCAAGTTCTATAAATCCTATTGACGTGAGACCAACGACATTAGAAAGCTAACATCCATACCTACAACTTTCGTGTTTACACCTAAGACCAATTCCGCACTGATCAATACAGGTTTTAATATCAAAATTCGAGCAGAATGCAGATTTTCTCCAAGTTTCACCTAATCTCATGGTTCTAACCTCAAAACTATTTCCAATAATCATCCTATGGATTATCTAAGGTTTGTACACAATTTCTACATCAATTCAGCAAGTTTTCATCATCTAATCATCAAAACTCTCTCAAAACCCTAATTCTCAAATTCTCACAAACTCTCCCCAACTTGTTAGATGTAATCTAATGATTTAACAACTTAATATTAATGCAAGATAGTCTCACCCTCACCTTAGATTAATTCTTGAATCAGCGGCAGCGTTCTTCTTTCCTAAGGTCTTCTCCTCTTCTCTTGACTTTTCTCTCCTCTTCTCTTCTTTCTTGTTCTCCTCTTTTCCAAAAAGCGGTTTCCGGTAAACTCTTTCTAACCTAAGCTTCTCTATTTATAATACTAAACGCTCTTCCTAAATCTATTTTGGCCCAACAACTTATTCTTCTTTCTATTCTAACCCCCTTCTTATTTCTCTTACACCTCAAAACTACTCTTTTCCTCATAATCTTATTTATTTCTAAATTAAATATATCTCTCCCCCACTTAATAATAATAATACACCAATTACAAATATATCTCTAACAAATAACAAATATATTTCTACACCAAATAACAAATATATCTATAACAAATAACAAATATATTTCTACACCAAATAACAATTATATTATGCTAGTAAATACCAACATATAACATAAAAAAAATATCACATAAATCATGTAAATCATACCAATCATATAAATATATTCTAAAACTAATTAAAATAATTAAATAAAAAGGAGGGCGTTACAGTAACTTCTACTTTGCATCAGAAACTCAAGTTCGTGAAGAATGGTAAGCTTGTCACTGTGCATGGTGAAGAAGCATATCTGGTTAGCCAAGCGTCATCTTTCTCTTGTGTTGAAGCAGGGTCCGCTGAAGGGACGTCATTTCAAGGCTTGATTGTTGAAGGTGCAGAACCCCGGAGAGCTAGTGCTAGCATGGCTTCATTGAAAGACGCCCAGAAAGCTGTTCAAGAAGGGCAAGCTGCCGGCTGGGGCAAAGTAATACAGATTTTGGAAAACAAGCGTAAAGAGGGCCTTGGATTCTCCCCGACCTCAGGCATTTCAACTGGAACTTTCTACAGTGCTGGGTTTATCAATGCTATTGCTGAAGATGCTGCTGAAAGTAGTCACGTGCCTACATTTGTTATACCAGGAGGCACTGTGAGAAATTGGGAGGCCATTGATGTTCCTTTATTCATGCATGCTTCCATGTAATGTGTCTTGTTGCTCATGTTTTTCTTTGTTTTCAAAATAACAATCCTTTCGCTCTGCCCAAGGCGAAAGTGATATCATTGTAAGGGCATGTTTGTTTCGGCATTGCAATAAAAGTTGTCGTCTTTTCCGCGACTCTTTGTTTTTTTACTTTTTAGTGCCTTTTTCTTGGAAATAATGGTAATGCCAGAAAAAACCAAAACGTCTGTATTTTCTTATTAATTTCAAAAATCTGCATGAAAAACTTTTTCTAAAAATCATTCCAATCATATTATGCAGATTGAACCATAATAAACCCGTTGAACACAGTGACCCTATGGTTCCTCCAAATTTTGAATTCCCTGTATATGAAGCTGAAGATGAGGAAGATGATGATGAGATACCATATGAGATCACTCGACTGCTTGAGCAAGAAAGAAGAGCCATTCGGCCTCACCAGGAAGAGATTGAGCTTATCAACCTGGGTACTGAAGAGAATAAGCGAGAGATCAAGATTTGTGCTGCACTTGAGCCAGAAGTGAAAAAGAAGATTACTCAGCTTCTCCATGATTATCCAGATGTCTTTGCATGGTCCTATGAAGATATGCCGGGTCTAGATCCCAAGATCGTGGAACATCGGATACCGACAAGACCTGAATGTCCTCCTGTCAAGCAGAAATTGAGAAGGTCTCGTCCAGACATGGCTCTTAAGATCAAGGCTGAGGTGCAGAAGCAAATCGATGCGGGTTTCCTTATGACAGCTGAATATCCTGAGTGGATTGCCAACATTGTACCAGTA
Source organism: Medicago sativa (assembly GCF_051527215.1). Lineage (NCBI taxonomy): Eukaryota > Viridiplantae > Streptophyta > Magnoliopsida > Fabales > Fabaceae > Medicago > Medicago sativa. Next base: position 26,806,079 of record NC_140756.1, on the reverse strand, counting down.
CCAAAGAAAGATGGGAAAGTTCGAATGTGTGTTGATTACAGAGATCTGAACAAAGCCAGTCCAAAAGATAACTTCCCATTGCCTCACATAGATGTGCTTGTTGACAGTACTACTCAGTCTAAAGTGTTCTCTTTTATGGATGGTTTCTCTGGCTATAACCAGATACGAATGTCACCTGAAGATAGAGAAAAGACGTCCTTCATTACTCCATGGGGAACATTCTGTTATAAAGTGATGCCATTTGGCTTGATAAACGTTGGTGCAACCTATCAAAGAGGTATGACAACTCTATTTCATGATATGATTCACAAAGAGATTGAAGTATATGTTGATGATATGATTATGAAATCAAGTGATGAAGAGCAGCATGTTGTGTATTTGAAAAAGATGTTTGAAAGATTGAGAAAGTACAAGCTGCGGTTGAATCCTAACAAGTGCACATTTGGTGTAAGATCTGGAAAGTTGCTAGGCTTCATTGTCAGTCAAAGAGGCATTGAAGTTGATCCTGACAAGGTCCGAGCCATCAGAGAGATGCCGGCACCTCAAACTGAAAAGCAAGTCAGAGGTTTCCTCGGACGTCTGAATTATATTTCAAGATTCATATCTCACATGACTACTACCTGCGGACCAATTTTCAAATTACTCAGAAAGAATCAGCCTGTTGTATGGAATGATGAATGTCAGGAAGCTTTTGATAGCATTAAAGAATACCTGTTGGAACCACCTATCCTTGTCCCGCCAGTGGAAGGAAGGCCTTTCATTATGTATCTGTCAGTGTTAGATGATTCTGTGGGTTGTGTCCTCGGTCAACAAGACGAGACTGGAAAGAAAGAACATGCTATCTACTATCTGAGCAAGAAATTCACTGACTGTGAGACTCGGTATACGATGCTTGAAAAGACTTGTTGAGCTTTAGCTTGGGCTGCCAAACGCCTGCGTCATTATATGGTGAATCATACAACTTGGTTGATATCCCGAATGGATCCAATCAAGTACATCTTTGAAAAGCCTGCTGTTACTGGAAAGATTGCACGTTGGCAAATGTTGTTGTCTGAATATGATATTGTGTACAAAGCTCAGAAAGCAATCAAAGGAAGTATCTTTGCTGAGCACCTTGCTTGTCAACCTCTTGATGATTACCAGCCAATTGAGTTTGATTTCCCTAATGAAGAGATTATGTATTTAAAAGAAAAAGACTGTGAAGAGCCACTGATCAATGAAAGGCCAGATCCCAATAGCAAATGGGGATTGGTGTTTGATGGTGCTGTCAATGCTTATGGTAAAGGAATTGGGGCCATCATTGTAACTCCGCAGGGACACCACATTCCTTTCACTGCTCGAATAACCTTTGAATGCACAAACAACATAGCTGAATATGAAGCATGCATCTTGGGCATTGAAGAAGCCATTGACCTGAGAATTAAGCACCTTGACATCTATGGAGATTCTGCACTTGTCATTAATCAGATAAAGGGTGAATGGGAGACTCATCATGAGAAGCTGATCCCCTACCGTGACTATGCCAGACGTCTGTTGACATACTTTACCAAGGTTGAGCTGCACCATATTCCTCGGGATGAAAATCAGATGGCTGATGCTCTTGCTACTTTGTCTTCTATGTTTCGTGTCAATCACTGGAATGACGTGCCCGTAATCAAAGTGCAGCGTCTCGATAGACCCGCTCATGTGTTTACTATTGAAAATATGCCAGATCAGGCTAATGAAGATGTGAATGATAAAAGGCCTTGGTATTATAATATCAAACAGTTCTTGCAGAGTCATGAATATCCACCTGGTGCTTCCAACAGGGACAAAAAGACCTTGAGAAGATGGGCTAGCAGATTCCTTCTGGACGGAGAAATCCTATACAAGAAGAACTATGACATGGTCTTGTTGAGATGTGTTGATAAACAAGAAGCTGAGAAGTTAATGCATGATGTACATGATGGTACCTTTGGGACCCATGCTTCGGGCCACACTATGTCGAGGAAATTGTTAAGAGCCGGCTATTACTGGATAACCATGGAGCGTGACTGCCACAAACATGCTAAGAGATGCCACAAGTGTCAAATTTATGCTGACAAGATTCATGTGCCTCCACATGCTCTCAATGTTATGTCTTCCCCTTATAGACCTCAGATGAATGGTGCAAGCTTTATGTGAAGAATTCAAGATTGAACATCACAACTCTTCTCTATGTGGGGCATTGATATGATCGGAAGAATTGAACCAAAAGCTTCCAACGGACATCATTTCATTCTAGTGGCAATTGACTACTTCACCAAGTGGGTCGAGGCTGCCTCCTATGCAAATGTGACCAAGCAAGTGGTTGTCAAGTTTATCAAGAATAACATCATCTGTCGATATGGTGTTCCCAACAAAATTATCACTGACAATGGTTCTAATCTGAACAATAGCATGATGCAAGCTTTATGTGAAGAATTCAAAATCGAACATCACAACTCTTCTCCTTATAGACCTCATATGAATGGTGCAGTTGAGGCCGCTAACAAGAACATCAAGAAGATTGTTCAGAAGATGGTCACTACTTACAAAGACTGGCATGAGATGCTACCTTTTGCCCTGCATGGTTACCGTACTACGGTACGCAGTTCAATCGGGGCAACTCCTTTCTCTCTGGTATATGGTATGGAAGCAGTTCTCCCTCTGGAAGTGGAGATTCCATCTCTTCGAGTGATCATGGAAGCAAAATTAACTGAGGCTGAATGGTGTCAAAGTCGGTACGATCAATTGAATCTGATTGAAGAGAAACGTATGGATGCTATGGCTCACGGACAGTTGTATCAAGTGCGAATGAAGAATGCTTTTGACAAGAAAGTCCGACCTCGAGAATTCAAGGAAGGCGAACTTGTATTGAAAAGAAGAATAAGCCAGCAACCCGACCCAAGGGGCAAATGGACACCTAACTACGAAGGTCCTTATGTTGTCAAGAAGGCTTTCTCTGGTGGTGCTTTGATTCTTACACACATGGATGGTGTTGAACTCCCAAATCCTGTTAATGCCGATATAGTCAAGAAATACTTTGTCTAAAAAGAAAAGAACAGCGTGGTAGGTCGAAAACCCGAAAGGGCGGCCTAGGCAAAAATACGCTTCCCGGTGGATCGAAAACCCGAAAGGGCGATCCAGGCAAAAGTTAGGGACAAAAAAAATGTGGAAAAGCTCGCTGAGATTGTACGCAACTCAGGCAAAAAGGAGCGCCTCGATGAGTCAAAAACCCGAAAGGGCGGTTCATGCAAAAATGAGGTTGACAATAAAAGACAAGTAACTATATCTGGCAAATCACCATCACCCCTTGGGGCATCTACAACTGTCAATGATCGTCTTCATCAGAAGCATCTGTGCTTGTGAATTCAAAATTTCTATGAAATATAGCGGTCATCGTGTTCAATGTACCACCAACCAATAAAATTACCATTTTCCAAGCTTTGTAAATCCGTGAAGTTATGCCTTTGGCTGATTTTCACTCTTCTACATCAATTTGAGCCTATGCTATTGTTTGAAATTCTATTTTTCTTTCTATTTTCAATGCTATATACAAAATATTTTCTTTCCATTTTGATAATGTCAATATATGAAACAAACATTTTTGAAAATTGAAAAATCTTTTCCTGTCTATTTTGAAAAGCAAATCTGAGCAACAGGGTACATTTCAATGAAACATGCATGAATAAATGAATGTCAATGTCTATTTCAATACATGTTACAAGCAGGTTACTCCCCAGGATGATCTGTGGTCAATGGCAAGAATGAAAAAAACAGAATGGAAATTTGAAAAAAATACAAATGAAAAGCTCGCTAAGTTGAAAACCCGAAAGGGCGGCTTAGGCAAAAATGAGCACCCCGCTGATTGACAACCTATGAAGGCAATTCAGGCAAAAATGGGGCAATGAAAAGAATTTGTTCCCGGTGAATCGAAAACCCGAAAGGGCGGTTCAAGCAAAAAAGGGATTGAAAAATGAAAAAATGAAAGAATGATTCAATTGGTTCCAAGCATTCATCTTTGCATCATTCATTCTTGCTTGCATCCAATCACTGCACTAACAGGTTTGATTCTCCTTCCTTTCCTTGTTCTTGAATTGGAAAATACATGTTTTTACATGATTAACAATGGTTAGGGTTAGGGTTATGTTATACCCTAATTTTGGACCTAAAAATACTTGTTCAAATTTTCTTTCATCTTTGATATATGTCTATTATTCTTGAACATTTGCCAATTTGTTATTGCTTACACTGACATTTCACTCTGCTTTATCTCTCAATTTAGCTTTACAAATATTTTTTCAACTGTGTATTTGTCCATGTTTTCTTGCATTCCAAGTCATCCAAAAAATACTTTTCTTGCATTTCAAGTCATTTGAAATTGTCTCTGATCAATTGCATCTTTCTCTGCATTTTATTTCAATGTTATTTGCAAAATTCATGAAAAAGGGTATTTTAGTCATTTCCTGTATCCAAACTCATTTTAGCCCTTAAAAATTGTTTGAGTCTTTTCAATTGGTTTGAATAAGTCTCTATTTTAATTCTATGTCAAAATCCATTTCAAAAATTGCATTTGAAGTCATTTTGAGTCAGTTTAGCCCCTAGGGGCATTTTAGTCTTTTCATATGTTAAAACCCTGTTTAATTTCTAAAATTTGTCTCTGAGTCTTTTAATTTTGCTTGCATAAACTCTTGCTTTAATTCCATGTCAAAAACCATTTCAAAATTGCATTTGAGTCGTTTTAGTCCCTAGGGGCATTTTGGTCATTTCACACAAAATTTTGACAGAGAGAGGTTAATTTAAAGTACCTCATTTAAGTAATTGATTCGTTTTAGTCCGTTTTGTCTTTTTTAATCGTTTCACTTTACGTTATTTTCAAATTACGTTTTTTACCAATTTTATTTTAATTACATTTTTAGTCCTTTTTGTCATTTTGCATTTTTAGTCCTCTTATTTCAGTTAATTGCAGATTGGTCCAAAGTCTGTTACAAGTCCAGTGCCACATGTCATTATCTTACTGGTCCAGGTCCATACATGTCACCTATAAAAGCCAGTCATCAGTCAAAGTCAAGGATCACCACTCATTTTTTTGCCAAGTCACCACAAACACCTTCACATTTCTCTCTCTCTCCACCAAAACATATCGAAAACCCAGAAAATTGATGAACGCATTGAAGTTCATCAAGAACATTCAACCGTGATTCATCCCCAATTTTCCAGAATCAACAACAAATTCACCAGAATTATCACAATCCAAACCAAACTCGTCACAATTCATCACAGATTCAACCAAGTAAAAACACAATCTCTCAAAACCGAATCGAATTCGATCAAGAAAGCTAGCATAAGACCAAACTGAACGCACACAGAAACAAACTCATAAAGATTGAATCAAAATCATCAAAACCGAATCAAGGTGTTCAACAAAATCCAATCAAATCCCAATTCAAGCTGAATCAAAACCCTAGGGTTTCGAATCGAACGTCAAAGTGGAAATCGACAGCGAAAGGAGCTTGAAGCTACGAATCACGCAACAAACACCTCACAAATTCAGTTTCGCAACAAGATCGTGACAGAGACGAAGGAGAAGACGAGGATTTCTCCGATTTGTTCGAAGATTCGCGAAGCTTTCTTTCTCAGTTCGTCGTTTTCACCGTTAAACACTGAGGTAATCTCGTCTTTCTCTCTATCTATCCGTTTGTTGTTGTTTTCAAGTTAAAGAAATGTAGATCTAGGCTCGTATGTGGTTGGTTTCGAAAATCTAGTACTGGATTTGAATAGAGGAGAAGAAGACGGAGCTGTTGATATAAAAAGTTTGGAAAAAAAAACAAAAAAAATAAGCTCCGACGGCGGCGCCGCCACCTTAGGGCGGCCGGCCACCGCGCCGGAGCATCTATCTTCATCTTCCCCGTTCAACCAGTCCTAGAGAGAGAGGAAGAGAGTCTGTAAACTTTAGAGAGAGAAAGAAGGGGCTAAAATGAAAGAAAACCGGTTTATAAGCTTATATAGGCCTGGGGCGGGTCGGTTCAGCCCATGGCCTGACCCGTAACCCATGGATTCAGCCTGATCCATCTCCTCCCTAAGCCCAACAACACGTTTTCTTGCTTCTGCAGGCTTGCATGATCATTTTGCTATGCGCACACCCCCTTCCTGTGCTGTTTTACTGATTTCTTGCTAATTGCACCCCTGTCCGTCTAATTTTTTTTCCATAAAAATTTCTAAAAATTTTCCATATGTTCTTGACATTTTTTCCTGGACATTTTTGTGATATTTTTATGTGTCAAAACCTGAGGAAAATATATGTAGCATTTTTTTTACTATTTTTGTTAAAATTGGTGATTTTCTTGTACATTTTAAGTCTAAAAGTCCTTTAAAAATTCCTAAAAAAATTCCTATGTGTTTTTGATCATTTTCTTGATATTTTCGTGATGATATTATGTGTTAAATCTTGATTAAAAAATAGGTGATATTTTCTAGTTAATTGTTTACTATTTTTGTTAAGAAAATTGTGAAGTTTTATATGTTTTTGTGTCTAAAAATTCTTTAAAAATTCTAAAAATTTTCATACACATTTCTTGATAGTTTTGTGGTATTTTTGTGATGATTTTTGCATATTAAAACTTGGAAAGAATAATGTGATGGTTTTCTTGCTATTTTGTGATGTTTGTATTAAAAAAAAATTGTGAAAATTGCTTGATTCTAATTCCAACTTCTTGATAAAAGTTTGTGGCCTATACCATATGATTTTGTGAAGTTTTATCTAATGATTGTATGTGCTTTTGCTGCATGTGTATGAATTGTGTTCAATTGCTTGGGTTGCAAGTTATGTTTGTGAATAAATGATGCAAATATGCTTAGATATATCATGAATCTTGACTTGAATGTGTTCTTATAATTCTCATATCATTAATTGTAATAAAACCTTTAGAAAATTGTCATGATATGAGGATTATAGGTCATATATTTGTCTTGATGTCATGGTAAATTTTAAGTGTATTTTGCCACTTTTAGGTTAAGAGTTTCATTACTTTTTGTTAAGTTTTTTAGTATTTCTTTTGCTTATAATTTTCATGCCATTACACCTTATGCCACTAACCACTCTACTTCATGTTTCATACATCATGAGCATTTCATCCTCCATCCCACATTCTCATCCTTTTATTTCTTGCACTTTAAAATTCATGCAAGGCTTAGAATGTAAAGACTTAGGAATTTTGTAATATTTTTCTTATGCTTTTAATTTCTTGCAAGACCATAGAATGTATCTAGGCCAATGATGTAATATGGACTATGGACTCTAATGATGTACACCGACACAAGCACCGACACATGCACACACATCACATGGATATTTTTAGATGTATGGCTAGGATATGCATGTTTAGATGTATGTTTAGGATTGTATGTTTAGATGAATGCTTAGGCTTTACACTTAGAAAAAATCATTTTCCAAACAAACATGAACAATATCACTCAAATCATTTTCACAATAAACCTTGGGATCAAAATCCCATTGTATTTTCCCTTTATTTTCTTAATCAAATTTCAATGAAAATTAATCATACTTGACGTTTTTCCAAAATAACTAATCAAACCTCACTTTTTTCCTCAATCTCATGCCTTTAAGGCCTCTCAATCTCCTTTCTTCAAAATCCCATTTTCAAACTTAAAATCAACCAACAAAAACAAAAACATTTTTGGAAGAGAACTACGGTGGATTTGATCCCTTAAACGGGTACGTAGGCAAGGAATCAATATTCCTTCAATTCAAGTAAAACAAAATTCAAACACATTCTTCTCCCTCCAATTCTTCACTTAGAAAACTCTTAGGTTTAAATAACCACTTTCAAAATAGCATTTAAAAATAAAGCGCGCGCGTAGAAAATAAAGACGGTTCCTATAGGTTACTATAGTCGTTATGGGTGCCTAACACCTTCCCGTAGCGAAAACAACTACCGGACCTCGATTCTCAAGGGTTTTGCTTATTTTTTCCCTTCCCAAGAAAAAATGAGATATCACCGGTTAAAAAGGTTCAAACGTAATCAATGTTTGACACCCGAAAACCAAGATAAAACAGGTTAGAATTGTGATTTGTGATTAGAGATTGTTCTTCATTGATTATAGTTTGAAAAGGAACAAGAATCATAACCTACATGCAACAAACATTCTGTTTTGGATCTATGACCCATTTGTAATTTTTTCAATAAAACAAGGGTTTGAATGATTTGTATGCAAATGTTGTGATTTTGATTTCTTTTCATGAATATATTGTGTTGTAGAGACATAGGATGAAACCTAGGGTTGAAAATTGCTGGTTTGTGCTTTGAAATTGCAGGAACAAAGATTTTGAAAATTTGAAAATTGCAGGAACGAAGAATTACGCTAATAGCGAAATCTACGCTAATAGCGAAATTTTTCCAGAAAATTTCGCTATTAGCGTGGCAGGCGCTATTAGCGTAGCTCTTCAGACTTGCCCAGATTTTCAAAATTTTTGATGTTTTTAAATGATCAAATTCCACTGTGTGCTAATTTTTTCTATACTATATGTTGGTATTTCCTGGTTATTTTGCAGATGGCACCTAAGAACCAAGAAAAAATCACCGGGACCAAACGTCCTAGAGGCAAAGGTGCCTCCACCTCTGCTACACCCAACATCCCTTTCCCACACCAGCCCACTCTGCCAGGTTCAAAAAGATGGTCCAATATAAAACCTGGCATGAGAAAACTTTTGATATCAACCCTGTTGGCCCAAACAATCATTTGTTGCGCATGTTTACCAAGCGTAAATGGGATAAACTCCTCACCCCTGAAACCGAAATTAACACTGATTTAGTGAGGGCGTTTTATTGTAATGTTGTCCCTGATGCCTCACCCGCCACAATTGATGAAACTTTTTCCTGGACTTCCTATGTGAGAGGGAAGCAAATCCCTTTTGATAGGGATTCGATTAATGCTTTCCTCGACAATGCTTGTGTCCTTGAGCCATCTCCTGATCCAACCATACCTCCCCTGTGTACTTATGCTAAGAGAAATGCTAAAGGTAGCTGGAAGTATGAGCAGATAGAGAGGGACATCATGCTGAAGGGTAGGTATTTTGTGAGGAAAGACAACAATGAGGTTAGGCATGCACTAACAAAAGAGATGACCGCAGAAGCATGTTTAGCTTTTCAGTTTCTTGTCCATAATGCCTTACCTAGAGCCCACACTTCTGATGCCCCAAAGGCTGTCATCCCACTTATTTGGTGTATCATCAAAGGAGTGCAGGTCGACATTGCTCGGATAATAGCTAATGAGTTGAAGCAGGTGACTGTAAAGTGTGCTACAGGTGCCAAGAAAGTTGCTTTGTTCTATCCAGGACTTATCATGGGTTTGCTAAGGGCCAATGGAGTGACCATTTCTGGGCCCTTTGATGAAGACATTGAGAGCTCCATCAATGACTCTTCCATTCATACCTGGGAGAAGCGTGAGCAAAGGGCAGCCCAATATCATTTTTCTGATGATGAGGGTGGCCCATCTGAGGGATCTGGTTCCTTTGATTTTTCAGGTTTGCAGACCTTCATGCTGGAGCAACAGATGCACAACCAATATGTGCGTGACCAGAACAGCTTCATTATGAATCAGAATGAAGCAATTTATAGGAGCAACTTGGGTATTCATCAGGACCTGTATAATGCTCACATGTATCCGGGAAATGCTGATTACCCGGTTATGACACCTGATCAGTACCAGAGTTATGTTCACTGGCCTGAGGGCAGGCCAGGTCCTTATGTGGGGGTGGCAGATGCTGTGGATGATGAGGCTACTCCTGATGATGCTGGAGGTGAAGATGATGATGTGGATGTGGATCTTGACATGGATGAAGCTGAAGATGATGCTGAGGATGATCAGTGACCATTCTATGAGTTTTTAGTGATGTTTTTTATTTTTGCTTTCGAACTTATGTTTTCTTTATTTCATGTTGGAACTTATTTAATTTGGTTGTATTTTGTACTCTTCTAGCACTGTGGTTTTTAGTGCTCGACCTGATACTTTAGTACTTTATATTATTATGGTTTAATAACTTAGCTTTTTGGTTTTTAACTTATGTTTTGGATGAATTTTTGTTTAAATCTTGCTTGTGTCTCTCAAAAGAAAATTGCTCATGAACAATAAATCTTAAAGTGCTCCATGGAGCCAATGTTTGAGCAAAAGCAAGTGAGTGATAATGATATTACTTGTGAGAAAGCGTAAAGCCAAGGTATTGGTTTCCTGTTATTCTAGGTTTTTAAATAAGAATTTGAAACTTGTACTTTGCACAAAATATATATCATTTAATTCTTATCATAAACATAAATATTTTTGAACCACTTAGTACTTAACATAAATGTGAGGTAGCTTCAATCTGTTGTATATATGCTGGAGACCGATAATCACCGTCTAACTTGTTTTAGTTATGTTAAATCTGATAATTATTTTGAATTGTTTGAAAGCATGGAAAGGATCAAGGCACTTTTTGAATTGAGAGTAACCTACTTGACCACATAAAGCCTACCTGTGAGAAGAGCGAGTATCTGATACCCCAATCTGAGCCAAATGAATCAAGTCCTCAAACATGAACTGTCAATATTCATAAGCACAATGCTTGTTGAATTTGCCTGAAATTTTTCAAAAATCCAGTTCATGGTTGAATCTTATAGGACTTTGATATTTTTACTTTGTTGAACAACCTATTTGTACTTTGTCCCTTGCCTTAGGATAGGGGAACATTCAATTAGAGTTTTGTTGTATTCAAGTTGGGGAGAAAAAGGAGGCATTATATGTCAAGTTTGTGGTGAAAGTGTTAAAATAACCTGACAACATTGAATCAAAGAAAAAGTTGTACATTTGATAAAGAAAAGAAAAAGAAGAAAAATAAAGAAAAAAATCAAAAATAGAATAAGTTTTCAAGGTTATTGGTTTGATTGTTAATCACCAAAGGTTGTAATTATTGGTAGGGAAGGTATTGGATTTCAAGTTGTATTACACAGAATGTTCCTCTTTGATAGGCTTTCTGATCAATTGCCCCACATATGACATTTCTTTTGTAGCCCGACCAAGTTATAACCCTTGCAAGACCTTTTGATCCATGCTTTTATGCTTTTTGAGACGATATTTGGAGGGACACCTAACTTAAATAGGATGTTAGCATGATTGTTGGATGTGTGTTCATTACCTCACTTATTGTTATCATAGTATTGCATTTACTTTTAAAGAAGTGTGTTAGGTGTGGTTCATAGATAGTTATGTTTATGTTTTGAAGTTTATGATGTATAGTTTGTGCTTAGGACATATTTCACATTCTTAGTTTGCACCTAGAGTAGCGGAGGACTTCATGCTTGCTAGCGCGATCATATTTGAATCACCATTTGTTTAAATTTTTGTTTTGAATTGTTTGACACCATGTTAAAAACCTTGTCCAAAGCCTTGTTAGTTTCCTTTTCAATTGATTTGTTTGAGGACAAACAAAAAGCCAAGTTGGGGAGAGTTTGATAAGTGTTTAAAAGTGATATATTTCATATAGGAGTTTAGGCATTTTAGTGACTTGTTTTGCAAGATTCTCCATGGAAAACTCCAAATATTATGCAAATATGTCATTTATGCTTTTGAGCCTTATTCTACCCTTTTTGTGCAGGAAAATACAAGCAAGGAGCAAGAAACGTCAAAGTTCAAAGTCCTACGCCATTAGCGTGTCCTACGCTATGAGCGTGATGAAGAAATGCCCAAGTCCAGAGAGTCACGCCATTGGCGTACCTGGGGCGTGATTCTGGGCAGATGTCAAGATACACGCTATTAGCGTGAGATACACTATTAGCGTATTACGTCCAGAGAGGTACGCTAATAGCGTACCTGGAGCGTAGAAGCAGAAGCTGGTCATGAAGAAACACGCTATTAGCGTGGTTTACGCTATTAGCGTAAAAGCTCCAGAGGACCACGCTATTAGCGTAGCTGGAGCATAGAAGCAGGGCAAGGCCAACGTGGCACAAGCCCATTGGCTAGATTATAGGCCGACATATCACGCTATTAGTGTAAATTGCGCTATTGGCGTAGGTACAATAACACAGGCCCTTTAAATAGCATTTTTACCTCTCTTTTAGGTCATTCACTATTCCATTGATATTTTCATATATTCTAAGAGAGAGGTCAGAGCTATTTCCAAGAGAGAAACACAAAGCAAGTGGTTTAGGAGTAGATTCAACTCAAGATCACTTTGGACACGAAGGATCTTGACATAGAATCTTCATCTTTCCTTCATCTTTTGCATAGTATACATGTCTATGTGTAGCTATCATCTTCTTTGTAGTATTGAGGTAACAAACAAGCTATTATGTAATCTTTTGATCTTTTAATATATAAGGTTCTAGCTTAATGATTCAATATTGTTGTTATTCTTATGTTTAATGCTTTCAATGAGATTCAAGATGATTTGGACACAAACTCTTGAATCTAGAACTAGAATAACAATCTATCTTATGTTATATCACTCTTGACAAGTTTGTAAACCTTTGATAATTACTTTTAATCAAGAACTTATTGCTTTTGGATACTTAATCAGGCTGGACACGGTCGATTAAGTTATCTGATCGACTTTGTTATCGTTTAAGGGATTTGGATACGAATGTTTAAACGATAACCTAGAAATAACGATGTCGCTTTGGACACGAAGGATGTCGTAGAAATGATTGTGATAATATTGGTTATAAAGCTAGAGTCTGTTAATCGATCGAGAGATTGCTGCTGTTATGCTTGCTCGTTATCTTATACCGCAAGCGAAATAGTTCGATCTCCTCTCGTTTTTACTTTTACTTCATCTTTGGATATAGTGTTACAAACAAACATTTTATACACGATACCTTAATGTGAAAGATTGTGAAAATGCTTATGATTAACGCAACTCCCTGCGGAAAACGATCCTATATATACTCACGTGTACATAGTTATGACATGTAGAAATAAACTACATCAACAAATATAACAGTATTGGAAGGGAGGCAGGAGCCTTATTCAAGGCCCTTCACTTTGTTGATGCGAACAGATGAAACCGGGTTGTCTTCGAGTCCGACTCATCTACTCTAGTGCAAGCTCTATCGTCTCCGGGCCATGGTGATTCGAAATTCTATGTTATTGTTTCTAGTATTATTTATCAGTTATCTTTACATTCCAACTTCGAGGTGAAGTTTGTTTGGGGATAAGCAAACATAGTTGCTCATACTTTAGCTAGGGCTGTTTGTTCTTGTGCTAGTCACCATATTTTTTATTCTTATCCTTCTTGTATTGAACATGTTGTAAATTTTATTTATATTTCAAAAGTTTTCAAATATATTTTTTGTCCCTCATTTTAATTGAAAAATATTTTAGTAGAAAGTATTTGATTCAATTATTTAATAATAAGAGACTAAAGAGTAACAGGTGCATTATGACATTAAAGTGTGCTAATTCTCTTTTTTACGGTTAGCTTTTGGCTTAGTCAAATAGAGGTAATCAAAATTCATTTGTAACGGTTTTGTGCCTAAAGTAAGAAATGTAAGGAAATAATCATCCACCTCTCAATTGTAATTATAATCACAATCTTTTAATTGAATTATGGCAGTACGGTCATTTTTGTAAAAAGAACATGTACTTCTTTGAGGAATATGAAAAGATATTGAAACTCTTCTCAAAAATATAGTTTTCTTTCCTCCCAACTATTTTATTTTTGGGTAACATTTCCTGTGATTATCAAATTTCAAGCTGTTCTGTCACCTCTGACATGATTCATGTTAGAGAAGAACTTGTTGTATCCTGGGAGGATATTCGCTTATGAGGCGGATAAATTCTTAAGGTTAGTGACTTCGTCACGCCTCAGGTATGTAATGGTTTATTGTTTTGCAGGTTATCACCTTTCATGGTTTCATGTTTGTTTACTTCGATTCTGCCGACTGCAAATCACCGCAATTTCAAGAACAGATAAGTTTCCTTGAAATCTCCCTTGATTATTCTTTTTAATATTTAATTGACACTTTTATTTATATGATGATTATTATTTATAGAGATAATTTATTCCTAATTTTACAACAGAACATTGGTTGATTAAGGATAATAGATAACTTTGCTTCGATAAAAAAAATGTTAAACATATTACTTTGACCAAATTTGCTGTCTTGGGACATTTTATGACTATAAATAGTCTTACATGATTCAACATATTCATTCATTCTTCACTTCTCATCCATTCTTACATTTTATTTCTCATTTTTAGTTAGAAGTGTTTTATGATATCATGGTCATTGTTGGCCATTCATACGATCCCTGAAATAGCATTTCAATTGTTGTAAGGATCGTACGACGGTCAATATAATACTTTGATATCAATCACAACATATTTTTTTTGGTTTTATTAAGTTACGAATTGTACAATCTAAATAACCCTATAATATGGTTGAAAGTTTCAAATCCAAACAAAACATATTTAAAAAAAAAAAGGCTAAAGTGTACTTTTGGCCCCCTAACTTTTAAAAGCTTGCGATTTTGGCCCCCCAAGAAAAAAAATATCAATTTTGGCCATCTATGTTTTCCCCCTTTTGCACTATTCGTCCAAATGGTCAATTTTGACCGGTCAACGCCTGCGTGGCATGCCACGCGTGTAATTACTTAATTAAAAATAAATAAAAAAAGCCAGATAATCATCTTTTAAATTAAAAATCAGAAAATTAATTTTCAAAAATTAAAAAAATCCAAAAAATCAGAAAAAAATTAAAATTTAAAAAGTAAAAAAAAATTAGATTTTTTATAAAGGTAAAAAAAATCAGAAAAAACAATTAGTTTTTTTTTCGAAATTTTAAAAATAGAAAAAAGTTCTGATTTTTTTTTCCAAATTAAGAATATATTTTAAATTCTGGTGTCAAATTTTCAAAATAAAAAAAAATATCAGATTTTTTCTACAAAAAATAAAAATTCTGGAAAATATTTTAACTTTTAAAAATCTGGATATAACTTTTTTTTAAAAATTTTCGAAAAAAATCTGAATTCTTTTCTAAATTAATTAATTTTTTTAAAAAACTGGAATTTAGATTTTGATTTGAATTAAAAAAAATTATATTCAAATTTTAAAAAATTAAAATATCTTCATAATTACGTAAAATCTGAATTCTGGACTAATAATTCCAGATTTTATAAAAATTCAAGAATAAAATTTTCTCAAAAAAAAATCTGAATTTTTTCTAAATTTAAAAATTTTTAAAAAATTTATATTTGAGCTTTTCTGAATTTTAAATTTTCTAAATGATCATAAAAAATCTGAACTTTATTTTATTTTGAAAATTATTTTCTAGATTTTTAAATATCTTCTTAATTTTGAAAACAATCAGATTTTTTTTCTATTTTAAATTGTTTTCTCTGATTTTTTTAATTTTAAAAAAAAAATTCTGTTTTTCTGATTTTTTTTTTAAATTTTGAAAAATAATTTTTATTTTTTTAAATTTTTAAATTTTTGAAAATTAATTTTCTGTTTTTTATTTTTATTTTTAATTTAGAAGATGATTATCTGGATTTTTTATTTATTTTTAATTAAGTAATTACACGCGTGGCATGCCACGCAGGCATTGACCGGTCAAAATTGGCCATTTGGACGAATAGTGCAAAAGGGGGAAAACATAGATGGCCAAAATTGATATTTTTTTTCTTGGGGGGCCAAAATCGCAAGCTTTTAAAAGTTAGGGGTCAAAAGTACACTTTAGCCAAAAAAAAAGACAACCAAAAGAGTAACAAGGAGGACAAAATACTTTTAGACTTCTGTCATATTTATAAATAACTTTTGTTTTTTTAAATTTATTAAAAAATTGATGTATCTAAAATATAATATAGTCTAGATACATTATTTATTTAATAAATTTTAAAAAACAATAATTTATTTAATACTAGTCAAAATAATAATGATTGAGGCCCCCCTTTTCTTAAGGCCCCCCCACTTATGTCAGGTCAGGTTGTAGCACGTGAAAGTGAACAAAGGAAAATTATTGTGTTGATAGTACTTGTTTTTACCCTCAACGCATATATCAATGTGATAGTGAACAAAGGAAAATTATTGTGTTGATACTTGTTTTTACTTTCAACGCATGTATCAATGCTTTGAAGTGATCGGAGGAAAGATTCTGTAGCATTTTAATTTGTGCTGCCTCTTGTAGTTTTCCTTTTTGCCTTCATCACACCTGATCTGGTTGTTGTCGTTGGGTTCACAGTTAGTGAACAAGCAAGGACTTGATCCATTCTATTTGAAGTTCAGGTTTGTTCTTGTCTTACTCATCCTCTTCATATGACAAGCATGCTTCTTGAAATTTTAGATTATTAGTGTATCTACTTGAACTTCTTGAACTTTGGACATAAAAGATCCGTTTACTATGGATTATTAAAATAAAAAGATTTTGATATTCAACAATGTGGAGCTTAATTTATCTTAAAAAATAATTTTGAGCTTAATTTTCAGATATTTAAAAAAACAGTATATGTTATTTTGTATTTGTTTACTTTGATGAAAACATTTTTCTAAAACCTATTATAAAAATTATTTTTTGGAGAAGATAATGAAAACAACTTCTCATCTGAAGCAATTTTATAATAAACTAATGAAAATTCATATGTTTTTGAAAATTTATAATAAACTGATGAAAACTTTAAAATTATTTGATTTGTTTTAAAAAAGCAATCTTTTTACAAAAAAAAAACTGTAACTAGTGGCTCAAAATCTATAGATTCGTTAAAAAAATTAACAAAAACAAAACAATATTCATTCATTCAAATCGATAGAGTGCGTTATTCAACACCGCTAAAAACGTAAAGGGTGAATCTGTGAACCAACTCAAAACATCTAAGTTAATAGCATATAACGACATAATACCTACAAAAATATATGATAAAATTAAAGTGACAAGAATACCTATGTCGGATCTGCAACGTTGACGCCCAAATCTTTGATTGAATAATCGATAATCAAATGAATACCGCAACAAGACGGAAAATCAAACAACGGCGCACAAAACGACGAACAACGCGCCGCCACACTCAGGTGACGAAATCACGAAGAAAAAACCTAGATTTATGTGAAAATCATTTATTTAGAGTGAAATAGAGAGAGAAGGATGAAGATGGTGATTTTAGGTCAAAAATTAACCCAAAACCACTCCATTCAGTGAAGAAACTGGAAGAGAAAATCTAGAGGGAGAAAATTAGGACCGATTTGTTGTAGAGAAAAATGGTATATTTTAAAAAATAAATTCTCTCAAAAAAATAAATAAATAAATAAATAATTTTTTTTAAAGTTCTTAAAAGAAATTGCACCGTCCTTGTAATATACAGGGATTACTTGACTAAAAACAAAATCGTCGGTGTGTATATAGAATCATTGACTAGAAACCAAATATCATGGGACTAAATATTATAGGACTGAAAAAACAACGAGGACAAAAATAATAAAAAACAATTACAGGGGCCACTTTAGAAACAATAATTTAAAAGTCGAAAACCGAATTTTCCAATCATATTCATACAATTAATTTTCCAATCATCATAGTGTGTATATATGATTGTTTCTAAAGTGGCCACTTATAAATTAACTTGTTTTTTGACAAACTTATAAATTCACTTGTAATTGTTATTTTAGGGACTGAAATTCAGGTTTTTAGGGGCCCAGTAATTGTTTTTTTACAAGGACTAGAAAAAAAAAGATGAAAAGAAGGACATTTACGTGTTCATCTTTTCCCAAAAAAAAATTACGTGTTCATCTTTCTATTTTTATATAGGCTAAAATATAGTTTTAGTCCTTGCAAATATGCCTCGTTTGGGTTTTAGTCCTTGGTAAAAAAAATTTTTTGTTTTTGGTCCCTGCAAAATTTTTTGTTTTTGAAAATAGTCCCTGACCCCATTTTTGTGATGATTTGCATACGTGGCACATGATGAGTGAACCCATTTTGTAGTTTTTGGTCCCTGCAAAATATTTTGTTTTTTAAAAAGGTCCCTGCAAAATTTTTTGTTTTTGAAAATAGTCCCTGGAGGGACTATTTTTGCAAAATTTTAATAATCACTTTATTAAAATTAAAAAAGAGAACATTTATAATTGTCCACACACAATCCAGTCACACTTCACATTCTTCATTGTAAGCACCTATTACTAAGATCTCTCCGTTCTCTCCTTCTAACCATCGATAGCATTTATTTGATTAAACTCATTTGTTATTACATGCTTTTACTTAGTTTGATTTGAATTTTCTTTTGTGTTGGTATTAACATAATGGATTTGGTGATTCAACATATTTTTACAAGTTCAGCACGTAATTATTCAGGATTTCATTCGCTAAACGCGACGAATCTTGTTAAATTGTGTTTCAATCAAGGAGTGGGATGTGGAAAATTAATCAATAATAGAAACTTAATATGAAGGGATGTGAAACACTATAACATGAAACACAATTTCAAATCTAGAATGAGGAATAAAAGTAAAAATTTCATCAATTTTGCAGAGATCTTAGATCTTGAATCAGTGGAAAATTAATTATAGAAATTGTTACTGCCGTCATAGACACCAGCGTAAGTAGAGGTGGTGTTAGCATTAAGAGTAGTGGCGGTGGGAAGGGATACCGGTAGCTGTGAGACATAAAAGTTAAAACAATAGGGAAGATAAATGATTAGATTGTGTGTACAGTTCTAAAAATGTTCGATTTTTAGATTTTAATACTCCCTTTGATCCTTATTATAAAAACAATTGACTTTTTAGGTTCATTGTGTAAATGATATATCTAATCTATGTTTATAACGAGATACATTAATTATAATAAGGATCGGAGGGAGTAAATCTAATGCATTGATTTCATCACATGGTAAAAATTAAAGAGAAGTGATACATGAACACCGTTACGTGGCAAACCATCATGTACACCCTCACATGTGGCATTTTTTTTATTAATTACATGAGGACAATTTTGTCAAACAATAAAAATTTAAGGGCAATTTTGTCATAAACACTTTGCAACTTTCTCTTTCTAACCCTCTTCTCTCTCTTCCATTCTCTGGCTCATCAACTAGCATGTTTCCCTCTCCATTGCTTTCCATATTTCTTCCTCCGCCACCACCGCACCATCGCCGTCACCACCACCGTCTCCACCGACGACGACTAAACCTTTGTCCTCGCTGTTGTCATCTCTCTCTCCCGTTCTCGTTGTCATCTGACCGTCACCACCACCATTCTCGCCCGTCGTCTCAACTTCTCACCACCACCACCACCACCACCACCACCGTCGCTTCAGATCTGACACCATCCTCTCACAACCGAGACCTCATGACTTAGAAACTAGAGGAAGAAGAACAGAAAAACGGATCTGCTCATTTTACTTGTGGTGGTGTTTTAGAGAGAGAGAGGGTGGTTGGAGGTGGCCGGAGGCCAGTGGATGAGGCCGGTGAGAAAGAGAAAGAAAGAAAGGATTGAGAGAGAGAGAGAGAGAGAGAGAGGAAGCCAGAGTTGCAAAGGAAAAGAGGGAAAGACTTGTTTGATTTTTTTTTTTATTTAATTTTGTTTTCTTTTAATTATAAATTAAAATAAAATTATTTAATTATAAATTAAAATAAAATTAATTTCCAACAAAGCACATGATGGGGGGTGTGGTTATCATGTATAAGGAATTCTTATGCACCCTGCATAAGTCCCAGCCCATTAATCGGTAGCACAACATAATTGCTTCCTACACCCCCAAAGGAAACCAAACGCGGGACCACACAAAACAAAACAAAACGAACCAAACGCGGAAACAAACTGAATCATCACCGTCGTTCATCATCATCACCACTGGAATCTTCAATCTCATCATCAACATCGTCGTTCATCATCATCACCGTACCGAAATCATCATCATCACCGTACCGAAATCATCATCATCACCACTGTCATTCATCATCATCATCGTCAATCAAAATTGTATATGTTAGTTGGAAATGGTTTCAAAGTGTTGATTTGGTTCAGTGACAGTCACAAATGTCCTTATTATAATATGTTTTGTATAAAATTATGCCAAAACCATTTTGCTGTGGAAATGGTTTCTGTGAGTTGGACTCCAAAACCATTTTGCTGTGGAAATGGTTTCTGTGAGTTGTACTCCAAAACCATTAGATGTACTAAATAGCAGTGAATGAACCTAACTGCTTTAACAAACTCAATCCTATCGATTCTCATTCTCAAGTTACAGAAGCGTTTTTTAGAACAAACACAATGTGAACCTTTGAATCCGAAATCGGTTCTGACGGTAACAAAGCCAAATCGGCATCACCAAGCTTCAACAACACAAGCTGGTTTTGAAGCCATCAAGAGAACAACGGACTGAACCAAATCAAGCTTAGCCAAACAGAACCAGTCGGAATGGAAGGAGAAAGCAGATCGAAGCCGTAGCATCATCAATCCAAGCAGGGAGAAGAGTGTTTCTGCGGTGAGGAAAGAACCGTCACTGAGTCAGGACGAGTTGAATCAGCGAGTTGAAACGTTTATTAACAAGTTCAACGCGGAGATGAGGTTGCATAGACAAGAATCGTTGAGGCAGTAGGATTATTACACGTGTACACAAAATCTGATGGTTGTGAAGTGTTTATGCAGGGTGCATAAAGAAATGACTTATGCATGATAACTTTTGCCTGCCACATCAGGGTGGTATAAGGGATGGATGGAAATAAAGGTGGTTCATCAAGCATGATCCAAAATTAAACACCTCTAAAAAAAATCCAAAATTAAATAGTCCACCAATAAAGAACTTAATTGATCCTTCACCTTAAACGTCACCCTATAATGTTACTTTTTTGGTGGTGACCGGGGTTTGAAACACAAACCTTGCATATTTTATGCTCCATACCAACTCAGTTAAGCTCACGAGGACCCCTAAAATGTTACTTAAAATTAAAATTAAGTTAAGAGATTATTTATATAATTTTGCTAATTAATTACATTTCTTAAAATGTCCAAAATAATTTATAACTTAGATAGGGTGTATTTGGTAAAAAGAAGCTATAAGCTAGCTGATAGCTGAAAAGCTAACTGGTAGCTGATGGCTGATAGCTTATAGCTGAAAAGTTAGCTTATTAAAATAAAAAGTGTTTGGTAAAATTAGGTGTTCAAGTGGTTGATAAATATAAAATGACGTAAAAGGAGAATTTTTTTTTTTTTGACAAAATAAAATATATTCATTCATTCAAATTGAAAGAGTACATTGATATAATGCAAATTCGCTAAAAACAGAAAGGATGAATATGTGAACAGGCTCACAACATCCATGTTAATAACATAAAACGGCAAAGTACAAATGCCTACACATATGACTATATTTAAATCTCCGGAATAACCATGTTTCCGGATCTGCAACGTGGATGACGCCAAAGTCATTGATTGGATCTGCACTGGATCAAAGCTGATCTGACAATCTGAAGCGATCAAATACCTGAGAGAAACAAGAAAAACAAACAACGTCGCACAAAGACGACGAACAACCAATGTCGCACGAAGACATCGAAATCACAAAATAAAACGAAATAGATGTGAAAATCACTTATTTCAATAAAAGGGAAATAGAAAAACGAGTTAGAGGGGTGATTTTGGGTCAAAAATTGACCCTAAATCACCCTTCTTTGGTGGATGATGGAGAAGAAACTAGTGTTTTTGTGACGGCTCACAAGAGAGAAGGAAAGAGAGAGGAGAATCTTTTTGTATAAATCATATATACAATTTTTATTAATTAATGTATTTCTTTTTAAATGTTTAAATTTATTTCAAAATATTTTCATCTCCCAAATGATAAATGTATTTATGAATTCAATTGACATTTTTTATTTAACCAAACTTTCTTTTAATGAATTTTACTCAACTAAACTTTCTTCACTGTTTATTGTAAATTTTATATAAAATTATTTATTATTGAATTAAGAGTATGTAAAAAAGAAATTGAACAAGAAAATTTTAAAAAGATTGTGGGTAGTTTTTTTTTAAAACGTGGGCAATTGAATAAGAATGTGGGTAGTTTTTTTAATTAAAATTAAATTAAACTATATTAATAAAAGGGTAAAATTGGAAGAAAATATAAAAAACTACTGGCTATAAGCTCAAAAGCTATTTTGAATAACATTTCAGAAAACGCTATAAGCTCTTGAGAAAAACTAAAAGCTTGTTACCAAACACATCACATTTTCATCCAATAGACTTATAAGCTAATCCAAGAAGCTATAACCTAGCTTCTTTTTGTGTTACCAAACACATAGAACACAGGGGAGGGAGTATTAAATAACATATCTTGAACATCCATCAAACTACCTTCGAATGACGTCAGAAGACGAATTTTGAATCAAACATAGACTAAATTTACGCCAAATGACCAGGGGCTGATGCACCAATTCTGAAACGCAGTAAAAATTGGCGAAAAACTAACCAGGTGCAAAGAAAGCTTCCAACGACCTCTCAAAACGGAGACCAGAAGGACAAGGCGGAGTTGAATGAAGGGAGCGGCGTGTGAATTAGACGGCGGGAAGGTGGCGCGTGTGAATCACACACCGGAGTGTGGAATCCCTCGTGGCGGCGCGTTGCTTGACGTATGGCGGCGAAATTGGAGGAAGTATTATTTTTTGTTCAAATTTTTTAAAAATAATTTAAGTATATTCATATTTTTGTATTTATTTTAATTTAGTTGTATATTATTGTGCTAGTTGATCATATAATTTAGAGATTAATCAACCCCACCATACTATGCTAGTCGATTCATTTTTTTTGTTAAGAAGCTAATTAGCCCACCTGAAATGGCAGTGGGAGAATCGAACTTGAGACCTTGAGGATGATAACACTCCCAAGTCCCAAGCCATTAACACTGAGCCAACCCAAGTGGGTTTAGTCGATTCATTAATTTGACAATATTTACTAATCTCATTTATTCACAGTTATTTTCTTGCAAATTATAATCAACATTTTCTTACTCTTTGTATCCATGCAGAAGATGTAGTTGAAGATGAAGCATGGATTGTGTAACTTATTTCTATCAGTTGGCGTCGTCACCTCGTGTAAAAGCGTGGCTAGAAAGACAATTCCTGACTCACTTGAAGTTGTATGGTGAAAGAGATGTGAAGCTAAAACAGGAAATTGATAAGCTGAAGAAAGCGAGTGATGCCATTCAACATAAAGTTGATGAGGAAGTGAATCGATACGATAGAGGAGTTCCTGAGGAGATTAAAGAATGGATAAAAAAGGTGAATGAAACAATTTCAAAATACGAGGAGTTCATTCAAGACACAGATCATCAATTTGCCGCATTTAACTGGCAAAGTGGTTGCCTTCCTAGAGCAGGGATAAGGTTGCATCTAAGTAAAAAAGCACTCAATATTTTAGAGAAGGTTAACAGGCTACAAGAAACAACAATTCATGATGGTTTTTCTTATTGGCTTGGTCCAATGTCCATGGCTGACTTTTTTGATAACGTTAGTTATGAAAGGTTTCCATCAAGAGAGAAAACTATTGAAAAAATCATTGAATCATTGAAAAGCCCAAATGTTAGAATGATTGGTCTTCACGGGCCTAGTGGTGTGGGTAAGACGACATTGGTCAAAGAGATTGCCCGGGAAGCGGCAGAAGCATCAGAAATGGCTAAGATGTTTGATGTAGTGGTTATGGTAAATGTAACAAGAAATCCTGACATAAGAAAAATTCAAGGGCAAATTTCTGACACATTGGGGATAAAATTGGATGAGGAAAGCGACAATGGAAGAGCTACTCGAATACTTAAAAGATTGAAGAACGAGAAGGAGAGCATACTTATCATTTTAGATGATCTTTGGGCAACAATAGACTTGAAAATGCTTGGGATTCCGCTTGTGACTGGCGATCAAAATGGGGAGAATAGTAGGACGAAAACAATGCTTGGGATTCCTCTTGTGAGTGGCGATCAAAATAGGGAGCTGAGTAGGTTGAAAACATTGAAGCGAATTCCATCTGGGAATGTCAAAGAAGGAAAAACCCCTCTTGACCGCAGTATGTCAAAAAAAGAAAAAAACAATACGATGAAATCCAAAAAACTCCCTAGTGCATCCAGTGTGGAAAAACCAGAGGAAACTCTCAGTTATTACAAAGGGTGCAAGGTTTTACTGATTTCTGAAAGCAAACAAGTGTTGTTAAATCAAATGGAAGGGAAGATAGATTTTATCTACTTCATGGATGTCTTAAAGGAAAAGGAAGCAGATTTACTTTTCAAGAAAATGGCTGGAAGTGACAAAAATTCTGAATTAGAAAAACTAGCCTCTCAAATTGCCAACAAATGCAACGGGTTGCCGATGTCAATAGTCACAACTGCACGGGCATTGAAGAATCAGAGCCGCTCAGTATGGGAAGAAGTTCTCCGACAGCTGGAAAGGGGGAAGTTAACCGGAGCATCTGAGTTTTCTACAAAGTTGAGTTACGATCTTTTAGAAGATGAAGAGCTCAAGTATATATTCTTAATTTGTGCATGCATGGGTCCTGATGCATTGGTTATGGACTTGGTGAAATACTGCAATGGTCTGGGTTTTCTTCAAAGAATTCACACAGTAAAGGAAGTCCGGGATAGAGTTTATCTGCTGGTTGGAAAGCTAAAAGTTGCTGGTTTGCTGACTGACAGCTATTCAAGTGATCATTTCACCATGCAAGATATTGTTCGGCGTGCGGCTTTGTCGATAGCGTCCAAGGAGAAGCATGCATTTACAATGACAAAGTGGAAAATAGATGAGTGGCCAGATAAGCTTGAGAGGTATACTACTATTTCCTTGCATCAATGCCATTTCATGGAGGGGTTTCCAGAAAGAATAAAATACCCGAGACTTAGAGTCTTCCAATGTAACAATATTGATTCACGCCTGGAAATACCAAATAACTTTTTCAAAGGAATGAAACAACTCAGAGTGCTCATGTTGACTGGTATTCACATTTCACTCTCGGATTCATCAATTGCATCCCTATCAGAACTCAGAATGCTTTCTTTGGAGAAATGCAATCTAGATAAGGAGTTATATGTCATAGGTGAGTTGAAGAAGTTAAGAATTCTTAGCTTTTCAGGTTCTGATATTGAAAACTTGCCTGTTCAACTGGCGCAATTACAAAAGCTGCAAATTTTTGACATAAGTAATTGCTCCAAACTTAGAGAAATTTCATCCAACATATTATCAAGTTTGTCTGATCTGGAAGAGCTGTATATAAGAAATACCTTCATTAAATGGGGAGTTGAAGGACAAACAAATCCCGGTGGAACTGCTTGTCTTTCTGAGTTGAGATATTTGAATCGGCTGACAACTCTAGACATGGAAATCCGAGATGCTTCCTCTTTACCAAAGAACCTGTTCTTTGACAAGTTACATAGTTACAAGATTGTTATTCGAGATCCTATTTCAGATTCAGAGATGAATTTCAAGATGCCGGAGAAGTATGAAACATCAAGATTTTTAGCAATACAACTAAAAAATGACTTCGCCATTCATTCTCAAACGGGTATCAAGATGTTGTTTGAAAGAGTTGAACATTTGTTATTGGAAGATCTTGAAGGTGTGGATGATATTTTTTACAGATTGAGTTTGAAAGGATTTCCACATCTAAAACATTTGTTGATTGCCAATAATTCCAACATTGAATCTCTTGCCTATCCAAAGGACAGGCAGCATATGGAGAAGGCTTTTCCTAAATTGGAGTCATTGCATTTGTACAATCTCAAGAAAATGGATAAAATATGCTCCTGCAACCTTTCAGCACCCTCTTTTAGTAAATTGAAAGTCATCAAGATTAATCATTGTAGTAGACTGAGCAATGTCTTCTCATTTTCTATGATTAGTCTCTTAACTGTTCTTGAAACAATCGAAGTTTCTGAATGTTATGCTCTGAAGGATATTGTGCATGTGGAAGATGAGAGCAACACTGGGCTCCTGAAGTTTCCTAAATTACGCTCTTTGACTCTACTGTCTTTACCTGAATTAATTGGATTCTATTCCAGTCCTTCAACAGAAGGAGAAACTACAGAAGTAACAGAACTGTTCCATAACAAGGTGAGTTAATAATTTAAAATTGTGGCACTGTTTCATTTATTTTTTACATTTCAAATCCTCTCTTTATAGTTTATTTGTTAAAATCAAAAGTAAAGATTTTTTAAGGTGTTATTTTTATTTTAAAATATCTTTTCTCTAGCAAGTATTAATTTGGCAAAGTGAAAATCATGTCTTTATTTTTTTCTGGATAACACTAAGCATGTGTCACCTGGCAGGTTGAAGTTTCCAAGTTAGAAAGAATGGTTTTGTCCTCAATCCAAATTGACAAAATATGGTCTGATCAACCTTTGAAGTGTTTTCAAAATCTGATACACATGGACGTGAATGATTGTACAAGTTTAACTTATTTAATGTCATTTTCAATGGCTGAGAGTCTACTCAATCTTCAAAGCCTTTTCGTAAGTGAATGTGTGAATATGGAAAACGTCTTTTCCCAAGAGAAATATGAGGTACGTTGGTTTGTTGGATTATATCTTTTTGTATGGCTTCACTTTAATATGGAAATTTAGCCCATGTGTGACTATTAATAGAATAGATTTAATCTTCCTAATTATAGGCTCCGGTGATTTCTCTCATATTTGGTCCTCGTCCCTTCTTCTTCTCTTTTATAATACATTTTGGTATGTTGCTGATGGTTGATAGGTATGAGAAAGCATATAAGAAATCATGTGAGAAATCAGAGAAGAATAATGCTTTCATATTTTATTTCCACGGTCTTGGACTGCTGTTTATATAGGAAAAGGAATTACAATGGACAAAATGACTAATAGTGTCTTATAATGATTAATAATGACATAATATATTCTAATAATGACTAATAATATCCTTTGACTTTTCTACACCCCCTCAAGTTGGTGCATAGATATATGTCATGCCCAACTTGACTATAAGTCGCTCAAAACTAGATCTTGCCAAGATCTTTGTCAAGATATCAACATTTGCTAATTTGAAGTCACATACGTCAGGCAAATAGTTTCATAAACAATTTTTTCTATTTACTCCCTCTGCTCCTACATATAAGAAAAAGTTGGGTCAACAAAAGTCGATGTATTTGAAATAATTTTTAGACCAAATACATCAACTTTTTCTTATATATAGGACCGGAGGTAGAATTGATTTTGCCAGAAATCTTTTCCACGTGCTCTTTATTTATTTAATTTGCTTTATGGTTGACATCTAATTTAATTAACTTGTGTATTTGAACCGCAACAGGGTATCATCTTTCCAAATTTGAAGAATATCAAACTAAGCAGTCTGAAGAATTTGAAGAACATATGGAATTCTAAACTCTCTTCAAACTCCTTTGGCAAACTGGATACTTTGATTATTGATGAGTGTGACAAACTTGACTCCATTTTTCCTTGTTATGTGGAGGGAACGTTTCAGAGTCTATGCAACTTGAGGGTTACAAATTGCAAATCTCTTCAAGCAGTATTTGAACTAGATGATAAAAAACAACATAGTAGGGAAGTAACAAACTTGAAAGATGTTTATTTAGAAACACTCCCACAACTGGAGCATGTATGGAAATGGGGCAAAGATCGGAATGGGATTCTTGAATTAAAAAATCTGCAAAAGTTGTGGGTTCGTGACTGTCAAAGCTTAGAAAATATATTTCCAGTTTCTGTAGCTAGGCGCTTTAACAGTCTTGAGAATCTTGTAATATGGGATTGCTATCAATTGAGGGAAATTGTTGCCAAGAGAGAAGGTACCAAGAGAGACATATCCTTTGATTTTCCCAAACTAACCACGATCAAATTTTCGGAACTACCATCACTTACGTGCTTCTGTCCAGGAAACTATAAATTCAATTTTCCAATACTGAACGACCTGTCTATTGAGCTTTGTGACAGACTGGAACCGTTCAGAAAAGAAACCACAGATGCACAGACAAGTTCAACCCTCTTTTCTGAAGAGGTACCAGTTAGCCTTTACACTCTTTTAAGAAATTTTTCTACTTAATTATTATAAAATAGAGCAAAATTTATTTAAAAGGAAAAATATTCTTAATTACCTGGAATATTATTAGGATGCTATATCTCTCCTCAAGTTAATATTAAGATTGGTTAGACTTGTAGACACACACAAATAGATGTGATGACAACTGAAATAACGTGACAATTTTACATCTCAAGTTACCTCTTGATAAGTGTTTTTGTCTACTTTTAATTAATATACTCTTTTTTCATGATTTATTTCTTATAGGTAATCAATAAGTTGAAGTCAATGCAAATTGAATCATGGCATGCAACGTCATCAAGCAGTTACATGGGGAAGGATAACCATCGACGGGACAACTTAGAAGAGCTTTGCTTATCTAGACTAATGAGCCCTGACATTCTCTATTCTTTCCTTCATAGAAATCCTAATCTGACAAGCCTATCATTGAATAAGTGTTCCTTTATTGATACAGTGCCTATTATAATGCCTCCTGAAATTAAAAACTTGGGGGTAGTTCCGAAGCTGAAAAGCTTGAAGTTAACAGACTTGCCTGATCTTGAGATGTTAAGCTTTGAAGGAGACATAATTCTGGAAAGGATAGAGTTATTGATTTTAAAGAATTGTCCTTGTTTAGTCAATATCATGCCTTCTTCGGTAACTCTAACTCACTTGACAAATCTAGAAGTGGTAAATTGTGATGGATTAAAAAAATTAATGCCATTATCAGCTGCTAAAAGCTTGGTTCAACTCAACAGCATGAAGGTAGTCAAATGTGAATCTATGGAAGAAATTGTCGAAATGGAAAATGCAGGGGTATTAGACAAAACTGAAGAAAATGAACATGAAAATGCAGGGGAAGTTGAGATTGTTTTCAGACAATTGAAAGTCATAGAACTCGTCTCATTGAAAAAACTCAGTTGTTTCTCTAGGAGTTGTGTCTTCGAGTTTCCATCTTTGGAGAAACTAGTTGTGAGTGCATGCCCAAAAATGGAAAACTTTTCTGCAAATGTCAAGAGCACTCCACTTTTGCAAATAATATTTGTTGTACATGAAAAGGAGAAGAAGATAGGCTGCTGGAAAGATGATATAAATACTACAATAAAAGAAATATACCAGGAAAAGGTATGTCTATATGAAGTTTTTGACTATATTTCATTTTCCATTTAGTTGTTTTGTTTTCCCTTTTTAGACTTATTTTAAAGTAAATAAATAAACTATTCTTTTTGGCTAAAATTTTTCTTAGATTGCTAGCTACAACTAATTTGTAATAAAAATAGAGAAACAAAATGAAATGACATAAGTATGCCTTTTTTGAACAAAATTTTGTTTTCAAACAAAATTTTAGCTTTTTAATATATGCATGTATGTTTATATGTATATATACCTTTGGTGCAATATTAATTGGCACTAGAATAGTGTTAAACTTTTATGCTTATTCTTTCAAAAAAACTTTTATGCTTACATTACTTAATTATGCCAAAATTTAAACAATTTATGCCAAAATTTGTAGAGTATAAAAATTCAGGTAAATGTTAAAGAGTCCCACTTAGATAAAATATGACCTGAATATGTGTGAATATTTTACCTTATACCCTTACACTTGTACATTCACACCTACGAAACATAGAAAAATTCCAATTTTACCCTCTTTGATCATATTTCTTCACCCCCACATAGTAAGAGTTTAAGTGATAAACATACCCAGAATTCATCAACAAAGGGATCTAATCATAAAAATCAATTGAACATCACCAAGACGACCCCATAATTCCATCATTCACATAGACCCCGTTCTTGATCATTTTATTATTTTTTTAAATTCACTATTCTATAAGTTTATCGAGATTTATTTTATTGTCATTGTTTCCTTTATATCTTCATTCTTCCCATATTTTATTTATTTATTTTTGTTTTTATTATATTTTCTAGGAATCTTTTTTTCTCCAACATCTTGATAAGTTGAAATAAAAAAAATATGGATAAATTGACTATTGTTGTGGAAATCTTTCACAAAGTGTTTCGGTTTGAAGTAATTTGAATCCACACAACTCTTACCTACAAGAAAATTCTGTGCGGGTGAAATCAAACAACAACAAAGATAAAATTGGAATTTAAAATGATTTGTAGGGGTAAAGGTACAAGTGTAGGGGTATGGGGTAATCCTCACCTCACAAACCGGTGTGTGTTAGGCCTAACCATGATTTCTAATATGGCATCAGAGCCAGGTTCAAGATCCGTCGGGCCACCTTATATCAGGTTTCCACTATCAGGCCTCCCACCATTTATATCCATGCACTAAGCCGAATAGTGTTGGGCATGAGGGTGTGTTAAAAAGTACTACATCGAATAAAATATGGCCTGAACATGTGTTTATAAGTGGGGGTAATCCTCACTTTACAGACCGGTTTTGTGAGGTTGTGTTAGGCCCAACCACGATTTCTAACAGTAACTTTGGGGCAAAGTCAAGTTTTAAATAGATTTGCTATATGATAAATGATAAAAGTAAATTGCCACAAACATGATACGAAAGTGGTATCATTTAATTAAAAATAACCCGTCAGCATCATAATTCATAAAGTCTTAATTTTATACAAAGAACTTTTGAACTGTATACATTTGAGATAATCTTGATTAACATGTTTTGAGAAATTCATTTTTAATACAAATGTTATACACTTGTGTCTTCTATGAAGATGTGTCTCTTCTTGTCGCGTCATTTTTCGGACGGTCGAAGACCCGCTTTTGATTTCACGACTGAACTTTTAATTCTTTTCAAAAGAAAGTGGAAAAAGGTTCAAATACCACGTTTTTAAGGGATTAAGGGTTCGGGGGTTGTTTATATTTAGGGAAGGTGTTAGGCACCCTAAATATTCGTAGTACTCTACGAGAACCTCTTGATTTTACTTAAATTTTGTGCTATAAACTTGCTTGCTTTTTAAAAAAAAGTTTGAAATGATAAAGAAAAATAGAGACCTAATTATCTACATTTTTTATTGATTTGGAAGGAAACATATCCTCTGCCTACGTACCCGTGAAGGATCAAAACCTCGTAGTTCGGGGTAGAAATTGACGTTTGATTTGTTTTTGTGTTTTTTATTGGTTTTGAAAAAAGGTTTGAAATAAAAAGCCAAATGGCAAGTGAGAATTGGTTTGTGTTTTTTATATTGAAAGATAATAGACTCAAAGTAGGATTAAAGTTGATTTGAAATTTGATTAAAGAAAATAAAAATGAACGATCACTTGATTGAAAAATCAAGGTTTGCTATGAAAATATTTTTTGTGGTTTTTGTATGTTTGCATGTTTTTGTTGTTTTGAATAATGATATGAAAATTATATAAGCAGAATGAGAAAAATAATGTTAAGCTGAAATATAAGGATATTTTAAACATGGACCAGAATACTCTGGAGAATGATTATATAAGCCGAAATATAATATTAACAGTTTATTTAGGACCAGAGCACTCTGGATTAATTTAGTTAAACAAGGACCAGATCGTTCTGGAGAATAATTAAATTAAACAAAATATAATATTAACAGTTAATTAGGACCAGAGCACTCTGGATTAATTTTATTAACAAGGACCAGATTGTTCTGGAGAATAATTAAATTAAACAAAAATATAATATTAACAGTTAATTAGGACCAGAGCACTCTGGATTAATTTAATTAACAAGTACCAGATTGTTCTGGAGAATAATTAAATTAAACAAAAATATAATATTAACAGTTAATTAGGACCAGAGCACTCTGGATCGAGGTGTGTGTTTTAGTATAAAATAAATGGAAAGATATAAATAAATATATATATAGAGAGAGAGAGAGGGGGGGAGGGAGAGAGAGAGAGAGAAGCACGAAAGGAGAAAAAAAAAAAAAAAGGAAAGAAAAAGGAGGATGATATACCTCTGTATGGAGAGTAGAAGGAAGGAAAAAAAAAGAAAAAAAACAAGGATTGTTTTGTTCGATTTTTTAGTTTGTTTTGGTAATGATGGTGTGTTGTTTTTTTTGTTTGATTTTTGTTTGTTTGTTGATGATGGTAAAAAAGAAAAAAAGGCTTTGTTGAGAAGTTTGTTTGTTGTTGTGGTTGAAGAGCTTGATGAATATTTCTTTGAGTATTCACGTGAGAGAAAGAATAAAATTCTTGTGTGTCAACTCCTCCCCTTTTGCCTTGCTATGTGCTTGTATTTATAGAAGCTTATGTCTTGAAGCTTCACAGACAAAAACAGCTGTGTTATCCTTGCTAAAAAACAGCCCATGTGCTTATGTCTTTGTTGGTTGGTGCACAAGAATGAGAAAAATGTGAATTTTGTTCATGCAGAACGTTCTCCAGAACGTTCTGGAACGTTCTGGAATTTTGTTGCTTGGTGCACAAGTGTTGCAAAAAATGTGTTATTCCAAGTGAAGAATGTTCTGAAGAACATTCTCTGCTTTCTAGCCTTTTGAGACAGCCCATGTGAGGTTGTAATACAGCTGTGTATGAGTTGTAATTGGATGTGATGGAATGACATCATTCTTATCCATATTTGTAGTTTCACCAGAATGTTCTCAAGAACATTCTTTTAGTTCCATGCACTTTTGAAGCAAAACGTGTGGTGTTGTGCAGCTGTGATCTTAGTAGCATACTTGATGGGACATAATGAGGTCACTTCATTTTACTTGTAGTACGACCAGAACGTTCTGGAGAATGTTCTGGTAGACCATTCTTGATTTCATCTCATGCCCCTCTGCCGAATTTTTCAACTGAACACGCTGAGACTGGCTGGGGTTAAATGACACGTGTCGGTGTATGAATGCATGATTATTGGTCAAAATTTAGGGTATGACAGATGCCCCTATTTAAGTTTCTTCGTCCGGAGATTTGAAGATAGAATCTTTGTTTTGACAGGTCGAAGACACTTAAATATCGAGTACACCAATTTTGACCAGTTGAGAACGCAATATTTATGAATATGAATGCATGCAAATGTGATTTACGAATGCAACAACGGCAACCCTATGCCGACTGGAGGAAAAAACTGATAATGGTTGCTGGGGAGGAAACAATGCCACTTATCTTTGCAGTGATAATGGCGAACATGGTAAAGAAGGATCTGTCTATTACTTTTGAAGTAGTAAAGACGAAGTCTGTTACCTTTGAAAATGGTAAAGACGAACATTAAGAAATAAAACCGTCTATTACTTTTGAAGTAGTAAAAGACGAAGTCTGTTACCTTTGAACTGGTAAAGACGAACATGACAGAAAATAAAATTGTCAATTACTTTTGAATTAGTAAAGGACAATGTATGTTACCTTTGAAATGGTAAAGACGAACAAGAGATAAATTTGTCAATTACTTTTGTATTTAGTAAAGGACAATGTCTGTTACCTTTGAACTGGTAAAGACGAACAAGAGATAAATTTGTCAATTACTTTTGAATTAGTAAAGGACAATGTCTGTTACCTTTGAACTGGTAAAGACGAACAAGAAATAAATTTGTCAATTACTTTTGAATTAGTAAAGGACAATGTCTGTTACCTTTGAACTGGTAAAGACGAACAAGAAATAAATTTGTCAATTACTTTTGAATTAGTAAAGGACAATGTCTGTTACCTTTGAACTGGTAAAGACGAACAAGAGATAAATTTGTCAATTACTTTTGAATTAGTAAAGGACAATGTCTGTTACCTTTGAACTGGTAAAGACGAACAAGAGATAAATTTGTCAATTACTTTTGAATTAGTAAAGGACAATGTCTGTTACCTTTGAACTGGTAAAGACGAACAAGAAATAAATTTGTCAATTACTTTTGAATTAGTAAAGGACAATGTCTGTTACCTTTGAACTGGTAAAGACGAACAAGAAATAAATTTGTCAATTACTTTTGAATTAGTAAAGGACAATGTCTGTTACCTTTGAACTGGTAAAGACGAACAAGAGATAAATTTGTCAATTACTTTTGAATTAGTAAAGGACAATGTCTGTTACCTTTGAACTGGTAAAGACGAACAAGAAATAAATTTGTCAATTACTTTTGAATTAGTAAAGGACAATGTCTGTTACCTTTGAACTGGTAAAGACGAACAAGAGATAAATTTGTCAATTACTTTTGAATTAGTAAAGGACAATGTCTGTTACCTTTGAACTGGTAAAGACGAACATGAGATAAATTTGTCAATTACTTTTGAATTAGTAAAGGACAATGTCTGTTACCTTTGAACTGGTAAAGACGAACATGATCAAATTTGTCAATTACTTTTGAATTAGTAAAGGACAATGTCTGTTACCTTTGAACTGGTAAAGACGAACGAGAGATAGATTTGTCAATTACTTTTGAATTAGTAAAGGACAATGTCTGTTACCTTTGAATTGGTAAAGACGAACAAGAAATAAATGTGTCAATTACTTTTGAATTAGTAAAGGACAATGTCTGTTACCTTTGAACTGGTAAAGACGAACATAACATTGAAATAAAACTGTCTATTACTTTTGAAGTAGTAAAGACGTGTCTATTACCTTTGAAATGGTAAAGATGAACATTAAGAAATAAAACCGTCTATTACTTTTGAAGTAGTAAAAGCGTGTCTATTACCTTTGAAATGGCAAAGATGAACATTAAGAAATAAAACCGTCTATTACTTTTGAAGTAGTAAAGACGTGTCTATTACCTTTGAAATGGCAAAGATGAACATTAAGAAATAAAACCGTCTATTACTTTTGAAGTAGTAAAGACGTGTCTATTACCTTTGAAATGGCAAAGATGAACATTAAGAAATAAAACCGTCTATTACTTTTGAAGTAGTAAAGACGTGTTTGTTACCTTTGAAATGGTAAAAGAAGAAACATTAAAAACCGTCTATTACTTTTGAAGTAGTAAAGACGTGTCTGTTACTGTGAATTACTCGAGATAAGATTTTGAACAAACACTGGGGAAATTTGGATAGACACTGTTAAAGATGAATATTTGGTGGGACCTGCCACTTGAAACAAATTTGATTGGTGACGCTTTTTGAATTAGTCCTATTGGGGATGGTACTTTTATGAGATACAACCGAAATAAGACAGCTGGGTGACAATGCAACCATGTATAAGTGATATTTGTATGCATGCTATGTATGTATGAATGAATGAATGTATGAATATGTATGAGACTCATATGACAGTATGATGGTAAGATTGATGAGACACAGCTGGGCAGGTCCAAAGGAAAATGGCCCGACATCACGCTACAATCGTTCAACACTCTTCATTGGGGATAACATTACTTGGGGATGAATCAAACATTGTCGGGGTAAGGCCCTTTTGAATAAACATTGGCAGAAGTCGCCGAGGCACTTTCTCAAATTCATGCTTCGAATAGTCATTGCTTTTTTTTGTTTGAAATCCCTAACTTTTGCCTGGATCGCCCTTTCGGGTTTTCAATCCACCGGGAAGCTCATTTTTGCCTAAGTCGCCCTTTCGGGTTTTTAAACTTAGCGAGCCCTCTTTTTCTTTTTCTCTTTTTTATATATTTTTTTTAGCAATGACTATGCGTAATTGTTGCATCCACCGCTTTCGGAACGAATGCTGACACATGCTTCTATGATGCATAATTGTAAAGACGATATGTTTGTCCTTTTTGTTCTTCTCGAAGAAAACACAAAAGTTTCAAAAGAATTTTTAAAGTTTTTTTTTTTTTTGCTTCAAGTACTAATATAAAAATGGAAGAAATTTTGCACATACAATAAACAAGAATTCCAAATAAAGAGGCACAGGCTCAAATTGATTTAATAGAAATGGTAACCGGCCAAAGGCATGTCTCCACAGATTACAGAATTTGGAAAATGGTAATTAATATGGGGAAGGTGCATTGAACATAATAACCGCTATGTTCCTTAAACAACTTTGAATTCCACTGCTTTGATGCTTTGATATCGGAGAACTTCTGACAGCTAAGGTGCCCCAAGTGAGCGATGCTTAATCTGATGCAGTTACTTGTCATAATCCCTTAACTTTTGCATAGATCGCCCTTTCGGGTTTTCGATCCCTCAGGGTAAACATTTTTTTTTTTTTTTGCCTCTAATTTTTGCATGGACCGCCCTTTCGGGTTTTCAATCCATCGAGACGCTCATTTTTGGTTTAGACCGCCCTTTCGGGTTTTCGACCTACCGAGCTGTTCTTTTATACATTTTTTAGACAAAGTATTTCTTGACTGCATCAGAATTCACAGGACGAGGTAACTCCTCTCCATCCATATTTGTAAGTATCAAAGCACCACCAGAGAAAGCTTTCTTAACAACATAGGGACCTTCATAATTAGGTGTCCATTTGCCCCTGGGGTCTGGTTGAAATGACTTGATACTTTTGACCACAAGGTCTCCTTCTTTAAGCTCACGGGGACGCACTCTCTTATCGAATGCTTGCTTCATTCTTGACTGATATAGTTGTCCGTGACACAAAGCTGTCATGCGTTTTTCTTCAATCAAGTTCAACTGATCATACCTATCCTGACACCATTCGGCTTCAGTCAACTCAGCTTCTTTCAAGATTCTTAACGACGGGATCTCAACCTCTACCGGGAGTACAACCTCCATACCATACACCAAAGAGAAAGGGGTTGCCCCTGTTGAAGTACGTACTGAGGTACGATAGCCATGCAAAGCATAGGGTAACATTTCATGCCAGTCTTTATATGTGACCACCATCTTCTGCACAATTTTCTTGATATTCTTGTTTGCAGCTTCAACTGCACCATTCATCTGTGGTCTATAAGGAGACGAGTTGTGATGTTCGATCTTGAAATCATCGCACAGTTCTTTCATCATCTTGTTATTCAAATTGGTACCATTATCCGTGATGATTTTGTTAGGAACACCATAGCGGCAGATGATATTGTTCTTGATAAACCGGACCACCACTTGCTTGGTCACATTAGCATAAGATGCCGCCTCGACCCATTTGGTGAAATAATCAATGACCACTAGTATGAAACGATGTCCATTGGAAGCTTTCGGTTCAATCCGACCAATCATATCGATGCCCCACATAGAGAAAGGCCACGGGGAAGAAATAACATTGAGCATGGATGGCGGTACATGGATCTTATCCGCATAAATCTGACATTTGTGGCACTTCTTGGCATGATGGTAACAGTCAGCATGCATCGTTATCCAATAATAACCTGCTCTCAACGCCTTCTTAGCCATTGCATAACCACTAGAATGAGTCCCGAACGAGCCTTCATGTATTTCTTGCATCAACAAATCTGCTTCACGCCGATCTATACATCTGAGCAAAACGGCGTCGAAGTTCCTTTTGTACAAAATATCGCCATTCAAGAAGAAACCACTAGACAATCTTCTTAGAGTCCTCTTATCTTTGCGAGATGCCCCGGTTGGATACTCTTGTGTTTGAAGGAAAACCTTAATGTCATGGAACCACGGCTTGTCGTCAAAGACTGCTTCAGCAGCAAACACATAAGCAGGGCGGTCAAGGAACTTGACGCTGATTAAAGGTACAATTTTGGGGCAATTCACTTGGATCATCGAAGACAAAGTAGCTAGAGCATCTGCCATTTGATTCTCCTCACGAGGAATATGATTCAATTCTACTTTGCTGAAGAAAGTTAACAGACGTCTGGCATAATCTCTGTACGGTATCAACCCAGCATGATGAGTTTCTCACTTTCCTTTAATCTGGTTGACCACAAGGGCTGAATCGCCATGTATCTTGATTCTTTTAATCCTCAAATCAATAGCTTCCTCAATACCCATGATGCAAGCTTCATATTCTGCAATGTTATTTGTGCAATCAAAACGTAGCCTTGCAGTAAAAGGGATATGGTTGCCCTTAGGAGTAACGAGGACTGCCCCAATTCCGCTACCATAGACATTAACAGCTCCATCAAATATCAAACCCCATTCTGATTCAGGATCAGGGCCTTCATTAATCAATGGTTCTTCACAATCCTTCATCTTTAAATACATGATCTCTTCATCCGGGAAGTCAAATTTGATAGGCTGATAATCTTCGATTGGTTGATGAGCCAAATGATCTGCCAGGATACTGCCTTTGATAGCTTTCTGAGTGCGGTACACGATATCGTACTCGGACAACAACATTTGCCAACGAGAAATTCTTCCTGTTAAAACAGGCTTCTCAAATAGATACTTGATTGGATCCATTCTAGATATTAACCAAGTAGTGTGATTAATCATATAGTGGCGGAGACGCTTGGCAGCCCAGACTAAAGCACAACAAGTTTTCTCGAGTGCGGAGTATCGAGACTCGCAATCAGTAAACTTCTTGCTCAGGTAGTAAATGGCGTGTTCTTTCTTTCCAGTCTCATCTTGTTGACCAAGTACACAGCCCATAGAGTCTTCTAACACCGTCAAATACATGATCAAGGGTCTTCCTTCAACTGGAGGGATGAGAATTGGAGGTTCTAACAAATACTCCTTGATACTATCGAAGGCTTTTTGACAATCTTCAGTCCACTTGATTCCTTGATCCTTGCGAAGCAATTTGAATATTGGCCCACATGTAGCAGTCATGTGAGAGATGAATCTGGATATGTAGTTCAGTCGACCAAGGAATCCTCTGACTTGTTTCTCAGTCTTTGGAGCAGGCATTTCTCTGATGGCTTTGACTTTGTCGGGATCTACTTCGATACCTTTCTGACTGACAATAAAACCCAGAAGCTTCCCGGATCTGACACCGAAGGTACATTTATTAGGATTCAGTCGGAGTTTGTACTTTCTCAAACGCTGAAACATCTTCAACAAATACTCAACATGCTCTTCTTCAGTCCCCGACTTGACAATCATATCATCTACATAGACTTCAATCTCTTTGTGTATCATATCGTGGAAGATCTTGGTCATACCTCTCTGGTAGGTGGCACCAGCATTGATCAAACCAAACGGCATCACTATGTAGCAGAAGGCGCCCCAAGGCGTGATGAAAGACGTCTTTTCTCTATCTTCGGGAGCCATCTTGATCTGGTTATATCTGGAGAAACCATCCATGAAGGAGAACACTTTGCACTTAGCGGTATTATCAACCAATACATCAATGTGAGGTAAAGGGAAATTATCCTTCGGGCTGGCTTTGTTCAAATCTCGGTAGTCGACACACATTCTGACCTTGCCATCTTTCTTCGGAACAGGTACTATGTTGGCTAACCATTGAGGATATTCAGAGGTGATTAGAAAACCAGCGTCAATCTGCTTTCGTACTTCTTCTTTGATCTTGAGAGCCATATCAGGATGAGATCTTCTCAATTTCTGTTTAACTGGAGGGCATTCGGGCTTCAGAGGTAGTCGATGTTCTACTACTTCCGTATCTAACCCTGGCATATCCTTGTATGACCATGCAAATATGTCGGCATACTCCCTGAGAAGCTCAATTATTCTTTCTTTAACTGTTGCATCCAACAATGCCCCGATCTTGATCTCTTTCATGTCTTCCTCAGTACCCAGGTTTACAATCTCGATTTCTTCCTGATGAGGCTGAATAGCCTTTCTTTCTTGTTCTAACATCCATCTGATCTCATCAGGAATCTCTTCCTCCTCTTCTACCATAGCCTCGTAAACAGGGACTTCAAAGTTGGGAGGGAGCATAGGGTTGCCATGTTCAACGGGCTCATTTATGTTTAGTCTGCACATGATTTATGATTGATTTTAATGAGTAAATGCAGACTTTTGAATTTGATTTTTTTTTTTTTTAAAAAAGAAGAAAACAAAATAAAAAAAAACAAGATTTTTTTTGGTTTTATGTGTTACCATTTTTCCAGAAAATGCGAAATAAAATAAAGTAACGGTCGTGATAGAAACGACGATTTTTATTTATAACAAAAGTATTTGAAGCAAAGCCCTACATGATTTCACTTTCGTCTGAGGCAGGACGAAAGGAATTTTAAGAAAAACAAAAACAAGACAAACACATTACTTAGAATAAGGCATCACAGAAGGGACGTCCACTGCGATCCAGTTGCAACAAGTTCCTACGGGCGTCACAAAGACAGGTGTTGCTTCTTCGGGCTGATCCTCGAGCAGTGCATTAATCTCTGATGGAGCATGAATGAATCCTGCACTATGAAAAGTACCTCTAGTAGGGTTGAATACCCCAGGCTTACTGTTGGGAAAACCTATTCCTTCTTTGCGTTTGTTCTCAGTTAGCTCCACTAACTGACCCCAGCCTTCAGTCTTACCTTCTTGTATTACTCTCTTGGCATCCTTCAGAGAAGCCATACAAGTCTCAACCTTCTCCACATTCTCTTCGGAAGAGAGTCCTTGAAATGATGATCCATCTGTACTGTTACCACCAATAAAGGAGAATGATGACAAATGGCTAACCAACAATGCTACCTCACCGTTCACGGTTATGAGTTTCCCTTGACTGACAAACTTCAGCTTCTGATGAAGTGTGGACGTTACTGCCCCCGCGTTATGGATCCAAGGCCTGCCGAGTAGGCAACTGAAAGAGGCCTGTATTTCCATAATTTGGAAATTAATCTTGAATTCATGTGGGCCCACCGAGATAGGTAATTCTATTTCCCCATACACAGACCTTCTAGTCCCATCAAATGCCCTCACCGTTACTGTGCTGGGTTTCAAGAGAGCCTTCGAACATGACAGCTGATCCAGGGTAGATTTTGGCATTACATTGAGAGCAGACCCAGTGTCTATTAGAACATTCGATAGAGAGTCCGATTTGCAAAGGACAGAGATAAGTAACGCCAAGTTGTGGTTTCTTCCCTCCGGTGGGAGGTCTTCATCGCTGAAACTTAAGTTGTTGCAGGCAGTCACATTTCCTACAATACTTCCAAACTGACTTAACGTTACGTCATCGTCCACATAAGCCTGGTCCAAGACTTTCATTAGAGTCTCTCTGTGGGCGTCAGAGCTTGATAATAGAGACATGATGGAGATTTTTTGCCGGAGTTTGCAACAGTTGATCCACAATCTTGTATTCGCTTCTCTTGATCATTTTCAAGATTTCATCGTTATCCTCATAGGTGGTTCCACTAGACTGTCCCATGGTTTTGCCTTTACCCACATTCTGCTCCTTCATTGGTTCTTCTACCGGAGCACCAGCTTCCTTCTGAACCACAGAAGGGATAATACGTCCACTTCTAAGAATTTGACTACTTTCGGCGATATTATCCACAGGGATTGGCAGATCCAGTGGTATCTTCTTTCCATCTTCTATGATTGCATACTCATAGTTGTATGGGATGGTCCTTTGAGAAGTGTACGGTATCTGTTCTGGAGAGCAAATTACCAGAGGAGTGCTGGTTGGCTTTGCCTGGCTGAGCATTATCACTAGTGGTTCCCGGGTTCTGAATACGGGTGTGATGACACAAACATCTTTATCCTTGTTTTTCCTGGTGACAATTAGCTCTTTTCTGTCTAGCAAACCCTGCACGTCATTCTGGACTTGTATGCAGCCACGAGGATTTACAGAACATATGTCACATGCTTCATGATCATGGTTGAAAAGAATCATCTCACACATCTTTATGTGTATCGGGACTAATGGAGTCTTGATATCACGAGAATTGAGGACTGGGCTGTCTTTTTGATATATTTGGATCATGTTAATAGCAGGCCCATGCGGTGGTAAAGGGTTGTTTTGGGCAATAGGGTCAGGGTTCGTGAAAGATAAATCCTTGTTTTGGATCAGTTTCTGAACTGCATCCTTGAGAGCGTAACATTGCTCCACATCGTGGCCTTGTGCTCCTTGATGGAAATCACATGTGAGCTCAGGGCGGTACCAACGAGGTAAGGGATTTGGTACCTGGGGGCGAGGCTTAGTTTGTACAAGGTTTCTCGCAAGCAAAGAGGGCAGCAAGACTTTGTACAACATAGGTATGGGAGGAAAATTGTTTCTAGGAGGGCGAGCTTGTTGTGGAGCTTGGAAATGATGTTGTTGTTGAGGATTATGTGGTTGAGGGTGATATGGGTGTTGGTAGTGTTGTTGAGGATTATGTGGTGGAGGGTAATTGGGCTGGTATAATGGAGGATAATATGGTTGAGGTCCTTGAGGCCTTTGTGGTTGGTGATTTGGTTGTTGATTTGTATTTGTGGAAAATGGTCGTGCTCTTTCGTTAGCCAACATACCGACTTCCTGTTCTTTCTTCCTTGGAAAGTTGCTTCCATATTTCTTTGTACCGCTAGTAGACGCACCGTCTTTCACTATTCGTCCTTCTCGGACACCTTCTTCGACATTTATACCTACGCGGACCACATCCGCGAAGCTCCTGGATGCACACCCTACCAACTTTTCATAGTAGAAAGGATTTAGGGTTCTCAAGAACAACTTGGTCATCTCACTTTCTTCCACCCGTGGGCTAACTTGGGCTGCAATGTTCCTCCATCGATGAGCATACCCCTTAAATGTCTCTCTATCCCCTTGAGTTTCAGCCTGGAGGTCGCCTCGATCGGGCGCCATGTCTACATTATAGTCATATTGTTGCACAAAGGCATCACACAAGTCCTGGAATTTTTGGATGCTTGCCTTATCCAGATTCGTGTACCATTTCGAAGCCGGGTAAGCCAAACTTTCTTGGAAAACGTAAATGAGGACCTTATCGTCTTTAGCAAACTCAGACATCTTCCTTACGTACATCGTCAGGTGATCATTAGGGCAGGAGTCTCCTTTATACTTTTCAAAGTCAGGTACCTTGAATTTGTGGGGTATCCGGACATCCGGTACCAAACAGAGGTCATAAGCAGATTTCCCGTAAGCTTCTTTTCCCTTTAGAGCTCTCATTTCCCGATGCATTTCTTCATACTTTTCTTGTAGATCGTCGACTCTGTCAGGCGCCCCTACACTTCCGAAATGGAAGATGGGTTCTTCTTCTTGTGGTGTAGCATGAACAACAGGCGCTGAGTAGGTCACAGCAGCTGGAGGAAACATCGGGACTTGCCGAGGAACATGAATTGCATGTTGAAAAGTAGGCATTTGTGCTTCACAGGCAATGGGGCGGAGTATCTCGCCGGCAGTCAAAGGTTGAAACCATGGCGTGGACCGTTGTGGAGCTGAGTATGTCGGAGTGTCGGCACAAAAAGTCCATTCAGGGCCAGCAGAGGTAGTAGCTTCAGCGTGCACTCTGATAGGAGAGGGAGGTGGGGGTGGAGCTTGTGCCACTGCCAAAACCTTTACCAGAACGGTTAACTCTTCCATCTTCGTTTTCATGTCTGCCAACTCATCCAATTTGGTGTTTAGAGCTGCTACCTCATCACGAAGTGTCGCATTATCTAGCTCGATGCGTTCCATTTTTCTCTTAAAGTTTGCCCGAGTGCCGTATACAATAGTTGACCGGTAGCGAGTGCGTCGGGCCACAGTTGAGACGACTTAAATTCTGATGAAGAAGAAAATTTAGTGAGACTTGAGTTCGGAAATTATGAAATGCAGGATGATGCATGATATGTTTATGCAAAAATGGATATGATTTTTCACTTATCGAAGGACTTATAAAAGCAAAATTGTAAACAAAACAACCCAACCATTGATAATAAATAAAGTGTTTACAAGATAATTCCCTTTCTAACAACTAAGCCAAGGGATAGACTTACAGACATAACACATTACAAGATAATTCCCTGGCTAACAACTAAGCCGAGGGATGGACTTATTATAAAAATGAAATGTAAGACATAAGGCAGCAACCAACTCGGGAGGAAGTTTCGATCCTCTATGGAGACGGATACGAACATGTGTTGGCAAAGAAAGCACTCCGCTTCTTCTTCTGTCCTGGAATCTGGCCAATTATGGCCTCCTTCTCTTCGTTCAATCTAACAATTTCCTTCTTCAACTCGCTGATAACCCGATCCTTCCGTTCAAGTAGGCCCATTACACATTCGTTCTCGCGTACTGCTTCTTTATACTCTTCTGTCACTCTTGTATTCTCTTCCATCAACTCAGCTATCTTTTTCTGATATTCCTTCTCAGTCTCAAAGGTCATAGGCATGGGTGGTGCTGGAGTAATTGTAGACAAGAACCTGGTGAGCTTATACGGCATTCCAAAGTCAATGGATCGATCAATAACCCACTGCGTATAGTCTGCATGGACGGCCCCCGTCCGCTTTCCTAACTGGCCTCTATCTCTCCTCCGGATGGCGTGCCAAGCTCGTGCAATTTGACGCCTCATTCCCGCAGCGTCACTCTCATTGTGGTAGTATATGTTATCTAGATGAACGTTGAGAGGCTTTCCTTCCATGGGGAGCCTAAACTGGCGTCTAGCAAGAACCGGATTATAACTGATTCCTCCATACATGCCGATGAGCGGTACATTGTTGAATATCCCGCAACTATCAATGATGGTTCCCTTGTCGTAAGCTGGTTCATACCACACCACCTCATTCGGAGTAAGGGGCATGAGTCT
The DNA here is from genome assembly GCF_051527215.1 of Medicago sativa. Lineage (NCBI taxonomy): Eukaryota > Viridiplantae > Streptophyta > Magnoliopsida > Fabales > Fabaceae > Medicago > Medicago sativa. The sequence continues at coordinate 26,761,734 of NC_140756.1, read as the reverse complement.
ATCTGACCAACGGAGACCATCTGGATTGGTGGTGAAACGAGGAGTTCTGGGTAAGTGAGAGGTAATCCATCTATAGAGCAACGGTGCGCAACACTTGATAAGTCCACGACCCGCCAGGGTACGCTCATGGATGGAGTGATAGGTATCGGCTAACAAAGTGGGAGCAGGGTTTTTTGAAAGGAATATTCGGATGGCATGGATGTCGACAAAGTTGTCAAGGTTGGGAAAAAGCACTAGGCCATAAATGAGTAAGGCAAGGATGGCATCAAAGGCGTCAGCACTGGACATTCTGTAGAAATAGTCGGCTTTTTCGTACAGGAACTTGGTAGGGAAACCTAAGAGTTTGCTATTAGTGGTAATGTGGTCTCTTACTTCGGTAGTTGGTAAATGGAGAGCTTCGGCGATGGTTGAGAACTTAGGAGGATTTTCAAGACCGCTGAAAGGTACTTGATTAAGCACTGGTCGATCAATCCAAAAAGCATATTCTTCCAAAGTGGGAACCAATTGAAACTCTGGGAAACCGAAGCAATGATACTCTGGGTCATAGAACTGAACAAAAGTCCCAAGGAGTCCTTCGTCGACCTTCATCCGGACAATACCAAGCAGATTCCCATGGTCCTGATGGAAGCGGTCTGAGCATTTCACCTTATTCCTTAGATCCCTTAACCTTACAAGATCCAGATTCCTGAAGCTATACTGCTTAAGCTTCCTTGTCTTAAAAGCCATATCTACGATGTTTACAATAAAACTAATATAAATCCTTCAATATTTTAATGAATGGTAAAAGTTTTCATGAATGAATGCATGGATGTATGATCATGCAAGGAAATATGAGGAGGTTTAAGATATACAATGTTGGAGCTTTAGGGATAACAACGCCACTTGGTAAGGGCTAAGATTTTTATTTGCACATGTAACAAAGGTTCTACCAAGGTCCCCAAAGTTTTCAACCACGTCCGAACATTTGTTAGGTGACGAGAGTACTCTCGTTCCAACAATATTCATCGGTTAGTCTCGTTTGGGTGTAGTATCGCGTGACGACCAATACGAGAGTACTCTCGACTAGCCACCGTACTACGTCCTAAAAAGCCAAGATGGGTTAAAGGTGACTAATGGTTCTCAACTTCGACGGTCACTTGAAAGTAACATGCCATACGCGAGTACTCACGTCGACAAACGTATACCTCCAAGATACCTCCATTGAGTGGGTTATCACATGTACCAATACCGAAGAGTACTCTTGGTATGGATACTATGATTATACCCGATCCTATCTTAAGTTCCCTCAAGCCCGGGTATAGAGCTTATCTCACCACTCACGTTTAAGAAAGGAGGAAGGAGAAAGAAGAACAAATATATACGTAATTTCCATCTTTTATTAAAACTTTTTTTTAAAATTTTATTATTATTTTTTTTTTTTTTTTTTTTGCAAGTTTATAACACAAATTTTAAATAATGTCAAGTTAGGCTCAACCCTCTTACTTTTACTCCCCAGTGAAGTCGCCATTTCTGTCGCGTCATTTTTCGGACGGTCGAAGACCCGCTTTTGATTTCACGACTGAACTTTTAATTCTTTTCAAAAGAAAGTGGAAAAAGGTTCAAATACCACGTTTTTAAGGGATTAAGGGTTCGGGGGTTGTTTATATTTAGGGAAGGTGTTAGGCACCCTAAATATTCGTAGTACTCTACGAGAACCTCTTGATTTTACTTAAATTTTGTGCTATAAACTTGCTTGCTTTTTAAAAAAAAGTTTGAAATGATAAAGAAAAATAGAGACCTAATTATCTACATTTTTTATTGATTTGGAAGGAAACATATCCTCTGCCTACGTACCCGTGAAGGATCAAAACCTCGTAGTTCGGGGTAGAAATTGACGTTTGATTTGTTTTTGTGTTTTTTATTGGTTTTGAAAAAAGGTTTGAAATAAAAAGCCAAATGGCAAGTGAGAATTGGTTTGTGTTTTTTATATTGAAAGATAATAGACTCAAAGTAGGATTAAAGTTGATTTGAAATTTGATTAAAGAAAATAAAAATGAACGATCACTTGATTGAAAAATCAAGGTTTGCTATGAAAATATTTTTTGTGGTTTTTGTATGTTTGCATGTTTTTGTTGTTTTGAATAATGATATGAAAATTATATAAGCAGAATGAGAAAAATAATGTTAAGCTGAAATATAAGGATATTTTAAACATGGACCAGAATACTCTGGAGAATGATTATATAAGCCGAAATATAATATTAACAGTTTATTTAGGACCAGAGCACTCTGGATTAATTTAGTTAAACAAGGACCAGATCGTTCTGGAGAATAATTAAATTAAACAAAATATAATATTAACAGTTAATTAGGACCAGAGCACTCTGGATTAATTTTATTAACAAGGACCAGATTGTTCTGGAGAATAATTAAATTAAACAAAAATATAATATTAACAGTTAATTAGGACCAGAGCACTCTGGATTAATTTAATTAACAAGTACCAGATTGTTCTGGAGAATAATTAAATTAAACAAAAATATAATATTAACAGTTAATTAGGACCAGAGCACTCTGGATCGAGGTGTGTGTTTTAGTATAAAATAAATGGAAAGATATAAATAAATATATATATAGAGAGAGAGAGAGGGGGGGAGGGAGAGAGAGAGAGAGAAGCACGAAAGGAGAAAAAAAAAAAAAAAGGAAAGAAAAAGGAGGATGATATACCTCTGTATGGAGAGTAGAAGGAAGGAAAAAAAAAGAAAAAAAACAAGGATTGTTTTGTTCGATTTTTTAGTTTGTTTTGGTAATGATGGTGTGTTGTTTTTTTTGTTTGATTTTTGTTTGTTTGTTGATGATGGTAAAAAAGAAAAAAAGGCTTTGTTGAGAAGTTTGTTTGTTGTTGTGGTTGAAGAGCTTGATGAATATTTCTTTGAGTATTCACGTGAGAGAAAGAATAAAATTCTTGTGTGTCAACTCCTCCCCTTTTGCCTTGCTATGTGCTTGTATTTATAGAAGCTTATGTCTTGAAGCTTCACAGACAAAAACAGCTGTGTTATCCTTGCTAAAAAACAGCCCATGTGCTTATGTCTTTGTTGGTTGGTGCACAAGAATGAGAAAAATGTGAATTTTGTTCATGCAGAACGTTCTCCAGAACGTTCTGGAACTTCCAATTTGCAAAGAGAAAAGCTTGACACGTGAATGCAAGCTGTAGAAGTTTGGAGGCCACTTGTTTACAGCTGTTTGGCACTTCTTTGAAAGCTACAAGTGCTGTCCTTTGTTGCTTGGTGCACAAGTGTTGCAAAAAATGTGTTATTCCAAGTGAAGAATGTTCTGAAGAACATTCTCTGCTTTCTAGCCTTTTGAGACAGCCCATGTGAGGTTGTAATACAGCTGTGTATGAGTTGTAATTGGATGTGATGGAATGACATCATTCTTATCCATATTTGTAGTTTCACCAGAATGTTCTCAAGAACATTCTTTTAGTTCCATGCACTTTTGAAGCAAAACGTGTGGTGTTGTGCAGCTGTGATCTTAGTAGCATACTTGATGGGACATAATGAGGTCACTTCATTTTACTTGTAGTACGACCAGAACGTTCTGGAGAATGTTCTGGTAGACCATTCTTGATTTCATCTCATGCCCCTCTGCCGAATTTTTCAACTGAACACGCTGAGACTGGCTGGGGTTAAATGACACGTGTCGGTGTATGAATGCATGATTATTGGTCAAAATTTAGGGTATGACACTTCTAATGTGTGTTTCCATATGAGTAGCTCATCAGCCTAGGACCCACCAATCTTTCTCACAAAAGTTCCTTAAATCATGGATTTAGTTCAACATATCAAATAATACGAAAACACGTCCTACAATAGAATGGAGGTAGAGATAATAGGGAAATTTTTTTAGTTTTCTTATAAGCAAATTTTTTATAATGAGAGACAATGTTTTAGTATTAAGCAAGGAAGAGACACATGTTCTGAATCCAAATGAAATTGCACCATGAATCACTTTACTCCCAAATTCATTTTGCAATAGGAAACTTCTCATCAATTAGATCTAACATGACATGTTTTTGTTGAGAATATATATATACAACCACTAATTAAAGGCATGTCTAATGCTTTTTAGTCAAAGACCTGAAACGTCTGTGTAATATTTTTAAGAAATTTTTTAGGTGATATTTGTAGGAAAAATAACATAAGGTAACAAGTTATATTGTATGTGCTAATTACCTCCATAGTTTTTTGTGAAGGAATTACCTCCATAGCTTTTATTATCTTTTTAGAACTTGTTCAAATTATGTGTCAATTTTCATCAAACCAAATGCAGAGGCACACTTTTCATCCATTAGAAATACAACCACATGATAATATTTCTCAAAAACTAAAAAATTCATTTAAGAGAGAAAGTTGGGAAAAGGCTGCATAAATGAACCAGATCAGGTGACACCTCAAACCAAAAAAATAGGAAAGTACACTATTGCATTTGAAACCCAAAGAAGATATTGTTGGTCATGAAAAAATGCCAACACAAAATAAGAAATCCAGACAGGAATTTGGAGACGTGGAAGTTACCGAGCCTTATTTTATTACATCATATATGCCTGAATTGTAGCCAATACAATGGAAAATATAATACAATTTAATTTTATGCAATTGAAATGATCTAAAATTATATTAGGAACATAATGAGTGTTGCAATAATGGAACCTCTATAATTGAAACATTGCCTTCACCGCAAATAGGTCGGTGAATCTGCTCCACACTGGAACAAAGAGCTACCTCAAAGGCATCATATGCACTGCAGATTTGTATGAACCTTTCTAATTAACATGTCTTCTTTTGCCATCTGCAAGTGGCACGATCGTTTGGCCTCCGAGCTAAACTAAGAGTTCAGCTGCAGGAGACAAAGCTGCTTGTATATGTTGAGTGTGAAACGGTGATGAAATCAAACCGATAGGATATATGTTGTTTGCTTATCTTATGATGATACGAATTATCAACAAAGACGATGGAGGAATCAATGCTTGTATATGTTGAGTGTGAAACGGTGATGAAATCAAACCGATAGGATATATGTTGTTTGCTTATCTTATGATGATACGAATTATCAACAAAGATGATGGAGGAATCAATTAAATTGAGGGATAGTGTTATCTACCTGTAACGGTTGAGTTTGGGTGGTGTGTATGCAGAATTGTGAGTGACATACAAAAGGAATAGAAAGATCATGGATTTTACATTTCTAAGGGTGACAACTAAAATTTTATACGACATACAACAAATTGAATTAGGTGGCTATCAAAGTGATGATGTGACATACAGTATACAGATAAAATAACGTAACACCATTGGACAAAATTTATTAGGAAAATTGTTAGGTATCCGGTGGTATTGATAGGGTAACTGCTGATGCAGTCAGTTATTTTAATATATAGTTATTTAGGAGCAGTTAGCATTTTGTATAATATGCAGTATTTGTGTTGATTAGAAGCAGTTAGGCAGTTTATGCAGTAATTTGTATTGATTAGGAGCGGTTACAGGCAGTTTATGCCCTTAGTTTGTATAAATAAGGCCATTTGGCCACAACAGTAGAAAAAATTCAAAATAATTCAATTAGGAACCTTATTGGTTTTGGGCAGAGAGAGAAATGTATCTTCTCTGAGGAGCTTTTGCTCTGGGATTACAGAGGGATAATCTTCTGTAATATTTTCTTTTCAATCAATAATACTATTCCTTTTGTTTCTCTTTAATTCGGGTTCCTATCAAAAATTAGTTTTGGAACCTACGTTATTAATAGATTGGAAGAATATAATATACAGTTTAAATAAGATTTATTGGCTTAGACATAGATTGAATAACGGTAGAAGAGGATATGAAAAGGCGCTACACATGAATAACATTAAGAATATGAGAGTAAAACCAATGAAACATAGAGTGCCACATGGGAAAAATGAATGACTTGGAACAAATAGTATTACTTGGATTAAAAAAATGATGAGATGTCTGCAAAATAGTTTGAGGGTGTGATTTAATAAATAGCTTATTTGTCTTAGGAAGATTGTCAGCAAAATAGTTTGAGGGTGTGATTTAATAAATAGCTTATTTGTCTTAGGAAATAAATTATTTTTTTTGTTTTAGTCCGTATAAATTTTTTTAATTTAGTTCCTAAAACCATATAACTCTGATTCACAAAGCGCAACTTCAATGTACTTTTCTACTTGCTCAACTTTTCCTTTCCAATTTAACGATGCTAATAGAAATAGCAATGATGTTTGCAGGGAGAGTAAGCATTGTCATATCATAATATATCTAATGATATATTTATTTGCAATTTTTACAGAAGTTTTTTGAGGGCATGGACGAAATCATTCTTTCAGAACATCATGATTTACAAGAAGACTGGAATCGTGCTGATGTTCATCTGAAAAGAAGTTGGTTTTACAGTTTGAAAACTTTGAAGTTGGAATACTGTGAAAATATATCATGTGCAATTCCATACAATATTCTTCTTTGCTTAAAGAGCTTAAAAGATTTGAAAGTACAGAATTGTAACAAAGTAGAGATGATTTTTGGAAAGAAATTAGATGAAGGCACCGAGGCAGTTTCATCCCAACTGAAGAATTTGACTTTAGAAGGGCTATCAAAGATGAAGCATGTGTGGGAGAAGAATTATCAAGGGAATTGCAGATTTCAAAATCTACAACAAGTTTCTGTTGGTAATTGTGAAAGCCTGCAAACACTATTTCCGGTGGCTCTAGCCAGAACTCTTAAAAAGCTTGAGAAACTTGAAATAGATGATTGTCAGAATTTGCTTGAAATTATTGGAAGGGAAGACGTAGCTGCAGGGGTAACAGAAAGTTTTGAGTTTCCTTGTCTAACCTCACTGAATCTCTATGACTTGCCAAAACTTGCTTACTTTTACCCATTAATGTTCACTGTGAAATGGGAATTACATGAATTATCGGTGTTGATTTGTCCTAAGTTTGAGCTATTTCAAAGTGACTGTTTGGAGGGTGCAGGTGAATGTAGCAGTACTTCAATCAGTAGACAACCCCTTTTCTTGGATCTCAAGGTAACAAACGTAGAATATTTAATCTCCAACTTTTTTTTGTGGTTTTCCTTCCATCTTCTAATTCAGATCCCCTTTTTCTGGTTTTATTTTCCTTTATTAGGCCATTTCTTCTACTCTGGAGGAGTTAGATGTTCATGGGAAACATTCATCAGAGTTAAGATCAAAGTTGCGACAACATTCGGGAGATATCGAATTTTCATTTTTAAAAGAAATTCGCATGATCTTTGATATGGATGATAATGAGAATTTCGCTTTTCCCTTTGATATCCTTGTGAAGGCCCCTAAATTACAAGGCATGAGCATAGAATTGTGCAGTAACCCCAGGATATTCCAGCAGGCTCATAACAGTGAACAAGAGATTCTTGGAAAGTTGAAAACGTTGACACTTTACGATTTATCTAATCTCCAATGTATTGTTTTAGAGGAGCCATTGCTAAACACAGTCTATGGAAAGCTCCACGAGTTAAATGTTTTCGATTGTCCTGATTTGACAAAATTATTCCGATCTCCTTCTGCAGTATCTTTCTCATGGCTAAAACAATTGTATGTTGAAAATTGTCGTGGTTTGGAGTATTTATTCACATCTTCAATGGCAATAAACTTAAAGCATCTGGAGAAGATCACAGTCAAGGAATGTAAATCAATTACAAAAATAGTGGAGAAGGAGCAAGAAGGAACAACTTCCCAAGGGATCAAATTTGAGCAGCTATACTGGATAGACTTAGATTCCTTATCAAACCTTGAATGTTTTTATTCGGGCAATGACACTTTGCAGTTACCATCTCTGGTTCAAGTGAAAATATGGCAGTGCCCCCAGATGGAAGCTTTCTCTGGAGGAGAGATAATTGCTAATTCTTTTAGAGGAATTCAAACTTCGATTGACTCACATGATGAATTGGTCTTCCACAATGATGTTAAGGACTCGGTAAAAAGGGTTTTCCTACTGCAGGTAAGAACTTCAACCCAATCAATAGATTATGGAATTCAACTTTTGCATGAATTTAATGTCTTCATATGGACTTGATAGATTAAGGCAGTGAGTATCAATAGTATAATACTTTTCCTAACAATCATGAGTCTAATATTCTGTTAATCTGTTAGTAACTTTTACTATATTATGGTAACATATGTTTCTATCATTATTGTTATTTATTAAGTTATCTTGAAAGACATGTAGCCAATTATAATATTTTTTTCTCTCTCAAATAGTAGTTTGTCATTTTTGTACAATTCGGGATAGAAATACATCACAACAAGTCAATTCATATCTTAAATAAATCTGACCTGTTCTTAAATATAAGGTTAAATCTTGATATCGACGTATTTTAAGTCATGCAGCTTTGTATTTAATCAGGTACGTGCCTACATCTAGATAATCTAACAGGTGTATTTTGTTTTTATTTAGCCAAGTAGGCTCGAATTGTTAAATAGGTTTTTTTTGGTGGTGGCCGGGGTTCAAACCCCGAACCTTGCATATTTTATGCATTGTCCCACCCCAAAACACTAAGGTGCAAGTTAGCAAACTACACCCACTTGTTTTTTTACTAAAAAAACCAACACTATCCTTTACCAACTACTCAAATATGGGGTATTAATGTAATTTAATATATGTAGATTTAATTTTCGAATTTATATGTCCTGCATTTTTTATCTTCTTCCCAGCAATGTTTGTCTCCTTTTTTTTTCTTCTTTCTTATTCTAGAACAAATTGTGCATATATGCTTCCCGTGATAATTATGAAAGAAAGAGCTTGAACATCAATAACATAGGAATGTGATGATTTAGAAAATCCATTAAATCATTCACAGTAAAGCATTCTAAAACATTATTCAATTTATATAGATATAAATATGAACATTAAAAAAAAATTGCTAACGTAAGTCACGAAAAGGTAACAGTGAGGATTGGGGAGATGATGCAAAGAAGGAGATAAATTTTTTAAATAAAATAGAATAGCCAAATTACAATAATACCCATTCACATAAGTAATATTTTTAAGGGTTAAATAATGTTTTCCCCCTGCCATTTGGTTGAGTTTTGAACGTCCCCCCCCCCCCCCCCCCAACTATTTTTTTTTTTTTTGAAATCCCCCCTTGCCATTTAAAGATTCCATCAAAAACAACCTTGTTCCCATCTGACTGTACAACTTTACTGACGTGGCACGCAGACTGGGCAATTTTTTTTTCTTTAAAAAAAAAATTCCATCTCACATTTTTTTAAAGAAAAAAACTGAAAAGGTTTAAATAATGTTTTCCTCCCTCCCATTTGCACGAGTTTTGAAAAACCCCCCCTTAAAAAAATAAAAATAGATCCCTTAATGTGCATAATTCATTTCATAAGCAAAAGTACATTAAGGACAGTAGTCATTTCAAAATAAAAAATCACTTAATGTACATAATTCATTACATAATTCAAAAAGCACATAATGTGCATAATTCATTACAAAATTCAAAAATCAAATAATGTGCATTTCATAGTCAAAAAGCACTTAATGTGCATAATTCAAAAAGCACTTAATGTGCATAATTCAGTACATAATTCAAAAGCAAGAAAATCAGTTTGGAGGAGCTCTCATAGCATTATGTTCTGTGTCAAAGTGCCTTCTTCAGATTCTTCAATGATCATAGGTTGATCAGGAGTTGACCCAAGTCTTGTAATTGCTCCAGTCTTCAGCTTCCTTAACCTATCACCACTCCTCTTCTTGTTAGATGACATTTTTTTCTTGGGATGTTTCATTTTCTTCACTTCAGGATTGTTAGATGCAGTAGGAAATTTGTTTACATTCTCAAACATATTCTCAGTTATTGTTGAAAACACAGTCTGGCAAATCATCAAAAACATCTGGTTGTGAAAGATCTGGTCGTGGCACACTTGCAGTGACTGGTTCAATCATACCTGGATAGACATTCTGACTTACACTTGCATTGAACGCACTAACAAATTCAACATTTACAGACTGACTTGTTGCATTGACTGCACTAACAGAATCGACATTGACAGTTTCACTTGTTGCACTACCAGTTTCAACATTGACAGTTTCACCTGCTGCTCTAACAGTTTCAAAATTGGAAGATTCAGTTGTATTTTGCTTTTTTTCCTAGGAGCTTTCCTCTGCACATTATAATGAAACATATAAAGTTACACTTACAATTAAATACATATGAAGTTACATATACATTATGATTCAAAACACAAATTACCTTTCTTTTAAGTGCATCTGGATTTTGAGTCGTACTCTTGCATCTCCTTGCGTTATGTCCAAACTTATCACACTTTGTACGCCTATAGTTCACCCCAGGTCTCCTCATTCTTGAGCCATTCTCATCAAACTCCCTGATTCTAAGTTTCCTTGGCCTTCCAGGTCCATTCTTATAAAGAGGTAGCTTATCTGCCTCCACAGTTGGCCACATATCCATGCCATTTATAGCACTAACTGAGAAACTGTAACATACCGCATATGCATTCCTAGAGTAGCAACTATGAACATACTCTTCAGGTTTTGCTTCCTATAACCTAAGGCTGCAACAGCATGTTTACAAGGTATTCCAACTAATTCCCAAAAGTTAGAAGTACATGTTCTCTTTTCAATATCAACAATAAATTGTTGTCCATTATAAACTTGAAATTCCTCAGCTATAGACCAAGCTGGAATCCATTGACCACTCATGAATACCTCATTGACCAACTCTGTTAGACCCATCAACTGCAATACATCTCTCATCTTCACTATCATTAAACCTAATACCTTCAGCCTCATCATCATCAAACCCCCTTCAATCTCATCATGGTCTGATCCTTCCCCACTTCCATATTTTTCAAAGTCAATACAATTAGGTTCAGTTACTTTCACACGACTGTCATGGACATTATGTTCAATATAAAGATGTCCATCAACCTTATTTGAAGCATCAACCATAGCAACATCACCTCTATAAACTTGAACAAATTCATCATCTATCCCATCAATTTTCATCCAAATCCTATAATGTTTATCATCATAGCCCCAACTATTCACTGTAGTAACTATTTTAGACAACCCCCATGTTTTAGATTCAACCCCAGAAACAACAGTTTGGACACCACCTCTATAAAACAAGACATCCTCCTTAACAAATTCACCTCCATGGTGAAAGACAACATCAAACAAACTCATTTTCTGTCAAAATAAATAAACAACATATAAGCAAACTCAGCCTATCAATGCGTGACACGTGTCTATATTTGACATCACATAAGCACACTCAACCTATCAATGTGTGACACGTGTCTACATTTGACACCACACATTCAACAATAAAATAACACATTTACAAATGTTAATAAAAAACCAGCCATCAAAATCAGATATAAGATTCTAAAGTCAAGTTTTACCCAACACAATAGCATTCAACTTTTCAGGATAAGCCATAAAAAACACAAATTTTGAGTCAATACATTTCACAACTTTATGCAATCGCTCACACCACTCACATCCATTGCACATATGCAAAATAGAAAGTAACAGCCTTTCTATGAATCTTTGAATGACAAGGGGGTATTTAAAAAATAATAATTTTACAGGGGGTTTTTCAAAATTCGCCTAAATGACAGGGGGAAACATTATTTAACCCTATTTTTAAAGAGATAATGGGTTTTTAGTAAAAAAACAAGTGGGTGTAGCTTGCTAACTTGCACCTTAGCAGCCCCCTATATATATGGAAAATTCAATGGTACACCCAAAAATTTGAGTGTACCGGTACACCAAATCGTTATATTAATAATTAAATGAGTTGTTTTTTTAAGAAACAAATTATTTTCTATCATTGACAATTATAATAATTAAATTTTATTTACCAAAAGGTTCAACAAATTTACTTTTTTTGAATTTTTATTACTTATAATAAAGAATATTTTTTTGAACAATTATAATAAAGAATACTCCCTCCGTCCCGGTATATCTGAGCCAGTTTGGTTTTTCACACAGATTAAGAAAAATGTATAAATAAAGGGGAAAGTGGAATATATTGTATTGGGAATGATGAAAGTAGTATTAATTAGAGTTATATTGTATTGGCAATGATGAAAGTTGTATTGAAAATTGAAATGGCTCAGTTATTTTGGAACACTTTTTTTTAGAAAATGGGTCAGATATTCCGGGACGGAGGGAGTATTAATTATTTTTTATGAGAAAATGTTAAAAATTTAATATGATCTTATAAATAATGAAATGATGTTTTTTCTTATGAAATGATGTTTTCTAAAATATAAATATTGGCAAATAGCTTTTTATTTCATAAAACGATTGTTAATTTATAAATTTATGGAGAAGAGTACCGGTAGACTATAAATTCGAAATATTATTAAAAAAAAAGTCATATAAAAGTGTTAATTCACTATTATTATTTACTTAAATAGACTAGATGTGCGGTTTAAACTCAAAGGTTAACCTATAGCTTTTACTTAATTGATTTAGTAAACAGGTTTACACAAAATTAGACAAATGAGGGTCAGATCATAAGCCTCAACTGACCACCTAACCTATTCTGTCTCTATGTGCAACGGACCTGTCTTTAAATGTAATAAAATAGCTGTTATTTGCAACCAAGTTCCTACTTCTATCCATTTTATTTTAATAACATTTGATGATAAACTTATTTTGAATATTTACAGATGCTGTCTAGACGTATGGACAAGGAGAGTTTTTCAAAACATCGTGAGATACAAGAAGCCTGGCGTGATGGACTTGGTCTGAAAAACAATTTGTTTTACTGTTTGAAGATTTTGCATCTGGACAACTGTGACTTCGAACAATATGCAATTCCATCTAATGTTCTTCCTTGTTTAAAAAACTTGAATGACCTGGAAATAAGGAATTGCAACAAAATAAAAGTAATTTTTGATATGAATGACAATGATACTATTGAAACAACATCCCAATTGAAGCATTTGTTTTTAGAAGGGCTACCCGAGCTAACATCTGTTTGGAAAAAGAATTGTCAAGGAATCCTGAGATTTCAAAATCTGCAACATGTCAATGTTGAGAGATGTCAACATATACAAACACTCTTTCCTGCAGATCTTGCCAGAAAACTTAAAATGCTTGAGAATCTTACCGTAGTCTCTTGTCAGGAATTGCAACAAATTGTTGGAAAGGAAGAAGACGCGGGAACAGATGTAATGAAAAAGCTTGTGTTCCCCAGTTTAACCACACTGTATCTTTTAAACTTACCAGAGCTCAAATACTTTTACTCTGAATTATTCATTGTGGAGTGCCCCAAGTTAAATCAGTTACATGTGTTGGGAGGCCTTAAGTTGGAGCTATTTCAAGGTGCAAATCCTGAGGATGAGGGTGAATGTAGTAGTACGTCCATCAATAGACCGCCCTTTTTCTCGGATCTTAAGGCACCCAATTTACGAGAAATAGGCATAGGATGGTGCAGTAGCCTTGATATGTCCCTCCCTCAATACCTCAAAATTAGTGAAATTTTGACACTGGAGAAAGTATCTGAGCTCAAGTTCATCGGGTCAGAGGACTCTTCATGGTTGAACAATGTTTGTGAGAAACTCTTCAAGCTGGATGTTCATGCTTGTCCTGATTTGACAACATTGCTACATTCTACATCCACAATATCTTTCTCCAATCTAAAAGAATTGCTCATAAGTGAATGTCCAAAATTGAATTATTTATTCACTTCCTCAGCAACAAAAAACTTAATGCACCTTGAGAAGATCACAGTTGTGAATTGTAGTTCAATGGAAAAAGTAATAGCAAAAGATAAGGATGAAGCTCCACAAGTGATCGAATTGAAGCAGCTATGCTGGATATCCCTAATTTCTTTATCAAGTCTGGAATGTTTTTATTCGGGCAATGACATTTTGCAGTTACCGTCTTTGGAAAAAGTGGAAATATCAGATTGCCTCAACATGCAAAAATTCGCTCAAGGATCGGTTCATGCGAAATATTTTGGAGGAAGTCAAGTTTCGTCCTGTTCGAATGATGATTTAGTGTTGCATAATCAAGATTATATCGCCAAAGTAGACCAGGAAATTCTTCTAAAACGGGTAAATACTTCATCCAAACCAATTGATCATGAATCTAACTTCTGTTTTAATATAATGTCTTCATGCAAGCATGACCAATTATACCTGTTGATTATGATGAATGAAAGAAATCACAAAAGAGGAACTCCACATTAAAAATACTTCAATATAATTGACAAAAGGAAAAATGTACGATATTTGAAACTCTAAATAGCATTTAAACAACAATAATTTCAATCCTAAATTGCGTATTAATAAGCTGTTTCGTGTCTTTTGTGTGCCCAGGGTCATTTAGTTTTCAGTGGTTCTCCTTTGTTGAAAGAGATATGGTTCAAGGCAGCAATGGTTCCAGACTGGTGTTTTTGCAATTTAGAATCTTTGGTTGTGGAAGGGTGTGAATTTTTATCTGATGTGATACTACCCTCTCATTTGCTTCCTTTCCTAAGGAACTTGAAATCATTGGAAGTGCGAAAATGTAATTCTGTTGAGGCAATATTTGTTTATACAAAGACTGGACCTGAAGGAAGTCTTAACCTTCCAAGTCTGGAAAAGCTTTGTGTGGAAAGCTGTGAAAAGTTAGTGGAAATTGTTGCCAAGGACAAAACAGCAACCAGAGAAGAAAATGAAGAAGTTATTATGGTTATTATGTTCCCAAGCGTAACCTTTTTGAAGTTATGGAATTTATGCAATCTGAGTTGCATATATCCAGAGAAGCACGTTTTAGAATGCAGTGAGTTAACAGAATTACATGTCGTGCATTGTCCCAAGCTGAATTTTTTCGCAGCAGAATTTCACAGTTCACACGAGTGTCAGGGTAATTCTCTTACAAATCAGCAAGCATTTGTCTCACTTGAAAAGGTACGATTGTTAAATTGTTTATACGAATGGGCTCGTGTTATAATTTTGCCTGATTAGAGTTTGCAAAGACTGACACCCCTCACCTTACAAGACTCTCTTGTTTAGTAAGGAATGGATGAGTTGGGCCCAATGAAAAAACCTAATATGTATTTATTAAGCTTTGTTATTATTCTATGGCAATCCTAATGTACAGTCTAAGTGGTTAAAGACAATCAGCCAAATGATTTGCTGGTAACTATCATATGAAAAATTATTTTTTATTGCTTCTTTAATGTTTTTTTTTTTTCTTCCCTGAGATTTAACTGCAAAACATTTTAGTTTTAGATGGCCATTGATCAAACATCGTGTCTAGGCTTGATATGTATGAACAGTTAATTATCATTACATCTTGGATTGTTGAAGTCCTTGTTTTAGTTGCACTGTTAATTACAAATAACATGAAATTTATGGAGTATCATCTCTCACTTGTTTAATATTATTAAGTGACAAGTGGATATTTGCATGACAAATTACTAAACTATGCAAATTATGAAATTTTTTAATAATATTTTGCCACATTTTGCTGAAAGTTTTTATATTTTTTAAATATTAATAATACTTAAAGCGTGTTCCGGTAAACAATTTGTGTAAGCCTTTGTCATATGAGAGTTTATGTATAAACTGTTTCTACAATTGAAGAGGTGATGAGATTAACTCTGCATAAGATCTGTATAAAACATTTTTGTAAGTTATTTTGAATTCTTATAATAATGAACTATAAACAGCTTATGAACATATTAACTATTTTTATAAGCTCTTTCAGACAATTACACAAGCTCTTTCAAATACCCCTAAATATAAAATTTACTTTCACCATTATTACAAGGATGGGTGAATATTGTTTATGAAAATGAAATTGAACTTAATAGATATTTTATTTGTTAAATTCATAAAAAAAAATGTCAAGTCTCGTGTATATTTTTAACTAAAATTATTATAAGATTGAATGATATTGTAGTAGTTTAGTAGGCATTTTGGTTGAATTAAGTTTTTTAATAATCATGATGAATCCTTGAAGAAGTTCATATCCTAATTTTTTATTAATTAACTATCTTAAAATACCATTTTACCATGGTAAGAAATTATTTATACTATTTGGTGAAGCAATTGCTGAAATAGCCCAGTTAGATCATAGTTTTGTATATATAACAAAAAATGAAATAGATTGATGGTTTCGTCTTTGTATTTCGGATTACGCCTAAGATTGTTCAATCTTTATAAGAATACAGAAGCCATGTCTCTAGGCAATGTGAGATTAAACCTACCCCTTCAACCATCAAACTAAATATATTGTACCATTGACTACTGTAATAAACACAGACAGCAGAGGTGGCCATAATTAAGGCAATTTTTCCAAGATTTTGCTGCACAGGATTTCATATATAGAGAGTAAATGGTTCTTTCGAATTAATTTATTCTCAAATATAATTATTTTTTGTGTTGCTTTATGGCATACTTTTTGAAAATGTTACTTTATTGTACTTAAGTTTTTCTCATACTTGCATTCCGATTTTGGCCTTCTCATCTTTCTTATTTATTTTGAATCCAAGGTTACTCCCCGGTTGGAGGCACTTTCACTTGGTAAGGAAGAAACCAAGATGATTGAGCAAGGAAAACTTCATGTTGATTTCCAAGAATTGAATTCCCTCACTTTGCAGAGCTTTCATGATGAATCAGTTGAATATCCGTTTGTCTTCCATTCTAAGGCACTACTGCCTAGCATTAAAAAGCTTGTGGTGTGTGATTGTGACTTCAAAGAGATATTCCCATCTCAAACCTTTGACATAGATTGTACAAAAATCCTATCACAGCTTGAAGAATTGGAGCTTCGTAGTCTGTCCCGGCTTGAATCCATTGGATTAGATCACTCCTGGATGAGCCCTTTCCTTGAAAATCTTCAAACCTTGCTTGTTTGGGATTGTGATGGTTTGAGAAACTTAACACCGTCCACTGTGTCTTTCTCCAACCTGATAAAGCTTGATATAAGGAACTGTTGTGAATTCAAATACTTGTTTACATCCTCAACCGCCAAGACATTACATGCACTGAGGGAGTTGCACATAGTCAACTGTAAATTATTGAAGGCAATAGTGGCTAAAGAGGGAGATGAAGAGGCAGATGGATATAGATATGAAAATGAGGCTGAAGATGTAGTTAAAGTTGAAGGTGAGTGTGAACCTGATGGTGAAGATGAAAGATGTTATGAAGATGAAGACGAAGGTGAACGTGAAGATGGAAAAGATAAAATTAAAGATGAAGGTGAAGGGGAAGATCGAGATGAAGGTGAAATTGAAGAGGAAGATAAAGGTGAAATCAAAGACGAAGATGAAGGTGAAGATCAAGATGGAGGTGAAGGTGAAGATCAAGATGGAGGTAAAGGTGAAGTTCAAATCAAAGAGGACGATGAAGGTGAAAGTGAAATTAAAGAGGAAGATGAGGATGAAGGTGAGGATCAAGACAAAGGTAAAGGTGAAATCAAAGAGGAAGATAATATGATATTCATGAAACTTGAGATTTTGAACCTTAGCTTGTTGCCGAAACTTGAAAGTTTTTACTCGGGGAATTCCACTTTGAAGTTTCCATATTTGAAACAAGTGTCGCTCACCCAATGCTACAACACCAAAGTTTTCCATCATGGTGATCAAGTACCAAAGGATTTGAAGGTGAAAATCGATGGAGACTGCACAGAAGATGATATAAATTCTGCGATCATGCAACAGTTTGAGGAGAGGCAGACCTGCTGATTTGTATCGTGACAAATTCCCATGACTTGTAAGTACATATATGATTACATAATTCTCATGAGTATGCACCACATGCTTATTATATTGGCTCTATTTTCAAGCATATATATTATATGCTAATTTCTGTCAATTTCTATCAATTGAGTGAGAAGGCTCATTTCATCATCTAGTAATTATCCTTTGTTTCTGTCATTTACATATGTAAGAATTTGGAACGTGAAGTCAATATATGTTCTACCTGAGTTATTTTGATCTTCTGATCATCTCAGTTTAGTTGATAATTTGCATTAGGAAGCTGTTGTCATTTGAAAACCATAATTTTCTGATCATCTCAGTTTATTTTGATCTTTTCCATCATCCTAGCCTTGAAAACTAGGCTTTTCTTCAAGCAGAAAAGAGCAGAAAAAGTTTAGAAATCAGAACGGGTTTCTTTTGATTTACTATCGCGGAAAACATATAATTGTCAGAACTAGAACTATCTAAGAATGAAAATACCAAAATTTGATATCCCAACATTTTATCACAAAGCTTTGTAAATATGGAATTAAACCTGAATTTTTTACTTTGTGAATATTTTTGGGTTCTAATCTCCATACTCATGAATAGTTTTGACTTGTTTTCAAGGTTGAGTTAGACTCGTGGGATGCAATATTATAAGGATGCAATATAACATCATGGCAACACTATTGACAAATCAAGGGCGCTTTTCTTTCATTGTTGGAGTGTGGTGTTCATGAATAAAGTTCACCTGTATGTCTACGGGAATTATATATTTATAAAAAAATGTTTCTCAATAAAGTCCTCCTAGCATATATATTTATACAGGAGATATATATTTATACAGGAGGAGAGGAGTGTTTGAAGTTTCACGAAGTTTTTCATGAATAAATTTCACCTGTAATTTCCACAGGAGGTTTGCACTATTTATAATTAAGTTAGTAGGTTGTTCAATATGAATAAAGTTGACATGGATATATTTCTACAATTGAAGCAATTAAATGTCTTCAATTGCTCACAACACCTCAAAATGGCAAAAATACCACCATCGGGTCCTTATTCTCGTTCTGATCGCTACTTTTTAGATTGGATCCCTGCTTAATTGATATAACAAATTATCCCTATTTCATTTAAGATAGCCATGGGCACTAAAATTTGCTACATGTAGAATTTATCACACGCAAATGGGATTTCCTTACTATTTCCCTTTCCATCACTCTAAGATTCCTGTCAAAACAATAACTTGCTTAAATTACTGTAATTCCTCATAGTTTTGTGTTGGAACAAAATGTGTTTAACAATAAACCTTTGAGAGTTTTGATGATAACAAGGTATTAAAAAAAATTGTCAATTGGACTAGCTAATATTTGTTCAAGTGTACAGGACCATAGTCAAAAATGTACATCATATATGAGTTCTGAAGAACAAAAGAGAGCTTAGAAATCAACAAAAAGGAAGCTTAAAGCATCTGAAGAGAAGTGCTCCTGAAGACAAAAGTGCTCCTGAAGATGATGACGTCATCAGAAGCAAGTTCATCAGAAGCGACTTCATCAGAAGTTAAAAATCACCACAAGCTGAAGATTCAAGATTTAATACTTCAAAAGTTGTTCAATGGACTCGAAAGCAATGCAGAAGGCTTAGAATGTGAAGCAACAATCATTTTGAGGAGATTTGAAGGCATTGGATGCTTATCTTCAAAGAGCGTTGACAAAGTACAATTGTACGAAGTGTACAACCACTATCCCCACTACTCTGCAGTGTTCATACTACAAGACAAGAAAACAGCTCTGGAATACAGCTCTGCCTGTAACAATGTTCCTTCACAATGGGAATGGATTTGAAATTGGTTCTTCATAGGACAACAACCATATCAGGCAAAAGATCATTGGTGATTGATCAAAGCTTCAAACGACTCTTTTTGATGTGCTGGCAATTTCACAACGTCTCTTTCACACCTCTATATAAAGGAGTGAAGACTCAGAGATTGGTAATGCTGAACACAAGACTCAACTACATTTTACTAGTGTCAAAACTCTGCTGAAATTGTTCTGCATTCAAAGTTCACTTAGAATTTCTGTTTTCAAGTTCATATCTTAGAAATTCTAGAGTCTGTATCTGATTTGTATTGTGAGCACCTCTGATTGTATATCAAGTGTTCAACCTCAAACATTTTTCTTTGTAATTCTGTTTGATTAGAAGTCTCTTGCAGTTGTGCTTGAGCATTAGAAGTCTCTTGATTGTGTTCAGGAGCATAGGAAGTCTCTTGCTTGTGTGCTTGAGCAATTTGAAGTCTCTTGCTAGTTGTAGCAGTGAGCAGTTGTAATTTGACATTACATTTTTTTAGTGAACTCTCCTTGGAAGTGCAAGGGGGACATGACTACTTCTGGTTTGTGGAAGGAACCTGTATAATTGTTTTGTGTCTTTCTTCTTCTCTCTCTCTCTCTGTTTTTATCCGCTGAATCTTAGTTCTGAATTCCACTTCAGAAGCAGTCTCATTCTGCTTTTGACCAGTGTGTTTCAGCTTAGGAGAATTGAAGAAATTTCTAACACAATTCAACCCCCCCCCCCCCCCCCCCCCCCCCCCTCTTCTGTTTTTCTCACCTTCATTTTGCTCATTTTAAATTTTGCATGAAGTGCATGACCTTTCCATTTCAAAAAAAATTTAAATTATTTTAGTCTTGTTTGAATGTCATTTTTGCTTGGACTTGTGGTCGTCTATGGACTATCGATCATATTATTTTACACATGAGGTACTTGTTTGCTACCTTGAGATTCTTCTTCTGTAATTTGTTTTTAGTTACCATTAAAAACTAAACACTTATTGATTTAGGGTTCTGAGATGAATTGTTTAATCCCATTTGTTCAAGTCTTTATTCAGTTATGTTTTAATATCTATTTAATTTTTGTATGCATCAGACTTAATGCTTTCACAACCCTAGGAAGAGTGATTGAACTTAGAAATAGGTTACAGAGGTGCTCCTGGCTTATAGTCTGAATCGCTGCATATGAATTGTATTATTTTCCTCTTGTAAGATAGGGTTAAGCCTATCCATTTAATCTACCAGGTACAAGTAAGGGAATGTGGTGAAATTCTAAGATTCATAGGTAAAAGTGGTTTCTTTATATGACAATTTAGGATTTTTTTTTTACCATGCTTATGTTTCAATTACCTGTGAGAGTGTAGTTCCTCGCCTTAAATAACTCAGTGATTGATGTCATGTTATATTTTAGTCTATGTTTTAAGTTATTTTCTTTCCATTTGGTGTATGTGGTGTAGGTCTTTGCATTTGAAGGCAAATAAGGCATTTGAAGGCTATATATATATATATGAGTAATGATATTTTGACATCCATTTGATGACAGCTTTGTTGACAACCTTGTTTTTCTCACTTCTTATTGGTCAAAAACAATGGAGAGAGAAAAAGGAAGAGTGAGGATAACAACATCATGTGAGTATGAGAGAGAAAGTTGTCAAAAAGTGGTTGTCAAAATATCATTTCTCTCTATATATATATATGGTTTGATGAACATTTAGTATTGTTTTCATTTGTATCATTGTAATTCACTTTATCGTAAATCATGCAACTCCATAAGTGTTTTTTTTTATCTTTATAATGAGAAATCATGTAAATCGGCAATACAAGACATACATGAAGGATCGAGGATATGTAGATGAAAATCAATGGTTCTTATAAGGTTTTTGAAGACAATACAAGTTGAAGAAAATTCATCTCAAATTCCAAGGCATTTCAAGACGGAAGAACGCTCGAAAAAGGGACAAAAATTGCAAAATTCGTACAGAAGCTATTGCCTCATGCGCTCCTGCATGCCACTTCATATGCTCTTGCGCATGGTTGCGGCCAGAAACCCTATTTTGCTTGTTTTTCAAACTGGATCGGTGGGAAAGATACAAGCATCTACTCAAGAGGTCCAAAGTATAATTTTTCTGAGATGGAGATCACCTTTATTTTCACAACTGGTCTTAAGACATAAACCCACATGCTTCTAGACGCATCAATAGGAGGTACCATGAAGAACAAAACAACCACATAAATCTTATAGTTGATTAACAACATGCTCTTGATCGAATACCACTCCTAAAGTAATGATATGGGTGTTGTTAAGAAGCAAGGAGTTCTAAGTCTCGAAACTCATGATGTCTAACTAGCAAGCCACAAACTTCCTAGCGACAAGTTAGAAGCAATATAGTTTGTCAAAAAATTTGGAAGCACAAGAAGTAGCCAAGCTGTCAAATAACAATATAGTTTGTGACTTTTGTGAGCAAGATCTTGAAAGAGGTGCATATGCCTTCTATCAAGTTTGGGGTTATCTGATTAACAAGTGACGTACTTGGGTGCTTTTACCAGACAACAAAGGAATCCTTACTTTGACAATTTCAATTATGGGCGGCCAAACCATAAAAAAAATTTCATGGTGTGGAAACAACAATTTCCAATCACCACAAGCTACCAACCAACAACACCCAAATAAAAATCTTGAAGAAGTTCTAACCCAATACATGAAGACTACTCAGAGTCAAATTGAAGCAATCTCGAAGAATTGAGAGGAATCTCAAAGAAACATTGAGGCTTCCATCAAGCATCTAGAGACTCAAATTTGACAGATTTCTACACAACTCGCTAGCATTGAAAACTCAAGAAGATAAATGTGCAAGATGGTTGTCGATGGAAAGCGTGGTCAAGAGGAAGCTGATGGTAAGAGAAAACAATAGGTGAGTCAACCGACTCCTTTGAGTTTGCAAATTGAGAAACCAAAAAAGAGAGAAAGGTGAATAAAATTAAGTACTCTTAGCACGACTCACCGCACTTAAACAAAGAATGCCTCCAGTGGGACGTGGCTATTGTGGCACAGTGGAATGTGGTTCAGGACGGCTTGGAGTGTTGGTAGTCCCTGATGCATTTAGAATCAAGTTGAAGAGGGGACTCTGTAGTTTCAGTGTACGCAAGTAACTCATAAAATTCAGTGGTGTAATCATCAATTAATCGATTTCTATGATGGAGGAGTTGAAAACGCTCATATAACTCACTTTCATAATTGTATGGAAGAAAGGCAGACCACATGTGTTTGTTAAACTTCCCCCAAGAATTTATTTTGGCCTTGCCCACACGTGTACGATTTTAATTGGTCTGCGGCCACCAATCTTGAGTCCGTCCACGTAATCGCATGGTGATCAGAGGAACACGATGATTGTCCGACACTTCTTTATAATCTAGAATTTCTTTCATTATGTGTAATGAATCAGTAAGTTCATCCGCATGTAGATTGTCGTGAAGTTGAGGTTGGTGTCACTATAAAAAACATCTGTACCATGACAATCGGCAATATGGTTGGCGTCGCCTTCGAAAATATCAGTTTCAGAGTCAAAAGGTGTCAACCATTGGAGTAGCCAATTGTTGCGTCAATTGCTCTACCTGCAAATGCAACTGGGCGATTGCGATTTCCTTGCATTGAATCGCGTTATCTAGGGTAGCATGAGCATAACGTCTTTGTAGCAGCATGGTGAAGAACATACATATAACCTATACCAATCTGATGCGGTGTACGTGATGGAACAACACAAAATATCAAAACCTCGTTGATTCTATGAATGCCCAAGAGATTGACAAGACAAGATTGAGTATTTCTTAAATTTTATTAAACATCAAGTTTGATCCTCATGACAGAAAAACAAATATAAATAGTGTTAACAAAATCCTAAGGAAGAAATAAAACAATGAAATTACGAAAATACCCTAAAATTCTAATACAAATTAAAACGGCTATTTTCACCCGTTAAGTGTTGTCTTTTGGTAGAATCGATTTTTTCCACTGCATCACAACCCCATAAAACCGGTTTGTGAGTTCCAAAAAAAATGAGATGACACAACTCTCTTCTGAAGGTGAGAAAAACACAAGAAGGAGAGGGGGGGGGGGGGGGGGGGGTTGAATTGTGTTTTGGAAACCGGAAGTAAAACAGAGAGAGAAGAAGAACGACACAAAGCAATTATACTGGTTCCTTCCACAAACCGGAAGTAGTCCAGTCCCCTTGCACTTCCAAGGAGATTTCACTAAGAGTAATATCTGATTACAATTGCTCAAGCACACAAGCAAGAGACTTCCTTTGCTCAAGCACACAAGCAAGAGACTTCCTTTGCTCAAGAACACAATCAAGAGACTTCCTTTGCTCAAGAACACAATCAAGAGACTTCCCTGCTCAAGCACAACTGCAAGAGACTTCTAACTAAACAAAATTACACAGAAAATTGTTTAAGGTTGAACACTTGATATACAATCAGAGGTGCTCACAATACAAATCAGAAACAGACTCAATGACTTAAGAATTTCTAAGATATAACTTTGAGACACAGAAATTTTAAGTGAATGCAGAACAATTTCAGCAGAGGTTTGGCACTTGTAAAAATGTTGTGAGTCTTTCGTTCAGCATTATCGTTCTTGCATTGCCAATTCTCTAAGTCTTCACTCCTTTATATAGAGGTGTGAAAGAGACGTTGTGAAATTGCCAGCACATCAAAGAGTCGTTGTTGAAGCTTGATCTTTCACCAATAATCTTTTGCCTGATTTGGTTGTTGTCCTATGAAGAACCAATTTGAAATCCATTCCTTATCCAAAGGAACATCTATGCAGGCGAAGCCGTATTCTGGAGCTGTTTTCTTGTCTTGTAGTGTGGACACAAAACAGAGTAGTGGAGAAGGTGGTTGTACAGTTCGTACAATAGTACAATGTCAACGCTTTCGTCCAAATTGCAAGCACATGCCTTCAAACACCTTTGAAATGACCGTTGCAATGTTCCACTAATTTTCTGCTGTGTTTTTGAATCCAATAGACAGCTTTTGCAGTGTTGATTCTTCAATCTTTGAATCTTTGCAAATCCAATTGATCTTCAGCTTCTGGTGAAATGACTTCTGATGAGGCAGCTTCTGATAACGCAGCTTCTGATGATGTGACTTCTGGACCTCTTGTCTTCAGAAGCAGTAATCTTCAGGAGCACCATTTCTTCAGGAGCGCTTTACTAACTTCAGGAGCGGCTTTACTTCAGGAGCGCTTTTTCTCTTCAGGAGCGAGTTGACTTCAGAAGCGTCTAAGCTTCATTTTCTTTTGCTCTTTATTTGCTCATTCAGAACCAATTAATGATGTAACTTTTTAACTGTGGTCCTGTACACTTGAACAAATATTAGCTAGTCCAATTTACAATTTTTAATACCTTGTTATCATCAAAACTCTTTAAGGTTCATTGTTAAACACATTTTGTTCCAACAATCTCCCCCTTTTTGATGATGACAAACAATAGTATTTAAAATTGATCAATTGTTGTTAATCTAATTAACAAGTTGACTTTGGGGTTCTGAGGTTTGTAAGCTCAGAATCTGCGGTTTATAAGCTCAAACTCCCCCTGAGTCTGATAGTCTTTAAGGTGAGGTTTGTAAGCTCCCCCTAAGTTCTATCCAGGTTAATTAAATTCATTTTTCGCACAGTAATATCAGAGCTTAAAAAAATTGAAAGAATTGACTTATAGATAAGAAGAATGGTTCAATTAATTTTTATTTGAGATTTGATACTTCACCCTTTTTGATACACCCTTTTAAAGGTAAAACAAAAAGATAGAAATTTTTCAAAATTTTCAAATATCATTAATGGGGCTCAGAGCCTTTAAATACTATCACATATACTCCCCCTTTTGTCATTAGCAAAAAGACATAAACAAAAAGAAGAGATGAGAAAAACGTAAGCTTAAAGGTTCAGAGCATAATTCAAATTATTTTAAAGCATATTAACCATCTTCAAAAAATTAAATAAACAGAGCATAGCAAGCATTATTATCAACACACATGATATAAACAGTTAATGATATTCAGAAGCAAGAAGAATTCAGAAGCGTATAATATCAGAAGCGAAAAGAACTGAATCAGAAGCAGAGATGATCATGGAATATTAAAAGCCTAAAGAGACAAAAAATAAGCTAAAAGTGTGCAACTATGGGTTTGGCTTATTTCTCTAAAATCATCTTCAGAAGCTCTTGAACATCAGCATACTTCTTGTCCATCTCTTTTCTGTAGTTGTCTTCTCTGATCTTGGCTTCTTGCATATCAGCTTCCAATTTTGATATCTTCAGCTTCTGCTCTAGTAGCTCTGTTTCAAGTCTTTCATTTTCTTCTTTGAGCACCTTGTTCTCCTGAGCTAGAGCCAGGTCAGGTGCATCATTCTTCTCCAGGATCTCAGAAGGGATAATCAGATGCAAATCCTTAGGCAGGAATTCACCAAGTTCTCTGTCTCTGATACTGAGTGGGTTCTTCACCCAAGTACCAAGAATTTCTACATCTCCAGTATTCTCTTCCATTCCATTCAACCAATCTTCCAGCTTCTGCTTGGCTTGCTCTTGAGCCTCAATGCAGGAATCATGCAGTGCTGAAATCAGGTTGATGACCCTTTCCTTGATCCTTCTCCATTGCTTCTGATAGTTAACTTGATGACCCAAGTCATTTCTTCCTGCTATCAGTCTGAGAACTTCAGAAGCAATATCTTCCCACACATCTTGTAGCACTTGAGAATCCAGGAAAATGGTGGGAGGTGAAGGTTGTTTAGAGGGTTTTGGAGGGGCTAAGTGTACAATAGGTAGGTTTGATGATGATTGGTCATTTGTAGTTAAGGATTGGCTAGTTGATGGTTGGTCAGGAGTGGGGTCAACTACCATATCAGAGGCAAGATCATCTTGATCATCCTCAGAGTCTGTGTCCATATCACATACACCAGTATGGTGGGTGATCTTGATAACTTGTACTGGTGAAGGAGTTATGGAAGCAGGGGTTGGCTCAGGAACAATGTGTTCAGGAGCAGCAGTTTCAGATGCAGGTTCAGGAATGGGTTTAGTAACTGGTTGTTCAGGAACAATATGTTCAGGAACGGTCTTTTGAGGAGTGACTTATTCAGGAACAGATGGTTCAGGAACAGTTGGGAGTGATGAAGTTGTAGGTTCTGTTTGAGGGGGTGAAAAGGCTTTTTCTGGTACTGGTTGTTGTTGTGGGGGGTCTTCTGAAACAACTTTATCAGAAGCGGATGCTTTTGGGGTTGTCTCAGAGGCTTTCTCTGAGATTGAGTTAAAGCTAGATTGGGGTAGTTCACCTAGATAATGACTTTCTAGGTGATCTAAAAGAGAAGTGTCTTCAGAAGGAATAGAGGATGTGGTACATGATATGTGAGAAACTTGAGGTACCTTAGATAACTTTGCTGAGTTATCTACTGCTTCTGAAGTAGACTTTGAAGCATCAGCTTCTGAAGTATCAGCTTTCTTCATGACCATCCGTTCAGCTTCATCAGCAATTTTCTTCTCCTTTCTTTCTGCTATCTTATTAGCAGCATATTCCTTAGCCATTTTGGCCTTGGCAGGATTCATTTCAACCATAGAGATTTTCATATCTATCGGTGCCTTCTTCTTCTTCAGCTTGGGATCAGCTTCTTCTTTTTCTATTTCTTCAAGAGCTTCCTCCAGCTGCTCTTTGGTGATTACCAGATCTGCCTTATTTCTTCTTTTCTGAGGAATAGAAGCAGCACCAACCTTCTGCCTCTTTCCTTTATCCTTGGCAGAAACAGATTCAGCTTCAGACTTAGCAACTTTTTGCTTTTTGGTTTTTGCAACAGCAGCTTCTGACTCAGTACTGGTTCTGGCCCTCTTTCCTTTAACAGGAGCAGCTTCCTTCCTATGGCTTGCATCTTCATCCAAGACATACTCAGCAACTGATTGAGCTAAGATTTCAAAATTACTTTCCTTAAAGATGGAAGGAAAGTCCCTGATAATCTCAGTTTCTGCAGTAGTCATCTCTATCCACTTCTCATCTTCAGGGGTTTTCTTGATAAAGTTCATAGAAAATAAGCTCCTGCTACTGATAGTCCTTTCAGCAGTAGAAACTTTGAAGCACTTGTCAGAAGCACCCCTTGTCTTTTTCAAGAAATCCAGCACCCTTCCTTGATAAAAGATTTCAGATAGCAATCTTCCATAGGGCACTTGTTTCCTTCCTTTAACAGTGCCTTCATTTATAGCCCAACAGAGATGATACATGACATATCTTGGGAAATTTATCTTATCAAAAATAGCCATGAAGTAAATTGCTAGCTTCTGTTGGTTGTTGGGTTGATCAGACCCTCCTGCTCTTTGAAAGAAGCAATCATTACTGAATTTCACCAACATCCTGTTGTGAATATCCATTTCAGAAGGCTTAGCATCTTTGTTCCCACCCAGAAGCGTGTTATAGTAGCTATTTAGCATAACATCTCCCTTCTTGACTATTTCTTGGAATCTTCCCTCTGCATCCACTCTACAAGCTTTAGCTATAACATCCTCAGTGATGGTTATAGGAATGCCCATCACTTCAGACCTTATTTCTAAGCTATCAAAAGAGGTAGGATTCAAATCCACGGTCATTTTCCCTTTCTTTGACCCAGCTTGTTTAGTTACGACCTTTGCAGGCTTTCCATTGTACACCTCAGCTCTTAACCAAAAGTCCTTGACCAAGTTCACATAAGTTGGCCCATTCAACATCTTGAAGTACTCAGATAGCTTCTGAGTATCTACCAAACCTTCCATGTCCACTTTGTACTTCTTAAGTGAAGCGAAATCCACCGGTGATTCTATTTGAACTATTAAGGATTTCCATGGAATATCCATAGTCTTCTCTTTGTACACGGACCCAGATTCTGATGCGCCTTGCATGCTAGAAGTAGATTCTGAAACTTTTCGTTGTGAGCTTGATGACGCCATCTGATGATTGAAGAAGATTTGAAGATGATGATTTTAGGGTTCTAGGGTTTTTGCGCTTACTTCGCAAGAGGTTTGAGAGCAAATGTGTTTGTTGTGAGTGAGTAGTGTGTGAATTGAAAAAATGTTTAAGAGTAAAAACGATTGCAATTCAAAAGAGACAAACAAACATAACATTAATGACAAAATTGGGGGCGCGTGAAAAGTACTTTTAAAGCTATTAAATCATCATTGCCCTTTTTAGTTATACACAAATACATACAGGCCACGTCAGAAGTTCACAGAGTAACTACCAAGTTAGTGGGCCAGAAGTTACCACAAAAAGTAACTCCCAACGTTTCCACTAACTCTACTATTCAGAAGCATAAAATCCAGCTTCTGGACTTCAGATGCTGACGTCATCATCAGAAGCGAGTTTTCCTCAGAACCTCAATAAAGAGCTTCTGATGGACTACTGCTTCTGAACTAACTTCAAAACCTAAAATCCTATTCAGGAGCAATCAAACATTTAATCAGACACAAAGTGCATGTTCAAATTTTTCTTTATAAAATCAAATCTTTCAACAGTTAAAGGCTTAGTAAATATATCAGCCCATTGATTCTCAGTATCAATGAATTGTATATCTAAAATTCCTTTTTGAACATAGTCTCTGATAAAATGGTCTTTGAATTCAATATGCTTAGCTCTTGAATGCAAAATTGGATTTTTAGACAAACAAATAGCAGCATTATTATCACAATAAATGGGAATACTGTTAGCAATTATCTGATAGTCTTCCAACTGATGTTTCATCCAAAGTAGTTGTGTACAACAACTTGCAGCTGAAATGTATTCTGCTTCTGCTGTAGACATAGCAATAGTTGTTTGTCTTTTGCTAGCCCAGGATATAATATTATCACCCAAAAATTGACAATTGCCACTGGTTGACTTTCTTTCAATCCTATCACCAGCATAATCAGCATCACAGAATCCAATTAGCTTATAATCTAAGGATTTCCTATAAAGGAGTCCAAGATTAGTTGTTCCTTTCAAATACCTGAAGATTCTCTTGACAGCAGTCATATGAGATTCTCTAGGATCTGATTGGAATCTTGCACACAAGCATACACTGAATAAAATATCTGGCCTAGATGCAGTGAGGTATAACAAAGAACCAATCATACCTCTGTACAACTTCTGATCAACTTTAGCTCCTTCTGTTGGAACAAAATGTGTTTAACAACGAACCTTAAAGAGTTTTGATGATAACAAGAGTTTTGTGTCCACGCTGCAAGACAAGAAAACAGCTCCAGAATACGGCTTCGTCTGCATAGATGTTCCTTTGGATAAGGAATGGATTTCAAATTGGTTCCTTTGGCAATTTCACAACGTCTCTTTTACACCTCTATATAAAGGAGTGAAGACTTAGAGAACTGGTAATGCAAGAACGCTAATGCTGAACGAAAGACTCACAACATTTTTACAAGTGCCAAACCTCTGCTGAAATTGTTCTGCATTCACTTAGAATTTCTGTGTCTCAAAGTCATATCTTAGAAATTTTTAAGTCATTGAGTCTGTATCTGATTTGTATTGTGAGCACCTCTGATTGTATATCAAGTGTTCAACCTTAAACAATTTTCTATGTAATTTTGTTTAGTTAGAAGTCTCTTGCAGTTGTGCTTGAGCAGGGAAGTCTCTTGATTGTGTTCTTGAGCAAAGGAAGTCTCTTGCTTGTGTGCTTGAGCATAAGAAGTCTCTTACTTGTGTGCTTGAGCAATTGTAATCAGATATTACTCTTAGTGAAATCTCCTTGGAAGTGCAAGGGGGACTGGACTACTTCCGGATTGTGGAAGGAACCAGTATAATTGCCATGTGTCGTTCTTCTTCTCTCTCTCTGTTTTATTCCGCTGCATTTAGATTCTGATAACCACTTCAGAAGCTGTTTCACTTAGCTTCTGACCAGTGTGTTCAGTTTTTAGGAGAAACGAAGAATTTTCCAAAACACAATTCAACCCCCCTTCTTGTGTTTTTCTCACCTTCACCTTCATCTTCTTTGCTTAAGGTGCACGTAGGATGCATTGGAGTGTTCATCACTTTACAATCTTCAAGCTTGAACTTCTTGAGAAGCTCCTTTGTATATTTTGATTGATGAACATAGACTCCATCTTTGCATTGATTAATTTGAATGCCCAGGAAGAACTTCAGCTCTCCCATCATGCTCATTTCAAATTCATCCTACATTAACTTAGAAAATTCCTTGCAAAGAGATGCATTAGTTGAACCAAATATTATATCATCAACATATATTTGCACTACAAGAATATCTTTCCCAAGGGTCCTTCTGAAGAGTGTTGTATCAACCTGTCCTCTTTTAAAATCATTTTTGATTAAGAAATTACTTAGTCTATCATACCAAGCTCTGGGAGCTTGTTTCAAGCCATATAGTGATTTCTTCAGTTTAAAAACATGGTCAGGATATTTAATATCCTCAAATCCAGGAGGTTGCTTGACATACACTTCTTCTTCTATGACACCATTAAGAAATGCACTCTTGACATCCATTTGATATAATATTATGCCATGATTAACTGCATAGGAAAGAAGTAACCTGATTGCTTCCAATCTTGCAACTGGAGCAAATGTTTCAGTGTAATCAATGCCCTCTTGTTGACTATACCCTTGTGCAACAAGTCTGGCTTTGTTTCTTGTTACCTCTCCTTGCTCATTCAACTTGTTTCTGAATACCCATTTTGTTCCAATAATGTTCTTGTGCTGAGGTTTGGGTACCAGATCCCACACATCATTTCTTTGAAATTGATTTAACTCTTCTTGCATAGCTAAGATCCATCCATCATCTGAAAGTGCTTCATCAACTGTTGTAGGTTCAATCATTGAGATGAGTCCAATCATTGATTCTTCTTGTCTAAAGAATGATCTTGTTCTTCTTGGACTATCTTTGTTTCCAATGATTAGCTCCTCAGGATGTGAAGACTTGTGCTTGAAAGTGTTTCTGGGAGGATCTTCTTGATGTGAGCCATCTTGTGCTTCATCAGAAGCAGTTTCACTTTGCGCTTCTGATGTGGGTTCAGCTTCTGGACTTTCTTCAGATTCAGCTATCTGATCAGGTTCTGGAGTAGCTTCAGGAACCTGTATCTCTGCAACACTTTCACCTTGCTTTGAAGTTTTATCTTCAAGATCTTTGTCATCAAATTTAACGTGCATAGATTCTTCAACACATAGTGTTTCTGAATTATACACTCTGTATGCCTTTGACCTTTCAGAGTAACCTAAGAAGATTCCTCTTTGGGCCTTGGCATCAAATTTCTTTAGGTAGAGCTTGTTATTTAGAATGTAACATGTACATCCAAATTGATGAAAGTAAGAGATATTGGGTTTTCTTCCTTTAAAGAGTTCATATGCTGTTTTCTCCAAAATAGGTCTAATATAGATCCTGTTTTGAACATAACATGCTGTATTCACTGCTTCTGCCCAAAAATGTTTAGCCAAATTGTTTTCATGGATCATGGTTCTAGCCATTTCTTGTAAAGTTCTATTCTTTCTCTCTACAACCCCATTTTGTTGTGGAGTTCTAGGAGAAGAGAATTCATGGATAATTCCATGTTTTTCACAAAAAGCTTCAAATGGCTCATTTTCAAATTCTCCACCATGATCACTTCTGATTTTCAAAATCTTTGACTCTTTTTCAGTTTGAATTTGTGTGCAGAAGTTACTGAATACCTCATATGCATGATCCTTACTTTTCAGGAATTTCACCCAAGTCCATCTGCTGTAATCATCAACAATGACTAATCCATATTTACTTCCATACAAGGATGCAGTACTCACTGGTCCAAATAAATCAATATGGAGTAGTTCTAAGGGTCTTGAGGTTGAAACAATGTCTTTGGTTTTAAAAGATGATTTCACAATTTTCCCTCTCTGACATGCACCACAGAGTGCATCTGAATGATAGTCAATGTCTGGTAGCCCTTTGACAAGTTGTAACTTACTAAGCTTAGAGATTAACCTCCAGTTAGCATGTCCCAACCTTCTGTGCCACATCCATTTCTTATCATTCACTGATAGAAGGCAAATCACCTTCTGATCAGCCAGTTCAGAAAAATTGATTTTATAGACATTATCAACTCTCTTTCCCTTGAACACAATGGATTTGTCTTCCTTGTTGATTACTGTACAGTTGGTTTTCTCAAAAAGCACATCATAACCATTATCACAAAATTGACTAATGCTCAAAATGTTATGTTCAAGACCATCTACCAACCATACATTATTAATTGAGGTAGAGGAATTACCAATAGTTCCTGTACCTATGATCTTGCCAGATTGGTTGCCTCCAAATTTCACACTTCCTCCTTCTTTCATTGTTAAGCTGAGGAAGCTGGACTTCTCTCCTGTCATGTGTCTTGAGCAACCGCTGTCTAGGTACCATGATCTTTGTTTTGGTGCTGTTCTTAGACATACCTGCATCATTGACATTTTTAGATTTAGGTAACCATTGTCCTATGGGTCCTGAAAGGTTAGTACTTAAGGCTTTACTCTTCACTCCTTGTACCTTGTGCTGTGAGTTGGGTTGCTTCTGATTTACCATTACCTTTGGTTTTGGTACTTCAGAAGCAGTAACTGTCTTCTTTTGAAACTTAGACTTCAGGACCTCAGATTTTGGTTTCACCAGACTCTGAGGTACAGGTTCTGATCTTTTCAGGATCCTGATCTTTGAAGTCTTGGAATCAGATTTGATCATTGCCTTTGGCTTAGAGTTCTTTGGCTTTGAAGTAATCTTAGCCTTAGAACTAGAAGCATCAGGTTCTGATTGAACAACAGTTTCCAACTCAGCACCTTCAGGTACAAAAACTGTTTTCAGACCTTCCTTGATGCATTCACAACATGCTTTGAGACTGATTTCATTTGGTTTCCCTCCTGAAAAACCAATCCCTTTGCCATTGTTTCTGTAAATGCTATAAATCATAGAAGCCACTCTGCTTCTGTCAATGCCAGATATGATAAAATCTTCAAGAGCAATTTCATGGTTGCTTAAAGGTTTCTCATTACACTTTTCTTGTAGCTTCTGACATAAGAACCTGAGCTTGTCTTCATATGTTTTACAAATGAAGTCAAAGCCCCTAAGTCCTTCTCCAGAAGCTTTCAGATCCAATAGAGTTGATTTTTGTTGTTTCATTAAATCAACATATTTTTCTTTTAAATCCTTCAACTCATTGGTTCTTACTTCAAAATGTGTAAGAAGTTCTTTAAGTGACTCAACAAGTTCATTTCTGGGAATTTTGGAATATACCTCATTTTCATCTTCTGAGTCTGAATCTGATCCAGCTTCTGAAGTTGCTGTTGCTACCAACCCAACAGCTATCTTTGCATCTTCATCAGCTTCCTCTTTATCAGATCCAGATTCACTTCCCAAATCATCCCAGGTTGCCATTAAACTCTGCTTGATCTGCTTCTTGAATTTGCTTGGTTTGAATGTAGACCTCTTTGACTTGTCCTTTGTCTTTTCTTTTTGAAGATCAGGGCATTCAGCAATGAAATGTCCAGGCTTCTTACAGTTGAAGCATCCCTTCTGATCTTCTTTCCTTGAGCTTCTGGAGTTGCTCCTCTTGGTTAGAAACTTTCTGTTCTTCTTGTCCAGATATTGAAGTCTGTTTGAGAGCATGACCATTTCAGCTGCATCTGGTTCAGAATCTGAACTTGATTGTTCTTCCTCTTCAGATTCAATCACTTTGAGAGCTTTTGATGACTTGCCTTTGGATGGAAGAGCTATTGATTTACTCTTCTTAGTAGACTCATGTTCATTGAGACTTAACTCATGAACTTTGAGAGAACTAACAAGATCTTCGACACTTAAAGTGTTTAAATCTTTAGCTTCCTCAATGGCAGTCACCTTTGGTCTCCATCTTGCAGGTAAGCTTCTGAGTATCTTGCTCACATGGTCAGAAGCAACATAGCTCTTCTTTAGAATTTGTAGCCCAGAGACTAAGGTTTGAAACCTTGAGTACATCTCTTCAATAGTTTCATCATCCTTCATCTTGAATAACTCGTACTGATGTACAAGCATGAGAGCTTTAGCTTCTTTGACCTTCTTGCTGCCTTCGTAGTTTGAACAGAGTGAAGCAAACATAGCTTTAGCAGTGGATTTGTCACTCATCTTCATGTACTCTGCTTTGGGTATAGCAGTGACAAGAGATCCTCTGATAATATGATGCTTCTTGTAGAGTTTCTTCAACTCAGGAGTATGTTTCTTTCTATCCACAACAGCTCCTTCTTCATCAAGGACTAAATCACCAACACCATCTTCCAGAATATCCCATAGTTCTTCATCTAGGCTCATGATATAACTGTAAAAGTTGGTTTTCCACCAAGAAAATTCTTCAGCATCTCCATTGAATTTTAGAATCTTTCCAACACTGGATTTCTTACTATCACTATAATCATGTGAGACATTTTTATAGCTAGTATCACCAGATCCAGTAGGAGGAGGAGTAGACATGTTTTTCTCAGATATTTGACTGTTGCACGGTTAAGTGTTACACAACAGACCAAGGCTCTAGATACCAATTGAAGGTGAGAAAAACACAAGAGGGGGGGGGGGGTTGAATTGTGTTTTGGAAAATTCTTCGTTTCTCCTAAAAGCTGAACACACTGGTCAGAAGCTAAGTGAAACAGCTTCTGAAGTAGTTATAAGAATCTAAATGCAGCGGAATAAAACAGAGAGAGAAGAAGAACGACACAAAGCAATTATACTGGTTCCTTCCACAAACCGGAAGTAGTCCAGCCCCCCTTGCACTTCCAAGGAGATTTCACTAAGAGTAATATCTGATTACAATTGCTCAAGCACACAAGCAAGAGACTTCCTTTGCTCAAGCACACAAGCAAGAGACTTCCTTTGCTCAAGAACACAATCAAGAGACTTCCTTTGCTCAAGAACACAATCAAGAGACTTCCCTGCTCAAGCACAACTGCAAGAGACTTCTAACTAAACAAAATTACACAGAAAATTGTTTAAGGTTGAACACTTGATATACAATCAGAGGTGCTCACAATACAAATCAGATACAGACTCAATGACTTAAGAATTTCTAAGATATAACTTTGAGACACAGAAATTCTAAGTGAATGCAGAACAATTTCAGCAGAGGTTTGGCACTTGTAAAAATGTTGTGAGTCTTTCGTTCAGCATTAGCGTTCTTGCATTGCCAATTCTCTAAGTCTTCACTCCTTTATATAGAGGTGTGAAAGAGACGTTGTGAAATTGCCAGCACATCAAAGAGTCGTTGTTGAAGCTTGATCTTTCACCAATAATCTTTTGCCTGATTTGGTTGTTGTCCTATGAAGAACCAATTTGAAATCCATTCCTTATCCAAAGGAACATCTATGCAGGCGAAGCCGTATTCTGGAGCTGTTTTCTTGTCTTGTAGTGTGGACACAAAACAGAGTAGTGGAGAAGGTGGTTGTACAGTTCGTACAATAGTACAATGTCAACGCTTTCGTCCAAATTGCAAGCACATGCCTTCAAACACCTTTGAAATGACCGTTGCAATGTTCCACTAATTTTCTGATGTGTTTTCGAATCCAATAGACAGCTTTTGCAGTGTTGATTCTTCAATCTTTGAATCTTTGCAAATCCAATTGATCTTCAGCTTCTGGTGAAATGACTTCTGATGAGGCAGCTTCTGATAACGCAGCTTCTGATGATGTGACTTCTGGACCTCTTGTCTTCAGAAGCAGTAATCTTCAGGAGCACCATTTCTTCAGGAGCGCTTTACTAACTTCAGGAGCGACTTTACTTCAGGAGCGCTTTTTCTCTTCAGGAGCGAGTTGCCTTCAGAAGCGTCTAAGCTTCATTTTCTTTTGCTCTTTATTTGCTCATTCAGAACCAATTAATGATGTAACTTTTTAACTGTGGTCCTGTACACTTGAACAAATATTAGCTAGTCCAATTTACAATTTTTAATACCTTGTTATCATCAAAACTCTTTAAGGTTCATTGTTAAACACATTTTGTTCCAACATCTTCTAGTTTAACTCTCGGATTTGTGGTTTGCCTAACACACACAAACCTGCTTGTGAGGATTTCCCCCACTAATAAACACTTGTTTAGACTCTCCCACTCAACAATATCAGGCTTGGTGCATGGATATAATGATAGGTGGCCCGACACCAGAAATATGATAGCAGGTGGTCTAATGGATATTGAAGAAACTCTAATACCATTTTAGAATTTGTGGTTGAACCTAAAACAATCCTAAAAGATCGGCTTTTGAGGTGAGTACCACTCCCACTTATAAACACTTTTCAAGTCATGTCTTATTCGATACGGGGACTTTTAACTTTACCCAATATTCCAAGTTTGAACCCGAGCTTAGACACGCAACAATCCTAAAATCTTTAGGACAAGTTTGTTGTCTATTTAAAACACAAGAGAGAGATCAGGCAGCTGGACACTATAGGATTCAGGTTCTCTATTTGAAAAACAAAGAATGAAATGAACCCAGAACATTTAAATAAATTGTTCAATACTCCCTCCTGAATAAAAATGTAACAAAAAATTCACTAACGTATATTTCTGTTCTATTGATCAATCAACCTTCCAGGGGTTCCTTTATGCACCGCAAGTCTTTATCTTCATCCTCACTAAATAGGTATTCTCTGTTTACACTTTCCCATTTTTTCTTGCCTTTATCTGCATTATTTAATAGTAAAATTGAAACAAATTAAATATATTCAAATATGTTTGACTGGAAAATTAAATATTTTGCTGATTAATTATAGGAAAAATTCATAGCAAATGTATTTATAGTTTAGGAAAAACTATTTAGTCATTTGCCTGATGTTTCATGTTTAAAGAGCTATGAAGCACGGACACTCATGTTTAAAGAGCTATGAAGCACGGACACTTCTGAGATTAGGTGTGTCCCAGTGTCGGACACGTGTTAGTGTCCAACACCAACACATATAATCACACTGAGTTGTCAGTGTCGTGTCAGGTGTCCGTGTCTGAATTCGTGCCTCATAGTTAAAGATTGATTTATGACTCTAAATTGGGTTATTTTTTTATGGATGATTTTCTTAATTGTGTATGTGTGTGGTTTTTTCCGTGCATAATTATGTTTAAGGTAAGTATACTTTATGAAGGGCATTATTTGATTTATGCGTCTCTTTGGAATTTTATTTTGTATAGGTGAGAGTGACACCGACTATTTTCCGGTGTTTTTCATTTTTCTTTCTGAGAGGAACAATTTATATTTTGTATTTAGTTTTGCTGCAAAATTTGGAGTCTAACAGGAAACCTTGTTGCTTTGGATTTGCAGGAGCTGAAGGATTTTGAGAAGATGAAAAAATTCAATGTTACCCTTCACGGGAAAATGAAAAGCGAGCATTGCCAAACTAAAGAAGCATTCAGATAAATGTTATGGAGTTTTATCACTCAACCTGAATTAGTGGGACATGAAAATGAGACCTTGAAGAAAAAGAGAGGAAAGTTTCAAGCTCTAATTTCTCTGAATCATAGTGATGTTGCCTTTTATCTAACTCGCACTCGTTGCTCTTTGGATCTTGCATCATTAGGAATTTTGGAGAATGTTGAAGCGATAGCAGTTGAGCATAGACATAGGCTAGTGAATATATGTAACAAAATATTAGTCTTCGTCTTGCTTGCTCCTAGTTGAGTTTAAGCAGAGGCAAGATCCCATTACTCCGTCTCTCACACACACAAAACATGTTTAGATATACTTTTCTTTCTTGTAATTGTAAAATTTCTTGCTTTTGATGTAATTTCTATTACAGTCTGTTAATAGAAAAAATAAGGACCTTTGGATCGCAGCTTTGCAAGGTTACCATTTAACATCTCTGTATTAGATTTAAGAGTGAATGAAAATATAAATTGTGAAAAATGATTGTTACACTACAGAGAAGTTGTAGCTCTATACTTTTAGAGGTCTAACTTAGAAAGTTACATAACAGAGTAGCTGAATGATAGATAATATAATCTCTCACACCCTACCAGTCGTGACAGATCTGTATTGCATTTGCGAAGCATCAGGGTTTAGTGTTTTATTATACAACTATGATGCCTCTACATAATCATAAATCTGAGAGACCTCAAGCTTGAATTTTCATGTTGCTCCTAGCTGCATACTTCACCGGGCTAAAGAGAATTTGCTCTAAGTGAATAAAATCAACCAATCTATAAGTTTCAGCTATTTGATTAGGGTTGAAATATGGGTTTAAAGTTTAAAAGGTCTATAACATAAAAAAGTTTTTCGGATTCTACAAGGATAACTATTCTATTGGTGCACGGTCTTATCACACAGAATTGGATTCAACTTCAGCCTGCCTCTAAATTGATAAGAATTTATGGGGCCAACTATGGTGAGATCCCTGCCAACAATTTGGATGGAGATTTGAAATGGTGAGTCGATAATCATATATTTAGGTCATGTTTCGTCTTTCATTTTTTGGTGATACTATTCAATGCTAATGCTATACCTTGTGCAGGGATATTGATCTGATACTTGAAAGACGAGGAGGACATACTCTGTCAATGAGGTGTCAGCTCAATGGTAAGAGTTTGACTTTGTAACATCAAGAGACGAAGTTCAAATCCCATACGAGACAGTTGTAAAATGGACAATAGCGTTATAATTTATTAATAATAATTTTCCTTTCCCCAAAATTGTTTTTTAAAAAGGTAGACATGCGCCAAAGAGCAACCGCAATCAATTTAATCCACTGCTGCAAGGTGTTGGCTAGCTTAGTGGCTGATCACCGGATTGCATAAAAGCTTCAGGTTAAAGACTTATTGGAATGAGGTAGGACTAATATTGAAAGGGGATACCCCATCTGTCCATGTTAAAGTTCTTGGAACACTGGAAAAAGGTGCTGACAGGTGGCACTTCTGCATGGTATGAATTTAACGTCATCGGATTCGTTATTCTAACTTATTCCTTGTATTGGCCATCAAATTAAGTAAACATTTATTCATATCTTAGAAAATTAATAAAGTTGAAGTTTCAAATGAAAGTGCAACGTCGCAAACCCTACGCCTTCATTTGTTCGACCGTTTCTCTTTTACTCAGGTAAGCGAATCGAGTACCCTAATGTAATCATCGTACTTAGTGGATCTTATTAATGTTTGTTGTTTGTGATTTCTCTAAATTCTTGTGTTTGTTTATCTTCCCTTCAATGTAGTTCACATGCCTCGTGTTTTTTTTAAATATCGATTTTTAAACACTAGATCATATAATTAATCTTTGTTGATCTATTCGGAATGAAATGAGTGGAATTAATGTCAGATTCTCTGGGGGGGTTCCACTTTGATGATAATTGTTAACAAGATTTTAATTGTGTTGTAATCGCCGTGCTATTGGTTGCGACAAGGTCTTAATTGTGGTTATGGTTGCGTTGCGGCCGTTGTAAGCTGATTCAAAAATTTGACTTATGCTCAATTTGGAGGCTACAATAGTACTTTGACCTCTTTCATGTATTGATGATATCAGTTATATCTGCGATACCAGTTTTCTCTTGGATATCTTACCTGTACATATCAGTGAAGTATCCGAGTTTTATTTTTTCTTTCCAAATCATAATTATCTAATTCTGATGTAGACTTTTTCATCTGTCAATTTCTTTTACTTGAGTCACAACGATTTTCATCTTTTGTTCTCTGTGCAAGCGCTAATGTCAATATGATGTTTTTGTGTGATTGTGTTTATGTGTCCATTTAAACAGCTCTATTCTCATCCTGTACGTATCAGTCCATTTCAATGCATGACTCTTTTCATTGATTAGTTGATGCATGTTTGTACTAATAAAAGTTTAAAGTATATTTTTTGTTTTGCAATTATGTTTGCTGCATAATTATAGTATTCAATTTAGTTAAATTTTTATTCCAAATCTGAAATAATCAATATCCAAAGCATTGTGTTCTAGTTTTATAAATTAATGTATAAGGCATACATTGTAAGTTTGCTTTTTTTAAATTACAACTATACATTTATGAGATTTTATGATTTTGTCTTTTTCAATTCTGTGTATGTATCTTAGATGCACGTTATTACATTGTTCAAGGATATGCATATAGTTGCAATGGAAATGTATTGTTTTGTATCTGATACTTGTATCATAAGTATGCATCATAGATGCTCAATGTGCTCCCTCTCTCACTCAACAAATTTTTGCACTCAGATCAACTTCTCTGCATTTTACTCTCTTCTATCATGGAGTCTGACGAGTTCCAGTCAGCGGCGAAGCTGAGGAGGTACCATGGTCCAGTAGCCGGTGTAAAAGTGTTGGTTGTGGATGCTAGTTCAGCATGCCGAACAATTGTATCAAAAATGCTTCTTTCACTTGGATATGAAGGTAATTGACACTTATTCTGGAAGTTAAAAGTTATTTTTTATATTTATATTTCTGGCTAATATGCTGCAGAACTACTACACTCAGATTTCGTGGCAACCTTAAAGTTTCAGATATTTCCATATTTCTAGCTGTTTATCTACTAACCATAGAAATCAATATGATTATTCATTATGGATTATTTTTTGATAAATTTATCATATTCATTGACTCTGTTCTTTCAGCTAATAGTTTCTTGTTTAATGTATGCATGTGTCTTCCTCGCTTTAGATCATCATATAATCTGATAACTTATTGTAATGTAGCCGTGATTTTAAATTTTTGCTTCTTAAGGCTAAACTATTGGGACATTGTCTCCATTTTTATTTATTTTTGAAACAATTTTCTTGACATTCTTTCAATACTAGTTATGACGGCTTCACTAGCTTCCGATGCATTATCCATTATCTGTGATAAGAAGAATGAGGTTAACCTTGTGCTTGTGGAGGTTCAGTTGCCAGACATGGAAATATATGAGCTCGTAGGGAAAATGGGAGAAAGCTGTAATCTCCCGTCTTTCAGTAAGTTCTAGTACTAGCTTTGGCTTACTATTTACTTGAAGCCTCACATGCTTGTCGCTGAGATCGGGTTCGTTATCTGACAGTAACTATTTGTTGCATTTGTAGTTATGACTGCTTATGATGACGACACTCCTTCCATATCACGGGCTCTTGGTTTTGGAGCCAAATGGTGTTTTAGAAAGCCAGTTCAGATTTCTGATCTACATGACCTTTGGCGATTCGCAGTGTGGAACCGATATGAAACAACAGTCATTGAAGCAGTACCTGACTTCGTGTGGCATCTGTCAGATGTGATTATGGCAACCAAGGGTCCCAAATGCCAACCATCCATGAATACAGGAGAATGGTTTCGCCAAAATGCAATTGGTCTAGAAGGCCAACCATCTTTGAATGCAGGAGAAAAGACTCTCCGAAGTGCAAATGGTAAAGAACACGAATTTCCTGAAAAAGATAACTCAGTACTCCTGAACAGGAAAAGGAAAAGCTGGACTGATGATTTACATATGAAGTTCTTGGAAGCTGTTGAAATAGCAGGAATCGACGGTGAGTTTGAACTTGTGTATTATTTATTAATTTCTGCTGTGCTAGTGGCTATAAGTAAAAAATAACGTTTGTTGTCGTTCTTGTGTGAAGCTGGTCCGAAGACAATATTCCAGATTATGAATGTGGAAGGGTTTACCAAAGAGAGTGCCTCAAACTATTTACAGGTTTGTTCTTTGTAATGGCGCATGTGTACTGTCTTGTACAACTCTTTTTTGTACACTTTTTAATAACCGACGTGTGGAAAATGTCCAAGCGTACTGCTTGATGTAAAGTCTGAAACTCAAAATAGGCACACTTGGGGCAACTGGTAATCGAGGCTCCCACCATTGGGGATTACTGGAAAGTTTGAATGTTAATTTCAGTTATGTTTTAGCAGGAAGCAGCAGAATTAGTCTTCAGCTGCATATTCTGTTTCTGCATTATCATGTGGCATTCTAATCACGACCTAATAGTACATTTGATTGTTTCAGAGATATCGTCAATCTATGAACCTACGTGCTACTGCAATGGAACAGCATGTGAATGAATATGTGTCTCGGACTAACAAAAGTCAAGGAAAACGCCCTCTAGAAAAACAAGTTTTGATCAACGATCCAACTGTCGATCCGAAGGATCTCAGTAATTTTGTGCCTGTGCATATTCTTGACACTTCTGCTACTTTTCTTCCCTTGGAAAGTTCAAGTTGTCCGGAGTCACCTTTCAGTCAAAATCAGCTGTCCCTGCCATTGGAACAGCAAGGTGTTGCGCACACCGCATCCAGCCTTGGCAGGTTTATAAACCATGTTAATGTTGATGAATCTGAAAAGATCAGCCAGGTTTTTATTACAGCAGATGGAGAAGTTTCTAATGCAGGACAACAGTTGAATTTTTCAACACCGCTGACCTTTGACATGTGCGAACCATTATGCACGGTGCTTCCTATGCCGCCACTACCACCAGATGAAAAGGCATACTATGATAAGTTTTTTTATGCAAAAGGAACTCAGCTGTTTACTGATGAGGATTTGAAAATGTGGTTATCAACTATTCGAGGTATGAACATGCCAGTAATATATCATTGTGCGTGCGCTCGGGCCGCGAGCACAAGTGAGTCTACATTTTCTTCTTGTTTCTATTATTATTTACATATATTCTCCTTTTTATTTATCATTTTTGTTATTTTTTACTTTTTTTGTTAAAAATTTCTAATTAGGCCACTTTGATTTGGCAGGCAATGTGAATGCTTTTGCTTGAAGATGTGGAAGGATGTCAAGACAATAAGGATTCAATAATTTCATTTTTTCTGGAACTTTTTCATTGAGAATTTGGTCTTTATATATCGGCTTTTGCTGGTTTTGATTTAAGTTGTTGCATTGAATAACGACAAGGTCAACAACAACAATAATACTTGTTTGCTGAAATATTATGAAAACTAAACATGGAGTGGCTTTCTGTTCTTAATATATATCCATTCTACATCTTTTGGCGTTCTTGGTCTTCGACTATGGTTGTTGTGATCAACCATATGATGCTATCCAGTTAAGAAATATAGATTTGTTTTACAGCTTGAACTTTAAATCAAAATAA
This sequence comes from Medicago sativa, assembly GCF_051527215.1. Taxonomy (NCBI): domain Eukaryota; kingdom Viridiplantae; phylum Streptophyta; class Magnoliopsida; order Fabales; family Fabaceae; genus Medicago; species Medicago sativa. The sequence continues at coordinate 26,718,219 of NC_140756.1, read as the reverse complement.
TCAGTGCAGTTGAACGTATCTTAGGGATGAGGTTCCTGTACGAATCTAACAATTTTTTAAAAATTGTTTGGTTTACTGTTTCTTATTGTCATCATGAAGTATTCAAGTAGATGGAGCATTGAGCTCATTTGTGTTGACATAGGAAGAGGGTCTAAGCCTGAATTAGGGATGAATCGCAATTGAAAGGCTTAGAGACCCGATTTACAAAGCTTCTCTTTAGTCTATGCGTCTGTTTGGATTGACGTTTTTTCACCCAGACGATCACGTTTGAGAGCCTACCCACTGTGAAAACTAGAAGCTGGTATTTGTAATCTCAACATCATCACCTAATAGACTCTAGAATCAAATTAACTTTTTCTTGTATGTGTATTGAATAGCTATGTGAATATTTTTCTGATTCAGTATTTTAGTTTCTTAAGTAAATTAAATAAGCCAACTTAAGTTTATGTAACCTACCTTATCATTAAGTAGGAATCATCTTCATTTCTCAAAAGAAGTCGAAAACATCGTTACAGCAATTTAGGATGTAATGACTCAAATTTTCTTTGATCATCAAAATGAAGAGAAAACAAATGTATGTCTGTGCATTGGTATATTACTTCTCCATTTCATAGAGTACTGAAGATGAAATATTATTTGTTAAATGTACAAGAAAAGAGCCTCATTTGATTAAGCTTGTCAATAATTATTACAATCCTAAGCTTTTAAATAAGCTAGATAATCATCAATGATAGACATAGCAGATGATCTGTATCCAGAGCCAAAGAGGTTGTAATGATTTAAATAGTGATACAGCAGGTATAGGTCTCTCCTCTTCTCAAAGCCTGGCTGTTTAGGCATTACCTGGAGAGATTATTTAAAATTATCAAAATCTGAAAATTACAGAATCAAATGATATTTCACATGCTAAGTGAATATATGTATGTATTATTTTAACAAAGATATTGAGAAGCCCAACATATAGTCACATTGTTGAGCAAGAATGGTTTTCATAAATTTCATGAAAAAAAACTTGACATTTTGATAGATATTAACTGATGCTAATTAATTTGTTTCATACAATATTACCTCAAAATAAGAGTTATAGAATGAGCCTCCAAAGCCAGCACACCAAGACATACCAAATTCTGCCTCATTGTGTCCATCTATTGAACAAGACAGCATAACAGTTAGTTCCTTATATGATTGTATGATTGTTCTAGTCTCACATATTTGGAACACTCGAATTACAACCAAAGCTAGAGGTTCTAGCTTGCAACTAATACTTCTAGGCCTGCATATCAGTTGAAGTCTTTTGAAAATGTCAACCAAATTGATCCGAACCAAACCAACCAGCTCTTTATCGGTTTGGCTTGGATTTCATGAGAAAAAATTGCAAAAAACGAATCAAACGGTCTCTTTTTTGTTGGTTAGGTGTTTTTCTTTCAAAAAACATTCCAAACCAACTCGTTACACCCCAAGATAATCCAGTCCCGAATGCTTGACTTACAATAACACGCTGGGTCCAATATGACAGGCTCCCCATTTTTGTCAGAGCTTATGTTACCGCTCCAAAGATCTCCATGTAGCAAGCATGGTTCTATCTCTACATTGTCAAACAACGGCGTCATGTTTTCCACCAATCTCTGCCCTGTAGAACAAGTCAATCAGATATAAATCGTAGAGTCTTATTGGAGGAGAGGCTAGTACACTTATAACATTATAAACTCAGTAATGATGCAATAAGCGCTAGTACTTGCTATGATTCCAAATTGCGAAATGGCGAAGTTTGACATAGCTCATAACACTATTTAGGTGTACTTTTTTACTCTCTTATGAAATATGTCTGCAATATATATAACCAAGGTTTTAAAAAACGTCCCGTTACCGTGAAAACGGTCGCACCAAAAAGGTAGAGATAGTGTCCGTTTTTTCTCTGTTTTAAGTAACAGAGTGAACAAAAATCATGGAAACAGCCGCGATAAAACACTGTTACGCCGCGAGGAAACAGCCGAAAAAAAGTATAGACAGTTTACATTGTGATGACCATAGTCCGTAACAGGCGAAATCTCAAATTCTTAACGCGACTGCGACTGCTATTTAAAATCTTGTATATAATACTTAATTGAGATTAAGATTCTAAATGAAGGTGGTATGCTCTTTTTGATTTGTCTCATAGACACTTGTTCTAGGATTAAGGCACCAACAATATATGTAAAATCAAGGAACTGTTCATACATGACAGATCAAAATATATACAACTATCCTCAAGAAAATAATAGCCTCCTGTTTTCCCTATGCAGTAAACTTGGGAAATGGATTCCCTGCAGTAACAGAACCAAACAATTACTGACCTCAACCCTCGGATCTAAATTAATGGCCGTTTAAAACCGATTTAGTGAATGTGTAATCTGAACTGTACGATCTTAAATCAATGGTAAAGAGTGTTTACGGTGTGTAATTGTGAGCTTTTATTACTACAAGGAATCCGGATTGTAAACTTGACGTAATCTTGCATGCATCTAATATGTTTGTGCTCTCAATTTCAATTGGCCTGCTCAGTTTATTCAATATAAATGCCATACACTAAAATCAGGTGCATGGCCAAAATCAGCGAATGGAAAGAACGGTAGTAGTACTGTCACTATATTGGAGCAAAGTTACCTTTTTCCAAAATGGTCCTGTCACTATATTGGTCAAATGCCAGCTGCAACTGGTAACCTAATCTCTGCTCTCCGTAAAACTGAATCCAGTCTGAAGACCAGGTATTTATCTGTGGTGTGCTACATCAAAATATAAATCATATAACTAAAAATCAATCAGTACAAATTACAAAAGACTTCCTTACCTGGAAAAAATACATGATAAATGATAACCATAACAATTACAATAACATACCTGCCAATGGTGTTTTCAACGTCGAAACCAAAGCCTTTACTAGATTTTCCAGACTTGTGCATTTCCGCAAGCTTCCTTCCTAGAACAGACTGGGAAGCAAGAAGTTAAAATTTAAAAGCACAAGTACTCGTAATTCGGACTACTTTCTAAGAAACTCACCTGATCTCTAGATCCACCAAATTCTATGAATTCCATAATGATGAAAGAACCACCAGACGGTAGTGATCCAACCTACAAATCCTAGCAATTAGTTACCTCAATTTCCCTCCAACAAACTAGAAAAAACAGTATCTTCCTGATTCATTCACAACTCACTACTGCTAACCATGTAACACTATCACTTCAGATTGAAGGCGTGTCCAATGTCCAACATACAATGGTATATGACACCGAGACATGTTACATTCAATCATCTCATTTTCTCAAATTATTATCCGTGTTGACGTGTTAGTGTCATGTCCAGCTTCCGTGTCTGTGTCTGTGTATGTGCTTCACAGACTGTAAAATTTTCTCACCTTGTACGGCTTAGGCACACGGATGGTCCTGGTTTCATACATAGCTCCTAAACCAAGAGCCTCCGCCTCAAACATTGATGGACCAATACTCCTGATATAGAGTTTCAACATTCAGCTAAATAATCCAACAAATCCAAATAACCAACAGATAGCTCACACCATCAAAAGAAAAACAGCAGAATGTATATTTCATAGTTCATACTACCTGTTTGTTTTGACAAAGAATGAACCAGCATCAGTATCATAGCGATTCGCAAAATTGATACAACCACCACCAACTGGACTAACTTTGGTTATCTTTGAAGCTTTTCCTTCAGAGAGAATCCACTCACGAACCGGATCCTTACTCATGCTGCACACTAATAAGAAAAACAATAAGCTAAGAAATCTTAGTTATATTTCCTCAAAGCCTATCTTATTGGCATTAATTAATTACACATCACAAATTCATCCAATGAAACACTAACACAGACACGAATACTGAACACGACATGTACACCAATACTGAAACTAGTCATTTAGGAAAATTGAAGTGATTGAATGTAACTAGATAGGTTGGTGTTGGACAACAACGTCAACACGTGTCAGACATGTGTTGGACACCGGATACATTTTCAATATGAAGTGTCAGTGCTACATGCAAGCCTTCTATACTATATCCTTTTCATTAGGACAATTACACTAAGAACAAGAACTACTATATGAAATTTCTCTATTTCAGCTCCAATTATACACAAACTGTAAATAATACTTACTTCTGTTGAAAAAAATAGTGACATGAGTTAAAATTATGTTACTAAAAGATTGGTGATGTCAGAAACAACATGGTACGAGGTAGTTATTATTGTTACTTACTTGGTTGTGATTTGGTTTTGATGAAAGAAGGTAGAAGAAGAGAAGAGAAACATGTTGAAGTGGACATCATGGTTTCCACGTGTTCAACTCTTCTTCTTTCGCCTTTCTTTGGCTTTACGAACACTTTCCACCAATCACACACTATGGTCTATGGGTGCCTTTGTTATGGATTTTGTTTAATTTTAATTTTTTTTTTTATAAAAAATAATAATATTTGTTATTTTTAAGATTTTGAAAAATATTATTATGGCTCTAGAATAAAAAAGTATTAGATTCTTTTCCTAAAATCTATTTTTTTAAAACAATGAGGTAAACAAATCATTTTTTTTAAAGATGGATTTTCGAGAGTTTGCTTTGTTGGGTTAAGTGTGATTGAATATTGAAGCCTGAAATATCCACGAGTTTAACTAAGTTGGCAGAGATAATATATAATATATGTAAGGTCTGGGTTCGAATTCCAAACACCACCAAAAAAGAATGGCTAATGTTAACTTGTGCCCTCAAGGCACGTGTTAAGATACTCATTATAGAAATACACATATCAAAAGACGTGCTTCAATTTCTTAAAAGTTGTTATATTGTATTTTCCAATGCAAAATTGCTCTATTTAGGTTGCTTAACATGTGCCCTGAGAGCACAAGTTAACATGACCCATTTGTTCGGAAGATAAGTAAAATTCAACCAAAAATTATTAATGGAACTTCGTTTTTCAATGATTCATTTTTTATTTTTTCTATATAATTCATTTGGTTAAATTGAAAGTAAAAGAAGTCTGTTTCATTTTTAACGTTAATTCCTTAAAAAAATTATTCCTTCAACTTTATTTTAAAATTTAAATTTTATCCAAAGTAAAAAAAATATATACACTCTCTAATCGATCGTAAGTGATTGTAATATATGTGTATTGTGTTTGCTATTTTGTGTTGAGTTAACATAACTCCATGCCAAAATATGTAATATTTCAAATTTTTCGTGTTTTATAAATGTGCTGGCGTCATCACATCCTTTCTATAAAACACATTTTTAGGAGACATATCTCATCCAATATGAGATTGTACAGACACATGCAAGAAAAGAAATATGATGTTTTCATACCGAGTACGAGTAAATATCGGTTTGAATCGGTTTGGGTGATCAAGTTCATAGGTCGACCTGTCCCATGAACACCCCTAACGAAATCTTATGGATCCTCAAGAAGCAAAGAAACAAGATTTATTCAAACTCATTATGACGCTAGGACGTGATTATGACCCTAACTTGAGAGGTTTTGGGTTTGGCAAATAATAAGACATCATCAACAAAGAAAAGATGTGAGATATTTGGACTAGTGTGCGCCAGGTGCAAGATAAATGGATCAATTTTATTATCTCTCTAAAAACGTGTGTGTGTGTGAGCCACCGCCCGCGACTCTAACCTTTGTTTCTTTTCTTTCATTCATCAAATAGAGGTAATATGATAAGTTTTTGACTAGAAATCATCACTCCATTTTTCTCCTTTCCTTCTATTTTCTGGGTCAAGTAGTCTAGTGACTAGAATTTTACATTTTTTTAGGTGAATAAGTGGAAAGTCTGAGGTTCGAACCGCAACCCCATGCATATATTATAAAATGTCCCTACCAATTGAGTTATGATCACGAGAACTTCTTTCCTTCTATTCAAATAAATAATTTTCACATATATTTAGTTTATTATTTCATGATTTCTTCTTCTTAGTGTTACGTTGTTTTGTTCGTCGTTTGCTTTGGTGTCCCATCTTGTTACAATTTTTGTTCGGCTCATATTGTTAGATATGCTTCAATCTAGTGCGGATTTAATAATTACTTTGGTGTCATTAACGTTCTTGAAGGCATGGGTACTTTGCACACTAGAGTATATTCATATTTGTAGGCTTGTGTATTTTGTCATTTTATGTTATTAACATGTATACTCTAAATTTGTATTACATCAATTTAAATGAATATCCTTTATTTTTCATACAAAATATCTAAAAATAATAAATTTTCCACACAATAGGTTGATCATGGATCTATTCAAACGTCTTTAAGGTAGGAAAAATGCTCTTTTCACCGTCATTTTTGCTCCAAAACATCAAGAAATACGAAAATACCTTTTGGCGTCAGTCAAGTACCGCTGACGAATACTGTTGTTTTTTTCTCCGACGGCAGTTAACTACCGTTTGAAATATTTTTATATTTTTATGGTGTTTTGGAGCAAGACTAATGATGAGAAGAGCAATTTTCTTAAGCTAAAGTACCCGAGCATAGTGTTGTTTGAGGTTTCTTTTTTCTTCCATCAAGCAGATAAGGAGTTATCTAAAAAAAATGAAAAAGATGTTGGAGGGTGGTGGTGCGATGAGAGTGTAGGGCACAGAGGACCATGTCAGCATCGTGATGACGTAAATTAGCTGTGTATTGATACTTCATTTTAAAAGCACCACTAAGGATGAATCTAACGTGGAGGGTTTATTTGGTCATGCATGATATCCTCTTAATAGGGTCTTGTTAACGAGTGTCCCCGGGACACTCTTTAAGCTATTTAAAATTAGCAATTATTTTTTAAAAAAGTCAAACATTTCAATTTCCAAGACATTGATTACATGTATTTTCATAATATACTTACTAATTATGGTTCTTAAAGAGTGCCTCCGGAGGCACTCGTTAACATTTCCCTAAAAAAAAAATATTCCATCTGATCTTTTTTATAAAAGACAAGTGGAATGACAAAAGTTAATGCATATAGTATAATATATAAATTAATATATCAGTTTTAGTTGATCCATTTATCTTTTTTAAAAACAAACCAGAAGAGGTATTATGTATTTTCAAAATAATTAAATAATAATTTTTGGTGTTGTGCTCAAATAACATGTCCAAAAAATTATGGTCATGTAAGTAATTTTCTTTTTGAAAAATTTAAAATGAATTAAATTAACTGAATAAAATATACACATTTCAAAGAAGCATAGAATTAAAAAGAGGACAAAGCAACCTTTCTGGAGATAGTGTGAGGTACAATGGAAACCTCTTTCAATAGAATTTGTTCCATTCACATTCACAAGCACTAGAGATTGAAAACAAAATATCTTGATAAAAAAGATTTGAACTCTTTCCACTTGGACTGAATTCGTATGGTTGACATTGATGACATTTGTGATTGTGAGCCTTCTAATTGGTTACACAAAATTCACTATAATATTTTTGAAAAAATTATTATTTTATATATGAATACTGTTCACACAATTTTTATTTTCTACTAGACTCAATTGTAAAAATTACATTTAAATTTTTTTTTTTACACACATTATGTGGAAAGAAAAATAAATATAATATATCAAATGTTTGTATATACAAATATAAATTTTAGTAAATTTTTCGGAGTTGGGGTATGATCTCTGTCCCCATCTCACCGCTACCGTTGGACCCCATCCCCATCTTCATTGAGAAAAACTCACTGTCCACAGATTTATAAATGAGATAGTCCTTGCGAGGATCGCCAATTACGAATGTATATTGACATCCCTAGTATCAAGACACTTTTTTGCAATATATATCAGTTATCATTCAATATATTTCATGTGGGTTTCACTAAATAATCACTTAAAAAACACAAGTGAAACCAAATTATTTAGTAAAACCCACAAAATTTTCATTATGTAATGTAATCAAATAGTGTGTCTAATAATCTCCATTCCCTTAAGGAAAGAGATCAAGAATATACAACAAAAACTTCTTTATAATCTATATCTATCCTACTTCTATATCATCAACTTCAGCTTGATTCTGTTTCTCTTGCATTAACTTCAACTTGTCTCTCATTACCTTCTGAAGTATTAGACTCATCAAGAGATTGTCTTATGGTGAATGTCACAGGTCTCACATGTTTCTCTTCACAAACATTATGTAATGTCAAACGACATACAGGACATGTGGATTGTTTTCTTAGCCACATATCAATGCAAGAAAGATGAAAAGTGTGTCCACAATAAGGTATTATGCGTAATATTTCTTTTTCTTTGTACTCTCCTAAACATATTACACACCTGTAAAAACCAAAATGAAATTTAGAAAAGAACAAATTTTGGTGTTGTTTGTGCTATAAAAAAAATATCTAAATTTGGAATAGTTCTTTTTATCCTATTAGATTTTTTTTAGAAAAAGCAAAATTGTATTGATAAGCAACGATCAAATTCATAAGATATGCTGCCTAACTTTGTCTTATTAGATTAACAAATCCATGTGTTGAATTTAGATAGGATTTGGAGGATAATAAAAACAGCGTAAATAAATAAATAGTAGTAGTTGTGAGTAATTTGTTAGTAATTTTGTGGACAAAACTGACAAATGAAAAATAAATTTTGAGGAACAAATTAACTAACAAAAAACATACTCGAGAACCAAACACATTTGAGGACTGAACTAACTAATAAAAAACACATTCTAGAACCAAACACGCTAAGAATGACTCGTTCATGAATATTTTTGTAATTTTAAAACATTAATGACAACGTTTGACATATTCAAGAAACAAAATGATTGTTTACTCTAAACGTTTTTTTTTTTTTTTTACAAAGTTTACTCTAAAAGTTATGTTACTTAGAAAATGCCTGTTTCAAATAAGATTTTATTGAAACAAATAATTTTTTTTAAAAAAATGGCTTTTATAAGGGAAATTGCAGTCAATATATATGATATGCAAATTAGAGACTATACTTAACTGTGTACACTGAAGATGACTGAAGGCCTCTTCATTGAAATGTAAAGTGGGGATTGCAGCAACAAATGCAGGTTCAGGCTCATTACCATGATATTCTGGCTATCATGTAAACAATGCAAAAATTAATATCTGAACCATTCAACTTAAACATTTTACACCATGACATAAACAACAACAAAAAAAAACTACTCATTGAGCCTAATTAATACTCAAGCATCACATATAAGTCATCTTGACAAGAAATATTATATATTAAGAGGCAAATAATACACACACATTCAAATTAATCACATAAAGTCACCCTTTTTCCTCAAACATTGCTAAGTTCAAAAAATAAGAACAAAAATCCAGAAAAATAAAAAAAAAATTGTATAACAAAATAAAGTAACAGTATAGTATCAATTAATTGACTTTATAATCATGCAATCATGTTAACAAACAAAAAAGTCAACTCATAGTAAGAGTTAACAAGAAAAATAAGTCAAAGTTGAAATTTACCCGTTCAATATCTGGTCTTGATTCCATTTCATATATAGTGCGTGATCCCACATGCCTTTCTCTAAATCTTCCACAAATTAATCTTGTACATACAAATACAATGAAAGTTGCACTCAATCCAAATCCAATAATTGTAGTAACCAAATTGTTACTTGAACTCATCATAAAAAATCCCACACCCCCCACTTCACAAAACCAATCTTTTTAGAACAAAAAACAAACACAAGAAGCTAAAACAAAGAAGAAGAAGAATAAAAAAAAAAAGCTCCAAGGTATATTATATATTATAGTATATATCAATATAACACAGCCCACAAGTTCCAAAAGATAAAGAAGATGATAAACAATAAAAATTTATTGAGGACCCAAAAAAATAACCCTTATAAAAAAATATCAATATTTTTTATGTGGAATCCAAGTGGCTTTGGTGTGACTCAAAGTGAAGATGAATGGTGAGAAAGAGAAGTAGAGAGTTGTGGAAGAAGAAGGTTGATTCTGTTGCCTCTTGGAATCATATTCGTGGGGTCCATTATATGATTTTGACCAACTGAAAATGAGGTAATCAAAATCAAACGGTTGAGAGTTTATATCAAATCTTTGGTTTTTAGTAACAAATGATCATAACGGTTAGGAAAGTTTGATTGGATTTAAACAGTTTTTGAAACCGCTGCTATAGTTATTGGTTTGGTCACTTTTGAATATAAGTTAAGGTTTATTTTCGTGGTTCTCTTGTCCAAAGGTCAAGGATATCAATGATAATAACAAATGAATTAAGAATGTTTTTCATTGGTTCCAAGTCAAACTTGCAGGTAACTTAATCTTTTTTCTTTATATAATTTTTTTTTGAATAAATATATTCTATAAGTAAAAATATACTTGTTAAATTGATTGAATAACTAATGTGTAGATCAGATACATATCTTATTCAATGATCTTTTTTTAAGATCATTTTTCAATGATCTTAAAAAGTAATGTTTATTTTGTAATAACTAGCAAAAAGACGGACATCGATCTTTTTATTGCACTAATATTTGTGAATCTATTTTATACTATATATAAAGAAAATAACATGTTTTGGTTCTTTTCGACTAACTTTCTCTATTTCCAAAATTACCCTCAACTTTCAATATAAATAGCACATATAACAAATAGATAAGAGAAAATTCAAATATTAAAATAAAAGTATAATAAACAAGATATGATTATATGTCCAATTTTTTTTTCTTTTATCCTTTAAAAAGTGTAACAAACTATATGGGTATATCTATTACTTACTTTACACAAAGAAAATATGATATTTTGGGCTGACTTTTTCATTATCTCAAGTATACCTTTAAACAATTTTTTATATAATAATGATTGTTGTTGATGTCATTACATATATAAGAATTTAGATTATATTTTTTTGTTATATTGTTGGTGTCATTGAAATAGACCAAAATGGTTACTTTAGTTTGTTATAATTTGAATGCAACAAGCATTTATATTTTTACTTTTAATCAAAATCAAGATTTCATAAAAAATACCGTTAATAATTTTAAAACATTCGCACAATAAAAAAAGCGGAAAGACAGACACGTGAGTGCCCGTTTCGCTAGTTATGAATGATGTTTTCTTATGAAATTTTGTTTTTGATTAAAAGTATAAAGATTGATGTTTGTAAATTTCAAATTATAACAAATCCAACAAACCACTTCATCTTTTCATAACAAACCTAACAAACTATGTTTTCCTTTTCCAATTACACCAACAATATACTAAATATAATATAAATTATTATTTTTAATGACATCAACAAAATAATATAATTATCCAAGAGTATAATTGAGATAGTAAAAAAGATAGCCCAAAATCTTGTATGCTCTTTGTATATAGTATAGATGATCATAGGAAATATATATAAAAGAAGGGTCATGTTAACCAGTGCCTCCGGGGCACTGGTTAAGGAAGCCAAAAGTGGAAATTTTAAGTCAAAAAGAACATTTTTTAAGCTTTTAATGCAATGACAGGACAACTTTCAATGCAAGATACTACTATATTTAACTCCTTAACCAGTGCCTCGAGGGCACTGGTTAACATTTCCCATAAAAGAAATATAAGATTTTTAGAATGCCTTTTCATTATTTATGTTTCATCCTTATCAACTCAATTCTTTTTTAATGTGGCTTTATGCTCTTTCACATTGACCCTCCATTTTATGCGGCTTTTACTAGCAAGGTGTCAGATGTGATAGTTGATGGTGGTTGGAGCCTCCCTACAGCTCTGGAGTCCATCCCTGAAGTGACTAATCGGTTGGAGCTTATTGTTTTGCCGAGTACCCCTCTCCCTGATACTCTGGTTTGGCCTCAATACGATGATGGTAAGTTAACAGTTAAGTAGACGCTTTCCTTCCTTAGGCCGGTTGATGTGTTGCTTCCTTGGGCGGAGCGCCTCTAGAAGTCTTGTATACCGCCCTCCCACTCCTTTATTTTTTGGCGGCTTATGCATGGTAAAATGCCAACAGATGAAAATCTTCGAAACCAGGATTGTGTTATATTGTTTCAGTTTGCACCTTTTGCTTGATATCGGAGGAAACATCCAAGCATTTATTCATAAGGTGTCCCTTTGATGTAAAGCTTTGGAATTTGCGTGGTGGCGGCAAGCTTAATTGTGTAATGAACCTCTCCACGGTTCTCTCTCTTCTTTTTTGTATTTCGCTTCGTGGTTCTTCTCAGGTTTCTTAAATGTTTATGGCTACGGTGGTGCATACTCTGCATACTATTTGGTTATCTCGTAACACAATATGCTTCTCTATGAGCAAGGCGATTCACGCGGCCAAGGTGTGCATACACTTTTTCGTGGCTATGAGTGGTAACTCCTTGACAGTTAATTGTTTGACTTCCGACTTTAGTTTTCTTCACTCATTTTCGGTTTCCCCCCATAACCGGAGGGTCAAGGAAATAGTTATGGTGTTGTGGAAGGCTCCCGCTCCTCATTGGCTATAGGTCAATACTGATGGTTTAGTCATCGGAGGGCACGCTGCCTGTGGTGGGTTATTCAGGGATCACCTAGGGACCTTTCTTGGGGCCTTTACTTGTAATCTTGGCATTTCTTCTGTTTTTCATTCTGAGATTAATGGGTTCATTTTTGCCATTGAATTTGCAGCGCAAAATTGTTGGAGGAATATTTGGCTAGAGAGCGATTCCACGAGTGCTCTGATGATTTTTATAAATGCTTCCTTGGTCCCAGTTATGCTTCATAACATATGGCATAATGCGCTGCATCTCGGTGTTCAGGTTATTTCTTATCATATTTACAGCGAAGGTAACTGCTGAGCTGACAGGTTCACCAATATGGGTCATTCGATTCAGGGTTCAGTCTGGTTGGCTTCTTTACCTCTGGAACTACACTCAGATTTCTTTCGTGAACGGTGCAGTCTGCCTAAATATATATTTCCATAGTCTGTTTCTCCTTTCTTTCTTCTGTATTTTCAGCTTTGGATGGTTTTGGCCTAGTCCCCCCCCCCCCCTGTAAAGCTTTTTCTCCTTTTTTTAATAAAATGTTTTTTTGAGTTTGGCGGATTACGACGGAGGTTTCGTGGGGTGCCGACCTAGTTAGGATTTTGTTATAACTTTTTCAAAATAAAAAAAGATTTAAATAGAATATTGAAAGTCAATTTAAATAATTTTAAATAGTATAGATATTAAAAAGGATAGTTGAGTTGCTTAGACCAGCTGTTTGCTGGGACTGAGCCACCAAACTATCTGTTGTTTTCCTGATTCAGTTGAGTTGAGGTGAGGTGAGATGATGACTTCATTGAAGTTATTCGTCAGTCTCCGATGAGACAAAAAGGGGCTATGTACTTGCATTTTCTCCGACGCCCAAGTCAATGGGGCGTTCAAGAGGTGCAGTCATAATTTAGGGTAAGAAGTGTCATACCTGACGCAAGGCTAAGACCTAGGTATAAATAGTGGTGAGGTAGGGCTTGGCTAGCAAACCTTATCATTACAATCATACCTGCAGGTACGGACGTGGGTAACTCTCGGCCTTGGGTGAGTTATGCTCGGCCTGGGTGGGTGTGGGTAACTGCCAAACCTCGTGAGCAACCCTCGTCATGTATTGTGATCTGGTGGATTTTATCGCATGTCAATGGTATGGGTTTGCCTGCTTAATGACTTGGGTCAGACCCGAGAGGATCAAGATTGAGCTTTAGGCCAGTCTGGAACAGTAGCCCCCAAGCTATAAACTACAGGAGTCAGACTGTAGCTTGATAAAAGCTCTCTCTTTTATACCCCGCCTTAGAGGTTGGAGTTATTGTCTAATGTTATGGCTTTGGGCTTTTAAAGGCCTTGCCAAACTTTGGAAGTATCCTTGCGAGGCTTCCAGAGTTTCCAGTACTGTAGCTTAATTTCCATCCAGTTTGGGGTCTCTCAAGTTTCTCGAGTTACTGGGACCCTGATTTTATGTCATTTAGTCCGGTTGTTTCTCGGGTCTTGCAGGGGATTTGGGCCATTTCCTTGCCAAACTTTATGTATTTCTATAAAATTTTTGTAAAAAAAAAATGTATTTCTATAAAGTTAAAAGATTTTAATTTTTCCGTTAAAACTTATTAATAAAAATAAAAATATTAGATTTTTTAAAAACTTATAGAATTCATTTTTCCCACACAAAAAAAAAAAAATCCCACAAATAACACCATAATATCATAGGATAAACTTGAATGAAATATTTATCCTTTTAAAAAAAAATACTTCAAACTATTACTGTATTTTTTTTTAGGAAACCATTACTGTATTTTTCTTTGATACATTGAATCAAACTATTAATTTATTGTTTGGTACATTGATTAAAAAAAAAATTAGTTTTATTAAATTTATAAAATATTCAAGACAATTACCTATTTAATGTTTTTCCTGAATCATCCCTTAAGAGAATCCTTCTAGAAGGTTTGAATTGACCGTCAGTCTTAAATGGATTTGAAAATAGCTTTGAACCAACAACATAAGTGTCTTGGTTAATACCCTCTACCCCTAAAATTAACAAAATGTATTTAATTTATAATAATATATTTTAATATAGTTTTAAATTTACCATAATTTTTATGTATATTAAATACCGGCACATCTGCTTAAAATAAACAAGTGAAAAAATACGACATATCAAAACAAAATGCTCAATAATAATAGTCGTGACTCGTGCGAATACACTTGCCTGGATCATCCTAGAAAAACTCAACATGGTGTATCGCAAGCAATACCAACTACTTCAATGAATGACACAATATGTTCAAAGAAACAACCACCAATTAACACCAATTAACACGATCTGTGTAAGTTTCTTCCAACCACCATTATGTTCAATTAATAACATAATCAATCATTTTCATTATGTAGTATGCAAATATTAAATTCTATATTATTTTCTATCAAACCTAATATTTCACTGGGTTTGTGTAATATTAATATTATTTATTTTTAAAACTTGATATCTGGACCAAGAGCAAACTAATTAGGGGGGCTTAATCTCATTGTTCACTTGCAGGCATCATTCAAAACCATCACATAGTCTGTGTGGACTTTTCCCACCAGAATTGGCACCAGGGGATTCAAACATAAATCTTTAGAGCAGGTCAATCCAAAACTACTAGGCCAACCCATATGTGTAATATTAATATTAATAAAAAATTATTTACAATTGAATTTTGAATATACAAAAACTGATCCAAATTATTTTGCATTCAATTGGATTAGTTCAAATAATTTCTTTTAAATTGTTCACCGTGTAACCAAGTAGGGACATAGAGAAGCCATAACCTCCCTAAAATCCCAAAAATTTCATTTTTGATAGGTAGATAGACATATTTTAGATAAATATTATTTTATATATATTCGTATTTGCACAAAAGTTCATATGTGCATGATGTAGTCTAGTGGCAAAGACATGTGACTGAGGTTGTTATCGTGGCTTCGACCCCTGTTATGCAAACAAATACACTCCCTCCGGTAGTAGTAGGAGCAGTGCGTTTAGTTTGAGCTATGTATTTTTTATATTAGGTTTTTCATATTACTTATGCAAACAAATACACTCCCTCCGGTAGTAGTAGGAGCAGTGCGTTTAGTTTGAGCTATGTATTTTTTATATTAGGTTTTTCATATTACTTTCACATTCAAAAATACACTCCCTCCGGTAGTAGGAGCAGTGCGTTTAGTTTGAGCTATGTATTTTTTATATTAGGTTTTTCATATTACTTTCACATTCAAAATCATTTTTGTTTTTCATGAATTATACTAGACCATCGACCCGTGCTAACGCACGGGTCATACAAAAGAACAAATATAGCACAAATATGAAAGTAAATACTTTACTTGAATCAGAAAAATAGTATAATTCAATTCATAAAATAAATTGCCACAAACGTTTTTAATGTACTATATTAAACAATTTCCATGACATCGACCCTGTTAAAGTAACATAACATATAAATTTAATGGCTTAGTCTTTTGAAGAAAAGAAAATTCAACGTATGTCGACATAAAAATAGCACTGATATGCAATAACAACAATACTATAAAACAAAGTGCTACACATTACGGAAAACTTCTCTATAGACCACATTTGATGTCACATCAGTATCTTGGCCGTCCTCATCACATGATCGAAAGTACCAATCAACACCAGTTTCGACATCAAATAGAGTGGCAAGTACCGAACCTTGACACACCTGTAAAAAAAAAATCATCGCCTTTTGCATAAAAATCTTGAACATGTATATTGACTTGAATCCAAAACGATATTTAAAAATTTCAAAAATAAACAGCTACCTGAGTTGACTCAATCATACTTTCAATTGTCATTCTCTTGGTGTTGAGCAACTCATCTGATAGAGATGCAGAGCTATTTGTTGAAATTTGGCGAACACTTTGGGTCAACTGGAGTGATGCATTTTTCATTCTGATAAAAGTATACCATATCATTAAAAGCGCAGTGAAACTCAAGTAGCTAAGTTGTAGAAAAAATTCACAAGTCACTAAGTTGTAGAAAAAAAAAGTACTAACACATAAGTTTCAAGAGAAAAGATGTATGGTTTATTATAATGAGCGAATTGGTCATGAAAACTATACAGGCGTAGAGTATATGTCCAACGATGGATTGATAATATTATAAAGATTTTTTTTTGACAGATAATATTATAAAGATTTTTTCCTTAAAAGCATGTCAATATGTAACTAAATCTTTATAGCATATCAAAGAGAATATTCAAATAAAATGTTAACGTCTTTATTTAAAAAATTTACAAAAACGGGAAGTATTAAAAGTATACTATTTGATCCATTGACTACAGTTTTATACCACAACTAAATTAAACCAAACATATTACTGTTAGATTATATATTTTTTTCTCTTAGTTGAATGGAAGTTGACTATAAGCATGCATTGTTTATACAAACAACGAACTATAAGCAGGCATTGACTATAAGCAGGCATTGACTATTACACATATCTCTTTCTATCTGTATTCACTATTATAAGCCTTTATTCCAAAGCATACAAAAACGGAAATGCTTACCCTATCATGTAAGCAGCAACATCAGGTAAATCGCCATTAAGTATCAGCTTAGTCACAAAAAACGCATTAGCAATTCCCATTGCACCCAGTTTTAACAAAGTGAACATCAAGTGAAAAATATTTTTCTAGTTAATGGGTGGATATTAGGAGAAAGTAGAAACTAAAAACAATGAGTGGTGAATTACAAAGGCTAAAGTATGAGCTATTAAACATCAGTATTTTAACAGCAGTATTTTAAGAGATTCATAATACACGTAATATCTTTAACAACGCAATATAAACTAAATATTGTTAAAAGTACAATAAATGAACCTCATAGTGACAAATAATGCATACAAAGTTAACACTAAAGCCCACCAAAATACATCCTCAACACAATAAAATAGAAAGCTGGTTCATATGCTATGTAGATCTTGTCATGTAACAACAAATGCCTCCAAATGATTCTTAGACCAGTGGGTTTGAAATACGCCTAACAGGTAACAACTTCTGGGTCAAATTCAAAACGCTTGGACATACAACTGCCAACTAAATTAACCAATTATAGTTAGATAGACATGGATAAAATGATATCATAGAACGTATTAGTTTAACATTTACCTGTCTTCATGAAAAATAGTGTATAAGCCTAACAGGAGAAATGACTTCACATCAAGGATATTAAAATAGGGTAGCTAGCATGATTTGTACATCAGTGGTTCAAAAAGACGCATGAACGGCCAAAAGCTTATGGTACAAATTGGATTCGCCTGGACACACAATTGCTAACTAAATTAACCATTCACAGTTAAATACAAACGAAGTAAAGCAACACATATAACGTATGAGTTGAGCTGATTACATGTCTTGATGAAAATTGCGTAGGCGTTCTTGTTTTCACATTGTTCCTTGAGATTCCTCTCCAATCACCTTTTCCAACTTTCTGCAATCCAACCAAAAACATCTTGTGCTCTTCCTCCGTCCACATAATCCCTGATCCATTCAAAGAAAATCAATAACAATAATTACTTTTCAATTTCAATCAATTCAAACAAAGGAAGAAACACAAAAATTATCAAGTTAATTTCAAGTCTTAGCCTGAAAAAATTAAAACAGTTGCATATGCAAAAATTAAAACAGTACCAGCTGCGTAAAATTAAAACCTGCAAGAATTTCTAAACTTAATCAATGTGGAGCAAGTTTAATCCCACTCAATGTGGAGCAAGTTTAATCCCACAACAGCTGCAGGATTTCTAAAACTAAAACCTGAATAATTTCTACTTTAGTAACATAGTACAGTGTCAAGATTGATGCCTAAAGCTGTAAATTACATAGCAGAAATATCATAAGCATCCATCTGTTACAATATGAGTCATTCCAGAATAGGCTCCTCAAAGTTTTGACTGCAAATAACCTGATGAATTTCCTACTTTACTATGAATAAGAGTTCCTCAAAGTTTCAAGCATTTGGGCTTTTCTGATTTTTTTTTTACTAACCATTAATTGTCTAGAGAAAAGGGACATTATAATTGAAGTTCGACCAAAAGGTTGTAAAATTTGTTTAGAAATTGTTAAGAGTTATAAATGAGTGTTTTGTTCCCTGATTTGTAAAACATGAACATAATTAAGTAAAGAATATGTTATGCAAAGGGAAACAAACTTGATGCCTAGTTTATGAGTCTGTCCCTACCGACAGTTGTAGAATGCCAATTCCATGGTAAGCAAAATCACAGTTCCTGAATGTATTTTTTTTTCTTATATTAGTATTATGAATGCAAATAAGATACCAAATTAAAACTAATAACATTTGGGAACTAAATTAAAAGCTGACACAATATATGTGATTTACAATTTACAAAAGAATAATAAAAGGCATTTAGTTTAATAAAAAAAACGACATTTAGTGCACGTAAACAGAAAAGTTGCATAAAAATCTCACAAATTCGATGCCATGAAAATGTGAAGAGAGGGAAAGCTCTCGGTTACTGTGGCATGAAAGCAGAACATGACTTAAAGAATATCCAAAACAAATCATGAGTGAAAGAATATCCAAAGCAGAACATGACTTAAAGAATGTACCTAAGTCAACATGACTTAAAGAATATCCAAAACAGAACATATAGTCGGTTACGACTTTTCAATTTCCATTGTCACTAAAATGATGAAATCATTGTCACCAATAGCAGGAAATTTCAATTATTAGAAATTGTAGGAAATTACATATGCTCTTGAAAATCTTGACACAATGGCAAAACATGTAAAGAACATATAAGCCTAAAATCATTGATAAGTTATATTATGAAGTTTTTCCTAAAGAAAGTATAATTCCCTCATAAAATTGTGGCCTGTCAAAACATTACTAACATTGCCCATAGCAAATTTCTCACAAAATTCGGCAGATACGATGTTCAAAAGAAGTAACAACACATAGATGCTATATAATAAACATTAAATTTTGGTTTATGCTTATGTCTCTATTTCATCATTTACATGATTTATAAGACAAAAACATTAAATCAAAACACAGAGTAACAAACATAAATGCTATATAAGTTGTCATTTAGAGTTTAGACCAAGTTACCTAATATAATAATCAAAAGTCTAACATTGATGGTAAAAATCAATAATCAAAAGAAAGGGAAATGGATCAAGAATTATTACTCGAAAGGGGTTGAGGAATCAAAATTGAGGAATCTTTCACAGAAAAAATAGGTGAAGTTGAGGAATCATACAACTTGTTTTTTTTTTTTGTACAGTTTTAAGGAGTATAAAAAAAGATTCCTGAATAATAAGCAGTAGCTCAAATATATAACGTTCAGAAAGGAAAAATACCTTTGGTTAGAAAAATACCTATCATATGTTTGAAATCAACCTTAAAATAGTTCCAAGTTATCAAAGGATAAACCAATCACATTCCAAATCCAATATGAATAGTCAAATCTGAAAGCAAAAATGAAGTGATTAGGGAAATTAGAGCACAAACAAAACCAGAGTTCAATCTACTCACATACACAGTGGCAGAATATCAAATATATTACCTTTTCAACAACTTTTAAGCTTTTGGGAATCACTCCATGTGTCATATTTGAAGTTTACAAAGAGAGAACCTTAATAAACACCTACCTGTAAAATAAGAAATACGATAAAAATAGATGAGGACAATAAGAAGCCTTTAGAACTACAAAAAAGTAAGTACGATTTTCACTGGGCCTCACCATGAATGTCAAAATTCTGAAGGACAATTGCTCTTAGTTCATCAGGCTCCATCGGTGTTCGGCCGCCAGAGAGTTCTTTTTTACTACTGTGCTCTTGTTCTTCTTCCATGATGTGCTGAAAAAAATAAAATAAGGTGAGATGGTGGAAACAAATTGCAATAATTATTTTCAAATTGGCATCTGCGGCTATAAAACTAACTACATATCAACCAAGTGTAAACTAAATACTTGTAAAATGAAAAAACACCATTAAACTCGATATAGAGGCACATATAAAATCATCGATATCAGTGTAGAGTAATATCAACCTAGCATAAAACAATTAGTTGTAAAATGAAAAACACCAAAAAAAAAAAAAACCTATGATATGATCATCTAAAAAAAACTGCAAAATAAGAAAACAAATTACAAATGAACCTCACCTGAAAAAGTATAGAAGCTTCAAACTTGACTTCCATATGGATGATTTCACATTTCACAACCTGTAAATAAGAGGAAAAACACAACAAATATTATAGTTCATACACAATCATTCAAACACTTTTACATACACCTTGTGGGTTGAAGAAATCAGCAACAGTGCATTTACAAAATATTGATTCATCGTATAAATACTACTGAAATTTAATAACCAGATAAGATGAAGAATTTTACTTGAAAAAACATTAGGTTAAACCTAAGCAATAATTTGATTGGAAAAACAAACGACAATGAAGATGAGAGATGGAGAGAGAGAGAGGAACAAACTTTGAGTTGGAATATAAATAATTGATTGTCGGTGGCAGTGGATTCATCGGTAGTGAAGGGAGAGGATCGGTTGCATCGACGATGAATATGGTGTCGGAGCAGTCGAGTGAGTGCGAGAGAGATGCCTTCTAAACTGGATCAAAAAAGTGGAGAGGGATGTGAAACTCTGAGAAGAGTGTGAATCGCAGAATGAGAGAGAGGAGGAGGGGAAGGGTTTGAGTTATGATACGTTTGTTTGTATTCTGGCTAAAATTGTGGATCAGGTAGCATCTTTCATTTTTTATTGGAATTAGTTATGTAAACAATTTTTTTAAGTAATAAAAAATAGGAATATTAAGCAGAAAAAATAGTGGATAGTGGTTTGTTTTACGTATAGTTGTTAAGGAAAATAGGGCTATAGTTGTTTCGTAATTAAGCTTTAGGTCAGGGTTAAAACAGGAATTTTATTTGCTAGGGTTTAGGTAAAATTAGGGCGAAATTGTTTGCTTGGGACAACTTTTATATATAGATTGATTCTGGCTAAAATTGTGGATCAGGTAGCATCTTTCATTTTTTATTGGAATTAGTTATGTAAACAATTTTTTTAAGTAATAAAAAATAGGAATATTAAGCAGAAAAAATAGTGGATAGTGGTTTGTTTTACGTATAGTTGTTAAGGAAAATAGGGCTATAGTTGTTTCGTAATTAAGCTTTAGGTCAGGGTTAAAACAGGAATTTTATTTGCTAGGGTTTAGGTAAAATTAGGGCGAAATTGTTTGCTTGGGACAACTTTTATATATAGATTGATTCTGGCTAAAATTGTGGATCAGGTAGCATCTTTCATTTTTTATTGGAATTAGTTATGTAAACAATTTTTTTAAGTAATAAAAAATAGGAATATTAAGCAGAAAAAATAGTGGATAGTGGTTTGTTTTACGTATAGTTGTTAAGGAAAATAGGGCTATAGTTGTTTCGTAATTAAGCTTTAGGTCAGGGTTAAAACAGGAATTTTATTTGCTAGGGTTTAGGTAAAATTAGGGCGAAATTGTTTGCTTGGGACAACTTTTATATATAGATTGATTCTGGCTAAAATTGTGGATCAGGTAGCATCTTTCATTTTTTATTGGAATTAGTTATGTAAACAATTTTTTTAAGTAATAAAAAATAGGAATATTAAGCAGAAAAAATAGTGGATAGTGGTTTGTTTTACGTATAGTTGTTAAGGAAAATAGGGCTATAGTTGTTTCGTAATTAAGCTTTAGGTCAGGGTTAAAACAGGAATTTTATTTGCTAGGGTTTAGGTAAAATTAGGGCGAAATTGTTTGCTTGGGACAACTTTTATATATAGATGATTGATTCTGGCTAAAATTGTGGATCAGGTAGCATCTTTCATTTTTTATTGGAATTAGTTATGTAAACAATTTTTTTAAGTAATAAAAAATAGGAATATTAAGCAGAAAAAATAGTGGATAGTGGTTTGTTTTACGTATAGTTGTTAAGGAAAATAGGGCTATAGTTGTTTCGTAATTAAGCTTTAGGTCAGGGTTAAAACAGGAATTTTATTTGCTAGGGTTTAGGTAAAATTAGGGCGAAATTGTTTGTTTGGGACAACTTTTATATATAGATTGATATCTTTTGATCAATGAAGCACCAATACTTACACGAACATCAGACAAGACACTCACACATCACACCGGTAATAATTTGAGAAAATAATATAAATCAAATGTGATCACATGTGTCAGACACCGGACATGCATTGATCAAAATTGTCGATGCTACAGAGTTTTTAATTAGACTGTGGATTTCAGTTCTATATTTTTTCTATGATACATATACTAACAACAGAATTTATGAAATATTTGTAAGAAAAACCATGAGATTTTCATTGCCAATATCACAATGTTACAAGTTTCATATCCACCGCTAAAGTGTCAGAATTATTCAGAACTGAAATCCTTATTTATTAATTAATTTTCTTACGTCTGCAGCAACTTAACCTAATTTTTTCCCGCTCATTTGCTTTATTAGGTTTGCAATTATTTAACCTAACAAATTTCATCTAAAAAAATGCATAGCACACCAATTTCATTCCTATCCGCTTGTCTTTTTTTTTTTGAAGAAAATATTTTCTACCATATCAATGATCTTACGGGTTAAAGATTATTTATTTGTCTCTATTATAGTCGAAAAAACCCGTGCGACGCACGTGTCAAAAGTCTAGTATCATAATTAATCCACTTTCCCTTCTGCTAAAGTAAAACCTGAAACATATCATCATCTCTTTCTATTCTACAAGGAATCCTTATTTATTAATTTTCTTACGTCTGCAGCAACTTAACCTAATTTTTTCCCGCTCATTTGCTTTATTAGGTTTGCAATTATTTAACCTAACAAATTCCATCTAAAAAAATGCATTGCACACCAATTTCATTCCTATCCGCTTGTCTTTTTTTTTTTTTGAAGAAAATATTTTCTACCATGTCAATGATTTTACGGGTTAAAGATTATTTATTGGTCTATATTATAGTCGGGAAAACCCGTGCGACGCACATGTCAAAAGTCTAGTATCATAATTAATCCACTTTCCCTTCTGCTAAAGTAAAACCTGAAACATATCATCATCTCTTTCTATTCTACAAGGAATTCATTAATGACATAAAATTGCAGCATGGCATGGGAATCAAATTCCTTATCATCCTTCCTAAAAACAACTAAAAGAAAAGGAAACATTTATGCCTTTTGGAATCATTTCCAAAAAACTAATCAAAGAACTTTTCAGTTTTATTGAAAATTAGCTAGACATTGAATTCAATCCAATGTCAATTTCCATTGATTTTCTGCTATCTGTCATACCATGGCTTTCAAGATCTGGCTCCTTTGATATCTGACAAGCTTCTAAGCCTTTATAGGGAAATGTTTCAGTCCTGAGAGTCTGTCCAAATATATCAACCGCCACATTGTTGTTTATCTCATTAACTGTGGTATTTGAGGACTCGATTTGCTTCTCTTGATCATCTTTTGGCTCAACGTATTCCTTGTTAGCATTTATCCCCTCCTGGTTGAATCCAATTCTACCTTATATGTCCTTGTCACCATCGTCAATAATAATAAGTTTTGTCCTGAGAGTAGGCCCACTCTCAAGTAGGAACTTAATATAATATTATTGATGATGAAGAGGACATACAAGGTAGAATTGGATTCAACCAAGAGGGAATAAATGCTAAAAAGGATTTCGTGAGCCAAAAGCTGATCAAGAGAAGCAAACTGAATCCTTAAAAACAACAATTAATGAGATAAACAACTATTTTGCGATTGATACATTTGGACATAATTTCAGGACTGAAACATTTCCCTCTAAAGGCTTGGAAGCTTGTTAGATATCTGAGGAGCCAGATCTTGAAAGCCATCGTATGATAGACAACAGAAAATCAATGGAAATTGACATTGGATGGAATTCTAATATGCATGCTCTCATAAGAAAGGTTCCTATTCCTATTGATGGGATTCATGTTTCCATCTGTGGCTGGTGGAGTTGTTGGCAAATTTCTAGGTGTTGGTGAAATGCGACTCGTTTGTTCTTCTGCTAACATTCGAGAACCTTCTTCTTTGATAACCTTTTCCGAATATGAATTACCATTTGAAGCAGCAGCTGTGGCATGGCATCATAAGATCCTGCAGCTGATTTCTTCTTTTTCTTCGGTTCCTCATCGACCTTTTTCTTGAAAGTGGCCACGATAATCTGATTCATAAAGAGATAAATATTGTTAAATCAATGTTACTCATTTTAATAAAACAAATAAGTGCGGCATTCTCTAACACTCTTTCTAACACCACTTATTACTGATTGAAATTTATGTAAGTTCTATCATTTTGAAAATAAAGTCTCACATGAATTTCATTCAATAGTAAAGAATTTAAAGTGAATATTGTTAATAGCACTACTCATTCTCAGGGATATTTCCAGAATTCCTTCCTCTATCATCAGCCAACATAACGGAACAAATTACATTTTCACGATGATGACGACTATCTTCACCAACGATTAGTCAAAGATGTCAACATTTAACATAATTAACAGCATTCATTTGTAATTATATGCTTGTGAGCAGCATTCATTTATAATTATATGATTGTGATATTGTCATAATAACTGTATCCCTTAGACAACTCATTATTTTGACTGAGCAGTGTTCTCTGCTGTGCTGTATCTTTTTTTTTGGTAGATAGACAAACTCACACACACAAGTGGAGGTACCGGGGTTCGAACCCCGGTCATGGAATCCATCACGATGATGACGACTATCTTCACCAACGATTAGTCAAAGATGTCAACATTTAACATAATTAACAGCATTCATTTGTAATTATATGATTGTGAACAATATTCATTTATAATTATATGTCAACATTTAACATAATTAACAGCATTCATTTGTAATTATATGATTGTGAACAGTATTCATTTATAATTATATGATTGTGATATTGTCATAATAACTGTATCCCTTAGACAGCTCATTATTTTGACTGAGTAGTGTTCTCTGCTGTGCTGTATCTTTTTTTTGGTAGATAGACGAAATGGCAAAGCCATTATAAACTCACACACACAAGTGGAGGTACCGGGGTTCGAACCCCGGTCATGGAATCCAACTTAACAATTTCGGCATTTTGTCAGTTGAGCTAGGACTTCTGGATTCTGCTGTGTTGTATCTATTATCTATATAAGAGCAGCTTTGTACAAAGCATAATAATACACATTACACAATACAATTTACCATAAATTTGTTTAACATGATACAAATAAAGAAAGTATCTGAAATTCTCACTGCCTATAGTAAGTTGAAATAAACAAATAAATATGTGCGTGCACACAAATTATGAGATATGAGAGAAACATTTACAGCTTCACTAAATTAGTCAAATTTGGACCTTTGATTATAAAGATATCAGATCAACGATGACGAGATGCCTTAGATTATTTCTATATAGCTTCCACTACATCCTGTAAAATAAATAATTCAGTCATAACCATATAGTAACAGTACATTAATGAAATATAAAGTTGCACCTGATATGTGAAGATTGGTTAATTTATGCTATACCTCGCCAGCATTTCCCCTCAGAATAAGGAACCAATGGCAATGGCAATATAGAATCACTAGTAGTCTACTAGTGCCGCCTTCGTTAATCACTACGTCATCACCACCGCCACCCTCTTTCTGTTGCTGATCAGTAGTGGAACTGATCATCTTTGCTGCCAACTCGTTCTTATGATCCTCCTCCATTTTTGGGCCACAAGAACAAAAAGAATAAATTTTGATTTTCAACAATCTTTGATAATTTACAAAAATCTATAGAATGTGAACAGAGAGGGAATATATATATATATATATATATATATATATATATATATATATATATATATATATATATATATATATATATAGCAAGAGCTAGCTATAACTGACTAGTAATAACTGCTTCTAACTAACCAACAACAACAATACCATAACAGAAAACTTCCAACTGATCAATAACTGTTAATTGAAAATGTCAGCAATAACAGTGTTTTCTTTGTTTTCCATGAATAATTTGTGTTCATCACTTTCTACAATATATATATATATATATATATATATATATATATATATATATATATATATATATATATATATATATATATATGTATGGATGCACGTTCGGTTTTATAAGGGGATTATTTTGAAAATATTATTTGATCATATATTTTGGAATATATATGGCAATAGTTGTCACATTGCATTACTAGAAGAGCAAACACTTCATCATGCAAATGTTGATAGAGTTAAGTTATATGAGGAGCATAGGGTCACATTACTAGAGAAAATACACTTTTCTGCTAGGTTATAATAACCTCCTTTGGCAACTCTAGAACATACACAAATTTCATTCATGTTTTGTGAAAAAATCTTTTCTTAAAGAAAATTAAAATAAGTAATGAGTTATTTTAAAAAAAATAAATTCATTCACAGCCCTGCTATACAGCCCGACAATTTTTTTCTTGAAATTTCAAGAATGCATGTGTTTAATTTGTATTGGTGTACAGTCCTTAATTGGTGGAATACAGGAGGTAGTGGTGATATTTTATTTTTTTGTTACAACATAGCAATTGAATCGTGAAGCTGTCGGGTTCAAGTTTTCGGGAACTTTAGCATTATTCATTCAGAAAAGTTATTCTAAATCTAAAACAGATCTTAGATTTCTTGAAATTGGACACAACAAGCTGCTGGTATGAACAAAGCTGGGTATATAGTTGCTCCATTTGATCAATAAATTAATCAATATTCCACTTTAAACATAATGCTCATTGTCGACTATATAAATTATGTTATCAAACCTTGACCAAAAAAAAATAATTATGTTATCCAAAAAATAAATAAGAGCTCAATTTTTTTTTCTAGATCCAAATTTTAATTACTTTTATATTCAACTTTTTATTTTTAAAAAATTATATTAAATTTGTATCATGTAAAAAAAAATTATAAATTTATGGAAAAGAACTTTTTTATAATGTTCTAAATAAATCATTCCAAAATTTAAAACTTTTAAGGATAAATAAAAAAAATTGATATTATCAAGAACGAATGAGGGACGGACCCAAAAAATTTAAGTAGTGTAGTCAATATATACAACATTTCATTTTTAGAAGCAAAAATATACTTCATAATTATTCTTTACGGTTTTTGATATTTTGGAATTATTGAATGATTTTCTTATTTTCAATGACAATTAAAATCAATAAATTGAGAAGAAGAAAAAAAATCAAAGCTCTTGGTTCGTCGTGGGATGGTGTGATTGTTGCTTCTCTCTCGAATTGAGAAATTTGGGGATTTTTTTTTTTTTTTACAAGAATTGTGGTTTCTCGATTTGCAATTTGTTGATTTGGTAAAAATAAAGTACTCCCTCCGTTTCAAAATGAGTGTCGCTTTAGCCAAAAAAATTTGTTTCAAAATGAGTGTCGCTTTCAGTTTCCAATACAATAATAAATTTTTCTTTTCAATTGTACCCTCCAATTAATACTCTGCACACAACTTCCAAAGTATTACTTTTAAAACTAACCAATAGTTAATAAGGATAATTTGGTAAAATAACCATTCTCTTTCTCTTAATCATTGCATTTCTTAATATGTGTGTAAACACCTAAAACGACACTCATTTTGAAACGGAGGGAGTATTATTAATTTTTATTTTTCTTGTACACAAACGGAATGATAATAAATACTGAAAAGCTCACGCACACAAGTAGAGAGGATATCGAATCAAAACTGAGATTAAAGCATCCAACCTAACAATAATTTAGGATATACTCATGCACACAATTTGTCGATATTTTGAAAACATTGAATGATTTTCTCATTTTCAATGATAATGAAAATCAACAAATTGAGAAAGAAAAAAAAAAATCAAAGCTCTTGGTTCACCGTGTAACCGTAGTGTTGCTTCTCTCTCAAATTAAAAAATTTGGGTTTTTTTTACAAGAATTAATGTTTCTCGTTTTACAATTTGTTGATTTGGTAAAAACTAAAGTATTATTAATTTTTTTTTTGTTGGTTAGATTGAATGATAATAAAAATTGAAAAACTCAATATCACAAGTGGAGGATACCGAATGAAAGCACAGGTTATGACATACCCGATAATAAAAACTGAAAAACTCAACAACACAAGTGGAAGATACCTAATGAAAGCTCGGATTATGACATACCCCCCATAATGATAATAAAATCTGAAAAACTCAGTAACACAAGTGGAGGATACCGAAAGATTACCATGGCTCCCTGAGAATCCAAGGGTTAAAAAATATGGATCTTCACTCTAAAGCAAATAATGAAATTTATTACTGCCGATCAACCAAAAGACTCAATCAATCTTTTTTTATGCAGAATTTCCATACGTAACTCATACAATGCGAACGGACAAAAAGGGAATCTATGAATTCATAACACTTTCAACTTATATACTTTTCTATTCCACAGATTTAAAACCAATCCAAAACACAAGTAAACCGTACAAAAGTATTTCTTCCAAAGTTTGAATTAAAATCTTGTTTACAAACAGTTTCATTTCTTTCACTTGAAAGAAAATGGCAAAAAAGTATGAGGGAGTTGCTATAGGAATTGATCTTGGCACAACTTACTCATGTGTTGGAGTATGGCAAGAGCAAACTGATCGTGTGGAAATAATTCACAATGATCAAGGAAACAAAACAACACCTTCTTGCGTTGCTTTTACTAATTCTCAAAGATTGATTGGTGATGCTGCCAAAAATCAAGCTTCCTCTAACCCTACCAACACTATCTTTGGAAATTTTTTATTTTTTTATGTTTCCAGCATTGTTTAATTTTTAGTCCCTAAAAATAAAGAGGTTTACTGGATCAAAAACATAATTAACTTTGCAGATGTATATAATTTTCATTCATCAAAATAGTCATAATACATGCTGGAATATAATCAAAAGTGTGGTGACCAGCATAAGACAATGTTGCTCTAGCTAACAATTGAGAAACATTGTTGGCTTGCCGCCAAATAAAACTTAACCTAAAGGTTTGATAAAGAAAAAAATTTCTTACAAGTATTTAAAATAGAACCAAATTCGTAGTTGTGACCAAACTCACTCGAGATGCTGTCTACAGTGAGCTTGCTATCTAGTTCTATCGCCCCTTGAGTGAAACCCTAATTCATTAGCCACGAAAGTGCTTGCCTTAGACGCAATGCTTCTGCTTCTTGATGTATTGGTTGACCTTTTTTTCCACACAGTTTGAGCACAAATGAATTCACCTCTTTCGTTTCTAACACACATAGCAGCACTAAAACAATTTTTGTCGTTGAAGTATCCACGTTACACTTAACTTCGCCTCTCACCGGAACTCTCCACCTATGTTTGTGGTGCATGTCCACTATTCTGACCCAGGATTACTCTATCTTCCTTGGATCCGGCTGTTGTTATTGTTTGGTTCTGCTGTTACTGAAGTTCGTCCAGCTGTGACATATCACTGTTATCCTTTATATATTATTCTAATTGTTATTTTTTATGTGTTGTTACCTTTGAAAAACAAATTATATACATCACCGTTTTAATTTTGCAGATGCAAAGAGGTTAATTGGAAGAAAGTATAGTGACTCCATAGTTCAGAAGGATCAACTGCTGTGGCCATTTAAGGTCACTGCTGGTGCTAATGACAAACCGACGATCCTTGTGAACTACAATGGTAAGGAACATCACTTTGTTGCTGAAGAAATATCCTCTATGATTCTATCACAGATGCGAGAGATTGCAGACGCATTTCTTGAGTCACCTGTTAAGAATGCAGTGATTACGGTGCCAGCGTATTTCAATGATTCACAGCGACGAGCCACCAAGGATGCTGGTGTCATTGCTGGCCTCAATGTAATACGGATAATCAACGAACCAACTGCAGCTGCTCTTGCATATGGCATTCAAAAGAGAGCTAATTGTCTTGAAGAGAGAAGGATTTTTATTTTTGACCTTGGCGGTGGAACTTTTGATGTGTCTCTTCTTACAGTAAAGAATAATGTCTTCGAAGTCAAGGCCACTGCCGGAGACACTCACCTTGGAGGAGAGGACTTCGATAATCGAATGGTGAATCACTTTGTGAAAGAGTTTAAGAGGAAGAACAAAGTTGACATTATTGGGAACTCAAAAGCCCTAAGGAGATTGAGAACTAACTGCGAGAAGGCGAAAAGGACACTTTCATACGATACGGAGGCTACAATTGACATAGATGCTATATGTGAGGGTATTGACTTCTGCTCATCAATCACTCGAGCCAAGTTCGAGCAACTGAATATGGACCTCTTTGAAAAGTGTATGGAGACCGTTGAAAGTTGTTTGACCGATGCTAAGATGGACAAGAGTAGTGTAGATGATATTGTACTTGTTGGTGGCTCGTCTAGGATTCCCAAAGTGAAGCAGCTATTGCAGGAGTTTTTCAAGGGCAAGGAGTTATGCAAGAGCATCAACCCTGATGAGGCTGTTGCTTATGGTGCCGCTGCAAGATGTTATACCTTCGTCTCTTGGTACCTCAATAAAAGGAGATCTCATGCATGTTGTGATTCCTAAGACTGTTCCGAAAGTGACGCTGCAAGATGTTATACCTTTGTCTCTTGGTACCTCAATAAAAGGAGATCTCATGCATGTTGTGATTCCTAGGAACACTTGTATTCCTGTCAAGAAGACACACAGATATTTTACTGCGGATGATAACCAAACTGAGGTCCCAATTGATGTTTATGAGGGCGAGAGAATGATAGCGCGTGAAAACAACTTGCTTGGTTTGTTTCGTCTTCCAGTTCCTCGTGCACCTCGTTACCTTCCTGTCCAAGTATGCTTTTCTATAGACGCTGACGGTATATTAAACGTCACTGCGAAGGAAAAAACCAGTGGTAATAAGAAAGATATTACAATAACAAATGAAAATGGAAGACTATCAACGGAAGAAATTGAGAGAATGATCCAGGAAGCTGAGGATTTCAAGGCTGAAGATAAGAAGTTCAAAAAGAAAGTTAAAGCAATCAATGCTTTGGATGACTATCTTTACCATGTGAGGAAAATCATGAAGGATAATAGTGTTAGTTCCATGCTGACATCTGCAGACAAAATTTTGATAGATTCTGCAATGATAAAGGGAAAAAGCTTGATTGATGGCAACAAGGAAGAAGATACATCTGTGTTTGTGGACATTTTGAAGGAGCTGGAGAGCATCTGTGGATCTGCTTTGAATAAGATCAACAAAGGTTAATCTGATGAGGAAAGTGATTATGATTCTTAAGGATAAAATTTTGTTATTTGATTTGCTTCCTCATGTTTAATGTTGGACCTTCTTATTTTACTTCTGTTATGATATTTTAATAAAATATGCTATATTTGGTACTTAATTTCTTCTTAATCTTGTTATTGTTTGAGTGAGTAGACTTGGATAAGCCATAATAGATTTACCTTGGTATGCCCTTTATTTTATAGGTTTTGTTTTGGCTTTATTCTTTTTTGAGAAGCCATACCCCAAATGAAAAGAGAAATTGAGTTCTGTTTGCACATAAAAGTATAAAACTACTATATCTGCAAGAAAAGATGTTACATTTCCATTCAGTATTTGGATTAACATGATTGCAAGAGATTGTTTTGGCTTTATTATTGTTTGATAAGCATTATTTTCTAACCTTGAGGCTTGTTCATATGAAAGAAAAAAGAGAGACCAATAGTTGGTGCGTGTAAAAAAGGGCTTCAATGTACTGAACAGAATGTCACAAAGCAGCAAAGGAATCTGCAAATGTCTCAAAAGCATGAGTTGATGCATAAAATATTGCAATTACCAAACAGAAATGCAATGAGGACATGCTTTAGGAAGGATATGAAGTCCTAGTACTGTTTCACCAACCAGTTAAGTTCCACAGCTTCAAACTTACATATTATCCGTTTGAAGCTAATGACTTCCTGACATAACAACTAGGCTTGTGAAATATGATTAAAGCCATCATGAAATTCACATATTTTTCGTCTGTAAATTTAGTTAAGTGATATAAAAAGTCCCATAAGTACACCTCAGATGGTAGTGGCAAGGACATTTGTTATGCAGGGTCACGAGTTTGAACCTGAGATTCTCCACTTCTCAAAACTTAGTGTATGAGTTTCGTGGTTAGGCTCTTTAAAACAAAACAAAAGTGATATGTAATAATAGAAAAGGCTCAAGCAGTTGCAGATTTGATATATAGGTTTGATGGGATCTTATACATAATCTGCATAAGTTAAATTTGAGAAGCTGACCAATATCAGGAAAGGATCCAAGAAATAAGAATGTAGGCATTATCAAGAAAACAACTAAACCCTCAATAAAATTTAAAGCATTAAAAAATCAACATAAATAAGTATAAAACATAAGAATAAGGTACTGGATTGGAATTGTCTGTTTCAGATTTCTACTTGGAATGCTTAGTTTTGGTAATTCCAATCAGACCAGTGTTTGAGAATATAATGTCAAGCTTTAACTTTCACAACAAGTAACAAAATAAGCCTCTCACCCTGCTTTAATTTGAGCAGAATAGACTGCCAAATTCAATTTAGATAGAAAAGCAGACTCATTCCACTTTCCATATCATTTCAAAATTCCCAAAAATAAGGAAATCAATCAAATTTGCAGAGGAAAAAAAAATCAGAAAAGCCACCAAACTAGATGCTAACATCCTCTGGATAGTCTATTTATTATAAAGGGTTGCAAATGAATAAAAACCAATTTTATGTACAGTAAACCTACCAACCCTTGTACCAAAAGTATAAAAATGTGAGTTCCACAAAAATTACACCAATAAAACAAAATATGCATAAGCTCTTGAATATACTGTGGCATAGTCGGAACCACTTTATATAGGCTTAAAAACCCAAAATCAGTTGCTTCAAAATTGTTCATGAGATAGATGCTCTTACATGTCAAGTTACAACAATCAATTAACATGTTAATGCCCATAAATCATGTGGCAAACAAGTACAACAAACAAAGACAATGCTCAAATTGAATGACACTCGAAACAGGGCAAGTTCTATAGTATGGTGGTCCACCGTCGACCTCCGCGATAAAGGGATCAATAGTACACCAGTATTTGAAATTGCTCGAAACTCCAATAATAACTGATGTCGATCTTCACAAGAAGTTTATGAGACAGTGAACTAACAGTGTAAATAGATGTAAATTCCTCAAAACTCAATTTATATTTGTTTTCCCTACCTTTTGTCAAATCAGTATCAACCTGATTATCGTCTCAGTTGTGAGAACAAAGAGTACCATGAACTTCTACTTCTGAAGGGAAGTGTCAATCTTTGCTAGCATTTTGAGATTTTTCAACTACCAATACACAGCGAACCACCTATCACGGATACACACTGTGTCTGAAAACAGAAGATAAAAACAGAAAAGCACGAGATCTAGAGCCATAATCATTCGACAGCATTGCTCAAAGGTACATGAATATCCTTATAATGACAAACATAAGGAACATCAGCTCCACAATACTTCCCAGTCCACTCTCCCTCAGCAATACAACTAGCATCCCAAATAGAAGCATACAAATACATAGCCTTTTCAGGAAACATATCACCCTCTTTCCTCTCCTCCTTCCTCAACAACTTCCCATCAATCCACCACTCAATCAACCCGTCACCCCACTTGATTCCGTACTCATGAAACCCATCAGACGAATCAAAACCCAGTTCATGTATCTTTTCATTGTTTCCATTACCGGTTGAAAAGCATTGTTAAACCCATGTAAGAGAAAATAAATTGTGAGAAAAATGAATTATTTAGAAATAATAGAATGAATAATAATGATACAATTAGGTACGATATGGTAACTAACATAACAAACTTCCACCTAATCAACTAACTTTCAGGGTCTATTGGCAAAACATATTTTTGAACTTATAGCTTATAACTCATGACTACAAAAGACTCGTTTGATAACTGTCATTTTCTCACGAGCTTTTATCCTATTTTTACCAACATATAGGGTATGTTTGGTAAGGTCTGTTTTTGAGCTTATAGCTTATGTCTTATAAGCTCATTTGATTAAAAAAGACATGTTTGGTAATGGTCACTTTCTCACAAGCTTATAGTGTTTTTTCATAAGCTAAATCAAGTAGCTTATAGCTTAAAGCTTATTACTTTTTATCTCAATTTTACTCTTGCAATCTTAGTTAATATATATATATTAATCAAATGCACATTTTTTTGTCATTTCATATTTATAAGTTACTTCAACCGCTAATTTTACCAAACACTACGAATACAATCAGCTATAAGCTACCTTATAAGTTATCCGTTATAACTTCATCTGCTATAAACTAACTTATTAGCTATCCGCATTTTTATACCAAATAGAGTCATAGTGTTTTTTCATAAGCTAATTCAAATAACTTATAGCTTATCAATTCTACCCTTGTAACTTTAATAGAAAAAGATAGTTCAACTTCTAATTTTATCAAACACTAGAAATTCAATCAATTAGCTTATTCCCAATAAGTTATATCACAATAAGTTATAAGTTAGTTTATCAACTATCCACTATAAGCTACCTTAAATCAATTCTAACAAATTTCTAACTATAACGAACATTACCGTTAGAGTAATAGTTGGTTTGAACGATGGTGTTATCTTTCCCAAGAAACTCAAAATCAATCTCATCTTGCGATTTATCACCTTCGTGTGAGGAAAGGTAGAAGTTGAAGTTAAGACCATCTGTGTTCCCTTTAGGAGTTTGAATTTTGGCGGTGAAGGTTCCATATAGGAAACGGGTGGTGGATCGCCATCGTGCACCGCCGCGGTGGTCGTAGGTGAGGGTGATGGTGTTGGAGACAGGACAGTGGGTACATGCTTCTGGAGTGTAGTCGATTGCGATTTGCTTCAATGGTTGGGTTTGGTGAAGCGATTGATCCGCCATTGTTGAGTGATGAAGAGAAAGGGATAGAAAAGTCAATGAAAGGAAAGGAAATACTTTATTCATATGTGAAACTGGACTTAATGAAAGGATAGAAAGAGGTTCTTCTTTTTTTAATCCACAAAAATATGCTACTCCCTCCATCCCATTTTATCAGGTTTTTTTTTTTTTTTTTTTTTTTTTTTTTCATTTCGTATATATTAAGAAAAGGTGTATAAGTGAAAAAAAATTAGTTTTTGAGTGTCTTGTTAATTATTGATGTATTCTTTCTTGTCATTAATGTAATGTAGAATATATTGAATTAGGAGTGATGAAAGTAATATTAATTAGGGCTATAATTGGAAAAAAGTAATTATTATTATATTGAAAAATGAAAAATGAAATTGGTCAGTTTTTTTGGAACAATCTTTTTTTCTTAAGATGACTCACATATTATGGGACGGAGGGAGTATATGCCCGCAAGTGGACGGTTTTACCTAGTGGTAAAAAGTATCGATTTCACGGAAAGTTTACATTATTAATATTATCAATCTAACTGTTAGTTTTGATTAGCTGAAAGGGAATAATTTTATAAAGAGGAATGTTTGTTTAATTAAAATCCAGAAATTATAAAGTGTTTTAGAATTGTGGTTTAATCATAATGATAAATCTGACATTTCCTTATCTATCCTCTATTTTATACTGAATTTGTTTCTAATGACAAAGTATTCATTTGGTATTTCATGTTTCCTCTAAAAATACATGAATGTATCTCGAAACAATGATCAAGTCTATTCTTATGGTTGATCATTGTTGAGCCCCTTTGAGTACAACTGTTTTGATTGTCTTTCTAACCTCATTTGTTTCAATATCAAACTTCACCTCTCGATACTTCGTTCGGTATTTGAAATATGATTAAATGATAACGAGGTTATATTAGAATAGGAACTCAAATAAAATAGAGTCTAGACTTGGGATTGATTTGGATTCCATCATTAGATTATTCCAACAATCACAAAACTATAAAAAGTCCACTCACACACGATCATAGTAGACAAAATATTATAAGATAAAGACATGGAAGTAAATGACATAAATGTAAATGACGGAACGCTAACAAAGCGATAAAGAACTTGAAATAAAAATTGCTGGAAATGTAAAGAACGGAAGTATATGGAAAAAAATGCAGGAACTTGATTTCAACGTTTGAGTAAGATTACAAGTATGAAGTCATGTCTTTTGCCTTAGAAATGAGGTCTATTTATAGCCTAGAATCATAGAAAATAAATTAATTTCAAGTTACAAGCCATAAATAAGAGAATTTCAAAGGTTTGTGACAAACCATTTTGGTTCTGCACATGGCGCACTAGTCGTGTGCCTCAATGCACGGGTCGTGCTTGTTGATGGTCTTTGAAATTCTGCTTTGTATGAAGGCACACGGATCGTGTGCCAGAGCGCACTAGTTGTAACACCCCAGACTGCTTTTAGGATTGCCGACTGACCCCACAAATCAGCACAAGTCTTTTTAGCGTGTTTTGTCCTCACTCGCACGCTTACATGTAAACTTCCCCCGATAAGCGTGCGAGTGAGGACAAAACACGCTGAAAAGACTCGTGTTGGTTGTAATTTTATGAACTAAATTGATTAGTACAAAATGTATTTGATGACTATATTGATTAACAAAAGACACCTTTAAAAATCAAAATAGCTTATTTTAAAGACACATTTGGATTTTTTTTTTTTTAATTTTCATCAATTCAAAAATTAAATTAGATGTGTACCCAAACAATTTTGTCATTTTAACAATTATTCATCTCAACCTCCAAGTGTTGGAGGGAAAGATGGGAGGGCATTTAGGATGAAACTTTTGAGCTACATTACTTGCATATGATTGGTTTTTTATGGTGATGGGATTGAGTGCGGTATTGAATCTCTCCCTGCATCCCCCTCGATAGCATAATATTTCCATTATGCTATTGTTTCAAATCACAACATTTATCCTTCCATTTTTAGGTGCTAAAGATAATTTTTGGAGCATATTTGGTTCATATTAATTCTTTGCTGACATTTATTCAAAAATAAGAAATATGAAAATATGGGGTCTCTTAATACTTTTAAATTTTGTGACACCATAGTTATTTTAATTGATTTTGTGACTAAATATTCAAGTTCATAAAAAGGGTTCTTTTACTGCAAGTGATCCTGAAATTTAATATCAAGATGTCAATTTGATATGAGCCATCATCTATTAAGGATTTTACACCACAAACCATGTAATAATGCAACATATTATTTTCCCTACTGAAATAAATACAATGCTAATTTCATGGCCTATTGATTTCTTGTTAATATACTGGTATGAAGATTGATATCAAAGTCTGGTTTGCAAATCATGTTTGCTGCTTTGAAGCTAGAATAGCACTAATGTGATAGTGTTAATCAACATCTGACAAAATTCCTATAGTTTATGTTTGGAAATCCAATGTGTTATATATATACTAGAGTCAGAGTAAAGCTACATGTGCTCTGCTTTACTCCGACTCTAGTATATTAATAACACCAGTGGCGGAGCGAGAAAAAAATACTAGGGTGGGCCGTCAAGAGTGGTGGAGCTAATTTTTTTTTTTTTGTGGAAAGACAATTTATTGGTGGCCAATTTGTTTAACACGTTAAAATTCAGACTAGTTTTCAACTCGATCAATATACTAGGTCTTTGATCGAACAACTAGATTATCAATTAAACGACATAATTTTTTTTATTAGGAACTCCTCTATGTAACTCAACTTTTATAAAAAAATATAGATATTAAATCGGATTGAACTGGATGACCAAGTCTAATTTTTTATTGAAGAAAAAATCATGACATACACTAAAATCAGTAAAATCATTGCAATATAAAATTTATTTATAATCATGTCAAATAGTGAAATTTGTCCAAAAAAAAGTAAAATAGTGAAATATATTTTAATTTAACAAAGAATATAGTATTTACAAAATTAACTATTTGAATGATATAAGGATTTTTTTTTTGAAAGAATTATATAAGGACATTTTAACATTTATCTTATATGTGTTTTATTATATATCACATATAAAGTTGTTTTAAAATGAAAAAAGTTGTGTTTTATAAATTCCTCTATAAAATGTATTTTTTTTACAAATCCTCTATAAAATGTTGTGTTAAAAGTGCTCCATTGATTCATCGCTGCCAATTAATAACATTTTTTAATTAAAAAAAAAAAAGGAATCCAAAAGACCTTTGGCAGGAAATAATAATAATAAAAAAAAATCGATCCTAGAAAAAAAGCTTTGGCAAGAATCGATCCTAGAAAAAAAGCTTTGGCAAGAATCGATCCTAGAAATGAAAAGAATCGAGATCCTAGTCCTAGAAATGAAATCTTATAACCTTATCTTATGAAAAACAAGAGACTTGCCAACCAGTGAACTGAACAACACTATATGTAATATCTTGCACAAACTAGTATATATAATATAGTTGTATAATTCTTTTTTTGGGGGTGGGCCATGGCCCACCTTGGCTCATGAGGGGCTCCGCCTCTGAATAACACATTGGATTTTGATTCTCTCGAGATTGTTAGTTGTTAAGGTAAAAGTATCTGGAATTCAGTTTTTTCACCTAGATTTACTATTTATCATCGGATTGGTTCATCGTTTTCACGGATCTCGAAATGAAAAGCCACTAACCAAACCAAACTAGATCGGTTTCAATTGGCTCGGACAGGTTTCAAACCGAACCAAACAAGGTCGGATATTTTTTTGGTTTGGTTCGGTTTGGACTTTCGGTTTCGTTGATTTTGTCCGAAACACTTACACCCCTATTCATGGGAATGATCGAAAATATTGATAATATATGAAGACGGCAAAGATAGGAATGTAAATTTGAACATGGTTTTAGAATTTTTTTTATATATGTTGTAATAAATAAGGTTGACTGTACATTTTGACCGTGAATAATAATTTATATTGAATTACAAATAATAATTTACGCGAATAATCAATGTACGGGTCAAAGATCTAGTATTTTAGAATATAGATTTAGCTTTCTAGAACTATAGCTCGAAAACCGTCCCAATAACCCCCCCTAAAACACATGTTTGGTTCAATTACAAAAGGAGGATGCTCTATCTCTATCTCCCTCACTATTATAAGATCCTTTTGACTTGGATTGTGCTATCAAAATCTTAAATCGCTTCTTTTCTTTTCTGTTTCTTCTCCTTTTTCACTTAAAGAGAGAGATAGAGAGATTTCAATTCATGGCTTTTAGAACATATAAGAAGGTTACTACTTCTCATATACACAACGACATTGCTTTCTCTATACTCTCCAAATTGCCTCTTAAATCTCTTACACGATTCACATGCGCTAAAAAATCATGGTCTCTTTTGTTCCAAAACCCTATTTTCATGAACATGTTTCGCACCAATGTCATATCCAAACATGACGAGAACGACGACATGATGTGTCTCCTGCTAAAGCAAAGGACACAAATGATTCCATATCGCGAATCATTGTGCATCCTTTATGAAGATAGATTTCATGATTTACTGAGATTAGATTGGCCGCCTCCTTTTCCACAGGGCGACCCACACATTAAAATTTTGGGCTCCGCTAGTGTTAATGGCACTCTTTGTCTCTACAAAGGTATTGGTATGTACATAACAATTGTATTGTGAAACCCTTGTACAAAGGAATTTAATATCATTCCTCATAGCCTTCAAGCCTACGAGGATATTGAGATTAATTTACGTCCACAGGGATTTGGGTACGACCATGTTAGAGATGATTATAAGGTGATTCAGAAGGTTCGATATCCCTTAGAGTTCGATGGAAATTGGGAGATGGATTATAATGACACTTTCCATGAGGCAGTAGTAGAGATGTATGACTCCTTCTGGGAGATATACAGCCTTAGAAGTAACTCTTGGAGGAAATTCAATGGCCTTAATATTCCTGTTTCTTTGCGAGATAGTTCTGGAGTGAACTTGAATGAATTCTGCCATTGGTTGGGCTCAACAAGTGATATGGTGTCTTTTAACTTTAGCAATGAGATGTTCTCTGTAACAACCTTGCCCTCTCACTCAGGCATAATGCAAGAACAAGTGAACATGCATTTGGGGGTATTAAATGAGTGTGTTTCTTTTGTCTGTACTGTCGCTATGACTTCTTATTTTCACATATGGATTTTGGGTGAACTCAATGTCAAGGAATCATGGACTAAACTCTTTGTTGTTGGACCTTTAACTTGTTTTATGCGTCCTATTGCGGTTGGAATAAAGAGCATTATATTCTGCATAAAAGAAAACTTGGAGTTAGCCCAAATTGATTTAAGTACCCAGACGATTGAAGACATTGGGTTTGAAGCAGAGTCAATTTGTAAGCAGAATGTAATTTATAAGGAAAACTTTCTTCCTTTTGGAGGAATGGATAATTAATTCCTTTATTAGTTTAATTTCAAAGCAATGAGCCAAGAGGTTTATAAACAATGCTATCAAGCTATTTATATATAACTTGTCGGTTTCTCATAATTTATTGATGCTTCACTCTGTTTCTATTTGCATATTGTTCTGCTTTTCTCTTCTTTTCTGCATTACCGAAATATTGTTATAACAGTAAAAATCTACACTTATTTTTGGTATGATGCCTTACTAATTCACTACATGTTTAAAATTTAAAGCCCATTACAATCTACCATATATGGTCTGTGTAATTTTGGAATCGTAGAGGACAGATGTCGTATACGATGTCAGAACATCAGAAATGACGAACTGCAATGTCAAGACATCGTAACGGCAGATATAACAATAATAAATAACTTAATGTAAAGTGCAGGAAGGAAATAACACAAAGTATTTGTTAACCCAGTTCGTTGCAACCTCACCTACATCTGGGGGCTAGCAAGCCATGAAGGA
Organism: Medicago sativa; assembly: GCF_051527215.1. NCBI lineage: Eukaryota > Viridiplantae > Streptophyta > Magnoliopsida > Fabales > Fabaceae > Medicago > Medicago sativa. The sequence continues at coordinate 26,676,903 of NC_140756.1, read as the reverse complement.
AATTCACTAAAATAGTATCAATTCAAAGTACTATGTTTACCACCCCCGGTTCACACGTGAACAATCTCTAGTTCACTGCCTTCTCACTTAATCACTACCCGTGCAATTTCTACCTAAGACTCTCACTAGTCCTAGATATGAGAGATCCCTCTCTCACTTCCTCTTAGTCACAGATCCAGTGATCCGTCCTTAAAGTAACATGAATGGAGACACTCTCCTAGACAAAGAATCAACTATTGTTTACAAGCTTTGAGTGATTCAGAGTTTACAACTCAATTATAGTCCAACTTTATGCATCAACGTGATACAAGAGTGACTCACATCAAAGACTCAAAAACCCTAAAAAGATTCTTTTATCAAGCGATGATTTTGATCCCATACAACTCAACAACAACAAACCAACTTTGTGCTTTTGATATTCAATAGCAGCAACCAGAGAGGTATACAATAAAGCACAAGGCTTAACTCTTTCTTTGATATGACGGTTTTGGTACTTCACAAGGGTTTGAGTCTTCCTTTTTATATAGCCATTCAACAGCATGGAACCTTTCGTCATAGGCTAAAGAATCAACAAACCAAATCATATATTCAATCTTCACAAATTTCTAGGAGCAAAAATATTATTTCCTTAAATGGCATGACATCCACTTTAGGAAATACGGTAATGCATAAATCGACTTCTCACGCTTCTTAGGCAGCAATCCACGTGAATCAAATCTTCAGAGAATATTCAGAAATCATCATGTTTAAAATAAATCTCCAAGTAAGCGGATCAAGGCACACTATGATGTGATACCAACATGTTAAGACATCTTGCTAGAACTATTGTTTTAACAAAATGTAGCCAACACATGTCTACAAACCCAACAATCTCCCCCTTTGGCAAGTTTTTGGCTAAAACAATCTTAGCATGAATCTTCAAAATACAAATAACTTGCACAGATTGAAAAAATAGTGAGAGATCATTTGGTCATACCTTCTTTCACTTTAACATAGGATTATAGCACGAAAGAGGATAACAGAAGAACTTTAATATTATTTAAAAAGAACAACTTTAAATATAATGCACAGATGGATATGTTGAGACATCATCTAGTACATCAGAGGCATATGCAGCGGAATAGAATAGAACCCAGCGTCAAAGATAAATTCAGGAGAAATAAACTCCACAAAGAGTAAAAAAACTCTCATAAGCTTATAGGGTTGATCAACCCAAGGAGAAATAAACTCCTACATAGAATGCATCAGAGAAAAAAAATAAATTTCTCAAATTATCAGGATGTCAGAACTTCTAATAGGACATCAGTTCACCACACACCCACATGCATTCAGTTCATCAAGCACATACTAGCAATATACATATAATCATGCAATCATCAGGCTAGTAAACATATACAACTTTCCCCCTCAATGGTAGATCAATAAAAATTATGTTCTCCCTCAGACAATACTTCTTTAAAAACATGCATAATAATCTACCATACCAATAGAGCTACTCCCCCTCAAATTTAAAACCCATGCCTATATAACATGCCACAACAACATGCATAAAATTCAATCATAACAACAAGCATGACATTCTACTCCGCCTTTTTAGCCATAAAATCTGACAAACTTCATAGGAGACACAAGAGTCGTAAGTAGTAGGTCATTGGAGTCATAGTACATAAGTGCACATATATCTACTACCATATAATGTGCAGAGCTGATACCAGCAAGATAACATCATAGGAGACATACCACATCAGATAAAAATCAGCAGCGAAAGGAACATGCCAAAACAACAAAGATCACAATGTCTGAAACATGTGGTCCGACACAAAGCCAATAGTCAAAAGTCAAAGTCACTCCCTTTTGCTTTGGAGTTCATATGACCTCACAATCTCATGGTGTTGTCTCAGATAGTTCTCAGGGATTATAACCAGAAAGAACTACTAGAAGCTTCATAAATCTCACCATGCTTCATAGTTTGATAAAACATATCATAATTACCAAAATCCAGTTTCTCATGGCACTTACCATCATCAGTAACTATCTTCATAATAGCACATACTTTCACTTCAATACACTGGCTTCAGAGTGAAAGGACATAATATCCATAGGAGCAAAGGGAACGTTCACAGAGATCCTCTTCCAACAAAGTTTCTTCCTGGGAACATGATGTCCATGACATCATTCTCAACATCTTTCTCAGTATCACTAAATCAGAAATTAGCAGCAGTGGATTTAGACACTCATAAAGTAATAACTAGATCTGAGCATTATCACATATAATACTTCTCAACAGAATGCACATCCATACATAACTAGTCAGGAACAGGATCAGTTCTCGTACATGCATATTTTGATCAAAAGCTTGGCCAAGTGGAAGATCATCAATATCAGTTTCTTCCATCACATTCAGAACCTCAATTAATATTCACAACCCATTAGCAGGTTGATCTTTAACCATATCAGGTCGAGGAACCATAACAACGTCAGTTTGGGAAATCTCATAACCGGTTTCAAGAGCAGTGACAAGTTAGTTAAGGGATGTTACAACATCCGGTACGACATCAGACTTGGATATAGTATGAGAAGTCACTATATTGTAGACTCAACAACAGCTTTAATGCTGAGAATAATTAGGGTTCTGGAAAGCTCATATAAATCATCAATATCCTCATAAAAAGGTTCAACAATGCTTTCTCTTTGGACATGAGATGTTACAACATCTGGTTCAACAAATGAACCAATGACGTTATGAAAAATGGGCTTGGTGGGTTCATTAACAGAGGCACCAACAAAGGCAACAGAAACATATGATGTACTAGTTGGTTCAACAGCCCTATTAGGGACAAGATCTACTTGACTCACAAAAACAAGTTTCAAAGATGTTTCAATATTCGGTTCAAAATGGGTTTCAGCACAAAGTTCAACATGCAAAAGTGAAGCAGTTTCAGATGGATTCAAAACATTTACAGAAGCAATGGAAGTTTCAGTAACATCAGGATTTTTATCCACATACTCAAAAGGGCTTTTGGGAACATTGAACGGGTAAGATAAAGTATCAAGAGAACTTACATTTTCAGCGGGTTTTTTAAAATGGAAATAACTTCCATTATTTCACGTGCAACTCTAGTTATAGTAAAAAGAAAGTATCTGTTTGCATGCTTCCACAACTGTAATTGCTATAAATTCTCATACAAGCAACTACCTAAAGGAGCCCCTTAAGTTCTCAAAATTTTCACAGTGTAATGTCATGACAACTTGCTCGACATTGAAGATTTGTTGGTTCAAAATTTGAAGTTACTCATTTGTTGGAAATGCCTAATTGCATGACAACTTGCTCGACATTGAAGTATAGCAAAACTTAAAAAATCATAACAGAATAATTTATGGCGGGGTTTAGCCATAAATTATATTATATCATGCGATGAACAAAATCTATTAATTAACCAGAATAATTGAAAGAAATGTTACGCATAGGAGAACATGTGTAACACAGGAAATCACAGTTAAGCACGTGCGATGGCTTAGAATAAACACCTTGAGGGTTTGTCATCTTACTGTAGTCACCTTATTTTTTAAAATAACTTAATTTCTCCTCCTAGTTGTTTAACGTTGGTCTGTAGTTCAGTGCAGTGTAGATGCAGTTTGTTAGAAGTAGTTTCTGTCATATCCTCTGCTTTATTATATTTCTGAGCTACAAATTTCAAGAGAATAGAGAATAGTTTCTAGAGAGAACTTATGTAAATCATCATACTTAGTATCCCTTCTATATTCTACCCTTCAAATTGTTTACTTTATGCTTTATCAAAACTGTAAAGGCCTTTGGGTATTTGGTTGTATTAAAACCACTATCAAATAATATCTTCAGTGCATCCAACTAAAAGATATGCTGCAAAGTAAGATTGAATTCTTAGTCTAAAAATGTATTGGGTTCAAAGGACTAGGAGAAAGCATTATAAATTTTTAACATTCCCACATTTCCATCTTCAACTTTCTTCATTCTTATGATATGTTTCTATCCACTCAATGCAGATTTAGCCATTGAATCTTATAACTTCCTACATGTTTCATTCTTAATCCACATATAACTTTTTCATAAATATGTCATCATTGAATCATGGAGTGCCAATAATTTTTGCCAACAATGTTTTTCTATGACAACCACCTTACCATGTTCATCATGTAAGAGAAAGGAAAGTAGAACCAAGGCGTGTGTGTACTGATATGAGCCATGATCTATTAAGGAATTTACACCACAAACCATGAAATAATGCAACATATTCTTTGCCCTACTACAATGCTAATTTCATGGCCTATTGATTTCTTTTTAATACTAGTATGAAGATTGATATCAAGTCTGGACAGTTTAATAGTTTTTGATTTATTTTGTAAATCATGTTAGCCCTCTGAAGCTAGAATAGCAGTAATGTGATAGTGTTCATCAAGATCTGACAAATTTGTGAATTATGTGACTATGCTCCAAAGCAGAAATATTGTAATAAAATAATTCATTCATTGAAAAGAGAAGATTAAAAAGAGAAAACAGAAGACTAAAAAGGTATAGGAAAATCATTCGTTCATTAAAAACAAGTAGGAAATGGTAGAAATTAATCAATCCCATAACAAGAAAACAAAACAAAACAAAAGAGTACTAGAAAATTAATGGAATTGCAGTGTGGGATTGTTTTTAATGGTTCTTTCTAACATACGCCTAGCTATTTCCAAATGGTGCTGAGACACTGGTTTTTGAAACCGGATTCCGCAAGTTGGACACTTATGGTAGGGGTCTTCTTTAGCCCAATCAGGGGCGCAGTCGTAGTGCATACCGTGCTTGCATTCTGGAAGTATACACTCTTTCTCACCATCTACAAACTCCTTGTAACAGATGGAGCAAGATCCACTGATTGGGTGGGTGTTGGAATCGGAAGAGGTGTAGGTCAAAGTGGGAAGATACTTCCGGAAAGAAATACGGTAGGGAATCAGCTTCTACGGACCAAATCGTCGTCTGCGGTTATTAGCATTACCATTCATGATTGATTGAACACGAGAACGAAGAAAAACAAAACACGTAGAAGGGCAGGGGAGACACAGAACCCTAAATCCAATTGTGGGCTAATTCAAGAATCTACAATCTTTTTTATAAAAGTAGGTCAAGTCAACAAATTTAGAACTAACACCATATTATATTTCATACCCTGTAACAACCTAAAGACAATGGAAATCCAAAAACTCATACTGTATAAAGCTTTTACTTGCCATATCTATTGTCGTCCCGGAAGAATTTAACCTAAACGGCAATCTAGTGCTATAAAACTGCCGAGACAGTGGGATACAGGGAAAATGTTGAATCCATACGAAATATGTTTTATTTGCACTCTTACCAAGCATTAGTAGTAGGTTAATTCGGTGACTCAAACCAATGATAGCAATTTCAATCATTGTGCCACTTTCCTCCCTTCCATAGAACAATTTTACATATATTATAACTAAATATTAAAAGTTAAACCCATGTTCCTAGCTATTATGTTAGTTTTCTAAATCATCATGTATAGTGGATAGAAGAAAAGCAGAAGTACATTAAGTTTAGCTAGAAATTATTGATCCATCATTCAAAAATGAAATCATCAAGATAGAAATACTAATAGCAGCTTAACATACTCAACACAGACGTCTTTGTGGTTGACAAATAAAAAAGGTGTAAACTAACCATGTTGTATAACAATCGACCACAACCTGCATCCGAATAACAGCCCGTATCAGGTTCTTTTTGCACGTTTCTGGCGTTGAACCAAAGCCATGACAAAGAAGCCCGGCAATCTTAACATGATTAAGTGCAGCAGGTTCACTAAACTATATATAGTTGATGTGGAATAAACAAAAATATGAAAAAGAACGGGCATACCCTTGTGAATTTTTATAGCAAACGAAAATCACAAAAATTAACAATCAGATTTCATCCATCACAACACAACAAGATAACACAGACGGCACTGGACTTCGTCGGCGCAAAATCAGCTGACAGTAGGTACTGACACAGCGGCAAATTTCATCTGCCATTTCTGGGGAAAGAGCATTTCATATGATAGAAACCTTGCAATTTTTTCGAACCAAATTTTTGGGCGGCAATCTTCTTCCAACTTACAATAAAGGAATGGCAAAAACGATTTCCTTCAAAATGGAAGGATGAACAGCAAAATTTCTCCATAGGACTATGTGAAGATTATTCCTAGATTTACTATTTAGGACTATTTTTTTTTTGTCTATAGAATTTTATTTTATCCTCCAAACTTATTTCTTGTATACCTTTTGACAAATACTAAAAAAAGGAATCATAGGCATCCAAATTCAACATCAGTCTTATTACAATGATCACTATCTTGCAATTGTCCAATTGATAAAAGGAAATCGTAAATATTTGTGACGCACTTAGGATGATCCCCGACCCATCTAATTTGAGTAAATAGTCATTTGATCTCGATACGTGTGAGACATTGTTATCTTTGAATATATCAAAGATGTAAATTATAGATAAACCCTCAGAAGGCTAGGGAAGAAACCACTCTCTATAACACTACCAAAAATTGTGAATTATGTGACTATGCTCGAAAGCAGAAATATTATAATAAAATTCATTCATTCATTCATTCAAAAGAGAGAAGAATAAAAAGAGAAAACAGAAGAGTAAAAAAATGTATAGGAAAATCATTCATTCATTCATTAAAAAGAATCAGGAAATAGTAGCAATTAATCAATCCTATAACAAGACCTTAGTAACAAAACAAAATAAAATAAAATAAAACAGTACTAGAAAATTATTATTGCATTAGTAATTAAGTAATTACTAAAAAGGAGGAAATTGCACTTCAGGAAAGTTTCTGATGGTTGTTTCTTTCATAAGCCTAATTACTTCCAAATGGTGCTGAGACAATGGTCTTTCAAACCGGATTCCGCAAGTTGGACACTTATGGTAAGGGTCTTCTTTAGACCAATAAAGGGCGCAATCGTAGTGCATACCATGCATGCATTCTGGAAGTATACACTCTTTGTCACCATCTACGAACTCCTTGTAACAGACGGAGCAAGATCCACCGATCGGGTGGGTGTCGGAATCGGAAGAGGAGTATGTGAAAGTGGGAAGATGCTTCCGGAAAGAAATATAGTTGGGAATCAGCTTCTTCGGACCAAATGGTCGTCGTCTGATTGGTTTATTAGCATCACCAGCCATGGTTGATTGGTTGAACACGAGAACCCAGAAAAACCAAACACAGAGAGAAGAACCCTAAATCCAATTGTTTTGTTTGATTGAGATTGAAATTGAAATTTGGTTTCTATTCTATGCTATAAATATATATACACACACACACAAATATATGCCCCGTTCAATTCTATGCAAATTCTAAATCCAATTCCTTAGTCTCCAAGTTTTGTTTAAATATTCTCTCAAAAAAAAAAAAAAAAAAAAGTTTTGTTTAAATATTTTGGAACACAATTAAAAATATTATGGTGCACAATCTAAAATATTCTGATATGCAATCTAATATATTTTGATACTTGATATGAAATATATGTTTGTCTTGAATATAATATATTTTTGTACTCAATATATTTTGTTATTCAATTTGAGATATTTTTGAACTAAATCTAATATGTGAATTAATTGTTCACAAAGTAATATTTGGGATTAATATATGTTTACCCCCTGTAATATTAGCTATTTCCAGTTTACCCCCTGTAAAAAAAATTGTTTAGATTCCAACCCTATAATTTGAAGATTATTTGGTTTTGGATATTCATGACATCAAATTACAAAATTTAAGATATTTTTGCCCCCTGTAATTTGAGAGAGTTTTGGTTTACACCCAATCATATCATCGATTTTGTACAGTCAAAATCTATGAAGGTCCAAAATCAAGGAATCTTCAAATTATAGAGTTGGAATCTAAACAATTTTTTTTACAGAGAGTAAACCGGAAATCGCTAATATTACAGAGGGTAAACATGTATTAATAGTAATATTTGAATTACTTGTTCCCAAAATTTCTCATATATTAGTTATGAATTTTCCCAAAGACTATTGTCAATGCCACAACGGCTCCTTACCAACGCCTATAAGGGCCCGTTTATTATAACTTTTTTAAAATAGATTTTTGTAGTGTAATATATTTTTGTTATAATTTTTTTAACAAAGAAATTTTCAACGAAAGCTTCAAATGAAAATTTTGTTTGAATAGCTTAACTTAAAATGTCATTCTAAGTATTTCATCATTTTGTTATAATTTTTTTAGGATACTAACATTTTGAAAAAAATCTCTAAAAAAAAAGCTATTTCAAATAGTTTTTCATAAAAAACAGTTTTGTAAGATGCCATTTTGAAAAAATATGTGATTTTTACTATGTAAAATCTTGAACACTGAATATTTAAGTTATACCAAATGAGTTTGAAATAACTTCTACTATTTTTGAGTAAATTTCCAAAAAATACATTTTCAAAAATACAAAGAAAAATCCATTTTTTTAAAATCTAAAATAAACGGGCCTAAAATGCACCATTCACCACAAACACAAAAGAAAAATGTTCTTCTCCCAACAAGTTTTGCTCACTCCCAACCAAACTTCCGAAAATGCCCCTAACGTGAGTTAACTCACTCATATATAAAACCAACGTGAGTTAACTCGCGCTGAGTGAGTTAAGTCATGCATGTGTTAAACTCAGAGTGACTTAACTCACGCTTGAATTAACACCTGCGTGAGTTAACTCATGTTGTGTATGTGTAAAAAAACAGAACAGGCAGAAACTCAATTTTCCCTAATTTTCTTCATTCCTTCATTCATTAATACATCCATTCATTCAATTGCAACCATTTTTCATCATTCATTCAAGCATTCATTCAATCATTCAATCACTCATAATTAAAATACGCATAATAAAACCAAAAATACGCAAAATAACATAAAAACGCAAAAGTGCAAGTGTAAATATATTACATCCATATCTGACAAAATGTCATAAAAAAAACTACAAATATACAAAAGTCATAAATAAAGACCCTACTGCTCATGTGGACTATGACTCTTACTCCTCCTTCGCGGAACCGGCACCTCTTGCAGAATGTTATACTCGGACCTGATTCCCTCCATAATGCCAGCAACGACAGGATTTGAAAACACATCAGGATGCCCCATTATTGCACTCTCCACTCTGGCTATGATGTTGCTGATGATCTGGAATGGATCGGGAGGTTTTCTGACCCACTGCTGCTCAACAAGAACCTCGTAATGAGGGATAGGAATTGTGTAGTCAGAAACGACCACATGGGTGATCATAAGAGGATGGGATACTTTGTAGAACCAGTTCATGTACCCCTTTGAATTCTTCCACACCTCGTCCTCAGGGACCGGATCACCCATGTCCTCCTAGCTAAGGACATAGACAACAAACTCCATGAAGGCCACAACCACGTCCACTAGCTCAATAACCGAAATCCTCATATGAGGCAATGGAATGGTCTGGAACCAGCTCTGGAAGGTGACAGCACATCTTGTATTTGCCGGCCATGATCCATCTGGAGTACCAGCATACGATGACATGAGCATGATCCATCAAATCAATTGCGGTTCTGAAGTGTCCAGGATCAGAAAAGCCCTTGAGAGGTTTCCATTTACCCACAAGCGGGTCAGCACGTAGGTAATCTTCCTCACGCTTCCTCGGAACGAGTGTCTTGAAGTGCGCCAAAACCCATCCCTACAAACACAAAGAAAGAGACAAATTTATATCAGCACAAGTATCATACAAACAACTATACATTTATGATCCACTAAAAAAAATTACCACAAGTAAGGTCATGTAACCACCAACGGAGCTAACAGCTGAGTCGAAGGTAAGTGAAAGCTGCTCATACAGGAAAGCAAGTCCCATCCCGCCCCATGACCAGTCTCCCACCCTGTCCAAATCCTGAAGCGCAAGCAGCCATAGCAGATTAAGGCTTCTGTTGTTCTTGCCGGCAAAAAGGGTATAGCCAAGCAAGAGCAACAAAAACGCCTTAACGCATGTGGTCCTAACAACACTCTTCTCCTCATCCTCCTCGTCTGTTTCAGGCTCCACCAGCTGATTACACCTATTCCATAGTGAGTAGTAACACCTCTTCAGTTTAGTGTAACTGACACCACCACCACATTGTGCTTTCACCTCAACCCCCGCCTCCGCCTCTATAAAACATAGCTCATCGTCTTTCAGCGTTATGCCCTGGTCATGATCTAACTCCTCCTCCTCAATGAGCCTCCCAGTGATGGTCATCTCCCCGACAGGCATATGGAAGTTGCTGGTGTCATCATGCCATCTCTCTGACAAGGCACAAACGAGTCCGTGACTGATGTTTTTGTACCCAGTCTTAAGGAGGAGGGCAAGACCGGAATCATTCACCGGCTTCCAGAACCAGTCATTTGCTTCGTCCTCCAACGGCACTATCAAGTTACTAAGCCTAAGCTTCCTCTCGTGCGAGACATCAGTCATCTTATACGTTAATTGAAACTGAAATTCAAAAAAACAAACAAGCCAACACCGTTAAAAAAATAGTAAGTTAAATAAATTTGAAATATTCTAACATAAATTTTAATTTATAAGTAAAATAATAATTAAAATAAGTAAAGTTTAATATTCTAACATAAACATGAAATAAGTAAAATAAGTAAAATAATCATTAAAATAAGAAAATTTTAATATTCATAAACATGAAATAAAATTTTAATATTCTTACATCAGAATCGACCCGTAGCCTACATGCCACGTGTTTACCGAAGTTCAGTAAAAACGACAACTCATAAGGCCCCTCAGGAAAACCCTGCGGTCCGGCCTCAAACTCAATCCTCGGCTCCTCCCGAGCCTCACCCTCCTGCTGGTGAGGCTGCTCATACTGAGGCTGATAAGCCTCATGCTCATAATGAGGTTGATATGCCTCATGCTGATGCTAATTATGCTGATACAGTGTCGGGTCCACTATCTGGGAGGCACCCGCCTGTGACGTCGACCCCTCCGCAACATAATCCGTAACAAGCCTCTTCCACCGTCTACTAGGAGCATGAGGAGGGCGTTGTGCGACCCTTTTGGCCCTACACTACCGATAGCAGACTTCATCCCAAACTTAAGTATGTCAGCTCTCTACGGCATATCTGCACAACAATTCAAAAAGCAAAAAATAAATGATTTATTTCATACGGACATTGTGCCATTTGTAACAATTCAACAACAACACTTAAATTTTGGCAGTGTCATTTCAGTCCGTAAACTACCACATTGCAGTCAAACTAACTATAATCAACAATAACAAACCAATTTCTAACTAATTTCATCATCAACAATCCAAAAAACAAACAAAATTTCATTGAGACATTTTATCAAAAGCCTAGAGTCCAACTTTCAATCAACTTAAAATCAAACAATTTCTAAACCCTAAACTACCACATTGCACTCTAAACAACATCTAAACTACAATTCCTAACTTAATTCATCACTAACAATCCTAAAAACTAACATGTAAGTAAAATTTCTAAAAACGTAAAAATGTCAAATTTCTCCAAAATAAAATTATAAATTTAAACCAAAAAAAAAAAGTAGTAGGATAAGCATAACTTACTTGTTGATTTGGTTGATATGATGTTGATTTGGTTGAAGTTGGTGAAATTCGCAAAATTTGGGAGAAAAATCGTATTTGGGAAGTTGCAAATGAGAATGTGTTATGTTTCTGTTGCTGTCATATAACACTTTTAAAGCCACGCAGAGTTATATCATGCCTGAGTTAACTCACGCAAGGGCATTGTTATCACTTCAGTTGAAAACGAGTGAATTTTGATAGGAGAAGAGCAATTTCCAACACAAAATACACAACTTCTATCATTTTAATTAATAGTTCAAACTATTTGCTCTCATATTAACTTGAGGGCCAAAGTTGTTCCATATACCCCGATACTTCAATCGTGACGAAAGTTGTTTAATATCGGTAATCTCTATCACTTAAGATAAGAAAACTTTAAAATAAAAAAAATGTCCACGTTGTTAAGTTTATGAAAATTAAATGATTTACTTGAAAAGAAATAGCAAGCCAATCTGGTATTGATAATTATTGTTTTAAGAGCAAAATATACAAATAGTGAAATTATCAAACAAATTTAACAGATTCTGCAAATGATGCCATTACATACAGAAGTTGCCAACTTTATTCATGAGGACTTGAGCTTAAGTAGCTAGCATGACTCTCTGAGTTTAGAAATTAAGATCAAGTCAACTTCATTACGGATAAGTACAATTCTAGCAGAATGATGAGCCCACACATAAGTTGATATCATCGACTAAGAACATTGATTTTGCTACCTTACACTGAAAATTGGACAAAACCTTGGAATTTTTGAATGAGTTAGGCTTTTTGGGAGCATGTGACACCAGCCTTAAAACAAATAGCCCAATCGCAATTTTAAATTATTTCTTTAACTCATAGGATTCCCAATTACTCCTTTGTCTCAAAATGACTGGTTGACAATTTTGACCTATAATATATATTTACTTATTTATTAGTAAAAATTACAAAAAATTGATGTATTTTGAAAACATTTATCGAAACAAATCAAATATTTTAAATGATATCATGTGTCTTTATATATTAATAGAAAAATATTGTCAAAGTATGTTATATGAATAATACACATGATCAAACAATGTCAATTGTTTTAGACAGAGGGAGTATAAATATATATTTTTTTAATAGGAAGATGACAGTAAATTAATAGCTATGTTAGTTTTTAGGGTATGAATCTCTTTTTTAAAATTCATTTGATGTCTCTTAGTTCACAACTGAGCTATTTACGTGCGATTTTCTTTTTTTGGTAAACCAATATAACACCGGTCCGCTCAACTGATATTCATCAAATACCTAATACTATTATTTGTTCATTTAAGCGGCTGATCTCTTCATTCAAACATATAGTATTTTGTATCTTTTTTCATAGTACACTGATCTATGATCAAACTTCGAACCAAATATTTATGACACCCAAACATCTACACTTGTTTGAACACCATATTGGTTTACATTAATTGGTTTGCCTGAGGCATATTAAGTACACTTAACTAGTGATGTTGAATTTCTGGCTAAACCAGTCACTTCGAGTTGAAAATCAAATCAACTCTACAAATGCGTTAAAGTTTACTCTTGAGCATTTTGTTGCTTGTGAACTTCTACTTAAATTATAAGCTATGATTACACACAAAGATACTTAGTTAAAAAAAAAAAAAAATCTTCACTAAATAAATTCAATAACTTTGCAAGTATTCTCCTTAATTGGTAAGTGGCAATAATTACACAAACATAAAAAACTTGCTAGGTGTCGACATTCTAAATACATAATTATCCAAAAGTTCACAATATTAAAGGACAAATCTCTTACTTCCAAGTTGACAAAAACGAAATTAGTGGCATCTTAATCTTAAGGTCACATTTAGGTGATTAGTCATAATTCAAATGGACCACGTCTTCAACAATAGGACAAAATAGCCATCTTAATTTCACCCGCTAAACACAATTTGCAACAAATTAAATAATCCTAAATCATATCATATAAAAATAAGGTGAAAGCATTTAAGGGTAAATGGAAACAGAAGAAAAAACAAGGGTACAAAAATAAGTGGAGCCCTTAATTCATTCTATCAACAACTGCTAAATTCCAATACGTCACTAGAAGTTATAAATAAACTTTATCAATTAATATTATAATGTATATTAGGGTTATGATTTAACGTTGCGAACCCGTTCTTTGTTTGTGCCCTAATTTTGTATGCTTCTTGTTGTATTGTCTGCTTTGTACTTTAAACGAGCATCCTCGGCTACGGCTTAGCCAACTTCCAAGCTCTCTAGCTATGGATAAATTTTGTAAGGTGTTCAATTTCTTAGCTTATTAACATGATCAGTAATTTACTTACACAAGGGAAAGAGACAAGTTGGATTCTACCAAAAAAAAGAAAGAGACAAGTTGGCTAATAGAATATTAACTTGGGTTTAATCTTTAGGGCATGCAATTTGAATGATTGTAAGTTGGAAGTTAACAATAGTGAAACTTATTTTGACCAAAACAAAACAAAAATGAAGGTGAAGTTTTAATTACCTTATATAAAATTAGTTTCACTTTTAAATTTTAATTTCCTAATTATTAGAATCGTGTAATTTTAATCCATGATCATATTTACATAACATGTACGATGAGTTCAAAATCCACTTAAATTGGTTTGATGATGTTGGTTTAAGACATTACAGTATGCTACTCAGACTCAATTTCGATTCTCTTCAATGCCAATTTAGGTAAACTAGTTTAATTTGTTAAAAAAAAATCCTTTTACGACGAATTCTTAAGTGATTAAAGCAATTTAAATAGATGATTCATTCCATTAAAATAATGATTAATTAAGTTTGATAGATATGTAATTTTGATATATCATGTGTTCAAACTACTTTCTTTTTCTTGTAAACTGTTGAAACTAGTTAACCACAACATAACTTCAATAACCACCAATTTAGATGTGGTTGACCATAATATATCATGTGTTCAACTGCATATAAATTTGAACACATGAAATTTATGGTTAATTACATTTGGGTAATAGTCATTTTTATTCTTAAATGTTTAACGAATAGCATAATAATGTATCAAAATTTTAAAATAATTTTCGATTGTGCATAATGTTAGTCAAAATAGTCCATTACGTTAAAATATTTTGTTAATATTGTGATATTAGTCTTTCAATATACTTATTTATTTTAATATCATGTCCTATAAGTATTTACTGACATATTAATCTCTATATGAAAAGAGTTAACATCAATATTGAAGGACTATTTTAACGTCAGAGGCTATTTTGACTAACAAAATGCATAGTCAGAGACTATTTTAGAATTTAGATACATTGAGGGACTATTGTGATTACTTATTACACATTCAAAGACCAAAATGATCATTACCCCAATTACATTTACGTCCAACATGGTTAATGAAGTATTGATGATTGATAAGTTTCAACATCTGATATATCCATGAATCATTCATTGACTATAATTGACCGTATATTTAAACTACATTGATAAACAACATAAAAAGTTGTCACAATTGTCTAAGAAAGTTGTTTCTCTTGGTAAAGAGTTGGACTCATGTCTTGCAAATATGTGTGTTGAACTTTCGTTGTCAGTGTAATGATCTTTTTTATAGGTGGTCTATAAGTACATTTGTAAGTGTTTGTAAGTCTAAAGGCTTGGGTTAACTTTGACTTCTCTAAAAATAAAACCTAACCTACACTAAGTAGTTGGTTAATTAAATTGCATAAATTGAAACAAAGTGATTGAGTTTAAGTGATTAATAAGCTTCACATAAGAACGAATTGAAGGTGAGAAAACACAAAGGGGGGGGGGGGGGGGGGGGGTGGTAAATTGTGTTAGTTTTTTCTTCTTTTTAAAACTAAGTTCAATGTTCAGATTCTAATAGAGTTCTGAGTCTGGAACAGAGTTCAGAGTCTTATGTAGCGGATAATGTAGAGAGAGAGAGAGAGAGAGAAGAGAGAAAGACACAAAGCAATTATATAGGTTCCTTCCATAATCCGGAAGTAGTCCTGTCCCCCTTGCACTTCCAAGGAGAGTTCGCTAAAATCAATATCTGAGTACAATTGCTCAAAGCACACACGCAAGAGACTTCTTATGCTCAAGCACAAAAGCAAGAGACTTCTAAACAAATACAATTACACAGAAAAATGTTTGAGATTGAACACTTGATATACAATTAGTGGTGTTCACAAATACAAATCAGATACAGACTCTTAAGACTCTATAATTTCTAAGATATGAAAGTTGTTAAGAAATTCTAAGTTAACTTGATGTGAAAACAATTTCAGCAGAGTTTTGGCACTTGTAAAATTGTTGTGAGTCTCTTACAATCTTCAAGTCTTCACTCCTTTATATAGAGATGTGAAAGAGACGTTGTTGATTGCCAGCACATTAAAAGATTCGTTGTTGAAGCTTGATCAACACCAATGATTTGTTGCTTGATATGGTTATTGTCCTAAGAGGGAACAATTTCAAATTCATTCCTTGTATAGAGAATAACCAGCGTAGACGCAGCTGTTATCTTGTACTATTGCAGACATGAAGAGTGAAATAGTGGAGTAGTGGTTGTACAATTGTACTATTGTCCTTTTCCTGCGCTTTTCAGTGGATTTGCCTTCTAATTCCTCTGAAATAGTCACTGCTCCAGGCTTATATTCCTTCTGCAATGATATGAATTCAGAATAACAACTTTTAACCAACTCCAGCTTCCAGTCTTCAGACTCTGATGAACTTCAGCTTCTGATGATCTTCAGACTCTGATGACGTCAACTTCTGGCAGTCAGCTTCTGATGATCTTCAGACTCTTGTTGTCTTCAATCTTGCAACACAAGCTTCCTTTTGTAACTTTCATTACTCTCATTTGTTCTTTCAGAACCAATACTTGAATTTAAGACTTATAAATTTTTGTCTCTGGTCCTGCACACTTGAACAAATATTAGCATATTCAATTGACATTTTAATACCTTGTTATCATCAAAACTTAAGGTGATAATGTTAAACACATTTTGTTTCAACACGAATCGTTCAAAAAACTGATCAAATTTGATTCTTGAGTGGAACATTTTTTTACTAGATATTACTTACCTCCGGATTAAATTTCCAGATTACCAAAATCTCTTTCCCTGAGAACGTCCGAAAGATTAACACACAAAAACTACAAAAATTGGTGAATGTAGCCTACTTTTTTTCAATTCCTTAATTTATCTGTCAATATCATTAATGAAGAATAATTTTGTAAAATGACTTATAATATCTCTTTTCCATTTGACATTAATTGCACTTCTTAATTTGTGTGAAATGATTAAAACGTCATATAATTTAGGTCAGATGAAGTATATAATAGAATACATTGTGGTAAAGGCTAAGAATATTTACTAAAGGGTTTGATATTGTTGAAGAGACTAAACATTCACACTGTGACAAATTAAAGTTTAAATATACGTTGAAAAAAATATATGCATTTAATATTTGACATTATCTTAAATATATAATTATATCAAGTGGAGTGCCAGAACCCGTTCTCATGTTTAGGTATAGGCTAACTGTTATTATTACTATAGAAACATTGTTGTAATTATTTGATATTTCTTTTGGAACACCTTGTGCTGTGGGACTGGTTTAATATATTTCATTTTGATTTCTTAAAAAAAATATTACGAGTGACCAAAAAAGTAAAATAAACTAACAATATTGTAATATATTCGTGCAAAAAAATTCATAATTTTCATGATTTGCCAGTATATACTTTTAGCATGGACGCAAAATTGAACCGAGGTATATAGAAAAGTAAAATGTTAAAGTAAGCATGGTCAAATAAATTCAAATGAAGTTACTTGAAGTAAACATCATTTTTAGCATCTATGTTTCTTCAAAAAAATCATTTTTAGCATTTATGCAAAAAAATTACATGCATCAATATTACTTGAAGTTGGCGGATATATCTGTTTCTTGGCGCAGATTGCAGGCATACGTTGTAAAAATAATTTGAGTTTGGAAGATTTAGTGGCTACTACTGATTAACACGGTTCAATTTGGACTTTAGCAAAAATATTAATTGACGACCTTAATAATCCTACGTACCATTAATCCCAAATAGGAAACGTTGACTTGGTTATTCACTTAGTACTATATTTTTTAACTTCACCATATAAATCACCAACAACAAGCCATAAAATCACAAAATTGTAAACACAAACCTCTAGAAGGGTGATATTTTTGGAATTTGGATTATCTTTTGTCACAATTCCAACATTTGCATATTTCAACCGATGGTTGAAAGTCGAAATATGAGTTGTTCAATCTTTATTTAACGATCGAAATTTGCAAATTTTGTTCATATCAATGGCGATCCGATGTACGAGACTCCCATCAGATGAATTTTAGAGAGTATAGATGTATACAGCCTTAAACTTATTTATATACATGAACAAAAAGACTAGTTTTAAGATTTAAACATGTAACTTCTAAGTCACAAGTCAACAACCTTAACGTTGTACTATGCATCCTCCAAGGGATTTGGATTCCGAGCAATGCTTGTGTGGTCACAACCACAAATATAATTGGTTTAGACACACATACAAATGGAAATAAGTAAAAAGAGAAAAAAAAAATCAATTTATTTTTATTATTATTGAAAATATTGGTTAATATGTATAGTTGTTGTGCCTAAATGATTTAGCTTTGTGTTTGTGACTACTTAAGAATTACCCTTGGATTCCACACATCAAATCTGTGATGAATTAATTGATACTTATTTGCTAACGAGTGTTCTAAGGGCACTCTTTAAGGATACTAAATTAAGAAACTATTCATTGAAAAAAACTTAACATTCTAATTTCCAATGTATTGAATGCACAAATTTTCATAAAAAGAGCGCCCTTAAGACACTCATTAGCATTTTCCTTATGTTTAATCTCAAATCAACTGCATGGATTATCTAATGATGACTTGGTGAATACGAAATGTAAACTAGTCGAACTCAAATTACTTGTCGAAATCCATCAAAATGTATAAACGCGTGTATTTGTTAATACACACAACAATTGATGGGTAAAATATGAGTTAGAGGTCACACATATCTAAAAAGTAAATGTTGAACATCATATGACTGAAAGGGATGTTATATCTAAGGAATGTGATGATTCTCAAATATTTTAACTCAAACCCCCAAAAGTTGTATCAGAGTTTGGTTCGACTTATTGAGGTGCGGGAGTGGTTCTTGATGTTAGATCAAGGATGCAGAGAGTCTCATACTTGAAGGAGAGTATGTTGATGTGCCAAGTATGAGTTAGAAGATCATATTAAAAGGCCACATAGATAATATCTTAAGGTAATGAGTAAAGATGCGGTGTTTAAACTAACTTTTGTGTATTTGTTCTTAGTTCAATCTAATGATCGATTCATATAGTGATTTAGATTCTTCAAAAGTACCAACAGTGTACATACTACCAAGTTGGTAGAATTCTCACTAACCAATTAAACCCATCCACCCATCCACCCATCCAATTTGCAGGGAGATCAACTTGCAAGTACAATCAAGCACACAATATAAGTATTAAAAATATTAGACACTTGAAGACATACGTGCACAAATAAAATATTTGATGAGATGGGTATATTCTATATTCTTACAATCATATTTCACTGAATTCCAAAACTTTACACATATAAATACAACATTTATCATTGCAATAATATAAACTCCACTGCCAAAACAACACTCAAATCCAAACTCAACAAAAAATTTTAGCTAACCTAAGCAAAAAAAATTATGTCTGGAACTGAAGCTACAAAATATGCTTCTGCTACAAACAACATAACCAAATCAAAAAAACCAAACATGAGAAGATTCATTGGTGTGAGACAAAGGCCATCAGGTAGATGGGTAGCTGAGATCAAAGACTCATCTCAACATGTAAGATTATGGCTTGGAACCTATGACACACCAGAAGAAGCTGCTCGAGCATACGACGAAGCTGCTCGAGCTTTACGCGGAGAAAATGCTCGAACCAACTTCGCCCTAGCAGTATCAACAGACAGTACAACACCATGCAGTGATGATCAAGGGCTAGTATCATCACCACAAACAAATGAAGGAAAAAACAACAGTTTAACCTTTGCTTCATTGAAAGCAAAATTGAGCAAGAATCTTCAAAGTATTATGGCAAGAACAAGTGATCACCATAACAAGTTTTCAAAGAGTAGAGTGAGTGATCATTTTACTTTTGCTAGCATATTCAACCGTAGGAATCATAATTACAACCAAATATCTGCTTTGGATATGAAGAACATTGAGAAAGTTGTGCAGCCTAGTATCATTGTTCCCTCTAATGATGGTGATCAAAATCATCATAACCACCCTTCTAGGGTTTCTGATTGCAGTTCTGAATGGTTTGGATTTCAGAATCTAGGGTTGGATTCTGATGGATCTGATATAGGAGAGATTAATAATAATGCTAATATTAATGTTGGTGATCAAGGTTTTTTGGAACAACTCATGGGGTGGATTGATGATGATAGTTCTGATATTTGTGAAGGTTCAAGTAGTAAGAGGTTTAAGGTATCTTCTTCTGTTCTTGTGCCTCCAACTTTCTCTAGTTCTCCTTATGATTGTGGTTCACCTTATAGTGGTTATGCTTCTCCATATAATAGTTGTGGATCCCCTTGTAATGGTTATGCCTCTCCTTATTATGGTAGCAAGAAGTAAAATTGAAAGGACATGAAATTCGTGTTTGGATTAACGGTAAGTTCGATGGAATCATGGTGGATCACTGTGATTTTGGCAGAAACTAAACTTTGGAGCTTGACAAATGTTGAAATTTAGGGTCTAACTCATCCTTACAAAACCAGCTTGTAAGATGAAGATTGTCCCCACTTATAAACACATTGTCAGACCATCTCTTATCCGATGTGTCACTGTGATTTCTTTGTAATTTACCACAATCCAAACATGCATGTAGTAATAGTCATAGCGGTGCTCTTAATTTGGTTGATGCCTGCCAAAAAATTGTTATGAGCATCTTTTCAAAACAAGTTAATCAAGAGCATAAACTCATGTTATATGATTAAAAGTTGAAGACTAAGTTCTTATATGTACATACAAAACAGAACTTTGGATCTATATATATGAGAAAATTGTTTTCGTTTTAATTATGCAAGTTTGGCTGCAAAATGAACTCTCTTTTCAATTAGATTTTATATGAACTGTCTTGGATGTAACATATAAAAAATTCTAAGTAAATTTGAGTTGGTGCATATATTAGTAGCATGGTGTAGATGGATGAGCCAAAGTATATTTGTGTAATGTAATTAAACATCTTCGGAATAAAAATATATTGGCAATACTTTTTAGTTAAAGAGCATAATTAATATCTTTATTTATTTATTTTTTGCAACTACGTTATTATCATTTCACTTTAGGCTCTTTATAGCACGTGGGGTGTATTTTTGGATCTATTGAGCGTTTGAGAGAATAATGTGTGGGTAGGTACACCTATACATGGATTGCACAAATAATTGATTTTGTTTTTATATGTAGTAGCTCTTTTGAATAACAAGATAAACAATGAAAAAGCAAGTTGAATATAAGGTGAATTTTAAGATTATATCGATAACCAAAGAACTTTATAAAAGAGTCAATATAAAAATTGCACCATAATTTTTCAACTTGATTTTTAACGTATAGAAATTTCTGCAGCTGTTTAGCTCCAGGTGACATACTTCTTTGGTTGAATATGATAGTAATTTGTAATACTTCAGTCGTGTGTTTTACACGACAAATGCTGTCGTGCATAACAGCATTTTCCATTTGTAATATACAAAATAATGACAAGAATTATTGCTAGAGAGAAAATGAAAAGTCTTATGGGATGACCATGTCAAGATTATGTTTCGAGACATGATTACCTCAAACAATATTTCTACATCCTCGGAAATAGGATTGGTCGAATGTTTATGTACACGTGGGAAAAGAATATTTAGACTTGGATTTTCCATTATGACTCTTTCTTTTTTTTTTGAACAAACAAAAATGGAATATATATATATATATATATATATATATATATATATATATATATATATATAATAACAACTGCAATTATCCCCGCACAAGGTGTGCTAAAAAGGATAACCAGTTAAGAGTATTTACAAGAAAACAGCGCTAACCAAAGCTAAACAAAAACGGAATATTCAACCAAACAGGAATTACAGGTGGATGCCCATACAAAGGAGCGGTGTCTTCCACCAGTCATGATAACTATACATAAAAGTTACCTGTTTGGATTTTAACCATAAAAAAGAAGTAAGTTTAACCTTGTCGATGAGTTGAAGAGGTGTCAGAGCCTTGTTATTGAACACACGGTCATTCCTCCTTTTCCAAATAACCCATACTGTGGTAAACCAAATAATTCTAAAAAACATATGAGAAGATCTATGCAAACCAGGCATATTAATAAATTGCATAAAATGTTGAACAATGTCACCATGAGCAACGAAAGAGATACCGAGCCAAAGCCAAACCTGAGACCATACTAATCCAAAAATGTCACATCCCAAAAATAAATGATTTGCTGTCTCTGGACTTCCGCAACCAGTCACACAAGCCGCTGCTTCTTCTGTAATAACCCTCCGACGAACCAAATTGTCCTTTGTTGGAAGTCTATTGCGAAGAAGTCGCCATACAAACACCGAAACCTTAGATGGAATCTGCTGATGCCAAATGTCAAAGCCGTGGTGGCTGCCCCCCAGCTCAGGCGTGGTAGTAAGGAAGCGGTATGCCCCCCGAACCGAGTAACCATGCATTGGATCTAACAGCCACCTCCAAGTGTCATTTACATTTTCCTGAAAAACAAAGTTATGAAACAGCATAATACACTCCCTCACGCTCTCCTCCTCCCAAGCAAACAATCGGCGACGCCACAAACAACCCCTCCCTTCAGCTGCTCCAAATCCCTCCACATCTTCTCCACCGAACACTCCTTGTCTATAGACAAATCAAAAAGGCGGGGAAATTTAGTTTTCAAAGGAATTTCCCCCACCCAAATATCATGCCAGAAATAAGTACCCCTCCCATCTCCAACCACCCTGCGAACATTACTATCAAACCACCTACCAACTCCCTCACCAACCCCTTCACGGATCCTACACACAGACCTCCACCAAGCCGAACTATGGTTATCTCCCTCTTTCAACCGACCACCCTCCTCACCATACCGCGCTTTTAAAACTCGATACCACAAACCCTCCTTGTCAACCAACATCCTCCAACACCATTTACCCATTAACAACAAATTAAAAACACCCATCCTCTTAACCCCCAACCCTCCTTCCTCCTTTGGAGTACAAATGGACTCCCAATTTATCCAAGCAATTTTCCTAAAATCCTCACCTCCCCCCCAAAAAAAAATTATTTAAAATAGATTCAATAGAAGAAATTATACCTGCAGGGGCTTTGAAAAAGGAAAGAAAGTAAACTGGCAATGAGGACAGGACAGCTTTCAGAAGAACCAAACGACCACCAAAAGAAAGAAACTTGTGATTCCACGACGACAAGCGCAAGACAATACGATCAACCACATGTTTCCAAAAAGAGATTTTTCTAGAATCACCGCCGATTGGCAACCCCAAGTAAACAAAAGGAATGGTACCTTTGCAACACCGCAACATCAGAGCAGCCTCTGACTGCCAGGAATCAGGAATGTTAACACCAGTTAGCATGCTTTTTTGAAAATTCACTTTGAGACCCGAAAGCTCCTCGAACAAAAGCAACACCGATCTCATTGTACGGACATTTAACCAACTCTTCTCGCCAATAAGTAGTGTATCATCTGCAAACTGTAAATGCGTCAACCGAACCTCATTGTTGGCACCAATACCGTACCCAGTAAACAACTGCGCCCTTACAACATCATTCATAAGCACATTAAGACCCTCAGCCGCTAGCAAGAATAAAAAAGGCGACAAAGGGTCACCCTGACGAAGACCCCGCTCTAAGGGAAACTCGTCCGTCGGACTGCCATTCACTAAAACAGACGCCTTTGCCGTACCGACACATTCAAAAATCCATTTCCTCCACAGCCTTGGAAAATTCATATTTGCCATGACAGAATCCAGGTAACTTAAATCAACAGAATCATA
Organism: Medicago sativa; assembly: GCF_051527215.1. NCBI lineage: Eukaryota > Viridiplantae > Streptophyta > Magnoliopsida > Fabales > Fabaceae > Medicago > Medicago sativa. Next base: position 26,653,144 of record NC_140756.1, on the reverse strand, counting down.
TGCTTTTTCGAAGTCAACTTTGAACAGAAGAAGCTCTTTTTTCAACCGTGACGCTTCATCGACTGCTTCATTAGCAATTAAAATACCATCCAAAATTTGTTTCCCTTTAATGAAAGCAGACTGGGCTTCAGATACCACACTGCCTATCACGGACCGTAGTCTGTTAGCAAGAACCTTAGCAAGAATCTTATACAAACTTCCAACCAGAGAAATAGGTCGGAAATCATTCAACCTTTGCGGACAATTTACCTTCGGTATGAGAGCAATAAACGTGGAATTTAATCCCTTTGACAACTTTCCATTCCGATGGAACTCAACCATAAACCTTAACAAATCATCTTTCAATTAGCTCCAAAATTCTTTTACAAAACCAAAGCTAACACCGTCTGGACCCGGACTCTTGTAACTGTCGCATTCCCAAACAGTTTGCTTCACTTCCTTTAAATTGAAAGGCTTCGTTAGAGTCCCAGCGTCTGCAAAAGATAATTTTCGAAAATTGAGACTCTCAACACTTGGCCTTACGACTCCCCTGGCTTGAAAGTAATGTGAAAAATAATTAAAAACTGCAGCACGAATAGCTTGAACCCCCTCAACATTACCGCCATCAACAGATACCATATGGATGGTGTTATTTCGCCGACGTTGGGACATGTAGCTGTGGAAAATTTTGGAATTTGCATCCCCCTCCTTCAACCAATTCATCCGCGATTCCTGCCAATAAATACTATTTTGCAGACGAGCCAAAGAGTGTAGTGAAGCAGATAAATCATGAAGCTCAGTAACCTCCGTATCCTGAAGATCCTCAATTTCAGCCTTAGCATCTAAAACCAAAATTTTGTCTTTTACCGTCTTCATGCTGCCCTCCATATTCTGAACATGTTGAGAATGCCACCCCTTTAAACTTGACTTAATCATTTTGAACTTCTGTTGTAGAACAAAGCCGGCCCACCCTTGACAGTTAAAACTTTCCCATTGCTCTCGCACAAAGTCTGCATAACCAGGGAGATCCGACCAACATTTAAGCATCCTCAAAGGCCGAGGCCCCCAATTATTTTCATCAACGGGTAACATCAACGGTACATGATCAGAGAGTCCCCGTTGATAAGCAACCTGAGTACAATGAGGCCAAGTATCACACCATTTATTTGACAACAAAAAGCGATCCAAACGGCTCATGGAAACTCCATCGCCTCTATACCAAGTAAACAATCTTCCACAAATAGGCAAATCAATTAACATGCTATCGTGAATGAATCTATTAAAAACCTCCGCATCCGTTTGTCTAAAAGTCATGGCCCGACCCTTCCTTTCATCAACTCCACGCACCGAATTGAAATCCCCACAAACGCAAATGCAAACATCATTATTATTTTGAATATGCAATGACAAATCACCCCATAATAACTTTTTAGCCTCCAAGTCGCACGGTGCATAAACATTGAAAATAACAAAGTCTTCGCTAGTTAGTAAATCCTTCCCCTTAATTGCCAAGACATGATTATGAGAAAAAGATGATGTGACATCAATCCGAGAAACATCCCACACCGTAACCGTACCACCAGCAGCTCCTACGGATGGTTGATAAGAAAAATTATGCACACCGTCGCCCCACAAAGATCTAACCACCGGTTCGTTCATGGATTCCATTTTAGTCTCTTGTAAACACAAAACTAAAGGCTTTTTCTCAGACACTAACCTCCGCACCTCCGCCCTCTTCTCACCACCTCCTAACCCCCTCACATTATAACCAATAATCTTCATTAAATCCTCCCTCACCTAACCCGCCTCTCCACCACCACCCTCAAAACTCTCCAACAACACCCTCAACACCCACCTCCGTCTCACTAATCTTCTCGAAACCTCCAGCTGCCCTCCACTCTCTCCTCCCATCCCTTGATAATAAGTTGAAGCTATTTGATACATCACAATTCACCTTAACCCCCACCATCTTCCCCAACTCCCTAACATCCTCCTTAACCTTATCCTCCTTGCCTTGTAGATGCACCCAATTTATCCAATCATTTGTAGTTGAACCTGAACCTGTTGTGTTAGATGAATTAGATGAATTTGATGTTGAAGCTTCCGAAGGCTTGGATATAGTGGGTGTTGTCCTCTTTCTGTTCTTGCTTTTTTGTTTCTTTAGTAATCGAAGAATCTGTTTACAATCAGACGCGGCAAGCGCGCTATTTTCTTCAAAAAACCCGCTGATTGAATTACCACTCCTTTATAAACCGTTGCTGGCTTGCAAGTTTTTGCTGAAGTACGGCTGGATGAATTTGACTTACTCATGACTGCTGAGTCCACCTTACGCTTTGAGGAAAACACCACTCCTCCTTCAGATATTGATTTGTTGTTCTCAATCCAATCTAAGCTCCAAGGACCCTTCTTGATGCAAGGCTTCGCCAAAGAATCAATGAGCGGTTGCTTGTTATGCAAAGACTCAGCAGCTGGACCTGCTACTGTTTGATTCGGTTGCAAAATAGGAGAAAGTTCTACCTCTTCAGCTGGACTAGCTACTGTTTGTTTCGGTTGCAACATAGGGGAAAGTTGGACCTCAAAAAATTCATTCCCAGTCCCATGTTCACCACTGTTGGGCTCAACATTCATTTTGCCAGACACAACGCCATTTTTCTCATGTTTGCACCAATCATTCTTCAAATCAGTGACAAGTTCATCCAACTCCCATTCTCCTTGCACCTCATCCAAACCTTCAATAATATTGTCTTTTGGTCCCTCTTCCGGTGTTGGATCCACGTCACCTTCCGACATGAAAACATCCTCGCCTAAGTTACACCCCCATTTCTCCACAATTTTAATAGCATATTGCTTCCCATCAACAATAAATTCAGACAATATATTCACTATCTCAATTTGTGGTGTGACAACAAGAATACGAGCAAAATCTAAGCGTGCTTTATCCGCAGTGCAATCATCAACATAAAGAAAACGTCCAATACTAAAGACACAAAGTCTGAAAAAAAACATCATTCCATGCATGCACTGGAATGCCATAAAGACGCAACCAAGCACCTCGTTCATATCGGACCGATGCCTCTGACCATTTATGAAAATTAGAAAACAACATACTGAAGAAGTCATGTGCACCTTGAAGCACTGTAGAAAAATCTTCTTCACCAGTACAATTGAGGAGAACTCTGTCGCCCCCAATGGAATAACAATAACATTTGGAAACCCGGCGTCTTCTATGCGTTGTTGAAAAGACAGGACTGAGTCCCCCGCCTTTATATGTGCAACCATGCCTTTACTCGCCCATTCTCTATCCTCCTTGCAGGAATTAAACACAGGAAGGAAGTTTGCTGCCAATTTGTCTGTTGTTACTGAACCTGGTTTCGGCAAAACAACAGGTGTTACCTTCTCCAACCGCGCATTACTTTTGCCACTACTCACCACCGCCTTCTCCCTCACCAAGCCAGCTTTCCACTCCGCCCTCGAGAACCCTACCACGTCTCCCTGCCCTTCCTTCATAATTTTTACTCTCTTCGCCTTCAACAAATCTGTCACCGGCACATCAACCGAGCCCACCATAACCTTCTTCTCAACACCTTTCTGTACCTTCACCGGTAAACCCTTTGAAGCTCCGTTGTTAACTGACAAGTCCTTCGTAGGTGCTGCCATAACATTCTCCACTCCAACCTTCGTCTTCTCTGTCTTTTGTTTCACATCAGAAACGTCATTGTGTGCGAACCTATCGAACCTTGCCTCCTTTGCAAAAACACAACTCTCCCCAATCCAGACATTGTTCAAAGCTTGAAGCAGTTTACTTCTGTTCTTCACATTAACAAACCGAATGAATCCAAATTCTTGACCACGCAAATTTCGATGACGTGCCACTTACAAATCAGAAAGTATCCCGCACACTTCGAAAGCTTGACGTAACCGAACTAAAGGCAGCCGTTCAGGGAAATTTGTAACATAGAAAGAAGCTTTGCAGCCGTTCATGTTCTCAATCATAGATAAGTCAGTTGCGTGCCATTCTGCAGAAGCTACATGTCCTCCCACAAAGTTGGAAGAACCGTCGCCATTCCTAACCCTAACCTCCTCCCGTCGCCTATCGACAAGATCATCCTTGAAACCTCTAACTGAAACCTGAAGCCGATGCTGTCCGTAACCTGTCGCCGCTCCCCGCTGACCGTCAGAACCTCTTGACCTGTCCCGTCCTCTTCGAACCAGTTCCGTCGCTTTCCCCTTCCTAGACCTCACCACAGTCCAATCTCCCCTATCCCCCCTATTTCTGCCACCCTGGCTGGACCCCGATCCCCCCCTTGATGTCTCTCTGCCGGAGAATAGCTCCGACGCGGTTGCCCATGGCTAGCCCTAGGGTTTCAGCCACTCCTACGCTCAAAACCTCTCATGTTGTCTTTTGACATTTTCGATCATAAATCAGCCTTACTGTATTTTTATGTTGATATTTCATTCTTTTTTTCTATTATGACTCTTTCTATAATCCATACACTCACATAATTTCTACATTTTTAATCATTTCTATTTTTTTTCACTACTCCTATTATTTAGTATGAGAGAATCAAGATGTTTTGGACTTGGAGGTAAAAATTTTGTTGGTGCAACAAAAATGTGGAGTAAAGTTAAAATTAAAAGGAAAGGCTTTAAAGATTGATCTAGTAGTATAAATGTTGAAACTTGGAAAAATCATAAGAGAGTTAAAAAAAAAGACCAAGATGATGGTGAATGAAGAAAGGACTCAATTTTTTTTACTGATTCATACCAATCCTTAGGCACTAAGGAGGGAGAAAAATATAATTTTTTAGGTTTGCTAAAGGAAGAGAAAGAAAGACAGAGATTCTAATCAAGTGAAGTGTATTAAAGATGAAGACGGTAATGTTTTTAGGTTTGTCAAGGGACTTACTTAAATTAATTCTTTTGTTAGTCAATTGCAAGCGTAGTTAATTCAACATTTTTATAGAACGATAGCTTAAATAATGTACTATGCACTTTTTTATGGAACTTAAGGGTCTGTTTGGTTCGAGAGTTTTGGAGGGGAGATGAGGAAAGAAAATATTTTTAATTTGACCTATTTGGGTCAACTTTTAAATTTGGGGGGACGGACAAAATCCCTTCAAGATCCACTTTTTTGCTTCCCTTAAATTGAAGTTTTTCGGAGATGATGGGAGATGATATCTTTAAAATTTTATTGCATTGTCAAAATTATCCTTAAATTAATTAAAATCTCAATATTATCCTTGTAACAACTTTTATTATTGTTAGGTTATATCTATAAAAACCATTGTCCAACCCTACTGCTACTTTGTTGTCGCCAATAACTGCTTCAGACCTCCTCCAACGTGAACTGTGAGTCATCCATTATTCCATCGGTCTATGAAATCGTAAAAACAAGCATTTTCGTATGTTTAATTAAGTTTAAGGATAAAACAATAAATTAATTTTAAAATCCATCCTTTTCCATTGTGAACCAAACACATTTTTAATTAAAATTTCACCCCTCCCTTCTCCTTCCCTCTTTTGAACCAAACATATATTTAATTAAACAAATTATATTAATATTAATGGATATGCAAAATAAAATATATTTTCTGCTAACAAAATATATACCTTTTTTAAAAAAAAATATAGCTTTAACATATATTAATATACATATTAAATGTCATTTTTTAGTTTTTAAGTGCCCGAGTCGTCGATTCAATCCGATCTAACCTGGTTCAATACTTATAAAAATTTAATCTTAAGACCGAGTCATCTAATCGAGTTATTCGGTTTGATCCGGTTCAGTCATGCGGTTCAACCATTGACTCAGTGGTTCGACCATTAACCCAGTGACTCAGCACCCCTGCCGAGTCGATGACCGAGCCGAGTTTTAAAACTATGCCTTTGACTAAACCAATTATTTGTTTTAACGTTAAAAAATTCAAAATTATTATGGTAGTTATTTCATAAACATAGTATACAGTTCACTATACATATTGTTTCTTTTAACTATAAAAATTTAAATTTGAAGAAATTAATTATGTGAAATATGATTCGAAAGTGATGAAATTTTAATTGTTTTACGAAATAAAAATTCACAAAAATGCATGCTTTACTTTCTTGAATTGTATAAAAAAGTCATGAAAATAAATTTCAAATAACAAATGTTTTTGTGCACATATAATTTTCAACACTAGAAACTGGTGACTAGGTATAAATATTCAAAATATAATTAAAAATATACTAAATATTTGATTGAATAATAAAAAATATACTACATATTTGATTGAGTATGTTGATTGAGTATGTATTTTTTTTTGTGGTGGCCGGGTTCGAACCCCGGACCTTGCATATATTATGCAAGGTTCATACCAACTGAGCTAAGCTCACGAGGACTGATTGAGTATGTATAAATATTTGTAAAACCTCTCGACAAAAAAGTATAGATAAAGAAATATTTAAATTTCTCAATAACAATTATCAATTTTTTTTTACGTTAAAAGTATATTTTTAAACAATATTTATAATTGTTTACCAAAAAAACATTATTTATAATTTTAAAGAAAAAAATCCTCTTTAAAAAGTGTGTCAGCATGGGTGTTACCCACATTTTATTGGTGCCAACTCAGCATGGGTGTTACCCACCTTTTATTGATGGGTAAGGAAGTTGTCACCAAAAAAAATTATTAAATATTAAATAAACAAGCAAACAATTTTTTAATATTGTATTGTTTCTCAAACTGTACATTAATTAGAAAGCATTAAAATAATAAATAAATAAAAACTAACATGCTCCTTTTATTAATATTGTTTCACTAATTTAGATTTTTTTTTATTTTTAGAAACACCCATATTATCAAATTATCCCGTGAAATATATCTATAAATTAGACGTTTGGATTAGCATAATTTCACATCAAACTCTTTTTCGTTTTTTTTTTTAGTTTTTCATTTTAGGTAAATCATCACTAATATTGGTCGTTGTCATAACCATTACTTACCACCCCTTCTATAAACCTTCTCTCTAAAGAATACACTAGGTTGGACCCAATTATTAAGTTCTATAAAAACTTTCTCTTCCAACACCCCCCCCCCCCCCCCCAAGACACGCGCGCGCGAGTGCGAGCGAGCGCACACACAGTGCATATATACTTTACATTATTTGTAAGACCAAACATATTAGTACATCTATATAATATATAATATGCTGACTTAGATGTCAAAAAACTTAAATCTTCACTAACTTTGTGTGACATGCACTACAAGAAATTTGCTCATTACCCATGGCCAAAAGCCGTCGGTAAGTGAAAAAAGCCGCGGGTAATGTTAATTACCCACAACTTACCGAGGGTCACAAGGGCATAGGTAAAAGCCCCGTCGGTAACTTTACCCACGGCCATGAAAGTCGTGGATAGTTACCCACAACTAAGACATGGATAATTTGTGGGTAATCATCGTTTTAAGAAATAATTATTGGTCCTATATTACCCACGACTAAGCCGTCTGTAACGTTACCCACGGCCAAGCCCTTTGTAGTGTTTCTATTTGCTGAAAGTTTAGAATGTCATTACCCACGACCAAGCCCTTGGTATTATTATTATTATTTTTGTTTTGACCATATTACAGTGTTTCTGATATATCTAATATGGTTGACGGTCCTTTTGTTTCACATGAATATATTTTCAGAACCAACCTATATATATCACATTGACCATGTAATCAACATAAGCTAAAATATAATCAAAATTAAATCATTTTCATAACTTCAATGAGTTTAACATAAACCAGTCACAATAATTCTCAATCCACAAGTCTCAACATAGCATAGTGTAGTTGTAAAAGTAATCCTCAAAGTTAGAGAGTAAACTATAATCTAATCCTCTACGCTGTGAGCAGAGTCATACTCGCTGTCAGAGTCATACTCCTCATACATAGTCTAGATGTCAACTGTGTCGGTCACCCTTGATGGAAGCAACACTCAGATAATTCCTTTAATCCTCTCCCCAAATCATTTGTGCGCTCAATTTACTAGTGAAATTCCTCTTGTGCAGCTCAAGCATCATCCTCTCCTGTGTTTGCTCTCACTTCAATTGATGTCATCTCGGCAGCAACATCGGAAGAAACTTGACTGCTATATGGAGATACATGTGGTTGTTGGGTCATGGAGGATCAACATCCTTGGTGCCATTTTCAAATGCATTCACTAGTATCTCCTGATATGTTTCCTGCTCACAATAGAACAATGCAACACTTTACATTATTTGTACGTCGAAATCAAATAAAAATTAAGTTCAATAATTACACTTACATAAGTCCTTGTAAAAATTTAATTAAAAAATATTATTTTAAATTAATTAATTTGAAGTACATATGTACTTCAAATTAATTAATTTAAAATAATATTTTTTTAATTAAATTTTTATAAGCCGTGTTTGGCACGAGTATCATAGTACTAGATGACGTTCATACTTTAGAACTTCTAGAAAATTTGATTGGAGTAGGGCATGATTTCCTTGGAGCTGGTAGCAGAGTTATTGTGCAAACCAGAGATAAGCATGTGTTGACAGGAGGAGGAATTGACAAAATTCATCATGTTAAAGAAATGGAAAATTTGATTGGAGTAGGGCATGATTTCCTTGGAGCTGGTAACAGAGTTATTGTGCAAACCAGAGATAAGCATGTGTTGACAGGAGGAGGAATTGACAAAATTCATCATGTTAAAGAAATGGACTCTCAAAACTCCATCAGGTTGTTCAGTTTGAATACTTTCAAAAAAATCCTTCCCAATGAGGGATATGAGGAGATATCAAACAATGTAGTTTCGTATGCAAAAGGCAACCCTTTGGCTTTGAAAGTTATGCATTCATTTCTTTGTACAAAAAGTAAAAAAGAATGGGGTAGCTCTAAATAAACTGAAGGAAATTCCCAACGCTGAAATTCAAAAGGTGTTGAGATTAAGCTATGATGAAATAGATGATATAGAGAAAAATATATTTCTAGACATTGCATGTTTTTCAAAGGTTGTGGAAGCAGCAGTAGTGTAATAAAAATATTAAATGCATGTGATTTCTGTGCAGAAATTGGGATAAGAAACCTTCAAGACAAGGCTCTTGTAACTATTACTTCATACAATAACATACAAATGCATGACTTGATACAAGAAATGCGTAGGGTAATTGTTCGTGAAGAATCCATCAAAAACCCTGGAGAACGCGGTAGATTATGGAATGCTGGTGAAATTTGTGATGTGTTGACAAACAATAATGCAAGAATGATATATACCTTGACTTGCATTCCAAAAAACATGTATTATATATATATATATATATATATATATATATATATATATATATATATATAACTGCAACTTACCACAAAGTACTAACGTTGATTCTAATTTTCATTTATCATGGGACTAGTGCAGTTGAAAGCATATGCTTAGATATGGATCAAATTACCTGCATAAATTTGAGCTCTAAAGCATTCACAAAGATGCCAAACCTAAGATTACTTGCTTTCGAATATGTTAAGGGAATTAATTATTTGCATCTTCCAGGGGGGCTTGATTTTTTGCCTAACAACTTGAGAAGTTTTGGATGGAGTGCATATCCATTAAATTCTCTAGCATCAAATTTTTTTCCATGGAATCTTGTTGAACTTCGCCTTCCAAATAGCAACCTGGAAAAACTTCAGAACGGAGCACAAGTATGATGTATATGTTATCTTCTTGTTTATCTTTTGATAAGAGAAAAGCTAATTCTATTTCAATAAATATTGAATATTTCCAAGATTAGGAAACATCATATACTAACTTGTTCTTCCATTATATACTGTTACATAATTTTTCTGCAAAATATATCGATAAATTAGACATTGGATTACCATAATTTCACATCATACTCTTTTTTTCACCTTTTCTCTAGTTTTACATTTTAGGTAAATCATCACTAATATCAACAGTTGTCATCACCATTACCACCCCTTCTATAAACACTTTCTCTCCGAAGAATACACTGGGTTGGACCTGGTTATTATCCCTCATCATTAGTTCTATAAACACTTTCTCTTCCAACCCACCCCCCCCCCCCCCCCCCATACACACACGGGTGCGCGTGCGAGCGAGCATGCGCACACACAGTGCATATATACTTTATGTTATTTGTAAAACCAAGCATATTAATACAGCTATATAATATATAATATGCTGACTTAGATGTCAAAAAACATAAGCCTTCACGAACTTTGTGTGACATGTACTTCAATTTAATTTCAAATAATATTTTTTATTAAATTTTTATAAGTATGTTAATTCCCCGTATTTGGCACGGGTATCATACTAGTAAATATAAGAAACATGAAAGAAATATTTGTCAATAATACATAAAAAATACACAAGACAAATATTTATCAATAAAACATAAAAAATACACGAGCCAATAACTTTATTAAAACAACATCAATATTAACATTAGTAATATTTTACATTAGTACAATATTAAAATTAGCTATCAATTAACCATGGAAAAATTACTCTAAAGATCTTTTATCTTATTTATTCGTAACACTTGAGTCGCTTATCTATATTTTTACCTCGTTTAAGTCTTTTATATTAAATAAAGTGCACTAATACATCCCTTTTCCTATTTTTTCTTTAAAAATGTCGACATTCCTGTGACTTGGCAATAAGGTCCCCGACTTTTTCATTATTATTTTAAAAGAAAATTCTGAATTGGAGCAAATCATCTTCTTGTCTCTTCATCTTCATTTCAACCCAAAAAACGCATACCCGAACTTAAAAACAAAAAAAACCTAAAAACAATAGCAAAAAAAGGAGCTCATCACTTATTCAATAACTTCCATAACCCAAAATTTACAACTAGATCCACACAAAATCAACCAGGTTCATTACCAAACATCTGAATAAAAAGTTGATCTAAAAGCTAAAACAAAAACAATGGTTTGTAAAAGAGATGAAAAAACTCTACCCTCAAACTACCAAATGAAGTTTAGTAGATCAACAAATCAAGGGCAAAAAATTGCAAAATAAAAACAAGAAAAAAGACACTTTTCACACAATCCACAAGACCCAAGACAACATCAACAATAACAAAAAAAATCCTAATATTTTTTGTTCATGACCAACCAAAAACATGAACTCTAGCAAAAATATGAAGAGAAGTTGGGAGTGTGATAAAAAGAAGAAAATGTGAGAGCTTTATAATGGGGGAGAGATAATAGGATGATCATGGAGATGAGTAGTGGAAGAATAAGAATGACAATAAGTGAAAATAGATGAAGCCTTTTATTATGCAAATCCTTGTTAGTGATTCAATAACAAAATTGGTTTGAAGAACATTAAAAATTTAATTTGGGATTTTGTTGTAAAGAGAGAAGAAAACAAAGTAGAGAAAAGAAACAAGTAAGAAGAAATATGAGTTTCATGGTTGAACAAAAATGGAAGATGAAAAAATGGGTAATAGAAATTCAAGTTTTTTTTTTTATTGATGAAAGTAGGAAGAATTTTACAAAATTTGAGTTGTTATAGGGTTAGAATTTGGAAATTTTGATTTTGATTTTAGAAGAAGATGGAGGTTAACTTAACATAAAGATTCTTGCTATTTTGAGGTGTATTTGAGTAGACAATTCTTCTTTTTGGTTTAAAAATATTTTTTTTGATAATGGAAGAGCAAAATGACATAAAAAAATAGTGGCTTCCAACTAAGTTGGTACTCTACTCTAATCTTTTGTCGAATGCTTATAAATATATATATTTTTTTTACCAAAATGCTTATAAATATTCTTAAAAAAGGAAAAAATTACATAAAAACTTGGGACATAAACCTAACCTAGTAAAACCATGTGGTGTGTATGTCGACCCCAAACGGGTGATACAAAAATTAAAACAACACACAAGTGTACCAACCTCTAATTTTGATTTTTGATTTTAGAAGAAGATGGAGGTTAACTTAACACAAAGATTCATGCTATTTTGAGGTGTATTTGAGTAGACAATTCTTCTTTTTGGTTTAAAAATATTTTTTTATAAGGCAAGAGCAAAATGATATAAAAAATAGTGGCTCCCAACTAAGTTGGTACTCTATTCTAATCTTTTGTCAAATGCTTATAAATATTCTTAAAAAAAGGGAGAAAAAAATACATAAAAACTGGGGGAACATAAACATAACTGAGTAAAACCACACAAGTGTATGTCGACCTCAAATGGGTGATACAAAAATTAAAACCACACACAAGTGCAACAACCTTATGTCAACTCCTTATCAATTGAGGCAACTTCATTAATAAGAATCATAGTAACTACTACAATGTTTATTTTATAAATTATAAAACATTTTCTACAATTTTTATTTTATTTTAGTGGCATTTGGATATTAAGATTGAAAGAGAAAGGAGCCGTTAGTGTCTTGTGAAAAATGTCAAGACCTAGACTTGATTTGTTTTTCATCTTACTTTGAGAGTCGAGCATGTTTTTTTGGTGAATTTTGAGAGTCGAGTATTGTATGATAGGTTAATTTATTTAATTTCTTTTAGGGGAATTTTTTAAAATTTTATTTTATATAGAAAACACATTTAAATAAGTAATTTAATTTACATTTAAATAAACTAGCGAGTTAATAAATCCACGAGATTAAATCTCATTTTAATATTTAATATGACATTTTAGATAATCATGGAGCATAAGTTTAGTGTTTCATATCATTCAGTTCTACTGAACTTTGATCGAGTCTTATGTCTTCAAGATTCAAATACTAGTTAGTAGATTCGAGAAAGAATCAACTATCCGTAGTTTGGTTGTCAGTCTTTGTCTAACCTTCCATCGTCCTAGGAAAATCAATCCACTTTTTTTGAATGGCGAAGAAATTAATCTTCTAATCTCTTATCTGCTAATGTGATAATTATTTTTAGGTGTAAGCAAATACCCCCTACATTACATTATCGATTGGTCCATGATCAGATGATGTGACATAATTGAATTGGATGCGCATAAACAATGTCATCATTGCGTTGTAAAAGCATAAAACTTACTAGTAGAGTCAAAATATGTGTGTGTTTACATCATTTTATTTGATTTTTTAGTAAATAAAAATGTTTACATCATGTACATTGAAAAAATTGAATGTTAATATATATCAAATAGAAGTCGAAACAAAAAAAAAATATCAAATAGAAAGTTGCAAATTTCCTAAACAAAAATAGTTTCGTTCATATCACTTGTCCCATATTATGAAGGCAAGATCTTGATGCTACGGTAAGATTGTTCCCTTGTGACATTTTCTATTGATAAACCCTAAGTTCGGACAAAGAGTTTCTCTTGCGGTCTTCACCATGTATGTTCGGGAATAATAGCCCCTACGACTCATTATTGCAACCAAACGGGGACCGGTCCCGTAGGCCGAAGGTTTGTTTCATGGATTCAATTTTGAAAACAATATTACTCATTGGTAGGGTAAGGTGAACTTTTTTCTCTGCTTTTTTCATGACAAGGGAATCTCTTTTGTATAATTTACCACGTTCTATGATTGTTTTTGCGCAGACATCCTTTAAAATCACTGAGGTTAATATAACATAATGATATACATATTTAAATGCTATCTTCTATCTATTGAGGTTCCTCAAAATATATGCACAATATATACTTCATTTTTTTTGATGAAAAACGTACAGCAATTTTTATTTTATTTTGTCAGACCAGATGGAAGATTTGCATTTACTAGAAATGCTTGAGTGATTGATCCTCTATTTATACACTCTTAGCAATCAATATAATTATAATTTACATTAACAATAAAATTAACAATATTTCTACTTCCTAAGTACATGTATGATACTACTTATATTGCTTGAATTTGAAGTAACCTCTACCATAGGTGTTTTTCCTTTCTCCTTAGCAGATGAATCTAATACCTCCACCATTTCTGTCTCTCCATGGAGAGTCTCCTTCAATGCTGCTTTCACTAGATGCATCACTCATTGTGTGAAACATTGTTAGCTTCTGCTTCTTTGTACCTTGAAATGAGTAGCTTTTTCTTTTTCCAATTTGTAAAGGCAACATAGATTTTGATTTTGAGTTTGATCTGTCCCTTCCTAAACTATAGGTGGTTGATAGTTTCCTCTCTATGTTTTCTTTTTTTCTTACTATATCACCCAACTTTTGGTAAACTTCATTGTCGACTGATTCTTCTGCAGATTTTTTCTCGAGCTCAGAGATCGTCTTAACCAAAGTTTTCTTTTGGAGTTGAAGAGAGCACTGAATGGTCCAAAGGGTATAAATATGTAGGTTTCGAAAGAAGTTAGCGAAGAAAGACAGTCAAATTATTTGAGAATTTCTAAATAGGTTCCTTAATTAAAAAAAGTATGTAACCGAGTTCATGAACTTGTCAATAATTTGTAACTTGGTCTCTATTCTCTAAGCTTTAATTGGGCCGCAAATTTTTTAAATACGTTTGTAGAGGTCCCCAAAATTTTAAATAATTTGTAATTGAGTCCTTGATTTTGAGTGATCCAGTTACAAACCGCTTAAAAGTTTCGGGATCCCATCAAAACTGAAGAACTCAATTACAAATTATTGACAAGTTCAAGGACTTTGTTCTTGTCTAAGAACACGAGTTTGGGTCACCATTGTCGTCAAGGGTTAGTCGTTGTCCTAAATGTGGCAATTTCCTATAGTATTTTTGGGAAATGTGTGAATCTACCATCTCTCTCTTACCTTTTATCTTTTTATAGCGTTGGTTATTCCCCCAATTGGGGAAACTATCGATATTTGACAGTGACAATGATCTAAACTGGTGTTCTTCGACAAGAACCTCAATTATTTTAGTTTGGAAAATTATTTAAAATATTTCAAATAGTTGACCAATGGAGTAATTAAACCTAGCAAGAGTATGGAAAAGGAGGAGAAGAACAAAGACAGAAGGATTTTCGACTTACTCGCTTGTCAAGGAAACTTCCAAGGCCTTGATCTTGAAGTTTCTTTTTTGCCCAAAATGTGCAGCAGAATCTTACAAGTCCAATTATTAGTACCAACAGGAATGACTCAAACAGAAGAAAATATTCTATAGTCCTTTCATTGCCTACCAAGATATAAAATAAAATTGTACTTATAAGTTGTTAAAAATTTATACTCTCACTCTTTTTGATATACGGAGTTGTACGTTACCTGAATAGATATTGACAAGCTTATTCCTTGCTTGAGAGCAGCTAGATGCAAGCTTCTGACCTAAAAAAGTGATAAGAAATTACTTTTACAGAAACGTTTGTGTCTTGTTTAAAAGGAAGGTGTAGAATAGATCTGTACCTGTAGTACGGCATTGCAGCGGCGTGTCAACCTCTGCATTGAATATAAGGACCAAGTTGTTAGTTAGTTCGTTCAGACGAAAGTACTTTGATACTGTTCTTAGAATATATTTTGATTCAGTCTAACATCTACAAGCATATAACTCGCAAAAGTGAAAAATCCGGAAGATTTTGGAACTGTTTGGATAAACAGCCTAATTAAGCGTTTATGGGATAAACACTTATCATATAAGTTCTTGTGTATAAGCTATAAGCTATTTTCGTAAGTTATCCTGGAGAGTTTATAGGAATAAGTTCAAAACAGCTTTTGAACATGTTGTCATAAGCTATTTCAGTAAGCTCTACCAAATAGTTTCACAAGTACTTATGTCATTAGATAAGCTCAAATAAGTCAATCCAAACAAGCTATTTGTGCAATCCAATTTGTTATTCCTTAAACGAATAATAAACTTTCTGCACAATCAATCAGAAAAATCTAATAAACTTTCTGCACCAAATGCCACATAGAAATGTCGAATTATGATTATTTAAGAGTTAACTCTTACTTGAGGCAGCAATGAATGCAAGAAGAATCTCCTCATTCACAACAAATTGACTTAGATCACTCTTGGATAATAGAGTTGAAAGTTTACCTGAATTTAATCAAGAAACACTCGAAAAATAAGAAAGGTTTTTATGCTATAAAACGAGGAAATGACAGAGACAAAAACGAAAACATGTACCAGGATATCCTTCAGACCAATATATTGATCCAGTTGCAGGAACCAACATAGTGAATATTGCAGTTTTTGGTCGAATTGCCGAAACAACAGTATATTCGCCAATACGGTGGCTAACTTTTCCTTCCATCTCTATCTGTGAACTGTAGACAGCAAATCCAGAACAATCAAGAAAAGGACCAACTTGAGCAATAGAGTTCTCAGTATTTCTTCGTGAGAATTTCTTGAGTATTCCGGTTGGCGAAAATGAGTAAAGGAATCCATCCAATGAGCCAATAGATATCCATCCTGATTCATCAAGTATGCTTCAGTAATTTAAGTTGTTTATGTACAATAGTGTCGTGTAATAGTGGCTATAGCGCTATAACGTATCCGAAGTCAAACAAATCGTTTTTGTTCCCTGATACACTACTTAGTGCAAAATGTTGTCAAAGAGAGGCACTTTAGCGCTGTTGTATAGCAGAATATGAAAAACCGCTATTTTTTGCAATATGTCGTTGGTTTTTGAGATACATATTAATGCAAAAGTTCAGAGAAGACTAAGCATTATCATTGAAATAATGCAGTTAAACGATATAAATATGAACGAGATCATGCTGACAAAAAAAAAGGTTATCGGAGAAGAAACTAAAGTAACTTCCATAAGTGAAGAAAAAAATGTACCATAAGCAATTTATTTGCTTCATTCCTAGAAATTTTGAATACTCGCACACAATTAAGTTTTCCTATTAAAAAAATAGGTCTTGTTTGGCCCTAATGCAGATTCTTCAGTTTTATTATTTTTAAAAACCTTAAAATTTTCTTTTTCCCGATATTGTCACTACATCAGCTAGCAGAAATTTAGCGAAACTAAGACAGCGTCAGAGTTTTCATAACAGACTCATAAAAATCCCCTTTGCTATAGCGTTTTCATAACAGACTCATAAAAATCCCCTTTGCTATAGCGTCGCTATTTGAAAACAATGCACTATGCCAAAATATTCTTTCTTGCTGATTTTGTATCACCTACTCATCTGATATTGTTTGTTAAAAAATTGATCTGACTTTACGAAACCATTATCTAACAAATCAATACTAATAATGAAATTAAACTTTGTAGAATTAAAACTAATCTGTATTCTTAAGAGAAATTGGATTACCATTAGAATCAACAACAGGGGCACAGTCAATTTTGCTTAACGGTCCAACACTGCCCTGCCACAAGATATTACCCGAAAAGACATCGAGAGCTAATACAAGAGCTCTTGTTGGAACTGTTACATACAGATGACCATTGTTTCCGGGAGTTATGGTGAAACTATTGTCTAATGAACTAAAATCTTGTATCCATCTAAAGTCACGGCCATGGACTGACAAACAATACAGTTCTCCTTCCGTGTTTGCAATCTGCTATTTGAAAAACATATTCTTGAAAAACATGTGATTGTTTTGTTCCAAAAAAAAATCAAATGTTACAATAAATCAAGGATGAGTAAACCTTACATAAATACTAGCCTCGCATTGATCAAGCACAGGAACTGATGAAAAGTAACAATCTGTAAGGTTTTTCCTGCATCCTTGACGGTAGCCAAACTGGTAAAGCGCAGGTCCTAAACTCCAAAGTAAACGGCCATGTGACAGATATGAAAAGAGTCCTCGATGCTTGACGTTGATGAATACAGTTGAGCTTAATGTGCTTACTGATAGCCCAATAATCTCAGTTTCTGCCTTTTGTCCTGGTTTTGGACCAAAGAAAATTTCTACTGCGGGCTCAGAAATTCCGATATTTCCATAATCAATCTTCAATATTCTATTTTCAGCCACCAAATATATCTGCAAAGGCCTTACATGAATTAATAACCACCATCACTACAACAACAAAAAATAACAATTCTAAACATCGTCGCCCATGACAAATAATAATAATAAAAGCCTCTCCCTTTTTCCACTAGGTGGGATCAAATGCATGGATATTGCTGACTTTGACAACGACTCTGACATGTAGACACCATTAATAATTCAAGATAATAAAAGTAATTGAATGTAACAGTGTGTACCAGTCTCAGACACCGAATATGCATTCAATATGAAGCGTCGAGACTACACATGCCAATTTTCACTGTCATCATATTATATATCATGACAAATACCAAGTTATTGAAAATGTTATCTAGATCGAAGTATAGGAGCTATTCTTTGTACACAATTTACAAATTAACGACAAAATAGAAAACACCCGAATTGATATAGGACTAACCCCAGATTTGATGAAGAACAGTGAACTCTCATACTTAAGAATTAGTCAAATCAATGCAGAGCAGAAATGTATCATGAAATTGGTCAAACATGACCTCCTTCAAATTCCTTTATCCAAACACAGAACCGAACACTAATATGCAGAAAAACAAGAAAGTTCAGAGCAAAAATTTATTTATAAAGATTGATAAATGTGAAGGTAACATGAAACAAAAGCTCATAACATCAGGATTAGGGTCCACATTTCCTAGTCTAATAAAATAATAACTAATAACTAATGGCTCTTACAACCTTTGAAGCACGTATACTCCTCGGATTAGGCGTGTCTTGATGTCGGATATGTATAGACCCAACACCGACACATATGATTACACTGAGTTATGTCATTTTCTCAAATTTTATTGGCGTTGACGTGTCCATGTATGTGTTTGAGTGTGTACTTCATAGCTTACAACCAATAATGGTAGGTTTATGTATCCTAAAAATTGTCTTTTACCATCTTAGATTTAGTCTCCAGCCTAACTCAACCACAGAAAACAAGATTGTGAACTGAGGACTATCCAACCCTTGTAATCATGTGTTGGTGTGTGTAAGATACAAGACATGACACTGACACATTGATACCGGTAATAATTTTACAAATAGGAACAATCACGTGTGTCATTGTCATGTTGGTGTTCGTCAATGAAACATGTTAAAAACCAGACACACCTTTAAACAAAAAAGTGACTTACTTACCTTTCCAATACCACCATGAACAGGTGCCAAACCAACATTACATTTATAGTCAACATGAATAGACCAAACAATGGTACCATTGGTTTCAAAAGCCAAAAAGGTTTTATCAGAACAAACATAAATTCTTCCGTCATCTCCAATAAGATGTTTTGAAAGCCAATGACGTGTAGAGACAGAACACAATGTTGCAGGAACAAACAACAATGTTACAAGGAGAAGAAGTAACAATGTTATTGACATCATCATAGTAAACAACCAATGTTTGTAACAAAACATTGTGACAGTTTTTTTTTTTTAGGGGAACATTGTGACAGTTATAAAGGTGGTTTGTAACTCATATTTTATCCCATACTATTAGTCAAACTCAAATTTATGACTCGTGAGGATAGAGATTCACGGCAGTCTTTTTTTTTTACGCAGGAAACCGTTTGATTAATCGTATGGTTCTTTTTTTTTTTTTTTTTTTTTGAGAGAGAAAGGGGATTATTTCATAATTCATATTACAGGACACGTGGCAAAATATAGTCTATCCCGTGAATCCTTGAGTAGCAATTACCCCCGAAATTGTAAATTTCGTCAATTACACAGCTGAAATTAACAAAACTTCAAATACCCCCTTAAAATTGCATAACGTTAATCAATTTACTCCTCTGTCAAATTATTCTGTTAGTCAACATGACGTTTTGCAAATACCCTCTAAAGTTTTGCACTTTTTTTTTTGAGAGAAAATAACTTATATCATTTCATTAAGAATTAAAGCACTAATACGTGTTGGAGTATCAAAAGTTTTGCACTTATGATTCACAATTCAGTGATAATGCAGTTACTTTTAAGGATAAGAAAAAATATATATAAATTTTCAAGATCAGGGGCATTTTGCACATAAGTGCAAAATTTCACGGGGGTATTTGCAAAACATCATGTTGACTAACAGAAGAATTTGACGGAGGGGGTAAATTGATTAACATTGTGCAATTTCAGGGGGGGTAATTGAAGTTTTGTTAATTTCAGGGGGGTAATTGAAGTTTTGTTAATGTCAGTGCCTACTTTTACCCTACAGATCGATTTACAAAGTTACTCTCGTAGCTAACCAATTGAAAAAAGCATTAAGAACAGGCAGCGAGAACAGGTAGCGGTTTAATTGAAATCTCAACACAATAAAAGAAATAAACTGAATAAATACTATTAATAAATTCCAACAAATTAGAAGGGGTTCATCATGGAACCCTAATCAAGAGATTTAGTTGTTCATGGCAACATACATCATAACAAAACAAAAGAAAAACCTACCCTAGCAAGAATAAAAGGATGAGAAATTTCGTCTTGAATCTCTAATGCTTGACCCTTGCTAT
This sequence comes from Medicago sativa, assembly GCF_051527215.1. Lineage (NCBI taxonomy): Eukaryota > Viridiplantae > Streptophyta > Magnoliopsida > Fabales > Fabaceae > Medicago > Medicago sativa. The sequence continues at coordinate 26,632,828 of NC_140756.1, read as the reverse complement.
GAATCGTCAATATTTTTGAATGAAAATAATAGTGTGCAAGAGTCTTTATTTATAGCGTAAGGTTGTTTAGGGTTTAAGTCGAGAAAACGAGGCTTTTTCCGTTGATCCAGCTTGGAAAACAGGCAAAAAGGAACTTCTGACCTGGTAGCAGGCGCAAGGCGCATGGCAGGAGGCGCAAGGCGCCCGAGGCAGCCTCTCAGGTGCGATTTCTTGCGTTTCTTCTCGTTTTCGATCGTTCTTTCGTCTGAAAACTCTTAGAAACTTGAAATTGTCGTTTGTAACAAGAGAGATAGAGTGAGAGAGAGAGAGAGAGAGAGAGAGAGAGAGAGAGAGAGAGAGAGAGAGAGAGAGAGAGAGAGAGAGACATTGTGATTTATTGTTTGTTTTGGAGATTCAAATTAATGGAAAAGTTTAGAGAAGACTAAGCATTGTCAAAGAAATAATGCAATCAAACGATATAAATATGAACGAGATCATGCAAAAAAAAAAAGAAGGTTTTTGGAGAAGAAACTAAAGTAACTTTCATAAGGCAACATAGGTTAACTGACCGAAAAACGTACTAATCGTAACTAATATTAGTGCAACGGGCGGGGATGCACGGATTTCGGGTCTTCCGGGTGAAAAAGATCAAGCAGAAACAGTTACACATGGTCGATAGCGGTTCCTGGAGTTTCAATATGTCCAAAACCGAACCCTGAGGCTTAAGAGAAATTATTTTATGTGTTGTTTCAATCTTATCTTTCTTTAGTATTGATAGGTTATTCTATTAATAAAATCTTCAACTCACATAAGGCTCAAGGCGCATGCAGACTGCAAAATGGCTCTGCACCTATGTATCTATGTGTCTCCAGCAAAGTGACTTTATACTGGTACATAACTTAACTATTTGTCATTAATAACATTATTTTATTACTTTCATTTACACTAGAGGAAAATCAAACATAAAATAAAAACAACACAACATTGAGTTGAAATAAGGATGGAGAAGCTTTATAAAAAACAGTTGATCCATTTGCTATCATTTGAAGTTTTAACACTGTCCTTTCTTCATTTTTTGGTCGAACAACTTCCCTTTCATATTTTCCATTCCATCTCTCTTGCGTCATGCGAGTACCTGATTTCTTCTTGATGTTCACAGTCAGTAACTAGTCTCTCTCCCTCCGTCGCATTTTTTCTGTCTACTACTACCTTGGTGTGTTGTAGAGTTGTAAGGATCCATTATTTTTGTCAACCTGTTGCAAGTTGCAACCCAACCGAATAATCCGCAACCCGTGATATCTGAAGCATTTATTGGGAAAAAATGAGTCTAATATTATAGTGTTTCGGTACTGGGCATATTGGGTTTTCGGGCCCAAACTCTTCTAATGCTCATCCTTAATACATGGATTCTTCAAATTTAATCTAAATAGTTATAATATTCTTAAAATTAAAAATATATATTTTTTTTGAAGAAGCTAAAAAAAATTAAAAATATATTAATCATAAGCATTAATTTATCATTTTCTAGAAAATTACTCTTTCAAAAAATGTGAAATTTTTTTCTCTCCTATATTTCGTAATAACTCTTCAAAGCTTTCCCTTCCCCTCATCTCCAAATTTCCAAACAAAGCCCAAAGTCTCCAATGCCTTCCCTTCCCTTCCTATCCAAACTCCCAAACAAGGCCAAAGAAACGACGCGTTTTAATCCGGTCTAAGCTATGCCTAGGGGTGGGCATGGTTTGGTTTATGAAGAAAATTGAACCGAACCAAACTGTTTCAACGGTCGGAAAATCAAACCGTTTGAGCTTTGTGAGGAATCGAACTGAACCAAAGTTATGTTCAGTTAACCGTTTTATTGTCGACGAACCGAACCAAACTTAAAATAATATTTTGAACCAAGATGTATTTTCTTATCTTTTTGAGAACCAATTTTTTTTTTTTTAATTTTTTTTATTATAAATTGGAATTGTGCGACAAGTGTTAAGAATTTTTTATCCATTCAAAAATATATCAAGACTATTGGAGAATTAGTCACTTTAGTCCCTAAATGGGAAAGAAGTGGTCACTTTAGTCCTTGAATGCAGAGAAATTTCAAAACAGTCTCTGAATGTAGACTCTGACTAAAGTGACTAACAAAGTCTACATTCAGGGACAAAATTGACTAACAGAGTCTGCATTCAGAGACTAAATTGACTAATAGAGTCTACATTCAGAGACTATTTTGCAATTTATCTGTATTCAGGGACTAAAGTGACGACTTCTTTCCTATTCAGGGATTAAAGTGACTAATCTCCCAAAACTATTTATTAATTCTATTTAAACTATGACCAAATGTATTAACTCTTTTAAGAATTAAATCACATTGGTTAGTAATTTCGTGTGGTTTTACTAGTTTTATTTTACTAATATCAACAAAAACATCAACAAATTCCAATGTTAATGCATGATGAAAGGCAAAATAAAATTTCATTATTAAAATAATATGAAGTTCATGCTTTGCTAATGGTTCGATTCAGGTCAAAACAATTCGGTTCGATTCAAATGAATTATTGGTTCGGTTCGCAAACCGCTTAAATGGTGCAGTTATTTGGTTCATGTTTATTTTTGCCCGTCCCTACTTATGACAGAAGTAACTACTCTCCTTTGCATTTCGTAATTTCCCCCAAATCTCAACCCTAGGGTTTCATTCGCAAACCCTATCTCCCTCCGAAAAGGTACAAATCCTTCAACGGATCATCAGATCCGCCACATCTCCTTCTTCTTCCTCCAACAATTCGTTCAATTTCACCATTTCCGAATCACAATAACCTTTTTTTTTTCTTACTTTGCATTGCAAGTTTGTTGCAGAAGCATTCGTAAAAATGAAGCCAATTTTTTGCGGAAATCTGGATTTTGATGCAAGACAATCTGATGTTGAGAGGCTGTTCAGGAAATATGGGAAGATTGATAGGGTGGACTTGAAGTCTGGTATAACTTTCTTCATCATTTCATTTTTTTTTGTTATAATTTTTGAGTTTGTTTTAAGTTTTAGGTTTAAAGTGCTTTTTTTGTAGCTTAATTAGTTATTTACTATTGAATAAACTATCAAGTTGGTCCTTAAACTGTCACTCTCTCACCAATTTAGGATATGTTTGGATAAACAGCTTATTTGCAGCTTATAGAGTACGCGTTTATCATGATAAGTTAAGAGGTTATGTATAAGTCTGCTTAAGCCATTTTTATAGCAAAAGATAAAATAAAGTTAACTTGTTTTTGTATATGCGATAAGCTGTCATTAACTGTTTATTAGAATAAGGCTATTCAATGCAAAAGTTAACTAAGATTATATTTCCTATTCTAATACTGTTTTCATAAGTTCTCTCAAACAGTCTCACAAAACTTATGCCAGTAGATAAGCTCAAATAAACCAATCCAAACAGGCCCTTAGTCCGTAAACTGTAGAAGTATACTCAGTGGTCGCTAAACTATTATTAATCCATCAAATAAGTCCTTCATTTCCTTTTAAAATAGAAGAGAGAATGATGATTCAGGGACTACCTTGATGGATTAAAAATAATTACGAGACTATTTAGTGTATTTCTATAGTTTTGAGACTAAATTGATGAGAGTGTGATAGTTTAAGGTCCAACTTGATGCTTATTCTTTACTATTAGTCTCTTGGATTGACTTATTTGAGCTTGTCTACTAGCATATGCACTTGTGAAATCAACTTAAAACAAGTCTATAAGCTCTCTAGGATAGCGTATGAAAACAATGTTATAGGTTATAGGACACTGTATGACCTTGTTTTATCTCGTGCTATAGAAATAGCTTATACATACGTACTTATATGATAAGTGTTAATGCTATAAACACTTAATTAAGCTGGTTATCCAAATAGGGTGTAGGTATTCTCTTGCTATGGTTTGTATTTTTAAATTGTAAGTTTGGTATATTGGATGGCCAAGTATTATTTTGGCTGTGATGATTGTGAGCTGTTTTCTTTGCTGTGCTGAATTTGTTGGAGTATTTTGCTTGATTTGTTATGTGGTGGTTGGATAGATTTTGCCCAGATTGCTTTTATAGAGATAGGTAGGTTCCGTTACGAAAAAGCAGATTCACAGATTGGTGACCGGCATTACATGATGGATGCTGGTGTTTGACAAATTTGAAGTCAAGATGAAAGTGTTCTCTTGTGTTGAGTTGCAGTGGGGTTATAGTACTGTTTGGAGAAAGGAAAATTTTATGTACAACCATTGAAAGCGATCATTTTGCAAAGAACTCATTGACCCTTTTTTTGATATCAGTTTGGACTTGTACACAAAATACTTTAAAAAAGAATTAGAGACAGGGCCTAAATCCTACGTGATTGCGAAACTGTTAACATTTCAAATTCAAATTGGTCTTTTATATGCTGCACATTTGGCAAAGGAGAGTGCTAGTAGTGCAATCCTTTTATTTGTATGCTTATGCTAATGCCAAGGATGCTAGTAAAACTGTACAAGCGGTGAATTTTTTTTTTTTTTTTTTTTTTGGCCTTGGCTTTCTGAACCTTTTGTTTTCATCTTGAATTTGAATTGGATCATGCGATTTCCGTCCTCAAATGATTCTTAAAAGGGTCAAGATGGTGCTCTTTGACTTGATACTTGTGAATGGATGTACATTTTCTTTTCCTTTTAAAAGAAAAAAAAACTGTCATTAAAATATGAACCCCCATACTCAACAATTTCTTTGTGGCAGGATTACTTGGATAATATGAATGTCCATGCTCCTCTTAGATGGATGTGCTTCTCTGCATTTCTTTTATAGAATGTGCCCCAGCTTCTCCTTCTTGTATTTTTCCAGAAGAAATAATCTGATCCGCCCTAGCCCTGCCATTCTGCATTCTCTCACTGAGCATTCATTGCTTTTTCGTTCCTCATGACTTTTGCTCACTGTTCAATTTCCGACATGTTTCAACATATGAACCATGATGATTTCACAAATGTGGCAGGTGTTGTGGTACTTCCTTACAGTTTATTTCTGTTTTATGTTGAATTTATCTCTCATACCTGATATCCTGATGCGGCATTCCTCCCTACGCCATCTTGATGAAAGGAGTCTTCAAATAATATTGAACTAAAATTTTTCTGCGTGGTTTTATTTTAACATTCTTGTTTCATAGGTTTTGCTTTTATCTACATGGAAGATGAACGTGATGCCGAGTATGCAATCAGAAGACTTGATCAAACAGAATTTGGTAGAAAGGGGCGCCGAATTCGTGTTGAGTGGACTAAGGTACGCTGTAATAGTGAACTGCATTAGGGATTGCTAAACAATGTTGATTGTTATGACACATCATCATGTACTTATAGCTTGGCATTTGGAGGTCATTTTTGTTATAAATAATTTTGGAAAGCTTTAACACAATTTGTTAGATTATAATGACGGTGTGTGATATTATCATGAGAATTGCTATACTTTTGATGGATGTTCTCATTTATGTGACAGATACGTTTGCATTCAAATGAACTTGTCCTTGTAGCTGCTGCTTATGTTCTTTTCTTAATGAATGATTTTGGAATTATTTAATTTTGGGTATTTTAATATACACATTCTGTTGTTATATTATGATTTTTAGGCAGAACGTGATAATAGAAGGTCTGGTGGTGATTCAAAGAAATCTTCAACTAATACAAAACCATCAAAGACTTTGTTTATCATAAATTTTGATCCTGTTCACACCAGGACAAGGGATTTGGAGAGACACTTTGATCCCTATGGGAAAATAGCAAATTTAAGGATCAGAAGGAATTTCGCCTTTATCCAGTTTGAAACCCAGGAGGAAGCCACTAAAGCTTTGGAAGCAACTAACCTGAGGTTGTAATTACTTTCTGCGTTGTTGAATAGTTATTATTTTTCTCTTTAGAAGTTTTATCCTTTAGAAACATAGTACATTTGACCGCCTTTATGGAGAGGAATGAGGGTAAGGACTAAGGGGCTATATATCTCAATGGCTCAATTGTTTTATATTTGGCGTGCAGCAAGTTTATGGACCGTGTTATCACAGTGGAGTATGCTATAAGGGATGATGATGTCAAAAGGGATGGATACAGTCCTGATAGAAGAGGTCGTGGCTCCCCTGATGGTAGGTATGGTCGTGGCTCTCCTGATGGGAGGTATGGTCGTGGCAGATCCCCAAGTCCTTATCGTAGAGGTAGGGGTAGCCCTGATTATGGTCGTGGATCAAATCCTGCTTCCAGACCAGAACCAAGAGGAAGCCCAAAGTATGAACGAGCTGAAAGCCCAATGAATGGGAGATACGATAGGTATGATCCATTTAATTATTTTTTATTTCTTATTTTTTTTTTTTTTTTTTTGGGTAGTGTAATATAGATCTCATTGTATTTTGGTCATTTTACTTTTCATGCAGCCGGTCACCCCCACCTCGTGGATCAAATCCATCTTCCAGACCAGAAGCAAGAGGAAGCCCCAAATATGAACGAGCTGAAAGCCCAATGAATAGGAGATATGATAGGTATGATCGAATTAAATTGTTTTTTTTTTGGGTAGTTTTATCATCATGTTCTAACTATTTTACTGTTCATGCAGCCGATCTCCCCCACCTCGTGATAGGTCGCGTTCTTGAGGAGTAGCTGAATAGAAACTGTGTGTGAAATTGTTGCTGGACCATTTTTATTTCGTTTCAACTTATGTTAGTCCATTGTTTGGCACCAAGAAAACCCGGACGTATTTTTTGTGTTTACTCTTATGTTTAGTCAGGATTTAATGTGCAATCTGCACATACATTATTATATATTAGATACAGTTATGTTACACATTGCGTTGTGATTTTTCTTTTGAAAAATGATTTATTTAAATCTTAACCAATGGTAATCCTCTTCCTTGTTGCTCGTTCATATATACTGATTGGATCTGTGAGCCTTCTTTAGTGACTTTCACATGTTTAGTCTTGTAGTTGCATCCTTGCTTATTCATATTCCCTAAGAACCGGAGAATTAACGTTAAAAAAAACTCTGGTTATTTTGTTCCTACTTTCTATAATTGCATTTTGTTTATTGTTATTATGCCGAATCCTGGATTTTGCTCAATGGTGTATTTATTTAAGTTTAACTTGGTTGTTAGTTATGGTGCCCTTTGTTCTTTGTTTTATTCTACCGTGCCATGAGCAATATGTTGTGCCAATTATGGAACAATCAGTGGCCAGTAGCATCCATTGAGCTGGATCAACGAGTTGTCTTATTTGCTGTTTGGATTGAATTTTTTATGGCTGGAGTTTGACTTGTCTCAAACTCAAGTTTTGAATCCTCTTTCATATTTTTATGAAAATTAATCGTGTGTTAGAACTTGTTTATATTATTAAACAGTGTCAAAGCATGACCTTTGTCTTTTGCACCCACTAGGTTTGAAAATTTTGGATCTCGAGTTGGTTTACTCTTGTCTTCATTCAAGTGTTTTAAAAATTTCAAATGAATTTGTGCTGTCTTCCACTCCCCTGTCAAGCCAAGCATAGGATTAGATTTTATTTGACAAAGTTAAATATGGCTAGCTTATACTCCTTATATGATATACAATTGTTATTTTAGACAATTGATATTTCTTAAGAAAAATAGTTATGTTGGTTTCTTATTAAACTCGTGAAAACAAAATGCATATTAATCGAACCGGACCAGATTCTGAGAGTCAACCACGACAACATCCTAGAGGCCGGGCCTTGGTGAAGGATCATATAGTCTCTGCTAGAGGAAATATCTAACTTAATGGAAAAATTACTCTCGGAGAGAGTGGGCGATGCGAACGTGTCAATCTTGTTGGATATGCAAACACGTTTAAAAATGAAGATACGGAGAGAAACTTTTTGTTTCCCCTCAAATGGTATAGGTTGGAAAGTACTCTCCACACCCACTTTGAAGATCATAAACTGCAAAAGGAGCCCCACACCTATCTAGTTGCGTTGGCATACTCAAGGATGTTTTTGGTTCCCCCCTATTTATATGCATTTTTCTCCCATTTGATTACTCTATGCATGCACCTCTATTCAAAAAAGGAAAAACTCTATGCATCATGCACTATGTTTTTTTGTTGTTGAAAGGATGCATGCACCATGATAATTATCTCATTGTATAATGTTTCAATAAAACGAATAATGTTTCTTACCCTTATTTTCCCATATATACTCTTTCTCTCTATACACTTGTGTCATGTGTGTCTGTATGTCAAAGCAACGTATTTTTTAATATTAATTTTGATTAAGCTCTACTTTGAAAAGTCTCATTATGTAAATCAAATATACAAAATTTCACACAATTTTAAACAAATTGATAATTCATTTTTTATAATTGAATTTAAACTTATAAAATATACTTTTTTAAGTTTAAAAAGTAAGTTCCCATATTTTGATGTATATCCTTACTAATTTTACCTTCAATATAATAAAGTAAATTTGATTTTACAAAAAAAAATGCATGTGCTAATATTGTATTATTCACGTATGAGTTTATTAATTTAATATTTTATATAAAATTATAGAAATTATGTAGTTTATTGCTAAAATAAGTTGATCCTACTTCATACTCCATATGTTCCTTTTGAAATGTCACATTCGAAGGAAAATTTTGTTTCAATTAAATTGTCGTTTTTGAAGTTCAATAAAACATCAATTATTGATTTGTCAATAATACCCTTAATTATATATTACAAAAAGAAAAATATATGAAATGAGATGATAAATGATCAAGAGTAGTATAGTTTGAAAACTATAAAACGACATTTAAAAATGTGATAACAATTGTTATTTTAGCAAGTAAGTGCATGGGGACATGTAAATGTGTGTGCATGTATATGTTTATATAAAAAATGCAAGTATGCATCTCTCCCTATGTATATGGGCAACATGCATATATGTGTGTGTATGCAATAAAAGAAGTGAAAATGTATTTCTTACTAACATCCATATTCGAACTGTCATCACAAGTCACAACATTGATTGTATCTTCTGTGCTTTTCCCATTCATGTCAATTTGATTTTTGGCATAGAAAATTAACCTTGAACACAAAAATGTCAACAATACCAAAAAGCATGCATGCATGATTTTTTTGGAAGTATTTGTTGTTTCTCCGCCAGTCACGTTACACGGTGTGAAGTTCTACTTTTTATTCACAAATTTTCAAATTTGGAAATCCAACATCATTTCTATTTTCAAGCAATTTCATATTAATTTCACATACGTGTCAAACTCATGATTAACACTTTGTTAAAAATAAAATGGTAGGAAAGAAAATATAAGGGGCGTTTATTTCATAGACTAAAAATTATTACTCAAAATAATTAACACTTTGTTGGCTGAGGGTTTGTCCCGGGGCTTTTTGTAAGTTCATCTTTCGATGTTCTTTTGATGTATCGTGTACGGTTATATTTTGTTTATATATATATAGGGGAGGGATATTTTGACTCCAAGAGTAAGTCAATAAACTTACTCCAAATCCTGACCTTTGATCTTAATATCAATTAATGACTAGGATTGAATAATAGTAATTGTTACGGTGAGGTTTAATTATTTTCTCCACTAGAAAACGGCAAAACCTTATCTTCACAAATCGGCAGAAAACATCATACTCGTGATCAATTGATCATCGTCATAGATCTCTGTTCCATGATTTAAAAACAATTTTCAAAGCATAGTCTCAATTGTTATTCTACTTCTTTTCTTTGGATGAACGCTGAATTCCTAGGCTATCCATAGTTCCAATTGAAAGTGAGAGATGCTTGCGGATGATTATTTTAACCAATAGAATCCATAATTTAAATGAGTCATGCTTATACTATTACATTGAAGGAAGATTCTGAAACTGTTTTGTGATAAAAAAGTTGAAACAATTCAAATTCAAATACCGTGTTATTTGATTTTGTCCCTTATAGAATGAAGCGTAAAAGTGGTTCATGTTAAACAAATTTTAAAGCCGTTAGATTAAGAATAATTGAGGGTTAAAATTTGGAGTAAGTTTAGAGACTTACTCTTGGAGTCAATATATCCCTCCCCATATATATATATATATATATATATATATTGCCATTGTCAAAAAAAAAAAAAAAACTAAGAACAACATACCTAAAACTATAAAGACGAGTTATTTTTAGGTAATTTAAAAAAAATAGTACCTCAAACCCATCACATTTGAGTCAAACCTACTCTAATCAATATCTAAACAACAATTTTGTAACTTAATTCATCGTTAATAATTCTAAAAACAAACATGCAAATCAAATCATAAAAATCTAAATATGGAAATTTTTCCAAATTTTTTAACAATTAAACAAAAAAAACCAATGCAATAGGATAATAAACATTTACTTGATTTTGGGGTAGAAATTGACATTGATTGACACAAAAATGAAGAAAATTGCACTTGAAGCAAGCAAGATCGCACTTGGAGTTTTTGAATATCAATGGTTTTTGTTTCTGAGTTGTAGTTCTATAACGGAACGCTATGTGACTTAAGTCACATTAGCATGTACCAAACGTGAGTTAACTCGTGCTGGTTCAATGTAACTTAAGTCATACTGATGCTACCAAACGTGACTTAAGTCTCTGTACTTTCTATGAGAATGACAAAAGTTAATAGGAGAAGAACAATTTTCCAATTTGAATGATCTTCAAACTCTCGTCATGACCCCAACACACAATAGTAGAACAAGTACAATAAAACCCCACTTGTGTTGTTTGTAAAGAAAAAAACAATCACATACGCTCCCTCCAATTACAAGACAAATTCCTCATCCCCACCATAGAAAAATACATTGCTTCATAAAACTAAAATATGAGTGGCAACTTCGCAATTTCACCACATAAACAATGTCAAACATATTCAAATTCAAAACAGTGAACACAGTTCCAAGATCTTCATAATTATCTATCCACTTCACACACGTGTGATTTCAAACCCATTTTGAAAAGTATTACCCTACCCCACATGACACGTGTCACCTTTCTTCATCCTAGGTAACGTAAGATAATAAAAAAAAACAAAAACCTTAGCATTTTCAAATTTTAACTAATCCCAACGGTAACGTTTTTCTGTCATAAAAACAATCTCAACCGTTCAATCACTGAATCTTCTCCACATTTAAACCCTCTAGCCCAAAATCTACATTCACTTCCATTTTATAGAGAGAGTGAAAAAGTTTGATTTTTGATTCATGGGTTGTGAGTAAATATTGTTATTTGTAATTTGCAATTGTACCCTTTTGGTGTTTGATTCTTAATTATGATATATAAACGTTTCTGATTCTCATAAATCAAAGGTTACGGTTTTGATGAAAATCCAGCTGTATTTTTGATTGATGGGTTTGGAAGCATTTGCATTTTGAAATTGTGATAGTTATAAGCTAAGGTTTTGAAGGTTGGTGAAGTGCTCTCTATAGACATTTTCTGGATTACACAGACAGTGTATCTATGAGTGTGACATTGAGTTTGAAGTTTAAAGATTAAGCTACATAAGCTTGTTTTCTTAGTTACTCATTCATAAAGGTTGGTTCTTTTTCTTCATTTTGTAATTTTTTTTTTTTGCTTTGATTTTGATCACTTTTTACATGAAAGATAACTTTTGTTTTTCCATTCTTCATTCTCTTCTTTTTGTGTATTTTTTTTGTAGCCTATGTTTGAAGAGTTTCTAATTTCTTTCAGTTGATTTGGCTTACAGGAACAGTGAAAGGATCAGTTATTTGAATATTCAGCAAGTCAAGTTTGTTTGAGGTAATTTTATTTAAGCTAATTATTTTAATTTCTCATGGTTGTTTTTATTTTCATGCTCACCTCTACTGAATTACAGTAGTAATAATAATTTTTGGAGTAAATCATTAAATTGGTCTCTATCTTTGTAAGTCATTCTTAAATCAGTCATCGACTCTATTAATATTTCAAATTGGTTCTTGTCTTTCTCATAAGTTTTTCAACTAGGTCCATATCTTTATGTTTTTGACACATGAGGAGGGGCCTAATTGAAAAATAAATCTATTTATGTTTTTGGAGTAAATCTATTTTTGTTTTTGACACACAAGGACAGACACTGGTTTGAAATATTAATAGAGTTGGGGAATCTCTAAATTACTTTCAAATTACTAATTTAAAAGTAATTTAGAGATATGTACCAATTTGATGATTTACTTTAATTTTTGTGATAGATAATTACAATAATTGATTTTTTTTAATTCAGTATCTGATATAATTGATTTTTGTGATAGATAATTACAATAATTGAATACAACTTGTTGATAGAGACTTATTTGTCTTCCCTTCAAAGCAAGGCTTCTCCTTTCTGAGATTGTTTACTCCTTTCTTTATGAGGACAAAGATGTAAATTCACAGCTAAGAACTCTACTTTTCAGCAGCCTCTCTTGTAGAAACAGGAATCCTTGACCATTTGATATCATATCATAACTTTTACATTACCTTTGATACTCTTTCCACCAACCATCTAAAGTTGGTTCAATTACAATTTTACCCTTATAAAGTAATCATTATTACCTTTTGTACAAGTTAATGTATGTGAGGTGGATATTTTTAAGCCTAATGATTTAGATTTGTATAAAAATAAATAATAATAATATCCACCGACGGCTACTTAATGAAATGTATTGTTATTGTTAGTAGTTACACGCCAATTCCTTCATTTTCATCAACAGCCATTCTCATAAACCATACTTTATCATTCATATCAAAATTTAATGATGTGTTTTGGAATTTTCCAAAGGGTATTAAATGATCACTTGCTAAAGTAAGAGAAATACTCATGGGGTGGCATCTTTAGGTACATCACATTTTATTGTCAAGTCATGATGTGAACAAATAAACAAGCTTCTTGTGTGATTATGAGATTCTTTTAAGTTATTTTTGTTGGCCTACTCTTTTGATATTTTTTAGTTTTTAAAACTTGGTATTCGGTCTAAGGACCGACTAATTCGAGAGTCTGATCCTATTGTCCATTTGTAAGGTCCCATCTAAATTTAGAGCAAAATTCTGTATAGACTAGCCTACCAATAGACTCGGGGGATCAAACTTGGGACCTTGGGTACACTCCAAGGTCCCAAGACAATACCAACAGATAAATTCAACTTGTAATCCCTAAAAGCATGCAACTTTATAATTTGTAGGAACCAACAAAAGTTTAGATAATTATAAGGATCAAAAATATATTTTACTCTTTGTATTTTTATGTATAAGAATTTTCTGTTGGAGTCTTGATTTTTAATTTAAGGATTTGATGATAACTACTGCTCCACAACCTTCTTAACTTTCTATATACAAGCAAATAAATTAATATCATTTCCTTTCTACAATTGGTATCTTTGTTTGGTCATTTCTTTGAGCTTGCTTTTCTTCTATTCTACAGCTTTGGTGATCATCATCATTTCTACAACACTACTACAAATTTTCAAACCATGGTGGAAGATAGTATAGTAGCTGTCACAGTTGATACATGTTCAACAGAAGAATGGTTGTTGGACTCACAAGAACTTGTTCCTATTGCTCTTACAAAAGCAAGAGAGGTAAAAGGGTTTCAAGGTAGGTGGAAAATGATCATTTCAAAATTGGAACAAGTTCCATCAAAGCTATCAGATTTATCAAGCCACCCTTGTTTTTCAAAGAATGCACTTTGTAAGGAACAATTGCAGGCTGTGTCAAAGACACTAAGAGAAGCTATTGAATTAGCTGAGTTATGTTTGAAGGAAAAATATGAAGGTAAACTAAGAATGCAAAGTGATCTTGATGCATTAATTGGTAAGCTTGATTTGAATTTAAAGGATTGTAGCTTGTTAACAAAAACTGGTGTACTTGGTGAAGCTACTTTGCAATTCAATGTTTCTGTTTCTATAACAGAATCAGATATTGAAACACATTGCAATATAAAGGAGTTACTCGCACGCCTTCAAATCGGTCATTTGGAATCGAAACACAAAGCTTTGGATAGACTTCATGATATTATGAGAGAAGATGAGAAGAATGTTTTGGCTGCTTTTTGCAGGAGCAATGTTGTTGCTTTGGTTCAGTTGCTTACAGCAACATCAACAAGGATAAGGGAGAAAACAGTTAGTATTATATGCTCTCTTGTTGAATCCGGTGGTAGCTGCGAAAACTGGTTAGTTTCTGAAGGTGTTTTGCCACCACTTATAAGGCTTGTTGAATCAGGTAGTGCTATTGCTAAAGAAAAGGCTATTGTTTCTCTTCAAAGGTTGTCTATGACGGAAGACACAACTCGTGCAATCGTTGGACATGGAGGGGTTCGTCCGTTAGTCGAGCTTTGTCAGGTTGGTGATTCTGTTTCACAATCTGCAGCTGCTTGTACTTTGAAGAATATTTCGGCTGTTCCGGAAGTGAGACAGGTTTTGGCTGAAGAAGGCGTTGTTAAGGTTATGATCAATCTTCTTAACAATGGAATGTTGTTAGGAACTAAAGAGTATGCTGCTGAGTGTTTGCAGAATCTGACTGCAAGCAATGAGAATCTGAGAAGGTCTGTTATATCAGAAGGCGGCGTTCGAAGCATTTTGGCTTATCTTGATGGTCCACTTCCTCAAGAATCTGCTGTTGGTGCATTGAGGAATCTCGTTGCATCGGTTTCCGAGGAAACTCTGGTTTCTCTTGGATTGCTTCCTTGTTTAGTTCATGTTTTGAAATCAGGATCATTAGGTGCGAAACAATGCGCTGCATCGGTTATATGCAGGATTTGTAGCTCAATTGAGATGAAGAAAATGTTAGGTGAAGTTGGTTGCATTCCTCTATTGATCAACATGCTTGAGGGTAAAGCAAACACTGCAAGAGAACTTGCAGCACAAGCAATTGCAAGCTTGATGATTCTGTCGCAAAATCGAAGAGAGGTTAAGAAGGATGATAAAAGTGTGCCGAATTTGGTTCAATTGCTTGATCCTAGTCCACAAAACACTGCGAAAAAATACGCAGTTTGTTGCCTTGGATCACTTTCTTCTTGTAAGAAATGCAAGAGGTTGATGATTTCATATGGAGCAATAGGGTATCTGAAGAAGCTTATTGAGATGGAGATTCCAGGAACTAAAAAGTTGCTTGAAAGATTGGAAAGAGGGAAATTGAGAAGTTTGTTTAGCAGAAAATAATGAAAAAATTCCATGTTTCAACTGTCTTTAGTTTTTGTATCATTAAGCTCTTTCTTTATCACTTTTGCTCTTGTCAATGTTTCTGTTTCATTGTCTGAATGAAACAAGTAGCTTAGAATGTAAAACTGTGGTATGCAACTCCTTTGGTAATTTGTGTAATCAATGTTTAGATTATATATTTAATCAATCTTGTAATCTGTGCATCAATCAATGTTTAGATTTATATATTGTCTCTAATCAGTAAAAACTAAAATCTAATAGTAGTAGATTTATTACTTTGAATTTTGATTGAAAAATTATGAAGCACTGTGATCACATATACCAAAAACGAAATTGACTCTTGCAAAATAAAATATTTGATTGTAACAACATGTGTTGATGTTTGCATCGATAAAGAGTGATTAAAACAGTTGACTTCCCAAAATCGTCTATAATATGTTCTTATTTTGAGTGATTTAAATAAAATATTCGACATATGTATAGAAAAAAATTGATAAGGCAGACATTTTATTGAATGAGTTTCATAATGATAATGATACATATATAGTATTTTCTCAGATTTCAACATGAAACACCAGTGGTCTAGTGGTAGAATATTACCCTGCCACGTTACACCACGGTACAGACCCGGGTTTGATTCCCGGCTGGTGCAATTTCTGAAGGAGCTATGATGACAATGTTTGTGGTGTTGGTTAACATCACCTATCCTGAAATACTGGATGACAAATATGCCCTTGAGCTCCTTCCTTTTGCTTTTTTTTTTTTTTTCATTTTGACATATTCCTCCTCCGATAAGTAATGTGATACATTTTTCTTCCTCTCCAATGCAGGAAAGTTTTTGATGTATCTTGTGTTCATGTTCCTCACATTTACCTATTTCACTTTTTACGGCATAATGGCTATTGGTGTTACACCAACCCAACACCTCGCGGCTGTAACTTCTACTGCATTTTACTCTATGGAATCTTGTCACAGGTTTTATGGTTCCAAAACCGGTGAGTAAAATAAATGAAAGTATTACAAGGATCCTCATTAATATTACTCTTTCTCAAGGTTTTAAATACAGGAACGTTACCGCGATATCGGCCGTTACAAAATGGTAAAGGCAGCCACCGATACCGTTATTTGCCGTTTTAAGGTTGAGAAGAAAAATCACACTGAAATGCCGTTACGTAACGCCGTTACAACCGTGAAACACCGTTACAGCCGTGAAACCCACCGTTACAACCGCGAAATCCGCCGTTACAGCCAAGAAACATAGTTAAGGACGCAAAAACTTTAAATCTGTTTCTTCTCTTCAGCTTCATCATTCAATCTTCATTGCCTCCTCTAAGTAATTTCACTCCCACTCTTAATTTGGGTGTTGTTCTGTAAATTTGTAACAGATATGAGATGACTCAGATGAGATTTTAGAGGGGAGAAATGGGACTTTAATTGATTTGATTGTGTCTTTGTGTGAAATTTGTGGATGAGAGTTTGGAATTTAGAGCTGTGGCTCCTTGCTTCTGTTTTGTGAGAAAGAATTGAGAAAGAAGAAGAACCTAGCTAGAAAGAAGAAGATGAGGTGAGAGTGAGAGGAGTTGGGCATGGTTGGGTTAGGTTAGGTGAGGGAATCCCAAACTAATGAATACCCACTAACTTATTGACTTTTAATAAGATTTGTAGTTTTATGGAATATTACAATTAATTCACACCGCGACGACCGCAACAGGTAACGCAACATCCGTAATAGCCCGAAACTGTGAAAACCTTAACGCGACCGCGACCGCAACCGTTACCGTTATTTAAAACCTTGCTCTTTCTATTATGCCTTTAACTATTTATCACTCTTTCATTTTTTAATTGTTTAATTTATCTTTTCCATACAATTTATTAAGGAAAATTTTATAAAACAACTTATAGTATCACTTCACCATACAAAATTTATTACATTTCTTAATATACGCGTGAAATGTCCAAAGCATTATATAATTTAAGACGGAGGGAATATATGTTTATGATCAGGACATTAAAAGTAGGAAACATAATTTTCAAATACCCACTATCTAATAGAGAGAGAGAGAGAGGAAAGTAATAAAGATGTACAAATATATATAATTGGTCTTAATGTATTGTTGTGTAAAGTGTTATATATATATATATATATATATATATATATATATATATATATATATATATATATATATATATATATATATAGGGATTTGCTAGAACACACCCACTAGTTTTTATGTGGGAGTGTTTTAGCAAGCTACACCTTAAGGTGTATTTAACTACTTTTTAGTTATAACTTGCTAAAACACACCTTCTAAAAAATAAGTGGGTGTATCCTAGCAAATGCCTATAGGAGTTGCTAACATACACCCACTTATTTTTTAGAAGGTGTGTTTTAGCAACATTCACCTTAAGGTGTATTTAACAACTTTTTAGTTATATTTTTGCTAAAACACACCTTAATAAAATCTAGTGGGTGTATCCTAGCAAACCCCATATATATATATATATATATATATATATATATATATATATATATATATATATAGGGTTTTGTTAGAAGACACCTTTTATGAAGGTGTCTTTTAGCAAATTATTCTATGAGCATTTGCTAAAAGACACCAACTAATTTTTATGAAGGTGTCTTTTAGCAAAGTTATAACTAAAAAGTGAAAATTACACCTTGAGGTGTGAATTGCTAAAGACACCTTCATGGGTGGCTTCTAACAAAACTCATATATATATATATATATATATATATATATATATATATATATATATATATATGGGTTATGTTACAAGACACCTTCATAAAAAGTAGTGTGGTGTCTTTTATCAAGTCACACCTCAAGGTGTGATTTTCACTTTTTTAGTTATAACTTTGATAAAAGACACCTTCATAAAAAGTAGTTGGTGTCTTTTAACAAATGCTCATAGAGTAACTTGATAAAAGACACCTTCACAAAAGGTGTCTTCTATCATAACCCTATATATATATATATAGAAATGAGATTCATTTTAAATCATAAAGAAATGTCAGCAATATTCAATTGTTTCTTGTTATTAACTCATGAAAGGGCACTCAATATAGTAGTATAAGTGAAGATAAAAATAACATAATTCATTCAATATCAAAACAAAGTACATAGAGCACAAGAAACCTGTGCGACACACAAAACACACATGCAATAATCAAAGCATTTTTGGGTCTTATTTAGAAGATGAATCAAACTACAGCAAGGAACGACTTAGCTATCCCATAGTTTGATAAATGACCCGAATTATTAAACATATAGAGATAGTGGATATGATAAGTTTAATTACCGGCCACATAGAGCTTGTAATTAATTATTACTGAGGATATCTAGTGGAATTTTCTCATAGTCATTAATTAGCATTCCAAATGAAAATGCCACTGAGTGCTTTATCCTTGAGGAGATCGGTGCAAGTCTTACGGAAGACATCTAGTGAAACATTACCTCCGTCACGTGGATCGGTGCTTGCTCCTACTAGGAGTTTTTGAAGAGCGTATTCCCTTGCGAGACTACAAAAGAGGTTTAAAAAGTCAGTCTCTGTGGGGATAGGCTGCATGTAGAATTGGTAGTCAACCCGATTAATATCGTCTCTGATTGTAGTATTTGTCATTTTCATGGGATGGAGCAATGGACACTCAATTAATAACGTCCCCAACATAGTTGGAGAAATCATTTTCATCATTGGTACTGATGTGCTCATAGTTAATATCAATGCCATCAAAGTTGTTTTGTTGGATGATCGTTTTGAGCGAATCGACGGCATTATCACACCAGTATTCTTTTTCAATAGGAGAGAAAGGATTTTTTTTTTTTTTTTGGTAGTGAGAGAAATGATATTTAGTATGGTGATCAATATCACGACCACCAAAGCTAATTATCACCTTGACATTGGGATACTTGTGCTTGATATCCTTCACACTTTGTATACCGCAGATATCAAGATCCCAATCGGCATAGAAATTTCCGGTGCCTTTTCCATCTTCGTTGTAAGTCTCATGGGCAAAGGTCAAAATGACATGGAAATCGATTTTGTTGTAGTCAATATCAGGGAATATAAAAGATTTTGGGTATGGTTTCACGCCAATGTATTCTCGAAAAAGAGCCACCGGGCTGTGGATGTTGTTGTGTACCTTAAGTACTTTAGAGACCTTGAGATTGTTTCTGGTTTTTCATGGGAAGCTGCGGCACTAACTCACTTGTATAAGGAGCTCAACAATGCTGCACGTTGTAACACCAGTCAGGTGGCAGGATACCTGACTTTGTTGTAGGTATAAATTTAAAACTATGTTTTATTTTTTTAAATTTAAGTGTATGTAGTTTGTATATATAAACTTGTGTTGTCTTTGGTGCAGGCTTGGGTGTTTCACCACTTCCCAGGTATAGGAAGCAATGATGTCTGGGAAGGATATTTAGAGAATCAGTACCCACGCGCGATGTTTTTTTACCACTGTCTGGTTTAGGTACATTAGACAACTACAGAACTCATCTGGATGCGCTGGATTTGACGAGGGTTGTCATGGCCCCCACTACAAGAAATCTGTTCATTTGCCAGGGATTTTGACAAGGCCTTGAAACCCCTGGCAAATTTCTGAGGAGCAAAGCCAGGGGCCGCCCCTGGGAAAATGACTTCAAGAAAAGTGGGACACTGTTCACGTAAAACAGGGGTTTGACCCTGGCAAAATGAAACAACCCCTGGCAAATTGCAAGCGGGAAAATTGAAATTTAAATTGAGACAAGAGCACATGGGAGTGGCAGAGAGTGCAGACCATTTGTTTACTTTTTCACTCTTTTATTGCTTAATTTTTATTTTTTTATTGAAACAAATACACACCACACACGTTATCTTTCCTTCATTTTTTTGTATTCATTGATTTGGTGGACCATACAAATACACACATTACAACATTTTATTTTATCACTTGTTATCTCTCCGAAGTCCAAAGAACACAAGTCCAAAACTCATAAAGCTTACCATTCTTCCTTCTTCCTTCTTATAACCGAACCACCATTTTAGGCGCGAATCTGAGCCCCATTTTCACTGATCAAACAAAATAAGATCGTTTTCTTCATCCCCTCAACAAGAGCTTTCTATTGGTCCCTTTCGTTTCAACAAAGGAGAATTTTTTGCGTGACCCATTCCCCAGCCGCCGTGCAATCATACATAGCCACCGCGCCGGAGTTTGCAGCTCCATTATTGGGTTCTCTTTGTTCATGTTAAGCCATCTATTATTTAGCTTACTCATTTAGTTCTTTAGTTTTTCTATTTTGTTGTTGAAGACCAAAACTTATGTTTTTTGTTTAATATGAAAAATCTGTTTTTTTGATATAGATTTAGCTACCTTGTTTAATTTCATCATCGTGTTTATTCTGTAAATCTATAGCAAAAAGACCAAATTTTCATTAATCCTTAATTTCTCCTTATATTCCAAATCCGAAAATTAACAAACCATTGAATCAACTGCTCATTTTGATCTTCTCTTGTTAAAGTTTTTGATATGGAGTGAAGTGTCTTTGCTGAAGTTTTAAAGGGCCAAGTTTGTTATTTGTGATTGTTACCACTGTTATTGATAATACATAAATCAATGTATTAATTAAGGGCCGACTGATATTGCTTGAAATGCTTGTTAAAAAAAAGTCATATTGATTGAAATGAGGAAAGCCTTATCTATGGCTTTTAAATTGTTTAAATCCATTTTGACTTGAAAATAACCATCTATGAAGCTGGTATATTTTTTTAGTTACAGTAGCTTAAGGTTCATCAAGATGGCTTTAAGGAATAATCTGTGCTAAAAAACAATTTAAAAAAAATTCGATTTTTTAATTAATTTAAATACAAATTATTAATTAAAATTATTTTTTTAATATTTAATTAATTAAATAAATAATCGGTTTTATAAATAATTTTTAAAAAAAAAAAAAAATAATATACACTTTGCCAGGGGTTAAACCCCTCACTAGTCCTTGGTATTTTGCGGATCTGATTTGACCTTCCATCAGTCAGTCAGTGCGTCAGTCAATGCGTCAGTCAGTTGCAGAAAAAAGTGAGGGATTTTGCCAGGGGTTATGACAGGGCAAAAGTCAGGCCATATACCAGGGATTGTGCCCCTCGTTTTTGTCCCAGGGGTGTAACCCCTGGCAAAATGTTTGCGACGAGTGCTTTTGCCATTGCTTCCGCCCCTGGGAAATTCCCTCACAAACGTCCCTTTTCCCAGGGATTCTGTCCTTTTGACAAGGGTTTTGCCCCTGGCAAAAGGTAATGTTTCTTGTAGTGCCCATATGGAGCGCACCGTCAGGCACGTCCGTTTCAGCAGGGCAGCCTTTACTCTGGATGGCTGAGATGCGGAGACCGCATGGTGAGATATCTGCCGGAGAGGGTGCTTCGTCAGTTTGGGTGGGTTCAGACCATACCGAGACATCCCCTTGAGAGTGCACCTACTAGTGTTAATTTGGCGGAGATCACAAACCGCTTTCGGCATGCACTTGATTATGCGTTGACACCTCAGATGTTGGGAGAGACTGCAGTTCATTATGTGGAGGCAGTAGATGGATATATCGAGTGGTTTTACCGGGTGTCTCATCCACGCATGATTCTTCCAGACATGCCGGTACCGATGCCGAGGCCACCAGAGCATGAGGTCCTTGATGCGCGAGCTGCTCAGGAGGATGGAGACCTTGGGTACTTACAACTTAGCGGAATGATGAGCCGCATCAGAGACCATATCTATGCTGTGATGAGAAGTGGTCTGGTGCCGAAAGGGACTGAGGAATGGCAGCATTTGGAGGGTG
Source organism: Medicago sativa (assembly GCF_051527215.1). Classification (NCBI taxonomy): domain Eukaryota; kingdom Viridiplantae; phylum Streptophyta; class Magnoliopsida; order Fabales; family Fabaceae; genus Medicago; species Medicago sativa. Next base: position 26,610,931 of record NC_140756.1, on the reverse strand, counting down.
CGTTGAAAGAGATGCTGTAACGCCCTCTTTAATTATTTGATTTATGTATTGAGTCTAGAAATATATTTAAAGGATTTATATGATTTTATGTGATGTGAATATTTATGTGATATGTTGTGGTTTTATTAAGGGACTTATTTTATTATTTAATAGAATAAGATTTGAAAACAGAATATATATTGAGATGTGGGGCTGTTTTATGAAAATAGAAAGAGTAGTGGCATAAGAGTAAATAAGATAGTTGGAGGGTTATAAATATGAGAAGCTGGGTTGGAATAGTTTTTACGTAGAAACAATTTTGTGAGAAGAGTAGCCGCCGAAAAGGGAGAAAACAAGAGAAGAGAGAAGAACCAAGTGAGAAGACCAGATCTTGTGAGTTTTGTTCATCTGAATTAAGGTAAGGGTGATGCTAACTCTCAATGAATATAGTATATGATTCTGATTTGTGTTTAGCAAGGGTTGTGGTTGAACTTAGGATTTGAAATTAGGTTTTGATTAGTGATTTTGAATTAAAAGTGTAAAAACCATGTGAAAATTATGCAGAGATTGTGTACAGGTCGTAGGTATAATCATATAACACTTATGTAATCAGTTTTGGGGATTGAATTGGGGAAAATTGGGACTTTTGGTGAAAAACCGCATAATCCCGTAGTCTGACCTAACGCAACTCGCCATAGCGAGTAAACTGACTCGCCTCGCGAGAAAAGCAAGTTCATCGCTTGCCCCGCGAGCAAGATCGCTCGCCGTAGCGAGTAACCCATTTTCATGAGCTCGCCTCGCGAGTAAGATAGCTCGCCTAAGCGAGCAAAACACCCGTTCTGCCAAGTTTAGATTTCATGAGCTCGCCTCGCGAGCAAGGTAGCTCGCCTCAGCGAGTAAAATGCCCATTCTGCCGAAGTTGTATTTTCGTGTAATTGTGACGTATTCTGTTAGATTGGGTTCCTTGGCCTATTATTATTGATTATATGTGACTGTATTGCTTACTGAGAACATGATTACTTATTGACTGTTGATATATTTATGTAAAGCCATGTGAAAATATAATGTGTCGATGAATTCTTGTGGTTAAGAGTCGTTATGTCATAATTGACAAAGTTGTGGAGTATGTCGTAATTATTTACGTACAAGTGATGTTGTTGTTGATGTTGTCGTTGATGTTGTCGTCTGTAACACCCCGATCCCATAACAACGTAATATTAATTATAATAATCAGAGTAAATCATACAACGGAGTGTCACACTGCTTTTCGAAATTTCATAAATAGAAAATAACTATTTATTTTAACCAACATTTATAATATCTTAAAAACTGCAGCGGAATAATTCTTTTAGAAAATATAATTCAACATCAATGTAATTCTTAGCACAAAGGCCTCAAGATAATAAACATTATTTTCAACAACGATAAACTCCAACAACAAGTCTTTTCAAAATATGATACATAAAAGATATGAAGAAAACATTCGCGACGATCCCCATCCTAATATGTATCAGAGCCCTAGACACTTGAGCCAACCAACCTACAAGCCATCATTACCTGCAAGTTACCCATACGAAGGGCAACATTTTCAAGCAGAAGGGGTGAGAAACTTATCCAATAATAATAATATATAATTCATCAAAATAATGAAAACAACAAGACGTATCATAACATGCATCATTAATATTGTATATAAAAGCATACGTATGGCAACAACATAATCATCTTCAGCAACATGATCAGCAACAACAACAATTTCGTTATCGACAACGACACCGACAACTCGACAATGCGACTCTTAACAACTTTAACAACTTAAATCATCTTGAAACTCCTTGATATGCAAACGCATGTGGTACCATTCAACAACGTAAATGAGCGTAATTAGGCTCTTCAACATGTGAGCATAAAGCTGTCGGGCTTAAAGCCCCCAACGTAGTTTGAGCACAAAGGCTGCCGGGCCTAAAGCCCCCAACTTTAATGAGCACAAGGCTGCCGGGCCTAAAGCCCCCAACTTTAATGAGCACAAGGCTGCCGGGCCTGAAGCCCCCAACTTTAATGAGTATGCAATGGACTCAACTAGTGTATATCAACATACAACTACACAGCATCTACGACAACGACAATGTGCATAATTTACTATGACTCACTCCCCAACTTGGACGACTCAACGACACAATAACACCAAACAACGGAATTCATCGACATAGCACATATACATTAATTGATTACATTCATATCAAACCAAAACATTCTTCAAAACAATCGAGTTTGATCAGTAAGACATAAGCCAAATACTCGTAAAACACTTCAACTGAGTCCCTAATACTTAAGTTTGAAGTTGGGAAACCAACCATAAGTTTTTGGACTAACTCGGAATTAGTATGCTGAGTTTTTCTTAAGTTTTCTCAAGACCCATCTGGACTATTTACATCATAACTCAAAATCTACAAATAATTTTCTAGTCACTCCAAAGCCATTAGGAAGCTAACTCAATTATCTACAACTTTCATGTTTACATCGAAAGCTAATTCAAAACAGAAACGGGTGAAAAAGACGCAAGAACGCGAAACAGAAAATGCTGTCATTGGACAATTTCGCTAATAGCGAAAATGTTCCAGAGAGTTTCGCTAATAGCGAATTTCTGGCGAGTTTTTCATCTACTGTTACGATTTTAACACCATTTTCACCCCAAAAACCCAATTTCTGATCCCCTAATCACCCAAAATGAATTAGAACAATGTTTACAGGTTCTATATACAACATAGCAACCAAAACAACATAGAAACATGCATCAAACAACACAATTCGTCATAATTTCCTCAATTAACATAAAACTTCTAACCCTAAAACCAAGAACAACAATTCATCAAATTTCAGAATTATATACCATGATTATTGAAAGGAATCTCACCCTTACCTTATCTCAGCAAATTCTACAGCAAAAATTGGTTGGATCCTCTCTTCCTAGCTCTTCTCCTAGCTTTCTCTTCCTTCTCTCCAAAACCAGTTTTTCTAGAGGTTTCACGTGAAATGTTTTTGTTTCTGACTTTCTGTTTTTACTGTAAACTAAAACCTCTCTTTTCTCTTAACTCCCTTAATTTCTATTAATTCCTCATTATTCCCCTTAAACCAAAATAAACACTATTTCTATATTATTTCTATTTCTCTTACTATCTTATCAAATAATAAAACAATATTCATTCAAATAAAACACAACTCCATAAATCATATAATAAAATAGCATCACAACATATATCACATAAAATCATATAAAATATATATTTCACATAAAATCATATATATAACAAATAAAGTCATATAAAAATATTCACACATCTACTAAAAATAATAGAATTAAAATGGGGCGTTACATCGTCGATGTTGTTGAGTTGTATGTCGGTATACACAATTGTTGAGTCCATTGCATACTCATAAGTCGTTGGGGGCTCATGCCCTGGAATGTTTATCATTCAACTTGTTGGGGGCTTATGCCCTGGAATGCTTTGTCATTCAAATTGTTCGGGCCTTATGCCCTGGAATGCTTTGTCATTCAAATTGTTCGGGGCTTATGCCCTAGAATGTTTATCATTCAAATGTTGGGGGCTTATGCCCTGGAATGCTTATCATTCAAACGCGTTAGTTGGTACCACATGCATATTGCATATGTCATTGTTGTTGTTGGTAGTTATGCATTTGTCGTCGTTGTTGTCGAAGTTTGAGTTGTCGATGTCTTGTTGTCGTTGTTGGTGGTTGTTGCATTTGTCGTCGTTGTTGTCGTCATTTGAGTTGTCGGTGTTGTTGCTGTTGTTGTGACGTTGACGTTGTTGCTACTAATGAAGCATGAATATTATCATTGATTTGCTATTGAGGTTGCTATAAATGAAGCATGAATATTATCATTGAATTGTTGTTGATGTTGCTATTAATTAAGCATGAGTATTATCGTTGATTATCCGTTGATGTGCTATTATCAAGCATGAATATTATTGTAGATTAATTGTTGAATTGATGTTGTTAAATGCAATTGATGGATTATATATCTATATTTATTGTTTGTGAATCTCACCCCTTCTGCTTGAAAATTGTTGCCTCTATACATGGGTAACTTGCAGGTAACAATGCTTAGTAGAAGTGGTGGATCAAATGTCTTAGGGCTCTGATACGTAACGGGATGAGAATTTTGTTGTTGTGTCTTTCATTCCTTATGTATCAAATTTTGGAACATATTGTTGGATGTTTTTATTATTGTTGAATAATTACCTTTGAGATTATTTATATTGAGGCCTTTGTGCCAGATTTTGTTGAAGTTGTTTGATGTGAGATGATTTAAATAATTTATTCCGCTGCAAAGTATTGATATATTTATCAGGTTGATTATTAAATAGCGTTTATCCTATTTAAAGAATTTTTGAAAAGCAATGTGATATTCCCGTTGTTGTTGAACTCTGATTTATTCTATATTATTTATATGTTGGGAAAACGGGGTGTTACAGGTGCATGATGGGAAAGTTTACCGTCGTCGAGGAGCTACTGAGGGTGGCAGGGTTGCCAGAGGTGGCAGAGGTGGTTGCAGGGGTGGTGGTAGAGGTGGCGGTGGTACGGGTGTAGTTATTAGGGGCTGATAGTATTTTATGTAATTTTAATGTTTGAATATTTTGGATAATTATGTTATGTACCATTTGGATAATTATGTTTTATTAAAGTTTGCAAATTATATTGTGTTGTTAATTTTGATGTTATAATTTAATTTTTTGGTTTGCATATGGTCAAAGGCAAAAAAAAATTGACTGAATCAGCTCTAAAACAGAGGCTCAACCAAAACAGATGGCTTCTACCTCTGTACTGATGCAGTCTGGATTTTTTAATCCGGACAGGATTATCACTTTCCGGATTATACAATCTGGAACCATCGTTCACCACCCCCTTTTGTTGACTTTCAACGGGGTGATTTACACTTTTCGGATTATATAATCCGGAAGTTATCTACAATTTTCGGATTATATAATCTGAATCAATATATTCATAAATGACATCATCATCCATCAGGATGGATGAAGTGCCAAAATACACGAATAAATCCGAAATTTATATTCCAGAATGGGTTCGGATTATATAATCCGGACTAGGGGTATTTTGGGAAAAAAAGGGGCGCGCGAGGAAAACCACAGGGTGGGAAAAGTAAATCTCTAAGGTTTAGGTATCATGTCATGTGCATTTGTCTAATAATTTTTTTCATCGTGGAGAAATATGCATATACAGTATAATATATATCAAGAGCATAGTCCCTCAATAATCTATGTCCCTTCGGAATAAATAGTATTTTTAAGGTCCCTTTTGAGGTCTAATGTTCCTTCAAAAATTAAGAATGATCTAAAAATTATATTCTTCAATTCTTGGAGAAGTTAAAATGGTCGTGACACCATATTTGAGTGATTGAAATACCATATTGACATCATAATATTATAGTAAAGTGGTCACAGTACCATAATTACTTGGTTTCAGTATTAAAAGAGTGGTCTAATACCATATTCGAGTTGTAATTCTCGAACAGTAACTAATCGCAGAGTTGTAGTTGAACTTGTTTTATCCTTGAGACGGCGTGGTTGATTTTGGACAGTGCCACGAAACGTCTTAATCAAACAAAGTGACTTATCTTGACTCACCCTAGTATTAACTTCCATAGATGAAAAAATATTTTTCAAAATAGACTTTGGAAATGCAAATACAATAGTTTGGAAATCCAAAACCAATTTTAAAAAAAGACAAGTATCACCGATAATTTATTACTACTATCAACTTTTTTAATTTTCCTTGATTTTGCCAAGGAGTTCAATATTTATCAAAATATACAGATCTCGATAAATTATGTCATAAACGAAATGCTATGGAACTGGAAAAAAAAGTTCAACGTTGGTGATATTTTTATATAAAATATAGCGCTATATGTCAAAAATGATAATGAGGATCGTGAATCAGAGTCTATTAAGGATTATAGACAATAAAATAATTGACTTAATGGATGCCTTTTCACTACTAGAAAAATCGGATTTTGCGACGGAATTTTGTGAGGTTATGTATTCCGTCGCAAATTGTGACGGATTTTGTGAGGGTAAATGTTAAGATGTCATTAGCGACAGGTTTTGTGAGGGTTTCTATCGTCGCTTCATATCCGTCACAAATTCCGTCAGAGTTCTTCGCTTCATTGTCAAAAATGATAATGAGGATCGTGAATCAGAATCTATTAAGGATTATAGACAATACAATAATTGACTTAATAGATGCCTTTTCACTACTAGAAAAATCGGATTTTGCGACGGAATTTTGTGAGGTTATGTATTCCGTCGCAAATTGTGACGGATTTTGTGAGGGTAAATGTTAAGATGTCATTAGCGACAGGTTTTGTGAGGGTTTCTATCGTCGCTTCATATCCGTCACAAATTCCGTCAGAGTTCTGAGCTTTCCTAGATTTGTGAGGAATTTTGCTACGGTTTCATTCCTTCTCTAACTAGTCTGTCACAACTTCCGTCGAAGGTTCCACTAATGCTTAGCGACGTTTTTGTATTCCGTCACAAAGAAATCTCGCGTGTATAATTGATGTACCAAAAGATTAAATACATTCAATAATAATACATTCAATAATATTTGACATTGCTGAGACTTGAACCGGTGACCTTCAGCTGAAAATATTTGACATAGCTGAGACTTGAACCGGTGACCTTCAGCTGAAAATCAAGGCAACTTACCACCAAGCCATATGCTTACTCTTTTGTTTTAATTAGTACTATATTAGAACATTTTTTTAAAAGCTTTCATTTTCTTCCATTGACAAACGGACTTGAAACCCAAGTTGCGGTTTATGATGGGAAAACCCCTATCCCACCACTGATAAACTATTTTTATTTAATTTTTATTTTATTTTATTTTTTGCTCAAAAAAAACTCTTTATTTTGAATGGTTTAGATTCATGAGAGCTACTATTATTTTACTGAAACCGAACGGGAGGGGTACTTGACTACTTCTATGTTCATTTATAAATTCGGAATCCCAACATAAAAACCTGATAACGCAACAACAAATTAAAAAAACTACTAAATCTTTTCTATGACTTTAATAATCACCTAAACTCCTTTATCATTTCCGTTCTGTCATTTATAACAAAATGACTAAAGTATTAATCTTTATAATTTAAGAGAGTAGAATTTTTAATTTTTAAAATTCAAGAGACCAAAATAAAATGAAAAAACTTAATAAACGTCAAAGTTCTTGCACAAAAAATAAACTTATATAAATAAATAAATTGGTCCCCCTCATAAAAATATTTTTGGTTCCGTCACTTATCATAAACACGTATTTACATCTTGGTTGGTAGTTATATGAATATTAATAAAAAAATGTATTATTGTTTTAAAAAATTATCTAATAAACCTTATGTAGTGCTATTCAGAAACACAGTTTTCATCATATGTCTCTCTTTTCTCTCTCATTCAACATGGTATCGGAGCCTCCTCCAATATTCATTGGGTCACCGACTATGAGGTTTCCACTATCGGACTACCCACAGTTTATATTCACGTTCTAGATGTCTAGTCATATGCGTGATACGGTGTGTTAAAGAGTCTTCCATCGAATAAAATATAACTTGACAATGTGTTTATAAATAGGGGCAATCCTCAAATGCGGAATATTAATTTTTTAAAAAATAATTAATATAGTTTAGTTTACACTTTTGTAATTAAAATGTATCATGCGAAGTGATTAAAAAAATCTTATGACTCACTAGGCTCAATAAAATATAAATATTTTGATTTTAATCTTTATAGAATTTTATAAATTTTTTGTTTTGACATTTTATAAAAACGAGTCTGTTACTTGGTAAGAACACACTTTTTTTTTTTTGGGTCAAGAGAACACACTTATTTTAATAATAGAAATTTAAAATATCTAAAAATTAAAGACATATTATTATTGTATAAAAACTAAGCTTTGTAAAGACTATAAAACAATTATTTAATAAGCAAATGTAATACGGTGCTGAAAGTAGTACAAAAGTTACAATCATGAAATCTAAGTCATCTAATGTTTAACTATGAATATTACCTTCCATTTGTTTGATTAGTTTTTTTAATAACGATTCAATTTGGTCTCTACTAATTTTTTTGCGGTCCAATTCATTGACTCATAGAAAAAAAATGTCGAAATAAGTCTCTCAAACTTTTATATGGGGATAAAGTAGTTCTAATGTTATAATGAGTCAAAATCATGACAGGGACCATCGAAACCCAAACTCTTTCTTTCTTTCAACTCAAAAACAAATTTTCAAACCGAAAATGCCAGTCCCTGCTTCCATCATCGCCACCTAAATGCAACCTTTTTCTTTCATTGTCTCATTTTCTTTGACCCATTTCAACCATAACACTTCATTTCACCTTGATCTTCAAAACAATGCACCACATTGTTACATACCAAATACCAATTCAGTTGTAGTTTAGTTTTACTTTATTATAGATCTGACCCATCTTCCAGAATCTAAAAAAGACATCATTTTGATTTATGGGTTTTGGTTTCTAAGGTGTTTGGAAGTTTTTTCTTGTTGTGGGTCATATCTTGTTTCCCTCAAGTCACAAATTGCAATCAATCTCTCAAACCATAGATTCCAGGTAATTTTTACTTTAATTTTTGAACAATTCTGTTGGTTTGCCATCTCATTCAATCTCCTTCTTCATTGTCATTAATTCTTCTTCCTCTCTGGTTCCTCTAAAAAATTGTCAATTTTTATTATTTCTTAATCTCAGAGACTGAACTTCACAGTGACTGGAACTCTGCAATGATATGAAAGCTGTAATGTTAGTTCTCTAAAACAATGATTATGAGTATTGATTGATTATTTTAATTTTGTTTATTATGATTTAGTCTGCCCTATAGAGAAGGTGTCGTGGACCATGAACCCAGGCCTTATGTTGTTATTAGGAAAGAAGAGAAATGAGAGTAAAATGATTTGTTATTGATGAAGTGATCATTACAACTGGTATATATACAAAACTGTAAGTGCATGGTAACCTATCATAAGCATGCAATATATGATAAGAACCCTAACAGTTGTAACTTGCTCAGCAAGGAATGGCAAACTAAGTGATATTATGATCACTGTGTAATATCCCCCCACAAGTTGGAGGTTGATAGATGTTAATCAAGCCTAACTTGGATAGTAAAGCATGAAATGTCTTTGGAAGCAAAGCTTTTGTAAAGAAATCAGCTACTTGGTCTTGTGAAGAAACTGGTAGCAGCTTAAGTATGCCAGAATGCAGCTTCTCTCTGATCAAATGGCAATCAATTTCTAAGTGTTTTGTGCGCTCATGAAACACAGGGTTAGAGGCAATGTGAATGGCACTCTGATTGTCACAATAAAGCACAGGAAGCTTGGTACAAGATACATGCAAATCTCTGAGAAGGTACAGAATCCACTGAAGCTCACAAGTAGCAGATGCAAGAGCTCTATATTCAGCCTCAGAAGAAGATCTGGATACAGTGATCTGCTTCTTTGTCCTCCATGAAATGAGAGAGCTTCCTAAAAAGAAACACTGACCAGAAATTGATTTTCTAGTGTCAAGACAGCCAGCCCAATCTACATCTGAAAATCCTTGGAGGGCAAGAGAAGTGTTCCTGGGAAAGAACAAACCATTGCCTGGACAACCCTTGAGGTATTTTAAGACTCTGAGAGCTGCATGGTGATGAACTTGAGTTGGTTTAGAGAGAAATTGACTCAGTTGCTGGGTGATGAAAGTAATGTCTGGCCTGGTAGTGTTAAGATATAGCAGTCTACCTACTAATCTTCTATATGCAGGAATATCATCATAGAGAGGGCCAGAATCATGATGAAGCTTAACTGATGAATCTGAAGGAGTGGATACAGGTTTGGAACCTATAGTACCTGAATCATCAAGTAAGTCCAAGCAATACTTTCTCTGACATAGAGAAATCCCTGATTTGGAATGTGCAACTTCAATGCCTAAGAAGTATTTTAACTGACCCAAATCCTTGATTTTAAACAATGAATCCAAAACACATTTGATGTGAGTGAATTCCTGAAGAGAATTGCCTGCAAGTATGATGTCATCCATATAAACCAAAAGAATAGTAAATGAGGATGATGTTTTCTTCACAAACAAGGAATGATCAGAGGTTGCCTGAATGTAATCATGTTGCATGAGAGTGGAAGTTAATCTTTCATACCACTTCCTACTGGCCTGTTTCAAACCATACAAGGACTTCTGCAGTTTACAAACTTGATTTGGTTTATCAGTCTTAATGCCAGGTGGAACAATCATGTATACATCTTCTTGAAGTTCACCATGAAGAAAGGCATTATTAACATCAAGCTGATGAATGTGCCAGTTATGAATTGAAGATAAAGCAATGACCAGTCTCACAGTTGTAAGCTTGGCAACTGGAGAATATGTGTCAAAGTAATCCAAACCTTCAATTTGATTGTATCCTTTGGCCACAAGCCTAGCTTTGTATCTCTCAATTGAACCATCAGCATGAAACTTGATTTTATATATCCATCTGCAACCAATAGGCTTGACATTTGGAGGTAAATCCACAAGCTTCCAAGTACCAGTTTTCTCAAGAGCTTGAAGTTCAGCTTGCATAGCATTCTTCCAACAATCAAATTTACTTGCCTCAGCATATGATGTGGGCTCAGATTGAGAGTGAAGGGTCATAACAAAAGAAGAATGAGTATTAGATAACATGTGATGAGAAACATAATGTGAAATGGGATATGTGGATGCATGAATGTTATTGCAAACATAATCTTGCAAATAAGAAGGAGTAGTAATATTTCTGGTAGAATGTCTGGGAACAAAAGGAACAACAGGTGAAGAGGAAGGGACAGATTCAACAATGGGAGAAGGCTGTGAAGAAGAAGTAGTAGTAGGTGGAGAAACAATGTCATCAAAAATGGGAGGTTGTGAAGGAAAAGTATCAACAGAAGGAGAAGGAGAATGATGAGAGAAATACTCCCAATCAGGTGAAGTAGAAGAGGGTGAATGAGGATAAGGGATGTGATTTTCATGGAAAGTCACATGCCTAGAGACAAAAATTTCTATGGAATGGAGATCATATAATGTGAAACCTTTATAACCTGCCTTGTAACCCAAGAAAATGGATTTTCTAGCTCTAGGTTGTAACTTTGTTCTATGAGATTGTAAGGTGGAAGCATAACAAAGGCATCCAAAAACTTTGAACAAAGAAATGTTAGGAAGTTTATGATGAAGCATGAAATAAGGGGAGTGATTTTGTAATATAGGTGTAGGAACTCTATTAATAAGGAAAACTGCATGATGAATAGCATAAGACCAAAAAGAGGGTGGAAGTTTGGATTGATACAATAAGGCTCTTCCAACATTTAAAATATGTTGATGTTTTCTTTCAACCCTACCATTTTGTTGTGGGGTTTCAACACAAGATTTTTGATGAATAATACCATGAGATGCATAAAATGAAGGTAAATTGAATTCAGGACCATTATCAGATCTTATGAACTTGGGGGTTGTATGAAAATGATTTTTAATCATGAGAATGAAGTTCTGGACATGACTAGATACTTCAGATTTGGTTTTAAGAAGAATAACCCAAAGGAATCTGCTATGGTCATCTAAAATGGTAAGAAAGTACCTATGTCCATGCACATAAGTGACAGATAAAGGACCCCAAATGTCCATATATATAAGCTCAAAATTGATAGAAGCATATGAAGAACTAGAGATAAAAGGTAAATGCTTATGCTTGGCAAAGTGACAAAGATCACAAGTATCTTTATTATTGAAAGTAATATCAGGATACAAAAGAGACATTTTGGAAAGTCTTTGATTAGACAAATGACCAAGTCTAAAGTGCCACAAGGCATCATTGGGTACAAAATGATCATTTTTATTACAACTGAAAGGTAAAATAACATTGCAAGAAGCACTAGAAACAGAAGGTGACTCAATATTTGAAACCTTGCATGAAGGATAAAACTTGTACAAGCCATCCACTTGTTTAGCCAAACCAATCATCTTCAAAGACTGTGTGTCCTGTATAATACATTTGTCAAGATAAAATTGAAAGAAACAAGACAATGATTCACATACTTTGGCTACAGAAATGAGGTTGAGTTTAAAATGAGGTGAATAAAGAACATGATGCAAGGTAAACTTGGAATTGAAAGAGACAGTACCAGCATGATAAGCTAATACCAAATTACCATTAGGTAAAGAGACATACATAGGTTTGATTCTATAAAATGAACTGAAATATGAAAGATCACAACAAATATGCTCATTTGCACCTGAGTCAATGAGCCAAAAGGAAGGTTTACTTGTGGAAGAAGAAACAGAAGCAGATATACCTGCAGAAGCATCAGGTGTTGCAATGCTGGTGGAAGTGACATGATTTGAAGTAGCTTGTGAAGGAGGAGATGCTGAAACAACTAAATTTGATTGTTGTAGCATGGATACAAGCTGAGCAAGCTGCTCTTGAGAGAAACCAGCAGATGAAGAACTTGCAGAAGCACCTGAACCAGAAGAAGATGAAGTACCAGTTTCCATATCTTCTTGACAAGCAGCATTTGCATTGGCACGAGGCATGGATCTATTGTTAACATTGGGGTAACCATGCTTCATGTAACAAAAATCCACAGTATGATTTGTACGGTTGCAGAAAGTACAAAACCTAGTTGGTTTATTACCATAGGAACCTTTACCACGCCCTTGAGGTTTCCTTGATTCAGAAGCATTAATTTGAATAGAGGAATCTTCAGAAACACTTAATGAAGTGAGAGAAGCATGATTACTCTCCTCTTGAACAACCAAAGAGTAAACCTTGTTCAAAGAAGGAAGAGGATCAAGAAGAAGAACTTGAGTTCTCACCACAGAAAACTGATCATTCAAACCAGTTAAAAACTGCATTATTTGATCTTCATTTCTATGATACTTAGCAGTTCTTGAAGCAACACAACGACAGGGATGAACACAAACACAGTTAGGGATTGGTCTGTGTGAAGATAACTCTTCCCAAAGAGATTTCATTTCAGTGAAATACTCTAAAACACTCTTAGAACCTTGCTTCAAGTTGTTAATTGATGAACGCAAATTTGCAATACGAATACGATCAACTTTAGAAAATCTTTCTTTCAGATCAAGCCATACCTCAAGAGCAGTGTCACAAAACACAATAGTTGGTGCAATAGATTCTGACACCGAATTGATGAGCCAAGATTGAACCAGATGATTACATTGTTCCCAAGCTGAACGGTTCAAATCATCTTCATCAGGCATTGGAATTGAGCCATTGATGAAACCTAATTTGTTCTTCGTTCCTAAAGAACGCTCAACAGTGCGGCTCCATGCAATGTAATTGGAACCAGTGAGCTTAGGAGTAATAGAAAGAGAATTAGGATTCTCACTAGGATGAACGAAGTAAACAGATTCAGTATCAGGAGATGAAGTACGAGGCGCCATGGAAATTCAGAGAAGAATTCAAGTTGCAGAAAAACAGAGTATGAAGAAGCTTCAATGAAGAAGATGAAGAGAAACGAGAAATTGGTGCAACTGTGAAAATGAACGGCGTAATAAGGTTGAAACAACCACAAGAAGCAAGAATCACGGTGGAAAACAAGAATCAACACCGGAAAGAACAAGAATCAACGATCAAAATGATGATCGGAGAAGAAAATGCAGCGGAGAAAAACGGTTACAAAACCGTTATTGGATCGTAACAACCTTTCTCCTATGGAGAAGAGGCGCATGATACCATATTAGGAAAGAAGAGAAATGAGAGTAAAATGATTTGTTATTGATGAAGTGATCATTACAACCGGTATATATACAAAACTGTAAGTGCATGGTAACCTATCATAAGCATGCAATATATGATAAGAACCCTAACAGTTGTAACTTGCTCAGCAAGGAATGGCAAACTAAGTGATATTATGATCACTGTGTAATAGTTGTTGCAAAAGGGACACACTCACACGAATAATGGTATATCGTTTATGATTTTTTTATTATATTGTCATCAACTTTTTCTTTTAATAAATGGTTTATATAATGCTGATAAGTAGAAGTTTATTCGGACATTGTAATTGATAGAATAGAAATGGTAGGACTCTTTTGAAACAATGTTGTGATTAAATTATTTTCCTCTTATAAATAACAAATCAAAACCCAATGAACAATTATTCAGTCTCTAAAATTGTAGTTGAAGGGTAATTTGGTTCTTGAATTAACATATCCTGATAATATTAGGCATTTTTGGATTCTTCAATTTTGTTCCAGATCATAAGCTATTCTTATTCTTCTTAAGTACTTGAACTTAGCGATAACTTTGAAATTTGGTTAATTAAAATCAATAATCAAACAGGGTTATATGTTATTCTGCTCAAGTACTTCGAAATATTTACTTATTTATATTTCAAATTTGACATGGGTTAATGACATATTACTTACAGATTCTCATGAAAATATCGTTCTCTATGTTCATCAGATATAACTAAATTAACAGTGGGAGGGCTGAGATGCTCTTCTTAAATTTCTTTCTTCCATATATCAACAAAGAGAAGAATTTGAAGCTACTTATAAGGTTATTGTTATATTTTTTTCTTACCTTATTCTTGCAGTTTTGGTGTGAAATGGAGTACGAACATCAATTAATTTTGACGGGTTCGATTGCAGAAACTAAATAGTGAAAAAAGTCATTGTAAAGGCTATTTCAGATATACTGTCAATTGTTAAATCATGAAGCTTGTACAAAGAAGAGGGCAAATCACTTGCTTAGTACAATTTTTGAAGGTAAAGTAAAAATGAAGAAGCTAGAAAGTTGCCTCTTATGGTATTGTTTTATGTTAGTGATTATTATTGAGATCTTTATTCATATTTTTAGTTAGTACCTATCTTATATTATTTTGTGGCAGTGATGTTGCTTGTTGAGGTTCAACATTAGAAAGAAGCTAATTTGTTTCTCCAATTCGTAGCTGTAGAACGGAGCTAATTTTACTTTGTTGTCTCTAGCATTATTTCAATCTTAGTCGCCATTATATCTTTGGTTAAATTTTCATTTGCATGTATGACTTTAGCAGTTTGTTTTAAACTCATGTCATTTTGTTTTGCCTTGTGTTCGTGATTAAACTAATTTCTTACGAGTTTGAGGTCTTTTACAAGATCAGTCTTTTTCACATTTTCGATTATAATTTCCAACTGGGTGGGGATTGTTTTGTATCATATCAGATTATAGTCCCCAAAATGGATTCCATAGAAAGCTGGCCATTAATCACTTTGAAAAAATGATTCAGTAACTGTTATTTTGTTGTTCGTGTTGAAATTAAAGGTCACCAAACAACCTGTAAATGTTTTGGGAATTTGTATTTTTTAGCTGTTGTCTTTTCTTCAACTTTAACTCAATATATGTTTTGTAAAGCAGTTGTGTTAGCAGTTTTGTTTTATACTTTTAAGCTTTTCAACTATGTTGTTGTCATGTTTTATTAAGCATAAATGTTTCACCATGTAACAGGGTTCGGCTGAAGTTGTCTACTTTCACTTTTCAACGTCCAATGTCCAAGTTTCCTCATTTTACTCCAACGACACATAAGGATAATATTGTCGGACAAGGAGATACTTTTTTGCCACCAGAGTTGTGCTTGGATTGCATACACGGCTACAAGGTATTGGTTGGACATGTTTTGCTGTGTCATGAGTTGCCTTGCTCATTTGTTGGATTGATATGCCTAATTTTAAAACTGGATGCAGTTAGGATTTGTCATGAAGCAGCATGTCATTTGCAGGAATTCAAGGATAATCTTATTGTTACGAATGTGTAATTTCAGGCATGTTACAAGATGACTGGTATCTATGCTACTCAAGTGCAACCTGTTTCGAGAAATGTAGTTTTTCATCCGCTCTCTGTTAAAATTAGAAAACCTGAAATTTTTGAGGGCATGTGGGGTCGCGTAAAAGGTGGTAATTACAAGGGGGATTTAGCAGAGGTATTGCATGAGTAACATGTGGATAGAAATGATGGCTCCTGTTTTCTCAAGAGCCGCTTGGCGTTGTGTCTGGTACATGATTCAGGTACACCACTTTGTTTCATCAGTGCGATTGCGGAAGCATTGCTTTGTAAAACACATTGTTTGAGGGAATGTCTATTTGGACACTTTGTTTCACCCTGGACGGAGTACATATTTATTTGTGAATGGTGAAAATTGATGTTCATATCTAAACTACTAGATCAAAATAGGCAGCAAGTGTCAACTATTTTTTTGTTTCCTCTAATGGTTCAAATTCTGTTGAAATCTTCAATCACTTATTTACTTTTTTGTTTGGGTATTCCAGGCCTAGAGGTGGTCGAGGTGGAGGTCCTGCCTTGCTGAATCGTGGCGCCGGGTAAGTTTCTGAGATCAGTAGTGATGAGTATTTTGTTTATTTTTTTAGTGAAATCTGTAAATTTAACTTGTTACCTATTAACTGAACTCCTCGTTTGTTATCCATCTTCGAAGAAAAAAAATCTCTTTTAAAAGCAAAATAATCACTTTTATATCAGTTTCTTATAAAAAAAAAATTACTTTTTTTAAAACAAAGAGAGAATCTAAAAGAAAAACCTAACAAATGCTTAAAATCATAAGCCTTTTTTCAGTAGCTTATTAGAAAACTACGTAGACAAGAAATTAGCCAAAGAGGCTCCTTTACACAATAAACCAAATCTAAATCAAAGAGGTGGTAAATACGTAGAACAGATTTAAGGCTATATGAAGAAAAGTAAATTTCACCAACTATAGAAAAGCAAAGTTATGGCTAAGCAATACGTAATTCTCAAAAAGAAGATAAACTAATGCAATACTAAACATAAAATGTTTTTATGTTGTACTAGACTAGACAGTGTCATTGATTCAAAGTTGGAAACTTTGATTCAAAGTTAATCTTTATTTCAAATCTAAAATCAAAATAATATAGGTTTCAATAAAATTTAGGAAGAAGTTTTCTTAACATCTTCCTAATCACAGGTTGAAACTCGTGTTGTGAAGATTCTTCTCCTTCTGGAAATTTGTTCAAATCAAATTCGCAATCTGCTTCATCGTTTAAATCAAAATCCCATAACACTCTTGGTAAATTCTTTTCTTCTTCGTTGCCATTTTTTTCTTGTATCTTCTTAAACACAACTTCAACCATATCTTGAAAAATTTTCAACTCAAATTGATACTCTTCCTCGGTTAAATCATGATCCATTAGAACTTTTGATGAAACTTCTCCTTCTTCGTTGCAAATTTTTTCTTGTATCTTGTCGAATGAATCTTCAACTATTTCTCCTTCTCCTTCACTTTTTTCAAACGAATCTTCCACTCTTTCTTCTTTTTGAATATTCATAGAGTCCTTTATTTTTGCCATCATATTTGTTATTCTAATTTGCACTTAAATTTTTAACAACATTATAGTCTTATTTATATTTTCTACTCTCACTATTATATGTAACAAAAGTTTGTTATAAAAAAAAAAAAAACAAACTTGAATTTTTCAGATGCGGATGTTTCATTATTATAGGTAACAAATTACGTTAATCTTTTAACAATAATATAACAAATATAAAATTTATTCAAAAAACAATAATAACAAATATAATAAAAATTCTTTATTCAAAAATATATAATAATTTATTTTATCTTTTCAATAACACAAACAATAGAACATTCCTGCTCCCAATTATATACTGTGATAGATTATTATTATTATTATTATTATTATTATTATTATTATTATTATTATTATTATTATTATTATTATTATTATTATTATTATTATTACTACTACTACTACTACTACTACTACTACTATTATTATTATATAAATAACAAAACACCACTTTCTCCCTCAAATCGTTCATTATTATTATAACAAACAGATACATAACAAAACTCGAAGTTTTTCCTCATTCACCCAACAATCAACAATCGCTCATACCAAAATCCATTCATCCTTCATCAATCTAACTCCAAAACAGGTCCCCCAATCGGTTCCTAATCTAATTTCCCCTCTGTAATTTCCAAATTCATTTGCCCTAAATCTTCACTTCATCAATCTAATTCCCAAAACCTTCACTCATCAGTTCACTTCGATCAGCTTATTGCTAATCTTACTTTGCTGCCGCAAACAGGTTCCTAAATCCTTCACTTCGCTCGGCTCGTTGCTCGCTTAGCTCATCTCACTTGGCTGCTGCAAACAGGTTCCAGACTCTTTTTCTCCTTCTCCTGTTTTTATGTATGCACAATTTGAATGCCCATCTATTAAGGTTTTGATTTTTCTTTCTGGGATTTTGTCAATTTGTTTGTGATTTGGGTTGTTTTATAGATTTATATGTTTTAGTTAGTGAAGATTTTTTTGCTGTCTTTTACACCAAAAAAAATGATATAGCCAATTAACATATATACAGCCCTTAGGTGATGTTGTTTTTGGATTGGTACTAACTATAGCTTCTCCAGTGGAGCATCACCCTTTTCTTAATCTCTTTTTACATGAAATCAAGGAAATTATATGCACTTAACTACCATCCTTAATAAGTGTGAAAAAAAGTACTTCTGCTTATACTTGAGTATGAAGTGAGTCCATGATTCCCTTATTATAGAATTCTAATGCATCAATTTTGTGACAAACTCCCAGTAGAATCGTAACTACTAACTTCTTTAGTCAAACTTCTATTAAACTTTGAAATAGTAGCCATATCTTATTGAATCCTGTTGGGTTTGAAGGTTCGCAGACATCTAGTCGTAATTTATGATTTTTTTATTTACTTTTTTTAGACTTTTTATACTAGTACATATCAAAATACTGCAAATTTAGATACACAATAACATTTTAACATGTCTAAAATAATTGATGCTTACTTTTCAAATGCTATATTATAGCCATGTCCGGTTTATCCTATATTATTTACATTGCTTGTATTGCAGAGGATATATAAGTGGCTTCCTGAGCATGAGCAAGACATAGAGAAGACTTATCATCATAAGGCATCTGATGGGTACCAAAATACAATGTATCGGGTACGAAAAGGAATAGACAAAGGCGAATGGATCCCTATTCAATTGCGTGAAAAATTGGAACAAAATTGGGAAGATAGTAAATGGAAGGACAAGGCAGAAGTTAATAAGAAAAATAGAAGATCCTCTAATGGTCCATTGCACACTTGTGGGTCAATTCCAACAATCGAGCATTCTAAAAGATTAGTAAGTAAACAAATTTTATCTGCAGTAAAGCATAGTGATATAAATTAACCATAATACTAATCTATTTATTTATTTATTTATTCTGTACTATAGAAAACTGACTCAAACATGACTCCAAGCCGCTGGGAGGTGTATATAAAGACACACAAAATGAAAGGCGATCCATCAAAGTGGGTATCCTCCAAATCTCAAATGGTTGCGGTAAGTTACAATTCGATGAGATTATCATTTCCAGCCTTTTGTCAAATAAACATAAACAATTGAAAATTTTCTAGAATTAGTTATATCCTTTGGTGGACTTTGTATGCTTGTGGAAAGTCAAGGTAATTGGAAAAACTTTAAAATTAGTATTTATAACTTTCCTCATGTGTATTGATGCATGCTGCTACACTATAACTCTGCCATCATGTGCTATAATTGTTTTTGGTTATCTAATCATGTTTATTGTTGTATGTTACCTGCTTTTGTGCCATAGTTTTTAATGTTATGCATGCTTATTATTGTTCATCAGGTTTTGACATCTGAACATGATGATCTTATGTTTCTTCACTTGGAAAGAAGTCATGATAACTTAGTTATTAATTAAAAGCTAGTTTTAATTTGTTTAAGTTGTTATTGGTTATATATGAATTTAATTTTATATTTTTGTACGTAATAATTAAGACGAACTCTAATTTTGTAGGATGAATATGAAAGACAGATTTTTGAAAGGAACTCACAGCAAACAGAGGGGGATGATGTGTCTAATGACCATCAGTCAGATAACTTCATCTTCTTGGACGTAGTTGGAGAAGTCGACAAGAAAGGACGCATATATGGTTTGGGGACAGTGGCAGGAAAATACAAGCCTTCGTTATCCAGATCATCTGACGGCATCTCACAATCTGAATATGAGCATATGGGGACTGCAATATCTAAAATGTCAGCTGAAAACATGGAACTCAAGGAGTGGTTGAAGACTAATGAGGAATTAATTCGTGCATCACAGGAGGAGTCATGTTTAGCTCGAGAGCACTCACAACAGTCACAGGAGGATTCGCGATTGCTCCGAGAGCAGTTCCAGAAATTCATGGAGTCTTTTCAACAAGGCCATTCACATCTACCTCCTTATCGACCTCATCGTTCGAGTTAGGATCAACATTTGTGTCCACTTACTTGATTATTTATCATATTATTGAGAATTTTAGTATAACTTTTAATTTAAAGTAAATGTTCTAATACTATTTAGTAATTATTTCAATATATTTTCATGCAAAAGATAAGTAGTGTGGTTTTTGTGAGCGCAACCTAAAAGGTTTTTTTCATCAAATATTAATGTGATTTTTATCATATCTTATCATATTAATGTATTTTATATTGTAATTTTTCATCACCTTTTTTATATTCCAAAAGTGTTTTGAGAAGAAATTGAGAAATTTCCTAATCTAATTTTTAGAGGGAAAAAAAAAGCTTCCTATTTGCGACGGAATTTTAAAGTCACAAAAGTTTTGTCTTGCCCAGTAGCGTCCGTTTTGTTGCGACGGTAGAGAAATTCCCAGAAATTTTACGACGGAAGTATTCTCTCAGAAATTTGCAACGGTTTTATCCCTCAGAAATTTGTGACGGATAACTAAAACGTCGGTATTTTGTGACGGAAAACTGGGTGACACATCCATATTATGAGAGGTTTTGCGACGGATTTTTGGGGTTTGCGACCGGTTGTCAACCACAGCAATGAGTGACGGAATTGATTTTCCCTCGCTAATGTTTTCCGACCCCCATTATTACCACGGATTCCTTCCGCGTCGTAAAATCCATCAGAAAATCGTTTGCTACGGAGTTTTACCTATTTTGCGACGGAAAACAGCCGTCGCTAAATCTGAGTTTTCTAGTAGTGTTTATCCAAAATTAAACTAGCTTTGCAAAGCGAATGATTTTTGGACCAGTACTCCATACATCTGAATAACTGAAAATAAAATGAGAATCATGAATTATTTATATATATGTCGGGTTTATTGTTCAAGAGTATTGCTGAAAACCTACTATTAATTTTGAAGGGTCGTATTCACTTGAAGTGAATTCAATTAGATTATCAAACTTGATTAAGTCTATCACCACTTGAAAGCCACGATCTATCTATATACAAAGTACATCTTACAATATATTTATATCACTCACTTGATATTTTGATAAAATTCCCCGAAGGAATTATTTTATCGAGGAATACAATTCATCATATTCTTGAAGAGATTATTTAATCAACTTAAAATAATTAAACATGTAGAATATTTTCTTAGGAGAGATATGAAAATGATATCATTTGTCCATTTTGAAATAAATCTGAGAACTCCTGAAGAGTTTTTGAAAGATGATTTATTATAGAAAAGATATTGCGATGAAACATGTAGGAATGATAAATATTTATGAGATTACAAGTCGAGTATTTGAAGAATAACAATCTTTTAAGTCATGAAACTTATATAGCAAAGTGCTAAAATCGTTATATATGGGAAAATCCAATTTGTTGTACACTTCAATGGTTGTAACGTCATTAGCTGTTGACAATGATTGTCTGAGAACTTGAGTAAATAAATAAGAACTAATTGGTCCTGAATTACCATATTTTAGTTCAATTGAGGGGCAATAATATACCTTGATAAATATTCATATTATCATATATATTATTTATTTTAGATATGCAGGTTATTTGTCTGTTATTCACATTGTGTTTGATTGAGTTCTGTTATTCAAAACAAAAAAAAAACCTTGTGGTTTGTCTTCAAGAAGAATGAATGCAACAATCTTTTATGAATATAATATCATGCTCATTGCTCAGGTGAAAGGATGGTACATTAAGGGAGACGGAACAAAAGAATATTTTGCAAAGTTCTTTTTCACATATGATCTTCGTAAGAGTGGTGATCTAAACATTCAACAAATTTGTTCGTGTGATAATCATGAATACCTTTTACAAAGTAACTCCCAAGTAAAAATTTTGAGCAACTGGTACACAATTTTAGTATTCTTCGTCTCATATATGATTGTTTAGTTGAGGGGAAGAAATAAATATATTCTGGAATCTTTTTTCCTTCACCATGGTTTTGTCCCATTGAGTTTTCTTGGTAAGGTTTTGAACAAGGCAGATATAAGATATTGTACACTTTTTGCTTCACTAGGATTATTTTTTCCTACAAGGTTATTTTTTTTTCTTAGTGAAGTTTTAATGAGGCATATCATGATCGACATCCAAGGGGTGTTATGCAAAAAAAAAACTTAATGGATGTCCATTCTTAATCTCCACCTTCCTATAAACCCCATTAATGAATGGATGGTTAGTGGTCCTTAATTGCTTTGACCATTCAATTGTTCATTTGTGTCCTATAAATAAGACTCGTATTTTAGTGTAATGATACCTTTGTAAAGAGAATAATACAAAAACTTTCATCTTCTCTATTTTGATCATCTTCTCTATATTTTATCTTGTCATTTAGTTTATTTTATAACACGTAATGAGCAAGTGAATGATAAAAAATAATTAAGATCCATTTGATGTTTCCAAGTACATCAATTATTTCCTTACCAAAAAAACCCTATTTATTTTACTTTTTTTTCAATAAAAAATAAATATTAGGTTGAAAACATAAAATAACTCTGTCTCTTAATGGATAAAATTGTACAAACAATATGAACTACAAACAAATTTAATATTACTATCAACTTTTTTAATTACCGTGATTTTGCCAAGGAGTTCTATATTTACGGACGGAGGTAGTGTACTTTTTTTAACGTTATATAAACATTGTTGTGGCTTTGTGGCTTCAATGTCGTGTTATTGGTTCATATATGTAGACATGCTATACTACTCCCTCCGTCCCAAATTATAAGTCGCTTTGGAAAAAAATTGTTCCAAACTATAAGTCGTTTTACAATATCAATGAAATATTAATGTTACTTTTTCTATTATGCCTTTAACTATTTATCACTCTTTTATTTTTCAGTTGTTTAATTTATCTTTTTCATACCATTTATTAAGGACAATTTTATAAAACAACTTATAATATATGTTCACCATACAAAATTTATTACATTTCTAACTACGTGTGAAACGTTCAAAACATTATATAATTTAAGACGGAGGGAGTATATCTTTATGGGGAGTGGATCATCTCCAGTGGAGATCACTCCTGTTTTCTGCAGTGCCCCACTATCCACCTTTAATTACACTCTCTCTCCTTTTTTTTTATATTACAAACACATTATCTCACCTATTTAATAGAAGGCCGAGATTACACATGAGAGAAAACCACATGAGATAATCTCCTTCCCATGTTTATGATTAGGACATTAAAAGTAGGAAAATAATTTTCAAATACCCATTGTCTAATATACCAATAGAGAGAGAGAACCAGATTGATAGATTGATGATGTGATAGGAGAAGATATATATAGAGAAAATGAGTTGTTGACTGAGTGTTAGGAAAGTAATAAGGATATACTCCCTCCGTTCCATAATAACTGAGTCATTTGCAAAAAAATATTGTCCCAGAAAAATTGATCCATTTCACTTTTCAATACAATATTAATTACTTTTTTCCAATTATACACTAATTAATATTACTTTTACCACTCCTAATTCAATATATTCTACTTTGCATTTATGATAAAGAAGAATGCACCAATAGTTGATAAGGGCACTCAAAACCTGTAACATCCCGCGTATTAGGAATTAACGTAATATCTGAAAATGATAAAATGCGCACGTTTAAGGAAATGGGCATTCATGGAATTTCATGTGTGGAAGATATTTATGAAGATTAGGACCAACATAAATCATTATGCTTATGACTTTCTCTCTCTAGGTTAACAACAACTTTGAGCTCTTCCCTCTCTCTAGGAACTCGGTTCCTTTCTTCTTCTTCAACACTCAAGTTCTTTGAATCTTTAGGCAAGAGTTTAGGCAAAGAGTTAAGCATATTGGAGCAAGCTATTCAACTAGTTTCCTTTCTCCCTTGAAGTAGTGATTCTAGGGTTTTGTGGTTAGAAAATTGAAACCAACATCAACCTTTTCCAAGGTGAGTTCTTAGATAGTTTTTCCTTCCTTTGGGTTGTGAAGATACTTGTAAGAAATCATGATTTATGCTAAGCTAAGTATTAGGGTTTTAGTACCCCATTTGTATCATTTATGATCAAAACATGTTAATGATGCCATGTAATTTATTTCCAGCTGTTTTTATGTGTCCTAGAAGTGTCAGGTACCTTAAGATGCTTGAAATTGAGGTTTTTATGAAAAATCACGTTTTCTGCAGAATTCTGGACTGCTACAGTTCGCCTGGCGGAATTTAGCTCGCCATGGCGAGCTGGGGATCAGGGCTCTCTGGAATAGCTCGCCTTTTAGCTAGCCATGGCGAAAAATTTCGCCTGGCGGAATATTTGGCCTGGCAGAATATTTGGCCATGGCGAAATTGACTGCACAGCATGTGTTGTCAATTCGTGTTGTGGCCAGCATGGGCTATCCGAGGCTCGATCTTGCAGTACCTTATTAAACTATGAAACCCCTCAATTCTAAGTGTTTAAAGTACAATTTCAAACAAGGTTTTAAACAAGGATAAGGCATGGCAAAACACTAACAATGTTTGATGATAAATGATATGTGAGAGATATATCAAGTTATGTTCGGGTAGCAAGCACATACTTAGCGGGAAAGGAATGAACTAGAGCCTCGACTAGTTGTCGAGAATTATTATGTTAGACTTGAATGTTTAGGTATGCTATATGTGAAGAATATTTTACACGCCAATGAACAAGCATGAATATGTATGTATATGAATATGATTAATATAAGATGTAGGTGCTCGTGTTTCTTGACATCCACATTAGGGGGATGCAAGAGGTTCTCGATCTAAGGAGAATGGTTCAAGCCGTAAGGGACCCGCACGACACTGAGGGAGTCCGATGTACGTACATCGGTCATGTATGGGATAGTTCTCGGGGTTACTCCACCCGGGACTCTCCGTAAAACGAATCAAGATAATGTTGTTTGACTCACGCTAACATAATGACTTGTTGAATATGACATGCATGAATACGATTATGTTAAACATAAGCGAGTATTGGAATAGTACATGAAATGAATGTTATGCCGAAGACGACCTAGGTTTCCTTATTCGTCCGGTATAGGGTTGTGTCATGAGTTATAGCATAGGCTTCGGTGCGATTAATGTACCTTAGCAAAGCGGTTCTAGGATCCCTTGACCGCCATGACACGTATTGTAACACCCCGTTCTCAAAACAACGTAATATTAATAAATAAAATCAGAGTAATCACACAACGGAGTGTCACACTACTTTTCAAAATTTCATAAATAGAAAATATCTAATTATTTAAATACCAACATTTAGAATATCTTAATAAACTGCAACGGAATAGTTCTTTAAAAATATAATTTCAACCAAATCCTACGTCAACGAAATTATTGGCACAAAGGCCTCAACGTAATAGACATTATCCTCAACAATAATAAACCCAACAACGAGGTCTTTTCAAAATATGATACATAAAAGAAATGAAGAAGACATTCGCGACGATCCCCATCCTAATATGTATCAGAGCCCTAGACACTTGAGCCAATCAACCTACAAGCCATCATTACCTGCACATTACCCACGGTCGAGGCAACATATACGCAGAAGGGGTGAGAAACTTATCCAATAATAATAATATATAATTCATCAAATTAATGAAAATAACAATATATCACAACATGCATCATTAATAATGTATATAAATAAATACATAAGCAACAACATAATCATTTTCCGCAACACAGAGCAGCAACAACAACAACTTCATTATCAACAACTACACCGACAACTCGACAATGCGACAACAACAACTTGACAATGCGACAACGACAACAACTAATGCATCATGCAGGTGGTACCAATCTACGCGCGTTGAATGCTAAGCATTCCAGGGCATTAGCCCCCAACAATTTGGATGGTTAAAGCATCCCAGGGCATAAGCCCCCAATAGGTGAATGATAAACATTCCAGGGCATAAGCCCCCAACGGGTTGAATGATGAACATTCCAGGGCATAAGCCCCCAACAGATGTGAGTATGCAAATGGACTCAACTTGTGTATATCAACATACAACTTCAACAGCGACTACAACAACAACATATGTGCCTAAAACAGTTATGACACACTCCCCAACTTCGACATCGGATGATACAACGACATCAACAACAGAAATCAACAACATAGCATATATATAAATCCATTACATTCATCTCAAAGTCTAAAACATCCCCCAAAAGCAATTAAGTTTTGATCAATAGAACATAAGTCAAATATCCATAAAACACCTCAACTAAATCCCTAACACTTAAGTTTGAAGTTGGGAAACCAACCATAAGTTTTTGGACTAACTTGGGATTAGTTATGCTAAGTTTTCTTAAGGTTTTCTGAAGACCCACTTGGACTATTTTCATCATAACTCAAAAACTATGAATCATTTTCATGTCAAACCAAAACCATTAGAAATCTAACTCAAATATCTACAACTTTTTTGTTTACACCGAAAGCTAATTCAACACGGAAAGGGGCGAAAAAGACACAGGAACGCAACAATCGAAGTTCTGACAGCACGCAACGAAAACAGAACAAGCAGTCACCCATGAGGGGCTGCCTTGCTGCGCCCAGGCGTGGAAAACTGCGCCCAGGCATGGGAAGGCAGTAGCCCACCTGCGACGCAGCTCTGTGCAGTCCCATTTTTTCGGTTTCACCGTTTCGTCCGTAAAAACCTAACCGTTACTCCGAATCCGATTCCGTTTTCGCCTACGCGTTCTATTCGACAAATCCTATCATATTTTACTGAAAAATCATATTTTTAAATCTCCAAAACAGCTTATCCTAGATTCACTTATTTCTCAAAAACACTTAAAATCACTTTTTCTCAGAATCTCAACTTTTCATCAACCCAATTTCTGATCACCCAAACCCCGAAGTGATTTGCAACAATGTTTATAGGTTCTATGGGAAACATAGCAGTCAGAACAACATAGAAAACATGCATCCTCAACATAATTCATTTCATTATAGCAACCTAGCATAACTTTCTAACCCTAAAATCAAGAATACAACAATTCATCCAATTTCAGAATTATACATATTATTAGTGAAAGGAATCCCACCCTTACCTTATCTCAGCAAATTCTACAGCAAAAAATGGTTGGATTCTCTCTTCCTAGCTCTTCTCCTAGCTTCCTCTTCCTTCTCTCAAAACCAGTTTCTAAAGTTTTTACGTGAAAATGTTTCTGCCTCCTTTTCTTTCTTTTTTTTTTCCTCCCAAAAACTATAACCTCCCCTCTTTTCATTTAACTCCCACTAAACTCACATAATTACTATTTAATTCCCTTTAATTAAAATAAATAATAATTCTATATTATTTCTATTTCTCATATTATTTCCTCAAATAATAAAACAATATTCATTCAAATAAAACACAACTCCATAAATCATATAATAAAATAGAATTACACCATATATCACATAAAATCACACAAAACATATGTTTCACATGAAATCACACACACACACACACACACACACACACACACACACACACACACACATATATATATATATATATATATCAAATAAAGTCATATAAAAATATTCACACGTCTACTAAAAATAATTAAATAAAAATGGGGCGTTACACGTATGATATAGTAAAGCCTATAACATGTTATGGAGAATCTAAGACGGATTCTAGTGAGCACCTCCGTCTAGATAAAATGTCCACACACGTATAATCAACCGGCAGGTTGTATTCTAGTCACGTGGTAACCGTAGGCTTTTTCCCCAAGGTTATCACTAGCCTAGGGCTAGGAAGAACTCACTGAGGCATTATGTCTCATCCAACTCCTTATTTGTTCAGGTCCACAGGTTTCACGAGATAAAGGTAAAGAAAAGGTCTTGGAGTGATCGTGTCTTCTTGGAGCTTTCATGGTGTGGATTAAGGATGCATATGTTACATTATAAGTCGTGTTGTCATATATTTTGTATTATGTACTTTGTTGTGACAAAAGTTTGGTGTAATAATGTAACATAACAACTTTGGAATGTTCTTGTATTTAGACTCAAGACTTATAGTCGTTTCTATTATTGTATAAGTAATGTATCCAATATCACTTTTGGCACTCTTTTGAATATTCTAGATATTTTCAAATATGGGTGTTACAATTGGTATCAGAGCAGGTCGATTCAGATCGTGCCTTGGGTCATTAATAATACAATTCAAGTAGTTGTTCTTTTTGAGTTTAGGATAATTGTCCTCATTGTTATATTTGGTTGAAACTGATCACTTTGACTTAAATATGACAGTTAGAGCGATAATGTTTGGAGCGCGAAGGGGACGAGGCCGGCCAAGAGTTAATCAGAATATGGAGGAGAATGTTAACCCTGATGCTCAGATGTGGGCACAATTGATGCAACAGAATCAACAGATGATGCAAATGATGCAGCAGCAGATCCAGCAGAATGCTCAGACCCAACAGTAGTGGGTTGCAGCTATGCAGCAAGGTCCGGGAGTGCATAATCCACATCCACCGCCTCCAGTTGTGGGAAACCTAGCTTTCCGAGAATATAATCGAAACCACCCTCCAGAGTTTGATGGTAGTGGTGAGTCACCTGAAGCTAAGAGGTGGATCAAGCATATGGAAAAGATTTTTCTTATGGCCAACTGTACCGAGGAAGAGAAGGTGGTTTTTGCAACTAATCAGTTCCGAGGTGCGGCACAGGATTGGTGGGAAACCGCTCAACGTAGGATGGTGACCAATGGAATAGCAGTGAACTGGGAGAATTTTAAGCAAGTAATGAAAGAAAAGTATCTTCCCTTGACCTTCAAGGTCAGGAAAGAACAAGAATTTCTCCACTTGAGGCAGGGTCAGATCGGTGACGGAGTTCACCAAGAAGTTCGAGGAATTATCTCATTACTCCACTCATAATGAGTATGCGGCTAATGAGATGTGGAAAGTTAATCAGTATAGGCATGCTTTGAGGGGAGATATCTACGCCGTGGTCATCCAACAAAGGTTGACAAATTTTGATGAGATGGTGCATAACAGTTTGGAAGCCGAAAGAGGTTTTGATAGGGCGGTTAGGGAAGGTTCTAGGCCAGGAGGAAGGAGCAGAGGTAACTTTGCCGACAGGTATCACGATAAGCTGAAGCCTAAGGGATCTCCAACTAGAGGAAAGTACACAGGACCACCTAGAACTTATCCAACTTGCAGGAATTATGTAATATCCCGCCTGACAGCATCGGTATATTAACCGTTGATCATGTCAGATGAATTTAATTCATGGAAAGTAGGTTATTGGAAATATGTATGACAGGTCAGCACAATGCGAATAAAGTATCAGCGACGTTTAAAACACGTTTATGGCAAGGGCAAAATGGTAATTGCACGTCTAAAGGATATTTATTTGTGTTGGGCACAAAATATCTCATTTCTCCCTTGTGTTTCTCTCTCTAGGGTTGAGAGAAAGTTTTGCTCTCCCTTCTCTCTAACCCATCGCCCTCTTCCTCTCTTTTCCTCCATTAATCCTTTGCAAATCTTCTTCCCTCAAGACAAGGCTTTAACTTATGTTTCTTTAAGATCATGGAGAAGGAAGCAAGTTGAGTTTTGATGAGTCTCTTTCCCTCTCATCTTCACGCCACCCTCTCTCTCTTTTCCTCTCCACAAATCTTTCATGGAACTTCATCCTCTCATGGTAAGCTTCCAAACTTGTTCCTTTATGATCATTTAAGCTTAAGGAAGTATGGATTATGTTTGATATCTTCTATTCCTCTTCTTGAAGAAGTGATTGGAGAACTAGGGTTTGGTATATGGTGAAGATGGATTCTAAATTGGTACAAGGTATAGTCTCCACAAGATCAAGGTAATAATATTAAGTTTGAATGGATTAATATCTTTACCCTTCCTCACCAAGAATTCCTTTTGATTCCAAGTTTTGAATATGTGTTTTGAGGGTAAAGTTGGAGTATGGTTTTGAGTTTGAAATGGTGTCTTGGTTTGCAAGAAAAGGGTGACAAGTTTGAATGGTATGAGCAAGGAAGCAAAGGGAGCACAACTAAGGTTTTGGGCATTGTTTTATCTTGGTTTTCGGGTGTCAAACATAGATTACGTTTGAACCTTTTCAACCGGTGATATCTTATTTTTTCTTGGGAAGGGAAAAAGTAAGCAAAACCCTTGAGAATCGAGGTCCGGGAGTTGTTTTCGCTACAGGAAGGTGTTAGGCACCCATAACGACTATAGTATCCTATAGGAACCGTCTTTAATTTCTACGTGCGCTCTTTATTTTTAAATGCTATTTGAAAAATGATATTAAGCCTAAGAGTGTTCTAAGTGAAGAATTGGAGGGAGAAGAATGTTTTTGGATTTTTATTTTAGTTGAATTGAAGGAATTTTGTTCCTTGCCTACGTACCCGTTTAAGGGATCAAATCCACCGTAGTTCTCTTCCAAAAATGTTTTTGTTTTTGTTGGTTGATTTTAAGTTTGAAAATTGGAGTTTTGAAGAATGGAGATTGAGAGGCCTTAAAGGCATAAGATTGAAAAAAAGTGAGGTTTGATTAGTTATCTTACAAAAGAAGTCAAGTATGATTAAAGTTCATTGAAATTTGATTAAGAAAATAAAAGGGAAAATTACAATGGGATTTTGATCCCAAGGTTTATTAGGAAAAAGATTTGAGTGATGCTATTCATATTTTTTTGGAAAATTGATTTTTCTAAGTATAAAGCCTAAACATTCATCTAAACATACAATCCTTGTTGTATCTTGGTTTTCGGGTGTCAAACATTGATTACGTTTGAACCTTTTAAACCGGTGATATCTTATTTTTTCTTGGGAAGGGAAAAAGTAAGCAAAACCCTTGAGAATCGAGGTCCGGGAGTTGTTTTCGCTACGGGAAGGTGTTAGGCACCCATAACGACTATAGTAACCTATAGGAACCGTCTTTAACTTCTACGCGCGCGCTTTATTTTTAAATGCTATTTTGAAAATGTTTATTAAACCTAAGAATGTTCTAAGTGGAGAATTGGAGGGAGAAGAATGTGTTTGAATTTTTATTTTAGTTGAATTGAAGGAATTTTGTTCCTTGCCTACGTACCCGTTTAAGGGATCAAATCCACCGTAGTTCTCTTTCAAAAATGTTTTTGTTTTTGTTGGTTGATTTTAAGTTTGAAGATTGGAGTTTGAAGAATAGAAAGAGGCCTCAAGGGCATGAGATTGGAAAATTGTGAGGTTGAATTAGTCATTTGCAAAAACAAGTCAAAATATGATTATTTTCATTGGATTTTTGATTAAGAAAATAAAGGGAAAATTCAATGGGATGTTGGATCCCAAGGTTTATTTGGAAAAGATTTGAGTGAAGTTGTTCACATTTGTTTGGAAAATTGGTTTTTTTCTAAGTATAAGTCCTAGGCATTCATCTAAACATACAATCCTAAACATACATCTAAACATGCATATTCTAGCTATAGTAGTGTGTGTGCATGTGTCGGTGCTTGTGTCAGTGTACATCTTTAGAGTCCATAGTCCTTTACATCATACCCTAGATACATTCTACGGCCTCTTTGCCAAGAAAATTAAAAGCATGAAAGTAAAATATTACAAAATTCCTAAATGTTTACATTCTAACTTTGGTACAAATTAAATTGCAAGAAGAATAGAGATGAAGATGGGATGAAATGGAGATGCTTATGAAATGATGAAACATGAAATGAAGGGAGTTAGTAGCACATGACAATATCAAAGGAAATAAAGCAAGAGAAACACTAGAACATAAAGGATGGAAAATGAGTGCAAACATGGTTAAAATTTATTCATAGAATGCAAGAACCATATGACCTATAATTCTCCCATTCCAATGCATTTTTAAAGGTTTAGAATCAAGTCTTGGAATGGGAATTAAGGCAACATGATTTACTTGGCATCTTAAAACGAATTTCAAGCATATTTACCTTATTTATTTACACAAGTAACTTGTAAACTAAGTAACCTAACAAGATTCATACTCATGTATTAATATCAACACAAACAGTAGCTAAAACTCTCTCAAAATCATATAACATGTATCACAAACAATTATCAAGAATTTGAAATAGAATTGGGCAAAATTTTCATGAATTTTCACAAGAAATCAAGGAAATAAAGCAAGAAAATGCAATAATATTTTTCATCAAGATTTTCAGCAAACAAAATGCATAAAAACATCACAAAAAATTAACAAGGACATATACAAAAATTTATAGAATTTTTCAAGTAATTTTGATCATGAACAGAGGTGTAAAAAGCAAGAATCAGTGATAGAATAGCAAAAAGGAACTCTAAAACGAAGGCAGTAAACAAACCAGGCCCAAGCCCAAACCCAAGGTGGATCTTGGACTATCCAAGAGCCTCAGAGGCGTTGGATAGATCCAACTCCTTCAAACCCTAAATCTGACGGCTAGGAATGTGAGGCACACAATACACAGGTTCAAGTACACAGAAACTATCGATCTGAAGCGTACACGTAATCATCAAGCAAAACAAACGGTCAAGATCAAGGACAAATTGAACCAAGGGCGAACCAGACTGGTTCAGGTGAACCGGTCTGGTTCACCTCCTCTATATAACCTAGGAGGCCGGTCCAGGCCTCATTCGTTCCATTCATTCCTCTCTCTAACTCTCAGACTCTCTCTTCTCTCTCTAATCCCTCCACCGTCTTCTCCGGCGGAAACAGCCACCGCCGGTGACGATGAGACCCTAAACTCAACAAACCTTAACGATCTAAGACTTTCTACCGTTCGTTTTTCAGTCTAGACATGAATCAAGCATCAGAAATTGCAAAGGAAATTTAGATCTACGCAGATCGAAGCTCAAACTTTACGGTCTTCAGATTTTTTCAAATCTCTTCACACTTTTTTTGAAACGAGGCTTTAATCTACATTATTTTCTCTGCTGGTGATGAATTTGAACTTGATTTTGTAAAACGAACGGTGAATCTTTGCAGATCTGTCTTTTAGGGTTTCGTTCCGAAGCTTTTGAAACTCTTTTTGAATATACCGAAATGAAACCCTAAACTGAAGTATCTTTCTTACTTATGATGATTATAGGCCTCGTTTCAAGAAATTGGAAACGTGTTTTTTTGTTGATTTTGGATGAGTTGGCGTGTTATGAATGGCATGGCAATGATTGGGGGCCTTTTATAGGCTGCCAAGTGTATTGCTGGACCAATTGGAATTAGACACCTGGATTTGGACCTGTTTGGCTCGACCTTGGACTATTTTTGGACTTTGGGACCTTTTCTGCAATTCTGAAAGATTGAGGGACTAACCTGCAAAATAGAAAACTAAAGGGACAAAACTGAAAAATGGAAAAGAGGACTTAATTGCAATTAAAAAGACTTAAAAAGAAAAATTGAAATAAAAAGGACCATTATGCAAAAAATGCGAAATTAAAGGCCTAAAAAAGAAGATTAAAAAGGGACTTGAGTAAAAATTTTGGACATTTTGGACTTAGAGAAAAAACTAAAAATAAAATTGGAATAAAAAATGGTAACTTGACTAAACGTAAAGTGAAACGTCTAAAATTTGACAAAACGGACTAAAACGAACCAATGGCTTAAATGAGGTACTTTAAAGTACCTCTCTGCCGAAATTTCGTGTGAAATGACCAAAATGCCCCTGGGGCTGAAAACGACTAAAAATGACTCAGATGCATTTGAAAAATGGATTTTTAACAGAAATTGAAGCAAAGACTCATACAAGCAAGATAAGAAGACTCAGAGACAAATTTTAGGATTTGAACAGAGTTTTGACACTTGAAAAGACTAAAATGCCCCTAGGCGCAAATCTGACTCAAAATGGCTTCAAACGCAATTTTTGAAATGGATTTTGACATAGAATGAAACAGAGACTTATTCAAACTACTTGAAAGGAGTTAAACAAATTTTGAAAGACTGAGAGAAATTTGACATAGGAAATGACTAAAATACCCTTGCATGTGAATTTTGCAAATAACATTGAAATAAAATGCAGAGAAAGATGCAATTGATCAGAGGCAGTTCAAATGACTTATAATGCAAGAAAAGAAAAATTGACTAGTATTTTTAGGTCCAAAATTAGGGTATAACAGCTGCCCCTATTTAAGTTTCTTTGTCCGGAGGGTCAAGAGACGAAGTCTTAGAGTTGACGGGACGAAGATACTTAAATATTAACATTTGCACTGCTTTTGGACATAAAAATACGCTTTCAGAGTTTCAAAGATATGAATGTTATGCAATACTTTGATTATGAATGCAAGACAAACAATTGGAGTCTATGGAACCTATCATGTCACTGGGGATTCAGATAGACATTGGCAGGGTAGACAAACCAGGGATAGAGAATAAGGTACAAGCTGTTCTTTGGGTCGAACTAGTCACTTGACCAAGGAATGCAAAATAAGAGATAGGTGCAAGCTGTTCTTGGGATTGAACTTGACACTTGACCGGAAACATAGACACATAGGCAGATACGAGTTGTTCTTTGGATCGAACTTGACACTTGGTTGAAGATACAAACAGATAGGCAGACACAAACTGTTCTTTGGATTGAACTGGCTGTTTGGCTGGGGACATAGACAAAAGGGTTGATACAAGCTGTTTCTTTGGATCGAACTTGCTTGTTGGATTATCACCACATCATGTGGGAATGTGCAGACTGTTCTCTTAGAACGAACTTGTTGTTTGACCGATAACAAAGCATAAGCTGGGTACAAACTGTTCTTCAGATTGAACTTGCCGTCTGACTGATAACAAAGCATGAGCTGGGTACAAACTGTTCTTTTTAGATCAAACTTGCTGTTTGACCGAAAGCATAGGCATATAGGTAGGTACAAGTGGTTCTTTTTTGAATCGAACCTGGCACTTGACCAGTAACAAGATACAGATTGAAAGTCTGGTTTAACAGGATACCCATTGGGGGTAAATTGTTGTTGACTTGGTTTGAGAATAGACATGACCATTTTTGTTGGCCCAAGAGTAAATTGAGAGTAAATTGACATTGATTTGAATTGAATTGAAAGTTGACATTGGCAGAGACATAGACATAGGCATTGGATTGAGAGTTGAAATTGAAAGAGACATTGGAAATTGGAATTAAATTGAGACATAGACATTGGATTGGAGAGTTGCAATTGAAAGAGACATTGGAAATTGGAATTGAAATTGGAGATTGACATTGACATTGGGATTGGATTGAAATTGGAATTGACATTGACATTGACATTGGCATTGGATATTGACATTGACATTGACATTGGATATTGGAATTGAATTGAAAATTGACATTGACATTGACATTGACCTTGACATTGGATATTGGAATTGAATTGAAAATTGACATTGACATTGGAATTGAAATTGGAGATTGGAAATTGCTCCGAATTGACATTGAATTGAAATTGAAATTGAGATTGCTTCGAATTTGACAGTTGACATGGTTTGGAATTGAGATTGGAAAGTTGAGATTGCATCGAATTTGACAGTTGAAATTGAATTGAATTTGACATTGGAATTGGATTTGACAGTTGACAGTTGGAATTGGGATTTGAATTTGACAATTGAGAGTTGGATATACAACATGTATGCATGGTATAGCACGATTATTGGATGTATGAGCACATAAAATGCATGATTATGCATGTATGAATGTTTGAAATGCATGGTTGGCTTGTAATTTGGCAGAGAGGCTTCGCAGAGATAGACAAAACATTGGAAGCTTGGGCACGTAGTGGCTCGTGCTGCAACATATTCACAGGGGAAAACCTCTTTGGAGAGACCGTCGTTGAGAGACGTATCGAAACCATGGCTGAGGGCAATACCACTTGTAGAGGAGGGACCCTTGGAAGGTTCTTGGATACAGGTCGTCGTTGCTAGGCGTGTCAGTGCTGGGTAAACATTGGATGTTCGCATCTGTGGTCAATGCTCTTTCAATATTCCATTCTTTCTTTTTCATTTTCAAACCCCACTTTTGCCTGAACCGCCCTTTCGGGTTTTCGATTCACCGGGGAGTAAAGATTCTTTTCCTTGCCCCATTTTTGCCTGAATTGCCTTCATAGGTTGTCAATCAGCGGGGTGCTCATTTTTGCCTAAGCCGCCCTTTCGGGTTTTCAACTTAGCGAGCTTTTTATTTTCATTTTTCATTTTTTCATTTTCATTTTCATTCTGTTTTTTTCATTCTTGCCATTGACCACAGATCATCCTGGGGAGTAACCTGCTTGTAACATGTATTGAAATAGACATTGATATTCATTTATTCATGCATGTTTCATTGAAATGTACCCTGTTGCTCAGGTTTGCTTTCAAAAATAGACAGAAAAAGATTTTTAATTTTCAAAAATGTTTGTTTCAGACATTGACATCATCAAATAGAAAGAAAATATTTGTATATAGCATTGAAAGTAGGAAGAAAAATAGAGTTTCGAACAATAGAAAGGCTCAAATTGATGTAGAAGAGTGAAAGTCAGCCAAAGGCATGACTTCACGGATTTACAAAGCTTGGAAAATGGTAATTTTATTGGTTGGTGATACATTGAACACGATGACCGCTACATTTCATAGAAATTTTGAATTCACAAGTACGGAAGCCTCTGATGAAGATGATCATTGACAGTTGCAGATGCCCCAAGGGGTGATGGTGATTTGCCAGATATAGTTACTTGTCTTTTATTGTCAACCTCATTTTTGCATGAACCGCCCTTTCGGGTTTTCGGCTCATCGAGGCGCTCATTCTTGCCTGAGTTGCGTGCAATCTCAGCGAGCTCTTTCATATTCATTTTTTTTTGTCCCTAACTTTTGCCTGGATCGCCCTTTCGGGTTTTCGATCCACCGGGAAGCGCATTTTTGCCTAGGTCGCCCTTTCGGGTTTTCGACCTACCACGCTGTTCTTTTCTTTCTAGACAAAGTATTTCTTGACTATATCGGCATTAACAGGATTTGGGAGTTCAACACCATCCATGTGTGTAAGAATCAAAGCACCACCAGAGAAAGCCTTCTTGACAACATAATGACCTTCATAGTTAGGTGTCCACTTGCCCCTTGGGTCGGGTTGCTGACTTATCCTTCTTTTCAATACAAGTTCGCCTTCCTTGAATTCTCGCGGTCGGACTTTCTTGTCAAAAGCATTCTTCATTCGCACTTGGTACAACTGTCCATGAGCCATAGCATTCATACGTTTCTCTTCAATCAGATTCAATTGATCATACCGACTTTGACACCATTCAGCCTCAGTTAACTTTGCCTCCATTATTACTCGAAGAGACGGAATCTCCACTTCCAGAGGGAGAACTGCTTCCATACCATATACCAGAGAGAAAGGAGTTGCCCCGGTTGAACTGCGTACTGTAGTACGGTAACCATGCAAGGCAAAAGGTAGCATTTCATGCCAGTCTTTGTAAGTAGTGACCATCTTCTGAACAATCTTCTTGATGTTCTTATTAGCGGCCTCAACTGCACCATTCATCTGAGGTCTATAAGGAGAAGAGTTGTGATGTTCAATTTTGAATTCTTCACATAAAGCTTGCATCATGCTATTGTTCAGATTGGAACCATTGTCAGTGATGATTTTGTTGGGAACACCATATCGACAGATGATGTTATTCTTGATAAACTTGACAACCACTTGTTTGGTCACATTTGCATAGGAAGCAGCTTCGACCCACTTGGTGAAATAGTCAATTGCCACTAAGATGAAACGATGTCCATTGGAAGCTTTTGGTTCAATTCTTCCGATCATGTCAATGCCCCACATAGAGAAAGGCCATGGGGAAGATATAACATTGAGAGCATGTGGAGACACATGAATCTTGTCAGCATAAATTTGACACTTGTGGCATCTCTTAGCATGTTTGTTGCAGTCACGCTCCATAGTTATCCAGTAATAGCCGGCTCTTAACAGCTTTCTTGACATGGTGTGACCCGAAGCGTGGGTCCCAAAAGTACCGTCATGTACATCATGCATCAATTTCTCAGCTTCTTGTTTGTCAACACATCTTAACAAGACCATGTCATAGTTCCTCTTGTATAGGATTTCTCCGTCCAGAAGGAATCTGCTAGCCCATCGTCTCAAAGTCTTCTTATCCCTGTTGGAAGCACCAGGTGGATATTCATGATTCTGTAAGAATTGTTTGATGTTGTAATACCAAGACTTTTTGTCATTCACAACCTCATCAGCTTGATCTGGCATATTTTCAATAGTAAACACATGAGCGGGCCTATCAAGACGCTGCACTTTGATTACGGGCACATCATTCCAGTGATTGACACGAAACATGGAAGACAAAGTAGCAAGAGCGTCAGCCATCTGATTTTCATCCCGAGGGATATGGTGCAACTCAACCTTGGTAAAGTATGTCAACAGACGTCTTGCATAGTCACGGTATGGGATCAGCTTCTCATGATGAGTCTCCCATTCACCCTTTATCTGATTAATAACAAGTGCAGAATCTCCATAGATGTCAAGGTGCTTAATCCTCAGATCGAGGGCTTCTTCAATGCCCAAGATGCATGCTTCGTATTCAGCTATGTTGTTTGTGCATTCAAAAGTTATTCGAGCGGTGAAGGGAATGTGGTGCCCCTGTGGAGTTACAATGATGGCCCCAATTCCTTTACCGTAAGCATTAACAACACCATCAAACACCAATCCCCACTTGCTATTGGGATCCGGCCCTTCATTGATCAGTGGTTCTTCACAGTCTTTCGCTTTCAAATACATAATCTCTTCATCAGGGAAATCAAACTTAATTGGCTGGTAATCATCAAGAGGCTGGCAAGCAAGATGCTCAGCAAGGATACTTCCTTTGATTGCTTTCTGAGCTTTGTACACAATGTCATATTCAGACAACAACATTTGCCAACGTGCGATCTTTCCAGTAACAGCAGGCTTTTCAAAGATGTACTTGATTGGATCCATTCGGGGTATCAACCAAGTTGTATGATTCACCATATAATGACGCAGGCGTTTGGCAGCCCAAGCTAAAGCACAACAAGTCTTTTCAAGCATTGTATACCGAGTCTCACAGTCGGTGAACTTCTTGCTCAGATAGTAGATGGCATGCTCTTTCTTACCAGTCTCATCTTGCTGACCGAGAACACAGCCCACTGAATCATCTAACACTGACAGATACATAATCAAAGGCCTTCCTTCCACTGGTGGGACAAGGATAGGTGGCTCTAACAGGTATTCTTTAATGCTATCAAAAGCTTCCTGACATTCATCATTCCATACAACAGGCTGGTTCTTTCTGAGCAATTTGAAAATTGGTCCACAAGTAGTGGTCATGTGAGATATGAATCTTGAAATATAGTTCAGACGTCCGAGGAAACCTCTGACTTGTTTCTCGGTGTGAGGGGCCGGCATCTCTCTGATGGCTCGGACTTTGTCGGGATCAACTTCAATGCCTCTTTGACTGACAATGAAGCCTAGCAACTTTCCAGATCGTACACCGAATGTGCACTTGTTAGGATTCAACCGCAGCTTGTACTTTCTCAGTCTTTCAAACATCTTTTTCAAATACACAACATGCTGCTCTTCATCACTTGACTTCACAATCATATCATCAACATATACTTCAATCTCTTTGTGAATCATATCATGAAACAGAGTGGTCATACCCCTTTGATAGGTAGCACCAGCATTTATCAAGCCAAACGGCATCACTTTATAACAGAACGTTCCCCACGGAGTGATGAAGGACGTCTTTTCTCTATCTTCAGGAGACATTCGTATCTGATTATAACCAGAGAAACCATCCATGAAAGAGAACACTTTGGATTGAGCAGTACTGTCAACAAGCACATCAATATGAGGCAATGGGAAGTTATCTTTTGGACTGGCTTTATTCAGATCTCTGTAATCAACACACATTCGAACTTTCCCATCTTTCTTTGGTACCAGTACAATGTTGGCAATCCACTCAGGGTATTCAGCCGTCATAAGGAAACCCGCATCAATTTGCTTTTGTACTTCAGCCTTGATCTTAAGAGCCATGTCTGGACGAGACCTTCTCAATTTCTGTTTGACAGGAGGACATTCAGGTCTTGTCGGTATCCGATGTTCCACGATCTTGGGATCTAGACCCGGCATATCTTCATAGGACCATGCAAAGACATCTGGATAATCATGGAGGAGCTGAATAATCTTCTTTTTCACTTCTGGCTCAAGTGCAGCACCAATCTTGATCTCTCGCTTGTTCTCTTCAGTACCCAGGTTGATAAGCTCAATCTCTTCCTGATGAGGCTGAATGGCTCTTCTTTCTTGCTCAAGCAGTCGAGTGATCTCATACGGTATTTCTTCATCATCATCATCCTCATCTTCAGCTTCATATACAGGGAATTCAAAATTTGGAGGAACCATAGGGTCACTGTGTTCAACGGGTTTATTGTGGTTCAATCTGCATAATATGATTGGGATGATTTTAGAAAAATGTGTTTTTTTTTTCATGCAGATTTTTGAAATTAATAAGAAAATACAGATGTTTTGGTTTTTTCTGGCATTACCATTATTTCCAAGAAAAAGGAACTAAAAAGTAAAAACAAAGAGTCGTGAGAAAGACGACAACTTTTATTGATAACGGCAATGCCGAAACAAACATGCCCTTACAATGATATCACTTTCGCCTTGGGCAGAGCGAAAGGATTGTTATTTTGAAAACAAGAAAACATGAGCAACAAAACACATTACATGGAAGCATGCATGACCAAAGGAACATCAATGGCTTCCCAATTTCTCACAGTGCCTCCTGGTATAACAAAGGTAGGCACGTAACCAC
Organism: Medicago sativa; assembly: GCF_051527215.1. Taxonomy (NCBI): domain Eukaryota; kingdom Viridiplantae; phylum Streptophyta; class Magnoliopsida; order Fabales; family Fabaceae; genus Medicago; species Medicago sativa. The sequence continues at coordinate 26,569,862 of NC_140756.1, read as the reverse complement.
CTCCAGCAGCATCTTCAGTAATAGCATTGATGTACCCAGCACTGTAGAAAGTTCCCTTTGAAACAGCAGATGTCGGGGAGAATCCAAGGCCTTCTTTACGCTTGTTTTCCAGAATCTGAATCACTTTGCCCCAGCCAGCAGCTTGCCCTGCTTGAACAGCCTTCTGGGCGTCTTTCAGTGAAGCCATGCTAGCACCAGCCCTCCGGGGCTCTGCACCCTCAACAGTCAAGCCTTGAAACGACGTCCCTTCAGCGGACCCTGCTTCAACACAAGAGAACGATGATACCTGGCTAACTAGATATGCCTCCTCACCATACACAGTGACAACCTTGCCATTCCTCATGAACTTGAGCTTCTGATGCAAAGTAGAAGTGACTGCTCCAGCGTCATGAATCCACGGTCTTCCGAGGAGACAGCTGTACAAAGCATTGATGTCCATGACTTGGAAAGTGATTTGGAATGTCTCCAGACCAATGGTAATTGGCAAGTCTACTTCCCCAAGAACATCTTTGCGAGATCCGTCGAAAGCCTTAACCAAGTAGCTGCTTCCCCTCAAAGAGATTCCGTGATGGCTCAACTGCCTCAGTGTGGATTCAGGCATTACATTCAGAGACGATCCAGTGTCCACCAACACATTGGATATCATGTCAAATCTACAATGTACTGAGATATGCAGAGCCAAGTTGTGGTGTTTCCCTGCTTCGGGGAGTTCATCGTCACCAAACCCCAAGTTGTTGCAAGCAGTAATGTTACCCACTATTCTATCAAACTGATCCACAGAGACTTCATGATCAACATATGCCTGTTCTAGCACTTTCATTAACACTTTCCTATGAGCTTCTGAGCTCAAGAGCAGAGACAAGATGGATATCTTTGACGGAGTTTGCAGCAACTGGTCTACAATCTTATAATCGCTCTTTTTAATAAGCCTCAAAATCTCGTCCAGATTAGACTCTTCAATGGGCTGGCCCGAGGGGCTGGCATTCTCTTCCTCAAGGTTAGCCATGTTTCTTCTCTTGTACCATCTTGTCTGCTAAACTCTATCTGGTTGGTAAACCTTGCGAACACGAGCCACTTTTCAGACTGCGGCAGAAGAACCAGGAGACAATGAGCACGGGAAGCCATTTGTGACCGATAAATGATGCATATGATGCATGATATGCAAATGCAAAAAGACTCTTTTTTTTCCAAAAGACTTGTCAAAGTGGTTGTGAACATCACGGAGAAACACGGTTTTATTTGAAGATCTTGAGCAAAACTAGAAGTTTAGTTGAGATGGTATCACTTGGTGTTCACATCCGTGATGTTCAAAAGATGACTCGTCTAAGTCCTCCGATAAATGCATGGAAAAAAGTTTATGCATGTATGCATGATTATGTTCAAGTACGGAGAAAACATGGTGGGTTGAAGTTCAAAGTCGAGGAGTCACGGGTGGACACGGTGTCCGGTGAATCTAGGGCTTTAGGATAATAGTAACCGGGTTCTAAAAAGGTTCCCAAGTTGCAACCTCTCCGACGTATATCACGGTGTCACGAGACAACACTCGCTCCGTGATTATACGTGGAAGGTCTAACTTGAGTGTAGTATCGCGTGACGACTAAAACTCGAGGCAACACTCGGTTTAGCCTCCGCACTACATCCTAGAAAATGGCCATGGATGGGTTCGGTTATCTACGGTTCATAGCGTCATAGAACAATTAGAAGTAAAGTGCCTAAACGCGACAACACACGCCGACAACATCACCCCCAAAATGCCTCAGCTATGTGGGATTGATCGCATAATCCAAAACACGAGGCAACCCCCAGAATGAATTGTCGATTATATCCCTCCTAAATCCTAAGTTCACTCAGTCCGGGTGCAGGACTTTTGATATTCTCACCCCACACGTTTGCAAGAATTTAAACATTTATTCACATAGGAAAGCAAGTAAAAGAAGCAAGTAAAAATACAAGCGCAAGCGTGGAAATAAAGACTAGGCGTAACTCTCGAATCTCCCCAGTGAAGTCGCCAGCTGTTGTATCTTGGTTTTCGGGTGTCAAACATTGATTACGTTTGAACCTTTTAAACCGGTGATATCTTATTTTTTCTTGGGAAGGGAAAAAGTAAGCAAAACCCTTGAGAATCGAGGTCCGGGAGTTGTTTTCGCTACGGGAAGGTGTTAGGCACCCATAACGACTATAGTAACCTATAGGAACCGTCTTTAACTTCTACGCGCGCGCTTTATTTTTAAATGCTATTTTGAAATTGTTTATTAAACCTAAGAATGTTCTAAGTGGAGAATTGGAGGGAGAAGAATGTGTTTGAATTTTTATTTTAGTTGAATTGAAGGAATTTTGTTCCTTGCCTACGTACCCGTTTAAGGGATCAAATCCACCGTAGTTCTCTTTCAAAAATGTTTTTGTTTTTGTTGGTTGATTTTAAGTTTGAAGATTGGAGTTTGAAGAATAGAAAGAGGCCTCAAGGGCATGAGATTGGAAAATTGTGAGGTTGAATTAGTCATTTGCAAAAACAAGTCAAAATATGATTATTTTCATTGGATTTTTGATTAAGAAAATAAAGGGAAAATTCAATGGGATGTTGGATCCCAAGGTTTATTTGGAAAAGATTTGAGTGAAGTTGTTCACATTTGTTTGGAAAATTGGTTTTTTTCTAAGTATAAGTCCTAGGCATTCATCTAAACATACAATCCTAAACATACATCTAAACATGCATATTCTAGCTATAGTAGTGTGTGTGCATGTGTCGGTGCTTGTGTCGGTGTACATCTTTAGAGTCCATAGTCCTTTACATCATACCCTGGATACATTCTACGGCCTCTTTGCCAAGAAAATTAAAAGCATGAAAGTAAAATATTACAAAATTCCTAAATGTTTACATTCTAACTTTGGTACAAATTAAATTGCAAGAAGAATAGAGATGAAGATGGGATGAAATGGAGATGCTTATGAAATGATGAAACATGAAATGAAGGGAGTTAGTAGCACATGACAATATCAAAGGAAATAAAGCAAGAGAAACACTAGAACATAAAGGATGGAAAATGAGTGCAAACATGGTTAAAATTTATTCATAGAATGCAAGAACCATATGACCTATAATTCTCCCATTCCAATGCATTTTTAAAGGTTTAGAATCAAGTCTTGGAATGGGAATTAAGGCAACATGATTTACTTGGCATCTTAAAACGAATTTCAAGCATATTTACCTTATTTATTTACACAAGTAACTTGTAAACTAAGTAACCTAACAAGATTCATACTCATGTATTAATATCAACACAAACAGTAGCTAAAACTCTCTCAAAATCATATAACATGTATCACAAACAATTATCAAGAATTTGAAATAGAATTGGGCAAAATTTTCATGAATTTTCACAAGAAATCAAGGAAATAAAGCAAGAAAATGCAATAATATTTTTCATCAAGATTTTCAGCAAACAAAATGCATAAAAACATCACAAAAAATTAACAAGGACATATACAAAAATTTATAGAATTTTTCAAGTAATTTTGATCATGAACAGAGGTGTAAAAAGCAAGAATCAGTGATAGAATAGCAAAAAGGAACTCTAAAACGAAGGCAGTAAACAAACCAGGCCCAAGCCCAAACCCAAGGTGGATCTTGGACTATCCAAGAGCCTCAGAGGCGTTGGATAGATCCAACTCCTTCAAACCCTAAATCTGACGGCTAGGAATGTGAGGCACACAATACACAGGTTCAAGTACACAGAAACTATCGATCTGAAGCGTACACGTAATCATCAAGCAAAACAAACGGTCAAGATCAAGGACAAATTGAACCAAGGGCGAACCAGACTGGTTCAGGTGAACCGGTCTGGTTCACCTCCTCTATATAACCTAGGAGGCCGGTCCAGGCCTCATTCGTTCCATTCATTCCTCTCTCTAACTCTCAGACTCTCTCTTCTCTCTCTAATCCCTCCACCGTCTTCTCCGGCGGAAACAGCCACCGCCGGTGACGATGAGACCCTAAACTCAACAAACCTTAACGATCTAAGACTTTCTACCGTTCGTTTTTCAGTCTAGACATGAATCAAGCATCAGAAATTGCAAAGGAAATTTAGATCTACGCAGATCGAAGCTCAAACTTTACGGTCTTCAGATTTTTTCAAATCTCTTCGCACTTTTTTTGAAACGAGGCTTTAATCTACATTATTTTCTCTGCTGGTGATGAATTTTAACTTGATTTTGTAAAACGAACGGTGAATCTTTGCAGATCTGTCTTTTAGGGTTTCGTTCCGAAGCTTTTGAAACTCTTTTTGAATATACCGAAATGAAACCCTAAACTGAAGTATCTTTCTTACTTATGATGATTATAGGCCTCGTTTCAAGAAATAAACGGTGAATCTTTGAAGATTCACATCTTTAGGGTTTCGTTTCGAAGTTCTTCGAATCTTTTTCGAAGTTCTTCTTCAACTCACCGTTTATTTCTGTTTGTTGAGCTTCGTTGAGCTTTTGCGATGAAAACGAAGAGGTTTTTCGAGGATTACCTGGTTTTTTTTGGAGATTCGAACAAAAGATCCTTGTTGAAGCTTCTGGTAAGTTCTGGAACCGAAAATAAATCGGTAGTCTTCTTCTTCCTCTTCACTGATTCACAATTGCTTCTGTCACTCTTCTTCTCGCCTCAAAATCCTTCGTGATCGCACTTTGTGCTTGAATTGCGAAGGTACGAACTCGATGATGAGGATTCTTGATGAATCTCTGAGAGTTCGTGTCAATTCCAATTGATTTGCACAATAATTTGCTGAATTAAGCTTCGTGTTGATGAAAATTGATGTGATTCTGATGAATTGTCTAGTTCTGGAAACGGTTAGGGTTTCTGTTATGAATGTTCTTGGAGTTTTTCTGGAAATTTTGGTGTTTGATCTGTTTTGATCAGAGAGATAATTGGAAACGTGTTTTTTTGTTGATTTTGGATGAGTTGGCGTGTTATGAATGGCATGGCAATGATTGGGGGCCTTTTATAGGCTGCCAAGTGTATTGCTGGACCAATTGGAATTAGACACCTGGATTTGGACCTATTTGGCTCGGCCTTGGACTATTTTTGGACTTTGGGACCTTTTCTGCAATTCTGAAAGATTGAGGGACTAACCTGCAAAATAGAAAACTAAAGGGACAAAACTGAAAAATGGAAAAGAGGACTTAATTGCAATTAAAAAGACTTAAAAAGAAAAATTGAAATAAAAAGGACCATTATGCAAAAAATGCGAAATTAAAGGCCTAAAAAAGAAGATTAAAAAGGGACTTGAGTAAAAATTTTGGACATTTTGGACTTAGAGAAAAAACTAAAAATAAAATTGGAATAAAAAATGGTAACTTGACTAAACGTAAAGTGAAACGTCTAAAATTTGACAAAACGGACTAAAACGAACCAATGGCTTAAATGAGGTACTTTAAAGTACCTCTCTGCCGAAATTTCGTGTGAAATGACCAAAATGCCCCTGGGGCTGAAAACGACTAAAAATGACTCAGATGCATTTGAAAAATGGATTTTTAACAGAAATTGAAGCAAAGACTCATACAAGCAAGATAAGAAGACTCAGAGACAAATTTTAGGATTTGAACAGAGTTTTGACACTTGAAAAGACTAAAATGCCCCTAGGGGCAAATCTGACTCAAAATGGCTTCAAACGCAATTTTTGAAATGGATTTTGACATAGAATGAAACAGAGACTTATTCAAACTACTTGAAAGGAGTTAAACAAATTTTGAAAGACTGAGAGAAATTTGACATAGGAAATGACTAAAATACCCTTGCATGTGAATTTTGCAAATAACATTGAAATAAAATCCAGAGAAAGATGCAATTGATCAGAGGCAGTTCAAATGACTTATAATGCAAGAAAAGAAAAATTGACTAGTATTTTTAGGTCCAAAATTAGGGTATAACAATCCTAAACATACATCTAAACATGCATATTCTAGCTATATATCTAAAGTGGTGTGTGTGCATGTGTCGGTGCTTGTGTCGGTGTACATTATTAGAGTCCATTGTCCTTATTACATCATGCCCTAGTTTACATTCTATGGTCTTGCAAGAAATTAAAATGACATGGAAGTAAAATACAAGAATTCCTAAGCTTTACATACTAAGCCTTGGCATGGAAATTAAAGTGCAAGAAATAAAAGGTGAATATGAGATGAGATGGGAATGTTTATGAAGTGCTTTATGGAACAAAACATGAAAGGTTAGTAGCACAATATAGAGAAATATCATGAAGATTATAAGCAATCAAAAGGTTCTAAACAAGCAACTAGAATTGACAAAGAAAAGATGCTAAATATACCCAAAAATTTACTACAAAATGATGGCAAATGTAGGTCCTATAATTTCTACATTATGGCCAATTTTATAGAGTATTCTTCCTTCAGCCATAACATGGAAATCAAATGGAAACAATAAGCCAAGAAATCATAGCAAGATTTTAGGTGTATTCACCACTTTATTTCTAACAAAAATCGAGTTACTTAAAGCACAAGATACCAAGAACTCACCACACAAATCAAGGTAATTGCATACATTTCAGAGGTAAAAGATTCAACATACTTGATATCAAGAGACATTGTCAAAATGAAGAACACATGAGCAATTTTTGGAGGTTTTTCACACAATTTGACCAAAAGAAAGATATTAAACTAACAAGAATATCAAGACACATCTCCATGTATTTTTCAGTTCAAATTTAACATGTAAAAATCCTCAATAACAACTAAAACTAACAAGAAAAACATTGATAAATTTTTAGAGATTTTATCATGAATTTTGAGGCAAACAGGGGGGTGTGGTAAGCATACTGGGGGGTTAGAACAGTAATACTGTAGAGATAAAAGAATAGAACAAAAACCAGTTGGGCTTAAGAAGAAGGTTGGGTTAACCCAACGGGTCATGGGTCGTGGGTTGATTGAACCGATTTAGAATGAAAGAAAGTTGCTCACGTGAACTCTCTTCTTCCTCTAATAGAAAAAGTGCAGCGCCATTCCCTTTCTACTTCTTCTCTGAAACTTATTTCTTAAAACTTATTTCAAGGCTCTTTTGACCGGAATCAAACAAAACATACATGAGGTGATTCGAAGTTAAACGAAATTCAAACGTAAAGCTTCGTCTTAAGTCAACAATGGCTCCGATCTGGATTTGGAAATTCATTTTCATGCAATTTGTTCAAAAACGAAGCAAGATTCATATGTCACCGGCATATTCAAAACGAACTCAGAGCAAAAGATTGAAGGGAAACAAACCTTGGGGTTAGATCAGAGACGAACAGGTTCTGCAACGGGAAGCTTCTTTTTGGATTCGGCCTTGTTCTTCTTTTGCTATATCCGCTTCTTTTCACACTCCCAATCTTCCTCTTTTGTAATTTCGATCCGTACCGTTGATACTGGATTCGGTTCAGCCGAGCTTGAATGATGATGATGAATTCGTTACTGTTTATGTGCGGATCGGAACTCGTTGTGGCGTTGTTGCGTTGCGGCGGTGTTGAAATGAATTTGGACGAATTTTGTATTATAGTTTGTGGGAAAACTGTGATGGATGATGATGATGATGATTATTGGAAGTTGGAGGTGATGATGAAGGTTTTGGTTATGGAGGATTTGTGGTGGTGATGGAGATTGAAGATAGTTGAAGATGATGATGGTTGTTGTTTATGGAGGTTGAAGTGATGAATGTGGTTGTTTATGGTGGTTATGGAGGTTAGTGGAGTTAGTTAGGGTGGAGGAGAAAGTTTGTTGTGGTGGTTTTGTGGTGGTTGGAGGTTGTTATGGTGGAGAGAGAAGGTTGTTAGGGTGGTGAAGGAAGTAGTCACGTGAGAGAAGAAAAGAGGGAGAAGAGAAATTGATTTTTTTTTTATGATTTTTTGTGTAAATGATTAGTTCCCTCATTTTGACCTTGACTTTGACTTATATAGGTGATGTGGTAAGCCTTGGACCAATTGGAATGGGACATGTGGCACTGAACTCTAACAAACTTTTGTGGACTAATAGCATTTGGACACGTGGCACTTGGACTTAACACACTTAAAAAGGATTAAAATGTAAATAACAAAAGTACGAGGACCAAAATAAAAATTAAAACTAAAATTGAATTGAAAAAGTAAATTGAAAATTAACGTAAAGCGAGACGATTAAAAACAACAAAGCAGATTAAAATGAATCAGAAATATTATGTGAAATGACCAAAACGCCCCTAGGGACTAAAATGACTCGAAACGACTCAAATGCAATTTTAAAATGATTTTTTAACAAGGGATTAAAGCAAGAGTTCATACAAGTGAATTAAAAGACTCAGAGACAATTTTTAGAATTTAAACAGGGTTTTAACACATGAAAAGACTAAAATGCCCCTAGGGGCAAAACTGACTCAAAATGACTTCAAACGCAATTTTTGAAATGGATTTTGACATAAAATTGAAATGAAGACTTATTCAAACTATTTGAAAGGACTCAAACAAATTTTTAAAGATTGAAAGAGATTTTATCATGGGAAATGACTAAAATGCCCCTAGGGGCTAAACTGACTAGAAAATGACTCAACTGATATTTTTTGAAGTGAATTTTGACATGAGATTGAAACAAGGACTTATACAAACCAATTTAAAAGACTCAAACAATTTTCAAGGATTAAAATGAGTTGAATGCAGGAAATGACTAAAATACCCTTTCATGTAAATTTTGCAAATAATGTTGAAATAAAATGCAAAGAAAGATGCAATTGATCAGAGACAGTTCAAATGACTTATAATGCAAGAAAAGAAGAATTGAGCTAGTATTTTTAGGTCCAAAATTAGTTTATAACAGCTGCCCCTATTTAAGTTTCTTTGTCCGGAGAGTCAAGAGACGAGGTCTTTGCCTTGACGGGACGAAGATACTTAAATATTAACATTTGCACTGTTTTTGGACATAAAAATACGCTCTTAGATTTTCAAAACACGAATGCCATGCAACATTTTGATTATGAATGCAAGACAAGCAACTGGAGTCTAACAGAGCATGTCATATCACTGGGGATTTAGGTAGACATTGACAGGGTAGACAAACCAGGGGACAAAAGATAGGTACAAGCTGTTCTTTGGATCGAACCTGCCACTTGACCGAGAGATACAAACAAGAGATGGGTACAAGCTGTTCTTTGGATCGAACCTGCCACTTGACCAAGGAAATACAAACAAAAGATAGGTACAAGCTGTTCTTTGGATCGAACCTGCCACTTGACCAAGAAATACAAACAAGAGATGGGTACAAGCTGTTCTTTGGATCGAACTTGCCACTTGACCAAGAAATACAAACAAGAAATGGATACAAGCTGTTCTTTGGATCGAACTTGCCACTTGATTGAAAACATAGCCATATAGGCAGATACAAGCTGTTCTTTGGATCGAACTTGCCACTTGATCGGAGATATAGACAAAGGGTAGATACAAGCTGTTTTTTGGATCGAACCTGCCGCTTGATCAATACCACGACATGTAAGTAGGTGCAAACTGTTCTTTGGATCGAACTTGCCGTTTGACCGATAACAAAACATAAGCAAGGGTACAAACTGTTCTTTGGATCGAACTTGCCGTTTGACCGGAAATATAAGCAGGTACAAGCTGTTCTTTGGATCGAACTTGCCACTTGACCAATAACAAGACACAGATTGAAAGTAAGTTGATATTGATTTGATTTGAAAATAGGCATGACCATTTTTGTTGGCCCAAAAGCAAATTGAGAATGAATTGACATTGATTCGAATTGGATTGAAAGTTTGAGATTGAAAGAGAGATTGAGAATTGAGATTGATTAGAGACATAGACATAGACATTGGATTGGAGAGTTGAAATTGACAATGAGATCGAATTGAAAATTGAGATTGAATTGAATTTGACATTTGAAATTGGATTGAGGGTTGAAATTGAAATTGAGATTAGATTGAAAATTGAGATTGAATTGAATTTGACATTTGAAATTGGATTGAAGGTTGAAATTGAAATTGAGATTGGATTGAAAATTGAAATTGAATTGAATTTGACATTTGAAATTGGATTGAAGGTTGAAATTGAAATTGAGATAGGATTGAATTGAAATTGAGGTTTGAGAATTGAGATTGCATCGAATTTGAGAATTGAAATGATTTGAAATTGAGATTGGAGAGTTGAGATTGAGTTTGAATTTGACAGTTGAAATTGAACAGAATCGAAATTGAGATTAGATTGAAATTGGACTGAAAGGTTGAAATTGATTTTGACAGTTGAAAATGTGATTGGATTGAAATTGGAGATTGAGATTGAGTTTGAAATTGAAATTGAGTTGAATTGGAAATTGAATGTTGATTCAAATTGAAAGTGGAAATTGAACTGAATTGAAAGTGGGAACTGAGTTGGATTGAAAGTTGAAATTGGAGATGCAACATGTATGTATGGTATAACAAGATTATTGAATGTATGAGCACATAAAATGCATGATTATGCATGTATGAATGCTTGAAATGCATGATTGGTTTGTAATTTGACAAGAAAGTTTCACAGAGATAGACAAAACATTGGAAGATTGGGCACGTAGTGGCTCGTGCTGCAAGATATTCACAGGGGAAAACCTCTTTGGAGAGACCGTCGTTGAGAGACGTGTTAAAACCATGGCTGAGGGCAATAAAAACTTGTAGAGGAGGGAACCTTGGGAGATTCTTGGATACAGGTCGCCGTTGTTAGGCGTGTCAGTGCTGGGTAAACATTGGATGTTCGCATCTGTGGTCAATGCTTTTCAATATTTTATTTTTCATTTTTCAATCCCTTTTTTTGCCTGAACCGCCCTTTCGGGTTTTCGATTCACCGGGGAATAATATTCTTTTCATTGCCCCATTTTTGCCTGATTTGCCTTCACAGGTTGTCAATCAGCGGGGTGCTCATTTTTGCCTAAGCCGCCCTTTCGGGTTTTCAACTTAGCGAGCTTTTCATTTGCATTTTTTTTCAATTTTTTTCATTTTCATTCTGTTTTTTCATTCTTGCCATTGACCACAGATCATCCTGGGGAGTAACCTGCTTGTAACATGTATTGAAATAGACATTGACATTCATTTGTTCATGCATGTTTCATTGAAATGTACCCTATTGCTCAGGTTTGTTTTCGAAATAGACAGGAAAAGAGTTTTCAATTTTCAAAAATGTTTGTTTCAGACATTGACATTATCAATATAGAAAGAAAATGTTTTGTACATAGTATTGAAAGTAGAAAGAAAAATAGAGTTTCAAACAATAGCACAGGTTCAAATTGATGTAGAAGAGTGAAAGTCAGCCAAAGGCATGACTTCACGGATTTACAAAGCTTGGAAAATGGTAATTTTATTGGTTGGTGATACATTGAACACGATGACCACTACATTTCATAGAATTTTGAATTCACAAGTACAGAAGCTTCTGATGAAGATGATCATTGACAGTTGCAGATGCCCCAAGGAGTGATGGTGATTTGCCGGATATGGTTACTTGTCTTTTATTGTCAACCTCATTTTTGCATGAACCGCCCTTTCGGGTTTTCGGCTCATCGAGGCGCTCATTCTTGCCTGAGTTGCGTACAATCTCAGCGAGCTTTTTCATATTCATTTTTTTGTGTCCCTAACTTTTGCCTGGATCGCCCTTTCGGGTTTTCGATCCACCTGGAAGCGCATTTTTGCCTAGGCCGCCCTTTCGGGTTTTCGACCTACCACGCTGTTCTTTTCTTTCTAGACAAAGTATTTCTTGACTACATCGGCATTAACAGGGTTTGGGAGTTCAACACCATCCATGTGTGTAAGAATCAAAGCACCACCAGAGAAAGCCTTCTTGACGACGTAAGGACCTTCATAGTTAGGTGTCCACTTGCCCCTTGGGTCGGGTTGCTGGCTTATCCTCCTTTTCAATAAAAGTTCGCCTTCCTTGAATTCTCGAGGTCGGACTTTCTTGTCAAAAGCATTCTTCATTCGCACTTGATACAACTGTCCATGAGTCATAGCATCCATACGTTTCTCTTCAATCAGATTCAATTGATCGTACCGACTTTGACACCATTCAGCGTCAGTTAACTTTGCTTCCATGATCACTCGAAGAGATGGAATCTCCACTTCCAGAGGGAGAACTGCTTCCATACCATATACCAAAGAGAAAGGAGTTGCCCCGGTTGAACTGCGCACCGTAGTACGGTAACCATGCAAGGCAAAAGGTAGCATTTCATGCCAGTCTTTGTAAGTAGTGACCATCTTCTGAACAATTTTCTTGATGTTCTTGTTAGCAGCCTCAACTGCACCATTCATCTGAGGTCTATAAGGAGAAGAGTTGTGATGTTCAATTTTGAATTCTTCACATAAAGCTTGCATCATGCTATTGTTCAAATTGGAACCATTGTCAGTGATGATCTTGTTGGGAACACCATATCGATAGATGATGTTATTCTTGATAAACTTCACTACCACTTGCTTGGTCACATTTGCATAGGAGGCAGGCTCAACCCACTTGGTGAAGTAGTCAATTGCCACTAGAATGAAACGATGTCCGTTGGAAGCCTTCGGTTCAATTTTTCCGATCATGTCAATGCCCCACATAGAGAAAGGCCATGGGGAAGAGATAACATTGAGGGCATGTGGAGGCACATGAATCTTGTCAGCATAAATTTGACACTTGTGACATCTCTTAGCATGTTTGTGGCAGTCACGCTCCATAGTTATCCAGTAATAGCCGGCCCTTAACAGTTTTCTTGACATGGTGTGACCCGAAGCATGGGTCCCAAAAGTACCATCATGTACGTCATGCATCAATTTCTCGGCTTCTAATTTATCAACACATCTCAACAAGACCATGTCATAGTTCCTCTTGTATAGGATTTCCCCGTCCAGAAGGAATTTACTAGCCCATCGTCTTAAAGTCTTTTTATCCCTGTTGGAAGCACCAGGTGGATATTCATGATTCTGCAAGAATTGTTTGATGTTGTAATACCAAGGCTTTTTACCATTCACATCTTCATCAACTTGATCTGGCATATTTTCAATAGTAAACACATGAGCGGGTCTATCAAGACGCTGTACTTTGATTACAGACACGTCATTCCAATGGTTCACACGAAACATGGAGGACAAAGTAGCGAGAGCATCAGCCATCTGATTTTCATCCCGAGGGATGTGGTGCAGCTCGACCTTGGTAAAGTATGTCAACAGACGTCTTGCATAGTCACGGTATGGGATCAGCTTCTCATGATGAGTCTCCCATTCACCCCTTATCTGATTAATAACAAGTGCAGAATCTCCATAGATATCAAGGTGCTTAATTCTCAGATCAAGGGCTTCTTCAATGCCCAAGATACATGCTTCATATTCAGCTATATTGTTTGTGCATTCAAAAGTTATCCGAACGGTGAAAGGAATGTGGTGCCCCTGTGGAGTTACAATGATGGCCCCAATTCCTTTACCATAAGCATTAACAACACCATCAAATACTAGTCCCCATTTGCTGTTGGGATCTGGTCCTTCATTGATCAGTGGCTCTTCACAGTCTTTTGCTTTCAGATACATAATCTCTTCATCAGGGAAATCAAATTTAATTGGCTGGTAATCATCAAGAGGTTGACAAGCAAGATGCTCAGCAAGGATGCTTCCCTTGATTGCTTTCTGAGCTTTGTACACAATATCATATTCAGACAACAACATTTGCCAACGTGCAATCTTTCCAGTAACAGCAGGCTTCTCAAAGATGTACTTGATTGGATCCATTCGGGATATCAACCAAGTTGTGTGATTCACCATATAATGACGCAGACGTTTGGCAGCCCAGGCTAAAGCACAACAAGTCTTTTCAAGCATTGTATACCTAGTCTCACAGTCGGTGAACTTCTTGCTCAGATAGTAGATAGCATGTTCTTTCTTCCCGGTTTCGTCTTGCTGACCGAGAACACAACCCACAGAATCATCTAACACTGACAGATACATAATCAAAGGCCTTCCTTCCACTGGTGGGACAAGGATAGGTGGCTCTAACAGGTATTCTTTAATGCTATCAAAAGCTTCCTGACATTCATCATTCCATACAACAGGCTGATTGTTTCTGAGCAATTTGAAAATTGGTCCACAAGTAGTGGTTGTTTTATCTTGGTTTTCGGGTGTCAAACATTGATTACATTTGAACCTTTTTAACCGGTGATATCTTATTTTTTCTTGGGAAGGGAAAAAGTAAGCAAAACCCTTGAGAATCGAGGTCCGGGAGTTGTTTTCGCTACGGGAAGGTGTTAGGCACCCATAACGACTATAGTACCCTATAGGAGCCGTCTTTAATTTCTACGTGCGCGCTTTATTTTTAAATGCTATTTTGAAAGTGTTCATTAAACCTAAGAATATTCTAAGTGAAGAATTGGAGGGAGAAGAATGTTTTTGGATTTTTATTTTAGTTGAATTGAAGGAATTTTGTTCCTTGCCTACGTACCCGTTTAAGGGATCAAATCCACCGTAGTTCTCTTCCAAAAAATGTTTTTGTTTTTTTGTTGGTTGATTTTAAGTTTGAAAATGGAATTTTTAAGAATAAGAGAGAGGCCTCAAGGGCATAAGGTTGTGAAATTGTGAGGTTGAATTAGTCATTTGCAAAATGTGGTCTAAGTGTGGTTAAAATTCTTTGAGATTTTGATTAAGAAAATGAAAAGGAAAATTACAATGGGATTTTGATCCCAAGGTTTATTTAGAAAATGGTTTGAGTGATGTTGTTCACATTTTTTTGGAAAATTGATTTTTCTAAGTATAAAGCCTAAACATTCATCTAAACATACAATCCTAAACATACATCTAAACATGCATATTCTAACCATATACCTAAAGTGATGTGTGTGCGTGTGTCGGTGCTTGTGTCGGTGTACATCATTAGAGTCCATTGTCCTTATTACATCATTGGCCTAGATACATTCTATGGTCTTGCAAGAATTAAAAATTGCATGAAAGTAAAGTACAAAAAATCCTAAGTGTTTACATTCTAAGTATTGGTATGAGAATTAAAGTGTAAGAAAATAAAGTGCAAGAAATACGAGATGAAAATATGCTCATGGAACGTATGAAACATGAAATAAAAGGGGTTAGTAGCACCAAATATAATGAAGTAACAATAAGGCAAGAAGATACTAAACAAAGGGCAAAAACACAAAGATAAAGTGTTAAAGCATATTAGAAATTAATCACAATACTTCAAGATGCACATGACCCATAATTTCCACATTATGACAATTTTAAAGTGAATTTTAATGCAGCAAAAGTGTGGGAATTAGAGGTTCATGCTCAAATTGCAAGATTGTGATTCATTTCTAGATGTATTTAACACTTTATTTTTCTCAAACAAACATTAATTTGCCTTGTAAAACAAGTAACTAATCACACATATTCACACTCAGCAAGGAACTCATCCCAAACAGTGACAAATCCATCACCTAATTCACACATCACAAATCTCAAGCATGTATCAAAGATTGGAATCAAAATTAATACACATTTTCACAAGTTTTTTGTCATAAAACTCAAGAAATAAAGCAAAACACAACACATTATTTTTTTATCCATTTTTCAGTACAAAAATATCATACAAAGGTTGCAAAAACAATAAGAAACGCTCACAAATTTTTATAAAATTTTCTAAAGAATTTTAGGCATGGTGAGGGTGCATATAGCAATTTTTACAGCAAGAAACGCAGAAACAGGGGGTGCGCGTATCAAAATGTCACACAGGCCATGGCAGTTGGGCCTTGGGGAGCAGGCTGGGTCGGTCTGGGTTGTGAGAACGGGTTGAACCGGTTCGGTTACTAGGCTATAAAAGAGCCTGAACCGGTTCATTCACTCATTCCATCCATTCCCTTCTCTCTCTAAACAAGTCTCTCTCTCTCTAGTTGCAGACCACGCCGGAAGTGGAAACGGAGAAGATGACTGGAGCCGCTCCGACGCGGTGGTCGGCCGGAGAGCCGCCGCGTCGGAGCCTTTTTTTTATTTTTTTTTGAAAGTTTTACATCAAAACGCTCCTCTTCTCCTCCTCTTTCCAAATATTTGGTCAGGACTTCCAAAAACTAAACGCAGCAGTCTAGATCTACGGCATACAAATCGGATTCAAACCGTTTTTTCCCACCTTTGACCGTCTCCAAAAGGAATGGAACACACTATAAACACATTCACGTCGGAGATTAAGGAAGCAGAACGTTACCTACTTTAAATCGGAGGACGGCGCTACGTGGACGGCGGAAAGCTTCAAGAATTCGATGCTCCTCCCTTGTATCTCGCGAAACCGTTCCTTCCTTTTACTGCTGCTTCGGTTCGGCTTCGCTTTTCTTGATCCTGCTCGTTTCTTGCTGTACCGTACTTCAATTCAAGGTCTGTGTTGGCGCTGCCATGAAATGAGTTCAGATCGGTGTGGATTGAAGGTTGGTTACAGTTCTGGAGATTGACTTGGATTCGTGAGGATGAAGATGAATTTGACAGTGAATGGTGTTCATGAATTGGTTGAAGACTTCTGGAATTTTTTTAGTTGTTGTTAATGATGAACATGACGATGGTTAAAGGAAGAAGGATGTGGTAGTTGCGGCGGTTTAGAGGTGGTTAGGGTGGTCGGAGTTTGTTGGACGGTGGTGATTGAGGTGGTGAAATTCAGTTACAGGGGACGAGAGGAGAGAGAAATTCTTCTCTGATTTTTTGTGATATTTTTGTGATATTTTTGGAAAATGTGGTAATGATTGATTCTGTCCACTTTGACCCTCTTTGACCAGCTTTATAGGCTGATGAAGTAATGCCTGGACCAATAGAATGATGCCACGTGGCACCTGGACAAATGAAAAAAAGACATGTGGACTTGGACTCATAACAAACTTTCTGGACAAATAAGACACTGACACGTGTACTGGACTAATGACTTGGACAATAATGGACTAAAATGCAATTTTTAGGAATTTTAGGACTTAAAAATAAAAATAAAATGAATTAAAATTGGTAACCGGAAAATAACGTAAAGTAAAACGATTAAAACTGACAAAACGGACTAAAACGAACCAATGGCTTAAATGAGGCACTTTAAAGTAACCTCTCTCTGACGAAATTTCGTGTGAAATGACCAAAATGCCCCTGGGGCTAAAACGACTAAAAATGACTCAGATGCAAATTTTAAAATGAATTTTTAACAGGAAATTAAAGCAAGAATTTATTTAAACCAATTTGAAAGACTCAGAGACAATTTTTAGAATTTAAACAAGGCTTTAACACATGAAAAGACTAAAATGCCCTTAGGGGCAAAACTGACTCAAAATGACTTCAAACGCGATTTTTAAAATGGATTTTGACATGGAATTGAAATAGAAACTTATCCAGACTATTTGAAAGGACTCAAACAATTTTTCAAAGATTGAAAGAAATTTTAACATAGGAAATGACTAAAATGCCCCTAGGGGCTAAACTGACTAGAAAATGACTCAACTGATATTTTTTGAAATGAATTTTGACATGAGATTGAAACAAGGACTTATACAAACCAATTTAAAAGACTCAAACAATTTTCAAGGATTAAAATGAGTTGAATGCAAGAAATGACTAAAATACCCTTTCATGTAAATTTTGCAAATAATGTTGAAATAAAAATGCAAAGAAATATGCAATTGATCAGAGACAGTTCAAATGACTTATAATGCAAGAAAAGAAGAAATGAATAAGTATTTTTAGGTCCAAAATTAGGGTATAACAGTGGTCATGTGAGATATAAATCTTGAAATGTAATTCAGACGTCCGAGGAAACCTCTGACTTGCTTCTCAGTTTGAGGGGCCGGCATCTCTCTGATGGCTCGGACTTTGTCAGGGTCAACTTCAATGCCTCTTTGACTGACAATGAAGCCTAGCAACTTTCCAGATCTTACACCGAATGTGCACTTGTTAGGATTCAACCGCAGCTTGTACTTTCTCAGTCTTTCAAACATCTTTTTCAAATACACAACATGCTGCTCTTCATCACTTGACTTCACAATCATATCATCAACATATACTTCAATCTCTTTGTGAATCATATCATGAAACAGAGTGGTCATACCCCTTTGATAGGTAGCACCAGCATTTATCAAGCCAAACGGCATCACTTTATAACAGAACGTTCCCCACGGAGTGATGAAGGACGTCTTTTCTCTATCTTCAGGTGACATTCGTATCTGATTATAACCAGAGAAACCATCCATGAAAGAGAACACTTTGGATTGAGCAGTACTGTCAACAAGAACATCAATATGAGGCAATGTGAAGTTATCTTTTGGACTGGCTTTGTTCAGGTCTCTGTAATCAACACACATTCGAACTTTCCCATCTTTCTTTGGTACTGGTACGATGTTGGCGATCCACTCAGGATATTCAGCTGTCATGAGGAAACCCGCATCAATCTGCTTTTGTACTTCAGCCTTGATCTTAAGGGCCATGTCTGGACGAGACCTTCTCAATTTCTGTTTGACAGGAGGACATTCAGGTCTTGTCGGAATCCGGTGTTCCACAATCTTGGGGTCTAGACCCGGCATATCTTCATAAGACCATGCAAAGACATCTGGATAATCATGGAGGAGCTGAATAATCTTCCTTTTCACTTCTGGCTCTAGTGCAGCACCAATCTTGATCTCTCGCTTGTTTTCCTCAGTACCCAGGTTGATAAGCTCAATCTCTTCCTGGTGAGGCTGAATGACTCTTCTTTCTTGTTCGAGCAGTCGAGTGATCTCATACGGTATCTCTTCATCATCATCCTCATCTTCAGCTTCATATACAGGGAATTCAAAATTTGGAGGAACCATAGGGTCACTGTGTTCAACGGGTTTATTATGGTTCAATCTGCATAATATGATTGAGATGATTTTAGAAAAATGTTTTTTCATGCAGATTTTTAAAATTAATAAGAAAATACAGATGTTTTGGTTTTTTCTGGCATTACCATTATTTCCAAGAAAAAGGCACTAAAAAGTAAAAAACAAAGAGTCGCGGAAAAGACGACGACTTTTATTGATAACGGCAATGCCGAAACAAACATGCCCTTACAATGATATCACTTTCGCCTTGGGCAGAGCGAAAGGATTGTTATTTTGAAAACAAAGAAAAACATGAGCAACAAGACACATTACATGGAAGCATGCATGACTAAAGGAACATCAATGGCCTCCCAATTTCTCACAGTGCCTCCTGGTACAACAAATGTAGGCACATGGCTTCTTTCAGCAGCATCTTCAGCAATAGCATTGATAAACCCAGCACTGTAGAAAGTTCCTGTTGAAACACCAGAGGTTAGGGAGAATCCAAGGCCCTCTTTACGCTTGTTTTCCAAAATCTGAATCACTTTGCCCCAGCCAGCAGCTTTCCCTTCTTGAACAGCCTTCTGGGCGTCTTTCCATGAAGCCATGCTAGCACCAGCCCTCCGGGGTTCTGCACCTTCAACGGTCAAGCCTTGAAATGACGTCCCTTCAGCGGACCCTGCTTCAACACAAGAGAAAGATGACATTTGGCTAACCAGATATGCTTCTTCACCATGTACAGTGACAATCTTACCGTTCCTCATGAACTTGAGCTTTTGATGCAAAGTAGAAGTTACCGCCCCAGCGTCATGAATCCACGGTCTTCCGAGGAGACAGCTGTACGAAGCATTGATGTCCATGACTTGGAAAGTAATCTGAAATGTCTCCGGACCAATGGTAATTGGCAAGTCTACTTCCCCAAGAACATCTTTGCGAGATCCGTCAAAAGCTTTAACCAAGTAGCTGCTTCCCCTCAGAGAGATTCCATGATGGCTCAATTGTCTTAGTGTGGATTCAGGCATTACATTTAAAGATGATCCTGTGTCCACCAACACATTGGATATCATGTCAGACTTGCAGTGTACCGAGATATGCAGAGCCAAGTTGTGGTATTTCCCTGCTTCGGGGAGTTCATCATCACCAAACCCCAAGTTATTGCAAGCAGTGATGTTACCCACTATTCCGTCAAACTGATCCACAGAGACTTCATGATCAACATAAGCTTGCTCCAGTACCTTCATCAACACTTTCCTGTGAGCTTCTGAGCTCATGAGCAGAGATAGGATGGAAATCTTTGACGGAGTTTGCAGCAGCTGGTCAACAATCTTATAGTCACTCTTTTTAATGAGCCTCAGAATTTCATCCAGATTAGACTCGTCAATAGATTGGCCTGTCGGGCCGGGGCTCTTGTCAATAGGAGGAGCAACTGGTGGAGTTACTGTGGCAACAGGTGTAACCACCTTCTTTTGGAACAAGGGTGGACGGACTTTTCCGCTTCTCAGAGCTGTAATTTCTCCCGCAACATTATCAACTGTAGCTGGGGATACCAGAGGCACTTCCACTCCATTCTCAATCATGGTTGCATTGTACTTGTAAGGAATTGCTTTTGTAGAGGCATATGATACTGGACCAGGTAACCTGATCACTAAGGGCTCAACATTCCTTGTCTTAGATACACTTTCAGCGGGAGAATCATGAAATACTGGCACAATCACACATACAGCACTGGCAATCAAGTGCTTGTCATCCATCAGGCTCTATATATCATCTTGCACCACACAACAGCCCATAGGATTTTGAAGACATTCTGAACAGGCAGCATGATCGTGGTTAAACAAAGAAGCTTGACACAGTTTGACATGTAGCGGCACCAAGGGAGTAGCAGCATTGCGGACATCCAACATGGGATCCTCTCTAGAAATAGGAACCCTTTCAAAAGCCTCGATCATGTTAACTGCGGCGTGATTAGGAAGTGGATTGTCAAGAACATGAGGAACACTATTCTCAAAGGTCAACCTTCCCCTGTCTATCAGATCTTTCACAACATACTTCAAAGCATAACAACCTTCAACATGATGGCCTTGAGCGCCCTGATGGAATTCACATGTAAGATCTTGTCGAAACCTAGGAGGCAAAGGGTTAGGCGGAGGCCTGCCTGGTCTGGTAACACAATGTCCCTTAGCAAGTAAAGTTGGGAGCAAATCAGCGTACCGCATTGGTATTGGTGGGAAATAAGTCCTGGGCCGAGGACCCTGTTGTTGCTGCTGCTGTTGTTGAGCGGGAGGCTGGTGTTGTACTTGTTGAGCAATGGCATTAACGGGCACTGGTGGTTGACCCGGTGGCAAAGGATATTGCTGGTAGAATGGTGGGAAGAAAGGATGTTGAGAGTATTGCATGTATTGGTAGGGCAAAGGTAACTGAGCGGCATTAGCAGGTGTAAACTGATTACCAGATACCACCCCTACTTCGGATTCTTTCTTCTTATGGTGGCCATTACCATACTTCTTAGGTGCGCTAGTTGAGGATTCACCCTTCTCAAAGACAATAATACCTTCTCTGACAGCCTCCTCTAGACGAGTTCCCATAGTAACCATGTCGGAGAAGTTGTTTGGAGCAGAGACTATCATTCGTTCCTTATATTCCTTCTTCAGAGTCTTCAGAAATGTCTGTGTTAATTCTTCCTCATCAAGTCGAGGAGAAACACGGGTTCCGAGGTGCGGCACAGGATTGGTGGGAAACCGCTCAACGTAGGATGGTGACCAATGGAATAGCAGTGAACTGGGAGAATTTTAAGCAAGTAATGAAAGAAAAGTATCTTCCCTTGACCTTCAAGGTCAGGAAAGAACAAGAATTTCTCCACTTGAGGCAGGGTCAGATGTTGGTGACGGAGTTCACCAAGAAGTTCGAGGAATTATCTCATTACTCCACTCATAATGAGTATGCGGCTAATGAGATGTGGAAAGTTAATCAGTATAGGCATGCTTTGAGGGGAGATATCTACGCCGTGGTCATCCAACAAAGGTTGACAAATTTTGATGAGATGGTGCATAACAGTTTGGAAGCCGAAAGAGGTTTTGATAGGGCGGTTAGGGAAGGTTCTAGGCCAGGAGGAAGGAGCAGAGGTAACTTTGCCGACAGGTATCACGATAAGCTGAAGCCTAAGGGATCTCCAACTAGAGGAAAGTACACAGGACCACCTAGAACTTATCCAACTTGCAGGAATTGTGTAATATCCCGCCTGACAGCATCGGTATATTAACCGTTGATCATGTCAGATGAATTTAATTCATGGAAAGTAGGTTATTGGAAATATGTATGACAGGTCAGCACAATGCGGATAAAGTATCAGCGACGTTTAAAACACGTTTATGGCAAGGGCAAAATGGTAATTGCACGTCTAAAGGATATTTATTTGTGTTGGGCACAAAATATCTCATTTCTCCCTTGTGTTTCTCTCTCTAGGGTTGAGATAAAGTTTTGCTCTCCCTTCTCTCTAACCCATCGCCCTCTTCCTCTCTTTTCCTCCATTAATCCTTTGCAAATCTTCTTCCCTCAAGACAAGGCTTTAACTTATGTTTCTTTAAGATCATGGAGAAGGAAGCAAGTTGAGTTTTGATGAGTCTCTTTCCCTCTCATCTTCACGCCACCCTCTCTCTCTTTTCCTCTCCACAAATCTTTCATGGAACTTCATCCTCTCATGGTAAGCTTCCAAACTTGTTCCTTTATGATCATTTAAGCTTAAGGAAGTATGGATTATGTTTGATATCTTCTATTCTTCTTCTTGAAGAAGTGATTGGAGAACTAGGGTTTGGTATATGGTGAAGATGGATTCTAAATTGGTACAAGGTATAGTCTCCACAAGATCAAGGTAATAATATTAAGTTTGAATGGATTAATATCTTTACCCTTCCTCACCAAGAATTCCTTTTGATTCCAAGTTTTGAATATGTGTTTTGAGGGTAAAGTTGGAGTATGGTTTTGAGTTTGAAATGGTGTCTTGGTTTGCAAGAAAAGGGTGACAAGTTTGAATGGTATGAGCAAGGAAGCAAAGGGAGCACAACTAAGGTTTTGGGCATTGTTTTATCTTGGTTTTCGGGTGTCAAACATTGATTACGTTTGAACCTTTTCAACCGGTGATATCTTATTTTTTCTTGGGAAGGGAAAAAGTAAGCAAAACCCTTGAGAATCGAGGTCCGGGAGTTGTTTTCGCTACGGGAAGGTGTTAGGCACCCATAACGACTATAGTATCCTATAGGAACCATCTTTAATTTCTACGCGCGCTCTTTATTTTTAAATGCTATTTGAAAAATGATATTAAGCCTAAGAGTGTTCTAAGTGAAGAATTGGAGGGAGAAGAATGTTTTTGGATTTTTATTTTAGTTGAATTGAAGGAATTTTGTTCCTTGCCTACGTACCCGTTTAAGGGATCAAATCCACCGTAGTTCTCTTCCAAAAATGTTTTTGTTTTTGTTGGTTGATTTTAAGTTTGAAAATTGGAGTTTTGAAGAATGGAAATTGAGAGGCCTTAAAGGCATAAGATTGAAAAAAAGTGAGGTTTGATTAGTTATCTTACAAAAGAAGTCAAGTATGATTAAAGTTCATTGAAATTTGATTAAGAAAATAAAAGGGAAAATTACAATGGGATTTTGATCCCAAGGTTTATTAGGAAAAAGATTTGAGTGATGCTATTCATATTTTTTTGGAAAATTGATTTTTCTAAGTATAAAGCCTAAACATTCATCTAAACATACAATCCTAAACATACATCTAAACATGCATATTCTAGCTATATATCTAAAGTGGTGTGTGTGCATGTGTCGGTGCTTGTGTCGGTGTACATTATTAGAGTCCATTGTCCTTATTACATCATGCCCTAGTTTACATTCTATGGTCTTGCAAGAAATTAAAATGACATGGAAGTAAAATACAAGAATTCCTAAGCTTTACATACTAAGCCTTGGCATGGAAATTAAAGTGCAAGAAATAAAAGGTGAATATGAGATGAGATGGGAATGTTTATGAAGTGCTTTATGGAACAAAACATGAAAGGTTAGTAGCACAATATAGAGAAATATCATGAAGATTATAAGCAATCAAAAGGTTCTAAACAAGCAACTAGAATTGACAAAGAAAAGATGCTAAATATACCCAAAAATTTACTACAAAATGATGGCAAATGTAGGGCCTATAATTTCTACATTATGGCCAATTTTATAGAGTATTCTTCCTTCAGCCATAACATGGAAATCAAATGGAAACAATAAGCCAAGAAATCATAGCAAGATTTTAGGTGTATTCACCACTTTATTTCTAACAAAAATCGAGTTACTTAAAGCACAAGATACCAAGAACTCACCACACAAATCAAGGTAATTGCATACATTTCAGAGGTAAAAGATTCAACATACTTGATATCAAGAGACATTGTCAAAATGAAGAACACATGAGCAATTTTTGGAGGTTTTTCACACAATTTGACCAAAAGAAAGATATTAAACTAACAAGAATATCAAGACACATCTCCATGTATTTTTCAGTTCAAATTTAACATGTAAAAATCCTCAATAACAACTAAAACTAACAAGAAAAACATTGATAAATTTTTAGAGATTTTATCATGAATTTTGAGGCAAACAGGGGGGTGTGGTAAGCATACTGGGGGGTTAGAACAGTAAAACTGTAGAGATAAAAGAATAGAACAAAAACCAGTTGGGCTTAAGAAGAAGGTTGGGTTAACCCAACGGGTCATGGGTCGTGGGTTGATTGAACCGATTTAGAATGAAAGAAAGTTGCTCACGTGAACTCTCTTCTTCCTCTAATAGAAAAAGTGCAGCGCCATTCCCTTTCTACTTCTTCTCTGAAACTTATTTCTTAAAACTTATTTCAAGACTCTTTTGACCGGAATCAAACAAAACATACATGAGGTGATTCGAAGTTAAACGAAATTCAAACGTAAAGCTTCGTCTTAAGTCAACAATGGCTCCGATCTGGATTTGGAAATTCATTTTCATGCAATTTGTTCAAAAACGAAGCAAGATTCATATGTCACCGGCATATTCAAAACGAACTCAGAGCAAAAGATTGAAGGGAAACAAACCTTGGGGTTAGATCAGAGACGAACAGGTTCTGCAACGGGAAGCTTCTTTTTGGATTCGGCCTTGTTCTTCTTTTGCTATATCCGCTTCTTTTCACACTCCCAATCTTCCTCTTTTGTAATTTCGATCCGTACCGTTGATACTGGATTCGGTTCAGCCGAGCTTGAATGATGATGATGAATTCGTTACTGTTTATGTGCGGATCGGAACTCGTTGTGGCGTTGTTGCGTTGCGGCGGTGTTGAAATGAATTTGGACGAATTTTGTATTATAGTTTGTGGGAAAACTGTGATGGATGATGATGATGATGATTATTGGAAGTTGGAGGTGATGATGAAGGTTTTGGTTATGGAGGATTTGTGGTGGTGATGGAGATTGAAGATAGTTGAAGATGATGATGGTTGTTGTTTATGGAGGTTGAAGTGATGAATGTGGTTGTTTATGGTGGTTATGGAGGTTAGTGGAGTTAGTTAGGGTGGAGGAGAAAGTTTGTTGTGGTGGTTTTGTGGTGGTTGGAGGTTGTTATGGTGGAGAGAGAAGGTTGTTAGGGTGGTGAAGGAAGTAGTCACGTGAGAGAAGAAAAGAGGGAGAAGAGAAATTGATTTTTTTTTTATGATTTTTTGTGTAAATGATTAGTTCCCTCATTTTGACCTTGACTTTGACTTATATAGGTGATGTGGTAAGCCTTGGACCAATTGGAATGGGACATGTGGCACTGAACTCTAACAAACTTTTGTGGACTAATAGCATTTGGACACGTGGCACTTGGACTTAACACACTTAAAAAGGATTAAAATGTAAATAACAAAAGTACGAGGACCAAAATAAAAATTAAAACTAAAATTGAATTGAAAAAGTAAATTGAAAATTAACGTAAAGCGAGACGATTAAAAACAACAAAGCAGATTAAAATGAATCAGAAATATTATGTGAAATGACCAAAACGCCCCTAGGGACTAAAATGACTCGAAACGACTCAAATGCAATTTTAAAATGCTTTTTTAACAAGGGATTAAAGAAAGAGTTCATACAAGTGAATTAAAAGACTCAGAGACAATTTTTAGAATTTAAACAGGGTTTTAACACATGAAAAGACTAAAATGCCCCTAGGGGCAAAACTGACTCAAAATGACTTCAAACGCAATTTTTGAAATGGATTTTGACATAAAATTGAAATGAAGACTTATTCAAACTATTTGAAAGGACTCAAACAAATTTTTAAAGATTGAAAGAGATTTTATCATGGGAAATGACTAAAATGCCCCTAGGGGCTAAACTGACTAGAAAATGACTCAACTGATATTTTTTGAAGTGAATTTTGACATGAGATTGAAACAAGGACTTATACAAACCAATTTAAAAGACTCAAACAATTTTCAAGGATTAAAATGAGTTGAATGCAGGAAATGACTAAAATACCCTTTCATGTAAATTTTGCAAATAATGTTGAAATAAAATGCAAAGAAAGATGCAATTGATCAGAGACAGTTCAAATGACTTATAATGCAAGAAAAGAAGAATTGAGCTAGTATTTTTAGGTCCAAAATTAGGGTATAACAGCTGCCCCTATTTAAGTTTCTTTGTCCGGAGAGTCAAGAGACGAGGTCTTTGCCTTGACGGGACGAAGATACTTAAATATTAACATTTGCACTGTTTTTGGACATAAAAATACGCTCTTAGATTTTCAAAACACGAATGCCATGCAACATTTTGATTATGAATGCAAGACAAGCAACTGGAGTCTAACAGAGCATGTCATATCACTGGGGATTTAGGTAGACATTGACAGGGTAGACAAACCAGGGGACAAAAGATAGGTACAAGCTGTTCTTTGGATCGAACCTGCCACTTGACCGAGAGATACAAACAAGAGATGGGTACAAGCTGTTCTTTGGATCGAACCTGCCACTTGACCAAGGAAATACAAACAAAAGATAGGTACAAGCTGTTCTTTGGATCGAACCTGCCACTTGACCAAGAAATACAAACAAGAGATGGGTACAAGCTGTTCTTTGGATCGAACTTGCCACTTGACCAAGAAATACAAACAAGAAATGGATACAAGCTGTTCTTTGGATCGAACTTGCCACTTGATTGAAAACATAGCCATATAGGCAGATACAAGCTGTTCTTTGGATCGAACTTGCCACTTGATCGGAGATATAGACAAAGGGTAGATACAAGCTGTTTTTTGGATCGAACCTGCCGCTTGATCAATACCACGACATGTAAGTAGGTGCAAACTGTTCTTTGGATCGAACTTGCCGTTTGAACGATAACAAAACATAAGCAAGGGTACAAACTGTTCTTTGGATCGAACTTGCCGTTTGACCGGAAATATAAGCAGGTATAAGCTGTTCTTTGGATCGAACTTGCCACTTGACCAATAACAAGACACAAATTGAAAGTAAGTTGATATTGATTTGATTTGAAAATAGGCATGACCATTTTTGTTGGCCCAAAAGCAAATTGAGAATGAATTGACATTGATTCGAATTGGATTGAAAGTTTGAGATTGAAAGAGAGATTGAGAATTGAGATTGATTAGAGACATAGACATAGACATTGGATTGGAGAGTTGAAATTGACAATGAGATCGAATTGAAAATTGAGATTGAATTGAATTTGACATTTGAAATTGGATTGAGGGTTGAAATTGAAATTGAGATTAGATGGAAAATTGAGATTGAATTGAATTTGACATTTGAAATTGGATTGAAGGTTGAAATTCAAATTGAGATTGGATTGAAAATTGAGATTGAATTGAATTTGACATTTGAAATTGGATTGAAGGTTGAAATTGAAATTGAGATAGGATTGAATTGAAATTGAGGTTTGAGAATTGAGATTGCATCGAATTTGAGATTTGAAATGATTTGAAATTGAGATTGGAGAGTTGAGATTGAGTTTGAATTTGACAGTTGAAATTGAACAGAATCGAAATTGAGATTAGATTGAAATTGGACTGAAAGGTTGAAATTGATTTTGACAGTTGAAAATGTGATTGGATTGAAATTGGAGATTGAGATTGAGTTTGAAATTGAAATTGAGTTGAATTGGAAATTGAATGTTGATTCAAATTGAAAGTGGAAATTGAACTGAATTGAAAGTGGGAACTGAGTTGGATTGAAAGTTGAAATTGGAGATGCAGCATGTATGTATGGTATAACAAGATTATTGAATGTATGAGCACATAAAATGCATGATTATGCATGTATGAATGCTTGAAATGCATGATTGGTTTGTAATTTGACAAGAAAGTTTCACAGAGATAGACAAAACATTGGAAGATTGGGCACGTAGTGGCTCGTGCTGCAAGATATTCACAGGGGAAAACCTCTTTGGAGAGACCGTCGTTGAGAGACGTGTTAAAACCATGGCTGAGGGCAATAAAAACTTGTAGAGGAGGGAACCTTGGGAGATTCTTGGATACAGGTCGCCGTTGTTAGGCGTGTCAGTGCTGGGTAAACATTGGATGTTCGCATCTGTGGTCAATGCTTTTCAATATTTTATTTTTCATTTTTCAATCCCTTTTTTTGCCTGAACCGCCCTTTCGGGTTTTCGATTCACCGGGGAATAATATTCTTTTCATTGCCCCATTTTTGCCTGATTTGCCTTCACAGGTTGTCAATCAGCGGGGTGCTTATTTTTGCCTAAGCCGCCCTTTCGGGTTTTCAACTTAGCGAGCTTTTCATTTGCATTTTTTTTCAATTTTTTTCATTTTCATTCTGTTTTTTCATTCTTGCCATTGACCACAGATCATCATGGGGAGTAACCTGCTTGTAACATGTATTGAAATAGACATTGACATTCATTTGTTCATGCATGTTTCATTGAAATGTACCCTATTGCTCAGGTTTGTTTTCGAAATAGACAGGAAAAGAGTTTTCAATTTTCAAAAATGTTTGTTTCAGACATTGACATTATCAATATAGAAAGAAAATGTTTTGTACATAGTATTGAAAGTAGAAAGAAAAATAGAGTTTCAAACAATAGCACAGGTTCAAATTGATGTAGAAGAGTGAAAGTCAGCCAAAGGCATGACTTCACGGATTTACAAAGCTTGGAAAATGGTAATTTTATTGGTTGGTGATACATTGAACACGATGACCACTACATTTCATAGAATTTTGAATTCACAAGTACAGAAGCTTCTGATGAAGATGATCATTGACAGTTGCAGATGCCCCAAGGAGTGATGGTGATTTGCCGGATATGGTTACTTGTCTTTTATTGTCAACCTCATTTTTGCATGAACCGCCCTTTCGGGTTTTCGGCTCATCGAGGCGCTCATTCTTTCCTGAGTTGTGTACAATCTCAGCGAGCTTTTTCATATTCATTTTTTTGTGTCCCTAACTTTTGCCTGGATCGCCCTTTCGGGTTTTCGATCCACCTGGAAGCGCATTTTTGCCTAGGCCGCCCTTTCGGGTTTTCGACCTACCACGCTGTTCTTTTCTTTCTAGACAAAGTATTTCTTGACTACATCGGCATTAACAGGGTTTGGGAGTTCAACACCATCCATGTGTGTAAGAATCAAAGCACCACCAGAGAAAGCCTTCTTGACGACGTAAGGACCTTCATAGTTAGGTGTCCACTTGCCCCTTGGGTCGGGTTGCTGGCTTATCCTCCTTTTCAATAAAAGTTCGCCTTCCTTGAATTCTCGAGGTCGGACTTTCTTGTCAAAAGCATTCTTCATTCACACTTGATACAACTGTCCATGAGTCATAGCATCCATACGTTTCTCTTCAATCAGATTCAATTGATCGTACCGACTTTGACACCATTCAGCCTCAGTTAACTTTGCTTCCATGATCACTCGAAGAGATGGAATCTCCACTTCCAGAGGGAGAACTGCTTCCATACCATATACCAAAGAGAAAGGAGTTGCCCCGGTTGAACTGCGCACCGTAGTACGGTAACCATGCAAGGCAAAACGTAGCATTTCATGTCAGTCTTTGTAAGTAGTGACCATCTTCTGAACAATTTTCTTGATGTTCTTGTTAGCGGCCTCAACTGCACCATTCATCTGAGGTCTATAAGGAGAAGAGTTGTGATGTTCAATTTTAAATTCTTCACATAAAGCTTGCATCATGCTATTGTTCAGATTGGAACCATTGTCAGTGATGATCTTGTTGGGAACACCATATCGATAGATGATGTTATTCTTGATAAACTTCACTACCACTTGCTTGGTCACATTTGCATAGGAGGCAGCCTCAACCCACTTGGTGAAGTAGTCAATTGCCACTAGAATGAAACGATGTCCGTTGGAAGCCTTCGGTTCAATTTTTCCGATCATGTCAATGCCCCACATAGAGAAAGGCCATGGGGAAGAGATAACATTGAGGGCATGTGGAGGCACATGAATCTTGTCAGCATAAATTTGACACTTGTGACATCTCTTAGCATGTTTGTGGCAGTCACGCTCCATAGTTATCCAGTAATAGCCGGCCCTTAACAGTTTTCTTGACATGGTGTGACCCGAAGCATGGGTCCCAAAAGTACCATCATGTACGTCATGCATCAATTTCTCGGCTTCTAATTTATCAACACATCTCAACAAGACCATGTCATAGTTCCTCTTGTATAGGATTTCCCCGTCCAGAAGGAATTTACTAGCCCATCGTCTTAAAGTCTTTTTATCCCTGTTGGAAGCACCAGGTGGATATTCATGATTCTGCAAGAATTGTTTGATGTTGTAATACCAAGGCTTTTTACCATTCACATCTTCATCAACTTGATCTGGCATATTTTCAATAGTAAACACATGAGCGGGTCTATCAAGACGCTGTACTTTGATTACAGGCACGTCATTCCAATGGTTCACACGAAACATGGAGGACAAAGTAGCGAGAGCATCAGCCATCTGATTTTCATCCCGAGGGATGTGGTGCAGCTTGACCTTGGTAAAGTATGTCAACAGACGTCTTGCATAGTCACGGTATGGGATCAGCTTCTCATGATGAGTCTCCCATTCACCCCTTATCTGATTAATAACAAGTGCAGAATCTCCATAGATATCAAGGTGCTTAATTCTCAGATCAAGGGCTTCTTCAATGCCCAAGATACATGCTTCATATTCAGCTATATTGTTTGTGCATTCAAAAGTTATCCGAGCGGTGAAAGGAATGTGGTGCCCCTGTGGAGTTACAATGATGGCCCCAATTCCTTTACCATAAGCATTAACAGCACCATCAAATACTAGTCCCCATTTGCTGTTGGGATCTGGTCCTTCATTGATCAGTGGCTCTTCACAGTCTTTTGCTTTCAGATACATAATCTCTTCATCAGGGAAATCAAATTTAATTGGCTGGTAATCATCAAGAGGTTGACAAGCAAGATGCTCAGCAAGGATGCTTCCCTTGATTGCTTTCTGAGCTTTGTACACAATATCATATTCAGACAACAACATTTGCCAACATGCAATCTTTCCAGTAACAGCAGGCTTCTCAAAGATGTACTTGATTGGATCCATTCGGGATATCAACCAAGTTGTGTGATTCACCATATAATGACGCAGACGTTTGGCAGCCCAGGCTAAAGCACAACAAGTCTTTTCAAGCATTGTATACCGAGTCTCACAGTCGGTGAACTTCTTGCTCAGATAGTAGATAGCATGTTCTTTCTTCCCGGTTTCGTCTTGCTGACCGAGAACACAACCCATAGAATCATCTAACACTGACAGATACATAATCAAAGGCCTTCCTTCCACTGGTGGGACAAGGATAGGTGGCTCTAACAGGTATTCTTTAATGCTATCAAAAGCTTCCTGACATTCATCATTCCATACAACAGGCTGATTGTTTCTGAGCAATTTGAAAATTGGTCCACAAGTAGTGGTTGTTTTATCTTGGTTTTCGGGTGTCAAACATTGATTACGTTTGAACCTTTTTAACCGGTGATATCTTATTTTTTCTTGGGAAGGGAAAAAGTAAGCAAAACCCTTGAGAATCGAGGTCCGGGAGTTGTTTTCGCTACGGGAAGGTGTTAGGCACCCATAACGACTATAGTACCCTATAGGAGCCGTCTTTAATTTCTACGTGCGCGCTTTATTTTTAAATGCTATTTTGAAAGTGTTCATTAAACCTAAGAATATTCTAAGTGAAGAATTGGAGGGAGAAGAATGTTTTTGGATTTTTATTTTAGTTGAATTGAAGGAATTTTGTTCCTTGCCTACGTACCCGTTTAAGGGATCAAATCCACCGTAGTTCTCTTCCAAAAAATGTTTTTGTTTTTTTTTTGGTTGATTTTAAGTTTGAAAATGGAATTTTTAAGAATAAGAGAGAGGCCTCAAGGGCATAAGGTTGTGAAATTGTGAGGTTGAATTAGTCATTTGCAAAATGTGGTCTAAGTGTGGTTAAAATTCTTTGAGATTTTGATTAAGAAAATGAAAAGGAAAATTACAATGGGATTTTGATCCCAAGGTTTATTTAGAAAATGGTTTGAGTGATGTTGTTCACATTTTTTTGGAAAATTGATTTTTCTAAGTATAAAGCCTAAACATTCATCTAAACATACAATCCTAAACATACATCTAAACATGCATATTCTAACCATATACCTAAAGTGATGTGTGTGCGTGTGTCGGTGCTTGTGTCGGTGTACATCATTAGAGTCCATTGTCCTTATTACATCATTGGCCTAGATACATTCTATGGTCTTGCAAGAATTAAAAATTGCATGAAAGTAAAGTACAAAAAATCCTAAGTGTTTACATTCTAAGTATTGGTATGAGAATTAAAGTGTAAGAAAATAAAGTGCAAGAAATACGAGATGAAAATATGCTCATGGAACGTATGAAACATGAAATAAAAGGGGTTAGTAGCACCAAATATAATGAAGTAACAATAAGGCAAGAAGATACTAAACAAAGGGCAAAAACACAAAGATAAAGTGTTAAAGCATATTAGAAATTAATCACAATACTTCAAGATGCACATGACCCATAATTTCCACATTATGACAATTTTAAAGTGAATTTTAATGCAGCAAAAGTGTGGGAATTAGAGGTTCATGCTCAAATTGCAAGATTGTGATTCATTTCTAGATGTATTTAACACTTTATTTTTCTCAAACAAACATTAATTTGCCTTGTAAAACAAGTAACTAATCACACATATTCACACTCCGCAAGGAACTCATCCCAAACAGTGACAAATCCATCACCTAATTCACACATCACAAATCTCAAGCATGTATCAAAGATTGGAATCAAAATTAATACACATTTTCACAAGTTTTTTGTCCTAAAACTCAAGAAATAAAGCAAAACACAACACATTATTTTTTTTATCCATTTTTTAGTACAAAAATATCATACAAAGGTTGCAAAAACAATAAGAAACGCTCACAAATTTTTATAAAATTTTCTAAAGAATTTTAGGCATGGTGAGGGTGCATATAGCAATTTTTACAGCAAGAAACGCAGAAACAGGGGGTGCGCGTATCAAAATGTCACACAGGCCATGGCAGTTGGGCCTTGGGGAGCAGGCTGGGTCGGTCTGGGTTGTGAGAACGGGTTGAACCGGTTCGGTTACTAGGCTATAAAAGAGCCTGAACCGGTTCATTCACTCATTCCATCCATTCCCTTCTCTCTCTAAACAAGTCTCTCTCTCTCTAGTTGCAGACCACGCCGGAAGTGGAAACGGAGAAGATGACTGGAGCCGCTCCGACAAGGTGGTCGGCCGGAGAGCCGCCGCGTCGGAGCCTTTTTTTTTATTTTTTTTTGAAAGTTTTACATCAAAACGCTCCTCTTCTCCTCCTCTTTCCAAATATTTGGTCAGGACTTCCAAAAACTAAACGCAGCAGTCTAGATCTACGACATACAAATCGGATTCAAACCGTTTTTTCCCACCTTTGACCGTCTCCAAAAGGAATGGAACACACTATAAACACATTCACGTCGGAGATTAAGGAAGCAGAACGTTACCTGCTTTAAATCGGAGGACGGCGCTACGTGGACGGCGGAAAGCTTCAAGAATTCGATGCTCCTCCCTTGTATCTCGCGAAACCGTTCCTTCCTTTTACTGCTGCTTCGGTTCGGCTTCGCTTTTCTTGATCCTGCTCGTTTCTTGCTGTACCGTACTTCAATTCAAGGTCTGTGTTGGCGCTGCCATGAAATGAGTTCAGATCGGTGTGGATTGAAGGTTGGTTACAGTTCTGGAGATTGACTTGGATTCGTGAGGATGAAGATGAATTTGACAGTGAATGGTGTTCATGAATTGGTTGAAGACTTCTGGAATTTTTTTAGTTGTTGTTAATGATGAACATGACGATGGTTAAAGGAAGAAGGATGTGGTAGTTGCGGCGGTTTAGAGGTGGTTAGGGTGGTCAGAGTTTGTTGGATGGTGGTGATTGAGGTGGTGAAATTCAGTTACAGGGGAGGAGAGGAGAGAGAAATTCTTCTCTGATTTTTTGTGATATTTTTGTGATATTTTTGGAAAATGTGGTAATGATTGATTCTGTCCACTTTGACCCTCTTTGACCAGCTTTATAGGCTGATGAAGTAATGCCTGGACCAATAGAATGATGCCACGTGGCACCTGGACAAATGAAAAAAAGACATGTGGACTTGGACTCATAACAAACTTTCTGGACAAATAAGACACTGACACGTGTACTGGACTAATGACTTGGACAATAATGGACTAAAATGCAATTTTTAGGAATTTTAGGACTTAAAAATAAAAATAAAAATAAAATGAATTAAAATTGGTAACCGGAAAATAACGTAAAGTGAAACGATTAAAACTGACAAAACGGACTAAAACGAACCAATGGCTTAAATGAGGTACTTTGAAGTAACCTCTCTCTGCCGAAATTTCGTGTGAAATGACCAAAATGCCCCTGGGGCTAAAACGACTAAAAATGACTCAGATGCAAATTTTAAAATGGATTTTTAACAGGAAATTAAAGCAAGAATTTATTTAAACCAATTTGAAAGACTCAGAGACAATTTTTAGAATTTAAACAAGGCTTTAACAATTTTTCAAAGATTGAAAGAAATTTTAACATAGGAAATGACTAAAATGCCCCTAGGGGCTAAACTGACTAGAAAATGACTCAACTGATATTTTTTGAAATGAATTTTGACATGAGATTGAAACAAGGACTTATACAAACCAATTTAAAAGACTCAAACAATTTTCAAGGATTAAAATGAGTTGAATGCAAGAAATGACTAAAATACCCTTTCATGTAAATTTTGCAAATAATGTTGAAATAAAAATGCAAAGAAATATGCAATTGATCAGAGACAGTTCAAATGACTTATAATACAAGAAAAGAAGAAATGAATAAGTATTTTTAGGTCCAAAATTAGGGTATAACAGTGGTCATGTGAGATATAAATCTTGAAATGTAATTCAGACGTCCGAGGAAACCTCTGACTTGCTTCTCAGTTTGAGGGGCCGGCATCTCTCTGATGGCTCGGACTTTGTCAGGGTCAACTTCAATGCCTCTTTGACTGACAATGAAGCCTAGCAACTTTCCAGATCTTACACCGAATGTGCACTTGTTAGGATTCAACCGCAGCTTGTACTTTCTCAGTCTTTCAAACATCTTTTTCAAATACACAACATGCTGCTCTTCATCACTTGACTTCACAATCATATCATCAACATATACTTCAATCTCTTTGTGAATCATATCATGAAACAGAGTGGTCATACCCCTTTGATAGGTAGCACCAGCATTTATCAAGCCAAACGGCATCACTTTATAACAGAACGTTCCCCACGGAGTGATGAAGGACGTCTTTTCTCTATCTTCAGGTGACATTCGTATCTGATTATAACCAGAGAAACCATCCATGAAAGAGAACACTTTGGATTGAGCAGTACTGTCAACAAGAACATCAATATGAGGCAATGTGAAGTTATCTTTTGGACTGGCTTTGTTCAGGTCTCTGTAATCAACACACATTCGAACTTTCCCATCTTTCTTTGGTACTGGTACGATGTTGGCGATCCACTCAGGATATTCAGCTGTCATGAGGAAACCCGCATCAATCTGCTTTTGTACTTCAGCCTTGATCTTAAAGGCCATGTCTGGACGAGACCTTCTCAATTTCTGTTTGACAGGAGGACATTCAGGTCTTGTCGGAATCCGGTGTTCCACAATCTTGGGGTCTAGACCCGGCATATCTTCATAAGACCATGCAAAGACATCTGGATAATCATGGAGGAGCTGAATAATCTTCCTTTTCACTTCTGGCTCTAGTGCAGCACCAATCTTGATCTCTCACTTGTTTTCCTCAGTACCCAGGTTAATAAGCTCAATCTCTTCCTGGTGAGGCTGAATGACTCTTCTTTCTTGTTCGAGCAGTCGAGTGATCTCATACGGTATCTCTTCATCATCATCCTCATCTTCAGCTTCATATACAGGGAATTCAAAATTTGGAGGAACCATAGGGTCACTGTGTTCAACGGGTTTATTATGGTTCAATCTGCATAATATGATTGGGATGATTTTAGAAAAATGTTTTTTCATGCAGATTTTTAAAATTAATAAGAAAATACAGATGTTTTGGTTTTTTCTGGCATTACCATTATTTCCAAGAAAAAGGCACTAAAAAGTAAAAAACAAAGAGTCGCGGAAAAGACGACGACTTTTATTGATAACGGCAATGCCGAAACAAACATGCCCTTACAATGATATCACTTTCGCCTTAGGCAGAGCGAAAGGATTGTTATTTTGAAAACAAAGAAAAACATGAGCAACAAGACACATTACATGGAAGCATGCATGACTAAAGGAACATCAATGGCCTCCCAATTTCTCACAGTGCCTCCTGGTACAACAAATGTAGGCACATGGCTTCTTTCAGCAGCATCTTCAGCAATAGCATTGATAAACCCAGCACTGTAGAAAGTTCCTGTTGAAACACCAGAGGTTGGGGAGAATCCAAGGCCCTCTTTACGCTTGTTTTCCAAAATCTGAATCACTTTGCCCCAGCCAGCAGCTTTCCCTTCTTGAACAGCCTTCTGGGCGTCTTTCCATGAAGCCATGCTAGCACCAGCCCTCCGGGGTTCTGCACCTTCAACGGTCAAGCCTTGAAATGACGTCCCTTCAGCGGACCCTGCTTCAACACAAGAGAAAGATGACATTTGGCTAACCAGATATGCTTCTTCACCATGTACAGTGACAATCTTACCGTTCCTCATGAACTTGAGCTTTTGATGCAAAGTAGAAGTTACCGCCCCAGCGTCATGAATCCACGGTCTTCCGAGGAGACAGCTGTACGAAGCATTGATGTCCATGACTTGGAAAGTAATCTGAAATGTCTCCGGACCAATGGTAATTGGCAGGTCTACTTCCCCAAGAACATCTTTGCGAGATCCGTCAAAAGCTTTAACCAAGTAGCTGCTTCCCCTCAGAGAGATTCCATGATGGCTCAATTGTCTTAGTGTGGATTCAGGCATTACATTTAAAGATGATCCGGTGTCCACCAACACATTGGATATCATGTCAGACTTGCAGTGTACCGAGATATGCAGAGCCAAGTTGTGGTATTTCCCTGCTTCGGGGAGTTCATCATCACCAAACCCCAAGTTATTGCAAGCAGCGATGTTACCCACTATTCCGTCAAACTGATCCACAGAGACTTCATGATCAACATAAGCTTGCTCCAGTACCTTCATCAACACTTTCCTGTGAGCTTCTGAGCTCATGAGCAGAGATAGGATGGAAATCTTTGACGGAGTTTGCAGCAGCTGGTCAACAATCTTATAGTCACTCTTTTTAATGAGCCTCAGAATTTCATCCAGATTAGACTCGTCAATAGATTGGCCTGTCGGGCCGGGGCTCTTGTCAATAGGAGGAGCAACTGGTGGAGTTACTGTGGCAACAGGTGTAACCACCTTCTTTTGGAACAAGGGTGGACGGACTTTTCCGCTTCTCAGAGCTGTAATTTCTCCCGCAACATTATCAACTGTAGCTGGGGATACCAGAGGCACTTCCACTCCATTCTCAATCATGGTTGCATTGTACTTGTAAGGAATTGCTTTTGTAGAGGCATATGATACTGGACCAGGTAACCTGATCACTAAGGGCTCAACATTCCTTGTCTTAGATACACTTTCAGCGGGAGAATCATGAAATACTGGCACAATCACACATACATCACTGGCAATCAAGTGCTTGTCATCCATCAGGCTCTGTATATCATCTTGCACCACACAACAGCCCATAGGATTTTGAAGACATTCTGAACAGGCAGCATGATCGTGGTTAAACAAAGAAGCTTGACACAGTTTGACATGTAGCGGCACCAAGGGAGTAGCAACATTGCGGACATCCAACATGGGATCCTCTCTAGAAATAGGAACCCTTTCAAAAGCCTCGATCATGTTAACTGCGGCGTGATTAGGAAGTGGATTGTCAAGAACATGAGGAACACTATTCTCAAAGGTCAACCTTCCCCTGTCTATCAGATCTTTCACAACATACTTCAAAGCATAACAACCTTCAACATCATGGCCTTGAGCGCCCTGATGGAATTCACATGTAAGATCTTGTCGAAACCTAGGAGGCAAAGGGTTAGGCGGAGGCCTGCCTGGTCTGGTAACACAATGTCCCTTAGCAAGTAAAGTTGGGAGCAAATCAGCGTACCGCATTGGTATTGGTGGGAAATAAGTCCTGGGCCGAGGACCCTGTTGTTGCTGCTGCTGTTGTTGAGCGGGAGGCTGGTGTTGTACTTGTTGAGCAATGGCATTAACGGGCACTGGTGGTTGACCCGGTGGCAAAGGATATTGCTGGTAGAATGGTGGGAAGAAAGGATGTTGAGAGTATTGCATGTATTGGTAGGGCAAAGGTAACTGAGCGGCATTAGCAGGTGTAAACTGATTACCAGATACCACCCCTACTTCGGATTCTTTCTTCTTATGGTGGCCATTACCATACTTCTTAGGTGCACTAGTTGAGGATTCACCCTTCTCAAAGACAATAATACCTTCTCTGACAGCCTCCTCTAGACGAGTTCCCATAGTAACCATGTCGGAGAAGTTGTTTGGAGCAGAGACTATCATTCGTTCCTTATATTCCTTCTTCAGATTATTCAGGAATGTCTGTGTTAATTCTTCCTCATCAAGTCGAGGAGAAACACGGGTTCCGAGGTGCGGCACAGGATTGGTGGGAAACTGCTCAACGTAGGATGGTGACCAATGGAATAGCAGTGAACTGGGAGAATTTAAGCAAGTAATGAAAGAAAAGTATCTTCCCTTGACCTTCAAGGTCAGGAAAGAACAAGAATTTCTCCACTTGAGGCAGGGTCAGATGTCGGTGACGGAGTTCACCAAGAAGTTCGAGGAATTATCTCATTACTCCACTCATAATGAGTATGCGGCTAATGAGATGTGGAAAGTTAATCAGTATAGGCATGCTTTGAGGGGAGATATCTACGTCGTGGTCATCCAACAAAGGTTGACAAATTTTGATGAGATGGTGCATAACAGTTTGGAAGCCGAAAGAGGTTTTGATAGGGCGGTTAGGGAAGGTTCTAGGCCAGGAGGAAGGAGCAGAGGTAACTTTGCCGACAGGTATCACGATAAGCTGAAGCCTAAGGGATCTCCAACTAGAGGAAAGTACACAGGACCACCTAGAACTTATCCAACTTGCAGGAATTGTGTAATATCCCGCCTGACAGCATCGGTATATTAACCGTTGATCATGTCAGATGAATTTAATTCATGGAAAGTAGGTTATTGGAAATATGTATGACAGGTCAGCACAATGCGAATAAAGTATCAGCGACGTTTAAAACACGTTTATGGCAAGGGCAAAATGGTAATTGCACGTCTAAAGGATATTTATTTGTGTTGGGCACAAAATATCTCATTTCTCCCTTGTGTTTCTCTCTCTAGGGTTGAGAGAAAGTTTTGCTCTCCCTTCTCTCTAACCAATCGCCCTCTTCCTCTCTTTTCCTCCATTAATCCTTTGCAAATCTTCTTCCCTCAAGACAAGGCTTTAACTTATGTTTCTTTAAGATCATGGAGAAGGAAGCAAGTTGAGTTTTGATGAGTCTCTTTCCCTCTCATCTTCACGCCACCCTCTCTCTCTTTTCCTCTCCACAAATCTTTCATGGAACTTCATCCTCTCATGGTAAGCTTCCAAACTTGTTCCTTTATGATCATTTAAGCTTAAGGAAGTATGGATTATGTTTGATATCTTCTATTCCTCTTCTTGAAGAAGTGATTGGAGAACTAGGGTTTGGTATATGGTGAAGATGGATTCTAAATTGGTACAAGGTATAGTCTCCACAAGATCAAGGTAATAATATTAAGTTTGAATGGATTAATATCTTTACCCTTCCTCACCAAGAATTCCTTTTGATTCCAAGTTTTGAATATGTGTTTTGAGGGTAAAGTTGGAGTATGGTTTTGAGTTTGAAATGGTGTCTTGGTTTGCAAGAAAAGGGTGACAAGTTTGAATGGTATGAGCAAGGAAGCAAAGGGAGCACAACTAAGGTTTTGGGCATTGTTTTATCTTGGTTTTCGGGTGTCAAACATTGATTACGTTTGAACCTTTTCAACCGGTGATATCTTATTTTTTCTTGGGAAGGGAAAAAGTAAGCAAAACCCTTGAGAATCGAGGTCCGGGAGTTGTTTTCGCAACGAGAAGGTGTTAGGCACCCATAACGACTATAGTATCCTATAGGAAGCGTCTTTAATTTCTACGCGCGCTCTTTATTTTTAAATGCTATTTGAAAAATGATATTAAGCCTAAGAGTGTTCTAAGTGAAGAATTGGAGGGAGAAGAATGTTTTTGGATTTTTATTTTAGTTGAATTGAAGGAATTTTGTTCCTTGCCTACGTACCCGTTTAAGGGATCAAATCCACCGTAGTTCTCTTCCAAAAATGTTTTTGTTTTTGTTGGTTGATTTTAAGTTTGAAAATTGGAGTTTTGAAGAATGGAGATTGAGAGGCCTTAAAGGCATAAGATTGAAAAAAAGTGAGGTTTGATTAGTTATCTTACAAAAGAAGTCAAGTATGATTAAAGTTCATTGAAATTTGATTAAGAAAATAAAAGGGAAAATTACAATGGGATTTTGATCCCAAGGTTTATTAGGAAAAAGATTTGAGTGATGCTATTCATATTTTTTTGGAAAATTGATTTTTCTAAGTATAAAGCCTAAACATTCATCTAAACATACAATCCTAAACATACATCTAAACATGCATATTCTAGCTATATATCTAAAGTGGTGTGTGTGCATGTGTCGGTGCTTGTGTCGGTGTACATTATTAGAGTCCATTGTCCTTATTACATCATGCCCTAGTTTACATTCTATGGTCTTGCAAGAAATTAAAATGACATGGAAGTAAAATACAAGAATTCCTAAGCTTTACATACTAAGCCTTGGCATGGAAATTAAAGTGCAAGAAATAAAAGGTGAATATGAGATGAGATGGGAATGTTTATGAAGTGCTTTATGGAACAAAACATGAAAGGTTAGTAGCACAATATAGAGAAATATCATGAAGATTATAAGCAATCAAAAGGTTCTAAACAAGCAACTAGAATTGACAAAGAAAAGATGCTAAATATACCCAAAAATTTACTACAAAATGATGGCAAATGTAGGGCCTATAATTTCTACATTATGGCCAATTTTATAGAGTATTCTTCCTTCAGCCATAACATGGAAATCAAATGGAAACAATAAGCCAAGAAATCATAGCAAGATTTTAGGTGTATTCACCACTTTATTTCTAACAAAAATCGAGTTACTTAAAGCACAAGATACCAAGAACTCACCACACAAATCAAGGTAATTGCATACATTTCAGAGGTAAAAGATTCAACATACTTGATATCAAGAGACATTGTCAAAATGAAGAACACATGAGCAATTTTTGGAGGTTTTTCACACAATTTGACCAAAAGAAAGATATTAAACTAACAAGAATATCAAGACACATCTCCATGTATTTTTCAGTTCAAATTTAACATGTAAAAATCCTCAATAACAACTAAAACTAACAAGAAAAACATTGATAAATTTTTAGAGATTTTATCATGAATTTTGAGGCAAACAGGGGGGTGTGGTAAGCATACTGGGGGGTTAGAACAGTAAAACTGTAGAGATAAAAGAATAGAACAAAAACCAGTTGGGCTTAAGAAGAAGGTTGGGTTAACCCAACGGGTCATGGGTCGTGGGTTGATTGAACCGGTTTAGAATGAAAGAAAGTTGCTCACGTGAACTCTCTTCTTCCTCTAATAGAAAAAGTGCAGCGCCATTCCCTTTCTACTTCTTCTCTGAAACTTATTTCTTAAAACTTATTTCAAGACTCTTTTGACCGGAATCAAACAAAACATACATGAGGTGATTCGAAGTTAAACGAAATTCAAACGTAAAGCTTCGTCTTAAGTCAACAATGACTCCGATTTGGATTTGGAAATTCATTTTCATGCAATTTGTTCAAAAACGAAGCAAGATTCATATGTCACCGGCATATTCAAAACGAACTCAGAGCAAAAGATTGAAGGGAAACAAACCTTGGGGTTAGATCAGAGACGAACAGGTTCTGCAACGGGAAGCTTCTTTTTGGATTCGGCCTTGTTCTTCTTTTGCTATATCCGCTTCTTTTCACACTCCCAATCTTCCTCTTTTGTAATTTCGATCCTTACCGTTGATACTGGATTCGGTTCAGCCGAGCTTGAATGATGATGATGAATTCGTTACTGTTTATGTGCGGATCGGAACTCGTTGTGGCGTTGTTGCGTTGCGGCGGTGTTGAAATGAATTTGGACGAATTTTGTATTATAGTTTGTGGGAAAACTGTGATGGATGATGATGATGATGATTATTGGAAGTTGGAGGTGATGATGAAGGTTTTGGTTATGGAGGATTTGTGGTGGTGATGGAGATTGAAGATAGTTGAAGATGATGATGGTTGTTGTTTATGGAGGTTGAAGTGATGAATGTGGTTGTTTATGGTGGTTATGGAGGTTAGTGGAGTTAGTTAGGGTGGAGGAGAAAGTTTGTTGTGGTGGTTTTGTGGTGGTTGGAGGTTGTTATGGTGGAGAGAGAAGGTTGTTAGGGTGGTGAAGGAAG
Organism: Medicago sativa; assembly: GCF_051527215.1. Classification (NCBI taxonomy): domain Eukaryota; kingdom Viridiplantae; phylum Streptophyta; class Magnoliopsida; order Fabales; family Fabaceae; genus Medicago; species Medicago sativa. The sequence continues at coordinate 26,526,939 of NC_140756.1, read as the reverse complement.
TAGTCACGTGAGAGAAGAAAAGAGGGAGAAGAGAAATTGATTTTTTTATGATTTTTTGTGTAAATGATTAGTTCCCTCATTTTGACCTTGACTTTGACTTATATAGGTGATGTGGTAAGCCTTGGACCAATTGGAATGGGACATGTGGCACTGAACTCTAACAAACTTTTGTGGACTAATAGCATTTGGACACGTGGCACTTGGACTTAACACACTTAAAAAGGATTAAAATGTAAATAACAAAAGTACGAGGACCAAAATGAAAATTAAAACTAAAATTGAATTGAAAAAGTAAATTGAAAATTAACGTAAAGCGAGACGATTAAAAACAACAAAGCAGATTAAAATGAATCAGAAATATTATGTGAAATGACCAAAACGCCCCTAGGGACTAAAATGACTCGAAACGACTCAAATGCAATTTTAAAATGATTTTTTAACAAGGGATTAAAGCAAGAGTTCATACAAGCGAATTAAAAGACTCAGAGACAATTTTTAGAATTTAAACAGGGTTTTAACACATGAAAAGACTAAAATGCCCCTAGGGGCAAAACTGACTCAAAATGACTTCAAACGCAATTTTTGAAATGGATTTTGACATAAAATTGAAATGAAGACTTATTCAAACTATTTGAAAGGACTTAAACAAATTTTTAAAGATTGAAAGAGATATTATCATGGGAAATGACTAAAATGCCCCTAGGGGCTAAACTGACTAGAAAATGACTCAACTGATATTTTTTGAAGTGAATTTTGACATGAGATTGAAACAAGGACTTATACAAACCATCTTAAAAGACTCAAACAATTTTCAAGGATTAAAATGAGTTGAATGCAGGAAATGACTAAAATACCCTTTCATGTAAATTTTGCAAATAATGTTGAAATAAAATGCAAAGAAAGATGCAATTGATCAGAGACAGTTCAAATGACTTATAATGCAAGAAAAGAAGAATTGAGCTAGTATTTTTAGGTCCAAAATTAGGGTATAACAGGCATGTTTGAGCTTGGAGCTTGGAGTTGCTTCAAGATTGTGATTAGGTGAGTTCCATAGATAGTTTTCCCACCCTTTGGGATTATGTTTATGCCATGTATGATTAATATGAACAACATGAAAATTCTAGGGTTTAAAGTGTAAGTTAGTTGCCCTTTTTCTTGCCATGCTTGCTATACTTGTATGTACTTGTTCTATGACTGTTTTTACAGGTTCCTAATGATCCTAAGGGTCATATAACACTTGGAGATGCTTGGTTTGAGGACTTTAAGTCAAAAATATCATTTTTGAGGTGGCTGGACTGTCATAACTCGCCCAGGCGAGCAACTGGTTGCCTAGGCGAGCAAAATGGCAGTTCTGGAGGTCTGCTCGCCTCCCAGCTCACCATGGCAAGCAACTACTCGCCACGGCGAGTAAGTGTACTCGCCTAGGCGAGCAAGTAGTGCCCTCTGGTTGCTGCTTGCTCGTTTCAGGCAGATTCGGTATTTTCATTACGGGTTTTCTCGAGCAGTCTTTTATAAAAGTAAACCCCTCAAACCAAGGTCCCAAATGATGATCAATGAAAGAAAAATTCTTATGTTAAAGAGACAAGTATTATGCAAGTTAGTAAGGCATGGCATACGAGAGAATCATGTCATGAATCGGGTAGCAAATTATTCATAAGCAAGGGAAAAACTAGAGCCTCGACATAGTTGTCGAGAACTAGCTAGTTAGCATGAATTCTTAGCATGATAAGACACGAAGTATAAACTCTTCGCATATGTTTAAGAGTGTTTAGCAAGCAAGTTAAGTCGTGGTTTGATTAGTTGATCACTCCACCATGATTAAGAATGTACAAGCATGTACAAGTAAGACTTTACCATTAATCGGATCGATCAAGGTTCCGAGGTAAATATGTATGCATGATTAGGTTTAACCTAAATGAACGACAAGACCATGATTAATGAATATGTAGGTGCCATGTCTCTTGCAATCCATGAAGGTATGGATTCAAGGGGTTCTCATGATGAGAACGGGGAAGGCTTCGTAAAGGGATCGCATGACACTGAGGGAGTCCGATGTACGTACATCGGTCATGATGGGATTGTTCTCGAGGTTACTCCACCCGGGACTCTCCGTAAATGAATCAAGATGATAATTGTTTGTTCAACGCTAACATAACAATGAATGAACTTATGCACGACTGTGTATGTTATGTTATGATTATTGTCATACCCCAATTTTTGACCTAAGGATCCTACATTCATACACTGACACGTGCCCTTCGATCCTGATCGGTCTCTGACTTTTCAGTGAAAAATTCGGCAGAGAGGTATTTTAAAATACCTCATATTTAATTCCGAGTCGGACCCTCTTCTCTCTTCATTTTTTGTTTATTTAATTCTATCTTTATTTCCATTTTTTTTTAATTAACTTTAATTTATTTAAGTTTTTATTTAACTTTAATTTACTTCAAGTCTTTAATTAATAATTTTAATTCTATTTTCTAATCCTTATCCTTTTAGCTTAATAATTTTTTTTTCTTAGTCTTTATCTTCTTTTTTAGTTTTATTTTTTCGTCCATGTCAAAAGTCAGTCCAAATCCAAAGCACAGTCTATCAGTCAAACATCCAATTCCAGTCTAGGTTCAAATCCAGCAACAAACAAACCTATCCTCCTCCTCAAGCCACAATTTTCTGCTCAATTCTCAACAGACCCTAACCTAAGCTTGTTACTATAAAGCCAGACGCCCAATTCATCTGCAAGGGGGGCCAATTTCAACGCACAAATTCATCGGCCGCAATTCACAACACAGATTTCACGCATAATTCCTAACACAAGACCTGCAGCATTACAACCCAATAACCTGCAAAAATAATCAACACGCAGCAAGAACCATTCCTTTTCACGCATAACACAACAATTCAAACCCACACATCTGTTACAACACAACAGTTATACAGTGAAGCAATAAAAAACGCAGCCATCATCATCAATCCCATAAATAACCCAATCGGCCATCACAAACAACAGGTACGTATTCGAACCCAGCCGAATCCATTCACAAACCAGACACCAACATCACGTCCAAACCAAACCAACATACAAACAGAAGCACAGTCGCACAAGAACGGGTCTGTAACGAATCAAAGGAAACAACAAGGAGCCGTATTCGTTTAAAGAGGAGTAGAAGGGGACCGAAACTGGAACCAACACTCAGGGACACACCACGGAACAACAACAACCGCCGTTGGCCTGCACGAAACCAAGTCGCTCCCAAACCGTAACGGAACCGATCCAGAAGGAAAAGAAGGTAGTTTGTTTATTTTATTTTTTCTCTTGGTCTTGTTGTAGATCTAGGTTGATCTAATTTAATTGTGAATTAGAATAGAAGAAAAAAGAGAAAAAGAAATTGTAAAAGAAGAAGATAGAGAACGAGAGAGAAATAAGAGAAGATAGAGAAAAAGGAAAAGAAAATGAGTGGAACGGCTGTTGTAAGCCTATTTCTAATGACGTGATGTTCCAGTGTGTCAGGCTGCATGGTCTTACCATGCACCCACGCGCTATCCTCCCTTGATTTCCAATCAAATGGCCCTGATTAAACCGGTTACTATAACCCGAACCGACCCATGACCTGCTCCTGTACCCAACCCGGTCTGCTTCCCCTTTAGCCCGACGTGTCTGGGCTCTTGTAAGCCCAATTTCAGCTTTTAATTAATTTTGCACACCCCTGATTACTGTTAACACCCCCCTGCATGCATATTTTTACTACTATATCTTGTTTAACTCTCATGCATTTTTTTCGCTATTGCGTTTTAATTTTACTGCATTTTAGATCATTTCATTTCTATTCGTAACATTTCATTTTCATTATTAGCATTTCAATGATCGTTTTTTTAATGCATATTAGGTTAATATAAAATCGTTCATGTATTTTTTAGTTTGGGTTTAGTATCATGCATATTTAACTTTTCGTTATTTATTTTATCACATGAACGTAGCCTGTATATTAGGCTTGAATGTAAATACCTCATGCATATTTAGTTTAGTTTCGTCACTTTGCATTTTAATTTCTTTATTCTTTGTCGTTTATAACTCTGATTTTAGAATGTATATTAGGTTTAATGTAATTTATTTATTTTATCGCAGACCCTAGAATGTATTAATAGGTTTTTTGTAATAGTTTAGGTGCATGTGTGCGTGAGTGGGTGTATGTTTACTTTTATGCTTGTTAGTTTAGGTAAAAGGTCCTTGTGGTGGTCCAAAGCCACCATGAGTTACCTACGCATTTATCTTTTTATGCTCCGTTAGTTTAATTTCTTTCCAATCATTTCAAAAAGCAACAAAAACATGCAAATAGTTCAAAAATCACAAAAATATTTTTCTTAAATAAACCTTGATCCTAAATCAAGTGACCGTCCTTTTTTATTTTCTTTTATTAATCAAATATCAATCAATCTAATTTATTTTGAGTCCATTATTCTTTAATATAAAAAATACAAACCAATTCCAATTTGCCACTTGGCTTTTTCATTTTAAAACCTTTTCAAAAACATTAAAAAACACTCAACCAATCAAACGTCAATTTCTACCCCGAACTACGAGGTTTTGATCCTTCACGGGTACGTAGGCAGAGGACACTCGTCCTTCCAAATCAATAAAATGTAGATAATTAGGTCCTCCTTTTTTTAATCACTTAAAATCCTTTTTTTCAAAATAAGCAAGTTATAGCACATTATTTAAATAAAACTAAAAGGTTCCCGTAGAGTACTACGGACATAAAGGGTGCTAACACCTTCCCTTTATGTAACCAACCCCCGGACCCCCAATTTAAATAAATTTTTTCAAAGTCGTGAAATAAAAGCGAGTCAATAAGCTAATCAAATAGCCTTGATCTCCGAAAAATGACGCGACAGAAATGGCGACTTCACTGGGGACCCCCCTAAGAGGGTTGAGCCTAACTTGGTCTTATTTAAATTTTGTGCTATAACTTGCTTAAAAAATCAAAAATAAAAGATGGAAATACCTGTATATATATGTTCTCCCTTCTCCTTCTTTCTCCCTTCTTTTAACGTGAGTGGTGAGATAAGTCCTAACCCGGACTTGAGGGAAACATAAGATAGGATGGTGGTATAATCAAAGTCCCATACCGAGAGTAAGTTTCGGGATATGGCACATGTGATAACCCCACTAAACGGAGGTCTCTTGGAAGTAATTTATGTCGACATGAGTAGTTGTGATTGGCATTGCTATTTTCAAGTGACTGTTAATGTTGAGGACCTTTAGTTACCTTTAACCCATCTTGGCCTTTTAGGACGTAGTGCGGTGACTAATCAAGAGTAGTCTTGAGTTGGTTGATACGCGATACTACACTCAGACGAGACTTTCTTACGAACGTTGTTGGACCGGAAGTAGTTCCGCAACCCGATAATGTTCGGAAGTGGTTGACAACTCTGGGAACTTGGTAGAACCCTTGTTACAAGTACAAATGAAACCATAGTCCTTACCAAAATGGCGTTGTTGCCCTTGACTCCATCATCATGGACTTAAACCTCATCATGTTTTCACCGTTTGTGTAGCATAATCATGCATGCATTCATTCATCGATTTTTTCTCATTAAACATCGAAGGACTTAAAACAAGCTTTTTGTAAATGTTGTAGATATGAATCCTATAATAAGGAGCACTAGGAAGTACACTTTCAAGAAACCCGATTTATTGAAGCTAAGGGGAGCTAGGATCGAGAGTAACCAGTCCGGAGGACTTTCAAGCTCATCATGGAAGACTACTTAGCATCCTCCAAACAAAAGTTGAAGAAGGGGTCCTCAATACGTTGGTCCAATTCTATGACCCACTCTATCATTGCTTCCTATTCCCTGTCTTCATATTGGTTCCCACTCTTGAAGAATATTCTGACTTGGTTGGCTTACCTGTGTCCAATGAAGTACCTTTCCATGGCCTTGAACCCAATCCTGAAGCCTCAACCATTGCTAAAGCTCTTCACCTTGATGCCTCTGAATTGAAAGCTCAACTTACCATCAAAGGGAAACCCCAACTCCAATGCTTGCCTACACATTACCTTTTCCAAAAAGCCTCCCTCTTCGCCGGACTACCCAACAATAAAGCCTTCCACTCCATCTTAGCCTTACTCATATACGGGCTCCTACTTTTCCCAAATATTGACAACTTTGTTGATATCAACGCCATCAAAATCTTCCTCACCAAAAACCCTGTCCCTACATTACTTGCAGACACTTACCATTCCATTCACGATCGTAATCTAGCTGGTCGTGGGGTTATCCTTTGCTGTGCACCCTTACTTTACAAATGGTTTACCTCCCATCTACCTCGAACTCAGCCCTTCATCAAAAACCCTGAAAAGCTCTCGTGGTCCCAAAGAATCATGTCCCTTACCCCCGCGGACATAGTTTGGTACAACCCAGCCAGTGATACCAAGACCGTCATTATCCACTGTGGTGACTTCCCTAATGTACCTCTTATCGGAATATGGGGAGGAATTAGCTACAACCCTATCCTTGCCCAACAACAGCTCGGATACCCGGTCAAAGCCAAACCTTTATACCTCGACTTGTCCAGCGTATTCTACCATAACCATGATGATTCCACAAATGAGAGGGAAAAATTCATACAAGCTTGGCATGCCATCCATAGAAAAGAGAGGAGCAAGATGGGAAAAAGATCAAGTTTCGTCCATAGCTCTTACACGGAATGGGTCATTGATAGAGCTACAACGTACAAGATGCCTTACACTTTATCCAGAGTCCCATCTTCAACTACTCCGGCTCCCCCACTGCCCGTACTCCCTGAAAATATGGAAGAATTCCAGTACCATTTGGCCGAGATGACACGTGAAAGGAACAATTGGAAGAGGAAGTATGAGATGGTTATGGCTCAGATGGAGACAAAGGATGGACTGATAGAGCAAAAGGATCGTGAAATTCTCAAGCTAGGCCAACTAATTGTTAAGCAGAATGATCTCCTCCAGCAGAAGGATGATATACTCAGGCGGGATTCTAAAAGGAAGAAGGAGTACATGGATATGTTCGCCGGCGCCCATCCAGATTTTGAGGAGTAGTCTACTACAAGAGCTCAAGAGTCTCCCAGATGTTTCACCACTTTATGTTATTTTCTAGCTTGTGTGATGTACTTTGGAGTCTATCCCTTGGCTCAGTTTTGTTAAAAGGGAATTATCTTATAGTACTTTAATTAGTCAATGAATTTTTCAATTATGATGTTTACAAATTTGCTTTTATAAGTCCTTCGATAAAAAAAAAGTGACTATTTTTGCATAAGCATCATGCATCATTTTGCATTTCATAGTCTCGATTCCGAGTCTCACAAAATTTCTTTTCCATAAAGAGATCAACCCGTTTCACAAAGTGGTCCGACTGTTCTCATCCAAAGTCGACTCGCAGCTACAACACTCGTGCAAACAAGAAGAGTGAACGTATCAATTTGAACAAGAGATCACAACACTCCGGGCCGATTCAGAGAGACTGAGCACGCTGGTGGTTTCACTGGTAGCTTCATCAGCCGCGGTTCCAGCAAAGGCCCGAACGCCAACATCAACAACAGCCTCGACAACAGGCTCCAAGGATGCAATTTGATCCAATCCCAATGGCATATGCGGAGCTGCTTCCCATCTTGCTCATGAAGAACCTTGTCAAAACTAGAAAGCCTCCTCGAGTGCCTGACGAGTTGCCGGTTGGGTATCAACCTGACCTCTCATGTGCCTTTCATCAACGAGCACCCGGCCATGACATTGAGCACTGTTTATCTTTGAAGATTGAAGTCCAGAAGCTGATTGAAGCCAATATGTTGCTCTTTGAAGGTTGAATTCGGATGTGCAAATTAATCCACTGCCAAATTATATTGCCTACTATTGTGACGCATGGAGCGGATAGCTGCAATTGGGTCGTTTTTTTTATGTTTCTTCTACTACTTATCTGTTCAAATAATGCATGTGTTTGTTGTTTACTGCTTTTCAAAAAACATCCTTTCGTCCCGCCCGAGACGAAAGTGAACTTGTGTAGGGCTTTTTGCTTCATATATTTTCCATCGTTAATAAAGAGGTCGTTTTGATCCCGACTTTCATTTTATCTTGTGCTTTTTTTGGAAAAATGGTAATACAAAAAACCAAAAAATATAATCATTCTCAAATATCTGCATAATCATAACTTACACTTGTCAAAATCAATAATCAAATCATGCATTAATAAACCCGTTGAACACGTTAACCATGTACTCTCTTCCAACTTTGAGTTCCCTGTGTCCGAAGCTGAAGAAGGGAATGAAGAGACTCCCGACGAGATCTCTCACATACTGGGGCATCTTAGCCATCGAAGCTGCAAACAAAATATCAAGGAGATTATCCAGAAGATGACATTGAATTACAAAGACTGGCTCGGGGTGCTACCATTCGCTATGCTCAGATATCGTACTTCAGTACACATTTCAACAGGGGCAACCCCCCCTCCTTCCCCAATATGCAACATGGAGGTCGTGCTTCCCGTGGAGGTTGAAGTCCCGTCAATAGGAGTTCTGCTAAAGTCCAAGCTTGATCGAGTTTAAACGCATGACGACCTTGTACAAATATATCAAAAGAGGTTTAAAACAAGCTTCTAACAAAAAAGGTTCGTCCCCATGAATTTTAAGAACGGAACTTTGTACTACTTTCCAACCAGACTCCAGGGACAAGTGGATGCCTAATTATGAAGGTTCATGTGCAAAAACTTTTACAACTATGGATGATGACAAACTCGCACGTCCTATGAATACCGGTGCAGTCAAGAAATACTCTGACAAAAAAATAAAAGCTCGGTAAGTCGCAAATCTTAAAAAGCGGCTTAGGCAAAAATGAGCGTCTCGGTGGACTGAAAACCCGAAAGGGCGGTCCAGGCAAAAATTAGAGACATGAACAAAAATAATTATCCTGATAGATAGAAACCCAAAAGGGCAATCTATGCAAAAGTTAAGGATCATGACAGGTAACTGCATCAGTCAGCACAGTCCACTTGGGGCATCCAGTCGTCAAAAGAACCTCCGATTCGAAGCATCTGCAGATCAAAGACTCGGAACTGGGGCATTCAAAGTTGCCAGGGAGTATAACGGTTATCGTGTTCAATGTACCCTTCCCATATATTTACCATTTTCCAAATTTTTCAAAGATCCGTGGGGCCACGCCGTTGGCAGGTCACCACTCTATTCATCAAATTTGAGCCTGTGCCCATTTACTCGGAACTCTCATTTATTCTATTCACAAAAAAATTCTTCTATTTTTGATGGCAATACTTGAAGCAAAATTTTCAAAATACAAAACTTTTTTTTTATCTCTTTTGAAAAATGTGAACAACAAACACACTCTCTTTGAACTTGTGAGTAGTCGAAGCGTACATCAGCATCCGCCTCGAGAACGGCTACATTCCGGAAGAGAAACATGTCTAAACACAATGGAGAGGACCTCTGCTTTGAGCAAGATGCTTTCACAGTCCAAAAAAAATACAAAAAAAGAAATACAAAAATAAATGCTCGTTAAGTTGAAAACCTGAAAAGGCGGCTTAGGCAATAGAGAGCGTCCTGGTGGACTGAAAACCCGAAAGGGCAGTCCAGGCAAAAATTAGGGGCATAAAAAAGGAATATCTTCCCGGTGGACTGAAAACCCGAAAGGGCGGTCTAGGCAAAAGTTAGGGATTTTCAAAAAAAAAAAAAAACATAAAAAAAAACATGACTGTTGAAGCATGCCAGGGGAAAAAGCACTCCGCGCTGATTTACAAATGGCGACTTCTTCAAGACTTTTGGTCAACAATGGGCTCTATCCCCAGGAGGCATCAATTGCTACCTTGTGTCGTGGCTTCACCCCATCAATGGCTCAATTTGTTCACAATAATATCATCTCCAAGGAAGCTTGCCTAGTGTTTGTACTGCGATATCAGTCCGCCTCCCATCTTACCCGTCTTGTCTCGTTTCATCGAGTTACCCATCATATACAATTTATACAGTCGTACAAGTTACATTCATACATTCATTTATACAACCGTACATTCATACATTAATACTTTCACATATTCTCACATTCATGCATACACAATATATACACAACATCATTCATACATGGTTGCATCAGTCACCCATAATCTTTTTTGGTTGTATCCTTTCAGTTCGATCTTCACTCATTATTGTGTCAAGCGAATAGCTTGCAAATATCTTTTTACCTCTGTGTCAAGCGAATAGCTTGCAAAGATCCTTTGTTACATGGGTGTCAAGTGAATAGCTTGAAAACCTCTACTGTTATCTTGGTGTCAAGCGAATAGCTTGCAAACCTCTACTGTTATCATGATGTCAAGCGAATAGCTTGCAAACCACTCTTGTTATCCTTGGTGTCAAGCGAATAGCTTGCAAGCCTCTTTTGTTACCTATGTGTCAAGCGAATAGCTTGCAAACATATTTTGTTACCTATGTGTCAAGCGAATAGCTTGCAAACATATTTTGGTACATGTGTGTCAAGCGAATAGCTTGCAAACATCTTTTGTTACCTATGTGTCAAGCGAATAGCTTGCAAAATTCTTGTCATATAAAAAGTGTCATCCCCAGCGTAGCTGTTCTAGTGATGTCACTAATCAATTTCAATTTCAAAAGTGTCATCCCCAGCGTGGCTGTTCAAGAGATGTCGCTAAAAAGTCTTGTCTTCATTGAAGCTATCGTCTCAAACCATTACGGTAGTGGACAATCTTTTCCCCAGTGAAACTACATTCCCCCTAGAGGAATCGGATCCCATTCTTAAACGAATTTGGGTATCCCATCGTTCTTTCTCGTCTCAGTCAAGTCAACTTTGCCGTCCTGCATTCATAAGCATTTCACGAGCATTCATAACATCTTAGGTCCAAAATTGGTGTACTTTGTATTTAAGTCTCTTCGCTCCGATCGAATTAAAGATTCCATCTTCAAATCTCCGGACGAAGAAACTTAAATAGGGGCATCTGTCATACCCCAATTTTTGACCTAAGGATCCTACATTCATACACTGACACGTGCCCTTCGATCCTGATCGGTCTCTGACTTTTCAGTGAAAAATTCGGCAGAGAGGTATTTTAAAATACCTCATATTTAATTCCGAGTCGGACCCTCTTCTCTCTTCATTTTTTATTTATTTAATTCTATCTTTATTTCCATTTTTTTTTAATTAACTTTAATTTATTTAAGTTTTTATTTAACTTTAATTTACTTCAAGTCTTTAATTAATAATTTTAATTCTATTTTCTAATCCTTATCCTTTTAGCTTAATAATTTTTTTTTTCTTAGTCTTTATCTTCTTTTTTAGTTTTATTTTTTCGTCCATGTCAAAAGTCAGTCCAAATCCAAAGCACAGTCTATCAGTCAAACATCCAATTCCAGTCCAGGTTCAAATCCAGCAACAAACAAACCTATCCTCCTCCTCAAGCCACAATTTTCTGCTCAATTCTCAACAGACCCTAACCTAAGCTTGTTACTATAAAGCCAGACGCCCAATTCATCTGCAAGGGGGGCCAATTTCAACGCACAAATTCATCGGCCGCAATTCACAACACAGATTTCACGCATAATTCCTAACACAAGACCTGCAGCATTACAACCCAATAACCTGCAAAAATAATCAACACGCAGCAAGAACCATTCCTTTTCACGCATAACACAACAATTCAAACCCACACATCTGTTACAACACAACAGTTATACAGTGAAGCAATAAAAAACGCAGCCATCATCATCAATCCCATAAATAACCCAATCGGCCATCACAAACAACAGGTACGTATTCGAACCCAACCGAATCCATTCACAAACCAGACACCAACATCACGTCCAAACCAAACCAACATACAAACAGAAGCACAGTCGCACAAGAACGGGTCTGTAACGAATCAAAGGAAACAACAAGGAGCCGTATTCGTTTAAAGAGGAGTAGAAGGGGACCGAAACTGGAACCAACACTCAGGGACACACCACGGAACAACAACAACCGCCGTTGGCCTGCACAAAACCAAGTCGCTCCCAAACCGTAACGGAACCGATCCAGAAGGAAAAGAAGGTAGTTTGTTTATTTTATTTTTTCTCTTGGTCTTGTTGTAGATCTAGGTTGATCTAATTTAATTGTGAATTAGAATAGAAGAAAAAAGAGAAAAAGAAATTGTAAAAGAAGAAGATAGAGAACGAGAGAGAAATAAGAGAAGATAGAGAAAAAGGAAAAGAAAATGAGTGGAACGGCTGTTGTAAGCCTATTTCTAATGACGTGATGTTCCAGTGTGTCAGGCTGCATGGTCTTACCATGCACCCACGCGCTATCCTCCCTTGATTTCCAATCAAATGGCCCTGATTAAACCGGTTACTATAACCCGAACCGACCCATGACCTGCTCCTGTACCCAACCCGGTCTGCTTCCCCTTTAGCCCGACGTGTCTGGGCTCTTGTAAGCCCAATTTCAGCTTTTAATTAATTTTGCACACCCCTGATTACTGTTAACACCCCCCTGCATGCATATTTTTACTACTATATCTTGTTTAACTCTCATGCATTTTTTTCGCTATTGCGTTTTAATTTTACTGCATTTTAGATCATTTCATTTCTATTCGTAACATTTCATTTTCATTATTAGCATTTCAATGATCGTTTTTTTAATGCATATTAGGTTAATATAAAATCGTTCATGTATTTTTTAGTTTGGGTTTAGTATCATGCATATTTAACTTTTCGTTATTTATTTTATCACATGAACGTAGCCTGTATATTAGGCTTGAATGTAAATACCTCATGCATATTTAGTTTAGTTTCGTCACTTTGCATTTTAATTTCTTTATTCTTTGTCGTTTATAACTCTGATTTTAGAATGTATATTAGGTTTAATGTAATTTATTTATTTTATCGCAGACCCTAGAATGTATTAATAGGTTTTTTGTAATAGTTTAGGTGCATGTGTGCGTGAGTGGGTGTATGTTTACTTTTATGCTTGTTAGTTTAGGTAAAAGGTCCTTGTGGTGGTCCAAAGCCACGATGAGTTACCTACGCATTTATCTTTTTATGCTCCGTTAGTTTAATTTCTTTCCAATCATTTCAAAAAGCAACAAAAACATGCAAATAGTTCAAAAATCACAAAAATATTTTTCTTAAATAAACCTTGATCCTAAATCAAGTGACCGTCCTTTTTTATTTTCTTTTATTAATCAAATATCAATCAATCTAATTTATTTTGAGTCCATTATTCTTTAATATAAAAAATACAAACCAATTCCAATTTGCCACTTGGCTTTTTCATTTTAAAACCTTTTCAAAAACATTAAAAAACACTCAACCAATCAAACGTCAATTTCTACCCCGAACTACGAGGTTTTGATCCTTCACGGGTACGTAGGAAGAGGACACTCGTCCTTCCAAATCAATAAAATGTAGATAATTAGGTCCTCCTTTTTTTAATCACTTAAAATCCTTTTTTCAAAATAAGCAAGTTATAGCACATTATTTAAATAAAACTAAAAGGTTCCCGTAGAGTACTACGGACATAAAGGGTGCTAACACCTTCCCTTTATGTAACCAACCCCCGGACCCCCAATTTAAATAAATTTTTTCAAAGTCGTGAAATAAAAGCGAGTCAATAAGCTAATCAAATAGCCTTGATCTCCGAAAAATGACGCGACAATTATGTTATGAAATGCAAGAATGATTCCCATGCATGAATTAGTTCATGACCAAGAGCACTAGATGCTTTATGACAAGCTTAAGACATGGAATAGAGCAAGTAAAGAATATGATACCGATGACGATCTTAGGTTTCCCCTTATCGTCCGGTTAGAATCGTGCCATGATATGTTATGTTTATGCCATGATACGTAGAGCGTATTCTTGGCAATGCGGTCCTAGGTTCCCCTCGGCCGCCATGACACGTATAGGATATGAAACCTATAACATGTAAGATGAAATTATGACGGCTCTAGTATGCACTACCGTCTATGTATGCAAGTCCCCACACACGTATAATCAACCGTCAGGTTGTAATGTAGACACATGGTGACCGTAGGTTTCCCCTTGAGGTTACCTATAGCCTAGGATTTAGGGGAACTCACTGAGACATTATGTCTCATCCCAATCCTTATTTTTTTTTCCAGATAAACAGGATGGATGGCAAGCTAGTAGCCGAATGGATTTTTCATCAAAAGCTCGTTCGTACGCGAAGCATGAAGAATATGGATTTCAAGGATGTACTTATGTTATATAGATAAGATATGATGTATTTGATATTGTCCGAACGCGTCTTGATGTATTTATATTCATTCGAAACTTTTATGTTGTATAATTTACTGTATCCAGTACTAAATTCAACGCATGTGCTAGACTTTCTAGATACGTCTAGTATGGGTGTTACATTTGGTATCAGAGCAGGTCGATTCAGATCGAGCCTTGGGTCATTAAATTACAACTAAGGTAGTGGGACCATTGGGTTCCGGGTAAATGTTCTAGTTGTTGTTGTTAGTTGAGCCTGATCAACTCAATTTAGCATTCAACGATTAGAATGGATGCCGGAGAGCTGAATAGGACCCAAGAGGAACGAAGTATGTGATGAAGTAGTTTGATCGTGCCAAAAGGTGGCCGGTGAACTAATTAAGTAGAAGTGTGAATCCTCCGGGAATGTACGGCATGTTAGAAGGGGCGTTCCGACAATGTCGGGTAAGATGTTAGCAATACTTCGTGTACCCGTAAGTGAAGAAGTTGGATGTATATATATCTAAGCATGACCGAAAGATTCGGTAAGAGTTGTCGTTGGAACGGATCTATGATATTTTTGGATTGTCAGAACAAGGCTACAAGATGGTGAGAAGTCGATATATGTTGACGGAGTCAGCGGGCTCTCAGGAATAGCAATATGTAAATGAAGTTAAGGACATGAAGGTTTGTCAAGTTGCGTAAGTGGCAATGTAAAGAGGTAAGTTATTCATGGTGGTGGAAGTTAAGGAATTCAAGATAAGGTTTTATGTTATCAGAATTAAGGCATTGATTTTCGACGTGCCAAGAATTGTATCGAAAAAGGTTGATGTTGCCATGCATAGGTTATATAGTATTTTATGATGATAGGAATGAATGGTGTGCATTGGTTACTTGAGAATAAAAGTTTTATGCAAAGAAGGTTTTCTGGAAAATAGAGTCGGAGAAGCTCACCAATAGCAAGCCGGGGACGAAACTTTTCGTTTTCTACCAATTCGTTCCTATGGTTTGCAATGACTATTGGGGAGATGTCTTCGCAATAATCTTTTATGTGACGAAAATAATTTATGACATCAAGTAACGAATGCATATCATATTCTAAGATTTTCAAGGAAAAGACATGGGCAACCATCAACGAAATCGATACGGTTTAAGGTAGTTTGGAGGTTAATGTGTCAAGAGTCAAGAACAAGTCAAGATCAAGAGTATAAAAGTTTCGGCATTTAGAAGGAAAGTCATCGATGTTTATGCATGAGGTATGAAGTAAGAAGTTTAAGCGGTGCAAAGCTATAAGAAATTACAAGGTTCACGAATTGTGTGGGATTATGACGTATCTCTCGAACCTATGTTTTGCTTAATTAACTTGCTAAGGCTCATTATGAAGTTGAACTATAAGGTTTAAAGTATTTTAAAAAGATTTACACGTATGGGTAATTGAGGTTGATATTTTGAAAATTCACGAGAATGTCTAGGAACCGGTTTGGTTCGACACTCGTAGAGCGGGCTAGACTTATTAGAGTCTAGGTTTGATGGCACGTATGTGTTATCAACTCGTTCTATGATTCCCGAAGCAACGGTCGGGGCCAAAAACTCAATATATAATTATAAAGTAGAAAAATTATCAACGTCAATGACCCGTGCGCTAGTTTAAGAAGTTTTCTTTCAAAGAAAAATCAACGAGCAAGCATTGGTATGATTAAGCAAAATATAGTATGCGAGAATGCGAAGGTACAAGGTTAGATGTTCAAGGAAGATAAGTTCATGTTCAAGATGAGTTTGTCAAAGGAATTTGAGTTTACTCTGAAACAAGTTCAAGTATGACATGTATACTCAGCCGGTAAATCCAACTAGCAAGAATGTAAAGTGCACCCCCAAGTCAAGTATTATGAGTATAAGATAAGTCATCCCGAGTTTGAATTTACAAGACAGGTGTAAGATGGTGACGTTGGTTGCAACATGGGAAATCTTGAAAACAGTTCAAAAGTTAGTATTCAAGTGATAAGCATGAATTGAAGTCTCAATCGCTCTAACGGATTAGAGTAATGGTTTAAGCCAACCGGTGGGAATCAGAGTAGCGCCATGGAAGCTAATCGTTAATCATGGGTGATGGAATTGGAAAACATGTAAGAAATCGGAGGGTTTTCCTCATGAGATTCAAGGTAAAGATCGAAGTAACAAGAATGAAAATCGGTATTCGGATCAGGTAGTAGTGTTCAAGTAATACTTGAAAAGATTATTTGAAGATTCAAGTTTAGTGTTTCTAAGAAGAGAAACAAGTTCATGTCAAGAGGTCCAAGGATTTTCCTACGGATATGTAAACGGAAATGCGATCATGTATATCGGTTAAAGGGAAGAAATCATCTTTAAAGATTAAGCATGTTATCATGAGAAAGATAAGCAACTTTTGAGTGATGTGTAATGAGATTCATACTTTTGTATGCAATACTTGTTGAGTGAAAACGATACTTGTTAAGACATGTCAAGCAATGGTTTTATAACTTTTAAAGCTAAGATTGGTACAAGGAACTTGGGAACGATGCTTATTTTAAACTCATGGAATTATACATTTTCGAAACTGAAGAGATACATCGTAAGTAAACTCACTTAAGACGTACAAGCTTCATGACCAACTTGTCATGGACAAGTTTAGGGCGAGTTGTTAAATCTTTCTCAAAAATATAGAAACTCGTCCGGTGGTTCTGTGGTACCATTACATATTCAGTTTTGAAAATGAGAAAATCTTTTTAGTCATGTATCTATTCGTTCCAAGAACCCGAATACCAAAGTTTAAGAAAAATTTCTTCAAGAAAGATTTTATAACATGTATCGTTATCATTTAACAAGAGGCGGCACTTGAAAGTATGCACATGTTATGGAAACGACAATGTTCGTATGAAGTCAATATCCTACGGGATACACGGAAAGGTGTCAAGAAAGTATGATGTATGTGCAATTAAATTTGCTAAAAAGTTTCAAGAACATGTGAATCATGATGAGGGTTATTAGATTGACAATGAAGTATATGCTTAACCGATAAGATTAGGTATACATGAAAAGATGTTTAATGTTGCAAGTAAGCACTGCAGGGCAAACCTGGTTTCCGATAGGATTCCAGTTAAAAGGCAAATCCTGAGTGTTCATGTTTATGCTAAGATACCTTTGTGAATAGTTCATGTTAAGCGGGTAAGATACGAGTCCGAGACAATACGTCTATGTGTACCAAGGAATGTTCTAAATCATGATGTAACAAGATAACACTAATTTCTGAGGGATATTAAGATTAAGAAAGCTATATGCTTATGTATGTGAATCAAGAAACAAAACGAAACACAAGCAATGATGAACTTCTTGGATATGTATGAATAGAAAATATATGGCTCTGACCACGGATGGTAAGTTTTTGTCAAGATGTTTAGTAGTCGATCTCTAAATTTTGAGGACGAAATTTTTTTAAGGGGGGTAGAATGTAATATCCCGCCTGACAGTATCGGTATATTAACCGTTGATCATGTCAAATGAATTTAATTCATGGAAAGTAGGTTATTGGAAATATGTATGACAGGTCAGCACAATGCGGATAAAGTATCAGCGACGTTTAAAACACGTTTATGGCAAGGGCAAAATGGTAATTGCACGTCTAAAGGATATTTATTTGTGTTGGGCACAAAATATCTCATTTCTCCCTTGTGTTTCTCTCTCTAGGGTTGAGAGAAAGTTTTGCTCTCCCTTCTCTCTAACCCATCGCCCTCTTCCTCTCTTTTCCTCCATTAATCCTTTGCAAATCTTCTTCCCTCAAGACAAGGCTTTAACTTATGTTTCTTTAAGATCATGGAGAAGGAAGCAAGTTGAGTTTTGATGAGTCTCTTTCCCTCTCATCTTCACGCCACCCTCTCTCTCTTTTCCTCTTCACAAATCTTTCATGGAACTTCATCCTCTCATGGTAAGCTTCCAAACTTGTTCCTTTATGATCATTTAAGCTTAAGGAAGTTTGGATTATGTTTGATATCTTCTATTCCTCTTCTTGAAGAAGTGATTGGAGAACTAGGGTTTGGTATATGGTGAAGATGGATTCTAAATTGGTACAAGGTATAGTCTCCACAAGATCAAGGTAATAATATTAAGTTTGAAAGGATTAATATCTTTACCCTTCCTCACCAAGAATTCCTTTTGATTCCAAGTTTTGAATATGTGTTTTGAGGGTAAAGTTGGAGTATGGTTTTGAGCTTGAAATGGTGTCTTGGTTTGCAAGAAAAGGGTGACAAGTTTGAATGGTATGAGCAAGGAAGCAAATGGAGCACAACTAAGGTTTTGGGCATGTTTGAGCTTGGAGCTTGGAGTTGCTTCAAGATTGTGATTAGGTGAGTTCCATAGATAGTTTTCCCACCCTTTGGGATTATGTTTATGCCATGTATGATTAATATGAACAACATGAAAATTCTAGGGTTTAAAGTGTAAGTTAGTTGCCCTTTTTCTTGCCATGCTTGCTATACTTGTATGTACTTGTTATATGACTGTTTTTACAGGTTCCTAATGATCCTAAGGGTCATATAACACTTGGAGATGCTTGGTTTGAGGACTTTAAGTCAAAAATATCATTTTTGAGGTGGCTGGACTGTCATAACTCGCCCAGGCGAGCAACTGGCTGCCTAGGCGAGCAAAATGGAAGTTCTGGAGGTCTGCTCGCCTCCCAGCTCGCCATGGCAAGCAACTACTCACCACGGTGAGTAAGTGTACTCGCCTAGGCGAGCAAGTAGTGCCCTCTAGTTGCTGCTTGCTCGTTTCAGGCAGATTCGGTATTTTCGTTCCGGGTTTTCTCGAGCAGTCTTTTATAAAAGTAAACCCCTCAAACCAAGGTCCCAAATGATGATCAATGAAAGAAAAATTCTTATGTTAAAGAGACAAGTATTATGCAAGTTATTAAGGCATGGCATACGAGAGAATCATGTCATGAATCGGGTAGCAAATTATTCATAAGCAAGGGAAAAATTAGAGCCTCGACATAGTTGTCGAGAACTAGCTAGTTAGCATGAATTCTTAGCATGATAAGACGCAAAGTATAAACTCTTTGCATATGTGTAAGAGTGTTTAGCAAGCAAGTTAAGTCGTGGTTTGATTAGTTAATCACTCCTCCATGATTAAGAATGTACAAGCATGTACAAGTAAGACTTTACCATTAATCGGATTGATCAAGGTTCCGAGGTAAATATGTATGCATGATTAGGTTTATCCTAAATGAATGACAAGACCATGATTAATGAATATGTAGGTGCCATGTCTCTTGCAATTCATGAAGGTATGGATTCAAGGGGTTCTCATGATGAGAACGGGGAAGGCTCCGTAAGGGGATCACATGGTACTGAGTAATTAAGGATGTAGGTGTTCGTGTCTCTTGCAATCCATGAAGGTATGGATTCAAGGGGTTCTCATGATGAGAACGGGGAAAGCTCCGTAAGGGGATCGCACGACACTGAGGGAGTCCGATGTACGTACATCGGTCATGATGGGATTGTTCTCGGGGTTACTCCACCCGGGACTCTCCGTAAATGAATCAAGATGATAATTGTTTGTTCAATGCTAACATAACAATGAATGAACTTATGCACGACTATGTATGTTATGTTATGATTATGTTATGAAATGCAAGAATGATTCCTATGCATGAATTAGTTCGTGACCAAGAGCACTAGATGCTTTATGACAAGCATAAGACATGGAATAGAGCAAGTAAAGAATATGATACCGATGATGATCTTAGGTTTCCCCTTATCGTCCAGTTAGAATCGTGCCATGATATGTTATGTTTAGGCCATGATACGTAGAGCGTATTCTTGGCAATGCGGTCCTGGGTTCCCCTCGGCCGCCATGACACGTACAGGATATGAAACCTATAACATGTAAGATGAAATTATGACGGCTCTAGTATGCACTACCGTCTATGTATGCAACTCCCCACACACGTATAATCAACCGTCAGGTTGTAATGTAGACACGTGGTGACCGTAGGTTTCCCCTTGAGGTTACCTATAGCCTAGGATTTAGGGGAACTCACTGAGACATTATGTCTCATCCCAATCCTTATTTTTTTTCAGATAAACAGGATGGATGGCAAGCTAGTAGCCGAATGGATTTTTCATCAAAAGCTCGTTCGTACGCGAAGCTTGAAGAATATGGATTTCAAGGATGTACTTATGTTATATAGATAAGATATGATGTATTTGATATTGTGCGAACGCGTCTTGATGTATTTATATTCATTCGAAACTTTTATGTTGTATAATCTAATGTATCCAGTACTAAATTCAACGCACGTGCTAGACTTTCTAGATACGTCTAGTATGGGTGTTACAAATTGTGCTAAAGCTCATCAGGGAGAATGCAGGGTAGGCTCTGGTAATTGCTTTTCATGTGGTCAGTCAGGGCACTATGTGGCGGATTGTCCAACCAGAGGAAACAAGGGCAAAGGTGCAAGTACTACAATGAGTAAAGGTAGAGTGTATTCTCTTGATGGTAAGAAGGCACAGGCAAATGAAGACTTGATTGGTGGTACGTGTTTTCTTGGACAGAATCCTGTTAATGTTTTATTTGATTGTGGTGCATCATGTTCTTTCATTTCATTTCAATGTGTTGAAGCTCTTCAGTTGTCTGTTTCGTTATTAAATCCCCCTATGAAAGTAACCACAGCCACTGACGGGAGTATTGTAGCGAATTATGTTTGTGAAAATTGTCCCATCACCGTATCTAGCAAGACGTATTATATAGATTTAGTATGTCTTCCGATGAAGCAACTCGATGTCATATTAGGTATGGACTGGTTGTCAGCCAATCATGTGTATATAGGGTGTGCAGAAAAGAGTTTTTACATGCCAACTAGTAATACGGTGGAAGGTGTAGCCTTGTCAGAGTTGATTAAGCACACGTACCAGATGGCTCAGTTTATTTGTGCTCAGGATAAGGGTTTTTATGTTATGCTCATCGTGACTTCAGAGTCAGATTTGAGTCCAAGTGATATCCCTATTGTAAGTGAGTACCTGGATGTTTTTCCATCCGATATTACAAGTTTGCCACCGGAAAGAGAAATTGAGTTTTTGATTGATTTGATTCCGGGAGCCGAACCAGTGTCAGTAGCACCTTACAGAATGTCTCCCTTAGAACTTAAAGAATTGAAGACTCAATTGGAGGAACTTATTCAGAAGCATTTCATCAGGCCTAGTGTGTCTCCATGGGGTGCACTAGTCTTGTTAGTTAAAAAGAAAGATGGCAGCATGCGGCGGTGTATTGATTATCGTCAGCTAAACAAGGTGACCATCAAGAATAAGTATCCTTTGCCAAGGATAGATGATTTACTAGATCAACTTAAGGGGGCATCTGTGTTCTCTAAAATTGATCTCAGGTCAGGATACCATCAGATTCGTATCAAGTCCTCAGATGTGTCCAAAACGGCTTTCAGAACGCGTTACGGACACTATGAATTTTTGGTAATGCCTTTTGGTGTGTCCAATGCTCCAGCAGTCTTTATGGATTATATGAATCGGATTTTTCATCCCTATTTAGATCAATTTGTCATTATTTTCATTGATGACATATTGGTTTATTCTAAGAATCCGCAAGATCATGCACAACATTTGAGGATAGTGTTGGATATCCTTCGGGAAAAACAGTTATATGCGAAGTTCAGCAAGTGTGAGTTTTGGTTGTCAGAGGTCAAATTCCTTGGTCATGTAATTTCTCAAGGAGGTGTAGCAGTTGATCAGTCAAAAGTAGAAGCCGTTCAAAATTGGACAAGACCGAAGAATGTTTTGGAAATTCGTAGCTTCTTGGGATTAGCCGGTTATTACCAACGGTTTATCATTAAGTTTTCCCAGATTGCTTTACCTTTAACCCGACTCATGAGAAAAGATGTGCCTTTTGTGTGGGATGAAGAATGTGAGAAGAGTTTTAGAACTCTAAAGAAGAAATTAACTCAAGCCCCAGTTTTAACCATACCTGACCCGTAGAAGAAGTATGTTGTGTTTTGTGATGCATCGTCTAAGGGACTTGGTGGTGTACTTATGCAATAAAATAATGTAATAGCTTATGCATCTAGGCAACTCAAGACGCATGAAGAAAACTATCCTACTCATGACTTAGAGTTGGCAGCCATAATTTTCGTTTTGAAGATATGGAGGCATCATTTGTATGGAGCACACTTTGAATTGTTTAGTGATCACAAAAGTCTAAAGTACTTGTTTGATCAAAGGGATTTGAATATGAGGCAACGGCGTTGGATGGAGTATTTGAAAGACTTCGACTTTGATCTGAAATATCATCCCGGAAAGGCCAATGTGGTGGCAGATGCTTTGAGTCGTAAAGCCTTAGCCCAAGCCGAAGTGTTGATGCACACTTGTAACATGTATGAGAAGGTTCGAGACCTTAATCTTGGAGTCACAGAAAACGATGACGGTATTTGGTTACAAAGATTGGAAATCTCATGTGATTTGAGATCAAGAATCGTTCAGACTCAAAATGTTGACCCGGAACTTCAGAAAAGAAATGTTCACCCAGAATTCTCTGTGGCTGCAGATGGGATGATTTTATTTGAAGGAAGAATATGTGTTCCAAATGATCAAGAGCTCAGAAGATTGATCTTGGAGGAAGCACACAAGAGTAGTTTTTCAATTCACCCTGGTGCTACCAAGATGTATCAAGATTTAAAGAAGGAGTACTGGTGGCCTGGGATGAAAACTGATATTGCTGAATTTGTAGCGAGGTGTATTGTTTGTCAACAAGTTAAAATAGAACATTAGAGACCAGCTGGTATGCTACAATTATTAGAGATTCCTCAGTGGAAATGGGAACACATTACTATGGACTTCGTAGGAGGTCTACCTCGTACTCAGAGAGGTCATGACTCAATATGGGTGATTGTAGATAGATTAACTAAGTCAGCTCACCAGTCAAATCTACCTACAAAGCATCGCAGTATGCCGAATTGTTTATTTCAGAAATTGTCAAGTTACACGGTGTTTCGGTGAGTATTGTGTCAGACAGGGATCCTATCTTCACTTCACACTTTTGGAAGTCTTTTCAAAGGGCCTTAGGAACTCGTTTGAAGTTGAGCACGTCGCATCATCCGCAAACGGATGGTCAATCAGAGAGGACTATCCAAACTTTAGAAGACATGTTACGTGCTTGTGTTTTGGAAGATGGAGGAAGTTGGAACCATCACTTACCTTTGATAGAATTTTCCTACAACAATAGCTATCACTCAAGTATTGGGATGGTACCATATGAAGCATTGTATGGTAGGAAATGTAGAACCCCTTTGTGTTGGGCCGAGGTTGGAGATAAGAGCATCATTGGACCAGAGATCATTCAGGAAACGACTTTGAAGATTAAGTCAATACAAGAGAAGATGAGAATAGCTCTGAGTCGTCAGAAAAGTTATGCGGACAATAGGCGAAGACCTTTAGAGTTTGATGAAGGTGATCATGTGTTCCTGAAAGTTACGCCTAAACTGGGTTTGAGAGGTGTTTTTAGAACCAAGAAGTTGTGTCCTAGGTATGTAGGACCGTTTATGATACTCAAACGTATCGGGCCAGTAGCTTACCAGTTAGCTTTACCTCCAGCTATGTCAGGCTTGCATGATGTGTTTCATGTGTCTCAATTGAAGAAGTACATTCCAGATCCTTTTCAACCAATTGAACTAGACTCTATTGAATTAAGGTCAGATTTGACGTTTCAGCCGGAGCCAGAAAGGATAGTTGACCGTGACGTCAAATCTCTCAGGAAAAAAGAGATCCCTATAGTGAAGGTGGTTTGGAAGGGGTCGCCAGATGGAGAAGCTACTTGGGAACTTGAATCAGAGATGCTGAACCAGTATCCGCATTTGTTTTCAGGTATACTCTAAATTTCGAGGACGAAATTTCTTTTAAGGGGGGTAGAATGTAACATCCTGCGTATTAGGAATTAACGTAATATCTGAAAACGATAAAATGCGCACGTTTAAGGAAAAGGGCATTTATGGAATTTCATGTGTGGAAGATATTTATGAAGATTAGGACCAACATAAATCATTATGCTTATGACTTTCTCTCTCTAGGTTAACAACAACTTTGAGCTCTTCCCTCTCTCTAGGAACTCGGTTCCTTTCTTCTTCTTCAACACTCAAGTTCTTTGAATCTTTAGGCAAGAGTTTAGGCAAAGAGTTAAGCATATTGGAGCAAGCTATTCAACTAGTTTCCTTTCTCCCTTGAAGTAGTGATTCTAGGGTTTTGTGGTTAGAAACTTGAAACCAACATCAACCTTTTCCAAGGTGAGTTCTTAGATAGTTTTTCCTTCCTTTGGGTTGTGAAGATACTTGTAAGAAATCATGATTTATGCTAAGCTAAGTATTAGGGTTTTAGTACCCCCTTTGTATCATTTATGATCAAAACATGTTAATGATGCCATGTAATTTATTTCCAGCTGTTTTTATGTGTCCTAGAAGTGTCAGGTACCTTAAGATGCTTGAAATTGAGGTTTTTATGAAAAATCACGTTTTCTGCAGAATTCTGGACTGCTACAGTTCGCCTGGCGGAATTTAGCTCGCCATGGCGAGCTGGGGATCAGGGCTCTCTGGAATAGCTCGCCTTTTAGCTAGCCATGGCGAAAAATTTCGCCTGGCGGAATATTTGGCCTGGCAGAATATTTGGCCATGGCGAAATTGACCGCACAGCATGTGTTGTCAATTCGTGTTGTGGCCAGCATGGGCTATCCGAGGCTCGATCTTGCAGTACCTTATTAAACTATGAAACCCCTCAATTCTAAGTGTTTAAAGTACAATTTCAAACAAGGTTTTAAACAAGGATAAGGCATGGCAAAACACTAACAATGTTTGATGATAAATGATATGTGAGAGATATATCAAGTTATGTTCGGGTAGCAAGCACATACTTAGCGGGAAAGGAATGAACTAGAGCCTCGACTAGTTGTCGAGAATTATTATGTTAGACTTGAATGTTTAGGTATGCTATATGTGAAGAATATTTTACACGCCTATGAACAAGCATGAATATGTATGTATATGAATATGATTAATATAAGATGTAGGTGCTCGTGTTTCTTGACATCCACGTTAGGGGGATGCAAGAGGTTCTCGATCTAAGGAGAATGGTTCAAGCCGTAAGGGACCCGCACGACACTGAGGGAGTCCGATGTACGTACATCGGTCATGTATGGGATAGTTCTCGGGGTTACTCCACCCGGGACTCTCCGTAAAACGAATCAAGATAATGTTGTTTGACTCACGCTAACATAATGACTTATTGAATATGACATGCATGAATACGATTATGTTAAACATAAGCGAGTATTGGAATAGTACATGAAATGAATGTTATGCCGAAGACGACCTAGGTTTCCTTATTCGTCCGGTATAGGGTTGTGTCATGAATTATAGCATAGGCTTCGGTGCGATTAACGTACCTTAGCAAAGCGGTTCTAGGATCCCTTGACCGCCATGACACGTATGATATAGTAAAGCCTATAACATGTTATGGAGAATCTAAGACGGATTCTAGTGAGCACCTCCGTCTAGATAAAATGTCCACACACGTATAATCAACCGGCAGGTTGTATTCTAGTCACGTGGTAACCGTAGGCTTTTTCCCCAAGGTTATCACTAGCCTAGGGCTAGGAAGAACTCACTGAGGCATTATGTCTCATCCAACTCCTTATTTGTTCAGGTCCACAGGTTTCACGAGATAAAGGTAAAGAAAAGGTCTTGGAGTGATCGTGTCTTCTTGGAGCTTTCATGGTGGATTAAGGATGCATATGTTACATTATAAGTCGTGTTGTCATATATTTTGTATTATGTACTTTGTTGTGACAAAAGTTTGGTGTAATAATGTAACATAACAACTTTGGAATGTTCTTGTATTTAGACTCAAGACTTATAGTCGTTTCTATTATTGTATAAGTAATGTATCCAATATCACTTTTGGCACTCTTTTGAATATTCTAGATATTTTCAAATATGGGTGTTACAAAACCATTTTTCTCTCTCTTTCACTTATATACTTTTTCTTAATAAGTGTGAAATGAGCCCTGCCAAAGGCTCAGTTAAATTGGGACAGAGGGAGTATAAATATATATAATTGGTCTTAATGTACTGATGTGTAAAGTGTTATATATATAGAAATGAGGTTCATTTTAAATCATAAAGAAATGTCAGCCATATTCAATTGTTTCTAATTATTAACTCATGAAAGGGGACTCAATATAGTAGTAGTATAAAAAAATAAAGATAAAAATAACATATTCATTCATTATTAAAACAACGTACATAGAGCACAAGCAACCTGTGCGACACACAAATTAAAACACACACACATGGAATAATCAAAGCTTTTTTGGGTCTTATTTAGAAGATGTATCAAACTACAGCAAGGAACGGCGTGGCTATCCCTTAGTTTGATAAATGACCCGAATAATTAAACATATAGAGATAGTGGATATGATAAGTTTAATTACCGGCTACATAGAGCTGGTAATTAATTATTACGAGGGATAGTTTTTATGATATCTCGTGCAATTTTCTCATAGTCATTAGCATTCCAAATGAAAATGCCACTGAGTGCTTTTTCCTTGATGAGATCGGTGCAAGTCTTAACGAAGACATCTGGTGGAACATTACCTCCGTCACGTGGATCGGTGCTTGCTCCTACTAGGAGTTTTTCAAAAGTGTATACCCCTGCGAGACTAATATAGAGGTTTAAAAAGTCAGTCTCGTTAGTGGGGTTAGGCTGCATGTAGAATTGGTAGTTAACCCAATTAATATCGTCACTGTGGTCCTTGTAGAGTAGCTTGTAGTGTTCATCAGTTTCATGGGATGGAGCAATGGACACCACATTGATACCTACCTCTTCCTTGAGTCTTTTTATAACGTCCCCAACGTAGTTGGAGAAATCTTCTTCATTGGTATTGATGTTGTCATAGAGAATATAGAAAGAAATGCTGTAAAAATGTTGTGTATATTCATTTTTCAGAATGTGATTATATACACATATTGTAGTACAATTGAGATCCTATAATTAAGACAATTATAATTACAATAATTGCAGAATTAATATAAATGGTAAGGACTAATTCTGTTAGCTGTACACATGTGTTGACTATTGATAGGCACATCAGGTCATAATTATTAGAATCACAACTTTCTCTAACTCCCCCTCTCAAACTGATGGTGACATAGTCACCCCAAGTTTGTCTCTAAAAATGTTGAACCTTGTATGCGTGAGAGGTTTGGTTAAACAATCTGCAATTTGATCTGCTGTGGGCACGTAGGATATAGTGATTTTATTTTGAAGTACTTGATCACGTATGTAGTGAACATCTATTTCTATATGCTTGGACCGAGCATGCATAACTGGATTCGATGCTAGTGCCTTGGCACTCAGGTTATCACACCACAAAATTGGTTTCCTAATCATAGGGAGTTTCAACTCTTCTAGAAGTGATCTGATCCAAGCTACTTCAGCCGCTAAGTCAGCCAAGGCCCTGTACTCTGACTCAGTGCTTGATCGTGACACCACTCTTTGTTTTCTTGATGCCCACGAAACCAGAGTTTCACCAAGGAACACACATTGTCCTGCCATGGATTTCCTGTCATCTACACTAGTGGCCCAATCTGCATCAGAGAACCCGGCAATATCAAGATCAGTTGAGGGTTTGATATGCAGACATAGATTTGTTGTGCCATGGAGATATCTTAGTATTCTTTTTATTCCTTGCCAGTGATCTGTGGTTGGCAAACTCATGTATTGACTGAGTTTGTTAACAGAAAAAGCTATGTCAGGCCTGGTGTTGGTTAGGTACTGCAATGCACCTATAGCCTGTCTATATAGTGTAGGATTGGCCATTGGTTCTCCTTCAGCAACGAATTGTTTCCCAGTTACCATTGGTGTAGGGCATGTCGAAGCCTTTTCCATATTAAACTTCTTGAGAAGGTCTCTTATGTACTTTGTTTGTTTCAAATACATTCCACCAGCATCTCTGTGCACTTCAATTCCTAGGAAGTAGTGTAGATGGCCTAAGTCTTTAAGTGAGAA
This sequence comes from Medicago sativa, assembly GCF_051527215.1. Lineage (NCBI taxonomy): Eukaryota > Viridiplantae > Streptophyta > Magnoliopsida > Fabales > Fabaceae > Medicago > Medicago sativa. The sequence continues at coordinate 26,498,652 of NC_140756.1, read as the reverse complement.
GGCAGTGTTTAGTTGAGTGATGAAAGTCTCTAGGAAATCGTTATTGCTTCCTGTTACTATAATATCATCAACATAGATGAGAAGAAATGTAATATGGTTGGTTCCTTTAAGAACAAAGAGGGATGAATCACTTTTGGTATTTTGAAAACCCCAACCTAGTAGAGTATGCTTTAAACTGTCATACCAGGCCCTCGGGGCCTGCTTCAGGCCATAGATCGCCTTGGTCAACTTGCATATGTGATAAGGTTTGGCTGGATCTATATAGCCTTCTGGTTGATGCATAAATACAGTTTCTTTGAGATTTCCATTCAAGAATGCATTATTTATGTCTAATTGCCTAACTTCCCAATTTAAATGTACTGCAATGGTTAGGACAATTCTTACAGTGCTGGATTTGATCACAGGACTAAAAGTCTCATCATAGTCTAGACCTGCATTTTGTTGAAAACCTTTGGCAACCAATCTTGCTTTTCTTCTTTCAATGGAGCCATCTGCCTTGTACTTAGTTTTAAAAACCCATTTTGAGTCTATGATGTTTTCTTTCCCCTGAAGTGGTACCAGTGTCCAAGTTTGATTTGTTGTTAGAGCTTTGAATTCTGCATCCATGGCTTCTTTCCACTTTGGCCTGCTTAGTGCTTCTTCGACACTCTCCGGTTCCTTATCTTCTTTGTGAGTTTCTGTCAGCCCTATATAAGGCAATTTTGGCTTGTAAATTCCTGCCATGCTCCTGGTACGTATGAAATTTGTGTTGTCCTGCTGGGCTGATTGGTTGTCCTCTGGTGTGATTTGGTTGCTTGGTTCCACTGGTTCTGTTGACTCAACATCTTCACCTTCATTTTCAATTGAGATGGCCTCATCTGCATTCATAGAGTTCTCACCGAGGACTGGTTGATCTTCTATTTCCTGATAGTTCACATTAGTTGGCTCAATTGTGTTGCTGCCCGTGATACCTGTATGAAAAGAAGGCATAACAATAGGTGTAATTTCAATTAGAGATTTTAATGGATTTCTTGTGTCCAGAAAGCCATCATGAAATGGAAAATGGTTCTCATTGAAGACCACATGTCTTGAAACAAAGATTCTTCCATGAGAGTTGAGGCACTTGTATCCTTTGTGAGAGTTACTATACCCCAAGAACACACACCTAGTGGTATGAAATTGTAGCTTATGTTGGTTATATGGTCTGAGACATGGATAACAGGCACACCCAAAAGGTTTTAAGGCATCATAGTCAGGTTCCTTCTCAAACAACAATGAGTATGGGCTTGCATTTGGATCTACTGATGAGGGTAGTCTATTGATGAGATAAACTGAGGTAGAGAAAGCTTCCCACCAGTAGTGTAAAGGCATTTTGGCCTGTGCTAGTAGTGTGAGTCCTAGTTCAGCCACATGTCTATGTTTTCTCTCAGCTCTACCATTCTGTTGGGAGGTGTATGGACAAGACATTCTAAATTGAATTCCCGACTCTGTGGCTATCTTTTGGACAGGCTTGTACTCACCTCCTCCATCACATTGAATGACTTTTATTTTCTTGTTAAACTGATTTTCAACCATGTTTTTGAATTGAGTGAAAGCATGTATAGTTTCCGATTTTTGTTTTAAGGGAAAAATCCAAGTGAATCTGCTAAAATCATCAATAAAGTGAACATAGTACTTAAAATTAGATGGAGACAAAATCGGGGCTGGGCCCCATACATCACTATGAATCAAATCTAAAGGTTCTTTAGCATGAGAGGAAGAGGATTTAAAGGGTAACAAGTGAAGTTTTCCAAACTGGCAGGCTTCACAAAATGAAAAAAGATCATTTGGTGATGTCTTCACATTGCAGTTCTTTAACACCTTTTCGAGGACTTTATTGTTCGGGTGTCCAAGCTTTCTATGCCAATTCTCCTTAACAGACATGTAGACACGTGAGTCTTTATTGACTTGAGAGTTGTCACTTGAAAGTTGATACAGACCATCTCTAAGTTTCCCTTTTAGAAGTGCCTTCCCTGTCAGCTTGTCCTTCACATAGCAACAATTTGCATCAAATTCAACAAGAGCATTATTGTCTGCAGTCAACTTAGATACACTCAACAGGTTTTTCGTTATTTCTGGTACATATAAGACATTTTGAAGATTGAGGTTATTTAATTTAGCAGAGCCTGAGGCTGATATTTTTAACTTCTCACCATTGCCAATTAAAAGGGAATTCTTACCATTGCTTTCACTGAGATTTTGGAGTGTCTCATTTTGATGAGTAACATGGTTACTGGCTCCACTATCAAAGTACCATTCATAGTCCTAATCATTGTAAGGTGAAGCTATGAAGGCACTATGATTTCCTTGCTTGTTATTCTCAGCATAGTGATTTGAGCCTGTATATGACTTGTCAAAGCGATAAAAGCAGTCCACTGCAGTGTGGTTACCCATGTTACATACCTGACATGTTGTTTGAGATCTACCTCTTCCTCTACCTCCTCTGAAGTTATAGCCTCTCCAGTTACCTCGTGTTCCATGCTTGTTGCCTCTGAAGCCATTTTTGTTTCCAGTTCTGTTTGCAAAGTTCGCAGATGCGTTCATCGAGAGATTATTGAAACTATTTAATTGTTCTATTCTGCTTTCAAATGCCAATAGTTGGGCTTGCAGATCGACCCAACTAAGGTTTATTTGATCAGATAGTTTGACCACCACTGGATTGTATTCAGCATCCAGTCCATTCAGTGTTTGAATAATCAAATCTGAATTGGAGATTGGTGATTCTGTCAGCTTTAATTTATCAGCAAGATTCTTCATTTTGCTGAGATATTGATCCATCTTCATATCTCCTTTGCGAGTGTTGTGAAATTCTGATTTGAGGTAAATTATTCGTGACTTTGTATGTGCACCAGCTAGGCTTTGAGCTTCATCCCAAATTTCCTTAGAGGTTTCACAGTGCAGCAACTGTGTTGCAACGTCGATGGCCATTGAATTCCTTAGCCATCCAAGGAGAGCTTGGTCACGAGCAATCCATTCTTCATATTCAGGATTGATTTTCTTAGTTGTGTCATTAGTGGTGACAAACTGTTCAGGGCATTCTTTTGTGCCTAGCATGTAGCTATCAAGTTTGCAACCTCTAATCAATGGAAGAAGAAGAACTAGTGACTTCCACAGCAGATAGTTATCTCTGTCCAGCTTGACAGAAACAGTTGTAGGTAGGTCATTTTTCTGGTTTGTGGTGACAGCGGATGACATGGTTGGATCAAGAGCCTTCAAGCTTAAGTGCTCTGATGCCAAGAAAGAAATGCTGTAAAAATGTTGTGTATATTCATTTTTCAGAATGTGATTATATACACATATTGTAGTACAATTGAGATCCTATAATTAAGACAATTATAATTACAATAATTGCAGAATTAATATAAATGGTAAGGACTAATTCTGTTAGCTGTACACATGTGTTGACTATTGATAGGCACATCAGGTCATAATTATTAGAATCACAACTTTCTCTAACTAATATCAATGCCATCAAACGTGTAGTCTTGGATGATCTTTTTGAGCGAATCGACGGCATTATCACACCAGGATTCTTTTTCAATAGGAGAGAAAGGATATTTAGTAGGGGGAATATCCTTGTGCTTGATGATATCCTGCACACTTTGTATATCACGACCACCAATGCTAAGTACCACCTTGACCTTGGGATACTTGAGCTTGATATCCTGCACACGTGGTATACCGCAGATATCAAGATCCCAATCGGCATAGAATTTTCCGGTGCCTTTTCCATCTTCGTTGTAAGTCTCATGGGCAAAGGCCAAAATGACATGGAAATCGATTTTGTTGTAGTCAATATCAGGGAATATAAAAGATTTTGGGTATGGTTTCACGCCAATGTATTCTCGAAAAATGAATCGATCAACAGTGTTACCGGTGATGAGATGAGACATTGTGAAAGTTGGAATTTGGAGGAGTTACTACACTTAATTTCTTGGTTTAGATTTTGGTTGTGGTTGGGCTTGTTCGAATTAATGTCCAACTATTGATGCCCTTTTATAAGGTTTAGGTATCATGTCATGGCTTGTCTAATAATATTTGTGGACAGCATTTGTCTAATAATTTTTTCCAAATATACAGTACAGTATACTCCTCCGGTCACTATTATAAGCAAAACTTCACTTTTTAGATAAATGAAATAATTAATGTATCTAATCTATAATGAAGACTAGATACATTAATTATTCATTGTATCTAAAAAGTAAAATTTTGCTTATAATTATGACCGGAAGGAGTATATTAATAAAACACCAAAGAATAAGGAAGCGATATGAATACATATATTACCGTTCCTAGAGTTTTACGGGTCTTAATACATCATAATTTTTTTAGCTCATTGTGGTGTTTTTATTAGCTTTTCATTTCGTTGTTTTATTTCGCTTTTCATTACCAAATAAATGTTTTTTAGGTAACATCTAAAAATAAATCAAACACTTCATAGACACCAAACCAAAATAAAATACTGTAGAAGTAGAGAACAATAACACTTGCGAAGTAGACTGATATTTTAGCAACTAAAAACACCGTATGTCAAATGCTGCTATTAACAACAAGAACAACAAAACAAAACAAAAAATGCTTAGTGGGCCACATGACCCCAAATGCGTCTCACATCGGTTTCATAATTATGAATGTGTCTCGAATGATATTCAAATTTGCAATCCTTTCGATCAATTCAAGAAATTTGACATTACTATATTGATATAATTTATTTTTTTGGAATCTTTGAAAGACAAGATTAAGACTAATTTCTCTAGTAGGCACATTTTCAACTAAAATATAATTTGTTTTGTTATGAAAATAATCTCAATTTCTTGGATAATAAATATCACCAATATTTTTAATATTAGTGAGGAACATTATAAGGAACATAGGGCCCAAAAATTTATTACAAATTTCTTCGGTCATAAGCTTTTTGGGCACATTATTAGGAACAACCAATTTTTTTATAGGGAGGATGCATATAAAAATATGTGCTATACAGGCGTATACATAACAAATCAGGCCAAATGGGCCAAACACATTAACGGCCTACAACCTAGCTCTTCATCGAAAATTGTTGTTCACACACATAAGAAGGTTGAAACACACATATAAAAGATCGTAATAACCCTCGACAGTTAACTGCCGCCGATTTAACTATTCCTTGACAATTAACTGCCACCGATTCCTGGTAAAAATCAATCTCTTAATTTTAAATAGAGAACAAATCAAATAGAAAAATGTTACCTTAAAATGCACAAACTCATGTTTGAGAAGACGAACACAATGATCATTCCACCTTTGAAATTGGCGTTCATGATCTTCAATAAAAAAGTGTGATGTCTTCTTCCTATAAGATTCTCTCTCAAAAGGATCCCATTTTCCCAATATTGCTATCAATGATTTCTCATCCACCCCATGTCCTGAAAATTACACCATTAATTCATCAAATATCATCAATTGGGAATGAATATTAAATCAAAATTGAAAATGAAAATATGTAGTAATAATAATTTAATATGGTACAAGTTGAGAAATAGAGAAATGAGAAAGCTTGAGTTATACTTTATATTTTTTTTTGGGTCTTCTAGGATTCATGGTCTCACTTAAGACCTCAATGTTTAAGTGGACCCCACATTACTTTTGCTTAAAATAATTATTGTCATTGTACTATTGCTTTTTAATTGCAATTTACCTTAAATTTTTAATGTTATTGGTGGGACCCAAATAGACATTTTGTTAGAGGGTCTTCATTGGAGTGTTTGAGTACCTATTAGGTACTATTATTGAAAAAATTATCAAAAAAAATGATATGTTCATGTGAGACCTGTTTAAAACCTCAAAATTGAGGATCTTCATTATGAGTACTCTAAAGGTACAAGTTAACACTACCCACTTAAATATATAAAAGGAGATAGGACATTGACATTGACAGGTCACTGTGTTGCATGGGGGCGTTACAGGTTATTCAATGCATACGTGAAACACATGCTTTTCATTTCAAATATGTGTGGACATATGCTGATCAACTAAGTGTCTTTGGCACATTAGGTTGAATTTTTTAATTTTTTTTTAAACTGCGGTCATTTTTTATACAACCTCTCTTGTCGCAATTTTACAATATACACTATTTATATAACTTATATTGACCATATTTTTTAACTTATATATAAATACAAATGTTAGCATGTAAGGTGTTATTTGATTTGTCTCGATGAATATTTTCAAAATATCAAATTTCTATAATTTTTTATTATTTATAATTAAGGATATTAATGGTAAAAGTTGTGTATTGACATGTGTGTATAATTGTTGACTGCGACATGTATTTTGAAACGGAGAGAGTATAAAATAAAATATAAAGTAGTAATTCATAAATGATGGTTAACTACTTTATATTTGACACAAAGGTGATGTGTCCGGAAATAAAATTAGGGTAATGTGATCTAAACGTTTGCTATGGTGACGGTTTGGAACATGTGTTGAAGAGCTCTGAAGCGTCGGAGACTGTTCGACGACTATGGAAATGAAACCTGCAAAATTGACAATTGCTTCGACGATCAAGTCGGTATGTGAACTCGAGAGAGAAGTATGATAAAAGTGTGTAAAATGTGATCGTACCTGGAGCGTGGCGTGGAGCCACGCTTATATAGGCAACGTCGGGAGCTAAGGAACGCTGAGTGAAGGAATGTGCAACATTTGATGTGTGTAGATTTGAAAGGACTTCTCTTTTGGGGATTCCAGACGCTCGGGTGCACTAGAGTAAGTTAATATTTGTTAGGCACGATCTAAGGCGTTGAGCCACGCCTTCCGTCTTCCGGTGATCTAAAGCCCTTGATTTGTTTATCTCCGCTGATGGAAATATAAAGCATAAATTTGCAAAATTGAAAGTTTTCTAAATCCTTCATCAGCGCTTTTCTCTTCGTGACCTCCATTCATACCTTTATGTGTTGTTTTTCATCTCACGGGGAGATTCTGCACTATTTGCACTTTCTTTATTTGATCAATTTTACTTCGACAAAAAAGGTACCTTTTTTTATCCTTTGTCAATTAGTTAAAGCTTCTTCCTTAGGGATTGTCGTTTCGACGAGGCAATTAGCTAAACCTAGATAGATAACCTAGCATTAGTTTTTTTTTAGCAACCCAGCATTAGTTAACAAAGCCTGTCATATTTTATCTAATTGTATTCTAGGTAAGATCATGAAGTCACAAGTATTAATTATCTTAACAAGTAACAATAATATTTAAAAACATTTTTTAAAGGGAATCATAGTTAAAAACATGTAACGTACTCTTGTCCTTCAAAAAAAAAATGTAACGTACTCTTGCAATTTAATTATTTTTTGATTGACTTCATCACATCCTTATTTATTAATTTTGTTACGTCTGGAGCAACTTAACCTAATTTTTTCCCGCTCATTTGTTTTATTAGGTTTGCAATTATTTAATCTAACAAATTTCATCTAAAAAAAATGCATTGCACACCAATTTCATTTCTATTCTCTTGCCTTTTTTTTAAGAAAATATTTTCTACCATATCAATGATCTTACGTGTAATATCCCGCCTGACAGTATCGAGATATTACCCGTTGATTGTGCCAGATGAATTAAATTCATGGAAAAGTAAGTAAATGGAAATATTTTATGACATGTCAGCTTTTTACGGGAAAAGTATCAGAGTCGTTTTAAACACGCTAGAGGCAAGGGTGAAATGGTAATTTCACGTGGGGAATGATATTTATTTGGTTTTACCCCAAAAATATCTCATTTTCTATTCTCTTTCTCTCTCTTCAAGTGTTGGCAAACATCTCTCCTCCTTCTCTCTTCCCTCTCACGCCTCCTTCTCTCATTTCTCCACCAAACCTTTCCAAAATTTCTTCTAATTCTTGGCAAGCCTCTAAGTTGTGTTCCTTATGATCTCTCAAGCCAAGAGGAGTTTGATTTATGTTTGATTTCTTATACTTCTCCTCTCAAGAAGTGATTCAAGGATTTAGGGTTTGGGTTTTGATCAAGAAACTAGGGCTTTAGGTTGTTGTTTTGGAAGCTCTTGATGAACATGTTTCATGGGATTGGTGAATCAATCAAGAATCAACTAAGGGTTTGCTTTGAAAACAAGAATTAGGGTTTGGTTGTTGTAAGTTCAAACATGGTTCAAGAGGTGAATTCTTCATGGATATGGAACAAGGAATATTAGTTTGCAAGAAAGGAAAACAAGATGGTATATTTTTTATCAAAGGATTGCAAGTGGGACAAAAGCTAGGGTTTATGCTTAGGAGCTTGATGATGCTTCAAGAACTTATTAGGTGAGTTCCATAGATAGATTTCCCACCCTTTTGGGATCATGTTTAAGCCTTGATTAATTAATATGAATCATATAATAATTCTAGGGTTTTAAGTATATGTTTAGTTACCCCATTTGTATGCCATGCTTGCTTGACTTGTGAATACTTGCTGAGTTCATGTTTTACAGGTTTCTAATGATCCTAAGGGTCATAATATGATTAGAGACACTTGGTTTGAGGTTTTTGGGCTGAAAATACCATTTTTACAAGTTCTGGACTGTCATAACTCGCCACTGCGAGCAAAATGGCCGTCCTGGAGGGTTGCTCGCAACCAACTCGCAATGGCGAGTAGGGACAGCTCGCAATGGCGAGTAAGTGCTACCTTCTGGTACTGCTTGCTCGTTCTGGCAGATTTGATGTTTTTCGTTCCGGATCTTTTGTGCAGTCTTTTATAAATGTAAACCCCTCAAACCAAGGTCCTAAATGATGATCAATGATAGCAAGATTATTATGAAATGAAGCAAGTATTAGGTATGTTAGTAAGGCATGGCATACGAGAGAATCATTTCAAGAATCGGGTAGCAAGATGTTCATTAAGCAAGGGAAAACTAGAGCCTCGACATAGTTGTCGAGAACTAGCTAGTGAGCATGAATCTTAGAATGATAAGATGCGAGGCATGTTATCCTCGCACATGATTAAGAATGTTTTAGCAAGCATATTAAGTTGTGGTTTGATTAGTTAATCACTCCACCATGGTTAAGAAGGTACAAGCATGAACAAGAATGAAATACCGCTAATCGGATCGATCAAGGATCCGAGGTAAACATGCATGCATGATTAGGTTTAACCTAAATGAACGACAAGACTATGATTAATGAAATGTAGGTGCCATGTCTCTTGCAATCCATGAAGGTATGGATTCAAGGGGTTCTCATGATGAGAACGGGGAAGGCTCCGTAAGGGGATCACATGGTACTGAGTAATTAATGATGTAGGTGTTCGTGTCTCTTGCAATCCATGAAGGTATGGATTCAAGGGGTTCTCATGATGAGAACGGGGAAGGCTCCGTAAGGGGATCGCACGACACTGAGGGAGTCCGATGTACGTACATCGGTCATGATGGGATTGTACTCGAGGTTACTCCACCCGGGACTCTCCGTAAAATGAATCAAGATGATAATTGTTTGTTCAACGCTAACATAACAATGAATGAACTTATGCACGATTATGTATGTTATGATTATGTTATATTTATGCAAGAATGATTGCATGTATGATCAAGTTAAGAGCAAGAGCATTAGATGCTACAAGCAAGTACAAGTCAAGTATAGAACAAGTAAAGAACATGATATACCGATGACGATCTTAGGTTTCCCTAATCGTCTAGTTTATAATCGTGCCATGATTATGATATGTTTAGGCCTCGATACGTAGTGTGTATTCTTGGCAAAGCGGTCCTAGGTTCCCCTCGACCGCCATGACACGTATAGGATGTGAAGCCTATAACAAGTAAGATGATTTATGACGGCTCTAGTATGCACTACCGTCTATGTATGCAAGTCCCCACACACGTATAATCAACCGTCAGGTTGTAATGTAGACACGTGGTGACCGTAGGTTTCCCCTTGAGGTTACCTATAGCCTAGGATTTAGGGGAACTCACTGAGACATTATGTCTCATCCCAATCCTTATTTGTTTCAGATAAGCAGGATGTTATGCAAGCTTGAAGTCGGATGAATGTTTCAGCAAGTGTGCGTTCGTGTTACTACAGGATGCTTGGGATTTCGAAGAATGAAATTATATGTATAGTTAAGAAGTTTATGTGATTTATGTACGAACGCAATTTGTTGTATAAATATTCATTCGTGTGTAATTTATGTGGTAAATTTTAATGTATCCAGTACTAAAATAACGCACATGCTAGACTTTCTAGATACGTTTGGTATGAGTGTTACATTTGGTATCAGAGCAGGTCGATTCAGACCGTGCCTTGGGTCATTAAATTACAACTAAGGTAGTGGGACCATTGGGTTCCGGGTAAATGTTCTAGTTGTTGTTGTTAGTTGAGCCTGATCAACTCAATTGAGCATTCAACGATTAGAATGGATGCCTGAGAGCTGAATAGGACCCAAGAGGAACGAAGTATTTGATGAAGAAGTTTGATCGTGCCAAAAGGTGGTTGGTGAACTACTCAAGTAGAAGAGTGGATCCTCCGGGAAGATAAGGTTATGTTAAGAAGGAACGTTCCGACAATGTCGGGTAAGATGTTAGTGATCCTTCATGTACCCATAAGTGAAGAAGTTGGATATATATATCTAAGCATGACCGAAAGATTCGGTAAGAGTGTTGTTGGAACAGGTTAATATATTCTGGAATGTCAGAACGGGTTACAAGACAGTGAGAGGTCGACATATGTTGACGGAGTCAGCAGGCTCTCAGGAATAGCAATATGTGAAAGAAGTTAAGGACATGTATGTTTGGAAAGTTGTGTAAGTGGCAACGTAAAGAGGTAAGCTACTCGTAGCTGAGGAAGCTAAGGATTCAAGAGAATGTTTTGTGTTGTCAGGAATAAGGCATTGATTTCCGATGTGCCAAGAATTGTATCGAAAAAAGGTTGATGTTGCCATGCATAGGTTATAGAATATTTCACGATGATAGGAATGAATGATGTGCATTGTATACTTAAGAATAAAAACTTCATGTAAAGAATATTTTTGGAAAAATAGAGTTGGAGAAACTCACCAATAGCGAACATGGAACGAAACTTTCCATTTTTATGAAATCTACCAATTCGTTCCTATGGTTTGCAATTACTATTGGGGAGATGTCTTCACGAAATTTTTTTATGACATCAGGTAACGAATGCATATCATATCCTAAGATTTTCAAAGAAAAAGACATGGCAACCATCAACGAAATCGATACGGTGTAAGGTAGCTTTGGAAGTTAATGTGTTAAGAGCCAAGACCAAAAGTATAGAAGTTTCGGCATTAAGAAGGAAAGTTGTCGACGTTTATGCATGAAATATGAAGTAATAAGCTAAAGTGATGCAAAGTTATGAAAAAATTTCAAGGTTCATGGATTACGTGAAATTATGGCGTATCTCTCGAACCTATGTTTTGCTTAATAGACTTGCTAATGCTCGATATGATGTTGAAACGTAAAGTTTAAATAATTTAGAAAGATTTACGCGTATGGGTAATTGAAGTTGACATTTTGAAAATTCATGAGATTTTCTAGGAACCGGTTTGCTACGATACTCGTAGAGCGAGCTAGACTCATTAAAATCTAGATTTGATGACACGTATGTGTTATCAACTCGTTCTATGATTTTAGAGTAACAACCGGGGCCTAAACTCAATATTTATATATAAAGTAGAAAATTATCAACGTCAATGACCCGTGCGCTAGTTTACGAAGTTTTCTTTAAATGAAAAATCAACGAGCAAGTAATGGTAGGATTAAGCAAAATGTAGTATGCGAGAATACGAAGGTACAAAGTTAGATGTTCAAGAAAGATATGTTCAAGTGTTAGAAGAGTTTGTCAAAGGAATTTGAGTTTACACGGGAATAAGTTCAAGTATGATATGTATGATAAATGCAACCAGCTAGAACGTAAGGTTTACCCCCAAGTCAAGTATTATGAGCATGAGATAAGCTATCATGAATTTTGAAATTTCGAGACAAGTGTAAGATTGGGATGTTGGTTACAACATGGATGATTTTGAGAAGAGTTCAAGAAGTTAGTATTCAAGTGATAATCAGGAATGTGAGGTTCACTCGCTCTAACAGATTAGAGTAATGGTTTAAGCCAACCGGTGGGAATCAGAGTAGCGTCAAGGAATCTAATTATTAATCATGAAACATGGAATTTTGTATGAAAGTATTTTCGGTTGGTAACACAAGTTTAACAAGAAGCATTATAAGACAAGTGAGGAATTCTCGAATGTAATAAGCTAGAATGGATGTATGAATGATGATGTGGAGAATCAAGTTTAATGTTCCGAGTGAGGGAAACAAGTTAAAGTCAAGAGGTCCAAGAATTTCCTACGGATATGTAAGCATGTTATCATGTGAGAGAAAAGCAACTTTGGAGTGATGTGTGATGAAAGTTATGCCCTTGTATGCAATACTTGTTAAGTAACAACGATACATGTTAAGATATGTCAAGCCATGATTTTATAACTTTTAAAAAGCTAAGATTGGTATTAAGGAACTTGGGAACGATGCTTATTTTAAACTCATGGAATTATATATATATGTATATTTTTGAAACTGAAGAGATACGTCATAAGTAAACTCACTTAAGACGTACAAGCTTCAGGACCAACTTGTCATGGACAAGTTTAGGGCGAGTTGTTAAATCTTTTTCAAAATATAGAAACTCGTCCGGTGGTTTTGGGGTACCATTACAAATTCAGCTTTGGAAATGATAAAATCTTTTTAGTCATGTATAAATTCGTTCCAAGAACCCGAATACCAAAGTTTAAGAAAATTTCTTCAAGAAAGATTTTAGAACGCGTATGAAGTGGCACTTGAAAGTATGCACATGTTATGGAAACGACAATGTTCGTATGAAGCCAATATCCTACGGGATACACGAAAAGATGTTAAGAAAGTATGATTTATGTGCGAGTAATTTTGCTAGAAAAATTTAAGAACATGTTAACCACAACGTTGGTTATTAGATCGTCAGGTGAAGTAATACATTGATTTCACTTCTTTATGTTAAGCTATATGAGATACCCTTTAGTTCGGGTGCACTAAGATGCAATTATAATTGCAATGAGATCGGGAGATTTCGTGAGGCTCTGAAAAGAGATAAGAGATTTATGGAATCGTTTATATAAGTAATGCAAGTAAGAGACGTGTGTCTCAAGATTCAGTGAGAAAACTAATGTACGAATTATATGTTTACCTGATAAATTTATGTATGCATAAAAAGATGTTTTAATGTTGCAAGTAAGCACTGCAGGGCAAACCTGGTTTCCGGATAGGATTCCAGTTAAAAGGCAAATCCTGGGTGTTCATGTTTATGATAAAATACTTTTACGAATGGTTTATGTTAAGTGGGTAAGGTACGAGTCTGAGACGATAAATCTATGTGTAGCAAGGTAAATTCCAAGTCATGATATACTAAGATGATTCTAAGTTTGAGTGATATTAAGATCAAGAAGGCTATGTTCAGTTGCATGTGGGATAAGAAACAAGATGAAGACATGATACGACGAACCCTATGAATATGTATAAATAGAAGATGTATGGATCAGACCATAGATGGTAAGTCTTTGTCATGATGATTGGTAGGCAATCTCTAAATTTCGAGGACAAATTTTTTTTAAGGGGGGTAGAATGTAATATCCCGCCTGACAGTATCGAGATATTACCCGTTGATTGTGCCAGAGGAATTAAATTCATGGAAAAGTAAGTAAATGGAAATATTTTATGACATGTCATCTTTTTACGGGAAAAGTATCAGAGTCGTTTTAAACACGCTAGAGGCAAGGTTAAAATGGTAATTTCACGTGGGGAATGATATTTATTTGGTTTTACCCCAAAAATATCTCATTTTCTATTCTCTTTCTCTCTCTTCAAGTGTTGGCAAACATCTCTCCTCCTTCTCTCTTCCCTCTCACGCCTCCTTCTCTCATTTCTCCACCAAACCTTTCCAAAATTTCTTCTAATTCTTGGCAAGCCTCTAAGTTGTGTTCCTTATGATCTCTCAAGCCAAGAGGAGTTTGATTTATGTTTGATTTCTTATACTTCTCCTCTCAAGAAGTGATTCAAGGATTTAGGGTTTGGGTTTTGATCAAGAAACTAGGGCTTTAGGTTGTTGTTTTGGAAGCTCTTGATGAACATGTTTCATGGGATTGGTGAATCAATCAAGAATCAACTAAGGGTTTGCTTTGAAAACAAGAATTAGGGTTTGGTTGTTGTAAGTTCAAACATGGTTCAAGAGGTGAATTCTTCATGGATATGGAACAAGGAATATTAGTTTGCAAGAAAGGAAAACAAGATGGTATATTTTTTATCAAAGGATTGCAAGTGGGACAAAAGCTAGGGTTTATGCTTAGGAGCTTGATGATGCTTCAAGAACTTATTAGGTGAGTTCCATAGATAGATTTCCCACCCTTTTGGGATCATGTTTAAGCCTTGATTAATTAATATGAATCATATAATAATTCTAGGGTTTTAAGTATATGTTTAGTTACCCCATTTGTATGCCATGCTTGCTTGACTTGTGAATACTTGCTGAGTTCATGTTTTACAGGTTTCTAATGATCCTAAGGGTCATAATATGATTAGAGACACTTGGTTTGAGGTTTTTGGGCTGAAAATACCATTTTTACAAGTTCCGGACTGTCATAACTCGCCACAGCGAGCTATTACTCGCCATGGCGAGCAAAATGGCCGTCCTGGAGGGTTGCTCGCAACCAACTCGCAATGGCGAGTAAGTGGTACCTTCTGGTACTGCTTGCTCGTTCTGGTGGATTTGATGTTTTTCATTCCGGATCTTTTGTGCAGTCCTTTATAAATGTAAACCCCTCAAACCAAGGTCCTAAATGATGATCAATGATAGCAAGATTATTATGAAATGAAGCAAGTATTAGGTATGTTAGTAAGGCATGGCAAACGAGAGAATCATTTCAAGAATCGGGTAGCAACATGTTCATTAAGCAAGGGAAAACTAGAGCCTCGACATAGTTGTCGAGAACTAGCTAGTTAGCATGAATCTTAGAATGATAAGATGCGAGGCATGTTATCCTCGCACATGATTAAGAATGTTTTAGCAAGCATATTAAGTTGTGGTTTGATTAGTTAATCACTCCACCATGGTTAAGAAAGTACAAGCATGAACAAGAATGAAATACCGCTAATCGGATCGATCAAGGATCCGAGGTAAACATGTATGCATGATTAGGTTTAACCTAAATGAACGACAAGACTATGATTAATGAAATGTAGGTGCCATGTCTCTTGCAATCCATGAAGGTGTGGATTCAAGGGGTTCTCATGATGAGAACGGGGAAGGCTCCGTAATGGGATCACATGGTACTGAGTAATTAATGATGTAGGTGTTCGTGTCTCTTGCAATCCATGAAGGTATGGATTCAAGGGGTTCTCATGATGAGAACGGGGAAGGCTCCGTAAGGGGATCGCACGACACTGAGGGAGTCTGATGTACGTACATCGGTCATGATGGGATTGTACTCGGGGTTACTCCACCCGGGACTCTCCGTAAAATGAATCAAGATGATAATTGTTTGTTGAACGCTAACATAACAATGAATGAACTTATGCACGATTATGTATGTTATGATTATGTTATGTTTATGCAAGAATGATTGCATGTATGATCAAGTTAAGAGCAAGAGCATTAGATGCTACAAGCAAGTACAAGTCAAGTATAGAACAAGTAAAGAACATGATATACCGATGACGATCTTAGGTTTCCCTAATCGTCCGGTTTATAATCGTGCCATGATTATGATATGTTTAGGCCTCGATACATAGTGCGTATTCTTGGCAAAGCGGTCCTAGGTTCCCCTCGACCGCCATGACACGTATAGGATGTGAAGCCTATAACAAGTAAGATGATTTATGACGGCTCTAGTATGCACTACCGTCTATGTATGCAAGTCCCCACACACGTATAATCAACCGTCAGGTTGTAATGTAGACACGTGGTGACCGTAGGTTTCCCCTTGAGGTTACCTATAGCCTAGGATTTAGGGGAACTCACTGAGACATTATGTCTCATCCCAATCCTTATTTGTTTCAGATAAGCAGGACGTTATGCAAGCTTGAAGTCGGATGAATGTTTCAACAAGTGTGCGTTCGTGTTGCTACAGGATGCTTGGGATTTCGAAGAATGAAATTATATGTATAGTTAAGAAGTTTATGTACGAACGCAATTTGTTGTAAAAATATTTATTCGTGTGTAATTTATGTTGTAAATTTTAATGTATCCAGTACTAAAATAACGCACATGCTAGACTTTCTAGATACGTCTGGTATGGGTGTTACATTACGGGTTAAAGATTATTTATTGGTCTCTATTATAGTGGAGAAAACCCGTGCGACGCACGGGTCAAAAGTCTAGTAATTAATTAATTTGAAGTTTAAGGACAATCAACTATAGTGTAAAACTATTGTAAAATCAAACTATAATAAAAAAAGTTTTTGTCAAATTTGCTTTAACATAGTCATTTTATCTTTTAAATAATACAACTTTATTACATTATTTTTTAAATAATTTCAACAAATCTCAGATCTAATTAAATGACTGTTTAAAAAAAATTAAAATAGCATATATCCTTTTTTATTCTACCAAAAAACATATCTTTTTTATTTTGTAAATGTCATAATACATTCTTTCTTTCTTTTTTGAAGAATTCTTTTTGTTTTGGTAAAAGTCATAGTATATTCTTATCTCGCATCCTTCATCTATACTATATATAAATAAAACAGGGGGACTTTGGAAGGATTTTGGGCTGACTTTTTTGTTATTTCAATTATACCCTTAAACAAGATTTTTCTATAATAATGTTTATATTGTTGGTGTTATTATAAAGATATGAATTTTTGTTATATTTGTTATATTATTGTTGTTATTAAAAAAGATAAATATGGTTTTTTGAGTTTGTTACATTTGAAAGTCACAAATATCTATACTTATAGTTTAAATTTATATCAAAATTTGTATATAAAATATCGTTAGTAATTTACATGCAAATTTTTTATAAAACATCATTGATAATCTACATGCGTTATTGCAATAAAATGAACGGAAAGACAGGTAAGTGGATGCTCATCTTTCCGCTAGTATAAGGATCAAAAACATATTTAACCATGTATATAATTGTTTTAGTAAAAGTAATCGTATATTTTTAGCTCGCATCCTTCATATATATAATCAAGAAAAATTTACCATTTTAAATAATAAAAAAACAAAAAAAAACCTGCAACATTTCTGTTAAAAGAAAAACATCATCATCTGACCGTGAAAATCAATCTCTTAATTTTAAATAGAGAACAAATCAAATAGAAAAATGTTACCTTAAAATGCACAAACTCATGTTTGAGAAGGCGAACACAATGATGATCATTCCACCTTTGAAATTGGCGTTCATGATCTTCAATGAAAAAGTGCGATGTCTTCTTCCTATAAGATTATCTCTCGAAAGGATCCCATTTTCCCAATACTGCTATCAATGATTTCTCATCCACCCCATGTCCTGAAAATTACACCATTAATTCATCAAATATCATCAATTGGGCATGAATATTAAAATCAATATTGAAAATGAAAATATATATATAGTAATAATAATTTTTTTTTTTGTTAAGCTAGAAGAAAGGACAGACATGAGGGGAAACAACGACATCTCAACTAGGTTGGCACTCAGCAGAACCCCCATCCTATGCCGCCAATCTCAGAGAAAAATTTTATTAAAAAAAAGGAAAAAAGTTTACAAGAGGGGGAACTAGGCCAAATCCCTGAAAAGAAAACAAGAAACAATAAGGTTATATGGGTTATTGCTTGAGAAATAGAGAACCTGAGAAAGCTTGAGTTATAGCTTCTAACTCTTGATTGAATGCCATATTCTGGGTAATACTAATGCCAATATCGAGTAATTTAATTTGTATTTGCTATCAAATGATATACATTAAGGTTATATGGGTTATGCACACACACAATATTTTATGTTTTCCAAAAATCTAATTTTATTATTATGTTATTTTGCTATATGTTTTTCTAAATTATGTTAAGAATTTTATATGGCTAGATTTAATCAAATATTTGATGAAAATTTAAATTGAAGTCTTTTTTATTTGGGTGAAAAATTGCACAGTCTTTGAACATTGAAATATAACATGAAAATTATCTTAGTTAATTATTTTTAAAATTACAGAATATATTATCAAAGTAACAGCAGGACACATTATGTCAATAATGATGCCGTCAGATGAAATTGAAAACTCAAATTAATTGTGATGGTTATATTAATAAGTAAGGTTGTTCCAGCCATGAATCAATAAAAAAGATGTTTTTCCAGCCTCATCGTTATTCTGCATTCCTTTTTGAAGTTTACTTGTGGATATATATTACTAAATTTTGTAATGAAAATTCTTTGAAGCGTATAGCTTATGTTATGAAAAAAAAATGCACTAATTATTTAAAACCTCTAATTTATTTGAAAGTTTTAAAGCAAATTTCTAAATTTAAAAAATAAATGAAATTAAGTCTTGAATTTATCAACAGTTTATGATTAAATTCTTCAATTAATTTTTCAGATCATATATCCAAAATTTTACATAATTTATAAATAAAATCTTAAATTAAGTATTTACTGAAAAATTATTTAAAATTAAAGAAACTAGTTCTTTTTATTTTTTGCTAGTAAAAATCTGGTAATAATTTGACAGATCTCCTAACATAAATATAAATAAAATTTGACAATAATTTATCATGACAATTGACAATAATTTCGGTTAGGATAAAGTAGATGGGAACAACTTTTATAAATTCGGAAATGTTAATTTGTGCACTTAAGACATAAGTTTAAAAGTTAAATGTAGAAATAATGTATTGGTGAGACATAATTTGTGCTCTAGGACTCAGAGTCTCACTTAAGACCTCAATGTTTAAGTGGATCTCACATTACTTTTGTTTAAAATAATTATTGTCATTGTACGATTGCTTTTCAATTGCAATTTACCTTGAATTTTTAATGTTATTGATGGGACCTAAATAAACATTTTGTTAGATGGTCTTCATTGGAGTGTTTGAGTACCTATTAGGTACTATTATTAAAAAAATTATCAAAAAAATGATATGTTGATGTGAGACCCGTTTAAGACCTCAAAATTGAGGATCTCCATTATGTATACTCGATACTCTAGAGGTACAAGTTAACATTACCCTTTTAAATATATAAAAGGAGATAGGACAATGACCTATGAAGCCCAGATACGGATACCGGTACGGGTACGATACGATACGAGTACGGGAATACGCAAATTTTTCAAAATTTAGGATACGATACGGCTAGGATACGTCAACAAAAATTTTATACTAAAACTTATATGTATGTAAAATAATTGAAGAAAACAAACATTGATTAAAAAAAATCAACACAAATTTTTTCTAATGTTGATTAACTGAATCATCTCTCTCTCGTTACCTTCATTCACAAGAAGTATAATTTTAAGCGGTTCATCGAGAAACAATTCTAGTGATGCATATCTAAAATTGAATCATACATATCTCCACCGAATGTTTACAACATTGTCTCACTTTTTTACTCTTCATCTTTTTCTAGGATACGTATCTGTGAAGTATCTTATAAGTATCCTTGGGTATCTGCGGAGTATCGGATAAGTATCCGTTAAAATATTTTTTAAAAATTTAAATAATTAATTCGGATACTTCGTGGGTGCGTATCCGCGAGTATCCGTGGAGTATCGGTATCCGATACGTATCCGGTACGGGTACGTCTCCGTTTTGGAGTATCCGGGCTTCATAGACAATGACATTGACAGGTCACTGTGTTGCATGTGGGCGTTACAGCTTATTCAATGCATACGTGAACACATGCTTTTCATTTCAAATATGTGTGGACATATGCTGATCAACTAAGTGTCTTTGGCACATTAGGTTCAATTTTTTAATTTTTTTCAAACTCGGATCATTTTTTATACAACCTCCCTTGTCGCAGTTTTACAATATACACTATTTATATAACTTATATTGATCATATTTTTTAACTAATATGTAAATACTAATGTTAGTATGTAAGGTGTTATTTGATTTATCTCGATGAATATTTTCAAAATATCAAATTTCTATAATTTTTTATTATTTATAATTAAGGATATTAATGGTAAAAGTTGTGTATTGGCATGTGTGTAGTTGTTGACTGCGACATGTATTTTGAAACAGAGAGAGTATAAAATAAAATATAAAGCAGTAATTCATAAATGATGGTTAAATCCTTTATATTTGACACAAAGGTGATATGTCCGGAAATAAAATTAGGGTAATGCGATCTAAACGTTTGTTATGGTGATGGTTTGGAACATGTGTTGAAGAGCTCCGAAGCGTCGGAGATTGTTCAACGACTATGGAAATGAAACCTGCAAAATTGACAATTGCTTCGACGATCAAGTCGGTATGTGAACTCGAGAGAGAAGTGTGATAAAAGTGTGTAAAATGTGATCGTACCTGGAGCGTGGCATGGAGCCACGCTTATATAGGCAACGTCGGGAGCTAAGGAACGCTGAGTGACGGAATGTGCAACATTTAATGTGTATAGATTTGAAACGACTCCTCTTTTGGGGATTCCAGACGCTCGGGTGCACTAGAGTAAGTTAACATTTGTTAGGCACGATCTAAGGCGTTGAGACACGCCTTCCGTCTTCCGGTGATCTAAAGCCCTTGATTTGTTTATCTCCGCTGATGGAAATATAAAGCATAAATTTGCAAAATTGAAAGTTTTCTAAATCCTTTATCAGCGCTTTTCTCTTTGTGACCTCCATTCATACCTTTCTATGTTGTTTTTCATTTCACGGGGAGATTCTGCACTATTTGTGCTTTCTTTATTTGATCAATTGTACTTCGACAAAAAAGGTACCTTTTTTTATCCTTTGCCAATTAGTTAAAGGTTCTTTCCTTAATGACTTAATTTGGCAAGTGCACCAAACTTTTTCCAAATAATAAAGTGGTAAGTAAAATTGCGTCCACATGGATTGTCGTTTCGACGAGGCAATTAGCTAAACTGAGATAGATAACCTAGCATTAGTTTTTTTTTTAGCAACCTAGCATTAGTTAACAAAGCCTGTCATATTTTATCTAATTGTATTCTAAGTTAGATCATGAAGTCACAAGTATTAATTATGTTAACAAGTAACAATAATATTTAAAAACTATGAAGTCACAAGTATTAATTATGTTAACAAGTAACAATAATATTTAAAAACTATGAAGTCACAAGTATTAATTATGTTAACAAGTAACAATAATATTTAAAAACATTTTTTTAAAGGGAATCATAGTTAAAAACATGTAACGTACTCTTGCAATTTAATTATTTTTTGATTGACTTCATCACATAATTAATTAATTTGAAGTTTACGGACAATCAACTATAGTGTAAAATTATTGTAAAATCAAACTATAATAAAATAAGTTTTTGTCAAATTTGCTTTAACATAGTCATTTTATCTTTTAAATCAGATTTGATCACAATACAACTTTATTACATTATTTTTTTAAATAATTTCAACAAATCTCAGATGTAATTAAATGACTTTTTAAAATAATTAGAATAGCATATATCCTTTTTTATTCTACCAAAAAACATATCCTTTTTATTTTGTAAATGTCATAATACATTCTTTTTGTTTTTTTTTTAGAATTCTTTTTGTTTTGGTAAAAGTCATAGTATATTCTTATCTTGCATCCTTCGTCTATACTATATATAAATAAAACAGGGGGACTTTGGAAGGATTTTGGGTTGACTTTTTTGTTATTCCGATTATACCCTTAAACAATATTTTTCTATAATAATGTTATATTGTTGGTGTTATTAAAAAGATATGAATTTTTGTTATATTATTGTTGTTATTGAAAAAGATAAATATGGTTTTTTGAGTTTGTTACATTTGAAAGTCACAAATATCTATACTTATAGTTTAAATTTATATCAAAATTTGTATATAAAATATCATTAGTTATTTACACGCAATTTTTTTTATAAAACATCATTGATTATCTACACGCGTTAATGCAATAAAAAAAAACGGAAAGACGGGCAAGTGGGTGCTCGTCTTTCCGCTAGTATAAGGATCAAAAACATATTTAACCCTATATATAATTGTTTTATTAAAAGTAATAGTATATTTTTAGCTCGCATCCTTCATATATATATTCAAGAAAAATTTACCATTTTAAATAATAAAAAAAACAAAAAAAAACCTTCAACATTTCTGTTAAAAGAAAAACATCATTATCTGACTGTGAAAATCAGTCTCTTAATTTGAAATAGAGAACAAATCAAATAGAAAAATGTTACCTTAAAATGCACAAACTCATGTTTGAGAAGACGAACTCAATGATCGTTCTACCTTTGAAATTGGCGTTCATGATCTTCAATGAAAAAGTGTGATGTCTTCTTCCTATAAGATTCTCTCTCGAAAGGATCCCATTTTCCCAATAGTGCTATCAATGATTTCTCATCCACCCCATGTCCTGAAAATTACACCATTAATTCATCAAATATCATCAATTGGGCATGAATATTAAAATCAATATTGAAAATGAAAATATGTAGTAATAATAATTTAATATGGTACAAGTTAAGAAATAGAGAACCTGAGAAAGCTTGAGTTATAGCTTCTAACTCTTGATTGAATGCCATATTCTGAGTAATACTAATGCCAATATGAGTAATTTCATTTGTATTTGCTATCAAATGATATACATTAAGGTTATATGGGTTATGCGCACGCGCACACACACATTATTTTATGTTTTCCAAAAATCTAATTTTATTATTATGTTATTTTGCTATATATTTTTCTAAATTATGTTAAGAATTTTATATGGCTAGATTTAATCAAATATTTGATGAAAATATAAATTGAAGTCTTTTTTATTTGGGTGAAAAATTGCACAGTCTTTAAACATTGAAATATAACATGAAAATTATCTTAGTTAATTATTTTTAAAATTACAGAATATATTATCAAAGTAACAGCAGGACACATTATGTCAATAATGATGCCGTCAGATGAAATTGAAAACTCAAATTAATTGTGATGGTTATATTATTAAGGTAACAGTAAAATATTTTGTAACCAAAAAATAAAAGTTACATCAAAATATTTTAAGGTAAAAATTATAACTTAGATGTAAACTTCAGTAATAAAGGCTGCTTAAATATGATATATAAAAGATAGAATGTAAAACAGTGAGAGAATTCATTAGTTATTTTATCATAAGTTATGCATTGTTTCTGCAGTTGCAGCCATGCCTCTCATTTCTGTGCATTTACAACTGATGCCTAGGGTTGTTTCAATTTCTAATATGACCACCTAAAAAAGGCGGCTTCTAGCGTGAGAGACCATTTCATGTCTCTCACGGTGGGAGGGGAGAAAAAACTGCAATTGCAGGTCACCATTTGTAATATCCCGCCTGTCAGTATCGGTATATTACCCGTTGACCGTGTCAGAGGAATTAAATTATGGAAAAGTAAGTTAATGAAAATATTTTATGAGATGTCAGCTTTTTACGGGAAAAGTATCAGAGTCGTTCTAAACACGCTTAAGCCAAGGGTAAAATGGTAATTTCACGTGGAAAGGATATTTAAATGGTTTTAACCCAAAAATATCTCATTTCCAATTCTCTTTCTCTCTCTAAGTTGGCAAAGTTTTCTCTCTCCCTTCTCTCTTCTCTTCTCCCACGCACATCTCTCTCCTTCTTCACCAAATCATCCAAATCTTCTTTCCTCCATGGCAAGTGAATCAATCTTGTTCCCTCTTGATTTTTTAAACTATTAGAAGCTTGTGATTTGTTGTTGTCTCTACTCTCTACTATTCTTCTCCTTGGATTTGATCAAGAAGCTAGGGTTTCTTGTGAGGTGAAGATTATGATTGGAAACTTGGTGGATCATTATGGATGTTAGCAACTTAGCAAGCAAGGTTTAATTATGGGTTTGAATGGAAGCTTGAGGACAAGCTTGGAATCAAGACAAGGATTAGGGTTTTGGTAGAAGTGATGATTGGAGCATGGTATGGTTTCTTGAAGGTTAAGAATCAAAGAAGAAAAGATTCAAAGTGGGAAGCAAGAACTAGGGTTTGATGGCTTGAGCTTGAAGCTTGTAGAATTAGCAAGATTATGTTAAGGTGAGTTCCATAGCTAGCTTTCCCACCCTTTGGGATTATGTTCGTGTCATGCTAGAATATTATGAACTATGAGCAATTCTAGGGTTTTTATATAGTGTTATGATGCCCTTTCCTTTGTTGTGCTTCCTATGCTTGTGAATGCGTGCTTTCAGACTGTTTTTCAGGTTTTCTATGATCACTAGAGATGCCATATGCCTTGGGACACTTAGTGGTGATGATTTTTGGCTCAAAACAACATTTTTGAAGGTGCTGAACTGCACCAACTCACCACGGCGAGCAAGGAGCTCGCCTAGGCGAGTAGGAGCAGCAGGGAGTGGTGTTTACTCGCCACCAAGCTCGCCTAGGCGAGTAGCTTGGCGAGCAAACATGTGTTGCTGCCCTGTTTGCTATTTTCATATTTTGGTCGTGCTCCGGTTCGGCTTTAGCTCATGCAATCTTTTATGAATGTAAACCCTTCATAACTAAACCCCAAGGCATAGGCTTTCCAAGTGAAATTCTCGTAAGATGAAGCAAGCATATTATAAGGTAGCAAAATATAACATAAAAGAGAGAATCATGTTAGGAATGGGGTATTAACTTATCCATTAAGCAAGGGGAAAACTAGAGCCTCGACATAGTTATCGAGAACTAGCTAGTTAGCAATATCCCTAGAATGATAAGACGCGAAGTATAAACGCTTTGCACATGTTTAAGAATAAGATAGCAAGCATGTTAAGTTGTGGTTTGATTAGTTAATCACTCCACCATGATTAAGAAGGTGCAAGCATGAACAAGAATGAATTACCGCTAATTGGATCGATCAAGGATCTGAGGTAAACATGCATGAATGATTAGGTTTAACCTAAATGAACGACAAGACCATGATTAATGTAAGGTAGGTGCCATGTCTCTTGGAATCCATGAAGGTATGGATTCAAGGGGTTCTCAAGATGGGAACGGGGAAGGCTCCGTAAGGGGATCACATGGTACTGAGTAAATAAGAATGTAGGTGTTCGTGTCTCTTGCAATCCATGAAGGTATGGATTCAAGGGTTTCTCATGATGGGAACGGGGAAGGCTCCGTAAGGGGATCGCACGACACTGAGGGTGTCCGATGTACGTACATCGGTCATGATGGGATAGTTCTCGGGGTTACTCCACCCGGGACTCTCCGTAAAATTAATCAAGATAATTAATGTTTGTTCAACGCTAACCAAGTATGACCCTAACAATGTTATGTTTATGCAAGAATGAAATTATGTATGATTATGTTTATGAGCAATAGCACAAGATGCTATCAGACAAGGTCAAGTTAGGAAATAGAACAAGTAAAGAATGCTATGCCGATGACGATCTTAGGTTCCCCTAATCGTCCGGTTCAGGATTGTGTCATGAATATGTCATGTTAAGTCTTGATGCGTTTACCGTATCATGAGTTAGCGGTCCTAGGATCCCTTGATCGCCATGACACGTATAGGAAGTGAAGCCTATAACAAGTGAGATGAACCTAAGACGGGTTTAGCATGCACTACCGTCTAGGAGACATAACCACACACGTATAATCAACCGTCAGGTTGTATTGTAGACACGTGGTGACCGTAGGTTTCCCCTGAGGTTACCTATAGCCTAGGATTTAGGGGAACTCACTGAGACATTATGTCTCATCCCAATCCTTATTTGTTTCAGATATCAGGTTGGACGTCAAGGTAGTAGCCGGATGGATATTCAGCAAGAGCTCGTTCGTACCCGAAGCATGAAGATTATGGATCTCAAGGATGTATTCATTTTAATTAAGATAAGATATGATGTATTGATAATGTACGAACGCGTTTTGTTGTATATAAATATTCATTCGAAACTTTTATTGTTGTATATTTTAATGTATCTAGTACTAAACTTAACGCACGTGCTAGACTTTCTAGATACGTCTGGTATGGGTGTTACATTTGGTATCAGAGCAGGTTGATTCAGACCGTGCCTTGGGTCATTAAATTACAACTAAGGTAGTGGGACCATTAGGTTCCGGGTAAATGTTCTATTTGTTGGTGTTAGTTGAGCCTGATCAACTCAATTTAGCATTCAACGATTAGAATGGATGCCTGAGAGCTGAATAGGACCCAGGAGGGACGAAGTATGTGATGAAGTAGTTGATCGTGCCAAAAGGTGGCCGGTGAACTAATCAAGTAGAAGTGTGAATCCTCCGGGAATGTAAGGCATGTTAAGAAGGGACGTTCCGACAATGTCAGGGTAAGATGTTAGCAATACTTCGTGTACCCGTAAGTGAAGAAGTTGGATATATATATATATCTAAGCATGACCGAAAGATTCGGTAAGAGTTGTTATTGGAACGGATTTATGATATTTTGGATTGTCAGAACAAGGCTATAAGGTAGTAAGAGATCGACATGTGTTGACAGATTCAGCGGACTCTCAGGAATAGCAATATGTAAATGAAGTTATGGACATGAAGGTTTGTCAAGTTGCGTAAGCGGCAACGTAAAGAGGTAAGTTATTCATAATGGTGGAAGTTAAGAATTCAAGAGAAGGTTTAGGTTATCATGATTAAGGCATTGATTTCCGACGTGCCAATAATTGTATCGAAAAAGGTTGATGTTGCCGTGCATAGGTTATAGAATATTTTATGATTATAGGAATGAATGATGTGCATTGGTTACTTGAGAATAAAAAAACTTTATGTAAAGAATGTTTCTGAAAAATAGAGTCGGGGAAGCTCATCAATAGCAAGTCGGGGACAAAACTTTTTGTTTTCTACCAATTCGTTCCTATGGTTTGCAATGACTATTGGGGAGATGTCTTCGCAGTAATATTTTATGTAACATAAATCTTTTATGGCATCAAGTAATGAATGCATATCATATTCTAAAATTTTCAAGGAAAAGACATGGGCAACCATCAACGAAATCGATACGGTTTAAGGTAGTGATGACATGCTGTCATTACGTAATTTTTAGGACTTATTGTGACATTTTATTAGAGTTCTCATGCAATTTTCACTACTCCGGGGTGCAAAAAGATGAAAAACTGAAGTTCTGCCAGACCAAATCGCGCCACGCCAAAATACTGCCTTGCCGCGATTTTTGAGACACATTTGCATATGTCCCTGTTTGAGGGAAATCGCGGCGCGCCAATTACAACTGCGCGGCGCGATTTTGATTAGGTCAGGCCCAAAATCTCTATAAATACTGCACTCAGCCAGAAGAAAAGGGTGACGATTTTGGAGAGCAAAGTGCGATTTTGAGACATCGAAGACGGCTAGAAGGGCGATTTCTTCAACCTTTTACCAATTCATGTATGTTTTAATTATTTCATTGATTATGATATTTGTAAACTCGATTATGAGTAGCTAAATCTCTTAGAGATTAGATCCGAGATGAATCTTTGTAACCCTAATTGACACATGTTGCCGTGAAACTCTATTTTGTTTATGAATTCAATTCTAGTTTATTCAATTCAATTGTTCTTAATGCTTTTTATATCTTGATCACATATAACTTGATTTCGTGAGAATGAATGACCACTGACCATGGCTTTCAACTTAGACCTAATTGAATTGTTCTAATAAACAGGGTTAGTCTAGGAATAGATAATCGTTTGTTAGTGATAATAGGTTAACGTTCGGTAAAACCTTCAAGAATTATTAGACCACCTAAGGAATTAGGGGCTGTAGTTTAAGAAGAGGGTCCTAACTCAAGGGATTGATTAGGGCTATTTTGTTAATCATCGTAAATTAGAAAAGGATTCATAACAAATAGGTGCAGTAGACCAATTAGGGGAACTTAGAGGATTCGACGGATCTGATCTCATCTTTCTCTCATATTTTCTTAACAAATCTTTATTTTCTGTTTCTTGATTTAATTAAAATCAAACCAAATCTTCTGCCTAGTGGCAAAACAAAATAAATTTTATACATCCTAATTATATAACGAAATTGAATTATTGAAGTTAAAAACAGTCCTCGTGGGATCGATATTTTTACTACTTCGATAGTATTTGGTGCACTTGCCAAACTTCTATCAAGTTTTGGCGCCGTTGCCGGGGACTGTTGAATTATTTCAACAAGGCAATTACATTATAATTTAGGGTTTTTGCAATTTAATTTTCTGTTTTTAATTTTTATTTTTCTGTTTTCATATTCACTTGATTACTTTGCGTTGTACAGTGCTACTAAGGTATTTTGCTGTTTATGCGAGGTAAACAGAGCTCAGACGACTTAGAGTACGATCCAGAAATTGAAAGGACTGCTAGAGCACTTCGGAAAGCTGTCCGATCGCAAAGGTTAGCTCAGTCCGTTCCACCGGGTGTTCGAGAACAAATACCGGAGCCACTCTCAACCGAATCTGAAACGATCTCTTCTCCTAAATCTGCAACTATGGAAGGAGAAGGAGTTGTACCACCGAGACCTAAGCTTGGAGACTATGGGTTAGCCACTCATCGCGGTCAACTGACCCACACTTTTCAACCAGCTAACCCCGTTGCTTTCGACATCAAGACAACTGTCCTCAACGGTTTGAGGGACAAGCAATTCGATGGGACTGAAGCTATGAGTCCTCATGAACACTTGAGCCGCTTTGCTGAAACTTGCGAGTTTTGTGTGCAACCAGCCACCGTGACTGACGCACAAAAGAAGCTAAGGCTATTTCCTTTCACCTTGACGGGAAGAGCAAAAGATTGGTTGCTAACAATTCCAAACGGGACTGTCCAAACATGGGAAGAGTTGGAGCTGAAGTTCTTGGAGAAATATTTCCCTATGTCTAAGTATTGGGACAAGAAGATGGAGATCTCTAACTTCAAGCAAGCAGAAGGTGAATCATTGTATGATGCTTGGGAGCGATTCAATTTGCTTCTTAAGAGATGCCCTAATCATGAGTTCACCGAGAAGCAATACCTCCAAATCTTCAGTGAGGGGGTAACACCAAACACTAGAATGTTCTTAGATGCTTCCGCGGGAGGTAGTCTCAAGAGCAAAACTGATCATGAAGTTCAAGCTTTGATAGAAAACATGGCTGGAAATGAGTATCGTGCTGAAGCTAAGAAGAAGGAAAGAGGAGTGTTTGGGGTGAGTGAACAAACTGCTATCCTTGCTAACCAAGCAGCTATGAACAAACAAATTGAAGCTCTAACTAAGGAGTTTCAAGGGTTCACTTTGGCTCATAAACAACAACAAGTAGCTGCAATCAAGTGCGACTTATGTGGTGAAGAACATCCCAACGGTGAATGTGTTCCGGAAGGATCAAGTGAAGAAGCTAACTTCATGGGAGGTTATCAAAGGCAGAATCAATACTACAATTCAGGCATTAATAAGCATCCAAATCTAAGCTACTCAAATAACAATGCTTTGAACTCTCAGATGCTCACTTCTCCTCAACAACAACAAAGGAAGCAATCAGCTCTTGAGGAAACTATGATGAACTTCATGAAGATGACTCAAGGCAACTTTGAAGAGATGAAGAAGAGTCAAGAAGCTGAAAGAAAGAACAATGAAGCTTCTAGGAAGATGCTTGAAACTCAACTGGGGCAATTAGCTAAGCAATTGGCTGAACAAAGTAAAGGCGGATTCTCAGGTAACACTAAAGATAACCCTAAGAATGAGTCTTGTAATGCTATTGAATTGAGGAGCAAAAAGGTTTTGACACCTTTAGTTCCAAAAGCTCCAAAGAAGGTTGATGAAGTAGTTGAGGTGGAGGAGAACGATGTAGTTGAAAAAAATGATGAGGGTGTAGTTGAAAAAGAAAATGATCATGGAGTTGTTGAAAACGAAAGGAAGAAAAAAATAGAGGGAGAAAAAAGTGAGAAGTTAATTGATGAAGATTCAATCTTGAGGAAGTCGAAG
Source organism: Medicago sativa (assembly GCF_051527215.1). Taxonomy (NCBI): domain Eukaryota; kingdom Viridiplantae; phylum Streptophyta; class Magnoliopsida; order Fabales; family Fabaceae; genus Medicago; species Medicago sativa. Next base: position 26,468,630 of record NC_140756.1, on the reverse strand, counting down.
AGTCAAATTTTGAAAGATGGAGACAAACCACAGGTTATTCCATCATATGTGAAGCTTCCATACCCTCACCTTTCGAAGAAGAAAGAAAAGGATGAAGGCCAATTCAAGAAATTCATGCAACTTTTCTCACAACTTCAGGTGAACATTCCTTTCGGTGAAGCTCTTGATCAAATGCCGTTGTATGCTAAGTTCATGAAAGACTTGTTGACTAAACGAAGGAAGCCTAAGGATGATGAGAACATTGCACTTTCTGAAAATTGTAGTGCTATTCTTCAAAAGAAGCTGCCACCTAAGCTGAAGGATCCTGGTGCTTTTACTATCCCTTGTTCAATTGGACCGGTAGACATTGGAAAAGCTTTATGTGACTTGGGAGCAAGTATCAACCTGATGCCTCTTTCAATGATGAAGAAGCTTAAGTGTGGGGAACCAAAACCAACAAGAATGACCATTACTTTAGCTGATCGGTCAATCTCTTATCCTTTCGGTGTGCTCGAAGATGTGCTAGTCAAGGTTAATGACTTGGTGTTCCCAGCTGATTTTGTGGTCTTAGATATGGCTGAAGATGAAGACATGCCACTCATTCTAGGCAGACCTTTCCTTGCAACTGGTCGTGCTTTGATTGATGTTGAACGTGGAGAGCTAATGTTGAGGTTCCATAAGGAGCAGGTAGTTTTCAATATCTTTGAGGCAATAAAGAACCAAGATGATAACCACAAGTGTTACCGGATTGACGTTAGTGAAGAAACAGTCGAAGAAAACTCCCTTGAATCTCAAACTATTCAACCTATGGAAGGAGAAATTGTTAAGTCTATTGAAAGTAAGGAAGTGGTTGAAGATGTTGGGGTGACAGAGTGTGTCAAGCAACTTGAAGTAAGCACAGAACTTATGCAACAACAATCATCAGGAGACATCCTTGACAACAAGTATGGGGGATTGGGAACTTGGAACAATATGACTAAGACTACTCTTACTAATCCTTTTGGTGTATTTGCTTATAAGAAGATCCCCTTTGGAATGCATAATGGGCCGGCTACTTTTCAATGGTGTATGCTTTCTATCTTCTCTGATACAATAGAAAGAGTTAGGAGGTACTGTGACAAGCCTGTTGATGAAGCTGTGGATCTAAGGAAGTCTGGTGCACAAGGAACTTTCAAGGGTAAGGAACAAAAGCTCGAACGGTACCGTAAAGGAGGACTCCCAAACAATGAAGAGGGAGAGACATCAACTGATCCTTAGGGATGGTCATCAGTCAAGCTAGTGACGGTAAAGAAGCGCTGAGTGGGAGGCAACCCACTATTTATTTTTCAGGTATGATTTTATTGCTTTCAAAAATAAAAACACAAAAATATTTTTCTTTTCTTTTAATACAAGGCAGGAAAGTTTAAAAATTTGTTCAAAATATACCTCTTGCCAAGAAAATCATGCAAGGTACTGATGTCTTGCATGATTCTCTCCTCAAAAAATTTCAGAACTTAAAGGAACTCAGGCGTTTTTCAAGAAAACAAATTTTTTTGGCCTGAGGAAGCAAAACAAACTACCTGTTTCATCAAAATCGCGCCGCTCTGTGCAAATTGGCGTGCCACGATTTTGAAGAACAGGAGAACACTTTCCCTGTTTTAAAGAAATCGCGCCGCGCCTTGTAATTGGCCGCAGCGCGATTTTGCTTGAAAGCTGCCTAACCGTTGCAAAAACTAGCCGTTACAAACCCACCAAACTTCCCAACCGTTAAAAATTTGCCCGTTACTAGCCGTTACACACAAAATCGCGCCGCGCCTTGCAAATTGGCGTGCCGCGATTTTGCCCCTACAGCACTATAAATCCTTCACTGTTCATCATCATTTTCATTCCATTCTTCCTACCTCTTCCTATCAAAACTTCCCTCAACTTCCACTCACGAATTTTTATCATCTTCATCTCCTTTTTCACTTCCTAAACATCATCTACCCAGAATCCTATCATCAATTCATCAATCCAAACCACCCAACTTTCCCAAACTTCACAAAACTTCCCTTTCACCATCTTCCTAAACCACAAATGGCCTCAAACCAAAGAAACACCCGCTCAAAGAAAACTACCAACCCCAAACCATCCACAAGCAAATCCAAACGCCCTCGTGCCGCATCCGAACCACCCGAAAACGCCATCCATTTCATCAATGACCAAGCCCAAGAGTTCCATCAATCTATGAAGAGTTTCGAAGTCATAGGAGAGAGGAAGTTTGATTTCACAAAGCTTGTGAAATATCCTTTCTTTGAGTCTGAATTACGAAGGAGGGGGTGGACGAGGTTGAATGAGATGATCGACGAAGCAAACAACAAAACGATGATCGTCGAATTCTTTGCAAATGCAAGGGTGTCCGATACACCCTTTCAATCTTTTGTGCGAGGTAAATACATTGATTTCAGCCTGGATGCTCTTAACGCATGGCTGAATGTTCAAGCACCGGAGGAGTGTTGGGTAGAAAAATTGAGGAGGGAGAGATTTGCCATTACGGAGGATACCTTTGATGAGATCATCACAACCTTGTGTAGACCTGGGTCGACTTGGAAAAAGTCCCGGATGCTTACTTATGCGGAGATGCTGTCGATACCCAAGGCGTGGGTATCATATGTGGTCCAGACTCTTGAGAGTGCATCTTGCACTTCTGAAATTCCTTTCAAGAGGGTGCTTGCTGCCTATGCCATCATCAAGGGGCACCCTATAGATATTGGCCGCCTCTTGGCCAATAGTCTTCATGATCTAGCAACCGGGAACACCACACAATTGGGACATGGAAGCTTAATTAATTGGTTGTGTGAGCAACAGTTGGTGCCGGCTTATGATAGTGATCTCAACACAAGCAATATGAAGCCGATCACCGACTCGGTCATGGATGGGTTTGTGAAGAAATATGAAGGCTATATGAAGGAGAGAGAGAGGGAGGCAGCAAGGCAACAACAAATGGAGCAAGGAGGGAGTAGTAGCCAAGGGGGTTATGCTCCTCTTCACCCAAAGCTTGAGGAATTCATGCATGTGCAAGATAATTGGATGAATGAGACTTCGGACCAGCTGTGGGTGAACCATCCTAGGTTCTCAGCTGCGTTTGCTGCGGAGGCTCAATTGCATATGGGTCCGATTCGTGGGTCTTATGAGAGGTTTGGAGGCTCCCGTGAGCACATGGAGCAATATTTTACACATCAAGAAGAGTATGGGCTGCGCATGAGGAGGGAAATCACTGATGATTTCAATACCACCGAGCAAGATCAAGGGGATGGCATCTTTGAAGGATTGAGGACACTGGGGGTTGGACACTCGGATGATGATCAGGACATGGGCTGATCTACTGATGGATTAGCATTTTCTGCTTTGTATTTTATTTTTCAGTTATTTTCTTTTTGATGCATTTTCTTTATTTTCTTTTTAATGTCGAAGTCCATTGAACTTATTTCCCTATTGTAATTGCTCCTGCACTTGTTTTATTAATGAATTTGTTTTGTTTCATGTGACCTATTCCAGTTTAGTAACAGTTGTTTGATGAAACGGGATTCCAAAAGTTCTAAAGGAGGGGTGACTTGATTCAAAGGCGAAGTGTACGGCGTTGCTAGGTAGTCACATACTCCCAGAAATCTCAGCCATAAGGTTCATTGCCAAATCTTGTTTTTCAATTTACTTATATTTAGATTAGTTTTCCATGCAACTACATTTCTAGAACTTGCATTGTTTCTCTATTATTGATTGGTCTTTGTCAATTACACACTGAGGCAAAAATGCTTGGTCCTGTGAGCCTTTTTGAAGCCTACCCTGTTTTAAATTGTTAAATTTATCCTTTCTTAACCAATTGTGAGCCGGTAGGATTAGAACTTTTTGTTCGGTGACAAACTACATTACAAGCCTAGAGACTTTTAGGATTTGTCCCTTAATGTATTTTCTGAGTTAAGGCATTGTAGTATGTTGCTAAAGATTAAGTTTGGGGTTGCCATTGGAATTTGCAACCAACTAAGTTTGGGGTGGGGGTACTAGAGAATTAGAGAACAAAAATGAAAGAAATATGAAATTGTCATGCAAAATACACACAAAAATGGTGTATCAAAAAAAAAAAAGAGAAATTGAATGATGAAAAAGGGACAAGACATTGAAAATCCGAGTAACTTCAAACTCGAGTGTCCCTAAATGTTAAAAATATTCTCTAGTACCTTTGCATTGATTGTATTTCCACAAGGTGAATGATTGAAGGATTGAATTTTGTGCTTTAATTTCCGTAGGAATGCCTAACTCAAATTTTGTGTAGCCTACTTATCCAAATATATCCCACCTTTCACCTAAGCCCCGTTATAACCCTAAAGACCTCAAAAGTGTGTAATGATATTGACTTTGATTGATGTTTAGAAACTTTTCAAGCGTATGGTAATATGTAGACCTGCATGGCGACTGGTAGAACCCTGTTTCAATTTGATGCGAGGAGTTGTGAATTGGTGGATGCGAACAAGTCAAACTAGCTCATCTTTAGCTAGAAGGAGAATGAACTTTTGGGTACTATCGTTTTGTCAGGTAACTGTTATTTTACTGTCGTTTGTCACTGTTGCAAGCAAATTCCTTGAGGACAAGGAATGGTTTAAGTTTGGGGTTGTGATGACATGCTGTCATTACGTAATTTTTAGGACTTATTGTGACATTTTATTAGAGTTCTCATGCAATTTTCACTATTCCAGGGTGCAAAAAGATGAAAAACTGAAGTTTTGCCAGACCAAATCGCGCCACGCCAAAATACTGCCTTGCCGCAATTTTTGAGACACATTTGCATATGTCCCTGTTTGAGGGAAATCGCGGCGCGCCAATTACAACTGCGCGGCGCGATTTTGATTAGGTCAGGCCCAAAATCTCTATAAATACTGCACTCAGCCAGAAGAAAAGGGTGACGATTTTGGAGAGCAAAGTGCGATTTTGAGACATCGGAGACGGCTAGAAGGGCGATTTCTTCAACCTTTTACCAATTCATGTATGTTTTAATTATTTCATTGATTATGCTATTTGTAAACTCGATTATGAGTAGCTAAATCTCTTAGAGATTAGATCCGAGATGAATCTTTGTAACCCTAATTGACACATGTTGCTGTGAAACTCTATTTTGTTTATGAATTCAATTCTAGTTTATTCAATTCAATTGTTCTTAATGCTTTTTATATCTTGATCACATATAACTTGATTTCGTGAGAATGAATGACCAATGACCATGGCTTTCAACTTAGACCTAATTGAATTGTTCTAATAAACAGGGTTAGTCTAGGAATAGATAATCGTTTGTTAGTGATAATAGGTTAACGTTCGGTAAAACCTTCAAGAATTATTAGACCACCTAAGGAATTAGGGGCTGTAGTTTAAGAAGAGGGTCCTAACTCAAGGGATTGATTAGGGCTATTTTTTTAATCATCGTAAATTAGAAAAGGATTCATAACAAATAGGTGCAGTAGACCAATTAGGGGAACTTAGAGGATTCGACGGATCTGATCTCATCTTTCTCTCATATTTTCTTAACAAATTTTTATTTTCTGTTTCTTGATTTAATTAAAATCAAACCAAATCTTCTGCCTAGTGGCAAAACAAAATAAATTTTATACATCCTAATTATATAACGAAATTGAATTATTGAAGTTAAAAACAGTCCTCGTGGGATCGATATTTTTACTACTTCGATAGTATTTGGTGCACTTGCCAAACTTCTATCAGGTAGCTTTGGAGGTTAATGTGTCAAGAGTTAAGAACAAGCCAAGATCAAGAGTATAGAAGTTCCGGCGTTTAAAAGGAAAGTCGCAGAAGTTTATGCATGAGGTATGAAGTAAGACGTTAAAGCGGTGCAAAGTTATGAGAGATCACAAAGTTCATGGATTATGTGGAATTATGATGTATTTCTCGAACCTATGTTTTGCTTAATTGTCTTGCTAAGGCTCATTATGAAGTTGAACTATAAAGTTTAAAGGATTTTAAAAATATTTACACGTATGAGTGATTGAGGTTGATATTTTGAAAATTCACGAGATTTTCTAGGAACCTGTTTGCTTCGACACTCGTAGAGCGGGCTAGACTTATTAGAGTCTAGATTTGATGACACGTATGTGTTATCAACTCGTTCTATGATTTTAGAGTAACGACCGGGGCCTAAACTCAGTATTTGTATATGGTAGAAAATCATCAACGTCAATGACCCGTGCGTTATTTTACGAAGTTTTCTTTAAAAGAAAAATCAACGAGCAAGCATTGGTATGATTAAGAAAAATATAACATGCGAGAATGCGAAGGTACAAGGTTAGAAGTTTAAGAAAGATATGTTCAAGTGATAGATGAGTTTGTCAAAAGATTTAAAGTTGCTGGGAAACAAGTTCAAGTATGATATGTATGGTAAATGCAACCAGCAAGAACATAAGGTTTACCCCCAAGTCAATTATTATGAGCATAAGATAAGTTATCATGAGTTTTGATTTTACAAGACAAGTGTAAGGTTGTGACGTTGGTTGCAACAGGGAAGATTTTGAGAACAGTCCAAGAAAAGAGGATTCAAGTGATAAGCATGATTTGAAGTCTCAATTGCTCTAACGGATTAGAGTAATGGTTTAATCCAACCGGTGGGAATCAGAGTAGCGCCATGGAAGCTAATTGTTAATCACGAAACATGGAATTTTAGTGTGAAAGAATTTTCGGTTGGTACTGCAAGTTTAACAAGAAAGCATCATAAGACAAGCGAGGAGTTCTCGATGTGATAAGTAAGGATGGATGTTTATTCAATCATTTTTGGATAAGGTAAAAGTTTTTAAGTACGTGTTTTTTCCTAAGTAAGATGAAAGGACAAGAATTTTCATTTATGAATTAGTCAGGATGTAGGAATGGAGGATATTGGAAAACATGTGAGGTCCAAAGATTTTCTAAAGCGGAATTGCGAGTGGGTATATTGGTTAGACGAGGGAGGAATTTATCTTCGAAGTCAAGCATGTTATCATGATAGAGAAGCAACTTTTGAGTGATGTGATATGAGATTCATACTCTTGTATGAAAAACTTGTTGAGTGAAAACGATACTTGTTAAGACATGTCAAGCCATGGTTTTATAACTTTTTAAGCTAAGATTGGTATCAAGGAACTTGGGAACGATGCTTATTTTAAACTCATGGAATTATACATTATCGAAACTGATGAGATACGTAGTAAGTAAACTCTCTTAAGACGTACAAGCTTCAGGACCAACTTGTCATGGACAAGTTTGCGGCGAGTTGTTAAATCTTTTTCAAAATATAGAAACTCGTCCGGTGGTTCTGTGGTACCATTACACAATCAGTTTTGGAAATGATAAAATCTTTTTAGTCATGTACAAGTTCGTTCCAAGGACCCGAATACCAATGTTTAAGAAAAATTTCTTCAAAAAATATTTTAGAACACGTATCGTTATCATTTAACAAGCGACGTCACTTGAAAGTATGCACATGTTATTGGAATGACAATGTTCGTATGAAAATAATATCCTACGGGATACACGGAAATGAGTTAAGAATGTTGATGTATGTGCAAGTAGATGTGCTGGAAAGTTTCAAGAGCATGTGAACCATGACATTGGTGTTTAATTGTCAGATGAAACAGTAAAGTTGATTTCACATTCTCATGTCAAACTATGTAAGTACCTATTGATTCGGGTGCAATGAGATGCAATGAGATTGCAATGAAATTGGAAGATTTCCTAAGGCTCGGAAAAGAGATAAAAGATTCGTTGAATCGTTTATGAGTAATGCAAGTAAGAGGCATGCGTCTCAAGGTGCAATAAGTACACTGATGTATGAATTATATGTTACTCGATAAGATTATGTATGCATGAAAAGATGTTTTAAAGTTACAAGTAAGCACTGCAGGGTAAACCTGGTTTCCGTAGGATCCCAGTTAAAAGGCAAATCCTGAGTGTTCATGTTTATGACAAGATATTTTAGGAATGGTTCAAGCTAAGCGGGTAAGATACGAGTGTAATATCCCGTTCGTCAGCTAATGGAAATTTTATCTGTTAAAAGTATCAGAGGACTAAGATTCAAGGAAAGCGAGTATGACAGAAATATTAAGGACGAGGGAAGCTAATATTATGTAATATCAGTTAAATATAGATGTATGTATCAGTGTCAGGCAAACACGTGTTAAGACGAAGGGCATTTAAGTATTTGCGCGCAAGGGAGTATTTAAGTGATTTTGGCACCAAAATCTCTCATTTCCACTTCTCTTTCTCTCTCTAGGTTAAGAGAAGAGAATTCTCTCCTCCTTCTCTCTACAAGGCCGCCCCATATCTCCCTCTCTAGACCATTAAAGCTTCCCAAAATCATGCAATTGGTGATCAAGCAAGGATCTTAGAAGCTTCATGAGCAAGAAACAACAAAGAGAAAGGATTGAACTTGGATTTTGGGCTAGGGTTTGAACTTGGGAAAGCTTGGAGCTTGAGGAATCACAAGGATTATGTTAGGTGAGTTCTTAGATAGAACCCACCATTGGGAATATGTGTTTAATTGCAAGCAAAACATGAATTATGTTAAGATTAGGAATTATGAAAATTTTATCCCCTTGCCTTGATCTTGTCTTATACATGTTAATATTGTTATGAAAGATGTTTTATAATGTATATATATGTTGCTGGATGTTTTGGTACATTGCAGGAACCATTAGGATGAGTTTTGGGTCAAAAATAGCAAAATTTGTACCACAGACTCGAAGAACCACGCTATTAGCGAAATATACGCTAATAGCGAAATTCTTCAGCAAGGGCTACGCCCCAGCTGCGCTAATAGCGTGGCCTTCTGGATGGGCCAGCATGCTTTGGCCTGTTGGTCCATTCTAGGGTCCGTGGTGCGTTCCGATGTTTTTCTTTCAACATTTTACAACTTTGTAACCCCAAAACAACATCTAATCAATGCACATAACATCAAGCAACATCGAATCAAGAATCATGGTAATCTTAACATGTACATCAAGGAAGGCACAAGAGAGGTTAATCCAATTTATTCAGGTAGTAAGCAATAAGAAAGGGAATAAACTAGAGCCTCGACATAGTAGTCGAGAACTAGCAAGTTTAGCAAGAATTTCTAGGATGTTAAGACGCGAAGTATATTATATTCGCACATGTTTAAGAATGATAGAACAAGTATGTTAAGATGTGGATAGGATAGTTTATCTCTCTGAAGGTAAGAAAAACACAAGAAGGGGGGGTTGAATTGTGTTTTGAAAAATTCTTCGTTTCTCCTAAAAACTGAACACACTGGTCAGAAGCTAAGTGAGACAGCTTCTGAAGTGATAATCAGAATCTAAATGCAGCGGAATAAAACAGAGAGAGAGAAGAAGAACGACACAAAGCAATTATACTGGTTCCTTCCACAATCCGGAAGTAGTCCAGTCCCCCTTGCACTTCCAAGGAGATTTCACTAAGAGTAATATCTGATTACAATTGCTCAAGCACACAAGCAAGAGACTTCCTTTGCTCAAGCACACAAGCAAGAGACTTCCTTTGCTCAAGAACACAATCAAGAGACTTCCTGCTCAAGCACAACTGCAAGAGACTTCTAACTAAACAAAATTACACAGAAAATTGTTTAAGGTTGAACACTTGATATACAATCAGAGGTGCTCACAATACAAATCAGATACAGACTCAATGGACTTAAGAATTTCTAAGATATGACTTTGAGACACAGAAATTCTAAGTGAATGCAGAACAATTTCAGCAGAGGTTTGGCACTTGTAATAATGTTGTGAGTCGTTTGTTCAGCATTGCCAAATCTCTAGGTCTTCACTCCTTTATATAGAGGTGTGAAAGAGACGTTGTGAAATTGCCAGCACATCAAAGAGTCGTTGTTGAAGCTTGATCTTTCACCTTTGATCTTTTGCCTGATTTGGTTGTTGTCCTATGAAGAACCAATTTGAAATCCATTCCTTATCCAAAGGAACATCTATGCAGGCGAAGCCGTATTCTGGAGCTGTTTTCTTGTCTTGTAGCGTGGACACAAAACAGAGTAGTGGAGAACGTGGTTGTACAATTCGTACAAATGTCAACGCTTTCGTCCAAATTGCAAGCACATGCCTTCAAACACCTTTGAAATGACCGTTGCAAAATTCCACTAATCCTTTGTTGTGTCTTCGAATCCAATAGACAGCTTTTGCAGTGATGATTCTTCAATCCTTGAATCTTCGCAAATCCAGTTGATCTTCAGCTTCTGGTGAAATGGCTTCTGATGAGGCAGCTTCTGATGATGCAGCTTATGATGATGCAACTTCTGATGATGCAGCTTCCGATGATATGGCTTCTGGACCTCTTGTCTTCAGGAGCATTATTCTTCAGGAGCACTATTCTTACTTCAGAAGCGACTTAACTTCAGGAGCGCTTTTTCTCTTCAGTAGCAAGTTGCCTTCAAGAGCGTACAAGCTTCAAATTTGTTGTTTCCTTTGCTCTTTATTTGCTCATTCAGAACCAATAAATGATGTAACTTTTTAATTATGGTCCTGTACACTTGAACAAATATTAGCTAGTCCAATTTACAATTTTTAATACCTTGTTATCATCAAAACTCTTTAAGGTTTATTGTTAAACACATTTTGTTCCAACAATCTCAACCTTTTTGATGATGACAAACAAAAGTATTTAAAAATTGATCAATTGTTGTTAATCTAATTAACAAGTTGACTTTGGGGTCCTGAGGTTTGTAAGCTCAAACTCCCCCTGAGTCTGATAGTCTTTAAGGTGAGGTTTGTAAGCTCCCCCTAAGTTCTATCCAGGTTAATTAAATTCATTTTACGCATAATAAAATTATCAGAGCTTAAAAAATTGAATCATTGAAAGAATTAACTTATAGATAAGAAGAATGGTTCAATTAATTTTACTTGATTTTTGATACTCCTTCTTTCGTTCATAGCTTATACCAATAAGGTAAAAAATGATAGAAGTTTTTCAAAAAATTTCAAATATCATTAATGGGGCTCAGAGCCTTTAAATACTTGTCACATATACTCCCCCTTTTGTCATTATCAAAAAAAATTGAAATAAAAGAAAATAAGCATAAGAGACAAAAAGATGTGAGAAAAACTCAAACATGAAGAGAGTATAATAAGTAAATAACTAGACTATCCAGGCAATCAGAATCAGAATCAGTTAAGCATTCAGAAGCAATAAACATTAAAGCAAAACAGTTTCAGAAGCACATACTAAGAACTTAAAACAAACAACAAACAAAAGAAAACACTAAGGTGTGCAACTAAGGGTTGGTTTGTTGTTGTTTCTTCATCTTCTCCATTTCCTCAATTTTCTTCTGCAACTGTTCTTCAAGAAATTGTTGCCTCTGGAGAAGAACCTGTTCCCTTTCTCTAGCCTCTTGCTGCTGCTTTGCCATCTGTTGCCTCAGAAGCTGAAACATCCTTGCGTCTCTGGTCAAGTAGTCCATTTCTGAGAAGAATGGCTTGTTTGCCAGGAGCAGTGTAGGACTTCTAACTCTGAGACTTTTCTTCAGATGCTCCATTAACTTTCTGACATAAGCTTCCTTGCTTCTGATGCACTTGTCTTTTACATCTTCTATAAACTCAGCAGCTCAGTTCTGAAGTGATGCCCAAGAGTCTTCATATGCATTGGTGAGATCAATTGTCCTTCTTTGATCCACCAGATCATGCATTTGAGAAAGAATAGTGAGTAGCTCAGCATTAATATATCCAGATTCCAGGATGTTTGGGGGTGGTTGTTCAAGAGTTTCAAGATCAGAATCACTAAGTTCAAGGTCTTGAACAGGGCTAGAAACTGGAATGGTGATGTGTTGAGTTGGGGTTGAGGTTGATGGCTGGTCAGAAGCAATGTGTGCGGTAGAGATTGAGTCTTGGACATTGACTTGAGAATTGTCAATATCCATGGGAGTTGGTTCTGGTGAGTGTTCTGGTTGTTGATAGTCAGTTTCAGTTGGTGGTTGTTGTGGTGAAGTTGTTGTTTGATTGTTGAGTTAGGGGTCAATGGTTGCTATTGGTGATTGTGGGGGTGATGTGTGTTTGTGTGGTTCAGGTGTTTGTTGATGGGGGCTTTCTGAAACAACTTTATCTGAAGCAGCTGCTTCTGGAGTTGTCTCAGAGGCTTTTTCTGAGTTTGACACAACTTTGGGTAGCTCACCTAAGTAGTGGAGAGCAAGATTGTCTAAAACAGAAGTGTCTTCTGTAGGTTCAGGTGCAGGCGGTGAAGAGGATGAGATGGGGGTAGAGGTAACTGGAATCTGAATTACCTTGACTGAAGAGCCAGCTACTAACATGGTAGCATCTGGTGCACCAGCTGAAGGAACAGATCCTGAAGCATCAGCTTCTGGAGTTCTAGCATTCTCATTCTGATCCATCTGTCCTTGCGCTATGTTATCAACATCAGCTTCTTCCATTATCAGAAATTCTCCTTCCTCATCTTTTTCAAATTCCTTCATAGCTTTTGCTTCTCGTCTATTTGCTAAGAAATCATCAGAATGTTCCTTAGCCATTCTCTTCATGGCTGGAGTCACTTGAACCATAGAGCTTTTCATATCAAGTGGAGCCTTCTTCCTTTTCAGCTTGGGCTCAGCCTCTTCTTTCTCCAGCTCATCCATAGCTTCATCCAGCTTTTCCTTGTGATATACTGTTCCAGCTTTTCCCCTTTTTCTTTTAACGTCCTTCTTTTGCTTGCCCTTATCAGTATCTGCTTTTGATGCAGTAGCACCCTTGACTTTCTTTCCTTTAACAGGAGCAGCTTTCTCATGAGGGCTAGCATCTTCCTCCAGGACGTACTCAGCTACTGATTTGGCTAAGATTTCAGGATTGGTTTCCTTCAAGATGGAAGGAAAGTCCCTGATAATCTCAGTTTCTTCTGTGGTCAACTCCAACCACTTTTCATCTTGAGGGGCGTTCTTGAACTGACCCATGGAATGCAAGGTTTTGCTACAGATAGTCTTCTTAGCAGTAGAAACTTCGAAGCATCTATCAGAAGCACTCCTTGTCTTTTTCAAGAATTCCAGCACCCTTCCTTGATAAAAGATCTCAGATAGCAATCTTCCATAGGGTACTTGTTTTCTTCCTCTAATAGTGCTTTCGTTTATAGCCCAGCAGAGATGATCCATTACATATCTTGGGAAGTTTATCTTTTCCAGAATAGCCATGAAGTAAATTGCTAGCTTCTGTTGGTTGTTGGGTTGATCAGACCCTCATGCTCTTTGAAAGAAGCAATCATTATTGAATTTCACCAACATCCTGTTGTGAATCTCCATTTCAGAAGGCTTGGCATCTTTCTTCCCACCCAGAAGAGTGTTGTAGTAACCTTGTAGCAGGACATCTTCCTTTTTGACTATTTCTTGGAATCTTCCCTTTGCATTCATTCTACAAGCTTTAGCTATAACATCCTCAGTGATGGTTATAGGAATACCCATCACTTCAGACCTTATTTCTAAGCTACCAAATGAGGTAGGATTCATATCCATGGTCATTTTCCCTTTTAGCTCTTCTGCCTTTTCCCAGAGGCACAGTACCACCATACATTTCCTCAGGTACCTCATCCATCCTGATTACCTCGTTGGTTGACTCATAGTGATCCTTGATGTACCTCATCTGCACTTCAATAGGATCCTGTTTGCAGATGGGTGGAAAATCCCTCATAAGATCAGACAAGACATGAGATTCACTTAGATCAGTTCTAAGTTTGGTGACCTTGCTGATCAACTTCATATACTTGAGAGTTTGAGCATTTATGAATGCTCCAGTCTTTGTATCCAGCATCTGATCTGTGTAGCCTTGAGCTCTGCTTAAACTGTCCAAGACACCACCTTGATAGAATATCTCTGATAAGAGTCTTCCGTAAGGAACCCAGGGCTTTGGTTTATCCTGCAGCTGACTCTGTTTCAGACACTCTATCAAGTACTTGAACATGTATTTGGGCACGTTCACCTTTTCCTTCTTGATGAAGTGCTGGAGAAAGACCTTCTGAGCCAAATTTGGTTTCTCATTATCACCACATGGAAACAAATCCTCATTCTAAATCTTCAGAAGCATCTTAGTTACCATGCTTAATTCAGCATATTTCTTCTCCTTCTCAGAATTGTATATAACCAAGTTAGCTGGTTTTCTCCAAATGCGTTGTTCAGCAGCACTTGAAAGATCAATTCCAGAGTAGTATCCAGAGGCTTCAACCTTAAGAACAGATTCTATCTGCCATTGTGTAATTCTTACTGGAATACCACAGATGCTTGACCTGATTTCATCTTTTACAAATGGCGCAAGACCCATTTCTTCTCTTGTCTTCCCTTCTAATTCAGGATACATTAACACCATTTGACTTTCCTCAGCTAGGGATGCCGCTCTGTTGTAAAATTTTGCTCTTACCCAGAAGTGTCTAACCAGAGCTTCATATGTTGGTCCATTCAACATTTTGAAGTAATGCATGAGTCCTTGCTCTTTATAGTAGCTTCTGATCCAACACTTATGAAAAGCCAGAGAATCAAAATCCACTAGATTCTCTATCTGAACTTGTAAATCCCATTCTTCCAATTTCACGCTTCTTCCTCTGTAGTCATATTCAGGGACCATCCATGAAGTAGATACTGAACCTTCTCGTTGCGAACTTGATGATGCCATTTGATGATGTTTGAAGAAGATTTGAAGAAGATGAATATTTTAGGGTTCTAGGGTTGAGAGAATGCGCTTACTTTGCAAGAGGTTTGAAAGCAAATGTGTTTGTTGTGAGTGAGTAGTGTGTGAATTGACAAAGTGTTAAGAGTAAAACGATTGCAATTCAAAAGAGACAAACAAACATAACATTAATGACAAAATTGGGGGCGCGTGAAAAGTAATTTCAAAGCTATTAAATCATCATTGCCCTTTTAGTTATACACCAACACATACAGGCCATGTCAGAAGCTCACAGAGTAACTACCAAGTTAGTGGGCCAGAAGTTACCATAAAAAGTAACTCCCAACGTTTCCACTAACTCTACTATTCAGAAGCATAAAATCCAGCTTCTGGACTTCAGATGCTGACGTCGGCATCAGAAGCGAGTTTTCCTCAGAACTCAATAAAGAGCTTCTGATGGACTACTGCTTCTAAACTAACTTCAGAACCTAAAATCCTATTCAGGAGCAAGCAAGCATTTAATCAGACACAAAGTGCATGTTCAAATTTTTCTTTATAAAATCAAATCTTTCAACAGTTAAAGGCTTAGTAAATATATCAGCCCATTGATTTTCAGTATCAATGAATTGTATATCTAAAATTCCTTTTTGAACATAATCTCTGATAAAATGATGTTTGATTTCAATGTGCTTAGCTCTTGAATGCAAAATTGGATTTTTAGACAAACAAATAGCAGCAGTATTATCACAATAAATGGGAATACTGTTAGCAGTTATCTGATAGTCTTCCAACTGATGTTTCATCCAAAGTAGTTGTGTACAACAACTTGCAGCTGAAATGTATTCTGCTTGTGCTGTAGACATAGCAATAGTTGTTTGTCTTTTGCTAGCCCAGGATATAAGATTATCACCCAGAAATTGACAATTGCCACTGGTTGACTTTCTTTCAATCCTATCACCAGCATAATCAGCATCACAGAATCCAATTAGCTTATAATCTAAGGATTTCCTATAAAGGAGTCCAAGATTAGTTGTTCCTTTCAAATACCTGAAGATTCTCTTGACAGCAGTCATATGAGATTCTCTAGGATCTGATTGGAATCTTGCACACAAGCATACACTGAATAAAATATCTGGCCTAGATGCAGTAAGGTATAACAAAGAACCAATCATACCTCTATACAGCTTCTGGTCAACTTTAGCTCCTTCATCTTCTTTGCTCAAGGTGCACGTAGGGTGCATTGGAGTGTTCATCACTTTACAATCTTCAAGCTTGAACTTCTTCAGAAGCTCCTTTGTGTACTTTGATTGATGAACATAGACTCCATCTTTGCATTGATTAATTTGAATGCCCAGGAAGAACTTCAGCTCTCCCATCATGCTCATTTCAAACTCATCCTGCATTAACTTAGAAAATTCCTTGTAAAGAGTTGCATTAGTAGAACCAAATATTATATCGTCAACATATATTTGCACAACAAGAATATCTTTCCCAAGGGTCCTTCTGAAGAGTGTTGTATCAACCTGTCCTCTTTTAAAATCATTCTTGATTAAGAAATTACTTAGTCTATCATACCAAGCTCTGGGAGCTTGTTTCAAGCCATATAGTGATTTCATCAGTTTAAACACATGGTCAGGATATTTAATATCCTCAAATCCAGGAGGTTGCACTACTACAGAAATGACATTTCACATCAGTGGAAATCGACATTTCACATCGGGTGGCAACCGATGTAACTAAAGGTGATGTTGTATGTCATTCACTTTTCACATCGGGCCATGAACCGTTGTGATATGTCGAGAACCACATCGGGCGGACATCCACTGATGTGATATGAGCTACAATAGTGTGAAAAGATAGGATTTCACATCGGCGGTACAAAGGTAGCCGATGTCAAATATGTGTTATTCACATCGGCAATACTCTACACTGATGTGAATTTTAGTGTGCTAAAACACCTTTTACATCAGGTGCATTTGCACCGATGTGAATTACGTCATTTTTTTTTAATGTTTTGAATATTCTGCTTACTAGCCTGGTACAGTACCAGATAAAATATGCTTTTTTTTCTTTGAATGGACAAATTTTCACAATATTTAATACTTATAACTTCAACCATTCTTCTAAATCAAACAAAACCTTCAAAATGCCTATGTCAACAGCAACCAAAAACAAGAAGGGTACATCCACAACAAACAAGAAGGTTCATAAACACAAAACAAAACAAGAAGTGTCATGCTAGAAATAACAGATCTCCCAGCAGTACCAAAACAAAACAAAAAAGGTCTCTCTTCAAGTGCCAACATATCTCCCAGCTAGAAATAACAACAAACCAACAGTACTAATTAAACATTAAAGCATACATCCTCCTAATAAATCCTAAGTTTCATACACTTCAAGAAAACAAGTTGCCCAATCATTTCGCAAAGCATACAACTCATCTTCTGTTAATGCTGTTGTATCATTGAATACCTACAGTTTGTAAAATAGATTAAAATAAGTAAAATAACAATAAGGATATGTCTATCTATCTTAATTTGGAAATATATATATATATATGGTGCAAACATATGGTATACCTTCATCCAAGAGGTAGTAATATTAGCAGAGACGATGTCTAGCATGTTCTTCATCACATAATATCCACAATCAATTGTGTTAGGTTGCATCCTTGCCTACAAATGAATTTAATTTTTATATAGTGAATAGATATATAGATATATATATATATATATATATATATATATATAATCACTACGAATGTAACCATCTTGTCTACACATACCTTAGGACGAAGCCAACGAACCTTTTTTTTATTACCGTTTGCTAATTGATGAACCTCCAGAGCACTAGGTTCAAAAAATCATCAAAGTAAGTTCTATGTTTTAGTGTTATAGGATTTATAATATAACAAATGCAACATAAAAATACACTTACGATGAGACAATTTCCTTCATTGTTGTGTCAAGATCTTTGTTAAATGAACAAAGGACAACCAATGTATTATCCTTTGGACAAATGACGATTAATTTCCAATGCCCTCTATACACGTAAAAGAACAATTGTTAACGTTTAAATTATCAAACATAAATAAGAGAAAACACAAATGTATATATACTTACTCCATAAGAAACGGTGCCAAGTAACACACTTTGTTCATATCACGCAACTTAGTTCGTATGTAGGATTTAACTGGTTCTGTATTCATTGCGAACTTTGATTTAAAACTCAATTTTGTTGGGTCCAAAAATCCAAACACATTTGATTTGTTTGTTTCAATACAGAGACGGTGCATACACCTGAATAAATATGAAATCAATATTAAATATTGTAGTCATGAGACATAACACTAATAGTTAATGATAGCATTAAGCAAGAAAATGTACTTACGTGCACCAAACTTGTAGAATAGAATAGTCAAGCCAAGCCCCGCCAACCAACAAGTCTTTAACACATTTTGGTGCAATTAAGAAATTTATGACTTCCGGACCATGTTCTAATTTTAACCTTAGATATTGCTTCTCTTTCAAAATCATGCATATCACTTTCTGAACATTGTCAATAACGGTCCAATTGTCCTTGTGATTTTCTTGTGCTGCAGAACAAGAACCTTTTGCGCTTCCTAACACAACAACTTTTTCAGAACAAGGTTCAATTTGTTTGTTTGTTTGGGAGGTATCGGATAAGCCCATATTCTTGAGTGTCTCCATAAATGATTTTTGCATCAACTGATGCGCTGTGGCCATCTGTTGTTCGAACTCTACTTTGCATTCCGCTTTAATTTTTGCTGCAAGTTTTTCTTCAATTTTTGCTTCAATTTTTGCTTCAATCTCACTGACATTTATGGTTTGCCTTGGGCATGAAGACCTTCCAAAGTAATTGCTTATAGTAGCACCTCTTCCAACACCACGGACACGACCACCATGCTCGGATGTTCCAATAGCCTCTGTTAAGATATCATGACATCCTTGTGGTACAAATGTTCCTTTTTCAGTTCTTTCAACCAACGAGTCCTACATTTGCAAAACACACATATCCAAATTACAACCCAAAAAAAAATAGATTAAAAAGGATATCTTAATTACCACGTTTGCAAAACACACAGATCCAATTACATATCCAAATTACATATCCAAACACACATCATCTATTTATTTACTTATTAATTACTTAATAAGACTCATTACTCATATTACTTACAATTTTCTCAGCAACAACTCGTGTAGCCTCTGTTGTGTATTCTCCCCCTTTCTTTTGTCGTGCTCTCTTCCATTTGTCATGACGTGACGGCGGAGATGGAATATGATCAAATTCTCCGGAGTCTTCCAATCTTTTTCTCTTTTCATCCATCATTTTATCTTCAAGGTAATCATATCCTCCACGAGATAATGTATGTGGGTAAAGGTTGTTAGCAACAATATCCCTACCCTTTTGACTTTTTTCCTATTATAAATCAAATTCATTACTAAATATATTTGATAAACAATTAAATTAGTACAAGGAAAAAAAAATAATTACCACGTATACTAACCTTAAATTCAGGGGTCTTTCGAGACTCCACAAATTTCTCCCATATATCTTTTTGAAGAAAAGGGTACTTTTCAAGTGGATGACGGCGGTCTTCGGAAGGGTTTGTAATATAATCCTTTGTGAGTTGTGTCTTAAAACCTCTCCACCGGTCCCCACAAACCATCATCCATTTTTTTTTCAAAGCATCTTTTTTTGGATCTGGATCATCACTTTCAGGAATAACAAAATGTTGCTACAGAATCATAAAAAAAAAATCAAGTGGTGTTATTACTAAGTTCAATAGATACAATAATGAAATTAGGGTAAACATTTAATTCAAAAGACAACAATCATACCTTAAGATCATGCCAAATTGAGTCTTTTGAAGACTCATCTACATGCGGCCAATCATCTATTAAAATACTACAAGTACTCCGAGCAAGAAATGCTACATAACTTTTAAATGTTGCTGAATTTTCACCATAACATTTCCCAGTTTTTGAATCGAACTCAACCTTTAATTTCACACCTGTTGCCCGAACTTTGTTAATTTTTTTCAACGCAGTGCAACCTCTAACCCTTTTTTTAGGTTCACTAGATGAAGAAGGGATGTCGGTTGAATCAGCCATGTGCCTGTTTACACAAGAAAAACGCAAAGCAACAATATTAGCAATTGCCAAACGCATGTCTAATTAAATCAAAATACACAAATGTACAAAACTATTCAATGAAATAAATATAAAAACACATGTGGCATACATGGGTACTAAACTTACTAACTTATTCATATATCCCTTCATTATGATCCGAACGAGTAGCGTGAACATCGTCTACTTCATTTTCTACGATGGAGGTAAGCACATTTGTTGAGGAAGAAGGAATATCAGAAATATGAAGGGTTTCATCACTACCATGCGTGTTTTTTGGTTGTAGAACAACTGACCACCTTTTGTTAGAAGGATCTGTGACATAAAACACTTGTTTTGCTTGGGATGCCATAATGAAAGGTTCGTCCTTATAAGCTGCCTTGCAAAGATCAACCAGTGTATAACCAGATTCATCAATTCTTACACCAGTGTTAATATCAATCCACTTGCATTTAAATAAAGGCACTGAAAATGCACGATAATCAACCTCCCAAATCTCTTCAATCACCCCAAAGTACGGTGTAGATGCGATTAGAGGGTTTTTATCTTTTGAACTAGAGAAGTGCATTGACTCGGCAACAATCATAACCCCACTATTTTGCATGGTACTTTTATCATCCTTTGATTTTGTATAGAAGGAAGTTTTATTAATATCATATGCACTCCAAGTTACAACGTTACATTTAGGCTCAGCCGACAGTTGTTTAATTGTATCAGAAGCACTATCATCATTAGCAATTATTTTTTTAAATAAATACTCAGACTAATCAAAAGTAGTACATAAAAAAAAATTCAATGAAACTACAGGCAGCATGATTAATACCTGAGCGAGTTCGTCAAATTTGGAGAGCTATGAGACTAAGAGCAAGTTCGGGAGATGTAGTAACCGAGTGAGTGAGATTCAGAGATCGACCAAATGAGTGAGATCGATGTAGCTATTGAGTTAGAGAGATCAACCTTCAATCAAACAAAAAAAAATATTACACAAAATTAATGACATTTCTAAACTTGGGATACGTATCCAGTCAATGTATAAAATTATATAAATGGGGTGTTATATATTTTATTATGAATTTAGATTCAGACAAAGATATTAATTTGGAGTTATATGTATCAAAAATTCATACTCAAAGTAAAGCACAATATATGATGCTTCAAAGTAAAGACAAAGATGTATTTAAAAAAAAAGCATCAAAGCAACATTGAGGTGTGTCAGGATGCTAGCCGAAATATAACATAAGAATCAATCATCACAGTTTTCACAAGGACAATTCAACTTAAATATCAAAATTCGAATTTGAAATATTTACTTTTACATATTTTAAATTGAGGTGTGTCATGCTAGCCGAAATATATTTTAATGCATTGACGCATAAAAAGTTCATTTTACATATCCGAAATTCAAAATTCGGATTTGAAATATTCACTTTTATGCATTACCACCACAATATGCATAAAGCACTGCAATTGTTTTGTAACCTATATAGTAATGTTTCATGACCCTGCAATTATATGGCTCAATAATTAACAAATTTTTATGCATTCATATCACATAACAGAGTTAATCTCTTAACCAAACAAGAAATTTTCACTACACAAGCAGCAACTATAAAACTCAGCACCACACAAGCAGCAACACGGACCAAGCAATACTCGAAAAAGCATAACAGACCACCGCAACAGACATAATAGTTGCAAAAGCCTGACAAAATCTGAGAATTATGATAGCAACACAACAAGAGAACACATATACCCCAACCACACAGTTGATGTATAAATTTTATATGTAAAACTTAGTAACCGCATACATTATTTAACACCATTGATCAGATTTGAGAAGGTACAAATGTATTCCTATTTTGTATATTCTCATTTACTCATAAGTTAGCACCTAAGGTGAAAAAGATATATGGTCATGTATGTACTAATTAGACCTGTAGTCTTTGTTCCAGTCATGTACGCACACCATGAAAAAGATTGGAAACCTAAAAAAAAAAATAAAAAAAAAATTACAACTACTCTGAAAGAATATAAAGAAACTATTTATCATCTGAAATTTCAAGCTTAAACCACTAGAACTAGGAAATGTCAACTTGCAGAGTTAAAGGAAGATTCTTACATGACAATTTGAACTTGTATGCACATTGTTATCTTCACATCTTAGGAAAAATAGATGCTCTAAGAGCTTATAAAAATATCTCAACTCAAAAGTTCAAAAATTAAAATGCTTAAGCATAACAGAACAATTGTATGCGAAAACACTCTTATGAATTCTTTTTCACCTATTATTACTCAAACCAGCATTAACAAAAATGATAATAAAAAAATATATTTTCATAAGTTCGTATAGCTCCAACTCTCATATAGATCCAAAGTTTGAATCCTAATAAATAAACTTTCACACTAAGTCAAACTTATTCTTTCTAAACCAATAACTATAGCTTCAAGTGATTCAGGAAAACTGATATCAAAAAATTACATAGATTCAATTACCAAAACAATATTAATATAAAAAAAATCAAAATATCAAAATTAGAACTTTGAAGATTCACAATCCAGATTCAATGAACAGGACAAATTTAAATGCACAAAACAATGATGAATTAGTAAAAAGGATAACAAAATCACAAAATAGACACCAAACAAAAAACAAAAACCTCAACTCGGCGAGAACTTACGGCGTACGACAAGAACAACGGCGAGCGAGGATGACAATTTCAAATAGAGAACACCAGTTATGATATCTTCAAAGCTATGGGTTCACGAATCGGAGATGTGCGTGAATCACAACTTCCAACTGAGAACGAAAATGTCAAAACGAGTTCAAATGGTTTGAGAACTTACAGTGAATGTCGAATTGCAGAATCACGGTGGCCAATCCATTTGGAAATCGAGATTGATAAACAGATTGGGTTCGAATTGGGTTCGTGAGGGTTTGTGAATGAGAACGAATTGGGTTTCGAGAGGGTTTGAGAATGAGATTGAGGAGATTTAGGGTTTGAAAATGAGAACGAATTGGATTGATTTGTTGATTTGGTGAGTGAGATTTAGGATTTGGAGAGTGAGATCTATGCGGTTCGTATGAACATTGTGAGGGAAAAAAGTTGAAACGCGATAATGTGGAAGAGAAAGAAATGGGAAAGTAAGTAAAAGTGTGGTATTTTTTTTTTTTTTGAAAAAAAAATAAAAAAAGTAAAAGTGTGGTAGACTTTTCCCATCAGGTGTTACATGATCTGCTGATGTCAAAATTCTTCAATATTTATTTTTCCTTCAGGTATATCTCCACTGATGTGAAACCCTTTGGCAAAGTTCACTATAATTTCAAAAATGCCACCGCGTTGCTTTTGACATCAAGTAATTGGTCCACTGATGTGAATATGCTGATGTTAAATGTCTTTTTTCTAGTAGTGTTGCTTGACATACACTTCTTCTTCTATGACACCATTGAGAAATGCACTCTTGACATCCATTTGATATAATATTATGCCATGATTAACTGCATAGGAAAAAAGTAACCTGATTGCTTCAAATTTTGCAACTGGAGCAAACGTTTCAGTGTAATCAAGGCCTTCTTGTTGACTATACCCTTGTGCAACAAGTCTGGCTTTGTTTCTTGTTACTTCTCCTTGCTCATTCAGCTTGTTTCTGAATACCCATTTTGTTCCAATAATGTTCTTATGCTGAGGTTTGGGTACCAGATCCCACACATCATTTCTTTGAAATTGATTCAACTCTTCTTGCATAGCTAAGATCCATCCATCATCTGAAAGTGCTTCTTCAACTTTTGTAGGTTCAATCATTGAGATCAGTCCAATCATTGATTCTTCTTGTCTGAAGTATGATCTAGTTCTCCTTGGACTATCTTTGTTTCCAATGATTAGTTCCTCAGGATGTGAAGACTTGTGCTTGAAAGTGTTTCTGGGAGGATCTTCTTGATGTGAGCCATCTTGTGCTTAATCAGAAGCAGTTTCATCTTGCGCTTCTGATGTGGGTTCAGCTTCTGGACTATCTTCAGATTCAGCTATCTGATCAGGTTCTGGAGTAGCTTCAGGAACCTGTATCTCTGCAAAACTTTCATCTTGCTTTGAAGTTTTATCTTCAAGCTCCTTGTCATCAAATCTAACGTGCATAGATTCTTCAACACAGAGTGTCTCTGAATTATACACTCTGTATGCCTTTGACCTTTCAGAGTAACCTAAGAAGATTCCTCTTTGGGCCTTGGCATCAAATTTCTTTAGGTAGAGCTTGTTGTTCAGAATGTAACATGTACATCCAAATTGATGAAAGTAAGAGATATTGGGTTTCTTCCTTTAAAGAGTTCATATGCTGTTTTCTCCAAAATATGTCTAATATAGATCCTGTTTTAAACATAACATGCTGTATTCACTGCTTCTGCCCAAAAATGTTTAGCTAAATTGTTTTCATGGATCATGGTTCTGGCCATTTCTTGTAAAGTTCTATTCTTTCTTTCTACCACCCCATTTTGTTGTGGAGTTCTAGGAGAAGAGAATTCATGGATGATTCCATGTTTTTCACAAAAAGCTTCAAATGGCTCATTTTCAAATTCTCCACCATGATACCTTCTGATTTTCAAAATCTTTGACTCTTTTTCAGTTTTAATTTGTGTGCAGAAGTTACTGAATACCTCATATGCATGATCCTTACTTTTCAGGAATTTCACCCAAGTCCATCTGCTGTAATCATCAACAATGACTAATCCATATTTACTTCCATATAAGGATGCAGTACTCACTGGTCCAAATAAGTCAATATGAAGTAATTCTAAGGGTCTTGAGGTTGAAACAATGTCTTTGGTTTTAAAAGATGATTTCACAATTTTCCCTCTCTGACATGCACCACAGAGTGCATCTGAATGATAGTCAATGTCTGGTAGCCCTTTCACAGGTTGTAACTTACTAAGCTTAGAGATTAACCTCCAGTTAGCATGTCCCAACCTTCTGTGCCACATCCATTTCTTATCATTCACTGATAGAAGGCAAATCACCTTCTGATCAGCTAGTTCAGAAAAATTGATTTTGTAGACATTGTCAACTCTCTTTCCCTTGAACACAATGGATTTGTCTTCCTTGTTGATTACTGTACAGTTGGGTTTCTCAAAAAGCACATCATAACCATTATCACAAAATTGACTAATGCTCAAAAGGTTATGTTCAAGACCATCTACCAACCATACATTATTAATTGCGGTAGAGGAATTACCAATAGTTCCTGTACCTATGATCTTGCCTGACTGGTTGCCTCCAAACTTCACATTTCCTCCCTCTTTCATTTTTAGGCTGAGGAACATGGACTTTTCTCCTGTCATGTGTCTTGAGCAACCGCTGTCTAGGTACCATGATCTTTGCTTTGGCACTGCTCTTAGACATACCTGCATCATTGACATTTTCAGATTTAGGTACCCATTGTCCTATGGGTCCTGGAAGGTTTGTACTTAAGGCTTTACTCTTCACTTCTTGTACCTTGTGCTGTGAGTTGGGTTGCTTCTGATTAACCATTACCTTTGGTTTTGGTACTTCAGAAGCAGTAACTGTCTTCTTCTGAAACTTAGACTTCAGAACCTCAGATTTTGGTTTCACCAGACTCTGAGGTACAGGTTCTGATCTTTTCAGGATCCTGATCTTTGAAGTCTTGGAATCAGATTTGATTATAGCCTTTGACTTAGAGTTCTTTGGCTTTGAAGTAATCTTAGCCTTAGAACTAGAAACTTCAGGTTCTGATTGAACAACAGTTTCCAACTCAGCACCTTCTGGTACAAAGAAGGTTTTCAGACCTTCCTTGATGCATTCACAACAAGATTTTAGATTGGTTTTCTCAAGTTTCACTTCTGGAAAACCAATTCCTCTGCCATTGTTCTTGTAAATGCTATAAATCATAGAAGCCACTCTGCTTCTGTCAATGCCAGATATAATAAAATCTTCAAGAGCAATTTCATGGTTCCTTAAAGATTTTTCATTACACTTTTCTTGTAGCTTCTGACATAAGAACCTGAGCTGATCTTCATACGTTTTACACATGAAGTCAAAGCCCCTAAGTCCTTGTTCAGAAGCTTTCAGATCCAATAGAGTTGATTTTTGCTGTTGTACTAAATCAACATATTTTTCTTTTAAATCCTTCAACTCATTGGTTCTTACTTCAAAATGTGTAAGAAGTTCTTTAAGTGACTCAACAAGTTCATCTCTGGGAATTTTGGAATATACCTCGTTTTCATCTTCTGAGTCTGAATCTGATCCAGCTTCTGAAGTTGCTGTTGCTACCAACCCAACAGCTACCTTTGCATCTTCATCATCTTCCTCTTTATCAGATCCAGATTCACTTCCCAAATCATCCCAGGTTGCCATTAAACTCTGCTTAATCTGCTTCTTGAATTTGCTTGGTTTGAATGTAGACCTCTTTGACTTGTCCTTTGACTTTTCTCTTTGAAGATCAGGGCATTCAGCAATGAAGTGTCCAGGCTTCTTACAGTTGAAGCATCCCTTCTGATCTTCTTTCCTTGAGCTTCTGGAGTTACCCCTTCTGGCGAGAAACTTTCTGTTCTTCTTGGCCAGATACTAAAGTCTGTTTGAGAGCATGGCCATTTCAGCAGCATCTGGTTCAGAATCTGAACTTGACTGTTCTTCCTCTTCAGATTCAACCACTTTGAGAGCTTTTGATGACTAGCCTTTGGATGGAAGAGCTATTGATTTACTCTTCTTAGTAGACTCATGTTCATTAAGACTTAACTCATGAACTTTGAGAGAACTAACAAGATCTTCGACACTTAAAGTGTTTAAATCTTTAGATTCCTCAATGGCAGTCACCTTTGGTCTCCATCTGGCAGGTAAGCTTCTGAGTATCTTGCTTACATGATCAGAAGCAACATAGCTCTTCTTCAGAATTTGTAGCCCAGATACTAAGGTTTGAAACCTTGAGTACATCTCCTCAATAGTTTCATCATCCTTCATCTTGAATAACTTGTACTGATGTACAAGCATGAGAGCTTTAGCTTCTTTGACCTTCTTGCTGCCTTCGTAGTTTGAACAGAGAGAAGCAAACATAGCTTTAGCAGTGGATTTGTCACTCATCTTCATGTACTCTGCTTTGGGTATAGCAGTGACAAGAGCTCCTCTGATAATATGATGCTTCTTGTAGAGTTTCTTCAACTCAGGAGTATGTTTCTTTCTATCCACAGCAGCTCCTTCTTCATCAAGGACTAAATCACCAACACCATCTTCCAGAATATCCCATAATTCTTCATCTAGGCTCATGATGTAACTGTAAAAGTTGGTCTTCCACCAAGAAAATTATTCAGCATCTCCATTGAATTTTGGAATCTTTCCAACACTGGATTTCTTACTATCACTATAATCATGTGAAACATTTTTATACCTAGTATCATCAGAACCAGTAGGAGTTGGAATAGGACCAGACATGTTTTTCTCAGATCTTTGACTGTTACACGGTTAAGTGTTTCACAACAGACCAGGGCTCTAGATACCAATTGAAGGTGAGAAAAACACAAGAAAGGGGGGTTGAATTGTGTTTTGAAAAATTCTTTGTTTCTTCTAAAAACTGAACACACTGGTCAGAAGCTAAGTGAGACAGCTTCTGAAGTGATAATCAGAATCTAAATGCAGCGGAATAAAACAGAGAGAGAGAAGAAGAACGACACAAAGCAATTATACTGGTTCCTTCCACAATCCGGAAGTAGTCCAGTCCCCCTTGCACTTCCAAGGAGATTTCACTAAGAGTAATATCTGATTACAATTGCTCAAGCACACAAGCAAGAGACTTCCTTTGCTCAAGCACACAAGCAAGAGACTTCCTTTGCTCAAGAACACAATCAAGAGACTTCCTGCTCAAGCACAACTGCAAGAGACTTCTAACTAAACAAAATTACACAGAAAATTGTTTAAGGTTGAACACTTGATATACAATCAGAGGTGCTCACAATACAAATCAGATACAGACTCAATGGACTTAAGAATTTCTAAGATATGACTTTGAGACACAGAAATTCTAAGTGAATGCAGAACAATTTCAGCAGAGGTTTGGCACTTGTAATAATGTTGTGAGTCGTTTGTTCAGCATTGCCAAATCTCTAGGTCTTCACTCCTTTATATAGAGGTGTGAAAGAGACGTTGTGAAATTGTCAGCACATCAAGGAGTCGTTATTGAAGCTTGATCTTTCACCTTTGATCTTTTGCCTGATTTGGTTGTTGTCCTATGAAGAACCAATTTGAAATCCATTCCTTATCCAAAGGAACATCTATGCAGGCGAAGCCGTATTCTGGAGTTGTTTTCTTGTCTTGTAGCGTGGACACAAAACAGAGTAGTGGAGAACGTGGTTGTACAATTCGTACAAATGTCAACGCTTTCGTCCAAATTGCAAGCACATGCCTTCAAACACCTTTGAAATGACCGTTGCAAAATTCCACTAATCCTTTGTTGTGTCTTCGAATCCAATAGACAGCTTTTGCAGTGATGATTCTTCAATCCTTGAATCTTCGCAAATCCAGTTGATCTTCAGCTTCTGGTGAAATGGCTTCTGATGAGGCAGCTTCTGCAGCTTCTGATGATGCAGCTTCTGATGATGCAGCTTCTGATGATATGGCTTCTGGACCTCTTGTCTTCAGGAGCACTATTCTTCAGGAGCACTATTCTTACTTCAGAAGCGACTTAACTTCAGGAGCGCTTTTTCTCTTCAGTAGCAAGTTGCCTTCAGGAGCGTCCAAGCTTCAAATTTTGTTGTTTCCTTTGCTATTTATTTGCTCATTCAGAACCAATAAATGATGTAACTTTTTAATTATGGTCCTGTACACTTGAACAAATATTAGCTAGTCCAATTTACAATTTTTAATACCTTGTTATCATCAAAACTCTTTAAGGTTCATTGTTAAACACATTTTGTTCCAACACTCTCCGCCATGAATAAGTATGTACAAGTATGAACATTTACCGCTAATCAGATCGATCAAGGTTCTGAGGTAAACATGTATGCATGAATAGGTTTAACCTATACGAACGTCAAGACTATTACATAATAAGTGTAGGTGACATGTCTCTTGCTATCCACATCAGGGGGATACAAGGGGTTCTCATGATGAGAACGATTCAAGCCGTAAGGGACCCGCATGTCACTGAGTAAACAATACGTAGGTGCTCGTGTCTCTTGTTATCCATGCCAGGGGGATACGGGAGGTTCTCGACCTAAGAGGAACGGTTCAAGCCGCAAGGGACCCGCACGACACTGAGGGAGTCCGATGTACGTACATCGGTCATGTATGGGATTGATCTCGGGGTTACACCACCCGGGACTATCCGTAAAATGAATCAAGATAATAACTATTTGTTCAACGCTAACCTATTAATGAACTTAGATACGTTTATGTTTGATATGATTACGAATATGATTATGTTTATGCTCAAGAACGAGCCCACGTATGATTATGTTTATGAACAAGAACAAGAGCATGAAATGCTATTAGGCAAGAGCAAGTTATGCATAGAACAAGTAAAGAATATGAAACCGATGACGGACTTAGGTTCCCCTAATCGTCCGATTTAGATTTATGTCATGATTATGTTATGTTAGGCCTCGATACATAGAGTGTATTCTTGGCAATGCGGTTTTAGGTTCCCCCTCGACCGCCATGACACGTATAGGAAGTGAAGCCTATAACAAGTTAAGATAAGATTATGACTTCTCTAGTATGCACGACCGTCTTAGTATGCAAGTCCCCACACACGTATAATGTAACACCCATACTAGACGTATCTAGAAAGTCTAGCAAGTGCGTTAATTTAGTACTGGATACATTAAAAATTTACAACAAATAATACTTCAAATGAATACATTATACAACTAAATTCGTTCATACATAGAAATACAGCTTAACTTGTCCCAAACATAAAAGGTACATCCTTGAACGTCCAACTCATCCTCTAGCGGTACGAACGAACACTTGATGAGATATCCATCCGGCAACTAACTTGACGTCCGACCTGTTTATCTGAAACAAAATAGGATTGGGATGAGACATAATGTCTCAGTGAGTTCCACCTAATCCTAGGCTATAGGCAACCACGGGGAAAACCTACGGTCACCACGTGTCTATTTTACAACCTGACGGTTGATTATACGTGTGTGGGGACTTACATGCTTAGACGGTTGTGCATACTAGGACCATCATAGTCTTATCTTACTTGTTATAGGCTTATCATCTATACATGTCATGGCGGCCAAGGGGGAACTAGGACCGCATTGCCAAGTATACGCTTTACGTATCAAGGCCTAAACATAAAATGACATAACATATTCATGACATGATTCTAAACCGGACGATTAGGGGAAACCTAAGGTCGTCACGGACATAGCTTTCTCTACTTGTTCTATACATATTCGTACATGGGCTCATTCATGAGCATAAATATAATCGTGCATAGAAACCTACTCATAACATACATGTCGTACATAAATTCATTTATTAAGTTAGCGTTGAACAAACATCATTATCTTGGTTCATTTTACGGAAAGTCCCGGGTGGAGTAACCCCGAGTACAATCCCATCATGACCGATGTACGTACATCGGACTCCCTCAGTGTCGTGCGATGTAACACCCCGTTCTCCCAACAACGTAATATTAATTAATTTAATCAGTGTAAATCATACAACGGAGTGTCACACTACTTTTCAAAATCTCATAAATAGAAAATAGCTATTTATTTAAACCAACATTCAAAATATTTTACAAACTGCAGCGGAATAATTCTTTTGGAAAAATATAATTTCAACCACATCCAACGTCAACGAAATTCTTTGCACAAAGGCCTCAACATAGATAACATTATTTTCAACAATAATAAACTCCAACAACGAGGTCTTATTAAAACATGATACATAAAAGAAATGAAGAAGACATTCGTGACGATCCCCATCCTAATATGTATCAGAGCCCTAGACACTTGAGCCATTCCTACTAATCATCAGTACCTGCGCGTTACCAACGTGAGGGCAACATTACAACAGAAGGGATGAGAAACTTATCCAATAATAATAATATATAATTTATCAAATTAATGAAAACAACAAAGCATATCATAACAGGCATCATTAATAATGTATATAAGGAATACATATAGCAACAACATAAATCATCTTCAGCAACAAGGAACAGCAACAACAACAACAATAACTTTATCAACAACGACACCGACAACTCGACAATGCGACAACGACAACAACAACTCGACAATGCTACAACGACAACAACAACTCGACAATGCTACAACGACAACAACTAATGCATCATGCAGGTGGTACCAATCTACGCGCGTTGAATGCTAAGCATTCCAGGGCATAAGCCCCCAACAAATTGGATGGTTAAAGCATCCCAGGGCATAAGCCCCCAACAGGTGAATGATAAACATTCCAGGGCATAAGCCCCCAACGGTTGAATGATGAACATTCCAGGGCATGAGCCCCCAACAGATGTGAGTATGCAAATGGACTCAACTTGTGTATATCAACATACAACTTCAACAACGACAACAACAACATATGTGCCTAAAACAATTATGACAATTATGACACACTCCCCAACTTCGACTTTAGACGATACAACAACTTCAACAATGGGACAACAACTTTTATTATACAGAAGTGTTTACACATACGTTTCATATAATACAATCTTCAATAATAATATTCACTTCATAAACATGGCTTAATAAATCAAGGGAACCTATTAAAATGATTAGAATAGACCCCTAGTGCTCTAAACAAAATTCAGAAAATGGCCGTACAGGACCAGGGACGCTTTCGCGACAGAAGGACGCTTTCGCGTCCTCTACAAAAAGGGGTAGGACGCTTTCGCGAGCGATGCACGCTTTCGCGTCCAAAATGTCGTAACTCAGGATGTGGACGCTTTCTGCACGCTAATGGGACGCTTTCGCGTCCTCAACAAAAAGGTAGGACGCTTTCGCGTCAAAAGGACGCTTTCGCGTCCTGCTTCAGGTTTCAGAAAAAAATTGCGATTTTAACATGGTTTCACCCAAAAATCCCATCTTTGATCCCTTAATCACCCAAATTGTTTTAGAAACATGTTTACAGGTTTAGCATACAACATAGGGAACAAAACAACATATAATTATGCAATTCAACAACAAGTTTCATCATAATTCATCATCTATCATAACTTCTCAAACCCTAGAAACCAAGAACAACAAATTCATCAATTTTCAAATTATATATCATGATTATTGAAAGGAATCCCACCCTTACCTTAGTTTAGATGAATCAAAAGCTTACAGAATTGTTCCTCCTCTTCTCTTTGCCTCTTCTAGGTTTTCTCTTCTTCTCCCAAAAACTTATGTTTTTCTTTTGTACGTGAAAAATGTTTCTGACTTCTCTCTGTTCTATTTCCCAATAAACATAACCTCTCCTTTATTTTTCTTAACTCCCTTAAACTCACATAATTACTAATTAACTCCCATTAACCAAAATATTAATATTTTACTCCTATTTTTATTTCTCCTAATATTTCCACAAATAATAAAGCCATATTCATTTAAATAATATACAACTACATAAATCATATATTTCACATACAATCACATATATATAACAAATAAAATCATATAAAAATACTCACACATCTACTAAAATATTAGAATAGAAATGGGCCGTTACATGCGATCCCCTTACGGAGCCTTCCCCGTTCCCATCATGAGAACCCCTTGAATCCATACCTTCATGGATTGCAAGAGACACGAACACCTACATTATTATTTACTCAGTGACATGCGGGTCCCTTACGGCTTGAATCGTTCTCATTACGAGAACCCCTTGTATCCCCCTGATGTGGATAGCAAGAGACATGTCACCTACACTTATTATTCATGGTCTTGTCGTTTATTTAGGTTAAACCTAATCATACTTAAAGCTTACCTTGGAACCGTAATCGATCCGATTAGCGGTAAGTGTTCATACTCGTTCATTCATAACATGGTGGAGAGATAATTATCTTGTCCACGACTTATGCTTGCTACAACTATCTTAATCATGTGCTAAGATAACATACTTCGCTCCTAATCATCCTAGTGATTCTTGCTATCATTCTAGTTCTCGACTACTATGTCGAGGCTCTAGTTCCATTCCCTTACTTGAAGTATAACTTGCTACCCGATCGTGATCGAATAACGCTCTCATATGTCATGCTTTCCAATATAAATAAATACTTGCTTTTCTTTAGATAAAACATATAGCAAACCCTTGCCTTGGAGTCTTGTTTTGAGGGGTTTATGTTTACAAAAGTTCACGTGAGTGAAAGCCGAACCGAAGCACGACGAAAAGGTGAAAAGAGCAAACAGGGCAGCAGCCACTGTTTACTCGCCAAGCTACTCGCCTAGGCGAGCTTGGTGGCGAGCAAACAGCCCTCCCTGCTGCTCTTACTCGCCTAGGCGAACTCCATGCTCGCCGTGGCGAGTTGGTGCAGTCCAGCACCTGCATAATGGTCATTTTGACCCAATAACCTCAAAACAAAGTACCCTATGGCATATCATGACTCTATGGATCATTTAGAACTTGCAAAATAGTTTTTGAACAAGTATTTACATGTATTGAAAGCATGACAATAAAAGGGATAAACATTTCTAAGCATAAACCCTAAAAATATATATGTTACTCTCACAAGCATAATCACATAATCCCAAGGGTGGGAACTAACTAAGGAACTCACCTAACATAAGCACTTGCTCTTCTAGCTTCCAAGCATCATCAACACTTCCCATAACAAAACCCTAGCTTGCTTCCTTGCTTCCAAGAATAACAATCCTCACTTTAGTTCTTCAACCCAACCTTTATTCATCTTCTTTGATCATAAAGGAACCACTTCTTGCACCACTTCATGTTCCAACTCCCATCTTACCAAAACCCTAACTTCTTATGATTAACTTAGTGAAGAGAAAGAAGAGCAATAACAATCCAAACCAAGCTTCCATGTTCAAGCAACCAAAACCTTAACTCCTTCCTCATGAATCAAACCCTAATTTAATGGAGGGAAAGAGATGTTGAGAAATCAAACAAAATCTAAGCTTCCCCAAGCTTATGAGACCATAAAGAAACATAGCCTACAAACTTACCAAGAAAAGATGAAGATTTAGGAAGGATTGGTGGAGGAGAAGAGAAAGACAACTTAACCCAAGCTTCATATGATTATGGTGAATTGGAAGATCATATGGTAAAGCCTTGCCATGGATGGAAGAAGTTGGAAAGGATAGAGGAAAAGAAAGAGAGATGGAGGCGTGACTGTAGAGAGAAGGGAGAGCAATTTTCCCCAAATCCAACCCTAGAGAAAGAAAGGGAAAAAGATTATGAAGTTATTTGGCCCCAAAACAATTAAATACTCCCTTGACGTGAAATTACCAAAATACCCTTTACCTTAAGCGTGTTTTAAACGACACTGATACTTTATCCGTATTTTGCTGACATAGCGTAATAAATATTATCCATACTTACTTTCCTTAAATTTAATCCTCTGGCACGATCAACTGGTAACATTCTGATACTGACAGGCGGGATATTACATTCTACCCCCTTTAAAAAAAATTCGTCCTCGAAATTTAGAGATCACTTAACATGTAACGAGTTCAACCATAACATCTTAAAATAATCCTTGCATCGTCAGAAACATTCTTCTCATAGTCTTAACTTAACCTAAAACATCATGTTCAACTTATACTTATGGCATATCATACCAGATATCTCGGATTCATATCTTACCTGCTTAGGATAAATCATTCATATAGGTAACCCATCCGCATCTGGAACACATGTTTGCCCCGCAGTGCTCAAATTCCCATAAACAACTTATTGTGTAAACACTTAGCTCATACATACTTTTCCTTATGTAACTTGAGACACTTGTCTCTTACTTACATTACTTAATAGACGATTCCACGAATTCTCCTTCAGAGCCTTAGGAAAAATCTTCCGATCTTATTATGATTTCATGCACTTGAAACCATCGGTAACTCATCTAACTTGGCATGAATAAGCGACTTCAAATTCTGCCATTTCACTTTACATTCAACAGCCGGTCTCTTAGTTCATATGCTTTTAAATTTCCGATTAAAACCGTTTGCACCTGAATATCCTTAACATACACTTGTACGTCTCAGACGTCCTTTTGAAACATCGTTATCCATGTCGTCAAACTTTATTTTCCATTGTGCAATACATACTTTCAAATGCCACATATTGTTAGATAATAACGATACTTGTTTTATCTTTTTACTTTAAGAAATCTTATAAACATTGGTATACGGATCCTTGGAATGAATATATGTATTTCCTTTTTAAAGAAAACATTTTGAATCCAAACCGATAACGGTACTGCAGAACCACAGGACGAGTTTCTATGTTTTGAAAACGGTTTGAATCTCACCCCAAGCTTGCCAATGACAAGTTGGTTCGGAAGTCCACACGTCTTAAGTGAACTTACTCACTTATGACGCGTGTCATCGGTTTTAGAAAAATGAAAATATCATGTTATTTAAAACAATTCATTTCCAAGTCCCTTAATACCCGTCTTAACTTTTTAAAAGTTATAAAATCTTGGTTTAACATTGTTCTAGCAAGTATCGTTATTACTTAACCTTTATGGCATCGGAGAGTATGAACCTCATCTTGCTTAGTTCATATGTCATTTCTCTTTCCTTGATAAAACTCTTAAACTTTGGAAGTGGACTCCATATATTCCTTCTTATCTTATGTGTATGCCTCCGACACGCAATTCTGCATAACTTAGACCATGTAGGATCCTTGATTCACATAGCAATATTTAGCTCCCTTATTTCTAGAATACTGAACTTTTATCTTATCCATCACTGACTGTATAAGTCTTATTACTTAACATTTCGAGAACTTTTTGTTTGTCTCAGAATACTTCTTATGAAGCTTCTTTACTGTTAACAACTTAACCGATTTACTTCCGTTGCGCTACTCTGATTCCCACCGATTGTCTTTAACCAACACTCAAAATCATCGAGACGAGTGAAACTTCACGTTCTTTTCTTACGCTTTATTATTATCCTGAACTCTTCTAAAGACCATTCGTGTGACATCCAATGCTGCTACTTGCTCTTCATAAGGCCTTGTTAGATTGAATCTCATGACAGACCTACCATATTCTGATATTACTTTCTTGTGGTTGAACTTTACATACTTAATAGTAGACTTACCTTTTGTCGTATCATTACCATACTTAAATCCCCATAGCATGCTCATAATGCACATCGTGCATGCCTTTCTTGAACATCCTACTTGCATCTTCGTTTCTCGCATGCTATGCTTTGCTTAATCTTACCAATGCTAGCTTGTTAATTTTCTAAATTTGCAAATGGATCATTGGTGTTGATGGTTCTGTATTATATATATAAAAATTAAATTTTGGGTCTCGGTCGTTACCATAAAATCGGGGAACGAGTTGATAACACAGAATGCCATCAAATCTTGTTCCAAGTGTTCAAATAATAATTTTTTTTATGTGTTGTAACCGACCGGTACCTACAAAATGTCCGTTTAAAAATTTATGAACATCAATTCCAATCATCCATATGCGTATATCTTTTCTAAAATCTTATAAACTTTGCAAATATTAGAATTTGTCATAATAACGAGCCTTAGTAAATTAATTAAGCAAACCATAGACTCGAGGGTAATTGACACTCCACAAAACCTGAGAATCTTATGATCTAACATAAGTTTTAGCCACTTTACTCCTTACTTCCTGTCTTCACGTCCATAGCGTTCGTTCCATATATCGGGTCTTCTAAGCTCTTGGTCTAAACTCCATTAAACTCTTGACACATTAATCTCCAAAGTTACCTTAAACTGAATGGATTCCGTTAATGATTGTTCATGTTCTTTTTTTTTCTTTTGAAAACCTTAGGATGTAATGTGCATTCATTACTTGATGTTATAAAAGTGTTATTGTCAAAAGGTTGTGAAGACAACTCTCCAATAGTCACTGCTGACCCTAGAGACGAACTGACAGTTTTCGAAAAACTGAAATTTTCGCCCCTTACTCGCTATCAGCGAAATCATCTAAAGTAATTTTGCTATTAGCGAAAATTTAGCTATTGGCGAGTTCTTCATCTCCGTTCTCCAAATATATATATATATATATATATATATATATATATATATATATATATATTTTGTACAAAATCTTATTTCTTCAAGCAATCCAATGCACATTATCCATTCTTAACATTAGTTAAACATTCATATTATATTCACAACAGTCATCAACATCATTCGATTCAATTCTTGGCACATCAGAAATTATTGCCTTAATCCCGATATCATAAAATATCCACATAAACTCTTAACTTAATCTGCTGCGAACGGTTTGACTTGTTCCTCTAGCGACTCGCTCAACATTCTGACCTTAGAGCTTTATTCTATCTGGCATTCACATCTTTGGCTTCATTCACCTACCTCTAACCCTGAGAACTTCCAAATTTCATCAACATACGTCGACTTCTTCTTACAACCTTGTACTTACATTCCATAAATATATATTTCCTTTCTATACCACAGTCCTGCTCCAACAACAACTCTTACCGGAACTTCCGGTCACTCTTAGACACTTCCAAATTCTTCACTTTCGGTATACAAAATATCTTTAACAACTTCCCCAACATTGTCGGATCAATCCATCTTAACTTTACCTTGCTTTCCGGAGAAATCAACTTAAACTGATAAGCTCACCGGCCACCATTTGGCACTATTAAACTCTTACTATTTTTTCTTACTCCGAGTTTCTACCTTCTCAAATCATCTTCATCACATACTTCATTCCTCCTGGTCCTATTCAGATCTCAGGCATCTGTTCTAACCGTCGAATGTTAAATTGAGTTGATCAGGCTCAACTAACATTAACAATTAAAACATTTACCCGGAACCCAATGGTCCCACTTCCTTAGTTGTAACTTAATGACCCAAGGCACGGTCTGAATCGACTTAGTCTGATACCAAATGTAACACCCATACTAGACGTATCTAGAAAGTCTAGCAAGTGCGTTAATTTAGTACTGGATACATTAAAAATTTACAAAAAATAATACGTCAAATGAATACATTATACAACTAAATTCGTTCATACATAGAAATACAACTCAACTTGTCCCAAACATAAAAGGTACATCATTGAACGTCCAACTCATCCTCTAGCGCTACGAACGAACACTTGATGAGATATCCATCCGGCAACTAACTTGACATCCGACCTGTTTATCTGAAACAAAATAGGATTGGGATGAGACATAATGTCTCAGTGAGTTCCACCTAATCCTAGGCTATAGGCAACCACGGGGAAAACCTACGGTCACCACGTGTCTATTTTACAACCTGACGGTTGATTATACGTGTGTGGGGACTTACATGCTTAGACGGTTGTGCATACTAGGACCGTCATAGTCTTATCTTACTTGTTATAGGCTTCTCATCTATACATGTCATGGCGGCCAAGGGGGAACTAGGACCGCATTGCCAAGTATACGCTTTACGTATCAAGGCCTAAACATAAAATGACATAACATATTCATGACATGATTCTAAACCGGACGATTAGAGGAAACCTAAGGTCGTCATGGACATAGCTTTCTCTACTTGTTCTATACATATTCGTACATGGGCTCATTCATGAGCAAAGACATAATCGTGCATAGAAACCTACTCATAACATACATGTCGTACATAAATTCATTTATTAAGTTAGCGTTGAACAAACATCATTATCTTGGTTCATTTTACGGAAAGTCCCGGTGGAGTAACCCCGAGTACAATCCCATCATGACCGATGTACGTACATCGGACTCCCTCAGTGTCGTGCGATCCCCTTACGGAGCCTTCCCCGTTCCCATCATGAGAACCCCTTGAATCCATACCTTCATGGATTGCAAGAGACACGAACACCTACATTCTTATTTACTCAGTGACATGCGGGTCCCTTACGGCTTGAATCGTTCTTATTACGAGAACCCCTTGTATCCCCCTGATGTGGATAGCAAGAGACATGTCACATACACTTATTATTCATGGTCTTGTCGTTTATTTAGGTTAAACCTAATCATACTTAAAGCTTACCTCGGAACCTTAATCGATCCGATTAGCGGTAAGTGTTCATACTCGTTCATTCATAACATGGTGGAGAGATAATTATCTTGTCCACGACTTATGCTTGCTACAACTATCTTAATCATGTGCTAAGATAACATAATTCGCTCCTAATCATCCTAGTGATTCTTCCTATCGTTCTAGTTCTCGACTACTATGTCGAGGCTCTAGTTCCATTCCCTTACTTGAAGTATAACTTGCTACCCGATCGTGATCGAATAACGCTCTCATATGTCATGCTTTCCAATATAAATAAATACTTGCTTTTCTTTAGATAAAACATATAGAAAACCCTTGCCTTGGAGTCTTGTTTTGAGGGGTTTATGTCTACAAAAGTTTACGTGAGTGAAAGCCGAACCGAAGCACGACGAAAAGGCGAAAAGAGCAAACAGGGAAGCAACCACTGTTTACTCGCCAAGCTGCTGCCTAGGCGAGCTTGGTGGCGAGCAAACAGCCCTCCCTGCTGCTCTTACTCGCCTAGGCGAGCTCCATGCTCGCCGTGGCGAGTTGGTGCAGTCCAGCACCTGCATAATGGTCATTTTGACCCAAAAACCTCAAAACAAAGTACCCTAAGGCATATCATGACTCTATGGATCATTTAGAACTTGCAAAACAGTTTTTGAACAAGTATTTACATGTATTGAAAGCATGACAATAAAAGGGATAAACATTTCTAAGCATAAACCCTAAAAATATATATGTTACTCTCACAAGCATAATCACATAATCCCAAGGGTGGGAACTAACTAAGGAACTCACCTAACATAAGCACTTGCTCTTCTAGCTTTCAAGCATCATCAACACTTCCATAACAAAACCCTAGCTTGCTTCCTTGCTTCCAAGAATCACAATCCTCACTTTAGTTCTTCAACCCAACCTTTATTCATCTTCTTTGATCATAAAGGAACCACTTCTTGCACCACTTCATGCTCCAACTCCCATCTTACCAAAACCCTAACTTCTTATGATTAACTTAGTGAAGAGAAAGAAGAGCAATAACAATCCAAACCAAGCTTCCATGTTCAAGCAACCAAAACCTTAACTCCTTCCTCATGAATCGAACCCTAATTTAATGGAGGGAAAGAGATGTTGGGAAATCAAACAAAATCTAAGCTTCCCCAAGCTTATGAGACCATAAAGAAACATAGCCTAGAAACTTACCAAGAAAAGATGAAGATTTAGGAAGGATTGGTGGAGGAGAAGAGAAAGACAACTTAACCCAAGCTTCATATGATTATGGTGAATTGGAAGATCATATGGTAAAGCCTTGCCATGGATGGAAGAAGTTGGAAAGGATAGAGGAAAAGAAAGAGAGATGGAGGCGTGAGAGTAGAGAGAAGGGAGAGCAATTTTCCCCAAATCCAACCCTAGAGAGAGAAAGGGAAAAAGATTATGAAGTTATTTGGCCCCAAAACAATTAAATATTCCCTTGTCGTGAAATTACCAAAATACCCTTTACCTTAAGCGTGTTTTAAACGACACTGATACTTTATCCGTATTTTGCTGACATAGCGTAATAAATATTATCCATACTTACTTTCCTTAAATTTAATCCTCTGGCACGATCAACTTGTAACATTCTGATACTGACAGGCGGGATATTACATTCTACCCCCTTTAAAAAAAATTCGTCCTCGAAATTTAGAGATCACTTAACATGTAACGAGTTCAACCATAACATCTTAAAATAATCCTTGCATCGTCAGAAACATTCTTCTCATAGTCTTAACTTAACCTAAAACATCATGTTCAACTTATACTTATGGCATATCATACCAGATATCTCGGATTCATATCTTACCTGCTTAGGATAAATCATTCATATAGGTAACCCATCCGCATCTGGAACACATGTTTGCCCCGCAGTGCTCAAATTCCCATAAACAACTTATTGTGTAAACACTTAGCTCATACATACTTTTCCTTATGTAACTTGAGACACTTGTCTCTTACTTACATTACTTAATAGACGATTCCACGAATTCTCCTTCAGAGCCTTAGGAAAAATCTTCCGATCTTATTATGATTTCATGCACTTGAAACCATCGGTAACTCATCTAACTTGGCATGAATAAGCGACTTCAAATTCTGCCATTTCACTTTACATTCAACAGCCGGTCTCTTAGTTCATATGCTTTTAAATTTCCGATTAAAACCGTTTGCACCTGAATATCCTTAACATACACTTGTACGTCTCAGACGTCCTTTTGAAACATCGTTATCCATGTCGTCAAACTTTATTTTCCATTGTGCAATACATACTTTCAAATGCCACATATTGTTAGATAATAACGATACTTGTTTTATCTTTTTACTTTAAGAAATCTTATAAACATTGGTATACGGATCCTTGGAATGAATATATGTATTTCCTTTTTAAAGAAAACATTTTGAATCCAAACCGATAACGGTACTGCAGAACCACAGGACGAGTTTCTATGTTTTGAAAACGGTTTGAATCTCACCCCAAGCTTGCCAATGACAAGTTGGTTCGGAAGTCCACACGTCTTAAGTGAACTTACTCACTTATGACGCGTGTCATCGGTTTTAGAAAAATGAAAATATCATGTTATTTAAAACAATTCATTTCCAAGTCCCTTAATACCCGTCTTAACTTTTTAAAAGTTATAAAATCTTGGTTTAACATTGTTCTAGCAAGTATCATTATTACTTAACCTTTATGGCATCGGAGAGTATGAACCTCATCTTGCTTAGTTCATATGTCATTTCTCTTTCCTTGATAAAACTCTTAAACTTTGGAAGTGGACTCCATATATTCCTTCTTATCTTATGTGTATGCCTCCGACACGCAATTCTGCATAACTTAGACCATGTAGGATCCTTGATTCACATAGCAATATTTAGCTCCCTTATTTCTAGAATACTGAACTTTTATCTTATCCATCACTGACTGTATAAGTCTTATTACTTAACATTTCGAGAACTTTTTGTTTGTCTCAGAATACTTCTTATGAAGCTTCTTTACTGTTAACAACTTAACCGATTTACTTCCGTTGCGCTACTCTGATTCCCACCGATTGTCTTTAACCAACACTCAAAATCATCGAGACGAGTGAAACTTCACGTTCTTTTCTTACGCTTTATTATTATCCTGAACTCTTCTAAAGACCATTCGTGTGACATCCAATGCTGCTACTTGCTCTTCATAAGGCCTTGTTAGATTGAATCTCATGACAGACCTACCATATTCTGATATTACTTTCTTGTGGTTGAACTTTACATACTTAATAGTAGACTTACCTTTTGTCGTATCATTACCATACTTAAATCCCCATAGCATGCTCATAATGCACATCGTGCATGCCTTTCTTGAACATCCTACTTGCATCTTCGTTTCTCGCATGCTATGCTTTGCTTAATCTTACCAATGCTAGCTTGTTAATTTTCTAAATTTGCAAATGGATCATTGGTGTTGATGGTTCTGTATTATATATATAAAAATTAAATTTTGGGTCTCGGTCGTTACCATAAAATCGGGGAACGAGTTGATAACACAGAATGCCATCAAATCTTGTTCCAAGTGTTCAAATAATAATTTTTTTTTATGTGTTGTAACCGACCGGTACCTACAAAATGTCCGTTTAAAAATTTATGAACATCAATTCCAATCATCCATATGCGTATATCTTTTCTAAAATCTTATAAACTTTGCAAATATTAGAATTTGTCATAATAACGAGCCTTAGTAAATTAATTAAGCAAACCATAGACTCGAGGGTAATTGACACTCCACAAAACCTGAGAATCTTATGATCTAACATAAGTTTTAGCCACTTTACTCCTTACTTCCTGTCTTCACGTCCATAGCGTTCGTTCCATATATCGGGTCTTCTAAGCTCTTGTTCTAAACTCCATTAAACTCTTGACACATTAATCTCCAAAGTTACCTTAAACTGAATGGATTCCGTTAATGATTGTTCATGTTCTTTTTTTTTCTTTTGAAAACCTTAGGATGTAATGTGCATTCATTACTTGATGTTATAAAAGTGTTATTGTCAAAAGGTTGTGAAGACAACTCTCCAATAGTCACTGCTGACCCTAGAGACGAACTGACAGTTTTCGAAAAACTGAAATTTTCGCCCCTTACTCGCTATCAGCGAAATCATCTAAAGTAATTTTGCTATTAGCGAAAATTTAGCTATTGGCGAGTTCTTCATCTCCGTTCTCCAAATATATATATATATATATATATATATATATATATATATATATATATATATATATATTGTACAAAATCTTATTTCTTCAAGCAATCCAATGCACATTATCCATTCTTAACATTAGTTAAACATTCATATTATATTCACAACAGTCATCAACATCATTCGATTCAATTCTTGGCACATCAGAAATTATTGCCTTAATCCCGATATCATAAAATATCCACATAAACTCTTAACTTAATCTGCTGCGAACGGTTTGACTTGTTCCTCTAGCGACTCGCTCAACATTCTGACCTTAGAGCTTTATTCTATCTGGCATTCACATCTTTGGCTTCATTCACCTACCTCTAACCCTGAGAACTTCCAAATTTCATCAACATACGTCGACTTCTTCTTACAACCTTGTACTTACATTCCATAAATATATATTTCCTTTCTATACCACAGTCCTGCTCCAACAACAACTCTTACCGGAACTTCCGGTCACTCTTAGACACTTCCAAATTCTTCACTTTCGGTATACAAAATATCTTTAACAACTTCCCCAACATTGTCGGATCAATCCATCTTAACTTTACCTTGCTTTCCGGAGAAATCAACTTAAACTGATAAGCTCACCGGCCACCATTTGGCACTATTAAACTCTTACTATTTTTTTTTACTCCGAGTTTCTACCTTCTCAAATCATCTTCATCACATACTTCATTCCTCCTGGTCCTATTCAGATCTCAGGCATCTGTTCTAACCGTCGAATGTTAAATTGAGTTGATCAGGCTCAACTAACATTAACAATTAAAACATTTACCCGGAACCCAATGGTCCCACTTCCTTAGTTGTAACTTAATGACCCAAGGCACGGTCTGAATCGACTTAGTCTGATACCAAATGTAACACCCATACTAGACGTATCTAGAAAGTCTAGCAAGTGCGTTAATTTAGTACTGGATACATTAAAAATTTACAAAAAATAATACGTCAAATGAATACATTATACAACTAAATTCGTTCATACATAGAAATACAACTCAACTTGTCCCAAACATAAAAGGTACATCATTGAACGTCCAACTCATCCTCTAGCGCTACGAACGAACACTTGATGAGATATCCATCCGGCAACTAACTTGACGTCCGACCTGTTTATCTGAAACAAAATAGGATTGGGATGAGACATAATGTCTCAGTGAGTTCCACCTAATCCTAGGCTATAGGCAACCACGGGGAAAACCTACGGTCACCACGTGTCTATTTTACAACCTGACGGTTGATTATACGTGTGTGGGGACTTACATGCTTAGACGGTTGTGCATACTAGGACCGTCATAGTCTTATCTTACTTGTTATAGGCTTCTCATCTATACATGTCATGGCGGCCAAGGGGGAACTAGGACCGCATTGCCAAGTATACGCTTTACGTATCAAGGCCTAAACATAAAATGACATAACATATTCATGACATGATTTTAAACCGGACGATTAGAGGAAACCTAAGGTCGTCATGGACATAGCTTTCTCTACTTGTTCTATACATATTCGTACATGGGCTCATTCATGAGAAAAGACATAATCGTGCATAGAAACCTACTCATAACATACATGTCGTACATAAATTCATTTATTAAGTTAGCGTTGAACA
Organism: Medicago sativa; assembly: GCF_051527215.1. NCBI lineage: Eukaryota > Viridiplantae > Streptophyta > Magnoliopsida > Fabales > Fabaceae > Medicago > Medicago sativa. The sequence goes on along the minus strand of NC_140756.1, from coordinate 26,423,879 downwards.
AACATCATTATCTTGGTTCATTTTACGGAAAGTCCCGGTGGAGTAACCCCGAGTACAATCCCATCATGACCGATGTACGTACATCGGACTCCCTCAGTGTCGTGCGATCCCCTTACGGAGCCTTCCCCGTTCCCATCATGAGAACCCCTTGAATCCATACCTTCATGGATTGCAAGAGACACGAACACCTACATTCTTATTTACTCAGTGACATGCGGGTCCCTTACGGCTTGAATCGTTCTTATTACGAGAACCCCTTGTATCCCCCTGATGTGGATAGCAAGAGACATGTCACATACACTTATTATTCATGGTCTTGTCGTTTATTTAGGTTAAACCTAATCATACTTAAAGCTTACCTCGGAACCTTAATCGATCCGATTAGCGGTAAGTGTTCATACTCGTTCATTCATAACATGGTGGAGAGATAATTATCTTGTCCACGACTTATGCTTGCTACAACTATCTTAATCATGTGCTAAGATAACATACTTCGCTCCTAATCATCCTAGTGATTCTTGCTATCATTCTAGTTCTCGACTACTATGTCGAGGCTCTAGTTCCATTCCCTTACTTGAAGTATAACTTGCTACCCGATCGTGATCGAATAACGCTCTCATATGTCATGCTTTCCAATATAAATAAATACTTGCTTTTCTTTAGATAAAACATATAGAAAACCCTTGCCTTGGAGTCTTGTTTTGAGGGGTTTATGTCTACAAAAGTTTACGTGAGTGAAAGCCGAACCGAAGCACGACGAAAAGGCGAAAAGAGCAAACAGGGAAGCAACCACTGTTTACTCGCCAAGCTGCTGCCTAGGCGAGCTTGGTGGCGAGTAAACAGCCCTCCCTGCTTCTCTTACTCGCCTAGGCGAGCTCCATGCTCGCCGTGGCGAGTTGGTGCAGTCCAGCACCTGCATAATGGTCATTTTGACCCAAAAACCTCAAAACAAAGTACCCTAAGGCATATCATGACTCTATGGATCATTTAGAACTTGCAAAACAGTTTTTGAACAAGTATTTACATGTATTGAAAGCATGACAATAAAAGGGATAAACATTTCTAAGCATAAACCCTAAAAATATATATGTTACTCTCACAAGCATAATCACATAATCCCAAGGGTGGGAACTAACTAAGGAACTCACCTAACATAAGCACTTGCTCTTCTAGCTTTCAAGCATCATCAACACTTCCATAACAAAACCCTAGCTTGCTTCCTTGCTTCCAAGAATCACAATCCTCACTTTAGTTCTTCAACCCAACCTTTATTCATCTTCTTTGATCATAAAGGAACCACTTCTTGCACCACTTCATGCTCCAACTCCCATCTTACCAAAACCCTAACTTCTTATGATTAACTTAGTGAAGAGAAAGAAGAGCAATAACAATCCAAACCAAGCTTCCATGTTCAAGCAACCAAAACCTTAACTCCTTCCTCATGAATCGAACCCTAATTTAATGGAGGGAAAGAGATGTTGGGAAATCAAACAAAATCTAAGCTTCCCCAAGCTTATGAGACCATAAAGAAACATAGCCTAGAAACTTACCAAGAAAAGATGAAGATTTAGGAAGGATTGGTGGAGGAGAAGAGAAAGACAACTTAACCCAAGCTTCATATGATTATGGTGAATTGGAAGATCATATGGTAAAGCCTTGCCATGGATGGAAGAAGTTGGAAAGGATAGAGGAAAAGAAAGAGAGATGGAGGCGTGAGAGTAAAGAGAAGGGAGATCAATTTTCCCCAAATCCAACCCTAGAGAGAGAAAGGGAAAAAGATTATGAAGTTATTTGGCCCCAAAACAATTAAATATTCCCTTGTCGTGAAATTACCAAAATACCCTTTACCTTAAGCGTGTTTTAAACGACACTGATACTTTATCCGTATTTTGCTGACATAGCGTAATAAATATTATCCATACTTACTTTCCTTAAATTTAATCCTCTGGCACGATCAACTTGTAACATTCTGATATTGATAGGCGGGATATTACATATAATCAACCGTCAGGTTGTAATGTAGACACGTGGTGACCGTAGGTTTCCCCTTGAGGTTACCTATAGCCTAGGATTTAGGGGAACTCACTGAGACATTATGTCTCATCCCAATCCTTATTTGTTTCAGATAAGCAGGATGATTATGCATGTTCGTAGCCGGATGGATATTACTTCAAGGATTCGTTCGTACCGCTGCAGGGTATTATGGATTTCAAGAATGTATTTTTATGTATGGATGAGTTGTATTGTATTATGATTTATACGAACGTGACTTGATGTAAATATTATTCATTCGGTAAAATTTTATGTTGTATATTTTTAATGTATCCAGTATCAATTTAACGCACATGCTAGGCTTTCTAGATACGTCTAGTATGGGTGTTACAATTGGTATCAGAGCAGGTACAACTAAGGTAGTTGGACCATTGGGTTCCGGGTAAATGTTCTAATTGTTGTTGTTAGTTGAGCCTGATCAACTCAATTTAGCATTCGACGATTGGAATGGATGCCTGAGAGCTGAATAGGAACCAGGAGGAATGAAGTATGTGATGGAGATGCACTGGTAAGTGTGAACTCATAAGTAAGAACTCGGATAAGTATTAGTAAGAGTTTGATCGTGCCAAAAGGTGGCCGGTGAACTAATCAAGCACAAGTGTGAATCCTCCGGGAATGTAAGGCATGTTAGGAAAGAACGTTCCGACAAATTCGAGTATGATGTTAGTGATACTTCATGTATCCGTAAGTGAAGAAGTTGGATATATATATATCTAAGCATGACCGGAAGTTTCGGTAGAGTTGTTGTTGGAACAGGCTTATTGTACGCAAAGGAAATATATGTTCTGGAACGTAAGTACAAGACTACAAGTTAAGGAGAAGTCGACATGGGTTGATGGAGTTAGTAAGCTCTCAGGGATTGAGATATGAGAACGGAAGGTAAAGATTTATATGTTCAGTGAGAATAAGGTTCTAGTAGAGAACGAGTTGGCAGAGAAATAAGTTAAGCCGTTATTAGTGGATGAAGTCACAGTTTTAGGTGGAAGTTTTATGTTAAGTGATATGATGAACAAGACATTAGTTTCTAATGTGCCTTGAATGGAACCGAATGATGTTAATGCTTGCCATGCAAAGGTTATAGAATTGTTTTAAGATATTTGAAAGGAATGATATGCATTGGGATAATTGAGGAAATAAGATTTTTATGTAAAATACGATTTTCTTTTTGGAAAACTGAGTTGAAGAAAATACGCCAATAGCGAAAATTTCGCTAATAGCGAAATTACTCCAGAGGATTTCGCTATTAGCGAACCTGGAGCGAAATTTTCAGTTTTTTTTTCCGGAAACTGTCATTTCGTCTCTAGGGTTAGTAGTAGCTATTGGGGGGTTGTTTTCACAATCTTTTATGTAGCAAACACTCTCTATAATATCAAGTATTGAATGCGCATCACATCATATGATTTCTAAGGAAGGAAATGCATGGACAAGTATTAACGGAATCAATCCGGTTTAAGGTAGCTTTGGAAGTTAATGTGTCAAGCCAAGATCAATAGTACAAAGTTCCTGTATATAGAAGGAAAGTCACGGATGTTTATGCATGAGGTATGAAGCAAGAAATTAAAGCGGTGCAAAGTTATAAGAAAACACAAAGTTCTCGGATTATGTGGAAATATGATGTATCTCTCGAATCTATGTTTTGCTTAATAGACTTGCTAGGGCTCGATATGATGTTGGATCATAAAGTTTAAATAATTTTAGAAAGATTTACACGTATGGGTGGTTGAAGTTGACATTTTGAAAATTCACGAGGTTTCTAGGAACCGGGTTGCTTTGACACTCGTAGAGCGGGCTAGACTTATTAGAGTCTAGGTTTGATGGCACGTATGTGTTATCAACTAGTTCTATGATTTTATAGCAACGGCCGGGGCCTAAACTCAATATATTTATAGAGTAGAAAATCATCAATGTCAATGACCCGTGCGCTAGTTTACGAAGTTTTCTTTAAAAGAAAAATTAATGAGCCAGCATTGGTATGATTAAGCAAAATGTAGTATGCAAAGATACGAAGGTACTAGGCTAGAGGTTTAAGAAAGATATGTTCAAGTGTTAGAGAAGTTGTTAAAGGAATTCGAGTTTCCTCGGAAACAAGTTCAAGTGTGATATGTATGGTAAATGCAACCAGCAAGAACATAAGGTTTACCCCCAAGTCAAGTATTATGAGCATAAGATAAAATATCATGAATTTTGAATTTTCAAGACAAGTGTAAGGGTGTGATGTTGGTTGCAACATGGAGGATCTTGAGAATAGTTCAAGAAGTAAGTATTCAAGTGGTAAGCATGAATTGAAGTCTCAATTGCTCTAACGGGTTAGAGTATTAGTTTAAGCCAACCGGTGGGAATCAGAGTAGCGCCATGGAAGTTAATCGTTAAACACGAAACATGGGAGTTTTAGTATGTATGAAGCTTTGTGAAGAATGTTCGGTTGGTAATGCATGTTTAACAGAAGCATCATGAGACAAGCGAGGAGTTTTCGATGTGGTAAGTAAGGATGAATTCTTATTCAAGCCTTGATGGCTAAGGTAAAAGTTTTAAGTATGTGCCATCACCTAAGTAAGATGATAATGGAAAGTATGTAAGGTTCAGAAGGTTTCCTTTTGTGATTCATATAATGATCATAGCATCAAGAATGACGACCGGTTTCCAGAAAAGGTATTAACGCTCAAGCGATAACCGGATGAGATGATATGGAGAATCAAGTTTAGTGTTCCGAAGAAGAGGAATAAGTTTACGTTAAGAGGTCCAAGAATTTCCTATGGATATGTAAGCGGTATGGCAAGTATGTATAACGGTTGAAGAATGTAAGAATCTACCTACGGAGTTAAGTATGTTATTATGAAAGGAGATGCAACTCTCGAGTTGTGCAATGAGAATCATACTCTCGTATGCAATACTTGTTGAGCGAAAACGATACTTGTTAAGACATGTTAAGTCATGATTTTAAAACTTTTAAAAGTTAAGATTGGTATTATGGAACTTGGGAACGATGTTTTTATTTAAACTTATGGAATTATACATTTTTGAAACTGATGAGATACGTTGTAAGTGGACTCACTTAAGACGTACAAACTTCAGGACCAACTTGTTGTGGACAAGTTTTGGGCGAGTTGTAAAATCTTTTTTTCAAAATATAGAAACTCGTCCGGTGGTTCTGTGGTGCTTTTACAAATTCAGTTTTTGAAATGATAATTTTTTTTTTTAGTTATGTATATATATATTTGTTTCAAGAACCCAAATACTGAAGTTTAAGAAAAATTTCTTCAAGGAAGATTTTAGAACACGTATCGTTACCATTCAACAAGAGACGACACTTGGAAGTATGCACATGTTATGGAAACGACAAGGTTTATATGAAACCAATATCATGTAGGATACACAGAATTGTATTAAGAGTATACGACGTAAGTACAATTGGAATTTCTAGTAAGTTTCAAGAGTATGTGAACCATGATGTTAATTAATAGATTATCAGATGAAGTGGTGAGTTGATTTCACTTTTTCATGTCAAGCTATATAAATTACCCCTTAGTACAGGTGATAAGATTGCAATGAGATCGAAGATTTCCTATGACTCGGAAAGAGATAAGTGATTCGTGGAATCGTCTTTTTGAGTAATGAAAGTAAGAGACATGTGTCTCAAGGTATAATAAGTAAACTGACGTATGAAATGTATGTTACCCGATAAGATTAAGTATGTATGAAAAGATGTTTTAAAGTTACAAGTAAGCACTGCAGGGCAAACCTGGTTTCCGTAGGATCCTAGTTAAAAGGCAAATCCTGAGTGTTCATGTTTATGATAAGATATCTTTACAAGAATGTTTATGTTAAGCGGGTAAGATACAATCCAAAGCAATGAGTCTATGTTTGCATGGAATGTCCCAAGTCATGGTGTATTAAGCTAACATCAAAGTTTAAGTGATATTAAGATCAAGAAAGCTATATGCTTACGCATATAAATCAAGAAACAAGACGGAACACAAGCAATGATGAACTTCTTGGAAATGTTTGAATAGAATATGTATGGCTCAGACTAAAGATGCTAAGTTTTTATCATGATGATTGGTAGGCTATCTCTAAATTTCGAGGACGAAATTTTTTTTAAGGGGGGTAGAATGTAATATCCTGTTCGTCAGCTAATGGAAATTTTATCTGTTAAATGTATCAGAGGACTAAGATTCAAGGAAAGCGAGTATGACAGAAATATTAAGTACGAGGGAAGCTAATATTATGTAATATCAGTTAAATACGGATGTATGTATCAGCGTCAGGCAAACACGTGTTAAGACAAAGGGCATTTAAGTATTTGCGCGCAAGGGAGTATTTAAGTGATTTTGGCACCAAAATCTCTCATTTCCACTTCTCTTTCTCTCTCTAGGTTAAGAGAAGAGAATTATCTCCTCCTTCTCTCTACAAGGCCGCCCCATCTCTCCCTCTCTAGACCATTAAAGCTTCCCAAAATCATGCAATTGGTGATCAAGCAAGGATCTTAGAAGCTTCATGAGCAAGAAACAACAAAGAGAAAGGATTGAACTTGGATTTTGGGCTAGGGTTTGAACTTGGGAAAGCTTGGAGCTTGAGGAATCACAAGGATTATGTTAGGTTAGTTCTTAGATAGAACCCACCATTGGGAATATGTGTTTAATTGCAAGCAAACCATGAATTATGTTAAGATTAGGAATTATGAGAATTTTATCCCCTTGCCTTGATCTTGTCTTATACATGTTAATATTGCTATGAAAGATGTTTTATAATGTATATATATGTTGCTGGATGTTTTGGCGCATTGCAGGAACCATTAGGATGAGTTTTGGGTCAAAAATAGCAACATTTGTACCACAGACCCGAAGAACCACGCTATTAGCGAAATATACGCTAATAGCGAAATTCTTCAGCAAGGGCTACGCCCCAGCTGCGCTAATAGCGTGGCCTGTAACACCCCGTTTTCCCAACTTATAAAATTTCATTTAAAATCAGAGTATTTTGATCACAAACGGAATGTCACATACTTCATTTAAATCATAAAATGGATAATAATAATTATCCTTCAAATTCAACATCATGAAAATCTTAAAACTGTTGCAGCGGAAAATAGTTCAACATTTAAAAGTCTTGGCACGCAGGCCTTATTGGAAAATCTCATAAAAGAGACACGTAAGGAATAGAAGTAAAAGCAAGCCCCCATCCCGTTACGTATCAGAGCACCTAGACACCAAGTGAGGAGTCCACTCACGAACGCCTCTAATCTTTACTACCTGCACATTACCCACGGTCGAGGCAACATATACGCAGAAGGGGTGAGATTTCATAATCAATACATTAAGCATAAAATCCAATAAAATGCATTTAACAAGTTAAACATTAATAACATCTCAACAATTAACACTTAGCATATTTTTCATTTCATAACAAATACAATCATCAAATACTATTACTAATTTTCATCTCAAATCATAATCAACTTAACACTCAACTTGACGACACAACTCATCTTTGACCATGCAACTCTATCAACTCAACAACAACTTGACAACACAACTCATCTTTAACCATGCAACTCTATCAACTCAACAACAACTTGACAACTTAAACATCATGAAACTTCTTGATATGCAAATGCATGTGGTACCAATCAACAACAAAATGAGCATAATAGGCTCTTCAACGTGTGAGCACAAAGGCTGTCGGGCCTAAAGCCCCCAACTTTAATGAGCACAAAGGCTGCCGGGCCTAAAGCCCCCAACTTTAATGAGCACAAAGGCTGCCGGGCCTAAAGCCCCCAACTTTAATGAGCACAAAGGTTGCCGGGCCTAAAGCCCCCAACTTTAATGAGTATGCAATGGACTCAACTCCTACAACTTAGACATCTTGAACTTCTTACACAACTTATATGATTCCAATAACTTGGACAACTTCTTATGACTTCACAACTTAGACCGACACTTACAACTTTATGACATTAATGGTCAACGACATCAAACGATAAGCATCAACATCTTACACATCGCATCAACATAAGCATCATAAATAACACATATTTAAATCACACATCTTCCAAATAGCACTTCATTATATAACACATCTTTAAATAACATCATTATCAAATACACATCATTAAATAGCACTTCAGTTATACATCATCAATTAACACATCAATTTCACATCATCAAATAATTCACAAATTACACTTAGTCAAATAATACATCAACTATACTTCTTAAATATCACATCTTTACACACCACATCTTAACTTAGGCTTCCTGGACAGCTTCTAATAATCTAGACATCCTTCCTTTCCTACTCCAAGTTCATCTTAAAACTACACGATCTTTAAATAGTAACACATCTTTATATAACACATCTTTAATCACACACCATTAAATAATTTATCATTTATACATCAGAAAATCATTTAATAATAATTAACAATGATAACTCTTTTCTTTTTATGCTTATAATAATAAAACTTAATTTACCTTATTTCTCAAAATAAATTGAAATAAAGAAAATGGCATGTATATGAAATAGAACAAACTGAAGCTTTACACGTACAGAAAATTGTTTAGTCAAACCAAACCCAAAAATCAATGAGTACAGATCATATATCACTATATATAGTAGTACTATGCATGCATTACCAAAAACTTAATGATCTTAGTTTGCTAGAGATTAAGTAAATAAACAAACCTTTAAATTTATCCAATAATTAAAGTAGGGTCACAAAATCTTTAAAAAAGGAACAAGTATTCAGACCGTAGCATAGTAAAACGATAGAAATCATATTTATTATATACATACTACAAAAGCCAAATTAATTGCAAGCATAAACATGACAAGTAAGGGGCACGACAATGTTCAATTACAAGCATTGGAATTCAATTTCAAGCAGCCGCAACAGGGATATGACTCAAGGAGTAATATCACAAGGAATTTTAAGAAGAATGGAATAAGCCAGCCAAACGCGTGAATGAAAAGAGAGGAATTTCCAAAATCAATTATTAATATTGAAAACAATTAAAGCTTCAAATCTTTTTTTAAAATTGACATGGAAAAATCATCAAAAGAATTAAGAAAAACAACGAAAATATAAACCCTTCACTACCATATGATCATACAACCCTTATGGTGAATATAGACTCCCCCATACATCAATTCAACGGTTTTTCATCACCTAATCATCAATTCTCACTCAAACCCTAATTCTGATAATCTTACAAAACCTCAACCTAATCATGCTAAATTCATTTTTCAAAATCATACCCTTAATAATATTGAAAGTTAGTCTCACCCTTACCTGGTTATGAAGAAATCGCAGCTCTCCCTCTAGTTCTCCTCTTTTCTGACTTTTCTCCCTTTTTCTCCAAAAGCGTTTCACGTAAAAACGTTTCTAACTTATGTTTGCCCTATTTATCTTTTCGTATTACTCTTCTCACCTCTAAACTTACTCTTTCCACATCACAGCCCAACTTCTAATATTTTTATTTTATTTTTCATATCTTATTTTATTTAATAATAAAATAAGTCACACCAACATTATAACTTCACAAAATCACATACTTCATATCAATATTGAAAATCACACAATTTACCTATAAATCATGTAAACTACTTAAATTCATAAATCATATAAATCACACATATAAATCATATAAATATATGTTAAAACTCATCAAAATAATTAAATAATTACGACGGGCGTTACATGGCCTTCTTGATGGGCCAGCATGCTTTGGCCTGTTGGTCCATTCTAGGGTCCGTGGTGCGTTTCGATGTTTTTCTTTCAACGTTTTACAACTTTGTAACCCCTAAACAACATCTAATCAATGCACATAACATCAAGCAACATCGAATCAAGAATCATGGTAATCTTAACATGTACATCAAGGAAGGCACAAGAGAGGTTAAGCCGATTTATTCGGGTAGTAAGCAATAAGAAAGGGAATAAACTAGAGCCTCGACATAGTAGTCGAGAACTAGCAAGTTTAGCAAGAATTCCTAGGATGTTAAGACGCGAAGTATATTATATTCGCACATGTTTAAGAATGATAGAACAAGTATGTTAAGATGTGGATAGGATAGTTTATCTCTCCACCATGAATAAGTATGTACAAGTATGAACATTTACCGCTAATCGGATCGATCAAGGTTCTGAGGTAAACATGTATGCATGAATAGGTTTAACCTATACGAACGTCAAGACTATTACATAATAAGTGTAGGTGACATGTCTCTTGCTATCCACATCAGGGGGATACAAGGGGTTCTCATGATGAGAACGATTCAAGCCGTAAGGGACCCGCATGTCACTGAGTAAACAAGACGTAGGTGCTCGTGTCTCTTGTTATCCACGCCAGGGGGATACGGGAGGTTCTCGACCTAAGGGGAACGGTTCAAGCCGCAAGGGACCGGCACGACACTAAGGGAGTCCGATGTACGTACATCGGTCATGTATGGGATTGATCTCGGGGTTACTCCACCCGGGACTATCCGTAAAATGAATCAAGATAATAACTATTTGTTCAATGCTAACCTATGAATGAACTTAGATACGTTTATGTTTGATATGATTACGAATATGATTATGTTTATGCTCAAGAACGAGCCCACGTATGATTATGTTTATGAACAAGAACAAGAGCATGAAATGCTATTAGGCAAGAGCAAGTTATGCATAGAACAAGTAAAGAATATGAAACCGATGACGAACTTAGGTTCCCCTAATCATCCGGTTTAGATTTATGTCATGATTATGTTATGTTAGGCCTCGATACATAGAGTGTATTCTTGGCAATGCGGTTTTAGGTTCCCCCTCGACCGCCATGACACGTATAGGAAGTGAAGCCTATAACAAGTTAAGATAAGATTATGACGGCTCTAGTATGCACGACCGTCTTAGTATGCAAGTCCCCACACACGTATAATCAACCGTCAGGTTGTAATGTAGACACGTGGTGACCGTAGGTTTCCCCTTGAGGTTACCTATAGCCTAGGATTTAGGGGAACTCACTGAGACATTATGTCTCATCCCAATCCTTATTTATTTCGGATCAGCAGGATGATTATGCATGTTCGTAGCCGGATGGATATTACTTCAAGGGTTCGTTCGTACCGCTGTAGGGCATTATGAATTTCAAGAATGTATTTTTATGTATGGATGAGTTGTATTGTATTATGATTTATACGAACGTGACTTGATGTAAATATTATTCATTCGGTAAAATTTTATGTTGTATATTTTTAATGTATCCAGTATCAATTTAACGCACATGCTAGGCTTTCTAGATACGTCTAGTATGGGTGTTACAACGAGTCTTAGGCAATAAGTCTACGGTAGCAAGAAAAGTTCCAAATCATGATGTACTAAAATGCCTTCAAGTTTAAGCGATATTAAAATCAAGAAAGCTATATGCGTATGTATGTGGGTTAAGAAACAAGACGAGGACATGATACAACGAACCCTTTGATTATGTATATGTAGAATATGTATGGCTTCGACCTAAGATGATAAATTTTTGTCATGATGATTGGTAGTTGATATCTAAATTTCGAGGACGAAATTTTTTTAAGGGGGTAGAATGTAATATCCCGCCTGTCAGTATCGGTAAATTACCCGTTGACTGTGTCAGAGGAATTAAATTATGGAAAAGTAAGTTAATGAAAATATTTTATGAGATGTCAGCTTTTTACGGGAAAAGTATCAGAGTCATTTTAAACACGCTTAAGCCAAGGGTAAAATGGTAATTTCACGTGGAAAGGATATTTAAATGGTTTTAACCCAAAAATATCTCATTTCCAATTCTCTTTCTCTCTCTAAGTTGGAAAAGTTTTCTCTCTCCCTTCTCTCTTCTTTTCTCCCACGCACATCTCTCTCCTTCTTCACCAAATCATCCAAATCTTCTTTCCTCCATGGCAAGTGAATCAATCTTGTTCCCTCTTGATTTTTTAAACTATTAGAAGCTTGTGATTTGTTGTTGTCTCTACTCTCTACTCTTCTTCTCCTTGGATTTGATCAAGAAGCTAGGGTTTCTTGTGAGGTGAAGATTATGATTGGAAACTTGGTGGATCATTATGGATGTTAGCAACTTAGCAAGCAAGGTTTAATTATGGGTTTGAATGGAAGCTTGAGGACAAGCTTGGAATCAAGACAAGGATTAGGGTTTTGGTAGAAGTGATGATTGGAGCATGGATTTGAGCATGGTATGGTTTCTTGAAGGTTAAGAATCAAAGAAGAAAAGATTCAAAGTGGGAAGCAAGAACTAGGGTTTGATGGCTTGAGCTTGAAGCTTGTAGAATTAGCAAGATTATGTTAAGGTGAGTTCCATAGCTAGCGTTCCCACCCTTTGGGATTATGTTTGTGTCATGCTAGAATATTATGAACTATGAGCAATTCTAGGGTTTTTATATAGTGTTATGATGCCCTTTCCTTTGTTGTGCTTCCTATGCTTGTGAATGCTGGCTTTCAGACTGTTTTTCAGGTTTTCTATGATCACTAGAGATGCCATATGCCTTGGGACACTTAGTGGTGATGATTTTTGGCTCAAAACAACATTTTTGAAGGTGCTAAACTGCACCAACTCGCCACGGCGAGCAAGGAGCTCGCCTAGGCGAGTAGGAGCAGCAGGGAGTGGTGTTTACTCGCCACCAAGCTCACCTAGGCGAGTAGCTTGGCGAGCAAACATGTGGTGCTGCCCTGTTTGCTCTTTTCGTATTTTGGTCGTGCTCCGGTTCGGCTTTAGCTCATGCAATCTTTTATGAATGTAAACCCTTCATAACTAAACCCCAAGGCATAGGCTTTCCAAGTGAAATTCTCGTAAGATGAAGCAAGCATATCATAAGGTAGCAAAATATAACATAAAAGAGAGAATCATGTTAGGAATGGGGTATTAACTTATCCATTAAGCAAGGGGAAAACTAGAGCCTCGACATAGTTGTCGAGAACTAGCTAGTTAGCAATATCCCTAGAATGATAAGACGCGAAGTATAAATGCTTCGCACATGTTTAAGAATAAGATAGCAAGCATGTTAAGTTGTGGTTTGATTAGTTAATCACTCCACCATGATTAAGAAGGTGCAAGCATGAACAAGAATGAATTACCGCTAATTGGATCGATCAAGGATCCGAGGTAAACATGCATGAATGATTAGGTTTAACCTAAATGAACGACAAGACCATGATTAATGTAAGGTAGGTGCCATGTCTCTTGCAATCCATGAAGGTATGGATTCAAGGGGTTCTCAAGATGGGAACGGGGAAGGCTCCATAAGGGGATCACATGGTACTGAGTAAATAAGAATGTAGGTGTTCGTGTCTCTTGCAATCCATGAAGGTATGGATTCAAGGGGTTCTCATGATGGGAACGGGGAAGGCTCCGTAAGGGGATCGCATGACACTGAGGGAGTCCGATGTACGTACATCGGTCATGATGGGATAGTTCTCGGGGTTACTCCACCCGGGACTCTCCGTAAAATGAATCAAGATAATTAATGTTTGTTCAACGCTAACCAAGTATGACCCTAACTATGTTATGTTTATGCAAGAATGAAATTATGTATAATTATGTTTATGAGAAATAGCACAAGATGCTATCAGACAAGTTCAAGTCAGGAAATAGAACAAGTAAAGAATGCTATGCCGATGACGATCTTAGGTTCCCCTAATCGTCCGGTTTAGGATTGTGTCATGAATATGTTATGTTAAGTCTTGATGCGTTTACCGTATCATGAGTTAGCGGTCCTAGGATCCCTTGATCGCCATGACACGTATAGGAAGTGAAGCCTATAACAAGTGAGATGAACCTAAGACGGGTTTAGCATGCACTACCGTCCAGGAGACATAACCACACACGTATAATCAACCGTCAGGTTGTATTGTAGGCACGTGGTGACCGTAGGTTTCCCCTGAGGTTACCTATAGCCTAGGATTTAGGGGAACTCACTGAGACATTATGTCTCATCCCAATCCTTATTTGTTTCAGATATCAGGTTGGACGTCAAGGTAGTAGCCGAATGGATATTCAGCAAGAGCTCGTTCGTACCCGAAGCATGAAGATTATGGATCTCAAGGATGTATTCATTTTAATTAAGATAAGATATGATGTATTGATAATGTACGAACGCGTTTTGTTGTATATAAATATTCATTCGAAACTTTTATTGTTGTATATTTTAATGTATCCAGTACTAAACTTAACGCACGTGCTAGACTTTCTAGATACGTCTGGTATGGGTGTTACACCATTAGTTTTAATAATTTTATATTATTTTTGTTATTTGTACTTTTGACCCACCTAAGTTAATTATAAATATTCCACTCGAGTTTTTTTTATTTACGAAATTGGCATATCCTATTTGTTTTTCTTAGGCATGTATTATTTACAGTATTTTTAAATCTAATCTACTCCCGACATTAATTCTGATGATAAATCTTTTCCTCCTCATAGACCAGAAAACTCCCCATAAGCTTTTTCCAACAAAAAAAGCAACATTCATCACAACTACTTTATCCTAAATATGTTCCAATAAAAAATATCTCTCTTCTTCAATCAAATATTCTATTACATACTCAAGATCTGAAATTGTGCTTCATGTTGTAGGTGTTCGACATCCCAGATCCTAATAAATACAAAACACAAATTTGTTGTTTTTTCATGGAAATACCGCAGTTTTTGTGTTCAAAGCACTCAACTTTTACATTTGAAAACGAAGGTTGGGTATTTTTTGTTGAAATTAACAAAAATTGCATGAAGGTTGGGTACTTGGTTCGTGATTCTAGGTTAAAATATAGTTTCTAGTGTTAAAATGGCTTAAATTATGGTTTTTCTCTTCCGGATCATGTGGGTTTTCAACAAGGTCGTTTTGACCTGTCTAGAGGTTGAAGATGTAGTTTTAAAAAATAAAATAAAATAACAAAAAAAACATGGCTTAAATTATGGTTTTTCTCTTCCGGATCATGTGGGTTTTCAACAAGGTCGTTTTGACCTGTCTAGAGGTTGAAGATGCAGTTTTAAAAAATAAAATAAAATAACAAAAAAAACATTGTGACTACACAAAGAGGTTTTGAACCGCAGCCATCTTGAACACACACGCCCGAAGAGAATTTACACCAACTGTGCCGAGTATTCTAATTGACATTAAATGAATTTAAACATATTTAATTCAATCACATGATGTAAATTGTGAATAATCTTTATCTTTATATAATACAAAAGCTTACATCTTTGAGCAAAAGTACATGTGGCATCTTCATACTCCCCGTTTCATTTAATGTTTTTCCATCAACCAATCAAAATGGATCTTGACTCATTCATTTTCTATTAGTCAATCAAAATTGAATCATGACTCACTTATTTTTCACCAACCAATCAAAATTGATCATGATATGATTTTTTTCCTATATATAGACAATTTGATTTTTTATTATTTTCATCTACCTCTTCCTCCCATAAAAAAATCACTGCTTTCAACCTCATTATCTTTTTGTTTTATTTTTTTATTTTTTATTGTTTTATTGTTTATTTAACATTTCTTATTGTTATGTTCCTTTTTATGTGATTTCTTAGGTTGATGTTTCTTATTCGTATTCTCTTTTCAATTTTCTTTTGGTGTTTATATGTTCTTTGTTTTTGTTCGGATCTTTATTTTGGACATGGAAGCCAATCAAGAGAAAAGAAGAAATGCATCACATATAAATTAGAATATATACGAAGGATTTCTATTACCACGTTCAAATATAATCACTTTCATCCCCCTTTTGTTTTATTTTAATCTCTCAATACTCACAACTTTTTCTATCTGTCTATTCTTTTTTGTTTAATTTTTCTTATGTTTCTTATGTTGTTATTTTACTTTTAATATCTTGCTCTTTTATATGTTATTTTGGTTTTTGATTTTTTTTCTGCTACTTTATGCTTGAGATGGAATCCAGTCAATAGACAAGAAGAAATGCATCCTATTTTCAAAAAATTGATTGAATCGATAACTTTGGAGTGAAAAAGATATGAAATACATAATAGAAAATCGATTTTATGGCACCTTTGATTTTTATTTTTTGAGTCAAAAAGTTCCTTTTTCTTTAACTAAAAGGGAGCAAGGTGCTACTCTAAAATTTTAAGTGCATTTTCAAAAAAATAGTAAACCTTACAATCATTTATATTTTATTTCCTTCATCCTAATTAAATATTTAAATGATTTTATACTATTTTTAAAATTAATATCCTAATTAAAGATTATTAAATTATTATGTTTTTTATGTGAAAAAATACTATGTTTTATTCAACATCATATTTTTGTATCCATCATTCATTTTTATTATTAAAATTAATAATCACATATGCTTTAAAACTGCATTAATATTTTTATTAATTACCTTATGTATAAGTGGAAAGTTGTAAAAGTCTTATAATGACAAAACTAAATGTATTTTTGATTTCTTATTAATATTTTTCAGTGGCACTTTGCCCCCTCAAAAAAAAAATGTTTCAATGACAACCATCAAATTATTATCATTTGATTTCTCAACCAATCAAATGGATTCATGCACCCTTTGTCTTAATTTTTGACCAATTAGATTTAACAAAATCATGAAAGGGTTCAATCATACACGTATTTTTTAACAATAAGCTAAATATAATTTTTTTTCCAACAAATATATAATCAATAAAATCTTATGTCTTTCATTTTAAATAGTATTCAAGACATTTTGCTAATTCCCTAAAAAAAAGACATTTTGAAAATTAAAAATAGAAAATAATTGACATTTTAAGGATCTACGCTAACATGTTTTTTTAAGATAAAAATAAAATTTATGGAGAAAAAAAAAGTAGGGGACGTAAATCTAACCCGATATTGTTCTAATGAAAAATCAAACTCGGGTTTCCTGATTAATTTGGAACTCACAAACCACTTGAGTTCAATCACATTACAATCAATGCTTTTTTAGTAAAAATATTTCAAATAATTCTAATTTCATAATTCATATTAATGCTCAACTAAATTTTACAGTCCTATAATTGCAACTCGGTTGGAAGCTCCATTGATATTGATATCCATGTGTCAATGTTCAAACTTATACCCCTCATTGTGTGAATTTAACCGCTGGAGTACTTGAGAGAAAAAATACAAAATATCTCGAGTATATTTTTCTAATTGCTCTAATTTATATAAATGGAAAGGATATTCTCTCCAAAAAAAAAAATGGAAACGATATATTATAAAAAACCATTTTTAAATATGAATGTCATGAGTGTTGTATGTTTTAGGACTTTATGAAAATAGAAAGAAAATGCTAATACCAATATTGAATAAATAAATGTTAATTTTTTTAGAGGATAAATAAATGTTGATTAGTAATTGTTATAGATTCAATCAAAATCACCACGATGTTAAATTAAAAAATTAAATAAATAAAACAAGAAATTTTGTTCATGTGGTTAATTAGCTCCATCAACGACGAATTATTATGGAGAACATGAGTTTGATTCTAGGTGGAACAGTTAATGGTCAAACTTTACTAACCTCCCGACTTAACTTAAGATTAATAGGACCCCTTTACCTTTAAAGCCATAGGGTTAACACCATAATAAACAGTTGTCATACCCTAATTTTGGACCTAAAAATACTTGCTCAAAATGTTTTTCATCTCTGACATGGTCTTTGACCTTTTAAAAGATTGCCATTTTGCCATTGTTTTACACTAATATTTTACCCTGCTTTATCTTCCAATTTTGCTTTAAGAATATTTTCAATTGTGACTTTGTCTATATTTTCTTGCATTTTAAACCATCCAAAGGGTCTTTCTTGCATTCCAAGTTATTTGAAGATTGTCTCTGATCAGTTGCATCTCTCTCTACATTTTAGTTCAATGTTATTTGCAAAGATTCATGAAAAAGGGCATTTTAGTCATTTCCTGCATTCAAACTCATTTTAGTCCCTGAAAATTGTCTCTGAGCCTTTTCAATTTGTTGTATAAGTCTGTGTTTCAATTCCATGTTAAAATCCATTTCAAAAATTGCATTTGAGTCATGTTGAGTCAGTTTAGTCCCTAGGGGCATTTCGGTCATTTCACATAAAATTTTGACAGAGAAAGGTTACTTTGAAGTACCTCATTTGTGTAGTTGGTTCATTTTAGTCCTTTTTGTGTTTTTTATTGGTTTCACTTTACGTTATTTTCAAGTTACCAATTTTAACCAATTTTATTATTATTTTCATTTTAGTCCCTATTTTCTTTTATTTTTTCATTTTAGTCCTTTGTGTTGTTTTTCTTTTAGTCCTTCAATTTCTGTTAATTGCATTTTAGTCCTTTAGTTTATTTTGCAGTCCAGTCCTTTAGTTTCAATAATTGCAGAACAGTCCTTCAATTTCCAAAAATTGCAAAAAGGTCCTTAAGTCCCAAACTCAGCAAGGCCGAGTTAGTTACAGGTCCAAGCACAGGTGTCAAGTTCCTATTGGTCCAGTGGTACACATGGCAGCTTATAAATAGCTACAACAGTGCAATCCCATTCAGATTTCGCCACATCACACGCCACATCACAAACACATTCCCATTTCCATTTTCCAGAAAAACGAATCAAAGCCCCAAATTCACATGAACTTCGCGAAGAACACATGAATCCAGAAACCCTAACCGTTTCAATTCCATCTAATTCTCAGTAATTCATCACAGAATCTCTCGATTCTCATCATAATCAACAATAATACAACATCACAGAGATTCAACAACTCAGAATTTGCCAGAAAATCAAAGAGGAATCGCAAAGTGAGAAGAGGAAGAAAAGGCGAATTCACCGATTTATTTTCGGTTAAAGGCTGACCGAAGGATCGAAGGACAAATCGAAGCTTCCTCCAACCTTTTCTTGTTCGAATCTCTGATTTCCAGCAGGTAAGTCTTCGATTCTTTCTCCTTTCTTCGAAAGTTCAACGTTCTAAACCTTGCATGTGTTCGCTGTGATAAATCGGCGTAGATCGAAGACTTCTAGAACCTCTTCCTTAAAAAAAGTTTGAAAACGATAAATATTTTCAAAACCGTAAAGATCGAAGTCCAATCTACGCCGATCTACCGTTTGTTTGTGGATTCTAAGTTTAAATCTGAAACCAGTATGAATTTCTGAGTGTTTTAGGGTTTGATTGGGTTTAGATCGGCGAGGAGTGAGAGAGAGAGAACCTTAGAGAGAGAAACGAAGGGTGGAAATGGTGTTGAACCGGTCTTGTGTGTATTTATAAGAGAGTGAACCGGACCGGTTCGTTCGAACCAGTCTGGTTCACCTCTGAACCAAATGTTTTGAACTGTTTGATCTAGGGTTAGATGGAGATGGATTAATCCAACGCTCCTGATGCGTTTGGATAGTCCAGATCCATCAAGGATCTTGGGTCTGGGCTTCTTTGTGCTGGATTTCGTTTTCTTGCTTTAGTTTTGCTATTTCAACACTGTTTCTTGATAGTTGAACCTCTGTTTTGCTTAATTTCCCTTTAAAAATTTCCTAAAAAATGTTCAATCATTTTCTTGATAGTTTTTGATGTATCTTGATGTGTTTACATGTCAATCTTGATAAAAATACATGAAAATAATTTGTTCTTTGTTAATTCAATTCTTTTTCATTCTTGTTAAAAAAAATCTTGTTAAAAATTTCTAAAAAAATCTTGTGAACTTTCTTGCCACTATTTTTTATACTTAAGACTTGTTTCTCATAATATTTTGACATGTTAAAATGGATAAAAATATAGGTGATTTTGTTTGTGATTTTTGGTGCCTTTTGTCAATGTTTGTGAAGTTTTTTTTTGCATGATTTGATTCCAATACTTTGTCTCATGATCATTGATACTTGATGAATAAATTTTGTGATATGTTTGTCTTTAGTTTAGTGTATTTGGTATTGTTTGTGATGTATGATGTTAGTTTCTTGTTTTACAAGTCATGTAAATAATTGTTTGTGAAAATAAAGGGCCAAATGTGTCTAAAAATATATCATAATTCTTGACTTGAGTATGTTCTTATAATTCTCACATTATTGCTGCAATAAAACCTTTGAAAAATTGTCATGATGTGAGGATTATAGGTCATATATTTGTTTTGATATTATGATAAATTTTGGGTATATTTTGTCACTTTTATGTTAAGAGTTTGGTTACTTTTTGTCAAGTTTTTGCTACTTTGTTTAGTGTTTCTTTTGCTTATAATTTCTATTCTATTATGCCTTATGCTACTAACCCTCTCATTTCATGTTTCATTCATCCATAAGCATCTCATCCTCCATCTTATATACTTAGCTTCTATTTCTTGCACTTTAAATTTTGCCAAGACTTAGCATGTATAACCTAGGTTTTTTTTTGTACTTTGTTTTATGCAATTTAAATTCTTGCACGACCATAGAATGTAAATTAGGGCATATGTAAAGGACAATGGACTCTAATGATGTATACCGACACAAGCACCGACACATGCACACACATCACATGGATACTTTAGATGTATGCTTAGGGAATGTATGCTTAGATGTATGTCTAGGAACTTTGAAACTTAGAAAATTCTCTTTTCCAAAAAACATGAACAACTTCACTCAAATAATTTTCCAAAGAAACCTTGGGATCCAAATCCCATTGAATTTTCCCTTTATTTTCGTAAACAAAAACCTTAATGAATTTTAATCATACTTAGACTTCATTTTGCAAAATAACTAATTCCACCTCACATTTTCCAAATCTTATGCCCTTGAGGCCTCTCTCTCTTATTCCTCAAAATTCCATTTTCAAAATTAAAATCAACCAACAAAAACAAAAACATTTTTTTGGAAGAGAACTACATGGAGTTTGATCCCTTAAAAGGGTATGTAGGCAAGAAGTCAAAACTTCTCCAAGTCCAATAAAACAAAAAATTCAAACACATTCTTCTCCCTCCAATTCTTAACCTAGCAAACCCTTAGGTGTAAATAACACTTTCAAATAGCATTTAAAAATAAAGCGCGCGCGTAGAGAGTAAAGACGGTTCCTATAGGATACTATAGTTGTTATGGGTGCCTAACACCTTCCCGTAACGAAAACAACTCCCGGACCTCGATTCTCAAGGGTTTTTCTTATTTTTCCCTTCCCAAGAAAAAATGAGATATCAAAGGTTAAAAAGGTTCAAACTTAATCAATGTTTGACACCCGAAAACCAAGATAAAACAACAGTGATGGGCCTAATAGAGATGAGCCTAATAAGAATAATGTTTATGAAACGACTCTCTTCACTTTTATATAGATCTAATTAAATAAATTATTTTAAAATAAATAAGTGTTGTTGGAATATAACAATATAGTTATTTGTGGAACTCATTTGTTGAAGAAATTACATTCTTATTAAGTATTATTTTTAAAAGATAAATGAGTAATGTGTATAAGCGACTCATTCAAAATCTCAAATTGGCGAGAGCTTTTATTCATACAAATTTAATTCATGTTTCATTTAAAATTAATGTTTGAAAGAATGAATTAAGAATTATTTGAAAGAAATACATGACATCTAAAAACTTAAAAAAAAAAATAGTTCATAATTTTCTTACTACCGGGGATCATACATTTAGTTTAATCATCACGTTAGACTAAAAGAAACCACATAAGTGATATTGATACCACATCTTCACCGTAAATCTTAAGACATTATGTATATTATATTGCTCAATATCTATTCTTGAATTCATTGTTGAACTTTTACTCACATTTGACACAATAACAACTCTCCCACTCGCGCTTCCGCTACAAAGTTGAACAGAGTTTTGTTACGACCGTTGGAATTTATGGGGGAACTCACGGTGGTGTGGATCGATCCATTGGAGCTAGAGCAATCATCTAAGTGAGAATGATATTACATTTTCACCGAATATTTAAGGTATTAAGTATATGAGTCTTCCAACTTATATGTTGTCCAACCTCCACTCTTTTATTCAATGTTGAAATGTAACTTACACTTGATACATACAACATTTTTTCACTTAAGTATGATTGAATTCTAGCCCGTGCTTGACACGGGTATCCATACTAGTTAATGTATAATTAACATTCATTTCATGATGGGTCTCTGTAATATCCCGCATGCTAGTATTTGGAATATTGTCGGTTTAACGTGTTAAGAGGACTAATGTTCATGGAAAAATAAATATGACAGGAAAAGTTTATTTGATTAATTTTTGGACAAGCCCAAGTTACATTTAAGAGACATTATAAACACGTTTAAGACGGAAACGGATCCTCTCCTTCAAAACTCTCTCCTTCTCTCTCCTTCCCTAATTTCTGGCCATTCGATCAATCAAAGGGTAGGTATATTAAAAGACAAATAACATAAATAAATAAATAAATAAATAAATAATAAATAACATAAAACTTCTGCACTAATTGGGCGGGATTTTTCTACTCCAACACCACGATTCTTCAACTTCCCTTTTAGAGGTCTCCACTCTCAATCTAAGAAAATGGTGGTCACCATATCTCAATTTCTGTGATTGAAAAATGCTAAACATCCCTTTGTGCTCTCATCACTGCAAAAATTCTCATGTAAGTTTCTAAATAATAGCTTGAATTGTGAATGAATTTTATTGTGTTTCTAACTAGCTTAAGTTTTGAATGAGTTGTGTATGTGATAATAACACATTGTATGATAATTTGTCTCTTATTACTACGACCAAATATATTGACTTTCTGAATATGCAATTGATTTTCAATCTGTCATGTCATGGTTCCTTAGAAAAAAAAAAGAACGTGGTTAGAAAATGGTTTCCAAATCTCTGAAATGTGGTTTCCAAATCTACAGTACCAATTCAAGCTTCATTTATTCAATATGTTCACCCTTTCCCTGTCAACATATAAATAAGTAACAAGGTTAGAAAATATCTCTGAAATGAACAAAAAATGTAGAAACAGTGTAAAAAAAAGAACAAAAAAAATGTAGAAACAAAGTTAAAATAATAAATTGCAGAAGATTTCTGTCATGAGAAGCATATGGGTTGTCCACCACCCCATCAACCGTCGTTGAGCTGCCACTTTCATGTCATGAGAAACAAAAAAAGGTTGTTAATTTGAAGGAAAAAAAAAACCATCGGCGGAGGAGTTCCGTTTCATCCTTTCCAACTTGTCTTCCGTCGCCGTCGGCACATTACCTCATCGCCGGTGTCAGTTCCGTCAACAATTGTTACTGTTGTGGTTGAATTGGGATTTGGGGATTGAGTTTTTTCAGAAGTAGGGATTTGGAACTTTGGAACTACTGAACAAATGTAATTTGGAGTTATTTTGTCTTTTAATATATCCACCATTTGATTGATCCAATGGCTAGGAATAGAGGAAGGAGAGAGATGGAGACAATTCTGCAGGAGAGGATCCGGTTCCGTGTTTGTATTACTCTTTTTCTCACCAACCCACAAATTATTTCTTCTTCTCTCTCTGTAAGAAACCGATCCTCTCTTTCTCTTCATACCCAACCTTCCTTTCAGCCTTCTTCCAGCCAAAATCAAGCATGGATTCTGATGATTCTTATTGCAAGAAACAAATAATAACCTTGGAATTATATTAGTTCAATTCTGCTCCTCTTCATGAAGCTTGGGTTGAGCTCTTAATCAAGAAGCTAGGACTTTAATTGCTTGAGTTTGGAAGTTTATGTTGAGCTTATTTCATGGAATTGGTGAATTAAGAACAAGAATTAAAGGTGAGTGTTTATTAATTTTGAATTTGATGTTGGTTCTGAAATTAATTGTGAGTGATAAGCTATTTATGACTGAAGTTTATGGAATTTGGTGAAAAATTCGTATAGACTATTTTTGGTATTTACGCCGTTGCCTTTGCTGTGTAACTCATATCAGAGTGATTGTTGAAGTTTTGAATTCCTCATTCAATTCCCTACAGTTTGGACATAAACTTTGTATGATTCGCATTTGAAACGAGTTCGAAAAACATGTTTAAAGATTGATATTTTCTGCTGGATTCTGGCTACGGATTTTGGAATAGGGCTTCACTATTATGGTAAGAACTCTCTCCCTGTAACTCTGAATTGAGTGGTCGTTATTGCTATGGATAGATAACGAAATTCTCTACAATTTAGACACAAGAATTATTAAATTCTATTAAGTATAGTAGGAGAAAAGCTACCTGCAAGTTTGAGGAAAGTTTCAGTCTCATTTCTGTATCAATGTCCACTCTTTTGATAAACTGTACAAATTCGAAGGTTAACCTCTGAAACAAAAATTATATTTGGAATCCTGACACCCTAAGCTTTCTAACGAGTGGTTGTTTGCTCAAAACCGATATCGTTCGGTATTTTAATTAAATTGTTAAATTCAAGACATTGATGTTGGATATTGCAGGGTACGAGTTTTGCATAAGTGAGTCATATTGAATGGACAAGGACTGAAGCGAAGGTCTGAAAATAAGGCTTCTAAGAGCAAGAGAAGAGAGTTGAAGGGAAAACAATGATATGAGTTTTGAGTTGTGGCAAAAGATATTGAGAGAATCCAGAATTTTTATGGTGAGTTCCATAGATAGTTTTCCCACCCTTGGGATTATGTTTTTATGTTGTGAGGATAATATGAATATTAGGAATTTTATATGTCATGATTAGTTACCCAAATTATCCTATGCTTGCTAACTCATGAATACTTGCTGAAAAGATGTTTTACATGTTTTTATATATTTACTTAAGAATAAAGCAAGTATTTAATATGTTGGTAAAGCGTGGCATACGAGAGAATAATATTCATTATGTTCGGGTAGCATGAAATAAGAAAAGGGAAAGAACTAGAGCCTCGATATAGTTATCGAGAACTAGATAGTTAGCATGAATTATTTATGTTAAGATGTGAAAGATTAGATATCTTTTCACAAAGAAAGTTAAGCAAAAATCCTAAATAAGGAAAGACGCGAAGTATAAACTCTTCACATATGTTTAAGAAGATCATGCAAGCATGATAAGATGTGGATTGATAAGTTAATTCTCTCCACTAAGATTAAGAAAGTACATGATCAAGTAAGAAGGTTACCACTAATAGAATCGATTAAGGATTCTAGGTAACAAGTAAGCATGAATAGGTTTAATCCTTTCATGAGAGTTAAAGATCAAGATTAAGATAAGTTTAAAATGAATTAAGTAGGTTCCATGTCTCTTGTATTCCTTCACAGATTGGATGCAAGGGGTTCTCATGATGGGAATAAGGTTAGCCGAAAGGGACCCGCATGCCACTGAATAAGCAAGATTTGACGGTGCCGTGTCTTTCGTATTCCTTCCCAGGTCGGATGCAAAAGGTTCTCCCAGGGGGAATGTGGTTAGCCGTAAGGGAGTCCGGTGCGCCCTAGCTAGGCCTTTCACCGGTAGTATGGGATTGACTTCCGAGGTTACTCCACTTGGAATAAATCCGTAAAATGAACTCAGATAATAATGTTTGTTCAACGCTAACCAAGTATGACCCTGACATTGATTATAATTATGTTTATGTTAATGAGCAATAACACAAGGTGCTATCAGTCAAGAGCAAGTCAGGAATAGAACAGATAAAGAATGTTATTCCGATGACGATCTTAGGATTCCCTAATCGTCCGGGTTAGGATTGTGTCATGAATATGTTAAGTTTAGTCTTGATGCGTTTAACGTATCATGAGATAGCGGTCCTAGGATCCCTTGACCGCCATGACACATATGATTATAGTAAGCCTATAACAAGTAAGATGAAATTATGAAGGTCCTAGTATGCACAACCGTCTAAGTATACAAGTCCCCACACACGTATAATCAGCTGCCAGGTTGTATTTTAGACACGTGGTGACCGTAGGTTTCCCCTGAGGTTACCTGTAGCCTAGGATTTAGGGGAACTCACTGAGACCTTATGTCTCATCCCAATCCTTATTTGTTTCAGATAAACAGGTTGGATTGCAAGCTAGCAGCCGGATGGATATTTCAGCAAGTGCTCGTTCGTACCCGCTGCAAAATGATTAGGGATTTCAAGGATGCTTTTATTATATTTTAGACGAAAGGTGTAGTGATGTTATTGTACGAACGTGTATTGTTGTATAATATATTCATTCAAAGAAATTTATGTTGTAAATTTTAATGTATCCAGTACTAAACTAACGCACATGCTAGACTTTCTAGATACGTCTAGTATGGGTGTTACAGTCTCTATGAATTCAGTAGTATAAATAAGCAATAAAAGTTCAATTGATTAATACATTATATTGTTAAATGCTTGCAACTATATGTGATATTAAAAATTAATGTGGAAGATTTCGATCATGTTGACTAAGTTTTTAAAAGAATAATTTGTCGGGTTGAATTATATGAAAGATTTTGATCGTCGAAATTCTAGTTCTTTGGCTTCATTCTTAATTCATTTAGATCATATCCAACTAACCGTTAGTTGGTTAGGTCAGTCTTGATCGTCGAAGGAATATCCTTTCATGTTAGCTATGTTACTAAAGTGATAGTTTTTCGGATTGACTTATACCAAAAGAAGAAAAAAAAAAAAATACAAAATTAGACTTTTTTATCGAACTCAGACATGTAACATTTTCCTCACATAAACACTACCTATACCTTGCTACTACATAATTCTAATCTACAAATATTGCAAATGCTTTTTTTTACAAACAAATATTGCAAATGCTAACATTTATAGTGTGTCTGCTTGTTTAGTCTTTTTTTATATAATTTAATCAACATTCAATTTTTGTATGATAATTTAATCAACTTTCAATTCATGGTTACCATATTATATATTATATACAGTCGCATATTATATATAGTAGCATATAAATATCCAATTGATTACATTATATATCATTATAAAATATTTGTTTTTATTTTTTTTAAGGAAAATGCTTATAGCACTTCATTAAACAAAAAAAAACTATTAATAGAATTTGCATATTTTTATTTAGTACCAAAAAAAAGTAGCTTCTAAACTTAGCGACCCATGTAAGCTTGTTCAAGAGTAGGGATGTCAATGAGTATCCATGAGTACGGGTAGTATGATATCAGTCCCCGCCCCGTTAGATAAATATGGTACCCGTGCCCGTCCCCATACCTGTGCGGGTATCTCTATATAGGTAATCCACGGGTATTTAGATACCCACGGATATTCGCGGGTACCCATGGATTTTGAAATTAATTTTTTTCTAGTACAAAGAAAAATACTTTTTTAATTACCTACAAGCTTCAACTTTTAAAGATCCATACATAACATATTCTATTCAAATTTCATAATCCATATACCATACAACAACAACAACAACAACCAAGCCTTATCCCACTAAGTGGGGTCGGCTACATGGATCAAATGACGCCATAGCGTTCTATCAAAAACCATACTTGGATCCAACTCATTGACCATAATCCAACAAATATCATGATTCTTACATAATCTCAAGCAAATTTATCATACCATAATGCATATGATTCTTACATAATCTATACAAATTTTTGAAGTAAAATAAAAGGATAAAAACATCCAACATCCAAAAACCATAAAAATCTCCAAATAAAAGCTAGAAAAAACTAAAATCGAAATAAACATCCAAAAATTCATATGCATTCCAAGCTATTTTATATATACACATAGATATTTTAGTAATTTATTTAATTTATTAACGGGTACGGATACCCGCGGGCATGGGTATCATTAAATCTGTGTCCAAGTCCATAAAATAACGGGTATTTAAATACCCGTTTATTATACCCACAGGTACCCGTTTAGCTACCCGCCCCGTGTCCATGACGGATTTTATCCGCGGATACCCACGAGCACGGATTTTTTTGCCACCCCTATTCAAGACGACAATTATAACATCAATTCACCAAAATGTGAAAATAACACCGAAACATAAATTTGTTCTTGACCATAATAAAATTAGTTAACCAAAATGTGAAAAAAAAAAAATCAATGCAAAGGGCACTCATCATATTCACCCATCTCCTCATTAGCATTATCACTCTCACTTATACTTTCATGGGAGGAGGTTCTAAAACTACTTTGTAGCATGACACTTAAACATTCGATCCCATTCTTCCATATTTTGCTTCATTCTTTCTTGGTTATATCCTTTTCATCCCTTTTATGCTTCATTTTTTCTTATTCAATATTCTTTTCTCGAAGTTGTAATTTCAGTGCCTCAATTTTAGCTTCTTCCGATGATACACATCAATGGGGATGGAAGGTGAAGTTGAAGGTGGGTGAGAGGAAACCCTACTCTACCTTTGCATCTTCCTCTACTGTCATCAATAAATAATAGAGATCAATCAAATTTTGTTAAGTTCAGGAAAAAAAACCTGCAGAATTTTGCAGAAAAAACAGCACAGCCCCAGTGAAAGAAGTTACACAAAACAGCATGCCGCAAACAACTTAGACTCACTCTCTCCGCTCTCAGCCGATCCAACTTACACTGTTACGATAAACTTACATTAGAGCAGAAAGGATGTGAAAGAAGGCACAGATGTGGATTGGAAACAAATCTGATAACTATGCTTTTAAAGTATAGCATCGGTTCTCCTTAACCATTTCCAGGAAAATTAGTACTAGTTATGGCATCAGTTCTCATTAATCATGTTGACACCAACAAAAAATTAATCATGTTGAAATAAACACAAAATGAAGATAATTTTATATATAGTTATCAAATCCTGGCGTGATACTAGTTTATGTTTCTCTCACATTATTCATGGAATAGTACTTAACAAAAACAAAAAACCAAAAATGACAGATGAAGATGTAAAAGAACCAAACCTGATACATCTTTCATGTGTCCAACATCCCTTCACTCTCACAAGCTGAACTTTCCTTTTCCTAGGGGATCATTTCAGTACCATTTCAACCTCTTCAAACCAGAAAACACAAATAATTTTCAGAAAATATGTTGTTAAATACGATTATAAGCAGTGCTCTAACGCTGCATAGTTCAAAGAAAATTGTATTGAACCATGATGCACTATTTAGTACAAAATATTGTCAAATAACGGCTATAGTAATAGTAGAACAACACCGTTGTTAAGCAGAAATTTAACTGACTACTATTTTCTACAATTCGCTATTGACAACATTGGAAACATGAACAGAAAAAAATACAACGAGAAAACAAACATGATTCAATCAGAGTTCATCATGGTTATGCCTAGCCGTCAGATCTGCCTCAATACAATAGAGATTCAATCAGAGTTCTAGTTGTTTATTTGGATTTTTTTACAATTAGAGATTAATAAAATAAACCTCATGTCAGTATCATTTTTCATTTGAAGGTTATGCCTATTTTAAATAAGACTCATAATAGTACTTTGGCTTCTTTAACTTAAAATGGTCATTTTGATTTATGCTTAAAATACAGCTATGAAACTTGTCTACCACCTTATATAAGTATTTTGAGGTTATGAGGGAACTTATAAACCAATATTGACTTCTTTGGATCAACATGGGATTGCATAAAAATTATTTCAATCATTATATTGTGTAAATTCCACTTTTAAAACCATTTCCTCTGGTCCTTTATTTTTACTTTCTTCCAGCCCTTACCACTACTATGTGTAGAGAGAATAAGCTAAAAACCTTTGTATCAAGAATTCAGATTCTGCCCGATTTATGTTAGTGTCCAACACCAATGTACAATTACATTCAGTTATTACTAGTGTTGATGTGTCAGTGTCACTATCGTGTTCGGTGTTTATGTGTTCGTATCAGTGCTTCATAGCTTAAAAAAGCAAATAAAAACTTAAACCACAACATGGAACATAATTCAATAATTTGGTGATCATATTTCATATATACCTTGTAACGCCCAAATTGAAAGTGTCTAGAACATAGTCACATAATTCGCAATTCGCTCGGTACGCGGTACGGGTACGGGTTCGCGGTACGTGACATTAGAAGAATTCGGTACGTGTAGGGGTATAGAGCTTCGGTACGCTTCGGTTCGTAATACTAATATTATCTAATTAACTATAGTAAGCCATCAATAAATTTTTAAGAAAAATATTTATTTTTACTATAATTTTTATACAAAAAATAAATAAAATATTTTACTTAAAAAAATTGGTTTACGTTTAAATTTTTTTTCACAAAAACCATACTTATTATATTGTTTACTTCTGAGTAGCAAATAGCAATTCTCAATTCATTGGGCCAAATTTAGAAAAGCCCAATATAAAGAATGTTCAGTCCAGCAAGGGCCCAGCCAACACACTAACCCTAATTTCCTTATCTTCTTCCTCCTTCAGACAGCAGCAGCCGCTACCAGTCCAGTTTCTTCAACTGACTTTCTTCACTCTTGCTCGCGTTCTTCTCACATTCAAGCTACAACATCGTTCTTCAACTTACAGCTATCGCCCTTACTCTCACGACGCTGGCTTCTACGGGTACTCTTGGTTCGCGAGTTTTGACGAATTTCTCCACGAATCTGAACGAACCAATACGCGAAAGAACCGCGAATCGAAGGTTAGTCGAACATGAGTCTTATGTTACATTATTTTCACAAGGTTAGTCGAACGAAGCTTAATTACAAAGTTCATTACAACACATCTCATAATATAACATATGCATCAACTAGAAAGACACAAAGTTGGTTACACGAAAGCACGATCAATCCAAAGCTTTCTCTTTACTTCTACCACGAGAAACCTGTGAACCTGAACAAATAAGGAAAGGGATGAGACATGTCTTAGTGAGCTCTACCTAACCCTCTCTACCTAACCCTAGGCTACTGGTAACCTCGGGGAAAACCTACGGTTAC
This sequence comes from Medicago sativa, assembly GCF_051527215.1. Taxonomy (NCBI): domain Eukaryota; kingdom Viridiplantae; phylum Streptophyta; class Magnoliopsida; order Fabales; family Fabaceae; genus Medicago; species Medicago sativa. The sequence goes on along the minus strand of NC_140756.1, from coordinate 26,393,117 downwards.
CACGTGTCTACGATACAACCTGACAGTTGATTATACGTGTGTGGACATGCTTGCCAAGACGGTAGTGCATGTTAGAACCATCGTAGTTTCTTCATATAAATCAAAGGTTTAGCTTACATCTTATGTGTCATGGCGATCAAGGGAACCTAAGATCACTATACCGAGATACACTAATGCATCAAGGCCGAAACTTAACATATTCATGACACGAATATAAACCGGACGATTAGGAAAAACCTATAATTGTCACCGGTAAATCTACTTAACTTTGCTCATATCTATCATCATATCATACATAGTCATATTCATTCATTAAGTTAGAGGTTAGCGTGGAACAACAACTTTATCTGAGTTCATTTTACGGAGAGCCCCGGGGTGGAGTAATCCCGAGCACAATCCATTATCTAACCGATGAAAACCTATCTAAGGTACATCGAAATCCCTAAGTGTCGTACGGGCCCCCCTTACGAAGCTTATCCCGTTTCACCTAATGGAAACCCCTTGAGATCCAACCTAATGTGGATCACAAGAGACACGACACCTACGTCTTTCTTATACTTTCTTAGTGAATAGATTAAACTAATCGCTTCACATCTTATCATACATAGGTTCCATGATCACGTTCTATTCTTGACAAGCTATGCCGAGGCTCTATGTTCCTTCCCTTGCTTAATTCTTCTCTACCCCATCATGTTTCGAGTAAAACTCTCTTAGGCCATTCTTGATAATTAAGCTAAGATTGCCATGATTTTCCTTTCATGAATCATTTGATGTTATGTGCATTGCCTAGATGTTGTTTTGGGGTTATAAAGTTATAAAACGATGAAAGAAAGGCTTCGGAATGCACCACCGACCCTAGAATGGGCCAACAGGCCAACATGCCAAAAGCATGTTGGCCATGTCAGAGACATTCGCTAATAACGACTTTTTCTGGGTAGCATCCTGTGAATCTCGCTATTAGCGAAATTATTTCGCTAATAGCGAGTTTCTTCGAGTCTGTGGTGTAAAATTTGCAATTTTTGACCCAAAACTCATCCAAATTGATCATGCAATGCACCAAAACATCCAGCAACATATAGAAACAATAATAATCATATTCCATGGCAATTTTAACAAGTAATAATCAAGAATTGGCTTTAGGGTACTAAGAACATAACTAACAAACTTGGCACAAAATCATAACTTCCACACTAAGATAACTCAAACCAAAGGAGGGTTAACTATCTAAGAACTCACCTTGCATGAACTGAAGTGAAACTCAAGTATTCTAAGCTTATACCAAAACCCTAGATAAGTAGAAATCAAATTGATGAAGCTTGCATCAAGTACTCTTTGTTGTTTTCCATCAAGAACTACTCAATCCTCACATAGATGCTTGCTTGAAGGAGATAACACTAAAGGAAGATGGATTTGAGAGAGATGGGAATCGATTTTCTAGAGAGGGAAGAGAGTAAATGTTTTCCACCAAAACCTAGAGAGAGGAAGTTTTGAAACAAATGAGTATTTTGGGACTTAAAGTCGTTAATTACTCCACATGCTTAACTACCAAAATTACCCCTAATCTTACATGCGCGCATTTATTCGTTAACAAGTATTACATCGTAACATGAAAGAGCGGGATATTACATACCTTTGATTTGGCTTGTTGGTTTTAAAAACTCAAACCAATACTGACTTCTTTAGAATAATTTGGTGATCATATTTCATATACACCCAAATAAGTTCAGCTCTTTCTTCCAATCTGGATGAAAATCCAGAACATATGTTTCTCTATACATATAAAAAAAAACATCAACATTTTAGCCAAGGAAAAAAAAAAAGGAAAATAAGCAAAAGTCAAAGTAACAGGATATGAATCCTACGAAGTTGTGGAATGAGAATCATCATCCTCTTTACTTGGTTTTGCAGTTTTTGATGAGTTTGATATCTGATCAACATGTCTGCAATAATGTAAAAAATATTAGTAGATAATCCATGATTCCATTGGACTGAAAAATGCAGAAGAATCTATTCTAAAACAACTTAATGTTCACACTTCATATTAATCTGAAAACAATCGATTAAAAAGGTCCACAGCTGCTATATGAATCACAATATCAAGGTTTCTGATGTATTCACGACTGCAATTGAGGCTGCATCAGACACATTTGATGCGATTATTCACGATATCAAGTATCGTGGTGACACAATTGTTACTGCAGCCGTGGTTTAGACTGTTGATAACTTGCACAATAAATCTTAAAACTGATAACTTGCACAATAAATCTTAAAACTCAAGTGAACTATAAACTGAGTAGATATTTGGAGGTTGGGAGTTGGCGTTTGCGAAACATTGGCAAAGATACATGCCTCAGACCAAGACGTTGACACGATGACGCTAATAATATTTTAAGAAAATGAACCACATGTGTTCGCGTTGATATCAAAGACTGACACATGTCAGATACAAAATGCTCCTTTTATTTGAAATGTCGGTGCTACATAGGTTGTGACTTACAATGATGCCTCAGATGTGCAGCTCTTGGTGACTCCAACAGCTGAAGTAGATCTTCCAAACTAGCACATAGAATGGAAGTATTATTATGACCATAGAAAAACAATGTAAGAGGCAAAGAAGATACAACAAAGAAAGTATATAAGGAATGAAAATACTACCAGAGCATTTTAAACCAGGCAAGGATATCAAAGTACTCCTCCTATTACAACCTTCAGTGTTTATTTTTGTCTCATTTGATTTCCCTCCAGAGTTTGCTGACTTAATACCTAATAACACCGGTTAAATGATTGATGTAACCGATGACGATCTTAGGTTTCCCCTAATCGTCCGGTTTAGAATCGTGCCAAGATTATGTTATGCTTAAGCCTTGATACGTAGAGCATATACTTGGCAATGCGGTTTTAGAGTTCCCCATCGACCGCCATGACACGTATAGGAAGTGAAGCCTATAACAAGTAAGATAAGCCTATGACGGGTCTAGTATGCACTGCCGTCTAGGAATCACGACCACACACGTATAATCAACCGTCAGGTTGTATTGTAGACATGTGGTGACCGTAGGTTTCCCCTAAGGTTACCTATAGCCTAGGATTTAGGGGAACTCACTGAGACATTATGTCTCATCCCAATCCTTATTTGTTTCAGATAAACAGGTTCGATGGCAAGCTAGTAGCCGAATGGATGTTTCAACATGTGATCATTCGTACCCGCAGCAGGAGATCATGGATTTCAAGGACATATTTATTATACTTTAGAAAAGATGAGTAGTATTTCTTTGTACGAACGCATGTTGTTGTAAATAATATTCATTCGAATGTTTATTGTTGTATATTTTAATGTATCCAGTACTAAATTCAACGCACGTGCTAGACTTTCTAGATACGTCCAGTATGAGTGTTACATTTATAGTTGTCTTGATCTATTCCATGCCTCGTAATTGTCTTATAGCACCTAGTGCTCTTGTTCTTAATCATAAACATGCATGGATTCATTCTTGCATAATCATGAACATAACATGCATGGGCGTACATAAGTTCATTCATTTTATGTTAGCGTTGAACAAACATTTATTATCTTGATTCATTTTTGTTTTATCTTGGTTTTTCGGGTGTCAAACATTGATTACGTTTGAACCTTTTTAACCTTTGATATCTCATTTTTTCTTGGGAAGGGAAAAATAAGAAAAACCCTTGAGAATCGAGGTCCGGGAGTTGTTTTCGCTACGGGAAGGTGTTAGGCACCCATAACGACTATAGTATCCAATAGGAACCGTCTTTATTTTCTACGCGCGCGCTTTATTTTTAAATGCTATTTTGAAAGTGTTATTTACACCTAAGGGTTTACTAAGTGAAGAATTGGAGGGAGAAGAATGTTGGAATTTTTGTTTTATTTGAATTGAAGGAATGTTGGTTCCCTGCCTACGTACCCTTTTAAGGGATCAAATCCACCGTAGTTCCCTTCCAAAAAATGTTTTTGTTTTTGTTAGTTGATTTTAAGTTTGAAAATGGAATTTTGAAGAATGAGAGAGAGGCCTCAAGGGCATAAGATTGTGAAAATGTGAGGTTGAATTAGTCATTTTGCAAAAGAAAGTCTAAGTATTATTAGAATTCATTAAGGTTTTTGTTTAAGAAAATAAAGGGAAAATACAAAGGGATTTTGATCCCAAGGTTTATTTGGAAAATGATTTGAGTGATGTTGTTCATATTTTTTTGAAAAGAGACTTTTTGTCTAAGTTTCAAGGCTCCTAAACATACATCTAAAGCATACATTCCCTAAGCATACATCTAAAGTATCCATGTGATGTGTGTGCATGTGTCGGTGCTTGTGTCGGTGTACATCATTAGAGTCCATTGTCCTTTACATATGCCCTAGTTTATATTCTATGGTCTTGCAAGAAATTTAAAAGCATAAAGAAATTTACAAAATCCCTAGATTTTTACATGCTAAGTTTTTGTAAGAAATATAATATTGCAAGAAAATTAAGCTAGAATATGAGATGAGATGAGCTTATGGAATGCATGAAACATGAAATAAAAGGGGTTAGTAGTACCAATGATATTGGAACAAAATTACACATGCATAGTGAAGCAATTACAACTTGCAAGTAAAGTAAACCAACAAACTTAACCAAAAGTGACAAAAAGGACTTGAAATTTAATATACTTCTAAAGTAAGTTCAAGACCTAAATTCTCACAACATTGGGAAATTTTAGGTGATTTATTTCAAGGAAAAAACATGAGAATCAAGGAAAATCAACATGCCAAAGATTATAAGGTTTTCAGGTTCTTTATGCACTTTATTTCACAAGAGCATTTCACATTATTTACAACACAAAATTCACAAAAAATCTAACTCATAACAGCAAGCATACACCACATTAAGAGGCAAATTTATTCCACAAAATTATATGTCTAAGGCCACAATTATGTACCAACATCCAAGCTCAAAATCACATCACAATTTCACAAGAATATTAACAAAAAGTGAGCTATAAGTAAGGAAAGGTTACACATAATCTTGAGGTGATTTTTGGCATGAAACCACATCACAAAAGATAGATTTCAAGTGCCAAAATTACTACAAGAAAAAGTTCACAAACACTTAAGAGTTTTTAACAAAATTTTAACAAGAATCAAAATATTGAATTAACAAGAACACAAAATATTTCTCATACACTTTTAATCAAGATTCAACATGCAAACAACATCAAGATTCATCAAAAGACACAAGAAAATTAATAGAAATTTATTTGGAATTTTTTTGCAAAGTTTTTGAACACATAGGGGCGCAAACAGCAAGAAACAGTGTTGAAATAGCAAGAAAATAAAGAAAAACGCAAGAAACCCAAACTAAAGCCCAGGCACAAGGGGAGGTGGATCCTGGATCTACAGGGAAGCAACAGAGGCCGTTGGATTGATCCAATTGGATCAAACCCTAGATCTAATGGCCAGGATGCAAGGAAAAGTGAACCAATACTGAACCAGACCGGTTCAACTGCTTATATAAGGGTTTGTGGACCGGTTCACTTCATTTTCAACGTTTACTTCTCTCTCTAAGCTTCAAACTTCTCTCCCTTCTCTCTAAGTTTCCGATCATCTTCTCCGGCGGGTTTGACCACTGTCGGCGAAGATTCCGGTGATGGAACCCTAATCTTCTCCGATCTCCATGGATCTAAACCCTAAACTACTCTATTTTTCATGCTGATTTCAAATATGAGCTTAGATTTTAAGAATAAACTGTGAAATGTTGTAGATCTACGTTTGATGTTTCGGTTTCTTTCTTTTTCAATCTTTTTCAATCTTTTTTGAAAGAACAAGTTCTGGAATTTGTTAACCTACTTCGTTTCACCGTTTATTTACGTTTATGAACCTTCGATGAAGATTTGGAACGAAAACGAGAAGGTCTTATGAGTTTACTTGGATTTGATTGGAGATTCGAGTGAGAAGACGAAGAGAACCTTCGCGAACCTTCTCTGAGCTTCTGGTAAGTGCTTCGTTGTTGTTCTTCTTCTTCTCTAGTTCACTTCGAATTTCAACTTCTCTTCTTCTTTCTCTCAACACTTTCCTTGTGATCGTGTTGAATTCGTCGTGATTGTTGACGAATTCTCGCTTGAATTGCAAGGAAGAACGTTCAGTGATGAAGATTCTCACAGAGAATCACTGAGAACTTTCACTAAATTCGAAAAGATTTGTTGAATTGAAAACGTTTTGGCTTCGATCTTCTGGAAATTTGTATTGATTTTGTGTATTTGATGATGTATTTGTTGATTTGCGTTTGTTTTGGTGAATCTGGAAACGGTTAGGGTTTGTTAGATGATGAAGTTCTTCATGAACTTCATCATGTTCTTGATGAAAAATGGTTTTTGATTCTGTTAGAGGAGAGAGAATGGGTGAAACGTGTTTGTGGTGATTTTGCTGAGTTGTTTGATTCTGAATGGAATGGTGATGATTGGATCCTTTTATAGCTGACATGTGTATTTGTAATCCAATGGAAAGTTGACACCTGGACTGGACTTTGAGGAATTCGGCCTTGCTGAGTTCTTAAACCTGAGGACCTTTGTGCAATTTTTGAGACTTTGGGACCAATCTGCAATTTGCAAAAAAGGACTATTCTGCAATTAACAAAAAAGGACTAGACTGCAATTTTTTTTTAAAGACTAAAGGACTAAAATTTAAATTGAAAAAAAAGATTTTATGGACTGAGAAAAAAAAAAGAAAAAAGACTAAAAATGCAAACTTTAAAGATTTTAAGGACTGAAATGAAAAAAGGACTAAAGTGCAAATTGTAAAGACTTTAGGGACTAAAATGCAATTAAAAATAAAATTGGGTAAAAAATGTAATTTGAAAACAACGTAAAGTGAAACCAATAAAAAAACACCAAAAGGACTAAAATGAACCAACTACACAAATGAGGTACTTCAAAGTAACCTCTCTCTGTCAAAATTTCATGTGAAATGACCAAAATGCCCCTAGGTACTCAAAGAACAATTTTCAAAGATTAAAAGGAATTTTAACACAGGAAATGACTAAAATGCCCCTAGGGGCTAAACTGACTCAAAATGACTCAAATGTAATTTTTGAAATGGATTTTAACATGGAATTAAAACAAGGACTTATACAGACCAATTGAAAAGACTCAAACAATTTTCAAGGACTAGAATGAATTTGAATGCAGGAAATGACTAAAATACCCTTTTTCATGAATTTTGCAAACAATATTGAAATAAAATGCAAAGAAGTATGCAATTGATCAGAGACAAATTCAAATGTCTTGAAATGAAAAAAAATGTTTTTGGATGACTTGAAATGCAAGAAAACATAGACAAATACACTGTTGAAAAGATTTTTAAAGCTAAATTGGGAGAGAAAGCAGAGTAAAATGTCAGTGTAAACAATAGCAAATTGTCAATTCTTCAAGAGTAATAGACATATATCAAAGATGAAAGAATATTTTGAACAAGTATTTTTAGGTCCAAAATTAGGGTATAACAGCTACCCCTATTTAAGTTTCTTTGTCCGAAGAGTCAAGAGACGTAGTCTTTGATTTGACGGGACGAAGATACTTAAATATTTACATTTGCACTGTTTTTGGACATAAAAATACGCTCTCACATTTTCAAAAACATGAATGTCATGCAACATTTTGATTATGAATGCAGGACAAACAACTGGAGTCTACAGAGCATGTCACATCACTGGGGATCTAGGTAGACATTGACAGGGTAGACAGACCAGGGGATAAAAGATAGGTACAAGTTGTTCTTTGGATCAAACTTGCCACTTGACCAAGAAATACAAACAAGAGATGGGTACAAGCTGTTCTTTGGATCGAACCTGCTACTTGACCGGGGATAGAAATATGAGACAGGTACAAGCTGTTCTTTGGATCGAACTTGCTACTTGACCGGAGACATAGATATATAGGCAGGCACAAGTTGTTCTTTGGATCGAACTTGCCGCTTGATTGAAAACACAAACAGATAGGCAGGTACAAACTGTTCTTTGGATCGAACTTGCCGTTTGACCTGGAGACATAGACAAAAGGCAGATACAAGCTGTTCTTTGGATCGAACTTGATGCTTGATCAATATCACAACATGTAAGTAGGTGCAAACTGTTCTTTGGATCGAACTTGCTGTTTGACCGATAACAAAACATAAGCCGGGTACAAACTGTTCTTTGGATCGAACTTGTCGTTTGTCCGGGAATATAGGCATATAAGCAGGTACAAGCTGTTCTTTGGATCGAACTAGCCACTTGACCCATAACAAGACATATAGCAAGATACATTGGAGGTTTGATTTGACAAGATACAAATTGAGGGTAGATTGACACTGACTTGATTTGAAAATAGGCATGACCATTATTGTTGGCCCAAGAGCAAATTGAGAGTGAATTAACATGGATTTGAATTGAATTGAAAGTTGATATTGAAAGAGACATTGAAAGTTTAAAATAATCAGAGATACAAACATAGACATAGACATGGGATTGAATTGAGAGTTTAACAGAGACGTAGACATTGAATTGGAGAGTTGAAATTGAGTTGAATTGGAAACTGAAATTGAATTGAATTGAAAGTTGAGATTGAACTGAATTGAAAGTGGAGATTGAGTTGAATTAAAAGTTGAGATTGGAAATGAAACATGTATGTATGGTATAACAAGATCATTAGATGTATGAGCACATAAAATGCATGATTATGCATGTATGAATGCTTGAAATGCATGATTGGTTTGTAGTTTGACAGAGAAATTTCACAGAGACAGACGAAACATTGGAAGATTGGGCACGTAGTGGCTCGTGCTATAACATGTACACATGGAAATCCTTTTTGCAGAGACCGTCGTTGAGGGACGTATCGAAACCATGGCTGAGGGCAATATATCATATCACATACAAAGCTTGTAGAAGAAGGAACCTTGGAAGATTCTTTTGATACAGGTTTCCATTGCTAGGCGTGTCAGTGCTGGATAAATATTGGGTATCTGCATCTGTGGTCAATGCTTTTCATATTATTTCATTTTTCCCTTTCTTTTATTTTTCAATCCCATTTTTGCCTGAACCGCCCTTTCTGGTTTTCGATTCACCGGGAATAAATTCTTTTCATTGCCCCATTTTTGCCTGAATTGCCTTCATAGGTTGTCAATCAGCGGGGTGCTCATTTTTGCCTAAGCCGCCCTTTCGGGTTTTCAACTTAGCGAGCTTTTCATTTTCATTCTCATTTTCATCATTTTTTTTTTACTTTCATTCTGTTTTTTTTCATTCTTGCCATTGACCACGGATCATCTTGGGGAACAATTTGCTTGTAACATGTATTGAAATAGACATTGACGCTCATTTATGCATGTTTCACTGGAATGTACCCTATTGCTCAGGTTTGCTTTCAAAATAAATGGAAAAGATTTTCAATTTTGAAAAATGTTAGTTTCAGACATTGACATTATCAAATAGAAAGAAAATATTTTGTATATAGCATTGAAAGTAGAAAGAAAATAGAATTTCAAACAAAAGCACAGGCTCAAATTGATGTAGAAGAGTGAGAGTTAGCCAAAGGCATAACTCCACGGATTTACAAAGCTTGGAAAATGGTAATTTCATTGGTTGGTGGTACATTGAACACGATGACCGCTATATTTCATAGAAATTTTGAATTCACAAGTACAGAAGCTTCTGATGAAGACGATCATTGACAGCTACAGATGCCCCAAGGGGGTGATGGTGATTTGCCAGATATAGTTACTTGTCTTTTATTATCAATCTCATTTTTGCATGAACCACCCTTTCGGTTTTTCGGCTCATCGAGACGCTCATTTTTGCCTGAGTTGCGTACAATCTCAGCGAGCTTCTTCATATTCATTTTTTTTGTCCCTAACTTTTGCCTGGATCGCCCTTTCGGGTTTTCGACCTACCACGTTGTTCTTTTCTTTTTAGACAAAGTATTTCTTGACTATATCGGCATTTACAGGATTTGGAAGCTCAACACCATCCATGTGTGTAAGAATCAAAGCACCACCACAGAAAGCCTTCTTAACAACATAAGGACCTTCGTAGTTAGGTGTCCACTTGCCCCTTGGGTCGGGTTGCTGGCTTATCCTTCTTTTCAATACAAGTTCGCCTTCCATGAATTCTCGAGCTTGGACTTTCTTGTCAAAAGCATTCTTCATTCGTATCTGATACAACTGTCCATGAGTCATATCATCCATGCATTTCTCTTCAATCAAATTCAACTGATCATACCGACTTTGACACCATTCAGCCTCAGTCAATTTTGCTTCCATGATCACTCGAAGAGATGGAATTTCCACTTCCAGAGGGAGAACTGCTTCCATGCCGTATACAAGAGAGAAAGGAGTTGCCCCGGTTGAACTGCGCACTGTAGTACGGTAACCATGCAGGGCAAAAGGCAGCATCTCATGCCAGTCTTTGTAAGTAGTGACCATCTTCTGAACAATCTTCTTTATGTTCTTGTTAGAAGCCTCAACTGCACCATTCATCTGAGGTCTATAAGGAGAAGAGTTGTGATGTTCGATTTTGAATTCTTCACATAAAGCTTGCATCATGTTATTGTTCAGATTGGAACCATTGTCGGTGATGATCTTGTTGGGGACACCATATCGACAGATGATGTTATTCTTGATAAACTTGACAACCACTTGCTTGGTCACATTTGCATAGGAAGCAGCTTCAACCCACTTGGTGAAATAGTCAATTGCCACTAGAAGGAAACGATGCCCATTAGGGGCCTTTGGTTCGATTCTTCCGATCATGTCAATGCCCCTCATAGAGAAAGGCCATGGGGAAGAGATAACATTGAGAGCATGTGGAGGCACATGAATCTTGTCAGCATAGATTTGACATTTGTGGCATCTCTTAGCATGCCTGTAACAGTCACGCTCCATAGTCATCCAGTAATAACCGGCTCTTAACAGTTTTCTTGACATAGTATGACCTGAAGCATGGGTCCCAAAAGTACCGTCATGTACATCGTGCATCAATTTCTCAGCTTCTTGTTCATCAACACATCTTAACAAGACCATGTTATAGTTCCTCTTGTATAGGATTTCTCCGTCCAGAAGGAATCTACTAGCCCATCTCCTCAGGGTCTTTTTATCCCTATTGGAGGTACTAGGTGGATATTCACGATTCTGCAAGAATTGTTTGATGTTGTAATACCAAGGCTTTCTATCATTCACATCTTCATCAGCCTGATCTGGCATATTTTCAATAGTAAACACATGAGCGGGTCTGTCAAGACGCTGCACCTTGATTACGGGCACGTCATTCCAGTGATTCACACGAAACATGGAAGACAAAGTAGCAAGAGCATCAGCCATCTGATTTTCATCCCGAGGGATATGGTGCAGCTCAACTTTGGTAAAGTATGTCAACAGACGTCTTGCATAGTCATGGTAAGGGATCAGCGTCTCATAATGAGTCTCCCATTCACCTTTTATCTGATTAATGACAAGTGTCGAATCTCCATAGATGTCAAGGTGCTTAATTCTTAGGTCAATGGCTTCCTCAATGCCCAAGATGCATGCTTCATATTCAGCTATGTTGTTTGTGCATTCAAAAGTTATTCGAGCGGTAAAAGGAATGTGATGCCCTTGCGGGGTTACAATAATAGCCCCAATTCCTTTACCATAAGCATTGACAGCACCATCAAAGACTAATCCCCACTTGCTATTGGGATCTGGCCCTTCATTGATCAGTGGTTCTTCACAGTCTTTTGCTTTCAGATACATGATCTCTTCATCAGGGAATTCAAACTTGATCGACTGGTGATCATCAAGAGGTTGACAAGCAAGATGCTCAGCAAGGATACTTCCTTTGATTGCTTTCTGAGCTTTGTACACAATATCATATTCAGACAACAACATCTGCCAACGTGCAATCTTTCCAGTTACAGCAGGCTTTTCAAAGATGTACTTGATTGGATCCATCCGGGATATCAACCAAGTTGTATGATTCACCATATAATGACGCAGGCGTTTGGCAGCCCAAGCTAAAGCACAACAAGTCTTTTCAAGCATTGTATACCGAGTCTCACAATCGGTGAATTTCTTGCTCAGATAGTAGATAGCATGTTCTTTCTTTCCAGTCTCGTCTTGTTGACCGAGGACACAGCCCACGGACTCATCTAACACTGACAGATACATAATCAAAGGCCTTCCTTCCACTGGCGTGACAAGGATATGTGGTTCCAACAAGTATTCTTTAATGCTATCAAAAGCTTCTTGGCATTCATCATTCCATACAATAGGCTGATTCTTTCTGAGCAATTTGAAAATTGGTCCACAGGTAGTAGTCATGTGAGATATAAATCCTGATATGTAATTCAGGCGTCCGAGGAAACCTCTGACTTGCTTTTCAGTTTGAGGGGCCGACATCTCTCTAATGGCTCGGACTTTGTCAGGATCAACTTCAATGCCTCTTTGACTGACAATGAAGCCTGGCAACTTTCCAGATCTTACACCAAACGTACATTTGTTGGGATTCAACCGCAACTTGTACTTTCTCAATCTTTCAAACATCTTTTTAAAATACACAACATGCTTCTCTTCATCACTTGATTTTACAATCATATCATCAACATATACTTCAATTTCCTTGTGAATCATATCATGGAACAAAGTTGTCATACCCCTTTGATAGGTAGCACCAGCATTTATCAAGCCAAAAGGCATCACTTTATAACAAAACGTTCCCCATGGAGTGATGAAGGACGTCTTTTCCCTATCTTCAGGTGACATACGTATCTGGTTATAGCCAGAGAAACCATCCATAAAGGAGAACACTTTGGATTGAGCAGTACTGTCAACAAGCACATCAATATGAGGCAATGGAAAGTTGTCTTTTGGACTGACTTTATTCAAATCCCTGTAATCAACACACATTCGAACTTTCCCATCTTTCTTTGGTACTGGCACAATATTGGCAATCCACTCAGGATACTCAGCTGTCATGAGGAAACCCGCATCAATTTGCTTTTGTACCTCAGCTTTAATCTTAAGAGCCATGTTTGGGCGAGACCTTCTCAATTTCTGTTTGACGGGATGGCATTCAGGTCTTGTCGGTATCCGATGTTCCACAATCTTGGGATCTAGACCCGGCATATCTTCATAGGACCATGCAAAGACATCTGGATAATCATGGATAAGCTGAGTAATCTTCTTTTTTACCTCTGGCTCAAGTGCGGCACCAATTTTGATCTCTCGCATGTTTTCTTCAGTACCCAGGTTGACAAGCTCAATCTCTTCCTGGTGAGGCTGAATGGCTCTTCTTTCTTGTTCAAGTAGTCGAGTGATCTCATACGATATTTCTTCATTATCCTCCTCATCTTCAGCTTCATATACAGGGAATTCAAAATTTAGAGGAACCATAGGGTCACTGTGTTCAACGGGTTTATTATGGTTCAATCTGCATAATATGATTGGGATGATTTTAGAAAAAATGTTTTTCATGCAGATTTTTGAAATTAATAAGAAAATAAAGACGTTTTGGTTTTTTCTGGCATTACCATTATTTCCAAGAAAAAGGCACTAAAAAGTAAAAAAAACAAAAGTCGTGGAAAAAACGACAATTTTTATTGATAACGGCAATGCCGAAACAAACATGCCCTTACAAAGACATCACTTTCGCCTTAGGCAGAGCGAAAGGATTGTTATTTTGAAAACAAAGAAAACATGAGCAACAAGACACATTACATGGAAGCATGCATGACTAAAGGAACATCAACGGCTTCCCAATTTCTCACAGTGCCTCCTGGTATAACAAATGTAGGCACATAACTACTTTCAGCAGTATCTTCAGCAGTAGCATTGATAAACCCAGCACTGTAGAAAGTTCCTGTTGAAACGCCTGAGGTTGGGGAGAAGCCAAGGCCCTCTTTGCGCTTATTCTCCAAAATCTGTATCACTTTGCCCCAGCAAGCAGCTTGCCCTTCTTGAACAACCTTCTGGGCGTCTTTCAATGAGGCCATAGTAGCACTAGCTCTTCGAGGCTCCGCACCTTCAACAGTCAATCCTTGAAATGACGTCCCTTCAGCGGACCCTGCTTCAACACAAGAGAAAGATGACACTTGGCTAACCAGATATGCTTCTTCACCATGCACAATGACAAGCTTACCATTCCTTACAAACTTGAGCTTTTGATGCAGAGTGGAAGTTACCGCCCCAGCATCATGAATCCATGGCCTTCCAAGGAGGCAGCTATAAGAAGCATTAATGTCCATAACTTAGAAAGTGATTTGGAACGTCTCAGGACCAATGGTAATTGGCATATCTACCTCTCCAAGAACATCTTTGTGAGATCCGTCAAAAGCCTTAACCAAGTAACTACTTCCCCTTAGAGAAATTTCATGATGACTCAACTGTCTCAGTGTAGACTCAGGCATTACATTTAAGGATGATCCAGTGTCCACCAGCACATTGGATATCATGTCAGACTTACAGTGCACTGAGATATGCAAGGCTAAGTTGTGGTGTTTCCCTCCTTCGGGGAGTTCATCATCACCAAACCCCAAGTTATTGCAAGCAGTAATGTTACCAACTATTCCATCGAACTGATCCACAGAGACTTCATGATCAACATAGGCCTGTTCCAGTACTTTCATCAACACTTTCCGATGAGCTTCTGAACTCAGGAGCAAAGACAAGATGGATATTTTTGATGGAGTTTGCAACAGTTGGTCTACAATCTTATAATCGCTCTTTTTGATGAGCCTCAAAATCTCGTCCAGATTGGACTCTTCAATAGACTGGCCCGATGGGCTGGCATTCTTGTCAACAGAGGGAGCAACTGGTGGAGTTACTGCGGCAACAGGTGTAACAACTTTCTTTTGGAACAAGGATGGACGGACTCTTCCACTTCTCAGGGTTGTAGTTTCTTCAGCAATGTTACTAACCGCAGCTGGGGATACCAGAGACACTTCTACCCCGTTCTCAATCATAGTTGCATCATACTTGTAAGGAATTGCCTTAGTGGAGGCATAAGATACCGGGCCAGGTAGCCTGATCACTAAGGGCTCGACTTTCTTTGTCTGAGATACACTTTCAGCAGGAGAATCATGAAACACTGGCACAATCACACAAACATCGCTGGCAACCAGATGCTTATCATCCATTAGGCTCTGTATATCCCCTTGCACCACATAACAGCCCATAGGATTCTGAAGACACTCTGAACAAGAAGCATGATCATGGTTAAACAAGGAAGCTTGGCAGAGCTTGACATGTAACGGCACCAAAGGAGTAACAACATTATGGACATCTAAAATGGGAGCCTCTCGAGGAACACGAGCTTCTTTGAAAGCCTCGATCATGTTAACAGCAGCATGGTTTGGAAGTGGATTGTCAAGAACATGAGGAACACTATTTTCAAAAGTCAACCGTCCTTTGTCTATCAGATCCTTCACAGCATACTTCAGAGCATAACAACCTTCAACATCATGGCCTTGTGCGCCCTGATGGAATTCACATGTGAGATCCTGTCGGAACCTGGGAGGCAATGGCGTAGGCGGAGGCTTGCCTGGCCTAGTGACACAATGTCCTTTAGCAAGTAGGGTTGGGAGCAGATCAGCATACCGCATTGGTATTGGTGGAAAATAAGTCCTGGGCCGAGGACCTTGTTGTTGTTGCTGTGAAGCAGGAGGCTGCTGCTGTACCTGCTGAGCAACGGCATTAACGGGTGCTGGTGGTTGACCCGGTGGCAGAGGATATTGCTGGTAGAATGGTGGGAAGAAGGGATGTTGAGAGTACTACATATATTGGTAGGGCAGAGGAAACTGAGCAGCAGCTGTAGACTGGTTACCGGATACCATCCCTACTTTGGATTCTTTCTTCTTATGGTGGCCATTACCATACTTCTTTGGCGCGCTAGTTGAGGACTCACCCTTTTCAAGAATAATGATGCCTTCTCTGACAGCCTCCTCTAGACGAGTTCCCATAGTAACCATGTCAGAGAAATTATTTGGTGCAGAGACTATCATTCTTTCAACATATTCCTTCTTCATATTTTTCAGGAATGTCTATGTCAGTTCTTCCTCATCAAGCCAAGGAGAAACACGGGCAGCTGCCCCTCTCCATCTCTGAGCATATTCACGGAAAGTTTCATCTGTCTTCTGAGACAAAGACTTAAGAGAGTCCCTATTCGGCTTCAAGCGGGTGTTGAACTCATAATGGCTTTCAAAAGCAGCAGCAAGTTCTTCAAAAGTGTGGATATTGTCTTTGCTCAAGCCAGTGTAACAGTCTGCCGCATCTTCTGTCAAGCTATCCTGGAAGCAGTGGATCATCAGTGCATCATTATCTGCGTAGTTGGCCATTTTTCGGACGTACCGAATGACATGGCTATGTGGACAAGTGGATCCATTGTATTTGTCAAAATCCGGTACTTTGAACTTCTTAGGAATCTCAAATCGGGATACCAGGCATAGATCACGAGCCTTAGCAGAAACACCCTTTCCATGGATAGCCTTGACCTCACGGAGCTCTCCAGCGAGCTCTCTCAACTGTTCTCTCATAGCCTCCATTACAGGGTCCTGTCCACGTGGAGTATCAACATCAATCACCTGAGGCACAGTGTGTACAACAAAATCGGTAACAACAGTAGTCACTTGAGGCATAGAAGTGGTTGTAGGAGCAAAGGTTGTTGCGGGAATAGGTCCTTGATTGGCAACACCAGAGATACCGGCTGCAGTGTTAGGAGCATAGAAAGCTGAGAGTCCATAAGGACGCCCATTGGGCATGACAAAACGAGCATCAGAAGCCACAGTGGATAGTGGGATAGATGGAATCCCTTCAGTAGAAGCTGGAATAGAGGTGGCTGGCTGTTTCTGGGCAGCCAACAAGGTAGACATAGTGTCATGAGCCTTAGCCAAGTCTTCTTTCATAGCAGCCAATTCGGCGCGGAGCTGAGCATTTTCTTCTTCAAAGTTAGCCATGTTTCGTCTCTTGTACAATCTTGTTTGATGAATTCTAGCTGGTTGGTAGACTTTGCGAGCACGAGCCACCTTTCAGACTGCGGCGGAAAATCCAGGAGGCAATGAGCACGAGGGAAGTTTTTTGTGACCAATGAATGCATATGATGCATGAAATGTGTAAATGCATATGCAAAAAAGACTCTTTTTTGTGTTATCGAAGGGTTTTAGACAAATTAGAGATTTTGTAAACATTACTAAACAACTGAAACATCAAAACCAGACGAAACACTCAAACATCACAAGGTTTTACAAGATAATTCCCTTTGAAATGCTAAGCCAAGGGATAGACTTTGAAATGTAAACAACATAAACAACAACTTGAAACACCGACAAGAAAATGGGAACCCTCAAGCATAGGAAGTAGAAGGATCATCCTCAGGCTCAGACTCAGACTCATAGCTGCAGTATCGTGCATAGAAGTTACGGGCGCCCCTAGCCCTCTTGGAATCCCTCATAAGCAACCTATCTTTCTCTTCAATTTCCTTCCTAGCCTTAGCTAACTCCTTCTTCAATGTCAAGACCTCATGAGTCTTCTGCTCATCTTTTCCATCCAAAGTCATGATCAAATTCTCAGCTTCATAGTATCTTTCATCGGAAAACCAAATTGTCGCAAGGCGAGCTCCGGGTTATAGTTGATTCCACCCCGGGTACCAGGAAGAGGTACATTAAGAAACTTTCCACCACCGAAGATAATTTCTTTGACCTTAGCAGCGGGAGTGAGCCAAACCACTTCATTAGGGGTGAGAGCCATAATCCGCTGTGAAATAGACCAATTCTCCGGATTATCATGGAAAGACTTCGGAAGGTGCGAAATAAACCACCTATAGAGGAGAGGTACACAGCAAAGAATGTATCCACGACCCTTGCCAGATCGATCGTGAATAGCATGGTATGTGTCAGCCAACAAGGTAGGAACCGAATTCTTGGAGCGGAAGATCATAATAGCATTCATGTCCACGAAGTTGTCAACATTTGGAAAGAGAATAAGCCCATAGATGAGTAATGCAAGAATAGCCTCAAGAGTGTCTTGACAAGTGGTTTTGAGATTGGCTTTCTCAAGTAGATACTTCGAAGCGAACCCTCGGATGTGAGCCTTAGTGACAAGATTCTTGGAGACATCGGTGGTCTTGAGATAAAGATCACGGGCAATAACCAAAGGAGTAGGAGGGTTCTCAAGTCCCGCAAAAGGTGTTCCTTTAGCTATAGGTAAACCTGTCAAGGAGGAATAAGCCTCTAGGGTAGGCATCAACTGAAAGTCAGGAAAAGTGAAGCACCGATACTCCCGATCATAGAATTGCACTAGAGTGTGCACAAGCTTCTCATCCACATTAGTCCGGAGAATGGTAAGTAAGTCCCTATAACGGTGTCGGAAACCAACCGGATCCTTGACCTTGAGTGCCAAATCCCTCAAACTAGCCAAATCAACCTCCATGAACTTGTATGACTTAGTCTTTCCCATTCCTACAATGTTTACAAATTCAATTTATCTAAGCCCTTCGATAAATGCATGGAAAAAGTTTATGCATGTATGCATGGTCACATTCAAGTACGGAGAAGACATGGTGGGTTGAGATTCAAAGTCAAGGAGTCAAGGGTGGACACGGTGTCTGGTGAAACTAGGGCTTTGGGAAATAGTAACCGGGTTCAACAAAAGTTCCCAAGTTGCAACCTCTCTCACGTATATCATGGTGCCACGAGACGAACACTCGCTCCATTATTATCCGTAAGAAGGTCTAACTTGAGTGTAGTATCGCGTGACGACCAAAACTCGAGACAACACCCGGTTTAGCCTCCGCACTACATCCTAGAAAATGGCCATGGATGGGTTTGGTTATCTACGGTTCATAGCGTCATAGAACAATTAGAAGTGAAGTGCCTAAACGCGACAACACGCACCGACAACATCACCCCCAAAATGCCTCAGCTATGTGGGATTGATCGCATAATCCAATACACGAGGCAACCCCCGGAATGAATTGTCGATTATATCCCCCCTAAATCCTATGTTCACTCAGCCCGGGTGTAGGACTTTTGATATTCTCACCCCACACGTTTACAAGAATTTTAAACATTTATTCACATAAGAAAGCAAGTAAAAGAAACAAGTAAAAAGAGCGCGAGCGTGGAAATAAAGACTAGGCGTAACTCTCGAATCTCCCTAGTGAAGTCGCCAGCTGTTTTATCTTGGTTTTTCGGGTGTCAAACATTGATTACGTTTGAACCTTTTTAACCTTTGATATCTCATTTTTTCTTGGGAAGGGAAAAATAAGAAAAACCCTTGAGAATCGAGGTCCGGGAATTGTTTTCGCTACGGGGAGGTGTTAGGCACCCATAACGACTATAGTATCCTATAGGAACCGTCTTTATTTTCTACGCGCGCGCTTTATTTTTAAATGCTATTTTGAAAGTGTTTTTTACACCTAAGGGTTTACTAAGTGAAGAATTGGAGGGAGAAGAAAGTTGGAATTTTTGTTTTATTTGAATTGAAGGAATGTTGGTTCCCTGCCTACGTACCCTTTTAAGGGATCAAATCCACCGTAGTTCTCTTCCAAAAAATGTTTTTGTTTTTGTTAGTTGATTTTAAGTTTGAAAATGGAATTTTGAAGAATGAGAGAGAGGCCTCAAGGGCATAAGATTGTGAAAATGTGAGGTTGAATTAGTCATTTTGCAAAAGAAAGTCTAAGTATTATTAGAATTCATTAATGTTTTTGTTTAAGAAAATAAAGGGAAAATACAAAGGGATTTTGATCCCAAGGTTTATTTGGAAAATGATTTGAGTGATGTTGTTCATATTTTTTTGAAAAGAGACTTTTTGTCTAAGTTTCAAGGCTCCTAAACATACATCTAAAGCATACATTCCCTAAGCATACATCTAAAGTATCCATGTGATGTGTGTGCATGTGTCGGTGCTTGTGTCGGTGTACATCATTAGAGTCCATTGTCCTTTACATATGCCCTAGTTTACATTCTATGGTCTTGCAAGAAATTTAAAAGCATAAAGAAATTTACAAAATCCCTAGATATTTACATGCTAAGTTTTTGTAAGAAATATAATATTGCAAGAAAATTAAGCTAGAATATGAGATGAGATGAGCTATGGAATGCATGAAACATAAAATAAAAGGGGTTAGTAGTACCAATGATATAGGAACAAAATTACACATGCATAGTGAAGCAATTACAACTTGCAAGTAAAGTAAACCAACAAACTTAACCAAAAGTGACAAAAAGGACTTGAAATTTAATATACTTCTAAAGCAAGTTCAAGACCTAAATTCTCACAACATTGGGAAATTTTAGGTGATTTATTTCAAGGAAAGAAACATGAGAATCAAGGAAAATCAACATGCCAAAGATTATAAGGTTTTCAAGTTCTTTATGCACTTTATTTCACAAGAGCATTTCACATTATTTACAACACAAAATTCACAAAAAATCTAACTCAAAACAGCAAGCATACACCACATTAAGAGGCAAATTTATTCCACAAAATTATATGTCTAAGGCCACAATTATGTACCAACATCCAAGCTCAAAATCACATCACAATTTCACAAGAATATTAACAAAAAGTGAGCTATAAGTAAGGAAAGGTTACACATAATCTCGAGGTGAATTTTGGCATGAAACCACATCACAGAAGATAGATTTCAAGTGCCAAAATTACTACAAGAAAAAGTTCACAAACACTTAAGAGTTTTTAACAAAATTTTAACAAGAATCAAAATATTGAATTAACAAGAACACAAAATATTTCTCATACACTTTTAATCAAGATTCAACATGCAAACAGCATCAAGATTCATCAAAAGACACAAGAAAATTAATAGAAATTTATTTGGAATTTTTTTGCAAAGTTTTTGAACACATAGGGGTGCAAACAGCAAGAAACAGTGTTGAAATAGCAAGAAAATAAAGAAAAACGCAAGAAACCCAAACTAAAGCCCATGCCCAAGGGGAGGTGGATCCTGGATCTACAGGGAAGCAACAGAGGCCGTTGGATTGATCCAATTGGATGAAACCCTAGATCTAATGGCCAGGATGCAAGGACAAGTGAACCAATACTGAACCAGACCGGTTCAACTGCTTATATAAGGGTTTGTGGACCGATTCACTTCATTTTCAACGTTTACTTCTCTCTCTAAGCTTCAAACTTCTCTCCCTTCTCTCTAAGTTTCCGATCATCTTCTCTGGCAGGTTTGACCACCGCCGGTGAAGATTTTGGTGACGGAACCCTAATCTTCTCCGATCTCCATGGATCTAAACCCTAAACTACTCTATTTTTCATGCTGATTTCAAATATGAGCTTAGATTTTAAGAATAAACTGTGAAATGTTGTAGATCTACGTTTGATGTTTCGGTTTCTTTCTTTTTCAATCTTTTTCAATCTTTTTCGAAAGAACAAGTTCTGGAATTTGTTAACCTACTTCGTTTCACCGTTTATTTACGTTTATGAACCTTCGATGAAGATTTGGAACAAAAACGAGAAGGTCTTATGAGTTTACCTGGATTTGATTGGAGATTCGAGTGAGAAGACGAAGAGAACCTTCCCGAACCTTCTCTGAGCTTCTGGTAAGTGCTTCGTTGTTGTTCTTCTTCTTCTCTGGTTCACTTTGAATTTCAACTTCTCTTCTTCTTTCTCTCAACACTTTCCTTGTGATCGTGTTGAATTCGTCGTGATTGTTGACGAATTCACGCTTGAATTGCAAGGAAGAACGTTCAGTGATGAAGATTCTCACAGAGAATCACTGAGAACTTTCACTAAATTCGAAAAGATTTGTTGAATTGAAAACGTTTTGGCTTCGATCTTCTGGAAATTTGTATTGATTTTGTGTAGTTGATGATGTATTTGTTGATTTGCGTTTGTTTTGGTGAATCTGGAAACAGTTAGGGTTTGTTAGATGATGAAGTTCTTCATGAACTTCATCATGTTCTTGATGAAAAATGGTTTTTGATTCTGTTACAGGAGAGAGAATGGGTGAAACGTGTTTGTGGTGATTTTGCTAAGTTGTTTGATTCTGAATGGAATGGTGATGATTCGATCATTTTATAGCTGACATGTTTATTTGTAATCCAATGGAAAGTTGACACCTGGACTGGACTTTGAGGAATTCGGCCTTGCTGAGTTCTTAAACCTGAGGACCTTTGTGCAATTTTTGAGACTTTGGGACCAATCTGCAATTTGCAAAAAAGGACTATTCTGCAATTAACAAAAAAGGACTAGACTGCAATTTTTTTTAAAGACTAAAGGACTAAAATTTAAATTGAAAAAATAGATTTTATGGACTGAGAAAAAAAAGAGAAAAAAAAAAGAAAAAAGACTAAAAATGCAAACTTTAAAGATTTTAAGGACTGAAATGTTAAAAGGACTAAAGTGCAAATTGTAAAGACTTTAGGGACTAAAATGCAGTTAAAAATAAAATTGGGTAAAAAATGTAATTTGAAAACAACGTAAAGTGAAACCAATAAAAAAACACCAAAAGGACTAAAATGAACCAACTACACAAATGAGGTACTTCAAAGTAACCTCTCTCTGTCAAAATTTCATGTGAAATGACCAAAATGCCCCTAGGGACTAAAATGACTCAAATGCAATTTTAAAATGGTTTTTTAACAAGGAATTAAAGCAAGAGTTTATACAAGCTAAATGAAAAGACTCAGAGACAATTTTCAAAGATTAAAAGGAATTTTAACACAGGAAATGACTAAAATGCCCCTAGGGGCTAAACTGACTCAAAATGACTCAAATGTAATTTTTTTAAATGGATTTTAACATGGAATTAAAACAAGGACTTATACAGACCAATTGAAAAGACTCAAACAATTTTCAAGGACTAGAATGAATTTGAATGCAGGAAATGACTAAAATACCCTTTTTCATGAATTTTGCAAACAATATTGAAATAAAATGCAGAGAAGTATGCAATTGATCAGAGAAAAATTCAAATGTCTTGAAATGCAAAAAAATGTTTTTGGATGACTTGAAATGCAAGAAAACATAGACAAATACACTGTTGAAAAGATTTTTAAAGCTAAATTGGGAGAGAAAGCAGAGTAAAATGTCAGTGTAAACAATAGCAAATTGGCAATTCTTCAAGAGTAATAGACATATATCAAAGATGAAAGAATATTTTGAACAAGTATTTTTAGGTCCAAAATTAGGGTATAACAATTTTACGGAGAGCCCCGGGTGGAGTAACCCCGAGAACAATCCCATCATGACCGATGTACGTACATCGAACTCCCTCGGTGTCGTGCGGGTCTCTTGCGGCTTGAACCGTTCCCCTTGAGCCGAGAACCTCCCGTATCCCCCTGACGTGGATAACAAGAGACACGAGCACCGACATGCGGTTATAAAGTTAGTCTTGTTACGGTGACATGCGGGTCCCTTACGGCTTGAATAGTTCTCATTATGAGAACCCCTTGTATCCCCCTGGTGTGGATAGCAAGAGACATGCCACCTACATAATACTTGTCATGGTCTTGTCGTTCATGTAGGATTAACCTATTCATGCTTACATGTTTACCTCGGAACCTTGATCGACCCGATTAATGGTATAGTCATACTTGTTCATGCTTGTACATTCTTAATCATGGTGGAGTGATTAACTAATCAAACCACAACTTAACATGCTTGCTATATCTTACTTGATCATGTGTGAAGATAACATGCTCTGCGTCTTATTATCTAGGGATTCTTGCTAACATGCTAGTTCTCAACCAACTATGTCGAGGCTCTAGTTCTTTCCCTTGCTTAATGATTAACTAGCTACCCGATTCATGACTTGTTTCTCTCGTAAGCCATGCCTTACTAACATGCATAATACTTGCCTCTTTATCATAAAAATCTTGCTTTCAATAATTATCATTTAAGACCTTGGTTTGAGGGGTTTATTTTTATAAAAGACTGCACAAGAGAACCCAGAATGAAAATATCGAATCTACCTAAAACGAGCAAGCAGCACCAGATGGCACTACTTGCTCGCCTAGGCGAGTACACTTGCTCGCCGTGGCGAGTGGTTGCTTGCTTGCCTAGGCATCTCCAAGTGTTATATGACCCTTAGGATCATTAGAAACCTGTAAAACATGAACTCAGCAAGTATTCACAAGTCAAGCAAGCATGGCATACAAATGGGGTAACTAAACATATACTTGAAACCCTAGAATTATCATGTTGTTCATATTAATCTAACATGGCATAAACATAATCCCAAAGGGTGGTAAAACTATCTATGGAACTCACCTAAACATGTTCTTGTGATAGCTCCAAGCTTCAAACTCAAGCAAGCCAAAACCCTAGCTTTTATCCACTTGCTTCTTTGGTTCAAACCTTACCAATCTTGTTGTTTTCTTGCAAACCCTAGCATCATGATATATGCTAGCTCATCTCTAATCCATTCCAAAGCTTCTTTCACCAAAACCCTAATTTCATGATTTTTCCCTTGTGAAGATAGAGTTGGAAAACAAGCTCAAATAGAGCTTCTACTTGTTCCTTGTTCTTGAGAGTACCATAATTCAAGCTCAAACTTCTTGCTCAATCCAATCCCTAGGTTTTGAATGACTTCTAGAGAGGAGAAGAGTTGGAATCAAGAATCAATCTAAGCTACCAATCTCTTGAAGGGTGATGGAGGAACCAATTCTTGATCTTGAATCTTAAAGGAAGAGGGTTTGATGAGTTGGTGAGATGGGAAGAGAAGGAGAGAGCTGATGGAGAAGTGAGAGGGGAGATCCAATTCTTTCTTCAAACTTAGAGAGATAAAGAGAGTTGGAAATGAGATATTTTTGGGATAAAACCAATTAAATATCCTTTCCACGTGAAATTACCATTTTGCCCCTGCCTTAAGCGTGTTTAAAACGACTCTGATACTTTTCCCGTAAAAAGTTGACATCTCATAAAATATTTTCCATTAACTTACTTTTCCATGAATTTAATTCGTCTGGCACGATCACGGGTAATATACCGTTACTGACAAGCATGATATTACATTCTACCCCCTTAAAGAAATTTCGTCCTCGAAATTTAGAGATCGACTACCGATCATCATGACAAAAACTTACTATCTTTGGTCTGACCCATACATTTCTATTCATAAATATTCAAAGGGTTCGTCATATCGTGTCCTCATCTTTTTTCTTAACCCACATGCAACTGAACATAGCCTTCTTGATCTTAATATCACTCAAAATTGGAGTTATCACATCACACCATGATTTGGGACATTCCATGCTAAACATAGACTCATTGTTTCGGATTGTATCTTACCCGCTTAACATAGAACATTCATAAAGGTATCTTATCATAAACATGAACACTCAGGATTTACCTTTTAACTGGGATCCTACCGGAAACCAGGTTTGCCCTGCAGTGCTTACTTGCAACATAAAACATCTTTTCATGTATACATAATCTTTCTTACCGCACTTTGCTACTTATGCCTCTTACATACCTTACTCATATAGACGATTCCACGAATCACTTATCTCCTTTCAGAGCCTTAGGAAATCTTTCGACTTCATGCGATCTCTTTGCACCTGAATTAATTGGTACTCCCATAGCTTGACATGAAAATGTGAAATCAACTTGCCACTTCATCTGACAATCTAATAACCAATGTTGTGGTTCACTTGCTCTTGAAACTTTCTAGTAAGTTCATTTACACTTGCATTGAACACTTTTAACCACGAATCCGTGTATCCCGTATGACATTAATGTCATTAGGACATTGTTGTTTCCATAACGTATGCATACTTTCAAGTGCCACTTCTTGTTAAATGACAATGATACGTGTTCTAGCATCTTTCTTAAAGAAATTTTCTTAAGCTTTGGTATTCGGGTTCTTGGAACGAATAGATACATGACTAAAAAGATTTTATCATTTCCAAAACTGAATTTGTAATGGTACCACATAACCACCGGACGAGTCTCTATATTTTGAAAAAGATTTAAGAACTCGCCCCAAACTTTTCCACGACAAGTTGGTGCTGAAGTTTGTACGTCTTAAGTGAGTTTACTCAAAACGTATCTCATCAGTTTCAAAAATGTATAATTGCATGAGTTTAAAAATAAGCATCGTTCCAAAGTTCCATAATACCAATCTTAGCTTTAAAAGTTATAAAATCATGGCTTGACATGTCTTAACAAGTATCGTTTTCACTCAACAAGTATTGCATACAAGAGTATGAATCTCATTACACATCACTCAACAGTTGCTTCTCTCTCATGATAACATGCTTAACTTCGAAGATGGGTTCTTCTCTTTTTAACCGATATACATACTTGCAATACCGCTTACATATCCGTAGGAAATCCTTGGTCCTCTTGACATTAACTTGTTCCTCTTCTTCGGAACACTAAACTTGAATCTTCAAATAATCTTTTCAAGTATTACTTGAACATTACTACCTTCTCTGAATACCGGTCATCATTCTTGATGTTTCGATCTTTGCCTTGAGTCTCATGAGAATACCTCCTGTTTTCTCACATGTTTTTCAATAGCATCATTCATACATCCTGACCAATTCATATTTGGAAACTCTTATCCTTTTACATCTTACTTAGGTAAAGACACATATGTAAAATTTTTACCTTAGCCAACAGTGATCGAATAAGCATCCATCCTTACTTATTACATCGATAAATCCTCGCTTGTCTTATGATGCTTCTTGTTAAACTTGTATTACCAACCAAATATTCTCCAAGAAGATTCTTTCATACTAAAATTCCATGTTTCGTGATTAACTATTAGCTTCCATGGCGTTACTCTGATTCCCACCGGTTGGCTTAAACTATTACTTTAATCCTTTAGAGCGATTGAGACTTCACATTTCTGCTTACCACTTGAATACTAACTTCTTGAACTGTTCTCAATATTTCCCATGTTGCACCCAAGTCACAATCCTACACTTGTTTTGTAAGAACAAAACTCGTGATAACTTATCTCATGTTCATAATACTTGACTTGGGGGTAAACCTTACGTTCTTACTGTTTGAATTTTCCTGTTGAGGTATACATATCATACTTGAACTTGTTTCCGATTAAACTCCAATTCCTTTAACAAACTCATCTAGCACTTGGACATATCCTTTTTGAACATCTAACCTGGTACCTTCGCATTCTCGTATACTATATTTTGCTTAATCATACCAATACTTGCTCGTTGATTTTTCTTTTAAAGAAAACTTCGTAAACTAGAGCACGGGTCATTGCCGCTGATGATTTTCTACTATATACAAATATTGAGTTTAGGCCCCGGTCGTTACTCTAAAATCATAGAACGAGTTGATAACACATACGTGCCATCAAACCTAGACTCTAATAAGTCTAGTCCGCTATACGAGTGTCGTAGCAAACCGGTTCCTAGAAATCTCTTATGAATTTTCAAAATGTCAACTTCATTCACCCATACGCGCAAATCTTTCTAAAATTCTTTACACTTTATAACTCAATATCATATCGAGCCTTAGCAAGTCTATTAAGCAAAACATAGATTCGAGAGATACGTCATAATTCCACATAATCCGTGAACCTTATGGTTTCTTATAACTTTGCACCACTTTAACTTCTTGCTTCATACCTCTTGCATAACCATCTGTGACTTTCCTTCTAAATGATGGAACTTCTATACTCGTGATCTTGGCTCGTTCTTGACTCTTAACACATTAATTTCCAAAGCTACCTTAAACCGTATTGATTTCGTTGATGGTTGCCCATGTTTTTTTTCCTGGGAAATCTTAGGGTATGATATGCATTCGTTACTTGATGTCATAAAAAGATTTTCATCGCATAAAAGATTATTGTGAGGACAACTTCCAATATTTACTGCAGACCCTGGAGATGAACTGTTGATTTTTGGAAAACAGAAAACGTCGCCCCAGGTTCACTATTGGCAAGTTTCTCCAACTCAATTTTCCAGAAAACATTCTTTACATGAAATTTCTTATTTCTCAAGTATCCAATGTTATACCCTAATTTTGGACCTAAAAATACTAGCTCAATTCTTCTCTTCTTGCATTTTAAGTCATTTGAATTTGTCTCTGATCAATTGCATCTTTCTCTGCATTTTTATTTCAATGTTATTTGCAAAATTCGTGAAAAAGGGTATTTTAGTCATTTCCTGTATCCAAACTCATTTTAGTCCTTTAAAAGTTGTTTGAGCCTTTTCAATTGGTTTGAATAAGTCCTTATTTCAATTCTATGTCAAAATCCATTTTAGAAATTGCATTTGAAGTCATTTTGAGTCAGTTTAGCCCCTAGGGGCATTTTAGTCTTTTCATGTGTTAAAACTGTTTAAATTCTAAAAATTGCCTCTGAGTTTTTTAATTTGCTTGTATAAATTCCTGCTTTAATTTCATGATGAAATCCACTTTAAAAAATTGCATCTGAGTCATTTTTAGTCGTTTTAGTCCCCAGGGGCATTTTGGTCATTTCACACAAAATTTCGACAGAGAGAGGTTACTTTAAAGTACCTCATTTAAGTAATTGGTTCATTTTAGTCCGTTTTGTCATTTTTAATCGTTTCACTTTACGTTATTTTCCATTTTTACCAATTTTAATTCAATTTTATTTTAATTTTAGTCCTAAAAAAATTCTAAAATTGCATTTTAGCCCCTTTGTGTCATTTTATTTTAGGTTTTTTTTAGGTCAAACTTTTTGGTTTTAGTCCTTTTTTAGGTCAATTGCATTTCAGTCCCAAAGTCTTAAAAAAATTGCAGATTGGTCCTTAATGTTTTTTGCAGGTCAGTCCTTTAAGTCCTGGAAATTGCAGAATGGTCCAACAGTTTGTTACAAGTCCAAACCCACGTGGCAGCAAGGTATTGGTCCAACTAACACATGTGTCAGCCTATAAAAGGCCCAATCATCACCAATTACACAGAGAACCATTCATCACGCGCCAAATCACCAAAAAACAATCCCCAATTTCTCTCTCTGATCATCAAAGATCAAACACCAGAAAATTCGAGAAAATCATATGAACACCATGAATGTTCATCCCCTTTCAAACCCTAACTGAATTTCCAGAACACAAATCCACGCCAATTCACCACAGATTCTCATCAATTTCATCACACAAGACTCAATCCAACAATTACGAAACAAAATCAGTTCGAATTAAAATTTTTAGTTCGAAGTTCTCAGAGATTCGAAGAGAATCTTCATCATCGAACAAAAGCCTCTGCAATTCCAACACTGAATCATCCAAAGGATGAACCAGTGTGATCACAGAGACGAAGAGGTGAGAAGAAGAGGAATCGAAGAAAAAACTAGTTCGACAAAGTCACAGAGACGAAGAGTGAGAAGACGAAGAAACTTTGATTTATTTTTGAAGTTTCGATCAAGATATACCTCAGAGACGAAGAAGAAGCTTCAACATCTTTCTCCTCTTTCTTTTGGTTCGAATCTCCAGTTTTCAACAGGTATATTCAAAGAACCTTCTCGTTTTTCACTTTAAATCATCATCGAAGGCTCAAAATTGAAAGTAAACGGTGAATCGAAGTGAAAACTTCGAAAAGATTCAATAAAAGTTCGAAACGAAACCCTAAACTGAAAAATCATGAAGATTCACCGTTTATTTTTCAAATCAGAGTTCAAATTCGTCATCAGTGTAGAAAATAAAGTAAATTAGGGTTTCGTGCCAAGAAATTTTGAAGAAGTTCCAAAAACCTAAAAACCGTAAGGATTGAGTTCCGATCTACATAGATCTAGACCTCTTTTGCGATTTCTGGTGTTAGATTCATGTTCAGGACGAAAAATAAACGGTGAAAAGAGTTAGATCATGAAGATTTGATGAAGTTAGGGTTCCGTCATCACCTGTCTGTCCAAAAACTTTGATAAAAATTCCTAAAAAAAAATTCCTATGTGTTCTTGACCTTTTTCTTGATATTTTTGTGATGTTGTTATGTGTCAAGTCTTGGTTAAAAAGTGTGTGGTATTTTCTTATTAATTGTTACTATTTTAGTTAAAATTTGTGGAGTTTTATATGTTTTTGAGCTTTAAAAACCCTTTGAAAATTCCAAAAAAATTCATGTATGTTTCTTGTTATTTTTGTGATATTTCTATGCATTTTGTTCACTGAAAATTTTGCCAAAAAATATTAACACATTTTCTTGCATTATTTCTTGATTTTATATGAAAAAACCTCTAAAAATTTGCTCAATTCTATTCCATGTTCTTAATGGCTATTTGATGTACATGTTATATGATTCTATGAATCTTTAGCTACTGTTTGTACATAATGGTGATGCTTGTGTGTGAGTCTTGATTAGTTGCTTGGTTTACAAGTTACATTTGTGAATAAATAATGCATATATGTCTAAAATTCACCTTAAAAATGTCAAGTCCATCATATTGCCCAAATTCTCACTTTGAGACTTGATTCCAAGCCTTTGGAAAATGTATGAGAATGTGAGAATTTTAGACAATAGGATTCTTGCATTTTGTGAGTAAATTTTAGCCATATTGTTGCATTCTTTGGCTTTATTTTGTGAAGTTTTTCTATGCTTTTGTCCTAATATTTTACTTGCTTTATTTTCTTTAATATCATCCTATGCTACTAACATTTTCTTGTTCCATGTTTCATACATCATAAGCATGTTCTCCATCACACTTTCTTATCCCATCTCTTTATATTTCTTTTGCTTTTTTTATTCATTTGTGTGGGATTAAGTTCTCACAAAGACCATAGAATGTATCTAGGCCAATGATGTAAAGGACAATGGACTCTAATGATGTACACCGACACAAGCACCGACACATGCACACACATCACATAGATATTTTTAGATGTATGGCTAGGATATGCATGTTTAGATGTATGTTTAGGATTGTATGTCTAGATGAATGCCTAGGATTTATACTTAGAAAAAAACATTTTCCAAACAAAATGTGAACAACAATCACTCAAATCATTTTCACAATAAACCTTGGGACCAAATCCCATTGTATTTTCTCTTTCATTTTCTTAATCAAAATTTCAATGAATCTTAATCATACTTAGACTTTTTTTGCAAAATAACTAATTCAACCTCACAATTTCACAATCTTATGCCCTTGAGGCCTCTCTCTCTCCTTCTTCAAATTCTATTTTCAAACTTAAAATCAACCAACAAAAACAAAAACATTTTTGGAAGAGAACTACGGTGGATTTGATCCCTTAAAAGGGTACGTAGGCAAGGAATCAAAATTCCTTCAATTCAAATAAAATAAAAATTCAAACATCTTCTTCTCCCTCCCATTCTTCACTCCGAAAACTCTTAGGTGTAAATATCACTTTCGAATAGCATTTAAAAATAAAGCGCGCGCGTAGAAAGTAAAGACGGTTCCTATAGGATACTATAGTCGTTATGGGTGCCTAACACCTTCCCGTAGCGAAAACAACTCCCGGACCTCGATTCTCAAGGGTTTTTCTTATTTTTCCCTTCCCAAGAAAAAATGAGATATCACCGGTTCAAAAGGTTCAAACGTAATCAATGTTTGACACCCGAAAACCAAGATAAAACATCCAATGCACATCATTTATTCCTAACATCGTGAAATATTTTATAACATATGCACGACAACATCAACCTTTTTCGATACAATTATTGGCACATCAGAAATCAATGCCTTAATCCTGATAACATAAAACTTTCTCTTGAATCCTTAACTTCCTCCACTACGAATAGCTTACTTCATTACGTTGCCACTTACGCAACTTTCCGAACATACATGTCCTTAACTTCATTCTCATATTGCTATTCCTGAGAGCCCGCTGACTCCGTCAACATATGTTGACTTCTCACTATCTTGTAACCTTGTACTGACATTCCAGAATATCATAAAACCGTTCCAACAACTCTTACTGAAACTTTCGGTCATGCTTAGATATATATACATCCAACTTCTTCACTTATGGGTGCATAAAGTATCGATAACATCTTACCCGACATTGTCGGAACGTTCCTTCTTAACATGTCTTACATTCCCGGAGGATTTCACACTTCTACTTTCTTATTTCACCGGCCACCTTCTTGCACAATCAAACTTCTTCTTCACATACTTCGTTCCTCCTGGGTCCTATTCAACTCTCCGGCATCCGTTCTGATCGTCGAATGTTAAATTGAGTTGATCAGGCTCAACTAACAACAACAACAACTAGAACAATTACCCGGAACCCAATAGTTTCACTTCCTTAGTTGTAATTTAATGACCCAAGGCACGGTCTGAATCGACCTGCTCTGATACCAAATGTAACACCCGTACTAGACGTATCTAGAAAGTCTAGCACGTGCATTGAATTTAGTACTGGATACATTAAAATATACAACAATAAACATTCGAATGAATATTATTTACAACAACATGCGTTCGTACAAAGAAATACTACTCATCTTTTCTAAAGTATAATAAATATGTCCTTGAAATCCACGACCTCCTGCTGCGGGTACGAACGATCACATGTTGAAACATCCATTCGGCTACTAGCTTGCCATCCAACTTGTTTATCTGAAACAAATAAGGATTGAGATGAGACATAATGTCTCAGTGAGTTCCCCTAAATCCTAGGCTATAGGTAACCTCAGGGGAAACATACGGTCACCACGTGTCTACAATACAACCTGACGGTTGATTATATGTGTGTGGTCATGATTCCTAGACGGTAGTGCATACTAGACCCGTCATAGGCTTATCTTACTTGTTATAGGCTTCACTTCCTATACGTGTCATGGCGGTCGATGGGGAACTCTAAAACCGCATTGCCAAGTATACGCTCTACGTATCAAGGCTTAAGCATAACATAATCATGGCACGATTCTAAACCGGACGATTAGGGGAAACCTAAGATCTTCATCGTTTACATACTTGTCTTGCTCTATTCCATGCCTCGTACTTTTCTTATAGCAGCTAGTGCTCTTGTTCTTAAACATAAACTTGCATGGATTCATTCTTGCATAATCATGAACATAATCATAAAAATAACATGAATATATTATTTATATGTTGGGAAAACGGGGTGTTACAGGTGCATGATGGGAAAGTTTACCATCGTCGAGGAGCTACTGAGGGTGGCAGGGTTGCCAGAGGTGGTAGAGGTGGTTGCAGGGGTGGTGGCAGAGGTGGTGGTGGTACGGGTGTAGTTATTAGGGGCTGATAGTATTTTATGTAATTTTAATGTTTGAATATTTTGGATAATTATGTTATGTACCATTTGGATAGTTATGTTTTATTAAAGTTTGAAAATTATATTGTGTTGTTAATTTTGATGTTATAATTTGATTTTTTGGTTTGCATATGGTCAAAGGCAAAAAAAAAAATTGACTGAATCAGCTCTAAAACAGAGGCTCAGCCAAAACAGATGGCTTCTGCCTCTGTACTGATGCAGTCTGGATTTTATAATCCGGACAGTTTTATCACTTTTCGGATTATACAATCTGGAACCATCGTTCACCACCCCTTTTTGTTGACTTTCAACGGGGTGATTTACACTTTTCGGATTATATAATCCGGAAGTTATCTACAATTTTCGAATTATATAATCTGAATCAATATATTCATAAATGACATCATCATCCATCAGGATGGATGAAGTGCCAAAATACACGAATAAATCCGAAATTTATATTCTGGAATGGGTTTGGATTATATAATCCGGACTAGGAGTATTTTGGGAAAAAAAAAGGGCGCGCGAGGAAAACCACAGGGTGGGAAAAGTAAATCTCTAAGGTTTAGGTATCATGTCATGTGCATTTGTCTAATAATTTTTTCCATCGTGGAGAAATATGCATATACAGTATAATATATATCAAGAGCATAGTCCCTCAATAATCTATGTCCCTTCGGAATAAATAGTATTTTTAAGGTCCCTTTTGAGGTCTAATGTTCCTTCAAAAATTAAGAATGATCTAAAAATTATATTCTTCAATTATTGGAGAAGTTAAAATGGTCGTGACACCATATTTGAGTGATTGAAATACCATATTGACATCATAATATTATAGTAAAGTGGTCATAGTACCATAATTACTTGGTTTCAGTATTAAAAGAGTGGTCTAATACCATATTCGAGTTGTAATTCTCGAACAGTAACTAATCGCAGAGTTGTAGTTGAACTTGTTTTATCCTTGAGACGGCGTGGTTGATTTTGGGCAGTGCCACGAAACGTCTTAATCAAACAAAGTGACTTGTCTTGACTCACCCTAGTATTAACTTCCATGGATGAAAAAATATTTTTCAAAATAGACTTTGGAAATGCAAATACAATAGTTTGGAAATCCAAAACCAATTTTAAAAAAAAAGACAAGTATCACCGATAATTTATTACTACTATCAACTTTTTTAATTTTCCTTGATTAATATAGAGATCTCGATAAATTATGTCATAAACGAAATGCTATGGAACTGGAAAAAAAAGTTCAACGTTGGCGATATTTTTATATAAAATATAGCGCTATATGTCAAAAATGATAATGAG
Organism: Medicago sativa; assembly: GCF_051527215.1. Classification (NCBI taxonomy): domain Eukaryota; kingdom Viridiplantae; phylum Streptophyta; class Magnoliopsida; order Fabales; family Fabaceae; genus Medicago; species Medicago sativa. The sequence goes on along the minus strand of NC_140756.1, from coordinate 26,358,689 downwards.
GATCGTGAATCAGAGTCTATTAAGGATTATAGACAATACCATAATTGACTTAATATATGCTGTTATACCCTAATTTTGGACCTAAAAATACCAACTCAATTCTTTACAAGCCATTTGAACTGTCTCTGATCAACTGCATCTTTCTCTGCATTTTATTTCAATATTGTTTGCAAAATCCACATAGAAGGGTATTTTAGTCATTTCCTGCATTCAACTCATTTTAATCCTTGAAAATTGTTTGAGTCTTTTAAATTGGTTTGCATAAGTCCTTGTTTCAACCTCATGTCAAAATCCATTTCAAAAATATCAGTTGAGTCATTTTTTAGTCAGTTTAGCCCCTAGGGGCATTTTAGTCATTTCCTATGTTAAAATTTCTTTCAGTCTTTTAAAAATTTGGTTGAGTCCTTTCAAATAGTTTGAATAAGTCTTCATTTCAATTCTATGTCAAAGTCCATTTTAAGATTGCATTTGAAGTCATTTTGAGTCAGTTTTGCCCCTAGGGGCATTTTGGTCTTTTCATATGTCAAAGCTCTGTTTAAACTCTTAAAATTGTCCCTGAGTCTTTTAATTTTTCTTGTATAAGGTCTTGCTCTAATTCCTTGTCAAAATCCATTTTAAAATTTCATCTGAGTCGTTTTTAGTCGTTTTAAGCCTCCAGGGGCATTTTGGTCATTTCACATAAAATCTCTGATTCATTTTAATCTGCTTTGTTGTTTTTGATCGTCTCGCTTTACGTTAATTTTCAATTTACTTTTTCAATTCAATTTTAGTTTTAATTTTCATTTTGGTCCTTGTACTTTTGTTATTTGCATTTTAATCCCTTTTTAAGTCAAAGTCAAGGTTTGTTACAAGTCAAGTGCCACATGGCATCACATCATTGGTCCAAGCATTCCCACATCACCTATAAATAGGTCAAAGTTGGTCAAGGTTCAAAAAACTAATTTTTTTTTTTACACCAATTATTTTCCAATCATTTTTTCCACCAAATACAAAAATAACAAAAATCCAATTTCTTTTTTCTCTCTTCTCTTCAACAACCGTAACCAACTTCCCCACCACCACTCTAACCACCATAACAACTTTCCTCCACCACCTTCTTCCTCCCTAACAACCTCCAATCTTCATCCCTAACCTCCATAACCACCTCTAACCACCACAAAACCACCACAACTTCACCAAAAAAAAACCTCCATAACCACCATAGCTAAAAGCTTTAACAATTTTTCCATACCTTAAGCCACAACCTCAAATTCGTTCACCTCCAAGACTGGTGCACAATCTCATACGGCTGGAATTGAAGCCATTCATACACTTGCACAGCAACAATCAATTCGAAAACACGCCGGAACAAATTCAAAATCAAGCTCGAAGAAGAAGAAAAGGGAACTGAACCGTGAGAGAAGGAAAGATGGCGTGAATTCAGCAAACGAAGTCAAGCCTCAAGCGTTTTTGGAACTCGAAGCCGGATTGAAGCAGCAAGAGTCGAAGCTTTCTTTCTTTCAGAAGCTAAATCTCCAAGTCCTAACGGATTCAACGAGGTAAGCTTTCACTTGCGTTCTATCTTTGTAGATCTGAAACTGTGCGTGGATCTTTGTTAATTTTTGAGGTTGAATTCGTATAGAGGACGAAAAGAGCTTCGATTTGATATATAGTTTGTTGAAAACCGAGCAGTTTTGCAACTCCGACGTGGTGGCGCCGCCGCCGACCACCGCGTCGGAAAACTCATACTCACCGGAGAAGAAGGTGGTAGGGACTGCTGTTTGTTTTGGAAAATGGAAATGTGTAAGGTTAGGAGGGAGGGTAACGTGAACCTGTGTGAGGAAATGGCAAGCTATAACTATCTTTAATACCTTTTCCAAATGTTACTTTATCTCTTAACCCATGTCCATAACCCATGACCCAAAACCGATCCATACCCATGACCCATCCCTTCTCTCATGTTTGGGCTTGGGCTCTCATGAGTTGTGGATTTCGTTTCTGGGAATTTACTTGCTGTTCGTGTACTGCAAACTGATTTTTACACCTCTGCTTGTGTTCAAAACCTCTTGTAATTTTCTTGTGTCTTTTGATGAATTTCAGGGTATCTTGCATGCTAAATCTTGATCACAATATATAATTTTTATCTTGATTCTTGATTAGTACTTTGTATTCATTTTTACTCGAATCTTGATAAAAATTTCTTAGTGTTTTGGAATGTTGATGTGGTCAATTTTTAGCACTTGATACTTGTTCTTTGGAATGTAGTTACATGTTAAAATCTACTTCAAAATAATGGGCGTTTGTTTTGTCATTTTTTGCCACTTTTTGTTAAGACTTTCGTGAAAATTGTGATGTGATCTTGCCCTTGAATTTTGGTGCATAAGTGTGACTTTGAGTATGTCGTTCTTGGAGTGATTTTGTTTCTTGATTTAGCATATGCCTGCTGTTCTTGTTATAGGTCCTTCACCTTGTGAATAATGTGTGTTTCTTGTGTTAAATAAAATGAAAATAGGCTTAAAAATGCTATGATCATATTGCATACTAATTTCCCTTGATTTCTCACATCATGATTGAATTAAAACTTTTGAGATGTTACCATTGATGTGAGGATTCTAGGCCTTAGTCTTGCCTTAGAATTTTAGCAATCTTTCAAGTACTATTTCATCATGTTTTTTGATTAAATTCTTGGTTATCTCTTTGTTAATTTCTAGTCACTTTAATTCTCTTTACTTGTTTCTATTTCTTTTCTATATTTTTGTGCTACTAACCCTTTTCCTTTCATGTTTCATGAGCATATTTCATCCCTCAATTTTAGTTTCATTTCTTGCACTTTAATTTCGTGCCTTTTAAATTCATGCCACTACATAGTATGTAAAACCTAGGAATTTTTGTATTTTACTTTCATGTCATTTTAATTCCTTGCAAGACCATAGAATGTATCTAGGCCAATGATGTAAAAGACAATGGACTCTAATAATGTACACCGACACAAGCACCGACACATGCACACACACCACTTTAGGTATATAGCTAGAACATGCATGTTTAGATGTATGTTTAGGATTGTATGTTTAGATGAATGTTTAGGCTTTATACTTAGAAAAATCAATTTCCAAAAAAATGTGAACAACATCACTCAAACCATTTTTTTAAATAAACCTTGGGATCAAAATCCCATTGTAATTTTCCCTTTTATTTTCTTAATCAAATTTCAATGAAAAATAATCATACTTGACTTCTTTTGCAAAATGACTAATCAAACCTCACTCTTTTCTTAAATTCTCATGCCTTTAAGGCCTCTCAATCTCCATTCTTCAAAATCCCAATTTTCAAACTTAAAATCAACCAACAAAAACAAAAACCCTTTTTGGAAGAGAACTACGGTGGATTTGATCCCTTAAACGGGTACGTAGGCAAGGAACAAAATTCCTTCAATTCAAATAAAATAAAAATTCAAACATTCTTCTCCCTCCAATTCTTCACTTAGAATACCTTTAGGCTTACTATCACATTTCAAAATAGCATTTAAAAATAAAGCGCGCGCGTAGAAATTAAAGACGGTTCCCATAGGATACTATAGTCGTTATGGGTGCCTAACACCTTCCCGTAGCGAAAACAACTCCCGGACCTCGATTCTCAAGGGTTTTGCTTACTTTTTCCCTTCCCAAGAAAAAAATAAGATATCACCGGTTTAAAAGGTTCAAACGTAATCAATGTTTGACACCCGAAAAACCAAGATAAAACATATGCCTTTTCCAAAATTAAACTAGATTTGCAAAGCGAATGATTTTTGGACAAGTACTCCATACATCTGAATAGCTGAAAATAAAATGAGAATCATGAATTATTTATATATAAAGTCGGGTTTATTGTTCAAGAGTATTGCTGAAAACCTACTATTAATTTTGAAGGGTCGTATTCACTTGAAGTGAATTCAATTAGATTATCAAACTTGATTAAGTCTATCACCACTTGAAAGCCACGATCTATCTATATACAAAGTACATCTTACAATATATTTATATCACTCACTTGATATTTTGATAAAATTTCCCGAAGGAATTATTTTATCGAGGAATACAATTCATCATATTCTTGAAGAGATTATTTAATCAACTTAAAATAATTAAACATGTAGAATATTTTCTTAGGAGATATATGAAAATGATATCATTTGTCCATTTTGAAATAAATCTGAGAACTCCTGAAGAGTTTTTGAAAGATGATTTATTATAGAAAAGATATTGCGATGAAACATGTAGGAATGATAAATATTTATGAGATTACAAGTCGAGTATTTGAAGAATAACAATCTTTTAAATCATGAAACTTATATAGCAAAGTGCTAAAATCGTTATATATGGGAAAATCCAATTTGTTGTACACTTCAATGGTTGTAACGTCATTAGCTGTTGACAATGATTGTCTGAGAACTTGAGAAAATAAATAAGAACTAATTGGTCCTGAATTACCATATTTTAGTTCAATTGAGGGGCAATAATATACCTTGATAAATATTCATATTATCATATATATATATTATTTATTTTAGATATGCAGGTTATTTGTCTGTTATTCACATTGTGTTTGATTGAGTTCTGTTATTCAACACAAAAAAAAAAACCTTGTGGTTTGTCTTCAAGAAGAATGAATGCAACAATCTTTTATGAATATAATATCATGCTCATTGCTCAGGTGAAAGGATGGTACATTAAGGGAGACGGAACAAAAGAATATTTTGCAAAGTTCTTTTTCACATATGATCTTCGTAAGAGTGGTGATCTAAACATTCAACAAATTTGTTCGTGTGATAATCATGAATACCTTTTACAAAGTAACTCCCAAGTAAAAATTTTGAGCAACTGGTACACAATTTTAGTATTCTTCGTCTCATAGATGATTGTTTAGTTGAGGGGAAGAAATAAATATATTATGGAATCTTTTTTCCTTCACCATGGTTTTGTCCCATTGAGTTTTCTTGGTAAAGTTTTGAACAAGGCAGATATAAGATATTGTACTCTTTTTGCTTCACTAGGATTTTTTTTTTTTACAAGGTTTTTTTTTTCTTAGTAAAGTTTTAATGAGGCATATCATGATCGACATCCAAGGGGTGTGTTATGCAAAAAAAAAAAAACTTAATGGATGTCCATTCTTAATCTCCACCTTCCTATAAATCCCATTAATGAATGGATGGTTAATGGTCCTTAATTGCTTTGACCATTCAATTGTTCATTTGTGTCCTATAAATAGGACTCGTATTTTAGTGTAATGATACCTTTGTAAAGAGAATAATACAAAAACTTTCATCTTCTCTATTTTGATCATCTTCTCTATATTTTATCTTGTCATTTAGTTTATTTTATAACACGTAATGAGCAAGTGAATGATCAAAAATAATTAAGATCCATTTGATGTTTCCAAGTACATCAATTATTTCCTTACCAACAAAACCCTATTTATTTTACTTTTTTTTTCAATAAAAAATAAATATTAGGTTGAAAACATAAAATAACTCTGTCTCTTAATGGATAAAATTGTAAAAACAATATGAACTACAAACAAATTTAATATTACTATCAACTTTTTTAATTACCATGATTTTGCCAAGGAGTTCTATATTTACAGACGGAGGTAGTGTACTTTTTTTAACGTTATATAAACATTGTTGTGGCTTTGTGGCTTCAATGTCGTGTTATTGGTTCATATATGTAGACATGCTATACTACTCCCTCCGTCCCAAATTATAAGTCGCTTTGGAAAAAAATTATTCCAAACTATAAGTCGTTTTACAATATCAATGAAATATTAATGTTACTTTTTCTATTATGCCTTTAACTATTTATCACTCTTTTATTTTTCAGTTGTTTAATTTATCTTTTTCATACCATTTATTAAGGACAATTTTATAAAACAACTTATAATATATGTTCACCATACAAAATTTATTACATTTCTAACTACGTGTGAAATGTTCAAAACATTATATAATTTAAGACGGAGGGAGTATATGTTTATGGGGAGTGGATCATCTCCAGTGGAGATCACTCCTGTTTTCTGCAGTGCCCCACTATCCACCTTTAATTACACTCTCTCTCCTTTTTTTTTATATTACAAACATATTATCTCACCTATTTAATAGAAGGTCGAGATTACACATGAGAGAAAACCACATGAGATAATCTCCTTCCCATGTTTATGATTAGGACATTAAAAGTAGGAAAATAATTTTCAAATACCCATTGTCTAATATGCCAATAGAGAGAGAACCAGATTGATAGATTGATGATGTGATAGGAGAAGAGATATATATAGAGAAAATGAGTTGTTGACTGAGTGTTAGGAAAGTAATAAGGATATACTCCCTCCGTTCCATAATAACTGAGTCATTTGCAAAAAAATATTGTCCCAGAAAAATTGATCAATTTCACTTTTCAATACAATATTAATTACTTTTTTCCAATTGTACACTAATTAATACTACTTTTACCACTCCTAATTCAATATATTCTACTTTGCATTTATGATAAAGAAGAATGCACCAATAGTTGATAAGGGCACTCAAAACCATTTTTCTCTCTCTTTCACTTATACACCCTCCAGTCACTAATATAAACAAAAATCCACTTTTTAGATACATTCAATTAATGATGTATGTGACATATAATAAAGACCACATACAATGTATCTAAAAAATAGATTTTTGCTTATATTAGTGACCGGAGGGTGTATACTTTTTCTTAATAAGTGTGAAATGAGCCCTGCCAAGGGCTCAGTTAAATTGGGACAAAGGGAGTATAAATATATATAATTGGTCTTAATGTACTGATGTGTAAAGTGTTATATATATAGAAATGAGATTCATTTTAAATCATAAAGAAATGTCAGCCATATTCAATTGTTTCTAATTATTAACTCATGAAAGGGGACTCAATATAGTAGTAGTATAAAAAAATAAAGATAAAAATAACATTCATTCATTATTAAAACAACGTACATAGAGCACAAGTAACCTGTGCGACACACAAATTAAAACACACACATGCAATAATCAAAGCTTTTTTGGGTCTTATTTAGAAGATGTATCAAACTACAGCAAGGAACGGCGTAGCTATCCCTTAGTTTGATAAATGACCCGAATAATTAAACATATAGAGATAGTGGATATGATAAGTTTAATTACCGGCTACATAGAGCTGGTAATTAATTATTACGAGGGATAGTTGTTATGATATCTCGTGCAATTTTCTCATAGTCATTAGCATTCCAAATGAAAATGCCACTGCGTTGAACCTTCATGAGATCGGAGCAACTCGCAACGAAGACATCTAGTGGAAGTGGAACATTACGTCCGTCACGTGGATCGGTGCTTGCTCCTACTAGGAGTTTTTCAAAAGTGTAACATTCCCTTGCGAGTCTAACATAGATCAGGTCTACAAAGTCAGTCTCGTCAGTGGGGTTAGGCTGCATGTAGAATTGGTAGTTAACCCAATTAATATCGTCACTGTGGTCCCTGTAGAGTAGCTTGTAGTGTTCATTAGTTTCATGGGATGGAGCAATGGACACCACATTGATACCTACCTCTTCCTTGAGTCTTTTTATAACGTCCCCAACGTAGTTGGAGAAATCTTCTTCATTGGTATTGATGTTGTCATAGAGAATATCAATGCCATCAAACGTGTAGTCTTGGATGATCTTTTTGAGCGAATCGACGGCATTATCACACCAGGATTCTTTTTCAATAGGAGAGAAAGGATATTTAGTAGGGGGAATATCCTTGTGCTTGATGATATCCTGCACACTTTGTATATCACGACCACCAATGCTAAGTACCACCTTGACCTTGGGATACTTGAGCTTGATATCCTGCACACGTGGTATACCGCAGATATCAAGATCCCAATCGGGATAGAATTTTCCGGTGCCTTTTCCATCTTCGTTGTAAGTCTCATGGGCAAAGGCCAAAATGACATGGAAATCGATTTCGTTGTAGTCAATATCAGGGAATATAAAAGATTTTGGGTATGGTTTCACGCCAATGTATTCTCGTAAAATGAATCGATCAACAGTGTTACCGGTGATGAGATGAGACATTGTGAAAGTTGGAATTTGGAGGAGTGACTACACTTAATTTCTTGGTTTAGATTTTGGTTGTGGTTGGGCTTGTTCGAATTAATGTCCAACTATTGATGCCCTTTTATAAGGTTTAGGTATCATGTCATGGCTTGTCTAATAACATTTGTGGACAGCATTTGTCTAATAATTTTTTCCATATATACAGTACAGTATACTTTTGTCTAATAATTTTTTCCATATATACAGTACAGTATACTTCTTCGGTCACTATTATAAGCAAAACTTCACTTTTAAGATAAATGGAATAATTAATGTATCTAATTTATAATAAAGACTAGATACATTAATTATTCATTGTATCTAAAAAGTGAAATTTTGCTTATAATTGTGACCGGAAGGAGTATATTAATAAAACACCAAAGAATAAGAAAGCGATATGAATACATATAGTACCGTTCCTAGAGTTTTACGGGTCTTAATACATCATAATTTTTTTAGCTCATTGTGGTGTTTTTATTAGCTCTTCATTTCGTTGTTTTATTTAACTTTTCATTACCAAATAAATGTTTTTTAGGTAACATCTGAAAATAAATCAAACACTTCATAGACACCAAACCAAAATAAAATACCGTAGAAGTAGAGAACAATAACACTTGCGAAGTAGACTGATATTTTAGCAACTAAAAACATCGTATGTCAAATGCTGCTATTAACAACAAGAACAACAAAACAAAACAAAAAATGCTTAGTGGGCCACATAACCCCAAATGCGTCTCATATCGGTTTCATAATTATGAATGTGTCTCGAATGATATTCAAATTTGCAATCCTTTCAATCAATTCAAGAAATTTGACATTACTATATTGATATAATTTATTTTTTTGGAATCTTTGAAAGACGAGATTAAGACTAATTTCTCTAGTAGGCTCATTTTCAACTAAAATATAATTTGTTTTGTTATGAAAATAATCTCAATTTCGTGGATAATAAATATCACCAATATTTTTAATATTAGTGAGGAACATCATAAGGAACATAGGGCCCAAAAATTTATTACAACTTTCTTCGGTAATAAGCTTTTTGGGCACATTATTAAGAACAACCAATTTTTTTATAGGGAGGATGCATATAAAAATATGTGTTATACAGGCGTATACATAACAAATCAGGCCAAATGGGCCAAAAACATTAACGGCCTACAACCTAGCTCTTCATCGAAAATTGTTGTTCACACACATAAGAAGGTTGAAACACACATATAAAAGATCGTAATAACCCTCAACAGTTAAATGCCGCCGATTTAACTATTCCTTGACAGTTAACTGCCTCCTATTCCTGGTAAAAATCAATCTCTTAATTTTAAATAGTGAACAAATCAAATGGAAAAATGTTACCTTAAAATGCACAAACTCACGTTTGAGAAGACGAACACAATGATCATTCCACCTTTGAAATTGGCGTTCATGATCTTCAATGAAAAAGTGTGATGTCTTCTTCCTATAAGATTCTCTCTCAAAAGGATCCCATTTTCCCAATATTGCTATCAATGATTTCTCATCCACCCCATGTCCTGAAAATTACACCATTAATTCATCAAATATCATCAATTGGGAATGAATATTAAAATCAAAATTGAAAATGAAAATATGTAGTAATAATAATTTAATATGGTACAAGTTGAGAAATAGAGAAAATCAGAAAGCTTGAGTTATACTTTATATTTTTTTTAAGGTCTTCTAGGATTCATGGTCTCACTTTAGACTCAATGTTTAAGTAGACCTCACATTACTTTTGTTTAAAATAATTATTGTCATTGTACTATTGTTTTTTAATTACAATTTACCTTGAATTTTTAATGTTATTGGTGGGACACAAATAGACATTTTGTTAGAGGGTCTTCATTGGAGTGTTTGAGTACCTATTAGATACTATTATTAAAAAAATTATCAAAAAAAATAATATGTTCATGTGAGACCTGTTTAAAACCTCAAAATTGAGGATCTCCATTATGAGTACTCTAGAGATACAAGTTAACACTACCCATTTAAATATATAAAAGGAGATAGGACATTGACATTGACAGGTCACTGTGTTGCATGTGGGCGTTACAGGTTATTCAATGCATACGTGAAACACATGCTTTTCATTTCAAATATGTGTGGACATATGCTGATCAACTAAGAGTCTTTGGCACATTAGGTTGAATTTTTTAATTTTTTTTTAAACTGGGATCATTTTTTATACAACAATCTCTTGTCGCAATTTTACAATATACACTATTTATATAACTTATATTGACCATATTTTTTAACTTATATATAAATACAAATGTTAGCATGTAAGGTGTTTTTTGATTTGTCTCGATGAATATTTTCAAAATATCAAATTTCTATAATTTTTTATTATTTATAATTAAGGATATTAATGGTAAAAGTTGTGTATTGACATGTGTGTGTAGTTGTTGTCTGCGACATGTATTTTGAAACGGAGAGAGTATAAAATAAATCATAAAGTAGTAATTCATAAATGATGGTTAAATACTTTATATTTGACACAAAGGTGATATGTCCGGAAATAAAATTAGGGAAATAAAATTAAGGTGATATGTCCGGAAATAAAATGATGGTTAAATACTTTATATTTGACACAAAGGTGATACTTTATATTTTCACAAGTATTAATTATCTTAACAAGTAACAATAATATTTAAAAACATTTTTTAAAGGGAATCATAGTTAAAAACATGTAACGTACTCTTGTCCTTCAAAAAAAAAATGTAACGTACTCTTGCAATTTAATTATTTTTTGATTGACTTCATCACATCCTTATTTATTAATTTTGTTACGTCTGGAGCAACTTAACCTAATTTTTTCCCGCTCATTTGTTTTATTAGGTTTGCAATTATTTAATCTAACAAATTTCATCTAAAAAAAATGCATTGCACACCAATTTCATTTCTATTCTCTTGCCTTTTTTTTGAAGAAAATATTTTCTACCATATCAATGATCTTACGGGTTAAATATTATTTATTGGTCTCTATTATAGTGGAGAAAACCCGTGTGACGCACGGGTCAAAAGTCTAGTAATTAATTAATTTGAAGTTTAAGGACAATCAACTATAGTGTAAAACTATTGTAAAATCAAACTATAATAAAAAAAGTTTTTGTCAAATTTGCTTTAACATAGTCATTTTATCTTTTAAATAATACAACTTTATTACATTATTTTTTAAATAATTTCAACAAATCTCAGATCTAATTAAATGACTGTTTAAAAAAAATTAAAATAGCATATATCCTTTTTTATTCTACCAAAAAACATATCTTTTTTATTTTGTAAATGTCATAATACATTCTTTCTTTCTTTTTTGAAGAATTCTTTTTGTTTTGGTAAAAGTCATAGAATATTCTTATCTCGCATCCTTCATCTATACTATATATAAATAAAACAGGGGGACTTTGGAAGGATTTTGGGCTAACTTTTTTGTTATTTCAATTATACCCTTAAACAATATTTTTCTATAATAATGTTTATATTGTTGGTGTTATTAAAAAGATATGAATTTTTGTTATATTTGTTATATTATTGTTGTTATTAAAAAAGATAAATATGGTTTTTTGAGTTTGTTACATTTGAAAGTCTCAAATATCTATACTTATAGTTTAAATTTATATCAAAATTCCCATATTTTTCGCGAAGGAAACAGTTGCGCAGATAAGTTGGCAAATATGGGTCATGCAATCACTGGTGCCATTTGGTTAGACACTCTCCCCGCCGGTGTGGTCCTTGATTTTTTTAGGGATAGATGTGGGCTTCCGAATTACAGATTTCCTTGACTATTTTTTTCGGGGTCTTTTGTTTTTGTTTCTTTTTTTTTTTTGTTTTGTTTTTGTTGTTTCCTTTTGAGGGTTTTGGCCTAGTCCCCCCTCTTTTTGTAATTATTTTTCCCCCTTTTTTTTATAAATTATTTTGAATGTGGTGGCATAGGATGGAGGTGTCTCGGGGTGCCAACCTAGTTGGGATGTCGATGATACCGCTTGATGTTTGTCCACATTCCTTGCTTATAAAAAAAAGTATATAAAATATCGTTAGTAATTTATGTAACACCCATACCAGACGTATCTAGAAAGTCTGGCACGTGCGTTAATATTAGTACTGGATACATTAAAATATACAACAATTAAAAAACTTCGAATGAATAATATTTACATCAAGTTCCGTTCGTATAAATAATAATACAATACAACTCATCCATACGTAAAAATACATCCTTGAAGTCCATAACATCCTGCAGCTTCACGAACGAACCCTTGAAGTAATATCCATCCGGCTCCGAACATGCATAAACATCCTGCTTATCTGAAACAAATAAGGATTGGGATGAGACATAATGTCTCAGTGAGTTCCCCTAATCCTAGGCTATAGGCAACCTCAAGGGGAAACCTACGGTCACCACATGTCTACATTACAACCTGACGGTTGATTATACGTGTGTGGGGACATGCATACTTAGACGGTAGTGCATACTAGGGCCGTCATAGTCATATCTCACTTGTTTTAGGCTTCTCACTTATACATGTCATGGCGGTTGAGGGAACCTAAACCGCATTACCAAGTGTATGCTTTACGTCACAAGGCCTAAACATAAATTTCATAGCATAGTCATGACATGATTCTAATCCGGACGATTAGGGAAACCTAGGGTCGTCACGGCCATAGCTTTCTTTACTTGTTCTATACATAACTTGAACTTATCTTATAACATCTCATGCTCTTATACCTAACATATCGTACATGAATACATTCTTAAACATAATCATAGTCATAGCTTGCATAAACGTATCTAAGTTCATTTGTGTTAGCGTTGAACAAACATTATTATCTTGGTTCATTTTACGGATAGTCCCGGGTGGAGTAACCCCGAAATCAATCCCATACACGACCGATGTACGTACATCGGACTCCCTCGGTGTCGTGCGGGTCCCTTGCGGCTTAAACCGTTCCCCTTAGGTCGAGAACCTCCCGTATCCCCCTGGCGTGGATAACAAGAGACACGAGCACCTACGTCTTGTTACTCAGTGACATGCGGGTCCCTTACGGCTTGAATCGTTCTCATAATGAGAACCCCTTGTATCCCCCTGATGTGGATAACAAGAGACATGTCACCTACACTTACTAGTCATAGTCTTGTCGTGCATAAGTCAAACATAATCATACATACATGTTTACCTCGGAACCTTGATCGATCCGATTATTGGTAACCTATACTTGTTCATAAACATACCTAATCATGGTGAAGAGACTAACTAGTCAAACCACGGCTTACGTACTTGCTAAATCATACTAGCTCTTGTGCGAAGAGATTACACTTCGCGTCTTATCTTTCTAGGGATTCTTGCTAAACATACTAGTTCTCGACTAGCTAAGCCGAGGCTCTACATACATTCCCTTTCTTAGCTTATTACTACCCCATCATACTTAAGCTCTCTTGAGCCACCCTCGTGTTACATGCTAAGATTGCCACGATTAAGGATGCAAGGATCAATTGACGATGCGTGCAAATTTTCAATACTTTCTAAAGACCGAAAATGCCATAAACCCAAGTTACGAGCCGTTTACAAATTTCATGATTTGATAAAGCCAAACTTGTTCCAGTAGAAAGATAAATAAAAACAGTGAAAGAACACTTCGAAACGATCGCTACGGACCCCCACGCGACTGCCCCCAAGCACCCGAGCGCAGAACAACGCGAACGTTGTCCTGTCTGGGGGGCCTGGCGCCAGAGGGAGGGCGCCTAGCGCTGGCTCCCTGACTTGTGGGCGCCTAGCGCCCTTGGTCAGGCGCAGCGCTGCGAATTCTGCGTTTTCGCGTGTTCCGGCCGCGGGTTTTCGCCATTTTCGACCCAAAACTCGTCCAATTCGACCCTGTAATGCACCAAATCCATCCAACAACATACATAGACTTATTTAAACATATCTCATGGCAATTTTAACATATAAATCACAAGAATTGGTCAAGAGAACATTAGGGTTCTAAACCTCACATAAACATAATTCAATCCGTTCTAACATGAATTTACACAACCAAAGGTAGGTAAACTATCTATGGAACTCACCTAAACATGTTTCTTGCATAACTTCAAGCTTCAAGCATCAAACCCTAGCTTTTGATCCATTCTCAATCTTTAGCTTTCATCCAAAACCATGCTTAAATCTTTTCCTCCACTTGCTTCTTGCTTGCTAAACCACCTTAACCCTTGCTTGATCATGTTTAGAGGAAGATTGGATGATTAAAAGAGGAGAGGGAGGGCGTGGGTTAGAGAGAAGGAGGAGAGAATTCTCTTCTCAAAACCTAGAGAGAGAAAGAGCAATCACAAATGAGAGATTTTGAACCAAAATCACTTAAATACCCCTTTTTCAAGCAATTACCATTATGCCCTTGCCTTAAGCGTGTTCGATTGACTCTGATACATAAGTCCATACTTTACTAATATCACTTAATAATATCCTCCATCGTACATAACATTCTTCACCATACTCGTTTTCTATGACTCTTAGTCCTCGGATACGTTTGTCAGATAAACTTTCCATTAGCAGACGAGCGGGATGTTACAATTTACATGCAAATTTTTTATAAAACATCATTGATAATCTACACGCGTTATTTCAATAAAAAGAATGGAAAGACGGGTAAGTGGGTGCTCATCTTTCCGCTAGTATAAGGATCAAAAACATATTTAACCTTGTATATAATTGTTTTAGTAAAAGTAATCGTATATTTTTAGCTCGAATCCTTCATATATATAATCAAGAAAAATTTACCATTTTAAATAATAAAAAAACAAAAAAAAACCTTCAACATTTCTGTTAAAAGAAAAACATCATCATCTGACCGTGAAAATCAATCTCTTAATTTTAAATAGAGAACAAATCAAATAGAAAAATGTTACCTTAAAATGCACAAACTCATGTTTGAGAAGGCGAACACAATGATGATCATTCCACCTTTGAAATTGGCGTTCATGATCTTCAATGAAAAAGTGTGATGTCTTCTTCCTTTAAGATTCTCTCTCGAAAGGATCCCATTTTCCCAATACTGCTATCAATGATTTCTCATCCACCCCATGTCCTGAAAATTACACCATTAATTCATCAAATATCATCAATTGGGCATGAATATTAAAATCAATATTGAAAATGAAAATATATATATAGTAATAATAATTTTTTTTTTTTGCTAAGCCAGAAGAAAGGACAGACATCGAGGGGAAACAACGACATCTCAACTAGGTTGGCACCCAGCAGAACCCCCATCCTATGCCGCCAATCTCAGAGAAAAATTTTATTAAAAAAAAGGGAAAAAGTTTACAAGAGGGGGGACTAGGCCAAATCCCTCAAAAGAAAACAAGAAACAATAAGGTTATATGGGTTATTGCTTGAGAAATAGAGAACCTGAGAAAGCTTGAGTTATTGCTTCTAACTCTTGATTGAATGCCATATTCTGGGTAATACTAATGCCAATATCGAGTAATTTAATTTGTATTTGCTATCAAATGGTATACATTAAGGTTATATGGGTTATGCACACACACACAATATTTTATGTTTTCCAAAAATCTAATTTTATTATTATGTTATTTTGCTATATATTTTTCTAAATTTTGTTAAGAATTTTATATGGCTAGATTTAATCAAATATTTGATGAAAATTTAAATTCAAGTCTTTTTTATTTGGGTGAAAAATTGCACAGTCTTTGAACATTGAAATATAACATGAAAATTATCTTAGTTAATTATTTTTAAAATTACAGAATATATTATCAAAGTAACAGCAGGACACATTATGTCAATAATGATGCTGTAACACCCATACCAGACGTATCTAGAAAGTCTAGCACGTGCGTTAATATTAGTATTGGATACATTAAAAATTTACAACATAAATTACATGCGAATGAATATTTATACAACAAATTGTGTTATTTATACTGGATACATTAAAATATACAACAATAAACATTCGAATGAATATTATTTACAACAACATGCGTTCGTACAAAGAAATACTACTCATCTTTTCTAAAGTATAATAAATATGTCCTTGAAATCCACGACCTCCTGTTGCGGGTACGAACGATCACATGTTGAAACATCCATTCGGCTACTAGCTTGCCATCCAACTTGTTTATCTGAAACAAATAAGGATTGAGATGAGACATAATGTCTCAGTGAGTTCCCCTAAATCCTAGGCTATAGGTAACCTCAGGGGAAACATACGGTCACCACGTGTCTACAATACAAACTGACGGTTGATTATATGTGTGTGGTCATGATTCCTAGACGGTAGTGCATACTAGACCCGTCATAGGCTTATCTTACTTGTTATAGGCTTCACTTCCTATACGTGTCATGGCGGTCGATGGGGAACTCTAAAACCGCATTGCCAAGTATACGCTCTACGTATCAAGGCTTAAGCATAACATAATCATGGCACGATTCTAAACCGGACGATTAGGGGAAACCTAAGATCTTCATCGTTTACATACTTGTCTTGCTCTATTCCATGCCTCGTACTTTTCTTATAGCAGCTAGTGCTCTTGTTCTTAAACATAAACTTGCATGGATTCATTCTTGCATAATCATGAACATAATCATAAAAATAACATGAATATATTATTTATATGTTGGGAAAACGGGGTGTTACAGGTGCATGATGGGAAAGTTTACCGTCGTCGAGGAGCTACTGAGGGTGGCAGGGTTGCCAGAGGTGGCAGAGGTGGTTGCAGGGGTGGTGGCAGAGGTGGTGGTGGTACGGGTGTAGTTATTAGGGGCTGATAGTATTTTATGTAATTTTAATGTTTGAATATTTTGGATAATTATGTTATGTACCATTTGGATAATTATGTTTTATTAAAGTTTGAAAATTATATTGTGTTGTTAATTTTGATGTTATAATTTGATTTTTTGGTTTGCATATGGTCAAAGGCAAAAAAAAAAATTGACTGAATCAGCTCTAAAACAGAGGCTCAGCCAAAAAAGATGGCTTCTGCCTCTGTACTGATGCAGTCTGGATTTTATAATCCGGACAGGTTTATCACTTTCCGGATTATACAATCTGGAACCATCGTTCACCACCCCTTTTTGTTGACTTTCAACGGGGTGATTTACACTTTTCGGATTATATAATCCGGAAGTTATCTACAATTTTCGAATTATATAATCTGAATCAATATATTCATAAATGACATCATCATCCATCAGGATGGATGAAGTGCCAAAATACACGAATAAATCCGAAATTTATATTCTGGAATGGGTTTGGATTATATAATCCGGACTAGGAGTATTTTGGGAAAAAAAAAAGGGCGCGCGAGGAAAACCACAGGGTGGGAAAAGTAAATCTCTAAGGTTTAGGTATCATGTCATGTGCATTTGTCTAATAATTTTTTCCATCGTGGAGAAATATGCATATACAGTATAATATATATCAAGAGAATATTCCCTCAATAATCTATGTCCCTTCGGAATAAATAGTATTTTTAAGGTCCCTTTTGAGGTCTAATGTTCCTTCAAAAATTAAGAATGATCTAAAAATTATATTCTTCAATTATTGGAGAAGTTAAAATGGTCGTGACACCATATTTGAGTGATTGAAATACCATATTGACATCATAATATTATAGTAAAGTGGTCATAGTACCATAATTACTTGGTTTCAGTATTAAAAGAGTGGTCTAATACCATATTCGAGTTGTAATTCTCGAACAGTAACTAATCGCAGAGTTGTAGTTGAACTTGTTTTATCCTTGAGACGGCGTGGTTGATTTTGGGCAGTGCCACGTGTTATACCCTAATTTTGGACCTAAAAATACTTGTTTCTTCTTATCTTGCATTTCAAGCCATTTGATATGTCTCTGATCAATTGCATCTCTCTCTGCATTTTATTTCAATGTTATTCGCAAAATTCACATGCAAGGGTATTTTAGTCATTTCCTATGTCAAACTTCTCTCAGTCTTTCAAAATTTTGTTTGAGTCCTTTCAAGTAGTTTGAATCAGTCTCTGTTTCATTCTATGTCAAAATCCATTTTAAAAATTGCATTTGAAGTCATTTTGAGTCAGTTTTGCCCCTAGGGGCATTTTAGTCTTTTCAAGTGTCAAAGCTCTGTTTAAACCCTTAAAATTGTCTTCGAGTCTGTTAATTTTATGTGTATAAGTTCTTGCTTTAATGTCTTGTTAAAAATCCATTTTTAAATTGCATCTGAGTCATTTTCAGTCGTTTTAGCCCCAGGGGCATTTTGGTCATTTCACACGAAATTTCAGCAGAGAGAGGTTACTTTAAAGTACCTCATTTAGGCCATTGGTTCGTTTTAGTCCGTTTTGTCAAATTTTAGTCGTTTCACTTTACGTTTAGTCAAATTACCATTTTTTTATTCCAATTTTATTTTTTATTTTTTTTTTAGTTTTATTTTTTTTTAGTCCAAAATTTCCAATAATGGCATTTCAGTCCCTTTTAGTCTTTTTATTATTTTTGCAGTTTGGCCCTTTGTTTGTCATATTTTGCAGAAAAATCCCAAAGTCAAAGCAGTTACAAGGCGGTCAAAGTTTGTTACAAGCCTGTGTCCACGTGGCAGTGCCTAATTTGTCCAGAGTGCACACTGTGTCAGCTATAAAGGGCCATCTCATCACCATGTGGCGATAGATGATTCATTCTGCCAAATCACACCAGAAGCAATAACCACTTTCTCTCTCTGCAATTTCAAGATCAAAAAGCCAGAAAATTATGAACGTTCATGAACATTCATCATGAATATTCATCTTCAACCTCATAACACAAAACCATAACAAACTTTTCCAGAATCGAATCTCTCATCAACACACAATCATCATCACTGAACACTATCACCAAATCCACAAAAAACCACATCAAATCGTGATCAATTTCATCACAACACAAAAAAATTCGAAGCAAAACTCAACAAGATTCGCGAACAACACAAATCAATTACGGCCATACCAGAATTGAAATCGAAGAAGATTTGAGCGAATTCCTTCGCAATTCTCAGAGATTCAATTGAATCTTCATCATCGAATTGCCTCTTTCTGCAATTCCAACACAGAATTTCTGTGTGATCACAGAAAGAGGAGGTTGAGAAGACAAAAAGAGGTGTCGAAGGAAAATTGATCAGAGAACGCGAAGAAGAAAAGGATCAAGCTCAACAAGAAGCAGATTCAACAAGATCGAATCAGTTACACCACAAATCCATCACCGCAAGATCACAGAGCAAGGGAAGAAGTGGACGAATCCAACAAGAACGCCGCCGTGATTGTTCGCCTCCGATTTAACAGAGGTACTTGCTTTCACATGCTCCGATCTGTTCAATGTCATGTTCATATTGTTTGTTTGTGAAAAGAACTTTTGTTAAACGTGTAGATCTAGGCTTCGTTAGATTCGTTTTTGAAATTCTAAACACGGATTTGAGCAGAGAAGACGAAGGTGAATCGTTTAGTCTAAAAAATTTTAAGAAAAATGGAAGTTTAAGCTTCCGGTGCGGCGGCGCCGCCACTTTGGCCGGCCGACCACCGCACCGGACCACCTGACTTCGTCTTCTCCGATCAGCATGCTTAGAAAGAGGGAGAGAGTGTTGCAGATCGGTTAGAGAGAGAAAGGAGATAGGAAATGAAGGTTTTCCCTTTGAATTTCGCTTATATACTCCCTGTTCAATCCTGTGCGTGCGCGCGTACCTATCTCCCATGCACCATCACGCCTTGTGGCCTCTGGATCTTGGATTTGATCCATGTGGATCAATCCAACGATCCTTAGGCGTTCTGATGATCCATTTCATGTGGTGTTTGGGCCTGGACCTTTTATCCTCTGCTGGATTTCGTTCTTTCTGAATTTTCTTGCTATGTGCATCACTGGATCTTGTTTTTTACACCCTTGTTTGTCCAAAATTCTTCATAAAAAATCCTAGAATTTTTCATATGTGTTCTTGATATTTTTCTTAACATTTTTGTGACATTTTTTCGTGCTGAAGCCTGAGAAAAATATTTGAAGCTTTTTTTTCTTATTTTTGTTAAAACTAGCAATTTTCTTGTAATTTTTAGCCCAAAAAACCTTTAAAAAATTTCTAAAAAATTCATATAGGCTTCTTGATATTTTTGTAGCATTTTGTGATAATTTTCACATGTTAAAATTGGCTAAAAATAATAAGGTGTTAATTTTCTTGCTATTTTTGTCATATTTTGTGCTAAAAATGGATGAAACTTTGCTTGATTTCAATCCCAATTGCTTGATGAATATTTGTGACCTATGCCACTTGATTTGAGGGAGTTTTAGCCACTGTTTGTGTTTGATATTGTTGCATAATTGTGAATCTTGGTTAATTGCTTAGGTTACAAGTTACTTATGTAATAAATAATGCAAATATGCTTAAAGTTTGTTTTAAAATGCCAAGTAAATCATGTTGCCTTAATTCCCATTCCAAGACTTGATTCTAAATATTTAAAAAATGTATTGGAATGTGAGAATTATAGGTCATATGGTTCTTGCATTCTATGAACAAATTTTAGCCATGTTTGCACTCATTTTCTATCCTTTATGTTCTAGTGTTTCTCTTGCTTTATTTTCTTTGATATTGTCATGTGCTACTAACTCCTTTCATTTCATGTTTCATCATTTCATAAGCATCTCCATTTCATCCCATATTCATCTCTATTTCTTTCTTGCAATTTAATTTGTACCAAAGTTAGAATGTAAACACTTAGGAGTTTTGTAATATTTTTCCTTCATGCACTTTTGATTTTCTTGGCAAAGAGGCCATAGAATGTATCTAGGGTATGATGTAAAGGACAATGGACTCTAATGATGTACACCGACACAAGCACCGACACATGCACACACCTCACTTTAGATGTATAGCTAGAATATGCATGTTTAGATGTATGTTTAGGATTGTATGTTTAGATGAATGCATAGGATTTACACTTAGAAAAACCAATTTTCCAAAAAATATGAACAAACTTCACTCAAATATTTTTTACAATAAACCTTGGGGTCAAAACCCCATTGATTTTCCTTTTCATTTTCTTAATCAAATTTCAATAAATTTTAATCATACTTTGACTTGTTTTTGCAAAATGACTAATCAAACCTCATTCTTTTCATAAATTCTCATGCCTTTAAGGCCTCTCTCTTATTCTTCAAACTCCATTTTCAAACTTAAAATCAACCAACAAAAACAAAAACATTTTTGGAAGAGAACTACGGTGGATTTGATCCCTTAAACGGGTACGTAGGCAAGGAACAAAATTCCTTCAATTCAAATAAAATAAAAATTCAAACACATTCTCCTCCCTCCAATTCTTCATTTAGCAAACCTTAGGTTTAAATAAACACTTTCAAAATAGCATTTAAAAATAAAGCGCGCGCGTAGAAATTAAAGACGGTTCCTATAGGATACTATAGTCGTTATGGGTGCCTAACACCTTCCCGTAGCGAAAACAACTCCCGGACCTCGATTCTCAAGGGTTTTGCTTACTTTTTCCCTTCCCAAGAAAAAATAAGATATCACCGGTTTAAAAGGTTCAAATATAATCAATGTTTGACACCCGAAAACCAAGATAAAACAGCTGGCGACTTCACTGGGGAGATTCGAGAGTTACGCCTAGTCTTTATTTCCACGCTTGCGCTCTTTTTACTTGTTTCTTTTACTTGCTTTCCTATGTGAATAAATGTTTAAGTTCTTGCAAACGTGTGGGGTGAGAATATCAAAAGTCCTGCACCCGGGCTGAGTGAACTTAGGATTTAGGAGGGATATAATCGACAATTCATTCCGGGGGTTGCCTCGTGTTTTGGATTATGCGATCAATCCCACATAGCTAAGGCATTTTGGAGGTGATGTTGTCGGCGCGTGTCGTCGCGTTTAGGCACTTTGCTTCTAATTGTTCTATGACGCTATGAACCGTAGATAACCGAACCCATCCATGGCCATTTTTTAGGATGTAGTGCGGAGGCTAAACCGAGTGTTGTCTCGAGTTTTAGTCGTCACGCGATACTACACTCAAGTTAGACCTTCCACGGATAATCATGGAGCGAGTGTTGTCTCGTGACACCATGATATACGTCGGAGAGGTTGCAACTTGGGAACCTTTTTAGAACCCGGTTACTATTTCCTAAAGCCCTAGTTTCACCGGACACCGTGTCCACCCATGACTCCTCGACTTTGAACTTCAATCCTCCATGTTTTCTCCGAACTTGAACATAATCATGCATTCATGCATACATGCATACATGCATAAACTTTTTCCCATGCATTTATCGGAGGACTTAGACAAGTCATCTTTTGAACATCACGGATGTGAACACCAAGTGATACCATCTCAACTAAACTTTTAGTTTTGCTCAAAATTTTCAAATAAAACCGTGTTTCTCCGTGATGTTCACAACCACTTTGACAAAGTCTTCTGACAAAAAAGAGTCTTTTCGCATTTGCATATCATGCATCATGTGCATCATTCATTCGTCACAAAAAGCTTCTCTCGTGCTCATTGCCTCCTGGTTTTGTCCGCCGCAGTCTGAAAAGTGGCTCGTGTTCGCAAAGTTTATCAGCCAGATAGAGTTCATCAAACAAGATTTCACAAGAGAAGAATGATGGCTAACTTTGAAGAAGAAAATGCTCAGCTCCGTGCCGAACTGGCTGCTATGAGAGAAGACTTGGCTAAGGCTCATGACGCTATGTCCACTATGATGGCTGCACAGGAACAACCAGCCACATCTATTCCAGCCACTACTGAAACAATTCCATCTATCCCACTGTCTACTGTGGCTACTGATGCTCGGTTTGTTATGCCCAACGGCCGTCCTTATGGCCTCTCAGCTTACTACTCTCCTAATATTGCTGCTGGTGTCTCTGGTGTTGCTGGTCAAGGACAGATTCCCGTATCTACTGCTATGCCTCAGGTGACTACTGTTGTTACCGACCCTATTGTACACACTGTGCAACAGGTGATTGATGTTGACACTCCGCGTGGACAAGATCCCGCAATGGAAGCCATGAAGAGACAGTTAAGGGAGTTGGCTGGAGAACTCCGTGAGGTCAAGGCTAGCCGGGGAAACAATGGTGCTCCTGCTAAAGCTCGTGATCTATGCTTGGTATCCCGATTTGAGGTTCCTAAGAAATTCAAAGAGCCAGAATTTGACAAGTACAATGGGACTTCTTGCCCACATAACCATGTTATCCGGTATGTCCGAAAGATGGCTAATTACGCCGATAATGATGCGCTGATGATCCATTGCTTCCAGAGTAGCTTGACAGATGATGCAGCAGATTGGTACACTAGTCTGAGCAAAGACAACATCCATACTTTTGAGGAACTCGCTGCTGCTTTTGAAAGTCAATATGAGTTCAACACCCGTCTGAGGCCAAATAGGGACTCTCTTAAAGCCCTATCTCAGAAATCAGATGAAACCTTCCGTGAATATGCTCAGAGGTGGAGAGGGGCAGCTGCTCGTGTTTCTCCTCTACTTGATGAGGAAGAGTTAACACAGACATTCCTGAAAACTCTGAAGAAGGAATATAAGGAGAGAATGATAGTCTCTGCCCCAAACAACTTCTCTGATATGGTTACTATGGGAACTCGCCTAGAGGAGGCTGTCAGAGATGGTATCATTGTTCTTGAGAAAGGTGAATCTTCAGCCAGTGCCCCAAAGAAGTATGGTAATGGTCATCATAAGAAGAAAGAATCTGATGTAGGGATGGTGTCTGGTAACCCATATGCAGCTGCTACACAATTACCTCTGCCCTACCACTACATGCAGTACTCTCAGCATCCTTTCTTCCCACCATTCTATCAGCAATATCCTCTGCCACCGGGCCAACCACCAGCGCCCGTCAATGCCATCGCTCAGCAAGTGCAACAACAGCCTCCTGCTCAACAGCAACAGCAGCAACAACAGGGTCCCCGACCCAGACCTTCTTTTCCACCAATACCAATGCGGTATGGTGAGCTGCTCCCAACTCTACTGGCCAAGGGACACTGTGTCACTAGACCAGGCAAGCCTCCGCCTAATCCATTGCCTCCCAGGTTCCGACAGGATCTAACATGTGAATTCCATCAGGGTGCTCAGGGCCATGATGTTGAGGGTTGCCTTGCTCTGAAATATATTGTGAAAGACTTAATTGAAAAGGGACGGTTGACTTTTGAGAATAGTGCTCCTCATGTTCTTGACAACCCGCTTCCAAACCATGCTGCTGTCAACATGATTGAGGCTTTTGAAAGAGTCCCCGTTCCTCAAGAGGATCCCATGTTGGATGTCCGCAATGTTGTTACTCCCTTGGTGCCATTACATGTCAAGCTTTGCCAGGCTTCTCTGTTCAAACATGATCATGCTTCCTGTTCAGGATGTCTTCAGAATTCTATGGGCTGTTGTGTGGTGCAAGGTGATATCCAGAGCTTGATGGATGACAAGCATTTGATTGCCAGTGATGTATGTGTGATTGGCTTGACTGTTGAGGGTGCAGAACCCCGGAGGGCTGGTGCTAGCATGGCTTCATTGAAGGATGTCCGGAAGGCTGTTCAAGCAGGGCAAGCTGCTGGCTGGGGCAAAGTGATTCAGATTCTGGAAAACAAGCGTAAAGAAGGCCTTGGATTCTCCCCGACATCTGGTGTTTCAAAGGGAACTTTCTACAGTGCTGGATTCATCAATGCTATTACTGAAGATGCTGCTGAAAGAAGTCACGTGCCCACATTTGTTATACCAGGAGGCACTGTGAGAAATTGGGAGGCCATTGATGTTCCTTTAGTCATGCATGCTTCCATGTAATGTGTCTTGTTGCTCATGTTTTCTTCGTTTTCAAAATAACAATCCTTTCGCTCTGCCCAAGGCGAAAGTGATATCATTGTAAGGGCGTGTTTGTTTCGGCATTGCCGTTATCAATAAAAGTTGTCGTTTTTCTCACGACTCTTTGTTTCTTTTACTTTTTAGTGCCTTTTTCTTGGAAATAATGGTAATGCCAGAAAAAACCAAAACATCTGTATTTTCTTATTAATTTCAAAAATCTGCATGAAAAACTTTTTGCTAAAATCATCCCAATCATATTATGCAGATTGAACCATAATAAACCCGTTGAACACACTGACCCTATGGTTCCTCCAAATTTTGAATTCCCTGTATATGAAGCTGAAGATGAGGATGATGATGAAGAGATACCGTATGAGATCACTCGGCTGCTTGAGCAAGAAAGAAGAGCCATTCAGCCTCACCAGGAAGAGATTGAGCTTATCAACCTGGGTACTGAAGAAAACAAGCGAGAGATCAAGATTGGTGCTGCACTTGAGCCAGAAGTAAAAAAGAAGATCACTCAGCTTCTCCATGATTATCCAGATGTCTTTGCATGGTCCTATGAAGATATGCCGGGTCTAGATCCCAAGATTGTGGAACATCGGATACCGACAAGACCTGAATGTCCTCCTGTCAAGCAGAAATTGAGAAGGTCTCGTCCAGACATGGCTCTTAAGATCAAGGCTGAAGTACAAAAGCAAATTGATGCAGGTTTCCTCATGACAGCTGAATATCCTGAGTGGATTGCCAACATCGTACCAGTACCAAAGAAAGATGGGAAAGTTCGAATGTGTGTTGATTACAGAGATCTGAATAAGGCCAGTCCGAAAGATAACTTCCCATTGCCTCATATTGATGTGCTTGTTGACAGTACTGCTCAATCCAAAGTGTTCTCTTTCATGGATGGTTTCTCTGATTATAATCAGATACGAATGTCTCCTGAAGATAGAGAAAAGACGTCACTACTACAAAATATAGATTTTACATCAATGGTGTTTAAGTTTTAACATCAGCACAAAACAAATCTGAAGGGAAAGATACACACTATGAGTTTTTACATCAGTTGACATAAGCATCTGATGGGAATTCTTGATAGTATATAACATTTACATCAGTGGATAATTGAAATGAGGGGAAAAACACGCGGTGGCATTTTTGCAATTTTAATGAAATTTGTATTTTACATCAGTGAAGAGAAGCACCTGAGGGAAAAACAATTTGCCACTATTTTCCTTTTGCCTCTCTCACAAAACACACAAATCTCAGATCTGTTTTTTTTCCTCTCCCCTCGAACACTCACTCACCGTTTCACAGCTCGTTTTCCCTATCACCTCTCACACTCGCCGTCGTTTTCCCTCTCACCTCTCAGACTCACCGTCTTTTCACCCCTCACCATTTTAACAGTGTCGTTGATTTCCTTCTTTCACAGAACTCTCGCCATCGTCGTTCTCGGCATCAACGGAAGTTAAACTGCGGTAAGATTTATCAGATTTTCTAGGTTTTGATTTTTCTCTCTTTAGTTAGGTTTTGATTCAAATCAAAACCTAGAAAAACCATTCTCAACACACCATCTATTTGCTTCAGATCTGAACTACACATGGATTCTATTTGTGTTCTACGATCTAAGTTTTGCTTGCCCCTAGAAAAACCATTTCTTCAAAACTAAGGTTTTAGTTTCAGTATTCATTCACTATCTGTGTGCGTGCGTGTGTTGTTGCCGCCCCTAGCTAAATCTGCAAACATGGCTACCCAAATGAGCAAAAAGCGAAAGGTTTGTTCTCAGATTCGTTAATCTTAATCCATTAGTAGTGATTTCTTAATTCTTAATTTGATATTTAATTTGATTTGTGGTGTTGCAGTTCGTCGCTGACGGAGTTTTCTTCGCTGAATTGAATGAGGTTTTGACCAGAGAGCTTGCTGAAGATGGATATTCCGGTGTTGAGGTTAGGGTTACTCCCATGCGCACTGAAATCATCATCAGAGCTACTCGTACCCAAGCTGTTCTCGGTTAGTGGTTTAATCAAATTATTTATTTATTTTTAATTTGATTTAAATGGTTGAATCTGATTTATGAATTTATGATTAGGTGAAAAGAGTAGGAGGATCAGAGAGCTGACCTCAGTAGTCCAGAAAAGATTTAAGTTTCCTGAGAACAGTGTTGAACTGTATGCCGAGAAAGTTAACAACAGGGGACTTTGTGCCATTGCACAAGCTGAGTCTCTTCTTTACAAGCTTCTCGGTGGTCTTGCAGTTCGCAGAGCCTGTTACGGTGTCTTAAGGTTTGTTATGGAAAGTGGTGCTAAGGGCTGTGAGGTTATTGTCAGTGTAAAATTGAGGGCTCAGAGAGCTAAATCAATGAAATTTAAGGACGGGTATATGATCTCGTCCGGACAACCTGTTAAGGATTACATTGACTCTGCTGTTAGACATGTTCTTCTTAGACAGGTTAGTTTATGATCCAACAACCTTATTGGTCGTTCGTTCATATGGTTTGTTATGGATTTATGTTGCTAATGATTATGTCATTTATGTTGTAGGGTGTTCTTGGTATTAAGGTAAAGATTATGCTTGACTGGGATCCTAAAGGAAAGCAAGGTCCTAAAACTCCCCTACCTGATATTGTTACCATTCACACTCCAAAGGAGGAGGAAGAGTACATCAGGCCTGCTGCTGTTGTTGCAAATGATATCGAGGTCCCTGTCCTAGTCCCTGTTGTTTGAGAATGTTTTGAGTGTATGATTTGACATTTTTGTTACATTTAGTGTTCTTTGTCTGACTTTGTAGTTTTCGGTTCAATGTTTAAGTCCCTGTGGTGCTTTTTTGGGTATTGTTTTCCTGATCTTGTCTTTTATATGATTAATATCGCTAATCTTCAATGTTCTTACTTTGATACCATTGAAGTGGATTTTAGTTGCAACATGATGTTTTACGATGAGTGTTTTTTATTGTCATTATGATATCTTCTTGTTATGGTTCTGTAATTGGTTTGAGTAATTGGCCAAGTAATTTTCTTAACTTTCATGATTGTCTAGTTCATCTGATTAAGGCATAATTGATTTAATTAAGGCATCATTTTTTGAGTAAACCGGGTGAGGATAGGGACTAAGAATTAAGAAAATTTAGCATATTTTTACCATTCAAAAAATATTATGCATGTGGATATAATTCAAATTGGATGAAATTGGTTTTGAATTCTTATAGTTGTATTTTTGGTATAGAAAGCATGGAAGGAAGAAAAAGTATACAATCATCCCTCCTTCAAATTGATTTAAATGAGTCGGCTTCAGTCCAAGATCCCTCTAAGCATAGCATGGAACAACAACAGGAGAAAACTGGCACAGATATCATTGAGTCGGGTGGTGCCGTTGCAATTCTAAACTCTAATGATAATAACGTCACAACTCTAAACTCTGACAAAAATAACTTAATTCAAGCTGAGTCAGTACCAGAAGAAAGTCATGCCCCAAGGAAAGGGCATTGGACAGAGGATGAACACAAGTAAGTATGCAGTCTATGTTAATGTTAACCTATGTTTGAGAGTTATTTTTATTTTATTTTATTGAGTTAAATATGTGTTTAGTTCTTATTAAATTACAGATTTTAACGTCTATAAAATTATTCTGTTTTTTGACAATTGTTTTCATTTTATCTTTTATACATTTGTTTAGTTATGAATATGGATGCATTAGTATATTTTCTTCTCATATTATTTAGTTGAATTTGAATATTTCACATTCATTCTCTATATATAGGTTGTTTTTGAAGGGGATGAAAAAACATGGAAAGGGACGCTGGAAAAATATTTCAAAAGAATTTGTGGTGACAAAAACTCCAACTCAAGTTGCTAGCCATGCCCAAAAATACTTTAACCACCAAAATGTGAAAGATATGGAAAAGAAGGAGAAAAAAAGAAAAAGTATTCACGACACAACCTTAAACAAGAATGACACATTGGTCACTAATGTATTTTAATCCAACAATTTCAACTCTACATTGTTGCTGGTATGAATCAGAACTTATTTATGTGAAATTTGATTATTGATTTTTGTAACTTTTATTTGGAACTGTTCACTAATGTATTTTATTTGGTATTTTTGGTTATGTTGATTTCTTTTTCTTCTCAATTAATTGCTTTGTTCGATGCTAGCTAAATGTATGTATCACACCTACTTAGTTAGTTGATGCAATACTTTTGCAAGCATGGCGAAGAATATTGTTGTGGCTAAGAATAAGTATGTAAGAATCTTTACTAAAAGTGATGGTAGTAGTTCTGGTGTTGGTGCCGTAGTTATTTTTCAATTTTGTTAGTCATTGACTTTTTCCGGTTACCGTGTTAGTGGTACACAGTATCCATTGAATAGATATCTATCTGTGTTGGTTATTATGTTGAAATATACAAGTCCGTGGTTATTTTGTGTAATATTTTTATTAATTGATTGAAGGTTGATCTCCCGGACTCAATAGCTGCATCGATCTCCCTCAATCGGTCACTTGATCTTCCGAACTCTCTCTCAATCTCACTACTCTCAAAATCTCACTAACTCACTCAGGTATTAGCCTTAATTTTACCTTGTTTGTTTTTACTAAATGTGAATGGTTCGATTTATTTACTGTGATTTAGTGATGTAGTGAATTTATTTTTTGACTTATTAAGGAAATGGATAAAGAAAATGAGTTGTTATAGGTTTGACTTAGTTTTCTTCTTTTACTTTGACTTGTTTATACTATATGTATTTTCAAAGATAGTCATATCCTTGTTGTTATTAATTAATTATATTAACCTATTGTACTCATTGTAGGTATTCAATGATCCAACATCATTAACAGAAGAAGTGTTATATGATTTATATGGTATGTTTCAAAGCCAATTTGAGAATTTGACGTTTGTTGAGATATTAGAATTTTGAATGAACTTGTAGTTTGCTACTTAATGCCTAGTGGTTTGGGTGTATTCATGTTTTTCTTTCCTATATTGGGTATTATGATTTACTTATGTTGGACTTTGAAATGATTTTCATGAACTTATTTATGTAGTATTTGCGTTTGTGCACGTCTAAATATCTATAATCCATTTGGTCATTTTGGAAACTTGGTTGACTATCTCATAAAGCCAAGAGAAGGACAATTGAACATGTTAATTCACACCTTCTCTAGCATAACATCTTCCCTTTACTTTTTAGTATAGTGATGCTTATATCTTACATTTGCTCGTTGAGAGAGTTTTCTTCACTGAATTGAATCTGGAGTTGGTTTTTACAAGAGAGCTTGCCGAGGATGGTTATTCTGGTGTTGAGTTTATGGTTGCCCGAATGCACACTGAAATCATGATCAAGGCTACTCGCACCCAAGTTGCTCTTGGTAAGTGATTTCATCAATCTTTGAATTTTAACTATCGTTGGTGGAATCTAATTTGTGATTATGATTTTATTTATTTTTGTTTCATTTTGGGTTTTTTCTTTTATGATATATGAATTTTTTTTATATGGATATACGATTTTGATTTGTGATATACCAATTTTTTTATTTATTTTGAGTTTGATCATATTATATATTATAATTATTTTGTGTTGTATTTTGGGTTTTTGTGATGTATAGGTGTGATGGGAAGAAGGATTAGTGAGCTGATCTCTGTCATACAGAACCACAAATGAATGTAGTGTGTACTTCCCATTGTTTGATAAAAATGTTCCATGGCTTATGTATTCATATATGCATGTACTTTTTTATATATAGAATTTTGATGTGGCTAGTTTTGAGTATTGATGATGTAAAAATATCAAATTAGAATGACTAATATAACTTCATGGTTGGCATTAATATCCATATTTCTTTTCATATTTTTAATATTAAAGAAAAGAACACGGTTAGAAGCATAATATTTTTTTAAAAAAAAATATATATTTCACATCAGTGGGTTTTATGACTAATGTGAAATATAGATATTTAACTTCAGTGTCTATCTTATAACTGATGTGAAAACTCAATTGTTAAATTTCAAAGTCTGTCTATTCCAACAGTGGAAGAGGAACTGATGTAGAAATCAAGATTTTACATCAGTCGAAACCTGATGTGAAAGGATGTGGACTTACCACATCACGTCACTTTACATCGGTTGCAAACTGATGTGAAAAATCATTTCCAACTGATGTAAAAAATCATTTCTGTAGTAGTGCGTCCTTCATCACTCCATGGGGAACATTCTGTTATAAAGTGATGCCGTTCGGCTTGATAAATGCTGGTGCTACCTATCAAAGGGGTATGACCACTCTGTTTCATGATATGATTCATAAAGAGATTGAAGTATATGTTGACGATATGATTGTGAAATCAAGTGATGAAGAACAGCATGTTGTGTATTTGAAAAAGATGTTTGAAAGGTTGAGAAAATACAAGCTGCGATTGAATCCTAACAAATGCACATTTGGTGTAAGATCTGGAAAGTTGTTAGGCTTCCTTGTCAGTCAAAGAGGCATTGAGGTTGATCCTGACAAAGTCCGAGCCATCAGAGAGATGCCGGCCCCTCAAACTGAAAAGCAAGTCAGAGGTTTCCTCGGACGTCTGAATTATATTTCAAGATTCATATCTCACATGACTACTACTTGTGGTCCAATTTTCAAATTGCTTAGAAAGAATCAGCCTGTTGTATGGAATGATGAATGTCAGGAAGCTTTTGATAGCATTAAAGAATACCTGTTGGAACCACCTATCCTTGTCCCGCCAGTGGAAGGAAGGCCTTTGGTCATGTATCTGTCAGTGTTAGATGATTCAGTGGGTTGTGTTCTCGGTCAGCAAGATGAGACTGGTAAGAAAGAGCATGCTATCTACTATCTGAGCAAGAAGTTCACCGACTGCGAGACTCGGTATACAATGCTTGAAAAGACTTGTTGTGCTTTAGCCTGGGCTGCCAAACGCCTGCGTCATTATATGGTGAATCATACAACTTGGTTGATATCCCGAATGGATCCAATTAAGTACATCTTCGAGAAGCCTGCTGTTACTGGAAAGATCGCACGTTGGCAAATGTTGTTGTCTGAATATGATATTGTGTACAAAGCTCAGAAAGCAATCAAAGGAAGTGTCCTTGCTGAGCATCTTGCTTGTCAACCTCTTGATGATTACCAGCCAATTAAGTTTGATTTCCCTGATGAAGAGATTATGTATCTGAAAGCAAAAGACTGTGAAGAGCCACTGATTCATGAAGGGCCGGATCCCAATAGCAAATGGGGCTTGGTGTTTGATGGTGCTGTCAATGCTTATGGTAAAGGAATTGGAGCCATCATTGTAACTCCGCAGGGGCATCACATTCCTTTCACCGCTCGAATAACTTTCGAATGCACAAACAACATAGCCGAATATGAAGCATGCATCTTGGGCATTGAAGAAGCCCTTGATCTGAGAATTAAGCACCTTGACATCTATGGAGATTCTGCACTTGTTATAAATCAGATAAAAGGTGAATGGGAGACTCGTCATGAGAAGCTGATCCCATACCGTGACTATGCAAGACGTCTGTTGACATACTTTACAAAAGTTGAGCTGCATCACATCCCTCGGGATGAAAATCAGATGGCTGATGCTCTTGCTACCTTGTCTTCCATGTTTCGTGTCAATCACTGGAATGATGTTCCTGTGATCAAAGTACAGCGTCTTGATAGACCCGCTCATGTGTTCACCATTGAAAATATGCCAGATCAGGCTAAGGAAGATGTGAATGATAAAAAGCCTTGGTATTACAACATCAAACAATTCTTGCAGAATCGCGAATATCCACCTGGTGCTTCCAACAGAGATAAAAAGATCTTGAGACGATGGGCTAGCAGATTCCTTCTGGACGAAGAAATCCTATACAAGAGGAACTATGACATGGTCTTGTTAAGGTGTGTGGACAAACAAGAAGCTGAGAAATTGATGCATGATGTACATGACGGTACTTTTGGGACCCATGCTTCGGGTCACGCCATGTCAAGAAAACTGTTAAGAGCTGGCTATTACTGGATCACCATGGAGCGTGATTGCCACAAACATGCTAAAAGATGCCACAAGTGTCAAATTTATGCTGACAAGATTCATGTGCCTCCACATGCTCTCAATGTTATCTCTTCCCCATGGCCTTTCTCTATGTGGGGCATTGACATGATCGGAAGAATTGAACCAAAAGCTTCCAATGGACATCGTTTCATCCTAGTGGTAATTGACTATTTCACCAAGTGGGTTGAGGCTGCTTCCTATGCAAATGTGACCAAGCAAGTGGTTGTCAAGTTTATCAAGAATAACATCATCTGTCGATATGGTGTTCCCAACAAGATCATCACTGACAATGGCTCCAATCTGAACAATAGCATGATGCAAGCTTTATGTGAAGAGTTCAAAATTGAACATCACAACTCTTCTCCTTATAGACCTCAGATGAATGGTGCAGTTGAGGCCGCTAACAAGAACATCAAGAAGATTGTTCAGAAGATGGTCACTACTTACAAAGACTGGCATGAAATGCTACCCTTTGCCCTGCATGGTTACCGTACCACAGTGCGCAGTTCAACCGGGGCAACTCCTTTTTCTCTTGTATATGGCATGGAAGCAGTTCTCCCTCTGAAAGTGGAGATTCCATCTCTTCGAGTGATCATGGAAGCAAAATTAATTGAGGCTGAATGGTGTCAAAGTCGGTACGATCAATTGAATCTGATTGAAGAGAAACGTATGGATGCCATGACTCATGGACAGTTGTATCAAGTGCGAATGAAGAATGCTTTTGACAAGAAAGTCCGACCTCGAGAATTCAAGGAAGGCGAACTTGTATTGAAAAGAAGGATAAGTCAGCAACCCGAACTTGTATTGAAAAAAACCCTAAATTATAACGTAATTGCCTTGTTGAAATAATTCAACAGTCCCCGGCAACGGCGCCAAAAACTTGATAGATCTCTGGCAAGTGCACCAAATACTATCGAAGTAGTAAAAATATCGATCCCACGAGGACTGTTTTTAATCTCAATAATTCAACTACGTTGTATTTTAGGATGTATAAAGGTTATTTTGATTTGCCACTAGGCAGTAGATTGGTTTGATTGCATAAAAGTAATTGCTAAAAATAAATTGGTTTTCAAGAATAAGAGAGAGATGAGTTTAGGTCTTTCGAATCATCTATGTTCCCCTAATTGTTATGTTGCACCTATTCGTATGAATGATCTTCTAATCCCACGATAGTTAACAAAATAGTCCTAATCAATCCCTTGAGTTAGGACCCTCTTCTTAAACTACAGCCCCTAATCCCTTAGGTGGTCTAATAATCTTTGAAGGTTTAAAGCACTTTAACCTAACATCACTAATAAACGATTATCCATTCCTAGACTAACCATGTTTATTAGAACAATTCAATAGGTCTAAGTAGAAAGCTATGGTCAGTAGTCATTCATTCTCACAAAATCATATTTATATTTGATCAGGATATAAAAAGCATTAAGAACAATTGAATTGAATAAAGACTGGAATATCATTCACAATAAATAGAGTTTCACAACATAATATCTCAATTAGGGTTACAACGAATCATCTCAGACCTAACCTCTAATGGATTTAGCTACTCGTAATAATGTTTACAAATAACATAATCATTAGAGGTAATAAAACATACACAAAGTGGTTGGAAGATGAAGAAATCGTCCTCCTGGTCCTCCTTGTAGTTGTAAAATCGCACTTGGCTCTCTAGAATTCGTAACCCTTGTTTTTGGAAAAACAGAATGAAAATGAAAATGAAAAGTTGAAAAAAATGAAAATAAAAAGCTCGCTAAGTTGAAAACCCGAAAGGGCGGCTTAGGCAAAAATGAGCACCCCGCTGATTGACAACCTGTGAAGGCAATTCAGGCAAAAATGGGGCAATGAAAAGAATCTTATTCCCCGGTGAATCGAAAACCCGAAAGGGCGGTTCAGGCAAAAATGGGGTTTGAAAATGAAAAATTAAAAGAATATTGAAAACGCATTGACCACAGATGCGAACATCCAATGTTTACCCAGCACTGACACGCCTAGCAACGGCGACCTATATCCAAGAACTTTCCAAGGTTCCCTCCTCTACAAGTTTTATTGCCCTCAGCCATGGTTTCGATACGTCTCTCAACGACGGTCTCTCCAAAGAGGTTTTCCCCTGTGAATATGTTGCAGCGCGAGCCACTACGTGCCCCAATCTTCCAATGTCTCATCTGCCTTTGTGAAACTTCTCTGTCAAACTGCCAACCAATCATGCATTTCAAGCATTCATACATGCATAATCATGCATTTTATGTGCTCATACATCCAATAATCTTGCTATACCATACATACATGCTGCATTTCCAACTTCAAATTTCAATCCAACTCAAAACCCAATTTCAATTCAATCCAAATTGCAACTGTCAAGCTCAATTTCAATCTCTATTTCAATTCCAACTGTCAAATTCAATTCAATTTCAACTGTCAAAATTCGATGCAATCTCAACTTTCCAATCTCAATTCCAATCATGTCAACTGTCAAATTCGAAGCAATCTCAATTCCAATTCCAATTCAATGTCAATTCGAAGCAATTTCCAATCTCCAATTTCAATTCCAATTTCAATGACAATCTCCAATGTCAATATCCAATGTCAATGTCAATGTCAATATCAATATCCAATGTCAATGTCAATGTCAATGTCAATGTCAATATCCAATGTCAATGTCAATGTCAATGTCAATATCCAATGTCAATGTCAATGTCAATGTCAATGTCAATATCCAATGTCAATGTCAATTTTCAATCCAATTTCAATCCAATTTCAATGTCAATTGCAACTCTCCAATCCAATGTCAATGTCTATGTCTCAATCCAATTCCAATTTCCAATGTCTTTTTCAATTTCAACTCTCAATCCAATGTCTATGTCTCTGTCTCTGCTCAATCTCAATTCTCAACCCCTTTTTCAATGCCAACTTTCAATTCAAATCAATGTCAATTTACTCTCAATTTGCTTTTGGGCCAACAAAAATGGTCATGTCTATTTTTTCAAGTCAATGACAATTTACCCTCAATCGGTATTTTGTTAAACCAGACTTTCAATTTGTATCTTGTAACGGTCAAGTGCCAGGTTCGATCCAAAAAGAACCACTTGTACCTGCTTATATGCCTATGCTTCCGGACAAACGACAAGTTCGATCTAAAAAGAACAGTTTGTACCCAGCTTATGCTTTGTTATCGGTCAAACGGCAAGTTCGATTTAAAAAGAACAGTTTGCACCTTCCCACATGACGTGGTGATAATCCAACAAGCAAGTTCGATCCAAAGGACAGCCTGTATCAACTCTTTTGTCTGTGTCTCCAACCAAACAGCCAGTTCAACCCAAAGAACAGTTTGTGTCTGCCTATCTGTTTGTATCTTCAATCAAGTGTCAAGTTCGATCCGAAGAACAGCTTGTATCTGCCTATATGTCTATGTTTCCGGTCAAGTGTCGAGTTCGATCCCAAGAACAGCTTGCACCTATCTCTTGTTTTGTCTTCCTTGGTCAAGTGTCAAGTTCGACCCAAAGAACAACTTGTACCCTATTTTCTACTCCCTGGTTTGTCTACCCTGTCAATGTCCACCTGAATCCCCAGTGACATGACAGGTTCCATAGACTCCAGTTGTTTGTCTTGCATTCATAGTCAAAGTATTGCATGACATTCATATTTTTAAAAATCTGAAAACGTATTTTTATGTCCAAAAGCAGTGCAAATGTTAATATTTAAGTATCTTTGTCCCGTCCACTCTAAGACTTCGTCTCTTGACTCTCCGGACAAAGAAACTTAAATAGGGGCAGCTGTTATACCCTAATTTTGGACCTAAAAATACTTGTTTCTTCTTATCTTGCATTTCAAGCCATTTGATATGTCTCTGATCAATTGCATCTCTCTCTGCATTTTATTTCAATGTTATTCGCAAAATTCACATGCAAGGGTATTTTAGTCATTTCCTATGTCAAACTTCTCTCAGTCTTTCAAAATTTTGTTTGAGTCCTTTCAAGTAGTTTGAATCAGTCTCTGTTTCATTCTATGTCAAAATCCTTTCAAGTAGTTTGAATTCTGCGTTTTCGCGTGTTCCGGCCGCGGGTTTTCGCCATTTTCGACCCAAAACTCGTCCAATTCGACCCTGTAATGCACCAAATCCATCCAACAACATACATAGACTTATTTAAACATATCTCATGGCAATTTTAACATATAAATCACAAGAATTAGTCAAGAGAACATTAGGGTTCTAAACCTCACATAAACATAATTCAATCCGTTCTAACATGAATTTACACAACCAAAGGTAGGTAAACTATCTATGGAACTCACCTAAACATGTTTCTTGCATAACTTCAAGCTTCAAGCATCAAACCCTAGCTTTTGATCCATTCTCAATCTTTAGCTTTCATCCAAAACCATGCTTAAATCTTTTCCTCCACTTGCTTCTTGCTTGCTAAACCACCTTAACCCTTGCTTGATCATGTTTAGAGGAAGATTGGATGATTAAAAGAGGAGAGGGAGGGCGTGGGTTAGAGAGAAGGAGGAGAGAATTCTCTTCTCAAAACCTAGAGAGAGAAAGAGCAATCACAAATGAGAGATTTTGAACCAAAATCACTTAAATACCCCTTTTTCAAGCAATTACCATTATGCCCTTGCCTTAAGCGTGTTCGATTGACTCTGATACATAAGTCCATACTTTACTAATATCACTTAATAATATCCTCCATCGTACATAACATTCTTCACCATACTCGTTTTCTATGACTCTTAGTCCTCGGATACGTTTGTCAGATAAACTTTCCATTAGCAGACGAGCGGGATGTTACAATTTACATGCAAATTTTTTATAAAACATCATTGATAATCTACACGCGTTATTTCAATAAAAAGAATGGAAAGACGGGTAAGTGGGTGCTCATCTTTCCGCTAGTATAAGGATCAAAAACATATTTAACCTTGTATATAATTGTTTTAGTAAAAGTAATCGTATATTTTTAGCTCGAATCCTTCATATATATAATCAAGAAAAATTTACCATTTTAAATAATAAAAAAACAAAAAAAAAAACCTTCAACATTTCTGTTAAAAGAAAAACATCATCATCTGACCGTGAAAATCAATCTCTTAATTTTAAATAGAGAACAAATCAAATAGAAAAATGTTACCTTAAAATGCACAAACTCATGTTTGAGAAGGCGAACACAATGATGATCATTCCACCTTTGAAATTGGCGTTCATGATCTTCAATGAAAAAGTGTGATGTCTTCTTCCTTTAAGATTCTCTCTCGAAAGGATCCCATTTTCCCAATACTGCTATCAATGATTTCTCATCCACCCCATGTCCTGAAAATTACACCATTAATTCATCAAATATCATCAATTGGGCATGAATATTAAAATCGATATTGAAAATGAAAATATATATATAGTAATAATAATTTTTTTTTTTGCTAAGCCAGAAGAAAGGACAGACATCGAGGGGAAACAACGACATCTCAACTAGGTTGGCACCCAGCAGAACCCCCATCCTATGCCGCCAATCTCAAAGAAAAATTTTATTAAAAAAAAGGGAAAAAGTTTACAAGAGGGGGGACTAGGCCAAATCCCTCAAAAGAAAACAAGAAACAATAAGGTTATATGGGTTATTGCTTGAGAAATAGAGAACCTGAGAAAGCTTGAGTTATTGCTTCTAACTCTTGATTGAATGCCATATTCTGGGTAATACTAATGCCAATATCGAGTAATTTAATTTGTATTTGCTATCAAATGGTATACATTAAGGTTATATGGGTTATGCACACACACACAATATTTTATGTTTTCCAAAAATCTAATTTTATTATTATGTTATTTTGCTATATATTTTTCTAAATTTTGTTAAGAATTTTATATGGCTAGATTTAATCAAATATTTGATGAAAATTTAAATTGAAGTCTTTTTTATTTGGGTGAAAAATTGCACAGTCTTTGAACATTGAAATATAACATGAAAATTATCTTAGTTAATTATTTTTAAAATTACAGAATATATTATCAAAGTAACAGCAGGACACATTATGTCAATAATGATGCTGTAACACCCATACCAGATGTATCTAGAAAGTCTAGCACGTGCGTTAATATTAGTATTGGATACATTAAAAATTTACAACATAAATTACATGCGAATGAATATTTATACAACAAATTGTGTTATTTATACTGGATACATTAATATATACAACAATAAACATTCGAATGAATATTATTTACAACAACATGCGTTCGTACAAAGAAATACTACTCATCTTTTCTAAAGTATAATAAATATGTCCTTGAAATCCACGACCTCCTGCTGCGGGTACGAACGATCACATGTTGAAACATCCATTCGGCTACTAGCTTGCCATCCAACTTGTTTATCTGAAACAAATAAGGATTGAGATGAGACATAATGTCTCAGTGAGTTCCCCTAAATCCTAGGCTATAGGTAACCTCAGGGGAAACATACGGTCACCACGTGTCTACAATACAACCTGACGGTTGATTATATGTGTGTGGTCATGATTCCTAGACGGTAGTGCATACTAGACCCGTCATAGGCTTATCTTACTTGTTATAGGCTTCACTTCCTATACGTGTCATGGCGGTCGATGGGGAACTCTAAAACCGCATTGCCAAGTATACGCTCTACGTATCAAGGCTTAAGCATAACATAATCATGGCACGATTCTAAACCGGACGATTAGGGGAAACCTAAGATCTTCATCGTTTACATACTTGTCTTGCTCTATTGCATGCCTCGTACTTTTCTTATAGCAGCTAGTGCTCTTGTTCTTAAACATAAACTTGCATGGATTCATTCTTGCATAATCATGAACATAATCATAAAAATAACATGAATATATTATTTATATGTTGGGAAAACGGGGTGTTACAGGTGCATGATGGGAAAGTTTACCGTCGTCGAGGAGCTACTGAGGGTGGCAGGGTTGCCAGAGGTGGCAGAGGTGGTTGCAGGGGTGGTGGCAGAGGTGGTGGTGGTACGGGTGTAGTTATTAGGGGCTGATAGTATTTTATGTAATTTTAATGTTTGAATATTTTGGATAATTATGTTATGTACCATTTGGATAATTATGTTTTATTAAAGTTTGAAAATTATATTGTGTTGTTAATTTTGATGTTATAATTTGATTTTTTGGTTTGCATATGGTCAAAGGCAAAAAAAAAAATTGACTGAATCAGCTCTAAAACAGAGGCTCAGCCAAAACAGATGGCTTCTGCCTCTGTACTGATGCAGTCTGGATTTTATAATCCGGACAGGTTTATCACTTTCCGCATTATACAATCTGGAACCATCGTTCACCACCCCTTTTTGTTGACTTTCAACGGGGTGATTTACACTTTTCGGATTATATAATCCGGAAGTTATCTACAATTTTCGAATTATATAATCTGAATCAATATATTCATAAATGACATCATCATCCATCAGGATGGATGAAGTGCCAAAATACACGAATAAATCCGAAATTTATATTCTGGAATGGGTTTGGATTATATAATCCGGACTAGGAGTATTTTGGGAAAAAAAAAGGGCGCGCGAGGAAAACCACAGGGTGGGAAAAGTAAATCTCTAAGGTTTAGGTATCAT
This sequence comes from Medicago sativa, assembly GCF_051527215.1. Classification (NCBI taxonomy): domain Eukaryota; kingdom Viridiplantae; phylum Streptophyta; class Magnoliopsida; order Fabales; family Fabaceae; genus Medicago; species Medicago sativa. Next base: position 26,318,168 of record NC_140756.1, on the reverse strand, counting down.
GTCATGTGCATTTGTCTAATAATTTTTTCCATCGTGGAGAAATATGCATATACAGTATAATATATATCAAGAGAATAGTCCCTCAATAATCTATGTCCCTTCGGAATAAATAGTATTTTTAAGGTCCCTTTTGAGGTCTAATGTTCCTTCAAAAATTAAGAATGATCTAAAAATTATATTCTTCAATTATTGGAGAAGTTAAAATGGTCGTGACACCATATTTGAGTGATTGAAATACCATATTGACATCATAATATTATAGTAAAGTGGTCATAGTACCATAATTACTTGGTTTCAGTATTAAAAGAGTGGTCTAATACCATATTCGAGTTGTAATTCTCGAACAGTAACTAATCGCAGAGTTGTAGTTGAACTTGTTTTATCCTTGAGACGGCGTGGTTGATTTTGGGCAGTGCCACGTGTTATACCCTAATTTTGGACCTAAAAATACTTGTTTCTTCTTATCTTGCATTTCAAGCCATTTGATATGTCTCTGATCAATTGCATCTCTCTCTGCATTTTATTTCAATGTTATTCGCAAAATTCACATGCAAGGGTATTTTAGTCATTTCCTATGTCAAACTTCTCTCAGTCTTTCAAAATTTTGTTTGAGTCCTTTCAAGTAGTTTGAATCAGTCTCTGTTTCATTCTATGTCAAAATCCATTTTAAAAATTGCATTTGAAGTCATTTTGAGTCAGTTTTGCCCCTAGGGGCATTTTAGTCTTTTCAAGTGTCAAAGCTCTGTTTAAACCCTTAAAATTGTCTCTGAGTCTGTTAATTTTGTGTGTATAAGTTCTTGCTTTAATGTCTTGTTAAAAATCCATTTTTAAATTGCATCTGAGTCATTTTCAGTCGTTTTAGCCCCAGGGGCATTTTGGTCATTTCACACGAAATTTCAGCAGAGAGAGGTTACTTTAAAGTACCTCATTTAGGCCATTGGTTCGTTTTAGTCCGTTTTGTCAAATTTTAGTCGTTTCACTTTACGTTTAGTCAAATTACCATTTTTTATTCCATTTTTTTTTTTTTTTTAGTTTTATTTTTTTTTAGTCCAAAATTTCCAATAATGGCATTTCAGTCCCTTTTAGTCTTTTTATTATTTTTGCAGTTTGGCCCTTTGTTTGTCATATTTTGCAGAAAAATCCCAAAGTCAAAGCAGTTACAAGGCGGTCAAAGTTTGTTACAAGCCTGTGTCCACGTGGCAGTGCCTAATTTGTCCAGAGTGCACACTGTGTCAGCTATAAAGGGCCATCTCATCACCATGTGGCGATAGATGATTCATTCTGCCAAATCACACCAGAAGCAATAACCACTTTCTCTCTCTGCAATTTCAAGATCAAAAAGCCAGAAAATTATGAACGTTCATGAACATTCATCATGAATATTCATCTTCAACCTCATAACACAAAACCATAACAAACTTTTCCAGAATCGAATCTCTCATCAACACACAATCATCATCACTGAACACTATCACCAAATCCACAAAAAACCACATCAAATCGTGATCAATTTCATCACAACACAAAAAAATTCGAAGCAAAACTCAACAAGATTCGCGAACAACACAAATCAATTACGGCCATACCAGAATTGAAATCGAAGAAGATTTGAGCGAATTCCTTCGCAATTCTCAGAGATTCAATTGAATCTTCATCATCGAATTGCCTCTTTCTGCAATTCCAACACAGAATTTCTGTGTGATCACAGAAAGAGGAGGTTGAGAAGACAAAAAGAGGTGTCGAAGGAAAATTGATCAGAGAACGCGAAGAAGAAAAGGATCAAGCTCAACAAGAAGCAGATTCAACAAGATCGAATCAGTTACACCACAAATCCATCACCGCAAGATCACAGAGCAAGGGAAGAAGTGGACGAATCCAACAAGAACGCCGCCGTGATTGTTCGCCTCCGATTTAACAGAGGTACTTGCTTTCACATGCTCCGATCTGTTCAATGTCATGTTCATATTGTTTGTTTGTGAAAAGAACTTTTGTTAAACGTGTAGATCTAGGCTTCGTTAGATTCGTTTTTGAAATTCTAAACACGGATTTGAGCAGAGAAGACGAAGGTGAATCGTTTAGTCTAAAAAATTTTAAGAAAAATGGAAGTTTAAGCTTCTGGTGCGGCGGCGCCGCCACTTTGGCCGGCCGACCACCGCACCGGACCACCTGACTTCGTCTTCTCCGATCAGCATGCTTAGAAAGAGGGAGAGAGTGTTGCAGATCGGTTAGAGAGAGAAAGGAGATAGGAAATGAAGGTTTTCCCTTTGAATTTCGCTTATATACTCCCTGTTCAATCCTGTGCGTGCGCGCGTACCTATCTCCCATGCACCATCACGCCTTGTGGCCTCTGGATCTTGGATTTGATCCATGTGGATCAATCCAACGATCCTTAGGCGTTCTGATGATCCATTTCATGTGGTGTTTGGGCCTGGACCTTTTATCCTCTGCTGGATTTCGTTCTTTCTGAATTTTCTTGCTATGTGCATCACTGGATCTTGTTTTTTACACCCTTGTTTGTCCAAAATTCTTCATAAAAAATCCTAGAATTTTTCATATGTGTTCTTGATATTTTTCTTAACATTTTTGTGACATTTTTTCGTGCTGAAGCCTGAGAAAAATATTTGAAGCTTTTTTTTCTTATTTTTGTTAAAACTAGCAATTTTCTTGTAATTTTTAGCCCAAAAAACCTTTAAAAAATTTCTAAAAAATTCATATAGGCTTCTTGATATTTTTGTAGCATTTTGTGATAATTTTCACATGTTAAAATTGGCTAAAAATAATAAGGTGTTAATTTTCTTGCTATTTTTGTCATATTTTGTGCTAAAAATGGATGAAACTTTGCTTGATTTCAATCCCAATTGCTTGATGAATATTTGTGACCTATGCCACTTGATTTGAGGGAGTTTTAGCCACTGTTTGTGTTTGATATTGTTGCATAATTGTGAATCTTGGTTAATTGCTTAGGTTACAAGTTACTTATGTAATAAATAATGCAAATATGCTTAAAGTTTGTTTTAAAATGCCAAGTAAATCATGTTGCCTTAATTCCCATTCCAAGACTTGATTCTAAATCTTTAAAAAATGTATTGGAATGTGAGAATTATAGGTCATATGGTTCTTGCATTCTATGAACAAATTTTAGCCATGTTTGCACTCATTTTCTATCCTTTATGTTCTAGTGTTTCTCTTGCTTTATTTTCTTTGATATTGTCATGTGCTACTAACTCCTTTCATTTCATGTTTCATCATTTCATAAGCATCTCCATTTCATCCCATATTCATCTCTATTTCTTTCTTGCAATTTAATTTGTACCAAAGTTAGAATGTAAACACTTAGGAGTTTTGTAATATTTTTCCTTCATGCACTTTTGATTTTCTTGGCAAAGAGGCCATAGAATGTATCTAGGGTATGATGTAAAGGACAATGGACTCTAATGATGTACACCGACACAAGCACCGACACATGCACACACCTCACTTTAGATGTATAGCTAGAATATGCATGTTTAGATGTATGTTTAGGATTGTATGTTTAGATGAATGCATAGGATTTACACTTAGAAAAACCAATTTTCCAAAAAATATGAACAAACTTCACTCAAATCTTTTTTACAATAAACCTTGGGGTCAAAACCCCATTGATTTTCCTTTTCATTTTCTTAATCAAATTTCAATAAATTTTAATCATACTTTGACTTGTTTTTGCAAAATGACTAATCAAACCTCATTCTTTTCATAAATTCTCATGCCTTTAAGGCCTCTCTCTTATTCTTCAAACTCCATTTTCAAACTTAAAATCAACCAACAAAAACAAAAACATTTTTGGAAGAGAACTACGGTGGATTTGATCCCTTAAACGGGTACGTAGGCAAGGAACAAAATTCCTTCAATTCAAATAAAATAAAAATTCAAACACATTCTCCTCCCTCCAATTCTTCATTTAGCAAACCTTAGGTTTAAATAAACACTTTCAAAATAGCATTTAAAAATAAAGCGCGCGCGTAGAAATTAAAGACGGTTCCTATAGGATACTATAGTCGTTATGGGTGCCTAACACCTTCCCGTAGCGAAAACAACTCCCGGACCTCGATTCTCAAGGGTTTTGCTTACTTTTTCCCTTCCCAAGAAAAAATAAGATATCACCGGTTTAAAAGGTTCAAATATAATCAATGTTTGACACCCGAAAACCAAGATAAAACAGCTGGCGACTTCACTGGGGAGATTCGAGAGTTACGCCTAGTCTTTATTTCCACGCTTGCGCTCTTTTTACTTGTTTCTTTTACTTGCTTTCCTATGTGAATAAATGTTTAAGTTCTTGCAAACGTGTGGGGTGAGAATATCAAAAGTCCTGCACCCGGGCTGAGTGAACTTAGGATTTAGGAGGGATATAATCGACAATTCATTCCGGGGGTTGCCTCGTGTTTTGGATTATGCGATCAATCCCACATAGCTAAGGCATTTTGGAGGTGATGTTGTCGGCGCGTGTCGTCGCGTTTAGGCACTTTGCTTCTAATTGTTCTATGACGCTATGAACCGTAGATAACCGAACCCATCCATGGCCATTTTTTAGGATGTAGTGCGGAGGCTAAACCGAGTGTTGTCTCGAGTTTTAGTCGTCACGCGATACTACACTCAAGTTAGACCTTCCATGGATAATCATGGAGCGAGTGTTGTCTCGTGACACCATGATATACGTCGGAGAGGTTGCAACTTGGGAACCTTTTTAGAACCCGGTTACTATTTCCTAAAGCCCTAGTTTCACCGGACACCGTGTCCACCCATGACTCCTCGACTTTGAACTTCAATCCACCATGTTTTCTCCGAACTTGAACATAATCATGCATTCATGCATACATGCATACATGCATAAACTTTTTCCCATGCATTTATCGGAGGACTTAGACAAGTCATCTTTTGAACATCACGGATGTGAACACCAAGTGATACAATCTCAACTAAACTTTTAGTTTTGCTCAAAATTTTCAAATAAAACCGTGTTTCTCCGTGATGTTCACAACCACTTTGACAAAGTCTTCTGACAAAAAAGAGTCTTTTCGCATTTGCATATCATGCATCATGTGCATCATTCATTGGTCACAAAAAGCTTCTCTCGTGCTCATTGCCTCCTGGTTTTGTCCGCCGCAGTCTGAAAAGTGGCTCGTGTTCGCAAAGTTTATCAGCCAGATAGAGTTCATCAAACAAGATTTCACAAGAGAAGAATGATGGCTAACTTTGAAGAAGAAAATGCTCAGCTCCGTGCCGAACTGGCTGCTATGAGAGAAGACTTGGCTAAGGCTCATGACGCTATGTCCACTATGATGGCTGCACAGGAACAACCAGCCACATCTATTCCAGCCACTACTGAAACAATTCCATCTATCCCACTGTCTACTGTGGCTACTGATGCTCGGTTTGTTATGCCCAACGGCCGTCCTTATGGCCTCTCAGCTTACTACTCTCCTAATATTGCTGCTGGTGTCTCTGGTGTTGCTGGTCAAGGACAGATTCCCGTATCTACTGCTATGCCTCAGGTGACTACTGTTGTTACCGACCCTATTGTACACACTGTGCAACAGGTGATTGATGTTGACACTCCGCGTGGACAAGATCCCGCAATGGAAGCCATGAAGAGACAGTTAAGGGAGTTGGCTGGAGAACTCCGTGAGGTCAAGGCTAGCCGGGGAAACAATGGTGCTCCTGCTAAAGCTCGTGATCTATGCTTGGTATCCCGATTTGAGGTTCCTAAGAAATTCAAAGAGCCAGAATTTGACAAGTACAATGGGACTTCTTGCCCACATAACCATGTTATCCGGTATGTCTGAAAGATGGCTAATTACGCCGATAATGATGCGCTGATGATCCATTGCTTCCAGAGTAGCTTGACAGATGATGCAGCAGATTGGTACACTAGTCTGAGCAAAGACAACATCCATACTTTTGAGGAACTCGCTGCTGCTTTTGAAAGTCAATATGAGTTCAACACCCGTCTGAGGCCAAATAGGGACTCTCTTAAAGCCCTATCTCAGAAATCAGATGAAACCTTCCGTGAATATGCTCAGAGGTGGAGAGGGGCAGCTGCTCGTGTTTCTCCTCTACTTGATGAGGAAGAGTTAACACAGACATTCCTGAAAACTCTGAAGAAGGAATATAAGGAGAGAATGATAGTCTCTGCCCCAAACAACTTCTCTGATATGGTTACTATGGGAACTCGCCTAGAGGAGGCTGTCAGAGATGGTATCATTGTTCTTGAGAAAGGTGAATCTTCAGCCAGTGCCCCAAAGAAGTATGGTAATGGTCATCATAAGAAGAAAGAATCTGATGTAGGGATGGTGTCTGGTAACCCATATGCAGCTGCTACACAATTACCTCTGCCCTACCACTACATGCAGTACTCTCAGCATCCTTTCTTCCCACCATTCTATCAGCAATATCCTCTGCCACCGGGCCAACCACCAGCGCCCGTCAATGCCATCGCTCAGCAAGTGCAACAACAGCCTCCTGCTCAACAGCAACAGCAGCAACAACAGGGTCCCCGACCCAGACCTTCTTTTCCACCAATACCAATGCGGTATGGTGAGCTGCTCCCAACTCTACTGGCCAAGGGACACTGTGTCACTAGACCAGGCAAGCCTCCGCCTAATCCATTGCCTCCCAGGTTCCGACAGGATCTAACATGTGAATTCCATCAGGGTGCTCAGGGCCATGATGTTGAGGGTTGCCTTGCTCTGAAATATATTGTGAAAGACTTAATTGAAAAGGGACGGTTGACTTTTGAGAATAGTGCTCCTCATGTTCTTGACAACCCGCTTCCAAACCATGCTGCTGTCAACATGATTGAGGCTTTTGAAAGAGTCCCCGTTCCTCAAGAGGATCCCATGTTGGATGTCCGCAATGTTGTTACTCCCTTGGTGCCATTACATGTCAAGCTTTGCCAGGCTTCTCTGTTCAAACATGATCATGCTTCCTGTTCAGGATGTCTTCAGAATTCTATGGGCTGTTGTGTGGTGCAAGGTGATATCCAGAGCTTGATGGATGACAAGCATTTGATTGCCAGTGATGTATGTGTGATTGGCTTGACTGTTGAGGGTGCAGAACCCCGGAGGGCTGGTGCTAGCATGGCTTCATTGAAGGATGTCCGTAAGGCTGTTCAAGCAGGGCAAGCTGCTGGCTGGGGCAAAGTGATTCAGATTCTGGAAAACAAGCGTAAAGAAGGCCTTGGATTCTCCCCGACATCTGGTGTTTCAAAGGGAACTTTCTACAGTGCTGGGTTCATCAATGCTATTACTGAAGATGCTGCTGAAAGAAGTCACGTGCCCACATTTGTTATACCAGGAGGCACTGTGAGAAATTGGGAGGCCATTGATGTTCCTTTAGTCATGCATGCTTCCATGTAATGTGTCTTGTTGCTCATGTTTTCTTCGTTTTCAAAATAACAATCCTTTCGCTCTGCCCAAGGCGAAAGTGATATCATTGTAAGGGCGTGTTTGTTTCGGCATTGCCGTTATCAATAAAAGTTGTCGTTTTTCTCACGACTCTTTGTTTCTTTTACTTTTTAGTGCCTTTTTCTTGGAAATAATGGTAATGCCAGAAAAAACCAAAACATCTGTATTTTCTTATTAATTTCAAAAATCTGCATGAAAAACTTTTTGCTAAAATCATCCCAATCATATTATGCAGATTGAACCATAATAAACCCGTTGAACACAGTGACCCTATGGTTCCTCCAAATTTTGAATTCCCTGTATATGAAGCTGAAGATGAGGATGATGATGAAGAGATACCGTATGAGATCACTCGGCTGCTTGAGCAAGAAAGAAGAGCCATTCAGCCTCACCAGGAAGAGATTGAGCTTATCAACCTGGGTACTGAAGAAAACAAGCGAGAGATCAAGATTGGTGCTGCACTTGAGCCAGAAGTAAAAAAGAAGATCACTCAGCTTCTCCATGATTATCCAGATGTCTTTGCATGGTCCTATGAAGATATGCCGGGTCTAGATCCCAAGATTGTGGAACATCGGATACCGACAAGACCTGAATGTCCTCCTGTCAAGCAGAAATTGAGAAGGTCTCGTCCAGACATGGCTCTTAAGATCAAGGCTGAAGTACAAAAGCAAATTGATGCAGGTTTCCTCATGACAGCTGAATATCCTGAGTGGATTGCCAACATCGTACCAGTACCAAAGAAAGATGGGAAAGTTCGAATGTGTGTTGATTACAGAGATCTGAATAAGGCCAGTCCGAAAGATAACTTCCCATTGCCTCATATTGATGTGCTTGTTGACAGTACTGCTCAATCCAAAGTGTTCTCTTTCATGGATGGTTTCTCTGGTTATAATCAGATACGAATGTCTCCTGAAGATAGAGAAAAGACGTCCTTCATCACTCCATGGGGAACATTCTGTTATAAAGTGATGCCGTTCGGCTTGATAAATGCTGGTGCTACCTATCAAAGGGGTATGACCACTCTGTTTCATGATATGATTCATAAAGAGATTGAAGTATATGTTGACGATATGATTGTGAAATCAAGTGATGAAGAACAGCATGTTGTGTATTTGAAAAAGATGTTTGAAAGGTTGAGAAAATACAAGCTGCGATTGAATCCTAACAAATGCACATTTGGTGTAAGATCTGGAAAGTTGCTAGGCTTCCTTGTCAGTCAAAGAGGCATTGAGGTTGATCCTGACAAAGTCCGAGCCATCAGAGAGATGCCGGCCCCTCAAACTGAAAAGCAAGTCAGAGGTTTCCTCGGACGTCTGAATTATATTTCAAGATTCATATCTCACATGACTACTACTTGTGGTCCAATTTTCATATTGCTCAGAAAGAATCAGCCTGTTGTATGGAATGATGAATGTCAGGAAGCTTTTGATAGCATTAAAGAATACCTGTTGGAACCACCTATCCTTGTCCCGCCAGTGGAAGGAAGGCCTTTGGTCATGTATCTGTCAGTGTTAGATGATTCAGTGGGTTGTGTTCTCGGTCAGCAAGATGAGACTGGTAAGAAAGAGCATGCTATCTACTATCTGAGCAAGAAGTTCACCGACTGCGAGACTCGGTATACAATGCTTGAAAAGACTTGTTGTGCTTTAGCCTGGGCTGCCAAACGCCTGCGTCATTATATGGTGAATCATACAACTTGGTTGATATCCCGAATGGATCCAATTAAGTACATCTTCGAGAAGCCTGCTGTTACTGGAAAGATCGCACGTTGGCAAATGTTGTTGTCTGAATATGATATTGTGTACAAAGCTCAGAAAGCAATCAAAGGAAGTGTCCTTGCTGAGCATCTTGCTTGTCAACCTCTTGATGATTACCAGCCAATTAAGTTTGATTTCCCTGATGAAGAGATTATGTATCTGAAAGCAAAAGACTGTGAAGAGCCACTGATTCATGAAGGGCCGGATCCCAATAGCAAATGGGGCTTGGTGTTTGATGGTGCTGTCAATGCTTATGGTAAAGGAATTGGAGCCATCATTGTAACTCCGCAGGGGCATCACATTCCTTTCACCGCTCGAATAACTTTCGAATGCACAAACAACATAGCCGAATATGAAGCATGCATCTTGGGCATTGAAGAAGCCCTTGATCTGAGAATTAAGCACCTTGACATCTATGGAGATTCTGCACTTGTTATAAATCAGATAAAAGGTGAATGGGAGACTCGTCATGAGAAGCTGATCCCATACCGTGACTATGCAAGACGTCTGTTGACATACTTTACAAAAGTTGAGCTGCATCACATCCCTCGGGATGAAAATCAGATGGCTGATGCTCTTGCTACCTTGTCTTCCATGTTTCGTGTCAATCACTGGAATGATGTTCCTGTGATCAAAGTACAGCGTCTTGATAGACCCGCTCATGTGTTCACCATTGAAAATATGCCAGATCAGGCTAAGGAAGATGTGAATGATAAAAAGCCTTGGTATTACAACATCAAACAATTCTTGCAGAATCGCGAATATCCACCTGGTGCTTCCAACAGAGATAAAAAGATCTTGAGACGATGGGCTAGCAGATTCCTTCTGGACGAAGAAATCCTATACAAGAGGAACTATGACATGGTCTTGTTAAGGTGTGTGGACAAACAAGAAGCTGAGAAATTGATGCATGATGTACATGACGGTACTTTTGGGACCCATGCTTCGGGTCACGCCATGTCAAGAAAACTGTTAAGAGCCGGCTATTACTGGATCACCATGGAGCGTGATTGCCACAAACATGCTAAAAGATGCCACAAGTGTCAAATTTATGCTGACAAGATTCATGTGCCTCCACATGCTCTCAATGTTATCTCTTCCCCATGGCCTTTCTCTATGTGGGGCATTGACATGATCGGAAGAATTGAACCAAAAGCTTCCAATGGACATCGTTTCATCCTAGTGGCAATTGACTATTTCACCAAGTGGGTTGAGGCTGCTTCCTATGCAAATGTGACCAAGCAAGTGGTTGTCAAGTTTATCAAGAATAACATCATCTGTCGATATGGTGTTCCCAACAAGATCATCACTGACAATGGCTCCAATCTGAACAATAGCATGATGCAAGCTTTATGTGAAGAGTTCAAAATTGAACATCACAACTCTTCTCCTTATAGACCTCAGATGAATGGTGCAGTTGAGGCCGCTAACAAGAACATCAAGAAGATTGTTCAGAAGATGGTCACTACTTACAAAGACTGGCATGAAATGCTACCCTTTGCCCTGCATGGTTACCGTACCACAGTGCGCAGTTCAACCAGGGCAACTCCTTTTTCTCTTGTATATGGCATGGAAGCAGTTCTCCCTCTGAAAGTGGAGATTCCATCTCTTCGAGTGATCATGGAAGCAAAATTAATTGAGGCTGAATGGTGTCAAAGTCGGTACGATCAATTGAATCTGATTGAAGAGAAACGTATGGATGCCATGACTCATGGACAGTTGTATCAAGTGCGAATGAAGAATGCTTTTGACAAGAAAGTCCGACCTCGAGAATTCAAGGAAGGCGAACTTGTATTGAAAAGAAGGATAAGTCAGCAACCCGAACTTGTATTGAAAAAAACCCTAAATTATAACGTAATTGCCTTGTTGAAATAATTCAACAGTCCCCGGCAACGGCGCCAAAAACTTGATAGATCTCTGGCAAGTGCACCAAATACTATCGAAGTAGTAAAAATATTGATCCCACGAGGACTGTTTTTAATCTCAATAATTCAACTACGTTGTATTTTAGGATGTATAAAGGTTATTTTGATTTGCCACTAGGCAGTAGATTGGTTTGATTGCATAAAAGTAATTGCTAAAAATAAATTGGTTTTCAAGAATAAGAGAGAGATGAGTTTAGGTCTTTCGAATCATCTATGTTCCCCTAATTGTTATGTTGCACCTATTCGTATGAATGATCTTCTAATCCCACGATAGTTAACAAAATAGTCCTAATCAATCCCTTGAGTTAGGACCCTCTTCTTAAACTACAGCCCCTAATCCCTTAGGTGGTCTAATAATCTTTGAAGGTTTAAAGCACGTTAACCTAACATCACTAATAAACGATTATCCATTCCTAGACTAACCATGTTTATTAGAACAATTCAATAGGTCTAAGTAGAAAGCTATGGTCAGTAGTCATTCATTCTCACAAAATCATATTTATATTTGATCAGGATATAAAAAGCATTAAGAACAATTGAATTGAATAAAGACTAGAATATCATTCACAATAAATAGAGTTTCACAACATAATATCTCAATTAGGGTTACAACGAATCATCTCAGACCTAACCTCTAATGGATTTAGCTACTCGTAATAATGTTTACAAATAACATAATCATTAGAGGTAATAAAACATACACAAAGTGGTTGGAAGATGAAGAAATCGTCCTCCTGGTCCTCCTTGTAGTTGTAAAATCGCACTTGGCTCTCTAGAATTCGTAACCCTTGTTTTTGGAATAGACTTCAGCATAAATAGGCACAGAATATCGCCCAAATCGTGTCACGTTTTAAGTGAATCGTGACACGTTTTTACCTTCTGGAGCAAGAAACTGAATTAGGGTTTCACCAAATCGTGTCACGTTTTACCAATCGTGACACGTTTTCATAATGTCGAAACAAGGCTTCTTGTGCTTCCCAAATCGTGTCACGTTTGTACCAAATCGTGACACGTTTTATTTCTTTGCGTTTCCTTCAGTTTTTCTGCTCTTTTTGCTGCATAAGTCTTCTGTGAACTCCTTTTTGTGATGAAAATACATATAAAATTACGTAATGACAAGGTGTCATCACAACCCCAAACTTAAACCATTCCTTGTCCTCAAGGAATTTACTTGCAAAGCTGACAATCGACAGTAAAATAACAATTACCTATTCAAGCAGTAGTACCCAAAAGTTCAACACCTTACTAGCTAAAGATGAGCTAGTTTGACTTGTATGCATCCACCAATTCACAACTCCACGCAAATATTTGAAATAGGGTTCTACCAGTCGACATGCAGATCTACATATTACCATACGCTTGAAAAGTTTCTAAACATCAATCAAAGTCAATATCATTACACACTTTTGAGGTCTTTAGGGTTATAACGGGGCTTAGGTGAAAGGTGGGACATATTTGGATAAGTAGGCTACACAAAATTAGAGTTAGGCATTCCTACGGAAGTTAAAGAACAAATTCAATCCTACGATCATTCACCTTGTGGAATAACAATCAATGCAAAGGTACTAGAGAATATTTATAACTTTTAGGGACAATCGAGTTTGAAGTTACTCGCATGTTTCAAAGTTTGGTCCCTTTTTCATCATTCATTTCATCTTTTTTTTTTTCATACATCAATTTTTGAATGTATATTTGCATTTTGCATGACAATTCTTCAATTTTTGAATGTATATTTGCATTTTGCATGACAATTCTTTTTCTTTTTGTTCTCTTATTCTCTAGTACCCCCACCCCAAACTTAATTGGTTGCAAAATTCCAATAGCAACCCCAAACTTAATTATTAGCAACATTCTACAATGCCTAACTCAGAAAAACAATAAGGGACAAGTCCTAAAAGTCTCTAAGTTTGTAATGTAGTTTGTCACCGAATAAAAAGTTCTAATCCTACCGGCTCAAAGTGGCTAAGAAAAGGATAAAGTGTAACAATTATAATCAGGGTAGGCTTCAAAAGGCTCACAGGACCAAGCACTTTTGCCTCAGTGTGTAATTAACAAAGACCAATCAATAATAGAGAAACAATGCAAGTTCTAGAAATGTAGTTGCATGGAAAACTAATCTATATATAAGTAAATTGAAAAACAAAATATGGCAATGAACCTTATGGCTGAGATTTCTGGGAGTATGTGACTACCTAGCAACGCCGTACACTTCGCCTTTGAAAACCAAGTCACTCCTCCTTTTGAACTTTTGGAATACCACTTGAACAACTATTTGTTATCAAACTGTAAAAAGTCAACTAAACAAACAAATTCATCAATAATAAACAAGTGCAGGAATAATTACATAAACGGGGGGAATAAAACCGAGTTAAACTTAATTAAAAGTAATTAAAATTGTTCGAACATAAAATTAAAGTTACATAACCAAAGTGCTGAAACAAAAACAGAAAAATAAAAATAGGTGGGCCATCAGTAGCCCACTCAATCCTGCATCTGGTCCTCCGGAATCCAAGTGTTGGGGTCCTCCTCTGCATAGGTATCCTCCCCAAAGTGCTGCCTAGACTGAGCTCCACCAGCAGCAAAGTCAGCTCGGATCTCCTGCTCTCTATCCTGAGCTCGACCTCTGGTGACATCAAAGTAGTGGTCCATAGCCTCCTCGGACCCATCAAAGCGCTCGAAAGACCCAGTCATCTTCCTCCTGTTGAGGCAGACCGCATCAGTGAACTCCTGACCAAACCTCGGACGGTTCCAATACTCCTGATCTGACACCTCATTCATCCAGTTGGCATGGCCGAACATGTAGTCCAGCATCATAGGATGAATAGGTGCATAGGCACCCTGCTGGCTGCTCCCCTCTCCAGCAAAAGTCTGACTCTGAGGTGGTGGCTGTGGCTGTTGTGGTGGTGGCGGCTGTGGCTGTCCTGCTGCTGCTGCCTCGGCACCCATGATAGTCTGCATGCGGTCATGATAATCCTTGACAAAGCCATCCATGTAAGTGTCGGTGATGGGCTTCATCATTGCTGCACTCAAATCATTAGCAAACAAATCGCACTCCTCCTCCTCACAAAGCCAATTGATAAGGCTCAAATGAGGGAGTGCCTTCTTGGTACCTGAAGCAAACATATAGATATTGTCGGCAATTAACTCACCAACATTGATGGGTGCACCATCAAGAATAGCAGACAGCGTCAACAAGCGGGGCAGCGGAATCTCTGAAGTACAAGAGGTGCCCTCAATAGTTTGCACCACAAAAGATGCCCACGCCTTTGCATGGGGCTTGAAGTCAGCCCTCAACAGCATATGTGACCCTCCATGCCACTTAGCACCTTCAACACAAATCTGCATTAGCAACTCCTCCCACCTTTCATCATCCCAATTCTTGCACTCCTCCATCCTCCTCTTCACATCACAAATCTCCGGTGGCACAATCTCAAGCAACTGATTAATCCTCTCCGGGCTATAGTCTATCTCCTTCCCCCTCACATAGGACACATACTTCCTCCCCATATACCTAGCATTGGAATAGAATTCTATCCCAATCGTTTTGTTGGCCTGCTCAAATATCATACTCACAAGAGACTCCCACCCTCTCTCAGTGATCACTTGATGGAATTCGGGGTTGGAGATGAGTTTGGTGAAATCAAAACCTCTCTCCGGGATCACCCTATAGCCTCGGATGTCCTTGAAACGGTCACGGGCAGCAGTATTATAAAACCGGTGGTTGATGGACGGTGGGGGTGCGGTGTTAGGGCTAGGTTTGACAGGTTGTTTGCGTTTGGGGGCTATTTTGGCCTTTTTGGCTGGTTGGGATGTGGCTTCGGACTTGCCTTTGTTGCGGGTCTCAACCATGGTTAAGGTTAGGGTTTGGAGAAAAATGGATATTAGGGTTAGGGTTGGAGTGGAGAGGATTGAGATGTTGGATTTGGTTTGTTTGTGGGTGAAGATGAAGGTTAATGGTGATGGTTTGATGATTGGAAGATGAAAAGATGAAGATTTATGGTAGAAAAGGGTTAGAAAATCGTAGGTTAGGGTTCTGGGAAAATTTTGGCAGAGTTTGGCTACTTTTGGAAGTGAATGGAATGAAAATCGTGTTGGATATATTTATAGGCTGGGAAAATCGTGCCACGTTTGGCCAAAAACGTGTCACGATTTTGTTTTGTAACGGTTAAATTTTTGAAACTGCTAAAATCGTGTCACGTTTGGGCTAAACGTGTCACGATTGTTCATTTTTTTGAAAATTTTCTTGCCCAGAAATCGTGTCACGTTTTGGCCAACGTGTCACGATTTCCAATTGTCGAATTGCACCAGTTTGAGACTTAGAAAAATATTTAGGTGCCAAAATTCGTGTCACGATTTCAGCATCGTGACACGTTTTTGGAAATGTCGAATGGCACCTTTTTTTAACTTAGAAAAATTTCTGGGAGGAGCTTCAGAGGGAGGGCAAATCGTGTCACGTTTTTGCCCAAAACGTGTCACGATTTGCACAGTATTGGAAAACAAAATAAATTTTCTTTCCTCTGTCTGTTTCAGCTAAAATCTTTTTGTGTTTTTGAATATTTGAAAGCAATAAAAAGAAATAAGAAATACTACCTGAAATCTACATGTGGGTTGCCTCCCACCAAGCGCTTCTTTACCGTCACTAGCTTGACTCATGACGACCCCTAAGGATCATTCAAAATAAGTCCTACCCTTGCCTTCGGTAGGTCGCCACCCAGATATGGCTTGACTCTTTGCCCATTTACTTTGAAACTTCGGTCACCTTCAGGTGTCATCAACTCGACAGCTCCATGAGGTGACACACTTTTCACCAAGAACGGTCCGGACCACTTTGACTTGAGCTTTCCAGGAAACAGTTTCAACCTGGAATTATACAACAAAACTAATTGCCCACAGTTAATATCCCTAGACACTAAGTTTTTGTCATGATACCTTTTTGTCCTGGCTTTATAAATGAGCGCATTTTCATATGCTCTAAGCCTCATCTCCTCCAGTTCATTAAGTTTCAAGAGTCTTTTCTTACCAGCGGCTTCTTGATCAAAGTTTAATGTCTTAATGGCCCAGTACGCCTTATGTTCTAGCTCAACTGGTAGATGACATGCCTTTCCATAGACTAACTGATAGGGTGAGAGCCCGAGGTGAGTCTTAAAGGCAGTCCTATATGCCCATAGTGCGTCATCTAATTTTTTAGACCAGTCCTTCCTATTTGACGCAACTGTTTTCTCTAAGATTTGTTTCAGCTGACGGTTTGAAACCTCTGCTTGACCACTTGTTTGTGGGTGGTAGGGAGTTGCAACTTTGTGCCTTATGATATACTTTTTGAGCAAATTTTCAAGAAAATTATTGCAAAAGTGCTTCCCCCCATCACTGATCAAGACTCTAGGTGTTCCAAACCTAGTGAAAATGTTTTTATGCAGGAAGTTAACAACTGTCTTAGCATCATTAGCAACACAAGGTATCGCTTCAACCCATTTGGTGACATAATCAACACAGACAAGAATATGAAGAAAAGAGTAAGAGGAAGGGAAAGGTCCCATAAAGTCGATGCCCCAACAATCAAATGGTTCAACTTCGATGATTCCTGATAGGGGCATCTCATTCCTCTTAGAGATGTTACCTGTCCTTTGGCATTTGTCACAATGTGCAACAAAGTCGTGGCAATCTTTGAAAAGGGTGGGCCACCAGAATCCACTTTGCAAAATTTTTGCCGCGGTTCTTTCTCCACTATGGTGGCCCCCATAAGCTGAGCTATGGCAGTGCCACATGATACTATGAGCTTCCTTACCTGCAACACAACGTCTTATCAAACCGTCAGTTCCTATCTTAAATAGATACGGGTCATCCCACAAGTAGTGGTTTGCATCCTTGAAGAATTTTTTTCTCTGAGGATAGGTCATATCATCAGGAACTATGTTACCGGCCTTAAAGTTCGCAATGTCAGCAAACCAAGGCCTTTCTCCAATAGCAAACAGTTGTTCATCAGGAAATTCGGCCTTGATGGCCTTCTCTTTGTTTGTCACCTCATCATTTTCCAGCCTTGATAGATGATCAGCTACTACGTTCTCTACTCCTTTCTTGTCACGAATCTCAAGATCGAATTCTTGTAGCAAAAGGATCCACCTCAACAGCCGAGGCTTTGAATCCCCTTTTGTCAAGAGATATTTAAGAGCTGCATGATCTGTAAAAACAATGACTTTGGAGCCTATTAGATAAGAACGAAACTTTTCCAATGCAAAAATTACCGCAAGCAACTCTTTTTCAGTTGTGGAATAGTTAATTTGATTCTCATTTAAAACTTTGCTTGCATAGTAAATTGCATGGAAAAACTTGTTCTTGCGTTGGCCTAGAACTGCACCAACAGCATAATCACTTGCATCACACATAAGTTCAAATGGTACATCCCAATCGGGTGCAATGATTATTGGTGCAGTTACCAACTTGTTTTTAATCAAAGAAAAAGCATTCAAACATTCATCATCAAAATTAAATTCAGTTTCTTTGACCAAGAGGTTACAGAGGGGCTTGGAAATTTTTGAAAAATCTTTTATAAAACGCCGATAGAAACCAGCATGCCCCAAGAAACTTCTTATTCCCTTAACATTAACAGGTGGAGGGAGCTTCTCTATAACCTCTATTTTAGCTTGGTCCACCTCTATGCCCTTCGCACTTATTTTATGCCCCAAAACTATACCTTCGGTCACCATAAAGTGACATTTTTCCCAGTTTAAAACAAGGTTAGTTTCGGTGCATCGTTTAAGGACAGCATCTAGGTGAAATAAGCATTGATCAAAAGACTTACCAAACACAGAAAAGTCGTCCATAAATACCTCAATATTCTTCTCTATCATGTCAGAGAAGATGGAGAGCATACACCTTTGAAAGGTCGCCGGCGCATTACACAGCCCAAAGGGCATCCTCCTATAAGCAAATATACCAAATGGACAAGTGAAGGCTGTCTTCTCTTGATCTTCTGGAGCTACCGCAATCTGATTGTACCCCGAATACCCATCCAAAAAGCAATAAAAGGCTTGGCCAGCCAACCTCTCAATCATTTGGTCCATGAATGGTAAAGGAAAATGATCCTTTCTTGTTGCGGTGTTCAACCTCCGGTAGTCTATACACATCCTCCAACCAGTAACGGTACGGGTGGGTATTAATTCATTTTTTTCATTAGCCACCACCGTCATTCCACCTTTCTTTGGTACCACGTGGACCGGACTTACCCATGAGCTATCAGAGATAGGGTAGATCATACCTGCATCTAGTAACTTCAGCACCTCTTTCTTTACCACTTCCTTCATTGTTGGGTTAAGTCTCCTTTGAGGTTGAACCACCGGTTTGTATTCAGCCTCCATGTGTATTTTATGCATGCAATAAGCTGGACTAATACCCTTCAAATCAGAAATGTTCCACCCCAAAGCTCCTTGATTGTCTCTTAACACCCTCATTAATTTTTCTTCTTCCAAAGGTGTCAAGGTATTGCTGATGATTACTGGTTTAGAGGCATCCTTAGTGAGAAAAACATATTTCAAGTGAGAAGGGAGTTCTTTTAATTCTGGATTTTTCTCTCCTTCTCCACTCAAAATAGGAGCATCCATAGAGTGCTTACCCATTAATTCTTCTATTTTTACCGGACCCAACTCTTGCTTGCTTGCTGCTAGTTGCTTCACACAATCACTTACTTCAAGATCTTCATCATGCTCACAACTCTCTATAGAATTTACAATTGCTCTTTCAAGAGGTTGTGGTGGTTGAGGTTCACGAGAGTTGTCTTCTACTATTTCTTCAACAACATCAATCCGGTAACACTTGGGATTTTCCTCTCGGTGTTTCATTGCTTCGAAGATATTGAACACCACTTGCTCATTATGGAACCTCAACATTAGCTCTCCCATCTCTACATCAATCAAAGCACGACCAGTTGCAAGGAAAGGTCTTCCTAAAATGAGTGGCATATCTTCATCTTCAGCCATGTCTAAGATCACAAAGTCTGCTGGAAACACAAGATCATTAACTTTGACTAGCACATCTTCAAGTATGCCAACAGGATAAGAGATTGACCGATCAGCTAAAGTAATGGTCATTCTCGTTGGTTTTGGCTCCCCACACTTGAGCTTCTTCATCATTGAAAGAGGCATCAAGTTGATACTTGCTCCTAGATCACATAAAGCTCTTCCAATGTCTACCGGTCCAATGGAACAAGGGATAGTAAAAGCACCAGGATCCTTCAGCTTAGGTGGTAGCTTCTTTTGAAGAATGGCGCTACAATTCTCGGAAAGAGAAATATTTTCATCATCTTTAGGCTTTCTTCTTCCCGTTAGCAAATCTTTCATGAACTTGGCATACAAAGGCATTTGATCAAGAGCCTCACTGAAAGGGATATTTACTTGAAGTTGTGAGACAAGTTGCATGAACTTCTTGAATTGTCCTTCCTCCTTCTTTTTCTTCTTCTCTAGATGAGGGTAAGGAAGCTTCACATATGATGGAATAATTTGTGGCTTGTCTCCATCTTTCAAGATTTGACTCTTTGACTTCCTCAAGATTGAGTCTTCATCTATCAATTTCTCACTTTTATCTCCCTCTATTTTTTTCTTCTTTTCATTTTCAACTACTCCATGATCATTTTCATTTTCAACTACACCCTCATTAATTTTTTCAACTACATCGTTCTCCTCCACTTCAACTACTTCATCAACCTTCTTTGGAGCTTTTGGAACTAAAGGTGTCAAAATCTTTTTGCTCCTCAATTCAATAGCATTACAAGACTCATTCTTAGGGTTATCTTTAGTGTTACCTGAGAATCCGCCTTTACTTTGTTCAGCCAATTGCTTAGCTAATTGCCCCAGTTGAGTTTCAAGCATCTTCCTAGAAGCTTCATTGTTCTTTCTTTCAGCTTCTTGACTCTTCTTCATCTCTTCAAAGTTGCCTTGAGTCATCTTCATGAAGTTCATCATAGTTTCTTCAAGAGCTGATGGCTTCCTTTGTTGTTGTTGAGGAGAAGTAAGCATCTGAGAGTTCAAAGCATTGTTATTTGAGTAGCTTAGATTTGGATGCTTATTAATGCCTGAATTGTAGTATTGATTCTGCCTTTGATAACCTCCCATGAAGTTAGCTTCTTCACTTGATCCTTCCGGAACGCATTCACCGTTGGGATGTTCTTCACCACATAAGTCGCACTTGATTGCAGCTACTTGTTGTTGTTTATGAGCCAAAGTGAACCCTTGAAACTCCTTAGTTAGAGCTTCAATTTGTTTGTTCATAGCTGCTTGGTTAGCAAGGATAGCAGTTTGTTCACTCACACCAAACACTCCTCTTTCCTTCTTCTTAGCTTCAGCACGATACTCATTTCCAGCCATGTTTTCTATCAAAGCTTGGACTTCATGATCAGTTTTGCTCTTGAGACTACCTCCCGCGGAAGCATCTAAGAACATTCTAGTGTTTGGTGTTACCCCCTCAGTGAAGATTTGGAGGTATTGCTTCTCGGTGAACTCGTGATTAGGGCATCTCTTAAGAAGTAAGTTGAATCGCTCCCAAGCATCATACAATGATTCACCTTCTCCTTGCTTGAAGTTAGAGATCTCCATCTTCTTTTCCCAATACTTAGACATAGGGAAATACTTCTCCAAGAACTTCAGCTCTAACTCTTCCCATGTTTGGACAGTCCCGTTTGGAATTGTTAGCAACCAATCTTTTGCTCTTCCCGTCAAAGTCAAAGGGAACAGCCTTAGTTTCTTCTGTGCTTCAGTCACGGTGGCTGGTTGCACACAAAACTCGCAGGTTTCAGCAAAGCGGCTCAAGTGTTCATGCGGACTCATAGCTTCAGTCCCATCGAATTGCTTGTCCCTCAAACCGTTGAGGACAGTTGTCTTGATGTCGAAAGCTACGGGGTTAGCTGGTTGAAAAGTGTGGGTCAGTTGACCGCGATGAGTGGCTAACCCGTAGTCTCCAAGCTTAGGTCTTGGTGGTACAACTCCTTCCCCTTCCATAGTTGCAGATTTAGGAGAAGAGATTGTTTCAGATTCACTTGAGAATTGCTCCGGTACTTGTTCTCGAACACCCGGTGGAACGGATTGAGCTAACCTTTACGATCGGACAGCTTTCCGAAGTGCTCTAGCAGTCCTTTCAATTTCCGGATCGTACTCTAAGTCGTCAGAGCTCTGTTTACCTCGCATAAACAGCAAAATACCTTAGTAGCACTGCACAACGCAAAGTAATCAAGTGAATATGAAAACAGAAAAATAAAAATTAAAAACAGAAAATTAAATTGCAAAAAAAAACCCTAAATTATAACGTAATTGCCTTGTTGAAATAATTCAACAGTCCCCGGCAACGGCGCCAAAAACTTGATAGATCTCTGGCAAGTGCACCAAATACTATCGAAGTAGTAAAAATATCGATCCCACGAGGACTGTTTTTAATCTCAATAATTCAACTACGTTGTATTTTAGGATGTATAAAGGTTATTTTGATTTGCCACTAGGCAGTAGATTGGTTTGATTGCATAAAAGTAATTGCTAAAAATAAATTGGTTTTCAAGAATAAGAGAGAGATGAGTTTAGGTCTTTCGAATCATCTATGTTCCCCTAATTGTTATGTTGCACCTATTCGTATGAATGATCTTCTAATCCCACGATAGTTAACAAAATAGTCCTAATCAATCCCTTGAGTTAGGACCCTCTTCTTAAACTACAGCCCCTAATCCCTTAGGTGGTCTAATAATCTTTGAAGGTTTAAAGCACGTTAACCTAACATCACTAATAAACGATTATCCATTCCTAGACTAACCATGTTTATTAGAACAATTCAATAGGTCTAAGTAGAAAGCTATGGTCAGTAGTCATTCATTCTCACAAAATCATATTTATATTTGATCAGGATATAAAAAGCATTAAGAACAATTGAATTGAATAAAGACTAGAATATCATTCACAATAAATAGAGTTTCACAACATAATATCTCAATTAGGGTTACAACGAATCATCTCAGACCTAACCTCTAATGGATTTAGCTACTCGTAATAATGTTTACAAATAACATAATCATTAGAGGTAATAAAACATACACAAAGTGGTTGGAAGATGAAGAAATCGTCCTCCTGGTCCTCCTTGTAGTTGTAAAATCGCACTTGGCTCTCTAGAATTCGTAACCCTTGTTTTTGGAATAGACTTCAGCATAAATAGGCACAGAATATCGCCTAAATCGTGTCACGTTTTAAGTGAATCGTGACACGTTTTTACCTTCTGGAGCAAGAAACTGAATTAGGGTTTCACCAAATCGTGTCACGTTTTACCAATCGTGACACGTTTTCATAATGTCGAAACAAGGCTTCTTGTGCTTCCCAAATCGTGTCACGTTTGTACCAAATCGTGACACGTTTTATTTCTTTGCGTTTCCTTCAGTTTTTCTGCTCTTTTTGCTGCATAAGTCTTCTGTGAACTCCTTTTTGTGATGAAAATACATATAAAATTACGTAATGACAAGGTGTCATCACTGCTTCCTATGCAAATGTGACCAAGCAAGTGGTTGTCAAGTTTATCAAGAATAACATCATCTGTCGATATGGTGTTCCCAACAAGATCATCACTGACAATGGCTCCAATCTGAACAATAGCATGATGCAAGCTTTATGTGAAGAGTTCAAAATTGAACATCACAACTCTTCTCCTTATAGACCTCAGATGAATGGTGCAGTTGAGGCCGCTAACAAGAACATCAAGAAGATTGTTCAGAAGATGGTCACTACTTACAAAGACTGGCATGAAATGCTACCCTTTGCCCTGCATGGTTACCGTACCACAGTGCGCAGTTCAACCGGGGCAACTCCTTTTTCTCTTGTATATGGCATGGAAGCAGTTCTCCCTCTGAAAGTGGAGATTCCATCTCTTCGAGTGATCATGGAAGCAAAATTAATTGAGGCTGAATGGTGTCAAAGTCGGTACGATCAATTAAATCTGATTGAAGAGAAACGTATGGATGCCATGACTCATGGACAGTTGTATCAAGTGCGAATGAAGAATGCTTTTGACAAGAAAGTCCGACCTCGAGAATTCAAGGAAGGCGAACTTGTATTGAAAAGAAGGATAAGTCAGCAACCCGACCCAAGGGGCAAGTGGACACCTAACTACGAAGGTCCTTATGTTGTCAAGAAGGCTTTCTCTGGTGGTGCTCTGATTCTTACACACATGGATGGTGTTGAACTCCCAAATCCTGTTAATGCCGATATAGTCAAGAAATACTTTGTCTAAAAAGAAAAGAACAGCGTGGTAGGTCGAAAACCCGAAAGGGCGGCCTAGGCAAAAATGCGCTTCCCGGTGGATCGAAAACCCGAAAGGGCGATCCAGGCAAAAGTTAGGGACAAAAAAAATGAATATGAAAAAGCTCGCTGAGATTGTACGCAACTCAGGCAAGAATGAGCGCCTCGATGAGCCGAAAACCCGAAAGGGCGGTTCATGCAAGAATGAGGTTGATAAAAGACAAGTAACTATATCTGGCAAATCACCATCACCCCTTGGGGCATCTGCAACTGTCAATGATCATCTTCATCAGAGGCTTCTGTACTTGTGAATGCAAAATTTCTATGAAATGTAGCGGTCATCGTGTTCAATGTATCACCAACCAATAAAATTACCATTTTCCAAGCTTTGTAAATCCGTGAAGTCATGCCTTTGGCTGACTTTCACTCTTCTACATCAATTTGAGCCTGTGCATTTGTTTGAAACTCTATTTTCTTTCTACTTTCAATGCTATATACAAAATATTTTCTTTCTATTTGAGAATGTCAATGTCTGAAACAAACATCTTTTGAAAACTAAAAAATCTTTTTCTGTCTATTTTGAAGGCAAACCTGAGCAACAGGGTACATTTCAATGAAACATGCATGAATGAATGAATGTCAAAGTCTATTTCAATACATGGTACAAGCAGGTTACTCCCCAGGATGATCTGTGGTCAATGGCAAGAATGAAAAAACAGAATGAAAATGAAAATGAAAAGTTGAAAAAAATGAAAATAAAAAGCTCGCTAAGTTGAAAACCCGAAAGGGCGGCTTAGGCAAAAATGAGCACCCCGCTGATTGACAACCTGTGAAGGCAATTCAGGCAAAAATGGGGCAATGAAAAGAATCTTATTCCCCGGTGAATCGAAAACCCGAAAGGGCGGTTCAGGCAAAAATGGGGTTTGAAAATGAAAAATTAAAAGAATATTGAAAACGCATTGACCACAGATGCGAACATCCAATGTTTACCCAGCACTGACACGCCTAGCAACGGCGACCTATATCCAAGAACTTTCCAAGGTTCCCTCCTCTACAAGTTTTATTGCCCTCAGCCATGGTTTCGATACGTCTCTCAACGACGGTCTCTCCAAAGAGGTTTTCCCCTGTGAATATGTTGCAGCGCGAGCCACTACGTGCCCCAATCTTCCAATGTCTCATCTGCCTTTGTGAAACTTCTCTGTCAAACTGCCAACCAATCATGCATTTCAAGCATTCATACATGCATAATCATGCATTTTATGTGCTCATACATCCAATAATCTTGCTATACCATACATACATGCTGCATTTCCAACTTCAAATTTCAATCCAACTCAAAACCCAATTTCAATTCAATCCAAATTGCAACTGTCAAGCTCAATTTCAATCTCTATTTCAATTCCAACTGTCAAATTCAATTCAATTTCAACTGTCAAAATTCGATGCAATCTCAACTTTCCAATCTCAATTCCAATCATGTCAACTGTCAAATTCGAAGCAATCTCAATTCCAATTCCAATTCAATGTCAATTCGAAGCAATTTCCAATCTCCAATTTCAATTCCAATTTCAATGACAATCTCCAATGTCAATATCCAATGTCAATGTCAATGTCAATATCAATATCCAATGTCAATGTCAATGTCAATGTCAATATCCAATGTCAATGTCAATGTCAATGTCAATATCCAATGTCAATGTCAATGTCAATGTCAATGTCAATATCCAATGTCAATGTCAATTTTCAATCCAATTTCAATCCAATTTCAATGTCAATTGCAACTCTCCAATCCAATGTCAATGTCTATGTCTCAATCCAATTCCAATTTCCAATGTCTTTTTCAATTTCAACTCTCAATCCAATGTCTATGTCTCTGTCTCTGCTCAATCTCAATTCTCAACCCCTCTTTCAATGCCAACTTTCAATTCAAATCAATGTCAATTTACTCTCAATTTGCTTTTGGGCCAACAAAAATGGTCATGTCTATTTTTTCAAGTCAATGACAATTTACCCTCAATCGGTATTTTGTTAAACCAGACTTTCAATTTGTATCTTGTAACGGTCAAGTGCCAAGTTCGATCCAAAAAGAACCACTTGTACCTGCTTATATGCCTATGCTTCCGGACAAACGACAAGTTCGATCTAAAAAGAACAGTTTGTACCCAGCTTATGCTTTGTTATCGGTCAAACGGCAAGTTCGATTTAAAAAGAACAGTTTGCACCTTCCCACATGACGTGGTGATAATCCAACAAGCAAGTTCGATCCAAAGGACAGCCTGTATCAACTCTTTTGTCTGTGTCTCCAGCCAAACAGCCAGTTCAACCCAAAGAACAGTTTGTGTCTGCCTATCTGTTTGTATCTTCAATCAAGTGTCAAGTTCGATCCGAAGAACAGCTTGTATCTGCCTATATGTCTATGTTTCCGGTCAAGTGTCGAGTTCGATCCCAAGAACAGCTTGCACCTATCTCTTGTTTTGTCTTCCTTGGTCAAGTGTCAAGTTCGACCCAAAGAACAACTTGTACCCTATTTTCTACTCCCTGGTTTGTCTACCCTGTCAATGTCCACCTGAATCCCCAGTGACATGACAGGTTCCATAGACTCCAGTTGTTTGTCTTGCATTCATAGTCAAAGTATTGCATGACATTCATATTTTTGAAAATCTGAAAACGTATTTTTATGTCCAAAAGCAGTGCAAATGTTAATATTTAAGTATCTTTGTCCCGTCCACTCTAAGACTTCGTCTCTTGACTCTCCGGACAAAGAAACTTAAATAGGGGCAGCTGTTATACCCTAATTTTGGACCTAAAAATACTTGTTTCTTCTTATCTTGCATTTCAAGCCATTTGATATGTCTCTGATCAATTGCATCTCTCTCTGCATTTTATTTCAATGTTATTCGCAAAATTCACATGCAAGGGTATTTTAGTCATTTCCTATGTCAAACTTCTCTCAGTCTTTCAAAATTTTGTTTGAGTCCTTTCAAGTAGTTTGAATCAGTCTCTGTTTCATTCTATGTCAAAATCCTTTCAAGTAGTTTGAATTCTGCGTTTTCGCGTGTTCCGGCCGCGGGTTTTCGCCATTTTCGACCCAAAACTCGTCCAATTCGACCCTGTAATGCACCAAATCCATCCAACAACATACATAGACTTATTTAAACATATCTCATGGCAATTTTAACATATAAATCACAAGAATTGGTCAAGAGAACATTAGGGTTCTAAACCTCACATAAACATAATTCAATCCGTTCTAACATGAATTTACACAACCAAAGGTAGGTAAACTATCTATGGAACTCACCTAAACATGTTTCTTGCATAACTTCAAGCTTCAAGCATCAAACCCTAGCTTTTGATCCATTCTCAATCTTTAGCTTTCATCCAAAACCATGCTTAAATCTTTTCCTCCACTTGCTTCTTGCTTGCTAAACCACCTTAACCCTTGCTTGATCATGTTTAGAGGAAGATTGGATGATTAAAAGAGGAGAGGGAGGGCGTGGGTTAGAGAGAAGGAGGCGAGAATTCTCTTCTCAAAACCTAGAGAGAGAAAGAGCAATCACAAATGAGAGATTTTGAACCAAAATCACTTAAATACCCCTTTTTCAAGCAATTACCATTATGCCCTTGCCTTAAGCGTGTTCGATTGACTCTGATACATAAGTCCATACTTTACTAATATCACTTAATAATATCCTCCATCGTACATAACATTCTTCACCATACTCGTTTTCTATGACTCTTAGTCCTCGGATACGTTTGTCAGATAAACTTTCCATTAGCAGACGAGCGGGATGTTACAATTTACATGCAAATTTTTTATAAAACATCATTGATAATCTACACGCGTTATTTCAATAAAAAGAATGGAAAGACGGGTAAGTGGGTGCTCATCTTTCCGCTAGTATAAGGATCAAAAACATATTTAACCTTGTATATAATTGTTTTAGTAAAAGTAATCGTATATTTTTAGCTCGAATCCTTCATATATATAATCAAGAAAAATTTACCATTTTAAATAATAAAAAAACAAAAAAAAAACCTTCAACATTTCTGTTAAAAGAAAAACATCATCATCTGACCGTGAAAATCAATCTCTTAATTTTAAATAGAGAACAAATCAAATAGAAAAATGTTACCTTAAAATGCACAAACTCATGTTTGAGAAGGCGAACACAATGATGATCATTCCACCTTTGAAATTGGCGTTCATGATCTTCAATGAAAAAGTGTGATGTCTTCTTCCTTTAAGATTCTCTCTCGAAAGGATCCCATTTTCCCAATACTGCTATCAATGATTTCTCATCCACCCCATGTCCTGAAAATTACACCATTAATTCATCAAATATCATCAATTGGGCATGAATATTAAAATCAATATTGAAAATGAAAATATATATATAGTAATAATAATTTTTTTTTTTTGCTAAGCCAGAAGAAAGGACAGACATCGAGGGGAAACGACGACTTCTCAACTAGGTTGGCACCCAGCAGAACCCCCATCCTATGCCGCCGATCTCAGAGAAAAATTTTATTAAAAAAAAGGGAAAAAGTTTACAAGAGGGGGGACTAGGCCAAATCCCTCAAAAGAAAACAAGAAACAATAAGGTTATATGGGTTATTGCTTGAGAAATAGAGAACCTGAGAAAGCTTGAGTTATTGCTTCTAACTCTTGATTGAATGCCATATTCTGGGTAATACTAATGCCAATATCGAGTAATTTAATTTGTATTTGCTATCAAATGGTATACATTAAGGTTATATGGGTTATGCACACACACACAATATTTTATGTTTTCCAAAAATCTAATTTTATTATTATGTTATTTTGCTATATATTTTTCTAAATTTTGTTAAGAATTTTATATGGCTAGATTTAATCAAATATTTGATGAAAATTTAAATTGAAGTCTTTTTTATTTATGTGAAAAATTGCACAGTCTTTGAACATTGAAATATAACATGAAAATTATCTTAGTTAATTATTTTTAAAATTACAGAATATATTATCAAAGTAACAGCAGGACACATTATGTCAATAATGATGCTGTAACACCCATACCAGATGTATCTAGAAAGTCTAGCACGCGCGTTAATATTAGTATTGGATACATTAAAAATTTACAACATAAATTACATGCGAATGAATATTTATACAACAAATTGTGTTATTTATACTGGATACATTAAAATATACAACAATAAACATTCGAATGAATATTATTTACAACAACATGCGTTCGTACAAAGAAATACTACTCATCTTTTCTAAAGTATAATAAATATGTCCTTGAAATCCACGACCTCCTGCTGCGGGTACGAACGATCACATGTTGAAACATCCATTCGGCTACTAGCTTGCCATCCAACTTGTTTATCTGAAACAAATAAGGATTGAGATGAGACATAATGTCTCAGTGAGTTCCCCTAAATCCTAGGCTATAGGTAACCTCAGGGGAAACATACGGTCACCACGTGTCTACAATACAACCTGACGGTTGATTATATGTGTGTGGTCATGATTCCTAGACGGTAGTGCATACTAGACCCGTCATAGGCTTATCTTACTTGTTATAGGCTTCACTTCCTATACGTGTCATGGCGGTCGATGGGGAACTCTAAAACCGCATTGCCAAGTATACGCTCTACGTATCAAGGCTTAAGCATAACATAATCATGGCACGATTCTAAACCGGACGATTAGGGGAAACCTAAGATCTTCATCGTTTACATACTTGTCTTGCTCTATTCCATGCCTCGTACTTTTCTTATAGCAGCTAGTGCTCTTGTTCTTAAACATAAACTTGCATGGATTCATTCTTGCATAATCATGAACATAATCATAAAAATAACATGAATATATTATTTATATGTTGGGAAAACGGGGTGTTACAGGTGCATGATGGGAAAGTTTACCGTCGTCGAGGAGCTACTGAGGGTGGCAGGGTTGCCAGAGGTGGCAGAGGTGGTTGCAGGGGTGGTGGCAGAGGTGGTGGTGGTACGGGTGTAGTTATTAGGGGCTGATAGTATTTTATGTAATTTTAATGTTTGAATATTTTGGATAATTATGTTATGTACCATTTGGATAATTATGTTTTATTAAAGTTTGAAAATTATATTGTGTTGTTAATTTTGATGTTATAATTTGATTTTTTGGTTTGCATATGGTCAAAGGCAAAAAAAAAAATTGACTGAATCAGCTCTAAAACAGAGGCTCAGCCAAAATAGATGGCTTCTGCCTCTGTACTGATGCAGTCTGGATTTTATAATCCGGACAGGTTTATCACTTTCCGGATTATACAATCTGGAACCATCGTTCACCACCCCTTTTTGTTGACTTTCAACGGGGTGATTTACACTTTTCGGATTATATAATCCGGAAGTTATCTACAATTTTCGAATTATATAATCTGAATCAATATATTCATAAATGACATCATCATCCATCAGGATGGATGAAGTGCCAAAATACACGAATAAATCCAAAATTTATATTCTGGAATGGGTTTGGATTATATAATCCGGACTAGGAGTATTTTGGGAAAAAAAAGGGCGCGCGAGGAAAACCACAGGGTGGGAAAAGTAAATCTCTAAGGTTTAGGTATCATGTCATGTGCATTTGTCTAATAATTTTTTCCATCGTGGAGAAATATGCATATACAGTATAATATATATCAAGAGAATAGTCCCTCAATAATCTATGTCCCTTCGGAATAAATAGTATTTTTAAGGTCCCTTTTGAGGTCTAATGTTCCTTCAAAAATTAAGAATGATCTAAAAATTATATTCTTCAATTATTGGAGAAGTTAAAATGGTCGTGACACCATATTTGAGTGATTGAAATACCATATTGACATCATAATATTATAGTAAAGTGGTCATAGTACCATAATTACTTGGTTTCAGTATTAAAAGAGTGGTCTAATACCATATTCGAGTTGTAATTCTCGAACAGTAACTAATCGCAGAGTTGTAGTTGAACTTGTTTTATCCTTGAGACGGCGTGGTTGATTTTGGGCAGTGCCACGTGTTATACCCTAATTTTGGACCTAAAAATACTTGTTTCTTCTTATCTTGCATTTCAAGCCATTTGATATGTCTCTGATCAATTGCATCTCTCTCTGCATTTTATTTCAATGTTATTCGCAAAATTCACATGGAAGGGTATTTTAGTCATTTCCTATGTCAAACTTCTCTCAGTCTTTCAAAATTTTGTTTGAGTCCTTTCAAGTAGTTTGAATCAGTCTCTGTTTCATTCTATGTCAAAATCCATTTTAAAAATTGCATTTGAAGTCATTTTGAGTCAGTTTTGCCCCTAGGGGCATTTTAGTCTTTTCAAGTGTCAAAGCTCTGTTTAAACCCTTAAAATTGTCTCTGAGTCTGTTAATTTTGTGTGTATAAGTTCTTGCTTTAATGCCTTGTTAAAAATCCATTTTTAAATTGCATCTGAGTCATTTTCAGTCGTTTTAGCCCCAGGGGCATTTTGGTCATTTCACACGAAATTTCAGCAGAGAGAGGTTACTTTAAAGTACCTCATTTAGGCCATTGGTTCGTTTTAGTCCGTTTTGTCAAATTTTAGTCGTTTCACTTTACGTTTAGTCAAATTACCATTTTTTATTCCAATTTTTTTTTTTTTTTTTTTTAGTTTTATTTTTTTTTAGTCCAAAATTTCCAATAATGGCATTTCAGTCCCTTTTAGTCTTTTTATTATTTTTGCAGTTTGGCCCTTTGTTTGTCATATTTTGCAGAAAAATCCCAAAGTCAAAGCAGTTACAAGGCGGTCAAAGTTTGTTACAAGCCTGTGTCCACGTGGCAGTGCCTAATTTGTCCAGAGTGCACACTGTGTCAGCTATAAAGGGCCATCTCATCACCATGTGGCGATAGATGATTCATTCTGCCAAATCACACCAGAAGCAATAACCACTTTCTCTCTCTGCAATTTCAAGATCAAAAAGCCAGAAAATTATGAACGTTCATGAACATTCATCATGAATATTCATCTTCAACCTCATAACACAAAACCATAACAAACTTTTCCAGAATCGAATCTCTCATCAACACACAATCATCATCACTGAACACTATCACCAAATCCACAAAAAACCACATCAAATCGTGATCAATTTCATCACAACACAAAAAAATTCGAAGCAAAACTCAACAAGATTCGCGAACAACACAAATCAATTACGGCCATACCAGAATTGAAATCGAAGAAGATTTGAGCGAATTCCTTCGCAATTCTCAGAGATTCAATTGAATCTTCATCATCGAATTGCCTCTTTCTGCAATTCCAACACAGAATTTCTGTGTGATCACAGAAAGAGGAGGTTGAGAAGACAAAAAGAGGTGTCGAAGGAAAATTGATCAGAGAACGCGAAGAAGAAAAGGATCAAGCTCAACAAGAAGCAGATTCAACAAGATCGAATCAGTTACACCACAAATCCATCACCGCAAGATCACAGAGCAAGGGAAGAAGTGGACGAATCCAACAAGAACGCCGCCGTGATTGTTCGCCTCCGATTTAACAGAGGTACTTGCTTTCACATGCTCCGATCTGTTCAATGTCATGTTCATATTGTTTGTTTGTGAAAAGAACTTTTGTTAAACGTGTAGATCTAGGCTTCGTTAGATTCGTTTTTGAAATTCTAAACACGGATTTGAGCAGAGAAGACGAAGGTGAATCGTTTAGTCTAAAAAATTTTAAGAAAAATGGAAGTTTAAGCTTCTGGTGCGGCGGCGCCGCCACTTTGGCCGGCCGACCACCGCACCGGACCACCTGACTTCGTCTTCTCCGATCAGCATGCTTAGAAAGAGGGAGAGAGTGTTGCAGATCGGTTAGAGAGAGAAAGGAGATAGGAAATGAAGGTTTTCCCTTTGAATTTCGCTTATATACTCCCTGTTCAATCCTGTGCGTGCGCGCGTACCTATCTCCCATGCACCATCACGCCTTGTGGCCTCTGGATCTTGGATTTGATCCATGTGGATCAATCCAACGATCCTTAGGCGTTCTGATGATCCATTTCATGTGGTGTTTGGGCCTGGACCTTTTATCCTCTGCTGGATTTCGTTCTTTCTGAATTTTCTTGCTATGTGCATCACTGGATCTTGTTTTTTACACCCTTGTTTGTCCAAAATTCTTCATAAAAAATCCTAGAATTTTTCATATGTGTTCTTGATATTTTTCTTAACATTTTTGTGACATTTTTTCGTGCTGAAGCCTGAGAAAAATATTTGAAGCTTTTTTTTCTTATTTTTGTTAAAACTAGCAATTTTCTTGTAATTTTTAGCCCAAAAAACCTTTAAAAAATTTCTAAAAAATTCATATAGGCTTCTTGATATTTTTGTAGCATTTTGTGATAATTTTCACATGTTAAAATTGGCTAAAAATAATAAGGTGTTAATTTTCTTGCTATTTTTGTCATATTTTGTGCTAAAAATGGATGAAACTTTGCTTGATTTCAATCCCAATTGCTTGATGAATATTTGTGACCTATGCCACTTGATTTGAGGGAGTTTTAGCCACTGTTTGTGTTTGATATTGTTGCATAATTGTGAATCTTGGTTAATTGCTTAGGTTACAAGTTACTTATGTAATAAATAATGCAAATATGCTTAAAGTTTGTTTTAAAATGCCAAGTAAATCATGTTGCCTTAATTCCCATTCCAAGACTTGATTCTAAATCTTTAAAAAATGTATTGGAATGTGAGAATTATAGGTCATATGGTTCTTGCATTCTATGAACAAATTTTAGCCATGTTTGCACTCATTTTCTATCCTTTATGTTCTAGTGTTTCTCTTGCTTTATTTTCTTTGATATTGTCATGTGCTACTAACTCCTTTCATTTCATGTTTCATCATTTCATAAGCATCTCAATTTCATCCCATATTCATCTCTATTTCTTTCTTGCAATTTAATTTGTACCAAAGTTAGAATGTAAACACTTAGGAGTTTTGTAATATTTTTCCTTCATGCACTTTTGATTTTCTTGGCAAAGAGGCCATAGAATGTATCTAGGGTATGATGTAAAGGACAATGGACTCTAATGATGTACACCGACACAAGCACCGACACATGCACACACCTCACTTTAGATGTATAGCTAGAATATGCATGTTTAGATGTATGTTTAGGATTGTATGTTTAGATGAATGCATATGATTTACACTTAGAAAAACCAATTTTCCAAAAAATATGAACAAACTTCACTCAAATCTTTTTTACAATAAACCTTGGGGTCAAAACCCCATTGATTTTCCTTTTCATTTTCTTAATCAAATTTCAATAAATTTTAATCATACTTTGACTTGTTTTTGCAAAATGACTAATCAAACCTCATTCTTTTCATAAATTCTCATGCCTTTAAGGCCTCTCTCTTATTCTTCAAACTCCATTTTCAAACTTAAAATCAACCAACAAAAACAAAAACATTTTTGGAAGAGAACTACGGTGGATTTGATCCCTTAAACGGATACGTAGGCAAGGAACAAAATTCCTTCAATTCAAATAAAATAAAAATTCAAACACATTCTCCTCCCTCCAATTCTTCATTTAGCAAACCTTAGGTTTAAATAAACACTTTCAAAATAGCATTTAAAAATAAAGCGCGCGCGTAGAAATTAAAGACGGTTCCTATAGGATACTATAGTCGTTATGGGTGCCTAACATCTTCCCGTAGCGAAAACAACTCCCGGACCTCGATTCTCAAGGGTTTTGCTTACTTTTTCCCTTCCCAAGAAAAAATAAGATATCACCGGTTTAAAAGGTTCAAATATAATCAATGTTTGACACCCGAAAACCAAGATAAAACACCACGAAACGTCTTAATCAAACAAAGTGACTTGTCTTGACTCACCCTAGTATTAACTTCCATAGATGAAAAAATATTTTTCAAAATAGACTTTGGAAATGCAAATACAATAGTTTGGAAATCCAAAACCAATTTTAAAAAAAAAGACAAGTATCACCGATAATTTATTACTACTATCAACTTTTTTAATTTTCCTTGATTTTGCCAAGGAGTTCAATATTTATCTAAATATAGAGATCTCGATAAATTATGTCATAAACGAAATGCTATGGAACTGGAAAAAAAAGTTCAACGTTGGCGATATTTTTATATAAAATATAGCGCTATATGTCAAAAATGATAATGAGGATCGTGAATCAGAGTCTATTAAGGATTATAGACAATACAATAATTGACTTAATATATGCCTTTTCCAAAATTAAACTAGATTTGCAAAGCGAATGATTTTTGGACAAGTACTCCATACATCTGAATAGCTGAAAATAAAATGAGAATCATGAATTATTTATATATAAAGTCGGGTTTATTGTTCAAGAGTATTGCTGAAAACCTACTATTAATTTTGAAGGGTCGTATTCACTTGAAGTGAATTCAATTAGATTATCAAACTTGATTAAGTCTATCACCACTTGAAAGCCACGATCTATCTATATACAAAGTACATCTTACAATATATTTATATCACTCACTTGATATTTTGATAAAATTCCCCGAAGGAATTATTTTATCGAGGAATACAATTCATCATATTCTTGAAGAGATTATTTAATCAACTTAAAATAATTAAACATGTAGAATATTTTCTTAGGAGATATATGAAAATGATATCATTTGTCCATTTTGAAATAAATCTGAGAACTCCTGAAGAGTTTTTGAAAGATGATTTATTATAGAAAAGATATTGCGATGAAACATGTAGGAATGATAAATATTTATGAGATTACAAGTCGAGTATTTGAAGAATAAAAATCTTTTAAATCATGAAACTTATATAGCAAAGTGCTAAAATCGTTATATATGGGAAAATCCAATTTGTTGTACACTTCAATGGTTGTAACGTCATTAGCTGTTGACAATGATTGTCTGAGAACTTGAGAAAATAAATAAGAACTAATTGGTCCTGAATTACCATATTTTAGTTCAATTGAGGGGCAATAATATACCTTGATAAATATTCATATTATCATATATATATATATATATATTATTTATTTTAGATATGCAGGTTATTTGTCTGTTATTCACATTGTGTTTGATTGAGTTCTGTTATTCAACACACAAAAAAAAAAACCTTGTGGTTTGTCTTCAAGAAGAATGAATGCAACAATCTTTTATGAATATAATATCATGCTCATTGCTCAGGTGAAAGGATGGTACATTAAGGGAGACGGAACAAAAGAATATTTTGCAAAGTTCTTTTTCACATATGATCTTCGTAAGAGTGGTGATCTAAACATTCAACAAATTTGTTCGTGTGATAATCATGAATACCTTTTACAAAGTAACTCCCAAGTAAAAATTTTGAGCAACTGGTACACAATTTTAGTATTCTTCGTCTCATAGATGATTGTTTAGTTGAGGGGAAGAAATAAATATATTATGGAATCTTTTTTCCTTCACCATGGTTTTGTCCCATTGAGTTTTCTTGGTAAAGTTTTGAACAAGGCAGATATAAGATATTGTACTCTTTTTGCTTCACTAGGATTATTTTTTTTTACAAGGTTTTTTTTTTCTTAGTAAAGTTTTAATGAGGCATATCATGATCGACATCCAAGGGGTGTTATGCAAAAAAAAAAAACTTAATGGATGTCCATTCTTAATCTCCACCTTCCTATAAACCCCATTAATGAATGGATGGTTAATGGTCCTTAATTGCTTTGACCATTCAATTGTTCATTTGTGTCCTATAAATATTACTCGTATTTTAGTGTAATGATACCTTTGTAAAGAGAATAATACAAAAACTTTCATCTTCTCTATTTTGATCATCTTCTCTATATTTTATCTTGTCATTTAGTTTATTTTATAACACGTAATGAGCAAGTGAATGATCAAAAATAATTAAGATCCATTTGATGTTTCCAAGTACATCAATTATTTCCTTACCAACAAAACCCTATTTATTTTACTTTTTTTTTCAATAAAAAATAAATATTAGGTTGAAAACATAAAATAACTCTGTCTCTTAATGGATAAAATTGTAAAAACAATATGAACTACAAACAAATTTAATATTACTATCAACTTTTTTAATTACCGTGATTTTGCCAAGGAGTTCTATATTTACAGACGGAGGTAGTGTACTTTTTTTAACGTTATATAAACATTGTTGTGGCTTTGTGGCTTCAATGTCGTGTTATTGGTTCATATATGTAGACATGCTATACTACTCCCTCCGTCCCAAATTATAAGTCGCTTTGGAAAAAAATTGTTCCAAACTATAAGTCGTTTTACAATATCAATGAAATATTAATGTTACTTTTTCTATTATGCCTTTAACTATTTATCACTCTTTTATTTTTCAGTTGTTTAATTTATCTTTTTCATACCATTTATTAAGGACAATTTTATAAAACAACTTATAATATATGTTCACCATACAAAATTTATTACATTTCTAACTACGTGTGAAATGTTCAAAACATTATATAATTTAAGACGTAGGGAGTATATGTTTATGGGGAGTGGATCATCTCCAGTGGAGATCACTCCTGTTTTCTGCAGTGCCCCACTATCCACCTTTAATTACACTCTCTCTCCTTTTTTTTTATATTACAAACACATTATCTCACCTATTTAATAGAAGGTCGAGATTACACATGAGAGAAAACCACATGAGATAATCTCCTTCCCATGTTTATGATTAGGACATTAAAAGTAGGAAAATAATTTTCAAATACCCATTGTCTAATATGCCAATAGAGAGAGAACCAGATTGATAGATTGATGATGTGATAGGAGAAGAGATATATATAGAGAAAATGAGTTGTTGACTGAGTGTTAGGAAAGTAATAAGGATATACTCCCTCCGTTCCATAATAACTGAGTCATTTGCAAAAAAATATTGTCCCAGAAAAATTGATCCATTTCACTTTTCAATACAATATTAATTACTTTTTTCCAATTGTACACTAATTAATACTACTTTTACCACTCCTAATTCAATATATTCTACTTTGCATTTATGATAAAGAAGAATGCACCAATAGTTGATAAGGGCACTCAAAACCATTTTTCTCTCTCTTTCACTTATACACCCTCCAGTCACTAATATAAACAAAAATCCACTTTTTAGATACATTCAATTAATGATGTATGTGACATATAATAAAGACCACATACAATGTATCTAAAAAATAGATTTTTGCTTATATTAGTGACCGGAGGGTGTATACTTTTTCTTAATAAGTGTGAAATGAGCCCTGCCAAGGGCTCAGTTAAATTGGGACAAAGGGAGTATAAATATATATAATTGGTCTTAATGTACTGATGTGTAAAGTGTTATATATATAGAAATGAGATTCATTTTAAATCATAAAGAAATGTCAGCCATATTCAATTGTTTCTAATTATTAACTCATGAAAGGGGACTCAATATAGTAGTAGTATAAAAAAATAAAGATAAAAATAACATTCATTCATTATTAAAACAACGTACATAGAGCACAAGTAACCTGTGCGACACACAAATTAAAACACACACATGCAATAATCAAAGCTTTTTTGGGTCTTATTTAGAAGATGTATCAAACTACAGCAAGGAACGGCGTAGCTATCCCTTAGTTTGATAAATGACCCGAATAATTAAACATATAGAGATAGTGGATATGATAAGTTTAATTACCGGCTACATAGAGCTGGTAATTAATTATTACGAGGGATAGTTGTTATGATCAAGGTTCTAAATAACGGTCGCGGTCGCGATCGCGGTCGCGTTAAGGTTGTCGCGGTTTCGGCTGTAACGGACGTTGCGATACAAATAACGGTCTTCGCGGTGTGAATTAATCAAAATGTTTCACAAAACGTATTAAAACTATTTATATTATCATATAATGTATAATAACTTAGATTAATACTTTTTTCCATAATTATAACATGTTTAAAGTAAATATAATAATAAAAATAGACTACATTTAGTAAAGATAGAATGCTTGATAGATTGAAAAGAAATTAACTAATAAATAACTACTCATAGCATATCTTTAAACAAAGTCCATAATCAATTAACTACATTTAGTTCACATTACAATAACCTACTAATACATTTGAAAAAGTCTAATAAAAACTTATTGATTACACCACTAGTCACCACATGGTAGAACGACGTGCAGGATCATAACTTCCACTATCACCTTCATCATTGTTATTTCCACTTCCTCTAAATACTCAAATTAAGAGTGTCAATTTAAAATTACCTTGAACTTAAATAAGAGATGAATGCACACTTTTTCTTTTGAGTTTAATAAATAAATATATGAATAAACAAATAAACCATCTAAAATAATTATTAATTATTATTATTATTATTAATTTATTATTATTGAATGAAGAGTAAAGATGTGCATACGTGTGTGTATTGGCAACCAAGTGATAAAAAACCCAATTCACTAAAAAAAGAAAAAGAAAAACCAGAATCGCAAACCTGGGCAAGCAGAACGAACAAAGAACAGAACGAACAAGAAGCAAGAAACGGCAACACCAGAATCGCAAATCGCAAGCAGGAAGTAACAAAGAATCACACAACACTAGAAGAGTAACAACACAAGAGAAGCATGTTTGTTTGTCTGTTAGTTTACCAGTCCACCACCAGAGAAGAGAAGTAAGTAATTGATTTGTGTAAAAAAGATAAGATTCAGATTTGAGATTTGAGATGCCTGACTTTTCTGTACAAAAGATAAGATTCAGATTCCTTCTTCTCCTGTTCTTGTATTCTTGTGCTTTTTTTTTTAATTTGACATTTGATTCCTTCAAATTATTGAAGTTTCAAGTCTGTAACGGATCCGTAACGGCGTTTCTCGGCCGTAACGGCGTTACGGCGTTCCGTAACGGCCGTAACGGCGATTTTGCTGTGATTTTTGTTCTCAACGTGAAAACGTCCAAAAACGGTCACGGTGGCTGCCGATACCGATTTGTAACGGCCGCAATCCCGGTAACGTTCCGTTTTTTGAAACCTTGGTTATGATATCTCGTGCAATTTTCTCATAGTCATTAGCATTCCAAATGAAAATGCCACTGCGTTGAACCTTCATGAGATCGGAGCAACTCGCAACGAAGACATCTAGTGGAAGTGGAACATTACGTCCGTCACGTGGATCGGTGCTTGCTCCTACTAGGAGTTTTTCAAAAGTGTAACATTCCCTTGCGAGTCTAACATAGATCAGGTCTACAAAGTCAGTCTCGTCAGTGGGGTTAGGCTGCATGTAGAATTGGTAGTTAACCCAATTAATATCGTCACTGTGGTCCCTGTAGAGTAGCTTGTAGTGTTCATTAGTTTCATGGGATGGAGCAATGGACACCACATTGATACCTACCTCTTCCTTGAGTCTTTTTATAACGTCCCCAACGTAGTTGGAGAAATCTTCTTCATTGGTATTGATGTTGTCATAGAGAATATCAATGCCATCAAACGTGTAGTCTTGGATGATCTTTTTGAGCGAATCGACGGCATT
This sequence comes from Medicago sativa, assembly GCF_051527215.1. NCBI lineage: Eukaryota > Viridiplantae > Streptophyta > Magnoliopsida > Fabales > Fabaceae > Medicago > Medicago sativa. The sequence goes on along the minus strand of NC_140756.1, from coordinate 26,278,315 downwards.
ATCACACCAGGATTCTTTTTCAATAGGAGAGAAAGGATATTTAGTAGGGGGAATATCCTTGTGCTTGATGATATCCTGCACACTTTGTATATCACGACCACCAATGCTAAGTACCACCTTGACCTTGGGATACTTGAGCTTGATATCCTGCACACGTGGTATACCGCAGATATCAAGATCCCAATCGGGATAGAATTTTCCGGTGCCTTTTCCATCTTCGTTGTAAGTCTCATGGGCAAAGGCCAAAATGACATGGAAATCGATTTCGTTGTAGTCAATATCAGGGAATATAAAAGATTTTGGGTATGGTTTCACGCCAATGTATTCTCGTAAAATGAATCGATCAACAGTGTTACCGGTGATGAGATGAGACATTGTGAAAGTTGGAATTTGGAGGAGTGACTACACTTAATTTCTTGGTTTAGATTTTGGTTGTGGTTGGGCTTGTTCGAATTAATGTCCAACTATTGATGCCCTTTTATAAGGTTTAGGTATCATGTCATGGCTTGTCTAATAACATTTGTGGACAGCATTTGTCTAATAATTTTTTCCATATATACAGTACAGTATACTTTTGTCTAATAATTTTTTCCATATATACAGTACAGTATACTTCTTCGGTCACTATTATAAGCAAAACTTCACTTTTAAGATAAATGGAATAATTAATGTATCTAATTTATAATAAAGACTAGATACATTAATTATACATTAATTATTCATTGTATCTAAAAAGTGAAATTTTGCTTATAATTGTGACCGGAAGGAGTATATTAATAAAACACCAAAGAATAAGAAAGCGATATGAATACATATAGTACCGTTCCTAGAGTTTTACGGGTCTTAATACATCATAATTTTTTTAGCTCATTGTGGTGTTTTTATTAGCTCTTCATTTCGTTGTTTTATTTAACTTTTCATTACCAAATAAATGTTTTTTAGGTAACATCTGAAAATAAATCAAACACTTCATAGACACCAAACCAAAATAAAATACCGTAGAAGTAGAGAACAATAACACTTGCGAAGTAGACTGATATTTTAGCAACTAAAAACATCGTATGTCAAATGCTGCTATTAACAACAAGAACAACAAAACAAAACAAAAAATGCTTAGTGGGCCACATAACCCCAAATGCGTCTCATATCGGTTTCATAATTATGAATGTGTCTCGAATGATATTCAAATTTGCAATCCTTTCAATCAATTCAAGAAATTTGACATTACTATATTGATATAATTTATTTTTTTGGAATCTTTGAAAGACGAGATTAAGACTAATTTCTCTAGTAAGCTCATTTTCAACTAAAATATAATTTGTTTTGTTATGAAAATAATCTCAATTTCGTGGATAATAAATATCACCAATATTTTTAATATTAGTGAGGAACATCATAAGGAACATAGGGCCCAAAAATTTATTACAACTTTCTTCGGTAATAAGCTTTTTGGGCACATTATTAAGAACAACCAATTTTTTTATAGGGAGGATGCATATAAAAATATGTGTTATACAGGCGTATACATAACAAATCAGGCCAAATGGGCCAAAAACATTAACGGCCTACAACCTAGCTCTTCATCGAAAATTGTTGTTCACACACATAAGAAGGTTGAAACACACATATAAAAGATCGTAATAACCCTCGACAAATAAATGCCGCCGATTCAACTATTCCTTGAAAGTTAACTGCCTCCTATTCCTGGTAAAAATCAATCTCTTAATTTTAAATAGTGAACAAATCAAATGGAAAAATGTTACCTTAAAATGCACAAACTCACGTTTGAGAAGACGAACACAATGATCATTCCACCTTTGAAATTGGCGTTCATGATCTTCAATGAAAAAGTGTGATGTCTTCTTCCTATAAGATTCTCTCTCAAAAGGATCCCATTTTCCCAATATTGCTATCAATGATTTCTCATCCACCCCATGTCCTGAAAATTACACCATTAATTCATCAAATATCATCAATTGGGAATGAATATTAAAATCAAAATTGAAAATGAAAATATGTAGTAATAATAATTTAATATGGTACAAGTTGAGAAATAGAGAAAATCAGAAAGCTTGAGTTATACTTTATATTTTTTTTAAGGTCTTCTAGGATTCATGGTCTCACTTAAGACCCAATGTTTAAGTAGACCTCACATTACTTTTGCTTAAAATAATTATTGTCATTGTACTATTGTTTTTTAATTGCAATTTACCTTGAATTTTTAATGTTATTGGTGGGACACAAATAGACATTTTGTTAGAGGATCTTCATTGGAGTGTTTGAGTACCTATTAGATACTATTATTAAAAAAATTATCAAAAAAAATAATATGTTCATGTGAGACCTGTTTAAAACCTCAAAATTGAGGATCTCCATTATGAGTACTCTAGAGATACAAGTTAACACTACCCATTTAAATTTAAATATATAAAAGGAGATAGGACATTGACATTGACAGGTCACTGTGTTGCATGTGGGCGTTACAGGTTATTCAATGCATACGTGAAACACATGCTTTTCATTTCAAATATGTGTGGACATATGCTGATCAACTAAGAGTCTTTGGCACATTAGGTTGAATTTTTTAATTTTTTTTTAAACTGGGATCATTTTTTATACAACAATCTCTTGTCGCAATTTTACAATATACACTATTTATATAACTTATATTGACCATATTTTTTAACTTATATATAAATACAAATGTTAGCATGTAAGGTGTTTTTTGATTTGTCTCGATGAATATTTTCAAAATATCAAATTTCTATAATTTTTTATTATTTATAATTAAGGATATTAATGGTAAAAGTTGTGTATTGACATGTGTGTGTAGTTGTTGTCTGCGACATGTATTTTGAAACGGAGAGAGTATAAAATAAATCATAAAGTAGTAATTCATAAATGATGGTTAAATACTTTATATTTGACACAAAGGTGATATGTCCGGAAATAAAATTAGGGAAATAAAATTAAGGTGATATGTCCGGAAATAAAATGATGGTTAAATACTTTATATTTGACACAAAGGTGATACTTTATATTTTCACAAGTATTAATTATCTTAACAAGTAACAATAATATTTAAAAACATTTTTTAAAGGGAATCATAGTTAAAAACATGTAACGTACTCTTGTCCTTCAAAAAAAAAATGTAACGTACTCTTGCAATTTAATTATTTTTTGATTGACTTCATCACATCCTTATTTATTAATTTTGTTACGTCTGGAGCAACTTAACCTAATTTTTTCCCGCTCATTTGTTTTATTAGGTTTGCAATTATTTAATCTAACAAATTTCATCTAAAAAAAATGCATTGCACACCAATTTCATTTCTATTCTCTTGCCTTTTTTTTGAAGAAAATATTTTCTACCATATCAATGATCTTACGGGTTAAAGATTATTTATTGGTCTCTATTATAGTGGAGAAAACCCGTGTGACGCACGGGTCAAAAGTCTAGTAATTAATTAATTTGAAGTTTAAGGACAATCAACTATAGTGTAAAACTATTGTAAAATCAAACTATAATAAAAAAAGTTTTTGTCAAATTTGCTTTAACATAGTCATTTTATCTTTTAAATAATACAACTTTATTACATTATTTTTTAAATAATTTCAACAAATCTCAGATCTAATTAAATGACTGTTTAAAAAAAATTAAAATAGCATATATCCTTTTTTATTCTACCAAAAAACATATCTTTTTTATTTTGTAAATGTCATAATACATTCTTTCTTTCTTTTGGTAAAAGTCATAGAATATTCTTATCTCGCATCCTTCATCTATACTATATATAAATAAAACAGGGGGACTTTGGAAGGATTTTGGGCTAACTTTTTTGTTATTTCAATTATACCCTTAAACAATATTTTTCTATAATAATGTTTATATTGTTGGTGTTATTAAAAAGATATGAATTTTTGTTATATTTGTTATATTATTGTTGTTATTAAAAAAGATAAATATGGTTTTTTGAGTTTGTTACATTTGAAAGTCACAAATATCTATACTTATAGTTTAAATTTATATCAAAATTCCCATATTTTTCGCGAAGGAAACAGTTGCGCAGATAAGTTGGCAAATATGGGTCATGCAATCACTGGTGCCATTTGGTTAGACACTCTCCCCGCCGGTGTGGTCCTTGATTTTTTTAGGGATAGATGTGGGCTTCCGAATTACAGATTTCCTTGACTATTTTTTTCGGGGTCTTTTGTTTTTGTTTCTTTTTTTTTGTTTTGTTTTTGTTGTTTCCTTTTGAGGGTTTTGGCCTAGTCCCCCCTCTTTTTGTAATTATTTTTCCCCCTTTTTTTTATAAATTATTTTGAATGTGGTGGCATAGGATGGAGGTGTCTCGGGGTGCCAACCTAGTTGGGATGTCGATGATACCGCTTGATGTTTGTCCACATTCCTTGCTTATAAAAAAAAGTATATAAAATATCGTTAGTAATTTATGTAACACCCATACCAGACGTATCTAGAAAGTCTGGCACGTGCGTTAATATTAGTACTGGATACATTAAAATATACAACAATTAAAAAACTTCGAATGAATAATATTTACATCAAGTTCCGTTCGTATAAATAATAATACAATACAACTCATCCATACGTAAAAATACATCCTTGAAGTCCATAACATCCTGCAGCTTCACGAACGAACCCTTGAAGTAATATCCATCCGGCTCCGAACATGCATAAACATCCTGCTTATCTGAAACAAATAAGGATTGGGATGAGACATAATGTCTCAGTGAGTTCCCCTAATCCTAGGCTATAGGCAACCTCAAGGGGAAACCTACGGTCACCACATGTCTACATTACAACCTGACGGTTGATTATACGTGTGTGGGGACATGCATACTTAGACGGTAGTGCATACTAGGGCCGTCATAGTCATATCTCACTTGTTTTAGGCTTCTCACTTATACATGTCATGGCGGTTGAGGGAACCTAAACCGCATTACCAAGTGTATGCTTTACGTCACAAGGCCTAAACATAAATTTCATAGCATAGTCATGACATGATTCTAATCCGGACGATTAGGGAAACCTAGGGTCGTCACGGCCATAGCTTTCTTTACTTGTTCTATACATAACTTGAACTTATCTTATAACATCTCATGCTCTTATACCTAACATATCGTACATGAATACATTCTTAAACATAATCATAGTCATAGCTTGCATAAACGTATCTAAGTTCATTTGTGTTAGCGTTGAACAAATATTATTATCTTGGTTCATTTTACGGATAGTCCCGGGTGGAGTAACCCCGAAATCAATCCCATACACGACCGATGTACGTACATCGGACTCCCTCGGTGTCGTGCGGGTCCCTTGCGGCTTAAACCGTTCCCCTTAGGTCGAGAACCTCCCGTATCCCCCTGGCGTGGATAACAAGAGACACGAGCACCTACGTCTTGTTACTCAGTGACATGCGGGTCCCTTACGGCTTGAATCGTTCTCATAATGAGAACCCCTTGTATCCCCCTGATGTGGATAACAAGAGACATGTCACCTACACTTACTAGTCATAGTCTTGTCGTGCATAAGTCAAACATAATCATACATACATGTTTACCTCGGAACCTTGATCGATCCGATTATTGGTAACCTATACTTGTTCATAAACATACCTAATCATGGTGAAGAGACTAACTAGTCAAACCACGGCTTACGTACTTGCTAAATCATACTAGCTCTTGTGCGAAGAGATTACACTTCGCGTCTTATCTTTCTAGGGATTCTTGCTAAACATACTAGTTCTCGACTAGCTAAGCCGAGGCTCTACATACATTCCCTTTCTTAGCTTATTACTACCCCATCATACTTAAGCTCTCTTGAGCCACCCTCGTGTTACATGCTAAGATTGCCACGATTAAGGATGCAAGGATCAATTGACGATGCGTGCAAATTTTCAATACTTTCTAAAGACCGAAAATGCCATAAACCCAAGTTACGAGCCGTTTACAAATTTCATGATTTGATAAAGCCAAACTTGTTCCAGTAGAAAGATAAATAAAAACAGTGAAAGAACACTTCGAAACGATCGCTACGGACCCCCACGCGACTGCCCCCAAGCACCCGGGCGCAGAACAACGCGAACGTTGTCCTGTCTGGGGCGCCTGGCGCCAGAGGGAGGGCGCCTAGCGCTGGCTCCCTGACTTGTGGGCGCCTAGCGCCCTTGGTCAGGCGCAGCGCTGTGAATTCTGCGTTTTCGCGTGTTCCGGCCGCGGGTTTTCGCCATTTTCGACCCAAAACTCGTCCAATTCGACCCTGTAATGCACCAAATCCATCCAACAACATACATAGACTTATTTAAACATATCTCATGGCAATTTTAACATATAAATCACAAGAATTGGTCAAGAGAACATTAGGGTTCTAAACCTCACATAAACATAATTCAATCCGTTCTAACATGAATTTACACAACCAAAGGTAGGTAAACTATCTATGGAACTCACCTAAACATGTTTCTTGCATAACTTCAAGCTTCAAGCATCAAACCCTAGCTTTTGATCCATTCTCAATCTTTAGCTTTCATCCAAAACCATGCTTAAATCTTTTCCTCCACTTGCTTCTTGCTTGCTAAACCACCTTAACCCTTGCTTGATCATGTTTAGAGGAAGATTGGATGATTAAAAGAGGAGAGGGAGGGCGTGGGTTAGAGAGAAGGAGGAGAGAATTCTCTTCTCAAAACCTAGAGAGAGAAAGAGCAATCACAAATGAGAGATTTTGAACCAAAATCACTTAAATACCCCTTTTTCAAGCAATTACCATTATGCCCTTGCCTTAAGCGTGTTCGATTGACTCTGATACATAAGTCCATACTTTACTAATATCACTTAATAATATCCTCCATCGTACATAACATTCTTCACCATACTCGTTTTCTATGACTCTTAGTCCTCGGATACGTTTGTCAGATAAACTTTCCATTAGCAGACGAGCGGGATGTTACAATTTACATGCAAATTTTTTATAAAACATCATTGATAATCTACACGCGTTATTTCAATAAAAAGAATGGAAAGACGGGTAAGTGGGTGCTCATCTTTCCGCTAGTATAAGGATCAAAAACATATTTAACCTTGTATATAATTGTTTTAGTAAAAGTAATCGTATATTTTTAGCTCAAATCCTTCATATATATAATCAAGAAAAATTTACCATTTTAAATAATAAAAAAACAAAAAAAAAACCTTCAACATTTCTGTTAAAAGAAAAACATCATCATCTGACCGTGAAAATCAATCTCTTAATTTTAAATAGAGAACAAATCAAATAGAAAAATGTTACCTTAAAATGCACAAACTCATGTTTGAGAAGGCGAACACAATGATGATCATTCCACCTTTGAAATTGGCGTTCATGATCTTCAATGAAAAAGTGTGAAGTCTTCTTCCTTTAAGATTCTCTCTCGAAAGGATCCCATTTTCCCAATACTGCTATCAATGATTTCTCATCCACCCCATGTCCTGAAAATTACACCATTAATTCATCAAATATCATCAATTGGGCATGAATATTAAAATCAATATTGAAAATGAAAATATATATATAGTAATAATAATTTTTTTTTTTGCTAAGCCAGAAGAAAGGACAGACATCGAGGGGAAACAACGACATCTCAACTAGGTTGGCACCCAGCAGAACCCCCATCCTATGCCGCCAATCTCAGAGAAAAATTTTATTAAAAAAAAGGGAAAAAGTTTACAAGAGGGGGGACTAGGCCAAATCCCTCAAAAGAAAACAAGAAACAATAAGGTTATATGGGTTATTGCTTGAGAAATAGAGAACCTGAGAAAGCTTGAGTTATTGCTTCTAACTCTTGATTGAATGCCATATTCTCGGTAATACTAATGCCAATATCGAGTAATTTAATTTGTATTTGCTATCAAATGGTATACATTAAGGTTATATGGGTTATGCACACACACACAATATTTTATGTTTTCCAAAAATCTAATTTTATTATTATGTTATTTTGCTATATATTTTTCTAAATTTTGTTAAGAATTTTATATGGCTAGATTTAATCAAATATTTGATGAAAATTTAAATTGAAGTCTTTTTTATTTGGGTGAAAAATTGCACAGTCTTTGAACATTGAAATATAACATGAAAATTATCTTAGTTAATTATTTTTAAAATTACAGAATATATTATCAAAGTAACAGCAGGACACATTATGTCAATAATGATGCTGTAACACCCATACCAGACGTATCTAGAAAGTCTAGCACGTGCGTTAATATTAGTATTGGATACATTAAAAATTTACAACATAAATTACATGCGAATGAATATTTATACAACAAATTGTGTTATTTATACTGGATACATTAAAATATACAACAATAAACATTCGAATGAATATTATTTACAACAACATGCGTTCGTACAAAGAAATACTACTCATCTTTTCTAAAGTATAATAAATATGTCCTTGAAATCCACGACCTCCTGCTGCGGGTACGAACGATCACATGTTGAAACATCCATTCGGCTACTAGCTTGCCATCCAACTTGTTTATCTGAAACAAATAAGGATTGAGATGAGACATAATGTCTCAGTGAGTTCCCCTAAATCCTAGGCTATAGGTAACCTCAGGGGAAACATACGGTCACCACGTGTCTACAATACAACCTGACGGTTGATTATATGTGTGTGGTCATGATTCCTAGACGGTAGTGCATACTAGACCCGTCATAGGCTTATCTTACTTGTTATAGGCTTCACTTCCTATACGTGTCATGGCGGTCGATGGGGAACTCTAAAACCGCATTGCCAAGTATACGCTCTACGTATCAAGGCTTAAGCATAACATAATCATGGCACGATTCTAAACCGGACGATTAGGGGAAACCTAAGATCTTCATCGTTTACATACTTGTCTTGCTCTATTCCATGCCTCGTACTTTTCTTATAGCAGCTAGTGCTCTTGTTCTTAAACATAAACTTGCATGGATTCATTCTTGCATAATCATGAACATAATCATAAAAATAACATGAATATATTATTTATATGTTGGGAAAACGGGGTGTTACAGGTGCATGATGGGAAAGTTTACCGTCGTCGAGGAGCTACTGAGGGTGGCAGGGTTGCCAGAGGTGGCAGAGGTGGTTGCAGGGGTGGTGGCAGAGGTGGTGGTGGTACGGGTGTAGTTATTAGGGGCTGATAGTATTTTATGTAATTTTAATGTTTGAATATTTTGGATAATTATGTTATGTACCATTTGGATAATTATGTTTTATTAAAGTTTGAAAATTATATTGTGTTGTTAATTTTGATGTTATAATTTGATTTTTTGGTTTGCATATGGTCAAAGGCAAAAAAAAAAAATTGACTGAATCAGCTCTAAAACAGAGGCTCAGCCAAAACAGATGGCTTCTGCCTCTGTACTGATGCAGTCTGGATTTTATAATCCGGACAGGTTTATCACTTTCCGCATTATACAATCTGGAACCATCGTTCACCACCCCTTTTTGTTGACTTTCAACGGGGTGATTTACACTTTTCGGATTATATAATCCGGAAGTTATCTACAATTTTCGAATTATATAATCTGAATCAATATATTCATAACTGACATCATCATCCATCAGGATGGATGAAGTGCCAAAATACACGAATAAATCCGAAATTTATATTCTGGAATGGGTTTGGATTATATAATCCGGACTAGGAGTATTTTGGAAAAAAAAAAAGGGCGCGCGAGGAAAACCACAGGGTGGGAAAAGTAAATCTCTAAGGTTTAGGTATCATGTCATGTGCATTTGTCTAATAATTTTTTCCATCGTGGAGAAATATGCATATACAGTATAATATATATCAAGAGAATAGTCCCTCAATAATCTATGTCCCTTCGGAATAAATAGTATTTTTAAGGTCCCTTTTGAGGTCTAATGTTCCTTCAAAAATTAAGAATGATCTAAAAATTATATTCTTCAATTATTGGAGAAGTTAAAATGGTCGTGACACCATATTTGAGTGATTGAAATACCATATTGACATCATAATATTATAGTAAAGTGGTCATAGTACCATAATTACTTGGTTTCAGTATTAAAAGAGTGGTCTAATACCATATTCGAGTTGTAATTCTCGAACAGTAACTAATCGCAGAGTTGTAGTTGAACTTGTTTTATCCTTGAGACGGCGTGGTTGATTTTGGGCAGTGCCACGTGTTATACCCTAATTTTGGACCTAAAAATACTTGTTTCTTCTTATCTTGCATTTCAAGCCATTTGATATGTCTCTGATCAATTGCATCTCTCTCTGCATTTTATTTCAATGTTATTCGCAAAATTCACATGCAAGGGTATTTTAGTCATTTCCTATGTCAAACTTCTCTCAGTCTTTCAAAATTTTGTTTGAGTCCTTTCAAGTAGTTTGAATCAGTCTCTGTTTCATTCTATGTCAAAATCCATTTTAAAAATTGCATTTGAAGTCATTTTGAGTCAGTTTTGCCCCTAGGGGCATTTTAGTCTTTTCAAGTGTCAAAGCTCTGTTTAAACCCTTAAAATTGTCTCCGAGTCTGTTAATTTTATGTGTATAAGTTCTTGCTTTAATGTCTTGTTAAAAATCCATTTTTAAATTGCATCTGAGTCATTCAGTGTTTTAGCCCCAGGGGCATTTTGGTCATTTCACACGAAATTTCAGCAGAGAGAGGTTACTTTAAAGTACCTCATTTAGGCCATTGGTTCGTTTTAGTCCGTTTTGTCAAATTTTAGTCGTTTCACTTTACGTTTAGTCAAATTACCATTTTTTATTCCAATTTTTTTTTTTTTTTTTTTTTTAGTTTTATTTTTTTTTAGTCCAAAATTTCCAATAATGGCATTTCAGTCCCTTTTAGTCTTTTTATTATTTTTGCAGTTTGGCCCTTTGTTTGTCATATTTTGCAGAAAAATCCCAAAGTCAAAGCAGTTACAAGGCGGTCAAAGTTTGTTACAAGCCTGTGTCCACGTGGCAGTGCCTAATTTGTCCAGAGTGCACACTGTGTCAGCTATAAAGGGCCATCTCATCACCATGTGGCGATAGATGATTCATTCTGCCAAATCACACCAGAAGCAATAACCACTTTCTCTCTCTGCAATTTCAAGATCAAAAAGCCAGAAAATTATGAACGTTCATGAACATTCATCATGAATATTCATCTTCAACCTCATAACACAAAACCATAACAAACTTTTCCAGAATCGAATCTCTCATCAACACACAATCATCATCACTGAACACTATCACCAAATCCACAAAAAACCACATCAAATCGTGATCAATTTCATCACAACACAAAAAAATTCGAAGCAAAACTCAACAAGATTCGCGAACAACACAAATCAATTACGGCCATACCAGAATTGAAATCGAAGAAGATTTGAGCGAATTCCTTCGCAATTCTCAGAGATTCAATTGAATCTTCATCATCGAATTGCCTCTTTCTGCAATTCCAACACAGAATTTCTGTGTGATCACAGAAAGAGGAGGTTGAGAAGACAAAAAGAGGTGTCGAAGGAAAATTGATCAGAGAACGCGAAGAAGAAAAGGATCAAGCTCAACAAGAAGCAGATTCAACAAGATCGAATCAGTTACACCACAAATCCATCACCGCAAGATCACAGAGCAAGGGAAGAAGTGGACGAATCCAACAAGAACGCCGCCGTGATTGTTCGCCTCCGATTTAACAGAGGTACTTGCTTTCACATGCTCCGATCTGTTCAATGTCATGTTCATATTGTTTGTTTGTGAAAAGAACTTTTGTTAAACGTGTAGATCTAGGCTTCGTTAGATTCGTTTTTGAAATTCTAAACACGGATTTGAGCAGAGAAGACGAAGGTGAATCGTTTAGTCTAAAAAATTTTAAGAAAAATGGAAGTTTAAGCTTCTGGTGCGGCGGCGCCGCCACTTTGGCCGGCCGACCACCGCACCGGACCACCTGACTTCGTCTTCTCCGATCAGCATGCTTAGAAAGAGGGAGAGAGTGTTGCAGATCGGTTAGAGAGAGAAAGGAGATAGGAAATGAAGGTTTTCCCTTTGAATTTCGCTTATATACTCCCTGTTCAATCCTGTGCGTGCGCGCGTACCTATCTCCCATGCACCATCACGCCTTGTGGCCTCTGGATCTTGGATTTGATCCATGTGGATCAATCCAACGATCCTTAGGCGTTCTGATGATCCATTTCATGTGGTGTTTGGGCCTGGACCTTTTATCCTCTGCTGGATTTCGTTCTTTCTGAATTTTCTTGCTATGTGCATCACTGGATCTTGTTTTTTACACCCTTGTTTGTCCAAAATTCTTCATAAAAAATCCTAGAATTTTTCATATGTGTTCTTGATATTTTTCTTAACATTTTTGTGACATTTTTTCGTGCTGAAGCCTGAGAAAAATATTTGAAGCTTTTTTTTCTTATTTTTGTTAAAACTAGCAATTTTCTTGTAATTTTTAGCCCAAAAAACCTTTAAAAAATTTCTAAAAAATTCATATAGGCTTCTTGATATTTTTGTAGCATTTTGTGATAATTTTCACATGTTAAAATTGGCTAAAAATAATAAGGTGTTAATTTTCTTGCTATTTTTGTCATATTTTGTGCTAAAAATGGATGAAACTTTGCTTGATTTCAATCCCAATTGCTTGATGAATATTTGTGACCTATGCCACTTGATTTGAGGGAGTTTTAGCCACTGTTTGTGTTTGATATTGTTGCATAATTGTGAATCTTGGTTAATTGCTTAGGTTACAAGTTACTTATGTAATAAATAATGCAAATATGCTTAAAGTTTGTTTTAAAATGCCAAGTAAATCATGTTGCCTTAATTCCCATTCCAAGACTTGATTCTAAATCTTTAAAAAATGTATTGGAATGTGAGAATTATAGGTCATATGGTTCTTGCATTCTATGAACAAATTTTAGCCATGTTTGCACTCATTTTCTATCCTTTATGTTCTAGTGTTTCTCTTGCTTTATTTTCTTTGATATTGTCATGTGCTACTAACTCCTTTCATTTCATGTTTCATCATTTCATAAGCATCTCCATTTCATCCCATATTCATCTCTATTTCTTTCTTGCAATTTAATTTGTACCAAAGTTAGAATGTAAACACTTAGGAGTTTTGTAATATTTTTCCTTCATGCACTTTTGATTTTCTTGGCAAAGAGGCCATAGAATGTATCTAGGGTATGATGTAAAGGACAATGGACTCTAATGATGTACACCGACACAAGCACCGACACATGCACACACCTCACTTTAGATGTATAGCTAGAATATGCATGTTTAGATGTATGTTTAGGATTGTATGTTTAGATGAATGCATAGGATTTACACTTAGAAAAACCAATTTTCCAAAAAATATGAACAAACTTCACTCAAATCTTTTTTACAATAAACCTTGGGGTCAAAACCCCATTGATTTTCCTTTTCATTTTCTTAATCAAATTTCAATAAATTTTAATCATACTTTGACTTGTTTTTGCAAAATGACTAATCAAACCTCATTCTTTTCATAAATTCTCATGCCTTTAAGGCCTCTCTCTTATTCTTCAAACTCCATTTTCAAACTTAAAATCAACCAACAAAAACAAAAACATTTTTGGAAGAGAACTACGGTGGATTTGATCCCTTAAACGGGTACGTAGGCAAGGAACAAAATTCCTTCAATTCAAATAAAATAAAAATTCAAACACATTCTCCTCCCTCCAATTCTTCATTTAGCAAACCTTAGGTTTAAATAAACACTTTCAAAATAGCATTTAAAAATAAAGCGCGCGCGTAGAAATTAAAGACGGTTCCTATAGGATACTATAGTCGTTATGGGTGCCTAACACCTTCCCGTAGCGAAAACAACTCCCGGACCTCGATTCTCAAGGGTTTTGCTTACTTTTTCCCTTCCCAAGAAAAAATAAGATATCACCGGTTTAAAAGGTTCAAATATAATCAATGTTTGACACCCGAAAACCAAGATAAAACAGCTGGCGACTTCACTGGGGAGATTCGAGAGTTACGCCTAGTCTTTATTTCCACGCTTGCGCTCTTTTTACTTGTTTCTTTTACTTGCTTTCCTATGTGAATAAATGTTTAAGTTCTTGCAAACGTGTGGGGTGAGAATATCAAAAGTCCTGCACCCGGGCTGAGTGAACTTAGGATTTAGGAGGGATATAATCGACAATTCATTCCGGGGGTTGCCTCGTGTTTTGGATTATGCGATCAATCCCACATAGCTAAGGCATTTTGGAGGTGATGTTGTCGGCGCGTGTCGTCGCGTTTAGGCACTTTGCTTCTAATTGTTCTATGACGCTATGAACCGTAGATAACCGAACCCATCCATGGCCATTTTTTAGGATGTAGTGCGGAGGCTAAACCGAGTGTTGTCTCGAGTTTTAGTCGTCACGCGATACTACACTCAAGTTAGACCTTCCACGGATAATCATGGAGCGAGTGTTGTCTCGTGACACCATGATATACGTCGGAGAGGTTGCAACTTGGGAACCTTTTTAGAACCCGGTTACTATTTCCTAAAGCCCTAGTTTCACCGGACACCGTGTCCACCCATGACTCCTCGACTTTGAACTTCAATCCACCATGTTTTCTCCGAACTTGAACATAATCATGCATTCATGCATACATGCATACATGCATAAACTTTTTCCCATGCATTTATCGGAGGACTTAGACAAGTCATCTTTTGAACATCACGGATGTGAACACCAAGTGATACCATCTCAACTAAACTTTTAGTTTTGCTCAAAATTTTCAAATAAAACCGTGTTTCTCCGTGATGTTCACAACCACTTTGACAAAGTCTTCTGACAAAAAAGAGTCTTTTCGCATTTGCATATCATGCATCATGTGCATCATTCATTGGTCACAAAAAGCTTCTCTCGTGCTCATTGCCTCCTGGTTTTGTCCGCCGCAGTCTGAAAAGTGGCTCGTGTTCGCAAAGTTTATCAGCCAGATAGAGTTCATCAAACAAGATTTCACAAGAGAAGAATGATGGCTAACTTTGAAGAAGAAAATGCTCAGCTCCGTGCCGAACTGGCTGCTATGAGAGAAGACTTGGCTAAGGCTCATGACGCTATGTCCACTATGATGGCTGCACAGGAACAACCAGCCACATCTATTCCAGCCACTACTGAAACAATTCCATCTATCCCACTGTCTACTGTAGCTACTGATGCTCGGTTTGTTATGCCCAACGGCCGTCCTTATGGCCTCTCAGCTTACTACTCTCCTAATATTGCTGCTGGTGTCTCTGGTGTTGCTGGTCAAGGACAGATTCCCGTATCTACTGCTATGCCTCAGGTGACTACTGTTGTTACCGACCCTATTGTACACACTGTGCAACAGGTGATTGATGTTGACACTCCGCGTGGACAAGATCCCGCAATGGAAGCCATGAAGAGACAGTTAAGGGAGTTGGCTGGAGAACTCCGTGAGGTCAAGGCTAGCCGGGGAAACAATGGTGCTCCTGCTAAAGCTCGTGATCTATGCTTGGTATCCCGATTTGAGGTTCCTAAGAAATTCAAAGAGCCAGAATTTGACAAGTACAATGGGACTTCTTGCCCACATAACCATGTTATCCGGTATGTCCGAAAGATGGCTAATTACGCCGATAATGATGCGCTGATGATCCATTGCTTCCAGAGTAGCTTGACAGATGATGCAGCAGATTGGTACACTAGTCTGAGCAAAGACAACATCCATACTTTTGAGGAACTCGCTGCTGCTTTTGAAAGTCAATATGAGTTCAACACCCGTCTGAGGCCAAATAGGGACTCTCTTAAAGCCCTATCTCAGAAATCAGATGAAACCTTCCGTGAATATGCTCAGAGGTGGAGAGGGGCAGCTGCTCGTGTTTCTCCTCTACTTGATGAGGAAGAGTTAACACAGACATTCCTGAAAACTCTGAAGAAGGAATATAAGGAGAGAATGATAGTCTCTGCCCCAAACAACTTCTCTGATATGGTTACTATGGGAACTCGCCTAGAGGAGGCTGTCAGAGATGGTATCATTGTTCTTGAGAAAGGTGAATCTTCAGCCAGTGCCCCAAAGAAGTATGGTAATGGTCATCATAAGAAGAAAGAATCTGATGTAGGGATGGTGTCTGGTAACCCATATGCAGCTGCTACACAATTACCTCTGCCCTACCACTACATGCAGTACTCTCAGCATCCTTTCTTCCCACCATTCTATCAGCAATATCCTCTGCCACCGGGCCAACCACCAGCACCCGTCAATGCCATCGCTCAGCAAGTGCAACAACAGCCTCCTGCTCAACAGCAACAGCAGCAACAACAGGGTCCCCGACCCAGACCTTCTTTTCCACCAATACCAATGCGGTATGGTGAGCTGCTCCCAACTCTACTGGCCAAGGGACACTGTGTCACTAGACCAGGCAAGCCTCCGCCTAATCCATTGCCTCCCAGGTTCCGACAGGATCTAACATGTGAATTCCATCAGGGTGCTCAGGGCCATGATGTTGAGGGTTGCCTTGCTCTGAAATATATTGTGAAAGACTTAATTGAAAAGGGACGGTTGACTTTTGAGAATAGTGCTCCTCATGTTCTTGACAACCCGCTTCCAAACCATGCTGCTGTCAACATGATTGAGGCTTTTGAAAGAGTCCCCGTTCCTCAAGAGGATCCCATGTTGGATGTCCGCAATGTTGTTACTCCCTTGGTGCCATTACATGTCAAGCTTTGCCAGGCTTCTCTGTTCAAACATGATCATGCTTCCTGTTCAGGATGTCTTCAGAATTCTATGGGCTGTTGTGTGGTGCAAGGTGATATCCAGAGCTTGATGGATGACAAGCATTTGATTGCCAGTGATGTATGTGTGATTGGCTTGACTGTTGAGGGTGCAGAACCCCGGAGGGCTGGTGCTAGCATGGCTTCATTGAAGGATGTCCGGAAGGCTGTTCAAGCAGGGCAAGCTGCTGGCTGGGGCAAAGTGATTCAGATTCTGGAAAACAAGCGTAAAGAAGGCCTTGGATTCTCCCCGACATCTGGTGTTTCAAAGGGAACTTTCTACAGTGCTGGGTTCATCGATGCTATTACTGAAGATGCTGCTGAAAGAAGTCACGTGCCCACATTTGTTATACCAGGAGGCACTGTGAGAAATTGGGAGGCCATTGATGTTCCTTTAGTCATGCATGCTTCCATGTAATGTGTCTTGTTGCTCATGTTTTCTTCGTTTTCAAAATAACAATCCTTTCGCTCTGCCCAAGGCGAAAGTGATATCATTGTAAGGGCGTGTTTGTTTCGGCATTGCCGTTATCAATAAAAGTTGTCGTTTTTCTCACGACTCTTTGTTTCTTTTACTTTTTAGTGCCTTTTTCTTGGAAATAATGGTAATGCCAGAAAAAACCAAAACATCTGTATTTTCTTATTAATTTCAAAAATCTGCATGAAAAACTTTTTGCTAAAATCATCCCAATCATATTATGCAGATTGAACCATAATAAACCCGTTGAACACAGTGACCCTATGGTTCCTCCAAATTTTGAATTCCCTGTATATGAAGCTGAAGATGAGGATGATGATGAAGAGATACCGTATGAGATCACTCGGCTGCTTGAGCAAGAAAGAAGAGCCATTCAGCCTCACCAGGAAGAGATTGAGCTTATCAACCTGGGTACTGAAGAAAACAAGCGAGAGATCAAGATTGGTGCTGCACTTGAGCCAGAAGTAAAAAAGAAGATCACTCAGCTTCTCCATGATTATCCAGATGTCTTTGCATGGTCCTATGAAGATATGCCGGGTCTAGATCCCAAGATTGTGGAACATCGGATACCGACAAGACCTGAATGTCCTCCTGTCAAGCAGAAATTGAGAAGGTCTCGTCCAGACATGGCTCTTAAGATCAAGGCTGAAGTACAAAAGCAAATTGATGCAGGTTTCCTCATGACAGCTGAATATCCTGAGTGGATTGCCAACATCGTACCAGTACCAAAGAAAGATGGGAAAGTTCGAATGTGTGTTGATTACAGAGATCTGAATAAGGCCAGTCCGAAAGATAACTTCCCATTGCCTCATATTGATGTGCTTGTTGACAGTACTGCTCAATCCAAAGTGTTCTCTTTCATGGATGGTTTCTCTGGTTATAATCAGATACGAATGTCTCCTGAAGATAGAGAAAAGACGTCCTTCATCACTCCATGGGGAACATTCTGTTATAAAGTGATGCCGTTCGGCTTGATAAATGCTGGTGCTACCTATCAAAGGGGTATGACCACTCTGTTTCATGATATGATTCATAAAGAGATTGAAGTATATGTTGACGATATGATTGTGAAATCAAGTGATGAAGAACAGCATGTTGTGTATTTGAAAAAGATGTTTGAAAGGTTGAGAAAATACAAGCTGCGATTGAATCCTAACAAATGCACATTTGGTGTAAGATCTGGAAAGTTGCTAGGCTTCCTTGTCAGTCAAAGAGGCATTGAGGTTGATCCTGACAAAGTCCGAGCCATCAGAGAGATGTCGGCCCCTCAAACTGAAAAGCAAGTCAGAGGTTTCCTCGGACGTCTGAATTATATTTCAAGATTCATATCTCACATGACTACTACTTGTGGTCCAATTTTCAAATTGCTCAGAAAGAATCAGCCTGTTGTATGGAATGATGAATGTCAGGAAGCTTTTGATAGCATTAAAGAATACCTGTTGGAACCACCTATCCTTGTCCCGCCAGTGGAAGGAAGGCCTTTGGTCATGTATCTGTCAGTGTTAGATGATTCAGTGGGTTGTGTTCTCGGTCAGCAAGATGAGACTGGTAAGCAAGAGCATGCTATCTACTATCTGAGCAAGAAGTTCACCGACTGCGAGACTCGGTATACAATGCTTGAAAAGACTTGTTGTGCTTTAGCCTGGGCTGCCAAACGCCTGCGTCATTATATGGTGAATCATACAACTTGGTTGATATCCCGAATGGATCCAATCAAGTACATCTTCGAGAAGCCTGCTGTTACTGGAAAGATCGCACGTTGGCAAATGTTGTTGTCTGAATATGATATTGTGTACAAAGCTCAGAAAGCAATCAAAGGAAGTGTCCCTGCTGAGCATCTTGCTTGTCAACCTCTTGATGATTACCAGCCAATTAAGTTTGATTTCCCTGATGAAGAGATTATGTATCTGAAAGCAAAAGACTGTGAAGAGCCACTGATTCATGAAGGGCCGGATCCCAATAGCAAATGGGGCTTGGTGTTTGATGGTGCTGTCAATGCTTATGGTAAAGGAATTGGAGCCATCATTGTAACTCCGCAGGGGCATCACATTCCTTTCACCGCTCGAATAACTTTCGAATGCACAAACAACATAGCCGAATATGAAGCATGCATCTTGGGCATTGAAGAAGCCCTTGATCTGAGAATTAAGCACCTTGACATCTATGGAGATTCTGCACTTGTTATAAATCAGATAAAAGGTGAATGGGAGACTCGTCATGAGAAGCTGATCCCATACCGTGACTATGCAAGACGTCTGTTGACATACTTTACAAAAGTTGAGCTGCATCACATCCCTCGGGATGAAAATCAGATGGCTGATGCTCTTGCTACCTTGTCTTCCATGTTTCGTGTCAATCACTGGAATGATGTTCCTGTGATCAAAGTACAACGTCTTGATAGACCCGCTCATGTGTTCACCATTGAAAATATGCCAGATCAGGCTAAGTAAGATGTGAATGATAAAAAGCCTTGGTATTACAACATCAAACAATTCTTGCAGAATCGCGAATATCCACCTGGTGCTTCCAACAGAGATAAAAAGACCTTGAGACGATGGGCTAGCAGATTCCTTCTGGACGAAGAAATCCTATACAAGAGGAACTATGACATGGTCTTGTTAAGGTGTGTGGACAAACAAGAAGCTGAGAAATTGATGCATGATGTACATGACGGTACTTTTGGGACCCATGCTTCGGGTCACGCCATGTCAAGAAAACTGTTAAGAGCCGGCTATTACTGGATCACCATGGAGCGTGATTGCCACAAACATGCTAAAAGATGCCACAAGTGTCAAATTTATGCTGACAAGATTCATGTGCCTCCACATGCTCTCAATGTTATCTCTTCCCCATGGCCTTTCTCTATGTGGGGCATTGACATGATCGGAAGAATTGAACCAAAAGCTTCCAATGGACATCGTTTCATCCTAGTGGCAATTGACTATTTCACCAAGTGGGTTGAGGCTGCTTCCTATGCAAATGTGACCAAGCAAGTGGTTGTCAAGTTTATCAAGAATAACATCATCTGTCGATATGGTGTTCCCAACAAGATCATCACTGACAATGGCTCCAATCTGAACAATAGCATGATGCAAGCTTTATGTGAAGAGTTCAAAATTGAACATCACAACTCTTCTCCTTATAGACCTCAGATGAATGGTGCAGTTGAGGCCGCTAACAAGAACATCAAGAAGATTGTTCAGAAGGTGGTCACTACTTACAAAGACTGGCATGAAATGCTACCCTTTGCCCTGCATGGTTACCGTACCACAGTGCGCAGTTCAACCGGGGCAACTCCTTTTTCTCTTGTATATGGCATGGAAGCAGTTCTCCCTCTGAAAGTGGAGATTCCATCTCTTCGAGTGATCATGGAAGCAAAATTAATTGAGGCTGAATGGTGTCAAAGTCGGTACGATCAATTAAATCTGATTGAAGAGAAACGTATGGATGCCATGACTCATGGACAGTTGTATCAAGTGCGAATGAAGAATGCTTTTGACAAGAAAGTCCGACCTCGAGAATTCAAGGAAGGCGAACTTGTATTGAAAAGAAGGATAAGTCAGCAACCCGACCCAAGGGGCAAGTGGACACCTAACTACGAAGGTCCTTATGTTGTCAAGAAGGCTTTCTCTGGTGGTGCTCTGATTCTTACACACATGGATGGTGTTGAACTCCCAAATCCTGTTAATGCCGATATAGTCAAGAAATACTTTGTCTAAAAAGAAAAGAACAGCGTGGTAGGTCGAAAACCCGAAAGGGCGGCCTAGGCAAAAATGCGCTTCCCGGTGGATCGAAAACCCGAAAGGGCGATCCAGGCAAAAGTTAGGGACAAAAAAAATGAATATGAAAAAGCTCGCTGAGATTGTACGCAACTCAGGCAAGAATGAGCGCCTCGATGAGCCGAAAACCCGAAAGGGCGGTTCATGCAAGAATGAGGTTGATAAAAGACAAGTAACTATATCTGGCAAATCACCATCACCCCTTGGGGCATCTGCAACTGTCAATGATCATCTTCATCAGAGGCTTCTGTACTTGTGAATGCAAAATTTCTATGAAATGTAGCGGTCATCGTGTTCAATGTATCACCAACCAATAAAATTACCATTTTCCAAGCTTTGTAAATCCGTGAAGTCATGCCTTTGGCTGACTTTCACTCTTCTACATCAATTTGAGCCTGTGCATTTGTTTGAAACTCTATTTTCTTTCTACTTTCAATGCTATATACAAAATATTTTCTTTCTATTTGAGAATGTCAATGTCTGAAACAAACATCTTTTGAAAACTAAAAAATCTTTTTCTGTCTATTTTGAAGGCAAACCTGAGCAACAGGGTACATTTCAATGAAACATGCATGAATGAATGAATGTCAAAGTCTATTTCAATACATGGTACAAGCAGGTTACTCCCCAGGATGATCTGTGGTCAATGGCAAGAATGAAAAAACAGAATGAAAATGAAAATGAAAAGTTGAAAAAAATGAAAATAAAAAGCTCGCTAAGTTGAAAACCCGAAAGGGCGGCTTAGGCAAAAATGAGCACCCCGCTGATTGACAACCTGTGAAGGCAATTCAGGCAAAAATGGGGCAATGAAAAGAATCTTATTCCCCGGTGAATCGAAAACCCGAAAGGGCGGTTCAGGCAAAAATGGGGTTTGAAAATGAAAAATTAAAAGAATATTGAAAACGCATTGACCACAGATGCGAACATCCAATGTTTACCCAGCACTGACACGCCTAGCAACGGCGACCTATATCCAAGAACTTTCCAAGGTTCCCTCCTCTACAAGTTTTATTGCCCTCAGCCATGGTTTCGATACGTCTCTCAACGACGGTCTCTCCAAAGAGGTTTTCCCCTGTGAATATGTTGCAGCGCGAGCCACTACGTGCCCCAATCTTCCAATGTCTCATCTGCCTTTGTGAAACTTCTCTGTCAAACTGCCAACCAATCATGCATTTCAAGCATTCATACATGCATAATCATGCATTTTATGTGCTCATACATCCAATAATCTTGCTATACCATACATACATGCTGCATTTCCAACTTCAAATTTCAATCCAACTCAAAACCCAATTTCAATTCAATCCAAATTGCAACTGTCAAGCTCAATTTCAATCTCTATTTCAATTCCAACTGTCAAATTCAATTCAATTTCAACTGTCAAAATTCGATGCAATCTCAACTTTCCAATCTCAATTCCAATCATGTCAACTGTCAAATTCGAAGCAATCTCAATTCCAATTCCAATTCAATGTCAATTCGAAGCAATTTCCAATCTCCAATTTCAATTCCAATTTCAATGACAATCTCCAATGTCAATATCCAATGTCAATGTCAATGTCAATATCAATATCCAATGTCAATGTCAATGTCAATGTCAATGTCAATATCCAATGTCAATGTCAATGTCAATGTCAATATCCAATGTCAATGTCAATGTCAATGTCAATGTCAATATCCAATGTCAATGTCAATTTTCAATCCAATTTCAATCCAATTTCAATGTCAATTGCAACTCTCCAATCCAATGTCAATGTCTATGTCTCAATCCAATTCCAATTTCCAATGTCTTTTTCAATTTCAACTCTCAATCCAATGTCTATGTCTCTGTCTCTGCTCAATCTCAATTCTCAACCCCTCTTTCAATGCCAACTTTCAATTCAAATCAATGTCAATTTACTCTCAATTTGCTTTTGGGCCAACAAAAATGGTCATGTCTATTTTTTCAAGTCAATGACAATTTACCCTCAATCGGTATTTTGTTAAACCAGACTTTCAATTTGTATCTTGTAACGGTCAAGTGCCAGGTTCGATCCAAAAAGAACCACTTGTACCTGCTTATATGCCTATGCTTCCGGACAAACGACAAGTTCGATCTAAAAAGAACAGTTTGTACCCAGCTTATGCTTTGTTATCGGTCAAACGGCAAGTTCGATTTAAAAAGAACAGTTTGCACCTTCCCACATGACGTGGTGATAATCCAACAAGCAAGTTCGATCCAAAGGACAGCCTGTATCAACTCTTTTGTCTGTGTCTCCAACCAAACAGCCAGTTCAACCCAAAGAACAGTTTGTGTCTGCCTATCTGTTTGTATCTTCAATCAAGTGTCAAGTTCATCCGAAGAACAGCTTGTATCTGCCTATATGTCTATGTTTCCGGTCAAGTGTCGAGTTCGATCCCAAGAACAGCTTGCACCTATCTCTTGTTTTGTCTTCCTTGGTCAAGTGTCAAGTTCGACCCAAAGAACAACTTGTACCCTATTTTCTACTCCCTGGTTTGTCTACCCTGTCAATGTCCACCTGAATCCCCAGTGACATGACAGGTTCCATAGACTCCAGTTGTTTGTCTTGCATTCATAGTCAAAGTATTGCATGACATTCATATTTTTGAAAATCTGAAAACGTATTTTTATGTCCAAAAGCAGTGCAAATGTTAATATTTAAGTATCTTTGTCCCGTCCACTCTAAGACTTCGTCTCTTGACTCTCCGGACAAAGAAACTTAAATAGGGGCAGCTGTTATACCCTAATTTTGGACCTAAAAATACTTGTTTCTTCTTATCTTGCATTTCAAGCCATTTGATATGTCTCTGATCAATTGCATCTCTCTCTGCATTTTATTTCAATGTTATTCGCAAAATTCACATGCAAGGGTATTTTAGTCATTTCCTATGTCAAACTTCTCTCAGTCTTTCAAAATTTTGTTTGAGTCCTTTCAAGTAGTTTGAATCAGTCTCTGTTTCATTCTATGTCAAAATCCTTTCAAGTAGTTTGAATTCTGCGTTTTCGCGTGTTCCGGCCGCGGGTTTTCGCCATTTTCGACCCAAAACTCGTCCAATTCGACCCTGTAATGCACCAAATCCATCCAACAACATACATAGACTTATTTAAACATATCTCATGGCAATTTTAACATATAAATCACAAGAATTAGTCAAGAGAACATTAGGGTTCTAAACCTCACATAAACATAATTCAATCCGTTCTAACATGAATTTACACAACCAAAGGTAGGTAAACTATCTATGGAACTCACCTAAACATGTTTCTTGCATAACTTCAAGCTTCAAGCATCAAACCCTAGCTTTTGATCCATTCTCAATCTTTAGCTTTCATCCAAAACCATGCTTAAATCTTTTCCTCCACTTGCTTCTTGCTTGCTAAACCACCTTAACCCTTGCTTGATCATGTTTAGAGGAAGATTGGATGATTAAAAGAGGAGAGGGAGGGCGTGGGTTAGAGAGAAGGAGGAGAGAATTCTCTTCTCAAAACCTAGAGAGAGAAAGAGCAATCACAAATGAGAGATTTTGAACCAAAATCACTTAAATACCCCTTTTTCAAGCAATTACCATTATGCCCTTGCCTTAAGCGTGTTCGATTGACTCTGATACATAAGTCCATGCTTTACTAATATCACTTAATAATATCCTCCATCGTACATAACATTCTTCACCATACTCGTTTTCTATGACTCTTAGTCCTCGGATACGTTTGTCAGATAAACTTTCCATTAGCAGACGAGCGGGATGTTACAATTTACATGCAAATTTTTTATAAAACATCATTGATAATCTACACGCGTTATTTCAATAAAAAGAATGGAAAGACGGGTAAGTGGGTGCTCATCTTTCCGCTAGTATAAGGATCAAAAACATATTTAACCTTGTATATAATTGTTTTAGTAAAAGTAATCGTATATTTTTAGCTCGAATCCTTCATATATATAATCAAGAAAAATTTACCATTTTAAATAATAAAAAAACAAAAAAAAAACCTTCAACATTTCTGTTAAAAGAAAAACATCATCATCTGACCGTGAAAATCAATCTCTTAATTTTAAATAGAGAACAAATCAAATAGAAAAATGTTACCTTAAAATGCACAAACTCATGTTTGAGAAGGCGAACACAATGATGATCATTCCACCTTTGAAATTGGCGTTCATGATCTTCAATGAAAAAGTGTGATGTCTTCTTCCTTTAAGATTCTCTCTCGAAAGGATCCCATTTTCCCAATACTGCTATCAATGATTTCTCATCCACCCCATGTCCTGAAAATTACACCATTAATTCATCAAATATCATCAATTGGGCATGAATATTAAAATCAATATTGAAAATGAAAATATATATATAGTAATAATAATTTTTTTTTTGCTAAGCCAGAAGAAAGGACAGACATCGAGGGGAAACAACGACATCTCAACTAGGTTGGCACCCAGCAGAACCCCCATCCTATGCCGCCAATCTCAGAGAAAAATTTTATTAAAAAAAAGGGAAAAAGTTTACAAGAGGGGGGACTAGGCCAAATCCCTCAAAAGAAAACAAGAAACAATAAGGTTATATGGGTTATTGCTTGAGAAATAGAGAACCTGAGAAAGCTTGAGTTATTGCTTCTAACTCTTGATTGAATGCCATATTCTGGGTAATACTAATGCCAATATCGAGTAATTTAATTTGTATTTGCTATCAAATGGTATACATTAAGGTTATATGGGTTATGCACACACACACAATATTTTATGTTTTCCAAAAATCTAATTTTATTATTATGTTATTTTGCTATATATTTTTCTAAATTTTGTTAAGAATTTTATATGGCTAGATTTAATCAAATATTTGATGAAAATTTAAATTGAAGTCTTTTTTATTTGGGTGAAAAATTGCACAGTCTTTGAACATTGAAATATAACATGAAAATTATCTTAGTTAATTATTTTTAAAATTACAGAATATATTATCAAAGTAACAGCAGGACACATTATGTCAATAATGATGTTGTAACACCCATACCAGATGTATCTAGAAAGTCTAGCACGTGCGTTAATATTAGTATTGGATACATTAAAAATTTACAACATAAATTACATGCGAATGAATATTTATACAACAAATTGTGTTATTTATACTGGATACATTAAAATATACAACAATAAACATTCGAATGAATATTATTTACAACAACATGCGTTCGTACAAAGAAATACTACTCATCTTTTCTAAAGTATAATAAATATGTCCTTGAAATCCACGACCTCCTGCTGCGGGTACGAACGATCACATGTTGAAACATCCATTCGGCTACTAGCTTGCCATCCAACTTTTTTATCTGAAACAAATAAGGATTGAGATGAGACATAATGTCTCAGTGAGTTCCCCTAAATCCTAGGCTATAGGTAACCTCAGGGGAAACATACGGTCACCACGTGTCTACAATACAACCTGACGGTTGATTATATGTGTGTGGTCATGATTCCTAGACGGTAGTGCATACTAGACCCGTCATAGGCTTATCTTACTTGTTATAGGCTTCACTTCCTATACATGTCATGGCGGTCGATGGGGAACTCTAAAACCGCATTGCCAAGTATACGCTCTACGTATCAAGGCTTAAGCATAACATAATCATGGCACGATTCTAAACCGGACGATTAGGGGAAACCTAAGATCTTCATCGTTTACATACTTGTCTTGCTCTATTCCATGCCTCGTACTTTTCTTATAGCAGCTAGTGCTCTTGTTCTTAAACATAAACTTGCATGGATTCATTCTTGCATAATCATGAACATAATCATAAAAATAACATGAATATATTATTTATATGTTGGGAAAACGGGGTGTTACAGGTGCATGATGGGAAAGTTTACCGTCGTCGAGGAGCTACTGAGGGTGGCAGGGTTGCCAGAGGTGGCAGAGGTGGTTGCAGGGGTGGTGGCAGAGGTGGTGGTGGTACGGGTGTAGTTATTAGGGGCTGATAGTATTTTATGTAATTTTAATGTTTGAATATTTTGGATAATTATGTTATGTACCATTTGGATAATTATGTTTTATTAAAGTTTGAAAATTATATTGTGTTGTTAATTTTGATGTTATAATTTGATTTTTTGGTTTGCATATGGTCAAAGGCAAAAAAAAAAATTGACTGAATCAGCTCTAAAACAGAGGCTCAGCCAAAACAGATGGCTTCTGCCTCTGTACTGATGCAGTCTGGATTTTATAATCCGGACAGGTTTATCACTTTCCGCATTATACAATCTGGAACCATCGTTCACCACCCCTTTTTGTTGACTTTCAACGGGGTGATTTACACTTTTCGGATTATATAATCCGGAAGTTATCTACAATTTTCGAATTATATAATCTGAATCAATATATTCATAAATGACATCATCATCCATCAGGATGGATGAAGTGCCAAAATACACGAATAAATCCGAAATTTATATTCTGGAATGGGTTTGGATTATATAATCCGGACTAGGAGTATTTTGGGAAAAAAAAAGGGCGCGCGAGGAAAACCACAGGGTGGGAAAAGTAAATCTCTAAGGTTTAGGTATCATGTCATGTGCATTTGTCTAATAATTTTTTCCATCGTGGAGAAATATGCATATACAGTATAATATATATCAAGAGAATAGTCCCTCAATAATCTATGTCCCTTCGGAATAAATAGTATTTTTAAGGTCCCTTTTGAGGTCTAATGTTCCTTCAAAAATTAAGAATGATCTAAAAATTATATTCTTCAATTATTGGAGAAGTTAAAATGGTCGTGACACCATATTTGAGTGATTGAAATACCATATTGACATCATAATATTATAGTAAAGTGGTCATAGTACCATAATTACTTGGTTTCAGTATTAAAAGAGTGGTCTAATACCATATTCGAGTTGTAATTCTCGAACAGTAACTAATCGCAGAGTTGTAGTTGAACTTGTTTTATCCTTGAGACGGCGTGGTTGATTTTGGGCAGTGCCACGTGTTATACCCTAATTTTGGACCTAAAAATACTTGTTTCTTCTTATCTTGCATTTCAAGCCATTTGATATGTCTCTGATCAATTGCATCTCTCTCTGCATTTTATTTCAATGTTATTCGCAAAATTCACATGCAAGGGTATTTTAGTCATTTCCTATGTCAAACTTCTCTCAGTCTTTCAAAATTTTGTTTGAGTCCTTTCAAGTAGTTTGAATCAGTCTCTGTTTCATTCTATGTCAAAATCCATTTTAAAAATTGCATTTGAAGTCATTTTGAGTCAGTTTTGCCCCTAGGGGCATTTTAGTCTTTTCAAGTGTCAAAGCTCTGTTTAAACCCTTAAAATTGTCTCTGAGTCTGTTAATTTTGTGTGTATAAGTTCTTGCTTTAATGTCTTGTTAAAAATCCATTTTAAATTGCATCTGAGTCATTTTCAGTCGTTTTAGCCCCAGGGGCATTTTGGTCATTTCACACGAAATTTCAGCAGAGAGAGGTTACTTTAAAGTACCTCATTTAGGCCATTGGTTCGTTTTAGTCCGTTTTGTCAAATTTTAGTCGTTTCACTTTACGTTTAGTCAAATTACCATTTTTTATTCCAATTTTTTTTTTTTTTTTTTTTTTTAGTTTTATTTTTTTTTAGTCCAAAATTTCCAATAATGGCATTTCAGTCCCTTTTAGTCTTTTTATTATTTTTGCAGTTTGGCCCTTTGTTTGTCATATTTTGCAGAAAAATCCCAAAGTCAAAGCAGTTACAAGGCGGTCAAAGTTTGTTACAAGCCTGTGTCCACGTGGCAGTGCCTAATTTGTCCAGAGTGCACACTGTGTCAGCTATAAAGGGCCATCTCATCACCATGTGGCGATAGATGATTCATTCTGCCAAATCACACCAGAAGCAATAACCACTTTCTCTCTCTGCAATTTCAAGATCAAAAAGCCAGAAAATTATGAACGTTCATGAACATTCATCATGAATATTCATCTTCAACCTCATAACACAAAACCATAACAAACTTTTCCAGAATCGAATCTCTCATCAACACACAATCATCATCACTGAACACTATCACCAAATCCACAAAAAACCACATCAAATCGTGATCAATTTCATCACAACACAAAAAAATTCGAAGCAAAACTCAACAAGATTCGCGAACAACACAAATCAATTACGGCCATACCAGAATTGAAATCGAAGAAGATTTGAGCGAATTCCTTCGCAATTCTCAGAGATTCAATTGAATCTTCATCATCGAATTGCCTCTTTCTGCAATTCCAACACAGAATTTCTGTGTGATCACAGAAAGAGGAGGTTGAGAAGACAAAAAGAGGTGTCGAAGGAAAATTGATCAGAGAACGCGAAGAAGAAAAGGATCAAGCTCAACAAGAAGCAGATTCAACAAGATCGAATCAGTTACACCACAAATCCATCACCGCAAGATCACAGAGCAAGGGAAGAAGTGGACGAATCCAACAAGAACGCCGCCGTGATTGTTCGCCTCCGATTTAACAGAGGTACTTGCTTTCACATGCTCCGATCTGTTCAATGTCATGTTCATATTGTTTGTTTGTGAAAAGAACTTTTGTTAAACGTGTAGATCTAGGCTTCGTTAGATTCGTTTTTGAAATTCTAAACACGGATTTGAGCAGAGAAGACGAAGGTGAATCGTTTAGTCTAAAAAATTTTAAGAAAAATGGAAGTTTAAGCTTCTGGTGCGGCGGCGCCGCCACTTTGGCCGGCCGACCACCGCACCGGACCACCTGACTTCGTCTTCTCCGATCAGCATGCTTAGAAAGAGGGAGAGAGTGTTGCAGATCGGTTAGAGAGAGAAAGGAGATAGGAAATGAAGGTTTTCCCTTTGAATTTCGCTTATATACTCCCTGTTCAATCCTGTGCGTGCGCGCGTACCTATCTCCCATGCACCATCACGCCTTGTGGCCTCTGGATCTTGGATTTGATCCATGTGGATCAATCCAACGATCCTTAGGCGTTCTGATGATCCATTTCATGTGGTGTTTGGGCCTGGACCTTTTATCCTCTGCTGGATTTCGTTCTTTCTGAATTTTCTTGCTATGTGCATCACTGGATCTTGTTTTTTACACCCTTGTTTGTCCAAAATTCTTCATAAAAAATCCTAGAATTTTTCATATGTGTTCTTGATATTTTTCTTAACATTTTTGTGACATTTTTTCGTGCTGAAGCCTGAGAAAAATATTTGAAGCTTTTTTTTCTTATTTTTGTTAAAACTAGCAATTTTCTTGTAATTTTTAGCCCAAAAAACCTTTAAAAAATTTCTAAAAAATTCATATAGGCTTCTTGATATTTTTGTAGCATTTTGTGATAATTTTCACATGTTAAAATTGGCTAAAAATAATAAGGTGTTAATTTTCTTGCTATTTTTGTCATATTTTGTGCTAAAAATGGATGAAACTTTGCTTGATTTCAATCCCAATTGCTTGATGAATATTTGTGACCTATGCCACTTGATTTGAGGGAGTTTTAGCCACTGTTTGTGTTTGATATTGTTGCATAATTGTGAATCTTGGTTAATTGCTTAGGTTACAAGTTACTTATGTAATAAATAATGCAAATATGCTTAAAGTTTGTTTTAAAATGCCAAGTAAATCATGTTGCCTTAATTCCCATTCCAAGACTTGATTCTAAATCTTTAAAAAATGTATTGGAATGTGAGAATTATAGGTCATATGGTTCTTGCATTCTATGAACAAATTTTAGCCATGTTTGCACTCATTTTCTATCCTTTATGTTCTAGTGTTTCTCTTGCTTTATTTTCTTTGATATTGTCATGTGCTACTAACTCCTTTCATTTCATGTTTCATCATTTCATAAGCATCTCCATTTCATCCCATATTCATCTCTATTTCTTTCTTGCAATTTAATTTGTACCAAAGTTAGAATGTAAACACTTAGGAGTTTTGTAATATTTTTCCTTCATGCACTTTTGATTTTCTTGGCAAAGAGGCCATAGAATGTATCTAGGGTATGATGTAAAGGACAATGGACTCTAATGATGTACACCGACACAAGCACCGACACATGCACACACCTCACTTTAGATGTATAGCTAGAATATGCATGTTTAGATGTATGTTTAGGATTGTATGTTTAGATGAATGCATAGGATTTACACTTAGAAAAACCAATTTTCCAAAAAATATGAACAAACTTCACTCAAATCTTTTTTACAATAAACCTTGGGGTCAAAACCCCATTGATTTTCCTTTTCATTTTCTTAATCAAATTTCAATAAATTTTAATCATACTTTGACTTGTTTTTGCAAAATGACTAATCAAACCTCATTCTTTTCATAAATTCTCATGCCTTTAAGGCCTCTCTCTTATTCTTCAAACTCCATTTTCAAACTTAAAATCAACCAACAAAAACAAAAACATTTTTGGAAGAGAACTACGGTGGATTTGATCCCTTAAACGGATACGTAGGCAAGGAACAAAATTCCTTCAATTCAAATAAAATAAAAATTCAAACACATTCTCCTCCCTCCAATTCTTCATTTAGCAAACCTTAGGTTTAAATAAACACTTTCAAAATAGCATTTAAAAATAAAGCGCGCGCGTAGAAATTAAAGACGGTTCCTATAGGATACTATAGTCGTTATGGGTGCCTAACACCTTCCCGTAGCGAAAACAACTCCCGGACCTCGATTCTCAAGGGTTTTGCTTACTTTTTCCCTTCCCAAGAAAAAATAAGATATCACCGGTTTAAAAGGTTCAAATATAATCAATGTTTGACACCCGAAAACCAAGATAAAACACCACGAAACGTCTTAATCAAACAAAGTGACTTGTCTTGACTCACCCTAGTATTAACTTCCATAGATGAAAAAATATTTTTCAAAATAGACTTTGGAAATGCAAATACAATAGTTTGGAAATCCAAAACCAATTTTAAAAAAAAAGACAAGTATCACCGATAATTTATTACTACTATCAACTTTTTTAATTTTCCTTGATTTTGCCAAGGAGTTCAATATTTATCTAAATATAGAGATCTCGATAAATTATGTCATAAACGAAATGCTATGGAACTGGAAAAAAAAGTTCAACGTTGGCGATATTTTTATATAAAATATAGCGCTATATGTCAAAAATGATAATGAGGATCGTGAATCAGAGTCTATTAAGGATTATAGACAATACAATAATTGACTTAATATATGCCTTTTCCAAAATTAAACTAGATTTGCAAAGCGAATGATTTTTGGACAAGTACTCCATACATCTGAATAGCTGAAAATAAAATGAGAATCATGAATTATTTATATATAAAGTCGGGTTTATTGTTCAAGAGTATTGCTGAAAACCTACTATTAATTTTGAAGGGTCGTATTCACTTGAAGTGAATTCAATTAGATTATCAAACTTGATTAAGTCTATCACCACTTGAAAGCCACGATCTATCTATATACAAAGTACATCTTACAATATATTTATATCACTCACTTGATATTTTGATAAAATTCCCCGAAGGAATTATTTTATCGAGGAATACAATTCATCATATTCTTGAAGAGATTATTTAATCAACTTAAAATAATTAAACATGTAGAATATTTTCTTAGGAGATATATGAAAATGATATCATTTGTCCATTTTGAAATAAATCTGAGAACTCCTGAAGAGTTTTTGAAAGATGATTTATTATAGAAAAGATATTGCGATGAAACATGTAGGAATGATAAATATTTATGAGATTACAAGTCGAGTATTTGAAGAATAAAAATCTTTTAAATCATGAAACTTATATAGCAAAGTGCTAAAATCGTTATATATGGGAAAATCCAATTTGTTGTACACTTCAATGGTTGTAACGTCATTAGCTGTTGACAATGATTGTCTGAGAACTTGAGAAAATAAATAAGAACTAATTGGTCCTGAATTACCATATTTTAGTTCAATTGAGGGGCAATAATATACCTTGATAAATATTCATATTATCATATATATATATATATATATATATATATATATTATTTATTTTAGATATGCAGGTTATTTGTCTGTTATTCACATTGTGTTTGATTGAGTTCTGTTATTCAACACAAAAAAAAAAAAAAACCTTGTGGTTTGTCTTCAAGAAGAATGAATGCAACAATCTTTTATGAATATAATATCATGCTCATTGCTCAGGTGAAAGGATGGTACATTAAGGGAGACGGAACAAAAGAATATTTTGCAAAGTTCTTTTTCACATATGATCTTCGTAAGAGTGGTGATCTAAACATTCAACAAATTTGTTCGTGTGATAATCATGAATACCTTTTACAAAGTAACTCCCAAGTAAAAATTTTGAGCAACTGGTACACAATTTTAGTATTCTTCGTCTCATAGATGATTGTTTAGTTGAGGGGAAGAAATAAATATATTATGGAATCTTTTTTCCTTCACCATGGTTTTGTCCCATTGAGTTTTCTTGGTAAAGTTTTGAACAAGGCAGATATAAGATATTGTACTCTTTTTGCTTCACTAGGATTATTTTTTTTTACAAGGTTTTTTTTTTCTTAGTAAAGTTTTAATGAGGCATATCATGATCGACATCCAAGGGGTGTTATGCAAAAAAAAAAAAAACTTAATGGATGTCCATTCTTAATCTCCACCTTCCTATAAACCCCATTAATGAATGGATGGTTAATGGTCCTTAATTGCTTTGACCATTCAATTGTTCATTTGTGTCCTATAAATATTACTCGTATTTTAGTGTAATGATACCTTTGTAAAGAGAATAATACAAAAACTTTCATCTTCTCTATTTTGATCATCTTCTCTATATTTTATCTTGTCATTTAGTTTATTTTATAACACGTAATGAGCAAGTGAATGATCAAAAATAATTAAGATCCATTTGATGTTTCCAAGTACATCAATTATTTCCTTACCAACAAAACCCTATTTATTTTACTTTTTTTTTCAATAAAAAATAAATATTAGGTTGAAAACATAAAATAACTCTGTCTCTTAATGGATAAAATTGTAAAAACAATATGAACTACAAACAAATTTAATATTACTATCAACTTTTTTAATTACCGTGATTTTGCCAAGGAGTTCTATATTTACAGACGGAGGTAGTGTACTTTTTTTAACGTTATATAAACATTGTTGTGGCTTTGTGGCTTCAATGTCGTGTTATTGGTTCATATATGTAGACATGCTATACTACTCCCTCCGTCCCAAATTATAAGTCGCTTTGGAAAAAAATTGTTCCAAACTATAAGTCGTTTTACAATATCAATGAAATATTAATGTTACTTTTTCTATTATGCCTTTAACTATTTATCACTCTTTTATTTTTCAGTTGTTTAATTTATCTTTTTCATACCATTTATTAAGGACAATTTTATAAAACAACTTATAATATATGTTCACCATACAAAATTTATTACATTTCTAACTACGTGTGAAATGTTCAAAACATTATATAATTTAAGACGGAGGGAGTATATGTTTATGGGGAGTGGATCATCTCCAGTGGAGATCACTCCTGTTTTCTGCAGTGTCCCACTATCCACCTTTAATTACACTCTCTCTCCTTTTTTTTTATATTACAAACACATTATCTCACCTATTTAATAGAAGGTCGAGATTACACATGAGAGAAAACCACATGAGATAATCTCCTTCCCATGTTTATGATTAGGACATTAAAAGTAGGAAAATAATTTTCAAATACCCATTGTCTAATATGCCAATAGAGAGAGAACCAGATTGATAGATTGATGATGTGATAGGAGAAGAGATATATATAGAGAAAATGAGTTGTTGACTGAGTGTTAGGAAAGTAATAAGGATATACTCCCTCCGTTCCATAATAACTGAGTCATTTGCAAAAAAATATTGTCCCAGAAAAATTGATCCATTTCACTTTTCAATACAATATTAATTACTTTTTTCCAATTGTACACTAATTAATACTACTTTTACCACTCCTAATTCAATATATTCTACTTTGCATTTATGATAAAGAAGAATGCACCAATAGTTGATAAGGGCACTCAAAACCATTTTTCTCTCTCTTTCACTTATACACCCTCCAGTCACTAATATAAACAAAAATCCACTTTTTAGATACATTCAATTAATGATGTATGTGACATATAATAAAGACCACATACAATGTATCTAAAAAATAGATTTTTGCTTATATTAGTGACCGGAGGGTGTATACTTTTTCTTAATAAGTGTGAAATGAGCCCTGCCAAGGGCTCAGTTAAATTGGGACAAAGGGAGTATAAATATATATAATTGGTCTTAATGTACTGATGTGTAAAGTGTTATATATATAGAAATGAGATTCATTTTAAATCATAAAGAAATGTCAGCCATATTCAATTGTTTCTAATTATTAACTCATGAAAGGGGACTCAATATAGTAGTAGTATAAAAAAATAAAGATAAAAATAACATTCATTCATTATTAAAACAACGTACATAGAGCACAAGTAACCTGTGCGACACACAAATTAAAACACACACATGCAATAATCAAAGCTTTTTTGGGTCTTATTTAGAAGATGTATCAAACTACAGCAAGGAACGGCGTAGCTATCCCTTAGTTTGATAAATGACCCGAATAATTAAACATATAGAGATAGTGGATATGATAAGTTTAATTACCGGCTACATAGAGCTGGTAATTAATTATTACGAGGGATAGTTGTTATGATATCTCGTGCAATTTTCTCATAGTCATTAGCATTCCAAATGAAAATGCCACTGCGTTGAACCTTCATGAGATCGGAGCAACTCGCAACGAAGACATCTAGTGGAAGTGGAACATTACGTCCGTCACGTGGATCGGTGCTTGCTCCTACTAGGAGTTTTTCAAAAGTGTAACATTCCCTTGCGAGTCTAACATAGATCAGGTCTACAAAGTCAGTCTCGTCAGTGGGGTTAGGCTGCATGTAGAATTGGTAGTTAACCCAATTAATATCGTCACTGTGGTCCCTGTAGAGTAGCTTGTAGTGTTCATTAGTTTCATGGGATGGAGCAATGGACACCACATTGATACCTACCTCTTCCTTGAGTCTTTTTATAACGTCCCCAACGTAGTTGGAGAAATCTTCTTCATTGGTATTGATGTTGTCATAGAGAATATCAATGCCATCAAACGTGTAGTCTTGGATGATCTTTTTGAGCGAATCGACGGCATTATCACACCAGGATTCTTTTTCAATAGGAGAGAAAGGATATTTAGTAGGGGGAATATCCTTGTGCTTGATGATATCCTGCACACTTTGTATATCACGACCACCAATGCTAAGTACCACCTTGACCTTGGGATACTTGAGCTTGATATCCTGCACACGTGGTATACCGCAGATATCAAGATCCCAATCGGGATAGAATTTTCCGGTGCCTTTTCCATCTTCGTTGTAAGTCTCATGGGCAAAGGCCAAAATGACATGGAAATCGATTTCGTTGTAGTCAATATCAGGGAATATAAAAGATTTTGGGTATGGTTTCACGCCAATGTATTCTCGTAAAATGAATCGATCAACAGTGTTACCGGTGATGAGATGAGACATTGTGAAAGTTGGAATTTGGAGGAGTGACTACACTTAATTTCTTGGTTTAGATTTTGGTTGTGGTTGGGCTTGTTCGAATTAATGTCCAACTATTGATGCCCTTTTATAAGGTTTAGGTATCATGTCATGGCTTGTCTAATAACATTTGTGGACAGCATTTGTCTAATAATTTTTTCCATATATACAGTACAGTATACTTTTGTCTAATAATTTTTTCCATATATACAGTACAGTATACTTCTTCGGTCACTATTATAAGCAAAACTTCACTTTTAAGATAAATGGAATAATTAATGTATCTAATTTATAATAAAGACTAGATACATTAATTATTCATTGTATCTAAAAAGTGAAATTTTGCTTATAATTGTGACCGGAAGGAGTATATTAATAAAACACCAAAGAATAAGAAAGCGATATGAATACATATAGTACCGTTCCTAGAGTTTTACGGGTCTTAATACATCATAATTTTTTTAGCTCATTGTGGTGTTTTTATTAGCTCTTCATTTCGTTGTTTTATTTAACTTTTCATTACCAAATAAATGTTTTTTAGGTAACATCTGAAAATAAATCAAACACTTCATAGACACCAAACCAAAATAAAATACCGTAGAAGTAGAGAACAATAACACTTGCGAAGTAGACTGATATTTTAGCAACTAAAAACATCGTATGTCAAATGCTGCTATTAACAACAAGAACAACAAAACAAAACAAAAAATGCTTAGTGGGCCACATAACCCCAAATGCGTCTCATATCGGTTTCATAATTATGAATGTGTCTCGAATGATATTCAAATTTGCAATCCTTTCAATCAATTCAAGAAATTTGACATTACTATATTGATATAATTTATTTTTTTGGAATCTTTGAAAGACGAGATTAAGACTAATTTCTCTAGTAGACTCATTTTCAACTAAAATATAATTTGTTTTGTT
This sequence comes from Medicago sativa, assembly GCF_051527215.1. NCBI lineage: Eukaryota > Viridiplantae > Streptophyta > Magnoliopsida > Fabales > Fabaceae > Medicago > Medicago sativa. The sequence continues at coordinate 26,240,831 of NC_140756.1, read as the reverse complement.
ATGAAAATAATCTCAATTTCGTGGATAATAAATATCACCAATATTTTTAATATTAGTGAGGAACATCATAAGGAACATAGGGCCCAAAAATTTATTACAACTTTCTTCGGTAATAAGCTTTTTGGGCACATTATTAAGAACAACCAATTTTTTTATAGGGAGGATGCATATAAAAATATGTGTTATACAGGCGTATACATAACAAATCAGGCCAAATGGGCCAAAAACATTAACGGCCTACAACCTAGCTCTTCATCGAAAATTGTTGTTCACACACATAAGAAGGTTGAAACACACATATAAAAGATCGTAATAACCCTCGACAGTTAAATGCCGCCGATTCAACTATTCCTTGAAAGTTAACTGCCTCCTATTCCTGGTAAAAATCAATCTCTTAATTTTAAATAGTGAACAAATCAAATGGAAAAATGTTACCTTAAAATGCACAAACTCACGTTTGAGAAGACGAACACAATGATCATTCCACCTTTGAAATTGGCGTTCATGATCTTCAATGAAAAAGTGTGATGTCTTCTTCCTATAAGATTCTCTCTCAAAAGGATCCCATTTTCCCAATATTGCTATCAATGATTTCTCATCCACCCCATGTCCTGAAAATTACACCATTAATTCATCAAATATCATCAATTGGGAATGAATATTAAAATCAAAATTGAAAATGAAAATATGTAGTAATAATAATTTAATATGGTACAAGTTGAGAAATAGAGAAAATCAGAAAGCTTGAGTTATACTTTATATTTTTTTTAAGGTCTTCTAGGATTCATGGTCTCACTTAAGACCCAATGTTTAAGTAGACCTCACATTACTTTTGCTTAAAATAATTATTGTCATTGTACTATTGTTTTTTAATTGCAATTTACCTTGAATTTTTAATGTTATTGGTGGGACACAAATAGACATTTTGTTAGAGGATCTTCATTGGAGTGTTTGAGTACCTATTAGATACTATTATTAAAAAAATTATAAAAAAAAAAATATGTTCATGTGAGACCTGTTTAAAACCTCAAAATTGAGGATCTCCATTATGAGTACTCTAGAGATACAAGTTAACACTACCCATTTAAATATATAAAAGGAGATAGGACATTGACATTGACAGGTCACTGTGTTGCATGTGGGCGTTACAGGTTATTCAATGCATACGTGAAACACATGCTTTTCATTTCAAATATGTGTGGACATATGCTGATCAACTAAGAGTCTTTGGCACATTAGGTTGAATTTTTTAATTTTTTTTTAAACTGGGATCATTTTTTATACAACAATCTCTTGTCGCAATTTTACAATATACACTATTTATATAACTTATATTGACCATATTTTTTAACTTATATATAAATACAAATGTTAGCATGTAAGGTGTTTTTTGATTTGTCTCGATGAATATTTTCAAAATATCAAATTTCTATAATTTTTTATTATTTATAATTAAGGATATTAATGGTAAAAGTTGTGTATTGACATGTGTGTGTAGTTGTTGTCTGCGACATGTATTTTGAAACGGAGAGAGTATAAAATAAATCATAAAGTAGTAATTCATAAATGATGGTTAAATACTTTATATTTGACACAAAGGTGATATGTCCGGAAATAAAATTAGGGAAATAAAATTAAGGTGATATGTCCGGAAATAAAATGATGGTTAAATACTTTATATTTGACACAAAGGTGATACTTTATATTTTCACAAGTATTAATTATCTTAACAAGTAACAATAATATTTAAAAACATTTTTTAAAGGGAATCATAGTTAAAAACATGTAACGTACTCTTGTCCTTCAAAAAAAAAAATGTAACGTACTCTTGCAATTTAATTATTTTTTGATTGACTTCATCACATCCTTATTTATTAATTTTGTTACGTCTGGAGCAACTTAACCTAATTTTTTCCCGCTCATTTGTTTTATTAGGTTTGCAATTATTTAATCTAACAAATTTCATCTAAAAAAAATGCATTGCACACCAATTTCATTTCTATTCTCTTGCCTTTTTTTTGAAGAAAATATTTTCTACCATATCAATGATCTTACGGGTTAAAGATTATTTATTGGTCTCTATTATAGTGGAGAAAACCCGTGTGACGCACGGGTCAAAAGTCTAGTAATTAATTAATTTGAAGTTTAAGGACAATCAACTATAGTGTAAAACTATTGTAAAATCAAACTATAATAAAAAAAGTTTTTGTCAAATTTGCTTTAACATAGTCATTTTATCTTTTAAATAATACAACTTTATTACATTATTTTTTAAATAATTTCAACAAATCTCAGATCTAATTAAATGACTGTTTAAAAAAAATTAAAATAGCATATATCCTTTTTTATTCTACCAAAAAACATATCTTTTTTATTTTGTAAATGTCATAATACATTCTTTCTTTCTTTTTTGAAGAATTCTTTTTGTTTTGGTAAAAGTCATAGAATATTCTTATCTCGCATCCTTCATCTATACTATATATAAATAAAACAGGGGGACTTTGGAAGGATTTTGGGCTAACTTTTTTGTTATTTCAATTATACCCTTAAACAATATTTTTCTATAATAATGTTTATATTGTTGGTGTTATTAAAAAGATATGAATTTTTGTTATATTTGTTATATTATTGTTGTTATTAAAAAAGATAAATATGGTTTTTTGAGTTTGTTACATTTGAAAGTCACAAATATCTATACTTATAGTTTAAATTTATATCAAAATTCCCATATTTTTCGCGAAGGAAACAGTTGCGCAGATAAGTTGGCAAATATGGGTCATGCAATCACTGGTGCCATTTGGTTAGACACTCTCCCCGCCGGTGTGGTCCTTGATTTTTTTAGGGATAGATGTGGGCTTCCGAATTACAGATTTCCTTGACTATTTTTTTCGGGGTCTTTTGTTTTTGTTTCTTTTTTTTTGTTTTGTTTTTGTTGTTTCCTTTTGAGGGTTTTGGCCTAGTCCCCCCTCTTTTTGTAATTATTTTTCCCCCTTTTTTATAAATTATTTTGAATGTGGTGGCATAGGATGGAGGTGTCTCGGGGTGCCAACCTAGTTGGGATGTCGATGATACCGCTTGATGTTTGTCCACATTCCTTGCTTATAAAAAAAAGTATATAAAATATCGTTAGTAATTTATGTAACACCCATACCAGACGTATCTAGAAAGTCTGGCACGTGCGTTAATATTAGTACTGGATACATTAAAATATACAACAATTAAAAAACTTCGAATGAATAATATTTACATCAAGTTCCGTTCGTATAAATAATAATACAATACAACTCATCCATACGTAAAAATACATCCTTGAAGTCCATAACATCCTGCAGCTTCACGAACGAACCCTTGAAGTAATATCCATCCGGCTCCGAACATGCATAAACATCTTGCTTATCTGAAACAAATAAGGATTGGGATGAGACATAATGTCTCAGTGAGTTCCCCTAATCCTAGGCTATAGGCAACCTCAAGGGGAAACCTACGGTCACCACATGTCTACATTACAACCTGACGGTTGATTATACGTGTGTGGGGACATGCATACTTAGACGGTAGTGCATACTAGGGCCGTCATAGTCATATCTCACTTGTTTTAGGCTTCTCACTTATACATGTCATGGCGGTTGAGGGAACCTAAACCGCATTACCAAGTGTATGCTTTACGTCACAAGGCCTAAACATAAATTTCATAGCATAGTCATGACATGATTCTAATCCGGACGATTAGGGAAACCTAGGGTCGTCACGGCCATAGCTTTCTTTACTTGTTCTATACATAACTTGAACTTATCTTATAACATCTCATGCTCTTATACCTAACATATCGTACATGAATACATTCTTAAACATAATCATAGTCATAGCTTGCATAAACGTATCTAAGTTCATTTGTGTTAGCGTTGAACAAACATTATTATCTTGGTTCATTTTACGGATAGTCCCGGGTGGAGTAACCCCGAAATCAATCCCATACACGACCGATGTACGTACATCGGACTCCCTCGGTGTCGTGCGGGTCCCTTGCGGCTTAAACCGTTCCCTTAGGTCGAGAACCTCCCGTATCCCCCTGGCGTGGATAACAAGAGACACGAGCACCTACGTCTTGTTACTCAGTGACATGCGGGTCCCTTACGGCTTGAATCGTTCTCATAATGAGAACCCCTTGTATCCCCCTGATGTGGATAACAAGAGACATGTCACCTACACTTACTAGTCATAGTCTTGTCGTGCATAAGTCAAACATAATCATACATACATGTTTACCTCAGAACCTTGATCGATCCGATTATTGGTAACCTATACTTGTTCATAAACATACCTAATCATGGTGAAGAGACTAACTAGTCAAACCACGGCTTACGTACTTGCTAAATCATACTAGCTCTTGTGCGAAGAGATTACACTTCGCGTCTTATCTTTCTAGGGATTCTTGCTAAACATACTAGTTCTCGACTAGCTAAGCCGAGGCTCTACATACATTCCCTTTCTTAGCTTATTACTACCCCATCATACTTAAGCTCTCTTGAGCCACCCTCGTGTTACATGCTAAGATTGCCACGATTAAGGATGCAAGGATCAATTGACGATGCGTGCAAATTTTCAATACTTTCTAAAGACCGAAAATGCCATAAACCCAAGTTACGAGCCGTTTACAAATTTCATGATTTGATAAAGCCAAACTTGTTCCAGTAGAAAGATAAATAAAAACAGTGAAAGAACACTTCAAAACGATCGCTACGGACCCCCACGCGACTGCCCCCAAGCACCCGAGCGCAGAACAACGCGAACGTTGTCCTGTCTGGGGCGCCTGGCGCCAGAGGGAGGGCGCCTAGCGCTGGCTCCCTGACTTGTGGGCGCCTAGCGCCCTTGGTCAGGCGCAGCGCTGCGAATTCTGCGTTTTCGCGTGTTCCGGCTGCGGGTTTTCGCCATTTTCGACCCAAAACTCGTCCAATTCGACCCTGTAATGCACCAAATCCATCCAACAACATACATAGACTTATTTAAACATATCTCATGGCAATTTTAACATATAAATCACAAGAATTGGTCAAGAGAACATTAGGGTTCTAAACCTCACATAAACATAATTCAATCCGTTCTAACATGAATTTACACAACCAAAGGTAGGTAAACTATCTATGGAACTCACCTAAACATGTTTCTTGCATAACTTCAAGCTTCAAGCATCAAACCCTAGCTTTTGATCCATTCTCAATCTTTAGCTTTCATCCAAAACCATGCTTAAATCTTTTCCTCCACTTGCTTCTTGCTTGCTAAACCACCTTAACCCTTGCTTGATCATGTTTAGAGGAAGATTGGATGATTAAAAGAGGAGAGGGAGGGCGTGGGTTAGAGAGAAGGAGGAGAGAATTCTCTTCTCAAAACCTAGAGAGAGAAAGAGCAATCACAAATGAGAGATTTTGAACCAAAATCACTTAAATACCCCTTTTTCAAGCAATTACCATTATGCCCTTGCCTTAAGCGTGTTCGATTGACTCTGATACATAAGTCCATACTTTACTAATATCACTTAATAATATCCTCCATCATACATAACATTCTTCACCATACTCGTTTTCTATGACTCTTAGTCCTCGGATACGTTTGTCAGATAAACTTTCCATTAGCAGACGAGCGGGATGTTACAATTTACATGCAAATTTTTTATAAAACATCATTGATAATCTACACGCGTTATTTCAATAAAAAGAACGGAAAGACGGGTAAGTGGGTGCTCATCTTTCCGCTAGTATAAGGATCAAAAACATATTTAACCTTGTATATAATTGTTTTAGTAAAAGTAATCGTATATTTTTAGCTCGCATCCTTCATATATATAATCAAGAAAAATTTACCATTTTAAATAATAAAAAAACAAAAAAAAAAACCTTCAACATTTCTGTTAAAAGAAAAACATCATCATCTGACCGTGAAAATCAATCTCTTAATTTTAAATAGAGAACAAATCAAATAGAAAAATGTTACCTTAAAATGCACAAACTCATGTTTGAGAAGGCGAACACAATGATGATCATTCCACCTTTGAAATTGGCGTTCATGATCTTCAATGAAAAAGTGTGATGTCTTCTTCCTTTAAGATTCTCTCTCGAAAGGATCCCATTTTCCCAATACTGCTATCAATGATTTCTCATCCACCCAATGTCCTGAAAATTACACCATTAATTCATCAAATATCATCAATTGGGCATGAATATTAAAATCAATATTGAAAATGAAAATATATATATAGTAATAATAATTTTTTTTTTTTGCTAAGCCAGAAGAAAGGACAGACATCGAGGGGAAACAACGACATCTCAACTAGGTTGGCACCCAGCAGAACCCCCATCCTATGCCGCCAATCTCAGAGAAAAATTTTATTAAAAAAAAGGGAAAAAGTTTACAAGAGGGGGGACTAGGCCAAATCCCTCAAAAGAAAACAAGAAACAATAAGGTTATATGGGTTATTGCTTGAGAAATAGAGAACCTGAGAAAGCTTGAGTTATTGCTTCTAACTCTTGATTGAATGCCATATTCTGGGTAATACTAATGCCAATATCGAGTAATTTAATTTGTATTTGCTATCAAATGGTATACATTAAGGTTATATGGGTTATGCACACACACACAATATTTTATGTTTTCCAAAAATCTAATTTTATTATTATGTTATTTTGCTATATATTTTTCTAAATTTTGTTAAGAATTTTATATGGCTAGATTTAATCAAATATTTGATGAAAATTTAAATTGAAGTCTTTTTTATTTGGGTGAAAAATTGCACAGTCTTTGAACATTGAAATATAACATGAAAATTATCTTAGTTAATTATTTTTAAAATTACAGAATATATTATCAAAGTAACAGCAGGACACATTATGTCAATAATGATGCTGTAACACCCATACCAGACGTATCTAGAAAGTCTAGCACGTGCGTTAATACTAGTATTGGATACATTAAAATTTACAACATAAATTACATGCGAATGAATATTTATACAACAAATTGTGTTCGTACATAAATCACATAAACGTCTCAACCATACACATATGATTCATCCTTAAAATCCAAAGCATCATGCAGCGACACAAACGCACACTTGCTGAAATATCCATCCGACTTCAAGCTTGCAAATCCAACCTGTTTATCTGAAACAAATAAGGATTGGGATGAGACATAAGGTCTCAGTGAGTTCCCCTAAATCCTAGGCTATAGGCAACCTCAAGGGGAAACCTACGGTCACCGCGTGTCTACTTTACAACCTGACGGTTGATTATACGTGTGTGGGGACTTGCATCCTTAGACGGTCGTGCATACTAGGGCCGTCATAGTCTTATCTTACTTGTTATAGGCTTCACACCTATACATGTCATGGCGGTTGAGGGAACCTAGACCGCATTGCCAAGTATACGATCTACGTATCATGGCCTAACCTAACATAATCATGACATAAATCTGAACCGGAAGATTAGGGAAACCTAAGTTCGTCATCGGTTTCATATTCTTTACTTGTTCTATGCATATCTTGCTCTTGTTCTTGTTCATAAACATAATCATACGTGGGCTCGTTCTTGAGCAGAAACATAATCATAATCATATTCGAAATCATATCAAACATAAACGTATCTAAGTTCATTCATAGGTTAGCGTTGAACAAACAGTTATTATCTTGATTCATTTTACGGATAGTCCCGGGTGGAGTAACCCCGAGATCAATCCCATACATGACCGATGTACGTACATCGGACTCCCTCGGTGTCGTGTGGGTCCCTTGTGGCTTGAACCATTCCCCTTAGGTCGAGAACCTCCCGTATCCCCCTGGCGTGGATAACAAGAGAAACGAACACCTACGTCTTGTTTACTCGGTGACATGCGGGTCCCTTACGGCTTGAATCGTTCTCATTACGAGAACCCCTTGTATCCCCCTGATGTGGATAGCAAGAGACATGCCACCTACACTTATTAATCATAGTCTTTTCGTTCGTATAGGTTAAACCTAATCATGCATATATGTTTACCTCGGAACCTTGATCGATCCGATTAATGGTAAAGTCCTACTTGTTCATGCTTGTACATACTTATTCATGGTGGAGAGATAACTATCCTATCCACATCTTAACATACTTGTTAAAACATCTAGCTCATGTGCGAAGAGATATCATTCGTGTCTTATCAATCTAGGATTCTTGCTAACTTGCTATTTCTCGACTACTATGTCGAGGCTCTAGTTTATTCCCTTTCTTAATGCTTACTACCCGACTAAATCGGCTTAAACTCTCTTGTGCCTACCTTGATGTACATGTTAAGATTACCATGATTCTTGATTCGATGATTGCTTGATGTTATGTGCATTCATTAGATGTTGTTTTGGGGTTACAAAGTTATAAAACGTTGAAAGGGAAGCATCGGAACGCACCACGGACCCTAGAATGGACCAATAGGCCAAAGCATGCTGGCCCATCCAGAAGGCCATGCTATTAGCGCAGCTGGGGCGTAGCCCTTGCTGAAGAATTTCGCTATTAGCGTATATTTCGCTAATAGCGTGGTTCTTCGGGTCTGTGGTACAAATTTTGCTATTTTTTACCCAAAACTCATCCTAATGGTTCCTGCAATGCACCAAAACATCCAGCAACATATATATACATTATAAAAACATCTTTCATAGCAATATTAACATGTACAAAGCAAGATCAAGGCAAGGGGATAAAATTCTCATATTTCCTAATCTTGACATAATTCATGTTTTCTTGCAAAAATAAGCACATAATCCCAAGGGAGGGTTCTATCTAAGAACTCACCTAACATAATCCTTGTGATTCCTCAAGCTCCAAGCTTTCCCAAGTTCAAACCCTAGCCCAAAATCCAAGTTCAATCCTCTCTCTCTTTGTTGTTTCTTGCTCATGAAGCTTCTAAGATCCTTGCTTGATCACCAATTGCATGATTTTGGGAAGCTTTAATGATCTAGAGAGGGAGAGATGGGGCGGCCTTGTAGAGAGAAGGAGGAGAAAATTCTCTTCTCTTAACCTAGAGAGAGAAAGAGAAGTGGAAATGAGAGATTTTGGTGCCAAAATCACTTAAATACTCCCTTGCGCGCAAATACTTAAATGCCCTTCGTCTTAACACGTGTTTGCCTGACACTGATACATACATCAGTACTTAACTGATATTACATAATATTAGCTTCCCTCGTACTTAATATTTTTGTCATACTCGCTTTCCATGAATCTTAGTCCTCTGATACATTTAACAGATAAAATTTCCATTAGCTGACGAACGGGATATATACCAAGTGTAACATCCCAGACTGCTTACAGGATTGCCGACTAACCCCACAAACCAACACGAGTCTTTTCAGCATGCTTTGTCCTCACTCACATGCTTACCGGGAAACTTCCCGGTAGGTCACCCATCCTAGTACTACTCCAAGCCAAGCACGCTTAACTGTGGAGTTTCTATGGATTGAGCTCCCGAAAAGAAGATGCATCTTGTTGATATGGGTAGTACCTAACAATTCTTATAAGCCTTCCTTCAACCATGTAGTCCCATACCTACACGGCCTCCGGATCCCTCTCATTCCGATGTGATTCGGTTCCTCCTATCAACGTGGGGTCATCCTGTAACAGCCCGGTGGTCCGACTCATCCCGCTTAAGTCCGGGGCCGGCCTGGCTCCGCCACTGTTACTGTGCCACGTTGTGGGTGTTACAGATGCCGTTAGATGAAATTGAAAATTCAAATTAATTGCGATGGTTATATTAATAAGTAAGGTTGTTCCAGCCATGAATCAATAAAAAAGATGTTTTTCCAGCCATGAATCAATAAGTAAGGTTGTTCCAGCCATGAATCAATAAAAAAGATGTTTTTCCAGCCTCATCGTTATTCTGCATTCCTTTTTGAAGTTTACTTGTGGATATATATTACTAAATTTTGTAATGAAAATTCTTTGAAGCGTATAGCTTATGTTATGAAAAAAAAATGTACTAATTATTTAAAACCTCTAATTTATTTGAAAGTTTTAAAGCAAAGTTCTAAATTTAAAAAAACAAAATGAAATTAAGTCTTGAATTTATCAACAGTTTATGATTAAACTCTTCAATTGATTTTTCAGATCATATATCCAAAATTTTACATAATTTATAAACAGAATCTTAAATTAAGTATTTACTAAAATGTAAAGTTTTGTTTATAATAGTGACCGGGGATAGTATGGTTGAAAAGGCTAGAAATGAAGACAGATCTTATCTAAAAAGCATCTTAAAGGAAATCCGAACTTGCCAATGGAAATTCGACAAGTGGCACTTTCAATCCATTCCTAGACAATGTAATAAAACGGACACCACTTATTTAACATTGAAATACCAATGTTATATAACATTGATCAATGATGGTGTGCCACATAGCACTTCACATGCATATATTTTCTCTTTCTTTTTTAGACATTCTTATGTGGCACACCTTCATTGACCAATGTTTTATAAAGAACAAGGAAAACTTTAAAATGTTGTTTCATGCGGGTTAAAATTCCCCCAACTAGTTAGCCAATAAGATTTGAAAAAAAGTGTCATGTCATGTCTGAATGTGCAACATCATAGTCAACTCATTTAACTTCATAATTTATTTGAAAGTTTTAAAGCAAAGCTCTAAATTTAAAAAAAAAAAATGAAATTAAGTCTTGAATTTATCAACAGTTTATGATTAAATTCTTCAATTAATTTTTCAGATCATATATCAAAAATTTTACATAATTTATAAATAGAATCTTAAATTAAGTATTTACTGAAAAATTATTTAAAATTAAAGAAACTAGTTCTTTTTCTTTTTTGCTAGTAAAAATCTGGTAATTAGCCAATAAGATTTGAAAAAAAGTGTCATGTCATGTCTGAATGTGCAACATCATAGTCAACTCATTTAACCTCGTAATTTATTTGAAAGTTTTAAAGCAAAGTTCTAAATTTAAAAAAAAAATGAAATTAAGTCTTGAATTTATCAACAGTTTATGATTAAATTCTTCAATTAATTTTTCAGATCATATATCAAAATTTTTACATAATTTATAAATAGAATCTTAAATTAAGTATTTACTGAAAAATTATTTAAAATTAAAGAAACTAGTTCTTTTTCTTTTTTGCTAGTAAAAATATGGTAATAATTTGACAGATCTCCTAACATAAGTATAAATAAAATTTGACAATAATTTATCATGACAATTGACAATAATTTCGGTTAGGATAAAGTAGATGGGAACAACTTTTATAAATTAGGAAATGTTAAGTTGTGCACTTAAGACATACTCCCTCCTTTTAAAATATAAGCAAAATTTATTTTTTAGGTTCATTCATTTAATGATGTATGTGATACATATTATAGACCACATAAATGAACCTAAAAAGTAAATTTTGCTTATATTTTGAAACGGAGGAAGTAAGTTTAAAAGTTAAATATAGAAATAATGTATTGGAATGTGTACATTAAATTTAATCTTTAATATTTTAATGAATTAAATGCACAAAGTTTAAGGGAATTTTTTTTTTTGAATTTTTTAACATGTGCCCTAAGAGCATCTATATTGGTGAGACATTCACCATTTAAAACCCGGTTCCTAAAAGGTACCCTCAATGTGGATTTTTTTTGGGTCTTGTTAACCAGTGCCCTAGGGGCATTGGTTAAGGAATCCAAAAATAGAATTTTCTGTCTTGGAACTATAAACGGTCACTTTTGATCAAGTAATAATTACATTACTTGTTAACAAAAACTTACTTCTTTTGATGCTTAACCAATGCCCCGGGGGCACCGGTTAACATTCTCCTTTTTTTGTTAGGGTCTTCTAAGAACCAAAGTCTCACTTAAGACCTTAATGTTTAAGTGGACCCCACATTACTTTTTCTTGAAATAATTATTGTCATTGTAATGTTGCTTTTCAATTGCAATTTATCTTGAATTTTTAATGTTATTGGTGGGACTCATATAAACATTTTGTTAGATGATCTTCATTTGAGTGGTTGAGTACGTATTAGATACTATTATTAAAATAATTAAAATAAAAAACGATGTGTCCATGTAGGATCCATTTAAGACCTCAAAATTTAAGGTCACCATTATAGATGTTTTAAGGGCCCAAGTTAACACAACCTTTATAAATATATAAAAGGAGATAGGACATTGATATGTGTTGCATGTGGGCGTTACATTGACAGGTCACTGTGTTGCATGTGGGCGTTACAGCTTAATCAATGCATAGTGAAACACATGCTTTTCATTTTCAAATGTGTCTTTGGCACAATTTAGGATCAACTTTTTTTATTTCTTTTTAAACTGGGATCATTTTTCATGCAGCTTCCCATTCAAAATTTATGTTGAAATTTTACAATATGCACTATTTATATAACTTATATTGACCATATTGTTTTAACTAATATATAAATACAAATGTTAGCATGTAAGATGTTATTTAATTTGTCTCGATAAATATTTTTAAAATATCAAATTTCTATAATTTTTTATTATTTATAATTAAAGATATTAATGATAAAAGTTGTGTATTGACATGTATGTAGTGGTTGACTACGACATGTATTTTGAAACAGAGAGAGTATAAAATAAAATACTACCTTCGTCCATAATTATAAGACCCTTTTGAGAATTTTTTCGTCCCTTTTTATAAGACCCCTTTGCTATTCCCAACTACATTAATTATTTCTTTACATACATGCCCCTATTTATTATACATCTTTTTCTTCAATAAGGAATAAATAACATGTTGAAAACATAAACCAACACTCTCTCTTAAAGGATAAAATTGTAAAACCAATAGTAATTACAAACATATTTAATACAAATATCCACTATCTTAATTCCCGTTATTTTTTCAAAAGGGTCCTATAATTAGAGACGAAGGTAGTATAAAGTAGTAATTCATAAATGATGGTTAAATACTTTATATTTGACACAAAGGTGATATGTACGGAAACAAAACTAGGGAAATGCGATCTAAACGTTTGTTATGGCAATGGTTTGGTACATGGGTTGAAGAGCTCTGAAGTGTCGGAGACTGTTCGACGACAATGGAAATAAAACCTGCAAAATTGACAATTGCTTCGACAATCAAGTCGGTATGTGAACTCGAGAGAGAAGTGTGATAAAAGTGTGTAAAATGTGATCGTGCCTGGAGCGGGGCATGGACCCACGCTTATATAGGCGACATCGGGTGCTGAGGAACGCTGAGTGAAGGAATGTGCAACATTTATTGTGTGTAGATTTGAAACGACTCCTCTTTTGTGGATTCCAGACGCTCGGGTACACTAAAGTAAGTTAACATTTGTTAGGCACGATCTAAGTCGTTGAGCCGCGCCTTCCGTCTTCCGGTGATCTAAAGCCCTTGATTTGTTTATCTCCGATGATGGAAATATAAAGTATAAATTTGAAAAATTGAAAGTTTTCTAAATCCTTCATCAGCGCTTGTCTCTTTGTGACCTCCATTCATACCTTTCTATGTTGTTTTTCATTTCACTAGGAGATTCTGCACTATTTGCGCTTGCTTTATTTGATCAATTGTGCTTCGACAAAAAAGGTACCTTTTTTATCCTTTGTCAATTAGTTAAAGGTACTTCCCCTAATGACTTAATTTGACAAGTGCACCAAACTGTTTCCAAATAATAAAGTGGTAAGTAAAATTGCCTCCATAGGGATTGTCGTTTCGACGAGGCAATTAGCTAAACCTAGATAGATAACCTAGCATTAGTTTTTTTTTTTTAGCAACCCAGCATTAGTTAACAAAGCCTGTCATATTTTATCTAATTGTATTCTAAGTTAGATCATGAAGTCACCAGTATTAATTATGTTAACAAGTAACAATAATATTTAAAAACATTTTTTAAAGGGAATCATAGTTAAAAACATGTAACGTACTCTTGGAATTTAATTATTTTTTGATTGACTATATCACATAATTAATTAATTTGAAGTTTACGGACAATCAACTATAGTGTAAGATATTGTAAAATCAAACTATAATAAAAGAAGCTTTTGTCAAATTTGCTTTAACATAGTCATTTTATCTTTTAAATCAGATTTGATCACAATACAAATTTATTACATTATTTTTTAGATAATTTCAACAAATCTCAGATCTAATTAAATGACTGTTTAAAAAAAATTAAAATAGCATATATCCTTTTTTATTCTACCCAAAAACATATACTTTTTATTTTGTAAATGTCATAATACATTCTTTTTGTTTTTTTTTTTTGAAGAATTCTATTTGTTTTGGTAAAATTTGTAGTATATTCTTATCTCGCATCCTTCATCTATACTATATATAAATAAAACAGGGGGACTTTGGAAGGATTTTGGGCTGACTTTTTTGTTATTTCGATTATACCCTTAAACAATATTTTTCTATAATAATGTTATATTGTTGGTGTTATTAAAAATATATGAATTTTTGTTATATTTGTTATATTATTGTTGTTATTAAAAAAGATAAATATGGTTTTTTGAGTTTGTTACATTTGAAAGTCACAAATATCTATACTAATAGTTTAAATTTATATCAAAATTTGTATATAAAATATCGTTAGTAATTTACACGCAATTTTTTTATAAAACATCATTGATAATCTACATGCCTTAATGCAATGAAAAGAACGGAAAGACGGGCAAGTGGGTGCTCGTCTTTCCGCTAGTATAAGGATCAAAAACATATTTAACCCTATATATAATTGTTTTAGTAAAAGTAATAGTATATTTTTAGCTCGAATCCTTCATATATATAATCAAGAAAAATTTACCATTTTAAATAATAAAAAAAAACAAAAAAAACCTTCAACATTTCTGTTAAAAGTAAAACATCATCATCTGACCGTGAAAATCAATCTCTTAATTTTAAATAGAGATCAAATCAAATAGAAAAATGTTACCTTAAAATGCACAAACTCATGTTTGAGAAGATGAACACAATGATCATTCCACCTTTGAAATTGGCGTTCATGATCTTCAATGAAAAAGTGTGATGTCTTCTTCCTATAAGATTCTCTCTCGAAAGGATCCCATTTTCCTAATACTGCTATAAGTGATTTCTCATCCACCCCATGTCCTGAAAATTACACCATTAATTCATCAAATATCATCAATTGGGCATGAATATTAAAATCAATATTGAAAATGAAAATATATAGTAATAATAATTTTTTTTTGCTAAGCCAGAAGAAAGGACAGACATCAAGGGGAAGCAACGACATCCCAACTAGGTTGGCACCCCGCAGAACCCCCATCCTATGCCGCCAATCTCAGAGAAAAATTTTATTAAAAAAGGGAAAAGTTTACAAGAGGGGGGACTAGGCCAAATCTCTCAAAAGAAAACAAGAAACAATAAGGTTATATGGGTTATTGCTTGAGAAATAGAGAACCTGGGAAAGCTTGAGTTATAGCTTCTAACTCTTGATTGAATGCCATGTTTTGGGTAATACTAATGCCAATATCGAGTAATTTAATTTGTATTTGCTATCAAATGATATACATTAAGGTTATATGGGGTTTTTTTTTTGGTAGTGTCCGGGATTCGAACCACGGACTTTGCATATATTATGTATTGTCCTTGCCAACTGAGCTAAGCTCACAAGGACAAGGTTATATGGGTTATGCACACACACGATATTTTATGTTTTCCAAAAATCTAATTTTATTATTATGTTATTTTGCTATATGTTTTTCTAAATTATGTTAAGAATTTTATATGGCTAGATTTATCAAATATTTGATGAAAATTTAAATTGAAGTCTTTTTTATTTGGGTGAAAAATTGCACAGTCTTTAAACATTCAAATATAACATGAAAATTATCTTAGTTAATTATTTTTAAAATTACAGAATATATTATCAATGTAACAGCAGGACACATTATGTCAATAATGATGCCGTCAGATGAAATTGAAAACTCAAATTAATTGTGATGGTTATATTAATAAGTAAGGTTGTTCCAGCCATGAATCAATAAAAAAGATGTTTTTCCAGCCTCATCGTTATTCTGCATTCCTTTTTGAAGTTTACTTGTGGATATATATTACTAAATTTTGTAATGAAAATTCTTTGAAGCGTATAGCTTATGTTATGAAAAAAAAAATGTACTAATTATTTAAAACCTCTAATTTATTTGAAAGTTTTAAAGCAAAGTTCTAAATTTAAAAAAACAAAATGAAATTAAGTCTTGAATTTATCAACAGTTTATGATTAAACTCTTCAATTGATTTTTCAGATCATATATCCAAAATTTTACATAATTTATAAACAGAATCTTAAATTAAGTATTTACTAAAATGTAAAGTTTTGTTTATAATAGTGACTGGGGATAGTATGGTTGAAAAGGCTAGAAATGAAGACAGATCTTATCTAAAAAGCATCTTAAAGGAAATCCGAACTTGCCAATGGAAATTCGACAAGTGGCACTTTCAATCCATTCCTAGACAATGTAATAAAACGGACACCACTTATTTACCATTGAAATACCAATGTTATATAACATTGATCAATGATGGTGTGCCACATAGCACTTCACATGCATATATTTTCTCTTTCTTTTTTAGACATTCTTATGTGGCACACCTTCATTGACCAATATTTTATAAAGAACAAGGAAAACTTTAAAATGTTGTTTCATGCGGGTTAAAATTCCCCCAACTAGTTAGCCAATAAGATTTGAAAAAAAGTGTCATGTCATGTCTGAATGTGCAACATCATAGTCAACTCATTTAACTTCATAATTTATTTGAAAGTTTTAAAGCAAAGCTCTAAATTTAAAAAAAAAAATGAAATTAAGTCTTGAATTTATCAACAGTTTATGATTAAATTCTTCAATTAATTTTTCAGATCATATATCAAAAATTTTACATAATTTATAAATAGAATCTTAAATTAAGTATTTACTGAAAAATTATTTAAAATTAAAGAAACTAGTTCTTTTTCTTTTTTGCTAGTAAAAATCTGGTAATTAGCCAATAAGATTTGAAAAAAAGTGTCATGTCATGTCTGAATGTGCAACATCATAGTCAACTCATTTAACCTCATAATTTATTTGAAAGTTTTAAAGCAAAGTTCTAAATTTAAAAAAAAAAATGAAATTAAGTCTTGAATTTATCAACAGTTTATGATTAAATTCTTCAATTAATTTTTCAGATCATATATCAAAAATTTTACATAATTTATAAATAGAATCTTAAATTAAGTATTTACTGAAAAATTATTTAAAATTAAAGAAACTAGTTCTTTTTCTTTTTTGCTAGTAAAAATATGGTAATAATTTGACAGATCTCCTAACATAAGTATAAATAAAATTTGACAATAATTTATCATGACAATTGACAATAATTTCGGTTAGGATAAAGTAGATGGGAACAACTTTTATAAATTCGGAAATGTTAAGTTGTGCACTTAAGACATACTCCCTCCTTTTAAAATATAAGCAAAATTTATTTTTTAGGTTCATTCATTTAATGATGTATGTGATACATATTATAGACCACATAAATGAACCTAAAAAGTAAATTTTGCTTATATTTTGAAACAGAGGAAGTAAGTTTAAAAGTTAAATATAGAAATAATGTATTGGAATGTGTACATTAAATTTAATCTTTAATATTTTAATGAATTAAATGCACAAAGTTTAAGGGAATTTTTTTTTTTTGAATTTTTTAACATGTGCCCTAAGAGCATCTATATTGGTGAGACATTCACCATTTAAAACCTGGTTCCTAAAAGGTACCCTCAATGTGGATTTTTTTTGGGTCTTGTTAACCAGTGCCCTGGGGGCATTGGTTAAGGAATCCAAAAATAGAATTTTCTGTCTTGGAACTATAAACGGTCACTTTTGATCAAGTAATAATTACATTACTTGTTAACAAAAACTTACTTCTTTTGATGCTTAACCAATGCCCCGGGGGCACCGGTTAACATTCTCCTTTTTTTGTTAGGGTCTTCTAAGAACCAAAGTCTCACTTAAGACCTTAATGTTTAAGTGGACCCCACATTACTTTTTCTTGAAATAATTATTGTCATTGTAATGTTGCTTTTCAATTGCAATTTATCTTGAATTTTTAATGTTATTGGTGGGACTCATATAAACATTTTGTTAGATGATCTTCATTTGAGTGGTTGAGTACGTATTAGATACTATTATTAAAATAATTAAAATAAAAAACGATGTGTCCATGTAGGATCCATTTAAGACCTCAAAATTTAAGGTCACCATTATAGATGTTTTAAGGGCCCAAGTTAACACAACCTTTATAAATATATAAAAGGAGATAGGACATTGATATGTGTTGCATGTGGGCGTTACATTGACAGGTCACTGTGTTGCATGTGGGCGTTACAGCTTAATCAATGCATAGTGAAACACATGCTTTTCATTTTCAAATGTGTCTTTGGCACAATTTAGGATCAACTTTTTTTATTTCTTTTTAAACTGGGATCATTTTTCATGCAGCTTCCCATTCAAAATTTATGTTGAAATTTTACAATATGCACTATTTATATAACTTATATTGACCATATTGTTTTAACTAATATATAAATACAAATGTTAGCATGTAAGATGTTATTTAATTTGTCTCGATAAATATTTTTAAAATATCAAATTTCTATAATTTTTTATTATTTATAATTAAAGATATTAATGATAAAAGTTGTGTATTGACATGTATGTAGTGGTTGACTACGACATGTATTTTGAAACAGAGAGAGTATAAAATAAAATACTACCTTCGTCCATAATTATAAGACCCTTTTGAGAATTTTTTCGTCCCTTTTTATAAGACCCCTTTGCTATTCCCAACTACATTAATTATTTCTTTACATACATGCCCCTATTTATTATACATCTTTTTCTTCAATAAGGAATAAATAACATGTTGAAAACATAAACCAACACTCTCTCTTAAAGGATAAAATTGTAAAACCAATAGTAATTACAAACATATTTAATACAAATATCCACTATCTTAATTCCCGTTATTTTTTCAAAAGGGTCCTATAATTAGAGACGAAGGTAGTATAAAGTAGTAATTCATAAATGATGGTTAAATACTTTATATTTGACACAAAGGTGATATGTACGGAAACAAAACTAGGGAAATGCGATCTAAACGTTTGTTATGGCAATGGTTTGGTACATGGGTTGAAGAGCTCTGAAGTGTCGGAGACTGTTCGACGACAATGGAAATAAAACCTGCAAAATTGACAATTGCTTCGACAATCAAGTCGGTATGTGAACTCGAGAGAGAAGTGTGATAAAAGTGTGTAAAATGTGATCGTGCCTGGAGCGGGGCATGGACCCACGCTTATATAGGCGACATCGGGTGCTGAGGAACGCTGAGTGAAGGAATGTGCAACATTTATTGTGTGTAGATTTGAAACGACTCCTCTTTTGTGGATTCCAGACGCTCGGGTACACTAAAGTAAGTTAACATTTGTTAGGCACGATCTAAGTCGTTGAGCCGCGCCTTCCGTCTTCCGGTGATCTAAAGCCCTTGATTTGTTTATCTCCGATGATGGAAATATAAAGTATAAATTTGAAAAATTGAAAGTTTTCTAAATCCTTCATCAGCGCTTGTCTCTTTGTGACCTCCATTCATACCTTTCTATGTTGTTTTTCATTTCACTAGGAGATTCTGCACTATTTGCGCTTGCTTTATTTGATCAATTGTGCTTCGACAAAAAAGGTACCTTTTTTATCCTTTGTCAATTAGTTAAAGGTACTTCCCCTAATGACTTAATTTGACAAGTGCACCAAACTGTTTCCAAATAATAAAGTGGTAAGTAAAATTGCCTCCATAGGGATTGTCGTTTCGACGAGGCAATTAGCTAAACCTAGATAGATAACCTAGCATTAGTTTTTTTTTTTTAGCAACCCAGCATTAGTTAACAAAGCCTGTCATATTTTATCTAATTGTATTCTAAGTTAGATCATGAAGTCACCAGTATTAATTATGTTAACAAGTAACAATAATATTTAAAAACATTTTTTAAAGGGAATCATAGTTAAAAACATGTAACGTACTCTTGGAATTTAATTATTTTTTGATTGACTATATCACATAATTAATTAATTTGAAGTTTACGGACAATCAACTATAGTGTAAGATATTGTAAAATCAAACTATAATAAAAGAAGCTTTTGTCAAATTTGCTTTAACATAGTCATTTTATCTTTTAAATCAGATTTGATCACAATACAAATTTATTACATTATTTTTTAGATAATTTCAACAAATCTCAGATCTAATTAAATGACTGTTTAAAAAAAATTAAAATAGCATATATCCTTTTTTATTCTACCCAAAAACATATACTTTTTATTTTGTAAATGTCATAATACATTCTTTTTGTTTTTTTTTTTTTGAAGAATTCTATTTGTTTTGGTAAAATTTGTAGTATATTCTTATCTCGCATCCTTCATCTATACTATATATAAATAAAACAGGGGGACTTTGGAAGGATTTTGGGCTGACTTTTTTGTTATTTCGATTATACCCTTAAACAATATTTTTCTATAATAATGTTATATTGTTGGTGTTATTAAAAATATATGAATTTTTGTTATATTTGTTATATTATTGTTGTTATTAAAAAAGATAAATATGGTTTTTTGAGTTTGTTACATTTGAAAGTCACAAATATCTATACTAATAGTTTAAATTTATATCAAAATTTGTATATAAAATATCGTTAGTAATTTACACGCAATTTTTTTATAAAACATCATTGATAATCTACATGCCTTAATGCAATGAAAAGAACGGAAAGACGGGCAAGTGGGTGCTCGTCTTTCCGCTAGTATAAGGATCAAAAACATATTTAACCCTATATATAATTGTTTTAGTAAAAGTAATAGTATATTTTTAGCTCGAATCCTTCATATATATAATCAAGAAAAATTTACCATTTTAAATAATAAAAAAAAACAAAAAAAAACCTTCAACATTTCTGTTAAAAGTAAAACATCATCATCTGACCGTGAAAATCAATCTCTTAATTTTAAATAGAGATCAAATCAAATAGAAAAATGTTACCTTAAAATGCACAAACTCATGTTTGAGAAGATGAACACAATGATCATTCCACCTTTGAAATTGGCGTTCATGATCTTCAATGAAAAAGTGTGATGTCTTCTTCCTATAAGATTCTCTCTCGAAAGGATCCCATTTTCCTAATACTGCTATAAGTGATTTCTCATCCACCCCATGTCCTGAAAATTACACCATTAATTCATCAAATATCATCAATTGGGCATGAATATTAAAATCAATATTGAAAATGAAAATATATAGTAATAATATATTTTTTTTGCTAAGCCAGAAGAAAGGACAGACATCAAGGGGAAGCAACGACATCCCAACTAGGTTGGCACCCCGCAGAACCCCCATCCTATGCCGCCAATCTCAGAGAAAAATTTTATTAAAAAAGGGAAAAGTTTACAAGAGGGGGGACTAGGCCAAATCTCTCAAAAGAAAACAAGAAACAATAAGGTTATATGGGTTATTGCTTGAGAAATAGAGAACCTGGGAAAGCTTGAGTTATAGCTTCTAACTCTTGATTGAATGCCATGTTCTGGGTAATACTAATGCCAATATCGAGTAATTTAATTTGTATTTGCTATCAAATGATATACATTAAGGTTATATGGGGTTTTTTTTTGGTAGTGTCCGGGATTCGAACCACGGACTTTGCATATATTATGTATTGTCCTTGCCAACTGAGCTAAGCTCACAAGGACAAGGTTATATGGGTTATGCACACACACGATATTTTATGTTTTCCAAAAATCTAATTTTATTATTATGTTATTTTGCTATATGTTTTTCTAAATTATGTTAAGAATTTTATATGGCTAGATTTATCAAATATTTGATGAAAATTTAAATTGAAGTCTTTTTTATTTGGGTGAAAAATTGCACAGTCTTTAAACATTCAAATATAACATGAAAATTATCTTAGTTAATTATTTTTAAAATTACAGAATATATTATCAATGTAACAGCAGGACACATTATGTCAATAATGATGCCGTCAGATGAAATTGAAAACTCAAATTAATTGTGATGGTTATATTAATAAGTAAGGTTGTTCCAGCCATGAATCAATAAAAAAGATGTTTTTCCAGCCTCATCGTTATTCTGCATTCCTTTTTGAAGTTTACTTGTGGATATATATTACTAAATTTTGTAATGAAAATTCTTTGAAGCGTATAGCTTATGTTATGAAAAGAAAACGTACTAATTATTTAAAGGGTTAATTATGTTTCTAGTCCCTATAAAATAGCGACCTTGTAAGTTTAGTCCCTACTTAATTTTAATAGCATTTTTAGTCCCTATAAAAAAAATTACTTATAATTTTAGTCCCTGCTAAAACAAAGTTTGATTAATTACCCTTAAACTCTTAAATTTTTGAACGATTTTTTTAAGACAAAATTAGAACACTATGAAAGATTCGTTTACTAAAATTTAGAATTTTCTGACATGAAATGAATTAAATATGAATTTTTTAAAACGACAAAAGTTAAAGATAAAAAGTAATAAAATCTGGATGTAGAAATCAAATTTTGCGATAATTTTTTGCGGACGAACTTTTAGTAATGTTCTAAACATGTCTGCAAAAAATTGTTCAAAAATTTAAGAGTTTAAGCATAAATTAAATAAATTTGAATTGAGTAGGGACTAATACTCAGTGCAGAAAAACAAAATTAGGGACTAAAAATGCTATTAAAATTAAGTAGGGACTAAACTTACAAGGTCGCTATTTTATAGGGACTAGAAACATAATTAACCCTTATTTAAAACCTCTAATTTATTTAAAAGTTTTAAAGCAAATTTCTAAATTTAAAAAATAAATGAAATTAAGTCTTGAATTTATCAACAGTTTATGATTAAATTCTTCAATTAATTTTTCAGATCATATATCCAAAATTTTACATAATTTATAAATAGAATCTTAAATTAAGTATTTACTGAAAAATTATTTAAAATTAAAGAAACTAGTTCTTTTTATTTTTTGCTAGTAAAAATTTGGTAATAATTTGACAGATCTCCTAACATAAATATAAATAAAATTTGACAATAATTTATCATGACAATTGACAATAATTTCGGTTAGGATAAAGTAGATGGGAACAACTTTTATAAATTCGGAAATGTTAATTTGTGCACTTAAGACATAAGTTTAAAAGTTAAATGTAGAAATAATGTATTGGTGAGACATAATTTGTGCACAAAGTTTAAGGGAATATTTCTTTTTTTGAATTTCTTAACATTTGTCCTAAGAGCATATGTATTGGTGAGACATTCACCATTTGTAAGCTGGTACCTAAAAGTTAGCCTCAATGTGGAATTTTTTTTAGGGTCTTCTAGGACTCAGAGTCTCACTTAAGACCTCAATGTTTAAGTGGATCTCACATTACTTTTGTTTAAAATAATTATTGTCATTGTACGATTGCTTTTCAATTGCAATTTACCTTGAATTTTTAATGTTATTGATGGGACCTAAATAGACATTTTGTTAGATGGTCATTGGAGTGTTTGAGTACCTATTAGGTACTATTATTAAAAAAATTATCAAAAAAATGATATGTTGATGTGAGACCCGTTTAAGACCTCAAAATTGAGGATCTCCATTGTGTATACTCGATACTCTAGAGGTACAAGTTAACATTACTCTTTTAAATATATTGCAATATCCCGCCTGTCAGTATCGGTATACTACCCGTTGACTATGTCAGATGAATTAATTAATGGAAATTAAGCTAATGGAAATATTTATGAGATGTCAGCTTTTTACTGGAAAAGTGTCAGGGTCGTTTTTTTAACACGCTTAAGGCAAGGGCATTATGGTAATTTTATGGAAAGTGATATTTATATGTTTTTGGATGGAAAATATCTTATTTTCCTTTATCCTTTCTATCTCTATGTTGACCAACATTTTCCTCCTCCTTCTCTCTTCTCCATCGATCTCCCTCCTTCTTCTCACCTCACCACTTCATCAAAACTACTTCCTCACATGGCATGCTTCTAGATTATGTTTCTCATCATCTCTTAAGCTTGGAGTTTTGTTTGATTCCTCTTTTCTTCCTTTCAAGAATGGATTCAAAGTTAGGGTTTTGATCAAGTTGGAAGTTGAAGCATGTTTTGGTGTAAGGTATGGTTTCTTCATGGTCAAAGAAACAAAGAGGAAGATGATTGAAGATTGATTGGTAAGCTAAGGCCTTGGATGTTGAACAATCAAGAATTAGGTTTGGTTGAAAGAAGCTTTGGTTTGAGTTGAGATGAGTTAGCAAGGATGAAGAAGCTTTGGATAGTAAGAAAACAACAAGAATGGAATGGTATGATCAAAGAAAGCAAAAGGGAACAAGAAGCTAGGGTTTGGCTTATTGATGCTTGGGAGCTTTTGGGAATCAAATGCAAATCCTTAGGTGAGTTCCATAGATAGATTTCCCACCCTTTGGGATTATGTTTAAGCCTTGTTAGATTAATATGAACAATATGATAATTCTAGGGTTTTCAAGTATATGTTTAGTTTCCCCTTTTTGCTATGCTTGCTATAATTGCTAATACTTGCCATGAAAATGTTTTACAATGTTTCCTAAGACCTCTAAGGGTCATAACATGATTAGAGACACTTGGTTTGAGGTTTTTAAGTCAAAAATATCATTTTTGAGGTGGCTGGACTGTCATAACTCGCCCAGGCGAGCAACTGGCTGCCTAGGCGAGCAAAATGGCAGTTCTGGAGGTCAGCTCGCCTCCCAGCTCGCCATGGCAAGCAACCACTCGCCACGGTGAGTAACCTCACTCGCCTAGGCGAGCAAGTAGTGCTATCTGGTGCTGCTTGCTCGTTTCAGGCAGTTTCGGTGTTTTTCGTTCCGGACTTTCTCGAGCAGTCTTTTATAAAAGTAAACCCCTCAAACCAAGGTCCCAAATGATGATTGAATGAAGCAAGATTCTTATGTTAAAGAGGAAAGTATTATGCAAGTTAGTAAGGCATGGCATACGAGAGAAATCATGTCAAGAATCGGGTAGCAAGGTGTTCATTAAGCAAGGGAAAACTAGAGCCTCGACATAGTTGTCGAGAACTAGCTAGTTAGCATGAATCTTTAGGATGATAAGACGCGAAGCATGTTATCTTCGCACATGATTAAGAATGATTTAGCAAGCATGTAAAGTTGTGGTTTGATTAGTTAATCACTCCACCATGATTAAGAAGGTACAAGCGTGAACAAGAATGAATTACCGCTAATCGGATCGATCAAGGATCCGAGGTAAACATGTATGCATGATTAGGTTTAACCTAAATGATCGACAAGACCATGATTAATGAATATGTAGGTGCCATGTCTCTTGCAATCCATGAAGGTATGGATTCAAGGGGTTCTCATGATGAGAACGGGGAAGGCTCCGTAAGGGGATCACATGGTACTGAGTAATTAAGAATGTAGGTGTTCGTGTCTCTTGCAATCCATGAAGGTATGGATTCAAGGGGTTCTCATTATGAGAATGATTCAAGCCGTAAGGGACCCGCACGACACTGAGGGAGTCCGATGAATCAAGATAAGCAAGTAAAATGAATCAAGATAAGAATGTTTGTTCAACGTTAACATAATGACTAATGAACTTAGATACGTTTATGCATGATATGATTATGATTATGTTATGTTTATGCAAGAATGATTGCATATATGATCAAGTTGAGAGCAAGAGCATTAAATGCTACAAGCAAGTACAAGTCAAGTAAAGAACATGATATACCGATGACGATCCTAGGTTTCCCCTAATCGTCCGGTTTAGAATCGTGCCATGATTATGATATGTTTAGGCCTCGATACGTAGAGCGTATTCTTGGCAATGCGGTCCTAGGTTCCCCTCGGCCGCCATGACACGTATAGGAAGTGAAGCCTATAACAGGTGAGATAAGCCTAAGACGGGTCTAGTATGCACTACCGTCTAGGAAACATGACCACACACGTATAATCAACCGTCAGGTTGTATTGTAGACACGTGGTGACCGTAGGTTCCCCCTGAGGTTACCTATAGCCTAGGATTTAGGGGAACTCACTGAGACATTATGTCTCATCCCAATCCTTATTTGTTTCAGATAAGCAAGTTGGTATGCAAGCTTGAAGCTGGATGGATGTTTCAACAAGTGCGCGCTCGTATCGCTACAAGATGCCAAGGATATCAAGGATGTAGTTTCCTATGTATGGATGAGATGGTTATGTTAATGTATGTACGAACGCAATTTGTTGTATAAATATTCATTCGAGAATTTTATTGTTGTATAATTTAATGTATCCAGTACTAAATTCAACGCACATGCTAGACTTTCTAGATACTGTAACACCCACGACGTGGCTTTCGATATCCCGCCAGTTGGATACGAAAGGTTCCCGCCAGTTGGAACGGGCACTATCCGTAAGGATGACCCCACGTTAATAAGAGGAACCGAATCACATCGGAATGAGAGGGATCCGGAGGCCGTGTAGGTATGGGACTACATGGTTGAAGGAAGGCTTATAAGAATTGTTAGGTACTACCCATATCAACAAGATGCATCTTCTTTTCGGTAGCCCATTCCATAAGAACTCCACAGTTAAGCGTGCTTGGCTTGGAGTAGTACTAGGATGGGTGACCTACCGGGAAGTTTCCCGGTAAGCATGTGAGTGAGGACAAAGCATGCTGAAAAGACTCGTGTTGGTTTGTGGGGTTAGTCGGCAATCCTAAAAAGCAGTCTGGCATGTTACAGATACGTCTACTATGGGTGTTACATATATAAAAGGAGATAGGACATTGACATTGACAGGTCACTGTGTTGCATGTGGGCGTTACAGCTTATTCAATGCATACGTGAACACATGCTTTTCATTTCAAATATGTGTGGACATATGCTGATCAACTAAGTGTCTTTGGCACATTAGGTTCAATTTTTTAATTTTTTTTAAACTGGGATCATTTTTTATACAACCTCCCTTGTCGCAGTTTTACAATATACACTATTTATATAACTTATATTGATCATATTTTTTAACTAATATGTAAATACTAATGTTAGTATGTAAGGTGTTATTTGATTTGTCTCGATGAATATTTTCAAAATATCAAATTTCTATAATTTTTTATTATTTATAATTAAGGATATTAATGGTAAAAGTTGTGTATTGACATGTGTGTAGTTGTTGACTGCAACATGTATTTTGAAACAGAGAGAGTATAAAATAAAATATAAAGTAGTAATTCATAAATGATGGTTAAATACTTTATATTTGACACAAAGGTGATATGTCCGGAAATAAAATTAGAGTAATGCGATCTAAACGTTTGTTATGGTGATGGTTTGGAACATGTGTTGAAGAGCTCCGAAGCGTCGGAGATTGTTCAACGACTATGGAAATGAAACCTGCAAAATTGACAATTGCTTCGACGATCAAGTCGGTATGTGTACTCGAGAGAGAAGTGTGATAAAAGTGTGTAAAATGTCATCGTACCTGGAGCGTGGCATGGAGCCACGCTTATATAGGCAACGACGGAATGTGCAACATTTAATGTGTGTAGATTTGAAACGACTCCTCTTTTGGGGATTCCAGACGCTCTGGTGCATTAGAGTAAGTTAACATTTGTTAGGCACGATCTAAGGCGTTGAGACACGCCTTCCGTCTTCCGGTGATCTAAAGCCCTTGATTTGTTTATCTCCGCTGATGGAAATATAAAGCATAAATTTGCAAAATTGAAAGTTTTCTAAATCCTTTATCAGCGCTTTTCTCTTCGTGACATCCATTCATACCTTTCTATGTTGTTTTTCATTTCACGGGGAGATTCTGCACTATTTGTGCTTTCTTTATTTGATCAATTGTACTTCGATAAAAAAGGTACCTTTTTTTATCCTTTGTCAATTAGTTAAAGGTTCTTTCCTTAATGACTTAATTTGGCAAGTGCACCAAACTTTTTCCAAATAATAAAGTGGTAAGTAAAATTGCCTCCACATGGATTGTCGTTTCGACGAGGCAATTAGCTAAACCTAGATAGATAACCTAGCATTAGTTTTTTTTTTAGCAACCTAGCATTAGTTAACAAAGCCTGTCATATTTTATCTAATTGTATTCTAAGTTAGATCATGAAGTCACAAGTATTAATTATGTTAACAAGTAACAATAATATTTAAAAACATTTTTTTAAAGGGAATCATAGTTAAAAACATGTAACGTACTCTTGCAATTTAATTATTTTTTGATTGACTATATCACATAATTAATTAATTTGAAGTTTACGGACAATCAACTATTGTGTAAGATATTGTAAAATCAAACTATAATAAAAGAAGCTTTTGTCAAATTTGCTTTAACATAGTCATTTTATCTTTTAAATCAGATTTGATCACAATACAAATTTATTACATTATTTTTTAGATAATTTCAACAAATCTCAGATCTAATTAAATGACTGTTTAAAAAAAATTAAAATAGCATATATCCTTTTTTATTCTACCAAAAAACATATCCTTTTTTATTTCGTAAATGTCATAATACATTCTTTTTGTTTTTTTTTTGAAGAATTCTTTTTGTTTTGGTAAAAGTCATAGTATATTCTTATCTCGCATCCTTCGTCTATACTATATATAAATAAAACAGGGGGACTTTGGAAGGATTTTGGGTTGACTTTTTTGTTATTCCGATTATACCCTTAACCAATATTTTTCTATAATAATGTTATATTGTTGGTGTTATTAAAAAGATATGAATTTTTGTTATATTATTGTTGCTATTGAAAAAGATAAATATGGTTTTTTGAGTTTGTTACATTTGAAAGTCACAAATATCTATACTTATAGTTTAAATTTATATCAAAATTTGTATATAAAATATCATTAGTTATTTACACGCAATTTTTTTTATAAAACATCATTGATTATCTACACGCGTTAATGAAATAAAAAAAACGGAAAGACGGGCAAGTGGGTGCTCGTCTTTCTGCTAGTATAAGGATCAAAAACATATTTAACCTTATATATAATTGTTTTATTAAAAGTAATAGTATATTTTTAGCTCGCATCCTTCATATATATAATCAAGAAAAATTTACCATTTTAAATAATAAAAAAAAACAAAAAAAAACCTTCAACATTTCTGTTAAAGGAAAAACATCATCAACTGACTGTGAAAATCAGTCTCTTAATTTGAAATAGAGAACAAATCAAATAGAAAAATGTTACCTTAAAATGCACAAACTCATGTTTGAGAAGACGAACTCAATGATCGTTCTACCTTTGAAATTGGCGTTCATGATCTTCAATGAAAAAGTGTGATGTCTTCTTCCTATAAGATTCTCTCTCGAAAGGATCCCATTTTCCCAATAGTGCTATCAATGATTTCTCATCCACCCCATGTCCTGAAAATTACACCATTAATTCATCAAATATCATCAATTGGGCATGAATATTAAAATCAATATTGCAAATGAAAATATGTAGTAATAATAATTTAATATGGTACAAGTTAAGAAATAGAGAACCTGAGAAAGCTTGAGTTATAGCTTCTAACTCTTGATTGAATGCCATATTCTGAGTAATACTAATGCCAATATGAGTAATTTCATTTGTATTTGCTATCAAATGATATACATTAAGGTTATATGGGTTATGCGCACGCGCACACACACAATATTTTATGTTTTCCAAAAATCTAATTTTATTATTATGTTATTTTGCTATATATTTTTCTAAATTATGTTAAGAATTTTATATGGCTAGATTTAATCAAATATTTGATGAAAATTTAAATTGATGTCTTTTTTATTTGGGTGAAAAATTGCACAGTCTTTAAACATTGAAATATAACATGAAAATTATCTTAGTTAATTATTTTTAAAATTACAGAATATATTATCAATGTAACAGCAGGACACATTATGTCAATAATGATGCCGTCAGATGAAATTGAAAACTCAAATTAATTGTGATGGTTATATTATTAAGGTAACAGTAAAATATTTTGTAACCAAAAAATAAAAGTTACAGCAAAATATTTTAAGGTAAAAATTATAACTTAGATGTAAACTTCAATAATAAAGGCTGCTTAAATATGATATATAAAAGATAGAATGTAAAACAGTGAGAGAATTCATTAGTTATTTTATCATAAGTTATGCATTGTTTCTGCAGTTGCAGCCATGCCCCTCATTTATGTGCATTTACAACTGATGCCTAGGGTTGTTTCAATTTCTAATATGACCACCTGAAAAAGGCGGCTTCTAGCGTGAGAGACCATTTCATGTCTCTCACGGTGGGAGGGGAGAAAAAACCTGCAATTGCAGGTCACCATTAGTTTTAATAATTTTATATTATTTTTGCTATTTGTACTTTTGACCCACCTAAGTTAATTATAAATATTCCACTCGATTTTTTTTATTTATGAAATTGGCATATCCTATTTGTTTTTCTTAGGCATGTATTATTTACAGTATTTTTAAATCTAATCTACTCCCAACATTAATTCTGATGATAAATCTTTTCCTCCTCATATACCAGAAAACTCCCCATAAGCTTTTTCCAACAAAAAAAGCAACATTCATCACAACTACTTTATCCTAAATATGTTCCAATAAAAAATATCTCTCTTCTTCAATCAAATATTCTATTACATACTCAAGATCTGAAATTGTGCTTCATGTTGTAGGTGTTCGACATCCAGATCCTAATAAATACAAAACACAAATTTGTTGTTTTTTCATGGAAATACCGCAGTTTTTGTGTTCAAAGCACTCAACTTTTACATTTGAAAACGAAGGTTGGGTATTTTTTTGTTGAAATTAACAAAAATTGCATGAAATCCCAAAGAGAATGGTACTTGGTTCGTGATTCTAGGTTAAAATTGAGTTTCTAGTGTTAAAATGGCTTAAATTATGGTTTTCTCTTCCGGATCACGTGGGTTTTCAACCAGGTCGTTTTGACCTGTCTAGAGGTTGAAGATGCAGTTTTAAAAATTAAAATAAAATAACAAAATAATAAAAAATTATTTTAGTTTTGACTTGCGTGTTTTAAGATGCAGAAAATTGCATGAAATCCCAAAGAGAATGGTACTTGGTTCGTGATTCTAGGTTAAAATTGAGTTTCTAGTGTTAAAATGGCTTAAATTATGGTTTTTTTCTTCCTGATCACGTGGGTTTTCAACCAGGTCGTTTTGACCCGTCTAGAGGTTGAAGATGCAGTTTTAAAAAATAAAATAAAATAACAAAAAAACATTGTGACTACACAAAGAGGTTTTGAACCGCAGCCATCTTGAACACACACGCCCGAAGAGAATTTACACCAATTGTACCGAGTATTCTAATTGACATTAAATGAATTTAAACATATTTAATTCAATCACGTGATGTAAATTGTGAATAATCTTTATCTTTATCTTTATACTAGCATGGAAACCCGTGCCAAGCACGGGCTAGAATTCCGTCAAACTTAAGAGATAATATTGCGATGTAGCAAAAGTCAGTTAAAGTTCAACATTAGATGAATGAGTACAGGTTGGACATCAAAAGAGTGAAAATCTCATACTTAAGCATTAAATTTTTGGATGAAAATGTAGTCTCATTTTCACCGTGTGGTTGCCCTTTCTCCGATGAGTTGATCCACATTATTGTTGGTTTCTCCAGAAAGTCCAACTGTGGTATGATATCATGGTTCAACGCTGTAGGGGAGCGGGAGTGTTCTAGGTGGTGGATCACGAACACAGAGAGTCTGACAATTAATGGAGAGATGTTAATGTGTTAAGTGTAAGTTAAAAAATTCACATTGTATGCAAGAGTAGATGTGACCAACAAATAAATAATATGATCCATGCTATAATGCCTTGAGACATTGGATGAAGGTGTGATGTCAAGCACACTCGTGTGATTGCTCTTAACCTAATGTGATCATACAACTCAATTTTGACTCTCACAGAAGTTCCAACGTTGTGATATTTTTATTTGTTAGTTTTTTAATGTCGTTTTGTTTAATTTTTTATTTTAAATGTCAAAAAATTATTCATCCTCTATTATATCTGATTCATTCACTTTTGATCTTTGGTAAGATCTGACAATAGTAAAATGTAGATGTGTTTTGTTGAGATAAAAAATACATACATGTTTATTAGAAATTTTAAATTGTTGTGGCATTTTTTTAACGAGTCTAATATTTTGGTAAGATAATTACAGATTAATTCTTATCTCCTTCAATAAATGTATAATATTACCAATAACTCATTATATACTTTATTATCTTAGAGAAAAACAATCACTCCTTACTTGTTTCTCTTTTCATTTCTATCATGTTCAAATTCATTTTTCGTCTTCTTTATTTTTCTAATATACTTTCTCCTTTCTCATGAAAGAAAGGAACAAAAACATTTCTCTATAAAACCACTACCAACCCATATTTTTTAACATGTTATGCCTCTGATCTTATTTGGCTCTCTCACCAGATCAGAAATACGGACTGTCTCACACATAATAGAGATATGTTTATGTGTCATGTGTGAGTTAAACTTCTACCTTGGAAGCAAAAGTATATATTGAGAAACATGAATGTGAGATGACCAATATACATAATGTCTTTCAGGTTTTGTGTGAAGATGTGGTGTCAATCTCATTTTTGGGGTTTCTCTTTGTCAAATGTGATGATCAATCCATTATAAGCTCGCTCAAAACTCCAAACACTATGATGAACTATTTTTTTTTAGTTTTTGGATGTCATTAGTTTAATTTTATTATATTAAATATAAGTTTTTAGATTTTCACTCTCATGAAAGAAAAAAAAACAATCCAATCTCTACTATTTTAAATACCTTCACTTTTGGTCTTTGGTGGGATCTAGTAATAGAAAAATGTAGACGTGTTATGTTAAGTTAACAAATCACATATTTATCTCCCTCAAAAAAAAAAAATCACATGCTTATCCGACATTTAAAAACGATGTAATATTTTTTTAATTGATTATCTTTTTGGGTGAAATAATTACTAATAAATCTTCGACTACATCATAAAATTACCAGTAACCCGCTATATTCCTAACACTTCAATGAATAAAACACACACTACTTTTTTCCTTTATCATTTCTATTATCTTTAAATATATTTTTTATATTCTTTCTTTTTCTAATTTCCTTTCTCTTTTTTATGAAAGATGATCATAAACCTACGTCCATCAAAACACTATCAACCCATATTTTTTACCATGTTGTACCTCTGGTTGACCTTATTTGGCTATGTCACCTAACCTTATGCGCAAGAGTCTCACACTTATGGGAGATATGTTAAAGTGCCAATTGTGACTTAAAATTCCACAATATATGCAAGTAGATCTTTAAAAACATATAAGTGAGATGAACAATATACATAATATTTAAGGTTTTGGACGATGATGTGGTGTCAATCTCAGTTGTGTGCTTTGTGATGATCTACCTCATTGTAGGTGGCCATGAAACTCTAAACATTTTGATGAATTATTTTGTTAGTTTTTTCAACGTTGTTTGTATAATTTTTATATTAAATTGAAGTTTTTTGATGTTGTTCGCTTTCATGCAATATTTTATAATATCAATCTCTATTATTTTAACTTCCTTCAGTTTTGGTCTTCATTGGGATTTCACGATAGAAAAATGTTGATGTGTTATGTTGAGTTGACAAAATACATGTTTATTGAACATTTTTAAATGTTGTGGCTTATTTTTAATTGAGTTTAATTTTTTGGTAAATTGATTACCCAAATATCTCAAACTCCTTCAATAGACCGATGAAATTACTATAAAATCACTCTATTTGTTATAACCTCATGGACAAAACACACAATTTTTTTTTTTTTACCACTATCACATCTCTTAATCTCAAATTTATTTTTCATGATCTTCTTTTTTTTTTCTAAATTTTTTTATCTCTATTCTCATGAAAGATAGGAACATAAACCCCAATCCATTAAATTACATCAATCCGCCTTTTTGACCATGTTGTGCCTCAATTTGACCTTATTTGACTATATGTAGTATGTCACATAATTAAGGACACAGAGTCGCACATTGGGGGGAGAGAGGGAGAGAGGGAGAGAGAGAGAGGGGGAGAGAGAGAGAGGGAGATGTTAATGTGTTTGATATGAGTTAAAATTTTACAATATATGGAAGAGTAGATGATGAATAACATATAAGTGAAATGACTCATATACATGTATCTAAAGATTTTGGATAAAAATGTGGTGTCAATCTCA
The DNA here is from genome assembly GCF_051527215.1 of Medicago sativa. Classification (NCBI taxonomy): domain Eukaryota; kingdom Viridiplantae; phylum Streptophyta; class Magnoliopsida; order Fabales; family Fabaceae; genus Medicago; species Medicago sativa. The sequence continues at coordinate 26,206,574 of NC_140756.1, read as the reverse complement.
TTTGTGTGATTTCTTTTAGTCTGATGTTGAATATAATTCAATGTAAGCTTCATAGGAAGTCCCAACATTACAATGATTTGTTTTTGTTAATTTTTAGGTCTCATTTGTGTTAATTTTATTATATTACATTTTAAACTTTTGATGTCATTCACTTTGATGGAATTATTTTTTGGTGAAAGCAATATTTAAAATTGCTTCACTTTTGGTCTTTGGAGGATCTGAAAAAGGAAAAATGTAGATGTGTTATGATGAGTTGACAAAATACACATTTATTAGACATTTTAATGATTCTAATATTAGGTAGAAAAATTACCCAATAATTTATAACTTCATCAACAAACTCATAAATTATCAAAAACTCGTTATTTTCCCTTACCATTTCTCTCATGTTTAAATTTCGTTTTCATCTTCTTTCTTTTTCTATATTACTTACGCTCTTCTCATGAAAGAAATGGGTAAAAACGCCCCTCTATAAAAGTGCCACAAACCCATCTTTTTTACAGGTTGTGTCTCCAATCTTAGTTGGATATTTCGTCAAATCATAGACACCAAGATTCTCACCCTTAGAGAGAAGAAGTTAATGTGACATGTGTGAGTTAACCTTTTACATTTGATGCAAGAGTAAATATTGAGAAACATATAAATGAGATGTCAAATATACCTAATGTCTTAAGGTTTTGAATGAAGATGTGGTGTCAATCTCATTTGTGGGGTTTCTCTTAGACAAATGTAATGATCCAACTCATTGTAGGCTTCCTCATAACTCTGAACTCTATGATGTGTTGATTAAGGAGATATTCATTATAATTTCTCTCATGTTCAATTTTTTTTTTATCATCTTTCATTTCCTAATTTACTTTCTCTTTTCTCATGAAAGAAATGAGCATAAACCTTCATCCATTAAATCACACTAAGTGGTGCTTATGTGTCATATGTGAGTTAAAGTTTCACATTGAATGCATTAGTAGATGAGGAGAAACATATAAATGAGATGATCCATATATCTAATGTCTTAAGGATTTTGACGAAGATGCAGTGTTAATTAATGTGGTTGTTCTTAACCTAATGTGATTATACAACTTAGTTCATGTTAGCTCTTTTCTTTGATTCGATTTATGTCCCTAAATTTTTATCAGATTAGGTTTACGTCTCCTAGTTTTTTTTTGTTTTTTCTCCATAAATTTTTTTCTTAAGAAAACTTATTAGAAAAGATCCTTAAAATATCAATTATTTTCTATTTTTAATTTAAAAATGTCTAGAATACTATTTAAAATGAAAGATAAAAGATTTTATTGATCATCATAGGTTAAAAGTTATATATTTAATGTATTTAATTAAGAAAAAATATATCCTATTAAACAAAGGCTTTTTAATGGCAAATTTTAATAATTAGTTGTTAGATTAATTTTTCTTTCTTTCTCAAAACAAAATCAATTTTTTTCTTCTTCATCTGAGTTTGTACCAAGAACCTCTAACATCATCTGAAAAACACAATCAAAGAAAGCCAATAAATACATTCAATTAGACAATTGCTATTTCATTAAATGCTAAGATGATTTTGCATCTTTCGTAGAAAAATAAAATGATACTCTTCATAGCATTATAATTAAATCAACTATATAATCTGACATATTTCTAGGATCTTTTTTTTTATCAAAACAAATTGACCAGAAATAATTTGAACTAATTCAATTTTAGAAGCAATTTAAAGGTCCTTGCAACGCATACACTCATACTCTCACCCCACATTTATTTCTATTTTTCAGGTATAAGTAATTTTCAAAGTATCATCAGAAGCCGGATCACAGTAGAGTCTAGTTTAGGGTCTCATTATTAGTTGTATTTTTAAAGGTGTCTTTTATGTAAATGTAAATATTTTGTAAATCTTTCTTCTAAATAAAGTTATTCAAAGTCATTTATATGAAGTTTTAAGTTGAAATATTAAAGTAAAACTTCACTTGAGTTGAAAAAGTTTTAAATTCTTAATACTCAAATTGGAATGTTACACATACTCATTATGTTATATCATATACTCGTACTCAATGGTCCTTGCATTTTAGAAGCAATTCAATGGTTCTTGTAATGACATCAATGATACTTTTCATATCTGAGAAACGAAAGAAAAAAATGAAAATGAAAGCCCTGTTTTATCTTGGTTTTCGGGTGTCAAACATTGATTAAGTTTGAACCTTTTTAACCGGTGATATCTCATTTTTTCTTGGGAAGGGAAAAAATAAGCAAAACCCTTGAGAATCGAGGTCCGGGAGTTGTTTTCGCTACGGGAAGGTGTTAGGCACCCATAACGACTATAGTATCCTATAGGAACCGTCTTTAATTTCTACGCGCGCGCTTTACTTTTAAATGCTATGTGAAAGATGATATTTACACCTAAGAGTTTACTAAGTGAAGAATTGGAGGGAGAAGAAAGCGTTTGAATTTTTATTTTATTTGAATTGAAGGAATTTTGATTCCTTGCCTACGTACCCTTTTGAGGGATCAAATCCACCGTAGTTCTCTTCCAAAAATGTTTTTGTTTTTGTTGGTTGATTTTAAGTTTGAAAATTGGAATTTTGAAGAATGGAGATTGAGAGGCCTTAAAGGCATGAGACTTAAGGAAAAAAAAAAGGGGTTTGATTAGTTATTTTTGGAAAAAAGGTCAAGTATGATTAAGATTCATTGAAATTTAGATTAAGAAAATAAAAGAGAAAGTCAATGGGATTTTGGATCCCAAGGTTTATTGTGAAAATGATTTGAGTGATGTTGTTCAAGTTTTTTTTTGGAAAATGATTTTTCTAAGTGTAAAGCCTAAACATTCAATCCTAAACATACGTCTAAACATGTATATCCTAGCCATACATCTAGAAATATCTATGTGATGTGTGTGCATGTGTCGGTGTTTGTGTCGTTGTACATCATTAGAGTCCATTGTCCTTTACATATGCCCTAGTTTACATTCTATGGTCTTGCAAGAAATTGAAAGCATAGGAAAAATATTACAAAATCCCTAAATTTTTACATGCTAAGTCTTGGCATGAAAATTAAATTGCAAGAAAATTAGAATATGAGATGAGATGAGCTTATGGAATGTATGAAACATGAAAATAAAGAGGTGAGTAGCATAAGATATAAAGCAAGTAAAAGCTATCATAACAAAAGTAAGAAAATTGACATAAAACAAGCAAAAATAATGTGAAAAGGACCTAAAAATTCCTCACCAATGCAAGGCTTGAATATGACCTATAACCCTCATATTTCAAAAAGTTCCCAAAGAGTTTCAATTCAGTTTTCTCAAAGAGAATTAAGGGAACACACTATACCAAACATCTAAGGTCAAAGTTAGGCAAATTCCACATTATTTATTCACAAACAAAACTTGGAAAGCAAGCAACCAAACATCACATGCCCATGACCAGTAAAAACACATTCAAACTATAGTAAATTCCTCACAAAATCACATACTATGAATCACAAATATAGGTCAAGAATTGGAATCAAAGTTAAGCCAAATTTCACAAGTTTTTGACATAAAATTTCAAGAATTTAAACAAGAAAATGTGTCAATATTTTTTTATAAAGTTTCTCAGTGCAAAATCAACACAAGGACATCACAACACTATCAAGAAGTTTCTATAAATTTTTAGAGAATTTTCTAAAACGTTTTAGGCATGGCAGGGGTGTGATTATCAAACAACAGTATGAAAATAGCAAGAAAGTACGTAAGACATAGAAAATTAACGGGCTTAAGGCCCAAACCCAAACACAAATGGATCCTGGATCACAAGGGAGCTTGTGGAACGTAGGATTGATCCAGGAACACTAACCCTAGATCTAACGGTGGGGATTCAAGGCCCAGGGGTGAACCAGACTGGTTCAAACGAACCGGTCTGGTTCACACACCTATATAAGCACAATGGACCGGTCTAAGGCCATTTGCTTTCTTCGTTTCTCTCTCTACATCTATCCTAGTGAGAGAAGCTCTCACTTCTCTCTGAACATTCCGTCGGAGAAGATGACTGGAGAAAACTCCGGTACGGTGGCTCGCCGGTGGCGCCGCCGTACCGGAATCTTTCTGATCCCTTTTTCAAAATCTTTTTACATGAATCTCTTCGTCTTCTTCTCCTTTTCACGAATCTGAGGTTACTTCTATGAAACGGCGATTAAAAAAGAGTAGATCGGAGTTTTAAGCTTACGGTTTTCAAGAACTCTTTAGGTTTTCAAATCTTTTTCAAATACGTTTCTAGAAACTACCGATCTACCTTGATCTACCCTCGTTGATGTTTTTAAAGTGAAACAGAGAGGTTTTGCATGTTTACCTGTGATCTATTCTGGAAATTCGAAGAAGAAGACGAAGAAAACTTCTTGATTCTTCTCTGATCTTCTGGTGAATACTTCGTTGTTGTTTCAACCGAAAATAAATCGGTGAGTTTGCCTCGATGCACTGGTCTTGATTCAATCTCCTATTTCTTCTTCTCTGGTTTGATCTTGCTTCGTTCCTTCTTCTTCTCTCTCTTGACACCTTCCTTGTGATCGTGTTGGATTCGTCGTAGTTATTGACGGATTCACACTTGAATTGCAAGGAACAAGAAGTTCAATGATGAAGATTCTCACAGAGAATCACTGAGAACTTCGATGAATTCGAAAGGATTTGTTGAATTGTAACTGTTTTGGCTTCGATTTCCTGGAAATTTGTATCGGTTCTGTGTAATTGGTGATGAATTTGACGGTTAGGGTTTGAGATTGGGGATGAACTTCATCGAGTTCATCTCTGGATTCTGGGAATTATTTGGTGTTTGATCTTAACTGAGAAGAGAGAAAATGTGTATTGTGTTTCTGTGATTTTTGCTGAGTTGTGACTTAGTGAATGGTGATTCTGTGCATTGATGATTTGGCTCGTATTTATAGCTGACATGTGTATCTGTAGGCCAATGAGGGCTTGCCACGTGATCATGAGCCTGCAACTAACTCTTTGGACCATTCTGCAATTTCTAGGACTTAAAGGACTGACCTGCGAAAAAAAATATTAAGGACCAATCTGCAATTTATTGAAATTAGAGGACTGGACTGCAGTTGACCCAAAAAGTACTTAAAACAAAAATTGACTTAAAGGACTAAAAATTAAAATAAAAAACCTTAAAAGAAATAAAATGACATAAAAGGACCAAAGTGCAATTTCTAAAAGTTTAGGGACTAAAATGAAAATAACAATAAAATTGGAATAAAATTGGTAAATTGGAAAAAACGTAAAGTGAAACCAATAAAAGACACAAAATGGACTAAAATGAACCAACTACTTAAATGAGGTACTTCAAAGTAACCTCTCTCTGCCAAAATTTTGTGTGAAATGACCAAAATGCCCCTGGGGACCAAAACGACTCAAAATGACTCAGATGCAATTTTAAAATGGATTTTTAACAGGGAATTGAAGCAAGAGCTTTATACAAGCAAATTAAAAGACTCAGAGACAAATTCTAGAAATTAAACAGGGTTTTAACATGTGAAAAGACTAAAATGCCCCTAGGGGCTAAACTGACTCAAAATGACTTCAACCACAATTTTTGGAATGGATTTTGACATGGAATTGAAATAAAGACTTATTCAAACCAGTTGAAAAGACTCAAACAATTTTTTTTAGGACTAAAATGAGTTTGAATGCAGGAAATGACTAAAATACCCTTTTTCATGAATTTTGCAAATAATATTGAAATAAGATGCATAGAAAGATGCAATTGATCAGAGACAAATTCAAATGACTTGAAATGCAAGAATAGAAGAATTGAGCTAGTATTTTTAGGTCCAAAATTAGGGTATAACAGCTGCCCCTATTTAAGTTTCTTTGTCCGGAGAGTCAAGAGACGAAGTCTTTGATTTGACGGGACGAAGATACTTAAATATTAACATTTGCACTGTTTTTGGACGTAAAAATACGCCCTCAGATTTTTTTAAAATATGAATGTCATGCAACATTTTGATTATGAATGCAAGACAAATGAACTGGAGTCTACAGAGCATGTCATATCACTAGGGATCTAGGTAGACATTGACAGGGTAGACAAACCAGGGGACAAAAGAGAGGTACAAGCTGCTCTTTGGATCGAACTTCCCACTTGACCAAGAGATACAAACAAGAGATGGATACAAGCTGTTCTTTGGATCGAACTTGCCGTTCTTTGGATCGAACTTGCCACTTGACCAAGAAATACAAACAAGAGATGGGTACAAGATGTTCTTTGGATCGAACTTGCCACTTGACCGGAAACATAGACATATAGAAAGATACAAGTTGTTCTTTGGATCGAACTTGTCGCTTGGTTGAAGATACAAACATATAGGAAGGTACAAACAGTTCTTTAAATCGAACTTGCCATTTGACCTGGAGGCATAGACAAAAGGATGATACAAGCTGTTCTTTGGATCGAACTTGCTGCTTGATCAATATCACAACATGTGGGTTGATGCAAACTGTTCTTTGGATCGAACTTGTCGTTTGACCGATAACAAAACATAAGTAGGGGTACAAACTGTTCTTTGGATCGAACTTGCCGTTTGACCAGAAATATAGGCATATAAGTAGGTACAAGCTGTTCTTTGGATCGAACTAGCCACTTGACCAATAACGAGATACAAATTGGAAATTTGATTTGGAAAGATACAAATTGAGAGTAAGTTGACATTGACTTGATTTGAAGACAGACATGACCATTATTGTTGGCCCAAAAGCAAATTGAGAGTTGATTAATATTGACTTGAATTGAATTGAAAGTTGACATTGGAAGAGAGATTGAACATTGAGATTAATCAAAGACATAGACATAGACATTGAATTGAGAGTTGAAATTGAATTGAATTGGAAATTGAGATTGAGTTGAATTGGAAATTGAAACTGAGTTAAATTGACATTGAGATTGGATTGAAAGTTGAGGTTGAATTGAATTCGACAGTTGAAATTGAATTGAATTGAAATTGAGATTGGATTGAAATTGGAGATTGGGTTGAGTTTGAAAGTAGAGGTTGAACTGAATTGGAAGTGAAGATTGAGTTGAATTGAAAGTTGAGATCGGGAATGCAACATGTACGTATGGTATAACAAGATTATTAAATGTATGAGCACATAAAATGCATGATTATGCATGTATGAATGCTTGAAATGCATGATTGGTTTGTAGTTTGACAGAGAAGTCTCACGGAGATAGACAAAACATTGGAAGATTGGGCACGTAGTGGCTCGTGCTATAACATATTCACATGGAAATCCTCTTTGGAGAGACCGTCGTTGAAAGACGTATCAAAACCATGGCTGAGGGCAATAAAAACTTGTAGAGGAGGGACCCTTGGAAGATTCTTTGATACAGGTCGCCGTTGTTAGGCGTGTCAGTGCTGGGTAAACATTGGATGTTCGCATCTGTGGTCAATGCTTTTCATTTTTCATTCTTTCATTCTTTCATTTTTCAATCCCATTTTTGCCTGAACCGCCCTTTCGGGTTTTCGATTCACCGAGAATAAATTCTTTTCATTGCCCCATTTTTGCTTGAATTGCCTTCATAGGTTGTCAATCAGAGGGGTGCTCATTTTTTGCCTAAGCCGCCCTTTCGGGTTTTCAACTTAGCGAGCTTTTCATTTTCATTTTTTTCAAATTTCCATTCTGTTTTTCATTCTTGCCATTGACCACAGATCATCCTGGGGAGTAACCTGCTTGTAACATGTATTGATATGGACATTGACACTCATTTATTCATGCATGTTTCGTTGAAATGTACCCTATTGCTCAGGTTTGTTTTCAAAATAGACAGAAAAAGATTTTCAGCTTTCAAAAATGTTTGTTTCAGACATTGACATTATCAAAATGGAAAGAAAATATTTTGTATATAGCATTGAAAATAGAAAGAGAAATAGAGTTTCAAACAATAGCACAAGCTCAATTTGATGTAGAAGAGTGAGAGTCAGCCAAAGGCATGACTTCACGGATTTTCAAAGCTTGGAAAATGGTAATTTTATTGGTTGGTGGTACATTGAACACGATGACCGCTACATTTCATAGAAATTTTGAATTCACAAGTACAGAAGCTTCTGATGAAGACGATCATTGACAGTTGCAGATGCCCCAAGGGGTGATGGTGATTTGCCAGATATAGTTACTTGTCTTTTATTGTCAACCTCATTTTTGCATGAACCACCCTTTCGGGTTTTCGACTCATCGAGGTGCTCCTTTCTGCCTGAGTTGCGTACAATCTCAGCTAGCTTTTTCATATCTATATTTTTTTGTCCCTAATTTTTGCCTGGATCGCCCTTTCGGGTTTTTGATCCACCGGGAAGCGCATTTTTGCCTAGGCCGCCCTTTCGGGTTTTCGACCTACCACGCTGTTCTTTTCTTTTTAGACAAAGTATTTCTTGACTATATCGGTATTAACAGGATTTGGAAGTTCGACACCATCCATGTGTGTAAGAATCAAAGCACCACCAGAGAAGGCCTTTTTGACAACATAAGGACCTTCGTAGTTAGGTGTCCACTTGCCCCTTGGGTCGGGTTGCTGACTTAACCTTCTTTTCAATACAAGTTCGCCTTCCTTGAATTCTCGAGGTCGGACTTTCTTGTCAAAAGCATTCTTCATTCGCACTTGATACAACTGTCCATGAGCCATAGCATCCATACGTTTCTCTTCAATCAGATTCAATTGATCGTACCGACTTTGACACCATTCAGCCTCAGTTAATTTTGCTTCCATGATTACTCGAAGAGATGGAATCTCCACTTCCAGAGGGAGAACTGCTTCCATACCATATACCAGAGAGAAAGGAGTTGCCCCGGTTGAACTGCGTACCGTAGTACGGTAACCATGCAAGACAAACGGTAGCATCTCATGCCAGTCTTTGTAAGTAGTGACCATCTTCTGAACAATCTTCTTGATGTTCTTGTTAGCGGCCTCAACTGCACCATTCATCTGAGGTCTATAAGGAGAAGAGTTGTGATGTTCGATCTTGAATTGTTCACATAAAGTTTGCATCATGCTATTGTTCAGATTGGAACCATTGTCAGTGATGATTTTGTTGGGAACACCATATCGACAGATGATGTTATTCTTGATAAACTTGACAACCACTTGCTTGGTCACATTTGCATAGGAAGCAGCCTCAACCCACTTGGTGAAATAGTCAATTGCCACTAGAATGAAACGATGTCCATTGGAAGCCTTTGGTTCAATTCTTTCGATCATGTCAATGCCCCACATAGAGAAAGGCCATGGGGAAGAAATAACATTGAGGGCATGCGGAGGCACGTGAATCTTATCAGCATAAATTTGAAATTTGTGGCATCTTTTAGCATGTTTGTGGCAGTCACGCTCCATAGTTATCCAGTAATAACCGGCTCTTAACAGCTTTCTTGACATGGAGTGACCCGTAGCATGGGTCCCAAAAGTACCATCATGTACATCATGCATCAGTTTCTCAGCTTCTTGTTTGTCAACACATCTCAATAAGACCATGTCATAGTTACTCTTGTATAGGATTTCTCCGTCCAGAAGGAATCTGCTAGCCCATCGTCTCAAAGTCTTTTTATCCCTGTTGGAAACACCAGGTGGATATTCATGACTCTGCAAGAATTGTTTGATGTTGTAATACCAAGGTTTTTTATCATTCACATCTTCATCAGCCTGATTTGGCATATTTTCAATAGTAAACACATGAGTGGGTCTATCGAGATGTTGCACTTTGATCACGGGCACATCATTCCAGTGATTCACGCGAAACACGGAAGACAAAGTAGCAAGAGCATCAGCCATCTGGTTTTCATCCCGAGGGATGTGGTGCAGCTCAACCTTGGTAAAGTATGTCAACAGACGTCTTGCATAGTCACGGTAAGGGATCAGCTTCTCATGATGAGTCTCCCATTCACCCTTTATCTGATTAATAACAAGTGCGGAATCTCCATAGATGTCAAGGTGCTTAATTCTCAGATCAATGACTTCTTCAATGCCCAAGATGCATGCTTCATATTCAGCTATGTTGTTCGTGCATTCAAAAGTTATTCGAGCAGTGAAAGGAATGTGGTGCCCCTTGCGGAGTTACAATAATGGCCCCAATTCCTTTACCATAAGCATTGACAGCACCATCAAACACCAATCCCCATTTGTTGTTGGGATCTGGCCCTTCATTAATCAGCGGTTCTTCACAGTCTTTTGCTTTTAGATACATAATCTCTTCATCAGGGAAATCAAACTTAATCGGCTGGTAATCATCAAGAGGTTGACAAGCAAGATGCTCAGCAAGAATACTTCCTTTGATTGCTTTCTGAGCTTTGTACACAATATCATATTCAGACAACAACATTTGTCAACGCGCAATCTTTCCAGTAACAGCAGGTTTTTCAAAGATGTACTTGATTGGATCCATTCGGGATATCAACCAAGTTGTGTGATTCACCATATAATGACGCAGGCGTTTGGCAGCCCAAGCTAAAGCACAACAAGTCTTTTCAAGCATCGTATACCGAAACTCACAGTCAGTGAACTTCTTGCTCAGATAGTAGATAGCATGTTCTTTCTTTCCGGTCTCATCTTGTTGGCCGAGAACACAACCCACTGAATCATCCAACACTGACAGATACATAATCAAAGGCCTTCCTTCCACTGGCGGGACAAGGATAGGTGGTTCCAACAGATATTCTTTAATGCTATCAAAAGCTTCCTGGCATTCATCATTCCATACAACAGGCTGATTCTTTCTGAGCAATTTGAAAATTGGTCCGCAGGTAGTAGTCATGTGAGATATAAATCTTGAAATGTAATTCAGACGTCTGAGGAAACCTCTGACTTGCTTTTCGGTTTGAGGAGCCGGCATCTCTCTGATGGCTCGGACTTTGTCAGGGTCAACTTCAATGCTTCTTTGACTAACAATGAAGCCTAGCAACTTTCCAGATCTTACACCAAATGTGCACTTGTTAGGATTCAACCGCAGCTTGTACTTTCTTAATCTTTCAAACATCTTTTTCAAATACACGACATGCTGCTCTTCATCACTTGATTTCACAATCATATCATCGACATACACTTCAATTTCTTTGTGAATCATATCATGAAACAGAGTTGTCATACCTCTTTGGTAGGTAGCACCAGCGTTTATCAAGCCAAACTGCATCACTTTATAACAGAACGTTCCCCATGGAGTGATGAAGGACGTCTTTTCTCTATCTTCAGGTGACATCCGTATCTGGTTATAGCCAGAGAAACCATCCATAAAGGAGAACACTTTGGATTGAGCAGTACTGTCAACAAGCACATCAATATGAGACAATGGGAAGTTATCTTTTGGACTGGCTTTGTTCAGATCTCTGTAATCAACACACATTCGAACTTTCCCATCTTTCTTTGGTACTGGTACAATGTTGGCAATCCACTCAGGATATTCAGCTGTCATGAGGAAGCCCGCATCAATTTGCTTTTGCACCTCAGCCTTGATCTTAAGAGCCATGTCTGGACGAGACCTTCTCAATTTCTGTTTGACAGGAGGACATTCAGGTCTTTTCGGTATCCGATGTTCCACAATCTTGGGATCTAGACCCGGCATATCTTCATAGGACCATGCAAAGACATCTGGATAATCATGGAGAAGCTGAGTGATCTTCTTTTTCACTTCTGGCTCGAGTGCAGCACCGATCTTGATCTCTCGCTTGTTCTCTTCAGTACCCAGGTTGATAAGCTCAATCTCTTCCTGGTGAGGCTGAATGGCTCTTCTTTCTTGCTCAAGCAGTCGAGTGATCTCATACGGTATCTCTTCATCATCCTCCTCATCTTCAGCTTCATATACAGGGAATTCAAAATTTGGAGGAACCATAGGGTCACTGTGTTCAACGGGTTTATTATGGTTCAATCTGCATAATATGATTGGGATGATTTTTAGAAAAAAGTTTTTCATGCAGATTTTTGAAATTAATAAGAAAATACAGATGTTTTGGTTTTTTCTGGCATTACCATTATTTCCAAGAAAAAGGCACTAAAAAGTAAAAACAAAGAGTCGCGAGAAAGACGACAACTTTTATTGATAATGGCAATGCCGAAACAAACATGCCCTTACAAGGATATCACTTTCGCCTTGGGCAGAGCGAAAGGATTATTATTTTGAAAACAAAGAAAACATGAGCAACAAGACACATTACATGGAAACATGCATGACTAAAGGAACATCAATGGCCTCCCAATTTCTCACAGTGCCTCCTGGTACAACAAATGTAGGCACATAACTACTCTCAGCAGCATCTTCAGCAATAGCATTGATAAACCCAGCACTGTAGAAAGTTCCTGTTGAAACGCCTGAGGTCGGGGTGAATCCAAGGCCCTCTTTACGCTTGTTCTCCAAAATCTGAATCACTTTGCCCCAGCCGGCAGCTTGCCCTTCTTGAATAGCTTTCTGGGCGTCTTTCAATGAAGCCATACTAGCACCAGCTCTCCGGGGTTCTGCACCTTCAACAGTCAAGCCTTGAAATGACGTCCCTTTAGCGGACCCTGCTTCAACACAAGAGAAAGATGACACTTGGCTAACCAGATATGCTTCTTCACCATGTACAGTGACAATCTTACCATCCCTCACAAACTTGAGCTTCTGGTGTAGAGTAGAAGTTATTGCCCCAGCATCGTGAATCCACGGTCTTCCGAGGAGACAACTGTAAGAAGCATTGATATCCATGACTTGGAAAGTGATCTGAAATGTCTCAGGGCCAATGGTGATCGGTAGATCCACCTCCCCAAGAACATCCTTGCGAGATCCGTCGAAAGCCTTAACCAAATAGCTACTTCCCCTTAGAGAAATTCCATGATGACTTAACTGTCTTAGTGTAGACTCAAGCATTACATTTAAAGATGATCCAGTGTCCACCAGCACATTGGATATCATGTCAGACTTGCAGTGTACTGAGATATGCAGAGCCAAGTTGTGGTGTTTCCCTGCTTCGGGGAGCTCATCGTCACCAAACCCCAAGTTGTTGCAAGCAGTAATGTTACCCACTATTTCGTTGAAATGATCCACAGAGACTTCGTGATCAACGTAGGCCTGTTCCAGTACTTTCATCAACACTTTCCTGTGAGCTTCTGAACTCAAGAGCAGAGACAAGATGGATATCTTTGATGGAGTTTGCAGTAGTTGGTCTACAATCTTATAATCGCTCTTTTTGATAAGCCTTAGAATTTCGTCCAGATTAGACTCTTCAATAGATTGGTCTGTTGGGCCAGCATTCTTGTCAACAAGAGGAGCAACTGGCGGAGTTATTGTAGCAACAGGTGTAACCACCTTCTTTTGGAACCAGGGTGGACGGACTTTTCCGCTTCTCAAAGCTGTAATTTCACCGGCAACATTATCAACCGTAGCTGGGGATACCAGAGGCACTTCCACCCCATTCTCAATCATGGTTGCATCGTACTTGTAAGGGATTGCTTTTGTAGAGGCATAAGATACCGGACCAGGTAACCTGATCACCAAAGGTTCAACATTCTTTGTCTGAGATGCAGTTTCAACCGGAGAATCATGAAACACTGGCACAATCACGCAAACATCACTAGCAATCAAGTGCTTGTCATCCATCAGGCTCTGTATATCATCTTGCACCACACAACAACCTATAGGATTTTGAAGACATTCTGAACAAGAAGCGTGATCGTGATTGAACAAAGAAGCCTGGCAAAGTTTGACATGTAGCGGTACCAAGGGAGTAGCAACATTGCGGACATCCAACAAGGGATCCTCTTGAGGAACAGGAACTCTTTCAAAAGCCTCGATCATATTAACAGCAACATGGTTTGGAAGTGGATTGTCGAGAACGTGAGGAACACTATTTTCAAAAGTCAATCGTCCTCTGTCCATCAAGTCTTTTACAATATACTTCAGAGCATAGCAACCCTCAACATCGTGGCCTTGAGCGCCCTGATGGAATTCACATGTGAGATCCTGTCGGAACCTGGGAGGCAATGGTGTAGGTGGAGGCTTGCCTGGTCTGGTGACGCAGTGGCCCTTAGCAAGTAAAGTTGGGAGCAGCTCAGCATACCGCATTGGTATTGGTGGGAAATAAGTCTTGGGCCGAGGACCCTGTTGTTGCTGCTGCTGCTGTTGAGCAGGAGGCTGTTGTTGTACTTGTTGAGCAATGGCATTAACGGGCACTGGTGGTTGACCCAGTGGCAGAGGATATTGCTGATAGAATGGCGGGAAGAAAGGATGTTGAGAGTACTGCATGTATTGGTAGGGCAGAGGCAATTGAGCAGCAGCGGTGGACTGGTTACCAGATACCATCCCCACTTCAGATTCTTTCTTCTTATGATGGCCATTACCATACTTCTTTGGTGAATAAAAAATATATTAAAAATTCGTCTCAATTAAGCACAGGATGTGCTTAATGGGGAACAATACAAAGAATTAAACTAACAAACACACAAAAAACAAGAGCATCAACTACAAAGTGGTGCACCCTATACATAGAGACGACATATATCACCAATAATGAAAATCAAAAGTAAAACCTGGCTTATGCGCCTTCAACCACCACAAAAAATGAAGCTTAATACTATCAAGAAGTTGATCATGAGACAACCCTTTGTTGTTAAAAATTCTCAAATTGCTTTCTTGCAAAATGCCCGAAGACGGGCCAACCAAACAACCTGAAAAAAGAATGAATTTCCTTTTTGAAAGCATGGACGCCAAAAAATTGTTGTATGTGAAAAACTAATACCAGACGAAACAGTTGTTGAAATACCCACCCAAATCAACAATGAAGAATGTGTCAAATTTTACTAAAGAAGTCACACTCCAAAAAAAGATGATTAATCATTTCATCTTGTCCGCAATTGTCTAAACACAAAACAGAATTGACTAGAACCACTTCTCTGCGCCTTAATAATTCCTTTGTAGGAATTCTTTTGTTGATTGTTCTCCATGCTAAAAGTGTCACCTTGAATGGTACTAATTTACGCCAAAGTACCTTTGTTAAGTTCATTTTTTAACATTTCACTAGTATTTTTGGAGCGAAATAAAAGCAAATGAGCCACTTAATCTATAACTTTAGTTATAATTTATTGCAACACAACATATCTATATCCTAAAAGTATGGCCCCCATTAAAAATTCTTGGGTCCGACACTGTTGGTATTTTGATAATGATATTTCTTATCGGAGACAGGATAATCTGATGATGTTTACATGGGGTACACATAAGATTCCTATGACTCCTATTTTACACTTTGATAAGAGCACAATAGAAAATAAATCTAGTTTCTTGATAATGACGCATGATGAGAAGGAACTTGATGAGGCTGTTAAGGAAATTGAATGTTTTGTCCAGTGGTGAGTAAAGGGTTGATGAGTGTTGTGAATTAGGAAGTATCAATTCCAGAAGAAGTGCTAGAGATCCTAAGAGATTTCAAAGAGTTGATCGCATGTGAGCTTCCAAACAATTTTGCTCCCATGAGGGAAATTTCAGATGGACAATGTTGTTGATAAACGCCGCCAAGTTAATTTTTTATATTGTGGCAGACATCAATGAATATCATGCAATTGAAGCTCTTTATCAGAATGAGAGCTCGGGGTCAATTTCTTCAAAGGTGGAAGAGACTGATGTAAGAGGGTTGGTTGCACGGATTTAAGACGAAGTTGCGCGGAATAAAGGTTCGACGAGAGTATGCATGTTTGACATCTGGTGACAGAATGACTATTAATATACCTTTTCGTAAAGGGATATTAATAGATTTGGTGTCCTCGCCCAATTTCATGCTATCCGAGTACATCTGAAGGCCAAAAATTAGATTTTATTACTTCAACCCAATTTTAATATTTTCTCTTTTATTTTCTTATTTGGATTTTCAACCCATTACGGTTTTATTAATATTTAAACACTTCAGTAGTAGCTAGAGAGAGTTTTTATTCGTTCAATAATATTTCAGAGATTTTTTTTAAATTTATGGTGGATTCTGGAATCTATTTTTACAGGTTTGCCGCTTGCAAACTTGTTCTTTTCTCTGTCTAGGTTTAGCGCTTGCTAGCCTGCGCTTCCGTCTGTGTCACCGTTTCTCTTTTAGTTTCAAGTTAGTAGTTAATAAAAGGGCAAACCGCCATTTTGGTCACTAAAAGTCTAACTCGCCATTTTGGTCCCTAACTCATCACTTTGTTAAGTCATTCTCATACACTACTGCACAAATGACATTTTGCAATATTTTTCTGGTGACAATTGAAAAAAATAATTGACATCAGTAATTAAACATGACACATTCTCCTACAAATCAAATAATAATGTGGATTTTTGTCTTCATGGTTGTTAGGACATAAGTCATCATCATCTCCAGCCATATAATCACACTATAAACACAAAGCACTTAACCAGTCACATTGACAACAATCACTTACATGACATGGGGACTAACATTGGTGGTAGCTTATTGTTATACCCTAATTTTGGACCTAAAAATACTGACTCAATTCTTCTTTTCTTGCATGTTAAAACCATCCAAAATATTTTCCTTGCATTTCAAGTCATTTGAATTTGTCCTTGATTAATTGCATCTTTCTCTGCATCTTATTTCAATGTTATTTGCAAAATTCATGAAAAAGGGTATTTTAGTCATTTCCGGCATTCAAACTCATTTTAGTCCTTGAAAATTGTTTGAGTCATTTCAAGTTGTTTGTATAGATCCTTGTTTCAATTCCATGTTAAAATCCATTTCAAAAATTGCATCTGAGTCATTTTGAGTCAGTTTAGCCCCTAGAGGCATTTTAGTCATTTCCTGTGTTAAAACTCCTTTTAATCCCTAAAAATTGTCTCTGAGTCTTTTAATTTGCTTGTATAAACTCTTGCTTTAATTCCCTGTTAAAAAACCATTTTAAAAAAATTGCATTTGAGTCATTTTGAGTCATTTTAGTCCCTAGGGGCATTTTGGTCATTTCACACGAAATTTTGACAGAGAGAGGTTACTTTAAAGTACCTCATTTATGTAGTTGGTTCATTTTAGTCCTTTGGTTGATTTTATTTTTGGTTTCACTTTACGTTATTTTCAAAATTACATTTTTTAACCAAATTTTATTAATTTTGCATTTTAGTCCTTTTGTTATTTTGCACTTGGGTCCTCAAGTTTTAGTCAATTGCAGATCAGTCCAGAAGTTAGTTACAGGTCCAGGTCCACATGGCATTTTCTCATTGGTCCAACTATCACATGCGTCAGCTATAAAAGCCCAGTCATGGTCAACATCACAGTCAGAATTCAAACCCATTCATTCTGTTACAACTCATCACAAACACTTTCACTTTTTCTCTCTCCACCAAAAACAGATCAAAAACCAGAAAATCTGAAGAACTTACTTGAAGTTCATCAAGAACTTCAACAAGTTTCTTCCGAAACCTCCATAACCACCACTTCCACCGCCCTAACTAACTCAATCTTTCACAAAAAACACCGTCTCTAACTACCAAAAACAACAATAACAACACCAATCCGAAAATCACCACAACTGTTTCAACTATCACGAATCCACGTCAATCACACAGACCTGGATCCGAACAACATCAAGAAGAATCACAACAATCCAGATCAGGAATCGTAACGAGCAACACCCTCAAGTTCGCACCAGATCGAACAGAAGGGACAAGACAACCGTTTCGAACTTAGAACGAGGTGTTGCTGTAATCTTCCTAATCGCAAGCTCGCAGTACAAGGTCTGAACGGCAAGAGGTAGCTCTTCCTCTTGATTCTTACTTCGTTGTGTATTTTCAAAGCTCTGTGTGAATATTTTTTTGTTTGTGCATCTCATTTCGAAATTTCGAGGCCGGATCTATAATCTACGTGAAAAAAGACGTTCAAAGGTGTGGTCGTTTTCGAAAAAGGCGGTGTTTAGGATCTCCGACGCGGCGGCGCCGCCCTGTTGGGCCGGCAGCCACCACGCCGGCGTGCTTAAGGATCATCGGAGAATATGAACGTTAATTGCAGACCCTCTCTCTCTAGGTTTGTAGAGAGAGAGGCGTGTGTGTGTGTTATGAGCTCCCCCTTTCATGTTTTCCTTATATACCTGTTCTTGATCCTGTTTTATCTTGGTTTTCGGGTGTCAAACATTGATTACGTTTGAACCTTTTAAACCGGTGATATCTTATTTTTTCTTGGGAAGGGAAAAAGTAAGCAAAACCCTTGAGAATCGAGGTCCGAGAGTTGTTTTCGCTGCGGGAAGGTGTTAGGCACCCATAACGACTATAATATCCTATAGGAACCGTCTTTAATTTCTACGCGCGCGCTCCATTTTTAAATGCTATTTTGAAAGTGTTTATTAAACCTAAGAATATTCTAAGTGAAGAATTGGAGGGAGAAGAATGTTTTTGAATTTTTATTTTATTTGAATTGAAGGAATTTTGATTCCTTGCCTACGTACCCGTTTAAGGGATCAAATCCACCGTAGTTCTCTTCCAAAAAAATGTTTTTGTTTTTGTTGGTTGATTTTAAGTTTGAAAATTGGAATTTTTAGAATGAGGAAAAGAGGCCTCAAAGGCATGAGATTGTGAAAATGTGAGGTGGAATTAGTTATTTGCAAAAGAGGTCAAGTATGATTAATTTTCATTAAAATTTGATTAAGAAAAAGAAATGGAAAATTACAATGGGATTTTGATCCCAAGGTTTATTTAGAAAATGGTTTGAGTGAAGTTTATCACATTTTTTGGAAAATTGATTTTTTTCTAAGTATAAAGCCTAAACATTCATCTAAACATACAATCCTAAACATACATCTAAACATGCATACTCTAGCTATATACCTAAGTGGTGTGTGTGCATGTGTCGGTGCTTGTGTCGGTGTACATTATTAGAGTCCATTGTCCTTTACATCATTGGCCTAGATACATTCTATGGTCTTGCAAGGAATTAAAAATTGCATGAAAGTAAAATATTACAAGAACTCCTAAGTCTTTACATTCTAATTTTTGCATGAAATTAAATTGCAAGAAGATAAAGGTGAACATGAGATGAGATGGGGGTGCTTTATGAAATACTTCATGGAACAAAACATGAAAAGTTAGTAGCACAATATAGAGAAATATCATGAAGATTATACGCAATCAAAAAGGTTCTAAACAAGCAACTAGAATTGACAAAGAAAAGATGCTAAATATACCCAAAAATTTACTACAACATGATGGCAAATGTAGAGCCTATAATTTCTACATTATGGCCAATTTTATAGGGTATTCTTCCTTCAGCCATAACATGGAAATCAAATGGAAACAATAAGCCAAGAAATCATAGCAAGATTTTAGGTGTATTTACCACTTTATTTCTAACAAAAATCAAGTTACTTAAAGCACAAGATACCAAGCACTCACCACACAAATCAAGGTAATTGCATACATTTCAGAGGTAAAAGATTCAACATACTTGATACCAAGAGACATTGACAAAATGAAGAACACATGAGCAATTTTTGGAGGTTTTTCCCACAATTTGACCAAAAGAAAGATATTAAACTAACAAGAATACCAAGTCACATCTCCATGTACTTTTCAGTTCAAACTTAACATGTAAAGATCCCCAAGAACGACTAAAATTAATAAGAAAAACATTGATAAATTTTTAGAGATTTTATCATGAATTTTGAGGCAAACAGGGAGGTGCGGTAAGCATACTGGGGGGTGTGTTCAGCAAAACTGTAGAGAAACAAACAGAAAAGAAAAATGTATGGGCCTAAGGAATGGGGAGCGGGTCGGTTAGACCCATGGGTTTATGGGTCAGGAATGGATCATGGGTTCTTTCTTCTTCAAAGTTACAAAACGTGTATTCTTCTTCTTCCTAAACAGAACACGGCCGTATACCCCCTTCAACTCTCTTCTTCTCAAAACGCTCAAACATACAGCCATAAACAACTATACTGAAAGCACATAAACCCATATCCATGGCTGAAATTCGACGCAAGGAAAGAAAGGAACGACGGATTTACAAAACAGATCGAATCAAAGGATGAAGTGATGATACCTTAGAACAGATCGGAGATGAGTGCGATGGCAAGCTTCAACTCTTCTCTTCTTTGATTCGACACAAAACAAGCAAATTCGAACCTTGCTGAAACTCGTTGTTGCTTTTGTTATCGGACACGCTCACATGCTTCAGAGCCTTCGATCCACTTCTTCCCTGTTCTTGCGGTTTCGGTTTTGGCTTTCTCCGTTTTCCTTCTTGATGTCGGTTTCGATTTGGACTGGACGACCTCTGTAGTAACCGAACTGGACTGGTTGAGGACTCGCGATGGTGTGCTCCGCTCTTCCTCTGTTATCGGTTTGCCGTATTGGAATAAGCTTGATTCACGAACCACTTCCTTCCTTGCTTCTGCGTTTTGGATTCCGTTTGAGAACGACGGTTGATGCGGCGTTGAGGGATGGATTCGGACCAGTTTTGTGTTGGATTTGGTTGGGAATTGAAGGTTTTGTGATGAAGATGATGG
This sequence comes from Medicago sativa, assembly GCF_051527215.1. NCBI lineage: Eukaryota > Viridiplantae > Streptophyta > Magnoliopsida > Fabales > Fabaceae > Medicago > Medicago sativa. The sequence goes on along the minus strand of NC_140756.1, from coordinate 26,186,145 downwards.
TTGTATGATGATGATGATGATGATGATGCGAAAATGGTTGATTTGGTGATGTGAAAATTGTTGTTGATGATGAATATTGGTGGTTATGGAAGTTGAGTAGTGAAAATAGTGGTGGTTTGTGGTGGTTTAGGTTGGTTAGGGTGGTGGTTTAGGTTAGTTATGGTGGAGAGAGAAGGTGGTTGAAGGTGGAGGAAGTTAGTTAGGGTGGAGGAAAGTTGTTAGAAGAGAGGGAAAATTGAGAGAAAATAATTATGAATTTTGGGATTTTTTGTGGAGTTTTTGTGAAAAATGATTGAATGTTTAATTTTGACCAAGACTTTGACTTATATAGGTGATGTGGTAAGCCTTGGACCAATTGAAATGGGACATGTGGCACTAGACTTGTAACAAACTCTTAAGGACCAATAGCATTTGGACACATGGCACTTGGACTCTAACAAACTTAAAAAAGGATTAAAATGCAAATAACAAAAGTACAAGGACCAAAATGGAAATTAAAACTAAAATTGAATTGAAAAAAGTAAATTGAAAATTAACGTAAAGCGAGACGATTAAAACAACAAAGCAGATTAAAATGAATCAGAAATATTATGTGAAATGACCAAAACGCCCCTAGGGACTAAAATGACTCGAAATGACTCAAATGCAATTTTAAAAATGGATTTTTAACAGGAAATTGAAGCAAGAGTTTATACAAGCGAATTAAAAGACTCAGAGACAATTTTTAGAATTTAAACAGGGTTTTAACACATGAAAAGACTAAAATGCCCCTAGGGGCAAAACTGACTCAAAATGACTTCAAATGCAATTTAAAAAGGGACTTTGACATAGAATGAAACAAAGACTTATTCAAACTATTTGAAAGGACTCAAACCAATTTTTAAAGATTGAAAGAGATTTTGACATAGGAAATGACTAAAATGCCCTTCTTCATGAATTTTGCAAATAATATTGAAATAAAATGCAAAGAAAGATGTAATTGATCAGAGACATATCAAATGGCTTATAATGCAAGAAAAGAAGAATTGAATAAGTATTTTTAGGTCCAAAATTAGGGTATAACAGCTGCCCCTATTTAAGTTTCTTTGTCCGGAGAGTCGAGAGACGAAGTCTTTGATTTGACGGGACGAAGATACTTAAATATTAACATTTGCACTGTTTTTGGACATAAAAATACGTTCTTAGATTTTCAAAACATGAATGCCATGCAACATTTTGATTATGAATGCAAGACAAGCAACTGGAGTCTAACAGAGCATGTCATATCACAGGGATTTAGGTAGACATTGACAGGGTAGACAAACCAGGGGACAAAAGATAGGTACAAGCTGTTCTTTGGATCGAACCTGCCACTTGACCGAGAGATACAAACAAGAGATGGGTACAAGCTGTTCTTTGGATCGAACCTGCCGCTTGACCAAGGAAATACAAACAAAAGATAGGTACAAGCTGTTCTTTGGATCGAACCTGCCACTTGACCAAGAGATACAAACAAAAGATAGATACAAGCTGTTCTTTGGATCGAACTTGCCGCTTGATCGGAGATACAGACAAAGGGTAGACACAAGCTGTTCTTTGGATTGAACCTGCCGCTTGATCAATATCACAACATGTAAGTTGGTGCAAACTGTTCTTTGGATCGAACTTGTCGTTTGACCGATAACAAAACATAAGCAAAGGGTACAAACTGTTCTTTGGATCGAACTTGCCGTTTGACCGGAAACATAGGCATATAAACAGGTACAAGCTGTTCTTTGGATCGAACTTGCCACTTGACCAGTAACAAGATGCAAATTGAAAGTCTGGTTTAACAAGATACCAATTGAGGGTAAATTGTCATTGACTTGATTTGAAAATAGACATGACCATTTTTGTTGGCCCAAGAGTAAATTGAGAGAGAATTGACATTGATTTGAATTGAATTGAAAGTTGACATTGAAAGAGAGATTGAGAATTGAGATTGATTAGAGACATAGACATCGAATTGGAGAGTTGAAATTGAATTGAATTGGGAATTGACATTTGAAATTGAGATTGGATTGAAAATTGGAGATTGAGATTGAAATTGAAATTGAGATTGCTTCGAGTTGAAATTGAGATTTGAGAGTTGAGATTGCATCGAATTTGAGATTTGAAATGAATTGAAATTGAGATTGCTTCGAATTGAGATTGGATTGAATTGAAATTGAGATTTGAGAGTTGAGATTGCATTGAATTTGACAGTTGAAATTGAATTGACTTGAAATTGAGACTTGAAATTGAAGTTTGAGAGTTGAGATTGCATCGAATTTGACAGTTGAAATGATTTGAAATTGAGATTGGAAAGTTGAGTTTGACAGTTGCAGTTTGGATTGAATTTGACAGTTGAGAGTTGGATATGCAACATGTATGTATGGTATATCAAGATTATTGGATGTATGAGCACATAAAATGCATGGTTATGCATGTATGAATGCTTGAAATGCATGATTGGTTTATCACTTGACAAGAAAGTTTCATAGAGATAGACAAAACATTGGAAGATTGGGCACGTAGTGGCTCGTGCTGCAACATATTCACAGGGGAAAACCTCTTTGGAGAGACCGTCGTTGAGAGACGTATCAAAACCATGGCTGAGGGTAATAAAACTTGTAAAGGAAATAGCCTTGGAAAGTTCTTGGATACAGGTCGCCGTTGCTAGGCGTGTCAGTGCTGGGTAAACATTGGATGTTCGCATCTGTGGTCAATGCTTTTATATTCTTTTCATTTTTCATTTTCAAACCCCACTTTTGCCTGAACCGCCCTTTCGGGTTTTTGATTCACCGGGGAATAAATTCTTTTCATTGCCCCATTTTTGCCTGAATTGCCTTCATAGGTTGTCAATCAGCGGGGTGCTCATTTTTGCCTAAGCCGCCCTTTCGGGTTTTCAACTTAGCGAGCTTTTCATTTGCATTTTTCATTTTCATTTTCATTCTGTTTTTTCATTCTTGCCATTGACCACAGATCATCCTGGGGAGTAACCTGCTTGTAACATGTATTGAAATAGACATTGACACTCAATTATTCATGCATGTTTCATTGAAATGTACCCTATTGCTCAGGTTTGCTTTCAAAATAGACAGAAAAAGATTTTTCAATTTTCAAAGATGTTTGTTTCAGATATTGACATCATCAAATGGAAAAGAAAATATTTTGTATATAGCATTGAAAATAGAAGGAAAAATAGAGTTTCAAACAATAGCACAGGCTCAAATTGATGTAGAAGAGTGAAAGTTAGCCAAAGGCATAACTTCACAGATTTACAAAGCTTGGAAAATGGTAATTTTATTGGTTGGTGATACATTGAACACGATGACCGCTACATTTCATAGAAATTTTGAATTCACAAGTACAGAAGCCTCTGATGAAGACGATCATTGACAGTTGCAGATGCCCCAAGGGTGATGGTGATTTGCCAGATATAGTGACTTGTCTTTTATTGACCTCATTTTTGCATAAACCGCCTTTTTGGGTTTTCGGCTCATCGAGGCGCTCATTCTTGCCTGAGTTGCGTACAATCTCAGCGAGCTTTTTCATATTCATTTTTTGTCCCTAACTTTTGCCTGGATCGCCCTTTCGGGTTTTCGATCCACCGGGAAGCGCATTTTTGCCTAGGCCGCCCTTTCGGGTTTTCGACCTACCACGCTGTTCTTTTCTTTCTAGACAAAGTATTTCTTGACTATATCGGCATTAACAGGATTCAGAAGTTCAACACCATCCATGTGTGTAAGAATCAAAGCACCACCAGAGAAAGCCTTCTTGACAACATAAGGACCTTCATAGTTAGGTGTCCACTTGCCCCTTGGGTTGGGTTGCTGGTTTATCCTTCTTTTCAATACAAGTTCGCCTTCCTTGAATTCTCGAGGTCAGACTTTCTTGTCAAAAGCATTCTTCATTCGTACTTGATACAACTGTCCATGAGTCATGGCATCCATACGTTTCTCTTCAATCAGATTCAATTGATCGTACCGACTCTGACACCATTCAGCCTCAGTTAATTTTGCTTCCATGATTACTCGAAGAGATGGAATCTCCACTTCCAGAGGGAGAACTGCTTCCATACCATATACCAGGGAGAAGGGAGTTGCCCCGGTTGAACTGCGCACTGTAGTACGGTAACCATGCAAGGCAAAAGGTAGCATCTCATGCCAGTCTTTGTAAGTAGTGACCATCTTCTGAACAATCTTCTTGATGTTCTTGTTAGCGGCCTCAACTGCACCATTCATCTGAGGTCTATAAGGAGAAGAGTTGTGATGTTCAATTTTGAATTCTTCACATAAAGCTTGCATCATGCTATTGTTCAGATTGAAACCATTGTCAGTGATGATTTTGTTGGGAACACCATATCGACAGATGATGTTATTCTTGATAAACTTGACAACCACTTGCTTGGTCACATTTGCATAGGAAGCAGCTTCAACCCACTTGGTGAAATAGTCAATTGCCACTAGAATGAAACGACGTCCATTGGAAGCCTTCGGTTCAATTCTTCCGATCATGTCAATGCCCCACATAGAGAAAGGCCATGGGGAAGATATAACATTGAGAGCATGTGGAGGCACATGAATCTTGTCAGCATAAATTTGACATTTGTGGCATCTCTTGGCATGTTTGTGGCAGTCACGCTCCATAGTTATCCAGTAATAGTCGGCTCTTAACAGTTTCCTTGACATAGTGTGACCCGAAGCATGGGTCCCAAAGGTACCGTCATGTACATCATGCATCAATTTCTCAGCTTCTTGTTTGTCAACACATCTCAACAAGACCATGTCGTAGTTCCTCTTGTATAGGATTTCTCCGTCCAGAAGGAATTTGCTAGCCCATCGTCTCAAGGTCTTTTTATCCCTGTTGGAAGCACCAGGTGGATATTCACGATTCTGCAAGAATTGCTTGATGTTATAATACCAAGGCTTTTTATCATTCACATCTTCCTTAGCTTGATCCGGCATATTTTCAATGGTAAACACATGAGCGGGTCTATCAAGACGTTGTACTTTGATTACAGGCACGTCGTTCCAGTGATTGACACGAAACATGGAAGACAAAGTGGCAAGAGCGTCAGCCATCTGATTTTCATCCCGAGGGATATGGTGCAGCTCAACCTTGGTAAAATATGTCAACAGACGTCTTGCATAGTCACGGTATGGGATCAGCTTCTCATGATGAGTCTCCCATTCACCCTTTATCTGATTAATAACAAGTGCAGAATCTTCATAGATGTCAAGGTGCCTAATTCTCAGATCAAGGGCTTCTTCAATGCCCAAGATGCATGCTTCATACTCAGCTATGTTGTTTGTGCATTCAAAAGTTATTCGAGCGGTGAAAGGAATGTGGTGCCCCTGTGGAGTTACAATGATGGCCCCAATTCCTTTACCATAAGCATTGACAGCACCATCAAACACCAATCCCCATTTGCTATTGGGATCCGGCCCTTCATTGATCAGTGGTTCCTCACAGTCTTTTGCTTTCAAGTACATAATCTCTTCATCAGGAAAATCAAACTTAATTGGCTGGTAATCATCAAGAGGTTGACAAGCAAGATGCTCAGTAAGGATACTTCCTTTGATTGCTTTCTGAGCTTTGTACACAATATCATATTCAGACAACAACATTTGCCAACGTGCAATCTTTCCAGTAACAGCAGGCTTTTCAAAGATGTACTTGATTGGATCCATTCGGGATATCAACCAAGTTGTATGATTCACCACATAATGACGCAGGCGTTTGGCAGCCCAAGCTAAAGCGCAACATGTCTTTTCAAGCATTGTATACCGAGTCTCACAGTCGGTGAACTTCTTGCTCAGATAGTAGATAGCATGCTCTTTCTTACCAGTCTCATCTTGCTGACCGAGAACACAACCCACTGAATCATCTAACACTGACAGATACATAATCAAAGGCCTTCCTTCCACTGGTGGGACAAGGATAGGTGGTTCCAACAGGTATTCTTTAATGCTATCAAAAGCTTCCTGACATTCATCATTCCATACAACAGGCTGGTTCTTTCTGAGCAATTTGAAAATTGGACCACAAGTAGTGGTCATGAGGGGCCGGCATCTCTCTGATGGCTCGGACTTTGTCAGGGTCAACTTCTATGCCTCTCTGACTGACAATGAAGCCTAGCAACTTTCCAGATCGTACACCGAATGTGCACTTGTTAGGATTCAACCGTAGCTTGTACTTTCTCAATCTTTCAAACATCTTTTTCAAATACACAACATGCTGCTCTTCATCACTTGACTTCACAATCATATCATCAACATATACTTCAATCTCTTTGTGGATCATATCATGAAACAGAGTGGTCATACCCCTTTGATAGGTAGCACCAGCATTTATCAAGCCAAACGGCATCACTTTATAACAGAACGTTCCCCACGGAGTGATGAAGGACGTCTTTTCTCTATCTTCAGGTGACATTCGTATCTGATTATAGCCAGAGAAACCATCAATGAAGGAGAACACCTTGGATTGAGCAGTACTGTCAACAAGCACATCAACATGAGGCAATGGGAAGTTATCTTTCGGACTGACTTTATTCAGATCTCTGTAATCAACACACATTCGAACTTTCCCATCTTTCTTTGGTACTGGTACAATGTTGGCAATCCACTCAGGATATTCAGCTGTCATGAGGAAACCCGCATCAATTTGCTTTTGTACCTCAGCCTTGATCTTAAGAGCCATGTCTGGACGAGACCTTCTCAATTTCTGTTTGACAGGAGGACATTCAGGTCTTGTCGGTATCCGATGTTCCACAATCTTGGGATCTAGACCCGGCATATCTTCATAGGACCATGCAAAGACATCTGGATAATCATGGAGAAGCTGAGTGATCTTCTTTTTCACCTCCGGCTCAAGTGCAGCACCGATCTTGATCTCTCGCTTGTTTTCTTCAGTACCCAGATTGATGAGTTCAATCTCTTCCTGGTGAGGCTGAATGGCTCTTCTTTCTTGTTCAAGCAGTCGAGTGATCTCATACGGTATCTCTTCATCATCATCATCCTCATCTTCAGCTTCATATACAGGGAATTCAAAATTTGGAGGAACCATAGGGTCACTGTGTTCAACGGGTTTATTATGGTTCAATCTGCATAATATGATTGGGATGATTTTAGAAAAAGTGTTTTTATGCAGATTTTTGAAATTAATAAGAAAATACAGATGTTTTGGTTTTTTCTGGCATTACCATTATTTCCAAGAAAAAGGCACTAAAAAGTAAAACAAAGAGTCGTGAGAAAAACGACAACTTTTATTGATAACGGCAATGCCGAAACAAACATGCCCTTACAATGATATCCCTTTCGCCTTGGGCAGAGCGAAAGGATTGTTATTTTGAAAACAAAAAACATGAGCAACAAGACACATTACATGGAAGCATGCATGACTAAAGGAACATCAATGGCCTCCCAATTTCTCACAGTGCCTCCTGGTATAACAAATGTAGGCGCATAACTACTAATAGCATTAATGAACCCAGCACTGTAGAAAGTTCCTGTTGAAACACCAGAGGTTGGGGAGAATCCAAGGCCCTCTTTACGCTTGTTTTCCAAAATCTGAATCACTTTGCCCCAGCCAGCAGCTTGCCCTGCTTGGACAGCCTTCTGGGCATCTTTCAATGAAGCCATGCTAGCACCAGCCCTCCGGGGTTCTGCACCCTCAACAGTCAAGCCTTGAAATGACGTCCCTTCAGCGGACCCTGCTTCAACACAAGAGAAAGATGACACTTGGCTAACCAGATATGCTTCCTCACCATGCACAGTGACAATCTTACCATTCCTCATGAACTTGAGCTTCTGATGCAAAGTGGAAGTTACTGCTCCAGCGTCGTGAATCCACGGTCTTCCGAGGAGACAACTGTAAGAAGCATTGATGTCCATGACTTGGAAAGTAATTTGGAAGGTCTCAGGACCAATGGTAATTGGCAAGTCTACTTCCCCAAGAACATCTTTGCGAGATCCGTCGAAAGCCTTAACCAGATAGCTACTTCCCCTCAAGGAGATTCCATGATGGCTCAACTGCCTTAGTGTAGACTCAGGCATTACATTCAAAGATGATCCAGTGTCCACCAACACATTGGATATCATGTCAGACTTGCAGTGCACCGAGATATGTAGAGCCAAGTTGTGGTGTTTCCCCGCTTCGGGGAGCTCATCATCACCAAACCCCAGGTTGTTGCAAGCAGTAATGTTACCCACTATTCCATTGAACTGATCCACAGATACTTCATGATCAACATAGGCCTATTCCAGTACCTTCATTAACACTTTCCTGTGAGCTTCTGAGCTCAAGAGCAGAGACAAGATGGACATTTTTGACGGAGTTTGCAGCAGCTGATCAACAATCTTATAGTCACTCTTTTTAATAAGCCTCAGAATTTCATCCAGATTAGACTCGTCAATGGGCTGGCCCGAGGGGCTGGCATTCTCTTCCTCAAGGTTAGCCATGTTTCTTCTCTTGTACAATCTTGTTTGATGAATTCTAGCCGGTTGGTAAACCTTGCGAGCATGAGCCACTTTTCAGACTGCGACGGAAAAACCAGGTAGACAATGAGCACGGGAAGCCATTTGTGACCGATGAATGATGCATATGATGCATGATATGCAAATGGGAAAAGACTCTTTTTTTGTCAGAAGACTTGTCAAAGTGGTTGTGAACATCACGGAGAAACACGGTTTTATTTGAAAATCTTGATCAAAACTAAAAGTTTAGTTGAGATGGTATCACTTGGTGTTCACATCCGTGATGTTCAAAAGATGACTTGTCTAAGTCTTCTGATAAATGCATGGGAAAAAGTTTTATGCATGTATGCATGTATGCATGATTATGTTCAAGTTCGGAGAAAACATGGTGGGTTGAAGTTCACAGTCAAGGAGTCATGGGTGGACACGGTGTCCGGTGAAACTAGGGCTTTAGGAAATAGTAACCGGGTTCTAAAAAGGTTCCCAAGTTGCAACCTCTCCGACGTATATCATGGTGTCACGAGACAACACTCGCTCCATGATTATCCGTAAGAAGGTCTAGCTTGAGTGTAGTATCGTGTGACGACTAAAGCTCGAGACAACACTCGGTTTAGCCTCCGCACTACATCCTAGAAAATGGCCATGGATGGGTTCGGTTATCTACGGTTCATAGCGTCATAGAACAATTAGAAGTAAAGTGCCTAAACGTGACAACACACGCCGACAACATCACCCCCAAAATGCCTCAGCTATGTGGGATTGATCGCAAATCCAATACAGAGGCAACCCCCGGAATGAATTGTCGATTATATCCCTCCTAAATCCTAAGTTCACTCAGCCCGGGTGCAGGACTTTTGATATTCTCACCCCACACGTCTGCAAGAAATTAAACATTTATTCACATAGGAAAGCAAGTAAAAGAAACAAGTAAAAAGAGCGCAAGCGTGGAAATAAAGACTAGGCGTAACTCTCGAATCTCCCCAGTGAAGTCGCCAGCTGTTTTATCTTGGTTTTCGGGTGTCAAACATTGATTACGTTTGAACCTTTTAAACCGGTGATATCTTATTTTTTCTTGGGAAGGGAAAAAGTAAGCAAAACCCTTGAGAATCGAGGTCCGGGAGTTGTTTTCGCTACGGGAAGGTGTTAGGCACCCATAACGACTATAGTATCCTATAGGAACCGTCTTTAATTTCTACGCGCGCGCTCCATTTTTAAATGCTATTTTGAAAGTGTTTATTAAACCTAAGAATATTCTAAGTGAAGAATTGGAGGGAGAAGAATGTTTTTGAATTTTTATTTTATTTGAATTGAAGGAATTTTGATTCCTTGCCTACGTACCCGTTTAAGGGATCAAATCCACCGTAGTTCTCTTCCAAAAAAATGTTTTTGTTTTTGTTGGTTGATTTTAAGTTTGAAAATTGGAATTTTTAGAATGAGGAAAAGAGGCCTCAAAGGCATGAGATTGTGAAAATGTGAGGTGGAATTAGTTATTTGCAAAAGAGGTCAAGTATGATTAATTTTCATTAAAATTTGATTAAGAAAAAGAAAGGGAAAATTACAATGGGATTTTGATCCCAAGGTTTATTTAGAAAATGGTTTGAGTGAAGTTTATCACATTTTTTGGAAAATTGATTTTTTTCTAAGTATAAAGCCTAAACATTCATCTAAACATACAATCCTAAACATACATCTAAACATGCATACTCTAGCTATATACCTAAGTGGTGTGTGTGCATGTGTCGGTGCTTGTGTCGGTGTACATTATTAGAGTCCATTGTCCTTTACATCATTGGCCTAGATACATTCTATGGTCTTGCAAGGAATTAAAAATTGCATGAAAGTAAAATATTACAAGAACTCCTAAGTCTTTACATTCTAATTTTTGCATGAAATTAAATTGCAAGAAGATAAAGGTGAACATGAGATGACATGGGGGTGCTTTATGAAATACTTCATGGAACAAAACATGAAAAGTTAGTAGCACAATATAGAGAAATATCATGAAGATTATACGCAATCAAAAAGGTTCTAAACAAGCAACTAGAATTGACAAAGAAAAGATGCTAAATATACCCAAAAATTTACTACAACATGATGGCAAATGTAGAGCCTATAATTTCTACATTATGGCCAATTTTATAGGGTATTCTTCCTTCAGCCATAACATGGAAATCAAATGGAAACAATAAGCCAAGAAATCATAGCAAGATTTTAGGTGCATTTACCACTTTATTTCTAACAAAAATCAAGTTACTTAAAGCACAAGATACCAAGCACTCACCACACAAATCAAGGTAATTGCATACATTTCAGAGGTAAAAGATTCAACATACTTGATATCAAGAGACATTGACAAAATGAAGAACACATGAGCAATTTTTGGAGGTTTTTCCCACAATTTGACCAAAAGAAAGATATTAAACTAACAAGAATACCAAGTCACATCTCCATGTACTTTTCAGTTCAAACTTAACATGTAAAGATCCCCAAGAACGACTAAAATTAATAAGAAAAACATTGATAAATTTTTAGAGATTTTATCATGAATTTTGAGGCAAACAGGGAGGTGCGGTAAGCATACTGGGGGGTGTGTTCAGCAAAACTGTAGAGAAACAAACAGAAAAGAAAAATGTATGGGCCTAAGGAATGGGGAGCGGGTCGGTTAGACCCATGGGTTTATGGGTCAGGAATGGATCATGGGTTCTTTCTTCTTCAAAGTTACAAAACGTGTATTCTTCTTCTTCCTAAACAGAACACGGCCGTATACCCCCTTCAACTATCTTCTTCTCAAAACGCTCAAACATACAGCCATAAACAACTATACTGAAAGCACATAAACCCATATCCATGGCTGAAATTCGACGCAAGGAAAGAAAGGAACGACGGATTTACAAAACAGATCGAATCAAAGGATGAAGTGATGATACCTTAGAACAGATCGGAGATGAGTGCGATGGCAAGCTTCAACTCTTCTCTTCTTTGATTCGACACAAAACAAGCAAATTCGAACCTTGCTGAAACTCGTTGTTGCTTTTGTTATCGGACATGCTCACATGCTTCAGAGCCTTCGATCCACTTCTTCCCTGTTCTTGCGGTTTCGGTTTTGGCTTTCTCCGTTTTCCTTCTTGATGTCGGTTTCGATTTGGACTGGACGACCTCTATAGTAACCGAACTGGACTGGTTGAGGACTCGCGACGGTGTGCTCCGCTCTTCCTCTGTTATCGGTTTGCCGTATTGGAATAAGCTTGATTCACGAACCACTTCCTTCCTTGCTTCTGCGTTTTGGATTCCGTTTGAGAACGACGGTTGATGCGGCGTTGAGGGATGGATTCAGACCAGTTTTGTGTTGGATTTGGTTGGGAATTGAAGGTTTTGTGATGAAGATGATGGTTGTATGACGATGATGATGATGATGCGAAAATCGTTGATTTGGTGATGTGAAAATTGTTGTTGATGATGAATATTGGTGGTTATGGAAGTTGAGTAGTGAAAATGGTGGTGGTTTGTGGTGGTTTAGGTTGGTTAGGGTGGTGGTTTAGGTTAGTTATGGTGGAGAGAGAAGGTGGTTGAAGGTGGAGGAAGTTAGTTAGGGTGGAGGAAAGTTGTTAGAAGAGAGGGAAAATTGAGAGAAAATAATTATGAATTTTGGGATTTTTTGTGGAGTTTTTGTGAAAAATGATTGAATGTTTAATTTTGACCAAGACTTTGACTTATATAGGTGATGTGGTAAGCCTTGGACCAATTGAAATGGGACATGTGGCACTAGACTTGTAACAAACTCTTAAGGACCAATAGCATTTGGACACATGGCACTTGGACTCTAACAAACTTAAAAAAAGATTAAAATGCAAATAACAAAAGTACAAGGACCAAAATGGAAATTAAAACTAAAATTGAATTGAAAAAAGTAAATTGAAAATTAACGTAAAGCGAGACGATTAAAACAACAAAGCAGATTAAAATGAATCAGAAATATTATGTGAAATGACCAAAACGCCCCTAGGGACTAAAATGACTCGAAATGACTCAAATGCAATTTTAAAAATGGATTTTTAATAGGAAATTGAAGCAAGAGTTTATACAAGCGAATTAAAAGACTCAGAGACAATTTTTAGAATTTAAACAGGGTTTTAACACATGAAAAGACTAAAATGCCCCTAGGGGCAAAACTGACTCAAAATGACTTCAAATGCAATTTTAAAAGGGACTTTGACATAGAATGAAACAGAGACTTATTCATACTATTTGAAAGGACTCAAACCAATTTTTAAAGATTGAAAGAGATTTTGACATAGGAAATGACTAAAATGCCCTTCTTCATGAATTTTGCAAATAATATTGAAATAAAATGCAAAGAAAGATGTAATTGATCAGAGACATATCAAATGACTTATAATGCAAGAAAAGAAGAATTGAATAAGTATTTTTAGGTCCAAAATTAGGGTATAACAGATCCCACGCGCGCGCGTACACTGTCGTATCATGCTCCCTCGTTGTGAGACTGTTGGATCTAGGTCTTGGAAGATCTGGATCAATCCAACGCCTCTGAGGCGTTTGGATGATCCAAATCCACTCAGGACTCTGGGCTTGGGCCTGTTTGTTGTAGATTTCGTGATTTGCTGATTTTTTTTGCTATTGCTAACATTGCCTTCTGATACTTGCACCTCTGTTTCATCAAAAATCTTTTAAAAAAAATTCCTAAAAATTTGTTCAATATTTTCTTGTTTTTTTTCAATGGTTTTTGATGTGTTTTTACACATTAATCTTGATAAAAAATACATGAAAATAATTTGTTCCTTGTTGATTCAATTCCTTTTCATTTCTTGATAAAAATCTAAAAAAAAAAACTTCTAAAAATTTGTGAACCTCCTTGCAAGTAGTTTTGACACTTTTTTTGAGAGAAAAGTAGTTTTGACACTTAAAACTTGTTACTTAGGATATTTTGACATATAAAAATGGATAAAAATAATAATGTGTTATGTGTTGCTTTATTCCTTGAATTTTATGATTAGAACTTGTGAAAATATGCATAGTTTTGATTCTAATTTTTGGTGTGTGCTTGTGAGTTGTGATGTGTGAATTGGGAATTGATTTGTCACTGTTTGGATGTGTTTCTTGCTGTATGTGAATATGTGTGGTTAGTTGCTTGCTTTACAAGGCAACTTAATGTTTGTTTGTGAAAATAAAGTGCCAAATATGTCTAAAACATAGCTTAATTCTTGACTTGAATGTGTTCTTATGATTCTCACATTATTGATTGTAATAAAACTTTTAGAAAATTGTCATGATGAGAGAATTATAGGTCATATGCATATTGAGAAGTTATGGCAAATTTTTAGTGCATTTTGACACTTTATTCTTGTTGATTTTAGCCATTTTTGTTTAACACCTTCTCCCTTCATTTCTTGTCATTGTATCTTGTGCTACTAACCTTTTACTTCATGTTTCACATGTCTCATGAGCATTTCATCCTCCATCTCACATTCTCATCTTTTATTTCTAGCACTTTAAATTTTGCCAAGATTTAGCATGTAAAAAACCTAGGAATTCTTGTACTTTACCTTATGCTTTTAATTTCTTGCAAGACCATAGAATGTAAACTAGGGCATATGTAAAGGACAATGGACTCTAATGATGTACACCGACACAAGCACCGACACATGCACACATATCACATGGTTACTTTAGATGAATGTTTAGGGAATGTATGCTTTAGATGTATGCTTAGGAATCACGATACTTAGAAAAATTCTCTTTTCAAAAACATGAACAACTTCACTCAAATAATTTTCTAAATAAACTTTGGGATCAAAATCCCATTGATTTTCTCTTTATTTTCTTAAACAAAAACCTTAATGAATTCTAATAATACTTAGACTTTCTTTTGCAAAATGACTAATCCAACCTCATATTTTCACAATCTTATGCCCTTGAGATCTCTCTCTTATTCTTCAAAATTCCATTTTCAAACTTAAAATCAATCAACAAAAACAAAAACATTTTTTGGAAGAGAACTACGGTGGATTTGATCCCTTAAAAGGGTACGTAGGCAAGGAACCAATATTCCTTCAATTCAAATAAAATAAAAATTCAAACATCTTTTCTCCCTCCAATTCTTCACATAGTAAACTCTTAGGTGTAAATATCATTTTTCAAATAGCATTTAAAAATAAAGCGCGCGCGTAGAAAGTAAAGACGGTTCCTATAGGATACTATAGTCGTTATGGGTGCCTAACACCTTCCCGTAGCGAAAACAACTCCCGGACCTCGATTCTCAAGGGTTTTAATTCTTATTTTTCCCTTCCCAAGAAAAAATGAGATATCAAAGGTTAAAAAGGTTCAAACTTAATCAATGTTTGACACCCGAAAACCAAGATAAAACACTTATACACAAAATCAACATCTACGTACAAATCCCATGTGTTTGCCACATAGTTTCCCCATTCTAGCAACAACAGAATTCCTCTACACTAATGCCATAACTCACCACTAATCCCCTAATCCTCCTCAAACACCATCTCACATAGGTCAATATCTTCCACCTCCACTGAATTCATGCATTCGAACACTTGGTCATTTCAATATATATACCAGTATA
This sequence comes from Medicago sativa, assembly GCF_051527215.1. Lineage (NCBI taxonomy): Eukaryota > Viridiplantae > Streptophyta > Magnoliopsida > Fabales > Fabaceae > Medicago > Medicago sativa. The sequence continues at coordinate 26,171,067 of NC_140756.1, read as the reverse complement.
TTGTATAATCCTAAATTAACATCAGGGCTTACTACAACATAAGTGAGATTTAGTAACAATAAAAAATTGTAACTAAATCAAGCAAATTGTTTCTGATTAAATTTGGTAATATTTGAACATTTGTTAGTGAAATCCCATGTTGCTAAAGAGCTTCAGTAACTTTTTATAGTAGTATCAGTAACATTAAAAAAATGTTACTTATTTATATTTCTGTAACACTTTGTATCGTCATCAACATAAAAAAAATGTCAAATCTAAATTTGAGAAGTTGTAAAAAGTGTCGCAAAATTGACTACAGAAAAAAATTGCGAGTCTACCAAAAACTGTTACTCGAAGAAATATGAATTCTGATCCTCCACAATTCAAGATGTGGAGGAATTGGATCCAACATCTCACACAATAGCTTCTAACATTTTTTGACCCTACCACTACAAGAAATAGGACCTATTTTGCGAGCGATTCAGCCCCTCGCAATACCCCTGGCAAATTGTATTTTCCCAGGGCTTTGTGCGTGTTTCCTGGAAATTCGCCCCGGCAAATTTTCAGATTTCTTGTAGTGTATATCTTTTCCACATAGTTGGCAATGCGCATGTTTGACTATGTAACTCTAGCAACTCTAGCAATTAACTATGTTGTTAATATATTTAGATAGTAAATAAGATTACAACTCATGCCTACCAAGTACAAGTAGCTAACTCATGAGTGGCTCATAATTTTTTGGATATCTATGCTTCTACTATTAGGGTTGCTTTATGTACAAAACATATAAGTAGGCATGATCATCCTATTATCATATCAATGTGACTATTTTTAAAACATGTTGAGGAAACTATACTGGTTAAATATTATTAGAACTAGAATGGAAGGCACCAGTTGATGCTGCAATCAAGATATCCATTTCAATTACACTTGAGAACTGATGATCACTCAATATAAGCCACAACTTAATGTTACTTTAAAAAATTAAGTACAAAAATAGAGTGTTATCAAACCTTTAATCAGCATTAGCTTCATATTATTCGCTAAATCCTTAGAACTTTTCAAGGAAGAAGAGAGACCTATGCAGAAGGTGATGAAACAATTGAGAAACTGTCACAGCCAGCCTTATGATCCTTAATTCACCTACAAACAATTCATAAAATAAATTCAATCGAAACCAATTCCAGAATCATTGATATAGCTAAGCAATGATCAATAAACACAAATAAATTTAGTACTAGAAACAAATATCTAAACCATTTCTCAAAAGTGTACAAGTTTCAAACTAATATAGCCACTATTTGATAACACTAGCTTCAAATGTCATTATTTATGTAATGTAAATAACATAATCATAGCCCAAGTCAACAAGATATCTTAAAAATATAAATAAAATACCTCATAATAGTCATATAGCCAAAGACCTTCAACATCTAAATGATCCAAAAACCAAAACAAAAACTAGTTATCAAAAGCAGAAAATAACATGTACCTCTCATCTGTATTTCCTCTTCTTCCCTGCCCACACTTGTATACTCCAAAGAAACAAAAGTTTCACCATCGAAAGAGTCATTAGTTTCTCTACGTGAGTGAGGAGCCTAGGAAGTATCAAAAGGCACAAACTATAACATTACTCGAAGTTAATAAAATTGCTTATGATGTTAAATCTGTCCATAGCATCAGCATATTAAAATCATACATGGTTGTGATTTGAGAAATAAATAACTACAAATAAGTGAGCTAACCGTATAAGGGCGGGCAAGGAGGATACCGAGCTGGTCCTGGAAAAGAGCCACTACCTAGAAGTCCGTCATGCTCATGAGTCATGACCTTGCAACATAAAACAATAGTGTTTGATACTAGTCATATATAATATTTTGACTCCAAAGAAGCAAACTTGAAAGTTTCACTACCACTACTACAAAATTGGGAAAATATAGCTCCTCATAAATAGCGTTTTTAACACTAAAGCGCTACTCCCTCCGTCTCTAAATTATAGTCGTTTAAGGTTTGTGCACGGTTATTAAGGAAATGATTAGTTGGGTTGATTTTGATAGTAAAATTAGTGTCATTTACTAAAACACCCTTATTAATTGGAGTTAGTGGAGTAGTTAAGTTGGATGAAATTCAATAAATAAGGGTATATTAATGGAAAAAAAATAATAAATGCTGCATTGGTATTCTAAAGTGACAATTATTTTGAGAAAAAGAAAAAATGGTAAAGCGACAATTATTGTGAGACGGAGGGAGTATAAATTAAAACACGGAGGTCTTAGCTAGCGCTTTTTAAAAAAAGCACTATCTATCCTTTTAAGTATATATAGCGCTTTGTATTGAAAGCGTCAGTATAGGTTACATGAAAATAATAGATATTTAAATAAAAAAACATGATTAATCGTATATGGCGCTTTTTATGAAAAACGCTATATATAAATCAACCTTAAATAGCGCTTATAGGTTAAAAAAAAACGCTATTGTATGCTTGAGAAAGATAGCGCTTATAGGTGAAAAAAAGCGCCATTTTATAAAATGATTTAATGTACATTAACTAACAGGTCCCCTGTTCGATCCCCTGCATAGCATATTTCAAATATTTTTTTTGAATTTTTATGAAAAACGGACTGCAGTAACAAAAGCACACTATAAATCCAAAAATATTTTTATCATATATATATATATATATATATATATATATATATTATATTTATTTATATATATAACAAACTAAATCCAAACTTTTTTAAAATAACAAATCCAAACTTTTTCCAAAAAACAAATCCAAACTAAAAAAAAAATCAAATTATCAGATTCCACTAAGAGCCCGTTTGTTATAGTTTCTTTAAGAAAAAAAATCACTTTTTTAAAATAAATAATCACTTTTAAGAGTTTCGCATCCGTTTGTTACAGATTTTTAAAAAAATCAAAATCTAAAAAAAAATCTAAAAACAGTTTCAAATGAGAAGCTGTTAAGAGCAGCTTCTCAAAAAATAGATTTTTTTTAGAGGAGAGAGAAAATACGATTTAAAAGATTGAACTAATTTTGTAACAAAAAATCCCTTTTATATAGTTGTATCCAAGCAAACTAGATTATTTGTTTAAAAAAAGTGATTTTTGTTATGGTAAACAAACACAAAATAGATTCTGATTTTTCACAAAATCTCTAAAATATAATCTCTAAATTATTTTATGTCAAAATCGCTTTTATTTTAACCCGTAACAAACGGGCTTTGAATCCTACTTTTCCATAAATCATATCCTCCATAAATCACTTTCCCTAACCTCACTCCTCACAGTCACGTTTCTTTCTTCTTCTCAGTTTAACTGACAATTGATGTTCGTACCTGAAGAGCAATGGTGAAGAGGCAGTTTGTTTTCACCTCAAATAGATAAATATTATTAGTTTTTTTTCATTACTAATAATATAGTTGCAGTTTGTTTTCACCTATATTTAGATTCTTTATGTCGTCCTACATATGCAAATAATTAACCGTTAAACTTATTTACCTTCTTGTTTGTAGTCACAAATGAAAAAGGATCGATAGAAGAGAAAATATAATTGAACAAATATAGAAGTTGAAAGCAAAAAAATGTGTGACGGAGAAAAATTTGCCAAACCAAAACACAAACCGTCAAAAGAATAACATGTAAGAATGCATGCATGAGTTAGCACCAGAAAAAGCAGAAACTCCTATCAAATCACCATTCCGTTGCTTCTCACCCCCATTTCCAAAAATTTCATTTCTCTTCAATTCTTACACAAACAAATCATTATCACCACCATGATAATAACAATGACAAAGACCACCGCAACGCACGCATAATTAAAAGCCGCATATTAGAAGAAGAAGGAATCAACAAAAAAAAAAAAAATAATTATGAAGCATGACACGCCTCCTGCATATTTTGAAGTAAATGTGGTTAATTCTAATCGAATATGGCAAACTGACAATGTTCTAAAAACTGGGGTCGTCTATAATGCCGCGACAATTATCGCCGTCATAGTTGTGTCTCGTTTTTGCTTCTTTATCTTTAAACCCTTTCATCAATCTCGCATCATTGCACATATCACTGTAAGTATATAAATTCATTCCTAAAAAAGTTGTATTAATTTTTTTTTATACAAAAGTAGTCATAATAACTACACATACCTACAAACACCTCAATATATATATATATATATATATATATATGGGATAGGATCAAATGACACCATGGTGTCAAAATTAGTTTGACACCAAATCTCATCCATTCATTACATTTAATCCAAAGGTTAAAAACTATCCCTAATATAATTCTCCTAAACCAATTTCTTCCTCTATCATCTATTTAAGAAAAAATGGAAAACATTTATGGTCATAAATTCATTATCAATCATTCTTTTTTTTTTCTGTCATTTTTTATTACTTATTTTTTTATTGAGCATTGTTATGAGTGACACGAAAAGGAAGAATATAACATGTGCAGTTTTTGTACCAAAAAAAAAATAACATGTGCAGTTTTTAAAAAATAAAAAACTAATTTGTCCATTATGTGTGGAAATCAACGGACTACATAAACTCAGCATTTCGTCTTTTTACTGTTCGTAGCAACCATCATTTCATCTTTTTACGTTTTAATTTAATTTTTTTACAGAAGACATTGAAGCATACCGTTGTTGAGAGGTAGTTAAGCTTAAACATGGCGAGTGGTAAAACAATCTAATTAGCAGCAATTTTTTAAGAGGTAGTTAGCAACAACGGTGAAAGAAAAATAATCATTTTAGTGTTTTGATTAAATGTGTGACTTTTTAATACAATTTATTTAATTATCGGTGGTGATGGCTGATGACTGACCCAATCAAACCGTAAGTATGATTTTTTTTTAACCCTAAGCAAGAATAATAAGTGGTAAAAATGGGGGGAAAATGGAAATGATTGATAATGAATTTATGATAAAGATTTTTTTAATTAGGTGATAAAGAGAGAAATTGGTGTAGGAGAATTATATTATGGATAGTTTTTAACCTTTGGATTAAATGTAATGAATGGATGAGATTTGGTGTCAAACTAATTTTGACACCATGGTGTCATTTGATCCTATCCCTATATATATATATATATATATATATATATATATATATATATATATATATATATATATATATATATATTTGTGGATATGTTCTAAAAATTAATATAGGTCAAATGTATCCTGGGATTTAATGTTTGTATTAGATCAGTTCTTTTAGTTTTGTCACTTTCAAATTGATCTTTTGTGTCGGTAATAGTATTCACCATTACTCTTCCATTGAGTCACTTATTTTTTAAAAAGCTTATGTGTCCATTAAATGTCTATATAAATGTCTGACACAAAATCTTTGTTCAACACTCTAGGTACAATTTATCTATTGGTAGAAACAATCATTAATAAAGTATGAATGATAACCATCTTCTTTGGTTATACAAAAGAAGGATAGCGCTCCTTAATGTCATCATATGTGTCCTCATCTGATTCCTCATTCTCCAACTATGTTGACTAATATTCTTCATCCTAGCCTTTTACTTTTCTCTTCATTTTTTTTACCAATTATGACAGACACTCGTATTTTTTTCAAATGGAGAATCACCTGAAGCGTAACGATACACACTATTATTGACATAAATGACCAATTTAAAACTAGAAAAAAAACATATTAAGATGAATGATCCGTTACAAACATTACATTTAAAGGACCATATGATGCATTTGACCAATAATATAACGAGTGACACAATGATTGAATATTTTTTTTCTACAAACACAGTGATTGGGTGCATATATATATATATATATATATATATATATATATATATATATATATATATATATATATATATCCATTCTATTATAAACAAAATGATTTATTGTAATAATTTGTGGGTGTTCCAATTATTAAATGTAGGCTGGCATTGTATTACCATTGCTATGGTCTTTTTCACCATCTACGGCCCTATACCTTTTTCCTGTATCTAATATGATCAATGTCGAAGTTATATCAACTATTGGTGTCATATATTATGCATTCCTAAGTGGTTTGGAGGTGAACTTGAATACTATTTTACATGTTAAAAAGAAAGCTGCAACTATTGCAATTTCCGGGATAATTTTTCCAATGGTGATGGGACCACCTTTATACCTTCTACATCGAAAATTTTATGGCAAGGGTGATGGATCTAATCTTGAAGAAAATACAACAAATGTTTATATATTATGGACTTTAGTTCTTACTGTGACAGGTTTTCCAGTTGTAGTCCACACCCTGTCTGAGCTTAAACTTCTCTATACTGGTCTTGGTAAGGTTGCATTAACATCAGCCATGATCAGTGACACATATGCTTGGATTTTATTCGTATTATTTGTTCCATTTTCAGTTAATGGTATAAAGGCAATATACACAACGTTAAGCACTGCAATATTTATATTCATTTCCATCTTTGTGGTGCATCCTATCATTGTAAAGGTCATTAATCGCAAGACAGAAAGAGATGAATGGGATGCTAACCAACTAGTCTTTGTCTTTATGGGCCTTATGGTTTTCACATTCATAGCAGATACTCTTGGCACACATGATGTTGTTGGGGCTTTTTTATACGGGTTGATTTTACCTCACGGTAAATTTGCTGACATGGTTGTGTCAATGACTAATGATTTTGGTGTTGGGTTTCTTGCACCGATCTACTTTTGTGGCAATGGATCTAAACTCATGGTGAAAACCATTTTCTCTCAGCCAATTACTTGTGCCTATACACTTATCATTATACTCTTGTTGTGTGTTCCAAAGATTTTAAGCACTTTGTTTGCGACTTTCTTTTTTGGCATGCGTGCTCAAGATGGTTTTGCTCTAGGCTTGCTTCTCAATACCAAGGGTGTTGTTGCACTGATAATGCTCAATATTTCCTGGGATAGATCGGTATTGATCTACTTGAAAATTATTATTTACTCCCTTTTTTTAATAACTCTAACGTCAAAATTATAAGAAGTTCAATCTTTGATTTGCTAATGTGTATTTGTAGATTCTTTCTCCACCAACATATGCTGTTTTAACCTCTGCCGTTCTTCTAATGACTATAGTGGTGGCTCCTGTCATCAATGTCATATACAAGCCCAGAAAGAGATTTGAGAATAATAAGCTAAAGACTATACAAAAGCTCAGACTTGATGCAGAGCTTAGGATTCTAGCATGTGTTCACAATACTCGTCAGGCCGCAGGGGTTATTAGCCTCATTGAATATTTCAATGCCACTAGACTTTCCCCTATACATGTTTTTGGCCTTTACCTTGTTGAGATCGTTGGACGTGTTGGTGCCCTTGTTGCTTCTCATATGGAAAAATTTAGTGGCCAATCTGGAACACAAAATCTTACACAATCCCAACTAGAGTTAGAAAGCATTACCAATACCTTTGAAGCATTCAAAGAGGCATATGATGCTATTAGAGTCCAAACACTAAATGTTGTGTCAAACTATGCAACCATTCACGAAGATATATACAACTCGGCTAATGAAAAATGTACAAGTTTGATTCTCCTTCCATTCCACAAACAACTAAGTTCAGAAGGTGCACTCGAAACAACTAAGATTGCATACAAAGATATAAACTTGAATGTGATGCAAAGTGCACCTTGCTCTGTGGGAATATTTGTGGACCGTGATCTTGGGTCATTACCAAATTTAAATTTTCGTATTTGTATGATCTTTGTTGGTGGTCCTGATGATCGCGAAGCCTTAGCTGTTGCATGGAGGATGGTAGGACGCTTAGGAACCCAATTATCAGTGGTTCGGATGCTCCTGCATGATAATGCTGAAATAGTAGACACCTCAAGTCATGCTGAAGCACAAGGCATACTATCTATTGTAATGGATAGTGAGAAGCAGAAGGAGTTAGATGATGAGTATGTGAATGGATTTAGATTGACAGCGATGAACAACAATGATTCTATATCTTATTCAGAAGTTAATGTACATTCAGGTGAAGATATTCCCACAACCCTCAATGAACTAGAAAATTTCTATTGCAATTTATATATAGTTGGACAAGGGAATCGTAGGAACACTCATGTCTTTTCAAATTTATTGGACTGGTGTGATTGTCCAGAACTTGGAGTTTTAGGGGACATTTTGGCATCAGATAATTTTGGTTCGAGATCATCTGTGCTAGTTGTGCAACAATATGGGTATGGGGGAATGGTTTTGGAAAAGCAACCTAACCATGTGACCACCAATAACGATGAGTGGTTGTAGTGAAGGCAGAATGAGAATAATGGTTTTTGAAGAGATAATGTACATATCATGAAAAATATTTCTTACAAAAATACAAGAATTTTTTAGACTTTACTAGATTTTGTTGTGTTTAGATTTTGTAGCCCAATTAAAGGATACTTCTACTGCTCCATGAAAATAAAAACAAGTTTATCCAGTTTAAAAGTATATTTGTTTGAGAGTGGTAAGGTTATCTTTTCATCAAGAATGTATATAAAAATTTAGCCTTAATTGTATTTTGATCCCCTTATTTTTAGAGGATCGTTCCTCCAATTTTAAAATTCCACAATATAGGTCCTTTCCTCAAATTCTTGGACTAAAAAAAATGATGGAGGACATGTTTCTTGGACTAAAAAAAATGCAATTATCATATTGTATGCTAATTAAGTTAAAATACACCACTTCATTATTTTTTTAGTTCAAGAAAATGAAAGAAAGATCAAAATTAGAGAATTTTAAAACGGGGTACTGTTTTCATAAACATATGAAAATAAATGGATCAAAACACCAATTATGTGAAAAATCTATACATATCATTGTCTTAAAATTTTAAGTCAATTTCAATGTCAGAATTACCGTATTGTAATCAGAATGTCAGAATTACCGTATTGTAATCAGATTTTGTTTTTGGTCCCATCAAGTGATCCCCCCGCTTCGGTTACTATAAGTGAATTTCAACTAGATTGCACACCCGTGCGGTGCACGGGTAAGTTACCATAAAATGTATTGTTGATATTAATTGACATGAATAAAATTATTGCTATCATTAAATCTTGAAATATTGCTCAATATTATCTATTTCAAGCATTTTATTCATTCGTTCGCAAATTTTTTTTTTGATAAATTAAAAGAAAAGTCAAATGATAAATATGAAATGATAACATCATAAAAAGAATATTATTACCTTTACCTAATAATCTCTAGTAGTCAAAGAAAACAAAGCCAATAAAGGTTTACGAACAACGCTTTCAAAAACAGTTTTACAAACAATAAAATAAAATCTCTCAAGTTAATTAACATTTTTTTACTAAAGAAAGTAACTTAACATCCCCGTAAAAATAATGTAACTTATATTTGTTACGTTTTCTTCTCTTAATGCAAGTACATATTTCTTTATGGAAAAAAGAATTCATATGCAATTACATAATTCTTTATGGAAAAACAAAAATAATATTGACACACAAAGTTAGGCTAAGTCTCATCCTTTATATCTAATCCTTATTATATAATCCTAAGCTACAATCTAAACAAAACTTACAAACCCTTAACCCTAGATTTTGAGCGGGAATCTTATGCTTACAGCCTTAATAAATGTCGTTTTTGAAATTCAAATTCCAATTTGAAATTCAAATGCTGAAGCAATAATTGCCTTGCTTTGACACATGTTACCTTAAATGCCTTGAAACTTACCAACATTTAACTCCTTCAGTTTTCAATGAATGTAGACGTTGGGCTCTAGAAAGTTGAAACAATTCCAAAGCAAAATCTCATCCCACCTCTACACACACCAAAGTACAAATACCAATAGACTGTGTCATGTTCATCTATACCATTGTTCCTTTGGTCTTGCCCGCGTCTCTCGTCACCTGTGTTAAGTGATGGCTCATCATGATAAGAACAGATTTCAGGACCAAGGCAATAACTAACACAAAACGTAGAAAAGCTATTCCAACCTCCACAGGAAAAAACCAGTCGAACCAGCAATAAACTCAACAAGTTCTCCACCCCCAAAATAGAAGCTCAAAACGGCCAAAAATCAGAAAAGGTTGAACCCAGAATCTGCGGAAAGTTGTGGGAAAAACCCAGAATCTCACCCTATAATCATTTTCTTCTTCAATTCAATTGATATTAATTTTGGTTTCGCCCTTCATTTGTTTGTGATGTTCGATTGCAATATTGTTTCCATGACAGACATGACAGACGCGACGCTCGGTGCCGATAAATGATCGTGCTCTGTAACCTTCCATAATTCAATTTGCGCCTAATTCTAACAACCTTCTCATTTCATCTTGGGATTTAGTAAGTTTCTAATTATTTTTTTTTGGTTAATGTGAGTTTTTTTCCCATTTCACTGAATTGAATCGACTTTGCGATGTGGGTTTTTCAGAATCTTCGTTTGTACGATTTGGATGCTTCTGTGGTTAGAATAGAAGCAAATTTAGAAGCTGCTCTTCTTGATTGTTACTTCTCTGAGGATGATTCCGTTGCTTTCTCTGTTGCTTCCGTTTAAACTCTCACATGTACAGTGCCAATGAATATTGAAAATGACTACAAAGTGTCTGTGAAAAAAAAATGGTGAAGCCGTGTACATATCATATAGAATTTCATATCTGAAATGTAGGTGAGAGTTTTATATCTATGTGTATGATTTTGTTAATGGTAATGATTCAGGTGAGAGTTTTATATAAATCTGTCCGCTTACTCAGTTGTTGAACTCGAATCTCTGACACAGGTTTTCCTAACTGTCGTAGATCGTCGCCGACGACCTTCCCGGATGCAACCGTGCTTTCATCCGTCGTGACTGGCTCGAATTTCTTTTGTTGTATGTAGCGTTTTTTTTTTTTGTTGTTGAAGTTTTTGTTAGTTTGGATAGATGAATTAGACTCCCGGATTAAAGCTTTTAAATAGATGGATATTTGATTTTAATTGTTTTGTATACACACATCTGATGAAGACAATGGGATTAACAGTAACATATGCTCATCAACAGGACATGTGTTTTCTACTACGACTTTAGATGACGACGATTCAGCAGGTATCTGTTTATCTGGATTAGTCAATAAATCTTATAATGGCAATATGTTGTTATTTTGCAAGGTTTTCATTATGTAGATATAAATAACACAGCTGTTCTGTTGATAAATAATGCCGAAAGCCAATCATAATTGGAACCAAATGGTAGTGGTGTCTTAAATCTTTCTAAATGCGTTCAGTTCTTGCGTGAGATTGCATATTCTGAGCATAGCTTTGGTGAGAATATTGAAATTCCTGATTTAGTGAATGTCTCAGGTGAGGAACGAACAAGATACTTGAGTTTATTTATTTATGCATGAATGTCAGATTTGGTAAAAGATAATTTGTATAGTTCTTCAATATTCAATTTAAATTTTCTGAAAAAGCTATCCTATGATTCTCACCTCTTGCAGATGGTCATATATTTGAGTAATCCCAAGTATTTATGTGATATCATTTTTACTCTGAGCCTTTACTTCAAATTATCATGATATTTTACGGTTCTTCAAATTTTGAATTAAGTGTTCAATCAAATAGGATATTTGTTATTGTGGATGGTTATCTTTATAATGTTACCATTATCTGTCAGGTGTGCATCATGGTTTGTAGATCCTATTATTGCCTTTTCTTTTCCGATGTATTTTTCCTGTGATTTACTTTAGTTTTCAAGATTAATATTGATTTGATGTGGGCATTCATTTTATCACTTCAGTTCAATAGTTATTATTGTTTTTATGTTTCTTCAAAATAAGTGGTGCTGACAGTGAAAATGTGTTGGGCATTATATTTTTTATGCTTTTTATGATTAATGCATGGTTAGTTAATGGCATTAGTCTCCAATTCGATTTTTATACGAGTCTTTTAAGGTCTTCTGCAGAGAATTCTTTCTCAAGTAGATATTGACAAGCTTCTATAAGCCAAAGTCGATATCAATGGTCTTTAAACTTCAAACCTATGAATCAGTTCCTAATCCTAAATAATCTGTATTGGTTCAATAATCGGTTATCTAATGTATCTGCCAAATCAGTAAACTCATTTCAAGTATTTTATTCACAAATGAGTTTCTTAAATTGCGGTGATAATAGTTTCAGATGCTTTTAGTGTTACTGTATGCATAAAAAGAATTGTTCTGCCTTTAGTGGTAGATTACAGTTGTGTTGTGCATGAGGAATTGTTGTCATCTGCTATCAAGTTTTGCACCTCATTGTCTAACATGACGTTTGTGATTCCCTCTTAGCAAAAGCAAGTTTCAGCTACTAGCTTAAAATGTGAGAGGTGTTAAAACATTGCAGTTGTTAAGCACATATCATTTCAAATTAAGCTTTGCATCTCATTATAGTTAAACAAGAACTGTATTCAATTTTATTAAGATTACAGTTCACCAAATTTCATTCATACATATTATAATCAAATTTAGTAACACCGCAATTTAGGAAATGCTTTCTACAATGGTATAAGACAGGATTTTTATATACTGAGTTATTCAATGAACAATAACTTGAATTTGATATGTTGTTAACAATGTTAGTGTTCAAACAAATTGAAGTTATTCATCATACGTATTATCATCAAATTTAAAAATACCGCAATTTAGAAAAAGCTTTCTGCTGAGGTATAAGAGATGATTTTTATATACTGAAGTATGCAATGAACAATAAGTCGAATGTGTCTTATACCATTTTATTAAGATTACAGTTCATCAATCTTAACAAAGTGTCTGAAAATACTCTATGCAGATTATGGATGTTTATAGACGTTAATTCACCTATTGCACAACACCACATTGAATCTCAGAGTATGGCTGAGGCAAAATGAATACCACTTATTCTATAGGGTACCCAATGCTATTTGTGCTTCTTATTCACATTGGAAAACAGCACATTTAATTGTATGGATGCCTTTTGATATCCCTGCACGCGACATCCAAGGCAGGTTAGTGAGTTATTGGACAGTAATTAATAACTGTGTTGGTCATTACCTTTGTGCTTCTCCAAACTAAAAAGTTAATCTCGGTGCTCAAGACAATTTATGGTTACACAAAGAGTTCATAGATACACTAAACCAGGCAGCTCAATGGGGAACCGCAAACTTTCTCCGTAAATTATTTGTGGCTCTCATGGTATCCAATCAGTTTTCTCAACCCGAAGTTGTCTGGGAAAAGACTTGGGAGAATCTCAGTGATGATGTTTTAAGCTGTCAGAGACGTGTTCTACGCATGGAAGGTATGTTTCATAAGCTAAATTGTTTAGAGTAGTCTTCCAAAAGAACTGTCAGTATAAAGATTTTATCCTTGATGCCGCAATTCTGCAATGCTACAGATGGTATATCGAAATCTGATAAGCATTTATTCTAATTGACGGGACTTTGATTTTACTGCCTATATAGTAGTGTTAGCATCATATCTGATCGCAACAATTGATATGGTCAGAAATTATATCCATTGAGTTTTTAAAACATGTGAGGATGTAGATCATGATAGTGTCAGTCCTCAATGTAAATTTCTGCTTTCTGTTTGCGTTCTTGATGTACGGAATGTGGCCAATGCCAAGGTAAACGAGGAGCTTGAAATGGTTATCATGGATACAAAGGTAATTTGCCCCAGTTTGATGTGTATTGTTGTTAAAATTCTGTGTAATTTGGTGTTGAAGTGAGAAAACGATGTTTTTGTCAAAATTTGGGTTAAAGAAAAACTGTGATGAAGCCAAAACAGAGAAACTAAATGACAACAAAGTGATAGGAGGCTATAGTTCAATAAACTAATACATCTATCTAATTCTCCATCAGAAATATGAACCCCCTTAGAAATAGAACATAAATAGAGAACTTGAAAATCTATAAATGACTTTTGAAAATGAGGTGCATAGTCTAAGTTATCCAACACACCACTTAGTTTGACCAAACTTGGCAATCATAACTTCATAATGACATGCTTATATATATATATAAATATAAGTGGTTTCAAATCACAGTATTAGGAAAAAGAATTTAGGACCAAAATTGTGTCAGTAGCTTCTTTCTTGGAAGTACATTGTGCTTAGATAAGGTTTCGATAGTTTTCTTTCATAAAGTGGGACAATTAGACAAAACAAGTATGTACTGATCTAATTCTATGAGCACAAGAGGGTTCTTATTGGCCATCAAAGCTAATGATAAAGTTATATTTGAAGCACAAATCAATGTTTTGAATTAATTGTTGTGTTTTGGACTCTACAATGTATAGATTGGTTGATATGTCTAATTTGGAGTTATTTTTTGAGTATTGATGTTGTATCTGCAACCTTTGAGGGAAAATCAGCCGTGAATAGGAAAAGGATGGTGTACAAAGCCATATGGGAGGAGCTTCAAAGTGTAGTTCATGTGGTTGACCAGATGATAACCAAAATTCCTGCTGAAGCAGCCTAAAAGGTCGTGAGAACTAAGTGAATCCTATGTGTTGTGCTATTTTAAAAGGTTCATTTGTGCATAGTAGCAGTTTCAGCGGATGGGTGCATGGCTTATGAGGACTAAAGTATGGAGCTAGCACTCACATAACAGTACAATTTTGCACACTTTATGTTTCAAGCTTAATGTGAAATATTGACATTTTTTTAGGTAAGTGCTTTCTCTGCTTTCTATTCAATATATATTTGAAGTGGATTTTAATATTGATGTTGTTGTCTATCATCTTTTTTTGTGTGGCTGAAAATAATTATTGATTTCATTCTTTTTTCCTCATATTCAAAATCATTTGAACCTTCTTATCACTTGCTTTCAATTTCGATATGTATTTTGAGGTTATTATTTCAATGAGAATGGTATACTTGATTAATACTTCATCAGGTGTTGATTAGTATAGTGTTTTGGGACTAATTGTAATGACATGATATGAAATATGGATTACAGAGAAAGTGAAAATTTGATTTGAAACTACCATGTTTTTCACAATGTATGTCTAAGTAGGGATTATGTTATATTCTACCATTCTATGCTACCTATTATTTTACTCTTTCCTTTTGTAGCAATTCTTTGATTTTATTGAATCTTTGTTTATTTCAACTTTGAAAATTTTAGTACATTTTAAGCCTCACGGAAGCATTGACATAAAGTTGCTCATGTACTCCTTAGAAAAGGCTGATGTATGATGTATCTTTCTGTCTCTTTTGATAATTTGAATTTTTTTTTTATCTCTTTTACCACATGTTTTGTAATTATGTACACAAATTGGGGTTAAATTGAGCATAAAAGTTACTGATGTATGATGTATCTTTCTTTCTTACTCATTTTTAAAAAATATTCAGAGGCTAATTGTGGTTCATTTGTTTTCGTGTTTATATATCAACACATGCTTGGTCCATTTTTTTTCATTGCTTTTAGGAGGGAGAGCAAACATTGATCCACTAGATAGTCCACTAGATAGGTGTTCACATCTTATACTGTTGTGTTATGAAAAATATACTAAAGGCGCTGTTGCTTATTAATTTTGATGCAACTTGGAGTGCTATAGTGATGGTGGTTATTTATTAATCTTTGGTGGTAAGGATTTTTCGTGTTGCTAACCCTGTTGATTCCTGTTGTAATTTTTCTGCATAAAGTGTGTTTTGCAACAGTCATGTGATGCAACTCCATTGTTTTTTTTTTGTGTTAGTTCAGAACTATGTGTACATGAATTTCGAATTGACGTGGCTGAGAAAAAGTAAGTGTCGACGATTGAATGGAGTTGTATCTTGCGGTTGTACTGCTTAAGCATTGTCAAAAAGAAAGGCAAGAACCTTGGAGTTCATGCCTACAAAAAATTATTTAGCTATGGCAAGCTACTATTTATTTCATCACTAGGTTAGATGCTTGAGATCCTAAAGAGATTGATAGTGTGATTTTGTATGTGATTTTAGTGTACTGATGCTTTTATTTTAGTATAAGAAAGCTCATACCAAAATAGATTTTTAGCCTCTCTTGAGTTATATAGTATGGCAAGAGTGTATGTGTCATGTATTTTAAAGTGATTTTAATGTACGTGAGTATACAAATGTAGCTCCATTGGAGTTGTTTCTATGTTTGATTAACCATTTTTTAAGCTGCGATTCTCCTTGCTCAGACTTCAATGGTCAATAGGCCGGATGATGTTCGTACGTCTAAATTTTTGAACACAATTAATTTTTTTGGTCTTCCAAATCACAAATTAAAATTGAAAGTTGGAGTTCATATAATGTTAATGTGATATTTGTGTTATACCCTGATTTTGGACCTAAAAATACTAGTCAATTTTTCTTTTCTTGCATTATAAGTCATTTGAACTGTCTTTGACCAATTGCATCTTTCTCTGCATTTTATTTCAATGTTATTTGCAAAATTTACATGCAAGGGTATTTTAGTCATTTCCTATGTCAATTTTCTCTCAGTCTTTCAAAACTTTGTTTGAGCCCTTTCAAATAGGTTGAATAAGTCTGTGTTTCATTCTATGTCAAAATCCAGTTCAAAATTTGCATTCGAAGTCATTATTGAGTCAGTTTTGCCCCTAGGGGCATTTTGGTCATTTCAAGTGTCAAGTCACTGTTTAAATCCTAAAAATTGTCTCTGAGTCTGTTAATTTTGCCTGTATGAGTCTTTGATTCAATTTCTGTTAAAAACCCATTTTTAAATTTGCATCTGAGTCATTTTCAGTCGTTTTAGCCCTAGGGGCATTTTGGTCATTTCACACGAAATTTCGGCAGAGAGGTACTTTAAAGTACCTCATTTAGGCCATTGGTTCGTTTTAGTCCGTTTTGTCAAATTTTAACCGTTTCACTTTACGTTATTTTCCAATTACCAATTTTAATTCACTTTTATTTTTATTTTTAGTCCTAAAATTCCTAAAAAATTGTATTTTAGTCCTTTTTGTCCAAGTCATCAGGTCGGTACACGTGTCAGTTTCTCATTTGTCCATTTGTCCAAAAGTTTGTTAAGTCCAGTGCCATGTGTCAGATTTTTATTAGTCCAGTCAGTTACAGTCCTAGTCCACGTGGCAGTGTCCTATTGGTCCAGATATTCTAGTCATCAGCTATAAAAGCCAATTCACCAGTCAAAGTCAGCACCACCATTCATTCAGTGCCACATCACAGCAAAAATCAGAAAACACTTTCACAGTTTCTCTCTCCACAAGAGAAAGATCTAACCGTTTTTTCCAGAAGAATATTGAACAATCTTCAAAGTTTGTTCATCTTCTTCATCAAGAACCACAATATCTCCAGAAATTCGTCCAGTTTCACCAACTGTTTCACAATTCATCACCTCAAAATCGAAACTCATCAAAAAACGAGTTTCTCAAACCCTAACAATCAAAATCCGAATCCAACAATCGCAACAAAGCTTCGAATCTGAACAGCATTGGTCCAAGATTCGACATAACAAACTCGCCAGCAAGAGCAAGTGTAGCGCAAGGCGAATCCAGAACGAGTGGGAGGAGCACAACGATTCAAGCACGAATTTGTATCTCACCGGAACAGAATCAAAGCCAGTTGCAGCGCATATACCTTTGAAACAAGTCAGATTCAAAACGAGGAGAAGAGGTACCAATCGGCTTCTATTTTGTGTGAGTTTCTTTTCGAATCTTTGATGCTAGATCTATGCTTTGTGTGTTAGTTTTTGCAAAAAATAGCTTCGGATCCGAACTCAGCATGGAAAGGGATTTCTAAAACTCTAAAAAAAATTCGAAAAAAAAAACAAAAAAAAATGATGCCGGCGGCGGCGCCGCCACCCTAAGGTGGCCGGCCACCGCGCCGGCGAAGCCATGCTGATCGGAGAAGAAGATGAAATTTGCAGAGCTTCTCTCTCTAACTCATGTTAGAGAGAGAAACGAAAATGTGTTGTGTTGTTTTTCTCATGGATTTGGCTTATATACTCCCTGTATGATTCCACGCGTGCTAGCCTATGGGCCTTGCTATAGTCCTGCTTGCTTCTCAACCTTTTGATCTATTGTCTGCTACGTGTATGGCGTGGATTGATCCTTGTTGTGTGCCTGATATGCTTTGTAGTGAACCACGCGTCCTTAACCCTTGGATCTAGGGTTTGAGAGGAGCTGGATCAATCTGACGGCTGTAAAGCAGTTGGATTATCCAGATCCATCAAAGACCCTGGGCCTGGGTCCTCTTTACTGTTTTTTTTTCGCTTTTGGCCTATTTTCTGCTAGTTGCACCACTGGACTTTGCTTCCTGCACCTCTTGTGCATCAAAACTTTTTACAAAAATTCCAAAATATATTTTCATGACTTCTTGATGATTTCTTGATGTTTTCTAACCTTGTTGCATAATAAAACCTGATAAAAAAAAATACGTGTAGTTTTTTTTCCATTCTTGATTAAAACTAGCAATCTTCTTGTAATTTTTTAGCTTAAAAAACCTTTAAAAAATTCAAAAAAATTCATATAGATTTCTTGATATTTTTGTAGTATTTTGTGATAATTTTCACATGTTAAAATTGGTTAAAAAATGAGGTGTTAATTTTCTTGCTAGTTTTGTCATATTTTGTGCTAAAAATGAGTGGAACTTTGCTTGATTTCAATCCAAATTGCTTGATGAACTTTGGTGACCTATACCATTTGATCTCATAGAGTTTTAACTACTGTTTGTGCTTGATTTTACTGCATGTATGGGAATCTTGATAGGTTACTTAGTTTACAAGTTAGTTGTGTAAATAAATAATGTAAATATGCTTAAATTTGTTTTAAAATGCCAAGTAAATCATGTTGCCTTAATTCCCATTCCAAGACTTGTTTCTAAACCTTTAAAATGCAATTGGAATGTGAGAATTATAGGTCACTTGGTTCTTGCATTTTATGAACAAATTTTAGCCATGTTTGCACTTATTTTCTATCTTTTATATTCTAGTATTTCTCTTACTTCACTTCTTTGATATTGTCATGTCCTACTAACTCCTTTCATTTCATGTTTCATCATTTCATAAGCATCTCCATTTCATCCTATATTCATCTCTTTTTCTTTCTTGCAACTTAATTTGTACCAAAAGTTAGAATGTAAACACTTAGGAGTTCTTGTAATATTTTACTTTCATGCTTTTAATTTCTTGGCAAAGAGGCCATAGAATGTATCTAGGGTATGATGTAAAGGACAATGGACTCTAATGATGTACACCGACACAAGCACCGACACATGCACACACATCACTATATAGCTAGAATATGCATGTTTAGATGTATGTTTAGGATTGTATGTTTAGATGAATGCCTAGGACTTATACTTAGAAAAAACCCAATTTTTCAAACAAATGTGAACAACTTCACTCAAAGCTTTTCCAAATAAACCTTGGGATCCAATACCCCATTGTATTTTCTTTTCCATTTTCTTAATCAAATTTCAATGAAAATAATCAAACTTTGACCTCTTTTGCAATTCACTAATCCAACCTCACTATTTCCTAATCTCATGCCCTTGAGGCCTCTTTCTATTCTTCAAACTCCATTTTTCAAACTTAAAATCAACCAACAAAAACAAAAACATTTTTTGAGAGAGAACTACGGTGGATTTGATCCCTTAATCGGGTACGTAGGCAAGGAACAAAATTCCTTCAATTCAACTAAAATAAAAATCCAAAAACATTCTTCTCCCTCCAATTCTTCATTTAGTAACTCTTAGGCTTAATATTTTCTTTCAAAATAGCATTTAAAAATAAAGCGCGCGCGTAGAAATTAAAGACGGTTCCTATAGGTTACTATAGTCGTTATGGGTGCCTAACACCTTCCCGTAGCGAAAACAACTCCCGGACCTCGATTCTCAAGGGTTTTGCTTACTTTTTCCCTTCCCAAGAAAAAATAAGCTATCACCGGTTAGAAAGGTTCAAACGTAATCAATGTTTGACACCCGAAAACCAAGATAAAACAATTTGGACTTTACTGCTAGCCTATGTAATGGTACTCAGTTGATAATTACAAAGTTGGGTAGATATTTTTGAGGAAAAGGTGATATCAGGAGAATGTTTAAACATCAATTGTCAAAAAAAAAAAATCCTATTAGTTTAGTCTCCGTACAATTTTGAAGTTGCATAAGTAGTTGATAAATTGCATTTTAGTATCTTTTTCAATTGTTCCCTTTTTTTATGTGTATTATTATTTTTTAAGATTGTATTTGGATTAATCAGATTTTTTTTTGGGTACAGATTAATCAGATTATTTTCTTTTTGAGCAAAGATTAATCAGATTATTATTTATAATATAATTGAATGTTTTGTTTTCCATCAATATGACCCGTGCGGCAGCACGGGTGCAAGGTCTAGTCCTAGCAAACATGTAAACCCTATTTGCATAACCCTAATCCTAAAAAATTGGAGCCAAAATTTAAAATTTGAATCCCATCCAAATGCAATAAATTAAGTCATATTTTCAAACTTCTCATTTACCTCACGGGCCCACTAATGATATTACTAAGCACAAGACATTTTGGTAGCCGGAGCACATTAACCTTTGTTCATTTTCAATGTTTGGAAGTAAACTTTCTCATTTTTCTACAAATCTTGCATATTCTAATTCTAACATTCTTCTTTGATGCTCTTCTCTCACATCTTCTAACATTCTTCTTCTTCTTTGTCCTCCATAATAAAATTGATATTTTGATTTTTTTTTTTTTGTGAAATTGAATCCAACCAGTCTCCATAAGTTTCCTCTTCAATATCGTCACTTCTTAGAATATTTGGTGAGATGTTCCGCCGCCGTTTCAGAGAGTGAATAAAGTGTTGTCGGAGGTTGGTTGACGTCGATGAGTGTACGGTGAGGTTCAAGTGCTTGAATCTCTTCACCCATTCACTTCTTTTTCTTCTACCTGTTTCTCATTTTCGTTTGCCATTTACATTCATGACTTCATTTTCCAGCCTCTCTTGATCTCAAATCTCAATGACCTTTTTTTCCTTCTTTGCATGCTAGATCAAATACCTGCAGAAACTTTTCAAACACTGACTAAGATGTGTATTTTTTTCCTTTCAAGCTGTAGAATCATTTATCACAAATTTATCGTAGTTATGAGTAGATAATTATGTTTCTGCCTTGATTTAGATTTAGTGCTCATGTGGTTTGTGAAAATATTGCTATCATCTTGGTTTGTTAGGTTGTTGAGCCACAAGTTAGCAAACTATGCATGAAGGTTCAAGAATTCATTTTTATGGAAAAGTGGTTGTAGCTGGTAACGTTGATGATTACTTATGCTGAATTGAAATTTCTCAAAGGTTTCTGAAAAAGGTAAAATTCTTTTGAATTGAAACCAAAGGTTTTACTTTGCCTTGAATTGATTTATTTTTTAAGGGATCTATCTTTAATCCACTTTTCATGGATTGTTCTATGTTTTTTTTTACCCTTTATGTAATTTCATTTTGATTTCGGATTTGGCACGTTTAGTGTAACTGAAAGATGGTGTAGCTTTCTCTTCACGGTCCATGACATTTCGACCAAACTTCTCCTCACCATACGCAAGGTCTTTCTTTTGTACATATTTGACAAATTTTTAAACCATAAGCACTTTAATTGGACCAAAATATATCATACTCTAACCACAAGTACTTTTTGTGGAACGAAATTTCATACTCCAACTATACCCTTTGAAATTATAATGTATCATATTTTTGGAACCAAATTTTAAGGTATGTTATATTTTTAATAAACTTAAGGAACCAATTTTGTGAAAAGGCCTCTTAGCATGTGTTTGATTTTAAAGTGATAAGAGTTTATTTTGTACAATTAATTTTCTACAAAATTGAGATGGAAATATAATAAATCTTTTGAAAATTTGTGGAATGTAATTGGGGGCATCCCCAAGTGATGAGTGGTGGTCAGAAGTTAACTATAAAATGATGCCTTATGAAGTGTTTGACAGTTTGCTAGAGATTTCAATGATCCTTATATGTTGTAATCCCTTATTGATGACTTTTCTGTTTTAGATCGTGCCTTAGTTGGCTTGGTAATTGATTAACGATTTCAGGTTTTCATATTAGTTCCCACTCTTAAAGTGTACTCTAAAGTTTCAAAAGCAACGGTACATCAAAAATGAGATTTTAGAAGCTTGCAAGGTTGGACTATGACAGCCCCATGAGACGTCATGTTTTGTCGATGTGGTATGTTTTACTTACAACAAATCCACTTTCTGTACAATTTGTGTGGTTAACTTATAACATGAGTGTTGGTTTGACTGTGGCAGCTCCATGAGACGTCATATTGTATTGTTGTGAGAGTTAAATGATAAATAATATGATTCCTCTTAGTCCATTAATTTGATCCCTACTTATCTTGCAAATAGTAGATAGTAATAGCATTGGAATAACTTTGTTTTTTCAAATTGTTAAAATATTTTATGCATTCTTATGTCTTATGCCTTATTGGACTTTATTTGCTATTTTTAGGCTCTAAAGCAGCTAAGTCATGTGGAACAAAGGAACCAACAATACAATGAAACATTTCAAAATATTCCTCAGTTAATATTATGGTTATTTTGGCATAGGCCAATTGCACAATTTCCCCATCTTGAGCTCTTCTATTATATCTGAGGTAAAAAAAAAGGATCATAAAGATCTCACCAGCACACTGCTAACTTCTAAAGGCAACATGTTCAGGTACCACAACAATATTTTTGAGTATTTTCATTTTTTTTATGACTACATTATTTGTATGCAATTTAATATGTCTCCCTTGACTATCCCATGTGTAAAAGTAGGTCACATTTAAAAAAGGTTCACTACAAAAACTAGAGTTAAAGCCTACAATTTTTTGTATGCAATTTAATTTATATGTTTCTCTTGAGGCCTTGACTGATCTAAATTAACTTTGGTCCTCATGCCAGTTTGTGAGCTAAGAGTTGTTTTTTGCTACATAATTAGTGTTAATTTTTATGTTTCCCTTGACTACAATTTTTTTACTGCCAAACTGCATACTTTGTTGGTGTGAGAATTATTCAAGTCTGGGAGCTCAATTGAGTTATTTGTTAATGCATAATTATGCATACTTTTGTCTCTTGGATGGTAGTAATGAAGCACTTGGTCTTGGTATATATCAAGGCAAAGTGCTTTGGGCGAGTACGTAATTTCAAATTGATGAAATTGATATTAATCTTTGGTATATGAGCATCTCATGGTTAGTGAAATTAAAAATTGAGTTCTTTTACTGTCATTGTTGGGTAATAGTTTCGCAAGAGTTTTGGAGCTTTAGTATAAGTTATTTGTTAACCTTTTTTTGTGTAGTTATTATGATAATATGTTATTTCTTAAATCTATTTGTGGTTGTACTATTTTGACCTTTCTACCATGACTTTGTGCAAAGGAATGTGGGATGGAAGTCCACAATTATATGGTGCTGCAAGATCCTCGTGTAAATGAATTTAAGGTTTTATTTGAAAAGATAAAACAGACTCATTGTCGTGAGACCAAGGACAATTTTGAATGCAAAAAACTCACATGCAACAATTATTATAGTAGTTTCATGCTTTGGAATGTAAAGATCTTGGTGCTCTGTTGGTGTTTGGAATGTCTTAATCTATGCTTATGTAAATGTTAGTTGTAATTTATTTTGACTTCCTTAGTTTATTACAGAGTTGGATATGGAACAATATAATAGTAGCAATATCTCATTTTGTATTTGCATACACCAAATTTAGTGACATTCTCTCAGTGTAATTGTCCTCTGCATATGGTTCCTTTTGGGAAAATCACTAAATCCTCTTATTCAAGCATCCTCTCCTTTCTAACTATACACTAAAAACTAACATTTTCTATAAAAAAAATATAAAAAAAATCATTCATATAAATTTTTGTAACTTCCCTAAAAAAATATGTTATGACAATTTTAATTTCAATAATAATTTTTTTTTTTTTTTGTTTTTCAATAGACACGTGCATCACATTTTAATTTCAATGGTAAACAACTATTTATTTTAATTTTCATCTGATTTATTTATTTCAAACTCAGTTGATCCTCTTGTATCTATTATTGAGAGCACTTATCCAAAACTTTAAGAGAATATACATGATATAACTTATTTTTAAAATAGAGATGTCTTAGCTACTATAAAATTATAAATGAAATTGTCGACTAAATCAACAATTATATTTGATTAAGTACTAGGTGAAGAGAAAAAAGTATTTGAGTTGGTATATGTCATATTCATGCAATATGGTGGGAATGTAGTGAATGATGTTCACACTCCTAAATTTTTCAATACAATTACTATTTTGGGTCTTTCAAATCTCAAACTGAAATTAAAAGTTGAAAGATTGTGTTATAGAGGGGGATTCTCAAAGCTCGCACGGGAATCGAGTACTTCTTAAGCGAGAAGTCAGGAGTGTTAGTTATGCTATTAAGGAATATAAATCACAAATTACAAGTATGCAATGGAACAAGACTAATAATAACAAGGATGAGAAATATGTGCTTGAGAGAAAGCTGATATCCGAATATAATATCAGCGACAATGTTTTTATACCCAGGTTATCTCTGACACCATTTGACGTAAGAATTCCTTTCAAGTTTCAACAGATACAATTTTTTTTTGTTGTTTCATTTGCAATGACTATTAATACGAGTCGTGAACAATTATTGAAATATGTGTGAATATATCTGTCATCGTTTGTGTTTTCATATTGTCAATTATATGTTGCAATTTCAAAAGTTACTTCAAGAGAAAGGTTGAAGATATTGATAATCGACAAAGATGATGTAAATTATAATATGACTTATTCTGGTATATTATAGTGGACATGACCCGTGAGGAGCACGGGTCGATGGTCTAGTACTTAGAATCATATTACATGAAAACCACAATATATCAACCAACACTATAAAACGTCATTTATAAAATAAAACAACACTCATTCCTTTGACTCGCTCGAGCGTTGCTTCTTGCTTCTTCTCTTTATACAACACCCACCTATACATACAAAGCAAAATATTACTAATATATTCTGCACATAGTTCCACTATATGTTCTTTTATACATTTTCATGATACAATCAAAAAGCACAACACAAAAGTACAATTTCAATCTCGCTTTTCTCCTGTTTTTAGATTCAGCTAAAATACAGGCTGGCTCAAATAAATTCTGCCATCCAAGGCACCACCTAGATAATAATAATAAAAAATTAGTTTTTAATCGTTAATGGAATTAGCATTGTTATCTTATTAGAGAAAACAAAATTTAAGCTCAATAAAAACCACCTAGATAATAAGAAAAATGAGTTAATTGACATGCCTCTTGCATTCTAACAATGCTCTTCGAAGTGAAGGTATGACACAAAAATTAGGATTTGAGTTCTATAAAATTAGGGTTAATAGTTATTTTCATAAATGAATATGTAATGAATAGTTGCAATAGTTATTCAATGTTTTCAAACTTTAAATTAAATGGTAGTCCCTGCCATTAAAATGCTCCGTTAATACTAACATATCAATCCTTCAATATACTTACTGTCATATTTTTTTTTTGAAAAAGCCAAATGACACTGTCATATAATTCCTTATAAGTGTATATTTACTATCATATTATTCCTTATAAATGTATATTTACTGTCATATCATTCCTTATAACTGTATATTTACTGTCATATCAATCCCAATAAGAATATAATTATAATCATCATTCATGGACTATTTTAACGTCATAGACTATTTTGACCGACCGAGTGCACAATCAAGGATTATTTTGGCATTTCTATACTTTGAGACACTACTATATCTATTTGTTACACATTCAGTGATGAAAATGTGTATTTTAATACATTGAGAATATATAAATACAATAGTGTGATATAAAAAATGTTACCACCTAAATACATTGAGACACTATGTTTGCATAAGAATATTAGATTTGAAGCTTAACAATCGATATGTAAATGGACCAAAAGGACAAAATTGAAATGAAAAAAAAGATAAAGGACTAAACTGTTACCTAGAATTAAGTTAAGGGACTAAAACTGTAATTTTGCCTATATTTTTTATTTTATTTGACAAAAGTTTTAATTTTTTTTGAATGTTTTTAAAAGTAACATTCGCAATCTGAAATGGAATGAATTCTGATTGTTGCTTATATAAAGTATATTTTGAATTATATAATCTAAAAACCCCAAAAAAAAATTTGATTCATATAATCCGAACAAATAATATTTTCGTAAAAAAATAATGGCGCACGCGAGAAACACTGTCAAAAAGAATAAAAGCCTTGTTATTATCAAGTAGCTCTGTGAAGACATAAATATTTAAGACTAGGGCCAACCCAAGGCCAAGAAGCCTAAGGAGTGCTTTTAGCTCTCAAATTTTTTAATTTGGTTATAAATATATAATATGATTGACTCTTTTTATGAAATTTTTGTTTTGATCAAAAGTATGAGTATAGATGTTTGTGTATTTCAAATTCTAAGAAACCCGACAATATTTATTTTTTTCAATGACACCAACAATATATCTAATATATATTAGAAAAAGTAATATAGAAAATATAATATAGATTATTATATTTTTTTAGGCTAAACTGCACTTTTCGTCCCCTAAGTTTCAAAATGTTGCGATTTTGGCCCCCTATTAAAAAAATGGCAAATTTGACCCCTTTCGACCAAAAATTGCTGAGAAGACGCCACATGTCCCAAAAAAGTGTCATAATCGCAAATTTTTGTAACGAAAAGGGGTCAAAAAGCATATTTCCCTTATGTTAGGGGGTCAAAAGAGCATATTTCCTAAACATGGGGGTCACTTTTGCCATTTTTTTTAATAGGGGGTCAAAATCGCAACATTTTAAAACTTAGGGGGCGAAAAGTGTAGTTTAGCCATTTTTTAATAACATTGACAATATAACATTATCATATTTTTTTTTGTTTAAGAGCAAAAATAATTTGAAAATAGTCATGAAAATCAAAACACTACATTAATGTTAGATATTTTAAAAAATTTATCATATCAACTTATGATAATATGCCTAGGAATAATTGATCCCCATGAATAATAGATGTTGGGAAAAATAATTCTTGTGTTTGGTAGAAAGGAACATAAATAATATGCCTAAGAATAATTAAAACCTAGGAATCAACTTAACTCACATTTTAATCACTAGACATTTGACCTGTGCTAACAAACAAGTCTTAAAGACTCGAATAATCTTTATCAGTTGATATTTAATTTGTTATTAGCATATTAAACTATAATATATATGACATTTAATATTAAGTTTGCAATAAGACAATGACTTATAAGTATCTCTCAATCACAATAAATTTATCGCAACTTTCAATATTATAATGAAAATCATATACAATTTTAGTAATTAATTAAATAACATGATAAAATACTTCTTTTGTAAACTACACTATACTCCTGGCCAGTTACAATTTCTTCAAGTCTTTTCTTGAAGTATGCTACAGCTATATCTTCACCATTCTGGCAAGTTACCGATATCTTCAAATCTTTTTTTGAAGTAACTCTCAACATATCAACCTATAGTTCCTAATTAGGGGCGGTTTTATCTTCCAGAAAGTCTGATCACATGTCTGGGCTCAACTCATACTTTCTTTGTATCACTACAAGAAACTTGACCTGTAGTGACAACCAAAATCCGTCACTATAGGGTTAATTTCCGTAGCTAAATATCCCGAGGACATTGGCCGTGCATTTTTCTCAACGACCGGCATCAGAAATGTTCCCGTATGACATTGTCAAATGACTGTAATTGCATGTTTTCCACCTTTACCTACAGACAAAACTGTAGGTAATTTTAAGGATACCATTTTAAAACATTAAGGACTTCTACCTACAGTTGCGGTTGTCACTAAAACTCATCAGAGTTTTATTTTTATTTTTCTATTTTCTATTCTACTATAAATTCTAAAAATGAATAATTTATAAAATTATCAACAAAAGTTGGAAGTCCACCAGTTGTCAACCCCTGCCAATAAGCTAGTAAAATAATCTTATAAGCTCGTGAGAAAGAATTGTTACCAACAAGATCAACAATGTGTGGTTCAATGACTTGATGATATGTTACACCGAGCGGGAGATATTCAAGTCACTTGATGATGTTGATATTATTCGAACATTAACCGCGAAGAGGTCTCGAAAACTAAGTAGCAGAACTGTATTTATTTATAGAGCAATTCGAGAAAACTTTATGCATATATTTCAAGCATTTGTGCAAAAAACATATGGAAAAATTTTAAAAAGACGGATCGAAATTAAATACTACACCGAAAAAAACAAAAAACAGCACTACAATTATTGTTGTGAGTTGGACATGGTAAAATTCTCATTATGGTTCCCTGGGAAGTTGTTCCAGGGAACAATTTTTGCATCCTGAAAACAAATATTATGGTTTCTAGGTATACAAATTGTAACTGTCTTGTATTGTGTGCTGCTAGCTAGGTAACCAACTCTTACGGTTTCTAGGCAGCAAAACTATCTTATAATCTATGATGTATGCATAGAGCAGTGACTAATACATTTAATTAAACATATTTTCTTTTTTCTCCCTTTATTTCCTTTTTAATTTCTGGAGCTCTCTCTTGCTCGAAAAGAGATTATTGTTAACCTTATCATTTTCGTAATGAGGATAAAAAAAGATTATAAGAGAAAGATAATGCCATAATGAGTTACGGGAGTGGAGAAGGCGTAAACTGATGTTGAAACTCATTTTGTTGAAAAAAAAATCTGGTCAAAGAGCAGCAGATCCACCGGGTAAGCAGGGTTGTCTCTCAATAGGCTCTGACATCGTGTTCATAAGGGGAAAAAAAAAAAAAGAATACGAGAGACACATGCATAAAGCCGTGTGTCTAAAGACTTACGAATAAGCTAATAATATGGTATTCCTGAATTTGTAGTGACTAAAGAAGTGGATATGGACATATGGTACATCTAGCTCTCTTGGCTGAAACAGAACAAGTGTCTTTTGATCAAGCAAACAAGGAGCCAAAATGGAATACATGAATGGAAAAAAGAGTTAAATACTACAGATAATAATTGGAGTTGGTTTCTTAACATAAGACCTATATGATACTATTATTTAAGTGAAACAATATTTCCATATTCAATGAAAAGAAAATCGTTGCTCCATAGATTACATTTTACAAGAAGAAACTAGTATTTTGCTTCTTGCAAAATTTAAATTTAATTGCATAGTTTAAGAAATCAATTTAGAACTTTCCAGATTTTGAACTACAATTGTAAATGTTTTATGTTTATCCTGATGAATTAGCTAGGGGGAAATACATATCTTCCATTAGTAGTGTCACTGTTGTATGCCTTGTAATAATCAATGATATCTTTTGGCTCTTGTGATTTTAGAAACTATGCATTATGTGTGCAAGTAATACATATGAGTATAATTAAGAATTTAGAGTCTTGATTTTGTATCTTCATCTAATTATTTAATCCTACTGAAGAATTTTCCAAACTCTGAATTGATGTGTAGTGTTTTCTTAACCTATTCTAGAAATCTCATGCATTATTGCATAAAGTAATGGTAAATAGTAGGAATAAACGGAGAAAAAAAGAAGCAACATTGCTTCACTTGCCATGTTCACTTATCATTCTCCACTACAAATGTACCTTTAAGTGTTAAAGTTTTACTATTGTCACCCCCTGAAGGGCATACATCTAGAGAAATTCCAAACTAATACTTTTATATGACTTAGCATGATATAAAGTTGCATACATTGGTACCACTCATCTATGATAATATTCATTGTTGTTCCGGTGTTGATCTTTTTCTAGTGTTGGTTTGAATGTTTCAGAACTCTAGTCCAGAATTAACTTTAAATGGAGGGAGCACTTTCTGAATTGGATGTGTGATGTTGGTGAATCTTCATTGATACATGAGCATTTCTCTCGGTCTTTGGTGTTTCTGCCATTATCAGGGATTATGGAATTTAGTATATTTTCTTTCTAGTTGCAGGCTAGTTCTATTATGTGCTATGACATTAGGTGTTTTGTTGCATGCTATTTGTTCCTTCTTGGCTTTAGTTTGTAACAACTATGTGCTATGTGTTGATGGCACTATGTTACCTTAATTTACTGATTAATAAATTTGTCCTTGCCTTTTCTAAAAAAGATGTTCGAACATCTTTGGTGTGTATGAAATATTTGAGAGATATTAAATATGATTTAAAAGTGTTTTCACAATGTATTGGACCGTTAATGAAGATTTTTAATCAATAAATTCAGCATTAAGAGCCCGAAATAGTGACCCACATTAGTCGCTAATGGCAAAGAAATTCAGTTCAAAATAATCACTAAATCAGTCACTAGAATCGGTTGCAAATTTGGTCACCTAAGAGCAGTTGCTAAATCAGACTCTAGATTCAATCTCTAAATTTGCCTCCAACAGCAGTCACAAAAGCAGTCGCTGAATTTTAGTTGCTATAACAGTCACAAAGGATTTGCGACTAATGGATTAGCAACTCGTTTTTTGGTTACTATTTTGGTCATGAAATTGTTTAGTGACCAATTTTGATGATATAGCGACCGAATATTCGGTCTCTAAAAGGCTGATTTCTTGTCAATTGAGGAAGCGGGGAAATCCACCACTCCAATAAGTCAATGTTAGTAACACAAAATTTAGCCAACCAATCAGCACATTCATTTTCTTTTTGCAAAGGTATCATTAAAGGAGACCACGAAGAAAGAGCATAAAGCTTCTTGGTGAGAGTAAGCAAAGTTGCATGAGGATGAAAGTCATTCTGTTTAATATCATTAATTAGATCCAAAGCTGACTGATACCTTTCCAAATAGCTATAAGTTCAGCCACTAAATTATAAGCTCTACCGCAAGTTCCAGAAAAACCTTGAATCCGAATTCTCAAATTGTTTCTCAAAAGACCGCCATAATATGCATTACCAAGATTGCCAAAAGAATAGCCATCCACATTAACTTTAATAATACCTTCGGAAGGGGGGTGCCAATGAACACGACGGGTCACACATTGCATACGAATAGGACCAAGAGCTTGGACCATGGATGAATGATATGAGAATATATTATTCACTGAAGTCAAAGTGTCTCTCTTCACATGTTGAAAAATCTCATTATTTCTATTCCGCCAAATCTCAAAACATGTTACTATGAACATAGTACCAATCTCAAAGCAAATTTGACAATCTTGTAAGTAAAATTTGTTAGGATAACTGTGATTAAAATACTTTCAGACATTGCACTAAGGCAATCACAAAGAGTATGCATGTCACTACTCTCAACAGCTGCACCACACATATGACAAGAAGTATTAGAAGTAAGATGGCGGAAACCTCTGAATGCATTAGTATGAAGACTACCATGCATCACCAACCAACAAAAATGTTTAGGAAGGTGTAATATGAGTCACGCGTAAGGTGTGAATTAATGAAGAGATAAGGTGGGGATATAAACAGATGATAGAGAGTAATGATGAGGAGTCCTATAACTGTGACAGAGAGTGATGACGATTAATATTATATATGTAAAGAAATTACTACGATGGGTAATGATGATATTATATTATAATAAATATGAAAATGATGAGGTTTATGTTGTTGTGATAATGATAGTGTTGATGGTTAATTTATGATGATGATGAGAGTGATGATATTTATCTATGATGATGATGAGAGTGGTAATGTTGTTTTGTGTGCTTGAATTAGAGTCGTGCATTTTAGGGGGAGACTTGCATTAATATGTGGGTTATGTGATTAAGTGTATACGTGTAATACTTGTCGAATTTAATGCTTTACGTTCAGATAGAGTCCAGAGCATGCTGTCGTGAATTGATGACGAGAAAAGTTCAGTAATATACCTCTGGAAAATTATGCAGTGAAAGTCCAATAACATAAATTATGCAGGTGAAAGTCCAATAACATACCTCTGGAAAATTATGTAGGTGAAAGTCCAGTAACATAATTTTGGAAAAATGATGAGTAGGTGTGGTACCATATTCCTATAGGTCGTTAGGAGAGTCCATATGCATGTATATGTTGATGTTTATACTTGGTGTTTAAGTGTGGAGATGATGTGCTACTGTGATATGTGAAATGAAGAGATTATACATAATAAGTGTTGATAATGATGAGATAGTGGGGACTATATTCTTTTGATATTTATTTAGTGTGCATGCTTTTCTCTATTATTATGTTATAGCAGGATTTCTCAACCCTTATTTTGTTGAGTTGTTTTCCGTATGGTGGTTGTACTTTGAATACAGATACTCAGGTTGGCGATGAGTAGTTGTGGGACGTTTTAGAAGGTGAACATGAGGGGATGCCCTCTGTTTAGTCTGATATTTGGTAGTTGGATAAGCATGTAGTCGCTACGAGCTCTGATATTGTAACACTTGGGTTGCGATTGACGATTTAATTTTAATTACATTTTGAGTTGAATCTTGGAAACTTTATTAATTTCTATTTATGTTTGTTGAAAGGCAAGTATGAATTTATTAATGTGATCAGTGAATGATTTCCTTCTTCTACAATGGATTTTCTTTAAAGAAAATATTTTATAATTATTTTGTGATATAATGTCGAGTTTTGTAACATCCTTATTATTAAATAGATTCTTGTTATTTAATATTTATCGTCGATGAATAGGGTTTTACAGGAACCATCATTGTCATTCTCCAATTCAACATCATTGGGACCTACCCCTTCATCACCAGCTACATTATACTCTATGTTCTTAATAATTTCAGGTTGGGATACTTGGTGAACAAGATATATATGGGCCTTTCCATCAGTTTCTGCTATAAACTTAACCCTCCTAGTACTATTGTCGGCATTTAACAAATGGATTTTAGGTGCAAAGTAAGGGTCATAAAACCATATAGAGTCAATTTCAGTATACCCTAACACCTTTAGATTACCCAATGCTTCAAAGTAGGACCACAATCAGGGCCATACAACCAAGTAATCTCAAGCCTCTCATAACCAGTATGCAAAAAATCTTTAAAAATGCCTATATGATGCGCAATGACTTCAAAATGGTCCTCCATTACCACTCACCAATCCTAATAAACAAATATGCACGGAAATAAATACACATGGACCACTACTATTTAAATACTCACAAAAACAAACCCTAAACCCTAATACACATACAGAAAAGGTTAAAAGTTTGCATTTATTGAAACCCTAAACCAGACACCATTAAACAAACCCTAAACCATATACCAGAAACAACACACTTAAAACCAAAAATAGAAACCCTAAAAAGTTTATCAAAGAGCTGGTGATAAACGATGGAGATGATACCTGGATTCAAAGAGTGATGCAATTTCGTTTTCCTTTTCTTCCAACCAACGTGATTCCTCTTCTTCTTCTTTTTCTCGTTCTTCTCTTCTTCTTCTATTTTGCGTAACCCAGAGGAAATGGAGAGTGGTTTCTCTCTCTCTCTCTCTCTCTCTCTCTCTCTCTAATATTTATACCTTTTCTCTCTAAAACCTAGCCTTTGCCATGTCATCCATCAATAATTAGCCAAATCAGCCCTCAATTGCCACATGTGCCCTCACTTAAAGGACCAAAACAGGTAATTGAGAGGTAAATAAAGTACTTAAACGGTTTTTTTTTACTTAAGGACCAAAGTGATACCAAATAATAACTTAAGGGACCAAAAGAGAAATTAAGCTATATATATATATATATATATATATATATATATATATATATATAGCAAATATATACCTAAATTTATTTTGAATTTTCAAAAAAAAATGTTGTAAGAGTTTAAATTTGATCAGTGTTAACTCAAAAAAAAAAAGAGTTTAATCATGGTCGGTTGACAGTCCAAAACAACTTTTCACGCACAGCTAATCAAAACATTCAGAATTGTCACATAAATTAAAAACATTAATGGATGTGACAATTCTAAATGTTTTGATTGGTTTTGTGTGGAAAGATGTTTTGGATTGTCATCTCACCATTATTAAACTAAAAAATATATATGATTCTTGTCAAAAAGTTTTACACTTCAAATAAACGACACATTTGACTCAATATGTTTCCAAAAAAAAAAAATCAAAATGCTCAATTAATGACACAATTGACTCAATATTTTTTTCAAAAAAAAGAAGTCAAAATGCTCAATTAATGACAGATTTGACTCAATATTTTTTCCAAAAAAAAAGTCAAAATTCTCAATTAAAAAATGTTTATTATTCACAAGTTTTAAACTTTCATTAAATGCATATTTGACTCAAATTTTTTTCACAAAAAATAAATAAAAATAGTTCATTTACATTATTAATCTTTAAACCATAGCATGAGTCTATAAATATATTTCTCAAGATTGTACTTCTCATATGCAGTTTTTATGTTATTTGATGTTCTTATTTGATGTTATTTTCTCAAACATGTATATTTGATGTTCTTATACATGTATATTCGTAGGTAGATGTAACTAGCTATTAAGTTTTACATTCCCATTTTGATCGTCAAGACCTTCTTTTTCAACCCCGGATATATAAACATGTATCACAAAAATAGAAACGAGCTCAAAAATGCATGTGTCGCCAAGATTGATGCCATTATCACAAACAAAAGCCATCCACCCCACAAAAGGTGTGTGTTGCTTCCGCATGAGAACTCCGTCCTAGGTTCTCATGCGGGAGAAACACACACCATTTGTGGGGGATGCATGGCCTTTGTTCGTGATAATGGCATCAATCTTGGCGACACATGCATTTTTGAGCTCGTTTCTGATTTTGTGATGCATGTTTATATATCTGGGGTTGGAAAAGAACGTCTTGATGATCAAAATGCGAATGTGAAACTTAATAACTAGTTGCATCTACCAGCCAATATACATGTTTGTGAAAATTTAAGGAAGAATCACTTTAGTTAATATTATCTGAATCACTGGTCTCTGATCGTCTTGAGCAGGGATCTGGTTTCTAAATAAAATCTGCTGTTAAAAAAAATGATATTTTTGCTAATTTTATTTTCAATTTGTTGATATATGTTTGAGCTTGGAGTTACATGTTGTATTTTAATTTCTTTACTGTTTCGCAGTGCTTGGAGTTACATCTAGGCAATATCAAGTAGGATCCATGTAATCAATGAGCACGCCACGTCATCTAAGAGGTGGGGGACCAAAAATTTCTGTTGACTTTATAAATAGGGGATAAAAATTTAGTTTTAGAAATTGGGTAATCAAAAGTTAACAAATTAAAAAATAGTGGGATCGAAATTGTATTTAAGCTTTCTAAATATTATGTTGAAAGTATTGTTATTTTTAAAAAAAAAATTTGTAATTATCACATGTGAGTGAGTATAAGCTAATTGAGTATTATATTAGTACTTTTCAACCCTATTGATGTTGAAATATTTGGTATGCAGATAGTTAGTGTTGAATCTAAAATGCTAATCGCAAAAACATGTGAGGTTTCCCTTGAAGAGGTCCCACATCTTGCATGGTTGAACGCTAAGGAGAGAAAACAAGAGTACTATGAAGCCATTTGATGATGTCGCTAAAATGTACAGGTTGAATTGAAAGTTCTTTGCCTTTGAAAATCATATCATTTGTATACTTAGTTTAACAATCCTTCATGATATAATGAACTTCTCATAACAAGAAAAAAAGTCTACAAATCTATCGACAACCAACACAATTGGGCTTCAGAAAGTATTTCTTCAATGCATGAATACTTACAATAAGATGGACATTTTTGTCGATCGTTACATATATTTAAGAAGAATTTATAGCTCAATCTATACGATAACTACTCATTAATAATAGTTATTCATTAATGAATTTGTAAACTGTAGCCTTTGTATATTGATATTATTAATGAAAGAATAAGTGGATTTTTTCTTTTAAGAGAGAAGAATGTCCTCTTTTTTATATTGATATTAGATGTTGTAATGTTTACTGTCTGTTTTGCTGGCTGGTATGTGGGTGTCTTATCATGGGAAATCCCTCCTCTAGTTGAATTTGGCTCCGCAACCAGTGGCGGATCTTCTTGGGAGCCCATGGCTCCCCCCAAATATGATATTAATACTATGTGACACACAAATTATCGGAAGTTTTGTCTGTGTCATAGTGGAAATTGAAGTAATTTTGCATTATTAGGTCGTGAGTTTGAGCCCTTTTGTCTCCTTTTTCTCCTTTGCCTGTGTCTAAACAAGACTTGAACCGTTCATAAGGTGAAATCCAAGCACTATGAACCAACACACCACATATCAATTTGTGTCTATTTTGTTGCACAACTTATATATATATATATATATATATATATATATATATATATATATATATATATATGTAAGAAATATTTGGCTCCCCCAACATATTCTTTCAAGATCCGCCACTGTCCGCAATGGTTAAAAAATCGTTTGCATAAATTATCATTAATAATGGAAACATCAACAAATATTTTACAACCGTCTTATATGGAATTTAAACTTTTAAACTTTTTCCCTTGAAGTTGAAAATTTAAATTGGTATCACTAAGTTCACATCTAATTGACTAAATAAAGTAGTGTTAATCATGTCTACTTTTGAATGATTTTTTTAAAGACTTTTGAACGATTTTATAAAATGTGACCTTAAATAAAAGGTGTATAAGATTTTTTCTCACCTAGGGTTCCATCTCCATCAATATTTCCATCATGGATGACTTAGTTTCTGATTTTCAGACAACCCATGATCATCCCAGTTTTCAAACCTATTGTGAGAGTCTATTTTTTCAATCGTTTTATCCCCATCAATCTGATTGTTTTTGTTATCTTGTTGCTATGTTATGAATAATTAAGGACGTACATCCCTAACTTTTTCTCAATACAAAAGACCACCCAATCATAGATACAACCCAACTTTATCCAATGATAGGTTTTCCAGCTTGAATCAAGAACAATTATACAGTGTTTGGTTAGGATGTCTGATGTTGGGCAACTAACGGTCTAAGGACAAGCGCATGCAGTACTAAATAATCGTTGCTAAATGGAGTTTCTGTAACATCCCGCTTATTCATGTTACGAATTAATACCTGTTAACGATGAATTATGTGCGTTTAAGGATAAGGGCATTTTAGACATTTGAGCTTTAGGGGTGTATAAGGAGTTTAGGCTCCAAAGTCTTCATTATTCCCTCACTTTCTCTCACTAGGGTTACAACACAAATTTTTGCTCTCTCCTCTCTCTAGGAACTCGGTTCACTTCTCCTCTCTTTGCATGATCTTTACTTCAACTCTTCCAAGTTGGAACTCTTGTAAGAGAGGGTGATTAGTAGCAAGCTTTTCAAGTTGTTTTCCTTTTTGCTAGATGTAGAGTTTGTTAGGGTTTTGTTGTGTAGAAGCTTGCAGCCAACTTCAAATTCATAAAGGTGAGTTCTTAGCTAGTATTCCTACCATGGGTTGTGATTTGCTAGTTTAAATCTCTATTAATCATAGTTGAAATATGATATTTCTATAGTTTGGAAGGATGCTATTTTGTTTGATTAAAGATGTTTATATGCCTTGCCTTGCATTCTCTTGGTATATTATGTTTCTGGATGTCTAGAGTTTGCAAGAAAGTTTAAGATCTGAGGTTACACTTGCAATTTTGAATTTCTGTATCTGAACAGCAAGAAACTCGCTAATGGCGAAGTTTTCACGCCATTAGCGAAATTTTCCCAGCAGGTTCCAGAAGCCTACTCCATTAGCGAAAGTTGCAGGTGAGCTCCAAACCAATTTCACTGATAGCGAAAGTCTCTGGATATCCAGGGACATTTTGCTAGTAACAACATGCTCACCGAACTTCGACATTGCTAATCATTTGCGTACTTGGAACAACTTTGAAAGGCATGATTTCAACTTTAATCTTCTTTGTAAACAAGTGAAAAATCCTCATCTCTTGATGCAAGAATCTTGCAACCCTAGTCATCTCTTGTTTGAAAGGAAATGGGAAGGCATAGGAAACACATAATTTTAATCAACTATGTAAACCCTAAGAGAGTCTCTCCTTATATGTATACGTGATAGACATGAACTAGCAAGGGAATAAGTATAGAGCCTTGGCCTAGTATGCCGAGAAATAGAATGATACGCATGAATTTTAATTATATATGCTAAGACGTGATGCGATTAGATATCTTATTCACAAAGAATGTTTAAGCAACAAGTAGGTGTCGTGTCTCTTGTGATCCACACTAGGTTGGTCTCAAGGGGTTTCCATTAGGTGAAACGAGATTAGCCTTAAGGGGCACGCACGTCACTTAGGGAGTTCCGATGGTTATACCTAAGATAGGTTTCCTTCGGATAGTAAGGGATTGTGCTCGGGTTTACTCCACCCCAGGGCTCTCCGTAAAATGAACTCAGACAATCTTATTGTTAAACGCTAACTTCTAACTTAATTGTATACTTGGCATAGCGGTCTTAGTTTCCCCTTAACCGCCATGACATGTATAGTGATAGAAATACCTATAACAAGTTGAGAAGAACCTATGACGGGTCTAGTTTGCACGACCGTCTAGGAAAACATGACCACACACGTATAATCAACCGTCAGGTTGTATTGTAGTCACTTGTTATCCGTAGGTTTTCCCCAAGGTTACCTATAGCTTAGGACTAGATAGAGCTCACTGAGACATTATGTCTCATCCCTCTCCTTATTTGTTCAGGTTCACAGGTTTCTCGAGGCAAAGGTAAGGAGAAAGCTTTGGATTGATCGTGCTTCGGTGGAGCCAACTTATGTTTATCTAGTTGATGAATATGTTATATTATTTGAGGTGTTGTAATGAACCTTGTGAACGAGTTTCGTTCGACTACTTTGTGAAAATAATGTAACATAAGACTTAGGTTGGTTTTTGTATCTAAACTCTTGACTGAGGTCGTTTCAGTATTGTATAATTAATGTATTCAATATCAGTTTTAACGCACTTTTGAATATTCTAGACACTTTCAAATTGGGCGTTACAGTTTCAGGTGGGCACTCATGTTCTTTCAAGTCAGTGTCCACGATGCAGCTATGGTCATTCATGAAGGTATTTAGTACAAAAGACAAGGAGGATGCAAGTCATGATCTATGGACTTATTGGTATGTCAGATTGTCAAGATGAACAAGGAGGGATGCAACGATATTTTGGAAACAATTTAAAGGTCCAATTTGTGGCATTGAGGGATTCCTCCAAAGTTCTAAAGGTCGAAATTCAGCGTTTCAATGAAAAAATTACAAGGAGTGGACCCAGCGTTTCAATGAAAAAATTACAAGGAGTGGACCCAAACTGCAATATTGATACCAGATAACAAGGAAAAATATGGATTTCTCACTGTTTTTAAGTAAATGTTTACCGGGTTGATTTTAATGATAAAATTAGTATCATTTACTAAATAACGGTATAATAGTGGAAAAATACTAGTGCAAGAATAATAGTAAGTAGTGAAATTCAATTAATTGTAGTTAACGTAGTAGTTAAGTTGATGGACAATTATTTTAAAACAGAGAAAAATGATAAAACTCCTTTATTTTTTTTATTTTTTTTTAGATTCCCAAGCTAAGTGAAAGCTGCTGCCTGCTACCATATTCGAAGTCCGGCGATGTCACTCTTTTTGGTAGGCTTCCTTGATGGATGTCTATAATGTTTATGTATATTTTTTTTTGAGGGATATATTGTTTATGTATATGTTGAGTCAAAGTATCTGCAGTTATTTGGAGTCTAGGAATGTTTTATTTTGAGATATATAAATATGTAAATATGTCATTTTGAAACTATGGATGAGAATACATGTTGATAAACATGATTAAAATCTTGGAGAATATTCAAAATACAGAGGATACTTTGTCGAAATTTCAGTGGATATCATTTTAAGTGAAAGTCAATGTAAAAATTGTTTAAATTATAGTATGTCAAATGTCGTCAATAGACTTGTCGGAATAAGATGTTCTTGTTCGTGCGCCGGTCACGATTGTAAATTTTGGGTCGTGACAAACTTCCTCTTAACTGTCAATTGAGTTGTGCACTTATACTTATGATACACTAAATATTGCTATCAAAAAAAGATTTTTCAGGTACATACATTTAGAATATACACAATATATTTCCACCAAAAAAAAAAGAATATACACAATATATATATACAATTTATTTTGAATTTATTAAAAAAAAATGTTTTAAGAGTTTAAATTTGATTCGTGTTCACTCACCAAAAAAAAAAAAATTTAATCGTGGTGGGTTGACGATTCAAAACAACTTTGCCCACACAACTAATTAAAATATACAGAATTGTCACATAAATTATTTCAAACACAACTAATCAAAACATTTAGAATTGTCACATAAATTAAAAACATTATAGTTGATGCTGCAATTCTAAATAATTTGATTGATTTTGAGTGCAAAGATGTTTTGAACTGTCAATTCACCGTCATTAAACTAAAAAATATATATGATTCGTTTAAAAAGTTTTACGCTTTCAATAATAAAAGACATATTTGACTAAATATATTTTCCACAAAAAAGTCAAAATGCTCGATTAATGACGTTTTGACTCAATATTATTCCCACAAACAAAGTCAAAAGTCACAATTAAAAAATATTTATTATTCACAAAGTTTACAATTTCATTAAACGCATCTTTGACTCAAATTTTTCTACAAAAAATAAAAAAAACAATAGTTCAATTACATTATTAATCTTTAAACCATTGCATGAATCTATAAATATATTTCTCAGGATCTTATTTCTCATATGCAGTTTTCATGTTACATGTTCATTTTCTTTTGTTTGAGGGTTTATACGGCCTTCACATACGTTTCTTTTTCCCTTTTCATAGACCTCCATCAACAAAACTATTTCTTTATCGCCAAATTAAATCGACGAAATACCAAGTTAGTATATTGTGTGAGAAAGAGTACGCCCCAGGAAGAATAGTAGATCAATGAATGAGGATTACTTGACAGATGTGGATGAGGATCTTGAAGTTAAGAAGATTAAGGGGAAACGTGGTAGGAAGAAGATGGAGGCAATCAGTGTTGGTGTTTCTGATGAAATCACAGTTGCTCAAGAGGGCGAGATACCTGAATGCATTGAACAGCAACAGATGGTAACATCATATGATCTTTTTGCTAATTTTAATTTCATTTTGTAGATATATGTTTGAACTTGGTATTACATGTTGTATTTTAATTTCTTTACTGTTTCACAGTGTTGGAGAGGGAAGAAGGAGGAAGCAGGGCGACAGAGAAGAAGATTGAAAATCAATTTAGAGATTGTGTTAATTAATTTTATTATATTTTAATTAAAATGAGGTGGAAATGAGGTGTGAAATGATGAACCATGTAGGCAATATCACATAGAAGTTAAGAAATGAGGTATCAAAAGTTAACAAATTCAAAAATAGTAAGATCAAAATTGTATTTAAACCTTCTAAATATTATGTTAGAAGTATTGTAAATATTTTTATACATTGTTCTAATTGTCACATGTGAGTGGTTATATTAGTACTTTTAAACCCTATTGATGTTGAAATATTTGGTATGCATATAGTTAGTGTTGAATTGCAATTGCTAATCGCAAAAATATGTGAGGTTTTACTTAAAGAGACCCACATCTTGCATAATTGAATATTAATTAAGGAGAGAAACAAGAGTACTGTGAAGCCATCTGATGTCGCTAAAATCAAATGTCCAGGTTGAATTGAAAGTTCGTTCCTTTGAAAATCATATCATTTGTATACTTAGTTTAACAATCCTTCATGATATAATGAACTTCTCATAACAAAAAGAAAAGTCTACAAATCTATCGACAACCAACACAACTGGGCTTCGGAAAGTATTTCTTCAATGCATGAATACTTAGGATATAAGATGGACATTTTTGTCGATCGTTACATATATTTAAGAAGAATTTATAGCTCAATCTATACGATAACTACTCGTTAATGATAGTTATTTTAACAAATGAATTTGTAAATTGTAGCCTTTGTATATTGATATTATTAATGAAAGAATAAGTAGATTTTTCCTTTTAAGAGAGAAGAATGTCCTCTTTTTTATATTGATATTAGGTGTCACTAGTACAAAAAACCCTTTTTAAGTCGGTTAAAAAGGGCTTTTTAAGTCGGGAGCGTGCCCGACCTAATAGCTCCCGTCATAAGAAGTTTTTGCTTTGTAAGTCGGATATAGAAACCGTCTTAAGGCATCATTTTTTAAGTCGGTTGTAAAGGACTTTTTAAGTCGGGCGTGTGTCCGCCGTAATAACTCCCGTCATAAGAAGTTTATTCTTTGTAAGTCGAATTTAGCAACTGTCTTAAGGCATTAACTTCTTAACTCGCCTAGTTCTAACCGACTTATAAAGTTCAATTTTTTTTTTCCATGTAGCATACATGCAGAATATGCTCCCCACCTGCTCCCAAAACTAGTCTCACACTAAGATGGCTCCGCATTTGCTTCAATAAGTTCCAGAATCAAAACTAGCACAGCGTTCTTGAACATTTTTAACTTCATCCTTTTGAAATGGAGTTGAATCTCTAAATATCTGAATAAATAAATGATGACACAATATTAGTTTATCATATAAACATGTAAAAATAAAATTAATTAATTTATAATAGTTGTTAAAAAAATCTCACACGTACTTGCATCCATGAATCCACAACAGGATACAATGTTCAACATATGTAGCATGACAAAGTATCCACTCTCGTAACAAACCGATTGTCTTCGACTCTGAAATTGAATATGATCAAATATGACCCTTTAGTCGGTAAATACTATTCAAAAATGATAGATGAAGCAGTAGCATGTGTAAACAACTTACAGTGGGATAAAACCATACTACTTTATTATGCTTTCTCACCCGTTGTAGCTTATTATAATCTTCCAAAGCTCTACAATAATTAATACTTAATCGTTACTACTTATATGATTAAACATATCACAGTTCATGTACAATATATAAATTGAATACTTACGAATCAACAATGGCTGAAATTTTTTTATCTGCCGGCTTCTTTCCTAATGAACATAGAAATGTCACCTCACGCTTCTTGGGATTAATTATGAGCAACTGTCAATGATGACTACAAGGGCAATAAACAGTTAAATTATTTATAAAATTCAAATCTCTATATTACAAGTGATTGGGATATATATATATATATATATATATATATATATATATAGAGAGAGAGAGAGAGAGAGAGAGAGAGAGAGAGAGAGAGAGAGTTACTTGTTAAAGTAAGAAGCTCGGTACAAATCCTTTTTATTATGGTCCATTGTGTTTTGAATGTAGGTTTGAACACTAACATGGTCATTTTGACCGACAGTGTGATATGAATCAAGAAATCCGTACATGCCACTTTTGTCCAATTCAACACAACGACGGTGTAGATACCTAAGATAGTGAAACAAAATTACATTATAAATAAAATGAAGTAATTGAATGACCATTAAATTTACAAACAAAATATACTTAAGAGAGCCACACTTGCAAAATAGTCAAGTGTAATTCTTTTTTACCCAAACACAAGTCCATGACATCGTCCCTTGGTAGCTCAA
Source organism: Medicago sativa (assembly GCF_051527215.1). Taxonomy (NCBI): domain Eukaryota; kingdom Viridiplantae; phylum Streptophyta; class Magnoliopsida; order Fabales; family Fabaceae; genus Medicago; species Medicago sativa. Next base: position 26,127,676 of record NC_140756.1, on the reverse strand, counting down.
TATCAATCCCACTATGTTCAGCCTTAAACTTAAAAGCTTGTTCCATATACATTGTCTTCACTATCAATTTTTGACAAATAGGTTCCGACTTTTTTGGTGGAACATCAACTTTCATAGGTATTTCAACATCCTAAACCATTATAATAAAACATTACACAATATTTGGTGTCAAATCAAAGTTGAATTACATATGAAAGGTCTATGTTAATGTTCTAATCTAATTGAAGTGTCACTTTTGTTGAAGTAAATGCACCTGAAAAGTAGATAGCAACATCTACATCTATGAGCAAACCGTGGTAGTTCAGTGGCATCTATTAATTACTAGAAGAGGTTATGCATATGCGTGAGGGATTCAAATCAAACTCTGTACAGGCTAGCCTACTCAAATTTGCATAAGAGGATTCAAATTTGATACCTTGAGATGATCACATTTCAAGGTGTAAAGCATACACCAATGGTTCGACAAAATTGTTTAAAAATGATATTTAGAAAGAAATATACTTGAACATGTCTTTTTAAGAAACTAAGAATAAGGTTCTTGCTAAATTGTGCCTTGAAGACACGAGCTAAGAAGGTAAAATTATAATTAAAAAAATTAAATTTGTATTGAAAAATAAAATTTTGAACTTTCAAACTAAAAAATACACAACTTCCAAGATTTCATTTATGTGTTTAATTTCTTTATTTGTACTATAAGGACATCTCTATTATATACAAATGTCTTCCTAAAAATCAAAAGTACACATTGCATCTTCATATTCTAAAGACCATTAAAGTCTAATTCACCTCATCTAAAAATCGAAAGTACACATTGCATCTTCATATTCTAAAGACCGTTAAAGTCTAATTCACCTCATAAAAAAGTTTACACATGTGATTTATTTGACAAGACAATGTGTCTATGTAAACATGCATTAATATTTTTATTAATTACCTTATTTATAAGCGGAAAGCTGTAAAAGTCTTATAATGACAAAAGAATAATTGAATTTTTTTATCACTTATTAATCATGTTTCAAAGGCAACCATCAAATTATCATCATTGTTTGATTTCTCAACCAATCAAATGTAGTCATGTACTCTTTGCCTTAACTTTCTACCAATTAGAGTAACTAAATCATCATAGGTTTCAATCATACACGAATTTGTTAACAAGTTGTGTGTGTGTGTGTGTGTGTGTGTGTGTGTGTGTGTGTGTGTGTGTGTGTGTGTGTGTGTGTGTGTGTGTAGGTACAACAAATATAACTTACTAACAAGCAAAATCTTCAACTTTCATCTAGCATGTTGACGTGACATTTTTTCTTGGGCTTTAATTTTTCCTTTTTTTTTCGTTGCTCAAACATGAAACATATCATTGATGTCATTACAAGGACCATTGAATTGCTTCTAAAATGCAAGGACCAATGAGTACGAGTATATGATATAACATAACAAGTATGTGTAACATCGCAGTTTAAGTATTAAGAATTTAAAACCTTTTCAACTCAAATGGAGTTTTACTTTAAGATTTGAACTTAAAACATCATATAAATGACTTTGAATAACTTTATTTAGAAGAAAGATTTACAAAATATTTACATTTACATAAAAGACACCTTTTAAAATATAGCGGATAATGAGACCCTAAACTAGACTCTACTGTGATCCGGCCTCTGATGATACTTTGAAAATTACTTATACCTGATAAATAGAAATAAACATGGGTGAGAGTATGAGTGTATGTCATTGCAAGGACCTTTGAATTGCTTATAAAATTGATTTAATTCAAATTATTTTTGGTCAATTTGTTTTGATAAAAAAAAAAGGATCCTAAAAATATGTCAGATTATATAGTTGATTTAATTATAATGTTACGAACAGTATCATTTTTTTTCTACAAAAGATGCAAAATCATCTTAGCATTTAATGAAATATCAATTATCTAATTGAATGTATTTATTGATTTTCCTTGATTGTGTTTTTCCGATGATGTTAATTAGAGGTTCTTGGTACAAACTCGGATGAAGAAGAAAAAAATTAATTTTGTTTTGAGAAAGAAATAAAAATTAATCTAACAACTAATTATTAAATTTGCCATTAAAAAAGCCTTTGTTAAATAGGATATCTTTTTTCTTAATTAAATACATTAAATATATAACTTTTAACCTATGATGATCAATAAAATCTCATGTCATTCATTTTAAATAGTATTCTAGACATTTTTTAAATTAAAAATAGAAAATAATTGATATTTTAAGGATCGTTTCTAATAAGTATTCTTAAGATAAAAATTTATGGAGAAAAAACAAAAAAAAAAACTAGAAGACGTAAACCTAATCTGATAAAAAATTAGGGACATAAATTGAATCCAAGAAAAGAGCTAACATGAACTAAGTTGTATAAACACATTAGGTTAAAAACAACCACATTAATTGACACTACATCTTCGTCAAAATCCTTAAGACATTAGATATATGGATCATCTCATTTATATGTTTCTCTTCATCTACTGATGCATTCAATATGGAACTTTAACTCACATATGACACATTAACATCACTCTATTTAGTGTGATTTAATGGATGAAGCTTTATGTTCATTTCTTTCATGAGTAAAGAGAAAGTAAATTTGGAAATGAAAGATGATAAAAAAAAAATCTAAGCATGAGAAAAATGATAATGAATATCTCCACAATCAAAAGAATACATCATAGAGTTCATAGCTATGAGGAAGCCTACAATGAATTGGATCATTACATTTGTCTAAGAGAAACATCACAAATGAGATTGACACCACATTTTTATCTAAAATCTTTAGATACATGTATATGAGTCATTTCACTTCTATGTTATTCATCATCTACTCTTCCATCTAATGTAAAATTTTAACTCTCTCTCTCTCTCTCTCTCTCTCTCTCTCTCTCTCTCACACTCTCTGCAATGTGCGACTCTGTGTCCATAATTATGTGACATACTACATAGTCAAACAAGGTCACACGGAGGCACAACATGGTCAAAAAGGTGGATTGATGTAATTTAATGGATTGGGGTTTATGTTCCTATCTTTCATGAGAATAGAGATAGAAAAATTAGAAAAAGAAAGAAGATCATGAAAAATAAATTTCAGATTAAGAGATATGATAGTGGTAAAAAAAATAAGAATTGTGTGTTTTGTCCATAAGGTTATAACAAATAGAGTGATTTTATAGTAATTTTATCGGTTTATTGAAGGAGTTTGAGATATTTGGGTAATTAATTTACCAAAAAATTAAACTCAATTAAAAATACGCCACAACATTTAAAAATGTTCAATAAAGATGTATTTTGTCAACTCAACATAACACGTCAACGTTTTTCTATCGTGAAATCCCAACGAAGACCAAAACTGAAGGAAGTTGAAATAATAGAGATTGATATTATAAAATATTGCATGAAAGCGAACAACATCAAAAAACTTCAATTTAATATAAAAATTATACAAACAACGTTGAAAAAACTAACGAAATAATTCATCAAAATGTTTAGAGTTTCAAGGCCACCAACAATGAGTTAGATCATCACAAAGCACACAACTGAGATTGACACCACATCATCACCCAAAACTTTAAAATATTATGTATATTGGTCATCTCACTTATATGTTTTTCAAGATCTACTTGCATCTATTGTGGAACTTTAAGTCACAATTGACACTTTAACATATCTCCCATAAGTGTGAGACTCTTGCGTATGAGGTCTGGTGACATAGCCAAATAAGGTCAACCAGAGGCACAACATGGTAAAAAATGTAGGTTGATAGTGGTTTGATGGATGGAGGTTTATGATCATCTTTCATAAAAAAAGAGAAAGAAAATTAGAAAAAGAAAGAATATAAAAAAGAAATTTAAAGATAATAGAAATGATAAGGGAAAAAAGTAGTGTGTGTTTTGTCCATTGAAGTGTTAGGAATAGAGCGAGTTACTGATAATTTTATGGGACAGTTGAAGGAGTTGAAGATTTATCAGTAATTATTTCACCCAAAAAGAGAATCAATTAAAAAAATATCACATCATTTTTAAATGTCTGATAAATATGTAATTTGTTAATTTAACATAACACGTCTACATTTTTCTATTACTAGATCCCACCAAAAACCAAAAGTGAAGGTATTTAAAATAGTGGATATTGGATAATTTTTTTTCTTTCATGAAAGTGAACATCTAAAAACTTATATTTAATATAATAAAATTAAACTAATGAAATCCAAAAACTAAAAAAATAGTTCATCATAGTGTTTGGAGTTTTGAGTGAGCTTATAATGGATTGATTATCACATTTGACTAACAGAAACCCCAAAAATGAGATTGACACTACATCTTCACCAAAACCTGAAAGACATTATATATATTGGTCATCTCACATTCATGTTTCTCAATATATACTTTTGTTTCGAATGTAGAAGTTTAACTCACACATGACACATAAACATATCACTATTATGTGTGAGACAATCCGTATTTCTGATCTGGCGAGAGAGCCAAAAAAGATCAAAGGCATAACATGTTAAAAAATGTGGGTTGGTAGTGGTTTTATAGAGAAATATTTTTGTTCCTTTCTTTCATGAGAAAAAAGAAAGTATATTAGAAAAAGAAAGAAAACGAAAAAGGAATTTGAACATGAGAGAAATGAAAAGAGAAACAAGTAAGGATTGATTGTTTTTCTCTAAGAGTATAAAGTATATAACGAGTTACTGGTACTTTTATACATTATTGAAGGAGATAAGAATTAATGTTCAATTAATTTACCAAAATATTAGACTCATAAAAAAAATGCCACGACAATTTAAAATGTCTAATAAACATGTATGTATTTTTTATGTCAGCAAAACACATCTACATTTTACTATTGTCAGATCTTACCAAAGATCAAAAGTGAATGAATCAAATATAACAGAGGTTGAATAATTTTTTGACATTTGAAAACTAAAATTTAAGATAAAAAATTAAACAAAACGACATTCAAAAACTAACAAATAAAATTATCACAACGTTGGAACTTCTGTGAGAGTCTGAGTTGAGTTGTATGATCACATTAGGCTAGGGTGTTCGCGGTGCAGTTTGGTTCGGTTTTGAGGCTAAAAGTCATCTGAACCGCAAGATAAAAAAGCATGTGGTTTTGTTTGGTTCGGTTGACTTTTAAAGCACAATCCGAACCAAACCAAACCAAACAAATACGGTTTGAGTTGGATCGGTGCGGTTTTTTTGAGACAATACAATTTTTTGTTTACAACATTAAAATCGAGTTAAAAAGGTAACACACAACATATTTTCAGCAAGGTTCCGACAATGTTTTTAATTTCATTCCACATTAAATTTTCATTTTCACCAAACAACATAAACCAAATTAAAAATGTGGACAAAAATTAATTCTATTATGTAAAAAATGTAAAATACTTATATTTTATCATTCTCTAAAAGTTCAAGTAGAACATAAATACATTTTTGAAATAAAAAAGCAAAGAAGAAACTTAACAAGAGAAAAAATATGTCATTTATAAAAGTTTTCATTGAGTTTCTATGAGTATTGGTCTAGGTGACATAGATTTTAATTAGTGTTTTTATTATGTTGCAGTTTGGTTTGGTTTGGTTCGGTTGGTAAAATGAAAACCGCAAACCAAACCAAACCATGTGGTTGAGTAAAAAAGTGATCCGAATACATCCAAATCAAATGCAGTTTTTTGCAGTTTCGGTTTGGATTGGTTCTGTTTGTGGTTTTTGTATTGGATTGGTTCAGTTTTGAACACCCTTACATTAGGCTAAGAGCAATCACACGAGTGAGATTAACATCAAACCTTCATCCAAAGTCTCAAGGCATTACAACATGGACCATATTATTTATATGTTGTTCACATCTACTCTTGCATACAATATAAAATTTTAACTTACACTTAACACATTAACATCTCTCCATTAAGTTTCAGATTCTCCGTGTTCGTGATCCACCGCCTAGAACACTCCCTCTCCCCTACAACATTGAACCAGGATATCATACCACAGTTGGACTTTTTGGTGGAGCCAACAATAATGTGGATCAACACATCGGAGAAAGGGCAACAACACTGAAAATGAGACTACAGTTTCATCCAAAACGTTAAGGCTTAAGTATGAGTTTTTCACTCTTTTGATGTTCAACCTGCACTCTTTCATCTAATGTTGAACTTTAACGGACTTCTGCTACATCACAATATTATCTCCCTTAAGTTTGACGGAATTCTAGCCCGTGCTTGGCACGGGTGTCCATGCTAGTTTTATTATATTTTAATTAAAATGAGGTGGAAATGAGGTGTGAAATGATGAACCATGTAGGCAATATCACATAGAAGTTAAGAAATGAGGTATCAAAAGTTAACAAATTCAAAAATAGTAAGATCAAAATTGTATTTAAACCTTCTAAATATTATGTTAGAAGTATTGTAAATATTTTTATACATTGTTCTAATTGTCACATGTGAGTGGTTATATTAGTACTTTTAAACCCTATTGATGTTGAAATATTTGGTATGCATATAGTTAGTGTTGAATTGCAATTGCTAATCGCAAAAATATGTGAGGTTTTACTTAAAGAGACCCACATCTTGCATAATTGAATATTAATTAAGGAGAGAAACAAGAGTACTGTGAAGCCATCTGATGTCGCTAAAATCAAATGTCCAGGTTGAATTGAAAGTTCGTTCCTTTGAAAATCATATCATTTGTATACTTAGTTTAACAATCCTTCATGATATAATGAACTTCTCATAACAAAAAGAAAAGTCTACAAATCTATCGACAACCAACACAACTGGGCTTCGGAAAGTATTTCTTCAATGCATGAATACTTAGGATATAAGATGGACATTTTTGTCGATCGTTACATATATTTAAGAAGAATTTATAGCTCAATCTATACGATAACTACTCGTTAATGATAGTTATTTTAACAAATGAATTTGTAAATTGTAGCCTTTGTATATTGATATTATTAATGAAAGAATAAGTAGATTTTTCCTTTTAAGAGAGAAGAATGTCCTCTTTTTTATATTGATATTAGGTGTCACTAGTACAAAAAACCCTTTTTAAGTCGGTTAAAAAGGGCTTTTTAAGTCGGGAGCGTGCCCGACCTAATAGCTCCCGTCATAAGAAGTTTTTGCTTTGTAAGTCGGATATAGAAACCGTCTTAAGGCATCATTTTTTAAGTCGGTTGTAAAGGACTTTTTAAGTCGGGCGTGTGTCCGCCGTAATAACTCCCGTCATAAGAAGTTTATTCTTTGTAAGTCGAATTTAGCAACTGTCTTAAGGCATTAACTTCTTAACTCGCCTAGTTCTAACCGACTTATAAAGTTCAATTTTTTTTTTCCATGTAGCATACATGCAGAATATGCTCCCCACCTGCTCCCAAAACTAGTCTCACACTAAGATGGCTCCGCATTTGCTTCAATAAGTTCCAGAATCAAAACTAGCACAGCGTTCTTGAACATTTTTAACTTCATCCTTTTGAAATGGAGTTGAATCTCTAAATATCTGAATAAATAAATGATGACACAATATTAGTTTATCATATAAACATGTAAAAATAAAATTAATTAATTTATAATAGTTGTTAAAAAAATCTCACACGTACTTGCATCCATGAATCCACAACAGGATACAATGTTCAACATATGTAGCATGACAAAGTATCCACTCTCGTAACAAACCGATTGTCTTCGACTCTGAAATTGAATATGATCAAATATGACCCTTTAGTCGGTAAATACTATTCAAAAATGATAGATGAAGCAGTAGCATGTGTAAACAACTTACAGTGGGATAAAACCATACTACTTTATTATGCTTTCTCACCCGTTGTAGCTTATTATAATCTTCCAAAGCTCTACAATAATTAATACTTAATCGTTACTACTTATATGATTAAACATATCACAGTTCATGTACAATATATAAATTGAATACTTACGAATCAACAATGGCTGAAATTTTTTTATCTGCCGGCTTCTTTCCTAATGAACATAGAAATGTCACCTCACGCTTCTTGGGATTAATTATGAGCAACTGTCAATGATGACTACAAGGGCAATAAACAGTTAAATTATTTATAAAATTCAAATCTCTATATTACAAGTGATTGGGATATATATATATATATATATATATATATATATATATATATATATAGAGAGAGAGAGAGAGAGAGAGAGAGAGAGAGAGAGAGAGAGAGTTACTTGTTAAAGTAAGAAGCTCGGTACAAATCCTTTTTATTATGGTCCATTGTGTTTTGAATGTAGGTTTGAACACTAACATGGTCATTTTGACCGACAGTGTGATATGAATCAAGAAATCCGTACATGCCACTTTTGTCCAATTCAACACAACGACGGTGTAGATACCTAAGATAGTGAAACAAAATTACATTATAAATAAAATGAAGTAATTGAATGACCATTAAATTTACAAACAAAATATACTTAAGAGAGCCACACTTGCAAAATAGTCAAGTGTAATTCTTTTTTACCCAAACACAAGTCCATGACATCGTCCCTTGGTAGCTCAATATCAATCCCACTATGTTCAGCCTTAAACTTAAAAGCTTGTTCCATATACATTGTCTTCACTATCAATTTTTGACAAATAGGTTCCGACTTTTTTGGTGGAACATCAACTTTCATAGGTATTTCAACATCCTAAACCATTATAATAAAACATTACACAATATTTGGTGTCAAATCAAAGTTGAATTACATATGAAAGGTCTATGTTAATGTTCTAATCTAATTGAAGTGTCACTTTTGTTGAAGTAAATGCACCTGAAAAGTAGATAGCAACATCTACATCTATGAGCAAACCGTGGTAGTTCAGTGGCATCTATTAATTACTAGAAGAGGTTATGCATATGCGTGAGGGAGTCATCTACTACAGGGTAATTCTCTAAACATTATTCAACTTTTTTTAATTAGAAAAAATTGTATCAGTGTTTTAATTTATAAACGTTTGTTTGTTGTTTATATTAATTATCACATGAAACCTTCTCTAATGGGTATTCTGCATGTTACAACATGTTCAATATTGTATCAAAATAAAAATCAATTATTTGCCTCATAATAAAGATTCTAAAAGTTCAAATACTTTTTGAAAAATATTTCAAACATTTTCTTTTCTGATGCTATATCTGAAAGTATTGGAAACTAATTAGGTATATGTACATTATGTTATACAATGGAAAGTGGCAACAAATCAACAAAGGATATAAACAAGGAGAAGAAATGCAAAAGAGAAAGCCAGCAAGGTCTAAGAATGAGTTGTTTAATCGGTCACATATCACATTTATGTTTTTTTTTACTATCTAATATATTTGATTTGCAACCCCAATTATTTGTGCAAGATTTAACTCTTTCCTTGTTCTAGCTACTTTCTTATCACAACCAAAATAGGCAGAGTGGTCATCTTCAACTATTGTAGCAGGCCAGACATATGGTATGTAATTTACTAAGCAGGTTTATAGATGAAGTTAACACATGAAAGCAACAAGAAGAATTAACTGCAGGCCAACCACGGACACAAGCACAGACACAAGACTGACATATCAACAATGGTATTAAATTTTAAAATATGAATTTATGATATGTAATCACATATGTCAATGTTAAGTTGTTGTCGGACACTGACATATGTCAAACATCGAAGACGCCCTCAATCAAACGTGTCGGTGCTACAAAGTGCATTAACCAGAAATTTTCAACTAATTAAATCTGAAAATAAAAAATTTGAAATTAAAGGATTATATACTCACATTAGCATGCTGATCACTTTCTACTTAGGCTTAATTTTCAAAGAACAGAAGCTGCCTGATCACCTACCAGAAGAAAATAATCATGTCTCAAAACTAAAGCAGCAAAAAAGCATCCTCTTCTTAAAGAACCTCTGAAAGGATTGAGCTAAATGAAGGACATGTGTTAATGGGCTTGAGTGACGGTAAGCCCAAATTTGGAGAGTATATATGAGGTGGAATTGAAGGAACTATCCAATGATTTATTTTAGCCAATAAAGTTAGGCAGTGAGAGCAATTTTGTTTCTCTAAACTAAGGAGCTTAGGCTCTAGAACTATATTATAATATAACTAGATTTTCATTACCATTATAAAATTCATTCACCGTATTTTATGTCCATTAACTCTGCCCTTTCAAATTTGTCTGACTTGCCTTGTTAATGCCCCCGAAAATGACAGACCGGATCACCGCTATGGAAGACCATTGGATCGTTTGGAATCCAGCATTGAGAGGTTGCATGAGGCGCTGATTGGTGAAACTCAGCATGCTATGGCGAACAAGGAATCAACGAAGAACAGTGTTGCGACAATTTCTTCATCTCTTGACAGATTTCGTCTTTCTGTGAAGAAGGTTAAGCTGAAGGTTATTCAAAATAAATAATTAAATAAAGGGAAGAAGGATATAAGGCTATAGCAACACCACCAAAATTAACTGCAGGCCAACCACAAGGAGTAGTAAGCACTGATGGTGAAGCAACACAAAATTAAACCTTTTTGACTAAGTTTCTTAAATTAATTTTGACAATAACACAATGAACGATTTGTTATAAAATGCTTGGGTAGGTATACTTTATGTGTTTCAATTAAATGTATAGAAATTTAAAGGTTGAATCAGTTCCAATTAGAGTTTATGAATTTTAAAGAAACAAAAGGCTCCTGAGTTTTTAACATGATCACTCGTTCAAATCAAAATTATCAGAGTTCTGTTTTAGAAGTTTATACACACAACTATTTTCATGTCTATTCAAATGAGTTCCAAATCATAAGGATTAAATCAAAACAGAACAAGGTAAAGGAGATTTTCACCTTTCCTACTGTATGTGATTGAAGATTTATCGAGTATGGCCTAGTTTGCCTAGTTAGGATATTTGTTCTTCTTGAAATTTTGTGGATAGATCCATATATGTCATAGAAGCTTTAAGTCTAAAATTTAGTTGACAAATTCCAAGTATTTAAAGGGTTGGACTAGTTCCTGTTTTCTTTGATAAATTCCAAGTATTCATGTTAACTGTCTTGTATTGTGTGCTAGCTAGGTAACCAACTCTTACTGTTTCTAGGCAGCAAAACTATCTTATAATCTATGATGTATGCATAGAGCAGTGACTAATACATTTAATTAAACATATTTTCTTTTTTCTCCCTTTATTTCCTTTTTAATTTCTGGAGTTCTCTCTTGCTCGAAAAGAGATTATTGTTAACCTTATCATTTTCGTAATGAGGATAAAAAAAGATTATAAGAGAAAGATAATGCCGTAATGTGTTACGGGAGTGGAGAAGGCGTAAACTGAAGTTGAAACACGTTTTGTTGAAAAAAAAATCTGGTCAAAGAGCAGCAGATCCACCGGGTAAGCAGGGTTGTCTCTCAATAGGCTCTGACATCGTGTTCATAAGGGAAAAAAAAAAAAAGAATACGAGAGACACATGCATAAAGCCGTGTGTCTAAAGACTTACGAATAAGCTAATAATATGGTATTCCTGAATTTGTAGTGACTAAAGAAGTGGATATGGACATATGGTACATCTAGCTCTCTTGGCTGAAACAGAACAAGTGTCTTTTGATCAAGCAAACAAGGAGCCAAAATGGAATACATGAATGGAAAAAAGAGTTAAATACTACAGATAATAATTGGAGTTGGTTTCTTAACATAAGACCTATATGATACTATTATTTAAGTGAAACAATATTTCCATATTCAATGAAAAGAAAATCGTTGCTCCATAGATTACATTTTACAAGAAGAAACTAGTATTTTGCTTCTTGCAAAATTTAAATTGAATTGCATAGTTTAAGAAATCAATTTAGAACTTTCCAGATTTTGAACTACAATTGTAAATGTTTTATGTTTATCCTGATGAATTAGCTAGGGGGAAATACATGTCTTCCATTAGTAGTGTCACTGTTGTATGCCTTGTAATAATCAATGATATCTTTTGGCTCTTGTGATTTTAGAAACTATGCATTATGTGTGCAAGTAATACATATGAGTATAATTAAGAATTTAGAGTCTTGATTTTGTATCTTCATCTAATTATTTAATCCTACTGAAGAATTTTCCAAACTCTGAATTGATGTGTAGTGTTTTCTTAACCTATTCTAGAAATCTCATGCATTATTGCATAAAGTAATGGTAAATAGTAGGAATAAACGGAGAAAAAAAGAAGCAACATTGCTTCACTTGCCATGTTCACTTATCATTCTCCACTACAAATGTACCTTTAAGTGTTAAAGTTTTACTATTGTCACCCCCTGAAGGGCATACATCTAGAGACATTCCAAACTAATACTTTTATATGACTTAGCATGATATAAAGTTGCATACATTGGTACCACTCATCTGTGATAATATTCATTGTTGTTCCGGTGTTGATCTTTTTCTAGTGTTGGTTTGAATGTTTCAGAACTCTAGTCCAGAATTAACTTTAAATGGAGGGAGCACTTTCTGAATTGGATGTGTGATGTTGGTGAATCTTCATTGATACATGAGCATTTCTCTCGGTCTTTGGTGTTTCTGCCATTATCAGGGATTATGGAATTTAGTATATTTTCTTTCTAGTTGCAGGCTAGTTCTATTATGTGCTATGACATTAGGTGTTTTGTTGCATGCTATTTGTTCCTTCTTGGCTTTAGTTTGTAACAACTATGTACTATGTGTTGATGGCACTATGTTACCTTAATTTACTGATTAATAAATTTGTCCTTGCCTTTTCTAAAAAAGATGTTCGAACATCTTTGGTGTGTATGAAATATTTGAGAGATATTAAATATGATTTAAAAGTGTTTTCACAATGTATTGGACCGTTAATGAAGATTTTTAATCAATAAATTCAGCATTAAGAGCCCGAAATAGTGACCCACATTAGTCGCTAATGGCAAAGAAATTCAGTTCAAAATAATCACTAAATCAGTCACTAGAATCGGTTGCAAATTTGGTCACCTAAGAGCAGTTGCTAAATCAGACTCTAGATTCAGTCTCTAAATTTGCCTCCAACAGCAGTCACAAAAGCAGTCGCTGAATTTTAGTTGCTATAACAGTCACAAAGGATTTGCGACCAATGGATTAGCAACTCGTTTTTTGGTTACTATTTCGGTCATGAAATTGTTTAGTGACCGATTTTGATGATATAGCGACCGAATATTCGGTCTCTAAAAGGCTGATTTCTTATCAATTGAGGAAGCGGGGAAATCCACCACTTCAATAAGTCAATGCTAGTAACACAAAATTTAGCCAACCAATCAGCACATTCATTTTCTTTTTGCAAAGTATCATTAAAGGAGGCCACGAAGAAAGAGCATAAAGCTTCTTGGTGAGAGTAAGCAGAGTTGCATGAGGATGAAAGTCATTCTGTTTAATATCATTAATTAGATCCAAAGCTGACTGATACCTTTCCAAATAGCTATAAGTTCAGCCACTAAATTATAAGCTCTACGGCAAGTTCCAGAAAAACCTTGAATCCGAATTCTCAAATTGTTTCTCAAAAGACCGCCATAATATGCATTACCAAGATTGCCAAAAGAATAGCCATCCACATTAACTTTAATAATACCTTCGGAAGGGGGGTGCCAATGAACACGACGGGTCACACATTGCATACGAATAGGACCAAGAGCTTGGACCATGGATGAATGATATGAGAATATATTATTCACTGAAGTCAAAGTGTCTCTCTTCACATGTTGAAAAATCTCATTATTTCTATTCCGCCAAATCTCAAAACATGTTACTATGAACATAGTACCAATCTCAAAGCAAATTTGACAATCTTGTAAGTAAAATTTCTTAGGATAACTGTGATTAAAATACTTTCAGACATTGCACTAAGGCAATCACAAAGAGTATGCATGTGTTATACCCTAATTTTGGACCTAAAAATACTTGTTCAAAATTTTCTTTCATCTTTGATAATTGTCTATTATTCTTGAAGAATTGCCGATTTGCTATTGTTTACACTGACATTTTACTCTGCTTTATCTCTCAACTTAGCTTTACAAATCTTTTCAACTGTGTATTTGTCCATGGTTTCTTGCATTTTAAGTCATTTGATATGTCTCTGATCAATTACATCTTTCTCTGCATCTTGTTTCAATATTATTTGCAAAATTCATGAAAAAGGGTATTTTAGTCATTTCCTGTATCCAAGCTCATTTTAGTCCTTAAAAATTGTTTGAGTCTTTTCAATTGGTTTGAATAAGTCTTTATTTCAATTCTATGTCAAAATCCATTCCAAAAATTGTAGTTTAAGTCATTTTGAGTCCGTTTAGCCCCTAGGGGCCTTTTAGTCTTTTCACATGTTAAAACCCTGTTTAGTTTCTAAAATTTGTCTCTGAGTCTTTTCAATTTGTCTGAATAAACTCTTGCTTTAATTTCATGATAAAATCCATTTTAAAATTGCATCTGAGTCATTTTGAGTCGTTTTAGTCCCTAGGGGCATTTTAGTCATTTCCAGTGTTAAAACCCTGATTAGTCTCTAAAATTTGTCTCTGAGTCTTTTAAATTGCTTGTATAAATTCTTGCTTTAATTCCCTGTCAAAAAACCATTTTAAAATTGCATCGAAGTCATTTTGAGTCGTTTTAGTCCCTAGGGGGCATTTTGGTCATTTCACATAAAACTTCTGATTCATTTTAATCTGCTTTGTTGCTTTTTATCGTCTCGCTTTACGTTAATTTTCAATTTACTTTTTCAATTCAATTTTATTTTTAATTTTCATTTTGGTCCTTGTACTTTTGTTATTTGCATTTTAATCCTTTTTCAAGTTTGTTAGAGTCAAAGTCAAGGTTTGTTAAATTCAAGTACACATGGCATTGTTTCATTGGTCCATCATTCCCACATCACCTATATAATAGGTCCCATTGGTCAAAGTCAAGGAATTAATCATTTTTCTCACTAATCATTTTTTACACAAAAATCACAAAAATCATTTTTTTTCTTTTTCCCTCTTCTCTCTCTCTCTCTAACCGCCTTCTTCTTCTCTTCTTCTACCACCATAACAAACTCCTCCAACCACCACAATCTCCACCATAACAAACTCCTTCTCTTCTTCCACCACCATAACAAACTCCTCCAACCACCACAATCTCCACCCTAACTAACCTTTTTTTTACTTTCTCTCTCTAACAACCACCACAACTTCATCCTCCACCTCATCTCAACCTCCATAACCACCACCTTCAACCTCCACAACCACCCTAACAACCTTCAATCTTCACCAATTCACTAATATCCATTCACATAAATTAGCAAAAATCAAGTCCATCACAATCGGTTCACCATCAAACCTTCACAAGCATACAAACCGGTTCAAGATTGATATTTGTCAATAAGCTCATCGCCAATCTCAGATTCGTAATCATCATCATCCAAACCGTCCAGAATTGGAAGAGGAAGGATCCACCATTGTTGAGGTCGCAAAGAAGAAGGAGGAATCGGCAAGGCAAAAAGCTTATCCAATTTGTGTAAAAAGTAACCATGCTAATCCTTTTTGTTATGATTTTCGTTCAAGAATTTGTCCACAAAAGTGTTGAATCAAAGTGTTTGGATCTATGTATTTTGAGAATTTTAAGCTTGAATTGGTAGAGAGAGAGAGAGAAGGAAGCATATTGTTGTGAATGAAGAAGAAATACGTGTGTTTCTTTCTCAACAAAAACTCATTCTTTAAACTAACCAACCCATGGATCCAATTGATCCATACCCATGACCCTAACCCAGTTTTCCCCTTAGGTATGGGCTTGGGCCCTGTGAGTTCATTTTTTTGCGTTTTTCCTTGCTATCCATAACCGCCAATTGCTAATTGCACCCCTGCCATGCTTAAAAATCCTAAAAAAAAATCTATAAAAATTCATGCATGTTCTTTGTTCATTTTATAATGTTTCTGTGATGATTGTGCATATTAAAAAACTGGTAAAAACAATGTGATGTTTCCTTGCTTATTGGTGAAGTTTTATTTTAAAATCTTGAGAAAGTTGCATGATTTTGATCCTAATCCTTGGTGCATGTTCTTGACTTGGGATGTGTGATGAGTTTACCTATGTATTTGATGTGTTTTCATTGAATGTTAATGTGTTGTGATTGGTTACTTGCTTTGCAAGGCATGTTAATAATTGTTTGTGAAGGTAAAGTGTTAAAGGTGTCTAGGACATATCATAAATCCTTAAGTTTGAGTATGAACTTATAATTCTCACATTGTGGCTGCAATAAAACCTATTTGAAAATTGCTATAATGTGAAAATTATAAGGCATGTGCGTCTTGAGATATTGTGGTTAATCTCTAGCATATTTTGACACTTTATCTTTACTAATTTTGCTTTTTGTTTGGTATTTTTCTTGCCTATTCTTTTCTATATTACATCTTGTTCTACTAACCATCCTTCTTCATGTTTCATAAGCATCTCATCTTGCATCATCTCCTTTCTTGCCTTTAAATTTTGCCAAGACTAAGCATGTAATACCTAGGAATTCTTGTACTTTACTTTTATACAATTTCAATTCTTGCAAGACCATAGCATGTATCTAGGCCAATGATGTAAAGGACAATGGACTCTAATGATGTACACCGACACAAGCACCGACACATGCACACACATCACATAGATATTTTTAGATGTATGGCTAGGATATGCATGTTTAGATGTATGTTTAGGATTGAATGTTTAGATGAATGCTTAGGATTTACACTTAGAAAAATCATTTTCCAAATAAACATGAACAATATCACTCAAATCATTTTCTAAATAAACCTTGGGATCAAATCCCATTGAATCTTCCTTTTCTTTTCTTAATCAAATTTCAATGGAAATTAATCATACTAGACTTCTTTTGCAAAATAACTAATTCCACTTCACATTTTCCAAATCTTATGCCCTCGAGGCCTCTCTCTCATTCTTCAAAACTCCAAATTTTCAAACTTAAAATCAACCAACAAAAACAAAAACATTTTTTGGAAGAGAACTACGGTGGATTTGATCCCTTAAACGGGTACGTAGGCAAGGAATCAAAATTCCTTCAATTCAAATAAAACAAAAATTCAAATATCTTCTTCTCCCTCCAATTCTTCACCTAGTAAACTCTTAGGTGTAAATATCATTTTTCAAATAGCATTTAAAAATAAAGCGCGCGCGTAGAAAGTAAAGACGGTTCCTATAGGATACTATAGTCGTTATGGGTGCCTAACACCTTCCCGTAGCGAAAACAACTCCCGGACCTCGATTCTCAAGGGTTTTGCTTATTTTTTCCCTTCCCAAGAAAAAATGAGATATCACCGGTTAAAAAGGTTCAAACGTAATCAATGTTTGACACCCGAAAACCAAGATAAAACAGCATGTCACTACTCTCAACAGCTGCACCACACATATGACAAGAAGTATTAGAAGTAAGATGGCGGAAACCTCTGAATGCATTAGTATGAAGACTACCATGCATCACCAACCAACAAAAATGTTTAGGAAGGTGTAATATGAGTCACGCGTAAGGTGTGAATTAATGAAGAGATAAGGTGGGGATATAAACGGATGATAGAAAGTAATGATGAGGAGTCCTATAACTGTGACAGAGAGTGATGACGATTAATATTATATATGTAAAGAAATTACTACGATGGGTAATGATGATATTATATTATAATAAATATGAAAATGATGAGGTCTATGTTGTTGTGATAATGATAGTGTTGATGGTTAATTTATGATGATGATGAGAGTGATGATATTTATCTATGATGATGATGAGAGTGGTAATGTTGTTTTGTGTGCTTGAATTAGAGTCGTGCATTTTAGGGGGAGACTTGCATTAATATGTGGGTTATGTGATTAAGTGTATACGTGTAATACTTGTCGAATTTAATGCTTTACGTTCAGATAGAGTCCAGAGCATGCTGTCGTGAATTGATGACGAGAAAAGTTCAGTAATATACCTCTGGAAAATTATGCAGTGAAAGTCCAATAACATAAATTATGCAGGCGAAAGTCCAATAACATACCTCTGGAAAATTATGTAGGTGAAAGTCCAGTAACATAATTTTGGAAAAATGATGAGTAGGTGTGGTACCATATTCCTATAGGTCGTTAGGAGAGTCCAAATGCATGTATATGTTGATGTTTATACTTGGTGTTTAAGTGTGGAGATGATGTGCTACTGTGATATGTGAAATGAAGAGATTATACATAATAAGTGTTGATAATGATGAGATAGTGGGGACTATATTCTTTTGATATTTATTTAGTGTGCATGCTTTTCTCTATTATTATGTTATAGCAGGATTTCTCAACCCTTATTTTGTTGAGTTGTTTTCCGTATGGTGGTTGTACTTTGAATACAGATACTCAGGTTGGCGATGAGTAGTTGTGGGACGTTTTAGAAGGTGAACATGAGGGGATGCCCTCTGTTTAGTCTGATATTTGGTAGTTGGATAAGCATGTAGTCGCTACGAGCTCTGATATTGTAACACTTGGGTTACGATTGACGATTTAATTTTAATTACATTTTGAGTTGAATCTTGGAAACTTTATTAATTTCTATTTATGTTTGTTGAAAGGCAAGTATGAATTTATTAATGTGATCAGTGAATGATTTCCTTCTTCTACAATGGATTTTCTTTAAAGAAAATATTTTATAATTATTTTGTGATATAATGTCGAGTTTTGTAACATCCTTATTATTAAATAGATTCTTGTTATTTAATATTTATCGTCGAGGAATAGGGTTTTACAGGAACCATCATTGTCATTCTCCAATTCAACATCATTGGGACCTACCCCTTCATCACCAGCTACATTATACTCTATGTTCTTAATAATTTCAGGTTGGGATACTTGGTGAACAAGATATATATGGGCCTTTCCATCAGTTTCTGCTATAAACTTAACCCTCCTAGTACTATTGTCGGCATTTAACAAATGGATTTTAGGTGCAAAGTAAGGGTCATAAAACCATATAGAGTCCATTTCAGTATACCCTAACACCTTTAGATTACCCAATGCTTCAAAGTAGGACCACAATCAGGGCCATACAACCAAGTAATCTCAAGCCTCTCATAACCAGTATGCAAAAAATCTTTAAAAATGCCTATATGATGCGCAATGACTTCAAAATGGTCCTCCATTACCACTCACCAATCCTAATAAACAAATATGCACGGAAATAAATACACATGGACCACTACTATTTAAATACTCACAAAAACAAACCCTAAACCCTAATACACATACAGAAAAGGTTAAAAGTTTGCATTTATTGAAACCCTAAACCAGACACCATTAAACAAACCCTAAACCATATACCAGAAACAACACACTTAAAACCAAAAATAGAAACCCTAAAAAGTTTATCAAAGAGCTGGTGATAAACGATGGAGATGATACCTGGATTCAAAGAGTGATGCAATTTCGTTTTCCTTTTCTTCCAACCAACGTGATTCCTCTTCTTCTTCTTTTTCTCGTTCTTCTCTTCTTCTTCTATTTTGCGTAACCCAGAGGAAATGGAGAGTGGTTTCTCTCTCTCTCTCTCTCTCTCTCTCTCTCTCTCTCTCTCTCTAATATTTATACCTTTTCTCTCTAAAACCTAGCCTTTGCCATGTCATCCATCAATAATTAGCCAAATCAGCCCTCAATTGCCACATGTGCCCTCACTTAAAGGACCAAAACAGGTAATTGAGAGGTAAATAAAGTACTTAAACGGTTTTTTTTTACTTAAGGACCAAAGTGATACCAAATAATAACTTAAGGGACCAAAAGAGAAATTAAGCTATATATATATATATATATATATATATATATATATATATATATATATATATAGCAAATATATACCTAAATTTATTTTGAATTTTCAAAAAAAAATGTTGTAAGAGTTTAAATTTGATCAGTGTTAACTCAAAAAAAAAAAGAGTTTAATCATGGTCGGTTGACAGTCCAAAACAACTTTTCACGCACAGCTAATCAAAACATTCAGAATTGTCACATAAATTAAAAACATTAATGGATGTGACAATTCTAAATGTTTTGATTGGTTTTGTGTGGAAAGATGTTTTGGATTGTCATCTCACCATTATTAAACTAAAAAATATATATGATTCTTGTCAAAAAGTTTTACACTTTCAATAAACGACACATTTGACTCAATATGTTTCCAAATAAAAAAATCAAAATGCTCAATTAATGACACAATTGACTCAATATTTTTTTCAAAAAAAAGAAGTCAAAATGCTCAATTAATGACAGATTTGACTCAATATTTTTTCCAAAAAAAAGTCAAAATTCTCAATTAAAAAATGTTTATTATTCACAAGTTTTAAACTTTCATTAAATGCATATTTGACTCAAATTTTTTTCACAAAAAATAAATAAAAATAGTTCATTTACATTATTAATCTTTAAGCCATAGCATGAGTCTATAAATATATTTCTCAAGATTGTACTTCTCATATGCAGTTTTTATGTTATTTGATGTTCTTATTTGATGTTATTTTCTCAAACATGTATATTTGATGTTCTTATACATGTATATTCGTAGGTAGATGTAACTAGCTATTAAGTTTTACATTCCCATTTTGATCGTCAAGACCTTCTTTTTCAACCCCAGATATATAAACCTGTATCACAAAAATAGAAACGAGCTCAAAAATGCATGTGTCGCCAAGATTGATGCCATTATCACAAACAAAAGCCATCCACCCCACAAAAGGTGTGTGTTGCTTCCGCATGAGAACTCCGTCCTAGGTTCTCATGCGGGAGAAACACACACCATTTGTGGGGGATGCATGGCCTTTGTTCGTGATAATGGCATCAATCTTGGCGACACATGCATTTTTGAGCTCGTTTCTGATTTTGTGATGCATGTTTATATATCTGGGGTTGGAAAAGAACGTCTTGATGATCAAAATGGGAATGTGAAACTTAATAACTAGTTGCATCTACCAGCCAATATACATGTTTGTGAAAATTTAAGGAAGAATCACTTTAGTTAATATTATCTGAATCACTGGTCTCTGATCGTCTTGAGCAGGGATCTGGTTTCTAAATAAAATTTGCTGTTAAAAAAAATGATATTTTTGCTAATTTTATTTTCAATTTGTTGATATATGTTTGAGCTTGGAGTTACATGTTGTATTTTAATTTCTTTACTGTTTCGCAGTGCTTCGAGTTACATCTAGGCAATATCAAGTAGGATCCATGTAATCAATGAGCACGCCACGTCATCTAAGAGGTGGGGGACCAAAAATTTCTGTTGACTTTATAAATAGGGGATAAAAATTTAGTTTTAGAAATTGGGTAATCAAAAGTTAACAAATTAAAAAATAGTGGGATCGAAATTGTATTTAAGCTTTCTAAATATTATGTTGAAAGTATTGTTATTTTTAAAAAAAAAAAAAAATTGTAATTATCACATGTGAGTGAGTATAAGCTAATTGAGTATTATATTAGTACTTTTCAACCCTATTGATGTTGAAATATTTGGTATGCAGATAGTTAGTGTTGAATCTAAAATGCTAATCGCAAAAACATGTGAGGTTTCCCTTGAAGAGGTCCCACATCTTGCATGGTTGAACGCTAAGGAGAGAAAACAAGAGTACTGTGAAGCCATTTGATGATGTCGCTAAAATGTACAGGTTGAATTGAAAGTTCTTTGCCTTTGAAAATCATATCATTTGTATACTTAGTTTAACAATCCTTCATGATATAATGAACTTCTCATAACAACAAAAAAAGTCTACAAATCTATCGACAACCAACACAACTGGGCTTCAGAAAGTATTTCTTCAATGCATGAATACTTACAATAAGATGGACATTTTTGTCGATCGTTACATATATTTAAGAAGAATTTATAGCTCAATCTATACGATAACTACTCATTAATAATAGTTATTCATTAATGAATTTGTAAACTGTAGCCTTTGTATATTGATATTATTAATGAAAGAATAAGTGGATTTTTTCTTTTAAGAGAGAAGAATGTCCTCTTTTTTATATTGATATTAGATGTTGTAATGTTTACTGTCTGTTTTGATGGCTGGTATGTGGGTGTCTTATCATGGGAAATCCCTCCTCTAGTTCAATTTGGCTCCGCAACCAGTGGCGGATCTTCTTGGGAGCCCATGGCTCCCCCCAAATATGATATTAATACTATGTGACACACAAATTATCGGAAGTTTTGCCTGTGTCATAGTGGAAATTGAAGTAATTTTGCATTATTAGGTCGTGAGTTTGAGCCCTTTTGTCTCCTTTTTCTCCTTTGCCTGTGTCTAAACAGGACTTGAACCGTTCATAAGGTGAAATCCAAGCACTATGAACCAACACACCACATATCAATTTGTATCTATTTTGTTGCACAACTTATATATATATATATATATATATATATATATATATATATATATATATATATATATATATATATATATATGTAAGAAATATTTGGCTCCCCCAACATATTCTTTCAAGATCCGCCACTGTCCGCAACGGTTAAAAAATCGTTTGCATAAATTATCATTAATAATGGAAACATCAACAAATATTTTACAACCGTCTTATATGGAATTTAAACTTTTAAACTTTTTCCCTTGAAGTTGAAAATTTAAATTGGTATCACTAAGTTCACATCTAATTGACTAAATAAAGTAGTGTTAATTATGTCTACTTTTGAATGATTTTTTTAAAGACTTTTGAACGATTTTATAAAATGTGACCTTAAATAAAAGGTGTATAAGATTTTTTCTCACCTAGGGTTCCATCTCCATCAATATTTCCACCATGGATGACTTAGTTTCTGATTTTCAGACAACCCATGATCATCCCAGTTTTCAAACCTATTGTGAGAGTCTATTTTTTCAATCGTTTGATCCCCATCAATCTGATTGTTTTTGTTATCTTGTTTCTATGTTATGAATAATTAAGGACGTACATCCCTAACTTTTTCTCAATACAAAAGACCACCCAATCATAGATACAACCCAACTTTATTCAATGATAGGTTTTCCAGCTTGAATCAAGAACAATTATACAGTGTTTGGTTGGGATGTCTGATGTTGGGCAACTAACGGTCTAAGGACAAGCGCATGCAGTACTAAATAATCATTGCTAAATGGAGTTTCTGTAACATCCCGCTTATTCATGTTACGAATTAATACCTGTTAACGATGAATTATGTGCGTTTAAGGATAAGGGCATTTTAGACATTTGAGCTTTAGGGGTATATAAGGATTTTAGGCTCCAAAGTCTTCATTATTCCCTCACTTTCTCTCACTAGGGTTACAACACAAATTTTTGCTCTCTCCTCTCTCTAGGAACTCGGTTCACTTCTCCTCGCTTTGCATGATCTTTACTTCAACTCTTCCAAGTTGGAACTCTTGTAAGAGAGGGTGATTAGTAGCAAGCTTTTCAAGTTGTTTTCCTTTTTGCTAGAAGTAGAGTTTGTTAGGGTTTTGTTGTGTAGAAGCTTGCAGCCAACTTCAAATTCTTAAAGGTGAGTTCTTAGCTAGTATTCCTACCATGGGTTGTGATTTGCTAGTTTAAATCTCTATTAATCATAGTTGAAATATGATATTTCTATAGTTTGGAAGGATGCTATTTTGTTTGATTAAAGATGTTTATATGCCTTGCCTTGCATTCTCTTGGTATATTATGTTTCTGGATGTCTAGAGTTTGCAAGAAAGTTCAAGATTTGAGTACACTTGCAATTTTGAATTTCTGTATCTGAACAGCAAGAAACTCGCTAATGGCGAAGTTTTCACGCCATTAGCAAAATTTTCCCAGCAGGTTCCAGAAGCCTACTCCATTAGCGAAAGTTGCAGGTGAGCTCCAAACCAATTTCGCTGATAGCGAAAGTCTCTGGATATCCAGGGACATTTTGCTAGTAACAACATGCTCACCGAACTTCGACATTGCTAATCATTTGCGTACTTGGAACAACTTTGAAAGGCATGATTTCAACTTTAATCTTCTTTGTAAACAAGTGAAAAATCCTCATCTCTTGATGCAAGAATCTTGCAACCCTAGTCATCTCTTGTTTGAAAGGAAATGGGAAGGCATAGGAAACACATAATTTTAATCAACTATGTAAACCCTAAGAGAGTCTCTCCTTATATGTATACGTGATAGACATGAACTAGCAAGGGAATAAGTATAGAGCCTTGGCCTAGTATGCCGAGAAATAGAATGATACGCATGAATTTTAATTATATATGCTAAGACGTGATGCGATTAGATATCTTATTCACAAAGAATGTTTAAGCAACATGTAGGTGTCGTGTCTCTTGTGATCCACACTAGGTTGGTCTCAAGGGGTTTCCATTAGGTGAAACGAGATTAGCCGTAAGGGGCACGCACGTCACTTAGGGAGTTCCGATGGTTATACCTAAGATAGGTTTCCTTCGGATAGTAAGGGATTGTGCTTGGGCGTTACAGTTTCAGGTGGGCACTCATGTTCTTTCAAGTCAGTGTCCACGATGCAGCTATGTTTATTCATGAAGGTATTTAGTACAAAAGACAAGGAGGATGCAAGTCATGATCTATGGACTTATTGGTATGTCAGATTGTCAAGATGAACAAGGAGGGATGCAACGATATTTTGGAAACAATTTAAAGGTCCAATTTGTGGCATTGAGGGATTCCTCCAAAGTTCTAAAGGTCGAAATTCAGCGTTTCAATGAAAAAATTACAAGGAGTGGACCCAGCGTTTCAATGAAAAAATTACAAGGAGTGGACCCAAACTGCAATATTGATACCACATAACAAGGAAAAATATGGATTTCTCACAGTTTTTAAGTAAATGTTTACCGGGTTGATTTTAATGATAAAATTAGTATCATTTACTAAATAACGGTATAATAGTGGAAAAATACTAGTGCAAGAATAATAGTAAGTAGTGAAATTCAATTAATTGTAGTTAACGTAGTAGTTAAGTTGATGGACAATTATTTTAAAACAGAGAAAAATGATAAAACTCCTTTATTTTTTTTATTTTTTATTTTAGATTCCCAGGCTAAGTGAAAGCTGTTGCCTGCTACCATATTCGAAGTTCGGCGATGTCACTCTTTTTGGTAGGCTTCCTTGATGGATGTCTATATTGTTTATGTATATTATTTTTTTAGGGATATATTATTTATGTATATGTTGAGTCAAAGTATCTGCAGTTATTTGGAGTCTAGGAATGTTTTATTTTGAGATATATAAATATGTAAATATGTCATTTTGAAACTATGGATGAGAATACATGTTGATAAACATGATTAAAATCTTGGAGAATATTCAAAATACAGAGGATACTTTGTCGAAATTTCAGTGGATATCATTTTATGTGAAAGTCAATGTAAAAATTGTTTAAATTATAGTTTGTCAAATGTCGTCAATAGACTTGTCGGAATAAGATGTTCTTGTTCGTGCGCCGGTCACGATTGTAAATTTTGGGTCGTGACAAACTTCCTCTTAACTGTCAATTGAGTTGTGCACTTATACTTATGATACACTAAATATTGCTATCAAAAAAAGATTTTTCAGGTACATACATTTAGAATATACACAATATATTTCCACCAAAAAAAAAAGAATATACACAATATATATATACAATTTATTTTGAATTTATTAAAAAAATGTTTTAAGAGTTTAAATTTGATTCGTGTTCACTCACCAAAAAAAAAAAATTAATCGTGGTGGGTTGACGATTCAAAACAACTTTGCACACACAACTAATTAAAATATACAGAATTGTCACATAAATTATTTCAAACACAACTAATCAAAACATTTAGAATTGTCACATAAATTAAAAACATTATAGTTGATGCTGCAATTCTAAATAATTTGATTGATTTTGAGTGCACAGATGTTTTGAACTGTCAATTCACCGTCTTTAAACTAAAAAATATATATGATTCGTTTAAAAAGTTTTACACTTTCAATAATAAAAGACATATTTGACTAAATATATTTTCCACAAAAAAAGTCAAAATGCTCGATTAATGACGTTTTGACTCAATATTATTCCCACAAACAAAGTCAAAAGTCACAATTAAAAAATATTTATTATTCACAAAGTTTACAATTTCATTAAACGCATCTTTGACTCAAATTTTTCTACAAAAAATAAAAAAAACAATAGTTCAATTACATTATTAATCTTTAAACCATTGCATGAGTCTATAAATATATTTCTCAGGATCTTATTTCTCATATGCAGTTTTCATGTTACAAGTTCATTTTATTTTGTTTGAGGGTTTATACGGCCTTCACATACGTTTCTTTTTCCCTTTTCATAGACCTCCATCAACAAAACTATTTCTTTATCGCCAAATCAAATCGACGAAATACCAAGTTAGTATATTGTGTGAGAAAGAGTACGCCTCAGGAAGAAGATTAGATCAATGAATGAGGATTACTTAACAGATGTGGATGAGGATCTGGAAGTTAAGAAGATTAAGGGGAAACGTGGTAGGAAGAAGAAGGAGGCAATCGGTGTTGGTGTTTCTGATGAAATCACTGTTGCTCAAGAGGGCGAGATACCTGAATGCATTGAACAACAACAGATGGTAACATCATATGATCTTTTTGCTAATTTTATTTTCACTTTGTAGATATATGTTTGAGCTTGGAGTTGCATGTTGTATTTTAATTTCTTTACTGTTTTGCAGTGCTTGGAGTTACTTACATGAAGGCAATATCAAGTAGGATCGATGTAATTAATGAGCACGCCACGTCATTTAAAGAGGTGGGGGAGCAGAAATTTCCGTTGACTTTATAAATAGAGGATCAGAAACTTAGTTTTAGAAATTGGGGTATCAAAAGTTAACAAATTAAAAAATAGTGGGATGAAAATTGTATTTAAACCTTCTAAATAGTGTTGAATCACAATTGCTAATCGCAAAAACATGTGAGGTTTTCCTTAAAGAGGTCCCACATCTTGCATGGTTGAATACTAAGGAGAGAAACAAGAGTACTGTGAAGCTATCTGATGTCGCTAAAATGTACAGGTTGAATTGAAAGTTCCTTGCCTTTGAAAATCATATCATTTGTATACTTAGTTTAACAATCCTTCATAATAAAATGAACTTCTAATAACAAGAAAAAAGTCTGCAAATCTATTGACAACGAATACAACTGGGCTTCGGAAAGTATTTCTTCAATGCATGGATACTTAGGATAAGGTGGACATTTTTGTGGATCGTTACATATATTTAAGAATTTATAGCTCAATCTATACGATAACTATTCATTAATGATAGTTATTCATTAATGAATTTGTAAATTGTAGCTTTTGTACATTGATATTATTACATTGATATTATTAATGAAAGAATAAATAGATTTTTCCTTTTAAGAGAGAAGAATGTCCTCTTTTTTATTGACAATTTTTTTTTTATCTCTATGCAGATGGTATCTATTCATTATTAATGTAGTCAAAATGCATCTTTATTATGTTGTATTAAATTGAAAACTCGGTAACCAAGTTGCTTGGACTCCAGTAGCAAGGAGCTTCTTCCAATGACGTACCCGCGGAATACTGGGTTTGATTCCCAGGGGGAACAAAGCTTGGTCAGTGCGCATGTCTCTACGCATGAACCGGATTAGTCTTCCACCTTTGGTGGGTCGGAAACCGGTGCGAAAGCCAAAAAAAAGAAATTGAAAACTCGGTGTTGTTGTTATTTGTTTGTAGAATAATAAGCTCTTTAACGTCAAAAAAATAAAAAGAATAATATTTAACAAACAATGGTTCATTCTAGTGGAAAATGGTAGACTTCTAAAGAGTAAAAAGTTAAGTTCAAATCTCAATTGAGAAATGTATCCATATTAAGTATCTGCAATACATCGAATACAAATGTTTCTAGTGAGAGGAACCAATGAAAACCCAACAAAAACAGAGAGAGAGAGAGAGAGAGAGAGAGAGAGAGAGAGAGAGAGAGAGAGAGAGAGAGAGAGAGAGAGAGATAAGTATTTTCAATAAAAAAAGTTAAAAAGTTAGTTGTAGCAATTTTATAGTTTATAATAATTTATAATTCTTTGTATAAATCGGTGTTGTTGTTATTTGTTTGTAGAATAATAAGCTCTTTAACGTCAAAAAAAATAAAAAGAATAATATTTAACAAACAATGGTTCATTCCAGTGGAAAATGGTAGACTTCTAAAGAGTAAAAAGTTAAGTTCAAATCTCAATTGAGAAATGTATCCATATTAAGTATCTGCAATACATCGAATACAAATGTTTCTAGTGAGAGGAACCGATGAAAACCCAACAAAAACAGAGAGAGAGAGAGAATAAGATAAGTATTTTCAATAAAAAAGTTAAGAAGTTAGTTGTAGCAATTTTATAGTTTATAATAATTTATAATTCTTTGTATAAATAAATTTTATAATCTCTCTTACCGTAGGTCTGGGGTTCGAATCCAGGACAACACAAAAAAAAATCCAAAAATATATTCTAAATTAAATATCATATTAATCCAAAAAAATATATTTATATTCTAAATCAAATATCATATTTAATGAATACTAAAATGACTTTTTATATGTAATTTATTGTTTTCTTTTAATATCGTGTACATTTAATTTTTCTTTATATCTTTTACATTTTTTATAATATATATATATATATATATATATATATATATATAAATACATATGTATGAGTCAGGATCCGTTAGCACAGGATATAAGTCAAATGACTTACACCAAATATCGACCATTAAATTTAATAAATTGTACGGTTCATAAAAAAATAAAAACTAAGAAAAATTAGAATAGAAGCATGCTATCAGTTCCTCCTAAAATTCAGTGCAAATGGTTGAAACCGCACCACGGAAGGTTAAAATGCAATGTCGATGCGTCATTTTCGGAAGCATTGAACTGTGTTGGTTTTGGGCTGTGTATTAGAGATGAATACGGAAATTTTATCAAAGCTAAAACATTGTGGTCAATTCCCGTTTGCCCTTCGGATGTAGGCGAAGCATTGGGTCTTTACCATGCTATTCAATGGGTGCGAGAATTACAACTTTCGAATGTAGATTTTGAGTTGGATGCCAAGAAAGTTGTGGATTATTTCAATAAGGGCGGGAAAGATATATCCGAGTTTGGAGCTATAATGGATGAATGTAGGAAGAATTGCAATGATTGTTTTGAAAACTCTAAGGTGGAGTTTAGTCGGAGACAAGCGAATGTGGTCGCTCATACTCTTGCTCGAGAGGCCATTTCCCTAGCCAGTCCCCATGTTTTTGATGATGTACCTCTTTGTATCTCGACTTGATGATGTACCTCTTTGTATCTCGACTTTTGTTGAAATTTGGGGCCATATTAGAAATGGTGGTTGGGCCTAACACAACCCCACAAAACCGGCTTGGTTCGTGGACATAAATGGTGGGTGGCTTTGATGATGTACCTCTTTGTATCTCGACTTTTGTTGAAATTTGGGGCCATATTAGAAATGGTGGTTGGGCCTAACACAACCCCACAAAACCGGCTTGGTTCGTGGACATAAATGGTGGGTGGCCCGATAACGGGTGGCCCGATGATAACGGAGAAATGGTTGTTGGGCCTCGTGGACATAAATGGTGGGTGGCCCGATGATAACGGAAACCTGATAGTAGGTGGCCCAATGGATCTTGGAAAGGCTGGTTGGGGCCTAACTCATCCTTACAAAACCGGCTCGTAAGGTGAGGATTGCCTCCTCCTTATATACTCTTCTCAAGAGTCTTATCTATCCGATGTGGGACTTGGGTTTTTCCCAATAACTTTGATTTTTAATGAAAAGCTATAAGCTATTTTCTCTCCAAAAAAAAAAATCAATTCCTCCTAAAAAAACGCTATTAATTCTTTCTTTTCCGTTGGAAAACTCTTTTCTTGGCAAACTTTTGAATTTTATTCTCCAATACTTAGACCAGTTTTAAAATTAATGTCAATCCTCGTAAACGTAGTTTTGAGTTTTTTATTGTATTTGGGAAGAAAACTTGGTTTTTTGGCAAACTTCTGAATTTTCTTCTCCAATACTTAAACTAATTTTCAAATTAATGTCAATCCTCGTAAACATGTTTTTTTTTGGAGTAATGTATTTGGAAAGAAAACATGGTAATAACATTAATCCTCGTTACTGTATTTGGTTGGCGCAGAAGAATTGTTTATTCTCTACCTGTCGACGGAAAAAAGCTGAAAATTAGACAATCCTCATAAACATGGTAATGAATTTTAATGGCAGAACCGAAACAACGACAACGGTGGATCCAACGGGTACAAGCAAGTAGAGGCGATGCCGAAGACTCCAACAAGTTTCGATCTCAATCAGCGAATTTCTCATCTAAGTCTCTGACAAGTTCGAGAAAGCGGAGAAATATGTTTGTGTCATTCTTTTAAGCCTTTGTGAGGTGTAATTATTAACCCAAAAGACTGATTTATATGAGCGGTAGAGATTTGGTTCAAGTTAAATGACTTACATCTGGTGGTGTCAAGTGGATTTATATATAATCCACTTGGGTATTCCAGTGATGTTGGTTTGGGACCTTGGTCATTTGGATTAGTCTAATGGTGTTGGTTTGGGACCTTGTAGTGTGCCCCTCCATAAGGTCCAAGTTCGATTCTTTCTGTTGCTAATTTGCGTCGACTAATTTAGCTTCTTCAAATAGAATTGACTAAAGTAACTACTACCTTAGGCGAAAAACTCTGGTGACCTAGAAATGAACAGTAACCCCGTCTAAGGGTTGTCAGCCAAAGTCGGTGGCTCACTCTTCTTGCTTTCTTTCTGTTCTCGGTATTCTTTTATCTCTGGATCACATGTGATCTGGGTTCGATAATGCATCTTCCATTTTGTGTTCGTGAACAATAACTCCAAGAACGAGTTAGGTTGTTTACCATTGCGCTTCTCGGTGGTTCACAATATGGATTAACAATCTGATTTTGTTCGTGATCAATAACTTTTTCGTTCAAAGTTTTCATACTTCTAGTACTGTTCACAAGCACTAAGTTTTCGGATTTATTACTGGTTTGTAAGACTTGCTTGCTTTTGATTGATATTGGGTTTGTTTCATTCCTGGGTGTTGCATTGTTTGTTTACTCTTTTGTTGACTGGTTTTTCGGTGTCTTATCATGGCAAATCCATCCTCTCGGGTAATTTGGCTCCTCAACTAAAAAAATCTTTTGCACAAGCTTTATCCAACTCATTCAATATTCCAACTTCTCAACTTCCAAAGCCGTGTTTTAAGGGATATCAAATTTCAACCAAAATTTATTAGAATGCATATTTGGCAGGGATTCTAGATTATCAAATGGTACTTCACGGAAAGTCCAATCTTCCAAAGGGTTGCTCTCAAATTCAAATGGTATATTAAAAAGCAAGAATTTCAAAGTTTTGGAAAACATATGGGCCTTGGTCCATGGTGTCTCTCCATAAAGGTTACTTTTCTGCTACTCATGTCAGATAATTAATCAAGCATACTGTTAAAAATTGCAAGTATCAGATTCCAAAAACTTCTTCAAGTTTAATGGATGTGCACAAACAACATGTGGCTTAACCTACTGCATCAAATTTTGGAAGTTAAGAAGGTCGTTGAGGTCACACCTTCAGGACCTGTTTCAAACATTGCAACAGGTAGAATTGTTTTAGAAGAGGATCCCCTTCTTATGGATATAATAAGGTCCAAGGACAAGGCAGTTACTAGTTATGTAGGAGATATCCAAGATAAATATAACTGAATATAAACTTTATTAATTGAATCCAACAAATAAGAATGAGTTCATCTTAGAAGCTTAATCAAGAGGTTTAGTTGCTCATGGTAACATACATCATAACAAAACAATAGAAAAACATACCCTAGAGAGAACAAGAGGAGGATGGAGTCTTTCCTTGGAACTTTGATGCTCGACCCTTGCCTTGAATTGCTAGCTTTCTGAATGGAAAATAATGTGTGCAAAGATCTCTATTTATAGCATATGATTACTTAGGGTTTAAGAGAAGAAAACTTGGTTTTCCCACCTTTTCTGCTTGAAAATCAAGCTACGAGCGATTTTTTGCCTGTAGGCGTGCGCAGGATGCGCATACAGAGGCGCAGAAAGCAGTGGCAACACTGCCTTATGCGCATAGGTGCAAGGCTATGTGCAGGAGGCCGCACCTTTTGTGCAAAATCTTGCATTTTCATTTTGTTTTCGATCGTTCTTCCTTCTGGAAACTCATAGGAACTTGAATTGAACTTTCTTCACTTTGTATTGTCTTCAAGAACCTTCTAAGAAACATTAAACTTTCATCTTCGTATCCTTGGTCCTTCACGTGATGTTTGTATTTGTTGATTTACATGATTTCTCACTACAAAACGAAGAAAACACATATGGAATTGCATGATTTTTTAAGATAGAAGTTAATTACAACGACTCGAGTGAAAACAATACAATATGTTCCTAAACCCATTAACAACTCCTCTAATTCTCATCATATTTGTCTTATAATGCAAAGAAAAGTACTATAAACATCCAAAAATACCATATGATGCTTCGTCATCAGTTTGCTTTTAACAGCTTGATCAACTCCAATTCTTCGAACTCAGCAAGGAAGGTTCCAATTTTGGTGGTTTGGAAACTCAGGGACCCAATCTGAACATCATTTAACTCCACTAGAGGGACTAATCTATCTTGAAAATAGTCTTCTCAGGGATCTAAATCGACAAAATTTATGCCATGCTCGAGGTTACTGGGTGGTGGAGTTGGGTCTGCGACTATATGGTAGGTTCTTTTCAATTTCAAGCTGTATTGGTAAAATTTCCTAGCCATGTATTGGTCCCCTTTTACTACTCCAGTGCTCCCATCTTCAAGTGGTTAATTCATGGTTAAATACAAAGTGCAGAGGACAGCCCCTTATAAGAAGTTAAATGCTGGAATACCTATAATAATATTAGGGTAAAGATATTATATGAGGATGGGGCGCTCACCACCAAATATCTGACCCTAGTAGTTTTCACATTTCTCCCCACCCCAAAAGTTGTATTAAAAGGGATATATATCCTCTCACTACTACATGCTCGTCGGAAAACCCTACGAGTGACCCCTTAAAAGGTTGCAGCATGGAAGGGTCTAATTGCAACTTTTCAATATTATTATTTAGTGAAAAATAAATTATAATTGAATATTATTATATTGGATACATATATTCACAATGTTTTGAAAACCTCTCCTAATCTATACCTTAAGAAAGCATCTGTAAATAATGAAAATAAGTTTATCATCAAATGTATTCCATTGGTTGTTCTGCGGATGAACTACATTAAAATGCTTTTTCATATTATCATCTTTAAATTAAGAAGACAGAGTAAGCAAGCAATAAATGGATTGAAGTTGAAACTCAATTGCGAAACTTTGTCCATGAGGTGTCAACTTCAGAGTCAATATCTTCTCTGTTTTTACCCTCTCAATTTTTTTCATTACGAGAGTGTTGCGAATATAAATACAGAAATGTGACATTTGGTGGATCCAACTATATAATATAGAGAGGGCTGGAACCGCCATGGAGACACCACTTTTATTCGCTGGAAAATGCTTCTGTGTGGCCAATGATCTCGTTGAGTTGCTGCCACTTTGATAAGACTTTTGCATGAAACACTTCTTGAAACTTGAATCTATTCATCAATTCATGTGTATTTTTTGCTAGCCTAACTAAATTTTTAGTTCTAGTTTGGACAATTATATGTTTCCATCAAGTGTATATGAAATTGAACCTATTCATAGCAATTGGCAGAAATTACTAAAAGGTTCAAAATTGAGCCAAAATAATATCAATTCCAGCACTTACAATTTCAAAATTGCAGGAATGAATTTCGATTTTAGCAAATTTGGATTTTGAAATTAACAAACCAATTATTTTTTATGGGTTGTGTAGAAAATGAGTTTGAAATTTTCTTTTTTTCTTGGTGTTTGTGGGGATAAAGATATAGGTGTACATATATGAGGTAAAATTGGTCTAGATGCTAGATGAATTTGTGTCTTAACAGTTTTGGAAGTTTTTCTAAAAGCTTTCAAATATAATGCTCAATCCAAATTTTGATACAGGGCTTAAATCACTAACAATAGATATCTTTATCTTCTAATGAATAGGTGGTAAATCAAATATTTGCAACTTTTTTGTGTTAAACTTAACTTATATATATGATCATGTCTAAAAGCATTGAGTTTAATAAAGCTTATAAGTAATGGCTTAATTTAAACCATGAACAAAAACATAATAATTTGGATAGAGCATTATATCAAAATACATGTCAACTTTAAGCACATCTAGAAATACATGTCAACTTTATTCATGAAATGCACTCTAAATTAAAAGCCATACATAGTACCAGTAGAAATACATACAAAGCCGAGTTTAATTTGTTCATGAAGCATTGTTCTCTGGAAATACATCCAGGTCAAATTTATTTATAGAAAACCATTCTATATCTTAAAAACAAAGCAAACCTTATACATGAAACAATTCTTGAAACTTAAAAGTCATGCACACTTCTCCCCCTGTATATCTGCAGGAAGGCTTTATTCAAAACAAATCCTTATACATGAAACTTTAGAACCACACAATTCTTTTAGATACGTAAGCAAACTTGATTCACGAACACGATACTCCGAAGCCCTTGATTTGTCAATAGTTGTTTCCTTGATTAGCAATTTATCCTCGCTTGGAATCCTCGAGTCTCATTGATCCTTCACACAAAAAAAAAAATAAAAAATTAGATAGTTCCAGCAAGCTAAAACAGGTCAAACTTTGAAGGAGAAAAACAGCATCTATCTATGGGTGTGGTTATTGGATTATGAACCCAAAGTTTGGTAAGTCCAAAATTCAGATTTACAATCATATTTATAAAGCAAAAGAACATGTGAGACCATCAATAACAGTTGAAGGAAGGAGACATTAGCAAATATTGGTAATCTGTCATTATACTTACTCAGGTTGCCTCATCATCTGTTGCATGATTACTTCTTTTGTGTCACCTTCCCAAACGACTCCATCTATTATCGCCTTCAATTCATCTGGTACTTTATCACCAACACGGAAAACTTTTGTGGTGTCGCATTGCGTGAATGACACTTCTTTCAAGGATGAGAAATTCAAAGTGAAACTCCCCGAGTAAAAGCTTTCAAGCTTAGGTAACGTGCCAAGAGTCACAATACTAAGCTCCGTGAATAGAATCTCACCTTCATTTGGTTCATCTTCCTCTTTAGCCACAATTTCTATTATTGATTCACAATTGACTAGCTTCATCTCTTTCAGTACGCTCAAAGTTTTGGCAGTAGAGGATGTGAACAAGTATTTCAATCTGCCACAATCTTTAACATCAAGCCTTTTCAGTTTGGAGAAAGACACAATGGATGGTGTCAAGTTTCTCAAACGGGAACAATACCAAACATTTATGGTTTGAAGATTTTCAATGAACGGGCCTACCCAGGAGCGTTCAAATCCTATGGATTCAAGCTGGGGGAGACTATGAAGCTCCAATCCCTTAAGCTGTGACAAGACTTTAGTACAGTCAACGTCAGGTGTTTGAGAAGGGAATATCTCTTTGAAGGCACTATGTCGCACCACAAGGTATTTCGTACCGGGTAGTGCCGCCTTTGAATGAAAAACAAATGGATAGACATCTGTTTTATCATGAAAGCACGGCAATCTGAGGGTGTTTAATTCTTGGAGATCAACATGAAGTTTTCCTTGATCAATCATCTTTGCTTCTAACTTACCAAGTGTCAGCACATTCAGGCTCGGAGTAACCTTGGATTCAAAATAAATAACAAAGATGACAAGGCCAATATCAGGATTTAATATATGAAACAATTGCTTAAAATATACTACATTGATATAAGAAAGGACTCCGTTAACTAAATCACGAAAATTAAGAAAATTGGCAGTAGTATTAAATATGTTGCTAACAATTGATATTGTTTTTTCAAATTTACCCATCAAGAGAGAGGAAATCATTTCTCAATTTTTTGCAAATTATCATAAAATTATTATTATTAGTAATTCATAAATTCTATGGTTTAGTAAATTGTAATGCAACTATTTTAATGGTAAGATATACTAAAAGTTTCAGAATCTATGTTATTCACAAAGATTGTGAGTGCAACTAAATCAAGGGCATCAAATATATGAAAAATTCCAAGATGTAATGATATCCATGAGAATCTAGTATATTACATCACATGCCAATGCATCATACATATCATGCCTAGACACAATGTCTGATCATTGGTAATCATTTTTTCTATCTCTAAATAACATAGCTTTACAGATATAAATACAGTGTAAGGATAATCGCAAAATCGTAACACGAGGAGAAGAATATATATCCCAAAAATAACAGAAAACCAGAAAATGCAAAAAGTGCGAGGCAACGGCCATCATGTATATATTAGAAGAAAAAAAAATAAAAATAAAAAAGGCATACCTTATCAAGCGAGACAAAGGCTTGCCGGGTTGATGGAAAACTATCTCGAGAACTTTGAAATTCTGTTTCAAAAAATTTCAGCTTTGGACAATGGGTAACATGTAATTCTTTCAACGTAGGCCACTCTAGAATGCGCACCCCAGGATAAATGCACTTCAGATTGTGTAAAATCCGTAACTTCAAAATTGTTATCATTGGGAAAAGAGTAATCAGTTCATTTGCTTCTTCGGTGGCTATTTCTTTCTTTGCAACAATCTCCAGTAATTTTTTACAGTTTTCCACCCATAGCTTTTTCAGCAATGGAAGGCCAAGAGTTCCTTGAGGTCCAATCTTTGTATTAACAAATATTGCCTTAATAGAATTACAGTTCCGCACTTCCAGTGTTTTCAGTTTACTTAGGAAAGGAAGTAAATGAGAAGGTAGTACCGCATCTGTTAAAAATTCACACCCATCCACAACCAAAGAAATTAAATTGCAGAAACACCAGTCCGGGACAGTCTCCGACTTGAGCCAAATCAATTTCAACAAAGGAGAGTCCTCAAAAACTAAATGATCCTGGGAATGCAAAAGAATAAATTCATTGAAATGTTTATTAATACTTATCCAAGGATGAACTTTATTGTTATAAACTGTTATTTATATTTTCAAAAGTTGTTCTCTGGTCTTTACTTCGATACATTGAAATGGCTATTTTTGTCTAGTTCTCCTCTATGCGATTTTTTCCATACATCATTTTAATTTAGAGGAAGCATTTTCTGTTCTACAAGTGAAAATTGACATACACATGAATTACTTACCTGTTGTAGAAGAAACAACTTTTCTACCGAGGCGTTAAGATCATCATTGTACAAGACCAACTGATCATTTGAATCGGACAAAGCCTGGATTCCTCTAAAAGATTCAGCATTTATCTCCCCTCGAGAGAAAATTTTCATCTTTGGACACTTCCATATGTAAACTTCAGTCAGAGATGGCAACTGCAAACTCCCATTGCCAGAATAAAAACACTCCAGGCTTGATAAAGAATTTAGATATATGTAGCACAGCCGCTCAAATTTGACCCCTTGATCAGTTGTTTCATCTAGCTCCTGTGCCACTATACATATAATTGACTTACTTTCTGTGACGGTGATCTTCTCGAGGGATGTTAACAGATTTGCCACTGAGGATCTGAATAAATATCTCAAGCCATGACATACACTTATATACAGTTCTCTCATACAGGAGAAGGATACTGCAGATGGATAACGGAATAACTTATTCAAACCGTGACAATTTGTAACATTTAAATTGTGCAGCTTCTCACAGACTGCATCTAACCATGAGTGTTCTAAATTGATGTATCGGAGCTCAGATACCAAGTACAGTTTCAATATTTTCAACCGTCCAAGAAACCCATCCTCGATGATTTTGGGATTTGGTATGAGGAATATCTCATTACTATTGATGCATCCTAACCACAAATATTGTAAATTTGGTGCCTTCTCAAGTATTCCAAAGAGCACAGAAGGCTTCTCATTCTTATCCACATCAAAGTACAAGTTAGCTTTGTTCAAGTTTTTGAAATCTTCTACATGTTGTCCCAACTTTAACACCGAAATGTGTTTCAAATTGAGTGATAGCTCTTCCACCATGGAAATGGCCTGGTAAAGGAAAATTAAGTGAAAAAGAAAAACTGAGTTTTAAGACAAAAACTAGGAAAAGAAACTAAACAGCAAAGAGTGCAGATTCAATGTAACTTACATTAAGGTCCCGGATCAGGGGTTGTCTAATAATTGAAGTACCAATTTCAGTGTCACACTCGAGATGTGCATCTTGAAATAGCTCCAACTTAGGACAATCCACCACAGAGAACTCATTTAACTTGGGGCACTCCACAGTAAATATTTCAGGGTAAAAGTATGTGAGATCTGGCAAATTAAAAAAATCTAATGAGATTAAATGAGGGAATAGGAACTTTTTTTCTGGGCTTATTACAGTATCGTCCTTTCCTACAATTTCTCGCAACCCATGACAGGATTTAACTTCAAGTTTCTTGAGCTTTTTTAGATTTTCAGCAAGGACGTCAGGAAATAGAGTTTGTATACTTTTACAACCTATAACACTAACTTCTTGTAGATTTTGAAATTTGAGGATTCCTTGAAAGTTCTTCTCCCAAACTAGTGTCAGATTGGATAGACCGTCCAGAGTCAAATTGTTCAATTTGGTCGGAATAACCCCAGTGTCATTCTTAGCAAAAATTACCTTTACCTTGTTACAATTGCGTACTACTAGTTCTTTCAAACTCTTTAAACAAGGAAGAATATAAGACGGAATTGCATATTGTTTGATATCACAATTGACTAGCTTCATCGTAGTCAAGTTGTAAAACCAATTGTTTTCCAGAGTATTTCTATCATGCCATGCCCATGCTTCTTGTAGCTCAGGATGTTCTGAAAAGTTCTTCCCATCCATGCCATTAGTGAGCATCTGTAAATAATAAAAATAAGTTTATCATATCTTAAACCAATGCTTGTTAAACTGCAATAGTGTGGCTCTTCTTTTACCACCATTAAATATAAGAAAAAAAATTAATTAAAAAAAAAAAAAAAAACTTGTTGAGGTTGAATATTGGTTACACAACTACTTCTTTTATTTCATTTAACAGGGGTCTATTAAATATGGACGTCTGACCTACATTATATCATTAATATTTCATTTTAGACAGAATAAAACTGAAAATAATGAAAGACTATTAAATAACATATATAAGTCTACCAAAAAATAACATATATAAGTCAAGCAAAAAAATATAAAAAAACAATAATCATGACAGTTGGGAAAAGAAGTATACAATAATTGCTACCCTAAGCCTGTTTAAAGACATATATTTCATCCAATAGTTGAAATCATCATCTATTTATTTGAACTAAATTTATACCTGCAGTAGAAACACCCTTTTTACTGAGGCGTTAAGATCATTATGGAACACCAATTGATCATTTGAATCAGACGAAGCTTGGATTCCTCCAAAAGATTCAGCACTTGTCTCTCCTCGAGAGAAAACTTTCAACTTGGGGCACTGCCATATATCCACTTGAGTAAGAGCTGGAATCAGGAAAGTGTCATATCCTGAATAAAAACATTCAAGGTTTGACAAAGAATTTAGATCTATGCAGTATAGCCGCTCAAATTCGATAAGTTGAGGAGTTGTTTCATCTTTCTCTTTTGCAATTATTTCTGTAATTGAATTACTTTCCTTAACGATGATTTTCTCAAGGGACATTAACACCTTTGTCGTTGAGGATGTAAATAAATACTTCAACCCATGACACCCGCTTATATTCAACTCTTTAAGACAAATGAAAGATGTTGCACAAGGAGAGTGGAATATTGTTTTCAAACTAGGACAATCGTTAACATTTAAAACATGGAGCTTCTCACAGACTACATTTAACCATGAACTCTCTAAATTGATGTATTGGAGCTCAGATATATCTCTCATGGTCAATATTTTTAACTGTCCAAGAATCTTGTGCTCACTAAATTTGCAGTTTGTAGTGACGAATATCTCGAGACTGTTGATCAACCCTAAGACAATTTCTTGTAAATTTGGGGACTTCTGAAGTATTTCAAGAGGCAAAGTGAGCTTCTCATTGTCATCATCATCAAAGAACAAGCTAATTTTCTTCAAATATTTGAAATCTTTAGCATGTTGTCCTAACCTTAACACTGAAATGTGTTTCCAATCGAGTGATAATTCCTCCAGGATGGAAAAGGCCTGCATAGGCAAATCAAGTAGAAAAGAAAAGGCTGTGAATTCAAAGATGAAAAGTAGGAAAAGATTAAACAACTGAGAGTGCAGATTCAATGTTACTTACAGTAAGATCTGATAAAAGTGGT
The DNA here is from genome assembly GCF_051527215.1 of Medicago sativa. Lineage (NCBI taxonomy): Eukaryota > Viridiplantae > Streptophyta > Magnoliopsida > Fabales > Fabaceae > Medicago > Medicago sativa. Next base: position 26,087,375 of record NC_140756.1, on the reverse strand, counting down.
TGCCTATTAAATGAAGAACCAGCACTTTCAGTGTAACCTGAACCCTGTGCTCCTTCAAATAGCTCCAACTTAGGACAATCCAGCACTGAGATATCATTTAACTCGGGGCACTCCACCGAGAATAATTCTGAGTAAAACCAAGTCAGCTCTGGCAACTTATAAAGATCCAATGATGTTAAACGAGGGAAGACAAACTTTTTTATTAATCCTGTGGATGCGTCTTCTTCCATTCCAACAAGTTCTCGCAACTGATCACAAGATTTAATTTTAAGTTTCTCGAGCATCTTAAGATTTTCAGCAAGGTCTGCAGGGAATAGAGTTAATATACTTTCACATCTTTTGACACTGACTTGTTCCATATTTTGGAAGCTGTGGAGTCCCTTAGAATTCTTCTCCCATATAAATTTAAGCTCCGGTAACCCTTTCAATGTCAAATTGATCAATTGGAATGGAATTGCCTCAGTGTCATTCTTAGAAAAAATTACCTCTATTCTGCTACAATTCCGCACTTCCAATTCTTTCAAACTCTTTAAACAAGGAAGAATATTAGATGGAATTGCATATTGTTTGATATCACAGTTGTACAGCTTCAAAGTTTTCAAGCTGTAAAACATATTGTGTTGGAGACAAAATTCATCATGCCATGATTCTTGTAGCTCGGGATATTTTGAAATTTCCATCCAATCCATACCTTCAGAAAGCATCTGTAAATATTGAAATTAAGGGTATCATCAAATGGATCATATTCCACTATTCGCCTTCCTATAAACTACATTATAATGTTTCTTATTCTTATGGGTGGCATGCATTCTTAAATTTAAAAGGAAAGTACAACAAAGAGTAAATTTTAATGCAGATATTTCAACACACTGCCCCATTTCTATTTACTAGTTCTGACTCTTGATCATCTTACTAAGCTCTTGTTACATTGTTCCTCCCCCCGCTAGTTGTACTTATTTTGTACTTTGTCTTTTCTTTGCCTCTTGGTTCTCACCTATGATCTAACTTAAAGTTTCAGCGGTGAATAGCTGGATATCATCTCATTAACATTGGAAACCTTCGGTCTTAGTGTGCACTTGCAAAGAGAATTACGTTTATGTCACTCCAAAGTGTCTAAATTGTTTTTATAAATCAATTTAATTAATCAACTGTTCCATAATATTTACTTCTTACTCTTTCATTATATAGGACTGGAGCATGAGACCGACCTTTTAGATTATGCTCTTAATCACGAGTTTTCTATTAGCTTCAGCATTTTTCGTCAACCATATGTATTGCTTCTGAATATTTAGATATCAAGCATCGTTTTTAGGGTCATCCAAATCAAGGTAAGTTAAAGGTGCTGGTTTATTGCTTCTGCATCTTTAGATATCAAGCATCGTTTTTTGGGTCATCCAAATCAAGGTAAGTTAAAGGTGCTGGTTTTTCACCTTTCACATTTAAAGACCCTTGATTGTGAATAGCGTTAGCTTCAAAAACATATTCGGCAGTCTTTTCCAAGTAATGCCATTAAAAGATTCAACTCTCCCTTTGATATTGTGCATTCTAATGTTTAGGATCCTAGGCACACTCAATTTTAGGACACCAGTATTGCACCTTCATTGATAATTTCTCATGATGTACTTGAATAACCTTATTGAAGGATCATTCAAAATTATTAGGTGCATTTCATTTTTTTTTTTTGTTTATAGACAAAAATCCAATTTGAAAAAAAGAATCTGAATTTTACGAAGTGATAATCTCAAAGAATACTTTTCTACATCATTTGACTCCTACTTTGCTTCTCATGACATCATAGATCAGTCTGGTTCTCCACACAGCTGCAACAAAATGGTGTCGTTGAGCGGAATCATTGTCATCTAGTTGATACAACTCGGACCTTTTTGACCAATGCTCATTCACCTTTAGTTTTGAGATTCCACATTCTCTCTTGTTTCCTAAGGACCCTCTTTATGCAGTCCATTTTTGAGTGTTCGGATGCAGTTTTTTTTTCATATTTTTTTTTCCTGGTTCACATAAATTGTTTGCATGTGCTGTTAAGTGTATGTTTTGGAGGCATAGGGCTCAAAAGGGATGGTAGTGTTATTATCCAATTACATATCGTCTTTATGTTCCTGCCGATGTTTCTTTCATTGAGTAAACACCTGTATTTGCAAAACCAGCTACATCAGATTCTTCAACAGATGTTACTCCTTCCCAGGTGCTACCTATTCCTCTATTTCAAACATGTCTCTACTCAAAGACCTCCACAGTCACAGGAAAGTCTAGCGTTACGTTGTTTTTATATTAGTTACGAGTGTTCACGTCGTTCTCGCTGCAGTCCCACCACCTCAAGTTTTGTTTGGATAATTCATCAATGTTATTCATGGATGCTTGTTTGTAAACCAGGCAATTAGATGAGATTATATGAAAAATTAAACTATCTCACCATGACCAGACCATATTTCTCTTTTGTTGTCGGTGTCAGGAGTCGATATCTAAACTTGCCTTGTAATGATCATTGGAATGCAGTCTTTCAAATATTGAGGTAAACTAAAAATCACCTAGAAAAAGACTAGTTCTATTCTATATATATTTTATACTTCCCGCATTGTGTAATCTAAATTATTCAACTATACTCAAAACCTTAACTGTGGGATACAGGAAAAACTATCTATTGTAAGGCTTGACTTTTTTTTTTTTTTAGGAATATTATAAGGCTTGACTTGACCAAATTGAATTCTACCCTATATCGAACGTAGCAGACCAAAACAATAAACAGAAAAACTTAAAACTCATATCATCAGATGCTAATATTTCTTGTGAAATATTTTAAAAAATTATCAATAATGAAAGAAAAAATTCATAACATATGAATATAAGTGAGAAAAAAAAATAATAATTACAGTTAGGACTAAAGTACAGACACCGTGATTTATCAAAAAAAAAAAAAGTACGCACTCCGTGCAGTAATACTAATGTTAGAATCATATTAGAAATGCATATTACCTGTAGTAGAAATACCCTTTTTACGGAGGTATTAAGATCATAGTGGAAGACCAGTTCATCATTTGAGTCAGATGAAGCTTGAATTCCTTTAAAAGATTTTGCATTTATCTCTCCTTGAGAGAAAGTTTCCACCTTGGGACACTGCCATATGTCCACTTGAGTAAGAGATGGCAACTGCAAACTCTCATTGCCTGCATAAAAACATTCCAAGCTAGATAAAGAATTTAGATCTATGTAGCTTAGCCGGTCAAACTTGAGCCCTTGTGAAATTGTTCCATCTTGATCCTTCGCCACTATTTCTATAATTGACTGACTTTCTTTGACGGTGATCTTCTCAAGGGGCGTTAACACCTTTGCCATTGAGGATGTGAATAAATACCTCAACCCATGACATCCGCTTATATACAACTCTTTCAGACACGTGAAAGATGTTGCACAAGGGGAGTGGAATAATTTTTTCATACTAGGACAATCCATAACTTTTAAATTGTGCAGATTCTCACAGACTGCATCTAACCATGTGTCTTCTAAATTGATGTATTGGAGCTCAGATATGTCTGTCATGGTCAATATTTTCAACTGTCCAAGAATCCTGTGCTCACTAAATTTGGAGTTTTGAGTGAGGAATATCTCGAGACTGTTGATCAACCCTAAGACAATTTCCTGTAAATTTGGGGCCTTCTCAAGTACTTCAAGAGGCAAAGAGGGCTTCTCATTGTCATCAGCATCAAAGAACAAGCAAATTTTCTTCAAATGTTTAAAATATTTAGCATGTTGTCCTAACCTTAACACTGAAATGTGTTTCCAATCGACTGATAATTCCTCCAGGATGGAAAAGGCCTGCATAGGCAAATCAAGTAGAAAAGAAAAGGCTGTGAATTCAAAGATGAAAAGTAGGAAAGATTAAACAACTGAGAGTGCAGATTCAATGTTACTTACAGTAAGGTCAGATAAAAGTGGTTGTCTATTAAATGAAGAACCAGCACTTTCAATGTAACCCGAACCCTGTGCACCTTCAAATAGCTCCAACTTAGGACAATCCAGCACTGAGATATCATTTAACTTGGGGCACTCCACCGAGAATAATTCTGAGTAAAACCAAGTCAGCTCTGGCAACATATAAAGATCCAATGATGTTAAACGAGGGAAGACAAACTTTTTTATTAATCCTGTGGATGCGTCTTCTTCCATTCCAACAAGTTCTCGCAACTGATCACAAGATTTAATTTTAAGTTTCTCGAGCATCTTAAGATTTTCAGCAAGGTCTGCAGGAAATAGAGTTAATATACTTTCACATCTTTTGACACTGACTTGTTCCATATTTTGGAAGCTGTGGAGTCCCTTAGAATTCTTCTCCCATATAAATTTAAGCTCCGGTAACCCTTTCAATGTCAAATTGATCAATTGGAATGGAATTGCCTCAGTGTCATTCTTAGAAAAAATTACCTCTATTCTGCTACAATTCCGCACTTCCAATTCTTTCAAACTCTTTAAGCAAGGAAGAATATTAGATGGAATTGCATATTGTTTGATATCACAGTTGTACAGCTTCAATGTTTTCAAGCTGTAAAACATATTGTTTTGGAGACAAAATTCATCATGCCATGCTTCTTGTAGCTCGGGATATTTTGAAATTTCCGTCCAATCCATACCTTCAGAAAGCATCTGTAAATATTGAAATTAAGGGTATCATCAAATGTATCATATTCCACTATTCGCTTTCCTATAAACTACATTATAATCTTTCTTATTCTTACGGGTAGGATCGTTAATTTAAAAGGAAAGTACAACAAAAAGTAAACATTGATGCAAATATTTCAACACACTGCCCCATTTCTATTTACTAGTTCTGACTCTTGATCATCTTACTAAGGTCTTGTCACATTCTTCCTCCCCCTCTTGTTTTACAGATTTTGTACTTGGTCTTTTCTTCACCTCCCCTAGATTCGCACCTATGATCTAACTTAAAAGAGTTCAGGAATGAATAGCTTGATAAAATCAATTGGTGATGGTGCACTATTAGATCTAGTAGACATGTCAAATCCAATTGTTTCTTTTTTAACAAAAAGATCAAATGGTTAAAATTAAAAAATAAAAAATAAAAAAAATGAATGAGATCTTTAGTGCACCACCTACAATGTTGGTCTACCTTAGACATTTAGGATTAAAAATTGACTGAAGGGACCAATTTGATTTACGCAAGTACAGTTACGTGACCTAAGCATAACCACAAGTAGTTATGGGACCAAAGTACAACCAAAAAATTAGTTAAAGGATCAAAATAGTAATTTATCCTGCATTAAAAAAATTATCAGTAATTATTTTAGACAGAATAAAATTGAAAATAATGAAAGAATACTAAATAACATATATCAGTCAAGCAAAAAAAAGGAAAAAGCAATAATCATGACATTTGGGAAAAGAAGTATACAACAGATGCAACCCTGTCATAATTTATCTAGCCTGTTGAATGACATAAATTTCATCCAACAATTGAGGTCATAATTTATTTATTTGGATTAAATTCTTACCTGCAGTAGAAACACCCTTTTTACTGAGGCGTTAAGATCATTGTGGAACACCAATTGATCATTTGAATCAGACGAAGCTTGGATTCCTCTGAAAGATTCAGCATTTATCTCCCCTCTTGAGAAAATTCTCACGTTGGGACACTGCCATATGTCCACTTGATTCAGAGAGGGTAACTGCAAACCCTCATTACCTGAATAAAAACATTCCAAAGTTGATAAAGAATTTAGATCTATGTAGCTTAGCCGCTCAAATTTGACCCATTCGGATGTTCCATTTTGCTCCTTTGCCACTATTTCTTTAATAGACTGACTTTCTGTGACGGTGATCTTCTCGAGGGATGTTAACACCTCTGCCATTGAGGATGTGAATAAATACATCAACTCATTACATCCACTTATATACAATTCTTTCATACAGGAGAAAGATACTGCAGACGGATAATGGAATAACTTAATCAAACCATGACAATTGATAACATTTAATTCATGGAGCTTGTCACAGACCAAGTTTAACCACGAGTTCTCAAAATTGATGTATTGGAGCTCGGATACTGTGCTTAATGTCAATATTTTCAACTGTACGAGAAGCCCATGCTCAATGATTTTGGGTATTTTTATGAGGAATATCTCAATACTATTGATCATGCCTAACAACATTTCTTGTAAATTCGGTGCCTTCTCGAGTATTCCAAAATGCAAAGAAGGAGTCTCATTCTTATCCACATCAAAGTAAAAGTTAGCTCTGTTCAAATATTTGAGATCTTTCTCAAGTTGTCCCAACCTTACCACTGAAATGTGATTCCAATCGAGTGATAGCTCTTCCACCATGGAAATGGCCTAGTAAAGGCAAATTAAGAAGAAAAGGAAGACTTGTGAATTTGATGACAAAATGTAGGGAAAAAAATTAAACTGTCTTCAGATTCAATGTTACTTACATTAAGATCTGGGATCAGGGGATGTCGATTAATCCTAGTACCAACGCTTTCAGCCTCACCCTCCAGATGTGCCACTTGAAAAAGCTCGAACTTAGGACAATCCAGAACATAGAAAACATTTAACTTGGGGAACTCAACAGTAAATATTTCAGGGTAAAAGTACGTAAACAATGGCAATTCCTGAAAACCTAATGAGGTTAAATGAGGGAATGGAAACTTTTTTTCTGAGCCTGTTACTACGTCTTCCTTTCCTACAATTTCTCGCAAAGCATCACAAGATTTAACATCAAGTTTCTTGAGCTTTTTTAGATTTTCAGCAAGGACATCAGGAAATAGAGTTTGTATTCTTTTACAACCTATCACACTAACTTCTTGTAGATTTTGAAATTTGAGGATTTCTTGAAAGTTCTTCTCCCAAACAAGTGTCAGTTCAGATAGATCTTCCAGAGTCAAAATTTTCAATTTGGTTGGAATAGCCTCAGTCTCATTCTTAGCAAAAATTACCTTTACCTTGTTACAATTCCGTACATCTAGTTCTTTCAAACTCGTTAAACAAGGATGAATATAAGATGGAACTGCATGCGGTTGAATATCACAATTGACCAGCTTCAATGTTGTCAAGTTGAAAAATAAATTGTTTTGGAGACTATGTCTGTCATGCCATGCTTCTTGTAGCTCCGGATATTCTGAAAAGTTCTCCCCGTACATGCCTTCAGAGAGCATCTGTAAATATTAAAAATAATTTTATCATATCTTAATCCAATGCTAGCTCAACCTATAAGCTGCATTATAGTGTCACTTTATTATATATCATTTAAACAATGGTCTATTGAATGTAGAAGAGGTTTGACTTGCATTATAAATAACTTACTTGAAGAATTATAAATAGTATTCTTAATCATTAATATTTCATTTTAGACAAAGATTAAAATTGAAAACAATGAAAGAATATTAAATAAGATACATTAGTCACAAAAAAATAACAAAAACAATAATCATGACAGTTTGGGAAATAAGTGTACAATGACTTTTACCCTGTCATAATTTATCAAGCTCATTTGAAGACATTTACTTTCATACAATAGTTGAAGCCATGACGAATATTGGAGGGGAATAATCAACATGCCGCCATAAAAAGCCGGTAGTGTGGTGGATTGTCAGGCTATGTAAGGCCATGGCAGCACGACGACAAGAATCGAAAAAGGTGGAAAAGTTTAATTAAAAAAATTCTAGTAAAAATGGATTTGGTTGTGCAACTCCAAAATTGCCATATGCTAGCAATCAAAGTGTTGAACTTGACATCTAGTGCACCAGGATGTAAATGCAATCGGAGTGTATTTGAACATGTTGATATTTAAATAACATAGGAATAATTTGTAAATATAGTGTAGTATATTCTAGAATGGTCTTAGCTTATTGCATTGTAATTAAATGGTCATTATTGTATCGGTGCCTATATAATATAATCTTCGTGGTGCAGCCTAGACACACGGTTTTCAGTAAATGTCTCTCATTCTCTCTTACTTTCTCCTATTCAATATGATATCAGAGCCAGTGCAATTTCTCTCAATTATATTAACATGTAATGAGAGTTAGATGATGATTATGAGGTTGGAAATGAATTGGTGCATGAAGATGACACTACTCTAAATTGGCAAGCTGGTTATGAGGCTTTAGGAGTTGCAGAGTCTACAACTACAAGAAGTACGAGGCAACAAATTAGGAAAAGGAAGGCTGCAATTGCTAGAACCACTAAGAATCGACACTTGATGAAAGTTACTCGAGCTTTATTGTCTGAGATGAAGGTTCCAATAGTTTTTGGGCAGATGCAATCCTTAACTACACATTTAAACGCTTGCCATCATTTTTGGCCAGAGTCAACTCCATATGGAGTTGACTGTGTTGATACATTTTTTCCCCGTTACCAGACTTTCATATATACTACGCTCTTAATCTAGTAACATAAATGCAGGTCACTTATCACACCACAATTTCATAGGACAACTATTCCCAAATCAAACATTTCCTTATTATTAGGCTTAGATATAGAATAAATGCTGAAGCTCTATATATTCTGGACTGTGTAATAGGTTAATATTCAAGAGAAATAGAAACTATTTTTATGCTCTATTGAACATTAGGCTTTGACTTGATCAAATTCACTTCTACCTAATTGTACAAACAGGTCCGAAATTGTACTTGAAAAAATAAAAATAAGTATCATATTCTAGATCATTAATAGTTTTTTAAGATAACTAATATGAAGAGCAATAGCGATAGAAAAATTTATTACTCAAAAAAAAAATGATAGAAAAATTTATCAACATAAATAACAAGTTACTAAAAAATGCCAAAATATTAGAATCAGTGGCGGAGGGACCATGGGGGCCACAGGGGTGGCCATGGTCCCCCCCAATTTTTCTAATTTTTTTTTACTACTATTATACTATTATTTTATACTGCTATTTACACATGATCATGAATATGGTCCCCCCATTATTAGCATTTGTGTCATTTTGTATGTTGGGCTTTTGTTTTTTATGGCAAAAAAATCCTTTTCGCTTTAAAAAAAGCCCATTATATAAGTTTGTTTTCTAAATTATACTACTTTTTAAGACTTGGTCCCCTCAATGTTTAAAACCTGGCTCCGCCCCTGTTTAGAATCATGGTAACTAGGGAAAGCAGTATACACCTAGCATGTTATAAATGCCATAGATTATTAAGCCCATCTAACGATATTAAATTAATGCAAAAGTTGAAGTCACAATTTATTGGTATTGATCAACTTCTTACCTGCAATAGCAACACCATCTTTACTGAGGCGTTAAGATCATTGTGGAAAACTAATTCATCATGTTGTTCAACCGAATTATGAATTCCTCTAAAAGATTTGGCGTTTATCTCTCCTCGAGAGAAAACCTCCATCCTGGGGCAGTGTTGAATGTTCACTAGGGCCAGAGATGGTAACTCCAAAGTATCATCACCCGAATAAAAGTATTCAAGGCTTGACAAAGAATCTAGAGATATGGAGTATAGCCGCTCGAGCCCTTGGAATGGTGTTCCATCTTGCTCCATTTCTACTATTCCTTTAATTAATTGACTTTCCTTAACTTCAATCTCCTCAAGGTGCTTTAACACTTTTGTCACTGAGGATGTGAATAAATACTCTAATCCATGACATTCTTTAATATACAATTTTTTCAGAGAGGAGGAGGAGGAGTTAGATACTGCAGGAGAAAGGAATAATTTTGTCAAACCAGGACAACTGATAACATTTAAATTGTAGAGTTTCTCAGATACTATGTTTAACCATGATGAATCCTCTGACCAGGGCTCAGACACTCTGAACAGCGTCAATGTTTTCAACTGTTCACTAATTTTGAAGTTTGGAGTTTGGAATATCTCAAGGCTTTCGCACCACTCTATACTCAAGTCTTGTACATTGGGTGCCTTATCAAGTATACCGAAGGGTAAAGTGGGCTTCTCATTATCATCCACATCAAAGAACATTCGAATTTCTTTTAAAAATTTGAGGTCCTCCTTTATTTGTAAACCTGTTCTTAACACTGACGAGTGTTTCCAATCAACTGATAATTCCTCCAGAAAAGAAATGGCCTAGAAAATGCAAAGAAGTCGGAAAGAAAAGGATTAAAATTAAAAAGATGAAAAGAACAGTGGGAAAAAATTTAAGCATCAGAGATTAAATATTCTTTGTTACTTACCTCCAGATTCGAGAAAAGAGGTTGTCTATTGATTGAAGTACTACTACCTTCACCATCACCCTCGAGACGTGCACATTGAAATAGCTCAAACTTAGAACAATCCAACACCAGTAACTTACATAACTCAGGGCATTCCACAGTGAATATTTCACAGTAAAAGTAAGTGAGCTCTGGCAAGTCATAAAGATAAAGTGAAGTTAAACAAGGGAACACAAACAATTCTGCTCTATCTGCAGCAACATGTACTTCCTTGCCAACAATTTCAGTCAAATTTTGACAAGATTCTATTTGAAGTGTCTCCAGCTTTTTAATATTTTTGGCTACGGAAGCTGGAAATAGCATTTTCAGACCATTACAATCACTAACAGAGACATGTAGCAGATTTTGAAACTTGAGATTTCCTTGATAATTCTCGCCCCACACATGCTTCAATTCTGATAGCCCTTCTAAAGTCAAATTCTTCAATTGGGATAGAATTCCATCATTGTCAAATTTTTCAAAAATTACCCCCACTTTGTTACAATTCCGAACTTCCAATTCTTTTAAGCTCTTAAGACAAAGAAAGATATTAGATGGAATTGCACATGATAGATTTTCACAGTTTTCCAACCTCAAAGTTTTCAAATTGTACAACAAACTTTTTTTCATATCACTAGCGCCACCATTCCAGAGTTTTTGTAAGTCATAATGTTCTGACAGACTGATCTCATCCATGCCTTCAAAAAAAATCTGTAAAAATTGTAAATAAGTTTATCATTATATAGATATCATCTTATTACAATGCTTCCCCTGCCCCAAAAAACTCATTACAGTGCTTAACCTATTAGCATCTTTAAATTGGAATGAAAAAGTTGAGCAAGTAGTAAATTACATAAATTACATTGAAGAAGTTTACTCTAAGTAAAGCAATACTTTCATTATTTCACTTTCCTTTATTTCATATGAACATGGTATGTTAAATGATGAAATTTGGGGCCTAACTCATCCTTACAAAACCGGCTTGTAAGGTGAGGAGTGCCTCCTCTTGATAAACTCTTCTCAAGAGTCCTATCTATCCGATGTGGGACTAAATCCACCCCCTCAAAGCCAACACAATGAAGGTGTTGGAGGTTGCAACGAAGGCTAACCAAAGGCCGCAATTTAGGCAACTAGGGGCGGACCGCAATTAAGGCGGAATTTCCAACATTAAACATACAGGAACGTATCAAATTTTTTATTCTCATTTTATAAAAATATTATTGTTGAATGAGAGAAAACGAGAGAAGCATATGGTGAAACTATATGTTTGAGAAGATCAATTTCATATACACTCAAGGCAATAAATAAAACACACACACACACAGATATATATATATATATATATATATATATATATATATATATATGGGAAATGCTAACTTGTGCCCTTAGGGCACAAGATAAGAATCTTAAAATAGAATTAAACAATAAATATTGCATTGGAAAGATAAATTTTTAAGCTTTTAAGGTTATGAATGCACAATTTCCAAAACTGAATTTCTATATTTAGTTTCTTATCTTGTGCCCTTAGGGCACAAGTTAACAAGACCCTATATATATATATATATATATATATATATATATATATATATATATGGGTTTTGTTACAAGCCACCCTTTGGTGGTGTCTTTTAACAAGTCACACCTTAAGGTGTGATTTTCACTTTTTAGTTATAACTTTGCTAAAAGACACCTTCATAAAAGTAAGTTGGTGTCTTTTCGCAAATGCTCATAGAGTAACTTGATAAAAGACACCTTCATAAAAGGTGTCTTCTATCATAACCCTATATATATATATATATATATATATATATTATTTTCAACACTCCCTCTCAAGCTGGAGCATATAAATCCTACCAAATGCACCAAGCTTATATTTAACTGATATGAGGACCTCTCTAAGATTTAGTGAAGACATTTGTCAATTGATCGTTCAAAATGACAAAGCTAGAAGTGATATCGCTTGAAAACAAATTGGTATTTGAAAACTGGCCCACTTCTATCATCTTAATTTGTTTCTCACTTTTGATTACCTACTAACTAGCAATCCAAGTTTAAAAACTAACTTTTAGGTAAGAATAATAATTTACGCATTTATTTAAAAATCATTTTAAAAAAGAAAAGAAAAAAACAAAATGAAAATTTAGTCAGAAACTTCAAATGAGCGTACCTTTTCCTTGAATATTTCTTGTATTGTAGTATTCATATCATCATTCCAGCGCCATATCTTCTCAGTTTCATGTACAAATATTTTTTCTAAAAGTGGGGAGCTCTGGACTTTTTCAGAAAAACTTTCCATTTTTGGGCATGCACTCACCACTAATTTCTCCAAGGACGGAAACTCAATGACGCAACTCTTGGAGAAGCAATTGAGTTTCTTCAAGGACACAAGTTCTAGGACTCTCAATTTTCTGAAAACAATGTCAACTTTCACAGCATTTTCATTTTCTGCATTTTTGTCAACTTTACCTTCATTTTCATTTTCTACAACTTCCTCCAAAGATTCACATTTGATTACTTTGATGCTGTCGAGTTGAACCAAGCTTTTAGCGGCAGATAGTGGCATTAATAATTTTAACCCACAACAATTAATCACTTCTAAAGTTGTCAAGTGAGTGAGAGATACTGAGGAAGGCATTATGTTGACTAAAAGAGGACAATTGTTTAAAGTCAGTAACTCTATCCTCTCAAGAATTATTCCTCCTTCAAAGCCTATAGCCTCAAGATCAGGCATGTCTGTTAACATCAACCTTTCCAGATTTGGAACAACCCCCAAGTTTTCAATTTCAGGAGGCATTTTGAGAGGCACTATATCTGTAATGAAACACTTATTTAATGATAGGCTTTTCAGATTTGGATTTCTATGAAGGAAAGAATAGAGAATTCCAGGATTCATTAATCTAGATAAGCAAAGCTCTTCTAAGTTGTCCTGCCAATGGTTCACATCCCCCATGTAACTGGTAGACGACTTTGCATGCCATGACTCAATTTTCATGCACTTCAACTTATTGATTACCTGTAAGAAATAAATGATGAAAAAATGTAAATTATGTAAAAGGAAATATATAAAAAGAAAACATTTATGAAGTGGCAACTTGAGATCTAAAATTGTTATGTTGTTTTGATTCTCAACATACACAGATACATTATAAGAGGTATAGTGTCCTAACTCGTAACAATATTCTGTGTCAGATACATTATAAGAGGTATGGTGTCCTAATAATATTCTCTGTCGTTAGGAAATTGTTTTCTTTTTTTTTTTTATTGGATAAGTTTTTGTTCTACCTTCAATGAAATCAATAGAATTCTTAAAAATGATTAAAAGCTTAATGGTACCTCTTCAGAAAAGAGGGTTGACATTGTTTGTGTATCTGTGGTTTCTTTTCTGAATGGTTCCAGTCTGTCACAAAGCTCAATAGACAGGTTGTTCAATGCTGGACAACTTAGTGTATAAGCTGTTGGATAGAAGCCTGAGAATTTTGGAAGTTCCGAAAATTTGACGGTTGTCAAATTAGGAAACTCAAATGATGGAACAATTGTGCGGGTAACTTCTCTCTCGGGGTCTGGAACAAGATTGCCAGTGCGGGTACCTTCTCTCTCAGGGTCTGGAACAAGATTTCCTGTGCGGGTACCTTTTCTCACAGGGTCTGGAACAATTACCCTCAATCCAAAGCAATCCTGTATCATAAGGTACTCAAGACTGGGAAATCGCACGGCTACAGAAACTGGAAATATATTTTCTAAGCTATGACAACCATGAACCCACATCTTTTGCAGACTTTTCAATTCAAGAATCCCAACCCAGTCTTTGCTCCATTTCCATACATGCTCCAGTTTAGGGAGTGTTTCCAAATAAACATCTTGTATGTTTGTTACATCCACATTATTTGGCTTACTAACACCAAGTAAAAATATTGCTTTCATTGATTTGCAATTTGTAACCCTCAAGTTGCATAGACTCTGAAACATTCCCTCCACATAATAAGGAAAAACATTCTCAAATTTGCCACACTCCTCGATTATCAGAGTATCCAGTTTCTCAAAAGAATTTGACGGGATTTCAGAATTCCATATCTTCTCCAAACTCTTCATACTACTTAGTTTGATATTCTTCAAATTTGGAAAGATACTACCCTGTTTTGGTTCAAATACCCATAAGTTAATTGAATCAGATAACAAACATAAAGCAAATGAAATGATAGAAGAGAGCACAAAAAGGTATATGGAGAAATCAATATAGCGAAAATATGTAGACAAATATGACCTTAACAAATTATACACAAACAAAAATCATTCATAATATCCTCAAAATTAAAATAGTGCAGTCACAGACTTAAATTTAAAGTCTTAATCATCGGAGAGATTAAAGATTAATGATGCATTCTTAAGTCTTTTGGTATACTATATGACCATGATATCTAGATGTCAATATAGAAAATACTGTTGTATAATCTACAAAAGCTTTCAATATTACAAGACTCGCAACAAATAGAGATTTGAAATCCTCTAACATGCAAGATAGTGAGGGCATTAGTTCCTTATTTTATATTATTTTTAGGAAGCTAAGTTAGCCCACCTAAATTGGCGCTAGGGAGAATCGAACCCGAAACCTCGAGGAGGAGCACACTCCCAGGTCCCAAGCCAATACCACCAGGCCAACCCAAGTGGGTTGGCATTAGTTCCTTATTAAAATGAGAGCACAAGAGATCTAACAATCGAATCTAATCTCACTAGCATACATACCTTGATTGTAGCATGACTACCTTGTCCTTGTGGGAATATGTAACTCATCTTCTCACATTCACTTACAAAAAGGCTTTGAAGATTCACCAGACTCTTGGCCATTGAAAACGATATTAGATATTCTAAATTCCAACAACCATTAACATCCATGTGTATCAAATTTTTGAATATCTGCAGAGATTGGTCACTGCAGACTTTGCCAATTTGGATTGAAGATAAAACCATTCTTTCTAACTTGGGAAGTTCAACCTGCTCAGTGACACACATAGTTAGTGTTAGAAAAATAAAGAATTTGTTTTGACTTACTCAAGTTAACTTTGCTAGAGAATATATTATTTAAAATACAAATACCGCCATACAAAGCCCTTCCTTTTGGTTTTAACAAATAAAATACGAAGAGAGTGTTTAATAAGTAAAAGATAAATGAACCACAATTTCATTCCCACCTTTTCATGGAAAAGTTCTGTAGCTTCTCCATCTGTTGAAGGAATGGGATAGAATCCAATGAATTCAGGTAAAGACAGTAGAGTCAAAGAGCGCAATTCAGGAAACATCAGATGCTGAATTTCATTACATTTCTCCTTCACTTTCAAAGGGACAATCTCCTTCAAGGCATTACATTCAGAAACTTCAATTGTTTCAAGATCAGTTAAAAGACTAATCACAGAAAATACGGCAACATTGGTCAGTTTACCACAAAGACTAATTTTGATGACTTTCAATTTTCTGAAAGACGGTGCTGAAAGTTCACAAGAGCATATTTTATCCATGTTTTTGAGATTGTACAAATGCAATGACTCCAATTTAGGAAAAGCCTTCTCCGTACGATGTCTGCCCTCTGGATTGATCAGAGATTGAATGTCGGAATTATTGGTAATCAACAAATGCTTAAGATATGGAAATCCTTTCAAATTCAATCTTAAAAATAAATCTTGGACTCCATGGAGTTCTTCAAGGAACAAATTTTCAACTCTTTCAAACAAGATTTTGATACCCTTTTGAGAATGAATGTCAAAATCATCTTCCTTTAACTGTAGTGCCAAAAACCTCGATGCTTCATATTTCTCTGGCATCTTGACATCCATATCTGAATATGCATTCAAATCTCCAACAACAATCTTGTAACTATATAACCTGTCAAAGAACAAGTTCTTTGGCAATTGGGCAGCTTCAGGGATATGTATGTCCAAGGTTGTCAACTGCTTCAGATGCCTCAACTCATAAAGACTGGCCTTTTCACTTTGATAGTTCTGTTCTTTAACCTCCCAATCAATCAAAGTGTTTCTCACATAAAACTCTTCCAAACTAATCAAACTTGATATTACATTTGATGGAATTTTTCTAAGTTTGGAGCAATTACTTATGTCAAAAATTTGTAGCTTTTTTAACTGCTTCAATTCAACAGGCAACTTTTCAATATCAGATCCCGAAAAACTGAGAATTCTTAACTTTTTCAGTTCACCTATGATGGATAATTCCTTATCTAGCATGCATTGCTCCAAAGAAAGCATTTTGAGTTCTGTTAGGGATGCAATGGATGAATCTAAGAGTGATATATGAATGCCAGTCAATATCAACACTCTGAGTTCTTTCATTCCTTTGAAAAAGTTTTTTGGTATTTTCAGATGTGAATCATTGTTGGTAACTTGGAAGAATCTAAGCCTCGGGTAGTTTATTCTTCTAGGAAACCCCTCAATGATATGACAATGATGCAAGGAAATAGCAGCATACTTTTCAAGTTTATCTGGCCATTCATCTATTTTCCCTTTTGTCTTTGTAAATACATGCTTCTCCTTGAATGCTATTGACAAAGCCGCACTGCGAACAATATCTGACATGGTGAAATGGTCACTAGAATAACTGTCAGACAGCAAACCAAACACTTTTAGCTTTCCAACCAACACATAAACTCTATCTCGAGCTTCCTTTACTGTGTAGATTTCTTGGAGAAAACCCAAACCAATACAGTATTTCACCAAGTCCACAATCAATGCATCAGGACCCATGCTAGCACAGAGTAAGAAAAAATACTTGATCTCCTCGTCTTCCAGAAGATCATAACTTAACTTTGTAGAAAAATCAGACACTCCTGCTAAATTTCCTCTTTCAAGATGTCGATGAACATCTTCCCATACCAAGAAGCTCTGGTTTTTTAATGCCCGTGCAGTTGTGACTATTGAAATTGGCAACCTGTTACACTTGTTGACTATTGACATTGTTAATTTATCAAATTCGGTCTTGCCATTACCTATCCCAGCCATTTTCTTGAAAAATGCTTCTGCTTCCTTTTCTTTTAAGACTTCGATGAAGTAAATAGAGCTTTCCTTCCCTTCCATCTGACTTAATAACACTTGTTTGCTTTCAGAAATCAGCAAAACCTTGCACCCTTTGTAATGGCTAAGAGTTTCCTCTGTTTTCATATTAGATGCAATGGGGAGTTTTCTAGATTTCGCATTATTGATAACACTATTGTTTCCTTCTGTTTTTGTCTTGCTCTGCTCTCCATAGGGTTTTCCTTCATTAACATTCCCAAATGGAATTTCCTTCATTGCTTTTGTATTGTGGTGCTCTGAAGAGGGTCTCCCTTCTTTAACATTTCTAACTGGAATTTCCTTCATTGTTTTTGTCTTGCGGTGCTCCCCAAGGGTTTTTCCTTCTTTGAGATTCCCAAACGGAATTTCCTTCGTTGTTTTTGTCTTGCTGTGCGACGCAGGGATTTTTCCTTCTTTGACATTCCCAGATGAAACTTCCTTCACTGTTTCTTTCCAAATGTTCTGGCCATCACCATCATCAACGTCAAGTGGAATCCCTAGCATATTCAAGTCCAGAGCTACCCAAAGATCATCTAAGATTATAAGTGTGCTCTCATTCTTCAATCTTTTTCGTATTCGAGCAGCTCTTGCAATGTCGCTTTCCTCGTCTAATTTCATCCCTAACGCATCAGCAATATGCCCTTGAATTTGTCTTATGTCAGGATTTCTCGTTAGGCTTGCCATGGCCACTACATCAAACATCTTAGCCGCTTCTGAGGCTTGTAATGCATCTCTAGCAATTTTTTTGACCAATGTGGTCTTACCCACACCGCTCAACCCATGAAGCCCAACCACTCTAACATTTGGGCTTTTCAAGGCTTCCTTAATCTTGTTCATAGATTCCTTTCTCGATGGAAAGCTTTCATAACCAACAGTATGGAAAAAGGAAGAAATGGAGGGCGGGCCAAGCCAATAAGAATATGTATCATGCTTGGCTGTTTGCAGTAGTCCGTGGACCTTCCTTGTAATATCGAGTGCATTTCTGCTTAGGCGATACCTTATCCCAGATTTAGGGAGGTAACCACTTGTAAAAAAGTCAAATACAGCAAGTTGATGGTCTTCATCCGCATCGAACTTGTCACATTCAGAAATTATTGTATCCACGGCTTTTATCCAGTCTTCAACTTCCTTGGGAATTCCGTTCCCGTATCGATTGTCTACCTCATCAACTTTACGTCGAACTGCATCTCTCGCTTTCTTGAGACTCTGGATGCTGGCATTTAGTTCCCTAAGTCTTGCCTCATACAACTTCAAGTGAACCAGACACTCCTTCAGCCACACTTCAACAGGTGGCGACAGGAATTGAAAACAGTCAACTAGATGAGAACCCATCCTTCATCCTCAGCTACATCTTCTGCATAGATGTAAACAGTGAGTAAACGTTAATTAACATTAACAAGAAAATAAAGAATTAAAAATGAAATTGGTTTTGTTGGTGCTTCTTCAAAAAAAAATTGGTTTTGTTGGTTATGTTCTTCTTTGACCAAGAAAGTTCAAATTCTGTAATAAAGGATAGGTCGATTACATTACATAAGTTGCAAAATGGATCAATACAAGCTATATTTTCTTAATTCACACAATAATGCAAAAAAAAAATGAAGAGAAAACATCATTGAACGAGCACAGGTTCTGTAAGTATAAGATTCAAAATTTCATAGCTATTATATCACAGTTCAAGCATCCATTAGATCACAATGGAAACACACAAACAAATAAAAGAATCATATTATATATAAATTAATTTTTTTTTTTGGTAGATAAACGAAATGACAATTGTCATTGGAAACCCACATACAATGGAGGAGTTGGGATTTGGTCATGAAGGCTGGCCTAACAATTTCGGCATTTTGTCATTTTAGCGACTTGTGGACAATATAAATTATTTAATTTAATTTAAAGGAATGGAAATATAGCTCCATAGATTACATAAAATCTATACACTCTAGTCGCTACAAAATCACGAACTTGCAAGTTTAGATCCAAATAAATTGTAATGGAAACTTTAGTCTTTCATAATATTGTATTTGTAAGAATAGTCTGTTTTAAAAACATTTTACAAAGATAAAAATGGATACTTGTAGTCTTCAAGATAATCTTGCAAACAAGGGGTGAATAAATTTTTTTGAGAATTAATCTTGTAAATCGTGATTATCTTTGGTAGTGTCCGAGGTTCGAACCTCGGACCTTACATATATTATGCATTGTCGTGATTATCTTTGGTGGTGTCCGAGGTTCGAACCTCGGACCTTACATATATTATGCATTGTCAGGGGACCTTACCAACTGAACTAAACTCACGCGACGTAAATTCGTGATTTTGTAAGACTAAAAACATATTTAACTCACAAAAAAATGAAATGGAATGGTAGTAGTTAAGAATATTTTTTAGTTTTACCACCGTTGAGCACGAAGGAGAATCCACTACTACAGCATCGATGCTTTCGTCAACCTTCCCACCGAAAACAACTCCCAAATCACCCTCTCCAACCCGAGAATCGCCGATTGCTCCGCCATTGCCTTCTCCGATGCCGTGCTCAGCACATCCCATCCCCGCAGTTCACCACCGCCTCTTCCGGCATCGCAGCTAGCTACCCATCTACGACTATGCTTGTGCATGTTTAAGACTTTAAACAAAAAAAATTTGGAGATAATGACCCAGAATATATCTATATCAACTTTGAATGATTTGAATATTGTTGAAGGAGAGTAAGTCGTTTGGTAACACAAATAAGCTAGCTTATAATTTGTTGGATTAACTTATAAGTTTGTTTTAATACAATGCAATGTGTTTGATAAAAAGCTTTTTTTCACTAGTTTATAGCGTTTTCTAAGAAGCTACTTCAAGTAACTTATGAGTTTATAACTTGTAACTTTTTATACTTTCTTCCAATTTTAACCTTTCCTTGATTTTATTTTATTTTTTATTTTTTTATAATTAAACAAAAAAAAACTACCCATGTTCTCATGGGCAAACCACATTTACCATGTTGTCACATATTAGGGTATGACTTTTTAGATTTTCTTCTTCACTTTTTTTGTTTTTTTGACCTTGCTCATAATTTATATAATATATAATTTTTAAAAAATTTACAATAAATAGTGAAAAAAGTTTAGTTAGATTAAATTCATAAAAATAAAATAAAAATTGTTAAATAAAAAAAGTCGATTGAATTCATAAATATATTTATCATTTTGGAGATGAAAATAATTTGAAATATATTTAAATATTTAAAAATAAATGTGTTAAGTAATAAAAAGTATATATATGGTATTAAAAAAATTAAACAAGCATGCCCTTTTATGTCATTTTCTATTTATCAGCTACTTTAACAGATAATTTTACCAAACACTTTTAATTTTAATAAACTAACTATTCAGCTATAAATTCTCAGCTATCAGCCACCAGCTATAAGCTAGCTTTTCAGCTATCAGCTAGCCTATAGCTTATTTTTACCAAACACACATCAAAGTTATTTCCAAATTAGTCTTGACTTTATTAATATTTTAAATTCATCTATGTCTTTATTAAAACAAAAATTAATTAGATCTTGTCTTTATGTTTAAGTTATATGACAAGGGACTTAATTGAAATCTTTTAACATGGACAAAGATTAGTTTGAAATATTATATTGAGAGTTATTTACTAAGATAATCATTATTTTGATGGTTTACAATTTAAATGTGTTTTTGGAAATGTTTAATGTAATAGGAAAAGAGGGATGCACGTAAAATAAAGACAAAATTCAATTCTTCATTTAATTTAATTTTAGAAAACATTTTCGTCTTTTATTTTTCTTCTGATTTAATCTTTTATGTTATAAAATGTCAATATTGTATTATTTTTATGGGATTTCTTCGATGAAATTTGGATTCTTATGTCTGTATAATGAAAATTTAGGTTTGTTTATAAATTTTTATAAATTTTTTATTTTATATGGATAAAAAAAAGATAACAATGTTGAAATTTTATAACATAAATAATTAATCGAAAAGAAAAAAAAGACGAAAGTGTTATCTGATTATAACATAAATAATTAAATCAAAAGTCCTACCTGATTATAACATAGATGATTAAATAGGAAGAATCTTATTTATAAAAGGTCTTAAGTCTTTTTGACAACTTTTTGGAGCCAAAATTATTGTTGCACTTTTCCTTCCTAATTTTTTGCTGTTTGTTTATATTTTTAGAAAATGATCGTGTATCTTATTTATCTTATTTATAAAAGGTCTTAAGTCTTTTTGACAACTTTTTGGAGCCAAAATTATTGTTGCACTTTTCCTTCCTAATTTTTTGCTGTTTGTTTATATTTTTAGAAAATGATCGTGTATCTTATTTATCTTATTTATAAAAGGTCTTAAGTCTTTTTGACAACTTTTTGGAGCCAAAATTATTGTTGCACTTTTCCTTCCTAATTTTTTGCTGTTTGTTTATATTTTTAGAAAATGATCGTGTATCTTATTTATCTTATTTATAAAAGGTCTTAAGTCTCTTAGATAACTTTTTGGAGCCAAAAATCTTATATCTTATTTATAAAAGGTCTTAAGTTGTCTTAAAAAACTTTTTGGAGCCAAAATTTGAGGTTAATTTTGTCATTTTAATATTGATTATTATTATTATTATTTAATATATATTTAAGCAATTGAACAAACTTTTACTAAATTTGTGTCATAAACTACTAAATACGTTTTTTTTTCTTCCATAATCTTAGTTCGTTTTTTTTTCTTTCATAATTTTATTTTGTTTTTCTTTCACATTATTATTTAATAATATATATTTAAGCAATTGAACAAACTTTTGTTAAATTTGTGCCATAAACTACTAAATACGTTTTTTTTTTCCTTCCATAATCATAGTTTGTTTTTTGTTTTGTTTTTTTTTTTCTTTCATAATCTTATTTTTTTTTTGTTTGATGGACATCATAGTTTGTTTTCTATTTTCTCAATTTTTTTTGGTAGTACTGTTTTCTATATTTATTTGGCAATATAAACACCGATCCCCATATGTTTTTTTGTTTTTGTTAACTATGTTTTTCTAAACAAACTTTTGCTAAAAAAAAATTCTCATTAATCATTGGTTTGTTTTCTATTTTTCCTATTTTGTTGTTAATTATTGAATCCTATCGAATCCTGTTAACTAAAAAAATTATTAAATCCTATTGCCACTATAATTGAACAAAAATTTGCTATATTTTTGCCACCAAAGTATGGATACGTTTTATATTTTCAGCATAATCTTTGGTTTGTTCCTTCAAAAAATAATCTTTGGTTTGTTTTATATTTTTCCTATTTTGTTGTTTAGTTATTATATTTGTGCCACCAAAGTATGGATACGTTTTATATTTTCACCATAATCTTTTTTCCTATTTTTTGTTTTTGGTAACTAACTCTCTCTACATCTCTGCCACTTTATGCTAAACTAATTATCTCTCACTCCCTATATAAGTAACATAAATAGCGCTTATTTGTCATCCTTCATTCCATTAAATCATCTTGCTTCAAAGTAATTGTACGTTATATTTTGTTTTTGGCTTTGAATCTCTTTTTTTACTTCTAACTTCTTTTTTATATCAGCAATTAAATTATCTCACTATTACTATTTTTAACTTTGTCTACCTTTGTATGATTTATTTCTTCAATTCTATGTAGGTTGAATAATGGCTTCTCATATTACTGATATTGATGACATTGTTGCTGGAAAAATCGATTGGAAGATACACGTTCGTATAGTTAATCTTTGGAAAATTCCTGATTTCAACAAACCAAAAGAGGCATCCAGTATTGAATTACTTTTGCTAGATGAAAAGGTATGGTCATGTATATGGTTCTATTGTACCTATTGTTGTTAAATATCTCTGATTTATACTACTACATGTTTATGTTATGTGTGATGAAACGACATGCCTCTGTATTATTTTTATATGTTTCTATTATACCTATCTATTTGTTATTAAAGATATTTGATTTATTAATGTATTTCACAAGTGTATCTTCTGTTTTTCATCACAGTTAAATTAGCCTATTAAATTAAAAGAGCCATATATGAACGTGTTAGTTAAACAATTAGCCTATTATCTATTAAACACTTGGCCTATTGAATTTAGAGGTGGGGATTTATTTGTTTTGGTTGGTGCTGTGCAGTTTTTGGGTGCATGTTCCTTTCTTTGTTATTTTGAGTTCACTACACTTTCTTTGTGGTTGCCTCTGTTTTAATATAATAATATGCCGTTCAAAAAAAAGAAAATTAAACAGCCATATCTTATTTATAAAAGATCTTAAGTTTCTTAGACAATTTTTTGGAGCCGGAAAGTTTGATCGACATTTCCTTTCTAATTTTTTGTTGTTTCTTAATATTTCACATACCTTATCTTATTTATAAAAGTTCTTAAGTTTGTTAGACAACTCTTTGGAGCCAAAAATGTTATTGAAGTCTAAATTATTTCGGGGTTTTTATTATTTGTCTTTTGGAAGCATTATCAATGATTTTTTTCATGACAAGGATTGGACCAAGGGTCGACCCTAATCCCTATCAATGTATTTTTCATTATAAGGATTGGACCGAGGGTCAACCTTAATCCCTTATATTTTTACATTAGTTTTGGATGTACTTCCAAAACACATCCAATAGCTGGCACTAAGATGTATGAGTTTTGTAGATGATGTAGTCTTTATTGGAAAGTCGGGGCAGGAATTGAATGGGATGTTGGAGACATGGAGTCAAGGCTTAGAAGCGTAAGACTTTTGTTTGAGAAGATGCAAGACATGGTATATGTAATGTAACTTCAACAAAAGAAAAAGTAGTTCAACCTTAGAGGTGAAAGTTGAAGATCATATCATAGAAGTTACACAGTTTAGAAATCTTGGGTTCATTCTTTCAACAAAAAAAATCTTGGGTTCATAGTACAAAATGATAATGAAATAAAATTAGATGTAATTCATTGTATTCAAGTTGGATGGTTGAAATGTAGAAGAGCCTCGGGTGTTTTTTGTGATACAAACGTGCCGTTTAAGTTGAAATGAAAAAATACCAGACAGTTGTCAGAACAACGATGTTTTATGGAATAAAGTATTGGCGGTTAAGAACCAAAATGAGAATAAAGTAAGTGTACGGAGATAGGAATGTTGCGTTGAATGTGTGGTAAAACAAGATGGGATAAGATTAGAAATTGCCACATTGTAGAGATAGTTGGGGTAACACCTATAGTATAAATATTGTGGAAAATAGGTTTATGCGGTTTGGACATGTATAGAGAAAACATGTAGATTTTTATAGTAGGAAGAGTAGATCAAATAGAGGATAATCATATTACAAGAGGTATAGGAATACCTAGAAGAACTATAAGAGAAACTATCAAGAAATGTTTATAGATTAAGGAGTTAAATTTAAATATTGTAAATGATAGAAAAATAATATTACTTACTTCAATCCGTGTAGTCAAGCCCACTTAATGGGATAATGTTTGGTTGTTGTTGTTGTCGTCATCTTTTGGAAGCATTAACTCATGTTCAACAACAACTATTATCCATTTCATGATCAACTACCACATTTATTGTCAATGAGATAATCAACTTCCCGTGCGATGCACGGGTCCAAAATCTAGTCTTATTTATAAAAGGTCTTAAGTCTCTTAGATAACTTTTTGGAGCCAAAAATCTTATCTTATTTATAAAAGGTCTCAAGTCTTTTGGACAACTTTTTGGAGCCAAAAATATTGTTGCACTTTTCCTTCCTAATTTTTTGTTGTTTGTTTATATTTTTAGAAAATGATCGTGTATCTTATTTATCTTATTTATAAAAGGTCTTAAGTCTCTTAGATAACTTTTTGGAGCCAAAAATCTTATTTATAAAAGGTCTTAAGTCTTTTGGACAACTTTTTGGAGCCAAAAATGTTGTCTTAAAAATGACACATGTTTAAGGTCATGTATGGGAAATGATTTGTTTCAATGACCATCTTTGGAATCCCTTTGTTATCTAACTTAAATATGCCTTCCTTTATAGCCTTTTGAATAAGAGTAGGTTGTTAGTCGTTGAGTGGTTGTATGAGTTGTGTTCCACTTACACCACCTCTTGCCTTTGATTTCCTATGACGGAGAAACTTCTGACCATCTCACATCTGAATCTGCTTATATTTTAACAGATGATCAAATATATGGTCAAGTTTGATGATATCGAAAGCATATTAAACCTCTTTTTTTGTTGAATAATTGACATCAATTCCTTTAGTTGGCCTTAAAGGAAGAACATGAGTTGTAACACCCCGCTCGTCCACATTGGATTCTAGTAATCGAATGTGTATCAGAGAATGAATGTCCAGGAAGGTTAAGGTAAGACGGAAGATACTTTTATGCATGTCAGTTAAACGCGAGTTAAGTATCAGTGTCAGGCTAAACACGATTAAGGTGAAGGGCGAAGTGGTAAAAAGCCGCAAGGGCTATTTAAGGTCACAAGGGCCATTTTTCCTTCATTTTCACTACTCTTTCTCTCTCTAGGTTTAGAAACTTGGATTCTCTCCTCCTTCTCTCTAGAATGGCGCCCCCATTCCTCAATCTTCTTCCCTCAAGCTTTCAAGTTTGTGTAATTGATGAATCGAGTATGGATGCTAGCAATTCTACAAGCAAGAAACAACCATAAGAGTGGATTGAAACTTTGGGGTTTGGATTGGTGAGCATAAATCATGGATGCAAGTAAATCAAGAGCTAGGGTTTGGTGTTTGAAGCTTGAAGATTGTTGCAATCACTAGGTGAGTTCTATTGATAGTTTCCCACCTTTGGGTTTTGTAAATTCTTGTGAGAGTTCATTATTATGATATGTAGGAGTTAAGAAACCTAATGCCCCTTTTGCCAATACTTGTTGATTATATGTTAAAATTGCCATGAAATATGTTTATTATTGTCTCTATATGTTGTTGGATGAATATGGTGCATTGCAGGATCGAATTGGACGAGTTTTGGGTCAATATTGCAAATTCTGCACCACAAACCCGAAGAAACTCGCTAATAGCGAAATAATTTCGCTAATAGCGAAATTACCCAGATGGATTTCGCTAATAGCTAAAAAATTCCGCTATTAGCTAAACTCTCTGCACATGCCAAAATTTCTTTTGGCTTGTTGGCTCATCTTGGGGCAGGTGGTGCATTCTGAATGCTTTCTTTCATTGATTTACAACTTTATAACCCCAAAACAACATCTAAGCAATGCACATAACATCAAACGATTCATGAAATGAAAATCATGGAAAAATTAACATATGCATCAAGAATGGCATAAGAGAGTTTAAACATGATGGGGTAGTGATGAACTAAGAAAGGGAATGAATGTAGAGCCTCGACATAGCTAGTCGAGAACTAGAATGTTAAGCATGAATCCTAAGTATGTTAAGTCGCGAAGCGATTAATGTATTCTCTTCGCACCTGAACATGAATGAACTTATGTATGATAAGACATGAATGAATAACTATGTAATTTACCACTAATCGGGTAGATTATGAACCTGTGGTAAATGAGCAAGCATGTATTGGTTTATCCTTAAAATCAACGTGATTAGTGTATTCTCTTCGCGCATAAACATGAATGAACTTATGTATGATAAGACATGAATGAATAACTATGTAATTTACCACTAATCAGGTACATTATGAATCCGTGGTAAATGAGAAAGCATGTATAGGTTTATCCTTAATGATAAGACATTTGCTATTGTTGTTGTACGAACGTGATTTGTTGTATATAATATTCTTTTTAGTTGTTAATGTATATGTTTAAACATAAAAGTAATTATCATGTTATTTGAACAAGAAAAATAGGTATTTAAACCATTAGGCGAGGAAGCCTCTCAGTCGATTGAAGGAAATGCGATGCTAGAGCAGCCGAGCTAAGAAGTTGATTATTTCTCGTGGCCACTAACTCATAACGTGATTCGTTAGAGACTCAAAGTTGAGTCAAAATATAGTGCGACTTGTTATATATCTTGTTTGTTGGGAAGAGGCTGCTGCACTTGAAACCTGAAATGTTTAATGATTATGCATGTAAAACTCAAAGTGCATGGGTTGTCACACTAACCTTTAGGTTCGATTCGCCCCCTCCAATAACTATATATTGGATGCAATAGGAATGACCGGCGTATCTCCTTCAGGATACTATGAGTTCCTTGATGTGTATTACACAACCACACCAAGCGGATCTCTTAACAGTATTTTACAGATTTATGGTTCCAACAATTCACTCATGCATTAGAGAATTGATGAATGATTTAGAGTAGAAGAATGATGAAGAGTTATGTTGTTAATGTAACATAATTATATTCTATGTATGTCAAATTAATGCCCAAATGTCAAGAATTTATAGGGCATTACATGACCTTTCACATGAGAGAAAGCACCCTTTTGACTTGAATCAATGTTATGGTTCATTAAGCACCCTTTTACCAAAGGTTATGATCATATACACTTGAATCAATGCTAAGGTTCATTAAGCACCAATTTGTCAAAGGTTATAATCATAAACACATAAATCAATGCTGAGGTTCATTAATTACCCTTTTGCCAAAGGTTCCAATGTATATGAAAGATTCCCATGAAGAGTTACAACTTTTGGTTCTAAAGTGATTCTATTATTTTGGAAATCACCAACACGACTTGACCGTGACGTGATAAACCATGACCCTTATTCTTAGAACCACTAACCTATTTGAGAAATGATAGGGATGACATGATCTCTAGTGGGCTTGCGCACCAACAACACTGTAAATGGATCATGCTAAGAAGAGGATATTGAAGTCAAATGTGGGGCGCCACGATCCAACTAACAAGGGAGATATCACCCACCACCCACAAAAATAGCATAATGGAGGTTTAAGCATTACAGGCCTCATCGTTTGGCTAGTAGGCAAAAGTTACACAATAAATATTGTGTTCATACATTGTAATTAACACATCAAATTAATCAAACAAACTTATTTTGCACTTTTTTTTATCCCTTTATCTTTCCGCTTTTATTTATGCATTTTTAATGTAGTTCAAACCCAAAAATAACAGTACCTAACACCCTAGTGGAAAAGTTAGGGAACCCATACGTCAATTGGTTGAAGCAAATGGAATCACAATTGAGGAAACTCATTCGACCTCGGCTAATTCCAAATCCCATTAACAGTGTGTGTCATGGAATCGGATGACATATAATCGTCGAGTTCGTCCAAATCCCATTAACAGTGTGTGTCATGGAATAATTTTCGACCCTCCCTTGAACTGAACGCATATAATCATCTTCATCTAAAGCATTTGGCAAAGAAATAGTATCTTCATCTTCAACTTGCTCTTCTTCAAACTGTTCTTCCTATTCACAAAGTCTTTCTTCTGCATTCTCTTCCAACACATCATCATCCCCACATTCAAGACCAACACATTCAGTCCCTTCAACTATTGTACCCCAATCCCATTTTTTTTCTTCCTTAAACACCCCATCCCTGCTTATATTTTTTTTCCGACACATGATTATACATTCTGTATGTTTTAGATTCCCCACTTAAGCCCAAGAAAACACACCTGAAACTTTCATCGTCAAGCTTCTGTCTTTTACAATCAGGGTTGTGCACATGTCCAATGCATCTAAACACTCTAAAGTGATCCACCGATCGTTGAAGCCACACCATGCTTCCTTTGGGGTTTTATCCTTTACTGCAAGTGCGGGGCATCTGTTCAGCAAATGAATTGTCCAATTAACATCTTCTAGCCAAAATTCTTTGGGGATTTTTTTCTCCAATAACATGCAACGTACCATATTCATGATTGTTTGATTCCTTCGCTCTGCCACTCCATTTTGTTGTGGTGTATAAGCCGCAGTATGTTGTCTACTAATTCCATTTGAATTGAAAAATTCAATAAATTCTTGTTAGTCAAACTCTTCACCTCGATCAGTGTGAATGCAACATATAACATTTTCATATTCCTTTTATACCAAACTTTTAAATTTTTTAAACACAACAAATGCTTCTGATCTAACATTAAGATAGTAAATCCATAAGTTCTTGCTATAATCATCAATGAATGTGATTATGTACCTCTTATGACTGTTGGACTCAGGTGTGATGGGGCCATATATGTCAGCATGTACAAGTTGTATTATTTGAGATGCTCTCCACAAGCTCCTTTTAGGAATGGTCTCTCAATGTTGCTTGCCTGCCATGCAGATAGTACATAATTTTGAGGAAGCTTTAAGAACCGACATTCCTTTCACCATCTTCTTGTAGGATAAGATTCGCAAGCCCTTGAAATTTAGATGTTCAAATCTACGATGCCACAAATTAGTCTGATCCTCGGATGTAGTTTGGAAGCATATGGGAGATGGAGCTTGCACTTCAGTTATCATTGATGCAAGCAATACAAACATCCTATTAGTGGACATTTGAGTTTGCATAATCAACCCCTTTTTAGAATGATAAATCTCGCACTCTCCATGTTGAATAACGGTGGATAAATTTTTCTCTTGCAGTTGTCCAATACCAAGTAGGTTATTTTTAAGCTCGGGTATATAGAAAACATTAGTGATTACCATATTTGCTCCATTAACTTGTAATCTGATGCTTCCCTTCCCCATTACCGTCATTTTTGCATCATTCCCAAGCTTCACAGCTTGCCTGAAGGTTTGATCCAAATGAAGAAACCATTCACAGTCATGTGATTACTGCAACATGAGTCGAGGAACCAAACTGCTTCTCTATTTGAATTGTGAGGATCTACATGAGCCATCAATAACATCTCTTCTTCATCATCAATTTCTACATAATGGACACCTTTCTCCCAAGTGGGACATTCATATTGGAAATGTCCTAGCTTGTGGCACATATAACACTTTATAGTTGGCTTGTTTGTAGAATGTCTGCCTCTACCTCTTCCACGACCTCGGAATGTACCTCAACCTCCTCTACCTCTTCCTCCTGACCATTCTTCATGAGTAATCTTTAAGGAATGTTCTTCCTCTTCTTTGTGGTTGTTCATTCTCTGTTCATGTACAAGAAGGATGCTTTGGAGTTCATCGATTTTTAGCTTGTCAAGATCATTTGATTCCTCCATCGAGCATATCACATAGTCAAATCTGGAAGTTATTGATCGCATAACCTTCTCAATAATAACAATTTGCCCCATATTCTCTCCATGAGCTTTCATCTTGTTTGTTATCGCTAGTGTTCGAGCAAAATACTTGTCCATTGTTTCTCCTTCTCGCATCAGAAGCACTTCGAATTCCTTTCTTAGGGCTTGCAACTGATCCCTCTTCACTCGCGTGGACCCCCTGTATTTCTGCTTCATTAAGTCCGATATGCTCTTCGAACTCTCTTTATCAAGGATAGTCTCCATGATAGTTCAATCAATAGCCTGAAAAGGTAGTTTTTTGCCTTTAAATCCATCAATCGCCAATCTTCGATTATTTTATGAGCCTCTATCGGCTCGACCCCATCTAGTAGCATAGGAACGCCGCTCTCCACCAATTGCCAATACTTCTTAGACCGAACGAGATTTTCCATTAGCATATCCCAATGGCCGTAATGACCATCAAACTTAGGTATTGCATGTTGCACAAAATTGCTTCCTTCAAGTTCCATCTCTTTTTTTTTCTTCTCTGGTTCTCACTATATTATTTTTTGTTAGGAAACCGTCGTTCCCAACTTCACTCGAGCACTAGGTCCCTTTGTGGCGGTCTGATGCCACTTTGTAGAATTATTTAGAGTGAAAACTCTTTGTTTATTATTGAGTAATACTGATGATGCTTTATTTAGCATTACAATAGTAATAAAGAAATTAACGGCACCCACGTTTGCACCTAATGACGTGGTGAGCAGTTGAGAAAAATAAGCAAAGCTAGTTCCTTACAAATAGGACTTTATTAGACAATAAAACAACAATTAAATGACTTAGTCTAATTGACCTGTCGTCAATAATTCCTAACAGGAAGATAATATTTGGAAACCGAAACTGAAATTAAAGAAGATGGGAAGCTTCATGTTGCAATAAGGAGATAGAATGCTTCGAGATCTGATATATACTCAAGAAGGTCTCATTCTCAGTCTCATACAAAGACAACGCCTCAAGCTTCAAATCTGACGAGGAAGGAAAATGAAGGAACAAAAGCTGACGATGAAGGAAAACGAAAATGAGTGATTCAAGATGAACACAGAAGAAGAATGGGGAAGGAAGAAGACAAAATCCGCAACACACACAGAAGAAGAATGGGGAAGGAAGGAACATATGAAAACAAAGGAAATAGAAGGAATAGAAGAAGAATCAGGAAGGAAGAAGACGAAATTGATTATGGATGATGGATCTAGAAGGAAATTGAAGAAAACGAATGTTCTTGTGTTCTTCAATTTGGGAATTATTAGGGATGACAATTGGACCCAGGCCCGATGTGCAGCCGCAAAAAATACCCGCAATGGATAGGATAAAACCCCGCTTTTATGGATATGGGATTGGGTCCGATAATTACCCGCAAATTTAGATGGGTATGAGTGCGAGTAAGGGCACTATACTACCCAGCCCCGCAACCCGCGTATACATGATTTTTTTTTTTTGGTTACAGTATACATGATTTATATAATATAATAAATATTTTATTTATTTTTGGTGTACAATTATTTAATTTATTTAGCTATTTAAGGATAAACCTAACCCTAAAAACTAATACGGTAATCGTTTCATCCTTACCTTCATAAGCTCATGAGCTACAAATTTATGATTTAAATCAATTTGATGTTTATTTTAGCATGCATTTTTTTATATGTATTTTGAATGTTTTTATTTTAATTTTCGAGGAATATTTTGGATGTTTTTTTTATTTGGTTAAATACTATGATTTCTACTATTTTATGAGTTGCTTTAAAAAAATTGGATCATAGTTTTAGTTCAATTGTGAAGTTTTTTATTGTCTTTTTATATTTAAATTGTAGGTAATGGGTACGGGTATGAGCACTTAGGTACCCACAGGGTATGTGGAATGACACTAAAGTTGTTACCCACGAGGGTACGGGCTCGGGTACGTGTATTTTTTACAAACACGGGTATGAGGAAGGGTACTATAATACCCTACCCATTGCCATCCCTAGAAATTTTTTTTTTCTTTTCGATTTGGTAACATAAGAACATATTATAAGGTTTCTAATTTTATTCCCCTTAATTTTTTTTGTTTAATTTCAATATTAATTTGTTATTTAAATTTATAAAAAAATTTATGATTATATGTTAATTTTAATGACGTGTAAATGGTGCGTCAAATGATGTACCACATTAACAATGACATGTTAGATCCACGTCATTAATAAACATGTCACGTCATCCAAATAGGAAGGGGGGATCAGAAATTTCCGTTGACTTTTAAACTAAGAGAATCAAAAAACTGGTTTTAGACAATGAAGCATCAAAAGTTAACAAATTTAAAAATAAAGGGATAAAAATTGCATTTGAGTCTTTTTCCTTTTGGTTTATACAAACATACCCCCTTTATGTATTAGATTGTTATTTTGTTTTAAATCCTGCAAGATTCATTCATATTAAAATTGTTCTTTGTAATATTTATAATATTTTATTTTAGTCCTTCAAAATGATGATTGTTACATGAAATAAAAAGCATATACAAAACTTTTTTCCAAACTAATTTTGTAACATCGTTGACGGTAGAATTTCTATTGAAAACTTCCTAAATTGATTGATCCATTTTCTTTAACAATTGTAGGCAGCAATCATTTTATCTGATAGTTAGATGAAGCTGCACAGAAGAAAACCTTGTATTATCCAATTCATTTTATTTTCTTTTTTGAGGGGGATTATCCAAATCATTAAATAGGCAATGAAAAAAATGACAAATTAATTAAGACAAAAACTAACCTCAATTACTTCAAATGGAATTGATAAAGTCCTTCCTTGCTTTGTGGCACCACGAACCCAACAAGTCTGCTGAAGGCAAGAACAACACAGCAATAGTTTTTTTTTTTTTTTTTTTTTTGTGTATAAAAAACAAGTCTAATGGTGCTAAAAGGCTGCGAAAGATTAAATGTTACATATATATATTTTTGTGCTTTTTGATATAAAAGAGAGCCAAAGGCCTAAAGAAAAGAGATCACAGAGATTATAGCGTAAGGCTACAAAATCTTCAAAGTATTGAATGGTAATTGCTTTGAAAGCAGAATTTTTTTTTTTTTTTGAAAGAAAAGAAAGCAGAATGTTGGAAAACAATATTAGCACATTGATATTTGCAGCACAGGTTCAGTATATATTATATTAGTCACTGTTGTTTGCGTTGACTTTATGCTAAATAGGCAACTACAAATGGCAATAGCGATCAAATGATTTTTTTTTTTAAGGAAGCAATCAAATAAATGATTTGAAATATCTATTTTATAACAGTTGTTGTTGTATTATATGCGTTTACTATTATTAATCTTTCCGGTTCAAAATGGGTGACTTATATATTTATTTCATATGTAACAAAAAAAAATAATATGTAAGATAAATTTGCTTTTGCTAGAGCACTCTTATTAAGTATAGCTGTATAGGTGTATTCATCACTACAGTAAAGGTAAGGTAAAAGATGTTAAATTTAGAGTGATACAAATAATATTAATTAAACTGTAAAATAAATGATATTGAATTTAAAACGATCCAAATAATATTAATTCAACCATATGATTGAAACAATGTAATTAAAGTTGCACTGAAAATTGAAAGGATCAATTATAAATTACGGGATAGAGGAAATATTATTTTTAAAAAATGTTAAAGAATACCTTAAACATTGCTTAAGCCTTAAAGAAACCAATATATAAATATTATATCATAAAATGATAAATTAAACTTTTTTAAAAATTTAAAAATCGTTGCTTCTAACGTAATACTACTGCTTTTAATTTTCTCTTGCAAATACCTTTAGACATCGATTAATATAACATTTGTTTAAAAATTAAAATATTAAAATATTGAATGTTGGATAAGGAAAGGTTGCTTCTCATATCATGGAACAAGTTGCTATTATAATTTTTTACTAGTTGCTATTATTTAAAACTAAATTAGATCTCAGATTAAACCTAAGGTATTTTTATTCTTTTACACTAGACCACTAACTCAATCGAGATTTGAAGTAGTCTTAGAAAGTATATTAATAGATTGTATTTTTTTCTCAAACAACTTATGAGTAGTTTTCTTTTATGGAAAATGTAAAATCACTTGTTAAAAAGTTCAAAAAAGAGTCTTTGATCAAAATTATTAGGTCGGACATTGTGATTGAAGTTCCAACCCCTCAAATCCTCGCCTTTATTTTTCTGACTTTCTAATAATTATTCTCATTTCGTCTATATCAAAAAAGAAAATTTGGAAATGATACATTCAACGTTTTGACTGATGTAGTTCTTATGCAATCAGTACATGTGACTGTTATTACCACTGAGCCGAGTCATAAACAAACTGAGGATGAATAGAGCAAAATAGTTTCTAACATGTGCATCATTTTTTATTTTTTTGGTCAAGTAAACTAGTGGCTAGAGCTCACACAATTTAATTGTGGAGAAGTGGAGTGTCCGGGGTTCGAACCCTTGCATATAAAATGCGATATTCCTACCAACTGAGCTAAGCTCACGGGGATAACATGTGCATCATTGGGCTTTGGAGTGAAGAAGTGATAAACCTAGACTATATTTAATATCCTCCATCTTTGTGGGATGGGAGCTCTTCCACTAACATTGCTTATGAAGTTGTTTTCAGTCTCAATGTCACTCATGATTTGGAGATTCTGTTGCCGAATTGGAAGGGCATTGATGCCAGAGACAATGGTCCTTAGGTTTATCCGATGAGGATGAGAGAACGATAACTACCAGTTATTTGAAGGATCGTTCTACTGTTAGGAAAGAGTCTTTCATCAAGGTAAAGTCTAAGTCCAAGAATAAGAACATGCAGAAAAGTAATCAGATTCATTATATTGATGAAAGTTTTCAATAACTATTTGCCATTTTTTCTATCTTTAACAAAATCACAATTATTTCGTAAATAAAACTAGGGTTAAATGTGTTTTTGGTCCCTATAAATATATCAACTTTTCATTTTAGTCCCTCTAAAAATTTCCTTCAACTTTTTGTCCCTGTAAATTTTTCAACCAACACTTTTGGTCCATATTTTTAAGTAAATTTTTGTATTTTTTTTAATAAAGCAGAATGAGTGCTCTTGGGGTATTGATTAAAGTATTAAAAAAAAAATTACAACAAAAAGTTGTGTTATTATTGCTAAGATAAAGGTCAAAACTTGTATTTCCAAGACAAATTTTCTACTAATAGATTCCTTAACCATTGTCTTTAAGGCACTAATTAGCAAAACTCTAATTTAAAATAAGTTTGACCTCAGATTTAAACCTAATTTTTTTTTTTATATTCTTTTTTCACATGATTAGCTCAAACGACTTTTGAAGCTTTTGTCTTTACTTTCCCTTTTTTTTATAATACTGTCGCAATTATTAGATCAGCAATGAGTTGAATATTTTCAAATTTAAGGTAAAAAAAACAATCACATTAGTGTGGTGTCACATGATTAACTGATGTTGAGTTCTTCATTTTGCATCTTATATATAATATCCGAAATGTTTTTCTCTCTGTGTCCCTTAATATAGAAATCTCTAACAAAAATCGTGGTTATAAAAATAAAATATTAGTCATAAATTTGCTTGAATTATAAGAAATATATTTGAATTAATACATTTAAAAATTTGTAGAGAATTTCATATTTAGGAAGAACAATTTTTTTTGTAAAAGATCTTATAATTAGAAAGATTGTACTAATAGAAAAATTGAATTAATTTTTTTCCACTAATTTTAATTAGGCTTTTATTTAGCTCAAAGTGTTGTTGCCATAGACTTTTCTCTTCTTCAAATTTGTTTTCCCTAAAAGTTAGTTACAAGCAAATGAAGCAATATATTATTCTTTTGCTTAAAAAAAAGCAATATATTATTCTTTGAAATACATTATTTATTTAGAATTTCATATTCTTTATGATACAATAATTCATTTAAAGAGACTCACATTTTTTTTTATTAACAATAATTCATTTATGGACAAATTCTCCCATTTTGGTTTGATTATGTGATAGAATGCACTTATATGTGAAGATAGTAAACTAGGTGGTTGATGATTATTTCACTTTGTTGTTTTTACTTTCATGCTTTTAGGTTAGAAACAAAGATTATCCTCAAGATGATATTGATCCTCAAGATCATGATGGTGATCCTCAAAATGATCTCCAATATGATGAAGACCAACATTTGTTCAAGCATGGACGATAGAAGATTATGTTTTGTTTTTTGTAATTATATTAAGTATTAGTTTATATCACTTTGATATATTTTGAAAGTGTAGGTTTGATATAGTTAGTATTATTAGTCATTAGTCATTAGATTATAATGTTATCAATTTTATGAATGTATTAAGATATCATTGACGTCTACTTGAAGGTAGATGAAACAATTTATTATGTAATTATTGTTTTTATAGTTTTTTTTTTTGAGAGAAATGTTTTTATAGTTTATGTAATTGATAAAGTTGCATAACGTACGACAATATATAAATCGGAATGATCATAGTTGTATATACAATAGTGGATTATAATTGTCGTATTATTTTCTGGATTAATAAGTAGAGGCTATGATTATGGGGTACGAGACAACGACAAAACAAAAGTTCTGAATGTCTCCAAAAGTCTCAAGATTTTTTGTGAGATTGTTGAATGACCATGTTATGTGTATTTTCAACTAAAAAGTCTCACCAAATCCATCATACAAAAGAATCCATTAAAATTTGGAGATTTTTGAATACCTATGGACATTTTATAGGTTGGTACAAATCTTGATTGAATACCATGAGATTTGGTTGCCCTGAGTAAATTTTTTTGATTGTCTTGATAGAATATCATGGGATTTATTTATATCCTATAAAAGTCTTGATTGAATAGCACAAGATTTTTTTATCATTAAAAAGTCTTTTAAAATCCCTTGAAATCTTAATTCAATACACCCCCCTAAATTTGGAAGAGAGAAAAATCGACTAAAGTTTTGAAATTTAAGTCTTTTTATCTTTATAATGAGGAATTTATGATAACTAAGTTGAATAAAAGTACATTAAGCTCCCTAAAAAAAGGTGCATTTAAGCTTATTTTTAATGTGTTGACGATATTTTTTTTGCGTGTTGTTAACCCTTCAGTTGTCAGCGGATCAAAAGAATCTTGATTATCTAAAGTTTGGTTGGAAAGTCATGTATTGACAAATGACGATATACTTATATTATTTTAGATACTCAATTTTGTCCCGTAAATACAATTAAGTTGGTAGCTCTAGAACATTTGATGTGTTGAGTCTAGGTTCAAATCTAAAATTTTCCATTTATCCATATCTAAGGTGTGTAGTTCTTATTTTTTATTTATTTTTTTTACAAAAATAAACGGTATTCATTTATTCAAATTGATAGGGTACATCGATACAATGAAAATTCACTAAAAACAAAAAGGATGAATCTGTGAACAAACTCACAACATCCATGTTAATAGCATAAAACGGCAAAGTTCTAAAGCCTACACATATGACTATATTTAAGTCTACGGAATATCTATGTCTCCGGATCTGCAACATTGACGACTCCAA
Source organism: Medicago sativa (assembly GCF_051527215.1). Classification (NCBI taxonomy): domain Eukaryota; kingdom Viridiplantae; phylum Streptophyta; class Magnoliopsida; order Fabales; family Fabaceae; genus Medicago; species Medicago sativa. Next base: position 26,049,475 of record NC_140756.1, on the reverse strand, counting down.
AGTCATTGATTTGATCTGCATTTGATCGAAGCTGATTTGACAATTTGAATCGAACAAATACCTGAACGAAACAAAAAAGACAAACAACGTCGCACAAAGACGACGAACAAAACAACGTCACACTAATTAAGACGACGAAATCACAAAAAAAATCGAAATAAATGTGAAAATCACTTATTTCAACAAAAGGAAAATAGAAAAATGAGTTAGAAGAGTGATTTTGGGTCAAAAATTGACCCTAAATCACCCCTCTTTGGTGGATGTAGGAGAAGAAACTAAGGTTTTGATGACGGCTCACAAGAGAGAAGGGAAAGAGAGAGCGAAAGAGGGAGCTTTTCAAATTCGCAATGTTAAGGTGTGTAATTCTTTTCACTAGACTATTTAAAAAAAAATCATATTGTTAAAAGAAAAGTTGTAATAATTACAAGTTGTTGGAAAAGTTCTTATGATAGTTCTTAACACTGGAGTTCTTCATAATGAATGCAACCATGCCAGATGGAGTACTTCATCATTCATTTACTGAAGTAGGAGAAAAGTTCTTATGATAATTCAACAAAAATACCACAATGGAGTACTTCATCATTCATTTACTCAAAGTCCCACCAAATACAAATGAAGAAAATGAACTTGAAAATCAATACCTTAACACTGGGGAGTGGGAGTCATTGAGTCATGTAATGATAGTTCTTATGATAACATACACAAAGTGGAAGGGATCACATGTAATATTGGAAAGGAAACTTTCAAGTAAAAGGTCATAAATCTAAAAAAGTATCGACATCACATCAAAGAGAGATCCACTTTCACCATGTGAAGAAACATTGGCAAAAGCTTAGTAGAAGTATATGGATAAAAGTGTATATGCTATTTCTCCACACGTAACATCAGATTAATAATATCTTAGTAAGTGTGTGGCTGTTCTTGAAAAGTTGGAGATATTTCATATGATATCTATGCAAAACCCTTGAAAAAAGTGTATGTATCTTGATTGGAGGGATATGTTTATTTTTTGAAGGAAGAGGGATGTGTTTATTAGCATGTTTAAAGGATAAAACTTTAATTACTTGCATATGTTGTCTTAGTCACAAGATACATGTTTCCCTAACTTTTTGTTTTGGTCTTTTATGGCCATGTTCCAGTTACTACTTTGTGAACACGTATGTGCATTTTTATGAGTTGTTTAGAATTTTTTTAGTTTTGTTATTGGTTCTTCTATTTCACTTCCATTGAACATCTCTTTCTTAAAGTTTAGTTTACGAAATTATACGAAATGTTATAGCTATAATGGATATTGATAGAAGTGATATTCATCTGATACAAGTGATATAAAACAAATGTTCTAGCATCTTCATTGTCTAGTAGTGATTTTGTTGCTGAAGTAACAAATGGATTTGGAACAAGTTATTTTGATTTATTTCAAAAGAAGGAATGCTTTGTTAATTTTTATAATGAACTTCGGGAGAAGAACTATTTGAGTAACTCTCTCCTCAAAAAAAATATACTCAAGTAACTCAAGGGATGTGCTTCTTAAAGAAAATATTGTTACACTTTCATTTATAATTGGCCATAATGTTACACTTTCATGCAAACCAGCTGAAGTAATAGAGTACACCAACCATTCCATTCTTTGAGAAAGCACAACAATCAATTCTCAATATCAACAAAACAATAAATACACAAGTCACACATGGATTCTGACTTGAAACATTATCTTATCAAAGAAACCAAACATCTATCTTGGGAAGCTTTTTGTGGGCTATATTTTAATGTATTACTTCACCTGGACACACCCTATGCGACCAAAATTGCTAAGTGCGTGTTTGGTAGCATGGTGGATTTTCTGAAATCACGGTGACTCACCATGATACCAAACATGCACTAAGTCAACTCAGGTGACTCACGTTTTCCTACCTACAAAAACAATTTACACTTCTTTTTTTACATCGCTACTATTGCATATAAGCACGGAGTCGACACACAAACCACCCTTGGTATGAGTGCAATCTATTTGAGACAATGAAAACTTGATCTTCATCAAATCATTAGAATTCTTAGAGACAAAGTTTCCTACATGGTAGAGGATCCAGTGCCCTGGATTGTCCAAATGAGTATGGGATACAGCAATTTGACCATCAGAAGTCGTCAGCTGAAACTTTGCAGGTTTTATATCCCAGCCATGGATGTGCTCGGTCTTACAAACTCGTCGGCCGAGCTTCTTGGATGACCTGCCAAGGTGAAGTCTGAAGTACACACTGTATGTCCCTACTGGAAATTGGAAATCAATATCTCCTTCCACTTCAAGCCACCAAATTTGATGAAGATACGCAACTGTATGGAACCTATTTACATACAATCAAGAATATACTCTAATCAAGTTCAAACATAACTGCGGGGGATTACGAACACACGCAATCCATATCCACAGTAGAGTTGGTATTGGATCATAACCATTGTGAAGAGTTGGAAAAGTGTGAATATTCCATTCTTCAATCTTCATAACTAACAGAGCTAGAAAGTGAGTCCAATACAGTGGAATCAATCAATCAAAGGGCAAAAAAAAAAAAAAAATTTCGGCAAGCAATGTTTTGTATTTCCATTCATAAAGATGAAAACACAGCATAACAATGAGTCAGGTTCTATAATGGCACAAGTAACATATTTTCAATTGCAATAACCTCACCTTGACTCTTCAGTTGAAATGTGATTCCAATATCTGCGATCATCAATCCCCGTAATCCTTAACGCTTTGGAGGAAATTGCCAAACAAACCCCACCAGTCCTCTTATCTAGCCAAATTTCCTAAACCAAAGTAAAATTTTTGACATAAAAATTAAGAACTTGAAAATCATGACATAACTTAATAAAGTGGAGATCATATACTTTTCTTTCCACGATACTAAGTTTTTATGTGTATAAAGCACGTATTTCTTGAATTCGTGATATTAATGGGTTTCTATTTCACTTTGGATTCTCTGTAGCGACTGCACAAGCTACTTATTAGGCTATAATATTGGGTGGATTTTGGTTGGTTTATTCTCGTTATCATAAATTCAAAGTGGAAATAACAACTTGAGAATGATTCACACAATATTAATCAAATGATCTAACTTATTCTTGCAAAATCGGCTTTGTAAGGTGAAAAATATCTCTATTTATAAACTCTTTTCAAACTTAATCTCTTATCAACGTGGAACTGAATTTTTTTCCAATACTACCAAGGATCCGAATGGTGTAGCCGCTTGAGAGAATTCAAAACCCTTTTATACACAAAATAAAAGTCATCGTAGCAGATTTGAGAAATGAAATTAATGAGCCAAAATTGTTACCTTGGTTCCATTGTCAAACAAATTAGGCTTACAAAGTCTTGCATAAATATCCCTCTTCCCTAATTCAGCACCAGAACTACTAGTATCATCCTCCAAAGCTTTCCCCATGATAAACTCATAATTCAACGGCAACTTCGATTCCCAAACAAAATCGGCAAAAGAAGCATCACGAAACGCCCTATTCAATCGTGCTAGCTTACATATATCCGGTGGATCCAAATACATCAACACCAATGCTACACAACTCTCAGGTATATCCCCAAGCCTTGGTCTCAAAGAACTACAATCCTCATCCCCATCACATACACATGAGGAAAAATTAGCACCCATATTCAACACACACTAAACCAAAACACACTAGTTAATCCCCAAAATATAAAACTATAAGATTTCACAAACCCAGAATATCAATTCAACTAAAAACTTGATCTTGAACCTCAATTTATTGAATTTATCGAATTCATCACAATGTAAAACACTAAAATTCCACAGACCCAGAATCTGAATTTAACTAAAAACTTGATCTTCAAACTCAATTTGTCAAATTCATCACATACCAAACCAAACTACTTTATCCCCAAAATATAAAACCCAAAAATTTCAATGACCCAGAATCTGAATTCAACTAAAAACTATATCTTGAACCTCAATTTATCAAATCCATCACTTATCAAATGAAAATTTCCATGACCCAGAATCTGAATTCAACTAAAAATTTGATTTTGAACCTGAATTTTGAACCAATTGTGTACCTCCCAATGTCAAACCTAAAAAGCTAGTTGTGATGAAATGGGAATTGGCATGAATTTCTGGGTACGACACGCGTGCGTACGCCGTTTTCCGGTTGAATTGGATTCTTCAAGATCTATGGTTATATGAAGATCAGATTACTTTCGAACATGAAAGAGACAAGGAAGAATAAAAGCATAGAGAAAATATAGAAAATGTGATGAGTGATGTGATCAAAATAAAAGTAATGATTTAATCTTCAATACACATTACACGTCCTCATAAAACCATTTTATGGATATATAATACTCCCTCCGTCTCACAATAATTGTCACTTTAACATTTTTTCTTTTTCTCAAAATAATTGTCACTTTACAATATCGATGCAGCATTTATTACTTTTTTCCACTATTATATCCTTATTTATTGAATTTCATCCAACTTAACTACTCCACTAACTACAATTAATAAGGATATTTTAGTAAATGCTACTAATTTTACCATTGAAATCAACACAATCAATCATTTCCTTAATAATCTTGCACAAATCTTAGACGACAAATATTGTGAGACGGATGGAGTATTAGGCATCCAGTCATATTTAAAGGTCATATTAACTTGTGTCTCAAGACACAAGTTAAGAAATTAAAAAAAGAAATAAGAAATAAATTTTGCATTGAAAATATAAATTATTCAACTTTTACGGTATTGAATAGACAAGTTTCAAGATAATAATTCTCCCTTTAGGTATTTAACTTATGTTTTAAGAGTATGAGTTAACATTTTCTATTTTTTAATGTGCATCCAATCATATCGAATTATATCTTATTATGTCAGAAAACATGCTTGTCTTGGGTAAAAACATATACACCATCTAATTATTATTATAAGCAAAAAGTCAATTTTTAAATTTATTGAATAAATTATGTATCTAGTCTATAATATAGACTTGATACGTAATTTATTTAATAAATCTAAATAATTTTTTTTTCTTATACCGGTAAGCTTTGGATTCAAGTTTTCCATGCTAGATACACCCTCCGGTCACTATTATAAGCAAAAATCAACATTTTAGGTTTATTCATTAAATGATGTATGTAGGCTATAATAAAGACTACATACATCATTTAATGAATGAACCTAGAATATTGATTTTTGCTTATAATAGTGACCGGAGGGTGTATGATTGTAAAGATATTATCCTCATTCAAACACTCATCATTGCATAGCTACCCCGACTTGGAGGGGGATTGTTATGGCTTGGTCCTATGTTAAAACTAATCTCTCATAGGTAATTAATGATGGTCATACCACTCGCTTTTGGCAAGACCAATGGGTCGATGGAATCATAAACCTAAAAGATTATGTGCTTGCATTCGTCCTCCTTAGTAGTACTCGTTGGTTCTCAAGTTGGGGGTTTTATCTAATATTGGAACTTTCTCTATTAAATCCGCTTATGAGTTCCTTTCCAACAATTTGTTACAACTACTAACATCGATGCCCTCTTTGACTTGGTGTGGATTTGGCATGGCCTTCAAAGAATTAGAGCTCTTCTTTGGAAATTATGGCATGGTCATCTTCTTACTAATGATGAAAGACATTGGAGAAACACGACTAACGATGCATCTTGCATTCATTGTGGGGATCAAGACGAAACAATCATGCATCTTCTTTGTGATTGTGAGCCGATTAGGAATCTTTATGATCATTTCATTAATGAGAAACACTTGGCAAGATTTTCAAGTTTTTGGTCTTTATGATTAACTTCATTAGAATCTCACTACAACGGATATTGGTGGCACCAGTCTGCATTGGACAACTTTTTTTGGAAAGACCGGAACCTACTTATATTTTATGGCAAATCAGATCTTAGTACAAATCCTCACAATATGGTGGATAGTTTTGTTCGTCATTAATACAACTCGTACCATTAACTCTAATTTTTACTTTTGAAATCCAAAAGAAAGAATTTCCCATTTCTTGGAAACCTCCTCGCGATAATTGTTTGAAACTTGTTGTTTATTGACGGGTCTCATTAAACTGCTGATAATCAACTGCTTTTGGTGTGTTAATTAGAGACTTCACATGTCATTGAAATTTAGGAACCTCTGTTGTTATCTCTACCGAGCTTTGGGGTCTCAACTTTTTTTTTTTGAAAACTCGGTATCCGATCCAAGAATCGACTAATCCGAGGGGACCAATCCCACCGCCCACTTGCAGGGGTCCCGTTTAAAGCCAGAGCAAGCTCTGTATGGACTTAGCCCACCGAAATTAGCACCAGAGGGAATCGAACCTAAGACTTCTGAAGGAGCAAACTCGCCCACCGAAATTAGCACCAGAGGGAATCGAACCTGAGACCTCTGGAGGAGCAAACTCCAAGATCCCAAGCCAACCACTAAGCCAACCCCAAATGGGTTTTGGGGTCTCAACCTTGGTTTGAAGCTCCCTAAGGAATGATATTTTGACAACCAATTTCTAACAACGTTTGGTGACAACCTTTTTCCTCTCTTTCTATTGGACAATAACAATAGAGAGAGAGAGAGAGAGAGAGAGAGAGAGAGAGAGAGAGAGAGAGAGAGAGAGAGAGAGAGAGAAAGGAAGAGAGAGAATAAAAGTACAATGAAAGTATGAGAGAGAGTTGTCACAAAAGTTGTTGAAAAATGAATGTTCAAATATCATTTCTCAAATATTTGCTCTCTTATCGTTGAAGTACACCCATCGGTTGTTGTTAGTCTAGTAAAAAATGGTACCACATCCATTTTTGTCAACTTAATTGGAGTCCATTTTTTTAATTCCAATAACATTGTTGTCGATAAAAAAAATTACTCCCTCCGTCCCGGAATAACTGACCCATTTTCTAAAAAAAGTGTCCCAAAATAATTGACCCATTTCAATTTTCAATACAACTTTCATCATTTTCAATACAATATAACACTAAATAATACTACTTTTATCATTCTCAATACAATATATTACACTTTCCCCTTTATTTATACACTTTTCTTAATCTGTGTGAAAAACCAAAGTAGGTCAATTATACCGGGACGGAGGTAGTAGTTGTTTTCACTAACTTTTCGCATTTCCAAGCGTTTTTTCTTGCAGTCAAGAAAATCTCCAATGTTGCACATTGTTTGTTGACGGATTGATTACTGTTAGCCAGGGCCGGCCCAAAGCAAGAGCATCCAGGCCCATGGCACAGGGCCTCCAAATTTTGGGGGCCCAAATTATATATATTTTTATATATCAGGTCTGATAAAAATGAATATATCCTAGTCACGTAAAACTGTTTCACGTATTGTTACATTGGTGTTGTGGTTGGGGAGAGCACTTGTAGCTGTGTGAACCTGGGTTCAACACCCAGTAAAATTGTGTTTTTTTGTTTAATTTTCTTTATTTTTTTTTTAACATGGGAGGAGATTTGAATTTGGGGCCTAATTTCTCCTCCAATTTAGCCTCCCCAAAAAATTTAATTATTCTTCTTTAAATTACAACAGGGTCTCCGAATTGTTGAAGACGGCCCTGCTGTTAGCTACTCATTTTGTATTGATGAATGATGGCTATGATTAATCAACTTCTGCATATGACAAAAATATAAGCCGATTCATGGAATTAATCTACTTAAACTTTGCCATTTGTCAAAGACTTATTCAAACACACTACGAAGGCTGATTAATTTTATTTCATTCTTATCCATCGGAATAAATAAATCAAAGATATACAAATACTAGGTTTTGTTGACATCTTTTTGATGTCATTGTAAGCATCAATCATCATCAACTAACTCTTGCAATTAACTTTAAGCCTATTTTATGCAAGCTTATCCATTAACTATTATAATGAATATAGAAGACTTCTGTTAAATTAAATGTCTGATGATATTTAATTAAAAAATTAGATTTGAGTATAAAAATCTTATGATATTTAAACAAAATTGTTTGCAATCTTGTGATATTTAATTAGGGAAATGGTGTCAAAAGATAGTGAGACACGAGAGAGACGAGATACAATTTATGACATTTAGGTCCATGAAGACGTGGCAAGGTGGTGAAGAGTGTGACTAGAGATGAAAGAGGAGAGAGGGAGGTTGGGGGAGATGTGATCTGACATATGAATGTTTTGTTTATATTTTCTTTTAGTTTTTTGTTTTGGTATAAGACAACAAAAATGTACCACCTTCAATGGGGGTTTTTCAAAAGGTGAGTTGTCTATTTATCACTACTCTTAAACAAATGAGAAAAAAACAATACAAATTCCCTAAAGAAAAAAAATACAAATTATTTCTTTTGTTAGAATATTAGAAGGAATTGCTTTAGTGGCATCTATGAAAAGGCACCAAAAAAAAATCAATCATTTGTACTTGTAACCCTAGAAATATCATAATCTACTAAGAGAAACAATTTTTTATATCCATATTCAATATCTCATTTACTTTCTTTTTCTTTTTTTCTATCACATCTATCCTTCTACTCTCTTTATTTCCTTCTTTCTCTAATGATATGGTAGAATGTTTTGGATGTTTAAGAATTATTATCAATCTACTAACCATAAAATTATTTAATGGTGACAACTATATTATCCATCGACAAAAAGTGTGTAGAGTTATTCATGTGAATTGACACCATTCAAAATCATCTATTTGTCTCCACTATTTACGTTATGGATAGTGAAAGATAAATCGATAGTTTTGATCAGTGCAAAAACTTAAATGAATAACTACTCATATGATATATTGATCGATGTCTTATTTAATATAGTTTTTTTTTGGGACAAATTTAATAGTGTTGTTTATGCAAATTGCTGATTGCTCAGATTTTGTTTTTATCTAACTGATTAGTGAGATAAACCAACTGATGGCACCTGTACATATTTTGACATTCTTAAGTTAATTTGCTTACAGTTACACCTACACAAGGACCATATACGAATTGGTAGGAAGATATTTTAAAAGTTTTTTGTTGGAAAGGCTAAGAGATAATACATTAAAAATATTATTCTAGCACAAGATAGGTAAAGAATAGAAACAAAAAAAGGATTACAAATGAAATACAACCAAAATAAAAAATAACAATAAGAAAAATATATCAAGAGGCTATAAATCCAAGACAAGAGAGTGGAATTAATCCAACAAAGATTAGATTAAAATCTTAAGAGTAGCTTTTATATTTAACCTTAATCCACTACCAAACTTGAACCAATGACAACTCTTTAGGCTTAAAAGCCGGTTATTGTGTTCAACATAACCTTAGTCAAGCAAGGCAAATTGTATGAAAGATATCATGACAATGTAGTTAGATAAGGTATTAGAGATGCCTAATTCAAAAAGCCATTGTAATTACTGGTTAGTCCCTTTTTTTTCTATGGTATAGAATAGAACTCGTTATTAGTCTCTAACATCACATATTTTGTGAGAGACAATTGATGAGTGGTTTTCGTAAGTGGTATCAAAGTATGTTGGGATTAAGTTTCAATGGTTAGATCTTTAATGTCTTTCCTTTATCAACTATAAACTCTTCATATTTCAATAATACCTTCACATATTGTCCTCTGTGTATCCCAATGTCTCGAAGAAAACGAGAGATCAACTCTATTCTCTAACCTTCGATGTCTCGCTCAACTAGTTAAAAAAGAAAAATTATGTTTTGATAATGTGTGTCATTGTAAATCTAGTTTGGTGTCTCGCAACTATCATCTAGAAGTTCCTTTACCCCTGTCTCTTACAAGAAAAGTCTATGTCTAGAACTCCCTAAGTCAAATGATCAATCTTAGATTGCACGTCAAAGAAGCATTAAGAGTAGAATTAAAGACACTAATATAACGAAATATGATTTAATTATGTCTAACCAGACCAAGTATTTACATTCGATCCCAAACTAAATACATTTATTCCCAACACATAGAAAAATTAACTACGCATAATGTATAAATTACAAGACATAGGAGAGAATGTCAAGATGTTGCATCAATCGGCTTGATCTGCAAGTCTTCGATGTTCCCACCTCGTGCTTGCCCTTTTACTTACTCCTAAGCTTGAATTCTCTAAACTTGATTATTGTGTGAATGAGAATTTATGAGGCTCTCTATTTATAGGTTTTTGACTTGCATCTTCAATGGGTGAACAACCATTTTTCTTTCGATGGAATTCTGCCACGTCATTCAAATGGAGCTTTGAGACCGCCTCTTCTCGCCAAGTGAGACATCTTATTCGCTAGGAAAATTCTAGCTCGTCCAAGTAGGTTTTAGACCACCTTCGTTCTTTGGGCCAAAAACTCTCTTCGATGGCGATTTTTCTTGTTTTAGAACTTGAGATCATGACTTGCATTATTGGGCGAAGGACATGGATTGTTGGGCGAAGGACATGGATTGCTGGGCGAAGACCTAGTTGAACCTCTTTTATGCTCAACAGTTACAACTTACATTCTTATTCTAGTTATTGCACATTCGTGTTGGAAAAAAAAGGTAAAAGTACAAGAAATACTAATATTATCTTGGTACTATAATATTTATAATGTTTGGAGGTTTTCATGATCTTTCAAGTAAAATAAGTCAATAAGTGTCATGATTTACATATGTAATAGAACGTTCATTTGTCACTTATCATCTCTTCCTAACTTAGAACTTTGTTTATCCTCAAACAAAAGTCCTACAAAGAGTAGGTATAAGGCAAACCTTTCAATCCACATAATACATTATTGATCCATGGTTTTGTGGTGAATCAAACAATTGAAGTATGCATGATTCATGAAAATGCAAGATAAAAACCAAATCTTATGAATAGCCTTGAACAAAAACATGAATATGAATAGACTGCTTACTCAAAGTAAGATTTTAAATCTTTGAATCCACAACTAGTCAATTCAAAATCGCTTACTCTAACTAATAAATACACTCGGTGGTTGGTGTTTCACTAAAAGTAGGCAATGCATATACAACAATTATGTTTTGAAATACATCTTAATTTTAAGAGTAATGATATTTTGACATCCATTTGATGACAACTTTGTTGACAACCTTGTTTTTCTCACTTCTTATTGGTCAAAAACATCATGTGAGTATGAGAGAGAAAGTTGTCCAAAATTTGTCAAAAAATGGTTGTCAAAATATCATTTCTCTAATTTTAATAGTCAAATATGCCCATGGTTTATTCCTTGTAGCATATCTTTTGAACGAGTCAATATATTGATGCTCAAGCACTGTAAAAACTTGTGAATTGGGGGGTTTTGGTAAGTATCGAATTACAAAATCCAAACCAGGCAAATGTGGGATTTTCTGTTGGCCATAATTAAGAGAAATGATATTTTGACAACCACTTTTTGACAACTTTTGGACAACTTTCTCTCTCATACTCACATGATGTTGTTATCCTCTCTCTTCCTTTTTCTCTCTCCATTGTTTTTGACCAATAAGAAGTGAGAAAAACAAGGTTGTCAACAAAGTTGTCATCAAATGGATGTCAAAATATCATTACTCCATAATTAATGCACTGACAATTTATGTGGTCCACAATGCACAAAAATTTCTATAAGCCGAAGTACCTGGCTCATTTGCACTCACAGAACCATGAAGACTTGTTTAGTACACATAAAACAAAAAAAATGTCATTAAATCACATTCCACATCAATAACAACAACATAATTCAAATTATATATAATCAAAAGTTCAAAACTATATAAGGACTTTGGAGGGCGCGTGAAAGGAGCGGGAGGTGAGAAAAGAAATTCTCTCACCAAAGGCATATTGCTGTATTAGAGATGGGCTTGAAGCGTACACATGGTTCATTGTTTACGGGCTAGATCTACTTCTAAAAATGGATCCGTAAACTATACATGCGAACCTTCTTCTTTCCAATACCCCCCCCCCCCCCCCCCCCCCCACCCCCACTTTTTTATAAAATATTTTCTGAAAAAAAAAATTTGAGATGCCTAAAGTACACTTAAAAAAAAATTAGCTCTAAGATTTGATTTGTATGAGATTATGTTTCAAATCTCACTATCACAAATGTGAACTAAAAAGTATATCACAAATGTGAACTAAAAAGTATATGTGATTAAATATACTTCCTTAGTCTCAAAATGATTGACACAGTTGATTATTTCACATATGTCAAAGTACAATTTTAACATTTAATATTTTTAATTATCTATTTGTAAAAATAACTAAAAAAATGATATTTTAAAAATATTCATTGAGACAAATCCAATAATATCTTATATGCCATCATTTATCTTTAGTATGTATAAAAATACCGTTGAAGTATATTATATGAATAATACATATGATCAAACTAAGTCACTCATTTTAGAACGAACAGAGTAATTAAATAATTTTAGAACGAACAGAGTAATTAAATAATTTTACAAGACTTTTTTTTAGGCTATAAATTCATGTGCTATAAGAGAATATCAGAAATGTATATTTAGAATATGACATGGTATAACAAGATAAAAGAGTACCTGACGCAAGGAGAAGATATTTGCTATAACCATTACCATACAATTATAGTCCAAAAAAAGAAAAAGCAAGTATAACACAACACAAACACAAAGACGGCGCCGTTTAGGGTGGGAGATCTTCTTAGGTCTCCTACCGTAGGAGACCTCTTTTTTTTTTTTTTTTTTTTACAACTAATATGATTTTTTTATGTGAAAATAATAGGAATGCTTATTGACCCATAGATCAGAATTAAATGATTGAGATTAAAAGCCCTCTTTTAAACAACACATGTTCCTTGCCACATGGTATCCTGTTTATATGGATTGTTCATCTTCTCCAATCCAAACAACACCATCGGTGACACTGTAGCAGTCAATTTTTTGTTTATGATTCAGAATTTTGGTAGAAAATAGGCAATAGAATCTGTGCATTTTTCTCGCGAAGCTCAACAATTTTAACTAGCTCATCTAAACAGCAAGATGAAGAAGCATAATTTGGAGAAAATATCAGCACAGAAATCAGCGATGTTTCAATGGCATGAATCAACGATTTTGATATTCCATCTCCTTTCTTAAGCATATTATCTTCAAAAGCAACAATTTGATTTTGACGGAAAGCTTTGGTTAAGTGACCCATGAAACCTCTTCGACTACGGTGTCTATTTTTCCGGTGAGGACAGGACAACCAGAGTGGTTATCGTTTGATCAAACACAACTACATGATAATACAATAGTCTGTCTACACCAGAATATTTTTTACCTCTCTCTCACGGTCAGCTAACTAAGCTCCCTGTCAAATATTAACGCCGATGTCGACGCCGCCGACATCACCGTCGACGCCGATCTCCATCTTCCAAACTTAGATCCAAAATGAAAAAGTTATAATAATCAAATTTTTGATTCGTTTTCTTCCAGAACGCTCAAAGCTTATCAAAATCTCCATCACCAGACTGTGATCCAAACAAGAGACTGAATGCATCACAGAAAAACGGCTTTAAGTTTTCGACCCTAATAATAATCAATATTTGGATCATGATCTAAGGAACTATGAGTCGCTTCATGAACCTTATGCCACACTGTTCTTTCCTCAAACGGACAAACATGCATTTACCAGAAGCTTGTCCCTTTACAAATCACCCTCTTATGTTCATAATCAATTTGTCGTTATCTCTCAGTTTTGAAACCATGTTGTTTTCACATTCAAATTTTGTAGTGTTAGTTGTTATTGTGATGAAAGACGAATTAATATGTTTTAAGGAAGCTGGAACACTGTAACGATGCGGCGGTGGTGTCGCAGTGACGAGAGAAGAAAAAAGGAGAGAAACAGAAGGGTAAAAACATACTTGGAAATATATGGTGTAGAATATTAGGTGTTGTCAGTTTATGCTAACTATCATAGAGGTTCATAATCCAACGGCTGACTTCTATTCATTTTGCAAAAAAAAAAAAAGTTCAAGTCTCCTATGGTAGGAGACCTAAAGAGGTCTCCTACCGTAGCCTTTGCCCACAAAGACAAGCAAGTACTAGCAATAGTCAATTTATTTAAATGACTATGCAATAAATCAAACAACCACCACTTACACCTAATCTTCAAACTCGACTCATCACTTTCACTTCAACTCTTCAACTCTTCAACTTAAACCTTAAACTACAAGAACAAGAAAAAACACAAAATATAGCAACATGAATATTAACTTTAAAACCCTAGTTCACACTTTCAAATCCAAAAAACCAAACATATTATTAACCAATCTATATTTTATCACCTTTGCATTTTTCTTATGTACCTTCTTTTACTTCCTTGGTCTCTGGCATCACTATCCTTCCACCACCGTCATCTCCGCCACCGGTTACTCCACCACCACCTCTCAAGTCTCCTCCTCCTCCTCCTCCTCCATATGCTTCCACCATAATAACAACAACAATACCATCACAGCCACCATAACTCCATCACTCGACTTCACCGCCACTCACCACCTCCCTGGCCCACCACTAAAGACGGCGCGTGTTTCTCACCTCCCACCTTGTGAACCATCTCTCTATGAATACACACCATGTGAGGATCAGAAAAGGTCACTGCGCTTCCCTAGAAAGAAACTTATCTATCGGGAGAGACACTGTCCCTTACCGGAGGAGACTCTCCGGTGTAGAATACCAGCTCCGTTTGGTTACCGGTTACCATTACGGTGGCCGGAGAGCCGTGACGCGGCTTGGTATGCAAATGTTCCACATAAGGAGTTAACTGTTGAGAAGAAAAACCAGAATTGGGTCCGGTTCAATAGAAACCGGTTCAGGTTTCCGGGTGGTGGGACCATGTTTCCACGTGGCGCAAATGCATACGTTGATGATATTGGGAAGTTGATAAATCTTAAAGATGGGTCTATCAGAACCGCTATTGATACTGGTTGTGGGGTACGTATCCTAAATTCTTCTTGAACCGGTTTTTCTGTTGGGTTTATTTTTGTGGTTGTAGGAACTCGTTTAGTTGAACCGGTTGGTTCATTTAAATATTTTTACCTATGAGGTTATGACAATTTTCGTACACTGAACTCACTCTGCACAAAATTTTTGGGTGCAAACTTCCAAGTTGACCTAACCGACTGAAATTTCTATTTTTGTATTTTTTTCATTCTTTGAAAATTATATAATAATAGGGTCATGTTAACTTGTGCCCTTAGAGCATCCACAATGGTAGTTCCCTAACAAGGACTCCTTAAATGGACCCTACGTGACACATCATTTATTTATAATTTTTTAATAAAAGTACCTATTAAGGACTCAATGACTCCAATGACAATACACTAATAAGAACTCCAATGAACAGTACATAAATATGTCTCACTATATTTACATATTAAACAAAAATAATTTATCTATTACTCATTTTTACAAGTGGGACCAAGTAGTACACATTTTATTACTCTTTTATGCAAGTGAGACCAAGTAGTACACATTTTATTACTTTTTTAAACGTGGGACCCGTTAGTTACCCAGGTGAGAGATGGTCTTTATATAGTTGCACGTTCCTTAACGGGGACTCATTTTTTCTTCCTCCAATGGAGGGTCCTTAACGAGGAGTGCTCCTTGTTAAGTAAGGACCCCCCGTTGGAGATGCTCTAAGGGCACAAAGTTAAGGAACTAAAAAAGGAAATAATAAATCAATTTTGTATTGAAGATATAAATTGTTTAAATTTTACACCAATGAATACACAAGTTTCAAGAAAATGTTTCTATTTTTAACTTTTTAACTTGTGCCTTAAAGGTTTAAGGCACAAGTTAACATTTTCCATAATAATATTATGGGTTGTAAGTAAGAGATTAAAAATCATATGTTCATTTTATTCTTATATGAAAACTCACTTCATTTCTTGTCAACAAAATTTGCACCAAAAAAAGTTAATGATTGAAAGCAAATTGAGTACTAATAAAAATCACAATTCAATCTAAAACTTTTTTAAAAAAATAGTGCAAGAAATTAAATTTTACAGTTTTATATATTTATTTTTAAATTCTTTTGTGAAAAGTGCTTGAACTGTTAAATTGTTAAAAAAAAAAAAAAATAAACCGAACCTAACTATGTATATACATTTTAATATTAAATATAGTAAAAATTTAGCTTTAATGGTTATTTGTTTTTATCTCTTTCTGGTAAGAAGGAATAAAATAACCAAAGAATGTTTTTCTTTTTTCAAATTGATGTAATGTATATGACTATTGGAATAAAAAAATATGCTCTCAATTTGCAAGCATGAAGCTTTTTTTGGCTCAATGATTGAATTAGTTAGACTTCTGCATTATTAAACTACCAAACTTGTTTTTTATTTATTTTGCAGCAGTAATTTTTTTTATATAATCTGCTTTGATAGTTTGTGAACTTTTTTATCGTAGCATTAGTGTAAAGCATCATAATAATATATATAATTATTGACATACTACAGTACAATACAACTTTTCTCTATCATGCTCCCTTTTAGCTATTTATATATTATTAGAATAATAACATTTTTTTTAAAACATTGAATAATAATAACATTATTATCATTATTTCCTTTTATGTATTGTGAAAGACATATCATATTCCCAATATATGGTAAAGGAAACTTATAGAAAGAAAGAGAAAAAAGTCTTAGATAGGCATGTGGGTTTGAGCCCCACTATCCTTAGAGTAAGGTAAACGTAATTTTCTCTGAGTGTGTTTTTTGAGCTTTATCAAGATATTTTCGACCTTAAGATGAGATATTATTTCATCACCTTTAAAAAAACAAAAAAAAAAAGGGCCATTTGAAATTGGACATTTTCTTTTGCATATTCCTTTTTGGGATGTCATATTTGTTTTATGAATCTTCTTTCAAAAAAAAAAATATTTGTTTTATGAATCTATGTGCTCTACATTGGATCTATTAACATCATGTATAAAAAAATGTACTCACATCTATTAACATCACGGGAACTACACCTAGGCACGAGAATTTGTACCTAGCATGTGATGTGTTCATCCAATCCAACCACAAATATTAAAATCCAAACCAATACATTAATGTTTCTCATTCATAAAGGCTCATTATATTTCATGACAATTTTTTTATTTGATCTTTAACAAGTTGTAATTTATTACAATATCAGGTGGCAAGTTGGGGAGCTTATCTTTTGTCACGTAACATATTAACAGTGTCAGTTGCACCAAGAGATACTCATGAAGCCCAAGTTCAATTTGCTCTTGAACGAGGTGTTCCTGCATTGATTGGGATTCTTGCCTCAATTAGGCTCCCTTATCCAGCAAGAGCCTTTGATATGGCTCACTGCTCAAGGTGCCTCATTCCTTGGGGCCAGTATGGTACATTCATAACTTTAACTATGAAGCACAAGTATGAACACGGACACCTGACATGACACCGACACAGATACCACAAATAATTTAAGAAAATCATATATTTTACTGTAATTATATGTGTTAGTGTCGTGTTGGTGTCGAACACGACATATATCCGACACTAGAACACGTCTAATCTGAGGAGTGTCCGTATTCCATAGTTCTTTAATATAATAAGCAACAAGTTTTGCATAAACACATTCAATGATTAAGGGCTCCTATTTAACTATTTTATCACACTATATTATTAATTCCTAAAATCATGTTTATTATATCATCAAGAGCTCCAGTCAAAAATAAATATGATTTAGGGCATGCTTGTTAATATAATTTAAAATCATACCAACATTATTAGGACATTAAGGACTCCTTAAGTAATGTCTGGAATTCAAGCTTTGAAGATAAAAATAATGTGGTTGAAAAGGAGACCACACTAAAGGTGTTGAGTCATATTTCCATACTGAGATTAATCATCAACAAAGTTAGTGAATATTTCGCACCTGTTAAAAAAAAAAACAATAAAACCAATTAACACTCGTATTCTACAAAAAAGTATTAGTGACACATTTTTTTCAATACTCACTTTATTATTGATTGAAATTCATGTGCATTCCACCATTAATACCACAAAGAAAATGTAACTCATAAAGTAGCGAGACTTGCATGAATTAACATCAATAATAATAGTGTAAAAAAAAGTATTGTCAGCGCTTCTCATTCTCGTAGTGTATACTTACTATAATCTACAAATAAACCATTTACTCTATAACACGAAAATGTAATAACATTCGATTAAGTTATTTTCTCAAATTATCGGTGACAACATGTTAGTGTCGTGTTCAATGTCCCGCATTTTTAAGCATCTAGTTTGTGTGTGATTGTGAGACTAAATTTGTTTCTGACTTAATTCACAATGCTGATTGGCAGATGGAATATACTTGACTGAAGTTGATAGACTACTGCGTCCTGGTGGATACTGGATTCTATCAGGGCCACCAATAAACTGGCAGAAACACTGGAAAGGATGGGAAAGGACTAAGGAGAGTCTCAATGATGAACAAGATGCAATTGAGAATGTAGCAAAAAGTCTATGCTGGAAAAAATTGGTACAAAAAGGTGACCTAGCAATATGGCAGAAACCAACCAATCATATGCATTGCAAAGTTAAAAGAAAGATTTTCAAGACTAGACCCTTTTGTGAAGAAGCACAGGATCCAGATATGGCTTGGTAATAACACATTTTATATTAGATTGTAGCTTTAGTTGGTAAACCTATATGAAGTACCTAATACATAGAAACTTTAGTTTTCCAAATTCTGCTTATTAATTTGCTTTTTTATGAAGCACGGACACTCCTTGGATTAAGCGTGTCCCAGTATCGGACATGTGTTGTGTCCGACACCGACACGTATAATTACACTGAATTATGTGATTTTCTCAAATTATTAGCGGTGTCGGCGTGTCCGTGTCTGGTGTCCGTGTCTGTATCTGTGCTTCTTATGAGTCCCGCATTGGATTGAATATTGTGTGAAATATGTTTATTAGTGGGAGACATCTCTCACCTTACAAGTTGGTTTTAACTTTTAACTCAACCGAAATTTTGAGATAGAATGAGAGTCTATCCAAAATTTGTTGGACCATCCACTATCAGGTCAGTCAGGTTACGCTCCAGATGTCCGGTCTTAGCCATGAGGGATAATGTTGAAAATCCCACATTTGATGTGATATGCCTTGAAAAATGTGTTTATAAGTGATAAACATCTCTCATCTTATTAGTCGGTTTTGTATGATCGAGTTAGGTTCTAACATGTACATTTTTCTTTCAATTGTTTATTACATCAACCTTTTTCATTGCAGGTACACAAAACTAGATACCTGCTTGACCCCACTGCCAGAGGTAAACAACGTTAAAGAAGTTGCTGGTGGAGAAATATCAAAATGGCCAAAGAGACTAACTTCAATTCCTCCAAGGATTAGTAGTGAAAGTTTGAAAGGAATAACATCAGAGATGTTCAAAGAAAATACTGAGTTATGGAAAAAGAGAGTGTCATATTACAAGACCCTTGATTCTCAGCTAGCAGAGTTAGGAAGATATAGAAATCTTCTTGATATGAATTCTTACTTAGGAGGCTTTGCAGCTGCACTGGTTGATGATCCTGTTTGGGTCATGAACATTGTTCCTGTCGAGGCTGAAATTAATACTCTTGGTGTCATATATGAACGTGGACTCATTGGAACCTATCAAAATTGGTATGCCTTGCTTCTATTTGCTAGGGCAAAGTTGAGTGATTTGTTTACTTTTAGTCTTAACCCTTCGATTTTTAGGACAAACTGGCACTGGTAATTTAGAATTCGGCCGAAAAAGTATATAAAGTCCGATCAAAAATTATTTCATCTGGGATTCAAGTACTCCTGATTGATCCGACATTCACTCACTGAAATTCGTTAATCGCACAAATTTTCTAAAAGTAAATAAAGTTGAGTGATTTAGTGAATGACAAGCAACATTGGTAGATGAGTTAAAATATAAAAGTAGCTTTTAGGTATCCCTAATTAGTTTTTCAGTATGATCCAAGTTGTTTATTAAAACTTTTTAAATAGTCTGGACCTACCACTAATAGCAGCTTTATGAAAGAAAAAAAGTTCAATTATTGTGAATTATGTCATTATCTGTTATATAATTATATTTTGTCCTTTACTATTGTTTCAGATTCTGTTGTCTAATAGTATCATGAAATTGAAAAGTGAAATTTAAGGCAAACATTTGTCCTAAGCATGTGGTAGTTAAGAATGATTACTTACTACTTTTGTCTTGTCTCAGGTGTGAAGCCATGTCTACTTACCCACGAACTTATGACTTCATACATGGTGATTCAGTTTTCAGCCTCTACCAACACAGGTAATGATAGGAATCAATTTGATGTATTGGTCAAATTTATAGAACCTACTTTCATAGTATAAATATTATTCATCATTTCACTTTTACAATAGCTTAGTTTGACTTATGATAGAAGCATTTGTATAGGTATTTTCAAAATAACTTCTAAAAACAATTTAGAACTTGTATGAAAACACGCGTAATATCTTTGGTTAATTGAATATTAGACTTGTAACTTACCAAATTAATGTGTCACAGATGTAGTATGGAAAACATTCTTCTAGAGATGGACCGGATTTTGCGGCCAAAAGGTGGTGTAATTTTGCGCGACAATGTAGATGTGTTGACGAAGGTGAAGAGCATTGCAGATGAAATGCAGTGGGATGCAAGAATTAGAGACCATGAAGAAGGACCTTATCAAAGTGAAAAGGTACTTGTAGCAGTCAAGCAATACTGGACAGCTCCACCAACAGAGCAAAACTAACACAGCAAGTATTAGTTTGTTTTTGTTTATGTCAAAACTTGCATAGGAATTCAATTCTTTCGAACACCATTTTTTGCTTCTGGTGCTTATAAGAGAAATTTTGTTCATTAAGATATGGCTCCTTAACATCTTGAAGCTTATCAGTTATCTTTAATATAAAAGAAAATTTGTAAATTAGTAAATACCAACTGTATAATATTTCTCCATGTAGTCTTAATATTATAATATGAGTTTGAAACAAGATATCATCAGTTCATAACACTTCCCCAGTTCATGTCAAGTTGCCTAATGGTTGTCCCTTTAGCTCAGTTTTCTGGTACCATCATATTTTCAGAAACTATTTCGTTGCACAATGTGTTATAACCTCATTTCATCTTTTTTGATAAGTAACACCTCATTTATATACACAAGCTTTGTCATTCCCTTGATTTTCAACTGGTTTTTAACTTCAAATCTTGTTTGATTTAGGATGTAAGTTGTGCTTACATTGAGGATGGCTGTAAATGTCATTTCTAGCATTCATGTAGTCCATCATGTTTGATTTGTGGCATTCTATGTCTGATAACTTCGGATACTTCTTGCTTAGCTTATATTCAATACTGATATTTACATCAAGTTGATGTAATGCTCCATGGCAATTTAGATGTGGAGGATTGCATGAATCTTCGTCAAGGTGTGCTTTCGGCTAAGCCTCGTCATGTTTGCAGATTCTGAAATCTCTCTGAGGCATCAACTAGTAGGCAATGGTTTACTTAATCGTCCTCATTTTTGCTATCACATGGCCCCTCACCATCTGAGAAGGACCATTCCTTGTTTTTCCAAGCATTCCAGTTTCTCTTTTACTGCTTTATTGATTTATGTCAATGATGTCATATTGACCAGAATTTATTTGGATTCAACTGCCATAAAGTAACAGTTTGATCATGCTTTCAGAATCAAAGATTTGGGGGCTCTAAATACTTACGTCAATGAAAATATGCATTAGACATTTTCAAACTTGGTTCGCAGGCCCTTACATAAGTTTTTTTTGACTTCGCATCAATTTCTTTATTCGGTTCAGCAATTGAGTCAGATCATATCATCTGCCACCATTTTGATTCAGCAATCAAGTCAGTTCATGGTTGCTCCTAGCTCAGCCCATCTCTATGGCCAAACTCATAGTTCCCATAAGCTAAAAGCTAATGAAAATTGAGCTCAGATGACTCTAAACTGCGATGAATGGTGTACAGAAATTAGAAATAAGATCAACTAAATGGTCAAGTATGCTCAGCCAACAGCCAATTCTTTCAACGTAAATATAATAATTGACAAGTAACGAGATCTGTACATACAATAAGTTAACAACAGCCCTCAGTTGTATTCAATAAATATCATCCGTCTCAAAGACTATGTTTATCCCTAGAAAAGTCAAATGAGCGCCCTGATAATTTCTTGGGTTCTAATTAAGGACCAGGATACTAAATGGAAGAAAATAGGTGACTAAATCAACTCCAGAAATAAAGCCTCATTTTTGTTGCTAAGGCCTACTTCATTCAAGGTAGCCGATCTATCATTAACATTGTATGCTCGTCGCGGGTATGACCTTACCTGTTCAAATATCCAAGCAGTGACTTTCTTATCACTTCAACCTTTAAACGATAACGAGAATAATTTTGTCCAAATATCGTAAATCGGCGCTAAAGTTTTACATTCAAACTTTCAACTTCAAGTAATAATGAAATAAAAATTGTATACAGAAAATATTTTTAAATATTAGGGTTTTGGTTTTCTTTTCTCCTTTCTTGCATAAAAAAACAATAATCAGCTTATTTCATACCGTTTCTGACGGTGTGCTGTTTTTTAGTCAAAATATTTATAGTATACTATGACCTCTGTATCCGTCAGACCATCAACATACATATGGTCATATGGTCATATGGTATACACTGATTAATACTACAGAGTCAAATTCATTTCATATGGGCCTAGGCTTTCCTGAATCAAATTCTGACCTATACATGCTCTGGAAGGTGTGAAAATATGCTCTATTCACTTGGTAATTCTCGGTCATGTGAACTGTTTTGCTCAATATGCACTTTGCGGTCTAAACTTAGGGTATAAAAGATCTGAGCGCCCGGCCATCGGTGTTGGAATATGTCACGACCCAAAAACAATCATCGTGACTGGCGCACGAACTAGATCATTCTAGCCGGCAAGCCTATTAAACAAACTTGACAACTAAATAAACAAATAAAAATTCACTGAAATTTCGACAGAGTTTCCTCTGTATTTTCAACATTTCCAAGATGTAAATCCTGTTTTAAAAACCTGTTCTATCTGCCAGAATCTCCAAATAACGTTTTTATTTTCATACTACTTGTACAACTCAAAATAAAACATCATAACATCCAAATAGCTGCAGATACATCAATACTAACTATATTCTCCAATCCTATTTCAGCCTCAATGATATTGATTCAAAATTCGATTTGAAATCATAAAAAAAACACTTCGAAGGAAAAATTAAACTAAAGGCATCAACACCATAATAATTCCAAAAGTTCCTACTTGATCTAGAATATCATCAGCAACACTAAGACAATCATTCAAGGAAATAAGATAAATCAACCGACTCATAATATATCATAGCAAAGTTAAGTCCTAATTTTGACTATCATCCCTTAATCTCTAATCCTTCTCACTATTTAAATTTCTTTAATCACAAATCATATCCACGCTATTTGATCACATCAAATCTCTAAACTTAAATCTTAATAAGAATTTTACATGGCCTTATGCATATAGATTCCATCTTATCGAGAAATTAACATAAATTTAGTACGCAATTCCTCATTTCCAACTATTGGTAAAATGCCCCTGAAATATTTCTTCGTAGCTAACTCATTCTAAACATAATTTTTATGTTAATATGCATATGCTAAGTTAGTATTCATGTTGGAGGGTCCTTAGAATTTTTCCTTGGTTCCATAATTTTATTTTTGTTCTCTTTCAAATATTATTCGAATAATTCTTGACTTAAAATTTTATATCATTAATTATACATTTCATTCGTTACTATGAGCCGTACCTCATAGGCTACATTATCTCTCGTTGTAGCAAACGGATTACTATGACCCGTACGTCATAGGCTACATTATCTCTCGTTGTAGCAAACGGATTACTATGACCCGTACGTCATAGGCTACATTATCTCTCGTTGTAGCAAACGGTTTACTATGACCCGTACGTCATAGGCTACATTATCTCTCGTTGTAGCAAACAGTTTACTATGACCCGTACGTCATAGGCTACATTATCTCTCGTTGTAGCAAACGGTTTACTATGACCCGTACGTCATAGGCTACATTATCTCTCGTTGTAGCAAACGGATTTTTCATATTTTCTTTTATTATTATTTTTTTCTTTCTTTCTTTTCTTTGAGCATGTTACTCATTTCAATTTTTCTTCTCATTTCCATTTTTCTGTGACTTTCTATAATTCACTGTGAACATATTACTCATAGATTGCATTTCAAATTTTCTTTCAAATCATTTCTATAATTTTTATACATCAATTGTCTTGATAGAATTTTCCTCCAACATTTATACTAGCATAAACATACTTATTAACATAAAAGAGATTTTTGGATACACTAATAAGGATACCTAATTCAGAAATAATCATTATACTATCTCACATATATTTTGTTTCAAATGTACCATTCATATGGCATAATAGTCATGCTATAATTATGCCAACTTATTCTAATAATTCATAGATATTCCATCAATCACCATCTTAATCCAATTCCAAACAAGTTCTTAAATTATCTATACACATATCATATAAATTTATATGTTCTTTTTATTAATAATCATCCATATACTTCTTTAAATCCATGAACTATCAATGTCAATACACAAGTAACGATATCATTACTAATAAACTCTAATAAATCATTTAATCTACCCACTAATACTCACATAGGACATTATACACATTTCGGCTACAAATTCGATAAAATGAGTATTAAAATTCTTAACCAAGCTAAAGCCATTTATTTCTATAAAAGCTTCATTTACACTATCAAAGAATTGTGTCAAAGCTATAAAATATAACAAATTTACTTTCCAGAGTTCTAGCCGAAATTGTGCAGACATACACTAAAACCTATTAAATTATCCTTCCTCCAATTTCAACACCACCATAAACATATTTAACATCATAAGAGCTATTTTTAGAGTATACTAGCAAGGGGAATTAACCTAATGTTATATCATCGCTAATTATTTCCTAATGTATCAAAATCATATATTATCATTCTAAGGGCATAATTAAAATACCCAAAGGGAAGTTTTACTAACTAAAGGAACTCACAATCTTGTGGAGATTCCTCTAGAACACTTTGTGGCAAAATCTCCAACTCCAAGCCACTAGCTAAATTCCTTCTTCCTCCAATTACTCCAATGCTTTAAAACATCAAGGGTACTCCTAGAAACTTGCTTTCCAATAATTCCAATGGATTAAGAATGAAAAATGGTGATTTCGGAAATAAACAAGAAAGGGGCTGTTTGCTTACTAGAGAGAAAGAGAAGAGTTTTGCTTGCTTAATAGTTGCTAATGGCACCACAAGAAACTTATTTGAGGTTTAAGCTAAAGGATTCATGGAATGATTGATTAAAATGAAGATGGTGAGAGTTTGGTGGTGGCCGATGGTCCTAGAGAGAAGGAGGGGAGAAACTTTGTGATATTTTCTTTAGAGAGAGAAAGGTAAGATATTTTTAGAAAGAGAAGGAAACTAGAATTGTGTAGAAGTTGTGGTGGAATAATTTTTATAAAATGAATTTTGGTTGGAAAATACCCATTTTACCCTTGGCTTAAAAAAATCTCATGGAGGGATATTACATTCTACCCCCCTTAAAGAAATTTCGTCCTCGAAATTTTAGAAATTTATTTGCTAATAAGCATAAACAATTTCTACATAATTTCAACTTTAGATTCCAACATACGTCCATTACTAACTAATTCTTTTTGACTGACTAATTTAAACTGCATAGGTACCAGCCACCACGCTTCCACTGCGCCACTCTGATTTATTTCTTCACACCTTACATCTTATTAAATTCCATTGACCCAAGGCACGATCTGAATCGACCTGCTCTGATACCAACTTTGTCACGACCCAAAAACAATCATCGTGACTGGCGCACGAACTAGATCATTCTAGCCGGCAAGCCTATTAAACAAACTTGACAACTAAATAAACAAATAAAAATTCACTGAAATTTCGACAGAGTTTCCTCTGTATTTTCAACATTTCCAAGATGTAAATCCTGTTTTAAAAACCTGTTCTATCTGCCAGAATCTCCAAATAACGTTTTTATTTTCATACTACTTGTACAACTCAAAATAAAACATCATAACATCCAAATAGCTGCAGATACATCAATACTAACTATATTCTCCAATCCTATTTCAGCCTCAATGATATTGATTCAAAATTCGATTTGAAATCATAAAAAAAACACTTCGAAGGAAAAATTAAACTAAAGGCATCAACACCATAATAATTCCAAAAGTTCCTACTTGATCTAGAATATCATCAGCAACACTAAGACAATCATTCAAGGAAATAAGATAAATCAACCGACTCATAATATATCATAGCAAAGTTAAGTCCTAATTTTGACTATCATCCCTTAGTCTCTAATCCTTCTCACTATTTAAATTTCTTTAATCACAAATCATATGCACGCTATTTGATCACATCAAATCTCTAAACTTAAATCTTAATAAGAATTTTACATGGCCTTATGCATATAGATTCCATCTTATCGAGAAATTAACATAAATTTAGTACGCAATTCCTCATTTCCAACTATTGGTAAAATGCCCCTGAAATATTTCTTCGTAGCTAACTCATTCTAAACATAATTTTTATGTTAATATGCATATGCTAAGTTAGTATTCATGTTGGAGGGTCCTTAGAATTTTTCCTTGGTTCCATAATTTTATTTTTGTTCTCTTTCAAATATTATTCGAATAATTCTTGACTTAAAATTTTATATCATTAATTATACATTTCATTCGTTACTATGAGCCGTACCTCATAGGCTACATTATCTCTCGTTGTAGCAAACGGATTACTATGACCCGTACGTCATAGGCTACATTATCTCTCATTGTAGCAAACGGATTACTATGACCCGTACGTCATAGGCTACATTATCTCTCGTTGTAGCAAACGGTTTACTATGACCCGTACGTCATAGGCTACATTATCTCTCGTAGCAAACGGATTTTTCATATTTTCTTTTATTATTATTTTTTTCTTTCTTTCTTTTCTTTGAGCATGTTACTCATTTCAATTTTTCTTCTCATTTCCATTTTTCTGTGACTTTCTATAATTCACTGTGAACATATTACTCATAGATTGCATTTCAAATTTTCTTTCAAATCATTTCTATAATTTTTATACATCAATTGTCTTGATAGAATTTCCCTCCAACATTTATACTAGCATAAACATACTTATTAACATAAAAGAGATTTTTGGATACACTAATAAGGATACCTAATTCAGAAATAATCATTATACTATCTCACATATATTTTGTTTCAAATGTACCATTCATATGGCATAATAGTCATGCTATAATTATGCCAACTTATTCTAATAATTCATAGATATTCCATCAATCACCATCTTAATCCAATTCCAAACAAGTTCTTAAATTATCTATACACATATCATATAAATTTATATGTTCTTTTTATTAATAATCATCCATATACTTCTTTAAATCCATGAACTATCAATGTCAATACACAAGTAACGATATCATTACTAATAAACTCTAATAAATCATTTAATCTACCCACTAATACTCACATAGGACATTATACACATTTCGGCTACAAATTCGATAAAATGAGTATTAAAATTCTTAACCAAGCTAAAGCCATTTATTTCTATAAAAGCTTCATTTACACTATCAAAGAATTGTGTCAAAGCTATAAAATATAACAAATTTACTTTCCCAAGTTCTAGCCGAAATTGTGCAGACATACACTAAAACCTATTAAATTATCCTTCCTCCAATTTCAACACCACCATAAACATATTTAACATCATAAGAGCTATTTTTAGAGTATACTAGCAAGGGGAATTAACCTAATGTTATATCATCGCTAATTATTTCCTAATGTATCAAAATCATATATTATCATTCTAAGGGCATAATTAAAATACCCAAAGGGAAGTTTTACTAACTAAAGGAACTCACAATCTTGTGGAGATTCCTCTAGAACACTTTGTGGCAAAATCTCCAACTCCAAGCCACTAGCTAAATTCCTTCTTCCTCCAATTACTCCAATGCTTTAAAACATCAAGGGTACTCCTAGAAACTTGCTTTCCAATAATTCCAATGGATTAAGAATGAAAAATGGTGATTTAGGAAATAAACAAGAAAGGGGCTGTTTGCTTACTAGAGAGAAAGAGAAGAGTTTTGCTTGCTTAATAGTTGCTAATGGCACCACAAGAAACTTATTTGAGGTTTAAGCTAAAGGATTCATGGAAGGATTGATTAAAATGAAGATGGTGAGAGTTTGGTGGTGGCCGATGGTCCTAGAGAGAAGGAGGGGAGAAACTTTGTGATATTTTCTTTAGAGAGAGAAAGGTAAGATATTTTTAGAAAGAGAAGGAAACTAGAATTGTGTAGAAGTTGTGGTGGAATAATTTTTATAAAATGAATTTTGGTTGGAAAATACCCATTTTACCCTTGGCTTAAAAAAATCTCATGGAGGGATATTACAGAATATGTATAACTTTTGCGATAGGTGCACCTGCAATTGCTGGTCTATATACAATCCTTAGTCCTCTAGGTAAAGATTATGATTCTGGATCGGACGAAGAATCACAGGTTCAAATTGCTGCTGCTCAAAAGATAGAGCAGATGAGACTGAAATCATTTGAGAGGAGATATTCATTTGCAACAAAAAATAAACTAAGAACAGTCGAAAATAGACCAAAGTGGAGTGGAGGAATACTTGACATTTGGGACGATATCTCTCAAGCATATCTATCACTTTTCTGTACTTTTTGTGCATTTGGTTGGAATATGGAGAGACTTGGCTTTGGAAACATGTATGTTCACATTGCCACTTTTATGCTTTTCTGTATGGCCCCCTTTTGGATTTTCATCTTGGCTGCTGTTAATATTGAGGATGACACCGTTAGGCAATGTCTAGTAGGTGCTGGGATTGTTCTATGCTTTTTCGGTATGCTCTATGGTGGTTTTTGGAGGATCCAAATGAGAAAGAGGTATAATTTGCCTACTTATGACTTCTGTTTCGGCAAGCCTGCGGTTTCGGATTGCATACTTTGGCTATTCTGTTGTTGGTGCTCTCTTGCTCAAGAAATGCGAACGGGGGATGCCTATCATATTGTAGATGATAAATTCTTCAGCAAAGAAATTAACACTGTTGACCAACAGCCGATTTCACCTCTGCGTCGCGAAGGTGTGTCATCAACCAAATCTGGGACAAGTTCTCCTCTTGGTGTCAACTCGTCTCCTTCTACTTTCAAACCGTCAAGTCCTCTAAGTTCTAGCAGTTTCTTTATGGAATATCATAGTCCAGATGGTCCACTATCTTCCGTAAAAGAAGAGCTTTCTGAAAAAGATAAAGATGTAACAATGATTCCACCAACGCCGCCGGTGATACAATGAGAATCTCCTTAGTCCCTGAAGATAAAAGCTTGAAATCCTTTCTACTTGTCAATTGCTATTTATATATGGCATTTTATGTGATGGTCTATTCAATTGAGTTCTGTGCCTCCAAACTCATGGTTTTACTCATTTGGTATGCTCCTACTCATGTATATCGACCGTGTATTTGAGGAGGCACGTTTTAGCTGGCTGACTATCAGCTGCATGTAATTGAAATCAAAGTACTTTCTTGTTTGAGGCTTTCTTTACATCCATTGAAATGATTGTAGAGAGCATTGTACAGTACATTCTTAAGTGTGTGTTCCTTCTTGTGAGTACAATTTATGACTGGATATGCAACCAGGTTTTGTTTCCAATTTGTTTATATTGGATGAATTCTTGCTTGCACAGCTTTTCTGGTTCTATCCAAGAAACAGGCTTGTATGAAAGACTCATGCATGAATTTGTTGATTCACCTGGTTTATGGAAGGTTAACAAATCATTTTATAATTTGTGCACGTATATATAGCATGCACCACAACTATAGTCTGATTTTTTATATAAATTCTGATATGAGACTAAAGTACTGAGAGTTCATGATGTAGTGTGGTTGTGAAGATATAAAATATGCTGAGTTCTGCTAGTGTTATGTAACGTGCATTAAAGCACATAACATGTGCTTCTGCTTCTCTCTTCTTTTGTGAACAAACACATAACATGTGCTTTGTGTTTTATCATAATGGAAGGATTTCACCGCAATAGGGTTTGGTCTTTCTCAACGAATTACTACAATTAGTGTCAAATTCATATTGCAAGTTCATTGTTTAAGTATATTGGATAAATCATACAAAATAAAGGATAAGTGAAATGAGTTGTTAATCATATATGATTCATACTCATTGAATGTATTTGTGTAGTATACTACTACTTCATACAAAAACTCAAATCGAAAGGAATATTTTATTGTGTAACCATAAAATTTGCATTGTTGTATAGCCCGGTTGATGAACATCATGAAACTAGCAAAAAACAGTAAATTTAGTTTTATGTTGGATGTGTAGTCACACAAAATTATAAATGAAAAGAGAGAAAGTACCTTCTGTTGTAAAACAGATGATACTGTTTAGTCTTAAATGGTTTGACGAGTGTTTAGACCTTTCAAAATGTGGTATTAACAATAACAAACTTTATGATCAAAATTCATGTGATTTTAAACTTATGACATTTTCTTTTTAATGCACCAAATATACACCACACACACACACACACACGCTGCATTTTTGTTTTGTCTGGTTTCATCCTGTGTTTGAGAGCAGCTATTGTGACGTGGCTTTCATTTCGTCTAATCTTCATTTATTGTATGATAGATCACAGCTACAAATGTTAATTATGGCCTCCGGTTGGCAGCAAGCAGATACAATATTTTGTTTTGTGCTCTACTTGCAAAACTGTTAATGCCGTTGTATCTGTTATTTTCGATGTTTAGACTTATAGAAGACAATTTTTGTGATCCTTTATTGTGTTTTGCTCATGAATAAAAATAAGGCACTCAGCATAGTAGCCAACACCTTCACACCCTAAGAATTTTTTGCATTCTTCCCATCTATAAAATATCAACTTCCAAGTACTGGTTTTTCAAATATTTAAACATATTGAAGAATGAGGATATATATATACAAAGCATATGCATTTTTTCTTTCAATCAGGCAATTACTAAAACATCATTTCAGTTTGTGTTAATCAATGCTGCAATTACTTCAACATAATTTCTGCTTCTGTGATTCAAGACGATGTTAATTAGTTTCTTCTGTCCTTTCTCCAATCCCATGGCTTCTCGGGATTTTTTGAAGCCCATAATCCAACTCGCTTCGCTCTGGCTTCTTTCTCCCACTAGTGTAAGAACATAAGAGAGTTAGGATCCTATTATGTTTTCCCCCGTTAAACCAAATACACAATTCATGCGTTTTAAAGCCCCAAATGCATTTTCATACACATCATTAGCACTTACAGTTTCTAGTTCTGGTCGTTTGTCGTAGGCTGCATAGTGCCATGCTAAACCCTTCTTTAGCATCAATTCCTTATCATAAAAAGAAATCAACATGAAAAAACTTGGCAGTCATAAAATGTAAAGAGTTAAATTAACTTAAAATGTATGAAATGAATACCTGTACAAAAATGTTATTACAATAGATATCGCCTACTAAACGTTGATACTGATCTTTTCCATAAATAAGGACTCTCAAAGATTTCCCTTGAACAATCTTGGTCAGTTCAGTTTTAGCTTCTTTTCCGTACGGCATTGCGTTTTCTGGCGAATCAATTCCCCTGTTTTTATCGTAGAGTTCATCAATAGTTCAATACTGAAGACTTAAAATGTATGCAAGAATCAATCAATAGTTGTGTCTTTGTTTGATGAGTACCTTAGTCGGATCCGATACTTTTTAGCTAGGATTTCCTCGTTTTCAAATAGAATCATCCTAATCAAGAAAACAACATTGGAGTAAAATATGTAGAATTTAACTTTGAAACAAATACATTGAGAATTAAGTAAAACTATAAACCAACCGGTATCCTGCGTCAACAATCTGTTTGTGCAATGCCTCTTCCTCTTCATAGTTCCTTCTAGAACGGGCTTCTGCCCTATGCACGGCTGCAATGTGCACGTTACTAGGGACCCGTGATGATTCTCTAGGGTCTGCTGTGCTAACATAAACTGTTAGACCATCACCATCTGCCACTGCTTTTGCATCAACCTAGTCCAATTGCAAAATCGATGAATCATTTCAACTACCACATGTTCATCATCAAATCATCATAATAAGCTTATAATTTAACAAGAGGGAATTGCCGTTTTAGTATCTGAAATTTAAGGATAATTTGGTCTTTGAAGCAAATAAAACTCTTGAGATTGAAAACCATTGATCACAAACTCGTTTATATCAATCAATTTTATCTCTGAAATTGTTGCAGAAGAGCTAATGCTATCAAAGAGCTCAAAATTTCATAAATCATTTTAGAATTTTGTGAATCTTAGAAACCAAATTGCTCAATTTATGCAGTTTTAGAGACTAAATAAGTGATTTACTCTACATTTGTGTTATCAATTGCAGTTTACGAAAAATAGTTGTTTGTTCAAATTTCATTACGCAACAGTGCTATAGCCGTTATTTGATAACTATTTGTACTAAATATTATATCACCGAATAGTTGTCTGTTCAAATTCTGCTACGTTATAGCCGCCATTTAACAGCACTGCTCGACATGATAGTAATTTGATTCTTACCGGCAAGGTGTGTATTTCATATTGTACTCCATGAGGTAAAGATGTAGGAGGAGGTTGAACAGCTACTTCAACTGGAGTATGTGACAGTGGAAGACCATAGAAAGTCAACAATTCCTATAAATCAAACAACAAAACATATTTGATCTGTTATATCATATCACACAGTGACAGTACTCTTAAACAAATTAAGTAAAATTGAAGTTTGGAAGTACATGAAAACCTCAATGTCTTCTTTTTTATGGCCTTTTAATGTCAGAATAACAAATAGTTAATCAATTACGCATTTCAGTCAAATATAATCAATGATCAAGATAGTTGTCCCCATGATAGCATAGATCTGTCATAAACTTTAATAGAATGCAATTGAAACTAAGAATCAGAAACATTGGGAAGGTACAAATTGAGTCATATAGGAATTAAAAGGAATTTTCAATACCTGTAAAGACAGTGAAATGACATGAGCCAAATCATCATCTTCTCGTTCAAAATGACTTTGTTGAGGCACATCATAATATGAATGCTGAAATAATATATTGGCGGAAAATTTTTTAGAAAGGATAAAGAAACAGAAGTAAACAAAATATGGTTAAGCTTAATGATACGGGTATACATTATCAGCATTCTGTGAAGAACTTTCTCTGATCTCCTTCTTCGAGGCTTCTATTGCAGCTAGAAGCATTGCATCCTCTGCATCTTCATCATGAACGCGTGAAGCACTTGACTGAGCTAAAGGGTAGTCATTCTGATAATCATTATGAACATGTTTAAATATTATGAACCAATATAAATAAACGCATTAGTATTATTTTGATAGTATAAATTAGAAATAACCATAATTCATGACATGTAACTTCAGTATCCTATAAACTTCGATTAATTTTTAGCCTACTAGCTTAGATTAATTTTTTCCATAAGTTTCATACATTTATTTTAACTCATTATTTTATTAGATTTCACCGGTGCAGCTAAATTCCACTCCACATTGCGCAGGTCAGTGTCTAGTATCCTATAAAGTGTGACATCCTCAAAAAAATGGCTAACATAATTCATTATTTAAGAAAAACGACCACATGACAACAGATTATGAGATCACTGAACATCTTTAGCAACAAAATTGTCAAAATCCATGCCATTGTAAAACAACAAAGGTTCAATCCATAAATCAATTCGATAGGATGAGAAACACTCACAACTCTATAGGTGCCAGGCTTCACTGCTCCATAAATGTCTATGAAATCATAAAGAAGCTACAAGGCAATAAAATAACAAACTGTTAGCAATAACAAGTATCCAAACTACCGCAGTAATGTAAAATACACATAGTTTCCGACTTCATAACTGCATATGTATGCTATCGTAAATTAATGGAGAGATACAGAAACACTTTAATATGAATATTCACTAATTGCCACAAAGAAGTCAAACATGCAGGTTCTATCCCATATGAGCTTCGAGGAAAGCATGAATTAAAATAAATCTGTAAAAGGTTTCGCGGTTTCAGCATTTCATGCCTCTGTTTCTCATCCATGAGAGTAGCTAATTTTAACCATTCATCTTGCATGGATACCGAAGATTCGAAATTACTCAGAGGTCACATGACTTTGACTTCTATACTTGACCATACATGGATGATACAATGGTCAGCGGAAAAAAAAAAACGTTTCATAGCTCAGCTAACAGTAGGAAAAGTTACGGTGCAACTCAGCCAATGCATTACCGTTCTTTCAAGCGTATTTTTGTGTTTTTCTTCTTGCTTTGATGAATGGGTTTCAGATTTGTTGAGAGAATTCAATTCTTTTTGTTTATCAGCTTGTAGTGATGCTATATAGTCAGCATCCTGCATAAAGATGTTGACAGGTTATTATCCTTTCATGGATATAGATCATACAGACATTACAGGCAAGAGACTAAACCTGTTGTTGTCTTATCAACTGAGTCTCAGATAATAATTGAGATCCTGAACTGGATGAACCCTGCCTTTTGGGATCAGCATTTTTTTCTGAATGATGTTGCAGGTCAGGCAAAGATGGAAATTTGTGAGAACTGTGATTCGAAGTTTCACCATAAAGTGCAGTTTCAATCAGCAATGCTTCATTGAGCTCGTCAGGAGAAATACCACCCCACTACATTGCAAAATAAGGCAAGAAGTCATTAGCATAACCATCAGTTTAAGACATGAAGCTTTGCATATGCATCACACACTCTTGGGTCTCCAATGGGTGGTTGTGCAACATCTAAAGCTACATTTCAATTAGACGATGGTCCTGACTTCACTTGGACAAGATATATTTATCAAAAAGAAAGAAATACATAATGATTTTTTAAGGTGAGATTGAATATTATAAATGCACAATTTCTCCCATGAAACTGCTCTATGAAGTGCTTACATTCAAATGTGTTGCGTGATAAGAAGGTAAAATGTACCAACTTAAGTTAATACAATTGAATTCTGATGGATATATCAGAAAATTTCGTTATTTCAAATTTACAAAATTACTTCTGTCAAACATCGACATCGCATAACCTGAAATAGCTTTACAGAATTCGCTATGTATTTTAATCAACACTGGTAAGGAATGGGCATGAACTACGGATAATGGAATGACCTTGGCTGCATGATTCCTCCATATATAACCACCCAATTCATTGAATATCTCTGCTCTAACACCCAAGAGTCATGTGTGTGTAAATGAAAAATTGCATCAAGTTTATGAAATACCCACCTCTAGTTTGCTTCTGTTGGTGTTAGTTTTCTCTCCCTCGGCTAATAAAGCATGAGCACCAAGTACTTCACTTTCCTCTTTTACTCGAAGCTCATGTATTGCTTCCTCTTTCTCTGCAGTCTAAATAGAATGCAATTGAAACTAAGAATCAGAAACATTGGGAAGGTACAAATTGAGTCATATAGGAATTAAAAGGAATTTTCAATACCTGTAAAGACAGTGAAATGACATGAGCCAAATCATCATCTTCTCGTTCAAAATGACTTTGTTGAGGCACATCATAATATGAATGCTGAAATAATATATTGGAGGAAAATTTTTTAGAAAGGATAAAGAAACAGAAGTAAACAAAATATGGTTAAGCTTAATGATACGGGTATACATTATCAGCATTCTGTGAAGAACTTTCTCTGATCTCCTTCTTCGAGGCTTCTATTGCAGCTAGAAGCATTGCATCCTCTGCATCTTCATCATGAACGCGTGAAGCACTTGACTGAGCTAAAGGGTAGTCATTCTGATAATCATTTGACCCATAAATCAACTCCAGAAATAAAGCCTCATTCTTGTTGCTAAGGCCTACTTCATTCAAGGTAGCCGATCTATCATTAACATTGTATGCTCGTCGCGGGTATAACCTTACCTGTTCAAATATCCAAGCAGTGATAGTTAATCAATTACGCATTTCAGTCAAATATAATCAATGATCAAGATAGTTGTCACCATGATAGCATAGACATATCATAAACTTTAACCGAAGAGGAACAAAATTGAGAGCCATAACCAACTTTATTTTAGGATATGTTATTCTTTTAAGCTAAGTTTATTAAGAAAAATGATAAAGAAAAAATTGGAGGGACATAAACCTAACTCAGACAGGTTGAGAGTATGAAAGATATGAAAATCATGATATTCTTCTATGATTAGATAATGTTAACATGTTTCAATTTTTTTTTTTTTTTTTTTTGAGTAAAACATGTTTAAATACTATGAACCAATATGAATAAATGCATTAGTATTATTTTGATAGTATAAATTTGGAATAACCATAATTCATGACATGTAACTATAGTATCCTATAAACTTAGATTATTTTTAGCCTACTAACTCGGATTAATTTTTTCCATAAGTTTCTTACATTTATTTTAACTCATTATTTTATTAAATTTCACTGGTGCAACTAAATTCCACTCGCACATTGCATAGGTCAGCGTCTAGTATCCTATAAAGCGTGACATACTCAAAAAATGGTAATAAAAGCATAACATAATCCATTATTTAAGAAAAACGACCACTTGACAACAGATTACGCCACCACTGAACATCTTAAGCAACAAAATTGTCAAAATCCATGCCATAGTAAAATAACAAAGGTTCAATCCATAAATCAATTTGATAGGATGAGAAACACTCACAACTCTATAGGTGCCAGGCTTCACTGCTCCATAAATGTCAATGAAATCAAAAAGAAGCTACAAGGTAACAAAATAACAAACTGTTAGAAATGACAAGTACCCAAACTACCACAGTAATGTAATACACATAGTTTCCTACTTCATAACTGCATATGTATGCAGTATGCTATCGTAAATTAAAGGAGAGATGGAGAAATTTTGGTTTCAATATCTTTCCTGTTTCATCTTCATGTCTCATCCCAGCTAAAGAAAGCATCAGTAGCTTATCTAGTAGAACATATTTTCCTAGTTGATTTCTAAGTTGGTTATTCATTATCTTCAACAAAATGTGTCTCAAGATTTCAATTAATTGTTTACGAAGCAAGGTTTTAAATTACAATTGCAGTTGCAATTGCAAATGCATAAAAATCCTTGACATTGCATAAAATTACAAAATAAAAATAAAAATGCGGCTGCTGCAACCACAACTGCAATCGCGATGTGGTTGCAGTGACCACAATTACAGCTGCAGACCGCAACTTAAAACCATGCCACCAAGGGATCAACTTGATCATACACTTATCAAAAGGTTACCACAACTCCTGTAGGGTGTTCCTTGCGAAGTTGGAAGAGTGTGCATCCAATTAATTCTAGTTTTCAGACCTTAGGGACAAGGTTGAACTTTAAAGGGGTTCGTAGGAGTACAAAAGGATGTTTGCTAGGAAGAATACAAGGCAGACAAAGTCGTTAGTTCAGAACAATGTGATAGAAACTGATATCAAAATATAAACTAACAGTAAGATTACAATATAATCCCAAGAAATTCGAGAGTCTTGGTTCCCTCCCCTCCAAGTATTCGAGAGCTTGGTCTCTCCCTACCAATCCTTTATCCCAATCCCTGAATACCTTTCTTTTCCTCTGCATCTTATTTATAATACTAAGTCCTATAGCTGTTACATAGAAGTTTAGTAGACAGCAATTACTACACCACAAGTAACAGTTACTTATTTATAAGATTATTAAGGGTCATGTTAACTTTTGCCCTTAGGGCACAAGTTAAGGAGCTTAAAATGGGAATTAAAAATAAATTTTATATTGAAAGTATA
Source organism: Medicago sativa (assembly GCF_051527215.1). NCBI lineage: Eukaryota > Viridiplantae > Streptophyta > Magnoliopsida > Fabales > Fabaceae > Medicago > Medicago sativa. Next base: position 26,011,568 of record NC_140756.1, on the reverse strand, counting down.
ACTTTTGCAACTTTTAAGACATTGAATATACAAGTTTCAAGAAAAACCTTCTACATTTGGTTCCTTAACTTATGCCTTAAGGCCACAAGTTAACATTCCCCTATTATTAAATAAACTACTATTATTCTATAATTGCTGCCCTTAGGAGTCCTATTACTAAAAATACTCCCCCCCTAAAGATTCACCTTGTCCTCAAGGTGAAGGATAACATAAGTGTCCACCAGGGTCCCATAACTTGAAGTAGAGTGACAGAGCAAGGTGTGAAACATGATAACTAATGCATGCATCAGACACTCTCTTTGGGGAGGAATTTTTGGCAGCAATAGGCACAGTGCCAGTTCGATCAAACCAGAGGATAATCCACTCTTCACCACAAACATGTCTGGATCTGGCGGCTTTGGCAGCGGTGGAGGTAGGCCGCCCAACTCGAGTGAAACCCATCCCTCTCCGATAGTTTTTCTAGGCAATTTCGCCCTCGATTCGAACACACTACTCATACCATGTTCATAAAAGAGTCTGTCGATACCAAGAAATTTGTGCAGATCTGCTTTGGTCTCTTGTTGCTTTTCCACAATGATGACATTCATGGAGGAATTTTCTGCATCCCTTTCTTCTGCGTTCTCTACCTTTTCCTCATTTTTCTCTTCTGCTGTCTGAATGAGTTCAGAATTTCCTTGATCAGTTTCTACTGATTGAAGGCTGAATGTGTGAGGCGTGAGGCGTCGATGACTCCCATTCCAATCCAGATTCCTCTTCTTCATCAGATATAGGTAGAACGTCTCTATACTCTGGCTTAAAATGCCAAAGTAGTGCAATGTGAAACGCTCGCCAACTCACATGTAGATGGCATCACTGCCACCATACGAGAGCACGATTTCGCAAGGCTTTCACCACCTCCAGCAACTTCTCACCCTCCTGTATTCCCACGACATCAAAATGTTTCTCAATACAAATCAACCACCAATAAGCGTCACCGCTACCGTCAAATTGTGGTATGTCCATTTTCCCCAACTGTGAATTTATTGCCCCGGATCAGAACTGCTCTGATACCAGTGATAGAAACTGATATCAAAATATAAACTAACAGTAAGATTACAATATAATCCCAAGAAATTCGAGAGTCTTGGTTCCCTCCCCTCCAAGAATTCGAGAGCTTGGTCTCTCCCTACCAATCCTTTATCCCAATCCCTGAATACCTTTCTTTTCCTCTGCATCTTATTTATAATACCAAGTCCTATAGCTGTTACATAGAAGTTCAGTAGACAGCAATTACTACTACACCACAAGTAACAGTTACTTATTTATAATATTATTAAATAAACTACTATTATTCTATAACTGCTGCCCTTAGGAGTCCTATTACTAACACAATGTATTTACCTGAAGCTTGTCAGTTTTGAAGAAGCGACGTTCACAACGACCACCGTCCGGCATTCGAACAGCAATAGTAATTGCTTTTTCATCACCTAAGGGTGGTTCATTTGGAAGCATATTCTTTTTTGCATCACCTGTTTTCTCTAATTCCTGCAAATATGTAAACACAGTTCAGTACTATTGTAAAACCAATGGAAAAAACATTCTCCTGTCAAAGGAATATGAAAAAGTCAAAAGAATCAGGTACCATACAAAAGACACGTCAACTTCTGTTAAAGCACAAGTGTTGTTAACATGCTTACCAAGTGAATGGTGCATGTTCAAAAGACAAGAATAATTTTAATGATATGTCTTTACTTCATATAAAAAAGTCACACATGCAAAAGACAAATGGAAAACAATCTTATGCAATGCGGTTGAGAACTAGTGTCAAGTGACACCAACACTTTAATATGAATATTCACTAATTGCCACAAAGAAATCAAACATGCAGGTTTCTATCCCAGATGAGCTTCGACTTCGAGGAAAGAATAAATTAAAATAAATCTGTAAAAGGTTTCACGGTTTCAGCATTTCATGCCTCTGTTTCTCATCCATGAGAGTAGCTAATTTTAACCATTCATCTTGCATGGATACTGAAGATTCGAAATTACTCAGAGGTAACATGACTTTGACTTCTATATTTGACCATACATGGATCGTCAGCGGAAGAAAGAAAAAAATGTTTCATAGCTCAGCTAACAGTAGGAAAAGTTAAGTTACAAACTCAGCCAATGCATTACCGTTCTTTCAAGCGTATTTTTGTGTTTTTCTTCTTGCTTTGATGAATGGGTTTCAGATTTGTTGAGAGAATTCAATTCTTTTTGTTTATCAACTTGTAGGGATGCTATATAGTCAGCAACCTGCATAAAGATGTTGACAGGTTATTATCCTTTCATGGATATAGATCATACAGACATTACAGGCAAGAGACTAAACCTGTTGTTGTCTTATCAACTGAGTCTCAGATAATAATTGAGATCCTGAACTGGATGAACCCTGCCTTTTGGGATCAGCATTTTTTTCTGAATGATGTTGCAGGTCAGGCAAAGATGGAAATTTGTGAGAACTGTGATTCGAAGTTTCACCATAAAGTGCAGTTTCAATCAGCAATGCTTCATTGAGCTCGTCAGGAGAAATACCACCCCACTACATTGCAAAATAAGGCAAGAAGTCATTAGCATAACCATCAGTTTAAGACATGAAGCTTTGCATATGCATCACACACTCTTGGGTCTCCAATGAGTGGTTGTGCAACATCTAAAGCTACATTTCAATTGGATGATGGTCCTGACTTCACTTGGAAAAGATATATTTATCAAAAAGAAAGAAATACATAATGATTTTTTGAAGTGAAATTTTTCCCATGAAACTGTTCTATCAAGTGCTTACATTCAAATGTGTTGCGTGATAAGAAGGTAACATTACCGACTTAAGTTAATACATTTGAATTCTCATTGATATATCAGAAAATTTTGTTATTTCAAATTTACAAAATTAGTTCTGTCTAACATCAACATCACATAACCTGAAATGGCTTAATAGAATTTCATGTATTTTAATCAACACTAGTAAGGAATGGGCATGGACAAAAGTAGGAAGAGAAAGTTAGCAGAACCACATATAACCCCAAGGGCTTTTTAGTAAAACAAAATATTTTTAGGTGACTATAAAAATATACCCAAAAAAATTATGATGTAATAAAAAAATCAAGGTTTGTGAACTACGGAAAATAGAATGATCATGGCTGCACGATTCCTCCATATAGAACCACCCAATTCATTATGTCTCTGCTTTAACACCAAGAGTCATGCGTGTGTAAATGAAAAATTGCATCAAGTTTATGAAATACCCACCTCTAGTTTGCTTCTGTTAGTGTTAATTCTCTCTCCCTCGGCTAATAAAGCATGAGCACCAAGTACTTCATTTTCCTCTTTTGCTCGAAGCTCACGTATTGCTTCCTCTTTCTCTGCAGTCTAAATTGAATGCAATTGAAATTAAGAATCAGAAACACTGGAAAGGTACAAATTGAGTCATATAGAAATTAAAAGGAATTTTCAGAACCTGTAAAGACAGTGAAATGATATGAGCCAAATCATCATCTTCTCGTGCAAAATGACTTTGTGGAGTCACATCATAATATGAATGCTGAAATAATATATTCGAGGAAAAAACTTTCGAAAGGATAAAGAAATAGATGTAACAAAATATGGTTAAGCTTAACGATATGAGTATACATTATGAGCACTCTGTGAAGAACTTTCTCTGATCTCCTTCTTCGAGGCTTCTATTGCAGCTAGAAGCATTGCATCCTCTGCATCTTCATCATGAACACGTGAAGCACTTGACTGAGCTAAAGGGTAGTCATTCGGATAATCATTTGACCCATAATATCCTCGACCATGAGATGATAAACTTCCATTAGTATCAGCACCTGCATAGCTCAATCCGGCGCGGTTTTGGTTGTTTTGATTATTTGCTTCAGAGTAATCATAGTGTGGGGTTGCAGTAGCAGCAAGATTTTGTTCCTGACTAGATAATTTACAAGAAGAAAAAATAAACTCAACCTCTTATGTCTAGTAAGATTCCAACTTCTAATAATGGTCATTAACAAAAATTGAGAGGATGTGAAAGGAAATAAAAGAAATTCTATTTATGAACCACATTGCCATACATGTGTCTGTCTCCAATAAAATGTGCATTCACGGCTTCGTTTAGATTGCCTCCATATTCCTGCAGACAAAAGTTGTTCAAAAAAAATCTCAATAAAATCTCTCTTTTTCTTTCTTGTTTCTTCAAAACCAACTTCAAAAGGAAACAAGCAAAGAAAAAAACAGAGGGGAATAAACAAATGCAACAGTTATAGTAAGGATTGTAATCTTTTTTGACACTCTTTCATTTTAGTTCTGTAAAAAAAAAAAAATTATTTATTTTTAGTTCTTACAAATATACCACTTTTTAGTTTTAGTCCTTATTGTTTTGTATTAGTCCTTATAAAGTTAAAAATGGTTATATAATAGGTGTGTAATATTCACTTTAGTCCTTATATATAGCAATGTTTAAAAGACTAAAGTAAGATCGATTCTTCTTCTTTTTTTTTCTTTATGGTTTCTGATATTATAGAAATCATATTTAAGAGAATGTCAGACACACTAAATGTGAGCACTTCTTCCAGACAGAATTTGAACGCCCATTGTGCAAGTCTAACTCCTTCTACTAGATTCAACTCCTAAGTTTTTTAAAGAGACTAACAACAAAATGCAGTATATGTATATCTGCACTGAACAAAAACACTTAAGTCTCCTAGTAAGTTACTCTCTTTGTCCTCCTTAACTATATAAGCCATTTTCAAATAAAAATTTGTCTCTAAATCTAAATATAAGCATATTTCCAAACGGAAAATGCTAACAAGTGCCCCAATGGCATTGTTTAAGGATCCAAAAAAAGCAAATTTTACATAGAAAATGATGTATTCCTTAAACAATGCCCTTAGAGCAGTTGCTAGCATGACCCTTTTAATCCCTGTAAATTTTCCATTAGCTTATTTACTCCCTGTAAATTTTTCTGTTAGTATTTTTTGTCTCTAAAAATGCTAAGAAAAATGTTACAGGACTAAAAAGTGTAATTTTTTATATGGACTAAAATCGAAATTCTAGATATTTATAGAAACCATTTACTTCTATTTACTACTTGAAATCCAATATTGCTAGGTTCAACTCTTGAGTCACTCTGGCAGTTGTGTGTGTGAGTTTGAAGTGGTGTGCTAGTGACTTCATCTATAAACAAAAAAGTATCTACACATAGGATAATACACAAAATGTACACATTATTAATTCAAGGGTTAAATATGGTTTTGGTCCTTATAAATATATCAACTTTCCATTTTAGTCCCTCTAAAATTTTCCTTCAACTTTTACTCCCTATAAAGTTTTCAATCGCTACTTTTGGTCCCTATTTTTAAGATAATTTTAGTATTTTTTAATGAAATTGTACAGAAATGTGTAGAATATTGTAAGAATCTCTCCCAAAAAAATTTAGAATTTTTTTTTTTTTTTTTTGGTAGAAAATTTAGAATATTTTAACAAAACATAAATTTAATATGAATTTTTAACCATAAAAAATATAAAAATTCATATTAAATTCATGTTTTGTTAAAATATTCTAAATTTTTTTGGGAGAGATTCTTATAATATTATGAATTTTTCTGCAAAATTTAATTCAAAAATATGAATTCTACATATGAGTTTACTTTAAAAGAGGGATCAAAAGTGAAGATGGAAAATTTTTGAGGGACTAAAAGTTGAAGGAAAATTTTAGAGGGATAAAACGAAAAGTTGGTATATTTATAGGGACTAAAAACATATTTAACCCTTAATTCAACATCTACATATAAAAAAAAAAAAAAGTGTTAAAGTGATTATGAGTATGATGAATGAATGAGAGTAAAAAAGTAAGGTAGCCACGGTTTTGATCCAAGATGGTGAAATTGGTAAGTAGATCAGAAAAATGAAAACGAAAATTGAAGAGCGTGCGTGAATGTGAAGTGGGAGATGAGAAGATATGAGATATGAAACTACCTCTAGTTTTTGAACGGCGACGAACTCCGTTGCTCCGGTGATTCGCATGAAGGTTGCGACGGATTCCGGCGACGGTGTCGTCATTGAGATTTGAGTGTGTATAGTATACGAAACGCGCGTAGGATAGTAAAATGAAAGTGTTATCCAAGTGCGCGCCACCTTTATTCGAATAAAGTTACTTTCAGGTCTAAAAGTGGGACAATACTTTGGTGACATAATGTCACCGTGACATTAAATCTGGGCCACACAAAAGGTTGTGTTGTGTGGCCCAGATGTGTTGTATGGGTGACATTAAATCTGGGTCACACAAAGGTGTGTGTTGTGTGGCCCAGATTTAATGTCACGGTGACATTATGTCACCAAAGTGCCACCCCTAAAAGTGTTACTCGAATAAAGTTACCTTTATCCGGTACACGGTTCGTTTTTGTTTTGTTGGACTCGTAGTCGTGGCATATCTAGGGATGTCATTGGGTACCATGGCTACAGATAGTATGATACCCGTACCCGCCTCGTATCCTTGTGGGTATCCGTGGGTATTGAGGTATCAATGGGTATTCATGGGTACCCATGGATTTTTGGATTTATTTTTTTTTACAAATAATAACTTTTTTTAATTATCAAAAATCTTCAACTTTTAAACATTCATACATAATTCATTCCAAATTTCATAAATCATACCTAATCCATAAAAAATTCATGATTTTTACATAATTCAGGATATGTTTTATGATGTGAATATAGTGAAAACGGTGAAACTTAATGAGATAAATTAAAAAAATTAAAAATAAAAATAGGTTATTAATGACGAATCTTAGGTGGGCAGTAAAATTTCCTTCAATAAGGTAACAACTTTAAGTAAAAAAGATAAGATAAAATAAGATATATAAGGATATTTTAGTGTAATTTACTTAATTTATCATCGGGTATGGGTACCCGTGGATATGGTACAATCAAATCTGTGTCCGTATCCATATAATAATGGGTAATCAAGTACCCGTTTATTATACCCGTGGATACCCGTTTAACGACCCGCCCCGTGCCCGTGATGGATTTTACCCACGGGTACCCGTGGGCATGGGTATTTTTGCCACCCCTAAATATCCCACCGTTTTACATATGGAGTTGATCAAAATTACAACCGATCAAATTAGATAAGTGAGAGAATTAAAAAATTTGAATTTTAAAATGGGTGAACTATTTTAGTAAATATAATGCAATATGGAGATAAAAAATGCAATTAAATATGAATATATTTTTTATAATATTTGATTAAGTCGTCGTTATTTTTCAAAAGTTGTTCTCCTAATTTAAACAAAATTACGATAAGTCATTGTGATTCGGATATATCTATTGTGATACTAAATATATATTAAAAGAACTACCAAACATTCACTTTATTTTCAACATATATTTTTATTAAATGAAATTTGTGTAGATCTCATTATTTTGATAATAAGATTTGCATAAAAACGATAACATTGTTGTTCATTGATAGATATAAAATGACATAAATAATTTTATATATATAATAAGTTTTTGTTTTATGTAACTGGTTCACTTACATAAAATTACCTTTTAAAAAACTTACATAAAAAATTAATAACAGATATATTGTTATGAATAATAAACTTTCATCATTAATCTTCAACCTTAATATAACCCCTATTAGTAAATGTATGGTTAGTGATCCCTAATTGTTTTGATCACTCACTTGCTCATTTGTGTACTATAAATATGACTCATATTTAAGTGTAATGACACAATTGTGTAGAGAATAATACAAAAACTCTCGTCTTATCTATCTTATATAATCATTTATATTTTGATCTTGTTATTTAGCTAATAAGAAATAACGAGGTCCTTCTCAAAACCTAGTCGTCACCCTTTTCTTCTTCTTGTTAGAGGGGTGATTTAGGGTCAATTTTGACCCAAAAATCACCCCCTCCGAGTTGTTTTTCCTTCTATCCTAATTGAATAAGTGATTTCCACATATTTTCAGTTTTCCTTCGTTTGTTTTTTTGATTTTGTCGTCTCTGCACGACTCTGTTTGTTTTAATTTCCCGTCTTTGTGCGGTGTATTTTTGATTTCCCGTCTTAGTGCGGTGTTTATTTGACTTCCAATTGACACAAGTAAATGACCTTAATGCCCCTGGCGGTAGTTAACTACCGCTGGAAGATCCGCCGATAGTTAACTGCCGCTGGGACCCAGCAGTTGTTAACTACCGCTGCTGTCTTTCCCCCAAAACCAGCAAACCCTTGCCTCACCTATTCATTCATCACCTTACATCATTCCATTCCTATACCATAACCCAAAAAAACCCCATTTCAAAATTTTTGTGTCAAAATCTTGCCTCAAAATCATTGATGATCGATTGATAAGACGTTTCTACACACAAAATGCATCAAAGAACAGGTATTACAACGTTAAAATCCATTACATTTGATTGATTTTTCTGTTTTTTTTTGCTCTGACACGCGTTGTAGCGGCTGTAACACCCAGTTTTCCCAACGTAAAATTTCAATAAATAATCAGAGTTTTTTTCATCACAAAACGGAATGTCACATTTCTCGAAAAAATCATAAACTGAATAAATAATAATTTATCCTTCAAAATTCAATCAACAAAGTACTTAATATCTTGCAGCGGAATTATTCAACATCTAAAAATAGTCTTTAGCACAAAGGCCTCATCATAAAAGTCTCATAATAGTCTAAAACATCTCATTAGTTCAAATCTAGTAACTTAATCATAAATCTCGTAAAACAATACGTAAGGAATAGAAAACAATAGCAAAGTCCCCATCCTGTTACGTATCAGAGCACCTAAGACACACTTGTGAGGAGTCCACTCACGACCACGCCTAATCTTGATTACCTGCAAGTTACCCATACGAAGAGCAACATTTTCAAGCAGAAGGGGTGAGATTTCACAAAACAATAATATTAGGCATATAATTCAACAATTATATCTAACATCTTAAACTTCATTAACTAGCATCATTAATCTTCCTACATTAGTCATAAACTTCATCATACATCATCAAAACTACAATCATAAACATCATCATATATCTTCATAAATATAATCGTAAAACATCATCTTATAGCATCATAAGTACAAACATAAACGTCATCATATATCATCATAAATATATTCATAAAAGCATCATCAAATATTAGTCATAAACAGTCATCACATTATCATCAAATATTAATCACAAGCATCGTATATCATCTTAATCGTAACATCGTATATCATTTAATAAACATAGACATCATATCATAAATCATATAACATCATATCATAAATCATATAGCATCATATCATCAACTTATCATAGTAATTATCATTATAGCATCAACATAACATCATCATCATAAACCACTTCATAATCAATCATCATAAACAACTTCATAATCATTCATCATCTTAAACATCATAATTATTCATCATCTTAAACATCATAAATTAACGACTTGACTCGACTATGCAACTCTTCATCTTAAATCATCTTGACTCAACTATGCAACTCTTTCGTCTTAAATCATCTCGAATCATCATGAAATGCAAATGCATGTGGTACCATTCTAGGGCATAAGCCCTCATCGTCGTTGAGCATAAATATACTCCTAGGGCATAAGCCCTCATCGTCGTTGAGCAAAAGCTCCTAGGGCATAAGCCCTCATCGCCGTTGAGCAAAAGCTCCTAGGGCATGAGCCCTCGTCTATAAATGAGTATGCATGGACTCAACATCTTACGTATTAGGAAACATCATGAACATCTATGACATCTTAACATCTAAACATCTTGACAACATAACCTCTTAACAACTTGACGACTTCATAACGACTTGACGACTTAACAGCTCTTATCATCTTAACGTCTTAACATCTTAACATCTTATCTGACTCCAATAATTTGGACAACATCTTACAACTTTACAACTTAGACCGACATTTACAACTTTATGACATTAATGGTCAACAACAGCAAAACAACAACATATGCAGCATATAAACAACTCTTATATATCATATCAACATTAAAGAATGAATCACATCATCATAAGCATCGTAAACAATACATAAAGTGCATATATAACAATATCTCACTACTATTAATCTTAATCATCTTAATTCAGGTTTTCTGGACAACTTCTAACATCATAAATAACTTTCATTCCTACCCCAAGGTCGTCTCATGACTACAGGTGCGAAAGGTTCGCAAGACAACAATTCAAGGCAGCCTACCACTAGTTAGACTCATCACAGCATAGGTTAAATTCTCTTAAACACCTTAATTGAACTCATAGTACACAAGCTTTGAAGTTTGGAGACAATCCATAAGTTTTGGTTTAACTTAGAAATAGTTATGCTGAATTTTCATAAAGTTTTACTAAGACCTGCTTGGAGTATTTTCATCATAACTCAAAAACTAAAAGTCATTTTCACGTCAAACTAAAGCCACTGGAAAGCTAACAAAATTATCTAAAACTTTCATGTTTACACCCAAGGCCAATTTTGTACCAATCAATACCAGTTTTCGTTTCAAAATCGAAAAAGTTGTGCAGAAAATCCATAAAAGTTCACTGTGACCTACGTGCAGTAATTTGACCATAACTCAAGTTCTATAAATCATTTTGAAGTCAAACCAACGGCGTTAGAAAGCTAACATTCATACCTACAACTTTTGTGTTTACACCTAAAGCCAATTCAAAACTGAAACGTGTGAAAAAGATGCAAAAACATGAAACAGAGAATGATGTCAGAGATAGCTCTCGGGAAAACTCCACTTTTCATCCCAAAATCCCAATTTTGAATCCCCTAAGCCCAAATTTGGTCCCAAAGTTTGTTTAAACGTTTTTAAACATGAAAAGACACCCAAATCCATATAAAACTTGAACTAAAACATCATTTCAACAAAAATCACCATTTGACCCATTTTTCATGAAAACCTTCAAGAACAACATAAATTCACTTCAAGTTCTATGATTATGATTACCCATTGCATCAATCATTAACAAAAACATATCATAACAATAACCGCAACAAGCAGCCATGAATTAATCAACAACAACATTATATTTCATCAATTTTGAGTGAAACCTAATTTCTCTAATCATCAAAATCAAACAACAACAACCATGTTAAACCCTAATTCTCAAATCTTCACAAACTCAACCTACAACATGTTAAATCTAATTATCAAAATTACAGACTTAATAATACTGAATGTTAGTCTCACCCTTACCTTAACAATTGATGCAACCTCTTCTCTCTTCTCTGTCTTCTCTTCGCTTCTCTTCTCTTCTCTCTAAACCTTGTTTCTTCCAAAAACTGATGGTACGTTCTGTCTTTCTAAACCTAACTTCTCTTTATTTATAACCCCTCATCTAATTTCTCTTACACATCAAAATTACTTTTTTCCTCATAATCTTATTTATTTCTAAATTAAATATATATCTCTCCCACTTAATAATATTAATACACCAAATAATGCATAATAGCATATTTCATCAAAATATATATGTATATAATATTTTAACACCAAATAACAAATATATCTCTACACAAAATAACATATATATTTCTACACAAAATAACCCCACAACTTAATATTTATTTTATTTTCGAATCTTATTTTATTAAACAATAAAATAAGTCACAACGTCTCATAAATTTCTCTAAAATCATATAAATCACATAAATCTCATATAAATCACGCCAATCATATAAATATGATCTAAAACTCATTTAAAATAATTAAATAATCGAAATGGTCGTTACAGCGGCAGTTAACTACCGCTGGGAGTGAGCGGCTGTTAACTGCAGCTGGACACTTAGAAAATTTCAAAATTTTCTAAGTGGCCGTAACTACTGTCAAAAAAAAAAAAAAAATTCCAATTTTTTTTCTTTTGTTTTTTTTGTTTGTTTATGTTATTATATGATATTAGATACATGTGTTTATTAATTAGTTTAGTAATTGTATGTTGTTTATTTATAGATAATGTTGAGAATGCGGGTGATGATCCGGGTGATCGAAAACCTAGAGTTGTCGATTCCATTAAGGTTGAAGTTCCCGCTAAGGTCGAAGTTTCCGTTAAAGTTGAGGCTTCAAGCGTCAATTCCGATGTGTGGAAACTTCGTGACAACGAAGTGGACACGGCTCATTTCTTTTCAACCCGAGACACATGGAAAGATAAAGATGAATTGCTCGGTTGGGTCCGTCGACAAGCAAATAGGGCTGGATTTACGGTTATCATTAGAAGATCTTGCGAAGGAAGAAATGCTATGTTGGAGTTGGTTTGTGAACGGAGCGGCGAGCACAAAGTACCGAAGACAAAAGTGAAGCATGAAGGAATGGGATCAAGAAAATGTGGGTGTTTGTTCAAGGTGCGTGGATATGTCGTTAGGGAAGACAATGCTTGGAAATTGGCTATTCTTAATGGCGTTCACAACCATGAGATGGTGCCGTATGTAGCAGGGCACCTTCATGCCGGAAGATTAACGGAGGACGACAAGAAGATTGTACATGACTTGACCGATTCTTCGGTGAAACCAAAAAATGTTTTGACAAATTTGAAGAAGAAAAGGAAAGAGTCCATGACAAATATCAAGCAAGTCTACAATGAACGTCATAAATTCAAAAAGGCAAAAAGGGGTGACTTGACGGAGATGCAATATCTAATCACAAAGTTGGAAGAGAATGGATATGTTTATTACGTAAGAGAAAAAAGGAAAGTCAAACCGTTCAAGACATATTTTGGACTCATCCAACTTCGGTAAAGTTGTTTAACAATTTTCCTACTGTTTTGATAATGGATTCCACGTACAAAACCAACTTGTATAGGATGCCATTGTTTGAAATTGTTGGAGTCACCTCAACCTATTTGACATATTCGGTTGGTTTTGCATTTATGACGTCGGAGAAGGAGCATAACTTTACTTGGGCTTTGCAAATGTTGCTTAAACTTCTTGGACCAAATAGTGATATGCCTAAGGTGGTAGTGACCGACAGGGACACGGGTATGATGAATGCCGTAAAAAATGTTCTCCCCGGTAGTAGTGCAATACTTTGTTATTTCCATGTTGGCAAAAATGTTAGATCAAGAATCATCACCGATTGCAAAGTTAAACAAAATGTTGTTGTGGTGGATGGGCAAAAGAAGATTGTCGACGAGGAGAAGCATAGTAAGTTGGTTGATACCATATTTGATGCATGGGAAAAATTGGTTGAATCTCCTACTCAAGAGTTATATGCGGGTAATCTAGTGGAATTCCAAGATGCTTGTAAGGATCATCCAAACTTTCTTCACTATGTTCAAGAAACCATATTGAACCCTTTTAAGGACAAACTAGTGAGGGCATGGACGGACCTTGTGTTACATCTTGGGTGTAGGACCACGAATAGAGTTGAAGGAGCTCATGGTGTGGTGAAGGAATATTTGTCCACCTCCAAGGGTGATTTGGGTACTTGTTGGCAAAAAATAGATGAGATGTTGGCAAACCAATTTGGGGAGATACAATCATCGTTTGGTAGGAGTGTTACAGTCTTGGAACATAGGTACAAAGATGTCACTTTGTACTCCGGGTTGGGGGCTCACGTGTCTAGACAAGCCATGAACTTTATTTTTGTGGAAGAAGAGCGTGCTAGGAAAACCTTGTGCATTGAGAAGAAAACTTGTGGTTGTGTTCAAAGGACGTCGTATGGCCTACCTTGTGCATGCTTCATTGCTATGAAAATCCGTCACAACAAGCCCATTCGATTGGATGAGATACTTCCGCATTGGCATAAGTTGTATATGGGTGAAGAACAAAGTAATGAAGATTTGTTTTCGGTCGCGGAGGAGTGGCGTGGTATCCAAAAACGTCTCCAAAGAGTTCCATTCCAAATGAAACTAGAAATCAAAGAGGCTTTGCGGTTGTTAGCGTTTCCGGAGGCCACATTGTATTGATAGGAATCAATTTGATGTATTGGTCAAATTTATAGAACCTACTTTTATAGTATAGCATGATTCAAAATATTATTTATCATTTCACTTATGTAATAGCTTAGTTTGACTTATTATGATAGAAGCATTTGTATAGGTATTTTCAAAATAACTTCTAAAAACAATTTAGAACTTGTATGAAAATACACATAATATCTTTGGTTAATTGAATATTAGACTTGTAACTTACCAAAATAATGTGTCACAGATGTAGTATGGAAAACATTCTTCTAGAGATGGACCGGATTTTGCGGCCAAAAGGTGGTGTAATTTTGCGCGACAATGTAGATGTGTTGACGAAGGTGAAGAGCATTGCAGATGAAATGCAGTGGGATGCAAGAATTAGAGACCATGAAGAAGGACCTTATCAAAGTGAAAAGATACTTGTAGCAGTCAAGCAATACTGGACAGCTCCACCAACAGAGCAAAACTAACACAGCAAGTATCAGTTTGTTTTTGTTTATGACAAAACTTTCATAGGAATTCAATTCTTTCAAACACTAATTTTTGGTTTTGGTGCTTATAAGAGAAATTTTGTTCATTAAGTTATGGCTCCTTAACATCTTGAAGCTTATCAGTTATCACTCTCTTTTTAAATTTTGTTTTAATATAAAAGAAAATTTGTAAATTAGTAAATACCAACTGTATGTAATATTTCTCCAAGTAGTCTTAATATTATAATATGAGTTTGAAACAAGATATCATCAGTTCATAACACTTCCCCAGTTCATGTCAAGTTGCCTAATGATTGTCCCTTTAGCTCAGTTTTCTGGTACTATCATATTTTCAGAAACTATTTCATTGCACAATGTGTTGTAACCTCATTTCTTCTTTTTTTGATAAGTAACACCTCATTTATATACACAAGCTTTGTCATTCCCTTGATTTTCAACTGGATTTTAACATCAAATCTTGTGTGATTTAGGATGTGCTTACATTGAGGATGACTTGACATGCTATAACAGCATGTATCACTGAAAGATAACTCTTGCATAAAAATTTCTCAATTAACTACTGTGAACATCATTTCTAGTATTCATGCAGTCCATCATGTTTGTTTTGTGGCATTCAATGTCAGATTACTTCGAATACTTCTTGCTTAACTTATATTCAATACTGGCATTTACATCAAGTTGATGTAATAATACTCCATAGCAATTTAGACGCGAAGATAGCATGACTCTTCTTCAAGATGTACATTCAGCTAAGCATTTATCAAGTTTGCAGATTCTGAATTCTCTCTATGGCATCAAGTAGTAGGCAATGGTTTCCTAAATTGTTCTCGTTCTTATAACTCTAGGTCCCTCACCATCTAAGGGTGATCATTCCTTGTTTTCCAAGCATTCCAGTTTCTCTTTTACTGCTTTATTATTTGGATTCAACTGCCATAAAACAACAGTTTGACGATCCTTTCAAAATCAAAGATTTGGGTGCTCTAAATGTTTGTGTCCGTGTAAAGATGCATTAGCCATTTCCAAAGACTTGGCATAAATGTTTTAATTCGGTTCAGCTATTGAATCAATAGCTGCTGCCACCTTTTTGATTCAGCAATCAAGTCAGTTCATGGTTGCTCCTAGCTCAACCCATCTCTATGGCCAAACTCATAGTTCCCATAAGCTAAAAGCTAATGAAAACTGAGCTCAGATGACTTTAAACTGCGATGAATGGTGCACAGTAATTGGAAATAAGCTCAACTAAATGGTCAAGTGTGCTCAACCAACAGTCAATTCTTTCATACCTAAATATAATAATTGACAAGTAATGAGATCTGTATATACAATAAGTTAACAACGGTCCTCACTTGTATTCAATAAATATCATCCGTCTCAAAGACTATTTATCCCTAGAAAAGTCAGATGAGCGCCCTGATAATTTCTTGGGTTCTAATTAAGGACCAGGATACTAAATGGAAGAAATAGGTGACTAAATCAACTCCAGAAATAAAGCCTCATTCTTGTTGCTAAGGCCTACTTCATTCAAAGTAGCAGAGCTATCATGAACATTGTATGCTCGTCGCGGGTACGACCTTACCTGTTCAAAGGTCCAAGCAGTGATAGTTAATCAATTATGCATTTCAGTCAAATATAATCAATGATCAAGATAGGTGTCACCATGATAGCATAGATATATCATAAACTTTAACCAAAGAGGAACAAAATTGAGTGCCATAACCAACTTCATTTTAGGATATGTTATTCTTTTAAGCTAAATTTATTAAGAAAAAAAGATAAAGAAAAATTGGAGGGACATAAACCTAACTCAGACAGGTTGAGTATGAAAGATATGAAAATCATTATATTCTTCTATGATTAGATCACATTAACATGTTTCAAAATTTTTTTTTGAGTAAAACATGTTTAAATAAATATTATGAACTGATGCAAATAAATGCATTAGTATTATTTTGATAGTATAAATTAGGAATAACCATAATTCATGACATGTAACTTCAGTATCCTATAAACTTAGATTAATTTTTTCCATAAGTTTCATACATTTATTTTAACTCATTATTTTATTAAATTTCACTGGTGCAACTAAATTCCACTCGCACATTGTGCAGGTCAGCATCTAGTATCCTATAAAGCGTGACATCCTCAAAAGATGGTAATAAAAGCATAACGTAGTCCATTATTTATGAAAAACGACCACTTGACAACAGATTATGCCACCACTGAACATCTTTAGCAACAAAATTGTCAAAATCCATGTCATAGTAAAATAACAAAGGTTCAATCCATAAATCAATTTGATAGGATGAGAAACACTCACAACTCTATAGGTGCCAGCCTTCACTGCTCCATAAATGTCAATGAAATCAAAAAGAAGCTACAAGGTAACAAAATAACAAATTGTTAGCAATAACAAGTATCCAAACTACCGCAGTAATGTAAAATACACATAGTTTCCTACTTCATAACTGCATATGTATGCTATTGTATATTAAGCGAGATAGAGAAATTTTGTTTTCAATATCCTTCCTGTTTCATCTCTCTCATCCCAGCTAAAGAAAGCATCAGTAGCTTATCTAGTAGAACATATTGTCCTAGTTGATTTCTTAGTTGGTTCTTCATTGTCTTGAAGAAAACGTGTGTCAAGATTTCAATTAATTGCTAACGAAGCAAGGTTTTAAATTACAATTGCGGTTGCAATTGCAAATACATAAAAATCCTTGATATTGCATAAAATCACAAAAATAAAAAAAATAAAAATATGTGGCTGCTGCAACCTGAACTGCAATCGCGATGTGGTTGCAGTGACCACAAAAACCATTATGTTGCTGTCGCAATTACAGCTTCAGACCGCAACTTAAAACCATGCCACCAAGGGACCAACTTGATCATACACTTGTCAAATGGTTACCACAACTCCTGGAGGGTGTTCCTTGCAAAGTTGGAAGAGTGTGCATCTAATTAATTCTAGTTTTCAGACCGTAGGGACAAGGTTGAACTTTAAAGGGGTTGGTAGGAGTACAAAAGGATGTTTGCTAGGAAGAATACAAGGAAGACAAAGTTGTTAGTTCAGAACAACGAATTTACCTGAAGCTTGTCAGTTTTGAAGAAGCGACGTTCACAACGACCACCGTCCGGCATTCGAACAACAATAGTAATTGCTTTTTCATCGCCTAAGGGTGGTTCATTTGGAAGCATAATCTTTTTTGCATCACCTGTTTTCTCCAGTTCCTGCAAATAGGTAAACACTGTTCAGTACTGTTCTAAAACCAATGGAAACAAAATTGTCCTGTCAAAGGAATATAAAAAAGTCAAAAGAATCAGGTACCATACAAAAGACACGTCAACTTCTGTTATACCACAAGTGTTAACATGATTACCAAGTGAATGGTGAATGTTCAAAAGACAAGGATAATTTTATTGAGATGTCTGTACTTCATATACAAAAATTGACACATGCAAAAGACGAATGGAATCAACGATCTTATACGATGCGCTTGAGAACTAGTGTCAAGTGACACCAACACTTTAATATGAATATTCATGCAGGTTCTATCCCAAACGAACTTCATGAAAATAATGAATTAGAAATTACTCAGAGGTCATGTGACTTTGACTACGATACTTGACCATACAAGGATGATTCAATGGTCAGCGGAAAAAGGAAAAAAAAAAAACATTTCATAGCTCAGCTAACAGTCGGAAAAGTTAAGTTAAAAACTCAGCCAATGTATTACCGTTCTTTCAAGCGTATTTTTGTGTTTTTCTTCTTGCTTTGACGAGTGGGTTTCAGATTTGTTGAGAGAATTCAATTCTTTTTGTTTATCAGCTTGTAGTGATGCTATATAGTCAGCATCCTGCATAAAGATGTTGACAGGTTATGTTATCCTTTCATGGATATAGATCATACAGCCATTGCAGGCAAGAGTCTAAACCTGTTGTTGTCTTATCAACTGAGTCTCGGATAATAACTGAGATGCTGAACTGGATGAACCCTGCCTTTTGGGATCAGCATTTTTCTCTGAATGATGTTGCGGGTCAGGCAAAGATGGAAATTTGTGAGAACTGTGATTCGAAGTTTCACCATAAAGCGCAGTTTCAATCAGCAATGCTTCATTGAGCTCGTCAGGAGAAATACCACCCCACTATATTGCAAAATAAGGCAAGAAGTCATTAGCAATAGCATATTCATCAGTTTAAGACATGAAGCTTTGCATCACACACTCTTGGGTCTCCAGTGACTGGTTGTGCAACATCTAAAGCTACATTTCAATTGGATGATGGTCCTGACTTCAATTGGAAAAGATATATTTATCAAAAAGAAAGAAATACATAATGATTTTTTAAAGTGAAATTTCTCCCATGAAACTGTTTTATCAAGTGCTTACATTCAAATGTGTTGCGTGATAAGAAGGCAACATTACCGACTTAAGTTAATACATTTGAATTCTCATTGATATATCAGAAAATTGTTATTTCAAATTTACAAAATTAGTTCTGTCTAACATCGACAACCCATAACCTGAAATGGCTTAATAGAATTTGCTATGTATTTTAATCAACACTGGTAAGGAATGGGCATGGACAAAAGTAGGAAGAGAAAGTTAGCAGAACCACATATAACCCTAAGGGCTTTTTAGTAAAACAAAATATTTTTAGATGAATATAAAAATATACCCAAAAAAATTATGATGTGATAAAAAAATCAAGGTTTGTGAACTACGGAAAATGGAATGACCATGGCTGCACGGTTCCTCCATATAGAACCACCCAATTCATTGTATGTCTCTGCTTTAACACCCAAGAGTCATGCGTGTGTAAAAATTGCATCAAGTTTATGAAATACCCACCTCTAGTTTGCTTCTGTTAGTGTTAGTAGTTCTCTCTCCCTCGGCTAATAAAGCATGAGCACCAAGTACTTTACTTTCCTCTTTCGCTCGAAGCTCCCGTATTGCTTCCTCTTTCTCTGCAGTCTAAATTGAATGCAATTGAAACTAAGAATCAGAAACACTGGGAAGGTACAAACTGAGTCATATACAAATTAAAAGGAATTTTCATAACCTGTAAAGACAGTGAAATGATATGAGCCAAATCATCATCTTCTCGTTCAAAATGACTTTGTGGAGTCGCATCATAATATGAATGCTGAAATAATATATTGGAGGAAAAAACTTTAGAAAGGATAAAGAAATAGAAGTAACAAAATATGGTTAAGCTTAACGATGAGTATATACATTATGAGCACTCTGTGAAGAACTTTCTCTGATCTCTTTCTTTGAGGCTTCTATTGCAGCTAGAAGCATTGCATCCTCTGCATCTTCATGAACACGTGAAGCACTTGATTGAGCTAAAGGGTAGTCATTCTGATAGTCATTTGACCCATAATATCCTCTACCATGAGATGATAAATTTCCATTGGTATCAGCACCTGCATAGCCCAATCCAGGTTGATACTGATAGGGTGACACATGTGCACTATTGATCCCTGTAGGAAATTCCCTTGCCTCCCCTTGTGGAGAACCACGTGGTGGTGTACTACTTGAAAGCGTAGTAGCACCAAACCCGTTACATAGATCTCTAAGTTCTCTCCTATAGTTTGAGTCAAGTAGTAGTGAAGGTCTAAATCTTCTAGCAGCATTGAACAAAGGCATAATTCCACGTGACTCGGCGCGGTTTTGGTTGTTTTGATTATTTCCTTCAGAGTAATCATAATGTGGGGTTGCAGTAGCAGCAAGATTTTGTTCCTGACTAGATAATTCACAAGAAGAAAAAATAAACTCAACCTCTTATGTCTAGTAAGATTCCAACTTCTAATAATGGCATTAACAAAAAAATGGGAGGATATGAAAAGAAATTCTATTTATGAACCACATAGTCATACATGTGTCTGTCTCCAATAAAATGTGCATTCACGGCTTCGTTTAGATTGCCCCCATATTCCTGCAGACAAAAGTTTTAAAAAATTGTCACTAAATCAACTTGAAAAGGAAACAAACAAACAAACAAACAAACAACAGAGAGGAACAAACAAATGCAACAATTATAGTAAGGATCATATTTTTTTGTCACACCTTTTTCATTTTAGTTCTGTAAAAGAATTTGTTTATCTGTAGTCCTTACAGATATACCACTTTTTTTTTTGGGTTCTTTTTGTTTTGTTTTAGTATTTGTAAAATTTGATAAAGTTACCAACAATGGATAGGTTCAAGTGATAAGGAACTTCATCCCCTTAAGCAAGTGATCATGGGTTCAATCTTGTTCTTGCGTATGAAGAAAATTCGGTGGGTGGTAACTAAAAAAAATTATAAGTTAAAATTGGTCATATAATATGTTTGCAATATTCATTTTAGTTCTTATATTTAAAAGATTAAAGAAAAATCAGTCAAATAATGTACATATTATAGAAATCAATTCTATAATAAAATCTTCATAGCAAGTGTGCCGGGTACTCAACTCGCCTAAACATTTTATTTAAAAAAACAGAATTTTTAAAGAGACTAAACAAAATTTGGTGTATTTGCAATGAATAAAATAAAATCTTCATAGTAAGTTACTCTTTAAGCCACTTTCAAATGAAAAATTGTCTAAACAACTAAATATATTTATTAAAAAAAAAAATACCTTTCTTAATCCCTATGTGGGACTTGTTTTAATTTCCAAAATTTTCAAATAAACATTTGTCTAAATTACACTAAATATGTTATTAATGTTTCCAATTTTTTGTGCACAATGGAGGCAATGAGGTTTGAACCTAGGACCTCATATGCTTATCACCCAAACCCCTCACCTCTACTAATAAAATTTAATTGATAATACAATGTTGGTGTAAAATAGTTTTACACATGTATTCAATAATTTATTGCTACATCGGTTAATGAGTTAAAAACACATGACTTATCATACCTGATGTGTAAAAAATTTATACACATACCGTTAAGAAAAATCAAAATTAAACACATCTACACAAATGGCAATATACATAGTTTAAATGGCTTATTTTTGAGCTGATGTAAAACAACTTATGCAAAATAAATAAGCTTTTAGGTAGAATTCGTAAGATCGTGAATTTGGCGAGTGAGTGAATGCGTTTAAGGTGACGTAGATCAGAAAATGAAAACGAAAGATGAAGAGCGTGCGTGAATGTGAAGTGGAAGATGAGATGAAAATATGAGATATGTAACTACCTCTAGTTTCTGAACGGCGACGAACTCCGTTGCTCCGGTGATACGCATGAAGGTTGCGACGGATTCCGGGGACAGCGTCGTCATTGCGCACAAAATGTTGATGGAAACGAAAGATTGTGTTGGTGTGAGAGGAAAGGTGAAGATATGGAGAGTGTGTAGTAAGCGCGCGTAGGATAGTGAAAATGTGAAAGTGTTTTTATATTGAAGTGCGCGCCACCTTTATTCGAGTTTTATTTTCATTTTCATTTTCAGTCGGTACGGTTCGTTTTTGTTACCGTTTTCTTGGAGTTGATCAAAATTTACACAATACAACAAATGAGATGAAATAATTGAGAGGATTACAAAACTTAAATTTAAAATAGACGAACTATTTTAATAAATGTGATAAATTATGAAGATCAAAAGTGCAATTATTGTTTTTTTTTTAATAAAAAGTGCAATTGTATTACTCGTTTTTATAAGAAACAATTAATTGATTTATTGAATAATTAATACATAAGTTATTCAATGAATTTTAAAAAATAATTATATTTTATAATAACGATTGGAGGGAGTATAATATGCAATTGATTAAGAGAGCTAGTATTGCTCACATTCTTTTCAATATACATTTTTATTAGATAAAATTGATGTAGATCTCACTGTTTTGGTGGTTAATAAGATTTAGGTATAATGGTGTCATTTTTGTTATATATATATATATATATATATATATATATATATATATATATATATGAAAAATGATAAGTTACTAGATCAAAACTAGTTTACGTAGCATCTAAAAAAAATGTTATAAGTTGATATAAATATGTTATAAACTAATAAGATAAGATCGTCCACCAAGCACACAGCAGTAAAATTCACCATAAAAAATCAGCAAGAATTGAGAGAGAAGACTAGCTTGTCAAACATAACTAAAGATGAGAAATTACGTACTAAAGTTTACAATGTAACATCTTCCAATATGGCTTCACCTGACTAGGGACTAGTGTTGATTTTGTATGGGCGAGGGAGGGGGTGTGCTACTCTATCTATGAATTAATAATATACAACGTCAATAGCTCAATACAACTTTGAAGTGAATTGTTCAAATACAACCAAGGAACCATGCACGCAAGAAATGGCTAGTTATAGTAGTTACATGTCTCTTGAACATGTCTCTTGAGAAAATCAACCAAATTTTGGACATGTTGGCAAAACATGAATTGAATATGACAATGCCTTCTAAAATATTTGATTTTCCTCCTTTTATTTTGAATGCCATGTTGGAAGATGTTGCTTCTATTTCTTTTCTTAGAGGTCTCTATTTGTCTTTTGTTGCGGGCATAACCATCTTTTCTTTGTTAGATTTTTATTTAAATTCCTCATGAAAATCACACTCCAACACACACAAAACGTATTTTTGAGTGGAAATTGTGTTTCAAAAAGCAATACACGATATAAAATTCTTAATGTAATTTTTTTAATAGAGAGAAATTTTATTAAAGTGATATTAATGACCATTTTACAACGTCTCCAAGAAATTTGGACTCAACATCTTGAGATTACACTGCTAAGCTCTTATCAATGGACTAACATCACAAGTTTAAGTACTTATTCTATTTAGATAACACACTACAACCAGTGGCGATTCCACCTCCCAGCTAGCCTGGGCTAGTGCCCAGGCTCAGCTCCAACTTTCCTTTGTAGCCAGCCCAGCCATTACTACAACTTTGAGCTTTTCCTGTGGATTTTTGGGGCTAATTTCGCATGAAGAAAGTAACGTATTTTTAGCCCAGGCTCTATAAATTTTTTGGCTTCGCCACTGACTACAACTATTCATAACTCAATTCTCAACCAAAATTTTAATAAACCCTTTATAAACCAAAGGGCAATGACTTCTTCTTCAATAGATAATATTCATTAGTTATGTAGATTAAGATTTTGGTTGATGTCTTCAGCAATTGATTCAGCATCCACTTTGACTCCCCATAAGCCTCTCCTTGCAAGTCCTGCACAATACAATCCATGATCCCCCTTCCAATGCTTTGGGAAAGCATTTTTCGGCATCCCTTTGTCATTAAGGGCATATTTGTAGTCCTTCAAAAAAGACACATATCAAACAATAATCTTATTATTAATTTACAATTAGGAGTATAAGAAATAAAGTCCAAAGGAAAAAAGAACAAAAGTTTACGTGGGAGGTTGAGTGTTTCTCCTTCATTTATCCGAACTAGTTTGTAAAGAATTTTTTTTTTTTGAGAGAAAGTTTGTAAAGAATTGATTATGTTTAGTTATCCTTCTTATCTTCTTCATTTTCATATGAACTCAAAACTATAAATATAAGGCTACTTGTATTCAATTTTATTCAATTGATCAATTTTATTTTTGAACAAATGAATTGATCAAATTAGCAATAAGATTGGTTCATTAATTTTCTATATTTCTCTTCATCTATGGTTTCTATCAAGAATAAGAACTTTTATACCTTGAGCCATCCATTAGCTATGCTTTTGTAGCCGGTAGCAAAAACAATCGCATCAAACTCTTTTTCAATATTGTTTTCAAAGACAATTTTCTTCTTCTCGATTCTCTTTATATTCGAAGGAACAACCTGGTACATCCAAACCCAAAATTATTTTATATAATGCTTAACGTTATATTGATAAAAAAAATAAAAAATAAAAAGTTAAACTAAAAGGTATAAATTTATACTTCATTTGGTCACAATTACAAACAAAAAAAAAACTTTTTGGATTCCTTGAATATAAAATGTATTTAGTTCGTATTAAGACCAAATACATTAGATATTGAATGAATTAAATAAATGTTTTTTTGCTTATAAATGTGATCGGATGTAGTATAAAGAATGAATATTAATTCTTGTTAAATAGTATTGTACGCAAACAAGTATTAGCAACTAATCAATTTACCTTTATAGCTCCCTCCTTGATCTTTCCAATGGTTCCAACATCAATAACGGCAGACTTTCCTGTAATATTTTTGAGATGTAGAGGTCCTTCTTTGGGACGATAAATTCCATATTCAGACAGATCACCGTATTTTAGTTTAGCCAAAAGAGTAATGTATGTATCCACAACATGAACCGGCAAATACTTCACCATGCGCATCCCTTGGTGAATCATTTCCCTAGTGAAGACATGCAGCTACGGAAAAAAAAACAATTAATATTCCAATACTCACGTATTTTTTCATTAGAATATATGTGTATGTGTGTGATTTAATTTGTATACACCTATGTAAAATTTTACACATAATTTCAGACCAAATAATAACGATGCAATGGGGTTAAAGTATAAAGTCAACTTAGTCTATATTCTGGGTGAGTAAAAAGTGCATGTCAATTGGATAAAATAAAAATAAGTGATAAAAAAATTATAGTTCGTTCTTTCAATCTAAATGATATTATTTCATAAAAATGTTGCATTGACAGTAACTTTTTTATACATATGTGAGACATGTTTAAAGTAACTCATCAGGTGTCAAGTGGATGTGCAAAAAATGGGTGACTATATTTGTTATTGTCAGTTCATTAAAAAGAGTAAGTTAAAAAAAAGTTTTTACCGGACTTCGAATGACAATGGAAGGGCTAGCACCCCAATTATGGAGGTCATAAGCAATCTTCATTCCTGAGTTGCCACACCCGACTACCAAAACTTTTTTTGATTCGTATTTTAAACCAGATTTGTAGTATTTAGAGTGTATCACTTCTCCTTCAAAATTTCCTAGTCCAGGCACATTAGGAATATAACCTTCACTATTTTCACCGGAGGCAATCACAAGATGGTTCGACACATAAACTTCCAATGTGTCATCTTGTGTGTTCTTTGTTTGAACCCTCCATTTGTTTCTAACTTCATCATATTCAGCAGACTCGACCATGCGACAATAGCGAGGTTTTATGTTGAAATGTTCGACATATTTGTCTATGTATTGAAGGAATTGGTCTTTGGATAGGTATGTTGGTCCGGAGGGTGGGTGAGGCATGAGGGGTAAAGAGCAAAACTCACTAGCCAAATGGAGATTTAAACGATCATAAGCGTTTTTTCTCCAAAGAGAAGCACAACAATCTTCTTTTTCGAGTATGATATGAGAGATGGAGTTTTGTGTTAGACAAGCTGAAATTGCTAGGCCAGAAGGACCAGCACCTACAATTACAACTGTGAATTCTTGCATATTGTTGTTGCTGGTAAACTAGGATCTATGTGTCTATGATATCTTCAAGCCAACAAGAAGTAGTCGAATTTATAATCATGTATGGAAGCTGTAAAATATGACTCGGTGCATGAATGAAAATAAAAAATTTCCCATGTTATTTTTCTTTTGACTTTGCATTCACAAAATTACTACATACGACTCTAACTTAAAAAAAAATCTATATGAAAAAATGGGGTATGTGTATCGGTCATGTCTTTAATTTCGATTAAAAAAATTTCTATATGAAAAAATGGGGAATGTGTATCATCCATGTTTTTAATTTCGATGAAGTGTATAGTTCATGTTAAAAATGGTATTAAAAAAAGTAATGAGGTTACATACAGGGTAATCGTAAAAAACAGAGGTTAGATACATGGTTTATTAATCAGCATTTGTATATGGGGCAAAATACACTTGATTGAATCCATCACATTACACTGAAAATGTTATGTTGTGACTGAATTTTTTTTTCCTAAAAAATAACAAATAAATAATATCAATTTTATTTATAAGTTTGATCAAAACTCACGTAAGATAAAAATGTATGTCCTTCATGTACCAAAAAAATATGTATGTCATTCATAATTCTCTTCTTTTGAAATTATTTTGAAACATCCGTGCATAAATTTAAAACATCCTTCAAAAAAAAAATGCTTATATGACAGTCGAAATGATCAAGAATAATTTTCTGTTACTCAAAAAAAAAAAAAAAATCGGTTAGGCTCATCAAGCTCCAAATTACTAATGGTCATTTCCCTGAAACTAAATAAAGGAATATAATTCTCCTTAAAAAAAGATAAGGAATATAATTTATAATACAAAAAGTATGCATTTTTCTCAAACAGTGCGATTTCTTCTTGTTATTCAATTTATTTATTGAATCAAATATAGTGTTTCTTTTTTACTTTTAATTAATAATTCGTTTGATGCGGATTTTTTTATGTTTCTTATATGATATTTTAAATAATATGTAATTATAATTTTCAACAACCATTTGAATTAAAAATAATTAGTTTATATTATTTAAGTTGATTTTCAAAATTATTTTAAACTTCTAAAAATATGAGATCATTGTATTTTAAATTTGTTTATAATTGCAAAAGTACAAATATAAAAGTTTTAGAAAAATGTATTTTAAATTTGTCTATTATTAGAAAAGCACAAAATTTCTTAATTAAAAAATTGCTAAAGCACAAAATTTCTTAATTAAATTATTTTCCCAAAGATCCTTAATTATATTTCTATCTATAAACAAATTCATATATCCTTAATTATATTTCTATCTATAAACAAATTCATATAATGTATAATATATATTAAAAATATCCATGCAATGTACTTAATATATTAACTATTTTCTTTATCTTTCTTCTTCTTCTTCTTCGGTCAAACAACAAAACATAAATAACAAATTTGAAATCCCGCAAACCAAGTGATCGGGCTCAAGTGTTCAATGAGTTTCACCAACTATTTGAAAGAATATGTGTTCAATTCTTTAGAATATTTTTTTATCAGCTTTACTTCTCTCTCGATCGAACTTCAGATTACCATGGGCTCATTCTCCTTGTATTTTAAAATCCTTGTATATATGAAGTGTAATAATATTTGTCTATTTCTTTACTCGCTCAGTTTACCAAGTGTTTGAGCTTAAATCTATACTATATATAAAGATGTACTTGCAAAAAGTACGGTAAGGGATACTAGGGTAAGTATTGTATGCTAGGGTTTAGACTGATTATTGGATGCCTTGAGACTGCTCTCAAGAGTGTTATTTATAGCCTGTTTACGGGCTTGGGCCTTGGTTGCTTGGTTTCCAAGCAACAGGGGCATTGGCGTACTTTTGGTGTTTTTAGAGGGTTCTAGAGACTTAAGTGAGGCGGCGGCTTCATGGAAGACGCGCCTGGGCCTGGTGGCCCTTCTAACGGGCGACTTGGTCATTATGGAGGGCGCCTAGGCCCTAATGGAGGGATAATGAGCCTTTAGGAATATTATGACGGTCCACAGCCCCCCAAGCACGAGTCTTGGGACAAGGCGAAGTGATGATGACATAAGACTGGACTCCCCTGAGGTTCGGCAAAGTCCTTTGAGAAAGTTATGATGGTCCACAGCCCCCCAAGCACGAGTCTTGGGACAAGGCGAAGTGTTTGGGATATGTCACGAGGTATCGTTGCCTCACGGATCTAATACTCCCTGGTCTCACTTCTCGAGGGCGTTCATATGAAGGGTGCACGCAGCACGCCTTTACGACTGTGACGAGATGTTCCGATACTTCCTGAGGATGAACATATCACGCTTAACTTATTCGCGTAACACCTGCGCCCCTCAAGCACGAGCCATTGGAAGCGGGCGAAAGTGTTTTAACTGCGTCATGAACGCGTGAACGCCGAGTGTTGTGACGCCCGGGGCGTGACAGGCATTCGAGGCGCGCTTAACTTAATGGCGACCGTTTCGCATTCTGCTTTACCGATGAACGACACGCGTCACGATCCTACGACCTAAATCTACTCAATCGTCTGCGACACGCTTTCCTAAAACGAAATTCTCGCCTCCCTATAAAAAGGTCGTGTTTGGTTCTTCCAATATTTTTTCCACTTTCCTTCTCCCTCATTTCGCTATACCAGCTTGCCTGAAGCTTCGACGATTTGTGCCAAACGCTTACACAGGTATTTTTCGTCCTTTTGTCACTTCTTCTCTTATTATTTTCATTTTTTGCTTTAAGTGCGATCGTAGCTTCTAGGGGGATGGTTTTAATTAGGGATTGTGATGCGGACGGTAAACTAATTAGTCCTACCGACCCAAACGAAAGGGATCAGTTGAGGAAGGAATGTTTGCGACATGCTACCGGGCCAGATGGGATTATTGACTGGGATAAGTACTATTTTGGGTTACACGGGGAGGAGTTGTTTAGTGACTTGTCTAGCGATTCCAGCGTTGATTCGGGTAGGGATAGTGACTGTGTAATTCTGTCTGCTACTCCAGGAACTCAGGGCAGACAGGAGGACTTTCAGGACAACTCGCCACCTCAGGAACTCTTGCCAGGATCTGACGACGAGGGTTCCTTTGTCAACTCAGTAGAAATGGTTACTTTTGCGGATGAGGTGCGTATGGAGGAGTCGCTATACATTGATGTCTCGGCCGTAGACCAGTTTAGGAGCAATTTTGACATTTCCGCAACTGGCAACGAGGAGGATGTGGTGTTGCTATCTTGCGATCCTGATGAGCGAGTCTGTGATCAGGAGATGGCTGGCGAGGGCGACGAGTCGTATTTTGTTTATACCACCTTTCTCGAGGAGTTTGGCGTGAAGATACCGTTCACGCCCTTTGAAATGGATGTCCTGAAGTTCTTAAACGTGGCTCCGACCCAAATTCGGCCTAATAGTTGGGCGTTCATTAGGGCTTTTGAGATACTGTGCAAGGCTTTAGGTTTGGAGCCTTCTGTTGGCGCGTTCCTTTGTTTCTATGGAACGAAAGACGTCAACAAAGGTACGTGGATCGCCATCTGCGCTCACCCCGGGAAGCGACTTTTTCCCCAATACGCCTGCAACTTTAAGAAGGAGTGGCGCGATACCTTTGTTAGAGTCCAGGGATTACCTGGATGTTCAACTTCGTCAGTGCTGTTGGATGGCAAGCCCAAGTTTCCTCTGAGGTGGACAAATAATCCTTTGGCGGTGAGGGGATACGACTTGGACGCCATGTCCTCCTATGAACGAACCTTGGTACAATTCCTTGAAGAGGTTCCTCTGACCAAGATTAATGAACTGTTGAATAGGGAAGGTGATGAGACACGCTCGACGGCTTACTTGCGTGAGTGTCCTACTTGGCCTTGCTTGTCGTATTTCTGTTGGTTCCCATTTTGCTTTTACTGATCTTTCTTTTTTCACTTCTTTTTTCTTTGCAGGAGAGATGCTGCCTTTGACTGGAGCGGAGATGAGGAAATACCTTGCGGAGCTGGAGGCGAGCAAGGACCCTGAAGGGTATGTGACAAGTGATCCGGCGGGAATGTCCTTGAGGAAGCTGAAAAGGAAGGAGGCTTCTTCGAAGGATGACGCTGGGGGTGCCGAAGCGGATGAGCTGGAGTCAGCGGCTGATGGGAACGCTGTTATCCATCTTGACTCGCCATCTTCCAAGAGGGCGAGAACCGGCAAGGGGACCAGATCAGGAGGCAGCCGTTCCTCGGCGCGTGCTAACGTTGGGGGTACTTCTCTGAACGACCTAGCCATGGAGTCGTTCTGGCATTCAGAGTTCGACTTCCGCCGGTAAACTCCCTTTCCTTGTTGTTTGTTTGGAATCTCGATTTTTAGTCATCGCAATTTAAATGAGCTTGGCTGCTTTATTTCGCAGGTACATGGCGGAGAGGGTTCCATTTGCTCAGGTTGATGTTGAAGCGGCGGTGAAGGCGAAGTCTAGTGACTTGGTCGCCGACGTTGGCACAGCTGCCCTTCGTACTCTGCTGTTGAGTCATGCCTGGGAGTTGAAGTATGGATCCTTGGAAAAGAAACATTTGGATGCTGCAGAGGATGTGGAAAAATGGAAGCACAAAGCTGTTGGTTTGGAGGGGCGACTATCGGACGCGTTGAAAGAAAAGAAAGCTGCGGAGAAGGCCATGGAGGAGATGAAGCGGGAAAAGGAAGCTGCTGAGAAAGAGAGAGACGAGAAGGACGCGGCTCTGAAGAAGTCTAACTTGGCGGTGGACGAGGGAAGGCGCTCTCTAGCTGTGTATTTCCAGAATGGATTCAAGCTGGCTACCGAACAAGTTGCTCTTTTTAACCCAGAGGCCAAGTTGGAGGAGCTCGATCCGTTCAAAGTCATTGTGGATGGTCAGCTGGTAGATGACGAGTAATTTTAATGTTGTACCTAACTATGGCGGCTTTGTGTAGCGCCTTTATTTTGAACAATGTGTAATGCGTTTTTAACTTAAACTTTGTGAATTTCATCCTACTCTTGTTTAAACAATGCTTGCGTAGGCGGCCCCGCTTATATTTATCTTGATTGAAAAGCGTTTACATTCGCAATTTTCCTTCGACTTTTTATGACTCCCATGTGGAAGGTCATGGCGTCTTTAGAGTTTGTGGCGCCTTAAAATCTTTGCTTGGTGGAAATTCATTTTGGTGGCGCGCATAGTATATTTAGCTTCTCGTTTTGGGATGATTTCGTTTCTTCTTTCTTTCGGCGACTTATTTAGTCGAACCCTCTTTTTTCAGGGTGGCCGCCTATATTGTTGCTAGCGACTTGTTTAGTCGAACCCTCTTCAGGGTGGTCGCAATATCTTTTACTTTTTCTTTCGGCGACTTATTTAGTCGAACCCTCTTTTTTCAGGGTGGCCGCCTATATTGTTGCTAGCGACTTATTTAGTCGAACCCTCTTCAGGGTGGTCGCAATATCTTTTACTTTTTCTTTCGGCGACTTATTTAGTCGAACCCTCTTTTTTCAGGGTGGCCGCCTATATTGTTGCTAGCGACTTATTTAGTCGAACCCTCTTCAGGGTGGTCGCAATATCTTTTACTTTTTCTTTCGGCGACTTATTTAGTCGAACCCTCTTTTTTCAGGGTGGCCGCCTATATTGTTGCTAGCGACTTATTTAGTCGAACCCTCTTCAGGGTGGTCGCAATATCTTTTACTTTTTCTTTGTGTCGGGTCGTCCTTTCTAAAAAATGGAAAATAACAAGTGACACGTGGAGAGACAATCATATATGGAAAGGAGAGGGCGCCTCGTTAAAAACCCCTGCCCTTGCAGGGGAAAAGAGTGCTACCCTAACCTTATGCTTCTTTAATATCTTGAAGAAATAACAAAGAAATAACAATATTCATCGTGGTGGCAGTACGCCATCCTTATTCATAAATCAAAAAGACATTAACTATAATAATGGCGTAGATTGGCTATATTCCAGGTGCGGGGAATAGCCACTCCGTTCAATTCTTCCAGCTTGTATGCACCATGCGAGCACTTCTCTCGGATTCTGTAGGGGCCTTCCCAGTTGGGAAATAGCTTGCCAATTCTTGTTGGGGCGACGACTTGTTTTAATACCAGATCGCCCTCCTTCAACTCCCTGGGTGTCACTCTAGAATTGTAGCGGCGAGCTGCTCTTTGTTTGGCGGCGAACTCGCGGATGTGGGCTTGTTCCCTCACTTCATCAATGACATCCATGCTTACTGCCATACCTGCATCGTTTGCTTTTGTACAGAAATAAAATAACGTAAATTGGAGAAACGGTTAAGTCAATTCGTTCTGAAGTAAAGTTTGTTTCCCTGCACAAAAAATGTGTTAGATGGTCTAATAACAATACGGTACCTTCTTCCGAAAACGCTTCTCGTCGCCACGTGGGAGTATCTATTTCCACGGGTAGCATGGCGTCCGTGCCGTAAACCATTGTGAATGGCGTTTCCTTGGTGGTGGAGTGCGGAGTAGTGTGATATGACCATAGTACCTGTACTTGCGTGGACGTGGCTCTTATCGTAATCTATTCATGGAATATCTCAAAATCAAAGAATTTTATTTTAACATCTTAGATTAATTTACTACACTTACCTCATGTAGCTGCTCTGCCCAAAGGCTCTTGGCCGCCTCTAGCTTTTTCTTGATTCCGTTCAGAATGACTTTATTCGCTGATTCGGCTTGTCCATTGGCTTGTGGATGGATCACTGAAGCGAAGTTTGTTTGGATTCCTAAGTGCTTGCAGAAGTCTACTACTGTTGAGCTTGCGAACTGCGTTCCGTTGTCCGATACTATGCACCTGGGAGCCCAAAGCGGCAAATAATCCTTTTCCAGTAGAACTTCTTGACCCTTTCGGCTGTTATTTTGGCGACCGCTTCCGCCTCGATCCATTTAGTAAAATAGTCAACGCCCACGATAAGAAACTTCAGCTGTCCTGGGGCGAGAGGAAAAGGGCCGACTATGTCAACCGCCCATTTGTGAAAGGGCCATGGAGAATACACAGAAGTTAGCTCCTGGGCTGGAGCGTGCTTTTTGTCGGAGAATCTTTGGCACTTGTCGCATTTTTTTACGAAGTCTGAACTGTCCTGAAGCATAGTGGGCCAGTAGTATCCTGCGCGGAGTAGCTTTGCCGCCAGCGCGCGTCCTCCGATGTGGCTGCCACAAACGCCTTCATGCACCTCGAGCAATACTAACTGGGTCTCATCTTCACTCAAGCAGCGCAGCAACGGATTCGTTCGTCCTCGTTTGTAGAGTTTTCCTGATATGATGACAAATTTGGAAGCTCTTTTTCGTACTGTCTGTTCCTCTTCGCTGTTTTTAGGCGTGAATGATCCAGTTAAGTATCTTAGCAATGGTTCCATCCATCCTTCCTCTCCCTTAACGATGTGATGCACACTTTCGTTATTGGTGCTGGGCGTTGTAATAACTTCTTGGATGACTGTCCTATTGTTCCCTGGCCGTTTAGTGCTGGCGAGTTTGGCCAGTAGGTCGGCCCTGGCGTTTTGTTCTCGTGGTACGTAAACTGCTTCGAAGAACACGAACCTTTTGGCGAGGTCTTGTACTTTTGTCAAATATTTGATGAGTTGAGAGTCCTTGGTCTGATACTCGCCCGTGATTTGACTCATCACCAATTGAGAGTCACTTTTTGCTCTCAGGTTTTCTGCTCCCATTTCTTGCGCCAAAATCATGCCGGCAATTAGCGCTTCGTACTCCGCTTGATTGTTGCTTGCTTTGAATTCGAATCTGAGGGATTGTTCTATGAGGATATCTTCTGGTCCCTCCAAGACGATGCCTGCCCCGCTCCCTTTTAAATTGGAGGAGCCATCGACGGATAAAAGCCACACAAATGGGGGGCGTGCTTGTGCAGGCGATGTGAGCTCTACGACAAAATCTGCTAATACCTGAGACTTAATACTCCCCCTTGGTACGAACTGGACATCGTACTCTGATAGCTCTATGGACCACGCGACCATTCGTCCGGCTAGATCTGGCTTTCCGAGGACTTGCTTGATGGGATAATCTGACTTCACCACAATCTTATGACTTTGGAAGTACGGTCGGAGCTTCCTCGCCGTAGTTACCACTGCAAGGGCCAGGCGTTCTAGCTTCTGATATCGCAATTCAGCACCCTTGAACACTCTGCTGACAAAGTAGATTGGCCTTTCACCTGCGTCCGAGTCTTCGACCAGGACTGTGCTCATGGCGTTTTCAGAAATAGCCAAGTATAGGAACAGGACGGCGCTCGGGCTTGGTCGTTGAAGGATAGGCGGGCTAGATAAGAACCTCTTGATCTGCTGGAAGGCCTCTTCACATTCTGGCGTCCACTCGAATTTCTCTTTTTTCCTGATGGATGCGAAAAAGGAGAAAGCTTTATCGCCCGCACAAGATAGGAAACGAGATAGTGCGGCTAATCGTCCTGTTAGCTGCTGGACCTCTTTGATGCTGGAGGGGCTTCTCATG
This sequence comes from Medicago sativa, assembly GCF_051527215.1. NCBI lineage: Eukaryota > Viridiplantae > Streptophyta > Magnoliopsida > Fabales > Fabaceae > Medicago > Medicago sativa. The sequence continues at coordinate 25,977,362 of NC_140756.1, read as the reverse complement.
TCGATGACCGCCTGACACTTGTCTGGATTTGCTTCTATACCCCGTCTTGTCAAGAGGAAACCCAAAAACTTTCCCGCCTGTACTCCGAAAGAACACTTAGCTGGGTTCAACCGAATTCTGTATTTTCTCACTTGTCCCAAGATTTCTTCCAGGTCTTCAGTATGGCTGCGCCCTTCCTTTGTTTTTGCCACCAGATCGTCGATGTATACTTCCAGGTTCCTTCCTATTTGTTGGGCGAAAGCCATGTCCATGGATCTTTGAAAAGTGGCTCCGGCGTTTTTGAGGCCGAAGGACATGACTTCGTAGTGGTAGTTCTTCGTGTTGGTCATAAATGCTGTCTTGGGGGCATCCAAGGGGTCCATCCTAATTTGATTGTAACCTGAGTATGCGTCCATGAAACTCAGAGTCCCGAAGCCTGAGGCGTTGTCAATTAGGTGGTCGATGTTCGGGAGTGGGTAAGGATCTTTGGGGCACGCCATGTTTAAGTCGGTATAGTCCACGCACATTCTCCACTTTCCGTTTGCCTTTTTTACCAGAACAGTATTAGCCAACCATGTGGGGTACTTGATTTCGCTAATGAAACGGGCGTCTGCTAGTTTCTTTACCTCTTCGTCTACGGCTTTCCTTCTTTCCTCGCCCATCTTACGCTTTCGTTGTACAACTGGTTTAATGCCTGGCTTGATGGATAGGTGGTGGCAAGCAATGTCAGGGTCCATCCCTGGCATTTCGGACGGATGCCAAGCAAAAAGATCTAGGTTCTTTCGGAGTAGATCTATGAGGGCGGCTTCTTCTTCTTTGCTAAGCGACGTACCAATCTTAGTTGTTTGATGGGCTTCAGGACCGATGGAGACTTCTTTCAGGTCTTCGGTGGGCTCTATTCGTTCTTGTTGGAACTCTTCCCTGGGGTCGAGATCTATCACGTTGACTTCGTGTGCGACTTCGTTGGCGGATTTCTTCCGAGTCTTCTGTAGGCGCAGGCTATTGTGATAGCATTCTCTGGCCAGCTTTTGGTCGCCCTTGATGGTGCCTATTTTTCCGTTGTCAAGGGGGTATTTCATGACCAAGAATTTTGTTGATAGGAAACCGCCCAGCAAGTTGAAAGCGGGACGCCCAATGATGATGTTGTAGGAACTTGGTGAGTTGACTACGAGATACCGTACGCGAACAGTTTTGGCATGGGATCCGTGACCGAACGTTGTCTTAAGGGTAATGTAGCCCCTGACGTGGACTTGCTCGCCGGTGAACCCCGCCAACGTGCCTCTGAAGGGCTGCAATTGTTCCGGATCTAACCCCATTCGGTCGAAAGTGTCGTAGTAGAGGATGTCAGCTGAGCTTCCTGGGTCTATTAGTACTCTCTTTACGTCCCATTTGAATATTTGCAGCGTGACCACCATGGGATCGTCGTCATGTGGCACGACGTCTTTGTAATCCTTCGAAGTAAAGGATACGTCAGGCTCGTGTTCTGGAATTTGCTTCTCATATTCTTGGCAAAGCATGACCTGTCTTACATATTTCTTGCGGGACGAACTCGACTCTCCTCCTCCGGAGAAACCGCCAGAAATTGTGTTCAGTGTGTGCCTCTTTCCTTCTGGTGATCCCTCTTTTTTGTTTTCCCCCTCGTGCTTGTCTTCGCCCCGGCGGTCCTGGGCGTACCCCCTTAGCTTGCCATTTTGTATTAACCTCTCAATTTCGCGGCGCAAGTGTACGCACGAATCAGTGTCGTGACCCTTTATCCTATGATACTTGCACCATTTGTCCTTGTCAGCTCCCATGGTGTTGAATCGTGGTGGGGGTGGTTCCCGTATTAGCTTAGTTTCGTAGATTTCCTTCATGATGCGCTCTGGTCTAGTGTTCAGAGGGGTGAAGTTTTCTGCGCGCGGCCTGTAGGTGTAGGGCGCATAGTTTCGTTTTTCTGCTTTCTGATAGGGGGCGCGATCCCTGTTGGAAGGCGGTTGGTAAGGTCGCCGTTCCGTATTGGTCGACGCCCGTTCCTTGGCGTCCCGTTCCGTATTGGTCGACGCCCGTTCCTTGGCGTCCCTGGCTTTCTTCTCTGCGTTGCTTTCCTCTCCTTTGATATAGCAATCCGCTCTGGCGATTACTTCCTCCATGGAATCGGCAGGTTTCTGAGCTAGCGACTCATTGAACTGACCCGCCCGAAGGCCATTCTGGAAAGCGCCCACAAATACTTCTTGATTAGGGTTAACTACCTTTATAGTTGTTTCGTTGAACCTTGCCAGGTAGTCTCTGAGGGATTCGTTGTGCCCCTGTCGCACGTTGAAAAGGCTGGTGACAGGGACCTTCCGGTGGCGACTTGCCGAGAACTGTTGGATAAGTTTCCTTGTCATATCTGGATAACTGACGATGGAGAATCGGGGAAGGTTCATATACCAGCGTAGGGCAGCATCCGAGAAGGTACCAGCCAATAATTTGCACTTCAGGGAATCAGGAGCTCCGACGACGGCCATGCGAGTATTGAAGGCCGTGACGTGTTCCATGGGATCGCTTTTTCCATCGAAAACGGAGAGGTGAGGAGGCTTAAAGTTTTCTGGGACTGGCGCGCCCCATATCTCGGCGGACAGGGGTTGAGGCTCCGGGTCGTCCATCTCGCCGTGGTTTGATTCATCTTTTTCTTCTTGCTGTTTCTGTTGCATGGTCTCCATCGAGGCTTGTAGGGCCTCGTTGTGTTCTTTCAACTGAGCGAGTTGAGTTCGCATGGTCTCTAATTCTTCAGCGGTTGCCATGGTGAGGCCTTTCTCTAAATCGTACGTGAGGTGCGATTTAGGTTGGTCGAAAGGGGTTAGGGTTTCTAAATCGCCAAGGAGTTTCACGATTTAGAGGTCTAGTTTAAGGGTTTCTGAATCACGATCTGCGATCCAGGAACGTGGTCAAGGCTAGTTTTACCTCTTCCCACAGACGGCGCCAACTGTACTTGCAAAAAGTACGGTAAGGGATACTAGGGTAAGTATTGTATGCTAGGGTTTAGACTGATTATTGGATGCCTTGAGACTGCTCTCAAGAGTGTTATTTATAGCCTGTTTACGGGCTTGGGCCTTGGTTGCTTGGTTTCCAAGCAACAGGGGCATTGGCGTACTTTTGGTGTTTTTAGAGGGTTCTAGAGACTTAAGTGAGGCGGCGGCTTCATGGAAGACGCGCCTGGGCCTGGTGGCCCTTCTAACGGGCGACTTGGTCATTATGGAGGGCGCCTAGGCCCTAATGGAGGGATAATGAGCCTTTAGGAATATTATGACGGTCCACAGCCCCCCAAGCACGAGTCTTGGGACAAGGCGAAGTGATGATGACATAAGACTGGACTCCCCTGAGGTTCGGCAAAGTCCTTTGAGAAAGTTATGATGGTCCACAGCCCCCCAAGCACGAGTCTTGGGACAAGGCGAAGTGTTTGGGATATGTCACGAGGTATCGTTGCCTCACGGATCTAATACTCCCTGGTCTCACTTCTCGAGGGCGTTCATATGAAGGGTGCACGCAGCACGCCTTTACGACTGTGACGAGATGTTCCGATACTTCCTGAGGATGAACATATCACGCTTAACTTATTCGCGTAACACCTGCGCCCCTCAAGCACGAGCCATTGGAAGCGGGCGAAAGTGTTTTAACTGCGTCATGAACGCGTGAACGCCGAGTGTTGTGACGCCCGGGGCGTGACAGGCATTCGAGGCGCGCTTAACTTAATGGCGACCGTTTCGCATTCTGCTTTACCGATGAACGACACGCGTCACGATCCTACGACCTAAATCTACTCAATCGTCTGCGACACGCTTTCCTAAAACGAAATTCTCGCCTCCCTATAAAAAGGTCGTGTTTGGTTCTTCCAATATTTTTTCCACTTTCCTTCTCCCTCATTTCGCTATACCAGCTTGCCTGAAGCTTCGACGATTTGTGCCAAACGCTTACACAGGTATTTTTCGTCCTTTTGTCACTTCTTCTCTTATTATTTTCATTTTTTGCTTTAAGTGCGATCGTAGCTTCTAGGGGGATGGTTTTAATTAGGGATTGTGATGCGGACGGTAAACTAATTAGTCCTACCGACCCAAACGAAAGGGATCAGTTGAGGAAGGAATGTTTGCGACATGCTACCGGGCCAGATGGGATTATTGACTGGGATAAGTACTATTTTGGGTTACACGGGGAGGAGTTGTTTAGTGACTTGTCTAGCGATTCCAGCGTTGATTCGGGTAGGGATAGTGACTGTGTAATTCTGTCTGCTACTCCAGGAACTCAGGGCAGACAGGAGGACTTTCAGGACAACTCGCCACCTCAGGAACTCTTGCCAGGATCTGACGACGAGGGTTCCTTTGTCAACTCAGTAGAAATGGTTACTTTTGCGGATGAGGTGCGTATGGAGGAGTCGCTATACATTGATGTCTCGGCCGTAGACCAGTTTAGGAGCAATTTTGACATTTCCGCAACTGGCAACGAGGAGGATGTGGTGTTGCTATCTTGCGATCCTGATGAGCGAGTCTGTGATCAGGAGATGGCTGGCGAGGGCGACGAGTCGTATTTTGTTTATACCACCTTTCTCGAGGAGTTTGGCGTGAAGATACCGTTCACGCCCTTTGAAATGGATGTCCTGAAGTTCTTAAACGTGGCTCCGACCCAAATTCGGCCTAATAGTTGGGCGTTCATTAGGGCTTTTGAGATACTGTGCAAGGCTTTAGGTTTGGAGCCTTCTGTTGGCGCGTTCCTTTGTTTCTATGGAACGAAAGACGTCAACAAAGGTACGTGGATCGCCATCTGCGCTCACCCCGGGAAGCGACTTTTTCCCCAATACGCCTGCAACTTTAAGAAGGAGTGGCGCGATACCTTTGTTAGAGTCCAGGGATTACCTGGATGTTCAACTTCGTCAGTGCTGTTGGATGGCAAGCCCAAGTTTCCTCTGAGGTGGACAAATAATCCTCTGGCGGTGAGGGGATACGACTTGGACGCCATGTCCTCCTATGAACGAACCTTGGTACAATTCCTTGAAGAGGTTCCTCTGACCAAGATTAATGAACTGTTGAATAGGGAAGGTGATGAGACACGCTCGACGGCTTACTTGCGTGAGTGTCCTACTTGGCCTTGCTTGTCGTATTTCTGTTGGTTCCCATTTTGCTTTTACTGATCTTTCTTTTTTCACTTCTTTTTTCTTTGCAGGAGAGATGCTGCCTTTGACTGGAGCGGAGATGAGGAAATACCTTGCGGAGCTGGAGGCGAGCAAGGACCCTGAAGGGTATGTGACAAGTGATCCGGCGGGAATGTCCTTGAGGAAGCTGAAAAGGAAGGAGGCTTCTTCGAAGGATGACGCTGGGGGTGCCGAAGCGGATGAGCCGGAGTCAGCGGCTGATGGGAACGCTGTTATCCATCTTGACTCGCCATCTTCCAAGAGGGCGAGAACCGGCAAGGGGGCCAGATCAGGAGGCAGCCGTTCCTCGGCGCGTGCTAACGTTGGGGGTACTTCTCTGAACGACCTAGCCATGGAGTCGTTCTGGCATTCAGAGTTCGACTTCCGCCGGTAAACTCCCTTTCCTTGTTGTTTGTTTGGAATCTCGATTTTTAGTCATCGCAATTTAAATGAGCTTGGCTGCTTTATTTCGCAGGTACATGGCGGAGAGGGTTCCATTTGCTCAGGTTGATGTTGAAGCGGCGGTGAAGGCGAAGTCTAGTGACTTGGTCGCCGACGTTGGCACAGCTGCCCTTCGTACTCTGCTGTTGAGTCATGCCTGGGAGTTGAAGTATGGATCCTTGGAAAAGAAACATTTGGATGCTGCAGAGGATGTGGAAAAATGGAAGCACAAAGCTGTTGGTTTGGAGGGGCGACTATCGGACGCGTTGAAAGAAAAGAAAGCTGCGGAGAAGGCCATGGAGGAGATGAAGCGGGAAAAGGAAGCTGCTGAGAAAGAGAGAGACGAGAAGGACGCGGCTCTGAAGAAGTCTAACTTGGCGGTGGACGAGGGAAGGCGCTCTCTAGCTGTGTATTTCCAGAATGGATTCAAGCTGGCTACCGAACAAGTTGCTCTTTTTAACCCAGAGGCCAAGTTGGAGGAGCTCGATCCGTTCAAAGTCATTGTGGATGGTCAGCTGGTAGATGACGAGTAATTTTAATGTTGTACCTAACTATGGCGGCTTTGTGTAGCGCCTTTATTTTGAACAATGTGTAATGCGTTTTTAACTTAAACTTTGCGAATTTCATCCTACTCTTGTTTAAACAATGCTTGCGTAGGCGGCCCCGCTTATATTTATCTTGATTGAAAAGCATTTACATTCGCAATTTTCCTTCGACTTTTTATGACTCCCATGTGGAAGGTCATGGCGTCTTTAGAGTTTGTGGCGCCTTAAAATCTTTGCTTGGTGGAAATTCATTTTGGTGGCGCGCATAGTATATTTAGCTTCTCGTTTTGGGATGATTTCGTTTCTTCTTTCTTTCGGCGACTTATTTAGTCGAACCCTCTTTTTTCAGGGTGGCCGCCTATATTGTTGCTAGCGACTTGTTTAGTCGAACCCTCTTCAGGGTGGTCGCAATATCTTTTACTTTTTCTTTCGGCGACTTATTTAGTCGAACCCTCTTTTTTCAGGGTGGCCGCCTATATTGTTGCTAGCGACTTATTTAGTCGAACCCTCTTCAGGGTGGTCGCAATATCTTTTACTTTTTCTTTCGGCGACTTATTTAGTCGAACCCTCTTTTTTCAGGGTGGCCGCCTATATTGTTGCTAGCGACTTATTTAGTCGAACCCTCTTCAGGGTGGTCGCAATATCTTTTACTTTTTCTTTGTGTCGGGTCGTCCTTTCTAAAAAATGGAAAATAACAAGTGACACGTGGAGAGACAATCATATATGGAAAGGAGAGGGCGCCTCGTTAAAAACCCCTGCCCTTGCAGGGGAAAAGAGTGCTACCCTAACCTTATGCTTCTTTAATATCTTGAAGAAATAACAAAGAAATAACAATATTCATCGTGGTGGCAGTACGCCATCCTTATTCATAAATCAAAAAGACATTAACTATAATAATGGCGTAGATTGGCTATATTCCAGGTGCGGGGAATAGCCACTCCGTTCAATTCTTCCAGCTTGTATGCACCATGCGAGCACTTCTCTCGGATTCTGTAGGGGCCTTCCCAGTTGGGAAATAGCTTGCCAATTCTTGTTGGGGCGACGACTTGTTTTAATACCAGATCGCCCTCCTTCAACTCCCTGGGTGTCACTCTAGAATTGTAGCGGCGAGCTGCTCTTTGTTTGGCAGCGAACTCGCGGATGTGGGCTTGTTCCCTCACTTCATCAATGACATCCATGCTTACTGCCATACCTGCATCGTTTGCTTTTGTACAGAAATAAAATAACGTAAATTGGAGAAACGGTTAAGTCAATTCGTTCTGAAGTAAAGTTTGTTTCCCTGCACAAAAAATGTGTTAGATGGTCTAATAACAATACGGTACCTTCTTCCGAAAACGCTTCTCGTCGCCACGTGGGAGTATCTATTTCCACGGGTAGCATGGCGTCCGTGCCGTAAACCATTGTGAATGGTGTTTCCTTGGTGGTGGAGTGCGGAGTAGTGTGATATGACCATAGTACCTGTACTTGCGTGGACGTGGCTCTTATCGTAATCTATTCATGGAATATCTCAAAATCAAAGAATTTTATTTTAACATCTTAGATTAATTTACTACACTTACCTCATGTAGCTGCTCTGCCCAAAGGCTCTTGGCCGCCTCTAGCTTTTTCTTGATTCCGTTCAGAATGACTTTATTCGCTGATTCGGCTTGTCCATTGGCTTGTGGATGGATCACTGAAGCGAAGTTTGTTTGGATTCCTAAGTGCTTGCAGAAGTCTACTACTGTTGAGCTTGCGAACTGCGTTCCGTTGTCCGATACTATGCACCTGGGGAGCCCAAAGCGGCAAATAATCCTTTTCCAGTAGAACTTCTTGACCCTTTCGGCTGTTATTTTGGCGACCGCTTCCGCCTCGATCCATTTAGTAAAATAGTCAACGCCCACGATAAGAAACTTCAGCTGTCCTGGGGCGAGAGGAAAAGGGCCGACTATGTCAACCGCCCATTTGTGAAAGGGCCATGGAGAATACACAGAAGTTAGCTCCTGGGCTGGAGCGTGCTTTTTGTCGGAGAATCTTTGGCACTTGTCGCATTTTTTTACGAAGTCTGAACTGTCCTGAAGCATAGTGGGCCAGTAGTATCCTGCGCGGAGTAGCTTTGCCGCCAGCGCGCGTCCTCCGATGTGGCTGCCACAAACGCCTTCATGCACCTCGAGCAATACTAACTGGGTCTCATCTTCACTCAAGCAGCGCAGCAACGGATTCGTTCGTCCTCGTTTGTAGAGTTTTCCTGATATGATGACAAATTTGGAAGCTCTTTTTCGTACTGTCTGTTCCTCTTCGCTGTTTTTAGGCGTGAATGATCCAGTTAAGTATCTTAGCAATGGTTCCATCCATCCTTCCTCTCCCTTAACGATGTGATGCACACTTTCGTTATTGGTGCTGGGCGTTGTAATAACTTCTTGGATGACTGTCCTATTGTTCCCTGGCCGTTTAGTGCTGGCGAGTTTGGCCAGTAGGTCGGCCCTGGCGTTTTGTTCTCGTGGTACGTAAACTGCTTCGAAGAACACGAACCTTTTGGCGAGGTCTTGTACTTTTGTCAAATATTTGATGAGTTGAGAGTCCTTGGTCTGATACTCGCCCGTGATTTGACTCATCACCAATTGAGAGTCACTTTTTGCTCTCAGGTTTTCTGCTCCCATTTCTTGCGCCAAAATCATGCCGGCAATTAGCGCTTCGTACTCCGCTTGATTGTTGCTTGCTTTGAATTCGAATCTGAGGGATTGTTCTATGAGGATATCTTCTGGTCCCTCCAAGACGATGCCTGCCCCGCTCCCTTTTAAATTGGAGGAGCCATCGACGGATAAAAGCCACACAAATGGGGGGCGTGCTTGTGCAGGCGATGTGAGCTCTACGACAAAATCTGCTAATACCTGAGACTTAATACTCCCCCTTGGTACGAACTGGACATCGTACTCTGATAGCTCTATGGACCACGCGACCATTCGTCCGGCTAGATCTGGCTTTCCGAGGACTTGCTTGATGGGATAATCTGACTTCACCACAATCTTATGACTTTGGAAGTACGGTCGGAGCTTCCTCGCCGTAGTTACCACTGCAAGGGCCAGGCGTTCTAGCTTCTGATATCGCAATTCAGCACCCTTGAACACTCTGCTGACAAAGTAGATTGGCCTTTCACCTGCGTCCGAGTCTTCGACCAGGACTGTGCTCATGGCGTTTTCAGAAATAGCCAAGTATAGGAACAGGACGGCGCTCGGGCTTGGTCGTTGAAGGATAGGCGGGCTAGATAAGAACCTCTTGATCTGCTGGAAGGCCTCTTCACATTCTGGCGTCCACTCGAATTTCTCTTTTTTCCTGATGGATGCGAAAAAGGAGAAAGCTTTATCGCCCGCACAAGATAGGAAACGAGATAGTGCGGCTAATCGTCCTGTTAGCTGCTGGACCTCTTTGATGCTGGAGGGGCTTCTCATGTCGATGACCGCCTGACACTTGTCTGGATTTGCTTCTATACCCCGTCTTGTCAAGAGGAAACCCAAAAACTTTCCCGCCTGTACTCCGAAAGAACACTTAGCTGGGTTCAACCGAATTCTGTATTTTCTCACTTGTCCCAAGATTTCTTCCAGGTCTTCAGTATGGCTGCGCCCTTCCTTTGTTTTTGCCACCAGATCGTCGATGTATACTTCCAGGTTCCTTCCTATTTGTTGGGCGAAAGCCATGTCCATGGATCTTTGAAAAGTGGCTCCGGCGTTTTTGAGGCCGAAGGACATGACTTCGTAGTGGTAGTTCTTCGTGTTGGTCATAAATGCTGTCTTGGGGGCATCCAAGGGGTCCATCCTAATTTGATTGTAACCTGAGTATGCGTCCATGAAACTCAGAGTCCCGAAGCCTGAGGCGTTGTCAATTAGGTGGTCGATGTTCGGGAGTGGGTAAGGATCTTTGGGGCACGCCATGTTTAAGTCGGTATAGTCCACGCACATTCTCCACTTTCCATTTGCCTTTTTTACCAGAACAGTATTAGCCAACCATGTGGGGTACTTGATTTCGCTAATGAAACGGGCGTCTGCTAGTTTCTTTACCTCTTCGTCTACGGCTTTCCTTCTTTCCTCGCCCATCTTACGCTTTCGTTGTACAACTGGTTTAATGCCTGGCTTGATGGATAGGTGGTGGCAAGCAATGTCAGGGTCCATCCCTGGCATTTCGGACGGATGCCAAGCAAAAAGATCTAGGTTCTTTCGGAGTAGATCTATGAGGGCGGCTTCTTCTTCTTTGCTAAGCGACGTACCAATCTTAGTTGTTTGATGGGCTTCAGGACCGATGGAGACTTCTTTCAGGTCTTCGGTGGGCTCTATTCGTTCTTGTTGGAACTCTTCCCTGGGGTCGAGATCTATCACGTTGACTTCGTGTGCGACTTCGTTGGCGGATTTCTTCCGAGTCTTCTGTAGGCGCAGGCTATTGTGATAGCATTCTCTGGCCTGCTTTTGGTCGCCCTTGATGGTGCCTATTTTTCCGTTGTCAAGGGGGTATTTCATGACCAAGAATTTTGTTGATAGGAAACCGCCCAGCAAGTTGAAAGCGGGACGCCCAATGATGATGTTGCAGGAACTTGGTGAGTTGACTACGAGATACCGTACGCGAACAGTTTTGGCATGGGATCCGTGACCGAACGTTGTCTTAAGGGTAATGTAGCCCCTGACGTGGACTTGCTCGCCGGTGAACCCCGCCAACGTGCCTCTGAAGGGCTGCAATTGTTCCGGATCTAACCCCATTCGGTCGAAAGTGTCGTAGTAGAGGATGTCAGCTGAGCTTCCTGGGTCTATTAGTACTCTCTTTACGTCCCATTTGAATATTTGCAGCGTGACCACCATGGGATCGTCGTCATGTGGCACGACGTCTTTGTAATCCTTCGAAGTAAAGGATACGTCAGGCTCGTGTTCTGGAATTTGCTTCTCATATTCTTGGCAAAGCATGACCTGTCTTACATATTTCTTGCGGGACGAACTCGACTCTCCTCCTCCGGAGAAACCGCCAGAAATTGTGTTCAGTGTGTGCCTCTTTCCTTCTGGTGATCCCTCTTTTTTGTTTTCCCCCTCGTGCTTGTCTTCGCCCCGGCGGTCCTGGGCGTACCCCCTTAGCTTGCCATTTTGTATTAACCTCTCAATTTCGCGGCGCAAGTGTACGCACGAATCAGTGTCGTGACCCTTTATCCTATGATACTTGCACCATTTGTCCTTGTCAGCTCCCATGGTGTTGAATCGTGGTGGGGGTGGTTCCCGTATTAGCTTAGTTTCGTAGATTTCCTTCATGATGCGCTCTGGTCTAGTGTTCAGAGGGGTGAAGTTTTCTGCGCGCGGCCTGTAGGTGTAGGGCGCATAGTTTCGTTTTTCTGCTTTCTGATAGGGGGCGCGATCCCTGTTGGAAGGCGGTTGGTAAGGTCGCCGTTCCGTATTGGTCGACGCCCGTTCCTTGGCGTCCCGTTCCGTATTGGTCGACGCCCGTTCCTTGGCGTCCCTGGCTTTCTTCTCTGCGTTGCTTTCCTCTCCTTTGATATAGCAATCCGCTCTGGCGATTACTTCCTCCATGGAATCGGCAGGTTTCTGAGCTAGCGACTCATTGAACTGACCCGCCCGAAGGCCATTCTGGAAAGCGCCCACAAATACTTCTTGATTAGGGTTAACTACCTTTATAGTTGTTTCGTTGAACCTTGCCAGGTAGTCTCTGAGGGATTCGTTGTGCCCCTGTCGCACGTTGAAAAGGCTGGTGGCAGGGACCTTCCGGTGGCGACTTGCCGAGAACTGTTGGATAAGTTTCCTTGTCATATCTGGATAACTGACGATGGAGAATCGGGGAAGGTTCATATACCAGCGTAGGGCAGCATCCGAGAAGGTACCAGCCAATAATTTGCACTTAAGGGAATCAGGAGCTCCGACGACGGCCATGCGAGTATTGAAGGCCGTGACGTGTTCCATGGGATCGCTTTTTCCATCGAAAACGGAGAGGTGAGGAGTCTTAAAGTTTTCTGGGACTGGCGCGCCCCATATCTCGGCGGACAGGGGTTGAGGCTCCGGGTCGTCCATCTCGCCGTGGTTTGATTCATCTTTTTCTTCTTGCTGTTTCTGTTGCATGGTCTCCATCGAGGCTTGTAGGGCCTCGTTGTGTTCTTTCAACTGAGCGAGTTGAGTTCGCATGGTCTCTAATTCTTCAGCGGTTGCCATGGTGAGGCCTTTCTCTAAATCGTACGTGAGGTGCGATTTAGGTTGGTCGAAAGGGGTTAGGGTTTCTAAATCGCCAAGGAGTTTCACGATTTAGAGGTCTAGTTTAAGGGTTTCTGAATCACGATCTGCGATCCAGGAACGTGGTCAAGGCTAGTTTTACCTCTTCCCACAGACGGCGCCAACTGTACTTGCAAAAAGTACGGTAAGGGATACTAGGGTAAGTATTGTATGCTAGGGTTTAGACTGATTATTGGATGCCTTGAGACTGCTCTCAAGAGTGTTATTTATAGCCTGTTTACGGGCTTGGGCCTTGGTTGCTTGGTTTCCAAGCAACAGGGGCATTGGCGTACTTTTGGTGTTTTTAGAGGGTTCTAGAGACTTAAGTGAGGCGGCGGCTTCATGGAAGACGCGCCTGGGCCTGGTGGCCCTTCTAACGGGCGACTTGGTCATTATGGAGGGCGCCTAGGCCCTAATGGAGGGATAATGAGCCTTTAGGAATATTATGACGGTCCACAGCCCCCCAAGCACGAGTCTTGGGACAAGGCGAAGTGATGATGACATAAGACTGGACTCCCCTGAGGTTCGGCAAAGTCCTTTGAGAAAGTTATGATGGTCCACAGCCCCCCAAGCACGAGTCTTGGGACAAGGCGAAGTGTTTGGGATATGTCACGAGGTATCGTTGCCTCACGGATCTAATACTCCCTGGTCTCACTTCTCGAGGGCGTTCATATGAAGGGTGCACGCAGCACGCCTTTACGACTGTGACGAGATGTTCCGATACTTCCTGAGGATGAACATATCACGCTTAACTTATTCGCGTAACACCTGCGCCCCTCAAGCACGAGTCATTGGAAGCGGGCGAAAGTGTTTTAACTGCGTCATGAACGCGTGAACGCCGAGTGTTGTGACGCCCGGGGCGTGACAGGCATTCGAGGCGCGCTTAACTTAATGGCGACCGTTTCGAATTCTGCTTTACCGATGAACGACACGCGTCACGATCCTACGACCTAAATCTACTCAATCGTCTGCGACACGCTTTCCTAAAACGAAATTCTCGCCTCCCTATAAAAAGGTCGTGTTTGGTTCTTCCAATATTTTTTCCACTTTCCTTCTCCCTCATTTCGCTATACCAGCTTGCCTGAAGCTTCGACGATTTGTGCCAAACGCTTACACAGGTATTTTTCGTCCTTTTGTCACTTCTTCTCTTATTATTTTCATTTTTTGCTTTAAGTGCGATCGTAGCTTCTAGGGGGATGGTTTTAATTAGGGATTGTGATGCGGACGGTAAACTAATTAGTCCTACCGACCCAAACGAAAGGGATCAGTTGAGGAAGGAATGTTTGCGACATGCTACCGGGCCAGATGGGATTATTGACTGGGATAAGTACTATTTTGGGTTACACGGGGAGGAGTTGTTTAGTGACTTGTCTAGCGATTCCAGCGTTGATTCGGGTAGGGATAGTGACTGTGTAATTCTGTCTGCTACTCCAGGAACTCAGGGCAGACAGGAGGACTTTCAGGACAACTCGCCACCTCAGGAACTCTTGCCAGGATCTGACGACGAGGGTTCCTTTGTCAACTCAGTAGAAATGGTTACTTTTGCGGATGAGGTGCGTATGGAGGAGTCGCTATACATTGATGTCTCGGCCGTAGACCAGTTTAGGAGCAATTTTGACATTTCCGCAACTGGCAACGAGGAGGATGTGGTGTTGCTATCTTGCGATCCTGATGAGCGAGTCTGTGATCAGGAGATGGCTGGCGAGGGCGACGAGTCGTATTTTGTTTATACCACCTTTCTCGAGGAGTTTGGCGTGAAGATACCGTTCACGCCCTTTGAAATGGATGTCCTGAAGTTCTTAAACGTGGCTCCGACCCAAATTCGGCCTAATAGTTGGGCGTTCATTAGGGCTTTTGAGATACTGTGCAAGGCTTTAGGTTTGGAGCCTTCTGTTGGCGCGTTCCTTTGTTTCTATGGAACGAAAGACGTCAACAAAGGTACGTGGATCGCCATCTGCGCTCACCCCGGGAAGCGACTTTTTCCCCAATACGCCTGCAACTTTAAGAAGGAGTGGCGCGATACCTTTGTTAGAGTCCAGGGATTACCTGGATGTTCAACTTCGTCAGTGCTGTTGGATGGCAAGCCCAAGTTTCCTCTGAGGTGGACAAATAATCCTCTGGCGGTGAGGGGATACGACTTGGACGCCATGTCCTCCTATGAACGAACCTTGGTACAATTCCTTGAAGAGGTTCCTCTGACCAAGATTAATGAACTGTTGAATAGGGAAGGTGATGAGACACGCTTGACGGCTTACTTGCGTGAGTGTCCTACTTGGCCTTGCTTGTCGTATTTCTGTTGGTTCCCATTTTGCTTTTACTGATCTTTCTTTTTTCACTTCTTTTTTCTTTGCAGGAGAGATGCTGCCTTTGACTGGAGCGGAGATGAGGAAATACCTTGCGGAGCTGGAGGCGAGCAAGGACCCTGAAGGGTATGTGACAAGTGATCCGGCGGGAATGTCCTTGAGGAAGCTGAAAAGGAAGGAGGCTTCTTCGAAGGATGACGCTGGGGGTGCCGAAGCGGATGAGCCGGAGTCAGCGGCTGATGGGAACGCTGTTATCCATCTTGACTCGCCATCTTCCAAGAGGGCGAGAACCGGCAAGGGGGCCAGATCAGGAGGCAGCCGTTCCTCGGCGCGTGCTAACGTTGGGGGTACTTCTCTGAACGACCTAGCCATGGAGTCGTTCTGGCATTCAGAGTTCGACTTCCGCCGGTAAACTCCCTTTCCTTGTTGTTTGTTTGGAATCTCGATTTTTAGTCATCGCAATTTAAATGAGCTTGGCTGCTTTATTTCGCAGGTACATGGCGGAGAGGGTTCCATTTGCTCAGGTTGATGTTGAAGCGGCGGTGAAGGCGAAGTCTAGTGACTTGGTCGCCGACGTTGGCACAGCTGCCCTTCGTACTCTGCTGTTGAGTCATGCCTGGGAGTTGAAGTATGGATCCTTGGAAAAGAAACATTTGGATGCTGCAGAGGATGTGGAAAAATGGAAGCACAAAGCTGTTGGTTTGGAGGGGCGACTATCGGACGCGTTGAAAGAAAAGAAAGCTGCGGAGAAGGCCATGGAGGAGATGAAGCGGGAAAAGGAAGCTGCTGAGAAAGAGAGAGACGAGAAGGACGCGGCTCTGAAGAAGTCTAACTTGGCGGTGGACGAGGGAAGGCGCTCTCTAGCTGTGTATTTCCAGAATGGATTCAAGCTGGCTACCGAACAAGTTGCTCTTTTTAACCCAGAGGCCAAGTTGGAGGAGCTCGATCCGTTCAAAGTCATTGTGGATGGTCAGCTGGTAGATGACGAGTAATTTTAATGTTGTACCTAACTATGGCGGCTTTGTGTAGCGCCTTTATTTTGAACAATGTGTAATGCGTTTTTAACTTAAACTTTGCGAATTTCATCCTACTCTTGTTTAAACAATGCTTGCGTAGGCGGCCCCGCTTATATTTATCTTGATTGAAAAGCATTTACATTCGCAATTTTCCTTCGACTTTTTATGACTCCCATGTGGAAGGTCATGGCGTCTTTAGAGTTTGTGGCGCCTTAAAATCTTTGCTTGGTGGAAATTCATTTTGGTGGCGCGCATAGTATATTTAGCTTCTCGTTTTGGGATGATTTCGTTTCTTCTTTCTTTCGGCGACTTATTTAGTCGAACCCTCTTTTTTCAGGGTGGCCGCCTATATTGTTGCTAGCGACTTGTTTAGTCGAACCCTCTTCAGGGTGGTCGCAATATCTTTTACTTTTTCTTTCGGCGACTTATTTAGTCGAACCCTCTTTTTTCAGGGTGGCCGCCTATATTGTTGCTAGCGACTTATTTAGTCGAACCCTCTTCAGGGTGGTCGCAATATCTTTTACTTTTTCTTTCGGCGACTTATTTAGTCGAACCCTCTTTTTTCAGGGTGGCCGCCTATATTGTTGCTAGCGACTTATTTAGTCGAACCCTCTTCAGGGTGGTCGCAATATCTTTTACTTTTTCTTTGTGTCGGGTCGTCCTTTCTAAAAAATGGAAAATAACAAGTGACACGTGGAGAGACAATCATATATGGAAAGGAGAGGGCGCCTCGTTAAAAACCCCTGCCCTTGCAGGGGAAAAGAGTGCTACCCTAACCTTATGCTTCTTTAATATCTTGAAGAAATAACAAAGAAATAACAATATTCATCGTGGTGGCAGTACGCCATCCTTATTCATAAATCAAAAAGACATTAACTATAATAATGGCGTAGATTGGCTATATTCCAGGTGCGGGGAATAGCCACTCCGTTCAATTCTTCCAGCTTGTATGCACCATGCGAGCACTTCTCTCGGATTCTGTAGGGGCCTTCCCAGTTGGGAAATAGCTTGCCAATTCTTGTTGGGGCGACGACTTGTTTTAATACCAGATCGCCCTCCTTCAACTCCCTGGGTGTCACTCTAGAATTGTAGCGGCGAGCTGCTCTTTGTTTGGCAGCGAACTCGCGGATGTGGGCTTGTTCCCTCACTTCATCAATGACATCCATGCTTACTGCCATACCTGCATCGTTTGCTTTTGTACAGAAATAAAATAACGTAAATTGGAGAAACGGTTAAGTCAATTCGTTCTGAAGTAAAGTTTGTTTCCCTGCACAAAAAATGTGTTAGATGGTCTAATAACAATACGGTACCTTCTTCCGAAAACGCTTCTCGTCGCCACGTGGGAGTATCTATTTCCACGGGTAGCATGGCGTCCGTGCCGTAAACCATTGTGAATGGTGTTTCCTTGGTGGTGGAGTGCGGAGTAGTGTGATATGACCATAGTACCTGTACTTGCGTGGACGTGGCTCTTATCGTAATCTATTCATGGAATATCTCAAAATCAAAGAATTTTATTTTAACATCTTAGATTAATTTACTACACTTACCTCATGTAGCTGCTCTGCCCAAAGGCTCTTGGCCGCCTCTAGCTTTTTCTTGATTCCGTTCAGAATGACTTTATTCGCTGATTCGGCTTGTCCATTGGCTTGTGGATGGATCACTGAAGCGAAGTTTGTTTGGATTCCTAAGTGCTTGCAGAAGTCTACTACTGTTGAGCTTGCGAACTGCGTTCCGTTGTCCGATACTATGCACCTGGGGAGCCCAAAGCGGCAAATAATCCTTTTCCAGTAGAACTTCTTGACCCTTTCGGCTGTTATTTTGGCGACCGCTTCCGCCTCGATCCATTTAGTAAAATAGTCAACGCCCACGATAAGAAACTTCAGCTGTCCTGGGGCGAGAGGAAAAGGGCCGACTATGTCAACCGCCCATTTGTGAAAGGGCCATGGAGAATACACAGAAGTTAGCTCCTGGGCTGGAGCGTGCTTTTTGTCGGAGAATCTTTGGCACTTGTCGCATTTTTTTACGAAGTCTGAACTGTCCTGAAGCATAGTGGGCCAGTAGTATCCTGCGCGGAGTAGCTTTGCCGCCAGCGCGCGTCCTCCGATGTGGCTGCCACAAACGCCTTCATGCACCTCGAGCAATACTAACTGGGTCTCATCTTCACTCAAGCAGCGCAGCAACGGATTCGTTCGTCCTCGTTTGTAGAGTTTTCCTGATATGATGACAAATTTGGAAGCTCTTTTTCGTACTGTCTGTTCCTCTTCGCTGTTTTTAGGCGTGAATGATCCAGTTAAGTATCTTAGCAATGGTTCCATCCATCCTTCCTCTCCCTTAACGATGTGATGCACACTTTCGTTATTGGTGCTGGGCGTTGTAATAACTTCTTGGATGACTGTCCTATTGTTCCCTGGCCGTTTAGTGCTGGCGAGTTTGGCCAGTAGGTCGGCCCTGGCGTTTTGTTCTCGTGGTACGTAAACTGCTTCGAAGAACACGAACCTTTTGGCGAGGTCTTGTACTTTTGTCAAATATTTGATGAGTTGAGAGTCCTTGGTCTGATACTCGCCCGTGATTTGACTCATCACCAATTGAGAGTCACTTTTTGCTGATGTTATGATGTCTGGAGTTGTTGAATATATGATGATACTTGGTTATGATTTAATGATGATGTTTGTTTAAGAAGTTGATTATGAACTTAATTATGAAGTTGTTTTCAATAAATGATATGCTTTGATAATGATACTTATATGAATTACATGTTGATGCTTATGATTGATATTGATGCTATGTGATTGTTGGTGACTATTATTTGATGTTATATAATGATGTTTAAGATTAGTAATTGATGATATATGAAGATGTTTATAATTAGTGTTACGATAGTTTATGACTAATGTAGGAAGATTAATGATACTAGTTAAGGAAATTTAAGTTGTTAGATATGATTAATGAGTTATAAGATGTTTAAGTTGTTGAATGTACTTTATATGATTTATATGTTTAATATTTTTGTTTTGAGAAATCTCACCCCTCTGCTTGGAAATGTTGCTCTTCGTATGGGTAACTTGCAGGTAATCAAGATTAGAGGCGTCGTGAGTGGACTCCTCACATGCGTGTCTAGGTGCTCTGATACGTAACGGGATGGGACTTGACTTTACTTCTATTCCTTACGTATTGTTTATGAACTTTTATGAATAAATATTGAACTAAGACTTATGAGATTTTCTGATGAGGCATGCGTGCCAAAGACTTTTTATGTTGAATGAACTAATTTCCGCTGCGAAGTTTTGAATTACTTATGTTAAATGATTTTGAAGAATAAATTGTTATTTATTCAGTTTACGAATTTTTAAGAAATGTAGCATTCCGTTTTGTACTTGCAAAAAGTACGGTAAGGGATACTAGGGTAAGTATTGTATGCTAGGGTTTAGACTGATTATTGGATGCCTTGAGACTGCTCTCAAGAGTGTTATTTATAGCCTGTTTACGGGCTTGGGCCTTGGTTGCTTGGTTTCCAAGCAACAGGGGCATTGGCGTACTTTTGGTGTTTTTAGAGGGTTCTAGAGACTTAAGTGAGGCGGCGGCTTCATGGAAGACGCGCCTGGGCCTGGTGGCCCTTCTAACGGGCGACTTGGTCATTATGGAGGGCGCCTAGGCCCTAATGGAGGGATAATGAGCCTTTAGGAATATTATGACGGTCCACAGCCCCCCAAGCACGAGTCTTGGGACAAGGCGAAGTGATGATGACATAAGACTGGACTCCCCTGAGGTTCGGCAAAGTCCTTTGAGAAAGTTATGATGGTCCACGTTTAAAGTTGAATTACTCTGATTTTTAATTATGAAATTTTTACGTTGGGAAAACGGGGTGTTACAATTGGTATCAGAGCAGGTCGGTCCGTCCGGCCAAGTAGATGAGTCGTTGTATCGTGTTGTCATGTTTTCTACTTAGTAGTTATGTTTTTTATGTGATCATGTTTAACTGACTAACTTGATGTGATTTTTGTGTTTTGTTTGAAGAAGTAATGACTAAATTTATTTTCTATTGTGCTTGAATTTCGAGGACGAAATTCTTTTAAGTTGGGGAGAGTTGTAACGCCCTCCTTTTTATTTAATTATTTTTATTAAGTTAGAGTCTATTTATGTGATTTATTTATTTATATGAGGTGTTAGTATTTTATTATGTGGCATTATTCTATTATTTATTATAATATGAGAATTATTAGAGTAAGTAGATTTGGAGGTAGTTTTGAGACTAGATGTCTTTTTATGATTTAGTCGATTTATTTTGATGAGTGATATTTTGTTATGTTATATGTTGGTATTTACTAGAATAATATATATTTGTTATTTGGTGTAGAAATATATTTGTTATTTGTTAGAGATATATTTGTTATTTGGTGTAGAAATATATTTGTTATTTGTGAGAGATATATTTAATTTAGAAATAAATAAGATTATGAGGATTATTAGTGTGAGTGGAATTGAGGGTTAGAATAGAAAGAAGAATAAGTTGTTGGGCCTAAATAGATTTGGGAAGAATATTTTAGTATTATAAATAGAGAGGCTTAGGTTAGAAAGAGTTTACCTTAAACCGCTTTTTGGAAAGAAGAAAAGAGAAGAGAGAAGTCAAGAGAAGATGAGAAGACCTTAGGAAAGAAGAACGCCGCTGATTCAGGAATTAATCTAAGGTGAGGGTGAGACTATCTTGCATTAATATTAAGTTGTTAAATCATTAGATTACATCTAACAAGTTGGGGAGAGTTTGTGAGAATTTGAGAATTAGGGTTTTGAGAGAGATTTGATGATTAGATGATGAAAACTTGTTGAATTGATGTAGAAATTGTGTACAAACCTTAGATAATCATTAGGATGATAATTAGAATCAGTTTTGAGGTTAGCACCATGAGATTAGGTGAAACTTGAAAATCTGCATTCTGCCCGAATTTTGATATTAAAACTGGAATTGATCGGTGCCGAATTGGTCTTAGGTGTAAACACGAAAGTTGTAGGTATAGATGTTAGCTTTCTAATGCCGTTAGTCTCACGTCAAAACAATATATAGAAATTGAGTTATGGTCGAATTACTACACGTAGGTCACAATGAATTTTTATGGACTTTCAGCACAACTTTTCCGAATTTAAAATGAAAACTGGTATTGATCGGTACAGAATTGGTCTTAGACGTAAACATGAAAGTTTTAGATAATTTTGTTAGCTTTCTAGTGGCTTTGGTTTGACGTAAAAATGATGTTTGGTCTTTGAGTTATGATTAAAATACTACAGGGAGGTCTTAGCAAAATCGTACGGTGACAACATTCTCTGTTTCATGTTTTTGCGTTTTGTTCATATGTTTCTGTTTTGAATTGATCTTTGTTGTAAACATGAAAGTTGTTGATATTTGTGATATCTTTCCAGTAGCTTTGGTTTGACATGAAAATATGTTGTGGATAATTTATTATGTTTTTACAAAGATACATAGTGAATTATTGTCGATGTTTAAATACGATGTTATATGAAGTTGTTTATGATTGATCAATATGATATTGATAAATATGCTTTATGTGATTCTTTTTGATGATTAAGTTGATATGATACATTTCTTTAATGATGATATGATATTCAAGCACTGTTATAAGTTGTATTTGTCGCTGTTTGTTGCTGTTGAACCTTGATTTAATGTTATAAGTAAAGTGACGTGTTATAAATACTTTAAGTAAATACTTATGATGTTTAAAGTTAGTGTAATGCATTCAATGATGATCATATGTTGTGAACTGTCCATACGCTGTCTATGTTGCTGTTGAGTTTTAGCGAAGATGTACAAGTCGGTCTAAGTTGTCATGATTTAAGAAGTTGTCCATTTTAATGGAATTGAATAAGATGTTCACGTTGTTGTCCAAGTTGTAGGAAGATTGTGTTGTTGCATAGTCAGCGATGGGGGCTTAATGCCCGACAGGTTCTTGATGACCTTAGCGATGGGGGCTTAATGCCCGACAGGTTCTTGATAACCTTAGCGATGGGGGCTTAATGCCCGACAGGTCCAAATATGACCTTAGCGAAGCAGGCTTAATGCCCTGGTGGTACCACATGCATATTGAAGTTGTCGAAGTTGTCTAAGTTGTTGTCGAAGTGGTCTAAGTTGTTGTTGCATTGTAGAGTCGTCATAACTTATATTTAATGATGATTTGATAAGTGATGTTCGATGGTGATGTTTTGATTATGTTTGATGATGATGGTTGTTTATGATTGACGATGATAATAATATGATATTAAATGAATATTAATGCTGATGTTATGATGTCTGGAGTTGTTGAATATATGATGATACTTGGTTATGATTTAATGATGATGTTTGTTTAAGAAGTTGATTATGAACTTAATTATGAAGTTGTTTTCAATAAATGATATGCTTTGATAATGATACTTATATGAATTACATGTTGATGCTTATGATTGATATTGATGCTATGTGATTGTTGGTGACTATTATTTGATGTTATATAATGATGTTTAAGATTAGTAATTGATGATATATGAAGATGTTTATAATTAGTGTTACGATAGTTTATGACTAATGTAGGAAGATTAATGATACTAGTTAAGGAAATTTAAGTTGTTAGATATGATTAATGAGTTATAAGATGTTTAAGTTGTTGAATGTACTTTATATGATTTATATGTTTAATATTTTTGTTTTGAGAAATCTCACCCCTCTGCTTGGAAATGTTGCTCTTCGTATGGGTAACTTGCAGGTAATCAAGATTAGAGGCGTCGTGAGTGGACTCCTCACATGCGTGTCTAGGTGCTCTGATACGTAACGGGATGGGACTTGACTTTACTTCTATTCCTTACGTATTGTTTATGAACTTTTATGAATAAATATTGAACTAAGACTTATGAGATTTTCTGATGAGGCATGCGTGCCAAAGACTTTTTATGTTGAATGAACTAATTTCCGCTGCGAAGTTTTGAATTACTTATGTTAAATGATTTTGAAGAATAAATTGTTATTTATTCAGTTTACGAATTTTTAAGAAATGTAGCATTCCGTTTAAAGTTGAATTACTCTGATTTTTAATTATGAAATTTTTACGTTGGGAAAACGGGGTGTTACAAATACCAACTGTATGTAATATTTCTCCAAGTAGTCTTAATATTATAATATGAGTTTGAAACAAGATATCATCAGTTCATAACACTTCCCCAGTTCATGTCAAGTTACCTAATGATTGTCCCTTTAGCTCAGTTTTCTGGTACTATCATATTTTCAGAAACTATTTCATTGCACAATGTGTTGTAACCTCATTTCTTCTTTTTTGATAAGTAACACCTCATTTATATACACAAGCTTTGTCATTCTCTTGATTTTCAACTGGATTTTAAATCGAATCTTGTGTGATTTAGGATGTGCTTACATGCTATAACAGCATGTATCACTGAAAGATAACTCTTGCATAAAAATTTCTCAATTAACTACTGTAAACATCATTTCTAGTATTCATGCAGTCCATCATGTTTGTTTTGTGGCATTCAATGTCAGATTACTTCGAATACTTCTTGCTTAACTCATATTCAATACTGGCATTTACATCAAGTTGATGTAATAATACTCCATAGCAATTTAGACGCGAAGATAGCATGACTCTTCTTCAAGATGTACATTCAGCTAAGCATTTATCAAGTTTGCAGATTCTGAATTCTCTCTATGGCATCAAGTAGTAGGCAATGGTTTCCTAAATTGTTCTCGTTCTTATAACTCTTGGTCCCTCACCATCTAAGGGTGATCATTCCTTGTTTTCCAAGCATTCCAGTTTCTCTTTTACTGCTTTATTATCTGGATTCAACTGCCATAAAACAACAGTTTGACGATCCTTTCAAAATCAAAGATTTGGGTGCTCTAAATGTTTGTGTCCGTGTAAAGATGCATTAGCCATTTCCAAAGACTTGGCATAAATGTTTTAATTCGGTTCAGCTATTGAATCAATAGCTGCTGCCACCTTTTTGATTCAGCAATCAAGTCAGTTCATGGTTGCTCCTAGCTCAACCCATCTCTATGGCCAAACTCATAGTTCCCATAAGCTAAAAGCTAATGAAAACTGAGCTCAGATGACTTTAAACTGCGATGAATGGTGCACAGTAATTGGAAATAAGCTCAACTAAATGGTCAAGTGTGCTCAACCAACAGTCAATTCTTTCATACCTAAATATAATAATTGACAAGTAATGAGATCTGTACATACAATAAGTTAACAACGGTCCTCACTTGTATTCAATAAATATCATCCGTCTCAAAGACTATTTATCCCTAGAAAAGTCAGATGAGCGCCCTGATAATTTCTTGGGTTCTAATTAAGGACCAGGATACTAAATGGAAGAAATAGGTGACTAAATCAACTCCAGAAATAAAGCCTCATTCTTGTTGCTAAGGCCTACTTCATTCAAAGTAGCAGAGCTATCATGAACATTGTATGCTCGTCGCGGGTATGACCTTACCTGTTCAAAGGTCCAAGCAGTGATAGTTAATCAATTATGCATTTCAGTCAAATATAATCAATGATCAAGATAGGTGTCACCATGATAGCATAGATATATCATAAACTTTAACCAAAGAGGAACAAAATTGAGTGCCATAACCAACTTCATTTTAGGATATGTTATTCTTTTAAGCTAAGTTTATTAAGAAAAAAAGATAAAGAAAAATTGGAGGGACATAAACCTAACTCAGACAGGTTGAGTATGAAAGATATGAAAATCATTATATTCTTCTATGATTAGATCACATTAACATGTTTCAAAATTTTTTTTTGAGTAAAACATGTTTAAATAAATATTATGAACTGATGCAAATGAATGCATTAGTATTATTTTGATAGCATAAATTAGGAATAACCATAATTCATGACATGTAACTTCAGTATCCTATAAACTTAGATTAATTTTTTCCATAAGTTTCATACATTTATTTTAACTCATTATTTTATTAAATTTCACTGGTGCAACTAAATTCCACTCGCACATTGTGCAGGTCAGCATCTAGTATCCTATAAAGCGTGACATCCTCAAAAGATGGTAATAAAAGCATAACGTAGTCCATTATTTATGAAAAACGACCACTTGACAACAGATTATGCCACCACTGAACATCTTTAGCAACAAAATTGTCAAAATCCATGTCATAGTAAAATAACAAAGGTTCAATCCATAAATCAATTTGATAGGATGAGAAACACTCACAACTCTATAGGTGCCAGCCTTCACTGCTCCATAAATGTCAATGAAATCAAAAAGAAGCTACAAGGTAACAAAATAACAAATTGTTAGCAATAACAAGTATCCAAACTACCGCAGTAATGTAAAATACACATAGTTTCCTACTTCATAACTGCATATGTATGCTATTGTATATTAAGCGAGATAGAGAAATTTTGTTTTCAATATCCTTCCTGTTTCATCTCTCTCATCCCAGCTAAAGAAAGCATCAGTAGCTTATCTAGTAGAACATATTGTCCTAGTTGATTTCTTAGTTGGTTCTTCATTGTCTTGAAGAAAACGTGTGTCAAGATTTCAATTAATTGCTAACGAAGCAAGGTTTTAAATTACAATTGCGGTTGCAATTCCAAATACATAAAAATCCTTGATATTGCATAAAATCACAAAAATAAAAAAATATGTGGCTGCTGCAACCTGAACTGCAATCGCGATGTGGTTGCAGTGACCACAAAAACCATTATGTTGCTGTCGCAATTACAGCTTCAGACCGCAACTTAAAACCATGCCACCAAGGGACCAACTTGATCATACACTTATCAAATGGTTACCACAACTCCTGGAGGGTGTTCCTTGCAAAGTTGGAAGAGTGTGCATCTAATTAATTCTAGTTTTCAGACCGTAGGGACAAGGTTGAACTTTAAAGGGGTTGGTAGGAGTACAAAAGGATGTTTGCTAGGAAGAATACAAGGAAGACAAAGTTGTTAGTTCAGAACGACGAATTTACCTGAAGCTTGTCAGTTTTGAAGAAGCGACGTTCACAACGACCACCGTCCGGCATTCGAACAACAATAGTAATTGCTTTTTCATCGCCTAAGGGTGGTTCATTTGGAAGCATAATCTTTTTTGCATCACCTGTTTTCTCCAGTTCCTGCAAATAGGTAAACACTGTTCAGTACTGTTCTAAAACCAATGGAAACAAAATTGTCCTGTCAAAGGAATATAAAAAAGTCAAAAGAATCAGGTACCATACAAAAGACACGTCAACTTCTGTTATACCACAAGTGTTAACATGATTACCAAGTGAATGGTGCATGTTCAAAAGACAAGGATAATTTTATTGAGATGTCTGTACTTCATATACAAAAATTGACACATGCAAAAGACGAATGGAATCAACTATCTTATACGATGCGCTTGAGAACTAGTGTCAAGTGACACCAACACTTTAATATGAATATTCATGCAGGTTCTATCCCAGACGAACTTCATGAAAATAATGAATTAGAAATTACTCAGAGGTCATGTGACTTTGACTACGATACTTGACCATACAAGGATGATTCAATGGTCAGCGGAAAAAGAAAAAAAAAACATTTCATAGCTCAGCTAACAGTCGGAAAAGTTAAGTTAAAAACTCAGCCAATGTATTACCGTTCTTTCAAGCGTATTTTTGTGTTTTTCTTCTTGCTTTGACGAGTGGGTTACAGATTTGTTGAGAGAATTCAATTCTTTTTGTTTATCAGCTTGTAGTGATGCTATATAGTCAGCATCCTGCATAAAGATGTTGACAGGTTATGTTATCCTTTCATGGATATAGATCATACAGCCATTGCAGGCAAGAGTCTAAACCTGTTGTTGTCTTATCAACTGAGTCTCGGATAATAACTGAGATGCTGAACTGGATGAACCCTGCCTTTTGGGATCAGCATTTTTCTCTGAATGATGTTGTGGGTCAGGCAAAGATGGAAATTTGTGAGAACTGTGATTCGAAGTTTCACCATAAAGCGCAGTTTCAATCAGCAATGCTTCATTGAGCTCGTCAGGAGAAATACCACCCCACTATATTGCAAAATAAGGCAAGAAGTCATTAGCAATAGCATATTCATCAGTTTAAGACATGAAGCTTTGCATCACACACTCTTGGGTCTCCAGTGACTGGTTGTGCAACATCTAAAGCTACATTTCAATTGGATGATGGTCCTGACTTCAATTGGAAAAGATATATTTATCAAAAAGAAAGAAATACATAATGATTTTTTAAAGTGAAATTTCTCCCATGAAACTGTTTTATCAAGTGCTTACATTCAAATGTGTTGCGTGATAAGAAGGCAACATTACCGACTTAAGTTAATACATTTGAATTCTGATTGATATATCAGAAAATTTTGTTATTTCAAATTTACAAAATTAGTTCTGTCTAACATCGACAACCCATAACCTGAAATGGCTTAATAGAATTTGCTATGTATTTTAATCAACACTGGTAAGGAATGGGCATGGACAAAAGTAGGAAGAGAAAGTTAGCAGAACCACATATAACCCTAAGGGCTTTTTAGTAAAACAAAATATTTTTAGGTGAATATAAAAATATACCCAAAAAAATTATGATGTGATAAAAAAATCAAGGTTTGTGAACTACGGAAAATGGAATGACCATGGCTGCACGGTTCCTTCATATAGAACCACCCAATTCATTGTATGTCTCTGCTTTAACACCGAAGAGTCATGCGTGTGTAAAAATTGCATCAAGTTTATGAAATACCCACCTCTAGTTTGCTTCTGTTAGTGTTAGTAGTTCTCTCTCCCTCGGCTAATAAAGCATGAGCACCAAGTACTTTACTTTCCTCTTTCGCTCGAAGCTCCCGTATTGCTTCCTCTTTCTCTGCAGTCTAAATTGAATGCAATTGAAACTAAGAATCAGAAACACTGGGAAGGTACAAATTGAGTCATATACAAATTAAAAGGAATTTTCATAACCTGTAAAGACAGTGAAATGATATGAGCCAAATCATCATCTTCTCGTTCAAAATGACTTTGTGGAGTCACATCATAATATGAATGCTGAAATAATATATTGGAGGAAAAAACTTTAGAAAGGATAAAGAAATAGAAGTAACAAAATATGGTTAAGCTTAACGATGAGTATATACATTATGAGCACTCTGTGAAGAACTTTCTCTGATCTCTTTCTTTGAGGCTTCTATTGCAGCTAGAAGCATTGCATCCTCTGCATCTTCATGAACACGTGAAGCACTTGATTGAGCTAAAGGGTAGTCATTTTGATAGTCATTTGACCCATAATATCCTCTACCATGAGATGATAAATTTCCATTGGTATCAGCACCTGCATAGCCCAATCCAGGTTGATACTGATAGGGTGACACATGTGCACTATTGATCCCTGTAGGAAATTCCCTTGCCTCCCCTTGTGGAGAACCACGTGGTGGTGTACTACTTGAAAGCGTAGTAGCACCAAACCCGTTACATAGATCTCTAAGTTCTCTCCTATAGTTTGAGTCAAGTAGTAGTGAAGGTCTAAATCTTCTAGCAGCATTGAACAAAGGCATAATTCCACGTGACTCGGCGCGGTTTTGGTTGTTTTGATTATTTCCTTCAGAGTAATCATAATGTGGGGTTGCAGTAGCAGCAAGATTTTGTTCCTGACTAGATAATTCACAAGAAGAAAAAATAAACTCAACCTCTTATGTCTAGTAAGATTCCAACTTCTAATAATGGCATTAACAAAAAAATGGGAGGATATGAAAAGAAATTCTATTTATGAACCACATAGTCATACATGTGTCTGTCTCCAATAAAATGTGCATTCACGGCTTCGTTTAGATTGCCCCCATATTCCTGCAGACAAAAGTTTTAAAAAATTGTCACTAAATCAACTTGAAAAGGAAACAAACAAACAAACAAACAAACAACAGAGAGGAACAAACAAATGCAACAATTACAGTAAGGATCATATTTTTTTGTCACACCTTTTTCATTTTAGTTCTGTAAAAGAATTTGTTTATCTGTAGTCCTTACAGATATACCACTTTTTTTGTTGGGTTCTTTTTGTTTTGTTTTAGTATTTGTAAAATTTGATAAAGTTACCAACAATGGATAGGTTCAAGTGATAAGGAACTTCATCCCCTTAAGCAAGTGATCATGGGTTCAATCTTGTTCTTGCGTATGAAGAAAGTTCGGTTGGTGGTAACTAAAAAGAATTATGAAGTTAAAATTGGTCATATAATATGTTTGCAATATTCATTTTAGTTCTTATATTTAAAAGACTAAAGAAAAATCAGTCAAATAATGTACATATTATAGAAATCAATTCTATAATAAAATCTTCATAGCAAGTGTGCCGGGGACTCAACTCGCCTAAACATTTTATTTAAAAAAACAGAATTTTTAAAGAGACTAAACAAAATTTGGTGTATTTGCAATGAATAAAATAAAATCTTCATAGTAAGTTACTCTTTAAGCCACTTTCAAATGAAAAATTGTCTAAACAACTAAATATATTTATTAAAAAAAAAAATACCTTTCTTAATCCCTATGTGGGACTTGTTTTAATTTCCAAAATTTTCAAATAAACATTTGTCTAAATTACACTAAATATGTTATTAATGTTTCCAATTTTTTGTGCACAATGGAGGCAATGAGGTTTGAACCTAGGACCTCATATGCTTATCACCCAAACCCCTCACCTCTACTAATAAAATTTAATTGATAATACAATGTTGGTGTAAAATAGTTTTACACATGTATTCAATAATTTATTGCTACATCGGTTAATGAGTTAAAAACACATGACTTATCATACCTGATGTGTAAAAAATTTATACACATACCGTTAAGAAAAATCAAAATTAAACACATCTACACAAATGGCAATATACATAGTTTAAATGGCTTATTTTTGAGCTGATGTAAAACAACTTATGCAAAATAAATAAGCTTTTAGGTAGAATTCGTAAGATCGTGAATTTGGCGAGTGAGTGAATGCGTTTAAGGTGACGTAGATCAGAAAATGAAAACGAAAGATGAAGAGCGTGCGTGAATGTGAAGTGGAAGATGAGATGAAAATATGAGATATGTAACTACCTCTAGTTTCTGAACGGCGACGAACTCCGTTGCTCCGGTGATACGCATGAAGGTTGCGACGGATTCCGGGGACAGCGTCGTCATTGCGCACAAAATGTTGATGGAAACGAAAGATTGTGTTGGTGTGAGAGGAAAGGTGAAGATATGGAGAGTGTGTAGTAAGCGCGCGTAGGATAGTGAAAATGTGAAAGTGTTTTTATATCGAAGTGCGCGCCACCTTTATTCGAGTTTTATTTTCATTTTGAGTCGATACGGTTCGTTTTTTTTACCGTTTTCTTGGAGTTGATCAAAATTTACAATACAACAAATGAGATGAAATGAAATAATTGAGAGGATTAAAAAACTTCAATTTAAAATAGACGAACTATTTTAATAAATGTGATAAATTATGAAGATCAAAAGTGCAATTATTGTTATTTTTTTAATAAAAAGTGCAATTATATTACTCGTTTTTATAAGAAACAATTAATTTTTTTCAAATTTATTGAATAATTAATATATAAGTTATTCAATGAGTTTTAAAAAATAATTATATTTTATAATAACGATTGGAGGGAGTATAATATGCAATTGATTAAGAGAGCTAGTATTGCTCACTTTCTTTTCAATATACATTTTTACTAGATAAAATTGATGTAGATCTCGTTGTTTTGGTGGTTAATAAGATTTAGGTATAATGGTGTCATTTTTGTTAACGGATAGATATAAAATGACATAAATAAATTTATATTTTATAATAATTTTTTTGTTTTATTTAAATGATTAACTTACATAAAATTACCTTGATATATATATATGAGAAATGATAAGTTACTAGATCAAAACTAGTTTACGTAGCATCTAAAAAAAATGTTATAAGTTGATATAAATATGTCATAAACTAATAAGATAAGATCATCTACCAAGCACGCAACAGTAAAATTCACCATAAAAAATCAGCAAGAATTGAGAGACAAGACTAGCTTGTCAAACATAACTAAAGATGAGAAATTACTAAAGTTTACAATGTAATATCTTCCAAAATTGCTTCACCTGATGAGAGACTAGAGTTGATTTTGTATGGGCGAGGGAGGGGGTGTGCTACTCTATCTATGAATTAATAAGATACAACGTCAATAGCTCAATACAACTTTGAAGTGAATTCCCTCAAAAAAAAAAACTTTGAAGTGAATTGTTCAAATACAACCAAGGAACCATGCATGCAAGAAATGGCTAGTTATAGTAGTTACATGTCTCTTGAACATGTCTCTTGAGAAAATCAACCAAATTTTGGACATGTTGGCAAAACATGAATTGAATATGACAATGCCTTCTAAAATATTTGATTTTTCTCCTTTTATTTTGAATGCCATGTTGGAAGATGTTGCTTCTATTTCTTTTCTTAGAGGTCTCTATTTGTCTTTTGTTGCGGGCATAACCATCTTTTCTTTGTTAGATTTTTATTTAAATTCCTCATGAAAATCACACTCCAACACACACACAAAACGTATTTTTGAGTGGAAATTGTGTTTCAAAAAGCAATACACGATATAAAATTCTTAATGTAATTTTTTTAATAGAGAGAAATTTTATTAAAGTGATATTAATGACCATTTTACAACGTTCCAAGAAATTTGGACTCAACATCTTGAGATTACACTGCTAAGCTCTTATCAATGGACTAACATCACAAGTTTAAGTACTTATTCTATTTAGATAACACACTACAACTATTCATAACTCAATTCTCAACCAAAATTTTAATAAACCCTTTATAAACCAAAGGGCAATGACTTCTTCTTCAATAGATAATATTCATTAATTATGTAGATTAAGATTTTGGTTGATGTCTTCAGCAATTGATTCAGCATCCACTTTGACTCCCCATAAGCCTCTCCTTGCAAGTCCTGCACAATACAATCCATGATCCCCCTTCCAATGCTTTGGGAAAGCATTTTTCGGCATCCCTTTGTCATTAAGAGCATATTTGAAGTCCTTCAAAAAAGCACATATCAAACAATAATCTTATTATTAATTTACAATTAGGAGTATAAGAAATAAAGTCCAAAGGAAAAAAGAACAAAAGTTTACGTGGGAGGTTGAGTGTTTCTCCTTCATTTATCCGAACTAGTTTGTAAAGAATTGATTATGTTTAGTTATCCTTCTTATCTTCTTCATTTTCATATGAACTCAAAACTATAAATATAAGGCTACTTGTATTCAATTTTATTCAATTGATCAATTTTATTTTTGAACAAATGAATTGATCAAATTAGCAATAAGATTGGTTCATTAATTTTCTATATTTCTCTTCATCTATGGTTTCTATCAAGAATAAGAACTTTTATACCTTGAGCCATCCATTAGCTATGCTTTTGTAGCCGGTAGCAAAAACAATCGCATCAAACTCTTTTTCAATATTGTTTTCAAAGACAATTTTCTTCTTCTCGATTCTCTTTATATTCGAAGGAACAACCTGGTACATCCAAACCCAAAATTATTTTATATAATGCTTAACGTTATATTGATAAAAAAAAATAAAAAGTTAAACAAAAAGGTATAAATTTATACTTCATTTGGTCACAATTACAAACAAAAAAAAACTTTTTGGATTCCTTGAATATAAAATGTATTTAGTTCGTATTAAGACCAAATACATTAGATATTGAATGAATTAAATAAATGTTTTTTTGCTTATAAATGTGATCGGATGGAGTATAAAGAATGAATATTAATTCTTGTTAAATAGTATTGTACGCAAACAAGTATTAGCAACTAATCAATTTACCTTTATAGCTCCCTCCTTGATCTTTCCAATGGTTCCAACATCAATAACGGCAGACTTTCCTGTAATATTTTTGAGATGTAGAGGTCCTTCTTTGGGACGATAAATTCCATATTCAGACAAATCACCGTATTTTAGTTTAGCCAAAAGAGTAATGTATGTATCCACAACATGAACCGGCAAATACTTCACCATGCGCATCCCTTGGTGAATCATTTCCCTAGTGAAGACATGCAGCTATGGAAAAAAAAACAATTAATATTCCAATACTCACGTATTTTTTCATTAGAATATATGTGTATGTGTGTGATTTAATTTGTATACACCTATGTAAAATTTTACACATAATTTCAGACCAATTAATAACGATGCAATGGGGTTAAAGTATAAAGTCAACTTAGTCTATATTCTGGGTGAGTAAAAAGTGCATGTCAATTGGATAAAATAAAAATAAGTGATAAAAAAATTATAGTTCGTTCTTTCAATCTAAATGATATTATTTCATAAAAATGTTGCATTGACAGTAACTTTTTTATACATATGTGAGACATGTTTAAAGTAACTCATCAGGTGTCAAGTGGATGTGCAAAAAATGGGTGACTATATTTGTTATTGTCAGTTCATTAAAAAGAGTAAGTTAAAAAAAAAGTTTTTACCGGACTTCGAATGACAATGGAAGGGCTAGCACCCCAATTATGGAGGTCATAAGCAATCTCCATTCCTGAGTTGCCACACCCGACTACCAAAACTTTTTTTGATTCGTAATTTAAACCAGATTTGTAGTATTTAGAGTGTATCACTTCTCCTTCAAAGTTTCCTAGTCCAGGCACATTAGGAATATAACCTTCACTATTTTCACCGGAGGCAATCACAAGATAGTTCGACACATAAACTTCCAATGTGTCATCTTGTGTGTTCTTTGTTTGAACCCTCCATTTGTTTCTAACTTCATCATATTCAGCAGACTCCACCATGCGACAATAGCGAGGTTTTATGTTGAAATGTTCGACATATTTGTCTATGTATTGAAGGAATTGGTCTTTGGATAGGTATGTTGGTCCGGAGGGTGGGTGAGGCATGAGGGGTAAAGAGCAAAACTCACTAGCCAAATGGAGATTTAAACGATCATAAGCGTTTTTTCTCCAAAGAGAAGCACAACAATCTTCTTTTTCGAGTATGATATGAGAGATGGAGTTTTGTGTTAGACAAGCTGAAATTGCTAGGCCAGAAGGACCAGCACCTACAATTACAACTGTGAATTCTTGCATATTGTTGTTGCTGGTAAACTAGGATCTAAGTGTCTATGATATCTTCAAGCCAACAAGAAGTAGTCGAATTTATAATCATGTATGGAAGCTGTAAGATATGACTCGGTGCATGAATGAAAATAAAAAATTTCCCATGTTATTTTTCTTTTGACTTTGCATTCACAAAATTACTACATACGACTCTAACTTAAAAAAAAATCTATATGAAAAAATGGGGTATGTGTATCGGTCATGTCTTTAATTTCGATTAAAAAAATTTCTATATGAAAAAATGGGGAATGTGTATCATCCATGTTTTTAATTTCGATGAAGTGTATAGTTCATGTTAAAAATGGTATTAAAAAAAGTAATGAGGTTACATACAGGGTAATCGTAAAAAACAGAGGTTAGATACATGGTTTATTAATCAGCATTTGTATATGGGGCAAAATACACTTGATTGAATCCATCACATTACATTGAAAATGTTATGTTGTGACTGAATTTTTTTTCCTAAAAAATAACAAATAAATAATATCAATTTTATTTATAAGTTTGATCAAAACTCACGTAAGATAAAAATGTATGTCCTTCATGTACCAAAAAAATATGTATGTCATTCATAATTCTCTTCTTTTGAAATTATTTTGAAACATCCGTGCATAAATTTAAAACATCCTTCAAAAGAAAATGCTTATATGACAGTCGAAATGATCAAGAATAATTTTCTGTTACTCAAAAAAAAAAAAATCGGTTAGGCTCATCAAGCTCCAAATTACTAATGGTCATTTCCCTGAAACTAAATAAAGGAATATAATTCTCCTTAAAAAAAGATAAGGAATATAATTTATAATACAAAAAGTATGCATTTTTCTCAAACAGTGACGATTTCTTCTTGTTATTCAATTTATTTATTGAATCAAATATAGTGTTTCTTTTTTACTTTTAATTAATAATTCGTTTGATGCGGATTTTTTTATGTTTCTTATATGATATTTTAAATAATATGTAATTATAATTTTCAACAACCATTTGAATTAAAAATAATTAGTTTATATTATTTAAGTTGATTTTCAAAATTATTTTAAACTTCTAAAAATATGAGATCATTGTATTTTAAATTTGTTTATAATTGCAAAAGTACAAATATAAAAGTTTTAGAAAAATGTATTTTAAATTTGTCTATTATTAGAAAAGCACAAAATTTTTTAATTAAAAAATTGCTAAAGCACAAAATTTCTTAATTAAATTATTTTCCCAAAGATCCTTAATTATATTTCTATCTATAAACAAATTCATATATCCTTAATTATATTTCTATCTATAAACAAATTCATATAATGTATAATATATATTAAAAATATCCATGCAATGTACTTAATATATTAACTATTTTCTTTATCTTTCTTCTTCTTCTTCTTCGGTCAAACAACAAAACATAAATAACAAATTTGAAATCCCGCAAACCAAGTGATCGGGCTCAAGTGTTCAATGAGTTTCACCAACTATTTGAAAGAATATGTGTTCAATTCTTTAGAATATTTTTTTATCAGCTTTACTTCTCTCTCGATCGAACTTCAGATTACCATGGGCTCATTCTCCTTGTATTTTAAAATCCTTGTATATATGAAGTGTAATAATATTTGTCTATTTCTTTACTCGCTCAGTTTACCAAGTGTTTGAGCTTAAATCTATACTATATATAAAGAAAACAACCCCTTTCAGCTTTTTTGGGTTGTCTTTTTCTCTTTCTAAAAATGCCCTAAATTTTGAATAAAAATAACACATGTAACAAATAGATAAGAATAAATTTAAATATAAAAAAAAAACATAACAAACACGATATGAATATATATAGATCTGGGTTTTTTTTCCTTTATCATTTAAAAAGTGTAACAAACTAAATGAGAAATTTATACTTACTTTTTCATAATCCCAATTATACCCTAAAACAATGTTTTCTATTGTAAAGATCGTTGTTGGTGTCATTAAAAAAAATTAGATTATATTTTTTTGTTATATTGTTGGTGTCATATAATAAATAATCAGGATTAGTTTCTCTCTTATAACTTGAAAACAACAAACATTTATATTTTTAATTTTAATCCAAATCAAAATTTTATAAAAAAAAAAAACTGTTAATAATTTTATAACATTAGCGCAATAAAAGAAGCGGAAAGACGAACACGTGAGTTCCCGTCTTTTCGCTAGTGATTAATAAATTCAGTGACATCAAAAGAATATCCGAATTTGAATCATGATTAGAACAACTCATGGTTAGACTTTAACAATACATCCGAGTCAAAATTTAAACTACCAGGGATTCTTTCCAATTGAACCAAAGATTTAGAACATCGATAATGAGTATGTTCATAGTCATCCCTACAATAAAATCCTCAATTGTTGGATCAATTAAACATATGACATATTTTAGACAATTAAATTATTTCAAAATAACTTTTCCCACACTATCTACCACTCTCATTCTTTTTTTTCACCTCACCTTGATCTCCCTCATAGCCATCCCTCACACCATCTCACTCGGTTGGAACTAAAAGGCCGATGAAGAAAGTCACCAACCATCAACACATCATATCGCACGTCAATGTGTTATAATGCACAATTGTGATCCTTATCAGACTTAGATCGACGGCTTGAGAGATGATTGTGTTGTTGACGACGATGGTTGCTCGAAAGAAAGGATGGTGTACCTACACAAACATTGTGACAAACAACTAAGTAACAAGTGTAAGTGTGAGGCTTTTAGGGTTATGAATCATGTATTTGTACCTGAATCATAAGTTAGTCGTAGCTGGAAAAGGAATAGGTTTTATAACCAAAAACCTAATATGGACAATTACAAAAATATCATGATATGATCTTCATCGCACGATTTTGATTTTATCACATGTCCTGCATGGGTGTGCCCTACAACGTGTCCATAACATCGTCTATAGGCTAGTTACTCGGTGGTGATCCATTTCATTGTTGGGTTGGACTTGGATAAGTACAATACAATTGTCCCCCAGGCAGTGGTGGAGGGACCATAGGGGCCAGGGGTGGTCGTGGTCCCCCCCCCCCCCCCCCCCAATTTTTAAATTTTTTTTACTACTATTATACTATTATTATATACTGCTATTTACACATGGTTATGAATATGGTCCTCCCATTATTAACATTCGTGTCATTTGTATGTTGGGCCTTTGTCTTTCATGGCAAAAAAATCATTTCAACTTCTAAAAAAAAGTCCATTATGTAAGTTGGAACCCTCAATTCTATCTTTTATGGTAAAAACCTAATTAATTTTGGATGTAACTTAAAGATTTAGTGTCTGTTTGTTTTGGCTTTTCAGCATCAAGAATCACTTCTACAAACCTCAAAAGTGAAAAATTGAGTCTTCAATGATGTTTGGTTTGGCTTTTAAGAATTTCTTATATCCTCCAAAAGCAATTCTCCTTAAAGCTACAATTCCTAACTCTTGGCTTTCCTAGAATCAATTCTACATTAAACTATTATTAATTCCATAACTGGCCTCTTAATTATCATCAATTTCTCCCACCCTTTCTCCAATCATATATGTTTTTTCTACCTAGAACGTTAATTCCATTCACTTCACTGACCACTTTTCTCTAGCTAAAACTCAACCACCCTTCCCAAATTTAATCTGAAAATTTATTACCATTAGGTTATATAACAACATCATCACCTACAAGCAAATATTCTGCTCAAGAAAACAACAAAAAGGAAAAATTCTTCTCAAAAGATAACAACGACAACAACAACAAGGTAATTTGACATTTTTGAGTGATTTTAACTTTGATTTGCTTACTTCTTTCATCAAATTTAACTTTTTTTCTTTGCTGCAATGCTGATAAAATTTGTTTGGTTGCATAAATTAGCATCTCTTATGAATTTCTACAATGAAAAATATTACATTATATGTGTTTGATAAAATGTCACTTAGAGTTTAAAGTTTTTTTTTATGGATATGAAAGTTATGTTAAAGTGTTTGATCATGTGGATATGCAAATTATGCAATTAGTAATTTAAATATTTATGCTAAAGTGTTTAAATGTAATTTTAAAGACTTGTTTTTGATCATTGCTTGGTGTTATGTAAATTTAGTAGAATGAACACTTGTTATGTCAAATTTATATATTTATGACATGAAGTAAAATTTATACAATCAGAAGAAAGAATACTTGTTATGCATCTATAGAGGTAGCGTTGGCTCATTTCATCTTTTATTGTTCCTACCATACTTTGTGAACATAACATTATGACTATACAAAGCAAAGTTTCTGCTGATTGGTCGGATCTTAAAGTGAATGAACTATTCATCCAAACATGTTTCAATCAAGTTGTCAAGGGTGAACGCATTGGCACTAGCTTTACTAATAAAGGGTGGAAACACATTGTTTGCCAATTTCATAAATCAACCGGGAGAGATTATGACAAGATTCAATTGAAGAATAGGTATGCTGCCTTGAAAAAGGAATGGAGAGTATGGTTTAACCTATTTGGAAAAGTTACCGGAATAGAGTGGGATAGTGAGAGGAATACCTTTGATGCAACAAATGAGTGGTGGGAGAACAAACAATTGGTATGGGAAAACACAAATATGTTGCTTAGTAATACTTAGATTTATACTTAGCATGTTAATTACATGATGATGGTTATGAAATGCAGGAAAATCCTCTCTATGGAAAATTTAGAGAGAAAGGACTTCCATTTGCTCATCAATTAACCACACTTTTTAAGGATGTGGTGGCTAACGGGGAGCATGATTGGGCACCTTCAAGTGGCATATTACCCAACGTGAACTGTGGTACTAATGTTGGTCAAGGCGTAAATAATATTGACTTGGATGTGGGAGAAGGATCAGGTGATAGTGAAGATGCGAGCGAGTATTGAAGCAACATGAGAATTTTCAAATATTAATTTGAATATTTTACAAGGAGCTGCTAGCCAAATTAGTGGACAAAAGGGAAAGAGAGCTGGTGGTGTTGATAAGAAAACCAAGAAAAAGACAACTCCCGCATTGGCAATAGCTGAAGCCGTGAAGGAGATTTCTGAGACATGCAAGGCGAGAAATGATGTTTTAACTAATGCATCTATTGGTGAAGTGATGGTTGAGCTCCATAGCATGGATGAAATTACAAGTGATATATACTTGTTCACAAAATGTTGTCAACTGATGATGTTCAAGCCAGCTAAGGAGATGTTTGTTTCTTTTTAAGGTTTTAAGGATAGAAGGTTGAATTGGCTTAAGTTTGCAGCAAATAACCCTATGTCATTTATGAAGATGTAACTATTTCGGGCTCTCTTAAGTATCATGTCTTATCTTATATTAGGAGTAAGCTTAAGTTTTAGGAGTTATCTTATATTAAGAGTAAGCTTAAGTATGAATCTGCTATAAATATTAGGAGTAAGTTTAAGTATTAGGAGTGATCTAATATTAGGAGTTATCTTTAATGATGTGGATCCTTTTAGAACTTGCACTGTAACATGTAATTCTATTATGCATTTTTCTGTCATGTTTTCTGCTATAATTTTGTGTGCATATGAATCTGCCCTATACGTATGAATATGCTATAATTCTGTTGTGCATAAATATTACAGACCATACCTACTGTGCAGCCATAGGAACAATAATTATGTTTAATATCTCAAACATATAGGCAAGGTAGAAACAGGTATATAATTTAACTTCAAATGCATAAAATTTAAATGCATAGAATATAACTTTTGCAACATAATCTGCTATGGTACGTATGGTTTCTACTATATTTTTCTAATAACAACATTATTTTGCAATAGGTGAAGGTAGACATGAACGATTGGAATGAGTAATCAGACCACACTAGAGATAAAGATGAAGAAGATGATGACATTTTCCAACAAGCTATGTTTGTGTTTGCACTAGTTGGTGAGTATGCAGTAAACCATTTATGCAAAGAACCTTGTAGAACTAGTGAGCTAACGGGTCATTCTTGGGTTCAAGAAATATTGCAAGGTAATCCCACTTGTTGTTATGAGATGTTTCGGATGGAAAAACATGTATTTAATCTATTGTGCACTGAATTAGTTGAGCTTGGTTTAAAGTCGACTAATCGAATGACGGCTGAAGAAATGGTTGCAATGTTTTTAGTTGTTGTTGGCCACGGGGTAGGTAATAGAATGATTCAAGAAAGGTTTCAACACGCGGGTGAGACTGTAAGTAGATATTTTCATCAAGTACTTCATGTCGTCCTTAAGTTGTCTATCAAATATATTAAACCCAAAGATCCTATGTTTCATGATTGTCATTCCAAAATAAAAAATGATCAACATTACTGGCCATTTTTTAAGAATACTATATGAGCAATTGATGGTACACATGTCTCATGTGTAGTTAGTGGCAGTGAGTAAACAAGGTTTATTGGAAGAAAGGGATATCCTACACAAAATATAATGGTTGTATGTGATTGAAATAAGTGTTTCACTTTTGTATTAGCTGGTTGGGAAGATACTGCTCATGATGCTTGTGTTTTTGACCAGGCATTGACAAATGCAAATCTTAATTCTCCACACCCTCTGCCAGGTTTGTTATTTAATATTACTACAAATGGTTTGTTATATTTAACTTAAGTTTAAATATTTTCTTTCTTTTTAGGTAAGTATTATTTGGTAGATTCTGGCTATCCAACACCAATAGGGTACATTGATCCATACAGACATGAACTGTCATACCCCAATTTTTGACCTAAGGATCCAACATTCATACACCGACACGTGTCCTTTGACCCTGATCAGTCTCTGACTTTT
The DNA here is from genome assembly GCF_051527215.1 of Medicago sativa. Classification (NCBI taxonomy): domain Eukaryota; kingdom Viridiplantae; phylum Streptophyta; class Magnoliopsida; order Fabales; family Fabaceae; genus Medicago; species Medicago sativa. The sequence continues at coordinate 25,936,808 of NC_140756.1, read as the reverse complement.
CAGTGAAAAATTCGGCAGAGAGGTATTTTAAAATACCTCATTTTTGTTCTAAGTCGGACCATCTTCTCTCAAATTTTATTTAATTTAATTTTAGTTTCCATCTTTTATTTAAATTCTTTTTTAATTAATTAAACTTTAATTCTATTTTATTCAATTCTATTTTTTTATTATTAAGTCACTTGTTTCCCTTTTTGTTTTCTTTTGCGTCCAAGTTCTTTTTTATTTTTATTTATTCAAAGTCCATAAAAAATCCAAAAAAAATATACATGTTTATCTTTTTTTTTTCTTTATTTATTTTTATTTATTTATATTATTAGATGATAAGTCCAAAAAAGTCTAAATCCAAAATAAGTATAGTTATCCTTTTTATTATTTATTTTTATTTTATTATTAGATGATAAGTTCAAATGACCAAGGCTCATATGTAGCCAAACCAGTCCAAATACATTTTCCTCCTCCCCAAGCCAACATCAGAAACGCGTATTGCTTTCATCCCAAACCAAAAACACAGCTTTTGTGCTTCTTCTCAACAAACCCTAACCCAAACCCTGTCACTATAAAAGGCAGAACCTGCACAAACAAAAGGGGGCAGCCGATTCCCAGCCATAGACACCGCACACTATTTTTTCAAAACCTTTGTTTCTCTGCAATTTTCAATTCAGCCGCTGCACTTGTTATTACTTTGTTGTTGCTACTTTAATTTATACTCCCATTCATTCAATTTCAACTTGTTGTGCACACGTGTGCTTCTATTCATTATAATTCCATTGTTTCCATGCTAATACATAATATTTTGGTTCCAATCCTATACTGTTTGCTAGCTGCCGTAATTTTGAGAACGTTTATTTCAGTTTTTTTTTCTTTTTCAATTTCAGTTTGGCTTTATTGTCTTCTTTGAACGCTTTACGGTCATATTTTGATAGAAGTGCTGAAGCATATTTTCTTTTGAATCAAATCGCATGTTTATTTTCCTTTATCATTCCTTTTTATTCCAATTGAGTCTCTGTGCCATTTTACAAGTCTGTTTTGTTACGTATTTATTAAGTTCCATTGCTATTATATGTATATTCCCTTGTTTCTTTATCATATATTCAATTCCAATTACGTGTGGCTGCCTCTCATTTTCAATTCCAATTAAATAATTGTTTGTTGCTATTCACTGTTGCTGCCGTTTAGAGTTATTATTTGTTTGTTTAGTCCAGTGTTTTGCAGCACGGTTTCTACATTTACAATCTGCATCAAATTGTTCGAGGGAATTTCACTCAATTAAAGTCGCCAGATGTTTACAGAATTGGTATCTCCTTCAATTTTAATTGTTCAAAACTAGTAGCGTTGCCATGGCTGCTGTCAAAGTTAAGAGATTCCATAATCAACTGAACTGGTGGTCCCTTTGTATTTCTTTTTTTAATTTCTGCATTTTTTAATTTTTTTTTTCTAGCATTTTTTTTTCTTTTCTCATGCATTTTTTATTAGTTTAGATCATATTTATTTTTTTATGTCATTTATTTTTATTACACGGATTTTAGAATGTATATTTAGGCTTAATGTAAATTTATCATGCATATTTATTTTTCGGCAGACTTTAGAATGTATTAGTAGGCTTAATGTAATAGTTTTAGGTGCATGTGTGTGTGTGTGTGTGGGTGTATGTTTTATTTTTATGCTTTCTAGTTTAGGTTAAAGGTCCTCGTGGTGGTCCAACGCCACCATAAGGTACGTACGCTCTTTTTTTCCCTGCTCCGTTAGTTTAATTTCATTCCAATTATTCAAAAACAACAAAAACATGCAAATAGTTCAAAAAATCACAAAAATATTTTTCTATAATAAACTTTGATCTTAAATCAAGTGACAGTCTTTTTTCATTTTATTTTCTTAATAAAAAATTAATCAATTTAAATTCTACTTTGAGTCTTTTTTTCCTTAATATGAAAAAACACAAACAAATTCATTTTGCCACTTGGCTTTTCATTTTAAAACCTTTTTCAAACTAATAAAAAACACTCAACCAATCAAACGTCAATTTTTACCCCGAACTACGAGGTTTTGATCCCTCACGGGTACGTAGGCAGAAGACACTCGTCCTTCCAAATCAATAAAATGTAGATAATTAGGTCTTTTTATTTTTAATCATTCAAAATTCCATTTTTTTCAAAACAAGCAAGTTATAGCACATTATTTAAATAAAATCAAGAGGTTCCCGTAGAGTACTACGGACATAAAGGGTGCTAACACCTTCCCTTTATGTAACTAACCCCCGAACCCTAAATCTTTTCAAAGTATGGGGTGTTTGAACTTTTTTCCCCTTTTATTAAAAAATTAAATGTTCGGTCGTGAAATAATCAAGTGAGTCAATAAGCTAATCAAATAGCCTTGATCTCCGAAAAATGACGCGACATGAACAATATCATCTTCCTGAATTTAGGCGTTCTAACGGGTTTGCAAATCATAATGAAGTATTTAATTATTATTACTCAAGTTTAAGGTGCACAATAGAAAGAACTTTTGGGGTATGGAAGAATAGATTTGCAATCCTACGTCGCATGCCTAAGTTTAAATTTGAGACACAAGTTTAAATAGTTGTCGCAACAATGGCTATACACAACTTTATCCGAAGGAAGACATAAATTAATACTCCCTCCGTTTCAAAATGAGTGTCGCTTTAGCCAAAAAAATTTGTTTCAAAATGAGTGTCGCTTTACATTTCCAATACAACTTTAATTTTTTTCTTCCAACTTTTCTCTCACACAATTTTCAATGCAACTTTAATTTTGTCTTTTTCTTATAAAGTAAGGGCAGTTTAGTAAAACCTTTATATCCAATGATTATTTCATTCTATTTCTTAATCTGTGTGCCAAAGCCTAAAGCGACACTCATTTTGAAACGGAGGGAGTATTAATTTTAATGTTTATGAAGATGAAAGCACAGTTATTCACCACGATGATAGCTCATCTAACTTGGATCAATCACATGTTTTAAATGTAGTTTCGTCGTCAGACATGGATCACGTTCGAAACATAATCCGCAATGAAATTATTGAGCACATGCAAAATAATAAGTATTATTCTTTAAATTATTATATCAATATTTAGTACTATAATGCACTTTAAATTAGTTTTGTCATAACATTTCAGTACTCTGTTGCACTTTAAATTCTATTATCTATTTGTAATATTTATTTTCATGCTATTAGTATTGTAATAACTTATATTTTAAGACTATATTGCACTTAATTATCCTAATTTAGTAATTTCGATTTAGCCATGTCCGTTTTGGTAATTATACATTCAAAAGCAATTTTGATCAAAATTATCCAAACAACAATCATTCTGTTTAATCAATTCTACATTATTGCATCCAAACATAAATCAATTTTGTCAGAATCAATTATATCAGAATCAATTCTAGATTAGTGTTTCTTTGCTAAATTATACCTATTACGACTTGGTCCCCCAATTTTAAAACATGGCTCTGCCCCTGCCCCCATGCCTTTAGTTGAGGGAGTCAAATGATGGCTTGATCTCAAACCACATTTCCTTCTTGATAAATAGAAGGAAAACAAAAATCTTTTCGCTGAACCACAATAGCACAATTTGGGTTTATGGGCTGTGCTGGCAGTTGGTATGGATGAAATATCGACCTCAAATGAATTGAGATAGCGGGAGAGTGGACCAGGATAGTAAAATATTTATGATAGTCCAATTTTAAATGACAAATGTCAATTTTTAACCCTATTTTTAATTAAAAAGTTTCTATTATATTACTTATTAAGTTAAATAAGTGAATCAATTTCGATTATGATAGTAAAATATATATAATGATTGATTATTATATTGACATTATATTTTTTAATTAATATTTTTCCTCGTTCACGTAGAAATTTTGATGTTTTAAAATATTTTTATAAATAAAAAAACATTGAGAATTGCAATGTGCGTGCATACACAATTAGATATAATGAGACCAACAAATGTGTTAAAGACATCATAAAATGATATTTGTACTCCTATTGACATTGAAAAATGTGCAACATTATTAGCACTATTAGCTCTACCAGGGCATGTTCTTTGAATGATGACTAAAGGTGAAAATTCGTTAATTTACTTTCAACACCATGAGTAAGGCTTTGATGGACATTCTTTCTTTCTATTGAATATTGGAGTCATAAATTATTTTTTCAATCTCAAAAGATGTTGATATTATTCTTGCCTTAGATGAAGCTATTTGTAGCAAGAAATTTGAACATTATGCAAAAAACATTAGTGGATATTGATTTGTTGGAATTTATGTCTGTTTTTTCCTTCTTTTTTCTTTCTTCTTTTTGGTATTAACCATCCGGTTCTCGGAGAAAATGATCCCTGATAATCATGAGTTTGGTGTGAGGTAAGTATAGTCCGTCAAAAAGTTGTTTAATTTATGAATCGATCTCAGATTCTCTGGAACAATTCTTCCTTTGGTGAAGCTTATTAACCACTTGAACTAGATTGCTTGGATTTATGTATTTGTTGAATACGAGGGTTATGCTTTTAATGTTGATGTTGTTCATTTTGGCATTCTAACGGTCATTCTTTGGATAATTGTCGTGCACAAAATAGCACAAAGCCATTGAAGAAAGAAAATATGACAAAAACACTTTTGGTCTAAAAAAAATCTCCATAGTAGGTAGAAAAAAAATATAAAAGATATGTTACCAAGTAAATATCCTTTGGCAAAAGATGTAATAGATAAATAGCCAATGTTACTTCTATTGATAATTGTCGTGCACAAAATAGCACAAAGTCATTGAAGAAAGAAAATATGACAAAAACACTTTTGGTCTAAAAAAAATCTCCATAGTACTGCAGGTAGAAAAAATATAAAAGATATGTTACCAAGTAAATATCCTTTGGCAAAAGATGTAATAGATAAATAGTTAATGTTACTTCTATTGATAATTTTGAAGAGGTTGATGAAAAACGTAGAAAATTTACTTAAGTTTAACCTTGTGGTTTCCGGAAGAAAAAAATTGTTTGCTTCAACGACTATGACAAAATGCAAAAGATAAAACTATAAAAGAGGTTGTTGTACTTGTAGCACCGAATAAAGACCAAGAAACTCATCTTTCAAAATATATATATATATATATATATATATATCCAAGAATCAGAGACAAAAATTGAAAACTTAAGGGCCGACCTTAGAGATTAAGAGGCCTAAAGCAAAAAATTTAATGTGACTTTTAAAAATATATTTTTCTAACAAAATATTTGTATAAAATCAATTTTGTAGAGATCAAAATTTGAATTCATGACCAAGAGTAATTGTGCCCTTTTTAGTAATCAATTATGGTATGCAAATGTCCGTAATTTATCTATCATATGATATACTTATAACCAAATTAATTTTTTAGAGGCCTTTTTTCTCACCCATAATTTTGAGGCCTAAAGCCCTTGCTTAGGTTGCTTGGCCCTTGGGAACAACCCACACGAACCGACCGTGGTTACACTTACGACTCCGTTTCAAGAGTATTTTTACATTCCATTCTCTATAATGACTTGTTTCATCGAGTTTTGATCTATACCATTTATTAATATACATTTTTTATGAGTTAGCCGCCAGTGATTGCTAGAGTTTGAATTTAGTCGCACTCTCCAATGGCGGTTCTGTGTATAGGTAAGCGAAATGACATTAGTCACTCGAAAACTTATACGTACAATTAAAGGAGCAGAGTTTGAACTTATGATCTCTCTTTACAATTTCGACATTTTTTTCTGTTAAGATAAAACTCTTGCTTCATATTTTTAAGTTTAAACTATATTTTAACGTGTAAAGAAGTAACAACAAACATAGCAATTGAATCTCTGAACATAATCACTCTCAAATCAGAGAAACCCTAACCCTAATCCCAATTCATGGACGCAGAAGACGAAACCTCAAACCCAATGCTCGACGAAATCTACACCAACAGCGGCGACGCCGACAACAGCCGTACCAACCGTCGCGCAATCATGAGCGGCGACCAACTCGACATCGAAGCTTACTCCTCTCTCTACTCAGGTCGAACAAAGATCATGCGGTTACTATTCATCGCGAAGAAGAGCAAGAACGCTACGGTGCAGCTTGACGCGCTTCGATTGGCTTATGATGAGATTAAGAAAGGAGAGAATACGCAGTTGTTTAGGGAAGTTGTGATGAAGATTAATGGGAGGTTGGGTGAGGGGTATGAGATGGATTTGGGTTGGTGTGATGGGGTTGAGAGGAAAATGGAGCAGAAGAAAGAGAGGCTTGAGAATGAGCTTAATGCTTATAGGGTAATATTCTCTTTTCATCATTTTGGGTTTTTGTTGTTATTGTTTAGGAAAATAAAAATTTTGTTTTTTTCAGCAAATTTATGAATTTATAGTTTGAGTTTAAGTTCTCATCGTGAAATGAATTAGGTTATGATTGGATTGACTTATTTTAGGTGATCCACTAGATTGCTTATGAAAATAGTTTATAACCTATGGAAAAATAATCTGACATTATTTTATCTTTCGTCGTGTATAATAGGTAATCTTTGTGAAGAGTTGATTTCTTTTTTGTGTGTCGATCGAACTTCGTTAGTTTTGTTTTGCCGCTTATAAAGGGAGGGAAAGGGTGAACTTTCTTATCATTGTTTAGGGATTTTTCTATATTTTTTCTAGCAAATTGATGAATTTACATTTTGATTATAAGAAGTTTTCAACATGAAATGAATCGGGGTATGTTTGGATTGGAGCTTATCCACTAGCATAAACACTTGAAATTGTTTCGGAGAGCTTATAGAAATAGTTTGCGACATGTACATAAGTTGTTTTCACTTCTAAGCTTATTTTCATATACGCTATCCAAGACAGCGTATATGGCAACAGTTCGATTATATTGTATCTTGTTATTGTTATAAAAATAGCTTATACATGAACACTTGTATGATTAGTGTTTATGCTATAGCGCTTAATTAAGTTGTATCCAAATAGGGCCTTAATCTAAACACAAGCGTTGTTTATGATAGGTAATATTTGTGAACAGTCAAGTTTATTTTTTGGGTGTCGATTAAACTTTGTTAGTTTGGATTTGCCACTTATCGGGGGGTGGGGGTGGGGCACTTTGCAGACCGTTGGTTAATTTGCTCAGACTTGATTAAATGTTTAACTTGTTTTAGTATAGGTGTATATATTTTTATTGAATATCAACTGTTAACTAGTATAGGTGTATGTATTATAAATTGTTAATTTGCTGAGGTTTGATTAAATGTTTAGTATGTATTTTTATTAGAAAATCAAGTGTTAACTAGTATAACTTGCACTTCACCTTCTAGAGTGCTTAAGTACACCCTTATTTGGAAGGATCCAAAATCCCAATTTGTTTATTCAAACTATTTTGTAAGGTCAGATACTTTCAATTTTTGTATTGCTATTGGATGGATTTTGTTGTTGACCATAACATTTGTTTTGTTGATTCTTCTGGTTTTGTCTGTTTGTATTGAATTGAATAGAATTGTGCACATTTAGAAACCTTGTGAGTTGTGCTGTAGGTTTAGTTTTTCGTTTGTATAGAGTATCAGTCCATTACGTTCTCCATGCTTTTTGATACTTAATGGCAGTTAGTAGTGGGTTATGTATGTAGCTCGAGAGGCATAGAGTTGGTGTTGTGTTAAATAGGTGTGTGGCTTGAGAATGGGTTCTGCAGATAGTTGTGTGTACCATGTTCTGTGAACTTCTGAGGCTAGATGATTGTTGTTAGCAATTGAGTGCTCTCAGGCTGGAAATCTGGAATCATCTTATATTGGTTACTGTGTTGGTGCTCGTATGAAATGTATGAATTATGCCAGCCTATACTGTCACGGCATTACTATTTGACATGGTTGTGAATTCTGAATTAGTGTCCCAGTCGAGCTTTACCTTTTCCATCTACCTTAATTAAATTATGGTCGCTGTTTATTGTATACTTGTCTCTCCTTTAAGATTTCTTTTATTTTTTTTCAGACAAACTTGATTAAAGAAAGCATACGAATGGGATACAATGATTTTGGAGACTTTTACTATTCTCATGGTCTACTAGGGGATGCTTTTAAAAGTTATGTTTGTACCCGGGATTATTGCACCACATCAAAGCATATAATTCATATGTGTTTGAGTACAATTCTAGTCAGCATTGAGATGGGTCAATTTTCTCATGTCTCAAGCTATGTTAACAAGGCAGAGCAGGCAACAGATGCCCTTGACCCGATAATAATTTCCAAGTTACAATGTGCCGCATGATTGGCAAATCTAGAGGCCAAAAAGTATAAGCTTGCTGCTCGAAAGGTTGGCTCTCTCTCTCTCTCTCTCTCTCTCTCTCTCTCTCTCTAATTAGATTCTGCTCAAACTACTGGATTATTAAGGGATTACTGCATGATCTATGAAATATTCTATTTGGAGTTTGAGGATTCAACATTTATTTATCATTGTTTGATGCATGATAACCTATTAACTTCATTTCTTTGGCAACCACGTTTCTGCTATTTACTGCAGTTTCTAGAAGCAGGCCCAGAACTGGGTAGTACCTATAATGAAGTAATTGCAGCTCAAGATGTTGCAACATATGGAGGACTTTGTGCACTTGCAACATTTGATAGGGCAGAGTTAAAGGCAAGTTATCCATTGTATTTTCATGACAATTATTCTTAATGACTACTCAGAGACATCGATGACATTGTCTTCATGATTTTATTTCTTGGCAGAGTAAAGTTATAGACAATTCCAACTTCCGCAATTTCTTAGAGTTGGTACCCGAAGTAAGGGAACTGATAAATGACTTTTACTCAAGGTAAGTGGGTGCAAGTGCTCTTTTTGTTTTTTCCGTTGTTCGCTTATGTCGTCTATTAGAAAAAATATATATTTGTGGTAGTTGTATGCTGTATAGTACATGTGATTATGGTAATTAGGATAACTGTAAATACAATGTATATAATACACTAGTTTAGGCATATGGTTCTATCAAATGTCTCTCATTTCTTTTCTTACTTAACGTGGTCGATGTAGCATTGCTCACTAAACTCACAATTTTTTTTCTTGTTTAACTGAGTCAAAGGTGAAATTGAGAGTCTTAGTTTGGTGGAATTGCACTGGGTATTTCTGCATGCATGGTACTAAGCTGCTTGTCTGTAAAAATGACTGGAATTGAAAAGAATTGGAATATTCACATCTAGAGTATAGTCATGAATTCATTAGAAATTGACAGTTAGACTTAATTGATATTTTTGGGGTCAGTTATTTTATTTGTTGCCATTTTGATTTGTGCTCAGTAAATTAAATATTTCGAAACTGGAATTTGATTGAATTTTGTTGAATCGGTAATTGGTATTAATGGACTTGTTACAACTTTTATCTTGCTCAAATTGTTTGTATTATGCACGCATTGTTTGTTTGACATCTCTGTCTCTTTGTGTATACTATACGTAAACATTGATCTCGTTTCTTTGTTTTTGTAGCTACTATGCTTCCTGTCTGGAATACCTTGGGAACCTCAAATCAAATTTGTCGCTGGATATACATTTGCATGACCATGTTGAGACACTTTACGATCAAATTCGTCACAAAGCCCTTATCCAGTATACACTCCCATTTGTATCTGTCGATTTGAATATGATGGCTAATGCATTGAAGACAATTGTTGTTGGAATTGAGAAAGAACTAGAAGCATTGATTACTGATAATCAAATACAGGTCCGGTTTGAGTTACTATAAATTGTTTGTTGTGCTTACAAATTCAACCAGGCTATGTTATAGAAAATTATACAAATTTTATAGTATTGCATGCTTCTCATTTTGTTTGCGCACATCCAAATAACTTCGGCATGCAATTTTAAAATTTTCAATGTCTCTTTTACTATAAAAGAAGGAAAAAAGCCTGTTTGGGACTTGAACAACTCCTAATTTATGAAACTTTTGGATCTGTGTAGGCTCGAATTGATTCACACAATAAAATATTGTATGCACGACATGCAGATCAAAGGAATGCCACCTTTCAAAGGGTTCTAGAAACTGGAAGGGAGTTTGATCGTGATGTTCGTTCCATGTTGCTGAGATCAAATCTTATTAAACATGACTTCAATATTAGGGCATCAAGGAAACTTTGATTATGGATTGAAGACAACAGGACTGAGGTTACTGTTTTACATATTCACAGTCAACTACAATAGAGAAAGTTTGAAGAAGATTTCCTGACCTTATGGCTGGTTGAATCAAGGCTGCAGCAAATAGTATCTTGTACAACATTTAACGATATTTTATGGTTGCTTTTTGTATATACTCTTTCATAGGTTAAATAACCCATCACTAGATCTCCATTTCCTTTTCTGTTTTATTGTTACTCTGTCAGAAGGGAGCTTTAACATATTGTTGGAGTTTATTGTATCACAATGATAGGTATCAGAGAAATGAGATAAAAAAGGGCAACCCGGTGCACTAAAGCTCCCGCATATGCGGGGTCCAGGAAGGGGTCCCACCATTTGGTGTATTGTATGCAGCCTTACCCTGTTTTTACACAAGAGGCTGTTTCCAGGACTTGAACCCATGACCTTCCAGTCACATGACAATAACTTTACCAGTTTCGCCAAGGTTACCCTTCAGAAAAATGAGATAAAAAGAGATTAATTTGTACTCTTATGTGGGTGGACCTTTAGGTTTTGTTTGGGAGTTTGGAGGGGAGGGGAGAGAAGGGTTTTGGAAAAAAGGAAGGAGCAAGTGGAAGAAATAGAAGACATTGGGAGGAGAGGGCTTTGGAGGTTAATTTTTTACTCATAATAAAAAATCCCTCTCATTTGGGGGAACTCAAAAATTGCATTGGGGGAGGGTTTTGGGGGGTTATGGAGGGTTTATATGAATTTTTCAAATTCAATCTATGTTGTTATAATATTCTTAAATTAAAAGTATATTAATCATAAGTATTAGTTTATCATTCTTTAAAAAAATGTTCTTTCAAAAAATGTGAATTTTTTGTCCATTTTTCTACATATTTCCAACCTCCCAAAGCTCTCCCATCCCTTCTCCTCCAAACTCTTAAACAAAGCCTTAGTGACCTCTGTCGACCAAGGTATCCTGCCTGAGGTCGAGTGTTTGCTGGTTAGGCCCCCAGTTCGGAGGATTTCTTGCCCTCATAGAGGCTATTTGGATAGGGTTTTAGCCCAAATCATCAGGCTCGACATTATGGATTCCACTTTAGTGACATAATGGTGTCAATGTCATGTGGCATTGACCAATTAGAGTGTGCCGCATGACACCCTTTTTTACGAAAAAAAAGAAAAAAAGCTAATTCATGAGAAAACAAAACCAGGAACGCGCGTTCCTCTTCTCCCTACGTGCGTAAATTGTAATCCGCCACCTCCCTCTGCGGTCCTGTGGCATGACATCAATTCTCTGTAGGCTTTAACAATACCTCAATCAGTCTCATATCCCAAATCCCAAATCAACCCATCATATCCCTACAACTTTTTTCACTATAGCCATTCTCTGCAACTTTATTATAATAATTTGACCACTATTTTGACACAATTCGCCAATCCCAAATTGACCTATTGCTCAAGAGATAACAACCCTTAATCAATCAATTCATCAAATTTGAAAAGAGATTGTGAAGGAAGAGGATGAATCCATGGCGGTCTATGGCAGAACAGTGGTGGAGGGAGGAGGCGACAAGTGGAGGAGGAAAGTTGATGATGAGTTGAAAAGTGATGTAGGAGGCAGGGAGGAGAGGAACGAGTTCCTGATTTTGTTTTCTCACAGCTTTTTTGATTCTTTTTTTAAAGGTGTGCCACATGGCACACTCTGATTGGTCAATGGTACATGCCATTAGAGATATTATGTCCCTAGAGTGGAACCCCGACATTATTTATATTCAGGTCAAATTTAGAATGAATAATGTTGGTTCATTTCAAGCAACGAGAACTATCCGGGTATTAGGTACAAAGACGAATAAAGTGAAATATTTTCATGAAATGACACCTAAATTTAATTGAGCCAGACTGAAATCTTATGATAGTCTGTCCACATCGATATGAATAGCTGAAACATGTAAAAGAGTGATATCATGTCTTGAATTCAAATTCAAACGAAAGAGTAAATATTAATTTAACAACTAACTACTCCCTTTGTCCCTAGTGATAAAATGATCAATGTCAGTAGCATATTCCACACATTTATCATGTCTTGATTAAGAATGATTTAATTCATGATGCGTATCAAATCAGTTGATCTGCTTAGAGGCTACCAGCCATGTTCTACTCTAGAAAAACCATTTTAACATGTTAAACATGTAGGAAGCCAAGTGCTAATAGGCTGGGGTTACAAATATTGAAATTTTGTGGGTTGGTTCAGATTCACGTAACTCAACCCATTAATATTCAAATTTGACTCAAACCGTAAATAAAACACACAAATATATGATGGAACAATACCCAACTTTGTGTATTTTGCATAAAAAATTGGTAATTTTTTTTCTTGATCTGGCCTAAAATACTGATTCAGGTCCTGACCCACACATGTACCAACTAGTCCGATCCCTCACCCAACCGACCGACCAAACCAAACAGATGAAAATGAGTGTTTTTTGTTTTTTATGTTTTTGGAGAGGTTTTTTATTTGTTATTTGAGACCAATGGCTTTTTTATTTGTTACTCCCTCCGTCCCGGAATATCTGACCCATTTTCTAAAAAAAAGTGTCCCAAAATAACTGAGTCATTTCAATTTTCAATACAACTTTCATCATTCCCAATACAATATAACTCTAATTAATACTACTTTCATTATTCCCAATACAATATATTTCACTTCCCCTTTATTTATATATTTTTCTTAATCTGTGTGAAAAACCAAACTGACTCAGATAAAACGGGACGGAGGGAGTATTTATTTATATAACAACGAGTCTTATTATTAATTATTATAGTCTCTTTGAACCAAATCTAACCAAACTTGCTTGTCATTTCGTACTAGTACTTATCTATTAATCGGTAGTAATGGCAATCTACAGAAAAATGTATTTTTTTTTTGCACATGTTGAAATACCACATCACTTCTTCTCCTGATGTTTTACATTTGAAAATTGCTTCTCTATTGATTAAAATCTCAACCCACAACTTTACACTAAGCTAACACATCTTGGACAAAAATGCCCAACGATGGAATCAAATGCATGTCTTGTCTATACTATTTTAGTATTAAAATAAATATTCTAAAACTTTGTTTGTTAAAGAAAACAACAAATAGGTGATAAATTAGCTTATAGCGGATAAATTTATAATTGATCATTGATGAGTTTATAGTAAATGAGCTTATAAACTAACTTATAATTAACAGCGATTAAACTGGCTGATTGAATTTGCAGTGTTTGATAAAATTAAGGATAGAAGTAGTTTATAAATATGAAAAGACATAAAAAAATGTGCATTTAATTAATATTTATTCTTTTCAATTATGATTGCAGGGGTAAAATTGAGATAAAAAAGTGATTAGCTCAAAGCAATAAACTACTTGAATTAGCTTATCACGAACCGCTATAAACTCATATAAATAAGTTATAAGTTCGGGAGAAAGTGACCTAATACGAAAGAAATTTTTTTCAGTCATATGAACTTATAAGACATAAAATATAAACTATAAACTTAAAAACATGTATTGCCAAACATACACTAATAATTTACTGTTTAATATATTTTTTTAATTTTTTAAACAATACTTCATCTTCTTTTGCTCTTTTATTTGGTACAACTGTGATATTAATATTTAGTGTGTTAACCATATGAACATGATTTTTCAGTCAAAAATAAAATTGAACATTATTTAATTTATTCTCTAAAAAAAACATTATTTAATTTATAATTTAACATGTCCGCACGTTTGATTCAATCGACATTGTGAATATTGATAAGTTTGACACTTTCATACATGTTCAAACTTAAAACATAGTAGTTATGCATGAATTTTAGATGATGTTTTTCATTTTGTATATACACAAGAAAAATAAATACTCTTTCTTTTTTGGTACATAAAATAAATATTCTTTAACATAATATGAATATGATTTAATTTGTGAATACACAAATGGTGTAATTTTATTTGCGAATACACAAATGGTGTAATTTTTGTGTTTGATGCATCTAATCAAATCACTTCATAAATGATAATAGTTCAGCTTCAAATATAGACAAAAAAATAGCCAAACAAAGTTGTTTATATAATTATTTTAGTAAAGTTGATGCATATTGTTAAAAGTTTGAATCAAATATAGGTGACCTCAAATATAACTACTTTGTTTGAACTTTTTTTTTCATATTCGAAATTAGATGAAGGACCATTTTATACATTACTTTCTAAGATATCTTTAACAAATTTATCTGTTATGATTTGATTGGAGGTAAATGTAAAAAATTTACCTCATGGGCTGTCTATAGAAGAAATTAATCTCATATAAATGTAATGACACCGACGTAGATAAAAAAAATTGAATTTATTAAAAAAATGAATTAATTAAAGTATAATTAATTCTTGACCAAAAAAAAAGAAAAAGTATAATTAATTATTGGATAATCTAACATCCCCGACCCCAACGGAGCGTTTTGAATCTTCCCTTCTCTTCCTTTTTCCACACCAGTGGAAAAAATTACTTTTACACCATCAACAGATTCAACACAATCTCTGAACATAATCACTCTCAAATCAGAGAAACCCTAACCCTAATCCCAATTCATGGACGCAGAAGACGAAACCTCAAACCCAATGATCGACGAAATCTACACCAACGGCGGTGACGACGCCGACAACAACCGTACCAACCGTCGCGCAATCATGAGCGGCGACCAACTCGACATCGAAGCTTACTCCTCTCTCTACTCAGGTCGAACAAAGATCATGCGGTTACTCTTCATCGCGAACAAGAGCAAGAACGCTACGGTGAAGCTCGACGCGCTTCGATTGGCGTATGATGAGATTAAGAAAGGAGAGAATACGCAGTTGTTTAGGGAAGTTGTGATGAAGATTGATGGGAGGTTGGGTGAGGGGTATGAGATGGATTTGGGTTGGTGTGATGGGGTTGAGAGGAAGATGGAGCAGAAGAAAGAGAGGCTTGAGAATGAGCTTAATGCTTATAGGGTAATTTTCTCTTTTCATCTTTTTGGTTTTTTGTTGTTATTGTTTAGGGAATTTTTTTTTTCTGTTTTTTTCAGCAAATTTATGAATTTATAGTTTGATTTTAAGAAGTTTTCATCATGAAATGAATTAGGGTATTGGATTGACTTATTTTAGGTGATCCACTATATTGCCTATGAAAATAGTTTATAACCTATGGGAACATCATTTGTCGTTATTTTATCTTTCGTCGTGTATAATAGGTAATATTTGTGAAGAGTCAAATTCTTTTTTGTGTGTCGATTGAACTTCGTTAGTTTTGTTTTGCCGCTTATAAAGGGAGGGAAGGGGTGAACTTTGTTATTATTGTTTAGGGATTTTTTTCTCTATTTTTTCTAGCAAATTGATGAATTTACATTTTTGATCGTAAGAAGTTTTCAACATGAAATGAATCAGGGTATGTTGGGATTTGGAGCTTATCCACTAGCATAAACACTTTAAATTGTTTCGGAGAGCTTATAGAAATAATTTGTGACATGTGCATAAGTTGTTTTCACTTCTAAGCTTATTTTCATATACGCTATCCAAGATAGCTTATGAGAACAGGTTATAGTTTATATCGGAACAGTTTGATTATATTTTATCTTGCTATAAAAATAGTTTATATATGAACATTTGTATGATTAGTGTTTATGCTATAACGCTTAATTAAGTTGTATCCAAATAGGGCCTTAATCTAAACACAAGCGTTGTTTATGATAGGTAATATTTGTTAACAGTCAAGTTTTCTTTTTGGGTGTTGATTGAACTTTCCCCACAAACCCCAGATTTTAGCTTTTCGTTTGTATAGAGTATCAGTTCATTACGTTCTCCATGCTTTTTGATACTTAATGCCAGTTAGTAGTGGGTTATGTACATAGCTCGAGAGGATAAAGTTGGTGTTGTGTTAAATAGTTGTGTGGCTCGAGAAAGGGTTCCGCAGATAGTTGTGTGTACCATGTTCTGTGAACTTCTGAGGCTAGATGACTGTTGTTAGCAATTGTGTGCTCTCAGGCTGGAAATTTGGCATCATTTTATATTGGTGCTCGGATGAAATGTATGAATTATGCCAGACTATACTGTCACAGCATTACTATTTGATATGGTTGTGAATTCTGAATTAGTGTCCCATTGGAGCTTTACTTTTTCCAACTACCTTAATTAAATTACAGTTGCTGTTTATTTTATACTTGTCTCTCCTTAAAGATTTATTTTATACTTGTTTGACACATGAAAAGTGTTTCTTTCCATAATTGGCATGGTAAAGAAGCTAGACGGATTCCACCCAAATCCAAAAATAGGAATAAAAATATTGAGCTACATGAATAGGTTTTATACTGGGATGGGACTGTCTCGTCTTATATGATACTTCAATATGACCTGCTTTCTCCTTTTCCTTTTCCAACTACCTTAATTAAATTACGATTGTTGTTTATTTTATACTTGTCTCCTTCAAGTTTTCTTTTATTTTTTTCAGACAAACTTAATTAAAGAAAGCATACGAATGGGATACAATGATTTTGGAGACTTTTACTACTCTCATGGTCTACTAGGGGATGCTTTTAAAAGTTATGTTCGTACCCGGGATTATTGCACTACATCAAAGCATATAATTCATATGTGTTTGAGTACAATTCTAGTCAGCATTGAGATGGGTCAATTTTCTCATGTCTCAAGCTATGTTAACAAGGCAGAGCAGGCAACTGATGCCCTTGACCCGATAATAACTTCCAAGCTACGATGCGCCGCAGGATTGGCAAATCTAGAGGCCAAAAAGTATAAGCTTGCTGCTCGAAAGGTTGGTTCCTTCTCTCTCTCTCTCTCTCTCTCTCTCTCTCTCTCTAATTAGATTCTGCTCAAACTACTGGATTATTCAGGGATTACTGCTTGATCTATGAAATATTCTATTTGGAGTTTGAGGATTCAACATTTATTTATCATTGTTTGATGCATGATAACCTATTAACTTCATTTCTTTGGCAACCACGTTTCTGCTATTTAATGCAGTTTCTAGAAGCAGGCCCAGAACTGGGTAGTACCTATAATGAAGTAATTGCAGCTCAAGATGTTGCAACATATGGAGGACTTTGTGCACTTGCAACATTTGATAGGGCAGAGTTAAAGGCAAGTTATCCATTGTATTTTCATGACGATTATTCTTCTTAATGACTACTCAGAGACATTGGTGACATTGTCTTCATGATTTTATTTGTTGGCAGAGTAAAGTTATAGACAATTCCAACTTCCGCAATTTCTTAGAGTTGGTACCTGAAGTAAGGGAATTGATAAATGACTTTTACTCAAGGTAAGTGGTGCAAGTGCTCTTTTTGTTTTCTTTGTTGTTCGCTTATGTCGTCTATTAGAAAAAAAATATATATTTGGGGTAGTTGTATGATGTATAGTACATGTGATTATGGTAATTAGGATAACTGTATATAATACACTAGTTTAGGCATATGGTTCTATCAAATGTCTCTTATTTCTTTTCTTACTTAACATGGTCTATGTAGCATTGCTCACTAAACTCACAATTTTTTTCTTGCTTAACTGAATCAAAGGTAAAATTGAGAGTCTTAGTTTGGTAGAATTGCACTGGGTACTTCTTCATGCATGGTACTAAGCTGCTTGTCTGTAAAAATGTCCGGAATTGAAAAGAATTGGAATGTTCACATCGAGAGTTTAGTCATGAATTCATTAGAAACTGACAGTTAGACTTAATTGATATTTATGGGGTTAGTTATTTTATTTGTTGTCCTTTTGATTTGTGCTCAGTAAGTTAAAACATTTCAAAACTGGAATTTGAGTTTGAATTTTGTTGAATCGGTAATTGGTATTAATGGACTTGTTACAGCTTTTATCTTGCTCAAATTGTTTGTATTATGCACGCATTGTTTGTTTGACTTCTCTGTCTCCGTGTACACGTAAACATTGATCTCGTTTCTTTGTTTTTGCAGCCACTATGCTTCCTGTCTGGAATACCTTGGGAACCTCAAATCAAATCTGTCGCTGGACATACATTTGCATGACCATGTTGAGACACTTTACGATCAAATTCGTCACAAAGCCCTTATCCAGTATACACTCCCATTTGTGTCTGTTGATTTGAATATGATGGCTAATGCATTCAAGACAACTGTTGTTGGAATTGAGAAAGAACTCGAAGCATTGATTACTGATAATCAAATACAGGTCCAGTTTGAGTTACTATGCATTGTTTGTTGTGCTTACAAGTTCAACCAGGCTATTTATGGGAAATTATACAAATCTTATAGTATTGCATGCTTCTAACTTTGTTTGCACACGTCCAAATAACTTCGGCATTCAATTTTAAAATTTTCAATGTCTCTTTTACTAAAAAAGAAGGAAAAAAAGCCTGTCTGGGACTTGAACACCTCCTAATTTATGAAACTGTTGGATCTGTGCAGGCTCGAATTGACTCACACAATAAAATATTGTATGCACGACATGCAGATCAAAGGAATGCCACCTTTCAAAGGGTTCTAGAAACTGGAAGGGAGTTTGATCGTGATGTTCGTTCCATGTTGCTGAGATCAAATCTTATTAAACATGACTTCAATATTAGGGCATCAAGGAAACTTTGATTATGGATTGAAGACAACAGTACTGAGGTAACTGTTTTACATATTCATTGTCAACTACAATAGAGAAAGTTTGAAGAAGATTTACCTACTTTATGGCTGGTTGAATCAAGGCTGCAGCAAATAGTATTATGTACAACATTTAATTTTATGGTTGCTTTTTGTATATACTCTTTCATAGGTTAAATAACCCGTCAGTAGATCTCCATTTCCTTATCTGTTTTATGTATTGTTACTCTGTCAGAAGGGAGCTTTGACATAATTGTTGGAGTTATTGTATCACCATGATAGGTATTATAAAAATGAGATGAGATAAAAAGTGATTAATTTGTACTGTTCTGTGGGTGGAACTTCAGTGACCTCTGTCGAATAAGATATCCTGCTTGAGGTCGAGTGTTTGCTGGTTAGGCCCCCATTTGGGAGGATTTCTTGCCCTCATAAAGGCTATTTGGATAGGATTTTTGCCCAAATCCTCGGGCTCAACATTATGGATTCCACTTCAGTGACATAATGGCGCCAATGTTGTGTGTCATTGACCAATCAGAGTGTGCCACATGACACACCTGTTTTTTTTTTTTTTAGAAAAAAGCTAATTCATGAGAAAACAAAACGAGGAACGCCTGTTCCTCATCTCCCTGCGTGCGTAAATTGTAATCCGCCACCTCCCTTTGTGGTCCTGCGTCATGACATCAATTCTCTATAGGCTTTGACAATACCTCAATCAATCCCAAATCACAAATCAACCCATCATATCCTTACAACTGTTTTCACTATAGCCATTCTCTGCAACTTTATTATAGTAATTTGACCACTTTTGTCGCAATTCGCCAATCCCAAATTGACCTATTGCTCAAGAGATAACAACCCTCAATCAATTTGAAGTCAATTCCAAATCAATTCATCAAATTTGAAAAGAGATTGTGAAGGCAAGAGGATGAATCGATGGTGGTCTATGGCAGAACAGTGATGGAGGGAGGTGACAGGTGGAGGAGGAAAGGAGGAAAGTTGATGATGAGTTGAAAATTGATGTAGGAGGCAGGGAGGAGAGGAACGAGTTCCTGGTTTTGTTTTCTCATAAAGCTTTTTTGATTTTATTTTTTTTAAAAGGTATGCCACATGGCACACTCTGATCGGTCAATGGTACATGCCATTAGAGATATGGGATGAGATTCCCTGCTGTAAAAAAGCACGCTGTTTGCCGCTGTTTTGCATCTCAGCCGTTGATAATAGATCATGCACACTAAATTAACTCAGTTGTCAAATCACTCCAAATCATATTAACCACACGATTCAGATCGGACGGCCATGTGCTGTTACAGCACCCTGCTGTAACTATATTTACAGCAGGGAATCCAATCCCCAAGCAATGAGAAGAACTATCCAGGTATTAGATACAAGACGAATAAAGTGAAATATTTTCATGAAATGACACCTAAATTTAATTGAGCTAGGCTAAAATCTCATGATAGTCTGTCCACGTCGATATGAATAGCTCAAACCTGCAAAAGAGTGATATCAGGTCTTGAGATCAAATCCGAATAAATGAGTAAATATTAACGTAACAACTAACTACTCATTCTGTCTCTAGTGATAAAATGATCAATGTCAGTAGCATATTCCACACAATCATCATGTCTTGATTGAGAATGATTTAATTCATGACGCGTAATTGCGTATCAAATTAGTTGATGTGCTCAGAGGCTACCAAACCATGTTCTAGAAAAACCGTTTTAACATAACATGTAGGAAGCCAAGTGCTAATAGGTTGGGGTTACAAATATTGAAATTTTGTGGGTTGGTTCAGATTCACGTAACTCAACCCATTAATATTCAAATTTAACTCAACCTGTAAATAAAACACACAAATATATGATGGAACAATACCCAACTTTGCATAAAAAATTGGTAATTTTTTCTTGTTCTGGCCTAAAATACTCATTCAGTCGTGACCCACACATGTACCAACTCGTTCGATCCCTCACCCAACCGACCGACCAAACCAAACAGATGAAAATGAGTCTTTTTTGTTTTTTTTTTTTGTTTTTGGAGAGGTTTTTTATTTGTTATTTGTGACCAAAGGTTTTTTATTTGTTATTTATTTATTTATATAATAACGAGTCTTCAATCTTATTATAGTCCCATAAGTCATGAATGGGTCTCTTTGAACCCATATCCAACCAACCTTGCTTGTCATTTCATACTAGTACTTATTATTCGGTAGTAATGACAATCTACAGGAAAAATGTATTTTTTTTTTTTTGCACATGTTGAAATACCATATCACTTCTTTTCCTGATGTTTTACATTTGAAAATTGCTTCTCTATTGATTAAATCTCAACCCACAACCGTACATTGATGACCCTCAACCCACAACTTTACACTAAAGCTTTGTTTGCGAGTTTGGAGGGGAAGGGAGGGGAAGACTTGGGAAAAAAGGAATGAGCATGTGGAAGAAATAGAGGAAAATGAGAGAGGAGGGCTTTAGGGGGTTAACTTTTCTTCATTATACAAAACCCTCCTCATTTGGAGGAACTAAAAAATCGTATTGGATGAGGGTTTTGGGGGGTTTGGAGGGTTAATAAGAATTCTTCAAATTTAATTTAGGTTGTTATATTATTTTTAAAATTAAAAATAAAGTAATCATATGCATTAATTTATCATTCTCTAAAAAACTACTATTTTAAAAAATTTGTAAGATTTCTCTATTTTTCTTCATATTTTGCACCCGTCAAAGCCTTTCATTTCCTTCCCCTCCAAACTCGCAAACAAAGCCTAAGCTAACACATCTTGGACAACACTGGCTAGCGATGGAATCAAATGCATGTCAATACTATTTTAGTGTTAAGATAGAGAAACTCTTACTTGGTAATAGGACCAGCACCTCACATTTAGGCACACACCCATAAAACTAAAAAAAAAAAATGATTAAAGTGATATTGATTAATGTGACTATTTTATTTATCTTTTAATTTTTTTTGATTTATGTGTGTATGCCTAAATTTTGTGTCTACACAAGACTTTCTCATTAAGATAAGGTATTCTAAAATTCTGTTTAATAAAAAGAAGAGAAAGTAAATAAGTTAGTTAACAATGGCTGAACTTATAATTGATGAGTTTACAGTGCATGAACTTAAGCTTTTTTTTTTTTTTTTTGAAATGGCAAAATTTTATTAACCAACAAGCTCGTGCAAGACGCACTAATAAGCTTGGGTGGAGAAAAAAAAAGAAGGGGAAATCGGTTGCCGGATATAACGTGGCTCGATCAAAAACCCCTTTAAAAACCACCCCTAAAAAAGGACTACCAACACGAGAGTAATGACGCAAACATATACCAGTTACAGTCCAAAAGCATACCCCTGCGTCAAGACTACGTGCGCCCAAGAAAACTAAAAACCACCAAAGCCACTAAGCCCCACAACAAAACTGCACCTAAGGGCACTACTGGCCGAAGACCACCAACAACTGAAGGAACCAGACAGCACAACAAGAGGACCTTTGCCATTGCCAACCTGCAGCTCCAACAAGCAGCACTACAAGGAACTAGCATGCACCAATCCTGCTAAAACCGACCCAATAAATTGCCAGAAAACCGAACAGCAGACAGCAGCCCCACAGCAGAATTACTCACGCAACAACACCCTATCGAGGCAAAAAAATAGGATTCCAACACCACTCATAAAATAGACACACCGGAATCTTCATTCTTTCCAACACCCAACGCCAAGATAACACCTTAATTTCCTCCACGATCTCCTCTATCTCATAGTTCAACCCTTTAAAAATCTTGGCATTCCTAACTTTCCACAAAACCCATAAAGTAACTTGCCAAATCAACAATAACCCTCTCAACCTATTTTTATTGCCACCCCTTCCACTCCAACACTCCCAATGGACAAAAAGATTTGGAGTAACCAAGAAGTCCCAATCCAACCAAAGCATCAACCGCAACCACACCGTACTAGCCACATGACAATGTAAAAAAAGATGCTTCGTTGTTTCAACACCATCATTACATAAAACACAAAGCGAAATATTACCCGGATCTAAAACATTCCGCAAGGCAAGATTAGCCTTTGTTGGAACTCGGTTAAGCAACACCTTCCACGCAAACGCCACAACTTTCGACGGAGCCGGACTCTTCCACAACTTCCTAAACACCCGTTCCTCATCCCCATTCCACCTCACCTCCGAATCAACCAACCTCCTCAAATAAACATACGCCGATTTAACTGTAAAGACTCCCGTCTCTTCTAGATTCCACCACCACTCATCCTCTCTAGGGGACCAAGTCATACCTTCCAAATCCTCCATAAGACTCACCAACAACTCCTCCTCCCATACAAAAAGACGTCTCCTCCAACTAAACAACCACTCTCTACCCTCCTCCGACACCACACCCACCTCCCCCACCTTCGCCTCCCTTTGATTAGAAATCATGTAAAGTCTAGGATATTTAAGCCTAAAACACCGGACCCCCCCCTCCACTTAACATTCCAAAAACTAGTATTCATACCATTGCCTACCTTACGTGAAACCACCGCTTCCAACCACCCATTTTCTCCAACAACATCTATCCTCACCAAATCCTTCCACCACAATGATGAGTGCCTCGACCAAGCATAACTATCCCTCTCCAACATCCTTCCCACACAAGGCCCATACTTCTCCTCAAGGACCTCCTTCCACAATGTTCTCTCCCCATCCAACAACCTCCAACGCCACTTGGCTAGTAAACTCACATTCATCACCCGAATGTCCTTCACCCCCAAACCTCCTCTTCCTCTATCTTGACAAACAGTATCCCACTTTACCCAACTAATCTTCTTCCCTCCTCCCACCCATCCCCAAAGGAATTCTCTTTGAATTCTAACCATCTTCCTCCACACATTAACCGGCATCTTTAAAAAAGACAAATAGAAGATAGGAATCGAATTAAGAACCGAATTCAAAAGAACAATTCTCCCACCAAAACTAATATACTTATGTCCCCAAGAGTTCAACTTCCTATTTAAAGTTTCCAACAAAGGTACCCATGTGGACATACTCCTCCCATTTGCTCCAACCGGCAACCCCAAATAATTGAAAGGAATACTCCCCCTACTACAATTCAAAAAAATACAAGCCATCTCCATAAACTCCTCTCCAACATTCACCCCGATCAACGAACTCTTCAAAAAATTAATCTTTAGACCCGATACCATTTCAAAACCACGAAGAATCGATTTCATCGCCCAAAGATTATCCACCGTAGGTTTCCCGATACAAAGAGTATCATCGGCATATTGTAAATGGGAAACCACCAAACCATTATCCCCGATTTTGAAACCCTCAAATAAATTAGCCTCCCTCGCCGTCCTCATCAATCCACTAAATCCCTCCGCTACCAAAAGGAATAAAAAAGGAGCTAACGGATCCCCTTGCTTTAGACCACGATGAATACTAATTTCTTCCGTCGGGCTCCCATTCACAAGGATAGACATCGTTCCACCACAAACACAAGCCTTCATCCAAGCCACCCACTTATCACACATACCCACCCGATACAACATGTACTCTAAAAAACCCCAATCCACCGTGTCATACGCTTTTTCGAAATCCACCTTAAAAATCAAACAATCCTTCTTCGCTCTCTTAGCATAATCCACCAACTCATTCACCACCAACACTCCATCCACCAAGTTTTTCCCTTTAAGGAAAGCCGATTGAGATGGAGAGATGATCGAATTCATAACCCCGGCCAATCTCCTAGCTAACACCTTGGCTAGGAGCTTATAAAGGCTTCCTAACAATGAAATTGGCCTAAAATCTTTTAACTCCAAGGGCGAGGACACCTTCGGAATTAAAGTCACAAAATAAACTAACATACCTTTGGGTAACACCTCATTAGCATGGAATTGATCAAACATAATTCTAACCTCATTCTTAATCAAGTACCAAAACTCTATAACAAAAGCAAAATTGAACCCATCCGGACCGGGACTCTTACTACCATCACTATCTCTAACCACCGCCTCTATCTCGTCCAACGAGAAAGGTGCCACTAGAGCCTCCTTTTCTCCTTCGGTAATTTGAGCAAAACTCACCCCATCCAATCTAGGCCGATCCCATCTCTCATTAGCCACATGATTCGTAAAATAATTCACCACTTTTCTTCGAATATCCGAAGGAGAGACCACCCACCCATCATTATCTTTCAAGGCTTTAATCAAATTTCTACTCGTTCTCACTTTAAGACAATTATGAAAAAAAACCTTGAATTTGCATCTCCCTCCTTTAACCATTTTGATCGAGACCTTTGAACTATAATCGCATCCTTTGCCTTGAGAAGTCTCCAAAGCTCTTCAAATTTTGTTTTACGAAGCAAAACCCCCACCTCATCCAAGGTACCCTCCTCTCCTCTCTCATCAAGACCTTTGATTTCCTCTACTAGCCTTTCCACCCTTTCCTCCATACCACCATACTCGTCCTTATTCCATTCTTTAATTTTACCCTTGAGCACTTTCAATTTCTCCTTCAACACAAAACTCATCCACCCACTCACCTCTTGGTTCCTCCACACCTCCTCACCCACCCCTTTGAAATTACGATTCTGAAGCCAAAAATTATTAAAGCGGAACGGTTTAGGGCCCCAATCCCACTCACCATATTTCATCACCAAAGGACAATGATCCGAGACATCCCTCGGAAGCACCCAAAGAGAAGTGTCCCCCCACATAAGAGACCATTCTTCCGAAATGAGCACCCTATCTATCCGACTCATGGATCTCCCATTCGGATGGTACCAAGTGAAACGTCGGCCTAACACATTCAAATCTTGTAGTTCCATCTCACCAATGAAGTTGTTAAAAAGATACATCTCCAATAATTGGCCGGTTGTTGCCTCTTCATTCACCCCCTCCTCTCATCCCTCCTACACACCACATTAAAGTCACCAAGAATACACCACGCTTCTTCACCCCTACCCACACGCTCCTCCACTAAAGCCTCCCACAATCTTCTCTTTGCCACCAAGTCACATTTCGAATAGACATTTACAACAATACATCTCTTTTTCTCTACACCCCACTCCAAGCTCACCCCCACATAACCTTCCCCTTGAAAAGAAGATAACAAGATAGCATTTGAATTCCTCCAAATGGATAAAATTCCCCCACTATTACCTTCCGACGGCCTAAACGCCCAATCACAATCTTGACTACCCCACAGATAGTAACACAAAGCCGGGGTTATTTCTTCCAACTTAGTTTCTTGAATCGCCAAAAAGTCCACCTTATTTAATCGCACAAGCTCACGGATTTTATTTTTCTTTACCCGCCCACCTAATCCCCTAATATTGAAGGTTGTCACTATCATTGACACCTTCTCACCTCCTCCCTATTACTCTTAATCTTCACTGCAACCTCTTCTAAAGCCACAAATTTATCTAAAATTGGACCCTCCTTCATAGAATGAGAGACCCCGGAACCTTTTTGAATCGAAAGCTCCTTCTTTGCCGCCAACTTTTTTAAGGTCAACCCTTCTTCCCACCCTCTTATCTCCAGCTGATCGCCCTTTGATCCTTGCCGACCACGCGGCAGCATACCAATACCTGAACCACCTCTATGCTCAGGAAAACTACAGTGGCTGCCACCTTCCAAAGATCGCACCTCAAATTCCTCCTCTTCACTTCCTTCCACTCCATCACCATCTTGATAAGAGATAGCTCTCCTATGTTGAACATTAAACTGTTGCTTCTTCTTCCCTCTCTTCCCCATTTTAGAATTTCCAGACACATTCACTTCCTTCCACTCCATCACCATCTTGGTGCATGAACTTAAGCTAACTTATAGTTAATAGCGAATAAACTAGTTGATTGGATTTACAATATTTGATAAAATTAGGGATGGGAGTAATTTATAAATATGAAAAAACATAAAAAAAATACGCATTTAATTAATATTTATTCTTTTCAATTAAGATTGTAGAGTAAAATTGAGATAAAAAGTGATAAGCTATAAACTATAAACAACTTTTTGGTGTACTAAGTTATAATCTATTTGAATTAGCTTATCACAAACCGCTATAAACTCATAAATAAGTTATAAACTCATGAGAAAGTAACCTGATATGCCAAACAAATATTTTTTTTAGCTAAATGAGCTTATAAGACATATGATATAGACTATAAGCTTAAAAACATGTATTGCCAAACATACATTAATAATTTACTATTTAATAATTATTTTGTTTTTAAACAATACTTCATCTTCTTTTTGGTACAACTATGATATTAATATTTAGTGTGTTAACTATATGAACATTATTTTTCAGTAAAAAAATAAAATTGAACATTATTTAATTTATAATATATTACTTGACATGTCTGCATGTCTGGCTCAATCGACAATGTGAATATTCCTAAGTAAGTTTGACACTTTTATTCATGTTCAAACTTAAAAGTTAGAACATAGTAGTTTATGTATGAATTTTAGATGATGTTTTTCATTTTATATATACACAAGAAAAATAATTGCTCTTTCTTTTTTGGTACATAAAATAAATATTCGTTAACATAATAAGGATGGATTCGAACCTAGGACCTTGGTTAAGCTTTGAACATGCAGTAGCGTTAAAATTCATAGAGAGAACTTGTCGCCTATTTGATTCCAACAATGTTCGAAAGATTAGTCTCCGCAGTTACGCGCGGAGAATATATTTACACCAAAATATTATAAATATGATTTAATTTGTAAATACACAATTGGTGTAATTTTATTTTTCTGATGTATTCAATCAAATCACTTCATGAATGATAATACCCTGTCTTAAACATAAAAAAAACCAAACAAAGTTGATCTATATGATTTTTTTTTTTTTAAGGAAAGTTGATGAATATTGTTAAAAATTTGAATCAAACACTACTTTATTTTGTTTGACGTTTTTATAGGGTAATGTTAACCGGTGCCCCCGGGGCACTGGTTAAAGATTCAAATTACATTGGTACTTGTGTTGCCAACTCTTCAAAAGCATAAAAAGTGTTAATTTCATTTTAAAACTTCATTTTTTAGTTTACTTAACCGATGCCCGTTAACATGATCCTTTTTTATATCCGATATTAGATGGAGGACCATTTTATAGATTACTTTCTAAAATATCTTTAAAAATATCTTTAATAATTTACCCTATAAGTTAACTTAAATGATTTGATGTAGATTTGATGTTTCAGTTGATAAAAAATAAAATGAATTTATTAAAAAAATGATTTAATTAAAGTATAATTAAATCCCTCAAATAAAAAATTAAAGTATAATTAAATGTATAATCTTTCTTAAATAAATAAATAAATTAATTGGATAATCTAACATCCCCGACCCCGATGGAGTAGCGTAAATTACAGCTGGTTTGACGGTCTCTTCCTTCAAACAGAATCTTCCCTTCTCTTCCTTTTTCCACACCAGTGGAAAAAATTATTTTACACCGTCAACAGATTCAACACAATTTAATACTCCACTTTACACTTCTTAATTTTTACACAAATTCCTAATTTACTTCTTAATAAACTCAGTGGAGTATTATCTTACTTTGCTTCAGAATCTAATCTCTGTCACCAACAACAAATCCTTTCTACAATTACATGCACACAAAAATCAAAACAACTTTACACTCTCAAAATCTCAGATCCTTCATCTTACACTAACAAAAAAACCAAATCAAATGGGTCACGTGAACCTCCCACCTTCTAAACGCACCCCCACAATCACTAACATCATCAACAACTACAACCCTCGCCACTGGCGTCTTCTAGACTTAATCTCCGCCGCGTTCTTCGGCTTAGTGTTTCTTTTCTTTGTTTTAGTATTCACTTCCTTAGGTGATTCACTCGCCGCCTCAGGAAGGCAGACGCTGCTGATGTCAGGCTCTGATCCACAGCAGCGTCTGCGTCTGGTGGCGGCGATTGAAGTAGGAGTAGGACAGAGAGTTATTGATGCTTGTCCTGCTGATGCTGTGGATCATATGCCGTGTGAGGATCCGAGGTTGAATAGTCAGTTGAGTAGAGAGATGAATTATTATAGAGAGAGACATTGTCCGCCTGTGGAGAATACTGTTCTTTGTCTTGTTCCGCCGCCGAGTGGTTATAAGGTTTCTGTGCAGTGGCCGGAGAGTTTGCATAAGGTATGACCTATGAAGTACTGACACTAATATGATTTCTAAATTTGAAAGTAATTGAATGTAATGATCAACTTTGAATTGGTTTTAATTGTCCGCGCTAGTGAATGGTGGAATCGATCCCTGGATTAGTCGGTCCTTGGACTGGATACCAATTTTGGATTTTTTATTTTGAATGTAATCATATGTGATTCGTGTCGAGTACCGGATACATCTTTGATTTGAAGTGTCAGTGTGCATATGGCAGGGTATGAATGATGAGACTGTTTTTGATGCTCAAGTATTGTAGGAATGTAGGTGAATTACCGAATTCTTTCCTTAGTTTGTCTGATAGAATTTTGGTGCTTTGGGCGTGCTTTTTGCATAGGTAGCTCACTTTTATGTTGTGTAATATCAACACTTTAAATTGCAGTTTTGTTCTGTGTCGAACACATGTTGCTGTTTGACTCTACACCGACACTTTAATAATTTAAGGGTGTGTTTGAATGCGGGTTTGGATGGGATATGAGGGGTTGAAGGGTTAAATCTATACTTGGTATATATCTGAAATTTTAAAAAAAAAAAAAATTGGAAAAATAACATGAAGGGGGATCCTATAACATTTAATCGCACTTAAGTCATTTTTAGAAACACCTTCATAGCTTCCTTAATTTAGAAAGTAAAAATAAACCGTCTCTTTTTCACCAAAATCCTACATCCAAGCATATCTTAAGAAAGTGGAAGTGATTGAATTTAATCACATGTTTTGTGTTGGACACATGTCTGACACCATATTCGTCTTCAATATGTAGTGTGGATGTTACATAGGGTATGGATGGTGAGATTGTTTTGGATGCTCAAGAAGTTCAGGAATGTTGTTGAATTAGTGAATTCTTTTGTTTGCTTGCTTTTCGCATTGGGATTTGGGAGCTAGCTAGTGTGTTTCATGTTTAGCTACTCAATATGGTTTTGGAAGATACAAGCTTTTGGGTTTTAGTTTGGTATGAAACTATCTGTTTGCGAGTTTCTAGTATGTAATTATTAGGTCATGTTTGGTGTCACGTTGAGTTTACTACAATCGCAGTAAGCCACAGTAATTTTGGTAATACTACCCTGATACCAAACATGCACTTTGTCGGGTTTAACTTCATAGTATCTAGTTTTTTCCTTTTTATATTAAATGCAATGTCTTTTATAGGTAATTGGTGATCTGATTGAATGCTTTGTTCAAATTATATGGCTGCCAAGTGTCAGGGTAACCTTGGGCCTAAGGCATTTTGATTAATTGACAAAAACATTTGTCTCCAGAATGGGTAATAATATGTTTCGGGAAAGGCCTTTATGTTGGATGATATGTTTAAATTTGTCATTAAACGAGGCTTGCATCTATTAGAATGTAGTGTGACTGTGAAGTGAGAAAGGGTGACAGAGAGATAGAAGAATAAGGAAAAGTTGGAGAAGAAAAAAGAAACAATAGTTAAGCAAATCAAGGCTTGTTTGGTTTCGGGAAACGTTTCATTTTTTCATTTCTTGTTGTTATTTCCATTTTTTAGTTACAAAAATTTCATTTTGTTTTTTGATTTTAAAGAGGTGTATAGGAAATGTTGAACGAATTTACATTTTTGTATACAAATCATGATAATGAAGAATAAAGGTGAAAACAAAGTTGTATTCTGTTTGGTATTTTGATAGGTTGAATAAAATGAATATTTTAAGCAAATAGGCCCCAAATTACCAATACAGGGCCCTGAATAGCTAGTAGCTTTAATGGATCCTGAGTAATTGAATATCCTCTGTTTACATTCTTTCTTTATATACCTTACTTATTTCTCATTTACATTTGACGAGGCATTTCAACAATATTTCATAAAATAGTTTATAATGTTCATGTTTGTCTTTTGTGATCCACATCAGTCTAAAAGTTCTAATGTATCCTATGTAGATATGGCACAGCAACATGCCGCACAACAAAATTGCTGACAGGAAAGGTCATCAGGGATGGATGAAACTTGAAGGTCCACACTTTATATTCCCTGGAGGCGGCACAATGTTTCCAGATGGAGCAGAGCAGTATATCGAAAAACTTGGTCAATACATTCCAATGAATGGTGGTGTTTTGAGGACTGCTCTTGATATGGGGTGTGGGGTACGAGCTATTTCCTATTTCCTTTAAAGACCTTAGTAGATAGAATTTAGGGTCAAATATGATTTAGTCGCTATAAAATTTACACATTTTATTTTGGGTTAATTATGTTTCTAGTCCCTATAAAATAGCGACCTTGTAAGTTTAGTCCTTACTTAATTTTAATAGCATTTTTAGTCCCTATAAAAAAAAAATTACTTATAATTTTAGTCCCTGCTAAAACAAAGTTTGATTAATTATCCTTAAACTCTTAAATTTTTGAACGATTTTTTTGAGACAATATTAGAACACTATGAAAGGTTCGTTTACTAAAATTTAGAATTTTCAGACATGAAATGAATTAAATATGAATTTTTTAAAACGACAAAAGTTAAAGATAAAAAGTAATAAAATCTGGATGTAGAAATCAAATTTTGCGATAATTTTTTGCGGAGGAACTTTTAGTAATGTTCTAAACATGTCTGCAAAAAATTGTTCAAAAATTTAAGAGTTTAAGCATAAATTAAACAAATTTGAATTGAGTAGGGACTAATACTCAGGGCAAAAAAACAAAATTAGGGACTAAAAGTGCTATTAAAATTAAGTAAGGACTAAACTTACAAGGTCGCTATTTTACAGGGACTAGAAACATAATTAACCCTTTTATTTTTAGTTCCTGTGTCCACATTTTAGTCCCTACAAATTACAAAACTACATGCTTTTAGTTTTAGTTCCTCATTAGGGACTAAAACCACACATTTTTGTTATTTGTAGGGAGTAGGGACTAAAAAGTCGATACAGGGACCTAAAACAAAATTAGAGATAATTATGGAGGCAAAAACATATCTAAATCTAGAATTTATTATTTTTTAATGCGCAACTGAAACATAATTCTCATTTACAGGTTGCTAGTTTTGGAGGATTTCTACTATCACAAAATATTTTAACTATGTCCTTTGCTCCAAGGGATTCACATAAATCACAGATACAATTTGCTCTTGAAAGAGGAATACCAGCCTTTGTTGCCATGCTTGGTACTCGCAGACTTCCATTTCCTGCATTTGGCTTCGACTTAGTCCATTGCTCTCGTTGTTTAATTCCATTTACAGCCTACAGTAAGTTCTGTGTTGCACCTCTCCTTTTACATATCTTGCAAATTTCTTAATGGACATGGCTGACCTAATGCCAAAAATATGCCTTGCAGATGCAACTTATTTCCTTGAAGTGGATAGGTTACTTCGCCCTGGTGGATATCTAGTAGTATCTGGCCCACCTGTTCAGTGGGCTAAACAAGACAAAGAGTGGTCCGATCTCCAGGGTGTAGCAAGAGCTTTGTGTTATGAACTGATTGCCGTAGATGGAAACACTGTCATCTGGAAGAAGTCAACAGGGGATCTGTGTCTCCCCAACCAAAACGAATTTGGTCTTGAGTTATGTGATGAATCAGATGATCCAAATTCCGCTTGGTAATTTCCAGTACGCTATTGCTTGTGCGAGTTCAATTTTCCTCTTACTATATTTGCTTCATGTTATTCCATATCCAACATTTATAAGATATAAACGTTCATGCTTGCTAAAAATTTATGTATCATCCCTTCAAAAAAAAAAAAAAAATCTGTATCATATGCACTTAATAAGAATATCCCTAAGGTGAAACCTATTAGTTATTTGTTTACAACTACAAAAGCCTAATATAGTAACAGAGCCTATCTATTTGAAAAACCGAAATTTTAAGATAGTATCAAAGCCTATCCAAGATCCATTCAGGCTACCAACAAAACTATCTCTGCACCAAGCCCAATAGTTCTAGACATTAAGGGACATATTTGAAAAAAGGTACGGCCTAAAAATGTGTTTATAAGTGGGAAACATCTCTCACCTTACAATCTAGTTTTGTAAGAATGAATTAGACTTGATATAAAAACTTAATACATACTTACTTCTAATGGTGGTTACTTGGGACTTCCAAAATTAATATGATCTATTTTGCAGGTACTTCAAATTGAAGAAATGTGCCAGTAGGACATCTTCTGTGAAAGGAGAATATGCTGTTGGGACGATTCCCAAGTGGCCAGAAAGGCTAACGGCTCCGCCACCTAGGTCAACACTCCTAAAAAACGTTGCTGATGTATATGATGCTGACACTAGGCGTTGGGTAAGGAGGGTTGCACACTATAAGAATTCTCTAAACATAAAGTTGGGGACTCCGGCCGTACGGAATGTCATGGACATGAATGCATTTTTTGGAGGTTTTGCAGCAGCACTGAAATCTGATCCTGTTTGGGTAATGAATGTAGTTCCATCTCGCAAGCCATCCACTCTTGACATGATCTTTGACAGGGGTCTTATCGGAGTCTATCATGATTGGTAGGTTTTAGCTTAGCATTTCAAGTATTTTATTAGTTTTTCTGTATTTACCTTTTGGCTTGCCTTAATCAAATTTGTAGCCATCTTTTTTTTTTTTTTTTTTTTTTATGGTCATTGAAAGCAGTGTTTTGAATCGCAGATCGCGGAAAATAGTGATTAGTTCAAATTCTGCTACGCTACAGTGTTATAAAGCTTGCTGCACCCGATAGTTCACAATATTTTGTACTAAATAGTGTATCACACAATAATAGCGCTGCTTCTAGTGTTATCTTTTCTTTAGACAAATGAACATGGAAGTACTTCACCTTTGACTTGTTTTAGACTTTTGATAGGATTCTGTTTTTAGGTCAAACCTTTCTTACCACTGCACATTTATTACAGTTTGTAACAGGTTGATATTTCAGATCTAAGTTGTTTATTTACTGTTCCCAGGTGTGAACCTTTCTCCACATATCCCCGCTCCTATGACCTGATTCATGTGGCCGGCATTGAATCACTTATAAAGGATACAACCTCCGGGAAAAGCAGGTATTTATGCTAAATAAAATTCTAATTTGATGTTTGGTCCAGGATTTCGTAGGGAGCATTATGATATGATTGTATATACCAATTGGAAATATCAGTGCTTGTTTTGAAATATTTTTGGCACAAACAACTGGGAAGAGATTGAGGAAAATATTGCTCCCTGTCCCTGTACCAACTCATGGCTATTAATTTAACTTGTTAGATCTGTAATGAATGCCTTCACTGAATATATGACTTATTTTAACATGATCACTTTTGTTTCATATAATATATAAATGTATTTTAATGCTTTTAAATGCTGGCATTTTCATATTTTAATATGAAAATTAACTGTATACTTTTTCAACTTGGAGTCCTTTTGGATTGACTTATTTGAACTTATCTACTGATATAAGTACTTTCTTTGAGAGAGATCTTATAGAAATAGCTTATGGCATGTCCATAAGCTGTTTTCAACTCATTTCCATAAGCTCTCCAGAATAACTTATTAAAACAGCTTATAGCTTATATGTTACAATTTAACTTCATTTTATCTTTATTTATAGAAATAACTTATAGTATATAAGTACTTCATACAATAAATTTTTATACTTTTAAATGTTTAATTAAGTTGATTATCAAAACATGACATTAGTTTGAATAGATATTATTTGTAGAGCTTCCATTACTGGAAGAATGATTGATATACATTATTAATCAAGGATTTTTCTAGATTACCAGTTTCTTCCTTCAATCTATATGTTCAATCTCAATTTTCAAAAGCTTCCTTCCTCTATACAAGTTTTTTATGATTACTTTCTTTCACAAAAACAAGAGCTCACCCTATTGCTTATTGACTTGATTGCAGATGTAACCTTGTTGATTTGATGGTCGAAATAGACCGAATGTTGCGGCCAGAGGGCACTGTTATAGTGAGGGATATCCCGGAAGTAATTGACAAAGTAGCCCGTGTTGCTCATGCCGTGAGGTGGAGATCTACTATATATGATAAAGAGCCTGGATCACAAGGCAACGATAAAATCCTAGTTGCGACCAAGACCTTCTGGACTCTCTAATTCTCATCCACTAACATAGTTGTGTAATTGAGGTATAAGACTCTGAGGATGGTGGTTTTGAATTATCTATTATATGCATCAAAGGGATATGGTTTCCCTTCTTGTTCATTGTGTATACAAGGAGAAAGTAAGGTTAGGATATTATGAGAGAAATGGAAAAATATGAAGACTTTGTCAAGTTTTATTTTATATGGAAGGTGCAAGCCTATGTTAGTTATATTTTGTCTTAGATATATATAAGGATAACTTGTAATTCAATGCTTTTATATAAAATTACTTATATTCATTGAAAATGAATAATCATTGTTCTAATGTGGCTATTTAATGGTTGTTCTTTTGGAATCCGGCTTTTCTAAAGTGAGCAACTTATTTTAGAGTGTAAAATGGGCAATATCCACTCTTAATTAACAAATTAAAGGTCGATGTTGTAGGTTCACGTTATTCTTTTCAGAGGATTCTCGATTGTTTCTTTTGATATGAACCGAGTAATTTAGGTTTTTTAAATAAATAATCATTGTTACCATGATTTGAATCAAGACTTTCACAAATTATCACTCACTTCAACTAATGTCTAATAGTACTCCTTAGCTTATTTCTTTTGATGGTCTAAGGAAAAGAAAACTGGCTGGGTGTTTTTGCATGGTGGCTGTTGGCCTTTACTTTTTTAGTATTGTGATGGTGTTTTATCATCATAGTAATATATCGCATTTTTACCAAACTTTTTTCCTGATATATTATCCTAACCATTTAATGGGTTCTAATAGCTGAAGTATTCCATTTGGGACATGAGAGGGGCGAGGGTTCTTGATTTGAAAGGGAGTTACTTCACTATAATGACAGATTTGATGGAGAATCATCAACCTGAATTGATGTTAGCTTTCTTAGATGAGGTGGTTGAGGATCCTCGTATTGAAGTTGGTACTCATGATTGGAATTCTATAATCCACACTTTTTGTAAAGCCAGAAGGCTAGAAGATGCAAGAAGAACTTTCAGAAGGATGACATTCCTACAATTTGAGCTGAATGACCAGACATACTTGTCCCTGATTAACAGATATGTTTCGGCAGAAAAATATTTTGATGTAATGATGTTATGGAATGAGGTTAAGAGAAAGTTAGCGAGGGATGGGCCGAAGGGGATCAAATTTGACCAGAATCAGGTTGATGCATTCCTGTATGTTATGGTCAATGGAGGTTTCTTTGATGTTGTGATGCAAGTTGTAGAGAAATCTATAGAGATGAAAATATCTGTTGATAAATGGAGATACAAGCAAGCGTTCATGGAGACACATAAAAAGCTCAAAGTGGCCAGGTTAAGGAAAAAGAATGTCAGAAAAATGGAAGCACTTAGGGCTTTTAAGAATTGGGCTGGCTTAATTAAATGCATGAACTGTATGCACAGTTGAGTGACCTCTTATCCCATGGATCAAACCACCACTTCAGGATAATACATGAATTCTCTCTCTCGGCGACATTATTGAATCTGCAACTGTTGGTCTTACCGTTCTCGCTAAAGGTGTTATTGTTTTTGATATTGTTACTATAAGACATTAGGGATTCTCTTCTTTAGCCTTCCTTTGAAGGTATCATTATTGTTATTATTGTTTATATCTCTATTTTGATATATCGACCGTTGTTTGAAAAAGGAATTTGTACCAACTAGACTTGTCTACTCTCATAAACACATTTTTTTTTTTTTTTTTGGAATACTCTCATAAAAACTTAATAGGAAACTTATGAAAACAACTGATGACATGGATGGCCATAAAAAAACAAAACAAAAAGGAATCTGTAAAGAAAAAAAACAAAACAAAGAGTAGAAATCATAAAAAAAAAAAAGAGAGGAAAGTTCAAATCCATAAAAAAACGATGAATTTAAAAGAAAAAAAAAAGAAAGACAAATCGATAAAAAAATATATGAATTTAAGAAATTGAACTTTCAAAATGTTCCAAAATAATATAACTCTATTATTATGGTCAACAAATCAGTGTTATTTAATGAATTTAATGACTTATTTGAGTTTGCATTTTGAATTGGGTTTGCTAGATTATTTCCTCTCCAACAAATCGGTTCTAGTTTTCTCTCACTAGGTGTTCTTTTCCACTTCCTTCATTGAGGGGATGTTTTCTATCTAGGTTTTCTCTCCATTTCAATAAAAATAAGTGATTTTCATATAGATATAATGTTTTTTTCTTCGTGATTTCGTCGTGTGAGTGCAACGCTTTGTTGTTCGCCGTCTTGTGCA
Source organism: Medicago sativa (assembly GCF_051527215.1). NCBI lineage: Eukaryota > Viridiplantae > Streptophyta > Magnoliopsida > Fabales > Fabaceae > Medicago > Medicago sativa. The sequence goes on along the minus strand of NC_140756.1, from coordinate 25,899,631 downwards.
GCATTGTTTGATTTTTCGTCTTGTTTGTTTCGGTGTTCATTTGGCTCCTATTGAAAGATCAAATATTCAATCAATGATTTGGATGTCAACCTTGCAGATTCGGAGGCATGGGGAACTCCAATCATTTTAATTTTATCGTATTATTTGTAGGCATTTTGTAGTCATTTTAATTTGAAGAAGGAAAAAAAACAACGACGCACAGACGACAAACAAAACAGTGTCGCACTAAAACGACGAAATCATGAAAGAAAATCTTAATTTGATATGAAAATCACTTGTTTAAATAAAGGGGAAGGAGAAAAAGGAGTGACTTGGGGTCAAAAATTGACCCTAATACTTGTTTAAATAAAAGGGAATGAGAAAAACGATTAATGTTTTGTTCGAATGCTTTTAATTTTAATTATTTTATATGATCGATATGAATTTTTGTTATCTTATTTGATAACGATTATTTTTTGTTATTAACTTTTCCTAAGCAATATTTATATTTTATTTTTCTAATAGTTTTGTGAAATTCAACCCGGAGAAAAGCTTTGGTAATCATATCATATATTTTAAAATTTGAAAATTCAACCAAGAAGGAGGTTCTTGCAATCTGAAATTTTAATCGGAAGGTCAGTAGAACATGTCAATTATTGTTCTAGTTAGAGATTAAAAAAACTAGGGTACTCTTGAGAATTTAATTTTAAACTAAATTTAAAATATAAAAGTTTACGTTTAATTTATAAATTTAAGTGTTACAAATTTCAATTAAAGAAAGGATGAAAACTTAAATAACATATCATATTAATTTAATTTTGATTATTAGATAAATCATATACAATTGATTCTATCTCACTTTCATGTAATAAATATGATCATTGAGTCATGTATATCAATCACCAGGGAACATCATTAACCAACTATATGCATATCGATAAAAAATAATACAACCAACCAACTACATGCATGCCTACTGAATCCATTCTCCCTAATTTATCACGTATGAAGTATGATTCTTGGAGTCTCACATGTTAAGTGATAAAGAATGCTATATATGTTAGAAATATAAAATGATTGTCAAGTCCTTTATTAAATAATTGATATTTTTTTTCTTAATAATCATATTTTTTGTTTGTAATGTTCTAATGTTGGGACAAATTTGAAATTCTTGTCATTACTACAATTTAAACGTAGTCAGAAATTATTACATTGATATCGTATTTTACTTCGGCTATTATTTTGTATTTACCTCGTTTTCTTTCTTTCTTCTTTATGCACACATGGGTAACAATAAAAGAATTTGAGTTAATAATTTTTTAAAAATTATTTAATTTTGTGTTTATTTTAAGGATTGATTTTTTGTTTTTATTTATTATGCGTATACCATACTAACAATATTATAAAAAAAAAAAAAACACTACACAGATCTGTTCCATTAAAACAAAAGACACACATATACGCTTGCAAAAACAAAAACACATACACATTTATACTCTAATTATATAACAATATAATTTTATTTTTGAATTTTCAATAGAGTTATTTATGTTTATAATTTTTTTTTATTTGACATAAATATCTCATCAAACTACAATTATTATTTGACATAATTTCTGATATTTAATTTTTCATTTAATTTTTTTAATTAATTTTTGATATTTTTTGTAGGAATAATTAAGATCTAATTAAATGTTAACATAATTTGACTCAATCAAATTTTTTTTCTTTTCAAAATTTTATTCAATTATGCATTTTTTTCATTATGCATATGTGCTTCTAACACATTCACAAATTTTTAATTAAAAAAATAATTTTTTTATATATAATATAAATATCTTAATAAACTAGACATTCAAATTTTCACTATATTTGTTTCCTCAAACATACAAGAATTGTGTTCTTCTCTGCACTATATGATGGTTACAGCAGGGCCGTTCCTATGAAATTTGTGGTTCGGTTCTCAAAATAAAGAGAGGCCCCTAGGAAAAAAACTCAATTTTTTTAAAGAGAAAAAAATGTTTATAACGTTTGTTTTGTTTTATTTTTTACGAAAATAATTATAATTTTATTGTTAGAGCTTTTTTGTTATTTTATACTATAAGTATGGGCCAAAAATATAACATGAATAAATGAAAAGTACAAAAAAAAAAAGTTCTAATGTGTTTGTTAATAATACAGTCCCAAAAGAAAAAGAACAAAAAACATAATTAAATGAAGAAAAAAAATAATGAATCCTGGGTGGGAGTTGAACAAAAAAAATAATGAATCCTGGGTGGGAGTTGAACTCAAGTAGTTCTTGAGGAGAGTATCAACATGGATTGCTATACAGCTGGGCCGTATCTGCATGACTAGAAGTTTTTCTGCGTTAATAGTATATATTTACTTCACATGCGTTATTAAAATAAATAAATTTTTGGTCCCCCAAATTTTGGAGTAGAGCCTTTTGCACCTCCCAGGGTCCGGCCCTGTTAATCGGTATAGGAGCTCTTGAAAACCCTATGCACTATTGGTTGATGTTGGACACGGGATCCTCTCTCACCTAGTTACAGTGCCAAGATTGTCACCCATGCTTCCGCCAAAAGGATGAGGCATTTTCATATAAAGATTCAAGAATATTTGATCATGCTGGTGACTCGATTTCAGGAATATTTGGGTTGGACAGAGAGTGTATAGTTTGGCGTAAGAAAGATAAATAATGTAATTTAAGTATCTCTTAGAAAATGTTTGTATAATTTGCTCAAAAATATAAAAATGTCTTTTTCCGTATTGAATCTATGTTTAAGACGTCATTTTTATTTGTGGGTCATTGACAACCTATTGAATGAAAGAATGGCATAAACGAATCATTTCTATTTTCTGAGCAGTAATAGTTCTTCAAATGCAAATTTTTTTTAGATCATTCTACAAATTACACTATCTCTTTAATTGGGAATCGGGGATAATCAATGAATTGTTAGAGGGGATGGACGAGGCAAATGCTTGGCGGTGGAGTCCGGATGTGGGTGGATCTTTCTCGGTTAGATCATCCTACAAGGTGTTAAAGGAGGTATTGTTTCTTGATGGTGAATTGAGTAGTTGGAGGAGGGAGTTTTTGGATATTTTGATGGTGAGTTGAGTAGTTGGATGGTTCTTTATTTTATTTTTGACAATATATGCAATGATTTTTATTAAAAAATTATTCTTTTCTCAAATTTGTTTCTTAATACGAGTCATGCTGTATCATATTTAGGACCATTTAGGTTTTTTATTTTGAGTGGGGGGTAGACCATTTAAGTTATGTACGTTTTAGTCTTTTTACTTAATATTATACTTTTTTATGAATTTAATTTGTACATACACTGTCAATGTAATGTTTTAAAAAAATAATATACTATCAATGTAAACATTTTTTACATTGTCAATCAATTATAATCATTAAAAATGATATGACGACTTTAAACTAATGATTACTTTTGCTTCATATAATACATAAATGTATTGTGTAATGCTTTTAAATGTTTACATTATTAAATATTAATGGTATATGTTATGAATCATAGAATCCCAGGGATAAATGTCATAGTGATCGGCAGGGAATAGTGTATAAGAGTATTCATGTGGGAGATATCCATAAAGACTCATAGTAGAATGAACTAGATTTGATAAAAGATGAATGCAAGAGAGTACAATAGTTGAGAGTTATTTATAGGCGTGAGCAGGGCCGTCCCTAAGAATTCGGAGGCTTGGCTCTGGGAATGAAAATAGGCCAGTGATAAAATCAAAACGTATTTTTTTTTTTAAAAGAGCAATGTTCTATTTATATTTTTTAAAAGATAAATACAAGGTTCCGTATATATGCGTTACACCCAAAGGTGAAAATGACTACCGTATACATGAGAAACCCCCACCTAACACCAAAAGCAAGAGGACCTAATTCTAATAGACCTAAAAGGCTAAAACAAGAGGACAGAGAATGACTGAGGGTATTAAAAAAAATTTGGAGGGCAGTAGTATTAGTGGGTATTAAAAAAAATTGAGGCCCATGGCTGGGGGAGGCCCAGCTCTGTTGAGCTGTTTGCACCCCCAGGCCGGGCCTGGGCGTGAGTTAGTCTAACTAACTCCTAACAACCTAACCAACCAACTAACCATAGTTAAGTTATCAATTAACTATGGTTTATTTACTATACTCTAATAGTATATTTTTTCAACTTCAAGTCTTTTTGGATTGACTTATTTGAACTTATCTACTGATATAAGCATTTGTTAGTCTTTTTGAGAGAGATCTTATAAAAATAGCTTATGAGTTATGACATGTCCATAACCTCTTTTCAGCTTATATGAACACAATTTGACTTCATTTTATCTTTATTTACATAAATAACTTAAATATAAGACCTTTATATGATAAATTCTTATACTATAAGTGTTCAATTAAGTTGATTATCAAAACATGACATTAGTTTGAATAGATAAACTTTGTGTAGAGCTTCCATCATTGGGAGAATGATTGATGAAAATACATTATGAATCAAGGATTTTCCTAGATTTGCGAGTTTCTTCCTTCAATCTTTATGTTCAATCTCAATTTTCAAAAGCTTCCTTGCTCTATACAAGTGTTTTATGATTACTTTCTTTCACAAAAACAAGGGCTCACCCTATTGCTTATTGACTTCATTGCAGACGTAACCTTGTTGATTTGATGGTCGAAATAGACCGAATGTTGCGGCCAGAGGCCAGACGTAACCTTGTTTATATGATTTGTTGATTAATATATATATTGTTGTACATGTTGCGGCCAGAGGGTGTATCTCCTAATTATTGACTTTTACATAGGAGACAACTCATGCCAACATATATATTAGACCCTTACACGTCTCTCTCCTTTGAAAATTGTATGTTCTCAAGTTAAACCACTCACATGGTCAACTCGTTAACCATGGCAATTTCTATCACACGTTCTCATGCACCTTGACTAAATTGTTGCTTGCTCTCATCACTAAGTGCCTACCTAATGTCTTGATCTTCATGGCTACAAAACTATTGAAATCCATTGTTTCTATACTTTGGTTACCAATCCTATTCTATTTTAATAAAGGCTTAATAGCAGTTTTCGCCCCCTAACTTTTACGAAGTTGCGATTTTAGCCCCCTAAAAAAACAAACTACAAAACCGCCCTCTAAGTTTTGCAACTGTAACAGTTTTGGGCAAAAAAAAAAAAAAAGATAACATGTGGCACCTCACTTAGGGTGCCACATCATTGTATATAGAGTCAAAATTGGTCTTGGGGGCCAAAACTGCTACAGATGCAAAACTTAGGGGGCGGTTTTGTAGTTTTTTTTCTTCTTAGGGTCAAAATCACAACTTTGGGAAATTTAAAGGGCTAAAACTGCTATTAAGCGTTTAATAAACGAGTAACTTGCTACTCTATACAAAACCATCCATGTCTATCATTTCTTATGATTTGGCCCAGCTATACTCTTCGTGTAAGCTTTAAAGGTATAATATTTTAAATAGTTCTTTCTTTATCGACCTCATTTCCTTATATTCTAATTCTCTGATTATTCTTTCATCGAAGCTTCAAATATAAATCCTCTTGCAACCTTCAGTGTGAGCCTTTAGAGTTTCTTGCTAGAGTTTGGCTTAAAAACAAAAGGTTTAAGGTAAGGGCTCTAGTTTTGACCATGATTTAAATGAAAATAATAGGTTATGATATTAAATTTGACACACTTCTTGATTCAATGGATGAGCGGAGAGACTAAGTGTTATTAATAAATATAAAAATTATTGTTGTTTGGTAAACTTTGCTATTGTTTTTTAAGAATATGTGAATTTTGGTAATTATATGTATGATTGATGATTTGTTGATTAATATATATGATTGTTGGTGTGTGAAATTGATAATTTATTAATTTAAAGTGACTCTTTGTTGATTTTCTCCTTAGAGGTTTTGAGAAATTTCATTAATTTGAGGTGTTGGTGATTCTGTGGAATTGATAAGTTATGTGGCTTGAGAATATAAAACTATAAAGAGTTGGAGGAAAAATACATTGCATTCATAGCATTGCATATAAATGTGTCATAAGTGCCAAATGGGGCGATTCACATTCATGTGCCAAATAGGGCGATTCATATTAAGTGTCATTTTGCCAAATGGGGCGATTAAAATCATTTTGCCAAATTGGGCGATTAAAAATTATTTTGCCAAATGGGACGATTAAAATCATTTTGCCAAATGGGGCGATTAAAATTTATTTTGCCAAATGGGGCGATTAATATTGTTATGCCAATTTGGGCGATATCCGGATCATGGTTTAGTTGCATTTCATGCATCTGCATTAACATTGAGTCTTGTGTTTGTTCCTATAGTATATTTTAAAGTGATGAATATTTTAAACTAAAATGAAATGTCTTATTACGATTCCTAGATGATGGTTGTATATTCTTATTTGATGTTTTAATCTATTATTGATTTTATTCCATGGGTGTTGAAGGCTAACCCTTACCACCAACATTTTATGTACCAAAGGAGATATGATATATGCTTGATGTTTTGCTTGAAGTGTGTACACGGGGAAACAAATTTGGGTTTTTTCTAAATTGTAGTTTAAAATAGTTTTGAATTTTATTAGTTTCGTAGTTAACTCGGCTTGAAATGTCAAGTATGTAATTAAATTAGTTTAACTCTTTTTGTTAAGTTCTAGTGAAGAATTTATTATGCTTAAACATTGTAAAAAATAAAAGATAGTCTTATTTTTCTAAAAGAAAGAAATAGACGTAATGTCTTGGATTGAAAATCCGGGATGTTACATAAATAGTTTTTAGAATTTAGTTCAATGATATGCTCTCATATCAATTGTATTTATTTCATACTAATGAAAAATTCGATAGACATTTATTTTACTTTTAAATTTATTGATTCATTGTACAAGTTATGATCTAAGATTGGTCACTCCTTTATTATTTTACATGGTATCAGTTGTTCCTTGCCCTCTTTGATATTAGTTGTCGTTTCCAATTGTTCATCATGTATTTACCACCACCAGTTTTCCTTACAGTTGATCGCTCAACAACAACAACCTTGAACATAGACTCTTGTGTCGGTCATCAATATGATAATCCTGTAGCTGTTCTTGTTACTCCTTTGCAAACAGGAGATAAGTATATTTAATGGAGTTGTGCAATGCCAATGACACTTCGTTCCAAAAACAAACATGACTTTGTTGATGGATCACTTACCACTTCAAAGAAGAGATAATAAATATTTACCAGCGTCATATGGTATCGGGCACATAATTTTTCTCCTACTGTTGCAATATTAATAAGGAAAAAATAACATTTCTTTTCAGTATTTTGCATCATACATAATATATATTCTTTTTTCTGTTGCTAATACATATTATATCCCAGACACTTGATATTTGGCCAATTCCTGCATTGCTAAACAAAATATCAAAAAATAACTTATGGGCCTACTTTTACTACATATATTCTCTATGCTACATTGATGAGGTTAAGGGATCCTCATTTTCATCTCTGATTGTAGCCTTTATTTGAGTCCCCCTCCAATTATATAATCTTCCACATTAAGTTCGACTTGGCCATATTCTCCGTCATCATTGACATTGTCATCCATATCCGCGTCTTCCTCATCATCCACATTATAGTGGCTCTGTTCTATTAAGTTATTAGGTTTCCCACTAATTCGACCTTTATATCTATCATTATTATTATTATTATCATCCACCACAAAATCATACTTATCTCTTGTTGCCCGACCAAAATCCTCTTCATATATTCTGATCTCTCCGAATTTCTAGTATTTAGAGCATTGGCTTCTGTTTCACCATCAATCTCTTCTCTCATAGTGATCGTTGTTGGCTCCGTGATATCTTTTGGGATATCCCTTTCACTAATGATCTCATCCATCTTGACTGCTGGTTTCTTCCTGCTTCTGATACTTCTCCGACCATGAGTGTGTCCTTGTCCGTCTGGTGTGCCTTTCCATCCAAGTAATCTTCCTTCATTCCTGCTGTTAGATTTAGTGCTCCTCTTTTATGGTGAATAAATCTACAACAGGGCCGGCCCTAGGCATAGGCCGGGAGTGCGACGGCCTAGGGCCCATGCCCGTAGGGGGCCCTAAAATATTTTTATAATGGGGGTGTATATTGCAAAACTAAGTAAAATGGTGGGGTGCAAATAGAAATTCATATCAGTAGGCCCAAGTCATAATCCTTTTCTCAGCCCAGCATGTAAAAAAAGGGAAAAAACGTGGAAAGGCCCAAATAAAGAGAAAAAAATGAAATTGCTCTTTAGGCCCCCCAATATATAAAAACAAAAACTCTTTTTATGCAATTAGAAAGACGGATGAAAATAGAAACCTAAAACAAACCAAAAACTTCCAAAATCAGTCATTCTTTCTTTAGGTGAATTGTTTTTATGTTTTTTTCTTTCTTTCTAATTTCAATTCTCTTTGATAATGGAAAATGCTACATCTCGCGAAGCCAGGCTTCACGAAAGCTTCCCGAGCGTGTTGCGCTTCTTAAGTAACAAGATGGCAAAAGAAAAAAAAAACTAGATCATCCATTTTTTTTCTTCCACTTCCAGCACTCAAGTGAAAAACGACTGGGGAGAAAGATTGGCTTCCAGGCCCAACTCTCTCATCGCAACAATCTGATCCATCACCAATCTCTCATCGCGCCGGCCGAGTCGCAACGCGCCGGCCAAATCTTCTAGATTGACTCTGTTGGCCAATACAAAACTATGTTGAGAATGACTAAACATAGAAACTACTCATGGCTTATAGGCATAAATTATGAATGAAACCAAGAAGACAAGGATGACACATGTTTTCCTTCCTACTCAGTTGTAGCTTCAAAGGTCAAATTCAAAACTTGTAACATAAATATGTTATTCAATTTTGACTGAGTTTTTTATCTTGAATAAGTACTAAGCTCTCTTTATTGTCCAAGATAGAGTAGGTAAATTTGTTGGAAAATAAAAATAGAGTAGGTGAAGAAAAGGTTTTGGCATGTGGAATCATGGAGAGAAGATTTGGAATAGTCTTTGTTGCAGAGGATTAGGAGGAACAAAATAATAGTGAAGAGGTGCAAGCAGTTATCACACAAAAACAGTGCAAAGCGGTTTAACATTTTAACACAAGCTGTATGGTCATTCGTGAGGATTCACGAGGAATTATCTCGCGACATATAGCATTGCTCTTGTTTCAATTGTCTAATTGCTTCAGCTTCAGATGTTGAATTCTAAATTTCTAATTGAATGATTTATGCTTTTTCCAATTAAATTCTTGATTTTTGCATATAACATGATTTATGATTCAACTTCAAGTAGTGTACATAGATATTCTTCAAGATTCCGTGAATATCAAATTATCAATTCAATTCAATTTTTTTATTTTTGTTTTTCCAATTCAAGTACATGTGAATATCATTATATCAATCCAATTTGATTTTTTGATTTTTTTTTCAATTCAATTTTTGATTTTTGTTTGATTAAGTGTTGATATATTTTTTTTGTTACGCTTTTATTTTTCAGGTGTTAAAACTTCGGTCTACTTTTAAGGTGCTATTGTTCTCTACTTCACTATTTTTATGGTTTTTTGTTTGTTTGTTTATATATATCTATTGAGTATTTGATTTATTTTGAGATGTTGCCTAAAAAACATTTATCTGGTAGTGAAAAGTGAAAAAGAAAAAAAAAACGAAATGAAGAGCTAATAAAATCTTGGTGATGAGTGTGAACAAGAAATTCTTCATTTTGATATTTATGATACAAGAAATTGGGAGAATATTGATAACGCCTCAAAGGATATTCTAGTTGAAAAGGGGCATATTAGAGAAATGAATCTTAATTTTCCCAATGACAAATATTTTAGGCATTTCTCATATGCGAATTATTCAAGAAAATTAAGTAATGGTGAGATTAGTGATCGAAAATAGTTTATTGTAAACATGTTGACAAAGTATATTGTTTTTGTTGTAAATTGTTTAAATCTTATATAATGTGAATTGTTCATTTATCAGAAGATTTTTTTTTTATTATATAATACAACGGGCCCTTTTTTCATACTATGCCTAAGGCCCGTAAAACCCTAGGAACGGCCCTGATCTACAAGCTAATTTTTAAAATGTTTAGACTGACACAGTTACTACTAACTAGGCATATGCCCAATCAACTACTAAGCGAGTGAAGAAAATATTTTTCCATGAGAGGATTAAATATGTTGAGGCCAATATTCTTTCATGCACTACGTACCAAAGACTAATTCAGTATAGCAGCCATCTTCATCAAATTATTGTAGGGTCTTACAATAGCATACCAATGTAATGCATTGGATGCATATGACATGTATGATTTGGAATGAGGTGTGTTATCGTTCTATATTCCTTCTTTATTTTCTTAATATGATTTAGATGGAGTAGTTAGCTCTGATATCTTTTCCGCAAAGTTTGTGTGTGTGAAATATCAAACAGATTGTAAGAGACAATTTCATCGATTACAATTTTCTCAACCATAATATGATCTCAGATTTCTCTTTATCTAAAGGGAAGATCAGAATTGAGCTTTAGCAGTAATGCAATATTGTTACAACTATAACAAAGGCCAAAAGAAGAGTATTTAAACTTGTGATAGTTAACAAGAAGCTAGACATTCCAAAGCATGACCATGCTCTATTAAGATATGCTAGATTATAACCTGCAAAATGTCTTCCGTTGACGAGGAAGCTTCCACCTTTGAACTCCAAGACTTTCTGATACTTGTCTGTCCAAAAAGTTTGCAGAGCTTCTTCGGGAAGGGTTACCTACAATCCATAGTTAAACACTATCAGTGAATATTGACTTCATGATGACGATTCTATCTTTTCCACTACTTGCAATAGGCACCAAATTGCAAGTATTCTTTTATTACCACCAAGTCCAATGTAAATATTTTATTAACTTTGACGATGAGAGCTCGAACAAAGACTCAGAGGGAGAGGGAAACCAGGTATAGAGGAAGTGGGAGACAACAGCTGTAGATGAACTACCACTAATCTGTAATTTATGCCATTGATTTATTTTTAAAATAGAACAATGACAGTCATGTTAAATTGTCACATAAGAGGATCCTGCCCCCAAGACCTTCTGGACTCTCTAATTCTCATCCACTATCATAGGTGTGTAATTGAGATAAAATTTACTTTGTGGATGGTGGTTTTGAAGTTATCTATTATATGCATCAAAGGGATATGGTTTCCCTACTTGTTCATTGTGTATACAAGGAGAAAGTAAGGTTAGGATATTATGAGAGAAATGGAAAAATATGAAGACTTTGTCAAGTTTTATTTTATATGGAAGGCACAAGCATATGTTAGTTATATATTTTGTCTTAGATATATATAAGGATAACTTGTAATTCAATGCTTTTATATGAAATTACTTATATTCATTGAAAAAGAATAATCACTGTTCTAATGTGGCTATTTAATGGTTGTTTTTTTGGGATCCAACTTCTCTAAAGTACTGTGTAACTCATTTTAGAGTGTAAAGTGGACAATATCCACCGTTAATTAACAAATTAAAGGTCAATATTGTAGTTTCACTTTATTCACTTTAGAGGATCTTTGCCTGTTCTTTGTTGTTATCACGTGCCATCTCAAATTCACCTCTAAAGTTAAATTCAATAATCACTTTTTAACACCACTTTTAGCTTTTGATGAATTTTCCATCACTTCCAAATAGGTTAGCATCAAAAGAGTCAAACTAGCACAGAAACAGGTGGAAATACGCTTCCAGCAGGCACTTCGTACCTGCACTGAGCTCCCTGCGCTGCGCCCACATTGAAGCGCCTTGCTCACTGCTGCTGTTCCAAAAATTCAAATTTCACTGCCCACATTGGTCTCTGGTCTCAAGACCTGGCACACCCCAGAGTTTCAAATTAAGCCCTAAAAAAACATGAATACTTAGTAATAATCCCCCAAAAAAAAAAAAAAATCCCTTAAAAAAGCATCATAAGGAATTAATCTTTGGTAACATTGATACTTTTTTGTTTTTGTTTTGAAGAAAGTAACATAAATACTTATACTTTACAAAGACCAACAACAAGAATAAAAAGGAGGCAACCTCAAGAAATTAATTTTTAGTGACATAAATAATCCCCCTTAAAAAAAATTGAAGATGAGAATGTTAATACAAGTTCCCCCCTAAAGAAGCAACCTCAAGCTCTATATATGTGAACCCTGATTGTGGTCAAAAGATGAAATAATCAGAAAGTTATGTGATCAGTCTTGCAAGTTTCCCATAACAAAAACATCAATTAATTATTTATGTGGAAGAAGCAAGCTAATTGAAGCATCCCTTTTTTTTATTTTATAAATATAAATATATGCTTAGGACCCTATAGACTATTTATCCATACGTTAATGTGTTAGAAGTCAAAGCATGAAAATGTTTTTTCAGAAACTTACCAAATATAAAATGTTTTTTTTTTATATAAATATAAATCTGTCGCCGACACATGCATAGCATCTCGGACATGTGTAATTCTTTCCTAGCCTCTTCTGTAGCATGTCTAACCTTTAGCTCTGTTTGGATTGATGGAACAGAACGGAGCGGAGCGGAATGAAACACAATGGAATGGAGTGGAGCGGAATGGAATGGAACAAAGATTCCATTCCATTGTTTGGATATTTTATAAAACGTTTCCACTCTATTGTTTGGAAACTGAATGGAACAGAAAGAGTTAAAACTTTTTAATTCTACTTTTACCCTTTTTTTTGAAAACACTATTATCATGTCAAATATATTATCACTAAAGTCTAATTTACTTAGAAAAATTCCAACCAATACACAAAAATTAGTGCAAGAAAATTGGATAGATCCTTTTTAATATTGAAAAAACACACCAAAAAAAAAGAAAACGCAAGAAATAAGAGCAAGCTAAAGATGGCAACATAAATATCACAAAGTTTCAAGAAAAAAAAGTTAAGCTTGGCAAAACATAAAAAGTAAGCTTGATAAAATATAAAACACGCCAACAAGAAATTAACAAGGCGCATACAAGAGGAATTGATGGAAGATGTGAACAGTGTGATGAAAACATTTGGAAACCCTGAGTAAAAGAATAACGACGAGAAAAAAAAAAGAATTGGAGAGGAAGAGGTAACAATATATATTTAAGGGTAAAAGAGTAATATTTTTATCATAAAATTTCATTCCATGGATTCCATTGTATATCATTCCATTCCATTTACTTTATGCAAATCCAAACAATGGAACATAATTATTTATCATTCCATTCCATCTCACTCCATCACATTCCATCAATCCAAACTTATTTGTTTCGCTTGAGCTACTCGTGCACAAAGTTGCCTCCACAAATGGAAACAAGAGAAAGGAGAAAGAAAAAAGTGTGTCAAACTTTTAGTGATAAGAGTGTATCTTTTATGTAGACATAAAATTAAATTGTAACAAAAAATATATAAATTAAATTAATATTGTAGTACCTTGAGAAGTTGGTCTTGTTCTTCCCAGAAAGATTTTTTTTTTCCTTTCCATAGTGCAGATGATATCATCTTCGTCGATTTCCTCATCATTACAAAACAATAGAAAAACATATCCTAGAGAATAAGAGGAGGTTGAAGACCATCTGCCTTGAAACATTTGATGTTTGACCCTTGAATAAAAGAGTGTGCAAGGGTCTCTATTTATAATACATCATTACTTATATGTGACGAGAAGAAAACTGAGTTTTTTCCCACCAAAACAGCTTGAAAAACAAGCAATCTACACTCCCTACCTAGTGCAGGGGCACATGAGGCAGTAGCCCGGGTGCGAATTCTGCAGTTTTCATCTATTTTTCGAGCGTTCTTCCGTCTTGTAATGCCTTGAAACTTGAAATGAATTTTCTTCACTTTTTATTGTATTCAAACACCTTTTAAGAATCATTGATCTTCAATCTTCGATACTTCACTCGATGTCTTGTTTTTTCTGATTTACATGATTTCTCACTAAAAAGACTCAAAACAGCTATTGAGTTGCATGAAAACAATACAAAAAGTTACTCAAATAACTAAAAAGAAAATAACTAAAAACATTGCAAAAAATATCATATGATATTCCATCATCATTGCGCAACGTGTTTACGATTTTCCCTCTTTGTGACTGTTGAGCAGAGAAAACTTAACCATCAACCCAGATTCACTTGATTAACACACTCTAATTGATGATTGAGATGTTTTTGAACTTGGTCCAGCTGGTCTGCCAACTGATATATTTCGATAATGGATCAAGTTCATAAGAACCTCTTCAGAATAAAATCTACAACATAATGATGAAAGACAAGGTGTTTCTAGAGGATTCTTTTGAGATAGATCATGTTGTCTTGCCAACTGACATAGGTATATTGCCAAGTTAGCACGATCTAACTCATAGCAACCTCTTGGTGTTCATATCTTTTGAAAGATTTTTCAAAGTTTTTTGTTATGTTTTACAGCAACTGAACCAAACACACTTATTTATAGAAATTTATGTGAATCGTGGACCACATAAAATGTCGGTGCAATGTGGACCACTCAAAAAACATGTGTTGAACTCCTACATATTATATAATCTGAAACTGCATTGCACCATATATATCTTGGTATATTTGACAGCATGATGATGATCTATATTTTCTATATATCTATGTGTTAAAATGAATATCTTTAGCGTAAAGTTCAAAAGAGAGATATTTGACAACATGATGAATATCTTTATAGAGTACATCGATAATACAAATTTCCTAAAAACAAAAAGGATGAATTTGCGAACAAACCCACAACATCCATGTTAATAGAATAAATCGGCATAGTACACAAGCCTACAAATATGACTATATTAAAGTCTCCATAATAGTCATGCCTCTAGATCTGCAACGTTGATGATGCCAAAGTCATTGGTTGAATTTGCATTGGATCGAAGCTGATCTGACAATTTGAAGAAGAAAAAAAACAACGTCGCACAAAGACGACAAACAAAACAGTGTCGCACTAAAACGACAAAAACACGAAAGAAAATCCTAATTCGATGTGAAAATCACTTATTTAGATAAAAGGGAACGAGAAAAATGATTTAGAGGGGTGACTTGGGGTCAAAAATTGACCCTAATACTTGTTTAAATAAAAGGGAAGTGGAAAAACGATTAAAGTTTTGTTTGAATGCTTTCAATTTTAATTATTTTATACAATCGATATGAATTTTTGTTATTTTGTTTATAACTTTTATTTTTTGTTATTTACTTTTCCTAAGCAAATATTATATTTGATTTTTCTAATAGTTTTGTGAAATTCAACCCGGAGAAAAAAGCTTTGGTAATCATATATTTTAAAATTTGAAAATTCAACAAAGAAAAAGGTTCTTGCAATCTGAAATTTTAATGGGAAGGTGAGTAGAACATGTCAATTATTGTTCTAGTTAGAGAAAAAAAATTAGGGTACTCTTGAGAATTTAATTTTAAACTTAATTTATAATATAAAAGTTTACTTTTAATTTATAAATTTAAATATTACAAATTTCAATTAAAGAAAGGATGAAAACTCAAATAACATATCATATTAATTTAATTTTGATTATTAGATAAATCATATAGAATTGATTCTATCTCACTTTCATGTATTAAATATGATTCTTTGAGTCATGTTATCAATCAGCAAGGAACATCAATAACCAACTATATGCATATCGAAAAAAAGTAATACAACCAATCAACTACATGCATGCCTACCGAATTCATTCTCTTTGAGTCATGTTAAACAATTTTTTTAGGGTGGGTGTGAGGTCTCTAAAAAAATTGCTTGGATTAAATGGTATTCTGTGTGTTTACCTGTGATTAGTGGTGGTTTGAGGGTTCGGAGGTTAGGAGAATTTAATTTGTCGTTATTAGGGAAGTGGTGTTGGAGGATGTTGGTAGATAAGGATGGGTTGTGGTATCGTGTCCTAAAGGCTAGGTATGGGGAGGTAGGTGGTCGGTTAAAGGAAAGATGTCGAAATTCTTCTAGGTGGTGGAGGTCGATTTGTAGTGTGAGGGAGGGTAGTGGGTTGGTTGTAGGTCGCTGGTTTGATGATAATATTAGGAGAGTGGTAGGAAATGGTCGTAACACTTTCTTTTGGACAAATAATTGGCTGGGTGGAGGTCCATTAAAACTTCAGTTCAGTCGCCTTTATGACTTATCTGTGCATAAGGAGTGTTCAGTGGAGGATATGGCGAGAGCAGGGTGGGAGGATGGAGGTTTTGGGTGGGTTTGGAGGCGCCGTTTGTTAGCCTGGGAGGAGGAGAGTGTGAGGGAGTGTGTAGGGTTGTTAAATAACATTGTTTTGCAGGACAATATTCAGGACCAATGGAAGTGGATGCTTGATCCGATTCACGGATATACGGTTAAGGGGACTTATCGCCTTTTAACCACTTCAGATGATTTGGTAGCTGATGTCGCAGGTCTTGGTATGTGGCATAAATTGGTTCCTTCAAAGGTTTCTTTGTTTGCTTGGCGTCTTCTTTAAGATAGAATACCGACAAAATAAAATTTGGTGCGTCGACATGTTATTCAACCAACTGACAACTTGTGTGTAGGTGGTTGCGGTTCTCCTGAAACGACGGATCATCTATTCATTATGTGCGATCTTTTCGGGAGAATTTGGTATCTTATTTGTTTGTGGCTTGGTGTTATTTGTGTTTTTCCAGGTTCGGTTAAAGATCATTTTTCTCAGTTTATACATTTGGCGGGTATGCCGCGACTTTCCCATTCTTTCTTGAAGATTATTTGGCTTGCTTGTGTTTGGGCAATCTGGAAGGAGAGAAATAACTGTGTTTTCAAAACTGCGGTTATTGATCAAATTAGTATTGTTGAAAAAGTGAAGCTGAATTCTTTTTTATGGCTTTCGTCAAATGTAGTTCCTCTTTCGTTTGGTTTTTCACGATTGGTGGAGATGCCCACTACCTTGTATATCATGTAATTGTTTAGTTTTTTTCTTTTGGTGCAGGCATCATTGGTAGGTGCTTGTTGTTTGTATCAGACTTTGGTGGTTTCATCACATTAGCACACCTTGTGCGGGGTGAAACACACCTCTTTTGAGCAATATATTCCATTTTGATTTGTTCAAAAAAGATAAATCATATAGAATTGATTCTATTCACTTTCATGTATTAAATATGACTTTTTGAGTCATGTTATCAATCAGCAAGGAACATCAATAACCAACTATACGCATATCGAAAAAAAGTAATACAACCAACCAACTACATGCATGCCTACCGAATTCATTCTCCCTAATTTTTCACATATTAAATACGATTCTTGGAGTCTCACATGTTAAATGATAAAGAATGCTATATATGTTAGAAATATAAAATGATTGTCAATTCCATCCTTTATTACATTTATGTATTAAATAATTGATATTTTTTCTTAATAATCATATTTTTTTGTTTGTAATGTTCTAATGTGGGGGCAAATTTAAAATTCTTTTTTTTTGTTTGTCATTACTACAATTTAAACGTATTTAGAAATTATTACATTAATATCGTATTTTACTTTGGTTATTATTTTATATTTACCTCATTTTCTTTCTTTCATCTTTATGCACACATGGGTAACAATAAAAGAATTTGAGTTAATAATTTTTTAAAAATTATTTAATTTTGTGTTTATTTTAAGGATTGATTTTTTGTTTTTATTTATTTTGCATATACCATACTAACATAAAAAAAAACTACACATATCTGCTCCATTAAAACAAAAAACACATATACGCTTGAAAAACAAAAATACATACACATTTTTACTTTAATTATATAACAATATCATTATATTTTTGAATTTTCAATAGTTATTTCTGTTTATAATTTTTTTTATTATTTGACATAAATATCTCATCAAACTACAAATATTATTTGACTTTATCCATGTAATGTTTCATTTAATTTTCCTAATTAATTTATGATATTTTTAACATAATTTGACTAAATCAATTTTTTCTTCAAAATTTTATTCAATCATGCGTTTTTTCATTATGCATATGTGCTTCTAACTCATTCACAAATTTTTAATTAACTTTTTTTTTTATATATATAATATAAATATCTTAATAAACTAGACATTTAAATTTTCACTATATTTTTTTTCCTCAAACATACAAGAATTGTGTTATTCTGCATTATATGAGGTTACACTTTCAAGCTCTTAATCGGTATAGGAACTCTTGAAAACCCTCTACACTATTGGTTGGTATTGGACACGGGATCCTCTCTCACCTGACAACAGTTCAAGGTTGTAACCATTGCATCCTTCAAAAGGATGAGGCCTTTCCATATCAGGATTCCAGATTATTTTTTTTGACACAAGATTCCAGATCATATGAAGTATTGGTTTGTGATTCTCACAATCTCTGCACTGAAGGATTGTGCGAAAGTGGTTTTTGTTCTTACGAAATAGGATATACCGACGAGGCGGAAACTAAAGGTTACCTTGCCAATGAAGCATTTACATTCCCACAATCTAATTCTAATGCTCAAACTGAGAAATTTCAAATGATATTTGGGTGCGGGATTCGTAATAAAGATTCGACTGTAGTTGATCCTGGTGACTCGATTTTAGGAATATTTGGGTTGGACAGACACCCTGAGTTAACACCTGATTCACAACGTTGATTTAATAAATAATTTGAATAAATTTAAACAAAAATGATGTTACACATACTCATCAATCATTCATTCGAATGATAAATAATACGTCATATTTCAAAATGCGGAAAATATTTCAAAAATATTTCATAAAATAAATGAGTATGATTCTCAATCGTCATTGTGGAAAATATCATAAGGATTTCAAATACTTAAACTTTCTAAAATCAAACATTCAACGTTTTACCCAAAATCTAGTGTTACAAATTAGAGCACGTGATTATTCGATTATATAAATAATTAAATAATAGCTACAAAAATGTATCTTCATCGCCACATTCTAAACGTCTCGCAACTAGAGCTTCTCGTCCTGAGTGTTTGTTCCCCAACAGTACAAACACCATAAATACACAACAACAACAACAACAAATGAGTTAGAATATTCATCATGACATATATTGGGATACATGAGTAATATATAAATAGACATAGAATCATTGATCATTCTTTACAACATATTCACAATTCTTCATGAGGTTATATAACATCATTAACACATTATCATTACCATAATTTTTCAGTTTTAAAACATTAAAGAAATGCACAAATCACTCACAGTACATCAACATTGACACATATCACATATACTACATATACTTCATATACACTTAACATGATATCAAAGCAATTGCACTTCGTTTCTAGACTTATATGCATCCCAGTACCGATTTTTAATCAACATTTGTATGTCAGATTTATGTTACTTGGCATATATACATCATAATCAACATTTTTATGTCAGAGTTGTGTTACTGAAAATACGTACATCATTCATCCTTCGTCATTTTTATGCAATATGATATGATGCATGAAGACTCGCTAACAACATATAGAAAATACATCAACAAAAAAAAATCATATTCACAACATAGTTCTTTTCATCATTTTACTTGTGATTATAAAACAAGTATGTCATTCGTCATTATTCAACATTATACAACATGTTTATTACTTCATCATTCTATCTTTTACAACATAGTAACAAATCTTCTCCATTAAAACAAATAACACACATATATGCTTGCAAAAACAAAAACACATACACATTTATATTTTATTTATATAACAATATAATTTTATTTTGAGTATTCAATAGTTATTTATGTTTATAACTTTTTTTATTGATATAAATATCTCATCAAACTACAAATATTATTTGTCTTTATCCATGTAATGTTTTATTTAATTTTTCTAATTAATTTCTGATATTTTTTGTATGAATAATTAAGATCTAATTAATTTTTAACATAATTTGACTCAATCAAATTGTTTTATTTATTTTTCAAAATTTTATTCAATTATGCGTTTTTAGAATTTCAACGCTCAAAGATGTTTTTGAAATTTGGCAATGATTTTACGGAGCCTCAGGTAATGAAAACTGCAGTGCTCTACAAAACAGATTCAATGTATAATGTGGAGTTTTTTGACATCGGTGTTGCAGAAAAACAACTATATATCGAGAAAATTGTACTCTTTATAGCAAGGGAATAGAGGCATGGTTATTGATTCGGATTGTTCTTTATTATCTATTGTGAGTAGGGCTTACCATATACTAATAAGTGCTTTACAAGACCATTTAAAAAAGAAACCGTAATTTCAAAGAGATCCCCTGTAATTTCAAAAAGAACCCTGAAACGGCTGATTTGTGTTATAAAACTGAAAGAATACTAAATTACCGTGGGGTTCCAACAGTTACATTTTACTTTGGTAATGTTAAATTCACCATTTCAACGGTGGTGCTCAAGAACAGTATTGCCTAATGATAGACGAAGATGACGATGGTAACATGCTCGAAGCGTACCAACAAGCCTTGTTTGATTATAATACCATTGCAGAGCATGTCAGGTTTAAACACCAACATTGTGGTGGAACCAACAACCATTCTAACATCTGACCCAAATTCAGTAGTAATTTGAATCATAAATACAATTGGTACACGTATAATAATAATGATTTTGATTTTTTTTCTCTTTATAATTGCAGTCCTGATGATTGGAAACCAGGATACATATCATTGTTTTTGTCCTAGATACATATCATTGGAAACCAGTATTTCTTGGAAAAACAATCATTTATTTTGAACTTTGATGTGATTATTCTTTTCTTGGATTATTTCTTTTGCTTTCTCACCTCTCTTTCCAGCAACAACTTATTTCAACACATGACTATGGAAGTAAGTGATTTTAATTTGTTTTACTATTTGCTTTTGAGGTGAAAGAAGATTATTCCACTACATTTATTAGCTAAACTTATGGCAACTTGTTAAGTTGTTTAATTTATTGTATGAATTCTGAATTTTCAACGTCTTGTTTTAACTTTATCGATTCTTTTTTTTTTTTTTAGTTAAAATTCGTTTTAACCAATTATTTTCTTATGAAAACAAGATAAAAAGAGCAACAATAAAAAAAGAGGGAAGACATAGTGCCTAAAAACACTCGAGAAGACACATTCAACAACACTAGCAAAAAATTTAAAAGTAATCAATTTTGACATCCATCGTTTACATCCATTACATCCGTCGTTTATATGCAAGGTGTAACACACTGTTTTCCCAACATATAAATATTATAAAATAAATCAAAGTTTTTCACAAACAAGATGTCACATTTCGTTCTTCAAAATATCATTAAATATAAATAGAGTTAAAATCTACTCTTTATTTAAAACAACTGCTGTAAATAATTTCAAACATGTCGCAGCGGAAAAATTCTTAAATGTTTAAACAAATACTTGGCACTAAAGGCCTCAACATAAACAACTTATTATACAATCTATTTCAATGGTCCATCAACATAAATCATACAAACACGTAACAAAAAGGAAACGATGTAAAGATCCCCATCTCGTTACTTATCAGAGCAACCCTAAGACGACGCGTGAGTGAGTCAACTCACATTAATAGCTAATCTTGGTTATCTGCACGTTACCCACGTAGAGGCAACATTCAAACAGAAAGGGTGAGATTCACATTCAATAATAATAAGCATATAATTTATCAACAGAATTTAACAACATAAATAACAATTTTAACATCATAAACAACATTTATACAATGTAAATGTTTCTCATAATTGCTTATTATCAACTTATTAAATATAACAACTTGGCAATACGACAACTCAACATCAAAGACATATGCAACGATAACTTCATCAACTTGACAACTTAATTATGTATGTGGTACCAATCAAGGCATCAAGCCCTCAACTTTAAATGAATGATATACATTCCAGGGGATAAACGCTCAACTTTAAATATGAATGACTAAGCATTCTAGGACATGAGCCCTCAACTTTAAATATGAATGATTAAGCATTCCAGGGGATGAGCCCTCAACTTTAATGATGATGCATGGACTCAACAACAATACAACAACAACCAACAACTTCAACGACATCGACAACAATTTACAACTTTAACGACATTGACGACAACAACGACAACGACGACAACAGCGACTTCGCATCATAATATCATAATTCATCAGTCATAAAAAGCATCATATAACATCGTATTAACAACAACAATTCATCAATTATGAACAACATCATGAAACAACATATTCATCAACATACACACTCATATAATAATTCATCAATCAAAGATATTCACGTCAAACCAAGTTAGATTCATCACAATTCAATCTTAATCAATCACATAAGCATAAACATAGGCCTCTTATAAACTATCAAGCATTAGTTCAATGTTCCACTAAGGTTCACTTGAGAAAATCCTAAGTTCGTCTCATAATTACCTAATTCAACGTAAAATATGTTCCAGCAAAAATATGAATCAAAACAGAAAAATAATTCATCATCTTAAACTCAAACACCTCATGTTCAATCGCCAAAACATAGCTTATTTTACGTGATCACTAAAAACGACATTTTAGCTCAAAAACCCGTTTTCTCCGATTCATTTTCACCCAAAACATTTCTCAAACATTCACATTCCCAAATCCATAAATACATACTCAATTATACACTTTAAAGACTTCATTAAACCCAATATTAATTTTGAGAAAGTTTCACGGTTCATATAAAAAGTTGTGCTGAAATTCCATAAAAATTCACTGTGACCTACATGCAGTAATTTGGTCATAACTCAAGTTCTTTAAATCCTTTTGAAGTCAAACCAACGGCATTAGAAAGCTAACATTCATACCTACAACTTTTGTGTTTACACCTAAGACCAATTCTACACCGATCAATACCAATTTTCATTTCAAATTCGAAAAAGTTGTACTGAAATTCATAAAAATTCAGTGTGACCTACGTGCAGTAATTTGACCATAACTCAAGTTCTATAAATCCTTTTGTAGTCAAACCAACGACATTAGAAAGCTAACATCCATACCTACAACTTTCGTGTTACACTTAAGACCCATTCTATACCGATCAATACCAATTTTCATTTGAAATTCGGGGCAGAGATGAAAAAGTTAGAAAAAAATCTTATATTACTCAAACTTCACATTCATTCAAAATCATCACAATCAACAACAACAACTAAACATAATTCATACCCAATTCATGATATAACATTAACAACAACAATCATCAACAACCACAACTCATAATCATGAATCCAACCATAAATCAACAACGACATAACATAAATCATCATTTGAGCATAATTCATGAAGTATCCAAACATATATACCAAGAGCATGCAATTTCATCATCAACAATTCACTTATCAACAAATTAACATACCCAAACATATCACTACAACTGGAGCACGAATTTCATCAATTAATTTGCAATTCAAAACCCTAACTTCTTTTCAAAACCCTAACTTCTCTAATAATTAAAATAAAACAACAACAAACATGTTAAACCCTATTTCAGAATTATAAACCCATTATTAGAGAAGCTATTCCCACCATTACCATAGATTGATTGACAGCAAGGTTCTACAGACTTCTCCTTCTCTGACTCTTCTCTTCTCTTTGTTTTCTCCCATATCCTTGTTTTCACTTATTCTAACTTAATTTCTCCTCTTTTTATATCACTAACCACTTCTCTTAATTCTACTTAAGCCCACTAAACTTCTTTGATTTCTAATTCAGCCACACAAGCCTACTTATTCTATTATTTAATCATATTCTAATAAATAATAAAATAAAACCACTTAATAAAATATCAACATACCACATAATCAAATAAATCATATAATTCGACTCTATCTCAATAAAATAATTAAATAAACAAATATAGGCTACTAATATATATCAACACATAACAAAAATATCACTTATCAAATAAGTTAATTAAATTTTAGAAGAACAGACTCTAAACTCAAATAAATAAATAAATAAATAATAAAATAGAGCATTACACAAGGTCCAGGGTTCAAACCTCGGCACCATAAAAAAAAAAATTGACATCCATCATTTACATCCATTACATAAAAAAAAAAATCACCCATCAAGTAACCAATATAAAAAACAACTCAAGAACTTTGGATTTTTTTTAATTCCAGTGAAGATGAATTTGTTTTTTTTTGTCAAGCTTGAATTTTTTATTTTAATTAATAAATAGATAAAAAAAATGGGAGGGAATAGTGTGTAGAAGGTGTATAATATTATTGTGAAGATTACATTAATCTAAAGGTAAAAAATTGTGGTTCAACATGGACCACTTTTTTCATAAGTCCATTTTATACGTAGCCTAGTTGGATAAACATGTCCCATTACTTTGTGTCCAAGAGTAAAGAGGGACAAAGATTCATTATTTTCCCTAAGATGGCTGGTAATGCAATATGTTGCAATTCTTTTATGGTTAAAAAAAAACTTTTAATTATGGCAATTAAAAGGAAAAACAAGATCAAGTATTATCATTTAAATATTAGGACTTAAATGTATTAATTATGTTTTATTTGTATTCAATAGGTCTAATTTCATAAGGACGTTATGATACATGCATAACAATTGTGATAAATAGTTTTTAGATTTTAGATCAATGATATGCTCTCATATCAATTGTATTTATTTCATACTAAAGAAAAATTCGGTATACATTTATTTTACTTTTAAATTATTGATTCATTGTACAAATGATTTCACCTATTTATGTGGAAAACACATCATTGAAAAAATACGAGTTATGATCTAAAATTGGTCACTCCTTTATTATTTTACATGGTATCAGTTGTTCCTTATCCACTTTGATATTAGTTGTCGTTTCCAATTGTTCATCATGTATGTACCACTAGTCCACCACTAGTTTCCCTTACAGTTGATCGCTCAGCAACAACAACCTCTAACATAGACTCTTGTGTCGGTCTTCACTATGATAATCTTGTAGTTGTTCTTGTTACTCCTTTGCAAACAGAAGATAAGTATATTTAATGGAGTTGTGCAATGCCAATGACACTTCGTTCCAAAAACAAACATGACTTTGTTGATGGATCACTTATCACTTCAAAGAAGAGATAATAAATATTTACCAGCGTCATATGGTATCGGGCACATAATTTTTCTCCTACTGTTGCAATATTAATAACGGAAAAATAACATTTCTTTTCAGTATTTTGCAGCATACATAATATATATTCTTTTTTATGTTGCTAATACATATTATATCCCAGACACTTGATATTTGGCCAATTCCTGCGTTACTAAACAAAATATCAAAAAATGACTTATGGGCCTACTTTTACTACATATATTCTCTATGCTACATTGAAGAGGTTAAGGGATCCTCATTTTCATCTCTGATTGTACCCTTCATTTGAGTCCCCCTCCAATTATATAATCCTCCACATTAAGTTGGACTTTCCATATTCTCTGTCGTCATTGGCATTGTCATCCACATCCACGTCTTCCTTATCATCCACATTATAGTGGCTCTGTTCTATTAAGTTATTAGGTTTCCCACTAAATCAACCTTTATATCTATCATTATTATTATTATCATCAACCACAAAATCAACGCTAGAAATGTGCAAAAAGGATCTGACATGGGTTGTTATTCGGATGCAGGTTGTGGTTGATTGTTATCCAACATGGTTAGTTTACACCTTTTTTTTGTAAACTGCAAAGACGTCTGTGTTGAGTATGTTAAGTTGTTATTTGTATTTCTATCTTGGCGATTTCATTTTTGAATGATGGATCAATAATTTCTTGCTAAACTTAACGTACTTCAGCTTTTCTTCTATCTACTACACATAATAGCTGGGAACTTGGGTTTAACTGTTAACATTTAGTTGTAATATATGTAAAATTGTTATATGGAATGGAGGAAAGTGGCATAATGATTGAAATTGCTATCATTGGTTTAAGTCACCGAATTAACCTGCTACTAATGCTTGGTAAGAGTGCAAATAAAACATATTCCGTACGGATTCAACCCTTTCCATGTATCCCACTGTCTTGGCAGTTTTATAGGGACGACAATAGATATGGTAAGTATAAACTTTATACATTATGAATTTTTGGATTTCCATTGTCTTTAGGTTGTTACAGGGTATAAATATAATATGGTGTTGGTTCTAAATTTGTTGACTTGACCTACTTTTATACAAAGATTGTAGATTATTGAGTTAGCCTACCTGCCATTATGGTAGACAGTTTTACCTTTCCAAAGGTTGCCTGATATATTTTATTATAATTGTCGATGTTTATGATAATTAAATTTAAATATTTTATTATTAATTTAATGATTTTACAATATAAAATTCATTTTATCGACTTCAACAATTTTCTAATATTACAATTTTATGTTGTACTTATTCATATTTTATAACAAGGCTTAAAACTATATATTAAGGGTATTGTGAACTAAAAATAGAGAAAAATATGTGTAACATTTTTGATTATATTAAAATCGGTTTCCAATTTCCCTTTACTCTTTATATTCTTTGTTATATTTTTGTCGCTAGACTATTAGAAATAAAAATAATAATTATCAATAGAATAAAGTGTATATTTTAAGTAATATAGGAAGGGGAATGTAATTCGGACTTCTCTCAAGGGATGGGTTTAATTTTCTCTGATATGTTTTGTATAAGAGGGTATAAGAGTGTATATTTTGATATAAGAGGGAAGGGTAGTATAATTTAAACATCTCTTAAGAGACGGAAGTATAATTTGCTAAAAAATATATAAATAGTTTTTCATATTGAAGCCATATTTATGACGTCGTTGTTGTTTACACCGATGGTCTGGTGTATGATAGAATGGCAGAAATGAATTATTTATATTTTTCAGTGTTGTAAAAATTCTTCATAGTTATCTATGCCATTGTCTATGAGAGCTTGACGGACATTAATCCTTTCCATTTTATACTCTAATATTTTCTCAAATGTCCACGACTCTGTGTTTAATGTATAATGATCAATGTACAATAATAATCTTCAATGTGCACCATTCATAATTGCTGATGTATATGATTTCACAAAATTGATTGAGGCATAAAAAATAATAGCAACCAACATTATGTAATTCTTCAAGAAGAACAACTTGGTGCATTTTGTGATCCCCCAACCTGTAATCACAGACAACCCAACTTGCAAATAAGAGAATGATGAAGCTCTTAGAAGATTTGGGAGTCAAACAAACCTTAATCTCCGTTGAGCATGCTTAGACCAACCATCAGGTGGAGTCAAGAAATGAGGACCTCCTGAGGGAACAAAAAAGGAGGTTGGAGGACACAAAGGCAATTCTGCCTAGGTACTACCATATGTCCTCTGCGGGTACAGAACAACCGCCCACTCCACTATTGGGGAGACCCATTTCAGGCTCACTTACGACTTTGAGGCTCCAATACATGTCGAAATAGGGGACTTAACTGGAGGACTGCACCCCAGTTTGGGAGGAGTTCGGATTCTAAGATGAAACCAAGTGTTTTTTACCCTTCATATAGGTCGTAGTGAAGTGGGCCACAACAACCAAGTACAAAAGAAATGTCAAACCTAGAAAACTTCGAGTTGGGGGACTTGTTATCCAAAAAGTTGATGTCGGAGGGAAAAATGTCAGAGGGGGCAAACTAGCCCCAAACTAGGTAGGCCTGTAAAGAGTAAAAGCGAGTACGGGTACAAGAGCCAACATAGTCGAGACCCTCCCTGAAGGCGTGATCCCGAGTATTTTAAATGAAGCAAAATATAAATTGTACTATAAATAAGTACTTATTGTATTTTGTTTTCTTATAAGTTAATGCTGATCAACTTTGAGATTTAATCAACTATTTTTTTTTTTATCTTCTTACATCTCCATTAGTTCAAATTTTCTATTGAAGCTTGATATGCTTCACTTTCTCATCACCTTCGTGGCATTTCTCAAGAATGTCTCATATTTCTTTTGCTTTTGTAATCTTTGAGATTTTCTCAAAGTTACTTCCATCATCACCTTGTTGAATATAGAACTAAGCTGTACAATTCTTTATCTTTAAATCCATATGCGCATTTGTTTGTGCTTCTGTTGCATTTGCACCCAGTTTTTCATAACCATTCTGCACAACCTAAATCATATCATTTGTCCCAAATAGAGTCTTTATCACATCACTCAATCTTTTCCAGTTTCAACCTTCAAGAATTGGGAGATGAGTGTTGAAACTGTTGCTACCATTCATGGTTTCTTGCATGTTTCAACCTAAATCATGATTGTGTGATTTTGAATCCCTTTTGTTCCACCCTTAAATCAAAACTGTGGCTCTTGATGCCAATTTGTCATCACAACAATGATAACTTGCACTACAAGTTATCTGTTTTCTGAGAGAGAATTGAGAAATTGAGAGAGGAAGAGGAAAATGTTCTGGTGGATGTAAACTTATTGTTCTCATTAGTTATGAAATTGTGTTTACATCATACTTATATACACGCTTATATACATTACTTGTTTGATCAAGTAATCAATCAAAAACTAACAAAATTTGCTTAAAAGTAGCTAACAAACCTAACAAATTATTTAACTACTTTCCATCCTAACTAACTTGAGTTTGACTCGACTAATTTGATTTATAAAACTAACAAAAACCAAAATAAAAAGATATCATCAATTATTGTAGCTTCTTAAGCTTCTTATATGACAGGTTGTGGGGGAAATTACTTCACTTTTTTTATCCAATTCATAGTTACTACATACAAGTGTGAATAAATTCAAGTGGTTTGTGTTCCAGAATTTAAAAGTGTGAATAAAGAGTTCTGCAAAATTGTGAGTGTCCGTGTTTGGAGCGTGTGACCGTCTTATTGATTATATATATATATATATATATATATATATATATATATATATATATGGGTTTTACTAGAAGCCACCCATGAATGTGTCTTTTAGTAACCCACACCTCAAGATGTGATTATCCACTTTTTAGTTATAAACTTGCTAAAAGACACATTCATAAAAGGTGTCTTCTAGCAAAACCATATATATATATATATATACACACACACACTTTATTTTATTGTCTTTTTTTGGGTAGGTGAGGTAGGGTAAAAATCTTCTCTTATATTCAAGATCAAAAAGAGTATTTGTAACAAATCAATTATAGAATATGTTTCTCTCACACTTTAATTTGCTTAACATTTCTTTAGATATTCATATGTTTAGAATAAAAATAAAATTTATAGGTATGTGAACATTTTGATCCATGAGATGATATTAAAGGAATTTCAAAATAATATACGAATTTGAAAATATCTTTGATTATATTAGTCTTTTTTAATAGGCAATTCAATCATTAAAATTATATATTTCGTGTGAATTATTATGATTAAATTATTTTGAATTACTTCTTAGTGTTTTTATCATAGTTTTTTTTGTGTGTTAACCTTTCTAGTTCCTAGAGAAAAATGACTCTGATAATACGGAGTTTAACTATGAGATAAGTGACAAAAAAATGTTTCGTCTAAAAATCAAACTCATTAATTGTTGTGAATTTGGTACTCAAAATTACACCAATAAACTTAGATGTGTGGAGCAAAAGGAAAGTAGTAATCAATATCAAAGTAACCTCAAGCAACAACAATGACAAACATAAATCAAATCTAAGAGTCAAGTGTAAAACACAAAACCACAAGCATAAGATAAAGAGAGGGGAGAATCAAACACACCAATTGATTTTACCTAGTTAGGTCCAACAATGACCTACTCTATGGAAGAGATTGATCTCTCCAATTTATTATCAATGAACTCTTTACAAAGAGATACAAAAGGGTTACAAGAAATTAGCTTAATCAACCTCTCCAAGAACAAAACTCAATTTCTACCATTTTCTCAATCTCTTCCCAAGAACAGAAATACTCTATGATTTCACTCACTCAAGGTGCTTACAAATGTTTCCTCAACCCAAGAGAACATCTCATCAAAGACTCTCAACCCTAAAGCAAGTATAGTCTGACCAAGAATTGCTTTGTCTAGAAATCAAACTTGGGTTCTTTCGAACGATTCATCATTTGATATAACTCATTAACTATTTGAGCTCAATTATTTGGTTTATTATAGTGGTTTTTTAATTGGATGAAAAACAAAGACAACAAAAAAGAGAAATTACAATCTTAACTTTCCCCGGTCTTTATTATAAGAAAAAACAAAAAAAAAACATCAAAATCATTGCAATGGTTATTTATTTTAATTTTTTAATATTTTTACAAATATACCTTTATAGTAAATTGTGAAACATTGAATACATCTACTAATATTAAAAAACAAATATTACATAAGGGGTAAAAAAAACTTTTAAACAATAACTAAACCGAAAAAGTTGTGACATTTAAAAAAAAATCTAAAAAAATTCTTATAATAAAG
This sequence comes from Medicago sativa, assembly GCF_051527215.1. Classification (NCBI taxonomy): domain Eukaryota; kingdom Viridiplantae; phylum Streptophyta; class Magnoliopsida; order Fabales; family Fabaceae; genus Medicago; species Medicago sativa. The sequence goes on along the minus strand of NC_140756.1, from coordinate 25,869,213 downwards.
ACCAAAAGAGTATTTTTACAAGGCAACCAATATACTTATTTCCTTCTATAAGATTGTGATGAAAGAAGATATACTATATATAATCTCAAAACTGTCTAATATGATTAACAAAATAGTTGGAACAAAAAACTGTCTAATATGATTAACAAAATAGTTGGAACAAAAACTGTCTAATTTGGGTTTGTTCTACTGGCGAATCTACACACAATTTTTTGTGATATGAATATAAAAACTTTTTTTTTTAAGGAAGAATGTAAAAACTATTGTATACTCAAATATATGTAAAAAAGTAAATTTTATTTAGGCATCTGGGATTTTTTATGGGGAAGACTTTGGTGTTTTAGATATACAAGCAAAATTCTAACAAATTTTATTTATTTAATATTAGTATTCTAGAAAATTCTTTAATAGAACAAGTTTTCATACCAAATTAAATAAAAAGATAAAAGAATTCAAAAGTGAAATGTGTCCTTACTCTCTATTCCTTTTTTTGCTCTCTAAAGTTTTTAACCAATCAAAATAGAGAAAAATAATGCTGTTCCTAAAGTTGTCATAGAATATTATACTGATATCATTATTCAACACAAAATTATAGGAGTATTATCTAAGTTTTCATTTTTGGAAATGATAAATACAACTAAAGAGTTGTTTTATGAATGTCTAGCAAATTGTTTTCATTGGCCGTATACATCGGCCGCTCAATACATTGGTCCACCATGATTTTCACTTAACAAGATTTTAGAGTATTCTCTCTTTCTTTAAACAATTAGCATAGTAAAATTTTTTGGAATGTGCTTCGCTACGCACTTCCTTTGGTCACATTTATAAACAACTATTCATTTTTTAGATTTATTATACAATTGATGCATCTAAACTATATTAAGTTCAAATACATAAATTATTTGATGAATCTAAAAACAAAATATTTGGTTATAAATATGACCGGAGGAAATATAACACTATCAACTTTTTAGGTAAAGGAGTAATTTTTTTATGGTCATGTTAACCAGTGTCCCGGGGGCACTAGTTAAGAAAACCATAAAGAGAAAGTTTTAAATTAAAAAATATACTTTATTGACTTTGAAGGGATTGACAACACAATTTCCAATACAATACATACTATATTTGCTTCTTAACCAGTGCCCTGGGGGCACCGGTTAACATTACCCCTTTTTTTATTAAAAAAAAAATGAAACTCTTAATAACTTAGTTTTGCTTAAGGGGAATGATGTATCTCGCAAGAGAGTATATCGCGAATTGCTCGCGACGTTTATTCCATCACTTCCACTTTTTCATTGACCCCACATTATTTCAAACACCTCCCATGAATTCCTATTTCCTTGAATTTTTATTGGTCTATTTCAATTTCAGGATGCTTCGTGATGTTTTTCTTAGTTGAACATAGCATCGCTCTTTGCTCAATTAGAAGAGAAGAACGTTAACAACAATCATTTTAACATACTCTTTCTAACATTTATTATTTTATTAGAGGAAATACACGTTACGCGAGATTTATTCTTAAAATGGTGGGATGACTCACGTATATTTAATCTTTTTTTTTTAAACGACACGTATATTTAATCTAATAAGTAAAATAGTAAATGTTACAAAAGTGTGTTAAAATAAGTTATGTTAGCATGCTGGTCAGTGGTCAATAGAGGAATCACTATCTGTGTAGTTGGAATAGTTGGTGTGTTTGACTTAAATGAGTTTTTCCTTTTGATAAGTGCTTTAAATATTTACAACGTACACCGGCTATTTAATGTGTATCTCATAATCATTGAACATTTTGACTTCTTAAAAGTTTAGGGTGGGAATAGGCCAGGCCGCTCGTCAGGGGCCTATGACTCGGCCTACTAAAAGCTCGGCTCGGCCTAACTCGTTTAATAAATGGGTCAAGCTTAAGCTTTTTAAAAAGCCTATTAATTTAATTAGGTCAGGCTTAGGCTTATAAAAAAGCCTATCAAGCCTACCAGGCCGGCCGTATACGAGTATATTACATTTTTCCATATATATTATTTATTTTTATATATATAGAAAAGAATCACTAATCCTTCAAATTCTCATACCACAATTATTATTTTGTATGACATTGCTATTGATATATTTATATATATGTGTGAACTATTAAGGCTTGCTACTAATATGCCTAAGGTCAATATAGTTATTAGATTAAATTTGAAATTGAAATCTTTGCTGTTATCATACATGATTATTCTTAAGTTTTTATCCATCTATAAATTTTACAATTGTGTTTCATTAGTTTAATCTGTATCTAATTAATGGTTTATCTCTGTATTAAGTATGTTGCACAAATTGAAAGGAAAAAAAAATTGATGAACAGACTCTGTTTGAAATTTGTAACACAAACTAAACTTTTAAACAGGTTAATAGGACATGCCAGACTTTTAAAAAGGTCGGGTCATGCTTAAAATAAAGCCTTTGACAGGTAAAAGGCCAAGGCTTAGGCCTTAGTTTTTTCAACTAGGCCTAGCCTATTTAAGCATAGCTCGGTTCGGCCCGGCTCATTCTCACCCCTACTTAAAACCTTTATCATCGCTCCTTGAGCCTTGGAGCACTTTCATTATTATCGTGTGATTATTACTACTCCATTTTTCCTTTTTTTTTTTTTGATGGATTATGATCCTCACTCAAAATACTTACTCCTCTTTGAGTCTCTTATTCACCTAATTACTGCAGTAGTAATTAGGAATTGGATTACCAATTGTAACTTCTTGACACAGTTAAGCTCTCTCAACCGTCTGATTTAGATCTACAGTTGAGATTATTTTACTAAATAAAATTGTTTATGTTATCTAATCCGTCCAATCTCAAATCAATGTCGAGATTAACTATTGTGTGAAACAAAGTGACATTTTATTATGGGAAATGCTTCTTATAGCGAAGCAAATCCGCGCGACGGTATCACGATTGCATTGTTAGTTGTAATTGCAAATTTACTGCACATTCTTATTTTTCATCCAACCATCCGTGTTGTCCACCAATGAAGATCTAAGGGTGCTACTTCTTCGTGAAATGTCTCGTGATGTTTTATTGCTTGAAATAGCAGTGCTATTTTATTATTATAGACGATCTAAATCCAATTAATTAGTACTACTCTCTTCCTTCTTAATTATAACGACTCTTCCAATTTTTATTTGTCTCTTTATGTAAGATTTAAAAAAAAAAAAATCTATACATATAAAGTATCAGTGATTTTTTTACGACAAATGTCTTTATTTAATTTATGATTGGAAAACATAAATTATTTTTCTCTTTTTTATGATATCAATAATTATAGGAGTGATATATGAAAGTAACATATTTTTGGCAAATTTACTCTTAAAAATACTTTTTTAGTCACTCAAAACTTTGTTGGAGAGACTTATGAATAAGAGATGAAGGGAGTATCTTTCTCCCTTTTGCTTTCCCTTTTTTCATCATTTCATCATTTTATTATTTTTATTTATTTTTTCTCTTGAGCTGAAGGTGAAAAACATGATGCAGCTGGTGGCGACTATGGACGAGTAGAATACATAGAAGACTAGTGTTAATGACATTCACTTACAAACTTTTTTTTAGCATGTATTCTTTTAATCGAATGAAATTTATGCGTGTCTCACCACCACTTTGTGTGAGTCTATTAAAAAAGTGTTAAAGTGAGATTACTTTCATTAAAAAAGGATAAACATTGATGCATCATGCATGCATGTTCCTGAAATACATACACACAAAAAAGCAACAAATAATTAACCAAATTAAGTGTAGTGGTCCTTCCTATCAATAACATTGAGCACAACAGATTAGACATAGCTCTCTCTCACATTAATAGTCAAATCTATAAGGTACGTATTTACATGAAGGATTCAACAAGCTGTCTATTTCCATTGCATTCAACTTTTGGGCTAGCTTGATTTAAAAAGGTCGTGATGTGGGAATTATGTGTCTTTGAAAGGTATGAACTCAACGACTTACCCTTTATTTCTGTGCCACCATAACTATAGGACCTATATTTCCGGGTTTGAATTTCAGACCAGGATCATGTTAACACATTCTTATATACTTCAATATTCTTATAGGATATGAACCCGTCTCCTTAATTAGAATTATATGCATTTTCGTACTATGTTCCTATCTTTGTAGTATTATTTTGCCTGGTGATCAAATTGTAATCGATTTGTTGAAACCAGTGAGATACATGTACATTCATATGGGCATTGGCGGAGCTACGAAAAAAAAGTTCGGGTGGGCCCCTAAAATTAAACGTTGAAAAATTGTTTAAAGTCTCTCAAAATAGACCTATAATTGAATTATTTAAATTTTTCGGGTGGGCCACTACACCACTTGGCGGAAAATTGGATCAGCCGAAACCTAAAACCGACACAAAATTGTATAAAGTCTCGCAAAATAGACCTATAATCGTTAATTTTTTCGGGTGGGCCGTGGCCCACCCTAGCCCATGAAGGGCTCCGCCACTGCATATGGGACACGTTGATTTTTACGATGTATAAACACTTGCGATGAGACTTCGAAGGAGTCTTAAAACATATGAGTGAATCATCATTCATCACATTGAACTTAGCAATTACAAGTGAGTTTTGATACCACATTTTTACTTAAAACTTTAAGATATACGAGTCTTTTCATTTATATGTTGGTCAAAATATACTCTTCCGCACAATATAAAAATTTTAATTTACACTTGGCATATACATTCTCTCCTTCAACCACGAAACTCTCCACATCATTGATCCAACAAATATCACTTCTTCTCCCCCACCAAGTTGAACCAAACTCCAATACAACCGGTGGAATTTTCGTGGAACCTTAAAACATTAGGGAGGATCATTACATCAAGCTAAGAAAATCAAAAAGTGAGTTTGAACATCATTTTGGCCCTTCTAATATATGCTTACTTTCTGCTTTAGTCCCTTGATTGTATTTTCCTTAGTTTTTGTCCATGCAGTTGAAGATTTTATTGTTTTAGACACTGATGTAATTTTCTCGTTCAAGATAGATAATGTGGCATATTAATATACACACACACACTTTAAACCAACGAAGATTGAGATTAGTACAGTAGGTTAGACATTTATAACGTGGTGAATCAATGTTTGAATCTTTGTTGAAAGAGATGTCTATATCAAGTGTTCGATAGTGTTACAAATAATACCTTCAATAAAAATCCATGAGAAAAAATTCAAAACATATTGAAAATTCTTACCAATGCCCCACAATCATCAACAACCACCTCCTTATTTCAATGTAAAATTACCCAATTCTTCTAGTCATTTATAAGCGAATTTGTTTTATCTGCTCATTATAAGGCAAAGAGAGTAATTTGTGTGATGATTTCCTCCATCTAATTACATTTATAAGCAAATATTGTTTTGTCAGCTTCATTGAATCATTTATGTATTTGAACTGTACTATAGTCTAAATACATCAGTTATAAATCTTATCAGATGAAGTATTTTACATTTATAGGTTTCATGGATTCTTTTAGAATTTTTATAGAACCTAGTAATCTTAATACTAGTGCAAAGAAATATTTTGTAGAAAGACCATTAAATACATCAGTTATAAATCTTATCAGATGAAGTATTTTACATTTATGGGTTTCATGGATTCTTTTAGAATTTTTTATAGAACCTAGTAATCTTAATACTAGTGCAAAGAAATATTTTGTAAAAAAACCATGTTACATGACCAAATCATCTAATACAATCAATCAATTTTATCGGGGACTCATTTATTCGATCAAGGATCCCAAGCACATATCACACACAAATCAACCCTGGTTGGGGGCTTAGATGGTATGACTTTACTACGTGTGGTGAACAATATACACTTCAAACTTGTATATTAATAATAATGATTAAAATCGTGGTTAATTATGTTCAATAAATGATTATGGAACTGTGGTAGATTTTTATATTCACTAATCATCTACTTGTAATTAACTACATATTTAATTTGAATTAACCATATAAGTTGATATCAAAATTTAATGTCAAATTTGTGTGATAAAACAATACAACTCTCAAAGTATGATCAAACAAAACATGTTAATCCCTTAACATGAATGCCAAATGATATTGGAACTAACTACTTACAGGTTGGGTTTGCTAATGGAAATGTAATTTTTGAGATCATCTTTGTATATTTGGATATATCACGCTCAAATCACTTGAAGCAATTTTTATATGAATCCGCCTCTTTGTATTTCCTCACAATATTGACATGTTGCTTCTATATAAATAGTACTCCCTCCGTCCCAATTTATCTGACCCCTTGACTCATTTCACACAGATTAAGAAAAATGTATAAATAAAGGGGAAAGTGAAATATATTGTATTGGGAATGATAAAAGTAGTATTATTTAGTGTTATATTGTATTGGGAATGATAAAAGTTGTATTGAAAATTGAAATGGGTCAGTTATTTTGGGACACTTTTTTTTAGAAAATGGGTCAGTTATTCCGGGACGGAGGGAGTAGCATTTTCATTATTCCAAGTTAACATATTTTCCTATGATTGATTATTTTGACGTTGTGTAAAAATATTAGTAAAAAAATAAAAATACGCAAGAGATAGATTTAAGATAAAATTACACTTCCCTCTCCTTAAAGATGGTTGAATTACACTTCTCTCTCTTCTTATGGTAAAATATACACTCCTCTCCCTTGAAAAGTAAAATTTATACTCTCCTCCCCTATAAGATGCTTGAACTACAACCCCCTCCCTTAATAATTAAATATGCACTACACTTTAATCTATTTTAACATAAATAAATATTTTTATGATATATACTAATTTTGAACCACCATTTATGAAAAATAAATTCATTTCTTTATAATTTAAATGTCAATGATAATTAAATTTAAATATTTTGCTATTAATTTTATAATTTAGAATATAAAATTAACTTTTAAATAATCATACTTTATTGTCTTTAGTAATTTTTCACATATTTTAATTTTATTTTGTGTTGTTTCGTATTTTATAATAGGGTTTAAAACTATATGTTAGTGAAATTGTGAATAAAAAATAGCGAAAAATATGTATTCAAATTTTGATTATACGAAAATAGACCCGCAATACTATTTTTTTTCAAAGTGTGTTAGATATTATAAATAAAAAAAATATATCGAGGGAGCAAAGTGTAGATTTTAACATAAGAGGGGAAGAGAATGTAATTCAAGCTTCTCTTAGGGGAGGGTAGTGAAATGTTTTCTAATATGTTTTGAATAAGAGGGGAGTGGAGTGTATATTTTTACACAAGAGGGGAGGAGAGTGTAATTTAACCATCTTTAAGGGGAGGGGAGTGTAATTTACTCTAGATTTAAATGGGCAGTGTTTATTATTATTTATTTAAAATATAAGGGAATACAATCTGAATTTACATTTCACTAATCCAACAATATCAATTCAATTCATGTGTTTACAACTATTTGATCTTATTACAAACAATCAACAATGTCTATTCTTCTAGAATAAACCAAATTTTATTTGATGATATGCATCTTATGCAAAAAAAAAAAAAAAACCCAATCGAAAGCTAATCCTTGCAGAGAGTAGTTGATGTTGTTTGTAAAAGAAACGCAAGAAATCATTTTAGATCATAAATCGGAAATCCTAGATTTTTTTCACAAGCAACCCAATTTCAATTGATTAAAACCCAATTCTTGCTCATTATAATTGTTGATATCATTGTTTGGACAACAAAAACTTTTGAAAACACCCACAATTCTTTAGAAAACACCAACAATTTTTTCATACAATAAAACTACCAAAATGGTGAGGCACCATACCATCAAAACAGTGATGCAAGAGGTAGAAGAGTGAAAGTAAGCGAAGAGTCCATTTACACTACCGACAATGAGGAGGGTTTAGTATTTGAACAACACATCTGTGATACGCATAGTGAGGCTTGTCACCGACGAAAGCTTGACGGCAGTGGTAAGGAATAAGCGGCGAGGTGAGCGAAGCCGAAACATGGAAGGAGTGTCTTTTCACTTTCAACTTTTTGATTGAGTTGTTTATTTTTTCGCTTTCCCAAAGTGTATTTATTATTCAATTATGGAAAATGCTAAATTTAAAACAAAACTTTTATTGAAAGCTTCGCATTATTATGTCCGAGACTCGGAATGTAACTGATAGTTGATAACCATAATTTCGCAGTTACTAGACTGTTTAGTGCAATTTAGAGCATAAGTGAAATAACAAAATCCATTAAATAAAAACTTGGATTTTGATTATAAAATAGCTTGAAAAAACGACGATGCTATGAATTTGTTTGAAATCAACTCCTTAATTTTTTTTGAGTTCAGGTATACTTTATTTACAACTTACTCCATTTAGTCCATTTAGGATCTTGGATTAAAGACATGTGGCAAAAAAATATTCAAGGGTTGAGATTTAAAAATTAATAAAACATGTATTTTTTGAATTAAACTGAAGAAATTATAAACGTTCCTCTTCCTCTCTTTATCCTCTCATGCACATCTATGGCGGCCCACGTTCTAATTCATCTCTTGTATCCTCTCACGACGCTGAGCAAAGTAATATGAGCGTGTAATTTTATTAGTTGCGAGAGAATGATAAGGATGAGTTAGATTGCAGATTATATAGATACCGTAGAGTTTTGATTATTTTCTAGTATTCTTAAATATGATTGTTGTATTCAATTAAAGCAATAAGCTATCAAAAGAAAAATAATAGAAAAAGGAGTATGTATCTACCATTCACGAATCTGGGCACAATTACAGAAATGATTGTGAATCTATGGCATGAACAATGTTTTTCCGGTGCAGGGACGGACCTGTTAAGGTCCTGGAGTGGCAAGTGCCACACCAAACAAATCTAAATTTTTTTTTTGGGTCCAAAACACATGCATAGCCAAAAAAAATTAAACAAATGTAGTGCATTTGATGCAGCACAAAGAGTATTGTTCTACTTTTGCCTCATATTGTTCACTTATTTATATTATAGTTTGACTTTGTAAGCTTGCAAAGTAGCCAATGTAGGACTTAGTATCTATCTATGTTTTACAAAGCACATGCATATAACATGAAGAATTTTTTTGGCATATAGAGAACGAAATTACTTCTATAAAAAAATAGAGAATGAAATTAATTATTTAATTTAACATTAATAATAAGTAATATAAGTTTTTGTGATTATCAAGCTATATTTTTTTTGCTGCTTGTTGAAAAGTGGTTTTACAAAAGACCTAAAAATTGAATTTTTATTGTTAGCAACATATGTTTGTCAAGCTATTATTCGGTTTTGACTACTAAAATTGATTTTATATTGTTTTTTTTTCATTATCCATTACACTTGCACCTTGTACTTTATAGCATCGAATTATATATATATATATATATATATATATATATATATATATATATATATATATATATATATATATATATATATATATATAGTCCCAAAATATAAGCAAAAAAGACAAACTTTTATCTTATTTAATCTTTTTTTTAAAAAACTCTTTTCCAAGAAAAACTTTTGTTTATTATCATAAAATTAAATGCAAATTACATTCAATTTTATCTCTCTTTCATTTTTTCCATAACCAATAGCCAATGAAAATTGTTTTTACATCTTCCTATAAAACTTTTTCCAAACAAAACACAAAAAACTATACTCCAAATTCTTATGTTTTAGTTTTCTTAATAAATATGATTTTTTTTTTTTTTTTTGCTTATAATTTGGGACGGAGGAAGTATATATATATTTACATCTTGGACTATATGTATATGGAGGACGAAGTTGAAGCTAATGCCTCTGTGGTGAAAAGTGGAAGAAATTTGACTATACTTGAATTTAAACCGAAGAAAACTGGAAATTTGGTTTATCTTACTCATGCTACCTTCTATAACATGCCAGTTTCCAGCTTATGATCAGTTAGCTTTCTGGTGATTCTGCAATTCCATTTAATGTATGTAATAGCTAATCAATGAATTGTTGGAGGGGATGGACGAGGCAAATGCTTGGCGGTGGAGTCCGGATGAGGGTTAGATCATCCTACAAGGTGTTAAAGGAGGTATTGATTCTTGATGGTGAATTGAGTAGTTGGAGGAGGGAGTTTTTGGATATTTTGATGGTGAGTTGAGTAGTTGGATGGTTCTTTATTTTATTTTTGACAATATATGCAATGATTTTTATTAAAAAATTATTCTTTTCTCAAATTTGTTTCTTATTACTCATGCTGTATCATATTTAGGACCATTTAGGTTTTTTATTTTGACTGGGGGGTAGACCATTTAAGTTATGTTTTAGTCTTTTTACTCAATATTATACTTTTTTTATGAATTTAATTTGTACATATACTATCAATGTAATGTTTTACACCACCAAAAAATCAATGTAATGTTTTAAAAAGAATAATATACTATCAATGTAAACATTTTTTACATCGTCAATCAATTATAATCATTAAAAATGATATGACGACTTTAAACTAATGGTTTATAAAAATTAATTTTCTAATCCTTTTATTATGCTAATATATTTTTTAAATATGAAAAACTAATAACAAGCTAAAAAAACAATGCAAAGTCAAATACATTTTCCTCGTAATGATTCTAAACTCTTAACATAACACATCACCTTTCCAAAATTCATCTTAAAATATAGTACAAATGTACAATACCATATTCTTGCCGATATCGAGATCCCATGCATAAAGGTTCTTTGAAAACCTAACAAAGTTGATGTATGTGGTTTAAACTTTGAACCAAATATATATCATTTTTTTGCCTTTTTTCATTTTCTTTTCTTCTTCTTTTTATTCTTAAGATCAAAGGGAGTAAAATTTATGGCTCATGCCACTAAATCTTTGTGTTATTGTCCTCTCTTAAGAGTCAAGTCAAACCCTCTCCCTCCTTTGTCGCCCGATCTTCTTGACAACTTCATTTATCTCTCTTCTTTTAGATCGGCAACCTTTTATTTTGATTCGACCACTTTGTTGCTAAATATATCAGGGTGTATGCTAATGGAAATTCTTGTGTATTTCTTTAAAAGAGGTGTTTGGCATACAATCTCATTAGCATGATATAACATCCTGATCGACTAAATTAGGATGATATAATTGGTATAAAAAAAGGAAAATTCTATGGTGAAGTCATAAAAATGACTTTTTTGGTGAAGTCATAAGAATGACATCAAAAATGTAATAAATAACACCCCACTGTTTGTACAATGGCATCAAAAGTTCAGTCCTCATAGTATCATCAATTCATCAGATTAACAAGACTACACTTAATCTAATTTTATCCTACCTTTTTATAAGCGTAACACCCCACAAAGTGTAACACTTAAGACTATCATATAATATCATCAACTTTGTTTGCATGTTAAATATTCCAACGATAAAATAGTACATGTAAGTCCAAGATGTTGCAAGCATTACTAGATGAATTACTATTTATCATTAATTAGTAATCAACAATTTAAAAATTAATCAAACATTAAAATCAAAATTAACTTTTTCAAAAAAGTTAGTTTCCTAACTGCACCGTAGAAGCTCCCATAAAAAAAGTACTATATATAGATCATGTTGATATAAGAATACATAATATCTTTTCTCTCCATCTTCCCATCATTTGAAGAATTCATAAGAGATAAGGAGTGTTCATGTTACTCGTCTCTCTTGTTTCAAGCAAAGGACGGACCCAAACTTTAAATATTTAGATGGAAATTTATATTTTATTCCAACCATTTGAAGAAAACAAATTGCTTGGTAGCTGTAATGAGTTAAGTTCCTCTTATAACTTATAGGAACCTTTGCTCTAGTCCCTATCAAGCAAGCAGTTGCATTTGTTACTTTGAAATACTTGTAGGCTACGAAGTCTGGATACAAGATACGATACGACACTGATACGTCGATACGGAAAAATTTCAAAAATCAAGATACAAAACGACCGGGATACGTTAATAACAAAATTATATAATTAAATGTACAATATAATTATAACAATTTTTTTATTATGCAAATATATTAACAAACACAAGAAACCAGTTATAGGCTCGTAGCATATCAACATAAATATAAGTAATATTGACGATTAAGAGAGTGATGATTAGTCAATTACATATACAATATATCACAAAAAGAGCATCATCAATGCTATGCTATATCCAAAAGAAACATTGTTAGTGCTATAGTAATATAATGTTTTTTTCTTACTTTTTAAAGAAAGAAAAACAGAAATCAAAATAATATAAAAAAATAAAATTTATATTATCCGATACTCTTCAGATATGTATCGGGAAGTATCGGAAAAATATTGAATAATTATTTTAAAATAAAATAAAATTTAATGATCTGATACTCTTCCGATACATATCGGGCAGGTATCGGTGCAGGATACGCAGTGGATACGGTACGTCGCCCATTTTGAAGTATCAGGGCTTCATAGCTTGTAGGATAGTAGAAAAGGTGGAAATGTGGATTCGCATGGAAGTTTATATACATACTTTTTTAAAGAAATTATAACTACCAATTTTTTTCTAGAAATATAAAATTGTATGCCAAACACTTCTTTTCAAGAAATACACAAGAATTCCATCTTTTAATTTATAAGTAAATTATTCCAGAGAATAATTTTTTAGTATGTTAATATGATTAACAAGAATAGTTGGAACAAAAAAGATAGTTGTATAATTTGGAGTATAATATGTGTTGGTAAGGTGTTGCGCGTTGTATGGAATCAAACCACATGCGCCACAACTTGTGCAAGCCCTTGTCGATTCCTTTGAGTTTTGGTCTAACGTCGGAAGGGTAAACACACATCGTGTACAGTGTGAACTACCTAAGATTTACCTATTTTCAGTTAAATTTTGAATTATTAGGGTTTCATTTTTCCATGAATTGGAAGGTTAAAAAATTTGAATTGAAAATGTTCATCCAAGTGAGGAAAAGTTGGGACTTTCTCTTCCAATAATTTATAGGCAGCCTAATTTATAAGAGATATTCTTGGGTGGTCACAGGTCCAAGAAATTGGATTTGGTCACTCTCTCTTATATTTTTCTTCTTCTTTCACACTTTCCATTTCCTCTCTCTCCTCTCTTTAAATGTGATGAAGTGTCAGTTATTGGTTGGTTGTGACCATATGGTCATGTGACCAACTAAGAATTACTCAATTTATAAAGTGGTGTGAATGAGGGCATTCAATATAACTGACTACTCCTTTCTTGACACTTACACGGTTACATTTATAGTGATAAAGAAATGAAGATGCTCATGACAAGAATATTAATGTTATTACATGGTTGGATGATCAGTTGGCCCTATCATAAAAAAATTACTGTACTATGAATAAAATTACTGTACTATGAATAATTCCCGTAATGGCCCCCTGAAATAAATATATGCGTACGTAAGTGAAAAAATTCCAATCAAAATAGGGTTGTTCGAGTGTCGAATCTACACACAATTTTTGTGTGCATGAATATAAAAACTATTGTATACTCAAATATATGTAAAAATATACTCAAATATATGTAAAAATAAATTTTATTTAGGGGGTCTGAGATTTTATTTATTTAATATTAATATTCTAAAAAAATTCTTTTTTTTGGTGGTGGCCGGGATTCGAACCTCGGATAATATTGGGTCTGAGATTTTATTTATTTAATATTAATATTCTAAAAAAATTCTTTTTTTTGGTGGTGGCCGGGATTCGAACCTCGGATAATATTCTAAAAAATTCTTTTTTTTTTTGTGGTGGCCGGGATTCGAACCTCGGACCTTGCATATTTTATGTATTGTCCCTACCAACTAAGCTAAGCTCACGAGGACAAAAAATTCTTTAATAAAACAAGTTTTCATACCAAATTAAATAAAAAGATAAAAGAATTCAAAAGTGAAATGTGTCCTTACTCTCTATTCTTTTTTTTTCTTTCTCTCTATTGTTTTTTACCAATCAAAATAAAAAAAAACTAATGTCGTTCCTAAAGTTGTCATAATTAATATATTATACAAATATCAGTATTCAATGCAAAAATTATAGGAGTATTGTTTTTTGAAGGAGTATTTTTCTTTTTTGGAAATGATAATACAGCTAAAAAGTTGTTTCACGAACGTCTAGCAAATTGTTTTCATTGGCCGCTTAATACACCGGCCGCTCAATACATTGGTCCACCATGATTTTCACTTAAGTAGGATTTTAGAGTATTCTCTCTTTTTTAAAACAATTAGCATAGTGATTTTCGTGAGTTTAGCTTAGTTGGTAGGGATATTGCATATTATATGCAGGGGCCGGTGTTCGAATCCCGGATACCCCACTTCTCCACATTTAAAATGTGTGAGTTCGATCCACTGGGCTACTTGACCCAAAAAAACAATTAGCATAGTGAATTTTTTTAGAATGTATTTCGCTACGTACTTTCTTTGGTCACATTTATAAACAACTACTCATTTTTCACATTCATTATATAATTGATGCATCTAAACTACTATATTATAGTCCAAATACATAAATTATTTGATGAATTTAAAAACAAAATATTTACTTATAAATATGATCGGAGGAAGTATAACACTATCATTTTTTTAGGGAAAGGAGTAATTTTTATTTAAAAAAACAAAACTCTTAATAACTTAGTTTTGCTTTCTAGAAGAATATGATCGTTAGCAACACTCATTTTAATATACATTTTTTAAAATTTATTATTTTATTTGAGGAAATACATGTAGATCACACACATTCACATTTATTTAATTTAATAAAAGAGTAAATATTGAAAAAAGTGTGTTAAAATAAGTTTTTTTTAGGGATGTTAAAATAAGTCACTAGAGGAATCACTATCTGTGTCGTTGGAATAGTTGGTGTGTTGACTTAAATGATTTTTTCTTTTTGATAAGTGCTTTAAATATTTACAACGTACAACCTTCATCATTGCTCCTTGAGCCTTGGAGCACTTTCATTATTATTATCGTGTGATTATTACTACCCCATTTTTCCTTTTTCGTTTTGATGGATTTTGATCCTTTCTTTCGTAAAAGAGAAATGTTATTTAAACAAATAACTTATGAGACAACCATAATTTACAAAGATAAAGTATGTATTTGTACGAAACCAAAACAATAGAGAGATAAAGTAAAAAATAATGTGAGTATAAGAGAGAAAACAATCACAAAAGTTGTCATAACATAAATATTCAAATATCATTTCTCTTCTTAAAATACTTATCTCCGAATCTCTTATTCACCTAATCACTATTGTAGGGCCTGTTTGGTTCAGCTTCTGCCCAGCCAAAAGCAATTCTCTACAGTGCCAAAAGCAATTCTAGCCAAAAACAACGTGTTTGGTTTGGCTTTTCAGAATTGCTTTTATCCACCAAAAGCAATTCTCCATGAAGCTACAAATCCTAGCTTCTAGCTTTTCTAGAATCAATTATAAACAGTAAATATTATATTTTATTATTACAACCTATTATTTTCCTTTATTGCCCTTTATCAATTCTCCTTCTTTATCAATTCTCCTTTAGCTATGTTTATTTTAGTAATTATACATTCAAAAGCAATTCTACATAATTGTATCCAAACACAAATCAGTTTGTTTAATCAATTCTACATAATTGTATCCAAACATAAATCAATTCTCTCAGAATCAATTCTGTCAGAATCAATTCTGTCAGAATCAATTATATTCAAAGCTGAACCAAACACACACGTAGTAATTAGGAATTGGATTACCAATAGTAACTTCTTGACACAGTTAAGCTCTCTCAACTGTCTGATTTAGATCGACAGTTAGGATCATTTTATTAAATAAAATTGTTTGCTTTATGTAGTTTGTCCAATCTTAGAACAATTGTCGAGATTAACTACTGTGTGAAACAAAGTGACTTTCTATTGTAGACAATCCAAATCCAATTAATTAATTAGTGCTACTCCCTTCCTTCTTAATTATAACTCTTCCGATTTTTTATGTCTCTTAATATACA
The DNA here is from genome assembly GCF_051527215.1 of Medicago sativa. Lineage (NCBI taxonomy): Eukaryota > Viridiplantae > Streptophyta > Magnoliopsida > Fabales > Fabaceae > Medicago > Medicago sativa. The sequence continues at coordinate 25,853,239 of NC_140756.1, read as the reverse complement.
ATATTAGTGATTTGTTTAAAAAATGTCTTTATTTAATTTATGATTGGGAAACATAAATTATTTTTTTTCTTTTTTATGATATCAATAATTATATGAGTGATTATAAAAGTAACATATCTTTTTGACAAATTTACTCTTACAAGTGTTTTTTTAGTTACTCAAAACTTTGTTGGAGAGTCTTATAAATAAGGGATGAAGGGAGTATCTTTCTCCCTTTTGTTTTCCCTCATTTCATCTTTTTATTATTTTTATTTATTTTTTCTCTCGAGCTGAACGTGAAAAACACAATGATGAAGCTGGTGGCGACTATCGGCGAGTAGAATACATAGAAGACTAGTGTCAATGACATTTACTTATACACTTTATTTTAAGGGCTAAATATGTTTTTGGTCCCGATAAATATATCAACTTTTTGTTTTAGTCCCTCTAAAATTTTCCTTCAACTTTTAGTCCCTATAAAATTTTCAATCACTACTTTTGGTCCCTATTTTTAAGTTAATTTTTGTATTTTTTAATGAAATTGTGCATAAATGTGTAGAATATTGTAAAAAAATTCCCCAAAAAAATTAGAATTTTTTAACAAAACAAAAATTAATTATGAATTTTTAACCGTCAAAAATATAAAATTTATATTAAATTCATGTTTTGTTCAAAGATTATAATTTTGTTGGGAGAGATTCTTATAATATTATGAATCTTTCTGCAAAATTTTATTTAAAAATATGAATTCTACATATGAGTTTACTTTAAATGAGGGACCAAAAGTGAAGATGGAAAATTTTTTAGAGACTAAAAGTTGAAGGAAAATTTTAGAGAGACTAAAACGAAAAGTTAGTATATTTATAGGGACAAAAACATATTTAACCCTTATTTTAACATGTATTCTTTTAATCGAATAAAATTCATGTGTCTCACCACAACTTTATGAGTCTATTAAAAAAGAGTGTTAAAGTGAGATTACTCTCACTAAAAAAGGATAAACATTGATGCATAATGCATGCATGCATGTGGTCTGAAATACATACACAGAAAAAAGCAACAAATAATTAACCAAAATTAAGTGTAGTGGTCCTTCCTATCAATAACATTTTTGAAGAAATCCTATCAATAACATTGAGCTCAACAAATTAGACATAGCTCTCTCACACATTAATAGTCAAATCTATAAGGTACGTATTTACATGAAGGATTCAACAAGCTGTCTATTTCCATTGCATTCAACTTTTGGGCTAGCTTGATTGCGAAAGGTCATGTGGGAATTATGTGTCTTTGAAAGGTATGAACTCAACGACTTACCCTTTATTTCTGTGCCACCATAACTATAGGACCTATATTTCCGGGTTTGAATTTCAGACCAGGATCATGTTTTGTTAACACATTCTTATAATACTTCATTCTTATAGGATATGAACACGTCTCCTTAATTAGAATTATATGCATTTTCGTACTATATGTTCCTATCTTTGCAGTATTATTTTGCCTGGTAATCAAATTATAATCGATTTGTTGAAGAAACCAGTGAGATACATGTACATTCATACGGGACACGTTGATTTTTACAATGTACAAACACTTGCGATGAGACTTCGAAGGAGTCTTAAAACATATGAGTGAATCATCATTCATCACATTGAACTTAGCAATTACAAGTGAGTTTTGATACCACATTTTTACTTAAAACTTTAAGATAAATGAGTCTTTTCATTTATATGTTGGTCAAAATATACTCTTCCGCACAATATAAAACTTTTAATTTACACTTGACATATACATTCTTTCCTTCAACCACGAAACTCTCCACATCATTGATCCAACAAATATCACTTCTTCTCCCCCACCAAGTTGAACCAAACTCCAATACAACCGGTGGAATTTTCGTGGAACCTTAAAACATTAGGGAGGATCATTACATCAAGCTAAGAAAATCAAAAAGTGAGTTTGAACATCATATGTTCCTCTAAAATGAGGCATTATGTATACAAATCTTTTCGGCTATATATTATTCAACATCTACGCTTACATCTAATGTTAAACTTCTAAGTTCTAACTAGCTAACACTTAACACATCTAACAATTTGCACATCCTATGAATAACAATTTGCACATCCTATGAATCATATAATGGAATAAATTAAACTTGAGTAATTCATATTTTTGGCCCTTCTAATATATGCTTACTTTCTGCTTTAGTCCCTTGATTGTATTTTCCTTAGTTTTTGTCCATGCAGTTGAAGATTTTATTGTTTTAGACACTGATGTAATTTTCTCGTTCAAGATAGATAATGTGGCATGTTAATATACACACACACTTTAAACCAATGAAGGTTGAGATTAGTATAGGTTAGACATTTATAATGTGGCTAATCAATGTTTGAATCTTTGTTGAAAGAGATGTCTATATCAAGTGTTCGATAGTGTTGCAAATAATACCTTCAATAAAATTCCATGAGAAAAAATTCAAAACATATTGAAAATTCTTACCAATGCCCCCACAATCATCAACAACCACCTCCTTATTACAATGTAAAATTACCCAATTCTTCCAGTCATTTATAAGCGAATATTGTTTTATCTGCTCATTATAAGGCAAAGAGGGTAATTTGTGTGATGATTTCCTCCATCCAGTTACATTTATAAGTAAATATTGTTTTGTCAGCTTCATTGAATCATTTATGTATTTGAACTATAATATAGTCTAAATACATAAGTTATAAATTTTATCAGATGAAGTATTTTACATTTATAGGTTTCATGGATTCTTTTATAATTTATATAGAACCTAGTAATCTTAATACTAGTGCAAAGAAATCCTTCTTAATATAAGAAAAAAAGATGTTGTGGAAAAAACAATTTTAACCCATGCTATCCTTCTGCCACGTCCCACTTTTAAGGGCAAAACATGTCTAAATTTTGCTTTTGCTAACTAAATTACTATGATGTCATCTAACCATCCAAAATTTAATAGTTTGCTTTAATTGCTCTTCAAAAAGGATAGGCTGGTTCCATGGTAACCATACGAAACAAATTTTGTTGGACAACAAAAAGGAAAAAGTTGCCTTTTGTACTATAACTCCAGAAAAAGCCCTGCACTCTTCTCAATATTTTGGGGGGCAAAAATGAATAATTCAAATTTTGAAATTTCAAATAGTCTTTCTATATATCATCCAATACTCTTTCTACTATCATTCTCTGGTTTTTCTCTCTCTCACTTGCTTTTATCTCAACTCTATTATTCTCAATTAAGGTAAACCGAAATATTCACAAGATAAATATTCAATATTATCTAGGTACAAAAGATAAAAATGTTAACAAGTGAGGGCAGGGAAATAATGAGGAAGATCAAGGTCTGTATTTTCTTCTTTTCAAACTTTCTAATCCTCATTTTCTACTCTACTCTTCAATTTTATTTTGTAGGTTTTTAAACTTTCTAATCTCCATCTTCTCATCTTCAATTTTATTTTGCAGGAAACTTGAAAGTTGTACTTCATTCAACCGAACAAGTAGTTGAAGTGCTGCAAAAAATAATATTATGAACAACTTTTCAGATCTACAGGTTCATTTGATGTTTAAAGTGTCTAAAATTTACTCTTTTCTTTATCTAACATGTAACTTTTCATTATTTGTATTTATCTTCAACAACAATTTATTTATCTAGAAATGCAAAAGTTGAACAGAGTTCTTGTCTCTTCATCAAACTACAAACAAAGAAAGGAGACACAAGTAAGTAAACAATAAGATGTATTGTATGTTGCCAATTTTTTTAAATCCTCAATAAATTGTTATTGCAGGAAAGGTGTATTGTATGTTGCCAATTTTTTTATTTTTTTTTGGAAAATATGATATTTTGCAGCAAAGTCAAATAATCTTCATATCTCTCCAACAAACTACAAAGAAAGACATTCTTATGAAGAACTAAACTTTTTACCTTTATTTTATCTTTCAATGTTACATTCAAAAAAGTTCTTATTTTATTCAAGAGTTTTAATCTTTTATATCTAAATAAAATTTCTATTATGTAAAACAACTGACCAAAGATCCAAAAAAAAAAATTAACATAGTATTGTTCTTTAAATTAAGAAGATGATGAAGAAAGATAAATATTTTCAAGAAGAAAATCTTACACTTCTCTCATGAAGAGATTGTTCATTTTTTCTTCTTGTATGTTTTACTAAGCTCCTTTTTATGTTCTTCATTTTGCAGGAGATTTGAAAGCAGCTCTCCTGCCTCCAGTCAACAATAGAGGATGTTCTGCCAAATAAAAATAAAATTTCTTTTAAATTATTTTGTTTCCTAGCCAACAAAATAAATACTATAACGAAAATTTAAATTCAAATATAGTTTACACATGAAAATAAAAGAATATGACACTTTGAGGACTCATGATATTGTAAATCTCAACAATTGTACTGATGTTTTTAATACAAATAACAAAGAGTCTTTCATGAAAAAGAAAATGTCCATTGAGAATGAGGAAAAATGAAAAAAGATAAGCACCCAAATTAAGTCCGTTTAAGTTTATTTAATTGGTCTTTTAAGTCCATTTAAGCACCCAATAGCAGGCTAGCAGCAACAAGGAAAAGTGTAGTAGGCTAGCAGAAACGTGAAACAGAGAAAAGATTGATGAGCTGTGTTCTGATTTTATTGAAAGTATTGATGCTCTCCGGAAAGAATTTATGCTTTTAGTTGACCTACATATTATTTATACGAAAAAAAATGAGGTTTATTGAAAGAAAATTTATTAAAAAAATATGGGATATATTAAAAATCTGGTGTCTCTTTTATTATTTATACAAAAAAAATTGAGTTATATTAAAAGAGAGAATTTTTTATAAAAAAATATGGGTTGAAATTTTTAAACAGAAAAGTCTTCGTTTTATATTCGAAAAAAGATCAAAACTGCAGTAAAAAGGATAAATTTTTGTGGTTAAGAAAACCTTATGATTTTTGCATGAACAAAAAAAAAACCTACGAAAAGAAGTCTTCAAGCAATTTGCAATAAAAAAGGTTCTTTATCAAAGATCCAATAAAAGTATTACAAAAGAATACCAGTAGTATTAGATCTAAAAAAAAACCCTAAAACAGATTCATAAATATACAAAATAATATTCTTACATCACTTGAAAATCACATCAAATTTCATCTTCCGACTGTTGTTGTTGTTGCATGTTTGATGACGAAATTTAAGCTATTGTTGTTGCGGTTGTATCAAAAAAATTGCTCCGGCCTTACTTTTTGTAGGTTTTGTTGTGGATGTTTAGGGTAAGCAAAACATCAGTTTGATTTTTGCAGTGGAGGTTCACGGTGGCCGCAAAATCGGAGAAATAAACAAGGGTTTTTTATAAAGAATGGTGGTGGTGCATCCAAACTGTGGCTGAAAATCTCATTTTTTAAAACCTGAAAATCTCAAGATATTTCCTTTTGAAAATCTAATTTGATAGAAAGAAAGAGGAGAATGAGGAGATGAATAATATGTAATTTTTTTTTAGTAAAGGTCGCCGGAAAGATGTAGATCTGGTCGGAAGTTGTTGGTGACGGTGGTTCATGGTGGAGAAGAGAAAGACATGGATGGTTTCAGGCGAGAGAGAGAGAGAGAGAGAGAGAGAGAGAAGGGACATATGTGAGAGATGTGGAAACTGTGATAGATTTTGTTCAAAATAAACAAATTATTAAATAATATTAAATAAAAAAAATGTGAGACGTGTGAGGATTTAAGAAAGTGAATGGAGAAAGAGGGCTGATGTGTAGATATTTGAAGTGTGTACGTGTGGTGTGGGAAAAAAGTTACAAACAATTAATGAGTGTAGATATACTTACATTTCTAGAATTAAAACAAAGTTACAAATAATTAATATTTATTAATAGGACAATTAATTAATGAGTAAACCATTGGTTTCAAAATTTATTCTCAAATTAGTCCTCTATTAATGTTTTAAAAATAATCTTTGTCAAAATTTTCTCAATTAAATTATTATCTGTGTTTTTGTGACACGACGAGTTACTTAATTGATAAATTTTTGGCAAAAACAAAGGCTATTTAGAACTATTATCAAAAGTTTTTCAATTAAATCTTTATCTCTATGTTATTGTCTCATGACGGAAGAATGATGGACTAATTTGAGTGTGTCTTACAAAGACAGTGAACAATTTGGTGGTTTACTCATTAATACTTCATCTGCCTCAAAGTAATAGTCGTTTAAAGTTTTTACATAATTTTTAAGAAAATATTTATAATTAAGTTGATTTCAGTGCCAAAATTAATATCATTTACCAAAATACCTCTATTATTTGTAGTTAGTGGACAGTTACGTCAGATGAAATTTAATAAATAAAAATATAATAGTGAAAAAAAATACTAAATGTTGTGTTGATATTCTAAAGTGACAATTATTTTGAGACGGAACAAATATTATTTAAAAAGATGATTATTTTAAGATGGATGGAATATTAAATAGAGTTAAGAAAAATCAAACAGGGGTCTTAGAGCATAACTCATCGTCGCCGTAAATGAAAAAAAAATCAATTATTAGGGATATCTCAAAATCACTTTGTAAGTTCATTGAGCAACTATAGCATTTGGTGATAAATATAAACTACAAGTATATTAATGATTCAATAAATCTAAAATATAATTTTTTGCTTATAATAGTGATCGAAGGAAATACGCTACTAAACATATTTTAGTAAACTAACCTGAAATGCATGAGAGAAGTCTGCATTGACTAAAATTTCAAAAGTAACGCAAATGCACATGATAAGTGGTCGCTGACTAAACTAATTTCGATACACGTTATTTATAAAAAATTGTTTATGCTAAAACGTTTTTGCTATTTTGTTTGTCACCTCACTTCAATTTTATATTGATATCGAACTTTCATAAACTATAATGCACGGGAAAAGTGAGCATTGACCAAACTTTCAAAAATAAATCAAATACACGGGATATGTTATCATTGACTAAACTAACTTTGATCTACATGACAAGTTGTCATTTATAAAAATAAAAAAAATCATGCTAAAACGTTTAAACTATTTATAAATATCATCACCTCAATTAAATTCTACACTGATATTGAACACTTATCAACTAAAAAGCATGAGATTAGTGGACATTGAATAAAATTTTGTAGATAACTGAAATGAATTGGAGAAGTGGCCATTGAATAAAATTTCAAAAGTAAAGTAAATGCACGGGATAAGTGAACATTGACTACAAGTATATTAATGATTCAATAAATCTAAAATATAATTTTTTGCTTATAATAGTGATCGAAGGAAATACACTACTAAACATATTTTAGTAAACTAACCTGAAATGCATGAGAGAAGTCTGCATTGACTAAAATTTCAAAAGTAACGCAAATGCACAGGATAAGTGGTCGCTGACTAAACTAATTTTGATACACGTTATTTATAAAAAATTGTTTATGCTAAAACGTTTTTGCTATTTTGTTTGTCACTTCACTTCAATTTTATATTGATATCGAACTTTCAAAACTATAATGCACGGGAAAAGTGAGCATTGACCAAACTTTCAGAAATAAATCAAATACACGGGATATGTTATCATTGACTAAACTAACTTTGATCTACAGGACAAGTTGTCATTTATAAAAATAAAAAAAATCATGCTAAAACGTTTAAACTATTTATAAATATCATCACCTCAATTAAATTCTACACTGATATTGAACACTTATCAACTAAAAAGCATGAGATTAGTGGACATTGAATAAAATTTTGTAGATAACTGAAATGAATTGGAGAAGTGGCCATTGAATAAAATTTCAAAAGTAAAGTAAATGCACGGGATAAGTGAACATTGACTACAAGTATATTAATGATTCAATAAATCTAAAATATAATTTTTTGCTTATAATAGTGATCGAAGGAAATACGCTACTAAACATATTTTAGTAAACTAACCTGAAATGCATGAGAGAAGTCTGCATTGACTAAAATTTCAAAAGTAACGCAAATGCACAGGATAAGTGGTCGCTGACTAAACTAATTTTGATACACGTTATTTATAAAAAATTGTTTATGCTAAAACGTTTTTGCTATTTTGTTTGTCACTTCACTTCAATTTTATATTGATATCGAACTTTCAAAACTATAATGCATGGGAAAAGTGAGCATTGACCAAACTTTCAGAAATAAATCAAATACACGGGATATGTTATCATTGACTAAACTAACTTTGATCTACAGGACAAGTTGTCATTTATAAAAATAAAAAAAAAATCATGCTAAAACGTTTAAACTATTTATAAATATCATCACCTCAATTAAATTCTTCACTGATATTGAACACTTATCAACTAAAAAGCACGAGATTAGTGGACATTGAATAAAATTTTGTAGATAACTGAAATGAATTGGAGAAGTGGCCATTGAATAAAATTTCAAAAGTAAAGTAAATGCACGGGATAAGTGAACATTGACTAAAATTTTGTACATGACTCAAATGCATGGCAGAAGTGTGCATTGACTAGAATTTTAGAAGTAACGTAAATTCACGGGATAAGTTGTCATTGACTAGATTAACTTTGATACACGAAACCATATGTTATTAATAAAAAAATTGTTCTTGCTAAAGCATTCATGTTATTTATAATATCCTCTCACTTCAATACTATAATGATATTGAACCCTCATGAACTAAAATGCGCATGATAATGTTGCATTAACTAAAATTTCATAAACAAATGAAATGCACGTGATAATTTGTCGTTGACTAAACTAACCTTGATCTATAGGACAAGTTGTCATTTATAAATATTGGTCATGCTAAAACGTTTAAACTATTAATAATATCCTCACCTCAATTCAATTCTACACTGAAATTGAACCCTTATCAACAAAAATTCACGAGATAAGTGGACATTGAATTAAATTTTGTGTTATAACTAAAATGCATAGCAGTAGTGACCATTGACTAAAATTTCAAAAGTAATGTAAATACACACGATAAGTTGTCGCTGACTAAACTAATTTTGATACACGGTAATTCTATAATGATATTGAACCATCGTAAACTACAATGCACATGATAAATGAACATTGACTAAACTTTCAGAAATAAATCGAATACACATGATAAGTTGTAATTGATTACACTAACCTTGACCTACATGACAAGTTGTCAATTATAACAATTGTTCCTCCTAAAATGTTTAAACTATTTAAAATGTCATCACCACAATTCAATTCTACAATGATATTGAACACTTATTAACTAAAAAGCATGATATAAGTGGATATTGAATAAAATTTTGTAGATAATTGAAATGAATCGGAGAAGTGGCCATTGAATAAAATTTCATAAGTAACGTAAATGCACAAGATAAGTTTTTGCTGACTAAATTAACTTTAATACACGGAACCGGTTGACATTTATTTAAGATGGTTCCTGCTATAATGTTTATGCTATTTATAATACCACCTCACTTCAATTCTATAACGATTATGAACCTTGATAAACTAAAATGCACGAGATAAGTGAACATTGACTAAAATTTCAGAAATAAATCAAATACACGGGATAAGTTGTCACTGGCTAAACTAACATTGATTTACACGAAAATTTGTCATTTATAAAAAATTGTTTTGCTAAAACATTTAAACTACTAAGAATATCATCACATCAATTCAATTCTACAATGATATTGAACACTTATTAACTAAAATGCACATGATGAGTGGATATTGAATAAAATTTCTTAGATAACTGAAATGCATGAGAGAAGTCTGCATTGACTAAAATTTCAAAAGTAACGCAAATGGACAGGATAAGTTATCGTTGACTAAGCTAATTTGATATACATTATTTATAAAAAATTGTTCCTGCTAGAATGTTCCTGCTATTTGTAATATCACCTCACTTCAATTTTATAATGATATTGAACCTTCAAAAACTACAATGCACGAGATAAGTGAAAATTGACTAAACTATCGGAAATAAATCAAATACATGAGATATGTTATCATTGACTAAACTAACCTTGGTCTACATGACAAGTTGTCATTTATAGAAAAAAAATCATGCTAATATGTTTAAAGTGTTTAGAATACCATCACTTCAATTAAATTCTACAATGATATTGAACACTTATCAACTAAAAAAGCACGAGATCAGTGGACATTGAATAAAATTTCGTAGATAACTTAAATGAATTGGAGAAGTGGCCATTGAATAAAATTTCTAAAGTAACGTAAATGCACGAGATAAGTAGACATTGTCTAAAATTTTGTAGATGACTGAAATGCATGGCAGAAGTGTGCATTGACTAAAATCTTAGAAGTAACGTAAATGCACGGGATAATATCACTTCACTTCAATTCTATAATGATATTGAACCCTCATAAACTAAAATGCACATGATAAATGGGCATTGACTAAAATTTCATAAATAAGTCAAATTCACTGGATAAGTTTTTCCTGCTAAAACATTTAAACTATTTATAATATCATCACTTCAATTCAATTTTACAATGATATTGAACACTTATCAACTAAAATGCACGAGATAAGTCGACATTGATTAAAATTTTGTAGATAAATGAAATGCATGGGAGAAGCGAGCATTGACTAAAATTCCAAAAGTAACGTAAATGGACGGAATAAATTGTCACTAGCTAAACTAACTTTGATAAATGATTATTGTACACATGACAAGTTGACAAAAATATTTTAAATTTTTATAAGTTGATATGTTTTTTAGGAAAAAAATTATATAAATTGATATTATTAATGTTTAAACCACCAAATAATTTTTTTTGAAATCCTATAAATCGTTCACACCATGAATAACATTGACAAGTTAAGAAATAAATAATAAATGGTATAAATTCATAATAATATCGACATTTTATATATTGTAAAATTCATAATGATTAACTTTCAAATGGTATAAATTTAAACTGTTTACAAAGACATAATGACGAATTCAAACTACTAAAATTCATCCCCGACCAACCAGTACCCGTGCGGATGCACGGGTATGTTACTAGTATTTTGTAAAAAGACCATGTTACATGAACAAATCATCTAATACAATCAATCAAATTTTATCGGGAACTCATTGATTTGATCAAGGACTTTGTGATACGACGTCCCAAGCACATATCACACACAAATCAACCCTGGCTGGAGGCTTAGGTGGTACGACTTACGTGTGGTGAACAATATACACTTCAAAATTGTATATCAATGATGATTAAAATTGTGGTTAATTATGTTCAATGAATGATTATGAAACTGTGGTACATTTTTATATTCACTAATCATCTACTTAATGTAATTATTACATATTTAAATTGAGTTAACCATGTAAGCTGATATCAAAATTTAATGTCAAATTTGTGTAATAAAATAATACAACTCTAAAAGTATGATCAAATAAACCCTGTTAATCCCTTAACATGAATGCCAAATGATATTGGAATTAACTACTTACAGGTTGGGTTTGTTAATGGAAATGTAATTTTTGATATATCATGCTCAAATCATTTGATGCAATTTTTATATGAATCCGCCTCTTTGTATTTCCTCACAATATTGACATGTTGCTTCTATATAAATACAGTAGTAGCATTTTCATTATTCCAAATTAACATATTTTCCTATGATTGATTATTTTGACGCTGTGTAAAAATCCAAATTAACATATTTTCCTATGATTGATTATTTTGACGTTGTGTAAAAATATTAGTAAAAAAATAAAAATAAGCATAAGGCTCTGTTTGGTAAGGCCAAAAGTTAGCTTATAGCTTATAGCAGATAGCTTATAAGCTTGATTGACCAAAAAAGCTCTGTTTGGTAATGGTTTATGAGCTTATAGCTTATTTCACGAGCTTATAAGCTATTTTTCAAATGTTATTCCATATAGCGTTTGAGCTTATAGCTTATCATTTTTTCTTCCATTTTTACCCTTATATTTTATGTAAAATCCATGTTTACCCATTATAATTTAAAAGAGCACATTAATATAATAAATAAGCCTCATATCCATAAAAACAACGTTTCCTTAATAACAGAATAGCACTGAAAAAAATACAAACATATAGAATAGTATATTTGAATGCTTCCACTTTTCTCATTTTTTATGCATATAGAATATATATAACCTTCATATATGTTTTTTTAATTAATGAAAATATACCTTCTGGTTTTGAACAAAATATACCCCTAAAGAAATGATTTGTGTCTATTTAGCCCTTCCATCGTTAATAATTTATATAATATTCAATAAAAATATTATTTAATATTTTTACTTAAGAAGATATTATTCAATGTAACATACATTATTGTTAATAACATATAATAATGAAAAAATAATGATAATAATAATAATAATATAATAACAACAACAACAATAATAATAATAATAAAGCATTTCGGTAACGGTCATTTGTTACGTTTAATTGTTTTATAAAGTATAAACACTTAAATCAAAATAAATATAAAATAAAATTTTGGTGAGTAAGATTTAATTTATAATATAAAAGATATATTTTATTAATAAATTTAAATTATTTTTTAAAAAATACATAAATTGAAAAAAAAACTTAAATATCAATTGATATAAATTTTATATTGAATTAAGAATACCTTTTTATCCTTAAAAAAAAAACCTTTTATGTCGTTTTACATTTGTCAGCAAGTTGAACCGCTAATTTTACCAAAAACTTCACCTAACTTATCAGCTATAAGCTATCAGCTATAAGCCATCAACTATAAGTTATAAGTTATAAGCTAGCTTATCAGTTATCCACTATTTTTACCAAATAGAGTCTGAAATGGGCAGAGTTTATTATTATTGATGTAAAATATAAGGGAATACAGTCTGAATTTACATTTCACTAATCCAACAATATCAATTCAATTTATGTGTTTACAACTATTCAATCTTATTACAAACAATTAACAATGTCTATTCTTCTAAAAAAAACCAAAATTTTATTTGATGAGATGCATCTTATGCAAAAAAAAAAAAAAACCCAATCGAAAGCTAATCCTTTGCCCAGAGTAGTTGTTGTTGTTTGTAAAAGAACACAAAAAACCATTTCAGAATACAAATCGGAAACCCTAGATTTTTTCACAAGCAGCCCAATTCTTGCTCACTGTAATTGTTGATTTCGATGTTTGGACAGGAAAAACTTTTGAAAACACCCACAGTTCTTTCATACAACAAAACTACCAAAATGGTGAGGCACCATACCATCAAAATAGTGATGGAAGAGATGGAAGAGTGAAAGTAAGCGAAGAGTCCATTCATGCTGCTACCGTCAATGAGGAGAGAACCAATTCCCGGAGGATCTTGAACCAAACAATCACGTAGCATAGTGAGGCTTGTCGCCGGCGGAAGCTTGACGGTGGTGGTAAGGAAGAAGCGGTGAGGTGAGCGAAGGTGAAGACCGAGATATGGAAGAAGCGTCTTTTCACTTTCAACTTTTTGGCTTTTTGGTTGATTTGTTTATTTTTTTCGCTTTCCCAAAGTGTATTTATTATTCAATTATGGAAAATACTAAATTTAAAACAAAACTCTCATTGAAAGCTTCGCATTATTATATCCGAGACTCGGAATGTAACTGATAGTTGATAACCATAATTCCGAGACTCATAATGTAACTGATAGTTTTTTTTTGGAGAGAAAAATGATAGTTGATAACCATAATTCTGCAGTCACTAAATCTGTCGTATCAGTAATCTACCGGTGACTAATTCTAGATGACTCTTGCACCTCTAGATTGCACGTGTTGGTAAGGTGTTTAGTGCAATTTAGAGCATCATGTGAAATAACAAAATATATTAAATAAAAGCTTAGATTTTGATTATAAAATACACTCTCCGATCACTATTATAAACAAAAATCAACATTGTAGATTCATGCATTAAATGATATATGTGGTTTAAAATAAAGACCATATACATAATTTAATGAATGAATCTAAAATGTTGACTTTTGTTTATAATAGTGACCGGAGGGTGTAACTTGTAAAAATGACGATGCTATGAATTTGTTTGAAATCAACTCTTAACTTTTTTTTCATTATCCGTTACCATTGTGATTTGTGATGATAAATTTTTATCTAACGATGCTGATGTTGTCAAAAATAGAATATCACCTATAATTTATCAAAAGTTTATGACTTGTGGATTTATTTAGTTTGATAGAATATCACCTATAATTTATCAAAAGTTTATGACTTGTGGATATATTTAGTTTGAAATAGAAATATTATAAACCAACACACGTTGGCTCAGTTGGTAAGGAACGGGTCACTTCCTTGCAGAAGGTTGTGTGTTTGATTCCCTCTGCCGATGTGAGGGCAGTGTTGGTGGGTGATCTGTAAGTACCTCTATAAGTGTCTTTTGGGCCCGGAGGCGTGCCCTGACCCTGGTGGTGATCGGAGCCGAACCCACCTAAACTTTTTGTAACCAAAAAAAATAGAAATATTATAAATGCTTGTACCAAAAAAAAAATTATAAATGTGGTTGACAGGACATAATATTACCGGACAAGATAGAATTATACTGTAGGGAGAGAATATTTTTTATGTAGGAAAATAGAATTATAGAAAGGGTGCTTTGGTATTTTTGATAGTATGTACTCCCTCCGTTCCTTTTTAAGTGTCACTTTTGCAGAATTCTTTTGTTCCTATTTAAGTGTCACTTTACATAGTTCAATGCAACATTAAATGTTATTTTACTAATATTACCCTTATTTATTATTGTGGAGAGAGAAATATATGTAATGAGATATTAAATAAATAAGGTTATTATAGTAAAAATAGAAATTATTGTATCAAAAGTAGCAACATTTATTGATTGTCTTGGTTTGTGTAAAATGTCAAAATGTGACAATTAAAAAGGAACGGAGGTAGTATCATGTACAAAAAGTTGTCCGTGATTTAGGGAGGAACAAAAATTTATGATTTTGTTTAGGCATGTGACAACCCTCTTTCTCATACTTTCATTGTACTTTTATTCTCTCTCTTCCTTTTTCTCTCTCCATTGTTATTGTCTAATAAAAAGATAGGAAAAAGGTTGTCACTAAAAATTGTTGGAAATTGGATGTCAAAATATCATTCATCTTTGTTATTTGTTATGTCAAGTCTATAGTCTGTTTTTAAATCAAATAAAGCTTAAAAAAGTTGTCTAGCTCAATCACGTGTTTTTAACAAATCAAACGCACAAAAAAAAAAAAAAACTTGTTCCTACATTTTGTCAAAAAATTGGAGAAATGATATTTGTACAACTATTTTCTAACAACTTTTTGACAACTTTCTCTTTCATACTCACATTATGTTTTTATTCTCTCTCTTCCTTTTTCTCTCTCTATTGTTCTTGACCAATCATAGGAGAGAAAAACAAAGTTGTCATGAAAGTTGTAAGAAAGAGATGTACAAATATCACTACTCAAAAATTGTGATAAATATTATATTGTAGCACCTCTCTCTCAAATAAGTCGACTCTAGTTTTTTCTCTCTAGGTTCTCTCTAACATTTTCCTGATTGAGTGAATTGTTTTTGGTCAACTTTTGACTTGAAAATAGGGACCGAAAATAGTGATTGAAAATTTTATAAGGACTAAAAGTTGAAGGAAAGTTTTAGAGAGAATAAAACGAAAAGTTTATATAATTATAGGGACTAAACGTATTTAACCCTAATAATAATAATAATAATAATAATAATAATAATAATAATAATAATAATAATAATAATAATAATAATAATAATAAATACATTAAGAATAAGAATAGAACATGGTGTTGATTCTCCTATGTTAATAAGGTATCATGTGTCCTCGTGAGCTTAACTCAGTTGTCATGTACAATGCATAATATATGCAAGATCTAGGGTTCAAATCTCAGCCACCTCAAATAAAAAGTATTAGGTAATTTTAATTTTTTTTTTGAAGAAATAATTTTAAATTTTTTTTAATGATAAAAAAGTTTGAAATAGTGATCTATCTTTAATGTTTCTCTTCTAAATGAAATCTTCCATTTTTTCAACTATGCGTTCAATTGGATTGAATTTTAAGACTAAAGTGTGTGCAATTATGTTACTCTCTCCATTACAAAGTGATTCATTTATAAAAGGCTTAATTGTAGTTTTGACCTCTTAAATATTACTCCCTCCGTTTCAAAATGAGTGTCGTTTTAGGTGTTTACACACATATTAAGAAATGCAATGATTAAGAGAAAGAGAATGGTTATTTTACCAAATTATCCTTATTAACTATTGGTTAGTTTTAAAAGTTATATTTTGGAAGTAGTGTGCAGAGTATTAATTGGAGGGTACAATTGAAAAGAAAAAGTTATTATTGCATTGGAAACTGAAAGCGACACTCATTTTGAAACAAATTTTTTTGGCTAAAGCAACACTCATTTTGAAACGGAGGGAGTACAATCTTGCAATTTTGACCTTTTATATATAAAAAAAAACAATAATAAACCAACCCCTTAAGTTTATCCCCTTTTGCACTTTTGACTCAATCAATGCACGCGTGACACTTCACTTAAGTGAGTAGGATGTCATGTGTATAATTTTTAATAAAAAATAAATAAAAAAGCAAGCTCATGAGTGAAAAATAAAATTTAAAAATAAAGTTTTTTTTTTTGCAACAACACGCCATCATAACTCATCAACTCAAACCCTTCAGTTCCTTCAAAAACCTTCAATTCCTCTCTTTAAAAACCCTAGAATTATGAAATTGTTAACAAGTAACATCCTTAAATAACCAAATCCATCATTGTTCATCTTTGTTGCTTCATTGTTCTTAGCATCCGAACCTGATTCCAAACCTAACGCAAACACCGATACAATTATGGGAACTGGGAGTTACACATACATGGGCCGAAGTTTAAACGAATTCACCATCTCAGAGAGTTTCTTCACTAGGAGAAATTTGGATGAAACAACGTTGTTTACGTTTGACATTGTTGAAAAGGGAAAGAACGAAAATTGGATATGTGTGTGAATGTGAAGAGAGATTGGATTGCTCAATCTCCCAGGTTGCAGGGGGTGCTAGATGAATTAGAAGGACTCATGGCTACCAGCGTCAAGCTTAACTATATAATCTACACACGCGCTTCTCTCCCTTAGAGTATGCAAAAACACAAACATGTCAATCCCTTGATAGGAGCTCCTGAATATTCCGAATAATCGGAGTATAATGGTGCCAATCATTATCGTCGCAAAGATTAAATTGATGGATGTCTTCTAATTTGAATAGTGCACCATGTTTGTAATTCCTAACTCCCAAGCAAGTCGCAAGCCATGATACACTACCTGCAATTCGGCATGAAGTATATTAGAAAAACCAATATTCATAGCAAAACCACGGATCCACGCCCTAGCGAAGTCAGAGATGTGTTACTTGAACAACAATTTGTATGACAACTTATGAGACAATCATAGATTTACAAAGAAAAATTGATATTGATACAAAAACCAAAACATTAGAGAGATAAATTAAAAACATAATGTAAGTATAAGAGAAAAAAATGTCACGAAAAAATTGTACAAATATCATTTCTCTAAAATTAACTACTTGCACATTTGTTAAGATATTTTTTCTATCAAACATCCGCTAAGATATTAGTTATTCACATTTTATCATGTTAATCTTATTTAATACTTCAACCTCATTACCTAAAATTACCCATCATATCTTTTTATTGCAAAAGAAAAATTAACTAACTTCTTAAAAAAAAAAATAACTATTCAAATTTTAACGCAATAAAAACGAAAAAAGGGGCACATGAGTGTCCGTCTTTTCGCTAGTATATATAATAAGAGCCCAAATTGAAGCTCACAAAGCTGCTCAACTTCAGATGCAAGAGAAACCGTAGAATCAATGAAATGCTATACAAAATATCCAGATTGCTCAAATTCACGAATCCTTAACCTACATCACTACTATCCTCCAAGCTACGGTTGCTAGGAACCCTTGGGACTTTTTTATTGCTTTAATTATTAATATTTTGCTATTTTACACATGTATTTTTCTTGTTCTTTTTGTAATTATACAAGTGTTATTGTTGACGACAAAAAGGGAAGTAAGAGTATCAACGTTTAATTTGTTATATATTATCTGATTGCTTTTACTTTATGCACTTTATTCTTTTATGGGTTAAATTCATCGGGAGTTTATAAACCTTACCATCTCATTAAGTTGAATATTTGTAATAGAAAAATTGTTCATCCAAATGCTTGTGTTTGTCATCATAAAAAAGAGGAGATTGTTAGACCAAAATTGGTTAAAGAACGCACTCTTAAATTTTCATGATAACAAAACATATGAGTGTTGGTGTAAGTCATAGAGGCCAATAATTTTATGTTAAACTTACGCTATGTATCATGACTTTTATTATTAAATAAAATAAGACATTCTTTATTATATTTTCTTTAAGATTTATAAAGTCCTTATAATAGATAGTTCAAGTAATGAAACATTAACTGAGATTTAATTAATCGTGTGATTACATTAACATAAAGCACATTTTTCTTAAAAATATTCGTAGTCAAACTTTAATATAAATTCGGAGAGTAATAAAGAGTAGAGACTATTATGTACGTAGACTGATGATCACGTCTCACAGGTATATGAGATTTTTTTAAGCAAAATGAAAATTAAATTAAAAGAAAAAGAAAGATACAAAGACTGGGGGGACATGTGACCTGACCCAGATACAATCCATATGAGAATACATCATGATAAACCATACCAAATAGACCAGTCCTAATCTATTCTAACAAATATTCTATAGTTACAAACGCAACCCAGTGAACCTGCGTACGAGCACGAAATCAAGCTACATGTATATAAGATATTAAGTCTATATGTAGGTGTAAATGTTAGGAGTAATATTTGTTGATGTAAGCCCCATAAGCCAATATTTTATAAGAACAAGGTACTTGTATCCAAATATTTATATTTGTTAATAAATTAAGGCATTTTCTTTATTGTGTTTATGTTTTAAAATAATAAAGTTCATATAATACTTAGTTTGTTTAAATGGAAAATATTAAGTATAAAGAAATTATTCTTAAAATATTCATAAAATTATGGATAAAATTATTCTTAAAATATTCATAGTCAAGCTTTATACGAGTATAAAGATCACAACTCACAAATTATGGATAAGGAGTTATCATGTCTTTAGATAGATATAAATAGGCAGCCATATAAATATTACGAGTAATATTTATAATGGATTGACCCGCCACAAGAATGCTACACATAACATTATGTAAAATTTACAAGTTATTCTTATAATGATAAGTGGTGTACTATACCCTTCGACCTGAAATTAATGTGTACCCTAGATGTAGGAGTCGAGAGTACTTTGTTGCCATATAAACTTCGTCTGTAACAAGATGACTATAAAATCGATTGATGGGTACCTCAAAAATCTAGATGAAATTTTTCCTTCTACATCACAAGAGATATGTCTAAAGGCCCAATATTGAACTAGACAAGGATGACAAATTATGCATTGTGTTCAATATAGATATGAGGGCGGAAACGTAATTGTACACAAGATCTTTATCAAAGAAAGGTTTCATCAAATCACTTGACATTTTTGTCCCTTGGATAGCAACGACGTGTTGCTAGATACAAATCACTATTTATAATTTTAAATATAAGATTTATTATTATTGCCAACATTACAAAAGCCTACAAGGTGATACACAAAAGGACAATTAAAGAGAGAAATACATGATACTTATTACTTGGGGCTATGTTTAGTAAGCAGAGCTAATTCGTTAATAAATCAGCGAATGAGTTATTGGGATTACACAAGCCCAATAACGATTGATTTGTTGAACACACAATTGGTTCTATAAATAAAGCTCTTATGTTGAAGCAAGTGCACACTGAAAATCGGATTCCACTTTCAGAAATCCTAGGTTTTTCAATCCCTAAAATTTCCCCTCTTTCTAAGCCATCATCTGGTAGCAGCTAGTGAAGGAAGTTGTTCTTTCAGATTGAGTAGAGACGTTGTTGATCGAGTGGCGCTTGTGATCACCCGAAAATGTTGACATTATAGGAACTGCACTACAAGAGGCAACACTTCAATCCCCGGCCATGTTCTTTCGTAAGGATCCAACAAAAGGGAATTTTTATTGTTTTATCCGATATGTATATTCTATTTTGTTATATGATTTCCCTTCAATATTTATACTAGGATTGTCATAAGATATTCTTATAGTGATAATGATGTATACTACTCTTAAATTTAAAACCACTATGTTCTCTACACATGGACCTAAGTGTTTTATTGTTATTACATTATTTACAATAGGATAACTATAAAGTTGGTTAATGGGCAGCTGACAAATCATGCTGAGGGACATGTGTGTCCAAGATGTAATTTCCCTCCACCATAAAAGGAGAAATATCTTTTGATGAAATATGATTATAAAATTGCATGACTATGCCGAATTAGAATTAAGTAATAACAAACAACGATAAAAACACTACAAATAATATGATAAAATCAAAGGGACCGACATACCCATGCTTTCAGATTGACAAAACATTGATGCCTAAATCATTGACTGAATATGTAATTGATTGAAATCAATCTTTCAATATGAAGCAAAATAACACCGCAAAAGTTGATTCAAAACCAACCATTAAAAATTAAAATGGAAGAGAGATCTAGAACCGGTTTGTTGAAGAGAAACTAGGAAGAAAATAAATAGTGTGGCATAATGTTTTTTTTTGACAAAAATAAACGATATTCATTCATTCAAATTGATAGAGTACATCGATACAATACAAATCCAAATTCGCTATTGATAGAGTACATCGACACAATACAAATCCAAATTCGCTAAAAACAAAAAGGATGAATATGTGAACAAACTCACAGCATCCATGTTAATAGCATAAAACGACAAAGTATCTATGCCTACAAATATGACTAAAATGACTATATTAAAGTCTCCGGAATATTCATGTTTCCGGATCTGCAACGTTGACGACGCCAAAGTCATTGTCATTGATCTTGATCAGATTTGCACTTGCTCAAAGCTAATCTTTCAACCTGAATCAAATAAACACCGCACTAAGACGGGAAATAAAAAACACACCGCACGAAGACGGGAAATCAAAACAAACATAGTTGTTCAGAGACGACGATGTCACAAAAACAAACGAAAGAAAACAGAAAATATGTGAAATCACTTATTCAATTAAGATATAAGGAAAAACAATTCGGAGGGATGATTTTTGGGTCAAAATTGACTCTAAATCACCCCTTTGACAAGAAGAAGAAAAAGGCGATGACTAGGGTTTGAGAAGGAGAGAAGAGAGAGTATTGGTGTTTTATTTCCAAGGCCATTGTGCGACATAATGTTTTGTTGCATATAAGATAATAAGATAATATAATACATTCACAAATAAAATATAATAGATTAATAGTGATTCGTCTCCGTAAGCATAACACAGGCATAATATATACAGAAACTGCATTTGAACCCCAAATTCTTCACTTGGTGAATTTTAGCCACTACAAGTCTACTTATAAAAGGGAAAAAAAATATATCAGTAATGACCCCTCTTAAACGAAATAATGATCTTTTAATTTTTTCCTAATAAAACAATGATCCTTAACTACATGAAGTTCATTTTAGCATATAAATTAACGTGCGCTATGATTTTCTTATAAACTACCGTCACATTAAACAACATTAATAGTAATAAAAGAAAAATATACGGACATTTAACATAGGAGGAAATATATAAAAATAAAATCGGAAGAGTGTTTGTACTTAGGTTAAGGACATGCAACAACGTTAAAACTCTTAAGAAAAATTTGTCGTCCATTTGAATCTAACGAGGTTTAATGGATTAATTTATGTAATTACGCGCGGATAACTCGATTTACACAAAAAAAATAACGATGGTAGATGTGCAAGGAACTCAAATTTACTACACCTCCATCTCACAGTAATATATGATTGAATATATATATTTGGGTTAAATATGTTTTTGGTCCCTATAAATATACCAACTTTTCATTTTAGTCCCTCTAAAATTTTCTTTCAACTTTTAGTCCCTAAAAAGTTTTCCATCTTCACTTTTGGTCTCTCTTTTAAAGCAAACTCATATGTAGAATACATATTTTTGAATAAAATTTTGCATAAAAATTGATAATATTATAAGAATCTCTCCCAAAAAAATTTAGAATTTTTTAACAAAACATGAATTTAATATGAATTTTTATATTTTTTATGGTTAAAAATTCATATTAAATTTATGTTTTCTTAAAAAATTCTAATTTTTTTTGGGAAAGATTTTTACATTTTTTTACACATTTCTTCACAATTTCTTTAAAAAATAGTAAAATTAACTTAAAAATAGGGACCGAAAGTAGTGATTGAAAATTTTATAGGGACGAAAAGTCGAAGGAAAATTTTAGAGGGACTAAAACGAAAAGTTGGTATATTTGTAGGGACCAAAAATATATTTAACCCTATATATTTTAGCTTATTTTTGATTGAATTAAATATATTTATTTTGTTTGAATATATATATATATATTTTAGCTTATTTTTGAGTTAGAAAAAAGGAAATTGCTCCAATAATATTGGATCAAAAGTATATTCCATCCAAAGTAAAATATAACAAAAATGACAGTTAAAAAATTGATGTATATAAAGTAATTTTTTAACCATATACATTGACTTTTCAACTACCACCTTTATTTATATTTCATTTTAGATGAAACTTTTTTCGATCATATTTATAAACAAAAAATAACTTTTAAAGTTCATTGAATAATTAAACATATTTGATTTATAAATATGATCAGATATCTTTTTAAAAAAATGATCATGTAGTAATAAATATTCAATAAATCTAAAATATGTGTATAATATAATTCCAAGGACAGTAACAGAAACAAATCTGATCTGATATGATTTGAATAGAATAGAATCATGAACCAAATCTGAACCATGAAACACTCTTTCAATTCCAAGTTTCTAACACAGTAGTTTACTTTTCACATACCCCCCAATCCATACAAAAAGTAATCAAAAAGTCACAAAGCAATTTTCACCGTCAATCACAGGCTTTATAGAGTTACAGACAGACACAGTATAGTATTGCAAAGAGTCAACCGACCCTTTTTGGATCTATCTATTTGTAAGGCTTCAATGACTCCACATCTTTACGTTTTATCTTCAATCTCTCTCTCTCTCTCTCTCTCTCTCTCTCTCTCTCTCTCTCTCTCTCTCTCTCTCTCTCTCCAAAATAGTACTTTCTCTCTCTAACATAATATAAAAGTACATTTTTTTCTCCTTTGAAAAATAGTCAAGCATGCAAATATATGACATAAAAAAAAAACACTATTAGGGTTCTTTTTCCATTTAACCTAAATCAACTAGATTCATTATTTCAAGCCACCTTTCAAGTTTTTCTCAGTGTTACACTGTTTCTCTCTCAAAAGGGTCACTGACAAGAGAGAGAGAGACTGAGAACGAAGAGCAAAATCTTGCCTTTTTTCTCTTTCTTTCTCTCCAACAAAAATACATAAAAAAACACCATTTTTTTTCTTCTGTTGTTTGATACAGAGAGAGTTTTGAGACATTGGTGTTTCTCATTTGACCCTTTGTCTCCATAATCTCTCTGTCTTTGTTCTTTGTGTTTTTTTTTTTTGCTTGCAAAGTTCTGTACCTTTTTTGAACTTTTTGATGATTCTGCTGACACCAAGATTTACTTGTGATTAAGGGTTTGGAAAAAGTTTTGAACTTTTTGGATTTGGGTGGTTTTTTTTATTGAAGAGAAGAAGAAAAAAAAAGTGGGGTATTTGATGAGTTTTGGGGGGTTTGTAGAGAACAATTCAGGAGGTGGTGGAGGTGTAAGAAACATAGGAGAAATCTCTTACAACAACGAAAGAATGCCATTTGGTTCTTTCTCTCAACCTCGTCTTGTTACTTCTCCAGCTTTGGCTAAATCAATGTTCAACTCACCTGGATTATCACTTGCACTTGTAAGAACTATGAAAGATCTTTTTTTTTTGTTTGTTTTCTTAAATTTGGTTGTGTTTTTTGATGACCCTTTTGTTTTATTTGATGGAAAAAATGAAGCAAACAAATATTGATGGACAAGAAGATGTGAATGGATCAATGCATGGGAATTATGAGCAAAATGGTTTGAGAAGAAGTAGAGAAGAGGAACAAAGTAGATCTGGTAGTGATAACTTGGATGGTGTTTCTGGTGATGAACAAGATGCTGATGATAAACCACCTAGGAAAAAGAGATATCACCGACACACTCCTCAACAGATTCAAGAGCTTGAAAGGTATTTTTCTTTTACCATTTTTGTGCTTTTGTTTTTAAGGTTCATTTTGTAGATTTTAATAATCATGTTTTGTGTTATAGTTTGTTTAAGGAGTGTCCTCACCCAGATGAGAAACAAAGATTGGAACTTAGCAAAAGGCTTTGTTTGGAAACAAGACAAGTTAAGTTTTGGTTCCAAAATCGAAGAACACAAATGAAGGTGTGTGATATGACATCAAAAAGTCATTTTCCTTTTCATTTTCACATGGTTTTACTTTTTACTTTTTTAATATCCTTTTGTGTTGCTAACTTTTTGTTTGTACAATTGTACTAGACTCAACTGGAAAGGCATGAGAACAATTTGCTTAGGCAAGAGAATGATAAGCTTAGAGCTGAGAATATGTCTATAAGGGATGCAATGAGGAATCCTATTTGTTCAAATTGTGGTGGTCCAGCTATGATCGGCGAGATTTCACTCGAGGAACAACACCTTCGAATCGAGAATGCGAGGTTGAAGGACGAGCTAGATAGAGTTTGTGCACTTGCTGGAAAATTTTTAGGCCGTCCGATTTCTTCGCTACCCAACTCAAGTTTAGAGCTTGGTGTTGGAGGAAACAACAATAATGGTTTTAATGTGATGAATAATGTGCCTTCATCATTACCTGATTTTAGTTCAGGAATGTCTAATAACCCTTTAGCCATTGTGTCTCCTTCAAATAGACAAACATCTATGGTGACTACTGGCTTTGATAGATCGGTCGAAAGGTCTATGTTTCTTGAACTTGCTTTGGCTGCTATGGATGAGTTGGTTAAGATGGCACAAACTAATGACCCTCTTTGGATTAGGAGTATAGAAGGAGGAAGGGAAATTTTGAACCATGAGGAATATTTGAGGACATTCACTCCTTGCATTGGTTTGAAACCTAATGGTTTTGTTTCTGAGGCCTCAAGGGAAACTGGTACTGTCATCATCAATAGCTTGGCCCTCGTCGAGACTCTTATGGACTCGGTGAGCTTCTAAACCCTTAATGTTATCGATGCAACCTCAATTGTGGTCACAAAAATATAACAAACTTTGATGTCATGTTTCAGATTGGTTCTGATTGCAGTCTCAAACCATTTTCTTAAACATTGTGATCTTATATATATGAATTACAAATTGTTTTAGTGCTTTTCCCATTCTACGTAGAAATATAATTATGAATCTGACTTGGTTTTCTTTCAACAGAATCGATGGATAGAGATGTTTCCTTGTATCATTGCAAGAACCTCCACAAATGAAGTTATATCTAATGGAATAAATGGAACAAGAAATGGTGCACTTCAACTTGTAAGTAAAATTTATTATGTTTTTACCGTAGTGCTAAATATCAATTATAGCGTAGCGGTATTTAAACAAACTGTTATTTCACACGATCCATGATTGACAACACTGGCATTACATGAATTAGCTCTAGCAAAACGGATGTATTTTCGGTGTTTTGACAGTAAAGTTTGTGTTTTTTCAGATGCAAGCTGAACTTCATGTGCTATCGCCTTTGGTTCCGGTTCGCGAGGTAAATTTCCTTAGGTTTTGCAAGCAACATGCAGAAGGGGTTTGGGCTGTGGTTGACGTGTCTATAGATACCATCAGAGAAACTTCTGGTGCTACAAGTTTTGTGAACTGTAGGAAGCTTCCCTCTGGTTGTGTTGTGCAAGATATGCCAAATGGTTACTCCAAGGTAATTAAATTTCAAAAAATGCTTTCTTATTCTTGTTATTAGTGTGTTTTATGGTTTTTATAATCCCTACATTTCATGTTTTTTAGTTTCCACATCTTCTTGTGGACAGTAAAAATGATTTACATTCCTCCATACATTGTGTTCTGAACTTCTTTTATTTTAATATTAGGGAGAGTTAGAGTTACTATTTACCATACATTGTGTTTTTCGTTAATTAGTTTGGTCCTCGAATGCTTATTCAATTAGTCAGATCACACATTTGCGGACCAAAATGACTATTTATGCATATATTTACCATTGTTTAAGTAATATGTGGATCAAAAGAGGTGAGTAGAATATTCAAGTGAAGTGAAGCAAAACACAAGGTCAAGGAATCAAGGGGCTTGTGCTTTTCAAAGCAATTAATTAATCAAAAAGCTCATTGTTCAAAGTAACTTAACTAGTCTAGTGACTACTCACTATATAACTACTCTGTCAAATTATAATTCCCATATAAAATATGAATTTTCCACTTTTCAAAGAATTGTATTGCACCTGAGTAGGATGCTTCTCATAAACAATTACAAATTCCAATCTTAAAGTTTTCAACAATTAATCTTTAAATAATACACCCCATGTGGCCTAAAGTATAGATTAATCCACTATTTTAATATATAGAACCCTCTTATCACTTGAATTTCTGTACCTTTTGAGACTTATTGACTAGATTAGCAATTTTTTCCTTGTAATCTTTAAGTACATTTTGATTCTATAAACAAATAAACAATATATACAAAGTTTCTATTCCAATCTATTATGCTATATAGATAGTTCCTTACAAGCATGATTTGGATTTAGCATAGTTCAAGGCCTATTTTATTACTCATTTTCATTAGGGTCAAACATATAAGAGACTGGCTATTTTGTCTTTTTCCTGTGAGATTTGCAAATCTCAATGCTCACAGTCCCCATTGTTCCTAAAAATCTTGCTTGACTTTATCAATAGTACCCTATTTTATGTAAATGGTCCATGAGATACCTCTTGTCCTTTCTATTGGAATGACCAATCATCTCTCATCATATAATCACTAATCATATTACTATTTACTAGTACATTGTTTTTTGGACAAATGTTACAAATTTGTAGTACAAGATAAAACTTGATAAAATGTTAGAGTAAGTTATACATGGAAAATATGATTTCTATTTTGAAATATATGATTTACATGAAAAAATTTAAGGTGTAAGTGTGACTTAATTCATATTTTTTATTTTTTTATAATGATCCATGTAAGTGTTGTGTAACTATTTGGCATGTGCATTTTTATTCTATATATAAGTAGTAATTTTCTATATCAAGGTCAAGTTTTGTTTTGATTTTCCTTTCCATACATATATACATAATTGAATGACAACATAAAAATAATATTGGAAATAATTTCTATTTGTTGTATAGTATTGAAATATGTACTTAATCACATAAGTACACTTATAATACAATATACAGTAAAGAAATGTTTTGTAGCATGATATAAATTGATACTATTGTCATGCATGCAATTGTGAATAGAACTTGAGACATGTGATTTGTAAGTACGACTTAAGGGCATGTGGATTGAATGCAAAGTTGGAAAAGTTGGCATGACAAACATGGTTAATATTGCATTGATGAATTTGTAGGTGACGTGGGTGGAACATACAGAATATGAGGAAAATCAAGTCCACCAGCTGTATAGACCTTTGTTAAGCTCAGGCATGGGTTTTGGCGCGTCTCGTTGGGTCGCTACCTTACAACGCCAGTGCGAGTGCCTTGCCATATTAATGTCCTCTGCCGCTCCCTCTCGAGACCACTCTGGTATGACTCTAACTCAACTACTCCTAACACCTTTTCTACACATAAA
Organism: Medicago sativa; assembly: GCF_051527215.1. Taxonomy (NCBI): domain Eukaryota; kingdom Viridiplantae; phylum Streptophyta; class Magnoliopsida; order Fabales; family Fabaceae; genus Medicago; species Medicago sativa. The sequence continues at coordinate 25,825,334 of NC_140756.1, read as the reverse complement.
TATCTTTTAATGATAAATTATTTGTTCTTTGCTTAAAAATATGTTATATGATCCTCGCGTATCATAAAATAAATCTAAATACAATGTTCCAATTTCTCTAGCACATTTTGCTTAAAAACATTCAAGGATAGCATGATTAACAATAATCTGAACTAAATTGTATTTTTTATGAATGTCTCACAGCAATAACAGCAGGAGGAAGGCGAAGCATGCTGAAGCTCGCCCAGCGAATGACAAACAACTTCTGTGCCGGGGTCTGTGCCTCAACGGTCCACAAATGGAACAAGCTTAACCCTGGTAATGTAGACGAAGATGTGAGGGTGATGACACGAAAGAGCGTCGATGATCCAGGCGAGCCACCAGGGATCGTGTTGAGCGCAGCCACGTCGGTGTGGCTCCCGGTTTCGCCTCAAAGACTGTTTGATTTTCTGCGTGACGAAAGGCTCCGTAGCGAATGGGATATACTATCAAATGGTGGTCCTATGCAAGAGATGGCTCATATTGCTAAAGGACAAGATCATGGCAACTGTGTTTCTCTTCTCCGTGCTAGTGTAAGTTTTCTTTAATTCTTTCTCATTTTAAAACCCTAATAATAATAATAATAATAATAATAATAATAATAATAATAATAATAATGATTTTTAATACTTATTTGAAACATTTCTTCAAATTATATGGTTGGTACTAGTTGTTACTATTACAAGTTGTAATAACAACAATGTTGAGATGTGACAACGTTATAACTATGTGGACTTGCAAGTTGTTGTAATATTGTAACAAAGTTCAACGTTGAAATGTGAATGTGGCTTTGTTTGTTTGTCGGTAGTGTTTGGATTTTGAGAGGTTGAAAAGTTGAGAAGGACAAGAAGGAAATTTCTGAAGGATCTACAAGCACAAACTTTGATGATTCACTTAGATAAGCTTTTATAACAAGTCAAAATACACTTGTCACCTTATGTATTCCTATTTTATATGGTCCCACCCTTTATTTAATCAAAATTACTACATTTTTTAGTTTTTAGAAAAATGGAAAAATGTTAGTATTATTATTTTAAGAAAAAGTGGTAGTATCTTTGGTTTGACTAGCTTAGCTCATCAAGAAAATGACAATACATAATAATTTATATTTCATGATTTATTCTCAATTACTCCCTCCGTTTCAAAATGAGTGTCGCTTTAGGCTTTGGCACACAGATTAAGAAATAGAATGGAATAATCATTGGATATAACGCTTTTACTAAACTGCCCTTACTTTATAAGAAAAAGACAAAATTAAAGCTGCATTGAAAATTGTGTGAGTGAAAAGTTGGAGAGGGTAAAGTTGGAAGAAAAAAATTAAAGTTGTATTGGAAATGTAAAGCGACACTCATTTTGAAACAAATTCTTTTGGCTAAAGCGACACTCATTTTGAAACGGAGGGAGTATTATACATTTAATTTATGTTTTTTTAATTGTTTATTTTGATTTTGTAGGCAATGAATTCCAACCAGAGTAGCATGTTGATACTACAAGAAACGTGCATAGACGAAGCGGGGTCGCTTGTCGTCTACGCGCCAGTTGATATTCCAGCTATGCATGTTGTCATGAACGGTGGCGATTCAGCTTACGTGGCATTACTACCATCCGGCTTCGCCATCGTCCCTGACGGTCCTGGGTCACGTGGACTAGAGAATGGCGATGCAACCGCAAATGGAGGCGGCGAGGCGCGTGTTAGCGGGTCCCTTTTAACCGTGGCGTTTCAAATCCTTGTGAATAGTCTTCCTACAGCAAAACTCACCGTGGAGTCAGTTGAAACAGTGAACAATCTCATTTCATGCACTGTTCAGAAAATCAAAGCAGCACTTCAATGTGAAAGCTGAGTCGTGACATAAGTGGTTTTCTTAAATTTTTTGTTTTTCTATATCTACTATTACTACTACTGTTTTTGTTGTTGTTGTTTTGGTAATGGATGAAAGAAAAGGGTAAAAATGTAATTGGTGGGATTTGGGGTGTGTTTGAGTCAAGAACGAACCACTCATGGAAAAAGAAAAAGGTTCCTTGCATGGTGGTAAGGATATCTATCTATCTTATCTAGGGTTAGGTTCCTTAACACAAGGCAAGGATCGTGGTTCGGGTATTGACTCTTGTTTGTTTCCCCTAGTATGAAAAAAAACATCAATGAAAGGAATAGTGGAATGACAATTTTATAATTACAAATAATATGGTTTTTTTGTTGATAATATTAGTAGTATTTATCTCAGTGTTATATATTTAATAAGTATCTAATTTTAGGGATATTTTGTTGTTCTTTTAATCTATATATAATCTTACATGGAGTTTTTAGTAAATTCCTTGTGGGCATGAAGATCTTGTGTTACTCACGCGGTAAAGATTGAAAGAAAATGAATGTGATAGAGAGGTGTAGATGGTGGTGAAATGTCTGCAATGCATTTAATGAGGATTCAGAATTTGTTGGGAAAATAGTTGGCAACATTTAATGCTCAAGTTGTGGAATTTTCTTCCTTTGCGTGAGGCTAACCAATAAGATTTTGACATGAGTTTTGTCTATGAGCATTAGTTGACAAGGAAAGAAGTGTTGTGATTTTGTAAGATATTTGCCATTTTGAATGCAAGAGGGCTTGTTTTCATGTTCATGAGTTGCCAATGCATTTACCATAAGTGTTGATAATGATAATGATAATGATGTGATATAGTTGGAAGTTTATGCTCTTGTTTTGGTTGACATGGCTTGTGATCTCTTCATGATAGTGTGTAGGGGTGGGCATGGTTCGGTTAACCATATTAACCGAACCGAACCGTTTAAGGTTTGAAACTAACCGAACTGAACCAAAGTTATGGTTCGGTTAACCGTTTGCTTGCCTATTAACCGAACCGAACTGAACCAAAACCAAAATTTTGAACTAAAATGTATTTTTTATCCTTTTGCAAATTTAATTGTGTTTTTTTTTCATTTTTAAATTTAATTGCCAATGACTGTACCAATTCAATGCTCTAAATAACAAATTTTTGAGATTCATTCTAAAAAAACAAACAAACTAGGATCTGATTATGTGGTTGATCCCAAGAAAAATAAGCATAACCATAACAGTATGGTTTATAAGGAGAATTTGAGGCTTAATGCTTTCAGTTTGGAAGTTACTGCTAATGCAAATGAGAAACATAAAAGAGTCCTTTGAGGAAACTAATATTGTAGGCCACATATGATGTATCTTTAAATTTGCTGGTATGCAGTGACATCTGATTTAAATTTGCATGAATCAACAGGCAAATGTCTCTTAGTGAATCAGTTATTAGTAATTATGTGACAATGAGTAGACCATTTATTGATTAATCTTAACAAAGTTTACTTAATCAATGCCGCTACAATATCAACCTGATCAAGAAGCTTATTAGTTTAGAGTTAAAATTATAATCAAAATCTATTTTGAATAAGCTATTTAACATAAAATAAGTTGTTTTGAATAAGTTGTTTTTTAAAAAGAGATGGTTATAAGTTGTTTTGCATAAGATAAATTGTTTTAAATAAGTTTTTTTTTTAAAAAAGAGATCACTAAGTTGTTTTACATAAATAGATATGGTTAATGGTTCGGTTCGGTTAACCGAAGTTATTAACGGTTCAGTTCGGTTAGTGAATTGTTATCAAAATAATGGTTCGGTTCGCGAATTGGTTAAATGATTCAGTTAATTTTGATACGGTTCGGTTCGGTTAACCGGTTCGAATTGGTTTTTGGTTATTTTTGCCCAGCCCTAATAGTGTGGGTGTTTTTGATTCACATTTTCTAATGGAATAAATGACTAAATTGATGTTCGTAAAAGCTAACTTAATTGATAATGTTAAAAAATTGTTAGATTGAATGAACAGTTTTATTCGGGTTTGAATATGAGACTCATAAAGTGTGTATTTATGTTTTGGTATCGTGTTTATCACTTCGTTTAAGGATAAAAAATAATAAAAGAGACTAAATTTGATATATATTTTTTTTTACAAGAATAGACTAAATTTGATATTTGAAATGGTAAGCATTGGTCATTTTTTTTCCCTTCATGAATTTTATGAATACACAAGAAATTTGTTCAATTAATAATGTATCAAACATTCTAGTCTGTCAAATTTTTCTATGAGAGGGTGGTTGAATATTAAATGCATATGTGACATCCTCGTGTGCATGCCACAATATAGTCAATCTCCAACATCTCCTAGTTGAGATTCTTAGCAATGATCTATCTTAGCACGTCTTACAAGCCATATCTATTGTGAGGCTAATTCTTTGGATAATGATCTTGCTCATTCACGCCACTCACGTGACTTCTCTTGGACCATTTAGGTTAATTCTTTTAACTACACTGAGAAAACGTGTTTTGACAATTAACATACTTTTGTACCATTTGTTTTTGAGACTTTCTGCTTGAGACTGTTGACCTTCTACATTATTGAGATATTATCTTATCCAGATTGAATTAACTAGGTTAACTTCTTGTTACTGTTTGTAAAGACACTCAACTTTTGAAGATATGTAAGAATAATTTATTTTCTTAACTTTGAAAGTGACTCTTACATCATGTCGTTTCTCAACTCGTGATAGATAATAACAAATCATTTTCCTAATAGTGTTAATAATGGATATAAGAATCTAACCAATCACCATGAGTGTATGGATAAAAATCTCTTTTGGAGACTTCTAGTGTACCTACTACTCATACTCAATCAAGTTAATTTCTTCTTGTTCAATCAATTGCTTTCAATTGACAAATAAGATGTGATCCATTCAATGAATGGCTTGGCCTTCATTTATGCACTTTGCCAATATTGTTGTAGAACACATCCATAATCGTAATTATGCATGTCGGGCTCTCCCTTGTCGAGGCCAGAAATGGACCTTTATGGTAGTTGTGTGGGGATCGTTAGATTAGATGTAATGAGAGTATATTCTTCTTTTTAGATCTAACAATATTCACATTTGCTGTATAATGCATGTGTAGTGTAGGGGATATAAATCATGTGAAACCCCTTCCAATAATGAAACACCAAGGCTTTGTTTGGAAGTTTGGTGGGGAAGAGAACGAAAGACGTTGGAGGGTGAGAAATATATAAAAAATAGAGATATCTTTCATATTTTTTGAAAGAGCAACTTTTTAGACAATGATAAACTAATGTTTATGATTAATATATTAAATTTTTAAGGATATTATAACAAAATAGATTGAATTTGAAAACTTCATACAAATTAACACTCTCCCCCAATACAATTGTTAAGTTTCACAAATAAGGGGGGGTTTGTATTATGAAATATGGATAAAGATTTAAACCCTCAAAGCCCCCTCCTCCCAATTTCTCCTATTTCTTTCACTTGCTCATTCTTTTTTTTTTTCAAAACCCTCCCTTCCCTTCCACTCCAAATAAGGCTTTGTTTGCGAGTTTGGAGAGGAAGAGATGTGAGAGTTTTGAAAAAAAAAATGAAGGAGCAAATGGAAGAAATATAAGATTTTGAGAGGGGAGAGCTTTAAGGGTTTATTATTCTTCATAATACAAAATCCTCCTCATTTGGGGAACTAAAAATTTGTATTAGAGAAGGACTTTGAGGGATTAAATTATATGAGAATTCTTCAAATTAAATCGATATTATTATATATTTTATTCGTCTCCTTCCCAAAAGCTCTCTCCTTCCCTTTCCTCCAAACTCTTAAACAAAGTCAATATACATGTAGATACACACACTTTTAATTTGACTTTAAACATGTAATATTGTATTCCTCCCAATATATGTATGTATATATTAATTGAATAATTGATGTTTATACTTAAATATTATTTAATTATTAATAATCACTAATAATGTTTTTATTTAAGATATGTAGCATTCAGATTGTCACAAGAAGCTAGGGTCCAAAAAGATACACCAAAATTAAGTAAGAAGATAGTTGATCCATGATAGCTCAACTACAATTTTGGCTAAATCTTTATACTCAGCTTCATTTGATGATTTTGCTACTTCTCTTTGCTTGGATGATTTCCAAGAGAAAAGCTTGGTATCATAGTAGACAAAGTGAGTAGAAGTAGAAGTGTAGTCATATTTATTCTCTTCCAAAACAACATGACTATACTTTGGGATGGAAGAAGAGATTGATTTTGGAAGAATATAGTGGAAGATGGTTCCTTAAAGATATCATATGTCTTGTTTTATGGCTATGAATTGAGTGGTCGTCAATTGTTGCATGAAGAATATGGATGAAAATCCTTTAATCACTGAATCAATATATAAAGTTTCTTATCTTTACAATCTAGTTTGATTATAGTGGATTAAATTATTTGGGAGTAAATGTGAAATTTCCCATGCATGAGGGGATTAGAGGTAGCAATCGGGTTATAAAATAATATAGTTTCATTTTATCTCTTCTCTTTTTATCTATACTGTTCTTTTAAATTTGTTTTAAGAGAAAATCTTAGCTGTTTAAAGATATTTCTCAAATAAAATTGAGAGGCATTGAAATGAATAGGAAAATGAGTTTTACACAACACAATTATATTCAAGTGCATTTTTTCGTGTTTTTTTCACCTTCAAAGATTAATACAAGTAAAAAATCTAATATAATAATAGTAATAAAAAAATTGTCATAAAAAACAATAACAATAAAAATATTATTCATATTTACTTAAGTAGAACAATTTAATAGACATGTTTTTTTTTATACAGGTGGCCTAATATTTTTAGCCAAATGTGCTTCTATATAGCAGTTAGCCTTCTCTAATAAAATGTCTGAGATAAGCTTGATGTACTCTAACTTGTACATCCCAGCCGGTCTGACATTGACATATTTCAACCTCTAGTTCCTTCCTCCCATTTTTAATAACCCAATTGTGTTGGTTTAACGGTGTTCACTTGAAATCTTGGAGATTGTAGAATTAAATTAAAATTCCATGAACAACACAATTTGTAACCAAATCATATATATTTAAAAGTACAATGTCCTGGTATACTACTAAAGCTCTAACTCTTATCTATCTTCTAGACAAGTGAAGTGACCAATAAGGATTGGTCATAAATGCTATAAGTAGGGGTGTGCATGGTTCGGTTTGAGATGAAAACTGAACTGAATTGAACTGTTTGATTAATTTAAAATAATTGAACCAAACCAAACTGTTTGTATTTCGAACTGAACCGAATTGTTCCAAACAAAACCAAACTGTTCCGAACCGAACCGAACCGAACTGTTACCGAACTGATCACCAAACTGTTTCGAATCGAATCAAATTGTTTTGAACCGAACCGAACTGTTTCAGTTCAGTTTTAGAATTGTTAGTAATGGTCAGTTTTTTTATTTGGTTCAGTTTAGCAGTTCGGTTCGTTTTTTTCTTTTCTTTTCATCTCTAGTTATAAACGGGTTTGCTTTCCGCCTTAGTACATCTCACATTGTGGTATATATGCATGCATGCATGCATACATAGATGCTAAATTTCTGCCATGAATCGTATATTTTCCTTTATAAGCTACATGCATGCACATATAGATGCATATATATGAACAACAAGGATATAATATACACGTGAGGGTGTAATATCTCTCAAATCCCAATACCTGGCTGTAGGTGTGTGGACGATTTTAATAAAGTCAAGAAAACGAAATGGTATCAGAAAGAGGGAATGGCAGTTGGCCTTTTTAGTTTTGTTAGCTCGAGGACATTATATTATGGGTTCTCTTTGTTATTTCTATATTGAAATCACCTATGTACCCTCTCTCACTCTTTCCTTGTCAATTCTTATGCAATCCAAAACTCTTCTTCTTTCTCACACATGCTAGTGGGTTCTACTACGTCCCCACATCTTTGAAACATTATATTAGACAATGATGTCAACATTTGGATGTATCAATCTTCTAAAAAAAACATTTGGATGTATTATATTGATTTATTTGGATTAGAAAACTACATCTAATGTACATTATTTTATTATTATGGAATTAATTTGTACACATTATCAATGTATACCCAAGAGCGCTTATATAGATAATACGAGTCTCTTCCATCTTAACTAATATTTTAGGTTCGAATCCAGTCTTGAACATGCAACAACGTTAAAGCTTTTAAGGAGAATTTGCCGTCTATTTGAGTCCTACAATGATCGAAGAATTAATTTCCGCAGTTGCGCGCAGAGGTTACCTGGTTTACCAAAAAAACACATTATCAATGTAAAGATATCTTACATTATCAATCGATCATAAGTATTAAGTTATTAATAAAAGTTTGACTTAATTCATAAGTTAATAAAAAATCATTCATTGATTGATTGTAATTTATTGACAATATAATATATTTTCATGAATAATATGTATACATTAAACTCTATGGTTTTTTCATCTATTTCAAATTTTAAGCCTTTGTTGTCCATACGGGGAATGAGTGACTTTGATGGGATTGTCCTGAAATACAATTTTATGGCTTTAGCTATTAATTGTGATGGCTTTTTAGGTGGTCCATCAATTATTTATTCTATGTTAATATCCAAACAGAAAAAATATCTTGCTTATCACTTTGCCAATTATAGCCTAAGTTGATTTTTACGAAGTTGGCTATATGTTTGTGTTTATTTAGGAATACAAAATGGGACTATATACTACAAAATCATGTGACTTAGGTGTTTGCTTACGTATTTTATTGGCAATCTATTTTATTATTTATCCTTGATTTGAATAAACAATAAACTAAACAGCATTTAGCAACCGAAGTTCTAACTAAGAATAAAAGCAGTAGAGGAAGAATTATGCAAAGAAAAAATATAGGTGATTCGTTACAATTAGTAATTTCCTTTATAATTTCTTATAAAAAAAAGTTTAAGTAATTCCTTGGAGAAGTTATATAATATATTGGCGGGAAGAAAAAACTAAATCAAGACGACCCAACATGTGAAGTACGTTTTTTTGTTGACAAAAGCATGTGAAGCACATAAACTTAGGAAATTAAGAGAAAAAAAATGGCAAAAATGCAGCAAAATTTGAAGTTATAAGAGAAAAACAAAGACAAGCTCAACCTTTACTATTTTCAACAAGTCAAGTTCAAATTTTCAGTTCTTTCAAAAAACAAAAGTTCAAATTCTTAATTATGTTCGTTAGAATAAATGAATTAAGGCAAAATCACTAATTTTTAAATTTTACAAACGCAAGTTTAAGCGTTAACTCGCATCAACTCATTTACATTCCTAGCTTAAATATATCCTTATTTATTAATTAATTTTGTTACGTCTGCAGCAACTTAACCTAATTTTTTCCCGCTCATTTGCTTTATTACGTTTGCAATTATTTAACCTAACAAATTCCATATAAAAAAATACATTGCACACCAATTTCAATTCTATCCGCTTCCCCTTTTTTTTTGAAGAAAATATTTTCTACCATATCAATGATCTTACGGGTTAAAGATTATTTATTGGTCTCTATTATAGTCGAGAAAACCCGTGCGATGCACGGGTCAAAAGTCTAGTATGACTCTTAATTTAACTTAAATATAATTCTTAATTTTATCATTGATGGATGGAATATAGACCTCTAAAAATTAATCTAAAAGTAAACTTATCATTTTTAGTATTTTTTCTAAGAAGCTAAATAAAATATATTATAATAATAAAAATATGAAAATCATTCAAGCATAAAACAAAGTCGAGGTTCACAAACAAAGAAACATAGACGAAAAACCACATAAAACAACATCAAGGGGTGGAAAAGGTGATACAAACGGATGGTTAAACCGCCAAAAATTGAAATAAAAAAGATTAAGTTGGTATCTAAACTTTCAAACACCAATATCATGAATGAATCTTAATCCTATCAAGAAATTATACAAGAGACGTTTCTTTGTTCCAAAAATTCACGAATTTCAATCCTTACAAATGATCGAGATGAAAGTTAATCAAATCATTTGAAAAAAAACTGGCAAATATCCCTACTGAAGAGATGAGGTCCACCAAACTGCATAACATGCATGCAAACGGCAGATTATACAATGACTTATTTTTGCCCAACAAACTTTTACAACAAGTTATAGTGATTAGAGAACTCTATTATTTAAGTTTAATACATCATATGTATTTACTAAAAATGTATCCTAACTAACTTTCAATTGCTTAGAAGTTATGCTTTAGATTACTCAATTTTCTACTTCATTTTACGCATTGAAACATTGTTGAATGTTCTACTTCAAATATATGCTACGATTACGAAACACAACTGTTGAAGCATCATAAAATAAGAGTCCAGTTTTTTACTTCATAATTAAAAAATATATCATTTTAAAAATAACATTTTAGGGTTCCCTCTTTGCTTGATTAACCTTTTAGAAACAATCATAATCCCTTTTTTTTGCTAATAGGAAACAGTTATAATCTAGAAAGGAAAAAAAAAATGATATATCATTTTAATGAAAAGTTACTTGAGTAGGTTCCGAAAACATAATGTATATGAAAAAAATGTTAAGGAAGTAAAAGAAAAAATTTTATCATTGTAACAAGCACAATCTTTCTTCTTCTTGTTTATGGACTAAGACGAAGGGATTTATTGGGGATGTTTAAGATGACGAAATTTCTCTTTATGCTTCTTCAATTTCTCAAAAGCTTCCCCGAGCAGCACTTAAGTACCGTTTGCTCTCCAACTGTAGTTAAGTGTAGTTTGACATTTTTAAGAATGGTTCAATCATTTTCTAAATCGGTGTAATCGATTTAAACATACTCTCTGCACGGTAGTTAGCTTCGATGTATTTTGCTCTTTTCGGGGTGGCCGAGAGAAAAAACGAAAGCCTAAAGAGCAATTTTCTTAAGATGAAAGCTTAGTACAACAGCAATAGTATTGGATCACAAAAATGGGCCGCAGATTTTAAATGGCACGTATTTGCTACTTGCTCCCCTGTTTTTGCTATTCATGGTTAATCTCCCTTGATGTGAACACCCCCTTCCACTCTACAATTCTTCTGTGCATGATTTACACTAGGAAAGTAAGTATGTTAGGTCGTCTGACATGACTTTATGGCGTGTTAGGATCCTCTTCATTTTTCCTTTCAATGGTTTTAAAAATTTTTAAAGTGTATAGAAAATAATTAGACACACTAAATGTTACATTATTATATTTTTATTTCTAAATTTGGTAATGGGAAAAATAGAGAGCTTTACAAATGGAGAGGATCTTGATCCATTTATGGCCTACTCTATGCCATGTTGAGGCTAGCTCAAATTTTAAAAAATAAACAAGTTCTCACCAACAAAAAAAAAATAAACAAGGTCAATAATTTTTAAAATGATATTTAGGTAAAATTGTCAAACTACATGTCATTGAAAAATATTTTAGGACTACAAAACCAACCTTCTTAAGTAAACATATATCTTTTTTACTATTTTTATCATATTAAATTTTGTAATGTGTTAAATTATAAATTTGTTAAATTTTTCTTTAATTAAATACACTAACCTACATCAATTTTTGACATATTTATATAATTATAATAAAATATAATTTAGATAGAATGTTGTCAGATTCTCAAAACGGCTGTGTTAGATTTCAAAATAGAAAATTACCCCATTGATTATTAATATGTTAGACTATTTATGAAAGCTAGTGGTGTAGGCTTTTGGTAAGAAAATAGCGTAGAAGTGATATGAACCTTAGAGAATGTGAACATATTCAAGATGAAAGCATCCTTCCACGACTGAGTTCAACTTTTCAAGCAATTTTTACATAAAAAAACCCTACAAACACAAAGCAAGAACCAAGAAAGAAATTGAAAACTTTCAAAGTGGAATATAGTAGAAAGATGAACATGGAGATGAATAATCACCATTTCTATAAAGGAATAAAAAAATTGATCGCCACAAGAGATTTCAAAAGCTACTTGATAAGATTCACATTTTTTTCTTAAACAGCAAAATTATAAAAATTTATGAAAATCACAATTGGTTCAACCAAGAACTTTTGGAGGGAATTCTATACCTAACACAAGTGTGAAAACTTGCATTGAGCTTATTTTAAGCTTAGAAGTGTATCAACATGTTTATTACATTTCCGTAAAGACTCCAAATTAGAAACAAGCATCACTTAGAATAATTTGTTTTCGCTAGGCTCTCCAACAAGTTTCAAACCCAACAAAGTAGCAACTTTTCGTTCCATCTCCATTTGGAGTCTCCTAGTTTTACATATAGTAATTACACTCTCTTGTTGTCTTTGAGCTTCTTGGAGGTTCTAATCAAGAAGGATTTTAAATAAACTTTCTAACATTGCGAAACTTTCAAAAAGGTCAGACCAAAACTTATCCGAGCCTATAACATATAATAGGTTAAGCTCAAGTCTAACAATTTCAATGTATCTTAGACTCAAACTTTGCAGATCTTAGCTTATTTACACTCCTAATTTTATTTTGACCTACTTCTCTCTCGTCAAACCAAGTAAATTAGAACATTTTTCTCTGTGTTTGCAAGTTCTTGAACACTAGTATTTTCGTGTATATGTTTATCATAATGTTTATGTTATCTTTTTTTATGATAGAAACCATGTTATCTAAATACAAAATAATTCACTACCAAAAATAAAATAAAAATAAATACAAAATAATTAAGATTTAAATAGGTTACAGAAAAATTAGTTTTCATACTTTATTTTATGTTTTTACCATCCGAAAACTAAGATTTTGGAACAGATTTTTAAAGTGTTCCTCATTCTAAAAACTAGGTTCTTTTATTAGTGAGTTGAAGAATTAATTTATAAAAGTCGAAAATACAAAATAACTTCAGAAAAATAACATCCTTTGTTTCCTTTTTTCGTTTCTCATTGCAGCTGAAGTTTTTAACTTCTTATTTTTCTTAGGCAATCATGTTGGAAATGTATTGTGGGTTTCAAGTGGGTAATGAAGAATATCTTTGAGTTACTAATCTTTAGTTTGTTGATGATACATTGTTAGTTGACAAAAAACGTTGGTGTAATATTCGCACCATAAAAGATATTGTGTTACTTTTTGAGTTGCTTTCAAGGGCGAAGGTAAATTTTTATAAAAGTAAGTTTGTTGGTGTTAATGTCGAAGCATCTTGGTTAAATGAGGTTGCCATATGTTGAATTGTAAAGTGAGGGCATTACCTTTCAAGTACTTGAGATTGTCAATTAGTAATAATTCTCGGAAATTATCATTTTGGAACCTTGATCAAATCAGGGAAAAATTGTCTACTTGGAAAGATCAAAACGTATCGATGGATGATCATCTAATTCTTTTGAAAGCCATTTTAACATCTCTACCAGTATACTTCCTCTCCTTTTTCAAAGCTCCTTCATGAATGTTTCTTAAAATCGAGTCTCTTTTTAAATCTATTTTGTGGGGGTGGGAGTGAAGAGGCTCGTAAAATTCATTTGTTTCATTGGAACAAAGTGTGTTTACCTAAAGAGAATGGAGGTTTAGGTGTCAGAAACTTAAAAACGTTTATTTACCTAATTTAGGAAAGTGGCGATGGAGCTCAAGGAGAGAGAATGATGTGTTTGGTGTCAAATTTTATCTCATAAAATATTTGATTTGGAGTAGGAATACTTTTAGTATTATTAGAGGTGATAAGAGTGGAGGGAGATGATTTATGGATAATGATACTAGGATTATAGGGAATGGTAGTAGCACATTATTCTGGAACGAACCACGGCTGGATGAAGATGGTTTGACGGAGTGCTTTAGTAGCGTTGGAGAAAAATGTGAATCTGAAGGATATGGTGTTAGGTTATGTTGAGAGAGTTCGTTGGAGTTGGAGAATAAATTTGCTGGTGTGGGAGGAAAGGTTGGTGGTGGAGTGTAATGTTTTATTAACTAACATTTCTTTGCGTGATAGTATGAAGACAGTTTGATATGGGATATTAATCATGACAGTTTGTTTTTAACTAAAGAAAATTATAACTTGATTTTCGATTTTGAAGAAGTTGTTTATTCTCCTTTGTATAAAGTCACTTGAAATAATTTGCTTCCATTGAAGATATCATTGTTTGTTCGGAGATTGCTGCATAAGCGTCTTCCTTCTAAAGACTAAAGATAATTAATGTGAAGAGGAATGAAAAGTTTAGCAACACTTTCATGTGATGACTATGTAATTTGAGCGAAACATCTAAACATTTATTTTTTAATTGTCCGATGTCAGGAAAATTTTCTCCCCAAATGCAAAGAAACATTTGATTGACAAATAACTCTTCCACAAATAATTTGAATGAAACATCTAAACATTTATTCTTTGATTGTCCTATTACTCTAACGCATGTATTCTCTCGAGAGGTATGTAAATGCATGGCCAATCCAAGCAAGAGAGGTATATAAATGCATGGCCAACCCAAGCCCTTGCTTTAGGCCCCAAAAAATAAACATTTTTTTCTAAAGGGATTTATGTTAGTCTATATGATGATACTAAGAGTGCATTAGAGGGGGGTGAATAGAGTTTTTCGGTTTTGAAAGAGTTTGCGAAAGCTTAAGTTAGAATACAATGATGTCTACTGGATTATGCTTGAATATGATGATATGAATAAAGCAATGTAAAGAAATAAAGATTCAAATATGAATGAGAAGTTCACTATTGAGTCTTATTTGAGAATACAACAATCAATACACAAATTCAAATCACAAAACTAAACTATCTCAAACCAAACATATTAACAATAAATCACATTAACTACAAATGAACACGAGGTATATGAAGTAATTGTTTGAAGTTAATTTTCAACTTGTGATTGCGAGAAAATTGAAACTTTAAAATCTCAGTTAAGGAAATTGAGATTAAGTTTTGGTAAAAAGTAAAGTGACAATCAATTAATAATCACTTCACACAATGAATTCATATACATAAAAATATAATGCTGGAATTAAAAAAGAAAAGGGAGATAAGAACACCAAAATTTATAGAGGTTCCCCATTTTCGTCCTCATTAAGGGTACGTTCTCTCTTTGTGATAGAAAACACATCTATTACGGTCTTCCCCTATGATGAAAATGTTTACAAGTGTATGACTACAAAGATTCCTTTGATTTCCTAATCTTCTATGTTAAGCAATCACACAAGATCCAATCTTTAAGACCTCTTGAAATTGGATAGCCACAAGGTATTCGAATATCAAGCTTCCATGCAATCCTTTGAACTTCTACTCCAAGAATTCGTATTTGCTATGTCCGAAGCTTTGATCTCATTGAACTTTTAGTAGTTAAGAAACAACCTCCAAAACCCTTTGGAGGTGCAAAATGCCTTATTTTCTTTAGGTCCTGGATCCACCACTAATACCCGTGAGAGAAACAATTCTTACAAGTCCTATAACATCCTAAAAATCTAGACTTCACACTCTACCAAAATCTTAGAAAAGGTGTTTAATCTGAAGAAGATGTAGAGAGATAGAGAGTTTGAAGATTTCAGAGCCTTATTTGCAAATTGTTTAAATGAGCTGAACTGAGAGTTTAAGAGGGTATATATAGGTGTGAGTGAAAATGGTTAATTTTGACACAATATAACGACTTGAATCGAATCGTAATGAGTTTGAATCGATCAAATAGTGTAAAAGGAGGTGATATGAAACTATGAAGTTTGACACGATTCAGAAGGACTTTGAATCGATTCAAGACCTTTTCAAGTGAATATTGATACGATTCCAATCTTTGGATGCAAGAGATTGAATCGAATCATGAAGTCTAGATGAAGATTGATACAATTCAAAGAACAATGATACGATTCAAAGAGCAATGGACACATACCCGGAATGTTAAATGATAAATTCAAAATATTCAATGAATATTTGAATCGATTCATATTGTCAAAATAACATAAACAACCAGAGACAAATAATGATATGATTTAGAATTACATGAATCGAATCAAAGACGTAAAAAAACGTATCTTATAGAAAAACTTGACTTCCAAAAAACTCCTAAACACAATACTAACACTTCTTGACATATGACATTATTGTAGAGAGCATGAGATAGTAGATTGACAAAGGGTGCTTTAACAATTAAGATATTTAACAAATGCAAAGAAAATATAAATCTAATTCTAGTTATATATATAAACAAAACCTAAGCTATATTGAAGGAGAAACTATATTCTATCCCTTTTTGATGATGTTAACCGAGTGTTGATGATGTTAAATTTGCTTCTTCTGAAATTTAGCATACAAGCAACCAGAACATGGTATATACAAATATAGTATACAAGTATAACAATCGATGCAAACAAACATAACACAACATACTTGGCAAACAAACACAACGCAACATCATATAGAGATAATTCTTCCCATTTGACAACTTCAAAAGGGAGGTTACCCGAGAAAACCAGACAAAATTCAAACAACATTACAAAATTCAAATAAAGTTGCATGAAAATAAAACATCAGTGGGCATGGTTGAGGGAAGAGAAGTACCGTGAAGGGGACATGTTAAAGGTCGTGGAGTTTTTCCACCTTTGAATCGATTCCTTCATCTCCCTAAACTGAGTGTCATAAGCATCAAGCCGCTGATCCATATACAACCTTATACTTTGGAAAATGCTAACAAGTGTTTTTGGGGCATTGTTTAACGAATTGAAAATAATAACTTTTGCATAGAAATTTGTGTAATTATCACCCTTTCTAGATAAAATTTCTTGTAATTGATTCATTAAACATTGACCTTAAGATACTTGTTAACATAATCCATATTATTACTCTTTGTTTTACTCCATCCGATCATATTTATAAGAGACATTTAAATTATCAAAAGTTGATTTATTTAGTCCAAATTCTTAATTAGATACATCACATTTTGTTGAACTAAATGTTTTTTATAAATAAAACCAAAAAGAGTAATGGTGAATAAATAATACTATATTTAAAAAAGGGGTTTGTCTAAAAATGTGCAAAAATAGAAAAATCCTTTAAAAAATTCAAATTTTGTAAGATTACTTGCTAATGCTAAACCACCATTGGATATTCCATTTAACCAACCGAATCTATGTCCAAGATCCCTCTACCGTAATTAAACCCAAAACCAATGACCATTTCCACAACAACTACCCACCAAAACCCAACCGCGAATCCAAAACATCTTGACTGTCTAAAAGGGACCCACCAACAGTCAAGATTACGCGTTTGACTAACGTACAAAATATTTGAAACTTAGAATCATTGTGTTTGACCGTAGAAAAAAAAAAATCAAAATTCAGACATTTATTTTTCCATTTAATTAAATAACAAAACAAAGAAAAAAGACCACCTGCGAGAGAACAAAGCAATAAAGAGAGAGAATCTAGAGAGAGAAAGAAAGAACAACAACATCGTATCTTTCGTTACATTGTCTTCAGTTTTTTTTTTTTTTTTTCAAATTAATTTCTTGTTTTAGGAGAGGGAAAAATTGGGGTTTTCTCCTTTTGAACTGTGATCATTTATTTTGGAAAAAGTTTTGATTTTTTTTGGTGGGAATTGAGGAAATTAGGGTTTGGGAGTGAATTTAGTAACCATGAATATGATGAGAAGACTCAAGAGCATTGCTTCTGGAAGAACTTCTATTTCTTCAGATCCTGTAAGATTTTTTATTTTTATTTTGCTGCATAAGTTTATTTTTTAGTTAATAATTTGGTTTAAAAATTGTGTTTTTTGGTTGCTGAAAAAATGAGAAACTAAGTAGTTGAAGAAATGACCAAGATCACTGTTGGAAGTATCTCAGATTTGTCTAGATGAAGTTTATTTTTTCTTTCTTTTTAATTTTTTAATTTCTGGAAGTTTTTTTTGTTTGGTTATTCATTCATTGTATTAGGTCTTTTAATTCAAAATTTTGTATTAATTAATTAATATGTTAACTTAAATCTTGCTTGCATTGATTTTGTGTTAATTTACCAAAAGAAAATTAGTGAATTGGATTGTATACTGGTTGTTTGTTTTAGGATATTATTATTGTTCACTTAATTTCATTATGATGGGATTAAACAACGATAATCGATGAATGTAACTAAGTATTATGTTTAGTAGAGTTTATTATATGGTTTTGACAGTGCAATTTGATTTTTAAAACTCACCGGACTATGCGTGTCTTGAATGTTTTTCAGGGAGGGGATTCTAATTCGAAAAGAGTTAAGCTTGATCAAGAAACTGAGAAGGTTTATGAAGGAATAAATTCTTTAGGAAGAAATGATCGGGAGCAGCGTGTGGATGCATCGAAAGAAGCAACAGTTGGTACATCCAATGAAGTATCTACAGAAACTAAAACTGAGAAGAAGTCAGGTTTTGATGAACTTCCGAAAGAGTTACATGAAATGAAAATTAGAGATGAGAAAAGCAAAAACAACAATGAAAAGGTATTTCATGTCATTCATTGTTTCTTAATCCTTATTTTCATAGCTAAGCTTTTTGTCATTCAAATCCGGTTCTATAAATGTAAATATGTGTATATGAAAACAAGTTACATTTATATTTAATCTTCATGAACCGAAAAATCTTTAAATGCATCGATTATCGAGGTTATTGATTTTTTTTTTTTTTTGTTGCATACAGGATATAGAAGCAACTACAGTGAATGGCAATGGAACAGAAACAGGTCAAATTATTACAACCACTATTGCTGGTCGAGATGGACAACCGAAACAGGTTATTACTTCATTATCGTTGCAGCTGCTTATTAATGATTCGCTATGAAATATAGAGCTGTTATTAACTAACATTGTGTCTTGCTCAGACAATCTCATACATGGCCGAACGCGTGGTTGGGACCGGCTCTTTTGGCGTTGTTTTTCAGGTATTTGCTTATATACTTTTTGCTGTATTTTCATTCATGTAGTTGTCTTTTTCTTTTCTGTTCCTAAGGCATGTTAACTTATCTATGATGTTCTTTATTTTCTGTAGGCCAAGTGCCTTGAAACCAGTGAAGCAGTTGCCATAAAAAAGGTGCTGCAAGACAAGAGATATAAGAATAGGGAACTCCAGGTTATGCGCATGGTTGACCACCCGAACGTTGTTAAGTTGAAGCACTGTTTCTATTCAACGACTGAGAAAGATGAGTTGTACCTCAACCTTGTTTTGGAGTATGTACCTGAAACTGTTTACAAAGTTTCAAAGAACTATATTCGGATGCACCAACATATGCCTATCATTCACGTGCAACTGTATACATACCAGGTAAGTCTATAAAATGTGATGAATTGATTAAGTTTTATTTTGTTTTGAATTCTCTGTTGGATTTTTTTTCGAGCCAATTGCTTATGGCTAAGTATTATTTTTGTGTTTGTATTAATATGTCATGGCATAAATATCTTGTAGATTTTACGTGGATTAAATTATTTACATGAAGTGATCGGCGTCTGTCATCGAGACATCAAACCACAGAACCTATTGGTAAGTTTTGTTTGTGTTATTTCAGCAGTTCAGCTTGATCATAGCTTTTATTTTCCTTTTTTTCTTTCTCCGTTTTAAGTTTCATTTTTTCCTACATTTTTTCATGCTTAGAACTTTGTACTATGATAGCATTTTGAAATTCGAACTGACATGTGATGTAAATGATAGGTCAATCCACAAACACGTCAGTTAAAGATATGTGATTTCGGGAGTGCAAAGATGTTGGTAAGTTTATTCACCCTCTAAATTTGAAGATCTTACATTATTATTGCATATTATAATAGCATTTATCTGACTTTGTGATATTATTATTTAATTTAAGGTGCCTGGTGAACCCAACATATCATACATTTGCTCTAGATATTATAGGGCTCCCGAACTAATATTTGGAGCAACTGAATACACGACTGCCATTGATATGTGGTCTGTTGGTTGTGTTTTGGCTGAGCTCCTTTTAGGGCAGGTCAGTATATTCAAGACTTTCTTTGTTCTTAATTAAGCGCTTATAGCATAAACACTTACCATATAAGTGTTTATGCATAGGTTTTTCTATAACAAAAGATAACATGAAGTCAAACTGTTTTCATATTGGCCACAAGCTAGTTTATGGAAATAAGCTGAAAACAGCTTATGGATATGTCATAAGCTGTTTCCATAAGCTCTCCTGAACCGTGTTCACAAGTTCTTATATCAGTAGATAAGCTCAAATAAACCAATTTAAACAAATGCTAGGAATAAAAGGCATACTTTTAGGTTGATACTTATCTATTCTGTATTATTTACAGGCAATGTTTCCGGGAGAGAGTGGGGTAGATCAGCTAGTGGAGATCATTAAGGTAAAATTTATCATTTTCTTTCCTTTTCCGCTTCCTTTTGCTTTATGAGCTTCTTTTTTAAAGTTGCATTCTGTCTCCTGCTTTTTTCTTGAATCTGAGCTTTTATTATGCACTTTAGGTATTGGGAACACCAACAAGAGAAGAAATAAGGTGCATGAATCCAAACTACAATGAATTTAAGTTCCCTCAGATTAAAGCGCACCCGTGGCACAAGGTTAGCAGTTCTTTCCCCCAAAGTTTGCATGTAATCCATAAATCATAAATTCTTATGTTCACATCTGACTAAACTAGTGGTTTCCAGCTTTTTCACAAGAGAATGCCATCTGAAGCAGTGGATTTAGTTTCAAGGTTGCTTCAGTATTCACCACATCTACGTTGCACCGCTGTAAGTTTATTTGCTATGGAAATGCTACCTGTCTCTAAATATAAATCTGGTCTATTGTCCTAATCGTGTCTGTTTACAGTTGGCTGCATGTGCACATCCATTCTTCAACGATCTGCGAGACCCAAATGCAAGCTTACCAAATGGACAACCACTACCTCCTTTGTTCAACTTCACACCGCAAGGTAAGATGGTAGTGGCGGTGAAGTTTCCATTTTTAGTTATATGTTATTACCTGTTGCTTATCTAAAAATAAAATAATGCAGAGCTGGTAAATGCGCCTGAAGATTTGCGTCAACGTCTCATTCCCGAACATGCAAGGAGTTAAATTGATGAAATCAGTCACTGTAATATCTATAAGGGTATTGTAAATTGGTTTTAAATGACTAGAATACCCTCACACGCCTTCAATGCTTCCTGCCCGTCAAAGTCTTTTGTCCAGCCTTCACAATTGTGACTATACAACTCGTATAAAGTGAAGACAATCAAAATCAAGACAATGAAGACATGTAGGTGACAATGCCATGGATAAAGGGACACTTTACATGTTGTTGCAAGTGTTTGGATTTTAAACCCCTTAGTAGTAGTAGTGGTAGCAGCTTATGATTTGATTAATGTTTAGGTTTTGAAAGATAGCGACTTCTAACAATTATGTAATTATGTTTCTATATAGTTCAAGTTCGTTTATTCCTTAAAATGAAACCTAGATGGATTTTCAGTTTAGTAGGCACCACTTTTCTACAAATCCTTAATTCATTTTCATTTTTCTTGTTATACCAAAAACTATGATAATATATCCTTTGGCTGTAATGGATTTAACTTGTGTATATTCACTTACAAACATGGATTATGTATATCCTATGGATGTCAAAATGCATGTATTTTCGTAACATTCTAAAATTAAACTTTCTAAGTGTTATGTTTTGATAGTGTATAAAACTCTGAAAGTTAGGTCTTGAAAGACAATGTTTAAATAACAGTGTTTGATTTTATGATGCAATGCTCATAATGTGATTTCTATGTGCAACTTATCTTCAATGTGTTGTGTCACTCTAATCTAATGACTCCGCAGCAGTCATGGGGCGGTGTAGCCTAAAAGGAGGCATAGTGACAGTGGGCTTGTGGCACCACCCACATGTGATGTCGGCGTTGAAGATCCCCTGTCGCTAATGATTCTTCTCGCCGATGATCTCTTAATCAACCTCAATCCCAACACCCTATTAACCCTACTCGTGGCCTGTCACCACTTGGTTTGACTTTCCCTTATCGTTGTTGCTTCCATGGTTCTTAAGATAAAGCCAAGCTTTCAGAATGGTGACGTACACTGACCGAGAATTAACAAAAATGAAAGTAGGTTTTTTCCCTCACCTCGTCATCCTTCCAAACAGACGGGAAGGGTAGGATTCTGATAGTGGGAAAACGAAGGAGACAGACAATGGAAGAACAACAGTGAGAGTGTATTATAGTATAGACAATGCTTAGTAAGATCTTCTGCCCTTTAATTGTACATGGTTCTCAAATGTCAATGCTCACCCTACCACAAAAAAGGATTAATTGGTGAAAGTCCATTAGTTTTGTTGTTACCCTTAATATGCCTTCTATCTATGCCAAAAAAATATGGCTTCTAATAAGAATATGTCAAAAGAAGAATAAAAATAGTGTAAGAAGATCTGCTACATTGTTTGAGAAGTTTTTTGGTGCAAGGAAAAAAACAAAAAGAAGGAGCTCAGGGGTATGTTTGTCATCCAGTATTTCAGGAAAGGTGATGTTACCCAACACCACAAACATTATCATCATAGCTCCTTCAAAAGTTGCACCAGCCGGGAATTGAACCCGGGTCTGTACCGTGGCAGGGTACTATTCTACCACTAGACCACTGGTGCTTTGTTATTATGATCAATGAGAACATAGTATATATCGTTACATTACATCAGCTCTTCAATGTGGTTTTTCACCACTTCTTCTGTGTCTTTTATCCATCGCTAAAAATCATTGTGCAATTCGTTCATTTATAAAGGTTAATAAGATTTGTTTTCTTTCTTTTCTGTGTACAAAAGACAATTGGTTTTTCTATTATTTATTTTTTATATGAAAGGTCAATGAGATTTTAATAGTATAAAAATAAAAAATATTTAAAAATAAGTTATTTTTTAAAAAAATGTTAAATCGTTTGAATCGAACTAAACCAAACCAAACTTCACTGTTGTAACCTTCCCTCTTCCTCTCAATGTCGGCAGCAGCCACCCAAACTTGTTTATGATGATGATGGCACTGTATTATTTCATAACGACAACGACAATATGTAGAGGGACGTTGGCATCGAGACTATTGCCGATGACAGGAAGAGAGAAGAGGCGTGAATTTGGCAGCGTGCAACGTGTTAAAGTTCCACATCACAAACATGTTAAACAAAAGATGGTATGAACATGTGTTTATAAGTGGAGACAATCCTCACATCACAAACCTGTTTTGTGGGGTTGTGTTAGTCTCAACCACAATTTCCAAGAGACAAGAATAGGGAAAAGTTACAATATTGAGTGAAGAGAATAGAGAAATAAGAACTAATTATTTAATTTATTAAATAAATACTTATTTCTTAATTTTAAATCACATCCCTTAGATGTTACTTTGCCCAATGTCTTGCATCCATGACCATAAAAATGGTCTAAATGGATGATACTCTAAATAAATGGAATCAGAACTCCTTGATTTCCATCATCAATATTTTCAAGTTTCAATCTTTTTTTCTTCGAAAACTAGGAGGACAATGTACATCTACACACATCTTAGAGAATTTATTTTTGCACCATCGCAGCTTCTCGCGTGCCCTCTATTTTGACTAAAATACCCCGTTCAAATTTTATAATACGAGGCGTATTCGAATTATGAAATCCGAAATGGTTAGTTCTTCTTTTCGACCTCTCCATGGCATGCTAACCCTTGTCTTGGAAAAATCCCAATTCATATTATATAATCCAGAGCATGTTTTCCCACATTCGTATATTTGATCCATTCGTGTGTGTGTGCGCTTCTCAAAACCTCACAATCTCTATCACATTCACCTCCAAAACACCATATTTTGGGAGAAATTGTGATTTCAAAGCACAATCCAAGCATCAATGGACTTAATACACATTATTTTTTGTCTGAATGCAAAAGTAATGTGACTATGAAATCTTCCTCATTCCATTTTTGTGTGTTTTTCTTTATTTCACATCACCAAATTTGTACTGTCGGCATTCAGATTTTATAATCTGAACATTTGAACAACCCAATTCTTAATTATATAATTTGAATCATGCTAATACAAAAACATATCGGGATTCCTGACTATTGTTTGCACTATTTCATACATGGATGCTCCCATTGATACCCTGTATAGTTTGATACCTCACATTATTACAACTCCAATTCTCTTGCCAACCGTGACAATTCCTAAGCCATAGTTTTTCGCCTCTTGTTGAGAATCCTTCCGTCAATGCCAAATCCGAGGTGCTACCCCCATTTGTTATTCATTCTATTGATTATCGAATACTGTTTACTAGTGAAAGAAAGTTTACATCACGAGATTTGTTATCGAACATGATGATCAATGTAGATTTCGTGATGTTATAAGCCTACATGTTATGTTTGTTGATGATCATCACATTATCTGTCTTTAACTTTTACGAGAGCTAACCAGTGACCGTAGCCGTTATCTTTGATTAATTG
The DNA here is from genome assembly GCF_051527215.1 of Medicago sativa. Taxonomy (NCBI): domain Eukaryota; kingdom Viridiplantae; phylum Streptophyta; class Magnoliopsida; order Fabales; family Fabaceae; genus Medicago; species Medicago sativa. The sequence goes on along the minus strand of NC_140756.1, from coordinate 25,801,075 downwards.
GGACACAAAATCGATTCAACCAGGTTAATCTTCTTTAAAGCTACATTTTTTTAACCTATAGGAGGTGGCAATGTATATATTTGGATAGTAATGATGTTTATACAACTATTTGGTGACAACTCTTATGATAATCTTTTTTTTCTCTCTTTTTATTGGTGAACAACAATAGAGAGAAAAAGAAAGAAAGAAAGTAAACACATGATCTAAGTATGAGAGATAAAGTTATTCATAAATAGTCACAAAATAATCGTACAATATCATTTCTCATATTTGAGCCCGGTAAACATGATGCACCAATATTAGGAATACCAATAACATACATAAATATTTTCATCAATCTTCACCCTTTATTTTCATTTTCATTTTTCTCTCTTTGTGGATAAGGACGCTTTACTTCTTAAATCTCTTCTTTTAATAGTATACTTATACATTAAAATTGACTTCATCAATCTTCGACAAACATACATAAAAAAATGATATAATGTTAAAAACACAAATCTTTAAACAATGCCTGGGTAATTCCACCTAAAAGGAATACCAATAACACCACCATTAGAGTTCTTGGTACCAACATCAATTCCAGTTAACCGATCACCATAACTCTTTCCATCCGCCATTGTTTCCTTTTCCGCCACCGTAACCGATGTTTTCTCCGGCACAACCACCCTCACACCAAAATGAATAACTCCATTTTGTCTCCCTTCCCAATCCCTCAATTTATAACTCAAAATTCGCGAACAATTTTCCGATTCAGCCCTGTTTAGAATATCTGAAACGGCGATTCTTGCCACGCCAATAGGACGAACACTTTTGAACTTCTTGCATTGCACCTCAAAAGTGATTGACCTTGCATGCAATGGCATGTTCAACAAAAATTTCTCATTCCATGAAAGGAAACTCGAGTTTTTCCCACAATCATCATTATCTTTCACCGTCTTGGTCGTGTAACAAGTAAGAGACTCGCCTCGAACAACAACGTATGCATCCTTAGTTACATGAATATTTTCACCGGATATAACCGTTATTTCTAATGTGCGTGAGACCATACCCATAGTAGAAAATTTAATGTTGTATATTATAAAAATGTGTGTTAGCTAGTACTTTAAGAATGAATGTATATTGCTATGTCCTTCAATCTTTGCTGTGATGGAATTGAGGTGTTATGTTATAAGTTGTGTGAATATATAATAAGCTTAAGTTTTGGGATTTAGATTTGGAAAGTGGTGAGAAAGAGGGAAAGAAAGAATGAGTGTAATTGGTTTGCGGTTTCAGTGTAATTTGAAACTTGGTTTGAAAAGGCAAAATATACGTTTTCGTTGATGACTTTGACTTTGTATAACTTGCAGCACAAAACAATTCCGTTGATATATCCGCTAATACGCTGTTTGGTTGATATTTTTGAGATGAAATTATACTGAAAGACCGACCATTTATGTTGTTTATTTTTTTTTTTTTTTGTGAAGTTGCTTGTGACATGAGGTGAAATATTTATCTGTGAGACTAAATTTGTAAACAAAATCTTAATAAAAAACACCAAGTATGAATTTTTCCACACCTTCTTCAAAAATAAAATAAAAATACCTGGTATGAATTTTTCCACACCTAATATATTTAAAATAATAGAGCACGTATAACAAACTATTACTCCCTCTAGTCTCCTGGATTTGGATTTGTTAATCTCCTATATAAGTAAAATTAGTAGACTTTGTAAAATTGTAATCAAAAGATTATATTATATAATCTCATACAGTTTTTTTAATGTAATTAAAACATTAATTATACTTTTCAAATCATCAAACTTATTTCATGTGAATAAAATCACTTTTAAGAAAGTAAAACCAAATATATATTTTTTGATTAAATTAAAATAAATTTTATTATTATTATAATATATATATTTTTGGCTTAAATGCACTTTTGCCCCCCTATGTTTCAAATCGTTGCGATTTTGGCCCCCTAAGAAAAAAAATGGATATTTTGACCCCCTAACTTTTGTGCCTCTTTTGAATTGCTGGTTTTTGTGTCTCTTTTGAATTCCCTATGTATTGGGATGAACTCTTAGGCACTGCAGCTGGAAGTGGTGTGCCTCTTCTTGATGTAAATTTCTCCTACTAGAAACATACACCAATGTTGTTGCATTGTATGTATAATTAATTAATACCAATGTTGTGCCTCTTCTTGCATTTGTTCCGAAAGAAGGATTGGAAAGTTTAGACGAAGATTCCTCAAATGAGTGTTCTACAGTTCTTGTTGTTGGTGAATCTATGGCAATTGCGGCACACAATGAGGATGCAAATGTTGTTCTTGTTGGTCACACGTAAGCTTTTGTATTCATTTTTTGTTTCGGAATTTGAATAAAAGGGCTTTATAAGTATTCTTTCCTTTTTTGGTCTTTATGTTTTGCAGCTTCCAAGCTCTGCATTTGCTGGGGAGCTTCCAAGCTCTGCATTTGCATTTAATAGCAATGGATTGGCAAAAATTCCCTATTATTTCAAATGGTCTCTTAATATAAAAAACCATGTAATGTAAGTATTAAGAACAAAATTTGCTAATTCTGGAAAATGAACGCAGCGATTCGAGCAATAAAATGGGTGAAACGGACAGATTCGAGCAATTCAAAAGCGGCACAAAAGTTAGGAGGTCAAAATATCCATTTTTTTTCTTAGGGGGCCAAAATCGCAACTATTTGAAACATAGGGGGTCAAAAGTGCATTTAAGCCTATATATTTTTGTAAAAAAATACCAAAGTTAATGGAATGGTATTTTATAAATGATATCTTTAGGTGAACTTAATTAATATTTACTTATATTATAGACAATTGAATATGAGAACAAAAATAGTGTTTTATTAAAATGTTTTTTTTAATAGTTTTATATATAATGTGTTAAAAGTGTTTGGACTAATGAAATTAATTAATGAATAATGTATTATTGTTTTACTTAAATTAAAATATATCAATTATTGTCCTCGTGAGCTCAACTTAATTGGTAGGGACAATGTATTATATATGCAAGGTCCGGGGTTCAAACCCGACCAAAAAAAAATATATATACCAATTATTAGTATATGACTAATAGAATAGTATTAAGTTTTATACAAAGGAAAATTTACATCATTTAATTTGAACAGAAACATTGTCTTTAACATGAACTGTGCTACAAACTAAGTGGCCGATGAGTCCTAGAATGAAACGCTTGTGAGAACTCGATTTCAATTTTAGGCAGGAATAAATTTTGATCCAATTTTAGTTATCTCTCAATCAATGGTAAACTAGTGATGTGCATACTTGTGACCCATTCAAGTACGGAAATAATGAAGATGGTACATTTAGATGAAATGGTAATTAATAGATTCTTTCAGTTTAACCAAAGACCTTGAGTTCAAATCCAATGAGAATAGAACAATGTTAAATCTCCTGAGAGAATTTTGTTTTCAATCCATTGTAAATTTACCCGACTCAAGATATTAGTCTTTCAGCTGCGTGCAGAGGCTACCCATTACACAAAAAAGGAAAGAGATAAGCCTACTCTCTCTATCTCTATGGTTTAATGTATCATTCTCACACACACGAACTTTAGGTGAATGTTAATTTGTGCCCTCATAGACACATGTTAATGATTTATTTAAAAATATATGTACCAAAAGTCATGCATTCAATTACTTAAAAGTTAAAATATTATGTTTTCTAATGTAAAATTGCTCTTTTTTGCTTCCTTAACATGTGCTTTTATGACACAAGTTAATATGACACTTTTAAAACGCTATATTCGATCTACCTAGTTGACCAATACAACCATCCACTAGACACAACCTTCGATCGCATAATGTTTGGCATATGGCAACAGCTCAACAATCTTCGGAGCGTATGGAATGGATTGTCATTCAAGCTGTGTTGTGTGTGGAAATTGTCTTGTAGCTAATTGTAATAATAACATTTGAAGAATCCGAAAAATGTGTGGAAATTGTCTTGTAGCTAATTGTAATAATAACATTTGAAGAATCCGAAAAATCAATGTACAACGGTTACGTGAGCCCAAAGAAATTTCATCAAAAAGTAATCACACATGCAACAATGAAAAGGCTCTTGAATGAGTCCACCTCCAAAACACACGTAAAGAGAAACACTTCGTTAAATCGTAATGTTAATTCTCTTAACATTGTTACGTGCTTCTAATGCCACACGAAAATTTAATTTCGAAGACATTTCCAAGTTGGTCACGTAAATCAAGGTCAGAGTCAACACAATACTTGTATTTTTTATTTTTATTTTTTCAAAAAAAAAAAACTATTTTTTTTTGTTTTACCATGGCAATTAAACGTATATATCACAATACTATATATTACTACTGTTTTACTTTGACAAATTTTGTTTTTTTAAATTTAGACTGGACCTTGGCAATTTCATGACAGCAAATTCTTTTTCTATAAAAACTAAATGTATCATTTTTTACAAATATTAATTAAACAATTAATTTGGTTATTTCTTCCATCTTTTCCTCATATTTTCTCACCAAATCCCATTACTTATACCCTCTTCCAACATTTTCATCTCAAATAATCATTCCTAAACCATACCCTATATCACTTCACATTTCTTATAATAACACCTAGTTACCTATTGTAAACAAAAAATCTCATAGAAATGGAAGGAAAACAACCAGCACGCACATTAGAAATCACCATTATTTCCGGACAAAACATAAGTGTTGATCGAAATTCAAAGGGAGATGATATTTATGTTGTTGTTCGTGCGGAGTCTCTCAACTCTTGCACGACAAAAATGGTGAAGGAAAATGAGGGTTTACTTTCATGGAACGAAAAATTCTTATTAGATATTCCACCGCATGCAAAATCAGTGACGTTTGAGGTACAATGCAAGAAGTACAAAGGAGCTCGTCCCATTGGAGTGGCTAGGATAGCCCTTTCGGATTTTCTTGGTGACGATTTGTCGTTGCAAAGTGATGTTCAAACTTTGAGTTATGGGTTGAGGGATTGGGATGGTAGGAAAAATGGTGTTATTAATTTTAGTGTGAGAAGGGTGACACAAGAAGGTAATTTGTGTGTAGAAAAAGAACAAGGTATTGAGGATGTGGGGTTGAAGGTGGATGAGAAGAATTCAAATCATGTTGTCATTGGGATTCCAGTTTTGGGTTTTTTGTTTCTTTTGGGCTATTCTCTTTTCTCTTTTGTTCGTCGAAAGTAATGTGTTGTATAAATAAAACTGCTGCAAAAGATTGATTTTTGTATTTCATTCTTTTATACAAGAAGGCATATAGATATTTTATTTTAATTATTTTAGTTTTGTGTGACAATAAAAAAGAAGGTTTTTCCCTTGTAATATATACCAATATAAGATTAAATTTACTTTGTTGTATTTAATTTGTCAAAAAAATATATATACCGTCAATATATGCCTTCACATGTTTTATGTTTGTTGTTTAGGTGGTTTGAATTAGATCTAGAGCTTTGTAAATTTTCATAAAAGTACACTTCTAGAGAAATTATTTAGTATGGAGAATTCATTTTAAAATTAGAAGAATCATGACACACTTTATATATCAAGTAATTTTGAACCTGCTCTCTTTAATTTGTTACAATTCACGTTAATTTCATCAAATTTATACAAATCCATATGACTTAGTAGAATGCATGTGAATTCTAACATTAAAAAATAGTGTGTTAGAGAGTTTGCTAACACGCCTCTTTTTAGAAATGGAGCTAAGACAAACGAGAACAGTTCTATTTATAAACCTATATTATACTCCTAGTGGGGTCAAATCAGATCATTATCGACAAGGCAACTAATGCAGGAAAATACTTGCGTGGATCAGGGACCAAACCCTATTGTGTGGTCACAACCAAAGAAATGGGAGAGAAGAGAGAGAAGAGAGAAGAGAGAAGAGAGAGAAAATGAAAAAAGTAAACAAAGAAAGAAAAAACTATGTGTGTGACCAAACCCAATTGTGTGGTCCTGGTCCACACAAGTCTTTCTCACTAATGCCTCATCTACTATGGCGGGTAGACTTGGTTCTTGACATAACATGTATGTTAGTCTTGGTGAAAGAATTTAATTTATTAGTTCTCGGTGGTATACCCATTTTCTTCCTCCCATTCATGATAAATCCAGTCAATGTTTGGAAATTGGTGGTTCAAATATGAGATATTTTAGGGGTGGCTTAAAGAGCTTGAGGAAAATTCCTTCACTTTTTAAACCAAAGGGTGGATTAGCCAGGGGTATGTTGGAATAAAATGTGTTTAACAATGAACCTCAAAGAGTTTTGATGATAACAAGGTATTAAAAATTGTAAATTGGACTAGCTAATATTTGTTCAAGTGTACAGGACCACAGTTAAAAAAGTTACATCATTAATTGGTTCTGAATGAGCAAATAAAGAGCAAAAGAAAATGAAGCTTAGACGATTCTGAAGGCAATACGCTCCTGAAAGTGGAAAGCGCTCCTGAAGTCAAGCTGCTCCTGAAAGTGGAAAGCGCTCCTGAAGTCAAGCTGCTCCTGAAGATAGTAAAAGCGCTCCTGAAGAATAGTGCTCTTGAAGACAAGAGGTCCAGAAGCCACATTATCAGAAGCTGCATCATCAGAAGCTGAAGAAGCTGCACCATCAGAAGCTGCAGAAGCTGCATCATCAGAAGCTGCCTCATCAGAAGTCATTTCACCAGAAGCTAAAGATCAACTGGATTTGCAAAAGATTCAAAGATTGAAGAATCTACATTGCAAAAGCTGTCTATTGGATTCGAAAACATAGCAGAAAATTAGTGGAACATTGCAACGGTCATTTCAAAGGTGTTTGAAGGCATGTGCTTGCAATTTTGGACGAAAGCGTTGACATTGTACTTCTGTACGAATTGTACAACCACGTTCTCCACTACTCTGTTTTGTGTCCACGCTACAAGACAAGAAAACAGCTCCAGAATACGGCTTCGCCTGCATAGATGTTCCTTTGGATAAGGAATGATTTTCAAATTGGTTCTTCATAGGACAACAACCAAATCAGGCAAAAGATCATTGGTGAAAGATCAAGCTTCAAACAACGACTCTTTGGTGTGCTGGCAATTTCACAACGTCTCTTTCACACCTCTATATAAAGGAGTGAAGACTTAGAGTTTTGGTAATGCAAGAACGCTGAACGAAAGACTCACAACATTTTTACAAGTGCCAAACCCCTGCTGAAATTGTTCTGCATTCACTTAGAATTTCTGTGTCTCAAAGTCATATCTTAGAAATTCTTAAGTCCATTGAGTCTGTATCTGATTTGTATTGTGAGCACCTCTGATTGTATATCAAGTGTTCAACCTTAAACAATTTTCTGCGTAATTTTGTTTAGTTAGGAAGTCTCTTGCAGTTGTGCTTGAGCAGGAAGTCTCTTGATTGTGTTCTTGAGCAAAGGAAGTCTCTAGCTTGTGTGCTTGAGCAAAGGAAGTCTCTTGCTTGTGTGCTTGAGCAATTGTAATCAGATATTACTCTTAGTGAAATCTCCTTGGAAGTGCAAGGGGGACTGGACTACTTCCGGATTGTGGAAGGAACCAGTATAATTGCTTTGTGTCGTTCTTCTTCTCTCTCTCTGTTTATTCCGCTGCATTTAGATTCTGATTATCACTTCAGAAGCTGTCTCACTTAGCTTCTGATCAGTGTGTTCAGTTTTTAGGAGAAACGAAGAATTTTTCAAAACACAATTCAACCCCCCTTTCTTGTGTTTTTCTCACCTTCAATTGGTATCTAGAGCCTTGGTCTGTTGTGTAACACTTAACCGTGCAACAGTCAAAGATCTGAGAAAAACATGTCTACTCCTCCTCCTATTGGTTCTGGTGATACTAGCTATAAAAATGTCTCACATGATTATAGTGATAGTAAGAAATCCAGTGTTGGAAAGATTCCAAAATTCAATGGAGATGCTGAAGAATTCTCTTGGTGGAAGACCAACTTTTACAGTTACATCATGAGCCTAGATGAAGAATTATGGGATATTCTGGAAGATGGTGTTGGTGATTTAGTCCTTGATGAAGAAGGAGCTGCTGTGGATAGAAAGAAACATACTCCAGAACTGAGGAAACTCTACAAGAAGCATCATATTATCAGAGGAGCCCTTGTCACTGCCATACCCAAAGCAGAATACATGAAGATGAGTGACAAATCCACTGCTAAAGCTATGTTTGCTTCTCTCTGTTCAAACTATGAAGGGAGCAAGAAGGTCAAAGAAGCAAAGGCTCTCTTGCTTGTACATCAGTATGAGTTATTCAAGATGAAGGATGATGAAACTATTGAGGAGATGTACTCAAGGTTTCAAACCTTAGTTTCTGGGCTACAGATTCTAAAGAAGAGCTATGTTGCTTCTGATCATGTAAGCAAGATACTCAGAAGCTTACCTGCCAGATGGAGACCAAAGGTGACTGCCATTGAGGAAGCTAAAGATTTAAACACTTTAAGTGTCGAAGATCTTGTTAGTTCTCTCAAAGTTCATGAGTTAAGTCTTAATGAACATGAGTCTACTAAGAAGAGTAAATCAATAGTTCTTCCATCCAAAGGCAAGTCATCAAAAGCTCTCAAAGTGGTTGAATCTAAAGAGGAAGAACAGTCAAGTTCAGATTCTGAACCAGATGCTGCTGAAATGGCCATGCTCTCAAACAGACTTCAGTATCTGGCCAAGAAGAACAGAAAGTTTCTCGCCAGAAGGGGTAACTCCAGAAGCTCAAGGAAAGAAGATCAGAAGGGATGCTTCAACTGTAAGAAGCCTGGACACTTCATTGCTGAATGCCCTGATCTTCAAAGAGAAAAGTCAAAGGACAAGTCAAAGAGGTCTACATTCAAACCAAGCAAATTCAAGAAGCAGATTAAGCAGAGTTTAATGGCAACCTGGGATGATTTGGGTAGTGAATCTGGATCTGATAAAGAGGAAGCTGATGAAGATGCAAAGGTAGCTGTTGGGTTGGTAGCAACAGCAACTTCAGAAGCTGGATCAGATTCAGACTCAGAAGATGAAAACGAGGTATATTCCAAAATTCCCAGAGATGAACTTGTTGAGTCACTTAAAGAACTTCTTACACATTTTGAAGTAAGAACCAATGAGTTGAAGGATTTAAAAGAAAAATATGCTGATTTGGTACAACAGCAAAAATCAACTCTATTGGATCTGAAAGCTTCTGAACAAGGACTTAGGGGCTTTGACTTCATGTGTAAAACATATGAAGATCAGCTCAGGTTCTTATGTCAGAAGCTACAAGAAAAGTGTAATGAAAAACCTTTAAGTAACCATGAAATTGCTCTTGAAGATTTTATTATATCTGGCATTGACAGAAGCAGAGTAGCTTCTATGATTTATAGCATTTACAAGAACAATGGCAGAGGAATTGGTTTTCCAGAAGTGAAACTTGAGAAAACCAATCTAAAATCTTGTTGTGAATGCATCAAGGAAGGTCTGAAAACCTTCTTTGTACCAGAAGGGGCTGAGTTGGAAACTGTTGTTCAATCAGAATCTGAAGCTTCTAGTTCTAAGGCTAAGATTACTTCAAAGCCAAAGAACTCTAAGTCAAAGGCTATGATCAAATCTGATTCCAAGACTTCAAAGGTTAGGATCCTGAAAAGATCAGAACCTATTCCTTAGAGTCTGGTGAAACCAAAATCTGAGGCTCTGAAATCTAAGTTTCAGAAGAAGACAATTACTGCTTCTGAAGTACCAAAACCTAAGGTGATGGTTAATCAGAAGCAACACAACTCACAGCACAAGGTACAAGAAGTGAAGAGTAAAGCCTTAAGTACTAACCTTCTAGGACCCATAGGACAATGGGTACCTAAATCTAAAAATGTCAATGATGCAGGTATGTCTAAGAGCAGTGCCAAAGCAAAGATCATGGTACCTAAACAGCGGTTGCTCAAGACACATGACAGGAGACAAGTCCATGTTCCTCAGCCTAACAATAACAGAGGGAGGAAATGTGAAGTTTGGAGGCAACCAGTCAGGCAAGATCATAGGTACAGGAACTATTGGTAATTCCTCTACCTCAATTAATAATGTATGGTTGGTAGATGGTCTTGAACATAACCTTTTGAGCATTAGTCAATTTTGTGATAATGGTTATGATGTGCTTTTTGAAAAACCCAACTGTACAGTAATCAACAAGGAAGACAAATCCATTGTGTTCAAAGGAAAGAGAGTTGACAATGTTTATAAAATCAATTTTTCTGAACTGGCTGATCAGAAGGTGATTTGCCTACTATCAGTGAATGATAAGAAATGGATGTGGCACAGAAGGTTGGGACATGCTAACTGAAGGTTAATCTCTAAGCTTAGTAAGTTACAACTTGTGAAAGGGCTACCAGACATTGACTATCATTCAGATGCACTCTGTGGTGCATGTCAGAGAGGGAAAATTGTGAAATCATCTTTTAAAACCAAAGACATTGTTTCAACCTCAAGACCTTTAGAATTACTCCATATTGATTTATTTGGACCAGTGAGTACTGCATCCTTATATGGAAGTAAATATGGATTAGTCATTGTTGATGATTACAGCAGATGGACTTGGGTGAAATTCCTGAAAAGTAAGGATTATGCATATGAGGTATTCAGTAACTTCTGCACACAAATTCAAACTGAAAAAGAGTCAAAAATTTTGAAAATCAGAAGTGATCATGGTGGAGAATTTGAAAATGAGCCATTTAAAGTTTTTTTGTGAAAAACATGGAATCATCCATGAATTCTCTTCTCCTAGAACTCCACAACAAAATGGGGTTGTAGAGGGAAAGAATAGAACTTTACAAGAAATGGACAGAACCATGATCCATGAAAACAATTTGGCTAAACATTTTTGGGCAGAAGCAGTGAATACAACATGTTATGTTCAAAACAGGATTTATATTAGACCTATTTTGGAGAAAACAACATATGAACTCTTTAAAGGAAGAAAACCCAATATCTCTTACTTTCATCAATTTGGATGTACATGTTACATTCTGAACAACAAACTCTACCTAAAGAAATTTGATGCCAAGGCCCAAAGAGGAATCTTTTTAGGTTACTCTGAAAGGTCAAAGGCATACATAGTGTATAATTCAGAAACACTATGTGTTGAAGAATCTATGCACGTTAAATTTGATGACAAGGAGCTTGAAGATAAAACTTCAAAGCAAGATGAAAGTTTTGCAGAGATACAGGTTCCTGAAGTTACTCCAGAACCCGATCAGATAGCTGAATCTGAAGATAGTCCAGAAGCTGAACCCACATCAGAAGCGCAAGATGAAGCTACTTCTGATGAAGCACAAGATGGCTCACATCAAGCAGATCCTCCCAAAAACACATTCAAACACAAGTCTTTACATCCTGAGGAGCTAATCATTGGAAACAAAGATAGTCCAAGAATAACAAGATCACATTTCAGACAAGTAGAGTCAATGATTGGACTAATCTCAATGATTGAACCTACAACAGTTGATGAAGCACTTTCAGATGATGGATGGATCCTAGCTATGCAAGAAGAGTTGAATCAATTCCAAAGAAATGATGTGTGGGATCTGGTACCCAAACCTCAGCACAAGAACATTATTGGAACAAAATGGGTATTCAGAAACAAGCTGAATGAGCAAGGTGAAGTAACAAGAAACAAAGCCAGACTTGTTGCACAAGGGTATAGTCAACAAGAAGGCATTGATTACACTGAAACGTTTGCTCCAGTTGCAAGATTGGAAGCAATCAGGTTACTTCTTTTCTATGCAGTCAATCATGGCATAATATTATATCAAATGGATGTCAAGAGTGCATTTCTAAATGGTGTCATAGAAGAAGAAGTGTATGTCAAGCAACCTCCTGGATTTGAGGATATTAAATATCCTGACCATGTCTTTAAACTGAAGAAATCACTATATGGCTTGAAACAAGCTCCCAGAGCTTGGTATGATAGACTAAGTAATTTCTTAATCTAGAATGATTTTAAAAGAGGACAGGTTGATACAACACTCTTCAGAAGGACCCTTGGGAAAGATATTCTTGTTGTGCAAATATATGTTGATGATATAATATTTGGTTCTACTAATGCATCTCTTTGCAAGGAATTTTCTGAGTTAATGCAGGATGAATTTGAAATGAGCATGATGGGAGAGCTGAAGTTCTTCCTGGGCATTCAAATTAATCAATGCAAAGATGGAGTCTATGTTCATCAGTCTAAGTATACAAAGGAGCTTCTGAAGAAGTTCAAGCTTGAAGATTATAAAGTGATGAACACTCCAATGCACCCTACGTGCACCTTAAGCAAAGAAGTTGAAGGAGCTAAAGTTGACCAGAAGCTGTATAGAGGTATGATTGGTTCTTTGTTATACCTCACTGCATCTAGGCCAGATATTTTATTCAGTGTATGCTTGTGTGCAAGATTCCAATCAGATCCTAGAGAATCTCATATGACTGCTGTCAAGAGAATCTTCAGGTATTTGAAAGGAACAACTAATCTTGGACTCCTTTATAAGAAATCCTTAGATTATAAGCTAATTGGATTCTGTGATGCTGATTATGCTGGTGATAGGATTGAAAGAAAGTCAACCAGTGACAATTGTCAATTTCTGGGTGATAATCTTATATCCTGGGCTAGCAAAAGACAAACAACTATTGCTATGTCTACAGCAGAAGCAGAATACATTTCAGCTGCAAGTTGTTGTACACAACTACTTTGGATGAAACATCAGTTGGAAGACTATCAGATAATTGCTAACAATATTCCCATTTATTGTGATAATACTGCTGCTATTTGTTTGTCTAAAAATCCAATTTTGCATTCAAGAGCCAAGCACATTGAAATCAAACACCATTTTATCAGAGATTATGTTCAAAAAGGAATTTTAGATATACAATTCATTGATACTGAAAATCAATGGGCTGATATATTTACTAAGCCTTTAACTGTTGAAAGATTTGATTTTATAAAGAAAAATTTGAACATGCACTACGTGTCTGATTAAAGTTTGCTTGCTCCTGAATAGGATTTTAGGTTCTGAAGTTAGTTCAGAAGCAGTAGTCCATCAGAAGCTCTGTATTGAGGTTCTGAGGAAAACTCGCTTCTGATGATGACGTCAGCATCTGAAATCCAGAAGCTGGATTTATTGCTTCTGAATAGTTGAATTAGTGGAAACGTTGGGAGTTACTTTTTAAAAGTAACTTCTGGCCCACTAACTTGGTAGTTACTCTGTGAACTTCTTACGTGGCCTGTATGTGTTGGTGTATAACTAAAAGGGCAATGATGATTTAATAGCTTTGAAAGTACTTTTCACGCGCCCCCAATTTGTCATTAATGTTATGTTTGTTTGTCTCTTTTGAATTGCAAACGTTTTTACTCTTAGACACTTTTTCAATTCACACATTACTCACTCACAACAAACACATTTGCTCTCAAACCTCTTGCGAAGTAAGCGCAAAAACCTTAGAACCCTAAATTCTCTAAATCTTCTTCAATCATCATCAAATGACATCATCAAGCTCGCAACAAGAAGTTTCAGAATCTACTTCAAGCAAGCAAGGCGCATCAGGATCTGGGTCAGTCTACAAAGAAAAGACTATGGATATTCCATGGAAATCCTTAATCGTCCAAGTAGAATCGCCAGTGGACTTCACTTCACTTAAGAAGTACAAAGTGGACATGGAAGGTTATGTAGAAACTCAGAAGCTGTCCGGATACTTCAAGATGCTAAATGGGCCAACTTATGTGAACTTGGTCAAAGATTTCTGGTTAAGAGCTGAAATCGTCAATGGAAAGCCTGTGAAGGTAGCAGGGAAACAAGCTGGGTCGAAGAAGAAAAAGATGGAGATAGAGTTGAATCCCACTTCCTTCAGTAGCCTTGAGATAAGGTCTGAAGTGATGGGTATTCCTGTAACCATCACAGAGGAGATTATCGCTAAAGCATGCAGAGTGGATGCAGAAGGAAGATTCCAAGAAATAGTAAAGGCGGAAGATATCCTTCTGAAAAGCTACTGCAACTTGCTTTTGGGTGGGAATTCAAAAGCCAAGACATCAGAGATGGAGATTCACCACAGAATGTTGGTGAAGTTCTGCACTGATTGTTTCTTTCAGAGAGGAGGAGGATCTGATCAACCAAATTTCCAACAAAAACTAGCTATCTACTTCATGGCAATTCAGAACAAGATCAACTTCCCAAGATATGTCATGGATCATCTCTGTTGGGCAATCAATGAAGGCACTATCAAAGGAAGAAAGCAAGTACCCTATGGAAGATTATTGTCTGAAATCTTCCACCAAGGAGGAGTACTGAAGGTTCTAAAGAAATCAACGGATGCATCTGACAAATGCTTCAAGGCCTCTACTGCTGAGAAGATTATCAGTAGCAGGATCTTGCATTCCATGCATTATTTTAAGACAGCCCCTAAAGATGAAAAGTGGTTGGAAATGACTACAGCTGAATCTGAGATTATCAGGGACTTTCCCTCCATCTTTAAGGAAAGCAATTCTGAAATCTTAGCTAAATCAGCAGCTGAGTATGTCTTGGAGGAAGAGGAAAGCCCTCAGGAGGAGGCTGCTCCTATTAAAGGAAAGAGGGCCAGAATCAGTACTGAGTCAGAAGCTGCTGTTGCAAAAACCAAAAAGCAAAAAGTTGCTAAGTCTGAAGCTGAATCTGTTTCTGCCAAGGATAAAGGAAAGAGGCAGAAGGTTGGTGCTGCTTCTATTCCTCAGAAAAGAAGAAAAGGTAAGGCAGATCTGGTAATCACCAAAGAGCAGCTGGAGGAAGCTCTTGAAGAAATAGAAAAAGAAGAAGCTGAGCCTAAGCTGAAAAGAAAGAAGGCTCCACTCGACAAGAAAAGCTCCATGGTTCAAGTGACTCCAGCCATGAAGAGAATGGATAAGGAACACTCTGATGACTTTTTAGCAAATAGGCGAGAAGTGAAAGCCATGAAAGAACTTGAAAGAAAAGAGGAAGGAGAAAAGATGCTAATCGTGAATGAAGCTGATGCTGAAAATGTAGAGCAAGTTCAGAATCTTGGAACTTCAGAAGCAGTAGATAACTCAGAAATGTTATCTAAGGTACCTCAAGTTTCTCACACATCTTGTGCCATATCCTCTATTCCTTCTGAAGACACCTCTCTTTTAGATCACCTACAAAGTCATTATCTAGGTGAACTACCCCAATCTGGCTTTAACACAACCTCACAAAAGGCCTCTGAAATAACTCCAGAAGCAGCTGCTTCTGATAACGTTGTTTCAGAAGACCCCCCTCAACAACAACCAGAACCAGAAAAAGCCTTTTCACCCCCTCAATCTGAACCTACAACTTCATCACCCCCACAACAACAACCAACTGTTCCTGAACCATCTGTTTCTGAACAATCAATTCCTCAAAAGACCGTTCCTGAACATATTGTTCCTGAACAACCAGTTACTAAACCCATTCCTGAACCTGCACCTGAAACTGCCGCTCCTGAACACATTGTTCCTGAGCCAACCCCTGCTTCCATAACTCCTTCACCAGTACAAGTTATCAAGATCACCCATCATACTGGTGTATGTGATATGGATACAGACTCTGAGGATGATCAAGATGATCATGCCCCTGATATGGTAGTTGACCCCACTCCTGACCAACCATCAACTAGCCAATCCTTGACTACAAATGACCAATCATCATCAAACCTACCCATTATACACTTAGCCCCTCCAAAACCCTCTAAACAACCTTCACCTCCCACCATTTTCTTGGATTCCAAAGTACTACAGGATGTGTGGGAAGATATTGCTTCTGAAGTTCTCAGACTGATAGCAGGAAGAAATGACTTGGGTCATCAAGTTAGCTATCAGAAGCAATGGAGAAGGATCAAGGAAAGGGTCATCAACCTGATTTCAGCACTGCATGATTCATGCATTGAGGCTCAAGAGCAAGCCAAGCAGAAGCTGGAAGATTGGTTGAATGGAATGAAAGAGGATACTGGAGATGTAGAGATTCTTGGTACTTGGGTGAAGAATCCACTCAGTATCAGAGGCAGAGAACCAGATGAATTCCTGCCTAAGGAGCTGCAACTGACTATTCCTTCTGAGATCCTGGAGAAGATTGATGCACCTAACCTGGCTCTAGCTCAGGAGAACAAGGTGCTCAAAGAAGAAAATGAAAGTCTTGAAACAGAGCTACTAGAGCAGAAGCTGAAGATATCAAAATTGGAAGCTGATATGCAAGAAGCCAAGATCAGAGAAGACAACTAGAGAAAAGATATGGACAAGAAGTATGCTGATGTTCAAGAGCTTCTGAAGAAGATTTTAGAGAAATAAGCCAAACCAATAGTTGCACACTTTTAGCTTATTTTTTTTGTCTCTTTAGGCTTTTAATATTCTTTGATCATCTCTGCTTCTAATTTAGTTCTTTTCGCTTCTAAGCTTCTGAATTCTTCTTGCTTCTGAATATCATTAAATGTTTATATCATGTGTGTTGTTATTTGCTTTGATAATAATGTTTGCTATGACCTGTTTATTTAATTTTTGAAGATGGTTAAAATGCTTTAAAATTTATTTGAATTATGCTCTGAACCTTTAAACTTATGTTTTTCTCATCTCTTCTTTTTGTTTATGTCTTTTTGCTAATGACAAAAGGGGGAGTATATGTGATAGTATTTAAAGGCTCTGAGCCCCATTAATAATATTTGAAAATTTTGAAAAATTTCTATCTTTTTGTTTTACCTTTAAAAGGGTGTATCAAAAAGGGTGAAGTATCAAATTTCAAATAAAATTAATTGAACCATTCTTCTTATCTATAAGTCAATTCTTTCAATTTTTTTTAGCTCTGATATTATTGTGCGAAAAATGAATTTAATTAACCTGGATAGAACATAGGGGGAGCTTACAAACCTCACCTTAAAGACTATCAGACTCAGGGGGAGTTAGAGCTTACAAACCTCAGACTCTGAGCTTACAAACCTCAGAAACCCCAAAGTCAACTCGTTAATTAGATTAACAACAATTAACAATTTTTTAAATACTATTGTTTGTCATCATCAAAAAGGGGGGGATTGTTGGAACAAAATGTGTTTAACAATGAACCTCAAAGAGTTTTGATGATAACAAGGTATTACAAATTGTAAATTGGACTAGCTAATATTTGTTCAAGTGTACAGGACCACAGTTAAAAAAGTTACATCATTAATTGGATCTGAATGAGCAAATAAAGAGCAAAAGAAAATGAAGCTTAGACGATTCTGAAGGCAATACGCTCCTGAAAGTGGAAAGCGCTCCTGAAGTCAAGCTGCTCCTGAAAGTGGAAAGCGCTCCTGAAGTCAAGCTGCTCCTGAAGATAGTAAAAGCGCTCTTGAAGAATAGTGCTCTTGAAGACAAGAGGTCCAGAAGCCACATTATCAGAAGCTGCATCATCAGAAGCTGCATCATCAGAAGCTGAAGAAGCTGCACCATCAGAAGCTGCAGAAGCTGCATCATCAGAAGCTGCCTCATCAGAAGTCATTTCACCAGAAGCTGAAGATCAACTGGATTTGCAAAAGATTCAAAGATTTAAGAATCTACATTGCAAAAGCTGTCTATTGGATTCGAAAACATAGCAGAAAATTAGTCGAACATTGCAACGGTCATTTCAAAGGTGTTTGAAGGCATGTGCTTGCAATTTTGGACGAAAGCGTTGACATTGTACTTCTGTACGAATTGTACAACCACGTTCTCCACTACTCTGTTTTGTGTCCACGCTACAAGACAAGAAAACAGCTCCAGAATACGGCTTCGCCTGCATAGATGTTCCTTTGGATAAGGAATGGTTTTCAAATTGGTTCTTCATAGGACAACAACCAAATCAGGCAAAAGATCATTGGTGAAAGATCAAGCTTTAAACAACGACTCTTTGGTGTGCTGGCAATTTCACAACGTCTCTTTCACACCTCTATATAAAGGAGTGAAGACTTAGAGTTTTGGTAATGCAAGAACGCTGAACGAAAGACTCACAACATTTTTACAAGTGCCAAACCTCTGCTGAAATTGTTCTGCGTTCACTTAGAATTTCTGTGTCTCAAAGTCATATCTTAGAAATTCTTAAGTCCATTGAGTCTGTATCTGATTTGTATTGTGAGCACCTCTGATTGTATATCAAGTGTTCAACCTTAAACAATTTTCTATGTAATTTTGTTTAGTTAGGAAATCTCTTGCAGTTGTGCTTGAGCAGGAAGTCTCTTGATTGTGTTCTTGAGCAAAGGAAGTCTCTAGCTTGTGTGCTTGAGCAAAGGAAGTCTCTTGCTTGTGTGCTTGAGCAATTGTAATCAGATATTACTCTTAGTGAAATCTCCTTGGAAGTGCAAGGGGGACTGGACTACTTCCGGATTGTGGAAGGAACCAGTATAATTGCTTTGTGTCGTTCTTCTTCTCTCTCTCTGTTTATTCCGCTGCATTTAGATTCTGATTATCACTTCAGAAGCTGTCTCACTTAGCTTCTGATCAGTGTGTTCAGTTTTTAGGAGAAACGAAGAATTTTTCAAAACACAATTCAACCCCCCTTCTTGTGTTTTTCTCACCTTCAGGGTAGAACATATTAGAGTGTCTAAACTTAGCTTGCTTGTCAATTAGTGATAGAGATTACTAGTGAACAAACATTCCCTTATGAAAAGATGTGTTGGTGGCCAAGTGTGGACGTACGTGTTATTTTTAGACACCAAATTTAGGGTGCTTGATTGCTTCTACCTCATCAAGATCGTCAAAGATTATTGGTGGTCTAGGAGGGGTGAGATTAGGTCAAGATTCAAATTAGGTTTAGAGGAGTCTCAAAAATTGATTGATAATTGGTTCTTTGACTTCTTTTTGAAATGATGTTTGGGTTGGTAATTCTCCTTATCAAGAGTCCATTATCACAGTTTATGTCCAATAAGGCATCCATTTACAATTGCGAACTACATGCATCAATGAAGGAGAAATTCTAATATGGTCACAATATCAAATAAATAGTGTTTGGTCACACATACATAAAGAAGTATTTTTTAATGATTAAGAGGAAATTGATAAAATAATGATTGAGTATTTTGAGGATAGTTTTTTCTTGAGTGTGTGTCCAAATACTATTGATTTGGTCTAGTGATCATGGAAGAATACCTCACCACAATGGACCAAATAATGTGTTTAGAGCATATCTAGCCCTATGGTATAAATAGGCGTTCCATGCCGAAATAATATGGTACGTACTCTTATTTTTGAGAAATCCCTTCAAATAACTTTGAAACCTAACTGAGTTAAACATTGGAGTGTCTTTGTAGGAACCCAATATGTGAAGGATAACCATGAATCACCGTTGAAGTTACTTCGCACCACCTTCGATCGACTGAATTGAGTCAAGAAGAAATTGTGAAGGACTATATTGAATATTAGTCTACTTTTTATTAGCCGTTATATTTTTTTCTTCAAGATGTTAAATTCAGTAAAAAATAAACAAGAACTTAAGAGAAAAAAAATAATTAACTCTGTTGAAAATGTTGGTATTTACAAGAAATTAAAACTTACGAAATTAAATAGTACAACAGGAATATATGGCCCAAACAAAAAAGGGATTAAGACTCATGACTTTAGGTAGATTGTATTGGTATCTACTAGTATTACAATTACAATAGTAAATGATATACATTAAAAAATTGACTTCATCAATATTCTTTGACAAGCATGAAAAAAAAAATGAAATAATGTAAAAAATACAAATCTTTAAATAATGTTAGGGTAATTCCACCAAATGGGAATACCAATAGCAACACCATTGGAGTTCTTGACACCAGCATCCATTCCAGTTAAACGACCACCATAATTCTTTCCATCCGCCACCGTTTGCTTCTCCGCCATGGTAACCGATCTTTGCTCCGGCACAACCACCCTTACACTGAAATGAATAACACCATTTTGCTTCCCTTCCCAATCCCTCAATTTATAACTCAAAATTTGCGAACAATTTTCCGATTCATCCCCGTTTAAAATATCCGAAACGGCAATTCTTGCCACCCCAATAGGACGAACACTTTTGAACTTCTTGCATTGCACCTCAAACGTGATTGACCTTGCATGCAATGGCATGTTCAACAAAAATTTCTCATTCCATGAAAGGAAACTCGAATTTTTCCCACAATTATCGTCGTTATCTTTCACCGTCTTCGTCGTGTAACAACTAAGAGACTCTCCTCGAACGACGACATATGCATCCTCGGTTACATGAATATTTTCGCCGGATATAACCGTGATTTCTAATGTACGTGAGGCCACACCCATAGTAGAGAATTAATTAATGTTTGTTGTGCACAAAACTTTCTGTTAGCTAGTGTAAGAATGAATGGATATTGTTATGGCCATAAACTTTGTTCGAGTGTGAATATATATAAGGTTAAGTTTTGGGATTTAGATTTGGAAAGTGGTGAGAAAGAGGGAAAGAAATACGAGTGTAATTGGTTTGTGGTTTCAGTGTAATTTGAAATTTGGTTTGAAAAAGCAAAATATACGTTTTCGTTGAAGACTTTGACTTTGTATAAGTTGCAGACAAATTCCGCGGTTGGCATGCATATGCGCTGTTTATAATGGACCGACCACCGTTTATGTTATTTTTTTACGTGGAGAATACGTGCTGAGCGCCAAAATTTATTTGAGAATAAAAGTGAAAACAAAGTTTTAATATTATGTATTTTTTGACTCAATTTTATTATTATGTTGATAAAAACATTGTAGTAGGTAACCAGAAAATTAACTGATAACAAATAGTAAATATATGTTGACTATTTTGATTTGAATTGTTCAAGAAAGAGTAGTTTGTTATAGATTAAAAGAAAATTACTTTATATACTATCAGAACTTACTAAAATAATAGAAACTATTTTGAACTTATGTTATAAATTAATAGAGTAATTTTGAATTCACTAAATTTTATATTTATTGTCTGAAATTTTGACATAATAAAAATAACATATATACTAAAAAAGAATATCTCTAAAAAAGGTTTTCCTGAGAAGCTACTGAAAATTGTTTCTTATTTTAAACATTTTTAAAATTTTATTATTTAAAAAAGTCGTAGTAAAATGTTAAAATATTAAAAATCGTTTTTTTTTTAGAATGATTTTAAACTGATTTCTCCTCTGAAACTTTAAAAAAGTTACAACAAATGTATTGCTTAATACCAGTAGCTTAATATATACAAGCTATATTAAAAAGGGTTAAATATGTTTTTTGTCCCTATAAATATACCAACTTTTCGTTTTAGTCCCTTAAAAATTTCCCTTCAACTTTTAGTCCCTAAAAAAATTTCTATCTTCACTTTTAGTCCCTCATTTAAAGTAAACTCATATGCAGAATTTATATTTTTGAATAAAATTTTGCAAAAAAATTCATAATATTATAAGAATCTCTCCAAAAAAAATTAGAATTTTTTAACAAAGCATGAATTTAATATGAATTTTTATATTTTTGACGGTTAAAAATTCATAATTAATTTGTGTTTTGTAAAAAAATTCTATTTTTTTGGGAATTTTTTTACAATATTCTACACATTTCTGCACAATTTCATTAAAAAAAATAAAAATTAACTTAAAAATAGGGACCAAAAGTAGTGATTGAAAATTTTATAGGGACTAAATGTTGAAGGAAAATTTTAGAGAGACTAAGACGAAAAGTTGATATATTTATAGGGACTAAAAACATATTTAACCCTTTAAAAAAAACAAGCTATTTTGATAAAAATGTTATGTCTTTAGACAACATTTGTACGGTTCTGTATATAAAAACTTCAAACGACACTCATTTTTTAAAAAATTAAATGTTAATCATGAATAAAGTTATGGCATACTTGACACCAATATCTATTTATATCTAAAAAAAAATTTGGACTAAATCTGTATCTATAGTTAATAAAATGAAATTTTCCCCTCCAAATGGGACATGAGTACTAATTAACTAACACATGTCACCATACCCAAGTTTTCACCTCTCACACAGCCTTCTAATCGAATAATGCTTGGCAACCTGTGTCTGGAAATTGTCTTGTAACTTTGCTGCAACAACCTCTGAAAAATCTGAATAATTATGAATATATGCAAGGGTTACGTGAGCTAGAAGAAATTCCCACCGAAAGTATTCACAAGCAACAATCAGAATATTAGATTATTTGAATAGCCTTTTGAATGAGTCCACCTCTTCAAAGGAGAATGATGTGTTCCATTTCCTTCACTCTATCTATAAAAGAGATAAACATATAGGATAGTTTAGCGGGATTAAATAAATAAAATAAGTTTTACTAGACTATCATTTGTGTTTATCTCTCTTAAAAATAACAATAAATTAAGCAAAGTAAATGGAGAGTTAAGTAACTCAATTCGTTTGAACAAAAAAAAATAATTAAAGCAAATTGAGCAAGTTAGAACTTGCCCAAAATACACATAAAAAAACCACAAATCGTAACCATTTATGTGTGTTCCAATGTCCCAAGAAATTAAACCTTTCTTTTTACTAAGATATTGGTACGAAACTTTTACCACCGTTTAATAAAGAATAATCTTCGTTGGTAAATCTGTAGAACACATAAGGTGGGTTTTTAACTTCGAACTAAATTTTTTTCACTTGTATAAGGTCGAAATCGAACTTCTGACGACATATATAAGGAACTTACCATTTAGACTAATTCATTATTGTCACTCGAAATAAAACTTGTAAGACATCTTCAAGTTAGTCTCGTGAAATTATTAATACTAACATTGAAGATCTAGTTCAACACCTATCATATTATATTTTTTTTGTTACATATTATACTATTTTTTTAGGGATTACATATTATACTATTGTTTGTCGACATTGGTAATTTCATGAACACAATTTTTACCCTCCTCTCAAAAAATAAGAATTAAAAATTTCCCTAAAAGATAATAATTGAATTATTAACAAAACATTTAGATAATTTATTAAGTTGTTTCTCCCTTGCTACATATTCCGAAAATTTTCTTATCAAATCCCATTTGCTCAAACCCACTTCTAACGTTTTCATCTTAAACAATCATTCCTAAAAATATAAAACCATGCACTATATTTCGTATATTCTTTATAATAATCTACTTACCTGCAGTAAAAAACAAATCTAATAAATATGGAAGGAAAGCAACAAACACTCTCCTTAGAAATCACCATTATTTCTGGACAAAATATAAGCTTCGATAGGGTTTTCATCTAGTAGGGTTAACAAATGCATAGTAACTTCAAATTCTTTTTGTGGTGTTTCACTTACCTTAAAAAATATTATTCATAACTTATACACTACTAATAATAATATATTAATATATATACCATTTCCTTTTACTTATAGTTACTTTTATGCTTCTTATACTTATTTTTTTTCCTTGTATTTTTGCAACTTATATTCGGCACACATATCTTGCAACGGAAACATAAACTTTAAACATTAAATCTATCAACTTAGAATTCGTAAGATCTAATTTGGATCGTATATTGATCATTAATTTTATTCTTTGAAGTGATATTTCACCCGATCAACTTGTATGTATCACAATAATATATCTGTGCATCAAAATTGACTTCATTAATCTTTGACAAGCATGCAAGAAATCAAATAATCTAAAAAATATAAATATTTAAATAATGTTTGGGTAATTCCACCAAAACGGAATACCAATAGCAACACCATTAGAGTCCTTGGCACCAACATCCATTCCAGTTAACCGACCACCATAATTCTTTCCATCCACCACCGTTTGCTTCTCCGCCACGGTAACCGATCTTTGCTCCGGCACAACCACCCTCACACTAAAATGAATAACTCCATTTTGCCTCCCTTCCCAATTCCTCAATTTATAACTCAAAATTCTCGAACAATTTTCCGATACCGCGCCATTGAGAATATCCGAAAGAGCAATTCTTGCCACCCCAATAGGTCGAATACCTTTGAACTTCTTGCATTGCACCTCAAACGTGATTGACCTTGCATGCAATGGCATGTTCAACAAAAATTTCTCATCCCATGAAATAAAACTCGAGTTTTTCCCACAATTATCATTTTCCTTCACCGTTTTTGTTGTGTAACTATTAAGCGACTCACCTCGAACAACAACGTATGCATCCTCTGTTACATGAATATTTTCGCCAGATATAACCGTAATTTCTAATGTTTGTGAAGTCACAACCATGGTAGAAAACTTAGTGCACAAAAAATATGTATTAGTCTAAAAATGAATGTATATTGTTATGTCCTTCAAATTGGTTGTGATGGAATTGAGGTGGTTGAGTGAATATATAATGAGTTTTGGGATCTTGATTTGGTAGGTGACTAGGTTGGTGAGAAAGATGGGAAGAAAAAACTAGTGTAATTGGTTGGTTGGTTCAGTGTATTTGAATTTTGGTTTGAAAAAGCAATGTGCGTCTTTGTTGGATTTTGACTTATAACTTTGCCTTTGTATTACTCTTTTATTTGCGGCTGCATTTCCACCGTTTTCATTTATTTATTTTTTGGAATGAATTTCCACCGTTTTCATGCTAAGCTGAAGAGGCTATTTGATTGATATTATATAGTATTTTTTAGATGGAATGAAATTATATGGAAAGACCGATCATTTATGTTTTTTAGTGGAGAAAGAAACTAATAGTTAATAAGAATGATTTGGTAAACTTGTCAAAAAAAAAAAAGAATGATTTGGTAAAATATATATTTTCTTTATTTTGATCATTGTATTTTCTAACATATGTGTAAATACTTTAAATAATATTCATTTTAAAACGGAGGGAGCGGACCATAACAAATAATTAATTAGCTGTTTGAAATTGAACCGTTAGATGAAAATAGTGGTCGAAGTAGTCATCAATATGACAATATTATGCTTACTTTACGTGTGAGAAACATCACTGGCTCCCTCTCATCTAAGAGCAACTCCACGTTGTATCGACATGTCCTTCTTATCCTATAAACCTTTGTCCCTGTGTGTTCATCATTGGAAGGGAATGATCTGTCATTTAAAATGCTTTAATTCTCTAATCCACTGTTTAGTCAAAAAGATTTCAAACAGTGGAAAATAGGGTCACATACCCCATATTTGTTATGAATTATAAGATTATATATGGATGTATACGACTTACATACGATTGACAATGATTTTGGAAGACACCCATATGTGCTAATGATTGTTTACATTTACTATGGCTTTTGTGACCTTTGTAATCTTTTTATAATATTGATCTTAAATAAGGATTCAAGACACTTTCAATGTAAGTTGATTTATGGGGTAAGAAGTTGAACTTATGTCCCGTAAAAACGTGACTCTCATTGTTGGCGTGAAGATTTCTTTTGTGAACAGTGGCGGAGCCACGTGTGGACTAGGACTGGCCATGGCCTACCCATTTATTCTGTGAAAAGACTATAATACCCCTGAGCTAATTTTAATATTGCTGCCATGCCATTCACCAACTATCCCACTTTCTTTTTGTTTCTTTCTGAAACGCGTACATATTCTTCTCTCCGCCACCATCACTGCTCGCAACTCCCTCCATCTTCAATCTCTCTGTCGACCCTCTCACTTGCAACTCTCACGCACTTCACTCATCTTCTCTACGTATCCATCTCTCCCTCTCTGTCCGTTACTACAGAGCCATAAACCCTAACTATAAGTTATATTTTCAATCTCCTTGTTAGATTTTCCTTTTTCCCTTAAGTTTTTGAATCATACTGTGTTGGTTCTTACTTGTTATCGTTGTTTGGTGATGAATTTAAGTGAGTTTTTTTATTTGGTTTCACCTTCAATTTCTCCATAACCTAATCAAACCCTTTTGAAATAACCAAACCTGTTTTCCTCTGATTGAATTATTATTTGAGGTTGAAACTATGTTGATTGAAGGAATATGACAAAAATGCAGGTCTATACATACAAGAGGGAGAAACTATGGTTGTTTGATTATGTGATAATTGATAAAAAAAAATAATATTATTGATTCAATTAAAGAGAAGGCTTCTCGATAAAAATCAATGAGAATAACATTTTGTAAATTTTTTAGGATTCGTATATTTTCTTTTCTCATAGTTTGTTCATCAGAGCATTGATTTTATTGTTCAACACTATGAAGAGGCTTAGTACATCAGTAACATAATGAGAAGTGTCTTAATTACTCATCACTGTTGCTGAAATTGATTTTTCTAACAAAAATTCATTATCATCTCCATTTGAGATTATTTTCTCAATAACTTCTCATTGTTACATGTTATTGAAGAGTCTCATTCATCATTTTGGCGGCCATCCCAAACTTTTTGGTCTGGCTCCGCCACTGTTTGTGAATGATCAATAAATAAATTTGTAAGTGTTTCTAAGCCATTAAGTTTGTCCTAATTTTAGTGAGCTCTAAGACCCAACTCACCTAAACTTATTCTACGTTAAATTTCCAAAATTGTGGGTAATTTACACTTCAACCAATCAACATTAATCACATAAACAAATTTACAAGTAAAATGAAAGTTAAGTATTTTGTGAATATCATTTACATATTTACTCATTTGGTTAATTTTGATTGATTGATGGATCCATAATTTTTGAAAGGTAGTTTAAGCCTCACCTCACATATTTGCTTAATGTGTCTGGAAATTGTGGGTAATAATAATAAGCACAAAATTCTTAAAAAAAAAATATAAAATAAAATAATAATAAACACCGGTGGTTACGTGAGCCAGAAGAAATTCCCTCCAAAAGTATTCACATGCAACAACAATATTGAATACTAGTCTTTTGAATGAGTCCACCTCCAAAACACACGTAACAAGTACCATTTACGTGCTTTCCAATGCCACACGATTTTTTTTTTTTTTTTTTTTAATTTACACGAAAATTAAAATTCTAAGACATTTCTAATTAAGTTAACTAAAATTAATACTTCAATCAAGATCGAGGTCAACAACTATCAACTACTATCAAACTAATATTTTTGTACATACTAGTATGATACTATTGTTTGTCCTTGGTAGTTTCATGACAACAAATTCTTTTTTCTAAGTAAATAAATGAATCGTATACAAAATTAAACAATCAATTCATAGTAACTTCTTCCTTTCTTGCATTTTCTTATCAAATTCCATTACTTTTACTTAAACCCTCTTCCAGCATTTTCTTCTCAAACAGTCATTCCTAAATACAAAACTATACCCTAAAACTACCTTTTCATAATAATTTAGCTACCAATAGTGGACAATTTTTTTTCATAGATATGGAAGGAAAACAACAAGCGCACATTAGAAATCACCATTATTTTAGGACAAAACATAAGCGTCGATCGAAATTCAAAGACAGAAGATATGTATGTTGTTGTTTGGACTGAATCCATCAAAAATGGTGAAGGAGACAGAGGGTTTACTTTCATGGGACGAGAAATTCTTATTAGACATTCTAGTGGATTTGACAAAGTTCGGTTTAAAGATAAGAAAAATTTTAAGACTATTGTTTTTCTCACCTTATCATATACTCGCGCGCCCTAATTTTTTTTTTTAAATACCCTTTGAATTTTAAAATACGAAACGGATTGTTAGGTATTTTTTTTTTCTTTTTCAGATTTTAGAATCCGAAACAAAGCGAACTACACAGAAACTGTGTTGTATTTGATATCAGAGGCCTCTGCTGACCGCCGTAGAATGCCTGCATAAACTGCAAAGCAATTGCAGAGATTCTATGAACAGTTAGCAGTGACCATGACATCATAAACACTTCTATAAAACTAAAAAAAGTTAAATCTTTCTTGAATAAAATGTATGTTCATATTTTTCTTTATAAAGTTAAATTTTTCTTCCGTTAAGAGCTTTGTAAATATAGCAGCCTACATGATGATCAATATCAATGAACTTTATATCTAAAACACCTTTCTCTTATAAAGTGATGCTTTATTTCAATGTGCTTAGCTCTTCAGTGTAGAATATGTTTTTTAGACAAATAAATAGCAGCAATATTATCACAGAAAATAAGAATACTGCTTTCACTAATATGATGGTCTTCTAACCAATTTTTCATCCATATCAATTGTGTGCAACAACTACCATCTGCAATGTATTCAGCTTATGTTTTGGACAATGCAATAATGGATTGTCTTTTACTAGATCAGGAGATAAGATTTTAACCAATGAATTGACAATTTCCATGGGTGCTTTTTCTTTCAATCATGTCTCCAACATAGTCAGAATCACAGAATCCAACTAGCTTATAATCTTATGATTTCTTATAAAGCAAGCCAATTTTTTTTTCTAACATAATCCTAATTTTTTTTTCAATGATCAAGATTTCTTAAATAATTTTTTAATAAATTTAAATTTTATATTAAAGAAAACACATAACATCTTTTATATGAGAAAGTCGATAATATTTAAAGTCAAGTAGAATTATCGAGTAAAATGCAAATCCTTTGTATGTAAGTATTCTTTGAGGTTAAAGATCTTCTGAAATTTGTTCGATTTAATTAAGAACGTAGAAACAACAATGGTCCGATCCAAGTGATAAGAGATTTGGATGTCTTAAACAAGTGATCAAGTGTTCAAACTCTAGTGTTTTGCTTATGCAAAAAAAAAAAAATCAGTTAGAATCGAAGAATTCATCTTGTATGATCAAAAGATTCCTCAATGGAGATTAGTCATTATTAAAGAAGAGTGAAAACTTTGTATCTATAGGGGCGGGCAAAAAGAACCATAAATTGAACCAAACTGAACCAAAATTAACCAAATAATTATAGTGGTTTGTGAACCGAACTTTTAATTTAATAACAGTTCTTGAACCATAATCGATTAGTTTTGAACCTAACCATATTGACCCATACTGAACCGTTAATGAACAGTTTTGAACCAAAATAGTAATTTTATATGAATTGATTCTTTAAATAGTATTCAAAACGTTTTTTTTTATCTCAAAAGGTTAATTTAGGTTCGGTTTGGTTCAGCTCGTAGGCAACAAAATGATTTAGTACGGTTCGTCTTAAACCACAAACGGTGT
Source organism: Medicago sativa (assembly GCF_051527215.1). NCBI lineage: Eukaryota > Viridiplantae > Streptophyta > Magnoliopsida > Fabales > Fabaceae > Medicago > Medicago sativa. Next base: position 25,772,134 of record NC_140756.1, on the reverse strand, counting down.
GGTTCAGTTTTCTTGAATCGTTAGGATAGTTCGACTCGGTTTTCTTTAAAAACAGAAAACCCATGCCATGCCTATTTGTACTCAAACATATATAATTAAAAAACAAAAATCATGGAATTTACTTGTTGTATTTTGTTTAATTAAATCTAGTTTTGTTGCACTTATATATATTTTTTGGAAACTGCACTAATATGTTTTTAATTATAAAGACTATACTTTGATCAACTTTGGATGATTTTGTAATAAAAATCAAGAAGTTGCCTTGCGTTGTTAAGTAAGTTCCAGGGGAGAAAAGTTCGAATTTTTGTTTTATTTTGTTGACTCTTTCATTTTACACTTTTCAATGACAATTAGTATTTTCAAGTTTCTAATTGATGAATAATGATTGTCCTAAACTTAAGTCAGTTCCCCTTGTTCCTTGGAAACACAGTGGTTGACCCCTTCCTAGGAGACAATTAGGGAATCGTCAAGAGAAAAATACTAAGAAAGTTATTTATTTTGGAAAATATAGCAACGGATTTTGAGACAATTTTTTTAAGTCAACACTCATGTAGCAATGACATTTTATATAGAACGTGTACTTTGGTGTTAAACGTATATACATTTCATTATGTTCAATTATTTTTATATTTTTCAATCATTATCGATTCTATGTTTCAATTTGAGTGACTTATCGCATACCCAATATTCATGAATATAATCAAAGTGTATGCATACGATAAATGATATTTATACAACTATTTTTTGATAATTTTTGTGACAATTTTCTCTCTCACACTTACATTATGTTTTTTCTTTCTTTCTTTTAGCTTTTGTATCAATATCTTATTTTCTTTGTAAATCTATAGTTATCTAATAAATTGTCATACAAATGGTTGTTTAAATAACACAACTCTATACACATAGTAAAAAATTATGTTTGGAGGCTTTTAGGGGAAAATAATCAAGATTTGGTTTGGAAAAAATAATGGTGCATGCTTCAAGGGTGTTTCCTTGATCTTGTGCTTTGATTGTTTGGTTTCTAATATAATCTTGGCCATTTTTAAAGGATGTTTCCTTCCCTTGTTGCATTCGTAGTACAATAAATAAATTGGGGCTAGTAGGTAAGGAGACATGCCATGGATATAATTTATATTTCTTTCTTACAGACATGCCATGGATTACTATAATTATAAATTCAACAACAAGGAAAATATGTAGGTGTTGCAAATGGCTCCGAATTTTGACATAATTTTTTTTGGAGAAGCTGTCTTTTATATGCAGGCTTAAAATCATGTCCCACGTTCAAACTTGTAAAATTCGGAGAAGCTGTCTTTTATATGCACGCTTAAACATGTCCCACGTTCAGGGACGGATCCAAAAAATTTAATAAACGGGGTCAAGATTATTTATTGTAAATATAAAAATATAAAAATGCATAAGCAATAAAATGACGACATCAACTTTTCCATTTATTATGTATTTAAATTATGTATCTAATTTATATTAATGATTAAATACATCATTTATTGTCCATGTGAACTTAACTCAGTTGGTAAGGACATTACATAATTTATGCAGGGGCCGGGGTTCGAACCCCGGACACCTCACTTCTCCACATTTAATTGTGTGAGTTCCAGCCACTAGGCTACTAAACAAAAAAAAAATACATCATTTATTGAATCAATTTAAAAATTAAATTTACTCTTACAAATAAGACTGAAATAAGTAAAAAAAAAATTCAATCAAAGTCTCCCACTTAAAAGTTAAAAACACAAAACATGAATGAGAGAGTAGAGATGAATTAGAAAAACTTATACGGTGCACATTGCTTTCCACTTACTTTAACTATGACTATGATTTAAAAAAAAAAAAAAAAAAAACTCATTAATAAATAGTTAATGGAAGTGTTGTTTCTGAGCCAATGCACAATTGCACACTAAATAAGAATTGTTGTTTGCTTTGTCAAAAAAATAAAAAGAACTGTTGTTTGCAACATAATTAATTAATTAATTTGGCAGTATGGGGTCAACATAACATTACAAGTGGGGATCAAAGCATTAAAATATAGAATTGCTGATTGATTATATTTTGAAGGAGTGGGGTCAACTGACCCCATTATGGACAATGTGGATCCGTGTGCCTGCCCACGTTTAAACTCGTCCCAATTTTTTTATTAAGAAGCTAAAATGTATTTAATTAACCAAACATCTTAGTCTTTCTAGCACAAGATGTACCACAAGAGAACTAAGAAAGAATAAAAGTTGTTACAACATGGAACCAAAGGAAAACAAAGGAAAAAGCCGCATAACAAGCAGCATAAAACGAACAAAAAAGCAAAAGAAGCTAAAGGTGAACTCCCAAACAAAAGAGGGGATTAAGCCACACATGTGGTAATCGAAAGCAAAAGAATAGTGGGTTGCCTTCAGCCACTAGAAACATTGCAGCTTAATTATGTCTAAAAGATGATGAAAAGGGGCCCCTTGTTGAAAAATCCTGGCATTCCTATCACGCCAAACAATCCAAGTACAAGAGAGCCAAATCAAGTAGAAAGCATTACAAATGTTTTTAGAAAAGCCGCCTAGCGATCGGAATTGAAGTAAATGGTCTTTAACATGAGCTGGTTTGACTGTAACAATAACTAGCCACTTGTAAATAACATACCAAATTTATCCGTATAAGTCACAAGACATGAAGAGGTGATCAATATCCTCTGAAGAACCGCAACCACCTGAACAATAATGAGTGTTTGGTTGAAGGATCATGCGCCTAATTAAATTGGCATTTGTATGCAATCGATTACGTAAAAGCTGCCAAGCAAAAATGTTGTCTTTTAAAGGAACCTCTTTGTGCCAAAATACGTGTTGTGGTCGTGAGTTGAAGAAGAGACCCTTGAAGTCAAAAGGTTGTAAACACTGGCAACATTGTATTTTGAAGAGATATGAAGAGACCAAATCCACTTGTCGTTCATATTATCCTGCAAAAAAAAAAAATGGGTGATAAAAAAACACAACACTCTCTCACCAGTTCTTCCTCCCAAACAAACAACCTCCTCTGCCACCTCCAAGCACTACCTCCCTCCCCCCAACCTAACAAAAACATTAATTTCATAAAAATCACATAATCAAACATGACCCATAACCACTCGATCACTCATAATCTCTAAATGGTGAATATAAACTTTCCTCTTACCTTAACCCTTCAAAAGATACTTTAATCTTCAATCTACTCTCCCTCCTGAGCTTTCCCTCAAGTTAGATCTCTCTTTCTCTTGAAATCCTTCTTTCTTCTTCTTACCTTCAATTTTCTCTCTTCTCCCAACTTTGCCTCTTTTCCCTCAATTGTAACAAATGAGCTCTTGACCTAATTTTCACAAAGACTATTCTCTTATAGAAAATTGCTTTTCTGACAATGAAAACTTCATATTGACACAAGTAAAATACTAAAATGCCCTCAGCGACAGTTAACAACCGTTGGGTAAAGCGCCGGCAGTTAACAACCGCTGGCCACCAGCGGCAGTTAACTGCCGCTATGCGCGTTCTAGGATGCACCGTCCTTTTCATCATTCAACCTCTTTTTTCATCATTCATTCAACCTATTTTTTCAACATTTTTCAACATTCAACCTCTTTTTCCATCATTCAACCTCTTTTTCCATCATTCATTCAACCTATTTTTTCAACTTTCAACCTATTTTTTTTACATTTTTCCCCTATAAAAACCCTCACATTTCCTCACATTCTCTCATTTCCTCACATTCTCTCCTCCTTACTCTCATTTCCTATCATTCTCTTACTCCACCTATTAAGGACTAAATGTACGACGAAGATGACTCCACCTATTAAGGAATAAATGTACGACGAAGATGACTCCACCTATTAAGGAATAAATATACGACGAAGATGATAACTTACTTGTGATTTAGTGGAAGAAATTTTGGATGATTTGGTAGAGTTTTTTTAGAGAGAGTTAAAATTTGAGAGAAAGATGGTGATGGTGATGATGGAGTGTGTGTCTGGATTATGACTACTGACTTGAACATATCACGAACACAACGACAGTTAGCAGCCGTTGGAAGCCAGCGGTTGTTAACTGCAGGCGCATACCGTAACGGTTGTTAACTGCCGCTGGGGGTAAAAACGTCATTTATTTGTGTCAATAGGAAGTATTCATTGTCAAAAAAGCAATTTTCTCTCTTATATACTCTTGGGTTAGGTTACATTCACTAATGGGCTTAATAACTTTCTATCACTCACAAAATGTTGCTACACAATTACTTCATTAAAACCTCCATTATTACTCATACACCACTATTCTATTAATTCTCCAAATTACTACTATTTTCATTAATTAACTCTCCATACCCAAAAGCACTAAAAAAAACCCTTCATTCTAAAAATCCTAAATTACCCTTACTGCTAAAATGACTAAAATACCCTTATTTTCTCTAAAATCCAATAAATAAAACACACAAAACAATTAAATAACAAATAAAGCAATTAAATAAATAAAATCCTAAAATCGGGTCGTTACAGTCTCCTCCTGAGTCTCGAATGCACATGTCTATTCCTAATTATTACTAGAGTTAGAAAAAGAGGCATCTACATTACATTTATGCCTACCATGTCTTGGTTTCCTCCACCTGATATCTCTATTCCTGTTACCCGGATTCTGATCGGAATGTTGGCGAACACCTGTTGTTATGTATGTGTGTTCCTGAGCTGAGAGACACCGCTTACAGTTAGTATTCCTCCATCGTTCTAAAATATGCTTAGTTATTTCAAGAATTGTAGTACTTGAATCTAACACATGTTGCCATAGTTTAAGATTGTGACCTTTCCATATACTCCACATTATGGTAGCAATAGTCTCTAATTGCGCTGCTGACACCTGTTGCAAAAGATTAAAAATGATGTCTGACGCGTTATCAAAATGACTCAGAGATGATGCAATCAAGCACCGAACATTAGCAGCATTCCACACATCAATAGCTATTTTACAATGAAAGAAGATGTGGTAGCTATCCTCATGTGGATCATTACCCGTGAAACAAGTTAATGGACAATTTATGCCTATGCTTTTTAGCCTTGCACGCGTAGGGAAGCAATCTTTGTAAATTCTCCATAACAAGTTCTTGACTTTTGGTGGTACTTTCAACCTCCATATGTCACTCCAATATCCTGGTTTTCGCATATGAGAATTATTAGCAATATCTAGTTATAGTTTTTTATATTAGTGATTCTCTAGATCGGTTGTATTTTTTTTTTTTTTAATTACACTCCATTGTATGTTAGTGCTATTTTTTTTTATAAGATTAGTGCTAAAAAGTTATTTAAAAAAATGACGAATGATGTAATATTTTCTTTACTCATTTTGATGTAATGTTAAACAAACAAAATAAATAGAAAATTGAGACATGTATAAACGTTTTGTAAAAAGAATATCACACGTGTATCGTGAAGGAAAATGTATCCTTTGTTCTTGAATACATGATTACAATTGACAAAGTACAATTTCATATGTTTCTTTGGTAGTTTAACCAAACAGCTGGAATTCCTGTTACAACTCCGCTACATGAGCTATTACCGGTCACCGGAACCCCGGTTACCGGAACTCCACTCACCATCGACGACATGGAACTCGAGCAAGAATTTTGTTGCGACATTTTTACCTTTACTGAAATATTTACAACCCCATTTCTCCTAACTCTATTATCCCACAACCTATAACTTAAAAATTGCAATTGATTTTCATGCACATACCCTCCAAGAAAATCGGAAACAGGTATTCTAGCCATTCCAACACTATTACTACTACTTCTTGTTTTGTACTTCACCTCTATTGTTATGAACCTTGCATGTAATGGCACCTCGATCACCAACTTCTCGTTCCATGTAGGGTAACTTCCACCTTCGGAATCAAGTTTCGTGGTGCTCACTTCCTCATTGCTTCCATCACATTGAACCGTGACGAATGTGTTCCCTTTTATGGCTTTTTTGTTCTCTTGAAGATTCTCTGCTGACAAAATTGTTATCTCTATTGTTCGTGACATTTTATGTAAGTGTTTTAAGATATCTTGATCGGAAGCTAGAGACTAATTCCTTTAAACTCAAAGTATGTGTAAAATGAAATACTATAGTTTCACAAGTAATAAGTAAATTTTTTGGGTGACTTCGCGTATTCGGTCGACAATCAGAGACTAATCTCTCAAAATAATTTTATTTTTTAATATGTGAACAAAAAATTGATGATGAGGGTCAGCTAATTTTTATTGTGGAAAAGAAAAGTGCGAAGTTAGAAATAGGAATAGAAATATTTGAGGGATTGAAAGGTTGAATTGAAGGAGAAGGGGAGGGTGGTGTTATATAAATGGAGTTTTGAGAAACATGAAAGAAAGGAGAGAGAAAGAGAGTGGTTGCTTCTTTTGTAATAGTTGGGGGCTTTTTTGTTTTTTTGAACCGAAATTCAGCAGACAAAAACAAAAGACAAAAAAAAAAAAAAAAAATAGATTTGAGCTGTTAGAAATACGGCGCGTGTTTGAACGTGTGAAAATTCAAGTTGAATGAGAGGCGTTAAAAAAATGTGGCCGTTATACTTGACGGTGGAATTTAGTAGGAACTTTCTTTTGAATTTATTCTTTATTTATTTTTTTACAAAAATTTATTCTTTATTTCATTATTACTCCCTCCGTTCCTATATGTAAACCCCTTCTACTATTTTCACATTTCTTAAGAAAAGTTATTACTGTAATTAATGTGTCTAATTTTTGTGTTAATATTACCAAATTGTCTTTGTTTCTATGTGTATTAAATTTGATTTTTCATATTTCAAAATAAGTTAGTAGTATTAATTATGGGTATCTTTAGGAAAATAAATAATAAATGCATATAGGAATTTGAAAAACGGTTTACATTTAGGTACAAATTTTTAGTCAAATGGGTGTTTAGGGACGGAGGGAGTAGCTTTTTTGACGTAAATCAGGTATGCTCCGACTGCGGAAACTACTCTGTCGAGTCTTATGGAACTCAAATGAACGGCAAACTCTATTTAAGAGTTTTGACGTTGCTGTATATTCAAGGCTGAATTCGAACTCAAGACTTTGGTTAAGTTAGAAGAAACATCATCTCATCAAAACGCTCTTGGGTATTTTATTTATACCTTAAGAATAAAAAAAATACTCTCTTTTTTTTAACATACGTAACTTTGTATTTTCACACATATTAAAAAATATAATTACTTGTCAAAATAAAAGTATGTATGAAAAGTGAAATATAATAAAAATGATGACTAACTATTTTTTTCAAAGTGATGACTAACTTTGTAATGATAACAAACCATTTAAAAAAAAAAAGTTAAAGCAATTGACCAAATTGACACGGGGAAGAATTGAACCGAGACTTTAAGGAAAAACACATTCAAAATGGTTTATAGCGACTAACTAATAACATTGGTCATTTTTAAAATACAAAATTTTTTGATGAAATTGATGTGTAAATATTAAAGAAATTCTAAATTCAAACTTAAAGTTACAATTAATTACTACTAGTTGTCTTTTTAAATACAATTCAGATGGTAAAATACTATTGTGACATCGACGTTTGATATGATGATGAAGTGCGAGATAATTCTCCACTTTTTAACATTTAGTGTGTATGTGTGGTATGTTTTTTTTTTATTATTAAATTCAATACTATTGAACAAGAATTTCCCCTTTTAATTTGCATTAGCACTAATATATATTATAAAGACTGTACTTTGATCAACTTTGATGATTTTTGTAATAAAAATCAAGTTCCCCTATGTTGCTAAGTACTCCGTAAGTTCCAATCTGTTGTTTTATTTTGTTGATTCTTTCATTTTACAATGACAGTTGGTACTTTCTAATATCTAAACTAAGTCAGCTCCCCTTGTTCCTTGGAAACACAATGGTTGACCCCTTCTTAAGAGACAATCAAGTATTCGTCAAGAGAAAAATACTAAAAACGTTACTATAACTTTTGGAAACTATAGGAGCAATTTCTAAAATTGGACAACATATAGGATGTAAGTCAAGTCAACACTCATATATATGTGATGTCCACAAACATTTCATATGAAACATGTATCTGATGTCCACTGACATGTGGTTTTTTTTTAAGAAATATATTAATAAGAGATTACAACACAATGCTACTAATATCTATGTTACATGCAATCACTTTTATACTTTTAAAGTATTCTGGATGTTAACATATCAATATTCATATCTTTTTCTAATGACAAATGTTAGTAGGTTAATTGTTATTAAAAATGTTTACATATCAATATTTTTTTAATGGCAAATATTAGTAAGCTAATTGTTATTACTGATGTTTATGTGTCATTGTGTATCAATATCCATGTCTATTTCAGAGCGTGTGCATATAACCAAAAATGAGTTTGGAGGTTTAGGAAGAAAATAATTTATATTTGATTTGAAAAAATAATGCTGTGCATACTTCAAGGATGTTTCCTTCATTGTTGCATTCATAGTGCAATAAAAAATTGGGTCTAGTAGATATGGAGGCAGGTCATGGATTATTGTAAAACAATCATACAATTAGATACAACTAATGATGAAATACTATATTATAATAATTAAATAAATACTATCTCGTGTTGATTTAAATAATAACAATAGGTGCTAACCTTACTAATAATATTTGCAGTTTCAAAAAAAAAAAAATAGGTGTTACAAATGGCACCGAAATTTGACATAAAAAATGTGGATGTATTGGTGATGAGTTTTGCATAAGCCTTCAACAAAATCACGGTTTCATTATGATTTTATCAAATTCAATGTAACTTTAAATATACATTATATGTGAGAACTAAATATCTCTTTTAAGTTCAAACTTGTCTCAATTTTTATAGATAAAGCTCAATTTAAACAATGTATAATTAAGATTTCTCTATTATTTAAAGAAGGGAAGGGATGGGATGGGATTAGAAGTATGTCATCTGCCTTGCTGTTCACAAATCAATTTATAAACATTTGAAGAGATTTTATAAAAAATGAAACATAAAACAAATAAAGAATAAAGAATAAGGGAGGCTATTTGTCAAAAATAAAAAAAAATAAGGGAGGCTAGATTAATTAATAATCAAAAGAAGTTTAAAACAACACATCAAAAGTTGTGGGCTTTTATCTAACCTATTTATACAGGTTGTTTGGAAAATAGGTGGATCCGACAACTAACATCTGACAAAGGTTACATTGTCAATGAGGTTTATCACTTGTTTACGGCAATGGAACCGATGCATCAAAATGAATTTCATAATATTATTTGGAACAACAATGTCCTGATAAAAGTATTAATATTTGTTTTGCGTTTGTTACGGAATCAGTTACCATCTAAAGATAATCTGATAAGGCATGAAATTATACATCAAAATTCAAATGTTTGTGTCATTGCCTACGGTTTTGAGGAAAGCATTAATTCATTCACTGACCCTAACAGTTGTCTGATCAAGTTTTATATCATATAGACATATCTCTCTAAAATTTTAAATAAATTAAAATCTTAGAAATGATCTATATGAATATATGAGTTTTAAAATATTTACACCGTAGAAATATGTTCAACGGTAAATATTGTTGTTACACCCGTATAATTTCGTGGTTGTGATGAATATCCATTTAATTTCAATTCAATGAATATCAGAATTCAGAAGTACAATTTGAGATGACTGATTGAGAGGATAGCTAGAGAAGGCAAACCCACTACCGACCTGTCTTGCCCACCCTATTTGATTAGGAGTAGTTAAGATTCAAGTTAATATTTAGATATTAAGGGGTCTAAAATTCGGGTTGTCCTGAACGATTCATCTTTCGATACATATTTTATCTCTTACCTTAATATTTAGTGTTGAGTTTGATCATGTTTAAATTGCAATACTGATTGATGTAATATTGAAAGAACATTGAAATAAATATACAAATTGAGACATATTTAATTCCCACGTGTATTGTCAATGAAAATGTATGCTTTCTGTTTTTAATGTACATGATGATTACAAAGCACCCTTTCAAATGTGTCTTTGGTAGTTTAACCAAACAGCCGGAATCCCTGTTGCAACTCTGCTGCAGGAGCCATTACCGGCCACCGGAACACCAGTTACCGGAACTCCACTAATCGATGACATCGAATTAGAACAAGAACTTTGTTGGGACATTTTTACCTTCACTGAAATATTTACAACCCCATTTCTCCTAACTCTATTATCCCACAACCTATAACTTAAAAATTGCAATTGATTTTCATGTACATACCCTCCAAGAAAATCGGAAACCGGTATTCTAGCCATACCAACACTACTACTACTTCCTCTAGTTTTGTACTTCACCTCTATTGTTACGGACCTTGCATGTAATGGCACGTCGATCACCAACTTCTCGTTCCACGTAGGGTAACTTCCGCCTTCGGAATCAAGTTTCGTGGTGCTCACTTCATTGTTGCTTCCGTCGCATTGAACAGTGGCAAATGTGTTCCCTTTTATGGATTTGTTGTTCTCTTGGAGATTCTCCGCTGACAAAATAGTTATCTCTATTGTTTGCGACATTTTATATTAATGTTTCAAAAAGATATCTCGTGCAACTATAGATATTAATTCCTTTTCAACTCTGTGTAGAATGAAATACTATGATTTGTGAGTGTAGAGAAATTGGGGACTTGAAGGTTGATTGAAGAGAATTGGAGGATTGTGTTATGTATATATATGGAGTTTTGAGAAACATGAAAGAAACAAGACAGAAAGAGAGTGGTTGGTTCTTTTTTAACGTGGAATTTAACTTTAAGAAAAATCGGCGCGTGGTTTGGACGGAGAAAAGAAACTGTTTGACAATTCAAGGAACGTTAAAAATATGTGACGGCGGAATGTACTTGGAAATTTCGGTTATGGTGAATTTTCGACTTTTTTTTTTAAAGGGATTTTCGACTTATTGTAAAGCTTGAGGTTGGGATTTATTCTTTATTTCATAATTAGCTTAATAATTAGTATTTTTGTGTTAGCTCTCCAAAACGTTTTTAAGGTAAAAGAGTTTTAATAATTTAGAGTTTGTTCGAAAGATAAATAAAATCATATCAATAATTGTGGCTTTTAGAAATTTAATCCAAATTCGTCGAGCTCATTTACCACTTAAGAATAATTCGAATAAAGAAAAATTCATTTTTACCAAAAAAAAAAAAAAAAAAAGCAATACTCAAATAGGCATCTCCTTGCACATGTTGTGTTGGTTAGAAAGATTGCATATCTTTGCCTGTTTTTATATATTTCATTTTGATTTTTTTTTTTTTAAAAAAACTTAATCAGACAAGTAAGACCATCACCTCACATCAACAATGGATTGGTCAAAGTAGTAAGAGATCTAATTTGCGCTTTTTAGGCATGTGATCACGGGTTCAATCTCTCCTCTTGTGTATGGTAAAAAAATTGGTTAAAAGGAGAGAATATACTTCGTGTGTAACAGGTTCTCCAACAAGGATTATTATTGTTAAACAACAGTTGTGAAAACTTCGTATCAATAATATGATAACCGATGACGTCCATGACTGGATATTTGGAGCATAAGCCGAGTGGTCTAATGGCGATAATTTGATAACATATCTTTGATAGGCTCTCATGCCATTTTAAATTTTTTGGGTTAGGTCTAACTCAACTTGAAAAGAAAGAAAAAAAAACATAGCTTGTAAGATGATGAATATCTCACTATCCATTATGGAACTATTAACTAATCTAGCGTAGACTTATTGAATAAGAAATTCTCCTTTTGGTTTACAATTTCAGTAATATGTTTTTTAATTATAAAGACTATACTTTGATCAACTTTGGAAGATTTTATGAAGAAGTTGCCTTGCGTTGTTATGTAACTTCCTTGGGAGAAAAGTTCGATCTTTTGTTTTATTTTATTGACTCTTTCATTTTACAATGACAGATAGTGCTTCCTAATTTCCAATTGATGAATAATGACTGTTCTAAACTTACGTCATCTCCTCTTTTTCCTTAGAAACACAGTGGTTGACCCCTTAAGAGACAATCAGGGATTCGTCAAGAGAAAAATACTGGAAATGTTGTAATTTTGGAAACTATAGACATTCAATCATTTTTATAATTTTAAATTAATATCAATGTATATGTATCGATATCAATGATGTGCCCCACTATCTATGCCCATCTCAGAGCGTATGAATAAAGCCAAAAATGAGTTTGGAAGGTTTAGGAGGATAAGAAATTAAGAATCAAAATTTGGTTGGGAAAAAAATAATGGTGCATGCTTGAAGGATGTTTCCTCCCCTTGTTGCACTCGTAGTACATTAAATAAATTGGGGCTAGTGGGTAAGGAGACAGACCATGGACTAAAAAATGCAGCAGATATAATGAAATGAAATATTATATGTTTTGGACCGGTCAGAAGACCAATTCCACGTTGACACGTGGCCTAACACCGCCTTAAAGCTTTGTGCTTGAAGGAACACGCCAACTTTAGTGCACCGTGTTGCATCCAAACACACCCCCGCGCGAGGATCACCTTACATGTGTCCTCTAACCGCTCCTTAATCACATGCTGCAAAACCTGGAGACGGTTATCCTCAACGCGCGCTTATATAAGGGTGGCTTAGCTTCACCCTCAATGTATGATTCACTTTTCTCAAACACTTTCTACACACTCTTTGTCAGTTCCATTACTGACTTGAGCGTTGGAGTGTTAACGTGCCTGTAGGCACCTTTCGTTTCACCGCGAAGACTCATCGTCACCGTATCCAAACACTTTACTGCATGCTCTCTGTAAATATTGTAAAGCTTAACGTTGGGATTTATTCTTTATTTCATAATTAGCTTAATAGCTTAATAATTGGCATTTTGTGTAAGCTCTCCGGTTTTCAAGGTAAGTGAGTTCTAATAATTCGGAGTTCGTTTGAAATATAAGTAAGATCATGTCAATAATTGTGGCTTCTAGAAATAAAACTTGAATTCGTTTTATGGGTGTTCATTTAGCACTTGAGAATTAGAATACAAATAAAGAAAAATTCATTTAAAAAAATATTTTTTTCCAAAGAAAAAAAAATCAATACTCAAATAGGCAAGCTCCTTGGACTTCTTGTGTTGGTTAGGATTTCTTTATCTGTTTTAAATATGTTTCATTTTGCCTTTTTCAAAAACAAAAACAAAAAACTCAAACAAGTAAGTAAAATCATCACCTCACATCAACGATGGATTGGTTAAAATAGTAAGGGATTTAATTTGCACCTTTTAAACATGTGGTTATCGGTTCAATCTCTTCTCTTGTGCATGGTAAAAAAAAATGGTTAAGAGGTGAGAATATACTTTGCGTGCAATAGGTTCTCCAACAGGGATTATTCATTGTTAAACGACGTTTATGAAAACTTCGTATCTATAATATGATAACTGATGACATCTAGGATTAGTCATTGAAAATTGCTTTTTTGACAAAGAATACTTCCAATTGACACAAGTAAATGACCTTAATGCCCCTGGCGGTAGTTAACTACCGCTGGAAAACACGCCGGTAGTTAACTACCGCTGAGTTCTGTATGTTAAGAACGCAAACAGCTTCCAGTTTCTGGTTCAAGTTCAAAACAACACAAAACCAACTTGACCCCAACTTTAATTGCACGGATTTGAGGCAAATTTCTTCAAGTAATTAACAAGTAAGTACCTTTCTTCCTATTTACATGTAATGTAGGCTGTTTAGGTTGTTAGTTTTCATAATTTTAGCAAAATGTTTAGGGTTTAGGTTAGGTTTAGGTTAGGTATGAAAATTGGAAATTATGATAGAATTAGATGTTGTTTAGGCTTGGTTATGCTGACATTGTTGTTTAAAGTAGGTTTATGTTCAATGTAGTTGAATTTGATGTTGAATTAACACTAATTGTGCTAGTATTTTAAAATGCACTTAAGGTGTTTGATGAAATGCCTAAGTGAAATAATCTTGCTTTTTTTGTGATTTTTTTATTTCCAAATATGTTAAATTTAATAATGTATATATGTTATGTTGGATTTTGAATATGTGAATATGTGAAATTTGTTATGTTATGTTATGTTGGATTTTGAATATGTTATGTTAAATTGCACTTAAGGTGTTGGATTTTTTGACAACTTATTTATGTTATTTAAAATTTGTTTTGTACAGATATGGCTAGGGATACAGATGAGTAGCAGCGGGTTATTACAGAGGATAGGATGCAGAGAGGTAAAGAGACGAGTACCGCTAGTGCTCGGAGAGAAAAGAGGGCTGAAGACCCGTATGTCCCTAAGACTCGGAGGCGCAGGGACCCGAGGATACATGGAGAGGGCTCACAGGTACATGTGGATGACTCCTCCCAGGTGATTGATACGACACCAGCGCATGATTATGCTGGGTATGCGGATGAGGATTTTGCTGGATATGATCGGATGGAGGAGGAGAGAATGTTTTATCAGCCGCCGCAGCAGAGGATGAGGGGGTGCCAGAGGATGTTATGGAGGATTATCTTGAGGCAGATAATCATGTTCCTGAGGGTGAGCCTGAGGCGGCGACTCAGCCACGACGTCGTCGTGGTCAGTTGATACCACCGTATCCTGCTGGAGAGCCTCCCTTTCCTAGAGGACCTGAGACCACGTCACTATTGTCCGACTACGCGAGACACGTGGCAAACCCTCTTTGGGTGAACCATAATAATGTAAGTGTTTAAATTGTTTAAAATTCTTTAAATGTTTTAAAGTGATTATTTAAAATATTATGTAGCGTAAGTGTTTTATTTATTTAAAATAATGTAGCGTAAGTGTTTTATTTATTTAAAATAATGTAGCGTAAATGATCTAATTTATTAAATATAATGTAGCGTAAGTGTTTGAATTTATTAAAATAGTGACAATGTCTTATTTAATTTGAATTTCAGATGTGGCAGGATGAAGTGGGTTATAAGAGCATAAACGCAGGGAAAAGGTTGAAAGATCTTGATAAGCCGGAGCCAGCTTTGAGGTGGTTTTGGGAGCATGTGGAAGGGTTTGGCCTCTATGGTTTGATACACGTTGGATATTCGACTGTGACCCATGCGATGATACGTGCTCTATGCGAGAGGTGGCACACGGAGACCAGTAGTTTTCATCTACCTGTGGGGGAGATGACGATCACTCTGGACGATGTGCATAATCTTCTTCACATTCCTATTTACGGCCGCATGCTAGAGCACGACGAGGCGATGGATAGGGACCGTTCGATTGATATGATGACCAGGTTGTTGGGCATGTCAGATGCTGATGCCAGAGCTCAGGTTAGGGAAGAATCTGCTGGTCATATCAGTTATCCCGCACTGAAGCGGGTTTATGAGCAGCACCTGACTGAGGCTAGACGACTTGAGCATCCACAGTCGAGGGAGGAGATGCAGGAGAGAGCCAGGAGGAGGGCGTGCTGTGTGAGGAGTTTCCTTCTATATCTCGTCGGTTGTGCGCTGTTCACTGACAAAAAGAACAGACACATCGACTTGATATATCTGGATTGCATGGCGGACTTGGGGGCGATTGGGAAGTGGTCATGGGGAGGGATGACCTTAGCCTACCGCTACGATTATCTGGATGATTCTGTTATCTTGAATAACAGAACGATGGTTGGCTCTACGACTCTTTTTATGGTAATATTTATCTTAATTTCTTTATGAATTTATTTTATAAATTTTATTATCATGTTAGACTATTTTATAATGTTTTAGATTTATTGAATATTTAAATCGAATAATTATTTTTGTGTGTATTATTTATTTTGTTGCAAGGATGGATTTTGGAGCATTTGTCAGGTCCTTACCCAAGGAGGCGTAACCCGGAGTGGAACCCGCGGACACCATGTGCTGGGAGATGGCTAACTAGCAAAGGGCATAAGAGTGTGCACATTACCGCTCACGCCTGGATCGCTTGGAGGTGGATGACGTCAGGTTTTCTACCTATGGTGATCACAGAGACGTGCACCCATTTAATATCTTGTGCACTTACTCGGGATGGCTCATGTGCGGGAAGGAGAGGGTGTACCGTCATTTGCCTGAGCAGGTGAAGAGGCAGTTCTCCTTTGTCCAGGACGTTCCCAGACATCCTTCAGCTGTCCCTCCGGTGCCTACACAGATGCTGACCACTGTGTTGATGGACGTTGCGGTATGGTTAGTACCTGCTTGGGGAGATGGGTGTGAGACACCATGGCTGCATGTTCCTGGCTACATGGCTTGGTATGCCAGAGTCTCTCACCCTCGCATTCTCCCACCTGATGAGGGATCCCCTCCCAGGCCGGCGAACGTGGAGCAGCTCATTGAGGAGGAGCATGCTAGGGAGATGCCTAACACACTGACGATCGTCCGGGATGTGGCGCACATAGCCCGAGATATTGTGGCCAGGCATGGCGAGATGATCAAAGAGGAGATTGTCCAGGAGGTCATGCGGATAGCTAGTGCTACTGAGTCTGCACTTACTTATCAGATTTCCAGGCGGCGCAGGGGGCAGCAGAGGCAGGGTAGGCAGGGCTGATTAGTATTAGGATTTTTTTATGTATTTTTTGACTATGATGATCATGATGTATTATTATGACATGTTCCATACATTTTCCTATATCTATGACATATACGTACATTCGCTTTATATTATTTATTGCGTTTTAATTTTACCATGTTCCTGTTAAATATTGGATGAATATGTTTAGGTATTATTAGATGAAAATTTTAGAAGAATTTTCAATTGGTTATTTGATAAAAATCTTTGATGAAAATGAAAATGAAAGGTAAAATTGGATAGGAAAGACACTGGAAGATGGAAATGAGTTTCTGGAAAATGATAAGCACGTAGCGGCAGTTAACAACCGCTACCTTCAGCTTCAGCGGTTGTTAACAACCGCTGAGTCCCAGCGGTTGTTAACTGCCGGCGTATCATGGAGCGGTTGTTAGCTGCCGCTGGGGGTATTAACGTCATTTACTTGTGTCAATAGGAAGTATTCTATGTCAGAAAAGCAATTTTCTTAGTCATTTGAAGCGTAAGCCGAGTGGTCTGATAACGGTGATCTGATAACAGATCTTGGATCGGGTCTAACTCAACTATACAATATAGCTTGTAAGCAGGGCCGTCTTAACAAATTTATAGGCCCGGTTTTAATTTTATAATGGATGCAAAAAAAATTAAATTCCGGGCCCCAAAAAAAAAATAAGCCATTTTAAAATAAAAAATTATAAATCACAAATCACAAAAAATTATAAATCACAAATAAAAAAATAAATAAGCCATTTTAAAATAAAAAATTATAAATCACAAATCACAAATAAATAAAATAATAAATCACAAATCACAAATAAATCAAATCACATAAAATAATAAATAAATCACAAATCACAATAAATCAAATCACAAATAAATAAATTATAAATTATAAATCACACTTTGGTGGGTCTTGAACACATGACCTCACACTCAACAAAAAGTGGCCACATCACTAAAGCAAGCTGTACCGACTGAAATAATGCTCTTTTAATAGATATATAACCATTATTTTCGTGTCTTACATATTAAAAAAAAGTATTTTGGGCTCCAAAAAATTGGAGGCCCAGTGTCGTCGCCCAGCCTCGACGGGCTATGGGCCGGCCCTGCTTGTAAGATGAAGAATATCTCACAATCCATCGTGCAACTATTAACAAATCTAACGTAGACTTTTTTTGAACAATAATCTAACGTAGACTTAATGAATAAGAAATTCTCCTTTTGATTTGCAATTTCAGTAATATATTTTTAATTATAAAGACTATACTTTGATCAACTTTGTATGATTTTAGGAAGAAGTTGCCTTGCGTTGTTATGTAACTTCCAGGGGAGAAAAGTTTGATCTTTTGTTTTATTTTCTTGACTCTTTCATTTTACAATGATATTTAGTACTTTCTAATTTCTAATTAATGAATAATGAGTGTTCTAAACTTGAGTCATCTCCCCTTTTTCCTTGGAAACACAGTGGTTGACCCCTTAAGAGACAATTAGGGATTCGTCAAGAAAAAAATACTGGAAATGTTGTAATTTTGGAAACTATAGACATTCAATCATTTTTATAATTTTTTTGTCAAAAAAAAAAATCATTTTTATAATTTTAAATTAATATCAATGTATATATATGTATCAATATCAATGATGTGCCCCACTATCTATGTCCATATAAGAGTGTATGAATAAAGCCAAAAATAAGTTTGGAAGCTCTGAGAGGATAAGAAATTAAGAATTAAGATATGGTTGGGAAACAAATAATAGTGCATGCTTGAAGGATGATGTTTCCTTCCCTTGTTGCATTCGTAGTACATTAAATAAATTGGAGCTAGTGGATAAGGAGACAGACCAGGGACTAAAAAATGCAACATATATAATGAAATAAAATACTATATGTTCTGGACCGATCAGAAGACCAATTCCACGCTGATACGTGGCCAAAACTTGCATTGTTGCCTCTCATCCATATAATAATTAAATAAGTAGCAACTCGTGTTGGTTCAAATAACAACAATAGGTGTTGCAAATGGCCAAGAATTTTGACATAAATTGTGGAAATAAGTTGTATTTTATATGTGAGACATAAACATGTATGTCCACGTTCAAACTTGTGCTAATTTTGAGAGATAAAACTCACTTTAATCAATGTGGAATGATGTTTCCCTATTATTTAAAGAAGGGACGGGATGGTGGTTAGAAGTATGATATCTTCCTTGCTGTTTACAAAACATTTTATAAACATTTTATAAAAAAATTGTAACATAAACTAATAACGGTAATGAAGACTGGATTAATAGTCAATCAAAAGAAGATTAAAACAATACATACCAACTGTCAAAAACATAAATACCAGAAAGTAAAATAACTTATTGAGAGTCATATTGTTTAATAAAAATCATTCATCATTAAATTCCACCATGGTAGCACTTGGATAATGTTACATAGTTTAATAAGTTTTTTCAATTACATATTTTATTAATTTTTCAGTTGGATTGAAGGTTTATATCATATAGACATCCCTGTAAAATTTATATAAATACGAAATTATTTATTAATAATGCATTGGAGATGCATAAAGATTATATTTTTTTAATAAAAGCACTTTAGACGTAATCTTTATGCGCTTGTGCCCACACAAAAATTTTAGAAACCATTTTTTAGTAGTATAGAATGCATCAATAATTGACATTTTGACCACATGGCTCACACTTATCATAAATCATTTCTCTCTTGGTCCACACTTATCATTATATATCTCCAAAAAAAATTAATAATATGAATATTATCAAGAGTCGGATGCGAAATCAAATAAGAGATGATTGTTTAGTTATTTATATAGTGAAATATATTTTATTGATATAAAAAATGATAAAATCATTCATAGTTTCCATAATATGAAAAATTGTATAGGACAATGGTACAAATTTTCATATATAGTGTCCCCACCCCCACTATTCAAAAATCCTGCCGTCACTGCAATGACATAGAATAATTTCATATTTTTGTAAAAATTTAGAGATAATCTATATAATATAAACTTTCAATCCAACTGTGAAATTTGTAAAATATGTACACCGTAAAAAAACAATTGTTACACTGGTATAGTATGATCCCTCATGTATAATATACGAAGCACCGGCGGGCAAGAAAACCCAACCTTTATAATAGGTGGGGATGAATATCCATTTCTCAATTCAATGAACATCAGAAGTGCACAGTTAATTATTTTACTGTTTAAATGTTTGTTAAAATTTACTATTTGATTATGGCTAATGTTAACTTGTGCCCTCAAGGCACAAGTTAAGAAGTAAAAATAGAAATGTTTTGTTGTAATTAATGTATTTGAATTTAACTTTTTGACTTTTAACTAATTGAATGCACAAAATTTAAGAAACAATTTCTACTTTTGGGTTGTTTAACATGTGCCCTAAGGGCACAAGTTAACATGACCCTTTGATTATTTTCATTAACATTGAAATCTCTCAATAATTTCACATAACTAGAAAATTTGCACACCAGCTCATTGTGTTGGGTAAATTTCTGGTTAGTTTGTTGTTAAATGAGTACAGATTTACATCTAAATTGTTACTAAAAGTGATAACTTCACCCTTGTGTATACATGAATGTCAGATAGTATCATTTTGACATTATGAAAAGAAAAGAAAAGAAGAGAAAAAAGGATGAGCTGGTAAACTTCTATCAGGGCCGACCCAAGCGTAAAACGACTCAAGCCTATGATTTAAACCTTTAAACAAAATCCTTTTTTCCAAAAGGACTTCAGGGACTCTAGCTAAAACATGTTTTTACAATTAGTAAAGAATTTGAAAAATGTCATTTGAAGTTTGCCAACGAGCTCAGATGGTCCACCGTGAGGTTATTGACATTTCTCTCTTGAGCTCCCTTCTATGAAGCACGAACAATCCTCGGATTAGGCGTGTCCCGGTGTCGACACTTGTAATTACACTGAATTATGTGATTTTTTCAAATTATTAGTTGTGTCGGAGTGTCGGTGTCCGTGTCCGTGCTTCATAGGTTCCCTTATATCAATGATATTATGGAGCGCAAAGCTCTTTAAATTTCCATTGGACAAATATACAAGCCCTTTAGATGACATTTAGTTGATCTTGAGACTTGAGATATAATATTTCTAACAAATATACAAGGCTTCACCAAAATTTCTTAAAGAAGCATAACAACTTAAATGTACAAAACCCCCGATAACTCGCAAAAACATTGAATGATCACTTTACCTCGGTCAATGTAGTGTTATCATATCTTTTATCTAAATGATCTTTTAGAATGTCCCTTAGGTACTCCACCTGTTCAGATCCTCCTTGAAGTTCCTCCCACTGCAGGAAAGTAAAAGCACACAAACATTCACAATTTTTTCCGTAGACAAAAGACTGTTCCTATAGAGTACTTAAAATAGTTTGGTTGAGAAAAAGGTATGACCCTTTTATCCTCTGCTTTGAAAATAAGTAGAATACATAAACAGATAAACTGATGGCATAAATTGCATCTTTCAAAACAATAGTAGGAATAATACAGTTGAAAAATAGAGGCTAGAGATTAAGATAGAATGTGTCCGCGAAGTGAAGCTTGGAAGGCAATCTCTCCAATCATATATACCAAAAGGCGCATAAAGTTATAAACTGGCAAGTTCTGTATGTTTTGTATATATTAACTATATGTAATCAAATCAATAGATGTGGAAGTGGTAATATACAACTTCCCGATTTTTCAAATTTTGATGAAAAAAATGACAGGGTTATTAAAATGAGATATGTAAGACTCTAATTAAAGAAACTAGAGAGCTGACCTCTTGATAGGATAATGATACGAGTTTCCAACCGGCAGCAGTAATGTATCGACGTTTAAGCATGGTATGTCCTAGAGGAACACCTGTATAAAAGGAAAAGACAATAAATAACAACCTGAGTGATTCGACGTAGTAAAGATTCAAATTGATACAAGAGAACAGAAGAATACTAGGGCCCTGTTTGGATAAACTTAATTAAGAGCTTATGTATAAGTTATTTCTAAGACAAAAGATAAAATAAAGTCAAATTGTTTTCATATTGGGCTATAAGCTACTTTGATAAGCTAACCTGAAGAGCATATAAAAATAAGCTGAAAACAACTTATGGAGATGTCATAAGTTGTTTCAGATGAGCTCTCTCAAACAGTCTCACAAGTGCTTATACTAGTAAAGAAGCTCAAATAAGTCAATCCAAACAGAGTCTAAATTCACTACATGAAAACAAAAGATACACACCAGTATTTCTAGAGAAATGTGTAGGACCATCAATCTCCAAAGCAAGCTTCTTATCGACTATCACAGCATCCAAAGTGTACCCATCTACAACATATTCTTTGACCCAATCAAGTCCAGTGCTAACAAGAAGATGTCCAACCTCTTTCTGAAACGACGAAGTTATCTTCTGATTAAACCTTTTCGTTTTTCCAGCGCTGGAAACTTTATCCTCAAGCTCACCACATAGAGACAACTGAAGATGTGGAAATTCAAGTTTCAAGCACTGGTTTACAAGATGAACCTGAGAAGCAAACATGATATCTTCCCGATACAGCTCTGAAACCCTTTGCTCCTCAAAATGGCTGAGGGTTTTCCATACATAAGAGAAGAAACTTCTGTCCATTTGTCCAAAGACAGCATAGGACCAAGCTATAGTCCCAAGCTGATCCCTACTTAAAGTAAGTAAAGTTGAGTCCCCGTTTCGATCAACAGATTCAACACCAATCTGTTCACCTATGAAACCTTTCGATTGGCGATGATCTTCGAAAAGTCTGTCTAAAGAATCAAATACAGTGTCAGCAGGCTCATATAGAGATGCGAAAGCCCACAAAAGCTGTGCAAGTTCTTGTCCTTTGAAGGTGTGAATTATTTCTGAAGCCCTTTTCGACAGTTCAGCGAAAAGATCGGGAGCTGAATGTTGCATTGAAGCGAAAGCACCTGCAATGTTAGCAATGTTTTGAGAGTTTAATTCCCCAACTTTAGTCAGTGCAATCTCTGCAATTCTATCCATTTCTGAAAAGTAAAGAAGTTCGCCACCAACTTTGGACAGAGCCCAAGCTATGTTTGAGATTCCTTGAGCTGAGCATTCAGGTAAGGCTGTCATTGCAACGCCGACAAGCATAGACATCTCTTTTTGTCGAGCAAAAGCAAGTCTTCGAGTTTTCATCATAGAAACTTTCTCCATATTCTTAGCAATGCGATGAAGAGCAGTGGCAATATTCAAAGGGGAGAGAGGTGAGGGGCTCAATCCTTTTGCAACTGCGACAATTGTTTCGTAAGTAACATCCAACACATCATCCGCAGTCTGCGATTCAATAATCGCTTTGTTCAAGTTGATTTCTTTTCTATGATCAGATATCCCAGAGAATTGAGACAGTCTATTGTAAAACGTTTCCATCCTTTTCTCCATATTTTCTGCAAACATTTCATCCGCAATCAAACTCACTTGCCTTTTCAAATCACTTTCCTTTGCCTGTGGCAGTCCAAACTCTTCCTCTGAACCATAATCAAGTAAATCTTCTATTTTATCGATTTTCTTCTCAGTTTTCTTCTTGCTTACCACCTTCTCCTCAACCTTCTTTTTCTTCTTATTCTTCTTAACAGTTACCAAATCTTCCATTGCATAAGCCCTACCCTTCGCTTTAATCGATTTCAACGCCACCTCTCTCGCCCTCACACACCAATCCATTCCATCGGTATCCTCAAGCAACTTTGACTTTTGCTCTTTTTCCCTTTTCTTCGGAGCTCGGTAACCAAACGGATCCAATTCCCCGACAAACTCTGATTCCCAATCCATATCAGACTCCTCTTCCTTATCATCACCATCCAATGCAGCCAATCTATCTCCTCTAGCACCATCGTTACTATCTCTATCAAAACGCGTGCAACCGATTCTCAATGTATTATACGAATCAAATTTTCGATTCAAACGCCAAGTTCTCGTGGTAATTGGGAAAGTATAACTAACTCTTGGAGTGAAACCAAAGGGTTTTAAACAACTTTGGTTAACCAAAGAATTCAATAACCCTTCCATACTTTTCAATTATCCTCAAAAAGTACAAATCAACCAAACAGGTTTAAGTTTGATGATACAAAACAAAAAACTATTTTTTATCAATAACTCACAAAAGGGTGTTCCTGCAGACAAAAAATTAAACAACTTTCAACATAATTGACATGGAATATCAAAATTAGTTGCTAAAATTCAGAAATAATGAGGCATGCCAATAAAATTCAACTGGGTTTGGGTTACTGAAATATTCTGAATATAAATACACAGTGATTGATTGAATATGATAATGTTAGAGATAACAAGTGCTAAAATGGATGAACAAAATGAACTAATTTGAGAGATAAAAGGAAAATGAAGAATATGAAACTCACCAAGAAGGAGAAGAGACGGTTCCTCAGGACAAAGCAGACTGTGTTGTGTTTCAAGAACAAACAAGTGATTTCTGGTTGTATATTGGAAATGATAATTAAAGTTTATCCATCTTTTTAAAATAAATTCCTTTCAATTTTTTTTTAATAATATTTTTGACAAATTAAGAGAGCTATAAGTAAAAGAAAACATAATATTTGATAATAAAAAAAATTGATTAAGAAAAAATGTTTTATTCTTTCCTTATGAAAAAAAAAAATGTTTTCTTGACCCAATTTTTTTTTTTAAATAGTATTTAGATAATTACTTAATTTAGAGTAAGAATTTAATGAAAAATACACATATCCTATATTGATGGCATGTGCAAGACCCAAGGTCTAGGCTCTGCCCTATAATTTCTTAAAAAGTATTTTGTACTTAATTTACATTGTACTTAAAAAATTATATACATAATCTATAATTGTTTTATACATAGAGGGGTTTCATATTCTACAAACATTGAACAATATAATTTCTTAAAATTATATTGTGCTTAATTGACATTGTGCATAAAAAATTGCATGTATAATCTACAATTGTTTTATACGAGGTTTCATATTCTACAATCTTTGAATAATCAACTCATTATCAATGTCGTTGAACACATTTATCTCAATATATAAATCTTGAAACCATTGTCCCTTCATTTATCTCCTAATTGATTACACAATCTAATATTTACAATTTTTATAGTAGAAAAAGGTTGTTCAAACGATTGTTGTAGCAACGTGCAAAATAATTGTTAACTTCAAAAGTTGCAAATTCAACACTTATACACATATAAATGATTTATGTCTGAAGTTGATTATCAAACGTCATTAATGCTGGGTACAAAATTCATTTGGATAAAATTTTGCAAATTCAATCAACTTTGTTTTGTCAAAAGCAGAGAACAGGTTGATTGGATACAAACACTCCATTTGAATGAGAAACTTATTGTTTCAGTTTTTCATATCAAAACCATTGTTAAGCTCATGATACATATCCACGACAATATAAAATAATTTTATGCGATAATGTTTCACTATTGTGATAGATTTAGCATTACCTCCAAATTTTGATTTTTCACAAAAGGAAATACATGTTTTAAATGTCAATTTCATGCTCACTGCAAAATAAGTTTATCTTCTCCAATAAAGATTGTTATCCATTATCTCTTGGAATTTGTAATCGCTCATTAGTGATGTTAATTAAGTTAATAACAATATTAATGTCTTAACCTTTCTTTTGCAATGTTTGCGACAATTCATATGAAATACCCACAAAGTTTTCATCAAATGCAACATGGGTGTAAAATCATAGAAGTGCATAAAATACATATGAACTTTCCCTTAAGGTCAAACTTTTGAGATCTACTAAAAATTCGTCTTGCATGTTGCTAGCACCATAATGACCTTGTAGTATGTACATGTCTGCAAAATAAATCACCTATGGTAATTTTTACAATATTGTTGTTGTAGTTTTAGCATGAAAACACCCAAACATCTCTCAACAACACTTCCACATTTGTTAAAATAATGCAAAACAACTACCATTTATTCCTTATTAGATATTTATATTGATTGATCAACAAGATTAGTGTTGGTGTAAACCATACGTGCCAATAGTTTTATGTTAAACTCGTGTATCATGACTTTTATTATTAAATAAAATGAGACATTCATTATTATATTTGCTTATTAAATAAAATGAGACATTCATTATTATATTTGCTATAAGATTAATAATGTCCGTAAAATAGATAGTTCAAGTAATGAAACATTAAGTGAGACATAATCGTGAGATTACACTAACATAAAGATCATTATTCTTACAAGTATATATGTAGTCAAATTTTAATATAAATTAGGATAGTAATAAAGTGTAGAGACTATTATGTGCGTAAACTGATGACCACATATCATGGGTCATAGATAAAAGGATATGAAACATGTTAAGTGATAGTGTCCTAGATGAGATTTCAAACCCTGACAAACGAGTTGGCAATTTTTTTAAACCCAAATTTAGACGGCAATATCTACAGTGAAATTTTGAATTAACACTATGTTAAGATTATTGTCATTTTGATAAAAAAAATTGGGTGCTCCGCCCGAGTACCCGCTTGTCCGCAATAAAGAAAGGATTTGACGTGGCGGCGACTGACTGTAGTAGCTTATTGTCATTATCACAAATCCCAAAATCAAGGTAATTGAAGGTAGTTTAGATTGTTCTTTTTTCCAAATTCCAAAAACAAACGCATGTGTAATTGATTACTAACGCGCTTGTAATTTTTATTTACATTTTAAATTCTAGATCTGGTTTTCCTAAAATAGGGTTTTATGATTTAGGAAATTTTTTATCATGCTAGATATGTAATAAATTTTCATCTGCCGCTAATTTTCCTAAAAGACTTGCTATACGGCACGACAGCTCTCGGCACACGAATTTGCACGATACGTTCAACTACAAGTGGCTTTCTCTTTTAATGGTTGCTACCTTATAATATTTTATAATAAAACGTAAACCTAGCTATTATAAAACATCCAAATGAGACAAACGGTGATATATATCTATGCTTGTGAGCTGCAACACATGTTTCACAGTTTGACAATCAATGAAGATCAATATCTTACAAAGCTACAATGATGTGGAGAAAAGTGTTTTCTCATAAACAAACATATGCTAGACTATACATAACATTTGTACTAAAATCATAATTGAAAGAGAACTCAAACAACAATTTAGAACTCATTCGTGCAATAGTGACGAATTTTTTGCCGTGCACTTTAGCTTTTCTCTTTTCCTAATGAGTTTTATCTTTTTGGAATTTTTTTTTTAATCATTATCATGCTAGATAAGTAATCAATTTTCATGTCATTGAATTCCCTGATATGGGTTTTAGATTTTGAAATTTTTTAATTATTTAGAAAAGTAATAAAGTTATTGATTGTTGCACTAACGGTATTCTTTAATTATGTAGGAAAACACCACGGCATCTAAGACCATCCACAATGGTGGGTGCTTCACCTATTTAACACCATAATAAATAGGTACCCCCATTGTGGAGTATAATATATGGGTGGCTATAGAGAATAGTGGCTATGGAAGCACCCTCTCTCTCTCTCTCTTCATTTTTCATGTGTTTTTTTTTGTTCAGTTTAAGATAACTTATTTGTGCCCAAAATGTGAAGAATACTAGTACATAAAATTGCAAAACAAATCTTGTGACCACAAAAATTAATTAAGACCTTGGTCAAGTAAGTTGGATTTGGACAAAGTCATCACTACCATCAACTTCCTCTTCAATCCATCTAACAACGTTAACACCCAATGAGCTTGTTCCACCATTGTCTTCCATCCCTGATATCCTTGCTTCTCCTACGACCCGCATGATTTCTTCCACACTTTGTTGGCTTGGTAATTGGTCTATCTGTATTTCATTGTAACCTTTTCTTTGAGCTTCAACTATCTCTCTGGGCATGTTCTTCCAAAACCAAGGGTGTTGTCTTATCTCTTCATTTTTCATGTGTCCCGTTTAATAAAATAAATAAATTTTGTTGAAATGTAATGATATAAAATTATTTGTGGGACCTATTTAATAATTTCTTTTAAGGTGCTGGTTGGAGAAAATTGGTGCTTATTAAGTATTACGGTAAAATGAGTGATGTGAACATATGAATTCAATTTAAACACCTAATTTAGGGTGCTCCGTTGTGGATGGTCTAACAGATTGAGAAGGAGCTTATAGTTTATAGGAAAACATACATAATCTACATTTGTTTTATACGGGGTTTCATTTTCTACAATCATTAAACAATACAATTTCTTAAAATTATATTGTACTTAAAAAATAAAAAATTACATACATAATCTACAATTGTTTTATACGGGGTTTCATAGGGGAAAATACATTCACCTCCCTTGAGGTTTATTAAAATGACACTGACACCCCTTATATTAAAACTTACATTAACCTCCCTTAAGTTCCCATCAAATAGACAAATATATCCCTTCTTCATTAACACCGTTAACTTTCCGTTAACAAATTTTTAGAAAGCTGCAATGCGAACAATGAAAATGACGACGTGAACAAGAGCATATTGTTTCTGATTGCTGAAACAGAACGTTATAACATACATATGTTTTTAGTTTTCTAGAAATCAACCAACACATGAACGAAATTAAATAGACGACGTTCTAATAACATACATATATTTTTAGTTTTCAAGAAATCATCGTAGAAAAATCTGTAATTTAGAATTGATTTTTTTTAAAATAAATTCTGGAGAGAAACTAGTTGAACATCTTAGGACATTTAAATCTCCAAAAGACCTTACATTCCAACAAAATTAGACAAGCCATTATGAGACACATGTATAAATACGACTCAAATCAGTTTACTCGATTAATTCCATTGATTAAAGAAAATTCCAAACAATTCAAGAACAACATGTGACATGCGACATAATATCAAAAACACCACTATATTTGACACTTGAATTTACCATGTTATTTATGCACGCGTCATTTTAAATGGAATTGTTGTTATTAAACTTAGTTCATGTGTTGTTGATTTGTTATTAAACTCAGTTCATGTGTTGTTGATTTATGAGAAGCAAAAAACATATGTATGTTAGAGTGTTCTCTTTCAACAATCATGAAGAATATGGTCTTGCTGTTTGCGTTGCCAATTTCATTGTTCACGTAGCTATATTCTTCAAACTAGGAAAGATAACGGAAAATTAACGGTGTTAATAGATAAGGGAGGTTAGTGTAAGTTATAAAACTAGAGGGGGTTTCAATGTCATTTTAATAAACTTCAGGGGAGGTGAGTGTAATATTCTACAATCCTTGAATAATCAACTCATTATCAATGGTGTCGAACACACTTCTCTCAATATATAAGTCATGAAATCATCGTTCATTCATTCATCTCCTATTTGATTATGCAATCTAGTCTTTACAATTTTCATAGTAGAAAGATGTTGTTTAAAGATTGTTGTAGGAACGTGCAAAATTATTGCTAACTTCAAAAGTTGCAAATTCAACACTTAAACACATACAAATGATTTTTGTATGAAGTGGATTATCAAACGTCATTAATCTAGCTGTACACAATTCATTTGCATAAAATTTTGCAAATTCAATCAACTTTGTTTTGTCAAAAGTAGAGAACAAGTTGATTGGACACAAACACTCATATAAATGAGAAACTTATGTTTCAGTTTTTCATATCAAAACCATTTTTAAGCTCTTAAAGTTGTATAATATAAAATAATTTTATGCGATAATGTTTCACTATTGTGGTAGATATAACATAACCTCTAAATTTTAATTTTTCATGACAGGAAATATCATACATGTTTAGAATGTCAATGTCATGCTCATTGCAAAATAAATTTATATTTTTCAATAAAAATTATTATCCATTATCTATTGGAGTTCGTAATCACTCACCTGTGATGTCAATCAAGTTCATAACAATGATGATGTCTTAACCTTACTTTTGCAGTGTCTGCGACAATTCATTTGTAATACCGACAAATTTTTCATCAAATGCAACATGAGTGTAAAAGTAAACAAGTGCATTCCCTCAAAAAAAAATAAAAAATTAAACAAGTGCATAAAATACATATGGACTTTCCTTTAAGATCAAACTTTTGATACCTGCAAAAAATTGTCTTGCATGTTGCTAGCACCATAATGACTTTGTAGTAAGTACATGTTTGCATAATAGATCATATATGGTAATTTTTAGCGATATCGTTGTTGTAGTTTTATAATGAAAAACACCCAAAAATCAGATCATATATTGTAATTTTTAGCGATATCGTTGTTGTAGTTTTATAATGAAAAACATCAAAAATATCTCAACAACACTTCCACATTTGTTAAGATAATGCAATACAACAATCATTTATTCCTTATTACATATTTATATCGATTGATCAATAAGATTAGTGTCGTGCAAACAATTTTTTATGTATCGATAGAAGAAAGTTGATAAGATACAATTTTAAAAACTTCTTGACTATTATTTTTAACATATATCACACATTAATGTAATATTTCTATTTTATTTTTATTTTTATGTTAACTTAGTGTTTCTTTTATATGCAAAACAATATTAAATAATTGCATCTCACTCGTTGTGGATTTTATAGAGATTTATCTGTGAATGCAAATTTTTATATATTTGTTATCATGAAATTTTGAACACCCATGACTATTTTTAAAATATAAACATTAATGTAGTATTTCTATTATATATTTTTTAATATTATATGTAAAACATCGTTAAATTTTTGCTTCTCCATCGTTGTACATTTTATGTATTTATTTTGAGAAAGTCTATATGATATATTTTGAAAACTCACGACTATTTTTAAAACATCAATATTAATGTAAATATTTATTCAAAAATAAAAAAAATTAATGTAAATGCTCTTTTAGAAGATGTAGTGTTTGTATTAAATATTTTTTTATACACGAAAATTAACGAGATTAAGAGATTCAAAGAGATATAAATAAAAACTATTTAATTTAATAATCACTTGCAAAAAGAAGATTTAAATGCAAAACGACACCGTTTACATTTCTAAAACGGCGTCATACTTGGTCACTCTATCTTCTTTCTTTCTTTCTTTCTTTCTTTCTTCCTAGTTCAGTGGAAAACTACAAGCTGAAGCACACAGCAGAAATGGCTACAACTGCCTCTGCTTCATTCACCCGCCTCTCCATTCCCCCAAAACAACAATTCCTCATCTTCACCTCCCCATTTCAAACCAAACCCCCCTCATCTCGAACCCGGTTCACATGCTCCGCCGCCGGTGAAACCGGTTTATTCACAAAACTCGGCCGGTTACTAAAAGAAAAAGCAAAAAGCGATGTAGAGAAACTCTTCTCTGGTTTCTCCAAAACTCGTAACAATCTCTCCGTCATTGATGAGCTTCTTCTTTATTGGAATCTCTCTGATACTGATAGAGTTCTTGATGAACTCGAAGAGGTTCCTTTTCGTTCCTCTTATTCAATTCCAAACTATTATTACTATTTTCTTAAATAATTAATTAATGTTGTTTGTTTATTAATTATTACAGGCTTTATTAGTTTCTGATTTTGGACCGAAAATTACTATTAAGATTGTGGAGAATTTAAGGGAGGATATACTTTCTGGGAAGCTTAAATCTGGGAGTGAGATTAAGGTATGTATGTGTGTATGACAATGTAGAATTAATTGAAATTAGTTTTTTTACACAGACGGTGTAAAACTTTGTTCACATGCATGTAACTAAATCATACCAAGTAGTAGATATTTTTAGGGATATTTTATGAACTTATATAGGTAGCATCTTCGAGTGATTTGGTTGGATGCATGTGTAATAAAGTTTTACACTTTTGTGCATACAAATTAAATCCTATTTTATTAAAGATTTTAATTTCCATGCATGTAAGAAATTTCACATGGTTTCTACTTTCTATTAAAAAAAGAAGAATTTTACACTGTCAGTGCATTGCGACCAGTCATGTGTGTGGTGAACTTAGAAATACTTACAATAAAAGTCAAATGTTTCAAATGATATGACCGTTATGATTGATTGTAATATGTTAACAAGTGTCGCATACTTTTTTTTTGGATTTAATTGAATTGTGCGGACAATGTAATTTTTTTTTAAACCGTTATCAATTACAATTGCTGAATCGTAGAAAGTATTTAACTTTAATCACATCCATTATAAAAGTCATAATAATAACGACAGTAACACTGTCGTGATTGAGTTTGAACACACCAGAAGAATGTGGTTGCATTGTATAGGAATGTGATTTGTGGCTTTATACTGAGATGAGAGGGACTTTACTAACTCATCAACCAAGAAATCAACAACTTTGTAATGAGCATTAGGAAGAATACTGCTTACTGTTTTTTTGAACCGAGAAGGCTTTGGTGTTGAAGATACAATCATTTCGGAAAGATCTCACAACCTATCCAGAGCAATACCAAACAAAAGAGGCCAATCAAACAAACCAATTTTATGAGATGCTGTCAAATTATTGAATAGCTATTCCTGTAAATGCTTTTGGAAACATTTGGCACCCATTCTCCCATTTAGCTTGATGGCTCCATAAATCAAAAGCCAAGCTACAATTTTTGAAAGTATGGATAATAGTTTCAGCATAAGTATTGCATATACTGCAAGCATCACTAACTGCTAGGACACAGCGAGCTCGCTGTGAAATAGTCATTAGAGCATCGTGTGCCACCTTATGTATAAGACAACAACAGATCCTTTCAAGACCCTTCCACTTCGAAATGACAGTGAATAAACTATTAGGTAGCATATCAGCAGAACTCAAAAACAGAGTGATA
The DNA here is from genome assembly GCF_051527215.1 of Medicago sativa. NCBI lineage: Eukaryota > Viridiplantae > Streptophyta > Magnoliopsida > Fabales > Fabaceae > Medicago > Medicago sativa. The sequence goes on along the minus strand of NC_140756.1, from coordinate 25,739,843 downwards.
AGCTGAAGCATCCGAGAAAAGTGGTTAGGGATTCCACCTTGAGTTTTTGTGTATGAAGAAAATTTGATAGAGAGGAGAAAACTTACCTTGTGTGCCAACATATGTTCCCTGATTGAGATTAGTCACCTTCATACCTATAATATGATTACCAATAAAAATATTGGTTAAGCAACACTAAATACCTTTGAAAGTAATCCTTTTATTTAAATAATAAATACTAGTGGCCGTGAATCCGAGTATGAACATGGATACCGAAAAATGTTTTGGCCGAGAAACAACTCCTTAGAAGACACGTGTTGATTGAATCACTGCCTTATTATATTATTTTACTAAGTATATAAATTTATTTTTGTTTAAAGAAACAAATATCAAACTATTTTGTTTTAGCCAAGGAGTTTGGATTAGTAGTCATCAAGCTGATCCACAACATGAGAATGTTAGAAAGATGCTCTTACGTGAAAGGTCCCTGGTTCGATCTCCGTCAATACAATCCTTAGTGGTGAGGCTAAATTGGTAGAAGCCCCCACAGTACTACCATCAAAGGAGGGGACTGAAGAAAGACAAAAGAAACTTTTTCTGTGTTCTTAATGTATTAATTTTATTTTATAATTTATTTTATTTTTGAAACCAACATATATATATTTTTTTTTAATTTGTTGCCAGCCTGCATTTTATAAATATTTGACTATATATGATATTTATTTACGGTTTTAAGTCTTGGTATGGAACTAATTAATATAATCTTCTGTCCCTTGCATTTATCAAATAGGAATTTCAATTTTTATGATATGAATGGTTTTAGGAAGCACTGAAGAAGAATGTTTTGGCTTTGTTAAGCAACAAGGGGAGTAAAACTGAACTTCAACTTGGATATAGGTGTGAGCATTTAACTGCTGATTTTTGTTTTGTTTTGCTGCAAGTCACTGAATTTTATTGTGTTCATTTTTGTGCTTTATATTGGATTAAATTTCATTTACAGGAAACCAGCCGTAATAATGATAGTTGGTGTTAATGGTGGTGGGAAGACAACATCTTTGGGTAAGTAAAATACTAAATTGTTGATTCTATTATTTATGGAGCAAGGAAACAGAAAAATGAGACAATTTGCAGTGTTTCCCTCCTTATGTACCTGGAAAGATGTTCTTTAAGTTAATGAACAAACCAAAATGTTTAAAGGTGTTACATGTCTTTAAAGTTAATAGATAATTGTCAAATGATGCCTGTCCTTCCAAGCAATTAACAATATAGAAATCCAAAACCAAACCGATTTGATAAGCTTTTCCTTGCAGGAAAGCTGGCTTATAGATTGAAGAATGGAGGTGCTAAGGTTAGATTATACTGTGAGTTTTTCTTTGGTTTTTTATTTTGATCTACACCAAAAAGTTCGATGGTGATATCAGAGAATTAAACGACACTTCAATTGTTCTGGAAATCTAGATTGTTAAACTAGCTGGATTTCCTTCTCAGCTTTCTAAAGGCTGCTGTAAATAATGTATATTATGTAATTGAGGAATAATTGCAATCTGACCATTAATCGTGCCTGTTAGGTATAAAGTAATCTATTTAGGCATATTAGCGTCTATATTTGCAATAATATTCAGAAAATTATTTCCCATTTCTACCTGGAGCAGTGAGAAACTTTTGGCTTTAGTTTAGGGTTCAACCAACTGTTGTTTTAACAGTGTTTCTGACTCTACTTGCTGAAAGATGAGCATTCCTTGCCTCATTATTGGATATCTTTTATGACTCTACTTGTAGAGGATATTTTTGTCTCATTTGGAATAGCTATTTCTTGTATAAATTTAGGAGTAAAAAATATCTTTAGATCCTTGAAAGCTGCACTATATTCAAATGAGAAAAGAGGGTCAGATAGGAGAGAATCCAATCAAAATGGGAGAGGAAGAGTAACAAAAATTAGGAGAAACAATATAAAAAGACAAACAATAAATGGTTTTACAGGAAAATTGGTTTTTGACAGAGGCTAATTTGCATTAATTAAGCCACGTAGCCTACCACGTTTGCTGGGATAACATAACACTTTTTGTTGCTGCACTTCCAAATCTCTGTTGCATCTTTGAAGGTTTTAGTTTACCTTCATTAGTCTAGCCCTTCCGCATAGCTCGAATTTTCAAACTGTTTAAAATGAGATTAGGATCCATGCATTTATTGTATACCATAGACTTGTATCATATCTTGTAAACAGGGATGGCATACCTTGTAATTATCATATTTTATTGTTTTTAAGCTTATGTAGAGAGTCTCCTTTGTGTAGTTCAAAACACACGGTTTCACCACATGTCTCATTTTCTCGGCAACTTATGTCTCATTTTCTCTCCCTCAACACAAACATTTAAAATTGACCCCAGTGTATATGTTTTATACTGTATGAAGTAGTATGATACTTTATTCCTCAAGATTCTTTCTTATATCCAATTGAGGTGATTTTTAGTATCTAAGATCATATCACATTGTCTTGGATCACTTATTTATGTGTCACATGTTAGAACAAAATATTTCATGCTCATTTTTTGTTCTTCTCAAAATTCTACCAGATATTGTTGGCAGCTGGTGATACATTCAGAGCAGCCGCTAGTGATCAGCTAGAAATATGGGCTGAAAGGACTGGGTGTGAGATTGTTGTGGCTGAATCTGAGAAATCCAAAGCATCAGCAGGTACAAATAGAATTAGATTTTACTCCTAGCCTGCCGTTTATCATTTTATAAGTTTTACAGTGTTTGTTTATTTTGTAATTATCCTTTATTATTATATTATTATATATGGTTTGGATTCTAAATTTTGTAACTTCTGTATTACCTGCAGTGCTTTCGCAAGCTGTAAAAAGAGGAAAAGAGCTAGGTTATGATATTGTATTATGTGATACATCTGGACGTAAGTACTAAAATTTTACGGCTAGTTGTTTTGAACTTTAATACTTGGCAGGTTGTATATTAGTATTGGTGTTCATGTTATATTCTCAGGTTTACACACCAATTACAGGCTAATGGAAGAGTTAATTTCTTGTAAAAAGGCTGTTGCTAAAGTAGTTGCTGGTGCACCCAATGTAAGCGCTTTTGATCCTTTTTCCTCTCAACTTAGTCATCTTTCTGCTAGTAAATCATTGAGAGTTGCTGACCTTTACATCATAATTTTCTTGTTTTTGAATCCACTGCCTCTTTAAAGACTTTTTTTGTTTTTCAAGTTACTTCCTAAGTTATATTGTTATCTTCTCTTTGGTTTTCTTTCCTCTCAACTTAGTCATCTTTCTGCTAGTAAATCATTGAGAGTTGCTGACCTTTACATCATAATTTTCTTGTTTTTGAATCCACTGCCTCTTTAAAGACTTTTTTTTGTTTTTCAAGTTACTTCCTAAGTTATATTGTTATCTTCTCTTTGGTTTTCTGGAAATTTTTTGAGTAGTAAGGTTTTTGACATTTATGTGGAACTTGATGAACAATTATTTTGTGATGGGGTCTATCATCTTTGTGTTTAAACTCAATACATCAGTATTTTGCTTTTGTCCATTTATACTAGTACACCTTCAGAATTGGGAACTTATATCTTAACTCCATGTAGGTTTTCATGTCTTGTGAATTTTACAGCAATGGTGTTTTACAGTATCAAAATTTTGCAACACAATCTTTTTTAATGAGGATTAGAACTAGCTGAAATTCTAAAGTGCTTTAGAAATTACAGTGTTTTCTGATGATGGGTAATAGTTTCTTTTGATGTAATCCACGTGACCTGAAGGGATAGCATTGCTTGCTTTCCATTTATATATTAATCAATGCATGCATTCCCTACATGTAGTGTATGAGGAGATTTATGTTAGATTTTTAGTCTTATATCTTTTCTTTAAAATATATGAATTTATCATCTCTTTGAACTGAATTACATAGGTGTCATTTGTTTCATTCACCTTGGACATCTTGGTTCTTGACACGGCTAGAGCTGTTGCAGCGAAGTTTATTATGGTTATGAGATTATCATCCATGGATCATATTTGTGTCTTTCCCTAGCATCTTTTTTGTATCTTTTAGTATAATTTCATATTTGATAGGAAGTACATTAATTTGTTTTTTGTCCACATTCCGTAAGTAGGCTTGTTGATGTATTTGTTTTAAGAGTTTGTGATGGAAAAATATCTTCCCTGAGCATCTTTTTTATCTCTCTCTCTCACGCTCACAGACAGTAAGATCTAAAATTGTATGAATTAACGGTGTTACAATGCTTGCAGGAGATCTTACTGGTTCTGGATGGAACTACTGGTTTGAATATGTTGCCACAAGCCAGAGAATTCAATGAAGTAAATTCTAGTTCTCATTCTTTAATTCTGTGTTTATCTTCTTCCTGTTGGGAAATTTGTTATTTTACATATTTGAATTTGAAACTCTGTTATCACCATATGAAAATACCATTTGGCATTCACTTTTCTTCTTTGGGATGAGTGTTGGAATTTTGAAGCTAAAGATCTAAATTTCGATATAATAGAAATGAGAACGGCTATTAAAAACAATTCTACACCGCCTTAATTGTTTTTCTATTTTTGGGCATAATATTATTTCAGTAGAGGAGTGCTAGGAACACTCTCTTTTCAAAACTCTCTCTACTCTTTTATCGGGCAAAATCCATATTGGATCCCACCACTTTATGTGGGACCCATTTCCAACGTGTATGACCCACATTGATTTCACCCAATAAAAGAGTGAGTGTTATAGAGAATGTTGAAAAGAGTGTGTTGCTAGCTCTTCTCTATTTCAATATTTGGTATTATGGTTTCCTTGCAGTTTCATATTAGCTTTCTGTAAGCTGTTAATGAAGTTTCTTTTTTGTCTTGGGACAGGTTGTGGGTGTAACTGGTTTAATTTTGACCAAGCTGGATGGTTCTGCAAGAGGTGGCTGTGTGGTATTATTATCTTCGTTATTTACCTCAATAATCTCTTAATTTTTTTTTTAGGCTCAAATAGATTTTTCTTAATTCAAATTATTTTTATTTCTATCAAGGGTAAGGAATAAGATGCTAATTACTGTTGGCAGGTCAGTGTGGTTGATGAGCTGGGAATCCCTGTAAAATTTGTTGGTGTTGGTGAAGGTGTTGAAGACCTTCAACCCTTCGATGCAGAGGCCTTTGTCAATGCCATTTTTCTGTAAACCATAAATAGGCTTTGGTATGTACATCATGACTTATTCTTTTCATTCCTTTCACATTGAAGTCTGAGTTCTTTAAAAAAAACCAGTCATACGATCTTTCCTATCACCCTTCACTATTCAATATATGATTACGGATTAAAAGATATAACCATACTCTTTCGGAATTTACACCCCAATCATACTTAACTCTAGGGGATCTTGCTATTTGACAACTTATCTGGACCTTTTATTTATTGTGTTGTATTGCTAGGCATGTGTGTTCTATTTGGTATTATGCATAATCAAATTTTAAATTTAGAACCTTTCCACTTTTGACTTGGATGTGAGCTAAGTTTAGAGTGAGGGCTATGTCTTTGGTTCAATTTCTGTATAAAAGAAGAGTAAATTACAATCCCTTCTCTCAATGAAGTTTAAATTTACGCTGGCGTCCCTTTTTTTATTTTAAAGCATACACACTCATCCTTTAAGAAAGGAATATTGTTATACTTCTAAGTTCATTTTAATATAAACAGTTGATTGAATCACATTTTAGTCATTGAAATTGTAAGGGATTGGTTAGTTAGTCATCCAAATTTACGAAATAGCAATTTAGTCCCAATGTCAGTCAATTTGGTCTTCTTTTCAAATTTAGCACAACAATTTTACTGGTTTTATGTTTGACTTGATATAACAAGAGACTATTCAATTCAATATGCAAGTCTTTGATAGGTTTTGATGAATGTTTACTAAAGAGACATTTTGGTGAAAGAACTAAATTGATTGACATTCTTTTAATTTAAGGTTTTAGTTGTTATTTTGTATATTTGAGGGACTAAATTGATTGACAGTTACAATTTCAAGGACCAAAATGATTATTTACTCAAATAATTTGTTATGGACATTCTTTATCTATTTGTGATTCTTAAGATCATTAGTATAGTCTTGAATGCATACTGTCTATTATGGGACATATGAAAGTGAACAGCAAATTTAGGCGAGGTGTCAAAGCTGAAATTGTGCGTTTAAAACTTTTATTTACCTTTGAAGTTCTTAAACTTAGTAATAAAGTATTTAGATTGGTTATCAATTACATTAAAAATGTCCTAGAGAGAGGTAAAGTTTTGTTAGGAGTTGTTCATGGTTATTTACCCTTGCTAAAAGTTTTGTTTATATTAAAAAAGTGTAATATCTCTCTCTCTTGAAGTATAGTTTAAAATAAGAGGGCAAAACTCATTGGAAGAATGTCCATCCTCTTAAATTGATCTCTGTGTTTTGAGAGATTAATCCCTGTCTCCTAACACCAAAATAATGAGGAAAGTGCAATGTAATTTAAGCTTTTCCCAGATAAAGAAAGTGTAGTTTACTCTAAAATCTAAAACAAAAAATGGATAATCACATTTTTGGGTAACCAGAAGTATCTTAACCTTGATTTTTCCTTCGTTGTACATTGGCTATATGAATCTACTCTTACTATTATTTGGTTTACCAGGCTAGGCTACGATTCAGAATCACATATTTACACGAATATGCAGAGCAACACTAGGTCACAGGACAGACAACATTTTATCATTTAATCCATTCTTGAGAGGCCAAGCTTCGCAAAAGGTGAAAATGATTTTGGGGGAGCGAAGCTATTCTTGCTTTGAAGGCAGCTCAGCTGGCATAACCCCTTTGCATGCTTTGTGGTTGGCAGTTTGGACAATTCGACAATGATGGGGTTTATTTCCACTCTTGGCATCGAACTTGAAGATTTTGTTGTGGTGTGCATGTAAATGAATGATACTACAGGAACATGAAGAGTGAACATATGGTCCATTATTTGTCAATAACTGATTATGTGATTTTTTTCTTCCTTTCTTCAACTTCTCAATGAGGTGTCTTATTTCATTGTTTTTGACTTTTTGTCATCTCGGGACAATTTTCGAACAAGGCATATTACTCACAAAGAATGTCTGATGATATAATTACAGTATATACTGACAAGGGCAGTGCTCTATCTCACGAGAGTATTGCTCACGAAGGTTTCACGAATCTTAGGTGGACCTATAAAAGCCCTTTCCTGACCGAAAAATACGACGATTAGTGGTTGTATATTTAGAAAGACTTTTAATTATAAGGTTCGTGAAATTGTTGTGGTCGTTTCCTTTCTGATGTTAAGCACTATCCTACTACTAATATAAGTGCTATTTGCAAACAGATAGGTAGATAAACAGTCTGAAACTTTACGAGTAAAAAAATAAAATAAATTAACACTCACTTTTCAATTATAGGAGTTACGCTAAGGAAAATAAGCAATTGAATCTCAATATCTAATAGAACTTTTCTATTTGTTGTGTAACACGTTGCAAAAATTCATACGAATTCATATCGGGAAATTTGAGCTTCAATTAGCACGACATCAAAACAACCTTTTCTTCCATCAAAAGATTGAAGGCAATAGAAATCTTAGGGCATGTCTAAACTGGGTAATCGAATTGAGAATACATTTTCTCAATAGCATTGCGAAGATTGATGTCATGATCTATCACTCTTACAAGTCACACATTAGATAAAAGATGGTTTGAACATGCATATGCGTTTAAAAGTGGGACAATCTTCATCTCACATGCTGGTTTTTGGTGTTGTATTAGGCTCAACCACGATTTTACATATAAAAAAAATGCTACTATGACTTGTGCATAACTATGTTGGGACACCAATTATGCATTATCATTATTGTTAAAATATTTTCCCTTTCTATCTTCAAAGGTTGAAAACTTAATAAAAATAAATTTCAATAATTTGCTAGTTTTTTTTTTGTTACCCCCTCTATTAAGTGTGTTAAAAGGACAAAAAACAATACATTAATCTATTCAAGAGACATTTAATAATGAATTAATTTTAGGATGTATTCTTAAAACCTCTTTCACCACTAAAAATATTTGATCAAGTCATATTGTATTTGTTTCATGCAAAGAGATAAAAAAATATGGCTAAAATTTTCAATTTTGTGACTGTTATGATTTTATTTTGTACCCTATTTCTTGTTGCAAAGAACGTTGACGGTAAACTATCTTTTTTTATCCTTTTCAAATTTCTTTCTTTTATTTGTATTTGGTAACATTATTTTATTTTTACTTTTTTTAGGTAATTTATTTTTACTTTTTTGTTACAGCTCAAGTTAAATGTAAAACTGTTAAAGATTGTCCAATAAGACGGAATCGCAAGTATTATTGCCTTTTTGGTGAATGTAAATATGATGTCATATAGAAACCTATTGTACGAGTATAAGACCCAAGAGAGTAAACTTACAAGCAGGGAAGAATGAGTTCTTGCACTCGAAAAAAAAAATATATGCAATATATATTGTGCCAAATATTTCATAGTTCTTATTTATTTATATTGGTGCTGGCTCCCGATAATTGTATTTTCTTTTTTATTTCATTTCGTAATTTCATAGACCTTATAATTATGGTTTTGTACTCCAAGATGTTGATGATGAAATGGAATAAAGCAACAAGTAAGATGATAATTAGATTGTGTTCTTTTCTCTAAATTTTAGACGTATCGTGATAGACTATGATTTAAGCTTATCACATCTTCTCTCTAACTTTGTCACATATCATAATATTTTAATAGTTAATTTGAAAAAAATATTTACTTCAAAGTCTAACTTAAATTTTCTGTCATAACTTTTTTGCACTTATGATTTTTCAAACAATTCTATTTATATTTCTCTTAAACAGGGAGTCTATCAATTCATTTCTTTCTTCAAAACAGAAATTATTGATTCTAATGTTGATCAATGGATTGTTTGGTTCTTATATATGTTGGATTTGGGGAAATTTATATGAATTAATACAGATAGTTTTTTTTTTTTTTTTTGAATCGGCAAATATTATGAAACGCCTTCCACACAAGACGTAAGGTATGGACGAAACAAGATACAAATGGTGCCGCATATAGACGGTACACCATAATCACCTAAAAACACCCCTAAAGATAAACCCACCAAAACACATCACCACCTAAAACAAACTCCAAAAAAAAAAAAAAAGCACTGTAAACACGGTATCCACCACCGCCCATCGTCACTACTCACCCACAAAGAACACCCTCAAAATAAAACTCCCAGATCCCAACACCCAATACAAATAGTTTATTTAATTTCTTATAGTCCCTTTAGATTTTTAAATTTTTCTATATGCTTATTTCAAAATTTTGAAAAGTTTTATATTAAACAAACATTAAGAAAAAGTGAGTAAGCATGGTTAAGAAGTACAAGATAAATAACACCGAGATATTCTTGCATGAACTCTTACCTAAATGATTATTCTTACACCCAACTAATAAAAATATGACACATGTTATTAACTTTAAAAAAAATGTGATTTTAATTAAGGAAATGGAAACAATAAATGGTGGTGGGTGGTTTTTGTTGGTTAAAGAAAGTGGAAAAAGGAGAGAGAAATATTAAAAATAATGAGAAAAAAATTATGATATTAATTATTTTTATTATTTTAATGAGATGTTTGATTTTAATTGGTTGGGTGTAAGAATGATATCTTAGGTAAAAGTTCATGTAAGAATTTCTCAATAACACCACCTCTAATAACACACTGCAAAAGCGTTAAGCCACTCCCATCATCACTACCTCTAATAACACCACCATATCCATCCCATATTTTTCTTTCTGTATGTGCAAAACCCACAATATTTCTACTTGTGATAGCCCGATTCTGGGCGTAAATTTTGCATTTACTCATGACCCAACTACATTGCGATATTTCTACTTGATATTTTTATTGAGCATTAGCTTTACGTAGGTTTCATAAATAAGTTTTCTCTGTCCCCCTGAGCTTAGTTCAATTGGCAGGGACATTGCATAATTTATGTAGGGGCTGGGGTTCGAACCCCAGACACCCCACTTCTCCACAATTATTTGTGTGAGTTCTAGTCACTAGGCTACTAGACAAAAAAAAAAAAAAGTTTTCTCTTGAGTCTGTCTTATAGTCACGCAGTTTATACGAATTGATTTTAAAACTAGCTTTTATTTGAATTTTTTAGTTTGTTGTGAAATCAATTTATATACAAAATGATTTTAAGACTTGTACTTATTTGAATTGTTGTTAAAATCAGTTTTGTAGTGAATGATTTTCATGAACCAATTTTGATTTGAAATGCATTTCAAGTCATAATTTTTGAAATGCATTCCAATCTTCTACTTGATTTATGCATGAATGAGTTTTGAAATCATGTTTTGATTATGAATTTCAGGTTAGAGTGAACATAACATGTCGTGTGATTGTAACTTGTTCACATCATAATTGTGTGCCAATGGAGAAAATTACAAACAAAAAAGTTTACTATTTTTTTTCTTCAAATAAGAAACCAGTAACTAACAAGTTATTTAAACATCTTTTAAAAACAATAATTACTGATTGGTTCAATTTAAGAAAGCAAGCTAGTTTTAGAGGTTTTTTCTTTTTTTTTTTTTATTTTTTTTTATTTTTAAATAGACCATGTATGATAGATTAGTGAATTAAAGAAAAAACAAATCCATGAGCTAGGGACATTCATTCTAAATGAATTTTTTTCTGACTCATACATTCAAAATGAAATTGGTTATACTCAACTAGTTGTATATAAATAATAGGTTCAGAAAAAAGTTCAATTGTAAGTGTTTTGTTTGTAATTGTTGAAATTAATTAATACATTTCCAAAGCCATGAAAGGGGAGCTTGAGGTAACCCTGTTGAGGGCCAATGGCCTTGATAACAATGACTTTCTCAGTAAGTAGTAATCAATTTTTAATTAATTTTTTGTTCTTCATATACCTGAGTTATTGTTGTTGACGATTATATCTTCATATCATATCATTAAAAAAAAAAAATGAACAAATAATCAATTGGGTTCATACATTACCACTCTCTCTTCATTAAAAAAGTTAATTCAAATTTTTTTTTTGAAATAAAAAAAGTTAATTCAATTTTATTTTGCAATGAATTGATAATCTTTATTATCATTTTTTTTATGAACAAATGTTAATAATTTGTTTATGGATTATATATACTCGTCTTCGTTTGAATTTGAATCAAGACCTCTAGCCTTTCTTAATCTTTATCTCTAACCAGTTAAGTTAACTAATTCCCTAATATTAATTCTTTCTTGATAATTAAGCAGAAAACGTAGATACTTATGTGATTCTGAAGTATGCTTCGAGTTCGACACATGAAAAAGTAAGTTGTGTAAGCTATGCGTCGACAGGTACATTTTTCTCCCTAATCTTTACATTTTTATTAATTTGTTGTTGATAATTATAATCTAATTTTCTCTTTAATTATCTTTGTACCTTATTGAATGATTATTGTCAAATAGCAGCTTCTCGATCTTACCCATCTTGGAATCAGATCTTTTATTTCGATGTCATTACTCATGATGCTAGTGTACTTAGTATGAAATTATATGACAATGCTACACACAAATTTATTGGCATCGCAAAGTAAGTTTACTTTTCATTTAGTTTAACCTGCATATATGATATACCTTATCCGTTACAAAATAAATGTCACTTTAAAATATTAATAAAATATTAATTATTATTTTCATTAATATATATATATATATATATATATATATATTTATTTATTGTATTACAACAAATCTAACAATTTCATTAACTACAATTAATAAATTTTTTAATCCATCAAAATAATATATATTTTACGTTACAATTAATAAATATATTTTAGTAAAAAAACTTATTCTATCATCAAAATCAACACAACTAAGAGCATCCACAATGAGAATGTTTCACCTATTTAATAACAAACTAAATATATATCCTCATTGTGTAGCAATAATTTTTTATGATTATAGAGAATAGTGGCTATGAAACAACAATTTTTGTTTAAAAATAAATTAATTTAATCGAAATGAAATGATATATAGTTAGTGAATAGTGTGACCCATCTATTAAAGACAATGAGTTTCTTTCAGTAAAACAAAAAACAATGAGGTGTTGTGTTGAAAGAATGTGATGTTTATTTGGCATTGACATAAAATTATAAAATAACTTACGTGTATATCTAAGTGAAACTCACTCAGATATCCAAATAGATGACCTTTATTGTGAATGCTCTAATTATTTTCTTAAAAATCACGACAAATGAAATAATACGTACATTTATAATGTTACAAAGGGAGTAATTTTATTTATGTCTATTGATCAACTAATTAAAATACATTAATTCTCCTATCCAATGCAGCATTTCTTTAGAGGCAGTGTTCTTTATGGATAGCGTTCTAGAAACGGATTATCAAATATTTACCGACTTTGGGGTATATGTTGGAGATATATATGTGGCTCTCACTTTCATTCGTGAGGAGGTAAATACATAAAACTTTCAAGAGTAATAAGAATAATTTATTCATTTATAATTTTCCTTTAATTTCTAGAAAATAATCTAATATAACATTTATTAATTATTATGACATTTTCATGCCTAAGACTCTTGATTTAACATATGTTTCTTAATATTTGGTTCTTTGTTCCAATTTTGAAAATAACATCTTAATGCTCAGGAGGATTAAGAAGGTGCAAGAGAGCTATGGTGGATGGACTTCGTGATTACAAGGGAATTATAGTTAGTACAAGGATGAAATCTTTAATAGATCATGAACTTCATGAAGCACATGTCTTTAATTATTTTTTATTTATATTATAGATTTATACGTGTGTGCCTGTGCACAAACGTTTATATGTAAATAATTAATGGATTAGATTTCTAATAAATTTTATTTTGGAAATTTATTAAGCATACTATTTGCTTGAATAAAGAAGAAGGAGGACTGGATTAGGAGGATAAGGGAGTTTAATTAATTTGACATTATTGGTGAAATGGTTTTGGAGGTTGTACGTGGATAGGGGTAGTGTATGGTATATGTTTTAGTCGTGCGTTATGGTGAGGAGGGGGTGGGTTTGTGATGGTGGAAGACTAGGTTCGGTTTGGTAGAAAGATTTGATGAAATTAAGTGCAGGGATGGAGATGAGAGTGAGCAGTTGGTTCGACGATAATTTGAGTAGAATGGTAGGCAATGGATCGTCTACATTATTTTTTGGGGCTTTTTCTTCCTGTCTGCCCCATTTGTGAAATTTTAATACCAATATGCCCTACTTGAAAAAAAAAAAACACCAAAATGCCATAGTTACGATCAAGTAGTACGATTATGCCATTTCATTTGGCAGACTTGTGGCCATGAGTATGCCATATCAAATGGCGGACTCGTGAAGCATTTTTTATTCTTTTTTTTCATTTTTTTTGTTGTTTTATATTATTTATTTATTTTATTAATTTTAATTAACATAAAAACATAAATTAAAAAGGGCACCCCTAATATGATCCCTTTTTTTTAAGGTCCATATGTGGTCCTCTTGATAAGACTTGTTATAGCAGGTAGATGTAGTATCATAAAGTTAATCTTCCCTCAAGGGGGTGACCAAACCCTTCTTCATCTTCTTGAAAATCACAACCAAGATTCTACGGTGTGAGCTAATTAAGATTATGGGGTTATATATTGTCTTTAATCCGTGTCTTGGTTCTCCTAATTAAAGTAAAGTCACAGAAAGTCCAAAATGAGAGTGAAATTTGATGTTTATGAATCTGCAATTCTAGATTCATATTTTGTTTTTATTTTATCTTCTTATAAAGAAAACATAACACGGTTCGTCAATAACAAAAATCATGCGATTTTGACTTCCATGAACAATAACTTTCATTTTGCATTCTTGAATTCTTCACTGCACAGTCAGAGCAAAAAGCTTCACAAGATCTGACTGTAAACATAGATTTGGGTCCTCGATATCCTAATAAGGGTTGCAATTGAAGAGGATATGGTCGGGGGTGGTTCTCTGGTGGGTTACACATGTGAAACATAGGATAATTAGAGTTTATATGAGTAGTTTTATGTGATGAGAGGTTGTAACTTATGTGATGGTGTCAAGATGTAAACTTTCACTACTCAAAAGCTCAGCTCAATTTTCAAAGATGATGAAATTGCCTATTTAAATTAAAGAGCCATAATGAAATTTAAGAGTTTTCCCTCTCCTTCACATTCATTCTGTCCATGCTCCCTGACTCCATCGTCCTTAGCATCTCGGCCAACTCTATTGCAAATTTGCAATCTTCACCCACACAAAAAAGATGGTGCATTTTTATGGAGAACTTTTTGTTTTGAAGAACAATGGGGAACCTACTATAACGGGTCATATTAGGAGGTCCACAGTTGGACCTTAATAAAAAGGGACCATATTAGGGGCATCCAATTAAAAATATGGAAAAAAAGTCTAATAAAATGCTTAGTAAAATATTACAACAATAATATTATATTAATTAACATTAAAACATAACATAAAATGCATAAAAATATAAAAATTAAAAATTATTATGACAAATAAAAAACTACAAATGTCCGCCAGTGCCACATCCCCTACGTCTAATGTTACGAATAGGATATTTTGGTTCTTCCGGTTGTATGTTGTCGATAGATGATAGCATAGAAGAACTGCCTCCTTGAAGCATTCCATTAAATGACTGAAAAAAATCCTCTTTCAACTTCAATACCGTCTTGACGCCATACTTCACGTAGAAAATCGTGATCGGCTGTGCCCCATGTAGCGTTTAATGATGGACTGGAAAAATTAAAATTATGCGTCCGTGTGAAGTTATTATTTGGTTGGGTTTATTGTGTAAACCGAAGGTCAAAATGTTCTTGGGGTGTTCGGTTTGCATAGAAGGTTTGTGGGGTTTGGTTTGGGTAGAAGCTTTGGGGTGTTTGGTTTGTGATGAATTGGTTTTGTGGAGTTTGGTATGTGTAGAAATTTTGAGGGGTTTGATTTGCATTGAATTGATTTTGGGAGGTTTGACCTATGTAGATGTTTTGAGGAGTATGGTTTGGATAGAATTGATGATGTGAGTTTTGGCTTGTGTAAAGGTTTTGAGGGGTTTGATTTGGGTAGAATTGGTTTTGGGGGTTTTGGTTTGGGTAGAAGTTTTGGGGGGTTTGGTTTGTGCATGTGCCATAGTTTGGTTGGGTATATGGAGGGTTATCATAAAATGTTACTATGTCCATATTTGAAAGTTGTTGTGTTGTGGCGGACATATTTGGGACTTTAAAATTTTCTGGTGTATCATTTGGTGATTCAGGTTGATGTGAACGTGGGTCCCTTAAATGTATGTTGCTGGAAAGATATTTTGTATACGATTTAAACCAAAGTCTATACTCCCTCGTTGGTTTAACTTCATCTGCATAACGCTCGCCATGCAACACATAGTCATGAAAAAATTATCCTCTTACTAGACAAAACTAGTTATTTTTGTGTAATTGGTATTTTACATTGTGCTATCTTTTAATGTAATGTAATAAATATAATTGCTGTTATATTTTATTATGAAGTTTATTAGTCTATTTTCAAAATATTTTTAATTTAAGTTTTTAGGTTTTAATAATTAAAATTGAAAAAAAATTTCTACAAAACCACAACAAAAAAAAGAAAAAAAATGAAAAACAAAAAGAAAAAAAGCCTTCACGAGTCCGCCATTTCAATTGGCAAACTCGTTGCCACATCACCTTCAAGTGCGCCATTTGATTTGGCATACTCATGCTTCAAAAATTCAACTAAGACATATTGGTATTTAATTTCGAAAGTAGGGCAGATTGGTAATAAAAACTCACATGTAGGTCAGACACGTGAAAAAGCCTTATTTTGGTGCGATCCATGGCTGGAGGGGGTGCCCTTATGTGACATATTTAGGCATATTTTATTATCTAGCCGGGAATAAGTTATCATCTGTTGCTGAGATGAGCACTCGAGGTTGGGGTGTGGAGAGGGAGACATGGAAATGGAGATGACGATTGTTGGCTTGGGTGGAAGATCATATGAGGGAGGGCGTAAGCTGTTACTTCTATTATTTTGCATGATGTGTAGACGACACGGTCGGTGGAGTAGAATTTCAACCAAAGACAATTTGCTCACATGAGGTATTATTAATGTTCATGATCAATTGTGTGTGAGTGGTTGCGTTACCGTTGAAAATTTGGATTTTCTATTTCAGGGATATGATCTTTTTGGCAAAATTTGGTTGTTAGTAACGTGTTGGTTAGATATACAATCAGTTAATCAAGCATTGCTCTTTGATAACCTTCTCCAATTTGGTCGGTTGGATGATTTTTTTACAAGTATTGGATCGTTATGATATCTGATACGGTTATCATATGTTTGTGTTGTATAGAAAGAACAAAATAAAATATTTTTTAGTATAAGGAGGAACATTTGTATCATATGGTCAATTCGACAAAGTTAAGCTTTTGTCTTTTGGTGGTTGAAAGCGAAATATGAAAATTTTGTTTTCGATTTCCATTTTGGTGACTTTAATTCCCTCTCTATTTTGGGAGTAGTCACTTAGCTCGTTGGCTTTGTTGTTTTGATTTAGTTTTTTGATCAATTTGGCTTAACTTCCTCCTGTGTTTGTTATATGCGTCTAATATTCTTTGCTAATTGAATTTGAAAATGAATTAAAATCTCTTTTACTTTGATTTATGATTAAGCACCTCTCTGAATCTACGATTCATCCTTAAATTCTTGCATCCTAAAAAACAGTTATGTAGAAGCTACTATTCTCAGCATCTAGTGAACACATAGTGGTCACTTGCCTCCCAAACATGCGTTGTAAAAACAAATGAAACCTTTCCTTAACATTATAGGATATTTAAGAGGACTAATTGAAAATCAAAATAGTATTGGTAAGGTTATACTATATTTTGGAATTTGGACAAGACCCAATAAAATATTATTGTAAGGTATACTATATTGCTCAAAGCTTTTAAGGATCAAGGGTCAATGTGGATAAACAACTTAATTTAGTACTTATAGCATAAACGTTTATCACATAAGTGCTTATGCATCTAAAAAGACTGTTGTTTCCATCTTATTACGTTAGGAAAATGCTCAATGTCGCGAGAAATAATACCATGAAAGCATCAAGAACTCAGTGGTAAGGCAATTTGCATGTTTCATTTGGATTTTCCTATGACACTTGTTGATTGTCGTTTATCTCTCTTGCTTTATCTCTGTTTTCTTCTACCACAACACAACCGCTTCACCTTTTATAATAGTTCCAGCACATTATAGTTGAGAAGCGATTAATTTGTGACAAAAGATGATTCAATTCTGCATCCAGCTTTGTGTGTGTTTTCACATCTCTGTGCAATTTTTTATGCATGATTTAGCCACAAGTATGGAAATGTATTGAGAAGTGGAAAGTATATCTCAACATCTAAGAGTAACACTACAACTACAAGGTTCAACAATCATCAAGGGCCTCAATTCGAATCATGATGGAAATGAAGAATTTAGTGCACTGCGTTTTCTTTTTAGGCCACCAAGAGTTGTGATCCTGTAAAAAATTCAATTGCTCCGTTTGCAAAATTCAATTGCTCCGTTTGCTCAAGGATTTAGTGCACTGTATTGAGAGTTGTGATCTTTCGTGAAATATTCGCGTGAAATGCCATCACGATATAAAGCATCGCTGATTACGTTATTCCTTCTGTTCCACATACTAGCAAAATGAACCTCTTAAAATGCCAATAGAAACATAAAAAATTGATGTAGGAAAGAACAATGTAGGACAATTAAATAACTAAAAATCAATGGGAAAACGAAACATACAGTTTGAAACAAGTAGCCAATGATCATAAAAAAGAGCAAAGAATGCTGGAAATATCTTGTTTTTGACAAGGTCTCCAGAAGCTCAAACAACAGTTATACTAAGGTTGGATCATGTGCATTCAAAGTTTTAGCTTCAACTTGTTTTGGCTTGCCAACTTCTATGGCCAATTAACTTTCAGCTAAACCTGCAAAAATTAATAGGTCAATATATGATGTATCTCTTTATCTAAACATTGTTTTGCTGAAACTAAACAACTTCAATCAAATATTGCACCAGTGGTCAATATTCAAATAAAGACTAATTGAAAACAAGTAAATGTGTCAGCAATATATAGGATTTGAGTTCAGTGCAACCAATTCTCTGCAACAAATTTTAATTCATAAGACTAAAAAGAACCCTAAGAAGCCACTAGTCTTATGTCTATTAGCAATTAATTTTCCAAATCATTTGTTTTATGGTTTCCCAAAGTATTTCGTAAATGACAGTTTTTCTAAGAAATATGCATCCAAACTCTAGTATGTCATCGCAACTTGATTGCAACTTTAACTCCATTAAATAATGAACATTCCATGTGAAAAGGATTTAATTTTTCTATCCATGTCAAATAAACGTGTACGTGTGTTTGAAATTACGGTGAGTTTGGAAGAATCGCGATAGACCATTGGAATTTTGGCCAAGACTACACATTGTAGTTTCAACAAAATTATGGCGCCACCATGATATTTGCTAATCTCACTGGCAATCCAAAGATGCATTGTTAGCTTATCATCGATGAGACAAAAGGAACTAATAAACAAGCATGTATATATGCAAAGCTGTCATGTAAGTTTTTATCCTAGCTTTCAAAGAATGCTTCCTGTAGCAGTATTTTTTACTCATAAACCACTCTGCAAAGTTAAGTAGATAAAATGGCATGTAGATATGTTACATTTCAAAAACAAAAATTATCTTCTCTCTGTTTTTTGGTAGATAGACGAAATGGCAAAGCCATTTTAAACTCACACACAAGTGGAGGTACCGGGGTTCAAACCCCGGTCATGGCATCCGGCCTAACAATTTCGGCATTTTGCTAGTTGAGCTAGGAGTTGTGGATTTCTCTTTGTTGCCTTTATTCATTGAATAAAGTGCCAAGACTTAAAGTTGTAACTGCAGCACTATTTGTAACTGAAGTTTATTAATTCAATTAGTTTTTGTGTAGCTCATCAATTAGTTTTTATTTTTCTGGTTTGAAACAGAAATGGTAAAGGCCAAAGTTAATAAACCTTCCTTTTGCCACAAAATCCATAATCTCTTCAGATTAATTTACCATATCATTAAAAAGAATTTCAAGCAGTGGCACATGCATAAATAAAAACAAATCGTACAAATGCAGCCAATGCAGCCACCCAAGATAATTGATAATACAACATTTACTATAAATATCAAGAAAATGGTGAAGGAGAATATATCAAAACCTCGTTCTTCATGATTTTGTGCCATCTTGTTAAACTACCTCACGATCACCAGGGAGTGAAAGCAGAGACTCTTTATACATGGCCACTTCAGATGCCTTTAGATTCATTTTGAGATACTCTAACCGTTGTCCTTTATTATTATACTTCACCAATCCATTACCACCATCAGTTCCAATAATATCACCACTTTTTGTAGAGCATATAGGGAAAAATCTAGGTTTTTCAATGTCAATAGGAATTACAAGAGTTTTAGTCCAAGATGATTGCAGTTTGTATTCTTTCATCGCCCATATTTCAAGTGCCGGATTATGAAAATTCATATTCCATAGACTGAGAAATTCTCCAAATACCCACAAACCATAATACACAGGACTATGGCCAAAATCATCCGGAAGAGGAATCTCTAACAGTTTCCTTTCCATTAAATCAAAGGCAACAATAACTTCCACCGGTAAACTATGATAATGAGAAGCCAACCAATGAATAGCCCCATTAAAGAATGATCCTGCTTTGCGATAAGTCCTGGCATTCAAATAAGTGATGTGTGGACCTTCAATTTTATTCCACGTATTATCTCTCATCGAGAAAAACTCTAAATATGATGACACAGATGGACAAAAGGACAATAAAACCACCAAGTAATCATCTCTTGACCGGTCATAACCAAAACCATATAGCTGACATCGATGGTATGCATGTAATTTGGAACCATAAGGGGACAAAGGTATTTCTTTGTGAAATCTAGTGGATGGATTCCATACGTAGAGGTTTCTCCAACAGTGCAAAAATATAAACCCTCTGCATGAACCTTTAATTTCATAAAGATGGTAATGTCGGGGAAGTAGAAAAATATGGTCCAGTGAAACAGAATCATGGTTAATGGATGTTTCAAAATCTATAGAGCGAATTCCATCAAGAGGTGGAGTTCTTGAAATTAACACAATTCTTGCGGCGGAAACATCAACATGCGAATTTGCAAAGTGAGGATCAGAGATAAGAGAAAACCATGACTTACAAACGAATTTGAAATGTAAAAGAGACCTCGCTGGCAACCTCAGCAGGATTTGAATGATTAATTCAGAAGGAAGATATAACTTCTCGTTCATCTTCGCCATGTGAGTGTATTTCTCCTCTGTTGCGCGTAACCCTAGGGGATTCCAGGAGATGAAATATATACTGTTTTTTTTTTGGTACAGAAATATGTACCGTTTTTACTAAAGAGGACCGAGGCCCAAGGTAATTTTTTTTTCCTTTCTCTTTTTGGTAAAAAAATAAATATATTTGCAGTTTCCGACAGAAAGAAACAAATCTTTATACCTAGACTTTTCTCCTTCATGCACCAAAGACGAGTGATTCAATTTTCGAACCCAAATCACCCTTAAATAGTTTTTTTCATTCCCTTTTATTTACATGAGTGATTTTTATATTTATTTAGTGTTTTCTTTTGTGATTTCGTCGTATTGGTGCAAAGTTGTTTTATTTGTCATCTTTGTGCGGTTTGTTTGTGTTCCCGGTCTTCTTCAAGTATATGATCGGTTTAGGTTGTCAAACCATCTTTAATCAAGTGTAAATCCAACCAATGACTCTGTCGTCGTCAATATTGCAGATTCGGGGACGTAGTAGTCCAGAGACTTGAATATAGTCACTTTTATTTAGGCTTAATTACACTTTTGGTCCTCGTGTTTTGGCCAACTCGCGAAATTGGTCCTGCCCTTTTAAAACAGGACAAAACTGTCCTTCAGTTATCATTTTTGTTGCACTTTTGGTCCTACCCCCCATTTTTTACTCCAAAAATGCTGATGTGTCACAATTTTAAGTGATGTGGCCAATTGAACACTTATGTGGCAACACATGTGGAAAAACAATTATACATGTCATCATATTAATATTTTATTATTCAAAAAATGTATTTAAATCAAATAAATAATAAAAAACAATTAAAAATATAAAATGTTTGGAATTAAAAAAAAACCTATGATGTAAATGGAAATCCAGAATAATGAATATCACATAACAACACATGGGCAATCATCTTTCCAGCTTTCTCAAGAACAGCTTGAACATTCATGAACAGCTTGAACATTCATGAATAAATTTCCAGCAATCATCTTCAGGAAATTGATTCAGCCTCATTTCTTCTTCCATTATTCTATCATTGATTCAGGAAATGGAGGGTCGTGGTATTGAAACTCTGCTGTCCTATCACTGCTTGACAGGTGATACGGTTATTTTTTCTCACAATTACCACGTCTGTTTTCAATATCGTTTCCTATTTTTTAAAGCTTTATGATGTTGCAGGTCCTTTGCTCAAAAATCATGCTTCATCCTTTGAAAGTGTTGTCAACAAGTATTGTGTGAAGTTTATGACATACATAGTCGAGTAAGATGTTGAAGAGGCGAAGAAGATTTTGTCTGACATGTTTCATTTTTTTGTTTAATGTTGTTATCTATAATGGTTCTAATCGTTTTTGTTGTTGAATCAGGGAGCTGTTATGCTACGTAACATGTTCACGAACGAATTTGGGGACCAAGTTTAACGATTTGTGACTTTGATTGATGCAAAGAGCAATCAGTTCGAGGTGTTGGTGGAAATCCTTGCGTGATTTTTATGGTATCAACTTGAGTGCTTGGATTTCTCTCATATTTGTGGATCAAATGAAGTTCGTGATTAAGTTGAAGGATAAGTTTGGCAAAGTGATTAAGCCTCCCGTATTTGATCCTCCTATGCACTTTATGTTTGACAAAACAAATGTCGAGACAACTTTTGATCCTAATCTCCCCCCTTTAACTCCTTTGATTTCTTAACATCACGATGTCAACAACTTTCAGATAAAATTTGTGAAGAAGTTAACATAATTTGATGTAGCCAAGGGTTTTTTAGTATGAAAAATGTTTGCTGTGAGCATATTTATATTTACCAGCGCCTGTCTTTTTTTGTTAGGTTGTTGACATGTTAATTTATTTTCCGTGTTAGGTGCTGATTTATGAAGGAGAAGTTGAGAAGATGATGGATATCAAAACTACTTCTATCAAGTTGGTGGATGATGACGGTGAAGACAATACTTGATGATGATGGTGAAGACACTGATGTAACGTTTAATGTAGCTTATCACGAAGTTTTTCGCAATGTATCCTAAATTGTGTACTTGGAAGGATTGACTGGAATTAAACTTCTTCATTGTTAATTATTTATGACTGACAATTTCCCATAAGTTGCGTACTTTCTATGATTTAACAGAATTAAAGTTCTTCTATTTCTATGATTCATAGCTTGGAATGTATCATAAATTTTGTACTCTCTATGTTTTGCGACTAATTGTTATATTTATTATGACTTATTCTACTATGGTATAATATTGGCTTAGGTGAAATTGTGAGTTTCTACATAAAAATAAGACCCGTGCGTCAGCACGGGTCATAGTTCTAGTTTCTCTTAATCTAAAGGTCAATAATTATTCATCAAAATCTTAACAAGGGCATTCAACATTTTATATCTCACTTTTAAGACTATTTATTATATTCTCTCTCATCAATCTCATTCACATTCTTCCCTAAAGCCTCATGTTTCCAACCTCTTATTGTTTTTTTTCCCTTTCTTCCATCATCCATGATGTTTCTATCATTTGCCATTGTTGGAGGTAGAAATTTCATGATTCTTGAATTTTTAGTTTTTAGAACTAGAAAAAAAATTATCATTAAAATAGTTAGATTACTAAATTGTGGCACACGATGTGTTAAACATAAAACAAATTAACTACCATGCAGTTTAACAACCATGAAATTTAACAACACGATGTGTTGACTAAAAAAAAAAAACTTAGATTCAAGGTTTATCTAAACAAAAAAATTAGAAAGGATAATATGCATTGAAATTAATAAAGCACACGATGTGATACAAACATAAAACAATTAACAACCATGAAATGATTAAATAAAAAAACTCAGATTCAAGGTTTATCTTAAAAAAAAAATTAGAAAGGATAATATGCATTGAAATTAATACAGCACACGATGTGATACAAATAAAAACAATTTAAGCCACTAGACTACTTGACAAAAAAAAAAAACCATGAAATGATTAAATGTTTTTTACTCAAAAAAAAAAAAACATGAAATGATTCTTTTGTAAGATAATATGGTGCTGGTACCAGGATGTATAATTGAGAAGAAGAAGGGTCTCGTTTAGGAAACAAGAGGATTTTTAGGAAAGGAGATATGAAATATTGAATGTTCATATTAAGATTTTGCTGAATAATTATTGACCTTTAGATTAAGAGAAATGAACGCTTAAGAATTGGTGTCAACGAATCCGTTGACACCAAATCGTAACCATTCTTTATTTTGATCTTAATGGCTCACATTTATTCACTTAATTGTTATCGTGAGGACTCGTCAAAGAAAAACATATCACACTCTCATCTTCTTCCTCCCAAGGTGGGTATCCTTACTGTTCACGTTCTTCCACACAACCAAATACCAATTGATCATCCCTTTGTTCTCTTGTTTCCGATTTCATTCTCCATCAAAAGTACAATAAAATACCAATTGATCATCCCTCAGTTGCACAATCTAAAAGCTTGTCTAAATTTCCCCTATTTTGTACCGTACCTTCCCCTATTTTGATATGATTTCCATTAGACACTAATGTTTCAAATCAATCATATTTACAACAAATTGGTATTAAGAAGGTGGACAAGTATGAATTAGTATTTCACGTGGATTTAATATTTCGTTACACTTTTGATCTTGGCAACCAATATGCAGAGAAAAATGATAGAAGCGATTGATGTATAAAATCTAGAATGCGTGAGTGTGAGGAGAGTTCATGTAGACTTATGATGCAATTGATTGTTGCCGTTAGATTAATAAGTTGGACGGCTAAGATTTGGTGTCAATGGATCCTAACTCTCTCTCTCTCTTTCTATATATATATATATTGTCCATACTACTTGGGTCATTGAGATTTGTCCATTTTTTCAAAAGTTTGATGATTTCAATTTTATATATGGATTCTTTCCTAGATATTTTTTCATATATGTTGTTGTTCCAAAATTTGATGATGAATAACCAAAATATTTGACTTTCGCCTAAAAAAATCTCAAATTCATGCATTGAAAAGAAAATCTTGCATTCTTCGATTAAAAAAATTAAAAACTCACATGATTTAATTTTTTTAACGGAAGAATGCATGAATTTTAATGTTGTTGCAAAACATAGACCCTAAATATGGCATGTGTAAGGAGATACGATTATTATGTTGTGTATTGTTTATGAATATGTTGGATGTGGAAAGCTATAAAGAAACAATGCTGGAAAAAGTACATTCTTGCCCATACTTAAATTAAAAACAAATGCGAATTCATGACTTATTTTTGTGTTTAGTAGATAACAATTTTCTATTAGATAAGTTTTGCTATTACCATAAATAAATCACAAAGGTAGACCATTGCCAATGTTGGAATCTATCTTCCACGACATGTTTTCAGCCATGGTCAATTATATGTAGCTTTGTCAAGAGGAGTTTTTCAAAATTCAACAAAAGTTCTCATCAAAGAAATAAAAGGAGAAGATGGAGACTTTACAAAAAATGTAGTTTTTAAAGATATTCTTTTATTGCAATCATATGATTTTCCTTTACGTAACATCAATTTTATACTAGTCCTCCAACAATCCAGGAGTAGTCCAGTGCCCTTGCACATCCAAGGGATTTTACTACAATATCAACAAATTACAAATGCTCAAGGACACTTGAAAGAGACTTCCTTATGCTCAAGCACAACTGCAAGAGACTTCTATTAGTTCAAGCACATATGCAAGAGGCTTCTATGCTCTATGAATCTCTACTTAAAGACTTCTGCTCTAGGACTCTACCTAAAGACTCCCCTTGCTTAAGCACACCTCCTTAACTCTTAAGACTTCCCTTTGCTCAATCCCCACTTATTGAGACTCCTAAGTGCTCAAGGTTTCATGAAGAGACTTATATGTTCAATCACGCAGACAAGAGACTTCCTAAAATGTTTTCCCCAACTGGAAACAAGTTAATTTGTTCTTACAAATTTTCTAATTATTTTTGTGTTTTCCCCAACTTGACCATGCGAATTCATGACTTATTTTTGTGTTTAGTAGATAACAATTTTCTATTAGATAAGTTTTGCTATTACCATAAATAAATCACAAAGTTAGACCATTGCCAACGTTGGAATCTATCTTCCACGACATGTTTTCAGCCATGGTCAATTATATGTAGCTTTGTCAAGAGGAGTTTTTCAAAATTCAACAAAAGTTCTCATCAAATAAATACAAGAAGAAGATGGAGACTTTAAAAAAAATGTAGTTTTTAAAGATATTCTTTTATTGCAATCATATGATTTTCCTTTACGTAACATCAATTTTATACTAGTTCCTCCAACAATCCAGGAGTAGTCCAGTGCCCTTGCACTTCCAAGGGATTTTACTACAATATCAACAAATTACAAATGCTCAAGGACACTTGAAAGAGACTTCCTTATGCTCAAGCACAACTGCAAGAGACTTCTATTAGTTCAAGCACATATGCAAGAGGCTTCTATGCTCTATGAATCTCTACTTAAAGACTTATGCTCTAGGACTCTACCTAAAGACTCCCCTTGCTTAAGCACACCTCCTTAACTCTTAAGACTTCCCTTTGCTCAATCCCCACTTATTGAGACTCCTAAGTGCTCAAGGTTTCACGAAGAGACTTATATGTTCAATCACGCAGACAAGAGACTTCCTAAAATGTTTTCCCCAACTGGAAACAAGTTAATATGTTCTTACAAATTTTCTAATTAGTAAGTGTAAACTGAAAAAATGAAAATATTCCCTAGGATTTCTAAGATTTGACTTGAAATAAATCCTAAGTGTTTTTGCGCTATTAAATTTGACAAAGTAATGGAATAGTTTAATAGCAGAGTCTTGTTACTTATTTTTCAGGTCTTCAGCTTATTTTATAGGCAGTGATTTGAGAGACGTTGGAGAAGAGTGCCAGCGCAAATAAAGTCGTTGAGAAGATTTGATCACGAACGTTGGCCCTTTGCCTGATATGGATAATCCTGTTGGAAAGTACTTTGAATTTCCTTTGCTGAAAGGGGAATTATCTGTTGCTTTCCTTGTTCCCGATGTCCTTAGTTTGATTGTAGGCGTAGACAGATGAAAATAAAATAACTGCTCTACTAGATGCAATGACAAAGACAGTTCACATAATAAGTCAAAATCGTACGTGGATTCTGGGTCCTTCAGATACACGTAGCCTAGTAAGCCTCTGTGTTTGATTCCCTTCATAGAGTCTGTGGAGATCACTCCCCAGCTTCTGTGAAACTTCCTTATACTAGGACGTTGACTTTTGGTTGACCTTCCTGTAGATCTTCCATCATAGTATTCTAAGCTTCTCAATCCCTTTATGATGCTCTTCACATGTTCCTTCTTCATGATATGGAGTTCCTGCACACTTGAACATATGTTAGTATGTTAATTGTTCTTCAATATCAAATCCCAAGAAAACTTGTATGAAGCATTCATATTCTAATAAGACCCTCAAATATCTATAAACCCTTTAGATACACATTCGGTAGTTATCTATCAGATGTATGTTTGACAAAAAAACATACATATGATAGATAACTACCAAATATATATTTAGGGAGCCTTTGAGATATTAAAGGACCGAGGCCCAAGGTAAATAAATAATTTTTTTTTTCTTTTTTTGGTCAAGAAATAAATATATTTATTCAAAGAAAACAAAATTATCCGTTTATAAATTAAATATCGTTGGTGTTCTGTAAAAAAACTATTGTTTGGCAAATCAATTTTAAGAATACTTTTTATTAATTTTTTTTATAAATTTAAAGAACTATTTTTAACATAAAAAACAACAAATGATATATCTGATAATTATAATTGAATCATACATTGGATGAGAGATGGTCCAAACCAGTGTTTATAAGTGGGGAAAATCTTTACCTCACAAGCCAATTTTATGAAGTTGTATTAGGTCCAACCACAAATTTCACTAACCATGTGTTGGTTTGATTTTTAAATGCACATATTCAAGATCCATAATTAAATAAAGTAGGACGCCCACGAAATCTTACTTGAGTTCAAAAAATTAATGGTGTTTCTACTAATGTAAATCGGGGATACAAGACCTGATTTTTAGAGATTTAAGACCTGTTTTTTACAGGGGTCATATCAGCGGGTGTTGTAAGTTTGGCAAACGACACCTGTTTTTTATCCGGTGTGAAAAGAACCTTTCCTACCCTTTTTTAGAAAAAAAAATAGGTGTAATCTGTGTACATATCACACCTCTTTTTCAAATAAACAGGTGTGAAAAGGAACATATAACACCTATTTTTTAGCTAAAAACGGGTGTGAAAAGTGCATTTTTTTTTATAAAAAAAAAAGTATACTATGGCAGTTTCATATACCATAATTGCACATTTTTTGGTTAAAAAAATAATATATTTATGGTACAAAATATAATAGTAACATAACAAATTAATGGTACAAACTATTCAAGACAATTTTACAATAAAATACAACAAATCTACCACAAACATAAATCAAAATTGACTCCATAACAGCCTCCTTAACTTACGGCCTATAGCAGAACAACTCCTATGACACTAAATTCACACTGCATAATTCCTCATATACAAACAGTGACAATAGGCAAAAACTTTTGTACCTTAAATTTCTTAGTAAGAAAAATAAAATTTTATACTAAAGGAAAAAAAAAAATTGAAACATTTCTAAAACTAGATGATCCTCTTGTTCTTCATTCCAAGCTACCTGCATATAATGCAATCTTTCTATGATTAGAAAACAAATAAGAATAACATGTGTTAGACTACAACAATAGCATAACCAAAATATATCCTAATTCACGAAAGCATGCACAATACATAGAAAATTTCAACTATCCAACTCGAATAGTGTCAACTATCTTTGTAAAAATAAAAAAACGTGTCAACTATCTTCTCCAAATCATTATACCGAGTCTTCCATGGAAGTCTTGCATATCTTCAGATCATTATAGAGTGTCTTTCGCTGAAGGCCTAAAATTAAAATAATAACACGAGATTCTTTTCTATCAATTCTTTTATTAGAAAACTAAAAGTACTAACAAATCCAGAACTAAATACCATGTTGGTGAAATTGTTTGATGCTTATCTCAAATCTGATCCTTTCATGGAAAATGATTTAGAAGTTGTAAGAACAAAAGTAATGATATATCAAAAGGAAAAAGGAAATTTGATAGCATACCAAAAGGATCTCAGCATGTTGTTCCACGTTTAAGAACATAGTACATCATCATAATGGTATTGTGAGCAAAAAATTTAGAAAACCAAGATATCTTTTTTTTTTCTCGAAGAAGAATTTTTTATTAAGAAAATATATCTATATGTTTGTTAATAATGATCACATCTATCTTCTCATGCCATGTCACTAAAGTCTACTTTATATCTCATGCCTAGATGTTGCACTTGCAGCACCAGAACCTACACTCTAAATAGATTGGTATTTTAATCATTGGTTAAAAGATAATCATGAGAAACAAATATTCTTTGTGAATTTAGCATAATAATTTAATAAATTGGTGATCAAATTGACAACATGACAAGGACAAAATGACTCAAGTAACAAATATATACCAAGACCACGTTAAAGATGAAGAGGATCGACAATCCAAGAACAACTTATACAAGTGAATCAAAAGGGAATACAAAAAACAAACAAAGTCACCTTCACTAAATACAAGACAGGACACAATCAAACATCTTTTAAGAAATAGGACGTAGCAAAAAAACATCACAACAAACAATAACTTTCTTTTGAAAGCACCATATTCTCTATAATATATTTGCCGAAAGGTAGTGGAGAGAAATATGACAGACTACTACTTGAAAATCCAGTCCACCAAGGTAGATCAATAGAACATTTTCCTCTACGAACTCGTAAAACATTTTGTTTTAAATCAATTATACATTGCAGACATGAACCACGTTGATAAGAATAACAACTTGGTGTAATTTAGGAAAGCGGCGATATACAAGATTGCAATGGAGGATGGTACCTGATGCTTTCAGAGCATATCCAGCGCAAAGGTAAAATATATTCTTTTTTTTTTTTGACCGAAGGTAAAATATATTCTTAATCCACATGAAATAAATACATACATAAAAGGAAAGTTGTAGTTAAATGTAAACTAGACAAGAAAGACAAGCAAGATAATGGAGCAACATGACTGATCTCAGAAATAGATAAATGTACTAGCATTATTATATTATCCCAAAACCAAAAACAAAACAAAAAAGTAACACAAGTGACACGACTTCAGCAACACCAATTTCTTTTTCTCCATAAGAATTTGTTAAAACATACATTACCTTGATTGGAGCTACGGCTATTAGAACCAATATTTCAGTTTGGCAACTCTGAGCAACTCCTTTGCAACACTGATCTAAAAGTCAAAACAATCTACAATATAACGCAATCATCAAAAGTGGACTAATAAAACAAAATATTTCTAAACAACAATTGAATTGAAGTGGACCAATAAAACTGCAGTAGGTAGCAACAAATATAAAAGTTAAAGAAACATATATACCACTCTCGCAAAAGCTTCATGATTATTTTCAAGTGAAGCTTCTCAATTTTCATCAATGGTTGTCAAACACACCGACCAAGAACAAAACCAAACTTTTAATCATTAATTTTGCAGAAAAACACAAACAAGGGAGAAAATTGATGTGAACTGAAATTGCTAAAAAGGGGGAAAATATGTTGTTAACATTAGAGCAGAGTAGAAATCTAGATCGAAGATGGTGTTTGTGAAAACAAAAGGGGCGTGATTGGGCGGTGGTCGTGATGGCCGCTGCAGCGCAGATCAGATCCGTGACTGTTCATTCAATCGACGGTTTGACGAACAAAGGGTTCGAGAAGTGCAATAGAAACTGAATAGGGTGAATAATGGAATCAAGGGTTTGAGAGCGTTTTGGGCAGAATCTGAATATGAATGTATAATGGTTGTATCGACTGAAGTTTCTAGGTGAGATTTCACAATGAGTTTTCCTCTTTTTTTTTAATTATATAATTATCATAATTATTTGTTATTTGTTTTTAGAGTTAATTATTTGTTATTATTTGTTACAAAGTTGAGAGTGAAAGAGTTTTAGTCAAAGGAAAATAGTGACAAAATAAAAGGTGAGATTATTTGTTATTATTTGTTACAAAGATGAGATTTCAATTTGTTATTATTTGTTACAAAGATGAGATTTCACTACCAAAAAAAAAAAAGGAAAATAGTGAGAGTGGAAGAGTTGATGGTGTTGACTTGAAATATCAGAGTATAATGTTTTTAAGGTCTATGGTTCGATTCTCTCGTGTGTCAATTTTAAATCCTTAATTTGATTTCTTCAAAACAAAAAAAAGATATCACACCTTTTTTTTTCTTCTAAAATTAGGTTTGAAATAATATTTACAAGTTTGCCACCTTCTTTTTGTTCATGTTCAACACCTGATTATTCCTAAAATCAGGTTTTGAAGGTTACCACTAAAACTAAAATTTTCAATATATTTACAAAATTGCCACCTCAATTATATTTCACACCTTTTTTTTTAATAAAATAGGTATAATATAAATAATTCTTTGGTTTTTGAATCGTTTGGTCTATTCTATCTGGATTGTGTGCTTTATTTCATTTTGTTTGTTTTGTTTACGATGAGGGTGAATAATGATGGTGGTAACATCAATCACTTTTGTTGTGTGTGTGTGTGTGTGTGTTTTTTTTTTTTTTTTTTTTTATCATTGATTGGCTTCATTTAGTTAAAACAATATGTTTTGGCAAGATGTGAGACAAGATGTTCCAACATGTAGTGCATCATATCTAGGCTCAAGGTGGTGTGTCATATTTCTCCCATATTTCTAGAAGCATTGTTTGTTCTCTTGTGCTTCAAGTTACATTGTGTTTCTAGAAGACTATTTGTTGTCAGTTTTAGTTGTTGTGCGCTTCAAGTTATTTCCAAAATAGATTTGTTCCAAATATATCCTGTGCTTCTAGAAGATTACTGCCGAAAGTATATTTATGGATAGCTGATGTGTTTAGCCCGTTGAAGTAAAAGCTCATACAAATGAATGGCTATATAAGGAGACTCAACCCTAGCTACAACTTGCGAAATCAGTATTGAAGATAAGACTTAGAGTTGGTTTGTGTTAGTTGAGTTGTAAAACATCTTATATTGTAATTATGATTTAGTCAATCACTACGGTGAGTGATTGAGAGAAAGTGAGAGGGATTTCTCATATTTAGGGGGGTCCAAGATAGAAACAATCAGATAGTATTAGGTGAGGAAGGCATTAAACAAGGTTCGTTCATACAAGACTAGGTGAACTAATACTATTAAGAGTGGATTTCCTTCCTCCACCAAGACGTAGGTGACGTTACACCAAACTGGGTTACCAAACTATCTGTGTTTGATCAGCTCGCACCTAGGTGAACTAATACTATTATGTTTGTTTACTGTTATTTGTTATTTTATTGTTAGTGTGTTATACAAGTTGTCCAGGACATAGTGTCTAACATTGTCCTACGTGAACTAGAATTTCAACTTTCCGAAAACATGAGTTTGATCAGCTCGAACTTCCGAGGCTAGGGAAACCCGAACATAGTTCCGAAACTTAAATTCCTTGCCTGGGATTATAATCTAGATCGTATTTTGCTTTCTAAGACATTACTCGATCTAAATGAAATAGAGGAATTTCATTATTTTATGGTTTTGATTTTGATTTTCTCCAGACAGAGAAGGTAGGGGGCGATGACACCACTTTGTTCTAGCGGATATACTTTAAATTTACTAATTTGAATTATTATCCCAATCATATAAGTGCAACAATTGAAGATAGTCGAAAAGGTTGCTGGTAATTTATAGGTTATTATGGGTTTCCGAAAGGTGGTAGGAGATTAGATTTGTGGAACTTCATCAGCAACCTTTTGTGCCAGACCAACATCATGTGGTACATAATTTGGGACTTTAGTGATATCATGTATGAACAATGACAAACAAGGTCCAACAGAGAGGGAAAATTGGACATCTTTTCAACTGGTTCGCATGCATAGACATCTTTTTAACTGGTTCAAAATTTTAGGTACCTCTCATGAAGTAGAACAGCGGCTCGAGAGGGCTCTGGAAAATTAGGCATTGTTCAAATTATTCCCGTAAGCAAAACTAGAAAACTTAGTGGCACCAACATTATCTCATTTTGTTGGAATGTGAAGTGGGGGTGAGGCAAAACCGACCAAGATGCTCGTTCGAGTTCGAAAATGCTTGGCGAATGGATGAGGTTTGAATGAGGTTTTACCGAATGACGCATTATCTTGTACATTATAAAATTTATTGGTGACATAGGTCGAAAACACATACCACAATGGAGACCTGAACACAAATTTTCCATGCATCTACTACTTCTCTGAAAAAGGTAAACTGCATACTAACCTTAGAAGATGCATAAGGTGAAACTTTTGAATTCGTACCAATGAGTCAAGAAAAAGGTGAAATAATTTTGTTAAATGTTTGCCAATTACCTATTATTTTTGAAATCAGAAAGAAACTTTTTTTTTTCCCTATCTACAATCATTCATCAGTCATTTTGGTCCGAGCATATCCAAACACAATCAAATTATGCATAAATATTAGAACTATAGAGTCTCAAACATATTGTTCAAACATTAAAATCATCAACAACAACTTATGAAACACGGACACTCCTCGGATTAGGTGTGTCTCGATCTTGGACATGCAACGGTGTCCGACATCGACACCGACACAACATCTATGATTACACTAAATTATGTATTTTTTTTTTCAAATTATTTTCCGTGTCAGCATGTCGGTGTGCATGTAGTAGCTGGTGTCTGTGTCCGTGCTCCATAGACAACAACTTATTTAGCTAATGTTCAAGCTGCTGAATGAAACTGAATACTATCACAATTCGTAGTCTGAAAAGGAAAACGATCC
Organism: Medicago sativa; assembly: GCF_051527215.1. Taxonomy (NCBI): domain Eukaryota; kingdom Viridiplantae; phylum Streptophyta; class Magnoliopsida; order Fabales; family Fabaceae; genus Medicago; species Medicago sativa. The sequence goes on along the minus strand of NC_140756.1, from coordinate 25,706,524 downwards.
TTCAACTTGTTGAGGCCAGCCATTTCTTTGGCCAATGATCTTCCAGCTAAACCTGCAAAAATAAAATATGTTACCAACAACTCAATCAAATATACACTAGCTAGCAGTCAATATTCATATAAACACTTATTGCAAACAAGTAAATGTGTTAGCAAAATATAGGCGCGGGTTCAGTGGAACCGTACTCAAATGGAAGCAAACTTGATAAAGAAGTGTAATACGATTATTGGAATTATTATAATATCAGTGTCGTGAATTGCGGATCGTGGAAAATAGTTCTATGTTCAAAGTCAACTACGCTATTGTGCTATAGCCGCTATTTTACAATACTCAGTACTAAAACATATATTGCGAAACAATAGCGGTTTGTTAAAATTTTGCTACTCAGAGTGGCACTTTACATAAGCATATAAGGGACAGACCAAAAGGTTTCAGGAGCAGGTGAACACAGTATGATTTTATTCTACGAGATATATAACCGAACATTCTATGATATATAACCATGTTTGTGAAGTATGTCTTTCCTAAACACACCATATAACATTGGTTGGAATGGCAAAGGCAGTTGAAGTTTACATATTCTCTGCAACAAAATTTAATTTCATAAGAATAAAAAGAACCCTAAGAATCCACTAGTCATATGTCTGCTAGCAACCAGTTTCCCAAAGTATTTCGTAAATGACTATTCTTCTAAGAAATATTTTCTAGGTTCTGTTGAGCATCCAAATCTAGAACCTCTTCCAACAGAATTCTTTTCATATGCTTGATTTCGAGATCGACCCGAAGATCACATGGTTGTAAGCCCCTTTCACTCACAAGTCACAACATATAGGTTTTTGAGATATCTAGTATGCTATTTTATGAAATGCAACCTCAATTCCATTATATAATGCACATTGTATGTAAAATGCATTTAATTTTTCTCTCTAAGTTAAGTAACTGTGTGTAGCTTCAACAAGATTATGGCATCACCGTGATATTCGCTAATCTAACCGGCAATCCAAACATGCATTGTTAGCTTATCATCGATGAGACAAAAAGAACCAATCATCAAGTAGATCAAAATGTAAATGAAGGAACTATAAAAGGGTCAAACAAATAGTTTGTCCTATATATACGAACAATTTATTATTCATTACATATGAGACAACAAGAACCGATCTACAACTAGACAAAATGTAAATAAAATGAATTATAAAAGATCAAACAAATAGTGTCTACTATAAATGCAATTGAACAATACATCATATTAAACATAAAATGAATAGTTCAATAACAAAATACAATGAACCTTATACTATCCTACGCTTATTCACCCAATCTGTCATCAAACTACTGTTTTGCCTTGTTTTCATTGTGCAAGTCACAGTTTCTATAAACATGCATGTATGCAAAGCCACCAAATAAGTTTTTATCCTAGCTTGAAAAGAATGCTACCTATAGTAGTATTTTGTTTACTCATATATCACTTTGCAGAGTTAAGTAGATAAAATGACATGTAGATATGTTACATTTGAACAACAAAAATTATCTTCTCTTTGTTACCTTTATTCATTGAATAAAGTGCTAAGACTTAAAGTCTTATTAATTAATGTGTAGCTCATCAACTAGTTTTTGTTTTTCTGGTCTGAAACATAGAAATATCAAGAAAATGGTGAAGGAGAATATTTCAAAACCTCATTCTTCGTGATTTTTTGCCATCTTGTTAAACTTGCTCACGGTCACGAGGGAGTGAAAGCAGAGGCTCTTTATACATGGCCACTTCAAATGCCTTTGGATTCATTTTGAGATGCTCTAAAAGTTGTCCCTTGTTATTATACTTCACCAATCCATGACGACCACCAGTTCCAATAATATCACCACTTTTTGTAGAGTATATAGGGGAAAACCAAGGTATGTCATTGTCAATAGGAATTACAAGAGTCTTAGTCCAAGATGATTTCAGTTTGTATTCTTTCATCACCCATATTTCAAGTGCCGGATTATGAAAATTCATATTCCATAGACTGAGAAATTCTCCAAATACCCACAAACCATAATACTTAGGATCATGGTTGAAATCATCTGGAAGAGGTATCTCTAACAGTTTCCTTTCCATTAAATCAAAGACAACAATAACTTCCACCCGTATATCATGATAATGTGAAGCCAACCAATGAATAGCCCCATTAAAGAATAATCCTTCTTTGGGGACCTTCAAATAAGTGAAGTGGGGATCTTTAATTTCATTCCATGTATTATCTCTCAATGAAAAAAACTCTAAATATGATGAAGTTTTCACTAAGGTTGGAATTCGACACAAGGACAATAAAACCACCAAGTAATCATCTCTTGATCGGTCATAACCAAAACCATATAGATCACTTGGACGGTATCCATGTAATTCTGCAGATAAAGGAGACAAAGGTATTTCTTTGTGAAATCTAGTAGATAGATTCCATACAAAGAGGCTTGATTTTTTATGTTTACGGAATACATAGTCGTTTGTGAAATCTCGCAAAATTATAAACCCTCTGCATGAAACTTTAATTTCATAAAAAAATTATCCTCGCGAAGAAGACATGTATGGTCCAGTGAAACAATATCATGGTTGATGGATGTTTCAAAATCTATAGAGCGAATTTCAGCAAGAGGTCGAGGTTTTGATATGGACACAATTCTTGCGGCGGAAACATCAACATGCGAGGGATCAGAGATAAGAGAAAACCATGACTTACAAACGCATTTGAAACATAAAAGAGACTTCACCGGCAACCTCAGCAGGATTTGAATGATTAATTTAGAAGGAAGATATAACGTCTCTTTCATCTTCGCCATGCGAGTGTATTTCTTCTCTGCCATGTTCTTGACTCTGTTGCGCGTAACCCTACGGGATTCCAGGTGATGAAATATATAGGTGAATATATTAGTACTGTTTTTACTAATGAAGACTGAGGCCCAAGGTATATATATATATATATTTTTTTTTTATACTTTTTTTGGTCAAGAAGTGATTTTTTTAAGTCTGTGATACCAAGAAACAACTATCTTTTAAGCGACCCATCGCCTAAAAGTCCTAAATTTTTTCGCTTCATCCATCAAAGAGGGATGGTTTAAGGTTACTTTTTTTACCTTAAATCCTATTGTGTTTTATTTTCTACTAGTTACAAACCCGTGCTTCGCACGGGTTCAATAACGTATTCGATAAAAAAATCTTCAAAAGAAGAGATGTTAAAACGACGGAACATTGTAATTCATCATAAAATATGTATGGGCTGATTAAGAGAGCATATAATCAGTTTATGAGATTAGGAATTGATATAATATTTAGGATGAAAACAATTGGAACCAATAAAGGAACCAATGATGTGTCAATTTACATATTATCCAAAATTATAAAAAAGAGTGTTGTTGTTATAGAGTTACCAAATAATGATTGATACCCATATTTACATCAAATGAAATCAAGCAAAGAAGTAGCATCGGTGAGTGAAGATAATCTAGTCTAGGATTAGAGTTAAGGTGATATGTTGAAGATAATTGTAATGTTGTTTTCCTAATCTCTTGAACAACATGGGTATCATGTTAATTAGGAAAACAACAATACAATTAACATGATACTAATTGGAACCAATGAAGGAACCAACAATGTGCAGATTAACGTAATAGTTAGGTTTATAAAAGAGATTGCAAGTTTCATAGACTAACTAAAAAGAGATTTTTGCCAATATTTACACCAGAAAAAATGAAAAGAACAAATGACATCCCAAAGTCAAGATAGTTTACGACTATAGTCCAAAACGACACGTCAAAATAGTAGAAGTTCAAATAGTTCAACAACAAAGATCTACTTTGGAACAACTCGAATTTGCAAGTTCTTCTGTGACTTTTCGAGATCAAAGATGAGCTTACTACCTTCTTCCATCACTCATTATCTGCAAAAATTGAACCACTGCCCACCCAAGTAATTTTCATAACTTGCTCTATCGGCGGTAATGAGGCGACAATTATATTGTCTCTATGTCTGGTCATCAATGAGAGTGATTGTTTTGCGCTTTCCTTTCATAATTGTTCTTGACACCTCGTTTGGGAAATGCTAAACAGGAAAATAACTGCAATATTAGTCTAATGCATATTTACATGGATAAGATGTATGCGAATATAGTTACATATAATTTATAAAATAAAGGTAGCATAACTGATTTTAAGCTAAAGAAAATTTAGCATGACTTCTAATTTATCTTCCTATAAAGTTTAGATAAATGCATGCATGTACATTATATGTACCCCGTTGACCAATTAACATTGTTGAAACAAATGGAAATTAAGCATCACTTCCGCATGTGCGTATATAGCTAGCACCATTTGGAATTTATGTCTTCGAACATTTGGTGCAACTCTCATAATACAATCCAAACTGTTTACGATTGAATTTAGTTGTTTTCCATAGTGATGCAGTATGTTTCCTAACACAAATTATGCACATGAAATAAAGAATAATGCAATATGTATTTTTAATTTGTGCGTAAAAAAACTCAAAGCATGTTTGTGCATAAAAAAGCAGACATTGACTAAGTTTATAAATTCAGCAATTGGCCTAACCTGAGACAGTTTGGAAAAATCGTTGTACAAAGTACGTTGAGAAGAAGTTGAACTCTGACTTAAGTTCTAACTGAAGCTTTGACTCTGAGCTTGAGAAGTGTTAAGGTCACGATAACAATTCAAGAAACATGGTCAAAAAACAATCAAATCGGATTGTGAAATAATAAGTTACTCTAACACAGTATTGTGAAATCATAATGCAAACTTACTAAGTCTTAAACTTCTCAACAACCGGATGATGTAGGTTGATGAGCAGCCTCACACCTGACCAATTGTTACATATATTCGGGTTGCCATTAACTACAAAATGGAAGCAAAGAACTCAAGGTAAATAGATGGTAAATGATAAAGCTACGGAGCATTTTTCCCATAGTGTTACATCAACTATATTCCCACTACATAAGGAAAGACATCTTTCGGGTCATTATCAAACTTATACAAAATCCTATCATCTGATGCTGACAAAATAGAAAATAATATCTTTTCTATTTAGCAATGTTTAGTTTTTTTGAATAAGAAAAAGATATGCATAATTTGTTACGATATAAAGGTGCAATATAAATATATATATATATATATATATATATATATATATATATATATCTATATATATATATATATATATATATATATATATATATATATATATATATATATATATATATATATCTATATATATATATATATATATATATATATATATCTATATATATCTATATATATATATATATATATATCTATATATATATATATATATATATATATATATATATATATATATATATATATATATAAGATAAGTATAAATTTTTTAGGCATCTATACCTTTTTTTGAAGAAAAGACATCTACAATTTTACTTTTAATTAAAATCAAAATTTTATAAAAATTATAAGTATTAGCGTAACAAAAAAAACAGACACACGTAAAGTATTACTCTAAACGCTAATATGTGTGTCTGTATATTTGCGAGGTTGAAGAAAGAAAATAAAAATATTTTGTATCATTAAATGATAGCGTGAATAAAAATATTTGTGAGGTTGTTATGATTAAACGATATTTAAATTAAATATATAAGTGATAAAAAGATAATAAATTTTCTTTAAAAAAAAGGTAATAAAATTAAATGGAGCCTCCTTAAAAAAATTAAATGGAATGGCTAAAAAAAATTAAATGGAAGAAAAAAAAACATATTGAAATATAATATTAGAAAATAAAAGAAAAGGTTCCCAACGTGAATTGAAGAGAGATGCTTGTGAAATAAATTGTCGAGAAGTAGTTTTTTGAAGTACCATTCAACAACTTTTGGCCAAAGCTCATTCCATTCAATTTTATGCATTAAAAAAAAGTACCTTTTTTAGTAAATACTTAATTGATATTCTACTTGGCCTAACTTCTCCTAAAAAATGTAGAGAAGTTGAAAAAAAAACCGGGTCAAACGGTATCTTAATCTCCCACAACGGTAGTGTAGAAGCAACTGAATTTGGGAGAAAAAATTAGAAAATAGTTAAAAATAAAAAAATTGGAAAATAGTCAAAAGTTTTTAAAAATATGAAAATTGGAAAATAGTTAAAAAAAATCGGTGAGGTAGCACTCAACCAAGCAATACCAAAAAAAATTATATGCATCAGCGTAACAAAAAACAAACAGACGGACATAACATATTACTTTAAACGTTAATGTGTGTGTGTATATATTCGCGAGGCTGAAGAAAGGAAATAAAAATATTTGTGAGGTTGTGATGATTAAACAATATTGAAATTAAATATATAAGTGATACAAAGATAATAAAATTCTTTTGAAAAAAAGATAATAAAAATTCTACCAAAAAAAAAAAAGAAGTTGGAAAAAGTCGGGTCAAACGATACCTTAATCTCCCACAACGGCAATGTAGAAGCAACTGAATTTGGGTGAAAAAATTGAAAAATAGTTAAAAAAAATAAAAATTGGAAAATAGTTTTTTTGAAGGAAAAAATTGGAAAATAGTTAAAAGTTATTAAAAATATAAAAATTATAAAATAATTAAAAAAAATGGTGAGGGGCAAAATGGGAAATGCACCCTAAAAATGATGGCACTAACCACACCCCATCAATAGGAAATTACTAAAATGCCCCTCTTAGGGGCAAAATGGTAAAATCATAGGGACTTGTCTTTATAATAATATAGTAAGTAGATTTAGTGTTTTTTTTCTTCGTGTTTTCGTCGTCTTGATACGATGTTGTTTTATTTGTCATCATTGTGTGACGTTGTTTGTCTTTCCAGGTCTTGTTCAGGTGTTTGTTCAGTTCAGATTGCCAGATCAATTTCAGTTAAATGCAAACTTTGACGTTGGCAACACATTGTGAATTCGGAGACATGGATATTCCCGAGAGTTGAATATAGTCATATTTGTCGGTTTTTGTACTTTTTCATTTTATGTTTTTAACATGCATGTTGTGAGTTTCTTCGCAGATTCATTATTTTTTATTTTTGAAAGTTTAATCTATCAATTTAAATGAATAAACGAATATCGTTTATTATTAATACAATTTTTTTATTCAAATAAAACAAAAGTACAAGTTTAGAATTTAAATTAATATCTGAGTTTTTTTATTGGGTTTCATGAAAAATAAAGATGCTCTTTAGTTTTTTCTATAAGGCCTATTTAATTAAATAGGCCAGGCAAAGGCTTACAAAAATGTCTATTAGGCATATCCGGCCGGTGTATTAAACCTTTTGTATTTATATTATATCTTCCATTATTGATATTGTTGAAGTTTTTTTTTTATAAACTCAAGCCTTCATATGATTGGTTATTTAGTAGCAGATATATAGGTGTGATTAAACCTTCGTAAGATTTCATTGTTTACTAGTAAACATATTCATGTGTTTTAGGTCTTCATAAGTTTTGACCTATTTTGGACTCGGATTTGGTGTTAGAACGCTTTGCAGACGGGAGCTATAAGAGGGGGATGTTATTTGTTTCTTTGGTGAGGAGGTAGGTGTTTTTGTGGTGGTTGTTGTCGGTGATTTTTTTTGGAGACCGCCTCTGTTACTCGGGTCCATATTCATCGATGCTAGCTCTTGTTTGAGTTTTGGGTTGTTCAGGTGTTTAGAGTGCTTTGAGGGTGTGGTGTCTTACATATTGTGTGCTGGATTTTGGCAGGTCGGTTATTTTTGCTTCGAGACCGGGAGTTGGTGTCTAGCTACAATCTTGTTTGGCTGGCTATGGTGTTACCTTGGTGGACTGGGGGTGAGGGGTGCCCTTCTGATTTGGTCCTGAAGTCTGGTGGGCCGATCGATTTTGGTTCGAGATATGGAGTCAATTCTTTGGTTGATATTTGGTTTTGGGCTTTTTTGGTGTTCTCTCGGTGGACCAGAGGTTGAGAGGTGGTGGAAGCTGAATGATCTTTAGAACAGTGGCTCAAATTTGGTGATGAGGACAGAGTGTTTCATTTAGAGGGGTGTTATGTTGGGATGAGTAGTGGCGATGAGTGGTTATGGATATCGTTTAGTGGTCATTTCGTGTAGGAGTCTGTTTTAGGTGGTGATGTTTATTTTGGAGGGTGTTGTCCTCATAGGTGTGGAAGGTAGGGTTTGGCTATGTGTTGAGTGTAGGGGCATCTTTTATGGTGTTTATTTTTGGATGTTCCGCCTATATACGGCACCTTTAGTTTGTATTCTCTGAATTACCGGTCTCTGTTTGTCTTGAGCAGGAATCGGGATTTCAAATAAAATTTGCTGTTAAAAAAAGTATTAATCACACCGCGTTCAAATAAAATCCTACTTATTTTAATTGCTTAACCAATATCTATGAAACACTATTTAGCATTCTCCAACTTTCAATACTGAAGTATGCCAATTCTTTTATTCCAACAAAGATGTCTCTTTGGTTATTGTAGGCACTAGGCAGATATTTCTTGCAAAAGTATACAAAATAGTGGTGTGTGTGAGTACAACATAGGAGAAGATTGGTGTTTCCATCTTATTACCTTATTCCTTATGTTCCACATACTAGCAAAATGAACCACTAAAAAGCCAAAAGAAACTTAAAAAACTTGATGTCGGAAAGAACAATGTAGGACAAGCAAATAACTAAAAATCAATGGACAAACGAAACATACAGTTTGAACTTTGAAACAAGTAGCCAATGTTCATAAAAAAGAGCAAAGAATGCTGGAAATATCTTGTTTTGACTTGCCATCTTCTTTGGCCAATTAACTTCCAGCTAAACCTTCAAAAATAAATACTTCATCCGGTCTCAAATGTAAGAAACAAAAAAATAAAATAATGCATACTGTCGCGTCATTTTTCGGAGATCAAGGCTATTTGATTAGCTTATTGACTCACTTTTATTTCACGACTTTGAAAAAATTTGTTTAAATTGGGGGTCCAGGGGTTGGTTACATAAAGGGAAGGTGTTAGCACCCTTTATGTCCGTAGTACTCTACGGGAACCTTTTAGTTTTATTTAAATAATGTGCTATAACTTGCTTATTTTGAAAAAAGAATTTTAAGTGATTAAAAAAAAAGAGGACCTAATTATCTACATTTTATTGATTTGGAAGGACGAGTGTCCTCTGCCTACGTACCCGTGAGGGATCAAAACCTCGTAGTTCGGGGTTAAAAAAAAAATTGATGTTTGATTGGTTGAGTGTTTTTTAATATTTTTGAAAAAAAGGTTTTACAATGAAAAGCCAAATGGCAAATAAATTTGTTTGTGTTTTTTTAATTTGAAAAGAGACTCAAAGTAGAATTAAATTGATTAATGTTTGATTAAGAAAATAAAATAAAAAAGACGGCACTTGATTTAAGATCAAGGTTTATTTAAAAAAATATTTTTTGTGATTTTGTTATATGCATTTTTTTTGTTGTTTTCAAATAATTGGAATGAAGTTAATCTAACGGAGCATAAAAAATGAAAGCGTAGGTGCCTTATGGCGGCGTTGGACCACCACAAGGACCGCTAACCTAATCTAGAAAGAAAAATAGAGGCATACACACACGCACACACACATGCACCTAAGCTATTACAAAAACCTATTAATACATTCTATGGTCTGCGATGAAAATAAAATAAATTACATTAAGGACTAATTTATACATTCTAAAATATGCGAAACTACAAACTAAATTAAAAATATGAAATGATAGAGACTAAACTAAAAATGCATGGATTATTTACATTCAATCCTAATGTACAAACTAAAGACTATGCAATAAAATAAATGATGGTAATTACAAATGCTAAAAATGCAACATGAAATAATTGAGATGCTGTGAAACAATATACAATGGTAATTAAATGCATAGGAAATGAATAATCTAGAGATAAAAATAAAGATGCATGCAGGGGGGTGCAGAGAGTAGGCATGGGGGTGCAGGGAACAAAAATGCATACTGGGCCTTAAAAGAAGCAGGGGCGCGCATGGGCCTGGAAGGTTTGTCGGGTCAAGTTTGTATAGTACCGGGTCGGTTTCAGGAACCGACCGGTTGGGGGAGCATATATGGGTTGTTAACCCATTTTTCATTCATTTTACAGAGAGTTTCTCTCTCTACCCTCTATCTTCTCCCTCATTCTCTCTTTCGAAACCCTGTTCATCTATCTTCTTCTTCTAACAGATCACTCTCTTCCCTCTCTTAAAGCTGCGTGTTCTCTTTCTCACCTCATGTGTTCTTTTTAAAACCAAAATCCCCAAATACAAACTATCCTTACCCTCGTTATTTCTTTTTAAATCCAAAATCCCCAAGTACAAATCCTTAAGTTCTATGTCTAAAAAGAAACAGAAACTAAACAAATAGAAACGCTACCTTTGATTTTCGGTTCGGACTTGATGTTGCGGTTTGAGGGATGAGCGATTCAACTCCGTTTTGTTTGAGATGGCCGGTTCTGGTGTGTTGTCCCCGCTTGCGTGCCTGTCTGTTCCGTTTGTGAGAACCGGTTTATGAATCGGCCTTGTGTGTGTGCGGTTCGTGACGGCCTGAAAACGGTCTGGATTGAACGTTGTTGATGTTTGCAGCGACTTTGAAGTTGTCCCTTAGCTTCTGTTCGTGTGTCTGAATCCGAGATTGAATGGGGTTTGTTTTCGTCTGGGTTTGGTGACGGTTCGTGATGCGTCGGTTTGGCAGATTGCTACTAGGTTGTTGATGCTTGCGATTGGATTTGTGTTGGGAACGGTCGACTGCGTGCGTTGTGGTTTGTGTGGACTCGTCGGGTTTGAAGGTTATGTGTGTTGGGGTTTGTGGTTACTGATGTCGTGTTGTGTTGAAATTGTGCTTTGGGTTATGATGTCGATTTATCTATGCTGGTTTACGAAAATGGGTTTTATAGGTTGTGGTGTCTGTGACGGTTGTTTGACAGATGCTGTTCCTGTGAGTTTCGAATCGGATTCGAGGGTGTTGGGTTTTGCAATCGTGACTGTTGTGTTGTTCTTGTGAGACGCAGGTTATGATGAGATGTGCGTGTGTGAAAGCTGATGAATTTGTGCGTGATTTGTTTACAGGTTGGGATTGAAATTTCGGCCCCTAACTTGTGTGTTTGCAGGTTCCTTTTATAGTGTGGGATTTTAGGTTAGTGTTTGTTGAAAGATGCAGAGAAAAATGGCTTGGATTGGGATGAGGAAGGAACAAAACGCGGATGAGGATTGAGGCGTGTAACCGTTGTTCCTGACTTGTTGCAAAGGGAGCTTGAAACGGATTGGAATGGCTCGTATGAGGAGCATGACGTGTTTTGAACTTGGACCTTTTGGACTTTTATTGGACAAACATGAATAATAAAAATGGAATAAAAAAGATAAAGACTAACAATAATGATATGATTAAAAGAAAAATAGATAATAAAAATAAAGATTTTTTTAAGAAGCCAAAATTAAAGATTTTTTTAAGAAGCCAAAATTAAAGTCAGTTTAAAAACAAAAATTAAAATAGAAGATGGAAATTAAAATTTAAATTAAAAAAATAAAATAATGAGAGAAAAGGGTCCAACTCAAAACCAAACATGAGGTATTTTAAAATACCTCTCTGCCAAATTTTTCGCTGAAAAAGTCAAAGAGTTAATCAGGTCAAAGGACACGTGTCGGTGTATGAATGTAGGATTCTTAGGTCAAAAATTGGGGTATGACAGATGCCCCTATTTAAGTTTCTTCGTCCGGAGATTTGAAGATGGAATCTTTAATTCGATCGGAGCGAAGAGACTTAAATACAAAGTACACCAATTTTGGACCTAAGATGCTATGAATGCTCGTGAAATGCTCGTATGAATGCAGGAAGACAAAGTTGACTTGACTGAGACGAGAAACAACGACGGGATACCCAAATTTGTTGAAGAATGGGATCCGACTCCGCTAGGGGAATGTAGTTTCACTGGGGAAAAGATTGTCTACTACCGTATCGGTTTGGAACGATTGCTTAATGAAGACAGAACTTTTTAGCGATATCACTTGAACAGCTAAACTGGGGATGACACTGAAGAAAATAAAATGTAATTCCAAACTGAAACATGATGAAAGGTAGACTAAAGCTGTCCGTTGTTTAGGACTTGCCACTTGAAACAAGATAAAGATAGACTCAAGCTGTCCATTGATTAGGACTTGCCACTTGACACAAGATAAAGGTAGAATCAAGCTGTCCGTTGTTTAGGACTGGCCACTTGACACAAGATAAAGGTAGACTCAAGCTGTCCATTGTTTAGGACTGGCCACTTGTAACAAGATAAAAGGTTTGCGAGAATCCACTCGGCTTTTGATAAAAGTTTGCCAGAATCCACTGGGCTTTTGCGAGAATCCACTCGGCTTTTGATAAAAGTTTGCCAGAATCCACTGGGCTTTTGCGAGAATCCACTCGGCTTTTGATAAAAGTTTGCCAGAATACACTGGGCTTTTGCGAGAATCCACTCGGCTTTTGATAAAAGTTTGCCAGAATCCACCGGGCTTTTGCGAGAATCCACTCGGCTTTTGCGAGAATCCACTCGGCTTTTGCGAGAATCCAGTCGGCTTTTGATAAAAGTTTGCCAGAATCCACTGGGCTTTTGCGAGAATCCACTCGGCTTTTGATAAAAGTTTGCCAGAATCCACTGGGCTTTTGCGAGAATCCACTCGGCTTTTGCGAGAATCCACTCGGCTTTTGATAAAAGTTTGCCAGAATACACTGGGCTTTTGCGAGAATCCACTCGGCTTTTGATAAAAGTTTGCCAGAATCCACCGGGCTTTTGCGAGAATCCACTCGGCTTTTGCGAGAATCCACTCGGCTTTTGCGAGAATCCACTCGGCTTTTGATAAAAGTTTGCCAGAATCCACTGGGCTTTTGCGAGAATCCACTCGGCTTTTGATAAAAGTTTGCCAGAATCCACTGGGCTTTTGCGAGAATCCACTCGGCTTTTGCGAGAATCCACTCGGCTTGATAAACATATGCGAGAATCCACTCGGCTTTTGAAAAAAGTTGGCCAGAATCCACTGGGCTTCATAAGAGTTTTGCGAGAATCCACTCGGCTTTTGCGAGAATCCACTCGGCTTTTGATAAAAGTTTGCCAGAATCCACTGGGCTTTGTAAGAGTTCGCCGGAATCCACCGGGCTTATAATGAGTGACATCTCTGGACCAGACACACTGGGGATGACACTTCTGATGGTAAGAAGGTAAATGTCAGATGTTCATGTGTAGAAACTTGCTGCTTGACGCAATGATAAGTAAAGACCGAACTGAAGAGACACGATCGACACAAGATTTTGGTGACTAATGCAATCATGTATGAATTGATGTTGTGTATATGATATGTATGAATGTATGAATAAGCGAAAGTATTTATGTATGATTGTATGAATGTATGATTGTATGAATGTATGGATGTAACTTGTATGACTGTATAAACTGTATATGATAGGTGACTCGATGAAACGAGACAAGACAGATAAGATGGGAAGCGGACCGACATCGCAGTACAAACACTCGGCAAACTTCCTTGGAGATGATGTTATTGTGAACAAATCAAGTCGTTGACGGTGTAAAACCCGGCACAAGGTTGCAATTGATGAATAGCAACCGATGAATCTTGGGGAGAAAGCCCATTGTTTAACCAACAGCCTGTAAGAAGTCGCATTTGTAAATTGACGTAGAGTGTTCTTCCACTGGTATGCTTCAACAGTCATTTTTCATTTTTTTTTGTTTTTTTGAAAAATCCCTAACTTTTGCCTGGACCGCTCTTTCGAGTTTTCAGTCCATCGGGAATATATTCCTTTTTTGTGCCCCTAATTTTTGCCTGGACCGCCCTTTCGGGTTTTCAGTCCACCGGGACGCTCTCTATTGCCTAAGCCGCCTTTTCAGGTTTTCAACTTAGCGAGCTTTTATTTTTGTACTTTTTTTTTGTTTTTTTTTTGACTGTGAAAGCATTTTGCTCGAAGCAGATGTCCTCTTCATTGTGCTTAGCCATGTTTCTCTTCCGGAGTGTAACCGTTCTCCAGGCAGATGTTGATGTTCGCTTCAACTACTCACGAGTTCAAAGAGAGTGTGTTTGTTGTTCACACTTTTCAAAAGATGTAAAAAAAAAAAAAAAGTTTCGTATTTTGAAAATTTTTTGCTTCAAGTATTGTCATCAAAAATAGAAGAAATTTTGCAAATAGAATAAATGAGAGTTCCAAATGAATGGGCACAGGCTCGAATTTGATGAATTGAGTGGTGGCCTACCAATGGCATGGCTCCACGGATCTTTTGAAAAATTTGGAAAATGGTAAATATATGGAAAGATACATTGAACACAATAACCGTTATTCTCCCTAACAACTTTGAATGCCCCTGTTTTGAGTCTTTGATCCGCAGATGCTTCGAATCGGAGGTTCTTTGATAGCAGGTATTCCCCATGCTTCAAATTGGAGGTTCTTTGGATATGCCCCAAGTTTCGAATTGGAGGTTCTTTGACAACGGGTATGCCCCAAGTGGATTATGCCTGACCAGATGCAGTTACTTTGTCTTTTGATCCTTAACTTTTGCATAGATCGCCCTTTTGGGTTTCAATCTATCAGGATAATCATTTTTGTTCATGTCTCTAATTTTTGCCTGGACCGCCCTTTCGGGTTTTCAATCCACCGAGACACTCATTTTTGCCTAAGTCGCTTTTTTAAGATTTGCGACTTACCGAGCTGCTATTTTTTGACAGAGTATTTCTTGACTGCACCAGCATTCTTAGAACGTGTGAGTTTGTCACCATCCATGATTGTAAGAGCCATTGCACACAAATCTTCGTAATTAGGCATCCACTTGCCCCTGGAGTCTGATTGAAAAGTAGTACAAAGTTCCCTTCTTGAAATTCATGGGGCCGAACCTTTTTGTTAGAAGCTTGTTTCAAACCTCTTTTGATATGTTTGCACAACGTCGTCATGTGTTTAAATTCGATCAAGCTTGGACTTTAGCAGAACTCCTATTGACGGGACTTCGACCTTCACGGAAAGCACGACCTCCATGTTGCATATTGGGGAAGGAGGGGGGGCTGCCCCTGTTGAAATGTGTACTGAAGTACGATATTTGAGCGAAGCGAATGGTAGCACGCCGAGCCAGTCTTTGTAATTGAATGTCATCTTCTGGACAATCTCCTTGATATTTTGTTTGCAGCTTCAATGGCTAAGATGCCCCAATATGTGAGAGATCTCGTCGGGAATCTCTTCATTTTCCTTCTTCAGCTTCGGACACAGGGAACTCAAAGTTGGAGGAGAGTACATGGTTAACGTGTTCAACGGGTTTATTAATGCATGATTTGATTATTGATTTTGACAAGTGTAAGTTATGATTATGCAGATATTTGAGAATGATTAAATTTTTTGGTTTTTTGTATTACCATTTTTCCAGAACAAAGCACAAAATAAAAAACAAAGTCGGGATCAAAACGACCTTTTTATTAATGATGAAAATGCTTAAAGCAAAATGCCCTACACCAGTTCACTTTCGTCTCGGGCAGAACGAAAGGGTTTTTTTGAAAAGCAGCACACAACAAACCAACGCATTATTTGAACAGATAAGTAGTAGAAGGAACATCAAAAACGACCCAAATGTGGCTTGCAAGTCCGAATTCAATCTTCGAAGAGCAATATATTGGCTTCAATCAGCTTCTGGACTTCAATCTTCAAAGAGAGACAGTGCTCAATGTCATGGCCGGGTGCTCCTTGATGAAAGGCACATGAGAGGTCGGGTTGATACCCACCGGCAACTCGTTGGGCACTCGAGGAGGTTTTCTAGTTTTGACAAGGTTCTTCATGAGCAAGATAGTAAGCAGCTCCGCATACGTCATTGGGATTGGGTCAAACTGCATCTTTGGAGCCTGTTGTCCAGGCTGTTGTTGATGTTGGCGTTCGTGCCCCTGCTGGAACTGCAGCTTTTTTGACTCGCCCTGGAGCGTCGTGATCTCTCGTCCACACTTCTCCCTCTTAGTTTGCACGAGTGTCGTAGGTGCGAGTTGGCCTTGGGCGAGGACAGTCGGACCACTTTTGAAACAGATTGACCTCTATGGAAAAGAAATTTTGTGAGACTCAGAATTGAGACTATGAAATGCAAAATGATGCATGATGCTTATGCAAAAAATAGACATTTTTTTTTTTATCGAAGGACTTATAAAAGCAAATTTGTAAACATCATAATTGAAAATTTCATTGACTAATTAAAGTACTACAAGATAATTCCCTTTTAACAAAACTGAGCCAAGGGATGGACTCCAAAGTACATCACAAAAAGCTAGAAAATAACATAAAGTGGTGAAACAGGTGGGAAACTCTTGAGCTCTTGTAGTAGACTACTCCTCGAAATCTGGGTCTGCCCCCGCGAAGAAATCCATGCACTCCTTCTTGCTGATAAATTGTGCAAGCGTCGCACTTTGGGCTTGGATCTGAGCATTTTTCTCGATCAATTGTCGCTCTTTGTTAAGGAGCTCATGCTTGAGTTGCAGTATTTCCACATCTTTATCCCCTACTTCAGACATAGCTTCCTCGTACTTCCTTTTCCAAGTGGTACACACACGGTTTAAGTCAGCCATTTTCTCTTGGTACTTTTCTTGGGTACTAAGGGGTAGGGGTAAAGGTATTGTTGGAGTGGTTGAGGACAAGTACCTCGGTATAGAGTAAGGCATCATATACTCAGCAGCTCTATCGATTACCCATTGGGTATAGGTTTCATAAGTGAGGTCTGACTTGTCCCCTAATTGATTGCTGTTTTTCCTGCGGATGGTACGCCAAGCTTTCACGAACTCTCATACCTTTGCTATCGGTGAGGTTAAGATAGAATGTGCCCTCTAGTGCAATGTTGCAAGGCTTTTCTTTCATAGGATACCCGAACTGTCGTCTAGCTAGGATAGGGTTGTAGCTGATTCCCCCATGAATACCGAGGAGAGGCACATTACCGAAGTCCCCACATGAGTCAATGATGGTTCCGGTGTCGTAAGCTGGGTTGTACCAAACTACATCGGCTGGAGCAAGGGACATGATTTTCTCTGAGTATATAGCTTTGTCTTTGGAGAGGTAGAATTGAGGTAGGTGTGAGATGTACCACCTATAGAGTAAAGGTGCACAGCAAAGAATGGTTCCGCCCTCCTTATCGGTTCTATGGTGGATGGAGTGGTAAGTATCAGCAAGGAGAGTAGGGACAGGGTTTTTGGTGAGGAAAATTTGGATGGCATTAGCATCGACAAAACCATTAACGTTGGGGAAAAGCACAAGGCCATATATGAGCAAGGCCAGGATGGACTCGAAAGCAACGGTATTCTTTGATGCAGCAAAAATGTTGGCTTTACTGATTAGGAATTTGGAAGTTAGCCCCTGGATTTTCTCTTTCCCTTTGGTAGTGAGGTTATCAGTTATGTCGGATATCTTGAGGTGAAGGGCTTTTGCAATATCTGATGCCTTAGGGGGCCCCTCGAGACCACTGAAAGGTATTTTGTCAAGTACTGGTAAGCCGACCAAGTAGGAATACTCTTCAAGGGTGGGGACAAGCTGGTAGTCTGGGAAGGTGAAGCAGTGGAGGAGAGGATCATAGAATTGGACCAAAGTCTTGAGGATCCCTTCGTCGAACTTTGTGTTGAGAATCTTGAGCAACTTCCCATGGTGAGACTGAAAACCTGCTGGATTGGTGATGACACCTCCTAAACTCCTCAAGCTTTCCAGATCTTGGCTTTGGAAGCTATACTTCTTAATACTCCTAGTAGTCATATCTACAATGTTTACAAAAAAACTTGTTTAGGTCCTTCGTTATATATATTTTTTTTAATGAGAAAAATAATTTGTTTTATGAATGAATGCATGTATGCATGATTATGCTAACACAAATGGTGAAATTATGGTGAGGTTAAGTCACATGTTGGAGTCAAGGGTAACAACGCCATTAGGTAAGGACTATGGTTTCATTTGTAATTGTAACAAAGGTTCTACCAAGTTCCCAAATTGCAACTACCCTTATGAATATATCGGTATATAGGAATGCTCCTAGTCCAATATCATCCACAAGGAAGTCTAGTTCGAGTGTAGTATCGCGTGACAACTAAAGTCAAGAATGCTCTTGGTTTAGCCACCGCACTACGTCCTAAAAAGGCCAAGATGGGTTAAGGGTTACTAAGGTCCACGGCTTCGACAGACACTCACATTGAAAGTAATAACGTCGACATGAATGCTCATGACAACAAGAGTACTGCCTTCCGCGAGGCCTCCACCGAGTAGGGTTATCACATGTACACATGGTCCAAGAATGCTCTTGGTATGGCACTACGATTATACCCCGTCCTATCTTATATTTCTCTCAAGTCCGGGTTAGGACTTATCTCACCACTCACGTTAAAAGAATGAAGAAAGAAGAGGAATGGAGAACATATATACAAGTATTTCCATCTTTTATTGTTTTGATTTTTTTTAAGCAAGTTATAGCACAAAAATTAAATAAGACCAAGTTAGGCTCAACCCTCTTAGGGGGGTCCCCAGTGAAGTCGCCATTTCTGTCGCGTCATTTTTCGGAGATCAAGGCTATTTGATTAGCTTATTGACTCACTTTTATTTCACGACTTTGAAAAAATTTGTTTAAATTGGGGGTCCGGGGGTTGGTTACATAAAGGGAAGGTGTTAGCACCCTTTATGTCCGTAGTACTCTACGGGAACCTTTTAGTTTTATTTAAATAATGTGCTATAACTTGCTTATTTTGAAAAAAGAATTTTAAGTGATTAAAAAAAAAGGACCTAATTATCTACATTTTATTGATTTGGAAGGACGAGTGTCCTCTGCCTACGTACCCGTGAGGGATCAAAACCTCGTAGTTCGGGGTTAAAAAAAAAATTGATGTTTGATTGGTTGAGTGTTTTTTAATATTTTTGAAAAAAAGGTTTTACAATGAAAAGCCAAATGGCAAATAAATTTGTTTGTGTTTTTTTAATTTGAAAAGAGACTCAAAGTAGAATTAAATTGATTAATGTTTGATTAAGAAAATAAAATAAAAAAGACGGCACTTGATTTAAGATCAAGGTTTATTTAAAAAAATATTTTTTGTGATTTTGTTATATGCATTTTTTTTGTTGTTTTCAAATAATTGGAATGAAGTTAATCTAACGGAGCATAAAAAATGAAAGCGTAGGTGCCTTATGGCGGCGTTGGACCACCACAAGGACCGCTAACTTAATCTAGAAAGAAAAATAGAGGCATACACACACGCACACACACATGCACCTAAGCTATTACAAAAACCTATTAATACATTCTATGGTCTGCGATGAAAATAAAATAAATTACATTAAGGACTAATTTATACATTCTAAAATATGCGAAACTACAAACTAAATTAAAAATATGAAATGATAGAGACTAAACTAAAAATGCATGGATTATTTACATTCAATCCTAATTTACAAACTAAAGACTATGCAATAAAATAAATGATGGTAATTACAAATGCTAAAAATGCAACATGAAATAATTGAGATGCTGTGAAACAATATACAATGGTAATTAAATGCATAGGAAATGAATAATCTAGAGATAAAAATAAAGATGCATGCAGGGGGGTGCAGAGAGTAGGCATGGGGGTGCAGGGAACAAAAATGCATACTGGGCCTTAAAAGAAGCAGGGGCGCGCATGGGCCTGGAAGGTTTGTCGGGTCAAGTTTGTATAGTACCGGGTCGGTTTCAGGAACCGACCGGTTGGGGGAGCATATATGGGTTGTTAACCCATTTTTCATTCATTTTACAGAGAGTTTCTCTCTCTACCCTCTATCTTCTCCCTCATTCTCTCTTTCGAAACCCTGTTCATCTATCTTCTTCTTCTAACAGATCACTCTCTTCCCTCTCTTAAAGCTGCGTGTTCTCTTTCTCACCTCATGTGTTCTTTTTAAAACCAAAATCCCCAAATACAAACTCTCCTTACCCTCGTTATTTCTTTTTAAATCCAAAATCCCCAAGTACAAATCCTTAAGTTCTATGTCTAAAAAGAAACAGAAACTAAACAAATAGAAACGCTACCTTTGATTTTCGGTTCGGACTTGATGTTGCGGTTTGAGGGATGAGCGATTCAACTCCGTTTTGTTTGAGATGGCCGGTTCTGGTGTGTTGTCCCCGCTTGCGTGCCTGTCTGTTCCGTTTGTGAGAACCGGTTTATGAATCGGCCTTGTGTGTGTGCGGTTCGTGACGGCCTGAAAACGGTCTGGATTGAACGTTGTTGATGTTTGCAGCGACTTTGAAGTTGTCCCTTAGCTTCTGTTCGTGTGTCTGAATCCGAGATTGAATGGGGTTTGTTTTCGTCTGGGTTTGGTGACGGTTCGTGATGCGTCGGTTCGGCAGATTGCTACTAGGTTGTTGATGCTTGCGATTGGATTTGTGTTGGGAACGGTCGACTGCGTGCGTTGTGGTTTGTGTGGACTCGTCGGGTTTGAAGGTTATGTGTGTTGGGGTTTGTGGTTACTGATGTCGTGTTGAAATTGTGCTTTGGGTTATGATGTCGATTTATCTATGCTGGTTTACGAAAATGGGTTTTATAGGTTGCGGTGTCTGTGACGGTTGTTTGACAGATGCTGTTCCTGTGAGTTTCGAATCAGATTCGAGGGTGTTGGGTTTTGCAATCGTGACTGTTGTGTTGTTCTTGTGAGACGCAGGTTATGATGAGATGTGCGTGTGTGAAAGCTGATGAATTTGTGCGTGATTTGTTTACAGGTTGGGATTGAAATTTCGGCCCCTAACTTGTGTGTTTGCAGGTTCCTTTTATAGTGTGGGATTTTAGGTTAGTGTTTGTTGAAAGATGCAGAGAAAAATGGCTTGGATTGGGATGAGGAAGGAACAAAACGCGGATGAGGATTGAGGCGTGTAACCGTTGTTCCTGACTTGTTGCAAAGGGAGCTTGAAACGGATTGGAATGGCTCGTATGAGGAGCATGACGTGTTTTGAACTTGGACCTTTTGGACTTTTATTGGACAAACATGAATAATAAAAATGGAATAAAAAAGATAAAGACTAACAATAATGATATGATTAAAAGAGAAATAGATAATAAAAATAAAGATTTTTTTAAGAAGCCAAAATTAAAGTCAGTTTAAAAACAAAAATTAAAATAGAAGATGGAAATTAAAATTTAAATTAAAAAAATAAAATAATGAGAGAAAAGGGTCCAACTCAAAACCAAACATGAGGTATTTTAAAATACCTCTCTGCCAAATTTTTCGCTGAAAAAGTCAAAGAGTTAATCAGGTCAAAGGACACGTGTCGGTGTATGAATGTAGGATTCTTAGGTCAAAAATTGGGGTATGATACATACATACTAAGAAAGTGGATTGACCACATTTAAGTCATTATAAAAAGTGATATTTTTTCAAATTTACCATTGTCTTGGAGTAGTAAAGACATCAATGATGAAGTGGTTTTAATGAGGGTAAACCTGAAATTGTGGCATTTAATAGGTTCATTTTACTATACTTTTTCTTATATTTGAGACCACCAATTTTATTTTTTTGTTTCTTACTTTTGAGACCGGAGAGAGTATGTCAATATATGATGTATATAAACATTGTTTTGCTGAAACTACACAACTTCAATCAAGAATATTTTTAGTAACAGTATTATTCTTCCATCAAATTTTGAGTCAATTTCAACATTTCTCAACCTTGACTCTAAATTTGTTATATGTCAATTTAACCATCAATCACCTTGCTGCTCTCTCCATGCTTCATCTTCCCTTGCTTTCACAAGCTTCCACCCTTTGCCTCTTCAACCCTCCTAATGCCTTCCACCCTCTTGAAGATTATCCTTGCATCCAACTACACTAAAATTTTTAGGTAGTTCCATAAGTCTACACCATAAACCTTTTCAACTCTTCGGAGTGATCATATCCGTCCTCCTGAAGATTCACTTGCCTCCAATTACCTTTTGTCTTTTCCGGTAATCCCACAAGTCATGCCATAAATTCTTCAAACCCCGAAATGCATTTCGTCCTCTTGTAGAATTCCCTTACTCACAACTAGAACATAACACCCAAAGTCTCCATAGTTTTACCATTCTCGGTGTCATCAACTCTACCTCAAGCCGAGCTTTCTCTACCTCAACTAGAAAATGCGTACATCCACTATGACTTTCACCATGCAACTCCACCTCAACGGTTGATCACGAATATTCTTACCTCCGCCTCTCCAAACTGTATTCTTTTCACCGCCTCTACAGGCTGGTGTTGAGTGTTTAACGTCTCTCCAGACGGATACCGATCTACAAGGCATCATTACCAAGGTTCGAAACATCACCTTTACCGTTCAACCTTTCTCACACTTTTGTTGTATTAACATCGCTTGCATCTTTACCTTCCATAACCCAAAATCATTATCTCGGTAAACTTCTCAATATCCCACTTCAAACCAATGGTACTTGATTATCAATTTGATCCTTGTGCCCCACAGTGGGCGCCAATTGTTGTGAATTCGTTAAAAAATCAAACCAATAGTATTTGATGTGCAGCTCTCTGTTCCACTATAATGATGAGTAATTTTACAAAGACATATAAAAAGGGTTATAAGAATCAGTCTTCAAACCCAATTCTACCCAAAGTTCCAAATATCTTCCTGTGACCAAGAGACTCAATCCTAATAGTGTATCCAAGGTGAATCAATGGTGATTCAATCCCAACCCTAGTGTTTGTTGACACGAGAAAACTCTCCAAACCCTAATTTTGTTGTTGGCTTCTAATCCTTGTTTTTCTACTCTCTCATATTTCATCTAATACAAGATCTGTATTTATAGAGAAATATAACTCATAAATTTAAAACGGATATCATGCTGAAGGTTTGTTTTTTTTCCCTCCTTCAGCACAAAATATATTTGCATCAAATATTCCCTTTTAAAAATATATATTTGCATCAAATCTTTCTTCATACGGTACAAAAATATATTTACTATCCATAAATATATTTTCAGCAACAATCTTCGAAGCACAAATTATATTTGAAACAAATCAAGAATTAATATTTTTAGCAACAATATTCTTTATCCATCAAATTTTGAATCAGTTTCAACATACTTAAGTATTACAAGGGAATTATAGTTAATGCAAGGATCAATCTTTCTTAGATAATTGAACTTCATGAAGCATATGTCTTTAATTATTTTATATTTATATTTATACGTGTGTGCTTGTGCGCAAACGTTTATATGTAAATACATTGGATTGGATTTCTAATAAAATTTAATTTGGAAATTTGTTAATTGTACTATTTGCTTAATTAAAGAAGAAGGAGGACTGGGGTTTAGGACGATAAGGGAGTTTAATCTGACATTATCGGAAAATTAATTTTGGAGGTTGTAGGTGGATAGGGGTAGTGTGTATATGTTTGAGTCGCGCATTATGTTGAGGAGGGGGCATGTTTGTGATGGTGGAAGACTAGGCTCGGTTTGGTGGAAAGATTTGATGAGACTAAGTGCACTTGGTTTGACGATAGTTTGAGTAGGGTGGTAGGCAATGGATCGTCTACATTAGTTTGGTAGGGTCCATGGCTGGATTGGGTACCCTTATGTGACATTTAGGAATATTTTTTAGGGAAATGTTAACGAATGCCCTTAGGGCACTTGATAAGAAATTTAAAATGGAATGTCTTGAAATTTGTGTATTCAACACATTAAAACATCAAAAAATAACTTTTTCTACATAAAAGTTATCAATTGTTTCTATTTTTTGAATCCTTAACAAATGCCCTTATGGAACTTGTTAGCAAGACCCTATTTTTTATCTAGATGAAAATAAGTTATCATCTGTTGCTGAGATGAGCACTCTAGGTTGGGGTATGGAGGGGGAGACATCGAAATGGAGACGACGATTGTTGGCTTCAGAGGAATATCAAATGAGGGAGTGGAGTGAGCTGTTAATTTCTATTGTTTTGCATGAAGACAACATGTGGTTATGACACTTAGATCCAACAAAAGGTTGCACGATCAGGTCAGTGGAATTTATCAATTGTTATTATCAAGGGAGCCTAGTGGAGGGTATGATTTTACCAACATTATTTGGAACAAGACAATCCCTTTGAAAGTCACTATTTTTTCTTGGCGGCTTCTGAGTAGTAGAATTTCTATCAAAGCACCTCTCTGAATCTACGATCCATCCTTAATTTCTTGCATCCTGAAAAACAGTTATGTAGAAACTACTATTCTCAATATCTAGTGAACACATGTGTTATAAAAAGAGCTGTTGCAGTGAATGATCTTCAGAAGTCAGAGAACAAATGATGAGAAATAAAATAGTATTAGTAACGTATACTATATTTTGGAATTTGAACTAGATCCAATAAAATATTATTGGTAAGGTATACTATATTGCTCAAAGCTTTTAAGGATCAAGGGTCAATGTGGATAAACAACTTAATTTAGTACTTATAGCATAAACGTTTATCATATAAGTGCTTATGCATAAGCATGAGTTATAATTGCTTATGCATAAACTATGAGTACAACATAGAAAAAGACTATTGTTTCAATCTTATTATGTTATTCCTTATGTTCCACATACTACCAAAATGAACCACTTAAAAAGCCAACAGAAACATAAAAAATTGATGTAGGAAAGAACCATGTAGGACAATTAAATAACTAAAAATCAATGGGAAGACGAAATATACAGTTTGAAACAAGTAGCCAATGTTCATAAAAAAGAGCAAAGAGTGCTGAAAATATCTTCTTCTTGACAAAGTCTAGAAGGAAAATGATCCTTTAACTTATTTTGACTTCCCATCTTCTTTGGGAAACCTGCAAAAATAAATAAATGTGAATATATGATGTATCTAAACATTGTTTTGCTGAAACTACACAACTTCAATCAAATATTGCACCATTAGTCAATATTCAAATAAACAGTAATTGCAAACAAGTAAATGTGTCAGTAACATATACGATTTGAGTTCAGTGCAACCAATTCTCTACAACAAATTTAATTCATAAGAATAAAAAGAACCCTAAGAAGCCACTAGTCTTATGTCTATTCGTAAATGACAGTTTTTCTAAGAAATATGCATCCAAACTCTAGGACTTCTCCCAATATAATTCTTTTCATATGCTTGAATTCGAGATCGAACCTAAGATCTCGTGTTTGTAAGCCCCTTTCACTCACTCACAAGTCAAATAATGGCTGTTGAGATCTCTAGTGCATGATATCGCAGCTGCAATCGCAATTTGATTGCGACTTTAACTCCATTATAAAATGAACATTCCATGTGAAAAGGATTTAATTTTTCTATCCATGTCAAATAAACGTGTACGTGTGCTAGAAATTACGGTGAGTTTGGAAGAATCACGATAGACCATTGGAATTTTGGCCAAGACTACACATTGTAGCTTCAACAAAATTATGGCGCCACCATGATATTTGCTAATCTCACCGGCAATCCAAACATGTATTGTTAGCTTATCATCGATGAGACAATAAGAACCAATCATCAAGTATATCAAAATGTAAATGAAGGAAATATAAAAGGTCAAACAAATAGTTTGTACTATATACACAAACCGATCAACAACTAGACAAAATGTAAATAAAGAGAATTATAAAAGATCAAACAAATAGTGTCAATAACAAAATGAATAGTTCAATAAGAAAATACAATGAATTATCCCCCCAAAAATACACAATGAATAGAAAATGAGTGAGCAATAAACATGAATGTATGCAAAGCTGTCATATAAGTTTTTATCCTAGCTTTCAAGGAATGCTTCCTGCAACAGTATTTTTTACTCATATACCACTCTGCAAAGTTGAGTAGATAAAATCACATGTAGATATGTTACATTTCAACAACAAAAATTATCTTCTCTTTGTTACCTTTATTCATTGAATAAAGTGCTAAGACTTAAAAGTTGTGACTGCAGCATTATTTAGGATCATGAGATCATTTAATTTTGATGTTTCTTCTGATTTAAAGTCTTATTAATTCATGTGTAGCTTATCAATTAGTTTTTGTTTTTCCTGGTTTGAAACATAGAAATGGCAAGGGCCAAAGTTAATAGAGTCCAATGAAATTAGAGAATATAATCTTCCTTTTGCCTGAAAATCCATAAATTCATCAGATTAATTTACCATATCATTAAAAAGAATTTCAAGCAGTGAGACATGCATAACTAAAAGTGAATCATACAAACAAAGCTTTCAACATTTCCTGTAAGCATATTACAAATGCAGTCAAGCACATATTAACCTACAAATGCAGCCACCTAAGATTTGATAATACAACATTACTATAAATATCAAGAAAATGGAAAAGGAGAGTATTTCAAAACCTCATTCTTTGTGATTTTTTTGCCATCTTGTTAAATTTGATCATGGTCCACCAGGGAGTGAAAGCAGAGACTCTGTATACATGGCCACTTCCAATGCATTTGGATTCATTTCGAGATACTCTAACAGCTGTCCTTTATTATTATACTTCACCAATCCACGACCAATATTACTAGTTCCAATAATATCACCACTTTTTGTAGAGTATATAGGGGAAAAGTAAAGCCCAGCATCAATAGGAATTACAAGAGACTTAGTCCAAGACGAATTTTGTTTGTATTCCTTCATCACCCATATTTCAACTGTCCGACAATATTTATGAAACTTCCTACTCCATAGACTAAGAAATTCTCCAAATACCCACAAACCATAATACACAGGATCATGGTTAAAATCATCCGGAAGAGGTATCTCTAACAGTTTCCTTTCCGTTAAATCAAAGACAACAATAACTTCCACTCGTATATTATAATAACGAGAAGCAAACCAATGAATAGCCCCATTAAACAATGATCCTGCTTTGCGATAAGCCGTGGCATTCAAATAAGTGATGTGAGGACCTTCAATTTCATTCCACTTATTATCTCTCAAAGAGAAAAACTCCAACCGTGATGAAGTTTTGTCTAAGGTTGGACGAGAGGACAATAAAACCACCAAGTAATCATCTCTTAACCGGTCATAACCAAAACCATATAGATGATAATGATAGTATGCTCGTAATTTCAAAGCAAAAGGAGACAAAGATATTTCTTTGTGAAACCTAGAGGATGGATTCCATACGCATAGGTTTGTTGAACAGTGCAAAATTATAAACCCTCAGCATGAACCTTTTATTTCATAAAAAAAATCACGTCGGGGAAGGAGAAAAGTATGGTCCAGTGAAACACAATCATGTTCCGTGGATGTTTCAAAATCTATAGAGCGAATTCCAACAGGAGTTGGAGTTCTTGATATTAACACAATTCTTGCTGCGGAAACATCAACATGCGAATTTGCAAAGTGAGGATCAGAGATAAGAGAAAACCATGACTTACAAACGCATTTGAAACATAAAAGAGACTTCACCGGCAACCTCAGCAGGATTTGAATGAGTAATTCAGCTGGAAGATAGAACGTTGCATTCATCTTCGCCATGTAAGTGTTTTTCTCCTCTTCCACGTTCTTGAATATGTTGCACGTAACCCTGGGGATTCCACGTGATGAAATATATAGGTGAATAAATAAGTATTTATTATTTTTTTTGAAGGAGAATAATTTTTTTTTTTATGGGTAAGTAATAAATTTATCTAGGCTAAATTACACTAGAATCCTTTGAGTTATTTAAGACCCGTTTGTTACGGATTAAAATAAAAGAGATTTTGAAATAAAATAATTTAGAGATTTTATTTTAGGGATTTTATGAAAAATCAGAATCTATTTTGCGTTTGTTTACCGTAATAAAAATCATTTTTTTAAACAAATAATCTAGTTTGTTTGGATACAACTATATAAAAGGGATTTTTTGTTACAAAATTAGCTCAATCTTCTAAACAATATTTTCTCTCTCCTCTAAAAAAAATCTATTTTTTGAGAAGCTGCTCTTAACAACTTCTCATTTGAAGCAGATGCAAAACTCTTAAAAGTGATTATTTTTTTAAAATAAGTGATTTTTTTCTTAAAAAAGCTATAACAAACGGGCTCTTTGAGAAAAATCAGAATCTATTTTGCGTTTGTTTACCGTAACAAAAATCACTTTTTTTAAACAAATAATCTAGTTTGTTTGGATACAACTATATAAAAGAGATTTTTTGTTACAAAATTAGTTCAATCTTTTAAATCGTATTTTCTCTCTCCTCTAAAAAAATCTATTTTTTGAGAAGCTGCTCTTAGAGCCCGTTTGTTATAGTTTTTTTAAGGAAAAAAAATCATTTTTTTTAAACAAATAATCACTTTTAAGAGTTTTACATCCGTTTGTTACAAATTTTTAAAAAAATCAGAATCCAAAAAAAAATCTAAAAACAGGCTGTAAAAAAAACTATAAGAAACAAGCTCTTAATTGTAACAAATTTATTTTTAAGTTTTTTTTTGTACCACATAAGTCCTTTTAGTTTTTAAATATTGTTGGTGTTCTGTAAAAAAAAAAATTACTGATTGGCAAAT
Source organism: Medicago sativa (assembly GCF_051527215.1). Lineage (NCBI taxonomy): Eukaryota > Viridiplantae > Streptophyta > Magnoliopsida > Fabales > Fabaceae > Medicago > Medicago sativa. Next base: position 25,678,093 of record NC_140756.1, on the reverse strand, counting down.
CGATTTTAAGAAAACTTTTTTATTTTTTTGATAAATGTAAAGAACTACTTTTAAGAGAAAAAAAATAATACAGGAAATAACATATTTGATAATTATTAAAGAATCACACATTGAATGAGAGATGGTCTGAACGAGGGTTTATAAGTAAAGAAAATTTTCACGGGTTGTGTTAGGTTCAAACAAAAATTTCACCAACCAAGTGTTAGTTTGGTTTCTAAATGCACATATTCAAGATCGATCAAGAAATTAAGTAGGAAGACCGCAAGGTCTTACCTGGGTTACGAAAATTAAGCAAGACAATCACGGGGGTTCTGCTTGGGTTCCCTGCTTTGGGGAAATACAGTTTCTTCTTCTACGGTCTTAAGGGCGTTTCTCCAATTTTGAGTTTCACCCTTGTTGATTCTTGTGAGAGTTTGGTTTTCGAATCGTTTGGTCTATTCTAACTGGATTCTGTGGTTTATTCCATTATGATTGTGTTTGTTTGTTTGGGGTATGATGAGGGTGAATAGTAATGGTGGTAACATCAATCACTTTCTGAAAATATGACTATGATCAGCTAGAACTGGCGAGGCAAGGGAAACCTGAGCATAGATCCAACACTTAAATTTCTCGTCCGTAATTATAATTTGGATGATATTTTTCTTTCAGAGATATTAGTCGCTCTAAATAAAATAGAGGAATTTCATTATTCAGACGAGGTAGAGGCGATGTCATCGCTTTGTTATGGCGGAAATACTTTAACTTTACCATTTTGAATTATTATCCCAATCATATAAGCGCACCAATTGAAGATTGTCGAAGAGTTTATGGGAAATTTATAGGTTATTATGGGTTTCCAGAAAGTGGTAGGAGACTAGATTCGTGGAACTTAATCACCAATCTTGCGCGCCAGACTAACCTCCCATAGTGCATAATTGGGGATTTTTGTGATATCAGGTATGTACATAAGAAATAAGGTCGACCAGAGAGGGTAAATTGGTTAATCTGTACAACACTCCGGTTTAATAGATGTTCACGTGCATTGACATCCTTTCATTTGGTTCAATATTTTAGATACCCCCTATGAAGTAGAAGAACAACTCACACTACTAAAAAAACGCGAATTAGAGACGGATTTTAGGGAGGGACAAAATTCCCTAACTAATTGTGACGGAATTAGGGACGGATTTTAGTATTAAATACAAATATTTAATTGCCAATTATTAGTGAGGGAATGGTTTAAACATCCCTCACAAAATATCCCTCACAAAACATCCGTCACTAAATCCCTTGCAAAATTGATGAGTTAAATGTTTGTTAAGGAATTTGTCATGGAACTGAGCCCTCTCTAACGATTCCCTCACTAAAATCGTCACTTATGTCAATTATATAGTTGGTGAGGCAATTAATCCCTCACAAACAATTAATGAGAAAAGTGAATTATTCCCCCCAATTGTTTCACGTTTTGGCTTTCCCTCTCTTATACTAAAATATTCCCCCTCTTTTTTTTTCACAAACCCTAAAATAACATTTTTCCCCAAAATTTGGCTCCAAGTTTTGAACCCAAAATTAGAATGTTCTCTCAAATTCATTGAACCCACAAAGATGAAATCAGTACCAAAATCACTTAATACTCCCTCTCGTTCCAAAATTTTCCCCCAAATTCATTGAATCTTCACTTAATCTCAGAATCCTTCCTTCGTTTGTTCTCCCAGAATCGTAATCCTTCCCAGAATCGTAATCTTCACCAAAAATCTCTCAAATCTTCACTTAATCTCGCTGAATCTCTCCGAATCTCACCGAATCTCTCAGAATTTCTTTCTCTGAAATCTTTCCTTCTCATCGATGAACTCACACTCATGGTAACATCTCTCTCTCTCTCTCTCTCTCTCTCTCTCTCTCTCTCTCTCTCTCTCTCTATCAATCAAAGAATTTAATTTATTTTTTTATTTTTTATATTTTATTGCAATTTGTTTTGGGTTTTGTGGTGTAACAGTGAACTCACTCTCCTTTCTGAATCCAAAAGTGAATCAGTGAACTTGCTCACACACATTCTCTGAAACAGGTGAATCCAAACCCTTACCTATGTTTGTTATTAATTTTGATTTTTAATTTTGTATTTTGAATGATTGTTGTTGAAGACTGAGATTATTTAACTTTTGATTTTGTTGAAAATTGGTAGTATAAGACTTGTTTTTCAATGAATTCGTGTTGGACTTTCTGTTTTTCAGCTATCCTTCAGTTCCTAGGCTTGTGCTAGAATTGGTTTTGTAAGCTGTTAGGTTACAATTTAAAAAAATAACGGTTTTGCAGCTAAACTGCTACTTCAATTTTACATGGTATATATTGCAAGGTTAGAACATTAAAAAAGGATGATATTGTAAAACAAATGCAAACAGAAATGAAAAAAATTGTAAACAAAGTTAGTTACCAAGATTTTCAATCAATCGAGTTTTGGCTAGAAGAATTTACATTGATGAAATATGTGTCCTTAAACTACCACACAATAGAAAGTTTTAAATAATTTTTAGAAATGTTAACTTAACTACATCATATATGGTTTTAAATAATTTTCCTAGGCTGCACTATGGTTTTTTTTTGAAACAGCACGTATATTAATTGTCTTGCACAAGAAGTACGACAGGCTGAGAATGATACAAAAGAGAAGGCATGGCATAACTTCACTACTCAACCGTAGGAAGTTAGTGCACATCCTGAAGGCCAAAAACAAAGGCTGAGATGCCACAACAGTACAACAGCAAACCAAAAACAACACCTAAACCAAACTGATAACAGCCAAACAAACACGAAACAGCCGGCCAGAACCTCTCAGCAACCAAAACTGTCACGCCACAGCCTGCACACAGACTCCTAGTGCTAACAACCTATGTCAAGTTATTGAAGTATTATTAAATGAATAACCAAAAAATATATTAATACATGAACGGTCTTAAAATATAATTTCAGGTGTCTAAAACAATTATTAACATATGTACATGAAGTAAACATGTCATCAGAAATTGAAAGAGGATAAGTGATAATCACAGATTCAGCCCAACGTATAACCTTTATCGCCAGTCAGTTTTGTGTCTCAACCATTATAATTTGGAAATTATATTTAAATGCCAAACAAGGCGGTTGAACGCAACTGAGTTTGAATGGATCAAACTCAATCCACTGAAGAACCTTCACCAAAGGAAATCAGCCAATTTTACCTGCTACTGTCCAGAGTTTCCCAAAAGTCGCTCAACCGCTGCATGATCATTCCCTGATGTAGCAATAAGAGTCGGCTGCACTATGGTTGTATGACAGTTAGCAGGTTTTTTTGAGTTTGTTTAGCTTTCCCTGATTTGTATTGTTGCGTTTTGATGTTGGTGAATGTTGTGTCTTTATGGTTACTGTTACGTGTCTTGTTGGAGTTTTGCCTCTGCTAGTATGTTGGTGAATTTAACTTTTTGTTTTGTTCATATAATACTTTAAAAAACATAAAGTTAAATTCAAGCTCTGTCAAGTTATTATATGAACATGACCGACAGTCCAATATATTGTCTATTTGTGATAGATTAAACCCATTTTCAGTTATAAATAATAATGTGATCCAAATGTTCTTCATATTTCACCAAAAATTATAACAAGACATGTAGGCTTGTAGCAAAAAAATATATAGATGTAAGCAGGTCTAGTAAATGAAAATTGAGTAGGTTTTGCTTCCTGCTTGTTTACATGCTCTGTTGCAGTCCTATTTTATTCATTTATTGGTTTTCCCATAATACATTTGTATTGCATAAGCTAATGGACATTATAGAGCATGTAAACAAGTGAGGGTGTTTGGGACTGTTGTAACAGTGCTGCTGTTGTGGCTGTTTTGGTACTGTCTTTTCTTGAATTAGACAGCTTGGTGCCTGTAGAAACTGTTAATGGGGTGCTGTTTTGATTGCCTGGGCATTAGGGGCTGTTTTTACTTTATGCAGCTAGCGTTTTTGTGCTGCTATTTTTTCTGTTTGCTCCTGCCCTGTATGCTTATGCGTTGGGGTGTATTTTGTTTGTTTTTCGTACCGACTCTTGTCTTGAGAGTTTTGGTGCCTATTAATAATATTGGCTTTTCAACAAAAAAAAAAGTACTTTCTAGTTGTGTGCAGGGATGTCTTTTTAGCATTACCTCCCAACTAGTTATGTGACGGATCTTCACTTTCAAACATAATGTTTAGCAAGATAGCCAGCTGACATATCATATATTGCACCGTCAAATCGAAATTAATATGTATGCCTATCTCTCTTATTTGCACTGTGCATACTTCATGCATTTGAGTGGAGCTAATACTGATGTTGCATTAGTTCTTTCTTGTGACACTCAACCAAGCTTAGTAGTTACTTCTTCAAAAGTTGTTAGGTATATTATACAGGTTTTAAAAAAAGAAGAAAAGTTGAATTTGGACTAAACTTTGTGTTGGTATATTATACAGGTAACTTTATAAGATTAACTAATGTCTCTCTGTAATTAAATACTAGCAAAAGGATGGTAGTTAATATTAAAGGTACCTCTCTATATGAGCCTTAATAGTATTTACCTGTTTAGCTGCCGCAGCTGCAAAATGTGCTGCTGTTGTCGTTGTTTTTTTGTTGCGTGATCAGCGCCTGGTGTTTTTTGTTGTGTTTGATATAATTTTTTGAAGAAATTAAAAGTTTTTTTACCTACTGTAGTAATAATGCAAAATGAGCCTACTGGTAGTATAATGTTCCACTTATATACTTCATAATCTTCTACTTTTTCAGGTAAACAAATGCTTCTTCTAGATGTTTTTAAAAATAATTTGGTGTTGTTTACATGCTCTGTTGATGTGCTATTCCATGTTGTTTACATGCTCTGTTGTTGTGTTTGGAACAAGATTTGGTGTTGTTTACATGTTTTTAATGTTATATTTGATTATTAATAATTTGGTGATGTTTACATGTTTTTAATGTTATATTTGATTATTAATTTGGATTTTGATTGAATGGATGTTTTCTCACTCGCAGTTCTTGAACCATTCGTTTTAAATAATACACCACCAATGGAAGTACCTGAAAATAGAAAGTGGATGTATAACAGAGTTGATTGTTACAAGAACATTACTGCAGAATTTAATACTGGAGTTCTGGAGTTTATTAAGTTTGCTTTGGAACAAGATAAAGATAACATTGGAGGAGGGGATATCAGATGCCCATGTAATACATGCAAGTGTTTGAAACATGAAAGTCCAGCAACTGTGAGGGCACATCTATGTTTGAAGGGATTCATGAGTAATTATTATCATTGGACGAACCATGGTGAGGAAATTCCCCCGATTCCGCAAGTGGCTGTTAATCACTCTTATTATGCAAGTAGAGATCAAAGGGAAATGTTTGACAATTATGAGCAATTAGTAATGGATGCCGCGGGACCAGACATTGGCAACTATCTGGATCAACAAGGTGAAGACGAAGGAGACCTAATGGAAGAATCTTGATGTAAGGTTTTTCCTACACGTCATATAACTATGTACACGTGAGTATATATAGGATCGTTTCCACAGGGAGTTACGTTAATCATAAGCATTTACACAATCGTTCACATTAAGGGTTTGGATATAAATTGTTTGTTTGTAACACTATATCCATATTTGACATTTAAGTAAAAACGAGAGGGGATCGAACTATTTCGCTTGCGGTATAAGATAACGAGCAAGCATAACAGCAGCAATCTCTCGATCGATTAACAGACTCTAGCTTTATAACCAATATTATTACAATCATTTCTACAATATCCTTCGTGTCCAAAGTGACATCGTTATTTCTAGGTTATCGTTTAAACATTCGTGTCCAAATTCCTTAAACGATAACAAAGTCGATCGGATGACTTAATCGACCGTGTCCAGCCTGATTAAGTATCCGAAAGCATTAAAAGCTTGATTAAAAGTAATTATCAAAGGTTTACAAACTTGTCAAGAATGATATAACATAAGATAGATTGTTATTCTAGGTCTAGATTCAAGGGTTTGTGTCCAAATCATCTTGAATCTCTTTGAAAGCATTAAAAGCAAGAATAACAACAATATTGAATCATTAAGCTAGAACCTTATATATTAAAAGATCAAAAGATTACATAATAGCTTGATAGTTACCTCAATACTACAAAGAAGGTTAGTTACATATAGACATGTAAACTAATGCAAGGAATGAAGGAAAGATGAAGATTCCATGCCAAGATCCTTGATGTCTCAATGAATCTAGGGTTGAATCTACTCCTTAATCACTTGCTTTGTGTTTCTCTCTATGAAATAGCTCTAACCTCTCTCTAGAAATGTGTCAAATGTTTTAATGGAATAGTGAATACCTAAAAGAGAGGTAAAAATGCTATTTAAATGGCCTGTGTTTTTGCACCTGCGCTAATAGCGCATCTCACGCTAATAGCGTGGTAAGGCGGCCTATAATTTGGCCAATGGGAGCCTGCCACGTTGTTCTTGCCCTGCTGCTACGCTCCAGCCACGCTAATAGCGTGGCTCTCTGGAGCATTTACGCTAATAGCGTGAAATACGCTAATAGCGTAGCTCTTCAAAAGAGCTCCAGATCCACGCCCCAGGTGCGCTAATGGCGTATCCCTCTGGCCTTGGGTATTTCTTCATCACGCCAATAGCGTAGGACACGCTAATGGCGTAGCTTCATGAACTTTGACATTTCTTGCTCCTTGCTTGTAATTTCCTGCACAAAAAGGGTAGACTAAGGCTCAAAAGCATAAATGACATATTAACACAATATTTGGAGTTTTCCATAGAGAATCTTGCAAAACAAGTCACTAAAACGACTAAACTCCTATGCGAAATATATCACTTTTAAACACTTATCAAACTCTCCCCAACTTGGCTTTTTGTTTGTCCTCAAACAAATTAATTGAAAAGGAAACTAACAAGGCTTTGGACAAGGTTTTCAACATGGTGTCAAACAATTCAAAACAAAAATAAACAAATGGTGATTCAAAAATGATTGCGTGGACAAGCATGAAGTCCTCCGCTACTCTAGGTTCAAACTAAGAATGCGAAAAATGTCCTAAGCACAAACTATACATCATAAACTTCAATACATAAACATAACTATCTATGAACCACACCTAACACACTTCTTTGAAAGTAAATGCAATATAATGATAACAATGAATGAGGTAATGAACACACATCCAACAATCATGCTAACATCCTATTTAAGTTAGGTGTCCATCCTAATATCGTCTCAAAAAGCATAAAAGCATGGATCAAAAGGTCTTGCAAGGGTTATAACTTGGCCGGGCTACAAAAGAAATGTCATATGTGGGGCAATTGATCAGAAAGCCTATCAAAGAGGAACATTTTTTTGTATCACAACTTGAAATCCATATACTTCCCTACCAAGAATTAAAACCTTTGGTGATTAACAATAAAACTTATAACCTTGACAACTTATTCTCTTTTTGATTTTTCACTTCCTTTTTCTTTTCTTTTCTTTTTTTTTCTTTTTTTTTTTTTTTCAAATGTACAATTTTTTTCTTTGATTCAACGTTGTCAGGTTATTTTACAACTTCACCAGAACTTAACATATAATGCCTCCTTTTTCTCCCCAACTTGAATACAACAAAAACTCTAATTGAATGTTCCCCTATCCTAAGGCAAGGGACAAAGTACAAAAAGGTTAAGGGTTCAACAAAGTAAAAATATCAAAGTCCTATAAGATTCAAGCATGAACTGGATTTTTTTGAAAAATTCCAGGCAAATTCAACAAGCATTGTGCTTATGAATATTGACAGTTCATGTTTGAGGACTTGATTCATTAGGCTCGGATTGGGGTATCAGATACTCGCTCTTCTCACAGGTAGGCTTTATGTGGTCAAGTTGGTTACTCTCAATTCAAAAAGTGCCTTGATCCTTTCCATGCTTTCAAACAATTCAAAATAATTATCAGATTTAACATAACTAAAACAAGTTAGACGGTGATTATTGGTCTCCAGCATATATACAACAGATTGAAGCTACCTCACATTTATGTTAAGTACTAAGTGGTTCAAAAATATTTATGTCTATGAAAAGAATTAAATGATATATATTTGTGCAAAGTACAAGTTTCAAATTCTTATTAAAAACCTAGAATAAAAGAAAACCAATACCTTGGCCTTACGCTTTATCACAAGTAATATCATTATCACTCACCTGCTTTTGCTCAAACATGGCTCCATGGAGCACTTTAAGATTTATTGTTCATGAGCAATTTTCTTTTGAGAGACACAAGCAAGATGTAACAAAAATTTCATCCAAAGCATAAGTTATTAAACTAAAAAGCTAAGTTATTAAACCAAATATAAAGTAACAAAGTAACAAAGTAACAAATCAAGCACTAAAAACCACAGTGCTTGAAGAGTACAAAATACAACCAAAATAAACAGATGTTCCAACATGAAATAAAAACATAGAGTTATAAAGCAAAAAGAAAAACATCACTAAAAACTCAAGTTCACTGATCATCCTCTCCAGCATCATCCATATCAAGATCCTGGTACACATCATCATCATCACCCACGACTCCAGCATCATCAGGTGTCGCCTCATCATCAACAGCATCAGCCACCCCCACATAAGGATTTGGCCTGCCCTCAGGCCAATGAACATAAGTCTGGTACTGCTCAGGAGTCATAACCGGGTACTCAGCATTTCCCGGATGCATGTGAGCATTGTAGAGGTCCTGGTGTATGCCCATGTTACTCCTCCAAATTGCTTCATTCTGGTCCATCAAGAAGCTGTTCTGGTCCCTCACGTACTGGTTATGCATCTGCTGCTCCAGCATAAAGGTCTGCAAACCTGAAAAGTCAAAAGAACCAGCAGCCTCAGATGGGCCACCTTCATCATCAGAGAAATGGTATTGAGCTGCCCTTTGCTCTGTTTTCTCCCAGGTGCGAATATGAGTGTCAGTAATGACCCCTTCAATATCTTCATCATAGGGTCCAGAAATAGGCACTCCATAAGCCTTCAGCAATCCCATAATCAAACCCGGGTAGAACAAAGCCACCTTCTTAGCACCAGTGGCTACTTTCAAAGCCACAGCCTTCATCTCATTAGCAATGATGCGAGCAATATCAACAGGCACTTCTTTCATAATGCACCAGATGAGTGGTAGAACGGCTTTTGGGGCATCGGAAGTATGGGCTCTTGGAAGGGCATTGTGGACAAGGAATTGGAAAATTAAGCGGGCAGTAGCTGTCATCTCCTTGGTAAGTGCATGCCTAATCTCTCCCTTGTCATTTTTGACAAATAGCCTACCCTTGTTCATTATATCACGCTCAATTTGCTGATATTTCCAATTTCCTTGAGCGTTTCTCTTAGCATAGGTACACAAGGTGGGCATTGTGGGGTCCTCAGATGGCTCAAGGTTTAAAGCATTTTCAAGGAAATCATTGATTGCATCCCTATCAAAAGGGATTTGCTTTCCTCGGACGTAAGAAGTCCAAGAGAAAGTCTCAGCAAAGGTAGCGGGTGAGGCATCAGGGACAGCATTACAATAAAACTCCCTGATTAGGTCGGTGTTAATCTCGGTTGCAGGCACGAGGAGTTTGGTCCATTTGCGACCAGTGAAAATGTGGAGCATATCAGAATGCTCACCACTAGGATGAATATCAAAAGTTTTCTCGTGCCAGGTTTTGTACTGCACCATTTTCTTAAACCTGGCAGAGTGGGCAGGGGTGGGGAAACGGTTTGGGATTGCAGGTGCAGCAGAGGAAGAGGCACCTTTGCCTCTAGGACGCTTAGTCCCGGTAGTTTTTTCAACATTTTTCGGTGCCATCTGCAACAAAACCAGGAAACACCAACATATTGCATAGAAAATATTAGCACAAAATACAATTGGTCATTTAAAAATATCAAAAATTTTGAAAATCTGGGCAAGTAAGAAGATCTACGCTATTAGCGCCTGCCACGCTAATAGCGAAATTTTTCTGGGAAACTTTCGCTATTAGCGTAGAATACGCTAATAGCGAAATTTTCTGGAAAAGTTGCGCTATTAGCGTAATTTTCGCTATTAGCGTAGCTCTTCGTACCTGCAATTTTCAAATTTTCAAAATCTTTGTTCCTGCAATTTCTCAGCACAATCCAGCATATTTCAACCCTAGGTTTCATCCTATGTCTCTAAAACACAATAGAATCATGAAAAGGAATCAAAATCACATCATTGGCATACAAATCATTCAAAACCCTTATTTTTCAAATTTACAAAATGGGTCAAAATCAAAAGATGAATGTTTGTTGCATGTGGGTTATGATTATTGTTCCTTTTCCAACTATTATCAATGAAGAACAATCTCTATTCACAAATCAAAACTCTAACCCTAACCTAACCATCTCTAATCATGTCAAAAACATGGATTTTTCAAATTTAAGAACAAAGATAGGAAGAGAAGATCAAACCTTGTTAATGCAGAGAGAAGCAACACAAATGCAAGAAGAAATGATGCAAAAATGGATGCTTGAACCAAAATGAAAAGTGGGTTTGATTTCTAGGGTTAGGGAATGGGAGAGAAGTTTTTATGTGTGGTTATGAGATAATGGACAAATGAAACCGTAAAAGGGGAAAAAGAGGGGTTGTGGGAAGTTAAGGGGAGTTAATCCCCTGGGCCCACAAAATTTTTTTCTCCCACGCCAAACTCACGCTTATAGCGTGGCTCTCTGGAGCTCTCACGCTAATAGCGCAAATTTCGCTATTGGCGTGAGGCTTCAGGATCAGTTTTTCAAAGTCTTTCATTTCTGCTGTAAATGTATATGTACTACTACTATATGCAATAACCATAAAAATACTTACAAAACTGGGTGTGCCTCCCAGCAAGAGCTTGTTTTACGTCCTTAGCTTGACGCATTTTGAAGAAATCATGGCTCGATTAGTGAAATTGTCGTCAAACACCGATCAATTTCACCACCGAAGTAGGGCTTAAGCCTTTGCCCATTAACAATCCAGTTGGCTTTGGTGACTGGGTCCTCAAGTTCCACAGCTCCGTATGGTTTGACCTCTTTAACCATGAAAGGTCCGGACCACTTAGACTTCAATTTGCCCGGAAACAACCTCAGTCTTGAATTGAAAAGTAATACCATTTGTCCCGGCATGAATTGTCTCAGAGTGATCTTCTTGTCATGATACTTCTTGGTCCTTTCTTTGTAGAGCTTTGAAGATTCATAAGCTTGATTTCTCAATTCTTCAAGCTCATGCATTTGAACTTTTCTTCTTTCACCGGCTTTCTCTTGATCGAAGTTTAGGAACTTCAATGCCCAAAAGGCTTTATGTTCGAGCTCGACCGGTAAATGACAAGATTTGCCATAAACCATTTGGAAAGGAGTGAGGCCTATAGGAGACTTGTATGCAGTCCTATATGCCCACAAAGCTTCATCAAGTTTAGCCGACCAATCCTTCCGAGATGTAGAGACCGTCTTCTCAAGTATGCGTTTGACCTCCCGGTTAGAAACTTCGGCTTGTCCATTCGTTTGCGGATGATACGGTGATGCTACTTTGTGCTTGACTCCATAATGATCTAGGGCCTTGGCAAGTTGTGCGTTGCAAAAGTGTGATCCTCCATCACTAATAAGCACTCTTGGTGTACCAAACCGGGTGAAAATATTCTTCTTTAGGAACTTCACCACCGTCTTGCTATCGGCTTTAGGCGATGCTACGGCTTCCACCCACTTTGACACATAATCAACAGCGACCAAGATGTACTCATTTGAATATGATGAAGGGAAAGGGCCAACAAAATCTATACCCCAACAATCGAACACTTCCACTTCAAGGATGAGTTGTAGAGGCATCTCATTTCTTTTTGACATTGATCCGGTTCTTTGGCATTCATCACAATGCTTGCAATGTAAGTTGGCATCTTTGAATAAAGTTGGCCAATAGAACCCGGATTGAAGTACCTTTGCGGCTGTTCTCTCCCCGTTGAAGTGACCTCCATAGGGCGAATTATGACATTGCCATAGGATCTTCTTTGCCTCTTCATCATCCACACACCTACGCAAGAGATTGTCCGCTCCAATTTTGAACAAATAGGGCTCATCCCACACAAAGTGGTTAGCATCATGGAGGAACTTCTTGCGTTGTTGCCATTCAAAATCTTCCGGAATGAACCCGGTTGCTTTGTAGTTCACCATGTCGGCAAACCACGGTCTCACATTGATTGCTAGCAACCGTTCATCTGGAAATTCTTCACGAACCTCCGGTTCATTCTTGGTTACCTCATTGTTTGTCAACCTTGAAAGGTGATCAGCTACAAGATTCTCCGTGCCTTTCTTATCCTTGATCTCTAAGTCAAACTCTTGAAGCAACAACATCCACCGGATGAGTCTAGGCTTTGAGTCGGACTTAGTAAGGAGATACTTGATAGCTGCATGGTCAGTATAAACAACAATTTTGGAACCTACAAAGTAAGAACGAAATTTCTCCATTGCATAAACTATTGCAAGTAACTCTTTTTCAGTTGTGGCATAATTGATTTGTGCCTCATTTAAAACCTTACTTGCATAGTGAATAGCATGAAAAATTTTATCCTTACGTTGACCCAAGACCGCACCAACAGCATAATCACTTGCATCACACATTAATTCAAAATTTAAATCCCAATTAGGAGCAATGATTATTGGTGCGGTGGTCAACTTTTCTTTTAAAGATTCAAATGCATCAAGACATTCATTATCAAAAACAAAAGACTTATCTTTGTTGAGCAAGTTGCTCATAGGCTTTGCAATCTTTGAGAAGTCTTTGATGAATCTCCGGTAGAAACCGGCATGACCAAGAAAACTCCGAACACCTTTGACATTCACCGGTGGTGGAAGCTTTCCTATGACATCGACCTTTGCTTGGTCTACCTCAATACCCTTAGCAGAAATCTTATGACCAAGGACAATACCCTCGGTAACCATGAAGTGACATTTCTCCCAATTGAGCACCAAGCTAGTTTCAATACACCGCTTCAGCACGGTATCCAAGCTATTCAAACACGTATCAAATGACGAACCGAAAACTGAGAAATCATCCATGAACACCTCCATGCATTTTCCAATAAGTTTGGAGAAGATTGCTTGAACACACCGTTGAAAAGTTGCGGGTGCATTACACAAGCCAAATGGCATTCTTCGATAAGCAAAAATACCAAAGGGGCAAGTGAAAGCCGTCTTCTCGTGATCATCTGGGTTCATGGCGATTTGATTGTAACCGGAGTAACCATCTAGGAAGCAATAAAAGGATTGACCGGAGAGTCTTTCAAGCATTTGGTCCATGAAGGGCAAGGGAAAGTGATCCTTCCTTGTTGCTTGATTGAGTCTTCTATAATCTATACACATCCTCCATCCGGTGACGGTTCTAGTTGGGATCAACTCATCTTTATCATTAGTGATCACCGTCATTCCTCCTTTCTTGGGAACTACTTGAACCGGGCTTACCCAAGCACTATCCGAGATAGGATAGATCATGCCGGCTTCAAGCAACTTCACTACTTCCTTTCGCACCACCTCTTTCATGTTTGGATTCAAGCGGCGTTGCGGTTGTGCTACCGGTTTAAAGTTTTCTTCCATCATGATCTTGTGCATACAATAAGATGGACTTATCCCTTTCAAGTCGGATAGCTTCCACCCTATTGCTTCCTTGTTGGCCTTGAGAACCTCTACCAACTTTGTTTCTTCATCGATGGACAAGGAGCTACTAATGATCACCGGTTTTGTACCATCTTTCTCAAGAAAAACAAATTTCAAATTAGATGGTAAAACTTTTAATTCTACCTTGGTGTCATCAACTTTGGCTTCTTCCTTGGATTCTTCTTTCAAATCTTCAAGTATGGCTTGATTAGGAAGAACCTCCTTCAAGGAATCTAGCTCCTTCAAACACTCTTCAATGGCACTTGCTTCGTCTTCATCAATAGCATTGAGTGCGTCCACCAAAGCACTCTCAAGGGGTGTTCTATTGTGCATTTGCTTCCGAGTAGTCAAGATGACTTCTTCGGTTGCATCCATTTTGAAACATGCACCCTTGTCTTTCGAGTACTTCAAAGCTTCTCGGATGTTGAAGGTAACCTCTTCATCATTTACCTTGACCTTCATGATATTATCATCAAGATCAATCATCATCCGAGCCGTTTGCATGAAATTCCTTCCCATTAAGATAGGCACATCCTCATCTTCTTCGACATCCATAACCACAAAATCAGCCGGAAAAATAAATTTGTCCACTTTTACAAGAACATCTTCGGCCATACCTAGTGGTTTTGCAAAGGATTTGTCGGCCAATTGCAACATCATCCTAGTCCGCTTTATACAAAGGTCACCAACTCTTTTGGCAACGGACAAAGGCATGAGATTGATGCTTGATCCAAGATCAAGTAGTGCTTTACCTACATGTGTTGCGCCAATAGCTACCGGTAGAGTGACTCTTCCCGGATCTTGCTCTTTCTTTGGCAATGTTCTTTGAATAATAGCACTACAATTGGCATCGATTTGGATCGTCTCTTCATCGTTGATTCTTCTTTTCTTGGAAAGGATATCTTTCATGAACTTTGCATAGACCGGCATTTGCTCCAAGGCTTCCGAGAATGGTATATCAATTTGCAACTTCTTGAAGAGTTCAAGAAACCTTGCGTATTGCCGCTCTTTGTCTTTCTTCGATGGAGCATGTGGGTATGGTAAGCGTTGAGCCACCTCTTGCTTCTCAACTACTTGTTTCTTCCCTTTATCTCTCCCCACATCTTTATTCTTCCTCTCCATCTCCTCTTGTAACTCTAGATCTCTTTTTTGATTTTTTTCTTTTTCAACTAATGCTTCTTTATTCTTTATATACACTTCCTCCTCTATCTCTACACTATCCTCCTCGAACTCCTCTTTATTGACAACCTCATCATCCTTTTCCTCAACAACAATATCATCACCTACCCCTATACCTACTACTCTCCCACTTCTTGTAGCTATAGCTTTTGACTGCTATGCCTTGTTGTGCTCCTTAGGATTTGGTTGAGTGTTAGCGGTGAAAGCTCCACCTTGCGGAGGACCTTGAGCCATTTGTTGAGCTAACTGACCAACTTGCGTTTCAAGGCCTTTGATGGACGCGTCGGTGTTTTTCTGGTTAGCCATGGACACTTGCATGAATTGTTTCAAGACCTCCTCGGTGCTTTGGGAATTATTTGGTTGTTGGGGGTTATTTGGTGGTGGATTTTGGTATTGATTATTGAATGGTTGTTGGTAAGGTTGTTGGTAGTAGTTTGATGGTGGATATTGATAGTTATTATTGTACGGTGTTCTCCAAGGTCTTTGTTGGTTCTGGTTGGCCGGATACCTTCCTTGGAAGTTGGAAGTACCCGGATTTTGTTGTGAGGTTCCGGCTTGTTGTGATTGGTTAGGCCTTTGTTGGTTTCCCACATAGTTGACCTCTTCCCCTTCAAAAGAACCGGGCTCGGGACAATAGCCGGTGGGATGATCCCCCGTACATAGTCCACAAGTATAGACTTGAGCGGTTCCTCCTTCTTGCTTGAGAGATTCAAGAATTTGTTTAGGCATAGCTTTCATCTCCTTTTGCATAGCTTCTAATTGTTGAGTGAGAAGCTTATTTTGAGCTAAGACCGCATCATTTGCTTCAAGCTCAAGAATACCGGCTTTCCTTTGATTAGGATTCCGATTGTGAGAAGATTTTCTTGTGTTGAGCGCCATTTGGTTAATGATTCTGACAGCTTCAGCTGGGTTTTTCAAAGCAATAGAACCTCCAGCACTTGCATCTAGCATCGTCTTGGACATGTCTTGAAGCCCTTGACGAAAAAGATATAGTTGCATTTGGCTATCAAAACCATGCTTTGGACAATTCCTTAGCAATGATTTATAGCGCTCCCAAGCTTCACAAAGAGTCTCACTTTGGCCTTGAGCAAAAGTTGTAATTGAAGTTTTAGCCTCAAGATGCCTATCCTCCGGAAAGAACCGTTCTTGAAATGCTTTCTCTAGCTCACCCCAATTTTCCATCAAAGAAGTTGGTTGATCAAGATACCACTCCTTAGCCTTCCCGATCAAAGAATGAGGGAACAATTGCACAAACACACCCTCTTCCTCATCTTCTTTCATACCAAGTGTACCGGCGGTAACATAGAAGTTGGTAAGATGTCTATATGGATCCTCATGATCCATACCGGTAAACTGGTTATGAGTTATCAAGTTTATCAACCCAGACTTAAGCTCAAAAGATTTGGCATTACGGTTGCCAAGATTAGCTAGCCTCCTCGGACTAACCCACATAGGTAGAGCATTCTCATCTTCATTAGCCATGACTACTTCTGGATCACTCCTCGGAGATGAATGTGCAGAAGAATGTGATGAAGAATCACCTAGTGATATAGTATGCACCGAACCTGACGGAGAAGGAATAAAAAGTAAAGATTCCGGCTGAGCCAGCCTGGCTAATCTCCTAGCTTCCTTTGCTTGCTTTCTAAGTAACCTAGCAGTTTTCTCAATTTCAGGATCAAATTGTAGGTCTTCCTTATCAACGGTACCTCGCATAAACAAAGTTCACCAAGACTATACCAGGTGGTTAGCATAAAAAATAATGAATGACATAAGTGTATAAGTATATGCATGAAAGAATTTTGTGCAAAATTGACTTAACATGACAAAATTGTTTCAATACTTATGATAAAAATTTCCGTTACTCCCCGGCAACGGCGCCATTTTGATGTAAGGTTTTTCCTACACGTCATATAACTATGTACACGTGAGTATATATAGGATCGTTTCCACAGGGAGTTACGTTAATCATAAGCATTTACACAATCGTTCACATTAAGGGTTTGGATATAAATTGTTTGTTTGTAACACTATATCCATATTTGACATTTAAGTAAAAACGAGAGGGGATCGAACTATTTCGCTTGCGGTATAAGATAACGAGCAAGCATAACAGCAGCAATCTCTCGATCGATTAACAGACTCTAGCTTTATAACCAATATTATTACAATCATTTCTACAATATCCTTCGTGTCCAAAGTGACATCGTTATTTCTAGGTTATCGTTTAAACATTCGTGTCCAAATTCCTTAAACGATAACAAAGTCGATCGGATGACTTAATCGACCGTGTCCAGCCTGATTAAGTATCCGAAAGCATTAAAAGCTTGATTAAAAGTAATTATCAAAGGTTTACAAACTTGTCAAGAATGATATAACATAAGATAGATTGTTATTCTAGGTCTAGATTCAAGGGTTTGTGTCCAAATCATCTTGAATCTCTTTGAAAGCATTAAAAGCAAGAATAACAACAATATTGAATCATTAAGCTAGAACCTTATATATTAAAAGATCAAAAGATTACATAATAGCTTGATAGTTACCTCAATACTACAAAGAAGGTTAGTTACATATAGACATGTAAACTAATGCAAGGAATGAAGGAAAGATGAAGATTCCATGCCAAGATCCTTGATGTCTCAATGAATCTAGGGTTGAATCTACTCCTTAATCACTTGCTTTGTGTTTCTCTCTATGAAATAGCTCTAACCTCTCTCTAGAAATGTGTCAAATGTTTTAATGGAATAGTGAATACCTAAAAGAGAGGTAAAAATGCTATTTAAATGGCCTGTGTTTTTGCACCTGCGCTAATAGCGCATCTCACGCTAATAGCGTGGTAAGGCGGCCTATAATTTGGCCAATGGGAGCCTGCCACGTTGTTCTTGCCCTGCTGCTACGCTCCAGCCACGCTAATAGCGTGGCTCTCTGGAGCATTTACGCTAATAGCGTGAAATACGCTAATAGCGTAGCTCTTCAAAAGAGCTCCAGATCCACGCCCCAGGTGCGCTAATGGCGTATCCCTCTGGCCTTGGGTATTTCTTCATCACGCCAATAGCGTAGGACACGCTAATGGCGTAGCTTCATGAACTTTGACATTTCTTGCTCCTTGCTTGTAATTTCCTGCACAAAAAGGGTAGACTAAGGCTCAAAAGCATAAATGACATATTAACACAATATTTGGAGTTTTCCATAGAGAATCTTGCAAAACAAGTCACTAAAACGACTAAACTCCTATGCGAAATATATCACTTTTAAACACTTATCAAATCTCCTAACGTAGAAGCTCAAGGATTCTTTGAATTGTTGAAGGCCGCACAATCTCCTTTATGGGATGGTTGTGATAGATATTCCGTGTTGTCAGCTTCTTTAACAGCATTAAATTTGAAAGCAGACTATGGTTTTTCCGAGGGTTGTTTTAATTCATTGATGCAATTTATGGGAAATGCATTGCCAGATAATAACCGCATGCCAAAAAAAATTTATCAAGCAAAGAAGACGGTTGCTGAACTAGGGTTGTCAAGTATGAAGATTGAATGTTGCCCGAAAGGATGTATGTTGTATTATAAGGAGAATGCTGCGCTCCAAAGTTGTAAAATCTGTGGAGAGGAGCGGTATAGGATTCTTTAGAAATGTTATCAAGTGGCATAGTTATGTTATTAATGGCTACAAGTTTGTGACAAAATCTCGAAATGAAGGGATGAGTACAACCAATTGCAATTTATGTGTTCGGGGAGGGCAATTAGATTCTTTAGAAAATGATTACTATGGTGTTTTGACTGACATTGTCGAATTAGAGTACACCGGTCACCCTACAAAGAAGGTGGTTTTGTTTCAATGTGATTGGTTTGATCCGAGCTCTCAAGGGACCAAGACGGATAACTATGGCAATGTTGAAATAAAAAAATCTAGGAAATATCAAAATTATGATCCTTTTATATTAGCCCAACAAGCAGATCAAGTTTACTTTACATCTTTTCCTGAAGGGCAACAAGGTTGGCTAGGTGTCATAAAAACCAAGGCCCGCAGTAACATTCAAACTGTGGAAAAAAAACAGCAAACAACAGATGCATATCAAGATGATGATGCTAATACACTACCTATAGTTGTTTCAAATGATGATTTTCAGCAATGTCTTGTTGACGTTAATGGTGTAGCCGAAGAAGTGCCAAACTCTTTGTTGAGGAGAAGTGCCAAACCCATTGTTGAGGATGATGATGATGATGATGAGGAGGAGGAGGAGGAGGAGGAGGAGGAGGAGGAGGAGGAGGAGGAGGAATATGAAGGGGAGGAGGAGGAAGATGAATATGAGAGGGAGGAAGATGAAGATATGTATGAAGATATAGATTCAAACTAAGTCATTGATCCAAGCAAGTGGGTTTCCTCAAAATCAAAGGATATTGCTGTAAGTTATTACTTCATGACCTTATTGAACTTGATGAATATTTAGTCTATTTTTAAAGTAGTTGAACTATGATATGGAGGTTCTGCACTGATGCTAATTGTTAAGAACTGATGCTATTTTTAATTGTTTTAATAGTTCTGCACTGAAATAATTGTTCACTGATGCTATTTTATGGAGGTTATGCACTGATGCTAATTGTTAAGCACGTATTAAGAAATAATATAAATGTACCTATGACGTAGATTGAGCACTACCATTTCAATTTTCTTTTTTTTTTCTTCCATACCAATCCTAACTCCACTTGATTATTTTTTTGACATAAAGAACTCCATATGAAACTATGTCCATATTTAAGAAGCAGATTGAGAAAAATAATGAATTGTCTTGATAGGACGATATATTAGAATGTTAGTTTGTTTGATGCTTCTGGAAAACTGATATAGGCAAGCAGTGAACACGTCATAAGTTTTTAGGACAACATACCGGGTAAAATCAACAACATTGTTTTTAGATAAGGTTTTAGGCGGTGGATTTTGTTTGTTTGTTTGTTGCTGTTATTCATCTGTTATTCACTCTGCTATTTTGCAGCTTGTTTTTCTGTCATGGGGTTTGCTGTTCTGCTTTTTCCCTCCCTCTCCTTTCTGTTGAGCGGCTGTTGGTGTGTTTAGTTTGGTGTTTTATGGCCTGTTCATAGGTGAGGCAGGGGTATGCTTGGTACTCGTAGGTATTCTACTACCTCAGCGATTGATGCCACCTTATTTTTGGTTTTTTGGGTTGTTGGTAGTTCCGTATATTTGCGGCTACAATTGTATTTTTCCCTTGTATCCGCGAGTTTTTTTGCTTCTTGCAATGGCTCGACGTGAATAAATTTCCTTGTGACTCTTTATGTATTTTTGAAAGTTTCCTTGTGTCTCTTTATGTATTTTGAGAGTTGAACAATGGTTGTAAACTTATTGAGAGTTTCCTTATGACTTTTATGGTGACAAATGTATGTGTTGGCTATGAAGACAATTTATGAAGTGGTTTTTGTTGTATATTTATAATTTCCAACAAGTTCAATATGGTTTAATATAGTAAATGCATATACAATATTAATATAATCAATTAATGAAATCTGGTTTGAAATGGAACATTAATCCGCTGATGCAAATTTCTGTTTGAATTAGTGAGGGAAATAAATTTCTCACTAAACTTGTAGTTTGTGAGGGAATTCAATTTCATCACAATTTATGCCTTCAAAATTTGAGAGGGAAAACCAATCCGTCACTAATTACTGACGGAAATATTGGTAAAAATTGATGGAATAGTCCCTCACTATTAGAGAGGGAACAAGAATTCCTCACTAATTACTGACGGATTTGTCCAAGGTTTAGCACATTTCTGGTTCATATTTAGTGACGGATTTATATGATTAGGGACGGATTGTATCCGTGTCAATTAGGGACGGAAACCAAAATCCCTCACAAAAATTTAGCAAGGCCAATATTCTTAAGGGATTACCGGTCGTCACTAAATCCCTCACTAAATTCGTTAGTGAGGGAATTATGGTAGTTTAGTGACGGATTTCTACCCTCTCTAAAATTGATTTTTCTAGTAGTGTCAACAGGGATCTCGCAAATGAGGCATGGTTCCAATTATTCCTGCAAGAAAAACTAGAAAACTTAGTGGCGCCGACATCAGACAACTATCCCATTTAGTTTGAACGTAACCGATGGTGAGACCAAACCGACCAAGATGCTCGTTCAAGTTTGAAAATGATTGGCGAGTGGAAGGTTTGAATGAGGTTGTACACGATGGTTAGCAAGGTAATTGGGAGTTTCAATTACTTCACGGCTAGAAGCATGTGCGGAGGAACTCAAACAATTAAAGTAAAACTCATTGCAATAAATTGGAAGAAGATATTGAAGAATGTCTTCAAGCATTGATACGGGGTTCTACTAGCATTTGAGTTCAAGGATGCAATATATTCTATGCAGCCGGATAAATCTCCAAGTCTAGATGTATTTAATACGGGGTTCTACCAACATTTTTGGAGAGTGTATAGTACCATCATCTACCAAGAATGTTGTCACTGGCTCAAGGACAGTCAATTTCTGCCTTCCCTCAACACAACTAATATAGCCCTCACCCAAAAGGAAGTGAGAAAAAAATCAATGAAATATTGGCGCCCCGTAGGTTTATGTAACATGTGTTTACTCATCTCGGAGTTACTTGCCAACTGACCGAAGAAAATATTGCATAAGTGCATCTCAAAGAGTTATTATGCTTTAGTTCCACCAAGGTCCATCATTGACAATGCCATGGTAGCTATCAAACTGATGCACCTTATGAAGGTTAAAATGTAAGGTAATGATGATAGTGTGGCGCTTAAAACAAACATTATAGTAAAGCGTATGACAGGATTAACCGGTTGTATTTGAGAGAAGTTATGTTGAAGATGGAGTTTTCAGCACAATGGATCCAATGAATTATGATGTCCGTGGAGACGGTTGATTACTCGGGCATAATATGTAAGGATATCATTGGTCCTGTTATACCGGGTCATGGCCTTAGACAAGGGAACATACCGTCCTTTGTATGATTATACATAAGGATATCACTGTACCTTATTGAACGATTATTGTCAAATAACAGCTTCTGGATCTTACCCATCGTGGAATCAGATCTTTTATTTCGATTTATTACTTATGGTGGTAGTCTACTTGCTATGAAAACATGACAATGCTACACACAAATTTAAAGGCATCGTAGGGTGAGTTTACTTTTCATTAAGTTTAATTTGTATATACTTCCGTCTCAAATATTAATCATCCATAAAAAGTCATCCTGCACAAGAAGTGCCAATGAAGACTTAAAAGATCCAAATTACAAACCCCAAAAAAGAGAAACAAAACAAAACAAGGAGCAAAACATTCATATGAAATATTTACTGACTTTAGTGTATATGATGGAGATATCTATGTTGATCTCCCTTTCACTCATGAGGAGGAAAATTCATAAAACTTTCTAAGACTAATAAGAATAATTTTATTCGTTTATAAATTTCCTTTAATTTATGTAAAATAATCTAATCTAACATTTATTATTTATTATGACATTTTCATGCCTAAGACTTTTGAATTTAACATATGTTTCTTAACATTTGGTTCTTTGTTCCCATTTTGAAAATGACATGTTAATACTCAGAAGGATTAAGAAGGTGCAAGAGAGCTATGGTGGATGAACTTGGTGATTACAAGGGAATTATAGTTAGTAGAAGGATGAAATCTTAATTTATTAGATAATTGAACTTCATGAAGCACATGTCTTTAAATATTTTTTGTTTATATTATAGATTTATACGTGTGTGCACAGCGTTTATATGTAAATAAATTGAATGGATTTCTAATAAATTTTATTTTGGAAATTTGTTAATTATACTATTTGCTTGAATAAGGAAGAAGGAGGAATGGGGTTAGGAGAATGATGGAGTTTATGGCATATGTTTTAGTCAGGTGTTATGATGAGGAGGGGGGCAGGTTTGCGATGGTGGAAAGATTTGATGAAATTAAGTGAAGGTGTGGGGATGAGAAGTGGGCAGTTGGTTCGATGAAAATTTGAGTAGAATGGTAGGCAATAGATCGTTTATATTATTTTGGTGGGATCCATGGTTGGAGGGGTTATCCTTATGTGACGTATTTAGACATAATTTTCATCTAGCTAAGAATAAGTTATCGTCACTCTAGGTTGGGGTGTTGATAGATATTTAACAAGTGTATTAATTCTATCGAAGTAATAATTCTAAGTTCGTATCCACGATGACTGTATTAATCTCAATTTAGCAATATTGTTATTATCTCGGACATGTGAAATTGTGGTTTGCCCTAGGTAGGTTGTTTGATTGCATAAACAATAAATAATTTGATAAAAAATGTTTTGAAAATATAAGGAGAGATGAGATCAGGTCTTTCGAATCCTCTAATTATTATTGTTTGGTAGACTGCACCTATTTCCCACGAATACTTCTCTAGTTTTATGATGGTTAACTAAAATAGTTCTAATCACTCCGTTGAGTTAGAACCCTCTTCTTCAGATTACAGTCGCTAATTCCTTAGGTGGTCTAATATTCTTCGAAGGTTTTAAGAATGTTAACCTAATATCACAAATAAACGATTATCAACTCCTAAACTAACGCTATTTATTTGAACACTTTAATTAGGTCTCGGTCGTAAGCTAGGGTCAGTAGTCATTCGATCTTACCAATTCAAGTCAATACATAGAAAACATTAAGAACGGTTGAATTGAATAAAATTAGATTGATACTCACAAGCAATAGAGTTTCACATCCACATGTTTCAAACAAGATTACATCAGATTCATCTCAGACCTAATCTCTAACAGATTTAACTACTCATAATATGAATTACAAATAACATCATCAATTGTAGCATTTAAACATACATAAACTAACTATGAGTTGGATGGAATAGCCACCTCTTCAGTCTTCTACTCTCAAAATTGTGCTTCAGATCTCCAAAATTCAGAACCCTTGTTTATGAAACAAGTTTAGCTTAAATAGGAAATTCTACGACGAAAATCGTGTCACGATCCTCAGTAATCGTGCCACAATTTTAGCTTTAAACCTAACTTCCTGATCGTCCTCTCTTCAAAATCACGCCACACCTTATAAAATCGTGCTACAATTTTATAGGCTGAAACGAGCTTAGCTTATGGACACAAAATCGTGTCACGATGCCAAATCCATGACATGATATGATGATTTCCTGTTCTTCATATTTTCTTGCTTTTCACACCCTTGGTTGTCTTAAATTGCTACAGACTCAGTAAAAATGTCTAAATAAGTCTAAAAAATAACGTAATGACATCAAGTGAATATAAATGCAGTGAGCTGTTAACTTCTATTGTTTTGCATGTTGTTGGTTTGGGAGGAAGATCAAGTGAATAAGTGTAGTGAGCTGTTAACTTCTATTGTTCTGCCGGATGTGTAGACGACATGTGGTTATGACACTTAGATCCAACGAAAGGGTACACGGTCAATGGAGTTTATCGATTGTTATTATCAGGGGAGCCTAGTGGAGGGTATGATTTTCCAACATTATTTGGAACAAGGAAATACCTTTGAAAGTCACTATTTTTGCTTGGCGGCTTCTACGTAGTAGAATTTCTATCAAAGACAATTTTTTGACAAGAGGTGTTATTAGTGTTAATGATCTGATGTGTGTGAGTGGTTGCGGTAACATTGACAATTCGGATCATCTATTTCAGGGATACAAATTTTTTGGCAAAATTTGGTCGTTAGTAACGCGTTGGTTAGGTATACAATCAGTTAACCAAACATTTCTCTTTGATCACCTTCTCCAATTTGGTTGGTTAGATGATTTTTCTACAAGTATATTGGATCGTTGTGATATCTGATACGGTTATCGTATGTTTGTGTTATATAGAAAGAACAAAATAAATATTTTTTAGTATAAGGAGGAATATTTGTATCATATGGTCGACTCGACAAAGTTAAGTTTTTGTCTTTTTGGTGGTTGAAAGCGAAATATGAAAATTTTGTTTTCAATTCCCATTTTGGTGACTTAATTCCCTCTTGTGTGTGGTAAGGTATACTATATTTTGAAATTTTGACTAGACCTAATAAAATATTGCTACCAATAAAAATATTATTGGTAAGGTATACTATATTGCTCGAAGCTTTTAAGGATCAAGGCTCAATGTGGATAAAAGAGTATCAAGGTTTACAAGACCGAACATATTGTCTTTCTGTTTCTGCATGTTAAAATTTGGGGTCTAACTCATCATCACAAAATCGGCTTGTGAAGTGAGGAGTGTCTCCTCTTTATAAACTCTCATCAAGAGTCTTTTTAATCTTATGTGGGAATTGGGTTTTTCCAATCCTCTTTATAAACTCTGATCAAGAGTTTCATCAATTTGATGTGGGACGACTTGGGTTTTTCCCAATACACCCCCTCACGCCCAACACTCTTTGGGCTTGGTGCGTGAATAGGTAGGTGACCCTTGAATTCGACAAGCTTTGATACCATGTTAAAATTTGGGGCCTAACTCATCCTCACAAAACCGGCTTGTGAAGTGAGGAGTCTTGCTAAAAATTCAAGGGTCTTGCTAACCGGTGTCCTAAGGGCACTGATTAAGGAATCGAAAAATAGAAATTTTGTTTTGGAAATATAAGCCGTTACTTTTGGTTAAGTAATAATTACACCGCTTTTTAATAATAACTTTGCTTATTTCGATTACTTAACCAATGTCCTGGTACACTTTTAACATTCACTACTCTTGCAAAAGTATACAAAATAGTGGTGTGTGAGTACAACATTTAGTAAAAGATTGCTGTTTCCATCTTATTACGTTATTCCTTATGTTCCACAAACTAGCAAAATGAACCACTTAAAAAGCCAATAGAAACTTAAAAAATTGATGTCGGTAAGAACAATGTAGGGCAATTAAATAACTAAAAATCAATGGGAAAATGAAACATAAAGTTTTAAACAAGTAG
Source organism: Medicago sativa (assembly GCF_051527215.1). Classification (NCBI taxonomy): domain Eukaryota; kingdom Viridiplantae; phylum Streptophyta; class Magnoliopsida; order Fabales; family Fabaceae; genus Medicago; species Medicago sativa. Next base: position 25,652,376 of record NC_140756.1, on the reverse strand, counting down.
CCAATGTTCATAAAAAAGAGCAAAGAATGCTGGAAATATCTTGTTTTTGACAAGGTCTCCAGAAGCTCCAACAACAGTTATACTAAGGTTGGATCATATGCATTCCAAGTTTTGACTTGCCATCTTCTTTGGCCAATTAACTTCCAGCTAAACCTGAAAAAATATATATGTGATGTATCTCTTTATCTAAACATTGTTTTGCTGAAACTAAACAACTTCAATCAAATATTACAAAACAAATAAATGACTAAGCAACATATCATGATGTGAATTCAGTGCAACCGTACAGAAACAAAAACAAACTTAATAAACTTAACAAACTTAATAAACTTAATTCAGTGCAATACGATTATCGGAATTTATTATTTATAACATCAGTGTTGCAATTGTGGATCACGGAAAATAGTTGTTGGTTCAAATAGCACTATGCTATTGCGCTATTTGCGCTATTTTACAACACTTCATACTAAACCACATATTGTGGAACAATAGCGGTTTGTTAAAATTTCGCTGTGCTATAGCGCTCGAACTGAAGCTACTCAGAGTAGCGCTTTACATAAGCATACAAGGGGACATAACAAAAGGTTTAAAGAGCAGATGAACACAGTATGATTTGATTCACTGAGACATCAGCTAGCAATATAACATTATTCGTTTTTTAGACAAGATGAATTTAAAACTGTTTCAAGCAGTGAAAGCAAAATACATTTAGAACTCAATCGAGTCACACATGTATAGATAACAGTAAATCACACAAACAAAGCTGCCAATATTTCTTGCAAGCATATTGCAATTAGTTAACCAATAATCAGTTCATGACATCGAATCAGCTCACGTCGCATACACACTGATGTTACAACTAGCCTACAAATGCAGCCACCTACTATAAATATAAAAAGAAATGATGAAAGAGAATATTTCAAAACCTCATTCTTCTTGTTTGTGTCATCTTGTTAAACTTGTTCACGGTCACCAGGGAGTGAAAGCAGAGATTCCGTATAAATGGCCACTTCAGATGCATTCGGATTCATTTCGAGATACTCTTTCGACTTTCGTTTATTATTATACTTCACCAATCCACGATCACCGTCAGTTCCAACAATATCACCACTTTTTGTAGAGTATATAGGGGAAAAGAACATAATGGTAGGGATTACAAGAGACTTGGTCCAAGACGAATGTTGTTTGTATTCCTTCATCACCCATATTTCAACTGTCGATTTCCAATTATGAAAGTTCCTATTCCATAGACTGAGAAATTCTCCAAATACCCACAAACCATAATCCACAGGATCATGGTCAAAATCATCTGGAAGAGGTATCTCTAACAGTTTCCTTTCCATTAAATCAAAGACAACAATAACTTCCACTCGTATATCATGATAATAACGAGATGCCAACCAATGAATATCCCCATTAAAGAATAATCCTGCTTTGGAAGCTTTGGGATAATCCGTGGTATTCAAATAAGTGATGTGAGGACCTACAATTTCATTCCACATATTATCTCTAAATGAGAAAAACTCTAAATATAATGAAGTGCATCCTAAGGACAATAAAACCACCAAGTAATCATCTCTTAATCGGTCATAACCAAAACCATATAGATGACGTGGATGGTCATCGTATGCATGTACTTTGGCAGCAAAAGGAGACAAAGGTATTTCTTTGTGAAATCTAGAAGATGGATTCCATATGCAAAGGTTTGTTGAACAGTGCAAAAATATAAACCCTCTGCATGAACCTTTAATTTTAATTTTATAATTAAAATATCGTTGGGGAAGGAGAAAAGTATGGTCCAGTGAAACAGAATCACGGTTGATGGATGTCTCAAAATCTATGGAGCGAATTTCAGCAAGAGGTTGAGTTGTTGTTGATATGGATACAATTCTTGCGGCGGAAACATCAACATGCGAATTTGCAAAGTGAGGATCAGAGATAAGAGAAAACAATGACTTACAAACGCATTTGAAACGTAGCAGAGACTTTACCGACAACCTCAGCAGGATTTGAATGATTAATTCAGAAGGAAGATATAACATCTTGTTCATATTCGTCATGTGAGTGTATTTTCCCTCTTCCACGTTCTTGAGTCTGTTACACGTAACCCTAGGGGTTTCCAGGTGATGAAATATATAGGTCAATAAATTAGTATTGTTTTTAAGAGGACCGAGGCCCAAGGTAAATAACTTTACTTTTTTTAGTTTGTGATACCAAGAAACAACTATCTTTCAAGTGTTTTCCTAAAAAAATAAAAAAATAAATCTTTCAAGTGTTGGTAAAAAAAAAAAAAACTATCTTTTAAGTGAACTGTCACCTAAAATCCTAGATTTTTTTTCCCTTCATCCATCAAAGAGGGTGGTTTAAGGTTAACTTTTTACCCTAAATCACCCCTATATATTGTTTTTATCTTTCCTTCTATTTTAATGAGTGATTTTCTTATCTATTTAGTGTTTAAATTACAAATTTAGAATTTAAATTAAAATCTGAGTTTTTTTTATTGGATTTCATGAAACATAAAGATGCTATTGTAACAAAAAAATAAATTAAAATGCTACAATGATAATTCTGATTAATTGGTTAAAAACTAAAAAAGAAACAAGAGTGTTAATTTTTCAAATGAGGGCCACCTTAAGTTTTTTGTTTTTGGATATTTTTTATAAGTGGTCACCCTGGAGTAGACTAGAGTTGTATTTCATATTCTTATTAATCAATGCATTTTTTGTGTGTGAACCTGACAGTGATGATACAAGGAATTACAAAAATTCAGAATCCAAACGTGTAAAGTATATTTTTTTTTGTAAGTAATATTGAAATACACATCCGAATTTTGAAATCCCAACACAATGAAAAACAAATACACAATAAAAAGAAAATAAATTCATTGATTCAAGTTCAACAGCAACACAATTCCTGAAATGATAGTTAGATAAAGAAACCATTGGTGCATGCCCTTCAACTAGATCAAAATAAGCATCATTATTTTTCTTTTTTAAAAATATAAGCATCCTTATTTGAAAGCCAAGGTTTTGAATTTCATTGATAATGGTCAATGAATAATCAGATTTATCATTACACTCCATCCGTTTCAAAATGAGTGTCATTTTTAGTTTCCAATGCAATAATAACTTTTTCTTTTAAATTGTACTCTCCAATTAATATTATGCATAGCCATACTACTCCCAAAGTTTTACTTTTACTTTAATAGAAAACTAAACAATAGTTAATAAGGATAATTTGATTAAATAACAAATTTTTTTATCATTACATTTTTTAATATGTGTGTAAAAATCTTAAACGACATTCATTTTGAAATGGAGGGAGCAACATTTTAATTTTTTTTTGTTACAATAGTATCTTTATATTTCATTTTTTTAAAGAGCATCTTTATGTTTCATGAAACCCAAAAAAAACTCAGATATTATTTTTAAACTTGTTAAATGCGTCTAATTTTGTTTGCTAATTGAATTTGAACATCAATTCAAATCACTACTATTCCCAGCATCTAGTGGACAAATAGTCACTTACAGAAGTTACAGTAAATGTTTGAGTAAGACTATTCCTTGTTTGTTGTGGCCATTACATTGACCGACTACAACATCTTCAAGCTGTATTGGTCTCATTGATATCAGAACCTAAGTTAAGACCATTCTCAGCAACCAAAGAAAAAAATGATGAAAAACAAAGATTAGCATAGAGGCTCAAAAACAAGATTTGAAAAACTAAGCACAGTTGCTTTGCATCTCTTAATCTATTGATTTGATTACATTCTCATTTAAATCTTTTTTGACATGACATGGTTTTCACTTCTAGTTTTATTTATGGCTTATCACATTTCATGGACAATGGTGGATTTGATCATTTTTTGCCATTGTGTATTTTCTGGTGATATATGTTGTTTTACATCTTTACCTAAGGTCTTTTTCCACCTATTTTATTTTATTAGTCTTACTCATTTTCCTTATTTTGGTTACATTCAAAGTTTTACTCTCAAAATATTGCCATTTCTCAGAATATGGAAAGAGTATCAAGGGTTACAAGACCTAACATATTGTCTTTTTGTTTTTGCAAAAAAATTCAATACTGAAGTATGTCAATTCTTTTATTCCAACAAAGATGTCTCTTTGGTTATTGTAGGAAAAATTTTACAAACTAGCAAAATGAACCGCTTAAAAACGCAACAGAAACTAAAAAAATTGATGTCGGAAAGAATAATGTAGGACAATTAAGTAACTAAAAATCAAAGGGAAAACAATTCAGACATCAAATAGCCAATCTTCATAAGAGTGCTGGAAATATCTTCTTTTTGACAAGGTCTCCAACAACAGTTATACTAAGTTTTAGAAGGAAAATGATCCTTCAACTTCTTTTGGCTTCCCAACTTCTAATCATTGTTTTTCTGAAACAACACATTGGATGCGAGTTCAGTGGAACTGTACAAAAACAAAAACAAACTTAATAAAGAAGTGCAATAGTAGTTTGTTAAAATTCCGATGTGCTATAGTGCTCGAACTGAAGCTACTCAGAGTAGCGCGTTACATAAGCATGCAAGGGGACATAACAAAAGGTTTAAAGAGCAGATGAACACAGTATGATTTGATTCAATGAGACATCAGCTAGCAATATAACATGGTTCGTTTTTTAGACAAGATGAATTTAATAGAGTCCAATGAAATTAGAGAAAAAAAGCTTCTTTTACCTTCAATATGCATAAACTCATCAGATAAATATTTACCATATCATTAAAAACAGTTTCAAACAGTGACAACAAAATACATTTAGAACTCAATCGAGTCACGCATGTATAGATAACAGTAAATCACACAAACAAAGCTGCCAATATTTTTTGTAAGCATATTACAATTAGTTAATCAATAATCAGTTCATGACATCGAATTAGCTCACATCGCATACTAACTGATGTTACAAATAACCTACAAATGCAGTCACCCGAGATTCCATAATACAACATAACTATAAATATAAAAAAAAATGGTAAAAGAGAATATTTCAAAACCTCATTCTTGTTTGTGTCATCTTGTTAAACTTGCACACGGTCACCAGGGAGTGAAAGCGGAGACTCTATATACATGGCCACTTCAGATGCATTCAGATTCATTTCGAGAAACTCTGTCTGCTGTCCTTTATCATTATACTTCACCAATCCACTACACCCATCGGTTCCAACAATATCACCACTTTTTGTAGAGTATATAGGGGAAAAGCACATAAGGCTAGGAATTACAAGAGACTTAGTCCAAGACGAATGTTGTTTGTATTCCTTCATCACCCGTATTTCAATTGTCCAATTATGAAAGTTTCTTTTCATAATACGAAAGATCATTGCCAAAATCATCTGGAAGAGGTATATGTAACAGTTTCCTTTCCATTAAATCAAAGACAACAATAACTTTCACTCGCATATCATGATAATGAGAAGCCAACCAATGAATAGCCCCATTCAAGAATAATCCTGCTTTGGAAGCTTTGGAATAATCCATGGTATTCAAATAAGTGAATTGAGGACATTCAATTTCATTCCACTTATTATCTCTCAATGAGAAAAACTCCAACTGTGATGAAGTTCTCGCTAAGGACAATAAAACCACCAAGTAATCATCTCTTGATCGGTCATAACCAAAACCATATGGATGACGTCGATGATATGAAAGTGATTTGGCAGCAAAAGAAGACAAAGGTATTTCTTTGTGAAATCTAGAAGACGGATTCCATACGTAGAGGTTTGTTGAACAGTCCAAAAATATAAACCCTCCGCATGAACCTTTAATTTCATAAATAGAATAACATCCGGAAAGTAGAAAAGTATGGTCCAGTGAAACAGAATCATGGTTACTGGATGTTTCAAAATCTATAGAGCGAATTCCAACAGGAGATGGAGTTCTTGATATTAACACAATTCTTGCCGCGGAAACATCAACATGAGAATTCGCAAAGTGAGGATCAAAAGAGATAAGAGAAAACCATGACTTACAAACGCATTTGAAACGTAAAAGATACTTTACTGGCAACCTCAGCAGGATTTGAATGAGTAATTCAGCAGGAAGATTTGAATGAGAATTCTCTACAAATCCTAGGTTTGATGTTGGTTTCTAAACCCTTGTTTTCTGGCTCGCTCTCTCTCTCTCTCTCTCTCTCTCCCCCTCTCCCTCTCTCTCTCTCTCTCTCCCCCTCTCTCTCTCTCTCCCCCTCCCTCTATAAATTTGGAACGGATATCACTTTCAAGATACATTTCCTTTTTTTCCTCCTTCAGCATAAAATATATTTGCATCAAATATTCCTGTTAAAAATATATTTACATCAAATCTTCCTTCATATGGTACAAAAATATATTTATTATCAATAAATATATTTTCAGCAACATTCTTCTAGAAGTACAAAATATATTTGAAACAAATCTTTTATATTTTTAGCAGCAATATTCTTCATCCATCAATTTTTAGTCAATTTCGACATTTAGTTTTCAAGTATTTTTTTTTGTTAATAAAGAAGTACTCTCTAGTAAATCGATTTTAAGAACTCTTATTATTATTATTTTTGATAAATATTAAGGACTCTTTAAAAAAAATACAACAAATAATATATTTGGTATCTCTATCTCTATTATATATATTTGCGCTATTTTTTTTTAAAGTACACGTGGCAACCTATTAGTGGAAGGGTCATTTAATGTTATTTCTCATGTACACACAAGATATGATGGAGTTTATAATAGGAAAAAAAACAAACAAAATTGGAATCCAAATTAGGTAACCGAAAATGTTGTGCAAAAAGTCAGAATTTGAAATTGTTGTTTAATGCACCAATGTTTTCTTTTATGTACACAATAAATATGAAAAAGTTTATAATAGAAACAACAATTATAATTTGATGAATTATCCTAAAATGTTATCTCTATTTTATAAGAGTATTTAATGCACATGATTTCAATCAAAAGTGATCAGAATTTTACGGAAAAAATTAACAGAATTTTACGAAAATAATGAAAAAAGAGGATTATTGTTATTTCCTTAACAGAATTTTACAGGAGTATGTTATGCATATAGTGCTTATTTCCTAATTTCCTAATTTCCTAATAGTACATATCGCCTAACACCTCTGTCGCAAAAGAAATTGTCAAAATTAATTCATGTCATTCGTGTCATTTGTAAATATTTGTCCAATATTACATTGACATGTGTCAATGTCATTCTTTTAAACCAATCATGTTGCAACTATTTGATGTTATTTTTTATTTTCACATTGCTTCCACTAATATTTTATTTGTGCAATTAGCCTATTTATACCAATGTTTTCTTTTGTTAAATCATCTGTCTACTTCTCTTCCCTCTCAACCTAGAAAAAAAGGTATATTCAAATGGCTCCAAGATCAGATAACATATCTAAGATCAGTCCGGTGAAGGAATCTTGGAGCATAGTTTTACGGATTGTCCGTGCTTGGTTTGTTCGTGATGTCAATCGCGATGCTCATCCGTTTTCTCTCGACATGGTTCTCATGGATGCATCTGTGAGCATATTACATTGCTTTTTTTATTATTAATGTTTTGTTTTGTGTTGTGTTATTGATTATATATTGATTGTTTTATTCTTTGCGTTTTCAGGGAAACAAGATTCACGCGCACTGTACGAAGAACTCTGATCTACAAATTTGAGAAGGACCTGCAGGAGGGAAAGGTTTACTCTATGAGTGACTTTGGTGTTGCTGCGAATCTTGGATCTTATCGCACCACAAAGCACGATTACAAACTCAATTTCCAGTTTAACACCAAAGTGAAATTGTGTGGCAAAAATGGCGTGCCTTCCGATATCTATCCAATTTTTTTTTTTTTGTTTCAAGAAAAAATGTCCATTTAATCATACATTAATACTACAAGAATTATATTTATATAGTTTCCCCGTTCTTTTGCATGTTTTGGGTAGATGTGATGGTTTCTAGCGGTGGTAAAGAAGTAAAAATAATAATAAGAATGCAACTTTGCTTTTCTAAGACTATAAATGTTGTTTACCTTGGATGTACATAAGTGATGTCCGGACTTTAGATAATGTTTTACTTTAACCAGTAAGTGAAAAAATTTCAATGCAGTTTATTATTTGGTATCAGTGCTTCACTTTTTCTATGTTTTGAATTATATGTGATGTTCTCCATTTTTTGTTACTGGTTTAATACCTTAGAAATTAGTACGATAACAATCAACTTTTTTATAGAAGTATGCTAAGGCTATATATGCTCTCAATCATGACACTCCTATACATTTGGATTTGTAACTTTTGTGATTTTTAAGAGGACTAACATTCATCACTCAAGGTCTCCGGACTCTCCACTTATGCACCTAAAAAACACTTAATTTTTAATTTAGGTTACTTGACATAAAAATAACAAAACAATATGGCTCAAGCATAATTTCTTTTTAGGTAGATGCTCACGGTGGTTTTTATTTATTTGTTTCAATTTTTTTTTTTTGCTTTTAGTTTTTTATTTAAAGGGATTTATTGTAATGCGTAAATGCTTTAAAGGAGATTTCACCATAAAAAATGATTTAAAGGAAATGATCTCCCAAATTTTAAATTAAAATACATTAAAGGAGAAATCCGAATTTTAGGTGTTGAAAACACATTTTGAATTAACATTCTCTCCCTCTTTCTCCTTTCTTTGAATTAACATGTTCTCCTTATTTCTCGGATCTCATTCTCTCATAATTTATTTTTAATAGAAAATGCATTCCTCATTTATTCCTAATTAAGCAACCTAATAAATGCATACAATATATCGATTCTTGATAATAAAAAAACATATTTCATTTGACCAACAAAAAAAGTATTATTTTTTTGAAGGAAACAAAAAAATTATTTTAATTCCCTAAAAAAAGTATTTCAATTTTAATAGTCACCAACTAACCAGTATGCATATTATATTTTACTTTACAATTATAAAAAAATTGGCACTCGATCTTTTTTAATTTGTTTTGAATATAAGACACTTACATATAGGTACCAAACTGGGCCTTATTATTTTGATATAAGATGATAGATTGAATTTCAATTATATAGTCGTAACTTTAACCTACTTGGTTTGGTCTGGTGATGTTAGCTTGAGACCTTGAAGTATGTTCATTCTTAAGATCTTAGGTTCGATTCCCCAATATCAGTTCAGATGGGCTAATTTAACTTCTTAAAAAAAACATAGTAGTTACTTTTTTTTTAAGCCTCCTTCTTTTGAAATTTATTTGTTTTAAGCACATTCCAGTTTTAATTTCAAATCTAATAGTTCTAATTAATAATTTAAAATTTATGGATGCTTATTTAATTATTATTATTTTTAAAGAAAAATTTGAATTAGTTATGTACTACTCCTTTCAACCCTTTATATAAGAAACTTTTTAAAAAAACCTTTGGTTCTGTTTTTTTTTTTGGTACCAAAAAAACCTTTGGTTCTATTTATAATAAAAATTTGCAACTTTTAATGTGTATTTATTGCGTAAAAGACTTTTTTTAGCTATTTAGTTGTGGTATATTTAAAAACACAACAATCAAGTGATTTATGGTAATTATGATTGAATAAATGACACTTGACATGCTAAAAACAATAATGTGGTATCAATTATTTTTTTGAAGAATCAATAATGACATTTATAATGTCTACAATATCTGGTCCTATTTATAAGAAAAATTTGAGTCAACAAGAGTTGAAGTATTTGATTAAAAAATTAGTCCAGATATATCAACTTTTGTTGACTCAACTTTCTCTTATAAATAGGACATGAGGGAGTATTTTTTTCGATCTAAGTCTACAATAATTGTTACTAAAAAAATGTCTACAATTTTGAGAAACATATGATAATATAATTGTTTTTAAATGTCTATAATAATGTGAAAGGAATGAAGCATTTTAGGACGAGAGAGTTTTGAAGGCATATTTATTTTTTTATGGTATAAAATTCTCCTAACGTGGGAAAATTAAAAAATTGTGTGTTGGAGACTTGGATAAATTCTTCAAATTTCATTTATATTGTTATAATACTTTAAATATTATAAATATGTTAACATTTATTTATCATTCTCTATAAAAAAAATAATAAATAAACACTCTTTAAAATAGTGTGCAAGATTTCTCAATTTTTTCAGCTAACATATTACAACTAACATGAAGACATTGCTTCATTCCCTTAACAAACAAAAAAAAAATTGCTTCAAATAGTCACTAATTTGCAACCTGCTGACACCCGACCTTATTTTGGCATCAAGTGTCTTTTTTTTTTCGCTTTATAGTTCATGTTTTTTTTATCTTAATCATTAGCAACTTCATCTATATTGAATCTTTCACAACTTCGCCAATATTGATATCCCCTTAGGTATTTGGTGTTCATAGTAACAATTGATATTAATACTTTAGCTGCAAGAGCGGCCCGAGCAAGAAGGAAGCTCATACAGCAACAACAGAAACATCGTAATTTCAGGCAGATTTCGACAAGTACCTTATTTATTATCTTAATTTTGATTTTTGAAGGGTTTTTTTGGTTGTTTAGATATATACATTCTTGCTTTCGATTTTTGTAATTATTTAGGTTTTTAAATTAAACGAATTATAATCAACCCATTAGTTAATATAATCTTTTATTAAAATTGCAAATAACTGAACATCGATAGACCCAAACGGAGGACTTTAATATTATTATAAGTTAAATTTGATGCACCATTGGAGTAAAAATTGAATGAGTTGGTTCAAGATGAGGTGGCTTAATGCAGCCCACAAAATGCTCTTATATTAAGTCCACCCTTAGAGTTGCTCTAATATAAGCTAAACTGACACACCAAACAACCAACTCACAATATCAACGGCAAGTGCAAAACGATCGCCTATGCAGAATGAAAAAATCATGTAGTTTGAATTCGACCCAAAGGACATCGACACAGGCTTGCTGCTAAACACGTCCACTTTGTATATTTAGGCTACCTCTGAGATTCCAAACTCAAAACCTGATGATTGGGCATCTTGATTGGTTTAACTTTTCTTGATCGTGTCAGAGTTTCCTCATGATTCCACTTCAATCCAATATCGATCCTTACGATTTGGTTGATATAAGATATTATAATCTTATTCTTAAATGGCAGTATTCTGCATCACTAACTTTATTGGAAGTTCTGAAAAAATTATTAGTTGGAACTATAAGATTGTATATTTGGATGGGCATGAATTTATACAATTTTCTATCTATCTCAAAATCAATTTTGCAACTAATTCAATTTAGGTGATGGTTGAGTCTTTGTATTTAAACAATAATTTATAATTTAGTTTGTTTAACATGTGCAATATTGCACATGTTAAAACAACTAAAAGTAATAATTTTTTATTAAAAAACATCAATTATTTATTGAAAAGTTATATATTTAACATAGAATACAGAAGTTCTAAGACAAAATCAACATTTTAAATTTCTTAACATGTGAAAATTTGCACATAATAGAAAAACCGTTTATGATTATTTCAACATAATCTTGGTGGTTCTAATTTACATTGTTAGATATTATTAATAATTTACATTTTATATTCTTTATGTTCAGATTTGACCACGGTGGAAGCACGTTTTGAGAGACATACATCAAAGGATCCTAAAAGTAACTTAACCTGCACACCTAAACGTGATAGAGACATCGATGTTGAGGACCCATTGTCTTTACGTCGTAAAAGAAATAAAACCAAAACTCATCCTACAACGTCGTGCAATACCTCTGCTACGGAACGCTATATATGTTTGATGTATTTTTTTTATCACTGGCTCATTTTTATTATTTGTTTTGAATAGGTACGTTTATGTATTATATATAAATACTTATTGACAATTATAAAATGTATACCTCATTCAAAGGAAAAAAAAATATATATATATATATATAACATGTTTACCATCCGACATAACTATATCAAATATATTGAAAAATATTTTGTATTGATTCTTATAAATATACAATTTGTTTGTGCATAAAAAAATCATATACAAATATGAATTATGAGGTCATTGTTGGAAGCAGTGACAGTGCTACACCAAACAGACATTTTACTCGCATGTCCAATCAAGGGGATTTATTAAGATCGATGGTTCTTGATATTAACAATATATCTTATGATGAATTACTAGATATTTTTCCAACCACTCAAGGTATATCATAGTAAAATTAGTGTATCAACACAAGGACTAAGTAAGGTTATATGTTGCGATGCTTGGTTGGAAATTTGAACTCTAAATGTTAGAGATTTTCCCTACTTACAAACTATTTTCTTATCATATGCATTTTTTATTACATCAGGTGGATCTACCAACAACACAAAATCACTCATGTACCAAATGGCTTAGTGTGAATGTATGATTTTCAATTGCTATTATTTTAGATATAGTTATTATTTTCATATGATTTTACTTTTGTTTAAAAAAAACAGAAGCGATTAGTGACATCAAAATTTTACAATTGTACAATATTGTTTGATGTTGAAGATCCTATTATGTATTGTCATTGGTGTGGCGCAAAGATGTTGTTGGGTGAACGTGTTGAATTAAGCGGTAGTGACGGTAATGTTGAATTTTCGTTATGTTGTATGAAGGGAAAGGTGCATCTTCCTCACCTTCAGAAACCTCTGAAACTTTTATTTAATTTGTTACGCGGTGATCATCCAAAGAGTAAGCACTATTTGGATAATATTAGAGCTTACAATAATATGTTTTCATTCACAAAAATGCGAGGTAAGATTGATCCCACAACAAATGACGGGGATGGACCTGCATATTTTTGTTCTTAGAGATCAAAACTATTTTCACATGGTTAGTATGATGCCGAAGTGAGATTCTAGGCCGAAATTTGTACAAATTTATATATACGACACGCAAAACGAGCCTATGAATCAATACAAGCATTTCAGGTTCGATATTGTTTAAATTTATTTCCATATTTTGTTATATACCAAACAAATATTTTTAACGTATTATATATATATATATATATATATATATATATATATATATATTCATTATACATTGCGAGTAATGATGGTCAATCACTCAATGAGTCTTTGGTTAAGACAGTTCCCACTAACTATGTGTTTCGATAAGTGAGGGATCATATGAAAGAGGTGGTCCATCAAGTAAGTCACCTTATATGGAACGAGGTGACAGTTCCCGCCGACTTTATGTTTCGCAGTCACGATAAATAAAAGTCAAGGTCAGTCGTCATCTAATGTTCGAAACTATCTTTCTAAACCGATTTTCGCTCAAGTCACTTTCAAAAAGGGATTGAAAATACTTATACTAGATGAAGAAAACCGTGTGTCCACTGAGACCACTAATGTTGTGTACCGTGGTGTATTTCAGAACGTTTAACTGGTCGTTCTAGATGATATAGGTTTTTTATATGTCGAACTTTAATATTATGTTTTATGGAGTATTATTTTAACCCCCTTTTGACGATATTTTGTTGGTCTCAAATAGTTGGTGTCTTTATTATTATTTGTTATATTTATTTTTTACGCGATTGAATAATTACAAATTCATGTTAGATGTTAAGTGAATCCAATATATGCGTGAAAGAGATCATGGAGTTTGAAAGAAACTACACCCTCCGGTCACTAATATAAGTAAAACTTTGCATTTTAGATTCATTCAATTAATAATGTATATGATCTTTATTATAGACCACACACATCATTTAATGAATGAATCTAAAATATTAATTTTTGTTTATAATAGTGACCGGAGATATATATATATATATATATATATATATCTAGTATGGAGACCAATTGACAAAAAATATAGAATGTTGCTTTCATTTTTTTTAACGGAAAAGTTTATTAAGTTTCTGTGAGCTTTACTTAATTGGTAGAGATAATTCATTGTATATGCGTGGTTGAGTTCAAGACCCCAACCCTCCAATTATAGGAAGAACACAAAAAAAAAAAAAACTCATATCTCCATAATCAATTTTGCTTTGTTTTTGGATAAATCCATTTATTATCGATATCCATATTAAAAATATCGGCTTGATTTTATTTATCCGCGTGAGAACTTCCCGCGTTAAAGATTATTATTTCAGCGTTACATGCATTAGTATTAATATACAATGTTTAATTAATAACACAATAACAATACGTGCTATTAATATATTATGTATAAACACAATGAATTTGTCATTTAATTAATGTTTATATAATAGAAGTAAATAGTCGACAATCTAGTCCGTGCTTGGCACGGGTGTCCAAACTAGTTACTACCTCCGTCCCAATTTAATTGACACAATTTTGTTTTTCACACATATTAAGAAAAATATATAAATAAAGGGGAAAGTGGAATATATTGTATTGAGAATGATAAAAGTAGTATTATTTATTGTTATATTGTATTGGGAATGATGAAAGTTGTATTGAAAATTGAAATGAATCAGTTATTTTGAGACACTTTTTTTTAGAAAATGGGTCAGTTATTCCGGGACGGAGGGAGTACTATATATTTTTGCTATGAATATTAGTATTTCATTGCATCATCAAAATTGAATGTTTTTGTACGATACATTCATGGTAGAAAGAATATATTCCACCAAAAGGAAAGATACGTAACAATAATGTGCATGGAACCTCACGCTCAATTGGACTTTTAACGTGTGGCCATTACGAAGCTACGACTAGAAGCAAGGAAAAGTGCGAGACAAAGGGGAGTCCTGGTGGGCATATTATAGGAGAAAATGTTGTTCTGATCACATGGGTGAGATGTGATAGGTGTGAAAAAATATCATTTCTCTCTCAAAAAAAAAAATATCATTTCTGTCAGCTTGATGAGAGAAGAAAAAATCAATACCCATTTCTGTCTGATGAAAAATAGTAGTATGAAATTTATCTCTAAAACTTTTTACATGGGACTTAAATTAGTCCCTATGTAATTTAAAAAAAATAAAAGATTTATTATCTCTTATATAAAAATATCATAGACTGATTTTTTTTGTTTTGAGAGACTATCATAGACTATATAAAAATATCATAGACTGATTTTTTTTTTTTTTTGAGAGACTATCATAGACTAATTAGATATCATCTTTTTCGGTGATTAAATTATGCCACGAGAAAATTTTGAAGAATTAAATGGAGTTTATTCATAAAAATATATAAAAAAAATAAAACTATTCAACATTAACTTGAAAAAGAAAGCGTATAGTTACCAATATCATAAAGTCATGATATAAAAGTTCAAGACCATGTTATTGTAGGAGTCTGTATATTCCACAACCAAAGCATAAACATTCAAAGATAGTTATGACTTCTTCTTCTTCTTCATCTTCTCCTCTCAAAAAATACGATGTTTTTATTAGTTTTAGAGGGGAAGACACTCGCCCCAATTTTACAAGCTTTCTTCATGCGGCTTTGAGTAGAAACCACATCGAAACCTACATAGACTATAGGATCGAAAAAGGAGAAGCGGTTTGGGAAGAACTTGAAAAAGCAATTAAAGCATCTACTATATTTTTGGTTGTGTTCTCAGAAAACTATGCATCTTCAACATGGTGTTTGAATGAACTCGTTGAAATAATGAAGTGCAACAAAAATGATGAAGGCAACGTTGTTGTTATTCCTGTGTTCTACCGTATAGAACCTTCGCATGTCCGAAAGCAGACAGGGAGTTACCACACAGCGTTGGTGAAACAAAAGAAACAAGGCAAAGCTAAGATTCAAAAGTGGAAGAATGCTCTCTTTGAGATAGCCAATTTATCTGGCTTCGATTCAAGTACATATAGGTATTTTCTTTGCTTCTACTTTTGCAAATTCTAATGCTTAAGGATGGATTCCTTCAAAAAAAAATGCTTAAGGATGGATCATTCCACCACTAAGTTTTTTTTAATAAAAAATTATGATATAAATGATGACTTGGAGTTTCCGGACAAAGATTAGTTAATTTTGATAATTTTTACTTTTAAACTTTACACTTTTAATAAATCACATCCAATTATTAGTTATGACCATACAAAAATATTACATTTTTAGATAATTTTTTTCCTTAAAATATTGGGATTGATTTGTTTCTTAAAGTTGACCTAGAAAATATCCTTTAATTGATGATTAGATTTTGATCCTCTACAAGCATGTGAATATTTATAAAATTTATCATCCATAAGACTAATAAAATTACAGTCGATCGCCGTGATTTTTGTTGCACTTCATTATTTTTGTTGCTAAGCTCACCATGAACCCATGCACATGATTTTGTAAGTGTCACTAGTACAGAAAACACTTTTTAAATCGGGTGAAAATGGCTTTTTAAGTCGGTTCTTGATCCGACTTATTGGTGGTTGATTTAAAAAGTAATTCGCTTTTAAGTCTGTTCTGAATCTGATTTAAAATCTTTTTATAAGTCTGGTAAACCGATTTAAAATCACATTTAAATAGGTTCACCCGACTTAAATTCTACTTTTTTTTTTTGTTAATAACATTATACAAAGGTTCACCCAATTTAAAATCTACTTTTTTTTTCTTCAAAATTTCACATTATACATGAATATAAAGAAGCTATATATAATCCTTTGATTTAAAATCATCCATTAATATCATACAGTTACAAAATTATAATTTTACGCTAAAATCATACCACAATAATAGAGTTAATACCATACACTAGAAAGCATAAATTTACAAAATCATATATAGTTATACCTAGAAACATGAATTAGAAAGACAAAGTTACAAAATTATACTTATAATAAACACTAAAGTTATACTTGCAACCTCAATTCCTTCTATTTGTATGTTAGCCTTTCCTCCTCCTTCAACAGTTATAACTTAAAAGCTGGTTGAGGGGGACCATTCATAACATCTTTGGGTTGAATCAATCCTCCATATTCAACAGGAATATTCTCAGGCCTTATAAATCTGAACAAAAAAGATAACAAACTAAATTCAACACACAAAAGCATAATTAAATGAAAAATTTAGTGGGTGAAGAATCATTTTGGATACATACAAGATCAAAGTAGTAAAATTAAGGAATTAGAGCCAACTTGAACTTCAATTGCAAACAAAATAACAAAACTAAAGACAAAATCACAAAGTGGTTTCTAAATAAAATTTGCTGTTAAAAAAAAATCACAAAGTGGTTAAGGACTTTCATAAGCTCAAAACCATATTAAATCCCATTCATAGACAAAATTTGACATGAACAATCACACCCAAAAAATTCTAAAATTTTATCTAAACATAGGAGAACATAAATACCATTGATGTGTTAGACTTACTTGTAGAGTGTTTCTGTGACATTTCCTTCCTTAGAGATCACAAATTTTCTTAGTTCTTGGGAGTCACAAATGGGCTGAACATTGAATACAACATGCTAAAACAGCATGGCACATTGGTGAAAATCTGAAAGCATGACAAATTATTCAAGCATAAAATTCAAGAACAAAACTAAATCAGCAACCTAAATGGGTCAAACATGCCAATTATCATATCCTCCTTACTATAAACTCATACAATTCAATTTATTAAACCAATCAGGAACAATAAAAGCCTGCACCAATTAAGGTAGTTTAGAGGGAAAAAAATATAGACAGAAAAAATATGGAAATTCAAAGAATTGAACAAATTAAATACAACTAGCACACATATGAATATGGTAAGGCTCTAGAAATTAGGTTGCCGATGCATGCACCAACATCATCATTATGCATCCATTCACTTAAAAAAAATTAAAATTGAACTAGAAAAATAAGACAGAAACCAAAAATGTACTACAAAGAAACAAACCCACATACACCTCAAACAACTTAAAAGCCAAACAATAACCAAGGCTAATTTGTAAAACAACAACAGGGAGCAACAAAACAAGATAAATGACGCAATCAAAAACTCCGTACCCAGCTGGAAACAAAAACAAATGAATCGCAGCCACTGGATGAAGCTCACACCAAGCTCTAAAGAAAATTGCAGCTGAAGGAAAAAATCAGAGATACAAATCCCCATAGCAGCATCAAAAAAGCATGTGAAGAGCACCAGGGCTGAAACATGACAGCCACCGCAAAACCACATAACATAAACAGACTCAGCCTAACAGTAGAAAACTAGTTCTTACCTCACAATACTGTCAACCAAATTTACATATCAAAGTGACCTATCAACTCCCAAAACCACTCGTATAGCAAACAAGGGTTTTCAGCGGTTCTTCCTAGATACCACCACATACACGACATGGCCTTTACATTATCCACTCATATAGCAACTGTCACCATTTTTATTATTAAAAATAAAACCACTCCTCTCCTACCAAATTGACTACACAATGGCATGCCAAATGATCAACAACCCTCTCTTACATTAAGGTATAAGCTAATTCAGTATCATGGCAATGAAAATCAACATGAATTAAAAGTTTCTCCAATTTACCATACATGACTAACACATTGTAACTTTGCGCCAAATGAACAAGGTAAGGATGCCATCTTAAAATCATTCCCTTACCCAATAACACTAAAGTAGATTTATCAAATGATCACTTACAAGAACATTTATCAAACAATTTGTGTTCAACTAGAAACAAATCAAATAAATGAATGTAAACCAGAGTCTATAATGTGAACTTATTGATATTCTATTTCTGACGCCATGAATTGCATATTGCCAAAATCTCGAAATCCACAACACAGGTTACAGAATGCTAGGATCGCTAGAAGGAAATCCTAATCAAAATCACGAAATCAAATAAGAAGAGGTAGAATTTAAAAAAATTCTTAGTTAAAGCCTTATCACCAGTTTGAACTTTTAAATCATGTGGATATCAACCTATTTAATTTCCATGTGTTAAAAAGTGATTTTTGTACTAGTGATTTTGATAAAAACCACACTTTAAAATTTTAACAAAATCATAATGCCACTGTGATCTTGCTAAGCTCACCATGAACCCATGCACATGATTTTGTACGTGTTATATTACTGTTAGGTTTTAACTTGTTTGTTACATATTTGAGTAGATAAAGGAATGTATACTATTTATACCTGAATGAAGAGACTGATAACTAAGGAAAATTTATATACACAAGTTATTATTGTTTATCAGTTTTATATAATGTAGCTTTAAATTGAGAATCACATGCCAAAATTTTTTTTCCTATTAATTTTTATTGGACAAGAACTGTAACCACCGACACATGTGTGTTACAATTTTGATTCCAAAGACTTACTTTGGAAAACTGTTATGGAAAGTCAACTTCACATGCGTGCACTACATATGCATGTGTCTTATGGTTATAAAATGGATACAAATTTTCTTGAAATATTTGTATCGTCTAATTATTAACTAATTTATAGTCTCTTTTTATATTTTAACATTTATCTGTAATCTTATATGTTAGGACTGAATCTGACTTGATTGAAGACATCATCAAAGCAGTTTTACAAAAATTGAATCAAAAGTATACAAATGAACTTAGATCTTTGTTCATACCAGATGAAAACTTTTCAAGCATTGAATCATTATTAAAAATTGATTCAGGAGAAGTTAGAACTATCGGAATTTGGGGTATGGGAGGCATAGGAAAGACAACCCTTGCCGCTGCCATATTTCAGAAGGTATCTTCCAGATATGAAGGGAGTTGCTTCCTAGAAAATGTCACAGAAGAATCAAAGAGACATGGGCTCAGTTACACATACAACAGACTTGTTTCTAAGTTACTAGGGGAAGATCTTGGTATTGACACTACCAAAGTAATATCATCTATGGTAATGAAAAGACTCAAACGCATGAAAGCTTTCATTGTACTAGATGATGTTTGTACTTTAGAACTTCTAGAAAATTTGATTGGAGTAGGGCATGATTGCCTTGGAGCTGGTAGCAGAGTCATTGTGACAACCAGAGATAAGCATGTGTTGATAGGAGGTGGAATTGACGAAATTCATCAAGTTAAGGAAATGAACTCTCAAAACTCCATCCGGCTGTTCAATTTGAATGCTTTCAAAAAAATCCTTCCCAATGTGGGATATGAGGAGATATCAAACAATTTAGTTTCTTATGCCAAAGGCAACCCTTTGGCTTTGAAAGTTCTGGGTTCATTTCTTCGTACAAAAAGTAAAAAAGAATGGGATAGTGCTCTAAATAAACTGAAGGAAATTCCCAATACTGAAATTCAAAAGGTGTTGAGATTAAGCTATGATGAATTAGATGATGTAGAGAAAGATATATTTCTAGACATTGCATGTTTTTTCAATGGTTGTGGTAGCAGAAGCAGAGTAACAGAAATATTAAATGCGTGTGGTTTCTTTGCAGATATTGGGATAAGAAACCTTTTAGACAAGGCTCTTGTAACTATTACTTCAGCCAATGGCATACAGATGCATGACTTGATACGAGAAATGGGTAGGCAAATTGTTCGTGAAGAATCTATCAAAAACCCTGGACAACGCAGTAGATTGTGGAATGCTGACGAAATTTGTGATGTGTTGACAACCAATAATGTAAGAATGATATATACCTTGACTTGCATTCCAAAAAACATGTGTGTGTGTGTGTGTGTGTGTGTGTGTGTGACTGCAACTTACCACAAAGTACTAACATCAATTCTAAATATCATTTACCAGGGGACTAGTGCAGTTGAAAGCATATGCTTAGATATGAATCAAATTACCTGCATAAATTTGAGCTCTAAAGCATTCACAAAGATGCCAAACCTAAGATTACTTGCTTTCAAAGACCGAAATCGAGATGTTAAGGGAATTATTTATGTGCATCTTCCCGATGGCCTTGATTTTTTGCCTAACAACTTGAGAAGTTTTGAATGGAGTGCATATCCAATAAATTCTCTACCATCAAATTTTTCTCCATGGAAGCTTGTTGAACTTCGTCTTCCATATAGCAACCTGGAAAAACTTTGGAACGGAGCACAGGTATGATGTATCTGTTATGTTTTTGTTTATCTTTTGATATGAGAAAAGCTAATTCATTTCATTAAAAATTGAATATTTCCAAGATTAGGAAAATCATAAACTAACTTGTTCTTAAATTATATATTGTTACAGAATTTTCCGAGTTTAGAGAGAATAGACCTTCGTGATTCTGCACGCTTGATAGAGTGTCCAAATTTTTCCAATGCCCCAAATCTCAAGCATATAAATCTTGACAATTGTGGAAGCATGTCTCATGTTTACCCATCTATTTTCAATCTCCCAAAGCTTGAAGAGTTCGATGTGACTCAATGTAAGTCACTTAAGAGCCTCTGTGGCATCACTCGTTCACAATCTCTCCATACACTTTGGGCAGGTGGATGTTACAATCTCCAAGAGTTCATATCAATGCCCCAAAACACTAATGATCCTTCCACAACCACAACTGGGTTCAAATCATCAACTAATCTTGAATATTTTACTTTTCACATCTGTGAGGGTCTTGTGGATCTCCCTGAAAACTTTGCAAACCATATGACACTTTCTGACTCAGAGATGAATGAGCAAGAGAATTTAACCACCTTGCATAAATTACTACCTAGCCCTTGCTTTAGGACTGTTAGAAGTTTAATTTTCAATGCTTTTCGCAATTTATCTGTAATCCCAGACAGCATCTCCTTGCTATCATCATTGGAGAATTTAACACTATCTGGCTGTGCTATCATAAGCTTACCTGAAAGCATTAATTGTCTTCCAAGACTCATGTTTCTTGACATTGATAAATGTGAAATGCTTCAATCTATACCTTCTCTTCCACAATCCATTCAGTGGTTCCATGTTCGGAATTGTGAATCTCTTCAAAATGTGTTGAATTCAACAAATGAACAAACCAAAAAACGCCAAAATAAGTGTACTTTTCTCCTCCAGAACTGCATAAAATTGGATCAACATTCATTTGTTTCTGTTTTGAAAGATGCCATTGTAAGGATTGAACTTGGAGCAAAACCACTACACTCAGAAGATGTATTAGAAAACAATGAAGAAGCATCTTCAGATGATGACTGGATCAACATCTTTATTTGTGACAGTTCAATAAAAGGTAAGATTTGCTACATGTTACCAGCTGGCAATTTTAAAATTGGAGACTGGTTCCATTACCATTCTACACAAACTTTGGTGTTTATTGAACTTCCCCCTAGGGATCATTTGGGTTTCATTTTCTACTTGGTTCTTTCTCAAAATCAATCATGTCGCATTCGAAACCTTGGATGTGAATGCTACATAGAAACCACTTGCGGTGAATGTATTAGTATAAAAAGTTTCTTTAGAGATGAAAGTGTTGTCTTTTATCCTTACTCTTCATTTGACACAATGTCGGATCATTTGTTTTTATGGTACGATATACAATGTTGTGAGCAAATAATGGAAGCAATCAAAGAAATAAAAGCCAATGACATGAGTGCCATTCACAGTTCAAAGCTTAAATTTAAATTCTTCGCTAGTACTGAGAAGAATATGGAAGCAGCGATAAAAGAGTGTGGTTTTCGATGGATATATTCCTCAGAAGGTCAAGTTGTCGGGGAAGAAGAAGGATGTGAATCTAAGACGAGTAGGGAAACTCATACAGTGGAGGGTTCCAAATCTGATGAGCAAGAAGAAACAGTTTCACCAACAATGAATTTTCAACAAAATATCTATGGAACTCTTTCCAATCTGGAAGCAGCTGAAACAAAAGACTTAAGGTAAATCTTCTTAATTAGGGAAAATTGCTTGTTATTAATTGCTTCTCAGCTTTTCAAATTTTTCAAATACTAAACATTGAATTACAATAACACATTAATATTGCACTATACATTGAAATCACTAAGTTGAAATTATGTTTGAAAATTTGAACAGGAATGTACTTGAAGAACTCTTGCATATTGGATTTGGCGGAGACCTCATGTCATAAAATTCTGTTGCAGCTTATGTAAAGACATGCAGGCAATAATTGAACCGATTGAACTAGTTAATCATGACCTAGATGTCTCACCGATTCAATCTCTAGTCGGTTTTTCTTTTTCGAATATTATATGCAATTGTTAGGCTCTTTAGGAGCTTATGTCATCTCTATAACTTGGTTTCAGCTTATGTTCTTAGTGAAGTTGACAATTGGTAAAATCCTGTATTTGCTAATATGAATAGGTCATTAGTTTATTAAATTATCTTGTGGACTATTTTTTTTATCAAGTAATCATGATTAGATGTCATTACTCAAAGTCTACCGTTGCACATTTAAAATCATCATGAGTTATGAGAATGATGATATCTTGTGGACTATTTTTTATCAGGCATGGTGTTACAAATAGTTCGTTGAATTTTTCAAGAAACTAGACTTTGTTGTAATGGTAACTAAGTGGAGGTGCGTAAATCGTGTAATAGGCTTGTAGACAACGAAATTTAAAAATCATTAGATGATGTAAGAGTTTCTTTCAATTTCACTTCTATTATGTACTTAACAGTTATTTCCTTTGTGTTGTTTAGTTCTATGTAATAGAATTATTAAGACCATTTTACATATATCTAGCGAAATCCACTCTCTTATATCGCTACTTCATCTCATCATATAAAGTTTCATCAATAAAGAATGTAAATGTAAGCTTTGGATTGTAACTGGTTTTGTTTACATCACTAATGGCGATCGTTTGTTCAATTTTATTCATTATCTGTTTGCAACTTCGTAGATCATACCATAAAACCAAATGATCTGACATCATGTTGAATAAAGGATCGTTATTGGACTAGGATAGGTCGACCTGTGAAGAACAAACTTCTACGTTCTGATAAGTTAGACTTTTGGTGGATTGTGGACTAATACAGGTTGACCATGCATATGATGAACAAACATCTACATCTTAATAGACTTGATGTTCGGTGGACTGTGGACTAGCATAGGAAACACCTACGTCTTGACAAGTTTTAAGTCACGAGAGTTTTGAATCATCACTTTTGGTCCTTGTTTTTAAGTCAACTCATTTGTATCATTCAGAATTTCGAATGAAATTTTGCATGAATATTTAGAATATTATAAAAATCTCGCTAAAATATATTCGAATTCTTTAACAAAACATGAATTAAATATAAATTTATAACCGTCAAAACCATAAAAATTCACATTTAATTTCTTTGTTGTAACATGAAAGATAGATCGCTAATCAACACCATGTTCTTTTCTGCTTAGGGCCCGTTTGGATTGGCTTATTTTGAGCTTATTTGAGCTTATCTGCTAACATAAGCCTTTTTAAAAGTGTTTGGGTAAAGTAATAAAATTAGCTTATCACAATTTCATAAGCTGCTTATCTCATATTTTAATAAGCCTTAATTTTGTGCTTATCAAATTGCTTATACGGAGCTTATGCAAATAATGTACTCAATTCGATTTTGCCAAACCCATATTTTTTTTTATTACAGTTTTCTTTTGCCGTGGTGAGTAGATAGATAGAGAGGGGTGTGGTTATCATGCATAAGCCAAAACTTATGCACCATGCATAAGTCCAGCCCATTAACACCTAGCCCAACAAAATTGCTTTCTACACCCCAGAAAAAACCAAAATTGCTTTCTTCATCCTCACATTCAACTCTTCATCCATTCTCCCAAAACACACATAACTCAACTGAACTCACCGTACCGTACTTATGCACCTCCGGGAAGTAAACAGAAGTGTGAGAATGAGCAATTTGGTTTCATGCAACGAACATTGAGCTCGAAGGAAACTATTCAAGTCCACAAAACTATTCCAAAGTTACTATCCTTGAAATAGACATCAAAGAGAATATCAAAACTTACTGAAAGTTTGAGAATACTTTCTTCACAGTATCCTTTTATTTTTTGAAATATGTCGAGAAACCAAGCATCCATTTCAGTTAAAGTTTCACAGCAAATTGAGCACTACTAGTTAGGCCATTTTTTTACAGAAAGAAAGAGCCCACAAGCAGTTGCTGCAACCAAGTTTCAGAATCTTTATGACCTGTCTTGAAATGATATCACCGACAAGAAACAACACATTGACACAATTTTCATTGAAAATCAAAGTTGTGCATAAATATTATAAAACGTTATATCTTCACATCAGCATTTTGAAAATCAAACCAGACATCAAATCGACAAAACTCCTATCATGGTTCAGCTACTTCAAAGTTCAAACCACTAAAATGGTTTTAGCAACTTTTACTCTGAAACCAATATGTTGTGTAAATGGTTTTAGCAAATTTTACTCTGAAACCAATATGCTGTGTAAATGGTTTTAGCAAGTTTTACTCTGAACACTCAGTTGTCCACTCTCAGATGAAGTTGATATCAAATCCATTGAAAACAGCAACGAACACTATTAAGAACAAACAACCATTAGAAATCATAAATTGAAACTACAACTGAAGCAAAATTGAAGCTAATATGCCAAAACCAATATACTGTGTAAATGGTTTTTTCAAGTTTTACTCTGAAACCATTTTGCACTGGAAATGGTTTCAGAGTGTTGATTTGAAAATACAACTGAAGCAAAATTGATTCTTATACAAATCGAAAAATGAAGCTCATTGCTACAACTGAATCACTAAATTGATACTATACTAAGCTCTGGTTTCTTCTTTTCTCACTCAACTCTAACTAACTTCAACTTCAACTCTCTCACACTTTCCACTTCTGGATCTGTTTCTTTCTTCCATTTCAACGCGATCTTCTACAATGCTTCTCTGATTCTTCATCTTCATTTTCAGGTCAATTTCTGTAACGCATGCGATAATCGTTGAATTCGATGAAATCGCATTCAATTATTTTGATTTTTTCTTTTTCCTTCAATTTTTTGTAGGTTTGTCGAGAATTGTGAATGGCGTCGAAACAAGGAGCGAAATCCTCCCTTCCGAACATGGATCACCTCCATTCATCTCGGCGGCGGAGGCGGTGGTGTCCTAACGCATCTCCGGGAACCCTCCCCTCCGAACTCATCGCAGAAGTTATCTCCGGTGACGGCAACGTTAATTTTCTCCGGTGAAGAGAAGAATAGTGGTATCTTCTGAAACAGAATTCAGAGAAGAGAAGAAACAGAATCGGAGAAGAATAGTGGTGGTGAAGAGAAAGAGAACTGATTGTGATGCAAAACAATGGGAAAGAGCTGAAGCACAAGATTATAACACGTGTCCCTGATCTGACGGTTGTGATATGTTTATGCACGGTGCATAAAGAAAGGACTTATGCACCATAACTTTTGCCGATAGAGAGTATCTAATATTTTTTTTTTTTTTTAATTTATGTATCTTTACTTATCTTTATTTATAATGTAACACACGTAACAATTTTTTTTTTTTAAAGCAACAAATGTAATTGGTCTTTGTTCTCATACAAATTTTTTTTAAAGAATTCTCGTTAACACATTTGTTTTATCTTTAAGCAAATTTAATATAGTAATAAAGCTGAAAAAAAAAACAATATTAAAGTATAGAAATAATATATATAATATTTGTTTTAATACATATTATTAACGTAATTGGCCCTTCTTCTCATATCCACTTTTATTACTATATTTTAATATTGAAAACTTATATATATATATATATATATATATATATATATTGTCAAAAAAAATATATATATATTAAATTAACATATTTTAACGTTCATTTCATAATTGTTACTAAAAAAAATCATAATTGTTTATGTAATGACACATCCAAACACTTCAATTTATATAAGTACTTTTTAGTAGTGTACATGTCCAAACATAAAGAGCTTATTAAGTATAAGAACTTATGATATAAGCTCTAGTGCTATAAGCTCTAATGCTATAAGCACTTGTATAAGCTATTCATCCAAATGGGGCCTTAATGTATTTATCATTATTATGTTGTATTTTTTTTTTTTTTGAAGAAGCTAAATTAGCCCACCCAAATGGTTACCTGGGAGAATCGAACCTGATACCTTGAGAAGAAGCACACACACGGGTCCCAAGCCAATACCACTAGGCGAACTCAAGTGGGTTATTTTTATGTTGTTGTTGTGCTCATTCAAATTGATAAAATACATCATTCAACATCGCTAAAAACGTAAATGATGAATCTGCGAACAAGCTCACATCATCCAAGTTTTTGTTTTTAAGAAGTTAAATTAGCCCACTTAAATTAGCACTTGGGAGAATCGAACTTGAGACTTCGAGGAGGAGCACACTCACAGGTCCCAAGCCAAAACATCCAGGACAACCCAAGTGGGTTACCATCCAAGTTAATTGTAACACCCCGTTTTCCCAACGTAAAAATTTCATAATTAAAATCAGAGTTTATCAACTTAAAACGGAATGTCACATTTCTTAAAATCTTAAACGAGATAAATAAACATTTATCCTTCAAAATTCAATAACAAATTACTTAATATCTTGCAGCGGAATTAAATCATAAGTTTTAAACAAATCCTTTGGCTCAAGGGCCTCAACATAAAGTCTCATAAATCTAGTTCAATATAAATTCTTAAAAGTTTCATAAAGCAATACGTAAAGGAATAGAAAATAGTATCAAAATCCCCATCCCGTTACGTATCAGAGCACCTAAGGACACAGTGAGAGATAGTCACCCAAGACCGCAGCTAATCTTGATTACCTGCAAGTTACCCATACGAAGAGCAACATTTTCAAGAAGAAGGGGTGAGATTTCTCAAAACAAAAATATTAAACATATAAATCATATAAAATACATTCAACAACTTAAACATCTTATAACTCATTAATCATATCTAACAACTTAAACTTCCTTAACTAGTATCATTAATCTTCCTACATTAGTCATAAACTATCATAACACTAATCGTAAACATCTTCATATATCATCAATTACTAATCTTAAACATCATTATATAACATCAAACAATAGTCACCAACAATCATCACATAACATCAATATCAATCATAAGCATCAACATGTAATTCACATAAGTATCATTATCAAAACATAGCATTACCGAAAATAACTTCATAATCAAATTCGTAATCAATTCCATATATCCACATAATTATAAACATCAACTTATAGCATCCTAAGTACAAACACAACGTTATCATGTATCGTCATAAATATATTCATAAAACATCACATATCATCATATCATAATTCATGTAACATCTTATCATAAATCATATAACATCATAATCAATCATCAACATAAACATCATAATCATTCGTCTTCATTCATCATAGCACTTCATTAATAACTTATCAACGTAACATCTTGACATCTAAACAACTTGACAACTCGACAACTTGACATCTTAACAACTTAAATCATCTTAAAAACCTCTTGATATGCAAATGCATGTGGTACCAATCAACAACATAAATGAGCGTAATTAGGCTTTTCAACGTGTGAGCATAAAGCTGCCGGGCTTAAAGCCCCCAACGTAGTTTGAGCACAAGGCTGCCGGGCCTAAAGCCCCCAACTTTAATGAGCACAAGGCTGCCGGGCCTAAAGCCCCCAACTTTAATGAGTATGCAATGGACTCAATCTCTCCTACAACTTAGACGACAACGTGAACATCTATGACATCCTAACATCTTGACATCTTGACAACATAACATCTTAACAACTTGATGACTTCATAACGACTCGACGACTTAACAACTCTTATCATCTTAACGTCTTAACATCTTAACATCTTAGCATCTTGACAACATATGGATCACATAAATAATTCATGACATATCATAATATAACAATATCAAATGATAATAAACAACATCTTAAAATATCATATTCATCAATCATAAACAACTTCATATAACATCATATTTAAACATCGACAATAATTCACTATGTATCTTTGTAAAAACATAATAAATTATCCACAACATATTTTCATGTCAAACCAAATCTACTGGAAAGGTATTACAAATATCAACAACTTTCATGTTTACAACAAAGATCAATTCAAAACAGAAACATATGAACAAAATGCAAAAACATGAAACAGAGAATGATGTCACCGTACAATTTTGCTAAGACCTCCCTGTAGTATTTTCATCATAACTCAAAGACCAAACATCATTTTCACGTCAAGCCAAAGCCACTAGAAAGCTAACAAAATTATCTAAAACTTTCATGTTTACGCCTAAGACCAATTCTGTACCGATCAGTACCAGTTTTTATTTTAAATTCGGAAAAGTTGTGATGAAAGTCCATAAAAATTCACTGTGACCTACGTGCTGTAATTTGACCATAACTCAAGTTCTATAAATCCTATTGATATGAGACCAACGGCATTAGAAAGCTAACATCCATACCTACAACTTAGACAACTTCAACAACAACTTAGACAACTTCATGATGCATGTGGTACCACCAGGGCATTAAGCCCCCTTCGCTAAGATCACATTTGGACCTGTCGGGCATTAAGCCCCCATCGCTAAGGTCATAAAGGACCTGTCAGGCATTAAGCCTCCATCGCTGACTATGCAACATCACAACTCTAAACGTAACTTGGACAACAACGTGAACATCTTATACAACTCCATTAAAATGGACAACTTCTTAAATCATGACAACTTAGACCGACTCATGCAACTTCAAGACATTAACAGTCAACAGCGGTAAACAGCAGCAAGGTATAGCATATAATGGTGCTTGAATCCATTAACATCATTTAAGGAATGAATTACATCAACTTAATTATCATAAAACATCAAGGCGTCGATTGAAACATATATACGACTATGGATAGAAAATTGCACACATGATGAACTACTAAGTTCTAAAATTCCTGGGTTCGTACGCAATAGTATTCAACTATATTCATATATAACTGTAAAGTTAAACAGCAAACTTATATATTCAAAACACAACATAAACCTATCTTAATCATAAATTCAAGATGAAACCCGTCGCAGTTCATAAATAAAAATCAAACAAATAACTACCGCAACATAAAATAACACAAATTTAATCACAGATTATCAAAGGAATACAAAAAAAAAGGACGAAATTAACAACCCTTCTTTACCCACATGAGTACACAATCCTTATAATGAATAAAGACTCCCCCCTTACAAACTCATCCTAAAGCATGTTAGATGCAATCTAATGATTCACATACCTAATATTAGTGAAAAGATAGTCTCACCCTTACCTTAGATTGTTTTTCTGAAATCAAAAGCAGCGTTCTTCGTTCCTAGGGTTCTCTCTCTCTGAGTTCTCCTCTTTCTCCAAAAAGCGGTATAACGTAAAAACTCTTTCTAACCTAAGCTTCCTTATTTATAATACTAATCACTCTTCCTAAATCTATTTAGGCCCAATAACTTATTCTTCCTTCTATTCTAACCTCCAATTCTACTTACACTAATAATTCTCATATTCTAATAATTAATAGAATAATGCCACAAAATAAAATACTGACACCTCATATATATAAATAAATCACATAAATAGATTCTAACTTAATAAAAATAATTAAATAAAAGGAGGGCGTTACAACTCTCCGCAACTTAAAAGGATTTCATCCTCGAAATTCAAAGCACAAGAGAAAAATGAATATAATTATTACTTAAATATCTTAAACAATGTATAACAAAATAGTAACTTCAAACATTACACAAAAACCACATTAAGGTTAGTCAGTCAAACATGATCACAAAATAAAACATAACCAAAAATTTGAAAACACAACGACAGTATACAACCGTCACACGACACAACGACTCATCTACTTGGCCGGACGGACCGACCTGCTCTGATACCAATTGTAACACCCCGTTTTCCCAACGTAAAAATTTCATAATTAAAATCAGAGTTTATCAACTTAAAACGGAATGTCACATTTCTTAAAATCTTAAACGAGATAAATAAACATTTATCCTTCAAAATTCAATAACAAATTACTTAATATCTTGCAGCGGAATTAAATCATAAGTTTTAAACAAATCCTTTGGCTCAAGGGCCTCAACATAAAGTCTCATAAATCTAGTTCAACATAAATTCTTAAAAGTTTCATAAAGCAATACGTAAAGGAATAGAAAATAGTATCAAAATCCCCATCCCGATACGTATCAGAGCACCTAAGGACACAGTGAGAGATAGTCACCCACGACCGCAGCTAATCTTGATTACCTGTAAGTTACCCATACGAAGAGCAACATTTTCAAGCAGAAGGGGTGAAATTTCTCAAAACAAAAATATTAAACATATAAATCATATAAAATACATTCAACAACTTAAACATCTTATAACTCATTAATCATATCTAACAACTTAAACTTCCTTAACTAGTATCATTAATCTTCCTACATTAGTCATAAACTATCATAACACTAATCGTAAACATCTTCATATATCATCAATTACTAATCTTAAACATCATTATATAACATCAAACAATAGTCACCAACAATCATCACATAACATCAATATCAATCATAAGCATCAACATGTAATTCACATAAGTATCATTATCAAAACATAGCATTACTGAAAATAACTTCATAATCAAATTCGTAATTAATTCCATATATCCACATAATTATAAACATCAACTTATAGCATCCTAAGTACAAACACAACGTTATCATGTATTGTCATAAATATATTCATAAAACATCACATATCATCATATCATAATTCATGTAACATCTTATCATAAATCATATAACATCATAATCAATCATCAACATAAACATCATAATCATTCGTCTTCATTCATCATAGCACTTCATTAATAACTTATCAACGTAACATCTTGACATCTAAACAACTTGACAACTCGACAACTTGATATCTTAACAACTTAAATCATCTTAAAAACCTCTTGATATGCAAATGCATGTGGTACCAATCAACAACATAAATGAGTGTAATTAGGCTCTTCAACGTGTGAGCATAAAGCTGCTGGGCTTAAAGCCCCCAACGTAGTTTGAGCACAAGGCTGTCGGGCCTAAAGCCCCCAACTTTAATGAGCACAAGGCTGCCGGGCCTAAAGCCCCCAACTTTAATGAGTATGCAATGGACTCAATCTCTCCTACAACTTAGACGACAACGTGAACATCTATGACATCCTAACATCTTGACATCTTGACAACATAACATCTTAACAACTTGATGACTTCATAACGACTCGACGACTTAACAACTCTTATCATCTTAACGTCTTAACATCTTAACATCTTGACAACATATGGATCACATAAATAATTCATGACATATCATAATATAACAATATCAAATGATAATAAACAACACCTTAAAATATCATATTCATCAATCATAAACAACTTCATATAACATCATATTTAAACATCGACAATAATTCACTATGCATCTTTGTAAAAACATAATAAATTATCCACAACATATTTTCATGTCAAACCAAAGCTACTGGAAAGGTATTACAAATATCAACAACTTTCATGTTTACAACAAAGATCAATTCAAAACAAAAACATATGAACAAAACGCAAAAACATGAAACAGAGAATGCTGTCACCGTACAATTTTGCTAAGACCTCCCTGTAGTATTTTCATCATAACTCAAAGACCAAACATCATTTTCACGTCAAACCAAAGCCACTAGAAAGCTAACAAAATTATCTAAAACTTTCATGTTTACGCCTAAGACCAATTCTGTACCGATCAGTACCAGTTTTTATTTTAAATTCGGAAAAGTTGTGATGAAAGTCCATAAAAATTCACTGTGACCTACGTGCTGTAATTTGACCATAACTCAAGTTCTATAAATCCTATTGACGTGAGACCAACGACATTAGAAAGCTAACATCCATACCTACAACTTAGACAACTTCAACAACAACTTAGACAACTTCATGATGCATGTGGTACCACCAGGGCATTAAGCCCCCTTCGCTAAGGTCACATTTGGACCTGTCGGGCATTAAGCCCCCATCGCTAAGGTCATAAAGGACCTGTCAGGCATTAAGCCCCCATCGCTGACTATGCAACATCACAACTCTAAACGTAACTTGGACAACAACGTGAACATCTTATACAACTCCATTAAAATGGACAACTTCTTAAATCATGACAACTTAGACCGACTCATGCAACTTCAAGACATTAACAGTCAACAGCAGTAAACAGCAGCAAGGTATAGCATATAATGGTGCTTGAATGCATTAACATCATTTAAGGAATGAATTACATCAACTTAATTATCATAAAACATCAAGGCGTCGATTGAAACATATATACGACTATGGACAGAAAATTGCACACATGATGAACTACTAAGTTCTAAAATTCCTGGGTTCGTACGCAATAGTATTCAACTATATTCATATATAACTGTAAAGTTAAACAGCAAACTTATATATTCAAAACACAACATAAACCTATCTTAATCATAAATTCAAGATGAAACCCGTCGCAGTTCATAAATAAAAATCAAACAAATAACTACCGCAACATAAAATAACACAAATTTAATCACAGATTATCAAAGGAATACAAAAAAAAAGGACGAAATTAACAACCCTTCTCTACCCACATGAGTACACAATCCTTATAATGAATAAAGACTCCCCCCTTACAAACTCATCCTAAAGCATGTTAGATGCAATCTAATGATTCACATACCTAATATTAGTGAAAGATAGTCTCACCCTTACCTTAGATTGTTTTTCTGAAATCAAAAGCAGCGTTCTTCGTTCCTAGGGTTCTCTCTCTCTGAGTTCTCCTCTTTCTCCAAAAAGCGGTCTAACGTAAAAACTCTTTCTAACCTAAGCTTCCTTATTTATAATACTAATCACTCTTCCTAAATCTATTTAGGCCCAATAACTTATTCTTCCTTCTATTCTAACCTCCAATTCTACTTACACTAATAATTCTCATATTCTAATAATTAATAGAATAATGCCACAAAATAAAATACTGACACCTCATATATATAAATAAATCACATAAATAGATTCTAACTTAATAAAAATAATTAAATAAAAGGAGGGCGTTACATTAATAGCATGCAACAGCAAAATGTCTACAAATAATATGATAAAATTAAAATGTCCAGAATACATATGCCTCCGAATCTGCAAAGGTGACGTGTAAATCATTTATTGAATAGCCAATTTTTCAATAGAAAGCAAATGAACACGACAACAAAACGAAAAATCATACAACGTCGCACAAGACGATGAACTCTGCGCCGCACCGGCGAAATCATGAAGGAAAAAACTAGAACTATGTGAAAAACACTTATTTATATTGAACTAGAGAAAAAGATAAAAAGGAGTGATTCGGGTCAAAAGTTGACCCTAAACCACCCCTCGATGAGGAAAATGGAAGAGAGTACCTAGAGGAAAAACTAAGGTCGGTTTGTTGGAGTTGGAGATGCAACATTGTGTATTACCACAATTTTTTTTTATAAAATATATTAATGTTTTTTTCGGATGCATTGGATTTGTTAAAAATCAGAGGATTGAACTACACAACTTGTCTTTTTGATTTAGAAACTGATCATGAGTCTTAATAACCCAGATAGCAAAGGATTAGACAAAAGCATAAATCTTTGTTCATCACTAAATCAGGGAACAACTTTTTGTGCATAATACATACTATCAAAAATATCAAAGCACCCTTTCTATTTTCAACATAAAAAAAAAAAAAAAAATATTATTATCTCTACTGTATTCTATGTTGTCCGGTAATGTTGTATCCTATCCCGTACTTATTGTTTTGTGAACGAAATGCATATTTGTTCTACTCAATAGTCAATAAATACTGCTCGTAATAATTATTCTGTACATATTTACTAAAAACTATAAACAATGTTATATGAGAGGATAAGCTAGTATGAACTGCATATATAATATTTCTACCACAAACTAAATAAATCCATAAGTCATCAACATCGTTACATAAAAATTTATCATCATCACAAATCACAATGGGCATGGTTATGGGGATAAAGAGGAGAATAACACTATACATGTATTTATTATAAGAATCAGCCTGATCAATTTAAAGTACATTTTGCTATTACAAACATTAAATGGAATTGCAGAATCACCATAAACCTAAGTGATCATAATCTGGAAACTGGCATGTTATAGAAGGTAGCATGAGTAAGATAAACCAAATTTCCAGTTTTCTTCAGTTTAAATTCAAGTGCAACTACAGTCAAATTTCTTCCACTCTTCACCACAGATGCATTAGCTTCAACTTCTTCCTGCATATGCATATAGTCCAAGGGGTTAATATATATTTATTTCAATGCTATAAAGTACAAGGTGCAACTAGAGAGTAAAGTTGATTTCAAACAAATTCATAGCATCATGATTTACAAGCTAATTTTTTCCATTCTACTCAAATTTTGGTGTCTATTGAACTTCCCGCTAGTGATCATTTGGGTTTCATTTTCTACTTGGTTCTTTCTCAAGATCAATTATATCACATTGGATACTGTGGAAGTTTTGGATGTGAATGCTACTTAGAAACCAGTTGCGGTGAATGTATAAAAAGTTTCTTTGTAGATGAAAGTGTTCGTTGTGCTTTCTTTAACAGAATATTATCGGATCATTTGTTTTTATGGTACGATACACAATGTTGCAAGAAAATAATGGAAGCTATCAAAGAAATAAAAGCCAGTGACATGATCAGTGCCATTCACAATTCAAAGCTTACATTTAAATTCTTCGCTCATACTCACGATAACATGGAAGCAGCGATAAAAGAGTGTGGTTTTCGATGGATATATTCCTCAGAAGGTCAAGTTGTAAAGGAAGAAGAAAGTTGTGAATCTGCGACAAGTAGGGAAACTCACACAGTGGAGGGTTCTAAATCTGAAGAGCAAGAAGAAACAGTTCCACCAGCAATGAATTTTCAGCAAAGTGTCTTTGGAACTCTTTCCAATCTGGAAGCAGCAGAAACAAAAGACTTAAGGTAATCTTCTTTGGGAAAATTGCTTGTTATTAAAAGAGATAGTGGATATTAATTGCTTCTCACTTTTTCAAATTTTTCAAATACTAAACATTGAATTACAATAACACATTAATATTGCACTATACATTGAAATCACTAAGTTGAAATTATGTTTGAAAATTTGAACAGGGGTGTACTTGAAGAACTCTTGCATATTGGATTTGGCGGAGACCTCGTGGTATAAAATTCTGTTGCAGCTTATGTAAGGTCATGCAGGCAATAATTAAACCGATTGAACTAGTTGAATCATGACTTAGATGTATCACCGATTCAATCTCTAGTCGGTTTGTCTTTTTTTAATATTATAAGCAATTGTTAGGCTCTTTAGGAGCTAATGTCATCTCTATAAGTTGGTCTCAGCTTATGTTCTTAAGCTCTCTATAATAGCTGACAAAAAGAATGTAAATGTAAGCTTTGGATTGTAACTTGTGCTGTTCACGTCACTAATGGCTTTCGTTTGTTCAATTATAGTCGATATCTGTTTGCAACTTCATGGATCATACCATAAAACCAAATGCTCTGACATCATGTTTAATGAATTATCGTTATTGTACTAATATAAGGTTGATGTTTGGTGGACCGTAGACTAGTACAGTTCGGAAAAAAAACGTCTACACCTTGACGGGCTTTCAAGTCACAAAAGGTTTTGAAGCATCGCTTAAGATTCTAGCTTTTAAGTTTTTTTTAATAATATTAACTGCATTGAATATCAACTGCATTTATAATATTTCTATTTCAAACTAAATAAATCCACAAGTCATAAACTGCATTCATAGCATCATCATTTTTTAAAGCTATTTCATAATCAAAATCTAAGTTTTTATTTAATGGATTTTGTTATTTCACTTGATGCTTTAAATTTCCTATGCACCTTACCAACATGTGTCATCTAGAGGTGTAAGAGTCATCTAGAAAATGTCGATGCAGATTACTAATATGGCATATTTGCCGACTGTTAAATTATGGTCATCAATTAACAACTATCAATTACATTTTAAGTCTCAGACATAAAACGCATTTTCTCTTCTTGTCTAGGATCAAAATCTTCCCTGCAGAACCTGTATTTGTTAGTGATTTTTGAAGTCCTTTCAAAGAAACCAAAGAACCAGAAAATATAACTCACCAGTTACAGTCCTTTATGGCTTCAGCCATCCTATAAAAAGATCGATCATAATCACACTAAACCAAATTACAAACCGATTTTCAGAGGAAATGCTAAGAAACTGAAGTAGTTGTCTACATTTTCAATTGGACTTTGAACGTGAGGCCATTATGAAGCTACGACTAGAAACTTCATATTGACATGCGGTGAAACGGTTACGAACTTGAAAACAAGCACAAGCTAATATTGTCATGGACATCATAGGAAAGAATCACCAATGAAAACAAGAGCTCACATTTATTGGAGTGCCAGAGAGATAAGAAATGCTAATTTCCCCAAGAAAAAGTTCCTTGTCCTCAGCAACTGCAGTTCTAGCACAAGCAGTTGACAGAACTTCAACCACGGAACCAACAGCGCCTCCATGCAGTGTTCCGTAGCCATTCTGCAATTCCAACAAAGAAAATGAGAAAAATAGTCTCCACACACAATCACATGATAATTTTTGTTTATATACACCCTTTTCAGACAAAATTTTAACTTTGAACTAAGAAAAGTACTGAGCTGGAAGCACTAAAGCCTAAAGTTCAAATTGACTTTTCTAAGATGACAGAATCTGCGAAGATTAAAGTAAACTAGTAAAGAATACAAGGTTGTCAAACTCAGATCAAGATTCCATGCAGTCAAGATATCTTGAATTCACACAATCAGCACTTCTGTGATTGTCGGATCAAGATAAGACGATCAGCATTTCAAGCTTGGCATTTTGGATTTAAAAAAACTAAATTTATTGTGAGAGGGGAACCATCACCTGAAAAAACTAAATTTCAAGCAGTTAACAAAAACCGCCGGACAGGAACCATCACCTGAAAAAATCCTGTTGTAAGAGGGGATACGATCTTTAAGCTGGGGATAATATACTGTGACCTTGATTTAATAGTACTTTACTCTTCTGGTTTTCTCCTTGTAGATTTTTTTTATACTCTATGTCACTGTAATTCGAAGATTCTGGTTTTGAACCTTCATCCATTTTGACGATACAAAGTGAGGGTAAACCGAAATTTGCTTAAATTATAAGGGTAAACCAAAATTTGTTCAAATTACAAGCAGCGAAAGTATCATAAATTTTATTATTTGATGTCATGAAGATAAATAAAAAATAAAAAATCAAATTACATAAAGAGAATATTTTTTTAAAAAAAATTACGGTAGAGTAACCCGAAATTGACATATATTATAGAGGATAAAATACTATTAACCCTTTGAATAATGATAACAACATCCTCTATGTGAAATGGAGCTTCAATTTTTTTTTAGTAATTTCTTAATTTTCTTGTAATTTTATTTAGTTTGGGAGAGGTAATCTGAATATTTGTTATATGCGAGTAGAAAAAACAACAACATTCTCATGTTTCTTTACAAGGAAGAATGTGATGAACTTTTTTTTTTCGACCCAAAAGAATGTGACGAACATCAAACTTTTATTTTCCATTCAAAAAGATTAATACTATGAATTATTTCTAACAATTTTATGAACTATTTTTCCGATAAAAATTATTACTTTTTTTTAATGAAAAATTATTACTTTTTAAGTATTCAATATTTTTATGTAATATTTTTTTTCTTCATAAATGAATCTATGCAATTCTATTTTTTTTTTTTGAACAAACTAAAATGATATATGATATTAACAATTGTGATTTACTTCGCACAAGGCGTGCAAAAGGCAAACCACCTAACAGTATTTACAGAAACAAGGTGCAAAACAAGCACCACCAAAACAACAAAATAAAGACAAAAAAAATTACAAGTGGATGCCCATACAAAGAAGGGGATGATTTCTTCAATCATGATAACTGTAGCTAAATAATCCCTGTTTTGATTTCAACCATAAGAAAGAGTTTAGTTTAACCTTTGCCATTAAGGTGGAAGTATCAGAAGCCACATTTTGGAAGATGCGGTCATTTCTTTCCTTCCAAAGGACCCAAACAGAGGCAAACCAAATGATTCTGAAATACACAAGAGTTGATCTAGGCATCCCCGCCATATTAGTAAACTGAATGAAATGTTGACGAAGATCACATGAGGAAACCGAAGAAATACCCAACCAGAACCAAACATGAGACCAAAGAGAGCTAAATATGTCACAAGCTAAAAACAAATGTGTTGTTGTTTCCAAGTTCCCACATCCTGACACACAAGCAGCGTCGTCCTGATGAAGAACATGCCTTCTCATCAAATTGACCTTGGTGGGAAGTCTGTCGCGGAGAAGGCGTCACACGAACAAAGACACCTTAGACGGAATATGCTAATGCCAAATATCATCGTCTAGATACCTGTCCACCAACTCACCGGAAGTAGTGATAAAGCGACACACTCCCCGCACCGAATAACCATTAGTAGGATCTAACAACCACCGCCAGGCATCGTTGACATTATCCTGCAAAACAATGTTATGTGACAACACAAAACACTCCCTCACACTCTCCTCCTCCCAAGCCAGTAAACGACGACGCCATAGACTCTCCCACCCACCTGCCGCCCCCAACACTCTCACCATCTCCTCCACCGAACACTCCTTATTGACAGACAATGCGAAGAGTCGGGGAAATTTTAAATTCAACAGTATGTCCCCCACCCAAGTATCATACCAAAATAATGTACCCTTTCCATCTCCCATCACCCTCCTAGTGTTATTATCAAACTATCTCCCTACACCCTCACCAACCCCTTCTCTAATCCTACTCAGAGACCTCCACCAAGCCGAACAATGTCTGCCACCCTCTTTCAACCGCCCCCCTCCTCACCATACCGAGCTTTCAAGACTCGATACCACAAACCCTCCTTATCCACCAACATCCTCCAACACCACTTACCCAACAAAGATAAATTAAAGGCACCTACCCTCCTAACCCCCAACCCTCCATCCTCCTTTGGAGTGCAAATAGACTCCCAATTTATCCATGCAATTTTTCTATTATCTTCATAACCCCAAAAAAAAAAATTAAAAATAGTTTCAATAGAAGAAATTATACATACAGGGGCTTTGAAAAAGGAATGAAAGTAAACCGGCAGAGATGACAAAACAAATTTAAGAAGCACTAGAGGACAAAACAGCTTTATGCAATTCTATTATTGTTAGACACAAATACCAACAATTGAACACCAAAGTCATTAAACAAATACCCCTTCTTCAATCTTGGTCCTTCAAATATTTAACAATATATCAATGGTTAGAAACTCATTTGTGTATTCTAAATGCCACTATTTCCTTGGGATGAAACACGCTATTGAAGATATCAAGCAGAAGTCAAACTCATTTCAATATCTCCTTTTGCTCCCAAAAGTTGTGTCTGAATATTTCTCCAAAATCTTCTTCTCAACCATTTTTCGTTTTTGCTGCAGATTCATATCAGGTACTTCTTCTCAGTCATATTGTTTTTTTTCTTCCTTAAACAGCTTTTGATTTGATTTATGGTTGTTTTTAGCTTGCATGTCGTCGTGTTTACTGATATCTATTCATGATTATGAAGATTTTAGTTCATTTTTGATTCAATGATACAAAATTGTGTCATTAATCAATTTGACTAAACCATAAAAAATGTATATTATTAATAAAAAAAATTAAAAAATGTTTGTTGTTAACAATTTTTTAAAAAAAATTATTAATAAATATATTTTTATGGTTAATGAAATAGTCAAATTGATTTATGACACAATTTTATATTTATGTTAAAAATACTCTTCCATATTTAAAAAATTATTATTATTTTTGAAAAAAATAAAAAGAATTTGATAAAAAAAAAATTGTTTGCTGTATAAACACGGTGAACAATTTCGGGTGTCAACTTTGTTGTCAATATATGTGTTCTTCCAATAACTCACCTCTTTATTGTATAATTGGAGTCTTTGACCTCTAATAAACATTCTAAGGTATTTTCATAGCCAAGTTATTTGAACCCGATACAAGGCTAATCTTTGAGTAGATTGTAAGACACATAATATTTTAACATGAAGACAGTATTAACAATACAGGTTTTCAATAGAATAACAAAAGAGACGAATAGAATATCATAGACTAATTTGATATCATCTTCACCGGTGACTAAATTAT
This sequence comes from Medicago sativa, assembly GCF_051527215.1. Lineage (NCBI taxonomy): Eukaryota > Viridiplantae > Streptophyta > Magnoliopsida > Fabales > Fabaceae > Medicago > Medicago sativa. Next base: position 25,611,317 of record NC_140756.1, on the reverse strand, counting down.
GCCTTGAGCAAATTTTGAGAAATCAAATTGAGTTTATTCATTAAAAAAAAATAAGAAAAGGAAAATGCTATTCAACATTAACTTGAAAAAGAATTCGTGTTGTTATCAATATCATAAATGCATTATATAAAAGTTCAAGACAATGTTATTGTAGGAGTGTGTATCATCCACAACCAAAGCATAAACATTCAAAGATAGCTATGGCTTCTTCTTCTCTCAAAAAACACGATGTTTTTATCAGTTTTAGAGGGGAAGACACTCGCGCCAATTTTACAAGCTTTCTTCATGCGGCATTGTGTAGAAACCACATCGAAACCTACATAGACTACAGGATTGAAAAAGGAGAAGAGGTTTGGGATGAACTTGAAAAAGCAATTAAAGCATCCGCTTTATTTTTGGTTGTGTTCTCAGAAAACTATGCATCTTCAACATGGTGTTTGAATGAACTCGTTGAAATAATGAAGTGCAACAAAAATGATGAAGACAACGTTGTTGTTATTCCTGTGTTCTACCGTATAGAACCTTCACATGTTCGAAAGCAGACAGGGAGTTACCACTCGGCCTTGGCGAAACAAAAGAAACAAGGAAAAGATAAGATTCAAAAGTGGAAGAATGCTCTCTTTGAAGTAGCTAATTTATCTGGCTTTGATTCAAGTACATATAGGTATTTTCTTTGATGCTTAAGGATCATTTCCGCCACTATGGTTTTTTTTTTTTTTTTATAAAAAAATTATGATATAAATGATGAATTGGAGTTTCCTTTTATGTTGGGGGCAACGATAAAAATGCTTTATTTTAAATAAAGATTAAATTATACCAGAGGTCTTTAAGTTATTTAATTGTAACAAATTTGTCGTTTTTTTCGTATCGCTTAGGTTTTAAGTTAATTGATTGTAACAAGATAGCCCTTTAAGTATTTTTCGTAACACTTAGGTCCTTTAAGTTATTTAATTGTAACTTTTAGGCCCCGAATAACTTAAGTTTTTAAGATCTGAAATCCCCAAAATTTTAGGGTTAAATAACTTAAAACCTAATTGCTGCTGAAAAAACTTAAAGGATCAATTTGTTATAATTAAATAACTTAAAGGACCTCTGATGTAATTTAGCCTTTTATTTTTAGAAAAATATGCTTATACCATTTCATTAGCAATTAGTAATCAAATCATTTATACAAAACGGTAGATCATTATAAATACGGAAGCTAGGTGAGGAAGTAGATGCCTGAGCTAAGTCGTGTGCAACTACATTTGCTTGGCTCCTAATAAACTCGACACGAGAGTTTGTTAAATGTGAGGAACAAAACTGTATATTGCTATCCATAATAACTCCAAACTCAATGATGTCTCTGTTGCTCCGATTGAAGTAATCAGCCACAAGCTTTGAATCAACTTCAAAATCAACATTTGGCAGTTGTAGTTCATTTATCCACTGCATAGCATGATACCGACCAAGAGCTTCTCCTACATCCTCTGAGCACATCGGAGAGAACCACATCGTTTTAGCTCGTACAAACTGTCCCTCTTCATCATGGAGGTCGAAAATGAGGCATCTACATTGCACTTCACTCTTCCACACCTGGGTTTCTGCCATCGAAATCCTTCGTGACTGCTGTTTGCGTTCTGCACTGCAGAAGGCATCATGACAGCAGCTGTATTAGCACTTTGCTGCATCACTTTCTGTTTCTTGTTGGCAGTCCTCCATCCCTCCATCACTTTCCGTTTCTTTCCGTTTCTTGCTGTAATACTGTGATTATTCTCACTCTCCTGCTGCCATAACTTTATGTTTCTGCTCTTCCATATACTCCATAAAATCGTAGCGGACATCTCTGCTTGCGCTGCTGTCACATGTTGAAACACAGAAAAAATGATTTCCGGCGCATCATCAAACCTGTGCAGCAACGGCTCAATAATATGGGATAAACCTGCAGCCCTCCACACGCCTACTGCTGTGCAGCAGTGGAAGAAAACGTGGTAGCTGTCCTCATGCGGATCTTCACACTTAGCACACGACGATGGGCACGTAACACCTCTACGGTTCAGTCTTACTCGTGTGGGTTGACATTCCCTACACACTCTCCACACCATACTCTTAACTTTGGGAGGCACTTTCAGTTTCCATATGCCGCTTCAATGACCATTCTTTCTTAAAAGAGTATCCACTATTTCTTCCATACACAAACTGTACGCACTTTTGACCGAATACTACCTGTTCTTCTCAGACTTCCAAACCAGCCTATCATCATTCACCTGTGGGAACAGTGGTGTATTTAATATCTGCTGCGCTGTTCCTTCTTCAAAGACGTGTCCCACAAGCTCTTCATTCCAACTCTGAATCAAGTGGCCAACAGAATATCCTTGCAATGTCATCGCTGTCGGATTCACCGGAGGTATGCTACTGCCATTACCTAACCATGATTCCCCTAAAATAGGGATACGTAACCGGAACCTAGCCTTCAACATACACCATGCCTCACAACCAATCTCGCACTAAATATGCTCCGCCAAACAAAACTAGGATTATGTCCTAATTTTGATCCAAGATAATTACCATGAGGAAAATACCTTGCCTTGAAAACCTTGGAAACTTCCACCCTTGTTTTCTGAGCATCCCACCGTATCTTTTATGCACAGACAACTTGTCCCACGTTAACCAATGCATTCCTCTATTATTTGCACCGCCATACCCCCGCTAAAAGGCGTTCATCATCTTCTCAATTTCATCTAACAGAGAATTGGGCAGCCGAAAAATACTCATCACATCTGAGGGTATTGACTGAAGGACTAACTTAATCATAACTTCCCTTCCCGATCTAGTCAAGCACTTACTACTCCTGCTACTAATTCTAGTAAATAAAATTTTGTAACTTCAATTATTTTTATCGAGAAAAACGGATATAAAGTCCGAACGCTAGTTTAAATAAAGAGAAAAGGATAAAAATGAAAATTATATGATTAGCATAACAAAAAAATATCTGAAAAGATATAGGTTGAATTTATTATGGAAAGGAGATGTAGTCTTTTTCATGAGTTTAGTTTTTAATTTGTTACTTTTAAACTTTACACTTTTAACAAATCACATCCAATTATAAGTAGTTATGATCATACAAATATTTTACATTTTTAAATGATTTGTTTCTTACAATATGGGGATGATCATTTTTTATTATTCTATTTGCTATTTCTTTCTTTGGTTATAAAAATGGATCCAAATTTTCTTGAATTATATTGTATCGTCTAATTATTAACTATTTTACAGTCTCCATTTATATACTAACATTTATCTGTATTTTTATATTTTAGGACTGAATCTAACTTGATTGAAGACATCATCAAAGCAGTTTACCAAAAATTGAATCAAAAGTATACGAATGAACTTAGATGTTTGTTCATACCAGATGAAAACTATTCAAGCATTGAATCATTATTAAAAATTGATTCAAGTGATGTAAGAGCTATTGGAATTTGGGGCATGGGAGGCATAGGAAAGACAACCCTTGCTGCTGCCATATTTCAGAAGGTATCTTCCATATATGAAGGTAGTTGCTTCCTAGAAAATGTCACAGAAGAATCAAAGAGACATGGGCTCAGTTACACATACAACAGACTTCTTTCTAAGTTACTAGGGGAAGATCTTGGTATTGACACTACCAAAGTAATATCATCTATGGTTATGAAAAGACTCAAACGCATGAAAGCTTTCATTGTACTAGATGATGTTCGTACTTTAGAACTTCTAGAAAATTTGATTGGAGTAGGGCATGATTGCCTTGGAGCTGGTAGCAGAGTCATTGTGACAACCAGAGATAAGCATGTGTTGACAGGAGGAGGAATTGACGAAATTCATCAAGTTAAGGAAATGAACTCTCAAAACTCCATCAGGTTGTTCAGTTTGAATGCTTTCAAAAAAATCCTTCCCAATGAGGGATATGAGGAGATATCAAACGATGTAGTTTCTTATGCAAAAGGCAACCCTTTGGCTTTGAAAGTTTTGGGTTCATTTCTTTGTAAAAAAAGTAAAAAAGAATGGGATAGTGCTCTAAATAAACTGAAGGAAATTCCCAATGTTGAAATTCAAAAGGTGTTGAGATTAAGCTATGATCAGTTAGATTATACAGAGAAAAATATATTTCTAGACATCGCATGTTTTTTCAAAGGTTGGGAAAGCAGCAGCAGAGTAACAGAAATATTAAATGCGTGTGGTTTCTTTGCAGATATTGGGATAAGAAACCTTTTAGACAAGGCTCTTGTAACAATTACTTCAGGAAATTACATACAGATGCATGACTTGATACGAGAAATGGGTAGGCAAATTGTTCGTGAAGAATCTATCAATAACCCTGGACAACGCAGTAGATTGTGGAATGCTGGCGAAATTTGTGATGTGTTGACAAACAATAATGTAATAATAATATATACTTTGACATGAATTCCACAAAAACATGTACTTATATATATAAAACTGCAACTTACCACAAAGTACTAACATTGATTCTAATTTTCATTTATCAGGGGACTAGTGCTGTTGAAAGCATATGCTTAGATATGGATCAAAATACCTGCATAAATTTGAGCTCTAACGCATTCACAAAGATGCCAAAACTAAGATTACTTGCCTTCGAAGACCACAATCAAGATGTTAAGGGATTTAATTATGTGCATCTTCCAGGGGGGCTTGATTTTTTGCCTAACAACTTGAGAAGTTTTGAGTGGAGTGCATATCCATTAAATTCTCTACCATCAAATTTTTCTCCATGGAATCTTGTTGAACTTCGCCTTCCATATAGCAACCTGGAAAAACTTTGGAACGGAGCACAGGTATGATGTATCTGTTATGTTTTTGTTTATCTTTTGATAAGAGAAAAGCTAATTTATTTCAATAAAAGTTGAATATTTCCAAGATTAGGAAAATCATAAACTAACTTGTTCTTCCATTATATATTGTTACAGAATTTTCCGAGTTTAGAGAGAATAGACCTTCATGAGTCTGCAAGCTTGATAGAGTGTCCAAATTTTTCCAATGCCCCAAATCTTAAGCATATAAATCTTGAAAATTGTGAAAGCTTGTCTCATGTTTACCCATCTATTTTCAATCTCCCAAAGCTTGAAGAGTTAGATGTGACTCGATGTAAGTCACTTAAGAGCCTCTGCGGCATCACTCACTCACAATCTCTCCGGACACTTTTTGCAGGTATATGTTACAATCTCCAAGAGTTCATATCAATGCCCCAAAACACTAATGATCCTTCCACAACCACAACTGGGCTGACATCATCAACTAATCTTGAATTTTGTATTTTTCACATCTGTGAGGGTCTTGTGGATCTTCCTGAAAACTTTGCATACCATATCACACTTTCTGACTCAAAGATGAATGAGCAAGACAATTTAACCACCTTGCATAAAGTACTACCTAGTCCTTGCTTTAGGACTGTTAGAAGTTTAATTTTCAATGCTTTTCGCAATTTATCTGTAATCCCAGACAGCATCTCCTTGCTATCATCATTGGAGAATTTAACACTATCTGGCTGTGCTATCATAAGCTTACCTGAAAGCATTAATTGTCTTCCAAGACTCATGTTTCTTGACATTGATAACTGTGAAATGCTTCAATCTATACCTTCTCTTCCACAATCCATTCAGTGGTTCCATGTTCGGAATTGTGAATCTCTTCAGAATGTGTTGAATTCAACAAATGAACAAGCCAAAAAACGCCAAAATAAGTGTACTTTTCTCCTCCAGAACTGCATAAAATTGGATCAACATTCATTTGTTTCTGTTTTGAAAGATGCCATTGTAAGGATTGAACTTGGAGCAAAACCAATACACCCAGAAGATGTATTAGAAAACAATGAAAAAGCATCTTCAGATGATGGCGGGATCAACATCTTTATTGGTGACAATTTAATAAAAGGTAAGATTTGCTACATGTTACCAGCTGGCAATTTTAAAATTGGAGACTGGTTCCATTACCATTCTACACAAACTTTGGTGTCTATTGAACTTCCTCCTAGGGATCATTTGGGTTTCATTTTCTACTTGGTTCTTTCTCAAAATCAATCATGTCGCATTCAAAACCTTGGATGTGAATGCTACATAGAAACCACTTGCGGTGAACGTATTAGTATAAAAAGTTTCTTTAGAGATGAAAGTGTTGTGCTTTATCCTTACTCTTCATTTGACACAATGTCGGATCATTTGTTTTTATGGTACGATATACAATGTTGTGAGCAAATAATGGAAGCAATCAAAGAAATAAAAGCCAATGACATGAGTGCCATTCACAATTCAAAGCTTACATTTAAATTCTTCGCTCGTACTGAGAAAAATATGGAAGCAGTGATAAAAGAGTGTGGTTTTCGATGGATATATTCCTCAGAAGGTCAAGTTGTAAAGGAAGAAGAAAGTTGTGAATCTGCGACAAGTAGGGAAACTCACACAGTGGAGGGTTCTAAATCTGATGAGCAAGAAGAAACAGTTCCACCAGCAATGAATTTTCAGCAAAGTGTCTATGGAACTCTTTCCAATCTGGAAACAGCAGAAACAAAAGACTTAAGGTAATCTTCTTAGGGAAAATTGCTTGTTATTAATTGCTACTCTATTTTTCAAAATTTTCAAATACTAAACATTAAATTACAATAGCACGTTAATAATGTACTATACATTGAAATCACAAAGTTGAAATTATGTTTGAAAATTTGAACAGGGGTGTACTTGAAGAACTCTTGCATATTGGATTTGGCGGAGACCTCATGTTATAAAAATCTGTTGCAGCTTATGTAAAGACATGCAATAATTGAACCGATTGAACTAGTTGAATCGTGACTTAGATGTCTCACCGATTCAATCTCTATCGGTTTTTCTTTTTCTAATATTATAAGCATTTGTTAGGCTCTTTAGGAGCTTATGTCATCTCTATAAGTTGGTTTCAGCTTATGTTCTTAAGCTCTCTATAATAGCTTATGAAAAGAAAATTTTAAAAAAGTTTATGAAACATTTAAAAGCTTATGTTAAAATACTTTGACTTTAGTTTATCTTGTTATAGATGTAATTTATACATAAGCACTTATATGGTTAGATGTAATTTAAGCTTCCCCAAGGGGCCTTAAATATTTTTCTAAAAAATGTGAGATATTTTGAGTGGAATGGATATCAATCTTTCCTTGCCATACATCAATGTAGAAAAACTTTAGCATGGAGTACATGTATGAATGATTCAGGTTTCTCTTATGTTTCAGTTTGTGTTTCAATAAAAATTGAAGTGATTCAATTATAAAAAAGAATGAAGTGAAAACAATGTACTAACTATGAACTCATATACTAACTTGTTATGTCTGTCCACTATACATTGTTACAAAATCTGACAAATAGAAAATTGATAATTGCTCTATAAGCCTGAAAGAGTATGAAGTACGGATACGGACACGGACATGACACGGATACTAACACACTGACAAAGCTAATAACTTGAAAAAATCACATAATTCAGTGTAATTACAAGTGTCGTTGTCATGTCGGTGTCGGACACTACACATGTCCGACACTAGAACACGCCTAATCCAAGGAGTGTCCGTGTTTCATAGACTCCAAATCAATTCAATTTTACTGCACTTGATATGTTTTTTTATCTCTTAATCATTTGAGAGTAAAATACCATTTTGATAATTAAAATATTAAGTTTAGGCTCAATTATTTAAGAGTACACTATGTTACCTGAGAAACTGCTGAAGAAATTGTCTCTTCTTGATATATTCAGGGAAAGCCACACTCTTTTCGTTTGTTCAATTGTATTCAATATCTGTTTGCAACTTCGTGGATCATACCATAAAACCAAATGATCTCACATCATGTTGAAACAGGGCCGGCCCATAGCCCGTCGAGGCTGGGCGACGACACCGGGCCTCCAATTTTTTGGGGCCCAAAATATTTTTTTTAATATGTAAGACACGAAAATAATGGTTATATATATATATTAAAAGCAAATTATTTCAGTTTGTACAGCTTGCTTTAGTGGTGTGGCCACTTTTTGTTGAGTGTGAGGTCATGTGTTCTCAAGACCCACCAAAGTGTGATTTATAATTTTTTTTTAAAATGGCTTATTTATTTTTTTTGGGGCCCGGAATTTAATTTTTTTTGCATCCCTTATAAAATTAAAACCGGGCCTATGAATTTGTTAAGACGGCCCTGTGTTGAAATAGTATAGGTTTGACGTTTGGTAGATTGTGAAATGGTATAGATTGACCCTACGAAGAAAAAACTTCAACGCCCTGACGGATTTTCAAGTCACAAATGTTTTGAAGCATCATTTTTTTTTTTTTAGGGATTGAACATCACTTTTGATTCTTGCTTTTAAGCTAACTCGTGTATCATTCATAATTTTGAATGAAATTTTGCATGAATGTTAAGAATATTATAAATATCTTTCAAACAAAATTAGACTTTTTCAACGAAATAAGAATTAAAAATGAATTTGTAACCGCCAAAAACATAAAAATTCATATTTAATTCATAACTTGTTAAAAAACCAGAGTGTGTTTGGATGAGGAAATGTTTTGAAGAAATTTAAATATTTTTAAGTGAATTGTATTATTTGTATGATAATTTGGAGAATTTTCAAAATGATAGAATTTTAAGTATTTTGTTCAAGTTAAAAGTTAAGAATTTCAAAATTATGGACCAAAAAAAATGAAGAAAATTTTTTGGAGGAAAAAATATATGGGGTTAAAAATTTATGGGGTTAAAACAAAGAGAAACGTTAGGAACATTCTCTTTCTAGCATTTTCTCTCACACAACCTCCCATTATATGAAACTTATGTGGGTCTCCCCATTTTATGAAGAATCCATTTCCAAAGTGTGATGCACATATGAATTTCATCCAAAATAAGATTGTGTGTTAGAGTGAGTATCGAAAAGAGAGTGTCTATAGCACTCCTATAAAACAAAAAGTAAAATATTTATAAAGACGAAAAAAAATAATTAACATTTAAAAAATACTCCATCCGTTTTAAAATGAGTGTCGTTTTAGTCAAAAAAAATTGTTTTAAAATGAATGGCAATTTCAATTTCCAATGCAATAATAACTTTTTCTTTTCAATTGTATCCTTCAATTAATACTATATACACTATTTCCAAAGTATTATTTTTTATTTAAGGAGAATGTTAACCAGTGCCCCGGAGCATTGGCTAAGCACCAAATGAAGTAAGTTTTTATTAAAAACTAATGTAATTGTTACTTAATAAAAAATGACTGTTTATATTTTCAAGACAGAAAATTTTATTTATAGATTCCTTAACCAGTGCCCGGAGACACCCGTTAACAAGACCCTTTCTTTAATTAAAAACAAATCAATAGTTATAATTTAATAAAATAACATCTCTCTTTCTTTTAATTACTGCATTTCTTAATATGTGGGTAAATGAATCAATATGTAATGGGAGAGAGTAACATAACTCCACACACCTAGTCTTAAAATTCAATACAATTGAACGCATAGTTGAAAAAAAATGGGAGATTTCATTTAGAAGAGAAACATGAAAGATAGATCTCTATTTCAAACTTTTTTATCCTTAAAAATAATTTAAAATTACTTAAGGAATACCTTATTAACATAGGAGAATCAACACCATGTTCTATTCTTAATGTATATATTATTATTATTGATGAATACAAAACGATATTAATTAATTCAAATTGATATAAAACATCATTCAATATCACTGAAAATGTAAAAGATGAATTTACGAACAAATTCACATCATCTAAGTTACTAGCATACAACGGCAAAATGCTTATATATAATATGATAAAATTAAAGTGACCATAATAAACATGCCTTCGAATCTGCAACGTCGATACCCAAATCATTTATTGAACGAATGATCTTTTAATAGAAACCAAACAAACACAATAACAAAATGGAAAATCAACAACGACGCACAAGACGACGAACACAACGTCGTGCCGACGAAATCACAAAGGAAAAACTAAATTCATGTGAAAAACACTTATTTAAATTGAAATAGAGAGGAAAGGCTAAAGAAGAGTGATTTCAAGTTAAAAGTTGACCAAAAACAATCCATTCAATGAAGAAAATGCCAAAGAGAACCTAGAGAGGGAAAACAAAGTCGGCTTATTGGAGAGGGAGGTGCTACACTATTTATCACAATTTTTTGACATAATATAGTAACATGTTTCTTTTTGTTTTTGTGTTTGATTTGTTAAAAAATTGAGGATAGAACTAGAAAACTTTTTGAATTTTGCTCTCCACCCAGCACGTTTTGCTCGCACCCTGCAGCCATGCCAATTTTGCCCTTGTGCAAGTTAACATGCGCTATGCAAGTTAACTCACGCAGCGTAAGTTAACTCACGCAGTGTTCCTGTTTTTGAACAAAACCCATCAGTCCGAACTCCAACCACCATTTTCTTTCCCTCCACCTTCAAAAACCCAAAAAGTGCGATTTTTTGGGTGAAAATCATCATCCCAAATCATTGCAAATCGTCAGGAAGCATGTTTCTACGCTCATCAAGCATCAAATATCAGGTATTGTACCATCTAAACTCATCTCATTTTGCTGGTTTTCCTGCTTGGTTCGTCTGGTTTTCGTAGGGACTAGGGCATGGTACGCAAGTTAACTTGCGTAGGTTAACTTGTTGCGCGACTTAACTGGCGCAAGTGCATTAGTGCTGCGTGACTTAAGTCACGCCACTGTGCAGCCATGTTTTTTTGAATTTTTTGCGCCACTTTTGTTCTTGGTTAGCTTGTTTCGCAATTAATTTATTTTTTCTTCCTTTGTAATTTTTTTTATTCAATAGATATTTAGGGAGATGGTTGACAAAGTCGCGGATGATGGCGTTGAACCGAAACCGGCCAAAAAAGAAGGTTCCGGTGAAGGTTCCGGCGAAGGTTCCGGTGATGTCAAACCAAGCTTTAATTTCAAACCATTTAAAGTCCAAATTCCAATTCAAGCTCGAATTGGTAAAATTCAAGAACCTAATCCGGTACCTACCGGTGTTATTTGTGAAGCTCGTGACACCGCCTCATTTTTTACAACAAATGCAAGATGGAGAGAGCGAGAAGAGTTACTTACTTGGGTTCGCGGACAAGGGGTGAAGGCCGGATTTGGTGTTTGTATAGATAAATCCGTTATAAAAAGGCCGTATTTGACGATGCAATGTGAAAGGAGTGGGGTATACAAGCCACCTAAGACAAGGAAGAAACCGAACCTTGAAGGCATTGGCTCAAGGAAATGTAATTGTCCGTTTAGGTTGAAAGGTTTCTTTGATAAAGATACAAATGATTGGTGGCTTGCAATGCTTTGTGGAATGCACAACCATGACTTGGAGGTGGGAAAGTTACAAGGACACCTAATTGCGGGTAGACTTCGTGCGGAGGAGAAGAAAAAAGTTATTGAAATGACAGAGAGCTTGACGGTGCCTCGGAATATTCTCACCAATTTGAAGGAAAACAACAACGAAAGTGTGACAACAATCAAGCAAGTGTACAATGTGAGAACAAGATGGCGCAAGGGGGAAAGAGGTGACATGACAGAGTTGCAATTCTTGATTTCGAAGTTGGTGGAGCATAAGTACGTCTATTACACAATATGCAATAGTGAGGAAACCACTCTTAAAGACATCTCTTTTGCTCATCCGGAGTCAATTAAATTGCTCAACACCTTTCCGACCGTTTTGGTCATGGACTCTACATACAAAACCAACAACTACTGAATGCCTTTGTTTGAGATAGTTGGTTGCACCTCTACAAGAATGACGTATTCCGTTGGTTTCGCCTTTCTTCACTTTGAACTAGAGGATAACTTTGCTTGGGCACTTACAATGTTGAAAGGTCTCTTGTACTCAAAAGACAACATGCCTAAGGTGATTGTCACCGATAGGGATGGTGCTTTGATGAAGGCCGTTGTTCTATTGACTTTGTCCGAAACAACGGGTGGTGTATGTGAGACATATTTCCCAATCCGATGTGCTCCTCCACTTAATCCACATTCCAACATCATGTGTCTTTGCTTAATTCCCGATCACTATCTTCATGTGATTTTGAAGGAAGGTTGTCCGTTACCACCGAGTTGTAAGGAGTGGATGAACAACAAGATTGGTGAGGCGGAGAATTGGCATTTTGCATTTTTGGATAGACAAAATGCTTTCAATGAACTCATGTCTAAGGAGCCTAAGCCGCCAAAGAAACCAACAAATGAGCACAATCCAATTGTTTGTGGTGATACTCCCACCCCGCAAAAAAAGGAACAAGAATTTGAATGGACGGAGGACATGGAAGAGGACGGCAATTTAGGAATATCACTAGACTTCTTAGATAGGTTATAATAGGTTAGGAAAGTTATAGGTCGGTTGGTGTTCGTCCTATTTTTTTGGTGGTATTACACCCCGACATATTTTTTGGTGGCCGGTTATGTAATTTGTATATTTGTGGCCAATATGTAACTAATATTATATATATATATATATATATATATATATATATATATATATATATATATATATATATTAAATGAAATGAATTATTTTTTTTGGTGGCCGGTTATGTCACGCCAATTATTGCTTGCATTACTTACTTTGTCTCTAATTATTTGTAATTTGGATCGTTTACGTGTCATTAAGTGTGTTTAAATGATTACAGGTCATTACTGGCGAATTTGTGTAATTTGGATCGTTTGGATCGTTATGTGTGATTATGTGATTGTGAAAAAAAAAAAGATGTTTTGGTGTAATTTTGATGCACCAAGTCGTATTATCCAATAATATTGTTAAACTGACGTAATTAGGTTCAATTACAAGCATTTTAGGGTTTGGACCCAAACTGCATTCAATGCACATCAGTACAGCATTTAATGCTGTACTGATATATCAGTAGCGCGTGAGTTAACTCGCGCAAGTGTAATACTATGCGTGAGTTAACTCACGCAGTGTTTTTTTTCATACATGCCAATGCGTGAGTTAACTCACGTATAGTTTTACACTTGCGCATCTTAACTTACGCAACGTCACTTAACTAAAGCATAGTATTACACTTGCGTTAGTTAACATGCGCAGGGGCAAAATTGGCATGGCTGCAGGGTGCGAACAAAACGTGCTGGGTGGAGAGCAAAATTCCAACTTTTTTTGAGCTCTATTTGATTGTAAATCAGACCATGAGACTTGACATAACAAATAGCAAAGGACCCATCAAAATTATAAATTTTTGTTCTTCACTAAATCACGGACAATTTTTTTTTACATAATACATACTATCAAAAATACCAAAACACCCTTTCAATTTTCCTACATAAAATATAGGCTTAAATGTGTGTTTGGTCCCTGCATTTTCATCACTTTTTGGGATTAGTCCTTACACTTTTTTTTGTTTGGTTTTGGCCCTTGTAGTTTGTAAAAGAATTGGTTTTGATTCTTCTGTTAGTTCAATGTTAAAAAAAAAAAAAAACCAAAACTAACATAGTGCCACGTGATCCAATTATTTCATGCCACATGGCAGCCCATAAGAAAAAATAAATAAAATTAAAAGAATTCGGATAAAATAATTATTTTAAGAAAATCCTCTCCACAAGCTACTACAACTCACAGCAGAGGTAAAGGTTCAGGGGATGAAGTGTCACTGTTTACATCAGTGCATTACCTTCTTGATTGACTTTAACATTGCAACAAATGACTGAGATGACTTAGGTGGCATAAAGGTTGATGATGAGCAGTGGTGTGAATTTCAAGTACGTAAGAGTAAGTAAAGAAAGTGAGATTGGAATTTGTGGATTGAAATGAGATGAAGCGGTGGTGCGGCGTAGCGGACGAGGGTTCCTTTTCAACTGAAACACGGTACGCATGACGTCAGGGATAGGGAGCGTGTCGGCGGAGTCGGTGGCCATGTCTCCTTCGACGGTGTGGATAGTGATGAGCTCCGGCGGCCATTGTTTTTCCCATTATTTTTTACTTCTCTGTCTTCTTCCCCCTTTGAATCAAGTGTCTTCTTTCTTTTTTAATTTTTTATTTCTAATTACATAATAATAATACTAATTTTAAACCCTCTCAAAAATAATACTAATTTAAAAACAATTATTTTATCTAAATTCTTTTTATTTTTTATTTTTTATCTTATGGGGTGCCACGTGGCATGAAATGATTGGGCCACGTGGCTTTTTTTTAACATTGAACTAACAGAAGGACCAAAACCAATTCTTTTACAAATTACAAGGACCAAAACCAAACAAAAAAAGTGTAGGGACTAATCCCAAAAAGTGATGAAAATGCAGGGACCAAACACACATTTAAGCCTAAAATATATTATCTCCCCTACAGTACAATTCTATCTTGTCCGGTGATGTTATGTCCTGTCAACTGTATTGAATTTTATTTTTTTTAATAATATCAACTGCATTTATATATAATATTTCTATTTCAAACAAAATAAATCCACAAGTCATGAACTTTGGATAAATTAAAGCTGATATTCTATTTTTGACAACATCAGCATCGTTACATAAAAATTTATCATCACAAATCACAATGGGCATGGTTATGGACATAAAGAGGAGAATAACACTATACATGTATTTATTACAAGAATCGGCCTGATGAATTTGAAGTACATTTTGCTATTACATACATTAAATGGAATTGCAGAGTCACCAGAAAGCTAAGTGATCATAATTTGGAAACTGGCATGTTATAGAAGGTAGCATGAGTAAGATAAACCAAATTTCCAGTTTTCTTCAGTTTAAATTCAAGTGCAACTACAGTCAAATTTCTTCCACTTTTCACCACAGAGGCATTAGCTTCAACTTCTTCCTGCATATGCATATAGTCCAAGAGGTAAATATATATTGATTTCGATAATATAACAGGGTGTAACTAGAGTAAAGTGCAAGTGGTAATGGATAATGAAAAAAAATTAAGGAGTTTATTTCCAACAAATTTATAGCATAACCTTATTGACAAACAATTTTATAATCAAAATCTAAGTTTTTATTTAATGGATTTTGATATTTAACTTGATGCTCTAAATCTCACTATGCTCCTTACCAACATGTGCAATCTAGAGGTGTAAGAGTCGTCTAGAAAATCTCAATGCAGATTACCAATATGACATATTTAGCGATTACAAAATTATGGCCATCAACTATCAATTACATTCTCCGAGTCTCAGACATAAAATGCATTTTCCCTTCTTGTCTAGGATCAGAATCTTACCTTCAGAACATCTACTTGTAAGTTGATTTTTCAAGTCCTTTCAAATAAACCAAAGAACCAGATAATATAACTCAGCAGTTAAAGTCCTTCTTGGCTTCAGCCGTCCTATAAAAAGATCGATTCTAGTCCCACACAAAACCAAATTACAAAGCGATTTTCAGAGGAAATGCTAAGCAACTGAAATAGTTGTTTGCTTTTTAATCTCCTCGGCTTTGCTCTGCTGTTTCGAAATGCAACCGAGTATAAATCATTGCATTTCCTCACACAGCATAATGAACCATTCTAAACTCTAAAGGGTTGAATTCTGTGCCTTTTATCTAACATACATGAAGCAACTAATACTTCAAAACGTACAATGTATTGGTGCGACTATAGACACAAAATTGTATGTTTTTTTGTGAAACATTCACAGCAGAAAGAATATGTATTCTAATATAGGTGAAGAAAAGATACGTAACAATAATGTGTATGGAACCGCGGTCAATTGGACTTTGAACGTGTGGCCATTACGAAGCTACGACTAGAAGCTTCACATTGACATTCAGTGAAACGGTTGCAAACATGAAAACAAGCACAAGCTAATACTGACATGGACATCATAGGAAAGAATCACCAGTGAAAACAACTCACATTTATTGGAGTGCCAGAGAGGTAAGAAATGCTAATTTCCCCAAGAAAAAGCTCCTTGTCCTCAGCAACTACAGTTCTAGCACAAGCAGTTGACAGAACTTCAACTAAGGACCCAACAGCGCCTCCATGTAGCGTTCCGTAGCCATTCTGCAGTTCCGACAAAGAAAATGAGAAAGATGCAGTCTCCACACAATCACATGATAATTTTTGTTTAAATACACTCTTTTCAGACAAATTTTTAACTTTGAACTAAGAAAAGTAACAGATTCACTTAGACTGAACTGGAAGCACTAAAACCTAAAGTTCAAATTGACAGAATCTGCGAATTTTAAAGTAAACTAGTAAAGAATACAAGGTTGTCAAACTCAGATCAAAATTCCATGCAGTCAAGATATCTTGAATTCACGCAATCAGCACATCCGTGATTGTCGGATCAAGATAAGACGATCAGAATTTCACGCTCGGCATTTTGGATTTAAAAAATAAATAAAATGTTATGTGAACTGTCTGATTTAAATCCAACAGTGACTGTGTAAACGCATGGATATCCAATCCCTACTGCAGGGAATCATTTTCGTCAAACTCCTATATCCAGCCTAGCTCAAAACCCATGAAATCCGTATATGTAGCACGGGTGCAATACGACATACATACAAGATATTTTTGAAATTCAAGATACGACACGTATCCGACACGGACAAGTCTCCCATTTTGGAGTATTCAGTCTTCATAACCATATGAATCACAATTTAAAATTGATGCACAAATCACAAGATAGATTCACAACCTATGCACACTTTATTTTGATGGCGTGTCTATTGTCCAACATCGACACATATAATTACATTCAATCACCCCTATTTTCTCCAATTATTATTGGTGTCTATGTGTCAGTATTGTGTCTTTGATAAGAAGGTTCAACCGTACTAAACACCGGTTTGGATTAGCTTATTTTTGAGCTTATTAAAACTAGCTTATCCAAATAAATAAGCTTTTATGTTAATTCATAAGTTCTGACTAACGAAAATTGTATCTTTATAAGTTGTTTTTTTCATAAACTACTTAATCTAACAGCTACCTACTAACATTTCTCATTCAACAAAACGAAAAGAAGTACTAAACATTGTTCAACACACAAAAGGAGCATAACTAGCTCAAAATTACTGAACAGTGAAAATTTCAGCTCATAATTTTTTCCCACATACCCAATTAACAAAACCCTTAAACAATAAACAAAGAATCAAGAAAAGAATAATAACAACAAAACAACAACAGCATTGTTTAAAGTAAAAAATGAAAGAAAAGGGAAGAGGAGGTTACACAGATAGGTGGTTTGGCGACAACAGTACAAGTGATCCGACCACGTTGAATTTGATCAACTTTGATGAAATTTCGAAGAAAAGAATCAAAGAAACCATCTGTGTTACAGTTTTCAGGAACCGGAGCACCAATACCCATTAGCTTAACAAACAATTGGGTTTCCGAAACGTGTTTTGGGTCAACTTCTGGAGATATTTTCACCGATGAAGTTTCAGCCACGGCGGCGGTGGTGGTGGAGGAAGGTTTGGTCGCCATGGTTGTTGAGTTTTTTTTTTTTTTTTTGTGCGAAATGGGATCTCAAAAAAATGAGCAATGTTATGGTCAATTGTGAGGTGTATCGCAATCACACGATAGTGTGATTTGGGTCCCTCCATTAATTTGTTTCTCATTCAATTCAATTCAATTTCTATAACAAAAAAAAAATTAAAAATGTTTTCACATTTGGAAATGACATGGCACATTAGTCACAACAATTTAAGAATGTTTTCACACGTGGAAATGACACGGCACATTAGTTTAAGTGACACTCAACTCAAACGTGTCATACGGCATATATCACTCGAGCTAAGTTGTGTGTTAAGTGAAATTTACATTGTCACATACTGTGAAATTTATATGGTCAAGTTCACAAATGTATATGTCGATTAAATTTTGATTATTTTAAGGAACATGTTTAGGGTGTTGGTTAAGAAAACAAAAATAAAAATTATGTAAGGAGAAATGATGAAAAATAATGAATTTTACTTTTTCAAATTTGAGCCAATCATGAGTACTTAAATTAAGAATAATAAGATTCTTTTTCTCTATATATCAATCTAAATAAGTAGTTTTCACATATAATTAGGTTTTTTTCTTTGTGAGTCCGTCGTCTGAATGTGGCGTTGTGTTATCGTTATCTTGTGTTTGTTGCGGTGTTCAATTGATTTTTGTTGAAAGATCGGCTATTCAATCCATGATTTGGGTGTCAATGTTGCAGATCTGGTATCTATCTGTAATTGCATGTGCATTTCAACTACGGGATTTACTTTTCCCACCCTATGGCCTTCTCCCGCGCCCTGTAAATTTTCCAAAAATGCCCTTGTGCATTCCGGATTATAGAATCCGGATTGCATTAGCACCATGAAAAAAAGTATAAATGATAGAATTTTGAATTTTGGGTGTAAAAATCATGGAGCAAATAAAAAAAAACAGTTGAGCAGGAAAAACTTAACAGGAGTTTGACATATATCAACCTTGGATCATTAGTGAATATATATGCTGAAAGTTATTATTTTTCGCTTGTAAGTGTGGTTTGTTTCTGCATATCTCATAATTTTTTCTAATATGCATATAGATGCAACATGCAAATATCATTCGTCCAACGCTGCTAAAAGGCTCGTTCACGTCCATAAAGTATCTGAAATTGGGTGGTGTGAATTTCAATGATAGAGGAGAACATTTGTATATTGTTAGTGCACTCCAATGTGCTCCTGGCTTGGTTGAACTTATTATACAGGTAAACATGATTACCTAAGCTTCTTAGCTTATTTCTTATTGTTGTATTATGACACTTTAATTTTTACACTTCAGAGTTACATCAATGTTTCTACCGTACAAGTGTCGGATCATTCAGAAGAGTTAGAATGCAAATTCAACATCGTTAAGGACTCTTACTTTTAAAGTTTGTCCTGGTTCTAAGAGTTTAGATGCACATAGAATTTTAGAAGACTTGTCACATATGAAAAAATTGGTGCTGGTGCATTCCGGATTATAGAATCCGGATTGCATCAGCACCATGAAAAAAGGGTGTTTAGGGGGTTTTCGGATTATGTAATCCAAAAAATCATGTAACGCACCCTATTTTTTGAGATTTCCGGATTACAAAATCCGGAAAAATCCGTAACTCATTTTTTTCACCCTTTAACAAAAGAAAACACTATTCCGGATTATAAAATCCGGAAACTCAAGAGCATTTTTGGAAGAAAAAAATAGGGCGCGCGAGGAAACTCATAGGGTGGGAAAAGTAAATCCCTTCAACTACAGTGACCTTAGTAAGAGTGCTTGTTTACCATTAGAGACCTAACTGATAGTAAGTATGCAAAGTCATGAACCTAACCGTAAGTTTGTATATAATGGAAGATTGATTTTGTACAAAAGAGATAATTAGATGACATCTAATTATCTTTGGATATTCTCTACCGAAAAAAAAAACTTTTTCTTTTTTTCATTAAAAATATTAATTAATGATTGATTCAACATAAATGAATAGTTCATTTAAGTCAACAAACTACTTTTAGAAATTGTTTTTTGAACATATACCATGTATGATTAGTAATGGAAAAATAATCTTTCAGAAAAGGTCATTCGAAATGACTATTTTTTTTTAACTCATACATTCCAAATTTTATCAAAAAAAACTCATACATTCCAAATGAATTGATACTCAACTAACTTTTTATTTTGACTAGTTGATACTCAACTAACTTGTTGAATATAAATAATAGGATCAGAAAAGAGTTCGATTGTTACAGGCTTGTTTGGAATTGTTGAAATTAGCTAATACATTTTCAAAGCCATGAAAGGGGAGCTTGAGGTTTCTTTGCTCAGGGCCAATGGTCATGCCAACAATGATTTTCTCAGTAAGTAGTAATATATGCAAAATTATATAATTACTATATTTCACTCAATTTTATATTAAAATATTTGATTTTTTTATACATGAATTATTTTCTTAGACCGATTATTATTATATCTTTATATAATGAAGACATTTGTGGTTGAATTTGGAACATATCCATGAAAAAAGTTTTTTTTTTGTTTTTTGTTTTTTCGACATTGTAATTTGCTTGTCACCACGACATAAACTAAGCTACTCAAATGAATCAAGTTCTTATTTCTTGATAAACAGAAAGAGTTGTTTAATATGAAAATATATGTTTGAAAAAGTTGTTTAATTTTGTTTCTCAAAGTTATTTTAACTGGCAAGATAGTTTTAATCATAATATGTTGTCACCACATAATTAAACTTAGCAATTCGAATTTATTTTCTAATGGTTTGATTCTTATTTATTTCTTGAAAATTAATCAGAAAACATAGAGCCGTATGTCATTCTTAAGTATGCTGGCACACAGGTGAGAGTCAGCGGTGTAAGCTATGCACCAACAGGTACATTTTTTTCCTAATAACTTACTTTTTTCTATTCAGTCTAGCAACGAAACTCACACACACTAGATATTGAGAATTGTGACTTCAAACTCACGTCCTAACATATTAAATGCATAGCAATTACGTACCACCCAACTATCACTTACTATGCAACATTTTTATTAATTTGTCATTTATAACCTATAAAGCACGAACACTCCTCACATTAGGTGTGTCTCGGTGTCTACACCGACATGACACCAATAAATATGATTATACTGAATTATGTTGTTTTCTCAAATTATTGTTGATGTTGGCGTGTCGGTGTCCGTGTTGTGTCTGTCTTTGTGATTCATAGTTTATAACATAATTGTCTTGGTAGTACCTTACTCAACTTTTATTATTGTCAATAACAGCTTCCGGAACTTACCCATGGTGGAATGAATTTTTTTATTTCGATGTTATTACTAATGGTATTAATGTATTTACCATGGAATTATATGACAATGCTACGAAGAAACGGATTGGCTATGCAGAGTGAGTTTACTTTTTCAATTAGCTTAACCTACATATACCTTTCTTTATGTTTATTGATCAACTAATTGAAAGATTAATTAATATACATTATTTCTCCTATGCAATGCAGCATTCCTTTAGATATGGTGTTCTTTGTGGATACCGTTGCAGTAGATGCTTACCAAATAATTAATGATGATGGTGTATATGCTGGTGATATTTATGTTGCTCTCACATTCACCCGTGAGAAGGTAAATTCATACAACTTTAGAGAATTAAAAAATAATAATTTAGTAAAATAATGTTTTTTTTTTTCATTTATAACTTTTTTTCTTAAATTTGTGTCCCCATTTTGAAATCAACATTCAATTCTCAGGAGGACTAAGGTGCATGATAGCTATGATGGAAGGACTTGGAATACAAGAAAATTATGGTGGATGCAAATGATTTATTAAATAATTGAATTTCATGAATCAAAGATTTGTCTTTACTTGTTTTTTAGAGCATTATGCTTAGTGTTTGTTAAATTGAATTTCGTGAACAACATTGTTGTCTCTGCTTTAATTTCTTTAATACTTGCATTTTTTTAAAAATGGTTTTGAAAATTAGTTAATTCTATTTCATACCCCAAAAGAAAACCAAAACATCACCACTTGAAATTTCTGCATGAAACACAATGAAAACCAATTGGTTCATGGTTGATGCATAATTCTATCAGGAAGAGAAGATTATAAGTGTATCGTAGTTCCCATTCTTTCTGTATGTCGAATGCTATTTAACTTGTTAACCATGTTATTTATGACGGTTTTTACGGACATTGTTAATGAATAATCTCCTGTAGAAAATATAACTTACCATATTTAGTGGAGTCTCTCTATTTCAATCATGTTTTTTTTTTATTCACAAGAGCAAACCAAGAGCTTCACCAACTTCAACAGTACACATTGGAGAGAAATTCATAGGTTTAGCAAACACATATACACCATTTTGTCACGTAAACAAATTCACATACCATTTCGATTCTAAATAGAGGAAAAGGATGCATCTTGATCCTACCCGGTTGCGTTTTTGCCACGTATAAGAACCTGCTGTTCCATGAACTGTGCGTTAACCCTACGTGGGAACAGCACGCGTAGAGTTACTAGCAACTTGTTCAGGTGCTATCTGCGTGCGTGAGTTTGCTGCCACCCACTCATCCATAAGATGTCTTGCTCTATACACAACATGAACACACAGTTCGTTTTCATTTTGCCAAAGTTTAAGATTGCGATGCTTCCAAATACTAATAGAATGGTAGCCATCCTCTCTTGAAGCTCAACCTGCAAGTTGTGAATCAAGGAAAAAATGACTTCATCCGTCGAGGCATTACTATGGATGGCGCGAGACACTGCATCCCAAAGTCGATGCTGCCACTAGATATGGGGCAACAAACTCCTTTCTCTTACAACCGGACTCGAGTTGGCAAACAACCACGACACATTCTCCATATGAGATTTTTGGTGGTACCTTTAACTTTCAGATAAATGAAGTTATTTTTTAAAATTTGTAAAAATTAAAAAGATTAAAAAACCAAAAGTATTCTTTAAATAGAGAAATCAAACCGTCCATACTCTTTGCCTATGATTAAAAATAAAAAACACCGTCCACAAACTATCAAAGCACATGGTGCCTCAATTAAAACAGGCTTGACTTTATAAACCAACATAATTTAAAAAAATAATAATAATGATTGGTGAGATGGTGGATTGAATTGGAATATGCATATGTATGTAAGCAGAAAAAACAAGGCTTAATAGCAGTTTTCGCCTCCTAAGAAAAAACTACAAAACCGCCCTCTAAGTTTTGCAACTGTAGCACTTTTGGTCCCCCAAGGCAAAAAATAAAAAATAAAAAATAACACGTGGCACCTCACTTAGGGTGCCACGTCAGTGTAGACCGAGTCAAAATTGACCTTGGAGGCCAAAACTACCACAGGTGCAAAACTTAGGGGGCGGTTTTGTAGTTTTTTTTCTTAGGGGATAAAAATCGCAACTTTAGGAAAGTTAGGGGGCTAAAACTGCTACCAATACATTGAATCTTCAAAGTGGACTCCACAACGTGGGGAACAAAAGTTAAAATCATGATTTGTAGGGGTGTCCACATTTTAGTGTCTCAAATAAGAATATAAAAAAAAAAAAACAAATAAGTATATATATTATATTGTATAGTTATTTTTTTACTGATTCAGGCCTTTTCTGGTCAATAATTCAACCTTTACTTCAACTTTAAGAAACATAAATATATATTAGAGAAGCATCTATAATCAAAAGTTCTTTACCATTTAGAATTTGTGTCCAAACTCAAAGAAAGATGCCTCGTGGAACTCTTGAAGTTATTTTGATCAGTGCTAAAGGTCTTGAAGACAATGATTTTCTATGTAAGTATTTCTATGTACTATACATAGGACATGTGAAATTCATGTATTGTGTAGAATTTGTATATGTTGATGATTTTGTGTTTTTCTTTGAAATTTCTGCATGAAACAATGGATCCATGAGTTTGACTTTCATTTTTTGGATAAAAGTTCATCATGACCTGAAAAATAATTTGATTATTAAACTAGAGAAATTATTCATGCTAAGTTGGTCTGATCTACATATTTATTGTTCATAAAGCTTGTTAATTAAGTATATTTTTCTTTTCTAATTGAATTAGAGAATCAATTTAGGTAACTTTTTCTTTGTTAATTTCTTTGCTTATAAATTGTTATAACTATAAATTGTTAATTATTCAAGATGATTATCTAATGTTCTGATCTTTGTTCTGTATGAAAAGCTAGCATAGATCCTTATGTGATCCTTAGTTACAAAGCACAGGAGCACAAGAGTACTGTTCAAGAAGGTAAAATTCTGACAAACATAAGTAGTATTGATTTGGTTATTTGTTATTTTTGTTCTCTAGTGGCTAATTTGATTATCTTTTTATGAATAATATCAGGTGCTGGATCTAACCCTCAATGGAATGAGACTTTTCTTTTCACTGTTTCTGACAACGCTTCTGAGCTCAATCTAAAGATAATGGAAAAGGACAACTATAATAATGATGATAATATTGGAGAAGCAATGTGAGATTAATTTTTCTTAACTTGCAAATTTGTCTTTGATTCATCTTTTTAGGTTGAATAAATTGTACTATCGACAAGTAAATCGACTTTGTAACTGTAATTTAAAAATACTTCCTCCAGAATGAAATATAAGCAAAAAAGTAGGTGAAAAGTAGACTAAATTTTTAGCCACATACGTCGACTTTGCAACTACCACTTTTGTTTATATTTCATTCCGGAGAAAGTAAGTGTTAAAGTTGGATTCTCATTGAAAGTTGGTCTCTTAAACTAGTTTGTTTAAAAATTTACACCTAAAGGAGGGCACAAAGGAAGAATTTGCAATTTTTGCATACTAATTATCCATTTAGATATGATTTAAAGTGCGTCCTTTGAAGTTACATAGTCAAACTCTTACCACTGACATCTCGTTCAATTTTGACATACTAAATATTCATTCATTTCTATCTCTAGAATTCCTTTAGAAGCAGTGTTTGAAGAGGGTAGCCTTCCAGAGAATTCTTACAATCTTGTGAAGGATGAAGAATATTGTGGAGAGATTAAGGTTGCTCTCACTTTTACACCTGAGGTAATAATTCTACATAATCTCTTTTTCTAATATTTTTCTTCATAATTGTATGTCTATTTTTCTCCCTATTAAAATGTACTATCAATTATTGGTTGCAGAGAGATGATGATCAGAGTTACAATGAAGAGGAGGAGACTGGTGGATGGAAACAATCAGCTAGTGACTTTTGAAGTGAATGAAGAGGTTGAGACTTGTGGTGGATTTACATACGGCTCTTGTTAACTAGTGCCCCCGGGCACTAGTTAAGGAAGTAAAACAAGAAATATTTGTATTGAAAACATCATCTTTTACACTTTTTAAACTTTGACCACACAAGTTTCAAGATACTCATATATACTATATTTGGTTTCCTTAACTAGTGCCCCTGGGCACTGGTTAACATTTTCCTTTACATATTTACAAGATCCATAATTAGTTCTAAAAAAAAAAAAAAAGTATATTTTGAGAACATTTAGGAACTTTAATCATTGTGTTTTCTGGTGTGGTGATATGATAGTGTTCTGTTTTGCTTTTCAACCCATTGTGTTCAAGTAAACTTTGTAAGTTCAGATTGTAACCTAAGAGGGGGGGTGAATTAGGTTTATAGGAATATTGGTTAATTTTTCAGAGATTAGTGTTCTTGATAATTTTTCCGGTAAATAATGATGAAGGTATGAATGCGGAAAAATAAAAGAGTAAGGGAAGAAGAAAAGACACAAGAGAGTTTATAGTGGTTCCCCTCTAAACCTTAGGGTCAGTCCACTCCCTTCACACCCCGCGAAGGAATTCACTATGTTAGAATCTTTGTTACAAGCAATCTCACCCCAAGACCCCCTAACAATCTTTCTAACATAAACACAAGAAAGAAACCCTCTCTCTTGATTACAACACAAACACCAAACACTTTTGGTGGACTTTGAATCTTCCCGAATCAAAGAACCTTTTACAACAATCACAAGATAGCACCCCCACTATCTTAAACAATAATTCTCACCAACAATGGTAAGAAACTTTACAACAAAGTAATTGAAGAATATCAAATGTGTATGGCTGTATAATCTTATCAATATCACTATTAACAAATGGACTTAGTGCTCAGAAAACTTTTTAATAAATGTTAAAGTGTAAGCAAAGTTTTCCAAACAACTTGAATGAAAGTTTGAAAGCAAGTGATATTGAAAATGTCAATTGAGATAATGAAAGTTGTTGTGTGTAAATTGCTTTGATTCTCAATTGAATTTATAGAGGCTAAAAAGATGTTTATGAAATGATACTATCTTTCAAAAAGAGTTACCAATGGATAGAAACATATTTAAAATGGTATCTATTCATACAAATGAGAATGAAGTGCATATAAACCAAATGTGGCCGTTTTCAAAATAAATTAAAACAAGATAGCCGTTAGCTACTTAAAAAATAGTTTATGCATGGTATTAAGCCAAATAGCCGTTGCATATAAAAAAAAAAAGATTGTTGCACATAAAACCAAATATAATATAATAAATTATTCATTTGTATAATTGATCACGTAAAGGTACAATGAAGGATTTTCAATTCCATGATCAATTAATAAATTCATAATTGATTATAGTATATTTTCAATACTTCTGCATGCATGGTAAAGACTATTTTTAAATATGCAGATTTTCAAAATCAATTATGGCTTTTTATACAAAAACATTTTAATGCAAAATCACATTTAAATAAAATCATTGTAAGTGTGTGATTTATTTTCAAGAGATTTTAGTATTGCATCATATGGGACTTAGAAAAAATATTTGTAATTATTTTCTGAGCATTCTAAGTTGTTCCATAAGTTAAGAATGATAAATCAAAGATAAGGACCATACTTACAAAAATATAACTATGAAGCTTAAGTGCCATTGTCTTCATTCTTCAAATTGAGCCTCCATGGTTTTTCTTCTTTTGTGATGTATGTTTGTTATCATCAAAACCCAGCCAAGTCTAAGAAGGAAATCTTCTTCACAAACTTCTCTTACAATGCTACATTAACAACGAGAAATCAAAATCAAATTACTTTTCAAATGAGAACCCAAGAAAACTCAATAAATATCTTAATCCATTTTGTTCAACCTATTACTACAATCAAATTCTTGCTCATACATTTTGTTCAACCAAACACTGATATTTCCGGTGTTTTACAAATTGTGACAAAATATAATAATGAAAAACTCTAAAAAATCAAGTGTGAATTTTTTTTTAGTCAATTAGTATAGTGGTGAGAATCGCACACCTCAAGTTTGGAAAAGTGTTGCATTACGGATTTGAAATTGGGCTAGAAGTTGACTAGCACTTACCGTATCAATTGTGAATTAATTTTACAAGGTGAGTTCTAGATTATTTTTGGAATCTGCATAGCATGCCAAGTTTTAAATTTTTTTAGAAAGATGAAATGACAACAGTCATTAGGAACTCTCACACGCATAAGTGGATGAGTCGTGGTTCGAACTCTGGCCAAGACGTTCGGTATAACAATTTTAGAATTTTTGTCAGTTGAGTTAGAACTTGTGAACATAACAATTTTATTAATAGTAATTTTCATATCCAAACTAAACAAACCAATCTGAAACACAACAACAAAAAAGCATCGTTCATTTTTCGAAATGTTGTTGTTGTCACAATGCACATGCGAGTTTTGTAGTACGAACCTATTGTGCCGTTTCTTCACCAAAAAAAAAACTTATTGTGCGGTGCTGATGTAGCGATGGCAGCGGGTATCGACTGAATATAAGATCAGGATGGCGGAGAAATGGAGGTTGTCGTTCATTAAGACAACGGAGGAATCGAACTTGGAACTTGGCGCACCTATGCCTATGAGAAGACCCTTCTCTGCATTCAAGAAAACTTCTCTTACAATGTTATGCCGATGCAGGTTATTTGTCAGATATTCATAATGGAATACAACCATTTAATTTCATGGAGATCATATGTGAAACAAACCATAATAGCAACATCATCAAATCATGATGAACTCTTAGCACTACATGAGGTGAGTCAAGAATGTGTTTCGTTAAGGTCTCTAATTCAACACATACAAGCGAGTTGTGGTTTATCTATCGGGAGAATAAATGCGACAATTATTTATGAATATACTACTGCATTTATTGCTTAGTTGAAATGTTACATTAAAGGAGATCGAACTAAACAAATTTCTACTAAATTATTTTTCACTCATGATCTTCAGAAGAATGGTTATATAAGCATTCAACAAATTCGTTATTGTGATAATCTTGCAGACCTTTTCACACAGTCACTCCCAAGCAGAGTTTTTGAACAACTAATAAAAAAAAAATTGGCCTTCGCCATCTCAAAGATGGTTGAATTGTCGAGGGGGAGAATAAGTGTAGTCTGTAAAAGGATATTGTACTCTTTTTTCTTCACTAGAAAAATTTTTCCATTGGATTTTTTTCTAGTAAGATTTTAATGAGACATACATCCAAAAGAGTGTTAAGAATAATTATGTTAGTGGATTGTCTATCCGTAGTCTTCCACCTTCATATAACCTCAATTAGTGAATGAATAGTTAGTGGTCCTTAATTACTTTAATTACTTACTTGCTCATTTTATGTCCTATAAGTAAGACTCATATATGTTAGTGTAAAGATAATACATAAGCTTTTATCTTTAATCTTGTGCCTATAGTTTATTTTATAACATAATCCATATTCTTTAGTTTTAGTTTCCCTTTTATAAAAATCATACTCCACTCTTGCAATGATTCAATGAATGTAATTATTATATAAGAAACCCGCCACCTAGATATGATAAGCAATGGACAATTTGCCAAAACACATGGTGCAGCATCATTTAGAACTTTAATATTTATAAGATAAGATAATATAACATTTGTATTTTTATAAGAAGGTAGATTGTCTGTATAAACCAACATAAACAGACGTTAGTTTCTAGTTTCTACTCTAAGGAACAATGATTGATGTTGATTATTAACATCAATCACATTTTTTAACTCTCTAGTTCATAAATTCCTCAAAAAAAAATAATAAAAAACTCTCTGGTTCATAAAGAAAGGGAAATAGTAACATGAAGTTTGGTCCAAGGATAAATAAAATTTAGATAAAAATTATTCTAATTGTGGATTGAATTTATTGCTCCCAACCGATTTATTGAAGTTCATCAATCACATCATTTTTCTTGAAAAAAATAAATCAATCACATCATTATGTATTTATATAAAATAAAATGGTGGAATGAATTGGAATATAATAATGACATAAGCTATTTAGGGTACATATTGTATATTGTACGAATGTTATATATTAATCAGTTGTTAGATTTATATTATGTTGGAGAGATCCAACTCCTTATTCCTTAACTCAAATCATTTGAACTACTCAACACCCGAAACAATTTATTATTTCGGATAAAAATACTAATTAAAAATAAAATATAGTTGTAAAAACAAATATCTTAATACAACTATATAGTATATATTTTTTTTTTAAAAAAAACTACACAATATAACAAGTTATATTTTTTGTCAAAAAAACTTTATAATTTATACTGATTTATATATCAAACAACTTAAATATTCACTAACTTTGAGTAAATTAATTTTAATTTTCAATTTAAAATAAATTTTATTAAACATTAATCAATAAATTAATTTCTTGAGTAAAAAAAAATAAGTACGCTTATTTCCCGTGCTTAGCACGGGTATTACACCAGGAAAATAATATAAAGTTCCTTGATATTTCATTGAAAAGGTTGCATTGCATATATACTCTTGCTATCATTTTTCTTCAGGTGTTAATATTAATTTCATGACTTTACATTTAATATGCAGATCTGCGTATAGGTGACGATGACTTGAAGAACCTGTGTTTGATTGAAATTGAAATGTTGCTTCAGGAAAACGGACGGTCGCTTACTGACTTCAAATCTATGCCCAGGCCAAACGCAGCAGACATGCCAACTTTCACAACCAAGCTTATCGTTGATGAGCTAAATTACAACAAAGATGAACTGGAAAAGACACACACTGATATGTTACTAATGAACAAAGATGTGTGCATGACAAGATCATGGAGTATGTTGGTTCTGACGACGGTAGATTCTTTTTCTTATATGATTATGGTGGTACTGGAAAAACCTTTATGTGGAAAACATTGTCGGCTGCTGTTAGATCGAAAGGGTTATTTGTATTGAATGCTGCATCCAGCGGTATAGCGGCTCTTCTATTACCAGTGGAAGAACCGCACACTCGACGCTGGCAGTCCCTATTGAGATTAATGAGGCAACATCGGTTACGATGGAAAAGGATAGTCCTAGGGCAGACCTGGTGCGTGCTGCAAAGTTGATAATTTGGGATGAGGCTCCAATGATGCACCGATGGTGTTTTGAGGCAGTTGACCGATCATTGCGTGATATCATGTCCAAGATTGATCCCCTAAACGAGTTTAGACCTTTTGGTGGAATGACAGTAGTTTTAGGTGGTGATTTCAGGCAGATATTGCCTGTTGTCCGAAAAGGAATGAGGCAGGATATTGTTGATGCCTCAGTCAATTCATCAAAGATATGGGTTTATTGTAAGGTGTTGAGGCTTACTGTTAATATGAGATTGGGTGCATCTTCGATACCTGCAGATCATGAAGAAATTGCTAATTTTGGCAAGTGGATACTTTCAATTGGAGACGGCAACGACGCTTCGGATGAGAATGGTGAAATGAAGGTAGAAATTCCTGAAGATTTGCTCATATCACACACAGCAAATCTGTTGATGTCACTTATAGAGTGTATCCCAATTTGAATGGTAACCTTGGTGACCCCCTATTTTTCCAAGAATGGGGAATACTCGCACCAACGCTTGATTCAGTTGAGCATGTTAACGAATATCCAAGAATGGGGAATACTCGCACCAACGCTTGATTCAGTTGAGCATGTTAACGAATATATGATGTCACTTATTCCAGATGAAGAGAAAGAGTATTTAAGCTCTGATTATGTTTTTCGATCGGGCAAAAATTCTGATGTTGAGAGCGAGTGGTTCACTACAGAATTTCTTAATGGTATTAAGAGCTCTGGAATTTCAAATCACTGGTTGAAACTAAGGGTGGGATGTCCAGTTATGCTGATGAGAAACGTCGATCAGGCCAATGGACTGTGTAATGGTACGAGGCTAACAGTCACACATCTAGGGAAGAGCACGATAGCTGCTACCGTAATTACAGGAAAAAGGGCAGGTACCAAGATATTCATTCCCAAGATGAATCTTATTCCGAGTGATCCAGGACTACCCTTCAAATTCAGGCGCAGACAATTTCCATTAACGCTTTGTTTTGCAATGACAATAAATAAAAGTCAGGGTCAATCTTTATCTCGAGTGGGAATTTATCTTCCTAAGCCTGTGTTCACGCATGGACAACTTTATGTCGCTGTCTCTCGAGTTACTTCTAAAAAAGGTTTGAAGTTGCTCATCTTGGATGAAGATAATAATGTTTGCAAGGAGACCACAAATGTTGTGTAAGTTTTTCAAAAAGTATGATCATTGGTTATGTTTTAGAATTGTTGTTGCTATAATTTAGAAAACTAAAGTTGCGTATTGTTTGGAAGTCATTTTTTTTAACTTCTTTGTAAGGCGTACTGGTCATTACAAGACATGCAATTTCTATATAACCGGTTCTTCAGTCAATTGATGCACTTTTCAGGTATAACAATACGCGAAACTTTTTTTTTTTACATCGTTGTTACTCTAAAATACAATATTTACATTAGACCATTTGTTTTGTAAAAAATAAAAACAAATAACAATCAGCGTTTTTGTAGCCCAAACTATATTTATACACACCCTTAAAAAAAATTAACGTTTGTATTCACAGACTTGGTGTATATCTGACACTGACTATTATATAAAAAAAATACAAATTTTTTAGTTTTTATGATTAATAAAATACATTATGTCAGCAAATAATAATATACAATACGTCGGCGTATTTTTGCAAAAATATTACATGTGTTAAGTTTAACAATGAGTACATCTTATACTACAAATAATTAGTATAAGTATAAATCCAAATACTTTAATCGTTATGTGCAATGTTTAGATATTTCAAAATATATACAAAATTAAGATGATATTTTTTCCATATCAAATTTAAATTATAACCACACTTATAACTTTAAGATAACATAATATAAAATCTATTCATTTGATCAAAAAAGTTTTTTATTTCCCGTGCTTAGCACGGGTCACTATACTAGTATAGAAAGAAAAGAGACTCAACATTTAAAAGGAAAAAAGTTGGATCCAATCCAACTCAATTTAATACTATTATATATACACTGATTCAGGCTTTTTTTTTTGGTACAGTGAATTGAACCTTTTAGAGATAATAATCCATAATCAAAAGCTCTTAACCATTTAGAGTTTTTGAAATCAGAGAAAGATGCCTCGTGGAACGCTTGAAGTTGTTTTGATCAGTGCTAAAGGCCTTGAAGACAATGATTTTCTCTGTAAGTAAAGTAATATTATGTACATTCTCATTGAAATTTCTGCATCAATCAATGGATCCAAAAGTGTGAAATCTTGTGATCAAATTAATCTATAGAAATTTTTTGATCTTAAGTTGGTCCGATCTATATATTTGTTGTTCCTAAAGCTTGTTAATTGAGTCTATTTTTCATTCCTGATTTAGTGAATCAATTCAGGTGACTTTTTCTTTGTTAATTTCTTCTAATTAGTTGTAACTATAAATTCTATAATCATATAATAGTCCAATTCACGAGTCGGCCATATTGTTGATCGTCATCGTGGTGCAACGTTGTTTGATTTTCCGGCTTGTTATAGTGTCCGTTTGATTCATATTGAAAGATCACGTTTAATCAATTATTGGTTCAACCAATGATTTAGCTGTCAGCATTGCATAACCTAGACATGAGTATTCCGGTTTGATTTTATCATATTATTTTGTAAACATTTTGTCGTTGTATGCTATTAAATTGGGTGTTGCGAGTTTGTTTGCAGATTCATCCTTTTTTTCGTTTTAGCGATGTTGAATCCGAGACTGTATTCGATGTACTCTATCAATATATATATATATATATGAACGAATACCCTTTTTTTCAAAAAAAAAAACTAAAATCATATAATAATGTTGAATTACCAATTTGACTATTAAAATTGTTCTAGATATGATCCTCTAAAGTCTTGATCTTTTTTCTGAATGAGCAGCTAGCATAGATCCTTATGTGATCCTCACTTACAGGGCACAGGAGCACAAGAGTACTGTGCAAGAAGGTACATTTCTGAATCTTATGACAAACATAACATCAATTTTCTTATTTGTTTTATTCTTTTTTTGTCTCTAGTAGCTTAATTACTATATTATGAATAATATCAGGTGCTGGATCCAACCCTCAATGGAATGAAACATTTCTTTTCACTGTTTCTGACACTGCTGCTGAGCTCAATCTAAAGATAATGGAAAAGGACAACTATAGTGCTGATGATAATCTTGGAGAAGTAATGTGAGTTAAATTCTTCTTATACTTGCAAATTTTCCCTTGATTTGTCTTCTTTCGAGTTAAATTGAGATACATTGTCAGTGTAAAATAGAATTACACCGATATTCAATAAGAACTCATGATATTGCGAGGTAAACCAACTTTCTTGCTGCAATTTAAAATAACTGAAAAAGTTGAATGTTGGTGTAAAACTAGTTTATATTGATAGTGTACACTTCTTTTCTTAAAACTAGTTTACACTTAAAAGAAGGTAAGAAAGTTATAATTTGTAATGTTGGCATTCATTTCTGTCTATAGAATTCCTTCAGAGACAGTGATTCAAGAGGGTAGCGTTCCAGAGAATTCTTACAAACTTGTGAAGGATGAAAAATATTGTGGAGAGGTTAAGGTGGCTCTCACTTTTACACCTGAGGTAATAAGGATGAAACCTGTTTTCTGTTATTTTTCTTCATACTTTTATGCAGAATTTTTTCCCTTTTAAAATGTACTATTAATTATTGGTTGCAGAGAAACTATGAACGGAGTTACAATCAAGAGGAGGAGACTGGTGGATGGAAACAATCGGCTAGGGACTATTGAAGTGAATGAAGGATATTTACATATCTGCCAAATCAAGAATTACATGGATGAAAGAAGAGAAAAATGTATCTTTTAAGAATTTTAATCTCTGAATTTTCTGGTGTGTGATGATCTGATAAAATTCTGTTTTTCCTTATGTTATGCTGAAATAATATTTTAATTTTATGCACTAAAACTTATTCAAGATAAGCCTTGTTATATTTTTGGGGATCGATGTGATTGTGAGGCGTTGATCATTAGGGGTAGCGTTATAGTTAAAAAAACTGTTTAGCTTTAAAGATCCACTGTAAAACATCAGTCATGTTGAAGGTGGATCAATGCGATTGTCAGGCGTTGATCTTCACTGGTAGCGTAATAGTTAAAAAAACTGTTCAGCCGTAAAGATCCACTGCAAACATCCGTTCGTCGAAGCGAGGGAAGTTGAGCTTGACATTTCTAACCTGAAATAATCAAGATCAAGGGCGCAATTGTGGTCATATTCAGCCTCTCGCTGGTCCATGCGTTCAAGAATGTTTCAGATCAGCTTAGACACCTTTGAAGCGGGTGTTTTCTGTCATTGACGTCGAGATGGAAGCACCAATTTTTTATGATTAACAGAAACAATAAGCACAGTACAGAGAAGAATGGTGAAATAAAAACTCACTTTATTGGTGAAATTACTCAAGCAGCAAGTACACTAGAGAGATCTTATGATAAAGTAGATAAAAGGTAAAATGGAATTCAGTGAGTAATACAATGAGGCATGTCACAAAGAAGAGTACTGAGTGAGAAATATGTCAGAATCTAATCATTGCCTAATCCTTCTTCTTCTTCTTCTTCTTCTTCCTTCTCCCTTATTTTCCCTTAGACAGAACGAAACCTGTCAACAGTGTGTTGGCTATCTTCGGCCTGCTACTCATCCTCCTCTCCCGAGTGTTTTGATCAATTGCCATATGAAAATGAAAAATTTGTCAATTATTACATTCCTTAACCCAAATTTGAAGTTGCAAATGAATGTTTCTTTTATAAGTTTTTGAAATGTGAAAAGTCTCATCTTGAAAGAAACACAAACTTAACTAATTGTCTTGTAGACTTCAATTAAGAACAAAACAATTGAAGTGTGCCACCAAGGTTTCAAAAAATCATCTGAGTCGCAACATCAAGGTTTTTGATGTCTCTGCGATCAAGATTGAATCTGTATTAGCTGTGTTAGGCTGTTGTTCTCTGCAATATTAAAGGTTCTGTTCAGAAATTTACCCTGATCAGCGTCTAACGAACCCGAGCTTGATTGGCGTGGTCCCCCTGGAATTGACAAGGCAGCTGATGTCTTCCTGGGACTGGAAACAATGGGAGTTCTTATTTTAGTTGATTTCAACAACTGCAAATAGAAAGAAACATAAGATTGATGTTCCAGGTTGTCATTGATTGCTTAGCTCAAAATCATATATAAACAGTAGAAGCTTGAATCTTGAGCAACTTTCACATTTTCTAACAAGGGTATTTTGAAGCTTGAAAACATCTAATATTTTCGAACACTTTCATACACATGTTTTATCCCTTAACTCAAACGAGTTGAGTTACTCAACCCCTAAGTTGAGTATCAACCGATGTCGACTATATATACCTCCTACATAGGCAATACTTCAAGGGTTGCGTACGACATACCAAAGCATGTTGCGAACAAGGTGAATATGGTTTGACCTAAGGGTTAAAGGAATTGAAGTAGTTAAAGTAGCGGAATTCAAACCACCAGCGAATGAAAAAATACTAAGTTAAAACTAGTCAACACTGCAGAAGTTTAGTTAAAAAATGTACACTTAAAAGAGGTTAGAAAGTTGTAATTTGCAATTTTGGCATTCATTCTGTCTATAGAATCCCTTTAGAGGCAGTGTTTGAAGAGGGTAGCCTTCCAGAGAATTCTTACAAACTTGTGAAGGATGAAGAATATTGTGGAGAGATTAAGGTGGCTCTCAGTTTACACCTGAGGTACTAAGGCTGTAGAACCTGTTTTTTGTTATTTTTCTTCATACTTTTATGTGCATTTTTCTCCCTATGAAAATGTACTCTCAATTATTGGTTGCAGAGAAACTATGAACAAGTTACGATGAAGAGGAGGAGACTGGTGGATGGATCCCAAGTCAAGAATTACTTCTATGAAAGAACAAACCGTTTTTATTAGGGAAGCATTAATCATGTTATTTACCATATAAACCCAGGTCCAATCTTGACAAAAAAAAACAAAAAATCCAGGTCCAATACGCGTTTTTGATTCAGAACATTATAAACTTTTATCTTCACTTAGTCTGTTATATATTTTTATCTTCAACACAATTTTCATTTTTCTATCCCTATTTTTTTTTTTATTCCAAACAAATGTTAATGGTTAATTGTTGTATGGAGTGTCGGCGCATTCCCAAGTCACCTACTGAGCTTGCGTTGAAGCTTAATCATGTAATATCCTTGAATTGGACAGATGAAGAAGATCATACTCTTAAAGAAGCATTATCTATGTGAGTTCATTTTCTCTTTTAACTATTGTTCTATTTATCTTATTAAAAAACTTTGTCTTGATTTAATTATTAATCCAATAGTACTAGAGAGCCGCAGCCTTGTGAGTGAGTGGTGATGAGGTTGATAAACACTCTTACGATCCAGTACAAATAGGCGAGGTTTTTAGGTTATGTGTACTTGGATGGAGACTAATAATTAGTCTTTTAAGTGGTGAATTTGGGTTTTAGGTTTCTCCAAACCCTAATTTGGACAACTGTTTTATAATGAAAAATGTAACCTAAAACCCCTAATTCACCACTAGGAAGACTAATTATTAGTCTCCATCCAAGTACACATAACCTAAAAATCTCACCTATTTGTACTGGATCGTAAAAGTGGTTGCAGCTAAACCACCCTTATCAACCTCATCTCACTCACTCACAAGGTCGCAACTCTCTAGTCCAATTGGATTAATAGTTAAACCAAGATTAAGCTTTTTAATAAGATAAATAGAACAATAGTTAAAGAGAAGATAACTCACATAGATAGCACTTCTTTAAGAGCACGATCTTCTTCATCTGTCCAATTCAAAGATATTACAGGATTATGCTTCAACGCAAGCTCAGTAGGTGACTTGGGATCATGCCGCCGCTCCATACAACAATTAACCATTAACACTTGTTTGGAATAAAAAGCAAATAGGGAAATAAAAATGAATATTGTGTTGAAGATAAAAATTATATAACTAACTGAAGATAAAAGTTTATAATGTTTTGAATCAAAAACGCGTATTGGACCTTGATTTATTTATTTTTTGTCAAAATTGGATCTGGGTTTATGTGGTAAATAACATGATTAATTACTTCTAACCTGAAAGGGTTGTTGCATTCATGGTTGTTTAGATCGGGATATCGATAGTGAGATCGTACGATCTCACGCGCCACTAAGCCTCCGCCGAGTTAGAGCGGTTCGAAGATCGAAAAAGATGGCGGAGCGTGCTACGCACCGAGGAAGATCGGAAAATCGTGAAATCATCGCGTTTGTTCGCATCACAGAAGAATTGTGTGAAGGGGTGAAGAGAAAGAGAAGAAGAGGAAGAAGCGGCGCTGCTGAAGGAAGATAGGAGGGACATGTTGCTACGCGACAACACTAGGGTTATTAAAGATTGGGCTTGTTCTTTTTTGAACATTGGCCTCTTAAAACTGGGCTTGCTCTGTTTTGGACATTGGTTTCTTAAGACTATTTTTTTGTTTGAAAGATGACTGCCGAGTTAGAGCGGTTCGAAGATCGAAAAAGATGGCGGAGCGTGCTACGCACCGAGGAAGATCGGAAAATCGTGAAATCATCGCGTTTGTTCGCATCACAGAAGAATTGTGTGAAGGGGTGAAGAGAAAGAGAAGAAGAGGAAGAAGCGGCGCTGCTGAAGGAAGATAGGAGGGACATGTTGCTACGTGACAACACTAGGGTTATTAAAGATTGGGCTTGTTCTTTTTTGAACATGGGCCTCTTAAAACTGGGCTTGCTCTGTTTTGGACATTGGTTTCTTAAGACTATTTTTTGTTTGAAAGATGACTCTAAGACTTAAATGATAAAATATTTTTGATAAAAAAATAAAAATAAAATAACATAATAAATTATAAAATAACATAATAATAATGGTAAAAATATGATTTTACTTTAATAAATGATATATTTTTTATTATAATAGTAAAGGAATGACCTGCCATATGAAAATAGTATTATAGTATTATAATAAATGATATATTTTAATGTTGGCTATCTTCGGCCTTCTACTCATCCTCCTCTCCTGAGTGTTTTGATCCACTGCCATATGAAAATGAAAAATTTGTCAATTATTACATTCCTTAACTCATATTTGAAGTTGCAAAGGAATGGTTCTGTTATAAGTTTTTTCAATTTAAAAGTTACCCAAGACGTGGCAAAAATTTCAAGCATCCATTAATAACAGTGATATGATATTAGCTTTTTCATTATTAGAAGTAAATTGTAACATTCTGTTTGTAAAAATTCATCCAAAAAAAGTGCCAACAAAATGATTTTGAATGTATAGATATATAATCATATAAGCGCTGTCAAGACCTTTCTAAAGTTTAAAACAAAAACAATGAAATAAGAGTATATGAAAATAAATCCAATGGAAACAGGATGGTTTATCTTTTACCTGCTGCATCAGTTCCCAACTCAGTAAAGACAGCACAATCCTTCTTGGGCACAGATTCCTCGTCTTTCTCCGCATCACCACTTTTGCCTGTGCTGGATGATTTAGAATCATCATCTGAATCTGAAAGAAACACAAATTGACGATAACATTAACTATTGTTTTGTCAATAACATGCTTAACTGTTTAGTGTATAGAGAAATATGTGGAATCAGATAACAACAATTTAAGGCTTGCAATAGGAAAAGACATAATTTCATCAAAACTAACAGTTTATTGGGTTTTTTGGTAGGTGTAAATAACCTTAAAACAACAACTATACAGGAATGGAGGGAGTATTGATAAACAATATCCATTTTAAAATGTCTGTTCAGAAATTTACCATGATCAGCAGCTAACGAACCCGAGCTTGATTGGCGTGGTCCCCCAGGAAGTGACAAGGCAGCTGATGTCTTCCTGGGACTGGAAACCATGGGAGTTCTTATTTTAGTTGATTCCAAGAATTGGAAATAGAAAGAAACATAAGATTGATGTTCCAGGTTGTCATTGATAGCTTAGTCCAAAACCATATATTTTTGGGACACCGCATGTTTAATGCATGTTTAATGATTCATTGGGTTGGGAAATTGAGAATTTCTCATCCTTAAGCATGGGCGGAGGGACTGGGGTGGTCAAGAGAGGCCATGGTCCCCCCACCCCCCACAATTTTCTTATAAATAATTTTATACTACTAATATATTGCTATTTATGCTGCTATTTAACTAGAAATGTTAGTGTGGTCCTTCCATCATTAGCATTTTCATTTGAAGTCTTAAGTCTTGTATTATATGAACATTGAGCCTTTGTATTTTATAACTAAAAATGAATCCTTTAACTATGTCAAGCATAAAAGCAACAATAGAATAAAATAAAAAAGTTACTCTTTTCACTTCCATTTTTTCTCCCCAGCTATCCGAAAATACCAAAATAATTTCAGCGATAGTTAAGTATCATTCAAAAAACTTTTTAAATCAGTTGAATCGATTTAAAAAGTAATTAACCTGATCTAAAAAGTGTCAAACGACATTTTGAAGGTGAGAAAAACACAAGAAGGGGGGTTGAATTGTGTTTTAGAAAAATTCTTCGTTTCTCCTAAAAACTGAACACACTGATCAGAAGCTAAGCGAGACAGCTTCTGAAGTGATAATCAGAATCTAAATGCAGCGGAATAAAACAGAGAGAGAGAGAAGAAGAACGACACAAAGCAATTATACTGGTTCCTTCCACAATCCGGAAGTAGTCCAGTCCCCCTTGCACTTCCAAGGAGATTTCACTATGAGTAATATCTGATTACAAATGCTCAAGCACACAAGCAAGAGACTTCCAATGCTCAAGCACACAAGCAAGAGACTTCCTTTGCTCAAGAACACAATCAAGAGACTTCCTGCTCAAGCACAACTGCAAGAGACTTCCTAACTAAACAAAATTACACAGAAAATTGTTTAAGGTTGAACACTTGATATACAATCAGAGGTGCTCACAATACAAATCAGATACAGACTCAATGGACTTAAGAATTTCTAAGATATGACTTTGAGACACAGAAATTCTAAGTGAATGCAGAACAATTTCAGCAGAGGTTTGGTACTTGTGAAAATCTTTGTGAGTCTTTCGTTCAGAGTTCATGCATTACCAATTCTCTAGGTCTTCACTCCTTTATATAGAGGTGTGAGAGAGACGTTGTGAAATTGCCAGCACACCAAAGAGTCGTTGTTGAAGCTTGATCTTTCACCAATAATCTTTTGCCTGATTTGGCTGTTGTCCTATGAAGAACAAATTTGAAATCCATTCCTTATCCAAAGGAACATCTATGCAGGCGAAACCGTATTCTGGAGCTGTTTTCTTGTCCTGTAGCGCGGACACAAAACAGAGTAGTGGAGAACGTGGTTGTACAATTCGTACAAAGTACAATGTCAACGCTTTCGTCCAAATTGCAAACACACGCCTTCAAACACCTTTGAAATGACCGTTGCAAACTCCACTAATCCTTTGTTTGTGTTTTCGAATCCAATAGACAGCTTTTGCATTGATAATTCTTCAATTCTTGATTCTTTGCAAATCCAGTTGATATTCAGCTTCTGGTGAAATGGCTTCTGATGAGGCAGCTTCTGATGATGCAGCTTCTGATGATATGACTTCTGCAGCTTCTGATGACGCAGCTTCTGATGATGTGGCTTCTGGACCTCTTGTCTTCAGAAGCACTATTCTTCAGGAGCAGCTTACTTCAGGAGCGCTATTTCTTCAGGAGCAGCTTGACTTCAGGAGCGCTTTTTCTCTTCAGTAGCAAGTTGCCTTCAGGAGCGTCCAAGCTTCAAATTTTTGTTGTTTCCATAGCTCTTTATTTGCTCATTCAGAACCAATGATGATGTAACTTTATAATTATGGTCCTGTACACTTGAACAAATATTAGCTAGTCCAATTTACAATTTTTAATACCTTGTTATCATCAAAACCCTTTAAGGTTCATTGTTAAACACATTTTGTTCCAACAATCTCCCCCTTTTTGATGATGACAAACAAAAGTATTTAAAATTGATCAATTGTTGTTAATCTAATTAACAAGTTGACTTTGGGGTTCTGAGGTTTGTAAGCTCAGAATCTGAGGTTTGTAAGCTCAAACTCCCCCTGAGTCTGATAGTCTTTAAGGTGAGGTTTGTAAGCTCCCCCTAAGTTCTGTCCAGGTTAATTAAATTCATTTTTCGCGCAATAATATTATCAGAGCTTAAAAACAAAATGGAATCATTGAAAGAATTAACTTATAGATAAGAAGAATGGTTCAATTAATTTTACTTGAATTTTGATACTCCTTCGTTCGTTCATAGCTTATACCAATAAGGTAAAAAAAATGATAGAAGGTTTTCAAAAATTTCAAATGCCATTAATGGGGCTCAGAGCCTTTAAATACTTGTCACATATACTCCCCCTTTTGTCATTATCAAAAAAAATTAAAATAAATTTA
The DNA here is from genome assembly GCF_051527215.1 of Medicago sativa. Taxonomy (NCBI): domain Eukaryota; kingdom Viridiplantae; phylum Streptophyta; class Magnoliopsida; order Fabales; family Fabaceae; genus Medicago; species Medicago sativa. The sequence goes on along the minus strand of NC_140756.1, from coordinate 25,570,145 downwards.
AGCATAAAAGACAAAAAGATATGAGAAAAACTCAAACAGGAGAGAGTATAAAAGAAAGTGAACTAAATAAGTCAGAGCAAAATATATGAACATGTATATCAATTGTCAGAAGCAGCTAAACAGTCAGAATCAGTAAGCATTCAGAAGCAAGAGAAATAAGACAAGATGGTTTCAGAAGCAAGGACTAAGAAATTTTAAAACAGACAACAAACAAAGAAAAACACAAGGGTGTGCAACTAAGGGTTGGTTTGTTGTTGTTTCTTCATCTCTTCCATTTCTTCAATCTTCTTCTTCAACAGTTCTTCAAGTTGTTGTTGCCTCTGAAGAAGAGCTTGTTCCCTTTCTCTAGCTTCTTGCTGCTGCTGTGCCATCTGTTTCTTCAGAAGCTTACACAACCTGGCTTCTCTGGTCAAGTAGTCCGTTTCTGAGAAGAAAGGCTGGTTTGCCAGGAGCAGTGTAGAACTTCTTACTCTGAGACTCTGATTCAGATGCTCCATTAACTTCCTGACAGAAGCTTCCTTGCTTCTGATGCACTTAGCCCTTAAGCTTTCAATTAGCTCAGTTGCCCGGTTCTGAAGAGATGCCCAGGAGTCTTCATATGCACCTGTGAGATCAATTGTCCCTCTTTGATCCACCAGATTATGCAATTGACTCAGAATTGTCAGAAGCTCAGAATTAATATATCCAGATTCCAGGATGTCTGTGGGTGGTTGTTCAAGGATTTCAAGATCAGAATCATTGATTTCCAAATCTTGAACAGGGTTAGGAACTGGAATGGTAAAGTGTGTTTGTGTGTTTGAAGATGAAGGCTGGTCAGAATCAATGTGTGTGGTGGAGGTTGAGGCTTGAACATTGACTAGAGAGATGTCAACATCCATGGGAGTTGGTTCTGGAGAGTGTTCAGGTAAAGGTTGAAACTCAGTTTCAGTTGGTGGTTGTTGTGGTGAAGTTGTTGTTTGATTGTTGAGTTGGGGGTCAATGATGGCTATTGGTGATTGTGGGGGTGTAGTGGGTTTTTGTGGTTCAGGTGTTTGTTGATGGGGGTTTTCTGAAACAACATTTTCAGAAGCAGCTGCTTCTGGAGTTGTTTCAGAGGCCTTTTCTGAAGTTTTGTCTATGGGTAATTCACCTGAGTAGTGGAGAGCAAGATTGTCTAAGACAGAAGTGTCTTCTATTTGTTCAGGTGCTGATGGTGAAGAGGGTGAAGTGGGGATAGAGGTGACTGGAATCTGGATTACCTGATCTGCAGGGTCAGCTTCAGAAGTGATCTTCTGTGGATCAGCAGATTGAGAAACTGCTTCTGAAGTTCCCTCTTCTGGAGCATTTTCAAAGACGAGCATCATATCGTCTTCCTCATTGTCTTCAGTAGGTTTACCAGCAATGGCTCTTACTTCAGCCAGTTTATCTTTGTAGAACCTATCACAGTCCTCCAATCCCAAAGCCTTGAGCTTTTCATCTCTTTGATGAATGTATTGAGCTTTTTGATCCTTTCTTTCTGATATAAGATCAGCAGCACGTTCATCTGCCATCCTTTTCCTTATTCGAGTCATCTCAACCATAGGACTCACAAGTTGAAGGGGAGCCTTCTTCTTCTTCAGCTTGGGATCAGCCTCATCTTTCTCTATTTCTTCAAGAGCTTCATCCAGCTGCTCTTGAGTGATTACCAAGTCTGCCTTACCTTTTCTCCTCTTCTGTGGAATAGAAGCAGCACCAACCTTCTGCATCTTTCCTTTTTCCTTGATAAAAACAGGTTTAGCAGCTTCTGACTCAGTACTAGTTCTGGCCTTCTTTCCTTTAGTAGGAGCAGCTTCTGATTCAGAACTAGTTCTGGCCCTTTTCCCTTCAGGTGCCTCAGAAACAGCAGCTTCTGACACAGCAACTGCCTTGGCCTTCTTGCCTTTCCCTGTAGCAAGAGCAGCTTCCTCCTGAGACCTTGCATCTTCCTCCAAGACGTACTCAGCTACTGATTGAACTAGGAAATCAGAGTCACTTTCCTTAAAGATGGGAGGAAAGTCCCTGATTATCTCAGTTTCAGCAGTTGTCATCTCTAACCACTTTTCATCTTTAGGGGCTTCTTTGATGAACTTCATAGAGCATAAGCTCTTGCTACTGATAGTCCTTTCAGCAGTAGAAACTTCGAAACATTTATCAGAAGCACTCCTTGTCCTTTTTAAGAACTCCAGCACCCTTCCTTGATGAAAGATTTCAGAAAGCAATCTTCCATAGGGTACTTGTTTTCTTCCTCTTGTAGTGCTTTCGTTTATGGCCCAGCAGAGATGATCCATTACATATCTGGGGAAGTTTATCTTTTCAAGATTGGTCATGAAATAAATTGCTAGCTTCTGTTGGTTGTTGGGTTGGTCAGACCCTCCTGCTCTTTGAAAGAAGCAATCATTACTGAATTTCACCAACATTCTGTTGTGAATCTCCATCTCTGAAGGCTTGGCATCTTTCTTCCCACCCAGAAGAGAGTTGTAGTAACCTTTTAGCAGGACATCTTCCTTCCTGACTATTTCTTGGAATCTTCCCTCTGCATGCATCCTACAAGCTTTAGCTATAACGTCCTCAGTGATGGTTATAGGAATGCCCATCACTTCAGACCTTATTTCTAAGCTATCAAATGATGTAGGATTCATATCCATGACCATTTTCCCTTTCTTTGACCCCGCTTGTTTGCTTACGACTTTTGCAGGCTTTTCATTGTACACTTCAGCTTTTAACCAAAAGTCCTTGACCAAGTTCACATATGTTGGCCCATTTAGCATCTTGAAATACTCAGACATCATCTGAGTTTCTATCAAACCTTCCATGTTTACTTCATACTTCTTGAGTGAAGCAAAATCCACCGGTGACTCTACTTGAACTATTAAGGATTCCCATGGAATATCCACAGTCTTCTTTTTGTAGATGGACCCAGATTCTGATACGCTTTGCTTGTTTGATGTAGATTCTGAAACTTTTGAGCTTGATGATGCCATTTGATGATTTACGAAGATTTGAAGAAGATGAAGATTTTAGGGTTCTAAGTTTTGAGAGAATGCGCTTACTTCGCAAGAGGTTTGAGAGCAAATGTGTTTGTTGTGAGTGAGTAGTGTGTGAATTGTCAAAGTGTTAAAAGTAAAACGATTGCAATTCAAAAGAGACAAACAAACATAACATTAATGACAAAATTGGGGGCGCGTGAAAAGTACTTTCAAAGCTTTTAAATCATCATTGCCCTTTTAGTTATACACCAACACATACAGGCCACGTAAGAAGTTCACAGAGTAACTACCAAGTTAGTGGGCCAAAAGTTACTTTTTAAAAGGTAACTTCCAACGTTTCCACTAATTCAACTATTCAGAAGCAATAAATCCAGCTTCTGGACTTCAGATGCTGACGTCATCATCAGAAGCGAGTTTTCCTCAGAACCTCAATAAAGAGCTTCTGATGGACTACTGCTTCTGAACTAACTTCAGAACCTAAAATCCTATTCAGGAGCAAGCAAGCATTTAATCAGATACAAAGTGCATGTTCAAATTTTTCTTTATAAAATCAAATCTTTCAACAGTTAAAGGCTTAGTAAATATATCAGCCCATTGATTTTCAGTATCAATGAATTGTATATCTAAAATTCCTTTTTGAACATAATCTCTGATAAAATGGTGTTTGATTTCAATGTGCTTCGCTCTTGAATGCAAAATTGGATTTTTAGACAAACAAATAGCAGCAGTATTATCACAATAAATGGGAATACTGTTAGCAGTTATCTGATAATCTTCCAACTGATGTTTCATCCAAAGTAGTTGTGTACAACAACTTGCAGCTGAAATGTATTCTGCTTCTGCTGTAGACATAGCAATAGTTGTTTGTCTTTTGCTAGCCCAGGATATAAGATTATCACCCAGAAATTGACAATTGCCACTGGTTGACTTTCTTTCAATCCTATCACCAGCATAATCAGCATCACAGAATCCAATTAGCTTATAATCTAAGGATTTCCTATAAAGGAGTCCAAGATTGGTTGTTCCTTTCAAATACCTGAAGATTCTCTTGACAGCAGTCATATGAGATTCTCTAGGATCTGATTGGAATCTTGCACACAAGCATACACTGAATAAAATATCTGGCCTAGATGCAGTGAGGTATAACAAAGAACCAATCATACCTCTATACAGCTTCTGATCTACTTTAGTTCCTTCATCTTCTTTGCTCAGGTTGCACGTAGGATGCATTGGAGTGTTCATCACTTTACAATCTTCAAGTTTGAACTTCTTCAGAAGCTCCTTTGTGTACTTTGATTGATGAACATAGACTCCATCTTTGCATTGATTGATTTGAATGCCAAGGAAGAACTTCAGCTCTCCCATCATGCTCATTTCAAATTCATCCTGCATTAACTCAGAAAATTCCTTGCAAAGAGATGCATTAGTAGAACCAAATATTATATCATCAACATATATTTGCACAACAAGAATATCTTTCCCAAGGGTCCTTCTGAAGAGTGTAGTGTCAACCTGTCCTCTCTTAAAATCATTTTTGATTAAGAAATTACTTAGTCTATCATACCAAGCTCTGGGAGCTTGTTTCAAGCCATATAGTGATTTCTTCAATTTAAAAACATGGTCAGGATATTTAATATCCTCAAATCCAGGAGGTTGCTTAACATACACTTCTTCTTCTATGACACCATTGAGAAATGCACTCTTGACATCCATCTGATATAATATTATGCCATGATTAACTGCATAGGAAAGAAGTAACCTGATTGCTTCCAATCTTGCAACTGGAGCAAACGTTTCAGTGTAATCAATGCCTTCTTGTTGACTATACCCTTGTGCAACAAGTCTGGCTTTGTTTCTTGTTACTTCACCTTGCTCATTCAGCTTGTTTCTGAATACCCATTTTGTTCCAATAATGTTCTTGTGCTGAGGTTTGGGTACCAGATCCCACACATCATTTCTTTGAAATTGATTCAACTCTTCTTGCATAGCTAGGATCCATCCATCATCTGAAAGTGCTTCATCAACTGTTGTAGGTTCAATCATTGAGATTAGTCCAATCATTGACTCCTCTTGTCTGAAATGTGATCTTGTTCTTCTTGGACTATCTTTGTTTCCAATGATTAGCTCCTCAGGATGTGAAGACTTGTGTTTGAATGTGTTTCTGGGAGGATCTGCTTGATGTGAGCCATCTTGTGCTTCATCAGAAGCAGCTTCATCTTGTGCTTCTGATGTGGGTTCAGCTTCTGGACTATCTTCAGACTCAGCTATCTGATCAGGTTCTGGAGTAGCTTCAGGAACCTGTATCTCTGCAAAACTTTCACCTTGCTTTGAAGTTTTATCTTCAAGCTCCTTGTCATCAAATTTAACGTGCATAGATTCTTCAACACAGAGTGTTTCTGTATTATACACTCTGTATGCCTTTGACCTTTCAGAGTAACCTAAAAAGATTCCTCTTTGGGCCTTGGCATCAAATTTCTTTAGGTAGAGCTTGTTGTTCAGAATGTAACATGTACATCCAAATTGATGAAAGTAAGAGATATTGGGTTTTCTTCCTTTAAAGAGTTCATATGCTGTTTTCTCCAAAATAGGTCTAATATAGATCCTGTTTTGAACATAGCATGTTGTATTCACTGCTTCTGCCCAAAAATGTTTTGGTAAATTGTTTTCATGAATCATGGTTCTGGCCATTTCTTGTAAAGTTCTATTCTTTCTCTCTACAACCCCATTTTGTTGTGGTGTTCTAGGAGAAGAGAACTCATGGAAAATTCCATGTTTTTCACAAAAAGCTTCAAATGGCTCATTTTCAAATTCTCCACCATGATCACTTCTGACTTTCAAAATTTTTGATTCTTTTTCAGATTGAATTTGAGTGCAGAAGCTACTGAATACGTCACACGCAACATCTTTACTCTTTATGAATTTCACCCAAGTCCATCTGCTGTAATCATCAACAATGACTAATCCATATCTACTTCCATATAGGGATGCAGTACTCACTGGTCCAAATAAATCAATATGGAGTAATTCTAAAGGTCTTGAGGTTGAAACAATGTCTTTGGTTTTAAAAGATGATTTCACAATTTTCCCTCTCTGACATGCACCACAGAGTGCATCTGAATGATAGTCAATGTCTGGTAGCCCTTTCACAAGTTGTAACTTACTAAGCTTAGAGATTAACCTCCAGTTAGCATGTCCCAACCTTCTGTGCCACATCCATTTCTTATCATTCACTGATAGTAGGCAAACCACCTTCTGATCAGCCAGTTCAGAAAAATTGATTTTATAGACATTGTCAACTCTCTTTCCCTTGAACACAATGGATTTGTCTTTCTTGTTGATTACTGTACAGTTGGGTTTTTCAAAAAGCACATCATAACCATTATCACAAAATTGACTAATGCTCAAAAGGTTATGTTCAAGACCATCTACCAACCATACATTATTAATTGAGGTAGAGGAATTACCAATAGTTCCTGTACCTATGATCTTGCCTGACTGGTTGCCCCCAAATTTCACATTTCCTCCCTCTTTCATTGTTAGGCTGAGGAACATGGACTTGTCTCCTGTCATGTGTCTTGAGCAACCGCTGTCTAGGTACCATGATCTTTGCTTTGGCACTGCTCTTAGACATACCTGCATCATTGACATTTTTAGATTTAGGTACCCATTGTTCTATGGGTCCTGGAAGGTTAGTACTTAAGGCTTTACTCTTCACTTCTTGTACCTTGTGCTGTGAGTTGGGTTGCTTCTGATTAACCATCACCTTAGGTTTTGGTACTTCAGAAGCAGCAACTGTCTTCTTCTGAAACTTAGACTTCAGAACCCCAGATTTTGGTTTCACCAGACTCTGAGGAATAGGTTCTGATCTTTTCAGGATCCTGACCTTTGAAGTCTTGGAATCAGATTTGATCATAGCCTTTGACTTAAAGTTCTTTGGCTTTGAAGTAACCTTAGCCTTAGAACTAGAAGCTTCAGGTTCTGATTGAACAACAGTTTCCAACTCAGCCCCTTCTGGTACAAAGAATGTTTTCAGACCTTCCTTGATGCATTCACAACAAGATTTTAGATTGGTTTTCTCAAGTTTCACTTCTGGAAAACCAATTCCTCTGCCATTGTTCTTGTAAATGCTATAAATCATAGAAGCCACTCTGCTTCTGTCAATGCCAGATATAATAAAATCTTCAAGAGCAATTTCATGGTTACTTAAAGGTTTTTCATTACACTTTTCTTGTAGCTTCTGACATAAGAACCTGAGCTGATCTTCATATGTTTTACACATGAAGTCAAAGCCCCTAAGTCCTTGTTCAGAAGCTTTCAGATCCAATAGAGTTGATTTTTGCTGTTGTACCAAATCAGCATATTTTTCTTTTAAATCCTTCAACTCATTGGTTCTTACTTCAAAATGTGTAAGAAGTTCTTTAAGTGACTCAACAAGTTCATTTCTGGGAATTTTGGAATATACCTCGTTTTCATCTTCTGAGTCTGAATCTGATCCAGCTTCTGAAGTTGTTGTTGCTACCAACCCAACAGCTACCTTTGCATCTTCATCAGCTTCCTCTTTATCAGATCCAGATTCACTACCCAAATCATCCCAGGTTGCCATTAAACTCTGCTTGATCTGCTTCTTGAGTTTGCTTGGTTTGAATGTAGACCTCTTTGACTTGTCCTTTGACTTTTCTCTTTGAAGATCAGGGCATTCAGCAATGAAGTGTCCAGGCTTCTTACAGTTGAAGCATCCCTTCTGATCTTCTTTCTTTGAGCTTCTGGAGTTACCCCTTCTGGAGAGAAACTTTCTGTTCTTCTTGGCCAGATATTGAAGTCTGTTTGAGAGCATGGCCATTTCTGCAGCATCTGGTTCAGAGTCTGAACTTGACTGTTCTTCCTCTTCAGATTCAACCACTTTGAGAGCTTTTGATGACTTGCCTTTGGATGGAAGAGCTATTGATTTACTCTTCTTAGTAGACTCATGTTCATTAAGACTTAACTCATGAACTTTGAGAGAACTAACAAGATCTTCGACACTTAAAGTGTTTAAATCTTTAGCTTCCTCAATGGCAGTCACTTTTGGTCTCCATCTGGCAGGTAAGCTTCTGAGTATCTTGCTTACATGATCAGAAGCAACATAGCTCTTCTTTAGAATCTGTAGACCAGAAACTAAGGTTTGAAACCTTGAGTACATCTCCTCAATAGTTTCATCATCCTTCATTTTGAATAACTCATACTGATGTACAAGCAGGAGAGCCTTTGCTTCTTTGACCTTCTTGCTCCCTTCATAATTTGAACAGAGAGAAGCAAACATAGCTTTAGCAGTGGATTTGTCACTCATCTTCATGTATTCTGCTTTGGGTATGGCAGTGACAAGAGCTCCTCTGATAATATGATGCTTCTTGTAAAGTTTCCTCAGTTCTGGAGTATGTTTCTTTCTATCCACAGCAGCTCCTTCTTCATCAAGGACTAAATCACCAACACCATCTTCCAGAATATCCCATAATTCTTCATCTAGGCTCATGATGTAACTGTAAAAGTTGGTCTTCCACCAAGAGAACTCTTCAGCATCTCCATTGAACTTTGGAACTTTTCCAATACTGGTTTTCTTACTATCACTATAATCATGTGAGACATGTTTATAGCTAGTATCACCAGGACCAGTAGGAGTAGGAGTAGACATGTTTTTCTCAGATCTTTGACTGTTGCACGGTTAAGTGTTACACAACAGACCAAGGCTCTAGATACCAATTGAAGGTGAGAAAAACACAAGAAGGGGGGTTGAATTGTGTTTTAGAAAAATTCTTCGTTTCTCCTAAAAACTGAACACACTGATCAGAAGCTAAGCGAGACAGCTTCTGAAGTGATAATCAGAATCTAAATGCAGCGGAATAAAACAGAGAGAGAGAGAAGAAGAACGACACAAAGCAATTATACTGGTTCCTTCCACAATCCGGAAGTAGTCCAGTCCCCCTTGCACTTCCAAGGAGATTTCACTATGAGTAATATCTGATTACAAATGCTCAAGCACACAAGCAAGAGACTTCCAATGCTCAAGCACACAAGCAAGAGACTTCCTTTGCTCAAGAACACAATCAAGAGACTTCCTGCTCAAGCACAACTGCAAGAGACTTCCTAACTAAACAAAATTACACAGAAAATTGTTTAAGGTTGAACACTTGATATACAATCAGAGGTGCTCACAATACAAATCAGATACAGACTCAATGGACTTAAGAATTTCTAAGATATGACTTTGAGACACAGAAATTCTAAGTGAATGCAGAACAATTTCAGCAGAGGTTTGGTACTTGTGAAAATCTTTGTGAGTCTTTCGTTCAGAGTTCATGCATTACCAATTCTCTAGGTCTTCACTCCTTTATATAGAGGTGTGAGAGAGACGTTGTGAAATTGCCAGCACACCAAAGAGTCGTTGTTGAAGCTTGATCTTTCACCAATAATCTTTTGCCTGATTTGGCTGTTGTCCTATGAAGAACAAATTTGAAATCCATTCCTTATCCAAAGGAACATCTATGCAGGCGAAACCGTATTCTGGAGCTGTTTTCTTGTCCTGTAGCGCGGACACAAAACAGAGTAGTGGAGAACGTGGTTGTACAATTCGTACAAAGTACAATGTCAACGCTTTCGTCCAAATTGCAAACGCACGCCTTCAAACACCTTTGAAATGACCGTTGCAAACTCCACTAATCCTTTGTTTGTGTTTTCGAATCCAATAGACAGCTTTTGCATTGATAATTCTTCAATTCTTGATTCTTTGCAAATCCAGTTGATATTCAGCTTCTGGTGAAATGGCTTCTGATGAGGCAGCTTCTGATGATGCAGCTTCTGATGATATGACTTCTGCAGCTTCTGATGACGCAGCTTCTGATGATGTGGCTTCTGGACCTCTTGTCTTCAGAAGCACTATTCTTCAGGAGCAGCTTACTTCAGGAGCGCTATTTCTTCAGGAGCAGCTTGACTTCAGGAGCGCTTTTTCTCTTCAGTAGCAAGTTGCCTTCAGGAGCGTCCAAGCTTCAAATTTTTGTTGTTTCCATAGCTCTTTATTTGCTCATTCAGAACCAATGATGATGTAACTTTATAATTATGGTCCTGTACACTTGAACAAATATTAGCTAGTCCAATTTACAATTTTTAATACCTTGTTATCATCAAAACCCTTTAAGGTTCATTGTTAAACACATTTAACCATCGTTGAAGAGGCGAACGATAGTTAATGTCGCTCGACCAACGATAGTTGCGAAAATGAGAAATTTTGGAAGTGTCAGGAGTAACTTTCATAAAATAAATCAAGTAAGAAGTGAATCTAATTTTTCTATCTTCTCACAATATTAACTTCAAATGTATCTTAAATTTCTCATATATGCAGTACATTTGAACTTTTTTTTTTTGTTAACTAGAGTATGCTTTTTAAACTTGGTCTCCCCGGTCCATTGTTTAATTTCTGGCTCCACCCCTGTCCTTAATTATAGGAATCAATTTCCTCTCTTTCATTTTTCCTATAAAATTTTATCATTCCTTGACACTTATCATCTTTTACAATGAGAATGATGATTAATGAAAGTTTTTTTTTTTTTTTTTTTTTATGAAAGGTTTTTTTCTTAGTTACTTTTAAAATTTTGTCAATTTTGTGGGATCTTACGATCCTTGTTACGATCCTACGATCTACGTTTTTTCTATACCCTAATGATCTATAGTGGTATCCCGATTTTGACAACCATGGAAGCACCAATTTTTTATGATTAACAAAACCAGTAGCTCACAACAACAGAAACAACAAGCATGGTGCATAGAAGAATGATGAAATAAAAACTCATTTTATTGGTGAAATTACTCAGAAACAACAAGTACACTAAAGAGATCTTATGATAAAGTAGCCAAAAGGCTCAATGGAATTTAGTGAGAAATACTAAAGAAGAGTAGTGAGGGAGAAATAAGTCAGAATCCAATCATTGCCTAATCCTTCTTCTTCTTCCTTCTCCCTTTTTTTTCCTTAGACAGAACGAAACCTGTCAACATTGTGTTGGCTATCTTCGGCCTTCTACTCATCCTCCTCTCCTGAGTGTTTTGATCCACTACCATATGAAAATGAAAAATTTGTCAATTATTACATTCCTTAACCCAAATTTGAAGTTGCAAATGAATGTTTCTTTTATAAGTTTTGGCAATGTGAAAAGTCTCGTCTTGAAAAAATCAAGATGTACACCAAAACAGAAGTTAGACAAGACATGACAAAAATTTCAAGCATCCATTAAGAACAGTGATAGAAAGTCATATTAAATTTTAAGAACAAGCACACATGACATTCTGTTTGTAAAAATTCATCCCAAAAACAGTGAAATAAGTATATATGAAAATAAATCCACTGGAAACAGGATGGTTTATCTTTTACCTGCTGCATCAGTTCCCAACTCAGTAAAGACAGCGGCATCCTTCTTCGGAACAGATTCCTCGTCTTTTTCCGCATCACCACTTTTGCCTGTGCTGGATGATTTAGAATCATCATCTGAAGCTGAAAGAAACACAAATTGAATCAATTGTTTTGTTGACTTCAATTAAGAACAAAAACAATTGATGCATGCCACCAAGATTTCAAAAAATGATCCGCTGCCGCGACCAGAGTCGCAGCATCAAGGTTTTTGATGTCTCTACGATTATGATTGAATCTGCATTAGCTGTGTTTGGCCGTTGTTGTCCACAATATTAAAGATTGCAACGTGACCGTCACCGCAACTACGGTTTAAACCCTTGTGTGCCACTATCTTAAATGTTCCACCATTCCTTTTTACTTGTCGCTTTTGATTTAAAAAATGTGCACATTTATTTGTCGTTTTCAAAGTTCATTGTGACATTAATAACTGTTGTTTTGTCAATAACATGCTTGACTATTTAGTGTATAGAGAAATATGTGGAATCAGATAACAACCGACAATTTAAGGGTGCAATAAAAAAAGACAATTTCATTAAAAGTAACAGTTCATTGGGTTTTTTGGTACGTGTAAATAACCTTAAAACAACAACTATACAGGAATGGAGGGAGTATTGATTAGCTCATGCATAAGCCTACGGTCTACCCTCATAATTTTTTGCCAGTTTCGCAATTCGTAGACAAATATTATCCATTTTAAAAGTTCTGTTCAGAAATTTACCCTGATCAGCAGCTAACGAACCCGAGCTTGATTGGCATGGCCTCCCAGGAAGTGACAAGGCAGCTGATGTCTTCCTGGGACTGGAAACAGTGGGAGTTCTTATTTTAGTTGATATCAACAACTGCAAATAGAAAGAAACATAAGATTGATGTTCCGGGTTGTCAATGATAGCTTAGCTCAAAATCATATATAAACAGTAGAAACTTTCAGGAGGGTAGCATGTGTAGGGAACAAATCTTCACAAAGGGAATTTAGAAACCTATATGGCAATCATCTCCACAAGATGAAAAACAATAAGTATCTAATATACTTATATAAAGTAAGGTATTGCAGACTCCAACTGAAAAAATTAAACTCGAAGTAGAAAACGTAGTTGTCATATTTGCTACATTGGTCACTATCGAGAGAGGGACACACAAAAAAGAGGAATAACATAACTAAATTATGGAGATCTAAAGTCCCAAGAATTTGTCGCACTCTTCATCTCCAGCAGTACAGTGTCAATAACCACATTGAAACTTAATAAAGGAGTCAACAAAACCATTTGATACTTCCATGAAACACATTTAAAATATTACATGTCCAAAATGCAAGAAACTTTCACATTCAGTTTATGTGATGATTCAGGAAAAATGAAATTCAACTCACCGGTCCGTAGGGTCCAACTCGCTTTTTCTTGGCATAGTTTACATACCGTATGAGCCTGCGATATGTGTTGTAGTACTGCTCGGTATCTGGACAAAAGTAAGACTGCAGCAGAGAAATACAACACAGTCAAGTGATAGACATTCATACCAAAAAATAAAGAAACATGAATACTAATATTAATTTGCTCTCTATGTCAGAGATATAAAGTAGAACTGCCGCAAATATTTCCACTACGATAATTCAACAAGAGGCTAATTAAAAATGCTATTTGAAAGAATGATAAGAGAAAACAACAGCAAGCAAACCATAGTGGATGAAAATTCAACAAAGTTATTTAGTTTCTTGACATCCGAATACAGAAAAGTTCAGCTAAGAGCAGAACATCAAAGATAAGCAACAGACACAACCATATCCCATAAACAATGTAAAAGCAAAGAAACGCCATATAAAAAGTTCTTCCATCCAATGCCGTTTGTGAATTATCAACAAAGAGTACACACTGATTCCAAAAATATCATGTTTATCCTAAAACAAAATGAAGCAAGTTTGCAGTAATTTTTGGATCATTGGATGTAGTTTCAAAAATATCGTTACTCATCTGAGATTGGAAGACACAAGATCAAGAAAGTTTAATGTGTGAATGTATCAGTATCTAGTATTATGGATTATAGGAATAATGGATGCTATTAAGTAGGCACGTAGAAATAAATGGAAATTTTATTTCCATGATGAGACTAATAAATAGTAATTCAAAATACACATTTTCATGTCTGCTGATGTGTATAATTTCAAAACATTATCTCAATTACAATGACTTTCCATACACTACATTTGTTTCTTGAGCAACTTTCACATTTTCTAACAAGGCTATTTCGAATCTTGAATACATCTAATATTTTCATACACTTTTTATGTCACACATGTTTTCAACACTGGAACCTATGCGACACTCTTAAGACATGTGCCAGACACTCCTCACCAGGTATCTGGAACACGCACCAAACATGGCTAGGACACTTAGTCGACGCTCAATGGCTTGACGCTTACAGAACACACAAATCTAATAATTTTAATAATGTCTAATTAAAATGACTTTAATTTGTATACACTGTTGTAAAATAGTGGTTTGTTCAAATTCCACAATGCAACTGTGCTATACTGCCGCTTTTTTACACCATTTTGTACTAAATACTGTATTATGGGACAATAGCAATTTGTTCAGATCCCGCTACCACAATAGCCACTGTATTTTTGGTGGTGACTATAGCCACTATTTAACATAGTGCACATTTTTTTAAAAATTCAAAATGGGAAAATTCTTTGCACCGACCACACTAATCTTTATGCGTTAGGTATTGTCAATTGAAACGAGGTGATCAGATTTTCCAGCATTTAATTAGCAGACATGACATTTACTAGCCAATTCGAAAAGAAAAACAATATCAGCAGCATAATCTTAAATTCATAAAATGAAATAAACTGAAACAACCATGTAAAAGATAATTATAGGCATGATCAATATCAATAAATTTCAAAATCTTGAATGGCATTACTAGAATTCGATAATTTCACCCAAACATAAACAGAAAATCTAAAGTAGATTTTTTGTACCGTTTTAATCGAGCCATCTTTCTGAACTTCAGAATTAACAGCCCATCCTGTCGGAATTTCTTTTCCCACAGGTGGACTTTCTTCTCCCTCAGATGGACTTTCGTCTCCATTAGGTTGACTTCTTTTTCTCTTAGGTGCCATGTAATCAACAGATTTTTCCCCCGAAATAAAACTTTGAAAGGTCTCTTCCGCCTCAACTTTGTTTGAAATGTTTTTTAGGTTTGTGAGAAGGAGATGAAAGGGAAAGGGGAACGGATGCAAATAAAAAGGTGCCTCCTACTCCTCCAAAGTCACGTGTTCCCATTTTCTCACGTGCCAGAGTAAACAATCGAATCATGGTCGTGCGTTACATTTTCCTTAACATTTATGGATTACGGTCGAGATTCATTGTACTAAACAAAATATTTATCATTATTCGGAAGGTTTATGAACGGATACCAATCAGGGCAATGCATAACCAAAATAGGCCATGTTACCATTTCTGTAAACAAATCGCTTACAATCCCACACAAAAAAGAAAAAGTAAGGGGCAGTGACTCTTGAAATCATTAATACTAATCGAAAGAAGTTGTAGCAATACAACAGTAAAAAAAAGAGTGGGAAAAATCTTAAATTTTAAGCACAGACAAATGAACCAAACATCGCCATGATTTCACCTATGATCCTTATCCATTGACTAAAAGAAAACAGTCAACAATAATGAAGGAGGAAATAGTCCAGGAAATCAAATGTCATGATTAAATATATTAAAATAACTATAACAATTTTTTTTCCCAAACAAAAACTGCTATTAAATGTTAAAAAGAAATTCTGCTAGAAATTAAATACTACAACGCTTCGTCACTTATCGTTTAAAAAACACAACACAATAATAAGCAATCAAAAAGGTTACCTCTGGAGAGACATGGACATGATCGTCATCTCATTTTCAATGTGATCACAACGTAGACGCCGTATAATCTCATTTAGTTGAACAAAATGTGATCACAACCTCTACAGAGACATGGACATGATCGTCATCTCATTTTCAATGTGACCATAATGTAGACACTATATAATCCACAATAACTCTTTAGACATTCTAGTAAACTTCTCTTACAATGCTACATGCTACAATGACAAAGGAAAATCAAAATCAAGTTACATCAAATGAGACTATCAAGATTCAAGGCAACACAAGAAACCATTTCATATTAACCTAAAACTAGGACGTTGTTAACAATCCATTCCTCCTGCATACATTTTGTTCAACCAAACAACAGTTTTGGCTAGTATTTAACAAATTGCGACAAAAAATCTAAAGAAACTGAATACATTTTACTTTTGGAATAAGTAGAGCATGATGAGTTATAGGCTTATAGCTTATTTTAGAGATATAATACACTCGAAGGCCAGCTAACAAATACTGATAATCTGAACTCTTCCCATTTCATGACAATTAGCAACTAATGAAACAGAGAATTCACCCTTAAAACATGAATTTGATTAACAATGAATTGAATGTGTAGAACACTTGGTGAAAAGGTTAATCACAATAGAAGATTCGACCCTAATTTTTGCTTATTATCCAAACGCAACAAGGAAATTTGAAACACAACAAGATGAATAAATACAATGAATATATCCAATTGTTAAAAGTAGTATATTACAACAAATGCACACATGCCAGTGGAAACAAACATTATTGGTCTTTTCCAAACATTGTTGTTGTCACAATGCAGACGCAAATGCACTAAGAACCAACAATTTGTGGGGGTTGACTCAACAATTTCAACTTCTTTGACCCTTAGCTCAAATCAGTGTGGTTTGGTTTGGTTTAACAGCTTGTTTAACATCCCCAGGGTATCAACTTTTTTTTAATGTGAATGTTAGTAATTAGTTGTTTGATTAGTTTTTACTCCTTTGTCCGACTTTCAACCCAATACCTCCAACTTCTTATCTCTTAGCTCAAACCAGTTGAGTTACCCAACCCCGGGTTGAGTATTGACTATGGATACCCCTACGCAGGCAATACATCAAGAGTTGCATACTGAGTAGGTTAGTACCCGTACGACATACCAAGTCAAGTTGTGAACCAGGTGATGATGGTTTGACCTAAGGGTTAAAGTAATTGAAGTAGTTAAAGTACCAGAATTCAAACTTGCAATGAATGAAAAAATACTAACATCACAATTAATTGACTAATATTTGCCTATTCAAAAAAAAAAAAAACTAAAATTTGTTGTTTTTTCATGTATTAGAGTTAGCATGTGTTTGGTTTAGCTTTTTGTCACAATTGTTATGCGTTTGGAGCTGTTTTTGTCATGAAAAACTAATATTCCTAGCTTCACAATAAACGTGGATTGCTACCGTGATTTTGGCTGAACGTGGAATTTCCACCGCCAAAGCAAACACGTCATTAGAGTAGTTATAATTAACTTGTTGACTCTGTCATTACAATGGGATTTATATTTGATACACCTATTTTTTTTTTATGATAGTATTTTTTCTCATGATATAATTTGAATTTGGACTTTTAACTCCTTAAAACCGTTAATCCCTACACCTATTTTCTTCTTGTAATAAAAATGCTACACAGTCCACCAGTCCTAGCTCAAATGATAAAAATACCGAAATTGCTATGCCGGACACTTTGTCGGGGTTCAAACCCCGGCCCCTCCACTATGTGAGTTTCGATGGTTATTTGTAATTTCGTCTTTCTACCAAAAAAAAATGTTAAACAAAAAATATAGTATATAATTTCCAGAAGAACTGCTTCTAATACGTTGTATTATGAACTGCTTGATTAAGTCATTTTAGCTAAAAGAAACAAAGAGATGAATAAATGAAACAAATAAACAAACATACTGTGCCGGATTGGTGGGTTGGCCATGAAAGGAAGGTGAGGCGGCGAAGCGGTGGTGAGAAATGTGGCAGGGAGAAAGAGACTGCCCCTCGTCGTGGTGGAACTTGGAAGTGTAGAGAGGATTCTGCGATCGTTTCATACATGTTCTGCTCTGTTCCAAGTTTAAGCTAAAGTTTTATTATTGTGCATGTCCATAAATCATTTTAAAAAAGAAAACAAAAACAAATTGCTCTCTTCGTTTCACGTGTATTAAAAAAATGTATAAATAACAAAACAAAACAAAAAATTTAAAATTAACAATTTTTTTTATAATTAATAATTTTAAGTTTTGTCAAAAAAAGATTTTTTTAATTTTTTTTAATTTTAATTTTAATTTTTTAGTTTTGTCAAAAAAAGATTTTTAGTTTTGTCAAAAATGTATAATTTTAATTTTTTTTAATTTTAAGTTTTGACAAAAAGAGTTTTTGTCAAAAAAAGATTTTTTATAAAGATTTTTTTTAGTCTCTATTTTTATTCATAGAGACTATTTCAAAGAACTAAAAATATCCAATTTTTTAAAAGTGTTTTCAAAATAAAAACTATTCTTAGAAACTATAATATTTTGGAAGACTAAAATCACCATTAAAATTTTAAAAAGACTAAATTTGAAAGTTCATGATTTTGTAGAGACTAAAAACATGGTTAAAAAGAAAATGTACCCAGAAACAGTGGCGTAATCCTACGAAAATGTAAAAAAAAAAGGTTAATTAAGTAAATGGTTTCTATAAATATTTAGAATTTTGGTTTTTGTCCCTATAAAATAAAATCACACTTTTTAGTCCTTGTGACATTTTTCTTAAGTATTTTAGGACCGAAAATGTTGACAGAAATTTTTTACAAAGACTAAAAATGATGATGGAAAAATTTATAAGGACCAAAAATGCAAACGGAAAATTTCATAGAGACTAAAAAATATGGTTTTATTTTATAAGGATTAAAAACAAAATTCTGAATAGAGACCGTTTACTTAATTAAAAAAAAAAAAAAGAATTCTGACACAAAACATTGACCATTACAATTACTACAACGTGAAAGCAATCGAAAGTAAACAAAAAGAAACAAGAACAAACAGAGATGAGCAAGAAGAAGATATTGATTGTGGGAGGCACAGGTTACTTGGGTCAACATCTATTACAATCCTATTCTTCCAATCAATCTCTGACAGTAGCATTCACATATCACTCTTCTCCTCTTCTTCAACCTTTGTTGGATGCATTTCCTCATTCTCAATCTTTCCATGTCGATTTGAAATCTGGCATTGGATTTGATGCCATTTCCAATGCTTTTGGCCAGGTTCTTTTTTAACATTTCTAACTTACAATTCAATCTGGCTTGATCTGATTCATTACAAATTGTAATTTGTAATATGTGTTACTAATTTATACTTTGTTTAGAGTGGGTTATTTCAGTTTATTTTACTGAATAAACACTTTTGAAACTGTTTTTGAGAGCTTATAGAAACTGATTATGATATGTTCATAAGGCGTTTTTAACTTATTTTCATAAGCTGGAGCCAGGATAGCTTATGAAAATAAATTATAGCTTATATGAAATTTTTAGAGATATTTTATACAGAATCACTTATATGATAAGAGATTATACTATAAGCACTTAATTAAATTGTTTATCCAAACATGTTAGTGTTTGTATATAGTATGGATGAGTGTTTAGAATATTTTTGTAAGATAAATTGAAGTCATATATATGTTAGTATGTTTGAGATAAAATTTAGCCTAAATTTTTAACCAAGATTTTTTTTTAATTAAACCAATGTTTTGAAGGTATATTTTTCTTTGATATTGATATTAAAATAAAATCAGTGCAGTTAACTTTGTAAAAAAATATATTTTTATTTCTTAAATTTGTGTTAGTTTTACCTTTTTTATCTGTGATTACAGCCCAAAAAAAAGAGAAATCGCCCACCGTGGGGCTCGAACCCACGACCACAAGGTTAAGAGCCTTGCGCTCTACCAACTGAGCTAGACAGGCTTGTTGTGTTTGTATTACTTGTTAATGATAATAAAAGAGACTAATAAAGTGACCAATTGTCTTGCATTTTTAGAAAGAATGAAAATGTCAAAAAACTATTTTCATTATTTCCAAAAATGCATATCACTCTTAGCTAGCTTTATATCTTCTCCTCGTTGCAATGACTCACTTCAAAAGTCTCTCATCTTCTTATTAACAATTTAAAATAAACATGTCTTCTTATTTACTAGTTAAAAATGCACACATTTTATTTTGCCTTCACCCTATACATGCACTAACCACTAACTCTTACACACATGAATGAATATATTTGATTTCAGTTACATGACTAGTTTTAGGACATTTTTGATAACCATGCCTTTTCTTGATTGACATTGAGGCTCTGTGGTTTCCTCCATTCACAGCCCTTACTTTAATTGATCCTTAAAGTTGAAGTTAATTAAAAAAAAAATCAAACGCCACATGTTTTTGAAGTTACAGGATTCGTTTTTAAATAACAAAAAGGTTGTCATCTCTTTTCCTCTCAACTTGATAGTTATTAATCACTCATTATTCTTGCTATACCAGTATGAATATGGATCACGCATGTGTCTGTGGGATACGCAAACACATGGATCTCACAGAAATAAAGAGATAAAACATGTTTGGTTTGGTCTTCTATGTAACAAATTTTCAAACATCTATAAGTTGAATAGATGCCAGTTGCTTACAAATAACAGTTTAAGCTTTTAATATCGGATTGCCAATTGTCTGTTTGTTTGTTAATGGCAGCCTGATGTGGTTGTCAATTGTGCTGCCATCTCGGTGCCTCGTGCTTGTGAAATCGATCCTGATACTGCACATGCTATTAATGTGCCGTCATCCCTCGTAAAATGGCTGCAAAGCTTTAAACAGAACAATACTCTTCTCATTCATCTCTCCACAGATCAAGGTAAACCAATCTTATTGCAATCAATATATTGCATTGTTATCCATACCATGTTCCTTTGCACTTTGATAGCTAAATTGCAATTTATGTTTCTTCTCATTAGTTTACGAAGGGGAGAAGTCCTTTTACAAGGAAGAAGATGTTCCTATTCCAGTAAATGTTTATGGAAAAACTAAAGTGGCAGCAGAGAAGTTCATTTCAGAAAACTTCCCAAACTTTGCAATTTTGAGAAGCAGTATCATCTATGGGCCACAAACTGTCTCACCAGTTCCAAAATCACTTCCTATTCAGGTGCATGTGCAGTATATGGAATTATACTTTATTTGAAAACTAATGCTTCCAGCATTTGGATCGATGAAACTTGAAATGTGAATGATGCTTGCAAAATCTGTTACTTAATGCATGATGAATTCTTAAAAGACGGTGGTAGTGCTTCGCTCACCATTTTTCAGTCTGCAATAAAAATAACTAAGAAAATATCTTATTATTGCAGTGGATAGACAGTGCCCTTTCTAAAAGAGAAAAAGCGGAGTTCTTTCACGACGAGTACCGTTGTCCAATTTTCGTTAAGGATCTTGTAACTATCATACTAGCTTTAACAAGCCAATGGTTATCAGGTACAAAACTTTTTGTGAAATAACTCGTATATATTGTTTAGACATGTGGTACGCTGCAGAAGAGTTTCTTAATGAAACTGATTTTCAGTTAGATCTTTTTTAAGGTCTGAAAATACGTTTATTGTAGATGGTCAATCCTTATCTATGAAAATTGTTTATATCTTAGAACACTTTTACAATTATGTATGGCATTTTCACTTTCTTGTGTTCTTTAAACTTGAGGCATCTGAAATTCGCCTTCATGATTTAATTTCTGATTCTTGTCACAGAGGGAAAGCAAATGCAACTGTTACTTAATGCTGGTGGACCTGATAGGGTATCGCGTGTGGAAATGGCTGAGGCTGTTGCAGAATTCAGAAAGTATAACACCTCATTAATCAAACCAGTCTCTGCTTCAATGGTACGTGTTAAGCTTCATTTATCACAAAAAATTTGTGATGTGGAATTCAAAGCTGTGTGTTTATCTTTTGATGTCAATTTGATCAGTTTGGTAACATGATATGATTTATCTTCTCGTCTTTGATTGTTCTTTATTGCAACACTTTTGAGTTTTCGTTATTGTTTTTCCAGGTTGACCGAGGTGTCAAGTCCCCAGCTGACATATCTATGGATATCACTAGATTGGTTCAAACTCTAAACATTAATCCTGTCTCATTTAAAGACGGTGTTAAATTAACGCTTACAACTGAAGCTCAGCAGTGAGGCAGAAACAAACTTGTCATATAAGGCTTCCTTGTTTAGCATTTGAGTGTTGTTGTTCACCATTAAAAATGAAATGTGCTCTCAATAGTTATTACTGCATTTAGATTGTTGTAAAATAAATCTATGTAAATTCTTGAAAAAACCAAGTCAAATCATTTTGTTGGATCTTCAGGTAGAGTTAGCAAATGCCAAGTAGTAAAATCATCAAGTTGGTTTGGATTACTTTATTTTGATGCTAAACTAAATTTAATCATAAGGTTATGTTGCAAAAGAATTCTTTCCTCATATAGGCAAATTTGGTCCAGAGAATATACTTTGTGGTCAAGATTAAATTGGAAGAAAATTTTCTGATAGTTTTTCATTTCATAAAAAGATAGGCCTATCCAATAATTTTGTGGCCAGGATTAGATTATGGAACTATGCTATCCATCCCTCTTTCTCTTCTCACTAATGTTTTTCAGCCAATTTTCTAAACAGTTAATTAAAAATGTCTTCCTTTGTTGCTCTTCATAGCCTTCATGGCTCTCTTCTTAGATCCAAATTCTTAGGCCAAGAGAATCTCACTCATCTTCATCCTCAAAGCAATAAAACTTCCATCATTCACAGCAAACCGACCTACAAAACCGTACAAACATGTGCCAAATTCGACTTGCTGCAGATCATGGGAGGCAGAGGACTCTGCAAAGGAGAAGAAGGTCTTCAAAAAGAGCTTAAAAGAGAAGTTGGTCTTGATGATCAGAATCAACCAACATCATCAGAAGCAAGTAACAAAGAACAAGAAGACTCAACAAGTAGCTCAACGAAATCCTTTGTAAGTGTTGCAGAAGAAGGGTTTGATAAAGAGTTGATGGGGTTAACTGGAGGGTTTCCTGGTGGTGAAAAGGGATTGAAAAAATTCATTGAAGAAAACCCTGTTCCAAAACCTGGTAGAGGTGACAAAAGCCTTAAACTTTCTTCGTCGGAGAAGGCAAAACCACCAGAACTTCCTATGTTACTTCCAGGAATGATTGCTATTGTGAAGAATCAAAATAACCCTTTTTACATGTACTGTGGTATTGTTCAAAGAATCACTGATGGTAAAGCAGGAGTACTGTTTGAAGGAGGGAATTGGGATAAGTTGATCACCTTTAGGCTTGAGGAACTTGAGAGAAGAGAAAAAGGTCCTCCTATGAAGAATCCTAAGTCTTGTGTTCTTGAACCATTTCTTGTAAAGAAATCATAGTTTTCCTCTCTTTGTTGTTATTGTGTAACAAAACATGTTCACTTTTGCATCATACTACATGTTTCTGACAATTGAATCTTAGTTGTGTATTTCATTTGCTGCTTTGATCTTTTATTTAGAAGTAAAAAAATTTAAGGTAAAAAGATATGTGCTGCTTTCAAAGTTATTGCAATAGAGTCAAATATTGTTTTATCAAGAAAAAAAAAAGAGTCAAATATTGTAATAATATGATCATTTTGAATGATTAATGATATAGTTATGTTTTTCACATTACCACGGTATACACGAATTAATTTTGATTTAAGATTGATAGATAGATTCCAGGATTAAGTTATTGAAAAAATAAATTTAGGATTAAACCTTAGACAAAATCTAATTATTCATTTATAATTATATGAAGCAAACATATTCAACAATAATGAGTTGAATCATCGTATTGGATTAAACAATAACTTTAATATATTCAAACACTTCTATGAAATTCAACGTCCTATTCAAAACGACCCAACAATGTTTTGAATCATCACATTGAACTAAATGCAGCTATAGCAATATCGTCCCCGTGACAGAGCATAGCTCGGTTGGCAGGAACAAACATTGTTATATATAGGAGTCGGAATTCGAACCCCAAACATTCCACTCATTTATCTTGAAAAAGGTAAATTATAGCAACTAAACTACTTGACAAAAAATAAATAAAATAAAATATTGTTCTTATCATTCTTTGAAAAAAATATTGTTCCGATCTGTGAAGGCCCAATACTTCAAAATGGATGACGTACCGTATCCCCTGCGTATCCTGCACTGATACCTGCCCGATACTTCCCGATACGTATCCGGAGAGTATCCAAATATTAAATTTTATTTTTTTAAAAAAATAATTATCCGATACTTCCCGATACATCCCGATACGCACAGATACTTGTGTTTTTTTTATATTATTTTGATTTCTGTTTTTTTTTAAAATAAGAATAAAAACATTATATTACTATAATATATACACATTTCATTTATCTTTCTTTGGTGCCAGTACGACCCACACCACACCACACCCACAAACAATTGCATCTTCCCCTTTCTAAAAAATTAGGGTTTCAACTTTTTCTTTCAAAGTGGTCGTCGTCCACTTTGGCCACCGTTGAACAGCTCAGCCATTTTCTTGTCAAGGAAAGAAGATGGATATAAGAAAGGACAATCAAGAATGTGGGACATTAGTAGAGATGCGCATGAACCGCTTGATGATGTTGGAATTAAGTTAGCAGAGTTGTCTTTGGATGAATCAGATTTGGAAGCTGATTTGTATCTTGATGATGAGAATGGAGGAGAGGAGATGTAAAAGTTAGTTACATGTTAGTGTTAACTCTTAGCACTGATGTGTTCTTTTTTGGATATAGTGCTTCTTTTTTGGATCGATATAGTATAGCACTAACAATGTTCCTTTTGGATATAGTGTAGCATTGATGTATAGCACTGATGGTGCTCTTTTTTGTATATATTGCGTATGTAATTGACTAATGACCACTCTCTTAATCGTCAATATTTTTTATATTTATGTTAATGTGCTACGAGCCTGGTTTCTTGTGTTTGTTAATATGTTTGCATATTAAAAAAATGGTTATAATTATATTGTACATTTAACTATATAATTTTTTTTATTAGCGTATCCCAGCCGTATCGTATCTTGATTTTTGAAATTTTTCCGTATCGGCGTATCGATGCAGTATCGTATCCGTATCGTATCTCGTATCTGGGCTTCACAGGTTCCGATCATACTCTTATCTCTCACTTCCCCAATTTCATTAATTTAATCTCTCTAAAGTTCTCAAAAAAGTTTTGTTTTTTTTTTTCTTTCAAATATTCTCAAAAAAGACATGTTTACAACCGAATTTACTTTGAGAATAAAGAATTTTTTGGGGGAGTCGATGTATATTAAAAATAAATTTGTCAGATCGTTAGTGATCACTTTAGACAGACTCATCAAAATCCCTTTAATAAAAAGTAACATTATTTATACAAAATGGATTAGGTAAAGGTAGAGTTGACAAAACATAACTTTAAGCAAAATGTAAGCATTAAAATGAACCGATGGAGTATTCTTTATCCTTAGTCCGGACTAGATCTGATCTAAATAATAAGGATAAAAGATCATTTTCATGTGTGAGAAGAGTTACTAACACTATTCAAGGACTATTATTTTAATGTTAAGGAATTTTTTTAAGGACGTTAAGGATTATTTTGATTAACTTTATATATTAATAATCAGATATTATTTTAAAATTTTGATTTATTAAAAATCCATAGTGATTATTTATTTGTTTAATACAATAACTGGGGTAATGTCCTCGTGATCATAACTCAGTTGGTAGGAACATGCATTATCATTTTCGTCCAAAAAAATAATAATAATTGGGAAAATAGTCATTTTTGTTTCTTACTGTGTAATGAGTAGTCACAATAGTCTCTAATTGTATGAAAATTTTAAAATAGTTTATAGCTTTGAACTTTGTTAATCAAAATAGCCTGACTATACACTTTGTTAGTCAAAATAGTCAATAACGTTAAAATAGTCCTGCAATGTTTAGATTAATTCTTTTCGTATAATAACAGATATGATCGGTAAGTAAACACATATAGAGATTAATATGACAATAAATAAATATATTGAATGGTTAATATGAATTTTAATATAATAGACTATTTTGACTAACATTATATATTATAGGCTAAAATATGATTTTAGTCCCTACAAACATGCCTCGTTTTAGTCCCTACAAATATTTTGTTTTTGAAAATAGTCTCTGACCCCACTTTTGTGATGATTTGCATACGTGCCACATTATAACTGAACCAATTTTGTAGTTTTTGGTCCCTGCAAAATATTTTGTTTTTGAAAAAGGTCCCTGCAAAATTTTTTGTTTTTGAAAATAGATAAGTCAAAATTTTTACAGGGACTATTTTCAAAAACAAAAAATTTTACAGGGACCAAAAACAAATTTTTTTTTACAAGAACTAAAACCAAAACGAGGCATATTTGCAGGGGTTAAAACCATATTTTATCCTATATTATATATTGTGCCTGCTCCTTGAATATTCAATATTAAAGACCAACATGTAATTTTCTCAAATATATGCGGTTTGCAAAATTCACCTTTTTGAAAGAGAATCATATGACAGAGCTCACCGACTTAAAAACCCCTTTCAGGAAAAGAATCAGAATCATACCACACCCCATCCACCATAACAATACAAACATATAATTCCAAAGCTGAATTATGAGAAGAAACAAACGTGTGGTGGTTAAAATTATGATAAAAAAAGTGAAAATTCCAACTTCATCTACCTACCTGTAGAGCGTAGAGTTCACATCACATTACATACATATATCGCTGTATATTCACATGCAATCTTCAAAAACATAATATCCTCCCTCATTGCCGCACTAACCCACAATCCTCTCTGCTTCGCCTCAATCCGTCAATCTCCTCCACCATCCAACATCAAGGTAACTCCATTTGCAAGATAAAAACAATAAATATGATTTGTATGATTTCAATTTCCAGTAGTATTGATATTATTAAATTTGTAGGACCAAACATGATTGAGTATTTGGAATGTCATAATTGGATCTTCACATTTGAATTTTATTGAGTCATGTTTTAAAGTTTTCAGCGTCACACTATGCATGAAAATGTAAGCATGCTTCTTACAATTAGATATCCTTTTATTCTTTAGATTAGATCCAAGATACTATTGTTTTTCGAATAAACCATCAATAAAGTTGTAGCTTTTTCTTGGAAACAACTTCTCAATAGAATCCTGGTGTCAGATACACGTCGTGTCCGACACCGACACATATAATCACACTGAATTATATAATTTTCTCAAATTATTAGCAGTGTCGACGTGTCAGTGTCCGTGCCGTATCCTGTGTCCGTGTCCATATCTGTGCTTCATACCCCATGATACCTCCCCAAATTGCGTTTTATGTGATAACAGAGTGGAATCAGCCACCCATCTTTTTCTTCATTGTGTAGTGGCGATGAATTTTGGTTACATGTCATGTTTTGGTTGGGTTTCATTTATATCATTCCTTCGAATTTGTTTATTCATTGGGAGTGTTATAGTCGAGAGGCGAGGAATAAGAGGATCCGGAACGGTCATAGGTTGATTTGTCATGCAACGATATGGGTTTTATGGAAAGCTAGGAATGACAGAATTTTCAACAATGGGGCTAATCGTGTTAGTCAAAAAAAATCAAGGTTTTATCTTGGATGTAGAGTACAGGTAGAATGAACATTCCGCCTTGTTTGTTCTTTGACTAGTGTTGCAATCCGAGAGACTCTTTTTTGAGGTAACGGGTATGGGCGTGCGGGTGGCGGTAGAAGAGGTTTTGAGGCAGGGATATTCTATGTTGGATTTGCGCTGCTGTTCGAGTTCTTACTGTTGCTATAAAACGCAGATTGGTAGACAACTAGGTGTTTTTCTGTTTGGAATATGCTAGCCTCATTATTCCGTTATGAGCCTTGGGTGTTAGTTTGTCTACTGTGTTGCTCGTGCAGGTGTTTTGTTTTCCCTTAATGCTAGCTCTTTTGGTTGTGGTGCTGCATTTTGGGGTTAGGGTGGTTTGGGAAGGTGAACCGCATATATACTGTCCCTTTGTATTTTTCTATGCCCGTTTTGTCCGCGAGTTTTTGTGTGTCTTACACAACTGGACATGAATAATATTTTGCCGATTAAAAAAAAAAAAAAAAGAAATATCACCCTTTCTTCAATTTAGTCCCTAAACTATGTAAATATGATAAGTAGTCCTATATAAAATCTGTCAATTTAGTCGCTTTTATTAAGATGTTAGGGACAATATTGACAAATTTTTATATACTTTAGAGACTACTTATGGTATTTATACAGTTTAGGTATTAAATTGAAGAGATAATTATTGTTTATGGACTTGAGTGATGGTTTATTCATTGGTTTTCATTTATACGTAAGCATGCCACAGACTAAGAACTTGATGGTCGTGGTAAGGATTTTGTTGCTGGCTTGGGTACTTAAAAATCTTAAATGTAGTTCAATTATGCTCTCTATCAGAATGTGTTAATATTCATACTTGTACATAGACAAAGTTTTGCAAAATACTACTATTTGTACCTACATATTGTTCAGTTCAATCTATGTCCCTCTAGTTCGGTGTTATTGGTTTTATGGATTCTGTCTAAAGTATTCTTCATTATGTCCCTCTAATTTGATAGTCTGTGCTCTATCTCACGTGTTTCCCCTCTCCTCTCCCTGCTCATCATTTTCAGGTTTTTCTCTTCCCTTTTCATATAACTCTTGTTTTCATATATTTAATAGTTTTTTTGACAATTTTTGTTGTTGTTATTTGTGTTCAATGGATACAGCTTCAGTAGCAAAATGGTGAAGCTGAAAATCCCAGACCACCAAGTTGCTGGTCACCAAGCAAAAACTGGAATCCTAGGTCCACTGATAGACGATTCTGGAAAATTCTACAAACCTCTTCAAGACGACGAACGAGGTTCCAACGAACTTGCTTTCTACACCTCCCTCTATTCCGATCCACGCATCCCCTCCAATATTCTCAAATTGTTCCCTTCTTTTCACGGCACTGAAACCGTTGACGCCTCCGACGGTTCTGGTCTACACCCTCACCTTGTTTTGGAAGATATCGCATCCAATTACACCAACCCCGCTGTCGTCGACATCAAGATTGGTTCTCGAACATGGCACCCTCAATCTTCCGAAGACTACATTCGGAAATGCCTTCAGAAAGATCGAGAATCTTCTACAATAAAATTAGGGTTTAGAGTCTCCGGGTTGAGGTCTGTGGGTCCCAATAACAAATTATGGCAGCCTGATAGAAAGTTTCTTATGGATCTATCTGCTGATGATGTAATGTTGGTTTTGAGGAAATTTCTTTCGTCGAATGGAGATGATGATGAGCCTGATCTAGTTTTTGGATCTAGGGTTTTTGTTCCTGTTTTGGAGGAATTGTTGGAGCTTAAGAAATGGTTTGAGGTTCAAACTATTTTTCATTTTTATTCGTGTTCTGTTCTTGTGGTTTATGAGAAAGATGAAAAAGAGGATGAGAAAAAGGGTGCACGTGCTGTTGTTAAGCTTGTTGATTTTGCTCACGTCGTTGATGCTAAAGGTGCTATTGATCATAATTTCTTAGGCGGTCTTTGTTCTTTGATTAAGTTTGTTAAGGATGTTTTGGCTGGTTTAGGTGATGTTGGAAACAATGTTTCTAAAGATGAATGATCAAAGCTAAGTGAGAAAGAATGATTATCACTGGCAAAGATCTCGTGAAAGATTGCACTGATGTAGGGAACAAATGACAGGAAATGTAAGTGTAAAATTCCGCGATGTATATTAGCGGAAGATTTTTCTTAAAGCAGATAGATGGATAGATGAATAGACTTGGTTTATGTTGCAATTAGCTCAAATTTGATGCTGATGAGTTAAACAACGCTTTATTTTTCATGTTCTTTGACTAATAAGATGACTACTTTGTAAGGTATTTTGAGACTGTTTACAGAGTTTCAAATGATGCTTTAATTTCAATTTGGATTACTAGAAAGTATGTTTTGGTTAAATGTGGTTACTTTGGATCTATACTCGTTAGTAGCTGTTATCTATTTACCTTTGATGTGTGATGATTCGGTAGCTTTGGTTCATGTGCACAATTTTCGTTTACTCATTATCGTAAGAGTTACTGCAACTATTCTGTTGCAAGTAAAGTTTTCATAGATGCTGAGATACATGAATCCTTACCTTTAGTCTGCTTAATCTATATGTATGTGTTACCATTCATTTATCTGCATTTCTCTGTGTAATTGTGAAATTAACCTTCAATGCTATTAATTAATCAAGGATTCAAGATTCTTTATATTGTCATTCCATTTCATGGCCATCAGTTTCTCGATTATCTTTTGATGACCATTAGAGTAGTTTTTGCCTGATATGTGATTGTTGTTTGGCTAAGTCTACCATGTGCGAGCAAACGATATATCGTACCAAGGGAGGGTACAAGGACTCGAGGAGCATGGTTTTAACCTCCTCCTTCCAATCATTGTATGCAAAAACTTAGGCTTCAAGAATGATTTTAATCTCCATTGTGGCTCCGAAGTGTCATCAATGCTCTTATTCATATATCTGTATAGAAATGAACCATAAATGAAATGTATGCATAGAGGATAAGCATTATTTATAAAACTGATAACAGGCACCGATATTTCAATATCCTAAATTCCATCAGCATTACAGGCTCCACATTTCAGAGTCCAGATTGAAGAAAAATGCATATGGAAAATGTTCAGTAAGATATTCAACTCTAAGGTCCCAATTCCCAACAATGTCCCTAAATTTAAAATTGGTCGCTACATCATTTTTCTTTGAAAATGGAATTGAGTTCAGGAATTAATTACCATTTACATCATCATCAAAATTGTACTGATATGGCTAACAAAAGTATTATGAGAATTTCTAGTCACACAAAAATTCTGTTACACCCAATGTTAATTAAAATTAAATGATAAAATAGAAATTGCCCTTGTACATATACGTAGTCTATGTTTAGGTGCGTCCTGTTGAAATACGTAAAATGAATTTACTATTTACTTATGATATGTAAACTCACATGCTACACACAAACTTAGTTTACGTACAAAGAATATGTAAACTTAGTTTACGTATACACCACAGGTAAACACCGTTTATGAGCGCTACGTGACTTTATATTCAATTGAAAATTTATTTCATTTTCAATATATTTTAGTCATTGAGAAATATTATGAACATTTTTGTTTAACACTCACTCTTTTATTGAATACTAATTTTAAAAAGGATTAATTTAATTTAATGAAATCTCTCGGATTTAAGATCACTCTTTTTAGGAAGAAAAAAAATTCATATGCATTTCTTTATGTGCTTTTTCTTGTTTGGTTCCCAACTAAACAACTCATAATTCCTCAAATCCATATATATATATATATATATTTTTTTTAAAGTTTGTTATAGCCACCATAAATGTATTTTTAGTTAAGAACCATATTTCACTACCAAAAAAAGTTAAGAACCATATTTACCATAAAAAAAAAGTTAAGAACCATATAAAAACACGTAAAAAAATGCACTGAGTTTTGTTTGTCTTCACTTTGATTCATAGTAATTTTTTTTTTTTTTTTAGAGCCCATAGTTATATTTGTATTCTATATCATTTTTACTTTTTTATTGAAAAGAATTAAAAAGGAAAATTACGTCAAAAAAAAAAAAAATTAAAAAGGAAAAAACACTTTGTGGGGTATAGGATTAGCTTGGGTACCAAGTATCACGAGGTTAAGGAAAAAAAAAGTCATAAAATCAAAACCCTGATAATCCATCGTGAACTTCCCCTACACATTAAGAACGATCTCTTTTCAGGTTTTCACTCCCGTTCTCCCAATTCAATCAAATATACATGATCCTTTTAATATACGGTTATGGTTCAGCATTTATCAAACATCTAATGTGTGAGATATTTTCATTATAGTCTTGTATTTATCGAAATTGCGACATCAAATGTGTGTTACTCAGTTTGGTTCTCCAATGTGTTTTTCATTATTCAATTTAGTCTATGAAATTACAAACAAATGAGCACGCTTGGAATGTATTTGCAATTTCGATACATTCAAAGACTATAAATGATCAATGTCACTCACATTCATGACCAAAATGGTTGTTTATCCAATGTTCAATTGAATTTGATGAATTTTACATAGAAATGTTTTCATTCACAGGTTAGAAAGTGAGAATGGAGGAAGAGAATAAAGAAATCAAATCATTTAAGGATCTTGGCTTAGATGAGTTATTGGTGGAGGCTTGTGAAAAAATGGGTTGGAAGAATCCCAAGGAGATTCAATTAAAAGCAATTCCCCAAGCACTACAAGGAAAAGATGTGATTGGATTTTCACAAACCGGTTCCGGTAAGACCGGAGCTTTTGCTCTTCCTATATTGCATGCCCTCTTAGATGAGCCACGACGCGGGTTCTTTGCTTGTGTAATCTCTCCCACAAGGTTTGATAGTTTGATACCTGACCATAGATTTAATATTCATATAATTCAATTTTATCTGATTAATCTGTAATGTCGAGACTGCTTTTAGGATTGCCGACCGACCCCACTTCCGAGAAGGTCATCCATCCAAATAATACTCTAAGTTAGACACACTTAGCAATGAAGTTCTTATTCTTATTCATTTAAGTAGCTCAACACATAAGAAACTTAAGTGTGCTTGACTTGGAGTAGTATTTGGACTGACGACCTTCTGGGAAGTTCCCAATTTTGGGTGCGAGTTGTGCGAGTGAGGGCAAAACACGTTGAAAATACTTGGTTTGTGGGGTCCGTCGGCGATCTTGAAATCAGTTTGGCGCGTTACAACTCTCACCGAATCATATTTTTTAACTAGTATATTTCTTATGTTCCTACCTATTTCCTAATATAGGGAGCTTGCGTATCAAATTGCTGAACAGTTTGAAGCTCTAGGTTCTGAATTTGGTGTAAAGTGTGCTGTGGTCAGCTTCTGATGCATTTTCTAACATAATTCGTTATGCATGAATTTTATATCCTCCTGTAGTCCTGTTCAATTCAGAGCTTATGTTTGTTTTGTTTTGTCCAATCATATGGTGAATCAAAACAATCTATTTTGATTGGTATTGTTTCCTTTTTCTATAGCTTGTTGGACAGATGGACATGGTACAACAATCTATCGAGATTGGAAAAAGACCTGATATTATTGTAAGTTTTACTGTTTCCGTACACTTGCTTTGATTTCATTAGTTTATTTGTATATCAAGAGCATTAAGGTTATAGGTGAGTGATATCAAAAACACAGTAGTGTTTGTGTTGATTGAAAATTTAACTCCTGTTTTACTGGATGAGTGCACTCTATTTTTGTTGTCTTTGATGTCTTAATTGTTTACCGGTTAGACATGAATGATACAAAATCTGATGTCTGTATTTTGTTTTTTCTATTTATGATGAATTCTTATTCCTGAAGGTTGGGACGCCTGGACGAGTCTTGGATCACCTAAAAAACACCAAAGGATTTTCTCTTGATAGATTAAAATACTTGGTATGATTTCTACGTTATTTTGATTCAACTCGAGTTTTATTTTTGACATCCAATGGTTGAGTACCAGTGAGTACATGTCTAGTGTAAACTAAATTTAATGTTCATGTATGTTGATATTATTAGATACAGTGATTTTTCCCTTGATGAATTTAGGTGAACCTTTTTGGTGGTTATAGGTACTATTGTTTTGCATGTCAAGCTAGAAAATTCTCATGACCCTGATTTTCCTTCATTAATAATTTTCTTGTGAAATGAAAGGGATGTTGCTTGATGGACTATACTTAAATTACATTCATGAAGGCATATTTAGATAAATTTAGATCTATTAGGAACATATTTTACATTTTCGCCTTTTATGGTAGGAAGGAGGGTAAGGGTGAAAATACACAAAAGAAAAATATATCTCACAATATGTCGACAAACCTTTAAAAAGATTTAACCGAGCGTTTGCTGGACCCATTGCCAGAGGACTGTAGGCCAACAAGCTAATACTGAAAAGAAAAATCGACCAGTTATCTAAGAATCAAGCTTGCAATGGAAACATAGGAAAGTTATTTTGCTTTAGAGAATCATATTTAAAATGTAGTGCATGATATTTGCATCTTATCAGATGCCGAAAAACTTTTGATTAAAGATCACACCGTTCCTTAACTCCAAACAGACTAAATACGAGCCATCCAAATCAGTACTAGCCTCTCCCGTATCGCTCGACCACCATTCATCAACCCACCAAATTGTCAAGCATGAATTAGGCCATCGTTACTGAAGACACTATCAAATATCAATGCTCAACCACCCCAATATTGATTGCCACACACTCCCAAAAAAGTTCACATTCAAAGAACAGATGCTGAAAAGTTTCCATTTTTCTGCACCATCACACACAAAGTTGACATCGCTTCTGTAAAAGACCATGATTGACAAGGTTATCCCTCCTGGGAAGTCTATTGTTTAGGAGTCTCCAAGCAAAATGAGTGGCTTTTAAAGGAACCTGAATAACTTACTATCCACCCGATTGAACCCCTTTTGGACTACCTATAATTTTGGTATCTAAACGTCTCCAACAGAAATATGTTTTTTCTGTTTGATTGGCTACAACATAGTGGATAGGGACATACTATGACAATTTATAGCTCTGTAGAATCTGGATATGTTGTGTCTCTTATTTTGACTAGGTTTGGTCTACTAGGTTAATAAGACAATCAGAAAAATACAAGTACTTTTTAATAGTACTTTTCATTATTTGCAAACATATCATATAGATGTATGGTGTTTTATGTTTCACATATAGTTGCAGCATGATCCTGTTTGCAAATTTACAAAATGAAATATTTAAGTGATATAGTTTGTTTTTTACCATATCTAGTCCTCGTTTCGATATATCAAATGTTTAGTTTGGACTTGTTTGATTGTTTTGTATTTTGAGCAGGTCTTAGATGAGGCAGACAGGCTGTTGAGTGAGGACTTTGAGAAATCACTTACTGAGTTTTTAGGATTAATTCCTCATGAGCGGAGAACATTTCTTTTCTCGGCCACGACGACAGAGACAGAGGAGGTAAATATGTAGGTTTATTGATTATGAGTCACTTAATATATTATTTATTGTTAACTCGTTTTTCCCTTAGCATTAGTCAGGTATGATATCTTAATATCCAAATGAAACCTTTTTCTTTAAATATTGTGAGATATTGAACCCTTTAAATATGGACCCTTTCGGAAAGCGTTTTAGTATCGAACATTATTGAAGTTAACACCTTTTGTATAGTAGTTTATGTGTACGTAGCTGCGTAGTTAGTTATAAATATTATTCTTATAGTTGTTGAATCATCATATTCTATTATAACTGAATCTGATAAAGCCTCTGAAGCTCTCATTATATGAATATTCATGTACTACATGGACTAAACCAATCAAGCTTTCTCTTTCATATCCACCAAACACTAACGGCATAATTATCATTCTTCTCTCTAATTAGATATTTGCTTTTCATCATCTTTGATTGCTTCAAATTAGTCAATCATAATGTTTTAGGTCAATTCTCATATATCTGCTTATGATAAATCATTTTTTCTCTGTTACGGATTCTATGTTGTCAAAAGTAGCCGCGCCGGCCGCTATAGCGGAAAAATCAGGACCTCTGCATCAAGCCGCGTCGGCATGTGTCAAAAGTAGAAAGCGGTCAAAGCGAACCTATCAATAGTAAAACAATAACTTGTACTAGTTGTATATGATTGGTATTAGCGAGTTTCGATTTTGCTATCCCTTTTATTTCATGTTATGAATACTTCATGAAATTTTGAGTGATGTTTAAGGTATTTTAGTATTTCTTTTTGATTAGTATGGTATTTAGTATTAAATTTATTACTGGCCGCACCACCGAAATGGCGGCCGCTATGCACCCCGCTCCCGTGCCGCGCTAATTTTTGGGTCTGCCGCGCCGTATTGGCAACAGAGTGACTTATGGTGCATATGATATAGAACTTATGTACTACTTATATACTACAAATCATGTTTGTCAAAATAATGTTGAGTTTAAGGAAACTCATTTTGCCTACGTGAATTCGATTTGTAAACTCGACTCGATGGCTCATAATACCATTAATACAATTGTTATTCAAAATTTCAACCCAATTATACAAAGCAAAATAGCAAATCACTATAATAACGTGTCATACTCATAGAGTTGTAAGTTATCGCACCAAATCATTAAAACATATGGTCCTAAAGTCAGAATTTTTGTGCTCTGTTTCAACGTTTCTTGTTTGGTCGCTTTTGTTCATGAGGTGTAGAAGAAGCATCGCGAGTTTAGAAAGTTAATTGTGATTCCATCCAAGTCAAATCGGTTCAAGGTCCTAGTTTACATGTCATTTTACTTGAATTTAAAACCGATAAATGTGGAATCGTACACGTGGAATAGTTAAAATGTGATTGTAACAACCTTGCTACCAATGCTTGATTGTGTAATTTATTCATTTTTAACTTTGCAGTTGTAATAATAGAGAGATTTTCTATTTCAGGTCAAGAGGCTTGGAAAGGTTCATTTAAGGAACCCTGTGAAGGTACAGCATACTATTTACAAATATCTTATTCAGAAGAAAAATTACACTTTATCCCCTGAAAGATTAATATTTGTTACACTTTAGTTAGTTTTAATGCTTTCTTAGGGACAATTTTTAGCAAAGATAAATCGCAGTTAGTTTTGAACCTCAATTTGGGGATGTAGAAAATGAAATGATGGTTTTGGGTGAAATTTTAAAGCTGGTATTTAAAACTCATTTCATCTTTTAAAGTCTTGAAATTAATAATAGGGTTTTCAAAGTGCGCTCGTGATGACATTGAAAATTGTAAAGAGAGGAAAAATTCCCTTAGGTGGTTTGATCACCAACACCATCATTAATTGTTTTACAAACCTTAAAATGGATTGTAGCGTAACATATTATTTTACCTGGAGGAAAATGTAGTTATTTAAATTTGGGCGGTGTAATTTTAAGCATCTTTCAGCAACAGAAGTTGTTTTTTACCAGGATGTACAAACATGTTATTCACAATTTTTCTATTCTATTTAGTAGATTCAAGTTTCAACCGAAAATTCTACTGTGGACACACTGAAGCAGGAGCTTCTCTTTGTGCCAAAAGATCATCAGGTTTTTCTTCTTCCTTGTCAAAAAATTTGTGTATCTCAAATATTTGGGCTATGTTGAGTTTCTTACTACTGGATTCTTAAACCAATATGTCAAGGGGTAAATTCTTTGAAATGTCAAGCCACTTTTATTCGTGTTTTTCAAACATATGTATCAGAACCCCGCTTCAAATGAAGTCTTCTATTATTATTGTTTTCCCTAAAGTGAGTTATACTTGATAAATGTGTCTTGACAAAGTTGTCAAAGATGTGATACTAAAAAAGGTTTCACGAATGAATGGCCACTATGGTGGCATTTGGTACAGATGTTAGAAGAAGTCAAATTATGATGAGTTTTGTTTATTTTTGGTTTATATTAGAAGTCGAAAAACAGAGGACTTAAAAAGTGGTAAATTTTGGTTTAGGACATCTAGTTCAATTTTGTTTGCATGCCAAATGCCACCTATGCAGAAATCTCATATGAGAGAGCACTCGTTTGTATTGAACACTTCTTATAAATTGGCTATTTGGAGTGAAAGTAAGCAAATAACAAAATTTCTTTAATCTTAACATACTTGTGTTGATCATGCTCATTCATAGGATTGCTACCTTGTGTACATTCTCACTGAAATGGCCGGAAGTACATCAATGGTATTCACTGAAAGAACTGAGTCAACACGGCTTCTAGCTTTGATGCTTAGGAATCTTGGTTTGAAAGCCATCCCAATTAACGGTCGTATGAGTCAGGTAATTGTACTACAAGTATACTATAGTCTATACACAAATTGTAATTTGTTCTAAACTGCAAACAAATATGCTAGTTTTACTATAATATCTTTTCGACAGCCAAAGAGACTTGGAGCCTTGAAGAAATTCAAGTCTGGGGAATGCAATATTCTCCTTTGTACTGACGTAGCTAGTAGGGGACTCGATATACCGGCAGTAGATATGGTGATTAACTATGACATTCCCCAAAACCCCAAAGTAAGATGTGCTATGTTACGCTTTCATACTTTTGTTGACATGTATTGCACTAATACTCTTTCCGTTTCTTTTTAATTGTCGCTTTTGTATAAAAATTGTGTTTCCATTGATTTTTCGTTTCCAAAGTTCAATAAAACATTAACTATTGTTTTGTTTGTAATTTCATGGCTGTATTTATAAACAATATTACAAATTTACAATACATCTATACTAACGCAAATGCAAAAATCATGGAAAGAGATAAATTTTTACATTGACTGGATTCACAACCTTTTGAACTACAGAATTATATACATCGTGTGGGAAGGACCGCTCGTGCAGGGCGCTCTGGTGTTGCCATTTCCCTTGTGAACCAATATACAATCGAGTGGTACAACCACATAGAGGATCTTATAGGTGAGGAGTATATACTCTACCTTTGCTTTGACATTTTAAGGAACAAGTACTAAAAAATCTAATACAAGTATTATTTTTTTCAGACAAGAAACTACCTGTGTATCCTGCAGATGAAAATGAAGTTTTGCTTTTGAAAGAGCGTGTTAATGATGCGAAAAGATTGGCAGAAAAGGTAAATTTGTGTGAAGTTGAAACTGTGGTATCCTTTTATTTGCATGCCCTTGCTGAGTTTTCTTCATTGGTAAAATTAATGTTTCCAATGGCTAGATATAAAGGATCAAAGGAATGTATGAAAATATGCATGAACTGTGATTATTATTGAATATTTTTATTTGATTTATTTAATTTAATTACTTTTCTACATACTTAACTGTTTGTATTTTTTATTTGTGTAGAAAATAAAGGAATCTGGTGGGGTGAAGAAACGGAAAGGAGGAAGAGATTATGGTGAGGAAGAGGAGGAGATTGACAAGTACTTGGGTCTCATAAGTAAAAGATCATCCAAGAAGTTTAGAAGATGATATTGCATATTCTTTTCTTTTCTAAACTAAGACTTTTTTTACTCATAAATTTTCTCCGAGTAATTTTTTTTTGTTTTTGTCAAGTAGCCTAGTGGTTAGAGCTCACACAATTTAATTGTGGAGAAGTGGGGTGTCCGGGATTCAAACCCTGCCCCTACATATAATATGCAATATCCCTACCAACTGAGCTAAGTTCACGGGGATTCTTCTATTAAGTTTTTAATATCCTAGAAAGATTATTGTGAACTTTCATATATATATTTTTTTTGACAAAGTGAACATTTATATTTATTCCAAGACATATGTTTGTCTAATATTATTTCATCTTGATATGAAAATAAACTAAATTAGGCTTTGGTCTATTTTTTATTGCCTATTTTTAAGCAATACTATTGTTCCATTTGTATAGGACCTCCATTCAGTTTTAATCATATTGATACTTTTTTTACTTATTTTGTCATGTACTTTTTAATAAGTTTTCACAATTTCCTTGTTCCATTTGTATAGGACATCCATTCAATTTTTAATCATATTGATCATTATATTATTTATTTTGTCATGTATTTTTAATGAGTTAATTGGATCTCTAATGTGCGTTATCAGTTACTTAATTTCCTAGTACATTTTTTTACTCAATTTAATTACACACGCCTCCAGTCATTTACTAAATGATGTATATGATCTTTAATATAGACCACATACATCGTCTATTAAATGAATATAAAATATAAATTTAATGACCGGAGGTGTAAAATATTATTGTTTTTGGATACTCGTTACATATTCAGAGACCAAAATGACTATTTTTCCCTTTTCTTTTGTTAAGTTTCTTCTTTGCTTCTTATTTCAAATTAATGTATAATGTACTTTAATTGGATGCTACTTGGACTTTTACATATTTCTTTATGTTAGATATATCATAGAAAGTAAGTGAGAACTTTAAGAGAATGATAACATCTAGTCTTTTTCATTTCATACTTAAGAAAGTTTTATTTTTTTGTATGTTTTTTTTTCTAACGAGTTTTGGTCTATGTTTTTAATTTAATCTATCTTGATAAAAACATTATTGTACGAAGATGAAATTATAATGTTTGAAGAAATTTAAAATATTGTTGAATATAAGTTGCTTTTAACTTATTAACTAGACTATATTATTAGAAACAAAAAATTGTATCGTGTTGAAAAAAAACGCAACAACTTAACTAACTCAAACTGCATTGGTATGTTTTTTATTTTAAATAAACCTTTTAATTAACTTAATTATAACTTTGAAATCATACTCCCTCCGATCCTTATTATAAGAAATAATTGTCTTTTTAGATTCATTGTGTAAATGATGATGTATCTAGTCTATATTTATAATGAGATACATTAATTATTCAATGAATCTAAAAATTCAATTATTTCTTATAATAAGGATAGGAGGAAGTAAAATTGTATTATTTCCCAAAAAACAGCAATTTGTTTGATTCTTATTTATTTTAAAAGTCAATCCAACCAAATCAAATCCCATATTTATTACTCCACCCGGTCTTTCGTCTTTCTTACAAGAAACAATTGACTTTTTAAATTCATTAATTAATTGATGTATTTTATTATAAATATAGAATAGATATACTACCAAAAAAAAAAATAGATACATCATTTATTTTTAATAAAATACATTATTTATACAATGAACCTAAAAAATCAATTAATTTTTATAATAAGGACCATAAATCATTTTTAACCTCGAAACCAACCGATTTTCACCACAAACACCCTTCCTCGCGACAATCTCCATAATCTAACTCAATTCACTTAAACTTTTCTTTTTCAAACAAAAGAAAATGACGTGTTACATGATGTAGGAAAAATTAGACATAGAATTATTATAAATTAATAATCAAAGAGAAATAATAGTACAAATAATTTAACTCATAATAAAATAAAATATAGAATATAGAAACTTATTGATTATTGACTGAGGCGTGTGTAAAGCATTCAAGGGAACTTACTATTTATTTTATATTTGTTATTAGAGATGACTAGGTATATAACCCGTGTGTTGCACGGGTTTTATTAGGATAGATATATCTATAATTTTTGTACAAATGGCAAAAATATATTTTTATCAAGTTTAATCACTTTTTTTTCCGATTTTCAAAATTACGTCAATTTGTTTTTTGCTCTCAAATTTATTAAAAATTATGTTAACTTATCTTGTATTTTGGCGAACACCAAATCTAATCGACCCATTTAAGGTAAAAACAATTGACCCAAATTTCTGGTCAACATAATTGCCGTAGCTCGTTTTACAACTTTAGGTTAATGTCTATACATATAAATAAAGCTGAAAACAGCAAAAAAACTCTCTTCTTCTTCATTCAATTATTCAATTTTGTGCAAACTTAATGTGATGGAAACCTAAACCCTAAATTGATCCATTGGTGTAAGGGTGTTTCGTTTATGAATTCTTAGGTTTGAAACTAATGTTAATTTCGTTAACATGTCAATTGTTTTCTGTATCAATTTCATGTCTCTTTAATTCGATTTGATGCTTGCTTAATTTCGATCCCGTTGATTCAAATTCAATTTTGTTTATGCTTACTCAATTTGTTTCAGTTTTGCACCATTGAGATTATTCAAGTTGCTTTATCGCTTGTTTAAATCAGTTTGAATAGAAATTGATATAAGTTATGGCGCTAAGCAATAAGATTGATTGAATATTGTTATGATATTAACTGTGTTCACTGTCAAGGTTAATTGAACATGTTCTGATTATTAATGGAATGGAATTGGTATAAAACTAATTATCGCTTGATTAGTTAGTTTTATAGTCAATCAGGCCTTAGAAATGTGAATGAATGTTTATCAAGAACCCATGATAGAAAGAATAAACGTAGTATGCCTAAAACTAATGGATTTATTGCTTTTTATTAATTTGCAAATTGTTCTGTGAGGCAAACAAAAACACCTCAATAATTTATATTTTTGAATTCGTAGTTGTTATTCTTGTTATTGATAATTGTTAAATCAGAAATCTTCGAGAGACGACCAAGATTAACTGTCTTGTACTACTTGTTTTAAAATACCTATTTTTGACCGCGCACGACAGCGATCAAAACTTAAAGAAGTTAGCACACCCTACATTAATCATCTCTCCCGTTTGTGAAATCCCCTCTATATCTTATTAGACCGCCTTAGATTTGTGTGTTAATCCTCTTATAATCTAAAGTTCGATCGTAAGGTAAGCATAACTTCGGATTTGTTGTTCTTAAACAATATTTTTTTCAAAACTATTTACATATTGCTTCTGATCTTCTTTTTAATGGATACTGCTTCATATTTTATTATATAATTCATTTAGTGCTTTTGTCTAAGCAAACTATCTTTTTAAGATCTATATATGAAAACTACTACCACATGTAAGACAATATCCTTCACCCTTCTTTATATCATATTTTCGATCTTTCCACTCTCTGTCTTATCAAAGACCTATAGAATTCATAGTTGAATGAATAGAAGTATAAAGAGTTAGAATAAAAAGAGTTAATGATTGATTATATCTTCAGTTGTGTTTGAACCATATACTTTCGAAGTTATAGAGTTGTGGACTTTAACTCATATCCACACAACACTATAATCAATTTGTTTATTATTTTGCATTTTTTTATGTAAGTTTTTGAAACGTAACCTCAATTACATCTTTACGTTTACTTGATTATTAAAAATTATTTGAGATTTTTAATGAGAAGTTTATTAGGAAGTTATTTTATTATTATGAAGTAAACATAGAGATTTATAATTTACAATAAAAATACGAAGTTTTATAGAGTTGACATATAAGTAATAGAGTTTTATCTCTAAAAAAGAAAAGCAATAGAGTTTTATAAAGATGACACATAAGCAAGAAGGGGTTTAGCTACAAATTAGAGAAATTCATACATGAATGAACTCAAGTATAACATGTAAGTGAAATGTCTATCCTTAACCAATTAGAGAATTTGGAAGGTTAATTAGTACTTAATATTGGATTTTATTTGTGATTAGAAATTGAACTGTTTATTTAGCAATCACAATCCATTTTTATTTTTCAGAACCAATTAATGATTCTATAACAAAAACATATCGTTAAATTGTTTAAGGGGTCGAAGTCATTTACAACTTGATCTAATTCATTGTTGATGTAGGATTCCCTTTTTATAACACTTTCTTTGGGTACAGTATACACTAACAAACATTACGTATAATGAGTATCCCATGAACATTACGTATAAAGAGTATCCCATGAGATGTCGTGCCCATGATAAAGTTAAACATCAGTTTTAGTTTCTTTTGATGAAAGTTTTAGTGTTTAGCCATAGATCAATAGATACAAATTATAGCATATCATCAATAACAAAGAAAGAACAAGAAATTGTGTACCTTTGAATTAGGTTGATGAAGGACAACTGTAAAGAACGCCGACAACTATGAGAGGGGTAACTACCCTCATTCCGTCTAGCTCTAGGTTTTCTCACCAATCTTCAGAATAATTAACCGTCTAATGGGATGACGTTTAAATAGCTAAACGGCTGAGGGCAGGGACCTCTCATTGGGCTTATCTAAATGGTCCAACCCATCACGGTCCATTTAGTAACAAAAGCCCAATCACTCAAATTCATCATATAATTAGTGCTTAACACAATAGACCATAATTTATATTATGACATCAACTTATAATAATTGATTATTGTCAATCCATAATTTATTAATTAAATAATTAATCCAACAATCTCCCACTTGGATGACAATACTCAATTACTGAAAAAATAAAAAAAAATTCACTTGTCATAAAGAATTTAAAAATTTAAAATTACATGTATGGTCAAAGCACTAATCATTCAAAAGAGAAGTAAGCTTTAATGCTGCAGAAATTGAATCCGATAGGGAAAACAAATCATACAGATCAAAGACTCACTTTTCTAACAAATGATGAATCTATAATGACACGTTTGAATTAAAAAGAATATGTCACTAAAGAATAGCCCAAGCATTTTAAAAATGCTATAACAAACTCCCACTAACCCAAAATAACATAAACTTAATCAAATCATTATGAGTTACAATACTCATATATAAGTATGTGGTTAGTGGTTCTGCCAATGAGTTTTCAATTCATAAAAGTCATATATCCACATAGGTATAAGAGTAGTAATTACTTATAGGGATAGCCTATAAAGAGATAGTAATTACATTTAGTCAAAGTCGATAAATGTTCTATGACATTCAATTAATCCAAGTTTTATAAAAAATGTGACTATGAAAATCCATAAAAGCAAAATAGGAAATTCAATAATTCCCAAATTGGATTAACATAGACACGTAGTTTAAAGAAAAATATGTGGATTAATGTGGCCACTAGAATGTCAATAACAAAAGAACATTTATGATTATCTCAAATTATAAGTACCACAAGAACACAATATCATACTCGATAGGAGTATTGATATTATACATTGTACTTACTATTTATGACCTCAAAAATGTGGAATGTTGGTAAAACAGAAACACAATGTATATTTGCATGCCAAGAAGTTATTGTGCATATTCCAACAAAATTGACTTAAGCATCCAATTACGATGCTCATTGAGATCGATAGAATTTTAACATATATCTCAATATAATAGAATGAGACCAAAGTTTAAAGTCTCTTAAGCTATGCCATATTTTATAGTGTGCAAGAGTATATGGCGATAACGACAATAATATTGTGTACACATACAATAATATTGTGTATACATTTCTCTTTATCTCACATATATATATATATATATAAACAAGAGTGAGATTTCTC
This sequence comes from Medicago sativa, assembly GCF_051527215.1. Taxonomy (NCBI): domain Eukaryota; kingdom Viridiplantae; phylum Streptophyta; class Magnoliopsida; order Fabales; family Fabaceae; genus Medicago; species Medicago sativa. The sequence goes on along the minus strand of NC_140756.1, from coordinate 25,525,943 downwards.
ATTTGAGCTCATAATATATAATATTGTGTACACACTCCCACTGATCCCACATATATATAAACAAGAGTAAGTGATCACTGATACAAAATATTATAATAATGTAATATTCAACAGTGGGATACTCAATTACTAGTGCAAGATCATCAACATAAGTGGTTATATAATTTTAGCCAATAGAGTTTCATGAACTCAACCACATATTTTGCACATGAGCATAGCAGAATTATTAACACAAGTGGTAACTCAAAGATAATATGAAACCCCATAAATACATATTTTATCAATGACAGATATTATCAAGAATTGAGTTTCGTAGTTAACCACATATTCTGCATTTACAATTAAGGAGAACGTAAATTTTCATTTAAGAATTTTATAACACAAGATCTCCTTTTCACAATTAAAATTCCACAGAATTTTATAAACGTAGTAACCGTTATATGACAGAGTATGATGATTATATAAAAAATTTATCATCATATGAGTGAGATGAGTCTCTAAAAATAGGATATAAGACTCTGTTCACAATTTTAATAACTCACTCAAAACTCAAACGCTACAATTATACTTACACAAATTTGAGAAACAATTAGGTTACAAGCAGCGGAAATACACAAGACTTATATTTTATTATTATTGAGGATATAAGAGAAAATAGTCATAAGCTTCCAAAAGTATTAAAGAATAGCAATAACATAATTAATATCCTCAATATAAGTCTCTATTTCATATCTAAAATATGAAAACAAATAAATATATTTGTTTATGAGATATAGTTAGTTGACATGTAGAATTTTTCTCACTTGTTGAAGAATGATAGTTAAACTATCTTACCCACAAAAGGATGATTATGTTAAGTAATGTCATACCGATAGGGTATGTCCATCACGTTACACAATACATAGCAATGATTCTCCCACTTGATAGAGAATAGACAATGATAGTTGAATTAAAAAGGTTTGAAAGATATTTTATTTAAAATATTCAACTATTTCTCTATCACAAAATGATATGTTAAGTAACGTCACACCGATAGGGTATGTCCGTCACTCACATAACAAAGGGATAGTAGCAATCCAAAATATTTATATATATAAAAAATCACATTTAGGTAGAAATTTAATTCAAAATGTAATAATATTGGATTGCAAAGTTTATACAATTTTCTACATGTCTTTTAACAAAGTAACTTACTTATATTAATCTCATTCAAGGATCTTAACGATAATAAGTAAGAACTATATCATCACAATGTACCATTCTTATGTCTTACAAAATTTAAACATTGATAGAGTATTCTAATTATAATTGACATAAGTATAAACATTTTAGGTACATTGAATAATAACAATTATATTAATAACAACACACCGATAGGGTATGACTGTTACCAATATAATGCTAATCTATTTAACAAAATTTGCATAATTGTACCCACGATAGGTGAGATTACAATTATACAAATAAATAATGTTTATGCTTGAGAGAATATGATACAATAATATCATGCATAAACAATTATACTTAAATTTACTCAACTTCGGTCATATTCAAATGATAGAAAAATGTGCTTAACAATATTTTAAATTAGCACATCATAAATATGACTTTAGAATTTCTTTTATATGAAGTAGTATAATAACAAAAGTTGTTATTTGGAATAGAAGTGTGTCAAATAGTTTTCTAATTTATCCAGAAAAGAACTCTTAGAATAAAATTTTTCAATACTCCCACTATAAATTAGAAAAAAAAACACAAATACAAAATGGAGCATTATAGTAAGAAAATAGTATATAACAACAGAGTTCTGTTTAGAATATTCTGAAAAAGAATTTCACTTCTATATAGGATATCATAATTGCACAACAAAAGAGAAGAAGAACTAAATTTCTTCATATGTGCAATAATAAGCAATAAGTCACAAGAGGATAAAATAATTAAATAACAACTTACCTCGCAGAGTGTGACATTCATCCTTATACTTGGAGCCACTGAATTTTGATGACTTAACGAGAATATCCTATAATATAGTCATCTCAAAAATATTCATCAATAGAGAATAAGCAATTATAAATAAGCATATGTGAGACTCTAATTATAAACCAATATGATTTATATAAGAATTCAGATGTAAGGATGATACATATTTCAAAAATTGCCTCCATTCTTCATAAGTTGTTTTGATAATAGTTAACAGATAAACAACAAAGAGGCTTACAAATTTTAATTCATCATTATAATTTTAGCATAAAAAATGCAATAATGCATTATTTACTATATACAAAAATACATAGTTTAACATAATTGTGATCCAAATACTTAATTGCGACAAGACACACTAATAGTATTTATCACAAAATTTAGAGTAATAAATTACGGGTCTAGATTAGAGAGTATAGCAGAAAGCATAATGTATATTAAAGAGAAAAATGCCAATTTTAGATTCAATTAATATAAATGACATATATATACAACTCACTATACTCATTTTGAAAACAAAATATTATGAGGACCCTTCAAAACAATTTGTGACAAGAATCAAAGACAAGTGTCTTAGTTTAAATATGTTGCCAAAAGAATGATCAATTAGTGAACTTTGGATCTTTATGCTAAGACAATATGAATTCAAGAATATCTTACATTAGAATATTTATAATGCCAAGAATATTTAAAATCGAAAAATATAAATTAATTATACTTGGCATTAAAATTAACAAAATTGAGCCTTCTATAAATTCACAATAGTAAATATAAGAGAGAATTTTCAAAACAGTTTAGGCTCAAATATTGAGAATACATGATTTGAAATAAATTATTCTCAATTTAATTGATATATGATCTTTTCAAGATTTGACAAAATTTTGAAATCCACGCATCAAAATACAATATCAACAATTCTCAAAATATATTAGTTTATACAAGATATTTGAGACAAGAATATAAGACTGAGTCTAAAGATTCTTCACAATACTAACACTTTAAAAGAATAATTTACATAAGTGTTATATTTTAGACTCAAATCTAAAGAATGCATGATTTAAAAAAGAACATATTATTCTCATATTAGTACACATCAAATATTTAGAGATCTCATAAACTAATTTAGATCCCAATTTTTATGGGTACAAAATAAATCAAATCTTCTTAAGAATATTTTGGGTGCAAGAAAAGAATATATTTTTATCCCAAAATAATATAATATTTACTAATTAATTGGGGATGTAAAATTTGTCAATGACACATTAATCTCAAATAAGAGAGTGGGATTATTTCTCAAGTGTCATATAAGGGTAAGGAATGTCCATAAAATTTTCACAATAAATGTGAGAATAAATTATCTTAAAATATAGTTTAATTTTCCCCATATAAAATAATAACATAACATATCTCCGAGTGTCAAAACAAATTCCAAAAATTTTGCCAAAATATTCAGAATATTATTATTTGGCAAAAGAAAATAAAAAAAAATTGGAATTTTAAATATTGAACACGCGCCCCCACGCGCTACAGCTGCGAGTGTTTTTATTTTATTTTATTAATTTAGCGCGTGGAATTCACGCGCGTTGCATCTTCTTTGCCCGGATAGGTTAAGCAGGTCGATATTGACCCGTGGGTGCAACCCAGCTGTTTCTGGCGATTTTCGCATTGAAAAGCGGCAATTTCGGTACGGATCTCATCGATTTTGAGAGAAGAAAAGAACCCATATATTAATTGAGGATTATCGACTCAATTGACATATCTAAGAAATTAGGGTTCATCCCAAAATTTGAAACTAGACTGATTTCAATTTCAATTTGATACAGGTTCGGTTCGGAATTGATCCATTAAGGGAGATCAAAGATCGAAAATGGGTTGTTAACCGAACCCGAAAGAACGGAAATATTAAGGGTTTTTTCATCGCAACAATTAAAGAAAAATAAAATAAAAATGGGTATGAGATCACGATGCAATATCTAAGTGTAAACCCAAAACAATTTCAAGAATGGCAAACGTGATAACCCAAATACGTGTTAGGGAAAAGCAGTTTCCAGAATTCATGATTAACAATATTTGGATTAAATATAATAAAACAATGAAACCCAATACATCAATTCTGATGTCATACGAATGAAAGAAAAATATCATATTTAGGGTTCATGCCATTCAAACAAATAATAGCCATAAATTGCATCTATTCTGGCTCTGATACCAATTGATGAAAGTTTTAGTGTTTAGCCATAGATCAATAGATACAAATTATAGCATATCATCAATAACAAAGAAAGAACAAGAAATTGTGTACCTTTGAATTAGGTTGATGAAGGACAACTGTAAAGAACGCCGACAACTATGAGAGGGGTAACTACCCTCATTCCATCTAGCTCTAGGTTTTCTCACCAATCTTCAGAATAATTAACCGTCTAATGGGATGACGTTTAAATAGCTAAACGGCTGAGGGCAGGGACCTCTCATTGGGCTTATCTAAATGGTCCAACCCATCACGGTCCATTTAGTAACAAAAGCCCAATCACTCAAATTCATCATATAATTAGTGCTTAACACAATAGACCATAATTTATATTATGACATCAACTTATAATAATTGATTATTGTCAATCCATAATTTATTAATTAAATAATTAATCCAACATCTTTAACAATAAAAAATTCAAGTTAAACATAAGTTTCATAAAATTATCACAGATAAAATTAATATAGTAAAATGTGGTACTATATAAAATCAAAAATCTGCATATAAGATAGGATGATTGTGCGGTGATCAAGGGTTGGTAATCTCATGACTAAGAGATTTTCACAGTCCCAAATCCAATTTTGCCGATTCAAGAATGAGATCCAAAGCTCAAAAGTTATTATTATTGAAATTATCCATGAGGTATTAAATAAATGGGAGATGAAAAAAGAAATTATGTGGCCGTCTTACATTGTTGTTTGAGATGCATGCATGATGAAGTTGCTAGCTTTTCCTTATTCTAGTCTTTGCATGAGAAATCTCCAAGAAGAATTCAATATTCTTAGTCTATGTATGGGCAGCAAAAGAAAAATATTAAAAGAACAACTTTTAAAATTTATCTTTTTAATCGTATGGTTATATTGTAGAGTAAACTCAAACAATATAATGATAATTGCCAAACACACCAAGCAAAACCCAGAATTAAGAACCACCAAAATACTCTTGGAGAAGGTACAATATATATTATGAAGTCCATAAGCAATGATTTATGTCATAGGAAATATAAAAACTTTTTGATTGCATGAATTATTACGTGCGTTACAATTCAACAGTAAATAGAAGAAAAACAATTGATTGCATGAATTATGTTATGTGCGTTAGAATTCATAGAGTCTAGGTAATGAAACCAGCCACTGCAATTAAAAGAGTTATAAAAGAGTGATTTACATTCAATCAGTAGAAATATAGTGATTTAAAAGTTAGGATTAAAAAAAAATGAGGCAATAGTTTGAGGGAACGACACATAAGCAAAGTAGGAGAATGCATGAAAATAAAGTTAACTTAAAAAGGGAGCATTAGTGAGTTGACACATAAGCAAAGTGTAGTTTAGAATACATGTGTGTGTCTATATATATAGGATAACTTGCTAGAAGACACCTTCATAAAAATTAGTTGGTGTCTTTTAACAAATGTCAATAGGATAACTTGCTAAAAGACACCTTCATAAAAGGTGTCTTCTAGCAAAACCCATATATAGGGTTTTGCTAGAAGACACCCTTTAGAGGTGTCTTTTAGCAAGCCACACCTCAAGGTGTGATATCCACTTTTTAGTTATAACTTTGCTAAAAGACACTTTCATAAAAATTAGTTGGTGTCTTTTAACAAATGTCAATAGGATAACTTGCTAAAAGACACTTTCATAAAATGTGTCTTCTAGCAAAACCCATATATAGGGTTTTGCTAGAAGACACCCTTTAGAGGTGTCTTTTAGCAAGCCACACCTCAAGGTGTGATATCCACTTTTTAGTTATAACTTTTCTAAAAGACACCTTCATATATACAGAGGGCATATCAAGTGAGAGGAGTAACTAAAATGAGAGATGAGAGGAATTAATTTGGACTGTTGGATCTAAATCAATGGCTAAGATTAAAATGCTCTTCAAAAAGGATCAAATACTGCAACCTATACCCTTCTTCTCCACTTCATCGTTCTCTCTCTTTGGGTAATCTCTCCTGGGTTTTATTCGGTGTCTCTTCTTATTTTCACAGTTTCAATTTCACCATTTGGTAAAAAACAAAAAAACAAAACTTCACAATCAACTAGCATGAAAGATGCAAAGGAGACGAGAGGTGAATGACAAAATAGGATGCGCTTACCAAAATTAAGTAGTACCATAAAGATTAATCTAAGGGTCAAGATTTAACCCTCTCATCTCTCACAATAAAAGTGCTCTCACTTGATATGCCCTATATATATATATATATATATATATATATATATATATATATATATATATATATATGTTTTGCTAAAAGACACGTTATATATAGATAGTGAAAATAAGAGAAGGAAGAAGCTTTGAGTTTATGTATTCTATTTTTTTTTTGAGAGAAGTTTATGTATTCTATGTTCATTCACCAACCCACGTACTCCAAATTATATAGGTCAGTAAAAGAAACTGGGTGTGGTTATGGTGCATAAGCCATAACTTATGCACCATGCATAAGTCCAGCCCATTAAGACCTAGCCCAACAAAATTGTTTTCTACACCCCAGAAAAAAAACAAAATTGCTTTCATCTGAGAATATCCTGAAACGAAATATGAGATTATGCAGAAAAAACAAAATTGCTTTCATCTGAGCTTATCCTGAAACGAGATTGGCTTCTTCTGAGTTAACAGATCATCGGAATCAGGTACGGTGGTTTTGTAACGGAAGCTTTGGATTTTATTCACGATATCATCAGCGGATTCGCTTTGTTGCGGTGGAGAGAGAGGAGAAGGTGTTGAGTTTGAGGTTGGTTGTTGTTTGAATGAGCTTCTGACTTGTCGTAAGGATTCAGAGAAGGAGGGTTTTTTGTCACCGTCGCCGCCATCATTGTCGTCGGAGTTGGAGGTGGAGAAGAGGTGGTGGAGTGGCGGAGAGTAGGGTGTGGGTTTTGTGGATTTGAGACGGAGAAGAAGCGCCATTGTTGGGGGTGGAGAAAGAGAAAGAGGGGTTTTTGTGAGATTTGGGATTTTATATTTGGTTCATTTTAGATGCTGTGTAAGTTTGAAGAAAAGAGTGAATGAATTTCTTTATTTGGTTTAGAATCTAAGTTGTAAAATGTGTTATTTTGCTCTGAATTTGAAATGGTTTACATGTAATCCATCAGATGATAAGACTTGATATGAATCAGTTTAATTGCGAAACCAAACTAATTGGCTAATGGTTTTGATAGACTTGTATGTGAAATAGACTTAATCTTAGTTGTCTCAGGAAATGGTTTCATAAGGTTGATTTGTTTCTTATTATAGTATGTTTTGTTTAAAAATCATATAGAAAACCATTTTACTCTGAAAACCAATATGCTGTGTAAATGGTTTTAGCAAGTTTTACTCTGAAACCATTTTGCTGTGGAAATGGTTTCAGAGCGTTGATTTGCTTTGGAACTGTTTTTAACAATTTCTTTGTTTGGTTTAGAATCTAAGACTTGATATGAATCAGTTTAATTGCGAAACCAAACTAATTGTCTAATGGTTTTAGTTATCACCAGTGGCTCGATTCTAGGAAACCATAAGTATGGTTTAATGGTTTTGATAGTCATGTATGTGAAACCAAAATAAGTGTGTAATGGTTTTTAATGAAATTATTATTGTTAGATGATTTTGAATAATGATTAAGATGTTATACACTGAAATTATTATTGAAACCATAATTATGGTTTAATGGTTTTGATAGTCTTCTATGAGAAACCAAAATAATTGTCTAATGGTTTTGCTATGGGTATGGTTTCTGTGAGTTGTACTCCAAAACCATTTTGCTGTGTGGAAATGGTTTCTGCGAGTTGTACTCCAAAACCATTTTGCTGTGTGGAAATGGTTTCTGCGAGTTGTACTCCAAAACCATTTTGCTGTAGAAATGGTTTCTGTGAGTTGTACTCCAAAACCATTAGATGTACTTAATGGTTTTGAATTTTCTTTTTCATCAATTCACAGCAATTGAATAATTCAAGAAATGAATTGAAGCTGTATGAATCTCTCGCCATCGTGTGAATTGAAGTTGTTGATCTTTCGAATCGAACCATCAACAAACGGAAATTTGTTCTTCAAATTCCAAAACTTCTTAGATGCAAAAAGTCCGATTCAAAAAAGAATTAATTAAATTTTAATGTGACTGGTTTAACAAAATTTTGTTCAGGGTACTCATTGTTTCAAATATAATAACATACAAATCAATGTGAATATTATTTTTATCATAGGTTTCAAACATAAAAATCAATAAAAAAAAAACATTAAAACTAATCCAGTCCTTAATCGGAGGTTACATATCATGTTGGACGTGCTAACTTTTGAAGCATTTCTTCATAGTAATGGTTAATGATTTCTTCATATTATTGTGCTAGCTTTTGAAGCTCTGGAAAATTATTCAGGAGTTCTGGAAAAGCAAGCCAGGAAAGACAGAAGAATTGAAGCGTACTGCTTCTTCATATTATGGTTAATGATTTCTTCATATTAGTATGCATATAGTTGAAGAAGCTTATTATCCATCTCATCAGTCACAGCATCTTGAAGCTGAAGTAGAAGTACATACATAAAGTGTCAGAAAGAATGAATGGTACCAAAGTCATAGAAAGAGGAATTTATGGCTTTATCAATTTAACCTGTTTAACAAGTTTATAAGTTTGCCCAAAGTTTATATAAGGGCAGTTTAGACATTATAATTTTAACAGAGTACAATCAAGCTAAATAAAATGTAACTGTGCTATTTACACAAAGAGAAAACCATTTAAGGTTTTGAACACCAGAAGGGAGTGAATGTCTAGCAAGAACATAAAAGGGGTACATGCTTTGCCGAATTGGGCTTCACGTTTAGAAAATGGCAATGACGTTCCATCTCCTTCAACTTCATGCGCATCATCCATTTCCATCAGCTTCACCTTCACTTTCAGCCTTATTATCATGCTCTACATCCTCGCGTCATCAATAGATTCGCTTCCAGAAACATCAGCATTATCACAAGTATTTTTGCTGTCCTCCAATGACCTCTGAGGACTTTCTTCCTCTTCATCATCAGCATCCATAAAGTTTTCTCCTCTGGCTTCACCGCAAACGTCTTCCCCAGGTTTATTTTGATATTGCCGATTCACATCACCATCCTTTTCTTTATGGATCCAAACCAGCATTTCCATAAACTGAAAAACTATCCGCTTTAAAGTTTCCATTTCGAGATAACTCACCCTCTTCTCTTTTTCTTTTGAACTGTTGATTTGATTCTTCTTGGTATCTGCAAACTTCAGTGCTTCCAGCGATGGCCCCGGTCATGAATGTAACTGATCTTGCATAATAATCACCCTAAACCATGATAAAGAAACAAACATTCAGCAGTACATTACTTGTAGTGATGTTGGAGAAAGACAATTACAAAGAACTTAACAAGTAAGGGGATCACCCTATAGTCCCATAAAACAGTTAAAAATGAAATGATGCTATCAATGCTCTGATTTGACAAGCCAACAACTTGGGGTAATTGAATTGAGTATTACCAAGAACTTCACAAGTGTGGTGATCACTTAGTACCATAAACACAATTAACAAAGAAATGATGGTGATCATTTAGTACCATAAACACAATTAACAACGAAATGACATTAGCTTTCACTAACAGCTCACCATAGAGTTTCATTTTTACGCACAGTACGGTATAAATCAAGACATTTATCTTCTCTAGAAATTGAGTGATGTCATGGGACACATTGATCACCATCTGTAGAAGTATTTATATGGTTTTGGTTTCACTATGGTAGGCACTCGCACTAACACCAGGACTACTACCCTCACTTTCAGCAAAAATTCTCACAGAATTATTCCAAGCCACAACAACATTTCTCACATAATAGTTTACTACTTACTACAAATTGTATGTATATTTCTGAAAGCTCGCAAAAATACTGTATCAACTAACTATATAACTAAGTAGGTGTTCTAAAAAAAATTGCATCAATACATAACAAAATTATGGATGAATGGAGTAAAAATGTCCTCTAGTTACATAACAAATTAAACCTATTTGCATTCACATTATTGTGAGTTTTCATCGAGGATCTAATTCCAGTATACTATAGTCACTTTCTACTAGCAGCACCATGCCTCCCCTTCTATAACCTTTATCAGTTTACATTGTCGTTTACATCCGGTCTGTCTGACATTGAAACTTGATAAATACTCCTAAAGGGACAGCCAAACAATAATCATTGATAGAGTAATTGTTCATTAAAAAATAGCTTATTTGGGAGAGATTATGGGAACAACTTATGACATGTCCACGAGTTGTTTTTTAGCTTATTTTTCATAAGCTCTCCAAGATAGCTTATGAAAACGGTTTATGGCTTATATGAAAACAATTTGGCAAACATGACACATGTTGTTATCTCTAACAATCCATTCAACTAAAAACCTCAGGCATAACAACTATTACCCCCATTGAGAAAATTAATTTCACGATGACTAGCAATGATGGAGAAGTGAAAGCACATTCTTACAAACACATAGTACAGATCAAATATCAAAATTGGATTAGTTATTAATATGATTGAAAGAGTGGTAAAATCCATCTACATCTCGAGGTGCCCTAGAACCACCGGTAATCTTCCCCTAAGCTTGCGATGGAGGAAATTTCTGAAGATTTGAATCTACAAATTCAAACATTCAATAATCAGAACAACGAAATTCGGGCAAACTCTCATACGAGAATGCAATTGGAGAACCTAAAGTTGGAGAATCGGTTTAATTAACAGAATGAGAATGCAATTGGAGTTGTGAAGCGTTCGTACCGGTGAACTTGATGGTGATCGGCGGTGGATCTGGAACTTGACGGTGATCAGCGGTGAAAGAAACGGAGAGTGAGTGAAACTTGGTTGGTGAAAGAAATGGGTTGGGGTTGTTGGGTGTGATTAGAACCGTAGGATCAGATTCTGGTGTGTGAGTTGAGAACCGTAGGATCAGATTGTGGGGTGTGAGCTGAGGACCGTAGGATTATAACAAGTGTAAATTAAATCTAATGGTTGAGAAGTCCTTATGCATGGTGCATAAGGATTTCCTTATGCACCATAACTTTTGCCAAAGAAACTGCCATCAGTTAATGGAGATAGAAACCGAAATTCCTATTAATTAGCAATAACTAATTAAATGGCAACGTTCTAATTGACCAAGCAAGAAACCGTGCAACAGACTCTTAATACTAATAATGCGATTAATTCTTTTAAAAAGTATTTAAAATAATATTGCAACTTTAAAATAAATTATATAATCAAAAATATCCAACACATGAACCCTCTCTTATAAGTTGTAAAAACCTACTTCAGCTGACTGCATCTCACTATCATCAGCCGCTGCTTCAACTCAACCCTAAGATGAATTTGATGATACATCACTTCTTCTTCATTAGATCTGATCACACTTTCCTCTTCTCTCGTTTCATTGAAGATACGATGATGCTATCTTTGATGATTATTTTTATTTCTTCACCGACCGTAATTTCCTTGATTAATCTTCTAGCTAGGGAATTCGTTAGAAGAAAAAGGTAGTTTTTCAAATATCTTTCTTGTTTTGTTTTACCTAATATTTTTATTTTTAATATTATGTATTTTGTTTATTTTAAAGTCATGAAATTCACGTAAATGTGTTCAACAGGAATTCCCGGAATATCAGCACTTGACGAGGAATTCCCGGAATATCAGCACGTAAATGTGGTTACAAACGCCGTGCCCATTGGTTTGAGCACCCAGTTTCTTCATGTTAAAAATCTTCATTTATTGAGTGATGGGTATTATATTAGTGTCTTTTTCGTTATAGTGAATTTTCATTTTTTAATTATTTAATTGATGACTTCTTTTATTTTATTTTAGCAATGTATAGGAAAACGTTATTTTGTGAGTATAATGTGAGAGTACTAAATTATTTAATTTGACTGATTAATTATATTTGAGTGAGGTGTGACATCTATGTATAATGGATGAACAATTTTAAGCTAGTAGCATACATGATTCTTCCCCTTGTTTAACCTTTTTGTGTTAACCCTTCAGTTAATAGGGAAATGTGACCCTTTTGTATGTCATATCCCAATTTTTTTCTACTCTCTAACTCCGTTCTTTCAACAAAAACATAAATAATTGTGAACTTGGATGTGTCCTCACTATATAAGAGGACAATGCTCAATCAGAATGAGCTGTCTAAGGGATCCAGTAATGACGATAATATCAGAATTCTATTACAAAGTTCTATGCCAGATCATTCAAAACCCCCTCTGGGATTTCTTCCCGATAGCAGCTCCAATCTAGAATTCATACCAAATGAACAAAGTAAACAAATAAATGTTGCCATGACTTCATGGTACATGCTCAAAAAACATGAAGACATTGTATATATATATAAGCATGAAAACATTGTATAATATCCACTTTGTCTTTTCGCGCATGAATGGAGATCGAATTCCTGTTTATGAGCAATTTTTTGTCTTTTTCCACAAAATCATTCTATATATAAGCTTGAGTTATGGTATAATTGTTCTTTATATATGCAGGCTCAAATGGTCATGTGTGAAATTACACTGGATTTGTTGATGGTATGCTTGAGGTGAAGTTCTTTGGTTTCAATGCAATGCTTCATAGTCACTTGTCTAATGTTTTATTGGAAGTTGGTTATTTTATGCCAACCAATTGTATTTGATACAATGTGAGTGTCATGGTAGTGTGGATTATTTTTCATTGTTATTGTTAACCTTGTTTTTCCTTTGGTCCCTCTTTTATTTTAACACTTTTTTGCTCTAAACAGTCCTTATTTTCACTTCTAGTAAAAGAAGACTTGAAGAGACATTTAAGCGCAACTATGACAATAAGCACCTTGAAGTCCTTTTGCATGAGCACATTTATGATAATGTTCAAATGTTGGATTGTCTATGGTAATTTGCACTCACTAAGGTGAAGGAATTTATTGAATATATTTGCTCACAGTTTTAAATTCAATATTTAATATTGGTATTGAAATGCTATATTATTTACCATCACGTGAATGATACATGATATATGTTGGTTGTAGAAGAGTGGCAGGGAACAGAGCTCATCAACTTACGATCGGTGTCTAAAAGCCCTAAGCTTATTCCACGCTTCAGATTGCAGGTTTAGTTTGTGATCCATAGTTTTTTGTTGTTTTAAATTTTTAAGCATTTTGGCATTCAACTCAGCCCTTTTGAAACCGTCGAAGAATTCGACACCTATCTTGAAGTTTTACTACAACATCAGCAATATCATCTTGGATTTTTGTCTTCTGTTTCTTAAGACTCCAAAGTTTCTTCATTTCACCCTCCTTTTCTTCATCGAGAACCATCTCCTTTTCGGAGATGTCTCTCTTCCTTTTCTGAATAATTTGTTTTCCAAGAACATCCATCTATAGATTGATTTAGAGAACGCAACTATTCAGATTGAATTTCCAATATAGTCTCAACAGCTATTACATTCTCTCAGGCATAAGATGCTTGTTCAGTTAAAGCAAGCATATCGTCTTTACCCTCTTCTATTGCAGCCGAAGTAGATTCAAAGAGAGGTTGATCAGAAACCACAAGACTATGGAACATTTCAGCAATTTGTAGGAAGATTGTTAGATGTGTAGATTGGTCATAAAGTTGTTTAAGTTCATGAATTAAAGTGTGGAAGTGATCAAAACAAACAAAATCAACATCTTTTTCAGCAATTGTTTCATGGATTCTAATGGTGAAAGAGTTTCAGAATCAGAAGAACAGGGAGAAGCACAACCGGGCATGAGAATAATGTATGAAAGAATACAAAGAAAGAAGATTTTTGACGTAAACAATAGAAAGCCAAATGATCTTGAAGTACTTAAATAGACGCCGGAGAACAGATATATGAAAGGGAACATATATAACCTTTCACTAACCGCTTGGTTTATTCTCATTAACCTAGTAACTAGTAATAATAACTTTCCACTAACATATCTAGTGACTAGTAAAGTTACTATTACTAGTTACTAGGTAAGTTAGTGGTAAATTATTATTACTGGTTACTAGGTGAATGGGAATAAACCAAGCGGTTAGTGGAAAAAAAAAATATGTTCCCTATCCTATATCTGATCTCTGGCGTCTATTTTTATACTTCAAGATAATTTCGCTTTCTATTGTTTACGTCAAAAAACTTCTTTCTTTGTATTCTTTCATACATTATTCTCATGGCCGGTTGTGCTTCTCACTGTTCTTCTGATTCTGAAACTCTTTCACCATTAGAATCCATGAAACAATTGCTGGAAAAATATGTTGATTTTGTTTGTTTTGATCACTTCCACACTTTAATTCATGACTTAAACAACTTTCTGACCAATCTACACATCTAACAACTTTCTTCCAAATGGCTGAAATGTTCCATAGTCTTGTGATTTCTGATCAACCTCTCTTTGAATTTACTTTGGCTGCAATAGAAGAAGGTAAAGACGATATGCTTGCTTTAACTGAACAAGCATCTTATGCCCGAGAGAATGTAATAGCTTGAGACTACATTGGAAATTCAACCCGAAAAGTTGTGTTCTCTAGATCAATCTATAGATGTTCCTGGGAAACAAATTATTCAGAAATAGATGCATGAGAAACGTCTCCGAAGAGGAGATGGTTCTCGATGAAGAAATAGAGGGTGAAATAAAGAAACTTTGCAGTCTTACAAAACAGAATGCAGAAATCCAAGATGATATTGCTGATGTTGCAGTAAAACTTCAAGATAGATGTCGAATTCTTCGACGGTTTGAAAAGAGAAGGGCTAAAATATGCCAATATGCTTAAAAATTTAAAACAACAAAAAATTGTGGATCACAAACTAAACCTGCAATCTGAAGCGTGGAATATGCTTAGGGATTTTAGACACCAATTGTAATTTACTGTTTCTATTTTGCAATCTTTCAAACTTAGGGAAGTGTTTGCTTTTTTTTTACCTTTGTCAGCCAAGCATACTAAATAGGTTGAAGAATCTAAAAAGGGCAGTAATAACACTAGCTATAGTTTGCAACTCTCTGCGCCTGCATCCACCTCTGATGCGCCTGCTTCTGTGTTGTGTTGGCCTATGCTGCACCTCCCAATCTTCATCTCATCGCGCTGAACAGGTAATGATAACTCACATACATTTGAATGGATCCCCTTTGAGTGTAAAATGTGTCAATACAGTATTTACTTTATGTCAACTGAGTAATAAGCAGAAAGAGTTCAAGTGCAAGTTCATCATACTCTGAATCTATATTGCATATCACCTCTGATCCTTTATGTGTGTACCATCATTTTCAACAACACCTGAATGATATGTCTTCGAAGTCCAAATGGACTTACATAAAAATTAAAGATTAATTGGTTTCACACATAGCAGCTGGTTTTGCACGAAATCAACCTATATATCTCTTCCAACCTCCACGTGCAACACTCTTCTTATTTCTATACTAATCCAACACAATAATCACTCACAAAAGTTGAGGATGCCATTTCAAATGAAATTCCCGATTGACCTTTTTCAAATAAAATTGAAAATTAACCATCTCTATTGCATCAACGGTTCATTTAGGTTTTTTTGATGATTATGAAATATACTTATTAGAATGTAGGGTAAATTAGGTAGCTGCAGTTTCATTGCTAAAAACCACAGTTCTTTATATGATGGCAAAATTTCCCTATAATTGTTCATTTTTAATAAAGAAAACTAAGTATTAGTGTCATGATAGGATCCTGAGTTATCTCTCTATTTTCATATCTGCTAAGACAAAAATTTGTATGTATGATATTGAAAGAAAAAAGAAGCTTAAATACATTCATAATTTGGTTTATTATTATTATTATTTTTTTTTAACTTGTAGTGATATCAACTAATTATTTATTAGCATGTTTTTTTTTATTTATAGGGAGAACATATTAGGGATGAAGCTTTTAAGGATGTTTTTGCTGGTCTATGTGATGTTAGAAACTGTTCCTGAAGATGAATGTTCAATGCTGTGTGAGTGGGATTAAGATTGCACGGATGTAGGGAAAAAATTACTGGAAACATAAGTGTAAAATTCTGCAATGTATATTAGCGGAATTATTTTCTTAGAGCAGATAGATATATTTGGTTAATGATGCAATCAGGCATCAGCTCAAGTCTTTTGCTAATGACTTGAACGAAGCTTTATGTTTCGCGTTATTTGACTTATAAGATGACTGATTTTGTAAGTTCTTTCGACATTGTTTGAAATGATGTTTTAATTTCAGTTTGGATTACTTGAAAATATGCTTGTACCGTTAACCTCAATTTTGTGATTGTTGTAGAATGAAATATGACAGTATGAAGAAAGACATATGATAAGAAATGATATATGTATTTCGTGTTCTACTTTTTATTTAGTTACTAAGTTCTTTTCATTTTTTGACGGGAATTCATGGAAACATTATGATGAAAATCACATATTAAAGAAAATAATAACATGGTCGGTCTTTCTTTCTCTCTTCAAAAACATGAAAAAGGAAACACATGAGAAATATAAAAGATATTTCAAGCAAAATTAAAACGTATATAGTAGATAATATTTTTTTTTGATTTGTTCTCTGTTTCAAATACTTCTTTTCTTCCACAAAATTTTGACCTTTTTCAAATTTTTTCGTCAATAGAGCTGAAGAGAAGAAGATGATTACCATAATGAGAGAGTAAGAAGGTGAATAAGAAGAAGCAGGGAAAAACAAACAATACTAATTAAAAAGAATACGGATAGGGTATGTAAGCAAAGGGAGATTTTATTTATTGATAAAAAAATAATAATAATTTTTTTTTTAAAAAAAAAGTTGATTATAATTATTATTAAACATAAAAAGTAACATTCACTCACCGGACCTAACCCCACATTTCAATTTAGTTTAGTTCTAGATAAACTCAATTAAATTTTTAGATTATGTTTCATTATTTTATGTATAAAAAACGTAATTTTTTTAATAATAGTAATAATATAATAAATTACGTTTCGTTATAAATTATGTTTTTTTTTTTTCATGAGATGCTTGTGAGAAGATGAAATGTTCCTGCTAAAACCCTAGCCACCGCCGCTGCCATGAGTGGTTTTGTTTAATCACAGGTATGTATTCATCTTTCGTTCTTCAATATTAGACCTGATTACATTTAATTTCATTTTTTTATATATTTCTAATCTTTGTTCAATCTATCTCCACCACCAGGGAACACCTTAGATGCGGTCTAGTTGAAGATGGTTTATATTTCTTCACCATCTTCTATGATGTGCATTGTTTCGCCATTCGCCAGTGATGATATTCTTTTCATTCTATCGAGTGTGATTTCTCTGATTAATCTTGTGAGTTTAAAAATTTATGTATACTTAACATCATCGGAAGTCCAACTATCGTTGTTGCTACCATGTGGGGACTTAAAGTCAACCGGATCAATATCACATCTCATGGATTTTCACACACAATCCCTCAACAGCAAACCCATCAAACTCACTTCAATATGCACCGATCCGCTGTCCCTTTCAGCACCAATTCCAGTTGTTACTAAAGCCATCAGCCATCATTAGTTCAGCTTCAATCATAGTCACTTTGTTGGCCTTTTGCGTAAATGGTGACAAGATTGTCTTTGTAAGGATAATATCGTCTTGTTGTTTCCGACTGTGTAATTTCCTTGATTAATCATGTGAATTCAAATAGGATTATTACTTCTATCCCGAACACTATCCAACAAGTCAAAAGTGAACGAGAGCCTATGAGAGAACACGGTTTTAGACTAGATAAACTGCAACACTTATTCTACTTGTTTCACATTTGTGTCTTTTTCTCTTGCATCTGGGTTGAGATGCCACCTAGAATTAGACTTGCTAGATTTTTTCAAGTAATTGTATTAGGCCTATTATTTAAGCCTTACATGGATTATCATTTACAACACTTGATTCGAGTTTTCAATATGTACTGAGCTTCAAGTTATATGTGATAATGTTATTGTAATTGATGGTGAAGGATTTGATAGAAACTAATCAATGATACAAGAGTCTTAAATTGTAACAAAATACTATTTTTTGGAAAATTGTTAATCCAATGCACTACTAGTCGGTATCTCCTCCTTAGCATTGAAATACTTTTATTTTTCGATTTTCAGATATTGGTACCATTCAAGACTCAAGTACATCATGTGAGTTCTTTAGTTTAATCATTTCTGCTTGTTTCTCGGCCCTATTTAGTGTTCTAACTAAACATTCGAAAAATATTAATAATTTTTAAGTCACCTTTTTAAGAATTATTATTTATTCATGTGAACAACCAATTTCTTTCTACATTGATCTTGTTAGCGTAGTTTGGATGAAATTTTCAGTTGCAATATTTGTGTTGTTAGCGGAAGCGATGGTTCAAAAAACGTAAAACCTTCACTTATCACTAACTTCATTTTCTGATATAATATAATATAATATTGATTATTACTTAGTTTAAGCACACTTTAGTAAAAAGACAAAGATCAAACAACTACAGAGAGCATAAAATAAAATTACACTGTGAGCTTAGCTCGTTGGGACTTTGCATAATATATGCAAAAGACGGGGTTCGAACTCCGAATATCTTACAATATTACTTGACAAAAAATTGCACATAACAAACTACTAGTGTACACAGCAAATCCAAGTGTCTTAACATTCATTCGTTAATCTCAGCGTCATAACATTCTTTCATTAACTTCTACTCATTCAAAATTGCAAACACATTTACATATATCTTTTTTGCTACTAATTTATAGACTAAATTGACAAAAAAAAACACCTTTTTGTTAAATGGAACAACACAAACATTCATGTTCTTTTCTGAACGTTGATGGGAGCTGCATGGAACTCCTATCCGTGCCAGTTTTGGTGGTGTCCTTCTCAACAACACATGTTTTTATCTCTCAGAATTTGCAGACTACATCCCTAACATAGATGACATCCTTCTGGCCGAGCTCACAACAATTCGCCAGGGTTTGCAATTGGCTATTGACAAGGGTATTGCTGACCTGGTATGCTATTCAGACTCTCTCCTCTCCATCAATTTCATCTCGGGAGACACCCCGCAATTCCACATATATGTTGTCCTTATTCAGGATATAAAGGACCTTGTGGCAAACCACAATTTTTCTCTCTACCATACTATTAGAGAAGGTAACCAGTGTGTTGATTTCTTGGTAAAGTTAGTAGCTACTTCAGATGCTGATTTAATCATTCACTCTTCTCCTCCAGTCGACCTCCTCTCACAGCTTAAGATCGACGTGTCAGGAACCTTTTTCTCTAGGCCTTAGTCTCTTTTTGTTTCTTTTTGTTGTCTATTTTGCTTTGTAACAAAAAAAAACACCTTAGGAGTAAATTAATCAATTAAAGACACGTTTAATGACCAAAATAACTAATAACAGGCATATTTAAATATATTTTTTGTGATTTTGATATGTTTCAGAATTATTGCGACGACGTCTCACACATTTATGAATCAAAGTGTTTGTTTACCCCAACTTAATAATTCATCCATCTCACAATAAGGACACAATTGGAGAGAAAATTGTTCTAAAATAAATCTTAATTTCAATTTTCAAATGTAACATTAATGTCTATAAGTGACTAAATCAATTGCTTAGGGGGTATTCTCTCCAGTGACATGGAGAAAAGAAGCTTGATTTTTAAAGGAATTTTCAAATAATAAATATTGTATTAATATTTAAAAGTGATATTTATTTTGAGATATAAAAAAAATGTTAAGTGAAATTAAAATAATTTAAATTAGTGGTAAGTTGTCCCCGTGAGCTTAGCTTAGTTGGTACGGATATTGGATAATTTATGCAGAGCTGGGGTTCGAACCCCGAATACCCTACTTCTCTACATTTAATTGTGTGAGCTCTAGCCACTAGACAAATAAAAAATTAGGAGTATCAAATTGGTCAGTCTTTGTCTTTATAAGTCATTTTCAAATTAATTCATATCTTTATCAATATTTCAAACTAATTTCAATCTTAATCAAAAAAAATTCAATTAGATAATTATTTTTATGTTTTTATCATATGACAAACACTTAATTAATTTCTTTTCTATAAACTAATATTAATAAAGTCATAGACTATTTTATAACTAGATCTTCCACCCGTGCTACCGCACGGGTCATATATATTTAACAGCAGTATTTGAAGAGATTAATAATTCACGCAATATCTATGACAACACGATATAAACTAAATATTGTTAAAAGTGTAGAGAAGAAAAGTGTATTTGACACGATTCAAGAAGACTTTGAAATTGTTCAAAGATTTTAACAATGAAGTAAAAGAAATAAGTTTGAAAAGTATAAAGACTATACGAGTAAGTCGTGATGGTAAATGCTTGATTAATGAGTATAATTATTTATATCGTTTCATGTTTGACATGACTTGATCTAAAATAGTTAGATTATAGCTCAAAGACTCTTGAAATTAATTAAATTATAGTTATTCTTCACCCACAACTAGTTCTAATTGAGTAATCATAAAGGCACCATATTAGATATGGAGGTAAGAGTACCTATTCTTGACTTTATGATAATTTGAGGTTATATGGTTTACTAGATAAACTAAACTTAAAATTAAATGAATGTATACTTGTGGAGGTTCTCTTAGGAAACTAGAGGATACTATTTCTACATCTTCTCCCTTGACAAAAGTTGTTTGTCGCTAGAACTGAAGTTTTCTTTTTCAAGGAATATAGCTTTGCAAGAGCCAGTGGGAGTGATGTAGAACTTGAATTAAGTCAAGTAACACAAAATACACATATCTCTAAGAATGGAACACGAGTTGATTCAACAAAGGGTTGTTGTTAAATCACCAGTTTGAGTAGCACAAGATCTAAATGGCTTGAACTTTGAGAAGTGGCTATATGCCATGGGATCTTATAAAGAATCTATGTACACAGACCATATATGGATATTGGAATGTGAGTTTTCTTTTAGAAAACTGACATGGATGGTATTATGAATACCTTTAAGATGTGATTGATTGTAGAAGGTTTCTTGCAACTCGTGATGCAAATCATGACGAAACTATTACATCATTGTAATGCTTAAATCTATCGATCCCAAATTCCCGTTGTTGTATAATACATGTTCTAGAAGATGGATAACGAGGTTGTATTCCTTAATTGGAATAACCTTATATATGTATTTGACATATGTAGGATTTCGTTAATCCAAAGGATACTAGAAAGGTAGATGTATTATCAAATTCATTTATGAATTAGAGAAAACTTCTCGAAGTTGAATTGTTTATTTTATTAATGAAGTTTTATGAAAACTATGATTAATAAAGAAATCTTGCGCACACAAGTAAATTAGTGGGAGCATTTATATTAGTTTGGTGGAGTATGTAGATGACATACTAGTCACCAAAACAATTCATCTACACATGTAAAACATGGTTAGAAAATTATTTCTAATATGTACCAAAATTGATTATAGTGTTCGACACTAGAATACCTTCAAGAATATCCTTGGATGTCTTAAAGGATATTGGATTGTTTCTTGAACACGGATGAAAGAAACGTTGTAAATGAGTTACAATGTTGTTGACTTTCATATCAGTGTACAGTATATGCTAGGATATAACCTATGAAATTTGTAAAAGTACAAGCTTCAGATAGCTGTTGTTTCTATTATAGAAGTCAAATATATATGATTTGGATTGTTTAGCTCATAATTGAGTGAAAGCATGTGTTTCATGCATTGCGGATTCCATTGATCTCGTCTGAGGTAAAAATGGTTTAAATCTTGCGAGCAATGAAAACTTGATCTCACCAATGATCCAAATGTATACTTTGACACTTCGATTTCTTTTCGATAGAAGATCGAAAGTGAAAATTGAAAGAAGTATGAACTACCAACATACGAAAGAGTTCCTTATCTGCTAGTAGAGTATCTTGCCCATAGTGTGCTTGATGCTAACACTTGACCAATAGATATTGAGTTAATATTTGATTGGCTTTTAGTGCTAGTGGGAGATTGTTGGAGTAAGCCCTAATAGCCAATCTATGTTGATTGGGTTTGGCTTTGTATCATGATATTGATATAAGTATATATTGTGAATATATAATAATAAGGCATTTCTTTATTGATTTTGTTTTGTTTCAAAATAATAAAGTCCCTAGAATAGTTAGTCCGTTTGATGGAAGATTAAGTATAACTTAGTTGTGAGACCCCGTTAAACATAAGGAAACTATTCTTAAAGTATCCGTAGTCGAACTTTATTGAGAAGTGGGATATCATTAAAGCATAGAGACTATTATGTGGGTAGACTGATGATCACATCTCACATATCATGGATAAAAGAGTTATCAAGTCTTCACATAGATATAAATATTAGGAGTAATATTTATATTGGATTGACCCACCGTGAGAATACTACATAGTAAGTTATGCAATTGTCATAAGATATACTCACAATGATAATAGTGTATATCGCTCTTAGACCTGAAACCACTATGATCCCTAGATGTGAACTCAAGTGCTTTGTTGCCATTCTAACGTTGTCTGTAAAAGGATAACCATAACGTTGGTTGATGGGTACTTGATGAAGCATGCTGAGGGACATGAGTGTCCTAGATGGGATTTGTCCCTCCTCATAAACGGGAGATATATCTTTAGGCCTCTTGATGAAATACGACTGTAAAACTGCATGACCATGCCGAACTAAGTCAATATAAGATATTGGACTTATTCGTTATTCAGTATATTTCAGAATCAAGGAATATAAATATTGATCTATACAAGGGTGACACTATCTATGCCTTGGGATCAATAAAGATATCGAGACAAAGGAGTAAGTGTACACATGAGTATTATCATGGAAATGTTTCGTTAGATCACTTGACATTCTTGTCACTTGGGTAGCAATGATGTGTTGCTAGATACCGCTCATTGTTTATAATATTAAATATTAGATTTAATATTATTGCCAACGTGACTAGAACCTATAGGGTCACACACAAAGAACAGTCAAAAGAGAAATATATAAGTATGACTTATATAAGGGGTGCGTTTAGTAAATAACGCTAATTAGTTAGCAAAATTACTAAACTCGTTGTTGGGCTTACTGAAGCCCAATAGTGACTTATGACTTGCAGAGCACACTAGAAGTTCTATAAATAGAAATCTGGTGCTGAAGTTTTTCGTTACACGTTTTGAAGCAACCCCTTTCTTCTCTGCACTTCCAATTCATTGGCTAGCACCGAGTTTTGGAGGAGCACTGTTCGTGTGGACTTGCTAGAGGTTTTGCTGCTTGCTGCTTGCTTGGCTGTGATCGAGATTCCAGTTTCCAGTTCCAGCTTTCAGATTCCACAGTTCAAGGTAACAATCAAATCACTGATTCATGTTTGAATTTCGTAATGATCCAAGGAATGAAAATCAAAAATTTTCCGCTGCTTCTACTCCATTCTTCTATTCAATTTTCCTTCAATTTATTCATTTGATTCTATGCTTATTTGGTACTTTACATTTTAACTGTTTGAGAAAAGGATCACTATAACTTAGTTGAGACAAGTCTCATTCTCATTTATTAAATTTAATTGAAATTCTAATTGTTGTTTTGTTTCATTGTTCTTGAGAATGTAATTTTCCCATTTTCACATTGGTTGTTGATTTGAAACTTTGATTGGAATCCATCTACACTATACGATACAACAAAGATTTCATTGTGACTTCAACTTTCATATTGCTATTCTAAGATATACAATAATGAATAGGTTTGGCCATTCACATAGGTTGAATGAGGAAGAGATAAAGGAGTTGTGGGTCCAAGCCGACATAGATGGAAATGGTGTTCTTGACTATAAAGAATTTCTGGTAAAGTATTTCACTCGAAATTATATAATCAACAATAAATCATACAAGAAAAGACTATGAATTTTGAATTATATTTTTCCTCAGATAAACTATATCTATGCAACCAATGACTAGAGGCTTAGTGTCAACCAATGACTATAAACTATATCTGTTATGTGTCTTAACTCCAATATTCATGGCTCTGAACTGTGTTGAGATGCTTAATTACTTAGTATCATTAAATTTACTTAGAAACTTTACCGAGGTAGCTTATTTCATGCCTGAAACATGTGCTTTGAAAAAAAATCATGAGAAGTTGGCTAATTCTAAATCCTACAAATTACTGAAATATGGAGTTAAGATTTATCTAAATAAACTCAGAAATCATGTATGAGATGTGATTCTAAAATGGACCGTGTTTCTTGTACAAAGGTTCTTACATTTTGCAACGAGTATATATGTTAATCCTACTTCTTTACGGGGTGTTCTTCATGTTTAATTAAGGGACTGTAATTTTTCCTGCAGGAAGGCATACGGAGGACAATCGAATCATATCCACATTTGAGGGCCGAAAATCAACTTAAGTTTTAAAGAGAAGGTCCCTCCAAAGCTTCTGTATATCTTGGAAGTGGAAGAGGTATGAATAATCGACTATACTCATCTAACTTCTTTGTTTGTGATATTTGGAATTTCCTTTTTGTTATTATTGTTTTGGTTTTGTTGTTGTAACATAAAGTTTAACTTCTAAAAGCCATTTAAAAGTTGGCGCATTCACATAATTGTAGCAGGACATATGAAAGACATATTCTGATATTCCAAAAAAAATAATACGTTGGTCAAAATTGCAAAGATAATGCAGGAAGTTGTAGTAATTTAGGATCCCAATTTGTTCATGTCATATCCTTTCTATTCCATATATCTCATCTTGATATGAAGCAATGCATTTTAAAATTTTAATATGCTTGTTTATTGTTGACATCCGCAGATTTTGATGTATGACCTTGCTGCAATGTGTTGAGTACAACTTCAACAAGCGTTGAAATACATTACCAAACATATCCCAACAACGGCTATGGAGATTTGTTGATAATTGGTTACATGCTTTAAGGCCGCCATCCTATATTGGTAAGTTATATCAATCATTGTCCTTTCAAATCTATGGCTGATAAATCTTCAGGTTCGTTACATACCTGCTACAACAATTAAAATCCTTTCCAACCATATATTATTTTGATTGTTGGCAAGTGTAGACTCATTACCTGTTACAACGTTGTTGAAGACAATTCCAACTATTAAAGCCACTATTAGCTGATTACAAATACTTTGAAGATGATTTCATGAGGTGGAAACAGAAGTAGGATATGATGCCCCTTCATGGTTGTGCATGTATATTGTTTTGTCATCTGTTAAGACTCACCTATATTGAGGTTCTATGGTTAGTCATTGTTGGCGTAGATTATTTATCTTTTTACAATGACCATTTTTATAACACCCAAACTGTTGGTTGGTGTGTCCAGGCATTTTGAATTTGATCCAGAAAACACTACATGTTAGGCGTATTTCAAAACCACTGCGTAAGAACTATGCTGCTGATACTGTTGGAAGGAATTTCAAGGAAATTGAGGTTATTGGTTTGTTAAGTTTTGGCAGGCACAATCCTTATTTAAAGATGCTAAATATTAGTTTAACATTATGCTATATGTACTGTAATGTCTCATGCTATTTATATTTTAATCGAAATGCAGGTCATATGGAAACTTATTAACAACATTTGGAGGCATTTGTTGTTACATGACAGATAAACATAGTATATGAACTACCTTTCTATTTTAGTGTGTGGAGAATGTATTATGATCGATTTAAGTGTGAATGTTGGATGCATTATTTGTCACTATGAGGTCCAGTTATCGTACTTTTAACAATATTTAGTTTATATCGTGTTGTCATAGATATTGCGTGAATTATTAATCTCTTCAAATACCGCTGTTAAATATATATGACCCGTGCGGTAGCACGGGTGGAAGATCTAGTTATAAAATAGTCTATGACTTTATTAATATTAGTTTATAGAAAAGAAATTAATTAAGTGTTAGTCATATGATAAAAACATAAAAATAATTATCTAATTGAATTTTTTTTGATTAAGATTGAAATTAGTTTGAAATATTGATGAAGATATGAATTAATTTGAAAATGACTTATAAAGACAAAGACTGACCAATTTGATACTCGTAATTTTTTATTTGTCTAGTGGCTAGAGCTCACACAATTAAATGTAGAGAAGTAGGGTATTCGGGGTTCGAACCCCAGCTCTGCATAAATTATCCAATATCCGTACCAACTAAGCTAAGCTCACGGGGACAACTTACCACTAATTTTAATTATTTTAATTTCACTTAACATTTTTTTTATATCTCAAAATAAATAGCACTTTTAAATATTAATACAATATTTATTATTTGAAAATTCCTTTAAAAATCAAGCTTCTTTTCTCCATGTCACCGGAGAGAATACCCCCCAAGCAATTGATTTAGTCACTTATAGACATTAATGTTACATTTGAAAATTGAAATTAAGATTTATTTTAGAACAATTTTCTCTCCAATTGTGTCCTTATTGTGAGATGGATGAATTATTAAGTTGGGGTAAACAAACACTTTGATTCATAAATGTGTGAGACGTCGTCGCAATAATTCTGAAACATATCAAAATCACAAAAAATATATTTAAATATGCCTGTTATTAGTTATTTTGGTCATTAAACATGTCTTTAATTGATTAATTTACTCCTAAGGTGTTTTTTTTTTGTTACAAAGCAAAATAGACAACAAAAAGAGACTAAGGCCTAGAGAAAAAGGTTCCTGACACGTCGATCTTAAGCTGGGAGAGGAGGTCGACTGGAGGAGAAGAGTGAATGATTAAATCAGCATCTGAAGTAACTACTAACTTTACCAAGAAATCAGCACACTGGTTACCTTCTCTAATAGTATGGTAGAGAGAAAAATTGTGGTTTGCCACAAGGTCCTTTATATCCTGAATAAGGACAACATATATGTGGAACTGCGGGGTGTCTCCCGAGATGAAATTGATGGAGAGGAGAGAGTCTGAATAGCATACCAGGTCAGCAATACCCTTGTCAATAGCCAATTGCAAACCCTGGCGAATTGTTGTGAGCTCGGCCAGAAGGATGTCATCTATGTTAGGGATGTAGTCTGCAAATTCTGAGAGATAAAAACATGCGTTGTTGAGAAGGACACCACCAATACTGGCACGGATAGGAGTTCCATGCAGCTCCCATCAACGTTCAGAAAAGAACATGAATGTTTGTGTTGTTCCATTTAACAAAAAGGTGTTTTTTTTTTGTCAATTTAGTCTATAAATTAGTAACAAAAAAGATATATGTAAATGTGTTTGCAATTTTGAATGAGTAGAAGTTAATGAAAGAATGTTATGACGCTGAGATTAACGAATGAATGTTAAGACACTTGGATTTGCTGTGTACACTAGTAGTTTGTTATGTGCAATTTTTTGTCAAGTAATATTGTAAGATATTCGAAGTTCGAACCCCGTCTTTTGCATATATTATGCAAAGTCCCAACGAGCTAAGCTCACAGTGTAATTTTATTTTATGCTCTCTGTAGTTGTTTGATCTTTGTCTTTTTACTAAAGTGTGCTTAAACTAAGTAATAATCAATATTATATTATATTATATCAGAAAATGAAGTTAGTGATAAGTGAAGGTTTTACGTTTTTTGAACCATCGCTTCCGCTAACAACACAAATATTGCAACTGAAAATTTCATCCAAACTACGCTAACAAGATCAATGTAGAAAGAAATTGGTTGTTCACATGAATAAATAATAATTCTTAAAAAGGTGACTTAAAAATTATTAATATTTTTCGAATGTTTAGTTAGAACACTAAATAGGGCCGAGAAACAAGCAGAAATGATTAAACTAAAGAACTCACATGATGTACTTGAGTCTTGAATGGTACCAATATCTGAAAATCGAAAAATAAAAGTATTTCAATGCTAAGGAGGAGATACCGACTAGTAGTGCATTGGATTAACAATTTTCCAAAAAATAGTATTTTGTTACAATTTAAGACTCTTGTATCATTGATTAGTTTCTATCAAATCCTTCACCATCAATTACAATAACATTATCACATATAACTTGAAGCTCAGTACATATTGAAAACTCGAATCAAGTGTTGTAAATGATAATCCATGTAAGGCTTAAATAATAGGCCTAATACAATTACTTGAAAAAATCTAGCAAGTCTAATTCTAGGTGGCATCTCAACCCAGATGCAAGAGAAAAAGACACAAATGTGAAACAATTAGAATAAGTGTTGCAGTTTATCTAGTCTAAAACCTTGTTCTCTCATAGGCTCTCGTTCACTTTTGACTTGTTGGATAGTGTTCGGGATAGAAGTAATAATCCTATTTGAATTCACATGATTAATCAAGGAAATTACACAGTCGAAAACAACAAGACGATATTATCCTTACAAAGACAATCTTGTCACCGTTTACGCAAAAGGCCAACAAAGTGACTATGATTGAAGCTGAACTAATGATGGCCGATGGCTTTAGTAACAACTGGAATTGGTGCTGAAAGGGACAGCGGATCGGTGCATATTGAAGTGAGTTTGATGGGTTTGCTGTTGAGGGATTGTGTGTGAAAATCCATGAGATTTGATATTGCTCCGGTTGACTTTAAGTCCCCACATGGTAGCAACAACGATAGTTGGACTTCCGATGATGTCAAGTATACATAAATTTTTAAACTCACAACATTAATCAGAGAAATCACACTCGATAGAATGAAAAGAATATCATCAGCGACGAATGGCGAAACAATGCACATCATAGTAGATGGTGAAGAAATATAAACCATCTTCAACTAGACCGCATCTAAGGTGTTCCCTGGTGGTGGAGATAGATTGAGCAAAGATTAGAAATATATAAAAAAATGAAATTAAATGTAATCAGGTCTAATATTGAAGAACGAAAGATGAATACATACCTGTGATTAAACAAAACCACTCATAGCAGCGGCGGTAGCTAGGGTTTTAGCAGGAACATTTCATCTGCTCACAAGCATCTCATGAAAAAAAAACATAATTTATAACGAAACGTAATTTATTATATTATTACTATTATTAAAAAAATTACATTTTTATACATAAAATAATGAAACATAATCTGAAAATTTAATTGAGTTTATCTAGAACTAAACTAAATTGAAATGCGGGGTTAGCTCCGGTGAGTGAATGTATTCAATTGAGATTTTATGGGATTTTAAAAGACTTTCGAAAAATAAAAAAGTCTTGTGGTATTAAATCAAGATTTTTATGGAATATAAATAAATCTTGTGGTATTCAATTAAGACAATCAAGATTGTTTTTAAAATGCAACGAAATCCGATGGTATTCAAATGAGATTTTCCCTAACTTATAAAATGTTTCTTGTTATTCAAAATTATGTAGATTTTAATAGATTCTTTTGTATAATGGATTTTGTGAAACTTTTTAGTTGAAAATACACATAATATGCTCAATCAACAATCTCATAGAAAACCTTGAGACTTTTTGAGACTTCCATAATTTTTTTTCCCACAATCATAACATTTCTTGTCTGATACCCCACACACTCATACCCTCTTCTTATTATCATTCATAAGGACCTCTTTGGCATTTTTTCCTTTTTATTTTTATTTTTACAAAAACCAGTGATATTATTCCTTGTTTTCTCGTTGTTGTTTTCCAACGGAAGTTGCTTCTCGACGTTGTTTTTCACGATCCAGTCAAAAATTATTGTTCCTGTAAAAAAAAAGTTTTTTTCAAGTCATTTTTTTCTTTTAATTTATTATCATGATTATTTGTTTTATTTTAGCATATCGTTTTGTTGTTATACGATTGTTGTGCTCTGTTGTGTTATTTCATTGTTGTTTTTTTTTGTTAAGTGACCATTATTTTTTTTAAGGCATCATTATTATTCATCATTTTGAATAAATTATTATAATTATTATTAATCAATTTCATATTATGAGTTTATAATCTTTTTCATAGACTGGTCAATTTGATTTGTTCTTAAAAATTATTATACAATCATTTCAAATCTTTAAAATCTCAATAAAATCTCATGAAGTCTGTTGAAATCTGTATTATGAATCCATTAAAATCTTGTGTTCAAAATCCTGATTGTAAAAAGTCATTAAAAAAAGTCTTTTAAAATACAACAAAATCAACATAATCTCACAAAATCTTTTAAAATCTTCAGGATTTTGTTTGCCAAAATAGTCTTTTAAAATCTCAATCCAATACACCCCCCTTACTTTTTATGTTGAATAATAATTAATAATCAACTTTTTTTTTTACAAAATTATTATTATTTTTTTATCAATAAATAAAATCTCCCTTTGCTTACATACCCTATAAGTAATCTCTTTACTCTTAATAATGTTTATTTTTGTAGTATTGTTTGTTTTTCCCTGCTTCTTATTCACCTTCTTACTCTCTCATTATGGTAATCATCTTCTTCTCTTCAGCTCTGTTATTGACGAAAAAATTTGAAAAAGGTCAAAATTTTGTGGAAGAAAAGAAGTATTTGAAACAGAGAACAAATCAAAAAAAAAATATTATCTACTATATACATTTTAATTTTGCTTGAAATATCTTTTATATTTCTCATGTGTTTCCTTTTTCATGTTTTTGAAGAGAGAAAGAAAGACCGACCATGTTATTATTTTCTTTAATATGTGATTTTCATCATAATGTTTCCATGAATTCCCGTCAAAAAATGAAAAGAACTTAGTAACTAAATAAAAAGTAGAACACGAAATACATATATCATTTCTTATCATATGTCTTTCTTCATACTATCATATTTCATTCTACAACAATCACAAAATTGAGGTTAACGGTACAAGCATATTTTCAAGTAATTCAAACTGAAATTAAAACATCATTTCAAACAATGTCGAAAGAACTTACAAAATCAGTCATCTTATAAGTCAAATAACACGAAACATAAAGCTTCGTTCAAGTCATTAGCAAAAGACTTGAGCTGATGCCTGATTGCATCATTAACCAAATATATCTATCTGCTCTAAGAAAATAATTCCGCTAATATACATTGCAGAATTTTACACTTATGTTTCCAGTAATTTTTTCCCTACATCCGTGCAATCTTAATCCCACTCACACAGCATTGAACATTCATCTTCAGGAACAGTTTCTAACATCACATAGACCAGCAAAAACATCCATAAAAGCTTCATCCCTAATCTGTTCTCCCTATAAATAAATAAAACATGCTAATAAAAATAATTAGTTGATATTACTACAAGTTAAAAAAAAATAAATAAATAATAAACCAAATTATGAATGTATTTAAGCTTCTTTTTTCTTTCAATATCATACATGCAAATTTTTGTCTTAGCAGATATGAAAATAGAGAGATAACTCAGGATCCTATCATGACACTAATACTTAGTTTTCTTTATTAAAAATGAACAATTAGAGGGAAATTTTGCCATCATATAAAGAACTGTGGTTTTTAGCAATGAAACTGCAGCTACCTAATTTACCCTACATTCTACTATGTATATTTCATAATCATCAAAAAAACCTAAATGAACCGTTGATGCAATAGAGATGGTTAATTTTCAATTTTATTTGAAAAAGGTCAATCGGGAATTTCATTTGAAATGGCATCCTCAACTTTTGTGAGTGATTATTGTGTTGGATTAGTATAGAAATAAGAAGAGTGTTGCACATTGAGGTTGATAAATCTATGGCTGATAAATCTCATTTTATCAGCCATAGATTTGAAAGAGTGATGCCAATAATCTACAAAAGGTTCAAATCTCATTTGATCCTCTTTTCACATAAGTTATAGACCAGCTTATCAAGATCATGGAACTCAATTCCATTACTTGATTAACACACTTGTATAGAAAACATTATTTGGATAATAGGACAACATTTGTCTTTTTATTCAACTACACAATCATTCTCTTGTCAATGGAAGATATATGATTTGATGCTTCTATTTTATATGGAATTTAATAACAATTATTTGGTTCCATATCAAGTTAAATTTAAGTCCAAGCATTAGCTCCTATGTCAATAAAACAATTTGTTTCATTCTAGACGTAAGTGGACTTCACTTATAGTTAATCTCCCGCTTCTTTAGAACTCTCTATATTTCAACAAATATGAGACTAATCATCAAATATCATATACTTATGATGCAGAAGTAGAAATTTAACTTTCTATAACTATATGGGTAGATAAGAAGTCTTACTTCTATTTTGACTCTTTCAAAACATTAACGGTTTTTCTCATTCTTAAGAATAATTCTTAATTTTGTACCAATTCAGAAACTCCTTTCTGAAGATTTTGTTCTTCATAAGAACATTTAACAGTATAATAAAATTATATATGCCGAAGAAATTCTAAATACAGAAAATAAAATAAAAATGTATCATGATATAAAAACATAATTAATTAGGTCTTTAATTAAATATGCTCCCACTATTTTACTCAAAACCAATGACCTTCAACATTTGAATCGGAAAATCTCATTGAAAGATTTTCTAGTGGGTTGAAATCCATATTTCTCCTTGCTTTAAGTCAACGGGGGCTGTACTCAAAACTCAGTTATTTAGGTAGGAACTCCTTCCAATTGTATCTCATACAACTTTCAAATCATTTGAGTGAATAACTCCTTACTCTAATCTATCATATAGATGTTCCCAAATATTGCTTCTAAATTTATTTTAATCTTATTAAAATTAATTTAGTTAAGCTAAACCCAAAAGAATAACACTTGGGTAAATTGGATTACCGCACAACAACTTACTAGTATAGAAAGTGCACCTCGCGGAGGCGAAACCTACACATTTCGATATTAGTCTTGAAGGGTGTTAAACTTTTGGAAAGCATTAAACTTAATATTTTGAATTGAAGGATTTTTATTAAGTTTGATCTCACCTCACCGCGGCTTATATATCATATATATTCGCACTCCAATCATAACATGCATAACGATTATACAATAATAAAAGTGACATGATTATGGCCATCCTAACGCTATGACTCTCTCAAGCCAATGAGAGAATCTAAACTAATCCTAGAAACGACCTTGCTTCTCCAAGCTTGACCTCCAGGACTATCCTAACGTCATGAGCCCTATTACTTCTTTGCATTCTATTTACATTACATATGAAAGAAACTCGTTTTACATACGAGGGAGTGGATGAGAAGAGAATGTACAATAGAGATATAAGAGAGAGGCACGACACGCAGACCGTATTTTAATATTCAAAAGAAATAAAATAAAAGGACTAAGGCCATAATCATTCACATGATAATAATAACAAACACACTTTTATTATTATTAATTATACCTTATAATTAAATAAATTAAATTAAAATTCCACATATGAATGATTCACTTTGAATTAGCACTGTATTTTGCATCAACACTTGACGCGTTTCTGGTTACCCTAACCGTTTTGGCAAACCCTAATTCTGTCATAACAATCTGATCTTATTAAACAAGTACTCTGATTGTTTATTCACATATCATGATCGAGTCTAGGATGCTTCACCAGAGTACACAGAATCGGTTACGAAGCTCCATACATCAGACCAATTAATATGAACAAATATCATCTGACTTATTTAAAATACAATCAAATCCAGTATATCACATATATCGTTGTTATACAGAATTTACCAATCATGCTTCTGTCGATATGTATAATCGAAAGGTTTGACGTTTCACCAGAAACGGTTTCTGAAACATCAAAGCAAATCGAAAAACCATGCACATAAACATGATTGATATTATTATTAACTGCGTTTTATGATTGATTACCATATAATAAATAATAATAACTATTTATTATTATTTTAAACAATTTTAGAATCAATCAAGATTTGGAAATAATATTCTTGACCGAGATATATGTCATATAAAATTGATTCATATATATATATATGTATATATTCCTTTTGAAACTAATTTCAAAATCAAACGGGTCATAAATAAAATTAAAATATGCAAATTTTAGGACCAAATCTAAAAGATCATATCTGATTTTGAAACCTTTTCAAAATCAAGATACTTTTAAATTAGAAACAAATTATATTAATATTATGCAAATCTTTTAAATAAATTCAAAATATCATATATGACATTGAAACTATTCCAAATCATGATCTTTTAAATTTACTATCAAATTTAGGATCGTTCATTACCTTTTCAAACAACTTTTGAAAAACAATCCAAAAGGTAGAATTTCCTTTTTTTTTATTTATTTACTTAATTATAGTAATATTGACACTCAATAATTATTATAATTAAATATGCATTATTTAGGCGATCAATTTGTTTCCAAAACAAATTATGGTGCTAAAATTTAGCAAATATTTTATTACCAAATTCAAAGAATCATATTTGATATTGAAACTCTTTCAAAATCATATATTTTAAATTTACTACCTTTCTCAAATTGAATAAATTAATTAAACATAAATATTTTCAAGGATTGTTTGTATAGCTTGAACAACTGGATCTTTGATGCTTCACCAGATTCGGATATC
The DNA here is from genome assembly GCF_051527215.1 of Medicago sativa. NCBI lineage: Eukaryota > Viridiplantae > Streptophyta > Magnoliopsida > Fabales > Fabaceae > Medicago > Medicago sativa. The sequence continues at coordinate 25,491,306 of NC_140756.1, read as the reverse complement.
GAAACTCAATCTCACGAATTGTTCAAAGTCACAACAATCTTCTTGAAAGCAATTGATCAACCATAATAATACAACTTTTGTATAGTTAGGTACCCTAATACGACAATCAAACATCAATAGTTTTAACAATTGTTTGTTCAGTATGAACAACCGGATCTTTGATTCTTCACCAGAATCGGATATTTGGATATCGAAGCTCAATCTCACGAATTGACTACAAATTCACAATCAATTTCATAAAACCTATTGAACGATTGACATCATCAATATATCACATATAATGATGTTGTGGTAGAATCATATATCACATATATGATATCAAATTTAATTAATTCTTATTATTTAAATAATAAAATATTAACACTTAATATTGTTATCATTAAGATTTGCATTCCACGAATATGCTAGTTAAATGGATTTCTCTTATTTGAAAGAATAAAACCATATCCACTTAAATATTTGATGAATAAATCACGGTTTCTTATTTGTCCCACAAACATGACCTTTTGATTTGCTACAAATATTATTATTTTGATTTGAATCAAATTCAAACCATTCAAATATATGCATATGGCTACCCGTGATGTCAACACTTTGACAGCTACTAGATTTTGAATCAAATTCACACGCTAGTAACAAATTTTTGAATAAATCACAATTAATTTTAATTACATTCAATATGTTTAATCAAATTAAAACATAAAGCAGTAACAAAGCAATCTGATTCAAGGTTTCGTAATTGGCTCTGATACCACTGAAGGAAAATCGAATAGAAGAATGGAGTAGAAGCAGCGGAAAATTTTCGATTTTCATTCCTTGGATCATTACGAAATTCAAACATGAATCAGTGATTTGATTGTTACCTTGAACTGTGGAATCTGAAAGCTGGAACTGGAAACTGGAATCTCGATTACAACCAAGCAAGCAGCAAGCAACAAAGCCTCTAGCAAGTCCACACGAACAGTGCTCCTCCAAAACTCGGTGCTAGCCAATGAATTGGAAGTGCAGAGAAGAAAGGGGTTGCTTCAAAACGTGTAACCAAAAACTTCAGCACCAGAGTTCTATTTATAGAACTTCTAGTGTGCTCTGCAAGTCATAAGTCATTATTGGGCTTCAGTAAGCCCAACAACGAGTTTAGTAATTTTGCTAACTAATTAGCGTTATTTACTAAACGCACCCCTTATATAAGTCATACTTATATATTTCTCTTTTGACTGTTCTTTGTGTGTGACCCTATAGGTTCTAGTCACGTTGGCAATAATATTAAATCTAATATTTAATATTATAAACAATGAGCGGTATCTAGCAACACATCATTGCTACCCAAGTGACAAGAATGTCAAGTGATCTAACGAAACCTTTCCAAGATCATACTCATGTGTACACTTATTCCTTTGTCTCGATATCTTTATTGATCCCAAGGCATAGATATTGTCACCCTTGTATAGATCAATATTTATATTCCTTGATTCTGAAATATACTGAATAACGAATAAGTCCAATATCTTATATTGACTTAGTTCGGCATGGCCATGCAGTTTTACAGTCATATTTCATCAAGAGGCCTAAAGATATATCTCCCGTTTATGAGGAGGGACAAATCCCATCTAGGACACTCATGTCCCTCAGCATGCTTTATCAAGTACCCATCAACCAACGTTATGGTTATCCTTTTACAGACAACGTTAGAATGGCAACAAAGCACTGGAGTTCACATCTAGGGATCATAGTGGTTTCAGGTCTAAGAGCGATATACACTATTATCATTGTGAGTATATCTTATGACAATTGCATAACTTACTATGTAGTATTCTCACGGTGGGTCAATCCAATATAAATATTACTCCTAATATTTATATCTATGTGAAGACTTGATAACTCTTTTATCCATGATATGTGAGATGTGATCATCAGTCTACCCACATAATAGTCTCTATGCTTTAATGATATCCCACTTCTCAATAAAGTTCGACTACGGATACTTTAAGAATAGTTTCCTTATGTTTAACGGGGTCTCACAATTAAGTTATACTTAATGTTCCATCAAACGGACTAACTATTCTAGGGACTTTATTATTTTGAAACAAAAGAAAATCAATAAAGAAATGCCTTATTATTATATATTCACAATATATACTTATATCAATATCATGATACAAAGCCAAACCCAATCAACATAGATTGGCTATTAGGGCTTACTCCAACATAAATATTATTACATAATCAATTGAACAAAATTCTCCTCTTTCAAATGAATAAACAAAACTCACCGTGATCTTCACAACTCAATCTTCTACTATCTATCTACCATCGTTTTCCTGTATAAGATGTAACAGAAGCCAAATTACTACCTCAATAATAATAATTTAATAATCTTAAAAAGGGTAAGAAATTAATTAAGAAATTAGAAAGAGAATGGTTGGAACGTACTTGGGCTCTTGGGTTGTTAACAGATTAACGAAAAGCTTCACGAGAATCAGAACCATTACCGGAACCAGAAAACAGGTATTTAAGCGATTTCTTAATTTATTTTTTTAGAAAAGCCTTTTCTTAATTTCTTTGATTTCTTTCTTCAGATTTTAAATAATCGATGTATTTTTTTTAAAGAAAAATCAATGTATTTGTTTACATGATAATTTTGTCATTAATATAATATATATTTAATCTTATCACTATCAAGTGGTCCACCAAACACATAATATGATAAAATAATGTTATCATGTTTCTTATCTTGTGTGCCCCAAACACATGATAGCATAAGTGACTATCCTATCACTATCATATCATATCATTATCCAACTTCTTATCATATCATGTGTTTATCCTATCAGGTGCACCAAACGGACCCTTAACCTCCTACTGCTAATAGTTATATGCAGAAAATATATAGAAAATAGCCAAGCCACAAATACTACAAAATAATATATTCAAAATTGACCTCATGATCTTCTTAAAAAATTTGACCTCATGATGGCATTCAAAACTGTCACAACCTACAAATTGTCAAAACTAACAACAGTACTATAAAGTCATGACACAATAGAGATCACATTTACCTTAGATAGATGTTTAGTAGTCGTCTTCATAATGTGAGCTTATACAAAATGAAGAATTGATTACAAAATGCATAAAAACTCCAATGCCCTACAATTGAAAATTTCGCGGTAAGAAAACCTCTTATGCTTAACATTGTTATTAGTATTAGAGTTCATAAGAGCCTGTGTAGTCCTTGCCACAATCAATTGATACCAGAGACAGTACAATTTCCTACATAATATGATTTTATGAGAACTATCACATTCTTCATGTATACCATTAAATTGCTTATAGATAGGTCAAAATCTAGTAAAATAGACAATAGTTTTATAATTTGAAAAATCATATTCTAATTTAATGGTGTCCATAAAAAACATAGATTAGAGTCATTGAGTAATTACATTTGTAACACAATTTAGGTAATCAGAACTACAATTGGAGTTGTGACGATCTTACTAAAAGTTAAGTCAAAAAGTACCTACCGTTCTGAATTTTGCCAAAGTTGCAACAACAGATTCATAGTGCTCTTTTGCTTCTATTATATCCTCCATACATTTATTCAAAATTGCTTCATAAAATTCCTTCTTAGCCGCGGCAACTGCTTCATCAGCTGCTTGCTCCTGAAAGAAATATAAAGTTGAGTGAGATCAAGTGCACATTAACTCCAACAAATTACTAATAATGAAATAGCAATACTAATAATAATTAGAAAACCAGCGGAACATAAGTATCTAAAAGCACCCGGTTTAAGTTTCTGAACAATCATGATAGAATGTGGAATAACTAACAGACTACTTTATCCAACACTACTATCATTTAAAAGGAGAGATGTTTAAAGGTTTAAAGAAGATTCAAAAGAAAGGAGAGATGTTGAAACTTTGCGGCCTTTGTTGCAACATAACATCAGTTTCCTAAAATCACAACACAAATCACATTTCTCCCATAAAACAATTAAAAAAAACAATCTAATTTAATTAATCATCAGCATTTGGTTAATAGCAAAAAGGAAATTTTTATACGATGAATAAAAAACTGACATTAATTATTAAAGAGGGTAAAAAGAGATACCGGAGATAATTGATCAAAGAGATGCACCGGATAAGCAAAGCCCGCAAATCACACCACCGCCACTACCACAACCTCACTCACAGATTTGAACAACATTAACGTCGTCTATTACCATCTCATCTCACCGTCACCACCATCGTCGCCGCCGTCTTCACCTACTCCCGCCTCCGTATTTGTTCTCTCTGCCTCACACTCTTCTCCAAAACACAACATCAAAAACCTTTTTAAACAAAAACCCAAAACAACAATATTTTCACAGATGTCAGAATGATGCGACGGTGAAAATAGAGAAAGCGGCGAGGGAGAGAAGGCGGAGAGAAGAAAGAGCCAGCTGAAGCAAGTTAGAAGGCGAAAACAGAGAAGGCGGCGATGGAGAGAAGGAGAGAAGGCGGAAACTATTGATTGTGAGAAAAATGGCTTTGAAAGGAAACGATGCATACAACGTATTTTCTAGAGCCCATCGTTTACCTACTGCCCCATTCATTGGAAACTTGAATTAATTAAACGTGTGTATGTTACCAATGCAATTGTGATTTAAAATTGAAAGACAACTTTTATTGAAAACAGATGGATTGTGTGAAGATCAACACAGATGCATCTAACGGTCATAACAGTTTGGAGCCAAAACTATCAGGATTAGGGTTGGCACAATTTGTTAGCAACTAGATTGGTGACCCGTGCGTCGCACGGGTCTTTTTAGCTGAAATATATTTGGTAATAGTAAAATCAAATGAATACTCGAAGCAAAATACAAAAGAAATTTAACATCAATGTATAGTGATTTGAAGTAATGTATCATTTGTACAATTGGCCATGCAAAAATACAGGCGTTGGTAGCTAATTTAAAATGCTTATGTTTACAATGCAAAATGAAGGCAGTGGTAAAGACACGGTTGTATATTTGGGTATATTTAGCTGATTTTATTTAACTGTGGGTTATATCCAATTTAATTAGGGGCTAGAATTTGTATAGACATACAGTTAACAAAGTGAAACATGTTATTTTACTTTTATGAGACAATGAAAAACAAAACAAAACAATAGTTCCTGCTACATTAAGCAATTATTAAGAATATTATTTATATATAGATGAGCATACCATCACTTGTCCACATAAATCGTATTATTCTGAAGTAGAGTCTACGGTATCTAAATAAAATAATAACTAACACAAATATAATCTGAATCTTAGGCATATTTTGTTAAAATTCACCAAGTGAATGACTATTTTTAAAGCATATAAAGGACACCAAGTTATCAACAATACACTTGTTTTCTTAGTGCACTTATGAAAAGGGCAATTCCCAGCTATCATACCATTATTAATCCATGGTGGTCCTCATTAAAAAAATAAATAATAGTTGAAATATGTTAGTTTAAAATTCATGGGAAAAGATTGACGTGTAGTGTTTGATAACAGCAAAGCCATCTCTTAAATTTGAACCATCAAATTTTATACACAGCGAACGTGTTTTGCGCAAAACACAACTCGCGGGCAGTAGAAAACAATTACAAAGGGCACTGATAAACCAGAAACCCCCAAACAGCTAAGCCCCACAACCGGCCACCTAAAACAGAAAAAAAGCAGCAACATAACATAGGAGAAACTACAGGAGATAACAGGAACGAAGCCCAAAAACAGAAACAGCAGGAGCGCTGAACTGGACAACTGCAAAAACAGAAAAATGAGTCTGGCTTATACAGACTTTTGGAAACCATAACCACAAAACACTCCAAACACCGTTACCGCAAAAGACATTTTTTTGGGTTCCAAACACCATTCTTAAAAAAAGGCAACACCGACACCTTAAGCCGAGACAAAGTCCATCTCCATGACAGCACCTTTATGGCCTCCACAATCTCTTCGTCTCAGCGATTGTATTATTGAAAATGCGATCATTTCTCGCGTGCCAAATACTCCAGACAGCAGCATGCCAAATCATCCTGTAACCTTTACGCATCTTATTATTACTCGCGGCAACACTCCAACAGACACAGTGTCTGAACAGGTTCGGTTGAGGCAGAAAATTAAAGCCAAGCCATCTTAGCAGACCATCTCCATATTCCCTTCGCTCAAAACACAGTTTACTGGCTCTCCTGCGGTAGAATTTGCCTATTATTTTAGCTGGAATTCGGGTTGCACTGATCTTTTACTAAACCAATAAAATAGACTAATTTGATTGATTATGGTAGATTTTTAGAACCTCTATTACCTTTCTTAATAGCAATTATTTTCTTAAGTTCACGAAGATGTGTGGCGCAGAGTTTACATCTAACCGGTATATGCAAAAATGCCTTTATTTGAAATGTGAATTTTTACCGTAGATGCGACATTAAGATCTTGTTATGCAAACACTTCGTTAATTGCATCATTTGTGACAGAAATAATAACAACTCATCACAGTCATGGCTGATTATATATGCATAAAAATAGAGGGCAATTTGTTTAAAGGCATAAACATTGTTTCAACATAGAGTTAAAATTTCGATACATAAAGGACTGAAAAAATACTTAAAAATAAAAGTGAAAAAACTTGCAATCTCTGAACCTAACATCAAACCAAAAAACTTGCAAAGTCTGAACCCAACATCATTTTCATCCGCAACTTGTTGACAACTTTATCCAGATCAGAAACAGGATTATTAACCAAATGACCTGCGTTATGAAGACAGCAAAGCAGTATTAGAAACGAAAAAACTCGATATAGATGGCAAAGTCGTAACACCGCAAAACAGAGAGTGAAAGCTTCCTAGTTTCTGCAAACTCGGGATTATTCACCAACCGAAAAAATGAAATATAGAACGGAACAATTCGCAAACCTTCCTAGTTTCTGCAAAAGCTTTTCTCGAAGCATAACAAATTGTCTTCTTGAACCTTCGATTTTTTCTGTGGCTTAAAACCCTACCTTTTCTTTCCACTGCCGTCACTGGCACCACCTCTGTCGCCATAGTTCTGTAACGAAATTATGATATCTCCAACGTCATGTTCCTGTCCGGCTCGAACCTTCATTGACGGCTACAATACGTACTGCCCCAACCTTCATTGACGGCTACAATACCTAAACAACACAAAAAAGAAAAAATAACGTTCAGATTTCAAATTGAAGAGGTAAATTCAAAAATTACCATCGGATGGAACTCACACATTTTAAAGCGACACTCATTCTCGAGTTTTGGGTCAAAGAGAGAGGGCGAGAGAGAGAGACAGAGATGAAATAGATCTTCTTTTTACCTTGCTTCTTGCTTCTGATTATGGTTTGATGCCATCCAAGATAATATTTGGGTTTTGATTTTGGTGTTGAAACTTGTACACTCTTTGGTTTCTGTATAGAGAGAAAGAAAGAAAAGAAGAAGGTTGCCGAGAAAATAGAGAGAGAAAGAGAAAGAGGCAAAACTGATTGGCTAACTGGGTGGTGGAATACTTGAGCAGTATATAGTTCTGTATACTGAATGTATAAGGGATGTGTTGGAAACAGAAACAACATGGAGAATTGGGTAGCTGATTTATTTTGCATGGGATATGGGAAAGGTCTTATTGAATAGCACACAAATGACCACATGATGTTCACGTTTTCTATTTTCAAGCAAGAAAATGAGGGACCACAACAATTCACATTTGAATTTTAAATAAGGCATAATAGTGGAGGGAAAAATTGGAGGGCTAAGTGACTAAAAACAATTAATGCAGGATTATGAGAGGGAAAAATTAGGTTTAGTTGTAGCATCACCTAATAAGCATTTAGAGTAAGGGATGTTATTCATATTAGAAATAAGTATGAAGTATGATATCCACCTAGTACTCAAAGTTGTGATAGGATGATGACATGTTACACGAACCCCTCTCTCTTACAAGTCTGCATCTCACTCTCATCTTTGCTGCTGCTTCAAAACCTAATACACTTTCAGCTTTAAACTCGTAAGACTCAAGTCGATCCATTCAATCCAAATGCCAAAATGAGTTTGATGATATATCACTTCTTATTCATTAGATCTGATGATTCCACTTTCCTTTTCTCTCGTTTCATTGAAGATCACATGATGCCATATTTGAGGGTTATTTTTGTTCCTTCACCGACCGTAATTTCCTTGATTAATCTTCCAGCTAAGGGAAAGCTTTTCGATCCGATGTCACAGAGGTAGTTTTCCACTTCTTATTTACGCGTTTTATTGCTTTTCCTTTTTCTGTTTCTTGTCAATTTTAGCTTCATATATCTTTTTTGTCTCTAAGATGTTGTTGAATTTTACTTATTTCATTCTCTTCTTTGCTGCTAGGTTTTTTGCTGCTAGGGTTTTCAGTCTTCTAAGTTGATCTGCCATTCTATTTCTAATTGAGGTCAACATAAGCAAGTTGATGGTCAAAAACAACAAATTAGAAGATGAGAAGCGAAAGCTAGAGATCTTATTGAGTCTTCGAGCATGAAATTCAGAAAGCCTCGTGAAAGAGTTGCAAGATTGGAGGATAGTGCTAAACTTTTGATGATTGGAGGATAGTGCTAAACTTTTGATGAGTGTAGGTGCTTCTGGAGGTGGAAACAACGAGGGGGAGCCTCCTACTACTAATCTTGTGGTTGCTGGATGTCGGTGACAATGAGCTCAGAAATGACATTGTGGAGGAGGCTGCTCCTTTTGCAAATAAATAAAGATGGGCACCACTCTCATGGTATGTGAATTATATATGCATTTTTTTCCTATAAAGATATGCATTTGTTTTAAGTTAAGTGTGATCGGATTAGTGTTTAAAATTACTAAACAACTATAAAACTTGTTAAACAGAATTTAAAAAATTGTAAGAAGAAACTCACATTTGGTTTCCGATTCCTAGATCGACCAAGTCGTAGTGCAAAGTGAATATTTTAGAATCAAACATCGCAACCATACAACATTAATATGTATAAGTACATTAATGTAGACCGTTGCTGCCATGAGCTTAACTACATTAATATGTATATCCTTGGATTTTCACTTTTTCATTAAATTCGATTCCACTTCCCTCTTCTCTCTCTCTCTCTCTCTCTCTCTCTCTCTCTCTCTCTCTCTCTCATTTTGCATCTATTAGTTTTATTTTTCTATATTCTTCAAATTTTTGCTAATTCTTGGTCTCCTCTTCCAGGTAACAACATGCAGCCTCAATCGCTGATGATGATGTTTATTTTTTCGTCTTCAATCAACTGTGATTTCCTTGATTAATCAGGTGAGTTCACAGCGGTTCTATCTTCCCTTTTGTCTTCATTATTTCCCTTTACCCATACAACAATTTCTTTTAATTATTTGGATTTTGAATTGTCAATAGAAATTTTGTTTCTCTTCCCTATTTGTTTTGACTCATGTTTTATGTGATTGTGTTTAGAATTATGATAATTATTTTGGATATATGCTTGGTCTCTTCATTATGTTTCTTTTACTTCTTTGTGTGGTTCTTGGTTGTCACTGCCCATGTTCTGCTATTTTTTTCTGCATTTTCTAGTCAAGATTGACCCTGCATGTTTCTAGTCATGTTCTGCTTCTTTGTGTCACACCATTTTTTTCTTCATGTAAAAATTTCCTTGTTCAAATCGTTTTTTTAACTTTGAATGTTATGTGTATTTTCTGGTTTTTATTTGTAATCCTTTTTCCCTTTGGATGTTTTTTTTTTTTCAAATTGGACTTCATTGGATTTATTTCACGGTTTTTTATCCACATTGGAATTGGCATTTAGCACATTGGGTACGGTTTTTAATCGAAGGGTTTTATTCATGTCCATTGATTCAGTTCACAATCTAGTTCTTGATTGTAGAAATTCAAATTAGTTGTACCAAACTTGTTGGAGGATGATTAATGAATTATTATCAATGGATCTACTTAGGTAACAGTTGTAGCAAAATTTTGGTTTTCGGGTTTGTTTCATTTAGGCAAATGTTAACTTCAATTACTAGTGCTTTCAAATATTTTAGGTCAAATGCATCTAAAGGTCCTTTAAGTTTTTCGTTTTTCCCAAAGTGGTCCTTTAAGTTTCAAAAGTCCAAACAAGTCCTTTTAGTTTTTGCATCGTTTCAAACAAGTCCTATTGTAGATAGCATAGTTGGTAATTGCTTCCTTGAACTCATCTTTGGTACCAAATCTGGCTCCTAACACCCACTTAAAATTAGTCATCTTTTTAGGTATGGCAAATGGTGGATAATACTCTTTGTTGCTATCATCTGAATCATCACCATCATCCTCTAAAATGACTTGTTTGAAATGATTCAAATCCTAAAAGGACTTGTTTGGGACTTTTGAAACTTAAAGGACTTGTTTGGGACTTTTGAAATTTAAAGGATATCTTTGGGAAAAACGAAAAACTTAAAGGACCTTTAGATGCATTTGACCAATATTTTATAATGGCTTGTTGGTTGTCTGCCTGTCTTGTCTATTATTGTGTCTTCTTTGTGTGTGTTCTTTAGTGAATCAATATATCTTTAACTTTTCATTGTCAAGGTTCATTCATATATCTGTGTAAGAAGAGTTTTTGATTGGTTGAGAATTGGAAAAGGGCAAGAAGGACACTAGCTATTGTTCACGATTCTCCGCAATTCTTCGTGCTTGCCTCCTTTGCTGTGCCCGCTTCTACCACTTTGCAGCCATTGTTGTACCTCTGAATCTTCATCTCGGCACACTGAACAGGTAACATACCTCACATGTATTTGAATGGACCCCTTTAAATTTTCAAAAAGAAGCAAGAAAGCATTTTAGAAATCTAATAAATTAATATTTCCTTGCTGCTCGACAAGTCCTTGATTTCATTCAAGAATCCATTGCTACTTGGAGAGCCTCTATGCTTTGGGAAGATATTAAATTCTGTGTTTACATTCTTTTCAGCACCTTTAATGATATGTATTGGTTTTTCAAATGGTGGATAGTCACATATAAATGAACCTTTAATTCTGTGTTTACATTTTTTTTAAGCATTTTTTTACACATGGACCAAAGTCTTTTGTATTGTTCTAACTTCTAATTTGGATTGATTAAAAATTCTGATTGTTGAATAAGTCCTAATCTTAATTCTTACAAGTTGCTGCTATGCTATCTGCTTGCTTCTATCATTGAAATAAATTTTCTTGTATGGGTGCTGGGTCAAATTTCGCTTCTAACATTGAAATAAAGTTGCTTCTATTTAATGATGTGTATAATGTGTTTCAAGAAGTTATTTTGCTGTCGTTAAGTTTTGGTAAATGTTAGTTTGATAACTATGCGCCTTGCATAATCGGTATTTTATTTTATAGTTGAATTGTAGCTATACATGACTTGCAGGAGAATTTATTTTTTCTGTCATTGAACGTAATAAATATCTCAAACTTTCAATACATTTGTGCTCATTTATTTTATGCATTGGTTTTCTGGTGAATTCTAGTTTGCAACAAAATGGATTTATGCTATGATTAGTTATTTTTGTGTGGCAGTGTGTATATTAATTTATCATTTCAGTTATTGTTTAACTCTGTTTTATTGTTATTGGCTCTGTTTTACTTTTATAGCTACGACTTGTTTGATTACAATCTTCCTCCATTGGTGCTTATTCTTTCTTCTCTCTTATTGGTTTTGCTGTAATTTACTTTCCTATATGCTTAGTTACATTTTATCATATAAAGAAAAATGTTGACTTCAATACATATGATTTCAAATATTTTATATACTTGTTGGTTGTTTGTATGTCTTGGTTATTATCGTGTCTTTTGTTTGTGTGTGTTTGTTCTTTAGTAAAATAATATATCCCTACAAGAAGAATTTTTGATTGGTTGCTACATAATAGGTTGAAGAATCTAAAAAGAGCATTAAGAACACTAGCTATCGCTCGTAACTCTCTGCGCCTGCATCCACCTCTGATGCGGCTGCTTCTGACGCTACGTTGGCCTATGCTGCACCTCCCAATCTTCATCTCTTCGCGCTGAACAGGTAATGATAACTCACATACATTTGAATGGATCCCCTTTGAGTGTAAAATGTGTCAATGTAGTATTTAATTTATATGAACTGAGTAATAAGCAGAAAAAGTTCAAGTGCAAGTTCATCATACTCTGAATCTATATTGCATATGAAAACCAACCCTATCTCAGTAATTTAATATGGAAGAAATCTAATAAATTTAATATTTCCTTGCTGCTGGACAAGGTCTTGATTTCATACAAAAATCCTTTGCTATTTGGCGATCCTTTATGCTTGGGAAAAATAAGAAATTCCATGTGTGTACAATCATTTTCAACACCGGAATGATATGTCTTGGTTGTCCAAATGGTCTCACATAAAAATGAAAGGTTAATTGGTTTTTCAATACACATTGAAGCTGGTTTTGCACGAAATCTACCTACATATCTCATCCAATTACGTGCAACACTCTTTCTTATTTCTATACTAATCCAACACAATAATCACTAACAAAAGTTGAGAATGCCATTTCAAATGAGATTCCTGATTGACCTTTTTCAAATGAAATCGAAAATTAGCCATCTCTATTGCGCATTAATGGTTCATTTAGTTTTTTTTTTATGATTATGTAATATACTTAGTAGAATGTAGGGTAAATTAGGTAGCTGCATGTTCATTGCTAAAAACCAAGGTTCTTTATATGATGGCAACATTTCACTCTAATTGTTCTTCTTTAATAAAGAAAACTAACTATTAGTGTCATGATAGAATCCTGAGTTATCTCTCTATTTTCATATCTGCCAAGACATAAATTTACATGTATGATATTTGAAAGAAAAAAGAAGCTAAAATACATTCTTAATTTGGTTAATTTTTAATATTTTTTTGGGTTAATTATGTTTCTAGTCCCTATAAAATAGCGACCTTGTAAGTTTAGTCCTTACTTAATTTTAATAGCATTTTTAGTCCCTAATTTTGTTTTTTTGCCCTGAGTATTAGTCCCTACTCAATTCAAATTTGTTTAATTTATGCTTAAACTCTTAAATTTTTGAACAATTTTTTGCAGACATGTTTAAAACATTACTAAAAGTTCCTCCGCAAAAAATTATCGCAAAATTTGATTTCTACATCCAGATTTTATTACTTTTTATCTTTAACTTTTGTCGTTTTAAAAAATTCATATTTAATTCATTTCATGTCTGAAAATTCTAAATTTTAGTAAACGAACCATTCATAGTGTTCTAATCTTGTCTCAAAAAAATCGTTCAAAAATTTAAGAGTTTAAGGATAATTAATCAAACTTTGTTTTAGCAGGGACTAAAATTATAAGTAATTTTTTTTTTATAGGGACTAAAAAAGCTATTAAAATTAAGTAAGGACTAAACTTACAAGGTCGCTATTTTATAGGGACTAGAAACATAATTAACCCTATTTTTTTTAACTTGTAGTGATATCAAATAATTATTTATTATCATGTTTTTTTTATAGATAAAGAACAGGTTAGGGCCAAGATTCCTCTAAAGTGGAATCACACGATCTTGCCACATAGGGTGACACAGCTCAGCATGCAGAACTAATCAATCACCCTTCGATGACGATGCCACTGCAGCTCGGATGTGAATTCCCTGCAGTCAGGGGAATCACACATTTACATGCATCCAACCACTCTAATCGTGCATATTTTGTTTTCCAGTTTCAACACCAAAGCGACATGAAGCTTTTAAAGATGCTTTCGCTGGTCTATGTGATGTTGAAAACTGTTCTTGAAGATGAATGTTCAATGCTTTGTGAGAGGGATTAAGATTGGACGGATGTAGGGAAAAAAATGACTGGAAACAAAATATTTACGTTGCAATCAGCTCAAGTTTTACACGTAATCAATCACACTAACAGTAGAGAACAAGAAAACCAGAAGCAAGCAGTTTTATTTATTTATTATATTAATATTATTGATTCTCATGCTTATCATCTTCTCATTTTTAATCATCAGCTACGGCCCAAGACAGCTCATTCTCAAATTCCCAAGCTATAGCTATTTGTCATGTAGATACTACAGTTAAAACTCTATAAATTAATAACGTCAGGACCGGAGAAATTTATTAATTTAGAGAGTTATTAATTTATCGATAAATTAATAACTATTAATTTAAAAAGTTTTTAAGTAATTATACTGTATATACCAAACAAAAAGGCAAATTAGTCTATGCCTCTTAAAATTATATTGCAGCGAACCTTGAGACTCAATGTAAATTAGTATCTACATTGTTCATATGCATTGGAAATCAATAATGAATTTTGAAGTACAGTAAATGCATACAAGAGGAACAAATGTGTTCAATATATTCTTAATATATTTTTTTCAGTTTCTATGAATTATTAATTTATGATTTTTTTGGGACCGAAAATTATAAAGGGATCTCCCGAAAAATTATTATCTTATTATTTTATCGAGTTTTTCAATTTTTTACCTTGGCCCAAGTCGGGACCGGACAAATTTATTATTTTAGAGAGTTTATTAATTTACCGAGTATTAAATTAAAGAGTTTCTACTGTACTTTTTCAAGTAGTGATCATCCGGTTTTTCTAGCTTTTGGTTTCTGACCAGGAGCCAAGAGCCAGAAAGGCCGGATGATCACTACTTGAAGAAGTAGTATCTACATGACAAATGGCTATAGCTTGGGTCTTTGAGAATGAGCTGTCTTGAGCCGTAGCTGATGATTGAGAATGAGAAGATGATATGCATGGGAATCAATAATTTTAATATAATAAATAAATAAAAACTGCTGTTTGCTTCTGGTTTTCTAGTTCTTTGCTATTAGTGTGATTGATCAAGTGTAAATGAAAAAATGTATATTAGTGGAATTATTTTACCCTTAAGTGAAAAACAAATGCTGTGTGAGAAAAATAAGTGTAAAATTCTGCAATGTATAATAGTGGAATTATTTTCTTAGAGCAGATAGATAGATATATTTATGTTGCAATCTGCTCAAGTTTTTTGCTGATGACTTGAACGAAGCTTTATTTTTCATGTTATTTGACTCATAAGATGACTGATGTGTAAGGTCTTTGGACATTGTTTGATCTCCCTCCCTCGCCCCCCTCCTCTGCTTTTGTTTTTGTTTTTGATTCTTTGCTTTTCACTATATATATTTCCATTTCTTCATTATCGTAAGAGTTACTGCAACTATTTTGGTTCAAGTCAAGGTGTCATCATCAATACTGAAATACATCCTTATCTTTAGTGTAGAAATTAACAATTGTGTTAAAAGTGTGATATTTTGAGTCTAAATATTACTTTTTTTTTACTAATTGACGTCATGTAGCTATAGTTCGAGTGTTGTTGACCCAAAAAGTTAAATTTACACTTAAAAAAAGTCACTCAATTCTTTTTTTTTTTTGTCAGGTAGCCTACTGGTTAGAATTCACATTAAATTCACATTATAAATATTACTTTTTTTTTACTAATTGACGTCATGTAGCTATAGTTCGAGTGTTGTTGACCCAAAAAGTTAAATTTACACTTAAAAAAAGTCACTCAATTTTTTTTTTTTGTCAGGTAGCCTACTGGCTAGAATTCACATTAAATTCACTCACATTAAATTCACATTATAAAGTGAATAAGTGGGGTGTCCGGGGTTCGAACCCCGATCCCTGCATATAATAATGCATTGTCCTACCAACTGAGCTATGCTCACGGGACAATGTCACTCAATTCACAACCAACTAACATTAGACATTTTGGTCTAAATTAAGTTATTTTGCTGCATAAAATTTCGGTCCAATTGAAAAACAAATACATCGTTTTAAATTTGGTTCAAATGTATTTTACAGAGAATTGATATTTGTGCAAATATTTTGGTAAAACTTTTGGACAACTTTTCTCTCATATTTACATTATATTCTTATTCACTCTCTCACTTTTTCTCTCTATTGGTTTTAGTCAATAAGAAGTGAGAACAAAAAAGTTGTTCTAAAAATTGTGAAAAATGGTTGTACAAATATCATTTACTCTATTTTAAATTAAACAAACAAACACTACTACTATTGTCTGGGGAAAACTTGTCAAATCAGTAGAAAAATGGGACAAAATCCATTAATTCAAAGTTCAAAATTTTATTATTTTTCTTTATAATTTCAATTTTCTCTCTCATTTTGTTATTCCTCTACTTTTCATGTTTCTTCTATTGTATCCTTCTTCATAATTTTTGCAGATTTTGTACTGTTAACCTCAATTTTGTGATTGTAGAAAGAAAACATATGATAAGAAATGGTATATGTATTTCATGTTCTACTTTTTATTTAGTTACTAATTTCTTTTCATTTTTTGAGAGGAATTCATGGAAATATTATGATGAAAATCACATATTAAAGAAGATAATAACATGGTGGGTCTTTCTTTCCCTCTTCAAACACATGATCAAAAAGGAAAAAGATGAGAAATATAGTAGATATTTCAAGCAATATTACACATATAGTAGATAATTTTTCTTTTGATTCGTTCTATTTGTTTCAAACACTTCTTTTCTTCCACATAATTTTGTCCCTTTTCATTTTTTTTTGTCAATAACAGAGTTGAAGAGAAGAAGATGATTACCATAACGATAGAGTAAAAAGAATACGGATAGGGTATGTAAGCAAACATAGATTTTATTTATTGATAAAAAAATTATATTAATTTTGTCAAAAAAAAAAAAGGAGATTATTATTATTAAACATAAAAAAAGACAAGTGGGCTCTTACTCACCGGACCTAACCCCATATTTCAATTTAGTTTAGTTCTAGATAAACTTAATTAAATTTATAGATTATGTTTTATTATTTTATGTATAAAATACGTGAGTTTTTTTACCTAATAATAATAAATTATGTTTTTTTCATGAGATGCTTATGAGCAGATGTAATGTTCCTGCTAAAATCCTAGCTGCCGCTTCTGCCATGAGTAGTTTTGTTTAATCACAGGTGTGTATTCATCTTCCGTTCTTCAATATTAGACCTGATTCTATTTAATTTCATTTCTTTGTTTTATTTATTTATTTATATTTCTAATCTTTGCTAAATCTATCTCCACCACCAAGGAACACCTTAGATGCGGTCTAGTTGAAGATGGTTTACATTTCTTCACCATCTACTATATGATGTGCATTGTTTTGCCATTCATAACTGATGATATTCTTTTCATTCTATCAACTGTGATTACTTTGATTAATCTTGTGAGCTTAAAAATTTATGTATACTATCATCTGAAGTCCAACTATCGTTGTTGCTACCATGTGGGAACTTAACGTCAACGGGATCAAAATCAAATCTCATGGCTTTTCACACACAATCCCTCAACAACAAACCCAACAAACTCACTTCAATATGCACCGATCCACTGCCCTTTTCAGCACCAATTCCAATTGTTACTAAAGCTATCAGCCATCGTTAGTTCAGCTTCAATTATAGTCACTTTGTTGGCCTCTTGCATAAACGGGGACAAGATTGTCTTTGTAAGGGTAATATCGTCTTGTTGTTTTCAACTGTGTTTTCCTTGATTAATCATGTGAGTTCAAATAGGATGTATATTTCTATCCCGACCACTATCCAACTAGCCAAAAGTGAACGAGAGCCTATAAAGAATAAGGTTTTAGACTAGATAAACTGCAACACTTATTCTACTTGCTTAACAAAATGCATGTATTGGGTGTTGGTATTGTCCACCATCTATAATCGTGAAATCTGGGCAATTAGTGATTTTGATCAATTTTAAATGGGAGTTTGTTAGAAGGAAAATATGAATGAAGCTGCTCCTCGTCAGATATGGGCGTCGTTTCACATTGTGTCTTTTTCTCTTTGGACCGCCAAATATACTTCTAAGGACCAATGTCCCTCCAAAAGGGCCCTGATGCCCTCCAAAAGGGCCCCAACGTCCTCCAGAAAGGCTTAAGTGCCTTGGGGCGCGCCCTCCCATGGGCGCCACCTTTAATGCTTCTATAAACATCTAGAAACCCTTGGAACCGACTTAAGGCCCAAGTTACTTGGGGCCTAAGTCACGAAAACACAAGACCACAAAGGGCTATAAATACCCCTCTTGGGATCATTCTCAAGGCATCACAAAAACAGTCTAAACCCTAGATTCTATTATTGTACTTTTGCATGTACACTCTTGCATCTGGGTTGAGATGCCACCTAGAACTAGACTTGCTAGATTTTTCAAGTAATTGTGTTAGGCCTATTATGTAAGCTTTACATGGCTTATCATTTACAACAACAACAACAACAACGCCTTATCCCACTAAGTGGGGTCGGCTACATGGATCAAATGCCGCCATAATGTTCTATCAAAGACCATATTTGGATCCAACTCATTGACCTCTAAATCTTTTCTAATGGTTTCTCTAATAGTTTTCTTAGGTCTTCCTCTACCTCTTTTAACCTGACTCTCCTCCATTTGATCTACTCTTCTTACCACGGCGTCTACGGGCCTTCTCTCTACATGTCCAAACCATCTAAGCCTATTTTCTACCAACTTTTCTACTATAGGTGCTACCCCCACTCTCTCTCTAATGATGTCATTCCTAATCCTATCATGTCTAGTCTTACCACTCATCCAACGCAACATCCTCATCTCCGCTACGCTTACTTTACTCTCGTGTTGGCTCTTAATCGCCCAACACTCCGTACCATACAACATTGCCGGTCTGACTGCTGTCCGATAGAACTTTCCTTTCAGCTTAAGTGGTACTTTCTTATCGCACAAAACACCTGAGGCTCTTCTCCATTTCAACCACCCAGCTTGAATACGATGATGTACATCAGCTTCTATTTCTCCGTCATTTTGTACTATGGACCCAAGATATCTAAACCGTGTAACTTGGGGTATGATATGATCTCCAACTTTCACCTCTAAGGTAGACCCACTTCTCCTTTTACTGAAGTTACATTCCATATATTCCGTCTTGTTTCTACTCAGGCGGAAACCGTACGCTTCTAAGGCTTGCCTCCAAGTCTCTAGCCTCCCGTTTAACTCCTCCCTCGACTCACCAAGCAAGACTACATCATCTGCAAAAAGCATACATCTCGGTGCTAACTCTTGGATGTGTTCCGTCAGTACATCCAAAACTAAAGTAAAAAGATAAGGACTTAGGGTTGACCCTTGGTGCAGTCCTATTGTTATGGGAAAATCTCCGGTATCCCCATCCTGCGTCCTCACACTAGTCGAAGCCCCCTCATACATATCCTGGATAGCTCTAATACATGGCTTATCATTTACAACACTTTATTTGAGTTTTCAAAATGCATTGAGCTTCAAGTTATATGTGATAATGTTATTGTAATCGATGGTGAAGGATTTGATAGAAACTAATCAATGATACAAGAGACTTAAATTGTAAGAAAAATACTATATTTTGGAAAATTGTTAATCCAAAGTACTACTAGTTGGTATCAAGGTTGGTCTTAATAATTTTGATTCAATGGCTTTGCAGGTCACAACATATATGTAGGCATTAGTTTCTGACCTCCCCTATTCCGGTCTTGAACCTGATCTCTGCCGTTTCCTTGGGGTCGGGGGTATGGACCTTGTTGCATGCTCTTATTCTGCGAGTATGGGTTTCCCTATACAAAGTAAGACTTAGTTATACAACTTCTAACACTTAAACATGAAAGTATTATTCAATTGTTTTATCTTTTACCTGATGTCTTATGGGTCCTCCTGCATAATCTCTATTTGGACGGCTATGCTTAAGGTTCTCAACCTTCTTGCATTTCTCAACCAAGGCTTCATATTGTCGAATTTCATGTGGGGCAACAACTTCCTTGTTGTCATAGTTAAGGCCGCTCTCAAATCGTTCACACTTGTAGTCCTTATCAACGTGGTTGTTGAAGAAGCGAAAATACTTCGCCAATGATTCAAACTTTTTTGCATACTTCGCATCAGTCATGTTACCCTGATACAGACTAAGGAGCTGCGCTTCCCTCTGTGCTATGGCACTCCTAGGGAAATATTTGTCCTCTCCTGTCAGCAAGAAGGAGGCATACTCCAGCTTTGTCTCACCAGTGCAGTGTAGCACTTCAAAAATCTTCTCAATCTCTTGTAGCCACAGATCAACCTTGTCAGGATCGTGGTCTCCCTCGTATCTCGGTGGATTGTGGCCCCGAAAATCTGCTAGTCCTGTAGTTGTTGCCAATTATTCTTATCTTTGTTGCCTTTGTGCATCTTTCTGGGTCTGGGTTTGAGCTTGTAGAGTAGTCGTAGCAGTTTGTTGGGTCATAGCAGCCGCCATGTCGCGCATTGTCTGCATTACTTCTGCCATATCAACTCTATTCTCAGTGGTAGCAACTCGTTCAGGTGCCATTCCTTAATTCCTCTAAGTGCTTTCCGAATCATATGGACAAAGGAAAATTAAACGTGCCTAGAATGTTGGTTTTAGTAATAAGTGGTTTGCTTAATTCTACTTATGTATAAAATATCCCAGCCACCTCATCCAACAACCATGTTTTTGTTTTTATTTTATTTTTCTATATTAAATTTTCCTCTTCCTTACTATTATACAGATACTATTTATTATTAAAACTCTGGGTAGAAACCTAACTAGCACATTATTATATTAAGTAAGATAGATATACCAAATAATAAAAAAATCAATAACATGCTAAGACAAAGACATAGGTAAGGCCAAGAAGTATAGGCATATCTTATTATATCCACACACCAAATAGACCAATTAAGGAAAATAATGGATGTTACACAAGTAGTTTTGTTGGTTGGTTAAATGGTCAATTTTTTTTGATGAAATGTATTGGATTGATATTATTAGTTTGGTCAAAGCAAAAAACTTTGATCAAATTTAAGTTAACTATGCGATTTGATAAGTACATTGTGTTACAAATGAGAAATTATGTGCTGAAGTAGATAAAATAGTCACAAGGAAGGGGGGGGGGGGGGGGGGGGGGGGGGGGGGGGTTGAATTGCGACCTTTTAAGAATTCAACCTGTAACTTAAAAGTGATTCTCAAGTTTTGGACTTCGAATGGTTAAGTTAGTAAACTGACTTCAGAAAGTTATGAAGTAGTTATGCAAAATAGTTTAAATATGTATAAGTGTTTGTGTGTGTTGTGTATACTGAAAATAAAGAGTATAAGGAAGAGAAGAAGAACACACAAAGATTTATAGTGGTTCACCCAATGTGGGCTAGTCCACTCCTCACAATCTTGTGAGAGTTTCCACTATGATGCTTGAGATAACCTCTCAAATCCTACAGCTTACAATCTTGTTCACCTGAACAATTACAACAATTGTATTCTCTAAGCCTCAACATGCTTGCACCTTCTTCCTAAGTTACCCATTTAGACTTTTACAACTTCTGCTCAAACTAACACTTTAGTACCCCTAAAGCTAGATGAGATTTAGTTTACAATTTGTATGGAGTTTTGAATGATTAAAATCAGACAAGAGAAGAATGGAAGGAGAAATTACCTTTAACAAGTTAATAGAGAATTGATTTACACTTCAAGATACAATTTGAAATCGCAGTGATGATCAATTCAGATGCTAAAGATTCACAACAAGGTTCTTGTTGTTTTTCTTGATGATTTATGCAAAATAGTTTAAATATGTATAAGTGTTTGTGTGTGTTGTGTATACTGAAAATAAAGAGTATAAGGAAGAGAAGAAGAACACACAAAGATTTATAGTGGTTCACCCAATGTGGGCTAGTCCACTCCTCACAATCTTGTGAGAGTTTCCACTATGATGCTTGAGATAACCTCTCAAATCCTACAGCTTACAATCTTGTTCACCTGAACAATTACAACAATTGTATTCTCTAAGCCTCAACATGCTTGCACCTTCTTCCTAAGTTACCCATTTAGACTTTTACAACTTCTGCTCAAACTAACACTTTAGTACCCATAAAGCTAGATGAGATTTAGTTTACAATTTGTATGGAGTTTTGAATGATTAAAATCAGACAAGAGAAGAATGGAAGGAGAAATTACCTTTAAGAAGTTAATAGAGAATTGATTTACACTTCAAGATACAATTTGAAATCGCAGTGATGATCAATTCAGATGCTAAAGATTCACAACAAGGTTCTTGTTGTTTTTCTTGATGATTTGCAATGGTGCAAGTAATGTTGAGCCTTTAACTTCTATTTAAAGAGTTCTTGGGCTCTTGTAGCCGTTGGAGGGCGACCAATGGTCTTGTGCCATGTGTCCTAGGCCCCACTGGCTTTTACTTGAAATAATGGGTAAACATTCTGAACTTCAGAATGTTGCTGTGTTCTTGATGATCTTCCTCTGGGTTCATCAAGATCTTCATCTGGGTTCATCATGTATGAATGTCAGATGAATTTCTGGGTTCATCATATGCGTTTCATATGAATTTTTGGGTATTATCCATAAGAAGTGGCTTTTCCACATACATCAGATTGCTGCTGGATAATACCTTCCCAGATTTGTCTTGGAAGCTGTGGATGAGAGATAAAGTGGATTCTGCATCTTCATGCCCATGCTTTGTGGGAAAGTGTGGTCTATGTACAGTGCCACATCTCATACGTGTCTAACTCTGATTGAGTGAGACAAGATTTCCTTTTTGCTTTTGCTTTTTGCTTTTCACCTACTGTATTGTTCATAAAGTGAAGCATGAACTGAGCTGAACATTCTGATCATGAGAATGTTCTTTTTGTTTTACTTAGGATGATTTGTATGACTACCATTTGATGTAATCAAATCCTAATAGTGAAACAACAATGAAGAACAGTGATTGTAACATCTAGGATGATATTCCCTTTTGGAATATATCTAGTACTTCAATGTTCATAGCCTTAAATGAACATTGAGTATCCTTTTTGACATTAACCTTGTAAATGCCTTTATTGCTTGATTGATCCATGCAAATGTATTTTCCTGGACATTTATTCATGTCACGTGTGCGTTGCATGTTCTTGATAATGTTCTTGAGTTTATGGGCTTGTATACGATCAATGAACTGAGCTGAACATTCTGATCATGAGAATGTTCTTTTTGTTTCACTTAGGATGATTTGTATGACTACCATTTGATGTAATCAAATCCTAATAGTGAAACAACAATGAAGAACAGTGATTGTAACATCTAGGATGATATTCCCTTTTGGAATATATCTAGTACTTCATTGTTCATAGCCTTAAATGAACATTGAGTATCCTTTTTGACATTAACTTTGTAAATGCCTTTATTGCTTGATTGATCCATGCAAATGTATTTTCCTGGACATTTATTCATGTCACGTGTGCGTTGCATGTTCTTGATAATGTTCTTGAGTTTATGGGCTTGTATATGAACAACCTTCTGAACTCTGCCTAAACAATATGATCAATGAGCAACATTTTGATCTAACTTTCTGAACTTAGAGTTAGATCATGAATTCAAATGTCCTTTGATTTCTTGTATCTTGGTATGATTTAAACCTCATTCTTGTCTTAGTTAAACACTTAAGACAAAGTTAAATACCAAGAAATTAATCAAAGTCCATTAATTCCTTAATCATCAAGGTTTATCATCTTTAAAATTAATAAGGGATTTTGCCTCAACATGTGCTTCCATATTTTTATATGAAATATTCGAAAACGCAAGAAACCAAACAAGAACAAAATGGGTCCATCGAAGATGAAGAATATCTTACTTTTATCTTTTTTCAAAAAAAGATAAAAACCGATGATCACTTTGAAAGAGTCGTACTAGATCATCAAGTTTTTATAAAAACTTTATCTCTCTAAAAAGGAACCTTACACTGTGAACTCTCTCGACTTCTTCCGCTACTACACTTCCCTGCCAGTCCATTCCTTTCTATTTTCCGATGTAAACTTAAAGGGTGGTGGTGCGACAAGATCCGCCTCCGCACCACCGTTCATAGCCAATCGGCATCGATTTTTTGTGCCTTTCACTCCTTCGGCCATCACTCAACCATGTTAAATCATCCTCCATTGTCGTTTCTTTGGTTCACCTGCGCTGCAAGGGACATGGTGGTGGGTGTTGGAGCTGGATTCGTTTCTGGTTGTTTGTATTTCCTGTTTTATGGTTGCTGCACGTTTCCAAATCCGATTTCGATTGTTTCTTCGGGTTTGAAGTCCTCAGATTGGTTCCTTTCCGTGTTGGTGGTTCTCATGCACGTTTTCAACGTCGGTGGCTCCCTAATTCCACAAATGGAACTGAGTTTTCCAGAGCTGGTTTGAATTTTGTGTATGTGGGTCTAAGTTTTCAGGTTCATACTGGCGTATTTTTGGCGCTATATATGCTCTCCACACCACCTTCCTCATCCCTTTATGGTATGGCTTTGTTCGCGTATGTTTTCTGTTTCCAGTTCCGATGTTCTGTTGTCCCGATCTGCTACAAATCTAGGTGGAGGTAGTGAGGAGGCCCCATTTTTGGTGGTGTTATGTGGTGTGAGGACGTGATGTGGATATGTCACGGCAGTGGATTTATGGGCTATTTCGGTTGTGGTGGTGGTGGTGATTCGATTGTGGTGGTGGTAGTGAGGCAGTGTTGGTGTGAGATGTTTCACTGTTGTGTGGTGGTGATGTATGGTGGGGGTGAGTAGGTTGTGGTGGTGGTTTTGATTCGGTTGAGGTGGTGATGGTGGCTTTGCGTGGGGTACGTGGGGTTGTAATGGTGTGGATTGGATGGGTGGTTGTGGATTATTGTGGACTTGGACTTGGTGTTGGAATGATTTGTGGACGAGAGCTATAAAAAGGGGTGGTTGGTGTTGATTAGGTGAAGAGGTGGGTGGATGGTGTTGATTAGGCGAAGATGTGGGTGTTTTGTGGTGTTTGTTGTGGGTGATTTCTTTTGGAGGCTACCACTGTTACTCGGGTCCATTTTCGTCGTCGCTACTTCTTGTTTGAGTTATTGGGATGTTAAGGTGTTTAGGGTGTTTTGAGGGTCCTTTTGAGCTGAGCCTTTTCCTTTTTGATTTGATTGTTGTTTGCACCACCACATATCATGTCGTTTGGCTTACATATTGTGTGATGGATTCCGCTGGGCTGGTTACTTTTGATTCGAGATCGGGAGTTGGTGTTTAGCTGCAATCTTGTTTCGCTAGATATGGTATTTCTCTGGTGGTCTGGGGGTGAGGGGTGACCTTCTGATTTGGTCATGAAGTCTGGTGGGCCGATTGATTTTGATTCAAGATCGGGAGTCAGTTCTTTAGCTCAAGTTTGGTTTTGGGTTTTTTTTTGGTGTTCCTTCGGTGGATCAGAGGTTGAGAAGTGGTGGAAGCTAAATGATCTTTCGATTAGGAGCTTTCGGAGGTGGCTTAACTTTGGTGATGAGGACTGGGAGTTCTATTTAGAGGGGTGTTTCTTTTGGGGTGAGGAGTGACGATGGGTGGTTATGGATATCGTTTTTCAGTGGTCCTTTTCGTGAATGAGTTTGTTTTAGGTGGTGATGTTTATTTTGGTGGGTGTTGTCCTCATGGGTGTTGAATGTAGGGTTTGGCTAGGTGTTGTATGTAGGGCTGTCTTTTATGGTGTTCGCCTATATACGACGTCTTTAGTTTGTATTCTCTGAATCACTGGTCTCTTTTCGTCTTAAGCAGAGATCTGGTTGTTAATAAAATTTGTTGTTAAAAAAAAAAGAAAGAAAGAGTCGTACTAGATGAAAATTTACAATTTTTTTTTCATATATGTCAAAGTGATGGAAAAGAGTGAATATCTTTCATGTATCCACCTGATTTATCTAGTTTTCTAAAAATCATGTAAAAAAATGGATCTCTTCACAAGAGAAAAGATATTCTATAGATAATGAATTGTCTAGTTATTGGAGCTCCACTAATAAAGAAAAATAAAAGAAACTAAGCAATGTATTTTTTAAAAGGAAAAATGTTCTTGATATGAAATATAAGAAATTTATTCTCGTGGATGTATTTGAAACCAAATTAGATTGTCTAATGATAAGGGGAAAAGAAAATATTTATGGTCTCCTTCTTTCAACTAATAGTAATTATCTTGAATTTGAACAGAAAATAGATTCATGGTCATCAAAAAGAAAAATAACACCATGGTTATCCGACGACCATCATTAATATAGAATCTATAGCCAATGTCATAAATCAACATTTTTCAATGTAAAGTTGCTACTTTTGGTTCTTTTAACATGTGCAATATTGCATATGTTAAAAAAAACCCTTTTTAAATTAATTCAAAAATAACAAAAATATTTGTTTTACAAAGTACAATCTCTAACATTCTTTAAACTTTATGTGAATACACCTAATTTAATTAATTACAAAAAATAAATAAAATTTTAACCTACCTAAGTAATAAAAAAATATTATTTATTTTACAACTTACAAAAAGTAATTGGGCTACTTCAAAAAAAGAAAAAAGAAAAAATACTTACAAAAGTAATTGGGCGAAAATTAAATGTGCATCTACCAAATTAATCGAAAATTTAACAATATATAGTTTTTTGTTTTTTGAACAAACAAAAATGATATATATTAACTATAGTGATCTACCCCGCACAAGGCGTGCAACAGGGAAACCACCAAAACAACGATACAGGTTAAAATGATGACAAGTGAACACCCATGCAGAGAAGCGGTTGCTTCCACCAGTCATGATAGCTGTAAGTAAATGTTGTCTGTTTTAATTTTAGCCATAAAAAAGATGTCAGTTTAACCTTTTCAATGAGGGTGGAAGATGTAGATGCCATGTTGTTGAACACACAATCATTCATTTCCTTCCAAAGAACCCAAACAGAGGTAAACCAAATGATTTTGTAAAACATATATGTGAATCTAGGCAAACCCGCCATAGTAATAAATTGGGTGAAATGTTGATGAAGATCACCAGACGAAACCGAAGAGATACCCAACCAAAACCAAACATGAGACCATAGAGACCCGCAAACATCACAGCCCACAAATAGATATTGTTTCTTGACATTTAACAATATATATTTGGATTAAATACCTCTTTGGCCCCTTAATTTTTTGTGAAAGTTCAATCTGATATAGAAACTTAAATCTAATAAATTTGGTCTTTAACTTTTAAAAGTTAAATTTGGTCCTTCAACTTTAAAAGTCAATTTGGTCTCTGGACTTATACAAGTTAGCGCAACTTGGTCTCTTAACTTATGTAAGTTAATGCAACTTGGTATCGTAATAGGTAAATATGTTAAGGGACCAAATTGCATTAACTTACATAAATTAGTGGACCAAATTAGTCACTTTTAAATTCAAGGGAATAAATTGAACTTTTAAATAAGTTAAAGGATAAAATTGATCAATTTTAAAGTTAAAAGACCAAAATAAATTTTGCAATAAGTTAGAAGGATCAAATTTGTTTTAAGCCTAATGTATTTTAAGAACATTGAAGTTTACAAACAATTTTTATGTAAAATCATGGTGTTGTGTTTTGCTTTATTAAACAAAAGTATGAGTAAATTACCATCCCTTATGTCAAAATATAAGATATGCATAAATTACCATCCCTTATGTAAAATCTAAGATATGCATAAATTACCCCACTCTCTCCTCTTATGTCAAAATATACACTCTTCTACCATGTAAAGTATATTATAAAAAGTTACACTTTACTCATTCGATAGAACCTTGAATTATATTGCCTTACCTCTTATGTTAAAATCAACTCCCTTAGAGCATCTACAGTTTTGAACTATTTAGCACCACATTAAATAGGAACCGTCATTGTGGAGAGAAAATGTTTGGTGCTTATAGATAGAGGTGGTTATGGAAGCTCTCTCTCTCTCTCTCTCTCTCTCTCTCTCTCTCTCTCTCTCTCTCTCTCTCTCTCCAATTTTTGCAAGCCATGCTTATTAAATTGTATTAAAATGAATAAACTTTCTTGAAATACAATGATATTGAGTTATTAATATGACTCATTTACTAGTTTTTTTAACGTATTGCGTTGAAGAGATTTGGTGCTTATTAAGTAATACCATTGAAGATTATAAAATAGATAATGTGTATGTATATTTCCCACACAAACAACTAAAATAGAGTGCTCTATTGTAGATGGTCTTAAATTATCTATATCTATATTATAAATATTTTCCTTGCAAAAGTTTCATAGTACAAGTGACATGTTTATTTGGTAATTAGCATGATATTTTTTTTTTTTGAAAGGAGTAATTAGCATGAGTTGTTTTCAAGGTAATATATCATGTATTTGTGTATGGGTCAAAGCAAAAAAAAAAAAGGAATGATTTGATGGTCTTTAAAATCATAGATTAAGGTCATATTATTTATAGAAGAAAAAAACTAATAATTCTGAAAAGTAGAAGAAGGTCTCTAAAACAAATAATTGTTAAAATAAGGGTAAAAGAAAAACGTTTTTATTCGCAAAATAATGCGATCCTTAGTTAACACTCGTCTAAATGTTTTAATTTACTACTTTACAGATTTCGAATACTTTTGAAAGTCACTATCTGAAAGAGAAACTATATCTTTATTGTATATAATAAAAAAAAATTAAATTTTAAATTAAAATATTAGTTTTTAAATTACATATTTGCCCACCACATTAAAAGAAAAGGTGGGGTGTTTTTGGTCCAAAGTGAAAAGTTGCACAATTATATATATTAGTAGACAGGGTTTGGACAGGAACCCTAGCCACTGGCCGCTGCTACCCACTTTGTTCCTTCCATTGGCCGCTCTTATCTGCCGCTATCCCTAATTCAAACTATTACTGATTCCACCGTCAAATCATCAATTCACACTTCATTCCTTCCACTCAAATGTAGACAAAACGCTCCCCTGGTTTAACGACACACAGGTGTACATTGGATCTGATTCCACATTTTTGCATCTATTCATTATAATTTCTGCCGAATATTTTATTAGTTCTGCGTTCTTATTTTGATTTCCTATCTGTAACAGCTTGACGCAGCCTCATTGTGACTTGATTGAGCTTCATTGTGACTTGATGCTATTCCTTGATCGTGATTTTAATTTCTTGTCGTCAGCTACATGTCTTTTCTTTGGTGGTTTATTATTGACATCATTAATATTTTGTTGTTCTATTTCTACATTAAGTGTGATTTCTTTAATTAAAAAGGCTACAAATTCTGATTGGATGAGTCTCAAGTCAGAAGCTCAAAAGGATAACCCTATACAAATGGTACTAATAAATCTACTTTAGATTTTATGTTTAGGGATAATTCATCGAATTCTAGCAATGACAATTATATAATTGATTTTCATTACTAGGAATCGATGATTTAACCCTAAACATAAAATTTAAAGTAGATTTCTGAGTACCGTTTGTGTAGGGTCATCCTTTTGAACTTCTGACTTGAATCTCATCCATTTGGAATACGTAGCATTTTTAATCAAAGAAATTACACTCGATGTTGAAATAGAACAACAGAATGATGTCACCAATAAACCACCAAAGAAAGGACATCGTAAATGACAACAAGAAATTAAAATCATGATCAAGGAATAACATCAACCATCACGCCACAGTGAAGCTGCAATATACAGGGTTTTTGGTTATGTTATTGGTGTATTGAAATGGTGTCCATATTTTGCTTCTGGTGTATTGAAATGGTATTGGAGGAGGTAATATACAGGGTTTTTGATTATATTGTGCTGAATTTGAATTTCATAGAAAGTTTGTGTGATTTGGTTGCTTGTTATTGGTGATTTCTAAAATATAATGTATGATTGGATAAATATTTCATTATTGATTTCTCAGTCTTCTGGCTATTTCATTTGATGGTGATGCATCATCTTGTTGATAATAACCTTAATCTTAGGACTGATTAACGAAAAGCATTTGACGGTATATTCCCGAATAAACATGTATTTCAAATGTATAACCTAATTCAATATTACCACTCTGTCATACCCCAATTTTTGACCCAAGGATCCCACATTCATACACCGACACGTATCACCTGACCCTGATCAGTCTCCGATTTTCAGTGAAAATTACGGCAGAATGTATTTTAAAATACCTCATATTTGGTTTCGAGTTGGGTCATCTTCTCTCCATTATTTATCTATTTTATTTTTTTAGTCTTTATTTCCATCTTCTAAATTTTGTTTTTATTATTAATTAATTAATTTTAACTTTTTTTTTTAATTTAGTTATTATTTTGTTTTTTTCCATTTACTTTTTTAGTTATAAGATAAAAATCAAAAAAATATATGTACGTGTATCCCTTGTTTGTTTTTTAGTTTTTATTTCATTTTTTATTTTTGAGTATTGAGTCAAAAACAGTCCAAGTTCATCAATCCAAATCCATAGACCAGTTTTCATCCCAATCCAAACACAACATGTCGAACGCTATCTCAATCCCGATTTCAGGAACGGATACCTTTCCCTCTCTGCAAGCCAGGAACAGCTTTCACACACTCTGCTTCATCTTGATCCCTTCCTTTTAGAACAAACCCATAACCTCACACTATAAAACCAAGTCTTCACAGCCAAGAAAAGGACACAAAAAAAATTTCACCGAACACACAACTTTCACGCACAAATATTCCAAAAAACTGCAAACCAAAAACCCTAGCCACCACACAACATTAGAGTTTCAAAAACCTTAGTCTGCCGTATTTTCTAATTTAGATTTTGCAAACTACTTTCAATTTAATTCAAAGTATCAACTGTCCCTTTGTTTTATTTTGCATTCACGCTGCCATTGCTGTTGCTCATTCACGTTTCTAATTTCAATTACATTTTTTATTTCATTCACACTAACTATTTGATATTAGAGAACTTAGAGAACTTATGTTTTACGGTTCTATATTTACAATTCTTGTTAGTTTTCATTGCAGTGTTATTTCCATTCATTTATTTTCTACATTGCTGCATGGCTAGTTAGTCCTTGTACCATAGTTTCATTGGCTGCTGTTTTTATTATTATCGTCGATTTCGAATTCAGCTAGTTTGTTGTGTGCCGTATTCCCTGTTATATGCTTTACTCCAATAGATTTATTTCCCATGCAATTTTTAGATTCTAGTTCCATATCACATATATTCACTTAGAAGTTAGAATTCACTTTCACGGCTGCTTCATTTTCTATTCCATACTTTCCTTTTCACTATTAATGCGTGAATGAATTAATAACATTGCAGCTGATGTGCCTTGCGCCATTACTACTTTATTTCATCACTATTGGCACATAACAGCACTGTTTTGTTCTGTCTGTTTTCTTTGTATATATGTTCCCTGTTATTGTTTGTTTACTTCTTTTGTAGCAGATGTTAACAGGTGTTTGCCGTGGCTGTTCTATTATTCCATCATTCCGATTGCAAGGTCGTGGCTGATCTCCAAACCAAAGACTCCATCATAAAGAGAAGCGGTGACACCCATGCATTCATCTTTATTTTTATCTTGCTTAATTTTCTCATGCATTTTTTTCCTTTTATCGCATTTTAATTTCACCGCATTTGAGGTCATTTTAATCCATTCGTTACATTTCATTTTAATTATCATTATTTATTTTTAGTAATTATTTTGTACATTAGGCTTGAATGTAGATAATTCATGCATGTTTATTTTTTCGCGGATATTAGAATGTATAGTAGGCTTTCATGTAATTTATTTATTTTTTATTGCAGACCCTAGAATGTACCATAGGTTTTATGTAATAGCTTTAGGTGCATTGGGTGCGTGCGTGCGTGTATGCCTTTATTCTTATGTTTCTAGTCTAGGTTAATGGTCTTCGTGGTGATCCAACGTCACCGCAAAGTGCCTACGCTTTTATCTTTCATGCTCCGTTAGTTTCAATTCTAGTTTCATTATCATTCAAAAACAACAAAAACATTCAAATATCAAAAATCACAAAAATGTTTTCATAATAAACCTTGATCCAAAATCAAGTGATCGTACTTTTTATTTCTTAATCAAATTTCAAATCAATTCTAATTCTACTTCAAGTCATTTTTCTTTAATATAAAAAATACAAACAAATTTATTTTGCCACTTTGGCTTTTCTTTCATTTTAAAACCTTTTAAAAAACTAATAAAAAACACTCGACCAATCAAACGTCAATTTCTACCACGAACTACGTGATTTTGATCCCTCACGGGTACGTAGGCAAGGGACTTGTCCTTCCAAATCAATAAAATGTAGATAATTAGGTCTTCCTTCTTTTTTAATCATTTCAAATTCTTTTCTTCAAAAACAAGCAAGTTATAGCACATAAATTAAATAAAAACCAAGAGGTTCCCGTAGAGTATTACGGACATAAAGGGTGCTAATACCTTCCCTTTATGTAACTAACCCCCGAACCCTAAAACTTTTCAAAATAAGGTATTTGAACTTTTCCCCTTTCTTTAAATTAAAAGTTCAGTCGTGAAATAATTAGTGAGTCAAACGCTAATAGCTTTGATCTCTGAAAAATGACGCGACACACTAGAAAGTGTATGGACTGATTATGGTGCCTGATTGGATTAGTTGCGGTCGTCCCCGTTGCTGTTCCTATGCCTCTGGAGAGGTAGTTTGTGTTATGGATTATTTGTTATGTTTTGTTGCTGACATAGATGACAAAAATTCTCAAAAATGCGCTAGAATGTTATTGTACTATTGATTTACTTTGTTAAGTATTTGATGATTGTATACTTGGGGCAACATTTGATGATTAATCAACAATTTTCAATCGATCTCAAATTGATTTAAGTCCTCAAATCTCTGATTGTGAAAAACTCAAATCAGTAATCACGATTCTCTCTCATTACAACTTCGGTTTTCTCGATAGTCTCCGAGGAAACTTCAAGCTTGTCTCTCTCCATTTTCGCTTTTGTTTTCAATTTCTACTTTGAATGCATGCACGTTTTTTGTGGGTTTCGTGATTTTGTTAGTTGTTTTGATTAATTTCAGTCTCTATTGTTTTATGTCTGCATTGTTTCATTGATGAATTGTGAAATTTGTTTCTGAAAATATCGTTTTAACTTGTTACGTTCTGGATAATTACCTATAGGAAAAGATTTAATTTAACGATTCCGTGTTTCAATTCGAATTTCTGAATTTTTTTCCCTGAATTGTTTATATATATATATATATGTGTGTGTGTGTGTGTGTGTGTGTGTGTGTGTGTGTGGAAATTGAATTGTGTGTTGAAAAAAAAAATTGATTAGTGTAGAAAAAGTGATTATTTATTTATTTAATTAGATTTGTTAAGGAGGGTTGGATTTTAGGTTAATTAGTGTAGAAAAATTGAGAGAAGATTGTTAGTGTGGTGGAAATAAATTGAGGTAACTATCCTGAGATGATGGTTTTTGAGAAGAGAATGCATATGGAGGTTTATGTTATTGAGGGAAAATTGTTGTAACTATCCTGAGATGATGGTATTGGGGAATTTATGCCAAAGGTTTATAATATGTATCTTGAATTGAAGAAAGGAACAAAACACCTCACCTAACGGTTTGTTGGTTTTCTAATTTAGATTAGGTAGCTATCTTCATTTATATTTTGAGGAGAATTTCTTTAGTGTTTATCCGGAGTCGAGTGGCTGTCTGAGAGGAGGAAACACTTGTGTACATTCATCCGGGGCTGATTTTATTCAGTGGTGTTGCTGCACTTGGAAGGTAATTATGCAGTTTTGGGGACTACTTAATAAGATTTGGGCTAACATTAGAAGTGGCATTTATCTTGTCTTTTTACTAGTTTTATTTGGTTTTGGTTTAAAAAGCTGAATTCTATGGTTTATACATGGAGCTGAAATTAAAGAATATGAGCACACGATATGATATATCCATGGAGCCTGAATTCTTTAGTTTTTTTTATTTAAATTAGTTGCTGCAGGTTCTTCAAAAGTAAAACCTCGTGGTCAAGTTGCGGTGATGAAAGCTTAAGCGGCTAAAGGATGGCATGCTCGAGGATATTGCTATTGCTGATGCTTGAGGCTTATTACCAATATTCTTTTTACCTTTACATGCTTTGATGTTGTGTTGCATAGTTCGTTTTCATTATGAAATCAAATTTCAAACGTTTGTATGGGAACATATTTGGAGTTGCAAATTTGAATGAATTTCGATGTTAATTCAAATATGAATGAAATCTAAGCAAAAACAAATTTGGTAGATTCACAATTTTTTAGTTTAGACAATTTTGCGACACTTTTTACAACTTCTCAAAAATGATGAATGTAACATTTTTTTTCTTGTTACCGGTGATACAAAAAGTGTTAGAATAATGTACCATTTGCGACACTTTTTCTTCTTCCCCTATTGTAGACACATTTACAAGGGTTCAAGATTTCTTGATACGATAAATATTTAGATTCTCTTTCTAATAGTTATTTTTTAAAAGTATGTGAAATCGTGCAATTAGTAAAATTAAAATGGTAAGACCGAGTATCAAACCCGAGGATTGTGTTATACTCTCGAATAATATTTTTAACTTAACTAAACAAAAAGTTAGTAGATTTGTTGGATAGCAATTATGAAAATTAAGCAAAATAAGATTGATTTGAACTAATTGTTGGGCGATGAGTTTAACTAGATGACTCTCTTAAGTTATCAAATTTACTATGACTATTAAATCACTTTATATAATTACTATCGAATTCTCTAAAATAGTATTGCCCTAATTCCTTAGTGACGGAGTCTTTAATTCTAAAATAACATATGCTTCGATAATGGATTGAAGATTAAAATTACGCATAAAAGTACAAGAGTTCTCAGTTGATTTCAAGGTTTTACCTATATTCCTAGACTGCAGAGGCAAGATTTGTTTATCTCAAAGAGTTCATGAATTTAACTTCCATTTTACAATACGAATCATAAATCAGTTTATGGCATCCAAGCAATAAAAGCATCAAGCATGGAGATAAGAAAAATAGTTTTGATAAGTTTCATCATTTTTGCATCTATTCATTATAATTTCTGCCTAATATTTTATCAGTTCTGCGTTCTTATTTTGATTTCCTATATGTAACAGCTTGATGCAGCCTCATTGTGACTTGATTGAACTTCATTGTGACTTGATGCTATTCCTTGATCGTGATTTTAATTTCTTGTCGTCAGCTACGTCGTCAGCTACATGTCTTTTCTTTGGTGGTTTATTATTGACATCGTTAATATTTTGTTGTTCTATTTCTACATTAAGTGTGATTTCTTTAATTAAAAAGGCTACAAATTCCGATTGGATGAGTCTCAAGTCAGAAGCTGAAAAGGATGACCCTATACAAATGGTACTAATAAATCTACTTTAGATTTTATGTTTAGGGTTAATTCATCGAATTCTAGCAATGACAATTATATAATTTATTTTCATTACTAGGAATCGATGATTTAACCCTAAACATAAAATCTAAAGTAGATTTCTGAGTACCGTTTATGTAGGGTCATCCTTTTGAACTTCTGACTTGAATCTCATCCATTTGAAATATGTAGCATTTTTAATCAAAGAAATCACACTCGATGTTGAAATAGAACAACAGAATGATGTCACCAATAAACCACCAAAGAAAGGACATCGTAAATGACAACAAGAAATTAAAATCATGATCAAGGAATAACATCAACCATCACGCCACAATGAAGCTGCAATATACAAGGTTTTTGGTTATGTTATTGGTGTATTGAAATTGTGCAATATTTTGCTTCTGGTGTATTGAAATGGTATTGGAGGAGGTAATATACAGGGTTTTTGATTATATTGTGCTGAATTTGAATTTCATATAAAGTTTGTGTGATTTGGTTGCTTGTTATTGGTGATTTCTAAAATATAATGTATGATTGGATAAATATTTCATTATTGATTTCTCAGTCTTGTGGCTATTTCATGTGATGGTGATGCATCATCTTGTTGATAATAACCTTAATCTTAGGACTGATTAACAAAAAGCATTTGACGGTATATTCCCTAATAAACATGTACTTCCCCGCTGCTGTTCCTCTGCCTCTGGAGAGGTAGTTTGTGTTATAGTTTATTTGTTATGTTTTGTCGCTGACATAGATGACAAAAATTCTCAAAAGATGCACTAGAATGTTATTGTACTATTGATTTACTTTGTTAAGTATTTGATGATTAATCGACAATTTTCAATCGATCTCAAATTGATTCAAGTCCTCAAATCTCTGATTGTGAAAAACTCAAATCAGTATCACGATTCTCTCTCATTACAACTTCGGTTTTCTCTATAGTCTCCGGGGAAATTTCAAGCTTCTCTCTCTCCATTTTCGCTTTTGTTTTCAATTTCTACTTTGAATGCATGCATGTTTTTTCCGGGTTTTGTGATTTTGTTAGTTGTTTTGATTAATTTCAGTCTCTATTGTTTCTCATTGATGAATTGTGAAATTTGTTCTTGAAAATATGGTTTAACCTTGTTCTGTTCTGGATAATTACCTTTAGCCAAAGATTTAATTTAATGATTCCGTGTTTCAATTTAACAATTCCAGGGCTGATTTCATTCAGTAATGCTGCTGCACTTGGAAGGTAATTATGCAGTTTTGGGACTCCTTAATAAGATTTGGGCTAATATTAGAAGTGGCATTTTCTGGTTATAGGCTTCTTAGGAGGATTTATTTCTGGTTTTTATCTTGTCTCTTTACTAGTTTTATTGGGTTATGGCTTAAAAAAAATATGAGCACACGATATGATATATCCATGGAGCTGAATTCTTTAGTTTTTTTTTATTTTTTTTTAAAAATTTGTTGTTGCAGATTCTTCAAAAGTAAAACCTCGTGGTCAAGTTGTGGTGATGAAAGCTTAAGAGGCTAAACGATGGCATGCTTGAGGATATTGCTATTGCTGATGCTTGAGGCTTATTACCATTTTTCTTTTTACCTTTACATGCTTTGAAGTTGTGTTGCATAGTCCGTTTTCATTATGAATTCTAATTTCAAACGTTTGTATGGGAACATATTTGGAGTTGCAAATTTGAATGAATTTCGATGTTAATTCAAATATGAATGAAATCTAAGCAAAAACAAATTTGGTAGATTCACAATTTTTTAGTTTAGACAATTTTGCGACACTTTTTACAACTTCTCAAAAATGATGAATGCAACATTTTTTTTTTCTTGTTACCGGTGATACAAAAAGTGTAATGAAATTCTGGCACGTTAGACTTAAGATGTTCTATGTGATGTTTCAACATCAATCACAGAAACAGATGTTGTATACAATGTTTAGAACATTAAGCTAACTAACACAAACATAATAAAACAAAATAACAGACAAGCAAGTAAAAGGCACAGAGAGATTGTTAACCCAGTTCGGTGCAACGTCACCTACTCTGGGGGCTACCAAGCCAGGATGGAAATCCACTAGTGTAGTCCTTATTCTCTAGCAAACACCTTGTTAACACTAAAGACCTAGGACCTATCCGTATTGACTTCAACCTTGGAACTCCTAGATCTGAGATCCCATCTCACTCCCTACAACACAATCACAGCACCTGTGATTCTCAGTTTACAGACTCAATCAAATATGAAGTTACCTTCAAAACAAACAACTTAGCACCGTGCTTCACAGCCTTGGTGCAATACACAAACTACCTACCTCTTTGCTTAAAATCTTCAGAGGAGTGAACAAAATACAATTCAAAACACAGTCCTAAACATGCATCAAGGTGATACACGAAAGGCTCACAAACAATAGACTCAAAACCCTAAAAATG
This sequence comes from Medicago sativa, assembly GCF_051527215.1. Classification (NCBI taxonomy): domain Eukaryota; kingdom Viridiplantae; phylum Streptophyta; class Magnoliopsida; order Fabales; family Fabaceae; genus Medicago; species Medicago sativa. The sequence goes on along the minus strand of NC_140756.1, from coordinate 25,453,763 downwards.
ATTTAATCTTGTAATAACGGCTTCAATGATAAAAATGGTCTTGTAGTCTTCTAAATATACTGAAGCAATACGGGTCAGAACAACTTGTTGGGCTTCAGAACAAACGGTGATCCGTTTCACATCAATCAGAACCAAATAAGGAAAGTCTTAATAAGTAGGCACATTCTTAGGAACATCTTCGTATACATCCATACTTTCCTAAGTAGATAGCACTCCTTCGAGAAATAATAAAAGTTCTGATTCTGAACATAAAAACACGCGGCTTGACGAACACGGAATAAAGGTGTGAATTCCTTAAATATAAAACGTGTGCGTAAATCAAGGCACAGGTACAGGTCACACTGAACCTTGCTAGAATGTTGGAACATCGTCTCCAACATTACATTTGAATATTTGTTTTAGGCAAAAGTGAAGCCAACACATAAATATCCAACATGTTAGAATAATGTACCATTTGCGACACTTTTTCTTCTTCCCCTATTGTAGACACATTTACAAGGGTTCAAGATTTCTTGATACGATAAATATTTCGATTCTCTTTCTAATAGTTATTTTTTAAAAGTGTGTGAAATCGTGCAATTAGTAAAATTAAAATGGTAAGACCGAGTATCAAACTCAAGGATTGTGTTATACTCTCGAATAATATTTTTAACTTAACTAAACAAAAAGTTAGTAGATTTGTTGGATAGCAATTATGAAAATTAAGCAAAATAAGATTGATTTGAACTAATTGTTGGGCGATGAGTTTAACTAGATGACTCCCTTAAGTTATCAAATTTACTATGACTATTAAATCTCTTTATATACTTACTATCGAATTCTCTAAAATAGTATTGCCCTAATTCCTTTGTGACAGAGTCTTTAATTCTAAAATAACATATGCTTCGATAATGAATTGAAGATTAAAATTACGCATGAAAGTACAAGAGTTCTCAGTTGATTTCAAGGTTTTGCCTATATTCGTAGACTGTAGAGGCAAGATTTGTTTATCTCAAAGAGTTCATGAATTTAACTTCCATTTTACAATACGAATCATAAATCAGTTTATGGCATCCAAGCAATAAAAGCATCAAGCATGGAGATAAGAAAAATAGTTTTGATAAGTTTCATCAATAATTAGAGATGAAATCACATAACAAAAGTTTACATTTAGTTCTACTCATCCCCAACAACGGAGGATACACTCAAAATAAATATACAAGAGATAAAGATTGAATAACAATTACGAGGAAAATCGACGAAAGATTCTTGAGAAAACTCCTTCAATGATGTTAATAAAACCTCCTCTCTGTTTTTATGCTACAACACAAAGTTTCTAAACTCGAATATGATAAAAGATGCCTCCAATATGATTAAAAGAAATTTATTTATAGTGCAACATGCCCAACATGGTTCACTGCCCTGTTTCTGGGGTGCCTAGCAACCAATTACATGGAGCTAGCGCTACAGAGTTGTAGTTATGGCGCCTAGCTCCCAAACATGTGTTTTATCACCGATTTATGTTCTGAAATTGGTCTAAATGTATTTAAGAAAGTTGTAGATATGGATATTAGATTTCATTTGGCGTTGATCTGACTCCATTTGGATATCCAAAATTCGATATATATATATATATATATATATATATATATATATATATATATATATATATATATATATATATATAGGGTTTTGCTAGAAGACACCTTTTACAATGAAACTACTCAACAAGGGTCATGTTCTTTCATTAAAATTCAGCACTGCAATAAACCACATAATAAAAACAAAGGTACATGGGTTTCAAGATTGAGTTTCCATATTTGATTGAAAAAAAAATTCCAACCACTCCATGCCAGATAATTTGATCCATTGAGCTTTAGTGTAACAGAAACGGAATTAGGACGTTTGCTTGGATGAACATAGAAAACTGATTCGAAATCAGGTTGTTGAAGTTGATTCACTTCTGGTTGTTGACGAGGACACATGGTGAATATGATGAGGAAGAAGAAGAATTAGATAGAAAGAGAAACTCTGCAGAAAGTGCAAGAGAAGAAGAAGGAAGAAAAAAATGGTAAAATTACAGATTCAAACAATGAAGAAAAGCAAGGAAAATTGCAGCAAGAAACAAGAATGGAGAAGATGAAGAAATCAGAGGTAGAAGATGAAGATTCTAGCGGAAGAAACCGTAACAGAAAACGGTTAGAAAACAGTTAGGATCGTAACTTCTCACACAAAGAAGAGAAGAGAACTGATACCATATTATGAGTGGAAAGAAATGAATGAATACTCATTGTTTCATTGATTAGAATAGTTCAGTACATCAAGTATATATACTGAATTGTAAGACTATGCTAACTATTATTTACTCACTAGTAGAGAATTACTAGAACACAATTAACTTGCTTTGTAAGCTAAAGACTAAACAAAGAGAAATTCCTATATATTGTAATAGATACATTACATTAATTGATAAGCACAACACACGCTTCAGCATTAGTAAATAAAATGGAGGATATTCAATAAATATAAAATAACATTAATCCAATGGAAGTATAGATTGATAAGCATAACACTTTCCTTCTAACAAACTCCCATAATCCTGTTTACGATTGATAGAGTGAAACTTCATCGACGTGTTCCTTCCAACAAACTCCCATTTAAGATTGATCAAAATCACTAAGTAGCCAGTCCAGATTTCACAACGTTAGATGGTAGACAGTTCCAACACCCCATAAATGTGTCTTGTGATTGTGATAAAAGTATATGTATTGTTTAACATGATCAATCAAGGAAATCACAGCCGAAAACAAAAAAAATAACAACATTACCCTTGCCAAGATGATCATTCCCATCTACGCAAAAGGCAAAAAAAATTGTGACTATGATCAGAGCTGAATTCCTGTGGTATTTCAGGATAGTATTTCTAGGTATGGCTTGTCCCTTTTAACCCTTTCTGCTAGGAGTTTGGTGATAGGATGTCCAAACTGGAGATAAATTTAGCAGATATTAGAACAATTAACACAAAGAAATGAAATTAAATGGAATCGGATCTAATATCGAAAAATGGAAGATACATACATAGATTAAACAAAACTACTCATGGAAGAGGTAGCGGCTCGGGTTTTAGTAGAAAACCTTTCGTTCGCTCACAAGCATATCATAAGCAAAAATTATGTACCCATCAATTTTATTATCTTTTAATTGTTACCATCGACTCAAATTTATGATATTTGTTTGCTAAAAAATAAATAAATTGTTACGATAGACTCTCTTTTTTATGTAATATAACAAATTCTCTCGGCTTTTTGTTTAATTATAAAAATTATGAAGGACAAATAAGATAAGTCTTATATGACCAAGAAAATTATGATGCACAAGTAAGATAAGCCTAAGGGAAAGGAGTGTTTTTGAGGGATCAAATTAGATGAAAAAATAGAAAAATCTTTCAAGTTTTTTGAAAGAGTGGTTTTGTGGAGAATGATAAATAAATAATTATGATTAATGTATTTTTAACTTTGAAAGTATGATAGCAACATAGATTAGATTTGAAAATCTTACCCAAACCTCTCAAAACTCTCCTCCAATACAATTTTTTAGTTCCAGAAATGCTAAAATGTACGAATATATTTGTCGTGAAATTTGCACGAACAATGTTATACTTTTCAGTTAGTTCTTTATCTTAATATTTATTTGACACAAAATGACAAATGTTGCCTCTGCTAGACATATCTTATGAGAAATCACAAGAATACGTGATTGGATGGTGTTTCTTCAAATCAGTTGTTGTCTGTATCTTACCTCACCAATGACATGTAGAAGGTGGATTATGCATGCTCTTTCTCTGGTAACATGGTTTTTTAATATATATTTTATACAAAAGCATTAATAAACTAGCAAGAAATCCATTATTAAAGTCAATTTCATGCTGTTGAATAAGTCATGTGATATTGTGCGCTAACTCCCTCGTGCCGTATAGCAGCTCTCTTTTATTTCTCCCAAATTAGGGGATTTTGTATTGCGAAGAAAACTAACCCCTCCACTCTTATAGCTCTCCATCCTTTCCGCTTCTTCCCTCCTTTTAATACAAGCTATCCCTTCCCCTTCCCTCAAAATTCCCAAACAGAGCCTAAATTTCAGAATACAATTCCTAAATACCTAAAAGGCTAAAAGACCATACTCATCCCCCTTTTTTATGTCCCTGACGAGATATCATTTGCTTGGTTAAAACTGCGGAAATGGTCATCAAAATATATAGGAGAGAAACTGTGGTGGCCAAGAAATGGAATGAAAACATACAGAATCTTTAATCCTTGATTAATGTCTAAGCTTATAAGTCATTATCTGAAATAATGTAAACAGTACCGAAAGCTTATAAGTCATTATTCCTCTAAGCTTATAAGTCTTCTCTAAAAAGACTATTCCGCTAAAATACATTGCAGAATTTTACACTCATTTTCCTGTCATTTATCGATATATTAGTTTTCCAATACCAAAATTGAAAAAACAAGGTAAACAATGTAAACAGTACCGAAAGCTTATAAGTCTGCTCAAAGAAGACTATCGCAGAATTTTACACTCATTTTCTTGTCATTTTTCCCCTACAACCGTCTAATCTTAATTCATCATCAGGAAGATAGTTTCCAACATCACATAAACCAGCCAAAAATCCTCATAGTCTCCATGTCGTTTAGGTTTTGGGAGTCGGAAAAAACAATATGCATGATCTCATCATATATGTCAAGTTTTGGATATCCAAATGGAGTCAAATCAACGTCAAGTAAAATCTAAAATCCATATCTATAACTTTCATAAAAACAGTTAAACCAAATTCATAACATGAATGGGTGATAAAACACATTTTTGGGAGCTAGGCGCCAGGACTACTACCCTTTAGCGCAAGCTCCGTGTAATTGGGTTCTAGGTACCCCAGCAGCAGTGCAACGAACCATGTTGGGCATGTTTCACTATAAATAGTTTTTTTATCGTATTGGAGGCATCTTTTGATCATATTTGAGTTTAGAAACTTGTTTAGTAGCATACAAACAGAGAGGAGGTATTCCAAACATCATTGAAGGAGTTTTCTCAAGAATCATTCGTGGATTTTTCTCGTTATTCTTATTTAATCTTTATCTCTTGTATATTTATCTTGAGTATATCCTCCGCTGTTGGGGATGAGTACAAGTAGATGAAAACTTTTATGTGATTTTGATATTTGATTATTAATGAAAGTTATCAAAATTATTTTTATTATCTCCCCATGCTTGATGCTTTTATTGATTGGATGCCATAAACTAATTTATGATTCATATTGTAAAATGGAAGTTGAATTCATGAACAGTTTGAGATAAACAATTCTTACCTCTGCAGAGTAGGAATAGATGAAAAACCTTTTTTTTTTTTTTTGAAGAATCAAAAATGATATATATAAAATAGATGAAAAACCTTGAAATCAATTGAGAATTTTAATCTTAAATTCATTATCAAAGCATAGGTTATTTTAGAATTAACAACTCTATCACAAAGGAATTAGGGCAATAGTATTTTACAGAATTCGGTAGTAATTATATAAAGGGATTTAATAGTCATAATAAATTTGATAACTTAAGATAGTCTTCTAGTGAAACTCATCCTCCAACAATTAGTTTAAACCAATCTTATTTTGCTTAATTTTCATAATTGATATCCAACAATCTACTAACTTTTTGTTTAGTTAAGTTAAAGATTTTATTCGATAGTATAACACGAGCCTAAATATTTATCGTATCAAAGAAAACTTGAACCCTTATAAATGTATCTACAGTTGGGGAATTGGAAAGAAAAACGAGTTTAATGAGAGTTGCAAAGAGATTGGAAAAGAAAAACCAAATTTACAAAAGGCTAAAAAAAAAACACACACACACACACATGTGAATACAATAAAATAAAATGTCATTTGTCAAAAAAAAATCTAATAAAAATAAATTAAATTTTAAATTACATAATTGCCCATCACTTTAAAAGAAAATATGGGGCTTTTGGTCCAAATAGAAAATTTGCAGAATGCTATATATACATTAGATAGATAGGGCTTGGAAACCCTAGCCGCTGCTCTTCACTACACAATTATCTGCCGCTCCTGCTCAACTTATTATACTGATTCCACCTTCATTCATATATCAACTCAAATCGAACCAATCAAATGTAGACAAAACTCAGCTTTGGTTTAACTATGCACAGGTATGAATTGGATCTGATTCCAATTTTTTGCTTCTGTTCGTTATAATTTCTGTCAAATCATCATATTACTTCCGTATTCTAATTATAATTTATTATCTGTAACAGTTTGTTGCAGGTTCATTTTGACCTATTGCTATTCGTTGATCTTGATTTTAATTTACTGTCATCATCTAAGATGTCCTTTCTTTTGCGGATCATGGGTGATATCTTTCTATTTTTCTATTTTAACGAGTGTGATTTCTTTGATTAAAGAGCGAGGCATTGAACCAGCGTCAACTTCGAAGTCAGAAGTTGAGAAGGATGGCTCCACAAAAATGGTACTCAAAATTCCACTTAAGATTTTATGTTTACTGTTTAGGTCTAATTCATGAAATTCTAGTAATGACATCCACGACTTCGATATTTATTGATTCACCTATACAACTATCTTTTACATGGTTACTGATTCATCCAAACAATTATCATTATTGATATTGATATTTAATTATATTGAAATTGATCATGTATAGAATTATCACGTATAGATCTGCTGAACTTGTTTTCCTTTTCAAATTGGCTTCTAATTAAATGTTGAAAATCTGATCACCTCGTTTCAATTGAAAATACTTAATCCATAACACTAGATACTAATATAACCACATTAAATTTTCTTGATAGTATGATTTACTGATACAATCACCTAGGTGTCACATTGATTTCTTATTTTTTTTTTTTTGGAGTACTAAGATTCTTTGATTTTAATTTCTTTGGCAGGTCTTCATCCACTGTTGATGAAGCTTTGATGCATATCTACAACAAACTGTATATAATCCAGACAAACAGAAACAAGAAAAGCTCAAATCATGTAATGAAGCAGTCATAGCTGGTCACGGATGTTGGAGTAATAACTCACAGATGGTAACTTAAAATGCACTTTCAACACCTGCATTGCCAGTTGCTTTTGATCAGATGTTGTTTTCAACGTTTGCGGAGATGAAGCACAATTTTGCATATACTCAACCAAGAAACCAGGCCTGTTGACCACAATTTTTTATGCAATTGAGAAACATAAGATTGAAGTCATATATGCCCAGCATCTGGTGCAATGATAATGGAACAGCTGCATGATTCAAGCCCATGTAAGATTCAAACTCCATTCCCATTTTATCGTGCATTTTATCTTTGTAATAGCATTTTAACTATTTATCAAAATAAAAAATTATCCTATTGCAGAAATATCATAGCGTAAATTTTCGCAGCAACAATTCTACTTTATATCTCTCAAATAGAGATCACATTAATATGAGTATTCATGTAGAAGAACGAAAGGAAATAAATTTTTGAATTTTCTGTTGCAGAATTATTATCGTCCGAGCCTCATACGCTATTTAGAGTACTCTAAGAAAAACAGGCTTGACACCTATGTACGGTTGAGTTGAATTTCATTTTCCGAGGGAGAAGAAAGTCCACCTAAGGGAGAAGAAGAAAGTCCATTTGATGAGATCTTAATTCAGAAGTTCATAAGGATGGCTCCATAATTCATTTTAGATTGTATGTTTATGTGTAGTGTGAAAATATCGAATTCTTGGAATGACATTCTAGATTTTGATATATGGGATGTTAAGTCAGAAGTTAAAGTTTAATTTAGATTTCATGTTTAGTATGAAATTATGAATTCTAGTAATGACAATCTAGATTTGATATTTATTGATTTTGATCATGTCTCAAATTATCTTTTATATGGTTTTCTACCCACTTGGATTAGTTTGATGGTGTTGACATTAGATTTAGAGTATATGCTCCTCTCAAGGTCTCATTTTGATTCTGCCAATTTTCGTGCTGATTTAACAGCTTCAAAAAAAAAAAAATCTTTTAAATAGTTTCTGGTTCAATTTATTTCATTTTATGAATTCAGATTATGCTGTTGATTTTATTTTGCTTTGCGAATTGGCTAGTACTTATACGTTATGTCTGCAATATAAAAGCTGAAAAGTATGATCACCCCTTAGTTTCAATTCGAAGTACCTAATGAATAAGGATTAGTATGGCCGGACAAAAAATTCCCATTTTGAATTTTTTTGACCCAGATACTTAAAAGGAAATGACCCAATACTACGGTGGAGAAAATTTCCAGCCAGTCTTAGGAAGGACACATCGACATTAATTCTCATAATACAACTCTTAGCAAAATTAACATGAAGACCTAAGGCAAGCTCAAAACACCTGAAGATAGTCTTAATTGCCCAAAGGTTCTCCATTGTTGCCTTTCCTATAAAAAGAGCATCATCATATTGAACGTGCGTCATAGACAACCCGGATCTACAAAGTTTACAACATGTAAGCATACCCAACGCCTATGCCTTTCTTATAGACATACTTAACGCCTTTGCAACTAGAAGAAAAAGGAAAGGTGCTAGAGGATCACCCTACTCCAGAAATCGTTGAATATTAATTTTTTAGGTTGGACGCCCATTGACAAGCATTAAGAGATTACTTGCAAAAACACAAGCTCGCATCCAAGCACATTTATCATCGAAACCAAATCTCTTCAACAGATACTCCAGGAAACTCCAACTCACCGAGACATAAGATCTCTCAAAGTCCACTTTGAAAATGAGGCAATCATGCTTAGCTTTTTTGGCTAGGTCCACAACCTCATTGACCGCCACCACTCCATCCACCAAATGCCTACCTTTAAGGAAAGCTGACTGGTTAGACGAGATGATTTTATCCATCACCGAGGCCATGAAGCGTCCAACTTATACAGGGAACCTAGAAGAAAGATAGGACGAAACTCACCAAAAGATTGAGGGAAATCAACTTTAGGGATTAAAGCCACAAAATAAGAGGCTAAACTTTTAGGGAGCGAGGCGGTAAAGAAAAGTTGCTGGAAAAGAGCACCAACCTCCTCTCTAATGAGCACCAAAAAACTTTTAAAGAAGGAGAAGTTAAAACCATGAGGCCCTGGAATCCTATTTCCATCACTACTGGTCACCGCTTCTGTTATTTCCTCCTTTATGTTCTATGAGTATAACAAGTTAGTCTTAGGCTCTTTTTGTTACAAATTGGTCCATTAATTCATAAAATATATGCCCGAATATTATATTTTCTTCACACTCAGTTAACAAGTTTTTATGTGGACGTTTAATGTTAAGTTGATATGTCAAAATTCACTTCTCTCAAAACTAGGGTTCATATGTGTGTAATTTTGCTTTGATTATTTGTAAAATTAAGATTGATTTCAAAAACAGGAAGAAAATGTGTGTAAGTAATCATGTTTGATGTTATAAGCACACTTTTCGACCTATCACCTCAATGTTAACTAAAAAGGACGGCACAAATGAGTAATGGTAGTTTTTAAATTGCATCCATGATCCAAATACATGTAAACTTGCTTCATTCCGTTTTGGCATAAATATTATATTTTTGGAATCAATGGGCAACGTAATATAAACTTCTTTAATATCTTTGATGTTCTACTCTTAGATGGACATTTCTATATTCATGTTTTGAGAAACTAAATACCTTTGTTGAATTTTAATCAATGTTGGTTTGCTGTTGTTTACTTGTTTTTTTGTTTTTTTTTTTTTTTTTATTTTTGGATGATTTTGGAAATATTTGAAGCATTTGTTGTGTTTTGGTGCAGGCCTATCCTGTAGTTATATGCATTTTCTGCTTGATCAAAAAAAATAAAATATTTGAAGCAGCAAATATTCTTTGAATCACTGACATAGAAACCATATTAATACTAGTAATCCCTTACTCCTTAATGTTATTAGGTCTGCAAACAATTAACCCTAGGAATTTCCCTCTAAAACTGATGCATTAATTGCCGTTATTGTTAACCCTAAAAAATCCCTTCTAAATTCCACTGAATGAATTTGAAAAATCTTAATGTTAGCAATCAGAAAATAATAAAACGTGCCATTTTGTGGAATCATTTGGTACAATGAATCGCATTAAATTTCACATATTGCTATGCCGCATGGAAAACAGAAAGCTCTCCACTCAGCATATTTTTTCGGTTTCCCACAAATGTCCAATGGCCTATATATATAGCCATGTTGTGTTGGTTTTCATATCATCCTGGTTGTTGGAATTCACTGTAAATTACTAGCATCAACAGAAAATGTCAAGAGCCAACGCTGAAACGATGTTGTCCTACCATGCACTGACTGGTATAAACAAGTTTAGTTTTCATTTTTGAATCGTAATCTTTTGTTTTTATTCTAACTCTATCTTTTCGTGATTCTTTAGTAGGACCTTTGGTGAGTAACCCTGGTACCGAGTTGGATAAGGCCGTCAACAAGCTCCGAACGAAATACCGCTCCTATATTGTCGAATATGATGTTGAGGATGTGGGTGTTAAATTTTCGTTTTACATCAGTTTTATAGAGAAATTTCTAGGGTCACTGCTTCTACCAATGTTTTGACTTTTATTTGTGTTATTTTTTTGTCTGTAGGGTGCTGTGAGGTTACCTAACCTCTTTGCAGCTGATTTTGGGGATGAGATTACCCGCTATGTCACTTTGATTAGTACAAAAGAAAACGAGTTCGAAGTCTTAGTTGAGAGAGTAAAATCATGTATTCACATATTAATCTACCCTTTCTCATGGCTATAAATATACATGCAAGATACGATGCCCTGACATTACCCTGGTTTTTTTCTAACTATCCCGTTTGCAGAAGAATAAAAAATCATGAAAATTCGAAGTTCTTCTTCAATGGGTTTATTTTCAGGGTTTTTGTTACTATCGTTGATGCCTTCATCAATGGCGAAATTCGTGGTGGAGAAGACAGCTTGAGGGTGACTTCACCAGATAGTATCAAAGGAACATACGATAGCGTGATTGGCAACTTTGGGATACCTCAATACGGTGGTAGTATGGCTGGGAGCGTTGTGTATCCAAAGGATAATCAAAAGGGTTGTAAAGAGTTTGATGAGTTTGGGATTTCGTTCAAATCTAAGTCTGGTGCTCTTCCAACAATTTTTTTGCTCGTGGAAGTATGAGTCTGAAACCTGATTATAGGTTTTATTTTATTGTGATTTTGTTACTGTGTAATTGTGTTTGTTTATGAGATTTATTTTAGCTGGAGTTAGTTTGTTCTAGAAGATTCTTTTGCTGTTAGTTGAATTGTTGTGATTGTTTTTGAGCTTAAGTTGGTTGCTTTTGTCTGTTTAGTGTTACTGACATGTTGTTTGGTTAGTGAAGATTTGTTATAAACTGTGACGTTTTTAATTTAGCATCTGTTAATGGCAAAGTAACTAAAGCAAATTGCTATTTATACGCTTAATACTATGTTTTACATGAAGACAATTTCAGTTTAATTAAGTATCAAATTTCTTTTCCATTCTAAATTGCGGTGTTTTTTTATTTGGCATCTGTTAATGGCAAAGTCACTAAAGCTCTTGCGAATAAATTCATCCTGATTAATTATAGTAAAAATTATAGTACAAATCAATGAAAGAAGGAATCGTCCAAGCTCTTGCGAATAAATTCAGCATGGTTAAGATGATGTGGGCGGTTTTTGTGGGGCGTGCTGGGTTGAGCCGGTAGTTGCAGCTTGAGCTATGGCTGGGTTTTTTTTTTTTTTCTGCTGTGCTGATTTTTTGTTTGGAGTTTTGTTGTTACTGCTTCTAGCGCTTCTGCTATATCAGCCTTAGGGAGTTTTTTCTGTTTTATTACCCTGTTGTGTACAGGTTTACAGGGCATGTGTTGTGTTCCTCCTTGCCCGATCCTTCGCTCCTTGAGAGGATTTGTGTGGCTTTAAATTTGGCTGTTAAAATAAAAAAAAAAACAATATGTATGACCAATCCTTTGCCTATAAAAGGCTTTCTGAATATTGAGTAATACAAATAACAACAATGCTTTGCGAAATATTTTACGCCTTTGTTGCACCACAATCAGACCATTCAATTTTATAATAATAGCCTTCAAAGTACGGGCTTCTTATATTTTTGTTTAAGTTTGAATAGCATAAAACCGGTGCGCCTTCTTGAATAAACAACAAAGAAATGCAATTTGCAACAAAGGCGTAAAGTATTAAAAAAAGTTTCGTTCATAGGCACTTTTTTTTAGAGGGAAGTTTATTGGCACTGCTGAATTATACATAAATTATGGGGATACACAACGTAGTATAACTTAATTTTCTTAACTATAGATATGATTTAGTATGTGGTAAGTTAACTATTGTTTTTATTTTTTGTGCATACAATGTATAGACCACCTTTAAAATTAAACTTAACATGTTAATTTAAGAGTGTCACAATTTTGAAGAAATTTATGATGACCCCACTTTAATTGGAAACACAATAATACATTTTTTGAGGAACGTGTCCATTGGTTTCCCCATCCTTTCATTATGAGATGTGAACATACAATCGACGTAAATTAAAATGGTTGTTCACATTCCTATGCATGAATTATGATAGAGGAATATTTGTTATAATTACCGCGGTGAGGAAGGTTTTGGTGAAAATTACCCGGGCAAAGGTTCAAGAAGGAGCAGCATACGAACTTGAGCATTTGATGGTTGTTTATTAAAGGTTGGAGTGCCGGTCATATTTTTAAGGAATTAATTAGATCAACAATATGGACTATGCAATGGAACCAGATTGGTTATTATTAAAATGGGAAGATATGTGCACGAAGGGAAGGCGATATCCGAGAGTAATGTTGGCGATAAACTCTTTATACCTAGCTTATCTCTAACACCCTCGGACATGAGAATTCCTTTCAAGTTTCAAAGAAGGTAGTTTCCTTTGGTCGTATCATTTGCAATGACTATTAATAAGAGTCAAGGACAGTCAGTTAAAAATATTGGCATATATCTACCAACTTCAGTATTTTCATATAAACAACTGTATGTTGCTAATTCGCGAGTTACCTCAAGAGAAGGGTTGAAGATATTGATCAATGATGAAGATGGTGAAGATAGTGATTTTACATCTAACGTCGTTTATGAGGAAGTATTTCGTAATGTTTGATATAAAACATTTCATGTTGGTGATGATCAAACTAGCTTGACTGTTTGTTGAATTTTAATATATTATACAATATTATCTTTATGTATTCTACCTATTTCATATAAACTGTTACATTTTATCGTTATCCAAAGATCGTCAGCTCATAAGACCCGTGCGGCGCACGGGTCATCAATCTAGTCATATAGAAAGAAAGGAAATGAATTTATGAATACTCTCCACCAAATTAATATTAGTCTATCACATGATCCATGATCCATCCTTCTTGCGGACATGGATAGTAGGAAAAGGCAAACGTACCAGTATTATGTTGCCCTATGCTCTATTTTAACATATATTGAACCAACTTATCTATAATATTTTTCCGAATGAGAGAAAACCGATAAGGTTTGAGATTTAAGGGTTACACTCCTTCCTTCAAAGCAATTTTATAATCAAACCCAGTACATGAAGGTGGAAGCTGAGTAGGTTCTTTAAACACATCGTTATACAAATTTCAATAGCTGAGAAATAGCCAGATCCAAAGGCAAAGTATTACTTTTTGATATATTGTAGAACATGACAAGTGGGATACACGAAACTAGCTTTAAGTTAGGTATCTTGTCACGCCTTAAAACAAACGTCTAACCTGAATAGAGAACTCCTCTACAACTTCTCAGAGTCTCATAAAATTAGGCCTAAAGGTTTGATCCATGGAATGCACAAAATGGCATCCCAACATACGAGTGGTAGGACATTAACATTATTAATAAACGTGGCTTGCTTCAATTTCAACTTACACAAGTAGAGTAAAGGTTAGAAGATCCCTATTAATGGGAGCCATGATGTTTATGATATGCGGAAATGGAAGTGATGACTTCTGATAAAAATTAGTGTTTAGAGTCACTTGTTTAGTTTATTTCTTTCAATTTGGTTGATTTTGGACTTATTTTTTAGAAAATGTCTTTCAATTCAATAAGGTATTTATTTTCTCGGTATGTTCATTAACCAAGCAATACACGTACCTTTGTTTTCATTCTTTGGTTTAGTGCATGCAGTGTTGAAATTTTATCAAAGCGGAATATGACGCATGTGCGGTAATTTGATCACATATCGAGATGTAGATGTCCAAATAGAGTCAAATGAAAGCGACCATTGATATCTATTACTTTCATTGAGGCACTTAATCTTAATTCAAAACATAAATGTGTGAAACAAAACACATATTAGGGAGATAGGCGCTAAAACTGCAACCCTCGAGCATTAGCTCCCTGTAACTAGGTGCTAGACGCCTCAAAAGAAGTGCAACAACCCGTGTTGGGCCTATTACACCAAAAGTATGTTTTTTTATCATATTGAAGGCATCTTTTGATTAAATTGCGGCATCCCTTTTCATGAGTTGTGTTGGAATCCAAGATGCTGTTTGTCCCGCTAATGTGTAGGGTGGTGTCTATTTAAGGGTGGCATTTATTTTTCTGTTTTGCTGTATTATTTTTCTGCTAAATGGTGCTGTTATGCGCTAGCTACTGCCAGTTTGTGGTGTGGTTGGCTTGGGTTGCTAGTTGTTGTTATTGGTGCCTGTATGGGGAAGCCGTACAGCCCCCTTGTATTTCTGAGTGCCTGTATGGTGTAATGTGCATTTTTTTTGCCAGTCAAATAAAGATGTTGAATATCCTCCAGAATTCAATGTATTTATAGACAAGCAGGTTCTTTCAAGGTGGAAGTTAGTGAGGGAAATGTGAATAGCAAGATTAGGAATTACACCGTCAAGAAGACTACTGATGAAGTTGATATCATTCAACAGATCATGTCTAAATATAATCTGAAGGTAACATAGTATGACAAGTATTATCAACGCGATTTTTACTTACGTTATAACATAGACGTTAATCAGATTTTAAAATCACTAAAGTGCAATGAAGGGAGTTCTTTGAATATACTAATGCTCAAACTAGACCAGTGGCTAATAATGATGTTATGGTAAGAATTTTCCCGTTTGTATGTTGATCACTACCATATCTGCGCCTAAATTTAAGTTGTTTACAAAATTTCTTCAAAAAAAAAAAAGTTGTTCACAAAATTTCCGTCTACAATTCATTGTTTTTAGGTGACTAATGTTGTCTTTACTGTTTTTCAAAAGTTTGAATGTTATTTCAATATGATTAGTGTGAATCCATGTTTATGATACAATTTATATGTGAACTGTCCTTTAATGTTGTATAATATATTTTTTTGACAAACATTATCGACAGACAAAATGATGCGTCTTTAGTTAGTACATAATTAATTAGTAACTGATAGTGAAACTGAAATTAAGGTTAGGCTAGGATGTAAGTTGACCTAACCAACATTTAAAATAAGAGAAAATAAGAGACAAGAGATAATAGACTATAGGGAATTCTTGAGTGATACAAAAATATTAAAAATATATTTGATAAAAAAATACTATTCATATAATTATTGAAAAAAAAATATTATTTAACTATTACCTTTTTTTGATTGAGTGTGACCATAAAGAGTTTTCAAATGATTATGTCTAGTTGAGCTCTCAAAATGGACTAGGACATATTTGTCGAGCCTCCAACCCTAATAAAACATTTTGGGTTTTGGCTTTAAGCTTCCAATTCAAATTTTTTATAGGCTTTTTATTGAATCCCTAAGTACTGTATCCCGTTATAACTGAGGGATAGCTAGTACGGGTCACGAGTACCTCGTTTGGCCCATATAACTACAAATGCTATAATAAATTTCTAGCACTAAAATTTTGCCTTTACGTAGCTATACAAATATATTATTTGATGGATTCAATTACAAGAAAATTCAATGCTTGTATACCAAAACGAAGAAAATAGGTTAATTTTCGTTGAATTAGAAATCTAGGAAAGATTATAGCTTTAAAATGGAAGGTGGTAAACTTGAATGAGGTTGCGTCACTCCAAAATATTAAGGTTGGATCTGATGTTTTCTATTTTTGACATGTCAATCTTGTGTTTCTTTCTATTTTCAGATGTTTAGAGTAACACTCATACTAAACGTATCTAGAAAGCTTAGTATGTTCGCTATCTTTAGTACTGGATACATTAAAATTTACAACAATGAATCTCCGAATGAATATTATATACAATCATAAGCGTTCGTACAACAAGAATATAACATAACTTTGTCTAAAACATAGTAAGGGCATCCTTGAAATCCATAACATCCTGCAGCGGGTACGAACGAACACCTGCTGAAATATCCATTCGGCTAATAGCTAGCTTGCCATACCAACCTGTTAATCTAAAACAAATAAGGATTGGGATGAGACATAATGTCTCAGTGAGTTCTACCTAATCCTAGGCTATAGGTAACCTCGGGGGAAACCTACGGTCACCACGTGTCTACAATACAACCTAGCAGTTGATTATACGTGTGTGGTAATGCTTTCCTAGACGGTCGTGCATACTAGATCCGTCATAGGTTCATCTTAACTTGTCATAGGTCTTACTACATCATACGTGTCATGGCGGTTAAGGGGAACCTAGCACCGCTATGCCAAGATACACTAAACGCATTGAGACCTAACATAACTTATTCATGACACAATCCTAAACCGGACGATTAGGGAAACCTAAGATCGTCATCGGCATAGCATTCATAATTTGCTCTATATTCCATATACTTATGCGCGTCTAGCATCATATCATAATCATACGTATTCATAATCATAATCATAATCATAATCCTACATGGATGTTAGCGTTGAACAAACATATTATCTTGATTCATTTTACGGAGAGCCCCGTGTGGAGTAATCCCGAGCACAATCCCATATATAACCGATAAAAACCTATCTAAGGTAGTACCGGACTCCCTCAGTGACGTGCGGGCCCCCTCGAAAGAAGCTTATCCCGTTCGCACGTTACCTACGTCTTACTTACTCATTTACCATGAATCATTAAGCGATCCTATGTGTGATAAACTACACATACATATCATGATCTAAATCATACATACGAAAAAGGATAAACCTATACATACTTGCTCGCTAACCACGGGTCCGTGAACTACCCGTTTAGTGGTAAGCTTCCTACATATTCATATTCATACATAGTGAAGGGATTAACTTATCTATTCATGGCTTAGCATGCTTGCATGATTGATCTAATTCATATGCGAAGAGAATACACTAATCACTTCGCATCTTAACATACTTAGGACTCATGCTTTGCATTCTAGTTCTCAACAAGCTATGTCGAGGCTATACATTCATTCCCTTTCTTAGTTCATCATCTACCCGAGTAATTCGGCCTAAACTCTCTCTTGTGCCACACTTGCCATACATGCTAAGATTGCCATGATTTTCAATTCAAGGATCAATTGATGTTATGTGCATTGTCTAGATGTTGTTTTGGGGTTATGAAGATGTAAAACGTCGAAGGAAAGGCTTCGGAATGTACCATCGGCCCTAGCTCGAGCCAACAAGCCAAAAGCAAGTCGGCTGGAACAGAGAGTGTCTCTGTTAGTGACCTGGGCAGCCTGGGGAATTTCGCTATTAGCAAAATATTTCGCTAATAGCGAGTTTCTTCGGGTCAGTGGTGCAAATTTTGCAATTTTGACCCAAAACTCGTTCAAATCGACCCTGCAATGCACCATAAACATCCAGCAACTCATATATCATTATAAAACATCTTTCATGGCAATTTTAACATGAACAAAGCAAGATCAAAAGCAAGGGTACAAAAATCCTAATTTTCCTAAACTTAACATAATCCATGTTTTCTTGCAAAATTAAACACATAATCCCAAAGGTAGGTTCTATCTAAGAACTCACATGATGTTTTGCAGCATCTAACAAGCTTAAATCCATCTTGCTCAAGCTCAAACCCTAGCTTCAAGTCCCTCCAATCATGCTAAAGCTCTTCTTCTTGATGTTTCTTGTCCATGAAGCTTCTTTGATCCATGCTTGATCACCAATATCATGATTTTGGAAGCTTTGATGGAGGAAGATTGAGGGAAAGGGGGCGGCCTCTAGAGAGAAGGAGGAGAGAATTCTTTCTCTCAAACCTAGAGAGAGAAAGAAGAAGAAATTATGAAGATTTTACCCCAAAATCACTTATATACTCCCTTGCGCAAAATTACTTAAATGCCCTTCGTCTTAATCGCATTTAGCTAGACAATGATACTTAAACCCATGCTCGACTGATATCGTTTAATAAACATTCTCTGTCATACTTACATTCCATGAACATTTGTCTCTGGCACGTTCGACTGATAATATTCCATTAGCTGACGAGCGGGATGTTACATTTAGAATGATCAAAAGGATGAAGAAAGTCGTCTACCTGATGGAAAAGAAAGTCCACTTTGTGAGATGTTAAGTCAGAAGTTCAAAAGGATGGCTCCATAAGAATATAGCTCAAAAATTTACTTT
This sequence comes from Medicago sativa, assembly GCF_051527215.1. Taxonomy (NCBI): domain Eukaryota; kingdom Viridiplantae; phylum Streptophyta; class Magnoliopsida; order Fabales; family Fabaceae; genus Medicago; species Medicago sativa. The sequence continues at coordinate 25,435,212 of NC_140756.1, read as the reverse complement.
AGATTTTATGTTTATGGTGAAATCATGGAATTATGGTGAGGAAGTTCATGATTTCGTTATTTACTGATATTTATCATGTTTCAAATTATCTTTTACATGGCTTATAATTCGGTTTATTTCATTTTATGAATTCAAATAATATCGCTGATATTGTTTTGCTTTTCTAATTGGCTAGTAATTAACATGTCTACTAATTAAATGGCGTAAAATCCGACAATCTCTTTTTTCAAATGAAAATACCTTTCATAAGGATTATGGTGGCAAGAGCGATAAATTCCCATTTTGATTTTATTTTTTTAAATGTGAAGTGCTTTTAAATAATGTCCACTGTATCCACAAGAAAAATGCCTACAGTGGTAGTTGGATTTTTACTTAGTAAAAGTTATGTTTACACCTCAAGTAGGTGTACACACCATTAAACTAAAAAAAATAAACAGAAAAGAGAGTGATGCTAAAGTTAGCTGATGTTATAGGAAGTGAGTGATTGGAATCATTTTTTGAACAAATTCGCCCTACATTTTGCAACATATTCAAAAGGTTATTAAATTTCTTCTTACGTATATTCCATTGTTGTTCTTTTGTGAATGTCATAATAGCTCCTAGAATGAACCTAGGTGATTGCCAATTGTTCATATGGGTCTTTATTTTTCAAGAATATTGTTTTTTTTTTTATGAAGCTAAATTAGCCTAACCTTTATTAGGATCAGGTAGAATTGTTCAATAAAAATGTTCATAATTGTTTCACCTCTTGTCTTTAATGTTTGGTGATATAATGATTAAGACAGAGAGCTATGATCCACAAAAACTTAGTTAGTATGACACCCGTCGCGTCATTTTTGGAGATCAAGGCTATTTGATTAGCTTTTGACTCACTTGATTATTTCACGCCTGAACATTTAATTTTTAAGAAAAAGGGGAAAAAATTTCAAACACCCCATTTTGAAAAGATTTAGGGTTCGGGGGTTAGTTACATAAAGGGAAGGTGTTAGCACCATTTATGTCCATAGTACTTTACGGGAACCTCTTGGTTTTATTTAAATTATGTGCTATAACTTGCTTGCTTTTTGAAAAAAGGAATTTTAAATGATAAAAGAAAGGAGACCTAGTTTATCTACATTTTATTGATTTGGAAGGACAAGTCCTTTGCCTACGTACCAGTGAGGGATCAAAATCACGTAGTTCGTGGTTAAAAATGACGTTTGATTTGTTTTGTGTTTTTTATTAGTTTTGAAAAAAAAAATTAAAATGAAAAGCCAAAGTGGCAAGTGAGTATTTGTTTGTGTTTTTTAATATTAGAAAATGGACTCAAAATAAGTTAAATTGATTGACATTTGATTTAGAAAGTAAAAAAAAAAAAGACGTCACTTGATTTAAGATCAAGGTTTGTTTAAAAAATATTTTTGTGTTGTTTTTTTTGTTGTTTTTTGAATGTTTTTTTTGTTGTTTTCAAATAACTAGAGCAAAATTAAACTAATGGAGCATAAAGAAATAAAAGCGTAGGGACCCCATGGTGGCGTTGGACCACCACAAGGGACTTTTACCTAAACTATCAAGCATAAAAGTAAACATACACCCACTCACGCACACATGACCCTTAGCTATTACAAAAAATCTATTAATACATTCTATGGTCTGCGAGAAAATAAATAAAATACATTAAACCTATGTTTACTTTCTAAATTATGTGCAAAATAAAAAGAAAGTAAGAGATAAATTACATTAAAGCCTACTATACATTCTAATTCCATGCAATAATAAAAAAGGATATAAACGACACAAAATAAATTAAAATGCATGATAAAATTAAACTAAAGATGCATGAATAATAAACAACGAATAAATATGCATGAATAATAATAAGGTGCAGAATATAAGGCCTAAACTAATAAATGGTATGCGAAAATAAAAATGTGAAGAAATGCATGAAAGGAAATAAAAAATTACAGTCAGAGGGTATAAACAGGAATCAGGGGGTGCGCAGTAAGAAGGGGGTATGCAGTAAGTAAAATGGAACTTGAAACTGGGCCTAGTGCAAAAGGGACCGAACCTGGTCGGTATGCATAGTAGCTGGGTCGGTTCAGGCTCGGGTTAAGAACCGGTTCAGCTTGAAAAGAACAAATGGGTAGGTTCTGGCCGTCTGATTGATCAGACGGCCTTAATTCAAAGGTGGGGTGTCACATGATCAGATCAAAGGACTTGGAAGCGGGGGTGTACGGGAAGGTCGTAGACCTACCCACATAGGAACAGGGAAGCCTATATAAAGGCTGTAACCCTAATTCCACTCATTTCTAACTCTTTTTCTCTCTCTTCCTCCCTCATTCCTTCTCGGTTCTCTCCCATGAAAAGAAACAATAACACACAAACACAAACCAGTACCGGCGCGGTGGTTGGCCGGCCAGGATGGCGGCGCCACCGCGCTGGAATGCCTAAACCCCCCCTTTTTATTGTTTTTTTCGCGATTCCCCATCCTTTCTCTCCTCTCTTTCGATTTCGAACCTAAATGTCACAAAAACAGAATCTCCACTTATATCTACAAAAGGAAGAAAAATTTATACCTTTGCTTTCTCTTTGTTCCCCTTGGATTCGGCTTTGAGTGGTTTTAGTGGATTACCTCACTGTTTGTGTCGAACGGTTCGATGTGCGGTTCCGATCTCCTCCCTCCTTCCTTTGTATCGGCTTTTGGCTGCAGATTCTGGTGCGGTTTGTGTTGTGCGACGCCTCCTTTATGGTTCTGGAAACGGAGTCAGTTCGTGTGGATCTGTGGATGATTGCTTCGGTTGATTGACGTGCGTCTGGCTTCTTTTCTGGGTGTGTTGGAATCCTTGTTCTGCTTGTGCGCGTCTCTGCAATTTTTTCGTGTTCTTTTGTGTTTGTGCAGATCATTATTTATAGTGAAGGATTCTGAACAACTTAAGGAGGAAGTAAATTTGTTTGTTACAAAATTTTGTGGCTGGATTAGGATGAGGCTTGCGTGCTTCTATTCTTGCGCAGATGAATTTGGAAAGGAATTGGGATTGGTTCACGCTCGACAGGTTGTGCTTCATAGATTGGGATACAAATGAATTTGGAAATGGGATTGGGATGAAAAAATGTGAATGAACTGGATATGGGACTGAGGCGGAAACGCGTGACAGGCTAATACTCGGATCAGGACTCATTTTTTGGACTTATCATTGAACAGACATACATAATAATAAAAATGAAAAAAAAATGAAAATAAGATAAAGACTACCAATAATAATAATAAAAATACGGTTAAAAGAAAAATAAATAAATAATAGAAAATAAAGATTTTTTTTTTTAAAAAAGCAAGATTAAGTTAATTTAAAAAAAAATTAAAATAGAAGATGGAAATTAGAAATGGAAATAAATAGAGAAGAGGGCCCGACTCGGAACCAAAAATGAGGTATTTTAAAATACCTCTCTGCCGAATTTTTAACTGAAGCATCAGATCGATTAGGGTCACGTGACGCGTGTCAGTGGGCCTTAGGTCAAAATTGGGGTATGACAACACCAATTTTAATGTATATTGAGGCAATGATTCTAAAATGTTACGCGAATTAGGGTTAGATTGGGTGCTAGGAAAACGATTCACAATTTTTACAAAGAATAACTTATTTCACGTGCGATAAACACTTCCAGCAATCGTGTTACCAACTAATTCTCCTGTAATAAGTAAAAGGGATAATACTTGTCCTATGAGGGAACCTCCATCCAAGTTCAAAAAGTCTTAAGAGAACATTCACACCCATTAAATTGCTCTCAGCAAAATTAACTACGAGGTTCGAAGCCAGGCCAACACATCGCGGTATGGTTTTCAGACACCAGAAGTTAGCCATCAAAGCTTCCCCAATGAAAAGAGTATTGTTAGCATACTGCAGATGCGACACAGAAACCCCCAAAGAACCAATTTGGAACCTAGCGAACTCCCTTAAATACTCTGCCTTCCTAATTTAGTGTAGTTAACCCAATTAACTACCCTAAATCCTCTCCTAAAAGATTAAGGCGATTTCGGAAGATTATTTTTTTCTCTAGTTGTACTCGGACAAACTAAATTATTTTTTAAGAAAAGGATCATGTTAATTTGTGCCCTTAGGGCACATGTTAAACATTAATTTCATTCCATTAATGGTAATAATTTATAGAAAAAGAATTAATATAAAATATTTTGAGCAATAAATTAACACAATTTCCAATAAATAATTTCTATTAGTGGAATTCTTAACATGTGCCCTAAGGGATTTCCCTTAAGAAAAGCATTATTAGGATAAAGAAACACAAAATAGATTCTGATTTTTTATAAAATCTCTAAATTATTGAATGTCAAAATAATTTTTTTAATCCCTAAAAAAGGGTCATATGAGGCTTTTTTTATAACTTTAAAAAAATCACTTTAAAGAGATTGTATCTATTTGCAACAATTTTTTTTAATTAGGACTACAAAAAATCTAAAAACACCTTAAATATAAAGATATTAAGAGTTGTTTTTCAAAAAAGAGGGTTTTCTTTAGAGGGGAGAGAAAATATGATAACGCTGAAACTGGACTAGTGGCTAATAATGATGTGGTGGTAAGAATTTTCCAGTTTGTATGTTCATAACTACAATATGTGTGCCTAAAATTTTTATTTTTTTTTGTTTCAAGAAGCTTTGGAGTGTGGCGGTTCATGCAACAGTACTGACATCGATAATACTTCAACCAGCAAATTTGTGATGTTATTGTCGTTGAAATTGGAAATGCATTTACTACAAAGCCACATAAGTTGGTTTGTGTGAAAGTCGAGCCTTCAAAGTAAAATGGCGAGATGAATTGTCGTGTGAAGTAATGTTTGTTTTCCATTTACAATTCAATGTTTTTAGGTGATTTTTACAATGTTGTATCGTCATTTATATTTGACAATAGGGTCCTGGAAAAAAAGTGAAGTCATTTATCATAACTAATGTTGTCTTTACTGTTTTTCAAAAATATGAATGTTATTTTAATATGATACAAGTTTATATGTGAACTATCCTTTCATTTTGTATAATATAATTTTTTGACAAATATTATGGACAGACAAAATGGTGCCTCTTTAGTTTGTACATAACTAATGTAGTAACTGATAGTGAAAATGGAATTAGGGTTAGGCTAGGATGTAACTTGACCTAACCAACATTTAAAATAAGAAAAAATGAGAGATAAGAGATAATATACAATAGAAAATTCTTGAGTGATACAAATATCTTAACACTATATTTGATAAAATAAAATACAATTCATATAACTATTGAAAAAAATATTATTTAATTATTATCTTTTTTTATTGAGTATGACCATAAAGAGTTTTTCAAATGATTATGCCTAGTTGAGCTCTCAAAATGGACTAGGAAATATTTGTCGAGCCGCCAACCTGAATAAAACAATGGGGTTTGGCTTTAAACTTCCAATTAGAACTTTTATAGGCTTTTTATTGAATCCCTAAGTAGAGCTAGTACTAGTTAAATTATAAAAATTATATCATCAATCTTTAGTTGAATTTTATCCTATTCTCTTGTATTAAATGATATCCCTCTCCATCTCCCTTCTATCTGCTTCCTCATTTCAATTTTCTGATTCTCCAATTCTCTTCTCTCATTTCACCACCAAATCTTTTAATATTTCTTATTAATCCATAAACTTTGTAGATATGCATGTTTTTGCATTACAGCCAAATGATTAACAAACTAAATGTCTCCAAATGAAATTGATCAGTAACTTATCTTTCACAACGACACTCTTTTTCTCAATTTTTTAATATTTCAATTCGATTCTTGTTTGGTTTCAATAAATTATTATCACCGTTGACCATTTCACTAACAGGGAAGGACATGTTATAATTAATTAACAAAGTTGTGAATTTATGTCAACAAAGTGTTTTAGAGACATAAAGTGACTTGGAAACAGACGGAGGGTGGAGTTTTTTTTGGAATACTTGTTCTCTATTTTCCAATTTATAAATTGGACTGTCATTTATTCAATTCATGATTAAAAAATTGGTAGAGAAAATATTTTGTGAGGTGATGTCAAATGACAAGAGGGGTAAAGTGGATTTTTTATGGGTTGTCCTTTGTAGAGGTGAAAGTATAATGTTTCGTATTTAAACAAGTAAGGTTTTCTGGCCCAACCCAACAAAATCCGAATCCATAATAACCAGGTAGCCCATTTTGGCTTTCTAGACTGTGCAAGAATGACTCTTGTATATAATAGATAATTAGGGTTTTCAAGGTAGCCCTTCTCACTTGCAGCTGCTACTCACTCTCAGACTATTATCTGCTGCTGCTATCCCTAACCCTCTCACAAATTATCACTTTCACGTTTTGTTGTTCCTTCCATTCAGCCAAATGTAGACAAAAAGCTGTCATGAGCGAGCCTTTGGTATTTTTAACTACACAAAGGTATGCCTTAGATCAGATCTGATTCCACTTTCCTCAATTTTTTTTTTTTGCAAGTATTCGCTTTTATTTGTAATCTATTTTCTTCTAATTTTTGCTAAAATTGTTGCAGGTTTATTGTAGAGATCGGACGCTATTCCTTGATAATGATTTTGATTTTCTATCTCAACATCGAGTGTAATTTCTTCGATTAAATAAGTGAATTCTCAAAATAAGGGCTTCTTACAAACGGTACTTCAAAATCTTCTTTACACATTATATTTATGTTTAGGGTTAAATGACATTCAAATTTCTCATATTTATTAGATAATAGCTGAATATAAAAAATCTCAGGGCAAGGATTTGGAGAGAGACTGAAAAGAAAAACTAAAATGTCGAGATAAAATGAAAATAGTGACTTGTTGAGTTGAAATGATAAATAATCCTTGTAATATTGTGCATGTATCTATTTGAAATTAGCATATTACTTGTTTTACTCTATTATCTGTATTCTGTTGCTTTGATACAGCTGCTGCTTGTGAGTTTGGGCTGAGATTCTAGTATATAGTATACAACTCTACATTTAGTGTTATACATTTACTGGTTTCAAATAGAGATCATACTCATGGGTTGAGTTTTATATTTCAGGTGAAACAGTACAGGATTATGCCAACCCCAGCATATCCCTTCCAACATGGATCATCACCCATGTTGGAGGGGAGGAAGAATGCCTCTATGAAGTTTGACAGGGATTTGAGCTATAGCCCTACACAGTCTGAGTTAGACTTAGAATTAGCAATGATAAAGTCCCTGTCTGCACAAGAGGCAGCCACATATTCTGCTCATTTGCTGTAGTGGAAGCCCATCTATGCAGTAGAAGCTTTTGTAGAAGAAACAACCCAAAAGAGGGTAAATCTTGGTTTTTCCTTCCTTTGCAATACTATAGCTTAATACATCAATAGGACACGTAGAATCTCACAAGGTCATCCTTAGATAAAGGAATGTTTCTAGTTGATGAGACTTTAAGCTCAAACAAGAATGAAAGCAACCAATGGAATTGAAAGTGGGTGGTTTTTTTTTCTTTCTTAAGAAGCTTCTGAAGTACTTTGGTGTGTCGTTGCATTCAAGGTATTCTTAAGGGTTTGGTTTGGTTTGGTTTTAGTAGTTTAAGGTTATTATTGTGAAACTGAGCTATGCTATGATAAAAGTTTGTGTGAATTTCCCCCTATTTTAAAGCTTTTCCATGAGTCTGCTTATATTCTGATGTTTAGAAACTAAATAATAATGTTTAGAAACTAAATATTTGTAACAATAACTCTACTTATATCTCTGACATAGAGAGCAATTTAATTAGTATTCATGTATGGAACTAATTTTTTGAATACTCTCCACCAATGTATCATTTTCTTTGAATGTCTATCACTTGACTGTGTTGTATTTTTTGTTACAGTCTTGTTATTGTCCAGACACTGAGCAACATTTCTTTACATATCCCGTCACATACGCTATGTGGAGTATGCTAAGAAAAACCGGAATAACGGTCAAAGGTCTGACCAGAGGAGAGGATAACGAGATCAGACATGATTTCGAGTGAAATTGGACATTTCAAGTGTTCAAGAAGCTGTTCAGCCGCCATTGCTGTCATTTTGGCTAAAAAAAAAAATCTAAACTTAATCTTGGAGTTTGAATGCCGCCGTCGATCTCGTTTGTTGGTTCCATAAAAACTATAAAATTTAAGGTGTCGATCATCGAAATCATACTAGATTTTCTGTTTATGTTTACAGTTAAATCATCAAAATCCAGTACTAACATTTAAGGTGTTGATCTTTATTGATATTGATCAACTATAAAATTATCATTTACACGGTTTCTGTTTCAGTTTAATTCATTTACGAGTTCACATTATGCTACTAAATTTGTTTTGCTTTTCAGATTGGCAAGTAAATGTCTTTTTTTAATTTTTTAAGGCTTGGCAGGTAAATGTCAAATAGACTTTTTAAATGCTGAAAAATATGATCACGTGGTTTCAATTGAAAATGGCTAATTGAATAGTGTGGCTTTGTTTCAATTGAAAATGCCTAATCTATAACACTAGATATTTATACAGTCTCATTAAATTTTTCTCTTGTGTTTTCCATATTCACAAATGAATAATGATCCAAAAATTAATGCAAACTTACTTCATTTTGTTTAGGGATAAACATGATATTTTTGGATTCAATGTGCTTTGTTTGTCTATAATTAACTAATTACATTGGAGGGAAACACTTGGTATGCTATTTTTTTTTCTTTGACAATATTTGTGGATATGGTTGTGTTAATTTTTTATCTTTGATGTTCTACCCTTAGTTAAACTTTTCTGAATTTCAGATTTTAACAAACTAAATAACTTTTTTGAAATTTTATCCACCATGGCTTTCTGTTGTTTTCTTCTCATTTTTCCAAATATTATTTGTAATTATTTATCAAAATAAAAAATTATCCTCTTGTAGAATCAATGAGTGAAAATATTGGAAGCATATATTCTATTATATATCTCTGACAAGCATATGAATATTAGTATTCATGTATCTTTTTTCTTTAAACGCTTGTCACTTGACAGTGTTGTATTTATCTATCGTATTAGATTATCATTTTTTTTGTTTTTCAACTCTTGTAGTTGATTGTCTTGTAGATTTTTAAATTCCCTTAGTAAAGATATGTTTCCAACATGTTACCTTCCTGATCAGGGGCGGATCCAACCCTATGTGAGGGTGTGCACTTGCACACCCTGAATTTTCAAAAACTACACCAGTAATCTATGTTTGTATGCTTTTTGCACACCCTGAGATTTTGTTTTTGCACCCTGACCCAGAGACTGAGAGAAGTGAGTTCATTTGCAGTCACAGAAAAGAAAGCACACTAGAATATAAAGAAAGAATTGATATGCAACGGCGAGAAAACGAGATCGGTATATGCTGGAGAACAAGAAATGGGTGGCGGCCACTCAAAACTCTATAAACTAAGCCCTAAACCTGTTTCTCTCAATCTTATATCTTATATATATAATAAAGTTTAACCCCTAAAGCTATTTCTAACCCTAATATTTTCCCCCCATTTCTCCCTCCACTTTTCTGAACCATTGGATCTTACACTTTTAGGCGCCATTCAATTTTAGTCATTGGTCATCTTACTTAATTAATGCCAGCCGAATTCTGTTATCAAGTTTGCTATAATTTTGGCCAGATGAATTTTGTTACGAAGTTTGCTATAATTTTGCCATATTTCCATCTCTTTAGTTGTGAAGCAACGCATCACACGATCCATAAAAGTAGAACTATATTTGCTTGCATTCACTAAACTATACCAATATCACTAAAACTATATTTGCTTGAGGTTCACCTCTTCGAATCTCTTCTCCCGATTCTGCCAACTTCGGATTCATGAAATTGCTCCGTCATCATTTTCAGGTCAGTTTTCAATTCTTCTTATCTTAAGCTAATAATATTCCTTATGCATTTCTCATCAATTTTTGTCACTCTAATAACTTTCACGAACACGCCTGCGATTATAGTTGAATTCGATGAAATCTCACTCAATTGTTTTGATTATTATTATTTTTTCTAATTATTTTGTTGATTTTTGTTTGTTCGGCGAGAACTGTAAATGGCATCGAAACAAGTAGCTAAATAGAAACAATTGGGATCGATTGGAGCAAGAAATGTGTGAATGGGTCGTCCTCTTCAACAACTTCGTCATCTAAACACTATCGGCGTCGGCGTCAATGCGAAGTAAGCCACAATTTTATCATGAAAATGTGCCTTTGGATTCTCAAAAAACCAAAGAGAATATAACTATGACTATTCAGTTTTGTTCTTTAAAGTATGAGATTGTAAATTTTGTTATTGTGTTGTGCGATAGCTGTTGATGTTAATTTGATTGATGTGTGATATATTATTTGTGTGACAGTCAGAGGGAAATTCGTGGCAAAGAGATTGCTGGTATACAGATGGAGATACTATAGTGAGAAACGAGTATAATCTGTCTATAACTTATGCTTACGGTAAAAAATAGCAAAGCTCATATTTGTTAATAGGTTTTTTGCTGTTTAATTTTTTTCATTTGGTATTTAGGTTGAAGTATTGAGTAATATTTCAAAGGTCATACATTATAGTTTTGAGATTTGGGTTAGAGATTCAAAGCTCTGTATGTCATCAAATTAAGATGGCAACATAGGGAGAAATATTTCAAAGGAAGATTTTACATTAAGCCATTTAGCATTGATCGCACCATCGCCCTTCTTATTTGTATTTACCTTAGAGTTGGTGGTTACAAATGATTTGTATTTCAATGGTCAGGAATTAATGTGCCAAAATCGCATAGGTTCTGGTTTAGGATTTCCATTGAGTGATATAACAAGTGGTAAGCATAGCTTTCACTAATCATGGTAATTATGCTTCTCCTTTTTAAGGTTCAAGGAACTGCCACTAAGGATGTATTTTTTCAGTGTTCAAACGCAGCAGCTGTAGCATAGAGTCTTCTAAGCTTCTTGGACCTGGAAAACATGTTTTATCAAATGTAAAGCTTCAGAGAAACCTCACCATATCTTGCCCTTATGCAGACTCTACTGAGAATATTGAAGGTTGCAGTAAACCAAACAACTCGGGTTAGCAGATTACGGTTACGGACCTTTAAGCAATTTTAATTTTTGGCATAGTTATACTTCTATTTTTTGACATTCTTTCTTATATATTATTAATTTATCACGTATAGGCCATGGTTCAGGCGTGGACAATGGAGTTTTAGCCAAAAATCCGGTTGTTGGTGATTTTATTAAAGAGACAGTGGTATCCGACATTAATTTCATGCAAAAGAGTTCAGGTCGAAACATACATTATTTGCGAAGACTTTTTGCAGCATTGATGGTCTCTGATTAGCTGTCCAGACCAGAGGTTGTTTGGAATAACACTTCGCCTAATCTAATTGATGATAATTTGCACAAACAAAGACGTGTACTTGGTGCGCCTGGTAAGTCTGATTGTTAAAACTGTAGTGTTTTTTTTATAGGTTAAATTTACTTCTCTGTCTGGATAGCTAATCTGAATATATCACTTATTTGTTTATGGCCGGTTAATTTAGAGGGCGAAACTTATGCATCGACATTGTACAACATGCTTAATTCGTATTGCAAACCTGTGTGTAGGAAGATTAGATACTAGCCAGCATGAATTACACTATATTTCATGTACTAATATACTCAAACAAATTTGTAGTTTGTTGGTGTATAGTTTACAATCTGAATTACACTATATTTTGGCCAATTTTTCTGCGCCTACTATTTAGTTATCAAGGGAACTCTAATTTTGCTCAATTTTAGTTATTCTCATTGATGTCGCAACTCTAAGCCTATTATTTAGTTATCAAAGGATACAAAGACACAGCTGTAATGCGTATTCAATGCACATTAGTTGTTATCACTTGCACCTTTATTTGTATGTATCAGCTCCCTGTATATATCTAAGGTACTCATCTCTTTACTTGCAGTAGCTTGGAAACGAAAAACAAAGGTTATACATGGTGATTTTTGATTTGAAAGTATGGCCAACACTTACACTCCGCTCTTATAGCTGTTACTAGAGGAAAGAGAGATCTTAAGATGAAAGCTAGAGTAGCTCATATTTGGTGTATACCAACAAAGAAAATAATTAAAAATATCAAATAAATCGATTGCCTTCTCATAAGGTAATATTATGCTATGAAATTTCATATTGTGTTCTATATTTAATATGATATGATGTTCATATCAGAGACACTTATGTTTTCGTGGTGTTTAGGTTTTTCAATAGTGATGCATCAACATTTTGTTTTTTGTAAGTTGTAACCATCCTGTCGTATGCTTCATTATCCATAGGTTAAGTGCACTTTAGTTGGATTCTACATAATTATTTTTTGATGGATTGAGATGAGACTTATTTTGGAATAGCTTCTTTTTGTGATTTTAAACAATGGATTCATGCTCAACAACTTTTTTTTGTGAGATTGTATATATTTTCAGCATAAGTGGTGAACTAATATTCGGGGATTCAAAATACTTATATGTTGCTCTAATTTCCCTGTCGTACGTTATTTTCATTCATACTCTTGATGGTTTAGCAGATACATGGACGACAAACAACAATTGCATCAGTATTAGGAGGTGAGAATTCGTACTCATTCGAGAAGAAATTGTTTTCGTTCAGAGCAGTTTGCCAAAGATGTTCAGGAGTTTTGGGCAAATTATTCATCAGTAGCAGTCTACGAGTATGTCTTGAATGGAGCAGCCAAATCCCACGCCCAGTTTTGTATCAGTCTCTGTTATTGTTTCCTAGCAGTAATTGGCACTATTGTGATTCTGTGTTTGTTATTTTTAGAGATATTGAGGTCCTGTTTTTGTTATTTTAAGAGTAGACATGTTTTTGTGGAGAGAGCTGGAATGAAGTGTCACATTTTTTTCCTGCATCTTTTAACATGTCAGTCTATTCTTTATCGAATAAATTAATTAGTTTGGGGATCGTCATGTTGTCAGTCTCTCTTAATTGGTCTGCATATTGGATCTTTACAGTATTTTGAAGTTTTCCATTTGTAGTGCTTTGGATTGTTTTGTATATAGCCCTAGATTATGAGGTTGTGGAAGGCAATTGGTTTAGTATTTTTAAGTCATCCAAAGGAATATTTTGTAGGGTTTAGATGTGAATTTGTTAAGGCTTCGTTAATAGTAAGTTGATCGAGTTATATTCATAGTATGATGCCTTCTCTAAGCTTACTATGATACTATTATTCATTTTTAAAATTGCTTTGCGTGTCACTATAAGTCATTGAGGATTTGATATCATGTAAATAATAAAGTAAATCCTAACACATTCCACATAAGAATGAAGATATTGGTTACATTTGGAATCTTATAAGTCATTGAGGCATGTTGTATTGGTTACAGGTGTTGGAATGATTAACGAGTAACAACTTGCAAATTTACTTTTAAGTTTCAAGTTTTGTAAACCCTACCATGTTCTTGAATATCTTATTTGAAGTGACGGAAAATGATTAAGTTTTGTTAACTATTCAATATAAGTTTCTTTAGGTATCGCGCTTAAAATTAGTGGCTGCATCATTCTAAATAGCAATTTTCTAAAATATATTAATGTCTCTCTTTGTTCAAGCCTCAAACTCTAACGATGTCAATTTAATATGAATTGTGTAATACATCATAATCATCATGTGAACTATTCAATTCCCCTAAAAAAAATATATATTCAATTACATTTTAGTTATCCGGTAAAACTTATTCATGACTTTTTTTGGTTGGTTTGACCCGTGTGATGCATGGGTTAATGTTCTAGTTTGGTTTAATTTAGATAGGAGCAGACAATGGTTTTTATTGATATAAACAATGTTATATATTATTCTCCTAAAATGTGCTTTATATATAATCATCAAACCTTTTAAAAAAATATAATATAATTATACAAAGACAACTCTAAAATTAATTGCTACTATCGACTAATTTAATTTTGTGTTTGATATCGAAAGCTATGCGTGCAACTATAGAGCCTGACTTTATAACCTTAAGAGATAATATTCAAATTTTACCCGAGACAATTGTAAAATGGTCATTATTATTACTATTTTTTATGAAGTATTGTTTAATGGCATCATTATTAATATTTTTTTTTGCTAATAGTCACCATTATTAATAATAATTTTTCATTCCTTAATTTTTTTTAAATGTTGATTTTAACGATTTTAAAATATAAATTGCGTAAAAGTTAATTATAAATTGTGTTTGCAATTTATTAGTTACATATCATAAAAAAAAAAATTATGTTTAATATTGCGACTGCTCACTGCTCAAACAGTCTGCACCCCCTGGTCCAGGGTCCTGGATACGCCACTGTTCCTGATTGTTAGTTTCTATTGTTCATATATGGTTTTGTGCTAAGCTATCAGCAATAGCTTGGTATGTCAATCTTACGATTCTTTCTATTTTCAGATGTTTAGAATGATCAAAAGGATGAAGAAAGTCGTCCACCTAAGGGAGAAGAAAGTCCACTCGGTGGGATGTTAAGTCAGAAGTTCAAAAGGATGGCTCCATGAAAATGGAACTAAAAAATTTAATTTAGATTTTATGTTTAGGGTGAAATCATCGAATTAGTGATGACATTCATGATTTCGATATTTGTTGATATTGATCATGTTTCAAATTATCTTTTACATGGCTTCTGATTCACTTTATTTCATTTTATGAATTTAAATTATGCCGCTGATTTTGCTTTGCTTTTCTAATTGGCTAGTAATTGTCATGTTCACTAATTAAATAGTGTAAAAATCCGATCATCTCTTTTGTCAATTGAAAATACCTTCCATAAGGATTAGCATGGCAGGATTGAAAAAATTCCCATTGATATATTTTTTTAAAATGTGAAGTGTTGTTAAATAATGGCTACAGTTCCTACTAAAAAAAAGTCTACATTGGTAGTTGGATTTGAACATAGAAAATGTTCAGTTTACTCCTCATGTGGGTGTGTATATACACCATTAAACTAAAAAAAAATACAGAGAAAAAGAGAGTGATGCTATAGTTTGCTGATATGATAGAAAGAGAGAGATAGAAATAAAATGACGTGTTGAGTGAATGTATGAAAAGTTGGGGTGTTTAAATATCATTGTTGTTTAAAAAAAAAAATTACCCCTATTTTTTCACAATATGCAATTATCATCACCGATAATTGTGTGCAACATAGTCAAAAGGGTATGAAATTTATTCTTATGTATCTTCTATTGTTGTTGTTCAAATTAGTACAGGGAAGTATTGTACAAAAACAATTTTCAAAATTGATTCCTTGCATGTCTTTGAAGGTTGGTGTTATATTGATTATGATTATGATAGAGAACTATGGTCCACAAAAACTTTTTTTTTTTGGTGGTGGCCGGGGTTTGAACCCCGGACATTGCATATTACCATGCGTTGTCCCTACCTACTGACCTATGCTCACGAGTACACACAAAAATATATTCTCGAAGTAAATATATTCTCGAAGTAAAAATAATTTACATTAAGGTAATGATTTTAAAATGTTAAGCGAATTAGGGTTACTTTTGATGGTAAGAAAACTATTCACAATTTTTATACATCGAATAATTCTTTCACCTGCGATAAACACTTCCAACAACTATGTCACCAAGTTCTCCTCCAAAAGAAAGAGCCTCCTTCTCCAACTAAAATCCCAAAACCACCTATCACCTTCCTGTGAGCCTAGAGACCGAACTGAGCAGGATTGTTGAAATAAAAGAACTATCCTACACATCATCCCAAAAGAACCTTAATGAGTAGCTTCATAAAAGAAAACAATAAAATGGGGTCGAGTTCAATATTGAATTGATCAACATCACTCTATATCCAAACCTTATATGAATTGATCAACACCATATTTCACAATCTTGTTGCGCCAAGACCCAAGTCTATTGGATATCTACTAGATAAAGGGCTCCCATGTATTCTCTCTCCTCGAGTTATCTCCAACAGGAAGTCCCTGATAAGTAAAAGGGATAGAACATGTCCTATATTGACTTGAAAAGACTTGAAAAAAGAAAGTGACCGTAAAGAAACCAGTAATGGTTGGTCACCAAGACATTTAAATGATCAAACGCCTAGAACTAGGTTGATTATCAAGAGGGTCGGAAGCAAAAATATTTATAAGGTTACACCATTGACTCTGGGGGGCAGGAGCCGCACTACCTGACTTCCCACGTGAAGATGTTGTCATCCTGAAAACTAAAAGTAACTTCTGTAATTTCTTCTTAAAATGTCAAATGATCAAATAATTCTCACCTCTCTTATATGAAATGAAGAAAGGACTTTTCTCGGTTGGTTTAGTGTTAAGGTTAGAACTTGTTTCTTCATAATATCTATTACACAGGAGCAACAAAAAGCTAGACTACACACACACACACACACACTCACTTGAGACTTGTCGTTGGGTTGAATAGGTTCATGAGAAATGCTTGAAGTTTTGATTAGTGTACGCTTAGAACAAAGCCTTGGAGGAGACAAGAGTTTTAATTGTGTTGTCATACGTTAAATTTTGTTTATGCTGCTAATGTTTATGCCTTTTGCTTAAGGACAAGCAAAGATTCAAGTATGGGGGAGTTTGATGAGTCAATAATTAGTGTTTTTAAGTGGTTGTTTGAGTGTATTTTCTTTAGATTTAATGTGTTTTTATTTACTTTCTAGAAATATTTTACTTCAATTGCTTGTTATTTAATTTCAGGAACAAATATATGAAAGATTGAGTCTTGGAGCAAAAGAAAGGGGATTTGGAGCTGATTGAGGCCAAAAATATGAAGATCTCGTGCAAAAATATTAGGCACGGCCGTGCCTGGCGTGGCCATGCCTCCAATGTATCAAAGGAGGCTACTTTCCAGAAGGAATGGCACGACCCGTGCCTGTGGAAACACGGCCGTGCGGGACAGTTTTCCAATTTAGCTGCTTTTTCCAGACAAGCTGGAACGTCCCGTGCCTGTGGTGGTACGGCCGTGCCAAGGTTCCAGCTGCTTTCTTTTTTTGTTTTTATAACCTAAAGCCCATGGTTTGCTTGTGGAACATTCTAGTGATTTATTTCTTAGGGCTTAAGTTAGTTTTAGGCTATAAAAGGAGCAGCTAGCATACTTGTAATCTCATTTTTGTTCTTGGGAATTATATGTGACAATTGTTTCCATTAATAAAAGTTCTTCTTTTTATTTTCTTATTTACTTTTATGTAATATTCTTCTTCTTCTCTATGTCTACAATGAACATGAGTGAGTAGACTTCTTTGTCTTGGGATTGTTGGATGAGTCTAATGACCTAATCCCTATCAAACCAAGCATAAAACCAAAATTTTATGTAAATCTATTTTCTAATCTATTTCACCGTTTTTCTAATGAAATAACAAGTATTAATCGAAGGACCGAAAGGTGACGTTTAATAGTTGTTATTTCATCATCACAAATATCAAGCGAAGGATCGAAAGATGAAGTTTGATATTGGAACAAGTGAAATTAGACAAGGATTGCGAAACATGAGAATAGTCTAGAAACCTTGAGACATTAAAGTTTCATTCTAAAAGGGTTTCAATAGCAATTAACCATGAGAATAGGCGTGGTTGCTATTGAAATACATTCATTGAGACCGAAAGGAGATATGAAAAGCCAAAGAGAAACTTGTCTTTAGAAAATAGATCCAACATATGATTTATGTTTAGGGTTTGGTTTGTGAAGGATTTGTCACCAAGATGAACCAATAATCCCAAGGCGCTTTTTATTATTATTAATTTACAATCAAACAAAAATCCTAATTTTAACCTTTGAACTTCCATTTTACTCAAATAACTAAAAATGCTATATTAAATTAGTAGCATTTATGAAACACTAAAATTTTACCTTTCTCTAACCACACGATAATTTTATTTGATGAAATAAATTAAAAGACAATTGAATGTGGATCCGGATCCTCTAAAGTGATGAACTCACTTGAGAGCGTAAAGTTGACAATATCAACCGTTGATAGATAATTTAAAGGTAGTTATCGTAGGTATATCATAACAAATAATGAGTTTGTTGCAATAACAACTCTTGATAATTTAAAGGTAGTTATCGTAGGTATATCATAACAAATAATGAGTTTGTTGAAATAACAACTCTTGATTCACTCACTTTACGCTTTACTCGCTTTACATGATTTTTTCCCGTTGAATGCATAGATACTGAAAAAATTTAAAAAAAATATTCAATTTTTATGAATTGTAAGACTTAAGAAGATCGTAACCGCTTTAAGATGCAAACTGGTAAACATGAATGAAGTTGTGTCACGCCAAAACATTCATGCTTTTATTTTATTTTTAGTTTTGTTTTTTTAATTATATTTCTTCTGATAAATCTATATTATATATAATGAGATACCATATATAAAGGAAATATGAAGTTTTGGTCTAGCTTTTATTTTCTTCCAATTACACCCTTAAAAAGATTTGTCTATATAATGATATTTATTGATGTCATTAAAAAAGATAAGAATTTTACTCACAAAAAAAATCTATATTAATACTATATTGTTGGTGTGATTAAAAAAATATAACTATTAATCTTATATATGCTATATTGTTTGGTAATTGAAAAAGATAAACATAGTTTTTACAATTTGAAAGGAACAAAAAATTATAGATATAACTTTAATCAAAACAAAAACTTCATTAAAAAATATTATCGTTCATAATTTACATGCATTACCGCAATAAAAAAAGCGTGAAGACTGACACAATGCTTGTTTGGATGCTAGTTGAAAATAATGTGCATAGGAGTTTTTTGAACATTCTACAATGTTTTGAAAAATATGAAAATAATTAAGGCAGGTCCATTTAACCTGTGGCCTGTATAGGGGTCATATAGTTTTTTTTTTTTTTGAAGAGGGTCATATAGTTTTTTTAAAGTCCATAATTAAATGGAGCTTTTTAGCCTAGACCGATAAAGTCTAATGTAGGTTAGGGCCGGCCCAAAACAGGTCGGGTAGGGTAACCCATTTTCACAGCCATACATAATAGATTGATGTATAGGTTTTGAAGAGGAACCCTTTTTGCCAGCTGCAGCCGCAGCTACTCACCAACACTTTGTTCCCCTCCTTCCACCAGCCACATCTAATCATTTTCACATTTTAGAAGCTTGTGAGTAGAAACTAGATTACTTGTTACATTCACTATCATCTCAAATCAAACGAACCAAATACTGCAATTTGTGAGCTTGGAGTTTAACTACATATAGGTCTGCAATATTTTTACTTCTTCATTAGATCTGATTTCATTTTCCTCTTCTCTCTGGTTCTAATTTATACTAAACTGTAATTTCTTTTCTGCAGGATTCATTGGAGAGATCTGATGCTAATCCTTGATCATGATGATTTTAACTTCTTGTCGTCATCTACCATCTCCTTTCTTTGGTGGTTTATTAGTGACGACATTGTTTTAAATTTCTATGTCAACTTCGACTCGAGTGTGATTTCTTTGATTAAAAAAGTGAGAAATTCCAACAGGGATGTTCAAAAGGTTGGCGGCATAAACACGGTATTCGAAAATATACTTTAGATTTTCTGTTTATGTTTAGGGTTAAATCATCGAATTCTACATTCATTTTTATATTTATTGATATTGATCATGTGTGTAGACACTCAATGCATCTGCTATTCAATTCTTTTTACAACTGAGAGTGGAACGAATTTTTATTGCAACGTAAGAGAAATCCTATATACACACTGTCTTGATGCCTAATCAATTCAAGCAGGCAAATAAGTATGCCATCTTAGAACAATTTAATTTTGTTTTCCAATTGGAAGATTCAACATATCGAAACATAAACAACTGGATTTATTCTTGAGATATTGCAATCTTTTTCTGTGAAATTGTAGTTTAAAGAATGAGATGTCTAGAAATTGATGCATTTGTCAATCACGCCACATGATAAAAGCTTGTGAGAATTTCCCCTATTTTAAAGATTTTCCAAGAAATTGTTTTTAATTTATAGGTATGCGTTGTGGGTTTTGAAGTGAGTAAAGTAATTTAGGAATAATTACCGGTTTATTTACAAATCTGAGAATGATATAGACAAGAGAATCAAATTTGAGAATTATATATGTGTTTTATGGAAGTATTATTAAATGGTTTTGCTAAATGCTTTATTAAGTTTCTTGTATTCAGGATGAGAAATATTTTAAATATATTTGATGAAAGTATCAAATGGTTATTGTTGGAGTCAAGAATGTGATAAATTCTTGGGACTTGGATCTCCACTACTCATAATTTAGTTGAATCCTCTTTTTTGGCTCTCTACTAATGGCTAATGTGTTGTATATGACACTTCGTTTTCCACCTTGAGTTTAATCTCTTACCATTCTTTCAAATAGTATTTTTAATTATTTATCAAAATAAATAAATTATCCTCTTGTTGAATTATCGTAGTGGAAGTATTTGCAGTAGCGATTCTACTTTATATCTTCAACGTATTAAGCAAATTACTATTAGTATTCGGGCAGAAAGAAAGGAAATACATTTTTTATTACTCTCCTCCAATGTATCCTTTTTCTATGAATGTCTATCACTTGACTGTGTTGTATTTTCTGTTGCAGTCATATTGTTGTCTAGATACCAAGAAGTACTTCAACACATATCGCAGGCTCATACGGTATGTAGATTATGCTAAGAAAAACCGAGTTGGTGCCTATGGACTGGTGAGTTGAATTTCGTTTTTCCTGAATCATCACATCAATTTTGTGATAGTTTCTTGCATTTTGGACATGTATTATTTTAAATGTGTTTCATGTAAGTATCAAACGGTTTTGTGGACTCCGTTATTAAGTTTCAATGTGGTTACTGACACTGTACTGTTAGAGATGAAGAGTGCGACAAATTCTTGGGACTTTGGATCGTCTTACTCATTGCATAATTTAGTTATGTTAATCCTCTTATTTTTGTGACTATGATTAATATGTCGTATATGATAACTATGTTTTCTACTTCAAGTTTAATTTTTTCAGTGGAGTCCGTAATACCTTACTTTATATCAGATTATTAGATTAGATACTAATTTATCGTTTTTCAACATGTGTAATTGATTTCCATAAGGTTAATAAGTTCCCTTTATGAAGATTTGTTCCTGCACATGCTACCCTACTGAAAGTTTCTACAGTTATGGTTTTGAGTTATAAGTTATCTGCGACAACCGAAATTTTTTATCTTATGTTTCTTTCTATTTTCAGATCACAATATTGGAATCTCGCCGCATCAATTTTCCGTTTTCATCACCGACCAAAACAGTGACCGCAAAATTCCTTTCACCGCCAAGGTCAACATCCCTGCAGTGGCGTGTGACGACGGCACCTATGCTTTTTATGTGAAGCGGTGTGGGAGTTAGAAGAAGGCTTTGGTGAAGAAGAATAAGAACTTGTCGAAGAAAAAAATGCTTCAATGCCGTGACGGTGGTTCCCGGCCGGTGTCTGCGGCGGAGATTTTGGTTTTTGAACGTGGTGAAATGGAGAGAAGGATGCTGAAGTTTAAGATGGAAAGAGAGGCGTTTTGTTAATCTTATGGTTTTGAGCTGTACAGAGGCACTGATAAAAAGGTTATAAGGCCACCTTACACAAAGAGCCGTGTACACAAAGAAGGACATTAGAAATTAAGCTCAATTCCCCCCACGCAAAGCACCACATTCACTTTCCCAACATCAACATCATCACCTCTTCATACAATTTTTCGGGTTTCAACTCAACTCGTAAAAAAAGACAAGTTACAATATCCACGGTTGATTTTCCATTTTGGAAGAAGAATTCATCTGGAACGTTGGTTAAGACATATACATCATTGGACCCAAAGATTGCATCTGGAACGTTGGTTAACACATAGACATCATGGGACCCAAATATCAACATTCAAAGACATTCAAGAATTTCAAAAGGATGGTTCCATAAGAACTATACTTACAAATTTAATTTAGATTTTCTGTTTATGATTATGGTCAATTTTTTTTAATTCTAGTAATGACATTCAAGATTTTGATATTTATTAATATTGATCTTGGCTCGAGTTAACTTTAACATGGTTTGTGATTCAGTTTATTTGATTTTACAAATTCAAATTATGCTTCTGATATTGATTCTTTTCTTCGAATTGGCTAGTAAATGTATGTTTGCTAATTAAGTGCAGATAAATCTGATCAGATTGTTTCAACTGAAAATATATAACACAAAAAGATTGGTGTGGCCATAGCGTGGAAATAAAATCATTTTATATTATTTTTTAAATGCGAAGCTTTGTTATATAAAGGCTATAGTGCTAACAGGATTTGAACATATTGATATGATCCCATGATACACTATTTAGTAGAAAATTTTGTCACAAAGCGGTGTTGTAGCATGGTCGTACATAGGAATTTGACAACATTGAAGATGTGTGAAACAAAGTACAAAGGGTGCTAAATTTCTCCTCACTCATGACTTTTATTGGTGTTGTTTCGTAAATGTCATTATGGATCCTGGACGACTACAACAAGTTTCTATGGGTTCAAAATTAATTTCCAAATTGTCTTTTAAGTTTGGTGTTATACTGATCCAAATACATGTAAATTTGCTTCAATTTGTGTTGCCATAAATATGATATTTTTGGAATCAGCCTGTCCTCTTTATTGATCGCTCAGAAATGACACGAGCCACTTGATATAAGAATTTTTATTATGTATGAAAATGATATATGATTTTGTTTATTACGTATCGTTGATGTCTTAGTCTTAGCTATGCATTTCTATATTCATTTGTAAAGAAACTAAATAACTTTGTTGAATTTTAATTCACTATGGTTTGTTGTTGTTTACATTTTCTGTTAATGTTTTTTTTTAGAGGATTTCTTTTCATTTTAATCGAATTAAGTGGAAATATTTGAAGCAGCACTTTTGCTTGGTATCTTTGACATAGAAAAAACGAAATGATTTTTTGAATACTCTCCACCAGTTGATTGTGTTGTATTTTTCTGTGGTAATCTTATTATTATCAAGATATTGCAACACCTAGACACTTCCAGCTGTCTAAATCTGTTACACAGCAGCATCAGCAAAGGGAGCAAATTCTCTCATCAGATTCTGATTTCTGTCATCATTCATAGCATATGGCAAATCTGGATCGAATATAACAATCGGTATTTTTAAGTCAAGGAACTCAATATCCCCAACATGGTCAGAAACATCATTGCAGAAGTCAAGTTAAGTTCTAGCAGGCAGGTGCAAGTTAGTGAGGTTTTTTGGAGACCTCCGCGGAGGGGAAGCATAAAAATAAACATTCACGGATCTTCTTATGGCTTACCCTCTTGTGGGGCTATTGGCATTGTAATTCATGACTGGGAAACTAAGTTCCTGGGAGGCTCTGTTCATAACATTGGAAATGCTTCTGCTTATGTGACGGAGGTTTGCGCAGCCATGTATGCACTAGAGAAAGCAGTTGAGATGCAGTGGTGGGATTTTTGGATTGAAACCGACTCTTTAATGGTAGTTAAGGCGTTTTCTAACCATTTCGAAGTTCTTTCAATTGCTGAGATCCTTTTTTATTTGATAGACTTTCATATTTGTCATTGTTCGTAGGTGAATTAGTTTTTCAACGCATGCTTATATGAACCTTCAAGAAGAGACACAATTCATTAAAGTTTATCTGAATGACGATCTCTTCGGAAAACAGCGATGTTTTTGCAGAATTGAGAGCTTTATGTTTAAAGGTAGGACAGTAAATAGGCTAGCAACATAAATTTTTTAAAGCAACCAGAGAATACTAACAGTGTCACGCTGCTACATCTGATATGCATGTGCAAACAAAAAAGTCTTGACAACAGTTAGATATTTTTTTTTGAACAGAAAACAGTATGGACAATATATTGAATTTTAAATAGCAAGTATTAGTACTCCTTGTATACACCTTCAACCAGCATGCAATATACTTGTGATTCTGAGAGCAGGTTAAAGATTTATTTTCATATTTTAACAAAGGTGCGAGCTAAAAATGATTAGATAGAAATGAATGAATATAACATCAACAATAATACAAGATGGATATGCTGTTTTACTTCTTTGTAACACACTTCGCAAATCCAGAGAGCAAAAACAAAAAATCTATACAGAAAAAATTAAAACAGGGAGAAGAAAGAAATATGAAAGTAAAAACCCCATCCATCTTCCTGTCTTGTTGATAATTTCACTTCATAAATCTTGAAATCTTGAAATCTTGTTGATTATCATTGATCATATCTCTCTCGAGCCACTTTACGAAATCTGTTGTTTTTGGATTTCCAAACTGTTAAATTTGGATTTCCAAATTCTGTTATCTACCGAAGTTGTTACTAGGTTGAGTCACGACCAGGTCGCTCTCTTTAAGACGTTTCGTGGCACTACCCAAAGTTGTGCAAGGTAGACTATCAACCACGCCGCCTCCAGGATAAAACAAGCCCAGCTACAACTGTTCGATTAACTACTGCACTGTAGAAAATCGTTCGAGAATTACACCCTCAAATATGGTTCTAAGACCACTCTTTAATATTGAAACCACTCAAATTAATATGGTATTATTACCATTCTATTATGGTGCTGAGACCACTCAAATATGGTGTTACCACCATTCTAACTTTAACTTCTCCAAAACATCAATATGGCACTACGACCACTCAAATATGGTGATACCACCATTTATTGTTATAATATTTATATACCGTTAAGATCATTCTTGATTCCGACGGGACATTATTATTCCAAATAGGGACTATGATCTTAAAAGTACTCTTTATTCCGAAGGGACATATATTACCGAAGGGGCTATGAACTTAAGACCATTCTTAATTCCGAAGGGACATTAAACCGAAAAGGGACTATAGTCTTAAGAACACTCTTAAAATATGGTTCAATCGATTGATCGAAGCCACTCGATACGGTACGTAACCGCTCTATTTGAAACCGAAAGGGACAGAAAGGAGTAGAAGCAGAAGAAACTTGTTAACACAAGTCGGAGGGAGAAGAGAAGAAAAGAATTCCCGACAACTCAATGAAATTCTTTTCGGTGTGTGGAATGTACTGTGTGAGCTCTCTATTTATAGAAAAAATTCACAACTAATAAGTGAGAAACTTTGGGAACAAGTAATACATTACTTTGTCATTAAGTAATTCACATATTAGATCTAGTACAAAAATATCTCAATTGAGTACCAAAATATATTATATTTAGTACAAAAATATTTTAGCAAAACTTGGGAACTAAGAAAGCACTTTCTAATAATGATTAAATTAATTATTTAATTTATCATTTCCAAATAATAAAATATATATCAATATATATATTTTTCTCTAGTGCTTATGTACCCCCATTAATTAGAGGTACACCCCCACTATATAAACACTACTAATGTGTGTGTTCCATCCGATGTGGGACTTCCACTTTTTTCAATTCACACAACACTAGTTCTACCCAACATGGGAATTTGTGTTTAGTCTTTTTAACTCAATTTCCACACATGTTCCAACAAAATCCCTCTGACTTATGTGTACTGCTCTCTGCAGATTGATAAATGCTGGTCCTGCTGGTGAGATTCTCCCAGCCGTTTCATCATCAGTGGCGAGGAGAGAATGCAGCTGAAGAACAAAAGTAATAACAACAGCAACTTCTGTCTTCACAGACAAGTTTTCGAAATTGACATCTTTGAGTTTGCTAACTTTGGCTTAATCTGTAAAGGAAAATGCAAGTTCCCTGCTTCAGTTGTCAAATCAAAGCTCATTTGGTCCAATACATCTTTCTTTTCATGAATTCTTGTAATTTTCAGATAGGGTGGACCTCCCTGACATTTCTCAGTGGTGAACAGAGCCTCAACATTTTATTTTACCTTTGTTACATAGAGATTCTACAGGTTTACCTTTTCTTAGAAAAGTCACTGTGTAATTTGTAATTGGTTCCGGGCCATTCCTGGTGTTTAATTTTCATTACCATATCAATAAGGTTAAAAAAATATCAAGATATTGAGCATTTTTTCCTCATGCGCATTTTTTCTGTAAAAAAGTTACCATTACGGCAATTAAAACCGCCACTATACACACTTTTTTTGGTTGAAAAGTGTATATTAAGGCGGTTGAAACCGCCGTTATAATAAAAAATATTAGCCGTCATTTTATTCAACGTGTATTATGACAGCTTGCATGACGGTTCTTCTCAAATCAATATTTTAAATTTAGTGGCAGTAAAAATGATGGCGCTTTTGAAGATGCCATTTTGGCAAATTCTTCTTAAACCAACATTTTTTTATACTCTCCACCAATTGATCTTTTTTCTATTAATGTCTATCAGTTGATTGTGTTGTATTTTTCTGTTGTAGGCTTATTGTTGTCAAGATACTGAACATATTTTCTACATGTGCATTTTTTCCTGTAAAACGTGGCCATTACAGCGGTTCAAACTGCCACTGTAGGACTTTTTAGCTGAAAAAGTGTAAAATATGGTGGTTAAAACTGCAATTTTGATAATAAAAAAAATTAGCCGTCATTTTATTCAACGCGTATTTTGACAGTTTGCATGGCGGTTCTTCTTAAACCGATATTTTAAACTTTATGTGCTGGAAAAATTATGACATAAACTTTGTTTGCATGGCTTTTCTTCTAAAACTCAACTTTGTCCCCATCTTTTGACACTTGAAATGGTTTTTAAAACAGTCATCAACTTTATTGATATTCCAAAATAGTCTTTAATTTTTTGCAACATTAAACAAGTGGTCCTTCTGTAACTTCAAGTTAACCAACAGAGTTAACTTTAGTGACTTTGGTTATATATCCAACGTTCTGTACATGTCATCCGATTGTATAGACCATTTTGAAATGCCACTCTCCTTCTGTGACTTTAGTGAAACACCTCCTTTCGATCTTTGTATGCAAAAATTTAGGCATTGTGAATGACTTTACTCTCCATTGTTGGTCTCAAGTGTCATTAATGTTCTCATTCAAGCATGGTGAAGACCCCTCGTCACAAACAACATATTGGTATGTTTCTTTGCGTAGTTTCTTGTCCTTAGTTGTTTCCTTGAAACATCATCTTAGTATGTCTTCGGACTATATGAGTTTAAGCTTGTTTAGCTTTTCAAATAGATTTAAATTACATTTTAATTCTAAAAGAAGAGCAGGTTGAAGAAGATTGATTTGAATAATTGAAATGTTTGGCTCGAGGTGTATGAAGATATAGAGGTAAACCATGGAAAATAACTCCTCAACATTTCTTGGCATATTTATAAGTCGATGAACACACTGAAAGAGTATGAACCGACTTCAAATTGCCTCTTGCCTATACTATGAGTAGTGTTGGAATCTGAGGGATTGTTTGGCGAGATAGAGGAGTTGTTGGCGGCTGGTAGTTTGGATCTATATATTGTGTTTCAATTTGTTGTTTGGTAAGCTATCCGGCTGGGAGGCATGTTTTTTCTGGTTCTCTTGATGTTGTTGTTTTTCAGTCTGTTAGTTTGGCAATTTTGGGGTTGTTTTTGCGGTTTTGGTCTGTTTGGGCGTGGCCTGCTGCTGCCTTTGGGTCTGCTGTACTGCCTTTGCGCTGGGGTTGTTTTTTCTTCTGTTTTCTTTCGCATCAACTTTCTCTTCTTGAGAGAGGTTTGGGAGCTTGAATAATATTTGGCTGTTCAAGAAGAAAAAAACAACTTTGATATAGTGTGACAACAACAACTATGCATAGAGGAACCAAACATTTATAACCAGTAGTGGAACAAAACATGGTCCAGCAAATAAACTGTTCAGATTAAATCTGAAAATAAATGATCTAGAAAAGATATGTATGCATAGAGGATAAAAATTGTTTACAAAAGTTTAAATTAATGAGCATGAGGGAAGGGGAAAACTATTAACTAGTAGTACAAATTTTTGAATATCATAAAAAGATAAAAAAAATAATGCTATACCTCTTTTTCTTAGAGAAAATATTTTCATAGTATATAAAATAGTCATACTAAGATTTTATTGTATACTATCTTACAGAGATCAGAAATTATGCGTGTCGAATATTAGGGTGGGGGTCTTACTTTCTCAGAGGTAATTGAAATATAAAAGAATAAGGATTCCTAAATTGTCATATAAAGGCTCCAACTTTATCTTGGAACCTTAGAAGTTTATAATATATTCTCTATTATCTCAGTAGTTCTACAAATGAGCAGTGCTAACTCATCTATCTTACCAAGGGAGCAAAAAATAAAATTAATATGCAACGTTTGGAAGAGAGAGTTTGCTTTGTTTCAATGTTCAGTCATAAGACCTAGGTATGTCACATTCCTTAGTTCAGTGAAAGCATTAATACTTTTGCGTAAGAAAATTAAAGAGAAATTAGAACATAACTGTAAAATAAAATTGAATTAAAAAGATCCAACAATAAAACAGCGGTTCATCTTATATTCCTACCTATTTAGGATTTAGTTACTCATGATAAATAAAGACAAAATTACAAAAGAATAAAACATACTCTATAGACTAACGATGAGGAGAGAGAGACTTCTTCCTTGAAACTCCTAGTGCTTGCCTTCCTCTAGAACTGCTTCATTCTGAATAAATCATTATGAATGCGAGGAGTTGTATTTATAGGTTGCTTTTCGAGTGGTTTGGATTGGAAAAATGGGCTATTTCTCTAAAACCCGCAGAGACAGAGCCGCATGCGCACCGCATTTCTGAGTGATTACTGCTCTTCCCTCAACACAAAACACTCGCTCCTGGTAGCCTTGCCCAAAATACCCCTGCGTTAGTTAAGTAACACAAGTGTTAAATGTTGCGCTACTTAACTAACGCCGCATGAGTTAACTCACGCAAGTTAATAATTCTAAATTGGAAAGAAGGTGGCAGCCTCCAATGAATTATAAGACAACCATAATATAGTTTAAAATTTAATATGCTTACAACACCTGTACATGACCTGCCTCGTGGCCTCATTTGGCTGTACCTTTGTTTCTTTCACATCATTAATATGCTTACAACACAACAAACGACATAGCATTGTACATTGTTGTTGATTCTTAATATGCTTACTGATTTATTAATATTTTTCTTAGGGATTACTAACATTTGTTGTTTTTTGAAGGAGGATGTATCTTCAAACAACTACATGCATGTAAGCAGCCTATAGTCTGGCAACACAACAAACGGCATAGCATTATACAACTTAACGACAACATTAATAGCATGCAAGACAATTGCAACTGGCGTGAGTTAACTCACGCGGGCCAAAATATCCCTGCATGAGTTAACTCAAGCAGCGTATGCTAGGTATAACACATGCGTGAGTTAACTCACGTGGGCCAAAATATCCCTGCGTGAGTTAACTCAAGCAGCGTATGCTCGGTATAACACATGTGTGAGTTAACTCACGTGCGTGAGTTAACACACGCAGGGGTATTTTGGGAAGTTCAGCTGGGCGCGAGCGAAAAGTGCAGGGGGAAGAGCAGTAATCTTTCTTAGTGCACGCCTCGTGCGCCAGTGCTTTTTCAGCACTGGTTCTCACACCCGGGGTGTGTGCCTGCACTCTGATTTGTTTTTGCCTTTTTCTTGGTCTTTTCAGAGTTTTCTTCCTTGAAACTTGTAATAGAATTTCTCCATTTTGGAATGTCTTTAGAGGCCTCTTGAATCAACATCCATTGTCTTCCTAAATCCTTCTAAGGTGCTTCCCTTTGCCGATTTGGATGATTTTAAATTGAATTACATACAAAAACCTAATAAAATTTTGGATCAAAACATTATAAAATGTCAAGAAAACCATATTCAATTTTTTCTAAAAACTCCTCTAAAGTATATTAAAACTTAACTAAAATGACTGAAAAATAAGTTGAAAATCATGTAAGATGACTTGTCATCAAAACCGCACAAAAAATAACGAGGCTTCAATCAAGAACCTTGAGACCCATGAGTCGTGGCTGTTGGACGTAGATAATAAAAAGCATGAATGATTTTGGTAGTTTCAGTTATGATTTGATTAGGATCATAAATTTACAAGATTTGTATATTATAATAATCGTAATATATAATTTATGGGTGGACACATATTTGAACACTTCATTTGATAAAAAAAATACAATTCATTTTATTAAAAAATATATAACATTAAATTATTACCTTTTCTACTATTGTTTGTGTGTGAGAAAATAGAATGTTCAAATCTTTATATTCATGCAAGTATTAGAGTTGTCAAAATAGGCTTACCCATAAAGGTCAACATGCCAATCCGAATAAAAAGTAGGATTTGGGCCTTAATATTCTATCGCGAACTTTTTCCAAGCTATTTAGTCCGACCCTATATTGTCTACTACCTATTGTGGCTGGCATGTATGGGCCAGGTATTCTGTTTGTCCTTTTTTGGTTACAAGGTATTCTGGTTTGTCTCAAATAACTAAAATTGCTATAATAAATTAGTAACTTTTATAAAACACTAAAATTCTACTTTTCTCTAACCACACAATAAGTTTATTTTGACGAAATCAACTACAAGATAGTTAATGCAGATCAGGCTCCTCTAAAGTGATGAACTTGCTTTAAAGTGTACTAAAGTGGACAATATCAATCATTACTTAATAAATTAAAGGTAAAGTTGATTTTCTCACTTTAGAGGATTTTCGCCCCCGTTTTTTTTTAAATAGCACATTTATTTATCATACCACCCTTACAAGAAGTATATATGGCGGAAACAATGACCAAAATTGATTATGCTCCCAGACCCCAAACACCTACATGTATGGGCACACAAACAACTAAATAACCACTAAAAATAGAGGACCAGCAACATGCTAACAGAGCCAAAACAACAAAGAAAACAACACCATGTAAAAAACTAACAATGGTACTAAAACCCAAAAGTCACCTATACCGATACAAAATAGAACTTCCATACAACCGTTAGGATTCCAACACCATTCATAATACAAACAAATTGAAACCTTCAATCTAGCCAGAAACCACCTCCATGACAACACTTTGACTTCATCCACTATCTCTTCCACCTCCTTTACCACATTATTAAAAAAAATC
This sequence comes from Medicago sativa, assembly GCF_051527215.1. NCBI lineage: Eukaryota > Viridiplantae > Streptophyta > Magnoliopsida > Fabales > Fabaceae > Medicago > Medicago sativa. The sequence continues at coordinate 25,404,225 of NC_140756.1, read as the reverse complement.
ATATTTCAAGCTCTCCAAATCATCCAAATCGTTACTTGCGAAGCCAATAAACTTTTCGCAGCTTTTCGTTCTACGCCTCTCTACTCCAACATTCCAAATGCATAAACAAATCCGGAGGGGTAATGAACCAAAAAATATATCCACCTCATTACCAAATTCCACACCCCTCTATCCAAGACACAAAACAAGAAGAGATGAGTAGATGTTTCCCCCTCTAATTCGTACAAAGAAAATTCTGCCGAATCCTCTGGTTGAATAATTTTGTAAATGGCAAGTTTTGATTTCATCGAAATTCGTTCAAGTAAATGTTTCCAAGAAAAAGCCACCACTCTTGATGGAGATTGCTCTTTCCAAAACATAACAAAAAACCATCTTCACAATATCACTCCATCTATCCTCCCACACGATTAGTTTTTCCAACAAAATATAAGTTGACTTAACCAAAAACAAATCATTTTCCTCCGGTCTCCACTTCCCACAGTCTGGGTCTTAGGAATAATTGAAACCATCCACAGTTTCAAACATATTATTTAGAAGGTTCACTTCCCACACACAAAGCGATCTATTCCATGAAAACACACGTTACGCCAAAAATGGTCATAGATAGTGCTTTTGAAACAAAACGCTATAATTAGTTTGCACCATAAATAGCGTTTTTTTAGAAAAGCAATATGTAAGCCCTCAGTGTTCCCTTATATTGCGCTTTAGTGTTATAATCACTGCAAAATGGGCGCTATTTTTTCCCTTTTTTGTAGTAGTGACGGTAGCTTCTTTATTATTTAAAATGGCATAAAGTCTTGGAAATATCCCACCAATTCCTACATGCCTTACCACCTCCTAACTGAATCAATTTGAGCTTCCACATTCGTGACTAAGCACAAGCTCCTTCCACCACCGAGAAGCATACCTCAGACACTCTACACCACTACCTTCCAACAACGTTCCCACTCCACTTCCATATTTTTCCATCAACACTAATTTCCATATAGGATATTGGTTTCTAACAACCGCCATATCCATTTTTCCAATAAAAATTCAAATTAACTAACATAACATCTCATACACCTAATCCTCTATGTATTACTTAACAAATGAGTCATGATTCATTTTGATTTGTTAGGAAAAAACAAACGAATCATGATTCGCCCACGACACAAGATTCCTCCACAAATTTTCAGAAATACTCTTCGAATTTGCCCCCACCGGTTTCCCCAAGTACTTAAAAGGAAAATCGCGTTCACAACAATTAGTAAAATTAATTACACGCCATAATTATGATCTCTCTTGATACACATTAACCTCAATCAAACAACTTTTGAAAAAAATTGACCTTTGAACCAGATGTCATCTCAAACCTTCGTAATAATACCTTTACAAAGAGAGGTCTCATGTTTGCTTTGCCTATACAAAGAGTATCACCTGCATATAGAAGATGAGATATCTCCATCCCTTTCGATCTAAACTTAAACCACTTGAACATATTTAGATTCACCACATTTATCATCAACCCACTATATCCCTCAGCTAGGGATGGCAATAGGTACCCAATGGACAGGGTACTATGCTACCCATCCCCATACCCGCGTTTGTAAAAAATGCCCTTACCCGTGCCCGTACCCTCGTGGGCAACAACTTTAGTGCCCTTCCCCATACCCTATGAGCACTTAAGTGCCCATACCCGCACCCATTACCCGCACTTTAATCATGAAAAAACAATAAAAAACACCACAATTGAAATAAAACCATGATCCAAAAAATTTCAAACCAACTCATAAAATAGTAGGAATCGTAGTATTTAGTCAAATAAAAAAATATCTAAAATATCACTAAAAAGAAAGAAAAAATAGATACCTTACATCAGTTATCGTTAAAAAGTTGCACTTGCATGTTAAAGTCACAATAAATGTTACTAAAGTTTTTATTAAGCTGTATTAAGTTGTTTAAGGTTTAGGGTTAGACTTAAGTAGTTAAATAAATTAATTAATTGTACTCCAAAAATAAATCAATTATGTATCATATTATATAAATACATATATGCGGGTTGTGGGACTGGGTAGTACAATGCCCATCCCCGTGCCCATACCCATTCAAATTTGCGGGTAATTATCCATACCCATGCCCGTACCCAAGAAAGCGGGGTTTTGCCCTACCCATGCGGGTATTTTTTGCGGGTGCCCATCGGGTCTGGGTCCAATTGCCATCCCTACCCTCAGCCACTAGAAGTAAAAACAAAGGAGAGGATCTCCTTGCTTTAATTCACTTTAAATATTAATTTCCTCTGTAGGTCTTCTATTCACCAAAATGGACATATACTACCTCGGAAGACACAAGTCATCCACACCACCCACTTTCAAAATCTACCACCTCATTTACCACCAACACTCCATCTACCAAATTTCGCTCTTTAAGGAGATATAATAGGATTCATCACCATAGACAATCTCACCGCTAGCACCTTTGAAAGAAGCTTATAGAAGCTCCGTAGCAAAGAAATTAGACGAGAGTCCATCAATTACAAAAGAGAGATGAACTTTTTTCCCGTTCATGCATAGTTATATACTAAACAAAATGAAGAAAAAAAATGTCCAATTTTTATGAATTGTAAAACTTATGAAGATTGTAACCACTTTAAGAAGGAAGCTGGTAAACTTGAATAAAGTTGTGTCATGCCAAAACATTTATGCTTTTTTTTTATTTTTCAGTTTTGTTTTTTTTTATTATGTTGTATTTTAATTATACCCCTAAACAAGTTTGTCTATAATAATTCTATTTGTTGGTGTGATTAATTTTTTTTATTTTTTTTTGACAAAAGTAATCGATATTCATTCATTCGAATTGATAGAGTACATCGATACAATACAAATCTAAATTCGCTAAAAACAAAAAGGATGAATTTGTGAACAAACTCACATCATCCATGTTAATAGCATAAAACTGCAAAGTATATATGCCTACAAATATGACTATATTCAAATCTCCGGAATACTCATGTCTCCGGTTCTGCAACGTTAACGACGCCAAAGTCATTGTCATTGATCGGATATGCACTAGCTCAAAGCTAATCTTTCAACCTGAATCAAATAAACACCGCACTAAGACGGGAAATCAAAAACACACCGCACAAAGACGGGAAATCAAAACAAACAGAGTCGTTCAGAGACGACGAAATCACAAAAACAAATGAAAGAAAATAGAAAATATGTGAAATCACTTATTCAATTAGGATATAATGAAAAACAACTCGGAGGGGTGATTTTTAGGTCAAAATTGACCCTAAATCACCCCTCTGACAAGAAGAAGAAGGAGAAAGGGGTGACAGCTAGGGTTTGAGAAGGAGAGAAGAGAGAGAGAGGTGTATTTATTTTATGATTATTAAAAAGGATACGAATTTAAAAAAAAAAACTATAATAATGTTATATTATTGGTGTCATTAAAAAAATATAAGAATTGATAATATATTTTTAATATAGTAGGGTAATTGAAAAAGACAAACAAAGTTCATTAAAAAAACAACGTTCATAATTTACATGCATTATCGCAATTAGAAAAAGGTGTCTAGACGGACACAAATTGCTTGTCTGAACATAGAAAAAAATTGTGTTTGTAAGCTTTTTTTTTTGACAAAATCGTAAGAAATTTTGTTGAACATTCTATAATGTTATCAAAAAATGAATGAAAATAATTAAGGCAGGTCCATTTAGCCCGTGGCCCGTATAGGGTCAAATAGTTTTGCTTAGGTCCGTGTTTAAATAGAGCTTTTTAGCCCATTATCGCAATAAGAAAAAGGTGTGTAGACAGGCACAAATCGCTTGTCTGAACATAGAAAAAAATTGTGTTCGTAAGATATTTTTTTTTTGACAAAATTGTAAGAAATTTTGTTGAACATTCTATAATGTTATCAAAAAATGAATGAAAATAATTAAGGCAGATCCATTTAGCCCGTGGCCCGTATAGGGTCAAATAGTTTAGCTTAAGTCCATGTTTAAATAGAGCTTTTTAGCCCAACCTGATAATGTCTAATGTTTGTTAGGGCTGGCCCTAAATAGGTCGGGTAGGGTAACCCGTCTTGACACCTATATATATTGTAGACTGATATATAGGTTTTGAAAGCTAGAGCAGCCGCAGCTACCCACAATACAAACCCATTGTTCCTCTCCTTCCACCAGCAGCATCTAATCACTTTCTCATGACTGACCTTAAAAGCTTATGAGAAGAAAGAAGATTACTTGTTACATTCACTATCATCTCAAATCAAAGGAATCAAGCACTTCAATCTGTGAGCCTAGAGTTTAATTACAAAAGGCATGCAATATTTTGATTTCTTCATTAGATCTGATTATGCTTTCTCTTCTCGCTAGTTCTAATTTCTACTAAACTGTAATTTCTTTGTTGCAGCTTCAGTGTAGAGATCTGATGCTATACCTTGATCATGATGATTATTGGTGACGACATCGTTCTATTTTTCTATTTCAACTTCAACTCGAGTGTGATTTCTTTGATTAAAAAAGTGAGAAACTCTGACAGAATGGGCTGTTCAAAAGGACAGATCCATAAAAACGGTACTGTTCATTGGATCAACTTTTGAGGAAGGCACTGAAGAGATGGTGATAGCCACTAATGTTGATCCAATGAAAATTAAATCATCATCAATGAATATGTCAACTCAATGTGAAGAATCTCCAACAAATTTTTGACACAATAGCTTCAAAAGAACATTCAATGAATGTCCAAAAAACAACGTGTCTAGTATTGGAGGCTACTCTCTTGATGGTTGTTGTGAGTTTTTACCAGCTAGATCCGAAGGCACCACCGATTTCTTTAAATGTGCTGCTTGTAAATGTCACCGAAACTTTCATCGTACTGTACCTGCAACTACTCTTGTCATGCCTTCATCTAATGCCTTCATCTACTGTTGAGCCTATCAAGGGTGATGGTCGTGATGGTGCTGAAGAAGGGACATCGAACTCGAATAAGTGAGTTCACCCATGAGCAAAGGAAGAAGATGTTGGATTTTGCTATGACATTAGGTTGGAAGAATAAAATAATGATGAGAATGTTCTTGAGGAGTTTTGTAACGAGATATAAGAGGTTTAGGACAAAGTTCACCCATGAGCAAAGGAAGAAGATGTTGGATTTTGCTATGACATTGGGTTGGAAGATTAAAAACAATGATGAGAATGTTGTTGAGGAGTTTTGTAACGAGATATAAGATGTTTAGTACAAAGTTCACCCATGAGCAAAGGAAGAAGATGTTGGATTTTGCTATGATATTAGGTTGGAAATTGAAAATAATGATGAGAATATTGTTGAGGAGTTTTGTAATGAGATAGCGGTGAAGTGTCTTGTTTTTAAGGTCTGGATGTATAAAAATAAGCATACCCTTGGAAAAAAGTTGATAATTATGAATTCTTGTAACAATTTGTAATCCAATAATATTTTCTACTGATGAAAGTTGTGGTTGATCTTGAGCCAAGAGGATTAATTGGTTTAGAGATCTTAAGTGCATGTTTTTTTTCTTGTTTGGGAAGAAGTTGCATTTATATTTATGTTATCAAAAAGTATGCTTAATTCTATTCTTCCAAAAACAAGCATTCTTAATTCTAAAATGTTTGTTGGCAGAAGGATAGTTTCTTCATAGCATCATTTTTTTCTTGCTCTTACATTTTCTGAATTTTAATGTCGTTGTATTATATGTCTAAGTTTGTCTCTGGCTCTTTTATTTCTTGATAATAACTATAAAGTAAGTAGCAACCGAATTCAAAACAAATTACAGTTGCGAAACGAATTACAGACCGATCTTTTTCTTCTCATTCATGTGTGGCTGTAGCCACACATGGCCATGATGTAGATCCACCCCTGCTTGAGACCCATGAGTTTTGGTTGTTGAACGTAGTTAATGAAGGTAAAAACTGATGTGGAGGTGCAAACATTTATTGAGAACATGGTTCAAAATGAGTAAAGAGCTGATAATGATAAAGGCAAGAAAGGTGTCTCTGAGCTAGATAGTAATAATAATAGTGGATAATTTGTGGGTGGACACAAAAATTTGAACACTTAATTTGATAAAAAGACACAGGTAGTATGTTTTCCTAGATTTGATCACTTAATTTGAACACTTAATTTGATCCCGAACGTTTTCCTAGATTTTCTTGTACAGGCCACAAGTAGTATGTTTTACTCAGATAACTAAAAATCACTACAACAAAAATGGGCTTATATAGCGCTTTTTTTTGGCTTTAGGTAGCGCTTTTGAAGCGCTATTGTAAATGGCGCTGGTAAAGGTAATATAGCGCTTTTTTTTTCTGTATAAAGCGTTAGCTATAGTAGGGTTTATATAGCGCTTTTATGTCAAAAAGTGCTAGCAAAGGTTATCCTTAGATAGCGCTTTCAAAAATAAACGTCATCTAAGACAAGTTTAAAAACAGCGTTTTTATTTTAAAAGCGCTATGTAACAATAGGTTTAGATAACGCTTTATAAAGGAAAAAAAGCGCTAGGAAAAGCATTTATTTTATTTTATTTTTGTCAAAATAAATTCTTTTCCAGATAGCGTTTTTTTTATTAATTTAAAGTAATATATATATATATATATATATATATATATATATATATAAAGTCTGAAATTTAATGGGAAATGTATATAATTTAGGCACATTATAATTGAGACTATTATTTATCGAATAAAACATAACCATATCATAAAAAATGTATGTATATATAGCATTAAAGTCAGAAATGTATAGCCTCTAATATGGTAACATGGATATCTCTAAGAGTTACAACTAATTAGTTGACATAAAGATCAAAATCTTCTATGGTATCATGCAGTCTTCATCTATCTTCTTGGTCTTCTCAACATTTTTATCCAAAACAAGCACGCAAATCATCATTCATTTCCAAATTTCGTTTACTCTCCTCCACCTGAATATATACCAGAAAACGCCATTAAGCAATAACACTATATTATATTAGAGATAAATTCAAAGTACTACTGATCATGAGTAGAAATTAAAGCAAGATTATAAATTAAAACAACTACGTACCACTTCTAGCAAATATATTAAACTCACCTTATTATAAAAAAAATCATATAACTTTTAGGCTGATCATGATCCGACACCATTCTTAGATTTCTATTAGTTTATCTTTTGAGTATGTCACACACTTGAAACCATCAATGTACTGTATATATTATAACATTAAAAATAACCATGTTACTTAATAAACTTAATTATACATAGATATTATACTTTAATATAAAAAAACATACCAACTTTGGAATCTCATTTAGTTTTGAAATGAGAATATCTTTCATAAACCTCATCACAAAGTACCCGCAATCTATACCATTTTCTTGGCAAGGACACTACAAAAAATAAAATAATAAGTAATTGTATAAGTTAGTTTATTTGGTATGCCATGTAGAAGTCACGATGGATGATTATGGAATTGATTAGTAGGTTATACAAAAGGCATATGCATAGTGTATATCATATTATCACATCATTCAATTAGTTTATTAGAAAATAATTCTAGTCACACACAAAAAGTGTTATTGTTTATATATATATAAAAAAATTGAACCAAAAGAAAAATTATTCATCTTACTAGTTGTGTAGAGTTTAATTAAACCCAAAATCTTTAATAAACAATTGTCAAATTTCAGTAATTATTCATCAAACAAAAATTTTGAATTTTCGATTGTCAAATTCATCCTAATCACTAACAGTGAAGTCTTAAATTTAGTTTGAACCTTGAAAACCTAAAATATCCAGATGAAAATATGAAAAAATTAAAGAATATTTGAGTTAAATTGAGGTAAGGAGAGAATGAAGATGGTACCTGAGATGAAGAATTGAGTATTTAAAAAGCTGTAACCGGTCGACGGCAGCGACGATTTGATGCACCGCAATTAAGAGTGAGATAGAGGTGGTTGTTCTGGAATGAATCGAAAGAGACGGTTATGGTTTTGGAATAGATCGAAGGAAGCGAGTGATGGTGATGAATGAATTGATAGATATAGGTGGTTGGTGATGAATGAATCAATAGAGGTGGTGGTTCTGGACTGAATTTCCTGCACACGATCTAATGAAAGTTTTGAGTAAAGTAGTTTTGGGTTATGTTATTAATTGCTTTAAAAAATACTTTTAATGAAAATTATGTTATAGTTTTTATTTTATCTTTAGGATGCATTAAAATAGGGATTTCCATTAAAATTGGGATTCTTTGTTACTTTTGAGTATATAACAAAAAGAAGTTACGCTTTGTTGTTAGTGTATAAAGCGTTTTTTTTGTGTAACAAAAAAAAAAGCATTTTTTTTCAAATATAAATAAAAAAAACAAAAAACGCAAACTTCATGAAAATTATGTTATAGTTTTTATTTTATCTTTAGGATGCATTAAAATAGGGATTTCCATTAAAATTGGGATTCTTTGTTACTTTTGAGTATATAACAAAAATAAGTTACGCTTTGTTGTTAGTGTATAAAGCGTTTTTTTTTTCAAATATAAATAAAAAAACAAAAAACGCAACTTGCAAAGTAGGATTTATGGAAAAGTAGGATTTAGTGGGACCAGGACATTTGATTTGTTTTTTTAGTTTGGATTTGTTTTTTGGGAAAAAGTTTAGATTTGTTTTTTTTTAAGTTTAGATTTAGTTTGTTATATATAATATACATAACAAAGGTTTGTTATATATATGATAAAAGAATTAAAAAAGGTTTGTACCAAAATTTTTTTTAAAAAAAAGGTGTGCTTTGTTACTGCAATCCATTTTTCATTTTTTTTTTGAAAGATGCAATCCATTTTTCATAAAAATTCAAAAAATATTTGAAATATGCTATGCAGGGGATCGAACAGGGGACCTGTTAGTTAATGTACATTAAATCAGTTAATAAAATGGCGCTTTTTTTAACCTATAAGCGCTATCTTTCTCAAGCATACAATAGCGCTTTTTTTAACCTATAAGCGCTATTTAAGGTTGATTTATATATAGCGCTTTTCATAAAAAGTGCCATATACGATTAATCATGTTTTTTATTTAAATAACTATTATTTTTATTTAACCTATACTGACGCTTTCAATACAAAGCGCTATATATACTTAAAATGATAGATAGCGCTTTTTCAAAAAAGCGCTAGCTAAGACCTCCGTGTTTTAATTTATAGCGCTTTAGAGTTAAAAGCGCTATTTATGAGGCGCTATATTTTCCCAATTTTGTAGTAGTGAATGCTATAATAAATTAGTAGCATTTATGAAACACTAGAATTTTACCTTTCTCTAATCATACGATAATTTTGTTTAATGAAATAAATTACAAGACAATTGAATGCAAGTCCAGCTCCACTAAAGTGATGAACTCACTTGGGAGTGTAAAGTTGACAATATCAACCGTTGATAGATAATTTAAAGGTTTTTTTTTTTTTGAAGTAAAAAAAAAAAACCTTTAAATTATCTATCAACGGTAGTTATTTTAGATATATCATAACAAATAATGAGTTTGTTGCAATAACAAACCTTGATTTACTCACTCTACGCTTTACTCGCTTTTTAGGATTTTTTCTTATTGAATGCATAGACACTGAAAATATTACAAAATATTCAATTTTTATGAATTGTAAGACTTAAGAAGATCGTAACCGCTTTAAGATGGAAATTGGTAAACTTGAATGAAGTTGTGTCATGCCAAAACTTTCATGCTTTTATTTTATTTAGAGTTTTGTTTTTTTTAATTATATTTTTTTGTATAAAGGAAATATGAGGTTTTGGTCTAGGTTTTATATTCTTCCAATTATACCATTAAATAAATTTGTCTATATGATGTTATTTGTCGGTGTCATTAAAAAAGATAAGAATTTTACACCAAAAAAAAAATCTATAATAATGTTATATTGTTCGTATGATTAAAAAATATAAGTATTAATCTTTATTTGCTATATTGTTTGGTAATTGAAAAAGATAAACATAGTTTTTACAATTTGAAAGGCACAAAAAATTATAGATTTTAACAAAACAAAAACTTCATTAAAAAATTATCGTTCATAATTTACATGCATTACCGCTATAAAAAAAAAGCGTGAAGACGGGCACGAAGTGCTTGTCATAACTCTACTAGAAAATAATGCGCATAAGAAATTTTGTTGAACATTCTACAATGTTTTGAAAAATATGAAAATAATTAAGGCAGGTCCGTTTAACCTGTGGCATGTATAGGGTCATATAGTTTTTTTTTTGTTTTGAGAGGGTCATATAGTTTTTTTAAAGTCCATATTTAAATGGAACTTTTTAGCACAGCCCGATAAAGTCTAATGTCTGTTAGGGTCGGCCCTAAACAGGTCGGGTAGGTTAACCCATCTTCACACCTATACATAATAGATTGATGTATCGGTTTTGAAAAGGAACCCTTTTTTCCAGCTGCAGCCGCAGCTACCCACCAACACTTTGTTCCCCTCCTTCCACCAGTGGCATCTAATCCTTTTTCACATCATAGAAGCTTGTGAGTAGAAATAAGATTACTTGTTACATTCACTATCATCTCAAATCAAACGAACCAAATACTGCAATTTGTGAGCTTGGAGTTTAACTACATATAGGTCTGCAATATTTTTACTTCTTCATTAGATCTGATTTCATTTTCTTCTTCTCTCTGGTTCTAATTTATATTAAACTGTAACTTCCATTCTGCAGCTTCATTGGAGAGATCTGATTCTATTCCTTGATCATGATGATTTTAATTTCTTGTCGTCATCTACAATCTGCTTTCTTTGGTGGTTTATTGGTGACGACATCGTTTTATTTTTCTATGTAAACTTCGACTCGAGTGTGATTTCTTTGATTAAAAAAGTGAGAAACTCTGACAGAATGGCCTGTTCAAAAGGATGGTGGTATAAACATGGTATTCGAAAATATAATTTAGATTTTCTGTTTATGTTTAGGGGTTAATCATCGAATTCTACATTCATTTTTATATTTATTGATAGTGTAATGAATGCATCTTCTTATAGATTTTGCTACTCGCATCCATGGAGGTTGACTGGTCTAAACTCCCAATGGAACTTCTGAATCTGATATCACAACGAATCTACGACGAAGTCAATCTCATTCGATGTGGATCAGTTTGTTCGACATGGCGCTCTTCCTCAATCCCCAATCATCATCAAACCGCCACAACAAGAAGAACAAACCCTAACCCTAACCCAAACCAAATACTTTCACCTACTCCCCCAATATTGGACATTTAATTGCGGTTTTGTGCTGGATTACAACAAATTACATGTTTTCCATTTAGGAAGCGCCTGCTATGGCTTGGACTATGACTTAACAGTAAACAAGCAACTCTACAGTGGTGAATACATGTACCCTAAAAAGGTTGTTGCTGCTACGTGCCACGAAAAAATCCTCTCATTGTTGGCGCGTTAGCCTCTCCCCCATATTCGGTACTTTTGAAATTCAGAGATGAACTGGAAGGTGATCCCCGACATGTCAGCGAATTTAGGAGACATGTGCCTTTTTAAAGGGCAGCCTTACGCAGTTGACAAAATTATAGTATATTTTACCACTCAATACATCTTCTATTCATGTTTTTTTACCACTGAGAGTGTAATGAATTTTTATTGCAATGTAAGAGAGAATCTAGATACACATTGTCTTGATGCCTAATCAATTCAAGCAGGCGAATAAGTGCACGGACTTAGTACAATTTAATTTTGTTTTCCAATTGGATGATTCAATATTTCGTAACATAAACAACTTGATTTATTCTTGTGATATTGCAATCTTTTTCTCTGTTAAATTGTAGTTTAAAGAATGAGATGTCTAGAAATTGATGCATTTGTCAATCATGCCACATGATAAAAGCTTGTGCGAATTTCCCCTGTTTTAAATATTTTCCAAGAGATTGCATTTAATTTATAGGTATGCGTTGTGGGTTTTGAAGTGAGTAAAGTAATTTAGGAATAATTACAGATTTATTTACAAATCTGAGAATGATATAGACAAGAGAATCAAATTTGAGAATTATAAATGTGTTTTATTGAAATATTAAATGGTTTTGTTAAATGCTTATTAAGTTTCTTGCATTGGATGTGTAATATTTTAAATATATTTGATGGAAGTATCAAATGATTATGTTAAGGCTAATTCTTGTTGGTGCGAAAAATATACCAACGAATTTCGACGAAAGACTATCACCCAATGTATTCCACCCAAACATGTGAGTGTTGTATTATTATTCTTTTATAAAAAATTAATTTTAACCAACCGTCCGTGTATTCATGAAAAAGGAAGTTATATTAGTATGTTTCTATTAAGACTAAGGCAAGTAACGTGTTTGAATTGCACTTTCGTCGAACTTCACACCTGCTATTTCGCACCACATAGCAATGCTCTTATGTTAAATGCTTCGTGAAGTTTCAATGTGGTTATTGTATTGTTGGAGTCAAGAATGTGACAAATTCGTGGGACTTGGATCTCCACTACTCATAATTTAGTTGAATCCTCTTTTTTGGCTCTCTTACTAATGGCTAATTTGTTGTATATGACAACTACGTTTTGAGTTTAATCTCTTACCATTCTTTCAAAATAAATAAATTATCCTCTTGTTGAATTATCGTAGTGGAAATATTTGCAGTTGCGATTCTACTCTATATCTCCAACATATTGAGTAAATTACTATTAGTATTCATGCAGAAAGCGAGGAAATACATTTTTGATCACTCTCCTCCAATGTATCCTTTTTCTATGAATGTATATCACTTGACTGTGTTCTTTTTTTTGTTGTTACAGTCATATTATTGTCTAGATACCGAGCAGTATTTCAACACATATTGCAGGGCTCATATGGTATGTAGACTTTGCTAAGAAAAACAGGTTGGTGCCTACGGACCGGTGAGTTGAATTTCATTTTTCCTGAATCATCACATCAATTTTGTGAAAGTTTCTTGCATTTTGGACATGTAATCTTTTAAATGTGTTTCATGTAAGTATCGAATGGTTTTCTTGACTGCTTTGTTAAGTTTCAATGTGGTTACTAACACTCTATTGTTGGACACTAAGAATGCGAGAAATTCTGGGGACTTTGGATCCTCTACGCTCAATGCATAATTTAGTTATGTCAATCCTCTTCTTTGTTTTTTTTTTTTTTGTGTGTGTCTCCCTCTCTCTCTCTCACTAGTGACTATGATTAATATGTGGTATATGAAAACTACGTTTTCTACTTCGTGTTTAATTTTTCAGTTGGAGTCTGCAATACCTTACTTTATATCAGTTTATTGGATTAGAGACTAGTTTATCCTTTTTCAACTTGGGTAGTTGATTGCCATATAGGTTTATAAATTCCTTTTGTTAAGATTTGTACCTACACCTACACATTTCTATTTTCAGATTTTAATCTAATGGTATTGAGCAGTACAGAGACATTAGAAATTAAGCTCAATTCCCTCCATGAAAACCACCATACTATCTTTCCAAGCATCAACATCATATCCTATTCATACTATTTTTTTGGGTTTCAACTACACTTGTAAAAAATACAACTTGCAATATCCACCGTTGAGTTTCCATTTTGGAAGAAGATTGCATCTGGAACGTTGGTTAAGACATAAACATCATGGGACCTAAAGATTGCATCTGGAACGTTGGTTAAGACATCGTGCAACCCAAAGATCAACATTCAAAGACATTCAAGAATTTCAAAAGGATGGCTCCATAAAATCTATAGTAACAAATTTAATTTAGATTTTATGTTTATGATTACGCTGAAATTTTGAATTCTAGTAATGACATTCAAGATTTTGATATTTATTAATATTGATCTTGCCTCAAATTATCTCTTCCATTGTTTGTGATTCAGTTTATTTCATTTTACAAATTCAAATTATACTTCTGATATTGTTTTTTTTCTTCGAATTGGTTAATTAAGTGCTAAAAAATCTGATCAGTTTGTTTCAACTGAAAATACATAAGACATAAGGATTAGTGTGGCCATAGTTTGAAAAGAAAATAATTTTTGATTTTTTTTTAAATGTGAAGTGTTGTTAAATAGAGGCTATAGTGGTAACAGGATTTGAACATATTAATATTAGTAGAAAATTTTATCAAAAAGCTGTGTTATAGCATGGTACTAAATTTCTCATCACGTATGACTTTTATTGGTGTTATTTTGTATATGTCATCATGGATCCTGGACTAAGCTAGGTGACCACAACATGTTTCTATGGGTTCAAAATTGATGTACAAATTGTCTTTCAAGTTTGGTGTTATATTGATCCAAATATATTTAAATTTGCTTCAATTTGTTTTTCCATAAATATCATATTTTTAGAATCAGTGTGTCCTCTTTATTGATAACTCACAAATGACATGAGCCACTCAGTATAAGAATTTTTATTATCAATGAAAATGATAAACTACAGGAAAAAAACCTTCCTAGGCCCCACAAACGCACAGAGCAAGCATAGGTGAAAACATAACCATCCAAAAGAAGAGGAAAAAACAACAAAAGAGGAAACAACACAGTGGAACCGCTGAACAAACCAAGGAACAGCCGCTGGCAGAAGCAAAATCGCGAAAGAAACGACCTACAATAATAGCAGCAGCAACAAAAAAAAAACCCCCAATGTATCTTTGATGTTTTAGTCTTAGCTAAGCATTTCTATATTCATTTGTAAAGAAACTAAATAACTTTGTTGAATTTTAATTCACTATGGTTTGCTGTTGTTTACATTTTTTTCTGTTATTTTTTTCTTTTTGGATGATTTCTTATCATTTGAATCGAATTAAGTGGAAATATTTGAAGCATCACTTCTACTCTCATCTTTGACATAGAAAAAATTAAACGATTTTTTGAATAATCTCCACCAAAGGTTCTTTTTTCTATGAATTCTATCAGTTGATTGTGTCGTATTTTTCTGTTGTAGTCTTATTATTGTCAAGATATTGAACATATTTTCTGCAAGGGAATTTTTTTCCGTAAAAACGTGGCTATTACAGCGGTTCGAACTGGCACTATAGGACTTTTTTAGCTCAAAAAGTGTATATTATGTCGGTTAAAACTGCCATTTTGATAAAAAAATAAAAAATAAAAAATTCGCCGTCATTTTATTCAACCCGTATTTTGACAGTTTGCATGGCGGTTCTTCTTAAACTGATAATTTAAACTTTATGGCAGGGAAATTTTGGACATAAACTTTGTTTGCATGGCTGTTCTTCTAAAACTCAAGGTTGAAGAAGATTATACGAATTTAACCTTGTTTAGCCTTTCAATTGGATTTAAATTACATTTTAATGCTAAAAGAAGAACAGGTTGAAGAAGATTTATCTGAATAATTGAAATGTTTGGCTCGAGGTGTATGAAGATATAGAGGTAAACCATGGAAAATAACCCCTCAACATTTCTTGCTCTACAAGAAAACGTAGCATTTGATACCAAATTTTACTACGAATGGCGTTCATAGTCAATCTCAATTAATAATACTACTATTTTACTAGAACTACCCAAGATTGTTGAGTGACACTGGCCCACGTGTCTTTTCTCTTAAAAGACCCTTTTATTTTTTGAGATCGTTTCCAATTACTTATTAGTTATTAACAAATTACTTATCTCCAAACAAGTCCTAAATTTCTAACAGAAAGATCTGTAACTCGTTCTTCATCTTCTTCGCAGAATCACAAATCCATTTTTCATGTTCTTCATTGCAACCGCAAAATTTGTAACTGATTCTTTATCACAAAATCCGTAACTCATTCTTCACTTCAATCTTAAAATCCCTAACACTCGTTCCTCATCACAAAATCGCTACTCAAAATTGCTTTGGTTCATGTTCGCACCTCCTTAACTTCCTCAGAATTGTGGATCGTTCTTGTTCACACCACTCGCACAAAATCTAATTTCTGACTTGATCTCGCATCTGAATCGCTAACTCACTGGTTCTCTGATTCTCAATTGATTTTCGCTGCTTCGCCGCATTTTCTTTGGGCTACGCTCGATCTAAGGTATTGAGTTGTAAAACTATGATTAACTTCAAATTTTATTTTCTACCATACAAATATTTAGTAGTTATTCATTTCTTCTGCTTTATTTCGTGGGTTTTTATATTAATATGATATGTCTGTGATTAATCAACTCAATCTATTGCTTTTGAATTTTGTAGTTTAACATGTTTAATAATTGCCGGTGTTTGTTACGTAAAATTATCTCCAAAATCCAGTTGGTACCACATGCATGTAGAAGTGTCCAGAACATTGCATGCACTTGAAGTTATTGAAATGTGTCATACATGAATATGTGACTCGGTGATATATGTGCATTGGTGAAATTTGGTTAATGTTGTGATTATGTGAAATTGTGGACTTATATATATTACTTGTTATGCAATGATGGGAGGTTGATAATATTCATGTGGAGTTAATATTCTAGTAATGTTAAATGTACCTGTGTATTTATTTGAAACTCTTGAATGCTTTTATTTGATTATGTTTATTATGTGGAATATTATCTAACCCCTATTGGTCATTTGGTTGACCGCCTGCCTATTTGTATGAATTGGTAGACGGCTTGCAGAATTGAGTTTGCTTTGCTAGTGAGTTACTTGAGAATAGCGTGGAGCTACCTCCTTTCTTTCGCTCGGGTCTAGTTAGGCACTGATTAGGGTGTCGGGCATTTGTGTTTATTGACATTATTTGTTGTTGAGTTTTATCTTGGAGATTATGGATATGTATTTGGAGTTTGAGTTACGATGTTTGGATTTATTACTCATGTATTTTGAGCAATTTCGCATGTTGATGACATATTATATATGACTATTGTCTTCCGTTGCGAATTTTTATGAAAACCAAATTATGCATGTTTTGGAAAAATGTAGGTGTAACATCTAAACTCTTTGATTTATTCGATTAATTCCACGATTATTGCATATGGGGTTTAGGGTGTTGCACCCACTTTGGACAAAACCCCACTCTCACCATCATATACTCCAAAACCCCAAGCCACCCACATTCAACATCAACTTTAAGAAACAAATATTCCCTTTTATACTTTTTCGCGAAATCTACCACCTCATTTACCACCAAACACTCAATCTACCAAATTTCGCCCTTTTAGGAGAAATAAAAGAATTCATCACCCTAGACAATCTCAATGCTAGCACCTTTGAAAGAAGCTTATAGAAGCTGCGTAACAAAGAAATGGACGAAAGTCCATCAATTACAAAAGAGAGATGGACTTTTTGATGGATTTTTTGCCTGTTGAATGCATAGATATATACTAAAAAAATGAAGAATTTTAATTATATTTTCTGTTTTGTTTTTTAATTATATTTTTTTGGATAAATCTATACTATATATAAATGAATACCATATATAAAGGAAATATAAGATTTTTGGTAAACTTTTTAATTCTTCCAATAATACCCATAAACAAATTTGTCTATAATAATACTATTTGTTGTTGTCATTAAAAAATATAAGAATTTTACAAAAAAAATCTATAATAATGATATATTGTTGGTGTCTTTAAAAAAATAAGAATTGATATTATATTTTCAATATTGTTGGTATCCAAAAATATTAATCAAAACCAAAAAGATAAATATAGTTTGTTACGGTTTGAGAAACCCAAAAATTTATAGCTATAATTTTAATCAAAACCAAAATTTCATCAAAAAAACATCGTTCATAATTTACATGCATCACCAGAATAAAAAAAAAAAGGCGTGCAGACGGGCACAAATTTCTTGTTTGAGCACCAGTAAAAAAAATTGTTCGTACAAAATTTAGTTGGTCTCGTTAAAAAAGATAAGAATTTTACACCAAAAAACAATCTATAATAATGTTATATTGTTGGTGTGATTAAACAATATAAGTATTAATCTTATATTTGTGATATTGTTTGGTAATTGAAAAAGATAAACATAGTTTTTACAATTTGAAAGACACAAAAAATTATAGATATAACACTTTAATGAAAACCAAAACTTATTTAAAAAAATTATCGTTCATACTTTACATGCATTACCGCAATAAAATAAGCATGAAGACGGGCACGAAGTGCTTGTCAGAACGCTACTAGAAAATAATGCGTATAAGAAATTTTGTTGAACATTCTAGAATGCTTTGAAAAATATGAAAAATAATTAAGGCAGGTCCATTTAACATGTGGCCTGTATAAGGTTATATAGTTTTTTTTTGAAGAGGGTCATATAGTTTTTTCAAAGTCCATATTTAAATGGAGCTTTTTAGCCCAGTCCGATAAAGTCTAATGTTAGGGCCGGCCCTAAACAGGTCGGGTAGGGTAACCCATCTTCACACTTATATATAATAGATTGATGTACAGGTTTTGAACAAGAACCCTTCTAGCCAGCTGCAGCCGCAGCTACCCATCAACACTTTGTTCCCCTTCTTACACCAGCTGCATCTAATCATTTTCACATCTTAGAAGCTTGTGAGTAGAAAGAAGATTACTTGTTACATTCACTATCATCTCAAATCAAACGAACCAAATACTTCAATTTGTGAGCATGGAGTTTAACTACATAAAGGTATGCAATATCTTGACTTCTACAATAGATCTGATTTCATTTTTCTCTTGTCTCTGGTTCTAATTTATACTAAACTGTAATTTCCTTGCTGCAGCTTCATTGGATAGATCTGATGCTATTCCTTGATCATGATGATTTTATTTTCTTGTCGTCATCTATGATCTACTTTCTTTGGTGGTTTATTGGTGATGACATCGTTTTATTTTTCTATTTCAATTTCGACTCGAGTGTGATTTCTTTGATTAAAAAAGTGAGAAATTCCAACATAATGAACTGTTCAAAAGGATGGCTGCATAAACAAGGTATTCGAAAATATACTTTAGATTTTTTGTTTATGCTTAGGGTTAAATCATCGAATTCTACTTTCATTTTTATATTTTTTTTTTTTTAAATTGATCATGTGTGTAGACACTCAATGCATCTGCCATTTAAGTCTTTTTACCACCGAGAATTCAACACTATTAATTATTGGAACTTAAGAGAAAACCTAGATACCCAATGCGTTGAAGCCTAATCAATTCAAGCAGGCAAATAAGTACACGATCTTAGTACAATTTTATTTTGTTTTCTAATTGGATGATTCAATATATCGTAACATAAACAACTTGATTTATTATAGAAACATTGCAATATTTTTCTCTGTTAAATTGTCGTTTAAAGAATGTGATGTCTAGAATTGATGCATTTGTCAATCATGCCACAGGATAAAAGCTTGTGCGAATTTCCCTTGTTTTAAAGCTTTTCCAAGAGATTGCCTTTAAATTATAGGTATGCGTTGTGAGTTTTGAAGTGAGTAAAGTAATATAAGGATAATAACAGATTTATTTACAAATGTGAGAATGATATAGACAAGAGAAACAAATTTGAGAGTTATAAATATGTTTCATGGAAGTATTAAATGGTTTTGTTGAATGCTTTATTAAGTTTCTTGCATTGGATGTGTAATATTTTAAATATATTTAATGGAAGTATCAAATGATTTTGTTGAAAGCTTCATGAAGTTTCAATGGGACTTTGGATCTCCACCACTCATAATTTAGTTGAATCCATTTTTTTGTCTCTCTTACTAATGGCTGATGTGCTGTATATGACAACTACGTCCTTGAGTTTAGTCTCTTACCATCCTTTCAAATAGTATTTTTAATTATTTATCAAAATAAATAAATTATCCTCTTGTTGATTTATCGTAGTGGAAATATTTTCAGTAGCGATTCTACTTTATTTCTCAGCCGTATTGAGCAAATTACTATTAGTATTCATGCAGAAAGAAAGGAATTTAAATACATTTTTGATTACTCTCCTCCAATGTATCCTTTTTCTATGAATGTCTATCACTTGACTGTGTTGTAATTTTCTTCTGCAGTCTTACTATTGTCCAGATACCGAGCAATACTTCAACACACATCGCAGGCTCATACAATATATATGTAACCTATGCTAAGAAAAATCGGGTTGGTGCCTACGGACCGGTGAGTTGAATTTCATTTTTCCTGAATAATCACATCAATTTTGTGAATGTTCCTTGCATTTTCGACATGTAATATTTTAAATGTGTTTCATGTAAGTATCAAACGGTTTTGTGGACTGCGTTATTAAGTTTAAATGTGGTTACTGACACTGTACTGTTAGAGATGAAGAGTGCGACAAATTCTTGGGACTTTGGATCGTCTCACTCATTGCATAATTTAGTTATGTTAATCCTCTTATTTTTTTGACTATGATTAATATGTCGCATATGACAACCATGTTTTCTACTTCAAGTTTAATTTTTTCAGTTGGAATCTGTAATACCTTACTTTATATCTGTTTATTAGATTAGATACTAATTTATCGTTTTTCAACATGTGTAATTGATTGCCATAAGGTTTATAAGCTCCCTTTATGAAGATTTGTTCCTGCACATGCTACCCTCCTGAAAGTTTCTGCTGTTATGGTTTTGAGTTATAAGTTATCTGCGACAATCAAAAATTTTTATCTTATGTTTCTTTCTATTTTCAGATCACAAGATTGGAATCTCGCCGCATCAGTTTTCCGTTTTCATCGCCGACGAAAACAGTGACTGGAAAATTCCTTTCCCCGCCAAGGTCAACATCCCCGCAGTGGCGTGTGACGATGGCGCGTATGCTTGTTATGTGAAGCGGTGTGGGAGTTATAAGAAGGCTTTGGTGAAGAAGAATAAGAACTTGTTGGAGACAAAAATGCTTCAATGCCGTGACGGTGGTTCCCGGCCGGTGTCTGCGGCGGAAGTTTTGGTTTTTGAACGTGGTGAAATGGAGAGAAGGATGCTGAAGTTTAAGATGGAAAGAGAGGCGTTTTGTACAGAGACACTGATAAAAAGGTTATAAGGCCACCTTACATAGAGAGTCGTGTACACAAAGAAGGACATTAGAAATTAACCTCAATTCCCCCCACGCAAACCACCACATTATCTTTCCCAACATCAACATCATCTCCTCTACATACAATTTTTCGGGTTTCAACTCAACTCGTAAAAAAGACAAGTTACAATATCCATGGTTGATTTTCCATTTTGGGACCCAAAGATTGCACCTGGAACGTTGGTTAAGACATATAAATCATGGGACCCAAATATCAACATTCAAAGACATTCAAGAAGTTCAAAAGGATGGCTCCATAAGAACATTCTAGTAATGACATTCAAGATTTTGATATTTATTAATATTGATCTTGGCTCGAGTTAACTTTAACATGGTTTGTGATTCAGTTTATTTGATTTTACAAATTCAAATTATGCTTCTGATATTGATTTTTTTCTTCGAATTGGCTAGTAAATGTATGTTTGCTAATTAAGTGCAGATAAATCTGATCTGCTTGTTTCAACTGAAAATATATATCACAAAAAGATTGGTGTGGCCATAGCGTGGAAATAAAATCATTTTATACCTTACTTTATATTAGTATATTAGATGCTTATTTATTGTTTTTAATCTTGTGGAGTTGATTTCCATACAGGTATATAAATTCCCTTTGTGAAGATTTGTTCCGTACACATGGTACCATCCCGAAAGTTTCTACTGTTATGGTTTTGAGCTAAAGTTATCTGCGACAACCTGAAATGTTAATCTTATGTTTCTTTCTACTTCCAGATGTTAAGAATGATAAAAAATAAAAAAAGATGAAGAAAGTCTATCTGAGGGAGAAGAAAGTCCACAAGATGGATGTTTTAGAAAACAACATGTTTATTAAAACACAAGTGTCATGTACAAGTTGTGCAGAGACATTAACAAAAGTGTTATAAAGTCACCAAAAACAATCAAAGTGTTATACAGCAAGAAGGACATTAACAATTATGCTTCTGATATTGTTCTATTTTTCGAATTGGCTAGTAAATGTCATGTTTGCTAATTAGGTATTGAAAAATCTGATCAACTTTTTCAACTGTAAATACATAACACATAAGGAGTAGTGTGGCCATAGCGAGAGAAATTATTATTTTTTTAAATGTGAAGTGTTGTTAAATAATGGTTATAGTAATTGTGAAACTCTATTCGATGCAATTGCAATCCTTGTCTTTATTCATTATCTTTGTTCATATTGCCTTTTATATATTGATAATGTATGAATTAAACCCAAATATCAATTGACTATTAGCCTTAGATGTTGAATTCAATCTATTATAATGTTCAATCTAACAGGTCACTTTTGAGATAATGGATTGTTGGGTTGTGATTAAGAAATTAACGTTTATAAAGCCTTTGACGGGGACAAACTCACGGAAGAGTTTAGGGTGTTATAATCGGAGAAGAGAGTTCAGAATCAAGAGATTGACGTACGAGAGCTATTTTGTTATATTATCGTGAAACAAGGAGAATAATTGTTGAGAATATGTGCAAATTACCGAACAACTTGAAACAGATGATTCAACAAACCTAAATTATTTCAACAAGGTAATTGTGATATTATATATTTAGGATTTCTATCCTTTTGAAATTATGTTAAAAGATTTATAAGAAATAAATAGTGCTCTTATTCTTATATTCCAATGTGCAGTGCTACTGTGGTGTTTTCTGATTCTTATATTGAATTGAGCCAAATGGATGTTTCTACCAAAGGGTTGTAGGCAAACACTTTAATGCTTTTATATGGAGGTAAAAACTGATATGGAGGTGCAAACATTATGGTTCAAAATGAGTGAAGAGCTGATAATGATAAAGGCCAGAAAGGTGTCTTTGAGCTAGATAGTAACAATCAAGGTTATCAAAATCGGGACTTTACTTCAAGTCGAAAGGGAGTGGCAAAATCGGGACTCGTAAAATCGCAATCAAAATCGACGGATTTTACTCAAGGACTTTTGTAGAATCGATGTAGGATAGCAGAGTCGGGACTCGTAAAATCGCAATCAAAATCGAGGATTCAACCAAAACAAAAATAATGTTAAATATATGTTATAAATTGCATATGGTCATAAATGTCTAAAGTTCAAAGTCCACAAAATACATATACATAAATGTCGGAGAAGTGAAGGAATGAAAATTTTTGGCCTTTCGGGTATTTATAGAACGGGTCATGGATTCAAACTGGGTCAATTTACGAACCAGGTCAAAAATTGACCCTTATCAAAAAAAATGAACAAAATCCTTCAAAATCCATCAAAATCCTGCGATTTTGAATGGATTTCACGATTTTGTTCGATTTTGTGCGATTTTGATAGGATTTTGCCTGTTTTTGGGACTTTGCTATGGATTTGAGTCGTTGAAGCTACGCAAAGTTGCAAAAACCAGGATTTTGAGACTTAAGTCAGGTTTTTGATAACAATGGTAACAATAATAGAAAAGAGCCGACATGGTCAAAAACGGATTTGGAGGTGCAAACATTGATTGACGACATGGTCAAAAATAAGTAAAGAGCCGATAATGCTAGAGGCAATGAAAGCCCTTTGTAAGAATGCACTTCTGGCAGGCCATAACACGATGGCTAAACAAATGGAAGCCCTTATGTAAGAAACATCAAGTTGTAAGTGTTGCACAGAGACAAGGACGACATGTTCAAAAAGTCCAAGTCATGAGGTTTGTTTTCATGGTGAAGGTCATGCAAATGGGGAAATTGTTCCAAAGGAGGAAGTGAACTATCTGGGGAATTTCTAGAAAGGAAATGGCCTTTATCAAAAACCTACAACCTGGATGGAATCACCATCTGATAGGATTCGGTTATGATTTTCTTAGGATCATAAATTTACAAGACTTATTTATAATTATAATAATAATAATAATAATAATAATAATAATAATAATAATAATAATAATAATAATAATAAATAGTGCTTATAAGAAGAAGAAAATAGTGTTTATTCCTTATATTGCATTGTGTAGTGTTACCGAGGTGTTTTCTGGTTCTTATATTAAGGTACTGTTTGGCCCAGATTTTGAAGAACTTATCTTCTCCTTAGAAGGTGAAGTTGGGCCAAACACAATTTAGACTAAGCTCCTTAATTAAAAAGTAACTTTTTAATATAGAAGAAAAATAAGGAAAAAGAACTTTAAAAAGAAGGAGATGAAAGCTACTTCTACAAGCCTCGTCTAACTTATTTTCCATACTCTCCTCTTCGATTCCCGTGAGGAAACCTTTTATGTTTTTTTATTTTTATTTTTATTTTTATTTTTTCTTTCGTACGACGTGTGCTCCTCTATTGCTATGTATTATTTTTTTGTTTTAACAATATATCATTTGGTTGATATATTGCTATAATTTGTTTATCTTAAAATTGGCTATCTTTTGTTAACCATGTTCACAAATTGGTTATAAAAAAAACCTATTCACAATTTGGTACTGTTACTTTGTTTTTGAAAAATGATATACTAGTACTTAAATAATATTTTTCTCATGAGATCACTCTAGCACTTGCTCTTTGAAAGAAAAAATACCTCGTAAATTTAAAGGTTCATTATTTATATATGTTTAATCAATAATTATTTTTATTCAGGCCTTTTGATATAATTTACATTCTCGTTAAATGATTTCTCTTTTGTAAAATATTGCATTGAATATTTGAATATAAATATTTATAGGTTTTTAAATTTTATAACATATAATATATAGATTTAAAAATATTTTTTTCTTTTATTTTAAAAAAACTTAATCGTTAAATCCTAAGGCTTTTTCATCCATAAAAGAAAAAACATCGTAATTTTTTTATTGTTTATGAAATATCTTCAAAAATTACTTAATATGACAATGGGTGTGTGTGTATACGAATCACGTCTTTAAATATAATATTTTTAATTTAGTTTTTCTTTGCAAAATTATTTATTGATTATAACTTAGAATAAAATAAGACTTTCTTAAAATAAATTCATTTTATTTGAAAATATTATCAAACACTTTAAAAAAAAAATTACGTCTTTAAATATAATATCTTTAATTTAGTTTTTCATTGAAAAATTATTTATTGATTATAACTTAGAATAAAATAAGACTTTCTTAAAATAAATTCATTTTATTTGAAAATATTATCAAACACTTCAAAAAATATTTTAAAATAAAGAACAATATTTACCAAACAACTTTAAATTTATTTTTAAAGCTCTTATTGTTGACTTTAAGTTTAAAGTAACTTTTATGCTAAAAATAAGTCAGGCCAAACGGTACCTAAATTGCCACAAATGGAAGTTTTTGCTGAAAGGTTGAAAGGAAAACACCGGAGTGTTTTTAGATGTCTCAGCTGCAAGTAGAATGGTGCAAACGTTTATTGAAAACATGGAACAAAATGAGTAAAGAGGCAAGAAAGGTATCTTTGAGCTAGATAGTAATAATAATAATAGATAATTTGTTGGTGGACACAAAAATTTGAACAATTAATTTGATAAAAAATAAAATAAAATTTATATTATTAAAAAAAGTGCTTAATATTTAATTATTGTTATTTTTACTTTTTTTGTGTGACAAATGGAATGTTCAAATCTTTATATTCATGCAATTACTAGAGCTGTCAAAATAGGCTTACTCATAATGGTCGGCCTGCCAACCCGAATAAAATGTAGCTTTGGGCCTTAATATTCTATCTAGAATGTTTTCCTAGCTTTACTTGTACGAGAGATTTCTTGAATGGCCATATATATATATATATATATATATATATATATATATATATATATATATATATATATATATATATATATAGGGGTTGTTAACTTGCACCCACCTAAAAACAAAGGTGCAAGTTAACAAGCTACACCTACTAGTTCTTTACCAAATTACCCACTACTATCCTTTTAAAATATGTTTTAAGTAAAGTATAAACTTGTAAATTTGCTTTTATTTTATTTCTTAAACAAACAAAATATTGCTACCTCACTGTACATTTTTTTTTAAGGATGTTTTGTACATGTTCTAAAGCCATGACTATTAACAAAAACAAAAAACAATCATGTAATTAACTAAATTACAATACTATCCTTCCATTTAAAGTCATTTAGAATAGTGATATTTAGGTTATTTGGTAAAGAACTAGTAGGTGTAGCTTCTTAACTTGCACCTTAGTGTTTTTGGGTGGGTGCAAGTTAACAGCCCCCATATATATATATATATATATATATATATATATATATATATATATATATATATATATATATATATATATATATATATATATATATATATATATATATATATATAACACACACATAGGTTCTGTTTGTGTTGCAATTTTGGTGATATATAAGTGGAGTATCATATTTAGTGGAGATATTTCTTGTTGTACAAGCATTGTAATATTTCTGGTCTAATGTTTTTTGGTTTTATTTGTTGGGCCATGGCAGTTTTAGTATTTTCTGTTTCTAACAAAGCATAATAAGGAGCTGTCCTTGTTTGTGGTTAGAGTCTGGTTTAAGTCATAAGGATCTTTTTCTTATTGTCTTTTTTCTTTTTGCCGTAGGATATGTCAAGACAAATTTTTGAAGGTTCAGTATTATGATCCTTTACCTAGATTGAAGGCATGCTTGTATGATCCTTCATTATCTTTTTATTGTATACTAAAAAGAAGATTAATGAAGGCATGCAGAGTCAGAGACTTTTTTGTATTTAATCCTGAGTCGAGAATCTTTGTGACAGCGATGTGCAGAGTCAGGGTCTAAAGTGACTATTTGCTCATAATAAATTAGTAACATTTATAAAACACTAAAATTTTACCTTTCTCTAACCACACAATAATTTTATTTGATGAAATAAATTACAAGACAATTGAATGCACATCTGGCTCCTCTAAAGTGATGAACTCACTTGAGAGTTTAAAGTTGACAATATCAACCGTTGATAGATAATTTAAAGGTAGTTATTGTAGGTATATTATAACAAACAATGAGTTTGTTGCAATAACAACCCTTGAAATAAATATTCAATTTTTATGAATTGTAAGACTTAAGAAGATCGTAACCGCTTTAAGATAGAAACTGGTAAACTTGAATGAAGTTGTGTCACGCCAAAACTTTCATGCTTTAATTTTATTTTTAGTTTTGTTTTTTAAATTATATTTCTTTGGATAAATCAATATTATATGTAATGAGATACCATATATAAAGGAAATATGAGGTTTTAGTCTAGCTTTTATTCTTTCAATTACACCCGTAAGTAAATTTTTCTATATAATTTTATTTGTTGGTGTCATTACAAAACATAAGAATTTTACACTAAAAAAAATCTATAATAATACTATATTGTTAGTGTGATTAAAAAGTATAAGTATTTATATTTGCTATATGGTTTGGTAATTGAAAAAGATAAAAGTAGTTTTTACAATTTGAAAGGCACAAAAAATTATAGATATAACTTTAATCAAAACAAAAAATTTATTAAAAAAATTATCGTTCATAATATACATGCATTACCGCAATAAAAAAGCGTGAAGACGGGCAAGAAGTGCTTGTCTGAACGCAAGAAGAAAATAATGCGCATAAGAAATTTTGTTGAACATCCTAGTCTACAATGTTTTGAAAAATATGAAAATAATTAAGGCAGGTCTATTTAACCTATGGCATGTATAGGGTCATATAGTTTTTTTTTTTTTTTGAAAAGGGTCATATAGTTTTTTTAAGATCCATATGTAAATGAAGCTTTATAGCCCAACCCGATAAAGTCTAATGTCTGTTAGGGTCGGCCCTAAACAGGTCGGGTAGGGTAACCCATCTTCACACCTATACATAATAGATTGATGAATAGGTTTTGAAAAGGAACCCTCTTTGCCTGCTGCAGCCGCATCTACCCACCAACAATTTGTTCCCCTCCTTCCACCAGCCGCATCTAATCATTTTCACATCTTAGAAGCTTGTGAGTAGAAAGAAGATTACTTGTTAAATTCACTATCATCTCAAATCAAACGAACCAAATACTGCAATTTGTAAGCTTGGAGTTTAACTACATATAGGTCTGCAATATTTTTACTTCTTCATTAGATCTGATTTCATTTTCCTCTTCCCTGTGGTTCTAATTTATACTAAACTGTAATTTCCTTTCTGCAGCTTCATTGGAGAGATCTGATGTTATTCCTTGATAATGATGATTTTAATTTCTTGTCGTCATCTACAATCTGCTTTCTTTGGTGGTTTATTGGTGACGACATCGTTTTCTTTTTCTATGCCAACTTCGACTCGAGTGTGATTTCTTTGATTAAAAAAGTGAGAAACTCCAACATAATGGGCTGTTCAAAAGGATGGTGGTATAAACACGGTATTCGAAAATATACTTTAGATTTTCTGTTTATGTTTAGGGTTAAATGATCGAATTCTACATTCATTTTTATATTTATTGATATTGTAACCAATGCATCTGCTTATAGATTTTGCTACTCGCATCCATGGAGGTTGACTGGTCTAAACTCCCAACGGTACTTCTGAATCTGATATCACAACGAATCTACGATGAAGTCAATCTCATTTTATGTCGATCAGTTTGTTCGACATGGCGCTCTTGCTCAATCCCCAATCATCATCAAATTTTACCCTTCAAGTACCCACTCCTCAAATTACAAGTTTTTACTGACCCGAACGACATTGATACCATCAACAACACCACATCATTTTGGTACCTCTCCAAACAAAATATATTCATCATCAACATGTACCCTAAAAAGGTTGTTGCTGCTATGTGCCATGGAAAAAAGCCTCTCATTGTTGGCGCGTTAGCCTCTCCCCCATATTCGGTACTTTTCAAATTCGGAGATGAGAACTGGAAGGTGATCCCTGACATGTCAGCGAATTTTGGAGACATATACCTTTTTAAAGGGCGGCCTTACGCAGTTGACAAAATTATAGTATATTTTACCACTCAATGTTTCTGCTATTCAAGTCTTTTTACCACTGACAGTGTAAGAGAAAACCTAGGTACACATTGTCTTGATGCCTAATCAATTCAAGCAGGCGAATAAGTACACGATCTTAGTACAATTTAATTTTGTTTTCCAAATGGATGATTCAATATTTTGTAACATAAACAACTTGATTTATTCTTGAGATATTGCAATCTTTTTCTCTCTTAAATTGTAGTTTAAAGAATGAGATGTCTAGAAATTGATGCATTTGTCAATCATGCCACATGATAAAAACTTGTGCGAATTTCCCCTGTTTTAATTATTTTCCAAGAGATTGCATTTAATTTATAGGTATGCGTTGTGGGTTTTGAAGTGAGTAAAGTAATTTGGGAATAATTACAGATTTATTTACAAATCTGAGAATGATATAGACAAGAGAATCAAATTTGAGAATTATAAATGTGTTTTATTGAAGTATTGAATGGTTTTTTTTTTTGAAATTAAGTATTGAATGGTTTTGTTAAATGCTTATTAAGTTTCTTGCATTGGATGTGTAATATTTAAAATATATTTGATGGAAATACATGCAAACTTGCCTCAATTTGTGGAATCAGGGTGTCCTCTTTATTGATAACTCACAAACGAGATGAGCCGCTTGATATATGAATTTTTATTATGTATGAAAATGATATATGATTGTGTTTATTACGTATCTTTGATGTTTTAGTCTTAGCTAAGCATTTCTATATTCATTTGTAAAGAAACTAAATAACTTTGTTGAATTTTAATTCACTATGGTTTTCTGTTGTTTACATTTTCTGTTAATTTTTGCTTTGTGGAGGATTTCTTTCCATTTTAATCGAATTAAGCAAAATTATTTGAAGCAGCACTTTTACTCGGTACCTTTGACATAGAAAAAATGAAATGATTTTTTGAATACTCTCCACCAATGGATCTTTTTTCTATGAATGTCTATAAGTTACACAGCAGCATCAACAAAGGGAGCAAATACTCTCCACCACCGAGAAGCATACCACAGACACTCTACACCACTACCTTCAAACAAGGTTCCCAATCCACTTCCGTATTTTTCCATGAACACTACTTTCCATATAGGATAATTGGTTTCTAACAACCGCCATCGCCATTTTACCAATAAAAATTCAAATTAACTACCATAACATCTCACACACCTAATCCTCTATGTATTACTTTACAAATGAGCCATGATTCATTTTGATTTGTTAGCAAAAAACAAATGATTCATGCTTCCCGCACGATACAAGATTCCTCCTCAACTTTTTCGAAAATACTCTTTCAATTTGCCACCACCGGTAGCCCCGAATACTTAAAAGGTAAATCGGGTTCACAACAATTCATAAAATTACATGCCATACTTATGAGCTCTCTTGATACATTAACCCCAATCAAACAACTTTTGAAAAAATTGACCTTCGAACCATATGCCATCTCAAACCTTCTTAATAATACATTTACAAAGAGAGTTATCCACTTTGCTTCACTTATACAAAGAGTATCACTTGCATATTGAAGATGCGATATCTCCATCCCTTTCGATCTAAACTTAAACACCTTGCACATATTTAGATTCACCACATTTATCATCTACCCACTATATCCCTCCGCCACAAGAAGAAAAAACAAAGGAGAGGATCTCCTTACTTTAATTCTCTTTAAAAGAAGCTTATAGAAGCTCCGTAGCAAAGAATTGGACGAAAGTCCATCAATTACAAAAGAGAGACGAACTTTTTGCCCGTTCAATGCATAGTTATATACTAAACAAAATCAAGAAAAAAAATGTCCAATTTTTATGAATTGTAAAACTTATGAAGATTGTAACCACTTTAAGATGGAAGCTGGTAAACTTGAATGAAGTTGTGTCACGTCAAAACATTTATGTTTTTTTTTTTATTTTCAGTTTTGTTTTTTTATTATGTTGTGCTTTAATTATACCCCTCACTACTAAAAAAACGCGAATTAGAGACGGATTTTAGGGAGGGACAAAATTCCCTAACTAATTGTGACGGAATTAGGGACGGATTTTAGTATTAAATACAAATATTTAATTGCCAATTATTAGTGAGGGAATGGTTTAAACATCCCTCACAAAATATCCCTCACAAAACATCCGTCACTAAATCCCTTGCAAAATTGATGAGTTAAATGTTTGTTAAGGAATTTGTCATGGAACTGAGCCCTCTCTAACGATTCCCTCACTAAAATCGTCACTTATGTCAATTATATAGTTGGTGAGGCAATTAATCCCTCACAAACAATTAATGAGAAAAGTGAATTATTCCCCCCAATTGTTTCACGTTTTGGCTTTCCCTCTCTTATACTAAAATATTCCCCCTCTTTTTTTTTCACAAACCCTAAAATAACATTTTTCCCCAAAATTTGGCTCCAAGTTTTGAACCCAAAATTAGAATGTTCTCTCAAATTCATTGAACCCACAAAGATGAAATCAGTACCAAAATCACTTAATACTCCCTCTCGTTCCAAAATTTTCCCCCAAATTCATTGAATCTTCACTTAATCTCAGAATCCTTCCTTCGTTTGTTCTCCCAGAATCGTAATCCTTCCCAGAATCGTAATCTTCACCAAAAATCTCTCAAATCTTCACTTAATCTCGCTGAATCTCTCCGAATCTCACCGAATCTCTCAGAATTTCTTTCTCTGAAATCTTTCCTTCTCATCGATGAACTCACACTCATGGTAACATCTCTCTCTCTCTCTCTCTCTCTCTCTCTCTCTCTCTCTCTCTCTCTCTCTCTCTCTCTATCAATCAAAGAATTTAATTTATTTTTTTATTTTTTATATTTTATTGCAATTTGTTTTGGGTTTTGTGGTGTAACAGTGAACTCACTCTCCTTTCTGAATCCAAAAGTGAATCAGTGAACTTGCTCACACACATTCTCTGAAACAGGTGAATCCAAACCCTTACCTATGTTTGTTATTAATTTTGATTTTTAATTTTGTATTTTGAATGATTGTTGTTGAAGACTGAGATTATTTAACTTTTGATTTTGTTGAAAATTGGTAGTATAAGACTTGTTTTTCAATGAATTCGTGTTGGACTTTCTGTTTTTCAGCTATCCTTCAGTTCCTAGGCTTGTGCTAGAATTGGTTTTGTAAGCTGTTAGGTTACAATTTAAAAAAATAACGGTTTTGCAGCTAAACTGCTACTTCAATTTTACATGGTATATATTGCAAGGTTAGAACATTAAAAAAGGATGATATTGTAAAACAAATGCAAACAGAAATGAAAAAAATTGTAAACAAAGTTAGTTACCAAGATTTTCAATCAATCGAGTTTTGGCTAGAAGAATTTACATTGATGAAATATGTGTCCTTAAACTACCACACAATAGAAAGTTTTAAATAATTTTTAGAAATGTTAACTTAACTACATCATATATGGTTTTAAATAATTTTCCTAGGCTGCACTATGGTTTTTTTTTGAAACAGCACGTATATTAATTGTCTTGCACAAGAAGTACGACAGGCTGAGAATGATACAAAAGAGAAGGCATGGCATAACTTCACTACTCAACCGTAGGAAGTTAGTGCACATCCTGAAGGCCAAAAACAAAGGCTGAGATGCCACAACAGTACAACAGCAAACCAAAAACAACACCTAAACCAAACTGATAACAGCCAAACAAACACGAAACAGCCGGCCAGAACCTCTCAGCAACCAAAACTGTCACGCCACAGCCTGCACACAGACTCCTAGTGCTAACAACCTATGTCAAGTTATTGAAGTATTATTAAATGAATAACCAAAAAATATATTAATACATGAACGGTCTTAAAATATAATTTCAGGTGTCTAAAACAATTATTAACATATGTACATGAAGTAAACATGTCATCAGAAATTGAAAGAGGATAAGTGATAATCACAGATTCAGCCCAACGTATAACCTTTATCGCCAGTCAGTTTTGTGTCTCAACCATTATAATTTGGAAATTATATTTAAATGCCAAACAAGGCGGTTGAACGCAACTGAGTTTGAATGGATCAAACTCAATCCACTGAAGAACCTTCACCAAAGGAAATCAGCCAATTTTACCTGCTACTGTCCAGAGTTTCCCAAAAGTCGCTCAACCGCTGCATGATCATTCCCTGATGTAGCAATAAGAGTCGGCTGCACTATGGTTGTATGACAGTTAGCAGGTTTTTTTGAGTTTGTTTAGCTTTCCCTGATTTGTATTGTTGCGTTTTGATGTTGGTGAATGTTGTGTCTTTATGGTTACTGTTACGTGTCTTGTTGGAGTTTTGCCTCTGCTAGTATGTTGGTGAATTTAACTTTTTGTTTTGTTCATATAATACTTTAAAAAACATAAAGTTAAATTCAAGCTCTGTCAAGTTATTATATGAACATGACCGACAGTCCAATATATTGTCTATTTGTGATAGATTAAACCCATTTTCAGTTATAAATAATAATGTGATCCAAATGTTCTTCATATTTCACCAAAAATTATAACAAGACATGTAGGCTTGTAGCAAAAAAATATATAGATGTAAGCAGGTCTAGTAAATGAAAATTGAGTAGGTTTTGCTTCCTGCTTGTTTACATGCTCTGTTGCAGTCCTATTTTATTCATTTATTGGTTTTCCCATAATACATTTGTATTGCATAAGCTAATGGACATTATAGAGCATGTAAACAAGTGAGGGTGTTTGGGACTGTTGTAACAGTGCTGCTGTTGTGGCTGTTTTGGTACTGTCTTTTCTTGAATTAGACAGCTTGGTGCCTGTAGAAACTGTTAATGGGGTGCTGTTTTGATTGCCTGGG
Source organism: Medicago sativa (assembly GCF_051527215.1). Lineage (NCBI taxonomy): Eukaryota > Viridiplantae > Streptophyta > Magnoliopsida > Fabales > Fabaceae > Medicago > Medicago sativa. The sequence goes on along the minus strand of NC_140756.1, from coordinate 25,370,610 downwards.
CATTAGGGGCTGTTTTTACTTTATGCAGCTAGCGTTTTTGTGCTGCTATTTTTTCTGTTTGCTCCTGCCCTGTATGCTTATGCGTTGGGGTGTATTTTGTTTGTTTTTCGTACCGACTCTTGTCTTGAGAGTTTTGGTGCCTATTAATAATATTGGCTTTTCAACAAAAAAAAAAGTACTTTCTAGTTGTGTGCAGGGATGTCTTTTTAGCATTACCTCCCAACTAGTTATGTGACGGATCTTCACTTTCAAACATAATGTTTAGCAAGATAGCCAGCTGACATATCATATATTGCACCGTCAAATCGAAATTAATATGTATGCCTATCTCTCTTATTTGCACTGTGCATACTTCATGCATTTGAGTGGAGCTAATACTGATGTTGCATTAGTTCTTTCTTGTGACACTCAACCAAGCTTAGTAGTTACTTCTTCAAAAGTTGTTAGGTATATTATACAGGTTTTAAAAAAAGAAGAAAAGTTGAATTTGGACTAAACTTTGTGTTGGTATATTATACAGGTAACTTTATAAGATTAACTAATGTCTCTCTGTAATTAAATACTAGCAAAAGGATGGTAGTTAATATTAAAGGTACCTCTCTATATGAGCCTTAATAGTATTTACCTGTTTAGCTGCCGCAGCTGCAAAATGTGCTGCTGTTGTCGTTGTTTTTTTGTTGCGTGATCAGCGCCTGGTGTTTTTTGTTGTGTTTGATATAATTTTTTGAAGAAATTAAAAGTTTTTTTACCTACTGTAGTAATAATGCAAAATGAGCCTACTGGTAGTATAATGTTCCACTTATATACTTCATAATCTTCTACTTTTTCAGGTAAACAAATGCTTCTTCTAGATGTTTTTAAAAATAATTTGGTGTTGTTTACATGCTCTGTTGATGTGCTATTCCATGTTGTTTACATGCTCTGTTGTTGTGTTTGGAACAAGATTTGGTGTTGTTTACATGTTTTTAATGTTATATTTGATTATTAATAATTTGGTGATGTTTACATGTTTTTAATGTTATATTTGATTATTAATTTGGATTTTGATTGAATGGATGTTTTCTCACTCGCAGTTCTTGAACCATTCGTTTTAAATAATACACCACCAATGGAAGTACCTGAAAATAGAAAGTGGATGTATAACAGAGTTGATTGTTACAAGAACATTACTGCAGAATTTAATACTGGAGTTCTGGAGTTTATTAAGTTTGCTTTGGAACAAGATAAAGATAACATTGGAGGAGGGGATATCAGATGCCCATGTAATACATGCAAGTGTTTGAAACATGAAAGTCCAGCAACTGTGAGGGCACATCTATGTTTGAAGGGATTCATGAGTAATTATTATCATTGGACGAACCATGGTGAGGAAATTCCCCCGATTCCGCAAGTGGCTGTTAATCACTCTTATTATGCAAGTAGAGATCAAAGGGAAATGTTTGACAATTATGAGCAATTAGTAATGGATGCCGCGGGACCAGACATTGGCAACTATCTGGATCAACAAGGTGAAGACGAAGGAGACCTAATGGAAGAATCTTGATGTAAGGTTTTTCCTACACGTCATATAACTATGTACACGTGAGTATATATAGGATCGTTTCCACAGGGAGTTACGTTAATCATAAGCATTTACACAATCGTTCACATTAAGGGTTTGGATATAAATTGTTTGTTTGTAACACTATATCCATATTTGACATTTAAGTAAAAACGAGAGGGGATCGAACTATTTCGCTTGCGGTATAAGATAACGAGCAAGCATAACAGCAGCAATCTCTCGATCGATTAACAGACTCTAGCTTTATAACCAATATTATTACAATCATTTCTACAATATCCTTCGTGTCCAAAGTGACATCGTTATTTCTAGGTTATCGTTTAAACATTCGTGTCCAAATTCCTTAAACGATAACAAAGTCGATCGGATGACTTAATCGACCGTGTCCAGCCTGATTAAGTATCCGAAAGCATTAAAAGCTTGATTAAAAGTAATTATCAAAGGTTTACAAACTTGTCAAGAATGATATAACATAAGATAGATTGTTATTCTAGGTCTAGATTCAAGGGTTTGTGTCCAAATCATCTTGAATCTCTTTGAAAGCATTAAAAGCAAGAATAACAACAATATTGAATCATTAAGCTAGAACCTTATATATTAAAAGATCAAAAGATTACATAATAGCTTGATAGTTACCTCAATACTACAAAGAAGGTTAGTTACATATAGACATGTAAACTAATGCAAGGAATGAAGGAAAGATGAAGATTCCATGCCAAGATCCTTGATGTCTCAATGAATCTAGGGTTGAATCTACTCCTTAATCACTTGCTTTGTGTTTCTCTCTATGAAATAGCTCTAACCTCTCTCTAGAAATGTGTCAAATGTTTTAATGGAATAGTGAATACCTAAAAGAGAGGTAAAAATGCTATTTAAATGGCCTGTGTTTTTGCACCTGCGCTAATAGCGCATCTCACGCTAATAGCGTGGTAAGGCGGCCTATAATTTGGCCAATGGGAGCCTGCCACGTTGTTCTTGCCCTGCTGCTACGCTCCAGCCACGCTAATAGCGTGGCTCTCTGGAGCATTTACGCTAATAGCGTGAAATACGCTAATAGCGTAGCTCTTCAAAAGAGCTCCAGATCCACGCCCCAGGTGCGCTAATGGCGTATCCCTCTGGCCTTGGGTATTTCTTCATCACGCCAATAGCGTAGGACACGCTAATGGCGTAGCTTCATGAACTTTGACATTTCTTGCTCCTTGCTTGTAATTTCCTGCACAAAAAGGGTAGACTAAGGCTCAAAAGCATAAATGACATATTAACACAATATTTGGAGTTTTCCATAGAGAATCTTGCAAAACAAGTCACTAAAACGACTAAACTCCTATGCGAAATATATCACTTTTAAACACTTATCAAACTCTCCCCAACTTGGCTTTTTGTTTGTCCTCAAACAAATTAATTGAAAAGGAAACTAACAAGGCTTTGGACAAGGTTTTCAACATGGTGTCAAACAATTCAAAACAAAAATAAACAAATGGTGATTCAAAAATGATTGCGTGGACAAGCATGAAGTCCTCCGCTACTCTAGGTTCAAACTAAGAATGCGAAAAATGTCCTAAGCACAAACTATACATCATAAACTTCAATACATAAACATAACTATCTATGAACCACACCTAACACACTTCTTTGAAAGTAAATGCAATATAATGATAACAATGAATGAGGTAATGAACACACATCCAACAATCATGCTAACATCCTATTTAAGTTAGGTGTCCATCCTAATATCGTCTCAAAAAGCATAAAAGCATGGATCAAAAGGTCTTGCAAGGGTTATAACTTGGCCGGGCTACAAAAGAAATGTCATATGTGGGGCAATTGATCAGAAAGCCTATCAAAGAGGAACATTTTTTTGTATCACAACTTGAAATCCATATACTTCCCTACCAAGAATTAAAACCTTTGGTGATTAACAATAAAACTTATAACCTTGACAACTTATTCTCTTTTTGATTTTTCACTTCCTTTTTCTTTTCTTTTCTTTTTTTTTCTTTTTTTTTTTTTTTCAAATGTACAATTTTTTTCTTTGATTCAACGTTGTCAGGTTATTTTACAACTTCACCAGAACTTAACATATAATGCCTCCTTTTTCTCCCCAACTTGAATACAACAAAAACTCTAATTGAATGTTCCCCTATCCTAAGGCAAGGGACAAAGTACAAAAAGGTTAAGGGTTCAACAAAGTAAAAATATCAAAGTCCTATAAGATTCAAGCATGAACTGGATTTTTTTGAAAAATTCCAGGCAAATTCAACAAGCATTGTGCTTATGAATATTGACAGTTCATGTTTGAGGACTTGATTCATTAGGCTCGGATTGGGGTATCAGATACTCGCTCTTCTCACAGGTAGGCTTTATGTGGTCAAGTTGGTTACTCTCAATTCAAAAAGTGCCTTGATCCTTTCCATGCTTTCAAACAATTCAAAATAATTATCAGATTTAACATAACTAAAACAAGTTAGACGGTGATTATTGGTCTCCAGCATATATACAACAGATTGAAGCTACCTCACATTTATGTTAAGTACTAAGTGGTTCAAAAATATTTATGTCTATGAAAAGAATTAAATGATATATATTTGTGCAAAGTACAAGTTTCAAATTCTTATTAAAAACCTAGAATAAAAGAAAACCAATACCTTGGCCTTACGCTTTATCACAAGTAATATCATTATCACTCACCTGCTTTTGCTCAAACATGGCTCCATGGAGCACTTTAAGATTTATTGTTCATGAGCAATTTTCTTTTGAGAGACACAAGCAAGATGTAACAAAAATTTCATCCAAAGCATAAGTTATTAAACTAAAAAGCTAAGTTATTAAACCAAATATAAAGTAACAAAGTAACAAAGTAACAAATCAAGCACTAAAAACCACAGTGCTTGAAGAGTACAAAATACAACCAAAATAAACAGATGTTCCAACATGAAATAAAAACATAGAGTTATAAAGCAAAAAGAAAAACATCACTAAAAACTCAAGTTCACTGATCATCCTCTCCAGCATCATCCATATCAAGATCCTGGTACACATCATCATCATCACCCACGACTCCAGCATCATCAGGTGTCGCCTCATCATCAACAGCATCAGCCACCCCCACATAAGGATTTGGCCTGCCCTCAGGCCAATGAACATAAGTCTGGTACTGCTCAGGAGTCATAACCGGGTACTCAGCATTTCCCGGATGCATGTGAGCATTGTAGAGGTCCTGGTGTATGCCCATGTTACTCCTCCAAATTGCTTCATTCTGGTCCATCAAGAAGCTGTTCTGGTCCCTCACGTACTGGTTATGCATCTGCTGCTCCAGCATAAAGGTCTGCAAACCTGAAAAGTCAAAAGAACCAGCAGCCTCAGATGGGCCACCTTCATCATCAGAGAAATGGTATTGAGCTGCCCTTTGCTCTGTTTTCTCCCAGGTGCGAATATGAGTGTCAGTAATGACCCCTTCAATATCTTCATCATAGGGTCCAGAAATAGGCACTCCATAAGCCTTCAGCAATCCCATAATCAAACCCGGGTAGAACAAAGCCACCTTCTTAGCACCAGTGGCTACTTTCAAAGCCACAGCCTTCATCTCATTAGCAATGATGCGAGCAATATCAACAGGCACTTCTTTCATAATGCACCAGATGAGTGGTAGAACGGCTTTTGGGGCATCGGAAGTATGGGCTCTTGGAAGGGCATTGTGGACAAGGAATTGGAAAATTAAGCGGGCAGTAGCTGTCATCTCCTTGGTAAGTGCATGCCTAATCTCTCCCTTGTCATTTTTGACAAATAGCCTACCCTTGTTCATTATATCACGCTCAATTTGCTGATATTTCCAATTTCCTTGAGCGTTTCTCTTAGCATAGGTACACAAGGTGGGCATTGTGGGGTCCTCAGATGGCTCAAGGTTTAAAGCATTTTCAAGGAAATCATTGATTGCATCCCTATCAAAAGGGATTTGCTTTCCTCGGACGTAAGAAGTCCAAGAGAAAGTCTCAGCAAAGGTAGCGGGTGAGGCATCAGGGACAGCATTACAATAAAACTCCCTGATTAGGTCGGTGTTAATCTCGGTTGCAGGCACGAGGAGTTTGGTCCATTTGCGACCAGTGAAAATGTGGAGCATATCAGAATGCTCACCACTAGGATGAATATCAAAAGTTTTCTCGTGCCAGGTTTTGTACTGCACCATTTTCTTAAACCTGGCAGAGTGGGCAGGGGTGGGGAAACGGTTTGGGATTGCAGGTGCAGCAGAGGAAGAGGCACCTTTGCCTCTAGGACGCTTAGTCCCGGTAGTTTTTTCAACATTTTTCGGTGCCATCTGCAACAAAACCAGGAAACACCAACATATTGCATAGAAAATATTAGCACAAAATACAATTGGTCATTTAAAAATATCAAAAATTTTGAAAATCTGGGCAAGTAAGAAGATCTACGCTATTAGCGCCTGCCACGCTAATAGCGAAATTTTTCTGGGAAACTTTCGCTATTAGCGTAGAATACGCTAATAGCGAAATTTTCTGGAAAAGTTGCGCTATTAGCGTAATTTTCGCTATTAGCGTAGCTCTTCGTACCTGCAATTTTCAAATTTTCAAAATCTTTGTTCCTGCAATTTCTCAGCACAATCCAGCATATTTCAACCCTAGGTTTCATCCTATGTCTCTAAAACACAATAGAATCATGAAAAGGAATCAAAATCACATCATTGGCATACAAATCATTCAAAACCCTTATTTTTCAAATTTACAAAATGGGTCAAAATCAAAAGATGAATGTTTGTTGCATGTGGGTTATGATTATTGTTCCTTTTCCAACTATTATCAATGAAGAACAATCTCTATTCACAAATCAAAACTCTAACCCTAACCTAACCATCTCTAATCATGTCAAAAACATGGATTTTTCAAATTTAAGAACAAAGATAGGAAGAGAAGATCAAACCTTGTTAATGCAGAGAGAAGCAACACAAATGCAAGAAGAAATGATGCAAAAATGGATGCTTGAACCAAAATGAAAAGTGGGTTTGATTTCTAGGGTTAGGGAATGGGAGAGAAGTTTTTATGTGTGGTTATGAGATAATGGACAAATGAAACCGTAAAAGGGGAAAAAGAGGGGTTGTGGGAAGTTAAGGGGAGTTAATCCCCTGGGCCCACAAAATTTTTTTCTCCCACGCCAAACTCACGCTTATAGCGTGGCTCTCTGGAGCTCTCACGCTAATAGCGCAAATTTCGCTATTGGCGTGAGGCTTCAGGATCAGTTTTTCAAAGTCTTTCATTTCTGCTGTAAATGTATATGTACTACTACTATATGCAATAACCATAAAAATACTTACAAAACTGGGTGTGCCTCCCAGCAAGAGCTTGTTTTACGTCCTTAGCTTGACGCATTTTGAAGAAATCATGGCTCGATTAGTGAAATTGTCGTCAAACACCGATCAATTTCACCACCGAAGTAGGGCTTAAGCCTTTGCCCATTAACAATCCAGTTGGCTTTGGTGACTGGGTCCTCAAGTTCCACAGCTCCGTATGGTTTGACCTCTTTAACCATGAAAGGTCCGGACCACTTAGACTTCAATTTGCCCGGAAACAACCTCAGTCTTGAATTGAAAAGTAATACCATTTGTCCCGGCATGAATTGTCTCAGAGTGATCTTCTTGTCATGATACTTCTTGGTCCTTTCTTTGTAGAGCTTTGAAGATTCATAAGCTTGATTTCTCAATTCTTCAAGCTCATGCATTTGAACTTTTCTTCTTTCACCGGCTTTCTCTTGATCGAAGTTTAGGAACTTCAATGCCCAAAAGGCTTTATGTTCGAGCTCGACCGGTAAATGACAAGATTTGCCATAAACCATTTGGAAAGGAGTGAGGCCTATAGGAGACTTGTATGCAGTCCTATATGCCCACAAAGCTTCATCAAGTTTAGCCGACCAATCCTTCCGAGATGTAGAGACCGTCTTCTCAAGTATGCGTTTGACCTCCCGGTTAGAAACTTCGGCTTGTCCATTCGTTTGCGGATGATACGGTGATGCTACTTTGTGCTTGACTCCATAATGATCTAGGGCCTTGGCAAGTTGTGCGTTGCAAAAGTGTGATCCTCCATCACTAATAAGCACTCTTGGTGTACCAAACCGGGTGAAAATATTCTTCTTTAGGAACTTCACCACCGTCTTGCTATCGGCTTTAGGCGATGCTACGGCTTCCACCCACTTTGACACATAATCAACAGCGACCAAGATGTACTCATTTGAATATGATGAAGGGAAAGGGCCAACAAAATCTATACCCCAACAATCGAACACTTCCACTTCAAGGATGAGTTGTAGAGGCATCTCATTTCTTTTTGACATTGATCCGGTTCTTTGGCATTCATCACAATGCTTGCAATGTAAGTTGGCATCTTTGAATAAAGTTGGCCAATAGAACCCGGATTGAAGTACCTTTGCGGCTGTTCTCTCCCCGTTGAAGTGACCTCCATAGGGCGAATTATGACATTGCCATAGGATCTTCTTTGCCTCTTCATCATCCACACACCTACGCAAGAGATTGTCCGCTCCAATTTTGAACAAATAGGGCTCATCCCACACAAAGTGGTTAGCATCATGGAGGAACTTCTTGCGTTGTTGCCATTCAAAATCTTCCGGAATGAACCCGGTTGCTTTGTAGTTCACCATGTCGGCAAACCACGGTCTCACATTGATTGCTAGCAACCGTTCATCTGGAAATTCTTCACGAACCTCCGGTTCATTCTTGGTTACCTCATTGTTTGTCAACCTTGAAAGGTGATCAGCTACAAGATTCTCCGTGCCTTTCTTATCCTTGATCTCTAAGTCAAACTCTTGAAGCAACAACATCCACCGGATGAGTCTAGGCTTTGAGTCGGACTTAGTAAGGAGATACTTGATAGCTGCATGGTCAGTATAAACAACAATTTTGGAACCTACAAAGTAAGAACGAAATTTCTCCATTGCATAAACTATTGCAAGTAACTCTTTTTCAGTTGTGGCATAATTGATTTGTGCCTCATTTAAAACCTTACTTGCATAGTGAATAGCATGAAAAATTTTATCCTTACGTTGACCCAAGACCGCACCAACAGCATAATCACTTGCATCACACATTAATTCAAAATTTAAATCCCAATTAGGAGCAATGATTATTGGTGCGGTGGTCAACTTTTCTTTTAAAGATTCAAATGCATCAAGACATTCATTATCAAAAACAAAAGACTTATCTTTGTTGAGCAAGTTGCTCATAGGCTTTGCAATCTTTGAGAAGTCTTTGATGAATCTCCGGTAGAAACCGGCATGACCAAGAAAACTCCGAACACCTTTGACATTCACCGGTGGTGGAAGCTTTCCTATGACATCGACCTTTGCTTGGTCTACCTCAATACCCTTAGCAGAAATCTTATGACCAAGGACAATACCCTCGGTAACCATGAAGTGACATTTCTCCCAATTGAGCACCAAGCTAGTTTCAATACACCGCTTCAGCACGGTATCCAAGCTATTCAAACACGTATCAAATGACGAACCGAAAACTGAGAAATCATCCATGAACACCTCCATGCATTTTCCAATAAGTTTGGAGAAGATTGCTTGAACACACCGTTGAAAAGTTGCGGGTGCATTACACAAGCCAAATGGCATTCTTCGATAAGCAAAAATACCAAAGGGGCAAGTGAAAGCCGTCTTCTCGTGATCATCTGGGTTCATGGCGATTTGATTGTAACCGGAGTAACCATCTAGGAAGCAATAAAAGGATTGACCGGAGAGTCTTTCAAGCATTTGGTCCATGAAGGGCAAGGGAAAGTGATCCTTCCTTGTTGCTTGATTGAGTCTTCTATAATCTATACACATCCTCCATCCGGTGACGGTTCTAGTTGGGATCAACTCATCTTTATCATTAGTGATCACCGTCATTCCTCCTTTCTTGGGAACTACTTGAACCGGGCTTACCCAAGCACTATCCGAGATAGGATAGATCATGCCGGCTTCAAGCAACTTCACTACTTCCTTTCGCACCACCTCTTTCATGTTTGGATTCAAGCGGCGTTGCGGTTGTGCTACCGGTTTAAAGTTTTCTTCCATCATGATCTTGTGCATACAATAAGATGGACTTATCCCTTTCAAGTCGGATAGCTTCCACCCTATTGCTTCCTTGTTGGCCTTGAGAACCTCTACCAACTTTGTTTCTTCATCGATGGACAAGGAGCTACTAATGATCACCGGTTTTGTACCATCTTTCTCAAGAAAAACAAATTTCAAATTAGATGGTAAAACTTTTAATTCTACCTTGGTGTCATCAACTTTGGCTTCTTCCTTGGATTCTTCTTTCAAATCTTCAAGTATGGCTTGATTAGGAAGAACCTCCTTCAAGGAATCTAGCTCCTTCAAACACTCTTCAATGGCACTTGCTTCGTCTTCATCAATAGCATTGAGTGCGTCCACCAAAGCACTCTCAAGGGGTGTTCTATTGTGCATTTGCTTCCGAGTAGTCAAGATGACTTCTTCGGTTGCATCCATTTTGAAACATGCACCCTTGTCTTTCGAGTACTTCAAAGCTTCTCGGATGTTGAAGGTAACCTCTTCATCATTTACCTTGACCTTCATGATATTATCATCAAGATCAATCATCATCCGAGCCGTTTGCATGAAATTCCTTCCCATTAAGATAGGCACATCCTCATCTTCTTCGACATCCATAACCACAAAATCAGCCGGAAAAATAAATTTGTCCACTTTTACAAGAACATCTTCGGCCATACCTAGTGGTTTTGCAAAGGATTTGTCGGCCAATTGCAACATCATCCTAGTCCGCTTTATACAAAGGTCACCAACTCTTTTGGCAACGGACAAAGGCATGAGATTGATGCTTGATCCAAGATCAAGTAGTGCTTTACCTACATGTGTTGCGCCAATAGCTACCGGTAGAGTGACTCTTCCCGGATCTTGCTCTTTCTTTGGCAATGTTCTTTGAATAATAGCACTACAATTGGCATCGATTTGGATCGTCTCTTCATCGTTGATTCTTCTTTTCTTGGAAAGGATATCTTTCATGAACTTTGCATAGACCGGCATTTGCTCCAAGGCTTCCGAGAATGGTATATCAATTTGCAACTTCTTGAAGAGTTCAAGAAACCTTGCGTATTGCCGCTCTTTGTCTTTCTTCGATGGAGCATGTGGGTATGGTAAGCGTTGAGCCACCTCTTGCTTCTCAACTACTTGTTTCTTCCCTTTATCTCTCCCCACATCTTTATTCTTCCTCTCCATCTCCTCTTGTAACTCTAGATCTCTTTTTTGATTTTTTTCTTTTTCAACTAATGCTTCTTTATTCTTTATATACACTTCCTCCTCTATCTCTACACTATCCTCCTCGAACTCCTCTTTATTGACAACCTCATCATCCTTTTCCTCAACAACAATATCATCACCTACCCCTATACCTACTACTCTCCCACTTCTTGTAGCTATAGCTTTTGACTGCTATGCCTTGTTGTGCTCCTTAGGATTTGGTTGAGTGTTAGCGGTGAAAGCTCCACCTTGCGGAGGACCTTGAGCCATTTGTTGAGCTAACTGACCAACTTGCGTTTCAAGGCCTTTGATGGACGCGTCGGTGTTTTTCTGGTTAGCCATGGACACTTGCATGAATTGTTTCAAGACCTCCTCGGTGCTTTGGGAATTATTTGGTTGTTGGGGGTTATTTGGTGGTGGATTTTGGTATTGATTATTGAATGGTTGTTGGTAAGGTTGTTGGTAGTAGTTTGATGGTGGATATTGATAGTTATTATTGTACGGTGTTCTCCAAGGTCTTTGTTGGTTCTGGTTGGCCGGATACCTTCCTTGGAAGTTGGAAGTACCCGGATTTTGTTGTGAGGTTCCGGCTTGTTGTGATTGGTTAGGCCTTTGTTGGTTTCCCACATAGTTGACCTCTTCCCCTTCAAAAGAACCGGGCTCGGGACAATAGCCGGTGGGATGATCCCCCGTACATAGTCCACAAGTATAGACTTGAGCGGTTCCTCCTTCTTGCTTGAGAGATTCAAGAATTTGTTTAGGCATAGCTTTCATCTCCTTTTGCATAGCTTCTAATTGTTGAGTGAGAAGCTTATTTTGAGCTAAGACCGCATCATTTGCTTCAAGCTCAAGAATACCGGCTTTCCTTTGATTAGGATTCCGATTGTGAGAAGATTTTCTTGTGTTGAGCGCCATTTGGTTAATGATTCTGACAGCTTCAGCTGGGTTTTTCAAAGCAATAGAACCTCCAGCACTTGCATCTAGCATCGTCTTGGACATGTCTTGAAGCCCTTGACGAAAAAGATATAGTTGCATTTGGCTATCAAAACCATGCTTTGGACAATTCCTTAGCAATGATTTATAGCGCTCCCAAGCTTCACAAAGAGTCTCACTTTGGCCTTGAGCAAAAGTTGTAATTGAAGTTTTAGCCTCAAGATGCCTATCCTCCGGAAAGAACCGTTCTTGAAATGCTTTCTCTAGCTCACCCCAATTTTCCATCAAAGAAGTTGGTTGATCAAGATACCACTCCTTAGCCTTCCCGATCAAAGAATGAGGGAACAATTGCACAAACACACCCTCTTCCTCATCTTCTTTCATACCAAGTGTACCGGCGGTAACATAGAAGTTGGTAAGATGTCTATATGGATCCTCATGATCCATACCGGTAAACTGGTTATGAGTTATCAAGTTTATCAACCCAGACTTAAGCTCAAAAGATTTGGCATTACGGTTGCCAAGATTAGCTAGCCTCCTCGGACTAACCCACATAGGTAGAGCATTCTCATCTTCATTAGCCATGACTACTTCTGGATCACTCCTCGGAGATGAATGTGCAGAAGAATGTGATGAAGAATCACCTAGTGATATAGTATGCACCGAACCTGACGGAGAAGGAATAAAAAGTAAAGATTCCGGCTGAGCCAGCCTGGCTAATCTCCTAGCTTCCTTTGCTTGCTTTCTAAGTAACCTAGCAGTTTTCTCAATTTCAGGATCAAATTGTAGGTCTTCCTTATCAACGGTACCTCGCATAAACAAAGTTCACCAAGACTATACCAGGTGGTTAGCATAAAAAATAATGAATGACATAAGTGTATAAGTATATGCATGAAAGAATTTTGTGCAAAATTGACTTAACATGACAAAATTGTTTCAATACTTATGATAAAAATTTCCGTTACTCCCCGGCAACGGCGCCATTTTGATGTAAGGTTTTTCCTACACGTCATATAACTATGTACACGTGAGTATATATAGGATCGTTTCCACAGGGAGTTACGTTAATCATAAGCATTTACACAATCGTTCACATTAAGGGTTTGGATATAAATTGTTTGTTTGTAACACTATATCCATATTTGACATTTAAGTAAAAACGAGAGGGGATCGAACTATTTCGCTTGCGGTATAAGATAACGAGCAAGCATAACAGCAGCAATCTCTCGATCGATTAACAGACTCTAGCTTTATAACCAATATTATTACAATCATTTCTACAATATCCTTCGTGTCCAAAGTGACATCGTTATTTCTAGGTTATCGTTTAAACATTCGTGTCCAAATTCCTTAAACGATAACAAAGTCGATCGGATGACTTAATCGACCGTGTCCAGCCTGATTAAGTATCCGAAAGCATTAAAAGCTTGATTAAAAGTAATTATCAAAGGTTTACAAACTTGTCAAGAATGATATAACATAAGATAGATTGTTATTCTAGGTCTAGATTCAAGGGTTTGTGTCCAAATCATCTTGAATCTCTTTGAAAGCATTAAAAGCAAGAATAACAACAATATTGAATCATTAAGCTAGAACCTTATATATTAAAAGATCAAAAGATTACATAATAGCTTGATAGTTACCTCAATACTACAAAGAAGGTTAGTTACATATAGACATGTAAACTAATGCAAGGAATGAAGGAAAGATGAAGATTCCATGCCAAGATCCTTGATGTCTCAATGAATCTAGGGTTGAATCTACTCCTTAATCACTTGCTTTGTGTTTCTCTCTATGAAATAGCTCTAACCTCTCTCTAGAAATGTGTCAAATGTTTTAATGGAATAGTGAATACCTAAAAGAGAGGTAAAAATGCTATTTAAATGGCCTGTGTTTTTGCACCTGCGCTAATAGCGCATCTCACGCTAATAGCGTGGTAAGGCGGCCTATAATTTGGCCAATGGGAGCCTGCCACGTTGTTCTTGCCCTGCTGCTACGCTCCAGCCACGCTAATAGCGTGGCTCTCTGGAGCATTTACGCTAATAGCGTGAAATACGCTAATAGCGTAGCTCTTCAAAAGAGCTCCAGATCCACGCCCCAGGTGCGCTAATGGCGTATCCCTCTGGCCTTGGGTATTTCTTCATCACGCCAATAGCGTAGGACACGCTAATGGCGTAGCTTCATGAACTTTGACATTTCTTGCTCCTTGCTTGTAATTTCCTGCACAAAAAGGGTAGACTAAGGCTCAAAAGCATAAATGACATATTAACACAATATTTGGAGTTTTCCATAGAGAATCTTGCAAAACAAGTCACTAAAACGACTAAACTCCTATGCGAAATATATCACTTTTAAACACTTATCAAATCTCCTAACGTAGAAGCTCAAGGATTCTTTGAATTGTTGAAGGCCGCACAATCTCCTTTATGGGATGGTTGTGATAGATATTCCGTGTTGTCAGCTTCTTTAACAGCATTAAATTTGAAAGCAGACTATGGTTTTTCCGAGGGTTGTTTTAATTCATTGATGCAATTTATGGGAAATGCATTGCCAGATAATAACCGCATGCCAAAAAAAATTTATCAAGCAAAGAAGACGGTTGCTGAACTAGGGTTGTCAAGTATGAAGATTGAATGTTGCCCGAAAGGATGTATGTTGTATTATAAGGAGAATGCTGCGCTCCAAAGTTGTAAAATCTGTGGAGAGGAGCGGTATAGGATTCTTTAGAAATGTTATCAAGTGGCATAGTTATGTTATTAATGGCTACAAGTTTGTGACAAAATCTCGAAATGAAGGGATGAGTACAACCAATTGCAATTTATGTGTTCGGGGAGGGCAATTAGATTCTTTAGAAAATGATTACTATGGTGTTTTGACTGACATTGTCGAATTAGAGTACACCGGTCACCCTACAAAGAAGGTGGTTTTGTTTCAATGTGATTGGTTTGATCCGAGCTCTCAAGGGACCAAGACGGATAACTATGGCAATGTTGAAATAAAAAAATCTAGGAAATATCAAAATTATGATCCTTTTATATTAGCCCAACAAGCAGATCAAGTTTACTTTACATCTTTTCCTGAAGGGCAACAAGGTTGGCTAGGTGTCATAAAAACCAAGGCCCGCAGTAACATTCAAACTGTGGAAAAAAAACAGCAAACAACAGATGCATATCAAGATGATGATGCTAATACACTACCTATAGTTGTTTCAAATGATGATTTTCAGCAATGTCTTGTTGACGTTAATGGTGTAGCCGAAGAAGTGCCAAACTCTTTGTTGAGGAGAAGTGCCAAACCCATTGTTGAGGATGATGATGATGATGATGAGGAGGAGGAGGAGGAGGAGGAGGAGGAGGAGGAGGAGGAGGAGGAGGAGGAATATGAAGGGGAGGAGGAGGAAGATGAATATGAGAGGGAGGAAGATGAAGATATGTATGAAGATATAGATTCAAACTAAGTCATTGATCCAAGCAAGTGGGTTTCCTCAAAATCAAAGGATATTGCTGTAAGTTATTACTTCATGACCTTATTGAACTTGATGAATATTTAGTCTATTTTTAAAGTAGTTGAACTATGATATGGAGGTTCTGCACTGATGCTAATTGTTAAGAACTGATGCTATTTTTAATTGTTTTAATAGTTCTGCACTGAAATAATTGTTCACTGATGCTATTTTATGGAGGTTATGCACTGATGCTAATTGTTAAGCACGTATTAAGAAATAATATAAATGTACCTATGACGTAGATTGAGCACTACCATTTCAATTTTCTTTTTTTTTTCTTCCATACCAATCCTAACTCCACTTGATTATTTTTTTGACATAAAGAACTCCATATGAAACTATGTCCATATTTAAGAAGCAGATTGAGAAAAATAATGAATTGTCTTGATAGGACGATATATTAGAATGTTAGTTTGTTTGATGCTTCTGGAAAACTGATATAGGCAAGCAGTGAACACGTCATAAGTTTTTAGGACAACATACCGGGTAAAATCAACAACATTGTTTTTAGATAAGGTTTTAGGCGGTGGATTTTGTTTGTTTGTTTGTTGCTGTTATTCATCTGTTATTCACTCTGCTATTTTGCAGCTTGTTTTTCTGTCATGGGGTTTGCTGTTCTGCTTTTTCCCTCCCTCTCCTTTCTGTTGAGCGGCTGTTGGTGTGTTTAGTTTGGTGTTTTATGGCCTGTTCATAGGTGAGGCAGGGGTATGCTTGGTACTCGTAGGTATTCTACTACCTCAGCGATTGATGCCACCTTATTTTTGGTTTTTTGGGTTGTTGGTAGTTCCGTATATTTGCGGCTACAATTGTATTTTTCCCTTGTATCCGCGAGTTTTTTTGCTTCTTGCAATGGCTCGACGTGAATAAATTTCCTTGTGACTCTTTATGTATTTTTGAAAGTTTCCTTGTGTCTCTTTATGTATTTTGAGAGTTGAACAATGGTTGTAAACTTATTGAGAGTTTCCTTATGACTTTTATGGTGACAAATGTATGTGTTGGCTATGAAGACAATTTATGAAGTGGTTTTTGTTGTATATTTATAATTTCCAACAAGTTCAATATGGTTTAATATAGTAAATGCATATACAATATTAATATAATCAATTAATGAAATCTGGTTTGAAATGGAACATTAATCCGCTGATGCAAATTTCTGTTTGAATTAGTGAGGGAAATAAATTTCTCACTAAACTTGTAGTTTGTGAGGGAATTCAATTTCATCACAATTTATGCCTTCAAAATTTGAGAGGGAAAACCAATCCGTCACTAATTACTGACGGAAATATTGGTAAAAATTGATGGAATAGTCCCTCACTATTAGAGAGGGAACAAGAAT
This sequence comes from Medicago sativa, assembly GCF_051527215.1. Taxonomy (NCBI): domain Eukaryota; kingdom Viridiplantae; phylum Streptophyta; class Magnoliopsida; order Fabales; family Fabaceae; genus Medicago; species Medicago sativa. The sequence continues at coordinate 25,353,993 of NC_140756.1, read as the reverse complement.
TCCTCACTAATTACTGACGGATTTGTCCAAGGTTTAGCACATTTCTGGTTCATATTTAGTGACGGATTTATATGATTAGGGACGGATTGTATCCGTGTCAATTAGGGACGGAAACCAAAATCCCTCACAAAAATTTAGCAAGGCCAATATTCTTAAGGGATTACCGGTCGTCACTAAATCCCTCACTAAATTCGTTAGTGAGGGAATTATGGTAGTTTAGTGACGGATTTCTACCCTCTCTAAAATTGATTTTTCTAGTAGTGCCTAAACAACTTTGTCTATAGTAATTCTATTTGTTGGTGGATTAAAAATTATAAGAATTTAAAAAAAAAAATCTATAATAATGCTATATTATTGGTGTCATTAAAAAAATATGAAAATTGATATTATATTTTTAATATTGTTGGGTAATTGAAAAAGATAAACATATTTCATTAAAATAAAACAATGTTCATAATTTACATGCATTATCGCAATAAGAAAAAGGTGTGGGCACAAATTGCTTGTCTGAACACTAGTAAAACATAGTGCTCATAAGAATTTTTTTTTTCTTACTAAATTCTAAGAAATTTTGTTTACAAAAAAAAAAATTGTAAGAAATTTTGTTGAACATTCTATAATGTTTTCAAAAAATGAATGAAAATAATTAAAGCAGGTCCATTTAGCATGTGGCCCGTATAGGGTCATATAGTTTCTCTTAAGTTCATATTTAAATAGAGCTTTTTAGCCCAGCCCGATAAAGTCCAATGTATGTTTGGGCCGCCCCTAAATAGGTCGGGTAGGGTAACCCGTCTTTACACCTATATATATTATAGACTGATATTATAGGTTTTGAAAACCTTTTTGCTAGCAGCAGCCGCAGCTACCCACAAACATATTGTTCCTCTCCTTCCACCAGCAACATCTAATCACTTTCTCATGATCGAACTTAGAAGCTTATGAGAAAAAAGAAGATTACTTGTTACATTCACTATAATCTTAAATCAAACGAACCAAACACTTCAATGTGTGAGCCTGGAGTTTAACTACATAAAGGTATGCAGTATTTTGATTTCTTCATTAGATCTGATTTCCCTTTCCTCTTCTCACTGGTTCTAATTTCTACTAAATTGTAATTTCCTTGTTGCAGCTTCATTGGAGAGATCTGATGCTTTTCCTTGATCATGTTGATTTTAATTTCTTGTCATCATCTACAATCTCCTTTCTTTGGAGGATTATTGGTGACTACATCGTTCTAATTTTCTATTTCCACTTCAACTCGAGTGTGATTTCTTTGATTAAAGAAGTGAGAAAGTCTGACAGAATGGGCTGTTCAAAAGGACGGATCGGTAAAAATGGTACTCCAAAATCTACTTTAGATTTTCTTTTCATGTTTAGGGTTAAATTATCAAATTCTACATTGAAGATTTTCATATTTATTGATGTTGATCATGTGTGTAGACATTCAAAGCATCTGCTGTATAAGAAAATGCCGATACACATTGGGTTCAAGCCTAATCAATTCAAGCAGGCGAATCAGGTACACAATCTTAGTACAATTTAATTTTGTTTTCCTATGAGATGATTCAATATATCGTAACATAAACGGCTTGATTTATTCTAGAGATATTGCAATCTCTTTCTTTGTGTTAGATGGTCGTTTAAATCTTGTCTAATAAAAAATTAATTTACAAATCTGAAAATCATATAAACAAGAGAAACAAATTTGAAACAAGAGAAACTAATTTGAGAATTATAAATATGTTTCATGGAAGTATTAAATTGTTTTGTTGAATGCTTTATAAGTTTCTTGCATTCAGGATGTGTAATATTTTAAATATATTTCATGGAAGTATCATATGATTTTGTTGAATGCTTCCTGAAAATTAAATGTGGTTTTTTTTTTTTGTATTGCTAAAATTTATTCGAAACAGAGCCCTATCCACTCAAGATGAGCAGGAATGAGTCACAGAATTACAAAGCGCTGCAAAAAGTACATTCTCGTCTTTGTGAGTTATCTGGGCAAACAGAAACTGATAAGAATGTTGTAGAGGACTTTTGTAATGAAATATAAGAGGTTTAGTACAAAGTTCACCCATGAGCAAAGGAAGAAGATGTTGGATTTTGCTATGAAATTAGGTTGGACGATTACAAATAAGGATGAGAATGTTGTCGAACAATTTTGTAACGAGATATAAAAGGTTTGGTACTAAGTTCACCCATGAGCAAAGGAAGAAGATGTTGGATTTTGCTATGATATTAGGTTGGAAGATTTAAAATAATGATTAGAATGTTGTTCAGGAGTTTTTTAACGATATAGTCGTGAAGCGTTAAGGATTGGATGTATAAAAATAAGCATACACACATGGAAAAAAATTTAGATAATTATGAGTTCTTGTAACAGTTTGTAATCCAATAATATTTTCTAATGATGAATATTCTGGTTGATCTTGAGCCAGGAGGATTAATTGGTTTAGAGATCTTAAGTGCATGATTTTTATTTTGTTTGTGAATAAAATGCATTTATATTTATGTTATCATAAACAAGCATGCTTAATTCTAAAATGTTTGGTGGAAGAAGGATCGATAGTTTCTTCATAGCATCATTTTTTTTTCTTGCTCTTGCATTTTCTGAATTTTAATGTCTTTGTATTATATGTCTAAGTATTTCTTTATCTCTTTTATTTCTTGATAATAAATATAACGTGCAGATATTTTTAGCTTCTCCAACTTCCTGAAAGAAAGTCGGGGAATTTCGTGTTCTCTAATGGTTGATATGGTCATATGTTGCGTGTATAATTTATCTTAGGTTTGTTTTGTTTCTTAGAAGAGAGAATTTAATGCAGTTTAGTTAAAATAAGAATAGTGATACATGATAGAACTCAAATGAAAATACGAAAACTAACATAACATTGAGCTAGATCATAAGAAATAAGGCGTCGACAGTCATTAATAATTGACGTAAAATCTGAGAAACCAAGTGTACAACCCTAGATACAGTCACCACCTTTGAGTCCATCTTCGCAAAGTCACCCCAACAATTTGTTTTAGCGGGGCGTCTAAATTTTCTATAGCAGCAAACACAACCGAAGAAAAGCTGACATTTTGATCAATAATAGAATGGAGGGAGGGCCCAATACCAGTATGTTACCAACAAGCAAAACTATTGTCGCACTCAAAGAAAAGATGGAAACTATCTTCGTTGTAGACTGTACATACTCCCTCCGTCCCAAATTATAAGCAAAAAAATCTCATTTTCTTTGTCCCAAAATATAAGCAAAAAAGACCAATTTTTATGTTACTTCAAAAAAATCATCTTTTCCAAAGTACAATTAAATGCAAATTGCATTCAATTTGTTCTTCTATCTATTCTCTCCATAATCATTAACCAATAAGAATTGTTTTTACATCTTTCTATGAAACTTATTCCAAGAAGAACACAAAAAATTATACATCAAACTACTATGTTTTTGTTTTCTTAATAAGTGTGAATTTGTGTTTTTTGCTTATAAATTGGGACGGAGGGAGTACTGCACAAGAGCCTTGACATGGAACATCCCGGCTTTGCAAACGTAGCCTTATAGGGAGACAATTGCGACAGACTCGCCATACAAAATTCCTAACCTTAAGGTTCTAGATGAGATTCCAATGTCCTACTCATCTTAGCCCAAAGGAGGCAAAAACATGAAACACCTAAACTGCTGGAAACATTAAGAAAAACACAACTTGCCTGACCTGCTAAAACTACATTCTCACACCAGGTTCCCGCAAAGCGATAAAAAACTCCAACCTCTAAAACAGAACAGCAGAACCGATCACAAATAAAACACCAAAAGCACCACCCAGCTTACCTAGACAAACAATCTCTAGGATTCCAACACCACTCATAATGCATAAAACTTAGAATACCAAGATAAAACCTTAATAGAATAAAAAAAATCATGCGCATCCTTGACACAATCACTAAAAATCCTATCGTTCCTCTCCTTCCAAATCGTCCAAATTGCGGCATGCCAAATCAACCAAAAACCTTTTCTATTGTATTTCTAGAGTCAAGAATGCGTCAAATTCTTGGGACTTTGCATCTCCTCCACTCACGATTTAGTAATGTTAATCCTCTTTTTTGTCTCTCTCACTAATGGCTAATGTGTTGTATATGACAATTACACTTTTTTACTTTGAGTTTAATCTTTGCAGTTGGAGTCTACAATAACTTGCTTTATATCAGTTCATTAGATATTTATTTATTGTTTTTCAACTTTTGGGTTAATTGCCATATAGGTTAATAAATTCCCTTAGTGAAGATTTGATCCCATCACGTATCCTTCCTGAAAACTTCTACTGTTTATATTTGATTTCGAGCTAAGCAATCAATGACAACCTGGAACAACAATCTCATGCTTCTTTCTATTCGCAGTTGTTGAAATCAACTAAAATACGAACTCCCTTTGTTCCCAGTCCTAGGAAGAAATCATATGCCTTGTCAATTCCTGGGGGACCACGCCAATCAAGCTTAGGTTCATTAGCTGCTGATCAGGGTAAATTTCTTGCATTACGAACATGTAATATTTTAAATGTGTTTCATGGAAGTGTCAAATGGTTTTGTTGACTGACACTCTACTGCTGGAGACGAAGAGTGCGACAAATTCTAGGGACCTTGGATCTCCTCCACTCATTGCATAAATTCCACTGTAATAGAAATACACAATAAAGGATTATACATAATTTAGTTACGTAATTTCTTTGAACTACGTTTTCTACTGCGAGTTTAATTTTTTCAGTTGGAGTCTACTATTACTTACTTTATACTACTATATTAAATACTTATTTATTGTTTTTAATCTTGTGGAGTTGATTGCCATACAGGTATATAAATTCGCTTTGTGAAGATTTGTTCCTTACGCATGCTACCATCCTGAAAGTTTCTACTGTTATGGTTTTCAGCTATAAGTTATCTGCGACAACCTGGAATGTTAATCTTATGTTTCTTTCTACTTCTAGATCTTAAGGATAAAGAAAGTCTATCTGAAGGAGAAGAAAGTCCACATAATGGATGTTTTTGAAAACAACATATTTACTAAAATACAAGTGTCATAAAGTGTTATAAAGCCACCAAAAACAAAGTGCCATGTACAGCAAGAAGGTCATTAACAATTAATCCACCACACTCTCTTTCCCAACATCAACATCATCTTCTGATCATACAATTTTTTTGGGTTCCAACTCCACTCATCATAAAGACAAGTTCCCATATCCGCTGCTGATTTTCCATTTTGGAAGAAGATTGAATCTGGAACGTTGGTTAAGACTTAGACATCATGGGACCCAAAGATCCACATTCAAAGACATTCAAGAAGTTCAAAAGGATGTATCCATAAAAATGGCACTAACAAGTTTAATTTAGATTTTATGTTTATGATTACGGTGAAATTTTTGAATTCTATTAATGACGTTCACCTTTTTGATATTCATTACTATTGATCTTGGCTCGAATTATATTTTACATGGTTTGTGATTCAGTTTATTTCATTTTATAAATTTAAATTATGCTCATGATATTGTTTTCTTTTTCGAATTGACTAGTAAATGTCATGTTCACCATAGCGAGAGAAATTAATTTTTTTAAAATGTGAAGTGTTGTTAAATAGTGGCTATAGTAATTGTGAAACGCTATTCGACGCAATTGCCATCCTTGTCTTTATTCATCATATTTGTTCGTAATGCCTTTTATATATATATATATATATATATATATATATATATATATATATATATATATATATATATTGATAAATGTACGAATGGAACCCAAATATCAATTGACTATTAGCCTTAGATGTTGAATTCAATCTAAAATAATCTTCAATCTAACAGGTCACTTTTGAGATAATGGATTGTTGGGTTGTGATTAAGAATTTAACGTTTATAAAGCCTTTGACGGTGACAAACTCACGGAAGAGTTTAGGGTTATATAATTGGAGAAGAGGGTTCAGAATCAAGAGATTGACGAGAGCTATTTTGTTATATTATCGTGAAACAAGGAGAATAATTGTTGAGAATATGTGCAAATTACTGAACAGCTTGAAGTAGATGATTCAACAAACCTTATCATCTTTCCTTTAGATATCTTTAGATATGAAAGGGTTCATAACGCGCTTCCTTTCTTTGTTTTTCTTCATAACTTTTTTTGAATCATTTTTTTTTAATCCACTTGCTTCCTTTCACATTGTAACAATTTTTTTTTGTTCCTGTGAGTTTCACTTTGACCGTTTTATTTCAAACCATTATAAAGTCCTTGTTTTTTTTTTTTTTTGAGAGAATAAAGTCCATGCTTTTATCGTCAGCATTTTTTAATCATTTTTTCCTGACATTATAAAGTCCAAAATAAATTTGCAATTCCAAAGATAAAACATATCCAATTAAAGTATGAAAAATAAAATCATCAAATGTTTAATTAGATCCTCTTCAAAACAAAATAGGATTCCATGCTTGTATCGTCAGCTTCCTTTTCAAAACTCTTGGAAATTCTACTCCATGTTATATCACCAGCATATTCCAATTAAAAGAACAAACAATATGATCAAATATTAGAAGTCTAAAGAATTTTATAAATAAAATGAATAATAAATGTGTACCTAAACTTTTGGAAGGAGAATTGGATTTCAATTTGCATCTTTACAAATTTTATTTTTCTTGTTTTCCTTCGTCTTTTCCTTTAGAGGACATGTGACAATGTTCCGTCCTAAACCTTTGCATAATCCACAAGTGTTCATTTTATGTGATAACTCTTTTCCACATTTAAGTCGTCGCCGTTTGGGACGGCCTTTAGGTTTGGAGGACAACGTGTTGTGGGTGAGGTTCATTGTTACAATCTAGTACCTGCTCCACAACAACAACATTAACTAGAGATTCCACATCATTATCATCGTATGATGCTTGAAGAAACCACCGTGAAGGCAAGTAGTTAGGAGGGATTTTATGACAATCTTTATGAGGAAAAATACAAAGAATATGACAACATAATATCCCCCAAAATTCAAAAAGCTTGCAACTACATGTAGCTACCTTACCATCCAAAAACACTACATGTTTGCTACTCTTAACATCTTTATAAAACCGCACCACAAACACATTACCATTTTCATGATCAATTGAATATTGTGTGGACCTCTCAAACTCCTCTTGAAACTTTTGAAAAGAAAATTAAGTGAGAACACTATGAGCTTGCTCTTGTAAAGGTGAGATCAACTTCATATTTGATCCTTTGCACTTCTCTAACATTATATCGTGGTCTTCTTTTTGCTTAATATCATCAATTGCTACATCAACCTAAAGTTAATTTAAAAGAATTAATATGGATGTTTGGGAATAAATACTAATGCATCATAACTTCCAAACTAATGAGTTCTAATATAGTGATCAATACAACATACCTGCTTTGCAAAGTCAGATAAACTTGTGTGAGAATTGCTGAATCTTTTAATGAATGCATTAATACTCTCCGATCTTCCTGTGGTTGTCATCCCACCAAAGAAATGATCACGAAGATAAGCGAGTGCCCAATAATTTCTGATTTCATACAACCCTTTCACATGTTTATTTGACTGCAAGTTATACTTAGCAATAACTACAGCCCATTGATGCTCAAATTCTTCACATGTCTCTAACTTATACAACTCATAAAAATCAGAACACCATTTTGCATATTTGTCTTGAAGTATAGCATTAAACCAACTACTAAACTTGAAAGTTATGTGCCATATGCAGAAACTATGTTTTGTCGATGGCAACTCTTTTGAGATTGCTTCTTTCATGCATGGATCTTGATCGGTTAGTATAGTTGTTGGTTCTTATATTAAATTGACACAAATGGAAGTTTTTACTGAAAGGTTGAAGGAAAACACTGGAATGTTTTTAGATGCCTCAGCTGCAGGTAGAATGAAGGTAAAAACTGATTCGGAGGTGCAAACATTTATTGAGAACATGGTTCAAAATGAGTAATGAGATGATAATGATAAAGGCAAGAAAGGTGTTTTTGAGCTAGATAATGATAATAATAATAGATAATTTGTGGGTGGACACAAAAATTTGAAAACTTAATTTGTAAAAAAAATACAATTCATATTATTAAAAAAATGCATAGTATTTAATTATTATTTTTTCTACATTATTTTGTGTGACAAATGGAATGTTCAAATCTTTATATTCATGCAAGTACAAGAGCTATCAAAATAGGCGTACCCATAATGGTCGGCCTACCAACCTGAATAAAATGTAGGTTTAGGCCTTAATATTCTATCCCGAACGTTTTCCTAGCTTTTCTTGTACGGGCCACGGGTAGTCCATTTTACTCAAATAACTAAAAATGCTATAATAAATTAGTAGCATTTATGAAACACTAAAATTTTACCTTTCTCTAATCACACGATAATTTTATTTGATGAAATAAATTACAAGACAATTGAATGTGGATCCGGCTCCTCTAAAGTGATGAACTCACTTGAGAGCGTAAAGTTGACAATATCAACCGTTGATAGATAATTTAAAGGTAGTTATTGTAGGTATATCATAACAAATAATGAGTTTGTTGCAATAACAACCCTTGATTCACTCGCTTTACGCTTTACTCGCTTAATTGCTTTACATGATTTTTTCCTGTTGAATGCATAGATACTAAAAAAAATTAAAAATATTCAATTTTTATGAATTGTAAGACTTAAGAAGATCGTAACCGCTTTAAGATGCAAACTGGTAAACTTGAATGAAGTTGTGTCACGCCAAAACATTCATGCTTTTTTTTTTTTAGTTTTGTTTTTTTAATTATATATCTTTGGATAAATCTATATTATATATAATGAGATACCATATATAAAGGAAATATGAAGTTTTGGTCTAGCTTTTATTTTCTTCCAATTACACCCTTAAATAAATTTGTCTAAATAATTCTATTTATTAGTGTCATTAAAAAAGATAAGAATTTTACACACAAAAAAAATCTATATTAATGTTATATTGTTGGTGTGATTAAAAAATATAACTATTAATCTTATATTTGCTATATTGTTTGGTAATTGAAAAAGATAAACATAGTTTTTACAATTTGAAAGGCACAAAAAATTATAGATATAACTTTAATCAAAACAAAAACTTCATTAAAAAAAATATCGCTCATAATTTACATGCATTGCCGCAATAAAAAAAAGCGTGAAGATTGACACGATGCTTGTCTGGAAGCTAGTTGAAAATAACGTGCATGGGAGTTTTTTTGAACATTCTACAATGTTTTGAAAAATATGAAAATAATTAAAGCAGGTCCATTTAGCCTGTGGCCTTTATAGGGTCATATAGTTTTTTTTTTTGTTTTGAAGAGAGTCATATAGTTTTTTTAAAGTCCATTTTAAATGGAGCTTTTTAGCCCAGCCCGATAAAGTCTAATGTCTGTTAGGGCCAGCCTTAAACAGGTCGGGTAGGGTAACCCATCTTCACAGCCATACATAATAGATTGATGTATAGGTTTTGACAAGGAACCCTTTTTGCCAGCTGCACCCGCAGCTACGCACCAACACTTTGTTCCCCTCCTTCCACCAGCCACATCTAATCATTTTCACATTTTAGAAGCTTGTGAGTAGAAGGAAGATTACTTGTTACATTCACTATCATCTCAAATCAAACGAACCAAATACTGCAATTTGTGAGCTTGGAGTTTAACTACATATAGGTGTGCAATATTTTGACTTCTTCATTAGATCTAATTTCATTTTCCTCTTCTCTCTGGTTCTAAATTATATTAAACTGTTATTTCCTTTCTGCAGCTTCATTGGAGAGATCTGATGCTAATCCTTGATCATGATGATTTTAATTTCTTGTCGTCATCTACCATCTCCTTTCTTTGGTGGTTTATTGGTGACGACATCGTTTTCTTTTTCTATGTCAACTTCAACTCGAGTGTGATTTCTTTGATTAAAAAAGTGAGAAATTCCAACATAATGGGCTGCTCAAAAGGTTGGCGGGATAAACACGGTATTTGAAAGCTGTCCCCACAGGAATTAAAATATTTAGTTGGATCGCTACCATGTGGGGGGGTTTATACTTTAGATTTTCTGTTTATGTTAAGGGTTAAATCGTCGAATTCTACGTTCATTTTTATGTATATTGATATTGATCATGTGTGTAGACACTCAATGCATCAACTATTCATGTCTTTTTAACACTGAGAGTGTAACGACTTTTTATCGCGACGTATGAGAAAACCTAGATACACATTGTCTTGAAGCCTAATCAATTCAAGCAGGCGAACACGTACGCGATCTTAGTACAATTTAATTTTGTTTTCCAATTGGATGATTCAATATATCGTAACATAAACAACTTGATTTATCCCTTGTTTTAAACATTTTCCAAGAGATTGCATTTAATTTATAGGTATGCGTTGAATGTTTTGAAGTGAGTAAAGTAATGTAGGAATAATTACAGATTTATTTACAAATCTGAGAATGATATAAACAACAGAATCAAATTTGAGAATTATAAATATGTTTCATGGAAGTATTAAATGGTTTTGTTGAATGCTTTATTAAGTTTCTTGCATTCAGGGTGTGTAATATTTGAAATATATTTCATGAAATCATCAAATTATTTGTTTGAATGCTTCATGAAGTTTCAATGTGGTTATTGTATTGTTGGAGTCAAGAATGTGACAAATTCTTGGGACTTTGGATCTCCACCACTCATAATTTAGTTGAATCCTCTTTTTTGTCTCTCTTACTAATGGCTAATGTGTTGTATATAACTACCATGTTTTCTACCTTCTCTTACCATCTGTCAAATAGTATTTTTAATTATTTATCAAAATAAATAAATTATCCTCTTGTTGAATTATCGTAGTGGAAATATTTGCAGTTGCGATTCTACTTGATATCCCTATCGTATTGAGCAAATTACTATCAGTTTTCATGTAGAAAGAAAGGAAATGCATTTTTTATTACTCTCGTCCAATGTATCCTTTTTCTATGAATGTCTATCACTTACTGTGCTGTATTTTCTGTTGCAGTCATATTATTGTCTAGATACCGAGCAGTATTTCAACACATATCGCATGGTCATACGATATTTAAACTATGCTAAGAAAAACCGGGTTGGTGCCTACGGACCGGTGAGTTAAACTTTATTTTTCCTAAATCATCACATCAATTTTGTGAAACTTTCTTGCATTTTAGACATGTAATATATTAAATGTGTTTCATGTAAGTATCGTACGGTTTTGTTGACTGCGTTATTAACTTTCAATGTGGTTACTGACATATATTGTACTGTTAGAGATGAAGAGTACGACAAATTCTTGGGACTTTGGATCGTCTCGCTCATTGCATAATTTAGATATGTTAATCCTCTTATTGTTGTGTGTCTCTATGTCTCTCTCTCTCTCTCTCTCTCTCTCTCTCTCTCTCTCTCACTAGTGACTATGATTAATATGTCGTATATGACAACTATATTTTCTACCTCAAGTTTAATTTTTTCAGTTGGAGTCCGAAATACCTTAATTTATATCAGTTTATTAGATTAGATACTAATTTATCGTTTTTCAACATGTGTAGTTGATTGCCATATAGGTTTATAAGTTCGCTTTATGTAGATTTGTTCCTACACATGCTACCCTCCTGAAAGTTTCTACTGTTATAGTTTTGAGTTATAAATTATCTGCGACAACCGAAATTTTTTATCTTATGTTTCTTTCTATTTTCAGATCACAAGATTGGAATCTCGCCGCATCAGTTTTCCGTTTTCATCTCCGACCAAAACAGTGACCGGAAAATTCCTTTCACCGCCAAGGTCAACATCCCCGCAGTTGCGAGTGACGACGGCGCCTATGCATTTTATGTGAAGCAGTGTGGGAGTTATAAGAAGGCTTTGGTGAAGAAGAATAAGAACTTGTCGGAGAAAAAAATGCTTCAATGCCTTGTCGGTGGTTCCTGGCCGGTGTCTGCGGCGAAGGTTTTGGTTTTTGAATGTGGTGAAATGGAGAGAAGGATGCTGAAGTTTAAGATGGAAAGAGAGGCATTTTGTTAATCTTATGGTTTTGAGCTGTACAGAGACACTGATAAAAAGGTTATAAGGCCACCTTACACAAAGAGCCGTGTACACAAAGAAGGACATTAGAAATTAAGCTCAATTCCCCCCACGCAAAGCACCACATTCTCTTTCCCAACATCAACATCATCTCCTCTTCATACAACTTTTCGTGTTTCAACTCAACTCGTAAAAAAGACAAGTTACAATATCCACGGTTGATTTTCCATTTTGGAAGAAGAATTCATCTGGAACGTTGGTTAAGACATATACATCATGGGACCTAAAGATTGCATCTGGAACGTTGGTTAAGACATATACATCATGGGACCTAAAGATTGCATCTGGAACGTTGGTTAAGACATAGACATCGTGCGACCCAAAGATCAACATTCAAAGACATTCAAGAAGTTCAAAAGGATGGCTCCATAAAATCTATACTAACAAATTTAATTTAGATTTTATGTTTATGATTACGGTGAAATTTTGAATTCTAGTAATGACATTCAAGATTTTGATATTTATTAATATTGATCTTGCCTCGAATTATCTCTTACATTGTTTGTGATTCAGTTTATTTCATTTTACAAATTAAAATTATGCTTCTGATATTGTTTTTTTTCTTCGAATTGGCTAGTAAATGTATGTTTGCTAATTAAGTGCTGAAAAATCTGATCAGTTTGTTTCAACTGAAAATAGAGGCTATAGTGGTAACAGGATTTGAACATATTAATATGATCCCATGATACACTATTTAGTAGAAAATTTTGTCGAAAAGCGGTATATTGCATTGTCGCTCATAGAAATTTGACATTATTGAAGATGTGTGAAACAAAGTACAAAGGGTGCTAATTTTCTCCTCACGTATGACTTTGGATCCTGGATGACTACAACAAGTTTCTATGGGTTCAAAATTAATTTACATTGTCTTTTAAGTTTGGTGTTATATTGATCCAAATACATGTAAACTTGCCTCAATTTGTGGAATCAGTGTGTCCTCTTTATTAAGTATCTTTGATGTTTTAGTCTTAGCTAAGAATTTCTATTTTCATTTCTTAGACTCAAACATCAAGAAAGGAACGTATTCATTTATTAAGTATCTCTGAAGTTTTAGCCTCTTTATGGTTTGTTGTTGTTTACATTTTTTAATTTTTATTTTTAGAGGATTTCTTTTCATTTGAATCGAATTAAGTGGAAATATTTGAAGCAGCACTTTTACTCGGTATCTTCGACATAGAAAAAATGAAATGATTTATTATAGAGATATTGCAACACCTGGACACTTCCAGCTGTCTAAATCTGTTACAAAGCAGCATCAGCAAAGGGAGCAGATTCACTCATTAGATTCTGATTTATGTCATCATTCATAGCATATGGCAAATCGGGATCGAACATAACAATCTGTATCCCCAACATGGTCAGAAACATCATTGCAGAAGTTAAGTTTAGCTCCTCTCTGAACTCTGGAGCTAGTGATTCCTCCTCTCTAGACTTCAAAGTTCGTTCTTTATTCCAGATTCCTTCGCATTCTAGCAGGCAGATTCACGTTAGTGAGGTTTATTGGAGACCTCCGCGGATGGGAAACATAAAAATAAACATTGACAGATTTTCTTATGGCTCACCCTCTTGTGGGGCTATTGGCATTGTAATTCATGACTGGTAAGCTAAATTCCTGGGAGGCTTTGTTCATAACATTGTAAATGCTTCTGCTTGTGTGACGGAGGTTTGCACAGCCATGTATGCACTAGAGAAAGCAGTTGAGATGCAGTGGCGGGATGTTTGGATTGAAACCGACTCTTTAATGGTAGTTAAGGAATTTTCTAACCATTTGGATGTTCCTTAGACTTTGAGAGTGAGATGGCTGAATTGTTTAGCCTTGGCACAATCGTTTTCTTGTACTTTTTCACATATTCATTGGGAGGGCAATACAGTGGCTGATGCCTTAGCTAAAAAACGTCATAGTCTGCCTAGTTTTTATTCTCAATGGTGAGCAGAGCCTCCACATTTTATTTTACCTTTGTTACATAGAGATTCTACAGGTTTACCTTTTCTTAAAACAGTCACTATGTAATTTGTAATTGGTTCCAGGCAATTTCTGGTTTTTAATTTTCATTACCTAATAAAAAAAAAATGAAGATATTGAGCAGTTTTTCCGCATGTGCATTTTTTCTGTAAAAAAGTTGCCATTACGGTGGTTGAAACCGCCACAATACACACTTTTTTTGGTTGAAAAAGTGTGTACTAAGGCGGTTGAAACCGCCCAATAAAAAATATTAGCCGTCATTTTATTCAACGCGTATTATGACAGCTTGCATGACGGCTCTTCTTAAATCAATATTTTAAATTTAGTGGCAGTAAAAATGATGGCAGTTTTAAAAACGTCATTTGGGCAAATTCTTCGTAAACTGACATTTTTTTTATACCTCCACCAATTGAACTTTTTTCTATTAATGTATATCAGTTGATTGTGTTGCATTTTTCTGTTGTAGGCTTATTATTGTCAAGATATTGAACATATTTTCTACATGCGCATTTTTTCCTGTAACTATATAGGACTTTTTTAGCTGAAAAAGTGTATATTATGGCGATTAAAACTGCAATTTTCATGATAAAAAAAATTAGTCGTCATTTTATTCAACGCGTATTTTGATAGTTTGCATGGCGGTTCTTCTTAAACCGATATTTTAAACTTTATGGCAGGAAAAATCATGACATAAACTTTCACTACAAGAAAATCACTGATTTGCTACGAAACAAATTGTAGCTAACGCGCAGCCAATTACTAGCAAAACTCATTTAGCTACCTTTTAGTTGTGATTTAGCTGTCATACTGGCCGTAGCATAGATAGGGAGCAAAATATTTTCTATATTATATATAATGAGATACCGTATATAAAGGAAATATGAGGTTTTGGTCTAGCTTTTATATTCTTTCAATTACACCCGTAAATAATTTTTTTCTATATAATTTTATTTGTTGGTGTCATTAAAAAAGATAAGAATTTTACACTAAAAAAAAATCTTCAATAATGCTATATTGTTGGTGTGATTAAAAAATATAAGTATTAATCATATATTTGCTATATTGTTTGGTAATTGAAAAAGAGAAAAATAGTTTTTTCAATTTGAAAGGCACAAAAAATTATAGATATAACTTTAATCAAAACAAAAACTTTATTAAAAAAAAAAATTGTTAATAATATACATGCATTACTGCAATAAAAAAAGCGTGAACACGGGCAAGAAGTGCTTGTCTGAACGCAAGAAGAAAATAATGCGCATAATAAATTTTGTTGAACATTCTAGTCTATAATGTTTTGAAAAATATGAAAATAATTAAGGCAGGTCCATTTAGCCTATGGCATGTATAGGGTCATATAGTTTTAGCCCAGCCCGATAAAGTCTAACGTCTGTTAGGGTCGGCCCTAAACAGGTCGGGTAGGGTAACCCATCTTCACACCAATACATAATAGATTGATGAATAGGTTTTGAAAAGGAACCCTCTTTGCCAGCTGCAGCCGCAGCTACCCACCAACAATTTGTTCCCCTCCTTCCACCAGCGGCATCTAATCATTTTTCACATCTTAGAAGCTTGTGAGTAGAAATAAGATTACTTCTTACATTCACTATCATCTCAAATCAAACGAACCAAATACTGCAATTTGTGAGCTTGGAGTTTAACTACATATAGGTCTGCAATATGTTTATGTAATATCCTGTCTGTCAGTATCGGTATATTACCCGTTGATCGTGCCAGAGGAATTAAATTCATGGAAAGTAAGTTAATGGATAATATTTTATGAGATGTCAGCTTTTTACGGGGAAAAGTATCAGTGTCGTATCAAGTACGCTTGAATAAGGGCATTTTGGTAACTTCACACGAAAGAGATATTTATTTGGTTTTGACCCAAAATATCCCATTCTTCCTTATCCTTTCTCTCTCTAAGTTTGTTGGAAAAGAATTTCTCTCCCTTCTCTCTCCATTCTCACGCCCTCTTCCTCTCTTTTCTTCACTAATCCATTCCAAAACTTCTTCCACTTCATAATCAAGCTTATATTATGGTACCTCCAAGGCTTGGAAACAAATAGAAGCTTCATTTGAGCTTGTTCTTAAACTCTATTATCACAAGGAAATAATCATGAGATGAGGGTTTTTGTTGAAGGAAGTTTGGGTTGGAATAAAGATGATCAATCAAGGATGATGGTGTCTTAGATTGCAAGGAAATATCAAGATGTAAAAGTTAGGAACCAAGGAAGTAAGTTGACCAAGAGCTAGGGTTTTGGTTGTTTGGGCTTGGAAGGTTGGAAATCAAGTTCACATCATGATTAGGTGAGTTCTTTAGCTAGTTCTCCTACCTTGGGTTGTGCAAATCCTTGTGAGAAAAGTATGAATTGTGTTAGTATAAGTTTTAGGGTTTTGGTACCCCTTTTGCTATTAGTCATTGAAATTAGTTGTTTGTTGTCATGTAATTGTTATAAGCTGTTTTCCTATGTATTCTGGGTGTCTTGTGTGCATTGGAAACTCAATTTTGAGGTTTAGAGGTCAAAATTACGAATTCTGCAGGTCTGGTACTGAAGAACCTCGCTTAAGCGAGAAAAATCTCGCTCAAGCGAAATAAATGTCGAATCAAATTAAAATCTCGCTTGGAATCTCGCTCAAGCGAGAAATCTCGCTTGGAATCTCGCTCAAGCATGATGAATCTCGCTCAAGCGAGATTTCACAGCACAACAATTTTTTTACAAGAAAATTCATGAAATGTAGTGGTTTCGACCAAGTTTTTCCCTGCAGTCTCTTATAACTTTAAGAACCCCTCAAAGTCAAGTTATCATTGCACATTACACCTAAGGATATTGGTAAAGAAATGCATGAACAACATCAAGAATTTCATTGACGAATAGCACATGAGATGTTATGAAATGCAATATGTCCGGGTAGTGATGAACTAAGAAAGGGAATGAACGTAGAGCCTCGACATAGCTTGTTGAGAACTAGAAGTTAAGCATGAACCTTATGTATGTTAAGACGGGAAGTATATTCTCTTCGCACGTGACTAAGAATGATTAAGTATGTAAGATAAGCCGTGAATTGATAGCAAACTCTTCACGTATGAATAGATATGAACATGAATGAATATAAGGTAGATTACTACTAATCGGATCGACCCCGGATCCGAGGTAAACGAGTATGCATGTATAGGTTAGAAACCTTTCATGAATGTTTATGAATGTTAAGACCATGATATGTATGTGTAGTTTATCACACTTAGGATCGCTTAAGGATCCGTGGTAAATGAGTAAGTAAGACGTAGGTAACGTGAGAACGGGATAAGCTTCTTTCGAGAGGGGCCCGCACGTCACTGAGGGAGTCTGATTACCTTAGCTAGGTATTTTCGGTATGTATGGGATTGTACTCGGGGTTACTCCACCCGGGACTTTCCGTAAAATGAATCAAGATAATGAATGATTGTTCAACATTGATATTGTGAATGTATGAATGTTTATGATTATGCATGATATGATGTTAGCTAAGAACAAGTCGTGCATTAGAGTATGTTATGAATGTTATACCGATGACGATCATAGGTTTCCCTTATCGTCCGGTTTAGGACCGTGTCATGAATATGTATGTTAAGTTTTGATGCGTATATCGTATCTTGAGATTGCGGTTCTAGGATTCCTTAACCTCCATGACACGCATGATGATAGTAAGACCTATAACAAGTAAGATGAACCTATGACGGTATAGTATGCACTACCGTCTAAGAAAGCAAGTCCCCACACACGTATAATCAACCGCCAGGTTGTATTGTAGACACATGGTGACCGTAGGTTTCCCCGTGGTTGCCTATAGCCTAGGATTAGGTGGAACTCACTGAGACATTATGTCTCATCCCAATCCTTATTTGTTGCAGATTAACAGGTTGGACATCAAGGTAGTAGCCAGATGGATATTTCCGCAAGAACTCGTTCGTACTCGCAGCATGATGGTTATGGATTTCAAGGACGTATTTGTGATACTTTAGTAAAGATGAATTGTATTGATAATGTACGAACGCGTTTTGTTGTATCATATATTCATACAAAGTTTTTATGTTGTAAATTTTTAATGTATCCAGTACTAAACTAACGCACATGCTAGACTTTCTAGATACGTCTAGTGTGGGTGTTACAGTTTACTTCTTCAATAGATCTGATTTCATTTACCTCTTCTCTCTGGTTCTAATTTATACTAAACTGTAATTTCCTTTCTGCATCTTCATTGGAGAGATCTGATGCTAGTCCTTGATCATGATGATTTTAATTTCTTGACGTCATCTACAATCTGCTTTCTATGGTGGTTTATTGGTGACGACATCGTTTTATTTTTCTATGTCAACTTCAACTCGAGTGTGATTTCTTTGATTAAAAAAGTGAGAAATTCCAACATAATGGGCTGCTCAAAATGATGGTGGTATAAACACGGTATGCGAAATTATACTTTAGATTTTCTGTTTATGTTTAGGGTTTAATCATCGAATTCTACATTCATTTTTATATTTATTGATAGTGTAATGAATGGATCTGATTGTAGATTTTGCTACTCGCATCCATGGAGGTTTCCTGGTCTAAACTCCCAACGGAACTTCTGAATATAATATCACAACGACTCTACGACGAAGTCAATCTCATTCGATGTCGATCGGTTTGTTCGACATGGCGCTCATCCTCAATCCCCAATCATTATCAAATTTTACCTTTCAAATACCCACTCCTCAAATTACAAGTTCTTACTGATCCGAACGACATTGATACCAACAACAACACCACATCTTTTTGGTACCTCTCCAAACAAAATATATTCCTCATCAAACCGCCACAACAAGAAGAACAGACCCTAACCCTACGCCCTTGGTTGATAAGTACTAGCCAAAACACACGTGGCCAAACCAAATACTTTCACCTACTCCCCCAATATCAGACATTTAATTGCGGTTTAGTGCTGGATTACAACAAATTACATGTTCTCCATTTAGGAAGCGCCTGTTATGCCTTGGACTTTGACTTAACAGTAAACAAGCAACTCTGCAGTGGTGAATAGTTGTACCCTAAAAAGGTTGTTGCTGCTACGTGCCATGGAAAAAAGCCTCTCATTGTTGGCGCGTTAATCTCTCCCCCATATTCGGTACTTTTGAAATTCGGACATGAGAACTGGAAGGTGATCCCCGACATGTCAGCAAATTTCGGAGACATATGCCTTTTTAAAGGGCGGCCTTACGCAGTTGACAAAATTATAGTATATTTTACCACTCAATGATTCTGCTATTCAAGTCTTTTTACCACTGAGAGTGTAACGAATTTTTATTGCAACGTAAGAGAAAACCTAGATACACATTGTCTTGATGCCTAAGCAATTCAAGCAGGCGAATAAGTACACGATCTTAGTACAATTTAATTTTGTTTTCCAATTGGATGATTCAATATTTTGTAACATAAACAACTTGATTTATTCTTGAGATATTGCAATCTTTTTCTCTGTTAAATTGTAGTTTAAAGAATGAGATGTCTAGAAATTGTTGCATTTGTCAATCATGCCACATGATAAAAACTTGTGCAAATTTCCCCTGTTTTAAATATTTTCCAAGAGATTGCATTTAATTTATAGGTATGTGTTGTGGGTTTTGAAGTGAGTAAAGTAATTTAGGAATAATTACAGATTTATTTACAAATCTGAGAATGATATAGACAAGAGAATCAAATTTGAGAATTATAAATGTGTTTTATTGAAGTATTGAATGGTTTTGTTAAATGCTTATTAAGTTTCTTTCATTGGATGTGTAATATTTAAAATATATTTGATGGAAATACATGTAAACTTGCCTCAATTTGTGGAATCAGGGTGTCCTCTTTATTGATAACTCACAAACGACATGAGCCGCTTGATATATGAATTTTTATTATGTATGAAAATGATATATGATTGTGTTTATTACGTATCTTTGATGTTTTAGTCTTAGCTAAGCATTTCTATATTCATTTGTAACGAAACTAAATAACTTTGTTGAATTTTAATTCACTATGGTTTTCTGTTGTTTACATTTTCTGTTAATTTTTTCTTTGTGGAGGATTTCTTTTCATTTTAATAGAATTAAGCAGAATTATTTGAAGCAGCACTTTTACTCGGTACCTTTGACATTGAAAAAATGAAATGATTTTTTGAATACTCTCCACCAATGGATCTTTTTTCTATAAATGTCTATCAGTTACGCAGCAGCATCAGCAAAGGGAGCAAATTCTCTCAGCAGATTCTGATTTCTGTGATCATTCATAGCATATGGCAAATCTGGATCGAACATAACAACCGGTATTTTCAATTCAAGGAACTCAATATCCCCAACATGGTCAGAAACATCATTGCAGAAGTTAAGTTTAGCTCCTCTCTGAAATCTGGAGCTAGTGATTCCTCTTCTCTAGACTTCAAAGTTCGTCCTTTATTCCAGATCGCATTCTAGCAGGCAGGTGCACGTTAGTGAGGTTTTTTGGAGACCTACGCGGAGGGGAAGCATAAAATTAACATTGACGGATCTTCTTATGGCTCACCCTCTTGTGGGGCTATTGGCATTGTAATTAGTCACTGCGAAGCTAAGTTCCTGGAAGGCTTTGCGCAGCCACGTATGCACTAGAGAAAGCAGATAAGATGTAGTGGCAGGATGTTTGGATTGAAACCGACTCTTTAATGGTAGTTAAGGCATTTTCTAACCATTTGGATGTTCCTTGGACTTTGAGAGTGAGATGGCTGAATAGTTTAGCCTTGGCTCAATCTTTTTCTTGTACTTTTTCACATATTCATAGGGAGGGAAATCCAGTCGCTGATGCCTTAGCTAAAAACGGTCATAGTCTGCCTAGTCTTTATTCTCAATGGTGGACAAAGCCTCCACGTTTTATTTTACCTTTATTACATAGAGATTCTACCGGGTTATATTTTCTTAAAACAGTCACTGTAATTTGTAACTGGTTTCAGGCCATTCCTGGTATTTAATTTTCATTAACTTATCAAAATAAATTGAGATATTGAGCATTTTTTTCCGCAAGCGCATTTTTTCTGTAAAAAAGTTGCCACTATACACACTATACACACTTTTTTTTGTTGAAAAAAGTGTACATTAAGGCGGTTGAAACCGCCGTTATAATAAAAAAATATTAGCCGTCATTTTATTCAACGCGTAATATGACAGCTTGCATGACGGTTCTTCTTAAATCAATATTTTAAATTTAGTGGCAATTCTGGCAAATT
Organism: Medicago sativa; assembly: GCF_051527215.1. NCBI lineage: Eukaryota > Viridiplantae > Streptophyta > Magnoliopsida > Fabales > Fabaceae > Medicago > Medicago sativa. The sequence continues at coordinate 25,332,677 of NC_140756.1, read as the reverse complement.
ATTCTTAAATCGACATTTTTTTTATACTTTCCACCAATTGATCTTTTTTCTATTAATGTATATCAGTTGATTGTATTGTATTTTTCAGTTGTAGGCTTATTATTGTCAAGATACTGAACATATTTTCAACATGTGCATTTTTCTGTAAAACGTGGTCATGACAGCGGTTCAAACTGCCAATATACGACTTTTTTAGCTTAAAAAGTGTACATTATGGAGGTTAAAACTGCAATTTTGATAATAAAAAAAATTAGCCATCATTTTATTCAACGCGTATTTTGATTGTTTGCATGGCGGTTCGTCTTAAACTGATATTTTAAACTTTATGGCAGGAAAAATTATGACATAAACTTTGTTTGCATGGCTGTTCTTCTAAAACTCAACTTTGTCCCCATCTTTTGACACTTAAAATGGTTTTTAGGGAAGTCGTCAACTTTATTGATATTCCAAAATAGTCTCTAATTTTTTGCAACATTAAACAAGTGGTCCTTCTGTAATTTCAGGTTAACCAACAGAGTTAACTTTAGTCTCTTTCCATGTCTTTAGTGAAACACCTCCTTTTGATCTTTGTCTGCAAAAATTTAGGCTTTGTGAATGACTTTACTCTCCATTGTTGGTCTAAACTGTCATTAATGTTCTCATTCATGCATGCATAATATTTGGCTGTTCAAGAAGAAAAAAACAACTTTGATATAGTGTGACAACAACTATGCATACATGGACCAAAGATCTATAACAAATAGTGGAACCAAACATGGTGCTTTAGTAACTAGCGGGTCCTGCAAATAAAATGTTCAGATTAAATCTGAAAATAAATGAACTGGAAAATATATGTATGGATAGAGGATAAAAATTATTTACAAAAGTTTAAATTAATGAGCACGAGGAAAAGGGAAAACTATTAACTAGTAGTACAAATTTTTCAATATCGTAAAAAGTAAAAAAATAATACTATGCCCAGGGACTGAGCCAGAAAAATTTATCGAGGGGGGCGAAAATATACAACACGATAAATAAAATAAACAATAACAAGCATCTGCTATTAATAATTGTATAAATTTAGTTTAATGACAAAAAAAAATACCAAAATGTAGCCATTAAGATCACGTTTTTCTTTTCCTCTAAAAAAAAAATCATGTTTTTCTTCGTCCTCTTAGTTGATAAAACTCTTCCATGATTTCTTCAGTAGTGAATGTCTTTGCAATATCCTATTCAAGATAAATAGTCAAACTATCTGCAAGAAAATCATCTTCCATTTTATTGTGAAGCCTTGTTTTCACAAGCTCCATGGCTGAAAAAGCACGCTCCGTAGAAGCAGTGGAAATTGGGAGAGTCAACACAAGACGGATTACTTTATCAACCAAATGGTAAATTGTAGATTTTCCTATAAATGACCAGGTTCTGCATAACTCGGACATTGTAGAGATATCTTGAAATTCAGAATTCTTTACTACATCACCCTCATAATGTTTCAATTGAATCCTCAAGTGAACCTTCTCTTGACGAATAAAATCCTTTGGATAATAGTTTTCAACTACCCCAAGTTACACGGTTTAGATATCTTGGGTCCATAGTACAAAATGACGGAGAAATAGAAGCTGATGTACATCATCGTATTCAAGCTGGGTGGTTGAAATGGAGAAGAGCCTCAGGTGTTTTGTGCGATAAGAAAGTACCACTTAAGCTGAAAGGAAAGTTCTATCGGACAGCAGTCAGACCGGCAATGTTGTATGGTACGGAGTGTTGGGCGGTTAAGAGCCAACACGAGAGTAAAGTAAGCTTAGCGGAGATGAGGATGTTGCGTTGGATGAGTGGTAAGACTAGACATGATAGGATTAGGAATGACATCATTAGAGAGAGAGTGGGGGTAGCACCTATAGTAGAAAAGTTGGTAGAAAATAGGCTTAGATGGTTTGGACATGTAGAGAGAAGACACGTAGACGCCGTGGTAAGAAGAGTAGATCAAATGGAGGAGAGTCAGGTTAAAAGAGGTAGAGGAAGACCTAAGAAAACTATTAGAGAAACCATTAGAAAAGATTTAGAGGTCAATGAGTTGGATCCAAATATGGTCTTTGATAGAACATTATGGCGGCATTTGATCCATGTAGCCGACCCCACTTAGTGGGATAAGGCGTTGTTGTTGTTGTTGTTGTTGTAATAGTTTTCAACTAAATTGCATATGTCATCAACTTTGAAGGACTTAAAGCTGAGCTAAGAACTAGTAACTCCACAGTTTTATTTTGATTAAAGGTCCACTCATATTCTCCTTTTTTGACCAGCCACTCAAAAAAGGAGAATATGAGTGGACCTTTATATAAAAAAAATAAAATTTAGTATAAGTGAACCAAGTGAATATGAAATCATGGGTGGTGAACGTTAATATGCACATGGGTACTACAGGGGTCCTATGTATTTCATGGGTGGCGGCTGCCCCTTTTTATTTGTACTAAGCTCCGTCCCAAACTATACCTCTTTCACAGAGAAAATATTTTCGTAGTATATAAAATAGTCATACTAAGATTTTATTGTATACTATCTTACAGAGATTGGTAAGTACACGAATCAAATATTAGAACGGGGTCTCACTCTCTCAGAGGTAATTGAAACATAAAAGAATAAGGATTCCTAAATTGTCATCTAAAGGCTCCAATTTTGTCTTGGAATCTTAGAAGTTCATAACATATTCTCTATTATCTCAGTAGTTCTACATATGAGCAGCTCTCATCTATCTTACCAAGGGAGCAAAAAATAAAATTAATATGCAACGTTTGGAAGAGAGAGTTTGAGTTTGCTCTGTTTCAATGTTCAATCATACGAACTAGGTATGTCACATTCGTTAGTTTAGTGAAAGCATTAATACTTTTGCATACGATAAGAAAATTAAATATAAATAAGAACATAACTAGAAAAAAAATTGAATTAAAAAGATTCAACAATAAAATAGCGGTTCATCTCATATTCCTATCCATTTAGGGTTTAGTTACTCATGGTAAATAAAGACAAAATTACAAAAGAATAAAACATACCCTATAGACTAAGGATGAGGAAAGAGACTTCTTCCTTGAAACACCTAGTGCTTGCCTTCCTCTAGAACCACTTCATTTTGAATAAATCATTATGAGTGTGAGGAGTTGTATTTATAATTTGATTTTCAAGTGATTTGGGTGGGAAAACTATGATTTTCCTCACAGACCCTCAGTTAAAAACAACACGGAGTCGCACGCGCGCCGCATTTTGGAGGGTGTGCCTCGTGCGCTAGTGCTTTTTTCAGCACTGGTTCTCACACCCGGGGTGTGTGGCAGCACTCCCAGGGGATTTTTGGTTTTTCATGGTTTTTTTAGAGTTTTCTTGCTTGAAACTTGTCTTGAGACTTGTAATGGAATTTTTCCACTTTATAATGTCTTCAGAGGCCTCTTGAATCAACATTCATTGTCTTCCCGAATCCTTGTGAGGTGCTTTCCTTTGCCAATTTGCATGATTTTATATTGAATTACATACAAAAACCTAATAATTGCTTGGATCAAAACATTACAAAATGTCTTGAAAACCATATGCAATTTTTTTCTAAAAACTCCTCTGAAGTAGATCAAAACTTAACTAAAATGACTGAAAAATAAGTTGAAAATCACGTAAGTTGACCTGTCATCAAAACCGCACAAAAAAATAACGAGGCTTCAATCAAGAACCTTAAGACCCATGAGTTGTGGCTGTTTGACGTAGTTAATAAATAGCATTAATGATTTTGGTAGTTTCAGTTATGATTTGATTAGGATCATAAATTTATGAGATTTATATATTATAATAATCATAATATATAATTTGTGGGTGGAGACAAAGATTTGAACAATTCATTTGATAAAAAAAAATAATACAATTCATATTATTAAACAAATATATAACATTAAATTATTATCTTTTCTACTATTTTTTGTGTGTGAGAAAAAATAATGTTCAAATCTTTATATTCATGCAAGTATTAGAATTGTCAAAATATGCGTACCCATGAAGGTCAGCATGCCAATCCGAATAAAAAGTAGGATTTAAGCCTTAATATTCTATTGTGAACGTTTTCCGAGCTATTTAGTCCGACTCTAAATATGGGCCATAGGGTTTAGTAAAGTTTATAAACCACTAAAATTCTACCTTTCTCTAACCACACAACAAGTTTATTTTGACGAAATCAATTACAAGATAGTTAATGCAGATCCGGCTCCTCTAAAGTGATGAACTCGCTTTAGAGTGTAAAGTGGACAATATCAATCATTACATAATAAATTAAAGTAGATATTGTAGGTATATCACAGTAAATCATAAGTTTGTTACATAAAAAAACTCTTGATTTTTTTCGCTTTAGAGGATTTTCACCCTTTTTATTTTAAATAGCACATTTATTTATCATACCCCCATTACAAGAAGTAAAATATGGCAACAGGGAAACATATACGAAAATCGATTACGCTCCCAGACCCCAAACACCTGCATGTATGGGCACACAAACAACAAAACAACCGCTAAAAGTAGTGGACCAGCAACATGCTAACAAAGCCTAAACAACAAAGAAAACAACACCATGCAAAAAAAATAAGAAAGGTAATAAACCCCAAATCCACCTATACCGATACAAAACAGAACTCCCATACAATCGATAAGATTCCAACACCATTCATAATACAAACAAATTGAAACCTTCAATCTAGCCAAAAATCACCTCCATGACAACACTTTGACTACATCCACTAGCTCTTCCACCTCCTTTACCACATTATTAAAAAAAATCATATTTCAAGCTCTCCAACTCATCCAAATCGTTACTTATCAAATAAGCCAATAAACTTTTCGCATCTATTCATTCGACGCCTCTCTACTCCAACATTCCAAATGCATAAACAAATTAGTAGTGGTAATGAACCGAAAATATATCCACCTCATTACCAAATTCCACACCCGTCTATCCAAGACACAAAACAATAAGAGATGGGTAGATGTTTCCCCGTCTAATTCGCACAAAGCATATTCTGCCGAATCCTCGGGTTGAATAATTTTGTGAATGGCAAGTTTCAATTTCATAGAAATTCGTTCAAGTAACTGTATCCAAGAAAAAGCCATCAATCTTAATAGAGATTGCCCTTTCCAAAATATAACCAAAAACCTTCTTCTCAATATCACTCCATCTATCCTCCCACAAGATAAGTTTTTCCAACAAAATATAAGTTGACTTAACCAAAAACAAATCATTTTCCTCTGGTTTCCACTTCCAACAATTTGGCTCTTAGGAATAATTGAAACCATCCACCGCTTCAAACAAATTATTTATAAGGTTCACTGCCCACAAACAAAACGATCTATTCCATGAGAATATGGTAGCATTTTATTATTTAAAATAGCATAAAGTTTTGGAAATTGTACAAGAAGTGTAAAACTTCCCCTCCACTTATCATTCTGGGAAATAGTTATCCCACCAATTCCTACATGCTTTACCACCTCCGAATTGAACCAATTTTAGCTTCCACATTCCTGAATAAGGACAAGCTCCTTCCACCACCGAGAAGCATAACACAAACACTCTACACTACTACCTTCAAACAAGGTTCCCAATCCACTTCCGTATTTTTCCATCAACACTACTTTCCATATAGGATAATTGGTTTCTAACAACCGCCATAGCCATTTTACCAATAAAAATTCAAATTAACTACCATAACATCTCACACACCTAATCCTGTAACACCCATACCAGACGTATCTAGAAAGTCTGGCACGTGCGTTAATATTAGTATTGGATACATTAAAATATACAACATAAAACATTTACGAATGAATAATATTTACATCAAGTCACGTTCGTATAAATCATAATACAATACAACTCATCCATACATAAAAATACATCCTTGATGTCCATATCGTCCTGCAGCTTTACGAACGAACCCTTGAAGTAATATCCATCCGGCTCCGAACATGCATAAACATCCTGCTTATCTGAAACAAATAAGGATTGGGATGAGACATAATGTCTCGGTGAGTTCCCCTAAACCCTAGGCTATAGGCAACCTCAAGGGGAAACCTACGGTCACCACGTGTCTACATTACAACCTGACGGTTGATTATACGTGTGTGGGGACTTGCATACTTAGATGGTAGTGCATACTAGAGCCGTCATAATCATATCTTACTTGTTATAGGCTTCACTTCCTATACGTGTCATGGCGGTCGAGGGGAACCTAGAACCGCGGTGCCAAGAATACACTCTATGTATCGAGGCCTAAACATAACATAATCATGACACGACTCTAAACCGGACGATTAGGGGAAACCTAAGATCGTCATCGGTATCATGTTCTTTACTTGCTCTAATCCATGCCTTGTACTTATCATGTAGCATCTAATGCTCTTATTCTTAAACATAAACTTGCATGGATTCACTCTTGCATAATCTTGAACATAACATAATCATAATCATACATAAACGTAACTAAGTTCATTCATTATGTTAGCGTTGAACAAACAGTTATCTTGGTTCATTTTACGGAGAGCCCCGGGTGGAGTAACCCCGAGATCAATCCCATACATGACCGATGTACGTACATCGGACTCCCTCGGTGTCGTGCGGGTCCCTTGCGGCTTGAACCGTTCCCCTTAGGTCGAGAACCTCCCGTATCCCCTTGACGTGGATAACAAGAGACACGAGCACCGCCATGCGGTTATAATCTTAGTCTTGCGTTTTCGGTGACATGCGGGTCCCTTACGGCTTGAATCATTCTCAAAATGAGAACCCCTTGTATCCCCCTAATGTGGATAACAAGAGACATGCCACCTACTTATACTTATCATGTTCTTGTCATAAATTTAGGATAAACCTAATCATGCATACATGTTTACCTCGGAACCTTGATCGATCCGATAAATGGTAAAGTCTTACTTGTTCATGCTTGTACATACTTAATCATGGTGGAGAGATTTAACTAATCAAACCACGACTTATCATGCTTGATAAACACTCTTAAACATATGCGAAGAGTTTATACTTCGCATCTTAGCATTCTAAGAATCTTGCTAACTTGCTAGTTCTCGACAACTATGTCGAGACTCTAGTTTTTCCCTTACTTATGGATAACTTGCTACCTGTTTCATCACATGATTTCTCTCGTATGCCATGCCTTACTAACATGCTTAATACTTGCTTCACATCATAAGAATCATGCTTTCTTTGATCATCATTTAGGACCTTGGTTTGAGGGGTTTACATTTATAAAAGACTGCACAAAAGATCCGGAACGGAAATCACCGAATCTGCCTGAAACGAGCAAGCAGCACCAGATGGCACTACTTACTCGCCTAGGCGAGTGACCTTACTGGGGAGGCGAGCTACTGCTCGCCATGGCGAGTAGGAGGCGAGCAGAACCCCCTGTTCGACCTTCTAGCTCGCCTAGCGAGCTATTTACTCGCCGTGACGAGTTAGGACAGTCCAGCACCCCTAAAAATGGCATTTTTGACCCAAAAACCTCAAACCAAGTGTCCCTAATCATATTGGTACATATTTGATCATAAGAAACTTGTAAAACATTCATGTGGCAAGTATTAACACACTTAGTAAGCATGGCATGAAAAGGGGCAACTAAACTAATACATAAACCCTAGAATTTCATATTATTCATAATATACATACATGGCATAATCATAATCCCAAAGGGTGGGAATTCTATGTATGGAACTCACCTAATCATAATCTTGAAGCAACTCCAAGCTCCAAGCTCAAACATGCCCAAAACCTTAGTTTTGTCTACTTGCTTCTTTGACTCAAACCATACCATCTTGTTACCTTTTCTTGCAATTCAAGCATCATGAATCTTTGCTAGCTCATCTCTAATCCATTCCAAATCTTCTTTCACCAAAACCCTAATTTCATGGTTTTTCCCCTTGTGAAGATAATGTTGGAAAACAAGCTCAAATAGAGCTTCTACTTGTTCCTTGCTCTTGAGAGTACCATGCTATAAGCCCAACCTTCTTGCTCAATCAAAACCCAAGCTTTGAAGGACTTCTAGAGAAGAAGAATAGTTGAAATCAAGCCTCAATCTAAGCTACCAATCTCATAAAGGTTGATGGAGGAACCAATTCTTGATCTTGAATGTTTAAGGAAGAAGATTTGATGAATTAAAGAAGTAGGGAGAGAAGAGAGAAGGCCGATGGAGAGGAAAGAAGGGAGAGGAAATATTTGCTCCAACCTAGAGAGAGAAAAGGATAAGGGAAATGAGATATTTTCCCATCCAAAATATATAAATATTCCTTTTTGTGAAATTACAAAAATGCCCTTGCCACAGGCGTATTAAATACGACCTTGATACTTTATCCGCAATAAGCTGACATCTCATAAAATATTTCCATTAACTTACTTTCCATGATTTTAATTCCTCTGACCCGATCGATTGGTAATATCTCGATACTGACAGGCGGGATATTACATCCTACCCCCTTAAAAAAATTTCGTCCTCGAAATTTAGAGATTACCTACCGACCATCCTGACAAAGTCTTACCATTTATGGTCTGAGCCATACATTTCTTATCCATACATATCCAAGAAGTTCATCATTGCTTGAGTTTCGTCTTGTTTCTCGATTCACATACATAAGCATATAGATTTCTTGTTATTAATACCACTCATACTTAGGGTTATCATAGTACATCATGATTCAGAACTTACCTTGCTACACATAGATGTATTGTCTCGGACTTGTATCTTACCGTTTAACATAAACCATTCATACATATATCTTATCATAAACATGAACACTCAGGATTTGCCTTTTAACTGGAATCCTACCGGAAACCAAGTTTGCCCTGCAGTGCTTACTTGCAACATAAAACATTTTTTTCATGCATACATAATCTTATCGGGTAACATATAATTTATACATCAGTTTACTGATTGTACCTTGAAACATGTGCCTCTTTCTGACATTACTTATCTTGACGATTCTACGAATCTCTTACCTCTTTTCAGAGTCTTATTAATTCTTCTGATTTCATTACCATTCTTATTGCACCCAAATTCATGGATGACTCATATAACTTGTCGTAGAGAGGTGAAATTAATTACGCCTATACATATAACATTCATCAACCCATCTTGTAACTTACATGCCCTTAAAACTTCTGACTTAGACCTCTTGCATTTGAATACTCTTAACATATACTTGTGCGCCTCATAAGACTTTTCGAAAAGCTTTGTTGTTTACTTCAACACATCTTACTTTCCATAGCATTCACATACCTTCAAGCGTCGTTTCTTGTTAAATAATGACGATACTCATTCTAACATATTGCTTTTAAAAAGTTTTCTAAACATGAGTATTCGGATTCTTGGAATGAATGGAAACATAGTCTTTTAAAAGAATTTTGTGAAAAGTATCATGTTAAAAATACTTTCGTTTCCAAGTTCCTCAATATCCATTTTAAATTTAGGAGTTTTTAAATCATAGTTTGAAATCTTCTTAGTAAGTATCGTGATCATTTAACAAGTTTGACATAAAAGGGTATGCACTTCATTGTACCTAACTCATGACTTGTATCTCCTTCTATACTGAAATTCTTAAACTTCAAAAAAATAACTTCTCTTATCATAGCACATACTCTTCATTTGTGGTGACTCTAGCCTTTCCTATCTTATTTAGATGAAGACACATCCACATACCTTAACCCTTTTCATGACTGACTACATAAGTCTCCTTTCTTACTTAACATTTCGAGAACTTCTCGCTTGTCCCATAATGCTTCTAACGAAGGCTCTTACTATCACATTCCATGTTCCATGTTTATTGTTAGCAACTACACCAATTAACTTTCGTTACGCCACTCTGATTCCCACCAGTAGGCCTTAACCAATACTCTAATTCATTAAGACAACCGAACTTTACATATAAACATCGTCTTCTTGAAATCTTGTCAAGACCTTTCGTGTGGCATTCAATGCCATAAACTTGCATTTCACAATACCTTGCAAAATTGGATCTCACGGTGGACTTGTCGAATTACCATATTATTTTACTTGAGGATAGACCTTACTTTCTCACTGGTTGAGTTTACCTTATGACATATACTTATCGTACTTTAAACTTGTCTCCGAGCAATCTCGTATTCCCATAGTAGACTCATCATAAATTCATACATACTTTTCTTGATCATACTTCATTGCATCCTTGTATTCTTGCATACTATGTTTTGCGTAATCAACTGATGCTTGCTCGTTAATTTCTTTCTTTAAGAAAACATTATAATATAACACACGGGTCATTGGTGTTAACGATTTCTCCTTATATAAAAACGTAATAAGTTTGGCCCCAGTCGTTGCATCAAAAATCACGGAATAAGTTGACAGCACAATTGTGTCATCAAACCTTAGTTCCGGTGAGTTTAGCCCACTCTACGTGAGTCGTAACAACCGGTACCTGCAAAATTTCTTTTAAATCCAAGAACGCCATCTCCAATCATCCATATGCATGTATTCATTTTCAAAATTCTGACAAACTTTAGAATTCATCATCATAACGAGCCTTAACAAATCAATCAAGCAAAACATATATCTGGGGGGGGGGGGGGAATACTCATAACTTCATTGAATCTGAAAATCTTGTGACTTTGCATAATTCTTTACCACTTACCTTTCATCTCATGCATGCGCATTCACTTTATCCAGTCATATGCCAGAACTTTAAAACTTTCGACCCAAGCTCTTCGTCAGCTCTTGCTACGTTAACTTCTAATGTTACCTTGAACCGGATTGATTCCGTTAATAGTTGTCCATGCATTTTCTTCCTTAGAATTCATAGGGTGTAATATGCATTCGATACTTGATGTTATAGAGAGTTTTTGTTGCATAAAAGATTGTGAAAACAACCTCCAATAGCTACTACTAACCCTAGAGACAAAATGACAGTTTTCGGGAAAACCGAAACTTCGCTCCAGGTTCGCTATTAGCGAAATCCTCTGGAGTAATTTCGCTATTAGCGAAATTTTTGCTATTGGCGTGCTTTCTTTAACACAGTTTTCCAAAAATCATATTTTTCATAAAATCTTGTTTCCTCAAGTATCCCAATGCATATCATTCCTTTCGATCGTCTTAAAAACAATTCTATAACCTTTGCATGACAAGCATTAACATCAATCGATTCAATTCACGGCACATTAGAAACTGATATCTTGTCATCCTAGCACTTAACATAAACTTCCACATAAAACTTCAACTTCATTCACTACGAACGACTTAACTTATTTCTCAGCTAATTCATTCACTGTTAGAATCTTATTCCCGCTGAACATATAAATCTTTATCTTCCGTTCTCATATCTCAATCCTTGAGAGCTTACTAACTCCATCAACACATATCGACTTATCCTTAACTCATAGTCTTGTACTTACGTTCCAGAATATATATATTCCATTCTAGCAATGACTCCTACTGAAACTTTTGGTCATGCTTAGACATATATGTATATCCAACTTCTTCACTTACGGATACATGAAGTATCACTAACATCATACTCGAATTTGTCGGAACGTTCTTTCTTAACATGCCTTACATTCCCGGAGGATTCACACTTGTGCTTGATTAGTTCACCGGCCACCTTTTGGCACGATCAAACTCTTACTAATACTTATCTGAGTTCTTACTTATGAGTTCACACCTTCCAGTGCATCTCCATCACATACTTCGTTCCTCCTGGGTCCTATTCAGCTCTCAGGCATCCATTCCAATCGTCGAATGCTAAATTGAGTTGATCAGGCTCAACTAACAACAACAATTAGAACTTTTACCCGGAACCCAATGGTCCCACTACCTTAGTTGTAATTTAATGACCCAAGGCACGATCTGAATCGACCTGCTCTGATACCAATTGTAACACCCATACCAGACGTATCTAGAAAATCTGGCACGTGCGTTAATATTAGTACTGGATACATTAAAATATACAACATAAAACATTTACGAATGAATAATATTTACATCAAGTCACGTTCGTATAAATCATAATACAATACAACTCATCCATACATAAAAATACATTCTTGATGTCCATATCGTCCTGCAGCTTTACGAACGAACCCTTGAAGTAATATCCATCCGGCTCCGAACATGCATAAACATCCTGCTTATCTGAAACAAATAAGGATTGGGATGAGACATAATGTCTCAGTGAGTTCCCCTAAACCCTAGGCTATAGGCAACCTCTAGGGGAAACCTACGGTCACCACGTGTCTACATTACAACCTGACGGTTGATTATACGTGTGTGGGGACTTGCATACTTAGACGGTAGTGCATACTAGAGCCGTCATAATCATATCTTACTTGTTATAGGCTTCACTTCCTATACGTGTCATGGCGGTCGAGGGGAACCTAGAACCGCGGTGCCAAGAATACACTCTATGTATCGAGGCCTAAACATAACATAATCATGACACGACTCTAAACCGGACGATTAGGGGAAACCTAAGATCGTCATCGGTATCATGTTCTTTACTTGCTCTAATCCATGCCTTGTACTTATCATGTAGCATCTAATGCTCTTATTCTTAAACATAAACTTGCATGGATTCACTCTTGCATAATCTTGAACATAACATAATAATAATCATACATAAACGTAACTAAGTTCATTCATTATGTTAGCGTTGAACAAACAGTTATCTTGGTTCATTTTACGGAGAGCCCCGGGTGGAGTAACCCCGAGATCAATCCCATACATGACCGATGTACGTACATTGGACTCCCTCGGTGTCGTGCGGGTCCCTTGCGACTTGAACCGTTCCCCTTAGGTCGAGAACCTCCCGTATCCCCCCGATGTGGATAACAAGAGACACGAGCACCGCCATGCGGTTATAATCTTAGTCTTGCGTTTTCGGTGACATGCGGGTCCCTTACGGCTTGAATCATTCTCAAAATGAGAACCCCTTGTATCCCCCTAATGTGGATAACAAGAGACATGCCACCTACTTATACTTATCATGTTCTTGTCATAAATTTAGGATAAACCTAATCATGCATACATGTTTACCTCGGAACCTTGATCGATCCGATAAATGGTAGTCTTACTTGTTCATGCTTGTACATACTTAATCATGGTGGAGAGATTTAACTAATCAAACCACAACTTATCATGCTTGCTAAACACTCTTAAACATATGCGAAGAGTTTATACTTCGCATCTTAGCATTCTAGGAATCTTGCTAACTTGCTAGTTCTCGACAACTATGTCGAGACTCTAGTTTTTCCCTTACTTATGGATAACTTGTTACCTGTTTCATGACATGATTTCTCTCGTATGCCATGCCTTACTAACATGCTTAATACTTGCTTCACATCATAAGAATCATGCTTTCTTTGATCATCATTTAGGACCTTGGTTTGAGGGGTTTACATTTATAAAAGACTGCACAAAAGATCCGGAAAGGAAATCACCGAATCTGCCTGAAACGAGCAAGCAGCACCAGATGGCACTACTTACTCGCCTAGGCGAGTGAACTTACTGGGGAGGCGAGCTACTGCTCGCCATGGCGAGTAGGAGGCGAGCAGAACCCCCTGTTCGACCTTCTAGCTCGCCTAGCGAGCTATTTACTCGCCGTGGCGAGTTAGGACAGTCCAGCACCCCTAAAAATGGCATTTTTGACCCAAAAACCTCAAACCAAGTGTCCCTAAACATATTGGTACATATTTGATCATAAGAAACTTGTAAAACATTCATGTGGCAAGTATTAACACACTTAGTAAGCATGGCATGAAAAGGGGCAACTAAACTAATACATAAACCCTAGAATTTCATATTATTCATAATATACATACATGGCATAATCATAATCCCAAAGGGTGGGAATTCTATGTATGGAACTCACCTAATCATAATCTTGAAGCAACTCCAAGCTCCAAGCTCAAACATGCCCAAAACATTAGTTTTGTCTACGGTCTTCTTTGACTCAAACCATACCATCTTGTTACCTTTTCTTGCAATTCAAGCATCATGAATCTTTGCTAGCTCATCTCTAATCCATTCCAAATCTTCTTTCACCAAAACCCTAATTTCATGGTTTTTCCCCTTGTGAAGATAAAGTTGAAAAACAAGCTCAAATAGAGCTTCTACTTGTTCCTTGCTCTTGAGAGTACCATGCTATAAGCCCAACCTTCTTGCTCAATCAAAACCCTAGCTTTGAAGGACTTCTAGAGAAGAAGAAGAGTTGAAATCAAGCCTCAATCTAAGCTACCAATCTCATAAAGGGTGATGGAGGAACCTATTCTTGATCTTGAATGTTTAAGGAAGAAGATTTGATGAATTAAAGAAGTAGGGAGAGAAGAGAGAAGGCCGATGGAGAGGAAAGAAGGGAGAGGAAATATTTGCTCCAACCTAGAGAGAGAAAAGGATAAGGGAAATGAGATATTTTCCCATCCAAAATATATAAATATTCCTTTTTGTGAAATTACAAAAATGCCCTTGCCACAGGTGTATTAAATACGACCTTGATACTTTATCCGTAATAAGCTGACATCTCATAAAATATTTCCATTAACTTACTTTCCATGATTTTAATTCCTCTGACCCGATCGACTGGTAATATCTCTATACTGACAGGCGAGATATTACAAATCCTCTATGTAATGAGCCATGATTCATTTTGATTTGTTAGCAAAAAAACAAATGATTCATGCTTCCCTCACGATACCAGATTCTTCCTCAACTTTTCCAAAATACTCTTTCAATTTGCCCTCACTGGTAGTCCCGAGTACTTAAAAGGTAAATCGCGTTCACAACAATTCATAAAATTACATGCCATACTTATGAACTCTCTTGATACATTAACCCCAATCAAACAACTTTTGAAAAAATTGACCTTCAAACCAGATGCAATTTCAAACCTTCTTAATAATACATTTACAAAGAGAGTTATCCACTTTGCTTCACTTATACAAAGAGTATCACTTGCATATTGAAGATGGGATATCTCCATCCCTTTCGATCTAAACTTAAACCCCTTGAACATATTTAGATTCACCACATTTATCATCAACCCACTATATCCCTCCGCCACAAGAAGAAAAAACAAAGGAGAGGATCTCCTTACATTAATTCTCTTTAAAAGAAGCTTATAGAAGCTCCGTAGCAAAGAATTGGACGAAAGTCCATCAATTACAAAAGAGAGACGAACTTTTTGCCCGTTCAATGCATAGTTATATACTAAACAAAATCAAGAAAAAAAATGTCCAATTTTTATGAATTGTAAAACTTATGAAGATTGTAACCACTTTAAGATGGAAGCTGGTAAACTTGAATAAAGTTGTGTCACGTCAAAACATTTATGTTTTTTTTTTATTTTCAGTTTTGTTTTTTTATTATGTTGTGCTTTAATTATACCCCTAAACAAATTTGTCTATAGTAATTCTATTTGTTGGTGTGATTAAAAGTTATAAGAATTTAAAAAAAAATCTATAATAATGCTATATTATTGGTGTCATTAAAAAAAAATTAAAAATTGATATTAAATTTTTAATATTGTTGGGTAATTGAAAAGATAAACATAGTTCATTAAAATAAAACAATGTTCATAATTTACATGCATTATCGCAATAAGAAAAAGGTGTGGGCACAAATTGCTTGTCTGAACACTAGTAAAACATAGTGCTCATAAGAATATTTTTTTCTTACTAAATTCTAAGAAATTTTGTTGTCAAAAAAAAAATTGTAAGAAATTTTGTTAATCATAATGTTTTCAAAAAATGAATGAAAATAATTAAAGCATGTACATTTAGCATGTGGCCCGTATAGGGTCATATAGTTTCTCTTAAGTCCATATTTAAATAGAGCTTTTTAGCCCAGCCCGATAAAGTCCAATGTATGTTTGGGCCGGCCCTAAATAGGTCAGGTAGGGTAACCCGTCTTTACACCTATATATATTATAGACTGATATTATAGGTTTTGAAAACCTTTTTGCTAGCAGCAGCCGCAGCTACCCACAAACACATTGTTCCCCTCCTTCCACCAGCAACATCTAATCACTTTCTCATGATGGAACTTAGAAGCTTACGAGAAGAAAGAAGATTACTTGTTACATTCACTATAATCTCAAATCAAACGAACCAAACACTTCAATGTGTGAGCCTGGAGTTTAACTACATAAAGGTATGCAGTATTTTGATTTCTTCATTAGATCTGATTTCCCT
Source organism: Medicago sativa (assembly GCF_051527215.1). Lineage (NCBI taxonomy): Eukaryota > Viridiplantae > Streptophyta > Magnoliopsida > Fabales > Fabaceae > Medicago > Medicago sativa. Next base: position 25,316,476 of record NC_140756.1, on the reverse strand, counting down.
TTCCTCTTCTCACTAGTTCTAATTTCTACTAAATTGTAATTTCCTTGTTGCAGCTTCATTGGAGAGATCTGATGCTTTTCCTTCATCATGATGATTTTATTTTCTTGTCATCATCTACAATCTCCTTTCTTTGGAGGATTATTGGTGACTACATCGTTCTAATTTTCTATTTCCACTTCAACTCGAGTGTGATTTCTTTGATTAAAGAAGTGAGAAAGTCTGACAGAATGGGCTGTTCAAAAGGACGGATCCGTAAAAATGGTACTCCAAAATCAACTTTAGATTTTCTTTTCATGTTTAGGGTTAAATTATCAAATTCTACATTGAAGATTTTCATATTTATTGATGTTGATCATGTGTGTAGACATTCAAAGTATCTGCTGTATAAGAAAATGCCTAGATACACATCGGGTTCAAGCCTAATCAATTCAAGCAGGCGAATCAGGTACACAATCTTAGTACAATTTAATTTTGTTTTCCTATGAGATGATTCAATATATCGTAACATAAACGGCTTGATTTATTCTATAGATATTGCAATCTCTTTCTTTGTGTTAGATGGTCGTTTAAATCTTGTCTAATAAAAAAATCATTTACAAATCTGAAAATCATATAAACAAGAGAAACAAATTTGAAACAAGAGAAACAAATTTGAGAATTATAAATATGTTTCATGGAAGTATTAAATTGTTTTGTTGAATGCTTTATAAGTTTCTTGCATTCAGGATGTGTAATATTTTAAATATATTTCATGGAAGTATCAAATGATTTTGTTGAATGCTTCCCGAAAATTAAATGTGGTTATTTTTTTTTTTTTTTTGTTCAGCTGAACTTTATTCAAAACACAGCCCTATCAAGATGAGCAGGAATGAGTCACAGAAATACAAAGCGCTGCCAAAAGGACATTCTCGCCTTTGTGTGTTATCTGGGCAAATAGAAACTGATGAGAATGTTGTTGAGGACTTTTGTAACGAACTATAAGAGGTTTAGTACAAAGTTCACTCATAAGCAAAGGAATTTGCTATGAAATTAGGTTGGAAGATTACAAATAAGGATGAGAATGTAGTTGAACAATTTTGTAACGAGATATAAAAGGTTTAGTACTAAGTTCACCCATGAGCAAAGGAAGAAGATGTTGAATTTTGCTATGATATTAGATTGGAAGATTTAAAATAATGATCAGAATGTTGTTGAGGAGTTTTGTAACGATATAGCAGTGAAGCGTTAAGGATTGGATGTATAAAAATAAGCATACACACATGGAAAAAATTAGATAATTACGATTTCTTGTAACAATTTGTAATCCAACAATATTTTCTAATGATGAATATTCTGGTTGATCTTGAGCCAGGAGGATTAATTGGTTTAGATATCTTAAGTGCATGATTTTTATTCTGTTTGTGAATAAGATGCATTTATATTTATGTTATCAAAAACAAGCATGCTTAATTCTAAAATGTTTGGTGGAAGAAAGATCGATAGTTTCTTCATAGCATCATTTTTTTTTTCTTGCTCTTGCATTTTCTGAATTTTAATGTCTTTGTATTATATGTCTATGTGTTTCTTTGGCTCTTTTATTTCTTGATAATAACTATAACGTGCAGATATTTTTAGCTTCTCCATCTGCCTGAAAGAAAGTCGGGGAATTTCGTGTTCTCTAATGGTTGATATGGTCATATGTTGCATGTATACTTTATCTTATGTTTGTTTTTTTTCTTAGAAGAGAAAACTCGATGCATTTTATTTAAAATAAGAATAGTGATACATGATATAGAACTCAAATGAAAATACGAAAACTAACATGACATTGAGCTAGATCATAAGAAATAAGGCGTCGACAATCATTAATAATTGACGTAAAATTTGAGAAACCAAGTGTACAACCATAGATACAGTCAACCACCACCTTTGAGTCCATCTCCGCAAAGTCACCCCAACAATTTGTTTTAGCGGGGCATCTAAATTTTCTATAGCAGCAAACACAACCAAAGAAAAACTGTCATTTTGATCAATAATAGAAACGAGGGAGGGCCCGATACCAGTATGTTACCAACAAGCAAAACTATAGTCGCACTCGAAGAAAAGATGGAAACTATCTTCGTTGTAGACTGTACATACCGCACAAGAGCCTTGACATGGAACAGCCCGGCTTTGCAAACGTAGCCTTATAGGGAGACAATTGCGAAAGGCTCGCCATACAAAATTCCTAACCTTAAGGTTCTAGATGAGATTCCAATGTCCTGCTCATCTTAGCCCAAAGGAAGCAAAAACATGAAACACCTAAACTGCTGGAAACATTAAGAAAAACACAACATGCCTGACCTGCTAAAACTACATTCTCACACCAGGTTCCAGCAAAGCGATAAAAAACTCCAACCTCTAAAACAGAACAGCAGAGCCGATCACAAATAAAACACCAAAAGCACCACCCAGCTTACCTAGACAAACAATCTCTAGGATTCCAACACCACTCATAATGCATAAAACTTAGAATACCAAGATAAAACCTTAATAGAATAAAAAAAATCATGCGCATCCTTAACACAATCATTAAAAATCCTATCATTCCTCTCCTTCCAAATCGTCCAAATTGCGGCATGCCAAATCAACCAAAAACCTTTTCTATTGTATTTCTAGAGTCAAGAATGTGTCAAAATCTTGGGACTTTGCATCTCCTCCACTCACGATTTAGTAATGTTAATCCTCTTTTTTGTCTCTCTCACTAATGGCTAATGTGTTGTATATGACAATTATGCTTTTTTACTGAGTTTAATCTTTGCAGTTGGAGTCTGCAATAACCTGCTTTATATCAGTCCATTAGATATTGATTTATTGTTTTTCAACTTTTGGGTTAATTTCCATATAGGTTTCTAAAAGCTTATACTGTTTATATATGATTTTGAGCTAAGCTATCAATGTCAACATTAAATTATATGACAAATGGTGAAGTATGTTGGTGCCTTACATTCAAGGAAGCTAATTAAGTGGTGGAAGCTCTAGCCAAGTATGGATTTGATGTAATTCCTACTTTTTGTTTCTCCCTCTAATGGTTTTGGGGTTGTGATTTGTTTCCCAATAGGTTTTCAGTTTGTTTTCTCTCCGACATATTTCCCCTTTTATTCATAAAGAAAAGAAAAAGCTATGATGTATCAACAAGCGGAGTGAAGTAGTATATTTGCCATACCAAACATAGCATTTGAAGCTTGTGACATATTACAAACCCTGAGAAAGAGATTGAACTATTTTGTTAATTTATCATAAAACTAGAAGAGTAATAGTAGATTATTGGTGCAATTTACCAAACATGGACAAGTGATTCGAAACACTAGATCATTTTTCTTAAAATTCTTTACCAATTTATCAATATTTTTCTATTAGTTTTTTATTTTGACCCAAACCAAATGCCATGTGCAACCCTCCCCAAAGTATAGCTGCAATTTACCAAACAGCGATAAACAAGTGATTCGAAAGACCTAATCATTTTTCTTATAATTCCCCCATCCGAGTAGAAAAAATAAAAAGTCTATGTGGATAACAAAATATTACTTTGATACATTTTTAGTGCACATGCTAAGAATCAATTGATGGACAATTAGGCAAATGTACGAAATTGTTACCAAGTAATACATTGATGGATAGAGTATCTTACACATGGATTGTCGTTTCAACCAGAAAATAAAATAAATAAAACAATAAAATAAAGTAAATAAGGGGTGTTTGTGCAATTTAATCTGTTTGCTTAGAGCGAGCATTTAGAAGTAACCTGTTTTTGTCTACAGAATGTTAACGGTGGTTAGAATTCTTTGAATCCCCTCTATTTATTTGTTGGAATTAAATAACAGTCAGTATATTCATTGATTGGTTAAATGGTACCAATTTAAGTGATGAGTTTGTGGGGTTTTATCCCCTCAAACCGTTGAGCTGCACCGAATTCACACCTGGGTTAAAACGCTATATGGTTATAAGGTCGACAATCCTAGACTGGTTATGTACTCATTCATAACTTGTAGTGTGAGGTCTTACTCTCTCGGAGCTAATTGAAGCATAGATTAAATTAGAGTTCTTAAATTTATCCAAAATGTTCCCTCGTCTATGAATCTTAGAAGTACATCAACATACTCTTTTCTCTTGGTAATTCTATATACATGAAACTATATCTTGTCTACCTTACCAAGGACAAAGGAGTAAAATTACCATGCAACGTTCGGGTTAGCATTTCGGCCTAATTCTTTGTCAATTCATTGTTTTCTTAGATATAACAGTTACCCTAATTCGGGTGGGTTATCCACTGTTCTATTAGATACTTAGTAATTTGAGTAACTATTTACCGTTATCTTAGGTATGTCACCTCCCTAATTTGAGTGAATATTTACCGTTATCTTAGGTATGTCCTAATTCGTGTGAATAAATTTAGACCTTTGCATAATAAAATTAAAAATGCCACATAACAAAACTGAATAAAAAGACTTAAATTAAATAAATCCAAGAAAGAAAGTAGAGGTTAATCTTAAAACCCTACTCAATAGGGTTTAGTTACCCATGGTATCTAAAGACAAATTACAAAAGAAATAACACATATCCTAGAGACTAGAGTGAAACACCTCCCTTGAAGCTCCTGGTGTTTGCCTTCCTTTTGAATATGAGAAATGATATTTTGACAACCACTTTTTGACAACTTTTGGACAACTTTCTCTCTCATACTCACATGATGTTGTTATCCTCTCTCTTCCTTTTTCTCTCTCCATTGTTTTTAACCAATAAGAAGTGAAAAAAAAACAAGGTTGTCAACAAATGGATGTCAAAATATCATTACTCTTTGAATATCTTTGTTTTGAATAAATAATTGTGAATGGAAGGAGTTGTATTTACAGGAATGTTTTCAACTGTGTTTGGGCTGGAAAAACTAGATTTTTTTCCCACCAAAAAGTGGTAAAAAAAAAACATTTATTTCCCCAAATAAAACACTCCGGGGCTCACAGACCACACTTTGGAGCGCATAGGTGTATTTTTCTGCATTTGACGGTACAAAACAACTTTATACACACAACCAATCAAAACATTCTGAATCGCTACACCAAATATACAAAATTGAGTATGTATTATAAAAACCATACATGAGATATTTAATACCCAAATGACATGTGTCAGTTAGTTACTAATGCCAACTTAAAAAAACTTGCTGATGCAGAATATTTTATACCCAAATTAGCTACTCCCATGTTTTTTTTCATCTAAACTTCAAGATAAACTAGTAAAATAACCAAAAATAGTGTCATTAATTTGTGGCAAATAATCCCAAGTCAACCATGAAAACAAAGTATAGTCACCGCTAAAATCAACAATTACCGCTTGAAAATTCTATACAGTTCCCTCTAGAAAACGACACTGCATTTAGCAATATCATAGTAGATTAGTAGTAGCCACTAGCCACACACACTTTTGTCAATTTTCTCAGCACAATAAATAATTAAGCTGCTTAATTAACTTCGATTAATAATTAAGCTGTTTAGTTAATTGTATCTGAGTTAGCGTTGAGTTCAATTTGAAGTTTCGTTGAAGGGAAAGTGAAAGTGAGGAGAATGTGGAAATTCGCGCGATTCGTATCAGCTTCCAAACTCGTCCGATCGCGGCGTTTCTCCACCGCGATTCCCGGTCCTTGCATTGTTCACAAACGTGGTGCTGACATCCTCCACGATCCTTGGTTCAACAAGGTATGATTGAGTGACAGTGTAAAGATTTTTTACACTGACGGTTTCTTCAAAACAATATTTACAGTAATCTTTGCTCATCTATGTGGAATTTTGAGTTCAGTTTGATTTTGCAGAAATGAAGTGGATTTTGTTTAGTTTCTGTAATTCCTTTATTTGTGATTGATTTGGTTTAATTTGATGAGTGAGAATAATATAAGCGACCGTTGAATCAGTTTAATTATGGTGTAAATTATTGACCAAACTGTTTATTTGACCAAAGATTACTGTGAATTTTTCACTGCGATCGAAACATTTTTATTCTTGTTAATTGATGTGCCTATGCTGATGTTTATTGGAGTTAATTTAATTTGTATGCTTTTTTTTTTACACTTGCGTCCAATCAAATCATGTTATGTAGATGTTTATGGAGATATTTTAGGAACCGACCAATAAAAGTGGTATTCTGGTGTAATTTGATTGGATCCACGTGTACAATAGTTGTTTTACACCGTCGGTGCATAGAATTTAATCTCATATTTATTTATATTTATATTGATTTATATGAAAGCTACTTATTTTTGTTTAGTCTTTATGAGTGAGTAATAGGGAAGGATTTGATTCATATACACCGTCAGTGTAAAAAAAACTGTCACTCAATCATAACTGTTAAGATTATTAGAAACATTTGATTTTACCATAACCACTTCTAAAGTCGCACGCATGATGGGTTAAGATGTGTTAACAATGTAGATTTTTTTACCCCGACCATGATTGAACTTAGAGGAAATAGGGATTTTTTTTTTAATAAGTTAAATTAGCTCACCCAACTTGGTACCGGGAGAATCGAACCACCTGAGAGGCTGAGACCTTGAGGAGAGCATACTCCAAGGTCCCAAGCCAACACCACCAGGCCAACCCAAATAGGGAATTATTTGATGTTGTTTACTTTTTTTTTTTTTTTTTTGTGTTATTGATGTTTTCTATGGCATGTGTTTAGAGTTTGGTTGAGTGTTGCCGAGTATGTGTATGTAACTTGAGTGATGCTTCTCATGGCTGTTTTTTTACATAATCTTGTGGATGATGTCAATTGGTAATGAAAACTTTCTTATAAGGTTGCTCTTCAATGATTTTTGGTTTTTAAATTCTTGGAATGCAGGATACTGGGTTTCCTTTGACTGAAAGAGACAGATTGGGGCTTCGAGGGCTTCTTCCTCCCCGTGTTATATCATTTGAGCAGCAATATGATCGCTTTAGTAAGTTTGTGGCCTATGCTTTTGATATTATAATGTGTTTGGTTTCATGCTTTTTATCCATTTTGTTTAGAATTCCACATTAGATAGTGCTATGGTTTTAATTGTGGCTATAAGTCGAGGGTAACCCTCACCCTAAGAGATAGCTTATTTTTAGTTGACATAGGTCAGACCAAAATTATTAGATGGTATTAGTCTATCTTAAATTTATTCGGCCATCCACATATGTCAAATCTTGCAAACTTCAAGCTCCATATGTCCACTTTGGGACACAAAAGGGGTGTGCTGAGAGTCCCACATAGACAATAAGATAACCTTAATAGTAGTTATGAGTGGATGCCTAATCTCATCTTAAGAGAGGTTTTTGGGGTTTTGTTAAATCAAACTCAATTTTAAGGCATTTGTAATTTTACTCTTTACTAATATTTGATAGCCATTTATTATTATTTTCAGTGGATTCATACCGATCTTTGGAGAAGAATACTCTGGGACAACCAGAAAAAGTTGTTTCCCTAGCAAAATGGAGAATCTTAAATAGACTGCATGACAGGAACGAAACTTTGTACTACAGAGTGAGTTTGATGACGGAGTTTGCTTCTTTTTAGGTTCTTTCAAACTCGATTTGATTGGTATTTTAAGAGTATAACCGATTTTTTGTGTCTGATTCTTATATTGATATATTTCATTTTTCTTCAGGTTCTTATTGATAATATTAAAGAGTTTGCTCCTATAATATATACTCCTACAGTTGGATTGGTGTGTCAAAATTATTCAGGGTTATTTAGACGGCCTCGTGGAATGTATTTTAGTGCCAAAGACAAAGGGGAGATGATGTCAATGATCTATAACTGGCCAGCTCCTGAGGTATTGCATTAGTTTCAGTAATGCATTATCATTTTCTTTTTAATTTCATTGTTGGAATTGGACATAACCCTTCACCTTTCATTCTTCCCATCCAATCCCTATAGCATACTGTTCAAGCTTATGAACAATTGAATCACTTATTTTCTATTCCTTGTGCTAAATATAGTAAATTTCAACTCCTTGGTTAATAAACAGAAATCCATTGACCTGGTTTTGCAATAGTATCTTATTAAGTAGTTTAATAAAAGAAGTCCTTTAGTGAACACTATGTCAAATATTTTAATCCTTTCAACAAACCATTTTAGTTGCAGAACACAATATGGTTTTCATTGATACCTCATATATGAACCCAGATAGATTTATCCAATATTTTTTTCGTAATTATTTATTTTGATTTTAATTTCTACGTCACAAATTTGTTAGAGTCCCACATTGGATAAGAGATGGCCTGACGTGGGGGCAATCCTCACCTCACAAGCCAGTTTTGTGGGGATGTATTAGGCCCAACCACAAATTCTACTCAATGAAGCTTGTATGTTTTTAAAGGAGGGAATTGTCAAAAATCATGAAAACTTAAGAGGAGAGTGAGGGGGCTTGGATTCTTTTACCATTTCTTTTGAAAAGGCAATTCTTTTATACTTTCAAAATATGCACGATGCATACAGTTGATACTCAGTTTTCAGTTTGTATAGATTTTTTTCGACAACTTAAATCTTGTATTCCAATTGTGGTTACCTTCCCATTACCTGGTTCATTAAGTGAAAACAGATTGTCTTACATTTACTCCTATATTTGGTTCCGTTTAAACATCTTCTTGGTCTTTTGTAGGTAGACATGATTGTCTTGACAGATGGAAGTCGAATTCTTGGATTAGGTGATCTTGGAGTTCAAGGAATTGGAATACCCATTGGAAAACTTGATGTGTATGTCGCCGCTGCTGGTATCAACCCACAAAGAGTATGCTTCTTTTTATGTCTGTTTCTGTTCTGCAATCTCAATCTATGTATGTTATTGTTTCTGTATTTTCTGGCATACATCTGATGAGCGTCAACCTAAGCATTTTTTGCCAGTGGCATTGACTTTGGGTAGAAGCATCAATAACATTTAAATAATCGATAGGATTAGTACCTGTGCTAGGATACTGGCTATATATCATTTCATTAATGCTTATAAGTTTTAATTTCGTCATGTGTAGTTATGTGTTTTTTATATATAAGTTGACAATGTTTTCATGACATTTTGTCTCAAGATAAGTCATGTGGAATAATATGTCAATTAGATTCATTTTGTTACTCGCACTTGCTAAAAGTAGAAAAAAGGCCTGTGAGCTCAGCCTATGTTGTATTTTAAAATATGGCAGATACTTCCAGTCATGCTAGATGTTGGCACCAACAATCAAAAGCTACTTGGAGACCGCCTTTGTGAGTATAACTATTACTTTAGATCTTTTGTTTGTTTATTTATAGCTGTTATACTTATATGTCTCACAGTTTAATTTATTGGGGTGCACAAATGAAACCAAACAATTCATGTTATCCCTTAACTCAAACCAGTTGTTTGCTTTTGACTACTATGACCATGATAATAAACTATTATTGTGGTTTGATTATATTTGACTACCTCACGAACAGTATTTTAGGAGTTCCAGACTGTGATTATTGACATTCTTGACCTTTTGAGTTATAATGAATCTTTATTTATACTTTTTTCTCATGCAAATAAAAGCAAACTTATTGGCAAAAACAAAAAATAACTTGAATGAATTCAAATAAAAGTATCACCGTATCTAGAATTCTGACATGCTTTAGATTTTAATTACTGTTGTATATTGTATCTTCTTGCTTGATTTTAGACACATTGTGACTAGTTTATCCTGAACATGTCATTGCTTTCTGAAAATGCAAAGACTACCATCAAATCTAGCACACTATCTTGATATCCTGAAAGGCATTGGATTTTCTGGTGTTGTTTTCATGTGATAGATTTAGGACTCCGACAACCAAGGTTGGAAGGTGAAGAGTATCTGTCAATTGTTGATGAATTCATGGAAGCAGTTCATGCTCGATGGCCCAAGGCTATTGTGCAGGTTTGTTTGTTGTTTGTTTTTTCTCTGGCGATTTGAAGGTTTGTATATATTTCATCAATTATTTAATTTTGTAGCTAAATTATTGTGCTAATTTTATCAGTTTGAAGATTTCCAAGCAAAGTGGGCTTTTGAAACCCTAGAACGATATAAGAAAAGGTTTTGCATGTTTAATGATGATATACAGGTGAGAAAGTGACATTGAATATTGTTGGTAAAGAATATCTTTAAGGTGTTTCTAATGCTGTGTTACTGAAGTTGCAACTGAAACATCAATATTAATGTGTCCTATAGGGCACTGCTGGTGTTGCACTTGCTGGATTGTTGGGAACTGTAAGATCTCAAGGTCGACCATTGTCCGATTTTGTGAACCAAAAGATAGTTATGGTTGGAGCTGGGAGGTACTTGAAAAGCTGATTATAATGGGCATAATATTTAGTACCCAGTTTCTTTTGTTTTATTGTTGTTTTTTCTCACACCTGCCTCATTATTGTTACTTTTTGCCTCAACTTTTTTCTTTTGGCCTGGATTCAGTGCAGGCCTTGGGGTTCTGAAAATGGCCATCCAGGCAGTTGCAAAAATATCGGGGTGTAGTGAATCAGCTGCCAAAAGTCAATTCTTTCTGATTGATAAAAATGTATGGTTTCAGTCTTTACTTTCAATCATAATTGTGTTGACTTTCATATACATTACAAAATGTCTAATTCGATTGTGATTGACTGAACTGAACTTTGTCTAATACAAACAGTTTTTTGAATTTTTTATCTTCATATTCTTTGTCTTGATTGATTTGTTTTTCATACCTGATGTTGTTTGCAATATAAGAAATAAATAACTGTGTTGTGTGCAATCAATTTTTGGATGCTGCAATTTCATGTTTGGCTGCAGTTGATTCAAGTCTGATTATAACACCATCTTCATATGCAGGGTCTAGTCACAACAGAAAGGAACAATCTAGATCCAGCTGCTGCCCCATTTGCTAAAAATCCAAGAGACATAGATGGGCTTACCGAGGGTGCTAGTATAATTGAAGTGGTTAGTGTTATAAGATTCATGAGAAAAACTACATTTTGGCCAAGACTCTACTCTTATGATATTGAAAAGAATCATTTTGATATAGAAGGACTAAGCTCCTTCTATTCGTGATGCTAGTTTTAAATACTAATGTTGATCCTTTACTTGTTGAACCTACCGATCTTTAGGTTAAGAAGGTTAAGCCACATGTGCTCCTAGGTTTGTCTGGTGTTGGTGGTATTTTCAACAAGGAGGTAATTACCTTATACACTTGCATTTCTATCTTGTCATATTGAAAATATATTAAATAATTAAATTTAATAAATGTACTTGCAAAAGTACAATAATCGTATTAAAGTTTGTATTGGTCATGCCTTGAGAAGGCTCTCAAGGGTTGTATTTATAACCCTCTATGGGCCTGATTTATGGTTACTTAGGCAATAAGTAACAAGGGTATTTAGGTATTTGGGCGCTTTCTAGAGGCTTCTAGAAGCAGATAGAAGCGGCGCCTTGGGCCTTAGGGCCCTTCTGGAGGACGCTGAGGCCTCTGGGAGGGTCTAAAAGCCCTTCTGGAGGTCTTTTAGGTCTTTAGGAATATATTGACGGTCCACAGCCCCCGAAGCACGAGTCTTGGGACAAGGTGAAGTGATTAATTATAACGTTGCTCTTTTGATATTGGAAGATGGGCGATATCTGCATTTGCATCCTCTTCGGCGAGTTCATGGGTGGTATGGGCAAGCCCTTTTTGACGATATAGTACTCTGTAACTTCATTGTTGATGTAATTTATCGGGGTGAGTTGTACATGGCGTCCTAAGTACTTTGATTTTTCATTTTGGATGTAACTTAAAGCGGGCGGGTCCTTCTTGGTATTTTGTATTTTAGTATTTCTTCGTCTCCTTTTCGTGCTGCAATTTTATTTTTGTTCCTTGTAGTGTTGCGCTCTATTTTGCTTCGATTTGTCGATTGTTTTTCAGTGGTATGTGATTTGTTTCCTTTGGGCGATCACAATGTTGTTTCTGGTTATTTATTGTTTCCTTCGAAGTCTGTTCTTTATTTAGCTTCGTGGTGCGTCTATTTAAGTGAAGCTTATCTTTGACAGCTTTGGTTACTGTATGAACTTTTTTTGAGTTGAGTTCTTAAAATTTACTAGTTGAGATTCAGTTCAGGTGCTTAAGGCAATGAGAGAATCCGTTTCAACAAAGCCTGCTATCTTTGCCATGTCTAATCCCACCTTGAATGGTTTGTTTGTACAAAACTTATTAAGCATTCACATTTCCATAGTAACGTTTACACTTTTTTTACTTTGACATTTTTGTTTGTCTATTACGGGGGACAGCCGAGTGCACTGCTATTGATGCTTTTAATCATGCTGGGGAACATATAGTGTTTGCAAGTGGAAGCCCTTTCGAAAATGTAGATTTTGGTAATTACCTCTTTCATTATTTTTTATTATATCTTGTACAGTTCACATTTTCAATAGCTAATTGTTTTTGTGCAATTAAAATTTTGCGTAGGTGATGGGAAAGTAGGCCATGTAAATCAAGCAAACAATATGTACCTTTTCCCAGGGTAGGGCTTGCTGTTTTGGATTTATATACTTACAGTTGAGTTATTGGTGTAACTTTTATTTTGAACTTTACATTTCAGAATTGGTTTGGGAACACTTCTGTCAGGTGCTCATCTTATTACAGATGGAATGTTGCAGGCAGCTGCTGAATGGTATGATGTTAATTTAGACAATTGTTTATTTTTATTATTAAAAGCTAATAGATCTTAGATTCATGGAGGTTTGTCAAAATATGTTTACATTTATCGAGACTTATCATAATAGAATTCAATAGGCTGTCATGACGTCTGACTGAGTAAATGAGTCATTGAGCAGTTTGTCCTTGTTTTATGTCTTGCCGAATGTTTTTACATTTTACCTGATCTCTATTTTTTTTTCAATCTGTTCTATGTGATCCATTGTATGGGTAGTTTATTTTCTTGCAAATAAGTACATGTGCACTATATTGTGAGAGTATTTTTTACTGCTAAAATTGTCAACATGATAACTCTATACACAACATGCACTCACCATAAATTTTACAGTGCTTCTTATCATTCAGTGCTTTTCTTAAGAAAGGCATATATGATCACAATTGTGTTAATAATTTCATTGGATTAAATTGCAAACACTACTTTATTTTATGTCATTTGTTGTATCTTGTCATATAAATTACTAACATTATGCATTTTCATTTTAACAGCCTTGCTTCATACATGGCTGAGGAAGATATCTTACAAGGAATTCTATATCCATCTGTGAATAGGTAGGTACTGTTCCCTTTTCCCTCTGATTTTTTTTTTTTTTTTTTTTGGTTCTGCTTTTCCAGTCTCTTTTATGACATGACCAGAACAAATGAAGTTGAAATTGTTTAATGAAATTAATGTGGTTTTCTGAAGTTATCTAGGATTTATAAACCAAGTACGATACCATACATCTAACAAAATATGTGTTCACCCACTATCTCTTGTATAGTCGTTTACCAAATGTAAGTGCTTCTGATATGGTTAAAAAAACATGTTCTCAACAACATTCTTATTAGAATAGAAAGTCTTGTTGATTTGGGTGTTTGTTGAGAAGCTAAAAAGTTCTCAATAGTTGAAATTATGGCCTGTTCTCAGTAGTTGAAATCTTGGTCTTTTCTTATTAACCCTACTTTGCGTACTGCAGCATACGAGATGTTACCGCAGAGGTTGGAGCTGCTGTGCTTCGAGCAGCAGTTGAAGAAGGTCTGGCAGAGGGACGTGGTGATGTAGGGCCTAGAGAACTTGCAAACATGTCAAAAGTACGCAACTTTTCCCAATTTATCAAGATTTTGATATATTAGAAATTCTGGCAGAATGGATGTTATAAGTTTTCATGCTATTGGTCTCGAATGTGTTATATGAGAACGTTGCAACAGGATAGAGCCACATCCTTCACATGATAATAATTTGCCACTGTTTATTGTTACAGGAGGAGACTGTGGAGTATGTCCGACACAATATGTGGTTTCCTGTGTATTCTCCTCTTGTCCATGAAAAGTAATATCGAAGGTAAGGTACAACTCAATACCTGGTGCAATCCACATTTAGAAATGCAGCGGCCAAGCATTTTATATAATATGGTTTCTAATCTAATGTTCCTAATTCATAACTTGCAAAGTTGAGTGTTGAAGGGCACTTAGCAAAAAGAGAAACAATATATCTCCATTTGGTTCCGGGGATGAGTTATGTGTCTTATCGTTTGAATATGACTTATTTAAGTTCCATGTATATGATAGCGTCTATGATGGACATTCGATAATGGTTCTATGTAATGTTGATGATCGCTACTGTGGATAGTTTTGCTGTTAACATTATTAATATGTACACTGTCGGCAATTTTTATATAATGGTGGCAAGGCAAGGCTATGGTCATGTCTCCCACCTTGAGTGATACATAGCCCATGTCTGTAATTTTATTATTGTTTGTCTTTTAGTTTTGTTAAAACAACAAAATATTCCCTCTCTATCTTTCTCTCAAGAGCTGGCAAAGCGACCCATCCATCCCTCTAAAACCTTATCTGGTCGCCAACACTTGCGACAAAGGTTGTGTGCACTGTTGTGGTGGTCGATTCTCGACTTTGTATGGCCATGCTAAAGGTGAAGTAGTGTATGGAGAGCCACAATTGGGTAGTTTGAAGGCTGTGAGTGTGGCTGGTTGATGAGGGGAAGGTACAAACTGTGTTGTTGCCAGCTTTGTTGTTGGGGGGCATCGTTTCAAATAGAGAATTCTGAGGCAAGGCATGAAATGGAAGAGATGCAGGTCGAGCAAAGGCAATAGTAACTGGAATGCATGACGAAGCCTGAGACAAATAGGACAACAAATAGGACAAATGACACAATATTTGACATATTAAGTAAATTTTTAAATATTAAAGACACATAGTTGATGCTGCCCTAATCTTTGATAATTTGTTTGATGTAACAAATTTTTGAAAGTTCAACTTGATAGGTAAGAAGATAAAGTAAATTATTCTGTCAGCAAATTGTATAACACTTTTTTACTAAAATATAAAAACAATTAAACTACCACCTTCTGTTTTAATTATTATTAATAATGTATTTTAGAAAATATGGTATCCACCAAGAGTATTATATTGATGGTTGTAAAATATAAAGATAAAGATGAGGAAGTTGGCTACAAGTGATGACATCAAGACTATAACTTATAGGCATTCACAAATTAGTAACTAACTAACTGCTAATCAAACTTCTAATAATATTTAATAACTTTTTTTTTGGCCATGAGAAGAAAAATGACAAGAAACAAAAGGATGAAAAAGACAAATGAAACATTTAAATAAAAACAATAAATAATTCACACTAATGTTCATATTAATTTTCTAATATAAGGATATCTGCTTAAAGACATCATTGACTTTGTATCGAAAAAATTAAAAAGACATCATCGACCAGTCTATTTTTTTATTTTTTTTAAATATTGTTCTATAGTTTTTTAAAAGAAATCATAGGAAACAACACAAGAGATACATATGATATCATACATTAGTCGCAGAAGAATTTGCGTGTGGTAGAGTAATTCCTCCAAGAGAAGAAAATATCTCTCTTGCTAAGTTCCAACTAAAGATGGAAGAATATACAGAAAGGTATTAACAAACTTTCTTTCTTTCCACTTTGCTATGCAGTCTTAAACATATCCAACCATGTTTTTAAATCTTATAGATTTTACTAATCCTTGTGTCTCCCTTCCTCAGGTATGCAGTGGTGACTGGAGCAAACAAAGGAATTGGATTTGAGATAGTTAAGCAGTTAGCTTCAGCTGGAATCAAAGTGGTGCTTACTGCAAGAAATGAGAAAAGAGGTCTTCATGCTTTGGAAACACTCAAAACCTCTGGTTTATCTGATTTTGTTGTATTTCATCAGCTAGATGTTGTTGATGCTGCAAGTGTAGCTTCTCTGGCGGATTTTGTCAAATCTCAATTTGGCAAACTTGATATTCTGGTAACCTTGACATTTAATTCAGTGTTACATATCTGTTTAGTCTCTAATTTATTTTTATAATGTTTTTATTCATTTTTTGTATTCACATTTCACAAAACCTCATATTGCCACAGAGGAACGAAAAGTATCCTATTTTTACAACATCTGAGGATTAAAAATGGATTCAATATTTACTTGATATTGTGTTATAGCAACACTTGCAACAAATTTGCCATTTGCATGATTTAAAAATTGTTCTATAGTGTCTTTTTTCAATCTTCTTTAGGTTCCATTGCAAGTCAGGGAGTTCAATCTTCTCTAGTCCTCCCTCCTTTTTATGAGGTATTGTAGACGTAATTCACTTTGCGAAGTCATTACCTTAGCGTGGTAATGGGACCCACGGCTACCCTCCAGAACTCACCCTAACTTTGATGAAAAAAACCTACTTTCATCTGGTATGGGTCCAGGTTCGAGTTTTTCCTGATATTTAAAGCCGGGGGTGTTGGAGGCAGAGATGAGTATTATTTTTCCAAACCAATCGTGATCGGGAAGGTTTTCCGTGGGGAGGAAATTCTGCCTCTGCCCGCATGGAAAATGAAAACATGATAAAATGGGTTTGAGGATTGGGAATGGAGAATACTCATCGTCCCGACCCTCATTGTCATCCCTAGTCATATAAAATGCCATGTTGCATTTCGTAGATTTACTTTGTTTAGCATTATCAGTCCTAGTTGTCATTACAAGTTTCTTATTAGCGTTGATAAATGCTGTTTATTTGCATATATTTTTCATGAACAAAGATTGTATTGCATAGGTTAACAATGCTGGGATTGGTGGAATTGAAATCAACGACGGCGATTTATACACTAAACTAATCATGACAAAGGGGGTTAGTAACTGTTTCAACCCTTGTTATTTATCTCGTCCATTATCTTGATCATTTTGAACATCGATGATGCATGTACTGGGTCTTATATTAAGAATTTTTACCAATCAAAACACCAAATTTCAATATCCCACTAAACTTATCAAGATTTTTACTCCAAACCACATTTTTGTTAAGAATGTATCCTGAAATTTGAAACTAGTGGGAAATATCAACCAAACTACCTCACCACATAAAATTGTCATGATATATGTAAGTACTAGTATATAAGTTGTCTTGTGAAATTTGAAACTGTGGTGGAAGATTATCTATGTTAAGTATGTTAACTGTGTCAAAACTGGTTTGAAGAACTTCGATAATGGCTTTGCATATTGAGTTGTTCTTACTTTGCAGGCGGCACTATCTGATGAAGAATCGAGAAGGGTAATAACACAAACACTTGAGTCAGCTAAAGAATGCATTCAAATAAATTATTATGGGGCAAAAAGAACATTTGAATACCTTCTTCCCCTCCTTCAACTATCTGATTCACCAAGAGTAGTCAATGTATCATCGAGAGCAGGCACGATGGAGGTAAGCAAATATGCAGATCAATAAATTACTAAGAATTAATAAGCTTGTAATCATGTGATTAAGAACCATTACATTTTTTGACGAATATCAATAAAAGTTAAAGATGTAAAATGAAGTTTTGATCTCTAATTCTGTCATTATTAAATTTAGTGATAAAATTAGAGATAACTTTCATACCTATTTTTTATTTTCAGCACAAACTAAACTTTTTCTAGTAAAAGTTTATACTAGACTTGGCTTAGCACAAAATTACTCAAATATTGACCATATTTTCATTGATATACCAATAATTTAGTAAAATTAGAAATAGATTGTAAAGTTAATTTTTTTCAAGACTTGAATCTGATCTGTTTTTAGAAGTTTTGATATGGAGTCTAACTTTTATTTTTAAATTTTTATAGGTATATATATATTTTCTTATTTAGTTTATGTTTTTAGTTTTTACTCAATCTCCTTTAACTAAATTTGCATTAGCACTTCTATTGATTTGATTAATGTCAAATCAGTATGTATCAAGTGAATGGGCCAAAGGAGTCTTCAGTGATGTTGAAAACCTAACAGAAGAGAGAATAGATGAAGTAATAAAGGAGTTTATCAAAGATTTTGAAGAAGGGTCCTTAGAAAGGAAAGGTTGGCCTAGGTATTTAGCTGCCTATATTGTTGCTAAAGCTTCTATGAGTGCCTACACAAGAATTACTGCAAAGAAGTATCCTAACTTCTGCATCAATTGTGTGTGCCCTGGTTATGTCAAAACCGATATAACTGCTAATACAGGTATCTTCAAAGTTGAAGAAGGTGCTGCTCATCCTGTTAGGTTAGCACTACTTCCCAATGGTAGTCCATCTGGCCTCTTCTATAGCCAGAATAAAGTTATTTCATTTTGATTGCTACTATTATTATTGTAAAATAATTTACAATGTCATGTATATGAATTCATATAGACTTTTTACGCGGTCAATAAATCATGACTGTCAGTTATTAAAGGTATTTGGATTTAATCATAACTATCTCCTTAGTTGTCTTTCCTACATGCTAAATTTGATATATTCTAAGACTAGGAATTTAGGGAAGTAAAAAACTTGAGTCCTCCGTTAAATTTCTTATAACGTTTGAAACTAAGGTTATTTTCGTGAGCATATTTTGCTTAATTACTTATATAAACTAAACTAGATATAGACTTGTGGAATGTGTGGTTTGATGTGATATCTTTTTGTAGTGTTTTGAAAAATATATCAAATTTTCTAATTATAACGTTTCTATATAGCCAAACGCATATTTGATTTAAAAAATAAATAAAATGAGATGCTGATAATAATAATGACTATTACAAATATTACCAAATATACCGTATTAATTTCTGAAAATGTTGCATCAAAATATAATTTTTTGTTGTTATTTGTCACTTATTTTGTGAGGCCATGTGTCATACCATCGATTTTGTATGATCAAAGTTCATGAAGGTCCAAAACCAAGAGAACAATTTATACTAGTTTCTCTCACAAACCGAGAGTAGTCTATTCCCCTTGCACTTCTTAGGGATTTTTACTATAATCACTAAAATTACAATTGCCCAAACACATAAACAAAAGACTTTCAAGCTCAATCACACAAGAAAGACCCTTCCTCCACTCAATCATAACTAATCAAATAAAGTGACTTCTACAATCTAACTTAATCAAATAAATATTGTTTGGATTTTACACTTGATCTACAATCAGAGGTGTAATCAATACAATTTAGATTGAACTCTTAAAACTTAAGAATTTCTAAGATATAAAGTTTGTAAGAAATTATAAGTGTTTAGTGCGCTATAGATTTTGACAGAGTAAGGGCACTTTCAAAATATCCAGAATGTTATATATTTCTTCAAGTCTTCAACTCCTTGAATAGAGGGAAATTTGAGAGACTTGGAGAGGTTCCAAGACGTTGAAATGTTGTTTGATTTGGTTAATGTCGTTAAAAGGTCATTTGAAATTTCTTTGCTTCAATTGAAATTATCGGTTTCATTCCCTTAATCCTTGAATTTTTTGTTTGTTTCTACACGTGGTCAGATGAAGACAAATTGTACTATCAGATTCTGATAGCGACCTTCCTTTAGAAGATTACAAAATTAGTCATAGTCTTCTGATTCTAACGCGCCCTTCAGCGTGTGGATACCTTCAGAGTCTTCAATCTTCAGATGCTCCTGACCTTGAAAGTCTGACTTCTTCAGAGTCTGATCCAAAACTTCAACTTCTCACTTAATTCAGATGTTCTTGTATATGTTGAGAATCTTGATCTTTCATTACCAAAACTTATTTAATATTTTATATTTTAATCTATGGTTCTGCATACTTGAACATGCATTAACATAGCAATTATTCTTTTTATATTTTATTATCATCAAAACTTCATAGATATTATAAAAATAAATTTTGGTTCAACAAAATAAATGCCTCTATAAATCGTACTCCCTCCGTTTCAAAATGAGTGTCGTTTTAGGTGTTTACACACATATTAAGAAATGCAATGATTAAAAGAAAGAGAATGGTTATTTTACCAAATTATCCTTATTAACTATTGGTTAGTTTTGAAAGTAATACTTTGGAAATAGTGTGCAGAGTATTAATTGGAGGGTACAATTGAAAAGAAAAAGTTATTATTGCATTGGAAACTGAAAGTGACATTCATTTTGAAACAATTTTTTTTTGCTAAAGCGACACTCATTTTGAAACGGAGAGAGTATTTGAGTCTTAAGTTTTTTGTAAAAAAATAATATTTTTCTTTATATAATGATTTTGGGAAAATATCCATGGTTTGTTAAAAAAAATAAATGTGGAGGATAACCGAGGCTAAACTAGGACCTGTAGTTTTTTGAAGTCAACATCTTCATCTTCACCAAGCAACAGAAGAAACAAGACAATTTCACAAAGGCAACAACATTAGTCAAACAAAGAAGAGAAGTTGTTTGGAATTTTCCAAATTTAACTAAAGATGGAAGAAGAACATCCTGACAGGTAAGTACACAAACTTTCCTCTTTTGTATCCTACACACTCGTCTGTATTATCTCATCACTTCATTAACCCCACACACGGTCCCTAGATGGCTAGATCTGTTGCGGCAGTATACGACAACCAAATTTCTCGTTAGAAAATTCATAATCTAGATATCCATTTTTTGATGTGGATGCTCATTTATATAGTAGTTGTCCTATATAAAAATCTATTAATAACTATAATATATCGTTACATTTCAATATTTTAATATTAAATAAACAAATCCCACTTAAAATGGATGTCTTTGTGTAGACCTTGTGCTCATTAGGTATCTAATTTTTTTTTCTTTCACAATATAGATGCTTCGTAGATACCACATCTTAAAATAAGAGACCCCCCTTGGGGATTATAGGATTAGGTCATTGTCCATTGGTGTATTTCTACTATAGGATTAGGTCATTGTCAATTCGTGCAGTTCTACTCTAACGAGATTTTACTATTTTTTAATTAATAATTTAAATAATATTATAAAAAGAATAAAATTGTAAATAAAATAATTTAAATGAATGGTAAAAACAGAATAAAAACAATAATATACTTGACCCAAAAAAAAAAAACAAAAACAAAATAAAATATTTCGGTCAAAATAGATGTATTCCCTTTTATATTGTTATAGGAGGCAAATTCTTATTTACTACCCATCAAGAAGAGTTATCCATGTCGAAATTGTTAGCACTTGGAGGATTAGAACTTGAGACCTATCCATCTTTTTTTTTTTTTTTTAAATATCCTATTTCGATTGGCTTATTTGAGCTTATCTAACGACAAATTTTCACAAACTCTTTCGGTTTATAAGTTCTCCAATAGCTTATGAAAACAGCTTATAACATACACAAAAATTAACTTTGTTTTATCCTTTTATATAAAAATAGCTTATGTAAGCTTATGCATAAACGCTTATCATGATAAACCTTTGTGCTATAACCTACAAATAAGTTGTTTGCCTCTTTTTTTGAGCGAAAATAAGTTGGTTACATAGGCCCTAAAAGTTCCATGTTATCATCCCCTATTCTTCTATATCTAATGCTAACATTTGAATATACTATCAATTTGGAACCCTAAACCAATATTATCTTTCCAATTTAGTCCATAATGAAATCCGTCTATTTAGTCGTTGAAATATATGAAAATCTATCAATTTAGTCTTTAACATTCTAATAGTATGGACTACTCCGAGTTTTATATACTCTAGGACTACTCATATTTGTATGATTTAGCGACTAAATTGAAGAAAGAGCGATATAAGTTATAAGTTTGTCTTGGACCGTGTCATGCATATTGGCCTCACTAACGAATTTAGTGAGGGATTTAGTGACGACCGGTAATCCCTTAAGAATATTGGCCTTGCTAAATTTTTGTGAGGGATTTTGGTTTCCGTCCCTAATTGACACGGATAAAATCCCTCACTAATCATATAAATCCGTCACTATATATGCACCAGAAAACTTTGGCAAATCCGTCAGTAATCAGTGAGGGATTCTTGTTCCCTCTCTAATAGTGAGGGACTATTCCATAGTTGTTTACCAATATTTCCGTCTCTAATTAATGACGGATTGCTATTCCCTCTCAAATTGTGAAGGCATATTTCATCACTAATTGTGATGAAACTAAATTCCCTCACTAATTCAAACAGAAATTTAATGACAAATCTCAAACCAGATTTCATTAATTAATTATATTAGTATTGTAAATATATTTACTATATTAAACTTGTTGAAAATTATAAATATACAATAAAAAACAATTGATAAATTGTCTTCATACCCATCACCATAAAAGTCATGAGGAAACTTAATAAGTTTACAACCATTGTTCAACTCTCAAAATACATGAGTCATAAGGAAACTCTCAAAATAAGTTTCATAAGAAACGCATAAACATTTTTAATGGTACTAGAAGTAGCACATTAACTAAGTTTGCAACCAAGCTATCAAAATAACCATATGTTATACATACTATATATCTATATATCAAGTAGATGGAGGTAGAGGTGGGTGTAGATGACCTTGAGAAATCATTTCCATCAATTTAGTCATTTGCTCCCGCGATGCACGAATCAACTTCTCATGAGCCTTCAATTTCTCTTTAAGTGATGTGTTTTCAGCCCTCATTTGTTCAAATTCAGAATGTAAGATGCCATCAGATATGGAAGATCTAAATGGCTTATATTTCCCAGCTTCCGGGCCCAAACCATATATACGACCCTTCTTATTTACTCCAACAACATCTAAGAAGATAATGTTGTCACTTTCATGTCTAGAAACATCATCCCCTAGTGCCTCCTCATGTGAATCCCTCTCAATAATCCTTTTTTCAAACTCATCCTGCAAAATAATAATATTTTACTAACAAGTAATAATTTCATACTTCATTCAGTCAACAAAAACAAACTAACATTCTGATATATCTTCTTGTCAAGACAATTCATTATTTTTCCCACAAGCAACATTATTATACTGTGTTCACTGCTTGCCTATATTACAAAAACTGAAGCATCAAGTGGAGTTAGGATTGGTATGGAATAAAAAAAAAAAGAATTGAAATGTCAGTGCTCAGTCTAAGTCATAGGTACATTTATATTATTTCTTAATATCTTTTAAGCTAATTGATTAAACATACACTTGCAGACTGCTACATATGTGCTTAACATTTAGCATCAGTGTAGAACCTCCATAAAAATAACATCAGTGTATAACTAGTTCCCAACAACTAGCATAAATGAACAATTATTTCAGTGCAGATCTATTAAAACAATTAGAAATAGCATCAGTTCTTAACAATAGACTAAATACTAAATATTCATCAAGTTCAATAAGGTCATGAAGTATTAACTTACAGCAATATCCTTTGATTTTGAGGATATTTTATCTAGAGATAGTTTATCACACACAACTTCAAGATAAGAAAGAAAGTTATCTAGCTCCTGAAATTCAAGAACTGTGGTATAGTCCTATCGAAACAAGTAAAGAATGAATTTGGAATGGTACAATAAAGACAACAAAATAAGAGGATATTCGCATGTAATGAGGAAATTAAACAAAAACAGCAACATACCCATTTCTTCTTGAACATGCCAATCTTGAGACACTTTGATTTGGGAACGCCATCTACAACCTTGTAGCCATATACTTTGGGCATATTAGGAAGGTCATCAACAAACATCTTCAGCTTGGATGCATTTATATGTTTCACTGTAGCTGATGATGATGATGTTGATAAGGTAACAAAACATAGTAAATAAGCTAAAAGAGTGAGTAGCTTCAGGAGCAATGTTTTCTCCATCGCTACCTTGTTGGAAGGTGGATTTGAGATAGACTAATATAAAGAGAGGAAAAGGAGAATGTTGTAGTGAGAACTCTCCTTACAGCAACATCCTTTTATGTGTGTTTGTTGTTGTATGAGATGTGGAAGGATTTGTTGCTTGCCCAACAATAGAGTGTGATGGAGTAGTGGCAGCCATACCTCTCCCAGATGAGTGTGGTACCCCCAACTCTCCTACCTCTACTGATACCTATACCAGTACCTCTTCCTCCACCCGTCATAGTAACATTTCATGCCATCTATATATACATATAAAAAAACATATATTTGATTAACACATCAAAATCTGGACATATCTAAAACATATAACACAGATGTCAGAAGAAAGTTCAATGGTTATTTGTAAGAAAAGCTTCTTATCATGTCGGTATGAGTACTTCTTATCCTACCAAATGCAAAAACAGAAAACTACCAAGGGAACAAACATAAAAGGCTGGGACAGCAGGCCAAACTACAATTACAAAGCAGCTGCGCAGGTACCTCAGCACAGAAGAACAGCAGAAGGTGCTGTTAAGGTCAGATAGAATCCACCAAAAGCAACAGAACAGCCAAAAACCAGCAGCTTGTTTGCACCAAAAAAAACTCCCATGCCCCATCAAAAAGTGGGCATATATCAAAAGTTGCATACACAAAAAAAAAACAGATTAGTTCATTCTCTAAAAGAGCACAGTGACCTACTTAAAGTGGCTATATCAAAAGTTGTTGATTTTTTAGGGAAATAACAGGTGTACATACAAAACATAACTCATTTCATCAAGAGGTGGAAGTTGGAAAATGTACACTAATCAATACTGATGCTGCTCTCGATATTCTTCTTTGTCAAAATATATATTATTTGGTTTTTCACTTGTGTTTGTCTAAAAATGAATAGCAAGTAATCTTTGTCAATGATATTTACAAAGAAGTTACATGGAAGGGTTATAGAAAATTCAAAGGAAGTTTCTGACTCTGCAAAGCCAAAAAAAAGCAAGAGGGTCAGTGCTAATAATAACTAATCCATAAAGATTACTAGCTAATTAGTCAACACAATAGAAAACGAGTTGTGTTATTCAAATATACAAAAACTGAAGCAGTTTTCATACATAATGTACAATACATACATTTTTATGCGCTGTATGTTCTGTTTTGAGTGTAAATAAATTCAAATAAATATCAAAATGCTATCAAAGTTAAAGCAACAAGTCGTATCTTTATAACTAAGTTTAAAGTCATAAAAGCTTAACCAAGTACAAATTTGACGATTTCTTAAAATTAAATGACCTATATCAGGGACAGCACCCTGCTCTAAATTGTATCAACACCATATCACATATCAACAAAATTCGAACCCAAAATCCAAGTGTCACTTCAAGTAAGGCCATGATGAAAATCACAGTTAATATATATAAATTAAAACAACATCAGTATCACAAACATCAATTTCACTGAAGAAAAAAACTCTGAAAAAAATAAAAATAAAATAAAAATAAATAACAAATAAATTCTGAGATTGAGAGAGTGGTTACCGTGATTCTGAGATTCACTGAAGATTTGAGAAAGGATTTCGGGAGAAGGAAGAAGATTCACTTTTGGGAGTGAGATTCAGTGAAGATCTGTATTGTGAGAGCATGAGCACAGTGAGGAGAAATTCAACATCAAATTCAGAAGAATCTACAAATTAAACACATAAATTAGTAAAGATGAGAATGGGAAGAAATTTAAAATTGAAACCTTGACAAAAGAATCTGAAACTAACCGATTTTGGGACTGAGAAGAGCTTTTGCGATTTCGTGAAGATGAATGCGATTCCGTGAAGATGACAGCGATTCCGTGAAGGTGTGTGCGATTCTGAGAAGATGAGAGCTTGCGATTAGTTTTTGAGAAGAGCTTGCTGTTTGGGATCGATAGATTTGGTTCAGATTTGGAACTTTGGAGCGATTCATTTTTGGATTGAGAAGAGCTTTGGTTTAGATTTGACGTGAATTGGGAAATTTTTTTATCTGAAGAGTGGTTGAGTGTTTGGGAAATTTTTTTGGTTAATTTAGGGTTTGTGAATATTGAGTTCTTGGGTTTGAGTATGAAATTTTGTTGGATAATTATTTTAGGGTGTTTGTGAGCCAAAAAAAAAAAAAAGAGGGGGGATATTTTAGTAGAGAGGAGGGAAAAACCAAAACGTGAAAAGAATTGAGGGGGAAATAATTCAGTTTTGATAGTAGTGAGGGTTTTAGTGAGGGATGCCTTGGATAGAGTTATGTAAGTGATATTAGTGAGGGTTTTAGTGAGGGATCCATTAGAGAGGGATAAAGTCCATGCCAAATTCCGTCACAAACATACAGTTAAAGAATTTAGTGAGGGATTTAGTCACGGAATTTTTGTGACGGAATTTTTGTGACGGGTATTTAAACATTTCCGTTACTAATGCTTGGCAACTCATGTTTTGTGGAAAATACAAAAATCCGTCCCTAAATCCGTCCCTATTAGTGAGGGATTGTCTTCCCTCCCTAAAATCCGTCTCTAAATCGCGTTTTTCTAGTAGTATCATGCAGACCGCCTTTTTTTAACATATCTAAGGTGTGCAGGTATGCAGTGGTGACTGGATCAAACAAAGGAATTGGGTTAGAGATAGTTAAGCAATTAGCTTCAGCCGGAATCAAAGTGGTGCTTACATCAAGAGATGAGAAAAGAGGTCTTCATGCTTTGGAAACACTCAAAGCCTCTGGTCTTTCTGACTTTGTTGTCTTTCATCAACTAGATGTTGCTGATGCTTCAAGTGTAGCTACTCTTGCACATTTTGTCAAATCTCAATTTGGCAAACTTGATATTCTGGTAACATTGAAATCTAAATTAATACACCACATGCTCTATAATATGGGTTTGAGGAGCAGGACTGGGGAGTCCTCAGGGTGTCGACTCCTCATCGTCTTCCCTAGTCGTATAAAATGTCACGTTGCATTTGATAGATTTACTTATTTTAGTATAGTCTGGCCTATTTTCCATTTAACCAGCATGATAATTTTCTTTAAAATCATTAAAAATTCCTTATTGGAGTTGATACACTTAGTTTGTTTATATGTATTTCATGTACGAAGACTGTATTGTGTAGGTTAACAATGCTGGGATTAGCGGAGTTGAAGTTAACGACACTGATTTATTCTCTTCAGCAATCATAACGAACGGGGTTAGTATTGACCTATGTTTTGTATTAAGTGAATAACAGATCCTGAAAAAGTTTGAAGCTTGAATCAACGAGCACGATGCATATGTTCTGGAAATTGTATTAAATTAAGAATTTTTACCAACCAAAACACCTGATTTCAGTGTCAGTCAGTGAACATTTTTATTGATTCTGATCATATCTTTGTGAAGCATTATAGCATTCTGATAGACAATGTTCATTGTCAACCTAATTTTGAAGATCTATCTTAATTTCTTTCGTCTTGCAGCCATGGATGATATGTTTATTGGTAGAGTATGGATTAATTCTCTGTAGTGTCGGCCCCAATGCAATAATTGAAAACCGTTGGATTTAAGTATCCAATGGTTTTGTAGCCACCGTACAATCATTGTACAGGATGAATGCCATATTTTTTTTTTTTTAGATAAGAGAAGTAACAAACCAGTTTTGAAAAAATTTCACCGGAGTAGCCCACAAATCCGAAAGTAGAAGCATTGATTTTGTTCCTTCCCTACGAATAAACCATGTCACGGCATGAAAATGTCATGCTATATGAGAAATACTAGTCGTCTTGTGAAATTTTAAACTGTGTTGGAAGCTTTATGTTGAATAGTTGTGTTTAGTTTTTATGACATATATTTTTATTCGTCTTAAGAACATCTATGACGGTTTTGTTTTGAGTTTTGAATGGTTCTCACCTTGCAGCTAGCACTATCTGATGAAGAATTGAGAAGGGCAGTAACACAAAAATTTGAGCCAGCTAAAGAATGCATAGAAATAAATTATTATGGTGCTAAAAGAACGTTTGAATACCTTCTTCCCCTCCTACAATTATCTGATTCACCGAGAGTGGTCAATGTGTCGTCATTTTTGGGCAAGATAGAGGTAAGCTAATATGTACATTAATAAATTCTTAAAAATGAATAAGCTTGTAATTATAGTGTTTAAAAAACCATTACAAAATAAATTAACTTATAAATAAAAATTTAAGACCAGAAAATTGAAATTCTTCTATAATTCTGTAGTCATTAAATTTAGTGATACATTTCATGCATTTCAGATTTTAATTTTCACATCAAGCTCAACTTTTTCTAGTAAAAGTAGATAATGGACTTTGCTAACACCAAATTACTCAAATGTTCACCATATACTTTGTTATTTAGTTTACGTTTTTAACCAAATTCCTTTGACCAAATCTGCATTATCACTGATATTGATGTCAAATCAGTGTGTATCAAATGAGTGGGCAAAAGGAGTCTTCAGTGATGTTGAAAACCTTACAAAGGAAAGAATAGATGAAGTGTTAAAAGAGTTTATCAAAGATTTTGAAGAAGGGTCCTTAGAAAGAAATGGTTGGCCTAGGTTTGCAGCTGCCTATATTGTTTCTAAAGCTTCTATGAATGCCTATACAAGACTTATTGCAAAAAAGTATCCTAGTTTCTGCATCAATTGTGTTTGTCCTGGTTATGTCAAAACCGATATAACTGCTAATACAGGTATCTTCACAGCAGAAGAAGGTGCTGCTAATCCTGTTAGGTTAGCACTCCTTCCCAATGGTAGTGCATCTGGCCTTTTCTATGGCCAGAACGGAATCTCTTCATTTTGATTAATATTATTTGGAGAGTGTTAATAAGTGTTTGTAGGACATTGTTTAAGCAATTTAAAGATGAAACTTTTGTGTAGAAAATGTTGTATTACAAATGTTTGATTTGTATTTTGATGACACAATTTCCTTTTATGAATTTCTTAAGGCACACCCATGTTAGTCCTAGGATTCATCAACATCGGAATGCAGAAAGTGGAGGCAGGGCTGATTCAAGCTTAAGACAGTTCAAGTCTTTTATTTTAGGCCTCTAAGATTTTTTTTTTTTAAAAGGTGTTTGTTTAGTTTGTCTGGTGCATAGTCACATAATTCGCAATTCGCTCTGGTACGCAGTACGGGTACGGGTACGCGGTACGCTACATGAGAAGAATTCGATACGTATGAGAGTATAGAGCTTCGGTACGCTTCGGTACGTTCTAATATATTAACCGATACGTTATGAAAAATAATAATTAAATAAACAAAAATATGATTAAAAATATTGATATCATAAATAAAATTCAACTTTGACAAACATAATTTCATAACATAAACAAAAAATAACAATTAGTATTTTAAAATATAGATAAAATAAAAATGATTTATATTTTAAATTGTCAAAGAACTTTTTATTCCAACTTTAGCACCACCATTCACTAGAAACTACAATGCTGATTAAGTAAAAAATAGAGTCCCAATATTAATATAGTCCAACTTCATTAACCCAAGCAAAAGCCCAATATTAATATAGTCCTGCAAGCCAACCCAAGCCCAAAAACCCCTAACTTCATTTCAGCATCGTCTTCTTCCTTCCGCCTCATTTGGTCCAGTTTCATCTTCTTCTTCCTAAAAACCGTGAAACTGTGTCCGCCGCCTTCTACTTTCTTCACTCGACAAAAGTGCTCCACCTCACTCTTACGATGGTCGTTTTTGCAGGTTCTATGGGTTCGCTCATTTCCGCGAATTCCTTCACGAATCTGCGGGAACCAATACGCAAAAGAACCGTGAACCGGTTCGCGCGAACTAATTCACGGTTCGCCACTCAACCAGCGAATTATGCGACTATGGTCTGGTGCATATGGGGTCACAAGTTCAAATCTAATCGGAGACAATTAGAGCCTGGTTCATCATCGTGGGAAAGCGGGAGGGAGATCTCGGTATTGGATCGTTGTATCGAAAGTCTTCTTGATAGAGTAGTCAGGAGGCATGTTCTGTTCTTAATAATGGTGATGCAAGTCTATGACGTGGGAGACGAATACTTGAGGGGGATTGTTGAGTTCAATTGTGAGAAATTAGTCCCACACCAACTATGAATTGATAAAATATGGAATATATAAGAGAGGCGACCCTATACCTAATGCCTTCAATTTAGCGTATGAGATGTCGCACCTTCTCTTCTGCTTATGGAGCATTGACTTATTGTTGCTCCTGACAAATGAAGCTTGGATACGGGATACGCAAAATTTTTAAAATTTAGGATACGATATGGCTACGATACGTTAACAAATTTTTTATACTAAGACATATATATGTAAAAAATTCAAGAAAATAAGCATTGATTACTCTTTATTATTATACTATTATAAAAATAATATATGTGATCAAAATAAAAAATGTAAAGTTTTCTTATAAACCATATTATATTTTCATTCATATGTTGGGATATCAAGAGAAGCATCATTAAAAGAACTCTACACAAATTTTGTCTAATGTTCATTAGTTGAATCTTCTCTCCCGTTACCTTCATCCGCAAGAAGTATAATTTTAAGCGGTTCATCAAGAAACAATTCTACCGATGCATATCTAAAATTGAATCATATACATTTCCACTGAATTTTCACAACATTGTTTCACTTTTTTACCCTTAATTTTTTCTAGGATACGTATATGGGAAATATATTATAATAAGTACCCTTGTGTATCTGTGGAGTATCCGATATGTATTCGATAAAATATTTTTTTTAAAATTAAATTTTTTAATTTTGATACTTCGTGGGTACGTATCCAAGAGTATTCGTGAAGCGTCAGTATCCGATACGTATCCGATACGGGTACGTCTCCGTGTTGGAGTATTTGTGCTTCATAGCTCCTGAAGCTCCTTTGGTCTCCCCAACAAGTGGTGTTAAGGTGCGATTTGAATCGGTGGGAGAACGAGAGTAGATCCTGGCATTGGATAAAGTATAGGATGTGAGAAACTCACACTTAAGCATTATATTGTTTGGGTCAAGTGTAAGTGGTTAGTCTCACGTCGTCCGCGAATGAAGAAAATGTTGAATATATATGAAAGGTGACGCAAATACCTAATGCTTTAAGATTTTGATGGAGATGTGATCTCTCTCCATCTCTTAGTTTTGAAAATCCTTGCTCACATAGTGTCCTGTGATTGAATTTGAAAATAAATTGATTTTCCCATTCTCTTGCATAAGATCAACAATTTAAACTAAAAAAGCAAGTAAAAGATATGTTTCACTTTTTCATTGTAGTTTTCATTTTCATATTCATAGTTTTTTTTATCAGACAGTCTAGTGGCTAGAATTCACTTTTTTCAAGGTAAATTAGTTTATTCCAACTATACCCATGATATGAAATATTTTACACTCAGTGTGTGTTTGGTTCAGCTTTGAATATAATTGATTCTGACAGAATTGATTCTGATAGAATTGATTCTGACAGAATTGATTCTGAGAGAATTGATTTATGTTTGGATACAATTATGTAGAATTGATTAAACAAACTGATTTATGTTTGGATACAATTATGTAGAATTGCTTTTGAATGTATAATTACTAAAATAGACATAGCTAAAGGAGAATTGATAAAGAATGAGAATTGATAAAGGGCAATAAAGGAAAATAATAGGTTGTAATAATAAAATATAAAATTTACTGTTTATAATTGATTCTAGAAAAGCTAGAAGCTAGGATTTGTAGCTTCATGAAGAATTGCTTTTGGAGGATAAAAACAATTCTGAAAAGTCAAACCAAACATGTTGTTTTTGACTAGAATTGCTTTTAGCACTGTTTATAATTGCTTTTGGCAAGCCAAAAGCTGAACCAAACAGGCCCTCAGTAACCTTACCATTTGAATTTAACTCATAGAATATCTCATGACATCATCGTTTTCTTTATCCACGTGTGTGTTGTTGCTCTCAATTACCGACACATCTTCATCTTCATTAAGCTACCGCAAAGACAACATTATTAACAAAATAGAACAACAATTTTTTTTTTTTAGGGAAAATAGAACAACAAATATCTCTTCAATCAAATTTCCAAAGTACAACTAAAGATGGGAGAACATAGAGAAAGGTAAGTAGTACTATGTAGTATCTTTCTTTCCTCTTTTGTATCCGTTGACCCCACACCTTTCCTGATCAGGAAAATCTTCCTTGTTATTACTCAAAGTTGATATATATGTATTTATTTTTTTATGATTTTATTTACTCTGAATATTATATCTGATTTGTGTTGTTCATTGTTGGATTGACATATTTTCTGGAATAAGCCATCAATTTACTCTACTAAAGTATCACTTTCACTCCAATTTAGTTTCAAACTATATATATAATATAAATTTCATAAAGTATATAAAATCCATCAATTTTGTTCATGTTATTAAGATATTAGAGACTAAATAAACAGATTTTCATATACTTTAGGATTGAGTTGATGGAATTTCATATACCATAGACTAAATTGATGGTTTCTTGTATTTTGTGCAACTTCTTCAAACATATGTATATTCATGGTGTTGAGGTTGATGGAGATGGTGAGGCCAAAACCAAAGGACCATTATTAATAAGATTTGTTTTTTTTTAAAAACGACCAATATTAATAATTAGTTGTTAGATTTTATTATTTTTCTACTTCGCTCGAGTTTGAATCTAGGACCTCCAATTCCTATACCACTTATGTAACGCCCACTTTTTCATAATTAATATTTAAGCGATTTATGGCTTTTTTTTTATTAGAATATTATGTGAATTATTATATATATGTATATATATATATTGGTAGAAGATATGTTAATAATATAAGTATTTTCTTAAGTGGGGGAGAAATATTGTTATTAGTAGAAATAATTAAATTACTAGGGGAAAGAGTAAGTTGTGGTGAGAAGAGCAATTAGGGAAAGAATAAAAGTCTGTGATTGGGAGAGAAAATCAGAACGCGTACAACAGAGGAAAGAAGAGAGCAAGAAGAGAAAACCAGAGAGAACCCTAAAGAACGAAGAACGCGGCTGTTGGATTTCAGAATCATAATCTAAGGTAAGGGTGAGACTAACTCTCATTATTAACAAGTTTTAATTCATAGAAGTGATCGATTGTTGTAGGTTTTAGGGATTGGGATTAGGTCAAAAATCATTAAAAGTGGAAGAATTAGGTGAATTTTGGTGTAGTTTGATGTAGACAGATGTTAATTAGTCATAGAACACGTTTAGATGCTGATTGGTGATGAATTAGAGGGCTGGGTAGTGAGAATTCGAGTGCTGAGATGTGTTGCAGAGCTCCGACAGAACCCTGTTCTGTCATCGCTCGCACCTGCGAGCGTTCCTACTCGCACCTGCGAGTAACCCTTTTTGCTCGCCACTGCGAGCAACGTTGTACGCAACTGCGAGTTGCCCCGTTGAACTCGCCACTGCGAGTTGTTTAGCTCGCAACTGCGAGTTAGTGCAGTACAGACCTGATGTTGTGCGAAATTGTGTCCTTTCGCCCGTATCTTTGATGAATTAGTTTCTGATGTTTATATTATAGATGATGTTGCTAATTACGATGTTCCAGTGATGCTGTTTTGATGTAATGAACTGTTGTGGATCATTTGTTAATTAATTTAACATTAAAAATGAAGATTGTTGCATTTAGAGTCGGGTTGTTGCATAGTCGGCGATGGGGGCTTAATGCCTGACAGGTTTTTATGACCTTAGCGATGGGGGCTTAATGCCCGACGGTCCAATTAAGACCTTAGCGATGGGGGCTTAATGCCCTGGTGGTACCACATGCATGTTGTTGTTGTCTAAGTTGTTGTTGATGTTGTTGTTGCATTGTAGAGTCATCATAACTAAAAATGAATGATGAATATTGTGATGATGTTGCCGTTTTGATGCTGTTGTTGCTGTCCCATTATTTATAATGATGTAAATGAAGTGAATTAAGATGAATATGTTACCTTCGAATAACTATGAAGTTGTGGATTACTTAACCTCGTTAAATGATGGCTAAATGATGATATTAATGTTAGATATATGCTGTTGGTTATCTTTTATGAATTATTATTTGTTTTTAATGAATGTGAAATCTCACCCCTTCTGCGTATATGTTGCCTCGACCGTGGGTAATGTGCAGGTAATAAAGACTAGCTGTGTTCGTGAGTAGACTCCTCACTTCGTGTCGTCTAGGATGCTCTGATACGTAACGGGATGGGGGTGTCTGATGATTGTTTTCCTTGTTACGTATTTTGTTTAATAAATGTTGAACATTTTATGAAGACTATTTGAGATGTTAAGTTGTGGCCTTATATGCCAAGATTTTATGTGACGTTGCGAACTAAATTTCCGCTGCATTTGATTATTGAATTTTATAAAGACAGGTTGCTTAAATAAATAGTATTTTCCCATTATTATATTGTTGTTAAATGATGTATTGATGTATGTGATGCTCCGTTATGTTGATGAACTCTGATAATTTTAATGAAATTTTTAAGTTGGGAAAACGGGGTGTTACAATTGGTATCAGAGCAGGTCGGTCCGTCCGGCCAAGTAGTGAGTCAAGTTGTGTTATTTTAGCAATTGGAATACCATTATTATGTTATTCTAAACGTTGTGTGTTGTGAAGTAAAGAAGAGTAGATCTGGAGGCTGCAAACCTTACCTGTTATAAGAGGACTAGAATGGCTGGA
This sequence comes from Medicago sativa, assembly GCF_051527215.1. Classification (NCBI taxonomy): domain Eukaryota; kingdom Viridiplantae; phylum Streptophyta; class Magnoliopsida; order Fabales; family Fabaceae; genus Medicago; species Medicago sativa. The sequence continues at coordinate 25,282,118 of NC_140756.1, read as the reverse complement.
AGAAATGATGCTGCGATTGCTGCTGCTTTGGAAGCTGTAGCCCAAGCTGTAGGATAACAACCAAATGCTGGTGTTGGTGTTAATGCTGATGTAAGGATGTTGGAGGCCTTTCTGAGAAATCATCCTCCCACTTTCAAAGGAAGGTACGACCCTGATGGAGCACAGGCATGGCTCAAGGAGATTGAGAGGGTGTTCAGGGTTATGCAATGTACTGATGATCAGAAGGTGCGTTTTGGTACGCATATGCTATCTGAGGAGGCTGATGACTGGTGGGTGGGTCTTTTACCTGAATTAGAGCAAGGTGGTGCGGCTATTACTTGGGCTGTGTTTAAGGGAGAGTTCCTAAACAGATATTTTCCTGAAGATGTTCGTGGAAGGAAGGAGGTCGAGTTCCTTGAGCTGAAGCAAGGAAACATGTCGGTGACAGAGTATGCGGCAAAGTTTGTGGAGCTGGCTCAGTTCTATCCACACTATACTGGAGACAATGCTGAGTTTTCTAAATGTATCAAGTTTGAGAATGGTTTGCGTCCTGATATTAAGCGAGCCATTGGTTACCAACAGATCCGTGACTTTTCTGCGTTGGTGAGCAGGTGCAGAATCTATGAAGATGATTCAAAGGCTCATTATAAGATTATGAGTGAGAGAAGGGGTAAGCAGCAACAGAATCGTGGGAAGCCTTATAGTACTCCAGCTGATAAGGGCAAGCATAAGGTGAATGATGAGAGGAAGCCTAAGAAGAATGAGACTCTTGCTGGGATTGTTTGTTACAAATGTGGAGAAAAGGGTCACAAGAGTAATGCTTGTGGTGCTACTGAGACGAGAGGGTGCTACCGTTGTGGTGTCAAAGGGCATACAGTTGCAGAATGCAAGCACGATGACACTATTTGTTTCAATTGCGGTGGGAAAGGACATATTTCTGCTCAGTGTACTGAACCGAAGAAGGCCCCGGCTAGGGGTAAGGTTTTTGCTTTGACTGGTACTCAAACTGAGAATGAGGATCGTTTGATCAGAGGTACTTGCTACATTAATGATACTCCTTTAGTTGCTATTATTGATACTGGTGCTACACATTGTTTTGTTGCTTTTGATTGTGTTTCTAAGATGGGCCTTGCTATGTCTGATATGAATGGAGAAATGGTTGTCGAAACTCCAGCTAAGGGTTCGGTGACCACTTCTCTCGTCTGTTTACGTTGTCCCCTGTCTATGTTTGATCGTGATTTTGAGATTGATTTAGTATGTCTACCTTTGAGTGGAATGGATGTGATTCTTGGTATGAATTGGTTAGAGTACAACCATGTTCTCATTAATTGTTTTAGTAAGTCGGTGCGTTTCTCTTCTGCTGAAGAGGAAAGTGGCGCGGAGTTTTTGTCTACTAAGCAGCTGAAGCAGCTAGAACGCGATGGAATCCTAATGTTTTCTTTGATGGCATCCTTATCTTTGGAGAATCAAGCAGTGATCGATAAATTACAAGTAGTGTGCGATTTCCCTGAAGTTTTTCCTGATGAAATTTCTGATGTGCCACCGGAGAGAGAAGTTGAATTTTCTATTGATCTTGTTCCAGGAACGAAGCCTGTGTCTATGGCACCTTACCGTATGTCAGCTTCTGAGCTGGCTGAGTTGAAGAAACAGTTAGAAGATCTACTCGACAAGAAGTTTATTAGACCAAGTGTTTCACCTTGGGGAGCTCCAGTGTTACTGGTTAAGAAGAAAGATGGCAGTATGAGGTTGTGTATTGATTATCGACAGTTGAACAAAGTAACTATAAAGAATAGGTATCCACTTCCAAGAATTGATGACTTGATGGATCAGTTAGTGGGTGCACGTGTGTTCAGCAAGATTGACTTGAGGTCGGGTTATCACCAGATTAAAGTAAGAGATGAAGATATGCAGAAGACGGCTTTTAGGACGCGATATGGACATTATGAATATAAGGTGATGCCTTTTGGTGTTAGTAATGCACCTGGTGTATTTATGGAGTATATGAATCGCATTTTTCATGCATTTTTGGATCGCTTCGTGGTTGTGTTCATTGATGATATTCTGATTTATTCTAAGACGGAGGAAGAACATGCTGAGCATTTGAAGATTGTCTTGCAAGTGCTGAAAGAAAAGAAGTTGTATGCTAAATTGTCTAAGTGCGAGTTCTGGTTGAAGGAAGTAAGTTTTCTTGGCCATGTTGTTTCTGGTAGTGGTATTGCAGTTGATCCATCTAAAGTTGAAGCAGTATCACAATGGGAGACTCCGAAGTCAGTTACAGAGATTAGAAGCTTTTTGGGTTTAGCGGGTTACTACCGACGATTTATTGAAGGATTTTCTAAGTTAGCACTTCCGTTAACGCAGTTGACGTGTAAAGGTAAAACCTTTGTGTGGGATATTCATTGCGAGAACAGTTTTAACCAATTGAAGAAGCGTTTGACGACGGCTCCGATTTTGATCTTGCCGAAACCTGATGAACCTTTCGTAGTGTATTGTGATGCGTCCAAGTTGGGTTTGGGAGGTGTACTTATGCAAGATGGTAAGGTGGTTGCGTATGCATCAAGACAGTTGAGGACTCATGAACGAAACTACCCTACTCATGACCTTGAATTAGCTGCAGTTGTATTTGCACTTAAGATTTGGAGACATTACTTGTATGGTTCGAGATTTGAGGTGTTTAGTGATCACAAGAGCTTGAAGTATTTGTTTGATCAGAAGGAATTGAATATGAGACAGCGAAGGTGGCTCGAATTGTTGAAAGATTATGACTTTAGTTTGAATTATCATCCGGGTAAAGCTAATGTTGTTGCAGATGCCTTGAGTAGGAAGACTTTACACTTGTCGGCACTGATGGTTAAAGAGATGGAATTGCTTGAACAGTTCAGAGACTTGAGTTTGGTTTGCGAGATGTCGCCAAGGAGTGTGAAATTGGGGATGTTAAAGATCAACAATGAATTTTTGGATAGTATCAGAGAGGCGCAGAAAGTAGATGTGAAGTTGGTGGATTTAATGGTCGCGACCGATCCTGCTGTAGACAGTGACTTTAAGGTTGATGACCAAGGAGTGTTGAGATTTCGAGGAAGAATTTGTATTCCTGATAATGATGAGATGAAGATGATCCTTGAAGAAGGCCATAGAAGCAGTTTGAGTATTCATCCAGGAGCTGCTAAAATGTATCAAGATTTGAAGAAAATGTTTTGGTGGTCAGGTTTGAAGCGCGACGTGGCACAATTTGTGTATGCATGTTTGACTTGTCAGAAGTCAAAAGTTGAGCACCAGAAACCTGCTGGGTTATTGACACCGCTAGAGATTCCGGAATGGAAATGGGATAGTATATCCATGGATTTTGTGACGAGTTTGCCGAATACCAACAAAGGGAATGATGCAATTTGGGTGATCGTAGATAGATTGACAAAGTCGGCTCATTTCATTCCGATTAATATTACTTTTCCTGTGTCCCAGCTAGCAGAGATTTATGTTAGAGATGTCGTGAAGTTGCATGGTGTCCCATCAAGCATTGTGTCGGATAGAGATCCGAGGTTTACATCGAGGTTCTGGAAGAGTTTGCATGAGGCCTTGGGCACTAATTTGAAGTTAAGTTCAGCATACCACCCGCAGACGGATGGACAATTGGAAAGGACAATTCAGTCGCTGGAAGATTTGTTGAGAGTTTGTGTGCTTGAGCAAGGTGGAACTTGGGATAGTTATCTACCCCTGATAGAATTCACGTACAACAACAGTTACCACGCTAGTATTGGAATGGCACCCTTCGAAGCATTGTATGGTCGGAGATGCAGAACTCCGTTGTGTTGGTTTGAATCCGGTGAGAGTGTGGTATTGGGACCAGAGATTGTCCAACAGACTACTGAGAAGGTGAAGTTAATCAGAGAAAAGATGAAAGAATCACAGGATAGACAGAAAAGTTATCATGATAAGCGCAGGAAGGATCTTGAGTTTCAAGAAGGAGACCATGTGTTTTTGAGAGTCACTCCGGTGACGGGTGTTGGACGTGCATTGAAGTCAAAGAAGTTGACTCCGAGGTTTATTGGCCTGTATCAGATTTCAGAAAGGGTCGGAACGGTTGCTTATAGGGTGGGTTTGCCACCACATCTTTCGAACTTGCATGATGTGTTTCATGTATCGCAACTTCGGAAGTATGTGCCGGATCCATCCCATGTGATTCCAAGAGATGATGTGCAGGTAAGGGATAACCTTACAATCGAGACCCTACCGGTAAGAATAGAGGATAGAGAAGTGAAGAGGCTTAGAGGCAAGGAGATACCTCTTGTGAAGGTTGTTTGGGAAGGAGCAGCCGGTGAAAGGTTGACTTGGGAGTTGGAGAGTAAGATGCGGGAATCTTACCCAGAGTTGTTTGAACAAGGTACGTTTACGAGGACGTAAATATTCTAAGTGGGGGAGAGTTGTAACGCCCACTTTTTCATAATTAATATTTAAGCGATTTATGGCTTTTTTTTATTAGAATATTATGTGAATTATTATATATATGTATATATATATATTGGTAGAAGATATGTTAATAATATAAGTATTTTCTTAAGTGGGGGAGAAATATTGTTATTAGTAGAAATAATTAAATTACTAGGGGAAAGAGTAAGTTGTGGTGAGAAGAGCAATTAGGGAAAGAATAAAAGTCTGTGATTGGGAGAGAAAATCAGAACGCGTACAACAGAGGAAAGAAGAGAGCAAGAAGAGAAAACCAGAGAGAACCCTAAAGAACGAAGAACGCGGCTGTTGGATTTCAGAATCATAATCTAAGGTAAGGGTGAGACTAACTCTCATTATTAACAAGTTTTAATTCATAGAAGTGATCGATTGTTGTAGGTTTTAGGGATTGGGATTAGGTCAAAAATCATTAAAAGTGAAAGAATTAGGTGAATTTTGGTGTAGTTTGATGTAGACAGATGTTAATTAGTCATAGAACACGTTTAGATGCTGATTGGTGATGAATTAGAGGGCTGGGTAGTGAGAATTCGAGTGCTGAGATGTGTTGCAGAGCTCCGACAGAACCCTGTTCTGTCATCGCTCGCACCTGCGAGCGTTCCTACTCGCACCTGCGAGTAACCCTTTTTGCTCGCCACTGCGAGCAACGTTGTACGCAACTGCGAGTTGCCCCGTTGAACTCGCCACTGCGAGTTGTTTAGCTCGCAACTGCGAGTTAGTGCAGTACAGACCTGATGTTGTGCGAAATTGTGTCCTTTCGCCCGTATCTTTGATGAATTAGTTTCTGATGTTTATATTATAGATGATGTTGCTAATTACGATGTTCCAGTGATGCTGTTTTGATGTAATGAACTGTTGTGGATCATTTGTTAATTAATTTAACATTAAAAATGAAGATTGTTGCATTTAGAGTCGGGTTGTTGCATAGTCGGCGATGAGGGCTTAATGCCTGACAGGTTTTTATGACCTTAGCGATGGGGGCTTAATGCCCGACGGTCCAATTAAGACCTTAGCGATGGGGGCTTAATGCCCTGGTGGTACCACATGCATGTTGTTGTTGTCTAAGTTGTTGTTGATGTTGTTGTTGCATTGTAGAGTCATCATAACTAAAAATGAATGATGAATATTGTGATGATGTTGCCGTTTTGATGCTGTTGTTGCTGTCCCATTATTTATAATGATGTAAATGAAGTGAATTAAGATGAATATGTTACCTTCGAATAACTATGAAGTTGTGGATTACTTAACCTCGTTAAATGATGGCTAAATGATGATATTAATGTTAGATATATGCTGTTGGTTATCTTTTATGAATTATTATTTGTTTTTAATGAATGTGAAATCTCACCCCTTCTGCGTATATGTTGCCTCGACCGTGGGTAATGTGCAGGTAATAAAGACTAGCTGTGTTCGTGAGTAGACTCCTCACTTCGTGTCGTCTAGGATGCTCTGATACGTAACGGGATGGGGGTGTCTGATGATTGTTTTCCTTGTTACGTATTTTGTTTAATAAATGTTGAACATTTTATGAAGACTATTTGAGATGTTAAGTTGTGGCCTTATATGCCAAGATTTTATGTGACGTTGCGAACTAAATTTCCGCTGCATTTGATTATTGAATTTTATAAAGACAGGTTGCTTAAATAAATAGTATTTTCCCATTATTATATTGTTGTTAAATGATGTATTGATGTATGTGATGCTCCGTTATGTTGATGAACTCTGATAATTTTAATGAAATTTTTAAGTTGGGAAAACGGGGTGTTACAACTTAGCTCAAACCAGATGAGTTACCTAGCCCTCGCAATACGATGTTGGCATATCCAACCATGTGTTTGAGTCTGATTGATATTCTAATCCTTGTGTGTTCTTCCTCTTTCTCAGGTATGCAGTGGTGACTGGATCGAACAAAGGAATTGGATTTGAGATAGTAAGGCAATTAGCTTCAGCTGGAATCAAAGTGGTGCTTACATCAAGAGATGAGAAAAGAGGTCTTCATGCTTTGGAGACACTCAAAGCCTCTGGTCTTTCTGATTTTGTTGTTTTTCGTCAACTAGATGTGGCTGATGCTGCAAGTGTAGCTACTCTTGCAGATTTTATCAAATCTCAATTTGGCAAACTTGATATTCTGGTAACATTGAAATTTAATAGTTAATGCTCTACTTGTCCTGTTTTGTACTCCCTTAAGTTTGATTGTTTTAAAAACCAAGATATAATTAAGTATGTTTCTCTATTTGTATTCTTACAAACTCCTAAAACATACATTAAAGGAATGCATATTTGGCCATATTCCTCCTGTCTTCCGGAGCTCCCTCTCCTCTCGTGTGGAGGTTTATTCCCCCTATCGATGGGAGTTTGACTCGTGTTACTCACCGCCTCCTCACCTTCGACGGTCCTGATAAAAAGTAGTCAATTTGATACGAACAGGTGATTAATTTTGACATTACTGAGAAATTTTTTAGTCGAAACGAGCATACAACAGTAGTCAACTGTGGTTTCTCTCATCATCGTTGTCATTTACCGTGGACAGAAAACCTTGCTAACCTAGTTTCTCTTTGTTTTGTGATGCTCATCTTGTTAGGCTTTACCAACAGTTTTTTCCGTTAAGGGGTTGGAGATTATCCAAACACTTTTGTTTCAATCAGTTATAATCCTTGTGGAATTTTCTTTGAATGAATTTGTTTTTTTGTATATATTTCATCAACAACGATTGTATTGTGTAGGTTAACAATGCTGGGATTAACGGAATCGAAATCAAAGACAGTGATTTATACAGTCAAGTACTCATTACGAACGGGGTTAGTATATACCAACACATGTTATGAATCTAGTCAATTATAGATGCAGAAAAGAAAGTGATTGAAACTTGATACAACCCTGCACTGACTGGATCCTCAATTTCATACATTTCTTGATCATTTGAATATCCATCATGCATATGTACTGGAAATTATATTAAGAACTTTGACCAAATATCAATATTTCCCATTAAAGATCATTTTACTAGATGTAACACAATGAAGATTTTTATTGATTCTGGTCATATCTTTGTCTAGTATTATGGCATTCTGATTGACAATGTTCAATGTCAAATGACAAATCCGAAAATAACAACATTGATGTTCTTAACTTGCAGGCACAATCTGATGAGGAATTGAGAAGGACAATGACATATACATATGAGTTAGCTAAAGAATGCATTCAAATAAATTACTATGGGGCTAAAAGAACATTTGAATACCTTCTTCCCCTCCTTCAGTTATCTGATTCACCAAGAGTAGTCAATGTATCATCAGGATTGGGCAAGATAGAGGTATGCTTATTTTTACATAAATAAATTGTTAATAATGATTAAGCTTGTAATTATATGTTTAAAATCATTACTCATTTTTCAAGGCTTAAATATGATCTATTTTTAAATTTTTTATCGACTCTAACGTAGTATATATATATATATATATATATATTGAACTTCTATAGTATACCGTTATGTTTTTTACTCAATCTCCTTTGAACTAAATTTGCATTATATCTAATATTGATTATTGATGTCAAATTAGTTTGTATCGAATGAATGGGCTAAAGGAGTCTTCAGTGATGTCGAAAACCTAACAGAAGAGAGAATAGATGAAGTGATAAATGAGTTTACCAAAGATTTTGAAGAAGGTTCCTTAGAAAGAAAAGGATGGCCAAGATATTTGGCTGCCTATACTGTTGCTAAAGCTTCTATGAATGCCTATACAAGAGTTACTGCAAAGAAGTATCCCAACTTCTGCATCAATTGTGTTTGCCCTGGATATGTCAAAACAGATATAACTGCTAATACTGGTTTCTTTACAGTAGAAGAAGGTGCTGCTAATCCTGTTAGGTTAGCACTGCTTCCTAATGGTAGTCCATCTGGCGTTTACTATATCCGGAATGAAGTCTATCCGTTTTGATGATTTTATATGGAGAATGATAATAAGTGTCCTTACGATAATGTTTAAGCAATATAAATATGAAACTTTTGTATAAAAAGTGATGTGTTTAATACTGTATCAAATGTTTGACTTGTATTTTCAAGATAATTTTTTTTTTTTTTTTGAATTCCTTAAACAGTTTCTTTAGAAAGCTTGTTAGCGTGGATGATTCATATTATTTATATCGTACGGTTTTATGGATTATAAATAAACTTCATTGCTTGAATTGCTGAAGGGTTGAGCATCCAGTTTCTTAACAATACACCAAGTCGAAAAGTCATCATTGGAAAATTTGACTTCATGCACAATCCCACCGAAGATCATAATTTTATGCCACAGCCAATCCCACCAAAAACCAGCAAGAAAAAGCGTACCAAGCTCCCCACCACACACCATAGATCGAAGTCGGTCATAAAAATCATTTGAGTCAAGAAATAATAAGTGATAAATATTCTACTCTTTACCACAACCACATGAAGATAACAAAAAGCTAGAATTCAGTACTCTTCTTCATGCCAAGTTATCTTTAGTCCGAATCTTATTGATCAGAAACCTCCAAACAAATAACAAAACTTTTAACGACACAACTTTCTTCCAAATAAGCTCGGAGAGCAAAGGGTTTAATAGTTCGTCATGAGTCAGCAGGTGATAGACTCCCTTAGCTGAATGCTCAACATCATAATCAGGATCACAAATCCATTTATCAACAACATTTTCGTACAAAACAGTTACCTAACACAGAACGATTTAGTAATCCCTCCGTCCTGAAATAACTGAATCATTTGCAAAAAAAAAAAAAATTGTTCTAAATAATTGACTCATTTTACTTTCAATGCAATATTAAAAACTTTTTTTAATTATAACTCTAATTAGTACTCCCTCCGTCCCATAATATAAGCAAAAAAAAAAACTCATTTTCTTTGTCCCAAAATATAAGCAAAAAAGACAAACTTTTATCCTATTTAATCTTGTTTTTTTAAAAAATCTCATTTCCAAGAAATTTTTTTGTTTATTCTCATCAAATTAAATGCAAATTAGTACATTCAATTTTCTCTCTCTTTCATTTTTTCCATAACCAATAGCCAATGAAAATTGTTTTTACATCTTGCTATAAAACTTTTCCAAAAAAACACAAAAAACTATACTCCAAATTCTTATGTTTTAGTTTTCTTAATAAGTGTGATTTTTTATTTTTATTTTTTGCTTATAATTTGGGACGGAGGGAGTGCTACTTTCATCACTTTCAATTCAATAGATTCTATTTGCATTTATAGTGATGGGGATGCACCAATATTGACAATGCACTCACTCTGTCTTTCACTTATACATTTTTTTTTTATGTGTGATATGAAGAAAAAAAAAACTCAGTTGTTAAGGAACCGAGGGAGTATAACTTATTTGATATACCAATTACCAAATCTTTAAAAGTTCAACCTTGATATCAATTGTTTTTAATTTCTTGTTAATTAATGAAGGTTAACTCAGTTGAGAAGGTTTGACTCATACCCTACATGATGTGAGTTCAACTCTCACCGCCAGCATAAGGACTTGTAAGTATTTCTATTAGTGTTGGTTGAACTTTGAGGTCTGCCTTGACTCTGAGCAAATTATATAATAGAGTTAAATAAGTTTTTAATCCCAATAAATATAGCAAAATCTACTTTTAGTCTTCATAAAAAAAAGACATGTTTTGATCCCTTAAAAAAAATTCAGCAAGCAGTTTTAGTCCCTATTAAATTAAAATTTGTTTAATTATGCTTAAACTTCTAAATTTTTGAATGACTTTTTACAAACATGTTAAGAATATTATAAGAAACCTTTTTTTGTAAAAAAATATATATTTTTTTAACAATCAAGAATTAAATGTGAATTTTTCTAAATGCCAAAATTTTAAAAATTAAATTAATAAAAATTTGGACCAAAATATCAAAGTTTGAGCTAATTTTTTGTGGATAAACTTTGTGTAATGTTTTAAATAAGTATGTAAAAAATCATTTAAAAGTATAAAAATTTTAATCATGATTAAATATATTTGAATTTTACAAGGTCTAAAATTATATGATGGAAATTTTTATAGAGACCAAAACATGTCACTTTTTTCATGAGAAGTAAAAACAAAATTGACTATATTTGTAAAAACCTAATTTTTTTTAACCCTATATAATACGGATAAAAATATAAATCAATTGATATAACATCTATTTATTAAATATTGATAATACGTAAGGGTCAAACTCAAAACCTAACATAAAACCCTTAAAAAGAACCTTTGTGATCCCAACTAAGACCACCAAAACTTATCAAACCAAAATCCATAAAAATAATGCTACCAACTTTTAATAACTTCACCTTCATGCTTTTTTTTTTTTTTTTGAGAAAATTCACCTTCATGCTAATCGCTTAAAATAAGAAAAGTTTACTTTTACTTTTCTTCACATTTTCATTCTCTTCTATACTTCCAATCGGTTATGTATCAACTATTCAAAAGGAGGAATACTTACTTGGTCACAAGCACAAACAAAAAGTGGTTAGGCACACACACATAAATTGATAAAATTAGAAGAAAAATAATTGAATGATGTGACTACATTTTTTCTCATTTACTTTTCTACCTTTATGTGAGTGTGCCCAAATATTTTTCATTTGTATGTGTGCCTATGTTAGACTTTCTCATTCAAAAGGGAGAGAAGAGGTATATTATTCATTTTAAATTTCAAAACAAGACCGTATTAACTTTAATCACCATTAGACCAAACAACAATCACATTCTGTCTTTCCTTTTTCTTTTTTTTTTTTTAAATTCAATCTATTGACCATGTACAATGGCAAATAAAATTAAATAACCTTCAACACCCACTTTTTCAATTCCCAACACTCCACACCATTTTCTCTCTCTTAATTCAACACCCATTCAATTTTTACCACTCCAATGGTTTTCATTCAACACCCTACCCCACCACTTGTTATTTCTTATTCTTATTTAATTTTTGTTTTTATAATTACATAAAATTATAATTATCGATTATAACTAAATTAAAATAATACAATTACTTTTTTTTTAAAACAATATTTATTTAAATAATTTATTTTTATTTTCTTAACTTAAAATGCAATACAACAAACTAAGCACGCGACACATAAATAACTTAAAATGCAAGACAACAAACAAGCACACAACACACACATAATTTATTTAGTACGATACAAATAATCTTCAATTACGAAACATTTCAAACTTTGTCCATATGTGCTTCACTAGATCTGCTTGCAATTCGTGATGAACATTTGGGTAATCAGAAGAATTTTGGGTTTTGAATTTATTATTATTGGGATCCATTTCACTAAGTAAACACTAAAACTTCAAAAGAAAAATTAATAATAAGATTAAGAGAGTGAAAAACTTGGTTTTTTTCTGTGTCCAAATCAAATGATCAAAGTCTCTATTTGTAGGGAAAAAAAATCACGAATTTTGGTAAAAAAAAAATTAAAAATAATTATTTGCAATGAAATAATTGAGTCCAAATTATTAAGAAGATAAAAATCCAAGCAACCAATCGTAGCAAGCCACGTGTCACAGCTTTTATCCATTTCTCTTTCTCTCTCCGCGTTGCCTGTCACTCACTCTCCCTGTCGGCGAGTGAGATACACGCGCCTGTTTGTAGCCACTCACGTCGCGCCACGTGTCTTATCGGGCCAGGCTTTCAACATGTTGAATATATTCACCATCTCTTTCCTCCAACTCACTTTCAACACCCCCACTCCAATGGTCTAAACATGTTGAATGCATATTCAATAACCCCATTGCACTTGGTCACGTGAACCGCACTTATAAATTATTGAAATAATCTAAGACCATGTACAATGGGAAAAAAATTTCAATACCCTTCAACACCAACTTTTTCAATTCCCAACACTCCACATCATTTTCTCTCTCTTAATTCAACACTCATTCAATTTTTACCACTCCAATGGTAAACATTCAACACCCTACCCCACCACTTTTTATTTCTTATTCTTATTTAATTTTTGTTTTTATAATTACATAAAATTATAATTATCGATTTAAATTAAATTAAAATAATACAATTAATTTTTTTTAAAAACAATATTTATTTAAATAATTTTTTTTCTTAACTTAAAATGCAATACATAAAATTATAATTATTGATAATTGTTGGGATTTTGGTAGCTAAATGGGTAATCAGAAGAATTTTGGGTGTTGAATTGATTGTTATTGGGATCCATTTCACTAATCAAAGACTAAAACTTTAAAAGAAAGACTAATAATGAGATTAAGAGAGTGAAAAACTTGATTTTTTTTTCTGTGTCCAAATGAAATGATCCAAGTCTCTATTTATAGAGAAAAAAAATGACGAATTTTGGTAAAAAAAAAAAATATTTGCAATGAAATAATTGAGTCCAAATTATTAAGAAGATAAAAATCCAAGCAGCCAATCGTAGCAAGCCACGTGGCAATGTTTTTATCACTTCCCCTTTCTCTTTCCGCGTTTCCTGTTCCTCACAGCCTTTGTCGGCGCGTGACGTGCACGCGCCATTTTCGGCCAATCTCGCGAAGCCACGTGGCAGGTTGGACAGCATTTCAACTTGTTGAATTAATTCACCATCTCTTTCCTCCAAGTCATGTTCAATAAGGGCACTACAATGGTTAAACATGTTGAATGTGGGATTCAACAACCCCATTGCACATGGTAACAAGATATATCTTGTCGTGTAAAGTCAAAGATGTCAACTAAAGCAAAAATGATATGATGAATTGTTGTGTAGACTTTGGAGGATAAGGGAGGGAAAGAAAGGGAAGCAAAATTAGAATTTGTGTGTGGTTGAGAAATTCCCAAGAAAAGAAAATATCTCTTTGTTTAACAGCACGTTCATATTTCCCAGTGCAATATTGTCGCAAGATGGGAGAACCGACAAAAAGGTAGTATGATCAAATCATTTTACTAGAATCTTTATCATATCCCAAACAGGTTCTTGAATATTTTGGATCTTTCTTATCCTTGTGCCTCTCTTCTTTTAGGTATGCAGTGGTGACAGGATCAAACAAAGGAATTGGGTTAGAGATAGTAAGGCAGTTAGCTTCAGCTGGAATCAAAGTGGTGCTTACAGCAAGAGATGAGAAAAGAGGTCTTCATGCTTTTGAAACACTCAAAGCTTCTGGTCTTTCTGACTTTGTTGTATTTCATCAACTAGATGTTGCTGATGCAGCAAGTGTAGCCTCTCTTGCAGATTTTGTCAAATCCCAATTTGGCAAACTTGATATTCTGGTAACAAGAAAATTTAATCAACTGTTAAATATGTTTTAGCGGAAGAAAAAATCTTTTGATGTTAGTCCATCTAAAAGTTTTAACCCTTTTTAGTCTTAACATTGGTCGATTCTATGATGCATAAATGAAAAAGTCTTGTATTATGAAGTTAGTTTCTACTATTAGATGAATAAATACCACCATTAAATCAAATGAAATCTATTGTAATTATTAGATCCAATGATGAAAAAGACATGTATGCATGCATGGTGCAAGATCATTTTGTGCATGTTAGACAAAGACGTTATAACACTATACAAGTGTGTGCTAATAGTTTTACAGAAGAACTATAAAGTATCTTATTTATATAAATTTGGAGGAATAAAAATTGATATTTTTTTTGAGACATATTTAACCCATTAATGAATATATTATACACTAGTAAGTAGTAACTGAAGAAATATTTAGCACATCTTGAAATTTCTACCCATTAGACTAAAGTGAAATAATAATTCACTTGATATTGCATGCTTTACAATGTTGTTCTATAGTTTTTTCGATCTTCTTTAGGTTCCATTGTAAGCTAGGGAATTCATCGTGGTATTCGAGTTTTTTATTTATTTAATTTTAATTCATTTATGCAAGTCATTTCCTTAGGCATGGTAAAGGGACCCACACCCTTGGGTACCCACCCCATTCCATAACCACCACCCGTGACTTTGATGGAAAATACCTTTTTTCATGGGGTTCGAGTTAGAGTTTTTTTTTCTAATATAAGCAGTGATATTTGAACAACTATTTAGGACAACTTTTGTTACTAACTTCTTTTTTCTCACTTTTCATTGGTCAAGAACAATGGAGAGAGAAAAAGGAAGAGAGAGAATAAAAACATAATGTGAGTATGAGAGAGAGTTGTCATAAAATGGTTGTACAAATATCATTTCTCTTTTCTAATATACACTAACATTATTAGAGATGTTGATGGTGGTGTTGAGGATGGAGACATGATAATATAAATTTGAGGATTGGGAGTGCGGAGTAATCATCGTCCCCAGTCATATCAAATGTCAGATTTGCATTCGGTGTGAGTTGCGGGCGGAGCCTTTACTATGTTGGAACCAATAGGGAGATGTAGGATTCAATGATGGATTCAACCTATGTGGGTGTTTGGATGGGGCCCATATCTTTGAGTTGCTTATGTGGGTTGGCCTTTGTCCGGTTTTTTTTCTTCTTCCTGTTTTTGTTGTTCTTTCCTTTTCGACTTTATTGTTGGAGTTGTTAGTTGTTATTTTGAGTGTGCAGGTAGGGTTCCTTTTGTTGTTTGGGGTTTCCGTTTCTTTTCTTGGTCTTGGTGCTTGGTTGGTGGTCCCCTGCGCTGGGTTTTTCCACCCTGAGATTGTTTGTCATTCTTTTTCCATTGTTATATATTCTTTTGAAATAAAAAAAATGTCGCATTTCATATAGGTGATAATACTTATTTTAGTATTAAATAGGATAGTTTCCATTTAACCAGCTTGATAAAAAAAATTCAGTCATTATAAGTTCCTTACTAGAGTTGATACATGTTGTTTGTATATATTTCTTGAATAAAGATTGTATCATGTAGGTTAACAATGCTGGGATTAGCGGGGCTGAAGTTAAAGACCGTGATTTATTCACTTCTGCAATCATGACGAGTGGGGTTAGTATATACAAACTTTGAAACTTACCTATGTTGTGTATCTATTGAATAAAAGTTAAAAAGTTGATTGCATCTGCACTGAATCGATGCTGATCAATTTGCTACTTTTTTTTTATCAATTTGAACATCCATCATAAATATGTACCGGAAATTGTATTAAGATTTTTTACCAACCAAAACAGTAAATTTTAATATTTCCTATTAAGCATTATTTTACTCGAGTACTAACAATAATACAATGAAGATTCTTATTGTTTCTTCTGGTCATATCTGTGTAGTATTGACATTCTTATAGTTAATGTTCAATGCCAACCAAATTCTGAAAGAGAATCTTTAGTATGATGGAATATATTGGTCTAGGTGTTTTAATTTATTTGGTCTTGCAGCCACGGCGATATGTTTATGGGTGGAGTATGAATTCTCTATACTGGCGGCACCAATGCAAGTGATTGCACTTGCACTGATGCAATAATTTCAAAACCGTTGGATCTGATTACAAGTGGGTATCCAACGGTTTTGTAGCCACTTTACCATTATTGCACAAGATAAATGTCATGATATTTTTTATTTTTTTTTAACATCAATGTCATGATATATTCATTGTAGCCAAATTAAAAGCTTTGGTTTTCTCCCTTCCTAATGAATAAGCCACCTCACTACATGAAAATGTCATGATATATAAGAAGTACTAGTCTATAATTGTCTTGTGAAATTTGAAACTGGAAGCTGTTCGAAGTTTATTATGTTTAATAGTTTTGTTTTTAGGACATGGATATTTTTATTGGTTTTAATTTTTGAGTTGTTCTCATCTTGCAGGCACTACCTGATGAAGAATTGAGAAGGGCAGTAACACAAACATATGAGTCAGCTAAAGAATGCATTCAAATAAATTATTATGGTGCTAAAAGAACATTTGAATACCTTCTTCCCCTTCTTCAATTATCTGATTCGCCAAGAGTAGTCAATGTATCATCATTTTTGGGCAAGACAGAGGTAAGCTAATATGTACATTTATGATCTATTTAATTTTTAAAGTTTTTAATGAGCCAAACTTGCAATTTTTTAATTTTTCTAAGCACATGCACTTTGTTATTTTCCTTTGACCAAATTTGCATTATCACTAATATTGATGTCAAAGCAGCTTGTATCAAATGAATGGGCTAAAGGAGTCTTAACTGATGTTGATAACCTCACAGAAGATAGAATAGATGAAGTGATAATGGAGTTTATCAAAGATTTTGAAGAAGGGTCCTTAGAAAGAAAAGGCTGGCCTAGGTTTGCAGCTGCCTATACTGTTGCCAAAGCTTCTATGAATGCCTATACAAGAATTCTTGCAAAGAAATATCCTACCTTCTGCATCAACTGTGTTTGCCCTGGTTATGTTAAGACTGATATGACTACTAATACTGGTATGTTGACAGTAGAAGAAGGAGCTGCAAATCCAGTTAGGTTAGCACTACTTTCCAATGGTAGTCCATCTGGCCTCTTCTATAGTCAGAACAAAATCTCTTCGTTTTGATTGATATTTTTTTAGAGAATTTTAACAATTGTCCTTGGAGTGGAGTTTATGTAATCCAAATAGGTTCTTTTGTAGAGAAAATGATGTATTTAGTACTTTGACCGATGTTTGACTTGTATCTCGCTACAAGATAATTTTTTTTTTTAATTCCTTAAACAATTTCCTTAAAACACTTATTATTTTGATTCATAAATATATATTGTATGATTTTATGGATTATGAAACTGTTTCATGGGCAACATGGCCATTGCCCCAAGCCGTTCGCTAATGCAGATATCCAACCTGAAATTCTATAGAATTTTGCAAGCTAAAATGAGTGTCGCTTTAGCCAAAAAAATTTGTTTCAAAATGAGTGTCGCTTTCGGTTTCCAATGCAATAATAACTTTTTCTTTTCAATTGTGCCCTCCAATTAATACTCTACACACTACTTCCAAAGTATTACTTTTAAAACTAACCAATAGTTAATAAGGATAATCTGGTAAAATAACCATTCTTTTTCTCTTAATCATTGCATTTCTTAATATGTGTCTAAACACTTAAAACGACACTCATTTTGAAACGGATGGAATAATATAATGTAGGCTTTGAGACTATCAACTTGCCACACCAATGATTCCTATTAACTCCAAAGCTCCACTTTTATGGCTACTAAACCTAATCAAAAGCTCACAATCCGGGACTGATAAATTTAACAATATCTCAAGCAAACCCGCGAATGACCAAAACTTAGGCAGCAGTAGAATGTTAATAGAGACCGGATAAATGTCCGAAAATTATGCATAAACATTGAAAAAAATTCTATATGATTACAAATATAATAATATGAAATTAAGAAAATAATCTTGCCTTAAAACACTATGGAAAATAAAATATACAAATTTAGACAACAAAAAATTAGCTGATTAAAAGTTGTAGACATCACAAGTTGACAAGAAATATGTTAACCTAAGTCACCACCAACTTAAAGTTAATGTGACACTTTATAGTTTATAAACAACATCATACTACACCTTTTGATTGATGTTGGATTATTTTTAGTGGCTCTTTTCTTGTTCAATGGTATGTATGTCTAACTCAATGCTTGGGCCGTTACACCAACTCAAATAGGCTAGTTAATAGACGAAAACGATTAGAGGTAATATATATGGTCTTTTTGTGAATGACAGAAATTTCAGTTAATTGTTTAAGGTATGTTTGGATTAGGCTTATTTTGAGTTTATGCAAATAAATAAGCTTTTATATATTATTCATAAGTCTCTAAATGTAGTTTATGAAAAAAACAGTTTACAAAGATACAATTTTTATTAATGAGAACTTATAAATTAACAAGAAAGTTTATTGATTTGCATAAGTTGTTTCGCCTAAGTTCATAATAAGTCTAATCCAAACGGGCCCTTAGTCGTAGTGACCACTTATAGTATTTTGCTTGCCCAGTTTTATCTTCCCCTCTAATTGACACCATTACAACACGATATGTGTTGAAGTTGGGTTGTCAACACGTTGGATTTCATCTAATAACTTATAAAGTAACATATCATAGCAAGTGACGGATCTATAAATTTTGACTTTGAGCGGCTAGATTTTTTACGATAAATATTTGCACATATAACTTTTTATCGAAGTGATAAAATAATAACATCATTATCATTGAGGTAAAATACTTTAGATTATAAACATTGTAATGTTAAAAAAAATTAAAGATTGCTTAATATCTACAAATTAAAATTGTTTTTTTATGTGTCTTTATATTTAAAGACTGCTTACTATTTATGTTCCTTAAAGAGTGTCCCGGGGGGACTCGTTAACATTTCCCTATTTAAAAAGTATGGTAAAAATCATTCACATTTTCATCTCAAATGCATTTACACATTTGATTTTATAAAATTCATGAGAGTAACTCTTTTCATAGTATAAATTTTCAATTAGTGGGTTAAGATCCGTTTGGATTAGGCTTATTTTGAGCTCATGCAAAACAGTTTATGCAAATAAATAAGCTTTTATATATTATTCATAATTTTGTAACTGTAGTTTATGAAAAAAAAAACAGTTTACAAAGATACAATTTTCGTTAACGAGGACTTATAATGAATATAAATTTTCGTTAACGAGAACTTATGTTATTCATACTCTAAATATAAAGACACGTGTAATAAATATAATGGTAACCATAAATAGTACAAGATATTCCACAACCAGGGGCGGATGCATGTAGGAGCAATGTGGGACTATAGCTCCACATGCTTTTCCCCCTTTTTTTTTTTTTTTTTAAATACACCTTTCGGTCACTATTATAAGCAAAAGTTTACACTTTAGGTTCATTCAACAATTAATGATATATATGGTCTTTGTTGTAGGTCACATACATCATTCAATGAATGAATCTAAAATGCAAACTTTTGCTTATAATAGTGACCAAACAAACAAACAACAACTACGTATTTGCGTATGAAATCTATCTTTGGACTTTCTATTTCTAATTAATAAGTGGCTGGGTTAATTTCTAATTAATAAGTGGCTAGGTTAATTTAAGCATATCATCACCATCTATCCATGTTTGTATTATCAATTGGTTGTTATAATGTATCCTGATATATATGTGTCGGAATGTAGATATAGAATATATCCTGATATATATGTATTTTGTATTTGTTTATTATGTGATTTAATGACTAATGATATTCTTGTTACTTACTTGTAACAATGATTGTGTGTTTTATAGGATGAAGAAATTTTTTCCCGTGCTTTCTAGAGACAAAGCTAGTTCTTCGGCTAGTCAAGAACCATCAAATATTCGACATCCAAGTGAACCACAAAATGAAGTTACACCTAACTCGGCCAATGAGGGTATTCAAGTTGTTGATTACAATTTGTTGGAAACGGATCCAGGACTTAGGTCTCCAATTTCAAGCTATCATCCTAACATCCAAGATGAGGTACGTAAAGCTTACCTTAAAAAAGATCGTTATAAACCTAGCAATTTCGTTTACCCTTGGTCTGATCATGGTAGACAAAGACGTAGATTTTGTAAGAATTGGTTTAATTTGTATGATTGGATTGAGTATAGTGAATCTAAGGACCTAACGTTTCAACAAAAAAATAATGTTAATTCTTATTTTTATTATAGTTTGCATTATTGTTTTTTAGAAATTTTAGCTCCACGTATAATGAAAGTCTGGATCCGCCCCTGTCCACAACATACGTAACTTTCAAGACCGTTTACCATTCCACAAGTAGAAGACATTTATAAAAAGAGTAATGATATTTTGACATCCATTTGATGACAACTTTGTTGACAACCTTGTTTTTCTCACTTCTTATTGGTTAAAAACAATGGAGAGAGAAAAATGAAGAGAGAGGATAACAACATCATGTGAGTATGAGAGAGAAAGTTGTCCAAAAGTTGTCAAAATATCATTTCTCTTATAAAAAAAAAGAAAAAAAAAAAGAAATGATAGATACTCCCTCCATTTTAAAATGAGTATCATTTTAGCCAAAAAATTATTTAAAAATAAATGTCAATTTCTGTTTCTAATGCAATAAATAAAGGTGTCAACTAAATCAAAAATGATAGTAATGTTGTATTGCCGTGTGGAGGATAAGGAAGTACAAATTAGAATATTCGTGTGTGGTTGAGTGATTCCCAATTTGAAGAGCACCTTCAAATTTCCCAAGTTAACATTTGCACTTGTTGAGTTCCTACAAAATATGGGAGAACCGAGAGAATGGTAGGAACAAATTTACTTTAGCATATCCAACAAAACTATGTTTTTGAATCATATAGACTTTTTTAGTAATCCTTGCGTTTCTCTTCCTCAGGTATGCAGTGGTGACAGGTGCAAACAAAGGAATTGGGTTAGAGATAGTAAGACAGTTAGCTTCAGCTGGAATCAAAGTGGTGCTTACTGCAAGAGATGAGAAAAGAGGTCTTCATGCTTTGGAAACACTCAAAGCTTCTGGTCTTTCTGACTTTGTTGTCTTTCATCAACTAGATGTTGCTGATGCTGCAAGTGTAGCCTCTCTTGCACATTTTGTCAAATCCCAATTTGGCAAACTTGATATTCTGGTGAGTAAATTGCATGCAATGTTTGTCACATGTTCAATTGCATGTTACTGTGCTTAAGGATTTGGATTTTAAAGATTATTATTATTATTATTATTATAATTTTATTTTTTTTATTATTATCATCGTCATTCTGCAAACAAAGCCTGTGTTTGTTCGATCTATATCCAAATTTTTTAAAACAAATTATATTTGTTTTGTTAGTATTGAAGATGCATAAGACTGGTAAGCTAGAGTTCCAATGTTCTATGGCTTGGAATTTCTTTGGTTCTTGTAATTAAGGGTATTTCAATATTTATTTTGTATGAATTATTTACTATTTAAAAACAAATGAGGTCTCAAAAAATAAAAATCAGAGGGGTCCCACAGAAAATGAAAACAAGATAACATGAGGTTGAGGACTATGATAGGCGTAGAGTTCTGTCTTCCCTTGTCTTATACAATGTCATGCTGTTCTAAATTTGATTGGCTACTTAGAGCATCTCCAATGGGGGGTCCTTACTTAACAAGGACCACTCTCCGTTAAGGACCCTCCATTGGAGGAAGAAAAATTGAGTCCCCATTAAGGAACGGGCAACTATATAAGGACCCTCTCTCTCCTGAGTAACTAACGGGTCCCACGTTTAAAAAAGTAATAAAATGTGTACTACTTGGTCCCACTTGCATAAAGAAGTAATAAAATGTGTACTACTTGGTCCCACTTGCATAAAGAAGTAATAAAATGTGTACTACTTGGTCCCACTTGTAAAAATGAGTAATAGATAAATTATTTTTGTTTAATATGTAAAGATAGTGGGACATATTTAAATACTTTTCATTGGAGTCCTTATTAGTGTATTGCCATTGGAGTCATTGAGTCCTTAATAGGTACTTTTATTAAAAAACTATAAATAAGTGATGTGTCACGTGGGGTCTATTTAAGGAGTCCTTGTTAGGGAACTACCATTGTGGATGCTCTTAGAGCATTTCGAATGGGGGGTCCTTACTTAACAAGGACCACTCCCCGTTAAGGACCCTCCATTGGAGGAAGAAAAATTGAGTCCCCGTTAAGGAACGGGCAACTATATAAGGACTCTCTCTCTCCTGAGTAACTAACGGGTCCCACGTTTAAAAAAGTAATAAAATGTGTACTACTTGGTCCCACTTGCATAAAGAAGTAATAAAATGTGTACTACTTGGTCCCACTTGTAAAAATGAGTAATAGATAAATTATTTTTGTTTAATATGTAAAGATAGTGGGACATATTTAAATACTTTTCATTGGAGTCCTTATTAGTGTATTGCCATTGGAGTCATTGAGTCCTTAATAGGTACTTTTATTAAAAAATTATAAATAAGTGATGTGTTACGTGGGGTCCATTTAAGGAGTCCTTGTTAAGGAACTACCATTGTGGATGCTCTTAGAGCATCTACATCCATGCTACCCACATTGATAGTATAAATGGACCCAACACAATATATAAATATTACTTCACATTTTTCAATTATTTAAACCATTCAACTACATTTTCTAAATATTTATACTACTCATCTAAAACTCTAAATTGGGTCCCACTAATCACACAATACACCTCGAATTTATAGTTTAAAATCACATTCTAATTTTATACTACCTCCGTCCCAATTTAATTGACACAATTTTGTTTTTCACACATATTAAGAAAAATGTATAAGGGGAAAGTGAAATATATTGTATTGGAAATGATAAAAGTAGTATTATTTAGTGTTATATTGTATTGGGAATGATGAAAGTTGTATTGAAAATTGAAATGGGTCAGTTATTTTGGGACACTTTTTTTTAGAAAATGGGTCAGTTATTCCGGGACGGAGGGAGTATTATTTTTTACACCTCAAATGTAGAAAAGGAACGGTAGCACTGTAATACCATGGCAGTTGTTGGACAAAGTGATATTCTGACAGTGTCATACATTTTCTGCTAAGACACTCTTAAATCAACCCGATATTTATGCTCTTATTAGAGTTGATAGTCCCCCCTAAGAGCACCATTATCGGTGGTGTCTTTTGGCACATAAAGTCCACGTGTTGCTACTGGTGTCAGGAAGGCATGGATAATTGCATAACAGTTGGTGTCTTTTCTTGGCTACGGTTCCAAACTCTACCACCGTGTCTTAGAGCAATTCTTTCTCTTTCTCACACACTTTTTCAATTGATTTTATATTAATATAAAATATAATTTGGAATATATTGTAAGATTAGTGGGATCCATTGTAAGTTTTGTAAGAGTGGTATGGATATTTAGAAAATGTAGTTGAGTGGTTTAAATAATTGGAAAGTGTGAAGTAATATAAAGTATTATATGAGACCCATTTATATCACCCATGTAGAGTGGCATGGATGTGGGTGCTCTAAGTAGGTTTGTTGATGAGTTAAAGAACATTTAAGATAGGTTATTAGTTTGATCTCCGAAAATTAATATTTTCTCTTCTTCTCTAACAATTTATTAACAACTAACATTTGTATATAAAAAATAAAAATAAAAACTTATTAGAATTGATAAATGTTGGCTTGTTTACTTTGTACATATTGTGTAGGTTAACAATGCTGCGATTGGCGGAATTGAAATTAAAGACAGTGATTTATTCACTTCAGCCATCATTACAAACGGGGTTCGTATATACATCAACACATGTTATGAATCTAGTCAATTATAGATGCAGAAATTGTATTACCTGAAATTGTATTACCAATTGTTACTCCCCTCCATTTCAAAATAATTAAGTTATTTGTAAAATAATTGATCGATTTCACTTTTCAGTACAATATTAATTATTTTTTTCAATTATACACTATAATTAATACTAATTTCATCTCATTCAATTCAATATTTTTCACTTTACATTTATGATAATGGTAAATGCATTTAAAACTATTTTTTTTTCCTCTCTTTCACTTACATTTTTTTTTAATATGTGAAATAATCAAATGACTCAATTATTTATAGACTCACCAAATTTCGATATTTTCCATTAAACATTTTACTCGATATTTACCACTAATGCACTAATGATTTAAAGATGTCATGACATGTGTGAAGTAAGTTTACAAGTTGTCTGAGTATTTGAGTTGTTCTTACTACGTAGGCACTATCAGATGATGAATTGAAAAGGGCAATGACACAAACTTACGATTCAGCTAAAGAATGCATTGAAATAAATTATTATGGAGCTAAAAGAACATTTGAATACCTTCTTCCTCTCCTTCAATTGTCTGATTCACCAAGAGTAGTCAATGTATCATCAGGAGCGGGCAGGATAGAGGTAAGCTAATTTCTACATAAATAAATTCTTAAGAGTGAATAAGCTTGTATTATAGAGTTTTAGGACATTACAAAAACTTCGTCAAACTTTATTTTGACTTGGAAATAAAAATGAAAAAATGAAATAAAATTCTTCTCTAATTCTATCATCATTAGATTATAGAGTCAATTTTCGAAGTCCTAACTTGACTTGTATTTCAAGAGAGAAGCAATGTTAAGGCCCTAAGAATATAGGCCTAAATAGAAACTTAGTTAATTAGTGCCCCAACTCATTATGTTACGAGAGATATTAATAAATCGAATATAATATCTCCATCTCTAAATATATGATCTTATTCACTAAATCACATGAATAAAAGTCTGTTTTGATGGGATAATTGAAAATGTTAAAGAATTTAGAATCATAGACAATTTAAATGATTATGTTCAATTGCATTCATTTCTAAACTGTTTTTATGTGACATAGTACTAAAAGATTTCTATCATTTGAAAAATAGAGGCCAATTTGTAAATTTTGAAAATCTTGAGGGGCCAATTCATAATTTTTGATTTTTTGAGTGGTTGATTTGTAATTTTTTATTAAAAAATGGTCCAATTTATAATTTGAAATTTTTTATGGGTCGTCCTGAAAACTTTTGAAAAATATGGGAAAAAACTTGCAAAATGTTGAGGGATCTCTGAATTGAACTTACAAAATATTTCACAAATTTTCACTATTTTAAAATTTTCTAAATTATTCATTCAAACAATAGAATTTACCTAAAAGGATTTGAATTTCCCTAAAATATTAAATTACCTCAAAACATTCTCTCATTCAAACACACTAAGAATTTGTAATAATATTAATTTATTTTAAAAATTGTTGTTGTTAATTTTATAATTATACCATTCGGGGAGAGAAAATTAGTTTATATTCACAATATTATTATTGATTACAGAAAACTTTTTTTTTTTTTGTGGTAGCCGGGGGTTTGAAGCCCGGACCTTACATATATTATGCATTGTCTCTACCAACTGAGCTAAACTCACGATGACGATTATAAAAAACTATATAATATAACTAGGAGTATGTTGATAAGAAAATAATCAATACACCTAAATTATTGCTGGAGGTAGTATTTTTTTAGGCTTTCATCGAAGCTTTTATACGTACATATTTTGTTGTTTAGATTATGTTTTTACCCAATCTTTTTTAACTAACTTGTCATTATCATCTATATTGGTTATTGTGTCAAATTAGTTTGTATCAAATGAATGGGCTAAAGGAGTCTTCAGTGATGTTGAAAACCTTACGGAAGAGAGAATAGATGAAGTAATAAAGGAGTTTACCAAAGATTTTGAAGAAGGGTCCTTAGGAAGAAAAGGTTGGCCAAGATATTTTGCTGCCTATAGTGTTGCTAAAGCTTCAATGAATGCCTACACAAGAATTACCGCAAAGAAGTATCCTAACTTCTGCATCAATTGTGTTTGCCCTGGTTATGTGAAAACAGATATAACTGCTAATACTGGTTTCTTTACAGCAGAAGAAGGTGCTGCTCATCCTGTAAGGTTAGCCCTGCTTCCCAATGGTAGTCCATCTGGACTTTTTTATAGCAGGAATGAAGTCATTCCATTTTGATTGATATTATATATTGTAAAATATTTTACAATGTTATGTATATGAATTAATATATACTATAAGTTTAAAGACTTTTTACACCATCAATAAATAATGATTGTCAGATTATTAAAAGTATTTGGTTTTAATCATAACTATTTCTTAACTTGTCTTGCCTAAATGATAAATTTCATATATTGTAAAACTAGGAATTTAAGGAGTTAAAAAAATTTAGTCGTTTGTTAAATTTCATGAAACTTTTGAAACTAAAGGTTATTTTTGTGAGCATACTTTGCTTAATTACTTGAATAAACTAAATAGTTTATTCAAATGTTATCATCAAAATCTTTAAGAGGATAAAGTAGATTATTAGTAAATATCTAGTTGGACTAAGTAGATTATTCTACCTCTATTGATCTGTGACTTTAGAGTATACTATTCTTAAATTTCATAATCGATCGATTTTCTCAAGTGCCAAATTTGGCGGGTTAGTTTAACTTAAAAGAAAAACCTTTACGAGTGTTCTCTTAGTTGATGTCTGCCCTTATCTAGATTTTTTTTCCAAACTGCTCCTATTGTGAAATATATATACCAAAATGCCCTACTTAAAAATAAAATATTAAAATGCCCTACTTTTGATTGGCTAGTTTGAGTGTACCATTTCATTTGGTGCCCTCGTGTGATGATGTGGCAATGAGTGGGCCTTCCCAAGTGGCGCACTCGTGATGGTATTTTTTTTCCTTTTCGTTTTTTTTATATTGTTTTTTTTTAATATTAAGTTTTTTAATATTTAAAATATGAGTTTTTCTATCATGTACAAATCTGCATATGATAAGAAGTTTAAAATAGTAATTTTGCATCGGAACTTGTACATTTTGTATTAAATACATAACTCTTTAATAAATTAATTGTTGTTTAATAAAAACTTGCTATTTTTATATGCTTTAACATGTGCAATATTGCACATGTTAGACAAACCCTTAAAATATTAACTAAATTAATCAAGATAATTACTAAAACAAGATATTTGCGTGATTTCATATATGCAAAAATCAATCAAAAGCGCATAAAGTGATCCACGAAATATGGCTGGCACGATACTCCAACAACCCATGTGTACTATATCCGACACATTAGACAAAATCTTATGCGGGCAATCGGAGATGGAGAGCTTCGGAAGCAAGTTCTCCATATGGATATAATCACAATTTTATTACTATGAACTTCACAATTTTTTTATAATGTATCTACTTTTGTTTTTATTTTTTTATTTATTTTATAATTTTACAATCTAGATTATGCATTGAACAACCTACATTCAATTAAACATGCACTTTGTTATTTTGTTGATGTTTTTAACTCAATTTCCTTTGACCAAATTTGCATTATCACTAATATTGATGTCACATCAATTAATATCAAATGAATGGGTTAAAGGAGTCTTCACTGATGTTGATAACAGAAGAAAGAATAGATGAAGTGTTAAAGGAGTTTATCAAAGATTTTGAAGAAGGGTCCTTAGTAAGAAAAGGTTGGCCTAGGTTTGCAGCTGCATATACTGTTGCCAAAGCTTCTATGAATGCATATACTAGAATTCTTGCAAAGAAATATCCTAATTTCTGCATCAATTGTGTGTGCCCTGGTTATGTCAAGGCTGATATGACTACTAATACTGGTATATTGACAGTAGAAGAAGGAGCTGCATATCCTGTTAGGTTAGCACAACTTCCCAATGGTAGTCCATCTGGCCTCTTCTATAGTCAGAACGGAATCTCTTCGTTTTGATTAATATTTTTTAGAGAATTTTAACAAGTGTCCTTAGAGTAGTGTTTATGTACGTAATCCAAATGGGTAGTATTTGTAGAGTAAATGTTGTATTTAATAATTCGATTATTATTTGACTTGTATCTTCAAGACAAATTTTCATTTTTTTGAATTCCTTAAACAATTTTCTTAAACCACTTGTTAGTTTGATTCATATAATATGTATTGTACGATTTTATGGACTATGAAACCTTCCATGGGCAGGGCTGGCCTAAGGGCAAGGCACCCAAGCAAGGGCTTTACGCCTCTAGATTTTGGATTAAAAAAAGGCCTCAAAATAAATCAATTTAGCTATAAGTATATAATATGACATATTAATAATGGTCAATTTTAAGGCCTCCAATCCTTTTGGTCTTAAGGTCAAATCTTGGATTCAACAAAATTTTATATATTACTTCCCCCGGTTCTATTTACAAGAGAAACTTGAGTCAACAAAAGTTGATGTATATAGTTAAAAATTTAGTCTAGATACATCAACTTTTGTTTACCCAATTTTTTCTTATAAATAGGACCGGAGGGAGTATGTTTTAAATAAGTATTGTGTTATTTTTCTTTTTAATTCCAAAAGGCTTCATTATTAAATTTATTTTAGGCCTCTTGACATATTAGGCCGGCCCTGTCCGTGGGTAACATGGCCATTGACCCAAGCCGTTCGCCAATGCAGATATCCAACCTGAATTTCCGCAGAATTTTGCAAGCTAATATAATGTATTTGAGACTATCAACTTGCCACACCAATATGATTCCTATTAACTCCAAAGCCCCACTTTGCTACTATACCTAATCGAAAGCTCACGATCTAGGACTGGTAAATTTAACAACATCTCAAGCATTATGCAGCACATTAAAAGTTGAAGAATTTTTCTATATGATTACAGATATAATAATATTAAATTAAGAAAATAATCTTGCATTAGAACACTATGGAAAATAAAAGATACGAACTTAGACAAAAAAAATTAGCTGATTAAAAGTGAGAGACGTAACCAGGTTGATAAGAAATATGTTAACCTAGGTCACCTCCAACTTAAATTTATTGGGACCCTATATAGTTTATAAACAATGTTATATTACACCTTTTGGTTGATGTGATTCTATTTTTAGTGGCTCTTTTCTCACTCAATGGTATGTATGCCTAACTCAATGCATGGGCATGGCCCGTTATATCAACTCAAATTGGCTAATTAATAGATGAAAAAGATTAGTGGTATGGTCTTTTTTGTAAATGACATATATTTCAGTTAATGGTTTATGACCTGTTTGGATTAGGTTTATTTTGAGCTTATGCAAATAAATAAGCTTTTATATATTATTTATAAGTCTCTAAATGTAGTTTACAGAGATACAATTTTCGTTAACGAGAACTTATAAATTAAAAAGAAAGCTTATTGATTTGCATAAGTTGTTTCGCATACGTTCAAAATAAGTCTAATCCAAACGGACTCTTAGTCATTGTGATCACTTATAGTATTTGGCCTACACAGATTTATCTTCCCCTTTAACTGACACCATTACAACATGATATGTGTTGAAGTTGGATTGTCAGCACATTGGATTTCATCTAGAGAATGACATATACGCTAACATATCATAGTAAGTGACATATCTATAAATTTTGACACGGAGGGGCTATATTTTTTACGATAAAATTTACACAAATAACTTTTTATCTATGCAAAAGTAATAAAATAATAACTTCATTATCATTGAGCTAAAATACTTAAGGTTATAAACATTGTACGGTTAAAAAAAATTATAGACTGCTTAATATCTACAAATTAAATTTTTTTTACGTGTCTTTATATTTAAAGACTGCTTACTATTTATGTTCCTTAAAGAGTGTCATGAGGGGACTCCTTAACATTTCCCTATTTAAAAAGTATGGTAAAAATTATTCATGGTAAAAATCATTCACATTTTCATCTCAAATGCATTTACACATTTGATTTTATAAAATTCATGAGTAACTCTTTTCATAGTATAAATTTTCAATTAATGAAGACAATCTATTATTTTTAGAGGAGGCTATAATTAAAATATCAAAGACTTTTTTTTAGAGAAACATATCAAAGACTTAACAAACATACTAGGAATATTAGTGTGAGCATTTGCCCCTAATCTTTATATCTAATCCAAAGGTACATTTGCAAACAATACTAACAAAACCCTAAAACTAGCTTATTTGGCGCTAAACACATTTTGCCCCACCTAACCACACTTAATGCGGGCCTACTTGGTTAATCTGGTGCCCTCCTCTTCCAAATTTGAATTTCAAATTCCCTTCAACTTATTGTTTGCATCGTAAATAACATGCATTTACTCTCATCTAGCATTTTGTCTCCCACGTTACTTTTTCTTAATTTTCCAACAAAGCAGAACTTATCTCTCTTCAAGTCCATCTTTTATTTACCCTTCCATCTGTCTTTCTCTGAATTTTCTTCCTCTCTCTTCTTCCTTCCTCATCCCCTCCCTTCACCGGCGGTGAACTCGGCGGCAGGTCCATGGCTCTGAGTCTCGACGTTTGTAACGAGGACCTAACACAACACATAGGGTTATTCTTCGCACATCCCGCTGGAAAATCTATTTCTCTCACCGATCCACGCACATCTCGCCGACTCCGCAACTGCCGCCACAACTACAAATGACCTTCGTAACTGTCACCGGTAACTCACTTTCTCCCACCGATTCATGTTCATATCGATTGTGTGAATTTTGCTAATTTCAAATTTGACATTAGGGTTTGAAAATCGTTGATTTTGATATGTGATTGTGTGAATTACAGCTTTTTCTTCATTGTTAGAATAGTTTTTGTTCTTTTTTTCATTGTTAGTTGTTGTATTTTCGTTTCTTTCTCTGTGTTTCAGTCTCAATTCAATACCGTGTGCAAGAGCCCTGTGCAATTTTCATTTAAATTTTAGTGCCCTTTTTTCACTAAAACTAACCGTGCAAAAACAATAGCAGCAGTTGCAATTTAACACAGGAATCATATATAAAATTATTGTTGTTTTTGTTCTTTTTTTCATTGCTTTCTGTCAATTCTTCTTGACGTGCCTTTTTTTTGAAATTATTTAGAACTTCATTTAAGTTTTTCGAATAGTAGGAATTGCTCAAACAAGATGATAAAAAAGGTATGAATCTGATCTTTGATTCAGTTATATACCTTTTCCCTTTTTAATTCACTCTACCAAGCTTCAAGCTTTTGTTTTGTGGTCCTGACAGCTGTGATCTTTGAGTTTTAGGGGTTGAATCTGATGCAATCAGAAAGTATTGTAGTTTGGATTGAGTGCAGAGGGATGCTTTTCATGTTGGACGGTGTTCAGCAGTATATTCACAGAGAGAATTTACTGTCCTGACAGCAATATGAGAGCCAGGTGAATTTACTATTCTCTCCAGAAAAAGTTTTGTTAGTTTGGATAGATAAATTAGACTCCTGGCTTAAAGCTTTTAAATAGATGGTTATTTGATTTTAATAGTTTCTGACAATAACTATTTCCCTTCAGAGAGTGCATTGGAAAACCTAATTGTGAAGCCTTCTTACTTTTCTGACGATTCGGTTTCCTCCATTGAGGTAAGTCTTAGATGTGCTTATCGTATGGTATCATATCATTCTCTGTGATTTTGAGAGCAACTAAATAGGATATTTTTCTTAAATTAGACTCCTGGCTTAAAGCTTTTAAATAGATGGTTATTTGATTTTAATAGTTTCTGACAATAACTATTTCCCTTCAGAGAGTGCATTGGAAAACCTAATTGTGAAGCCTTCTTACTTTTCTGACGATTCGGTTTCCTCCATTGAGGTAAGTCTTAGATGTGCTTATCGTATGGTATCATATCATTCTCTGTGATTTTGAGAGCAACTAAATAGGATATTTTTCTTTGATTTTGACATTGTGAAATTATCAAATTTGAAGGCTACAATGTCAAATAGCTATGGGTAAGTGATGACCGTAAGTCATTTTCTAAAAACTATCAATCTCTTATTGTAGAGGTTGAATAGCTTCAAGGACTATTTAACATTTTTGTATAATGAATCTGTGATTCTCTTTTTTGTCATTTGAGTTAAAATATTTGGTTAGTATTTGAAAGCTATATGTTCTTTTAAATGCACTAAGTTAATATTGGACCGCATTTGTGTGATCATAAGCAAAATTTTTATGTTGTCTTGAAAGCCATTTCAGAATTGTTTAATATTTTTGCTTTTTTTATTTCTTAAAATATAGACTTCTGCATTATTTTCTATGTATTTCCTTCAATTTAATAGGATTTGGCTGATGTTCTTTATAATATTTTTAGCATGTAAAGTGTTCTTTTTTTCACTATG
This sequence comes from Medicago sativa, assembly GCF_051527215.1. Taxonomy (NCBI): domain Eukaryota; kingdom Viridiplantae; phylum Streptophyta; class Magnoliopsida; order Fabales; family Fabaceae; genus Medicago; species Medicago sativa. Next base: position 25,250,178 of record NC_140756.1, on the reverse strand, counting down.
ATCTTTTCATGATATGAGCCTAATTTACTTCCTTCAGTTTTGGTTGTTGGGTTAATCTACAGCCTATGGAGAGAGTGAAGAATATGATGCTTTTGAAATGATTAAAATTGAAAAGTATGAATTACTAAAAAATTGAATCCTGCTCAAAGTGGTTATAAATTCATTGCAACCGATCAAACTTTGATTAGTTATGCATCTGTCCATTTTGTTCTTGCAAGCATTCTTCTCAAATCAAGCCATCTTGATTTGCATTGAAAATTAAAGAACCATGTATTGTTTGCTTCTGTTGATTTTCAATATTTGCTTTGTGGTGCAATAAGCTAACTAGCATTGTATGATCTATCATTTCTACATGTTATTGATTTCATACTTTCTGAAAGTTTTACCTCATCAAATTATATGATAGCAATTTTTTTTTTTTTTCATGAATTGACTTTGGTAGCATATGCAAATCTTATTGCAACCCACATAACATACATCTTGGAGTTAGTGTGGAATGTTACTTTTTAAAAATTGCAGATGTAGGAATAAAATGGCATAATTACATCTTGGATTTGTTGATGTTGAAGTAAGATTTCACATTAAGTGTTTTTATCACACAAATACTAACAAAACCCTAAAACTAGCTTATTTGGCGCTAAACACATTTTGCCCCACCTAACCACACTTAATGCGGGCCTACTTGGTTAATCTGGTGCCCTCCTCTTCCAAATTTGAATTTCAAATTCCCTTCAACTTATTGTTTGCATCGTAAATAACATGCATTTACTCTCATCTAGCATTTTGTCTCCCACGTTACTTTTTCTTAATTTTCCAACAAAGCAGAACTTATCTCTCTTCAAGTCCATCTTTTATTTACCCTTCCATCTGTCTTTCTCTGAATTTTCTTCCTCTCTCTTCTTCCTTCCTCATCCCCTCCCTTCACCGGCGGTGAACTCGGCGGCAGGTCCATGGCTCTGAGTCTCGACGTTTGTAACGAGGACCTAACACAACACATAGGGTTATTCTTCGCACATCCCGCTGGAAAATCTATTTCTCTCACCGATCCACGCACATCTCGCCGACTCCGCAACTGCCGCCACAACTACAAATGACCTTCGTAACTGTCACCGGTAACTCACTTTCTCCCACCGATTCATGTTCATATCGATTGTGTGAATTTTGCTAATTTCAAATTTGACATTAGGGTTTGAAAATCGTTGATTTTGATATGTGATTGTGTGAATTACAGCTTTTTCTTCATTGTTAGAATAGTTTTTGTTCTTTTTTTCATTGTTAGTTGTTGTATTTTCGTTTCTTTCTCTGTGTTTCAGTCTCAATTCAATACCGTGTGCAAGAGCCCTGTGCAATTTTCATTTAAATTTTAGTGCCCTTTTTTCACTAAAACTAACCGTGCAAAAACAATAGCAGCAGTTGCAATTTAACACAGGAATCATATATAAAATTATTGTTGTTTTTGTTCTTTTTTTCATTGCTTTCTGTCAATTCTTCTTGACGTGCCTTTTTTTTGAAATTATTTAGAACTTCATTTAAGTTTTTCGAATAGTAGGAATTGCTCAAACAAGATGATAAAAAAGGTATGAATCTGATCTTTGATTCAGTTATATACCTTTTCCCTTTTTAATTCACTCTACCAAGCTTCAAGCTTTTGTTTTGTGGTCCTGACAGCTGTGATCTTTGAGTTTTAGGGGTTGAATCTGATGCAATCAGAAAGTATTGTAGTTTGGATTGAGTGCAGAGGGATGCTTTTCATGTTGGACGGTGTTCAGCAGTATATTCACAGAGAGAATTTACTGTCCTGACAGCAATATGAGAGCCAGGTGAATTTACTATTCTCTCCAGAAAAAGTTTTGTTAGTTTGGATAGATAAATTAGACTCCTGGCTTAAAGCTTTTAAATAGATGGTTATTTGATTTTAATAGTTTCTGACAATAACTATTTCCCTTCAGAGAGTGCATTGGAAAACCTAATTGTGAAGCCTTCTTACTTTTCTGACGATTCGGTTTCCTCCATTGAGGTAAGTCTTAGATGTGCTTATCGTATGGTATCATATCATTCTCTGTGATTTTGAGAGCAACTAAATAGGATATTTTTCTTAAATTAGACTCCTGGCTTAAAGCTTTTAAATAGATGGTTATTTGATTTTAATAGTTTCTGACAATAACTATTTCCCTTCAGAGAGTGCATTGGAAAACCTAATTGTGAAGCCTTCTTACTTTTCTGACGATTCGGTTTCCTCCATTGAGGTAAGTCTTAGATGTGCTTATCGTATGGTATCATATCATTCTCTGTGATTTTGAGAGCAACTAAATAGGATATTTTTCTTTGATTTTGACATTGTGAAATTATCAAATTTGAAGGCTACAATGTCAAATAGCTATGGGTAAGTGATGACCGTAAGTCATTTTCTAAAAACTATCAATCTCTTATTGTAGAGGTTGAATAGCTTCAAGGACTATTTAACATTTTTGTATAATGAATCTGTGATTCTCTTTTTTGTCATTTGAGTTAAAATATTTGGTTAGTATTTGAAAGCTATATGTTCTTTTAAATGCACTAAGTTAATATTGGACCGCATTTGTGTGATCATAAGCAAAATTTTTATGTTGTCTTGAAAGCCATTTCAGAATTGTTTAATATTTTTGCTTTTTTTATTTCTTAAAATATAGACTTCTGCATTATTTTCTATGTATTTCCTTCAATTTAATAGGATTTGGCTGATGTTCTTTATAATATTTTTAGCATGTAAAGTGTTCTTTTTTTCACTATGATCTTTTCATGATATGAGCCTAATTTACTTCCTTCAGTTTTGGTTGTTGGGTTAATCTACAGCCTATGGAGAGAGTGAAGAATATGATGCTTTTGAAATGATTAAAATTGAAAAGTATGAATTACTAAAAAATTGAATCCTGCTCAAAGTGGTTATAAATTCATTGCAACCGATCAAACTTTGATTAGTTATGCATCTGTCCATTTTGTTCTTGCAAGCATTCTTCTCAAATCAAGCCATCTTGATTTGCATTGAAAATTAAAGAACCATGTATTGTTTGCTTCTGTTGATTTTCAATATTTGCTTTGTGGTGCAATAAGCTAACTAGCATTGTATGATCTATCATTTCTACATGTTATTGATTTCATACTTTCTGAAAGTTTTACCTCATCAAATTATATGATAGCAATTTTTTTTTTTTTCATGAATTGACTTTGGTAGCATATGCAAATCTTATTGCAACCCACATAACATACATCTTGGAGTTAGTGTGGAATGTTACTTTTTAAAAATTGCAGATGTAGGAATAAAATGGCATAATTACATCTTGGATTTGTTGATGTTGAAGTAAGATTTCACATTAAGTGTTTTTATCACACAAATACTAACAAAACCCTAAAACTAGCTTATTTGGCGCTAAACACATTTTGCCCCACCTAACCACACTTAATGCGGGCCTACTTGGTTAATCTGGTGCCCTCCTCTTCCAAATTTGAATTTCAAATTCCCTTCAACTTATTGTTTGCATCGTAAATAACATGCATTTACTCTCATCTAGCATTTTGTCTCCCACGTTACTTTTTCTTAATTTTCCAACAAAGCAGAACTTATCTCTCTTCAAGTCCATCTTTTATTTACCCTTCCATCTGTCTTTCTCTGAATTTTCTTCCTCTCTCTTCTTCCTTCCTCATCCCCTCCCTTCACCGGCGGTGAACTCGGCGGCAGGTCCATGGCTCTGAGTCTCGACGTTTGTAACGAGGACCTAACACAACACATAGGGTTATTCTTCGCACATCCCGCTGGAAAATCTATTTCTCTCACCGATCCACGCACATCTCGCCGACTCCGCAACTGCCGCCACAACTACAAATGACCTTCGTAACTGTCACCGGTAACTCACTTTCTCCCACCGATTCATGTTCATATCGATTGTGTGAATTTTGCTAATTTCAAATTTGACATTAGGGTTTGAAAATCGTTGATTTTGATATGTGATTGTGTGAATTACAGCTTTTTCTTCATTGTTAGAATAGTTTTTGTTCTTTTTTTCATTGTTAGTTGTTGTATTTTCGTTTCTTTCTCTGTGTTTCAGTCTCAATTCAATACCGTGTGCAAGAGCCCTGTGCAATTTTCATTTAAATTTTAGTGCCCTTTTTTCACTAAAACTAACCGTGCAAAAACAATAGCAGCAGTTGCAATTTAACACAGGAATCATATATAAAATTATTGTTGTTTTTGTTCTTTTTTTCATTGCTTTCTGTCAATTCTTCTTGACGTGCCTTTTTTTTGAAATTATTTAGAACTTCATTTAAGTTTTTCGAATAGTAGGAATTGCTCAAACAAGATGATAAAAAAGGTATGAATCTGATCTTTGATTCAGTTATATACCTTTTCCCTTTTTAATTCACTCTACCAAGCTTCAAGCTTTTGTTTTGTGGTCCTGACAGCTGTGATCTTTGAGTTTTAGGGGTTGAATCTGATGCAATCAGAAAGTATTGTAGTTTGGATTGAGTGCAGAGGGATGCTTTTCATGTTGGACGGTGTTCAGCAGTATATTCACAGAGAGAATTTACTGTCCTGACAGCAATATGAGAGCCAGGTGAATTTACTATTCTCTCCAGAAAAAGTTTTGTTAGTTTGGATAGATAAATTAGACTCCTGGCTTAAAGCTTTTAAATAGATGGTTATTTGATTTTAATAGTTTCTGACAATAACTATTTCCCTTCAGAGAGTGCATTGGAAAACCTAATTGTGAAGCCTTCTTACTTTTCTGACGATTCGGTTTCCTCCATTGAGGTAAGTCTTAGATGTGCTTATCGTATGGTATCATATCATTCTCTGTGATTTTGAGAGCAACTAAATAGGATATTTTTCTTAAATTAGACTCCTGGCTTAAAGCTTTTAAATAGATGGTTATTTGATTTTAATAGTTTCTGACAATAACTATTTCCCTTCAGAGAGTGCATTGGAAAACCTAATTGTGAAGCCTTCTTACTTTTCTGACGATTCGGTTTCCTCCATTGAGGTAAGTCTTAGATGTGCTTATCGTATGGTATCATATCATTCTCTGTGATTTTGAGAGCAACTAAATAGGATATTTTTCTTTGATTTTGACATTGTGAAATTATCAAATTTGAAGGCTACAATGTCAAATAGCTATGGGTAAGTGATGACCGTAAGTCATTTTCTAAAAACTATCAATCTCTTATTGTAGAGGTTGAATAGCTTCAAGGACTATTTAACATTTTTGTATAATGAATCTGTGATTCTCTTTTTTGTCATTTGAGTTAAAATATTTGGTTAGTATTTGAAAGCTATATGTTCTTTTAAATGCACTAAGTTAATATTGGACCGCATTTGTGTGATCATAAGCAAAATTTTTATGTTGTCTTGAAAGCCATTTCAGAATTGTTTAATATTTTTGCTTTTTTTATTTCTTAAAATATAGACTTCTGCATTATTTTCTATGTATTTCCTTCAATTTAATAGGATTTGGCTGATGTTCTTTATAATATTTTTAGCATGTAAAGTGTTCTTTTTTTCACTATGATCTTTTCATGATATGAGCCTAATTTACTTCCTTCAGTTTTGGTTGTTGGGTTAATCTACAGCCTATGGAGAGAGTGAAGAATATGATGCTTTTGAAATGATTAAAATTGAAAAGTATGAATTACTAAAAAATTGAATCCTGCTCAAAGTGGTTATAAATTCATTGCAACCGATCAAACTTTGATTAGTTATGCATCTGTCCATTTTGTTCTTGCAAGCATTCTTCTCAAATCAAGCCATCTTGATTTGCATTGAAAATTAAAGAACCATGTATTGTTTGCTTCTGTTGATTTTCAATATTTGCTTTGTGGTGCAATAAGCTAACTAGCATTGTATGATCTATCATTTCTACATGTTATTGATTTCATACTTTCTGAAAGTTTTACCTCATCAAATTATATGATAGCAATTTTTTTTTTTTTCATGAATTGACTTTGGTAGCATATGCAAATCTTATTGCAACCCACATAACATACATCTTGGAGTTAGTGTGGAATGTTACTTTTTAAAAATTGCAGATGTAGGAATAAAATGGCATAATTACATCTTGGATTTGTTGATGTTGAAGTAAGATTTCACATTAAGTGTTTTTATCACACAAATATAACCGTCACATAGGGCATATATTGATAATTGATATAAGGTGTTGGGATCCCAAAGTTTGTATTCAAATAGGGTAGGTTATGTGGTCTTTTGTGGGGTTTGTCTCGGCTGTTTGGGAGTTCATGTTATTATGCAGTTCACTGCCTGCATTTCTGTTATTGTGTCATTCTGTACCAGTTTTGCTGCTATGTGTGGTCATGGCCTGTGGCTATCTTGCAATATTTATTATTCTAATTCTGAAAATATACATTAATTTGATTTTCACTCTGAAAACTTCTAGCAGATGGCAAAAGAGATCATGTTATATTTTAGAGAAATCATATAGACTTAATGGCAAGTGTTTTGTGTCTGTCTTTTAGTTAGTTAACAATGTTTTCTCCCCTTATTCTGTTATCTCTTAGATGTTACAATTTTGATGCTTTCTTTATCTTAATATATACTTGCAATTTCTTATCAATTGATGGAAATGTGACTGCATAATATATTTAGTGTAGTTACAGTAAAGGGTATGAATATGAACTATCATGGTATGTGTAGTTACAGTAAGATTTTGGGGGTGTTGTTACGTAGTTTTGTTCACAGTTCCAATTTCTTTTTATATAGTCTTGGTGTGCAATGTAGCCTGGAGGGTGCTGTTAACAACTTCTGTTTGTTCCTGCAAAGGTCTGTTGTGGACAACCCAGGTCTGTGTTAGCGCAACCTGCTGCTGTTGGGGGAGTAGGTGATGTTCATGGTTGGGTTCTTTAGTTTTGTGCAGCCTGCTGCCATTGGGGGTGTATTGTTGTTAATGGAATCAATTAGTCACCAATTATATAATGTTGATTCTATTTGCACTTGCAAAATTTTGATTAAGTTTAGATGATTGCAATGAAGAGAACCAATTGTAATTTGGAACCATTGGTAGTAATTTTAATATGTGAAGGATTGGAAAGTGAATTTTAGATCCCTTTCACTGTCTAAATATTTTTGTATTAACTTTCATTTGTATCAACTAAATGATTTCATGCCATCTTCTACATCTTTATTATTTGAACTTGAAAAGTGCAATCACTGTTATAAGTATGTTGAGGAATGTATATTGATTTTTGGATATGCAGGGGATCTTTTAGTTACTTTTGATTTATTTCTTCTTCGATTTGAAGTCCACGTGCGACATAGTGAAATAAAGAAGCATTGAAATTGTAAATTAAAGTAATTGACATTTGAAGCTAATTATGAAATAAAGAAAAATAAGGCCTACACATGCCGGTAAATAAGGCCTATATATTATCAAAAACACTGTAAAGTTCAGACACGTCGATACCGATAATAATTTAAGAAAATGGTATAATTCATTATAATCTTATGTGTCGATGTCGTGTTGATATCGGACATGATACATATCTGACATTGGGACACGCCAAATATGAGAAGTATTTGTGCTTCATAGAAAGCACTAGAAAAGCATGTAAAATGTTTAACCTCTTCTTTTTTTGACAAATACTGAAAAGCATATATTATAGTCAAAATGACCCGTGCGGCAGCACGGGTGAAAAGTCTAGTCTACTATAAATAGATATGTCCCTAAACATAGTTTGAATTTTTAGAGAGATATTCATATTTAATGTTTAAGATGACTCAAATAGGATTAACACAAGTAGAAGACATTTATAAAAAAAATAAAAAATAAAAGATAGATATAAATAAAGGTGTCAAGTGTCCACTAAAGCAAAATGATAGTATGTTGTGTTGTATCGTGTGGAGGATAAGGAAGGACAAATTAGAATTTTCGTGTGAGGTTGAGTAATTCCCAAGAGAAGAAAATATATCTTGAACTAAAGAGTATCTTCAAATTTCCCAAGTTAATTAACATTTGCACTTGTTGAGTTCCAACAAAATATGGAAGAACCGAGAGAAAGGTAGTAACAAATTTACTTTCTCTCTTTCTTTTCTTTCTTTCTTTCTTTTTTGTTATACTTTCTTTAGCATATCCAACCAAACCATGTTATTGAATCATATAGATTTTTTTACCAATCCTTGTGCCTCTCTTCATTTAGGTATGCAGTGGTGACAGGAGCAAACAAAGGAATTGGATTTGAGATATTAAGGCAGTTAGCTTCAGCTGGAATCAAAGTGGTGCTTACATCAAGAGATGAGAAAAGAGGTCTTCATGCTTTGGAGACACTTAAAGCTTCTAGTTTATCTGATCTTGTTGTCTTTCATCAACTAGATGTGGCTGATGCTACAAGTGTAGCTACTCTTGCAGATTTTGTCCAATCTCAATTTGGCAAACTTGATATGCTGGTGAGTATTGCATACAATGTTGGAGTAGAGATCTCTCTCAATTTCATAAAATAAATTGACATATCCATTACAATGGTTTTGGTATAAATATTCTACTAATGTCGGCCGAATTTAAAAAAAAATAAAATCAATTAGTGTCACAAATTTTAAAAATATTTGCATTTATATCATTTATTTCTGTTATTTATTTTTTTATTTATTTTAAAACTATAATAATTGACACTTCATATTAAAAATGGATTGGATCTCTTATCCCTATTTAAAAGAAATTGAGGTCTCAACAAAAAATTCAGAGGTGTCCACAGAAAATGAAAACAAGATAACATGAGGTAGGGGACCTAGGATAGGAGTAGCAGTTCTGTCTTCCCTTGTCGTATACAATGTCATGTTGTTGTAAATTTGATGTGCTACTTATTAGAGTTGATAGTCCTCCATAGGTAAGCCAAGAGACACTGAAGAAAATTTAAGGAGGTCATGGATTTTTTTTTTTTTTAAGGAAGAAGGTCATGGACTTTATCTCCATAAACTAATATTTTCCCTTCCTTTCTTCTAACAATTTACTATCAACTGAGGTTTGTGTATAAAAAAAAAAAAAAAAAACTTATTAGAGTTGATAAAGTTTGTTGTTTGTTTGTATATATTTCATGAACAAAGTTTGTATTGTGTAGGTTAACAATGCTGGGATTGGCGGAATTGAAATTAAAGATACTGATTTATTCACTTCAGCACTCGTTACAAACGGGGTTAGTAGTATATATCAACACATGTTATGAATCTAGTCAATGCATTGTTATATGCTGGGGTTGAGGTTCGAACCTCAGACACCTCACTTATTCACTTTATAAGGTGAATATTAGTCACTAGTTACTTGACTAAAAATAAATAAAACAAAGGCTTAATTACACTTTTGGCCCCCTAAGTTTTTCAAAGTTGTGATTTTGGCCCCCTAAAAAAACAACTCTTTCCAGGCCTCCTAAGTTTACTTTCTGTTGCAATTTTGACCCCCCACCCCAATTTTGACCCAGTCAACGGACACGTGTGTAAATTTTTTTATTTTAATTATTCTTTTGTTTTTAATTTTAAAAAATAAAAAAAATATTTTTGTAATTTAAAAAAAGTTTTTTTAATTACAAAAATAAAAAAATAATTTTAAATTTTTTTAAATACAATTTTTTTTTTATTTTTTTATTACAAATAAAAAAAATTAATTACAATTTTTTTGTTTTTTTATTACAAAATTAAAAATAAAAAAAATATTTATTTTTTTAATTACAAAATAAAAAATATATATTAAAAATACAAAAATAATTAAAAATTTACACACGTGTCCGTTGACTAGGTCAAAATTGGCGTGGGGAGCCAAAATTGCAACAGAAAGTAAACTTAGGGGGCCTGGAAAGAGTTGTTTTTTTAGGGGGCCAAAATCACAACTTTGAGAAACTTAGGGGGTCATAAGTGTAATTAAACCTAAAACAAATAGATGTAGAAATATCGATTTGCTACTTTTATAGATGCATATGCTGGAAATTTTATTAAAAATTGCTACCAAACAAAGCCCCAAATTTCGATATTTTTCATTAAACATTGTTTTACTCGATGCTTACCACTAATGCACTAATGATTAAAAAATGTCATGACATGTCTGAAGTAAGTCAGCAAGTTGTCTTGTGAAATTTAAAACTGTGCTGGAAGCTTCTCTCATGTTTTTGAGTATTTGAGTTGTTCTTACCTTTTAGGCACTATCTGATGATGAATTGAGAAGGGCAATGACACAAACACTTGAGTCAGCTAAAGAATGCATTGAAATAAATTATTATGGAGCTAAAAGAATAATTGAATACCTTCTTCCCCTCCTTCAATTATCTGATTCACCAAGAGTAGTCAATGTATCATCAGGATTGGGCAAGATAGAGGTAAGCTATTTAAAATTATACAAGATCTTTGTCCAATATTATTTATGAAACCTCTAATGAAAGACCATTGTCCAATATTATGGTACCCATACGAAGTCATTTTCAGCCAGTATAAAGACCTTTGTCAAATTTGGAAGCTTCTAAGATCGGTTGCTCTTTTGGTCCCTCTATTTGTTCTTTATCTTGAAAAAACAACTTTCAAAGATTGGGGTCTATTTAGAGTGTCAGTTTCCTAAGTCCAAACTTGCTCAGGTCTGTACTTCAGCAGGGCAGGAATGTTTGGACCCTAAATAAGAGTATAGGCCCAGGTAGGCAATTAGCTAATCAACACCCCAACCCATTAGATTTATGCTCTTCCCCCAACAAGTTTCGCCTATCTGAAATACCCAAACTACCCCTGCGTTAGTTAACTAACGCAAGTGTAAAAAAATGCACCAGTTAAGTTACGTTGCGTGACTTAAGTCACGCATAGTGACTTAACTCACTTTTTTTTAAATTTATTTACTATATTCAAGTTATTTTATTTACTTTATTCTAATTTATTTATTCACTTTATTCTAATTTATTTATTTTCTAATTTATTTGTTCACTTTATTCTAATTTATTTACTTTATTAAAATTAATTTATTTACGTATTTACTTTATTTTAGTTTATTTATGAACTTAAAATAAATATTGATTCAATTTTATTCATTAAATAAATACAAATATAAATAAAAGGAAATGAACTAAATTAATAATTATTCATTAAATACAAAATTAGAAAATAAATAAAAAGGAATGAACAAAATTGAGGCATATAACAATATCTCATTTTATTAATAGAATTCATACAATACAATAATTGATACAATAATTTATTCGAATTCACTAAATCTACTTATTTTCTTTTGGGTTAATTATGTTTCTAGTCCCTATAAAATAGCGACCTTGTGAGTTTAGTCCTTACTTAATTTTAATAGCATTTTTAGTCCCTAATTTTGTTTTCCTGCACTGAGTATTAGTCCCTACTCAATTCAAATTTGTTTAATTTATGCTTAAACTCTTAAATTTTTGAACAATTTTTTGCAGACATGTTTAGAACATTACTAAAGTTCCTCCGCAAAAAATTATCGCAAAATTTGATTTCTACATCCAGATTTTATTACTTTTTATCTTTAACTTTTGTCGTTTTAAAAAATTCATATTTGATTCATTTCATGTCAGAAAATTCTAAATTTTAGTAAACAAACCTTTCATAGTGTTCTAATCTTGTTTTAAAAAAATCGTTCAAAAATTTAAGAGTTTAATGTTAATTAATCAAACTTTGTTTTAGCAGGGACTAAAATTATAAGTAAATTTTTTTTATAGGGACTAAAAATGCTATTAAAATTAAGTAAGGACTAAATTTACAAGGTCGCTATTTTATAGGGACTAGAAACATAATTAACCCTTTTCTTTTTACCCTCTTGGGGTAAAAAGTGACCAACCTTCTTGGGGTAAAATAGTGAGCAGCCTTCTTGGGGAAAATATGTCATCAACCCTTGGGCTAAATTTAAATATGGTTTTTTTTATACCCTAAGAAGATTCTTTTTACCCACGGTAAAAAGTTTCTGGGGTAAAAAAAAGCAGATTTAAACTCATCCCAAGGGTTGATCGCATCCCCAAGTCGGCTACTCACTATTTTACCCCGAAGAAGTCTGATCACTTTTGCCCAAAGAGACTATTGGAAAAGAAAAAAAAGAGAGAAATAGAGGGAGAGAGTGAGGAGGGAGGGAAAGTGATATGGTGTGAGGAAATAGGGAAGTATGGAGGGGTATTTATAGGTGGAAATGGTAGTATAGGTTGTAAATACCATTAATGTGGTAAAAAAAAAATGTGTAAAAGGGTAAAAAAAACGTGTAGATTGAATGTTGAAAAATTGACCAAAGGCAAAAAAAAACGTTTGTTCTTCATCTCTGACCACCGGCCAACGTGCGCGAGTTAACTCGCGCACATGCCAGTGGTGCGTGACTTAATTCACGCAGAGCTTATAAGGTGCGTGAGTTAAGTCACGCAACGTGACTTAACTCACGCAGGGGTATAACATGAAATAATGTTGGGCGCGAGCAAAAAGTGCAGGAGGAAGAGCAGAAATCAACCCATTATGTTATGAGTGATGTTACTAGATTTGATCTACTACCTCGACCCTTAAATATAGGATTTTTTTGACTAAGTCATGGGGCTTAAGAAAAATTGTAATAGTTTTAAATTTGTTTAAAATTGATATTATTTTATAAGTTTACCATCCACAAGAGAAAATTAGTTTATATTTTTATCATAGTATTTATTTTTTATTGTAGAAAAAGATGTAACATAATTAGAAGTATGATGCTAAAGAAATAATAATTCTTTTAAAAATGTAAATAAAATCTCATAAAAAGAGATAAAGAAAAACCTCAAGACGATTCTATATTTGCCGGACATAGTATTTTTTTTAAAGTTTTCATCGAATCTATGTAGTAATTTTAAATTTTTATACGTATATGTTTTATTATTTAGTTTAATTTATCTATTCAATCTCCTTTAACTAACTTTCATTATCACTTGTATTGGTTATTGTGTCAAATCAGTGTGTATCAAATGAGTGGGCTAAAGGTGTCTTCGGTGATGTTGAAAAGCTCACAGAAGAGAGAATAGATGAAGTGATAAAGGAGTTTATTAAAGATTTTGAAGAAGGGTCCTTAGAAAGAAAAGGTTGGCCTAGATATGCTGCTGCCTACACTGTTGCTAAAGCTTCTATGAATGCATATACAAGAATTATTGCAAAAAAGTATCCTAACTTCTGCATCAATTGTGTTTGTCCTGGTTATGTCAAAACAGATATAACTGCTAATACTGGTTTCTTTACAGTAGAAGAAGGTGCTGCTCATCCTGTTAGGTTAGCACTGCTTCCCAATGGTAGTCCATCTGGCCTCTTCTATGTTCGGAACGAAGTCTCTTCATTTTGATTCTTACTATATTGTAATCGTTTGTTTAAATTATAAGACACATTACTAGAGTCTAGCGCAAGTGGTTGGTACGTGCCAAATGCACGAGTGCTATAAATCTTACTGTTTCAAATTCAATTCCTAATGATTAAAGAAAGTTACAACTTGGAGATTAAATATTTTGCACCATTTAACATTGGAAATAAATTTTCTTTTTCTAGGAAGTATTTAACACTAAGTACAAGGAATTGTAGAGAATAGAAAGAAATGATACAATGTCGATAGAATGAATTAGAAATCAACCAATAAAGATACAAATCTCCAATATCAATATCAAAGATATACCACGATAAGGACAATCAAATCCAACAAGAACCCAAGAATTGAATCACCGACTTCATTAACACCATCGGATAAATGTGTTCAACCTTACAATAAAGACATTATAAGTTAAGTTAGGTCTTATGGACTGAATGATCTATGTCTATCTCTTTAAACAGATTTCAATTTCTTTGGAGAAATCGCGAGTATACTAATCTAATCATATGTACATTCTTTTTTTTTTTTTTGAAAGATATGTACATACTTCTTAAAAACACATTATAAATATATTAATTTACTGTAAATAAGAGTAGTTTATACTTATCAAAATTCAGTTAGGTGCTTGCTGGATAGATAATAAGGACTAAACCTTAAATACATTTAGTTATTTTGAAGGGTTAGCTTTACGTGGGGAACACCTTCATTTACCAAAAATGGAGGCCTAGTACAAATGTCTTTGTAGCCATAATGTATATACACCCACAGGTACCTAAAATTATTAAGAGTGTTTAATTGATATACTCTCCTTCCATATTTATATACTCTTTGTTTCAAAATAATAATTGTTTTGATTTTAATGGTAAAATTAGTATCATTTACAAAAATACTTTTCTTAATTGTAGTTAATGGAATAATTAATTTGGATGAAATTCAATAAATAAGAGTATAATAGTGGAAATAATAATAATAAATATTGCAATGATATTTTAAAGTGACAATTATTTTGAAACAAAAAAAAATTGTAAAGAGAAATATTGAGAGAGGATACTCTATTATGTTTGATTTTATGGCGACAAAAATAATTTTAAGTGAAATGATTTTATAAAATTAATTTTGACTAAAAATAAAATATGAATAAAATTATTTATATTTAAATAAATTCTTTAAAAACTACATTCATGTACAAGCGAGTAAAACAATATATTTTTGGGCATTAATGTCAATTACAAAATAAAAGACAAAATCAATTATTTTCAAACTTAGTAAAATCATTTATACATATTTAGAGTAGATTTTATTACCAAATCTACGATAAGTCTATGTGAGCATAGCTCACTTAATGGGCATATTACATTGTGCAAAGTTGGAGTTTCGAACTCCGAATTCTTCTCTTATTAACAGCGGATGAATTTTAGCATGTTTTCTCTCCGTCTTATTTATAATCAGTGAGTTATCTGAAGAAAAAAAATTGTTCTAAAATAATTGACTTATTTCACTTTTCAATACATTATTAATTACATTTTTCAATTATAATCGTAATTGATACTAATTTCATCACACTCTTAATTCAATATATTCAACTTTCAATTTATGATAACGGAGAATACATTAATACATGACAAGACACTCAACCATTTTTCTCTCTTCTTGAATTATACATTTTTTCTTAATATATGTGAAATGAACCAAAGACTCGTTTACAATGGAATGAAGGAGTAGCTACATAAAAATAAAAAATACTCCCTCCGTATCAAAATGAGTGTCGCTTTAGCAAAACAAAATTTGTTTCAAAATGAACGTCACTTTCAATTTCCAATGCAATAATAACTTTTTCTTTTCAATTGTACCCTCCAATTAATACTCTGCACGCTATTTCCAAAGTATTACTTTTAAAACTAACCAATAGTTATTAAAGATAATTTGGTAAAATAACCATTTTCTTTCTTTTAATCATTGCATTTCTTAATATGTGTGTAAACATTTAAAACGACACTCATTTTGAAAGGAGGGAGTAAAAACTACTCCAACCAGAAAATGTAACTTTTTTTTCCTTAAAGTCTTTAATTAATACTAGTCACAGAAACGGGTGTAGTGTGGTAGGAGGCAATTAATATTCACTCGAAAAAGGACAATTTTTGTGCAGTTTCACCATTTACCAAAACAACAAAATTTATCTTTATATGATGACTACCACTATCGAGTCAACATGCAAAGTACAGAAAGCACAGAGCTATAGCTGAAGTGAAGCATTATTCTCTCTATTCAACTTCCACCTAAAGATGGGATCAATTGCAGAAAGGTAACCAACTAAACCAACAAACTTTATTTTGCTAAATTTTTTTATTCTGGTCGTGGTGACAATTGTGATTGCCTTGCAAACTTTACTGGATATGTTTGGTATCATAATCGGTATATCAGAATCATGATGATCCACTGTAATTTTACAAAAGAAAAAAAATTAAAAAATCACGATAGATCATCGTCATGAATATAATATTGTAGAGAGATGCATGGCCAGATGTGGTTGATGTGATTTCAATTGTGGCTGCACTACGGTCACACACATACAAAATTCACATAAACTAAGTCGTAATTTTTTCTCCAATTTAGTCCTTATATTATACCAGAAATTATATAACAACATATAATAAATAGTTCTTACAGTATATAAAATTCATCAATTTAGTGTCTAAATTATATGAAAAATTCGTCAATTTAGTCCTGAACATCTTAATAACACGGACTAATTTGATGAATTTTATATAATTTAAAGACTAGTTATCATAATTATACAGTTTAAGAACCATATAGAGAGGGTAACATTTTAAGGACTAAATCGATAGTTTATTCTAACAAATTAAACTAGTATGAAACCATTTGGGTTGAATTTGTTTGCAGGATTGCAGTGGTGACTGGAGCAAACAAAGGAATTGGATTTGAGATAGTTAAGCAGTTAGCTTCAGCTGGAATCAAAGTTGTGCTTACAGCAAGAGATGAAAAAAGGGGTCTTCATGCTTTGGAGACACTCAAAGCATCTGGTTTATCTGATTTTGTTGTCTTTTATCAAGTAGATGTGGCTAATGCTGCAAGTGTGGCATCTCTAGCAGATTTCGTCAAATCCCTATTTGGCAAACTTGATATTCTGGTAACATACAAAAATTGGTCCTCCTTTCCTCTTTTTTGTTGTTGATAATGAAAGTTTGTCCCATTTTAGTTGCATGATATTCTTGAATATAACTAATATATAGATAATTCATAATAATTGCTTATGTGAATCCATAATTGAATAATTTGTGTGTCCTCGTTGTTACGGCCTTGTGGTTTTGGTGTGAGGACATTTTATATGGAATCGCAGGTTCAAAACCAGGTCACCACATTTCCACCTTCCCATGTGTTTATTTGAGCATGTGTTGGCCACTAGGCTAATAGTAAAATAAAAAGGGTAAAAAAATCTAAAAATTTTGCGTGTTCATCTTGCAATTTTGGTTATAACTTGCTAGTTTTGTTCTTTCACATTCATGTCTGTTACAAGAGTGTTTAGGTATGTTTTATTTTTCTTTATTTTAGTGTAAATTGAATTTACTATATAGGTATTATGTTACATTTTGTTACTGTTTAATCAACTTGAGTTATTGAGTTATGCTGAATTTTCTTAACAGCTTTGAAGGGAATCTCATGCTTCACACTTTGTTACATATGGTATATGAATACTTAATGCAGAAAAATTGTTAAATGCAGGTTAACAATGCAGGGATTAGTGGAACTGTAATTAATGACAAAGATTTAGCTACTTTGCTGATCTCTAACCCTGGAGTAAGTATCTAGGTGTTTTCACCTTTCATTGATGATTATAGTTTTTAAAGTTGCCTCTTATTACAGCCTGCGTCGTTAATAAGTTTTGTTTAGGAAAACAATTGTCCTTAAATATGATCCGTTTGTAAAATTGCTTCGAGTATTCATGAATTGTTCTTTGCAGGCATTAACAGAAGATGAAAAGAACAAGGCAGTGACTCAAACATATGAGTTAGCTGAAGAATGCTTGCAAATAAATTACTATGGTGCTAAAATAACTACTGAATCACTTATGCCCCTCCTAAAGTTATCTGATTCACCAAGAATTGTGAATGTGTCATCCACTCTGGGAAAGTTAGAGGTAAGCTGTTTTAGTCCTTATGTTTTATGAATCCTTAAGGTTTTTCATACAATCAGTGTGACTAGAATAAGGTAAGAGAAAACTTTAAAACACTGCTGTTTGGGAAGATAGATGACTAAAGTGAAATGTTTCTCATAATTTTTATTGCTTAGGTATACTGTTGTTTTGCAATCAATATATGTCAGGTAACCTTGATAGAAAGTGAATCACTAGTTTTGTCTAAAACTGTAGGGGACTGACAATTTTGTCCTAAACTTACCAAAGTTTTAGAATGGTCATTGTTAAAATTGAAAATTTTATGATCACACTAGTATCATCTGGACAATTTCAGAAGTTAAATTGACCAATCCAAATGAACTCCTAAATTTCAATTCTAGAGACTATTACACCCACTTGAGTTGGCTTGGTGGTATTGCTTTGGGACCTGGAAGTGTGCTCCTCCTCAAAGTCTCAGGTTCGATACTCCCTGATGCCAATTTGTGTCGGCTAATTTAGCTTAAAAAAAAATTAGGGACTATTTTGAAATTTCTCTATTTCAAGAACCAAATCGTCTAACTTTTGCAACTTCATAGACTAAGTTTCTACTCACTCTAGATAGAACCAAATCGTCTAACTTTTGCAACTCCATAGACTTAGTTTTTACTCACTCTAGATAAAAAAATTGCGCCTACTTTGCCTACAAGTTAAAACATGGACAAAGTAATATTTTACTGAAAGACAAATAGTATATGTTATTCATAGAATAGAAAAATAAGCATGGTTATAAGTACATATTTTAAATTTTGGCTTAAATTTGAATGAGGTATTTTTGCTTATATGTAAAATACAGGGCATACAAAATGAATGGACTAAAAAAGTCTTCAGTGATGCTGATAACCTAACTGAAGAGAAAGTCGATGAAGTATTGAAGAAATTTCTAGAAGATTACAAAGAAGGTTCATTGGAAAGTAAAGGATGGCCTAAAACTGGTGGCGCTTATGTCTTGTCAAAAGCTGCTATGAATGCTTATACAAGAATTCTTGCTAAGAAATTCCCTACTTTAACCATCAATAGTGTTTGTCCTGGTTATGTGATCACAGATATTACTGCAAATACTGGTCTCTTAACTGCTGAAGAAGGCGCTGCTAGTGTTGTGAAGCTAGCATTGCTTCCCAATGGAAGTCCATCTGGCCGATTCTATAACCGGACCGAAGTCTCTTCCTTTTGATTAGTACTATACTATGTGGTTTAAGAACAAAATGTGACTATTTGCTTGTTATTGTTGTTATCATCGTTATGATTGTTGTTCTATTTAATATTGACAATATTATTGTTATTATTGTTACATTTGATGTTGACAATGTTATTACTATTGTTGTTGTTATATCAAGTTTTCTAGATTATCGAAAGTGTTTATCTGCAAAACTAATAGATTGTTGGAAGAAGAAAATAGTTTAGGAAGGGAACAATAAAGGTTTTTAGGAAGATTACACTTTATTTATTTTAAACTCGGCATCCGGCCCAATGGTCGACTAAATCGTGAAATCAATCCCACTATCCAGCAGCGGAGAGGACTACTCTTTATTATTATTGAAATGCTTTGCTCTTTGGCTTGGTTTACAAATTAGAACTCATCCCTTTTTAAGGCTTGAATGCAGATATCTGCACAAAGACCTTGTACCTACTGTATTTTGGGTGTCTAGAGTTCATAAGTCAAAATTCATAAGCTTGTTAAAGGAGATTATCAAAAACAGCTTATATAAGCTAATAAGCTCTGATAATTTTCTCTCCCAAACAGTTCTACCCAACATCTTGATAGCCAAATGGACAAAATCAAGATAACAATCTAACACCCCTCATACTTGATTTGACATTTGAAGTAGACTTCTCAACTTTATAAAATCTTTATGTTTGAGAGATTTTGTGAAGATTTCAACTATTTGATTCACATGTTCTTCATGTACATCTTTTCTTGCTATGCACTCCCTTATGCTCTGATAGATGAAGCAACCAATACATATTGTGCTTCACAAGTTGAGAGAATGACTATCAAGTATCAAGTGCTTCTTTGGTGTTCTCGTGAAAATTGAGTTTCCTATGAGAATACAAAACTGGTGGTGTATTTGTGATCATCATCATGTGCAAACCAATATCTATCACTATAGCCAACAAACTTATAGAGGTTATATTCAACTGCTTAGAACAATAAGCCAAACTTGGTTGTTACATTAATATATCAAATAACTATTTTTGCAATTTTGAGATTAGTAGTTGTTAGATTCACCATCTTGATGTTTACTTCCATTGGTGTTGGTGCTGGGTTATAATTTAAAATCCGGACCTCTTAAGTAGGACGGTGAAAAAACAAAAAACCACACCGTATGTTCAGCTCGTAAACTACTTGTCACAGTCTGCATTTATTTAAACAATCATGATATTTGATTTAGTTCAGTTTTTGGTTTTTTTCAAAGTCCTAATTAGAGGTTAATGATAGCAATTTGGTGCAGTTTAGTTCACTAAGAATCAGTTCTATTCTTTTCTAGAGGTAATTAAGGTTCGGTCCAAAACCACAGTACTGGTGCATCGATCCTTTACACCATTTTGGATCAGGATAAACCATTAACGGTTCGATTCAGTTTATGAACTGTTGTAAAAATTCGATTTGGTTTCATTCCTAAACTAAACCATGAAAATTCCTACTTTACTTGTATCAAACTCAAACTTCGTCTTGTTTTTCAACTGTTGAATCTCATTTACATTACTGTTTGTTATGAGCAGATCGCCCATATTTACGCACACTAATTGAAAATCAACATTATGCATGACCTTTACATATGTCCAATTTTTATAAGAACTGAATTTATACTTTCATTACAAGCTAAAAGTGTCTGCTTTAAGAAATGCAATGCCTTTCATAGTCTCAGTACAGTACATTTTCTTCTTCACCTTTTACCTTTAATCCAAAAGTAGTCAATTGAGGAAGGCAGTTTTAACGTCAAAATCGAACAATTAATCAGGATGAGCAATGTACATTTCACCAAGAGTTAGATAAACAGTATTCCTGTTATAGCAGAAGTGTAATGAGACTGATACATAACATGGTTAGGCGGTTGCGCAGATCTCTCCGTCCATTTCTATACACTGCAATCTATCTCTAAATATTACTAATCATCCTTTTTTAAAAGAAATTGTCTCAAAGTAATAGTCATCGAAATGAGTATAGAGAGGTAGGAGGCTATGAATAATCAATCACTCAGAAAAGTACAATTTGTGTGTAGTTTAACCATTCCATAACAAGAAAATTTCTCATGTTATATACTACTGTCTACTAGCACTTTAGAATCAACATGCACAGCACAGAAGCACAGAGCTAGCTGAACTGAAGCATTATTCATTTATGCTCACCAATTCAATTTCAACTAAAGATGGGACAAACTGCAGAAAGGTATAGCAAGTAGCTACAAACATTTTTTACTAAAGTTTTAGAATTCATTCTTGGTAATGGTTGTGATTGCGTCACAAACTTCAATATTGCTGACAATTACAGTTAAATGTAGCTGATGTATGATCTCAATTGTGATCGCATTGCGCTCACAGACATCAATTTAGTCTTAAAGTGTATAAGACTTATATCTAATTCATTCGATAGTACTTATAGTAAATAAATTCGATCAATTTAGTCTTAAAGTATATGAAATTCGACAATATTCTAAAACCACGCGGGCTGTGTTTGTTTCCAGGATTGCAGTGGTGACAGGATCAAACAAAGGAATTGGATTTGAGATAGTTAAGCAGTTAGCTTCAGATGGAATCAAAGTGGTGCTTACAGCAAGAGATGAGAAAAGAGGTCTTCATGCTTTGGAAACACTCAAAGCATCTGGTTTATCTGATTTTGTTGTATTTCATCGACTAGACGTTGCTGATGCTGCAAGTGTAGCTACTCTTGCACATTTTGTCAAATCCCAATTTGGCAAACTTGATATTCTGGTAACATAAAAATTTGGTCCTCCTTTCCATTTTTTTAAATGAAACTTTGTCACAATTTAATTGACCAAGTTACTTTTTTTATTCCTTAGTTTTAAATGAAAATAGTTTATAGATGCATGCTTGTTACAAGAGTGTTTAGATATGTTTTATTAAATCTTTATTTAGGTGTAAACAGTCTTTACTATGTATGTATTCTGTTCCATTGTGTTACAAGAGTTATGATGAATTTTCTTGATAACTTAATTTGAAGGGAATCTCATGCTTCTCATTTTTATTAGTAGAAGTATATTTCATTATGAAAATTTGTTGAATGCAGGTTAACAATGCAGGGATTAGTGGAGCTGTAATTAATGACAAAGATTTGGCCAGTTTGCTTATCTCTAACCCTAGAGTAAGTGTCTATAAACTATGGGTGTTTTCACCTTTATTTGGAGTTTTTTTAGTTTCCTTTCATTGGATGCCTTCTACGAAGCACGGACACTCTTTGGATTAGGCGTGTTCCGGTGTCGGACACGCGTCGTGTCTGACACCGACACATACGATTATACTGAATTATGTTATTTTCTCAAATTATTAACAATGTCGACGAGTCAATGTCCATGCCGTGTCCAGTGTCCGTGCTTCATAGTGCCATAGACTCTGTTTCTAAATAGAAGTTTCATTTAAATATAAGTGTCCTTAAATATAAGTCATTTTAAACTACTAGATATATATATTCTTTTTGAAATATACTACCCATATATAAGTCATTATGTAATATACCCGTTTTTTTTTAAGAAACTAAATTGGCTCACCTAAATTGGCATCGGTCAGAATCGAACCTGAGACCTTGAGGAGAAGCACACTTTAAGGTCACAAGTCAACACCACCAAACCAACCCAAGTGGGTTAATATACCCCTTATCTTGAAAAACAAGAAGTTAGAGTTTAACTCATCCATGTATAAAAGTGTATATTATGGGTAGTGATTAGCTTTAAAAAAAATGTTGTTATTGTTTATACTTTGGGTTTGAGTATTTGATTTGACCATTGTAGGCATTATCAGAAGATGAAAGGAAAAAGGCAGTGACTCAAACATATGAGTTAGCTGAAGAATGTTTGCAAAT
Organism: Medicago sativa; assembly: GCF_051527215.1. Taxonomy (NCBI): domain Eukaryota; kingdom Viridiplantae; phylum Streptophyta; class Magnoliopsida; order Fabales; family Fabaceae; genus Medicago; species Medicago sativa. The sequence continues at coordinate 25,227,626 of NC_140756.1, read as the reverse complement.
AAATTATTATGGTGCTAAAATAACTACTGAATCACTTCTACCCCTCCTTCAGTTATCTGATTCACCAAGAATTGTGAATGTATCATCAACTACAGGGAAGTTAAAGGTAAAGATACTTTAGTCCTAGTGTTAATCAATTCTTAAGGTTTTTCATACAATTAGGGTGAGTAGAATAAAGTAAGAGCAAACTTAGAACCTATTTTGCTTGGGAAGATAGATGACCAAAATGAAATCTTGCTCATAATGTTAATATTTTGGAATAGTGTAATTTTTCCATCAATAACTTAGTTAACCTAGATAGAAAGTAAATCATTAATTTATTCTTCAATTGTAGAGGAATGGACAATTATGTCTTATAATTAACAAAATTTTAAAATGATCTTTGAAATTGAAAATCTCTAATCACATTAATATTTTTTGGATTATTTTAGAAGCTAAATTGACCTATCCAAAAAAGAAATGCAATAAGGTATATAGTCGATATTCCCTCTAAAAAAAAAAATTTGCACTTATTTTACCACCAGGTCAAAAGCCGTTATGTCATCACTGTAACACTATTTTCAAACTCTTTTATTCGATAGAACCATCATTTTAAGTGGAACCTATGAAGCACGGACACCTCTAGGACTAGACGTGTCGCGGTGTCCGACACGCGTCAGTGTCCGACACTCCTATGACACCCGTACGACAAGTGTCGAACCGGTGTCTTAAATAATTGTTTTTTTCTTTATTTCGACACTCCTACGATCGGTGTCCGGCACCTATATAACACTCATATGAGCCGTGTCGGAAAACTCACAAATATCTAAAACAATTTTTTTTTCTCTCTTACTTCCACATGTACACCATAGATGCAAGAGTTGATTATATCATTTTTAGCGTTTTTGATAGAAGATAATAAATAAAGGTCAAATAGTATGATATCTTGTTGTATAACTTTTTCTAATGAAATAAATTGCTTAAGTTAGATGTTTATATATGTATTTTAATTTTCATTTTAGATCGTCTTTAAATATATTAACATATATGTAGCGGTGTCGGTGTCCTATATTTTTTACATTAGCAGTGTCGACGTGTCCGTGTCGTGTCAGGTGTCCGTGTCGGAGTCCATGCTTCGTATCAAATTATTTTTTAGTCTCTTGGCTTTTAACTTGATTAAGGTTTTATTGCTTATTCATGTCAAATCCAGAGAATAAAAAATGAATGGACCAAAGAAATCTTTGGTGATGCTGATAACCTAACTGAAGAGAAAGTGGATGAAGTATTGAAGAAATTTCTAGAAGATTTCAAAGAAGGTTCATTGGAAAGCAAAGGCTGGCCTAAAACTGGTGGTCCTTATGTCTTGTCCAAAGCTGCTATGAATGCTTATACAAGAATTCTTGCTAAGAATTTTCCTACTTTATGCATCAATAGTATTTGCCCTGGTTATGTTATCACAGATATAACTGGCAATACTGGTCTCTTAACTGCTGAAGAAGGTGCTGCTAGTGTTGTGAAGCTAGCATTGCTTCCCAATGGAAGTGCATCTGGCCAATTCTATCATAGGACTGAAGTGTCTTCCTTTTGATTAGTACTATGTTATGTGGTTTAAGGACAAAATGTGTTGCTTTGCTTGGTATTGATGTTACTATTGTTGTTATTTTTATTACATTTAATATTGATCAAATACTATTGTTATTATTGTTACATTTGATTTTGATAATATTACTATTATTGTTATTATTGTTGTTGTTACATCAAATTTTCTAGATTAAGGAAAGTATTTATATGAAAAACTAATAGATTGTTGGAAAAAGAAAATACTTTAGGATGATTTTGGGAGGATGGACATGAGAGATTATTTGAAAGAAGACTACTATTTGAAAATACTCATCCTAATTGTGTCTAGAATTCATAAGTATAAATTCATGAGCTTGTTAAGAGAGCTTATGAAAAACAGCATATGGGAGCGAAATAAGTTTTCCTCCCAAAGAGACCTATATACACTTGTACCGGTAGATAAGCCCACATAAGCATAAAATAAGCTAATCCAAATAGCTTCTAAATTTATTTAATGTTACTCCTCTCTGCTGACAATATAGAGAATCAGAGAGAAAAATGGAATAACAAAAGAGGTTGAGGTATCGATAGAATAACATAGCTTATGAAAATAAGAGTTACAATGAGAATATATACCAAACATTATATATCCAATAACTTATTATTTAACACTTTCAACTTATCATTTAATACGAGGTTGAAAGTGACAAAGGAGATTATTAGTTTGGTTGGCTTGTGCCTGGTTATTTTGAAGGAAATGAACTGCCACATTTTTTAACAAAAGGAGTTGTTTTTGCATCAATTAATTGAAAAACTGAAACTTCTATCTATTCAGTGACTAAAAGCTAAACATAAAAATTTAGTGTTTGATTTTCATCACCCGTGGATAAATCACCTTCAATGCTTGAGTTATGTTACCTAGCTAGTTATTTTTTTTCCTTCCTAACTAGTGTTTTTGTTGCTCCCCTTTTCCTTGGTGTCTGGTTTTTAATTATGTTTGTAGTTACTCTTGATTCCTAGCCTTGCACTCCTTATGCAGGTTAGGATCTCTTCTTAGTTTAATATATTTTATTTTGGTTTTTTCAAAAAAAATAAAAATATTACTAACTAATATTTGAAAACTAACTAACATATTCACTAAACTACATTTTTTCTTAAACAATGGACATTTTAACTAAACTACTTTTTTTTTTAGTAATTAACACTTTTCTTACAAACTAACATTTTTTTTTGCTAACTAACATTATTTTTACTAACTAATATTTTTATTACTAAGTAATAACATTTTTTTTACTAACTATACCAAAGGGATCATCTAGAAAAACTATTAGAGAGTCTATCAAGAAAGATCTAGAGGTTAATATTGTTTTTGAGTTGGAGAAATATATGGTTTTTTATGTCTTTTGATTTTTTTGAAAAAAAAAAAAATCGGTTGGAATGGAAAAACCCACCTTGTATGCCCCATATCTTCGACACACCTTTATGTTTTAAGATAAATGTAAATTATAATTTGTTTTAAGAATATGTGTGTTAGCAACATACACTTCAAAGTGTATTTATCCATTTTTTAGTTATAACTTGCTAAAACACACCTTTATAAAAATTAATGAGTGTCTTCTAGCGCATATATATATATATATATATATATATATATATATATATATATATATATATATATATATATATATATATATATATATATATATATACCTCCCGTGGAGAAATATTCAGAAATAGTGATTCTTCTTTGCTTTGCTAAAAATGCATACTTTGCTTAGTTAACTAGAGCAATGAGGGCTATTGAGCTAGCATATCAAAATAACTGGAACAACCTTTGGCTTGAGTTAGATTCTGCTTTGGTGATACATGCTTTCAAGAATAATTATGTAGTACCTTGGAAGCTAAGAAACAGATCGATGGAACAATTGCATCAACAAAACTAAGTCAATAAATTCCATTGCATTCCATGTGTTCAGAGAAGGAAATCAATGTGCTGACATATTAGCAAATATAGGCTTAACTTCTAATCACTTAACTGTTTGGTATGATGTCCCTGACTGTATTAGAGCTACTTATGTGCAAAACAAGTTAGGTATGCCTAACTTTAGGTTTGTTAACTACTAAGGAGATTATGACTTGGTCCCCCTCCTTTTCTTTGTTCTTTTTGTTTCATTTTGGTTAATATATTTTGGCAGCTTGGCTCCTTGCTAGGCTTGCCTTCTTTTACCTAAAATATATATCTCACCATAGACCAACTCCAAAGCCTAAATGATAAAACTGCAAAATGACAAATATAAGAGGTTATAAAAGCGCGTTACATTACATGCTGTTGTTTTTTGGATTTCCAAACTGTTAAATTTGAATTTCCAAATTCTATCATCTACCGAAGTTGTTATTAGGTTGAGCCACGACCAGGTCGCTCTCTTTAAGACGTTTCGTGGCACTACCCAAAGTTGTGCAAGGTAGACTATCAACCACGCCGCCTCCAGGATAAAACAAGTCCAGCTACAACTGTTCGATTAACTACTGCACTGTAGAAAAATCGTTCGAGAATTACACCCTCAAAATATGGCTCAATCGTTTGATCGAAGCCACTCGATACGGTACGTAACCGCTCTATTCGAAACCGTTCAAATTAATATGGTATTATTACCATTCTATTATGGTGCTGAGACCACTCAAATATGGTGTTACCACCATTCTAACTTCTCCAAAACATGAATATGGCACTACGACCACTCAAATATGGTGATACCACCATTTCTCTTTAAAATAATATATATATACTGTTAAGATCATTCTTTAATATGATCTTAATAGTACTCTATATTCCGAAGAATCATATATTATCGAAGGGACTATGAACTTAAGACCAAGGGACTATGGTCTTAAGAACACTCTTAATGCCGAAGGGACAGAAAGGAGTAGAAGCAGAAGAAACTTGTTAAAAACAAGTCGGAGGGAGAAGAGAGGAAAAAACACAGGAAGCATCGACTGTGAATTTTCGGTGTAAAGAATCAAATGGGGCGAGCTCTCCTTTTATAGGGAGAGTTTGTAACAAAAAACGAGTGACTTGGGGATTAAGTCTGCTTAATCCTTAAGCAAACGCGTTTTGTTTCTTAATTGGATATATCCGGAAGTTTCTGGATATGCTTTTGGATCGGGTCAGATCGTAACAAATTTATTTGTTACGTGTAGCGCTTACGGATAATGATTAAATTAATTAATTAATTAATTTAACATTTTCAAGTAACAAAAAAAATATATATCAATTTTTTTTTTTTTTTAGGCGTTCACCCGTTCACAAAATTGGGTACCCCAAGGGCACACCCTTGGATGTCACTTTTCCCATATATAAACACTTACTAGTTGGGGTGACCCTTCAACGTGGGACATTTTTAAGTCACACCCACACACTAGTTTTTTCATAGTGTTTTTTCTTTCCAATTTTCTTCACTAGAATTAACTAGTGTTCCAACAATCCCCCACTTGACTTCAAAATGGTTTCGAGAAATAACGTAAAACGTTTCCATAAGATTTGCTAATATACAAAGGTGTCGCCAACAACTTGAACCTTAGCATAGTGGAAGGTATTCTGATTTAACAAGAGTTGCTTACAGCATTGAACTCTATCTCAGACATAGAATCCACACACAAACCTTTTCATAGGTGTATTCTAAAAGCCCGTGCGTTTTAAGGCCCTGCACGTGTATCCCGGTTTTAACGAATGCTCTAGGAATTCTGCCTCAAAATTCCATAGGACCGGCCTAAGTTCCACATTCGTATAGGTGAGTCTATCAAGGGTACTCCTGTAGCTGTGTACCCCACTCAAAATAGAGTATAGATCTCATTAAGAGTTACTATTACCTCATCCTTCTTTCGCTGCAGGATCATGCTTTCTAAATTCTTTCTCTCATAGCATGTTCTACCACTTCATGACTTGTTTTTACCCATTGAACCTATTTCTTGGGATCTCCAGTCATGTAGGTCGGGTTACCATCACTTGTGGGCTATAGGCATTAGTCCCATCCTACTGGATGTTTCTTGGACTTTCTCTCTATTAAGTCCTTTCGTCAAAGGATCAGCTAAGTTTTCATTCGTACGTACAAAATCAACTCTAACCGCTCCATTTAGAGATACACTCTCTAATCGTGCTATGTTTTCGCCTTATCTGTCGTCTCTTACCATTGTAATAACGATTCTTAATCTTTGCAATAGCCGCGGTACTATCGCAATGAATTAACACAGCCGGTAACGGTTTCTCCCATGAAGGGATTTCAGCTAGCAAGAATCTTAGCCAACTTGCTTCTTCACTAGTTTTCTCTAGTGTTCTCATCTCAGATTCATTACATAGTGGACTGAGTCAATATCATTTGTTTTAACAAACAACTCCTCTAGTGATGCTCAATGTACAAACACTAGTCGCTAAATATTCATCTGAAAGACGTTCTATTTTTATATCTTGTACCATTTAGGTTCAATATGTTACTCCTAGTGAAGTAATCTTAGAGTCATAGTCTTCTCATGACTCTTTCTATAGCATGGCAATGCTTTCCATCCGTCTACTAGTAAACTTGCACAAGAGTTTCACGACATCGACAATGTCGGATCTAATACATTCAGTGGCATACCTAAGTGCTGCCAATGATGCTCGTATATTATGTTTTTCTAATTCCATCTCAAGTGTTCTTACACTTAGATCATAATATGTGATTGCAAGTTTACGGTGAGATAAGTACATTTCTTTAAGATCTTCTCAACTTTGTGAGAATTATCAAAAAAATTATCTTTTCTGATCTAGTAATCTTGAAACCAAGAATTACTTCAATTTTTGTTTAGGTCTTTCTTATCAATGTTGTTGATAAACAATGATTTCACATAATTCATAACATGAATCTTTAAATCAAATATGAGCAAGTTGTCTTCATAGAGACATATGATCGTGCAAATATTATTTGTCACTTTCATTCATTTTATACTCATTCGATAATATTAGAATGTCAAATTTTTCATGCCATTCCTCAGGAGTTTATTTTAGACCATTCAAATAATTATCTAACTTACAGACCTTGTTTTCTTGTCCATGAATTGCAAAATTTTTCAGGTTGTTCCATATAGACTTGTTCTTCTAGTTCACCATAAAAAGGCAACTTTCACATCCTTTTGGAGTACTATCGAGTTATAAACGGCGGCTAAAGGGACTAGTACTCTTATGGATATGATTTTAGTGACTGGTGAATGAATGTCGAAGAAGTCTATATTTTTCTCTTTGTCTAAAACCTTTGACTACAAGGAAAGCCTTGTATTCATCAACCGTACCAACAGGTTTTAGTTCTTTTTTCAAAAATCCAAGTACAACCGATTGGTTTTGCAACTATGAGACAAGTCAACCAAGTTTCATGTTTTGTTAGACTCTAGAAAATTCATTTCATCGTTTATTGCTTTTGCCATAATTCAGCATCCAATGAGGATATAATTTCTTTAAGACTTAATGAATCTTCTTCCAATGTATAAACCAAGTTCATACTCTTTAGCAATTTTAGCTTTCTTACCTCCTTGAGGTTCTATAACATCTTGTATGATGTTTTCATAACTATTTCTAATTACATGAATGTGATTAGATATAGTGCCCCCACTAGTTCTTAATTTTTTAAAGGGAAATTTATTTTGCCCCCACTAATGTCGTGCTCCCATTAGAGCCCCCACTAGTGCCCCCACTATTCTTTAGTTAAAGGGGTAAATATTTACATAGAATTCGACATCTTTTAAATTCTATGATCACTTTAACATTTAGGTCATAAAACCTATATGTTTCGTTATTTATTGCATACCCGATGAATACACATTCATAGGCTCTACTAGTGAGTTCAACTCTCTTGGGGTCCAGGATCTTAATATAGTCCAGACAATCCCAAGTTCGAAAAATAAGACAAGTTGGATTGTCTTTTCTTCAAAAATTTCTTAATTAGAATTTTTGTTCTTAGACTTGGGTACTCTATAAATTTCAATTTTCGTTATAAAAAATTGAACATTCAAGCATATCAATTTTATTTTTCCAAAGTTTACAGTCATCAATAAATATGATAAAAATATCATTTTATCATTTCTAATTTATGTGTCATTAAATTAACACATATCATTATGTTTAGAGATTCATATCCTCTGAATTCTAATTTATATGAATTTTTGATTCATATATCTTGACTGCAATAAATAAAATTGTTTAATTATATAACTTTGGAATTAAGTCCAAGTTACTCAAGTTTAAAATTAAACACTTGTTCGTGATCAATTTTGATATGTCAAATATTAAAATCACACAACTAATAACATAGAAGGAGAATTTAATTTTTTAACATACCATCAAAGTGCAATCTTTTTCCACAAGAGTGCATGGTACACAAGTCTCTCTTTAAGTCTGAGTCAACTCAGTCTTATTCAATAGAAATCTGAAATTCAGATTCTTTCTTAAACATAAATAGAATTTCACAATTCCATTTATTTTCCTTATTGCATATTTTGGATTATTTAAAGCGATTTTATCAATTCTTGTTAAAGATTTAAAAACCAGTATGTGATATCAATGTTTAAACAAAACACTTTTAGAATTCACCATAACAAAATAACAGCATTGCATTATTTTATTTTCTGCTCCAAACAATTTTTTATGTTTTGTAACAAACTAAATTTGTTTGGTTCTGTAACAAATAATTTGTTTTGTAACAAATTATTGTTTTCATCAAATAAGTTTTTAGTAACTAATAATTTGTTTTGTAACAAATTATTGTTTTCATCAAATAAATTTTTAGTGTTGTTGATTGAAACAACAATCACTTCATCGTTTCATTCGAAAGATGTAAATCTATAGCTTGATTTATCCTTAATGTATTTAGGGACAACTTAACCTCAATAAGTAACTTCTTCGGTAGACATAGCATATAGAAACGTCTTAAAATTGTTGTTTTTTGGATTTCCAAACTGTTAAATTTGAATTTCCAAATTCTATCATCTACCGAAGTTGTTATTAGGTTGAGCCACGACCAGGTCGCTCTCTTTAAGACGTTTCGTGGCACTACCCAAAGTTGTGCAAGGTAGACTATCAACCACGCCGCCTCCAGGATAAAACAAGTCCAGCTACAACTGTTCGATTAACTACTGCACTGTAGAAAAATCGTTCGAGAATTACACCCTCAAAATATGGCTCAATCGTTTGATCGAAGCCACTCGATACGGTACGTAACCGCTCTATTCGAAACCGTTCAAATTAATATGGTATTATTACCATTCTATTATGGTGCTGAGACCACTCAAATATGGTGTTACCACCATTCTAACTTCTCCAAAACATGAATATGGCACTACGACCACTCAAATATGGTGATACCACCATTTCTCTTTAAAATAATATATATATACTGTTAAGATCATTCTTTAATATGATCTTAATAGTACTCTATATTCCGAAGAATCATATATTATCGAAGGGACTATGAACTTAAGACCAAGGGACTATGGTCTTAAGAACACTCTTAATGCCGAAGGGACAGAAAGGAGTAGAAGCAGAAGAAACTTGTTAAAAACAAGTCGGAGGGAGAAGAGAGGAAAAAACACAGGAAGCATCGACTGTGAATTTTCGGTGTAAAGAATCAAATGGGGCGAGCTCTCCTTTTATAGGGAGAGTTTGTAACAAAAAACGAGTGACTTGGGGATTAAGTCTGCTTAATCCTTAAGCAAACGCGTTTTGTTTCTTAATTGGATATATCCGGAAGTTTCTGGATATGCTTTTGGATCGGGTCAGATCGTAACAAATTTATTTGTTACGTGTAGCGCTTACGGATAATGATTAAATTAATTAATTAATTAATTTAACATTTTCAAGTAACAAAAAAAATATATATCAAATTTTTTTTTTTTTTAGGCGTTCACCCGTTCACAAAATTGGGTACCCCAAGGGCACACCCTTGGATGTCACTTTTCCCATATATAAACACTTACTAGTTGGGGTGACCCTTCAACGTGGGACATTTTTAAGTCACACCCACACACTAGTTTTTTCATAGTGTTTTTTCTTTCCAATTTTCTTCACTAGAATTAACTAGTGTTCCAACACATGCATCGCCTAAAAAAATTAATTTATTACATGCATAATACTTTAGTATATTATTACGTGGTGGGTGCCATTGTTTTTCTTTTCATTGTTCACAACATTCCATTCACATTTCAAATTTTTCTTTTCATTGTTCACACATTCCATTTACATTTCCAACTTCAAAATTTAAACTTAAGATGGGAGAAACAGCAAAAAGGTAACATTAGAATCAAGTTTTAAATTGTGCAGTTACGCCATAAATCTTTATATTGCGACAAAAAGAAATTATCTGTGACCTATGATTATAATCATATATTTCAATGCCATTAAAATATTGTTATATTTTTCATCAACCATTTTCATTTTTCACTTTTTTTGTCCTTCTTCATGTTTTGATCCTTTTGGTGTTGGGTTGAGTTTCTCAGGTATGCAGTGGTGACTGGATCAAACAAAGGAATTGGGTTTGAGATAGTAAGGCAGTTAGCTTCAGCTGGAATCAAAGTAGTGCTTACAGCAAGAGATGAACAAAGACGTCTTCAAGCATTGGAAACACTCAAAGCTTCTGGTCTTTCTGTTTTTGTTGTCTTTCATCAACTAGATGTCACTGATGCTTCAAGTGTAGCCTCTCTTGCACATTTTGTCAAATCCCAATTTGGCAAACTTGATATTCTGGTATGATTTTTTCGCATTTACGGTAGTTGGGAATATAGAACATCTGATAAGATATTGGACGGCTCGTACTTCAATTGTGTATTTTGAGTTAAATAACACAATGGAAATACGAGTCGTCTTAACTTGTTCAGGTGATCTGCGATGTGCAAATACAACAAATTGAAATCGCGGTCCCTTAGCTTTACCTTGCGTCTTTTGTTATTCCTTGTATGTTTTGTTGTGACATGCATGTTTCGTACTTGTCCTTGTTAGTCATTATTTGCAATTACCATATTTTTTTTATCATTCTCTACACTAATGTCTGTTTCCAAATGCTTGAATATGTATCTGGTTTTGCCACTTGTTATATTTTGTTACAATTTATAGCAAACAAACATAAGTTGCCATTAAATCAATTTGATAGGTTTGATGATAAAATTTCTTGATATCTTTGAAGGGAATCTCATGCCTTCTCATTTTCTATATATGCATATTAAATTAACAAAAGTTGTTCATTGCAGGTTAACAATGCAGGGATTATTGGAACTATAATTAATGACAAAGAGTTTCTTAATCTGGCTATCTACAACCGTGGGGTAAATATGCAGATGTTCTTGATCGTCATTAATTTTACTAACCGTTATGAATCCCACATTGAAAGAGATAAGACCCGAATATAACATAATAAGCCAGAGCAGTACTCATCTCACAAGTCGGTTTTTTAAAGATGAATTAGATCCAACTCAGATCAATGAGACGAGTTGAACATATCTTTATAAGTGAAGACAGTCAGTATGTTACAAGCCGGTTTTATAAGACTAAGTTTGGACCAACCCAAATTATCTTTATAAGTGAAGACAGTCAGTATGTTACAAGCCGGTTTTATAAGACTAAGTTTTGTCCAACCCAAATTTTATGATTAACATACCCTCTAAATTTTTATTAAATTTATTATATTTCATCCTCGATAAAGAAATGAAAATTTCCATTAATTCTGGTTCCACTATGCTTTATGTCAATCTATACTTGCATGATATATGTTATGTAAATGGTCTCATTGTTAATGGCTTAGTATATTATCTTGCCAACAAAAATAAATGGCATATTGTCAATAAGTTTGACACAATTTATCCTTTCCAGGCATTATCAGAAGATAATAGAAGAAAAGCAATGACTCAAACATATGAATTAGCTGAGGAATGTTTGCAAACAAATTATTATGGTGCTAAAATAACTACTGAATCACTTCTACCCCTCCTAAAATTATCTGATTCACCAAGAATTGTGAATGTATCATCCACTTTGGGGCAGTTAGAGGTAGACTATTTTACTCCTTGCCTTAATAAGTGTATCTTGGATTCCCTTATGGAAGAGTTAAACCTTAAAAGTGATTCTGAAGACAACAAATTAATCATGGTATGTTTGAGATACAATTGATTTTGCCTCTAAAATAGATTCTAACTTAAAACAATGATTCATAGTTTTTGCCTCCAAACATGATTTTTACCGTCAAATTTATTGTTCAGTTTACTTCTAACAAAAATCAATTTTCCAAAATCAATTTTCATCATGACAAAATGAAACACACACTAAAACGAAATCCTGGTCATAATGTTTAGGTATAGAGTGCTTTCGCCATCAATATGTCTGGTAACCTTAAGTATAAACAGAAAAACAAGCTTGCCTTTAAAATTTGGAAACGGATTCGCAGGGTTACTGATCTTGACGTCCTATCTAAATCAATGGTCAAGATTTCAAACCAATTAATAGTGGAGAATGACTGTTGGGAGAAACTATGTGGTATTATTAATGGACGCGAGAAACCAATGGTCGATATTGACTATCGCGAGAAACTATGTGAATATAAGCGGACTGATCTCCATCACCATCTTTATCATTATCTCGTAATTTTCTCTATTAATTTGCATGAAATCTTATTACTTATTCATGTCAACTCCAGAGTATACCAAATGGATGGCCAAAAAGCTTCTTCGGTGAAGCCGATAACCTTACAGAAGAGAAAGTAGATGAAGTATTGAAGAAGTTTCTAGAAGATTTCAAAGAAGGTTCATTAGAATTAGATTATGACAATGGCTGGCCTAAGACTTTGGGAGCTTATATAATCTCTAAAGCTGCTATGAATGCATATACAAGAATTCTTGCTATGAATTTTCCTACTATATGCATCAATAGTGTTTGTCCTGGTTATACTATAACAGATATAACTGCCAATAACGGTTTGTTAACGGTTGAAGAAGGTGCTGCTAGTGTTGTGAAGCTAGCACTAATTCCCAATGGTAGTCCTTCTGGCAAGTTCTTTTACCGGACTGAAATGTCTTCCTTTTGATTAAGTTCTCGAATTTTATTGATTATTGGATAAACAATTTAATTGAGCGTTTATAACATAAGTGTTTATAACTCAACATTTGGTTACCATTACTAATATATTGTTGTAGACTTGTAGTTTTTGTTGTGACATTACTTATTCTTGAAGTAACATATACTACTTATTCTGTGTATTATACCTATTTTAAGCACTTTGTATAATGCTGTACGTCAGTGAATATCTAGAGAAGTATACTACTTTTTCATGTAGAAGGAAATTTCAAGATGAGAGCATGTTTAAAACTAATAGGTATATTCAGGTTCATTTAAGTATCATGGGTTAAGTGAACACTGGCCAAAATATGATTACATGTACATGACAGGAAACGTATGACAAAATTACAAAGGTGCTTCTTTAGAGATATATAGAGCTAATTGATATAATTTAGACTATATGACATTTTTCTGTATGTGAAAGATAAGATACAAGCTTGGGCCATTGTATTGTGTTTCCCTCAAACTCTTTGGTTCGATTTTTCCTAGTGTTGATTTCGATAGCTTGTCCCTCGCTTTAAATGGAGCCCCTGCAAATGGACGGTGGGGTTGGACCGCCCGAATTAGTCAGTTCTTTAGACCGAATACCGAGTTTAAAAAAAAATAAAAGTTTGAAACCAGACTTAATTGCAATTTTTGGTCCTCTGTCTTTACCATTTTGCAGATTTGGTCCCCTATTTTAAAATCTAACAGTTTTGTCCCCTCTATCGTATTGTTGAACTAAAAAATTTGTCAAGTAATAAGAAAAAAATAACATCGATGAAATTATAATAAAATTTCATTAAAAACGTCATTTAAAAGACCAAAATTATCAAATTTTAAAATAGGAGGACGGAGGACCAATTCCAAAAATTGATAAAAAATAGGAGGAATTTTGTCTTTTCCTATATATAAGAAGAGAAGTATTCATCAAAGTATAAGGCACTTTTTTGGCGTTAACGTTTCACTTCTCATGAAAAAAGATTCATAGTAATCTAAAGTTTGGTTGGAAGGTAACTATGATATGGTCAAGAATTGGTCCATTCAATAATTGAATGCAGGTTCTCTTGAACAGTTCATTATTTTTGAAATCTCATTAACCAATTGAGCCTGGTTGATTGGTTAAGTAATAAGACATTAAATAGTAATTTTTATGGTGTAAAGAAAGTAGTTTTCGGTAAATAGATTTGGATGTCAAATTATGTTTTTTTTACTTTTATACATACGACCAAAAGAACCAATCAACTTTGTTACGTTTTGCCATTATTTCTCTTCTTTCTACAAATTCATCCGTTTTTTATTTTATTTCATTTATTTCTCTCTCTCTCTACGATAAATATTTAGGAGTAATATTGACAAAAAAAAAAATGTGACAATTTTTTTTACATATTGTTCACGTATATATTGTACAACATATTGCTCACCAAAATCTGAAAGCATTGAGTTTTTAGATCTTCTCACCTATATACTGTATAACATATTGCTCAACACTCACATTTCAAAGTAATTTAGAACTTTGCGTAAAAAAATAATTTAAAACTTCTAACTCATACTTGTTACAAAACACTTGTACTTGCACCGTCGTTGACACACACCACATCAACAAGACACGCCGTCTAACCCAGATTTTCAGAAAGACTTTCGACACAATGAGTTAATTGAACCCTTCGTTGAACCATCTATTTTGGTACCAGTGTTAGGTCACTGGGGAGTAGAGGGATCATTTATATCGTGGCAATCAAGAATAACCATACAAGTGAGTTGGACATCACATCTTAACCCAAAACTTGAAGTCATTGATCAATTTATGAACCATACTTATATATTGTTCAATTTTTAAAAGGAACTTGGAAAATCTAACTCACACTTGCTACACAGCATGTAATAAAGAATAGAGGGAGTAGCGCATAAGATGGAGGTGTCTGATAGCATATAGACACCAAGCAGTCAAGGAACCTTGACTATGTGAGCTTCCAATATAACTCCAATACTCATTTTCATGCCTAGTATAGTTCTTGGGTCAAGTTCTTACATCGTGGTCATTAATCCAACTTTGATGCCATATTAATGGGATCGAGTCTCAAGTTCAAAATCTAGTTTAAATGATGAGGGTGAGCAAACACATATATACATTATGTTTTGTACAGGAAAAAGATTATCATGAAGAAGATAAAAATACTCATGTTGAAGACGGATCGCCGGAATCCATGTTGGAAGTCCCGTTGTCGGTGGAACAGATGGGGGTTTACCTACACAAGCACTCCGACACCCAAGTCAGATGGGAAACAAAGTGGTTGAGAGGTTTTAGGGAGAGAATAACTTACTTGGAATTGTACATAGTGAACTTCAATTCCGAAACACATTCAACAATCCAAAAACTTTGGCAATGTCAGAATCTAATACAACGTCAATAATTTATATATTTTTTAATAAACTTCAATCCTTTGGCTTTTAATTAATGGAATTTAAAATACAATAATATCTCTAGTCAAATCAAAGATATAAATTGTTTTTTTGTTAGGAGAAAGATATAAGTTGTTATTAGTTTATATAATATTATCAAACTATTTCTGAAAAAAAAAAAAAAAAGGCTGAGTTCTTTAATATTGAGTCGAGCTTAGTTCATTAATAACAATATTCTTTTTTATTAAAAAAAATTGTGCAGATTAATAACAATTTATAAAAATTTGAAATTTTACACCACGAAAAGTCGACGGAGACCCTTAAAAAAAGGCTAAATTACATTTTTGGTCCCTTAACTGTTTAGGTAGTATCGCTTTGATCCCTTAATTAAAATTCGATTTATTTTGGTCCCTTAACTTCTCTCTGTTACACATTTTGGTCCTTTCGGTTAGTTTTAATTCAAAAACGTTAGATTTTCTTCATTTTTTTTGGAATTTTTATGGGATTCTTGTTGTTAAAGGTTGATGGAGATGATATGAAGATGAAAAAGAGGAGAAGAAGATGAAGAAAACCTAACGTTTTTGAATTAAAACTAACGAAAAAGACCAAAATGTGTATCAGAGAGAAGTTAAGGGACCAAAATAAATCGAATTTTAATTAAGGGACTAAAGTGATACTACCTAAATAGTTAAGGGACCAAAAATGCAATTTAGCCTAAAAAAAAGCTCGACCAAGAGGGTCATTCTCCTGCAAAGTGGTCGTTGAAATAAAATGGAACTTTATATTTATATATTGGACAAATTGATGTCAAATAGTGACATCTAAGAACTATTAAATCATTCCTTCAAAAAAAAATAGAACTATTAAATCATTGACAGTAGGGGTGTAACGGTTCGGTTTGGATTGGTTTTCAGTCAAAAAAATGTCCGAACCGATGAAATCTTCATCGGTTTGGATTGGTTCGGTTTTCACACTTTTTCAAAAAAGAATCCGAACCAAACAAATCGGTTTGGTTCAGTTTGGATTGGTTCGGTTGATCGGTTTATTTAAAAATACAATTAAAAAAATTCATATTGTCACAAAATATTTCATAGAACTTTGTATAATTGTATTTCATATTTTGTTTTTTCATATTCTCTATTTTCTAAATAACTTTTTATAACTAACCTTACTCAATATTTCATAGTTCTAAACAACTTTTTATAACTAACCTTACTCAATATTTCATACATATGATCCAAGATTCATTCATCCATCATTCTTCAAAAACAACTTCATCAAACTCAAATATTTCAATCTTTCATGATGCATACATGCATCATTCATCAACAATGAAATATAACGTAACGTGTATAAATCAATGGCATAAAAAATGAACATGGAAAATAATGAAATGTAATGAGTATAAATCAATGGCATAAACATGATAAATCTAACCAAGAGATGAATGATCCATGCGGTGACCGGTGGCGATGAACAATGAGTTTGGTGTTGTTGACGGCTAAGGTTTCTTTTTTAGTAGAAATGAAAGAGTCTGACTGATGTGATGAGATGAAGATGAGAGAAAATGAATGGATTAAAAAATATTTTATGTTTAATTTTGGGCCTAACCATAAGTTTGTGTGACGTAGGATAATATTAGTAAAATAAGGAGTGTGGTTATCATCGGATTGGTTCATCGGTTTCACCGATCTCGAAATGAAAAACCATGAACCAAACCGAACTAGATCGATTTCGATTGGTTCGGATCGGTTTCGAACCGAACCAAACAATGTCGGATATTTTTTCGGTTTGGTTCGGTTTGGACTTTCGGTTTCGTTGGTTTTATCCGAACCACTTACACCCCTAATTGACAGATTATCTTTCTAGAGGAGCTCAATTTATCTTGTCTTTTTTTAGGGGGTTAATTTATCTTGTCTGTGTGTGGGAGAAATACCCTTCTATGTTCTATAAAAAAATGTGGTTTTTACGATAATTTTTATTATAAATTAATAGCTATAAATAAAGAATTCCTTAAAAATAAATATATAAAGTATTGTGTTAATATTTGAGAGATTCACATACTTGAATATAGTCATATTTGTAAGCAGATGTACTTTGCCGTTTTATTCTATTAACATGAATGTTGTGAGTTTATTCGCAAATTCATTATTTTTGTTTTTAGCGACTTTGTATCGATATACTCTATCAATTTAAATGAATGTATATCGTTTATTTTTGTCAAAAAAAAAAAATTTAGCTCATTTATAGCAAGTTTGCTACTCCCTCCGTCTAAGATTATAAGTCGTTTTAATGTTCTTTTTCTACCATACCATTAATTATTTACTAATCACACTTCTTTCGATTTTAATCTTTAATTTATCTTTCTCATATCATTAATGAAGGATAATTTTATAAAATAAATCATAATTTTTCTTTTTCATTCAAAATTAATTATATTTTTTAATTTATATGAAATTGTAAAAGCTATTTATAATTTGAGCAGATGGAGAGTTATTTTAATTATACCTTTAATTAATATCATGCGTGTAATTGTCAAATCCATATCTACTAGATGTTTTAGAAGCTAAAGTGAGATCATCAGAAAGATTTAATAAATTTCTTAACTCCATTTGTTAATTTTTCCTTACATTGTATGAATTAATTAAACATTGTCTAGAAGCTAAAGTGAGATGAAGATTCTAAGACAACAAAAAGTTATGTTTTATTTTTGAATGTAATGTTGTAATTATTTAACCGAGGAGTATTGAAATTGGTTAAGAACAAATTATATGATGATGAAAATATTCTGGAAGGTTGGACAAAACGGAACAGACTTGGGATTCAAGGTTCAGATTTAGTGTATCAACCGGCCAATATGAGTCAACTAGGAAGTGGCCTTCACAATCACAATCACGTTGTCACCACGATGTCTTGACTTTCCAAGGGAGAATTATACATTTATTTGTAGAATAGGGAGAAGTTTACACTTCTAGAACTCACGACTCAATAACAATCTAATAGACAATAATTCAATATTTTACCAATATTACAATTTACGGTAACCATTAAAAACATACACTTTACGTTTAATGCAATTGACAACTTACGGTTAGAAAACTATGAAGTATTAATATAAGAAACTGTAGCTAACGAGATTGCGTGTGTTTGGGGTGGCGTTGCTTTTTGAAAATCACGTTCAAAAATCCCGTTAAAGCAAAAGCTTGGTTTTCCAGCTTCCTTATTTTCACGTTTGCTTTGCCTTGGGAAGCGCAATTTTGAGTTGGAACGTGATACCAAACACACTATAGGTCTAACATAAGAAATTGTACTTTCATAACATAGTAGCTCAAAATCCAATTTTTTTCTGAAAGATATATCCACATTAAATGTATACATCTAATAAGACTATTTTATGTGATATTTTAGCTTCTTTAAAAAAAAAAAAATTTATGCGAAGGAAACATATAAAAAAATCTAACATGTGAATAAAATTTTGTTGTCTCCATAGAAAACAGATTTTGGTTTCGGTCCCAATAACGTATGTTAGTATATTTGCTTTTTATCCTCTAAAATATGAAGTAACATTTTGGTGTGCTTAATTCCAAGCCCTTCATCAGGGTCGGCCCAACAGATTAAGGGATCAAAAGCAAAAAATTTAATGTGACCTTTAAAAATATTTTTTTTACATAATATTTATATAAAATCAATTTTGTGGAGACCAAGAGTAATTGAATCATTTTTGGTAATCAGTTAAGCTATGCAAATGTATGTATTTTATCTATCATATAATATACTTATAACCAAATTAATTTTTTAGAAACTTTGTTTCATCCAAAAAATTTAGGCCTAAAGCCCTTGCTTGGGTTGCTTGACCCTTAGGCCGCCCTTGCCTTTCATGTGATTATATGTGCCTAATTCCAAGCCCTTGTCTCCAATGTAACATATATGGACGTTGGTGCAACGAGCTTCACCCTCCGCCCACCGGCAACCCTCTTCTTCACCAAGGTCTTCCATTCTTGCATGTTTTTTGGCATTCGTCAGACTTTTTTGAGGTCGTTCGAAAGTTCCTTCATGGTTTGTGTGGATCCGGTTTTTGATCAGTGGTTGGTGGTGAAACTTGGTCTGTATATCCACTCTGGATCTTTGTTTTCAAGGGCATTCTACAGGTTTGGGTGAGGCTCCTCCACGCTAGAGGGTGGGTTGTTGTTTGTTGGCGCGACCATCGACTGTTTGC
Organism: Medicago sativa; assembly: GCF_051527215.1. Taxonomy (NCBI): domain Eukaryota; kingdom Viridiplantae; phylum Streptophyta; class Magnoliopsida; order Fabales; family Fabaceae; genus Medicago; species Medicago sativa. The sequence continues at coordinate 25,208,370 of NC_140756.1, read as the reverse complement.
TTTTGTTGTTTTGTGTTTCTGTTTGTTCTCACATTTATGTGTTGTTGTGTATTTCCTTGTTTTGTGATGTTGTTTGTTTCCAAGAAAATGAAGATGAGTGGTAGTTTCCATGGTTCTGCCTTAGCTCACTCATATGTTCGATGTTTGGGTAGTTTTTATTTGATAATCTTGAATCTGGTTTTTTCTAGATTGAAGATATGGGTTTTGTGATTCGGCTCAGCTGTGTGTTGTTTTATTTGGATTCAATAAGACTTGATTCACCTGATGATGCTCAAAAGGGCTAGGTGCTTAGATGCTTCGTGTTGACCGTAGTAGTCGTTCGTCATACCTATAGGAATACATATGTTGCGGTTGCTTCACTCTCCGTTTGTGGACTGTGATTATGCTCTATTGTCTGTTCATCCCTCGATGTGGACTACCATTGGATTTGTTTGGCTCGATATGGTGTTAATGGCTTGCTAATGTTTTCAAGGAGTTGCTGGAACTTGGATCATTTATGTGTTGGAAGACGATTCATATGCCTTCTTAAAAGCTTTGAGCAACTCTCTCCATGTTTTTTTTGCAATTCGATTTCACGCTCATATGTAGGTTCGCTGGATTGTCCGTGGTAGTGACTGTTTTGGTGTTTGTTTAATACCCGTTTAGGGTTGTTTCTCTTGTTTGCACCTCCTTGTGTTTGACTCTTTTGTATCACCCGTTAGGGTTTATGGCTTATTGGGTCAGGTCTTTCGCCCCTCCAATCTTGTACTTTCCTTTCATTCTAATTTAATTTCTTTTTGCCTAATTAGACATGTCAACAAATCTGAACCCTGACATATCATTTGGTTGGATTGAAAGAAAAAGGAAAAATTGTTTCATAGTGGAAAGATCGAATGTGGTTGAAAACATGAATTATCTTTGTTAAGTCTGTTCTGTTTGCATAGCAGTGGTAAGTTAGTCAAGTCTTGAAATGGAATGGATGATGATCTGAACAACCTCTTTGAAAAGGTAGGTTCTATGGAAAAATATGCAAAATTCAATATTCATTTTCTTTTTGTTACCTTAGAACATGCAACAATTTAAATTTGGGGTATTGATGACATGTCATCTTACGTTATTTTCAGTGTATTTTTTTTTTGTCATTTTAGTTATGATTTGACCAAAATTAGAGGAGTTTTAGAAAAATTGATTATGGTTTAAGGGGTATAGTATAATGTGTTGGAACAAAATGTGTTTAACAATGAACCTCAAAGAGTTTTGATGATAACAAGGTATTAAAAATTGTAAATTGGACTAGCTAATATTTGTTCAAGTGTACAGGACCATAGTTAAAAAGTTACATCATTAATTGGTTCTGAATGAGCAAATAAAGAGCAAATGAAAATGAAGCTTAGACGATTCTGAAGGTGTTTTATCTTGGTTTTCGGGTGTCAAACATTGATTACGTTTGAACCTTTTAAACCGGTGATATCTTATTTTTTCTTGGGAAGGGAAAAAGTAAGCAAAACCCTTGAGAATCGAGGTCCGGGAGTTGTTTTCGCTACGGGAAGGTGTTAGGCACCCATAACGACTATAGTAACCTATAGGAACCGTCTTTAATTTCTACGCTCGCGCTTTATTTTTAAATGCTATTTGAAAATGTTATTTACACCTAAAAGTTACTAAATGAAGAATTGGAGGGAGAAGAATGTTTTTGGATTTTTATTTTATTTGAATTGAAGGAATTTTGTTCCTTGCCTACGTACCCGTTTAAGGGATCAAATCCACCGTAGTTCTCTTCCAAAAAATGTTTTTGTTTTTGTTGGTTGATTTTAAGTTTGAAAATGGATTTTGAAGAATAGAAAGAGGCCTCAAGGGCATGAGATTAGGAAATTGTGAGGTTTGATTAGTGATTTGCAAAAGGAGTCAAAGTTTGATTATTTTCATTGAAATTTGATTAAGAAAATGGAAAAGAAAATGCAATGGGATGTTGGATCCCAAGGTTTATTTGGAAAAGCTTTGAGTGAAGTTGTTCACATTTGTTTGGAAAATTGGTTTTTTCTAAGTATAAACCCTAGGCATTCATCTAAGCATACAATCCTAAACATACATCTAAACATGCATATTCTAGCTACTTATCTAAAGTGGTGTGTGTGCATGTGTCGGTGCTTGTGTCGGTGTACATTATTAGAGTCCATTGTCCTTTACATCATACCCTAGATACATTCTATGGCCTCTTTGCCAAGAAAATTAAAAGCATGAAAGTAAAATATTACAAGAATTCCTAAGTGTTTACATTCTAATTTTTGTACAAATTAAGTTGCAAGAAAGAAATAGAGATGAATATGGTATGAAATGATGATGCTTATGAAATGATGAGGCATGAAATGAAAGGAGTTAGTAGCACATGACAATATCAAAGGAAATGAAGCAAGAGAAACACTAGAATATAAAGGATAGAAAATGAGTGCAAATATAGCTAAAATTTGTTCATAAAATGCAAGAACCAAATGACCTATAATTCTCACATTCCAATATATTCTTAAAGGTTTAGAATCAAGCCTTGGAATGGGAATTAAGGCCACATGATTTACTTGGCATTTTAAAACCAACTTCAAGCATATTTACATTATTTAACTACACAATGACTTGTAAGCTAAGTAACCTACCAAGACTCACAATTATGCAACAATATTAAACACAAACAGTAGCTAAAATCCTATGAACTCAAGTAGTATTGGTCACCAACATTCATCAAGCTATTTGGATTAAAATCAAGCCAAGTCTCATTCATTTTTAGCACAAAATATGACAAAGATAGCAAGAAAATCAACACCTTATTTTTTTTTACCAATTTTAATATATGAAAATTATCACAAAATGCTACAAAAATATCAAGAAACCTACATGAATTTTTTTGGAAATTTTTTAGAGGTTTTTTAGACTAAAAAGTGCAAGAAAAATTATTAATTCTAAAAAAAATAAGAAAAAAAACTTCAAATATTTTTCACAGGCTTTAGCACAAAAAATATCACAAAAATGTTAAGGAGAATATCAAGAACACATAGAAACAAGATTCAGGAATTTTTTTAACAAAGTTTTTGGACAAGCAGGGGTGTACATAGCAATTTTCAGCAAAAACGTAGGAAACAGGGGGGTTTGAACAGCAAGCAGTCAACAGGCATGAACAACGGGCCCAAATCCAAGTGGTATGGGTCGGGTAGGGTCAGGAAACGGTTTGAACCGGTTCATTGGCCTATATAAGGCCTTGAACCGGTCCAATGCATCACTTTAACCCATTCTTTCTCTCTCTAGGTCAAATTGGTACTCTCTCTTCTCTCTACATCGCCGGCGGGATTCACCGCCGTCGGCGAAGGTTCCGTCGTCCTCTTTCTTAGTTCTAAGACCTATTTCACTCCTTTTCTCGCCACAAACATGGATCCAACACTTAAAAAGTAAACATATCCATGAATCTTTGTAGATCGAGCATGAGATCTTTGATTTTCGAAACATTTTCAGTTTTTCTTTAATCTTTTTGATGAAAAAAACGAGTTAAAACTCGTAGATCTATGTTGATTCATGGATACATGTTATTCATGAACTTTTGGCTGAGGTTTTGGAAAGAAAACGAGAGAGGACGAAGAGCTTACCTGCGAGAACGATTTGGAGGAAGCTTCAATTCGTTCTTTGATCTTCTGGCAAAAACTGAGTTGTTGAATCTTTGTGATGTTTGATTCGAAACCCTAGGGTTTTGGATTGACTTTAACCGAGTCTTTATCTGGTTCCATTGAGCATCTTGATTCAGTTTTGGTGCTGGCTTTCTCTTCGTACTCTCTGATCAGATTCTTCTTCGATTTCTCTCTTTTTCTCTTCTCCACCTTCTTTCTCTGTGATCGTACGGAAAATCCGTGCTGGAATTGCAGAGAGAAGCAATTCAATGATGATTGAATCTCTGAGAATTGCGAAGAAATTCACTCAATTCCTCTTTGATTTCAATTCTGGAGAAACTAGGGTTTATGATTGTTGTTGTTGATTTTCTTGCTGAGGAATTTGTGTGATTGTAGATGAAGGTAGTGATTACGGTGGCAATGTGGTGGTTCTGTGTTTGTTACGGTGGTTGTGAGTTAGTTACAGGGAAAGGAACCATGTGATGAGGGTGGCGCGTGGCGCGTGGGGCAGAGGAGAGTGAGAGAAGAAGTTTCTGGATTCTTCTCTCTTTGGAAACGTGTCGAAAAGAAAATGATTGGCCTCCTGTGATGAGGGTGGCGCGTGGCGCGTGGGGCAGAGGAGAGTGAGAGAAGAAGTTTCTGGATTCTTCTCTCTTTGGAAACGTGTCAAAAAGAAAATGATTGGCCTCCTGAACCTTTGTGATGTGGCAGATATTTATAGGTGGTGACTGTAACATCTGGACCAATAGGACGATGACACCTGGACCTAGACTTGTAACTGATTTTTGGACTAAACTGCAAATGATTAATAGAAAAGGACTGAAATGCAAAAAATGACAAAGAGACTAAAAAATAACTAATAATAAAATTGGTAAAAAACGTAATTTGGAAATAAACGTAAAGTGGAACGAATAAAATTGACAAAACGGACTAAAACGAACCAATGGCCTAAATGAGGTACTTTAAAGTAACCTCTCTCTGCCGAAATTTCGTGTGAAATGACCAAAATGCCCCTAGGGCTAAAACGACTAAAAATGACTCAGATGCGAATTAAAATGGATTTTTAACATGGAATTGAAGCAAAGACTTATTCAAGCAAAATTAACAGACTCAGAGACAATTTTTAGGATTAAAGCAGTAACTTGACACTTGAAATGACTAAAATGCCCCTAGGGGCAAAAACTGACTCAGAATGATTTCAAATGCAATTTTTAAAATGGATTTTGACATAGAATGAAACAGAGACATATTCACACTACTTGAAAGGACTCAAACAAAATTTTGAAAGACTGAGAGAAATTTGACACAGGAAATGACTAAAATACCCTTGCATGTGAATTTTGCAAATAACATTGAAATAAAATGCAGAGAGAGATGCAATTGATCAGAGACAGTTCAAATGACTTAAAATGCAAGAAAAGAAGAATTGAGTTAGTATTTTTAGGTCCAAAATTAGGGTATAACAGCTGCCCCTATTTAAGTTTCTTTGTCCGGAGAGTCAAGAGACGAAGTCTTAGAGTTGACGGGACGAAGATACTTAAATATTAACATTTGCACTGCTTTTGGACATAAAAATACGCTTTCAGAGTTTCAAAGATATGAATGTTATGCAATACTTTGATTATGAATGCAAGACAAACGATTGGAGTCTATGGAACCTGTCATGTTACTGGGGATTCAGATAGACACTGGCAGGGTAGACAAACCAGGGATAGAAAGTAAGGTACAAGCTGTTCTTTGGGTCGAACTAGTCACTTGACCAAGGGATACAAAACAAGAGATAGGTGCAAGCTGTTCTTGGGATTGAACTTGGCACTTGACCGGAGACATAGACATATAGGCAGATACAAGTGGTTCTTTGGATCGAACTTGACACTTGGTTGAAGATACAAACAGATAGGCAGACATAAACTGTTCTCTTGGATTGAACTGGTTGTTTGGCTGGAGACATAGACAAAAGGGTTGATACAAGCTGTTTCTTTGGATCGAACTTGCTTGTTGGATTATCACCACATCATGTGGGAGAGTGCAGACTGTTCTCTTAGATCGAACTTGTCGTTTGACTGATAACAAAGCATAAGCTGGGTACAAACTGTTCTTCAGATTGAACTTGCTGTCTGACTGATAACAAAGCATAAGCTGGGTACAAACTGTTCTATCGAACTTGCCGTTTGACCAATAACAAAGCATAAGCTGGGTACAAACTGTTCTATCGAACTTGCCGTTTGTCCGGAAGCATAGGTATACAAGCAGGTACAAGTGGTTCTTTTTGGATCGAACCTGGCACTTGACCAGTAACAAGATACAAATTGAGAGTTTGGTTTAACAAGATACCAATTGAGGGTAAATTGTCATTGACCTGATTTGCAAATAGACATGACCATTTTTGTTGGCCCAAGAGTAAATTGAGAGAGAATTGACATTGATTCGAGTTTGAAAATTGACATTGGAAAAGGGATTGAAAGTTGAGATTGAACAGAGACATAGACATAGACATAGACATTGGATTGAGAGTTGCAATTGACATTGAAATTGGATTGAAATTGGATTGAAAATTGACATTGACATTGGATATTGTCATCGGAATTGGAATTGACATTGACATTGGATATTGTCATTGGAATTGGAATTGACATTGACATTGACATTGACATTGGATATTGACATTGACATTGGAGATTGTCATTGGAGATTGTCATTGAAATTGGAATTGAAATTGGAGATTGGAAATTGCTTCGAATTTTGACAGTTTGACATTGAAATTGGAAATTGCTTTGAATTTGACAGTTTGACATTGAAATTGGAAATTGCTTTGAATTTGACAGTTTGACATTGAATTGGAGTTGGAATTGAGATTGCTTCGAATTTGACATTTGACATGGTTTTGAAATTGAGATTGGAAAGTTGAGATTGCATCGAATTTGACAGTTGAAATTGAATTGAATTTGACATTGGAATTTGGAATTGAAATTGAAATTGAATTTTGACAGTTGACAGTTGAAATTGAGATTGAAATTGAAATTGAAGTTGAGTTTGACAGTTGAAATTTGGATTGGATTTTGACAGTTGAAAGTTGGATATGCAACATGTATGCATGGTGTAGCAAGATTATTGGATGTATGAGCACATAAGATGCATGATTATGCATGTATGAATGCTGGAAATGCATGATTGGTTGGCAGTTCGACAGAGAAGTTTCACAAAGGCAGATGAGACATTGGAAAATTGGGCACGTAGTGGCTCGTGCTGCGACATATTCACAGGGGAAAAACCTCTTTGGAGAGACCGTCGTTGAGAGACGTATCAAAACCATGGCTGAGGGCAATAAAACTTGTAAAGGAGGGACCCTTGGAAGGTTCTTGGATACAGGTCGCCGTTGCTAGGCGTGTCAGTGCTGGGTAAACATTGGATGTTCGCATCTGTGGTCAATGCTTTTCAATATTTCATTCTTTCATTTTTCATTTTCAAACCCCTATTTTTGCCTGAACCGCCCTTTCGGGTTTTCGATTCACCGGGGAGTAGAATTCTTTTCATTGCCCCATTTTTTGCCTGAATTGCCTTCATAGGTTGTCAATCAGCGGGGTGCTCATTTTTGCCTAAGCCGCCCTTTCGGGTTTTCAACTTAGCGAGCTTTTCATTTGTATTTTTTCATTTTTTCATTTCATTCTGTTTTTCATTCTTGCCATTGACCACAGATCATCCTGGGGAGTAACCTGCTTGTAACATGTATTGAAATAGACATTGACATTCATTCATTCATGCATGTTTCATTGAAATGTACCCTGTTGCTCAGGTTTGCTTTCAAAATAGACAAAAAGATTTTTCAATTTTCGAAGATGTTTGTTTCAGACATTAACATTATCAATTGGAAAAGAAATATTTTGTATAAAGCATTGAAAGGAAATAGAGTTTCAAACAATAGAAAAGCTCAAATTGATGTAGAAGAGTGAGAGTCAGCCAAAGGCATGACTTCACAGATTTACAAAGCTTGGAAAATGGTAATTTTATTGGTTGGTGATACATCGAACACGATGACCGCTATATTTCATAGAAATTTTGAATTCACAAGTACAAAAACCTCTGATGAAGACGATCATTGACAGTTGCAGATGCCCCAAAGGGTGATGGTGATTTGCCAAATATAGTTACTTGTCTTTATTGTCAACCTCATTTTTGCATGAACCGCCCTTCCGGGTTTTCGGCTCATCGAGGCGCTCATTCTTGCCTGAGTTGCGTACAATCTCAGCGAGCTTTTTCATATTTATTTTTTTTTGTCCCTAACTTTTGCCTGGATCGCCCTTTCGGGTTTTCGATCCACCGGGAAGCGCATTTTTGCCTAGGCCGCCCTTTCGGGTTTTCGACCTACCACGCTGTTCTTTTCTTTCTAGACAAAGTATTTCTTGACTATATCGGCATTAACAGGATTTGGAAGTTCGACACCATCCATGTGTGTAAGAATCAAAGCGCCACCAGAGAAAGCCTTCTTGACAACATAAGGACCTTCATAGTTAGGTGTCCACTTGCCCCTTGGGTCGGGTTGCTGACTTATTCTTCTTTTCAATACAAGTTCGCCTTCCTTGAATTCTCGAGGTCGGACTTTCTTGTCAAAAGCATTCTTCATTCGAACTTGATACAACTGTCCACGAGCCATAGCATCCATACGTTTCTCTTCAATCAAATTCAACTAATCATACCGACTTTGACACCATTCAGCCTCAGTTAGCTTTGCTTCCATGATTACTCGAAGAGATGGAATCTCCACTTCCAGAGGGAGAACTGCTTCCATACCATATACAAGAGAGAAGGGAGCTGCCCCGGTTGAACTGCGCACTGTAGTACGGTAACCATGTAAGGCAAAAGGTAGCATTTCATGCAAGTCCTTGTAAGTAGTGACCATCTTCTGAACAATCTTCTTGATGTTCTTGTTAGCGGCCTCGACTGCACCATTCATCTGAGGTCTATAAGGAGAAGAGTTGTGATGTTCAATTTTGAATTCTTCACATAAATCTTGCATCATGCTATTGTTCAGATTGGAACCATTGTCAGTGATAATTTCGTTAGGAACACCATATCGACAGATGATGTTATTCTTGATAAACTTCACAACCACTTGCTTGGTCACACTGGCATAGGAGACAGCTTCAACCCACTTGGTGAAATAATCAATTGCCACTAGAATGAAACGATGTCCATTGGAAGCTTTTGGTTCGATTCTTCCTATCATGTCAATGCCCCACATAGAGAAAGGCCACGGGGAAGATATAACATTGAGAGCGTGTGGAGGCACATGAATCTTGTCAGCATAAATTTGACATTTGTGACATCTCTTAGCATGTTTGTGGCAGTCACGCTCTATAGTTATCCAGTAATAGCCGGCTCTTAACAGTTTTCTTGACATGGTGTGACCCGAAGCGTGGGTCCCAAAAGTACCGTCATGTACATCATGCATCAATCTCTCAGCTTCTTGTTTGTCAACACATCTCAACAAGACCATGTCATAGTTCCTCTTGTATAGGATTTCTCCGTCCAGAAGGAATCTACTAGCCCATCGTCTCAAAGTCTTTTTATCCCTGTTGGAAGCACCGGATGGATATTCACGCTTTTGCAAGAATTGCTTGATGTTGTAGTACCAAGGCTTTTTGTCATTCACATCTTCATTAGCTTGATCTGGCATATTTTCAATAGTAAACACATGAGCGGGTCTATCAAGACGCTGCACTTTGATTACAGGCACATCATTCCAATGGTTCACCCGAAACATGGAAGACAGAGTAGCAAGAGCGTCAGCCATCTGATTTTCATCCCGAGGGATGTGGTGTAGCTCAACCTTGGTAAAATACGTCAACAGCCGTCTCGCGTAGTCACGGTATGGGATCAGCTTCTCATGATGAGTCTCCCATTCACCCTTTATCTGATTAATAACAAGTGCAGAATCTCCATAGATGTCAAGGTGTTTGATTCTCAGGTCAAGGGCTTCTTCAATGCCCAAGATGCATGCTTCATATTCAGCTATGTTGTTCGTGCATTCGAAAGTTATTCGAGCAGTGAAAGGAATGTGGTGCCCCTGCGGAGTCACAATGATGGCTCCAATTCCTTTACCGTAAGCATTAACAGCACCATCAAACACCAATCCCCACTTGCTATTGGGATCTGGCCCTTCATTGATCAATGGTTCTTCACAGTCTTTTGCTTTCAGATACATAATCTCTTCATCAGGGAAATCAAATTTAATTGGCTGGTAATCATCAAGAGGTTGACAAGCAAGATGCTCAGCAAGGACACTTCCTTTGATTGCTTTCTGAGCTTTGTATACAATGTCATATTCAGACAACAACATCTGCCAACGTGCGATCTTTCCAGTAACAGCAGGCTTTTCAAAGATGTACTTGATCGGATCCATTCGGGATATCAACCAAGTTGTATGATTCACCATATAATGACGCAGGCGTTTGGCAGCCCAGGCTAAAGCACAACAAGTCTTTTCAAGCATCGTATACCGAGTCTCGCAGTCGGTGAACTTCTTGCTCAGATAGTAGATAGCATGCTCTTTCTTACCAGTCTCATCTTGTTGACCGAGAACACAGCCCACTGAATCGTCTAACACTGACAGATACATAATCAAAGGCCTCCCTTCCACTGGCGGGACAAGGATAGGTGGTTCCAACAGGTATTCTTTAATGCTATCAAAAGCTTCCTGACATTCATCATTCCATACAACAGGCTGATTCTTTCTGAGCAATTTGAAAATTGGACCGCAAGTAGTAGTCATGTGAGATATGAATCTTGAAATGTAATTCAGACGTCCGAGGAAACCTCTGACTTGCTTTTCAGTTTGAGGGGCCGGCATTTCTCTGATGGCTCGGACTTTGTCAGGATCAACTTCAATGCCTCTCTGGCTGACAATGAAGCCTAGCAACTTTCCGGATCGTACACCGAATGTGCACTTGTTAGGATTCAACCGCAGCTTGTACTTTCTCAGTCTTTCAAACATCTTTTTCAAATACACCACATGCTGCTCTTCATCCCTTGACTTTACAATCATATCATCAACATATACTTCAATTTCTTTGTGAATCATATCATGAAACAGAGTTGTCATACCTCTTTGATAGGTAGCACCAGCATTTATCAAGCCAAACGGCATTACTTTATAACAGAACGTTCCCCATGGAGTGATGAAGGACGTCTTTTCTCTATCTTCAGGAGACATCCGTATCTGATTATAACCAGAGAAACCATCCATGAAGGAGAATACTTTGGATTGAGCAGTACTGTCAACAAGCACATCAATATGAGGCAATGGGAAGTTATCCTTTGGACTGGCTTTATTCAGATCTCTGTAATCAACACACATTCGAACTTTCCCATCTTTCTTTGGTACTGGTACGATGTTGGCAATCCACTCAGGGTATTCAGCTGTCATGAGGAAACCCGCATCAATTTGCTTTTGTACTTCAGCCTTGATCTTAAGAGCCATGTCTGGACGAGACCTTCTCAATTTCTGTTTGACAGGAGGACATTCAGGTCTTGTCGGTATCCGATGTTCCACAATCTTGGGATCTAGACCCGGCATATCTTCATAGGACCATGCAAAGACATCTGGATAATCATGGAGAAGCTGAATGATTTTCTTTTTCACCTCTGGCTCGAGTGCTGCACCAATCTTGATCTCTCGCTTGTTCTCTTCAGTACCCAGGTTGATGAGTTCAATCTCTTCCTGGTGAGGCTGAATGGCTCTTCTTTCTTGCTCAAGCAGTCGAGTGATCTCATACGGTATCTCTTCATAATCATCATCCTCATCTTCAGCTTCATATACAGGGAATTCAAAATTTGGAGGAACCATAGGGTCACTGTGTTCAACGGGTTTATTGTGGTTCAATCTGCATAATATGATTGGGATGATTTTAGAAAAATGTTTTTCTATGCAGATTTTTAAAATTAATAAGAAAAATACAAATGTTTTGGTTTTTTCTGGCATTACCATTATTTCCAAGGAAAAAGCACTAAAAAGTAAAAAACAAAGAGTCGTGAGAAAGACGACCACTTTTTATTGATTAACGGCAATGCCGAAACAAACACGCCCTTACAAAGATATCACTTTCGCCTTGGGCAGAGCGAAAGGATTGTTATTTTGAAAACAAGAAACATGAGCAACAAAACACATTACATGGAAGCATGCATGACTAAAGGAACATCAACGGCTTCCCAATTTCTCACAGTGCCTCCTGGTATAACAAATGCAGGCACGTGACCACCTTCAGCAGCATCTTCAGTAATAGCATTGATGAACCCAGCACTGTAGAAAGTTCCCTTTGAAACAGCAGATGTCGGGGAGAATCCAAGGCCCTCTTTACGCTTGTTTTCCAGAATCTGAATCACTTTGCCCCAGCCAGCAGCTTGCCCTGCTTGAACAGCCTTCTGGGCGTCCGTTAGTGAAGCCATGCTAGCACCAGCCCTCCAGGGCTCTGCACCCTCAACAGTCAATCCTTGAAACGACGTCCCTTCAGCGGACCCTGCTTCAACACAAGAGAACGATGATACCTGGCTAACTAGATATGCTTCCTCACCATGCACAGTGACAATCTTACCATTCCTCATGAACTTGAGCTTCTGATGCAAAGTGGAAGTTACCGCTCCAGCGTCGTGGATCCACGGTCTTCCGAGGAGACAGCTGTAAGAGGCATTGATATCCATGACTTGGAAAGTTATTTGAAATGTCTCGGGACCAACGGTGATTGGCAGGTCCACTTCCCCGAGAACATCCTTGCGGGATCCATCAAAAGCTTTAACCAGATAGCTGCTACCCCTCAGGGAAATTCCATGATGGCTCAATTGTCTTAGCGTGGATTCGGGCATTACATTCAGAGATGATCCAGTGTCTACCAATACGTTGGATATCAGGTCAGATCCACAATGTACTGAGATATGTAGAGCCAAGTTGTGGCGTTTCCCTGCTTCGGGGAGCTCATCGTCACCGAACCCCAAGTTGTTGCAGGCAGTAATATTACTCACTATCCCATCAAACTGATCCACAGAGACCTCGTGGTCAACATAAGCTTGCTCGAGTATCTTCATTAACACTTTCCTATGAGCCTCAGAGCTCATGAGCAGAGACAGGATGGATATCTTGGAAGGAGTCTGTAGCAGCTGGTCAACAATCTTATAGTCACTTTTCTTGATAAGTCTCAGGATTTCGTCCAGATTGGACTCTTCAATAGATTGGCCTGCTGGGCCGGTGTTCTTGTCAACAGGAGAAGCAACTGGTGGAGTTACCGTGGCAATAGGTGTCACCACCTTCTTTTGAAACAAGGGTGGACGGACTTTTCCACTTCTCAGAGTTGTAACTTCACCGGCAACATTGTCAATTGTAGCTGGGGATATCAGAGGCACCTCTACTCCGTTCTCAATCATGGTTGCATTGTATTTGTAGGGAATTGCTTTGGTAGAGGTATAAGATACCGGACCAGGTAGCCTGATCACCAAAGGCTCAACATTCTTTACCTGAGATACACTTTCAACAGGAGAGTCATGGAACACTGGCACAATCACACATACATCACTGGCAATCAAGTACTTGTCGTCCATCAGGCTCTGGATATCATTTTGCACAACACAACAGCCCATAGGATTCCGAAGACATTCTGAACAATTATCATGATCATGTTTGAACAGAGAAGCCTGGCAAAGTTTGACATGTAATGGCACCAAAGGAGTAACGACATTGCGGACATCCAACATGGGATCCTCTTGAGGAACGGGAACCCCTTCAAAGGCCTCAACCATGTTAACAGCAGCATGGTTTGGAAGCGGATTGTCAAGGACATGAGGAACGCTATTCTCAAAAGTCAACCGTCCTTTTTCTATCAGATCTTTCACAATATATTTCAGAGCAAAACAACCTTCAACATCATGGCCTTGAGCACCCTGATGGAATTCACATGTTAGGTCCTGTCGGAACCTGGGAGGCAATGGATTAGGCGGAGGCTTGCCTGGTCTGGTGACGCAGTGTCCCTTGGCCAGTAGAGTTGGGAGTAGCTCACCGTACCGCATTGGTATTGTTGGAAAAGAAGGTTTGGGTCGGGGACCCTGTTGTTGCTGCCGTTGCTGTTGAGCAGGAGGCTGTTGTTGTGTTTGCTGAGGGATAGCATTGACGGGCATTGGTGGTTGACCCGGTGGCAGAGGATATTGTTGGTAGAATGGTGGGAAGAAAGGATGTTGAGAGTATTGCATGTATTGATAGGGCAAAGGTAGTTGCATGGCTGCTGCAGACGGGTTACCAGACACCATCCCTACATCAGATTCTTTTCTCTTGTGATGACCATTACCGTACTTCTTTGGTGCACTGGTTGATGATTCACCTTTCTCTAGGACAATAATACCATCTCGGACGGCCTCCTCTAGACGTGTTCCCATTGTAACCATATCAGAGAAGTTGTTTGGGGCAGAGACTATCATTCTCTCCTTATATTCCTTCTTCAGAGTCTTCAGGAATGTCTGTGTTAACTCCTCCTCATCGAGTCGAGGAGAAACACGGGCAGCTGCCCCTCTCCACCTCTGAGCGTATTCATGGAAGGTTTCATCTGATTTCTGAGATAGGGCTTTGAGGGAATCCCTGTTTGGCCTCAGACGGGTGTTGAACTCATATTGACCTTCGAAAGCAGCAGCGAGTTCCTCAAAGGTATGGATGTTATCTTTGCTCAGACTAGTGTACCAATCTGCTGCATCATCTGTCAAGCTACTCTGAAAGCAGTGGATCATCAGTGCATCATTGTCGGCATAGTTAGCCATCTTTCGGACATACCGGATAACATGGTTATGTGGGCAAGAAGTCCCATTGTACTTGTCAAATTCTGGCTCTTTGAATTTCTTAGGAACCTCAAATCGGGATACCAAGCATAGATCACGAGCTTTAGCAGGAGCACTATTGTTTCCCCGGCTAGCCTTGACCTCACGGAGTTCTCCAGCCAACTCCCTCAATTGTCTCTTCATAGCTTCCATTGCGGAATCTTGTCCACGCGGAGTGTCAATATCAATCACCTGTTGCACAGTGTGTACAATAGGGTCGGTAACAACAGTAGTTATTTGAGGCATAGCAGTAGACACAGGAATCTGTCCTTGACCAGCAAAACCAGAGACACCAGCAGCAGTATTAGGAGAGTAGTAAGCTGAGAGGCCATAAGGACGGCCGTTGGGCATAACAAAACGAGCATCAGTAGCCACAGTAGATAGTGGGATAGAGGGAATCACCTCAGCAGTGACTGGAATAGAAGTGGCTGGCTGTTCTTGTGAAGCCATCATAGCGGACATAGCGTCATGAGCCTTGGCCAAGTCTTCTTTCATAGCGGCCAATTCGGCACGGAGCTGAGCATTTTCTTCTTCAAAGTTAGCCATCATCCTTCTCTTGTGAAATCTTGTCTGATGAATTCTATCTGGTTGGTAGACTTTGCGAACACGAGCCACTTTTCAGACTGTTGCGGACAAAACCAGGAGGCAATGAGCACGAGAGAAGTTTTTTGTGACCAATGGATGCATATGATGCATGAAATGTGTAAATGCATATGCAAAAAGACTCTTTTTGTGTTACCGAAGGGTTTTAGACAAATTATAAACTTGTAAACATTACTAAACAACAATTAACATAAACGGGAATCAAACAACTAACATATAGTTTTACAAGACAGACCCAACATGAACAAATGGAAATAACAACAAGAAATGGAGGTCCTCAAGCATAGGAAGTGGAAGCGTCGTCCTCATAGTCGGACTCATAGTCGCAGTATCGTGCGTAGAAGTCACGGGCACCCCTAGCTCTCTTGGAGTCCCTCATAAGCAGCCTATCTTTCTCCTCAATCTCTCTCTTAGCCTTAGCTAACTCTTTCTTCAGTGTCAAGACCTCATGAGTCTGCTGCTCACCTTTTCCATCCAAAGTCATGATCAAGTTCTCAGCCTCATAGTATCTAGCCCTCCACTGATGCTTCTCCCGACTCTCCATAGCTAGATGCTCCTGATACATCTCCTGGGTAGGTGGGAGTAGAGGCAAAGGCCTGGTAGGAATAGATGCAGACACATATCTCATAGAAGGGTAAGGCATACCAATCTCCTCAGCTTGGTTTATCACCCATTGTGTATAGGCCTCATGAGCAATACCAGACCTTACACCCATATGCTTCACCTCTTTCTTCCGAAGCTTAGTCCAAGCTTGCATGAAATCTTCTCTAATTCCGGTGGGAGCATTGGAGTAGTGAAAGAAGTAAGGAGCTGTAGCGAGATTGATGGGCTTATCTTTCATCGGAAAACCAAATTGTCGCAAAGCAAGTTCCGGGTTATAGTTGATTCCACCTCGGGTACCAAGAAGAGGTACATTAAGAAACTTTCCACCACCAAAGATAATTTCCTTAACCCTAGAAGCGGGAGTAAGCCAAACCACTTCATTAGGAGTGAGAGCCATAATCC
The DNA here is from genome assembly GCF_051527215.1 of Medicago sativa. Lineage (NCBI taxonomy): Eukaryota > Viridiplantae > Streptophyta > Magnoliopsida > Fabales > Fabaceae > Medicago > Medicago sativa. The sequence continues at coordinate 25,192,291 of NC_140756.1, read as the reverse complement.
TCTGTGAAATAGACCAATTCTCCGGATTGTCGTGGAAAGACTTCGGAAGGTGCGAAATGAACCACCTATAGAGGAGAGGCACACAACAAAGAATGTATCCACGACCCTTGTCGGAACGATCGTGAATGGCATGGTATGTGTCAGCTAGCAAAGTAGGAACCGGATTCTTGGAGTGGAAGATCATAATAGCATTCATGTCCACGAAGCCATCAAGATTCGGAAAGAGAATAAGCCCATAGATGAGAAGTGCAAGAATAGCCTCGAGAGTGTCCTGACATGTGGTATTGAGGTTGGCTTTCCCAAGAAGATACTCTGAAGTGAACCCTCGGATATGTGCCTTAGTAACAAGATTCTTGGAGACATCGGTGGTCTTGAGATAGAGATCTTTAGCAATAACCAATGGAGGAGGAGGATTTTCAGGTCCTGAGAAAGGTATCCCCTTAGCAATAGATAAACCCATCAAGGAAGAATAAGCCTCTAGGGTAGGCACCAACTGAAAGTCGGGGAAAGTAAAGCACCGATACTTCGGATCATAGAATTGCACTAGAGTGTGCACAAGCTTCTCATCCACATTAGTATGGAGAATAGGAAGTAAAGCCCCGTAACGACGTCGGAAACCAGTCGGATCTTCAATCTTGAGTGCCAAATCTCTCAAACTAGCCAAATCCACTTCCTTGAACTTGTAGGACTTAGTCCTCTTCATTCCTACAATGTTTACAAATTCAACTTGTCTAAGCCCTTCGATAACAATGCATGGAAAAAGTTTATGCATGTATGCATGTATGCATGAATGCATGATTATGTTCAAGTTCGGAGAAAACATGGTGGGTTTGAAGTTCAAAGTCGAGGAGTCATGGGTGGACACGGTGTCCGGTGAATCTAGGGCTTTAGGATAATAGTAACCGGGTTCTAAAAAGGTTCCCAAGCTGCAACCTCTCCGACGTATATCGTGGGGTCACGAGACAACACTCGCTCCATGATTATCCGCGGAAGGTCTAACTTGAGTGTAGTATCGCGTGACGACTAAAACTCGAGACAACACTCGGTTTAGCCTCCGCACTACGTCCTAGAAAATGGCCATGGATGGGTTTGGTTATCTACGGTTCATAGCGTCATAGAACAATTAGAAGTAAAGTGCCTAAACGCGACAACACGCGCCGACAACATCACCCCCAAAATGCCTCAGCTATGTGGGATTGATCGCATAATCCAAAACACGAGGCAACCCCCGGTATGAATTGTCGATTATATCCCTCCTAAATCCTAAGTTCACTCAGCCCGGGTGCAGGACTTTTGATATTCTCACCCCACACGTTTGCAAGAAATTAAACATTTATTCACATAGGAAAGCAAGTAAAAGCTTGGTTTTCCAGCTTCCTTATTTTCACGTTTGCTTTGCCTTGGGAAGCGCAATTTTGAGTTGGAACGTGATACCAAACACACTATAGGTCTAACATAAGAAATTGTACTTTCATAACATAGTAGCTCAAAATCCAATTTTTTTCTGAAAGATATATCCACATTAAATGTATACATCTAATAAGACTATTTTATGTGATATTTTAGCTTCTTTAAAAAAAAAAAATTTATGTGAAGGAAACATATAAAAAAATCTAACATGTGAATAAAATTTTGTTGTCTCCATAGAAAACAGATTTTGGTTTCGGTCCCAATAACGTATGTTAGTATATTTGCTTTTTATCCTCTAAAATATGAAGTAACATTTTGGTGTGCTTAATTCCAAGCCCTTCATCAGGGTCGGCCCAACAGATTAAGGGATCAAAAGCAAAAAATTTAATGTGACCTTTAAAAATATTTTTTTTACATAATATTTATATAAAATCAATTTTGTGGAGACCAAGAGTAATTGAATCATTTTTGGTAATCAGTTAAGCTATGCAAATGTATGTATTTTATCTATCATATAATATACTTATAACCAAATTAATTTTTTAGAAACTTTGTTTCATCCAAAAAATTTAGGCCTAAAGCCCTTGCTTGGGTTGCTTGACCCTTAGGCCGCCCTTGCCTTTCATGTGATTATATGTGCCTAATTCCAAGCCCTTGTCTCCAATGTAACATATATGGACGTTGGTGCAACGAGCTTCACCCTCCGCCCACCGGCAACCCTCTTCTTCACCAAGGTCTTCCATTCTTGCATGTTTTTTGGCATTCGTCAGACTTTTTTGAGGTCGTTCGAAAGTTCCTTCATGGTTTGTGTGGATCCGGTTTTTGATCAGTGGTTGGTGGTGAAACTTGGTCTGTATATCCACTCTGGATCTTTGTTTTCAAGGGCATTCTACAGGTTTGGGTGAGGCTCCTCCACGCTAGAGGGTGGGTTGTTGTTTGTTGGCGCGACCATCGACTGTTTGCTTTTGTTGTTTTGTGTTTCTGTTTGTTCTCACATTTATGTGTTGTTGTGTATTTCCTTGTTTTGTGATGTTGTTTGTTTCCAAGAAAATGAAGATGAGTGGTAGTTTCCATGGTTCTGCCTTAGCTCACTCATATGTTCGATGTTTGGGTAGTTTTTATTTGATAATCTTGAATCTGGTTTTTTCTAGATTGAAGATATGGGTTTTGTGATTCGGCTCAGCTGTGTGTTGTTTTATTTGGATTCAATAAGACTTGATTCACCTGATGATGCTCAAAAGGGCTAGGTGCTTAGATGCTTCGTGTTGACCGTAGTAGTCGTTCGTCATACCTATAGGAATACATATGTTGCGGTTGCTTCACTCTCCGTTTGTGGACTGTGATTATGCTCTATTGTCTGTTCATCCCTCGATGTGGACTACCATTGGATTTGTTTGGCTCGATATGGTGTTAATGGCTTGCTAATGTTTTCAAGGAGTTGCTGGAACTTGGATCATTTATGTGTTGGAAGACGATTCATATGCCTTCTTAAAAGCTTTGAGCAACTCTCTCCATGTTTTTTTTGCAATTCGATTTCACGCTCATATGTAGGTTCGCTGGATTGTCCGTGGTAGTGACTGTTTTGGTGTTTGTTTAATACCCGTTTAGGGTTGTTTCTCTTGTTTGCACCTCCTTGTGTTTGACTCTTTTGTATCACCCGTTAGGGTTTATGGCTTATTGGGTCAGGTCTTTCGCCCCTCCAATCTTGTACTTTCCTTTCATTCTAATTTAATTTCTTTTTGCCTAATTAGACATGTCAACAAATCTGAACCCTGACATATCATTTGGTTGGATTGAAAGAAAAAGGAAAAATTGTTTCATAGTGGAAAGATCGAATGTGGTTGAAAACATGAATTATCTTTGTTAAGTCTGTTCTGTTTGCATAGCAGTGGTAAGTTAGTCAAGTCTTGAAATGGAATGGATGATGATCTGAACAACCTCTTTGAAAAGGTAGGTTCTATGGAAAAATATGCAAAATTCAATATTCATTTTCTTTTTGTTACCTTAGAACATGCAACAATTTAAATTTGGGGTATTGATGACATGTCATCTTACGTTATTTTCAGTGTATTTTTTTTTTGTCATTTTAGTTATGATTTGACCAAAATTAGAGGAGTTTTAGAAAAATTGATTATGGTTTAAGGGGTATAGTATAATGTGTTGGAACAAAATGTGTTTAACAATGAACCTCAAAGAGTTTTGATGATAACAAGGTATTAAAAATTGTAAATTGGACTAGCTAATATTTGTTCAAGTGTACAGGACCATAGTTAAAAAGTTACATCATTAATTGGTTCTGAATGAGCAAATAAAGAGCAAATGAAAATGAAGCTTAGACGATTCTGAAGGTGTTTTATCTTGGTTTTCGGGTGTCAAACATTGATTACGTTTGAACCTTTTAAACCGGTGATATCTTATTTTTTCTTGGGAAGGGAAAAAGTAAGCAAAACCCTTGAGAATCGAGGTCCGGGAGTTGTTTTCGCTACGGGAAGGTGTTAGGCACCCATAACGACTATAGTAACCTATAGGAACCGTCTTTAATTTCTACGCTCGCGCTTTATTTTTAAATGCTATTTGAAAATGTTATTTACACCTAAAAGTTACTAAATGAAGAATTGGAGGGAGAAGAATGTTTTTGGATTTTTATTTTATTTGAATTGAAGGAATTTTGTTCCTTGCCTACGTACCCGTTTAAGGGATCAAATCCACCGTAGTTCTCTTCCAAAAAATGTTTTTGTTTTTGTTGGTTGATTTAAGTTTGAAAATGGATTTTGAAGAATAGAAAGAGGCCTCAAGGGCATGAGATTAGGAAATTGTGAGGTTTGATTAGTGATTTGCAAAAGGAGTCAAAGTTTGATTATTTTCATTGAAATTTGATTAAGAAAATGGAAAAGAAAATGCAATGGGATGTTGGATCCCAAGGTTTATTTGGAAAAGCTTTGAGTGAAGTTGTTCACATTTGTTTGGAAAATTGGTTTTTTCTAAGTATAAACCCTAGGCATTCATCTAAGCATACAATCCTAAACATACATCTAAACATGCATATTCTAGCTACTTATCTAAAGTGGTGTGTGTGCATGTGTCGGTGCTTGTGTCGGTGTACATTATTAGAGTCCATTGTCCTTTACATCATACCCTAGATACATTCTATGGCCTCTTTGCCAAGAAAATTAAAAGCATGAAAGTAAAATATTACAAGAATTCCTAAGTGTTTACATTCTAATTTTTGTACAAATTAAGTTGCAAGAAAGAAATAGAGATGAATATGGTATGAAATGATGATGCTTATGAAATGATGAGGCATGAAATGAAAGGAGTTAGTAGCACATGACAATATCAAAGGAAATGAAGCAAGAGAAACACTAGAATATAAAGGATAGAAAATGAGTGCAAATATAGCTAAAATTTGTTCATAAAATGCAAGAACCAAATGACCTATAATTCTCACATTCCAATATATTCTTAAAGGTTTAGAATCAAGCCTTGGAATGGGAATTAAGGCCACATGATTTACTTGGCATTTTAAAACCAACTTCAAGCATATTTACATTATTTAACTACACAATGACTTGTAAGCTAAGTAACCTACCAAGACTCACAATTATGCAACAATATTAAACACAAACAGTAGCTAAAATCCTATGAACTCAAGTAGTATTGGTCACCAACATTCATCAAGCTATTTGGATTAAAATCAAGCCAAGTCTCATTCATTTTTAGCACAAAATATGACAAAGATAGCAAGAAAATCAACACCTTATTTTTTTTAACCAATTTTAATATATGAAAATTATCACAAAATGCTACAAAAATATCAAGAAACCTACATGAATTTTTTTGGAAATTTTTTAGAGGTTTTTTAGACTAAAAAGTGCAAGAAAAATTATTAATTCTAAAAAAAATAAGAAAAAAAACTTCAAATATTTTTCACAGGCTTTAGCACAAAAAATATCACAAAAATGTTAAGGAGAATATCAAGAACACATAGAAACAAGATTCAGGAATTTTTTTAACAAAGTTTTTGGACAAGCAGGGGTGTACATAGCAATTTTCAGCAAAAACGTAGGAAACAGGGGGGTTTGAACAGCAAGCAGTCAACAGGCATGAACAACGGGCCCAAATCCAAGTGGTATGGGTCGGGTAGGGTCAGGAAACGGTTTGAACCGGTTCATTGGCCTATATAAGGCCTTGAACCGGTCCAATGCATCACTTTAACCCATTCTTTCTCTCTCTAGGTCAAATTGGTACTCTCTCTTCTCTCTACATCGCCGGCGGGATTCACCGCCGTCGGCGAAGGTTCCGTCGTCCTCTTTCTTAGTTCTAAGACCTATTTCACTCCTTTTCTCGCCACAAACATGGATCCAACACTTAAAAAGTAAACATATCCATGAATCTTTGTAGATCGAGCATGAGATCTTTGATTTTCGAAACATTTTCAGTTTTTCTTTAATCTTTTTGATGAAAAAAACGAGTTAAAACTCGTAGATCTATGTTGATTCATGGATACATGTTATTCATGCACTTTTGGCTGAGGTTTTGGAAAGAAAACGAGAGAGGACGAAGAGCTTACCTGCGAGAACGATTTGGAGGAAGCTTCAATTCGTTCTTTGATCTTCTGGCAAAAACTGAGTTGTTGAATCTTTGTGATGTTTGATTCGAAACCCTAGGGTTTTGGATTGACTTTAACCGAGTCTTTATCTGGTTCCATTGAGCATCTTGATTCAGTTTTGGTGCTGGCTTTCTCTTCGTACTCTCTGATCAGATTCTTCTTCGATTTCTCTCTTTTTCTCTTCTCCACCTTCTTTCTCTGTGATCGTACGGAAAATCCGTGCTGGAATTGCAGAGAGAAGCAATTCAATGATGATTGAATCTCTGAGAATTGCGAAGAAATTCACTCAATTCCTCTTTGATTTCAATTCTGGAGAAACTAGGGTTTATGATTGTTGTTGTTGATTTTCTTGCTGAGGAATTTGTGTGATTGTAGATGAAGGTAGTGATTACGGTGGCAATGTGGTGGTTCTGTGTTTGTTACGGTGGTTGTGAGTTAGTTACAGGGAAAGGAACCCTGTGATGAGGGTGGCGCGTGGCGCGTGGGGCAGAGGAGAGTGAGAGAAGAAGTTTCTGGATTCTTCTCTCTTTGGAAACGTGTCGAAAATAAAATGATTGGCCTCCTGTGATGAGGGTGGCGCGTGGCGCGTGGGGCAGAGGAGAGTGAGAGAAGAAGTTTCTGGATTCTTCTCTCTTTGGAAACGTGTCAAAAAGAAAATGATTGGCCTCCTGAACCTTTGTGATGTGGCAGATATTTATAGGTGGTGACTGTAACATCTGGACCAATAGGACGATGACACCTGGACCTAGACTTGTAACTGATTTTTGGACTAAACTGCAAATGATTAATAAAAAAGGACTGAAATGCAAAAAATGACAAAGAGACTAAAAAATAACTAATAATAAAATTGGTAAAAAACGTAATTTGGAAATAAACGTAAAGTGGAACGAATAAAATTGACAAAACGGACTAAAACGAACCAATGGCCTAAATGAGGTACTTTAAAGTAACCTCTCTCTGCCGAAATTTCGTGTGAAATGACCAAAATGCCCCTAGGGCTAAAACGACTAAAAATGACTCAGATGCGAATTAAAATGGATTTTTAACAAGGAATTGAAGCAAAGACTTATTCAAGCAAAATTAACAGACTCAGAGACAATTTTTAGGATTAAAGCAGTAACTTGACACTTGAAATGACTAAAATGCCCCTAGGGGCAAAAACTGACTCAGAATGATTTCAAATGCAATTTTTAAAATGGATTTTGACATAGAATGAAACAGAGACATATTCACACTACTTGAAAGGACTCAAACAAAATTTTGAAAGACTGAGAGAAATTTGACACAGGAAATGACTAAAATACCCTTGCATGTGAATTTTGCAAATAACATTGAAATAAAATGCAGAGAGAGATGCAATTGATCAGAGACAGTTCAAATGACTTAAAATGCAAGAAAAGAAGAATTGAGTTAGTATTTTTAGGTCCAAAATTAGGGTATAACAGAAGGCAATACGCTCCTGAAAGTGGAAAGCGCTCCTGAAGTCAAGCTGCTCCTGAAGAGAGTAAAACGCGCTCCTGAAGAAATAGTGCTCCTGAAGACAAGAGGTCCAGAAGCCACATTATCAGAAGCTGCATCATCAGAAGCTGCACCATCAGAAGCTGCGGAAGCTGCTTCATCAGAAGTCATTTCACCAGAAGCTGAAGATCAACTGGATTTGCAAAAGATTCAAAGATTGAAGAATCTACACTGCAAAAGCTGTCTATTGGACTCGAAAACACAGCAGAAAATTAGTGGAACTTTGCAACGGTCATTTCAAAGGTGTTTGAAGGCATGTGCTTGCAATTTGGACGAAAGCGTTGACATTGTACTATTGTACGAACTGTACAACCACCTTCTCCACTACTCTGTTTTGTGTCCACGCTACAAGACAAGAAAACAGCTTCAGAATACGGCTTCGCCTGCATAGATGTTCCTTTAGATAAGGAATGGATTTCAAATTTGTTCTTCATAGGACAACAACCAAATCAGGCAAAATATCATTGGTGAAAGATCAAGCTTCAACAACGACTCTTTGGTGTGCTGGCAATTTCACAACGTCTCTTTCACACCTCTATATAAAGGAGTGAAGACTTAGAGTTTTGGTAATGCAAGAACGCTGAACGAAAGACTCACAACATTTTTACAAGTGCCAAACCTTTGCTGAAATTGTTCTGCATTCACTTAGAATTTCTGTGTCTCAAAGTCATATCTTAGAAATTCTTAAGTCCATTGAGTCTGTATCTGATTTATATTGTGAGCACCTCTGATTGTATATCAAGTGTTCAACCTTAAACAATTTTCTGTGTAATTTTGTTTAGTTAGGAAGTCTCTTGCAGTTGTGCTTGAGCAGGAAGTCTCTTGATTGTGTTCTTGAGCAAAGGAAGTCTCTAGCTTGTGTGCTTGAGCAAAGGAAGTCTCTTGCTTGTGTGCTTGAGCAATTGTAATCATATATTACTCTTAGTGAAATCTCCTTGGAAGTGCAAGGGGGACTGGACTACTTCCGGATTGTGGAAGGAACCAGTATAATTGCTTTGTGTCGTTCTTCTTCTCTCTCTCTGTTTTATTTCGCTGCATTTAGATTCTGATCATCACTTCAGAAGCTGTCTCACTTAGCTTCTGATCAGTGTGTTTAGTTTTTAGGAGAAACGAAGAATTTTTCAAAACACAATTCAACCCCCCTTCTTGTGTTTTTTCTCACCTTCAATTGGTATCTAGAGCCTTGGTCTGTTGTGTAACACTTAACCGTGCAACAGTCAAAGATCTGAGAAAAACATGTCTACTCCTCCTCCTACTGGTTCTAGTGATACTAGCTATAAAAATGTCTCACATGATTATAATGATAGTAAGAAATCCAGTGTTGGAAAGATTCCAAAATTCAATGGAGATGCTGAAGAATTTTCTTGGTGGAAGACCAACTTTTACAGTTACATCATGAGCCTAGATGAAGAATTATGGGATATTCTGGAAGATGGTGTTGGTGATTTAGTCCTTGATGAAGAAGGAGTTGCTGTGGATAGAAAGAAACATACTCCAGAACTGAGGAAACTCTACAAGAAGCATCATATTATCAGAGGAGCCCTTGTCACTGCCATACCTAAAGCAGAATACATGAAGATGAGTGACAAATCCACTGCGAAAGCTATGTTTGCTTCTCTCTGTTCAAATTATGAAGGCAGCAAGAAGGTCAAAGAAGCAAAGGCTCTCCTGCTTGTACATCAGTATGAGTTATTCAAGATGAAGGATGATGAAACTATTGAGGAGATGTACTCAAGGTTTCAAACCTTAGTTTCTGGGCTACAGATTCTAAAGAAGAGCTATGTTGCTTCTGATCATGTAAGCAAGATACTCAGAAGCTTACCTGCCAGATGGAGACCAAAGGTGACTGCCATTGAGGAAGCTAAAGATTTAAACACTTTAAGTGTCGAAGATCTTGTTAGTTCTCTCAAAGTTCATGACTTAAGTCTTAATGAACATGAGTCTACTAAGAAGAGTAAATCAATAGCTCTTTCATCCAAAGGCAAGTCATCAAAAGCTCTCAAAGTGGTTGAATCTGAAGAGGAAGAACAGTCAAGTTCAGATTCTGAACCAGATGCTGCTGAAATGGCCATGCTCTCAAACAGACTTCAATATCTGGCCAAGAAGAACAGAAAGTTTCTCGCCAGAAGGGGTAACTCCAGAAGCTCAAGAAAAGAAGATCAGAAGGGATGCTTCAACTGTAAGAAGCCGGGACACTTCATTGCTGAATGCCCTGATCTTCAAAGAGAAAAGTCAAAGGACAAGTCAAAGAGGTCTACATTCAAACCAAGCAAATTCAAGAAGCAGATTGATGACATCTTGTCATTACGTAATTTTATATGTATTTTAGCACAAAAATGGAGTTCACAAGGAGACTTATGCAGCAAAAGAGCAGAAAAACTGAAGAAAATACAAAGAAAGAAAACGTGTCACGATTTATCAGAAACGTGACACGATTTAAGAGCTTCAGAAAGGTTTGGTTCGACATTATGAAAACGTGTCACGATTGGTAAAACGTGACACGATTTGGTGAAGCCCTAATTCAGTTTCTTGCTCCAGAAGGTAAAAACGTGTCACGATTCACTTAAAACGTGACACGATTTGGGCGATTTTCTGTGCCTATTTATGCTGAAGTCTATTCCAAAAACAAGGGTTACGAATTCTAGAGAGCCAAGTGCGATTTTGCAACTGCAAGGAAGACCAGGAGGACGATTTCTTCATCTTCCAACCACTTTGTGTATGTTTTATTACCTCTAATGATTATGTTATTTGTAAACACTATTATGAGTAGCTAAATCCATTAGAGGTTAGGTCTGAGATGATTCGTTGTAACCCTAATTGAGATATTATGTTGTGAAACTCTATTTATTGTGAATGATATTCTAGTCTTTATTCAATTCAATTGTTCTTAATGCTTTTTATATCTTGATCAAATATAAATATGATTTTGTGAGAATGAATGACTACTGACCATGGCTTTCTACTTAGACCTATTGAATTGTTCTAATAAACATGGTTAGTCTAGGAATGGATAATCGTTTATTAGTGATATTAGGTTAACGTGCTTTAAACCTTCAAAGATTATTAGACCACCTAAGGGATTAGGGGCTGTAGTTTAAGAAGAGGGTCCTAACTCAAGGGATTGATTAGGACTATTTTGTTAACTATCGTGGGATTAGAAGATCATTCATACGAATAGGTGCAACATAACAATTAGGGGAACATAGATGATTCGATAGACCTAAACTCATCTCTCTCTTATTCTTGAAAACCAATTTATTTTTAGCAATTACTTTTATGCAATCAACCAATCTACTGCCTAGTGGCAAATCAAAATAACCTTTATACATCCTAAAATACAACGTAGTTGAATTATTGAGATTAAAAACAGTCCTCGTGGGATCGATATTTTTACTACTTCGATAGTATTTGGTGCACTTGCCAGAGATCTATCAAGTTTTTGGCGCCGTTGCCGGGGACTGTTGAGTCATTTCAATTTGGCAATTTTGTTTTTTATTTAGGATTTCTGTCATTTATATTTTTGTATATATATTTATAAAAAAAAAAAAATATTATGCTCTTTGTTTTCTTCTCATTGTACTGTGCTACTGAAAAGTTTATCCAAGTTTTGCAGCTATGATAGACAGGGTACTCCTCTATGACACAGAAGAGATTGCTAAGTTGCAGTATGAAAAATATATGCTATCTTTTAAGATCAAAATTTTGGACAACAAAATCTCGAGTTGTGGTCATTATGAGGTGAATCAACCAGGTAGTGATGGTGAAGGGAAGAAAGAGGTGATCAACATCGATTTCAATACTCAACTTCAGAATATTTTAGATGACTTCTTGGTGTCAAATCAAGTTTCATTTGAGAAGTTTGATGTTCAGTGTGGTGATCTTGTTGAGAAAGCACATGAGTCTCAGAGGAAGCTGGTTCAGATGAAGAGTGAGTGTCACAAGGTTGAGGTGGAAGAAAAACCCAAAGTGAGGAGTGTTGATATTTTCCCGAAGTCTGAACCAACGGAGGTTGAGGAAATCACTCGTGTGCAGATGGATGCACGTCCTTCTCTACGGTGGGAGAGCTTAAACTCTAAAGGTTTAACGGGGAGATCATGGGAGCATCTACTTCTTTGCTACAAATTCATGGAATTCCTACCAAACAAGAGGAAGAAGAAGGATGATGTGTTCTTTCTGACATATTTGCCACCCTAACAGTGGTTGAAGCGTCAAGCTCAATGACGTAAAAGAAAGCGCTTGGTGGGAGGCAACCCACATTTAGATTTCAGGTAGTATTTCTTATTTCCTTTTTATTGCTTTCAAATATTCAAAAATACAAAAGGATTTTTGCTGAAACGAACAGAGGAAGAAAATTTTTTGTTTTCCAATACTGTGCAAATCGTGACACATTTTGGGACAAACGTGACACGATTTGCCCCCCCTCTGAAGCTCCTCTCAGAAATTTTTCTAAGTAAAAAAAGGGTGCCATTCGACATTTCCAGAAACGTGTCACGATGCTGAAATCGTGACACGAATTTTGGCACCTAAATATTTTTCTAAGTCTCAAACTGGTGCAATTCGACAATTGGAAATCGTGACACGTTGGCCAAAACGTGACACGATTTCTGGGCAAGAAAATTTTCAAAAATGAACAATCGTGACACGTTTAGCCCAAACGTGACACGATTTTAGCAGTTTCAAAAATTTAACCGTTACAAAACAAAATCGTGACACGTTTTTGGCCAAACGTGGCACGATTTTCCCAGCCTATAAATATATCCAACACGATTTTCATTCCATTCACTTCCAAAAGTAGCCAAACTCTGCCAAAATTTTCCCAGAACCCTAACCTACGATTTTCTAACCCTTTTCTACCAAAAATCTTCATCTTTTCATCTTCTAATCACCAAACCATTACCATACACCTTCATCATCACCAACAAACAACCAAACCCATTATCTCCATCTTAACCCTAACCCTAATATCCAGTTTTTTTTCTCCAAATCCTAACCCTAACCATGGTTGAGACCCGCAACAAAGGCAAGTCACAAGCCACATCCCAACCAGCCAAAAAGGCCAAAATAGCACCCAAACGCAAACAACCTGTCAAACCTAGCCCTAACACCGCACCCCCACCGTCCATCAACCACCGGTTTTATAATACTGCTGCCCGTGACCGTTTCAAGGACATCCGAGGCTATAGGGTGATCCCGGAGAGAGGTTTTGATTTCACCAAACTCATCTCCAACCCTGAATTCCATCAAGTGATCACTGAGAGAGGGTGGGAGTCCCTTGTTAGTATGATATTTGAGCAGGCCAACAAAACGATTGGGATAGAATTCTATTCCAATGCTAGGTATATGGGGAGGAAGTATGTGTCCTATGTGAGGGGGAAGGAGATAGACTATAGCCCGGAGAGGATTAATCAGTTGCTGGAGATTGTGCCACCGGAGATTTGTGATGTGAAGAGGAGGATGGAGGAGTGCAAGAATTGGGATGATGAAAGGTGGGAGGAGTTGCTATTGCAGATTTGTGTTGAAGGTGCTAAGTGGCATGGAGGGTCACATATGCTGTTGAGGGCTGACTTCAAGCCCTATGCAAAGGCGTGGGCATCTTTTGTGGTGCAAACTATTGAGGGCACCTCTTGTACTTCAGAGATTCCGCTGCCCCGCTTGTTGACGCTGTCTGCTATTCTTGATGGTGCACCCATCAATGTTGGTGAGTTAATTGCCGACAATATCTATATGTTTGCTTCAGGTACCAAGAAAGCACTCCCTCATTTGAGCCTTATCAATTGGCTTTGTGAGGAGGAGGAGTGCGATTTGTTTGCTAATGATTTGAGTGCAGCAATGATGAAGCCCATCACCGACACTTACATGGATGGCTTTGTCAAGGATTATCATGACCGCATGCAGACTATCATGGGTGCCGAGGCAGCAGCAGCAGGGCAGCCACAGCCGCCACCACCACGACAGCCACAGCCACCACCTCAGAGTCAGACTTTTGCTGGAGAGGGGAGCAGTCAGCAGGGTACCTATGCACCCATTCATCCGATGATGCTGGACTACATGTTCGGCCATGCCAACTGGATGAATGAGGTGTCATATCAGGAGTATTGGAACCGTCCGAGATTTGGTCAGGAGTTCACTGAGGCGGTCTGCCTCAACAGGAGGAAGATGACTGGGTCTTTCGAGCGCTTTGATGGGTCCGAGGAGGCTATGGACCACTACTTTGATGTCACCAGAGGTCGAGCTCAGGATAGAGAGCAGGAGATCCGAGCTGACTTCGCTGCTGGTGGAGCTCAGTCTAGGCAGCACTTTGGGGAGGATACCTATGCAGAGGAGGACCCCAATACTTGGATTCCGGAGGACCAGATGCATGATTGAGTGGGCTACTGATGGCCCATTATTTTGTATTTTTCTGTTTTTGTTTCAGCACTTTGGTTATGTAACTTTAATTTTATGTTCGAACAATTTTAATTGCTTTTAATTAAGTTTAACTCGGTTTTATTCCCCCCGTTTATGTAATTATTCCTGCACTTGTTTATTATTGATGAATTTGTTTGTTTAGTTGACTTTTTACAGTTTGATAACAAATAGTTGTTCAAGTGGTATTCCAAAAGTTCAAAAGGAGGAGTGACTTGGTTTTCAAAGGCGAAGTGTACGGCGTTGCTAGGTAGTCACATACTCCCAGAAATCTCAGCCATAAGGTTCATTGCCATATTTTGTTTTTCAATTTACTTATATTTAGCTTAGTTTTCCATGCAACTACATTTCTAGAACTTGCATTGTTTCTCTATTATTGATTGGTCTTTGTTAATTACACACTGAGGCAAAAGTGCTTGGTCCTGTGAGCCTTTTGAAGCCTACCCTGATTTTAATTGTTAAATTTATCCTTTTCTTAGCCAATTTGAGCCGGTAGGATTAGAACTTTTTGTTCGGTGACAAACTACATTACAAGCCTAGAGACTTTTAGGATTTGTCCCTTAATGTATTTTCTGAGTTAAGGCATTGTAGAATGTTGCTAAAGATTAAGTTTGGGGTTGCTATTGGAATTTGCAACCAATTAAGTTTGGGGTGGGGGTACTAGAGAATAAGAGAACAAAAAGAAAAAGAATTGTCATGCAAAATGCAAAAATACATTCAAAAATTGGTGTATGAAAAAAAAAATGAAATGAATGATGAAAAAGGGACCAAACTTTGAAACATACGAGTAACTTCAAACTCGATTGTCCCTAAAAGTTATAAATATTCTCTAGTACCTTTGCAACTGTGGTTCTATTAGCTGAATGAATGTGTTGGATTGAATTTTGTGCTTTAACTTTCGTAGGAATGCCTAGCTCAAATTTTGTGTAGCCTACTTATCCAAACGTATCCCACCTTTCACCTAAGCCCCGTTATAACCCTAAAGACCTCAAAAGTGTGTAATGATATTGACTTTGATTGATGTTGAGAAACTTTTCAAGCGTATGGTAATATGTAGACCTGCATGTCGACTGGTAGAACCCTATTTCAAATATTTGCGTGGAGTTGTGAATTGGTGGATGCATACAAGTCAAACTAGCTCATCATTAGCTAGTAAGGTGTTGAACTTTTGGGTACTACTGCTTGAATAGGTAATTGTTATTTCACTGTCAATTGTCAGCTTTGCAAGTAAATTCCTTGAGGACAAGGAATGGTTTAAGTTTGGGGTTGTGATGACATCTTGTCATTACGTAATTTTATATGTATTTTAGCACAAAAATGGAGTTCACAAGGAGACTTATGCAGCAAAAGAGCAGAAAAACTGAAGAAAATACAAAGAAAGAAAATGTGTCACGATTTATCAGAAACGTGACACGATTTAAGAGCTTCAGAAAGGTTTGGTTCGACATTATGAAAACGTGTCACGATTGGTAAAACGTGACACGATTTGGTGAAGCCCTAATTCAGTTTCTTGCTCCAGAAGGTAAAAACGTGTCACGATTCACTTAAAACGTGACACGATTTGGGCGATTTTCTGTGCCTATTTATGCTGAAGTCTATTCCAAAAACAAGGGTTACGAATTCTAGAGAGCCAAGTGCGATTTTGCAACTGCAAGGAAGACCAGGAGGACGATTTCTTCATCTTCCAACCACTTTGTGTATGTTTTATTACCTCTAATTATTATGTTATTTGTAAACACTATTATGAGTAGCTAAATCCATTAGAGGTTAGGTCTGAGATGATTCGTTGTAACCCTAATTGAGATATTATGTTGTGAAACTCTATTTATTGTGAATGATATTCTAGTCTTTATTCAATTCAATTGTTCTTAATGCTTTTTATATCTTGATCAAATATAAATATGATTTTGTGAGAATGAATGACTACTGACCATAGCTTTCTACTTAGACCTATTGAATTGTTCTAATAAACATGGTTAGTCTAGGAATGGATAATCGTTTATTAGTGATATTAGGTTAACGTGCTTTAAACCTTCAAAGATTATTAGACCACCTAAGGGATTAGGGGCTGTAGTTTAAGAAGAGGGTCCTAACTCAAGGGATTGATTAGGACTATTTTGTTAACTATCGTGGGATTAGAAGATCATTCATACGAATAGGTGCAACATAACAATTAGGGGAACATAGATGATTCGATAGACCTAAACTCATCTCTCTCTTATTCTTGAAAACCAATTTATTTTTAGCAATTACTTTTATGCAATCAACCAATCTACTGCCTAGTGGCAAATCAAAATAACCTTTATACATCCTAAAATACAACGTAGTTGAATTATTGAGATTAAAAACAGTCCTCGTGGGATCGATATTTTTACTACTTCGATAGTATTTGGTGCACTTGCCAGAGATCTATCACAGATTAAGCAGAGTTTAATGGCAACCTGGGATGATTTGGGTAGTGAATCTGGATCTGATAAAGAGGAAGCTGATGAAGATGCAAAGGTAGCTGTTGGGTTAGTAGCAACAGCAACTTCAGAAGCTGGATCAGATTCAGACTCAGAAGATGAAAACGAGGTATATTCCAAAATTCCCAGAGATGAACTTGTTGAGTCACTTAAAGAACTTCTTACGCACTTTGAAGTAAGAACCAATGAGTTGAAGGATTTAAAAGAAAAATATGCTGATTTGGTACAACAGCAAAAATCAACTCTATTGGATCTGAAAGCTTCTGAACAAGGACTTAGGGGCTTTGACTTCATGTGTAAAACATATGAAGATCAGCTCAGGTTCTTATGTCAGAAGCTACAAGAAAAGTGTAATGAAAAACCTTTAAGTAACCATGAAATTGCTCTTGAAGATTTTATTATATCTGGCATTGACAGAAGCAGAGTAGCTTCTATGATTTATAGCATTTACAAGAACAATGGCAGAGGAATTGGTTTTCCAGAAGTGAAACTTGAGAAAACCAATCTAAAATCTTGTTGTGAATGCATCAAGGAAGGTCTGAAAACCTTCTTTGTACCAGAAGGGGCTGAGTTGGAAACTGTTGTTCAATCAGAACCTGAAGCTTCTAGTTCTAAGGCTAAGATTACTTCAAAGCCAAAGAACTCTAAGTCAAAGGCTATGATCAAATCTGATTCCAAGACTTCAAAGGTTAGGATCCTGAAAAGATCAGAACCTATTCCTCAGAGTCTGGTGAAACCAAAATCTGGGGTTCTGAAGTCTAAGTTTCAGAAGAAGACAGTTACTGCTTCTGAAGTACCAAAACCTAAGGTGATGGTTAATCAGAAGCAACCCAACTCACAGCACAAGGTACAAGAAGTGAAGAGTAAAGCCTTAAGTACTAACCTTCCAGGACCCATAGGACAATGGGTACCTAAATCTAAAAATGTCAATGATGCAGGTATGTCTAAGAGCAGTGCCAAAGCAAAGATCATGGTACCTAGACAGCGGTTGCTCAAGACACATGACAGGAGACAAGTCCATGTTCCTCAGCCTAACAATGAAAGAGGGAGGAAATGTGAAGTTTGGAGGAAACCAGACAGGCAAGATCATAGGTACAGGAACTATTGGTAATTCCTCTACCTTAATTAATAATGTATGGTTGGTAGATGGTCTTGAACATAACCTTTTGAGCATTAGTCAATTTTGTGATAATGGTTATGATGTGCTTTTTGAAAAACCCAACTGTACAGTAATCAACAAGGAAGACAAATCCATTGTGTTCAAGGGAAAGAGAGTTGACAATGTCTATAAAATCAATTTTTCTGAACTGGCTGATCAGAAAGTGATTTGCCTACTATCAGTGAATGATAAGAAATGGATGTGGCACAGAAGGTTGGGACATGCTAACTGGAGGTTAATCTCTAAGCTTAGTAAGTTACAACTTGTGAAAGGGCTACCAGACATTGACTATCATTCAGATGCACTCTGTGGTGCATGTCAGAGAGGGAAAATTGTGAAATCATCTTTTAAAACCAAAGACATTGTTTCAACCTCAAGACCTTTAGAATTACTCCATATTGATTTATTTGGACCAGTGAGTACTGCATCCTTATATGGAAGTAAATATGGATTAGTCATTGTTGATGATTACAGCAGGTGGACTTGGGTGAAATTCCTGAAAAGTAAGGATTATGCATATGAGGTATTCAGTAACTTCTGCACACAAATTCAAACTGAAAAAGAGTCAAAAATTTTGAAAATCAGAAGTGATCATGGTGAAGAATTTGAAAATGAGCCATTTGAAGCTTTTTGTGAAAAACATGGAATCATCCATGAATTCTCTTCTCCTAGAACTCCACAACAAAATGGGGTTGTAGAGAGAAAGAATAGAACGTTACAAGAAATGGCCAGAACCATGATCCATGAAAACAATTTGGCTAAACATTTTTGGGCAGAAGCAGTGAATACAACATGTTATGTTCAAAACAGGATCTATATTAGACCTATTTTGGAGAAAACTGCATATGAACTCTTTAAAGGAAGAAAACCAAATATCTCTTACTTTCATCAATTTGGATGTACATGTTACATTCTGAACAACAAGCTCTACCTAAAGAAATTTGATGCCAAGGCCCAAAGAGGAATCTTTTTAGGTTACTCTGAAAGGTCAAAGGCATACAGAGTGTATAATTCAGAGACACTCTGTGTTGAAGAATCTATGCACATCAGATTTGATGACAAAGAGCTTGAAGATAAAACTTCAAAGCAAGATGAAAGTTTTGCAGAGATACAGGTTCCTGAAGTTATTCCAGAACCTGATCAGATAGCTGAATCTGAAGATAGTCCAGAAGCTGAACCCACATCAGAAGCACAAGATGAAACTGCTTCTGATGAAGCACAAGATGGCTCACATCAAGTAGATCCTCCCAGAAACATATTCAAACATAAGTCTTCACATCCTGATGAGCTAATCATTGGAAATAAAGATAGTCCAAGAAGAACAAGATCACATTTCAGACATGTAGAGTCAATGATTGGACTAATCTCAATGATTGAACCTACAACAGTTGATGAAGCACTCTCAGATGATGGGTGGATCCTAGCTATGCAAGAAGAGTTGAATCAATTTCAAAGAAATGATGTGTGGGATCTGGTACCCAAACCTCAGCACAAGAACATTATTGGAACAAAATGGGTATTCAGAAACAAGCTGAATGAGCAAGGTGAAGTAACAAGAAACAAAGCCAGGCTTGTTGCACAAGGGTATAGTCAACAAGAAGGCATTGATTACACTGAAACATTTGCTCCAGTTGCAAGATTGGAAGCAATCAGGTTACTTCTTTCATATGCAGTTAATCATGGCATAATATTATATCAGATGGATGTCAAGAGTGCATTTCTAAATGGTATCATAGAAGAAGAAGTGTATGTCAAGCAACCTCCTGGATTTGAGGATATTAAATATCCTGACCATGTTTTTAAACTGAAGAAATCACTATATGGCTTGAAACAAGCTCCCAGAGCTTGGTATGATAAACTAAGTAATTTCTTAATCAAGAATGATTTTAAAAGAGGACAGGTTGATACAACACTCTTCAGAAGGACCCTTGGGAAAGATATTCTTGTTGTGCAAATATATGTTGATGATATAATATTTGGTTCTACTAATGCATCTCTTTGCAAGGAATTCTCTAAGTTGATGCAGGATGAATTTGAAATGAGCATGATGGGAGAGCTGAAGTTCTTCCTTGGCATTCAAATCAATCAATGCAAAGATGGAGTCTATGTTCATCAATCAAAGTACACAAAGGAGCTTCTGAAGAAGTTCAAACTTGAAGATTGTAAAGTGATGAACACTCCAATGCACCCTACGTGCACCTTAAGCAAAGAAGATGAAGGAGCTAAAGTAGATCAGAAGCTGTATAGAGGTATGATTGGTTCTTTGTTATACCTTACTGCATCTAGGCCAGATATTTTATTCAGTGTATGCTTGTGTGCAAGATTCCAATCAGATCCTAGAGAATCTCATATGACTGCTGTCAAGAGAATTTTCAGGTATTTGAAAGGAACAACTAATCTTGGACTCATTTATAGGAAATCCTTAGATTATAAGCTAATTGGATTCTGTGATGCTGATTATGCTGGTGATAGGATTAAAAGAAAGTCAACCAGTGGCAATTGTCAATTTCTGGGTGATAATCTTATATCATGGGCTAGCAAAAGACAAACAACTATTGCTATGTCTACAGCAGAAGCAGAATACATTTCAGCTGCAAGTTGTTGTACACAACTACTTTGGATGAAACATCAGCTGGAAGACTATCAAATAATTGCTAACAGTATTCCCATTTATTGTGATAATACTGCTGCTATTTGTTTGTCTAAAAATCCAATTTTGCATTCAAGAGCTAAGCACATTGAAATCAAACACCATTTTATCAGAGATTATGTTCAAAAAGGAATTTTAGATATACAATTCATTGATACTGAAAATCAATGGGCTGATATATTTACTAAGCCTTTAACTGTTGAAAGATTTGATTTTATAAAGAAAAATTTGAACATGCACTTTGTATCTGATTAAATGCTTGCTTGCTCCTGAATAGGATTTTAGGTTCTGAAGTTAGTTCAGAAGCAGTAGTCCATCAGAAGCTCTTTATTGAGGTTCTGAGGAAAACTCGCTTTTGATAATAATGACGTCAGCATCTGAAGTCCAGAAGCTGGATTTGTTGCTTCTGAATAGTTGAATTAATGGAAACGTTGGGAGTAACTTTTTAAAAGTAACTTCTGGCCCACTAACTTGGTAGTTACTCTGTGAACTTCTGACGTGGCCTGTATGTATTGGTGTATAACTAAAAGGGCAATGATGATTTAATAGCTTTGAAAGTACTTTTCACGCGCCCCCAATTTGTCATTAATGTTATGTTTGTTTGTCTCTTTTGAATTGCAAACGTTTTTACTCTTAAACACTTTTTCAATTCACACACTACTCACTCACAACAAACACATTTTGCTCTCAAACCTCTTGCGAAGTAAGCGCAAAAACCTTAGAACCCTATATTCTCTAAATCTTCTTCAATCATCATCAAAATGGCATCATCAAGTTCGCAACGAGAAGGTTCAGTATCTACTTCACGAATGGTCCCTGAATATGACTACAGAGGAAGAAGCATGAAATTGGAAGAATGGGATTTACAAGTTCAGATAGAGAATCCAGTGGATTTTGATTCTCTGGCCTTTCATAAGTGTTGGATCAGAAGCTACTATGAAGAGCAAGGACTCATGCATTACTTCAAAATGTTGAATGGACCAACATATGAAGCTCTGGTTAGACACTTCTGGGTAAGAGCAAAATTTTACAACAGAGCGGCATCCCTAGCTGAGGAAAGTCAGATGGTGTTAATGTATCCTGAATTAGAAGGGAAGACAAGAGAAGAAATGGGTCTTGCGCCGTTTGTTGAAGACGAAATCAGATCAAGTATCTGCGGTATTCCAGTAAGAATTACTCAATGGCAGATAGAAGATGTTCTTAAGGTTGAAGCGTCTGGATACTATTCTGGAATTGATCTTTCAGATGCTGCTGAAAAACGCATTTGGAAAAAGCAAGCTAATTTGGTAATATACAATTCTGAGAAGGAGAAGAAATATGCTGAATTGAGCATGGAAACTAAGATGCTTCTGAAGATTCAGAATGAGAACCTGTTTCCATGTGGTGACAGTGTGAAACCAAATTTAGCTCAGAAGGTCCTTCTCCAGCACTTCATCAAAAAGGAAAAAGTGAACGTGCCCAAATATATGTTCAAGTACCTCATAGAGTGTCTGAAATAGAGTCAGCTACTGGATAAACCCTGGGTTCCTTATGGAAGACTCTTATCGGAGATATTCTATCAAGGAGGTGTCTTGGACAGTCTCAGTAGATCTCAAGGTTACACAGATCAGCTACTTGACACTAAGACTGGAAAGTTCATTAATGCTCATACTCTCTTAAATATGAAGCTAATCAGTAAAGTCACCCAACTTCAAACTGATTTAAGTGAATCCCATGTGTTGTCTGATCTTATGAGAGATTTTCCACCCATTTGCAAACGGGATCCTATTAAAGTGCAGATGAGGTACATCAAGGATCACTATGAGACAACCAACAAGATCATCAGGTTGGATGAAGTACCTGAAGAAATGTTTGGTGGTGCAGTGCCTCTAGCAAAAGGCAGAAGATCTAAAAGAAAAATGACTGCAGAAGATTATCTGGAGGTTGAAAAGACCGTTAAGAAGGCAAGAGTTGCTGCTGACAAGCTCAAGATTGGTGGTTCATCTGTACCATCAATTGAAGAAGCTATTGAAGACATGGATTCGAGGTTGATCATGGATGTTGGCATTACTGGTAATCAACCTGTAGTACCAAAGAAGAAGAGGAAGCCAGCAGTAAGGAGGACCAAGGACTTTCCTCATGTGTCTGAGAAGGGTGAAGCTCCTACTAATGTGTCAGAAGCTATTGGAAAAGCTATGGAGATCGCTTCTGAACTTCAAGAGAAGGTAATGACAGAAGCATCACAACTTCTTAAAATTTCTGGCATTGCTGAAGACGATCAAATGAAGTCAGCTGATTGTTCAGAACCTTCTACAACAGGTAATATCTTCACACACTCAGAACCAGTAGTACATGAGATATCCAGTGACTCTCCTTCACCTTCTTCAAAATCCTCATCATCATCTTCAGATTCTGATGATGATATACCCATAGCTCAACTTTTTCGAAAACCAGTGAAACGCCAGTCAACATCAACCAATACCAACACAAAGCCATCTCAGTCAAGCATTTATGAACCAGTTGGTCATATAATCAATGAGAAGTTGACTGAATTGGCTGTGCAGAGAGATAGAGTCATTAATAATATCTTTCGTCTTAACCCTCAACCTCTTAACATTCAACCTCTCAACATGATTGTACCAGAATATGTTGACTCAACCTCAGAAAAAGCCTCTGAGACAACTCCAGAAGCAGCTGCTTCTGATAAAGTTGTTTCAGAAGACCCCCCACAACAAAAACCTTCACCAGAAAAAGCCTTTTCACCCCCTCAATCTGCACCTACAACTTCATCACCCCCACAACAACAACCAATTGTTCCTGAACCATCTGTTCCTGAACAAGTCACTCCTCAAAAGACCGTTCCTGAACATATTGTTCCTGAACAACCAGTTGCTAAACCCATTCCTGAACCTGAACCTGAAACTGCTGCTCTTGAACACATTGTTCCTGAGCCAAACCCTGCTTCCATAACTCATTCACCAGTACAAGTTATCAAGATCACCCATTATACTGGTGTATGTGATATGGACACAGACTCTGAGGATGATCAAAATGATCATGCCTCTGATATGGTAGTTGACCCCACTCCTGACCAACCATCAACTAGCCAATCCTTAACTACAAATGACCAATCATCATCAAACCTACCCATTATACACTTAGCCCCTCCAAAACCCTCTAAACAACCTTCACCTCCCACCATTTACCTGGATTCTCAAGTACTAAAAGATGTGTGGGAAGATATTGCTTCTGAAGTTCTCAGACTGATAGCAAGAAGAAATGACTTGGGTCATCAAGTTAGCTATCAGAAGCAATGGAGAAGGATAAAAGAAAGGGTCGTCAACCTGATTTCAGCTTTGCATGATTCGTGCATTGAGGCTCAAGAGCAAGCCAAGCAGAAGCTGGAAGATTGGTTGAATGGAATAGAAGAGAATACTGGAGATGTTGAAGTTCTTGGTACTTGGGTGAAGAATCCACTCAGTATCAGAGGCAAAGAACCTGATGAATTCCTGCCTAAGGAGCTGCATCTGATTATTCCTTCTGAGATCCTGGAGAAGATTGATGCACCTAACCTGGCTCTAGCTCAGGAGAACAAGGTGCTCAAAGAAGAAAATAACAGGCTTGAAACAGAGCTACTAGAGCAGAAGCTGAAGATATCAAAATTGGAAGCTGATATGCAAGAAGCCAAGATCAGAGAAGACAACTACAGAAAAGATATGGACAAGAAGTATGCTGATGTTCAAGAGCTTCTGAAGAAGATTTTAGAGAAATAAGCCAAACCCATAGTTGCAGAATTTAGCTTATTTTTTTTGTCTCTTTAAGCTTTTAATATTCTTTGATCATCTCTGCTTCTGACTTAGTTCTTTTCACTTCTGATATTATAAGCTTCTGAATTCTTCTTGCTTCTGAAAATCTTTAACTGTTCATACATTGTGTGTTATTATTTGCTTTGATAATAATGCTTGCTATGCTTGTTATTTAATCTTTGGAGATGGTTAATATGCTTTAAAATAATTTGAATTATGCTCTGAACCTTTAATTTTATGTTTTTCTCATCTCTTCTTCTTGTTTATGTCTTTTTGCTAATGACAAAAGGGGGAGTATATATGATAGTATTTAAAGGCTCTGAGCCCCATTAATAATATTTGAAAATTTTGAAAAATTTCTATCTTTTTGTTTTACCTTTAAAAGGGTGTATCAAAAAGGGTGAAGTATCAAATTTCAAATAAAATTAATTGAACCATTCTTCTTATCTATAAGTCAATTCTTTCAATTTTTTTTTGCTATGATATTATTGTGCGAAAAATGAATTTAATTAACCTGGATAGAACATAGGGGGAGCTTACAAACCTCACCTTAAAGACTATCAGACTCAGGGGGAGTTAGAGCTTACAAACCTCAAACTCTGAGCTTACAAACCTTAGAAACCCCAAAGTCAACTCGTTAATTAGATTAACAACAATTGACCAATTTTAAATACTATTGTTTGTCATCATCAAAAAGGGGGAGATTGTTGGAACAAAATGTGTTTAACAATGAACCTCAAAGAGTTTTGATGTTAACAAGGTATTAAAAATTGTAAATTGGACTAGCTAATATTTGTTCAAGTGTACATGACCATAGTTAAAAAGTTACATCATTAATTGGTTCTGAATGAGCAAATAAAGAGCAAATGAAAATGAAGCTTAGACGATTCTGAAGGCAATACGCTCCTGAAAGTGGAAAGCGCTCCTGAAGTCAAGCTGCTCCTGAAGAGAGTAAAACGCGCTCCTGAAGAAATAGTGCTCCTGTAGACAAGAGGTCCAGAAGCCACATTATCAGAAGCTGCATCATCAGAAGCTGCACCATCAGAAGCTGCGGAAGCTGCTTCATCAGAAGCTGCCTCATCAGAAGTCATTTCACCAGAAGCTGAATATCAACTGGATTTGCAAAAGATTCAAAGATTGAAGAATCTACACTGCAAAAGCTGTCTATTGGACTCGAAAACACAACAGAAAATTAGTGGAACTTTGCAACGGTCATTTCAAAGGTGTTTGAAGGCATGTGCTTGCAATTTGGACGAAAGCGTTGACATTGTACTATTGTACGAACTGTACAACCACCTTCTCCACTACTCTGTTTTGTGTCCACGCTACAAGACAAGAAAACAGCTTCAGAATACGGCTTCGCCTGCATAGATGTTCCTTTAGATAAGGAATGGATTTCAAATTTGTTCTTCATAGGACAACAACCAAATCAGGCAAAATATCATTGGTGAAAGATTAAGCTTCAACAACGACTCTTTGGTGTGCTAGCAATTTCACAACGTCTCTTTCACACCTCTATATAAAGGAGTGAAGACTTAGAGTTTTGGTAATGCAAGAACGCTGAACGAAAGACTCACAACATTTTTACAAGTGCCAAACCTCTGCTGAAATTGTTCTGCATTCACTTAGAATTTCTGTGTCTCAAAGTCATATCTTAGAAATTCTTAAGTCCATTGAGTCTGTATCTGATTTATATTGTGAGCACCTCTGATTGTATATCAAGTGTTCAACCTTAAACAATTTTCTGTGTAATTTTGTTTAGTTAGGAAGTCTCTTGCAGTTGTGCTTGAGCAGGAAGTCTCTTGATTGTGTTCTTGAGCAAAGGAAGTCTCTAGCTTGTGTGCTTGAGCAAAGGAAGTCTCTTGCTTGTGTGCTTGAGCAATTGTAATCAGATATTACTCTTAGTGAAATCTCCTTGGAAGTGCAAGGGGGACTGGACTACTTCCGGATTGTGGAAGGAACCAGTATAATTGCTTTGTGTCGTTCTTCTTCTCTCTCTCTCTCTCTGTTTTATTCCGCTGCATTTAGATTCTGATCATCACTTCAGAAGCTGTCTCACTTAGCTTCTGATCAGTGTGTTTAGTTTTTAGGAGAAACGAAGAATTTTTCAAAACACAATTCAACCCCCCCTTCTTGTGTTTTTTCTCACCTTCATAATGTTTTCATATCGAGTCATGTGTTGGTAGTTTTCCCTAAACCAAGTAATTTTAAGTTGTTTTGAAAAATCTTGTAAATCGGCAAATCAATACACCTCATGAAGAATTGGGAAGACAATGAATGAAGATTCAAAAGAAATATGAAGATATTACAAGTTGAAGAAATTATGTTCAAGTCCCAAGGCAGGTTTGAAAGAAGAAAACACTCGAAAAGACGAAAAAATGAAAAAACACGTAATTCATTTATTCATTATTTTAAATACCGTCCTCAATACTTAAATTTTCTGGATTCGTCATTAACCACATCACTCAACAAAAAAAATACTATAATGAAAGAAAAACAACTGCATTATTGTATAAATAAACTACGATATGAGTTTTTCTGAGTGTATTATTTCGCAAAAAGTCGTCTAAAGTGTGCGGGTAAAAGCAAAATGAGAAATTAGTTAGTGATTAGGTTAGCTAATAACATTTCTTTTGAAGTAATTAGCTGATAACATCTCAAGCCAATTTGTTCGGTAGTTGTTCTCGTGCGATTGTCCTTACTCCTTTTTTCTTAATTTTACTATATAGATTTTGTCTTTACTCTCTATGATAGGTAAGTTATCTAGAGCATTGAATTGTACTCAGAAAAAGTGTCAGATCATTGGATAAAATAAACCATGTAACACACGGAACAAACCTAACATGTTCAGAAAAATGTCAAATTTGTAATAAAAAAAATCATGATCAAAAAATTGTCAAATTTGTCCAAAAAAAAGATCAAAAAATTGTCGAAGTAAATACATCAGATAGTACTCGAACTTGACCTAACCCATCTGACTATATAATCTTTAAATTAATGAATGAATAAGTAATTGATAATTTTGTCCATTCAATCTCTCAAATTTAATCGTTAAAGTATATGAAAATATTGAATGGTATGTCTTTGCGGTGCGTTTCGAAATTTTGATTAGTTTTATTAACAAGGACGTCGTCTCTTTTAAAGTACAAAATGTTTGATGAATGCCTTTTTTTTTTATTAGTTTTATTAACAAGGACGTCGTCTCTTTTAAAGTACAAAATGTTTGATGAATGCCTTTTTTAGTAAAAGTGGTCAAGATAAGAAAATAAAGTTTGACATGACTTCAAAACATAAATAAGTTTTTGGGTATTTACAAGTAACACATGCACATGACTTTCTGCTAGATATTCTTAATTATGAGTTAGGTCAGCATATATCATTAAGAGAGTACCCCCTACTATCCTCATATATCGTCTCATTTGTACCCCCAATATCCTCAAATGTCACTAGTGGAGGTTACAAGGTCAAAAGCATAATGGGTGTATGCATTTGAAAGTTGAGGTGGAGCAAGCTCAACCTAAGTTTGAGTCTAAAACTAGTGGGTCTAGGAGTAGACAAATGGTGACCATAATGGCACAACTATGGAGTTCTTATGTGTTATGATCTAGTTTAAAGCAATGATATCTTTAAGAGGACGGAGAGGCATTGATGCACTTAAATTTTTAATGTCAAAATATTGTGTTTTCATCGTACTATTTCTACTTTAAGATTCTTTAACATGTTTCCTTAGGGACAAAGTTATCAATATCCATAAATGATATATTTAAAAAAAGAATAATATTTTTTAATAGTTTGCAAATGATCTTATATTTAGAGAAAAACAAAATTTTAAAAGAGTCTTATAATTAAGGATGGAGAAACTTCCTAACTACTTTTTTTTTTTAATTTTAGGGCAAAGCCCATGCCTAACTACTTATCACCTTCAATTAAGCCTTCTTGGAATACATGAGATATTACATTTGCATGTAAGCCTATCCTGGCTTAAATATTGTTTCGGTCCCCTAGCTATTATAACAAATCCACAATTTTGATCTTCATATTTCTAATTTTACAATGCTTGTTCCTTAAATTTTAATTTTTTTTTTTACATTTAGTCCCCACCATCAATTTGATTCTCAATTTTGACTTGTCAATTAAGCCTACTTAGAATAATGGAGATATTACATTTGCAGGCAAGCCTATCCTTAAACTTTGTTGGCTTAAATACAGTTACACCACCTAGCTATTTTAATAAATCCGCAATTTTGATCCCCGTATTTCTATTTTACAATTTTGGTCCCTCAAATTTTTAATTTTTTTACATTTAGTCCCCACCATCAATTTAACTCTCAATTTTGATGATGTGACATCTAATTGAATGATGCAACAATGGTCGAATGCTTAAGTTGTAGCCATGTAAAAATTTGTTGTGTTTACATGAATTCTTCAAATTTATTTTATGTAGTTATAATACTTTTATTGAAAAATAGTTTTTTTTTTTTTTTAAGCAAGAGAAGGGTTAGCCTAGCAAAGCACTAGGAAAACCCAAATACGGAGTATATTGATAACCAAAAAAGGGAAACAAACAAGACAAGGAGGGGGACCAAACCAAAACCTCCTGACGCTTAAAATAAAAAATATATTAATCTATGAAAAAAATTGTTGCTTATATTTGTCTTGCTTGATACAAATTCATCATTAATTAAAGTAATAAGGTATTTATCTATGAAGAAACTGTTGTTTATTTTTTTGGGTTAAATATGTTTTTGGTCCCTATAAATATACAAAATTTTCGTTTTAGTTCCTCTAAAATTTTCCTCCAACTTTTAGTCCCTATAAAATTTTCAGTCACTACTTTTGGTCCCTATTTTTAAGTTAACTTTAGTATATTTTTAATGAAATTGTGCAGAAATGTGTAGAATATTGTAAAAATCCTTCCCAAAAAATTAGAATTTTTTAAGAAAAAATAAATTAAATGTGATTTTCTAACCATCAAAAATATAAAAATTCATATTAAATTCATGTTTTGTTAAAAAATTCTAATTTTTTTGTGGAGAGATTCTTATAATATTATGAACTTTTCTGCAAAATTTTATTCAAAAATATGAATTATATGAGTTTACTTTAAAGAAGGGACCAAAAGTGAAGATGGAAAATATTTGAGGGACTAATAGTTGAAGGAAAATTTTAGAGGAACTAAAACGAAAAGTTGGTATATTTATAGGGACCAAAAACATATTTATCCTTTTTTTTTAGAGAAAGTCGTTCATATTTATTTTTATCGTAAACAACCATCGTTTGGGGTTTTATTGAAATAATTGGTTATTTTGGTAGGTCGAAATTACTCCCTCCGTCCCAATTTATTTGACCCCTTGGCTCATTTCACACAGATTAAGAAAAATGTATAAATAAAGGGGAAAGTGAAATATATTGTATTGGGAATGATAAAAGTAGTATTATTTAGTGTTATATTGTATTGGGAATGATGAAAGTTGTATTGAAAATTGAAATGACTCAGTTATTTTGGGACATTTTTTTTTAGAAAATGGGTCAGATATTCCGGGACGGAGGGAGTATTGTTTAAAAAAAAATTAGTTAAAAAAACCAACATGAGAGCGAGTGACAGATAGCTAGAGAGAGAAGCACGTCTGCATTACCACCGCAGGCAGGCTTATCGGCGTTCCTTTTCGCCAGAGGAGAGGTCGACTTGGGGGGTCGGGGTCCAAGCAGGGTGCCACCAAAAGGGGGGGGATGGGGATGATTGGCTTGATGTGAGACCGAGGAGAAGGAAAGCGTGGTGACAGGGCGATCGAGGTCAGGATTGGAAGCCGGAGGACAAACGGTTCAGAGATTGGGATGAAGCTGGCGACAGACAGTCTAGGTTCAGGGATTCAAGACAAGGTTTCTATGAGAGCGATGAGGATTATCACTAGTTTAGGCATGCTGATCGATATAGTGGGGAATCCGAGGTTGATTGGAAGCGCGAGATTGATCAGAGGTTTGTAGGAAGTCCACGACATCAGTATGGAGGTGTGATGCGTGGGAGGCAGAAGGACAATCGGCGAGCTGATGGTGGCGTCAAACCTGAAGCGCATCTGGTTACAGCAAACAAGAAGGCTACAAAGGCAGGCACTTCAATTCGACGGTTTGTTACTTTTTATTTCACAAATTTCCCACCGCAATTGTCGAACTTTTATTTGAGAAAAGGCTTTGAGGTGTGTGGTATGTTGGAAGATGTGGTGGTTTCGAGACGTTGTAATGAGAATGGAGAGCATTATGGCTTTGTTCATTATTCCAATGTTCGTGATGTATGTAAGTTACTGAAAGCGGTGAACGTTGTTTGCTTTGGTCATTTTCAAATTAAAGCAAAGGTTGCTACTTTTGACAAGAGTGAAGCAACGGAGGTTGAGAGGGTTGGTGAGGGTGTCGGAGGCGGTGAATTGGTGTGCAAAGTGTTGGAAAAGGCTGAGGGGGTTGCGAAGACGATTGAGGGAGTTAAAAAAGTGAGTTTGGGGAATGAGATGGAAGCTGACACGGTAGAGGGTGATGGAGATAAAAGTGTGAAAGTGGGTGTGGCAAAGGGGAGCTCGGTAGTCTTGTCGGAGGTTAGAGCATAACCAGCGGTGGGTGTGGAGGTTGGTGACGTCACTGTAAGGTTGGAGAAGGATGTTGGTAAAGGGTGTAAGGTAGGTGTTGCGAAGAAGATGTCTGGTAGTTTTGTTGGCGAGTTTGGCAGTGTCGGGGGGCAACCTTCAATCCAAAAATTGATTCGGAAGTATCGGTCCCATGAGGAAGATCTTTTGTGGGCTCGTTGTGGTGTGATGGCTACAGTGACTAACGGGGAAACTATTCTAGTGGTTCAAAATAGAATTGCGGACGCGAGTGTCGAAGATATTGATATAATACCGTTGGGTGCTGACAAAGTGTTTATCCGTAGCAATACCGAGGTTAATATTACTACTATTTTGCATGATGCTAAGGATTTTCTTGATCATTTCTTTACTAATATTGTGCGGTGGGAGAAGAATATTGTTCCTTTTCAACGGGGTGCATGGTTATGATTGTACGGTGTTCCGTTACATGCTTGGAATGAAACTTTCTTTAAACTTTGCATTATTGATTGTGGAAGGTTCCTTCGATTGGATTCTTGTTCGGTGGAGAAAGAGAGATTTGACTATGCTAGGGTCTTGATTGCTACATCTAAGTTTGAGATTATTAATTGCCAAGAATCAATTTTAATAGATGGTGTGTTGGTAACTGTGAAAATTGTTGAGGAGTGGGGTTTTAATATTGGTGATGATGCATGTTTGTATGAAGATGAAGAGGGTTCTGATGTTGAGCAACCACATCAAGAAAATATCCAGTTAGAACAAGATGTTGATGCTACTGCAGATTTATTGGTTAATGAATTGGTGCAAGATTTAGTGGAGTCAGAGGGGAACAACAAAATTATTGATGAAATTGCGGTCCCAGCTGGTTCTAACTCGGACACAACGAAGCAGATCCATTGCCCGCTGCAGTATACTTCCGTAAGCAATGAAGATGTACCTTCAGCCGCGGCAGCACCTCTTTCTGGTCCGTCTCTTCCTGTTGTGGCAGATTCAAATGCAGTTCCTTTGGTAGTCCAAATTAATGATTGTACTGACCAGAATGTGGGCCTCTTTAGTAAGGAAGGAGCGGGAAATCAAAGGATGCAGCGACGTGCAGGTTCTTGCCCTCCCCGGGCAGATCGATCATTGGTGTCCGACCCATATGGAGTTTGGAATGGCTAAGTGACCAACATCATAGTGAAGCGGGGTTGTTTCTTCATCGAGGAAAGTTTCTAAACAAGGGGTGCGGCCTAAAGATGGTAGTCTTAAGGGACAGGGTCCTGTTCAGCGGCGCAAGAAGGTGGATGGTGTGATGCGTCACAATGTTCATAGCTTGAAAAAGGCTGATAAAGCCTTTTTAAGTGGATGAAGTAAAGGCTACTGTGTGGGACTGTGATAGCTTTAAAAGTCCAGGACCGGATGGGGTTAATTTTGGTTTTATAAAAGATTTTTGGATGGACCTGAAAGATGATGTTATGCGGTTTGTGTCTGAATTTCATCGCAATGGTAAATTGGCAAAAGGGATTAATACCACTTTCATTGTTCTCATTCCGAAGGTAGACAACCCGCAAAGACTTAATGAGTTTCGTCCTATATCCTTGGTGGGGAGTATGTATAAAATCTTAGCAAAATTGTTGGCCAATAGATTGCAGTTGGCGATTAACAGTGTGATATCTGACACGCAGTCAGCTTTTATTAAGAATCGTCAAATCCTTGGTGGTATTCTTATAGCCAATGAGGTTGTTGATGAAGCTAGTAAATTAAAAAAGAAGCTTCTTTTGTTTAAGGTAGACTTTGAAAAGGCCTACGATTCTGTTGATTGGGGTTATCTGAACTCAGTCATGGAACGAATGTTATTTCCTGTCTTATGTAGGAAATGGATTAGAGAATATATTGGTACTGCTACAACTTCTGTTTTAGTTAATGGTAGTCCTACGGATGAATTTTCTCTTCATAGGGTTTTAAGGAAGGGGGATCCCCTCTCTTCTTTTTTGTTTCTTATTGCGGCTGAGGGGCTCCACATATTGTTGAAAGCTATGGTTGACAATCAGTTGTTCACAGGTTATACGGTAGGGGTAGCCAACCCGGTGGTGCTGTCTCATTTACAATTTACTGATGATACTCTGTTGTTGGGTCAAAAAAGTTGGGCTAATGTCCGTGCGCTTCGGGAGTCTCTTGTAATATTTGAGTCGATGTCCGGTTTGAAGGTGAATTTTCATAAAAGCCTTTTGGTGGGTGTCAATATCTCGAATACTTGGTTGGGAGAAGTGGCGACGGTGTTGGGCTGTAAAGTGGGGAAGGTTCCATTTCTGTATCTTGGTTTGCCTATCGGGGGAAATCCTCGGAGACTCTCGTTTTGGGACCCGGTTGTGAATCGAATTAAATCTAGACTGTTTAGGTGGAATAACAGGTTTCTCTCTTTTGGTGGCCGATTGATCCTTCTAAAATCAGTCCTGACTTCTCTGCCTGTCTATGCTCTTTCATTCTTCAAAGCTCCATCAGGTATAATCTCTTCCATTGAATCTTTATTGAATAATTTTTTTTTGGGGGGGGGGGGGGGGAGTGAGGATCATAAGAAAGTAACTTGGATAGGTTGGAATACTGTGTGTTCCTCTAAGGAGTCCGGAGGTCTGGGGGTGAGGAAGTTGAAAGAGTTTAATATAGCGTTGCTAGGTAAATGGTGCTGGAGGTTGTTGGTGGACAGAGTAGGGTTGTGGTATCATGTGTTGGTCGCCCGTTACGGTGACGCGGGTGGGAGGTTGGAGGAAGGGGGCCGGAGTTGTTCTTCTTGGTGGAGGGAGGTTGGGAGGATTCGAGATGGTGGTGGTGAGGTTGGGGGTAGGTGGTTCAGTGACAATGTGGTGCGGAGGGTGGGAGATGGGACTAGTACACTATTTTGGTCTCATAGATGGTTGGGTGGTTTGGCTCTCAGTGAGCATTTTCCTAGATTGTTTGAGTTGGCTGAGAACAAATCGGAGACAGTTGCTGGTATGTTCTCTCTTGGCCTTGGTCAGGGAGGGGAGGGTTGGCGGTGGAGACGTCGGTTATGGGTTTGGGAGGAGAATTTACTAGATGAGTGTAGGGCTGTTCTATTTGATGTTTCTTTGGTTCCTAATGTTTCAGATGATTGAATGTGGCTTCCTGACCCTGTGGAGGGCTACTATGTTCGAGGTGCTTATGATTTATTAACCTCTGCTGTCATTACTCATGTGGATAGCGCTTTAGATCTTGTGTGGCATCACCAGGTTCCGTTGATGGTGTCCATTTTTGCGTGGCGGCTCTTGCGGAATCGCTTACCTACGAAAACAAATTTGGCAGCTAGAGGTATTTTACAGACTGATGCGGCACTTTGTGTAGCAGGGTGTGGTCAGGTTGAATCGGCTGATCACTTGTTCATCTCGTGTTCTTCTTGTGTTCCTTTATGGTAGCAGTTACGTCATTGGATTACTTTTGTGGGGGCAGATGCCAATACTGTAGCTGATCATTTGGTGCAGTTTACTCATATGGCAGGTGTTGGTAAAGCTAAGCGTTCGTTCTTGCAATTAATCTGGCTTCTTAGTGCTTCGGTATTGTGGAACGAACGTAATAACCGTCTCTTTAATAATGTTATAACTGATGTACCTAGGTTGGTTGATAAGATTAAGTCTTTGTCATTAGCGTGGCTGACGGCTAAAAAAGCCATGTTTGTTTTTGGTACTCAGCGGTGGTGGTCAAGCCCCTTGGCTTGTTTAGGCATTGGTTAACCACCTTGTGTTTGTTTTCAGTTCTCTGTTAGGTCTTGACTCTGTTTGTATTGTTGTAGTGGTCTTCTAGGCACACCTTGTGCTTGAGAGCTACTATTTTTATTGGTATATAATTCCACTTTGGTTTCTTAAAAAAAAAAAAAGTTTTGTTAAATTTCAAGTATTATCATACTTTGTCATACATATATAGTTTTCAATTTTTGTCGACAAAAAAAACAAAAATCTCAAAAATACAAAATGTTGTTAGCTTATAAAAAGTCAAGTTCTTTCTCATCCAAGCTTCGTCCCACTGTGTCATTCTCCTTCAACTCCAAGGGCCAAGTCGTTGTAAAAAGTGGAACTTTGTATTACTACTAGAGAAATTAATGTCAAATCATGACATCGATGATCTATAATTCAGTTGACATTTATCTTTCTAGAGGATCTAATTCTCGTGTGAAAGTGGAAGATACTATGGAACAAACATATGAATATACTATAGACCAAAGTCAGATTTTCTTAAAGATTCGAGAAGCACCAAAATTTGTAATGAATTTCGTATATTCTTTTGCGGACTATTAAAAATATGTTAATAAGCCCTTAAAGAAATTGTTAATCATTGATCAATTTTTTTTTTTTTTTTTGAGGGAAATCGTTGGCCAAATTATATATTTTTGGGTTAATTATGTTTCTAGTCCCTATAAAATAGCGACCTTGTAAGTTTAATCCCTACTTAATTTTAATAGCATTTTTAGTCCCTAATTTTGTTTTTCTGCACTGAGTATTAGTCCCTACTCAATTCAAATTTGTTTAATTTATGCTTAAACTCTTAAATTTTTGAACAATTTTTTGCAGACATGTTTAGAACAATACTAAAAGTTCGTCCGCAAAAAATTATTGCAAAATTTGATTTCTACATCCAGATTTTATTACTTTTTATCTTTAACTTTTGTCGTTTTAAAAAATTCATATTTAATTCATTTCATGTCAGAAAATTCTAAATTTTAGTAAACGAACCTTTCATAGTGTTCTAATCTTGTCTCAAAAAAATCGTTCAAAAATTTAAGAGTTTAAGAATAATTAATCAAACTTTGTTTTAGCAGGGACTAAAATTATAAGTAAATTTTTTTTATAGGGACTAAAAATGCTATTAAAATTAAGTAGGGACTAAACTTACAAGGTCGCTATTTTATAGGGACTAGAAACATAATTAACCCTATATTTTTTAGATGGAAGAAATGATAATAATTATTAGAAAATCGTACACAAATAAATGAAGGATTTATAATTCAAATTTTATACACAACACTTAATCCAACAATTTTGATATTTGTTTTTTTCGTTAAATTAAAACTTGAACATAACAAAATATTCTAGAAAGTTGGACAAATTACGTACTATTTTGTAGATTTATTTAGCATAGATTTTTGTAGATTATATGATGATGAAAATACTCTGGAACGTTGGAAAAAAACGGCAGAGACTTGGCCTTCAATATTCAGATTCAGATCGACCGGCCAAATATGAGTCAACTGAAAACTGGCCCTTAACTTAAAGACAATCTCCGTGTCGCCACAGTGTCTTGACTTTTCAAAGGGAGAATTTTACAATTTCTAGAACTCATAGCTCCTTAACCAAAATGAATAATAAAATAAAACAACCCCATAACAATAATACTCCGGCCATGTTCAATCAAACCATGAGAAATATGGTTGATTGCAAGAATCAACTCCCATATATATTTAACGTTATGATAAGAGTAAGAGTTGACTATGGTTTATAAAGATGATATCTTTAACGTTATAAGTCGATTTTGTAAGGTGGAGATGAGGTTGTTGTTAGTATACATGGTATGAAGTGTAATATTCTTATAAAAGAAATGTTATTTAATTAATCATTTGGTTGACAACCAAAATTTACAAAAAAGAAGAAGTAGGTATTTGCATGAAAACCAAAACAATAGAAATATAAAGTAAAAAATAATGTGAGTATGAGAAATAAAGTTGTCACAAAAATTGTCAAAAAATGATTGTACAAATATCATTTCTCTTTTTATAATAACCAGTGGAAGGATGGGCACTCACGTGTCCGTCTTTCTATTCTTTTTATTGTGCTAACGTGTCTAGATTATTAACAATATTTTATTAAAAATTTGCGTGGAAATTACAAACGATTTTATATATAAAAAAATTATATAGATTAAAATTATAAGTATAGATATTTGTACTTATATTTTTCAATGACAACAATAATATAACAAACATAACAATTTTTTTTTTCTTTTTTAATAACAACAACAATATATATTATTTTAAGAAAATTTATTTAAGGATATAATTGAAATAATAAAAAAGTCAGTCCAGAATTCTCCTAAAACCCTATTCTCTTTATGTATAGAATAGATAATAATATGCATATTGATACGTGATGTCAAATGACATTTTACTCGTGCGACTATTGTTAATCTGAGCATCAGCAACAACTTGAAATTGGAGAAAGTTTGGATCAAATCTCATTTTGATTTGTGCGAGAACATTGACTTTTAGCTCACCTTTGACGACTAAGTGTGTGTTTGGTTCTATAGTAACGACAATTGAGTTTATAACATAATTAATTTTGGTTAAAAGTGAGTTGAATATAAATTAATTATGTTTGGACATATGTACCAAAAAGCGATTCTCATATGTATTTGTTGTTGGAATAGTTTGATCAAAATTGTTTTTCATATGTATAATTGTCAAAAGCAGCATTAATTGTATTTAAAATTTATATACAATATTGTACCCAAAAAAATTACATACAATAAATACAAATGAACATACTCTCAGATCTCAAACAATACTACCAACTCAACTCAAGTAGGTTTAAACGATTGACTGGATGACATATATTTGAGTTATTCTTTCAAATATTTCATTTGAAGTTCTTTCAAATATTTCACCAGTTAACCATTTTATTCATATCAATACACAATATATAAAAAGATTGATATTTTGAAACTATACATCGAAACAGTGGATGAATAAGATATAATTTATTTGGATGAATTGGATGAATGCCATTTTTTCAAGATTATTCATAAATTACCTTTAAGAAATGTTTCTCAAAAATTGAAATGGTTCTCTCTTTTTTTTTTGTTGACAAAAAAGACCTCGAGGAAAAAGAAGAACCGACCAATCATTAAGAACTAAAATCCAAAAGAAAATCAAGAACTTAGTCAAAATTTCTAATCAGGCCATCCATAGAGAAGCCTATACTTTGTCAGACCATGAACCACGTGATTGACTTCTTCAAGCATATGATATGACACCAAATGAATTATCTGCCAAGGAAAGCAATATCTTAACCAGATTATAGCAAGCAAGGGTGTGTATGTTGACACCAATAAGAAAGAAGCTTGTTGTCTTGTTGGCTACTTGAGAGTGAGATCCTAACAAATATTTTTTAGTCTTTGCTAATTGCTCCAAGCACTTCCAAAACTAACACCCAAATTGGAAGAGAAGATAAGCAATTAGACTCTCCCAAACCCGTAATAGTAATCTTTTCAATACCATCTTATTTCACATGATAATGAGTATAACTAACTCATAATAAAATAAAATTTCAAAAATAGTTATTTCTAAAAATATAATAAATGCGGAAAGAAATTGATGACCTGGAGTAAGAGACAATCAAAGGTGGGTCAAGTGGTAATCATCTTGACCGCATAAAGAGGGGACAAAACTGTAAGTGATAATTATAGCAATCTCATAAAGAGGAGGAAACAGTCATGAAAGGTTGTTAGAACAACGGTGAGTTAGGATTATTTTCGTTTAAAATCAAAAGTTTAAAAAAAAAAAATATAAAATAAATATGGGTCTCACTAACCAGTGCCTTACGGGCAATGGTTAAGGATTTCATTAATAGAAACTTTGTCTTGAAAATACAAGTCTTTACTTTTTTCTTAGCAATAATTACACCACTTTTCAATACAAATTTACTTATTTTAGTAGTACTTTATCCATTGCCCCAAGGGCAATGGTTAGCATTTCCCAATAAATATTGATGGTGACATCCACTTAGCGATAAGATCTATTATCAAACTTTTTGTATGTATTTTTCTCTAAACAATATCGTCGTTTATTTTGAAAAATGGAGAGAATTTTTATTCAACAACGGTTATACAACCCTTACTACGATCGATTCAATTCATCTCATGGTTGATTTAAAAGATATCGGAGCATGTGGAGTTTGAGTAAAATCCGTAAATTAACAAGGAAATTCACTTAACCCCCATTTTGGCCGTTTTTAAAAATTCTAAAATAAACCATGGATGTCGTAGATATGCTTGTTAGATTTCCT
Organism: Medicago sativa; assembly: GCF_051527215.1. Classification (NCBI taxonomy): domain Eukaryota; kingdom Viridiplantae; phylum Streptophyta; class Magnoliopsida; order Fabales; family Fabaceae; genus Medicago; species Medicago sativa. Next base: position 25,153,658 of record NC_140756.1, on the reverse strand, counting down.
AGGAACTATTAAATGCTTCGACTCGATAAGGCTAGGCCACTTTATGACCTTTTTAGTGAAAGAAAAAGGGTCAAAAACGAGTAAAATCCGTAAATTAACAAGGAAATTCACTTAACCCTCATTTTGTCCATTTTTGAAAATGATAAAATCAACCTTGGAATTCGAATATATGCTTGTTAGATTTCATAGGAACTATTACATGCTTCGATTCGATAAGGCTAGGCCACTTTATGACATTTTTAGGGAAAGAAAAAGGGTCAAAAACGAGTAAAATCCGTAAATTAACAAGGAAATTCACTTAACCCTCATTTTGTCCATTTTCGAAAATGATAAAATCAACCTTGGAATTCGAATATATGCTTGTTAGATTTCATAGGAACTATTACATGCTTCGATTCGATAAGGCTAGGCCACTTTATGACCTTTTTAGTGAAAGAAAAAGGTCAAAAACGATTAAAATCCATAAATTTACAAGGAAATTCACTTAACCCCCATTTTGGCCTTTTTAAAAAATTCTGAAATAAACCATGGATGTCGTAGATATGCTTGTTAGATTTCCTAGGAACTATGACATGCTTCGATTCGATAAGACTAGGCCACTTTATGACCGTTTTAGTGAAAGAAAAAGGGTCAAAAACGAGTAAAATCCGTAAATTAACAAGGAAATACACTTAACCCTCATTTTGTCCATTTTCGAAAATGATAAAATCAACCTTGGAATTCGAATATATGCTTGTTAGATTTCATAGGAACTATTACATGCTTCGATTCGATAAGGCTAGGCCACTTTATGACCTTTTTAGTGAAAGAAAAAGGGTCAAAAATGAGTAAAATCCGTATATTAACAAGGAAATTCACTTAACCCCCATTTTGGCCTTTTTAAAAAATTCTAAAATAAACCATGGATGTCGTAGATATGCTTGTTAGATTTCCTAGGAACTATTACATGCTTCGATTCGATAAGACTAGGCCACTTTATGACCTTTTTAGTGAAAGAAAAATGGTCAAAAACGAGTAAAATCCATAAATTAACAAGGAAATTCACTTAACCCCCATTTTGGCCTTTTTAAAAAATTCTAAAATAAACCATGGATGACGTAGATATGCTTGTTAGATTTCCTAGGAACTATTACATGCTTCGATTCGATAAGGCTAGGCCACTTTATGACCTTTTTAGTGAAAGAAAAAGGGTCAAAAATGAGTAAAATCTGTATATTAACAAGGAAATCCACTTAACCCCCATTTTGGCCTTTTTAAAAAATTCTAAAATAAACCATGGATGTCGTAGATATGCTTGTTAGATTTCCTAGGAACTATTACATGCTTCGATTCGATAAGGCTAGGCCACTTTATGACCTTTTTAGTGAAAGAAAAATGGTCAAAAACGAGTAAAATCCGTAAATTAACAAGGAAATTCAATTAACCCCCATTTTGGCCGTTTTTAAAAATTCTAAAATAAACCATGGATGTCGTAGATATGCTTGATAGATTTCCTAGGAACTATTACATGCTTCGATTCGATAAGGCTAGGCCACTTTATGACCTTTTTAGTGAATTAAAAAAGGTCAAAAACGAGTAAAATCCGTAAATTAACAAGGAAATTCACTTAACCCTCATTTTGTCCATTTTTGAAAATGATAAAATCAACCTTGGAATTTGAATATATGCTTGTTAGATTTCATAGAAACTATTACATGCTTCGATTCGATAAGGCTAGGCCACTTTATGACCTTTTTAGTGAAAGAAAAAGGGTCAAAAACGAGTAAAATCCGTAAATTAACAAGGAAATTCACTTAACCCTCATTTTGTCCATTTTCGAAAATGATAAAATCAACCTTGGAATTCGAATATATGCTTGTTAGATTTCATAGGAACTATTACATGCTTCGATTCGATAAGGCTAGGCCACTTTATGACCTTTTTAGTGAAAGAAAAAGGTCAAAAACGAGTAAAATCCATAAATTAACAAGGAAATTCACTTAACCCCCATTTTGGCCTTTTTAAAAATTCTGAAATAAACCATGGATGTCGTAGATATGCTTGTTAGATTTCCTAAGAACTATTACATGCTTCGATTCGATATGGCTAGGCCACTTTATGACCTTTTTAGTGAAAGAAAAAGGTCAAAAATGAGTAAAATCCCTAAATTAACAAGGAAATTCACTTAACCCCCATTTTGGCCTTTTTAAAAAATTCTAAAATAAACCATGGATGTCGTAGATATGCTTGTTAGATTTCCTAGGAACTATTACATGCTTCGATTCGATAAGGCTAGGCCACTTTATGACCTTTTTAGTGAAAGAAAAAGGGTCAAAAACGAGTAATATCCGTAAATTAACAAGGAAATTCACTTAACCCTCATTCTGTCCATTTTCGAAAATGATAAAATCAACCTTGGAATTCGAATATATGCTTGTTAGATTTCATAGGAACTATTACATGCTTCGATTCGATAAGGCTAGGCCACTTTATGACCTTTTTAGTGAAAGAAAAAGGTCAAAAACGATTAAAATCCATAAATTTACAAGGAAATTCACTTAACCCCCATTTTGGCCTTTTTAAAAAATTCTGAAATAAACCATGGATGTCGTAGATATGCTTGTTAGATTTCCAAGGAACTATTACATGCTTCGATTCGATAAGGCTAGGCCACTTTATGACCGTTTTAGTGAAAGAAAAAGGGTCAAAAACGAGTAAAATCCGTAAATTAACAAGGAAATACACTTAACCCTCATTTTGTCCATTTTCGAAAATGATAAAATCAACCTTGGAATTCGAATATATGCTTGTTAGATTTCATAGGAACTATTACATGCTTCGATTCGATAAGGCTAGGCCACATTATGACCTTTTTAGTGAAAGAAAAAGGGTCAAAAATGAGTAAAATCCGTGTATTAACAAGGAAATTCACTTAACCCCCATTTTGGCCTTTTTAAAAAATTCTAAAATAAACCATGGATGTCGTAGATATGCTTGTTAGATTTCCTAGGACCTATTACATGCTTCGATTCGATAAGACTAGGCCACTTTATGACCTTTTTAGTGAAAGAAAAATGGTCAAAAACGAGTAAAATCCGTAAATTAACAAGGAAATTCAATTAACCCCCATTTTGGCCGTTTTTAAAAATTCTAAAATAAACCATGGAAGTCGTAGATATGCTTGATAGATTTCCTAGGAACTATTACATGCTTCGATTCGATAAGGCTAGGCCACTTTATGACCTTTTTAGTGAATTAAAAAAGGTCAAAAACGAATAAAATCCGTAAATTAACAAGGAAATTCACTTAACCCTCATTTTGTCCATTTTTGAAAATGATAAAATCAACCTTGGAATTTGAATATATGCTTGTTAGATTTCATAGAAACTATTACATGCTTCGATTCGATAAGGCTAGGCCACTTTATGACCTTTTTAGTGAAAGAAAAAGGGTCAAAAACGAGTAAAATCCGTAAATTAACAAGGAAATTCACTTAACCCTCATTTTGTCCATTTTCGAAAATGATAAAATCAACCTTGGAATTCGAATATATGCTTGTTAGATTTCATAGGAACTATTACATGCTTCGATTCGATAAGGCTAGGCCACTTTATGACCTTTTTAGTGAAAGAAAAAGGTCAAAAACGAGTAAAATCCATAAATTAACAAGGAAATTCACTTAACCCCCATTTTGGCCTTTTTAAAAAATTCTGAAATAAACCATGGATGTCGTAGATATGCTTGTTAGATTTCCTAAGAACTATTACATGCTTCGATTCGATATGGCTAGGCCACTTTATGACCTTTTTAGTGAAAGAAAAAGATCAAAAACGAGTAAAATCCCTAAATTAACAAGGAAATTCACTTAACCCCCATTTTGGCCTTTTTAAAAAATTCTGAAATAAACCATGGATGTCGTAGATATGCTTGTTAGATTTCCTAGGAACTATTACATGCTTCGATTCGATAAGGCTAGGCCACTTTATGACCTTTTTAGTGAAAGAAAAAGGGTCAAAAACGAGTAAAATCCGTAAATTAACAAGGAAATTCACTTAACCCTCATTTCGTCCGTGTTTGAAAATGATAAAATCAACCTTGGAAGTCGAATATATGCTTGTTAGATTTCATAGGAACTATTACACGCTTCGATTCGATAAGGCTAGGCCACTTTATGACCTTTTTAGTGAAAGAAAAAGGGTCAAAAATGAGTAAAATCCGTATATTAACAAGGAAATTCACTTAACCCCCATTTTGGCCTTTTTAAAAAATTCTAAAATAAACCATGGATGTCGTAGATATGCTTGTTAGATTTCCTAGGAACTATTACATGCTTCGATTCGATAAGACTAGGCCACTTTATGACCTTTTTAGTGAAAGAAAAATGGTCAAAAACGAGTAAAATCCGTAAATTAACAAGGAAATTCAATTAACCCCCATTTTGGCCGTTTTTAAAAATTCTAAAATAAACCATGGATGTCGTAGATATGCTTGATAGATTTCCTAGGAACTATTACATGCTTCGATTCGATAAGGCTAGGCCACTTTATGACCTTTTTAGTGAATTAAAAAAGGTCAAAAACGAGTAAAATCCGTAAATTAACAAGGAAATTCACTTAACCCTCATTTTGTCCATTTTTGAAAATGATACAATCAACCTTGGAATTTGAATATATGCTTGTTAGATTTCATAGAAACTATTACATGCTTCGATTCGATAAGGCTAGGCCACTTAATGACCTTTTTAGTGAAAGAAAAAGGGTCAAAAACGAGTAAAATCCGTAAATTAACAAGGAAATTCACTTAACCCTCATTTTGTCCATTTTCGAAAATGATAAAATCAACCTTGGAATTCGAATATATGCTTGTTAGATTTCATAGGAACTATTACATGCTTCGATTCGATAAGGCTAGGCCACTTTATGACCTTTTTAGTGAAAGAAAAAGGTCAAAAACGAGTAAAATCCATAAATTAACAAGGAAATTCACTTAACCCCCATTTTGGCCTTTTTAAAAAATTCTGAAATAAACCATGGATGTCGTAGATATGCTTGTTAGATTTCCTAAGAACTATTACATGCTTCGATTCGATATGGCTAGGCCACTTTATGACCTTTTTAGTGAAAGAAAAAGGTCAAAAACGAGTAAAATCCCTAAATTAACAAGGAAATTCACTTAACCCCCATTTTGGCCTTTTTAAAAAATTCTAAAATAAACCATGGATGTCGTAGATATGCTTGTTAGATTTCCTAGGAACTATTACATGCTTCGATTTGATAAGGCTAGGCCACTATATGACCTTTTTAGTGAAAGAAAAAGGGTCAAAAACGAGTAATATCCGTAAATTAACAAGGAAATTCACTTAACCCTCATTCCGTCCATTTTCGAAAATGATAAAATCAACCTTGGAATTCGAATATATGCTTGTTAGATTTCATAGGAACTATTACATGCTTCGATTCGATAAGGCTGGGCCACTTTATGACCTTTTTAGTGAAAGAAAAAGGTCAAAAACGAGTAAAATCCATAAATTTACAAGGAAATTCACTTAACCCCCATTTTGGCCTTTTTAAAAAATTCTGAAATAAACCATGGATGTCGTAGATATGCTTGTTAGATTTCCTAGGAACTATTACATGCTTCGATTCGATAAGGCTAGGCCACTTTATGACCGTTTTAGTGAAAGAAAAAGGGTCAAAAACGAGTAAAATCCGTAAATTAACAAGGAAATTCACTTAACCCTCATTTTGTCCATTTTCGAAAATGATAAAATCAACCTTGGAATTCGAATATATGCTTGTTAGATTTCATAGGAACTATTACATGCTTCGATTCGATAAGGCTAGGCCACTTTATGACCTTTTTAGTGAAAGAAAAAGGGTCAAAAATGAGTAAAATCCGTATATTAACAAGGAAATTCACTTAACCCCCATTTTGGCCTTTTTAAAAAATTCTAAAATAAACCATGGATGTCGTAGATATGCTTGTTAGATTTCCTAGGAACTGTTACATGCTTCGATTCGATAAGACTAGGCCACTTTATGACCTTTTTAGTGAAAGAAAAAGGGTCAAAAACGAGTAAAATCCGTAAATTAACAAGGAAATTCACTTAACCCTCATTTCGTCCGTGTTTGAAAATGATAAAATCAACCTTGGAAGTCGAATATATGCTTGTTAGATTTCATAGGAACTATTACACGCTTCGATTCGATAAGGCTAGGCCACTTTATGACCTTTTTAGTGAAAGAAAAAGGGTCAAAAATGAGTAAAATCCGTATATTAACAAGGAAATTCACTTAACCCCCATTTTGGCCTTTTTAAAAAATTCTAAAATAAACCATGGATGTCGTAGATATGCTTGTTAGATTTCCTAGGAACTATTACATGCTTCGATTCGATAAGACTAGGCCACTTTATGACCTTTTTAGTGAAAGAAAAATGGTCAAAAACGAGTAAAATCCGTAAATTAACAAGGAAATTCAATTAACCCCCATTTTGGCCGTTTTTAAAAATTCTAAAATAAACCATGGATGTCGTAGATATGCTTGATAGATTTCCTAGGAACTATTACATGCTTCGATTCGATAAGGCTAGGCCACTTTATGACCTTTTTAGTGAATTAAAAAAGGTCAAAAACGAGTAAAATCCGTAAATTAACAAGGAAATTCACTTAACCCTCATTTTGTCCATTTTTGAAAATGATAAAATCAACCTTGGAATTTGAATATATGCTTGTTAGATTTCATAGAAACTATTACATGCTTCGATTCGATAAGGCTAGGCCACTTTATGACCTTTTTAGTGAAAGAAAAAGGGTCAAAAACGAGTAAAATCCGTAAATTAACAAGGAAATTCACTTAACCCTCATTTTGTCCATTTTCGAAAATGATAAAATCAACCTTGGAATTCGAATATATGCTTGTTAGATTTCATAGGAACTATTACATGCTTCGATTCGATAAGGTTAGGCCACTTTATGACCTTTTTAGTGAAAGAAAAAGGTCAAAAACGAGTAAAATCCATAAATTAACAAGGAAATTCACTTAACCCCCATTTTGGCCTTTTTAAAAAATTCTGAAATAAACCATGGATGTCGTAGATATGCTTGTTAGATTTCCTAAGAACTATTACATGCTTCGATTCGATATGGCTAGGCCACTTTATGACCTTTTTAGTGAAAGAAAAAGGTCAAAAACGAGTAAAATCCCTAAATTAACAAGGAAATTCACTTAACCCCCATTTTGGCCTTTTTAAAAAATTCTAAAATAAACCATGGATGTCGTAGATATGCTTGTTAGATTTCCTAGGAACTATTACATGCTTCGATTCGATAAGGCTAGGCCACTATATGACCTTTTTAGTGAAAGAAAAAGGGTCAAAAACGAGTAATATCCGTAAATTAACAAGGAAATTCACTTAACCCTCATTCCGTCCATTTTCGAAAATGATAAAATCAACCTTGGAATTCGAATATATGCTTGTTAGATTTCATAGGAACTATTACATGCTTCGATTCGATAAGGCTAGGCCACTTTATGACCGTTTTAGTGAAAGAAAAAGGTCAAAAACGAGTAAAATCCATAAATTTACAAGGAAATTCACTTAACCCCCATTTTGGCCTTTTTAAAAAATTCTGAAATAAACCATGGATGTCGTAGATATGCTTGTTAGATTTCCTAGGAACTATTACATGCTTCGATTCGATAAGGCTAGGCCACTTTATGACCGTTTTAGTGAAAGAAAAAGGGTCAAAAACGAGTAAAATCCGTAAATTAACAAGGAAATTCACTTAACCCTCATTTTGTCCATTTTCGAAAATGATAAAATCAACCTTGGAATTCGAATATATGCTTGTTAGATTTCATAGGAACTATTACATGCTTCGATTCGATAAGGCTAGGCCACTTTATGACCTTTTTAGTGAAAGAAAAAGGGTCAAAAATGAGTAAAATCCGTATATTAACAAGGAAATTCACTTAACCCCCATTTTGGCCTTTTTAAAAAATTCTAAAATAAACCATGGATGTCGTAGATATGCTTGTTAGATTTCCTAGGAACTATTACATGCTTCGATTCGATAAGACTAGGCCACTTTATGACCTTTTTAGTGAAAGAAAAAGGGTCAAAAACGAGTAAAATCCGTAAATTAACAAGGAAATTCACTTAACCCTCATTTCGTCCGTGTTTGAAAATGATAAAATCAACCTTGGAAGTCGAATATATGCTTGTTAGATTTCATAGGAACTATTACACGCTTCGATTCGATAAGGCTAGGCCACTTTATGACCTTTTTAGTGAAAGAAAAAGGGTCAAAAATGAGTAAAATCCGTATATTAACAAGGAAATTCACTTAACCCCCATTTTGGCCTTTTTAAAAAATTCTAAAATAAACCATGGATGTCGTAGATATGCTTGTTAGATTTCCTAGGAACTATTACATGCTTCGATTCGATAAGACTAGGCCACTTTATGACCTTTTTAGTGAAAGAAAAATGGTCAAAAACGAGTAAAATCCGTAAATTAACAAGGAAATTCAATTAACCCCCATTTTGGCCGTTTTTAAAAATTCTAAAATAAACCATGGATGTCGTAGATATGCTTGATAGATTTCCTAGGAACTATTACATGCTTCGATTCGATAAGGCTAGGCCACTTTATGACCTTTTTAGTGAATTAAAAAAGGTCAAAAACGAGTAAAATCCGTAAATTAACAAGGAAATTCACTTAACCCTCATTTTGTCCATTTTTGAAAATGATAAAATCAACCTTGGAATTTGAATATATGCTTGTTAGATTTCATAGAAACTATTACATGCTTCGATTCGATAAGGCTAGGCCACTTTATGACCTTTTTAGTGAAAGAAAAAGGGTCAAAAACGAGTAAAATCCGTAAATTAACAAGGAAATTCACTTAACCCTCATTTTGTCCATTTTCGAAAATGATAAAATCAACCTTGGAATTCGAATATATGCTTGTTAGATTTCATAGGAACTATTACATGCTTCGATTCGATAAGGTTAGGCCACTTTATGACCTTTTTAGTGAAAGAAAAAGGTCAAAAACGAGTAAAATCCATAAATTAACAAGGAAATTCACTTAACCCCCATTTTGGCCTTTTTAAAAAATTCTGAAATAAACCATGGATGTCGTAGATATGCTTGTTAGATTTCCTAAGAACTATTACATGCTTCGATTCGATATGGCTAGGCCACTTTATGACCTTTTTAGTGAAAGAAAAAGGTCAAAAACGAGTAAAATCCCTAAATTAACAAGGAAATTCACTTAACCCCCATTTTGGCCTTTTTAAAAAATTCTAAAATAAACCATGGATGTCGTAGATATGCTTGTTAGATTTCCCAGGAACTATTACATGCTTCGATTCGATAAGGCTAGGCCACTATATGACCTTTTTAGTGAAAGAAAAAGGGTCAAAAACGAGTAATATCCGTAAATTAACAAGGAAATTCACTTAACCCTCATTCCGTCCATTTTCGAAAATGATAAAATCAACCTTGGAATTCGAATATATGCTTGTTAGATTTCATAGGAACTATTACATGCTTCGATTCGATAAGGCTAGGCCACTTTATGACCGTTTTAGTGAAAGAAAAAGGTCAAAAACGAGTAAAATCCATAAATTTACAAGGAAATTCACTTAACCCCCATTTTGGCCTTTTTAAAAAATTCTGAAATAAACCATGGATGTCGTAGATATGCTTGTTAGATTTCCTAGGAACTATTACATGCTTCGATTCGATAAGGCTAGGCCACTTTATGACCGTTTTAGTGAAAGAAAAAGGGTCAAAAACGAGTAAAATCCGTAAATTAACAAGGAAATTCACTTAACCCTCATTTTGTCCATTTTCGAAAATGATAAAATCAACCTTGGAATTCGAATATATGCTTGTTAGATTTCATAGGAACTATTACATGCTTCGATTCGATAAGGCTAGGCCACTTTATGACCTTTTTAGTGAAAGAAAAAGGGTAAAAAATGAGTAAAATCCGTATATTAACAAGGAAATTCACTTAACCCCCATTTTGGCCTTTTTAAAAAATTCTAAAATAAACCATGGATGTCGTAGATATGCTTGTTAGATTTCCTAGGAACTATTACATGCTTCGATTCGATAAGACTAGGCCACTTTATGACCTTTTTAGTGAAAGAAAAATGGTCAAAAACGAGTAAAATCCGTAAATTAACAAGGAAATTCAATTAACCCCCATTTTGGCCGTTTTTAAAAATTCTAAAATAAACCATGGATGTCGTAGATATGCTTGATAGATTTCCTAGGAACTATTACATGCTTCGATTCGATAAGGCTAGGCCACTTTATGACCTTTTTAGTGAATTAAAAAAGGTCAAAAACGAGTAAAATCCGTAAATTAACAAGGAAATTCACTTAACCCTCATTTTGTCCATTTTTGAAAATGATAAAATCAACCTTGGAATTTGAATATATGCTTGTTAGATTTCATAGAAACTATTACATGCTTCGATTCGATAAGGCTAGGCCACTTTATGACCTTTTTAGTGAAAGAAAAAGGGTCAAAAACGAGTAAAATCCGTAAATTAACAAGGAAATTCACTTAACCCTCATTTTGTCCATTTTCGAAAATGATAAAATCAACCTTGGAATTCGAATATATGCTTGTTAGATTTCATAGGAACTATTACATGCTTCGATTCGATAAGGTTAGGCCACTTTATGACCTTTTTAGTGAAAGAAAAAGGTCAAAAACGAGTAAAATCCATAAATTAACAAGGAAATTCACTTAACCCCCATTTTGGCCTTTTTAAAAAATTCTGAAATAAACCATGGATGTCGTAGATATGCTTGTTAGATTTCCTAAGAACTATTACATGCTTCGATTCGATATGGCTAGGCCACTTTATGACCTTTTTAGTGAAAGAAAAAGGTCAAAAACGAGTAAAATCCCTAAATTAACAAGGAAATTCACTTAACCCCCATTTTGGCCTTTTTAAAAAATTCTAAAATAAACCATGGATGTCGTAGATATGCTTGTTAGATTTCCTAGGAACTATTACATGCTTCGATTCGATAAGGCTAGGCCACTATATGACCTTTTTAGTGAAAGAAAAAGGGTCAAAAACGAGTAATATCCGTAAATTAACAAGGAAATTCACTTAACCCTCATTCCGTCCATTTTCGAAAATGATAAAATCAACCTTGGAATTCGAATATATGCTTGTTAGATTTCATAGGAACTATTACATGCTTCGATTCGATAAGGCTAGGCCACTTTATGACCGTTTTAGTGAAAGAAAAAGGTCAAAAACGAGTAAAATCCATAAATTTACAAGGAAATTCACTTAACCCCCATTTTGGCCTTTTTAAAAAATTCTGAAATAAACCATGGATGTCGTAGATATGCTTGTTAGATTTCCTAGGAACTATTACATGCTTCGATTCGATAAGGCTAGGCCACTTTATGACCGTTTTAGTGAAAGAAAAAGGGTCAAAAACGAGTAAAATCCGTAAATTAACAAGGAAATTCACTTAACCCTCATTTTGTCCATTTTCGAAAATGATAAAATCAACCTTGGAATTCGAATATATGCTTGTTAGATTTCATAGGAACTATTACATGCTTCGATTCGATAAGGCTAGGCCACTTTATGACCTTTTTAGTGAAAGAAAAAGGGTCAAAAATGAGTAAAATCCGTATATTAACAAGGAAATTCACTTAACCCCCATTTTGGCCTTTTTAAAAAATTCTAAAATAAACCATGGATGTCGTAGATATGCTTGTTAGATTTCCTAGGAACTATTACATGCTTCGATTCGATAAGACTAGGCCACTTTATGACCTTTTTAGTGAAAGAAAAAGGGTCAAAAACGAGTAAAATCCGTAAATTAACAAGGAAATTCACTTAACCCTCATTTCGTCCGTGTTTGAAAATGATAAAATCAACCTTGGAAGTCGAATATATGCTTGTTAGATTTCATAGGAACTATTACACGCTTCGATTCGATAAGGCTAGGCCACTTTATGACCTTTTTAGTGAAAGAAAAAGGGTCAAAAATGAGTAAAATCCGTATATTAACAAGGAAATTCACTTAACCCCCATTTTGGCCTTTTTAAAAAATTCTAAAATAAACCATGGATGTCGTAGATATGCTTGTTAGATTTCCTAGGAACTATTACATGCTTCGATTCGATAAGACTAGGCCACTTTATGACCTTTTTAGTGAAAGAAAAATGGTCAAAAACGAGTAAAATCCGTAAATTAACAAGGAAATTCAATTAACCCCCATTTTGGCCGTTTTTAAAAATTCTAAAATAAACCATGGATGTCGTAGATATGCTTGATAGATTTCCTAGGAACTATTACATGCTTCGATTCGATAAGGCTAGGCCACTTTATGACCTTTTTAGTGAATTAAAAAAGGTCAAAAACGAGTAAAATCCGTAAATTAACAAGGAAATTCACTTAACCCTCATTTTGTCCATTTTTGAAAATGATAAAATCAACCTTGGAATTTGAATATATGCTTGTTAGATTTCATAGAAACTATTACATGCTTCGATTCGATAAGGCTAGGCCACTTTATGACCTTTTTAGTGAAAGAAAAAGGGTCAAAAACGAGTAAAATCCGTAAATTAACAAGGAAATTCACTTAACCCTCATTTTGTCCATTTTCGAAAATGATAAAATCAACCTTGGAATTCGAATATATGCTTGTTAGATTTCATAGGAACTATTACATGCTTCGATTCGATAAGGTTAGGCCACTTTATGACCTTTTTAGTGAAAGAAAAAGGTCAAAAACGAGTAAAATCCATAAATTAACAAGGAAATTCACTTAACCCCCATTTTGGCCTTTTTAAAAAATTCTGAAATAAACCATGGATGTCGTAGATATGCTTGTTAGATTTCCTAAGAACTATTACATGCTTCGATTCGATATGGCTAGGCCACTTTATGACCTTTTTAGTGAAAGAAAAAGGTCAAAAACGAGTAAAATCCCTAAATTAACAAGGAAATTCACTTAACCCCCATTTTGGCCTTTTTAAAAAATTCTAAAATAAACCATGGATGTCGTAGATATGCTTGTTAGATTTCCCAGGAACTATTACATGCTTCGATTCGATAAGGCTAGGCCACTATATGACCTTTTTAGTGAAAGAAAAAGGGTCAAAAACGAGTAATATCCGTAAATTAACAAGGAAATTCACTTAACCCTCATTCCGTCCATTTTCGAAAATGATAAAATCAACCTTGGAATTCGAATATATGCTTGTTAGATTTCATAGGAACTATTACATGCTTCGATTCGATAAGGCTAGGCCACTTTATGACCGTTTTAGTGAAAGAAAAAGGTCAAAAACGAGTAAAATCCATAAATTTACAAGGAAATTCACTTAACCCCCATTTTGGCCTTTTTAAAAAATTCTGAAATAAACCATGGATGTCGTAGATATGCTTGTTAGATTTCCTAGGAACTATTACATGCTTCGATTCGATAAGGCTAGGCCACTTTATGACCGTTTTAGTGAAAGAAAAAGGGTCAAAAACGAGTAAAATCCGTAAATTAACAAGGAAATTCACTTAACCCTCATTTTGTCCATTTTCGAAAATGATAAAATCAACCTTGGAATTCGAATATATGCTTGTTAGATTTCATAGGAACTATTACATGCTTCGATTCGATAAGGCTAGGCCACTTTATGACCTTTTTAGTGAAAGAAAAAGGGTAAAAAATGAGTAAAATCCGTATATTAACAAGGAAATTCACTTAACCCCCATTTTGGCCTTTTTAAAAAATTCTAAAATAAACCATGGATGTCGTAGATATGCTTGTTAGATTTCCTAGGAACTATTACATGCTTCGATTCGATAAGACTAGGCCACTTTATGACCTTTTTAGTGAAAGAAAAATGGTCAAAAACGAGTAAAATCCGTAAATTAACAAGGAAATTCAATTAACCCCCATTTTGGCCGTTTTTAAAAATTCTAAAATAAACCATGGATGTCGTAGATATGCTTGATAGATTTCCTAGGAACTATTACATGCTTCGATTCGATAAGGCTAGGCCACTTTATGACCTTTTTAGTGAATTAAAAAAGGTCAAAAACGAATAAAATCCGTAAATTAACAAGGAAATTCACTTAACCCTCATTTTGTCCATTTTTAAAAATGATAAAATCAACCTTGGAATTGGAATATATGCTTGTTAGATTTCATAGAAACTATTACATGCTTCGATTCGATAAGGCTAGGCCACTTTATGACCTTTTTAGTGAAAGAAAAAGGGTCAAAAACGAGTAAAATCCGTAAATTAACAAGGAAATTCACTTAACCCTCATTTTGTCCATTTTCGAAAATGATAAAATCAACCTTGGAATTCGAATATATGCTTGTTAGATTTCATAGGAACTATTACATGCTTCGATTCGATAAGGCTAGGCCACTTTATGACCTTTTTAGTGAAAGAAAAAGGTCAAAAACGAGTAAAATCCATAAATTAACAAGGAAATTCACTTAACCCCCATTTTGGCCTTTTTAAAAAATTCTGAAATAAACCATGGATGTCGTAGATATGCTTGTTAGATTTCCTAAGAACTATTACATGCTTCGATTCGATATGGCTAGGCCACTTTATGACCTTTTTAGTGAAAGAAAAAGGTCAAAAACGAGTAAAATCCCTAAATTAACAAGGAAATTCACTTAACCCCCATTTTGGCCTTTTTAAAAAATTCTGAAATAAACCATGGATGTCGTAGATATGCTTGTTAGATTTCCTAGGAACTATTACATGCTTCGATTCGATAAGGCTAGGCCACTTTATGACCGTTTTAGTGAAAGAAAAAGGGTCAAAAACGAGTAAAATCCGTAAATTAACAAGGAAATTCACTTAACCCTCATTTCGTCCGTGTTTGAAAATGATAAAATCAACCTTGGAAGTCGAATATATGCTTGTTAGATTTCATAGGAACTATTACACGCTTCGATTCGATAAGGCTAGGCCACTTTATGACCTTTTTAGTGAAAGAAAAAGGGTCAAAAATGAGTAAAATCCGTATATTAACAAGGAAATTCACTTAACCCCCATTTTGGCCTTTTTAAAAAATTCTAAAATAAACCATGGATGTCGTAGATATGCTTGTTAGATTTCCTAGGAACTATTACATGCTTCGATTCGATAAGACTAGGCCACTTTATGACCTTTTTAGTGAAAGAAAAAGGGTCAAAAACGAGTAAAATCCGTAAATTAACAAGGAAATTCAATTAACCCCCATTTTGGCCGTTTTTAAAAATTCTAAAATAAACCATGGATGTTGTAGATATGCTTGTTAGATTTCCTAAGAACTATTACATGCTTCGATTCGATAAGGCTAGGCCACTTTATGACCTTTTTAGTGAAAGAAAAAGGGTCAAAAACGAGTAATATCCGTAAATTAACAAGGAAATTCACTTAACCCTCATTCTGTCCATTTTCGAAAATGATAAAATCAACCTTGGAATTCGAATATATGCTTGTTAGATTTCATAGGAACTATTACATGCTTCGATTCGATAAGGCTAGGCCACTTTATGACCTTTTTAGTGAAAGAAAAAGGTCAAAAACGAGTAAAATCCATAAATTTACAAGGAAATTCACTTAACCCCCATTTTGGCCTTTTTAAAAAATTCTGAAATAAACCATGGATGTCGTAGATATGCTTGTTAGATTTCCTAGGAACTATTACATGCTTCGATTCGATAAGGCTAGGCCACTTTATGACCGTTTTAGTGAAAGAAAAAGGGTCAAAAACGAGTAAAATCCGTAAATTAACAAGGAAATTCACTTAACCCTCATTTTGTCCATTTTCGAAAATGATAAAATCAACCTTGGAATTCGAATATATGCTTGTTAGATTTCATAGGAACTATTACACGCTTCGATTCGATAAGGCTAGGCCACTTTATGACCTTTTTAGTGAAAGAAAAAGGTCAAAAACGAGTAAAATCCATAAATTAACAAGGAAATTCACTTAACCCCCATTTTGGCCTTTTTAAAAAATTCTGAAATAAACCATGGATGTCGTAGATATGCTTGTTAGATTTCCTAAGAACTATTACATGCTTGGATTCGATATGGCTAGGCAACTTTATGACCTTTTTAGTGAAAGAAAAAGGTCAAAAACGAGTAAAATCCATAAATTAACTAGGAAATTCACTTAACCCCCATTTTGGCCTTTTTAAAAAATTCTAAAATATACCATGGATGTCGTAGATATGCTTGTTAGATTTCTTAGGAACTATTACATGCTTCGATTCGATAAGGCTAGGCCACTTTATGACCTTTTTAGTGAAAGAAAAAAGTCAGAAACGAGTAAAATCCGTATATTAACAAGGAAATTCACTTAACCCCCACTTTGGCCTTTTTAAAAAAATCTGAAATAAACCATGGATGTTGTAGATATGCTTGTTAGATTTCCTAGGAACTATTACATGCTTCGATTCGATAAGGCTAGGCCACTTTATGACCTTTTTAGTGAAAGAAAAATGGTCAAAAACGAGTAAAATCCGTAAATTAACAAGGAAATTCAATTAACCCCCATTTTGGCCGTTTTTAAAAATTCTAAAATAAACCATGGATGTCGTAGATATGCTTGATAGATTTCCTAGGAACTATTACATGCTTCGATTCGATAAGGCTAGGCCACTTTATGACCTTTTTAGTGAATTAAAAAAGGTCAAAAACGAATAAAATCCGTAAATTAACAAGGAAATTCACTTAACCCTCATTTTGTCCATTTTTAAAAATGATAAAATCAACCTTGGAATTTGAATATATGCTTGTTAGATTTCATAGAAACTATTACATGCTTCGATTCGATAAGGCTAGGCCACTTTATGACCTTTTTAGTGAAAGAAAAAGGGTCAAAAACGAGTAAAATCCGTAAATTAACAAGGAAATTCACTTAACCCTCATTTTGTCCATTTTCGAAAATGATAAAATCAACCTTGGAATTCGAATATATGCTTGTTAGATTTCATAGGAACTATTACATGCTTCGATTCGATAAGGCTAGGCCACTTTATGACCTTTTTAGTGAAAGAAAAAGGTCAAAAACGAGTAAAATCCATAAATTAACAAGGAAATTCACTTAACCCCCATTTTGGCCTTTTTAAAAAATTCTGAAATAAACCATGGATGTCGTAGATATGCTTGTTAGATTTCCTAAGAACTATTACATGCTTCGATTCGATATGGCTAGGCCACTTTATGACCTTTTTAGTGAAAGAAAAAGGTCAAAAACGAGTAAAATCCCTAAATTAACAAGGAAATTCACTTAACCCCCATTTTGGCCTTTTTAAAAAATTCTGAAATAAACCATGGATGTCGTAGATATGCTTGTTAGATTTCCTAGGAACTATTACATGCTTCGATTCGATAAGGCTAGGCCACTTTATGACCGTTTTAGTGAAAGAAAAAGGGTCAAAAACGAGTAAAATCCGTAAATTAACAAGGAAATTCACTTAACCCTCATTTCGTCCGTGTTTGAAAATGATAAAATCAACCTTGGAAGTCGAATATATGCTTGTTAGATTTCATAGGAACTATTACACGCTTCGATTCGATAAGGCTAGGCCACTTTATGACCTTTTTAGTGAAAGAAAAAGGGTCAAAAATGAGTAAAATCCGTATATTAACAAGGAAATTCACTTAACCCCCATTTTGGCCTTTTTAAAAAATTCTAAAATAAACCATGGATGTCGTAGATATGCTTGTTAGATTTCCTAGGAACTATTACATGCTTCGATTCGATAAGACTAGGCCACTTTATGACCTTTTTAGTGAAAGAAAAAGGGTCAAAAACGAGTAAAATCCGTAAATTAACAAGGAAATTCAATTAACCCCCATTTTGGCCGTTTTTAAAAATTCTAAAATAAACCATGGATGTCGTAGATATGCTTGTTAGATTTCCTAGGAACTATTACATGCTTCGATTCGATAAGGCTAGGCCACTTTATGACCTTTTTAGTGAAAGAAAAAGGGTCAAAAACGAGTAATATCCGTAAATTAACAAGGAAATTCACTTAACCCTCATTCTGTCCATTTTCGAAAATGATAAAATCAACCTTGGAATTCGAATATATGCTTGTTAGATTTCATAGGAACTATTACATGCTTCGATTCGATAAGGCTAGGCCACTTTATGACCTTTTTAGTGAAAGAAAAAGGTCAAAAACGAGTAAAATCCATAAATTTACAAGGAAATTCACTTAACCCCCATTTTGGCCTTTTTAAAAAATTCTGAAATAAACCATGGATGTCGTAGATATGCTTGTTAGATTTCCTAGGAACTATTACATGCTTTGATTCGATAAGGCTAGGCCACTTTATGACCGTTTTAGTGAAAGAAAAAGGGTCAAAAACGAGTAAAATCCGTAAATTAACAAGGAAATTCACTTAACCCTCATTTTGTCCATTTTCGAAAATGATAAAATCAACCTTGGAATTCGAATATATGCTTGTTAGATTTCATAGGAACTATTACACGCTTCGATTCGATAAGGCTAGGCCACTTTATGACCTTTTTAGTGAAAGAAAAAGGTCAAAAACGAGTAAAATCCATAAATTAACAAGGAAATTCACTTAACCCCCATTTTGGCCTTTTTAAAAAATTCTGAAATAAACCATGGATGTCGTAGATATGCTTGTTAGATTTTCTAAGAACTATTACATGCTTGGATTCGATATGGCTAGGCAACTTTATGACCTTTTTAGTGAAAGAAAAAGGTCAAAAACGAGTAAAATCCATAAATTAACTAGGAAATTCACTTAACCCCCATTTTGGCCTTTTTAAAAAATTCTAAAATATACCATGGATGTCGTAGATATGCTTGTTAGATTTCATAGGAACTATTACATGCTTCGATTCGATAAGGCTAGGCCACTTTATGACCTTTTTAGTGAAAGAAAAAAGTCAGAAACGAGTAAAATCCGTATATTAACAAGGAAATTCACTTAACCCCCACTTTGGCCTTTTTAAAAAAATCTGAAATAAACCATGGATGTTGTAGATATGCTTGTTAGATTTCCTAGGAACTATTACATGCTTCGATTCGATAAGGCTAGGCCACTTTATGACCGTTTTAGTGAAAGAAAAAGGGTCAAAAACGAGTAAAATCCGTAAATTAACAAGGAAATTCACTTAACCCTCATTTTGTCCGTGTTTGAAAATGATAAAATCAACCTTGGAAGTCGAATATATGCTTGTTAGATTTCATAGGAACTATTACACGCTTCGATTCGATAAGGCTAGGCCACTTTATGACCTTTTTAGTGAAAGAAAAAGGGTCAAAAATGAGTAAAATCCGTATATTAACAAGGAAATTCACTTAACCCCCATTTTGGCCTTTTTAAAAAATTCTAAATTAAACCATGGATGTCGTAGATATGCTTGTTAGATTTCCTAGGAACTATTACATGCTTCGATTCGATAAGGCTAGGCCACTTTATGACCTTTTTAGTGAAAGAAAAATGGTCAAAAACGAGTAAATTCCGTAAATTAACAAGGAAATTCAATTAACCCCCATTTTGGCCGTTTTTAAAAATTCTAAAATAAATCATGGATGTCGTAGATATGCTTGATAGATTTCATAGGAACTATTACATGCTTCGATTCGATAAGGCTAGGCCACTTTATTACCTTTTTAGTGTAAGAAAAAGGGTCAAAAATGAGTAAAATCCATAAATTAACAAGGAAATTCACTTAACCCCCATTTTGGCCTTTTTAAAAAATTATGAAATAAAACATGGATGTCGTAGATATGCTTGTTAGATTTCCTAGGAACTATTACATGCTTCAATTCGATAAGGCTAGGCCACTTTATGACCGTTTTAGTGAAAGAAAAAGGGTCAAAAACGAGTAAAATCCGTAAATTAACAAGGAAATTCACTTAACCCTCATTTCGTCCGTGTTTGAAAATGATAAAATCAACCTTGGAAGTCGAATATATGCTTGTTAGATTTCATAGGAACTATTACACGCTTCGATTCGATAAGGCTAGGCCACTTTATGACCTTTTTAGTGAAAGAAAAAGGGTCAAAAATGAGTAAAATCCGTATATTAACAAGGAAATTCACTTAACCCCCATTTTGGCCTTTTTAAAAAATTCTAAAATAAACCATGGATGTCGTAGATATGCTTGTTAGATTTCCTAGGAACTATTACATGCTTCGATTCGATAAGGCTAGGCCACTTTATGACCTTTTTAGTGAAAGAAAAAGGGTCAAAAACGAGTAAAATCCGTAAATTAACAAGGAAATTCACTTAACCCTCATTTTGTCCATTTTCGAAAATGATAAAATCAACCTTGGAATTCGAATATATGCTTGTTAGATTTCATAGGAACTATTACATGCTTCGATTGGATAAGGCTAGGCCACTTTATGACCTTTTTAGTGTAAGAAAAAGGGTCAAAAATGAGTAAAATCCGTATATTAACAAGGAAATTCACTTAACCCCCATTTTGACCTTTTTAAAAAATTCTAAAATAAACCATGGATGTCGTAGATATGCTTGTTAGATTTCCTAGGAACTATTACATGCTTCGATTCGATAAGGCTAGGCCACTTTATGACCTTTTTAGTGAAAGAAAAAGGGTCAAAAACGAGTAAAATCCGTAAATTAACAAGGAAATTCACTTAACCCTCATTTTGTCCATTTTCGAAAATGATAAAATCAACCTTGGAATTCGAATATATGCTTGTTAGATTTCCTATGAAATATTACATGCTTCGATTCGATAAGGCTAGGCCGCTTTATGACCTTTTCAGTGAAAGAAAAAGGGTCAAAAACAAGTAAAATCCGTAAATTTACAAGGAAATTCACTTAACCCCCATTTTGGCCGTTTCTAAAAATTCTAAAATAAACCATGGATGTCGTAGATATGCTTGTTAGATTTCCTAGGAACTATTACATGCTTCGATTCGATAAGGCTAGGCCACTTTATGACCTTTTTAGTGAAAGAAAAAGGGTCAAAAACGAGTAAAATTCGTAAATTAACAAGGAAATTCAATTAACCCCCATTTTGGCCGTTTTTAAAAATTCTAAAATAAACCATGGATGTCGTAGATATGCTTGTTAGATTTCCTAGGAACTATTACATGCTTCGATTCGATAAGGCTAGGCCACTTTATGACCTTTTTAGTGAAAGAAAAAGGGTCAAAAACGAGTAATATCCGTAAATTAACAAGGAAATTCACTTAACCCTCATTCTGTCCATTTTCGAAAATGATAAAATCAACCTTGGAATTCGAATATATGCTTGTTAGATTTCATAGGAACTATTACATGCTTCGATTCGATAAGGCTAGGCCACTTTATGACCTTTTTAGTGAAAGAAAAAGGTCAAAAACGAGTAAAATCCATAAATTTACAAGGAAATTCACTTAACCCCCATTTTGGCCTTTTTAAAAAATTCTGAAATAAACCATGGATGTCGTAGATATGCTTGTTAGATTTCCTAGGAACTATTACATGCTTCGATTCGATAAGGCTAGGCCACTTTATGACCGTTTTAGTGAAAGAAAAAGGGTCAAAAACGAGTAAAATCCGTAAATTAACAAGGAAATTCACTTAACCCTCATTTTGTCCATTTTCGAAAATGATAAAATCAACCTTGGAATTCGAATATATGCTTGTTAGATTTCATAGGAACTATTACACGCTTCGATTCGATAAGGCTAGGCCACTTTATGACCTTTTTAGTGAAAGAAAAAGGTCAAAAACGAGTAAAATCCATAAATTAACAAGGAAATTCACTTAACCCCCACTTTGGCCTTTTTAAAAAATTCTGAAATAAACCATGGATGTTGTAGATATGCTTGTTAGATTTCCTAGGAACTATTACACGCTTCGATTCGATAAGGCTAGGCCACTTTATGACCGTTTTAGTGAAAGAAAAAGGGTCAAAAACGAGTAAAATCCGTAAATTAACAAGGAAATTCACTTAACCCTCATTTTGTCCGTGTTTGAAAATGATAAAATCAACCTTGGAAGTCGAATATATGCTTGTTAGATTTCATAGGAACTATTACACGCTTCGATTCGATAAGGCTAGGCCACTTTATGACCTTTTTAGTGAAAGAAAAAGGGTCAAAAATGAGTAAAATCCGTATATTAACATGGAAATTCACTTAACCCCCATTTTGGCCTTTTTAAAAAATTCTAAATTAAACCATGGATGTCGTAGATATGCTTGTTAGATTTCCTAGGAACTATTACATGCTTCGATTCGATAAGGCTAGGCCACTTTATGACCTTTTTAGTGAAAGAAAAATGGTCAAAAACGAGTAAATTCCGTAAATTAACAAGGAAATTCAATTAACCCCCATTTTGGCCGTTTTTAAAAATTCTAAAATAAATCATGGATGTCGTAGATATGCTTGATAGATTTCCTAGGAACTATTACATGCTTCGATTCGATAAGGCTAGGCCACTTTATTACCTTTTTAGTGAAAGAAAAAGGTCAAAAATGAGTAAAATCCATAAATTAACAAGGAAATTCACTTAACCCCCATTTTGGCCTTTTTAAAAAATTATGAAATAAAACATGGATGTCGTAGATATGCTTGTTAGATTTCCTAGGAACTATTACATGCTTCAATTCGATAAGGCTAGGCCACTTTATGACCGTTTTAGTGAAAGAAAAGGGTCAAAAACGAGTAAAATCCGTAAATTAACAAGGAAATTCACTTAACCCTCATTTCGTCCGTGTTTGAAAATCATAAAATCAACCTTGGAAGTCGAATATATGCTTGTTAGATTTCATAGGAACTATTACACGCTTCGATTCGATAAGGCTAGGCCACTTTATGACCTTTTTAGTGAAAGAAAAAGGGTCAAAAATGAGTAAAATCCGTATATTAACAAGGAAATTCACTTAACCCCCATTTTGGCCTTTTTAAAAAATTCTAAAATAAACCATGGATGTCGTAGATATGCTTGTTAGATTTCCTAGGAACTATTACATGCTTCGATTCGATAAGGCTAGGCCACTTTATGACCTTTTTAGTGAAAGAAAAAGGGTCAAGAACGAGTAAAATCCGTAAATTAACAAGGAAATTCACTTAACCCTCATTTTGTCCATTTTCGAAAATGATAAAATCAACCTTGGAATTCGAATATATGCTTGTTAGATTTCATAGGAACTATTACATGCTTCGATTGGATAAGGCTAGGCCACTTTATGACCTTTTTAGTGTAAGAAAAAGGGTCAAAAATGAGTAAAATCCGTATATTAACAAGGAAATTCACTTAACCCCCATTTTGACCTTTTTAAAAAATTCTAAAATAAACCATGGATGTCGTAGATATGCTTGTTAGATTTCCTAGGAACTATTACATGCTTCGATTCGATAAGGCTAGGCCACTTTATGACCTTTTTAGTGAAAGAAAAAGGGTCAAAAACGAGTAAAATCCGTAAATTAACAAGGAAATTCACTTAACCCTCATTTTGTCCATTTTCGAAAATGATAAAATCAACCTTGGAATTCGAATATATGCTTGTTAGATTTCCTATGAAATATTACATGCTTCGATTCGATAAGGCTAGGCCGCTTTATGACCTTTTCAGTGAAAGAAAAAGGGTCAAAAACAAGTAAAATCCGTAAATTTACAAGGAAATTCACTTAACCCCCATTTTGGCCGTTTCTAAAAATTCTAAAATAAACCATGGATGTCGTAGATATGCTTGTTAGATTTCCTAGGAACTATTACATGCTTCGATTCGATAAGGCTAGGCCACTTTATGACCTTTTTAGTGAAAGAAAAAGGGTCAAAAACGAGTAAAATCCGTAAATTAACAAGGAAATTCAATTAACCCCCATTTTGGCCGTTTTTAAAAATTCTAAAATAAACCATGGATGTCGTAGATATGCTTGTTAGATTTCCTAGGAACTATTACATGCTTCGATTCGATAAGGCTAGGCCACTTTATGACCTTTTTAGTGAAAGAAAAAGGGTCAAAAACGAGTAAAATCCGTAAATTAACAAGGAAATTCACTTAACCCTCATTTTGTCCGTGTTTGAAAATGATAAAATCAACCTTGGAATTCGAATATATGCTTGTTAGATTTCATAGGAACTATTACATGCTTCGATTCGATAAGGCTAGGCCACTTTATGACCTTTTTAGTGAAAGAAAAAGGTCAAAAACGAGTAAAATCCATAAATTTACAAGGAAATTCACTTAACCCCCATTTTGGCCTTTTTAAAAAATTCTGAAATAAACCATGGATGTCGTAGATATGCTTGTTAGATTTCCTAGGAACTATTACATGCTTCGATTCGATAAGGCTAGGCCACTTTATGACCGTTTTAGTGAAAGAAAAAGGGTCAAAAACGAGTAAAATCCGTAAATTAACAAGGAAATTCACTTAACCCTCATTTTGTCCATTTTCGAAAATGATAAAATCAACCTTGGAATTCGAATATATGCTTGTTAGATTTCATAGGAACTATTACACGCTTCGATTCGATAAGGCTAGGCCACTTTATGACCTTTTTAGTGAAAGAAAAAGGTCAAAAACGAGTAAAATCCATAAATTAACAAGGAAATTCACTTAACCCCCACTTTGGCCTTTTTAAAAAATTCTGAAATAAACCATGGATGTTGTAGATATGCTTGTTAGATTTCCTAGGAACTATTACACGCTTCGATTCGATAAGGCTAGGCCACTTTATGACCGTTTTAGTGAAAGAAAAAGGGTCAAAAACGAGTAAAATCCGTAAATTAACAAGGAAATTCACTTAACCCTCATTTTGTCCGTGTTTGAAAATGATAAAATCAACCTTGGAAGTCGAATATATGCTTGTTAGATTTCATAGGAACTATTACACGCTTCGATTCGATAAGGCTAGGCCACTTTATGACCTTTTTAGTGAAAGAAAAAGGGTCAAAAATGAGTAAAATCCGTATATTAACATGGAAATTCACTTAACCCCCATTTTGGCCTTTTTAAAAAATTCTAAATTAAACCATGGATGTCGTAGATATGCTTGTTAGATTTCCTAGGAACTATTACATGCTTCGATTCGATAAGGCTAGGCCACTTTATGACCTTTTTAGTGAAAGAAAAATGGTCAAAAACGAGTAAATTCCGTAAATTAACAAGGAAATTCAATTAACCCCCATTTTGGCCGTTTTTAAAAATTCTAAAATAAATCATGGATGTCGTAGATATGCTTGATAGATTTCCTAGGAACTATTACATGCTTCGATTCGATAAGGCTAGGCCACTTTATTACCTTTTTAGTGAAAGAAAAAGGTCAAAAATGAGTAAAATCCATAAATTAACAAGGAAATTCACTTAACCCCCATTTTGGCCTTTTTAAAAAATTATGAAATAAAACATGGATGTCGTAGATATGCTTGTTAGATTTCCTAGGAACTATTACATGCTTCAATTCGATAAGGCTAGGCCACTTTATGACCGTTTTAGTGAAAGAAAAGGGTCAAAAACGAGTAAAATCCGTAAATTAACAAGGAAATTCACTTAACCCTCATTTCGTCCGTGTTTGAAAATCATAAAATCAACCTTGGAAGTCGAATATATGCTTGTTAGATTTCATAGGAACTATTACACGCTTCGATTCGATAAGGCTAGGCCACTTTATGACCTTTTTAGTGAAAGAAAAAGGGTCAAAAATGAGTAAAATCCGTATACTAACAAGGAAATTCACTTAACCCCCATTTTGGCCTTTTTAAAAAATTCTAAAATAAACCATGGATGTCGTAGATATGCTTGTTAGATTTCCTAGGAACTATTACATGCTTCGATTCGATAAGGCTAGGCCACTTTATGACCTTTTCAGTGAAAGAAAAAGGGTCAAAAACGAGTAAAATCCGTAAATTAACAAGGAAATTCACTTAACCCTCATTTTGTCCATTTTCGAAAATGATAAAATCAACCTTGGAATTCGAATATATGCTTGTTAGATTTCATAGGAACTATTACATGCTTCGATTGGATAAGGCTAGGCCACTTTATGACCTTTTTAGTGTAAGAAAAAGGGTCAAAAATGAGTAAAATCCGTATATTAACAAGGAAATTCACTTAACCCCCATTTTGGCCTTTTTAAAAAATTCTAAAATAAACCATGGATGTCGTAGATATGCTTGTTAGATTTCCTATGAAATATTACATGCTTCGATTCGATAAGGCTAGGCCACTTTATGACCTTTTCAGTGAAAGAAAAAGGGTCAAAAACAAGTAAAATCCGTAAATTAACAAGGAAATTCACTTAACCCCCATTTTGGCCGTTTCTAAAAATTCTAAAATAAACCATGGATGTCGTAGATATGCTTGTTAGATTTCCTAGGAACTATTACATGCTTCGATTCGATAAGGCTAGGCCACTTTATGACCTTTTTAGTGAAAGAAAAAGGGTCAAAAACGAGTAAAATCCGTAAATTAACAAGGAAATTCAATTAACCCCCATTTTGGCCGTTTTTAAAAATTCTAAAATAAACCATGGATGTCGTAGATATGCTTGTTAGATTTCCTAGGAACTATTACATGCTTCGATTCGATAAGGCTAGGCCACTTTATGACCTTTTTAGTGAAAGAAAAAGGGTCAAAAACGAGTAATATCCGTAAATTAACAAGGAAATTCACTTAACCCTCATTCTGTCCATTTTCGAAAATGATAAAATCAACCTTGGAATTCGAATATATGCTTGTTAGATTTCATAGGAACTATTACATGCTTCGATTCGATAAGGCTAGGCCACATTATGACCTTTTTAGTGAAAGAAAAAGGTCAAAAACGAGTAAAATCCATAAATTTACAAGGAAATTCACTTAACCCCCATTTTGGCCTTTTTAAAAAATTCTGAAATAAACCATGGATGTCGTAGATATGCTTGTTAGATTTCCTAGGAACTATTACATGCTTCGATTCGATAAGGCTAGGCCACTTTATGACCGTTTTAGTGAAAGAAAAAGGGTCAAAAACGAGTAAAATCCGTAAATTAACAAGGAAATTCACTTAACCCTCATTTTGTCCATTTTCGAAAATGATAAAATCAACCTTGGAATTCGAATATATGCTTGTTAGATTTCATAGGAACTATTACACGCTTCGATTCGATAAGGCTAGGCCACTTTATGACCTTTTTAGTGAAAGAAAAAGGTCAAAAACGAGTAAAATCCATAAATTAACAAGGAAATTCACTTAACCCCCATTTTGGCCTTTTTAAAAAATTCTGAAATAAACCATGGATGTCGTAGATATGCTTGTTAGATTTCCTAAGAACTATTACATGCTTCGATTCGATATGGCTAGGCAACTTTATGACCTTTTTAGTGAAAGAAAAAGGTCAAAAACGAGTAAAATCCATAAATTTACAAGGAAATTCACTTAACCCCCATTTTGGCCTTTTTAAAAAATTCTGAAATAAACCATGGATGTCGTAGATATGCTTGTTAGATTTCCTAGGAACTATTACATACTTCGATTCGATAAGGCTAGGCCACTTTATGACCGTTTTAGTGAAAGAAAAAGGGTCAAAAACGAGTAAAATCCGTAAATTAACAAGGAAATTCACTTAACCCTCATTTTGTCCATTTTCGAAAATGATAAAATCAACCTTGGAATTCGAATATATGCTTGTTAGATTTCATAGGAACTATTACACGCTTCGATTCGATAAGGCTAGGCCACTTTATGACCTTTTTAGTGAAAGAAAAAGGTCAAAAACGAGTAAAATCCATAAATTAACAAGGAAATTCACTTAACCCCCATTTTGGCCTTTTTAAAAAATTCTGAAACAAACCATGGATGTCGTAGATATGCTTGTTAGATTTCCTAAGAACTATTACATGCTTCGATTCGATAAGGCTAGGCCACTTTATGACCTTTTTAGTGAAAGAAAAAGGTCAGAAACGAGTAAAATCCGTATATTAACAAGGAAATTCACTTAACCCCCACTTTGGCCTTTTTAAAAAATTCTGAAATAAACCATGGATGTTGTAGATATGCTTGTTAGATTTCCTAGGAACTATTACATGCTTCGATTCGATAAGGCTAGGCCACTTTATGACCGTTTTAGTGAAAGAAAAAGGGTCAAAAACGAGTAAAATCCGTAAATTAACAAGGAAATTCACTTAACCCTCATTTTGTCCGTGTTTGAAAATGATAAAATCAACCTTGGAAGTCGAATATATGCTTGTTAGATTTCATAGGAACTATTACACGCTTCGATTCGATAAGGCTAGGCCACTTTGTGACCTTTTTAGTGAAAGAAAAAGCGTCAAAAATGAGTAAAATCCGTATATTAACAAGGAAATTCACTTAACCCCCATTTTGGCCTTTTTAAAAAATTCTAAATTAAACCATGGATGTCGTAGATATGCTTGTTAGATTTCCTAGGAACTATTACATGCTTCGATTCGATAAGGCTAGGCCACTTTATGACCTTTTTAGTGAAAGAAAAATGGTCAAAAACGAGTAAATTCCGTAAATTAACAAGGAAATTCAATTAACCCCCATTTTGGCCGTTTTTAAAAATTCTAAAATAAATCATGGATGTCGTAGATATGCTTGATAGATTTCCTATGAAATATTACATGCTTCGATTCGATAAGGCTAGGCCACTTTATGACCTTTTTAGTGAAAGAAAAAGGTCAAAAACGAGTAAAATCCATAAATTAACAAGGAAATTCACTTAACCCCCATTTTGGCCTTTTTAAAAAATTCTGAAATAAAACATGGATGTCGTAGATATGCTTGTTAGATTTCCTAGGAACTATTACATGCTTCAATTCGATAAGGCTAGGCCACTTTATGACCGTTTTAGTGAAAGAAAAAGGGTCAAAAACGAGTAAAATCCGTAAATGAACGAGGAAATTCACTTAACCCTCATTTCGTCCGTGTTTGAAAATGATAAAATCAACCTTGGAAGTCGAATATATGCTTGTTAGATTTCATAGGAACTATTACACGCTTCGATTCGATAAGGCTAGGCCACTTTATGACCTTTTTAGTGAAAGAAAAAGGGTCAAAAATGAGTAAAATCCGTATATTAACAAGGAAATTCACTTAACCCCCATTTTGGCCTTTTTAAAAAATTCTAAAATAAACCATGGATGTCGTAGATATGCTTGTTAGATTTCCTAGGAACTATTACATGCTTCGATTCGATAAGGCTAGGCCACTTTATGACCTTTTTAGTGAAAGAAAAAGGGTCAAAAACGAGTAAAATCCGTAAATTAACAAGGAAATTCACTTAACCCTCATGTTGTCCATTTTCGAAAATGATAAAATCAACCTTGGAATTCGAATATATGCTTGTTAGATTTCATAGGAACTATTACATGCTTCGATTGGATAAGGCTAGGCCACTTTATGACCTTTTTAGTGTAAGAAAAAGGGTCAAAAATGAGTAAAATCCGTATATTAACAAGGAAATTCACTTAACCCCCATTTTGGCCTTTTTAAAAAATTCTAAAATAAACCATGGATGTCGTAGATATGCTTGTTAGATTTCCTATGAAATATTACATGCTTCGATTTGATAAGGCTAGGCCACTTTATGACCTTTTCAGTGAAAGAAAAAGGGTCAAAAACGAGTAAAATCCGTAAATTAACAAGGAAATTCACTTAACCCCCATTTTGGCCTTTTTAAAAAATTCTGAAACAAACCATGGATGTCGTAGATATGCTTGTTAGGTTTCCTAGGAACTATTACATGCTTCGATTCGATAAGGCTAGGCCACTTTATGACCGTTTTAGTGAAAGAAAAAGGGTCAAAAACGAGTAAAATCCGTAAATTAACAAGGAAATTCACTTAACCATCATTTTGTCCATTTTCGAAAATGATAAAATCAACCTTGGAATTCGAATATATGCTTGTTAGATTTCATAGGAACTATTACACGCTTCGATTCGATAAGGCTAGGCCACTTTATGACCTTTTTAGTGAAAGAAAAAGGTCAAAAACGAGTAAAATCCATAAATTAACAAGGAAATTCACTTAACCCCCATTTTGGCCTTTTTAAAAAATTCTGAAACAAACCATGGATGTCGTAGATATGCTTGTTAGATTTCCGAAGAACTATTACATGCTTCGATTCGATATGGCTAGGCAACTTTATGACCTTTTTAGTGAAAGAAAAAGGTCAAAAACGAGTAAAATCCATAAATTTACAAGGAAATTCACTTAACCCCCATTTTGGCCTTTTTAAAAAATTCTGAAATAAACCATGGATGTCGTAGATATGCTTGTTAGATTTCCTAGGAACTATTACATGCTTCGATTCGATAAGGCTAGGCCACTTTATGACCGTTTTAGTGAAAGAAAAAGGGTCAAAAACGAGTAAAATCCGTAAATTAACAAGGAAATTCACTTAACCATCATTTTGTCCATTTTCGAAAATGATAAAATCAACCTTGGAATTCGAATATATGCTTGTTAGATTTCATAGGAACTATTACACGCTTCGATTCGATAAGGCTAGGCCACTTTATGACCTTTTTAGTGAAAGAAAAAGGTCAAAAACGAGTAAAATCCATAAATTAACAAGGAAATTCACTTAACCCCCATTTTGGCCTTTTTAAAAAATTCTGAAACAAACCATGGATGTCGTAGATATGCTTGTTAGATTTCCGAAGAACTATTACATGCTTCGATTCGATATGGCTAGGCAACTTTATGACCTTTTTAGTGAAAGAAAAAGGTCAAAAACGAGTAAAATCCATAAATTTACAAGGAAATTCACTTAACCCCCATTTTGGCCTTTTTAAAAAATTCTGAAATAAACCATGGATGTCGTAGATATGCTTGTTAGATTTCCTAGGAACTATTACATACTTCGATTCGATAAGGCTAGGCCACTTTATGACCGTTTTAGTGAAAGAAAAAGGGTCAAAAACGAGTAAAATCCGTAAATTAACAAGGAAATTCACTTAACCCTCATTTTGTCCATTTTCGAAAATGATAAAATCAACCTTGGAATTCGAATATATGCTTGTTAGATTTCATAGGAACTATTACACGCTTCGATTCGATAAGGCTAGGCCACTTTATGACCTTTTTAGTGAAAGAAAAAGGTCAAAAACGAGTAAAATCCATAAATTAACAAGGAAATTCACTTAACCCCCATTTTGGCCTTTTTAAAAAATTCTGAAACAAACCATGGATGTCGTAGATATGCTTGTTAGATTTCCTAAGAACTATTACATGCTTCGATTCGATAAGGCTAGGCCACTTTATGACCTTTTTAGTGAAAGAAAAAGGTCAGAAACGAGTAAAATCCGTATATTAACAAGGAAATTCACTTAACCCCCACTTTGGCCTTTTTAAAAAATTCTGAAATAAACCATGGATGTTGTAGATATGCTTGTTAGATTTCCTAGGAACTATTACATGCTTCGATTCGATAAGGCTAGGCCACTTTATGACCGTTTTAGTGAAAGAAAAAGGGTCAAAAACGAGTAAAATCCGTAAATTAACAAGGAAATTCACTTAACCCTCATTTTGTCCGTGTTTGAAAATGATAAAATCAACCTTGGAAGTCGAATATATGCTTGTTAGATTTCATAGGAACTATTACACGCTTCGATTCGATAAGGCTAGGCCACTTTGTGACCTTTTTAGTGAAAGAAAAAGCGTCAAAAATGAGTAAAATCCGTATATTAACAAGGAAATTCACTTAACCCCCATTTTGGCCTTTTTAAAAAATTCTAAATTAAACCATGGATGTCGTAGATATGCTTGTTAGATTTCCTAGGAACTATTACATGCTTCGATTCGATAAGGCTAGGCCACTTTATGACCTTTTTAGTGAAAGAAAAATGGTCAAAAACGAGTAAATTCCGTAAATTAACAAGGAAATTCAATTAACCCCCATTTTGGCCGTTTTTAAAAATTCTAAAATAAATCATGGATGTCGTAGATATGCTTGATAGATTTCCTATGAAATATTACATGCTTCGATTCGATAAGGCTAGGCCACTTTATGACCTTTTTAGTGAAAGAAAAAGGTCAAAAACGAGTAAAATCCATAAATTAACAAGGAAATTCACTTAACCCCCATTTTGGCCTTTTTAAAAAATTCTGAAATAAAACATGGATGTCGTAGATATGCTTGTTAGATTTCCTAGGAACTATTACATGCTTCAATTCGATAAGGCTAGGCCACTTTATGACCGTTTTAGTGAAAGAAAAAGGGTCAAAAACGAGTAAAATCCGTAAATGAACGAGGAAATTCACTTAACCCTCATTTCGTCCGTGTTTGAAAATGATAAAATCAACCTTGGAAGTCGAATATATGCTTGTTAGATTTCATAGGAACTATTACACGCTTCGATTCGATAAGGCTAGGCCACTTTATGACCTTTTTAGTGAAAGAAAAAGGGTCAAAAATGAGTAAAATCCGTATATTAACAAGGAAATTCACTTAACCCCCATTTTGGCCTTTTTAAAAAATTCTAAAATAAACCATGGATGTCGTAGATATGCTTGTTAGATTTCCTAGGAACTATTACATGCTTCGATTCGATAAGGCTAGGCCACTTTATGACCTTTTTAGTGAAAGAAAAAGGGTCAAAAACGAGTAAAATCCGTAAATTAACAAGGAAATTCACTTAACCCTCATGTTGTCCATTTTCGAAAATGATAAAATCAACCTTGGAATTCGAATATATGCTTGTTAGATTTCATAGGAACTATTACATGCTTCGATTGGATAAGGCTAGGCCACTTTATGACCTTTTTAGTGTAAGAAAAAGGGTCAAAAATGAGTAAAATCCGTATATTAACAAGGAAATTCACTTAACCCCCATTTTGGCCTTTTTAAAAAATTCTAAAATAAACCATGGATGTCGTAGATATGCTTGTTAGATTTCCTATGAAATATTACATGCTTCGATTTGATAAGGCTAGGCCACTTTATGACCTTTTCAGTGAAAGAAAAAGGGTCAAAAACGAGTAAAATCCGTAAATTAACAAGGAAATTCACTTAACCCCCATTTTGGCCTTTTTAAAAAATTCTGAAACAAACCATGGATGTCGTAGATATGCTTGTTAGGTTTCCTAGGAACTATTACATGCTTCGATTCGATAAGGCTAGGCCACTTTATGACCTTTTTAGCGAAAGAAAAAGGGTCAAAAACGAGTAATATCCGTAAATTAACAAGGAAATTCACTTAACCCTCATTTTGTCCATTTTCGAAAATGATAAAATCAACCTTGGAATTCGAATATATGCTTGTTAGATTTCATAGGAACTATTACATGCTTCGATTCGATAAGGCTAGGCCACTTTATGACCTTTTTAGTGAAAGAAAAAGGTCAGAAACGAGTAAAATCCGTATATTAACAAGGAAATTCACTTAACCCCCACTTTGGCCTTTTTAAAAAATTCTGAAATAAACCATGGATGTTGTAGATATGCTTGTTAGATTTCCTAGGAACTATTACATGCTTCGATTCGATAAGGCTAGGCCACTTTATGACCGTTTTAGTGAAAGAAAAAGGGTCAAAAACGAGTAAAATCCGTAAATTAACAAGGAAATTCACTTAACCCTCATTTTGTCCGTGTTTGAAAATGATAAAATCAACCTTGGAAGTCGAATATATGCTTGTTAGATTTCATAGGAACTGTTACACGCTTCGATTCGATAAGGCTAGGCCACTTTATGACCTTTTTAGTGAAAGAAAAAGGGTCAAAAATGAGTAAAATCCGTATATTAACAAGGAAATTCAGTTAACCCCCATTTTGGCCTTTTTAAAAAATTCTAAATTAAACCATGGATGTCGTAGATATGCTTGTTAGATTTCCTAGGAACTATTACATGCTTCGATTCGATAAGGCTAGGCCACTTTATGACCTTTTTAGTGAAAGAAAAATGGTCAAAAACGAGTAAATTCCGTAAATTAACAAGGAAATTCAATTAACCCCCATTTTGGCCGTTTTTAAAAATTCTAAAATAAATCATGGATGTCGTAGATATGCTTGATAGATTTCCTAGGAACTATTACATGCTTCGATTCGATAAGGCTAGGCCACTTTATTACCTTTTTAGTGAAAGAAAAAGGTCAAAAATGAGTAAAATCCATAAATTAACAAGGAAATTCACTTAACCCCCATTTTGGCCTTTTTAAAAAATTATGAAATAAAACATGGATGTCGTAGATATGCTTGTTAGATTTCCTAGGAACTATTACATGCTTCAATTCGATAAGGCTAGGCCACTTTATGACCGTTTTAGTGAAAGAAAAAGGGTCAAAAACGAGTAAAATCCGTAAATTAACAAGGAAATTCACTTAACCCTCATTTCGTCCGTGTTTGAAAATGATAAAATCAACCTTGGAAGTCGAATATATGCTTGTTAGATTTCATAGGAACTATTACACGCTTCGATTCGATAAGGCTAGGCCACTTTATGACCTTTTTAGTGAAAGAAAAAGGGTCAAAAATGAGTAAAATCCGTATATTAACAAGGAAATTCACTTAACCCCCATTTTGGCCTTTTTAAAAAATTCTAAAATAAACCATGGATGTCGTAGATATGCTTGTTAGATTTCCTAGGAACTATTACATGCTTCGATTCGATAAGGCTAGGCCACTTTATGACCTTTTTAGTGAAAGAAAAAGGGTCAAAAACGAGTAAAATCCGTAAATTAACAAGGAAATTCACTTAACCCTCATTTTGTCCATTTTCGAAAATGATAAAATCAACCTTGGAATTCGAATATATGCTTGTTACATTTCATAGGAACTATTACATGCTTCGATTGGATAAGGCTAGGCCACTTTATGACCTTTTTAGTGTAAGAAAAAGGGTCAAAAATGAGTAAAATCCGTATATTAACAAGGAAATTCACTTAACCCCCATTTTGGCCTTTTTAAAAAATTCTAAAATAAACCATGGATGTCGTAGATATGCTTGTTAGATTTCCTATGAAATATTACATGCTTCGATTCGATAAGGCTAGGCCACTTTATGACCTTTTCAGTGAAAGAAAAAGGGTCAAAAACGAGTAAAATCCGTAAATTAACAAGGAAATTCACTTAACCCCCATTTTGGCCGTTTCTAAAAATTCTAAAATAAACCATGGATGTCGTAGATATGCTTGTTAGATTTCCTAGGAACTATTACATGCTTCGATTCGATAAGGCTAGGCCACTTTATGACCTTTTTAGTGAAAGAAAAAGGGTCAAAAACGAGTAAAATCCGTAAATTAACAAGGAAATTCAATTAACCCCCATTTTGGCTGTTTTTAAAAATTCTAAAATAAACCATGGATGTCGTAGATATGCTTGTTAGATTTCCTAGGAACTATTACATGCTTCGATTCGATAAGGCTAGGCCACTTTATGACCTTTTTAGTGAAAGAAAAAGGGTCAAAAACGAGTAATATCCGTAAATTAACAAGGAAATTCACTTAACCCTCATTCTGTCCATTTTCGAAAATGATAAAATCAACCTTGGAATTCGAATATATGCTTGTTAGATTTCATAGGAACTATTACATGCTTCGATTCGATAAGGCTAGGCCACTTTATGACCTTTTTAGTGAAAGAAAAAGGTCAAAAACGAGTAAAATCCATAAATTTACAAGGAAATTCACTTAACCCCCATTTTGGCCTTTTTAAAAAATTCTGAAATAAACCATGGATGTCATAGATATGCTTGTTAGATTTCCTAGGAACTATTACATGCTTCGATTCGATAAGGCTAGGCCACTTTATGACCGTTTTAGTGAAAGAAAAAGGGTCAAAAACGAGTAAAATCCGTAAATTAACAAGGAAATTCACTTAACCCTCATTTTGTCCATTTTCGAAAATGATAAAATCAACCTTGGAATTCGAATATATGCTTGTTAGATTTCATAGGAACTATTACACGCTTCGATTCGATAAGGCTAGGCCACTTTATGACCTTTTTAGTGAAAGAAAAAGGTCAAAAACGAGTAAAATCCATAAATTAACAAGGAAATTCACTTAACCCCCATTTTGGCCTTTTTAAAAAATTCTGAAACAAACCATGGATGTCGTAGATATGCTTGTTAGATTTCCTAAGAACTATTACATGCTTCGATTCGATATGGCTAGGCAACTTTATGACCTTTTTAGTGAAAGAAAAAGGTCAAAAACGAGTAAAATCCATAAATTAACTAGGAAATTCACTTAACCCCCATTTTGGCCTTTTTAAAAAATTCTAAAATATACCATGGATGTCGTAGATATGCTTGTTAGATTTCCTAGGAACTATTACATGCTTCGATTCAATAAGGCTAGGCCACTTTATGACCTTTTTAGTGAAAGAAAAAGGGTCAAAAACGAGTAAAATCCGTAAATTAACAAGGAAATTCAATTAACCCCCATTTTGGCCGTTTTTAAAAATTCTAAAATAAACCATGGATGTCGTAGATATGCTTGTTAGATTTCCTAGGAACTATTACATGCTTCGATTCGATAAGGCTAGGCCACTTTATGACCTTTTTAGTGAAAGAAAAAGGGTCAAAAACGAGTAATATCCGTAAATTAACAAGGAAATTCACTTAACCCTCATTCTGTCCATTTTCGAAAATGATAAAATCAACCTTGGAATTCGAATATATGCTTGTTAGATTTCATAGGAACTATTACATGCTTCGATTCGATAAGGCTAGGCCACTTTATGACCTTTTTAGTGAAAGAAAAAGGTCAAAAACGAGTAAAATCCATAAATTTACAAGGAAATTCACTTAACCCCCATTTTGGCCTTTTTAAAAAATTCTGAAATAAACCATGGATGTCGTAGATATGCTTGTTAGATTTCCTAGGAACTATTACATGCTTCGATTCGATAAGGCTAGGCCACTTTATGACCGTTTTAGTGAAAGAAAAAGGGTCAAAAACGAGTAAAATCCGTAAATTAACAAGGAAATTCACTTAACCCTCATTTTGTCCATTTTCGAAAATGATAAAATCAACCTTGGAATTCGAATATATGCTTGTTAGATTTCATAGGAACTATTACACGCTTCGATTCGATAAGGCTAGGCCACTTTATGACCTTTTTAGTGAAAGAAAAAGGTCAAAAACGAGTAAAATCCATAAATTAACAAGGAAATTCACTTAACCCCCATTTTGGCCTTTTTAAAAAATTCTGAAACAAACCATGGATGTCGTAGATATGCTTGTTAGATTTCCGAAGAACTATTACATGCTTCGATTCGATATGGCTAGGCAACTTTATGACCTTTTTAGTGAAAGAAAAAGGTCAAAAACGAGTAAAATCCATAAATTTACAAGGAAATTCACTTAACCCCCATTTTGGCCTTTTTAAAAAATTCTGAAATAAACCATGGATGTCGTAGATATGCTTGTTAGATTTCCTAGGAACTATTACATACTTCGATTCGATAAGGCTAGGCCACTTTATGACCGTTTTAGTGAAAGAAAAAGGGTCAAAAACGAGTAAAATCCGTAAATTAACAAGGAAATTCACTTAACCCTCATTTTGTCCATTTTCGAAAATGATAAAATCAACCTTGGAATTCGAATATATGCTTGTTAGATTTCATAGGAACTATTACACGCTTCGATTCGATAAGGCTAGGCCACTTTATGACCTTTTTAGTGAAAGAAAAAGGTCAAAAACGAGTAAAATCCATAAATTAACAAGGAAATTCACTTAACCCCCATTTTGGCCTTTTTAAAAAATTCTGAAACAAACCATGGATGTCGTAGATATGCTTGTTAGATTTCCTAAGAACTATTACATGCTTCGATTCGATAAGGCTAGGCCACTTTATGACCTTTTTAGTGAAAGAAAAAGGTCAGAAACGAGTAAAATCCGTATATTAACAAGGAAATTCACTTAACCCCCACTTTGGCCTTTTTAAAAAATTCTGAAATAAACCATGGATGTTGTAGATATGCTTGTTAGATTTCCTAGGAACTATTACATGCTTCGATTCGATAAGGCTAGGCCACTTTATGACCGTTTTAGTGAAAGAAAAAGGGTCAAAAACGAGTAAAATCCGTAAATTAACAAGGAAATTCACTTAACCCTCATTTTGTCCGTGTTTGAAAATGATAAAATCAACCTTGGAAGTCGAATATATGCTTGTTAGATTTCATAGGAACTATTACACGCTTCGATTCGATAAGGCTAGGCCACTTTGTGACCTTTTTAGTGAAAGAAAAAGCGTCAAAAATGAGTAAAATCCGTATATTAACAAGGAAATTCACTTAACCCCCATTTTGGCCTTTTTAAAAAATTCTAAATTAAACCATGGATGTCGTAGATATGCTTGTTAGATTTCCTAGGAACTATTACATGCTTCGATTCGATAAGGCTAGGCCACTTTATGACCTTTTTAGTGAAAGAAAAATGGTCAAAAACGAGTAAATTCCGTAAATTAACAAGGAAATTCAATTAACCCCCATTTTGGCCGTTTTTAAAAATTCTAAAATAAATCATGGATGTCGTAGATATGCTTGATAGATTTCCTATGAAATATTACATGCTTCGATTCGATAAGGCTAGGCCACTTTATGACCTTTTTAGTGAAAGAAAAAGGTCAAAAACGAGTAAAATCCATAAATTAACAAGGAAATTCACTTAACCCCCATTTTGGCCTTTTTAAAAAATTCTGAAATAAAACATGGATGTCGTAGATATGCTTGTTAGATTTCCTAGGAACTATTACATGCTTCAATTCGATAAGGCTAGGCCACTTTATGACCGTTTTAGTGAAAGAAAAAGGGTCAAAAACGAGTAAAATCCGTAAATGAACGAGGAAATTCACTTAACCCTCATTTTGTCCGTGTTTGAAAATGATAAAATCAACCTTGGAAGTCGAATATATGCTTGTTAGATTTCATAGGAACTATTACACGCTTCGATTCGATAAGGCTAGGCCACTTTATGACCTTTTTAGTGAAAGAAAAAGGGTCAAAAATGAGTAAAATCCGTATATTAACAAGGAAATTCACTTAACCCCCATTTTGGCCTTTTTAAAAAATTCTAAAATAAACCATGGATGTCGTAGATATGCTTGTTAGATTTCCTAGGAACTATTACATGCTTCGATTCGATAAGGCTAGGCCACTTTATGACCTTTTTAGTGAAAGAAAAAGGGTCAAAAACGAGTAAAATCCGTAAATTAACAAGGAAATTCACTTAACCCTCATGTTGTCCATTTTCGAAAATGATAAAATCAACCTTGGAATTCGAATATATGCTTGTTAGATTTCATAGGAACTATTACATGCTTCGATTGGATAAGGCTAGGCCACTTTATGACCTTTTTAGTGTAAGAAAAAGGGTCAAAAATGAGTAAAATCCGTATATTAACAAGGAAATTCACTTAACCCCCATTTTGGCCTTTTTAAAAAATTCTAAAATAAACCATGGATGTCGTAGATATGCTTGTTAGATTTCCTATGAAATATTACATGCTTCGATTTGATAAGGCTAGGCCACTTTATGACCTTTTCAGTGAAAGAAAAAGGGTCAAAAACGAGTAAAATCCGTAAATTAACAAGGAAATTCACTTAACCCCCATTTTGGCCTTTTTAAAAAATTCTGAAACAAACCATGGATGTCGTAGATATGCTTGTTAGGTTTCCTAGGAACTATTACATGCTTCGATTCGATAAGGCTAGGCCACTTTATGACCTTTTTAGTGAAAGAAAAAGGGTCAAAAACGAGTAATATCCGTAAATTAACAAGGAAATTCACTTAACCCTCATTTTGTCCATTTTCGAAAATGATAAAATCAACCTTGGAATTCGAATATATGCTTGTTAGATTTCATAGGAACTATTACATGCTTCGATTCGATAAGGCTAGGCCACTTTATGACCTTTTTAGTGAAAGAAAAAGGTCAGAAACGAGTAAAATCCGTATATTAATAAGGAAATTCACTTAACCCCCACTTTGGCCTTTTTAAAAAATTCTGAAATAAACCATGGATGTTGTAGATATGCTTGTTAGATTTCCTAGGAACTATTACATGCTTCGATTCGATAAGGCTAGACCACTTTATGACCGTTTTAGTGAAAGAAAAAGGGTCAAAAACGAGTAAAATCCGTAAATTAACAAGGA
Source organism: Medicago sativa (assembly GCF_051527215.1). Classification (NCBI taxonomy): domain Eukaryota; kingdom Viridiplantae; phylum Streptophyta; class Magnoliopsida; order Fabales; family Fabaceae; genus Medicago; species Medicago sativa. The sequence continues at coordinate 25,113,603 of NC_140756.1, read as the reverse complement.
AATTCACTTAACCCTCATTTTGTCCGTGTTTGAAAATGATAAAATCAACCTTGGAAGTCGAATATATGCTTGTTAGATTTCATAGGAACTATTACACGCTTCGATTCGATAAGGCTAGGCAACTTTATGACCTTTTTAGTGAAAGAAAAAGGGTCAAAAATGAGTAAAATCCGTATATTAACAAGGAAATTCACTTAACCCCCATTTTGGCCTTTTTAAAAAATTCTAAATTAAACCATGGATGTCGTAGATATGCTTGTTAGATTTCCTAGGAACTATTACATGCTTCGATTCGATAAGGCTAGGCCACTTTATGACCTTTTTAGTGAAAGAAAAATGGTCAAAAACGAGTAAATTCCGTAAATTAACAAGGAAATTCAATTAACCCCCATTTTGGCCGTTTTTAAAAATTCTAAAATAAATCATGGATGTCGTAGATATGCTTGATAGATTTCCTAGGAACTATTACATGCTTCGATTCGATAAGGCTAGGCCACTTTATGACCTTTTTAGTGAAAGAAAAAGGTCAAAAACGAGTAAAATCCATAAATTAACAAGGAAATTCACTTAACCCCCATTTTGGCCTTTTTAAAAAATTCTGAAATAAAACATGGATGTCGTAGATATGCTTGTTAGATTTCCTCGGAACTATTACATGCTTCAATTCGATAAGGCTAGGCCACTTTATGACCGTTTTAGTGAAAGAAAAAGGGTCAAAAACGAGTAAAATCCGTAAATGAACGAGGAAATTCACTTAACCCTCATTTCGTCCGTGTTTGAAAATGATAAAATCAACCTTGGAAGTCGAATATATGCTTGTTAGATTTCATAGGAACTATTACACGCTTCGATTCGATAAGGCTAGGCCACTTTATGACCTTTTTAGTGAAAGAAAAAGGGTCAAAAATGAGTAAAATCCGTATATTAACAAGGAAATTCACTTAACCCCCATTTTGGCCTTTTTAAAAAATTCTAAAATAAACCATGGATGTCGTAGATATGCTTGTTAGATTTCCTAGGAACTATTACATGCTTCGATTCGATAAGGCTAGGCCACTTTATGACCTTTTTAGTGAAAGAAAAAGGGTAAAAAACGAGTAAAATCCGTAAATTAACAAGGAAATTCACTTAACCCCCATTTTGGCCTTTTTAAAAAATTCTAAAATAAACCATGGATGTCGTAGATATGCTTGTTAGATTTCCTATGAAATATTACATGCTTCGATTTGATAAGGCTAGGCCACTTTATGACCTTTTCAGTGAAAGAAAAAGGGTCAAAAACGAGTAAAATCCGTAAATTAACAAGGAAATTCACTTAACCCCCATTTTGGCCGTTTCTAAAAATTCTAAAATAAACCATGGATGTCGTAGATATGCTTGTTAGATTTCCTAGGAACTATTACATGCTTCGATTCGATAAGGCTAGGCCACTTTATGACCTTTTTAGTGAAAGAAAAAGGGTCAAAAACGAGTAAAATCCGTAAATTAACAAGGAAATTCAATTAACCCCCATTTTGGCCGTTTTTAAAAATTCTAAAATAAACCATGGATGTCGTAGATATGCTTGTTAGATTTCCTAGGAACTATTACATGCTTCGATTCGATAAGGCTAGGCCACTTTATGACCTTTTTAGTGAAAGAAAAAGGGTCAAAAACGAGTAATATCCGTAAATTAACAAGGAAATTCACTTAACCCTCATTCTGTCCATTTTCGAAAATGATAAAATCAACCTTGGAATTCGAATATATGCTTGTTAGATTTCATAGGAACTATTACATGCTTCGATTCGATAAGGCTAGGCCACTTTATGACCTTTTTAGTGAAAGAAAAAGGTCTAAAATTTACAAGGAAATTCACTTAACCCCCATTTTGGCCTTTTTAAAAAATTCTGAAATAAACCATGGATGTCGTAGATATGCTTGTTAGATTTCCCAGGAACTATTACATGCTTCGATTCGATAAGGCTAGGCCACTTTATGACCGTTTTAGTGAAAGAAAAAGGGTCAAAAACGAGTAAAATCCGTAAATTAACAAGGAAATTCACTTAACCCTCATTTTGTCCATTTTCGAAAATGATAAAATCAACCTTGGAATTCGAATATATGCTTGTTAGATTTCATAGGAACTATTACACGCTTCGATTCGATAAGGCTAGGCCACTTTATGACCTTTTTAGTGAAAGAAAAAGGGTCAAAAACGAGTAAAATCCATAAATTAACAAGGAAATTCACTTAACCCCCATTTTGGCCTTTTTAAAAAATTCTGAAACAAACCATGGATGTCGTAGATATGCTTGTTAGATTTCCTAAGAACTATTACATGCTTCGATTCGATATGGCTAGGCAACTTTATGACCTTTTTAGTGAAAGAAAAAGGTCAAAAACGAGTAAAATCCATAAATTTACAAGGAAATTCACTTAACCCCCATTTTGGCCTTTTTAAAAAATTCTGAAATAAACCATGGATGTCGTAGATATGCTTGTTAGATTTCCTAGGAACTATTACAAGCTTCGATTCGATAAGGCTAGGCCACTTTATGACCGTTTTCGTGAAAGAAAAAGGGTCAAAAACGAGTAAAATCCGTAAATTAACAAGGAAATTCACTTAACCCTCATTTTGTCCATTTTCGAAAATGATAAAATCAACCTTGGAATTCGAATATATGCTTGTTAGATTTCATAGGAACTATTACATGCTTCGATTCGATAAGGCTAGGCCACTTTATGACCTTTTTAGTGAAAGAAAAAGGGTCAAAAATGAGTAAAATCCGTATATTAACAAGGAAATTCACTTAACCCCCATTTTGGCCTTTTTAAAAAATTCTAAAATAAACCATGGATGTCGTAGATATGCTTGTTAGATTTCCTATGAACTATTACATGCTTCGATTCGATAAGGCTAGGCCACTTTATGACCTTTTCAGTGAAAGAAAAAGGGTCAAAAACGAGTAAAATCCGTAAATTAACAAGGAAATTCACTTAACCCCCATTTTGGCCGTTTTTAAAAATTCTAAAATAAACCATTGGTGTCGTAGATATGCTTGTTAGATTTCCTAGGAACTATTACATGCTTCGATTCGATAAGGCTATGCCACTTTATGACCTTTTTAGTGAAAGAAAAAGGGTCAAAAACGAGTAAAATCCGTAAATTAATAAGGAAATTCAATTAACCCCCATTTTGGCCGTTTTTAAAAATTCTAAAATAAACCATGGATGTCTTAGATATGCTTGTTAGATTTCCTAGGAACTATTACATGCTTCGATTCGATAAGGCTAGGCCACTTTATGACATTTTTAGTGAAAGAAAAAGGGTCAAAAACGAGTAAAATCCGTAAATTAACAAGGAAATTCACTTAACCCCCATTTCGGCCGTTTTTAAAAATTCTAAAATAAACCATGGATGTGGTAGATATGCTTGTTAGATTTCCTGAGAACTATTACATGCTTCGATTCGATAAGGCTAGGCCACTTTATGACCTTTTTAGTGAATGAAAAAGGGTCAAAAACGAGTAAAATCCATAAATTAACAAGGAAATTCACTTAACCCCCATTTTGGCCTTTTTAAAAAATTCTGAAATAAACCATGGATGTCGTAGATATGCTTGTTAGATTTCCTAGGAACTATTACATGCTTCGATTCGATAAGGCTAGGCCACTTTATGACCGTTTTAGTGAAAGAAAAAGGGTCAAAAACGAGTAAAATCCGTAAATTAACAAGGAAATTCACTTAACCATCATTTTGTCCATTTTCGAAAATGATAAAATCAACCTTGGAATTCGAATATATGCTTGTTAGATTTCATAGGAACTATTACACGCTTCGATTCGATAAGGCTAGGCCACTTTATGACCTTTTTAGTGAAAGAAAAAGGTCAAAAACGAGTAAAATCCATAAATTAACAAGGAAATTCACTTAACCCCCATTTTGGCCTTTTTAAAAAATTCTGAAACAAACCATGGATGTCGTAGATATGCTTGTTAGATTTCCTAAGAACTATTACATGCTTCGATTCGATATGGCTAGGCCACTTTATGACCTTTTTAGTGAAAGAAAAAGGTCAAAAACGAGTAAAATCCCTAAATTAACAAGGAAATTCACTTAACCCCCATTTTGGCCTTTTTAAAAAATTCTGAAATAAACCATGGATGTCGTAGATATGCTTGTTAGATTTCCTAGGAACTATTACATGCTTCGATTCGATAAGGCTAGGCCACTTTATGACCGTTTTAGTGAAAGAAAAAGGGTCAAAAACGAGTAAAATCCGTAAATTAACAAGGAAATTCACTTAACCCTCATTTTGTCCATTTTCGAAAATGATAAAATCAACCTTGGAATTCGAATATATGCTTGTTAGATTTCATAGGAACTATTACATGCTTCGATTCGATAAGGCTAGGCCACTTTATGACCTTTTTAGTGAAAGAAAAAGGGTCAAAAATGAGTAAAATCCGTATATTAACAAGGAAATTCACTTAACCCCCATTTTGGCCTTTTTAAAAAATTCTAAAATAAACCATGGATGTCGTAGATATGCTTGTTAGATTTCCTATGAACTATTACACGCTTCGATTCGATAAGGCTAGGCCACTTTATGACCTTTTTAGTGAAAGAAAAAGGGTCAAAAACGAGTAAAATCCATAAATTAACAAGGAAATTCACTTAACCCCCATTTTGGCCTTTTTAAAAAATTCTGAAACAAACCATGGATGTCGTAGATATGCTTGTTAGATTTCCTAAGAACTATTACATGCTTCGATTCGATATGGCTAGGCAACTTTATGACCTTTTTAGTGAAAGAAAAAGGTCAAAAACGAGTAAAATCCATAAATTTACAAGGAAATTCACTTAACCCCCATTTTGGCCTTTTTAAAAAATTCTGAAATAAACCATGGATGTCGTAGATATGCTTGTTAGATTTCCTAGGAACTATTACATGCTTCGATTCGATAAGGCTAGGCCACTTTATGACCGTTTTAGTGAAAGAAAAAGGGTCAAAAACGAGTAAAATCCGTAAATTAACAAGGAAATTCACTTAACCATCATTTTGTCCATTTTCGAAAATGATAAAATCAACCTTGGAATTCGAATATATGCTTGTTAGATTTCATAGGAACTATTACACGCTTCGATTCGATAAGGCTAGGCCACTTTATGACCTTTTTAGTGAAAGAAAAAGGTCAAAAACGAGTAAAATCCATAAATTAACAAGGAAATTCACTTAACCCCCATTTTGGCCTTTTTAAAAAATTCTGAAACAAACCATGGATGTCGTAGATATGCTTGTTAGATTTCCTAAGAACTATTACATGCTTCGATTCGATATGGCTAGGCCACTTTATGACCTTTTTAGTGAAAGAAAAAGGTCAAAAACGAGTAAAATCCCTAAATTAACAAGGAAATTCACTTAACCCCCATTTTGGCCTTTTTAAAAAATTCTGAAATAAACCATGGATGTCGTAGATATGCTTGTTAGATTTCCTAGGAACTATTACATGCTTCGATTCGATAAGGCTAGACCACTTTATGACCGTTTTAGTGAAAGAAAAAGGGTCAAAAACGAGTAAAATCCGTAAATTAACAAGGAAATTCACTTAACCCTCATTTTGTCCATTTTCGAAAATGATAAAATCAACCTTGGAATTCGAATATATGCTTGTTAGATTTCATAGGAACTATTACATGCTTCGATTCGATAAGGCTAGGCCACTTTATGACCTTTTTAGTGAAAGAAAAAGGGTCAAAAATGAGTAAAATCCGTATATTAACAAGGAAATTCACTTAACCCCCATTTTGGCCTTTTTAAAAAATTCTAAAATAAACCATGGATGTCGTAGATATGCTTGTTAGATTTCCTATGAACTATTACATGCTTCGATTCGATATGGCTAGGCCACTTTATGACCTTTTTAGTGAAAGAAAAAGGTCAAAAACGAGTAAAATCCATAAATTAACAAGGAAATTCACTTAACCCCCATTTTGGCCTTTTTAAAAAATTCTGAAACAAACCATGGATGTCGTAGATATGCTTGTTAGATTTCCTAAGAACTATTACATGCTTCGATTCGATATGGCTAGGCCACTTTATGACCTTTTTAGTGAAAGAAAAAGGTCAAAAACGAGTAAAATCCCTAAATTAACAAGGAAATTCACTTAACCCCCATTTTGGCCTTTTTAAAAAATTCTGAAATAAACCATGGATGTCGTAGATATGCTTGTTAGATTTCCTAGGAACTATTACAAGCTTCGATTCGATAAGGCTAGGCCACTTTATGACCGTTTTCGTGAAAGAAAAAGGGTCAAAAACGATTAAAATCCGTAAATTAACAAGGAAATTCACTTAACCCTCATTTTGTCCATTTTCGAAAATGATAAAATCAACCTTGGAATTCGAATATATGCTTGTTAGATTTCATAGGAACTATTACATGCTTCGATTCGATAAGGCTAGGCCACTTTATGACCTTTTTAGTGAAAGAAAAAGGGTCAAAAATGAGTAAAATCCGTATATTAACAAGGAAATTCACTTAACCCCCATTTTGGCCTTTTTAAAAAATTCTAAAATAAACCATGGATGTCGTAGATATGCTTGTTAGATTTCCTATGAACTATTACATGCTTCGATTCGATAAGGCTAGGCCACTTTATGACCTTTTCAGTGAAAGAAAAAGGGTCAAAAACGAGTAAAATCCGTAAATTAACAAGGAAATTCACTTAACCCCCATTTTGGCCGTTTTTAAAAATTCTAAAATAAACCATTGGTGTCGTAGATATGCTTGTTAGATTTCCTAGGAACTATTACATGCTTCGATTCGATAAGGCTATGCCACTTTATGACCTTTTTAGTGAAAGAAAAAGGGTCAAAAACGAGTAAAATCCGTAAATTAATAAGGAAATTCAATTAACCCCCATTTTGGCCGTTTTTAAAAATTCTAAAATAAACCATGGATGTCTTAGATATGCTTGTTAGATTTCCTAGGAACTATTACATGCTTCGATTCGATAAGGCTAGGCCACTTTATGACATTTTTAGTGAAAGAAAAAGGGTCAAAAACGAGTAAAATCCGTAAATTAACAAGGAAATTCACTTAACCCCCATTTCGGCCGTTTTTAAAAATTCTAAAATAAACCATGGATGTGGTAGATATGCTTGTTAGATTTCCTGAGAACTATTACATGCTTCGATTCGATAAGGCTAGGCCACTTTATGACCTTTTTAGTGAAAGAAAAAAGGGTCAAAAACGAGTAAAATCCATAAATTAACAAGGAAATTCACTTAACCCCCATTTTGGCCTTTTTAAAAAATTCTGAAATAAACCATGGATGTCGTAGATATGCTTGTTAGATTTCCTAGGAACTATTACATGCTTCGATTCGATAAGGCTAGGCCACTTTATGACCGTTTTAGTGAAAGAAAAAGGGTCAAAAACGAGTAAAATCCGTAAATTAACAAGGAAATTCACTTAACCATCATTTTGTCCATTTTCGAAAATGATAAAATCAACCTTGGAATTCGAATATATGCTTGTTAGATTTCATAGGAACTATTACACGCTTCGATTCGATAAGGCTAGGCCACTTTATGACCTTTTTAGTGAAAGAAAAAGGTCAAAAACGAGTAAAATCCATAAATTAACAAGGAAATTCACTTAACCCCCATTTTGGCCTTTTTAAAAAATTCTGAAACAAACCATGGATGTCGTAGATATGCTTGTTAGATTTCCTAAGAACTATTACATGCTTCGATTCGATATGGCTAGGCCACTTTATGACCTTTTTAGTGAAAGAAAAAGGTCAAAAACGAGTAAAATCCCTAAATTAACAAGGAAATTCACTTAACCCCCATTTTGGCCTTTTTAAAAAATTCTGAAATAAACCATGGATGTCGTAGATATGCTTGTTAGATTTCCTAGGAACTATTACATGCTTCGATTCGATAAGGCTAGGCCACTTTATGACCGTTTTAGTGAAAGAAAAAGGGTCAAAAACGAGTAAAATCCGTAAATTAACAAGGAAATTCACTTAACCCTCATTTTGTCCATTTTCGAAAATGATAAAATCAACCTTGGAATTCGAATATATGCTTGTTAGATTTCATAGGAACTATTACATGCTTCGATTCGATAAGGCTAGGCCACTTTATGACCTTTTTAGTGAAAGAAAAAGGGTCAAAAATGAGTAAAATCCGTATATTAACAAGGAAATTCACTTAACCCCCATTTTGGCCTTTTTAAAAAATTCTAAAATAAACCATGGATGTCGTAGATATGCTTGTTAGATTTCCTATGAACTATTACACGCTTCGATTCGATAAGGCTAGGCCACTTTATGACCTTTTTAGTGAAAGAAAAAGGGTCAAAAACGAGTAAAATCCATAAATTAACAAGGAAATTCACTTAACCCCCATTTTGGCCTTTTTAAAAAATTCTGAAATAAACCATGGATGTCGTAGATATGCTTGTTAGATTTCCTAGGAACTATTACATGCTTCGATTCGATAAGGCTAGGCCACTTTATGACCGTTTTAGTGAAAGAAAAAGGGTCAAAAACGAGTAAAATCCGTAAATTAACAAGGAAATTCACTTAACCATCATTTTGTCCATTTTCGAAAATGATAAAATCAACCTTGGAATTCGAATATATGCTTGTTAGATTTCATAGGAACTATTACACGCTTCGATTCGATAAGGCTAGGCCACTTTATGACCTTTTTAGTGAAAGAAAAAGGTCAAAAACGAGTAAAATCCATAAATTAACAAGGAAATTCACTTAACCCCCATTTTGGCCTTTTTAAAAAATTCTGAAACAAACCATGGATGTCGTAGATATGCTTGTTAGATTTCCTAAGAACTATTACATGCTTCGATTCGATATGGCTAGGCCACTTTATGACCTTTTTAGTGAAAGAAAAAGGTCAAAAACGAGTAAAATCCCTAAATTAACAAGGAAATTCACTTAACCCCCATTTTGGCCTTTTTAAAAAATTCTGAAATAAACCATGGATGTCGTAGATATGCTTGTTAGATTTCCTAGGAACTATTACAAGCTTCGATTCGATAAGGCTAGGCCACTTTATGACCGTTTTCGTGAAAGAAAAAGGGTCAAAAACGAGTAAAATCCGTAAATTAACAAGGAAATTCACTTAACCCTCATTTTGTCCATTTTCGAAAATGATAAAATCAACCTTGGAATTCGAATATATGCTTGTTAGATTTCATAGGAACTATTACATGCTTCGATTCGATAAGGCTAGGCCACTTTATGACCTTTTTAGTGAAAGAAAAAGGGTCAAAAATGAGTAAAATCCGTATATTAACAAGGAAATTCACTTAACCCCCATTTTGGCCTTTTTAAAAAATTCTAAAATAAACCATGGACGTCGTAGATATGCTTGTTAGATTTCCTATGAACTATTACATGCTTCGATTCGATAAGGCTAGGCCACTTTATGACCTTTTCAGTGAAAGAAAAAGGGTCAAAAACGAGTAAAATCCGTAAATTAACAAGGAAATTCACTTAACCCCCATTTTGGCCGTTTTTAAAAATTCTAAAATAAACCATTGGTGTCGTAGATATGCTTGTTAGATTTCCTAGGAACTATTACATGCTTCGATTCGATAAGGCTATGCCACTTTATGACCTTTTTAGTGAAAGAAAAAGGGTCAAAAACGAGTAAAATCCGTAAATTAATAAGGAAATTCAATTAACCCCCATTTTGGCCGTTTTTAAAAATTCTAAAATAAACCATGGATGTCTTAGATATGCTTGTTAGATTTCCTAGGAACTATTACATGCTTCGATTCGATAAGGCTAGGCGACTTTATGACATTTTTAGTGAAAGAAAAAGGGTCAAAAACGAGTAAAATCCGTAAATTAACAAGGAAATTCACTTAACCCCCATTTCGGCCGTTTTTAAAAATTCTAAAATAAACCATGGATGTGGTAGATATGCTTGTTAGATTTCCTGAGAACTATTACATGCTTCGATTCGATAAGGCTAGGCCACTTTATGACCTTTTTAGTGAAAGAAAAAAGGGTCAAAAACGAGTAAAATCCATAAATTAACAAGGAAATTCACTTAACCCCCATTTTGGCCTTTTTAAAAAATTCTGAAATAAACCATGGATGTCGTAGATATGCTTGTTAGATTTCCTAGGAACTATTACATGCTTCGATTCGATAAGGCTAGGCCACTTTATGACCGTTTTAGTGAAAGAAAAAGGGTCAAAAACGAGTAAAATCCGTAAATTAACAAGGAAATTCACTTAACCATCATTTTGTCCATTTTCGAAAATGATAAAATCAACCTTGGAATTCGAATATATGCTTGTTAGATTTCATAGGAACTATTACACGCTTCGATTCGATAAGGCTAGGCCACTTTATGACCTTTTTAGTGAAAGAAAAAGGTCAAAAACGAGTAAAATCCATAAATTAACAAGGAAATTCACTTAACCCCCATTTTGGCCTTTTTAAAAAATTCTGAAACAAACCATGGATGTCGTAGATATGCTTGTTAGATTTCCTAAGAACTATTACATGCTTCGATTCGATATGGCTAGGCCACTTTATGACCTTTTTAGTGAAAGAAAAAGGTCAAAAACGAGTAAAATCCCTAAATTAACAAGGAAATTCACTTAACCCCCATTTTGGCCTTTTTAAAAAATTCTGAAATAAACCATGGATGTCGTAGATATGCTTGTTAGATTTCCTAGGAACTATTACATGCTTCGATTCGATAAGGCTAGGCCACTTTATGACCGTTTTAGTGAAAGAAAAAGGGTCAAAAACGAGTAAAATCCGTAAATTAACAAGGAAATTCACTTAACCCTCATTTTGTCCATTTTCGAAAATGATAAAATCAACCTTGGAATTCGAATATATGCTTGTTAGATTTCATAGGAACTATTACATGCTTCGATTCGATAAGGCTAGGCCACTTTATGACCTTTTTAGTGAAAGAAAAAGGGTCAAAAATGAGTAAAATCCGTATATTAACAAGGAAATTCACTTAACCCCCATTTTGGCCTTTTTAAAAAATTCTAAAATAAACCATGGATGTCGTAGATATGCTTGTTAGATTTCCTATGAACTATTACATGCTTCGATTCGATATGGCTAGGCCACTTTATGACCTTTTTAGTGAAAGAAAAAGGTCAAAAACGAGTAAAATCCATAAATTAACAAGGAAATTCACTTAACCCCCATTTTGGCCTTTTTAAAAAATTCTGAAACAAACCATGGATGTCGTAGATATGCTTGTTAGATTTCCTAAGAACTATTACATGCTTCGATTCGATATGGCTAGGCCACTTTATGACCTTTTTAGTGAAAGAAAAAGGTCAAAAACGAGTAAAATCCCTAAATTAACAAGGAAATTCACTTAACCCCCATTTTGGCCTTTTTAAAAAATTCTGAAATAAACCATGGATGTCGTAGATATGCTTGTTAGATTTCCTAGGAACTATTACAAGCTTCGATTCGATAAGGCTAGGCCACTTTATGACCGTTTTCGTGAAAGAAAAAGGGTCAAAAACGAGTAAAATCCGTAAATTAACAAGGAAATTCACTTAACCCTCATTTTGTCCATTTTCGAAAATGATAAAATCAACCTTGGAATTCGAATATATGCTTGTTAGATTTCATAGGAACTATTACATGCTTCGATTCGATAAGGCTAGGCCGCTTTATGACCTTTTTAGTGAAAGAAAAAGGGTCAAAAATGAGTAAAATCCGTATATTAACAAGGAAATTCACTTAACCCCCATTTTGGCCTTTTTAAAAAATTCTAAAATAAACCATGGATGTCGTAGATATGCTTGTTAGATTTCCTATGAACTATTACATGCTTCGATTCGATAAGGCTAGGCCACTTTATGACCTTTTCAGTGAAAGAAAAAGGGTCAAAAACGAGTAAAATCCGTAAATTAACAAGGAAATTCACTTAACCCCCATTTTGGCCGTTTTTAAAAATTCTAAAATAAACCATTGGTGTCGTAGATATGCTTGTTAGATTTCCTAGGAACTATTACATGCTTCGATTCGATAAGGCTATGCCACTTTATGACCTTTTTAGTGAAAGAAAAAGGGTCAAAAACGAGTAAAATCCGTAAATTAATAAGGAAATTCAATTAACCCCCATTTTGGCCGTTTTTAAAAATTCTAAAATAAACCATGGATGTCTTAGATATGCTTGTTAGATTTCCTAGGAACTATTACATGCTTCGATTCGATAAGGCTAGGCCACTTTATGACATTTTTAGTGAAAGAAAAAGGGTCAAAAACGAGTAAAATCCGTAAATTAACAAGGAAATTCACTTAACCCCCATTTCGGCCGTTTTTAAAAATTCTAAAATAAACCATGGATGTGGTAGATATGCTTGTTAGATTTCCTGAGAACTATTACATGCTTCGATTCGATAAGGCTAGGCCACTTTATGACCTTTTTAGTGAAAGAAAAAAGGGTCAAAAACGAGTAAAATCCATAAATTAACAAGGAAATTCACTTAACCACCATTTTGGCCTTTTTAAAAAATTCTGAAATAAACCATGGATGCCGTAGATATGCTTGTTAGATTTCCTAGGAACTATTACATGCTTCGATTCGATAAGGCTAGGCCACTTTATGACCGTTTTAGTGAAAGAAAAAGGGTCAAAAACGAGTAAAATCCGTAAATTAACAAGGAAATTCACTTAACCATCATTTTGTCCATTTTCGAAAATGATAAAATCAACCTTGGAATTCGAATATATGCTTGTTAGATTTCATAGGAACTATTACACGCTTCGATTCGATAAGGCTAGGCCACTTTATGACCTTTTTAGTGAAAGAAAAAGGTCAAAAACGAGTAAAATCCATAAATTAACAAGGAAATTCACTTAACCCCCATTTTGGCCTTTTTAAAAAATTCTGAAACAAACCATGGATGTCGTAGATATGCTTGTTAGATTTCCTAAGAACTATTACATGCTTCGATTCGATATGGCTAGGCCACTTTATGACCTTTTTAGTGAAAGAAAAAGGTCAAAAACGAGTAAAATCCCTAAATTAACAAGGAAATTCACTTAACCCCCATTTTGGCCTTTTTAAAAAATTCTGAAATAAACCATGGATGTCGTAGATATGCTTGTTAGATTTCCTAGGAACTATTACATGCTTCGATTCGATAAGGCTAGGCCACTTTATGACCGTTTTAGTGAAAGAAAAAGGGTCAAAAACGAGTAAAATCCGTAAATTAACAAGGAAATTCACTTAACCCTCATTTTGTCCATTTTCGAAAATGATAAAATCAACCTTGGAATTCGAATATATGCTTGTTAGATTTCATAGGAACTATTACATGCTTCGATTCGATAAGGCTAGGCCACTTTATGACCTTTTTAGTGAAAGAAAAAGGGTCAAAAATGAGTAAAATCCGTATATTAACAAGGAAATTCACTTAACCCCCATTTTGGCCTTTTTAAAAAATTCTAAAATAAACCATGGATGTCGTAGATATGCTTGTTAGATTTCCTATGAACTATTACATGCTTCGATTCGATATGGCTAGGCCACTTTATGACCTTTTTAGTGAAAGAAAAAGGTCAAAAACGAGTAAAATCCATAAATTAACAAGGAAATTCACTTAACCCCCATTTTGGCCTTTTTAAAAAATTCTGAAACAAACCATGGATGTCGTAGATATGCTTGTTAGATTTCCTAAGAACTATTACATGCTTCGATTCGATATGGCTAGGCCACTTTATGACCTTTTTAGTGAAAGAAAAAGGTCAAAAACGAGTAAAATCCCTAAATTAACAAGGAAATTCACTTAACCCCCATTTTGGCCTTTTTAAAAAATTCTGAAATAAACCATGGATGTCGTAGATATGCTTGTTAGATTTCCTAGGAACTATTACAAGCTTCGATTCGATAAGGCTAGGCCACTTTATGACCGTTTTCGTGAAAGAAAAAGGGTCAAAAACGAGTAAAATCCGTAAATTAACAAGGAAATTCACTTAACCCTCATTTTGTCCATTTTCGAAAATGATAAAATCAACCTTGGAATTCGAATATATGCTTGTTAGATTTCATAGGAACTATTACATGCTTCGATTCGATAAGGCTAGGCCGCTTTATGACCTTTTTAGTGAAAGAAAAAGGGTCAAAAATGAGTAAAATCCGTATATTAACAAGGAAATTCACTTAACCCCCATTTTGGCCTTTTTAAAAAATTCTAAAATAAACCATGGATGTCGTAGATATGCTTGTTAGATTTCCTATGAACTATTACATGCTTCGATTCGATAAGGCTAGGCCACTTTATGACCTTTTCAGTGAAAGAAAAAGGGTCAAAAACGAGTAAAATCCGTAAATTAACAAGGAAATTCACTTAACCCCCATTTTGGCCGTTTTTAAAAATTCTAAAATAAACCATTGGTGTCGTAGATATGCTTGTTAGATTTCCTAGGAACTATTACATGCTTCGATTCGATAAGGCTATGCCACTTTATGACCTTTTTAGTGAAAGAAAAAGGGTCAAAAACGAGTAAAATCCGTAAATTAATAAGGAAATTCAATTAACCCCCATTTTGGCCGTTTTTAAAAATTCTAAAATAAACCATGGATGTCTTAGATATGCTTGTTAGATTTCCTAGGAACTATTACATGCTTCGATTCGATAAGGCTAGGCCACTTTATGACATTTTTAGTGAAAGAAAAAGGGTCAAAAACGAGTAAAATCCGTAAATTAACAAGGAAATTCACTTAACCCCCATTTCGGCCGTTTTTAAAAATTCTAAAATAAACCATGGATGTGGTAGATATGCTTGTTAGATTTCCTGAGAACTATTACATGCTTCGATTCGATAAGGCTAGGCCACTTTATGACCTTTTTAGTGAAAGAAAAAAGGGTCAAAAACGAGTAAAATCCATAAATTAACAAGGAAATTCACTTAACCCCCATTTTGGCCTTTTTAAAAAATTCTGAAATAAACCATGGATGTCGTAGATATGCTTGTTAGATTTCCTAGGAACTATTACATGCTTCGATTCGATAAGGCTAGGCCACTTTATGACCGTTTTAGTGAAAGAAAAAGGGTCAAAAACGAGTAAAATCCGTAAATTAACAAGGAAATTCACTTAACCATCATTTTGTCCATTTTCGAAAATGATAAAATCAACCTTGGAATTCGAATATATGCTTGTTAGATTTCATAGGAACTATTACACGCTTCGATTCGATAAGGCTAGGCCACTTTATGACCTTTTTAGTGAAAGAAAAAGGTCAAAAACGAGTAAAATCCATAAATTAACAAGGAAATTCACTTAACCCCCATTTTGGCCTTTTTAAAAAATTCTGAAACAAACCATGGATGTCGTAGATATGCTTGTTAGATTTCCTAAGAACTATTACATGCTTCGATTCGATATGGCTAGGCCACTTTATGACCTTTTTAGTGAAAGAAAAAGGTCAAAAACGAGTAAAATCCCTAAATTAACAAGGAAATTCACTTAACCCCCATTTTGGCCTTTTTAAAAAATTCTGAAATAAACCATGGATGTCGTAGATATGCTTGTTAGATTTCCTAGGAACTATTACATGCTTCGATTCGATAAGGCTAGGCCACTTTATGACCGTTTTAGTGAAAGAAAAAGGGTCAAAAACGAGTAAAATCCGTAAATTAACAAGGAAATTCACTTAACCCTCATTTTGTCCATTTTCGAAAATGATAAAATCAACCTTGGAATTCGAATATATGCTTGTTAGATTTCATAGGAACTATTACATGCTTCGATTCGATAAGGCTAGGCCACTTTATGACCTTTTTAGTGAAAGAAAAAGGGTCAAAAATGAGTAAAATCCGTATATTAACAAGGAAATTCACTTAACCCCCATTTTGGCCTTTTTAAAAAATTCTAAAATAAACCATGGATGTCGTAGATATGCTTGTTAGATTTCCTATGAACTATTACATGCTTCGATTCGATAAGGCTAGGCCACTTTATGACCTTTTCAGTGAAAGAAAAAGGGTCAAAAACGAGTAAAATCCGTAAATTAACAAGGAAATTCACTTAACCCCCATTTTGGCCGTTTTTAAAAATTCTAAAATAAACCATTGGTGTCGTAGATATGCTTGTTAGATTTCCTAGGAACTATTACATGCTTCGATTCGATAAGGCTATGCCACTTTATGACCTTTTTAGTGAAAGAAAAAGGGTCAAAAACGAGTAAAATCCGTAAATTAATAAGGAAATTCAATTAACCCCCATTTTGGCCGTTTTTAAAAATTCTAAAATAAACCATGGATGTCTTAGATATGCTTGTTAGATTTCCTAGGAACTATTACATGCTTCGATTCGATAAGGCTAGGCCACTTTATGACATTTTTAGTGAAAGAAAAAGGGTCAAAAACGAGTAAAATCCGTAAATTAACAAGGAAATTCACTTAACCCCCATTTCGGCCGTTTTTAAAAATTCTAAAATAAACCATGGATGTGGTAGATATGCTTGTTAGATTTCCTGAGAACTATTACATGCTTCGATTCGATAAGGCTAGGCCACTTTATGACCTTTTTAGTGAAAGAAAAAGGGTCAAAAACAAGTAAAATCCGTAAATTAACAAGGAAATTCACTTAACCCCCATTTTGGCCGTTTTTAAAAATTCTAAAATAAACCATGGATGTCGTAGATATGCTTGTTAGATTTCCTAGGAACTATTACATGCTTCGATTCGATAAGGCAAGGCCACTTTATGACCTTTTTAGTGAAAGAAAAAGGGTCAAAAACGAGTAAAATCCGTAAATTAACAAGGAAATTCACTTAACCCCCATTTTGGCCGTTTTTAAAAATTCTAAAATAAACCATGGATGTCGTAGATATGCTTGTTAGATTTCCTAAGAACTATTACATGCTTCGATTCGATAAGGCTAGGCCACTTTATGACCTTTTTAGTGAAAGAAAAGGGGTCAAAAATGAGTAAAATCCGTATATTAACAAGGAAATTCACTTAACCCCCATTTTGGCCTTTTTAAAAAATTCTAAAATAAACCATGGATGTCGTAGATATGCTTGTTAGATTTCCTAGGAACTATTACATGCTTCGATTCGATAAGGCTAGGCCACTTTATGACCTTTTTAGTGAAAGAAAAAGGGTCAAAAACGAGTAAAATCCATAAATTAACAAGGAAATTCACTTAACCCCCATTTTGGCCTTTTTAAAAAATTCTAAAGTAAACCATGGATGTCGTAGATATGCTTGTTAGATTTCCTAGGAACTATTATATGCTTCGATTCGATAAGGCTAGGCCACTTTATGACCTTTTTAGTGAAAGAAAAAGGGTCAAAAACGAGTAAAATCCGTAAATTAACAAGGAAATTCACTTAAACCTCATTTTGTCCATTTTCGAAAATGATAAAATCAACCTTGGAATTCAAATATATGGTTGTTAGATTTCATAGGAACTATTACATGCTTCGATTCGATAAGGCTAGGCCACTTTATGACCTTTTTAGTGAAAGAAAAATGGTCAAAAATGAGTAAAATCCGTATATTAACAAGGAAATTCACTTAACCCCCATTTTGGCCTTTTTAAAAAATTCTAAAATAAACCATGGATGTCGTAGATATGCTTGTTAGATTTCCTATGAACTATTACATGATTCGATTCGATAAGGCTAGGCCACTTTATAACCTTTTCAGTGAAAGAAAAAGGGTCAAAAACGAGTAAAATCCGTAAATTAACAAGGAAATTCACTTAACCCCCATTTTGGCCTTTTTTAAAAATTCTAAAATAAACCATGGATGTCGTAGATATGCTTGTTAGATTTCCTAGGAACTATTACATGCTTCGATTCGATAAGGCTAGGCCACTTTATGACCTTTTTAGTGAAAGAAAAAGGGTCAAAAACGAGTAAAATCAGAAAATTAACAAGGAAATTCAATTAACCCCCATTTTGGCCGTTTTTAAAAATTCTAAAATAAACCATGGATGTCGTAGATATGCTTGTTAGATTTCCTAGGGACTATTAAATGCTTCGATTCGATAAGGCTAGGCCACTTTATGACCTTTTTAGTGAAAGAAAAAGGGTCAAAAACGAGTAAAATCCGTAAATTAACAAGGAAATTCACTTAATCCCCATTTTGGCCGTTTTTAAAAATTCTAAAATAAACCATGGATGTCGTAGATATGCTTGTTAGATTTCCTAAGAACTATTACATGCTTCGATTCGTTAAGGCTAGGCCACTTTATGACCTTTTTAGTGAAAGAAAAAGGGTCAAAAACGAGTAAAATCCGTAAATTAACAAGGAAATTCGCTTAACCCCCATTTTGGCCGTTTTTAAAAATTCTAAAATAAACCATGGATGTCGTAGATATGCTTGTTAGATTTCCTAGGAACTATTACATGCTTCGATTCGATAAGGCTAGGCCACTTTATGACCTTTTTAGTGAAAGAAAAGGGGTCAAAAACGAGTAAAATCCGTAAATTAACAAGGAAATTCACTTAACCCCCATTTTGGCCGTTTTTAAAAATTCTAAAATAAACCATGGATGTCGTAGATATGCTTGTTAGATTTCCTAAGAACTATTACATGCTTCGATTCGATAAGGCTAGGCCACTTTATGACCTTTTTAGTGAAAGAAAAAGGGTAAAAAATGAGTAAAATCCGTATATTAACAAGGAAATTCACTTAACCCCCATTTTGGCCTTTTTAAAAAATTCTAAAATAAACCATGGATGTCGTAAATATGCTTGTTAGATTTCCTAGGAACTATTACATGCTTCGATTCGATAAGGCTAGGCCACTTTATGACCTTTTTAGTGAAAGAAAAAGGGTCAAAAACGAGTAAAATCCGTAAAGTAACAAGGAAATTCACTTAACCCCCATTTTGGCCGTTTTTAAAAATTCTAAAATAAACCATGGATGTCGTAGATATGCTTGTTAGATTTCCTAGGAACTATTACATGCTTCGATTCGATAAGGCTAGGCCACTTTATGACCTTTTTAGTGAAAGAAAAAGGGTCAAAAACGAGTAAAATCCGTAAATTAACAAGGAAATTCACTTAATCCCCATTTTGGCCGTTTTTAAAAATTCTAAAATAAACCATGGATGTCGTAGATATGCTTGTTAGATTTCCTAAGAACTATTACATGCTTCGATTCGTTAAGGCTAGGCCACTTTATGACCTTTTTAGTGAAAGAAAAAGGGTCAAAAACGAGTAAAATCCGTAAATTAACAAGGAAATTCACTTAACCCCCATTTTGGCCGTTTTTAAAAATTCTAAAATAAACCATGGATGTCGTAGATATGCTTGTTAGATTTCCTAGGAACTATTACATGCTTCGATTCGATAAGGCTAGGCCACTTTATGACCTTTTTAGTGAAAGAAAAGGGGTCAAAAACGAGTAAAATCCGTAAATTAACAAGGAAATTCACTTAACCCCCATTTTGGCCGTTTTTAAAAATTCTAAAATAAACCATGGATGTCGTAGATATGCTTGTTAGATTTCCTAAGAACTATTACATGCTTCGATTCGATAAGGCTAGGCCACTTTATGACCTTTTTAGTGAAAGAAAAAGGGTAAAAAATGAGTAAAATCCGTATATTAACAAGGAAATTCACTTAACCCCCATTTTGGCCTTTTTAAAAAATTCTAAAATAAACCATGGATGTCGTAAATATGCTTGTTAGATTTCCTAGGAACTATTACATGCTTCGATTCGATAAGGCTAGGCCACTTTATGACCTTTTTAGTGAAAGAAAAAGGGTCAAAAACGAGTAAAATCCGTAAAGTAACAAGGAAATTCACTTAACCCCCATTTTGGCCGTTTTTAAAAATTCTAAAATAAACCATGGATGTCGTAGATATGCTTGTTAGATTTCCTAAGAACTATTACATGCTTCGATTCGATAAGGCTAGGCCACTTTATGACCTTTTTAGTGAAAGAAAAGGGGTCAAAAATGAGTAAAATCCGTATATTAACAAGGAAATTCACTTAACCCCCATTTTGGCCTTTTTAAAAAATTCTAAAATAAACCATGGATGTCGTAGATATGCTTGTTAGATTTCCTAGGAACTATTACATGCTTCGATTCGATAAGGCTAGGCCACTTTATGACCTTTTTAGTGAAAGAAAAAGGGTCAAAAACGAGTAAAATCCATAAATTAACAAGGAAATTCACTTAACCCCCATTTTGGCCTTTTTAAAAAATTCTAAAGTAAACCATGGATGTCGTAGATATGCTTGTTAGATTTCCTAGGAACTATTATATGCTTCGATTCGATAAGGCTAGGCCACTTTATGACCTTTTTAGTGAAAGAAAAAGGGTCAAAAACGAGTAAAATCCGTAAATTAACAAGGAAATTCACTTAAACCTCA
Source organism: Medicago sativa (assembly GCF_051527215.1). NCBI lineage: Eukaryota > Viridiplantae > Streptophyta > Magnoliopsida > Fabales > Fabaceae > Medicago > Medicago sativa. The sequence goes on along the minus strand of NC_140756.1, from coordinate 25,093,240 downwards.
TTTTGTCCATTTTCGAAAATGATAAAATCAACCTTGGAATTCAAATATATGGTTGTTAGATTTCATAGGAACTATTACATGCTTCGATTCGATAAGGCTAGGCCACTTTATGACCTTTTTAGTGAAAGAAAAATGGTCAAAAAGGAGTAAAATCCGTATATTAACAAGGAAATTCACTTAACCCCCATTTTGGCCTTTTTAAAAAATTCTAAAATAAACCATGGATGTCGTAGATATGCTTGTTAGATTTCCTAGGAACTATTACATGCTTCGATTCGATAAGGCTAGGCCACTTTATGACCGTTTTAGTGAAAGAAAAAGGGTCAAAAACGAGTAAAATCCGTAAATTAACAAGGAAATTCACTTAACCATCATTTTGTCCATTTTCGAAAATGATAAAATCAACCTTGGAATTCGAATATATGCTTGTTAGATTTCATAGGAACTATTACACGCTTCGATTCGATAAGGCTAGGCCACTTTATGACCTTTTTAGTGAAAGAAAAAGGGTCAAAAACGAGTAAAATCAGAAAATTAACAAGGAAATTCAATTAACCCCCATTTTGGCCGTTTTTAAAAATTCTAAAATAAACCATGGATGTCGTAGATATGCTTGTTAGATTTCCTAGGGACTATTAAATGCTTCGATTCGATAAGGCTAGGCCACTTTATGACCTTTTTAGTGAAAGAAAAAGGGTCAAAAACGAGTAAAATCCGTAAATTAACAAGGAAATTCACTTAATCCCCATTTTGGCCGTTTTTAAAAATTCTAAAATAAACCATGGATGTCGTAGATATGCTTGTTAGATTTCCTAAGAACTATTACATGCTTCGATTCGTTAAGGCTAGGCCACTTTATGACCTTTTTAGTGAAAGAAAAAGGGTCAAAAACGAGTAAAATCCGTAAATTAACAAGGAAATTCACTTAACCCCCATTTTGGCCGTTTTTAAAAATTCTAAAATAAACCATGGATGTCGTAGATATGCTTGTTAGATTTCCTAGGAACTATTACATGCTTCGATTCGATAAGGCTAGGCCACTTTATGACCTTTTTAGTGAAAGAAAAGGGGTCAAAAACGAGTAAAATCCGTAAATTAACAAGGAAATTCACTTAACCCCCATTTTGGCCGTTTTTAAAAATTCTAAAATAAACCATGGATGTCGTAGATATGCTTGTTAGATTTCCTAAGAACTATTACATGCTTCGATTCGATAAGGCTAGGCCACTTTATGACCTTTTTAGTGAAAGAAAAAGGGTAAAAAATGAGTAAAATCCGTATATTAACAAGGAAATTCACTTAACCCCCATTTTGGCCTTTTTAAAAAATTCTAAAATAAACCATGGATGTCGTAAATATGCTTGTTAGATTTCCTAGGAACTATTACATGCTTCGATTCGATAAGGCTAGGCCACTTTATGACCTTTTTAGTGAAAGAAAAAGGGTCAAAAACGAGTAAAATCCGTAAAGTAACAAGGAAATTCACTTAACCCCCATTTTGGCCGTTTTTAAAAATTCTAAAATAAACCATGGATGTCGTAGATATGCTTGTTAGATTTCCTAGGAACTATTACATGCTTCGATTCGATAAGGCTAGGCCACTTTATGACCTTTTTAGTGATAGAAAAAGGGTCAAAAACGAGTAAAATCCGTAAATTAACAAGGAAATTCACTTAACCCTCCTTTTGTCCATTTTTGAAAATGATAAAATCAACCTTGGAATTCGAATATATGCTTGTTAGATTTCATAGGAACTATTACATGCTTCGATTCGATAAGGCTAGGCCACTTTATGACCTTTTTAGTGAAAGAAAAAGGTCAAAAACGATTAAAATCCATAAATTAACAAGGAAATTCACTTAACCCCCATTTTGGCCATTTTAAAAAATTCTGAAATAAACCATGGATGTCGTAGATATGCTTGTTAGATTTCCTAGGAACTATTACATGTTTCGATTCGATAAGGCTAGGCCACTTTATGACCTTTTTAGTGAAAGAAAAAGGGTCAAAAATGAGTAAAATCTGTATATTAACAAGGAAATCCACTTAACCCCCATTTTGGCCTTTTTAAAAAATTCTAAAATAAACCATGGATGTCGTAGATATGCTTGTTATATTTCGTAGAAACTATTTCATGCTTCGATTCGATAAGGCTAGGCCACTTTATGACCTTTTTAGTGAAAGAAAAATGGTCAAAAACGAGTAAAATCCGTAAATTAACAAGGAAATTCAATTAACCCCCATTTTGGCCGTTTTAAAAAATTCTAAAATAAACCATGGATGTCGTAGATATGCTTGATAGATTTCCTAGGAACTATTACATGCTTCGATTCGATAAGGCTAGGCCACTTTATGACCATTTTAGTGAATTAAAAAAGGTCAAAAACGAGTAAAATCCGTAAATTAACAAGGAAATTCACTTAACCCTCATTTTGTCCATTTTTGAAAATGATAAAATCAACCTTGGAATTCGAATATATGCTTGTTAGATTTCATAGGAACTATTACATGCGTCGATTCGATAAGGCTATGCCACTTTATGACCTTTTTAGTGAAAGAAAAAGGTCAAAAACGAGTAAAATCCATAAATTAACAAGGAAATTCACTTAACCCCCATTTTGGCCTTTTTAAAAAATTCTGAAATAAACCATGGATGTCGTAGATATGCTTGTTAGATTTCCTAAGAACTATTACATGCTTCGATTTGATAAGGCTAGGCCACTTTATGACCTTTTTAGTGAAAGAAAAAGGTCAAAAACGAGTAAAATCCATAAATTAACAAGGAAATTCACTTAACCCCCATTTTGGCCATTTTAAAAAATTCTGAAATAAACCATGGATGTCGTAGATATGCTTGTTAGATTTCCTAGGAACTATTACATGTTTCGATTCGATAAGGCTAGGCCACTTTATGACCGTTTTAGTGAAAGAAAAAGGGTCAAAAACGAGTAAAATCCGCAAATTAACAAGGAAATTCACTTAACCCTCATTTTGTCCGTGTTTGAAAATGATAAAATCAACCTTGGAAGTCGAATATATGCTTGTTAGATTTCATAGGAACTATTACACACTTCGATTCGATAAGGCTAGGCCACTTTATGACCTTTTTAGTGAAAGAAAAAGGGTCAAAAATGAGTAAAATCTGTATATTAACAAGGAAATCCACTTAACCCCCATTTTGGCCTTTTTAAAAAATTCTAAAATAAACCATGGATGTCGTAGATATGCTTGTTAGATTTCCTAGGAACTATTACATGCTTCGATTCGATAAGGTTAGGCCACTTTATGACCTTTTTAGTGAAAGAAAAATGGTCAAAAACGAGTAAAATCCGTAAATTAACAAGGAAATTCAATTAACCCCCATTTTGGCCGTTTTTAAAAATTCTAAAATAAACCATGGATGTCGTAGATATGCTTGATAGATTTCCTAGGAACTATTACATGCTTCGATTCGATAAGGCTAGGCCACTTTATGACCATTTTAGTGAATTAAAAAAGGTCAAAAACGAGTAAAATCCGTAAATTAACAAGGAAATTCACTTAACCCTCATTTTGTCCATTTTTGAAAATGATAAAATCAACCTTGGAATTCGAATATATGCTTGTTAGATTTCATAGGAACTATTACATGCGTCGATTCGATAAGGCTATGCCACTTTATGACCTTTTTAGTGAAAGAAAAAGGTCAAAAACGAGTAAAATCCATAAATTAACAAGGAAATTCACTTAACCCCCATTTTGGCCGTTTTAAAAAATTCTGAAATAAACCATGGATGTCATAGATATGCTTGTTAGATTTCCTAAGAACTATTACATGCTTCGATTTGATAAGGCTAGGCCACTTTATGACCTTTTTAGTGAAAGAAAAAGGTCAAAAACGAGTAAAATCCATAAATTAACAAGGAAATTCACTTAACCCCCATTTTGGCCATTTTAAAAAATTCTGAAATAAACCATGGATGTCGTAGATATGCTTGTTAGATTTCCTAGGAACTATTACATGTTTCGATTCGATAAGGCTAGGCCACTTTATGACCGTTTTAGTGAAAGAAAAAGGGTCAAAAACGAGTAAAATCCGCAAATTAACAAGGAAATTCACTTAACCCTCATTTTGTCCGTGTTTGAAAATGATAAAATCAACCTTGGAAGTCGAATATATGCTTGTTAGATTTCATAGGAACTATTACACACTTCGATTCGATAAGGCTAGGCCACTTTATGACCTTTTTAGTGAAAGAAAAAGGGTCAAAAATGAGTAAAATCTGTATATTAACAAGGAAATCCACTTAACCCCCATTTTGGCCTTTTTAAAAAATTCTAAAATAAACCATGGATGTCGTAGATATGCTTGTTAGATTTCCTAGGAACTATTACATGCTTCGATTCGATAAGGCTAGGCCACTTTATGACCTTTTTAGTGAAAGAAAAATGGTCAAAAACGAGTAAAATCCGTAAATTAACAAGGAAATTCAATTAACCCCCATTTTGGCCGTTTTTAAAAATTCTAAAATAAACCATGGATGTCGTAGATATGCTTGATAGATTTCCTAGGAACTATTACATGCTTCGATTCGATAAGGCTAGGCCACTTTATGACCATTTTAGTGAATTAAAAAAGGTCAAAAACGAGTAAAATCCGTAAATTAACATGGAAATTCACTTAACCCTCATTTTGTCCATTTTTGAAAATGATAAAATCAACCTTGGAATTCGAATATATGCTTGTTAGATTTCATAGGAACTATTACATGCGTCGATTCGATAAGGCTATGCCACTTTATGACCTTTTTAGTGAAAGAAAAAGGTCAAAAACGAGTAAAATCCATAAATTAACAAGGAAATTCACTTAACCCCCATTTTGGCCTTTTTAAAAAATTCTGAAATAAACCATGGATGTCGTAGATATGCTTGTTAGATTTCCTAAGAACTATTACATGCTTCGATTTGATAAGGCTAGGCCACTTTATGACCTTTTTAGTGAAAGAAAAAGGTCAAAAACGAGTAAAATCCATAAATTAACAAGGAAATTCACTTAACCCCCATTTTGGCCTTTTTAAAAAATTCTGAAATAAACCATGGATGTCGTAGATATGCTTGTTAGATTTCCTAGGAACTATTACATGCTTCGATTCGATAAGGCTAGGCCACTTTATGACCTTTTTAGTGAAAGAAAAATGGTCAAAAACGAGTAAAATCCGTAAATTAACAAGGAAATTCAATTAACCCCCATTTTGGCCGTTTTTAAAAATTCTAAAATAAACCATGGATGTCGTAGATATGCTTGATAGATTTCCTAGGAACTATTACATGCTTCGATTCGATAAGGCTAGGCCACTTTATGACCATTTTAGTGAATTAAAAAAGGTCAAAAACGAGTAAAATCCGTAAATTAACAAGGAAATTCACTTAACCCTCATTTTGTCCATTTTTGAAAATGATAAAATCAACCTTGGAATTCGAATATATGCTTGTTAGATTTCATAGGAACTATTACATGCGTCGATTCGATAAGGCTATGCCACTTTATGACCTTTTTAGTGAAAGAAAAAGGTCAAAAACGAGTAAAATCCATAAATTAACAAGGAAATTCACTTAACCCCCATTTTGGCCTTTTTAAAATATTCTGAAATAAACCATGGATGTCATAGATATGCTTGTTAGATTTCCTAAGAACTATTACATGCTTCGATTCGATAAGGCTAGGCCACTTTATGACCTTTTTAGTGAAAGAAAAAGGTCAAAAACGAGTAAAATCCATAAATTAACAAGGAAATTCACTTAACCCCCATTTTGGCCTTTTTAAAAAATTCTAAAATAAACTGTGGATGTCGTAGATATGCTTGTTAGATTTCCTAGGAACTATTACATGCTTCGATTCGATAAGGCTAGGCCACTTTATGACCTTTTTAGTGAAAGAAAAATGGTCAAAAACGAGTAAAATCCGTAAATTAACAAGGAAATTCAATTAACCCCCATTTTGGCTGTTTTTAAAAATTCTAAAATAAACCATGGATGTCGTAGATATGCTTGATAGATTTCCTAGGAACTATTACATGCTTCGATTCGATAAGGCTAGGCCACTTTATGACCATTTTAGTGAATTAAAAAAGGTCAAAAACGAGTAAAATCCGTAAATTAACAAGGAAATTCACTTAACCCTCATTTTGTCCATTTTTGAAAATGATAAAATCAACCTTGGAATTCGAATATATGCTTGTTAGATTTCATAGGAACTATTACATGCGTCGATTCGATAAGGCTATGCCACTTTATGACCTTTTTAGTGAAAGAAAAAGGTCAAAAACGAGTAAAATCCATAAATTAACAAGGAAATTCACTTAACCCCCATTTTGGCCTTTTTAAAAAATTCTAAAATAAACTGTGGATGTCGTAGATATGCTTGTTAGATTTCCTAGGAACTATTACATGCTTCGATTCGATAAGGCTAGGCCACTTTATGACCTTTTTAGTGAAAGAAAAATGGTCAAAAACGAGTAAAATCCGTAAATTAACAAGGAAATTCAATTAACCCCCATTTTGGCCTTTTTTAAAAATTCTAAAATAAACCATGGATGTCGTAGATATGCTTGATAGATTTCCTAGGAACTATTACATGCTTCGATTCGATAAGGCTAGGCCACTTTATGACCATTTTAGTGAATTAAAAAAGGTCAAAAACGAGTAAAATCCGTAAATTAACAAGGAAATTCACTTAACCCTCATTTTACCCATTTTTGAAAATGATAAAATCAACCTTGGAATTCGAATATATGCTTGTTAGATTTCATAGGAACTATTACATGCGTCGATTCGATAAGGCTATGCCACTTTATGACCTTTTTAGTGAAAGAAAAAGGTCAAAAACGAGTAAAATCCATAAATTAACAAGGAAATTCACTTAACCCCCATTTTGGCCTTTTTAAAAAATTCTGAAATAAACCATGGATGTCGTAGATATGCTTGTTAGATTTCCTAAGAACTATTACATGCTTCGATTTGATAAGGCTAGGCCACTTTATGACCTTTTTAGTGAAAGAAAAAGGTCAAAAACGAGTAAAATCCATAAATTAACAAGGAAATTCACTTAACCCCCATTTTGGCCTTTTTAAAAAATTCTAAAATAAACCATGGATGTCGTAGATATGCTTGTTAGATTTCCTAGGAACTATTACATGCTTCGATTCGATAAGGCTAGGCCACTTTATGACCTTTTTAGTGAAAGAAAAATGGTCAAAAACGAGTAAAATCCGTAAATTAACAAGGAAATTCAATTAACCCCCATTTTGGCCGTTTTTAAAAATTCTAAAATAAACCATGGATGTCGTAGATATGCTTGATAGATTTCCTAGGAACTATTACATGCTTCGATTCGATAAGGCTAGGCCACTTTATGACCATTTTAGTGAATTAAAAAAGGTCAAAAACGAGTAAAATCCGTAAATTAACAAGGAAATTCACTTAACCCTCATTTTGTCCATTTTTGAAAATGATAAAATCAACCTTGGAATTCGAATATATGCTTGTTAGATTTCATAGGAACTATTACATGCGTCGATTCGATAAGGCTATGCCACTTTATGACCTTTTTAGTGAAAGAAAAAGGTCAAAAACGAGTAAAATCCATAAATTAACAAGGAAATTCACTTAACCCCCATTTTGGCCTTTTTAAAAAATTCTGAAATAAACCATGGATGTCGTAGATATGCTTGTTAGATTTCCTAAGAACTATTACATGCTTCTATTTGATAAGGCTAGGCCACTTTATGACCTTTTTAGTGAAAGAAAAAGGTCAAAAACGAGTAAAATCCATAAATTAACAAGGAAATTCACTTAACCCCCATTTTGGCCTTTTTAAAAAATTCTAAAATAAACCATGGATGTCGTAGATATGCTTGTTAGATTTCCTAGGAACTATTACATGCTTCGATTCGATAAGGCTAGGCCACTTTATGACCTTTTTAGTGAAAGAAAAATGGTCAAAAACGAGTAAAATCCGTAAATTAACAAGGAAATTCAATTAACCCCCATTTTGGCCGTTTTTAAAAATTCTAAAATAAACCATGGATGTCGTAGATATGCTTGATAGATTTCCTAGGAACTATTACATGCTTCGATTCGATAAGGCTAGGCCACTTTATGACCATTTTAGTGAATTAAAAAAGGTCAAAAACGAGTAAAATCCGTAAATTAACAAGGAAATTCACTTAACCCTCATTTTGTCCATTTTTGAAAATGATAAAATCAACCTTGGAATTCGAATATATGCTTGTTAGATTTCATAGGAACTATTACATGCGTCGATTCGATAAGGCTATGCCACTTTATGACCTTTTTAGTGAAAGAAAAAGGTCAAAAACGAGTAAAATCCATAAATTAACAAGGAAATTCACTTAACCCCCATTTTGGCCTTTTTAAAATATTCTGAAATAAACCATGGATGTCATAGATATGCTTGTTAGATTTCCTAAGAACTATTACATGCTTCGATTCGATAAGGCTAGGCCACTTTATGACCTTTTTAGTGAAAGAAAAAGGTCAAAAACGAGTAAAATCCATAAATTAACAAGGAAATTCACTTAACCCCCATTTTGGCCTTTTTAAAAAATTCTAAAATAAACTGTGGATGTCGTAGATATGCTTGTTAGATTTCCTAGGAACTATTACATGCTTCGATTCGATAAGGCTAGGCCACTTTATGACCTTTTTAGTGAAAGAAAAATGGTCAAAAACGAGTAAAATCCGTAAATTAACAAGGAAATTCAATTAACCCCCATTTTGGCCGTTTTTAAAAATTCTAAAATAAACCATGGATGTCGTAGATATGCTTGATAGATTTCCTAGGAACTATTACATGCTTCGATTCGATAAGGCTAGGCCACTTTATGACCATTTTAGTGAATTAAAAAAGGTCAAAAACGAGTAAAATCCGTAAATTAACAAGGAAATTCACTTAACCCTCATTTTGTCCATTTTTGAAAATGATAAAATCAACCTTGGAATTCGAATATATGCTTGTTAGATTTCATAGGAACTATTACATGCGTCGATTCGATAAGGCTATGCCACTTTATGACCTTTTTAGTGAAAGAAAAAGGTCAAAAACGAGTAAAATCCATAAATTAACAAGGAAATTCACTTAACCCCCATTTTGGCCTTTTTAAAAAATTCTAAAATAAACTGTGGATGTCGTAGATATGCTTGTTAGATTTCCTAGGAACTATTACATGCTTCGATTCGATAAGGCTAGGCCACTTTATGACCTTTTTAGTGAAAGAAAAATGGTCAAAAACGAGTAAAATCCGTAAATTAACAAGGAAATTCAATTAACCCCCATTTTGGCCTTTTTTAAAAATTCTAAAATAAACCATGGATGTCGTAGATATGCTTGATAGATTTCCTAGGAACTATTACATGCTTCGATTCGATAAGGCTAGGCCACTTTATGACCATTTTAGTGAATTAAAAAAGGTCAAAAACGAGTAAAATCCGTAAATTAACAAGGAAATTCACTTAACCCTCATTTTACCCATTTTTGAAAATGATAAAATCAACCTTGGAATTCGAATATATGCTTGTTAGATTTCATAGGAACTATTACATGCGTCGATTCGATAAGGCTATGCCACTTTATGACCTTTTTAGTGAAAGAAAAAGGTCAAAAACGAGTAAAATCCATAAATTAACAAGGAAATTCACTTAACCCCCATTTTGGCCTTTTTAAAAAATTCTGAAATAAACCATGGATGTCGTAGATATGCTTGTTAGATTTCCTAAGAACTATTACATGCTTCGATTTGATAAGGCTAGGCCACTTTATGACCTTTTTAGTGAAAGAAAAAGGTCAAAAACGAGTAAAATCCATAAATTAACAAGGAAATTCACTTAACCCCCATTTTGGCCTTTTTAAAAAATTCTAAAATAAACCATGGATGTCGTAGATATGCTTGTTAGATTTCCTAGGAACTATTACATGCTTCGATTCGATAAGGCTAGGCCACTTTATGACCTTTTTAGTGAAAGAAAAATGGTCAAAAACGAGTAAAATCCGTAAATTAACAAGGAAATTCAATTAACCCCCATTTTGGCCGTTTTTAAAAATTCTAAAATAAACCATGGATGTCGTAGATATGCTTGATAGATTTCCTAGGAACTATTACATGCTTCGATTCGATAAGGCTAGGCCACTTTATGACCATTTTAGTGAATTAAAAAAGGTCAAAAACGAGTAAAATCCGTAAATTAACAAGGAAATTCACTTAACCCTCATTTTGTCCATTTTTGAAAATGATAAAATCAACCTTGGAATTCGAATATATGCTTGTTAGATTTCATAGGAACTATTACATGCGTCGATTCGATAAGGCTAGGCCACTTTATGACCTTTTTAGTGAAAGAAAAAGGTCAAAAACGAGTAAAATCCATAAATTAACAAGGAAATTCACTTAACCCCCATTTTGGCCTTTTTAAAAAATTCTAAAATAAACCATGGATGACGTAGATATGCTTGTTAGATTTCCTAGGAACTATTACATGCTTCGATTCGATAAGGCTAGGCCACTTTATGACCTTTTTAGTGAAAGAAAAAGGGTCAAAAATGAGTAAAATCTGTATATTAACAAGGAAATCCACTTAACCCCCATTTTGGCTGTAACACCCACGTCGTGGCTTTCGATATCCCGCTAGGTGGATACGAAAGGTTCCCGACCTAAGGGGAACGGTTTAAGCCGCAAGGGACCCCCACGACAATAGTAGGAACCGAAACACATCGGAATGAGAGGGATCTGGAGGCCGTGTAGGTATGGGACTACATGGTTGAAGGAAGGCTTATAAGAATTGTTAGGTACTACCCATATCAACAAGATGCATCTTCTTTTCGGGAGCTCAATCCATAGGAACTCCACAGTTAAGCGTGCTTGGCTTGGAGTAGTACTAGGATGGGTGACCTACCGGGAAGTTTCCCAGTAAGCATGTGAGTGAGGACAAAGCATGCTGAAAAGACTCGTGTTGGTTTGTGGGGTTAGTCGGCAATCCTGTAAGCAGTCTGGGATGTTACACTTGGTAACAGAGCAGACCTCTCCCAGTACGGTGTGGTTCGGGGACGAACCAGGCGGAAGCTGGTGGGCATGTAACACCCACGTCGTGGCTTTCGATATCCCGCTAGGTGGATACGAAAGGTTCCCGACCTAAGGGGAACGGTTTAAGCCGCAAGGGACCCGCACGACACCGAGGGTGTCCGATGTACGTACATCGGTCATGTATGGGATTGATCTCGGGGTTACTCCACCCGGGACTATCCGTAAAATGAATCAAGATAACATTGTTTGTTCAACGCTAACCAATATGAATGAACTTAAATACGTTTATGTATGATACGATTATGATTATGAACACGTATGAACTCATGTACGAATATGTATGAGATTAAGAGCATTAGATGCTTAAGACAAGTACAAGTTACGTATAGAGCAAGCTATGAACATGATACCGATGACGATCTTAGGTTCCCCTAATCGTCCGGTTTAGCATCGTGCCATGATTATGTTATGTTTAGGCCATGATACTTAAAATGTATTCTTGGCAATGCGGTTCTAGTTTCCCCCTCGACCGCCATGACACGTATAGGGAGTGAAGCCTATAACAAGTGAGATAAGACTATGGCGGCTTTAGTATGCACTACCGTCTAAGTATGCAAGTCCCCACACACGTATAATCAACCGCCAGGTTGTAATGTAGACACGTGGCGACCGTAGGTTTCCCCTTGAGGTTGCCTATAGCCTAGGATTTAGGGGAACTCACTGAGACCTTATGTCTCATCCCAATCCTTATTTGTTTCAGATAAGCAGGGTGCTATGCAAGCTTGAAGCTGGATGAATATTACTTCAAGGGTTCGTTCGTAAAGCTGCAGGACGAATATGGACACTAAGGATGTTTTTTTATGTGTGGATGATTGTATTGTATTATTATTTATACGAACGGGACTTGATGTAAATATTATTCATTCGGGAAAAATTTTGATGTTGTATAATTTAATGTATCCAGTACTAATATTAACGCATGTGCCAGACTTTCTAGATACGTCTGGTATGGGTGTTACAATTGGTATCAGAGCAGGTCGATTCAGACCGTGCCTTGGGTCATTAAATTACAACTAAGGTAGTGGGACCATTGGGTTCCGGGTAAATGTTCTATTTGTCATTGTTAGTTGAGCCTGATCAACTCAATTTAACAATCGACGATTAGAACGGATACCTGAGAGCTGAATAGGACCCAGGAGGAACGAAGTATGTGATGAGGAAGTTTGATCGTGTCAAAAGGTGGCCGGTGAACTAATCAAGTAGAAGTGTGAATCCTCCGGGAATGTAAGGTATGTTTAGAAGGGACGTTCCAACAATGTCAGGTAAGATGTAGAGATACTTCGTGTACTCGTAAGTGAAGAAGTGGGATATATATCTAATCATGACCAAAAGATTCGGTAAGAGTTGTGGTTGGAACGGGTTTATGATATTCTGAAATGTCAGAACAATGTTACAAGGTAGTAAGAGGTCAACATATGTTAACGGAGTTAGCATGCTCTCAGGAATAGCATTATATGAATGAAGTTAAGTATATGTATGACTGGAAGTTGCATAAGTAGCAACATAATGAATTAAGCAGTTGTTGGCGGATGAAGTTAAGGTTTATGTGGAAACTTTATGTTAAGAGACATGATGACAAGGTATTAGTTTCTGATGTGCCGGGAATTGAATTGATTGATGTTAATGCTTGCCATGCAAAGGTTATAGAAATGTTTTAAGACGTTTGGAAGGAATGATGTGCACTAGAGTACTTGAGGAAGTAAGATTTATATGTAAAATCCGATTTTTTTTAGAAAACTGAGTTGAAGAAAATACGCCAATAGCGAAATTTACGCTAATAGCGAAATTACTCCAGAGAATTTCGCTAATAGCGAACCTGGGGCGAAAATTTTCAGTTTTTCCAAAAATTGTCATTTCGTCTCTAGGGTCAGTAGTAGCTATTGGGGGTTGTTTTCACTATCTTTTATATGACAAACTTTTTTCTATAACATCAAGTAACGAGTGCACATCACATCCTATGATTTCTAAGGAAGAAATGCATGGAGAAGTATTAACGGAATCAATCCGGTTTAAGGTAGCTTTGAAAGTTAATGTGTCAAGAGTCAAGAACAAGTCAAGATCAAGAGAATAGAAGTTCTGGCAATTAGAAGAAAAGTCACGGATGTTTATGCATGAGTTATGAAGTAAGAAGTTAAAACGGTGCAAGGTTATAAGAAATCACAAGGTTCTCGGATTATGTGGAAATATGACGTATCTCTCGAACCTATGTTTTGCTTAATCGACTTGCTAAGGCTCAATACGATGTTGAATTGTAAAGTTTAAATAATTTTAGAAAGATTTACGCTTATGGGTGATTGAGATTGACATTTTGAAAAAAATTCACGAGATTTTCCTAGGAACCGAGTTGCATCGACACTCGTAGAGCGGGTTAGACTTATTAGAGTCTAGGTTTGATGACACGTATGTGTTATCAACTCGTTCTATGATTTTAGAGCAACGGTCGGGGCCTAAACCCAATATATTTATAAAGTAGAAAATCATCAATGTCAATGACCCGTGCGCTAGTTACGAAGTTTTCTTTTAAAAAGAAAATCAACGAGCAAGCATTGGTATGATTAAGCAAAAATATAGTAGATGAGATTGTCAAAGGAATTTGAGTTACTCGGAAACAAGTTCAAGTACGACATGTATGTTTCAGCCGGTAAATCCAATCAGTAAAAATGTAAGGTTACCCCCAAGTCAAGTATTATGAGCATGAGATAAATTATCACGAGTTTTGGAATTCACAAAACAAGTGTAAGTTTGTGATGTTGGTTACAACATGGAAGTTAATCGTTAAATACGAAACATGGGAGTTTTAGTATGTATGAAGCTTTGTGGAGAATAAGATTGTTTAAGGTGTTTATATGTTATGCCTTGCATTTTTCCTTGTCTGTTATGTTCATCGGTTGTCTGGGGTTGAAACAGATCCAAACATGAGAGTTTAACAAGAAGTTTCGAACAAAATTGCAGAAATCATTCAAGAACTACGCTATTAGCTTGGCTTACGCTAATAGCGAAATTTGCAGCATCTTCCAGAGGCTTACGCTAATAGCGAAATTCTGGCATGGCTGGAAATTTTCTGCGCTATTAGCGTAGCTTGCGGGAAGTGTGAACTTTTCTGCATTTTTAAAACAACCTTTTATGCTCTAATCTTGTTACTTTGATTTGTTCTTAATGGAACATCTTTAATCCAATTGTTTTCATTTTCAAATTTCTTTAACAAATCAAAGAGAACTCTCTTATGCTTGAACATGTATCAAGTGACCCTAGACTTCCTTGTTTGAATAATAATGGGAAGGTAAATGTCACAATCAACTTTATGTATTTACCAAGAACTCTAGAAAAGGTATTAATGCTCAAGAGATAACCGGATGAGATGATATGGAGAATCAAGTTTAGTGTTCTGAGGAAGAGGAATAAGTTTACGTTAAGAAGTCCAAGGATTTCCTATGGACATGTAAGCAGTATGGTAAGTATGTTATTATGAAAGGTGATGCCACTCTCGAGTTGAGAAATGAGAACCATACTTTCGTATGCGATACTTGTTAAGTGAAAACGATACTAGATAAAACATGTTAAGTCATGATTTTAAAATTTTTAAAAGTTAAGATTGATATTATGGAACTTGGGAACGATGTTTTATTTAAACTCATGGAAATTATACATTTTCGAAACTGATGAGATACGTCGTAAGTGAACTCACTTAAGACGTACCAACTTCAGGACCAACTTGTCGTGGACAAGTTTAGGGCGAGTTGATAAATCTTTTTCAAATATAGAAATTCGTCCGATGGTTCTGTGGTGCTATTACAAATTCAGTTTTGAAAATGATAAAATATTTTAGTCATGTATATATATATTCGTTCCAAGAACCTGAATACCAGAGCTTACGGAAATTTCATCAAGAAAGATTCTAAGACACGTATCGTTATCATTTAGCAAGAGATGGCACTTGAAAGTATGTACATGTTATGGAAACGACAATGTTCGTATGAAGCCAATATCATGTGGATACACAGAATTGTGTTAAGAGTATACGATGTAAGTGCAAGTGGAATTACTAGTAAGTTTCACGAGTATGTGAACCATAATATAGGTTAATGGATTGTCAGATGAAGTGGTGAGTTGATTTCACTTTTTCATGTCAAGCTATATGAGTTACCCATTAGTTCGGGTGTGATAAGATGCAATGGAATTGCGATGAAATCAGAAGATTTCCTAAAGCTCTGAAACGAGATAAGAGATTCATGGAATCGTTTATATGAGTAATGCAAGTAAGAAGCATGTGCCTCAAGGTACAGTAAGATTATGTATTCATGATAAGATGTATGTATGAAATATGTTTTAAAGTTACAAGTAAGCACTGCAGGGCAAACCTGGTTTCCGTAGAATCCCAGTTAAAAGGCAAATCCTGAGTGTTCATGTTTATGATAAGATATCTTTACAAGAATATTTATGTTAAGCGGGTAAGATATAATCCGAAACAATGAGTTTATGTTAGCATGGAATGTCCCAAGTCATGGTGTACTAAGATAACAACAAAGTTTAAGTGATATTAAGATCAGGGAAGCTATATGCCTACGTATATGAATCAAGAAACAAGACGGAACATAAGCAATGATGAATTTTTTTTGGAAATGTTTGAATAGAATATGTATGACTCAGACTAAAGATGCTAAGTTTTATCATGATGATTGGTAGGCGATCTCTAAATTTCGAGGACGAAATTTTTTTTAAGGGGGGTAGAGTGTAACATCCCGCTCGTCAGCTAATGGAAATTTCATCTGCTAAATGTATCAGAGGACTAAGATTCATAGAAAGTGAGCATGATGAATAAAGTTAAATACGACGAAAGATATTAATGAGCAATATCAGTCAAGCATGAGTTATGTATCAGAGTCAGGTAACACGACTGAGACGAAGGGCATTTAAGTAAACTCGCACAAGGGAGTATATAAGCGATTTTGGGGAAAAATATCTCATTTCCCACTTCACTTTCTCTCTCTAGGTTTTTGGGAAAACCTTTCTCTCCTCCTTCTCTCTAGATATGCGCCCTCCTTCCTTCTCCAATCCATCCAAAGCCTTCCAAATTCATGCAATAGATGGCTTAGCAAGCAAGAAACAAGTAGAGGAAGAGATTGAAGCATGGTTTAGAGGAAAGGGCTAAGGATCAAGAATGAAGTGGAATTAGGGTTTGAAGCTTGAAGATCAAGTGCAAATCATTAGGTGAGTTCTTAGATAGAACCCACCATTGGGATTATGTGTTTAATTGCAAGCAAAACATGATTTTTGTTAAGATTAGAGAAATAAGAGTTTTAGTACCCTAGCCTTGATCTTGCTTTGTACATGTTATTATTGCCATAAAAGATGTTTTATAATGTATATATATGTTGCTGGATGTTTTGGTGCATTGCAGGAACCATTAGAATGAGTTTTGGGTCAAAAATTGGAAATTTGGTACCACAGACCCGAAGAACTACGCTATTAGCGAAATCTACGCTAATAGCGTAATTCCCCAGAAAAGCCACGCTCCAGGGGCGCTATTAGCGCAGCCCTCTGGACCAGCCAACATGCTTTTTGGCTGTTGGCTCAGTGTGGGTCGGTGGTGCGTTCCGATGCTTTTCTTTCAACGTTTTATGACTTTGTAACCCCAAAACAACATCGAATCAATGCACATAACATCAAGCAATCGTTGAATCAAGAATCATGGTAATCTTAACATGTACATCAAGAGAGGCACAAGAGAGTTTAAGCCGATGTATTCGGGTAGTAAGCACTAAGAAAGGGAAGAACTAGAGCCTCGACATAGTAGTCGAGAACTAGCAAGTTTAGCATGAAATCCCTAAGTATGTTAAGTATAGGAATGAACCTAAGTAAGTAAGACGCGAAGTGTAATCTCTTCGCATATGATCATGTATGATTAGTTAGCACATTAAGTCATGGATTGATTAGTTAATCTCTCCACTAAGAATAAGAATGTATAAGTTTACCGCTAATCGGATCGACTCAAGGGTCCGAGGTAATAGGCAAGCAAGTATGAATATGATTATGTATACGCATGACAAGACTATGACTTAATAAGTAGGTGGCATGTCTCTTGTTATCCACGTCAGGGGGATACAAGAGGTTCTCGATCTAAGGGGAACGATTCAAGCCGTAAGGGACCCGCATGCCACTGAAATTAACAAGACGTAGGTGCTCGTGTCTCTTGTTATCCACGCCAGGGGGATACGGGAGGTTCTCGACCTAAGGGGAACGGTTTAAGCCGCAAGGGACCCGCACGACACCGAGGGAGTCCGATGTACGTACATCGGTCATGTATGGGATTGATCTCGGGGTTACTCCACCCGGGACTATCCGTAAAATGAATCAAGATAACATTGTTTGTTCAACGCTAACCAATATGAATGAACTTAAATACGTTTATGTATGATACGATTATGATTATGAACACGTATGAACTCATGTACGAATATGTATGAGATTAAGAGCATTAGATGCTTAAGACAAGTACAAGTTACGTATAGAGCAAGCTATGAACATGATACCGATGACGATCTTAGGTTCCCCTAATCGTCCGGTTTAGCATCGTGCCATGATTATGTTATGTTTAGGCCATGATACTTAAAATGTATTCTTGGCAATGCGGTTCTAGTTTCCCCCTCGACCGCCATGACACGTATAGGGAGTGAAGCCTATAACAAGTGAGATAAGACTATGGCGGCTTTAGTATGCACTACCGTCTAAGTATGCAAGTCCCCACACACGTATAATCAACCGCCAGGTTGTAATGTAGACACGTGGCGACCGTAGGTTTCCCCTTGAGGTTGCCTATAGCCTAGGATTTAGGGGAACTCACTGAGACCTTATGTCTCATCCCAATCCTTATTTGTTTCAGATAAGCAGGGTGCTATGCAAGCTTGAAGCTGGATGAATATTACTTCAAGGGTTCGTTCGTAAAGCTGCAGGACGAATATGGACACTAAGGATGTTTTTTTATGTGTGGATGATTGTATTGTATTATTATTTATACGAACGGGACTTGATGTAAATATTATTCATTCGGGAAAAATTTTGATGTTGTATAATTTAATGTATCCAGTACTAATATTAACGCATGTGCCAGACTTTCTAGATACGTCTGGTATGGGTGTTACATTGGCCTTTTTAAAAAATTCTAAAATAAACCATGGATGTCGTAGATATGCTTGTTAGATTTCCTAGGAACTATTACATGCTTCGATTCGATAAGGCTAGGCCACTTTATGACCTTTTTAGTGAAAGAAAAATGGTCAAAAACGAGTAAAATCCGTAAATTAACAAGGAAATTCAATTAACCCCCATTTTGGCCGTTTTTAAAAATTCTAAAATAAACCATGGATGTCGTAGATATGCTTGATAGATTTCCTAGGAACTATTACATGCTTCGATTCGATAAGGCTAGGCCACTTTATGACCTTTTTAGTGAAAGAAAAAGGTCAAAAACGAGTAAAATCCATAAATTAACAAGGAAATTCACTTAACCCCCATTTTGGCCTTTTTAAAAAATTCTAAAATAAACCATGGATGTCGTAGATATGCTTGTTTGATTTCCTAGGAACTATTACATGCTTCGATTCGATGAGGCTAGGCCACTTTATGACCGTTTTAGTGAAAGAAAAAGGGTCAAAAACGAGTAAAATTCGTAAATTAACAAGGACATTCACTTAACCCTCATTTTGTCCGTGTTTGAAAATGATAAAATCAACCTTGGAAGTCGAATATATGCTTGTTAGATTTCATAGGAACTATTACACGCTTCGATTCGATAAGGCTAGGCCACTTTATGACCTTTTTAGTGAAAGAAAAAGGGTCAAAAATGAGTAAAATCTGTATATTAACAAGGAAATCCACTTAACCCCCATTTTGGCCTTTTTAAAAAATTCTAAAATAAACCATGGATGTCGTAGATATGCTTGTTAGATTTCCTAGGAACTATTACATGCTTCGATTCGATAAGGCTAGGCCACTTTATGACCTTTTTAGTGAAAGAAAAATGGTCAAAAACGAGTAAAATCCGTAAATTAACAAGGAAATTCAATTAACCCCCATTTTGGCCGTTTTTAAAAATTCTAAAATAAACCATGGATGTCGTAGATATGCTTGATAGATTTCCTAGGAACTATTACATGCTTCGATTCGATAAGGCTAGGCCACTTTATGACCATTTTAGTGAATTAAAAAAGGTCAAAAACGAGTAAAATCCGTAAATTAACAAGGAAATTCACTTAACCCTCATTTTGTCCATTTTTGAAAATGATAAAATCAACCTTGGAATTCGAATATATGCTTGTTAGATTTCATAGGAACTATTACATGCGTCGATTCGATAAGGCTATGCCACTTTTTGACCTTTTTAGTGAAAGAAAAAGGTCAAAAACGAGTAAAATCCATAAATTAACAAGGAAATTCACTTAACCCCCATTTTGGCCTTTTTAAAATATTCTAAAATAAACCATGGATGTCGTAGATATGCTTGTTAGATTTCCTAGGAACTATTACATGCTTCGATTCGATAAGGCTAGGCCACTTTTTGACCTTTTTAGTGAAAGAAAAATGGTCAAAAACGAGTAAAATCCGTAAATTAACAAGGAAATTCAATTAACCCCCATTTTGGCCGTTTTTAAAAATTCTAAAATAAACCATGGATGTCGTAGATATGCTTGATAGATTTCCTAGGAACTATTACATGCTTCGATTCGATAAGGCTAGGCCACTTTATGACCATTTTAGTGAATTAAAAAAGGTCAAAAACGAGTAAAATCCGTAAATTAACAAGGAAATTCACTTAACCCCCATTTTGGCCTTTTTAAAAAATTCTAAAATAAACCATGGATGTCGTAGATATGCTTGTTAGATTTCCTAGGAACTATTACATGCTTCGATTCGATAAGGCTAGGCCACTTTATGACCATTTTAGTGAATTAAAAAAGGTCAAAAACGAGTAAAATCCGTAAATTAACAAGGAAATTCACTTAACCCCCATTTTGGCCTTTTTAAAAAATTCTAAAATAAACCATGGATGTCGTAGATATGCTTGTTAGATTTCCTAGGAACTATTACATGCTTCGATTCGATAAGGCTAGGCCACTTTATGACCATTTTAGTGAATTAAAAAAGGTCAAAAACGAGTAAAATCCGTAAATTAACAAGGAAATTCACTTAACCCTCATTTTGTCCATTTTTGAAAATGATAAAATCAACCTTGGAATTCGAATATATGCTTGTTAGATTTCATAGGAACTATTACATGCGTCGATTCGATAAGGCTATGCCACTTTATGACCTTTTTAGTGAAAGAAAAAGGTCAAAAACGAGTAAAATCCATAAATTAACAAGGAAATTCACTTAACCCCCATTTTGGCCTTTTTAAAATATTCTAAAATAAACCATGGATGTCGTAGATATGCTTGTTAGATTTCCTAGGAACTATTACATGCTTCGATTCGATAAGGCTAGGCCACTTTATGACCTTTTTAGTGAAAGAAAAATGGTCAAAAACGAGTAAAATCCGTAAATTAACAAGGAAATTCAATTAACCCCCATTTTGGCCGTTTTTAAAAATTCTAAAATAAACCATGGATGTCGTAGATATGCTTGATAGATTTCCTAGGAACTATTACATGCTTCGATTCGATAAGGCTAGGCCACTTTATGACCATTTTAGTGAATTAAAAAAGGTCAAAAACGAGTAAAATCCGTAAATTAACAAGGAAATTCACTTAAGCCCCATTTTGGCCTTTTTAAAAAATTCTAAAATAAACCATGGATGTCGTAGATATGCTTGATAGATTTCCTAGGAACTATTACATGCTTCGATTCGATAAGGCTAGGCCACTTTATGACCTTTTTAGTGAAAGAAAAAGGTCAAAAACGAGTAAAATCCATAAATTAACAAGGAAATTCACTTAACTCCCATTTTGGCCTTTTTAAAAAATTCTAAAATAAACCATGGATGTCGTAGATATGCTTGTTTGATTTCCTAGGAACTATTACATGCTTCGATTCGATGAGGCTAGGCCACTTTATGACCGTTTTAGTGAAAGAAAAAGGGTCAAAAACGAGTAAAATTCGTAAATTAACAAGGACATTCACTTAACCCTCATTTTGTCTGTGTTTGAAAATGATAAAATCAACCTTGGAAGTCGAATATATGCTTGTTAGATTTCATAGGAACTATTACACGCTTCGATTCGATAAGGCTAGGCCACTTTATGACCTTTTTAGTGAAAGAAAAAGGGTCAAAAATGAGTAAAATCTGTATATTAACAAGGAAATCCACTTGACCCCCATTTTGGCCTTTTTAAAAAATTCTAAAATAAACCATGGATGTCGTAGATATGCTTGTTAGATTTCCTAGGAACTATTACATGCTTCGATTCGATAAGGCTAGGCCACTTTATGACCTTTTTAGTGAAAGAAAAATGGTCAAAAACGAGTAAAATCCGTAAATTAACAAGGAAATTCAATTAACCCCCATTTTGGCCGTTTTTAAAAATTCTAAAATAAACCATGGATGTCGTAGATATGCTTGATAGATTTCCTAGGAACTATTACATGCTTCGATTCGATAAGGCTAGGCCACTTTATGACCATTTTAGTGAATTAAAAAAGGTCAAAAACGAGTAAATTCCGTAAATTAACAAGGAAATTCATTTAACCCTCATTTTGTCCATTTTTGAAAATGATAAAATCAACCTTGGAATTCGAATATATGCTTGTTAGATTTCATAGGAACTATTACATGCGTCGATTCGATAAGGCTATGCCACTTTATGACCTTTTTAGTGAAAGAAAAAGGTCAAAAACGAGTAAAATCCATAAATTAACAAGGAAATTCACTTAACCCCCATTTTGGCCTTTTTAAAATATTCTGAAATAAACCATGGATGTCGTAGATATGCTTGTTAGATTTCCTAAGAACTATTACATGCTTCGATTCGATAAGGCTAGGCCACTTTATGACCTTTTTAGTGAAAGAAAAAGGTCAAAAACGAGTAAAATCCATAAATTAACAAGGAAATTCACTTAACCCCCATTTTGGCCTTTTTAAAAAATTCTAAAATAAAGTGTGGATGTCGTAGATATGCTTGTTAGATTTCCTAGGAACTATTACATGCTTCGATTCGATAAGGCTAGGCCACTTTATGACCTTTTTAGTGAAAGAAAAATGGTCAAAAACGAGTAAAATCCGTAAATTAACAAGGAAATTCAATTAACCCCCATTTTGGCCGTTTTTAAAAATTCTAAAATAAACCATGGATGTTGTAGATATGCTTGATAGATTTCCTAGGAACTATTACATGCTTCGATTCGATAAGGCTAGGCCACTTTATGACCTTTTTAGTGAAAGAAAAAGGTCAAAAACGAGTAAAATCCATAAATTAACAAGGAAATTCACTTAACCCCCATTTTGGCCTTTTTAAAAAATTCTAAAATAAACCATGGATGTCGTAGATATGCTTGTTTGATTTCCTAGGAACTATTACATGCTTCGATTCGATGAGGCTAGGCCACTTTATGACCGTTTTAGTGAAAGAAAAAGGGTCAAAAACGAGTAAAATCCGTAAATTAACAAGGACATTCACTTAACCCTCATTTTGTCCGTGTTTGAAAATGATAAAATCAACCTTGGAAGTCGAATTTATGCTTGTTAGATTTCATAGGAACTATTACACGCTTCGATTCGATAAGGCTAGGCCACTTTATGACCTTTTTAGTGAAAGAAAAATGGTCAAAAACGAGTAAAATCCGTAAATTAACAAGGAAATTCAATTAACCCCCATTTTGGCCGTTTTTAAAAATTCTAAAATAAACCATGGATGTCGTAGATATGCTTGATAGATTTCCTAGGAACTATTACATGCTTCGATTCGATAAGGCTAGGCCACTTTATGACCATTTTAGTGAATTAAAAAAGGTCAAAAACGAGTAAAATCCGTAAATTAACAAGGAAATTCACTTAACCCCCATTTTGGCCTTTTTAAAAAATTCTAAAATAAACCATGGATGTCGTAGATATGCTTGATAGATTTCCTAGGAACTATTACATGCTTCGATTCGATAAGGCTAGGCCACTTTATGACCTTTTTAGTGAAAGAAAAAGGTCAAAAACGAGTAAAATCCATAAATTAACAAGGAAATTCACTTAACTCCCATTTTGGCCTTTTTAAAAAATTCTAAAATAAACCATGGATGTCGTAGATATGCTTGTTTGATTTCCTAGGAACTATTACATGCTTCGATTCGATGAGGCTAGGCCACTTTATGACCGTTTTAGTGAAAGAAAAAGGGTCAAAAACGAGTAAAATTCGTAAATTAACAAGGACATTCACTTAACCCTCATTTTGTCCGTGTTTGAAAATGATAAAATCAACCTTGGAAGTCGAATATATGCTTGTTAGATTTCATAGGAACTATTACACGCTTCGATTCGATAAGGCTAGGCCACTTTATGACCTTTTTAGTGAAAGAAAAAGGGTCAAAAATGAGTAAAATCTGTATATTAACAAGGAAATCCACTTGACCCCCATTTTGGCCTTTTTAAAAAATTCTAAAATAAACCATGGATGTCGTAGATATGCTTGTTAGATTTCCTAGGAACTATTACATGCTTCGATTCGATAAGGCTAGGCCACTTTATGACCTTTTTAGTGAAAGAAAAATGGTCAAAAACGAGTAAAATCCGTAAATTAACAAGGAAATTCAATTAACCCCCATTTTGGCCGTTTTTAAAAATTCTAAAATAAACCATGGATGTCGTAGATATGCTTGATAGATTTCCTAGGAACTATTACATGCTTCGATTCGATAAGGCTAGGCCACTTTATGACCATTTTAGTGAATTAAAAAAGGTCAAAAACGAGTAAAATCCGTAAATTAACAAGGAAATTCACTTAACCCCCATTTTGGCCTTTTTAAAAAATTCTAAAATAAACCATGGATGTCGTAGATATGCTTGATAGATTTCCTAGGAACTATTACATGCTTCGATTCGATAAGGCTAGGCCACTTTATGACCTTTTTAGTGAAAGAAAAAGGTCAAAAACGAGTAAAATCCATAAATTAACAAGGAAATTCACTTAACTCCCATTTTGGCCTTTTTAAAATATTCTGAAATAAACCATGGATGTCGTAGATATGCTTGTTAGATTTCCTAAGAACTATTACATGCTTCGATTCGATAAGGCTAGGCCACTTTATGACCTTTTTAGTGAAAGAAAAAGGTCAAAAACGAGTAAAATCCATAAATTAACAAGGAAATTCACTTAACCCCCATTTTGGCCTTTTTAAAAAATTCTAAAATAAAGTGTGGATGTCGTAGATATGCTTGTTAGATTTCCTAGGAACTATTACATGCTTCGATTCGATAAGGCTAGGCCACTTTATGACCTTTTTAGTGAAAGAAAAATGGTCAAAAACGAGTAAAATCCGTAAATTAACAAGGAAATTCAATTAACCCCCATTTTGGCCGTTTTTAAAAATTCTAAAATAAACCATGGATGTCGTAGATATGCTTGATAGATTTCCTAGGAACTATTACATGCTTCGATTCGATAAGGCTAGGCCACTTTATGACCTTTTTAGTGAAAGAAAAAGGTCAAAAACGAGTAAAATCCATAAATTAACAAGGAAATTCACTTAACCCCCATTTTGGCCTTTTTAAAAAATTCTAAAATAAACCATGGATGTCGTAGATATGCTTGTTTGATTTCCTAGGAACTATTACATGCTTCGATTCGATGAGGCTAGGCCACTTTATGACCGTTTTAGTGAAAGAAAAAGGGTCAAAAACGAGTAAAATCCGTAAATTAACAAGGACATTCACTTAACCCTCATTTTGTCCGTGTTTGAAAATGATAAAATCAACCTTGGAAGTCGAATTTATGCTTGTTAGATTTCATAGGAACTATTACACGCTTCGATTCGATAAGGCTAGGCCACTTTATGACCTTTTTAGTGAAAGAAAAATGGTCAAAAACGAGTAAAATCCGTAAATTAACAAGGAAATTCAATTAACCCCCATTTTGGCCGTTTTTAAAAATTCTAAAATAAACCATGGATGTCGTAGATATGCTTGATAGATTTCCTAGGAACTATTACATGCTTCGATTCGATAAGGCTAGGCCACTTTATGACCATTTTAGTGAATTAAAAAAGGTCAAAAACGAGTAAAATCCGTAAATTAACAAGGAAATTCACTTAACCCCCATTTTGGCCTTTTTAAAAAATTCTAAAATAAACCATGGATGTCGTAGATATGCTTGATAGATTTCCTAGGAACTATTACATGCTTCGATTCGATAAGGCTAGGCCACTTTATGACCTTTTTAGTGAAAGAAAAAGGTCAAAAACGAGTAAAATCCATAAATTAACAAGGAAATTCACTTAACTCCCATTTTGGCCTTTTTAAAAAATTCTAAAATAAACCATGGATGTCGTAGATATGCTTGTTTGATTTCCTAGGAACTATTACATGCTTCGATTCGATGAGGCTAGGCCACTTTATGACCGTTTTAGTGAAAGAAAAAGGGTCAAAAACGAGTAAAATTCGTAAATTAACAAGGACATTCACTTAACCCTCATTTTGTCCGTGTTTGAAAATGATAAAATCAACCTTGGAAGTCGAATATATGCTTGTTAGATTTCATAGGAACTATTACACGCTTCGATTCGATAAGGCTAGGCCACTTTATGACCTTTTTAGTGAAAGAAAAAGGGTCAAAAATGAGTAAAATCTGTATATTAACAAGGAAATCCACTTGACCCCCATTTTGGCCTTTTTAAAAAATTCTAAAATAAACCATGGATGTCGTAGATATGCTTGTTAGATTTCCTAGGAACTATTACATGCTTCGATTCGATAAGGCTAGGCCACTTTATGACCTTTTTAGTGAAAGAAAAATGGTCAAAAACGAGTAAAATCCGTAAATTAACAAGGAAATTCAATTAACCCCCATTTTGGCCGTTTTTAAAAATTCTAAAATAAACCATGGATGTCGTAGATATGCTTGATAGATTTCCTAGGAACTATTACATGCTTCGATTCGATAAGGCTAGGCCACTTTATGACCATTTTAGTGAATTAAAAAAGGTCAAAAACGAGTAAATTCCGTAAATTAACAAGGAAATTCATTTAACCCTCATTTTGTCCATTTTTGAAAATGATAAAATCAACCTTGGAATTCGAATATATGCTTGTTAGATTTCATAGGAACTATTACATGCGTCGATTCGATAAGGCTATGCCACTTTATGACCTTTTTAGTGAAAGAAAAAGGTCAAAAACGAGTAAAATCCATAAATTAACAAGGAAATTCACTTAACCCCCATTTTGGCCTTTTTAAAATATTCTGAAATAAACCATGGATGTCGTAGATATGCTTGTTAGATTTCCTAAGAACTATTACATGCTTCGATTCGATAAGGCTAGGCCACTTTATGACCTTTTTAGTGAAAGAAAAAGGTCAAAAACGAGTAAAATCCATAAATTAACAAGGAAATTCACTTAACCCCCATTTTGGCCTTTTTAAAAAATTCTAAAATAAAGTGTGGATGTCGTAGATATGCTTGTTAGATTTCCTAGGAACTATTACATGCTTCGATTCGATAAGGCTAGGCCACTTTATGACCTTTTTAGTGAAAGAAAAATGGTCAAAAACGAGTAAAATCCGTAAATTAACAAGGAAATTCAATTAACCCCCATTTTGGCCGTTTTTAAAAATTCTAAAATAAACCATGGATGTCGTAGATATGCTTGATAGATTTCCTAGGAACTATTACATGCTTCGATTCGATAAG
Source organism: Medicago sativa (assembly GCF_051527215.1). Classification (NCBI taxonomy): domain Eukaryota; kingdom Viridiplantae; phylum Streptophyta; class Magnoliopsida; order Fabales; family Fabaceae; genus Medicago; species Medicago sativa. Next base: position 25,066,283 of record NC_140756.1, on the reverse strand, counting down.
GCTAGGCCACTTTATGACCTTTTTAGTGAAAGAAAAAGGTCAAAAACGAGTAAAATCCATAAATTAACAAGGAAATTCACTTAACCCCCATTTTGGCCTTTTTAAAAAATTCTAAAATAAACCATGGATGTCGTAGATATGCTTGTTTGATTTCCTAGGAACTATTACATGCTTCGATTCGATGAGGCTAGGCCACTTTATGACCGTTTTAGTGAAAGAAAAAGGGTCAAAAACGAGTAAAATCCGTAAATTAACAAGGACATTCACTTAACCCTCATTTTGTCCGTGTTTGAAAATGATAAAATCAACCTTGGAAGTCGAATTTATGCTTGTTAGATTTCATAGGAACTATTACACGCTTCGATTCGATAAGGCTAGGCCACTTTATGACCTTTTTAGTGAAAGAAAAATGGTCAAAAACGAGTAAAATCCGTAAATTAACAAGGAAATTCAATTAACCCCCATTTTGGCCGTTTTTAAAAATTCTAAAATAAACCATGGATGTCGTAGATATGCTTGATAGATTTCCTAGGAACTATTACATGCTTCGATTCGATAAGGCTAGGCCACTTTATGACCTTTTTAGTGAATTAAAAAAGGTCAAAAACGAGTAAAATCCGTAAATTAACAAGGAAATTCACTTAACCCTCATTTTGTCCATTTTTGAAAATGATAAAATCAACCTTGGAATTCGAATATATGCTTGTTAGATTTCATAGGAACTATTACATGCTTCGATTCAATAAGGCTAGGCCACTTTATGACCTTTTTAGTGAAAGAAAAAGGTAAAAATCGAGTAAAATCCATAAATTAACAAGGAAATTCACTTAACCCCCATTTTGGCCTTTTTAAAAAATTCTGAAATAAACCATGGATGTCGTAGATATGCTTGTTAGATTTCCTAAGAACTATTACATGCTTAGATTCGATAAGGCTAGGCCACTTTATGACCTTTTTAGTGAAAGAAAAAGGTCAAAAACGAGTAAAATCCATAAATTAACAAGGAAATTCACTTAACCCCCATTTTGGCCTTTTTAAAAAATTCTAAAATAAACCATGGATGTCGTAGATATGCTTGTTAGATTTCCTAGGAACTATTACATGCTTCGATCCGATAAGGCTAGGCCACTTTATGACCTTTTTAGTGAAAGAAAACGGGTCAAAAACGAGTAAAATCCGTAAATTAACAAGGAAATTCACTTAACCCCCATTTTGGCCGTTTTTAAAAATTCTAAAATAAACCATGGATGTCGTAGATATGCTTGTTAGATTTCCTAGGAACTATTACATGCTTCGATTCGATAAGGCTAGCCCACTTTATGACCTTTTTAGTGAAAGAAAAAGGTCAAAAAAGAGTAAAATCCGTAAATTAACAAGGAAATTCACTTAACCCTCATTTTGTCCGTGTTTGAAAATGATAAAATCTACCTTGGAAGTCGAATATATGCTTGTTAGATTTCATAGGAACTATTACACGCTTCGATTCGATAAGGCGAGGCCACTTTATGACCTATTCAGTGAAAGAAAAATGGTCAAAAACGAATAAAATCCGTAAATTAACAAGGAAATTCAATTAACCCCCATTTTGGCCGTTTTTAAAAATTCTAAAATAAACAATGGATGTCGTAGATATGCTTAATAGATTTCCTAGGAACTATTACATGCTTCGATTCGATAAGGCTAGGCCACTTTATGACCTTTTTAGTGAATTAAAAAAGGTCAAAAACGAGTAAAATCCGTAAATTAACAAGGAAAATCACTTAACCCTCATTTTGTCCATTTTTGAAAATGATAAAATCAACCTTGGAATTCGAATATATGCTTGTTAGATTTCATAGGAACTATTACATGCGTCGATTCGATAAGGCTATGCCACTTTATGACCTTTTTAGTAAAAGAAAAAGGTCAAAAACGAGTAAAATCCATAAATTAACAAGGAAATTCACTTAACCCCCATTTTGGCCTTTTTAAAAAATTCTAAAATAAACCATGGATATCGTAGATATGCTTGTTAGATTTCCTAGGAACTATTACATGCTTCGATTCGATAAGGCTAGGCCACTTTATGACCTTTTTAGTGAAAGAAAAATGGTCAAAAACGAGTAAAATCCGTAAATTAACAAGGAAATTCAATTAACCCCCATTTTGGCCGTTTTTAAAAATTCTAAAATAAACCATGGATGTCGTAGATATGCTTGATAGATTTCCTAGGAACTATTACATGCTTCGATTCGATAAGGCTAGGCCACTTTATGACCATTTTAGTGAATTAAAAAAGGTCAAAAACGAGTAAAATCCGTAAATTAACAAGGAAATTCACTTTACCCTCATTTTGTCCATTTTTGAAAATGATAAAATCAACCTTGGAATTCGAATATATGCTTGTTAGATTTCATAGGAACTATTACATGAGTCGATTCGATAAGGCTATGCCACTTTATGACCTTTTTAGTGAAAGAAAAAGGTAAAAACGAGTAAAATCCATAAATTAACAAGGAAATTCACTTAACCCCCATTTTGGCCTTTTTAAAATATTCTGAAATAAACCATGGATGTCGTAGATATGCTTGTTAGATTTCCTAAGAACTATTACATGCTTCGATTCGATAAGGCTAGGCCACTTTATGACCTTTTTAGTGAAAGAAAAATGGTCAAAAACGAGTAAAATCCGTAAATTAACAAGGAAATTCACTTAACCCCCATTATGGCCGTTTTAAAAAATTCTAAAATAAACCATGGATGTCGTAGATATGCTTGATAGATTTCCTAGGAACTATTACATGCTTCGATTCGATAAGGCTAGGCCACTTTATGACCATTTTAGTGAATTAAAAAAGGTCAAAAACGAGTAAAATCCGTAAATTAACAAGGAAATTCACTTAACCCTCATTTTGTCCATTTTTGAAAATGATAAAATCAACCTTGGAATTCGAATATATGCTTGTTAGATTTCATAGGAACTATTACATGCGTCGATTCGATAAGGCTATGCCACTTTATGACCTTTTTAGTGAAAGAAAAAGGTCAAAAACGAGTAAAATCCATAAATTAACAAGGAAATTCACTTAACCCCCATTTTGGCCTTTTTAAAATATTCTAAAATAAACCATGGATGTCGTAGATATGCTTGTTAGATTTCCTAAGAACTATTACATGCTTCGATTCGATAAGGCTAGGCCACTTTATGACCTTTTTAGTGAAAGAAAAAGGTCAAAAACGAGTAAAATCCATAAATTAACAAGGAAATTCACTTAACCCCCATTTTGGCCTTTTTAAAAAATTCTAAAATAAACTGTGGATGTCGTAGATATGCTTGTTAGATTTCCTAGGAACTATTACATGCTTCGATTCGATAAGGCTAGGCCACTTTATGACCTTTTTAGTGAAAGAAAAATGGTCAAAAACGAGTAAAATCCGTAAATTAACAAGGAAATTCAATTAACCCCCATTTTGGCCGTTTTTAAAAATTCTAAAATAAACCATGGATGTCGTAGATATGCTTGATATATTTCCTAGGAACTATTACATGCTTCGATTCGATAAGGCTAGGCCACTTTATGACCTTTTTAGTGAAAGAAAAAGGTCAAAAACGAGTAAAATCCATAAATTAACAAGGAAATTCACTTAACCCCCATTTTGGCCTTTTTAAAAAATTCTAAAATAAACCATGGATGTCGTAGATATGCTTGTTTGATTTCCTAGGAACTATTACATGCTTCGATTCGATGAGGCTAGGCCACTTTATGACCGTTTTAGTGAAAGAAAAAGGGTCAAAAACGAGTAAAATCCGTAAATTAACAAGGACATTCACTTAACCCTCATTTTGTCCGTGTTTGAAAATGATAAAATCAACCTTGGAAGTCGAATTTATGCTTGTTAGATTTCATAGGAACTATTACACGCTTCGATTCGATAAGGGTAGGCCACTTTATGACCTTTTTAGTGAAAGAAAAATGGTCAAAAACGAGTAAAATCCGTAAATTAACAAGGAAATTCAATTAACCCCCATTTTGGCCGTTTTTAAAAATTCTAAAATAAACCATGGATGTCGTAGATATGCTTGATAGATTTCCTAGGAACTATTACATGCTTCGATTCGATAAGGCTAGGCCACTTTATGACCTTTTTAGTGAATTAAAAAAGGTCAAAAACGAGTAAAATCCGTAAATTAACAAGGAAATTCACTTAACCCTCATTTTGTCCATTTTTGAAAATGATAAAATCAACCTTGGAATTCGAATATATGCTTGTTAGATTTCATAGGAACTATTACATGCTTCGATTCAATAAGGCTAGGCCACTTTATGACCTTTTTAGTGAAAGAAAAAGGTAAAAATCGAGTAAAATCCATAAATTAACAAGGAAATTCACTTAACCCCCATTTTGGCCTTTTTAAAAAATTCTGAAATAAACCATGGATGTCGTAGATATGCTTGTTAGATTTCCTAAGAACTATTACATGCTTAGATTCGATAAGGCTAGGCCACTTTATGACCTTTTTAGTGAAAGAAAAAGGTCAAAAACGAGTAAAATCCATAAATTAACAAGGAAATTCACTTAACCCCCATTTTGGCCTTTTTAAAAAATTCTAAAATAAACCATGGATGTCGTAGATATGCTTGTTAGATTTCCTAGGAACTATTACATGCTTCGATCCGATAAGGCTAGGCCACTTTATGACCTTTTTAGTGAAAGAAAACGGGTCAAAAACGAGTAAAATCCGTAAATTAACAAGGAAATTCACTTAACCCCCATTTTGGCCGTTTTTAAAAATTCTAAAATAAACCATGGATGTCGTAGATATGCTTGTTAGATTTCCTAGGAACTATTACATGCTTCGATTCGATAAGGCTAGACCACTTTATGACCTTTTTAGTGAAAGAAAAAGGTCAAAAAAGAGTAAAATCCGTAAATTAACAAGGAAATTCACTTAACCCTCATTTTGTCCGTGTTTGAAAATGATAAAATCAACCTTGGAAGTCGAATATATGCTTGTTAGATTTCATAGGAACTATTACACGCTTCGATTCGATAAGGCGAGGCCACTTTATGACCTATTCAGTGAAAGAAAAATGGTCAAAAACGAATAAAATCCGTAAATTAACAAGGAAATTCAATTAACCCCCATTTTGGCCGTTTTTAAAAATTCTAAAAGCAACAATGGATGTCGTAGATATGCTTAATAGATTTCCTAGGAACTATTACATGCTTCGATTCGATAAGGCTAGGCCACTTTATGACCTTTTTAGTGAATTAAAAAAGGTCAAAAACGAGTAAAATCCGTAAATTAACAAGGAAAATCACTTAACCCTCATTTTGTCCATTTTTGAAAATGATAAAATCAACCTTGGAATTCGAATATATGCTTGTTAGATTTCATAGGAACTATTACATGCGTCGATTCGATAAGGCTATGCCTCTTTATGACCTTTTTAGTAAAAGAAAAAGGTCAAAAACGAGTAAAATCCATAAATTAACAAGGAAATTCACTTAACCCCCATTTTGGCCTTTTTAAAAAATTCTAAAATAAACCATGGATATCGTAGATATGCTTGTTAGATTTCCTAGGAACTATTACATGCTTCGATTCGATAAGGCTAGGCCACTTTATGACCTTTTTAGTGAAAGAAAAATGGTCAAAAACGAGTAAAATCCGTAAATTAACAAGGAAATTCAATAAACCCCCATTTTGGCCGTTTTTAAAAATTCTAAAATAAACCATGGATGTCGTAGATATGCTTGATAGATTTCCTAGGAACTATTACATGCTTCGATTCGATAAGGCTAGGCAACTTTATGACCATTTTAGTGAATTAAAAAAGGTCAAAAACGAGTAAAATCCGTAAATTAACAAGGAAATTCACTTTACCCTCATTTTGTCCATTTTTGAAAATGATAAAATCAACCTTGGAATTCGAATATATGCTTGTTAGATTTCATAGGAACTATTACATGAGTCGATTCGATAAGGCTATGCCACTTTATGACCTTTTTAGTGAAAGAAAAAGGTAAAAACGAGTAAAATCCATAAATTAACAAGGAAATTCACTTAACCCCCATTTTGGCCTTTTTAAAATATTCTGAAATAAACCATGGATGTCGTAGATATGCTTGTTAGATTTCCTAAGAACTATTACATGCTTCGATTCGATAAGGCTAGGCCACTTTATGACCTTTTTAGTGAAAGAAAAATGGTCAAAAACGAGTAAAATCCGTAAATTAACAAGGAAATTCACTTAACCCCCATTATGGCCGTTTTAAAAAATTCTAAAATAAACCATGGATGTCGTAGATATGCTTGATAGATTTCCTAGGAACTATTACATGCTTCGATTCGATAAGGCTAGGCCACTTTATGACCTTTTTAGTGAATTAAAAAAGGTCAAAAACGAGTAAAATCCGTAAATTAACAAGGAAATTCACTTAACCCTCATTTTGTCCATTTTTGAAAATGATAAAATCAACCTTGGAATTCGAATATATGCTTGTTAGATTTCATAGGAACTATTACATGCTTCGATTCAATAAGGCTAGGCCACTTTATGACCTTTTTAGTGAAAGAAAAAGGTAAAAATCGAGTAAAATCCATAAATTAACAAGGAAATTCACTTAACCCCCATTTTGGCCTTTTTAAAAAATTCTGAAATAAACCATGGATGTCGTAGATATGCTTGTTAGATTTCCTAAGAACTATTACATGCTTAGATTCGATAAGGCTAGGCCACTTTATGACCTTTTTAGTGAAAGAAAAAGGTCAAAAACGAGTAAAATCCATTAATTAACAAGGAAATTCACTTAACCCCCATTTTGGCCTTTTTAAAAATTCTAAAATAAACCATGGATGTCGTAGATATGCTTGTTAGATTTCCTAGGAACTATTACATGCTTCGATCCGATAAGGCTAGGCCACTTTATGACCTTTTTAGTGAAAGAAAACGGGTCAAAAACGAGTAAAATCCGTAAATTAACAAGGAAATTCACTTAACCCCCATTTTGGCCGTTTTTAAAAATTCTAAAATAAACCATGGATGTCGTAGATATGCTTGTTAGATTTCCTAGGAACTATTACATGCTTCGATTCGATAAGGCTAGACCACTTTATGACCTTTTTAGTGAAAGAAAAAGGTCAAAAAAGAGTAAAACCCGTAAATTAACAAGGAAATTCACTTAACCCTCATTTTGTCCGTGTTTGAAAATGATAAAATCAACCTTGGAAGTCGAATATATGCTTGTTAGATTTCATAGGAACTATTACACACTTCGATTCGATAAGGCGAGGCCACTTTATGACCTATTCAGTGAAAGAAACATGGTCAAAAACGAATAAAATCCGTAAATTAACAAGGAAATTCAATTAACCCCCATTTTGGCCGTTTTTAAAAATTCTAAAATAAACAATGGATGTCGTAGATATGCTTAATAGATTTCCTAGGAACTATTACATGCTTCGATTCGATAAGGCTAGGCCACTTTATGACCTTTTTAGTGAATTAAAAAAGGTCAAAAACGAGTAAAATCCGTAAATTAACAAGGAAATTCACTTAACCCTCATTTTGTCCATTTTTGAAAATGATAAAATCAACCTTGGAATTCGAATATATGCTTGTTAGATTTCATAGGAACTATTACATGCGTCGATTCGATAAGGCTATGCCACTTTATGACCTTTTTAGTAAAAGAAAAAGGTCAAAAACGAGTAAAATCCATAAATTAACAAGGAAATTCACTTAACCCCCATTTTGGCCTTTTTAAAAAATTCTGAAATAAACCATGGATGTCGTAGATATGCTTGTTAGATTTCCTAAGAACTATTACATGCTTCGATTTGATAAGGCTAGGCCACTTTATGACCTTTTTAGTGAAAGAAAAAGGTCAAAAACGAGTAAAATCCATAAATTAACAAGGAAATTCACTTAACCCCCATTTTGGCCTTTTTAAAAAATTCTAAAATAAACCATGGATGTCGTAGATATGCTTGTTAGATTTCCTAGGAACTATTACATGCTTCGATTCGATAAGGCTAGGCCACTTTATGACCTTTTTAGTGAAAGAAAAATGGTCAAAAACGAGTAAAATCCGTAAATTAACAAGGAAATTCAATTAACCCCCATTTTGGCCGTTTTTAAAAATTCTAAAATAAACCATGGATGTCGTAGATATGCTTGATAGATTTCCTAGGAACTATTACATGCTTCGATTCGATAAGGCTAGGCCACTTTATGACCATTTTAGTGAATTAAAAAAGGTCAAAAACGAGTAAAATCCGTAAATTAACAAGGAAATTCACTTTACCCTCATTTTGTCCATTTTTGAAAATGATAAAATCAACCTTGGAATTCGAATATATGCTTGTTAGATTTCATAGGAACTATTACATGCGTCGATTCGATAAGGCTATGCCACTTTATGACCTTTTTAGTGAAAGAAAAAGGTAAAAACGAGTAAAATTCATAAATTAACAAGGAAATTCACTTAACCCCCATTTTGGCCTTTTTAAAATATTCTGAAATAAACCACGGATGTCGTAGATATGCTTGTTAGATTTCCTAAGAACTATTACATGCTTCGATTCGATAAGGCTAGGCCACTTTATGACCTTTTTAGTGAAAGAAAAAGGTCAAAAACGAGTAAAATCCATAAATTAACAAGGAAATTCACTTAACCCTCATTTTGGCCTTTTTAAAAAATTCTAAAATAAACTGTGGATGTCGTAGATATGCTTGTTAGATTTCCTAGGAACTATTACATGCTTCGATTCGATAAGGCTAGGCCACTTTATGACCTTTTTAGTGAAAGAAAAATGGTCAAAAACGAGTAAAATCCGTAAATTAACAAGGAAATTAACTTAACCCCCATTTTGGCCGTTTTTAAAAATTCTAAAATAAACCATGGATGTCGTAGATATGCTTGATAGATTTCCTAGGAACTATTACATGCTTCGATTCGATAAGGCTAGGCCACTTTATGACCTTTTTAGTGAAAGAAAAAGGTCAAAAACGAGTAAAATCCATAAATTAACAAGGAAATTCACTTAACCCTCATTTTGTCCGTGTTTGAAAATGATAAAATCAACCTTGGAATTCGAATATATGCTTGTTAGATTTCATAGGAACTATTACACGCTTCGATTCGATAAGGCTAGGCCACTTTATGACCTTTTTAGTGAAAGAAAAATGGTCAAAAACGAGTAAAATCCGTAAATTAACAAGGAAATTCAATTAACCCCCATTTTGGCCGTTTTTAAAAATTCTAAAATAAACCATGGATGTTGTAGATATGCTTGATAGATTTCCTAGGAACTATTACATGCTTCGATTCGATAAGGCTAGGCCACTTTATGACCTTTTTAGTGAATTAAAAAAGGTCAAAAACGAGTAAAATCCGTAAATTAACAAGGAAATTCACTTAACCCTCATTTTGTCCATTTTTGAAAATGATAAAATCAACCTTGGAATTCGAATATATGCTTGTTAGATTTCATAGGAACTATTACATGCTTCGATTCAATAAGGCTAGGCCACTTTATGACCTTTTTAATGAAAGAAAAAGGTAAAAAACGAGTAAAATCCATAAATTAACAAGGAAATTCACTTAACCCCCATTTTGGACTTTTTAAAAAAATCTGAAATAAACCATGGATGTCGTAGATATGCTTGTTAGATTTCCTAAGAACTATTACATGCTTCGATTCGATAAGGCTAGGCCACTTTATGACCTTTCTAGTGAAAGAAAAAGGTCAAAAACGAGTAAAATCCATAAATTAACAAGGAAATTCACTTAACCCCCATTTTGGCCTTTTTAAAACATTCTAAAATAAATCATGGATGTCGTAGATATGCTTGTTAGATTTCCTAGGAACTATTACATGCTTCGATCCGATAAGGCTAGGCCACTTTATGACCTTTTTAGTGAAAGAAAAAGGGTCAAAAACGAGTAAAATCCATAAATTAACAAGGAAATTCACTTAACTCCCATTTTGGCCGTTTTTAAAAATTCTAAAATAAACCATGGATGTCGTAGATATGCTTGTTAGATTTCCTAGGAACTATTACATGCTTCGATTCGATAAGGCTAGACCACTTTATGACCTTTTTAGTGAAAGAAAAAGGGTCAAAAAAGAGTAAAATCCGTAAATTAACAAGGAAATTCACTTAACCCTCATTTTGTCCGTGTTTGAAAATGATAAAATCAACCTTGGAAGTCGAATATATGCTTGTTAGACTTCATAGGAACTATTACACGCTTCGATTCGATAAGGCTAGGCCACTTTATGACCTATTCAGAGAAAGAAAAATGGTCAAAAACGAGTAAAATCCGTAAATTAACAAGGAAATTCAATTAACCCCCATTTTGGCCGTTTTTAAAAATTCTAAAATAAACAATGGATGTCGTAGATATGCTTGATAGATTTCCTAGGAACTATTACATGCTTCGATTCGATAAGGCTAGGCCACTTTATGACCTTTTTAGTGAATTAAAAAAGGTCAAAAACGAGTAAAATCCGTAAATTAACAAGGAAATTCACTTAACCCTCATTTTGTCCATTTTTGAAAATGATAAAATCAACCTTGGAATTCGAATATATGCTTGTTAGATTTCATAGGAACTATTACATGCGTCGATTCGATAAGGCTATGCCACTTTATGACCTTTTTAGTGAAAGAAAAAGGTAAAACCGAGTAAAATTCATAAATTAACAAGGAAATTCACTTAACCCCCATTTTGGCCTTTTTAAAATATTCTGAAATAAACCACGGATGTCGTAGATATGCTTGTTAGATTTCCTAAGAACTATTACATGCTTCGATTCGATAAGGCTAGGCCACTTTATGACCTTTTTAGTGAAAGAAAAATGGTCAAAAACGAGTAAAATCCGTAAATTAACAAGGAAATTCAATAAACCCCCATTTTGGCCGTTTTTAAAAATTCTAAAATAAACCATGGATGTCGTAGATATGCTTGATAGATTTCCTAGGAACTATTACATGCTTCGATTCGATAAGGCTAGGCCACTTTATGACCTTTTTAGTGAATTAAAAAAGGTCAAAAACGAGTAAAATCCGTAAATTAACAAGGAAATTCACTTTACCCTCATTTTGTCCATTTTTGAAAATGATAAAATCAACCTTGGAATTCGAATATATGCTTGTTAGATTTCATAGGAACTATTACATGAGTCGATTCGATAAGGCTATGCCACTTTATGACCTTTTTAGTGAAAGAAAAAGGTAAAAACGAGTAAAATCCATAAATTAACAAGGAAATTCACTTAACCCCCATTTTGGCCTTTTTAAAATATTCTGAAATAAACCATGGATGTCGTAGATATGCTTGTTAGATTTCCTAAGAACTATTACATGCTTCGATTCGATAAGGCTAGGCCACTTTATGACCTTTTTAGTGAAAGAAAAATGGTCAAAAACGAGTAAAATCCGTAAATTAACAAGGAAATTCACTTAACCCCCATTATGGCCGTTTTAAAAAATTCTAAAATAAACCATGGATGTCGTAGATATGCTTGATAGATTTCCTAGGAACTATTACATGCTTCGATTCGATAAGGCTAGGCCACTTTATGACCTTTTTAGTGAATTAAAAAAGGTCAAAAACGAGTAAAATCCGTAAATTAACAAGGAAATTCACTTAACCCTCATTTTGTCCATTTTTGAAAATGATAAAATCAACCTTGGAATTCGAATATATGCTTGTTAGATTTCATAGGAACTATTACATGCTTCGATTCAATAAGGCTAGGCCACTTTATGACCTTTTTAGTGAAAGAAAAAGGTAAAAATCGAGTAAAATCCATAAATTAACAAGGAAATTCACTTAACCCCCATTTTGGCCTTTTTAAAAAATTCTGAAATAAACCATGGATGTCGTAGATATGCTTGTTAGATTTCCTAAGAACTATTACATGCTTAGATTCGATAAGGCTAGGCCACTTTATGACCTTTTTAGTGAAAGAAAAAGGTCAAAAACGAGTAAAATCCATTAATTAACAAGGAAATTCACTTAACCCCCATTTTGGCCTTTTTAAAAATTCTAAAATAAACCATGGATGTCGTAGATATGCTTGTTAGATTTCCTAGGAACTATTACATGCTTCGATCCGATAAGGCTAGGCCACTTTATGACCTTTTTAGTGAAAGAAAACGGGTCAAAAACGAGTAAAATCCGTAAATTAACAAGGAAATTCACTTAACCCCCATTTTGGCCGTTTTTAAAAATTCTAAAATAAACCATGGATGTCGTAGATATGCTTGTTAGATTTCCTAGGAACTATTACATGCTTCGATTCGATAAGGCTAGACCACTTTATGACCTTTTTAGTGAAAGAAAAAGGTCAAAAAAGAGTAAAACCCGTAAATTAACAAGGAAATTCACTTAACCCTCATTTTGTCCGTGTTTGAAAATGATAAAATCAACCTTGGAAGTCGAATATATGCTTGTTAGATTTCATAGGAACTATTACACACTTCGATTCGATAAGGCGAGGCCACTTTATGACCTATTCAGTGAAAGAAACATGGTCAAAAACGAATAAAATCCGTAAATTAACAAGGAAATTCAATTAACCCCCATTTTGGCCGTTTTTAAAAATTCTAAAATAAACAATGGATGTCGTAGATATGCTTAATAGATTTCCTAGGAACTATTACATGCTTCGATTCGATAAGGCTAGGCCACTTTATGACCTTTTTAGTGAATTAAAAAAGGTCAAAAACGAGTAAAATCCGTAAATTAACAAGGAAATTCACTTAACCCTCATTTTGTCCATTTTTGAAAATGATAAAATCAACCTTGGAATTCGAATATATGCTTGTTAGATTTCATAGGAACTATTACATGCGTCGATTCGATAAGGCTATGCCACTTTATGACCTTTTTAGTAAAAGAAAAAGGTCAAAAACGAGTAAAATCCATAAATTAACAAGGAAATTCACTTAACCCCCATTTTGGCCTTTTTAAAAAATTCTGAAATAAACCATGGATGTCGTAGATATGCTTGTTAGATTTCCTAAGAACTATTACATGCTTCGATTTGATAAGGCTAGGCCACTTTATGACCTTTTTAGTGAAAGAAAAAGGTCAAAAACGAGTAAAATCCATAAATTAACAAGGAAATTCACTTAACCCCCATTTTGGCCTTTTTAAAAAATTCTAAAATAAACCATGGATGTCGTAGATATGCTTGTTAGATTTCCTAGGAACTATTACATGCTTCGATTCGATAAGGCTAGGCCACTTTATGACCTTTTTAGTGAAAGAAAAATGGTCAAAAACGAGTAAAATCCGTAAATTAACAAGGAAATTCAATTAACCCCCATTTTGGCCGTTTTTAAAAATTCTAAAATAAACCATGGATGTCGTAGATATGCTTGATAGATTTCCTAGGAACTATTACATGCTTCGATTCGATAAGGCTAGGCCACTTTATGACCATTTTAGTGAATTAAAAAAGGTCAAAAACGAGTAAAATCCGTAAATTAACAAGGAAATTCACTTTACCCTCATTTTGTCCATTTTTGAAAATGATAAAATCAACCTTGGAATTCGAATATATGCTTGTTAGATTTCATAGGAACTATTACATGCGTCGATTCGATAAGGCTATGCCACTTTATGACCTTTTTAGTGAAAGAAAAAGGTAAAAACGAGTAAAATTCATAAATTAACAAGGAAATTCACTTAACCCCCATTTTGGCCTTTTTAAAATATTCTGAAATAAACCACGGATGTCGTAGATATGCTTGTTAGATTTCCTAAGAACTATTACATGCTTCGATTCGATAAGGCTAGGCCACTTTATGACCTTTTTAGTGAAAGAAAAAGGTCAAAAACGAGTAAAATCCATAAATTAACAAGGAAATTCACTTAACCCTCATTTTGGCCTTTTTAAAAAATTCTAAAATAAACTGTGGATGTCGTAGATATGCTTGTTAGATTTCCTAGGAACTATTACATGCTTCGATTCGATAAGGCTAGGCCACTTTATGACCTTTTTAGTGAAAGAAAAATGGTCAAAAACGAGTAAAATCCGTAAATTAACAAGGAAATTCACTTAACCCCCATTTTGGCCGTTTTTAAAAATTCTAAAATAAACCATGGATGTCGTAGATATGCTTGATAGATTTCCTAGGAACTATTACATGCTTCGATTCGATAAGGCTAGGCCACTTTATGACCTTTTTAGTGAAAGAAAAAGGTCAAAAACGAGTAAAATCCATAAATTAACAAGGAAATTCACTTAACCCTCATTTTGTCCGTGTTTGAAAATGATAAAATCAACCTTGGAATTCGAATATATGCTTGTTAGATTTCATAGGAACTATTACACGCTTCGATTCGATAAGGCTAGGCCACTTTATGACCTTTTTAGTGAAAGAAAAATGGTCAAAAACGAGTAAAATCCGTAAATTAACAAGGAAATTCAATTAACCCCCATTTTGGCCGTTTTTAAAAATTCTAAAATAAACCATGGATGTTGTAGATATGCTTGATAGATTTCCTAGGAACTATTACATGCTTCGATTCGATAAGGCTAGGCCACTTTATGACCTTTTTAGTGAATTAAAAAAGGTCAAAAACGAGTAAAATCCGTAAATTAACAAGGAAATTCACTTAACCCTCATTTTGTCCATTTTTGAAAATGATAAAATCAACCTTGGAATTCGAATATATGCTTGTTAGATTTCATAGGAACTATTACATGCTTCGATTCAATAAGGCTAGGCCACTTTATGACCTTTTTAATGAAAGAAAAAGGTAAAAAACGAGTAAAATCCATAAATTAACAAGGAAATTCACTTAACCCCCATTTTGGACTTTTTAAAAAAATCTGAAATAAACCATGGATGTCGTAGATATGCTTGTTAGATTTCCTAAGAACTATTACATGCTTCGATTCGATAAGGCTAGGCCACTTTATGACCTTTCTAGTGAAAGAAAAAGGTCAAAAACGAGTAAAATCCATAAATTAACAAGGAAATTCACTTAACCCCCATTTTGGCCTTTTTAAAACATTCTAAAATAAATCATGGATGTCGTAGATATGCTTGTTAGATTTCCTAGGAACTATTACATGCTTCGATCCGATAAGGCTAGGCCACTTTATGACCTTTTTAGTGAAAGAAAAAGGGTCAAAAACGAGTAAAATCCATAAATTAACAAGGAAATTCACTTAACTCCCATTTTGGCCGTTTTTAAAAATTCTAAAATAAACCATGGATGTCGTAGATATGCTTGTTAGATTTCCTAGGAACTATTACATGCTTCGATTCGATAAGGCTAGACCACTTTATGACCTTTTTAGTGAAAGAAAAAGGGTCAAAAAAGAGTAAAATCCGTAAATTAACAAGGAAATTCACTTAACCCTCATTTTGTCCGTGTTTGAAAATGATAAAATCAACCTTGGAAGTCGAATATATGCTTGTTAGACTTCATAGGAACTATTACACGCTTCGATTCGATAAGGCTAGGCCACTTTATGACCTATTCAGAGAAAGAAAAATGGTCAAAAACGAGTAAAATCCGTAAATTAACAAGGAAATTCAATTAACCCCCATTTTGGCCGTTTTTAAAAATTCTAAAATAAACAATGGATGTCGTAGATATGCTTGATAGATTTCCTAGGAACTATTACATGCTTCGATTCGATAAGGCTAGGCCACTTTATGACCTTTTTAGTGAATTAAAAAAGGTCAAAAACGAGTAAAATCCGTAAATTAACAAGGAAATTCACTTAACCCTCATTTTGTCCATTTTTGAAAATGATAAAATCAACCTTGGAATTCGAATATATGCTTGTTAGATTTCATAGGAACTATTACATGCGTCGATTCGATAAGGCTATGCCACTTTATGACCTTTTTAGTGAAAGAAAAAGGTAAAACCGAGTAAAATTCATAAATTAACAAGGAAATTCACTTAACCCCCATTTTGGCCTTTTTAAAATATTCTGAAATAAACCACGGATGTCGTAGATATGCTTGTTAGATTTCCTAAGAACTATTACATGCTTCGATTCGATAAGGCTAGGCCACTTTATGACCTTTTTAGTGAAAGAAAAAGGTCAAAAACGAGTAAAATCCATAAATTAACAAGGAAATTCACTTAACCCTCATTTTGGCCTTTTTAAAAAATTCTAAAATAAACTGTGGATGTCGTAGATATGCTTGTTAGATTTCCTAGGAACTATTACATGCTTCGATTCGATAAGGCTAGGCCACTTTATGACCTTTTTAGTGAAAGAAAAATGGTCAAAAACGAGTAAAATCCGTAAATTAACAAGGAAATTCACTTAACCCCCATTTTGGCCGTTTTTAAAAATTCTAAAATAAACCATGGATGTCGTAGATATGCTTGATAGATTTCCTAGGAACTATTACATGCTTCGATTCGATAAGGCTAGGCCACTTTATGACCTTTTTAGTGAAAGAAAAAGGTCAAAAACGAGTAAAATCCATAAATTAACAAGGAAATTCACTTAACCCTCATTTTGTCCGTGTTTGAAAATGATAAAATCAACCTTGGAATTCGAATATATGCTTGTTAGATTTCATAGGAACTATTACACGCTTCGATTCGATAAGGCTAGGCCACTTTATGACCTTTTTAGTGAAAGAAAAATGGTCAAAAACGAGTAAAATCCGTAAATTAACAAGGAAATTCAATTAACCCCCATTTTGGCCGTTTTTAAAAATTCTAAAATAAACCATGGATGTTGTAGATATGCTTGATAGATTTCCTAGGAACTATTACATGCTTCGATTCGATAAGGCTAGGCCACTTTATGACCTTTTTAGTGAATTAAAAAAGGTCAAAAACGAGTAAAATCCGTAAATTAACAAGGAAATTCACTTAACCCTCATTTTGTCCATTTTTGAAAATGATAAAATCAACCTTGGAATTCGAATATATGCTTGTTAGATTTCATAGGAACTATTACATGCTTCGATTCAATAAGGCTAGGCCACTTTATGACCTTTTTAATGAAAGAAAAAGGTAAAAAACGAGTAAAATCCATAAATTAACAAGGAAATTCACTTAACCCCCATTTTGGACTTTTTAAAAAAATCTGAAATAAACCATGGATGTCGTAGATATGCTTGTTAGATTTCCTAAGAACTATTACATGCTTCGATTCGATAAGGCTAGGCCACTTTATGACCTTTCTAGTGAAAGAAAAAGGTCAAAAACGAGTAAAATCCATAAATTAACAAGGAAATTCACTTAACCCCCATTTTGGCCTTTTTAAAACATTCTAAAATAAATCATGGATGTCGTAGATATGCTTGTTAGATTTCCTAGGAACTATTACATGCTTCGATCCGATAAGGCTAGGCCACTTTATGACCTTTTTAGTGAAAGAAAAAGGGTCAAAAACGAGTAAAATCCATAAATTAACAAGGAAATTCACTTAACTCCCATTTTGGCCGTTTTTAAAAATTCTAAAATAAACCATGGATGTCGTAGATATGCTTGTTAGATTTCCTAGGAACTATTACATGCTTCGATTCGATAAGGCTAGACCACTTTATGACCTTTTTAGTGAAAGAAAAAGGGTCAAAAAAGAGTAAAATCCGTAAATTAACAAGGAAATTCACTTAACCCTCATTTTGTCCGTGTTTGAAAATGATAAAATCAACCTTGGAAGTCGAATATATGCTTGTTAGACTTCATAGGAACTATTACACGCTTCGATTCGATAAGGCTAGGCCACTTTATGACCTATTCAGAGAAAGAAAAATGGTCAAAAACGAGTAAAATCCGTAAATTAACAAGGAAATTCAATTAACCCCCATTTTGGCCGTTTTTAAAAATTCTAAAATAAACAATGGATGTCGTAGATATGCTTGATAGATTTCCTAGGAACTATTACATGCTTCGATTCGATAAGGCTAGGCCACTTTATGACCTTTTTAGTGAATTAAAAAAGGTCAAAAACGAGTAAAATCCGTAAATTAACAAGGAAATTCACTTAACCCTCATTTTGTCCATTTTTGAAAATGATAAAATCAACCTTGGAATTCGAATATATGCTTGTTAGATTTCATAGGAACTATTACATGCTTCGATTCGATAAGGCTAGGCCACTTTATGACCTTTTTAGTGAAAGAAAAAGGTAAAAAACGAGTAAAATCCATAAATTAACAAGGAAATTCACTTAACCCCCATTTTGGCCTTTTTAAAAAATTCTGAAATAAACCATGGATGTCGTAGATATGCTTGTTAGATTTAATAAGAACTATTACATGCTTTGATTCGATAAGGCTAGGCCACTTTATGACCTTCTTAGTGAAAGAAAAAGGGTCAAAAATGAGTAAAATCCGTATATTAACAAGGAAATTCACTTAACCCCCATTTTGGCCTTTTTAAAAAATTCTAAAATAAACCATGGATGTCGTAGATATGCTTGTTAGATTTCCTAGGAACTATTACATGCTTCGATTCGATAAGGCTATGCCACTTTATGACCTTTTTAGTGAAAAAAAAAGGGTCAAAAACGAGTAAAATCCGTAAATTAACAAGGAAATTCACTTAACCCTCATTTTGTCCATTTTCGAAAATGATAAAATCAACCTTGGAATTCGAATATATGCTTGTTAGATTTCAGAGGAACTATTACATGTTTCGATTCGATAAGGCTAGGCCACTTTATGACCTTTTTAGTGAAAGAAAAAGGGTCAAAAATGAGTAAAATCCATATATTAACAAGGAAATTCACTTAACCCCCATTTTGGCCTTTTTAAAAAATTCTAAAATAAACCATGGATGTCGTAGATATGCTTGTTAGATTTCCTAGGAACTATTACATGCTTCGATTCGATAAGGCTAGGCCACTTTATGACCTTTTTAGTGAAAGAAAAAGGGTCAAAAAAGAGTAAAATCCGTAAATTAACAAGGAAATTCACTTAACCCTCATTTTGTCCGTGTTTGAAAATGATAAAATCAACCTTGGAAGTCGAATATATGCTTGTTAGATTTCATAGGAACTATTACACGCTTCGATTCGATAAGGCTAGGTCACTTTATGACCTATTCAGAGAAAGAAAAATGGTCAAAAACGAGTAAAATCCGTAAATTAACAAGGAAATTCAATTAACCCCCATTTTGGCCGTTTTTAAAAATTCTAAAATAAACAATGGATGTCGTAGATATGCTTGATAGATTTCCTAGGAACTATTACATGCTTCGATTCGATAAGGCTAGGCCACTTTATGAGCTTTTTAGTGAATTAAAAAAGGTCAAAAACGAGTAAAATCCGTAAATTAACAAGGAAATTCACTTAACCCTCATTTTGTCCATTTTTGAAAAAGATAAAATCAACCTTGGAATTCGAATATATGCTTGTTAGATTTCATAGGAACTATTACATGCTTCGATTCGATAAGGCTAGGCCACTTTATGACCTTTTTAGTGAAAGAAAAAGGTAAAAAACGAGTAAAATCCATAAATTAACAAGGAAATTCACTTAACCCCCATTTTGGCCTTTTTAAAAAATTCTGAAATAAACCATGGATGTCGTAGATATGCTTGTTAGATTTCCTAAGAACTATTACATGCTTCGATTCGATAAGGCTAGGCCACTTTATGACCTTTTTAGTGAAAGAAAAAGGGTCAAAAATGAGTAAAATCCGTATATTAACAAGGAAATTCACTTAACCCCCATTTTGGCCTTTTTAAAAAATTCTAAAATAAACCATGGATGTCGTAGATATGCTTGTTAGATTTCCTAGGAACTATTACATGCTTCGATTCGATAAGGCTAGGCCACTTTATGACCTTTTTAGTGAAAGAAAAAGGGTCAAAAAAGAGTAAAATCCGTAAATTAACAAGGAAATTCACTTAACCCTCATTTTGTCCGTGTTTGAAAATGATAAAATCAACCTTGGAAGTCGAATATATGCTTGTTAGATTTCATAGGAACTATTACACGCTTCGATTCGATAAGGCTAGGCCACTTTATGACCTATTCAGAGAAAGAAAAATGGTCAAAAACGAGTAAAATCCGTAAATTAACAAGGAAATTCAATTAACCCCCATTTTGGCCGTTTTTAAAAATTCTAAAATAAACAATGGATGTCGTAGATATGCTTGATAGATTTCCTAGGAACTATTACATGCTTCGATTCGATAAGGCTAGGCCCCTTTATGAGCTTTTTAGTGAATTAAAAAAGGTCAAAAACGAGTAAAATCCGTAAATTAACAAGGAAATTCACTTAACCCTCATTTTGTCCATTTTTGAAAATGATAAAATCAACCTTGGAATTCGAATATATGCTTGTTAGATTTCATAGGAACTATTACATGCTTCGATTCGATAAGGCTAGGCCACTTTATGACCTTTTTAGTGAAAGAAAAAGGTAAAAAACGAGTAAAATCCATAAATTAACAAGGAAATTCACTTAACCCCCATTTTGGCCTTTTTAAAAAATTCTGAAATAAACCATGGATGTCGTAGATATGCTTGTTAGATTTCCTAAGAACTATTACATGCTTCGATTCGATAAGGCTAGGCCACTTTATGACCTTTTTAGTGAAAGAAAAAGGGTCAAAAATGAGTAAAATCCGTATATTAACAAGGAAATTCACTTAACCCCCATTTTGGCCTTTTTAAAAAATTCTAAAATAAACCATGGATGTCGTAGATATGCTTGTTAGATTTCCTAGGAACTATTACATGCTTCGATTCGATAAGGCTAGGCCACTTTATGACCTTTTTAGTGAAAGAAAAAGGGTCAAAAAAGAGTAAAATCCGTAAATTAACAAGGAAATTCACTTAACCCTCATTTTGTCCGTGTTTGAAAATGATAAAATCAACCTTGGAAGTCGAATATATGCTTGTTAGATTTCATAGGAACTATTACACGCTTCGATTCGATAAGGCTAGGCCACTTTATGACCTATTCAGAGAAAGAAAAATGGTCAAAAACGAGTAAAATCCGTAAATTAACAAGGAAATTCAATTAACCCCCATTTTGGCCGTTTTTAAAAATTCTAAAATAAACAATGGATGTCGTAGATATGCTTGATAGATTTCCTAGGAACTATTACATGCTTCGATTCGATAAGGCTAGGCCACTTTATGAGCTTTTTAGTGAATTAAAAAAGGTCAAAAACGAGTAAAATCCGTAAATTAACAAGGAAATTCACTTAACCCTCATTTTGTCCATTTTTGAAAATGATAAAATCAACCTTGGAATTCGAATATATGCTTGTTAGATTTCATAGGAACTATTACATGCTTCGATTCGATAAGGCTAGGCCACTTTATGACCTTTTTAGTGAAAGAAAAAGGTAAAAAACGAGTAAAATCCATAAATTAACAAGGAAATTCACTTAACCCCCATTTTGGCCTTTTTAAAAAATTCTGAAATAAACCATGGATGTCGTAGATATGCTTGTTAGATTTCCTAAGAACTATTACATGCTTCGATTCGATAAGGCTAGGCCACTTTATGACCTTTTTAGTGAAAGAAAAAGGGTCAAAAACGAGTAAAATCCATAAATTAACAAGGAAATTCACTTAACCCCCATTTTGGCCTTTTTAAAAAATTCTGAAATAAACCATGGATGTCGTAGATATGCTTGTTAGATTTCCTAAGAACTATTACATGCTTCGATTCGATAAGGCTAGGCCACTTTATGACCTTTTTAGTGAAAGAAAAAGGTCAAAAACGAGTAAAATCCGTAAATTAACAAGGAAATTCACTTAACCCTCATTTTGTCCGTGTTTGAAAATGATAAAATCAACCTTGGAAGTCGAATATATGCTTGTTAGATTTCATAGGAACTATTACACGCTTCGATTCGATAAGGCTAGGCCACTTTATGACCTATTCAGAGAAAGAAAAATGGTCAAAAACGAGTAAAATCCGTAAATTAACAAGGAAATTCAATTAACCCCCATTTTGGCCGTTTTTAAAAATTCTAAAATAAACAATGGATGTCGTAGATATGCTTGATAGATTTCCTAGGAACTATTACATGCTTCGATTCGATAAGGCTAGGCCACTTTATGAGCTTTTTAGTGAATTAAAAAAGGTCAAAAACGAGTAAAATCCGTAAATTAACAAGGAAATTCACTTAACCCTCATTTTGTCCATTTTTGAAAATGATAAAATCAACCTTGGAATTCGAATATATGCTTGTTAGATTTCATAGGAACTATTACATGCTTCGATTCGATAAGGCTAGGCCACTTTATGACCTTTTTAGTGAAAGAAAAAGGTCAAAAACGAGTAAAATCCATAAATTAACAAGGAAATTCACTTAACCCCCATTTTGGCCTTTTTAAAAAATTCTGAAATAAACCATGGATGTCGTAGATATGCTTGTTAGATTTCCTAAGAACTATTACATGCTTCGATTCGATAAGGCTAGGCCACTTTATGACCTTTTTAGTGAAAGAAAAAGGGTCAAAAATGAGTAAAATCCGTATATTAACAAGGAAATTCACTTAACCCCCATTTTGGCCTTTTTAAAAAATTCTAAAATAAACCATGGATGTCGTAGATATGCTTGTTAGATTTCCTAGGAACTATTACATGCTTCGATCCGATAAGGCTATGCCACTTTATGACCTTTTTAGTGAAAGAAAAAGGGTCAAAAACGAGTAAAATCCGTAAATTAACAAGGAAATTCACTTAACCCTCATTTTGTCCATTTTCGAAAATGATAAAATCAACCTTGGAATTCGAATATATGCTTGTTAGATTTCAGAGGAACTATTACATGTTTCGATTCGATAAGGCTAGGCCACTTTATGACCTTTTTAGTGAAAGAAAAAGGGTCAAAAATGAGTAAAATCCGTATATTAACAAGGAAATTCACTTAACCGCCATTTTGGCCTTTTTAAAAAATTCTAAAATAAACCATGGATGTCGTAGATATGCTTGTTAGATTTCCTAGGAACTATTACATGCTTCGATTCGATAAGGCTAGGCCACTTTATGACCTTTTTAGTGAAAGAAAAAGGGTCAAAAAAGAGTAAAATCCGTAAATTAACAAGGAAATTCACTTAACCCTCATTTTGTCCGTGTTTGAAAATGATAAAATCAACCTTGGAAGTCGAATATATGCTTGTTAGATTTCATAGGAACTATTACACGCTTCGATTCGATAAGGCTAGGCCACTTTATGACCTATTCAGAGAAAGAAAAATGGTCAAAAACGAGTAAAATCCGTAAATTAACAAGGAAATTCAATTAACCCCCATTTTGGCCGTTTTTAAAAATTCTAAAATAAACAATGGATGTCGTAGATATGCTTGATAGATTTCCTAGGAACTATTACATGCTTCGATTCGATAAGGCTAGGCCACTTTATGAGCTTTTTAGTGAATTAAAAAAGGTCAAAAACGAGTAAAATCCGTAAATTAACAAGGAAATTCACTTAACCCTCATTTTGTCCATTTTTGAAAATGATAAAATCAACCTTGGAATTCGAATATATGCTTGTTAGATTTCATAGGAACTATTACATGCTTCGATTCGATAAGGCTAGGCCACTTTATGACCTTTTTAGTGAAAGAAAAAGGTAAAAAACGAGTAAAATCCATAAATTAACAAGGAAATTCACTTAACCCCCATTTTGGCCTTTTTAAAAAATTCTGAAATAAACCATTGATGTCGTAGATATGCTTGTTAGATTTCCTAAGAACTATTACATGCTTCGATTCGATAAGGCTAGGCCACTTTATGACCTTTTTAGTGAAAGAAATAGGGTCAAAAATGAGTAAAATCCGTATATTAACAAGGAAATTCACTTAACCCCCATTTTGGCCTTTTTAAAAAATTCTAAAATAAACCATGGATGTCGTAGATATGCTTGTTAGATTTCCTAGGAACTATTACATGCTTCGATTCGATAAGGCTAGGCCACTTTATGACCTTTTTAGTGAAAGAAAAAGGGTCAAAAAAGAGTAAAATCCGTAAATTAACAAGGAAATTCACTTAACCCTCATTTTGTCCGTGTTTGAAAATGATAAAATCAACCTTGGAAGTCGAATATATGCTTGTTAGATTTCATAGGAACTATTACACGCTTCGATTCGATAAGGCTAGGCCACTTTATGACCTATTCAGAGAAAGAAAAATGGTCAAAAACGAGTAAAATCCGTAAATTAACAAGGAAATTCTATTAACCCCCATTTTGGCCGTTTTTAAAAATTCTAAAATAAACAATGGATGTCGTAGATATGCTTGATAGATTTCCTAGGAACTATTACATGCTTCGATTCGATAAGGCTAGGCCACTTTATGAGCTTTTTAGTGAATTAAAAAAGGTCAAAAACGAGTAAAATCCGTAAATTAACAAGGAAATTCACTTAACCCTCATTTTGTCCATTTTTGAAAATGATAAAATCAACCTTGGAATTCGAATATATGCTTGTTAGATTTCATAGGAACTATTACATGCTTCGATTCGATAAGGCTAGGCCACTTTATGACCTTTTTAGTGAAAGAAAAAGGTAAAAAACGAGTAAAATCCATAAATTAACAAGGAAATTCACTTAACCCCCATTTTGGCCTTTTTAAAAAATTCTGAAATAAACCATGGATGTCGTAGATATGCTTGTTAGATTTCCTAAGAACTATTACATGCTTCGATTCGATAAGGCTAGGCCACTTTATGACCTTTTTAGTGAAAGAAAAAGGGTCAAAAATGAGTAAAATCCGTATATTAACAAGGAAATTCACTTAACCCCCATTTTGGCCTTTTTAAAAAATTCTAAAATAAACCATGGATGTCGTAGATATGCTTGTTAGATTTCCTAGGAACTATTACATGCTTCGATTCGATAAGGCTATGCCACTTTATGACCTTTTTAGTGAAAGAAAAAGGGTCAAAAACGAGTAAAATCCGTAAATTAACAAGGAAATTCACTTAACCCTCATTTTGTCCATTTTCGAAAATGATAAAATCAACCTTGGAATTCGAATATATGCTTGTTAGATTTCAGAGGAACTATTACATGTTTCGATTCGATAAGGCTAGGCCACTTTATGACCTTTTTAGTGAAAGAAAAAGGGTCAAAAACGAGTAAAATCCGTAAATTAACAAGGAAATTCACTTAACTCCCATTTTGGCCGTTTTTAAAAATTCTAAAATAGACCATGGATGTCGTAGATATGCTTGTTAGATTTCCTAGGAACTATTACATGCTTCGATTCGATAAGGCTAGACCACTTTATGACCTTTTTAGTGAAAGAAAAAGGGTCAAAAAAGAGTAAAATCCGTAAATTAACAAGGAAATTCACTTAACCCTCATTTTGTCCGTGTTTGAAAATGATAAAATCAACCTTGGAAGTCGAATATATGCTTGTTAGACTTCATAGGAACTATTACATGCTTCGATTCGATAAGGCTAGACCACTTTATGACCTATTCAGAGAAAGAAAAATGGTCAAAAACGAGTAAAATCCGTAAATTAACAAGGAAATTCAATTAACCCCCATTTTGGCCGTTTTTAAAAATTCTAAAATAAACAATGGATGTCGTAGATATGCTTGATAGATTTCCTAGGAACTATTACATGCTTCGATTCGATAAGGCTAGGCCACTTTATGACCTTTTTAGTGAATTAAAAAAGGTCAAAAACGAGTAAAATCCGTAAATTAACAAGGAAATTCACTTAACCCTCATTTTGTCCATTTTTGAAAATGATAAAATCAACCTTGGAATTCGAATATATGCTTGTTAGATTTCATAGGAACTATTACATGCTTCGATTCGATAAGGCTAGGCCACTTTATGACCTTTTTAGTGAAAGAAAAAGGTAAAAAACGAGTAAAATCCATAAATTAACAAGGAAATTCACTTAACCCCCATTTTGGCCTTTTTAAAAAATTCTGAAATAAACCATGGATGTCGTAGATATGCTTGTTAGATTTCCGAAGAACTATTACATGCTTCGATTCGATAAGGCTAGGCCACTTTATGACCTTCTTAGTGAAAGAAAAAGGGTCAAAAATGAGTAAAATCCGTATATTAACAAGGAAATTCACTTAACCCCCATTTTGGCCTTTTAAAAAATTCTAAAATAAACCATGGATGTCGTAGATATGCTTGTTAGATTTCCTAGGAACTATTACATGCTTCGATTCGATAAGGCTATGCCACTTTATGACCTTTTTAGTGAAAAAAAAAGGGTCAAAAACGAGTAAAATCCGTAAATTAACAAGGAAATTCACTTAACCCTCATTTTGTCCATTTTCGAAAATGATAAAATCAACCTTGGAATTCGAATATATGCTTGTTAGATTTCAGAGGAACTATTATATGTTTCGATTCGATAAGGCTAGGCCACTTTATGACCTTTTTAGTGAAAGAAAAAGGGTCAAAAATGAGTAAAATCCGTATATTAACAAGGAAATTCACTTAACCCCCATTTTGGCCTTTTTAAAAAATTCTAAAATAAACCATGGATGTCGTAGATATGCTTGTTAGATTTCCTAGGAACTATTACATGCTTCGATTCGATAAGGCTAGGCCACTTTATGACCTTTTTAGTGAAAGAAAAAGGGTCAAAAAAGAGTAAAATCCGTAAATTAACAAGGAAATTCACTTAACCCTCATTTTGTCCGTGTTTGAAAATGATAAAATCAACCTTGGAAGTCGAATATATGCTTGTTAGATTTCATAGGAACTATTACACGCTTCGATTCGATAAGGCTAGGCCACTTTATGACCTATTCAGAGAAAGAAAAATGGTCAAAAACGAGTAAAATCCGTAAATTAACAAGGAAATTCTATTAACCCCCATTTTGGCCGTTTTTAAAAATTCTAAAATAAACAATGGATGTCGTAGATATGCTTGATAGATTTCCTAGGAACTATTACATGCTTCGATTCGATAAGGCTAGGCCACTTTATGAGCTTTTTAGTGAATTAAAAAAGGTCAAAAACGAGTAAAATCCGTAAATTAACAAGGAAATTCACTTAACCCTCATTTTGTCCATTTTTGAAAATGATAAAATCAACCTTGGAATTCGAATATATGCTTGTTAGATTTCACAGGAACTATTACATGCTTCGATTCGATAAGGCTAGGCCACTTTATGACCTTTTTAGTGAAAGAAAAAGGTAAAAAACGAGTAAAATCCATAAATTAACAAGGAAATTCACTTAACCCCCATTTTGGCCTTTTTAAAAAATTCTGAAATAAACCATGGATGTCGTAGATATGCTTGTTAGATTTCCTAAGAACTATTACATGCTTCGATTCGATAAGGCTAGGCCACTTTATGACCTTTTTAGTGAAAGAAAAAGGGTCAAAAATGAGTAAAATCCGTATATTAACAAGGAAATTCACTTAACCCCCATTTTGGCCTTTTTAAAAAATTCTAAAATAAACCATGGATGTCGTAGATATGCTTGTTAGATTTCCTAGGAACTATTACATGCTTCGATTCGATAAGGCTATGCCACTTTATGACCTTTTTAGTGAAAGAAAAAGGGTCAAAAACGAGTAAAATCCGTAAATTAACAAGGAAATTCACTTAACCCTCATTTTGTCCATTTTCGAAAATGATAAAATCAACCTTGGAATTCGAATATATGCTTGTTAGATTTCAGAGGAACTATTACATGTTTCGATTCGATAAGGCTAGGCCACTTTATGACCTTTTTAGTGAAAGAAAAAGGGTCAAAAACGAGTAAAATCCGTAAATTAACAAGGAAATTCACTTAACTCCCATTTTGGCCGTTTTTAAAAATTCTAAAATAGACCATGGATGTCGTAGATATGCTTGTTAGATTTCGTAGGAACTATTACATGCTTCGATTCGATAAGGCTAGACCACTTTATGACCTTTTTAGTGAAAGAAAAAGGGTCAAAAAAGAGTAAAATCCGTAAATTAACAAGGAAATTCACTTAACCCTCATTTTGTCCGTGTTTGAAAATGATAAAATCAACCTTGGAAGTCGAATATATGCTTGTTAGACTTCATAGGAACTATTACATGCTTCGATTCGATAAGGCTAGACCACTTTATGACCTATTCAGAGAAAGAAAAATGGTCAAAAACGAGTAAAATCCGTAAATTAACAAGGAAATTCAATTAACCCCCATTTTGGCCGTTTTTAAAAATTCTAAAATAAACAATGGATGTCGTAGATATGCTTGATAGATTTCCTAGGAACTATTACATGCTTCGATTCGATAAGGCTAGGCCACTTTATGACCTTTTTAGTGAATTAAAAAAGGTCAAAAACGAGTAAAATCCGTAAATTAACAAGGAAATTCACTTAACCCTCATTTTGTCCATTTTTGAAAATGATAAAATCAACCTTGGAATTCGAATATATGCTTGTTAGATTTCATAGGAACTATTACATGCTTCGATTCGATAAGGCTAGGCCACTTTATGACCTTTTTAGTGAAAGAAAAAGGTAAAAAACGAGTAAAATCCATAAATTAACAAGGAAATTCACTTAACCCCCATTTTGGCCTTTTTAAAAAATTCTGAAATAAACCATGGATGTCGTAGATATGCTTGTTAGATTTCCTAAGAACTATTACATGCTTCGATTCGATAAGGCTAGGCCACTTTATGACCTTCTTAGTGAAAGAAAAAGGGTCAAAAATGAGTAAAATCCGTATATTAACAAGGAAATTCACTTAACCCCCATTTTGGCCTTTTAAAAAATTCTAAAATAAACCATGGATGTCGTAGATATGCTTGTTAGATTTCCTAGGAACTATTACATGCTTCGATTCGATAAGGCTATGCCACTTTATGACCTTTTTAGTGAAAAAAAAAAGGGTCAAAAACGAGTAAAATCCGTAAATTAACAAGGAAATTCACTTAACCCTCATTTTGTCCATTTTCGAAAATGATAAAATCAACCTTGGAATTCGAATATATGCTTGTTAGATTTCAGAGGAACTATTACATGTTTCGATTCGATAAGGCTAGGCCACTTTATGACCTTTTTAGTGAAAGAAAAAGGGTCAAAAATGAGTAAAATCCGTATATTAACAAGGAAATTCACTTAACCCCCATTTTGGCCTTTTTAAAAAATTCTAAAATAAACCATGGATGTCGTAGATATGCTTGTTAGATTTCCTAGGAACTATTACATGCTTCGATTCGATAAGGCTAGGCCACTTTATGACCTTTTTAGTGAAAGAAAAAGGGTCAAAAAAGAGTAAAATCCGTAAATTAACAAGGAAATTCACTTAACCCTCATTTTGTCCGTGTTTGAAAATGATAAAATCAACCTTGGAAGTCGAATATATGCTTGTTAGATTTCATAGGAACTATTACACGCTTCGATTCGATAAGGCTAGGCCACTTTATGACCTATTCAGAGAAAGAAAAATGGTCAAAAACGAGTAAAATCCGTAAATTAACAAGGAAATTCAATTAACCCCCATTTTGGCCGTTTTTAAAAATTCTAAAATAAACAATGGATGTCGTAGATATGCTTGATAGATTTCCTAGGAACTATTACATGCTTCGATTCGATAAGGCTAGGCCACTTTATGAGCTTTTTAGTGAATTAAAAAAGGTCAAAAACGAGTAAAATCCGTAAATTAACAAGGAAATTCACTTAACCCTCATTTTGTCCATTTTTGAAAAAGATAAAATCAACCTTGGAATTCGAATATATGCTTGTTAGATTTCATAGGAACTATTACATGCTTCGATTCGATAAGGCTAGGCCACTTTATGACCTTTTTAGTGAAAGAAAAAGGTAAAAAACGAGTAAAATCCATAAATTAACAAGGAAATTCACTTAACCCCCATTTTGGCCTTTTTAAAAAATTCTGAAATAAACCATGGATGTCGTAGATATGCTTGTTAGATTTCCTAAGAACTATTACATGCTTCGATTCGATAAGTCTAGGCCACTTTATGACCTTTTTAGTGAAAGAAAAAGGGTCAAAAATGAGTAAAATCCGTATATTAACAAGGAAATTCACTTAACCCCCATTTTGGCCTTTTTAAAAAATTCTAAAATAAACCATGGATGTCGTAGATATGCTTGTTAGATTTCCTAGGAACTATTACATGCTTCGATTCGATAAGGCTAGGCCACTTTATGACCTTTTTAGTGAAAGAAAAAGGGTCAAAAAAGAGTAAAATCCGTAAATTAACAAGGAAATTCACTTAACCCTCATTTTGTCCGTGTTTGAAAATGATAAAATCAACCTTGGAAGTCGAATATATGCTTGTTAGATTTCATAGGAACTATTACACGCTTCGATTCGATAAGGCTAGGCCACTTTATGACCTATTCAGAGAAAGAAAAATGGTCAAAAACGAGTAAAATCCGTAAATTAACAAGGAAATTCAATTAACCCCCATTTTGGCCGTTTTTAAAAATTCTAAAATAAACAATGGATGTCGTAGATATGCTTGATAGATTTCCTAGGAACTATTACATGCTTCGATTCGATAAGGCTAGGCCACTTTATGAGCTTTTTAGTGAATTAAAAAAGGTCAAAAACGAGTAAAATCCGTAAATTAACAAGGAAATTCACTTAACCCTCATTTTGTCCATTTTTGAAAAAGATAAAATCAACCTTGGAATTCGAATATATGCTTGTTAGATTTCATAGGAACTATTACATGCTTCGATTCGATAAGGCTAGGCCACTTTATGACCTTTTTAGTGAAAGAAAAAGGTAAAAAACGAGTAAAATCCATAAATTAACAAGGAAATTCACTTAACCCCCATTTTGGCCTTTTTAAAAAATTCTGAAATAAACCATGGATGTCGTAGATATGCTTGTTAGATTTCCTAAGAACTATTACATGCTTCGATTCGATAAGTCTAGGCCACTTTATGACCTTTTTAGTGAAAGAAAAAGGGTCAAAAATGAGTAAAATCCGTATATTAACAAGGAAATTCACTTAACCCCCATTTTGGCCTTTTTAAAAAATTCTAAAATAAACCATGGATGTCGTAGATATGCTTGTTAGATTTCCTAGGAACTATTACATGCTTCGATTCGATAAGGCTAGGCCACTTTATGACCTTTTTAGTGAAAGAAAAAGGGTCAAAAAAGAGTAAAATCCGTAAATTAACAAGGAAATTCACTTAACCCTCATTTTGTCCGTGTTTGAAAATGATAAAATCAACCTTGGAAGTCGAATATATGCTTGTTAGATTTCATAGGAACTATTACACGCTTCGATTCGATAAGGCTAGGCCACTTTATGACCTATTCAGAGAAAGAAAAATGGTCAAAAACGAGTAAAATCCGTAAATTAACAAGGAAATTCAATTAACCCCCATTTTGGCCGTTTTTAAAAATTCTAAAATAAACAATGGATGTCGTAGATATGCTTGATAGATTTCCTAGGAACTATTACATGCTTCGATTCGATAAGGCTAGGCCACTTTATGAGCTTTTTAGTGAATTAAAAAAGGTCAAAAACGAGTAAAATCCGTAAATTAACAAGGAAATTCACTTAACCCTCATTTTGTCCATTTTTGAAAATGATAAAATCAACCTTGGAATTCGAATATATGCTTGTTAGATTTCATAGGAACTATTACATGCTTCGATTCGATAAGGCTAGGCCACTTTATGACCTTTTTAGTGAAAGAAAAAGGTAAAAAACGAGTAAAATCCATAAATTAACAAGGAAATTCACTTAACCCCCATTTTGGCCTTTTTAAAAAATTCTGAAATAAACCATGGATGTCGTAGATATGCTTGTTAGATTTCCTAAGAACTATTACATGCTTCGATTCGATAAGGCTAGGCCACTTTATGACCTTTTTAGTGAAAGAAAAAGGGTCAAAAATGAGTAAAATCCGTATATTAACAAGGAAATTCACTTAACCCCCATTTTGGCCTTTTTAAAAAATTCTAAAATAAACCATGGATGTCGTAGATATGCTTGTTAGATTTCCTAGGAACTATTACATGCTTCGATTCGATAAGGCTAGGCCACTTTATGACCTTTTTAGTGAAAGAAAAAGGGTCAAAAAAGAGTAAAATCCGTAAATTAACAAGGAAATTCACTTAACCCTCATTTTGTCCGTGTTTGAAAATGATAAAATCAACCTTGGAAGTCGAATATATGCTTGTTAGATTTCATAGGAACTATTACACGCTTCGATTCGATAAGGCTAGGCCACTTTATGACCTATTCAGAGAAAGAAAAATGGTCAAAAACGAGTAAAATCCGTAAATTAACAAGGAAATTCAATTAACCCCCATTTTGGCCGTTTTTAAAAATTCTAAAATAAACAATGGATGTCGTAGATATGCTTGATAGATTTCCTAGGAACTATTACATGCTTCGATTCGATAAGGCTAGGCCACTTTATGAGCTTTTTAGTGAATTAAAAAAGGTCAAAAACGAGTAAAATCCGTAAATTAACAAGGAAATTCACTTAACCCTCATTTTGTCCATTTTTGAAAATGATAAAATCAACCTTGGAATTCGAATATATGCTTGTTAGATTTCATAGGAACTATTACATGCTTCGATTCGATAAGGCTAGGCCACTTTATGACCTTTTTAGTGAAAGAAAAAGGTAAAAAACGAGTAAAATCCATAAATTAACAAGGAAATTCACTTAACCCCCATTTTGGCCTTTTTAAAAAATTCTGAAATAAACCATGGATGTCGTAGATATGCTTGTTAGATTTCCTAAGAACTATTACATGCTTCGATTCGATAAGGCTAGGCCACTTTATGACCTTTTTAGTGAAAGAAAAAGGGTCAAAAATGAGTAAAATCCGTATATTAACAAGGAAATTCACTTAACCCCCATTTTGGCCTTTTTAAAAAATTCTAAAATAAACCATGGATGTCGTAGATATGCTTGTTAGATTTCCTAGGAACTATTACATGCTTCGATTCGATAAGGCTAGGCCACTTTATGACCTTTTTAGTGAAAGAAAAAGGGTCAAAAAAGAGTAAAATCCGTAAATTAACAAGGAAATTCACTTAACCCTCATTTTGTCCGTGTTTGAAAATGATAAAATCAACCTTGGAAGTCGAATATATGCTTGTTAGATTTCATAGGAACTATTACACGCTTCGATTCGATAAGGCTAGGCCACTTTATGACCTATTCAGAGAAAGAAAAATGGTCAAAAACGAGTAAAATCCGTAAATTAACAAGGAAATTCAATTAACCCCCATTTTGGCCGTTTTTAAAAATTCTAAAATAAACAATGGATGTCGTAGATATGCTTGATAGATTTCCTAGGAACTATTACATGCTTCGATTCGATAAGGCTAGGCCACTTTATGAGCTTTTTAGTGAATTAAAAAAGGTCAAAAACGAGTAAAATCCGTAAATTAACAAGGAAATTCACTTAACCCTCATTTTGTCCATTTTTGAAAAAGATAAAATCAACCTTGGAATTCGAATATATGCTTGTTAGATTTCATAGGAACTATTACATGCTTCGATTCGATAAGGCTAGGCCACTTTATGACCTTTTTAGTGAAAGAAAAAGGTAAAAAACGAGTAAAATCCATAAATTAACAAGGAAATTCACTTAACCCCCATTTTGGCCTTTTTAAAAAATTCTGAAATAAACCATGGATGTCGTAGATATGCTTGTTAGATTTCCTAAGAACTATTACATGCTTCGATTCGATAAGGCTAGGCCACTTTATGACCTTTTTAGTGAAAGAAAAAGGGTCAAAAATGAGTAAAATCCGTATATTAACAAGGAAATTCACTTA
The DNA here is from genome assembly GCF_051527215.1 of Medicago sativa. NCBI lineage: Eukaryota > Viridiplantae > Streptophyta > Magnoliopsida > Fabales > Fabaceae > Medicago > Medicago sativa. The sequence continues at coordinate 25,032,606 of NC_140756.1, read as the reverse complement.
ACCCCCATTTTGGCCTTTTTAAAAAATTCTAAAATAAACCATGGATGTCGTAGATATGCTTGTTAGATTTCCTAGGAACTATTACATGCTTCGATTCGATAAGGCTAGGCCACTTTATGACCTTTTTAGTGAAAGAAAAAGGGTCAAAAAAGAGTAAAATCCGTAAATTAACAAGGAAATTCACTTAACCCTCATTTTGTCCGTGTTTGAAAATGATAAAATCAACCTTGGAAGTCGAATATATGCTTGTTAGATTTCATAGGAACTATTACACGCTTCGATTCGATAAGGCTAGGCCACTTTATGACCTATTCAGAGAAAGAAAAATGGTCAAAAACGAGTAAAATCCGTAAATTAACAAGGAAATTCAATTAACCCCCATTTTGGCCGTTTTTAAAAATTCTAAAATAAACAATGGATGTCGTAGATATGCTTGATAGATTTCCTAGGAACTATTACATGCTTCGATTCGATAAGGCTAGGCCACTTTATGAGCTTTTTAGTGAATTAAAAAAGGTCAAAAACGAGTAAAATCCGTAAATTAACAAGGAAATTCACTTAACCCTCATTTTGTCCATTTTTGAAAAAGATAAAATCAACCTTGGAATTCGAATATATGCTTGTTAGATTTCATAGGAACTATTACATGCTTCGATTCGATAAGGCTAGGCCACTTTATGACCTTTTTAGTGAAAGAAAAAGGTAAAAAACGAGTAAAATCCATAAATTAACAAGGAAATTCACTTAACCCCCATTTTGGCCTTTTTAAAAAATTCTGAAATAAACCATGGATGTCGTAGATATGCTTGTTAGATTTCCTAAGAACTATTACATGCTTCGATTCGATAAGTCTAGGCCACTTTATGACCTTTTTAGTGAAAGAAAAAGGGTCAAAAATGAGTAAAATCCGTATATTAACAAGGAAATTCACTTAACCCCCATTTTGGCCTTTTTAAAAAATTCTAAAATAAACCATGGATGTCGTAGATATGCTTGTTAGATTTCCTAGGAACTATTACATGCTTCGATTCGATAAGGCTAGGCCACTTTATGACCTTTTTAGTGAAAGAAAAAGGGTCAAAAAAGAGTAAAATCCGTAAATTAACAAGGAAATTCACTTAACCCTCATTTTGTCCGTGTTTGAAAATGATAAAATCAACCTTGGAAGTCGAATATATGCTTGTTAGATTTCATAGGAACTATTACACGCTTCGATTCGATAAGGCTAGGCCACTTTATGACCTATTCAGAGAAAGAAAAATGGTCAAAAACGAGTAAAATCCGTAAATTAACAAGGAAATTCAATTAACCCCCATTTTGGCCGTTTTTAAAAATTCTAAAATAAACAATGGATGTCGTAGATATGCTTGATAGATTTCCTAGGAACTATTACATGCTTCGATTCGATAAGGCTAGGCCACTTTATGAGCTTTTTAGTGAATTAAAAAAGGTCAAAAACGAGTAAAATCCGTAAATTAACAAGGAAATTCACTTAACCCTCATTTTGTCCATTTTTGAAAATGATAAAATCAACCTTGGAATTCGAATATATGCTTGTTAGATTTCATAGGAACTATTACATGCTTCGATTCGATAAGGCTAGGCCACTTTATGACCTTTTTAGTGAAAGAAAAAGGTAAAAAACGAGTAAAATCCATAAATTAACAAGGAAATTCACTTAACCCCCATTTTGGCCTTTTTAAAAAATTCTGAAATAAACCATGGATGTCGTAGATATGCTTGTTAGATTTCCTAAGAACTATTACATGCTTCGATTCGATAAGTCTAGGCCACTTTATGACCTTTTTAGTGAAAGAAAAAGGGTCAAAAATGAGTAAAATCCGTATATTAACAAGGAAATTCACTTAACCCCCATTTTGGCCTTTTTAAAAAATTCTAAAATAAACCATGGATGTCGTAGATATGCTTGTTAGATTTCCTAGGAACTATTACATGCTTCGATTCGATAAGGCTAGGCCACTTTATGACCTTTTTAGTGAAAGAAAAAGGGTCAAAAAAGAGTAAAATCCGTAAATTAACAAGGAAATTCACTTAACCCTCATTTTGTCCGTGTTTGAAAATGATAAAATCAACCTTGGAAGTCGAATATATGCTTGTTAGATTTCATAGGAACTATTACACGCTTCGATTCGATAAGGCTAGGCCACTTTATGACCTATTCAGAGAAAGAAAAATGGTCAAAAACGAGTAAAATCCGTAAATTAACAAGGAAATTCAATTAACCCCCATTTTGGCCGTTTTTAAAAATTCTAAAATAAACAATGGATGTCGTAGATATGCTTGATAGATTTCCTAGGAACTATTACATGCTTCGATTCGATAAGGCTAGGCCACTTTATGAGCTTTTTAGTGAATTAAAAAAGGTCAAAAACGAGTAAAATCCGTAAATTAACAAGGAAATTCACTTAACCCTCATTTTGTCCATTTTTGAAAATGATAAAATCAACCTTGGAATTCGAATATATGCTTGTTAGATTTCATAGGAACTATTACATGCTTCGATTCGATAAGGCTAGGCCACTTTATGACCTTTTTAGTGAAAGAAAAAGGTAAAAAACGAGTAAAATCCATAAATTAACAAGGAAATTCACTTAACCCCCATTTTGGCCTTTTTAAAAAATTCTGAAATAAACCATGGATGTCGTAGATATGCTTGTTAGATTTCCTAAGAACTATTACATGCTTCGATTCGATAAGGCTAGGCCACTTTATGACCTTTTTAGTGAAAGAAAAAGGGTCAAAAATGAGTAAAATCCGTATATTAACAAGGAAATTCACTTAACCCCCATTTTGGCCTTTTTAAAAAATTCTAAAATAAACCATGGATGTCGTAGATATGCTTGTTAGATTTCCTAGGAACTATTACATGCTTCGATTCGATAAGGCTAGGCCACTTTATGACCTTTTTAGTGAAAGAAAAAGGGTCAAAAAAGAGTAAAATCCGTAAATTAACAAGGAAATTCACTTAACCCTCATTTTGTCCGTGTTTGAAAATGATAAAATCAACCTTGGAAGTCGAATATATGCTTGTTAGATTTCATAGGAACTATTACACGCTTCGATTCGATAAGGCTAGGCCACTTTATGACCTATTCAGAGAAAGAAAAATGGTCAAAAACGAGTAAAATCCGTAAATTAACAAGGAAATTCAATTAACCCCCATTTTGGCCGTTTTTAAAAATTCTAAAATAAACAATGGATGTCGTAGATATGCTTGATAGATTTCCTAGGAACTATTACATGCTTCGATTCGATAAGGCTAGGCCACTTTATGAGCTTTTTAGTGAATTAAAAAAGGTCAAAAACGAGTAAAATCCGTAAATTAACAAGGAAATTCACTTAACCCTCATTTTGTCCATTTTTGAAAATGATAAAATCAACCTTGGAATTCGAATATATGCTTGTTAGATTTCATAGGAACTATTACATGCTTCGATTCGATAAGGCTAGGCCACTTTATGACCTTTTTAGTGAAAGAAAAAGGTAAAAAACGAGTAAAATCCATAAATTAACAAGGAAATTCACTTAACCCCCATTTTGGCCTTTTTAAAAAATTCTGAAATAAACCATGGATGTCGTAGATATGCTTGTTAGATTTCCTAAGAACTATTACATGCTTCGATTCGATAAGGCTAGGCCACTTTATGACCTTTTTAGTGCAAGAAAAAGGGTCAAAAATGAGTAAAATCCGTATATTAACAAGGAAATTCACTTAACCCCCATTTTGGCCTTTTTAAAAAATTCTAAAATAAACCATGGATGTCGTAGATATGCTTGTTAGATTTCCTAGGAACTATTACATGCTTCGATTCGATAAGGCTAGGCCACTTTATGACCTTTTTAGTGAAAGAAAAAGGGTCAAAAAAGAGTAAAATCCGTAAATTAACAAGGAAATTCACTTAACCCTCATTTTGTCCGTGTTTGAAAATGATAAAATCAACCTTGGAAGTCGAATATATGCTTGTTAGATTTCATAGGAACTATTACACGCTTCGATTCGATAAGGCTAGGCCACTTTATGACCTATTCAGAGAAAGAAAAATGGTCAAAAACGAGTAAAATCCGTAAATTAACAAGGAAATTCAATTAACCCCCATTTTGGCCGTTTTTAAAAATTCTAAAATAAACAATGGATGTCGTAGATATGCTTGATAGATTTCCTTGGAACTATTACATGCTTCGATTCGATAAGGCTAGGCCACTTTATGAGCTTTTTAGTGAATTAAAAAAGGTCAAAAACGAGTAAAATCCGTAAATTAACAAGGAAATTCACTTAACCCTCATTTTGTCCATTTTTGAAAATGATAAAATCAACCTTGGAATTCGAATATATGCTTGTTAGATTTCATAGGAACTATTACATGCTTCGATTCGATAAGGCTAGGCCACTTTATGACCTTTTTAGTGAAAGAAAAAGGTAAAAAACGAGTAAAATCCATAAATTAACAAGGAAATTCACTTAACCCCCATTTTGGCCTTTTTAAAAAATTCTGAAATAAACCATGGATGTCGTAGATATGCTTGTTAGATTTCCTAAGAACTATTACATGCTTCGATTCGATAAGGCTAGGCCACTTTATGACCTTTTTAGTGAAAGAAAAAGGGTCAAAAATGAGTAAAATCCGTATATTAACAAGGAAATTCACTTAACCCCCATTTTGGCCTTTTTAAAAAATTCTAAAATAAACCATGGATGTCGTAGATATGCTTGTTAGATTTCCTAGGAACTATTACATGCTTCGATTCGATAAGGCTAGGCCACTTTATGACCTTTTTAGTGAAAGAAAAAGGGTCAAAAAAGAGTAAAATCCGTAAATTAACAAGGAAATTCACTTAACCCTCATTTTGTCCGTGTTTGAAAATGATAAAATCAACCTTGGAAGTCGAATATATGCTTGTTAGATTTCATAGGAACTATTACACGCTTCGATTCGATAAGGCTAGGCCACTTTATGACCTATTCAGAGAAAGAAAAATGGTCAAAAACGAGTAAAATCCGTAAATTAACAAGGAAATTCAATTAACCCCCATTTTGGCCGTTTTTAAAAATTCTAAAATAAACAATGGATGTCGTAGATATGCTTGATAGATTTCCTAGGAACTATTACATGCTTCGATTCGATAAGGCTAGGCCACTTTATGAGCTTTTTAGTGAATTAAAAAAGGTCAAAAACGAGTAAAATCCGTAAATTAACAAGGAAATTCACTTAACCCTCATTTTGTCCATTTTTGAAAATGATAAAATCAACCTTGGAATTCGAATATATGCTTGTTAGATTTCATAGGAACTATTACATGCTTCGATTCGATAAGGCTAGGCCACTTTATGACCTTTTTAGTGAAAGAAAAAGGTAAAAAACGAGTAAAATCCATAAATTAACAAGGAAATTCACTTAACCCCCATTTTGGCCTTTTTAAAAAATTCTGAAATAAACCATGGATGTCGTAGATATGCTTGTTAGATTTCCTAAGAACTATTACATGCTTCGATTCGATAAGGCTAGGCCACTTTATGACCTTTTTAGTGCAAGAAAAAGGGTCAAAAATGAGTAAAATCTGTATATTAACAAGGAAATTCACTTAACCCCCATTTTGGCCTTTTTAAAAAATTCTAAAATAAACCATGGATGTCGTAGATATGCTTGTTAGATTTCCTAGGAACTATTACATGCTTCGATTCGATAAGGCTAGGCCACTTTATGACCTTTTTAGTGAAAGAAAAAGGGTCAAAAAAGAGTAAAATCCGTAAATTAACAAGGAAATTCACTTAACCCTCATTTTGTCCGTGTTTGAAAATGATAAAATCAACCTTGGAAGTCGAATATATGCTTGTTAGATTTCATAGGAACTATTACACGCTTCGATTCGATAAGGCTAGGCCACTTTATGACCTATTCAGAGAAAGAAAAATGGTCAAAAACGAGTAAAATCCGTAAATTAACAAGGAAATTCAATTAACCCCCATTTTGGCCGTTTTTAAAAATTCTAAAATAAACAATGGATGTCGTAGATATGCTTGATAGATTTCCTAGGAACTATTACATGCTTCGATTCGATAAGGCTAGGCCACTTTATGAGCTTTTTAGTGAATTAAAAAAGGTCAAAAACGAGTAAAATCCGTAAATTAACAAGGAAATTCACTTAACCCTCATTTTGTCCATTTTTGAAAATGATAAAATCAACCTTGGAATTCGAATATATGCTTGTTAGATTTCATAGGAACTATTACATGCTTCGATTCGATAAGGCTAGGCCACTTTATGACCTTTTTAGTGAAAGAAAAAGGTAAAAAACGAGTAAAATCCATAAATTAACAAGGAAATTCACTTAACCCCCATTTTGGCCTTTTTAAAAAATTCTGAAATAAACCATGGATGTCGTAGATATGCTTGTTAGATTTCCTAAGAACTATTACATGCTTCGATTCGATAAGGCTAGGCCACTTTATGACCTTTTTAGTGAAAGAAAAAGGGTCAAAAACGAGTAAAATCCATAAATTAACAAGGAAATTCACTTAACCCCCATTTTGGCCTTTTTAAAAAATTCTGAAATAAACCATGGATGTCGTAGATATGCTTGTTAGATTTCCTAAGAACTATTACATGCTTCGATTCGATAAGGCTAGGCCACTTTATGACCTTCTTAGTGAAAGAAAAAGGGTCAAAAATGAGTAAAATCCGTATATTAACAAGGAAATTCACTTAACCCCCATTTTGGCCTTTTTAAAAAATTCTAAAATAAACCATGGATGTCGTAGATATGCTTGTTAGATTTCCTAGGAACTATTACATGCTTCGATCCGATAAGGCTATGCCACTTTATGACCTTTTTAGTGAAAGAAAAAGGGTCAAAAACGAGTAAAATCCGTAAATTAACAAGGAAATTCACTTAACCCTCATTTTGTCCATTTTCGAAAATGATAAAATCAACCTTGGAATTCGAATATATGCTTGTTAGATTTCAGAGGAACTATTACATGTTTCGATTCGATAAGGCTAGGCCACTTTATGACCTTTTTAGTGAAAGAAAAAGGGTCAAAAATGAGTAAAATCTGTATATTAACAAGGAAATTCACTTAACCCCCATTTTGGCCTTTTTAAAAAATTCTAAAATAAACCATGGATGTCGTAGATATGCTTGTTAGATTTCCTAGGAACTATTACATGCTTCGATTCGATAAGGCTAGGCCACTTTATGACCTTTTTAGTGAAAGAAAAAGGGTCAAAAAAGAGTAAAATCCGTAAATTAACAAGGAAATTCACTTAACCCTCATTTTGTCCGTGTTTGAAAATGATAAAATCAACCTTGGAAGTCGAATATATGCTTGTTAGATTTCATAGGAACTATTACACGCTTCGATTCGATAAGGCTAGGCCACTTTATGACCTATTCAGAGAAAGAAAAATGGTCAAAAACGAGTAAAATCCGTAAATTAACAAGGAAATTCTATTAACCCCCATTTTGGCCGTTTTTAAAAATTCTAAAATAAACAATGGATGTCGTAGATATGCTTGATAGATTTCCTAGGAACTATTACATGCTTCGATTCGATAAGGCTAGGCCACTTTATGAGCTTTTTAGTGAATTAAAAAAGGTCAAAAACGAGTAAAATCCGTAAATTAACAAGGAAATTCACTTAACCCTCATTTTGTCCATTTTTGAAAATGATAAAATCAACCTTGGAATTCGAATATATGCTTGTTAGATTTCATAGGAACTATTACATGCTTCGATTCGATAAGGCTAGGCCACTTTATGACCTTTTTAGTGAAAGAAAAAGGTAAAAAACGAGTAAAATCCATAAATTAACAAGGAAATTCACTTAACCCCCATTTTGGCCTTTTTAAAAAATTCTGAAATAAACCATGGATGTCGTAGATATGCTTGTTAGATTTCCTAAGAACTATTACATGCTTCGATTCGATAAGGCTAGGCCACTTTATGACCTTTTTAGTGAAAGAAAAAGGGTCAAAAATGAGTAAAATCCGTATATTAACAAGGAAATTCACTTAACCCCCATTTTGGCCTTTTTAAAAAATTCTAAAATAAACCATGGATGTCGTAGATATGCTTGTTAGATTTCCTAGGAACTATTACATGCTTCGATTCGATAAGGCTATGCCACTTTATGACCTTTTTAGTGAAAGAAAAAGGGTCAAAAACGAGTAAAATCCGTAAATTAACAAGGAAATTCACTTAACCCTCATTTTGTCCATTTTCGAAAATGATAAAATCAACCTTGGAATTCGAATATATGCTTGTTAGATTTCAGAGGAACTATTACATGTTTCGATTCGATAAGGCTAGGCCACTTTATGACCTTTTTAGTGAAAGAAAAAGGGTCAAAAATGAGTAAAATCCGTATATTAACAAGGAAATTCACTTAACCCCCATTTTGGCCTTTTTAAAAAATTCTAAAATAAACCATGGATGTCGTAGATATGCTTGTTAGATTTCCTAGGAACTATTACATGCTTCGATTCGATAAGGCTAGGCCACTTTATGACCTTTTTAGTGCAAGAAAAAGGGTCAAAAATGAGTAAAATCCGTATATTAACAAGGAAATTCACTTAACCCCCATTTTGGCCTTTTTAAAAAATTCTAAAATAAACCATGGATGTCGTAGATATGCTTGTTAGATTTCCTAGGAACTATTACATGCTTCGATTCGATAAGGCTAGGCCACTTTATGACCTTTTTAGTGAAAGAAAAAGGGTCAAAAAAGAGTAAAATCCGTAAATTAACAAGGAAATTCACTTAACCCTCATTTTGTCCGTGTTTGAAAATGATAAAATCAACCTTGGAAGTCGAATATATGCTTGTTAGATTTCATAGGAACTATTACACGCTTCGATTCGATAAGGCTAGGCCACTTTATGACCTATTCAGTGAAAGAAAAATGGTCAAAAACGAGTAAAATCCGTAAATTAACAAGGAAATTCAATTAACCCCCATTTTGGCCGTTTTTAAAAATTCTAAAATAAACAATGGATGTCGTAGATATGCTTGATAGATTTCCTAGGAACTATTACATGCTTCGATTCCATAAGGCTAGGCCACTTTATGAGCTTTTCAGTGAATTAAAAAAGGTCAAAAACGAGTAAAATCCGTAAATTAACAAGGAAATTCACTTAACCCTCATTTTGTCCATTTTTGAAAATGATAAAATCAACCTTGGAATTCGAATATATGCTTGTTAGATTTCAGAGGAACTATTACATGTTTCGATTCGATAAGGCTAGGCCACTTTATGACCTTTTTAGTGAAAGAAAAAGGGTCAAAAACGAGTAAAATCCGTAAATTAACAAGGAAATTCACTTAACCCTCATTTTGTCCATTTTCGAAAATGATAAAATCAACCTTGGAATTCGAATATATGCTTGTTAGATTTCAGAGGAACTATTACATGTTTCGATTCGATAAGGCTAGGCCACTTTATGACCTTTTTAGTGAAAGAAAAAGGGTCAAAAATGAGTAAAATCCGTATATTAACAAGGAAATTCACTTAACCCCCATTTTGGCCTTTTTAAAAAATTCTAAAATAAACCATGGATGTCGTAGATATGCTTGTTAGATTTCCTAGGAACTATTACATGCTTCGATTCGATAAGGCTAGGCCACTTTATGACCTTTTTAGTGAAAGAAAAAGGGTCAAAAAAGAGTAAAATCCGTAAATTAACAAGGAAATTCACTTAACCCTCATTTTGTCCGTGTTTGAAAATGATAAAATCAACCTTGGAAGTCGAATATATGCTTGTTAGATTTCATAGGAACTATTACACGCTTCGATTCGATAAGGCTAGGCCACTTTATGACCTATTCAGAGAAAGAAAAATGGTCAAAAACGAGTAAAATCCGTAAATTAACAAGGAAATTCAATTAACCCCCATTTTGGCCGTTTTTAAAAATTCTAAAATAAACAATGGATGTCGTAGATATGCTTGATAGATTTCCTAGGAACTATTACATGCTTCGATTCGATAAGGCTAGGCCACTTTATGAGCTTTTTAGTGAATTAAAAAAGGTCAAAAACGAGTAAAATCCGTAAATTAACAAGGAAATTCACTTAACCCTCATTTTGTCCATTTTTGAAAATGATAAAATCAACCTTGGAATTCGAATATATGCTTGTTAGATTTCATAGGAACTATTACATGCTTCGATTCGATAAGGCTAGGCCACTTTATGACCTTTTTAGTGAAAGAAAAAGGTAAAAAACGAGTAAAATCCATAAATTAACAAGGAAATTCACTTAACCCCCATTTTGGCCTTTTTAAAAAATTCTGAAATAAACCATGGATGTCGTAGATATGCTTGTTAGATTTCCTAAGAACTATTACATGCTTCGATTCGATAAGGCTAGGCCACTTTATGACCTTTTTAGTGAAAGAAATAGGGTCAAAAATGAGTAAAATCCGTATATTAACAAGGAAATTCACTTAACCCCCATTTTGGCCTTTTTAAAAAATTCTAAAATAAACCATGGATGTCGTAGATATGCTTGTTAGATTTCCTAGGAACTATTACATGCTTCGATTCGATAAGGCTAGGCCACTTTATGACATTTTTAGTGAAAGAAAAAGGGTCAAAAAAGAGTAAAATCCGTAAATTAACAAGGAAATTCACTTAACCCTCATTTTGTCCGTGTTTGAAAATGATAAAATCAACCTTGGAAGTCGAATATATGCTTGTTAGATTTCATAGGAACAATTACACGCTTCGATTCGATAAGGCTAGGCCACTTTATGACCTATTCAGAGAAAGAAAAATGGTCAAAAACGAGTAAAATCCGTAAATTAACAAGGAAATTCTATTAACCCCCATTTTGGCCGTTTTTAAAAATTCTAAAATAAACAATGGATGTCGTAGATATGCTTGATAGATTTCCTAGGAACTATTACATGCTTCGATTCGATAAGGCTAGGCCACTTTATGAGCTTTTTAGTGAATTAAAAAAGGTCAAAAACGAGTAAAATCCGTAAATTAACAAGGAAATTCACTTAACCCTCATTTTGTCCATTTTTGAAAATGATAAAATCAACCTTGGAATTCGAATATATGCTTGTTAGATTTCATAGGAACTATTACATGCTTCGATTCGATAAGGCTAGGCCACTTTATGACCTTTTTAGTGAAAGAAAAAGGTAAAAAACGAGTAAAATCCATAAATTAACAAGGAAATTCACTTAACCCCCATTTTGGCCTTTTTAAAAAATTCTGAAATAAACCATGGATGTCGTAGATATGCTTGTTAGATTTCCTAAGAACTATTACATGCTTCGATTCGATAAGGCTAGGCCACTTTATGACCTTTTTAGTGAAAGAAATAGGGTCAAAAATGAGTAAAATCCGTATATTAACAAGGAAATTCACTTAACCCCCATTTTGGCCTTTTTAAAAAATTCTAAAATAAACCATGGATGTCGTAGATATGCTTGTTAGATTTCCTAGGAACTATTACATGCTTCGATTCGATAAGGCTAGGCCACTTTATGACCTTTTTAGTGAAAGAAAAAGGGTCAAAAAAGAGTAAAATCCGTAAATTAACAAGGAAATTCACTTAACCCTCATTTTGTCCGTGTTTGAAAATGATAAAATCAACCTTGGAAGTCGAATATATGCTTGTTAGATTTCATAGGAACTATTACACGCTTCGATTCGATAAGGCTAGGCCACTTTATGACCTATTCAGAGAAAGAAAAATGGTCAAAAACGAGTAAAATCCGTAAATTAACAAGGAAATTCAATTAACCCCCATTTTGGCCGTTTTTAAAAATTCTAAAATAAACAATGGATGTCGTAGATATGCTTGATAGATTTCCTAGGAACTATTACATGCTTCGATTCGATAAGGCTAGGCCACTTTATGACCGTTTTAGTGAAAGAAAAAGGGTCAAAAACGAGTAAAATCCGTAAATTAACAAGGAAATTCACTTAACCCTCATTTTGTCCGTTTTTGAAAATGATAAAATCAACCTTGGAATTCGAATATATGCTTGTTAGATTTCATAGGAACTATTACATGCTTCGATTCGATAAGGCTAGGCCACTTTATGACCTTTTTAGTGAAAGAAAAAGGTAAAAAACGAGTAAAATCCATAAATTAACAAGGAAATTCACTTAACCCCCATTTTGGCCTTTTTAAAAAATTCTGAAATAAACCATGGATGTCGTAGATATGCTTGTTAGATTTCCTAAGAACTATTACATGCTTCGATTCGATAAGGCTAGGCCACTTTATGACCTTTTTAGTGAAAGAAATAGGGTCAAAAATGAGTAAAATCCGTATATTAACAAGGAAATTCACTTAACCCCCATTTTGGCCTTTTTAAAAAATTCTAAAATAAACCGTGGATGTCGTAGATATGCTTGTTAGATTTCCTAGGAACTATTACATGCTTCGATTCGATAAGGCTAGGCCACTTTATGACCTTTTTAGTGAAAGAAAAAGGGTCAAAAAAGAGTAAAATCCGTAAATTAACAAGGAAATTCACTTAACCCTCATTTTGTCCGTGTTTGAAAATGATAAAATCAACCTTGGAAGTCGAATATATGCTTGTTAGATTTCATAGGAACTATTACACGCTTCGATTCGATAAGGCTAGGCCACTTTATGACCTATTCAGAGAAAGAAAAATGGTCAAAAACGAGTAAAATCCGTAAATTAACAAGGAAATTCAATTAACCCCCATTTTGGCCGTTTTTAAAAATTCTAAAATAAACAATGGATGTCGTAGATATGCTTGATAGATTTCCTAGGAACTATTACATGCTTCGATTCGATAAGGCTAGGCCACTTTATGAGCTTTTTAGTGAATTAAAAAAGGTCAAAAACGAGTAAAATCCGTAAATTAACAAGGAAATTCACTTAACCCTCATTTTGTCCATTTTTGAAAATGATAAAATCAACCTTGGAATTCGAATATATGCTTGTTAGATTTCATAGGAACTATTACATGCTTCGATTCGATAAGGCTAGGCCACTTTATGACCTTTTTAGTGAAAGAAAAAGGTAAAAAACGAGTAAAATCCATAAATTAACAAGGAAATTCACTTAACCCCCATTTTGGCCTTTTTAAAAAATTCTGAAATAAACCATGGATGTCGTAGATATGCTTGTTAGATTTCCTAAGAACTATTACATGCTTCGATTCGATAAGGCTAGGCCACTTTATGACCTTTTTAGTGAAAGAAATAGGGTCAAAAATGAGTAAAATCCGTATATTAACAAGGAAATTCACTTAACCCCCATTTTGGCCTTTTTAAAAAATTCTAAAATAAACCATGGATGTCGTAGATATGCTTGTTAGATTTCCTAGGAACTATTACATGCTTCGATTCGATAAGGCTAGGCCACTTTATGACATTTTTAGTGAAAGAAAAAGGGTCAAAAAAGAGTAAAATCCGTAAATTAACAAGGAAATTCACTTAACCCTCATTTTGTCCGTGTTTGAAAATGATAAAATCAACCTTGGAAGTCGAATATATGCTTGTTAGATTTCATAGGAACAATTACACGCTTCGATTCGATAAGGCTAGGCCACTTTATGACCTATTCAGAGAAAGAAAAATGGTCAAAAACGAGTAAAATCCGTAAATTAACAAGGAAATTCTATTAACCCCCATTTTGGCCGTTTTTAAAAATTCTAAAATAAACAATGGATGTCGTAGATATGCTTGATAGATTTCCTAGGAACTATTACATGCTTCGATTCGATAAGGCTAGGCCACTTTATGAGCTTTTTAGTGAATTAAAAAAGGTCAAAAACGAGTAAAATCCGTAAATTAACAAGGAAATTCACTTAACCCTCATTTTGTCCATTTTTGAAAATGATAAAATCAACCTTGGAATTCGAATATATGCTTGTTAGATTTCATAGGAACTATTACATGCTTCGATTCGATAAGGCTAGGCCACTTTATGACCTTTTTAGTGAAAGAAAAAGGTAAAAAACGAGTAAAATCCATAAATTAACAAGGAAATTCACTTAACCCCCATTTTGGCCTTTTTAAAAAATTCTGAAATAAACCATGGATGTCGTAGATATGCTTGTTAGATTTCCTAAGAACTATTACATGCTTCGATTCGATAAGGCTAGGCCACTTTATGACCTTTTTAGTGAAAGAAAAAGGGTCAAAAATGAGTAAAATCCGTATATTAACAAGGAAATTCACTTAACCCCCATTTTGGCCTTTTTAAAAAATTCTAAAATAAACCATGGATGTCGTAGATATGCTTGTTAGATTTCCTAGGAACTATTACATGCTTCGATTCGATAAGGCTAGGCCACTTTATGACCTTTTTAGTGAAAGAAAAAGGGTCAAAAAAGAGTAAAATCCGTAAATTAACAAGGAAATTCACTTAACCCTCATTTTGTCCGTGTTTGAAAATGATAAAATCAACCTTGGAAGTCGAATATATGCTTGTTAGATTTCATAGGAACTATTACACGCTTCGATTCGATAAGGCTAGGCCACTTTATGACCTATTCAGTGAAAGAAAAATGGTCAAAAACGAGTAAAATCCGTAAATTAACAAGGAAATTCAATTAACCCCCATTTTGGCCGTTTTTAAAAATTCTAAAATAAACAATGGATGTCGTAGATATGCTTGATAGATTTCCTAGGAACTATTACATGCTTCGATTCGATAAGGCTAGGCCACTTTATGAGCTTTTTAGTGAATTAAAAAAGGTCAAAAACGAGTAAAATCCGTAAATTAACAAGGAAATTCACTTAACCCTCATTTTGTCCATTTTTGAAAATGATAAAATCAACCTTGGAATTCGAATATATGCTTGTTAGATTTCATAGCAACTATTACATGCTTCGATTCGATAAGGCTAGGCCACTTTATGACCTTTTTAGTGAAAGAAAAAGGTAAAAAACGAGTAAAATCCATAAATTAACAAGGAAATTCACTTAACCCCCATTTTGGCCTTTTTAAAAAATTCTGAAATAAACCATGGATGTCGTAGATATGCTTGTTAGATTTCCTAAGAACTATTACATGCTTCGATTCGATAAGGCTAGGCCACTTTATGACCTTTTTAGTGAAAGAAATAGGGTCAAAAATGAGTAAAATCCGTATATTAACAAGGAAATTCACTTAACCCCCATTTTGGCCTTTTTAAAAAATTCTAAAATAAACCATGGATGTCGTAGATATGCTTGTTAGATTTCCTAGGAACTATTACATGCTTCGATTCGATAAGGCTAGGCCACTTTATGACCTTTTTAGTGAAAGAAAAAGGGTCAAAAAAGAGTAAAATCCGTAAATTAACAAGGAAATTCACTTAACCCTCATTTTGTCCGTGTTTGAAAATGATAAAATCAACCTTGGAAGTCGAATATATGCTTGTTAGATTTCATAGGAACTATTACACGCTTCGATTCGATAAGGCTAGGCCACTTTATGACCTATTCAGAGAAAGAAAAATGGTCAAAAACGAGTAAAATCCGTAAATTAACAAGGAAATTCAATTAACCCCCATTTTGGCCGTTTTTAAAAATTCTAAAATAAACAATGGATGTCGTAGATATGCTTGATAGATTTCCTAGGAACTATTACATGCTTCGATTCGATAAGGCTAGGCCACTTTATGAGCTTTTTAGTGAATTAAAAAAGGTCAAAAACGAGTAAAATCCGTAAATTAACAAGGAAATTCACTTAACCCTCATTTTGTCCATTTTTGAAAATGATAAAATCAACCTTGGAATTCGAATATATGCTTGTTAGATTTCATAGGAACTATTACATGCTTCGATTCGATAAGGCTAGGCCACTTTATGAGCTTTTTAGTGAATTAAAAAAGGTCAAAAACGAGTAAAATCCGTAAATTAACAAGGAAATTCACTTAACCCTCATTTTGTCCATTTTTGAAAATGATAAAATCAACCTTGGAATTCGAATATATGCTTGTTAGATTTCATAGGAACTATTACATGCTTCGATTCGATAAGGCTAGGCCACTTTATGACCTTTTTAGTGAAAGAAAAAGGTAAAAAACGAGTAAAATCCATAAATTAACAAGGAAATTCACTTAACCCCCATTTTGGCCTTTTTAAAAAATTCTGAAATAAACCATGGATGTCGTAGATATGCTTGTTAGATTTCCTAAGAACTATTACATGCTTCGATTCGATAAGGCTAGGCCACTTTATGACCTTTTTAGTGAAAGAAATAGGGTCAAAAATGAGTAAAATCCGTATATTAACAAGGAAATTCACTTAACCCCCATTTTGGCCTTTTTAAAAAATTCTAAAATAAACCATGGATGTCGTAGATATGCTTGTTAGATTTCCTAGGAACTATTACATGCTTCGATCCGATAAGGCTATGCCACTTTATGACCTTTTTAGTGAAAGAAAAAGGGTCAAAAACGAGTAAAATCCGTAAATTAACAAGGAAATTCACTTAACCCTCATTTTGTCCATTTTCGAAAATGATAAAATCAACCTTGGAATTCGAATATATGCTTGTTAGATTTCAGAGGAACTATTACATGTTTCGATTCGATAAGGCTAGGCCACTTTATGACCTTTTTAGTGAAAGAAAAAGGGTCAAAAATGAGTAAAATCCGTATATTAACAAGGAAATTCACTTAACCCCCATTTTGGCCTTTTTAAAAAATTCTAAAATAAACCATGGATGTCGTAGATATGCTTGTTAGATTTCCTAGGAACTATTACATGCTTCGATTCGATAAGGCTAGGCCACTTTATGACCTTTTTAGTGAAAGAAAAAGGGTCAAAAAAGAGTAAAATCCGTAAATTAACAAGGAAATTCACTTAACCCTCATTTTGTCCGTGTTTGAAAATGATAAAATCAACCTTGGAAGTCGAATATATGCTTGTTAGATTTCATAGGAACTATTACACGCTTCGATTCGATAAGGCTAGGCCACTTTATGACCTATTCAGAGAAAGAAAAATGGTCAAAAACGAGTAAAATCCGTAAATTAACAAGGAAATTCAATTAACCCCCATTTTGGCCGTTTTTAAAAATTCTAAAATAAACAATGGATGTCGTAGATATGCTTGATAGATTTCCTAGGAACTATTACATGCTTCGATTCGATAAGGCTAGGCCACTTTATGAGCTTTTTAGTGAATTAAAAAAGGTCAAAAACGAGTAAAATCCGAAAATTAACAAGGAAATTCACTTAACCCTCATTTTGTCCATTTTTGAAAATGATAAAATCAACCTTGGAATTCGAATATATGCTTGTTAGATTTCATAGGAACTATTACATGCTTCGATTCGATAAGGCTAGGCCACTTTATGACCTTTTTAGTGAAAGAAAAAGGTAAAAAACGAGTAAAATCCATAAATTAACAAGGAAATTCACTTAACCCCCATTTTGGCCTTTTTAAAAAATTCTGAAATAAACCAAGGATGTCGTAGATATGCTTGTAAGATTTCCTAAGAACTATTACATGCTTCGATTCGATAAGGCTAGGCCACTTTATGACCTTTTTAGTGAAAGAAATAGGGTCAAAAATGAGTAAAATCCGTATATTAACAAGGAAATTCACTTAACCCCCATTTTGGCCTTTTTAAAAAATTCTAAAATAAACCATGGATGTCGTAGATATGCTTGTTAGATTTCCTAGGAACTATTACATGCTTCGATTCGATAAGGCTAGGCCACTTTATGACCTTTTTAGTGAAAGAAAAAGGGTCAAAAAAGAGTAAAATCCGTAAATTAACAAGGAAATTCACTTAACCCTCATTTTGTCCGTGTTTGAAAATGATAAAATCAACCTTGGAAGTCGAATATATGCTTGTTAGATTTCATAGGAACTATTACACGCTTCGATTCGATAAGGCTAGGCCACTTTATGACCTATTCAGAGAAAGAAAAATGGTCAAAAACGAGTAAAATCCGTAAATTAACAAGGAAATTCAATTAACCCCCATTTTGGCCGTTTTTAAAAATTCTAAAATAAACAATGGATGTCGTAGATATGCTTGATAGATTTCCTAGGAACTATTACATGCTTCGATTCGATAAGGCTAGGCCACTTTATGAGCTTTTTAGTGAATTAAAAAAGGTCAAAAACGAGTAAAATCCGTAAATTAACAAGGAAATTCACTTAACCCTCATTTTGTCCATTTTCGAAAATGATAAAATCAACCTTGGAATTCGAATATATGCTTGTTAGATTTCAGAGGAACTATTACATGTTTCGATTCGATAAGGCTAGGCCACTTTATGACCTTTTTAGTGAAAGAAAAAGGGTCAAAAATGAGTAAAATCCGTATATTAACAAGGAAATTCACTTAACCCCCATTTTGGCCTTTTTAAAAAATTCTAAAATAAACCATGGATGTCGTAGATATGCTTGTTAGATTTCCTAGGAACTATTACATGCTTCGATTCGATAAGGCTAGGCCACTTTATGACCTTTTTAGTGAAAGAAAAAGGGTCAAAAAAGAGTAAAATCCGTAAATTAACAAGGAAATTCACTTAACCCTCATTTTGTCCGTGTTTGAAAATGATAAAATCAACCTTGGAAGTCGAATATATGCTTGTTAGATTTCATAGGAACTATTACACGCTTCGATTCGATAAGGCTAGGCCACTTTATGACCTATTCAGAGAAAGAAAAATGGTCAAAAACGAGTAAAATCCGTAAATTAACAAGGAAATTCAATTAACCCCCATTTTGGCCGTTTTTAAAAATTCTAAAATAAACAATGGATGTCGTAGATATGCTTGATAGATTTCCTAGGAACTATTACATGCTTCGATTCGATAAGGCTAGGCCACTTTATGAGCTTTTTAGTGAATTAAAAAAGGTCAAAAACGAGTAAAATCCGTAAATTAACAAGGAAATTCACTTAACCCTCATTTTGTCCATTTTTGAAAATGATAAAATCAACCTTGGAATTCGAATATATGCTTGTTAGATTTCATAGGAACTATTACATGCTTCGATTCGATAAGGCTAGGCCACTTTATGACCTTTTTAGTGAAAGAGAAAGGTAAAAAACGAGTAAAATCCATAAATTAACAAGGAAATTCACTTAACCCCCATTTTGGCCTTTTTAAAAAATTCTGAAATAAACCATGGATGTCGTAGATATGCTTGTTAGATTTCCTAAGAACTATTACATGCTTCGATTCGATAAGGCTAGGCCACTTTATGACCTTTTTAGTGAAAGAAATAGGGTCAAAAATGAGTAAAATCCGTATATTAACAAGGAAATTCACTTAACCCCCATTTTGGCCTTTTTAAAAAATTCTAAAATAAACCATGGATGTCGTAGATATGCTTGTTAGATTTCCTAGGAACTATTACATGCTTCGATTCGATAAGGCTAGGCCACTTTATGACCTTTTTAGTGAAAGAAAAAGGGTCAAAAAAGAGTAAAATCCGTAAATTAACAAGGAAATTCACTTAACCCTCATTTTGTCCGTGTTTGAAAATGATAAAATCAACCTTGGAAGTCGAATATATGCTTGTTAGATTTCATAGGAACTATTACACGCTTCGATTCGATAAGGCTAGGCCACTTTATGACCTATTCAGAGAAAGAAAAATGGTCAAAAACGAGTAAAATCCGTAAATTAACAAGGAAATTCAATTAACCCCCATTTTGGCCGTTTTTAAAAATTCTAAAATAAACAATGGATGTCGTAGATATGCTTGATAGATTTCCTAGGAAGTATTACATGCTTCGATTCGATAAGGCTAGGCCACTTTATGAGCTTTTTAGTGAATTAAAAAAGGTCAAAAACGAGTAAAATCCGTAAATTAACAAGGAAATTCACTTAACCCTCATTTTGTCCATTTTTGAAAATGATAAAATCAACCTTGGAATTCGAATATATGCTTGTTAGATTTCATAGGAACTATTACATGCTTCGATTCGATAAGGCTAGGCCACTTTATGACCTTTTTAGTGAAAGAAAAAGGTAAAAAACGAGTAAAATCCATAAATTAACAAGGAAATTCACTTAACCCCCATTTTGGCCTTTTTAAAAAATTCTGAAATAAACCATGGATGTCGTAGATATGCTTGTTAGATTTCCTAAGAACTATTACATGCTTCGATTCGATAAGGCTAGGCCACTTTATGACCTTTTTAGTGAAAGAAATAGGGTCAAAAATGAGTAAAATCCGTATATTAACAAGGAAATTCACTTAACCCCCATTTTGGCCTTTTTAAAAAATTCTAAAATAAACCATGGATGTCGTAGATATGCTTGTTAGATTTCCTAGGAACTATTACATGCTTCGATTCGATAAGGCTAGGCCACTTTATGACCTTTTTAGTGAAAGAAAAAGGGTCAAAAAAGAGTAAAATCCGTAAATTAACAAGGAAATTCACTTAACCCTCATTTTGTCCGTGTTTGAAAATGATAAAATCAACCTTGGAAGTCGAATATATGCTTGTTAGATTTCATAGGAACTATTACACGCTTCGATTCGATAAGGCTAGGCCACTTTATGACCTATTCAGAGAAAGAAAAATGGTCAAAAACGAGTAAAATCCGTAAATTAACAAGGAAATTCAATTAACCCCCATTTTGGCCGTTTTTAAAAATTCTAAAATAAACAATGGATGTCGTAGATATGCTTGATAGATTTCCTAGGAACTATTACATGCTTCGATTCGATAAGGCTAGGCCACTTTATGAGCTTTTTAGTGAATTAAAAAAGGTCAAAAACGAGTAAAATCCGTAAATTAACAAGGAAATTCACTTAACCCTCATTTTGTCCATTTTCGAAAATGATAAAATCAACCTTGGAATTCGAATATATGCTTGTTAGATTTCAGAGGAACTATTACATGTTTCGATTCGATAAGGCTAGGCCACTTTATGACCTTTTTAGTGAAAGAAAAAGGGTCAAAAATGAGTAAAATCCGTATATTAACAAGGAAATTCACTTAACCCCCATTTTGGCCTTTTTAAAAAATTCTAAAATAAACCATGGATGTCGTAGATATGCTTGTTAGATTTCCTAGGAACTATTACATGCTTCGATTCGATAAGGCTAGGCCACTTTATGACCTTTTTAGTGAAAGAAAAAGGGTCAAAAAAGAGTAAAATCCGTAAATTAACAAGGAAATTCACTTAACCCTCATTTTGTCCGTGTTTGAAAATGATAAAATCAACCTTGGAAGTCGAATATATGCTTGTTAGATTTCATAGGAACTATTACACGCTTCGATTCGATAAGGCTAGGCCACTTTATGACCTATTCAGAGAAAGAAAAATGGTCAAAAACGAGTAAAATCCGTAAATTAACAAGGAAATTCAATTAACCCCCATTTTGGCCGTTTTTAAAAATTCTAAAATAAACAATGGATGTCGTAGATATGCTTGATAGATTTCCTAGGAACTATTACATGCTTCGATTCGATAAGGCTAGGCCACTTTATGAGCTTTTTAGTGAATTAAAAAAGGTCAAAAACGAGTAAAATCCGTAAATTAACAAGGAAATTCACTTAACCCTCATTTTGTCCATTTTTGAAAATGATAAAATCAACCTTGGAATTCGAATATATGCTTGTTAGATTTCATAGGAACTATTACATGCTTCGATTCGATAAGGCTAGGCCACTTTATGACCTTTTTAGTGAAAGAAAAAGGTAAAAAACGAGTAAAATCCATAAATTAACAAGGAAATTCACTTAACCCCCATTTTGGCCTTTTTAAAAAATTCTGAAATAAACCATGGATGTCGTAGATATGCTTGTTAGATTTCCTAAGAACTATTACATGCTTCGATTCGATAAGGCTAGGCCACTTTATGACCTTTTTAGTGAAAGAAATAGGGTCAAAAATGAGTAAAATCCGTATATTAACAAGGAAATTCACTTAACCCCCATTTTGGCCTTTTTAAAAAATTCTAAAATAAACCATGGATGTCGTAGATATGCTTGTTAGATTTCCTAGGAACTATTACATGCTTCGATTCGATAAGGCTAGGCCACTTTATGACCTTTTTAGTGAAAGAAAAAGGGTCAAAAAAGAGTAAAATCCGTAAATTAACAAGGAAATTCACTTAACCCTCATTTTGTCCGTGTTTGAAAATGATAAAATCAACCTTGGAAGTCGAATATATGCTTGTTAGATTTCATAGGAACTATTACACGCTTCGATTCGATAAGGCTAGGCCACTTTATGACCTATTCAGAGAAAGAAAAATGGTCAAAAACGAGTAAAATCCGTAAATTAACAAGGAAATTCAATTAACCCCCATTTTGGCCGTTTTTAAAAATTCTAAAATAAACAATGGATGTCGTAGATATGCTTGATAGATTTCCTAGGAACTATTACATGCTTCGATTCGATAAGGCTAGGCCACTTTATGAGCTTTTTAGTGAATTAAAAAAGGTCAAAAACGAGTAAAATCCGTAAATTAACAAGGAAATTCACTTAACCCTCATTTTGTCCATTTTTGAAAATGATAAAATCAACCTTGGAATTCGAATATATGCTTGTTAGATTTCATAGGAACTATTACATGCTTCGATTCGATAAGGCTAGGCCACTTTATGACCTTTTTAGTGAAAGAAAAAGGTAAAAAACGAGTAAAATCCATAAATTAACAAGGAAATTCACTTAACCCCCATTTTGGCCTTTTTAAAAAATTCTGAAATAAACCATGGATGTCGTAGATATTCTTGTTAGATTTCCTAAGAACTATTACATGCTTCGATTCGATAAGGCTAGGCCACTTTATGACCTTCTTAGTGAAAGAAAAAGGGTCAAAAATGAGTAAAATCCGTATATTAACAAGGAAATTCACTTAACCCCCATTTTGGCCTTTTTAAAAAATTCTAAAATAAACCATGGATGTCGTAGATATGCTTGTTAGATTTCCTAGGAACTATTACATGCTTCGATCCGATAAGACTATGCCACTTTATGACCTTTTTAGTGAAAGAAAAAGGGTCAAAAACGAGTAAAATCCGTAAATTAACAAGGAAATTCACTTAACCCTCATTTTGTCCATTTTCGAAAATGATAAAATCAACCTTGGAATTCGAATATATGCTTGTTTGATTTCAGAGGAACTATTACATGTTTCGATTCGATAAGGCTAGGCCACTTTATGACCTTTTTAGTGAAAGAAAAAGGGTCAAAAATGAGTAAAATCCGTATATTAACAAGGAAATTCACTTAACCCCCATTTTGGCCTTTTTAAAAAATTCTAAAATAAACCATGGATGTCGTAGATATGCTTGTTAGATTTCCTAGGAACTATTACATGCTTCGATTCGATAAGGCTAGGCCACTTTATGACCTTTTTAGTGAAAGAAAAAGGGTCAAAAACGAGTAAAATCCGTAAATTAACAAGGAAATTCACTTAACCCTCATTTTGTCCATTTTTGAAAATGATAAAATCAACCTTGGAATTCGAATATATGCTTGTTAGATTTCACAGGAACTATTACATGCTTCGATTCGATAAGGCTAGGCCACTTTATGACCTTTTTAGTGAAAGAAAAAGGGTCAAAAATGAGTAAAATCCGTATATTAACAAGGAAATTCACTTAACCCTCATTTTGTCCGTGTTTGAAAATGATAAAATCAACCTTGGAAGTCGAATATATGCTTGTTAGATTTCATAGGAACTATTACACGCTTCGATTCGATAAGGCTAGGCCACTTTATGACCTATTCAGAGAAAGAAAAATGGTCAAAAACGAGTAAAATCCGAAAATTAACAAGGAAATTCAATTAACCCCCATTTTGGCCGTTTTTAAAAATTCTAAAATAAACAATGGATGTCGTAGATATGCTTGATAGATTTCGTAGGAACTATTACATGCTTCGATTCGATAAGGCTAGGCCACTTTATGAGCTTTTTAGTGAATTAAAAAAGGTCAAAAACGAGTAAAATCCGTAAATTAACAAGGAAATTCACTTAACCCTCATTTTGTCCATTTTTGAAAATGATAAAATCAACCTTGGAATTCGAATATATGCTTGTTAGATTTCATAGGAACTATTACATGCTTCGATTCGATAAGGCTAGGCCACTTTATGACCTTTTTAGTGAAAGAAAAAGGTAAAAAACGAGTAAAATCCATAAATTAACAAGGAAATTCACTTAACCCCCATTTTGGCCTTTTTAAAAAATTCTGAAATAAACCATGGATGTCGTAGATATGCTTGTTAGATTTCCTAAGAACTATTACATGCTTCGATTCGATAAGGCTAGGCCACTTTATGACCTTTTTAGTGAAAGAAATAGGGTCAAAAATGAGTAAAATCCGTATATTAACAAGGAAATTCACTTAACCCCCATTTTGGCCTTTTTAAAAAATTCTAAAATAAACCATGGATGTCGTAGATATGCTTGATAGATTTCCTAGGAAGTATTACATGCTTCGATTCGATAAGGCTAGGCCACTTTATGAGCTTTTTAGTGAATTAAAAAAGGTCAAAAACGAGTAAAATCCGTAAATTAACAAGGAAATTCACTTAACCCTCATTTTGTCCATTTTTGAAAATGATAAAATCAACCTTGGAATTCGAATATATGCTTGTTAGATTTCATAGGAACTATTACATGCTTCGATTCGATAAGGCTAGGCCACTTTATGACCTTTTTAGTGAAAGAAAAAGGTAAAAAACGAGTAAAATCCATAAATTAACAAGGAAATTCACTTAACCCCCATTTTGGCCTTTTTAAAAAATTCTGAAATAAACCATGGATGTCGTAGATATGCTTGTTAGATTTCCTAAGAACTATTACATGCTTCGATTCGATAAGGCTAGGCCACTTTATGACCTTTTTAGTGAAAGAAATAGGGTCAAAAATGAGTAAAATCCGTATATTAACAAGGAAATTCACTTAACCCCCATTTTGGCCTTTTTAAAAAATTCTAAAATAAACCATGGATGTCGTAGATATGCTTGTTAGATTTCCTAGGAACTATTACATGCTTCGATTCGATAAGGCTAGGCCACTTTATGACCTTTTTAGTGAAAGAAAAAGGGTCAAAAAAGAGTAAAATCCGTAAATTAACAAGGAAATTCACTTAACCCTCATTTTGTCCGTGTTTGAAAATGATAAAATCAACCTTGGAAGTCGAATATATGCTTGTTAGATTTCATAGGAACTATTACACGCTTCGATTCGATAAGGCTAGGCCACTTTATGACCTATTCAGAGAAAGAAAAATGGTCAAAAACGAGTAAAATCCGTAAATTAACAAGGAAATTCAATTAACCCCCATTTTGGCCGTTTTAAAAAATTCTAAAATAAACAATGGATGTCGTAGATATGCTTGATAGATTTCCTAGGAACTATTACATGCTTCGATTCGATAAGGCTAGGCCACTTTATGAGCTTTTTAGTGAATTAAAAAAGGTCAAAAACGAGTAAAATCCGTAAATTAACAAGGAAATTCACTTAACCCTCATTTTGTCCATTTTCGAAAATGATAAAATCAACCTTGGAATTCGAATATATGCTTGTTAGATTTCAGAGGAACTATTACATGTTTCGATTCGATAAGGCTAGGCCACTTTATGACCTTTTTAGTGAAAGAAAAAGGGTCAAAAATGAGTAAAATCCGTATATTAACAAGGAAATTCACTTAACCCCCATTTTGGCCTTTTTAAAAAATTCTAAAATAAACCATGGATGTCGTAGATATGCTTGTTAGATTTCCTAGGAACTATTACATGCTTCGATTCGATAAGGCTAGGCCACTTTATGACCTTTTTAGTGAAAGAAAAAGGGTCAAAAAAGAGTAAAATCCGTAAATTAACAAGGAAATTCACTTAACCCTCATTTTGTCCGTGTTTGAAAATGATAAAATCAACCTTGGAAGTCGAATATATGCTTGTTAGATTTCATAGGAACTATTACACGCTTCGATTCGATAAGGCTAGGCCACTTTATGACCTATTCAGAGAAAGAAAAATGGTCAAAAACGAGTAAAATCCGTAAATTAACAAGGAAATTCAATTAACCCCCATTTTGGCCGTTTTTAAAAATTCTAAAATAAACAATGGATGTCGTAGATATGCTTGATAGATTTCCTAGGAACTATTACATGCTTCGATTCGATAAGGCTAGGCCACTTTATGAGCTTTTTAGTGAATTAAAAAAGGTCAAAAACGAGTAAAATCCGTAAATTAACAAGGAAATTCACTTAACCCTCATTTTGTCCATTTTTGAAAATGATAAAATCAACCTTGGAATTCGAATATATGCTTGTTAGATTTCATAGGAACTATTACATGCTTCGATTCGATAAGGCTAGGCCACTTTATGACCTTTTTAGTGAAAGAAAAAGGTAAAAAACGAGTAAAATCCATAAATTAACAAGGAAATTCACTTAACCCCCATTTTGGCCTTTTTAAAAAATTCTGAAATAAACCATGGATGTCGTAGATATTCTTGTTAGATTTCCTAAGAACTATTACATGCTTCGATTCGATAAGGCTAGGCCACTTTATGACCTTCTTAGTGAAAGAAAAAGGGTCAAAAATGAGTAAAATCCGTATATTAACAAGGAAATTCACTTAACCCCCATTTTGGCCTTTTTAAAAAATTCTAAAATAAACCATGGATGTCGTAGATATGCTTGTTAGATTTCCTAGGAACTATTACATGCTTCGATCCGATAAGACTATGCCACTTTATGACCTTTTTAGTGAAAGAAAAAGGGTCAAAAACGAGTAAAATCCGTAAATTAACAAGGAAATTCACTTAACCCTCATTTTGTCCATTTTCGAAAATGATAAAATCAACCTTGGAATTCGAATATATGCTTGTTTGATTTCAGAGGAACTATTACATGTTTCGATTCGATAAGGCTAGGCCACTTTATGACCTTTTTAGTGAAAGAAAAAGGGTCAAAAATGAGTAAAATCCGTATATTAACAAGGAAATTCACTTAACCCCCATTTTGGCCTTTTTAAAAAATTCTAAAATAAACCATGGATGTCGTAGATATGCTTGTTAGATTTCCTAGGAACTATTACATGCTTCGATTCGATAAGGCTAGGCCACTTTATGACCTTTTTAGTGAAAGAAAAAGGGTCAAAAACGAGTAAAATCCGTAAATTAACAAGGAAATTCACTTAACCCTCATTTTGTCCATTTTTGAAAATGATAAAATCAACCTTGGAATTCGAATATATGCTTGTTAGATTTCACAGGAACTATTACATGCTTCGATTCGATAAGGCTAGGCCACTTTATGACCTTTTTAGTGAAAGAAAAAGGGTCAAAAATGAGTAAAATCCGTATATTAACAAGGAAATTCACTTAACCCTCATTTTGTCCGTGTTTGAAAATGATAAAATCAACCTTGGAAGTCGAATATATGCTTGTTAGATTTCATAGGAACTATTACACGCTTCGATTCGATAAGGCTAGGCCACTTTATGACCTATTCAGAGAAAGAAAAATGGTCAAAAACGAGTAAAATCCGAAAATTAACAAGGAAATTCAATTAACCCCCATTTTGGCCGTTTTTAAAAATTCTAAAATAAACAATGGATGTCGTAGATATGCTTGATAGATTTCGTAGGAACTATTACATGCTTCGATTCGATAAGGCTAGGCCACTTTATGAGCTTTTTAGTGAATTAAAAAAGGTCAAAAACGAGTAAAATCCGTAAATTAACAAGGAAATTCACTTAACCCTCATTTTGTCCATTTTTGAAAATGATAAAATCAACCTTGGAATTCGAATATATGCTTGTTAGATTTCATAGGAACTATTACATGCTTCGATTCGATAAGGCTAGGCCACTTTATGACCTTTTTAGTGAAAGAAAAAGGTAAAAAACGAGTAAAATCCATAAATTAACAAGGAAATTCACTTAACCCCCATTTTGGCCTTTTTAAAAAATTCTGAAATAAACCATGGATGTCGTAGATATGCTTGTTAGATTTCCTAAGAACTATTACATGCTTCGATTCGATAAGGCTAGGCCACTTTATGACCTTTTTAGTGAAAGAAATAGGGTCAAAAATGAGTAAAATCCGTATATTAACAAGGAAATTCACTTAACCCCCATTTTGGCCTTTTTAAAAAATTCTAAAATAAACCATGGATGTCGTAGATATGCTTGTTAGATTTCCTAGGAACTATTACATGCTTCGATTCGATAAGGCTAGGCCACTTTATGACCTTTTTAGTGAAAGAAAAAGGGTCAAAAAAGAGTAAAATCCGTAAATTAACAAGGAAATTCACTTAACCCTCATTTTGTCCGTGTTTGAAAATGATAAAATCAACCTTGGAAGTCGAATATATGCTTGTTAGATTTCATAGGAACTATTACACGCTTCGATTCGATAAGGCTAGGCCACTTTATGACCTATTCAGAGAAAGAAAAATGGTCAAAAACGAGTAAAATCCGTAAATTAACAAGGAAATTCTATTAACCCCCATTTTGGCCGTTTTTAAAAATTCTAAAATAAACAATGGATGTCGTAGATATGCTTGATAGATTTCCTAGGAACTATTACATGCTTCGATTCGATAAGGCTAGGCCACTTTATGAGCTTTTTAGTGAATTAAAAAAGGTCAAAAACGAGTAAAATCCGTAAATTAACAAGGAAATTCACTTAACCCTCATTTTGTCCAATTTTGAAAATGATAAAATCAACCTTGGAATTCGAATATATGCTTGTTAGATTTCATAGGAACTATTACATGCTTCGATTCGATAAGGCTAGGCCACTTTATGACCTTTTTAGTGAAAGAAAAAGGTAAAAAACGAGTAAAATCCATAAATTAACAAGGAAATTCACTTAACCCCCATTTTGGCCTTTTTAAAAAATTCTGAAATAAACCATGGATGTCGTAGATATGCTTGTTAGATTTCCTAAGAACTATTACATGCTTCGATTCGATAAGGCTAGGCCACTTTATGACCTTTTTAGTGAAAGAAAAAGGGTCAAAAATGAGTAAAATCCGTATATTAACAAGGAAATTCACTTAACCCCCATTTTGGCCTTTTTAAAAAATTCTAAAATAAACCATGGATGTCGTAGATATGCTTGTTAGATTTCCTAGGAACTATTACATGCTTCGATTCGATAAGGCTATGCCACTTTATGACCTTTTTAGTGAAAGAAAAAGGGTCAAAAACGAGTAAAATCCGTAAATTAACAAGGAAATTCACTTAACCCTCATTTTGTCCATTTTCGAAAATGATAAAATCAACCTTGGAATTCGAATATATGCTTGTTAGATTTCAGAGGAACTATTACATGTTTCGATTCGATAAGGCTAGGCCACTTTATGACCTTTTTAGTGAAAGAAAAAGGGTCAAAAATGAGTAAAATCCGTATATTAACAAGGAAATTCACTTAACCCCCATTTTGGCCTTTTTAAAAAATTCTAAAAAAAACCATGGATGTCGTTGATATGCTTGTTAGATTTCCTAGGAACTATTACATGCTTAGATTCGATAAGGCTAGGCCACTTTATGACCTTTTTAGTGAAAGAAAAAGGGTCAAAATCGAGTAAAATCCGTAAATTAACAAGGAAATTCACTTAACCCTCATTTTGTCCATTTTTGAAAATGATAAAATCAACCTTGGAATTTGAATATATGCTTGTTAGATTTCATAGGAACTATTACATGCTTCGATTCGATAAGGCTAGGCCACTTTATGACCTTTTTAGTGAAAGAAAAAGGTAAAAAACGAGTAAAATCCATAAATTAACAAGGAAATTCACTTAACCCCCATTTTGGCCTTTTTAAAAAATTCTGAAATAAACCATGGATGTCGTAGATATGCTTGTTAGATTTCCTAAGAACTATTACATGCTTCGATTCGATAAGGCTAGGCCACTTTGTGACCTTTTTAGTGAAAGAAAAAGGGTCAAAAATGAGTAAAATCCGTATATTAACAAGGAAATTCACTTAACCCCCATTTTGGCCTTTTTAAAAAATTCTAAAATAAACCATGGATGTCGTAGATATGCTTGTTAGATTTCCTAGGAACTATTACATGCTTCGATTCGATAAGGCTATGCCACTTTATGACCTTTTTAGTGAAAGAAAAAGGGTCAAAAACGAGTAAAATCCGTAAATTAACAAGGAAATTCACTTAACCCTCATTTTGTCCATTTTCGAAAATGATAAAATCAACCTTGGAATTCGAATATATGCTTGTTAGATTTCAGAGGAACTATTACATGTTTCGATTCGATAAGGCTAGGCCACTTTATGACCTTTTTAGTGAAAGAAAAAGGGTCAAAAATGAGTAAAATCCGTATATTAACAAGGAAATTCACTTAACCCCCATTTTGGCCTTTTTAAAAAATTCTAAAAAAAACCATGGATGTCGTTGATATGCTTGTTAGATTTCCTAGGAACTATTACATGCTTAGATTCGATAAGGCTAGGCCACTTTATGACCTTTTTAGTGAAAGAAAAAGGGTCAAAATCGAGTAAAATCCGTAAATTAACAAGGAAATTCACTTAACCCTCATTTTGTCCATTTTTGAAAATGATAAAATCAACCTTGGAATTTGAATATATGCTTGTTAGATTTCATAGGAACTATTACATGCTTCGATTCGATAAGGCTAGGCCACTTTATGACCTTTTTAGTGAAAGAAAAAGGTAAAAAACGAGTAAAATCCATAAATTAACAAGGAAATTCACTTAACCCCCATTTTGGCCTTTTTAAAAAATTCTGAAATAAACCATGGATGTCGTAGATATGCTTGTTAGATTTCCTAAGAACTATTACATGCTTCGATTCGATAAGGCTAGGCCACTTTATGACCTTTTTAGTGAAAGAAAAAGGGTCAAAAATGAGTAAAATCCGTATATTAACAAGGAAATTCACTTAACCCCCATTTTGGCCTTTTTAAAAAATTCTAAAATAAACCATGGATGTCGTAGATATGCTTGTTAGATTTCCTAGGAACTATTACATGCTTCGATTCGATAAGGCTATGCCACTTTATGACCTTTTTAGTGAAAGAAAAAGGGTCAAAAACGAGTAAAATCCGTAAATTAACAAGGAAATTCACTTAACCCTCATTTTGTCCATTTTCGAAAATGATAAAATCAACCTTGGAATTCGAATATATGCTTGTTAGATTTCAGAGGAACTATTACATGTTTCGATTCGATAAGGCTAGGCCACTTTATGACCTTTTTAGTGAAAGAAAAAGGGTCAAAAATGAGTAAAATCCGTATATTAACAAGGAAATTCACTTAACCCCCATTTTGGCCTTTTTAAAAAATTCTAAAATAAACCATGGATGTCGTAGATATGCTTGTTAGATTTCCTAGGAACTATTACATGCTTAGATTCGATAAGGCTAGGCCACTTTATGACCTTTTTAGTGAAAGAAAAAGGGTCAAAATCGAGTAAAATCCGTAAATTAACAAGGAAATTCACTTAACCCTCATTTTGTCCATTTTTGAAAATGATAAAATCAACCTTGGAATTTGAATATATGCTTGTTAGATTTCATAGGAACTATTACATGCTTCGATTCGATAAGGCTAGGCCACTTTATGACCTTTTTAGTGAAAGAAAAAGGTAAAAAACGAGTAAAATCCATAAATTAACAAGGAAATTCACTTAACCCCCATTTTGGCCTTTTTAAAAAATTCTGAAATAAACCATGGATGTCGTAGATATGCTTGTTAGATTTCCTAAGAACTATTACATGCTTCGATTCGATAAGGCTAGGCCACTTTATGACCTTTTTAGTGAAAGAAAAAGGGTCAAAAATGAGTAAAATCCGTATATTAACAAGGAAATTCACTTAACCCCCATTTTGGCCTTTTTAAAAAATTCTAAAATAAACCATGGATGTCGTAGATATGCTTGTTAGATTTCCTAGGAACTATTACATGCTTCGATTCGATAAGGCTATGCCACTTTATGACCTTTTTAGTGAAAGAAAAAGGGTCAAAAACGAGTAAAATCCGTAAATTAACAAGGAAATTCACTTAACCCTCATTTTGTCCATTTTCGAAAATGATAAAATCAACCTTGGAATTCGAATATATGCTTGTTAGATTTCAGAGGAACTATTACATGTTTCGATTCGATAAGGCTAGGCCACTTTATGACCTTTTTAGTGAAAGAAAAAGGGTCAAAAATGAGTAAAATCCGTATATTAACAAGGAAATTCACTTAACCCCCATTTTGGCCTTTTTAAAAAATTCTAAAATAAACCATGGATGTCGTAGATATGCTTGTTAGATTTCCTAGGAACTATTACATGCTTCGATTCGATAAGGCTATGCCACTTTATGACCTTTTTAGTGAAAGAAAAAGGGTCAAAAACGAGTAAAATCCGTAAATTAACAAGGAAATTCACTTAACCCTCATTTTGTCCATTTTCGAAAATGATAAAATCAACCTTGGAATTCGAATATATGCTTGTTAGATTTCAGAGGAACTATTACATGTTTCGATTCGATAAGGCTAGGCCACTTTATGACCTTTTTAGTGAAAGAAAAAGGGTCAAAAATGAGTAAAATCCGTATATTAACAAGGAAATTCACTTAACCCCCATTTTGGCTTTTTAAAAAATTCTAAAATAAACCATGGATGTCGTAGATATGCTTGTTAGATTTCCTAGGAACTATTACATGCTTAGATTCGATAAGGCTAGGCCACTTTATGACCTTTTTAGTGAAAGAAAAAGGGTCAAAATCGAGTAAAATCCGTAAATTAACAAGGAAATTCACTTAACCCTCATTTTGTCCATTTTTGAAAATGATAAAATCAACCTTGGAATTTGAATATATGCTTGTTAGATTTCATAGGAACTATTACATGCTTCGATTCGATAAGGCTAGGCCACTTTATGACCTTTTTAGTGAAAGAAAAAGGTAAAAAACGAGTAAAATCCATAAATTAACAAGGAAATTCACTTAACCCCCATTTTGGCCTTTTTAAAAAATTCTGAAATAAACCATGGATGTCGTAGATATGCTTGTTAGATTTCCTAAGAACTATTACATGCTTCGATTCGATAAGGCTAGGCCACTTTATGACCTTTTTAGTGAAAGAAAAAGGGTCAAAAATGAGTAAAATCCGTATATTAACAAGGAAATTCACTTAACCCCCATTTTGGCCTTTTTAAAAAATTCTAAAATAAACCATGGATGTCGTAGATATGCTTGTTAGATTTCCTAGGAACTATTACATGCTTCGATTCGATAAGGCTATGCCACTTTATGACCTTTTTAGTGAAAGAAAAAGGGTCAAAAACGAGTAAAATCCGTAAATTAACAAGGAAATTCACTTAACCCTCATTTTGTCCATTTTCGAAAATGATAAAATCAACCTTGGAATTCGAATATATGCTTGTTAGATTTCAGAGGAACTATTACATGTTTCGATTCGATAAGGCTAGGCCACTTTATGACCTTTTTAGTGAAAGAAAAAGGGTCAAAAATGAGTAAAATCCGTATATTAACAAGGAAATTCACTTAACCCCCATTTTGGCCTTTTTAAAAAATTCTAAAATAAACCATGGATGTCGTAGATATGCTTGTTAGATTTCCTAGGAACTATTACATGCTTCGATTCGATAAGGCTAGGCCACTTTATGACCTTTTTAGTGAAAGAAAAAGGGTCAAAAAAGAGTAAAATCCGTAAATTAACAAGGAAATTCACTTAACCCTCATTTTGTCCGTGTTTGAAAATGATAAAATCAACCTTGGAAGTCGAATATATGCTTGTTAGATTTCATAGGAACTATTACACGCTTCGATTCGATAAGGCTAGGCCACTTTATGACCTATTCAGAGAAAGAAAAATGGTCAAAAACGAGTAAAATCCGTAAATTAACAAGGAAATTCAATTACACCCCCATTTTGGCCGTTTTTAAAAATTCTAAAATAAACAATGGATGTCGTAGATATGCTTGATAGATTTCCTAGGAACTATTACATGCTTCGATTCGATAAGGCTAGGCCACTTTATGAGCTTTTTAGTGAATTAAAAAAGGTCAAAAACGAGTAAAATCCGTAAATTAACAAGGAAATTCACTTAACCCTCATTTTGTCCATTTTTGAAAATGATAAAATCAACCTTGGAATTCGAATATATGCTTGTTAGATTTCATAGGAACTATTACATGCTTCGATTCGATAAGGCTAGGCCACTTTATGACCTTTTTAGTGAAAGAAAAAGGTAAAAAACGAGTAAAATCCATAAATTAACAAGGAAATTCACTTAACCCCCATTTTGGCCTTTTTAAAAAATTCTGAAATAAACCATGGATGTCGTAGATATGCTTGTTAGATTTCCTAAGAACTATTACATGCTTCGATTCGATAAGGCTAGGCCACTTTATGACCTTTTTAGTGAAAGAAAAAGGGTCAAAAATGAGTAAAATCCGTATATTAACAAGGAAATTCACTTAACCCCCATTTTGGCCTTTTTAAAAAATTCTAAAATAAACCATGGATGTCGTAAATATGCTTGTTAGATTTCCTAGGAACTATTACATGCTTCGATTCGATAAGGCTATGCCACTTTATGACCTTTTTAGTGAAAGAAAAAGGGTCAAAAATGAGTAAAATCCGTATATTAACAAGGAAATTCACTTAACCTCCATTTTGGCCTTTTTAAAAAATTCTAAAAAAAACCATGGATGTCGTAGATATGCTTGTTAGATTTCCTAGGAACTATTACATGCTTAGATTCGATAAGGCTAGGCCACTTTATGACCTTTTTAGTGAAAGAAAAAGGGTCAAAATCGAGTAAAATCCGTAAATTAACAAGGAAATTCACTTAACCCTCATTTTGTCCATTTTTGAAAATGATAAAATCAACCTTGGAATTTGAATATATGCTTGTTAGATTTCATAGGAACTATTACATGCTTCGATTCGATAAGGCTAGGCCACTTTATGACCTTTTTAGTGAAAGAAAAAGGTCAAAAACGAGTTAAATCCATAAATTAACAAGGAAATTCACTTAACCCCCATTTTGGCCTTTTTAAAAATTCTAAAATAAACCATGGATGTCGTAGATATGCTTGTTAGATTTCCTAGGAACTATTACATGCTTCGATTCGATAAGGCTAGGCCACTTTATGACCTTTTTAGTGAAAAAAAAGGTCAAAAACGAGTAAAATCCGTAAATTACCAAGGAAATTCACTTAACCCCCATTTTGGCCGCTTTTAAAATTCTAAAATAAACCATGTATGTCGTAGATATGCTTGTTAGATTTTCTAGGAACTATTACATGCTTCGATTCGATAAGGCTAGGCCACTTTATGACCTTTTTAGTGAAAGAAAAAGGGTCAAAAACGAGTAAAATCCGTAAATTAACAAGGAAATTCAATTAACCCCCATTTTGGCCATTTTCAAAAATTCTAAAATAAACCCTGGATGTCGTAGATATGCTTGTTAGATTTTCTAGGAACTATTACATGCTTCGATTCGATAAGGCTAGGCCACTTTATGACCTTTTTAGTGAAAGAAAAAGGGTCAAAAACGAGTAAAATCCGTAAATTAACAAGGAAATTCACTTAACCCCCATTTTGGCCGCTTTTAAAATTCTAAAATAAACCATGGATGTCGTAGATATGCTTGTTAGATTTTCTAGGAACTATTACAAGCTTCGATTCGATAAGGCTAGGCCACTTTATGACCTTTTTCGTGAAAGAAAAAGGGTCAAAAACGAGTAAAATCCGTAAATTAACAAGGAAATCCACTTAACCCTCATTTTGTCCATTTTTGAAAATGATAAAATCAACCTTGGAATTCGAATATATGCTTGTTAGATTTCATAGGAACTATTACATGCTTCTATTCGATAAGGCTAGGCCACTTTATGACCTTTTTAGTGAAAGAAAAAGGGTCAAAAATGAGTAAAATACGTATATTAACAAGGAAATTCACTTAACCCCCATTTTGGCCTTTTTAAAAAATTCTAAAATAAACCATGGATGTCGTAGATATGCTTGTTAGATTTCCTAGGAACTATTACATGCTTCGATTCGATAAGGCTAGGCCACTTTATGACCTTTTTAGTGAAAGAAAAAGGGTCAAAAACGAGTAAAATCCATAAATTAACAAGGAAATTCACTTAACCCTCATTTTGTCCATTTTTGAAAATGATAAAATCAACCTTGGAAGTCGAATATATGCTTGTTAGATTTCATAGGAACTATTACACGCTTCGATTCGATAAGGCTAGGCCACTTTATGACCTATTCAGAGAAAGAAAAATGGTCAAAAACGAGTAAAATCCGTAAATTAACAAGGAAATTCAATTACACCCCCATTTTGGCCGTTTTTAAAAATTCTAAAATAAACAATGGATGTCGTAGATATGCTTGATAGATTTCCTAGGAACTATTACATGCTTCGATTCGATAAGGCTAGGCCACTTTATGAGCTTTTTAGTGAATTAAAAAAGGTCAAAAACGAGTAAAATCCGTAAATTAACAAGGAAATTCACTTAACCCTCATTTTGTCCATTTTTGAAAATGATAAAATCAACCTTGGAATTCGAATATATGCTTGTTAGATTTCATAGGAACTATTACATGCTTCGATTCGATAAGGCTAGGCCACTTTATGACCTTTTTAGTGAAAGAAAAAGGTAAAAAACGAGTAAAATCCATAAATTAACAAGGAAATTCACTTAACCCCCATTTTGGCCTTTTTAAAAAATTCTGAAATAAACCATGGATGTCGTAGATATGCTTGTTAGATTTCCTAAGAACTATTACATGCTTCGATTCGATAAGGCTAGGCCACTTTATGACCTTTTTAGTGAAAGAAAAGGGTCAAAAATGAGTAAAATCCGTATATTAACAAGGAAATTCACTTAACCCCCATTTTGGCCTTTTTAAAAAATTCTAAAATAAACCATGGATGTCGTAAATATGCTTGTTAGATTTCCTAGGAACTATTACATGCTTCGATTCGATAAGGCTATGCCACTTTATGACCTTTTTAGTGAAAGAAAAAGGGTCAAAAATGAGTAAAATCCGTATATTAACAAGGAAATTCACTTAACCTCCATTTTGGCCTTTTTAAAAAATTCTAAAAAAAACCATGGATGTCGTAGATATGCTTGTTAGATTTCCTAGGAACTATTACATGCTTAGATTCGATAAGGCTAGGCCACTTTATGACCTTTTTAGTGAAAGAAAAAGGGTCAAAATCGAGTAAAATCCGTAAATTAACAAGGAAATTCACTTAACCCTCATTTTGTCCATTTTTGAAAATGATAAAATCAACCTTGGAATTTGAATATATGCTTGTTAGATTTCATAGGAACTATTACATGCTTCGATTCGATAAGGCTAGGCCACTTTATGACCTTTTTAGTGAAAGAAAAAGGTCAAAAACGAGTTAAATCCATAAATTAACAAGGAAATTCACTTAACCCCCATTTTGGCCTTTTTAAAAATTCTAAAATAAACCATGGATGTCGTAGATATGCTTGTTAGATTTCCTAGGAACTATTACATGCTTCGATTCGATAAGGCTAGGCCACTTTATGACCTTTTTAGTGAAAAAAAGGGTCAAAAACGAGTAAAATCCGTAAATTACCAAGGAAATTCACTTAACCCCCATTTTGGCCGCTTTTAAAATTCTAAAATAAACCATGGATGTCGTAGATATGCTTGTTAGATTTTCTAGGAACTATTACATGCTTCGATTCGATAAGGCTAGGCCACTTTATGACCTTTTTAGTGAAAGAAAAAGGGTCAAAAACGAGTAAAATCCGTAAATTAACAAGGAAATTCAATTAACCCCCATTTTGGCCATTTTCAAAAATTCTAAAATAAACCCTGGATGTCGTAGATATGCTTGTTAGATTTTCTAGGAACTATTACATGCTTCGATTCGATAAGGCTAGGCCACTTTATGACCTTTTTAGTGAAAGAAAAAGGGTCAAAAACGAGTAAAATCCGTAAATTAACAAGGAAATTCACTTAACCCCCATTTTGGCCGCTTTTAAAATTCTAAAATAAACCATGGATGTCGTAGATATGCTTGTTAGATTTTCTAGGAACTATTACAAGCTTCGATTCGATAAGGCTAGGCCACTTTATGACCTTTTTCGTGAAAGAAAAAGGGTCAAAAACGAGTAAAATCCGTAAATTAACAAGGAAATCCACTTAACCCTCATTTTGTCCATTTTTGAAAATGATAAAATCAACCTTGGAATTCGAATATATGCTTGTTAGATTTCATAGGAACTATTACATGCTTCTATTCGATAAGGCTAGGCCACTTTATGACCTTTTTAGTGAAAGAAAAAGGGTCAAAAATGAGTAAAATACGTATATTAACAAGGAAATTCACTTAACCCCCATTTTGGCCTTTTTAAAAAATTCTAAAATAAACCATGGATGTCGTAGATATGCTTGTTAGATTTCCTAGGAACTATTACATGCTTCGATTCGATAAGGCTAGGCCACTTTATGACCTTTTTAGTGAAAGAAAAAGGGTCAAAAACGAGTAAAATCCATAAATTAACAAGGAAATTCACTTAACCCTCATTTTGTCCATTTTTGAAAATGATAAAATCAACCTTGGAATTCGAATATATGCTTGTTAGATTTCATAGGAACTATTATATGCTTCGATTCGATAAGGCTAGGTCACTTTATGACCTTTTTAGTGAAAGAAAAAGGTCAAAAACGAGTTAAATCCATAAATTAACAAGGAAATTCACTTAACCCCCATTTTGGCCTTTTTAAAAAATTCTGAAATAAACCATGGATGTCGTAGATATGCTTGTTAGATTTCCTAAGAACTATTACATGCTTCGATTCGATAAGGCTAGGCCACTTTATGACCTTTTTAGTGAAAGAAAAAGGGTCAAAAATGAGTAAAATCCGTATATTAACAAGGAAATTCACTTAACTCCCATTTTGGCCTTTTTAAAAAATTCTAAAATAAACCATGGATGTCGTAGATATGCTTGTTAGATTTCCTAGGAACTATTACATGCTTCGATTCGATAAGGCTATGCCACTTTATGACCTTTTTAGTGAAAGAAAAAGGGTCAAAAACGAGTAAAATCCGTAAATTAACAAGGAAATTCACTTAACCCTCATTTTGTCCATTTTCGAAAATGATAAAATCAACCTTGGAATTCGAATATATGCTTGTTAGATTTCAGAGGAACTATTACATGTTTCGATTCGATAAGGCTAGGCCACTTTATGACCTTTTTAGTGAAAGAAAAAGGTCAAAAACGAGTTAAATCCATAAATTAACAAGGAAATTCACTTAACCCCCATTTTGGCCTTTTTAAAAATTCTAAAATAAACCATGGATGTCGTAGATATGCTTGTTAGATTTTCTAGGAACTATTACATGCTTCGATTCGATAAGGCTAGGCCACTTTATGACCTTTTTAGTGAAAAAAAGGGTCAAAAACGAGTAAAATCCGTAAATTAACAAGGAAATTCACTTAACCCCCATTTTGGCCGCTTTTAAAATTCTAAAATAAACCATGGATGTCATAGATATGCTTGTTAGATTTTCTAGGAACTATTACATGCTTCGATTCGATAAGGCTAGGCCAGTTTATGACCTTTTTAGTGAAAGAAAAAGGGTCAAAAACGAGTAAAATCCGTAAATTAACAAGGAAATTCAATTAACCCCCATTTTGGCCATTTTCAAAAATTCTAAAATAAACCCTGGATGTCGTAGATATGCTTGTTAGATTTTCTAGGAACTATTACATGCTTCGATTCGATAAGGCTAGGCCACTTTATGACCTTTTTAGTGAAAAAAAAGGGTCAAAAACGAGTAAAATCCGTAAATTAACAAGGAAATTCACTTAACCCCCATTTTGGCCGCTTTTAAAATTATAAAATAAACCATGGATGTCGTAGATATGCTTGTTAGATTTTCTAGGAACTATTACAAGCTTCGATTCGATAAGGCTAGGCCACTTTATGACTTTTTCGTGAAAGAAAAAGGGTCAAAAACGAGTAAAATCCGTAAATTAACAAGGAAATCCACTTAACCCTCATTTTGTCCATTTTCGAAAATGATAAAATCAACCTTGGAATTCGAATATATGCTTGTTAGATTTCATAGGAACTATTACATGCTTCGATTCGATAAGGCTAGGCCACTTTATGACCTTTTTAGTGAAAGAAAAAGGGTCAGAAATGAGTAAAATACGTATATTAACAAGGAAATTCACTTAACCCCCATTTTGGCCTTTTTAAAAAATTCTAAAATAAACCATGGATGTCGTAGATATGCTTGTTAGATTTCCTAGGAACTATTACATGCTTCGATTCGATAAGGCTAGGCCACTTTATGACCTTTTTAGTGAAAGAAAAAGGGTCAAAAACGAGTAAAATCCATAAATTAACAAGGAAATTCACTTAACCCTCATTTTGTCCATTTTTGAAAATGATAAAATCAACCTTGGAATTCGAATATATGCTTGTTAGATTTCATAGGAACTATTATATGCTTCGATTCGATAAGGCTAGGTCATTTTATGACCTTTTTAGTGAAAGAAAAAGGTCAAAAACGAGTTAAATCCATAAATTAACAAGGAAATTCACTTAACCCCCATTTTGGCCTTTTTAAAAAATTCTGAAATAAACCATGGATGTCGTAGATATGCTTGTTAGATTTCCTAGGAATGAAATCTAACAAGCATATATTCGAATTCCAAGTTTGATTTTATCATTTTCGAAAATGGACAAAATGAGGGTTAAGTGAATTTCCTTGTTAATTTACGGATTTTACTCGTTTTTGACCCTTTTTCTTTCACTAAAAAGGTCATAAAGTGGCCTAGCCTTATCGTATCGAAGCATGTAATAGTTCCTAGGAAATCTAACAAGCATATCTACGACAT
Source organism: Medicago sativa (assembly GCF_051527215.1). Lineage (NCBI taxonomy): Eukaryota > Viridiplantae > Streptophyta > Magnoliopsida > Fabales > Fabaceae > Medicago > Medicago sativa. Next base: position 24,991,787 of record NC_140756.1, on the reverse strand, counting down.
CCATGGTTTATTTCAGAATTTTTTAAAAAGGCCAAAATGGGGGTTGAGTGAATTTCCTTGTTAATTTATGGATTTAACTCGTTTTTGACCTTTTTCTTTCACTAAAAAGGTCATAAAGTGGCCTAGCCTTATCGAATCGAAGCATGTAATAGTTCCTATGAAATCTAACAAGCATATATTCGAATTCCAAGGTTGATTTTATCATTTTCAAAAATGTACAAAATGAGGGTTAAGTGAATTTCCTTGTTAATTTACGGATTTTACTCGTTTTTGACCCTTTTTCTTTCACTAAAAAGGTCATAAAGTGGCATAGCCTTATCGAATCGAAGCATGTAATAGTTCCTAGAAAATCTAACAAGCATATCTACGACATCCATGGTTTATTTTAGAATTTTAAAAGCGGCCAAAATGGGGGTTAAGTGAATTTCCTTGTTAATTTACGGATTTTACTCGTTTTTGACCCTTTTTCTTTCACTAAAAAGATCATAAAGTGGCCTAGCCTTATCGAATCGAAGCATGTAATAGTTCCTAGAAAATCTAACAAGCATATCTACGACATCCATGGTTTATTTTAGAATTTTAAAAGCGGCCAAAATGGGGGTTAAGTGAATTTCCTTGTTAATTTACGGATTTTACTCGTTTTTGACCCTTTTTCTTTCACTCAAAAGGTCATAAAGTGGCCTAGCCTTATCGAATCGACGCATGTAATAGTTCCTAGAAAATCTAACAAGCATATCTACGACATCCATGGTTTATTTTAGAATTTTTGAAAATGGCCAAAATGGGGGTTAATTGAATTTCCTTGTTAATTTACGGATTTTACTCGTTTTTGACCCTTTTTCTTTCACTAAAAAGATCATAAAGTGGCCTAGCCTTATCGAATCGAAGCATGTAATAGTTCCTAGAAAATCTTACAAGCATATCTACGACATCCACGGTTTATTTTAGAATTTTAAAAGCGGCCAAAATGGGGGTTAAGTGAATTTCCTTGTTAATTTACGGATTTTACTCGTTTTTGACCCTTTTTCTTTCACTAAAAAGGTCATAAAGTGGCCTAGCCTTATCGAATCGAAGCATGTAATAGTTCCTAGGAAATCTAACAAGCATATCTACGACATCCATGGTTTATTTTAGAATTTTTAAAAACGGCCAAAATGGGGGTTAATTGAATTTCCTTGTTAATTTACGGATTTTACCCGTTTTTGACCCTTTTTCTTTCACTAAAAAGGTCATAAAGTGGCCTAGCCTTATCGAATCGAAGCATGTAATAGTTCATATGAAATCTAACATGCATATATTCGAATTCCAAGGTTGATTTTATCATTTTCGAAAATGGACAAAATGAGGGTTAAGTGAATTTCCTTGTTAATTTACGATTATCTAGGAACTATTACATGCTTCGATTCGATAAGGCTAGGCCACTTTATGACCTTTTTAGTGAAAAAAAAGGGTCAAAAACGAGTAAAATCCGTAAATTAACAAGGAAATTCACTTAACCCCCATTTTGGCCGCTTTTAAAATTATAAAATAAACCATGGATGTCGTAGATATGCTTGTTAGATTTTCTAGGAACTATTACAAGCTTCGATTCGATAAGGCTAGGCCACTTTATGACTTTTTCGTGAAAGAAAAAGGGTCAAAAACGAGTAAAATCCGTAAATTAACAAGGAAATCCACTTAACCCTCATTTTGTCCATTTTCGAAAATGATAAAATCAACCTTGGAATTCGAATATATGCTTGTTAGATTTCATAGGAACTATTACATGCTTCGATTCGATAAGGCTAGGCCACTTTATGACCTTTTTAGTGAAAGAAAAAGGGTCAGAAATGAGTAAAATACGTATATTAACAAGGAAATTCACTTAACCCCCATTTTGGCCTTTTTAAAAAATTCTAAAATAAACCATGGATGTCGTAGATATGCTTGTTAGATTTCCTAGGAACTATTACATGCTTCGATTCGATAAGGCTAGGCCACTTTATGACCTTTTTAGTGAAAGAAAAAGGGTCAAAAACGAGTAAAATCCATAAATTAACAAGGAAATTCACTTAACCCTCATTTTGTCCATTTTTGAAAATGATAAAATCAACCTTGGAATTCGAATATATGCTTGTTAGATTTCGTAGGAACTATTATATGCTTCGATTCGATAAGGCTAGGTCATTTTATGACCTTTTTAGTGAAAGAAAAAGGTCAAAAACGAGTTAAATCCATAAATTAACAAGGAAATTCACTTAACCCCCATTTTGGCCTTTTTAAAAAATTCTGAAATAAACCATGGATGTCGTAGATATGCTTGTTAGATTTCCTAGGAATGAAATCTAACAAGCATATATTCGAATTCCAAGTTTGATTTTATCATTTTCGAAAATGGACAAAATGAGGGTTAAGTGAATTTCCTTGTTAATTTACGGATTTTACTCGTTTTTGACCCTTTTTCTTTCACTAAAAAGGTCATAAAGTGGCCTAGCCTTATCGTATCGAAGCATGTAATAGTTCCTAGGAAATCTAACAAGCATATCTACGACATCCATGGTTTATTTCAGAATTTTTTAAAAAGGCCAAAATGGGGGTTGAGTGAATTTCCTTGTTAATTTATGGATTTAACTCGTTTTTGACCTTTTTCTTTCACTAAAAAGGTCATAAAGTGGCCTAGCCTTATCGAATCGAAGCATGTAATAGTTCCTATGAAATCTAACAAGCATATATTCGAATTCCAAGGTTGATTTTATCATTTTCAAAAATGTACAAAATGAGGGTTAAGTGAATTTCCTTGTTAATTTACGGATTTTACTCGTTTTTGACCCTTTTTCTTTCACTAAAAAGGTCATAAAGTGGCATAGCCTTATCGAATCGAAGCATGTAATAGTTCCTAGAAAATCTAACAAGCATATCTACGACATCCATGGTTTATTTTAGAATTTTAAAAGCGGCCAAAATGGGGGTTAAGTGAATTTCCTTGTTAATTTACGGATTTTACTCGTTTTTGACCCTTTTTCTTTCACTAAAAAGATCATAAAGTGGCCTAGCCTTATCGAATCGAAGCATGTAATAGTTCCTAGAAAATCTAACAAGCATATCTACGACATCCATGGTTTATTTTAGAATTTTAAAAGCGGCCAAAATGGGGGTTAAGTTAATTTCCTTGTTAATTTACGGATTTTACTCGTTTTTGACCCTTTTTCTTTCACTCAAAAGGTCATAAAGTGGCCTAGCCTTATCGAATCGACGCATGTAATAGTTCCTAGAAAATCTAACAAGCATATCTACGACATCCATGGTTTATTTTAGAATTTTTGAAAATGGCCAAAATGGGGGTTAATTGAATTTCCTTGTTAATTTACGGATTTTACTCGTTTTTGACCCTTTTTCTTTCACTAAAAAGATCATAAAGTGGCCTAGCCTTATCGAATCGAAGCATGTAATAGTTCCTAGAAAATCTTACAAGCATATCTACGACATCCACGGTTTATTTTAGAATTTTAAAAGCGGCCAAAATGGGGGTTAAGTGAATTTCCTTGTTAATTTACGGATTTTACTCGTTTTTGACCCTTTTTCTTTCACTAAAAAGGTCATAAAGTGGCCTAGCCTTATCGAATCGAAGCATGTAATAGTTCCTAGGAAATCTAACAAGCATATCTACGACATCCATGGTTTATTTTAGAATTTTTAAAAACGGCCAAAATGGGGGTTAATTGAATTTCCTTGTTAATTTACGGATTTTACCCGTTTTTGACCCTTTTTCTTTCACTAAAAAGGTCATAAAGTGGCCTAGCCTTATCGAATCGAAGCATGTAATAGTTCATATGAAATCTAACATGCATATATTCGAATTCCAAGGTTGATTTTATCATTTTCGAAAATGGACAAAATGAGGGTTAAGTGAATTTCCTTGTTAATTTACGATTATCTAGGAACTATTACATGCTTCGATTCGATAAGGCTAGGCCACTTTATGATCTTTTTAGTGAAAGAAAAAGGGTCAAAAACGAGTAAAATCCGTAAATTAACAAGGAAATTCAATTAACCCCCATTTTGGCCGTTTTTAAAAATTCTAAAATAAACCATGGATGTCGTAGATATGCTTGTTAGATTTCCTAGTAACTATTACATGCTTCGATTCGATAAGGCTATGCCACTTTATGACCTTTTTAGTGAAAGAAAAAGGGTCAAAAACGAGTAAAATCCGTAAATTAACAAGGAAATTCACTTAACCCTCATTTTGTCCAATTTCTAAAATGATAAAATCAACCTTGGAATTCGAATATATGCTTGTTAGATTTCATAGGAACTATTACATGATTTGATTCGATAAGGCTAGGCCACTTTATGACCTTTTTAGTGAAAGAAAAAGGGTCAAAAATGAGTAAAATCCGTATATTAACAAGGAAATTCACTTAACCCCCATTTTGGCCTTTTTAAAAAATTCTAAAATAAACCATGGATGTCGTAGATATGCTTGTTAGATTTCCTAGGAACTATTACATGCTTCGATTCGATAAGGCTAGGCCACTTTATGACCTTTTTAGTGAAAGAAAAAGGGTCAAAAACGAGTAAAATCCGTAAATTAACAAGGAAATTCACTTAACCCTCATTTTGTCCATTTTTGAAAATGATAAAATCAACCTTGGAATTCGAATATATGCTTGTTAGATTTCATAGGAACTATTACATGCTTCGATTCGATAAGGCTAGGCCACTTTATGACCTTTTTAGTGAAAGAAAAAGGGTCAAAAACGAGTAAAATCCGTAAATTAACAAGGAAATTCAATTAACCCCCATTTTGGCCGTTTTTAAAAATTCTAAAATAAACCATGGATGTCGTAGATATGCTTGTTAGATTTCCTAGTAACTATTACATGCTTCGATTCGATAAGGCTATGCCACTTTATGACCTTTTTAGTGAAAGAAAAAGGGTCAAAAACGAGTAAAATCCGTAAATTAACAAGGAAATTCACTTAACCCTCATTTTGTCCATTTTCTAAAATGATAAAATCAACCTTGGAATTCGAATATATGCTTGTTAGATTTCATAGGAACTATTACATGATTTGATTCGATAAGGCTAGGCCACTTTATGACCTTTTTAGTGAAAGAAAAAGGGTCAAAAATGAGTAAAATCCGTATATTAACAAGGAAATTCACTTAACCCCCATTTTGGCCTTTTTAAAAAATTCTAAAATAAACCATGGATGTCGTAGATATGCTTGTTAGATTTCCTAGGAACTATTACATGCTTCGATTCGATAAGGCTAGGCCACTTTATTACCTTTTTAGTGAAAGAAAAAGGGTCAAAAACGAGTAAAATCCGTAAATTAACAAGGAAATTCACTTAACCCTCATTTTGTCCATTTTTGAAAATGATAAAATCAACCTTGGAATTCGAATATATGCTTGTTAGATTTCACAGGAACTATTACATGCTTCGATTCGATAAGGCTAGGCCACTTTATGACCTTTTTAGTGAAAGAAAAAGGTCAAAAACGAGTTAAATCCATAAATTAATAAGGAAATTCACTTAACCCCCACTTTGGCCTTTTTAAAAAATTTTGAAATAAACCATGGATGTCGTAGATATGTTTGTTAGATTTCCTAGGAACTATTACATGCTTCGATTCGATAAGGCTAGGCCACTTTATGACCTTTTTAGTGAAAGAAAAAGGTCAAAAACGAGTTAAATCCATAAATTAACAAGGAAATTCACTTTACCCCCATTTTGGCCTTTTTAAAAAATTCTGAAATAAACCATGGATGTCGTAGATATGCTTGTTAGATTTCCTAGGAACTATTACATGCTTCGATTCGATAAGGCTAGGCCACTTTATGACCTTTTTAGTGAAAGAAAAAGGTCAAAAACGAGTAAAATCCATAAATTAACAAGGAAATTCACTTAACCCCCATTTTGGCCTTTTTAAAAAATTCTAAAATAAACCATGGATGTCGTAGATATGCTTGTTAGATTTCCTAGGAACTATTACATGCTTCGATTCGATAAGGCTAGGCCACTTTATGACCTTTTTAGTGAAAGAAAAAGGGTCAAAAACGAGTAAAATCCGTAAATTAACAAGGAAATTCACTTAACCCTCATTTTGTCCATTTTTGAAAATGATAAAATCAACCTTGGAATTCGAATATATGCTTGTTAGATTTCACAGGAACTATTACATGCTTTGATTCGATAAGGCTAGGCCACTTTATGACCTTTTTAGTGAAAGAAAAAGGTCAAAAACGAGTTAAATCCATAAATTAATAAGGAAATTCACTTAACCCCCACTTTGGCCTTTTTAAAAAATTTTGAAATAAACCATGGATGTCGTAGATATGTTTGTTAGATTTCCTAGGAACTATTACATGCTTCGATTCGATAAGGCTATGCCACTTTATGACCTTTTTAGTGAAAGAAAAAGGTCAAAAACGAGTTAAATCCATAAATTAACAAGGAAATTCACTTAACCCCCATTTTGGCCTTTTTAAAAAATTCTGAAATAAACCATGGATGTCGTAGATATGCTTGTTAGATTTCCTAGGAACTATTACATGCTTCGATTCGATAAGGCTAGGCCACTTTATGACCTTTTTAGTGAAAGAAAAAGGGTCAAAAACGAGTAAAATCCGTAAATTAACAAGGAAATCCACTTAACCCTCATTTTGTCCATTTTCGAAAATGATAAAATCAACCTTGGAATTCGAATATATGCTTGTTAGATTTCATAGGAACTATTACATGCTTCGATTCGATAAGGCTAGGCCACTTTATGACCTTTTTAGTGAAAGAAAAAGGGTCAGAAATGAGTAAAATACGTATATTAACAAGGAAATTCACTTAACCCCCATTTTGGCCTTTTTAAAAAATTCTAAAATAAACCATGGATGTCGTAGATATGCTTGTTAGATTTCCTAGGAACTATTACATGCTTCGATTCGATAAGGCTAGGCCACTTTATGACCTTTTTAGTGAAAGAAAAAGGGTCAAAAACGAGTAAAATCCATAAATTAACAAGGAAATTCACTTAACCCTCATTTTGTCCATTTTTGAAAATGATAAAATCAACCTTGGAATTCGAATATATGCTTGTTAGATTTCATAGGAACTATTATATGCTTCGATTCGATAAGGCTAGGTCATTTTATGACCTTTTTAGTGAAAGAAAAAGGTCAAAAACGAGTTAAATCCATAAATTAACAAGGAAATTCACTTAACCCCCATTTTGGCCTTTTTAAAAAATTCTGAAATAAACCATGGATGTCGTAGATATGCTTGTTAGATTTCCTAGGAATGAAATCTAACAAGCATATATTCGAATTCCAAGTTTGATTTTATCATTTTCGAAAATGGACAAAATGAGGGTTAAGTGAATTTCCTTGTTAATTTACGGATTTTACTCGTTTTTGACCCTTTTTCTTTCACTAAAAAGGTCATAAAGTGGCCTAGCCTTATCGTATCGAAGCATGTAATAGTTCCTAGGAAATCTAACAAGCATATCTACGACATCCATGGTTTATTTCAGAATTTTTTAAAAAGGCCAAAATGGGGGTTGAGTGAATTTCCTTGTTAATTTATGGATTTAACTCGTTTTTGACCTTTTTCTTTCACTAAAAAGGTCATAAAGTGGCCTAGCCTTATCGAATCGAAGCATGTAATAGTTCCTATGAAATCTAACAAGCATATATTCGAATTCCAAGGTTGATTTTATCATTTTCAAAAATGTACAAAATGAGGGTTAAGTGAATTTCCTTGTTAATTTACGGATTTTACTCGTTTTTGACCCTTTTTCTTTCACTAAAAAGGTCATAAAGTGGCATAGCCTTATCGAATCGAAGCATGTAATAGTTCCTAGAAAATCTAACAAGCATATCTACGACATCCATGGTTTATTTTAGAATTTTAAAAGCGGCCAAAATGGGGGTTAAGTGAATTTCCTTGTTAATTTACGGATTTTACTCGTTTTTGACCCTTTTTCTTTCACTAAAAAGATCATAAAGTGGCCTAGCCTTATCGAATCGAAGCATGTAATAGTTCCTAGAAAATCTAACAAGCATATCTACGACATCCATGGTTTATTTTAGAATTTTAAAAGCGGCCAAAATGGGGGTTAAGTGAATTTCCTTGTTAATTTACGGATTTTACTCGTTTTTGACCCTTTTTCTTTCACTCAAAAGGTCATAAAGTGGCCTAGCCTTATCGAATCGACGCATGTAATAGTTCCTAGAAAATCTAACAAGCATATCTACGACATCCATGGTTTATTTTAGAATTTTTGAAAATGGCCAAAATGGGGGTTAATTGAATTTCCTTGTTAATTTACGGATTTTACTCGTTTTTGACCCTTTTTCTTTCACTAAAAAGATCATAAAGTGGCCTAGCCTTATCGAATCGAAGCATGTAATAGTTCCTAGAAAATCTTACAAGCATATCTACGACATCCACGGTTTATTTTAGAATTTTAAAAGCGGCCAAAATGGGGGTTAAGTGAATTTCCTTGTTAATTTACGGATTTTACTCGTTTTTGACCCTTTTTCTTTCACTAAAAAGGTCATAAAGTGGCCTAGCCTTATCGAATCGAAGCATGTAATAGTTCCTAGGAAATCTAACAAGCATATCTACGACATCCATGGTTTATTTTAGAATTTTTAAAAACGGCCAAAATGGGGGTTAATTGAATTTCCTTGTTAATTTACGGATTTTACCCGTTTTTGACCCTTTTTCTTTCACAAAAAAGGTCATAAAGTGGCCTAGCCTTATCGAATCGAAGCATGTAATAGTTCATATGAATTCTAACATGCATATATTCGAATTCCAAGGTTGATTTTATCATTTTCGAAAATGGACAAAATGAGGGTTAAGTGAATTTCCTTGTTAATTTACGATTATCTAGGAACTATTACATGCTTCGATTCGATAAGGCTAGGCCACTTTATGATCTTTTTAGTGAAAGAAAAAGGGTCAAAAACGAGTAAAATCCGTAAATTAACAAGGAAATTCAATTAACCCCCATTTTGGCCGTTTTTAAAAATTCTAAAATAAACCATGGATGTCGTAGATATGCTTGTTAGATTTCCTAGTAACTATTACATGCTTCGATTCGATAAGGCTATGCCACTTTATGACCTTTTTAGTGAAAGAAAAAGGGTCAAAAACGAGTAAAATCCGTTAATTAACAAGGAAATTCACTTAACCCTCATTTTGTCCAATTTCTAAAATGATAAAATCAACCTTGGAATTCGAATATATGCTTGTTAGATTTCATAGGAACTATTACATGATTTGATTCGATAAGGCTAGGCCACTTTATGACCTTTTTAGTGAAAGAAAAAGGGTCAAAAATGAGTAAAATCCGTATATTAACAAGGAAATTCACTTAACCCCCATTTTGGCCTTTTTAAAAAATTCTAAAATAAACCATGGATGTCGTAGATATGCTTGTTAGATTTCCTAGGAACTATTACATGCTTCGATTCGATAAGGCTAGGCCACTTTATGACCTTTTTAGTGAAAGAAAAAGGGTCAAAAACGAGTAAAATCCGTAAATTAACAAGGAAATTCACTTAACCCTCATTTTGTCCATTTTTGAAAATGATAAAATCAACCTTGGAATTCGAATATATGCTTGTTAGATTTCATAGGAACTATTACATGCTTCGATTCGATAAGGCTAGGCCACTTTATGACCTTTTTAGTGAAAGAAAAAGGGTCAAAAACGAGTAAAATCCGTAAATTAACAAGGAAATTTAATTAACCCCCATTTTGGCCGTTTTTAAAAATTCTAAAATAAACCATGGATGTCGTAGATATGCTTGTTAGATTTCCTAGTAACTATTACATGCTTCGATTCGATAAGGCTATGCCACTTTATGACCTTTTTAGTGAAAGAAAAAGGGTCAAAAACGAGTAAAATCCGTAAATTAACAAGGAAATTCACTTAACCCTCATTTTGTCCATTTTCTAAAATGATAAAATCAACCTTGGAATTCGAATATATGCTTGTTAGATTTCATAGGAACTATTACATGATTTGATTCGATAAGGCTAGGCCACTTTATGACCTTTTTAGTGAAAGAAAAAGGGTCAAAAATGAGTAAAATCCGTATATTAACAAGGAAATTCACTTAACCCCCATTTTGGCCTTTTTAAAAAATTCTAAAATAAACCATGGATGTCGTAGATATGCTTGTTAGATTTCCTAGGAACTATTACATGCTTCGATTCGATAAGGCTAGGCCACTTTATGACCTTTTTAGTGAAAGAAAAAGGGTCAAAAACGAGTAAAATCCGTAAATTAACAAGGAAATTCACTTAACCCTCATTTTGTCCATTTTTGAAAATGATAAAATCAACCTTGGAATTCGAATATATGCTTGTTAGATTTCACAGGAACTATTACATGCTTCGATTCGATAAGGCTAGGCCACTTTATGACCTTTTTAGTGAAAGAAAAAGGTCAAAAACGAGTTAAATCCATAAATTAATAAGGAAATTCACTTAACCCCCACTTTGGCCTTTTTAAAAAATTTTGAAATAAACCATGGATGTCGTAGATATGTTTGTTAGATTTCCTAGGAACTATTACATGCTTCGATTCGATAAGGCTAGGCCACTTTATGACCTTTTTAGTGAAAGAAAAAGGTCAAAAACGAGTTAAATCCATAAATTAACAAGGAAATTCACTTAACCCCCATTTTGGCCTTTTTAAAAAATTCTGAAATAAACCATGGATGTCGTAGATATGCTTGTTAGATTTCCTAGGAACTATTACATGCTTCGATTCGATAAGGCTAGGCCACTTTATGACCTTTTTAGTGAAAGAAAAAGGTCAAAAACGAGTAAAATCCATAAATTAACAAGGAAATTCACTTAACCCCCATTTTGGCCTTTTTAAAAAATTCTAAAATAAACCATGGATGTCGTAGATATGCTTGTTAGATTTCCTAGGAACTATTACATTCTTCGATTCGATAAGGCTAGGCCACTTTATGACCTTTTTAGTGAAAGAAAAAGGGTCTAAAACGAGTAAAATCCGTAAATTAACAAGGAAATTCACTTAACCCTCATTTTGTCCATTTTCGAAAATGATAAAATCAACCTTGGAATTCGAATATATGCTTGTTAGATTTCATATGAACTATAACATGCTTCGATTCGATAAGGCTAGGCCACTTTATGACCTTTTTAGTGAAAGAAAAAGGGTCAAAAATGAGTAAAATCCGTATATTAACAAGGAAATTCACTTAAACCCCATTTTGGCCTTTTTAAAAAATTCTAAAATAAACCATGGATGTCGTAGATATGCTTGTTAGATTTCCTAGGAACTATTACATGCTTCGATTTGATAAGGCTATGCCACTTTATGACCTTTTTAGTGAAAGAAAAAGGGTCAAAAACGAGTAAAATTCGTAAATTAACAAGGAAATTCACTTAACCCTCATTTTGTCCATTTTCGAAAATGATAAAATCAACCTTGGAATTCGAATATATGCTTGTTAGATTTCATAGGAACTATTACATGCTTCGATTCGATAAGGCTAGGCCACTTTATGACATTTTTAGTGAAAGAAAAAGGTCAAAAACGAGTTAAATCCATAAATTAACAAGGAAATTCACTTAACCCCCATTTTGGCCTTTTTAAAAAATTCTGAAATAAACCATGGATGTCGTAGATATGCTTGTTAGATTTCCTAGGAACTATTACATGCTTCTATTCGATAAGGCTAGGCCACTTTATGACCTTTTTAGTGAAAGAAAAAGGTCAAAAATGAGTAAAATCCATAAATTAACAAAGAAATTCACTTAACCCCCATTTTGGCCTTTTTAAAAAATTCTAAAATAAACCATGGATGTCGTAGATATGCTTGTTAGATTTCCTAGGAACTATTACATGCTTCGATTCGATAAGGCTAGGCCACTTTATGACCTTTTTAGTGAAAGAAAAAGGGTCAAAAACGAGTAAAATCCGTAAATTAACAAGGAAATTCACTTAACCCTCATTTTGTCCATTTTCGAAAATGATAAAATCAACCTTGGAATTCGAATATATGCTTGTTAGATTTCCTAGGAACTATTACATGCTTCGATTCGATAAGGCTAGGCCACTTTATGACCTTTTTAGTGAAAGAAAAAGGGTCAAAAATGAGTAAAATCCGTATATTAACAAGGAAATTCACTTAACCCCCATTTTGGCCTTTTTAAAAAATTCTAAAATAAACCATGGATGTCGTAGATATGCTTGTTAGATTTCCTAAGAACTATTACATGCTTCTATTCGATAAGGCTAGGCCACTTTATGACCTTTTTAGTGAAAGAAAAAGGTCAAAAACGAGTAAAATCCATTAATTAACAAGGAAATTCACTTGACCCCCATTTTGGTCTTTTTAAAAAATTCTAAAATAAACCATGGATGTCGTAGATATGCTTGTTAGATTTCCTAGGAACTATTACATTCTTCGATTCGATAAGGCTAGGCCACTTTATGACCTTTTTAGTGAAAGAAAAAGGGTCAAAAACGAGTAAAATCCGTAAATTAACAAGGAAATTCATTTAACCCTCATTTTGTCCATTTTCGAAAATGATAAAATCAACCTTGGAATTCGAATATATGCTTGTTAGATTTCCTAGGAACTATTACATGCTTCGATTCGATAAGGCTAGGCCACTTTATGACCTTTTTAGTGAAAGAAAAAGGGTCAAAAACGAGTAAAATCCGTAAATTAAAAAGGAAATTCAATTAACCCCCATTTTGGCCGTTTTTAAAAATTCTAAAATAAACCATGGATGTCGTAGATATGCTTGTTAGATTTCCTAGGAACTATTACATGCTTCGATTCGATAAGGCTATGCCACTTTATGACCTTTTTAGTGAAAGAAAAAGGGTCAAAAACGAGTAAAATCCGTAAATTAACAAGGAAATTCACTTAACCCTCATTTTGTCCATTTTCGAAAATGATAAAATCAGCCTTGGAATTCGAATATATACTTGTTAGATTTCATAGGAACTATTACATGCTTCGATTCGTTAAGGCTAGGCCACTTTATGACCTTTTAAGTGAAAGAAAAAGGGTCAAAAATGAGTAAAATCCGTATATTAACAAGGAAATTCACTTAACCCCCATTTTGGCCTTTTTAAAAAATTCTAAAATAAACCACGGATGTCGTAGATATGCTTGTTAGATTTCCTAGGAACTATTACATGCTTCGATTCGATAAGGCTAGGCCACTTTATGACCTTTTTAGTGAAAGAAAATGGGTCAAAAACGAGTAAAATCCGTAAATTAACAAGGAAATTCACTTAACCCTCATTTTGTCCATTTTTGAAAATGATAAAATCAACCTAGGAATTCGAATATATGCTTGTTAGATTTCATAGGAACTATTACATGCTTCGATTCGATAAGGCTAGGCCACTTTATGACCTTTTTAGTGAAAGAAAATGGTTAAAAACGAGTTAAATCCATAAATTAACAAGGAAATTCACTTAACCCCCATTTTGGCCTTTTTAAAAAATTCTGAAATAAACCATGGATGTCGTAGATATGCTTGTTAGATTTCCTAGGAACTATTACATGCTTCGATTCGATAAGGCTAGGCCACTTTATGACCTTTTTAGTGAAAGAAAAAGGGTCAAAAATGAGTAAAATCCGTATATTAACAAGGAAATTCACTTAACCCCCATTTTGGCCTTTTTAAAAAATTCTAAAATAAACCATGGATGTCGTAGATATGCTTGTTAGATTTTCTAGGAACTATTACATGCTTCGATTCGATAAGGCTAGGCCACTTTATGACCTTTTTAGTGAAAGAAAAAGGGTCAAAAACGGGTAAAATCCGTAAATTAACAAGGAAATTCAATTAACCCCCATTTTGGCCGTTTTTAAAAATTCTAAAATAAACCATGGATGTCGTAGATATGCTTGTTAGATTTTCTAGGAACTATTACATGCTTCGATTCGATAAGGCTATGCCACTTTATGACCTTTTTAGTGCAAGAAAAAGGGTCAAAAACGAGTAAAATCCGTAAATTAACAAGGAAATTCACTTAACCCTCATTTTATCCATTTTCGAAAATGATAAAATCAACCTTGGAATTCGAATATATGCTTGTTAGATTTCATAGGAACTATTACATGCTTCGATTCGTTAAGGCTAGGCCACTTTATGACCTTTTTAGTGAAAGAAAAAGGGTCAAAAATGAGTAAAATCCGTATATTAACAAGGAAATTCACTTAACCCCCATTTTGGCCTTTTTAAAAAATTCTAAAATAAACCATGGATGTCGTAGATATGCTTGTTAGATTTCCTAGGAACTATTACATGCTTCGATTCGATAAGGCTAGGCCACTTTATGACCTTTTTAGTGAAAGAAAAAGGGTCAAAAACGAGTAAAATCCGTAAATTAACAAGGAAATTCACTTAACCCTCATTTTGTCCATTTTTGAAAATGATAAAATCAACCTTGGAATTCGAATATATGCTTGTTAGATTTCATAGGAACTATTACATGCTTCGATTCGATAAGGCTAGGCCACTTTATGACCTTTTTAGTGAAAGAAAAAGGGTCAAAAATGAGTAAAATCCGTAAATTAACAAGGAAATTCAATTAACCCCCATTTTGGCCGTTTTTAAAAATTCTAAAATAAACCATGGATGTCGTAGATATGCTTGTTAGATTTCCTAGGAACTATTACATGCTTCGATTCGATAAGGCTATGCCACTTTATGACCTTTTTAGTGAAAGAAAAAGGGTCAAAAACGAGTAAAATCCGTAAATTAACAAGGAAATTCACTTAACCCTCATTTTGTCCATTTTCGAAAATGATAAAATCAGCCTTGGAATTCGAATATATACTTGTTAGATTTCATAGGAACTATTACATGCTTCGATTCGTTAAGGCTAGGCCACTTTATGACCTTTTAAGTGAAAGAAAAAGGGTCAAAAATGAGTAAAATCCGTATATTAACAAGGAAATTCACTTAACCCCCATTTTGGCCTTTTTAAAAAATTCTAAAATAAACCACGGATGTCGTAGATATGCTTGTTAGATTTCCTAGGAACTATTACATGCTTCGATTCGATAAGGCTAGGCCACTTTATGACCTTTTTAGTGAAAGAAAATGGGTCAAAAACGAGTAAAATCCGTAAATTAACAAGGAAATTCACTTAACCCTCATTTTGTCCATTTTTGAAAATGATAAAATCAACCTAGGAATTCGAATATATGCTTGTTAGATTTCATAGGAACTATTACATGCTTCGATTCGATAAGGCTAGGCCACTTTATGACCTTTTTAGTGAAAGAAAATGGTTAAAAACGAGTTAAATCCATAAATTAACAAGGAAATTCACTTAACTCCCATTTTGGCCTTTTTAAAAAATTCTGAAATAAACCATGGATGTCGTAGATATGCTTGTTAGATTTCCTAGGAACTATTACATGCTTCGATTCGATAAGGCTAGGCCACTTTATGACCTTTTTAGTGAAAGAAAAAGGGTCAAAAATGAGTAAAATCCGTATATTAACAAGGAAATTCACTTAACCCCCATTTTGGCCTTTTTAAAAAATTCTAAAATAAACCATGGATGTCGTAGATATGCTTGTTAGATTTTCTAGGAACTATTACATGCTTCGATTCGATAAGGCTAGGCCACTTTATGACCTTTTTAGTGAAAGAAAAAGGGTCAAAAACGGGTAAAATCCGTAAATTAACAAGGAAATTCAATTAACCCCCATTTTGGCCGTTTTTAAAAATTCTAAAATAAACCATGGATGTCGTAGATATGCTTGTTAGATTTTCTAGGAACTATTACATGCTTCGATTCGATAAGGCTATGCCACTTTATGACCTTTTTAGTGCAAGAAAAAGGGTCAAAAACGAGTAAAATCCGTAAATTAACAAGGAAATTCACTTAACCCTCATTTTATCCATTTTCGAAAATGATAAAATCAACCTTGGAATTCGAATATATGCTTGTTAGATTTCATAGGAACTATTACATGCTTCGATTCGTTAAGGCTAGGCCACTTTATGACCTTTTTAGTGAAAGAAAAAGGGTCAAAAATGAGTAAAATCCGTATATTAACAAGGAAATTCACTTAACCCCCATTTTGGCCTTTTTAAAAAATTCTAAAATAAACCATGGATGTCGTAGATATGCTTGTTAGATTTCCTAGGAACTATTACATGCTTCGATTCGATAAGGCTAGGCCACTTTATGACCTTTTTAGTGAAAGAAAAAGGGTCAAAAACGAGTAAAATCCGTAAATTAACAAGGAAATTCACTTAACCCTCATTTTGTCCATTTTTGAAAATGATAAAATCAACCTTGGAATTCGAATATATGCTTGTTAGATTTCATAGGAACTATTACATGCTTCGATTCGATAAGGCTAGGCCACTTTATGACCTTTTTAGTGAAAGAAAAAGGGTCAAAAATGAGTAAAATCCGTAAATTAACAAGGAAATTCAATTAACCCCCATTTTGGCCGTTTTTAAAAATTCTAAAATAAACCATGGATGTCGTAGATATGCTTGTTAGATTTCCTAGGAACTATTACATGCTTCGATTCGATAAGGCTATGCCACTTTATGACCTTTTTAGTGAAAGAAAAAGGGTCAAAAACGAGTAAAATCCGTAAATTAACAAGGAAATTCACTTAACCCTCATTTTGTCCATTTTCGAAAATGATAAAATCAGCCTTGGAATTCGAATATATACTTGTTAGATTTCATAGGAACTATTACATGCTTCGATTCGTTAAGGCTAGGCCACTTTATGACCTTTTAAGTGAAAGAAAAAGGGTCAAAAATGAGTAAAATCCGTATATTAACAAGGAAATTCACTTAACCCCCATTTTGGCCTTTTTAAAAAATTCTAAAATAAACCACGGATGTCGTAGATATGCTTGTTAGATTTCCTAGGAACTATTACATGCTTCGATTCGATAAGGCTAGGCCACTTTATGACCTTTTTAGTGAAAGAAAATGGGTCAAAAACGAGTAAAATCCGTAAATTAACAAGGAAATTCACTTAACCCTCATTTTGTCCATTTTTGAAAATGATAAAATCAACCTAGGAATTCGAATATATGCTTGTTAGATTTCATAGGAACTATTACATGCTTCGATTCGATAAGGCTAGGCCACTTTATGACCTTTTTAGTGAAAGAAAATGGTTAAAAACGAGTTAAATCCATAAATTAACAAGGAAATTCACTTAACCCCCATTTTGGCCTTTTTAAAAAATTCTGAAATAAACCATGGATGTCGTAGATATGCTTGTTAGATTTCCTAGGAACTATTACATGCTTCGATTCGATAAGGCTAGGCCACTTTATGACCTTTTTAGTGAAAGAAAAAGGGTCAAAAATGAGTAAAATCCGTATATTAACAAGGAAATTCACTTAACCCCCATTTTGGCCTTTTTAAAAAATTCTAAAATAAACCATGGATGTCGTAGATATGCTTGTTAGATTTTCTAGGAACTATTACATGCTTCGATTCGATAAGGCTAGGCCACTTTATGACCTTTTTAGTGAAAGAAAAAGGGTCAAAAACGGGTAAAATCCGTAAATTAACAAGGAAATTCAATTAACCCCCATTTTGGCCGTTTTTAAAAATTCTAAAATAAACCATGGATGTCGTAGATATGCTTGTTAGATTTTCTAGGAACTATTACATGCTTCGATTCGATAAGGCTATGCCACTTTATGACCTTTTTAGTGCAAGAAAAAGGGTCAAAAACGAGTAAAATCCGTAAATTAACAAGGAAATTCACTTAACCCTCATTTTATCCATTTTCGAAAATGATAAAATCAACCTTGGAATTCGAATATATGCTTGTTAGATTTCATAGGAACTATTACATGCTTCGATTCGTTAAGGCTAGGCCACTTTATGACCTTTTTATTGAAAGAAAAAGGGTCAAAAATGAGTAAAATCCGTATATTAACAAGGAAATTCACTTAACCCCCATTTTGGCCTTTTTAAAAAATTCTAAAATAAACCATGGATGTCGTAGATATGCTTGTTAGATTTCCTAGGAACTATTACATGCTTCGATTTGATAAGGCTAGGCCACTTTATGACCTTTTTAGTGAAAGAAAAAGGGTCAAAAACGAGTAAAATCCGTAAATTAACAAGGAAATTCACTTAACCCTCATTTTGTCCATTTTTGAAAATGATAAAATCAACCTTGGAATTCGAATATATGCTTGTTAGATTTCATAGGAACTATTACATGCTTCGATTCGATAAGGCTAGGCCACTTTATGACCTTTTTAGTGAAAGAAAAAGGGTCAAAAATGAGTAAAATCCGTATATTAACAAGGAAATTCACTTAACCCCCATTTTGGCCTTTTTAAAAAATTCTAAAATAAACCACGGATGTCGTAGATATGCTTGTTAGATTTCCTAGGAACTATTACATGCTTCGATTCGATAAGGCTAGGCCACTTTATGACCTTTTTAGTGAAAGAAAATGGGTCAAAAACGAGTAAAATCCGTAAATTAACAAGGAAATTCACTTAACCCTCATTTTGTCCATTTTTGAAAATGATAAAATCAACCTAGGAATTCGAATATATGCTTGTTAGATTTCATAGGAACTATTACATGCTTCGATTCGATAAGGCTAGGCCACTTTATGACCTTTTTAGTGAAAGAAAATGGTTAAAAACGAGTTAAATCCATAAATTAACAAGGAAATTCACTTAACCCCCATTTTGGCCTTTTTAAAAAATTCTGAAATAAACCATGGATGTCGTAGATATGCTTGTTAGATTTCCTAGGAACTATTACATGCTTCGATTCGATAAGGCTAGGCCACTTTATGACCTTTTTAGTGAAAGAAAAAGGGTCAAAAATGAGTAAAATCCGTATATTAACAAGGAAATTCACTTAACCCCCATTTTGGCCTTTTTAAAAAATTCTAAAATAAACCATGGATGTCGTAGATATGCTTGTTAGATTTTCTAGGAACTATTACATGCTTCGATTCGATAAGGCTAGGCCACTTTATGACCTTTTTAGTGAAAGAAAAAGGGTCAAAAACGGGTAAAATCCGTAAATTAACAAGGAAATTCAATTAACCCCCATTTTGGCCGTTTTTAAAAATTCTAAAATAAACCATGGATGTCGTAGATATGCTTGTTAGATTTTCTAGGAACTATTACATGCTTCGATTCGATAAGGCTATGCCACTTTATGACCTTTTTAGTGCAAGAAAAAGGGTCAAAAACGAGTAAAATCCGTAAATTAACAAGGAAATTCACTTAACCCTCATTTTATCCATTTTCGAAAATGATAAAATCAACCTTGGAATTCGAATATATGCTTGTTAGATTTCATAGGAACTATTACATGCTTCGATTCGTTAAGGCTAGGCCACTTTATGACCTTTTTAGTGAAAGAAAAAGGGTCAAAAATGAGTAAAATCCGTATATTAACAAGGAAATTCACTTAACCCCCATTTTGGCCTTTTTAAAAAATTCTAAAATAAACCATGGATGTCGTAGATATGCTTGTTAGATTTCCTAGGAACTATTACATGCTTCGATTCGATAAGGCTAGGCCACTTTATGACCTTTTTAGTGAAAGAAAAAGGGTCAAAAACGAGTAAAATCCGTAAATTAACAAGGAAATTCACTTAACCCTCATTTTGTCCATTTTTGAAAATGATAAAATCAACCTTGGAATTCGAATATATGCTTGTTAGATTTCATAGGAACTATTACATGCTTCGATTCGATAAGGCTAGGCCACTTTATGACCTTTTTAGTGAAAGAAAAAGGGTCAAAAATGAGTAAAATCCGTATATTAACAAGGAAATTCACTTAACCCCCATTTTGGCCTTTTTAAAAAATTCTAAAATAAACCATGGATGTCGTAGATATGCTTGTTAGATTTCCTAGGAACTATTACATGCTTCGATTCGTTAAGGCTAGGCCACTTTATGACCTTTTAAGTGAAAGAAAAAGGGTCAAAAATGAGTAAAATCCGTATATTAACAAGGAAATTCACTTAACCCCCATTTTGGCCTTTTTAAAAAATTCTAAAATAAACCACGGATGTCGTAGATATGCTTGTTAGATTTCCTAGGAACTATTACATGCTTCGATTCGATAAGGCTAGGCCACTTTATGACCTTTTTAGTGAAAGAAAATGGGTCAAAAACGAGTAAAATCCGTAAATTAACAAGGAAATTCACTTAACCCTCATTTTGTCCATTTTTGAAAATGATAAAATCAACCTAGGAATTCGAATATATGCTTGTTAGATTTCATAGGAACTATTACATGCTTCGATTCGATAAGGCTAGGCCACTTTATGACCTTTTTAGTGAAAGAAAATGGTTAAAAACGAGTTAAATCCATAAATTAACAAGGAAATTCACTTAACCCCCATTTTGGCCTTTTTAAAAAATTCTGAAATAAACCATGGATGTCGTAGATATGCTTGTTAGATTTCCTAGGAACTATTACATGCTTCGATTCGATAAGGCTAGGCCACTTTATGACCTTTTTAGTGAAAGAAAAAGGGTCAAAAATGAGTAAAATCCGTATATTAACAAGGAAATTCACTTAACCCCCATTTTGGCCTTTTTAAAAAATTCTAAAATAAACCATGGATGTCGTAGATATGCTTGTTAGATTTTCTAGGAACTATTACATGCTTCGATTCGATAAGGCTAGGCCACTTTATGACCTTTTTAGTGAAAGAAAAAGGGTCAAAAACGGGTAAAATCCGTAAATTAACAAGGAAATTCAATTAACCCCCATTTTGGCCGTTTTTAAAAATTCTAAAATAAACCATGGATGTCGTAGATATGCTTGTTAGATTTTCTAGGAACTATTACATGCTTCGATTCGATAAGGCTATGCCACTTTATGACCTTTTTAGTGCAAGAAAAAGGGTCAAAAACGAGTAAAATCCGTAAATTAACAAGGAAATTCACTTAACCCTCATTTTATCCATTTTCGAAAATGATAAAATCAACCTTGGAATTCGAATATATGCTTGTTAGATTTCATAGGAACTATTACATGCTTCGATTCGTTAAGGCTAGGCCACTTTATGACCTTTTTAGTGAAAGAAAAAGGGTCAAAAATGAGTAAAATCCGTATATTAACAAGGAAATTCACTTAACCCCCATTTTGGCCTTTTTAAAAAATTCTAAAATAAACCATGGATGTCGTAGATATGCTTGTTAGATTTCCTAGGAACTATTACATGCTTCGATTCGATAAGGCTAGGCCACTTTATGACCTTTTTAGTGAAAGAAAAAGGGTCAAAAACGAGTAAAATCCGTAAATTAACAAGGAAATTCACTTAACCCTCATTTTGTCCATTTTTGAAAATGATAAAATCAACCTTGGAATTCGAATATATGCTTGTTAGATTTCATAGGAACTATTACATGCTTCGATTCGATAAGGCTAGGCCACTTTATGACCTTTTTAGTGAAAGAAAAAGGGTCAAAAATGAGTAAAATCCGTATATTAACAAGGAAATTCACTTAACCCCCATTTTGGCCTTTTTAAAAAATTCTAAAATAAACCATGGATGTCGTAGATATGCTTGTTAGATTTCCTAGGAACTATTACATGCTTCGATTCGATAAGGCTAGGCCACTTTATGACCTTTTTAGTGAAAGAAAAAGGGTCAAAAACGAGTAAAATCCGTAAATTAACAAGGAAATTCACTTAACCCCCATTTTGGCCGTTTTTAAAAATTCTAAAATAAACTATGGATGTCGTAGATATGCTTGTTAGATTTCCAAGGAACTATTACATGCTTCGACTCGATAAGGCTAGGCCACTTTATGACCTTTTTAGTGAAAGAAAAAGGGTCAAAAACGAGTAAAATCCGTAAATTAACAAGGAAATTCACTTAACCCTCATTTTGTCCATTTTTGAAAATGATAAAGTCAACCTTGGAATTCGAATATATGCTTGTTAGATTTCATAGGAACTATTTCATGCTTCGATTCGATAAGGCTAGGCCACTTTATGACCTTTTTAGTGAAAGAAAAAGGTTAAAAACGAGTAAAATCCATAAATTAACAAGGATATTCACTTAACCCCCATTTTGGCCTTTTTAAAAAATTCTGAAATAAACCATGGATGTCGTAGATATGCTTGTTAGATTTTCTAGGAACTATTACATGCTTCGATTCGATAAGGCTAGGCCACTTTATGACCTTTTTAGTGAAAGAAAAAGGGTCAAAAACGGGTAAAATCCGTAAATTAACAAGGAAATTCAATTAACCCCCATTTTGGCCGTTTTTAAAAATTCTAAAATAAACCATGGATGTCGTAGATATGCTTGTTAGATTTTCTAGGAACTATTACATGCTTCGATTCGATAAGGCTATGCCACTTTATGACCTTTTTAGTGAAAGAAAAAGGGTCAAAAACGAGTAAAATCCGTAAATTAACAAGGAAATTCACTTAACCCTCATTTTATCCATTTTCGAAAATGATAAAATCAACCTTGGAATTCGAATATATGCTTGTTAGATTTCATAGGAACTATTACATGCTTCGATTCGTTAAGGCTAGGCCACTTTATGACCTTTTTAGTGAAAGAAAAAGGGTCAAAAATGAGTAAAATCCGTATATTAACAAGGAAATTCACTTAACCCCCATTTTGGCCTTTTTAAAAAATTCTAAAATAAACCATGGATGTCGTAGATATGCTTGTTAGATTTCCTAGGAACTATTACATGCATCGATTCGATAAGGCTAGGCCACTTTATGACCTTTTTAGTGAAAGAAAAAGGGTCAAAAACGAGTAAAATCCGTAAATTAACAAGGAAATTCACTTAACCCTCATTTTGTCCATTTTTGAAAATGATAAAATCAACCTTGGAATTCGAATATATGCTTGTTAGATTTCATAGGAACTATTACATGCTTCGATTCGATAAGGCTAGGCCACTTTATGACCTTTTTAGTGAAAGAAAAAGGGTCAAAAATGAGTAAAATCCGTATATTAACAAGGAAATTCACTTAACCCCCATTTTGGCCTTTTTAAAAAAATTTAAAATAAACCATGGATGTCGTAGATATGCTTGTTAGATTTCCTAAGAACTATTACATGCTTCGATTCGATAAGGCTAGGCCACTTTATGACCTTTTTAGCGAAAGAAAAAGGGTCAAAAACGAGTAAAATCCGTAAATTAACAAGGAAATTCACTTAACCCTCATTTTGTCCATTTTCGAAAATGATAAAATCAACCTTGGAATTCGAATATATGCTTGTTAGATTTCATAGGAACTATTACATGCTTCGATTCGATAAGGCTAGGCCACTTTATGACCTTTTTAGTGAAAGAAAAAGGGTCAAAAATGAGTAAAATCCGTATATTAACAAGGAAATTCACTTAACCCCCATTTTGGCCTTTTTAAAAAATTCTAAAATAAACCATGGATGTCGTAGATATGCTTGTTAGATTTCCTAGGAACTATTACATGCTTCGATTCGATAAGGCTAGGCCACTTTATGACCTTTTTAGTGAAAGAAAAAGGGTCAAAAACGAGTAAAATCCGTAAATTAACAAGGAAATTCACTTAACCCCCATTTTGGCCGTTTTTAAAAATTCTAAAATAAACTATGGATGTCGTAGATATGCTTGTTAGATTTCCAAGGAACTATTACATGCTTCGACTCGATATGGCTAGGCCACTTTATGACCTTTTTAGTGAAAGAAAAAGGGTCAAAAACGAGTAAAATCCGTAAATTAACAAGGAAATTCACTTAACCCTCATTTTGTCCATTTTTGAAAATGATAAAGTCAACCTTGGAATTCGAATATATGCTTGTTAGATTTCATAGGAACTATTTCATGCTTCGATTCGATAAGGCTAGGCCACTTTATGACCTTTTTAGTGAAAGAAAAAGGTTAAAAATGAGTAAAATCCATAAATTAACAAGGATATTCACTTAACCCCCATTTTGGCCTTTTTAAAAAATTCTGAAATAAACCATGGATGTCGTAGATATGCTTGTTAGATTTCCTAGGAACTATTACATGCTTCGATTCGATAAGGCTAGGCCACTTTATGACTTTTTTAGTGAAAGAAAAAGGTCAAAAACGAGTAAAATCCATAAATTAACAAGGAAATTCACTTAACCCCCATTTTGGCCTTTTTAAAAAATTCTAAAATAAACCATGGATGTCGTAGATATGGTTGTTAGATTTTCTAGGAACTATTACATGCTTCGATTCGATAAGGCTAGGCCACTTTATGACCTTTTTAGTGAAAGAAAAAGGGTCAAAAACGAGTAAAATCCGTAAATTAACAAGGAAATTCACTTAACCCTCATTTTGTCCATTTTCGAAAATGATAAAATCAACCTTGGAATTCGAATATATGGTTGTTAGATTTCATAGGAACTATTACATGCTTCGATTCGATAAGGCTAGGCCACTTTATGACCTTTTAAGTGAAAGAAAAAAGGTCAAAAATGAGTAAAATCCGTATATTAACAAGGAAATTCAATTAACCCCCATTTTGGCCTTTTTAAAAAATTCTAAAATAAACCATGGATGTCGTAGATATGCTTGTTAGATTTCCTAGGAACTATTACATGCTTCGATTCGATAAGGCTAGGCCACTTTATGACCTTTTTAGTGAAAGAAAAAGGGTCAAAAACGAGTAAAATCCGTAAATTAACAAGGAAATTCACTTAACCCCCATTTTGGCCGTTTTTAAAAATTCTAAAATAAACCATGGATGTCGTAGATATGCTTGTTAGATTTCCTAGGAACTATTACATGCTTCGACTCGATAAGGCTAGGCCACTTTATGACCTTTTTAGTGAAAGAAAAAGTGTCAAAAACGAGTAAAATCCGTAAATTAACAAGGAAATTCACTTAACCCTCATTTTGTCCATTTTTGAAAATGATAAAATCAACCTTGGAATTCGAATATATGCTTGTTAGATTTCATAGGAACTATTACATGCTTCGATTCGATAAGGCTAGGCCACTTTATGACCTTTTTAGTGAAAAAAAAAGGTCAAAAACGAGTAAAATCCATAAATTAACAAGGAAATTCACTTAACCCCCATTTTGACCTTTTTAAAAAATTCTGAAATAAACCATGGATGTCGTAGATATGATTGTTAGATTTCCTAGGAACTATTACATGCTTCGATTCGATAAGGCTAGGCCACTTTATGACCTTTTTAGTGAAAGAAAAAGGGTCAAAAACGAGTAAAATCCGTAAATTAACAAGGAAATTCACTTAACCCTCATTTTGTCCATTTTTGAAAATGATAAAATCAACCTTGGAATTCGAATATATGCTTGTTAGATTTCATAGGAACTATTACATGCTTCGATTCGATAAGGCTAGGCCACTTTATGACCTTTTTAGTGAAAGAAAAAGGGTCAAAAATGAGTAAAATCCGTATATTAACAAGGAAATTCACTTAACCCCCATTTTGGCCTTTTTAAAAAATTCTAAAATAAACCATGGATGTCGTAGATATGCTTGTTAGATTTCCTAGGAACTATTACATGCTTCGATTCGTTAAGGCTAGGCCACTTTATGACCTTTTAAGTGAAAGAAAAAGGGTCAAAAATGAGTAAAATCCGTATATTAACAAGGAAATTCACTTAACCCCCATTTTGGCCTTTTTAAAAAATTCTAAAATAAACCACGGATGTCGTAGATATGCTTGTTAGATTTCCTAGGAACTATTACATGCTTCGATTCGATAAGGCTAGGCCACTTTATGACCTTTTTAGTGAAAGAAAATGGGTCAAAAACGAGTAAAATCCGTAAATTAACAAGGAAATTCACTTAACCCTCATTTTGTCCATTTTTGAAAATGATAAAATCAACCTAGGAATTCGAATATATGCTTGTTAGATTTCATAGGAACTATTACATGCTTCGATTCGATAAGGCTAGGCCACTTTATGACCTTTTTAGTGAAAGAAAATGGTTAAAAACGAGTTAAATCCATAAATTAACAAGGAAATTCACTTAACCCCCATTTTGGCCTTTTTAAAAAATTCTGAAATAAACCATGGATGTCGTAGATATGCTTGTTAGATTTCCTAGGAACTATTACATGCTTCGATTCGATAAGGCTAGGCCACTTTATGACCTTTTTAGTGAAAGAAAAAGGGTCAAAAATGAGTAAAATCCGTATATTAACAAGGAAATTCACTTAACCCCCATTTTGGCCTTTTTAAAAAATTCTAAAATAAACCATGGATGTCGTAGATATGCTTGTTAGATTTTCTAGGAACTATTACATGCTTCGATTCGATAAGGCTAGGCCACTTTATGACCTTTTTAGTGAAAGAAAAAGGGTCAAAAACGGGTAAAATCCGTAAATTAACAAGGAAATTCAATTAACCCCCATTTTGGCCGTTTTTAAAAATTCTAAAATAAACCATGGATGTCGTAGATATGCTTGTTAGATTTTCTAGGAACTATTACATGCTTCGATTCGATAAGGCTATGCCACTTTATGACCTTTTTAGTGCAAGAAAAAGGGTCAAAAACGAGTAAAATCCGTAAATTAACAAGGAAATTCACTTAACCCTCATTTTATCCATTTTCGAAAATGATAAAATCAACCTTGGAATTCGAATATATGCTTGTTAGATTTCATAGGAACTATTACATGCTTCGATTCGTTAAGGCTAGGCCACTTTATGACCTTTTTAGTGAAAGAAAAAGGGTCAAAAATGAGTAAAATCCGTATATTAACAAGGAAATTCACTTAACCCCCATTTTGGCCTTTTTAAAAAATTCTAAAATAAACCATGGATGTCGTAGATATGCTTGTTAGATTTCCTAGGAACTATTACATGCTTCGATTCGATAAGGCTAGGCCACTTTATGACCTTTTTAGTGAAAGAAAAAGGGTCAAAAACGAGTAAAATCCGTAAATTAACAAGGAAATTCACTTAACCCTCATTTTGTCCATTTTTGAAAATGATAAAATCAACCTTGGAATTCGAATATATGCTTGTTAGATTTCATAGGAACTATTACATGCTTCGATTCGATAAGGCTAGGCCACTTTATGACCTTTTTAGTGAAAGAAAAAGGGTCAAAAATGAGTAAAATCCGTATATTAACAAGGAAATTCACTTAACCCCCATTTTGGCCTTTTTAAAAAATTCTAAAATAAACCATGGATGTCGTAGATATGCTTGTTAGATTTCCTAGGAACTATTACATGCTTCGATTCGATAAGGCTAGGCCACTTTATGACCTTTTTAGTGAAAGAAAAAGGGTCAAAAACGAGTAAAATCCGTAAATTAACAAGGAAATTCACTTAACCCCCATTTTGGCCGTTTTTAAAAATTCTAAAATAAACTATGGATGTCGTAGATATGCTTGTTAGATTTCCAAGGAACTATTACATGCTTCGACTCGATAAGGCTAGGCCACTTTATGACCTTTTTAGTGAAAGAAAAAGGGTCAAAAACGAGTAAAATCCGTAAATTAACAAGGAAATTCACTTAACCCTCATTTTGTCCATTTTTGAAAATGATAAAGTCAACCTTGGAATTCGAATATATGCTTGTTAGATTTCATAGGAACTATTTCATGCTTCGATTCGATAAGGCTAGGCCACTTTATGACCTTTTTAGTGAAAGAAAAAGGTTAAAAACGAGTAAAATCCATAAATTAACAAGGATATTCACTTAACCCCCATTTTGGCCTTTTTAAAAAATTCTGAAATAAACCATGGATGTCGTAGATATGCTTGTTAGATTTTCTAGGAACTATTACATGCTTCGATTCGATAAGGCTAGGCCACTTTATGACCTTTTTAGTGAAAGAAAAAGGGTCAAAAACGGGTAAAATCCGTAAATTAACAAGGAAATTCAATTAACCCCCATTTTGGCCGTTTTTAAAAATTCTAAAATAAACCATGGATGTCGTAGATATGCTTGTTAGATTTTCTAGGAACTATTACATGCTTCGATTCGATAAGGCTATGCCACTTTATGACCTTTTTAGTGAAAGAAAAAGGGTCAAAAACGAGTAAAATCCGTAAATTAACAAGGAAATTCACTTAACCCTCATTTTATCCATTTTCGAAAATGATAAAATCAACCTTGGAATTCGAATATATGCTTGTTAGATTTCATAGGAACTATTACATGCTTCGATTCGTTAAGGCTAGGCCACTTTATGACCTTTTTAGTGAAAGAAAAAGGGTCAAAAATGAGTAAAATCCGTATATTAACAAGGAAATTCACTTAACCCCCATTTTGGCCTTTTTAAAAAATTCTAAAATAAACCATGGATGTCGTAGATATGCTTGTTAGATTTCCTAGGAACTATTACATGCATCGATTCGATAAGGCTAGGCCACTTTATGACCTTTTTAGTGAAAGAAAAAGGGTCAAAAACGAGTAAAATCCGTAAATTAACAAGGAAATTCACTTAACCCTCATTTTGTCCATTTTTGAAAATGATAAAATCAACCTTGGAATTCGAATATATGCTTGTTAGATTTCATAGGAACTATTACATGCTTCGATTCGATAAGGCTAGGCCACTTTATGACCTTTTTAGTGAAAGAAAAAGGGTCAAAAATGAGTAAAATCCGTATATTAACAAGGAAATTCACTTAACCCCCATTTTGGCCTTTTTAAAAAAATTTAAAATAAACCATGGATGTCGTAGATATGCTTGTTAGATTTCCTAAGAACTATTACATGCTTCGATTCGATAAGGCTAGGCCACTTTATGACCTTTTTAGCGAAAGAAAAAGGGTCAAAAACGAGTAAAATCCGTAAATTAACAAGGAAATTCACTTAACCCTCATTTTGTCCATTTTCGAAAATGATAAAATCAACCTTGGAATTCGAATATATGCTTGTTAGATTTCATAGGAACTATTACATGCTTCGATTCGATAAGGCTAGGCCACTTTATGACCTTTTTAGTGAAAGAAAAAGGGTCAAAAATGAGTAAAATCCGTATATTAACAAGGAAATTCACTTAACCCCCATTTTGGCCTTTTTAAAAAATTCTAAAATAAACCATGGATGTCGTAGATATGCTTGTTAGATTTCCTAGGAACTATTACATGCTTCGATTCGATAAGGCTAGGCCACTTTATGACCTT
Source organism: Medicago sativa (assembly GCF_051527215.1). Lineage (NCBI taxonomy): Eukaryota > Viridiplantae > Streptophyta > Magnoliopsida > Fabales > Fabaceae > Medicago > Medicago sativa. The sequence goes on along the minus strand of NC_140756.1, from coordinate 24,962,680 downwards.
TTTAGTGAAAGAAAAAGGGTCAAAAACGAGTAAAATCCGTAAATTAACAAGGAAATTCACTTAACCCCCATTTTGGCCGTTTTTAAAAATTCTAAAATAAACTATGGATGTCGTAGATATGCTTGTTAGATTTCCAAGGAACTATTACATGCTTCGACTCGATATGGCTAGGCCACTTTATGACCTTTTTAGTGAAAGAAAAAGGGTCAAAAACGAGTAAAATCCGTAAATTAACAAGGAAATTCACTTAACCCTCATTTTGTCCATTTTTGAAAATGATAAAGTCAACCTTGGAATTCGAATATATGCTTGTTAGATTTCATAGGAACTATTTCATGCTTCGATTCGATAAGGCTAGGCCACTTTATGACCTTTTTAGTGAAAGAAAAAGGTTAAAAATGAGTAAAATCCATAAATTAACAAGGATATTCACTTAACCCCCATTTTGGCCTTTTTAAAAAATTCTGAAATAAACCATGGATGTCGTAGATATGCTTGTTAGATTTCCTAGGAACTATTACATGCTTCGATTCGATAAGGCTAGGCCACTTTATGACCTTTTTAGTGAAAGAAAAAGGTCAAAAACGAGTAAAATCCATAAATTAACAAGGAAATTCACTTAACCCCCATTTTGGCCTTTTTAAAAAATTCTAAAATAAACCATGGATGTCGTAGATATGGTTGTTAGATTTTCTAGGAACTATTACATGCTTCGATTCGATAAGGCTAGGCCACTTTATGACCTTTTTAGTGAAAGAAAAAGGGTCAAAAACGAGTAAAATCCGTAAATTAACAAGGAAATTCACTTAACCCTCATTTTGTCCATTTTCGAAAATGATAAAATCAACCTTGGAATTCGAATATATGGTTGTTAGATTTCATAGGAACTATTACATGCTTCGATTCGATAAGGCTAGGCCACTTTATGACCTTTTAAGTGAAAGAAAAAAGGTCAAAAATGAGTAAAATCCGTATATTAACAAGGAAATTCAATTAACCCCCATTTTGGCCTTTTTAAAAAATTCTAAAATAAACCATGGATGTCGTAGATATGCTTGTTAGATTTCCTAGGAACTATTACATGCTTCGATTCGATAAGGCTAGGCCACTTTATGACCTTTTTAGTGAAAGAAAAAGGGTCAAAAACGAGTAAAATCCGTAAATTAACAAGGAAATTCACTTAACCCCCATTTTGGCCGTTTTTAAAAATTCTAAAATAAACCATGGATGTCGTAGATATGCTTGTTAGATTTCCTAGGAACTATTACATGCTTCGACTCGATAAGGCTAGGCCACTTTATGACCTTTTTAGTGAAAGAAAAAGTGTCAAAAACGAGTAAAATCCGTAAATTAACAAGGAAATTCACTTAACCCTCATTTTGTCCATTTTTGAAAATGATAAAATCAACCTTGGAATTCGAATATATGCTTGTTAGATTTCATAGGAACTATTACATGCTTCGATTCGATAAGGCTAGGCCACTTTATGACCTTTTTAGTGAAAAAAAAAGGTCAAAAACGAGTAAAATCCATAAATTAACAAGGAAATTCACTTAACCCCCATTTTGACCTTTTTAAAAAATTCTGAAATAAACCATGGATGTCGTAGATATGATTGTTAGATTTCCTAGGAACTATTACATGCTTCGATTCGATAAGGCTAGGCCACTTTATGACCTTTTTAGTGAAAGAAAAAGTGTCAAAAACGAGTAAAATCCGTAAATTAACAAGGAAATTCACTTAACCCTCATTTTGTCCATTTTTGAAAATGATAAAATCAACCTTGGAATTCGAATATATGCTTGTTAGATTTCATAGGAACTATTACATGCTTCGATTCGATAAGGCTAGGCCACTTTATGACCTTTTTAGTGAAAAAAAAAGGTCAAAAACGAGTAAAATCCATAAATTAACAAGGAAATTCACTTAACCCCCATTTTGACCTTTTTAAAAAATTCTGAAATAAACCATGGATGTCGTAGATATGCTTGTTAGATTTCCTAGGAACTATTACATGCTTCGATTCGATAAGGCTAGGCCACTTTATGACCTTTTTAGTGAAAGAAAAAGGGTCAAAAACGAGTAAAATCCGTAAATTAACAAGGAAATTCACTTAACCCTCATTTTGTCCATTTTTGAAAATGATAAAATCAACCTTGGAATTCGAATATATGCTTGTTAGATTTCATAGGAACTATTACATGCTTTGATTCGATAAGGCTAGGCCACTTTATGACCTTTTTAGTGAAAGAAAAAGGGTCAAAAATGAGTAAAATCCGTATATTAACAAGGAAATTCACTTAACCCCCATTTTGGCCTTTTTAAAAAAATTTAAAATAAACCATGGATGTCGTAGATATGCTTGTTAGATTTCCTAGGAACTATTACATGCTTCGATTCGATAAGGCTAGGCCACTTTATGACCTTTTTAGTGAAAGAAAAAGGGTCAAAAATGAGTAAAATCCGTATATTAACAAGGAAATTCACTTAACCCCCATTTTGGCCTTTTTAAAAAAATTTAAAATAAACCATGGATGTCGTAGATATGCTTGTTAGATTTCCTAAGAACTATTACATGCTTCGATTCGATAAGGCTAGGCCACTTTATGACCTTTTTAGCGAAAGAAAAAGGGTCAAAAACGAGTAAAATCCGTAAATTAACAAGGAAATTCACTTAACCCTCATTTTGTCCATTTTCGAAAATGATAAAATCAACCTTGGAATTCGAATATATGCTTGTTAGATTTCATAGGAACTATTACATGCTTCGATTCGATAAGGCTAGGCCACTTTATGACCTTTTTAGTGAAAGAAAAAGGGTCAAAAATGAGTAAAATCCGTATATTAACAAGGAAATTCACTTAACCCCCATTTTGGCCTTTTTAAAAAATTCTAAAATAAACCATGGATGTCGTAGATATGCTTGTTAGATTTCCTAGGAACTATTACATGCTTCGATTCGATAAGGCTAGGCCACTTTATGACCTTTTTAGTGAAAGAAAAAGGGTCAAAAACGAGTAAAATCCGTAAATTAACAAGGAAATTCACTTAACCCCCATTTTGGCCGTTTTTAAAAATTCTAAAATAAACTATGGATGTCGTAGATATGCTTGTTAGATTTCCAAGGAACTATTACATGCTTCGACTCGATATGGCTAGGCTACTTTATGACCTTTTTAGTGAAAGAAAAAGGGTCAAAAACGAGTAAAATCCGTAAATTAACAAGGAAATTCACTTAACCCTCATTTTGTCCATTTTTGAAAATGATAAAGTCAACCTTGGAATTCGAATATATGCTTGTTAGATTTCATAGGAACTATTTCATGCTTCGATTCGATAAGGCTAGGCCACTTTATGACCTTTTTAGTGAAAGAAAAAGGTTAAAAATGAGTAAAATCCATAAATTAACAAGGATATTCACTTAACCCCCATTTTGGCCTTTTTAAAAAATTCTGAAATAAACCATGGATGTCGTAGATATGCTTGTTAGATTTCCTAGGAACTATTACATGCTTCGATTCGATAAGGCTAGGCCACTTTATGACCTTTTTAGTGAAAGAAAAAGGTCAAAAACGAGTAAAATCCATAAATTAACAAGGAAATTCACTTAACCCCCATTTTGGCCTTTTTAAAAAATTCTAAAATAAACCATGGATGTCGTAGATATGGTTGTTAGATTTTCTAGGAACTATTACATGCTTCGATTCGATAAGGCTAGGCCACTTTATGACCTTTTTAGTGAAAGAAAAAGGGTCAAAAACGAGTAAAATCCGTAAATTAACAAGGAAATTCACTTAACCCTCATTTTGTCCATTTTCGAAAATGATAAAATCAACCTTGGAATTCGAATATATGGTTGTTAGATTTCATAGGAACTATTACATGCTTCGATTCGATAAGGCTAGGCCACTTTATGACCTTTTAAGTGAAAGAAAAAAGGTCAAAAATGAGTAAAATCCGTATATTAACAAGGAAATTCAATTAACCCCCATTTTGGCCTTTTTAAAAAATTCTAAAATAAACCATGGATGTCGTAGATATGCTTGTTAGATTTCCTAGGAACTATTACATGCTTCGATTCGATAAGGCTAGGCCACTTTATGACCTTTTTAGTGAAAGAAAAAGGGTCAAAAACGAGTAAAATCCGTAAATTAACAAGGAAATTCACTTAACCCCCATTTTGGCCGTTTTTAAAAATTCTAAAATAAACCATGGATGTCGTAGATATGCTTGTTAGATTTCCTAGGAACTATTACATGCTTCGACTCGATAAGGCTAGGCCACTTTATGACCTTTTTAGTGAAAGAAAAAGTGTCAAAAACGAGTAAAATCCGTAAATTAACAAGGAAATTCACTTAACCCTCATTTTGTCCATTTTTGAAAATGATAAAATCAACCTTGGAATTCGAATATATGCTTGTTAGATTTCATAGGAACTATTACATGCTTCGATTCGATAAGGCTAGGCCACTTTATGACCTTTTTAGTGAAAAAAAAAGGTCAAAAACGAGTAAAATCCATAAATTAACAAGGAAATTCACTTAACCCCCATTTTGACCTTTTTAAAAAATTCTGAAATAAACCATGGATGTCGTAGATATGATTGTTAGATTTCCTAGGAACTATTACATGCTTCGATTCGATAAGGCTAGGCCACTTTATGACCTTTTTAGTGAAAGAAAAAGTGTCAAAAACGAGTAAAATCCGTAAATTAACAAGGAAATTCACTTAACCCTCATTTTGTCCATTTTTGAAAATGATAAAATCAACCTTGGAATTCGAATATATGCTTGTTAGATTTCATAGGAACTATTACATGCTTCGATTCGATAAGGCTAGGCCACTTTATGACCTTTTTAGTGAAAAAAAAAGGTCAAAAACGAGTAAAATCCATAAATTAACAAGGAAATTCACTTAACCCCCATTTTGACCTTTTTAAAAAATTCTGAAATAAACCATGGATGTCGTAGATATGCTTGTTAGATTTCCTAGGAACTATTACATGCTTCGATTCGATAAGGCTAGGCCACTTTATGACCTTTTTAGTGAAAGAAAAAGGGTCAAAAACGAGTAAAATCCGTAAATTAACAAGGAAATTCACTTAACCCTCATTTTGTCCATTTTTGAAAATGATAAAATCAACCTTGGAATTCGAATATATGCTTGTTAGATTTCATAGGAACTATTACATGCTTTGATTCGATAAGGCTAGGCCACTTTATGACCTTTTTAGTGAAAGAAAAAGGGTCAAAAATGAGTAAAATCCGTATATTAACAAGGAAATTCACTTAACCCCCATTTTGGCCTTTTTAAAAAATTCTAAAATAAACCATGGATGTCGTAGATATGCTTGTTAGATTTCCTAGGAACTATTACATGCTTCGATTCGATAAGGCTAGGCCACTTTATGACCTTTTTAGTGAAAGAAAAAGGGTCAAAAACGAGTAAAATCCGTAAATTAACAAGGAAATTCACTTAACCCCCATTTTGGCCGTTTTTAAAAATTCTAAAATAAACTATGGATGTCGTAGATATGCTTGTTAGATTTCCAAGGAACTATTACATGCTTCGACTCGATAAGGCTAGGCCACTTTATGACCTTTTTAGTGAAAGAAAAAGGGTCAAAAACGAGTAAAATCCGTAAATTAACAAGGAAATTCACTTAACCCTCATTTTGTCCATTTTTGAAAATGATAAAGTCAACCTTGGAATTCGAATACATACTTGTTAGATTTCATAGGAACTATTTCATGCTTCGATTCGATAAGGCTAGGCCACTTTATGACCTTTTTAGTGAAAGAAAAAGGTTAATAACGAGTAAAATCCATAAATTAACAAGGATATTCACTTAACCCCCATTTTGGCCTTTTTAAAAAATTCTGAAATAAACCATGGATGTCGTAGATATGCTTGTTAGATTTCCTAGGAACTATTACATGCTTCGATTCGATAAGGCTAGGCCACTTTATGACCTTTTTAGTGAAAGAAAAAGGTCAAAAACGAGTAAAATCCATAAATTAACAAGGAAATTCACTTAACCCCCATTTTGGCCTTTTTAAAAAATTCTAAAATAAACCATGGATGTCGTAGATATGGTTGTTAGATTTTCTAGGAACTATTACATGCTTCGATTCGATAAGGCTAGGCCACTTTATGACCTTTTTAGTGAAAGAAAAAGGGTCAAAAACGAGTAAAATCCGTAAATTAACAAGGAAATTCACTTAACCCTCATTTTGTCCATTTTCGAAAATGATAAAATCAACCTTGGAATTCGAATATATGGTTGTTAGATTTCATAGGAACTATTACATGCTTCGATTCGATAGGGCTAGGCCACTTTATGACCTTTTTAGTGAAAGAAAAAAGGTCAAAAATGAGTAAAATCCGTATATTAACAAGGAAATTCAATTAACCCCCATTTTGGCCTTTTTAAAAAATTCTAAAATAAACCATGGATGTCATAGATATGCTTGTTAGATTTCCTAGGAACTATTACATGCTTCGATTCGATAAGGCTATGCCACTTTATGACCTTTTTAGTGAAAGAAAAAGGGTCAAAAACGAGTAAAATCCGTAAATTAACAAGGAAATTCACTTAACCCCCATTTTGGCCGTTTTTAAAAATTCTAAAATAAACCATGGATGTCGTAGATATGCTTGTTAGATTTCCTAGGAACTATTACATGCTTCGATTCGATAAGGCTAGGCCACTTTATGACCTTTTTAGTGAAATAAAAAGGTCAAAAACGAGTAAAATCCATAAATTAACAAGGAAATTCACTTAACCCCCATTTTGGCCTTTTTAAAAAAATTTAAAATAAACCATGGATGTCGTAGATATGCTTGTTAGATTTCCTAAGAACTATTACATGCTTCGATTCGATAAGGCTAGGCCACTTTATGACCTTTTTAGCGAAAGAAAAAGGGTCAAAAACGAGTAAAATCCGTAAATTAACAAGGAAATTCACTTAACCCCCATTTTGGCCGTTTTTAAAAATTCTAAAATAAACCATGGATGTCGTAGATATGCTTGTTAGATTTCCTAGGAACTATTACATGCTTCGACTCGATAAGGCTAGGCCACTTTATGACCTTTTTAGTGAAAGAAAAAGTGTCAAAAACGAGTAAAATCCGTAAATTAACAAGGAAATTCACTTAACCCTCATTTTGTCCATTTTTGAAAATGATAAAATCAACCTTGGAATTCGAATATATGCTTGTTAGATTTCATAGGAACTATTACATGCTTCGATTCGATAAGGCTAGGCCACTTTATGACCTTTTTAGTGAAAAAAAAAGGTCAAAAACGAGTAAAATCCATAAATTAACAAGGAAATTCACTTAACCCCCATTTTGACCTTTTTAAAAAATTCTGAAATAAACCATGGATGTCGTAGATATGATTGTTAGATTTCCTAGGAACTATTACATGCTTCGATTCGATAAGGCTAGGCCACTTTATGACCTTTTTAGTGAAAGAAAAAGTGTCAAAAACGAGTAAAATCCGTAAATTAACAAGGAAATTCACTTAACCCTCATTTTGTCCATTTTTGAAAATGATAAAATCAACCTTGGAATTCGAATATATGCTTGTTAGATTTCATAGGAACTATTACATGCTTCGATTCGATAAGGCTAGGCCACTTTATGACCTTTTTAGTGAAAAAAAAAGGTCAAAAACGAGTAAAATCCATAAATTAACAAGGAAATTCACTTAACCCCCATTTTGACCTTTTTAAAAAATTCTGAAATAAACCATGGATGTCGTAGATATGCTTGTTAGATTTCCTAGGAACTATTACATGCTTCGATTCGATAAGGCTAGGCCACTTTATGACCTTTTTAGTGAAAGAAAAAGGGTCAAAAACGAGTAAAATCCGTAAATTAACAAGGAAATTCACTTAACCCTCATTTTGTCCATTTTTGAAAATGATAAAATCAACCTTGGAATTCGAATATATGCTTGTTAGATTTCATAGGAACTATTACATGCTTTGATTCGATAAGGCTAGGCCACTTTATGACCTTTTTAGTGAAAGAAAAAGGGTCAAAAATGAGTAAAATCCGTATATTAACAAGGAAATTCACTTAACCCCCATTTTGGCCTTTTTAAAAAAATTTAAAATAAACCATGGATGTCGTAGATATGCTTGTTAGATTTCCTAGGAACTATTACATGCTTCGATTCGATAAGGCTAGGCCACTTTATGACCTTTTTAGTGAAAGAAAAAGGGTCAAAAATGAGTAAAATCCGTATATTAACAAGGAAATTCACTTAACCCCCATTTTGGCCTTTTTAAAAAAATTTAAAATAAACCATGGATGTCGTAGATATGCTTGTTAGATTTCCTAAGAACTATTACATGCTTCGATTCGATAAGGCTAGGCCACTTTATGACCTTTTTAGCGAAAGAAAAAGGGTCAAAAACGAGTAAAATCCGTAAATTAACAAGGAAATTCACTTAACCCTCATTTTGTCCATTTTCGAAAATGATAAAATCAACCTTGGAATTCGAATATATGCTTGTTAGATTTCATAGGAACTATTACATGCTTCGATTCGATAAGGCTAGGCCACTTTATGACCTTTTTAGTGAAAGAAAAAGGGTCAAAAATGAGTAAAATCCGTATATTAACAAGGAAATTCACTTAACCCCCATTTTGGCCTTTTTAAAAAATTCTAAAATAAACCATGGATGTCGTAGATATGCTTGTTAGATTTCCTAGGAACTATTACATGCTTCGATTCGATAAGGCTAGGCCACTTTATGACCTTTTTAGTGAAAGAAAAAGGGTCAAAAACGAGTAAAATCCGTAAATTAACAAGGAAATTCACTTAACCCCCATTTTGGCCGTTTTTAAAAATTCTAAAATAAACTATGGATGTCGTAGATATGCTTGTTAGATTTCCAAGGAACTATTACATGCTTCGACTCGATATGGCTAGGCCACTTTATGACCTTTTTAGTGAAAGAAAAAGGGTCAAAAACGAGTAAAATCCGTAAATTAACAAGGAAATTCACTTAACCCTCATTTTGTCCATTTTTGAAAATGATAAAGTCAACCTTGGAATTCGAATATATGCTTGTTAGATTTCATAGGAACTATTTCATGCTTCGATTCGATAAGGCTAGGCCACTTTATGACCTTTTTAGTGAAAGAAAAAGGTTAAAAATGAGTAAAATCCATAAATTAACAAGGATATTCACTTAACCCCCATTTTGGCCTTTTTAAAAAATTCTGAAATAAACCATGGATGTCGTAGATATGCTTGTTAGATTTCCTAGGAACTATTACATGCTTCGATTCGATAAGGCTAGGCCACTTTATGACCTTTTTAGTGAAAGAAAAAGGTCAAAAACGAGTAAAATCCATAAATTAACAAGGAAATTCACTTAACCCCCATTTTGGCCTTTTTAAAAAATTCTAAAATAAACCATGGATGTCGTAGATATGGTTGTTAGATTTTCTAGGAACTATTACATGCTTCGATTCGATAAGGCTAGGCCACTTTATGACCTTTTTAGTGAAAGAAAAAGGGTCAAAAACGAGTAAAATCCGTAAATTAACAAGGAAATTCACTTAACCCTCATTTTGTCCATTTTCGAAAATGATAAAATCAACCTTGGAATTCGAATATATGGTTGTTAGATTTCATAGGAACTATTACATGCTTCGATTCGATAAGGCTAGGCCACTTTATGACCTTTTAAGTGAAAGAAAAAAGGTCAAAAATGAGTAAAATCCGTATATTAACAAGGAAATTCAATTAACCCCCATTTTGGCCTTTTTAAAAAATTCTAAAATAAACCATGGATGTCGTAGATATGCTTGTTAGATTTCCTAGGAACTATTACATGCTTCGATTCGATAAGGCTAGGCCACTTTATGACCTTTTTAGTGAAAGAAAAAGGGTCAAAAACGAGTAAAATCCGTAAATTAACAAGGAAATTCACTTAACCCCCATTTTGGCCGTTTTTAAAAATTCTAAAATAAACCATGGATGTCGTAGATATGCTTGTTAGATTTCCTAGGAACTATTACATGCTTCGACTCGATAAGGCTAGGCCACTTTATGACCTTTTTAGTGAAAGAAAAAGTGTCAAAAACGAGTAAAATCCGTAAATTAACAAGGAAATTCACTTAACCCTCATTTTGTCCATTTTTGAAAATGATAAAATCAACCTTGGAATTCGAATATATGCTTGTTAGATTTCATAGGAACTATTACATGCTTCGATTCGATAAGGCTAGGCCACTTTATGACCTTTTTAGTGAAAAAAAAAGGTCAAAAACGAGTAAAATCCATAAATTAACAAGGAAATTCACTTAACCCCCATTTTGACCTTTTTAAAAAATTCTGAAATAAACCATGGATGTCGTAGATATGATTGTTAGATTTCCTAGGAACTATTACATGCTTCGATTCGATAAGGCTAGGCCACTTTATGACCTTTTTAGTGAAAGAAAAAGTGTCAAAAACGAGTAAAATCCGTAAATTAACAAGGAAATTCACTTAACCCTCATTTTGTCCATTTTTGAAAATGATAAAATCAACCTTGGAATTCGAATATATGCTTGTTAGATTTCATAGGAACTATTACATGCTTCGATTCGATAAGGCTAGGCCACTTTATGACCTTTTTAGTGAAAAAAAAAGGTCAAAAACGAGTAAAATCCATAAATTAACAAGGAAATTCACTTAACCCCCATTTTGACCTTTTTAAAAAATTCTGAAATAAACCATGGATGTCGTAGATATGCTTGTTAGATTTCCTAGGAACTATTACATGCTTCGATTCGATAAGGCTAGGCCACTTTATGACCTTTTTAGTGAAAGAAAAAGGGTCAAAAACGAGTAAAATCCGTAAATTAACAAGGAAATTCACTTAACCCTCATTTTGTCCATTTTTGAAAATGATAAAATCAACCTTGGAATTCGAATATATGCTTGTTAGATTTCATAGGAACTATTACATGCTTTGATTCGATAAGGCTAGGCCACTTTATGACCTTTTTAGTGAAAGAAAAAGGGTCAAAAATGAGTAAAATCCGTATATTAACAAGGAAATTCACTTAACCCCCATTTTGGCCTTTTTAAAAAATTCTAAAATAAACCATGGATGTCGTAGATATGCTTGTTAGATTTCCTAGGAACTATTACATGCTTCGATTCGATAAGGCTAGGCCACTTTATGACCTTTTTAGTGAAAGAAAAAGGGTCAAAAACGAGTAAAATCCGTAAATTAACAAGGAAATTCACTTAACCCCCATTTTGGCCGTTTTTAAAAATTCTAAAATAAACTATGGATGTCGTAGATATGCTTGTTAGATTTCCAAGGAACTATTACATGCTTCGACTCGATAAGGCTAGGCCACTTTATGACCTTTTTAGTGAAAGAAAAAGGGTCAAAAACGAGTAAAATCCGTAAATTAACAAGGAAATTCACTTAACCCTCATTTTGTCCATTTTTGAAAATGATAAAGTCAACCTTGGAATTCGAATACATACTTGTTAGATTTCATAGGAACTATTTCATGCTTCGATTCGATAAGGCTAGGCCACTTTATGACCTTTTTAGTGAAAGAAAAAGGTTAATAACGAGTAAAATCCATAAATTAACAAGGATATTCACTTAACCCCCATTTTGGCCTTTTTAAAAAATTCTGAAATAAACCATGGATGTCGTAGATATGCTTGTTAGATTTCCTAGGAACTATTACATGCTTCGATTCGATAAGGCTAGGCCACTTTATGACCTTTTTAGTGAAAGAAAAAGGTCAAAAACGAGTAAAATCCATAAATTAACAAGGAAATTCACTTAACCCCCATTTTGGCCTTTTTAAAAAATTCTAAAATAAACCATGGATGTCGTAGATATGGTTGTTAGATTTTCTAGGAACTATTACATGCTTCGATTCGATAAGGCTAGGCCACTTTATGACCTTTTTAGTGAAAGAAAAAGGGTCAAAAACGAGTAAAATCCGTAAATTAACAAGGAAATTCACTTAACCCTCATTTTGTCCATTTTCGAAAATGATAAAATCAACCTTGGAATTCGAATATATGGTTGTTAGATTTCATAGGAACTATTACATGCTTCGATTCGATAGGGCTAGGCCACTTTATGACCTTTTTAGTGAAAGAAAAAAGGTCAAAAATGAGTAAAATCCGTATATTAACAAGGAAATTCAATTAACCCCCATTTTGGCCTTTTTAAAAAATTCTAAAATAAACCATGGATGTCATAGATATGCTTGTTAGATTTCCTAGGAACTATTACATGCTTCGATTCGATAAGGCTATGCCACTTTATGACCTTTTTAGTGAAAGAAAAAGGGTCAAAAACGAGTAAAATCCGTAAATTAACAAGGAAATTCACTTAACCCCCATTTTGGCCGTTTTTAAAAATTCTAAAATAAACCATGGATGTCGTAGATATGCTTGTTAGATTTCCTAGGAACTATTACATGCTTCGACTCGATAAGGCTAGGCCACTTTATGACCTTTTTAGTGAAAGAAAAAGTGTCAAAAACGAGTAAAATCCGTAAATTAACAAGGAAATTCACTTAACCCTCATTTTGTCCATTTTTGAAAATGATAAAATCAACCTTGGAATTCGAATATATGCTTGTTAGATTTCATAGGAACTATTACATGCTTCGATTCGATAAGGCTAGGCCACTTTATGACCTTTTTAGTGAAAAAAAAAGGTCAAAAACGAGTAAAATCCATAAATTAACAAGGAAATTCACTTAACCCCCATTTTGACCTTTTTAAAAAATTCTGAAATAAACCATGGATGTCGTAGATATGCTTGTTTGATTTCCTAGGAACTATTACATGCTTCGATTCGATAAGGCTAGGCCACTTTATGACCTTTTTAGTGAAAGAAAAAGTGTCAAAAACGAGTAAAATCCGTAAATTAACAAGGAAATTCACTTAACCCTCATTTTGTCCATTTTTGAAAATGATAAAATCAACCTTGGAATTCGAATATATGCTTGTTAGATTTCATAGGAACTATTACATGCTTCGATTCGATAAGGCTAGGCCACTTTATGACCTTTTTAGTGAAAAAAAAAGGTCAAAAACGAGTAAAATCCATAAATTAACAAGGAAATTCACTTAACCCCCATTTTGACCTTTTTAAAAAATTCTGAAATAAACCATGGATGTCGTAGATATGCTTGTTAGATTTCCTAGGAACTATTACATGCTTCGATTCGATAAGGCTAGGCCACTTTATGACCTTTTTAGTGAAAGAAAAAGGGACAAAAACGAGTAAAATCCGTAAATTAACAAGGAAATTCACTTAACCCTCATTTTGTCCATTTTTGAAAATGATAAAATCAACCTTGGAATTCGAATATATGCTTGTTAGATTTCATAGGAACTATTACATGCTTCGATTCGATAAGGCTAGGCCACTTTATGACCTTTTTAGTGAAAGAAAAAGGGTCAAAAATGAGTAAAATCCGTATATTAACAAGGAAATTCACTTAACCCCCATTTTGGCCTTTTTAAAAAAATTTAAAATAAACCATGGGTGTCGTAGATATGCTTGTTAGATTTCCTAAGAACTATTACATGCTTCGATTCGATAAGGCTAGGCCACTTTATGGCCTTTTTAGCGAAAGAAAAAGGGTCAAAAACGAGTAAAATCCGTAAATTAACAAGGAAATTCACTTAACCCTCATTTTGTCCATTTTCGAAAATGATAAAATCAACCTTGGAATTCGAATATATGCTTGTTAGATTTCATAGGAACTATTACATGCTTCGATTCGATAAGGCTAGGCCACTTTATGACCTTTTTAGTGAAAGAAAAAGGGTCAAAAATGAGTAAAATCCGTATATTAACAAGGAAATTCACTTAACCCCCATTTTGGCCTTTTTAAAAAATTCTAAAATAAACCATGGATGTCGTAGATATGCTTGTTAGATTTCCTAGGAACTATTACATGCTTCGATTCGATAAGGCTAGGACACTTTATGACCTTTTTAGTGAAAGAAAAAGGTCAAAAACGAGTAAAATCCATAAATTAACAAGGAAATTCACTTAACCCCCATTTTGGCCTTTTTAAAAAATTCTAAAATAAACCATGGATGTCGTAGATATGGTTGTTAGATTTTCTAGGAACTATTACATGCTTCGATTCGATAAGGCTAGGCCACTTTATGACCTTTTTAGTGAAAGAAAAAGGTCAAAAACGAGTAAAATCCATAAATTAACAAGGAAATTCACTTAACCCCCATTTTGGCCTTTTTAAAAAATTCTAAAATAAACCATGGATGTCATAGATATGCTTGTTAGATTTCCTAGGAACTATTACATGCTTCGATTCGATAAGGCTAGGCCACTTTATGACCTTTTTAGTGAAAGAAAAAGGGTCAAAAACGAGTAAAATCCGTAAATTAACAAGGAAATTCACTTAACCCCCATTTTGGCCGTTTTTAAAAATTCTAAAATAAACCATGGATGTCGTAGATATGCTTGTTAGATTTCCTAGGAACTATTACATGCTTCGATTCGATAAGGCTAGGCCACTTTATGACCTTTTTAGTGAAAGAAAAAGGGTCAAAAACGAGTAAAATCCGTAAATTAACAAGGAAATTCACTTAACCCCCATTTTGGCCGTTTTTAAAAATTCTAAAATAAACCATGGATGTCGTAGATATGCTTGTTAGATTTCCTAGGAACTATTACATGCTTCGACTCGATAAGGCTAGGCCACTTTATGACCTTTTTAGTGAAAGAAAAAGTGTCAAAAACGAGTAAAATCCGTAAATTAACAAGGAAATTCACTTAACCCTCATTTTGTCCATTTTTGAAAATGATAAAATCAACCTTGGAATTCGAATATATGCTTGTTAGATTTCATAGGAACTATTACATGCTTCGATTCGATAAGGCTAGGCCACTTTATGACCTTTTTAGTGAAAGAAAAAGGGACAAAAACGAGTAAAATCCGTAAATTAACAAGGAAATTCACTTAACCCTCATTTTGTCCATTTTTGAAAATGATAAAATCAACCTTGGAATTCGAATATATGCTTGTTAGATTTCATAGGAACTATTACATGCTTCGATTCGATAAGGCTAGGCCACTTTATGACCTTTTTAGTGAAAGAAAAAGGGTCAAAAATGAGTAAAATCCGTATATTAACAAGGAAATTCACTTAACCCCCATTTTGGCCTTTTTAAAAAAATTTAAAATAAACCATGGATGTCGTAGATATGCTTGTTAGATTTCCTAAGAACTATTACATGCTTTGATTCGATAAGGCTAGGCCACTTTATGGCCTTTTTAGCGAAAGAAAAAGGGTCAAAAACGAGTAAAATCCGTAAATTAACAAGGAAATTCACTTAACCCTCATTTTGTCCATTTTCGAAAATGATAAAATCAACCTTGGAATTCGAATATATGCTTGTTAGATTTCATAGGAACTATTACATGCTTCGATTCGATAAGGCTAGGCCACTTTATGACCTTTTTAGTGAAAGAAAAAGGGTCAAAAATGAGTAAAATCCGTATATTAACAAGGAAATTCACTTAACCCCCATTTTGGCCTTTTTAAAAAATTCTAAAATAAACCATGGATGTCGTAGATATGCTTGTTAGATTTCCTAGGAACTATTACATGCTTCGATTCGATAAGGCTAGGCCACTTTATGACCTTTTTAGTGAAAGAAAAAGGTCAAAAACGAGTAAAATCCATAAATTAACAAGGAAATTCACTTAACCCCCATTTTGGCCTTTTTAAAAAATTCTAAAATAAACCATGGATGTCGTAGATATGGTTGTTAGATTTTCTAGGAACTATTACATGCTTCGATTCGATAAGGCTAGGCCACTTTATGACCTTTTTAGTGAAAGAAAAAGGTCAAAAACGAGTAAAATCCATAAATTAACAAGGAAATTCACTTAACCCCCATTTTGGCCTTTTTAAAAAATTCTAAAATAAACCATGGATGTCGTAGATATGCTTGTTAGATTTCCTAGGAACTATTACATGCTTCGATTCGATAAGGCTAGGCCACTTTATGACCTTTTTAGTGAAAGAAAAAGGGACAAAAACGAGTAAAATCCGTAAATTAACAAGGAAATTCACTTAACCCTCATTTTGTCCATTTTTGAAAATGATAAAATCAACCTTGGAATTCGAATATATGCTTGTTAGATTTCATAGGAACTATTACATGCTTCGATTCGATAAGGCTAGGCCACTTTATGACCTTTTTAGTGAAAGAAAAAGGGTCAAAAATGAGTAAAATCCGTATATTAACAAGGAAATTCACTTAACCCCCATTTTGGCCTTTTTAAAAAAATTTAAAATAAACCATGGATGTCGTAGATATGCTTGTTAGATTTCCTAAGAACTATTACATGCTTCGATTCGATAAGGCTAGGCCACTTTATGGCCTTTTTAGCGAAAGAAAAAGGGTCAAAAACGAGTAAAATCCGTAAATTAACAAGGAAATTCACTTAACCCTCATTTTGTCCATTTTCGAAAATGATAAAATCAACCTTGGAATTCGAATATATGCTTGTTAGATTTCATAGGAACTATTACATGCTTCGATTCGATAAGGCTAGGCCACTTTATGACCTTTTTAGTGAAAGAAAAAGGGTCAAAAATGAGTAAAATCCGTATATTAACAAGGAAATTCACTTAACCCCCATTTTGGCCTTTTTAAAAAATTCTAAAATAAACCATGGATGTCGTAGATATGCTTGTTAGATTTCCTAGGAACTATTACATGCTTCGATTCGATAAGGCTAGGACACTTTATGACCTTTTTAGTGAAAGAAAAAGGTCAAAAACGAGTAAAATCCATAAATTAACAAGGAAATTCACTTAACCCCCATTTTGGCCTTTTTAAAAAATTCTAAAATAAACCATGGATGTCGTAGATATGGTTGTTAGATTTTCTAGGAACTATTACATGCTTCGATTCGATAAGGCTAGGCCACTTTATGACCTTTTTAGTGAAAGAAAAAGGTCAAAAACGAGTAAAATCCATAAATTAACAAGGAAATTCACTTAACCCCCATTTTGGCCTTTTTAAAAAATTCTAAAATAAACCATGGATGTCATAGATATGCTTGTTAGATTTCCTAGGAACTATTACATGCTTCGATTCGATAAGGCTAGGCCACTTTATGACCTTTTTAGTGAAAGAAAAAGGGTCAAAAACGAGTAAAATCCGTAAATTAACAAGGAAATTCACTTAACCCCCATTTTGGCCGTTTTTAAAAATTCTAAAATAAACCATGGATGTCGTAGATATGCTTGTTAGATTTCCTAGGAACTATTACATGCTTCGATTCGATAAGGCTAGGCCACTTTATGACCTTTTTAGTGAAAGAAAAAGGGTCAAAAACGAGTAAAATCCGTAAATTAACAAGGAAATTCACTTAACCCCCATTTTGGCCGTTTTTAAAAATTCTAAAATAAACCATGGATGTCGTAGATATGCTTGTTAGATTTCCTAGGAACTATTACATGCTTCGACTCGATAAGGCTAGGCCACTTTATGACCTTTTTAGTGAAAGAAAAAGTGTCAAAAACGAGTAAAATCCGTAAATTAACAAGGAAATTCACTTAACCCTCATTTTGTCCATTTTTGAAAATGATAAAATCAACCTTGGAATTCGAATATATGCTTGTTAGATTTCATAGGAACTATTACATGCTTCGATTCGATAAGGCTAGGCCACTTTATGACCTTTTTAGTGAAAGAAAAAGGGACAAAAACGAGTAAAATCCGTAAATTAACAAGGAAATTCACTTAACCCTCATTTTGTCCATTTTTGAAAATGATAAAATCAACCTTGGAATTCGAATATATGCTTGTTAGATTTCATAGGAACTATTACATGCTTCGATTCGATAAGGCTAGGCCACTTTATGACCTTTTTAGTGAAAGAAAAAGGGTCAAAAATGAGTAAAATCCGTATATTAACAAGGAAATTCACTTAACCCCCATTTTGGCCTTTTTAAAAAAATTTAAAATAAACCATGGATGTCGTAGATATGCTTGTTAGATTTCCTAAGAACTATTACATGCTTTGATTCGATAAGGCTAGGCCACTTTATGGCCTTTTTAGCGAAAGAAAAAGGGTCAAAAACGAGTAAAATCCGTAAATTAACAAGGAAATTCACTTAACCCTCATTTTGTCCATTTTCGAAAATGATAAAATCAACCTTGGAATTCGAATATATGCTTGTTAGATTTCATAGGAACTATTACATGCTTCGATTCGATAAGGCTAGGCCACTTTATGACCTTTTTAGTGAAAGAAAAAGGGTCAAAAATGAGTAAAATCCGTATATTAACAAGGAAATTCACTTAACCCCCATTTTGGCCTTTTTAAAAAATTCTAAAATAAACCATGGATGTCGTAGATATGCTTGTTAGATTTCCTAGGAACTATTACATGCTTCGATTCGATAAGGCTAGGCCACTTTATGACCTTTTTAGTGAAAGAAAAAGGTCAAAAACGAGTAAAATCCATAAATTAACAAGGAAATTCACTTAACCCCCATTTTGGCCTTTTTAAAAAATTCTAAAATAAACCATGGATGTCGTAGATATGGTTGTTAGATTTTCTAGGAACTATTACATGCTTCGATTCGATAAGGCTAGGCCACTTTATGACCTTTTTAGTGAAAGAAAAAGGTCAAAAACGAGTAAAATCCATAAATTAACAAGGAAATTCACTTAACCCCCATTTTGGCCTTTTTAAAAAATTCTAAAATAAACCATGGATGTCGTAGATATGCTTGTTAGATTTCCTAGGAACTATTACATGCTTCGATTCGATAAGGCTAGGCCACTTTATGACCTTTTTAGTGAAAGAAAAAGGGACAAAAACGAGTAAAATCCGTAAATTAACAAGGAAATTCACTTAACCCTCATTTTGTCCATTTTTGAAAATGATAAAATCAACCTTGGAATTCGAATATATGCTTGTTAGATTTCATAGGAACTATTACATGCTTCGATTCGATAAGGCTAGGCCACTTTATGACCTTTTTAGTGAAAGAAAAAGGGTCAAAAATGAGTAAAATCCGTATATTAACAAGGAAATTCACTTAACCCCCATTTTGGCCTTTTTAAAAAAATTTAAAATAAACCATGGATGTCGTAGATATGCTTGTTAGATTTCCTAAGAACTATTACATGCTTCGATTCGATAAGGCTAGGCCACTTTATGGCCTTTTTAGCGAAAGAAAAAGGGTCAAAAACGAGTAAAATCCGTAAATTAACAAGGAAATTCACTTAACCCTCATTTTGTCCATTTTCGAAAATGATAAAATCAACCTTGGAATTCGAATATATGCTTGTTAGATTTCATAGGAACTATTACATGCTTCGATTCGATAAGGCTAGGCCACTTTATGACCTTTTTAGTGAAAGAAAAAGGGTCAAAAATGAGTAAAATCCGTATATTAACAAGGAAATTCACTTAACCCCCATTTTGGCCTTTTTAAAAAATTCTAAAATAAACCATGGATGTCGTAGATATGCTTGTTAGATTTCCTAGGAACTATTACATGCTTCGATTCGATAAGGCTAGGACACTTTATGACCTTTTTAGTGAAAGAAAAAGGTCAAAAACGAGTAAAATCCATAAATTAACAAGGAAATTCACTTAACCCCCATTTTGGCCTTTTTAAAAAATTCTAAAATAAACCATGGATGTCGTAGATATGGTTGTTAGATTTTCTAGGAACTATTACATGCTTCGATTCGATAAGGCTAGGCCACTTTATGACCTTTTTAGTGAAAGAAAAAGGTCAAAAACGAGTAAAATCCATAAATTAACAAGGAAATTCACTTAACCCCCATTTTGGCCTTTTTAAAAAATTCTAAAATAAACCATGGATGTCATAGATATGCTTGTTAGATTTCCTAGGAACTATTACATGCTTCGATTCGATAAGGCTAGGCCACTTTATGACCTTTTTAGTGAAAGAAAAAGGGTCAAAAACGAGTAAAATCCGTAAATTAACAAGGAAATTCACTTAACCCCCATTTTGGCCGTTTTTAAAAATTCTAAAATAAACCATGGATGTCGTAGATATGCTTGTTAGATTTCCTAGGAACTATTACATGCTTCGATTCGATAAGGCTAGGCCACTTTATGACCTTTTTAGTGAAAGAAAAAGGGTCAAAAACGAGTAAAATCCGTAAATTAACAAGGAAATTCACTTAACCCCCATTTTGGCCGTTTTTAAAAATTCTAAAATAAACCATGGATGTCGTAGATATGCTTGTTAGATTTCCTAGGAACTATTACATGCTTCGACTCGATAAGGCTAGGCCACTTTATGACCTTTTTAGTGAAAGAAAAAGTGTCAAAAACGAGTAAAATCCGTAAATTAACAAGGAAATTCACTTAACCCTCATTTTGTCCATTTTTGAAAATGATAAAATCAACCTTGGAATTCGAATATATGCTTGTTAGATTTCATAGGAACTATTACATGCTTCGATTCGATAAGGCTAGGCCACTTTATGACCTTTTTAGTGAAAGAAAAAGGGACAAAAACGAGTAAAATCCGTAAATTAACAAGGAAATTCACTTAACCCTCATTTTGTCCATTTTTGAAAATGATAAAATCAACCTTGGAATTCGAATATATGCTTGTTAGATTTCATAGGAACTATTACATGCTTCGATTCGATAAGGCTAAGCCACTTTATGACCTTTTTAGTGAAAGAAAAAGGGTCAAAAATGAGTAAAATCCGTATATTAACAAGGAAATTCACTTAACCCCCATTTTGGCCTTTTTAAAAAAATTTAAAATAAACCATGGATGTCGTAGATATGCTTGTTAGATTTCCTAAGAACTATTACATGCTTTGATTCGATAAGGCTAGGCCACTTTATGGCCTTTTTAGCGAAAGAAAAAGGGTCAAAAACGAGTAAAATCCGTAAATTAACAAGGAAATTCACTTAACCCTCATTTTGTCCATTTTCGAAAATGATAAAATCAACCTTGGAATTCGAATATATGCTTGTTAGATTTCATAGGAACTATTACATGCTTCGATTCGATAAGGCTAGGCCACTTTATGACCTTTTTAGTGAAAGAAAAAGGGTCAAAAATGAGTAAAATCCGTATATTAACAAGGAAATTCACTTAACCCCCATTTTGGCCTTTTTAAAAAATTCTAAAATAAACCATGGATGTCGTAGATATGCTTGTTAGATTTCCTAGGAACTATTACATGCTTCGATTCGATAAGGCTAGGCCACTTTATGACCTTTTTAGTGAAAGAAAAAGGTCAAAAACGAGTAAAATCCATAAATTAACAAGGAAATTCACTTAACCCCCATTTTGGCCTTTTTAAAAAATTCTAAAATAAACCATGGATGTCGTAGATATGGTTGTTAGATTTTCTAGGAACTATTACATGCTTCGATTCGATAAGGCTAGGCCACTTTATGACCTTTTTAGTGAAAGAAAAAGGTCAAAAACGAGTAAAATCCATAAATTAACAAGGAAATTCACTTAACCCCCATTTTGGCCTTTTTAAAAAATTCTAAAATAAACCATGGATGTCGTAGATATGGTTGTTAGATTTTCTAGGAACTATTACATGCTTCGATTCGATAAGGCTAGGCCACTTTATGACCTTTTTAGTGAAAGAAAAAGGGTCAAAAACGAGTAAAATCCGTAAATTAACAAGGAAATTCACTTAACCCTCATTTTGTCCATTTTCGAAAATGATAAAATCAACCTTGGAATTCGAATATATGGTTGTTAGATTTCATAGGAACTATTACATGCTTCGATTCGATAGGGCTAGGCCACTTTATGACCTTTTTAGTGAAAGAAAAAAGGTCAAAAATGAGTAAAATCCGTATATTAACAAGGAAATTCAATTAACCCCCATTTTGGCCTTTTTAAAAAATTCTAAAATAAACCATGGATGTCGTAGATATGCTTGTTAGATTTCCTAGGAACTATTACATGCTTCGATTCGATAAGGCTAGGCCACTTTATGACCTTTTTAGTGAAAGAAAAAGGGTCAAAAACGAGTAAAATCCGTAAATTAACAAGGAAATTCACTTAACCCCCATTTTGGCCGTTTTTAAAAATTCTAAAATAAACCATGGATGTCGTAGATATGCTTGTTAGATTTCCTAGGAACTATTACATGCTTCGACTCGATAAGGCTAGGCCACTTTATGACCTTTTTAG
The DNA here is from genome assembly GCF_051527215.1 of Medicago sativa. Classification (NCBI taxonomy): domain Eukaryota; kingdom Viridiplantae; phylum Streptophyta; class Magnoliopsida; order Fabales; family Fabaceae; genus Medicago; species Medicago sativa. The sequence continues at coordinate 24,940,455 of NC_140756.1, read as the reverse complement.
TGAAAGAAAAAGTGTCAAAAACGAGTAAAATCCGTAAATTAACAAGGAAATTCACTTAACCCTCATTTTGTCCATTTTTGAAAATGATAAAATCAACCTTGGAATTCGAATATATGCTTGTTAGATTTCATAGGAACTATTACATGCTTCGATTCGATAAGGCTAGGCCACTTTATGACCTTTTTAGTGAAAAAAAAAGGTCAAAAACGAGTAAAATCCATAAATTAACAAGGAAATTCACTTAACCCCCATTTTGACCTTTTTAAAAAATTCTGAAATAAACCATGGATGTCGTAGATATGCTTGTTAGATTTCCTAGGAACTATTACATGCTTCGATTCGATAAGGCTAGGCCACTTTATGACCTTTTTAGTGAAAGAAAAAGTGTCAAAAACGAGTAAAATCCGTAAATTAACAAGGAAATTCACTTAACCCTCATTTTGTCCATTTTTGAAAATGATAAAATCAACCTTGGAATTCGAATATATGCTTGTTAGATTTCATAGGAACTATTACATGCTTCGATTCGATAAGGCTAGGCCACTTTATGACCTTTTTAGTGAAAAAAAAAGGTCAAAAACGAGTAAAATCCATAAATTAACAAGGAAATTCACTTAACCCCCATTTTGACCTTTTTAAAAAATTCTGAAATAAACCATGGATGTCGTAGATATGCTTGTTAGATTTCCTAGGAATTATTACATGCTTCGATTCGATAAGGCTAGGCCACTTTATGACCTTTTTAGTGAAAGAAAAAGGGTCAAAAACGAGTAAAATCCGTAAATTAACAAGGAAATTCACTTAACCCTCATTTTGTCCATTTTTGAAAATGATAAAATCAACCTTGGAATTCGAATATATGCTTGTTAGATTTCATAGGAACTATTACATGCTTCGATTCGATAAGGCTAGGCCACTTTATGACCTTTTTAGTGAAAGAAAAAGGGACAAAAAAGAGTAAAATCCGTAAATTAACAAGGAAATTCACTTAACCCTCATTTTGTCCATTTTTGAAAATGATAAAATCAACCTTGGAATTCGAATATATGCTTGTTAGATTTCATAGGAACTATTACATGCTTCGATTCGATAAGGCTAGGCCACTTTATGACCTTTTTAGTGAAAGAAAAAGGGTCAAAAATGAGTAAAATCCGTATATTAACAAGGAAATTCACTTAACCCCCATTTTGGCCTTTTTAAAAAAATTTAAAATAAACCATGGATGTCGTAGATATGCTTGTTAGATTTCCTAAGAACTATTACATGCTTTGATTCGATAAGGCTAGGCCACTTTATGGCCTTTTTAGCGAAAGAAAAAGGGTCAAAAACGAGTAAAATCCGTAAATTAACAAGGAAATTCACTTAACCCTCATTTTGTCCATTTTCGAAAATGATAAAATCAACCTTGGAATTCGAATATATGCTTGTTAGATTTCATAGGAACTATTACATGCTTCGATTCGATAAGGCTAGGCCACTTTATGACCTTTTTAGTGAAAGAAAAAGGGTCAAAAATGAGTAAAATCCGTAAATTAACAAGGAAATTCACTTAACCCCCATTTTGGCCTTTTTAAAAAATTCTAAAATAAACCATGGATGTCGTAGATATGGTTGTTAGATTTCCTAGGAACTATTACATGCTTCGATTCGATAAGGCTAGGCCACTTTATGACCTTTTTAGTGAAAGAAAAAGGTCAAAAACGAGTAAAATCCATAAATTAACAAGGAAATTCACTTAACCCCCATTTTGGCCTTTTTAAAAAATTCTAAAATAAACCATGGATGTCGTAGATATGGTTGTTAGATTTTCTAGGAACTATTACATGCTTCGATTCGATAAGGCTAGGCCACTTTATGACCTTTTTAGTGAAAGAAAAAGGTCAAAAACGAGTAAAATCCATAAATTAACAAGGAAATTCACTTAACCCCCATTTTGGCCTTTTTAAAAAATTCTAAAATAAACCATGGATGTCGTAGATATGGTTGTTAGATTTTCTAGGAACTATTACATGCTTCGATTCGATAAGGCTAGGCCACTTTATGACCTTTTTAGTGAAAGAAAAAGGGTCAAAAACGAGTAAAATCCGTAAATTAACAAGGAAATTCACTTAACCCTCATTTTGTCCATTTTCGAAAATGATAAAATCAACCTTGGAATTCGAATATATGGTTGTTAGATTTCATAGGAACTATTACATGCTTCGATTCGATAGGGCTAGGCCACTTTATGACCTTTTTAGTGAAAGAAAAAAGGTCAAAAATGAGTAAAATCCGTATATTAACAAGGAAATTCAATTAACCCCCATTTTGGCCTTTTTAAAAAATTCTAAAATAAACCATGGATGTCGTAGATATGCTTGTTAGATTTCCTAGGAACTATTACATGCTTCGATTCGATAAGGCTAGGCCACTTTATGACCTTTTTAGTGAAAGAAAAAGGGTCAAAAACGAGTAAAATCCGTAAATTAACAAGGAAATTCACTTAACCCCCATTTTGGCCGTTTTTAAAAATTCTAAAATAAACCATGGATGTCGTAGATATGCTTGTTAGATTTCCTAGGAACTATTACATGCTTCGACTCGATAAGGCTAGGCCACTTTATGACCTTTTTAGTGAAAGAAAAAGTGTCAAAAACGAGTAAAATCCGTAAATTAACAAGGAAATTCACTTAACCCTCATTTTGTCCATTTTTGAAAATGATAAAATCAACCTTGGAATTCGAATATATGCTTGTTAGATTTCATAGGAACTATTACATGCTTCGATTCGATAAGGCTAGGCCACTTTATGACCTTTTTAGTGAAAAAAAAAGGTCAAAAACGAGTAAAATCCATAAATTAACAAGGAAATTCACTTAACCCCCATTTTGACCTTTTTAAAAAATTCTGAAATAAACCATGGATGTCGTAGATATGCTTGTTAGATTTCCTAGGAACTATTACATGCTTCGATTCGATAAGGCTAGGCCACTTTATGACCTTTTTAGTGAAAGAAAAAGTGTCAAAAACGAGTAAAATCCGTAAATTAACAAGGAAATTCACTTAACCCTCATTTTGTCCATTTTTGAAAATGATAAAATCAACCTTGGAATTCGAATATATGCTTGTTAGATTTCATAGGAACTATTACATGCTTCGATTCGATAAGGCTAGGCCACTTTATGACCTTTTTAGTGAAAAAAAAAGGTCAAAAACGAGTAAAATCCATAAATTAACAAGGAAATTCACTTAACCCCCATTTTGACCTTTTTAAAAAATTCTGAAATAAACCATGGATGTCGTAGATATGCTTGTTAGATTTCCTAGGAATTATTACATGCTTCGATTCGATAAGGCTAGGCCACTTTATGACCTTTTTAGTGAAAGAAAAAGGATCAAAAACGAGTAAAATCCGTAAATTAACAAGGAAATTCACTTAACCCTCATTTTGTCCATTTTTGAAAATGATAAAATCAACCTTGGAATTCGAATATATGCTTGTTAGATTTCATAGGAACTATTACATGCTTCGATTCGATAAGGCTAGGCCACTTTATGACCTTTTTAGTGAAAGAAAAAGGGTCAAAAATGAGTAAAATCCGTATATTAACAAGGAAATTCACTTAACCCCCATTTTGGCCTTTTTAAAAAAATTTAAAATAAACCATGGATGTCGTAGATATGCTTGTTAGATTTCCTAAGAACTATTACATGCTTCGATTCGATAAGGCTAGGCCACTTTATGGCCTTTTTAGCGAAAGAAAAAGGGTCAAAAACGAGTAAAATCCGTAAATTAACAAGGAAATTCACTTAACCCTCATTTTGTCCATTTTCGAAAATGATAAAATCAACCTTGGAATTCGAATATATGCTTGTTAGATTTCATAGGAACTATTACATGCTTCGATTCGATAAGGCTAGGCCACTTTATGACCTTTTTAGTGAAAGAAAAAGGGTCAAAAATGAGTAAAATCCGTATATTAACAAGGAAATTCACTTAACCCCCATTTTGGCCTTTTTAAAAAATTCTAAAATAAACCATGGATGTCGTAGATATGCTTGTTAGATTTCCTAGGAACTATTACATGCTTCGATTCGATAAGGCTAGGCCACTTTATGACCTTTTTAGTGAAAGAAAAAGGTCAAAAACGAGTAAAATCCATAAATTAACAAGGAAATTCACTTAACCCCCATTTTGGCCTTTTTAAAAAATTCTAAAATAAACCATGGATGTCGTAGATATGGTTGTTAGATTTTCTAGGAACTATTACATGCTTCGATTCGATAAGGCTAGGCCACTTTATGACCTTTTTAGTGAAAGAAAAGGGTCAAAAACGAGTAAAATCCGTAAATTAACAAGGAAATTCACTTAACCCTCATTTTGTCCATTTTCGAAAATGATAAAATCAACCTTGGAATTCGAATATATGGTTGTTAGATTTCATAGGAACTATTACATGCTTCGATTCGATAGGGCTAGGCCACTTTATGACCTTTTTAGTGAAAGAAAAAAGGTCAAAAATGAGTAAAATCCGTATATTAACAAAGAAATTCAATTAACCCCCATTTTGGCCTTTTTAAAAAATTCTAAAATAAACCATGGATGTCGTAGATATGCTTGTTAGATTTCCTAGGAACTATTACATGCTTCGATTCGATAAGGCTAGGCCACTTTATGACCTTTTTAGTGAAAGAAAAAGGGTCAAAAACGAGTAAAATCCGTAAATTAACAAGGAAATTCACTTAACCCCCATTTTGGCCGTTTTTAAAAATTCTAAAATAAACCATGGATGTCGTAGATATGCTTGTTAGATTTCCTAGGAACTATTACATGCTTCGACTCGATAAGGCTAGGCCACTTTATGACCTTTTTAGTGAAAGAAAAAGTGTCAAAAACGAGTAAAATCCGTAAATTAACAATGAAATTCACTTAACCCTCATTTTGTCCATTTTTGAAAATGATAAAATCAACTTTGGAATTCGAATATATGCTTGTTAGATTTCATAGGAACTATTACATGCTTCGATTCGATAAGGCTAGGCCACTTTATGACCTTTTTAGTGAAAAAAAAAGGTCAAAAACGAGTAAAATCCATAAATTAACAAGGAAATTCACTTAACCCCCATTTTGACCTTTTTAAAAAATTCTGAAATAAACCATGGATGTCGTAGATATGCTTGTTAGATTTCCTAGGAACTATTACATGCTTCGATTCGATAAGGCTAGGCCACTTTATGACCTTTTTAGTGAAAGAAAAAGTGTCAAAAACGAGTAAAATCCGTAAATTAACAAGGAAATTCACTTAACCCTCATTTTGTCCATTTTTGAAAATGATAAAATCAACCTTGGAATTCGAATATATGCTTGTTAGATTTCATAGGAACTATTACATGCTTCGATTCGATAAGGCTAGGCCACTTTATGACCTTTTTAGTGAAAAAAAAAGGTCAAAAACGAGTAAAATCCATAAATTAACACGGAAATTCACTTAACCCCCATTTTGACCTTTTTAAAAAATTCTGAAATAAACCATGGATGTCGTAGATATGCTTGTTAGATTTCCTAGGAACTATTACATGCTTCGATTCGATAAGGCTAGGCCACTTTATGACCTTTTTAGTGAAAGAAAAAGGGTCAAAAACGAGTAAAATCCGTAAATTAACAAGGAAATTCACTTAACCCTCATTTTGTCCATTTTTGAAAATGATAAAATCAACCTTGGAATTCGAATATATGCTTGTTAGATTTCATAGGAACTATTACATGCTTCGATTCGATAAGGCTAGGCCACTTTATGACCTTTTTAGTGAAAGAAAAAGGGTCAAAAATGAGTAAAATCCGTATATTAACAAGGAAATTCACTTAACCCCCATTTTGGCCTTTTTAAAAAAATTTAAAATAAACCATGGATGTCGTAGATATGCTTGTTAGATTTCCTAAGAACTATTACATGCTTCGATTCGATAAGGCTAGGCCACTTTATGGCCTTTTTAGCGAAAGAAAAAGGGTCAAAAACGAGTAAAATCCGTAAATTAACAAGGAAATTCACTTAACCCTCATTTTGTCCATTTTCGAAAATGATAAAATCAACCTTGGAATTCGAATATATGCTTGTTAGATTTCATAGGAACTATTACATGCTTCGATTCGATAAGGCTAGGCCACTTTATGACCTTTTTAGTGAAAGAAAAAGGGTCAAAAATGAGTAAAATCCGTATATTAACAAGGAAATTCACTTAACCCCCATTTTGGCCTGTTTAAAAAATTCTAAAATAAACCATGGATGTCGTAGATATGCTTGTTAGATTTCCTAGGAACTATTACATGCTTCGATTCGATAAGGCTAGGCCACTTTATGACCTTTTTAGTGAAAGAAAAAGGGTCAAAAACGAGTAAAATCCGTAAATTTACAAGGAAATTCACTTAACCCCCATTTTGGCCGTTTTTAAAAATTCTAAAATAAACTATGGATGTCGTAGATATGCTTGTTAGATTTCCAAGGAACTATTACATGCTTCGACTCGATAAGGCTAGGCCACTTTATGACCTTTTTAGTGAAAGAAAAAGGGTCAAAAACGAGTAAAATCCGTAAATTAACAAGGAAATTCACCTAACCCTCATTTTGTCCATTTTTGAAAATGATAAAATCAACCTTGGAATTCGAATATATGCTTGTTAGATTTCATAGGAACTATTTCATGCTTCGATTCGATAAGGCTAGGCCACTTTATGACCTTTTTAGTGAAAGAAAAAGGTTAAAAACGAGTAAAATCCATAAATTAACAAGGATATTCACTTAACCCCCATTTTGGCCTTTTTAAAAAATTCTGAAATAAACCATGGATGTCGTAGATATGCTTGTTAGATTTCCTAGGAACTATTACATGCTTCGATTCGATAAGGCTAGGCCACTTTATGACCTTTTTAGTGAAAGAAAAAGGTCAAAAACGAGTAAAATCCATAAATTAACAAGGAAATTCACTTAACCCCCATTTTGGCCTTTTTAAAAAATTCTAAAATAAACCATGGATGTCGTAGATATGCTTGTTAGATTTTCTAGGAACTATTACATGCTTCGATTCGATAAGGCTAGGCCACTTTATGACATTTTTAGTGAAAGAAAAAGGGTCAAAAACGAGTAAAATCCGTAAATTAACAAGGAAATTCACTTAACCCTCATTTTGTCCATTTTCGAAAATGATAAAATCAACCTTGGAATTCGAATATATGGTTGTTAGATTTCATAGAAACTATTACATGCTTCGATTCGATAAGGCTAGGCCACTTTATGACCTTTTTAGTGAAAGAAAAAAGGTCAAAAATGAGTAAAATCCGTATATTAACAAGGAAATTCAATTAACCCCCATTTTGGCCTTTTTAAAAAATTCTAAAATAAACCATGGATGTCGTAGATATGCTTGTTAGATTTCCTAGGAACTATTACTTGCTTCGATTCGATAAGGCTAGGCCACTTTATGACCTTTTTAGTGAAAGAAAAAGGGTCAAAAACGAGTAAAATCCGTAAATTAACAAGGAAATTCACTTAACCCCCATTTTGGCCGTTTTTAAAAATTCTAAAATAAACCATGGATGTCGTAGATATGCTTGTTAGATTTCCTAGGAACTATTACATGCTTCGACTCGATAAGGCTAGGCCACTTTATGACCTTTTTAGTGAAAGAAAAAGTGTCAAAAACGAGTAAAATCCGTAAATTAACAAGGAAATTCACTTAACCCTCATTTTGTCCATTTTTGAAAATGATAAAATCAACCTTGGAATTCGAATATATGCTTGTTAGATTTCATAGGAACTATTACATGCTTCGATTCGATAAGGCTAGGCCACTTTATGACCTTTTTAGTGAAAAAAAAAGGTCAAAAACGAGTAAAATCCATAAATTAACAAGGAAATTCACTTAACCCCCATTTTGACCTTTTTAAAAAATTCTGAAATAAACCATGGATGTCGTAGATATGCTTGTTAGATTTCCTAGGAACTATTACATGCTTCGATTCGATAAGGCTAGGCCACTTTATGACCTTTTTAGTGAAAGAAAAAGGTCAAAAACGAGTAAAATCCATAAATTAACAAGGAAATTCACTTAACCCCCATTTTGGCCTTTTTAAAAAATTCTGAAATAAACCATGGATGTCGTAGATATGCTTGTTAGATTTCCTAGGAACTATTACATGCTTCGATTCGATAAGGCTAGGCCACTTTATGACCTTTTTAGTGAAAGAAAAAGGTTAAAAACGAGTAAAATCCATAAATTAACAAGGAAATTTGTAACGCCCCATTTTTATTCTAATATTTTAGTAGATGTGTGAATATTTTATATATGACTTTAATTGCTATATAAATGATTTTATGTGAAATATATGTTTTATATGATTTTTATATGAAATATGTTATGATGCAATTTTATTATATGAATATTGGGGTTGTGTATTATTTAAATGAATGTTGTTATTATTTGATAGAAATAATATGAGAAATAGAAATATTATAGAAATAGTATTTATTTTTGGTTAATGGAAATTAAGTGGAAATTAATAGAAATTAAGGGAGTTGGGTGAGAAAAGAAAAGAGAGATATTTTTGAAGTAAAAAGAAAGAAAAAGGGAGAGAAACATTTTCACGTGAAAACATTAGAAGAAAACCTGCTTTTGGAGAAAAAACCTAGAAGAGGCAAAGAGAGAGCTAGGAAGGAATCGATTGCGGTAGCTTGTCGTTTGGTGTTGCTGAATTAAGGTAAGGGTGGGATTCCTTTCAATAATCTTGATATATAATTTGAAAATTGATGAAATTGTTGTTCTTGAGTTTAGGGTTTGAGAGGTTATGTTAGATGATAATTTATGATAAAACATGTTGTTTAATTGTATGAATATAGGTTGTTTTACCCCTATGATGTATACTAAACCTGTAAACATTGTTCTAATTCATTTTGGGTGATTGGGGGATCAAAAATTGGGTTTTTGGAGTGAAAACTGGTCTTTCCCGTAAGCTGTGAATGTCCAAAATCGGGCCCCGAACTGCCAAAATCGGGCCCCGAATTCTGAGCTGATTTTTCAGCTTTGGTTCGACAAAAATCGGGCCCCGAACTGCCGAAATCGGGCCCCGATTTCCTGTCAGTCAAAACTGGAAAACACTCACTTTTTCGCCCGTTTCTGTTTTGAATTAGCTTTCGGTGTAAACATAAAAGTTGTAGATAATTGAGTTAGCTTTCTAATGGCCTTGGTTTGGAGTGGAAAAGAATTGTAGATTTTGAGTTATGATAAAAATAGTCCAAGTGGGTCTTTAGCAAAATTTAAGAAAACTTAGCATAACTAATCCCAAGTTAGTCCAAAACCTTATGGTTGGTTTCCCAACTTCAAACTTAAGTGTTAGGGCTTTAGTTGAGGTGTTTTATGGATATTTGACTTATGTTCTATTGATCAAAACTTAATTGCTTTTGGGGGATGTTTTAGACTTGAGCTGAATGTAATTGATTTATAAATATATGTTATGTTGTTGATTCCGTTGTTGGCGTTGTTGTATCATCTAATGTCAAAGTTGGGGAGTGTGTCATAATTGTTTTAGGCACATATGTTGTTGTTGTAGTCGCTGTTGAAGTTGTATGTTGATATACACAAGTTGAGTCCATTTGCATACTCACATCTGTTGGGGGCTTATGCCCTGGAATGTTCATCATTCAACCCGTTGGGGGCTTATGCCCTGGAATGTTTATCATTCACCTGTTGGGGGCTTATGCCCTGGGATGCTTTAACCATCCAAATTGTTGGGGGCTTATGCCCTGGAATGCTTAGCATTCAACGCGCGTAGATTGGTACCACCTGCATGATGCATAGTTGTTGTTGTCGTAGCATTGTTGAGTAGTTGTTGTTGTCGTAGCATTGTTGAGTCGTTGTTGTTGTCGTAGCATTGTTGAGTCGTTGTTGTCGTTGTAGCATTGTCGAGTTGTCGGTGTCGTTGTGGATAATGTTGTTGTTGTTGTTGTTGTACCTTGTTGCTGAAATTAATTATGTTGTTGCTTATGTATTTATTTATATACTTTATTAATGATGCATGTTGTGATATGTTGTTGTTTTCATTAATTCGATGAATTATATATTATTATTATTGGATAAGTTTCTCACCCCTTCTGCGTATATGTTGCCTCGACCGTGGGTAATGTGCAGGTAATGATGGCTTGTAGGTTGATTGGCTCAAGTGTCTAGGGCTCTGATACATATTAGGATGGGGATCGTCGCGAGTGTCTTCTCATTTCTTTTATGTATCACATATTTTGGAAAGGACTTGCTATCAGAATAAAGTTGAATTATGTTGTGGCCTTTGTGCCAAGATTTTTATTGATGTTGAATTTGGTTAAATTTATATTTTAAAGAATTATTCCGCTGCAGTTTGTAAGATAATTTAAATGTTGGTATTTAAATAAATAGATATTTCCTATTTATGAAATTTTGATTAGCAGTGTGACACTCCGTTGTGTGGTTACTCTGATTAAATTAACTAATATTACGCTGTTGGGAGAACGGGGTGTTACAATTGGTATCAGAGCAGGTCGGTCCGTCCGGCCAATTAGTAGAGTCGTGTCGAGCCATGTAGAGTTGTTTGACAATTTATATTGTCTCAGTTGTGCTGATTTTTGTTGTTATGTAGATTAGAGCGCTGGAGGCTGCGAATATTATCTGTTACAAGAGAAATAGAATGGCTGGAAGAAACGATGCTGCGGTGGCTGCTGCATTGGAAGCTGTGGCCCAAGCTATAGGACAACAACAGAATGCTGGTGCTGGTGTTAATGCTGATGTAAGAATGTTGGAGGCCTTTCTGAGGAATCATCCTCCTACTTTCAAAGGAAGGTACGACCCTGACGGAGCACAGACATGGCTCAAAGAGGTTGAAAGAGTTTTCAGGGTTATGCAATGCACTGATGACCAGAAGGTGCGTTTTGGTACGCACATGCTAGCTGAGGAAGCTGATGACTGGTGGGTGAGTCTCTTACCTGAATTAGAGCAAGGTGATGCAGCTGTGACTTGGGCCGTGTTTAGGATTGAGTTCCTAAACAGATATTTCCCTGAGGATGTTCGCGGAAGAAAAGAGATTGAGTTCCTTGAGCTGAAGCAAGGAAACATGTCGGTGACAGAGTATGCAGCCAAGTTTGTGGAGCTGGCTCAGTTCTATCCACACTATACTGGAGACAATGCTGAATTTTCTAAGTGCATAAAGTTTGAGAATGGTTTGCGTGCTGATATTAAGCGAGCCATTGGTTATCAGCAGATCCGTGACTTTTCTGCTTTGGTGAGCAGATGCAGAATCTATGAAGATGATACCAAAGCTCACTACAAGGTGATGAGTGACCGTAGGGGTAAGGGACAGCAGAGTCGTCCGAAGCCTTACAGTGCCCCTGCTGACAAGGGCAAACAGAGGATGCCTGAGGAAAGGAGACCCAAAGGAAGAAATGTTCAAGCTGAGATAGTTTGTTACAAGTGTGGTGAGAAAGGCCACAAGAGTAATGCATGTACTCAACAGGATGAGAAGAAGTGTCATCGTTGTGGCAAGAAAGGACATATGATGGCTGAGTGCAAGCGCGGTGACATGGTTTGTTTCAATTGTGGTGAAGAGGGTCACATTAGTTCTCAGTGCAAGAATCCTAAGAAGACTCAGACTAGTGGAAAAGTGTTTGCATTGGCCGGTACACAAACGGCTAATGAAGATCGACTTATCAGAGGTACTTGTTTCTTTAATGGTACTCCTTTAATTGCTATTATTGATACTGGTGCTACACATTGTTTCATTGCTGTTGATTGTGCAAATAAGTTGGGTCTAGTTATGTCAAGTATGCCTGTGGAAATGGTTGTTGAAACTCCAGCTAAGGGTTCAGTAATCACTTCTCTCGTTTGTCAGAGTTGTCCTATATCCATGTATGGTAGGGATTTTGAAGTTGATATGGTATGTTTGCCGTTGACGGGTATGGATGTGATTCTTGGTATGAACTGGTTGGAATACAACCATGTGCATATTAATTGTTTTAGGAAGACGGTGTACTTTTCTTCTGCTGAAGAAGAGGGTGGAGCAGAATTTTTATCTACCAAGCAACTGAAGCAGTTAGAACATGATGGAGACTTGATGTTTTCCTTGATGGCGTATCTGTCTGTAGAGAACCAGTCGATAATTGATAAATTGCCCGTTGTGAATGAATTTCCTGAAGTTTTCCCTGATGAGATTCCAGATGTGCCACCAGAAAGGGAGGTTGAATTTTCGATCGATCTTGTGCCGGGTACGAAGCCTGTGTCGATGGCTCCTTACCGTATGTCAGCCTCCGAGTTGGTAGAATTGAAGAAGCAGTTGGAAGAATTGCTTGATAAGAAGTTTGTAAGACCGAGTGTCTCACCTTGGGGAGCGTCGGTATTGTTGGTGAAGAAGAAGGATGGTAGCATGAGATTGTGCATAGATTACCGTCAGTTGAATAAAGTGACGATAAAGAATAGGTATCCACTTCCGAGAATTGATGACTTGATGGATCAATTAGTGGGTGCACGTGTGTTTAGTAAAATTGATTTGAGGTCAGGTTACCATCAGATTAAGGTGAAGGATGAAGATATGCAAAAGACGGCATTTAGGACACGGTATGGACACTATGAATATAAAGTGATGCCTTTCGGTGTTACTAATGCGCTTGGAGTGTTCATGGAGTATATGAACAGAATTTTTCATGCTTTTCTAGATAAATTTGTTGTTGTGTTTATTGACGATATTTAGATTTATTCTAAGACTGAAGAAGAGCATGCAGAACATTTGAAGATTGTTTTACAGGTGCTGAAAGAAAAGAAATTGTATGCAAAACTATCAAAGTGCGAGTTCTGGTTAAGTGAAGTAAGTTTTCTTGGCCATATTATTTCTGGTAGTGGTATTGCAGTGGACCCGTCGAAAGTAGAAGCGATATCGCAATGGGAGACTCCTAAGTCAGTTACGGAGATCAGAAGTTTTCTTGGTTTGGCTGGTTATTACAGAAGATTTATCGAAGGATTTTCAAAGTTGGCACTTCCATTGACTCAGTTGACCTGTAAAGGTAAAGGTTTTGTGTGGGATGCTCAGTGTGAGAATAATTTCAATGAGTTGAAGCGAAGATTGACGACGGCTCCAATTTTGATTTTACCAGAGCCGGATAAACCTTTTGTTGTATATTGTGATGCGTCCAAGTTAGGCTTAGGTGGTGTGCTTATGCAAGATGGCAAGGTAGTGGCTTATGCTTCAAAACAATTGAGAATACATGAGAAGAATTATCCTACACATGATTTAGAGTTGGCTGTTGTGGTTTTTGTGTTGAAAATTTGGAGACACTATTTGTACGGTTCCAGATTTGAAGTGTTTAGTGATCATAAGAGTCTGAAATATTTATTTGATCAAAAAGAGTTGAATATGAGGCAGAGAAGGTGGCTTGAGTTGTTAAAAGATTATGATTTTGGCTTGAATTATCATCCGGGTAAAGCCAATGTGGTTGCAGATGCCTTGAGTAGGAAAACATTGCACATGTCGGCTATGATGGTGAAAGAATTTGAATTGCTGGAACAGTTTAGAGACTTAAGCCTTGTTTGTGAATTGGCACCTCAGAGTGTGCAGTTGGGTATGTTGAAAATTAATAATGATTTCTTGAAGAGTATCAAAGAAGCCCAGGAGGTTGATGTGAAATTTGTAGACTTGATGGTTGCTAGTAATCAGAATGCAGATGGTGATTTTCAGGTTGATGATCAAGGAGTGTTGAGATTCCGAGGCAGGATTTGTATCCCTGATAACGATGAATTGAAAAAGTTGATTTTAGAAGAGAGTCACAGAAGTAGCTTGAGTATCCATCCGGGAGCTACAAAGATGTATCATGACTTGAAGAAACTATTTTGGTGGTCTGGATTGAAGCGTGATGTCGCACAATTTGTTTATGCATGTTTGACTTGTCAGAAATCGAAAGTTGAACATCAGAAGCCTGCTGGTTTGTTGACACCATTAGATGTGCCGGAATGGAAATGGGATAGCATCTCCATGGACCTTGTGACGAGTTTACCAAACACGCAAAGAGGGCATGATGCCATTTGGGTTATTGTCGATAGATTGACGAAGTCGGCACACTTCATTCCGATTAATATCACCTATTCAGTAACTCAGTTGGCGGAGATCTATATTCATAATATTGTGAAGTTGCATGGTGTTCCATCGAGTATTGTGTCGGATAGGGATCCGAGGTTCACTTCGAGATTTTGGAAGAGCTTGCAAGAAGCTTTGGGCTCTCAGTTGAAGTTGAGTTCAGCGTATCATCCGCAAACAGATGGTCAGTCAGAAAGAACGATTCAATCATTAGAAGACTTGTTGAGGGTGTGTGTACTTGAGCAAGGTGGAGCTTGGGACAGTCACCTACCATTGATAGAGTTCACGTACAACAATAGTTACCACTCGAGTATTAGTATGGCACCTTTCGAAGCTTTATATGGTCGAAGGTGTAGGACTCCTTTATGTTGGTTTGAGTCGGGTGAAAGTATTGTGTTGGGGCCTGAAATAGTTCAGCAGACTACGGAAAAGGTCAAGATGATAAGAGAGCATATGAAAGCGTCGCAGAGTCGACAGAAGAGCTATCATGACAAGCGTAGGAAGGACCTTGAGTTTCAAGAGGGTGACCATGTGTTCTTGAGAGTCACTCCTATGACCGGTGTGGGTCGTGTATTGAAGTCCAAGAAGTTGACTCCGAAGTTTATTGGTCCTTATCAAATATCTGAGAGAATTGGCACAGTGGCTTATAGAGTTGGTTTGCCACCACATCTTTCGAACTTGCATGATGTGTTTCATGTGTCGCAACTTCGAAAGTATGTAGCGGATCCTTCACATGTCATTCCTAGAGATGATGTGCAAGTTAGAGACAACCTTACGGTAGAAACTTTACCTTTGAGGATTGATGATCGCAAGGTGAAGACGTTGAGAGGCAAGGAGATACCTCTAGTGAGAGTTGTTTGGGGGGGAGCAGCTGGTGAAAGTCTTACTTGGGAGTTGGAGAGTAAGATGCAGGAGTCTTATCCTGAGTTGTTTACTTGAGGTAATATTTCGAGGACGAAATTCTATAAGTTGGGGAGAGTTGTAACGCCCCATTTTTATTCTAATATTTTAGTAGATGTGTGAATATTTTATATATGACTTTAATTGCTATATAAATGATTTTATGTGAAATATATGTTTTATATGATTTTTATATGAAATATGTTATGATGCAATTTTATTATATGAATATTGGGGTTGTGTATTATTTAAATGAATGTTGTTATTATTTGATAGAAATAATATGAGAAATAGAAATATTATAGAAATAGTATTTATTTTTGGTTAATGGAAATTAAGTGGAAATTAATAGAAATTAAGGGAGTTGGGTGAGAAAAGAAAAGAGAGATATTTTTGAAGTAAAAAGAAAGAAAAAGGGAGAGAAACATTTTCACGTGAAAACATTAGAAGAAAACCTGCTTTTGGAGAAAAAACCTAGAAGAGGCAAAGAGAGAGCTAGGAAGGAATCGATTGTGGTAGCTTGTCGTTTGGTGTTGCTGAATTAAGGTAAGGGTGGGATTCCTTTCAATAATCTTGATATATAATTTGAAAATTGATGAAATTGTTGTTCTTGAGTTTAGGGTTTGAGAGGTTATGTTAGATGATAATTTATGATAAAACATGTTGTTTAATTGTATGAATATAGGTTGTTTTACCCCTATGATGTATACTAAACCTGTAAACATTGTTCTAATTCATTTTGGGTGATTGGGGGATCAAAAATTGGGTTTTTGGAGTGAAAACTGGTCTTTCCCGTAAGCTGTGAATGTCCAAAATCGGGCCCCGAACTGCCAAAATCGGGCCCCGAATTCTGAGCTGATTTTTCAGCTTTGGTTCGACAAAAATCGGGCCCCGAACTGCCGAAATCGGGCCCCGATTTCCTGTCAGTCAAAACTGGAAAACACTCACTTTTTCGCCCGTTTCTGTTTTGAATTAGCTTTCGGTGTAAACATAAAAGTTGTAGATAATTGAGTTAGCTTTCTAATGGCCTTGGTTTGGAGTGGAAAAGAATTGTAGATTTTGAGTTATGATAAAAATAGTCCAAGTGGGTCTTTAGCAAAATTTAAGAAAACTTAGCATAACTAATCCCAAGTTAGTCCAAAACCTTATGGTTGGTTTCCCAACTTCAAACTTAAGTGTTAGGGCTTTAGTTGAGGTGTTTTATGGATATTTGACTTATGTTCTATTGATCAAAACTTAATTACTTTTGGGGGATGTTTTAGACTTGAGCTGAATGTAATTGATTTATAAATATATGTTATGTTGTTGATTCCGTTGTTGACGTTGTTGTATCATCTAATGTCAAAGTTGGGGAGTGTGTCATAATTGTTTTAGGCACATATGTTGTTGTTGTAGTCGCTGTTGAAGTTGTATGTTGATATACACAAGTTGAGTCCATTTGCATACTCACATCTGTTGGGGGCTTATGCCCTGGAATGTTCATCATTCAACCCGTTGGGGGCTTATGCCCTGGAATGTTTATCATTCACCTGTTGGGGGCTTATGCCCTGGGATGCTTTAACCATCCAAATTGTTGGGGGCTTATGCCCTGGAATGCTTAGCATTCAACGCGCGTAGATTGGTACCACCTGCATGATGCATAGTTGTTGTTGTCGTAGCATTGTTGAGTAGTTGTTGTTGTCGTAGCATTGTTGAGTCGTTGTTGTTGTCGTAGCATTGTTGAGTCGTTGTTGTTGTTGTAGCATTGTCGAGTTGTCGGTGTCGTTGTGGATAATGTTGTTGTTGTTGTTGTTGTACCTTGTTGCTGAAATTAATTATGTTGTTGCTTATGTATTTATTTATATACTTTATTAATGATGCATGTTGTGATATGTTGTTGTTTTCATTAATTCGATGAATTATATATTATTATTATTGGATAAGTTTCTCACCCCTTCTGCGTATATGTTGCCTCGACCGTGGGTAATATGCAGGTAATGATGGCTTGTAGGTTGATTGGCTCAAGTGTCTAGGGCTCTGATACATATTAGGATGGGGATCGTCGCGAGTGTCTTCTCATTTCTTTTATGTATCACATATTTTGGAAAGGACTTGCTATCAGAATAAAGTTGAATTATGTTGTGGCCTTTGTGCCAAGATTTTTATTGATGTTGAATTTGGTTAAATTTATATTTTAAAGAATTATTCCGCTGCAGTTTGTAAGATAATTTAAATGTTGGTATTTAAATAAATAGATATTTCCTATTTATGAAATTTTGATTAGCAGTGTGACACTCCGTTGTGTGGTTACTCTGATTAAATTAACTAATATTACGCTGTTGGGAGAACGGGGTGTTACAAAATTCACTTAACACCCATTTTGGCCTTTTTAAAAAATTCTGAAATAAACCATGGATGTCGTAGATATGCTTGTTAGATTTCCTAGGAACTATTACATGTTTCGATTCGATAAGGCTAGGCCACTTTATGACCTTTTTAGTGAAAGAAAAAAGGTCAAAAATGAGTAAAATCCGTATATTAACAAGGAAATTCAATTAACCCCCATTTTGGCCTTTTTAAAAAATTCTAAAATAAACCATGGATGTCGTAGATATGCTTGTTAGATTTCCTAGGAACTATTACATGCTTCGATTCGATAAGGCTAGGCCACTTTATGACCTTTTTAGTGAAAGAAAAAGGTCAAAAACGAGTAAAATCCATAAATTAACAAGGAAATTCACTTAACCCCCATTTTGGCCTTTTTAAAAAATTCTAAAATAAACCATGGATGTCGTAGATATGCTTGATATATTTCCTAGGAACTATTACATGCTTCGATTCGATAAGGCTAGGCCACTTTATGACCTTTTTAGTGAAAGAAAAAGGTCAAAAACGAGTAAAATCCATAAATTAACAAGGAAATTCACTTAACCCCCATTTTGGCCTTTTTAAAAAATTCTAAAATAAACCATGGATGTCGTAGATATGCTTGTTAGATTTCCTAGGAAGTATTACATGCTTCGATTCGATAAGGCTAGGCCACTTTATGACCTTTTTAGTGAAAGAAAAAGGGTCAAAAACGAGTAAAATCCGTAAATTAACAAGGAAATTCACTTAACCCTCATTTTGTCCATTTTCGAAAATGATAAAATCAACCTTGGAATTCGAATATATGCTTTTTAGATTTCATAGGAACTATTACATGCTTAGATTCGATAAGGCTAGGCCACTTTATGACCTTTTTAGTGAAAGAAAAAAGGTCAAAAATGAGTAAAATCCGTATATTAACAAGGAAATTCAATTAACCCCCATTTTGGCCTTTTTAAAAAATTCTAAAATAAACCATGGATGTCGTAGATATGCTTGTTAGATTTCCTAGGAACTATTACATGCTTCGATTCGATAAGGCTAGGCCACTTTATGACCTTTTTAGTGAAAGAAAAAGGTCAAAAACGAGTAAAATCCATAAATTAACAAGGAAATTCACTTAACCCCCATTTTGGCCTTTTTAAAAAATTCTAAAATAAACCATGGATGTCGTAGATATGCTTGATATATTTCCTAGGAACTATTACATGCTTCGATTCGATAAGGCTAGGCCACTTTATGACCTTTTTAGTGAAAGAAAAAGGGTCAAAAACGAGTAAAATCCGTAAATTAACAAGGAAATTCACTTAACCCTCATTTTGTCCATTTTTGAAAATGATAAAATCAACCTTGGAATTCGAATATATGCTTGTTAGATTTCATAGGAACTATTTCATGCTTCGATTCGATAAGGCTAGGCCACTTTATGACCTTTTTAGTGAAAGAAAAAGGTTAAAAATGAGTAAAATCCATAAATTAACAAGGATATTCACTTAACCCCCATTTTGGCCTTTTTAAAAAATTCTGAAATAAACCATGGATGTCGTAGATATGCTTGTTAGATTTCCTAGGAACTATTACATGCTTCGATTCGATAAGGCTAGGCCACTTTATGACCTTTTTAGTGAAAGAAAAAGGTCAAAAACGAGTAAAATCCATAACTTAACAAGGAAATTCACTTAACCCCCATTTTGGCCTTTTTAAAAAATTCTAAAATAAACCATGGATGTCGTAGATATGCTTGTTAGATTTCCTAGGAAGTATTACATGCTTCGATTCGATAAGGCTAGGCCACTTTATGACCTTTTTAGTGAAAGAAAAAGGGTCAAAAACGAGTAAAATCCGTAAATTAACAAGGAAATTCACTTAACCCTCATTTTGTCCATTTTCGAAAATGATAAAATCAACCTTGGAATTCGAATATATGCTTTTTAGATTTCATAGGAACTATTACATGCTTAGATTCGATAAGGCTAGGCCACTTTATGACCTTTTTAGTGAAAGAAAAAAGGTCAAAAATGAGTAAAATCCGTATATTAACAAGGAAATTCAATTAACCCCCATTTTGGCCTTTTTAAAAAATTCTAAAATAAACCATGGATGTCGTAGATATGCTTGTTAGATTTCCTAGGAACTATTACATGCTTCGATTCGATAAGGCTAGGCCACTTTATGACCTTTTTAGTGAAAGAAAAAGGGTCAAAAACGAGTAAAATCCGTAAATTAACAAGGAAATTCACTTAACCCCCATTTTGGCCGTTTTTAAAAATTCTAAAATAAACCATGGATGTCGTAGATATGCTTGTTAGATTTCCTAGGAACTATTACATGCTTCGACTCGATAAGGCTAGGCCACTTTATGACCTTTTTAGTGAAAGAAAAAGGGTCAAAAACGAGTAAAATCCGTAAATTAACAAGGAAATTCACTTAACCCTCATTTTGTCCATTTTTGAAAATGATAAAATCAACCATGGAATTTGAATATATGCTTGTTAGATTTCATAGGAACTATTACATGCTTCGATTCGATAAGGCTAGGCCACCTTATGACCTTTTTAGTGAAAGAAAAAGGTCAAAAACGAGTAAAATCCATAAATTAACAAGGAAATTCACTTAACCCCCATTTTGGCCTTTTTAAAAAATTCTGAAATAAACCATGGATGTCGTAGATATGCTTGTTAGATTTCCTAGGAACTATTACATGCTTCGATTCGATAAGGCTAGGCCACTTTATGACCTTTTTAGTGAAAGAAAAAGGTCAAAAATGAGTAAAATCCATAAATTAACAAGGAAATTCACTTAACCCCCATATTGGCCTTTTTAAAAAATTCTGAAATAAACCATGGATGTCGTAGATATGCTTGTTAGATTTCCTAGGAACTATTACATGCTTCGATTCGATAAGGCTAAGCCACTTTATGACCTTTTTAGTGAAAGAAAAAAGGTCAAAAACGAGTAAAATCCGTAAATTAACAAGGAAATTCACTTAACCCTCATTTTGTCCATTTTCGAAAATGATAAAATCAACCTTGGAATTCGAATATATGCTTTTTAGATTTCATAGGAACTATTACATGCTTCGATTCGATAAGGCTAGGCCACTTTATGACCTTTTTAGTGAAAGAAAAAAGGTCAAAAATGAGTAAAATCCGTATATTAACAAGGAAATTCAATTAACCCCCATTTTGGCCTTTTTAAAAAATTCTAAAATAAACCATGGATGTCGTAGATATGCTTGTTAGATTTCCTAGGAACTATTACATGCTTCGATTCGATAAGGCTAGGCCACTTTATGACCTTTTTAGTGAAAGAAAAAGGGTCAAAAACGAGTAAAATCCGTAAATTAACAAGGAAATTCACTTAACCCCCATTTTGGCCGTTTTTAAAAATTCTAAAATAAACCATGGATGTCGTAGATATGCTTGTTAGATTTCCTAGGAACTATTACATGCTTCGACTCGATAAGGCTAGGCCACTTTATGACCTTTTTAGTGAAAGAAAAAGGGTCAAAAACGAGTAAAATCCGTAAATTAACAAGGAAATTCACTTAACCCTCATTTTGTCCATTTTTGAAAATGATAAAATCAACCTTGGAATTCGAATATATGCTTGTTAGATTTCATAGGAACTATTACATGCTTCGATTCGATAAGGCTAGGCCACTTTATGACCTTTTTAGTGAAAGAAAAAGGTCAAAAACGAGTAAAATCCATAAATTAACAAGGAAATTCACTTAACCCCCATTTTGGCCTTTTTAAAAAATTCTGAAATAAACCATGGATGTCGTAGATATGCTTGTTAGATTTCCTAGGAACTATTACATGCTTCGATTCGATAAGGCTAGGCCACTTTATGACCTTTTTAGTGAAAGAAAAAGGTCAAAAACGAGTAAAATCCATAAATTAACAAGGAAATTCACTTAACCCCCATTTTGGCCTTTTAAAAAAATTCTGAAATAAACCATGGATGTCGTAGATATGCTTGTTAGATTTCCTAGGAACTATTACATGCTTCGATTCGATAAGGCTAGGCCACTTTATGACCTTTTTAGTGAAAGAAAAAAGGTCAAAAATGAGTAAAATCCGTATATTAACAAGGAAATTCAATTAACCCCCATTTTGGCCTTTTTAAAAAATTCTAAAATAAACCATGGATGTCGTAGATATGCTTGTTAGATTTCCTAGGAAGTATTACATGCTTCGATTCGATAAGGCTAGGCCACTTTATGACCTTTTTAGTGAAAGAAAAATGTCAAAAACGAGTAAAATCCATAAATTAACAAGGAAATTCACTTAACCCCCATTTTGGCCTTTTTAAAAAATTCTAAAATAAACCATGGATGTCGTAGATATGCTTGATAGATTTCCTAGGAACTATTACATGCTTCGATTCGATAAGGCTAGGCCACTTTATGACCTTTTTAGTGAAAGAAAAATGGTCAAAAACGAGTAAAATCCGTAAATTAACAAGGAAATTCACTTAACCCTCATTTTGTCCATTTTTGAAAATGATAAAATCAACCTTGGAATTCGAATATATGCTTGTTAGATTTCATAGGAACTATTACATGCTTCGATTCGATAAGGCTAGGCCACTTTATGACCTTTTTAGTGAAAGAAAAAGGGTCAAAAATGAGTAAAATCCGTATATTAACAAGGAAATTCACTTAACCCCCATTTTGGCCTTTTTAAAAAATTTTAAAATAAACCATGGATGTCGTAGATATGCTTGCTAGATTTCCTAGGAACTATTACATGCTTCGATTCGATAAGGCTAGGCCACTTTATGACCTTTTTAGCGAAAGAAAAAGGGTCAAAAACGAGTAAAATCCGTAAATTAACAAGGAAATTCACTTAACCCTCATTTTGTCCATTTTCGAAAATGATAAAATCAACCTTGGAATTCGAATATATGCTTGTTAGATTTCATAGGAACTATTACATGCTTCGATTCGATAAGGCTAGGCCACTTTATGATCTTTTCAGTGAAAGAAAAAGGGTCAAAAACGAGTAAAATCCGTAAATTAACAAGGAAATTCACTTAACCCCCATTTTGGCCGTTTTTAAAAATTCTAAAATAAACCATGGATGTCGTAGATATGCTTGTTAGATTTCCTAGGAACTATTACATGCTTCGATTCGATAAGGCTAGACCACTTTATGACCTTTTTAGTGAAAGAAAAAGGGTCAAAAACGAGTAAAATCCGTAAATTAACAAGGAAATCCAATTAACCCCCATTTTGGCCTTTTTAAAAAATTCTAAAATAAACCATGGATGTCGTAGATATGCTTGTTAGATTTCCTAGGAACTATTACATGCTTCGATTCGATAAGGCTAGGCCACTTTATGACCTTTTCAGTGAAAGAAAATGGGTCAAAAACGAGTAAAATCCGTAAATTAACAAGGAAATTCACTTAACCCCCATTTTGGCCGTTTTTAAAAATTCTAAAATAAACCATGGATGTCGTAGATATGCTTGTTAGATTTCCAAGGAACTATTACATGCTTCGACTCGATAAGGCTAGGCCACTTTATGACCTTTTTAGTGAAAGAAAAAGGGTCAAAAACGAGTAAAATCCGTAAATTAACAAGGAAATTCACTTAACCCTCATTTTGTCCATTTTTGAAAATGATAAAATCAACCTTGGAATTCGAATATATGCTTGTTAGATTTCATAGGAACTATTTCATGCTTCGATTCGATAAGGCTAGGCCACTTTATGACCTTTTTAGTGAAAGAAAAAGGTTAAAAACGAGTAAAATCCATAAATTAACAAGGATATTCACTTAACCTCCATTTTGGCCTTTTTAAAAAATTCTGAAATAAACCATGGATGTCGTAGATATGCTTGTTAGATTTCCTAGGAACTATTACATGCTTCGATTCGATAAGGCTAGGCCACTTTATGACATTTTTAGTGAAAGAAAAAGGGTCAAAAACGAGTAAAATCCGTAAATTAACAAAGAAATTCACTTAACCCCCATTTTGGCCGTTTTTAAAAATTCTAAAATAAACCATGGATGTCGTAGATATGCTTGTTAGATTTCCTAGGAACTATTACATGCTTCGACTCGATAAGGCTAGGCCACTTTATGACCTTTTTAGTGAAAGAAAAAGGGTCAAAAACGAGTAAAATCCGTAAATTAACAAGGAAATTCACTTAACCCTCATTTTGTCCATTTTTGAAAATGATAAAATCAACCTTGGAATTCGAATATATGCTTGTTAGATTTCATAGGAACTATTACATGCTTCGATTCGATAAGGCTAGGCCACTTTATGACCTTTTTAGTGAAAGAAAAAGGTCAAAAACGAGTAAAATCCATAAATTAACAAGGAAATTCACTTAACCCCCATTTTGGCCTTTTTAAAAAATTCTGAAATAAACCATGGATGTCGTAGATATGCTTGTTAGATTTCCTAGGAACTATTACATGCTTCGATTCGATAAGGCTAGGCCACTTTATGACCTTTTTAGTGAAAGAAAAAGGTCAAAAACGAGTAAAATCCATAAATTAACAAGGAAATTCACTTAACCCCCATTTTGGCCTTTTTAAAAAATTCTGAAATAAACCATGGATGTCGTAGATATGCTTGTTAGATTTCCTAGGAACTATTACATGCTTCGATTCGATAAGGCTAGGCCACTTTATGACCTTTTTAGTGAAAGAAAAAGGTTAAAAACGAGTAAAATCCATAAATTAACAAGGAAATTCACTTAACCCCCATTTTGGCCTTTTTAAAAAATTCTGAAATAAACCATGGATGTCGTAGATATGCTTGTTAGATTTCCTAGGAACTATTACATGCTTCGATTCGATAAGGCTAGGCCACTTTATGACCTTTTTAGTGAAAGAAAAAGGTCAAAAACGAGTAAAATCCATAAATTAACAAGGAAATTCACTTAACCCCCATTTTGGCCTTTTTAAAAAATTCTAAAATAAACCATGGATGTCGTAGATATGCTTGTTAGATTTCCTAGGAACTATTCCATGCTTCGATTCGATAAGGCTAGGCCACTTTATGACCTTTTTAGTGAAAGAAAAAGGGTAAAAAACGAGTAAAATCCGTAAATTAACAAGGAAACTCACTTAACCATCATTTTGTCCATTTTCGAAAATGATAAAATCAACCTTGCAATTCGAATATATGCTTGTTAGATTTCATAGGAACTATTACATGCTTCGATTCGATAAGGCTAGGCCACTTTATGACCTTTTTAGTGAAAGAAAAAAGGTCAAAAATGAGTAAAATCCGTATATTAACAAGGAAATTCAATTAACCCCCATTTTGGCCTTTTTAAAAAATTCTAAAATAAACCATGGATGTCGTAGATATGCTTGTTAGATTTCCTAGGAACTATTACATGCTTCGACTCGATAAGGCTAGGCCACTTTATGACCTTTTTAGTGAAAGAAAAAGGGTCAAAACCGAGTAAAATCCGTAAATTAACAAGGAAATTCACTTAACCCTCATTTTGTCCATTTTTGAAAATGATAAAATCAACCTTGGAATTCGAATATATGCTTGTTAGATTTCATAGGAACTATTACATGCTTCGATTCGATAAGGCTAGGCCACTTTATGACCTTTTTAGTGAAAGAAAAAGGTCAAAAACGAGTAAAATCCATAATTTAACAAGGAAATTCACTTAACCCCCATTTTGGCCTTTTTAAAAAATTCTGAAATAAACCATGGATGTCGTAGATATGCTTGTTAGATTTCCTAGGAACTATTACATGCTTCGATTCGATAAGGCTAGGCCACTTTATGACCTTTTTAGTGAAAGAAAAAGGGTCAAAAACGAGTAAAATCCGTAAATTAACAAGGAAATTCACTTAACCCTCATTTTGTCCATTTTCGAAAATGATAAAATCAACCTTGGAATTCGAATATATGCTTGTTAGATTTCATAGGAACTATTACATGCTTCGATTCGATAAGGCTAGGCCACTTTATGACCTTTTTAGTGAAAGAAAAAAGGTCAAAAATGAGTAAAATCCGTATATTAACAAGGAAATTCAATTAACCCCCATTTTGGCCTTTTTAATAAATTCTAAAATAAACCATGGATGTCGTAGATATGCTTGTTAGATTTCCTAGGAACTATTACATGCTTCGACTTGATAAGGCTAGGCCACTTTATGACCTTTTTAGTGAAAGAAAAAGGGTCAAAAACGAGTAAAATCCATAAATTAACAAGGAAATTCACTTAACCCCCATTTTGGCCTTTTTAAAAAATTCTGAAATAAACCATAGATGTCGTAGATATGCTTGTTAGATTTCCTAGGAACTATTACATGCTTCGATTCGATAAGGCTAGGCCACTTTATGACCTTTTTAGTGAAAGAAAAAGGTCAAAAACGAGTAAAATCCATAAATTAACAAGGAAATTCACTTAACCCCTATTTTGGCCTTTTTAAAAAATTCTGAAATAAACCATGGATGTCGTAGATATGCTTGTTAGATTTCCTAGGAACTATTACATGCTTCGATTCGATAAGGCTAGGCCACTTTATGACCTTTTTAGTGAAAGAAAAAGGTTAAAAACGAGTAAAATCCATAAATTAACAAGGAAATTCACTTAACCCCCATTTTGGCCTTTTTAAAAAATTCTGAAATAAACCATGGATGTCGTAGATATGCTTGTTAGATTTCCTAGGAACTATTACATGCTTCGATTCGATAAGGCTAGGCCACTTTATGACCTTTTTAGTGAAAGAAAAAGGGTCAAAAACGAGTAAAATCCGTAAATTAACAAGGAAATTCACTTAACCCTCATTTTGTCCATTTTTGAAAATGATAAAATCAACCTTGGAATTCGAATATATGCTTGCTAGATTTCATAGGAACTATTACATGCTTCGATTCGATAAGGCTAGGCCACTTTATGACCTTTTTAGTGAAAGAAAAAGGTCAAAAACGAGTAAAATCCATAAATTAACAAGGAAATTCACTTAACCCCCATTTTGGCCTTTTTAAAAAATTCTGAAATAAACCATGGATGTCGTAGATATGCTTGTTAGATTTCCTAGGAACTATTACATGCTTCGATTCGATAAGGCTAGGCCACTTTATGACCTTTTTAGTGAAAGAAAAAGGTTAAAAACGAGTAAAATCCATAAATTAACAAGGAAATTCACTTAACCCCCATTTTGGCCTTTTTAAAAAATTCTGAAATAAACCATGGATGTCGTAGATATGCTTGTTAGATTTCCTAGGAACTATTACATGCTTCGATTCGATAAGGCTAGGCCACTTTATGACCTTTTTAGTGAAAGAAAAAGGTTAAAAACGAGTAAAATCCATAAATTAACAAGGAAATTCACTTAACCCCCATTTTGGCCTTTTTAAAAAATTCTGAAATAAACCATGGATGTCGTAGATATGCTTGTTAGATTTCCTAGGAACTATTACATGCTTCGATTCGATAAGGCTAGGCCACATTATGACCTTTTTAGTGAAAGAAAAAGGGTCAAAAACGAGTAAAATCCGTAAATTAACAAGGAAATTCACTTAACCCTCATTTTGTCCATTTTCGAAAATGATAAAATCAACCTTGGAATTCGAATATATGCTTGTTAGATTTCATAGGAACTATTACATGCTTCGATTCGATAAGGCTAGGCCACTTTATGACCTTTTTAGTGAAAGAAAAAAGGTCAAAAATGAGTAAAATCCGTATATTAACAAGGAAATTCAATTAACCCCCATTTTGGCCTTTTTAATAAATTCTAAAATAAACCATGGATGTCGTAGATATGCTTGTTAGATTTCCTAGGAACTATTACATGCTTCGACTCGATAAGGCTAGGCCACTTTATGACCTTTTTAGTGAAAGAAAAAGGGTCAAAAACGAGTAAAATCCGTAAATTAACAAGAAAATTCACTTAACCCCCATTTTGGCCGTTTATAAAAATTCTAAAATAAACCATGGATGTCGTAGATATGCTTGTTAGATTTCCTAGGAACTATTACATGCTTCGATTCGATAAGGCTAGGCCACTTTATGACCTTTTTAGTGAAAGAAAAAGGTCAAAAACGAGTAAAATCCATAAATTAACAAGGAAATTCACTTAACCCCCATTTTGGCCTTTTTAAAAAATTCTGAAATAAACCATGGATGTCGTAGATATGCTTGTTAGATTTCCTAGGAACTATTACATGCTTCGATTCGATAAGGCTAGGCCACTTTATGACCTTTTTAGTGAAAGAAAAAGGTCAAAAACGAGTAAAATCCATAAATTAACAAGGAAATTCACTTAACCCCCATTTTGGCCTTTTTAAAAAATTCTGAAATAAACCATGGATGTCGTAGATATGCTTGTTAGATTTCCTAGGAACTATTACATGCTTCGATTCGATAAGGCTAGGCCACTTTATGACCTTTTTAGTGAAAGAAAAAGGTTAAAAACGAGTAAAATCCATAAATTAACAAGGAAATTCACTTAACCCCCATTTTGGCCTTTTTAAAAAATTCTAAAATAAACCATGGATGTCGTAGATATGCTTGTTAGATTTCCTAGGAACTATTACATGCTTCGACTCGATAAGGCTAGGCCACTTTATGACCTTTTTAGTGAAAGAAAAAGGGTCAAAAACGAGTAAAATCCGTAAATTAACAAGGAAATTCACTTAACCCTCATTTTCTCCATTTTTGAAAATGATAAAATCAACCTTGGAATTCGAATATATGCTTGTTAGATTTCATAGGAACTATTACATGCTTCGATTCGATAAGGCTAGACCACTTTATGACCTTTTTAGTGAAAGAAAAAGGTCAAAAACGAGTAAAATCCATAAATTAACAAGGAAATTCACTTAACCCCCATTTTGGCCTTTTTAAAAAATTCTGAAATAAACCATGGATGTCGTAGATATGCTTGTTAGATTTCCTAGGAACTATTACATGCTTCGATTCGATAAGGCTAGGCCACTTTATGACCTTTTTAGTGAAAGAAAAAGGGTCAAAAACGAGTAAAATCCGTAAATTAACAAGGAAATCCAATTAACCCCCATTTTGGCCGTTTTTAAAAATTCTAAAATAAACCATGGATGTCGTAGATATGCTTGTTAGATTTCCTAGGAACTATTACATGCTTCGATTCGATAAGGCTAGGCCACTTTATGACCTTTTTAGTGAAAGAAAAAGGGTCAAAAACGAGTAAAATCCGTAAATTAACAAGGAAATCCAATTAACCCCCATTTTGGCCTTTTTAAAAAATTCGAAAATAAACCATGGATGTCGTAGATATGCTTGTTAGATTTCCTAGGAACTATTACATGCTTCGATTCGATAAGGCTAGGCCACTTTATGACCTTTTTAGTGAAAGAAAAAGGGTCAAAAACGAGTAAAATCCGTAAATTAACAAGGAAATTCACTTAACCCCCATTTTGGCCGTTTTTAAAAATTCTAAAATAAACCATGGATGTCGTAGATATGCTTGTTAGATTTCCTAGGAACTATTAAATGCTTCGACTCGATAAGGCTAGGCCACTTTATGACCTTTTTAGTGAAAGAAAAAGGGTCAAACACGAGTAAAATCCGTAAATTAACAAGGAAATTCACTTAACCCTCATTTTGTCCATTTTTGAAAATGATAAAATCAACCTTGGAATTCGAATATATGCTTGTTAGACTTCATAGGAACTATTACATGCTTCGATTCGATAAGGCTAGGCCACTTTATGACCTTTTTAGTGAAAGAAAAAGGTCAAAAACGAGTAAAATCCATAAATTAACAAGGAAATTCACTTAACCCCCATTTTGGCCTTTTTAAAAAATTCTGAAATAAACCATGGATGTCGTAGATATGCTTGTTAGATTTCCTAGGAACTATTACATGCTTCGATTCGATAAGGCTAGGCCACTTTATGACCTTTTTAGTGAAAGAAAAAGGTCAAAAACGAGTAAAACCCATAAATTAACAAGGAAATTCACTTAACCCCCATTTTGGCCTTTTTAAAAAATTCTGAAATAAACCATGGATGTCGTAGATATGCTTGTTAGATTTCCTAGGAACTATTACATGCTTCGATTCGATAAGGCTAGGCCACTTTATGACCTTTTGAGTGAAAGAAAAAGGGTCAAAAACGAGTAAAATCCGTAAATTAACAAGGAAATTCACTTAACCCTCATTTTGTCCATTTTTGAAAATGATAAAATCAACCTTGGAATTCGAATATATGCTTGTTAGATTTCATAGGAACTATTACATGCTTCGATTCGATAAGGCTAGGCCACTTTATGACCTTTTTAGTGAAAGAAAAAGGTCAAAAACGAGTAAAATCCATAAATTAACAAGGAAATTCACTTAACCCCCATTTTGGCCTTTTTAAAAAATTCTGAAATAAACCATGGATGTCGTAGATATGCTTGTTAGATTTCCTAGGAACTATTACATGCTTCGATTCGATAAGGCTAGGCCACTTTATGACCTTTTTAGTGAAAGAAAAAGGTTAAAAACGAGTAAAATCCATAAATTAACAAGGAAATTCACTTAACCCCCATTTTGGCCTTTTTAAAAAATTATGAAATAAACCATGGATGTCGTAGATATGCTTGTTAGATTTCCTAGGAACTATTACATGCTTCGATTCGATAAGGCTAGGCCACTTTATGACCTTTTTAATGAAAGAAAAAGGTCAAAAACGAGTAAAATCCATAAATTAACAAGGAAATTCACTTAACCCCCATTTTGGCCTTTTTAAAAAATTCTAAAATAAACCATGGATGTCGTAGATATGCTTGTTAGATTTCCTAGGAACTATTACATGCTTCGATTCGATAAGGCTAGGCCACTTTATGACCTTTTTAGTGAAAGAAAAAGGGTCAAAAACGAGTAAAATCCGTAAATTAACAAGGAAATTCACTTAACCCTCATTTTGTCCATTTTCGAAATTGATAAAATCAACCTTGGAATTCGAATATATGCTTGTTAGATTTCATAGGAACTATTACATGCTTCGATTCGATAAGGCTAGGCCACTTTATGACCTTTTTAGTGAAAGAAAAAAGGTCAAAAATGAGTAAAATCCGTATATTAACAAGGAAATTCAATTAACCCACATTTTGGCCTTTTTAAAAAATTCTAAAATAAACCATGGATGTCGTAGATATGCTTGTTAGATTTCCTAGGAACTATTACATGCTTCGATTCGATAAGGCTAGGCCACTTTATGACCTTTTTAGTGAAAGAAAAAGGGTCAAAAACGAGTAAAATCCGTAAATTAACAAGGAAATTCACATAACCCCCATTTTGGCCGTTTTTAAAAATTCTAAAATAAACCATGGATGTCGTAGATATGCTTGTTAGATTTCCTAGGAACTATTACATGCTTCGACTCGATAAGGCTAGGCCACTTTATGACCTTTTTAGTGAAAGAAAAAGGGTCAAAAACGAGTAAAATCCGTAAACTAACAAGGAAATTCACTTAACCCTCATTTTGTCCATTTTTGAAAATGATAAAATCAACCTTGGAATTCGAATATATGCTTGTTAGATTTCATAGGAACTATTACATGCTTCGATTCGATAAGGCTAGGCCACTTTATGACCTTTTTAGTGAAAAAAAAAGGTCAAAAACGAGTAAAATCCATAAATTAACAAGGAAATTCACTTAACCCCCATTTTGGCCTTTTTAAAAAATTCTGAAATAAACCATGGATGTCGTAGATATGCTTGTTAGATTTCCTAGGAACTATTACATGCTTCGATTCGATAAGGCTAGGCCACTTTATGACCTTTTTAGTGAAAGAAAAAGGTCAAAAACGAGTAAAATCCATAAATTAACAAGGAAATTCACTTAACCCCCATTTTGGCCTTTTTAAAAAATTCTAAAATAAACCATGGATGTCGTAGATATGCTTGTTAGATTTCCTAGGAACTATTACATGCTTCGATTCGATAAGGCTAGGCCACTTTATGACCTTTTTAGTGAAAGAAAAAGGGTCAAAAACGAGTAAAATCCGTAAATTAACAAGGAAATTCACTTAACCCTCATTTTGTCCATTTTCGAAAATGATAAAATCAACCTTGGAATTCGAATATATGCTTGTTAGATTTTATAGGAACTATTACATGCTTCGATTCGATAAGGCTAGGCCACTTTATGACCTTTTTAGTGAAAGAAAAAGGTCAAAAACGAGTAAAATCCATAAATTAACAAGGAAATTCACTTAACCCCCATTTTGGCCTTTTTAAAAAATTCTAAAATAAACCATGGATGTCGTAGATATGCTTGATAGATTTCCTAGGAACTATTACATGCTTCGATTCGATAAGGCTATGCCACTTTATGACCTTTTTAGTGAAAGAAAAAGGGTCAAAAACGAGTAAAATCCGTAAATTAACAAGGAAATTCACTTAACCCTCATTTTGTCCATTTTTGAAAATGATAAAATCAACCTTGGAATTCGAATATATGCTTGTTAGATTTCATAGGAACTATTACATGCTTCGATTCGATAAGGCTAGGCCACTTTATGACCTTTTTAGTGAAAGAAAATGGGTCAAAAATGAGTAAAATCCGTATATTAACAAGGAAATTCACTTAACCCCCATTTTGGCCTTTTTAAAAAAATTTAAAATAAACCATGGATGTCGTAGATATGCTTGTTAGATTTCCTAGGAACTATTACATGCTTCGATTCGATAAGGCTAGGCCACTTTATGACCTTTTTAGCGAAAGAAAAAGGGTCAAAAACGAGTAAAATCCGTAAATTAACAAGGAAATTCACTTAACCCTCATTTTGTCCATTTTAGAAAATGATAAAATCAACCTTGGAATTCGAATATATGCTTGTTAGATTTCATAGGAACTATTTCATGCTTCGATTCGATAAGGCTAGGCCACTTTTTGACCTTTTTAGTGAAAGAAAAAGGTTAAAAACGAGTAAAATACATAAATTAACAAGGAAATTCACTTAACCCCCATTTTGGCCTTTTTAAAAAATTCTGAAATAAACCATGGATGTCGTAGATATGCTTGTTAGATTTCCTAGGAACTATTACATGCTTCGATTCGATAAGGCTAGGCCACTTTATGACCTTTTTA
This sequence comes from Medicago sativa, assembly GCF_051527215.1. Classification (NCBI taxonomy): domain Eukaryota; kingdom Viridiplantae; phylum Streptophyta; class Magnoliopsida; order Fabales; family Fabaceae; genus Medicago; species Medicago sativa. The sequence goes on along the minus strand of NC_140756.1, from coordinate 24,908,035 downwards.
GTGAAAGAAAAAGGTCAAAAACGAGTAAAATCCATAAATTAACAAGGAAATTCACTTAACCCCCATTTTGGCCTTTTTAAAAAATTCTAAAATAAACCATGGATGTCGTAGATATGCTTGATAGATTTCCTAGGAACTATTACATGCTTCGATTCGATAAGGCTAGGCCACTTTATGACCTTTTAAGTGAAAGAAAAAGGGTCAAAAACGAGTAAAATCCGTAAATTAACAAGGAAATTCACTTAACCCTCATTTTGTCCATTTTTGAAAATGATAAAATCAACCTTTGAATTCGAATATATGCTTGTTAGATTTCATAGGAACTATTACATGCTTCGATTCGATAAGGCTAGGCCACTTTATGACCTTTTTAGTGAAAGAAGAAGGGTCAAAAACGAGTAAAATCCGTATATTAACAAGGAAATTCACTTAACCTCCATTTTGGCCTTTTTAAAAAATTTTAAAATAAACCATGGATGTCGTAGATATGCTTGTTAGATTTCCTAGGAACTATTACATGCTTCGATTGGATAAGGCTAGGCCACTTTATGACCTTTTTAGCGAAAGAAAAAGGGTCAAAAACGAGTAAAATCCGTAAATTAACAAGGAAATTCACTTAACCCTCATTTTGTCCATTTTAGAAAATGATAAAATCAACCTTGGAATTCGAATATATGCTTGTTAGATTTCATAGGAACTATTACATGCTTCGATTCGATAAGGCTAGGCCACTTTATGACCTTTTTAGTGAAAGAAAAAGGGTCAAAAATGAGTAAAATCCGTATATTAACAAGGAAATTCACTTAACCCCCATTTTGGCCTTTTTAAAAAAATCTAAAATAAACCATGGATGTCGTAGATATGCTTGTTAGATTTCCTAGGAACTATTACATCCTTCGATTCGATAAGGCTAGGCCACTTTATGACCTTTTTAGTGAAAGAAAAAGGGTCAAAAACGAGTAAAATCCGTAAATTAACAAGGAAATTCACTTAACCCCCATTTTGGCCGTTTTTAAAAATTCTAAAATAAACCATGGATGTCGTAGATATGCTTGTTAGATTTCCAAGAAACTATTACATGCTTCGACTCGATAAGGCTAGGCCACTTTATGACCTTTTTAGTGAAAGAAAAAGGGTCAAAAACGAGTAAAATCCGTAAATTAACAAGGAATTTCACTTAACCTTCATTTTGTCCATTTTAGAAAATGATAAAATCAACCTTGGAATTCGAATATATGCTTGTTAGATTTCATAGGAACTATTTCATGCTTCGATTCGATAAGGCTAGGCCACTTTTTGACCTTTTTAGTGAAAGAAAAAGGTTAAAAACGAGTAAAATCCATAAATTAACAAGGAAATTCACTTAACCCCCATTTTGGCCTTTTTAAAAAATTCCGAAATAAACCATGGATGTCGTAGATATGCTTGTTAGATTTCCTAGGAACTATTACATGCTTCGATTCGATAAGGCTAGGCCACTTTATGACCTTTTTAGTGAAAGAAAAAGGTCAAAAACGAGTAAAATCCATAAATTAACAAGGAAATTCACTTAACCCCCATTTTGGCTTTTTTAAAAAATTCTAAAATAAACCATGGATGTCGTAGATATGCTTGATAGATTTCCTAGGAACTATTACATGCTTCGATTCGATAAGGCTAGGCCACTTTATGACCTTTTAAGTGAAAGAAAAAGGGTCAAAAACGAGTAAAATCCGTAAATTAACAAGGAAATTCACTTAACCCTCATTTTGTCCATTTTTGAAAATGATAAAATCAACCTTGGAATTCGAATATATGCTTGTTAGATTTCATAGGAACTATTACATGCATCGATTCGATAAGGCTAGGCCACTTTATGACCTTTTTAGTGAAAGAAGAAGGGTCAAAAACGAGTAAAATCCGTATATTAACAAGGAAATTCACTTAACCTCCATTTTGGCCTTTTTAAAAAATTTTAAAATAAACCATGGATGTCGTAGATATGCTTGTTAGATTTCCTAGGAACTATTACATGCTTCGATTGGATAAGGCTAGGCCACTTTATGACCTTTTTAGCGAAAGAAAAAGGGTCAAAAACGAGTAAAATCCGTAAATTAACAAGGAAATTCACTTAACCCTCATTTTGTCCATTTTAGAAAATGATAAAATCAACCTTGGAATTCGAATATATGCTTGTTAGATTTCATATGAACTATTACATGCTTTGATTCGATAAGGCTAGGCCACTTTATGACCTTTTTAGTGAAAGAAAAAGGGTCAAAAATGAGTAAAATCCGTATATTAACAAGGAAATTCACTTAACCCCCATTTTGGCCTTTTTAAAAAAATCTAAAATAAACCATGGATGTCGTAGATATGCTTGTTAGATTTCCTAGGAACTATTACATGCTTCGATTCGATAAGGCTAGGCCACTTTATGACCTTTTTAGTGAAAGAAAAAGGGTCAAAAACGAGTAAAATCCGTAAATTAACAAGGAAATTCACTTAACCCCCATTTTGGCCGTTTTTAAAAATTCTAAAATAAACCATGGATGTCGTAGATATGCTTGTTAGATTTCCAAGGAACTATTACATGCTTCGACTCGATAAGGCTAGGCCACTTTATGACCTTTTTAGTGAAAGAAAAAGGGTCAAAAACGAGTAAAATCCGTAAATTAACAAGGAATTTCACTTAACCCTCATTTTGTCCATTTTTGAAAATGATAAAATCAACCTTGGAATTCGAATATATGCTTGTTAGATTTCATAGGAACTATTTCATGCTTCGATTCGATAAGGCTAGGCCACTTTATGACCTTTTTAGTGAAAGAAAAAGGTTAAAAACGAGTAAAATCCATAAATTAACAAGGAAATTCACTTAACCCCCATTTTGGCCTTTTTAAAAAATTCTGAAATAAACCATGGATGTCGTAGATATGCTTGTTAGATTTCCTAGGAACTATTACATGCTTCGATTCGATAAGGCTAGGCCACTTTATGACCTTTTTAGTGAAAGAAAAAGGTCAAAAACGAGTAAAATCCATAAATTAACAAGGAAATTCGCTTAACCCCCATTTTGGCCTTTTTAAAAAATTCTAAAATAAACCATGGATGTCGTAGATATGCTTGATAGATTTCCTAGGAACTATTACATGCTTCGATTCGATAAGGCTAGGCCACTTTATGACCTTTTTAGTGAAAGAAAAAGGGTCAAAAACGAGTAAAATCCGTAAATTAACAAGGAAATTCACTTAACCCTCATTTTGTCCATTTTTGAAAATGATAAAATCAACCTTGGAATTCGAATATATGCTTGTTAGATTTCATAGGAACTATTACATGCTTCGATTCGATAAGGCTAGGCCACTTTATGACCTTTTTAGTGAAAGAAAAAGGGTCAAAAATGAGTAAAATCCGTATATTAACAAGGAAATTCACTTAACCCCCATTTTGGCCTTTTTAAAAAATTTTAAAATAAACCATGAATGTCGTAGATATGCTTGTTAGATTTCCTAGGAACTATTACATGCTTCGATTCGATAAGGCTAGGCCACTTTATGACCTTTTTAGCGAAAGAAAAAGGGTCAAAAACGAGTAAAATCCGTAAATTAACAAGGAAATTCACTTAACCCTCATTTTGTCCATTTTAGAAAATGATAAAATCAACCTTGGAATTCGAATATATGCTTGTTAGATTTCATAGGAACTATTTCATGCTTCGATTCGATAAGGCTAGGCCACTTTTTGACCTTTTTAGTGAAAGAAAAAGGTTAAAAACGAGTAAAATCCATAAATTAACAAGGAAATTCACTTAACCCCCATTTTGGCCTTTTTAAAAAATTCTGAAATAAACCATGGATGTCGTAGATATGCTTGTTAGATTTCCTAGGAACTATTACATGCTTCGATTCGATAAGGCTAGGCCACTTTATGACCTTTTTAGTGAAAGAAAAAGGTCAAAAACGAGTAAAATCCATAAATTAACAAGGAAATTCACTTAACCCCCATTTTGGCCTTTTTAAAAAATTCTAAAATAAACCATGGATGTCGTAGATATGCTTGATAGATTTCCTAGGAACTATTACATGCTTCGATTCGATAAGGCTAGGCCACTTTATGACCTTTTAAGTGAAAGAAAAAGGGTCAAAAACGAGTAAAATCCGTAAATTAACAAGGAAATTCACTTAACCCTCATTTTGTCCATTTTTGAAAATGATAAAATCAACCTTGGAATTCGAATATATGCTTGTTAGATTTCATAGGAACTATTACATGCTTCGATTCGATAAGGCTAGGCCACTTTATGACCTTTTTAGTGAAAGAAGAAGGGTCAAAAACGAGTAAAATCCGTATATTAACAAGGAAATTCACTTAACCTCCATTTTGGCCTTTTTAAAAAATTTTAAAATAAACCATGGATGTCGTAGATATGCTTGTTAGATTTCCTAGGAACTATTACATGCTTCGATTGGATAAGGCTAGGCCACTTTATGACCTTTTTAGCGAAAGAAAAAGGGTCAAAAACGAGTAAAATCCGTAAATTAACAAGGAAATTCACTTAACCCTCATTTTGTCCATTTTAGAAAATGATAAAATCAACCTTGGAATTCGAATATATGCTTGTTAGATTTCATATGAACTATTACATGCTTCGATTCGATAAGGCTAGGCCACTTTATGACCTTTTTAGTGAAAGAAAAAGGGTCAAAAATGAGTAAAATCCGTATATTAACAAGGAAATTCACTTAACCCCCATTTTGGCCTTTTTAAAAAAATCTAAAATAAACCATGGATGTCGTAGATATGCTTGTTAGATTTCCTAGGAACTATTACATGCTTCGATTCGATAAGGCTAGGCCACTTTATGACCTTTTTAGTGAAAGAAAAAGGGTCAAAAACGAGTAAAATCCGTAAATTAACAAGGAAATTCACTTAACCCCCATTTTGGCCGTTTTTAAAAATTCTAAAATAAACCATGGATGTCGTAGATATGCTTGTTAGATTTCCAAGGAACTATTACATGCTTCGACTCGATAAGGCTAGGCCACTTTATGACCTTTTTAGTGAAAGAAAAAGGGTCAAAAACGAGTAAAATCCGTAAATTAACAAGGAATTTCACTTAACCCTCATTTTGTCCATTTTTGAAAATGATAAAATCAACCTTGGAATTCGAATATATGCTTGTTAGATTTCATAGGAACTATTTCATGCTTCGATTCGATAAGGCTAGGCCACTTTATGACCTTTTTAGTGAAAGAAAAAGGTTAAAAACGAGTAAAATCCATAAATTAACAAGGAAATTCACTTAACCCCCATTTTGGCCTTTTTAAAAAATTCTGAAATAAACCATGGATGTCGTAGATATGCTTGTTAGATTTCCTAGGAACTATTACATGCTTCGATTCGATAAGGCTAGGCCACTTTATGACCTTTTTAGTGAAAGAAAAAGGTCAAAAACGAGTAAAATCCATAAATTAACAAGGAAATTCACTTAACCCCCATTTTGGCCTTTTTAAAAAATTCTAAAATAAACCATGGATGTCGTAGATATGCTTGATAGATTTCCTAGGAACTATTACATGCTTCGATTCGATAAGGCTAGGCCACTTTATGACCTTTTTAGTGAAAGAAAAAGGGTCAAAAACGAGTAAAATCCGTAAATTAACAAGGAAATTCACTTAACCCTCATTTTGTCCATTTTTGAAAATGATAAAATCAACCTTGGAATTCGAATATATGCTTGTTAGATTTCATAGGAACTATTACATGCTTCGATTCGATAAGGCTAGGCCACTTTATGACCTTTTTAGTGAAAGAAAAAGGGTCAAAAATGAGTAAAATCCGTATATTAACAAGGAAATTCACTTAACCCCCATTTTGGCCTTTTTAAAAAATTTTAAAATAAACCATGGATGTCGTAGATATGCTTGTTAGATTTCCTAGGAACTATTACATGCTTCGATTCGATAAGGCTAGGCCACTTTATGACCTTTTTAGCGAAAGAAAAAGGGTCAAAAACGAGTAAAATCCGTAAATTAACAAGGAAATTCACTTAACCCTCATTTTGTCCATTTTAGAAAATGATAAAATCAACCTTGGAATTCGAATATATGCTTGTTAGATTTCATAGGAACTATTTCATGCTTCGATTCGATAAGGCTAGGCCACTTTTTGACCTTTTTAGTGAAAGAAAAAGGTTAAAAACGAGTAAAATCCATAAATTAACAAGGAAATTCACTTAACCCCCATTTTGGCCTTTTTAAAAAATTCTGAAATAAACCATGGATGTCGTAGATATGCTTGTTAGATTTCCTAGGAACTATTACATGCTTCGATTCGATAAGGCTAGGCCACTTTATGACCTTTTTAGTGAAAGAAAAAGGTCAAAAACGAGTAAAATCCATAAATTAACAAGGAAATTCACTTAACCCCCATTTTGGCCTTTTTAAAAAATTCTAAAATAAACCACGGATGTCGTAGATATGCTTGATAGATTTCCTAGGAACTATTACATGCTTCGATTCGATAAGGCTAGGCCACTTTATGACCTTTTAAGTGAAAGAAAAAGGGTCAAAAACGAGTAAAATCCGTAAATTAACAAGGAAATTCACTTAACCCTCATTTTGTCCATTTTTGAAAATGATAAAATCAACCTTGGAATTCGAATATATGCTTGTTAGATTTCATAGGAACTATTACATGCTTCGATTCGATAAGGCTAGGCCACTTTATGACCTTTTTAGTGAAAGAAGAAGGGTCAAAAACGAGTAAAATCCGTATATTAACAAGGAAATTCACTTAACCTCCATTTTGGCCTTTTTAAAAAATTTTAAAATAAACCATGGATGTCGTAGATATGCTTGTTAGATTTCCTAGGAACTATTACATGCTTCGATTGGATAAGGCTAGGCCACTTTATGACCTTTTTAGCGAAAGAAAAAGGGTCAAAAACGAGTAAAATCCGTAAATTAACAAGGAAATTCACTTAACCCTCATTTTGTCCATTTTAGAAAATGATAAAATCAACCTTGGAATTCGAATATATGCTTGTTAGATTTCATATGAACTATTACATGCTTCGATTCGATAAGGCTAGACCACTTTATGACCTTTTTAGTGAAAGAAAAAGGGTCAAAAATGAGTAAAATCCGTATATTAACAAGGAAATTCACTTAACCCCCATTTTGGCCTTTTTAAAAAAATCTAAAATAAACCATGGATGTCGTAGATATGCTTGTTAGATTTCCTAGGAACTATTACATGCTTCGATTCGATAAGGCTAGGCCACTTTATGACTTTTTTAGTGAAAGAAAAAGGGTCAAAAACGAGTAAAATCCGTAAATTAACAAGGAAATTCACTTAACCCCCATTTTGGCCGTTTTTAAAAATTCTAAAATAAACCATGGATGTCGTAGATATGCTTGTTAGATTTCCAAGGAACTATTACATGCTTCGACTCGATAAGGCTAGGCCACTTTATGACCTTTTTAGTGAAAGAAAAAGGGTCAAAAACGAGTAAAATCCGTAAATTAACAAGGAATTTCACTTAACCCCCATTTTGGCCTTTTTAAAAAAATTTAAAATAAACCATGGATGTCGTAGATATGCTTGTTAGATTTCCTAGGAACTATTACATGCTTCGATTCGATAAGGCTAGGCCACTTTATGACCTTTTTAGCGAAAGAAAAAGGGTCAAAAACGAGTAAAATCCGTAAATTAACAAGGAAATTCACTTAACCCTCATTTTGTCCATTTTAGAAAATGATAAAATCAACCTTGGAATTCGAATATATGCTTGTTAGATTTCATAGGAACTATTTCATGCTTCGATTCGATAAGGCTAGGCCACTTTTTGACCTTTTTAGTGAAAGAAAAAGGTTAAAAACGAGTAAAATCCATAAATTAACAAGGAAATTCACTTAACCCCCATTTTGGCCTTTTTAAAAAATTCTGAAATAAACCATGGATGTCGTAGATATGCTTGTTAGATTTCCTAGGAACTATTACATGCTTCGATTCGATAAGGCTAGGCCACTTTATGACCTTTTTAGTGAAAGAAAAAGGTCAAAAACGAGTAAAATCCATAAATTAACAAGGAAATTCACTTAACCCCCATTTTGGCCTTTTTAAAAAATTCTAAAATAAACCACGGATGTCGTAGATATGCTTGATAGATTTCCTAGGAACTATTACATGCTTCGATTCGATAAGGCTAGGCCACTTTATGACCTTTTAAGTGAAAGAAAAAGGGTCAAAAACGAGTAAAATCCGTAAATTAACAAGGAAATTCACTTAACCCTCATTTTGTCCATTTTTGAAAATGATAAAATCAACCTTGGAATTCGAATATATGCTTGTTAGATTTCATAGGAACTATTACATGCTTCGATTCGATAAGGCTAGGCCACTTTATGACCTTTTTAGTGAAAGAAGAAGGGTCAAAAACGAGTAAAATCCGTATATTAACAAGGAAATTCACTTAACCTCCATTTTGGCCTTTTTAAAAAATTTTAAAATAAACCATGGATGTCGTAGATATGCTTGTTAGATTTCCTAGGAACTATTACATGCTTCGATTGGATAAGGCTAGGCCACTTTATGACCTTTTTAGCGAAAGAAAAAGGGTCAAAAACGAGTAAAATCCGTAAATTAACAAGGAAATTCACTTAACCCTCATTTTGTCCATTTTAGAAAATGATAAAATCAACCTTGGAATTCGAATATATGCTTGTTAGATTTCATATGAACTATTACATGCTTCGATTCGATAAGGCTAGGCCACTTTATGACCTTTTTAGTGAAAGAAAAAGGGTCAAAAATGAGTAAAATCCGTATATTAACAAGGAAATTCACTTAACCCCCATTTTGGCCTTTTTAAAAAAATCTAAAATAAACCATGGATGTCGTAGATATGCTTGTTAGATTTCCTAGGAACTATTACATGCTTCGATTCGATAAGGCTAGGCCACTTTATGACCTTTTTAGTGAAAGAAAAAGGGTCAAAAACGAGTAAAATCCGTAAATTAACAAGGAAATTCACTTAACCCCCATTTTGGCCGTTTTTAAAAATTCTAAAATAAACCATGGATGTCGTAGATATGCTTGTTAGATTTCCAAGGAACTATTACATGCTTCGACTCGATAAGGCTAGGCCACTTTATGACCTTTTTAGTGAAAGAAAAAGGGTCAAAAACGAGTAAAATCCGTAAATTAACAAGGAATTTCACTTAACCCTCATTTTGTCCATTTTTGAAAATGATAAAATCAACCTTGGAATTCGAATATATGCTTGTTAGATTTCATAGGAACTATTTCATGCTTCGATTCGATAAGGCTAGGCCACTTTATGACCTTTTTAGTGAAAGAAAAAGGTTAAAAACGAGTAAAATCCATAAATTAACAAGGAAATTCACTTAACCCCCATTTTGGCCTTTTTAAAAAATTCTGAAATAAACCATGGATGTCGTAGATATGCTTGTTAGATTTCCTAGGAACTATTACATGCTTCGATTCGATAAGGCTAGGCCACTTTATGACCTTTTTAGTGAAAGAAAAAGGTCAAAAACGAGTAAAATCCATAAATTAACAAGGAAATTCACTTAACCCCCATTTTGGCCTTTTTAAAAAATTCTAAAATAAACCATGGATGTCGTAGATATGCTTGATAGATTTCCTAGGAACTATTACATGCTTCGATTCGATAAGGCTAGGCCACTTTATGACCTTTTTAGTGAAAGAAAAAGGGTCAAAAACGAGTAAAATCCGTAAATTAACAAGGAAATTCACTTAACCCTCATTTTGTCCATTTTTGAAAATGATAAAATCAACCTTGGAATTCGAATATATGCTTGTTAGATTTCATAGGAACTATTACATGCTTCGATTCGATAAGGCTAGGCCACTTTATGACCTTTTTAGTGAAAGAAAAAGGGTCAAAAATGAGTAAAATCCGTATATTAACAAGGAAATTCACTTAACCCCCATTTTGGCCTTTTTAAAAAATTTTAAAATAAACCATGGATGTCGTAGATATGCTTGTTAGATTTCCTAGGAACTATTACATGCTTCGATTCGATAAGGCTAGGCCACTTTATGACCTTTTTAGCGAAAGAAAAAGGGTCAAAAACGAGTAAAATCCGTAAATTAACAAGGAAATTCACTTAACCCTCATTTTGTCCATTTTAGAAAATGATAAAATCAACCTTGGAATTCGAATATATGCTTGTTAGATTTCATAGGAACTATTTCATGCTTCGATTCGATAAGGCTAGGCCACTTTTTGACCTTTTTAGTGAAAGAAAAAGGTTAAAAACGAGTAAAATCCATAAATTAACAAGGAAATTCACTTAACCCCCATTTTGGCCTTTTTAAAAAATTCTGAAATAAACCATGGATGTCGTAGATATGCTTGTTAGATTTCCTAGGAACTATTACATGCTTCGATTCGATAAGGCTAGGCCACTTTATGACCTTTTTAGTGAAAGAAAAAGGTCAAAAACGAGTAAAATCCATAAATTAACAAGGAAATTCACTTAACCCCCATTTTGGCCTTTTTAAAAAATTCTAAAATAAACCACGGATGTCGTAGATATGCTTGATAGATTTCCTAGGAACTATTACATGCTTCGATTCGATAAGGCTAGGCCACTTTATGACCTTTTAAGTGAAAGAAAAAGGGTCAAAAACGAGTAAAATCCGTAAATTAACAAGGAAATTCACTTAACCCTCATTTTGTCCATTTTTGAAAATGATAAAATCAACCTTGGAATTCGAATATATGCTTGTTAGATTTCATAGGAACTATTACATGCTTCGATTCGATAAGGCTAGGCCACTTTATGACCTTTTTAGTGAAAGAAGAAGGGTCAAAAACGAGTAAAATCCGTATATTAACAAGGAAATTCACTTAACCTCCATTTTGGCCTTTTTAAAAAATTTTAAAATAAACCATGGATGTCGTAGATATGCTTGTTAGATTTCCTAGGAACTATTACATGCTTCGATTGGATAAGGCTAGGCCACTTTATGACCTTTTTAGCGAAAGAAAAAGGGTCAAAAACGAGTAAAATCCGTAAATTAACAAGGAAATTCACTTAACCCTCATTTTGTCCATTTTAGAAAATGATAAAATCAACCTTGGAATTCGAATATATGCTTGTTAGATTTCATATGAACTATTACATGCTTCGATTCGATAAGGCTAGACCACTTTATGACCTTTTTAGTGAAAGAAAAAGGGTCAAAAATGAGTAAAATCCGTATATTAACAAGGAAATTCACTTAACCCCCATTTTGGCCTTTTTAAAAAAATCTAAAATAAACCATGGATGTCGTAGATATGCTTGTTAGATTTCCTAGGAACTATTACATGCTTCGATTCGATAAGGCTAGGCCACTTTATGACTTTTTTAGTGAAAGAAAAAGGGTCAAAAACGAGTAAAATCCGTAAATTAACAAGGAAATTCACTTAACCCCCATTTTGGCCGTTTTTAAAAATTCTAAAATAAACCATGGATGTCGTAGATATGCTTGTTAGATTTCCAAGGAACTATTACATGCTTCGACTCGATAAGGCTAGGCCACTTTATGACCTTTTTAGTGAAAGAAAAAGGGTCAAAAACGAGTAAAATCCGTAAATTAACAAGGAATTTCACTTAACCCCCATTTTGGCCTTTTTAAAAAAATTTAAAATAAACCATGGATGTCGTAGATATGCTTGTTAGATTTCCTAGGAACTATTACATGCTTCGATTCGATAAGGCTAGGCCACTTTATGACCTTTTTAGCGAAAGAAAAAGGGTCAAAAACGAGTAAAATCCGTAAATTAACAAGGAAATTCACTTAACCCTCATTTTGTCCATTTTAGAAAATGATAAAATCAACCTTGGAATTCGAATATATGCTTGTTAGATTTCATAGGAACTATTTCATGCTTCGATTCGATAAGGCTAGGCCACTTTTTGACCTTTTTAGTGAAAGAAAAAGGTTAAAAACGAGTAAAATCCATAAATTAACAAGGAAATTCACTTAACCCCCATTTTGGCCTTTTTAAAAAATTCTGAAATAAACCATGGATGTCGTAGATATGCTTGTTAGATTTCCTAGGAACTATTACATGCTTCGATTCGATAAGGCTAGGCCACTTTATGACCTTTTTAGTGAAAGAAAAAGGTCAAAAACGAGTAAAATCCATAAATTAACAAGGAAATTCACTTAACCCCCATTTTGGCCTTTTTAAAAAATTCTAAAATAAACCACGGATGTCGTAGATATGCTTGATAGATTTCCTAGGAACTATTACATGCTTCGATTCGATAAGGCTAGGCCACTTTATGACCTTTTAAGTGAAAGAAAAAGGGTCAAAAACGAGTAAAATCCGTAAATTAACAAGGAAATTCACTTAACCCTCATTTTGTCCATTTTTGAAAATGATAAAATCAACCTTGGAATTCGAATATATGCTTGTTAGATTTCATAGGAACTATTACATGCTTCGATTCGATAAGGCTAGGCCACTTTATGACCTTTTTAGTGAAAGAAGAAGGGTCAAAAACGAGTAAAATCCGTATATTAACAAGGAAATTCACTTAACCCCCATTTTGGCCTTTTTAAAAAATTTTAAAATAAACCATGGATGTCGTAGATATGCTTGTTAGATTTCCTAGGAACTATTACATGCTTCGATTGGATAAGGCTAGGCCACTTTATGACCTTTTTAGCGAAAGAAAAAGGGTCAAAAACGAGTAAAATCCGTAAATTAACAAGGAAATTCACTTAACCCTCATTTTGTCCATTTTAGAAAATGATAAAATCAACCTTGGAATTCGAATATATGCTTGTTAGATTTCATAGGAACTATTACATGCTTCGATTCGATAAGGCTAGGCCACTTTATGACCTTTTTAGTGAAAGAAAAAGGGTCAAAAATGAGTAAAATCCGTATATTAACAAGGAAATTCACTTAACCCCCATTTTGGCCTTTTTAAAAAAATCTAAAATAAACCATGGATGTCGTAGATATGCTTGTTAGATTTCCTAGGAACTATTACATGCTTCGACTCGATAAGGCTAGGCCACTTTATGACCTTTTTAGTGAAAGAAAAAGGGTCAAAAACGAGTAAAATCCGTAAATTAACAAGGAATTTCACTTAATCCTCATTTTGTCCATTTTTGAAAATGATAAAATCAACCTTGGAATTCGAATATATGCTTGTTAGATTTCATAGGAACTATTTCATGCTTCGATTCGATAAGGCTAGGCCACTTTATGACCTTTTTAGTGAAAGAAAAAGGTTAAAAACGAGTAAAATCCATAAATTAACAAGGAAATTCACTTAACCCCCATTTTGGCCTTTTTAAAAAATTCTGAAATAAACCATGGATGTCGTAGATATGCTTGTTAGATTTCCTAGGAACTATTACATGCTTCGATTCGATAAGGCTAGGCCACTTTATGACCTTTTTAGTGAAAGAAAAAGGTCAAAAACGAGTAAAATCCATAAATTAACAAGGAAATTCACTTAACCCCCATTTTGGCCTTTTTAAAAAAATCTAAAATAAACCATGGATGTCGTAGATATGCTTGTTAGATTTCCTAGGAACTATTACATGCTTCGACTCGATAAGGCTAGGCCACTTTATGACCTTTTTAGTGAAAGAAAAAGGGTCAAAAACGAGTAAAATCCGTAAATTAACAAGGAATTTCACTTAATCCTCATTTTGTCCATTTTTGAAAATGATAAAATCAACCTTGGAATTCGAATATATGCTTGTTAGATTTCATAGGAACTATTTCATGCTTCGATTCGATAAGGCTAGGCCACTTTATGACCTTTTTAGTGAAAGAAAAAGGTTAAAAACGAGTAAAATCCATAAATTAACAAGGAAATTCACTTAACCCCCATTTTGGCCTTTTTAAAAAATTCTGAAATAAACCATGGATGTCGTAGATAAGCTTGTTAGATTTCCTAGGAACTATTACATGCTTCGATTCGATAAGGCTAGGCCACTTTATGACCTTTTTAGTGAAAGAAAAAGGTCAAAAACGAGTAAAATCCATAAATTAACAAGGAAATTCACTTAACCCCCATTTTGGCCTTTTTAAAAAATTCTAAAATAAACCATGGATGTCGTAGATACGCTTGTTAGATTTCCTAGGAACTATTACATGCTTCGATTCGATAAGGCTAGGCCACTTTATGACCTTTTTAGTGAAAGAAAAAGGTCAAAAACGAGTAAAATCCATAAATTAACAAGGAAATTCACTTAACCCCCATTTTGGCCTTTTTAAAAAATTCTGAAATAAACCATGGATGTCGTAGATATGCTTGTTAGATTTCCTAGGAACTATTACATGCTTCGATTCGATAAGGCTAGGCCACTTTATGACCTTTTTAGTGAAAGAAAAAGGTTAAAAACGAGTAAAATCCATAAATTAACAAGGAAATTCACTTAACCCCCATTTTGGCCTTTTTAAAAAATTCTAAAATAAACCATGGATGTCGTAGATATGCTTGTTAGATTTCCTAGGAACTATTACATGCTTCGACTCGATAAGGCTAGGCCACTTTATGACCTTTTTAGTGAAAGAAAAAGGGTCAAAAACGAGTAAAATCCGTATATTAACAAGGAAATTCACTTAACCTCCATTTTGGCCTTTTTAAAAAATTTTAAAATAAACCATGGATGTCGTAGATATGCTTGTTAGATTTCCTAGGAACTATTACATGCTTCGATTGGATAAGGCTAGGCCACTTTATGACCTTTTTAGCGAAAGAAAAAGGGTCAAAAACGAGTAAAATCCGTAAATTAACAAGGAAATTCACTTAACCCTCATTTTGTCCATTTTAGAAAATGATAAAATCAACCTTGGAATTCGAATATATGCTTGTTAGATTTCATATGAACTATTACATGCTTCGATTCGATAAGGCTAGACCACTTTATGACCTTTTTAGTGAAAGAAAAAGGGTCAAAAATGAGTAAAATCCGTATATTAACAAGGAAATTCACTTAACCCCCATTTTGGCCTTTTTAAAAAAATCTAAAATAAACCATGGATGTCGTAGATATGCTTGTTAGATTTCCTAGGAACTATTACATGCTTCGATTCGATAAGGCTAGGCCACTTTATGACTTTTTTAGTGAAAGAAAAAGGGTCAAAAACGAGTAAAATCCGTAAATTAACAAGGAAATTCACTTAACCCCCATTTTGGCCGTTTTTAAAAATTCTAAAATAAACCATGGATGTCGTAGATATGCTTGTTAGATTTCCAAGGAACTATTACATGCTTCGACTCGATAAGGCTAGGCCACTTTATGACCTTTTTAGTGAAAGAAAAAGGGTCAAAAACGAGTAAAATCCGTAAATTAACAAGGAATTTCACTTAACCCTCATTTTGTCCATTTTTGAAAATGATAAAATCAACCTTGGAATTCGAATATATGCTTGTTAGATTTCATAGGAACTATTTCATGCTTCGATTCGATAAGGCTAGGCCACTTTATGACCTTTTTAGTGAAAGAAAAAGGTTAAAAACGAGTAAAATCCATAAATTAACAAGGAAATTCACTTAACCCCCATTTTGGCCTTTTTAAAAAATTCTGAAATAAACCATGGATGTCGTAGATATGCTTGTTAGATTTCCTAGGAACTATTACATGCTTCGATTCGATAAGGCTAGGCCACTTTATGACCTTTTTAGTGAAAGAAAAAGGTCAAAAACGAGTAAAATCCATAAATTAACAAGGAAATTCACTTAACCCCCATTTTGGCCTTTTTAAAAAATTCTAAAATAAACCATGGATGTCGTAGATATGCTTGATAGATTTCCTAGGAACTATTACATGCTTCGATTCGATAAGGCTAGGCCACTTTATGACCTTTTTAGTGAAAGAAAAAGGGTCAAAAACGAGTAAAATCCGTAAATTAACAAGGAAATTCACTTAACCCTCATTTTGTCCATTTTTGAAAATGATAAAATCAACCTTGGAATTCGAATATATGCTTGTTAGATTTCATAGCAACTATTACATGCTTCGATTCGATAAGGCTAGGCCACTTTATGACCTTTTTAGTGAAAGAAAAAGGGTCAAAAATGAGTAAAATCCGTATATTAACAAGGAAATTCACTTAACCCCCATTTTGGCCTTTTTAAAAAATTTTAAAATAAACCATGGATGTCGTAGATATGCTTGTTAGATTTCCTAGGAACTATTACATGCTTCGATTCGATAAGGCTAGGCCACTTTATGACCTTTTTAGCGAAAGAAAAAGGGTCAAAAACGAGTAAAATCCGTAAATTAACAAGGAAATTCACTTAACCCTCATTTTGTCCATTTTAGAAAATGATAAAATCAACCTTGGAATCCGAATATATGCTTGTTAGATTTCATAGGAACTATTTCATGCTTCGATTCGATAAGGCTAGGCCACTTTTTGACCTTTTTAGTGAAAGAAAAAGGTTAAAAACGAGTAAAATCCATAAATTAACAAGGAAATTCACTTAACCCCCATTTTGGCCTTTTTAAAAAATTCTGAAATAAACCATGGATGTCGTAGATATGCTTGTTAGATTTCCTAGGAACTATTACATGCTTCGATTCGATAAGGCTAGGCCACTTTATGACCTTTTTAGTGAAAGAAAAAGGTCAAAAACGAGTAAAATCCATAAATTAACAAGGAAATTCACTTAACCCCCATTTTGGCCTTTTTAAAAAATTCTAAAATAAACCACGGATGTCGTAGATATGCTTGATAGATTTCCTAGGAACTATTACATGCTTCGATTCGATAAGGCTAGGCCACTTTATGACCTTTTAAGTGAAAGAAAAAGGGTCAAAAACGAGTAAAATCCGTAAATTAACAAGGAAATTCACTTAACCCTCATTTTGTCCATTTTTGAAAATGATAAAATCAACCTTGGAATTCGAATATATGCTTGTTAGATTTCATAGGAACTATTACATGCTTCGATTCGATAAGGCTAGGCCACTTTATGACCTTTTTAGTGAAAGAAGAAGGGTCAAAAACGAGTAAAATCCGTATATTAACAAGGAAATTCACTTAACCCCCATTTTGGCCTTTTTAAAAAATTTTAAAATAAACCATGGATGTCGTAGATATGCTTGTTAGATTTCCTAGGAACTATTACATGCTTCGATTGGATAAGGCTAGGCCACTTTATGACCTTTTTAGCGAAAGAAAAAGGGTCAAAAACGAGTAAAATCCGTAAATTAACAAGGAAATTCACTTAACCCTCATTTTGTCCATTTTAGAAAATGATAAAATCAACCTTGGAATTCGAATATATGCTTGTTAGATTTCATAGGAACTATTACATGCTTCGATTCGATAAGGCTAGGCCACTTTATGACCTTTTTAGTGAAAGAAAAAGGGTCAAAAATGAGTAAAATCCGTATATTAACAAGGAAATTCACTTAACCCCCATTTTGGCCTTTTTAAAAAAATCTAAAATAAACCATGGATGTCGTAGATATGCTTGTTAGATTTCCTAGGAACTATTACATGCTTCGACTCGATAAGGCTAGGCCACTTTATGACCTTTTTAGTGAAAGAAAAAGGGTCAAAAACGAGTAAAATCCGTAAATTAACAAGGAATTTCACTTAATCCTCATTTTGTCCATTTTTGAAAATGATAAAATCAACCTTGGAATTCGAATATATGCTTGTTAGATTTCATAGGAACTATTTCATGCTTCGATTCGATAAGGCTAGGCCACTTTATGACCTTTTTAGTGAAAGAAAAAGGTTAAAAACGAGTAAAATCCATAAATTAACAAGGAAATTCACTTAACCCCCATTTTGGCCTTTTTAAAAAATTCTGAAATAAACCATGGATGTCGTAGATATGCTTGTTAGATTTCCTAGGAACTATTACATGCTTCGATTCGATAAGGCTAGGCCACTTTATGACCTTTTTAGTGAAAGAAAAAGGTCAAAAACGAGTAAAATCCATAAATTAACAAGGAAATTCACTTAACCCCCATTTTGGCCTTTTTAAAAAATTCTAAAATAAACCATGGATGTCGTAGATACGCTTGTTAGATTTCCTAGGAACTATTACATGCTTCGATTCGATAAGGCTAGGCCACTTTATGACCTTTTTAGTGAAAGAAAAAGGTCAAAAACGAGTAAAATCCATAAATTAACAAGGAAATTCACTTAACCCCCATTTTGGCCTTTTTAAAAAATTCTGAAATAAACCATGGATGTCGTAGATATGCTTGTTAGATTTCCTAGGAACTATTACATGCTTCGATTCGATAAGGCTAGGCCACTTTATGACCTTTTTAGTGAAAGAAAAAGGTTAAAAACGAGTAAAATCCATAAATTAACAAGGAAATTCACTTAACCCCCATTTTGGCCTTTTTAAAAAATTCTAAAATAAACCATGGATGTCGTAGATATGCTTGTTAGATTTCCTAGGAACTATTACATGCTTCGACTCGATAAGGCTAGGCCACTTTATGACCTTTTTAGTGAAAGAAAAAGGGTCAAAAACGAGTAAAATCCGTAAATTAACAAGGAAATTCACTTAACCCTCATTTTGTCCATTTTTGAAAATGATAAAATCAACCTTGGAATTCGAATATATGCTTGTTAGATTTCATAGGAACTATTACATGCTTCGATTCGATAAGGCTAGGCCACTTTATGACCTTTTTAGTGAAAGAAAAAGGTCAAAAACGAGTAAAATCCATAAATTAACAAGGAAATTCACTTAACCCCCATTTTGGCCTTTTTAAAAAATTCTGAAATAAACCATGGATGTCGTAGATATGCTTGTTAGATTTCCTAGAAACTATTACATGCTTCGACTCGATAAGGCTAGGCCACTTTATGACCTTTTTAGTGAAAGAAAAAGGTCAAAAACGAGTAAAATCCATAAATTAACAAGGAAATTCACTTAACCCCCATTTTGGCCTTTTTAAAAAATTCTGAAATAAACCATGGATGTCGTAGATATGCTTGTTAGATTTCCTAGGAACTATTACATGCTTCGATTCGATAAGGCTAGGCCACTTTATGACCTTTTTAGTGAAAGAAAAAGGTTAAAAACGAGTAAAATCCATAAATTAACAAGGAAATTCACTTAAACCCCATTTTGGCCTTTTTAAAAAATTCTGAAATAAACCATGGATGTCGTAGATATGCTTGTTAGATTTCCTAGGAACTATTACATGCTTCGATTCGATAAGGCTAGGCCACTTTATGACCTTTTTAATGAAAGAAAAAGGTCAAAAACGAGTAAAATCCATAAATTAACAAGGAAATTCACTTAACCCCCATTTTGGCCTTTTTAAAAAATTCTAAAATAAACCATGGATGTCGTAGATATGCTTGTTAGATTTCCTAGGAACTGTTACATGCTTCGATTCGATAAGGCTAGGCCACTTTATGACCTTTTTAGTGAAAGAAAAAGGGTCAAAAACGAGTAAAATCCGTAAATTAACAAGGAAATTCACTTAACCCTCATTTTGTCCATTTTCGAAATTGATAAAATCAACCTTGGAATTCGAATATATGCTTGTTAGATTTCATAGGAACTATTACATGCTTCGATTCGATAAGGCTATGCCACTTTATGACCTTTTTAGTGAAAGAAAAAAGGTCAAAAATGAGTAAAATCCGTATATTAACAAGGAAATTCAATTAACCCACATTTTGGCCTTTTTAAAAAATTCTAAAATAAACCATGGATGTCGTAGATATGCTTGTTAGATTTCCTAGGAACTATTACATGCTTCGACTCGATAAGGCTAGGCCACTTTATGACCTTTTTAGTGAAAGAAAAAGGGTCAAAAACGAGTAAAATCCGTAAATTAACAAGGAAATTCACTTAACCCTCATTTTGTCCATTTTTGAAAATGATAAAATCAACCTTGGAATTCGAATATATGCTTGTTAGATTTCATAGGAACTATTACATGCTTCGATTCGATAAGGCTAGGCCACTTTATGACCTTTTTACTGAAAGAAAAAGGGTCAAAAATGAGTAAAATCCGTATATTAACAAGGAAATTCACTTAACCCCCATTTTGGCCTTTTTAAAAAATTTTAAAATAAACCATGGATGTCGTAGATATGCTTGTTAGATTTCCTAGGAACTATTACATGCTTCGATTCGATAAGGCTAGGCCACTTTATGACCTTTTTAGCGAAAGAAAAAGGGTCAAAAACGAGTAAAATCCGTAAATTAACAAGGAAATTCACTTAACCCTCATTTTGTCCATTTTAGAAAATGATAAAATCAACCTTGGAATTCGAATATATGCTTGTTAGATTTCATAGGAACTATTTCATGCTTCGATTCGATAAGGCTAGGCCACTTTTTGACCTTTTTAGTGAAAGAAAAAGGTTAAAAACGAGTAAAATCCATAAATTAACAAGGAAATTCACTTAACCCCCATTTTGGCCTTTTTAAAAAATTCTGAAATAAACCATGGATGTCGTAGATATGCTTGTTAGATTTCCTAGGAACTATTACATGCTTCGATTCGATAAGGCTAGGCCACTTTATGACCTTTTTAGTGAAAGAAAAAGGTCAAAAACGAGTAAAATCCATAAATTAACAAGGAAATTCACTTAACCCCCATTTTGGCCTTTTTAAAAAATTCTAAAATAAACCATGGATGTCGTAGATATGCTTGATAGATTTCCTAGGAACTATTACATGCTTCGATTCGATAAGGCTAGGCCACTTTATGACCTTTTAAGTGAAAGAAAAAGGGTCAAAAACGAGTAAAATCCGTAAATTAACAAGGAAATTCACTTAACCCTCATTTTGTCCATTTTTGAAAATGATAAAATCAACCTTGGAATTCGAATATATGCTTGTTAGATTTCATAGGAACTATTACATGCTTCGATTCGATAAGGCTAGGCCACTTTATGACCTTTTTAGTGAAAGAAAAAGGGTCAAAAACGAGTAAAATCCGTATATTAACAAGGAAATTCACTTAACCCCCATTTTGGCCTTTTTAAAAAATTTTAAAATAAACCATGGATGTCGTAGATATGCTTGTTAGATTTCCTAGGAACTATTACATGCTTCGATTGGATAAGGCTAGGCCACTTTATGACCTTTTTAGCGAAAGAAAAAGGGTCAAAAACGAGTAAAATCCGTAAATTAACAAGGAAATTCACTTAACCCTCATTTTGTCCATTTTAGAAAATGATAAAATCAACCTTGGAATTCGAATATATGCTTGTTAGATTTCATAGGAACTATTACATGCTTCGATTCGATAAAGCTAGGCCACTTTATGACCTTTTTAGTGAAAGAAAAAGGGTCAAAAACGAGTAAAATCCGTAAATTAACAAGGAAATTCACTTAACCCTCATTTTGTCCATTTTCGAAAATGATAAAATCAACCTTGGAATTCGAATATATGCTTGTTAGATTTCATAGGAACTATTACATGCTTCGATTCGATAAGGCTAGGCCACTTTATGACCTTTTTAGTGAAAGAAAAAGGGTCAAAAATGAGTAAAATCCGTATATTAACAAGGAAATTCACTTAACCCCCATTTTGGCCTTTTTAAAAAAATCTAAAATAAACCATTGGATGTCGTAGATATGCTTGTTAGATTTCCTAGGAACTATTACATGCTTCGATTCGATAAGGCTAGGCCACTTTATGACCTTTTTAGTGAAAGAAAAAGGGTCAAAAACGAGTAAAATCCGTAAATTAACAAGGAAATTCACTTAACCCTCATTTTGTCCATTTTCGAAAATGATAAATTCAACCTTGGAATTCGAATATATGCTTGTTAGATTTCATAGGAACTATTACATGCTTCGATTCGATAAGGCTAGGCCACTTTATGACCTTTTTAGTGAAAGAAAAAAGGTCAAAAATGAGTAAAATCCTTATATTAACAAGGAAATTCAATTAACCCCCATTTTGGCCTTTTTAAAAAATTCTAAAATAAACCATGGATGTCGTAGATATGCTTGTTAGATTTCCTAGGAACTATTACATGCTTCGATTCGATAAGGCTAGGCCACTTTATGACCTTTTTAGTGAAAGAAAAAGGGTCAAAAACGAGTAAAATCCGTAAATTAACAAGGAAATTCACTTAACCCCCATTTTGGCCGTTTTTAAAAATTCTAAAATAAACCATGGATGTCGTAGATATGCTTGTTAGATTTCCTAGGAACTATTAAATGCTTCGACTCGATAAGGCTAGGCCACTTTATGACCTTTTTAGTGAAAGAAAAAGGGTCAAAAACGAGTAAAATCCGTAAATTAACAAGGAAAATCACTTAACCCTCATTTTGTCCATTTTTGAAAATGATAAAATCAACCTTGGAATTCGAATATATGCTTGTTAGATTTCATAGGAACTATTACATGCTTCGATTCGATAAGGCTAGGCCACTTTATGACCTTTTTAGTGAAAGAAAAAGGTCAAAAACGAGTAAAATCCATAAATTAACAAGGAAATTCACTTAACCCCCATTTTGGCCTTTATAAAAAATTCTGAAATAAACCATGGATGTCGTAGATATGCTTGTTAGATTTCCTAGGAACTATTACATGCTTCGATTCGATAAGGCTAGGCCACTTTATGACCTTTTTAGTAAAAGAAAAAGGGTCAAAAACGAGTAAAATCCGTAAATTAACAAGGAAATTCACTTAACCCCCATTTTGGCCTTTTTAAAAAATTCTGAAATAAACCATGGATGTCGTAGATATGCTTGTTAGATTTCCTAGGAACTATTACATGCTTCGATTCGATAAGGCTAGGCCACTTTATGACCTTTTTAGTGAAAGAAAAAGGGTCAAAAATGAGTAAAATCCGTATATTAACAAGGAAATTCACTTAACCCCCATTTTGGCCTTTTTAAAAAATTTTAAAATAAACCATGGATGTCGTAGATATGCTTGTTAGATTTCCTAGGAACTATTACATGCTTCGATTCGATAAGGCTAGGCCACTTTATGACCTTTTTAGCGAAAGAAAAAGGGTCAAAAACGAGTAAAATCCGTAAATTAACAAGGAAATTCACTTAACCCTCATTTTGTCCATTTTAGAAAATGATAAAATCAACCTTGGAATTCGAATATATGCTTGTTAGATTTCATAGGAACTAT
Organism: Medicago sativa; assembly: GCF_051527215.1. NCBI lineage: Eukaryota > Viridiplantae > Streptophyta > Magnoliopsida > Fabales > Fabaceae > Medicago > Medicago sativa. The sequence goes on along the minus strand of NC_140756.1, from coordinate 24,884,932 downwards.
TACATGCTTCGATTCGATAAGGCTAGGCCACTTTATGACCTTTTTAGTGAAAGAAAAAGGGTCAAAAATGAGTAAAATCCGTATATTAACAAGGAAATTCACTTAACCCCCATTTTGGCCTTTTTAAAAAAATCTAAAATAAACCATGGATGTCGTAGATATGCTTGTTAGATTTCCTAGGAACTATTACATGCTTCGATTCGATAAGGCTAGGCCACTTTATGACCTTTTTAGTGAAAGAAAAAGGGTCTAAAACGAGTAAAATCCGTAAATTAACAAGGAAATTCACTTAACCCCCATTTTGGCCGTTTTTAAAAATTCTAAAATAAACCATGGATGTCGTAGATATGCTTGTTAGATTTCCAAGGAACTATTACATGCTTCGACTCGATAAGGCTAGGCCACTTTATAACCTTTTTAGTGAAAGAAAAAGGGTCAAAAACGAGTAAAATCCGTAAATTAACAAGGAATTTCACTTAACCCTCATTTTGTCCATTTTTGAAAATGATAAAATCAACCTTGGAATTCGAATATATGCTTGTTAGATTTCATAGGAACTATTTCATGCTTCGATTCGATAAGGCTAGGCCACTTTATGACCTTTTTAGTGAAAGAAAAAGGTTAAAAACGAGTAAAATCCATAAATTAACAAGGAAATTCACTTAACCCCCATTTTGGCCTTTTTAAAAAATTCTGAAATAAACCATGGATGTCGTAGATATGCTTGTTAGATTTCCTAGGAACTATTACATGCTTCGATTCGATAAGGCTAGGCCACTTTATGACCTTTTTAGTGAAAGAAAAAGGTCAAAAACGAGTAAAATCCATAAATTAACAAGGAAATTCACTTAACCCCCATTTTGGCCTTTTTAAAAAATTCTAAAATAAACCATGGATGTCGTAGATACGCTTGTTAGATTTCCTAGGAACTATTACATGCTTCGATTCGATAAGGCTAGGCCACTTTATGACCTTTTTAGTGAAAGAAAAAGGGTCAAAAACGAGTAAAATCCGTAAATTAACAAGGAAATTCACTTAACCCTCATTTTGTCCATTTTCGAAAATGATAAATTCAACCTTGGAATTCGAATATATGCTTGTTAGATTTCATAGGAACTATTACATGCTTCCATTCGATAAGGCTAGGCCACTTTATGACCTTTTTAGTGAAAGAAAAAAGGTCAAAAATGAGTAAAATCCTTATATTAACAAGGAAATTCAATTAACCCCCATTTTGGCCTTTTTAAAAAATTCTAAAATAAACCATGGATGTCGTAGATATGCTTGTTAGATTTCCTAGGAACTATTACATGCTTCGATTCGATAAGGCTAGGCCACTTTATGACCTTTTTAGTGAAAGAAAAAGGGTCAAAAACGAGTAAAATCCGTAAATTAACAAGGAAATTCACTTAACCCCCATTTTGGCCGTTTTTAAAAATTCTAAAATAAACCATGGATGTCGTAGATATGCTTGTTAGATTTCCTAGGAACTATTAAATGCTTCGACTCGATAAGGCTAGGCCACTTTATGACCTTTTTAGTGAAAGAAAAAGGGTCAAAAACGAGTAAAATCCGTAAATTAACAAGGAAAATCACTTAACCCTCATTTTGTCCATTTTTGAAAATGATAAAATCAACCTTGGAATTCGAATATATGCTTGTTAGATTTCATAGGAACTATTACATGCTTCGATTCGATAAGGCTAGGCCACTTTATGACCTTTTTAGTGAAAGAAAAAGGTCAAAAACGAGTAAAATCCATAAATTAACAAGGAAATTCACTTAACCCCCATTTTGGCCTTTATAAAAAATTCTGAAATAAACCATGGATGTCGTAGATATGCTTGTTAGATTTCCTAGGAACTATTACATGCTTCGATTCGATAAGGCTAGGCCACTTTATGACCTTTTTAGTAAAAGAAAAAGGGTCAAAAACGAGTAAAATCCGTAAATTAACAAGGAAATTCACTTAACCCCCATTTTGGCCGTTTTTAAAAATTCTAAAATAAACCATGGATGTCGTAGATATGCTTGTTAGATTTCCTAGGAACTATTAAATGCTTCGACTCGATAAGGCTAGGCCACTTTATGACCTTTTTAGTGAAAGAAAAAGGGTCAAAAACGAGTAAAATCCGTAAATTAACAAGGAAATTCACTTAACCCTCATTTTGTCCATTTTTGAAAATGATAAAATCAACCTTGGAATTCGAATATATGCTTGTTAGATTTCATAGGAACTATTACATGCTTCGATTCGATAAGGCTAGGCCACTTTATGACCTTTTTAGTGAAAGAAAAAGGTCAAAAACTAGTAAAATCCATAAATTAACAAGGAAATTCACTTAACCCCCATTTTGGCCTTTTTAAAAAATTCTGAAATAAACCATGGATGTCGTAGATATGCTTGTTAGATTTCCTAGGAACTATTACATGCTTCGATTCGATAAGGCTAGGCCACTTTATGACCTTTTTAGTGAAAGAAAAAGGATCAAAAACGAGTAAAATCCGTAAATTAACAAGGAAATTCACTTAACCCCCATTTTGGCCGTTTTTAAAAATTCTAAAATAAACCATGGATGTCGTAGATATGCTTGTTAGATTTCCTAGGAACTATTAAATGCTTGGACTCGATAAGGCTAGGCCACTTTATGACCTTTTTAGTGAAAGAAAAAGGGTCAAAAACGAGTAAAATCCGTAAATTAACAAGGAAATTCACTTAACCCTCATTTTGTCCATTTTTGAAAATGATAAAATCAACCTTGGAATTCGAATATATGCTTGTTAGATTTCATAGGAACTATTACATGCTTCGATTCGATAAGGCTAGGCCACTTTATGACCTTTTTAGTGAAAGAAAAAGGTCAAAAACTAGTAAAATCCATAAATTAACAAGGAAATTCACTTAACCCCCATTTTGGCCTTTTTAAAAAATTCTGAAATAAACCATGGATGTCGTAGATATGCTTGTTAGATTTCCTAGGAACTATTACATGCTTCGATTCGATAAGGCTAGGCCACTTTATGACCTTTTTAGTGAAAGAAAAAGGGTCAAAAATGAGTAAAAACCGTATATTAACAAGGAAATTCACTTAACCCCCATTTTGGCCTTTTTAAAAAAATCTAAAATAAACCATGGATGTCGTAGATATGCTTGTTAGATTTCCAAGGAACTATTACATGCTTCGACTCGATAAGGCTAGGCCACTTTATGACCTTTTTAGTGAAAGAAAAAGGGTCAAAAACGAGTAAAATCCGTAAATTAACAAGGAATTTCACTTAACCCTCATTTTGTCCATTTTTGAAAATGATAAAATCAACCTTGGAATTCGAATATATGCTTGTTAGATTTCATAGGAACTATTTCATGCTTCGATTCGATAAGGCTAGGCCACTTTATGACCTTTTTAGTGAAAGAAAAAGGTTAAAAACGAGTAAAATCCATAAATTAACAAGGAAATTCACTTAACCCCCATTTTGGCCTTTTTAAAAAATTCTGAAATAAACCATGGATGTCGTAGATATGCTTGTTAGATTTCCTAGGAACTATTACATGCATCGATTCGATAAGGCTAGGCCACTTTATGACCTTTTTAGTGAAAGAAAAAGGTCAAAAACGAGTAAAATCCATAAATTAACAAGGAAATTCACTTAACCCCCATTTTGGCCTTTTTAAAAAATTCTAAAATAAACCATGGATGTCGTAGATATGCTTGATAGATTTCCTAGGAACTATTACATACTTCGATTCGATAAGGCTAGGCCACTTTATGACCTTTTTAGTGAAAGAAAAAGGGTCAAAAACGAGTAAAATCCGTAAATTAACAAGGAAATTCACTTAACCCCCATTTTGGCCGTTTTTAAAAATTCTAAAATAAACCATGGATGTCGTAGATATGCTTGTTAGATTTCCTAGGAACTATTAAATGCTTCGACTCGATAAGGCTAGGCCACTTTATGACCTTTTTAGTGAAAGAAAAAGGGTCAAAAACGAGTAAAATCCGTAAATTAACAAGGAAAATCACTTAACCCTCATTTTGTCCATTTTTGAAAATGATAAAATCAACCTTGGAATTCGAATATATGCTTGTTAGATTTCATAGGAACTATTACATGCTTCGATTCGATAAGGCTAGGCCACTTTATGACCTTTTTAGTGAAAGAAAAAGGTCAAAAACGAGTAAAATCCATAAATTAACAAGGAAATTCACTTAACCCCCATTTTGGCCTTTATAAAAAATTCTGAAATAAACCATGGATGTCGTAGATATAATTGTTAGATTTCCTAGGAACTATTACATGCTTCGATTCGATAAGGCTAGGCCACTTTATGACCTTTTTAGTAAAAGAAAAAGGGTCAAAAACGAGTAAAATCCGTAAATTAACAAGGAAATTCACTTAACCCCCATTTTGGCCGTTTTTAAAAATTCTAAAATAAACCATGGATGTCGTAGATATGCTTGTTAGATTTCCTAGGAACTATTAAATGCTTCGACTCGATAAGGCTAGGCCACTTTATGACCTTTTTAGTGAAAGAAAAAGGGTCAAAAACGAGTAAAATCCGTAAATTAACAAGGAAATTCACTTAACCCTCATTTTGTCCATTTTTGAAAATGATAAAATCAACCTTGGAATTCGAATATATGCTTGTTAGATTTCATAGGAACTATTACATGCTTCGATTCGATAAGGCTAGGCCACTTTATGACCTTTTTAGTGAAAGAAAAAGGTCAAAAACTAGTAAAATCCATAAATTAACAAGGAAATTCACTTAACCCCCATTTTGGCCTTTTTAAAAAATTCTGAAATAAACCATGGATGTCGTAGATATGCTTGTTAGATTTCCTAGGAACTATTACATGCTTCGATTCGATAAGGCTAGGCCACTTTATGACCTTTTTAGTGAAAGAAAAAGGATCAAAAACGAGTAAAATCCGTAAATTAACAAGGAAATTCACTTAACCCCCATTTTGGCCGTTTTTAAAAATTCTAAAATAAACCATGGATGTCGTAGATATGCTTGTTAGATTTCCTAGGAACTATTAAATGCTTCGACTCGATAAGGCTAGGCCACTTTATGACCTTTTTAGTGAAAGAAAAAGGGTCAAAAACGAGTAAAATCCGTAAATTAACAAGGAAATTCACTTAACCCTCATTTTGTCCATTTTTGAAAATGATAAAATCAACCTTGGAATTCGAATATATGCTTGTTAGATTTCATAGGAACTATTACATGCTTCGATTCGATAAGGCTAGGCCACTTTATGACCTTTTTAGTGAAAGAAAAAGGTCAAAAACTAGTAAAATCCATAAATTAACAAGGAAATTCACTTAACCCCCATTTTGGCCTTTTTAAAAAATTCTGAAATAAACCATGGATGTCGTAGATATGCTTGTTAGATTTCCTAGGAACTATTACATGCTTCGATTCGATAAGGCTAGGCCACTTTATGACCTTTTTAGTGAAAGAAAAAGGGTCAAAAATGAGTAAAAACCGTATATTAACAAGGAAATTCACTTAACCCCCATTTTGGCCTTTTTAAAAAAATCTAAAATAAACCATGGATGTCGTAGATATGCTTGTTAGATTTCCAAGGAACTATTACATGCTTCGACTCGATAAGGCTAGGCCACTTTATGACCTTTTTAGTGAAAGAAAAAGGGTCAAAAACGAGTAAAATCCGTAAATTAACAAGGAATTTCACTTAACCCTCATTTTGTCCATTTTTGAAAATGATAAAATCAACCTTGGAATTCGAATATATGCTTGTTAGATTTCATAGGAACTATTTCATGCTTCGATTCGATAAGGCTAGGCCACTTTATGACCTTTTTAGTGAAAGAAAAAGGTTAAAAACGAGTAAAATCCATAAATTAACAAGGAAATTCACTTAACCCCCATTTTGGCCTTTTTAAAAAATTCTGAAATAAACCATGGATGTCGTAGATATGCTTGTTAGATTTCCTAGGAACTATTACATGCATCGATTCGATAAGGCTAGGCCACTTTATGACCTTTTTAGTGAAAGAAAAAGGTCAAAAACGAGTAAAATCCATAAATTAACAAGGAAATTCACTTAACCCCCATTTTGGCCTTTTTAAAAAATTCTAAAATAAACCATGGATGTCGTAGATATGCTTGATAGATTTCCTAGGAACTATTACATGCTTCGATTCGATAAGGCTAGGCCACTTTATGACCTTTTTAGTGAAAGAAAAAGGGTCAAAAACGAGTAAAATCCGTAAATTAACAAGGAAATTCACTTAACCCTCATTTTGTCCATTTTTGAAAATGATAAAATCAACCTTGGAATTCGAATATATGCTTGTTAGATTTCATAGGAACTATTACATGCTTCGATTCGATAAGGCTAGGCCACTTTATGACCTTTTAAGTGAAAGAAAAAGGGTCAAAAATGAGTAAAATCCGTATATTAACAAGGAAATTCACTTAACCCCCATTTTGGCCTTTTTAAAAAATTTTAAAATAAACCATGGATGTCGTAGATATGCTTGTTAGATTTCCTAGGAACTATTACATGCTTCGATTCGATAAGGCTAGGCCACTTTATGACCTTTTTAGCGAAAGAAAAAGGGTCAAAAACGAGTAAAATCCGTAAATTAACAAGGAAATTCACTTAACCCTCATTTTGTCCATTTTAGAAAATGATAAAATCAACCTTGGAATTCGAATATATGCTTGTTAGATTTCATAGGAACTATTACATGCTTCGATTCGATAAGGCTAGGCCACTTTATGACCTTTTTAGTGAAAGAAAAAAGGTCAAAAATGAGTAAAATCCGTATATTAACAAGGAAATTCAATTAACCCCCATTTTGGCCTTTTTAAAAAATTCTAAAATAAACCATGGATGTCGTAGATATGCTTGTTAGATTTCCTAGGAACTATTACATGCTTCGATTCGATAAGGCTAGGCCACTTTATGACCTTTTTAGTGAAAGAAAAAGGGTCAAAAACGAGTAAAATCCGTAAATTAACAAGGAAATTCACTTAACCCCCATTTTGGCCGTTTTTAAAAATTCTAAAATAAACCATGGATGTCGTAGATATGCTTGTTAGATTTCCTAGGAACTATTAAATGCTTCGACTCGATAAGGCTAGGCCACTTTATGACCTTTTTAGTGAAAGAAAAAGGGTCAAAAACGAGTAAAATCCGTAAATTAACAAGGAAAATCACTTAACCCTCATTTTGTCCATTTTTGAAAATGATAAAATCAACCTTGGAATTCGAATATATGCTTGTTAGATTTCATAGGAACTATTACATGCTTCGATTCGATAAGGCTAGGCCACTTTATGACCTTTTTAGTGAAAGAAAAAGGTCAAAAACGAGTAAAATCCATAAATTAACAAGGAAATTCACTTAACCCCCATTTTGGCCTTTTTAAAAAATTCTGAAATAAACCATGGATGTCGTAGATATGCTTGTTAGATTTCCTAGGAACTATTACATGCTTCGATTCGATAAGGCTAGGCCACTTTATGACCTTTTTAGTAAAAGAAAAAGGGTCAAAAACGAGTAAAATCCGTAAATTAACAAGGAAATTCACTTAACCCCCATTTTGGCCGTTTTTAAAAATTCTAAAATAAACCATGGATGTCGTAGATATGCTTGTTAGATTTCCTAGGAACTATTAAATGCTTCGACTCGATAAGGCTATGCCACTTTATGACCTTTTTAGTGAAAGAAAAAGGGTCAAAAACGAGTAAAATCCGTAAATTAACAAGGAAATTCACTTAACCCTCATTTTGTCCATTTTTGAAAATGATAAAATCAACCTTGGAATTCGAATATATGCTTGTTAGATTTCATAGGAACTATTACATGCTTCGATTCGATAAGGCTAGGCCACTTTATGATCTTTTTAGTGAAAGAAAAAGGTCAAAAACTAGTAAAATCCATAAATTAACAAGGAAATTCACTTAACCCCCATTTTGGCCTTTTTAAAAAATTCTGAAATAAACCATGGATGTCGTAGATATGCTTGTTAGATTTCCTAGGAACTATTACATGCTTCGATTCGATAAGGCTAGGCCACTTTATGACCTTTTTAGTGAAAGAAAAAGGATTAAAAACGAGTAAAATCCGTAAATTAACAAGGAAATTCACTTAACCCCCATTTTGGCCGTTTTTAAAAATTCTAAAATAAACCATGGATGTCGTAGATATGCTTGATAGATTTCCTAGGAACTATTACATGCTTCGACTCGATAAGGCTAGGCCACTTTATGACCTTTTTAGTGAAAGAAAAAGGGTCAAAAACAAGTAAAATCCGTAAATTAACAAGGAAATTCACTTAACCCTCATTTTGTCCATTTTTGAAAATGATAAAATCAACCTTGGAATTCGAATATATGCTTGTTAGATTTCATAGGAACTATTACATGCTTCGATTCGATAAGGCTAGGCCACTTTATGACCTTTTTAGTGAAAGAAAAAGGTCAAAAACGAGTAAAATCCATAAATTAACAAGGAAATTCACTTAACCCCCATTTTGGCCTTTTTAAAAAATTCTGAAATAAACCATGGATGTCGTAGATATGCTTGTTAGATTTCCTAGGAACTATTACATGCTTCGATTCGATAAGGCTAGGCCACTTTATGACCTTTTTAGTGAAAGAAAAAGGTCAAAAACGAGTAAAATCCATAAATTAACAAGGAAATTCACTTAACCCCCGTTTTGGCCTTTTTAAAAAATTCTAAAATAAACCATGGATGTCGTAGATATGCTTGTTAGATTTCCTAGGAACTATTACATGCTTCGACTCGATAAGGCTAGGCCACTTTATGACCTTTTTAGTGAAAGAAAAAGGGTCAAAAACAAGTAAAATCCGTAAATTAACAAGGAAATTCACTTAACCCTCATTTTGTCCATTTTTGAAAATGATAAAATCAACCTTGGAATTCGAATATATGCTTGTTAGATTTCATAGGAACTATTACATGCTTCGATTCGATAAGGCTAGGCCACTTTATGACCTTTTTAGTGAAAGAAAAAGGTCAAAAACGAGTAAAATCCATAAATTAACAAGGAAATTCACTTAACCCCCGTTTTGGCCTTTTTAAAAAATTCTGAAATAAACCATGGATGTCGTAGATATGCTTGTTAGATTTCCTAGGAACTATTACATGCTTCGATTCGATAAGGCTAGGCCACTTTATGACCTTTTTAGTAAAAGAAAAAGGGTCAAAAACGAGTAAAATCCGTAAATTAACAAGGAAATTCACTTAACCCCCATTTTGGCCGTTTTTAAAAATTCTAAAATAAACCATGGATGTCGTAGATATGCTTGTTAGATTTCCTAGGAACTATTAAATGCTTCGACTCGATAAGGCTAGGCCACTTTATGACCTTTTTAGTGAAAGAAAAAGGGTCAAAAACGAGTAAAATCCGTAAATTAACAAGGAAATTCACTTAACCCTCATTTTGTCCATTTTTGAAAATGATAAAATCAACCTTGGAATTCGAATATATGCTTGTTAGATTTCATAGGAACTATTACATGCTTCGATTCGATAAGGCTAGGCCACTTTATGATCTTTTTAGTGAAAGAAAAAGGTCAAAAACTAGTAAAATCCATAAATTAACAAGGAAATTCACTTAACCCCCATTTTGGCCTTTTTAAAAAATTCTGAAATAAACCATGGATGTCGTAGATATGCTTGTTAGATTTCCTAGGAACTATTACATGCTTCGATTCGATAAGGCTAGGCCACTTTATGACCTTTTTAGTGAAAGAAAAAGGATTAAAAACGAGTAAAATCCGTAAATTAACAAGGAAATTCACTTAACCCCCATTTTGGCCGTTTTTAAAAATTCTAAAATAAACCATGGATGTCGTAGATATGCTTGATAGATTTCCTAGGAACTATTACATGCTTCGACTCGATAAGGCTAGGCCACTTTATGACCTTTTTAGTGAAAGAAAAAGGGTCAAAAACAAGTAAAATCCGTAAATTAACAAGGAAATTCACTTAACCCTCATTTTGTCCATTTTTGAAAATGATAAAATCAACCTTGGAATTCGAATATATGCTTGTTAGATTTCATAGGAACTATTACATGCTTCGATTCGATAAGGCTAGGCCACTTTATGACCTTTTTAGTGAAAGAAAAAGGTCAAAAACGAGTAAAATCCATAAATTAACAAGGAAATTCACTTAACCCCCATTTTGGCCTTTTTAAAAAATTCTGAAATAAACCATGGATGTCGTAGATATGCTTGTTAGATTTCCTAGGAACTATTACATGCTTCGATTCGATAAGGCTAGGCCACTTTATGACCTTTTTAGTGAAAGAAAAAGGTCAAAAACGAGTAAAATCCATAAATTAACAAGGAAATTCACTTAACCCCTGTTTTGGCCTTTTTAAAAAATTCTAAAATAAACCATGGATGTCGTAGATATGCTTGTTAGATTTCCTAGGAACTATTACATGCTTCGATTCGATAAGGCTAGGCCACTTTATGACCTTTTTAGTGAAAGAAAAAGGGTCAAAAACGAGTAAAATCCGTAAATTAACAAGGAAATTCACTTAACCCTCATTTTGTCCATTTTCGAAAATGATAAAATCAACCTTGGAATTCGAATATATGCTTGTTAGATTTCATAGGAACTATTACATGCTTCGATTCGATAAGGCTAGGCCACTTTATGACCTTTTTAGTGAAAGAAAAAGGTCAAAAACTAGTAAAATCCATAAATTAACAAGGAAATTCACTTAACCCCCATTTTGGCCTTTTTAAAAAATTCTGAAATAAACCATGGATGTCGTAGATATGCTTGTTAGATTTCCTAGGAACTATTACATGCTTCGATTCGATAAGGCTAGGCCACTTTATGACCTTTTTAGTGAAAGAAAAAGGGTCAAAAACGAGTAAAATCCGTAAATTGACAAGGAAATTCACTTAACCCCCATTTTGGCCGTTTTTAAAAATTCTAAAATAAACCATGGATATCGTAGATATGCTTGTTAGATTTCCTAGGAACTATTACATGCTTCGACTCGATAAGGCTAGGCCACTTTATGACCTTTTTAGTGAAAGAAAAAGGGTCAAAAACAAGTAAAATCCGTAAATTAACAAGGAAATTCACTTAACCCTCATTTTGTCCATTTTTGAAAATGATAAAATCAACCTTGGAATTCGAATATATGCTTGTTAGATTTCATAGGAACTATCACATGCTTCGATTCGATAAGGCTAGGCCACTTTATGACCTTTTTAGTGAAAGAAAAAGGTCAAAAACGAGTAAAATCCATAAATTAACAAGGAAATTCACTTAACCCCCATTTTGGCCTTTTTAAAAAATTCTGAAATAAACCATGGATGTCGTAGATATGCTTGTTAGATTTCCTAGGAACTATTACATGCTTCGATTCGATAAGGCTAGGCCACTTTATGACCTTTTTAGTGAAAGAAAAAGGTCAAAAACGAGTAAAATCCATAAATTAACAAGGAAATTCACTTAACCCCCGTTTTGGCCTTTTTAAAAAATTCTAAAATAAACCATGGATGTCGTAGATATGCTTGTTAGATTTCCTAGGAACTATTACATGCTTCGATTCGATAAGGCTAGGCCACTTTATGACCTTTTTAGTGAAAGAAAAAGGGTCAAAAACGAGTAAAATCCGTAAATTAACAAGGAAATTCACTTAACCCTCATTTTGTCCATTTTCGAAAATGATAAAATCAACCTTGGAATTCGAATATATGCTTGTTAGATTTCATAGGAACTATTACATGCTTCGATTCGATAAGGCTAGGCCACTTTATGACCTTTTTAGTGAAAGAAAAAGGTCAAAAACGAGTAAAATCCATAAATTAACAAGGAAATTCACTTAACCCCCATTTTGGCCTTTTTAAAAAATTCTAAAATAAACCATGGATGTCGTAGATATGCTTGTTAGATTTCCTAGGAACTATTACATGCTTCGATTCGATAAGGCTAGGCCACTTTATGACCTTTTTAACGAAAGAAAAAGGGTCAAAAACGAGTAAAATCCGTAAATTAACAAGGAAATTCACTTAACCCTCATTTTGTCCATTTTCGAAAATGATAAAATCAACCTTGGAATTCGAATATATGCTTGTTAGATTTCATAGGAACTATTACATGCTTCGATTCGATAAGGCTAGGCCACTTTATGACCTTTTTAGTGAAAGAAAAAGGTCAAAAACGAGTAAAATCCATAAATTAACAAGGAAATTCACTTAACCCCCATTTTGGCCTTTTTAAAAAATTCTAAAATAAACCATGGATGTCGTAGATATGCTTGTTAGATTTCCTAGGAACTATTACATGCTTCGATTCGATAAGGCTAGGCCACTTTATGACCTTTTTAGCGAAAGAAAAAGGGTCAAAAACGAGTAAAATCCGTAAATTAACAAGGAAATTCACTTAACCCTCATTTTGTCCATTTTCGAAAATGATAAAATCAACCTTGGAATTCGAATATATGCTTGTTAGATTTCATAGGAACTATTACATGCTTCGATTCGATAAGGCTAGGCCACTTTATGACCTTTTTAGTGAAAGAAAAAGGTCAAAAACGAGTAAAATCCATAAATTAACAAGGAAATTCACTTAACCCCCATTTTGGCCTTTTTAAAAAATTCTAAAATAAACCATGGATGTCGTAGATATGCTTGTTAGATTTCCTAGGAACTATTACATGCTTCGATTCGATAAGGCTAGGCCACTTTATGACCTTTTTAGTGAAAGAAAAAGGGTCAAAAACGAGTAAAATCCGTAAATTAACAAGGAAATTCACTTAACCCTCATTTTGTCCATTTTCGAAAATGATAAAATCAACCTTGGAATTCGAATATATGCTTGTTAGATTTCATAGGAACTATTACATGCTTCGATTCGATAAGGCTAGGCCACTTTATGACCTTTTTAGTGAAAGAAAAAGGTCAAAAACTAGTAAAATCCATAAATTAACAAGGAAATTCACTTAACCCCCATTTTGGCCTTTTTAAAAAATTCTGAAATAAACCATGGATGTCGTAGATATGCTTGTTAGATTTCCTAGGAACTATTACATGCTTCGATTCGATAAGGCTAGGCCACTTTATGACCTTTTTAGTGAAAGAAAAAGGGTCAAAAACGAGTAAAATCCGTAAATTGACAAGGAAATTCACTTAACCCCCATTTTGGCCGTTTTTAAAAATTCTAAAATAAACCATGGATATCGTAGATATGCTTGTTAGATTTCCTAGGAACTATTACATGCTTCGACTCGATAAGGCTAGGCCACTTTATGACCTTTTTAGTGAAAGAAAAAGGGTCAAAAACAAGTAAAATCCGTAAATTAACAAGGAAATTCACTTAACCCTCATTTTGTCCATTTTTGAAAATGATAAAATCAACCTTGGAATTCGAATATATGCTTGTTAGATTTCATAGGAACTATCACATGCTTCGATTCGATAAGGCTAGGCCACTTTATGACCTTTTTAGTGAAAGAAAAAGGTCAAAAACGAGTAAAATCCATAAATTAACAAGGAAATTCACTTAACCCCCATTTTGGCCTTTTTAAAAAATTCTGAAATAAACCATGGATGTCGTAGATATGCTTGTTAGATTTCCTAGGAACTATTACATGCTTCGATTCGATAAGGCTAGGCCACTTTATGACCTTTTTAGTGAAAGAAAAAGGTCAAAAACGAGTAAAATCCATAAATTAACAAGGAAATTCACTTAACCCCCGTTTTGGCCTTTTTAAAAAATTCTAAAATAAACCATGGATGTCGTAGATATGCTTGTTAGATTTCCTAGGAACTATTACATGCTTCGATTCGATAAGGCTAGGCCACTTTATGACCTTTTTAGTGAAAGAAAAAGGGTCAAAAACGAGTAAAATCCGTAAATTAACAAGGAAATTCACTTAACCCTCATTTTGTCCATTTTCGAAAATGATAAAATCAACCTTGGAATTCGAATATATGCTTGTTAGATTTCATAGGAACTATTACATGCTTCGATTCGATAAGGCTAGGCCACTTTATGACCTTTTTAGTGAAAGAAAAAGGTCAAAAACGAGTAAAATCCATAAATTAACAAGGAAATTCACTTAACCCCCATTTTGGCCTTTTTAAAAAATTCTAAAATAAACCATGGATGTCGTAGATATGCTTGTTAGATTTCCTAGGAACTATTACATGCTTCGATTCGATAAGGCTAGGCCACTTTATGACCTTTTTAGCGAAAGAAAAAGGGTCAAAAACGAGTAAAATCCGTAAATTAACAAGGAAATTCACTTAACCCTCATTTTGTCCATTTTCGAAAATGATAAAATCAACCTTGGAATTCGAATATATGCTTGTTAGATTTCATAGGAACTATTACATGCTTCGATTCGATAAGGCTAGGCCACTTTATGACCTTTTTAGTGAAAGAAAAAGGTCAAAAACGAGTAAAATCCATAAATTAACAAGGAAATTCACTTAACCCCCATTTTGGCCTTTTTAAAAAATTCTAAAATAAACCATGGATGTCGTAGATATGCTTGATAGATTTCCTAGGAACTATTACATGCTTCGATTCGATAAGGCTAGGCCACTTTATGACCTTTTTAGTGAAAGAAAAAGGGTCAAAAACGAGTAAAATCCGTAAATTAACAAGGAAATTCACTTAACCCTCATTTTGTCCATTTTTGAAAATGATAAAATCAACCTTGGAATTCGAATATATGCTTGTTAGATTTCATAGGAACTATTACATGCTTCAATTCGATAAGGCTAGGCCACTTTATGATCTTTTTAGTGAAAGAAAAAGGTCAAAAACGAGTAAAATCCATAAATTAACAAGGAAATTCACTTAACCCCCATTTTGGCCTTTTTAAAAAATTCTGAAATAAACCATGGATGTCGTAGATATGCTTGTTAGATTTCCTAGGAACTATTACATGCTTCGATTCGATAAGGCTAGGCCACTTTATGACCTTTTTAGTGAAATAAAAAGGTCAAAAACGAGTAAAATCCATAAATTAACAAGGAAATTCACTTAACCCCCGTTTTGGCCTTTTTAAAAAATTCTAAAATAAACCATGGATGTCGTAGATATGCTTGTTAGATTTCCTAGGAACTATTACATGCTTCGATTCGATAAGGCTAGGCCACTTTATGACCTTTTTAGTGAAAGAAAAAGGGTCAAAAACGAGTAAAATCCGTAAATTAACAAGGAAATTCACTTAACCCTCATTTTGTCCATTTTCGAAAATGATAAAATCAACCTTGGAATTCGAATATATGCTTGTTAGATTTCATAGGAACTATTACATGCTTCGATTCGATAAGGCTAGGCCACTTTATGACCTTTTTAGTGAAAGAAAAAGGTCAAAAACGAGTAAAATCCATAAATTAACAAGGAAATTCACTTAACCCCCATTTTGGCCTTTTTAAAAAATTCTGAAATAAACCATGGATGTCGTAGATATGCTTGTTAGATTTCCTAGGAACTATTACATGCTTCGATTCGATAAGGCTAGGCCACTTTATGACCTTTTTAGTGAAAGAAAAAGGGTCAAAAACGAGTAAAATCCGTAAATTAACAAGGAAATTCACTTACCCCCATTTTGGCCGTTTTTAAAAATTCTAAAATAAACCATGGATATCGTAGATATGCTTGTTAGATTTCCTAGGAACTATTACATGCTTCGACTCGATAAGGCTAGGCCACTTTATGACCTTTTTAGTGAAAGAAAAAGGTCAAAAACGAGTAAAATCCATAAATTAACAAGGAAATTCACTTAACCCCCATTTTGGCCTTTTTAAAAAATTCTGAAATAAACCATGGATGTCGTAGATATGCTTGTTAGATTTCCTAGGAACTATTACATGCTTCGATTCGATAAGGCTAGGCCACTTTATGACCTTTTTAGTGAAAGAAAAAGGTCAAAAACGAGTAAAATCCATAAATTAACAAGGAAATTCACTTAACCCCCGTTTTGGCCTTTTTAAAAAATTCTAAAATAAACCATGGATGTCGTAGATATGCTTGTTAGATTTCCTAGGAACTATTACATGCTTCGATTCGATAAGGCTAGGCCACTTTATGACCTTTTTAGTGAAAGAAAAAGGGTCAAAAACGAGTAAAATCCGTAAATTAACAAGGAAATTCACTTAACCCTCATTTTGTCCATTTTCGAAAATGATAAAATCAACCTTGGAATTCGAATATATGCTTGTTAGATTTCATAGGAACTATTACATGCTTCGATTCGATAAGGCTAGGCCACTTTATGACCTTTTTAGTGAAAGAAAAAGGTCAAAAACGAGTAAAATCCATAAATTAACAAGGAAATTCACTTAACCCCCATTTTGGCCTTTTTAAAAAATTCTAAAATAAACCATGGATGTCGTAGATATGCTTGTTAGATTTCCTAGGAACTATTACATGCTTCGATTCGATAAGGCTAGGCCACTTTATGACCTTTTTAGTGAAAGAAAAAGGGTCAAAAACGAGTAAAATCCGTAAATTAACAAGGAAATTCACTTAACCCTCATTTTGTCCATTTTTGAAAATGATAAAATCAACCTTGGAATTCGAATATATGCTTGTTAGATTTCATAGGAACTATTACATGCTTCAATTCGATAAGGCTAGGCCACTTTATGACCTTTTTAGTGAAAGAAAAAGGTCAAAAACGAGTAAAATCCATAAATTAACAAGGAAATTCACTTAACCCCCATTTTGGCCTTTTTAAAAAATTCTGAAATAAACCATGGATGTCGTAGATATGCTTGTTAGATTTCCTAGGAACTATTACATGCTTCGATTCGATAAGGCTAGGCCACTTTATGACCTTTTTAGTGAAATAAAAAGGTCAAAAACGAGTAAAATCCATAAATTAACAAGGAAATTCACTTAACCCCCGTTTTGGCCTTTTTAAAAAATTCTAAAATAAACCATGGATGTCGTAGATATGCTTGTTAGATTTCCTAGGAACTATTACATGCTTCGATTCGATAAGGCTAGGCCACTTTATGACCTTTTTAGCGAAAGAAAAAGGGTCAAAAACGAGTAAAATCCGTAAATTAACAAGGAAATTCACTTAACCCTCATTTTGTCCATTTTCGAAAATGATAAAATCAACCTTGGAATTCGAATATATGCTTGTTAGATTTCATAGGAACTATTACATGCTTCGATTCGATAAGGCTAGGCCACTTTATGACCTTTTTAGTGAAAGAAAAAGGTCAAAAACGAGTAAAATCCATAAATTAACAAGGAAATTCACTTAACCCCCATTTTGGCCTTTTTAAAAAATTCTAAAATAAACCATGGATGTCGTAGATATGCTTGTTAGATTTCCTAGGAACTATTACATGCTTCGATTCGATAAGGCTATAGGCCACTTTATGACCTTTTTAGTGAAAGAAAAAGGGTCAAAAACGAGTAAAATCCGTAAATTAACAAGGAAATTTACTTAACCCTCATTTTGTCCATTTTCGAAAATGATAAAATCAACCTTGGAATTCGAATATATGCTTGTTAGATTTCATAGGAACTATTACATGCTTCGATTCGATAAGGCTAGGCCACTTTATGACCTTTTTAGTGAAAGAAAAAGGTCAAAAACGAGTAAAATCCATAAATTAACAAGGAAATTCACTTAACCCCCATTTTGGCCTTTTTAAAAAATTCTAAAATAAACCATGGATGTCGTAGATACGCTTGATAGATTTCCTAGGAACTATTACATGCTTCGATTCGATAAGGCTAGGCCACTTTATGACCTTTTTAGTGAAAGAAAAAGGGTCAAAAACGAGTAAAATCCGTAAATTAACAAGGAAATTCACTTAACCCTCATTTTGTCCATTTTTGAAAATGATAAAATCAACCTTGGAATTCAAATATATGCTTGTTAGATTTCATAGGAACTATTACATGCTTCGATTCGATAAGGCTAGGCCACTTTATGACCTTTTTAGTGAAAGAAAAAGGGTCAAAAATGAGTAAAATCCGTATATTAACAAGGAAATTCACCTAACCCCCATTTTGGCCTTTTTAAAAAATTTTAAAATAAACCATGGATGTCGTAGATATGCTTGTTAGATTTCCTAGGAACTATTACATGCTTCGATTCGATAAGGCTAGGCCACTTTATGACCTTTTTAGCGAAAGAAAAAGGGTCAAAAACGAGTAAAATCCGTAAATTAACAAGGAAATTCACTTAACCCTCATTTTGTCCATTTTCGAAAATGATAAAATCAACCTTGGAATTCGAATATATGCTTGTTAGATTTCATAGGAACTATTACATGCTTCGATTCGATAAGGCTAGGCCACTTTATGACCTTTTTAGTGAAAGAAAAAGGGTCAAAAATGAGTAAAATCCGTATATTAACAAGGAAATTCACTTAACCCCCATTTTGGCCTTTTAAAAAAATTCTAAAATAAACCATGGATGTCGTAGATACGCTTGATAGATTTCCTAGGAACTATTACATGCTTCGATTCGATAAGGCTAGGCCACTTTATGACCTTTTTAGTGAAAGAAAAAGGGTCAAAAACGAGTAAAATCCGTAAATTAACAAGGAAATTCACTTAACCCTCATTTTGTCCATTTTTGAAAATGATAAAATCAACCTTGGAATTCGAATATATGCTTGTTAGATTTCATAGGAACTATTACATGCTTCGATTCGATAAGGCTAGGCCACTTTATGACCTTTTTAGTGAAAGAAAAAGGGTCAAAAATGAGTAAAATCCGTATATTAACAAGGAAATTCACCTAACCCCCATTTTGGCCTTTTTAAAAAATTTTAAAATAAACCATGGATGTCGTAGATATGCTTGTTAGATTTCCTAGGAACTATTACATGCTTCGATTCGATAAGGCTAGGCCACTTTATGACCTTTTTAGCGAAAGAAAAAGGGTCAAAAACGAGTAAAATCCGTAAATTAACAAGGAAATTCACTTAACCCTCATTTTGTCCATTTTCGAAAATGATAAAATCAACCTTGGAATTCGAATATATGCTTGTTAGATTTCATAGGAACTATTACATGCTTCGATTCGATAAGGCTAGGCCACTTTATGACCTTTTTAGTGAAAGAAAAAGGGTCAAAAATGAGTAAAATCCGTATATTAACAAGGAAATTCACTTAACCCCCATTTTGGCCTTTTAAAAAAATTCTAAAATAAACCATGGATGTCGTAGATACGCTTGATAGATTTCCTAGGAACTATTACATGCTTCGATTCGATAAGGCTAGGCCACTTTATGACCTTTTTAGTGAAAGAAAAAGGTCAAAAACGAGTAAAATCCATAAATTAACAAGGAAATTCACTTAACCCCCATTTTGGCCTTTTTAAAAAATTCTAAAATAAACCATGGATGTCGTAGATATGCTTGTTAGATTTCCTAGGAACTATTACATGCTTCGATTCGATAAGGCTATAGGCCACTTTATGACCTTTTTAGTGAAAGAAAAAGGGTCAAAAACGAGTAAAATCCGTAAATTAACAAGGAAATTTACTTAACCCTCATTTTGTCCATTTTCGAAAATGATAAAATCAACCTTGGAATTCGAATATATGCTTGTTAGATTTCATAGGAACTATTACATGCTTCGATTCGATAAGGCTAGGCCACTTTATGACCTTTTTAGTGAAAGAAAAAGGTCAAAAACGAGTAAAATCCATAAATTAACAAGGAAATTCACTTAACCCCCATTTTGGCCTTTTTAAAAAATTCTAAAATAAACCATGGATGTCGTAGATACGCTTGATAGATTTCCTAGGAACTATTACATGCTTCGATTCGATAAGGCTAGGCCACTTTATGACCTTTTTAGTGAAAGAAAAAGGGTCAAAAACGAGTAAAATCCGTAAATTAACAAGGAAATTCACTTAACCCTCATTTTGTCCATTTTTGAAAATGATAAAATCAACCTTGGAATTCAAATATATGCTTGTTAGATTTCATAGGAACTATTACATGCTTCGATTCGATAAGGCTAGGCCACTTTATGACCTTTTTAGTGAAAGAAAAAGGGTCAAAAATGAGTAAAATCCGTATATTAACAAGGAAATTCACCTAACCCCCATTTTGGCCTTTTTAAAAAATTTTAAAATAAACCATGGATGTCGTAGATATGCTTGTTAGATTTCCTAGGAACTATTACATGCTTCGATTCGATAAGGCTAGGCCACTTTATGACCTTTTTAGCGAAAGAAAAAGGGTCAAAAACGAGTAAAATCCGTAAATTAACAAGGAAATTCACTTAACCCTCATTTTGTCCATTTTCGAAAATGATAAAATCAACCTTGGAATTCGAATATATGCTTGTTAGATTTCATAGGAACTATTACATGCTTCGATTCGATAAGGCTAGGCCACTTTATGACCTTTTTAGTGAAAGAAAAAGGGTCAAAAATGAGTAAAATCCGTATATTAACAAGGAAATTCACTTAACCCCCATTTTGGCCTTTTAAAAAAATTCTAAAATAAACCATGGATGTCGTAGATACGCTTGATAGATTTCCTAGGAACTATTACATGCTTCGATTCGATAAGGCTAGGCCACTTTATGACCTTTTTAGTGAAAGAAAAAGGGTCAAAAACGAGTAAAATCCGTAAATTAACAAGGAAATTCACTTAACCCTCATTTTGTCCATTTTTGAAAATGATAAAATCAACCTTGGAATTCAAATATATGCTTGTTAGATTTCATAGGAACTATTACATGCTTCGATTCGATAAGGCTAGGCCACTTTATGACCTTTTTAGTGAAAGAAAAAGGGTCAAAAATGAGTAAAATCCGTATATTAACAAGGAAATTCACCTAACCCCCATTTTGGACTTTTTAAAAAATTTTAAAATAAACCATGGATGTCGTAGATATGCTTGTTAGATTTCCTAGGAACTATTACATGCTTCGATTCGATAAGGCTAGGCCACTTTATGACCTTTTTAGCGAAAGAAAAAGGGTCAAAAACGAGTAAAATCCGTAAATTAACAAGGAAATTCACTTAACCCTCATTTTGTCCATTTTCGAAAATGATAAAATCAACCTTGGAATTCGAATATATGCTTGTTAGATTTCATAGGAACTATTACATGCTTCGATTCGATAAGGCTAGGCCACTTTATGACCTTTTTAGTGAAAGAAAAAGGGTCAAAAATGAGTAAAATCCGTATATTAACAAGGAAATTCACTTAACCCCCATTTTGGCCTTTTAAAAAAATTCTAAAATAAACCATGGATGTCGTAGATACGCTTGATAGATTTCCTAGGAACTATTACATGCTTCGATTCGATAAGGCTAGGCCACTTTATGACCTTTTTAGTGAAAGAAAAAGGGTCAAAAACGAGTAAAATCCTCAAATTAACAAGGAAATTCACTTAACCCTCATTTTGTCCATTTTTGAAAATGATAAAATCAACCTTGGAATTCGAATATATGCTTGTTAGATTTCATAGGAACTATTACATGCTTCGATTCGATAAGGCTAGGCCACTTTATGACCTTTTTAGTGAAAGAAAAAGGGTCAAAAATGAGTAAAATCCGTATATTAACAAGGAAATTCACCTAACCCCCATTTTGGCCTTTTTAAAAAATTTTAAAATAAACCATGGATGTCGTAGATATGCTTGTTAGATTTCCTAGGAACTATTACATGCTTCGATTCGATAAGGCTAGGCCACTTTATGACCTTTTTAGCGAAAGAAAAAGGGTCAAAAACGAGTAAAATCCGTAAATTAACAAGGAAATTCACTTAACCCTCATTTTGTCCATTTTCGAAAATGATAAAATCAACCTTGGAATTCGAATATATGCTTGTTAGATTTCATAGGAACTATTACATGCTTCGATTCGATAAGGCTAGGCCACTTTATGACCTTTTTAGTGAAAGAAAAAGGGTCAAAAATGAGTAAAATCCGTATATTAACAAGGAAATTCACTTAACCCCCATTTTGGCCTTTTTAAAAAAATCAAAAATAAACCATTGGATGTCGTAGATATGCTTGTTAGATTTCCTAGGAACTATTACATGCTTCGATTCGATAAGGCTAGGCCACTTTATGACCTTTTTAGTGAAAGAAAAAGGGTCAAAAACGAGTAAAATCCGTAAATTAACAAGGAAATTCACTTAACCCTCATTTTGTCCATTTTTGAAAATGATAAAATCAACCTTGGAATTCGAATATATGCTTGTTAGATTTCATAGGAACTATTACATGCTTCGATTCGATAAGGCTAGGCCACTTTATGACCTTTTTAGTGAAAGAAAAAGGGTCAAAAAGGAGTAAAATCCGTATATTAACAAGGAAATTCACTTAACCCCCATTTTGGCCTTTTTAAAAAAATTTAAAATAAACCATGGATGTCGTAGATATGCTTGTTAGATTTCCTATGAACTATTACATGCTTCGATTCGATAAGGCTAGGCCACTTTATGACCTTTTTAGCGAAAGAAAAAGGGTCAAAAACGAGTAAAATCCGTAAATTAACAAGGAAATTCACTTAACCCTCATTTTGTCCATTTTCAAAAATGATAAAATCAACCTTGGAATTCGAATATATGCTTGTTAGATTTCATAGGAACTATTACATGCTTCGATTCGATAAGGCTAGGCCACTTTATGACCTTTTTAGTGAAAGAAAAAGGGTCAAAAATGAGTAAAATCCGTATATTAACAAGGAAATTCACTTAACCCCCATTTTGGCCTTTTTAAAAAAATCTAAAATAAACCATTGGATGTCGTAGATATGCTTGTTAGATTTCCTAGGAACTATTACATGCTTCGATTCGATAAGGCTAGGCCACTTTATGACCTTTTTAGTGAAAGAAAAAGGGTCAAAAACGAGTAAAATCCGTAAATTAACAAGGAAATTCACTTAACCCCCATTTTGGCCGTTTTTAAAAATTCTAAAATAAACCATGGATGTCGTAGATATGCTTGTTAGATTTCCAAGGAACTATTACATGCTTTGACTCGATAAGGCTAGGCCACTTTATGACCTTTTTAGTGAAAGAAAAAGGGTCAAAAACGAGTAAAATCCGTAAATTAACAAGGAATTTCACTTAACCCTCATTTTGTCCATTTTTGAAAATGATAAAATCAACCTTGGAATTCGAATATATGCTTGTTAGATTTCATAGGAACTATTTCATGCTTCGATTCGATAAGGCTAGGCCACTTTATGACGTTTTTAGTGAAAGAAAAAGGTTAAAAACGAGTAAAATCCATAAATTAACAAGGAAATTCACTTAACCCCCATTTTGGCCTTTTTAAAAAATTCTAAAATAAACCATGACTGTCGTAGATACGCTTGTTAGATTTCCTAGGAACTATTACATGCTTCGATTCGATAAGGCTAGGCCACTTTATGACCTTTTTAGTGAAAGAAAAAGGTCAAAAACGAGTAAAATCCATAAATTAACAAGGAAATTCACTTAACCCCCATTTTGGCCTTTTTAAAAAATTCTAAAATAAACCATGGATGTCGTAGATATGCTTGATAGATTTCCTAGGAACTATTACATGCTTCGATTCGATAAGGCTAGGCCACTTTATGACCTTTTTAGTGAAAGAAAAAGGGTCAAAAACGAGTAAAATCCGTAAATTAACAAGGAAATTCACTTAACCCTCATTTTGTCCATTTTCGAAAATGATAAAATCAACCTTGGAATTCGAATATATGCTTGTTAGATTTCATAGGAACTATTACATGCTTCGATTCGATAAGGCTAGGCCACTTTATAACCTTTTTAGTGAAAGAAAAAGGGTCAAAAATGAGTAAAATCCGTATATTAACAAGGAAATTCACTTAACCCCCATTTTGGCCTTTTAAAAAAATTCTAAAATAAACCATGGATGTCGTAGATACGCTTGATAGATTTCCTAGGAACTATTACATGCTTCGATTCGATAAGGCTAGGCCACTTTATGACCTTTTTAGTGAAAGAAAAAGGGTCAAAAACGAGTAAAATCCGTAAATTAACAAGGAAATTCACTTAACCCTCATTTTGTCCATTTTTGAAAATGATAAAATCAACCTTGGAATTCGAATATATGCTTGTTAGATTTCATAGGAACTATTACATGCTTCGATTCGATAAGGCTAGGCCACTTTATGACCTTTTTAGTGAAAGAAAAAGGGTCAAAAATGAGTAAAATCCGTATATTAACAAGGAAATTCACCTAACCCCCATTTTGGCCTTTTTAAAAAATTTTAAAATAAACCATGGATGTCGTAGATATGCTTGTTAGATTTCCTAGGAACTATTACATGCTTCGATTCGATAAGGCTAGGCCACTTTATGACCTTTTTAGCGAAAGAAAAAGGGTCAAAAACGAGTAAAATCCGTAAATTAACAAGGAAATTCACTTAACCCTCATTTTGTCCATTTTCGAAAATGATAAAATCAACCTTGGAATTCGAATATATGCTTGTTAGATTTCATAGGAACTATTACATGCTTCGATTCGATAAGGCTAGGCCACTTTATGACCTTTTTAGTGAAAGAAAAAGGGTCAAAAATGAGTAAAATCCGTATATTAACAAGGAAATTCACTTAACCCCCATTTTGGCCTTTTAAAAAAATTCTAAAATAAACCATGGATGTCGTAGATACGCTTGATAGATTTCCTAGGAACTATTACATGCTTCGATTCGATAAGGCTAGGCCACTTTATGACCTTTTTAGTGAAAGAAAAAGGGTCAAAAACGAGTAAAATCCGTAAATTAACAAGGAAATTCACTTAACCCTCATTTTGTCCATTTTTGAAAATGATAAAATCAACCTTGGAATTCGAATATATGCTTGTTAGATTTCATAGGAACTATTACATGCTTCGATTCGATAAGGCTAGGCCACTTTATGACCTTTTTAGTGAAAGAAAAAGGGTCAAAAATGAGTAAAATCCGTATATTAACAAGGAAATTCACCTAACCCCCATTTTGGCCTTTTTAAAAAATTTTAAAATAAACCATGGATGTCGTAGATATGCTTGTTAGATTTCCTAGGAACTATTACATGCTTCGATTCGATAAGGCTAGGCCACTTTATGACCTTTTTAGCGAAAGAAAAAGGGTCAAAAACGAGTAAAATCCGTAAATTAACAAGGAAATTCACTTAACCCTCATTTTGTCCATTTTCGAAAATGATAAAATCAACCTTGGAATTCGAATATATGCTTGTTAGATTTCATAGGAACTATTACATGCTTCGATTCGATAAGGCTAGGCCACTTTATGACCTTTTTAGTGAAAGAAAAAGGGTCAAAAACGAGTAAAATCCGTAAATTAACAAGGAAATTCACTTAACCCTCATTTTGTCCATTTTTGAAAATGATAAAATCAACCTTGGAATTCGAATATATGCTTGTTAGATTTCATAGGAACTATTACATGCTTCGATTCGATAAGGCTAGGCCACTTTATGACCTTTTTAGTGAAAGAAAAAGGGTCAAAAATGAGTAAAATCCGTATATTAACAAGGAAATTCACTTAACCCCCATTTTGGCCTTTTTAAAAAATTTTAAAATAAACCATGGATGTCGTAGATATGCTTGTTAGATTTCCTATGAACTATTACATGCTTCGATTCGATAAGGCTAGGCCACTTTATGACCTTTTTAGCGAAAGAAAAAGGGTCAAAAACGAGTAAAATCCGTAAATTAACAAGGAAATTCACTTAACCCTCATTTTGTCCATTTTCGAAAATGATAAAATCAACCTTGGAATTCGAATATATGCTTGTTAGATTTCATAGGAACTATTACATGCTTCGATTCGATAAGGCTAGGCCACTTTATGACCTTTTTAGTGAAAGAAAAAGGGTCAAAAATGAGTAAAATCCGTATATTAACAAGGAAATTCACTTAACCCCCATTTTGGCCTTTTTAAAAAAATCTAAAATAAACCATTGGATGTCGTAGATATGCTTGTTAGATTTCCTAGGAACTATTACATGCTTCGATTCGATAAGGCTAGGCCACTTTATGACCTTTTTAGTG
This sequence comes from Medicago sativa, assembly GCF_051527215.1. Classification (NCBI taxonomy): domain Eukaryota; kingdom Viridiplantae; phylum Streptophyta; class Magnoliopsida; order Fabales; family Fabaceae; genus Medicago; species Medicago sativa. The sequence goes on along the minus strand of NC_140756.1, from coordinate 24,858,929 downwards.
AAAGAAAAAGGGTCAAAAACGAGTAAAATCCGTAAATTAACAAGGAAATTCACTTAACCCCCATTTTGGCCGTTTTTAAAAATTCTAAAATAAACCATGGATGTCGTAGATATGCTTGTTAGATTTCCAAGGAACTATTACATGCTTTGACTCGATAAGGCTAGGCCACTTTATGACCTTTTTAGTGAAAGAAAAAGGGTCAAAAACGAGTAAAATCCGTAAATTAACAAGGAATTTCACTTAACCCTCATTTTGTCCATTTTTGAAAATGATAAAATCAACCTTGGAATTCGAATATATGCTTGTTAGATTTCATAGGAACTATTTCATGCTTCGATTCGATAAGGCTAGGCCACTTTATGACGTTTTTAGTGAAAGAAAAAGGTTAAAAACGAGTAAAATCCATAAATTAACAAGGAAATTCACTTAACCCCCATTTTGGCCTTTTTAAAAAATTCTAAAATAAACCATGACTGTCGTAGATACGCTTGTTAGATTTCCTAGGAACTATTACATGCTTCGATTCGATAAGGCTAGGCCACTTTATGACCTTTTTAGTGAAAGAAAAAGGTCAAAAACGAGTAAAATCCATAAATTAACAAGGAAATTCACTTAACCCCCATTTTGGCCTTTTTAAAAAATTCTAAAATAAACCATGGATGTCGTAGATATGCTTGATAGATTTCCTAGGAACTATTACATGCTTCGATTCGATAAGGCTAGGCCACTTTATGACCTTTTTAGTGAAAGAAAAAGGGTCAAAAACGAGTAAAATCCGTAAATTAACAAGGAAATTCACTTAACCCTCATTTTGTCCATTTTTGAAAATGATAAAATCAACCTTGGAATTCGAATATATGCTTGTTAGATTTCATAGGAACTATTACATGCTTCGATTCGATAAGGCTAGGCCACTTTATGACCTTTTTAGTGAAAGAAAAAGGGTCAAAAATGAGTAAAATCCGTATATTAACAAGGAAATTCACTTAACCCCCATTTTGGCCTTTTTAAAAAATTTTAAAATAAACCATGGATGTCGTAGATATGCTTGTTAGATTTCCTAGGAACTATTACATGCTTCGATTCGATAAGGCTAGGCCACTTTATGACCTTTTTAGCGAAAGAAAAAGGGTCAAAAACGAGTAAAATCCGTAAATTAACAAGGAAATTCACTTAACCCTCATTTTGTCCATTTTCGAAAATGATAAAATCAACCTTGGAATTCGAATATATGCTTGTTAGATTTCATAGGAACTATTACATGCTTTGATTCGATAAGGCTAGGCCACTTTATGACCTTTTTAGTGAAAGAAAAAGGGTCAAAAACGAGTAAAATCCGTAAATTAACAAGGAAATTCACTTAACCCCCATTTTGGCCGTTTTTAAAAATTCTAAAATAAACCATGGATGTCGTAGATATGCTTGTTAGATTTCCAAGGAACTATTACATGCTTCGACTCGATAAGGCTAGGCCACTTTATGACCTTTTTAGTGAAAGAAAAAGGGTCAAAAACGAGTAAAATCCGTAAATTAACAAGGAATTTCACTTAACCCTCATTTTGTCCATTTTTGAAAATGATAAAATCAACCTTGGAATTCGAATATATGCTTGTTAGATTTCATAGGAACTATTTCATGCTTCGATTCGATAAGGCTAGGCCACTTTATGACCTTTTTAGTGAAAGAAAAAGGTTAAAAACGAGTAAAATCCATAAATTAACAAGGAAATTCACTTAACCCCCATTTTGGCCTTTTTAAAAAATTCTAAAATAAACCATGGATGTCGTAGATACGCTTGTTAGATTTCCTAGGAACTATTACATGCTTCGATTCGATAAGGCTAGGCCACTTTATGACCTTTTTAGTGAAAGAAAAAGGGTCAAAAATGAGTAAAATCCGTATATTAACAAGGAAATTCACTTAACCCCCATTTTGGCCTTTTTAAAAAAATCTAAAATAAACCATTGGATGTCGTAGATATGCTTGTTAGATTTCCTAGGAACTATTACATGCTTCGATTCGATAAGGCTAGGCCACTTTATGACCTTTTTAGTGAAAGAAAAAGGGTCAAAAACGAGTAAAATCCGTAAATTAACAAGGAAATTCACTTAACCCCCATTTTGGCCGTTTTTAAAAATTCTAAAATAAACCATGGATGTCGTAGATATGCTTGTTAGATTTCCAAGGAACTATTACATGCTTTGACTCGATAAGGCTAGGCCACTTTATGACCTTTTTAGTGAAAGAAAAAGGGTCAAAAACGAGTAAAATCCGTAAATTAACAAGGAATTTCACTTAACCCTCATTTTGTCCATTTTTGAAAATGATAAAATCAACCTTGGAATTCGAATATATGCTTGTTAGATTTCATAGGAACTATTTCATGCTTCGATTCGATAAGGCTAGGCCACTTTATGACGTTTTTAGTGAAAGAAAAAGGTTAAAAACGAGTAAAATCCATAAATTAACAAGGAAATTCACTTAACCCCCATTTTGGCCTTTTTAAAAAATTCTAAAATAAACCATGACTGTCGTAGATACGCTTGTTAGATTTCCTAGGAACTATTACATGCTTCGATTCGATAAGGCTAGGCCACTTTATGACCTTTTTAGTGAAAGAAAAAGGTCAAAAACGAGTAAAATCCATAAATTAACAAGGAAATTCACTTAACCCCCATTTTGGCCTTTTTAAAAAATTCTAAAATAAACCATGGATGTCGTAGATATGCTTGATAGATTTCCTAGGAACTATTACATGCTTCGATTCGATAAGGCTAGGCCACTTTATGACCTTTTTAGTGAAAGAAAAAGGGTCAAAAACGAGTAAAATCCGTAAATTAACAAGGAAATTCACTTAACCCTCATTTTGTCCATTTTTGAAAATGATAAAATCAACCTTGGAATTCGAATATATGCTTGTTAGATTTCATAGGAACTATTACATGCTTCGATTCGATAAGGCTAGGCCACTTTATGACCTTTTTAGTGAAAGAAAAAGGGTCAAAAATGAGTAAAATCCGTATATTAACAAGGAAATTCACTTAACCCCCATTTTGGCCTTTTTAAAAAATTTTAAAATAAACCATGGATGTCGTAGATATGCTTGTTAGATTTCCTAGGAACTATTACATGCTTCGATTCGATAAGGCTAGGCCACTTTATGACCTTTTTAGCGAAAGAAAAAGGGTCAAAAACGAGTAAAATCCGTAAATTAACAAGGAAATTCACTTAACCCTCATTTTGTCCATTTTCGAAAATGATAAAATCAACCTTGGAATTCGAATATATGCTTGTTAGATTTCATAGGAACTATTACATGCTTTGATTCGATAAGGCTAGGCCACTTTATGACCTTTTTAGTGAAAGAAAAAGGGTCAAAAACGAGTAAAATCCGTAAATTAACAAGGAAATTCACTTAACCCCCATTTTGGCCGTTTTTAAAAATTCTAAAATAAACCATGGATGTCGTAGATATGCTTGTTAGATTTCCAAGGAACTATTACATGCTTCGACTCGATAAGGCTAGGCCACTTTATGACCTTTTTAGTGAAAGAAAAAGGGTCAAAAACGAGTAAAATCCGTAAATTAACAAGGAATTTCACTTAACCCTCATTTTGTCCATTTTTGAAAATGATAAAATCAACCTTGGAATTCGAATATATGCTTGTTAGATTTCATAGGAACTATTTCATGCTTCGATTCGATAAGGCTAGGCCACTTTATGACCTTTTTAGTGAAAGAAAAAGGTTAAAAACGAGTAAAATCCATAAATTAACAAGGAAATTCACTTAACCCCCATTTTGGCCTTTTTAAAAAATTCTAAAATAAACCATGGATGTCGTAGATACGCTTGTTAGATTTCCTAGGAACTATTACATGCTTCGATTCGATAAGGCTAGGCCACTTTATGACCTTTTTAGTGAAAGAAAAAGGTCAAAAACGAGTAAAATCCATAAATTAACAAGGAAATTAACTTAACCCCCATTTTGGCCTTTTTAAAAAATTCTAAAATAAACCATGGATGTCGTAGATATGCTTGATAGATTTCCTAGGAACTATTACATGCTTCGATTCGATAAGGCTAGGCCACTTTATGACCTTTTTAGTGAAAGAAAAAGGGTCAAAAACGAGTAAAATCCGTAAATTAACAAGGAAATTCACTTAACCCTCATTTTGTCCATTTTTGAAAATGATAAAATCAACCTTGGAATTCGAATATATGCTTGTTAGATTTCATAGGAACTATTACATGCTTCGATTCGATAAGGCTAGGCCACTTTATGACCTTTTTAGTGAAAGAAAAAGGGTCAAAAATGAGTAAAATCCGTATATTAACAAGGAAATTCACTTAACCCCCATTTTGGCCTTTTTAAAAAATTTTAAAATAAACCATGGATGTCGTAGATATGCTTGTTAGATTTCTTAGGAACTATTACATGCTTAGATTCGATAAGGCTAGGCCACTTTATGACCTTTTTAGCGAAAGAAAAAGGGTCAAAAACGAGTAAAATCCGTAAATTAACAAGGAAATTCACTTAACCCTCATTTTGTCCATTTTCGAAAATGATAAAATCAACCTTGGAATTCGAATATATGCTTGTTAGATTTCATAGGAACTATTACATGCTTCGATTCGATAAGGCTAGGCCACTTTATGACCTTTTTAGTGAAAGAAAAAGGGTCAAAAATGAGTAAAATCCGTATATTAACAAGGAAATTCACTTAACCCCCATTTTGGCCTTTTTAAAAAATTTAAAAAAATCTAAAATAAACCATTGGATGTCGTAGATATGCTTGTTAGATTTCCTAGGAACTATTACATGCTTCGATTCGATAAGGCTAGGCCACTTTATGACCTTTTTAGTGAAAGAAAAAGGGTCAAAAACGAGTAAAATCCGTAAATTAACAAGGAAATTCACTTAACCCCCATTTTGGCCGTTTTTAAAAATTCTAAAATAAACCATAGATGTCGTAGATATGCTTGTTAGATTTCCAAGGAACTATTACATGCTTCGACTCGATAAGGCTAGGCCACTTTATGACCTTTTTAGTGAAAGAAAAAGGGTCAAAAACGAGTAAAATCCGTAAATTAACAAGGAATTTCACTTAACCCTCATTTTGTCCATTTTTGAAAATGATAAAATCAACCTTGGAATTCGAATATATGCTTGTTAGATTTCATAGGAACTATTTCATGCTTCGATTCGATAAGGTTAGGCCACTTTATGACCTTTTTAGTGAAAGAAAAAGGTTAAAAACGAGTAAAATCCATAAATTAACAAGGAAATTCACTTAACCCCCATTTTGGCCTTTTTAAAAAATTCTGAAATAAACCATGGATGTCGTAGATATGCTTGTTAGATTTCCTAGGAACTATTACATGCTTCGATTCGATAAGGCTAGGCCACTTTATGACCTTTTTAGTGAAAGAAAAAGGTCAAAAACGAGTAAAATCCATAAATTAACAAGGAAATTCACTTAACCCCCATTTTGGCCTTTTTAAAAAATTCTAAAATAAACCATGGATGTCGTAGATACGCTTGTTAGATTTCCTAGGAACTATTACATGCTTCGATTCGATAAGGCTAGGCCACTTTATGACCTTTTTAGTGATAGAAAAAGGGTCAAAAACGAGTAAAATCCGTAAATTAACAAGGAAATTCACTTAACCCTCATTTTGTCCATTTTTGAAAATGATAAAATCAACCTTGGAATTCGAATATATGCTTGTTAGATTTCATAGGAACTATTACATGCTTCGATTCGATAAGGCTAGGCCACTTTATGACCTTTTTAGTGAAAGAAAAAGGGTCAAAAATGAGTAAAATCCGTATATTAACAAGGAAATTCACTTAACCCCCATTTTGGCCTTTTTAAAAAATTTTAAAATAAACCATGGATGTCGTAGATATGCTTGTTAGATTTCCAAGGAACTATTACATGCTTCGACTCGATAAGGCTAGGCCACTTTATGACCTTTTTAGTGAAAGAAAAAGGGTCAAAAACGAGTAAAATCCGTAAATTAACAAGGAATTTCACTTAACCCTCATTTTGTCCATTTTTGAAAATGATAAAATCAACCTTGGAATTCGAATATATGCTTGTTAGATTTCATAGGAACTATTTCATGCTTCGATTCGATAAGGCTAGGCCACTTTATGACCTTTTTACTGAAAGAAAAAGGTTAAAAACGAGTAAAATCCATAAATTAACAAGGAAATTCACTTAACCCTCATTTTGTCCATTTTTGAAAATGATAAAATCAACCTTGGAATTCGAATATATGCTTGTTAGATTTCATAGGAACTATTACATGCTTCGATTCGATAAGGCTAGGCCACTTTATGACCTTTTTAGTGAAAGAAAAAGGGTCAAAAATGAGTAAAATCCGTATATTAACAAGGAAATTCACTTAACCCCCATTTTGGCCTTTTTAAAAAATTTTAAAATAAACCATGGATGTCGTAGATATGCTTGTTAGATTTCTTAGGAACTATTACATGCTTAGATTCGATAAGGCTAGGCCACTATATGACCTTTTTAGCGAAAGAAAAAGGGTCAAAAACGAGTAAAATCCGTAAATTAACAAGGAAATTCACTTAACCCTCATTTTGTCCATTTTCGAAAATGATAAAATCAACCTTGGAATTCGAATATATGCTTGTTAGATTTCATAGGAACTATTACATGCTTCGATTCGATAAGGCTAGGCCACTTTATGACCTTTTTAGTGAAAGAAAAAGGGTCAAAAATGAGTAAAATCCGTATATTAACAAGGAAATTCACTTAACCCCCATTTTGGCCTTTTTAAAAAATTTAAAAAAATCTAAAATAAACCATTGGATGTCGTAGATATGCTTGTTAGATTTCCTAGGAACTATTACATGCTTCGATTCGATAAGGCTAGGCCACTTTATGACCTTTTTAGTGAAAGAAAAAGGGTCAAAAACGAGTAAAATCCGTAAATTAACAAGGAAATTCACTTAACCCCCATTTTGGCCGTTTTTAAAAATTCTAAAATAAACCATAGATGTCGTAGATATGCTTGTTAGATTTCCAAGGAACTATTACATGCTTCGACTCGATAAGGCTAGGCCACTTTATGACCTTTTTAGTGAAAGAAAAAGGGTCAAAAACGAGTAAAATCCGTAAATTAACAAGGAATTTCACTTAACCCTCATTTTGTCCATTTTTGAAAATGATAAAATCAACCTTGGAATTCGAATATATGCTTGTTAGATTTCATAGGAACTATTTCATGCTTCGATTCGATAAGGCTAGGCCACTTTATGACCTTTTTAGTGAAAGAAAAAGGTTAAAAACGAGTAAAATCCATAAATTAACAAGGAAATTCACTTAACCCCCATTTTGGCCTTTTTAAAAAATTCTGAAATAAACCATGGATGTCGTAGATATGCTTGTTAGATTTCCTAGGAACTATTACATGCTTCGATTCGATAAGGCTAGGCCACTTTATGACCTTTTTAGTGAAAGAAAAAGGTCAAAAATGAGTAAAATCCATAAATTAACAAGGAAATTCACTTAACCCCCATTTTGGCCTTTTTAAAAAATTCTAAAATAAACCATGGATGTCGTAGATACGCTTGTTAGATTTCCTAGGAACTATTACATGCTTCGATTCGATAAGGCTAGGCCACTTTATGACCTTTTTAGTGATAGAAAAAGGGTCAAAAACGAGTAAAATCCGTAAATTAACAAGGAAATTCACTTAACCCTCATTTTGTCCATTTTTGAAAATGATAAAATCAACCTTGGAATTCGAATATATGCTTGTTAGATTTCATAGGAACTATTACATGCTTCGATTCGATAAGGCTAGGCCACTTTATGACCTTTTTAGTGAAAGAAAAAGGGTCAAAAATGAGTAAAATCCGTATATTAACAAGGAAATTCACTTAACCCCCATTTTGGCCTTTTTAAAAAATTTTAAAATAAACCATGGATGTCGTAGATATGCTTGTTAGATTTCCTAGGAACTATTACATGCTTCGATTCGATAAGGCTAGGCCACTTTATGACCTTTTTAGCGAAAGAAAAAGGGTCAAAAACGAGTAAAATCCGTAAATTAACAAGGAAATTCACTTAACCCTCATTTTGTCCATTTTCGAAAATGATAAAATCAACCTTGGAATTCGAATATATGCTTGTTAGATTTCATAGGAACTATTACATGCTTCGATTCGATAAGGCTAGGCCACTTTATGACCTTTTTAGTGAAAGAAAAAGGGTCAAAAATGAGTAAAATCCGTATATTAACAAGGAAATTCACTTAACCCCCATTTTGGCCTTTTTAAAAAATTCTAAAATAAACCATTGGATGTCGTAGATATGCTTGTTAGATTTCCTAGGAACTATTACATGCTTCGATTCGATAAGGCTAGGCCACTTTATGACCTTTTTAGTGAAAGAAAAAGGGTCAAAAACGAGTAAAATCCGTAAATTAACAAGGAAATTCACTTAACCCCCATTTTGGCCGTTTTCAAAAATTCTAAAATAAACCATGGATGTCGTAGATATGCTTGTTAGATTTCCAAGGAACTATTACATGCTTCGACTCGATAAGGCTAGGCCACTTTATGACCTTTTTAGTGAAAGAAAAAGGGTCAAAAACGAGTAAAATCCGTAAATTAACAAGGAATTTCACTTAACCCTCATTTTGTCCATTTTTGAAAATGATAAAATCAACCTTGGAATTCGAATATATGCTTGTTAGATTTCATAGGAACTATTACATGCTTCGATTCGATAAGGCTAGGCCACTTTATGACCTTTTTAGTGAAAGAAAAAGGGTCAAAAATGAGTAAAATCCGTATATTAACAAGGAAATTCACTTAACCCCCATTTTGGCCTTTTTAAAAAATTTTAAAATAAACCATGGATGTCGTAGATATGCTTGTTAGATTTCCAAGGAACTATTACATGCTTCGACTCGATAAGGCTAGGCCACTTTATGACCTTTTTAGTGAAAGAAAAAGGGTCAAAAACGAGTAAAATCCGTAAATTAACAAGGAATTTCACTTAACCCTCATTTTGTCCATTTTTGAAAATGATAAAATCAACCTTGGAATTCGAATATATGCTTGTTAGATTTCATAGGAACTATTTCATGCTTCGATTCGATAAGGCTAGGCCACTTTATGACCTTTTTACTGAAAGAAAAAGGTTAAAAACGAGTAAAATCCATAAATTAACAAGGAAATTCACTTAACCCTCATTTTGTCCATTTTTGAAAATGATAAAATCAACCTTGGAATTCGAATATATGCTTGTTAGATTTCATAGGAACTATTACATGCTTCGATTCGATAAGGCTAGGCCACTTTATGACCTTTTTAGTGAAAGAAAAAGGGTCAAAAATGAGTAAAATCCGTATATTAACAAGGAAATTCACTTAACCCCCATTTTGGCCTTTTTAAAAAATTTTAAAATAAACCATGGATGTCGTAGATATGCTTGTTAGATTTCTTAGGAACTATTACATGCTTAGATTCGATAAGGCTAGGCCACTATATGACCTTTTTAGCGAAAGAAAAAGGGTCAAAAACGAGTAAAATCCGTAAATTAACAAGGAAATTCACTTAACCCTCATTTTGTCCATTTTCGAAAATGATAAAATCAACCTTGGAATTCGAATATATGCTTGTTAGATTTCATAGGAACTATTACATGCTTCGATTCGATAAGGCTAGGCCACTTTATGACCTTTTTAGTGAAAGAAAAAGGGTCAAAAATGAGTAAAATCCGTATATTAACAAGGAAATTCACTTAACCCCCATTTTGGCCTTTTTAAAAAATTTAAAAAAATCTAAAATAAACCATTGGATGTCGTAGATATGCTTGTTAGATTTCCTAGGAACTATTACATGCTTCGATTCGATAAGGCTAGGCCACTTTATGACCTTTTTAGTGAAAGAAAAAGGGTCAAAAACGAGTAAAATCCGTAAATTAACAAGGAAATTCACTTAACCCCCATTTTGGCCGTTTTTAAAAATTCTAAAATAAACCATAGATGTCGTAGATATGCTTGTTAGATTTCCAAGGAACTATTACATGCTTCGACTCGATAAGGCTAGGCCACTTTATGACCTTTTTAGTGAAAGAAAAAGGGTCAAAAACGAGTAAAATCCGTAAATTAACAAGGAATTTCACTTAACCCTCATTTTGTCCATTTTTGAAAATGATAAAATCAACCTTGGAATTCGAATATATGCTTGTTAGATTTCATAGGAACTATTTCATGCTTCGATTCGATAAGGCTAGGCCACTTTATGACCTTTTTAGTGAAAGAAAAAGGTTAAAAACGAGTAAAATCCATAAATTAACAAGGAAATTCACTTAACCCCCATTTTGGCCTTTTTAAAAAATTCTGAAATAAACCATGGATGTCGTAGATATGCTTGTTAGATTTCCTAGGAACTATTACATGCTTCGATTCGATAAGGCTAGGCCACTTTATGACCTTTTTAGTGAAAGAAAAAGGTCAAAAATGAGTAAAATCCATAAATTAACAAGGAAATTCACTTAACCCCCATTTTGGCCTTTTTAAAAAATTCTAAAATAAACCATGGATGTCGTAGATACGCTTGTTAGATTTCCTAGGAACTATTACATGCTTCGATTCGATAAGGCTAGGCCACTTTATGACCTTTTTAGTGATAGAAAAAGGGTCAAAAACGAGTAAAATCCGTAAATTAACAAGGAAATTCACTTAACCCTCATTTTGTCCATTTTTGAAAATGATAAAATCAACCTTGGAATTCGAATATATGCTTGTTAGATTTCATAGGAACTATTACATGCTTCGATTCGATAAGGCTAGGCCACTTTATGACCTTTTTAGTGAAAGAAAAAGGGTCAAAAATGAGTAAAATCCGTATATTAACAAGGAAATTCACTTAACCCCCATTTTGGCCTTTTTAAAAAAATTTAAAATAAACCATGGATGTCGTAGATATGCTTGTTAGATTTCCTAGGAACTATTACATGCTTCGATTCGATAAGGCTAGGCCACTTTATGACCTTTTTAGCGAAAGAAAAAGGGTCAAAAACGAGTAAAATCCGTAAATTAACAAGGAAATTCACTTAACCCTCATTTTGTCCATTTTCGAAAATGATAAAATCAACCTTGGAATTCGAATATATGCTTGTTAGATTTCATAGGAACTATTACATGCTTCGATTCGATAAGGCTAGGCCACTTTATGACCTTTTTAGTGAAAGAAAAAGGGTCAAAAACGAGTAAAATCCGTAAATTAACAAGGAAATTCACTTAACCCCCATTTTGGCCGTTTTCAAAAATTCTAAAATAAACCATGGATGTCGTAGATATGCTTGTTAGATTTCCAAGGAACTATTACATGCTTCGACTCGATAAGGCTAGGCCACTTTATGACCTTTTTAGTGAAAGAAAAAGGGTCAAAAACGAGTAAAATCCGTAAATTAACAAGGAATTTCACTTAACCCTCATTTTGTCCATTTTTGAAAATGATAAAATCAACCTTGGAATTCGAATATATGCTTGTTAGATTTCATAGGAACTATTACATGCTTCGATTCGATAAGGCTAGGCCACTTTATGACCTTTTTAGTGAAAGAAAAAGGGTCAAAAATGAGTAAAATCCGTATATTAACAAGGAAATTCACTTAACCCCCATTTTGGCCTTTTTAAAAAATTTTAAAATAAACCATGGATGTCGTAGATATGCTTGTTAGATTTCCAAGGAACTATTACATGCTTCGACTCGATAAGGCTAGGCCACTTTATGACCTTTTTAGTGAAAGAAAAAGGGTCAAAAACGAGTAAAATCCGTAAATTAACAAGGAATTTCACTTAACCCTCATTTTGTCCATTTTTGAAAATGATAAAATCAACCTTGGAATTCGAATATATGCTTGTTAGATTTCATAGGAACTATTTCATGCTTCGATTCGATAAGGCTAGGCCACTTTATGACCTTTTTACTGAAAGAAAAAGGTTAAAAACGAGTAAAATCCATAAATTAACAAGGAAATTCACTTAACCCTCATTTTGTCCATTTTTGAAAATGATAAAATCAACCTTGGAATTCGAATATATGCTTGTTAGATTTCATAGGAACTATTACATGCTTCGATTCGATAAGGCTAGGCCACTTTATGACCTTTTTAGTGAAAGAAAAAGGGTCAAAAATGAGTAAAATCCGTATATTAACAAGGAAATTCACTTAACCCCCATTTTGGCCTTTTTAAAAAATTTTAAAATAAACCATGGATGTCGTAGATATGCTTGTTAGATTTCTTAGGAACTATTACATGCTTAGATTCGATAAGGCTAGGCCACTATATGACCTTTTTAGCGAAAGAAAAAGGGTCAAAAACGAGTAAAATCCGTAAATTAACAAGGAAATTCACTTAACCCTCATTTTGTCCATTTTCGAAAATGATAAAATCAACCTTGGAATTCGAATATATGCTTGTTAGATTTCATAGGAACTATTACATGCTTCGATTCGATAAGGCTAGGCCACTTTATGACCTTTTTAGTGAAAGAAAAAGGGTCAAAAATGAGTAAAATCCGTATATTAACAAGGAAATTCACTTAACCCCCATTTTGGCCTTTTTAAAAAATTTAAAAAAATCTAAAATAAACCATTGGATGTCGTAGATATGCTTGTTAGATTTCCTAGGAACTATTACATGCTTCGATTCGATAAGGCTAGGCCACTTTATGACCTTTTTAGTGAAAGAAAAAGGGTCAAAAACGAGTAAAATCCGTAAATTAACAAGGAAATTCACTTAACCCCCATTTTGGCCGTTTTTAAAAATTCTAAAATAAACCATAGATGTCGTAGATATGCTTGTTAGATTTCCAAGGAACTATTACATGCTTCGACTCGATAAGGCTAGGCCACTTTATGACCTTTTTAGTGAAAGAAAAAGGGTCAAAAACGAGTAAAATCCGTAAATTAACAAGGAATTTCACTTAACCCTCATTTTGTCCATTTTTGAAAATGATAAAATCAACCTTGGAATTCGAATATATGCTTGTTAGATTTCATAGGAACTATTTCATGCTTCGATTCGATAAGGCTAGGCCACTTTATGACCTTTTTAGTGAAAGAAAAAGGTTAAAAACGAGTAAAATCCATAAATTAACAAGGAAATTCACTTAACCCCCATTTTGGCCTTTTTAAAAAATTCTGAAATAAACCATGGATGTCGTAGATATGCTTGTTAGATTTCCTAGGAACTATTACATGCTTCGATTCGATAAGGCTAGGCCACTTTATGACCTTTTTAGTGAAAGAAAAAGGTCAAAAATGAGTAAAATCCATAAATTAACAAGGAAATTCACTTAACCCCCATTTTGGCCTTTTTAAAAAATTCTAAAATAAACCATGGATGTCGTAGATACGCTTGTTAGATTTCCTAGGAACTATTACATGCTTCGATTCGATAAGGCTAGGCCACTTTATGACCTTTTTAGTGATAGAAAAAGGGTCAAAAACGAGTAAAATCCGTAAATTAACAAGGAAATTCACTTAACCCTCATTTTGTCCATTTTTGAAAATGATAAAATCAACCTTGGAATTCGAATATATGCTTGTTAGATTTCATAGGAACTATTACATGCTTCGATTCGATAAGGCTAGGCCACTTTATGACCTTTTTAGTGAAAGAAAAAGGGTCAAAAATGAGTAAAATCCGTATATTAACAAGGAAATTCACTTAACCCCCATTTTGGCCTTTTTAAAAAAATTTAAAATAAACCATGGATGTCGTAGATATGCTTGTTAGATTTCCTAGGAACTATTACATGCTTCGATTCGATAAGGCTAGGCCACTTTATGACCTTTTTAGCGAAAGAAAAAGGGTCAAAAACGAGTAAAATCCGTAAATTAACAAGGAAATTCACTTAACCCTCATTTTGTCCATTTTCGAAAATGATAAAATCAACCTTGGAATTCGAATATATGCTTGTTAGATTTCATAGGAACTATTACATGCTTCGATTCGATAAGGCTAGGCCACTTTATGACCTTTTTAGTGAAAGAAAAAGGGTCAAAAATGAGTAAAATCCGTATATTAACAAGGAAATTCACTTAACCCCCATTTTGGCCTTTTTAAAAAATTCTAAAATAAACCATTGGATGTCGTAGATATGCTTGTTAGATTTCCTAGGAACTATTACATGCTTCGATTCGATAAGGCTAGGCCACTTTATGACCTTTTTAGTGAAAGAAAAAGGGTCAAAAACGAGTAAAATCCGTAAATTAACAAGGAAATTCACTTAACCCCCATTTTGGCCGTTTTCAAAAATTCTAAAATAAACCATGGATGTCGTACATATGCTTGTTAGATTTCCAAGGAACTATTACATGCTTCGACTCGATAAGGCTAGGCCACTTTATGACCTTTTTAGTGAAAGAAAAAGGGTCAAAAACGAGTAAAATCCGTAAATTAACAAGGAATTTCACTTAACCCTCATTTTGTCCATTTTTGAAAATGATAAAATCAACCTTGGAATTCGAATATATGCTTGTTAGATTTCATAGGAACTATTTCATGCTTCGATTCGATAAGGCTAGGCCACTTTATGACCTTTTTAGTGAAAGAAAAAGGTTAAAAACGAGTAAAATCCATAAATTAACAAGGAAATTCACTTAACCCCCATTTTGGCCTTTTTAAAAAATTCTGAAATAAACCATGGATGTCGTAGATATGCTTGTTAGATTTCCTAGGAACTATTACATGCTTCGATTCGATAAGGCTAGGCCACTTTATGACCTTTTTAGTGAAAGAAAAAGGTCAAAAATGAGTAAAATCCATAAATTAACAAGGAAATTCACTTAACCCCCATTTTGGCCTTTTTAAAAAATTCTAAAATAAACCATGGATGTCGTAGATACGCTTGTTAGATTTCCTAGGAACTATTACATGCTTCGATTCGATAAGGCTAGGCCACTTTATGACCTTTTTAGTGATAGAAAAAGGGTCAAAAACGAGTAAAATCCGTAAATTAACAAGGAAATTCACTTAACCCTCATTTTGTCCATTTTTGAAAATGATAAAATCAACCTTGGAATTCGAATATATGCTTGTTAGATTTCATAGGAACTATTACATGCTTCGATTCGATAAGGCTAGGCCACTTTATGACCTTTTTAGTGAAAGAAAAAGGGTCAAAAATGAGTAAAATCCGTATATTAACAAGGAAATTCACTTAACCCCCATTTTGGCCTTTTTAAAAAAATTTAAAATAAACCATGGATGTCGTAGATATGCTTGTTAGATTTCCTAGGAACTATTACATGCTTCGATTCGATAAGGCTAGGCCACTTTATGACCTTTTTAGCGAAAGAAAAAGGGTCAAAAACGAGTAAAATCCGTAAATTAACAAGGAAATTCACTTAACCCTCATTTTGTCCATTTTCGAAAATGATAAAATCAACCTTGGAATTCGAATATATGCTTGTTAGATTTCATAGGAACTATTACATGCTTCGATTCGATAAGGCTAGGCCACTTTATGACCTTTTTAGTGAAAGAAAAAGGGTCAAAAATGAGTAAAATCCGTATATTAACAAGGAAATTCACTTAACCCCCATTTTGGCCTTTTTAAAAAATTCTAAAATAAACCATTGGATGTCGTAGATATGCTTGTTAGATTTCCTAGGAACTATTACATGCTTCGATTCGATAAGGCTAGGCCACTTTATGACCTTTTTAGTGAAAGAAAAAGGGTCAAAAACGAGTAAAATCCGTAAATTAACAAGGAAATTCACTTAACCCCCATTTTGGCCGTTTTCAAAAATTCTAAAATAAACCATGGATGTCGTACATATGCTTGTTAGATTTCCAAGGAACTATTACATGCTTCGACTCGATAAGGCTAGGCCACTTTATGACCTTTTTAGTGAAAGAAAAAGGTCAAAAACGAGTAAAATCCATAAATTAACAAGGAAATTCACTTAACCCCCATTTTGGCCTTTTTAAAAAATTCTGAAATAAACCATGGATGTCGTAGATATGCTTGTTAGATTTCCTAGGAACTATTACATGCTTCGATTCGATAAGGCTAGGCCACTTTATGACCTTTTTAGTGAAAGAAAAAGGTCAAAAACGAGTAAAATCCATAAATTAACAAGGAAATTCACTTAACCCCCATTTTGGCCTTTTTAAAAAATTCTAAAATAAACCATGGATGTCGTAGATACGCTTGTTAGATTTCCTAGGAACTATTACATGCTTCAATTCGATAAGGCTAGGCCACTTTGTGACCTTTTTAGTGAAAGAAAAAGGGTCAAAAACGAGTAAAATCCGTAAATGAACAAGGAAATTCACTTAACCCTCATTTTGTCCATTTTCGAAAATGATAAAATCAACCTTGGAATTCGAATATATGCTTGTTAGATTTCATAGGAACTATTACATGCTTCGATTCGATAAGGCTAGGCCACGTTATGACCTTTTTAGTGAAAGAAAAAAGGTCAAAAATGAGTAAAATCCGTATATTAACAAGGAAATTCAATTAACCCCCATTTTGGCCTTTTTAAAAAATTCTAAAATAAACCATGGATGTCGTAGATATGCTTGTTAGATTTTCTAGGAACTATTACATGCTTCGATTCGATATGGCTAGGCCACTTTATGACCTTTTTAGTGAAAGAAAAAGGGTCAAAAACGAGTAAAATCCGTAAATTAACAAGGAAATTCACTTAACCCCCATTTTGGCCGTTTTTAAAAATTCTAAAATAAACCATGGATGTCGTAGATATGCTTGTTAGATTTCCTAGGAACTATTAAATGCTTCGACTCGATAAGGCTAGGCCACTTTATGACCTTTTTAGTGAAAGAAAAAGGGTCAAAAACGAGTAAAATCCGTAAATTAACAAGGAAATTCACTTAACCCTCATTTTGTCCATTTTCGAAAATGATAAAATCAACCTTGGAATTCGAATATATGCTTGTTAGATTTCATAGGAACTATTACATGCTTCGATTCGATAAGGCTAGGCCACGTTATGACCTTTTTAGTGAAAGAAAAAAGGTCAAAAATGAGTAAAATCCGTATATTAACAAGGAAATTCAATTAACCCCCATTTTGGCCTTTTTAAAAAATTCTAAAATAAACCATGGATGTCGTAGATATGCTTGTTAGATTTCCTAGGAACTATTACATGCTTCGATTCGATAAGGCTAGGCCACTTTATGACCTTTTTAGTGAAAGAAAAAGGGTCAAAAACGAGTAAAATCCGTAAATTAACAAGGAAATTCACTTAACCCCCATTTTGGCCGTTTTTAAAAATTCTAAAATAAACCATGGATGTCGTAGATATGCTTGTTAGATTTCCAAGGAACTATTACATGCTTCGACTCGATAAGGCTAGGCCACTTTATGACCTTTTTAGTGAAAGAAAAAGGGTCAAAAACGAGTAAAATCCGTAAATTAACAAGGAATTTCACTTAACCCTCATTTTGTCTATTTTTGAAAATGATAAAATCAACCTTGGAATTCGAATATATGCTTGTTAGATTTCATAGGAACTATTTCATGCTTCGATTCGATAAGGCTAGGCCACTTTATGACCTTTTTACTGAAAGAAAAAGGTTAAAAACGAGTAAAATCCATAAATTAACAAGGAAATTCACTTAACCCTCATTTTGTCCATTTTTGAAAATGATAAAATCAACCTTGGAATTCGAATATATGCTTGTTAGATTTCATAGGAACTATTTCATGCTTCGATTCGATAAGGCTAGGCCACTTTATGACCTTTTTAGTGAAAGAAAAAGGGTCAAAAACGAGTAAAATCCGTAAATTAACAAGGAAATTCACTTAACCCCCATTTTGGCCTTTTTAAAAAATTCTAAAATAAACCATGGATGTCGTAGATACGCTTGTTAGATTTCCTAGGAACTATTACATGCTTCGATTCGATAAGGCTAGGCCACTTTATGACCTTTTTAGTGATAGAAAAAGGGTCAAAAACGAGTAAAATCCGTAAATTAACAAGGAAATTCACTTAACCCTCATTTTGTCCATTTTTGAAAATGATAAAATCAACCTTGGAATTCGAATATATGCTTGTTAGATTTCATAGGAACTATTACATGCTTCGATTCGATAAGGCTAGGCCACTTTATGACCTTTTTAGTGAAAGAAAAAGGGTCAAAAACGAGTAAAATCCGTATATTAACAAGGAAATTCACTTAACCCCCATTTTGGCCTTTTTAAAAAATTTTAAAATAAACCATGGATGTCGTAGATATGCTTGTTAGATTTCCTAGGAACTATTACATGCTTCGATTCGATAAGGCTAGGCCACTTTATGACCTTTTTAGCGAAAGAAAAAGGGTCAAAAACGAGTAAAATCCGTAAATTAACAAGGAAATTCACTTAACCCTCATTTTGTCCATTTTCGAAAATGATAAAATCAACCTTGGAATTCGAATATATGCTTGTTAGATTTCATAGGAACTATTACATGCTTCGATTCGATAAGGCTAGGCCACTTTATGACCTTTTTAGTGAAAGAAAAAGGGTCAAAAATGAGTAAAATCCGTATATTAACAAGGAAATTCAATTAACCCCCATTTTGGCCTTTTTAAAAAATTCTAAAATAAACCATGGATGTCGTAGATATGCTTGTTAGATTTCCTAGGAACTATTACATGCTTCGATTCGATAAGGCTAGGCCACTTTATGACCTTTTTAGTGAAAGAAAAAGGGTCAAAAACGAGTAAAATCCGTAAATTAACAAGGAAATTCACTTAACCCCCATTTTGGCCGTTTTTAAAAATTCTAAAATAAACCATGGATGTCGTAGATATGCTTGTTAGATTTCCTAGGAACTATTACATGCTTCGATTCGATAAGGCTAGGCCACTTTATGACCTTTTTAGTGAAAGAAAAAGGGTCAAAAACGAGTAAAATCCGTATATTAACAAGGAAATTCACTTAACCCCCATTTTGGCCTTTTTAAAAAATTTTAAAATAAACCATGGATGTCGTAGATATGCTTGTTAGATTTCCTAGGAACTATTACATGCTTCGATTCGATAAGGCTAGGCCACTTTATGACCTTTTTAGCGAAAGAAAAAGGGTCAAAAACGAGTAAAATCCGTAAATTAACAAGGAAATTCACTTAACCCTCATTTTGTCCATTTTCGAAAATGATAAAATCAACCTTGGAATTCGAATATATGCTTGTTAGATTTCATAGGAACTATTACATGCTTCGATTCGATAAGGCTAGGCCACTTTATGACCTTTTTAGTGAAAGAAAAAGGGTCAAAAACGAGTAAAATCCGTAAATTAACAAGGAAATTCACTTAACCCCCATTTTGGCCGTTTTTAAAAATTCTAAAATAAACCATGGATGTCGTAGATATGCTTGTTAGATTTCCTAGGAACTATTAAATGCTTCGACTCGATAAGGCTAGGCCACTTTATGACCTTTTTAGTGAAAGAAAAAGGGTCAAAAACGAGTAAAATCCGTAAATTAACAAGGAAATTCACTTAACCCTCATTTTGTCCATTTTCGAAAATGATAAAATCAACCTTGGAATTCGAATATATGCTTGTTAGATTTCATAGGAACTATTACATGCTTCGATTCGATAAGGCTAGGCCACGTTATGACCTTTTTAGTGAAAGAAAAAAGGTCAAAAATGAGTAAAATCCGTATATTAACAAGGAAATTCAATTAACCCCCATTTTGGCCTTTTTAAAAAATTCTAAAATAAACCATGGATGTCGTAGATATGCTTGTTAGATTTCCTAGGAACTATTACATGCTTCGATTCGATAAGGCTAGGCCACTTTATGACCTTTTTAGTGAAAGAAAAAGGGTCAAAAACGAGTAAAATCCGTAAATTAACAAGGAAATTCACTTAACCCCCATTTTGGCCGTTTTTAAAAATTCTAAAATAAACCATGGATGTCGTAGATATGCTTGTTAGATTTCCAAGGAACTATTACATGCTTCGACTCGATAAGGCTAGGCCACTTTATGACCTTTTTAGTGAAAGAAAAAGGGTCAAAAACGAGTAAAATCCGTAAATTAACAAGGAATTTCACTTAACCCTCATTTTGTCCATTTTTGAAAATGATAAAATCAACCTTGGAATTCGAATATATGCTTGTTAGATTTCATAGGAACTATTTCATGCTTCGATTCGATAAGGCTAGGCCACTTTATGACCTTTTTACTGAAAGAAAAAGGTTAAAAACGAGTAAAATCCATAAATTAACAAGGAAATTCACTTAACCCTCATTTTGTCCATTTTTGAAAATGATAAAATCAACCTTGGAATTCGAATATATGCTTGTTAGATTTCATAGGAACTATTACATGCTTCGATTCGATAAGGCTAGGCCACTTTATGACCTTTTTAGTGAAAGAAAAAGGGTCAAAAACGAGTAAAATCCGTATATTAACAAGGAAATTCACTTAACCCTCATTTTGTCCATTTTCGAAAATGATAAAATCAACCTTGGAATTCGAATATATGCTTGTTAGATTTCATAGGAACTATTACATGCTTCGATTCGATAAGGCTAGGCCACTTTATGACCTTTTTAGTGAAAGAAAAAGGGTCAAAAACGAGTAAAATCCGTAAATTAACAAGGAAATTCACTTAACCCCCATTTTGGCCGTTTTTAAAAATTCTAAAATAAACCATGGATGTCGTAGATATGCTTGTTAGATTTCCTAGGAACTATTAAATGCTTCGACTCGATAAGGCTAGGCCACTTTATGACCTTTTTAGTGAAAGAAAAAGGGTCAAAAACGAGTAAAATCCGTAAATTAACAAGGAAATTCACTTAACCCTCATTTTGTCCATTTTCGAAAATGATAAAATCAACCTTGGAATTCGAATATATGCTTGTTAGATTTCATAGGAACTATTACATGCTTCGATTCGATAAGGCTAGGCCACGTTATGACCTTTTTAGTGAAAGAAAAAAGGTCAAAAATGAGTAAAATCCGTATATTAACAAGGAAATTCAATTAACCCCCATTTTGGCCTTTTTAAAAAATTCTAAAATAAACCATGGATGTCGTAGATATGCTTGTTAGATTTCCTAGGAACTATTACATGCTTCGATTCGATAAGGCTAGGCCACTTTATGACCTTTTTAGTGAAAGAAAAAGGGTCAAAAACGAGTAAAATCCGTAAATTAACAAGGAAATTCACTTAACCCCCATTTTGGCCGTTTTTAAAAATTCTAAAATAAACCATGGATGTCGTAGATATGCTTGTTAGATTTCCAAGGAACTATTACATGCTTCGACTCGATAAGGCTAGGCCACTTTATGACCTTTTTAGTGAAAGAAAAAGGGTCAAAAACGAGTAAAATCCGTAAATTAACAAGGAATTTCACTTAACCCTCATTTTGTCCATTTTTGAAAATGATAAAATCAACCTTGGAATTCGAATATATGCTTGTTAGATTTCATAGGAACTATTTCATGCTTCGATTCGATAAGGCTAGGCCACTTTATGACCTTTTTACTGAAAGAAAAAGGTTAAAAACGAGTAAAATCCATAAATTAACAAGGAAATTCACTTAACCCTCATTTTGTCCATTTTTGAAAATGATAAAATCAACCTTGGAATTCGAATATATGCTTGTTAGATTTCATAGGAACTATTACATGCTTCGATTCGATAAGGCTAGGCCACTTTATGACCTTTTTAGTGAAAGAAAAAGGGTCAAAAACGAGTAAAATCCGTATATTAACAAGGAAATTCACTTAACCCCCATTTTGGCCTTTTTAAAAAATTTTAAAATAAACCATGGATGTCGTAGATATGCTTGTTAGATTTCCTAGGAACTATTACATGCTTCGATTCGATAAGGCTAGGCCACTTTATGACCTTTTTAGCGAAAGAAAAAGGGTCAAAAACGAGTAAAATCCGTAAATTAACAAGGAAATTCACTTAACCCTCATTTTGTCCATTTTCGAAAATGATAAAATCAACCTTGGAATTCGAATATATGCTTGTTAGATTTCATAGGAACTATTACATGCTTCGATTCGATAAGGCTAGGCCACTTTATGACCTTTTTAGTGAAAGAAAAAGGGTCAAAAATGAGTAAAATCCGTATATTAACAAGGAAATTCAATTAACCCCCATTTTGGCCTTTTTAAAAAATTCTAAAATAAACCATGGATGTCGTAGATATGCTTGTTAGATTTCCTAGGAACTATTACATGCTTCGATTCGATAAGGCTAGGCCACTTTATGACCTTTTTAGTGAAAGAAAAAGGGTCAAAAACGAGTAAAATCCGTAAATTAACAAGGAAATTCACTTAACCCCCATTTTGGCCGTTTTTAAAAATTCTAAAATAAACCATGGATGTCGTAGATATGCTTGTTAGATTTCCTAGGAACTATTACATGCTTCGATTCGATAAGGCTAGGCCACTTTATGACCTTTTTAGTGAAAGAAAAAGGGTCAAAAACGAGTAAAATCCGTATATTAACAAGGAAATTCACTTAACCCCCATTTTGGCCTTTTTAAAAAATTTTAAAATAAACCATGGATGTCGTAGATATGCTTGTTAGATTTCCTAGGAACTATTACATGCTTCGATTCGATAAGGCTAGGCCACTTTATGACCTTTTTAGCGAAAGAAAAAGGGTCAAAAACGAGTAAAATCCGTAAATTAACAAGGAAATTCACTTAACCCTCATTTTGTCCATTTTCGAAAATGATAAAATCAACCTTGGAATTCGAATATATGCTTGTTAGATTTCATAGGAACTATTACATGCTTCGATTCGATAAGGCTAGGCCACTTTATGACCTTTTTAGTGAAAGAAAAAGGGTCAAAAACGAGTAAAATCCGTAAATTAACAAGGAAATTCACTTAACCCCCATTTTGGCCGTTTTTAAAAATTCTAAAATAAACCATGGATGTCGTAGATATGCTTGTTAGATTTCCTAGGAACTATTAAATGCTTCGACTCGATAAGGCTAGGCCACTTTATGACCTTTTTAGTGAAAGAAAAAGGGTCAAAAACGAGTAAAATCCGTAAATTAACAAGGAAATTCACTTAACCCTCATTTTGTCCATTTTCGAAAATGATAAAATCAACCTTGGAATTCGAATATATGCTTGTTAGATTTCATAGGAACTATTACATGCTTCGATTCGATAAGGCTAGGCCACGTTATGACCTTTTTAGTGAAAGAAAAATGGTCAAAAATGAGTAAAATCCGTATATTAACAAGGAAATTCAATTAACCCCCATTTTGGCCTTTTTAAAAAATTCTAAAATAAACCATGGATGTCGTAGATATGCTTGTTAGATTTCCTAGGAACTATTACATGCTTCGATTCGATAAGGCTAGGCCACTTTATGACCTTTTTAGTGAAAGAAAAAGGGTCAAAAACGAGTAAAATCCGTAAATTAACAAGGAAATTCACTTAACCCCCATTTTGGCCGTTTTTAAAAATTCTAAAATAAACCATGGATGTCGTAGATATGCTTGTTAGATTTCCAAGGAACTATTACATGCTTCGACTCGATAAGGCTAGGCCACTTTATGACCTTTTTAGTGAAAGAAAAAGGGTCAAAAACGAGTAAAATCCGTAAATTAACAAGGAATTTCACTTAACCCTCATTTTGTCCATTTTTGAAAATGATAAAATCAACCTTGGAATTCGAATATATGCTTGTTAGATTTCATAGGAACTATTTCATGCTTCGATTCGATAAGGCTAGGCCACTTTATGACCTTTTTACTGAAAGAAAAAGGTTAAAAACGAGTAAAATCCATAAATTAACAAGGAAATTCACTTAACCCTCATTTTGTCCATTTTTGAAAATGATAAAATCAACCTTGGAATTCGAATATATGCTTGTTAGATTTCATAGGAACTATTTCATGCTTCGATTCGATAAGGCTAGGCCACTTTATGACCTTTTTAGTGAAAGAAAAAGGGTCAAAAACGAGTAAAATCCGTAAATTAACAAGGAAATTCACTTAACCCCCATTTTGGCCTTTTTAAAAAATTCTAAAATAAACCATGGATGTCGTAGATACGCTTGTTAGATTTCCTAGGAACTATTACATGCTTCGATTCGATAAGGCTAGGCCACTTTATGACCTTTTTAGTGATAGAAAAAGGGTCAAAAACGAGTAAAATCCGTAAATTAACAAGGAAATTCACTTAACCCTCATTTTGTCCATTTTTGAAAATGATAAAATCAACCTTGGAATTCGAATATATGCTTGTTAGATTTCATAGGAACTATTACATGCTTCGATTCGATAAGGCTAGGCCACTTTATGACCTTTTTAGTGAAAGAAAAAGGGTCAAAAACGAGTAAAATCCGTATATTAACAAGGAAATTCACTTAACCCCCATTTTGGCCTTTTTAAAAAATTTTAAAATAAACCATGGATGTCGTAGATATGCTTGTTAGATTTCCTAGGAACTATTACATGCTTCGATTCGATAAGGCTAGGCCACTTTATGACCTTTTTAGCGAAAGAAAAAGGGTCAAAAACGAGTAAAATCCGTAAATTAACAAGGAAATTCACTTAACCCTCATTTTGTCCATTTTTGAAAATGATAAAATCAACCTTGGAATTCGAATATATGCTTGTTAGATTTCATAGGAACTATTACATGCTTCGATTCGATAAGGCTAGGCCACTTTATGACCTTTTTAGTGAAAGAAAAAGGGTCAAAAATGAGTAAAATCCGTATATTAAGAAGGAAATTCAATTAACCACCATTTTGGCCGTTTTTAAAAATTCTAAAATAAACCATGGATGTCGTAGATATGCTTGTTAGATTTCCAAGGAACTATTACATGCTTCGACTCGATAAGGCTAGGCCACTTTATGACCTTTTTAGTGAAAGAAAAAGGGTCAAAAACGAGTAAAATCCGTAAATTAACAAGGAATTTCACTTAACCCTCATTTTGTCCATTTTTGAAAATGATAAAATCAACCTTGGAATTCGAATATATGCTTGTTAGATTTCATAGGAACTATTTCATGCTTCGATTCGATAAGGCTAGGCCACTTTATGACCTTTTTACTGAAAGAAAAAGGTTAAAAACGAGTAAAATCCATAAATTAACAAGGAAATTCACTTAACCCTCATTTTGTCCATTTTTGAAAATGATAAAATCAACCTTGGAATTCGAATATATGCTTGTTAGATTTCATAGGAACTATTTCATGCTTCGATTCGATAAGGCTAGGCCACTTTATGACCTTTTTAGTGAAAGAAAAAGGGTCAAAAACGAGTAAAATCCGTAAATTAACAAGGAAATTCACTTAACCCCCATTTTGGCCTTTTTAAAAAATTCTAAAATAAACCATGGATGTCGTAGATACGCTTGTTAGATTTCCTAGGAACTATTACATGCTTTGATTCGATAAGGCTAGGCCACTTTATGACCTTTTTAGTGAAAGAAAAAGGGTCAAAAATGAGTAAAATCCGTATATTAACAAGGAAATTCAATTAACCCCCATTTTGGCCTTTTTAAAAAATTCTAAAATAAACCATGGATGTCGTAGATATGCTTGTTAGATTTCCTAGGAACTATTACATGCTTCGATTCGATAAGGCTAGGCCACTTTATGACCTTTTTAGTGAAAGAAAAAGGGTCAAAAACGAGTAAAATCCGTAAATTAACAAGGAAATTCACTTAACCCCCATTTTGGCCGTTTTTAAAAATTCTAAAATAAACCATGGATGTCGTAGATATGCTTGTTAGATTTCCTAGGAACTATTACATGCTTCGATTCGATAAGGCAAGGCCACTTTATGACCTTTTTAGTGAAAGAAAAAGGGTCAAAAACGAGTAAAATCCGTATATTAACAAGGAAATTCACTTAACCCCCATTTTGGCCTTTTTAAAAAATTTTAAAATAAACCATGGATGTCGTAGATATGCTTGTTAGATTTCCTAGGAACTATTACATGCTTCGATTCGATAAGGCTAGGCCACTTTATGACCTTTTTAGCGAAAGAAAAAGGGTCAAAAACGAGTAAAATCCGTAAATTAACAAGGAAATTCACTTAACCCTCATTTTGTCCATTTTCGAAAATGATAAAATCAACCTTGGAATTCGAATATATGCTTGTTAGATTTCATAGGAACTATTACATGCTTCGATTCGATAAGGCTAGGCCACTTTATGACCTTTTTAGTGAAAGAAAAAGGGTCAAAAACGAGTAAAATCCGTAAATTAACAAGGAAATTCACTTAACCCCCATTTTGGCCGTTTTTAAAAATTCTAAAATAAACCATGGATGTCGTAGATATGCTTGTTAGATTTCCTAGGAACTATTAAATGCTTCGACTCGATAAGGCTAGGCCACTTTATGACCTTTTTAGTGAAAGAAAAAGGGTCAAAAACGAGTAAAATCCGTAAATTAACAAGGAAATTCACTTAACCCTCATTTTGTCCATTTTCGAAAATGATAAAATCAACCTTGGAATTCGAATATATGCTTGTTAGATTTCATAGGAACTATTACATGCTTCGATTCGATAAGGCTAGGCCACGTTATGACCTTTTTAGTGAAAGAAAAAAGGTCAAAAATGAGTAAAATCCGTATATTAACAAGGAAATTCAATTAACCTCCATTTTGGCCTTTTTAAAAAATTCTAAAATAAACCATGGATGTCGTAGATATGCTTGTTAGATTTCGTAGGAACTATTACATGCTTCGATTCGATAAGGCTAGGCCACTTTATGACCTTTTTAGTGAAAGAAAAAGGGTCAAAAACGAGTAAAATCCGTAAATTAACAAGGAAATTCACTTAACCCCCATTTTGGCCGTTTTTAAAAATTCTAAAATAAACCATGGATGTCGTAGATATGCTTGTTAGATTTCCAAGGAACTATTACATGCTTCGACTCGATAAGGCTAGGCCACTTTATCACCTTTTTAGTGAAAGAAAAAGGGTCAAAAACGAGTAAAATCCGTAAATTAACAAGGAATTTCACTTAACCCTCATTTTGTCCATTTTTGAAAATGATGAAATCAACCTTGGAATTCGAATATATGCTTGTTAGATTTCATAGGAACTATTTCATGCTTCGATTCGATAAGGCTAGGCCACTTTATGACCTTTTTAGTGAAAGAAAAAGGGTCAAAAACGAGTAAAATCCGTAAATTAACAAGGAAATTCACTTAACCCCCATTTTGGCCTTTTTAAAAAATTCTAAAATAAACCATGGATGTCGTAGATACGCTTGTTAGATTTCCTAGGAACTATTACATGCTTCGATTCGATAAGGCTAGGCCACTTTATGACCTTTTTAGTGATAGAAAAAGGGTCAAAAACGAGTAAAATCCGTAAATTAACAAGGAAATTCACTTAACCCTCATTTTGTCCATTTTTGAAAATGATAAAATCAACCTTGGAATTCGAATATATGCTTGTTAGATTTCATAGGAACTATTACATGCTTCGATTCGATAAGGCTAGGCCACTTTATGACCTTTTTAGTGAAAGAAAAAGGGTCAAAAACGAGTAAAATCCGTATATTAACAAGGAAATTCACTTAACCCCCATTTTGGCCTTTTTAAAAAATTTTAAAATAAACCATGGATGTCGTAGATATGCTTGTTAGATTTCCTAGGAACTATTACATGCTTCGATTCGATAAGGCTAGGCCACTTTATGACCTTTTTAGCGAAAGAAAAAGGGTCAAAAACGAGTAAAATCCGTAAATTAACAAGGAAATTCACTTAACCCTCATTTTGTCCATTTTCGAAAATGATAAAATCAACCTTGGAATTCGAATATATGCTTGTTAGATTTCATAGGAACTATTACATGCTTCGATTCGATAAGGCTAGGCCACTTTATGACCTTTTTAGTGAAAGAAAAAGGGTCAAAAATGAGTAAAATCCGTATATTAACAAGGAAATTCAATTAACCCCCATTTTGGCCTTTTTAAAAAATTCTAAAATAAACCATGGATGTCGTAGATATGCTTGTTAGATTTCCTAGGAACTATTACATGCTTCGATTCGATAAGGCTAGGCCACTTTATGACCTTTTTAGTGAAAGAAAAAGGGTCAAAAACGAGTAAAATCCGTAAATTAACAAGGAAATTCACTTAACCCCCATTTTGGCCGTTTTTAAAAATTCTAAAATAAACCATGGATGTCGTAGATATGCTTGTTAGATTTCCAAGGAACTATTACATGCTTCGACTCGATAAGGCTAGGCCACTTTATGACCTTTTTAGTGAAAGAAAAAGAGTCAAAAACGAGTAAAATCCGTAAATTAACAAGGAATTTCACTTAACCCTCATTTTGTCCATTTTTGAAAATGATAAAATCAACCTTGGAATTCGAATATATGCTTGTTAGATTTCATAGGAACTATTTCATGCTTCGATTCGATAAGGCTAGGCCACTTTATGACCTTTTTACTGAAAGAAAAAGGTTAAAAACGAGTAAAATCCATAAATTAACAAGGAAATTCACTAAACCCTCATTTTGTCCATTTTTGAAAATGATAAAATCAACCTTGGAATTCGAATATATGCTTGTTAGATTTCATAGGAACTATTTCATGCTTCGATTCGATAAGGCTAGGCCACTTTATGACCTTTTTAGTGAAAGAAAAAGGGTCAAAAACGAGTAAAATCCGTAAATTAACAAGGAAATTCACTTAACCCCCATTTTGGCCTTTTTAAAAAATTCTAAAATAAACCATGGATGTCGTAGATACGCTTGTTAGATTTCCCAGGAACTATTACATGCTTCGATTCGATAAGGCTAGGCCACTTTATGACCTTTTTAGTGATAGAAAAAGGGTCAAAAACGAGTAAAATCCGTAAATTAACAAGGAAATTCACTTAACCCTCATTTTGTCCATTTTTGAAAATGATAAAATCAACCTTGGAATTCGAATATATGCTTGTTAGATTTCATAGGAACTATTACATGCTTCGATTCGATAAGGCTAGGCCACTTTATGACCTTTTTAGTGAAAGAAAAAGGGTCAAAAATGAGTAAAATCCGTATATTAACAAGGAAATTCACTTAACCCCCATTTTGGCCTTTTTAAAAAATTCTAAAATAAACCATGGATGTCGTAGATATGCTTGTTAGATTTCCTAGGAACTATTACATGCTTCGATTCGATAAGGCTAGGCCACTTTATGACCTTTTTAGTGAAAGAAAAAGGGTCAAAAACGAGTAAAATCCGTAAATTAACAAGGAAATTCACTTAACCCCCATTTTGGCCGTTTTTAAAAATTCTAAAATAAACCATGGATGTCGTAGATATGCTTGTTAGATTTCCAAGGAACTATTACATGCTTCGACTCGATAAGGCTAGGCCACTTTATGACCTTTTTAGTGAAAGAAAAAGAGTCAAAAACGAGTAAAATCCGTAAATTAACAAGGAATTTCACTTAACCCTCATTTTGTCCATTTTTGAAAATGATAAAATCAACCTTGGAATTCGAATATATGCTTGTTAGATTTCATAGGAACTATTTCATGCTTCGATTCGATAAGGCTAGGCCACTTTATGACCTTTTTACTGAAAGAAAAAGGTTAAAAACGAGTAAAATCCATAAATTAACAAGGAAATTCACTAAACCCTCATTTTGTCCATTTTTGAAAATGATAAAATCAACCTTGGAATTCGAATATATGCTTGTTAGATTTCATAGGAACTATTACATGCTTCGATTCGATAAGGCTAGGCCACTTTATGACCTTTTTAGTGAAAGAAAAAGGGTCAAAAACGAGTAAAATCCGTAAATTAACAAGGAAATTCACTTAACCCCCATTTTGGCCTTTTTAAAAAATTCTAAAATAAACCATGGATGTCGTAGATACGCTTGTTAGATTTCCCAGGAACTATTACATGCTTCGATTCGATAAGGCTAGGCCACTTTATGACCTTTTTAGTGAAAGAAAAAGGGTCAAAAACGAGTAAAATCCGTAAATTAACAAGGAAATTCACTTAACCCCCATTTTGGCCGTTTTTAAAAATTCTAAAATAAACCATGGATGTCGTAGATATGCTTGTTAGATTTCCAAGGAACTATTACATGCTTCGACTCGATAAGGCTAGGCCACTTTATGACCTTTTTAGTGAAAGAAAAAGGGTCAAAAACGAGTAAAATCCGTAAATTAACAAGGAATTTCACTTAACCCTCATTTTGTCCATTTTTGAAAATGATAAAATCAACCTTGGAATTCTAATATATGCTTGTTAGATTTCATAGGAACTATTTCATGCTTCGATTCGATAAGGCTAGGCCACTTTATGACCTTTTTAGTGAAAGAAAAAGGTTAAAAACGAGTAAAATCCATAAATTAACAAGGAAATTCACTTAACCCCCATTTTGGCCTTTTTAAAAAATTCTGAAATAAACCATGGATGTCGTAGATATGCTTGTTAGATTTCCTAGGAACTATTACATGCTTCGATTCGATAAGGCTAGGCCACTTTATGACCTTTTTAGTGAAAGAAAAAGGTCAAAAACGAGTAAAATCCATAAATTAACAAGGAAATTCACTTTACCCCCATTTTGGCCTTTTTAAAAAATTCTGAAATAAACCATGGATGTCGTAGATATGCTTGTTAGATTTCCTAGGAACTATTACATGCTTCGATTCGATAAGGCTAGGCCACTTTATGACCTTTTTAGTGAAAGAAAAAGGTTAAAAACGAGTAAAATCCATAAATTAACAAGGAAATTCACTTTACCCCCATTTTGGCCTTTTTAAAAAATTCTGAAATAAACCATGGATGTCGTAGATATGCTTGTTAGATTTCCTAGGAACTATTACATGCTTCGATTCGATAAGGCTAGGCCACTTTATGACCTTTTTAGTGAAAGAAAAAGGGTCAAAAATGAGTAAAATCCGTATATTAACAAGGAAATTCACTTAACCCCCATTTTGGCCTTTTTAAAAAATTCTAAAATAAACCATGGATGTCGTAGATATGCTTGTTAGATTTCCTAGGAACTATTACATGCTTCGATTCGATAAGGCTAGGCCACTTTATGACCTTTTTAGTGAAAGAAAAAGGGTCAAAAACGAGTAAAATCCGTAAATTAACAAGGAAATTCACTTAACCCCCATTTTGGCCGTTTTTAAAAATTCTAAAATAAACCATGGATGTCGTAGATATGCTTGTTAGATTTCCAAGGAACTATTACATGCTTCGACTCGATAAGGCTAGGCCACTTTATGACCTTTTTAGTGAAAGAAAAAGAGTCAAAAACGAGTAAAATCCGTAAATTAACAAGGAATTTCACTTAACCCTCATTTTGTCCATTTTTGAAAATGATAAAATCAACCTTGGAATTCGAATATATGCTTGTTAGATTTCATAGGAACTATTTCATGCTTCGATTCGATAAGGCTAGGCCACTTTATGACCTTTTTACTGAAAGAAAAAGGTTAAAAACGAGTAAAATCCATAAATTAACAAGGAAATTCACTAAACCCTCATTTTGTCCATTTTTGAAAATGATAAAATCAACCTTGGAATTCGAATATATGCTTGTTAGATTTCATAGGAACTATTTCATGCTTCGATTCGATAAGGCTAGGCCACTTTATGACCTTTTTAGTGAAAGAAAAAGGGTCAAAAACGAGTAAAATCCGTAAATTAACAAGGAAATTCACTTAACCCCCATTTTGGCCTTTTTAAAAAATTCTAAAATAAACCATGGATGTCGTAGATACGCTTGTTAGATTTCCCAGGAACTATTACATGCTTCGATTCGATAAGGCTAGGCCACTTTATGACCTTTTTAGTGATAGAAAAAGGGTCAAAAACGAGTAAAATCCGTAAATTAACAAGGAAATTCACTTAACCCTCATTTTGTCCATTTTTGAAAATGATAAAATCAACCTTGGAATTCGAATATATGCTTGTTAGATTTCATAGGAACTATAACATGCTTCGATTCGATAAGGCTAGGCCACTTTATGACCTTTTTAGTGAAAGAAAAAGGGTCAAAAATGAGTAAAATCCGTATATTAACAAGGAAATTCACTTAACCCCCGTTTTGGCCTTTTTAAAAAATTTTAAAATAAACCATGGATGTCGTAGATATGCTTGTTAGATTTCCTAGGAACTATTACATGCTTCGATTCGATAAGGCTAGGCCACTTTATGACCTTTTTAGCGAAAGAAAAAGGGTCAAAAACGAGTAAAATCCGTAAATTAACAAGGAAATTCACTTAACCCTCATTTTGTCCATTTTCGAAAATGATAAAATCAACCTTGGAATTCGAATATATGCTTGTTAGATTTCATAGGAACTATTACATGCTTCGATTCGATAAGGCTAGGCCACTTTATGACCTTTTTAGTGAAAGAAAAAGGGTCAAAAATGAGTAAAATCCGTATATTAACAAGGAAATTCACTTAACCCCCATTTTGGCCTTTTTAAAAAATTCTAAAATAAACCATTGGATGTCGTAGATATGCTTGTTAGATTTCCTAGGAACTATTACATGCTTCGATTCGATAAGGCTAGGCCACTTTATGACCTTTTTAGTGAAAGAAAAAGGGTCAAAAACGAGTAAAATCCGTAAATTAACAAGGAAATTCACTTAACCCCCATTTTGGCCGTTTTTAAAAATTCTAAAATAAACCATGGATGTCGTAGATATGCTTGTTAGATTTCCAAGGAACTATTACATGCTTCGACTCGATAAGGCTAGGCCACTTTATGACCTTTTTAGTGAAAGAAAAAGGGTCAAAAACGAGTAAAATCCGTAAATTAACAAGGAATTTCACTTAACCCTCATTTTGTCCATTTTTGAAAATGATAAAATCAACCTTGGAATTCTAATATATGCTTGTTAGATTTCATAGGAACTATTTCATGCTTCGATTCGATAAGGCTAGGCCACTTTATGACCTTTTTAGTGAAAGAAAAAGGTTAAAAACGAGTAAAATCCATAAATTAACAAGGAAATTCACTTAACCCCCATTTTGGCCTTTTTAAAAAATTCTGAAATAAACCATGGATGTCGTAGATATGCTTGTTAGATTTCCTAGGAACTATTACATGCTTCGATTCGATAAGGCTAGGCCACTTTATGACCTTTTTAGTGAAAGAAAAAGGTCAAAAACGAGTAAAATCCATAAATTAACAAGGAAATTCACTTTACCCCCATTTTGGCCTTTTTAAAAAATTCTGAAATAAACCATGGATGTCGTAGATATGCTTGTTAGATTTCCTAGGAACTATTACATGCTTCGATTCGATAAGGCTAGGCCACTTTATGACCTTTTTAGTGAAAGAAAAAGGTTAAAAACGAGTAAAATCCATAAATTAACAAGGAAATTCACTTAACCCCCATTTTGGCCTTTTTAAAAAATTCTGAAATAAACCATGGATGTCGTAGATATGCTTGTTAGATTTCCTAGGAACTATTACATGCTTCGATTCGATAAGGCTAGGCCACTTTATGACCTTTTTAGTGAAAGAAAAAGGTCAAAAACGAATAAAATCCATAAATTAACAAGGAAATTCACTTAACCCCCATTTTGGCCTTTTTAAAAATTCTAAAATAAACCATGGATGTCGTAGATATGCTTGTTAGATTTCCTAGGAACTATTAAATGCTTCGACTCGATAAGGCTAGGCCACTTTATGACCATTTTAGTGAAAGAAAAAGGGTCAAAAACGAGTAAAATCCGTAAATTGACAAGGAAATTCACTTAACCCTCATTTTGTCCATTTTCGAAAATGATAAAATCAACCTTGGAATTCGAATATATGCTTGTTAGATTTCATAGGAACTATTACATGCTTCGATTCGATAAGGCTAGGCCACGTTATGACCTTTTTAGTGAAAGAAAAAAGGTCAAAAATGAGTAAAATCCGTATATTAACAAGGAAATTCAATTAACCCCCATTTTGGCCTTTTTAAAAAATTCTAAAATAAACCATGGATGTCGTAGATATGCTTGTTAGATTTCCTAGGAACTATTACATGCTTCGATTCGATAAGGCTAGGCCACTTTATGACCTTTTTAGTGAAAGAAAAAGGGTCAAAAACGAGTAAAATCCGTAAATTAACAAGGAAATTCACTTAACCCCCATTTTGGCCGTTTTTAAAAATTCTAAAATAAACCATGGATGTCGTAGATATGCTTGTTACATTTCCAAGGAACTATTACATGCTTCGACTCGATAAGGCTAGGCCACTTTATGACCTTTTTAGTGAAAGAAAAAGGGTCAAAAACGAGTAAAATCCGTAAATTAACAAGGAATTTCACTTAACCCTCATTTTGTCCATTTTTGAAAATGATAAAATCAACCTTGGAATTCGAATATATGCTTGTTAGATTTCATAGGAACTATTTCATGCTTCGATTCGATAAGGCTAGGCCACTTTATGACCTTTTTAGTGAAAGAAAAAGGTTAAAAACGAGTAAAATCCATAAATTAACAAGGAAATTCACTTAACCCTCATTTTGTCCATTTTTGAAAATGATAAAATCAACCTTGGAATTCGAATATATGCTTGTTAGATTTCATAGGAACTATTTCATGCTTCGATTCGATAAGGCTAGGCCACTTTATGACCTTTTTAGTGAAAGAAAAAGGGTCAAAAACGAGTAAAATCCGTAAATTAACAAGGAAATTCACTTAACCCTCATTTTGTCCATTTTTGAAAATGATAAAATCAACCTTGGAATTCGAATATATGCTTGTTAGATTTCATAGGAACTATTACATGCTTCGATTCGATAAGGCTAGGCCACTTTATGACCTTTTTAGTGAAAGAAAAAGGGTCAAAAATGAGTAAAATCCGTATATTAACAAGGAAATTCACTTAACCCCCATTTTGGCCTTTTTAAAAAATTTTAAAATAAACCATGGATGTCGTAGATATGCTTGTTAGATTTCCTAGGAACTATTACATGCTTCGATTCGATAAGGCTAGGCCACTTTATGACCTTTTTAGCGAAAGAAAAAGGGTCAAAAACGAGTAAAATCCGTAAATTAACAAGGAAATTCACTTAACCCTCATTTTGTCCATTTTCGAAAATGATAAAATCAACCTTGGAATTCGAATATATGCTTGTTAGATTTCATAGGAACTATTACATGCTTCGATTCGATAAGGCTAGCCCACTTTATGACCTTTTTAGTGAAAGAAAAAGGTCAAAAACGAGTAAAATCCATAAATTAACAAGGAAATTCACTTAACCCCCATTTTGGCCTTTTTAAAAAAAATTTAAAATAAACCATGGATGTCGTAGATATGCTTGTTTGATTTCCTAGGAACTATTACATGCTTCGATTCGATAAGGCTAGGCCACTTTATGACCTTTTTAGTGAAAGAAAAAGGGTCAAAAACGAGTAAAATCCGTAAATTAACAAGGAAATTCACTTAACCCTCATTTTGTCCATTTTTGAAAATGATAAAATCAACCTTGGAATTCGAATATATGCTTGTTAGATTTCATAGGAACTATTACATGCTTCGATTCGATAAGGCTAGGCCACTTTATGACCTTTTTAGTGAAAGAAAAAGGGTCAAAAATGAGTAAAATCCGTATATTAACAAGGAAATTCACTTAACCCCCATTTTGGCCTTTTTAAAAAATTTTAAAATAAACCATGGATGTCGTAGATATGCTTGTTAGATTTCCTAGGAACTATTACATGCTTCGATTCGATAAGGCTAGGCCACTTTATGACCTTTTTAGCGAAAGAAAAAGGGTCAAAAACGAGTAAAATCCGTAAATTAACAAGGAAATTCACTTAACCCTCATTTTGTCCATTTTCGAAAATGATAAAATCAACCTTGGAATTCGAATATATGCTTGTTAGATTTCATAGGAACTATTACATGCTTCGATTCGATAAGGCTAGGCCACTTTATGACCTTTTTAGTGAAAGAAAAAGGGTCAAAAATGAGTAAAATCCGTATATTAACAAGGAAATTCACTTAACCCCCATTTTGGCCTTTTTAAAAAAATCTAAAATAAACCATTGGATGTCGTAGATATGCTTGTTAGATTTCCTAGGAACTATTACATGCTTCGATTCGATAAGGCTAGGCCACTTTATGACCTTTTTAGTGAAAGAAAAAGGGTCAAAAACGAGTAAAATCCGTAAATTAACAAGGAAATTCACTTAACCCCCATTTTGGCCGTTTTTAAAAATTCTAAAATAAACCATGGATGTCGTAGATATGCTTGTTAGATTTCCAAGGAACTATTACATGCTTTGACTCGATAAGGCTAGGCCACTTTATGACCTTTTTAGTGAAAGAAAAAGGGTCAAAAACGAGTAAAATCCGTAAATTAACAAGGAATTTCACTTAACCCTCATTTTGTCCATTTTTGAAAATGATAAAATCAACCTTGGAATTCGAATATATGCTTGTTAGATTTCATAGGAACTATTTCATGCTTCGATTCGATAAGGCTAGGCCACTTTATGACGTTTTTAGTGAAAGAAAAAGGTTAAAAACGAGTAAAATCCATAAATTAACAAGGAAATTCACTTAACCCCCATTTTGGCCTTTTTAAAAAATTCTAAAATAAACCATGAATGTCGTAGATACGCTTGTTAGATTTCCTAGGAACTATTACATGCTTCGATTCGATAAGGCTAGGCCACTTTATGACCTTTTTAGTGAAAGAAAAAGGTCAAAAACGAGTAAAATCCATAAATTAACAAGGAAATTCACTTAACCCCCATTTTGGCCTTTTTAAAAAATTCTAAAATAAACCATGGATGTCGTAGATATGCTTGATAGATTTCCTAGGAACTATTACATGCTTCGATTCGATAAGGCTAGGCCACTTTATGACCTTTTTAGTGAAAGAAAAAGGGTCAAAAACGAGTAAAATCCGTAAATTAACAAGGAAATTCACTTAACCCTCATTTTGTCCATTTTTGAAAATGATAAAATCAACCTTGGAATTCGAATATATGCTTGTTAGATTTCATAGGAACTATTACATGCTTCGATTCGATAAGGCTAGGCCACTTTATGACCTTTTTAGTGAAAGAAAAAGGGTCAAAAATGAGTAAAATCCGTATATTAACAAGGAAATTCACTTAACCCCCATTTTGGCCTTTTTAAAAAATTTTAAAATAAACCATGGATGTCGTAGATATGCTTGTTAGATTTCCTAGGAACTATTACATGCTTCGATTCGATAAGGCTAGGCCACTTTATGACCTTTTTAGCGAAAGAAAAAGGGTCAAAAACGAGTAAAATCCGTAAATTAACAAGGAAATTCACTTAACCCTCATTTTGTCCATTTTCGAAAATGATAAAATCAACCTTGGAATTCGAATATATGCTTGTTAGATTTCATAGGAACTATTACATGCTTTGATTCGATAAGGCTAGGCCACTTTATGACCTTTTTAGTGAAAGAAAAAGGGTCAAAAACGAGTAAAATCCGTAAATTAACAAGGAAATTCACTTAACCCCCATTTTGGCCGTTTTTAAAAATTCTAAAATAAACCATGGATGTCGTAGATATGCTTGTTAGATTTCCAAGGAACTATTACATGCTTCGACTCGATAAGGCTAGGCCACTTTATGACCTTTTTAGTGAAAGAAAAAGGGTCAAAAACGAGTAAAATCCGTAAATTAACAAGGAATTTCACTTAACCCTCATTTTGTCCATTTTTGAAAATGATAAAATCAACCTTGGAATTCGAATATATGCTTGTTAGATTTCATAGGAACTATTTCATGCTTCGATTCGATAAGGCTAGGCCACTTTATGACCTTTTTAGTGAAAGAAAAAGGTTAAAAACGAGTAAAATCCATAAATTAACAAGGAAATTCACTTAACCCCCATTTTGGCCTTTTTAAAAAATTCTAAAATAAACCATGGATGTCGTAGATACGCTTGTTAGATTTCCTAGGAACTATTACATGCTTCGATTCGATAAGGCTAGGCCACTTTATGACCTTTTTAGTGAAAGAAAAAGGTCAAAAACGAGTAAAATCCATAAATTAACAAGGAAATTAACTTAACCCCCATTTTGGCCTTTTTAAAAAATTCTAAAATAAACCATGGATGTCGTAGATATGCTTGATAGATTTCCTAGGAACTATTACATGCTTCGATTCGATAAGGCTAGGCCACTTTATGACCTTTTTAGTGAAAGAAAAAGGGTCAAAAACGAGTAAAATCCGTAAATTAACAAGGAAATTCACTTAACCCGCATTTTGTCCATTTTTGAAAATGATAAAATCAACCTTGGAATTCGAATATATGCTTGTTAGATTTCATAGGAACTATTACATGCTTCGATTCGATAAGGCTAGGCCACTTTATGACCTTTTTAGTGAAAGAAAAAGGGTCAAAAATGAGTAAAATCCGTATATTAACAAGGAAATTCACTTAACCCCCATTTTGGCCTTTTTAAAAAATTTTAAAATAAACCATGGATGTCGTAGATATGCTTGTTAGATTTCTTAGGAACTATTACATGCTTAGATTCGATAA
Source organism: Medicago sativa (assembly GCF_051527215.1). NCBI lineage: Eukaryota > Viridiplantae > Streptophyta > Magnoliopsida > Fabales > Fabaceae > Medicago > Medicago sativa. Next base: position 24,820,433 of record NC_140756.1, on the reverse strand, counting down.
GGCTAGGCCACTTTATGACCTTTTTAGCGAAAGAAAAAGGGTCAAAAACGAGTAAAATCCGTAAATTAACAAGGAAATTCACTTAACCCTCATTTTGTCCATTTTCGAAAATGATAAAATCAACCTTGGAATTCGAATATATGCTTGTTAGATTTCATAGGAACTATTACATGCTTCGATTCGATAAGGCTAGGCCACTTTATGACCTTTTTAGTGAAAGAAAAAGGGTCAAAAATGAGTAAAATCCGTATATTAACAAGGAAATTCACTTAACCCCCATTTTGGCCTTTTTAAAAAATTTAAAAAAATCTAAAATAAACCATTGGATGTCGTAGATATGCTTGTTAGATTTCCTAGGAACTATTACATGCTTCGATTCGATAAGGCTAGGCCACTTTATGACCTTTTTAGTGAAAGAAAAAGGGTCAAAAACGAGTAAAATCCGTAAATTAACAAGGAAATTCACTTAACCCCCATTTTGGCCGTTTTTAAAAATTCTAAAATAAACCATAGATGTCGTAGATATGCTTGTTAGATTTCCAAGGAACTATTACATGCTTCGACTCGATAAGGCTAGGCCACTTTATGACCTTTTTAGTGAAAAAAAAAGGGTCAAAAACGAGTAAAATCCGTAAATTAACAAGGAATTTCACTTAACCCTCATTTTGTCCATTTTTGAAAATGATAAAATCAACCTTGGAATTCGAATATATGCTTGTTAGATTTCATAGGAACTATTTCATGCTTCGATTCGATAAGGCAAGGCCACTTTATGACCTTTTTAGTGAAAGAAAAAGGTTAAAAACGAGTAAAATCCATAAATTAACAAGGAAATTCACTTAACCCCCATTTTGGCCTTTTTAAAAAATTCTAAAATAAACCATGGATGTCGTAGATATGCTTGTTAGATTTCCTAGGAACTATTACATGCTTCGATTCGATAAGGCTAGGCCACTTTATGACCTTTTTAGTGAAAGAAAAAGGTCAAAAACGAGTAAAATCCATAAATTAACAAGGAAATTCACTTAACCCCCATTTTGGCCTTTTTAAAAAATTCTAAAATAAACCATGGATGTCGTAGATACGCTTGTTAGATTTCCTAGGAACTATTACATGCTTCGATTCGATAAGGCTAGGCCACTTTATGACCTTTTTAGTGATAGAAAAAGGGTCAAAAACGAGTAAAATCCGTAAATTAACAAGGAAATTCACTTAACCCTCATTTTGTCCATTTTTGAAAATGATAAAATCAACCTTGGAATTCGAATATATGCTTGTTAGATTTCATAGGAACTATTACATGCTTCGATTCGATAAGGCTAGGCCACTTTATGACCTTTTTAGTGAAAGAAAAAGTGTTAAAAATGAGTAAAATCCGTATATTAACAAGGAAATTCACTTAACCCCCATTTTGGCCTTTTTAAAAAATTTTAAAATAAACCATGGATGTCGTAGATATGCTTGTTAGATTTCCTAGGAACTATTACATGCTTCGATTCGATAAGGCTAGGCCACTTTATGACCTTTTTAGCGAAAGAAAAAGGGTCAAAAACGAGTAAAATCCGTAAATTAACAAGGAAATTCACTTAACCCTCATTTTGTCCATTTTCGAAAATGATAAAATCAACCTTGGAATTCGAATATATGCTTGTTAGATTTCATAGGAACTATTACATGCTTCGATTCGATAAGGCTAGGCCACTTTATGACCTTTTTAGTGAAAGAAAAAGGGTCAAAAATGAGTAAAATCCGTATATTAACAAGGAAATTCACTTAACCCCCATTTTGGCCTTTTTAAAAAATTCTGAAATAAACCATGGATGTCGTAGATATGCTTGTTAGATTTCCTAGGAACTATTACATGCTTCGATTCGATAAGGCTAGGCCACTTTATGACCTTTTTAGTGAAAGAAAAAGGGTCAAAAATGAGTAAAATCCGTATATTAACAAGGAAATTCACTTAACCCCCATTTTGGCCTTTTTAAAAAATTTAAAAAAATCTAAAATAAACCATTGGATGTCGTAGATATGCTTGTTAGATTTCCTAGGAACTATTACATGCTTCGATTCGATAAGGCTAGGCCACTTTATGACCTTTTTAGTGAAAGAAAAAGGTTCAAAAACGAGTAAAATCCGTAAATTAACAAGGAAATTCACTTAACCCCCATTTTGGCCGTTTTTAAAAATTCTAAAATAAACCATAGATGTCGTAGATATGCTTGTTAGATTTCCAAGGAACTATTACATGCTTCGACTCGATAAGGTTAGGCCACTTTATGACCTTTTTAGTGAAAGAAAAAGGGTCAAAAACGAGTAAAATCCGTAAATTAACAAGGAATTTCACTTAACCCTCATTTTGTCCATTTTTGAAAATGATAAAATCAACCTTGGAATTCGAATATATGCTTGTTAGATTTCATAGGAACTATTTCATGCTTCGATTCGATAAGGCTAGGCCACTTTATGACCTTTTTAGTGAAAGAAAAAGGTTAAAAACGAGTAAAATCCATAAATTAACAAGGAAATTCACTTAACCCCCATTTTGGCCTTTTTAAAAAATTCTGAAATAAACCATGGATGTCGTAGATATGCTTGTTAGATTTCCTAGGAACTATTACATGCTTCGATTCGATAAGGCTAGGCCACTTTATGACCTTTTTAGTGAAAGAAAAAGGTCAAAAACGAGTAAAATCCATAAATTAACAAGGAAATTCACTTAACCCCCATTTTGGCCTTTTTAAAAAATTCTAAAATAAACCATGGATGTCGTAGATACGCTTGTTAGATTTCCTAGGAACTATTACATGCTTCGATTCGATAAGGCTAGGCCACTTTATGACCTTTTTAGTGATAGAAAAAGGGTCAAAAACGAGTAAAATCCGTAAATTAACAAGGAAATTCACTTAACCCTCATTTTGTCCATTTTTGAAAATGATAAAATCAACCTTGGAATTCGAATATATGCTTGTTAGATTTCATAGGAACTATTACATGCTTCGATTCGATAAGGCTAGGCCACTTTATGACCTTTTTAGTGAAAGAAAAAGTGTTAAAAATGAGTAAAATCCGTATATTAACAAGGAAATTCACTTAACCCCCATTTTGGCCTTTTTAAAAAATTTTAAAATAAACCATGGATGTCGTAGATATGCTTGTTAGATTTCCTAGGAACTATTACATGCTTCGATTCGATAAGGCTAGGCCACTTTATGACCTTTTTAGCGAAAGAAAAAGGGTCAAAAACGAGTAAAATCCGTAAATTAACAAGGAAATTCACTTAACCCTCATTTTGTCCATTTTCGAAAATGATAAAATCAACCTTGGAATTCGAATATATGCTTGTTAGATTTCATAGGAACTATTACATGCTTCGATTCGATAAGGCTAGGCCACTTTATGACCTTTTTAGTGAAAGAAAAAGGGTCAAAAATGAGTAAAATCCGTATATTAACAAGGAAATTCACTTAACCCCCATTTTGGCCTTTTTAAAAAATTCTAAAATAAACCATTGGATGTCGTAGATATGCTTGTTAGATTTCCTAGGAACTATTACATGCTTCGATTCGATAAGGCTAGGCCACTTTATGACCTTTTTAGTGAAAGAAAAAGGGTCAAAAACGAGTAAAATCCGTAAATTAACAAGGAAATTCACTTAACCCCCATTTTGGCCGTTTTCAAAAATTCTAAAATAAACCATGGATGTCGTAGATATGCTTGTTAGATTTCCAAGGAACTATTACATGCTTCGACTCGATAAGGCTAGGCCACTTTATGACCTTTTTAGTGAAAGAAAAAGGGTCAAAAACGAGTAAAATCCGTAAATTAACAAGGAAATTCACTTAACCCTCATTTTGTCCATTTTCGAAAATGATAAAATCAACCTTGGAATTCGAATATATGCTTGTTAGATTTCATAGGAACTATTACATGCTTCGATTCGATAAGGCTAGGCCACTTTATGACCTTTTTAGTGAAAGAAAAAGGTTAAAAACGAGTAAAATCCATAAATTAACAAGGAAATTCACTTAACCCCCATTTTGGCCTTTTTAAAAAATTCTGAAATAAACCATGGATGTCGTAGATATGCTTGTTAGATTTCCTAGGAACTATTACATGCTTCGATTCGATAAGGCTAGGCCACTTTATGACCTTTTTAGTGAAAGAAAAAGGTCAAAAACGAGTAAAATCCATAAATTAACAAGGAAATTCACTTAACCCCCATTTTGGCCTTTTTAAAAAATTCTAAAATAAACCATGGATGTCGTAGATACGCTTGTTAGATTTCCTAGGAACTATTACATGCTTCAATTCGATAAGGCTAGGCCACTTTGTGACCTTTTTAGTGAAAGAAAAAGGGTCAAAAACGAGTAAAATCCGTAAATGAACAAGGAAATTCACTTAACCCTCATTTTGTCCATTTTCGAAAATGATAAAATCAACCTTGGAATTCGAATATATGCTTGTTAGATTTCATAGAAACTATTACATGCTTCGATTCGATAAGGCTAGGCCACGTTATGACCTTTTTAGTGAAAGAAAAAAGGTCAAAAATGAGTAAAATCCGTATATTAACAAGGAAATTCAATTAACCCCCATTTTGGCCTTTTTAAAAAATTCTAAAATAAACCATGGATGTCGTAGATATGCTTGTTAGATTTTCTAGGAACTATTACATGCTTCGATTCGATAAGGCTAGGCCACTTTATGACCTTTTTAGTGAAAGAAAAAGGGTCAAAAACGAGTAAAATCCGTAAATTAACAAGGAAATTCACTTAACCCCCATTTTGGCCGTTTTTAAAAATTCTAAAATAAACCATGGATGTCGTAGATATGCTTGTTAGATTTCCTAGGAACTATTAAATGCTTCGACTCGATAAGGCTAGGCCACTTTATGACCTTTTTAGTGAAAGAAAAAGGGTCAAAAACGAGTAAAATCCGTAAATTAACAAGGAAATTCACTTAACCCTCATTTTGTCCATTTTCGAAAATGATAAAATCAACCTTGGAATTCGAATATATGCTTGTTAGATTTCATAGGAACTATTACATGCTTCGATTCGATAAGGCTAGGCCACGTTATGACCTTTTTAGTGAAAGAAAAAAGGTCAAAAATGAGTAAAATCCGTATATTAACAAGGAAATTCAATTAACCCCCATTTTGGCCTTTTTAAAAAATTCTAAAATAAACCATGGATGTCGTAGATATGCTTGTTAGATTTCCTAGGAACTATTACATGCTTCGATTCGATAAGGCTAGGCCACTTTATGACCTTTTTAGTGAAAGAAAAAGGGTCAAAAACGAGTAAAATCCGTAAATTAACAAGGAAATTCACTTAACCCCCATTTTGGCCGTTTTTAAAAATTCTAAAATAAACCATGGATGTCGTAGATATGCTTGTTAGATTTCCAAGGAACTATTACATGCTTCGACTCGATAAGGCTAGGCCACTTTATGACCTTTTTAGTGAAAGAAAAAGGGTCAAAAACGAGTAAAATCCGTAAATTAACAAGGAATTTCACTTAACCCTCATTTTGTCCATTTTTGAAAATGATAAAATCAACCTTGGAATTCGAATATATGCTTGTTAGATTTCATAGGAACTATTTCATGCTTCGATTCGATAAGGCTAGGCCACTTTATGACCTTTTTACTGAAAGAAAAAGGTTAAAAACGAGTAAAATCCATAAATTAACAAGGAAATTCACTTAACCCTCATTTTGTCCATTTTTGAAAATGATAAAATCAACCTTGGAATTCGAATATATGCTTGTTAGATTTCATAGGAACTATTTCATGCTTCGATTCGATAAGGCTAGGCCACTTTATGACCTTTTTAGTGAAAGAAAAAGGGTCAAAAACGAGTAAAATCCGTAAATTAACAAGGAAATTCACTTAACCCCCATTTTGGCCTTTTTAAAAAATTCTAAAATAAACCATGGATGTCGTAGATACGCTTGTTAGATTTCCTAGGAACTATTACATGCTTCGATTCGATAAGGCTAGGCCACTTTATGACCTTTTTAGTGATAGAAAAAGGGTCAAAAACGAGTAAAATCCGTAAATTAACAAGGAAATTCACTTAACCCTCATTTTGTCCATTTTTGAAAATGATAAAATCAACCTTGGAATTCGAATATATGCTTGTTAGATTTCATAGGAACTATTACATGCTTCGATTCGATAAGGCTAGGCCACTTTATGACCTTTTTAGTGAAAGAAAAAGGGTCAAAAACGAGTAAAATCCGTATATTAACAAGGAAATTCACTTAACCCCCATTTTGGCCTTTTTAAAAAATTTTAAAATAAACCATGGATGTCGTAGATATGCTTGTTAGATTTCCTAGGAACTATTACATGCTTCGATTCGATAAGGCTAGGCCACTTTATGACCTTTTTAGCGAAAGAAAAAGGGTCAAAAACGAGTAAAATCCGTAAATTAACAAGGAAATTCACTTAACCCTCATTTTGTCCATTTTCGAAAATGATAAAATCAACCTTGGAATTCGAATATATGCTTGTTAGATTTCATAGGAACTATTACATGCTTCGATTCGATAAGGCTAGGCCACTTTATGACCTTTTTAGTGAAAGAAAAAGGGTCAAAAATGAGTAAAATCCGTATATTAACAAGGAAATTCAATTAACCCCCATTTTGGCCTTTTTAAAAAATTCTAAAATAAACCATGGATGTCGTAGATATGCTTGTTAGATTTCCTAGGAACTATTACATGCTTCGATTCGATAAGGCTAGGCCACTTTATGACCTTTTTAGTGAAAGAAAAAGGGTCAAAAACGAGTAAAATCCGTAAATTAACAAGGAAATTCACTTAACCCCCATTTTGGCCGTTTTTAAAAATTCTAAAATAAACCATGGATGTCGTAGATATGCTTGTTAGATTTCCTAGGAACTATTACATGCTTCGATTCGATAAGGCTAGGCCACTTTATGACCTTTTTAGTGAAAGAAAAAGGGTCAAAAACGAGTAAAATCCGTATATTAACAAGGAAATTCACTTAACCCCCATTTTGGCCTTTTTAAAAAATTTTAAAATAAACCATGGATGTCGTAGATATGCTTGTTAGATTTCCTAGGAACTATTACATGCTTCGATTCGATAAGGCTAGGCCACTTTATGACCTTTTTAGCGAAAGAAAAAGGGTCAAAAACGAGTAAAATCCGTAAATTAACAAGGAAATTCACTTAACCCTCATTTTGTCCATTTTCGAAAATGATAAAATCAACCTTGGAATTCGAATATATGCTTGTTAGATTTCATAGGAACTATTACATGCTTCGATTCGATAAGGCTAGGCCACTTTATGACCTTTTTAGTGAAAGAAAAAGGGTCAAAAACGAGTAAAATCCGTAAATTAACAAGGAAATTCACTTAACCCCCATTTTGGCCGTTTTTAAAAATTCTAAAATAAACCATGGATGTCGTAGATATGCTTGTTAGATTTCCTAGGAACTATTAAATGCTTCGACTCGATAAGGCTAGGCCACTTTATGACCTTTTTAGTGAAAGAAAAAGGGTCAAAAACGAGTAAAATCCGTAAATTAACAAGGAAATTCACTTAACCCTCATTTTGTCCATTTTCGAAAATGATAAAATCAACCTTGGAATTCGAATATATGCTTGTTAGATTTCATAGGAACTATTACATGCTTCGATTCGATAAGGCTAGGCCACGTTATGACCTTTTTAGTGAAAGAAAAAAGGTCAAAAATGAGTAAAATCCGTATATTAACAAGGAAATTCAATTAACCCCCATTTTGGCCTTTTTAAAAAATTCTAAAATAAACCATGGATGTCGTAGATATGCTTGTTAGATTTCCTAGGAACTATTACATGCTTCGATTCGATAAGGCTAGGCCACTTTATGACCTTTTTAGTGAAAGAAAAAGGGTCAAAAACGAGTAAAATCCGTAAATTAACAAGGAAATTCACTTAACCCCCATTTTGGCCGTTTTTAAAAATTCTAAAATAAACCATGGATGTCGTAGATATGCTTGTTAGATTTCCAAGGAACTATTACATGCTTCGACTCGATAAGGCTAGGCCACTTTATGACCTTTTTAGTGAAAGAAAAAGGGTCAAAAACGAGTAAAATCCGTAAATTAACAAGGAATTTCACTTAACCCTCATTTTGTCCATTTTTGAAAATGATAAAATCAACCTTGGAATTCGAATATATGCTTGTTAGATTTCATAGGAACTATTTCATGCTTCGATTCGATAAGGCTAGGCCACTTTATGACCTTTTTACTGAAAGAAAAAGGTTAAAAACGAGTAAAATCCATAAATTAACAAGGAAATTCACTTAACCCTCATTTTGTCCATTTTTGAAAATGATAAAATCAACCTTGGAATTCGAATATATGCTTGTTAGATTTCATAGGAACTATTTCATGCTTCGATTCGATAAGGCTAGGCCACTTTATGACCTTTTTAGTGAAAGAAAAAGGGTCAAAAACGAGTAAAATCCGTAAATTAACAAGGAAATTCACTTAACCCCCATTTTGGCCTTTTTAAAAAATTCTAAAATAAACCATGGATGTCGTAGATACGCTTGTTAGATTTCCTAGGAACTATTACATGCTTCGATTCGATAAGGCTAGGCCACTTTATGACCTTTTTAGTGATAGAAAAAGGGTCAAAAACGAGTAAAATCCGTAAATTAACAAGGAAATTCACTTAACCCTCATTTTGTCCATTTTTGAAAATGATAAAATCAACCTTGGAATTCGAATATATGCTTGTTAGATTTCATAGGAACTATTACATGCTTCGATTCGATAAGGCTAGGCCACTTTATGACCTTTTTAGTGAAAGAAAAAGGGTCAAAAATGAGTAAAATCCGTATATTAACAAGGAAATTCAATTAACCCCCATTTTGGCCTTTTTAAAAAATTCTAAAATAAACCATGGATGTCGTAGATATGCTTGTTAGATTTCCTAGGAACTATTACATGCTTCGATTCGATAAGGCTAGGCCACTTTATGACCTTTTTAGCGAAAGAAAAAGGGTCAAAAACGAGTAAAATCCGTAAATTAACAAGGAAATTCACTTAACCCCCATTTTGGCCGTTTTTAAAAATTCTAAAATAAACCATGGATGTCGTAGATATGCTTGTTAGATTTCCTAGGAACTATTACATGCTTCGATTCGATAAGGCTAGGCCACTTTATGACCTTTTTAGTGAAAGAAAAAGGGTCAAAAACGAGTAAAATCCGTATATTAACAAGGAAATTCACTTAACCCCCATTTTGGCCTTTTTAAAAAATTCTAAAATAAACCATGGATGTCGTAGATATGCTTGTTAGATTTCCTAGGAACTATTACATGCTTCGATTCGATAAGGCTAGGCCACTTTATGACCTTTTTAGCGAAAGAAAAAGGGTCAAAAACGAGTAAAATCCGTAAATTAACAAGGAAATTCACTTAACCCTCATTTTGTCCATTTTCGAAAATGATAAAATCAACCTTGGAATTCGAATATATGCTTGTTAGATTTCATAGGAACTATTACATGCTTCGATTCGATAAGGCTAGGCCACTTTATGACCTTTTTAGTGAAAGAAAAAGGGTCAAAAACGAGTAAAATCCGTAAATTAACAAGGAAATTCACTTAACCCCCATTTTGGCCGTTTTTAAAAATTCTAAAATAAACCATGGATGTCGTAGATATGCTTGTTAGATTTCCTAGGAACTATTAAATGCTTCGACTCGATAAGGCTAGGCCACTTTATGACCTTTTTAGTGAAAGAAAAAGGGTCAAAAACGAGTAAAATCCGTAAATTAACAAGGAAATTCACTTAACCCTCATTTTGTCCATTTTCGAAAATGATAAAATCAACCTTGGAATTCGAATATATGCTTGTTAGATTTCATAGGAACTATTACATGCTTCGATTCGATAAGGCTAGGCCACGTTATGACCTTTTTAGTGAAAGAAAAAAGGTCAAAAATGAGTAAAATCCGTATATTAACAAGGAAATTCAATTAACCCCCATTTTGGCCTTTTTAAAAAATTCTAAAATAAACCATGGATGTCGTAGATATGCTTGTTAGATTTCCTAGGAACTATTACATGCTTCGATTCGATAAGGCTAGGCCACTTTATGACCTTTTTAGTGAAAGAAAAAGGGTCAAAAACGAGTAAAATCCGTAAATTAACAAGGAAATTCACTTAACCCCCATTTTGGCCGTTTTTAAAAATTCTAAAATAAACCATGGATGTCGTAGATATGCTTGTTAGATTTCCAAGGAACTATTACATGCTTCGACTCGATAAGGCTAGGCCACTTTATGACCTTTTTAGTGAAAGAAAAAGGGTCAAAAACGAGTAAAATCCGTAAATTAACAAGGAATTTCACTTAACCCTCATTTTGTCCATTTTTGAAAATGATAAAATCAACCTTGGAATTCGAATATATGCTTGTTAGATTTCATAGGAACTATTTCATGCTTCGATTCGATAAGGCTAGGCCACTTTATGACCTTTTTACTGAAAGAAAAAGGTTAAAAACGAGTAAAATCCATAAATTAACAAGGAAATTCACTTAACCCTCATTTTGTCCATTTTTGAAAATGATAAAATCAACCTTGGAATTCGAATATATGCTTGTTAGATTTCATAGGAACTATTTCATGCTTCGATTCGATAAGGCTAGGCCACTTTATGACCTTTTTAGTGAAAGAAAAAGGGTCAAAAACGAGTAAAATCCGTAAATTAACAAGGAAATTCACTTAACCCCCATTTTGGCCTTTTTAAAAAATTCTAAAATAAACCATGGATGTCGTAGATACGCTTGTTAGATTTCCTAGGAACTATTACATGCTTCGATTCGATAAGGCTAGGCCACTTTATGACCTTTTTAGTGATAGAAAAAGGGTCAAAAACGAGTAAAATCCGTAAATTAACAAGGAAATTCACTTAACCCTCATTTTGTCCATTTTTGAAAATGATAAAATCAACCTTGGAATTCGAATATATGCTTGTTAGATTTCATAGGAACTATTACATGCTTCGATTCGATAAGGCTAGGCCACTTTATGACCTTTTTAGTGAAAGAAAAAGGGTCAAAAACGAGTAAAATCCGTATATTAACAAGGAAATTCACTTAACCCCCATTTTGACCTTTTTAAAAAATTTTAAAATAAACCATGGATGTCGTAGATATGCTTGTTAGATTTCCTAGGAACTATTACATGCTTCGATTCGATAAGGCTAGACCACTTTATGACCTTTTTAGCGAAAGAAAAAGGGTCAAAAACGAGTAAAATCCGTAAATTAACAAGGAAATTCACTTAACCCTCATTTTGTCCATTTTTGAAAATGATAAAATCAACCTTGGAATTCGAATATATGCTTGTTAGATTTCATAGGAACTATTACATGCTTCGATTAGATAAGGCTAGGCCACTTTATGACCTTTTTAGTGAAAGAAAAAGGGTCAAAAATGAGTAAAATCCGTATATTAACAAGGAAATTCAATTAACCCCCATTTTGGCCTTTTTAAAAAATTCTAAAATAAACCATGGATGTCGTAGATATGCTTGTTAGATTTCCTAGGAACTATTACATGCTTCGATTCGATAAGGCTAGGCCACTTTATGACCTTTTTAGTGAAAGAAAAAGGGTCAAAAACGAGTAAAATCCGTAAATTAACAAGGAAATTCACTTAACCCCCATTTTGGCCGTTTTTAAAAATTCTAAAATAAACCATGGATGTCGTAGATATGCTTGTTAGATTTCCTAGGAACTATTACATGCTTCGATTCGATAAGGCTAGGCCACTTTATGACCTTTTTAGTGAAAGAAAAAGGGTCAAAAACGAGTAAAATCCGTATATTAACAAGGAAATTCACTTAACCCCCATTTTGGCCTTTTTAAAAAATTCTAAAATAAACCATGGATGTCGTAGATATGCTTGTTAGATTTCCTAGGAACTATTACATGCTTCGATTCGATAAGGCTAGGCCACTTTATGACCTTTTTAGCGAAAGAAAAAGGGTCAAAAACGAGTAAAATCCGTAAATTAACAAGGAAATTCACTTAACCCCCATTTTGGCCGTTTTTAAAAATTCTAAAATAAACCATGGATGTCGTAGATATGCTTGTTAGATTTCCTAGGAACTATTACATGCTTCGATTCGATAAGGCTAGGCCACTTTATGACCTTTTTAGTGAAAGAAAAAGGGTCAAAAACGAGTAAAATCCGTATATTAACAAGGAAATTCACTTAACCCCCATTTTGGCCTTTTTAAAAAATTCTAAAATAAACCATGGATGTCGTAGATATGCTTGTTAGATTTCCTAGGAACTATTACATGCTTCGATTCGATAAGGCTAGGCCACTTTATGACCTTTTTAGCGAAAGAAAAAGGGTCAAAAACGAGTAAAATCCGTAAATTAACAAGGAAATTCACTTAACCCTCATTTTGTCCATTTTCGAAAATGATAAAATCAACCTTGGAATTCGAATATATGCTTGTTAGATTTCATAGGAACTATTACATGCTTCGATTCGATAAGGCTAGGCCACTTTATGACCTTTTTAGTGAAAGAAAAAGGGTCAAAAACGAGTAAAATCCGTAAATTAACAAGGAAATTCACTTAACCCCCATTTTGGCCGTTTTTAAAAATTCTAAAATAAACCATGGATGTCGTAGATATGCTTGTTAGATTTCCTAGGAACTATTAAATGCTTCGACTCGATAAGGCTAGGCCACTTTATGACCTTTTTAGTGAAAGAAAAAGGGTCAAAAACGAGTAAAATCCGTAAATTAACAAGGAAATTCACTTAACCCTCATTTTGTCCATTTTCGAAAATGATAAAATCAACCTTGGAATTCGAATATATGCTTGTTAGATTTCATAGGAACTATTACATGCTTCGATTCGATAAGGCTAGGCCACGTTATGACCTTTTTAGTGAAAGAAAAAAGGTCAAAAATGAGTAAAATCCGTATATTAACAAGGAAATTCAATTAACCCCCATTTTGGCCTTTTTAAAAAATTCTAAAATAAACCATGGATGTCGTAGATATGCTTGTTAGATTTCCTAGGAACTATTACATGCTTCGATTCGATAAGGCTAGGCCACTTTATGACCTTTTTAGTGAAAGAAAAAGGGTCAAAAACGAGTAAAATCCGTAAATTAACAAGGAAATTCACTTAACCCCCATTTTGGCCGTTTTTAAAAATTCTAAAATAAACCATGGATGTCGTAGATATGCTTGTTAGATTTCCAAGGAACTATTACATGCTTCGACTCGATAAGGCTAGGCCACTTTATGACCTTTTTAGTGAAAGAAAAAGGGTCAAAAACGAGTAAAATCCGTAAATTAACAAGGAATTTCACTTAACCCTCATTTTGTCCATTTTTGAAAATGATAAAATCAACCTTGGAATTCGAATATATGCTTGTTAGATTTCATAGGAACTATTTCATGCTTCGATTCGATAAGGCTAGGCCACTTTATGACCTTTTTACTGAAAGAAAAAGGTTAAAAACGAGTAAAATCCATAAATTAACAAGGAAATTCACTTAACCCTCATTTTGTCCATTTTTGAAAATGATAAAATCAACCTTGGAATTCGAATATATGCTTGTTAGATTTCATAGGAACTATTTCATGCTTCGATTCGATAAGGCTAGGCCACTTTATGACCTTTTTAGTGAAAGAAAAAGGGTCAAAAACGAGTAAAATCCGTAAATTAACAAGGAAATTCACTTAACCCCCATTTTGGCCTTTTTAAAAAATTCTAAAATAAACCATGGATGTCGTAGATACGCTTGTTAGATTTCCTAGGAACTATTACATGCTTCGATTCGATAAGGCTAGGCCACTTTATGACCTTTTTAGTGATAGAAAAAGGGTCAAAAACGAGTAAAATCCGTAAATTAACAAGGAAATTCACTTAACCCTCATTTTGTCCATTTTTGAAAATGATAAAATCAACCTTGGAATTCGAATATATGCTTGTTAGATTTCATAGGAACTATTACATGCTTCGATTCGATAAGGCTAGGCCACTTTATGACCTTTTTAGTGAAAGAAAAAGGGTCAAAAACGAGTAAAATCCGTATATTAACAAGGAAATTCACTTAACCCCCATTTTGACCTTTTTAAAAAATTTTAAAATAAACCATGGATGTCGTAGATATGCTTGTTAGATTTCCTAGGAACTATTACATGCTTCGATTCGATAAGGCTAGACCACTTTATGACCTTTTTAGCGAAAGAAAAAGGGTCAAAAACGAGTAAAATCCGTAAATTAACAAGGAAATTCACTTAACCCTCATTTTGTCCATTTTTGAAAATGATAAAATCAACCTTGGAATTCGAATATATGCTTGTTAGATTTCATAGGAACTATTACATGCTTCGATTAGATAAGGCTAGGCCACTTTATGACCTTTTTAGTGAAAGAAAAAGGGTCAAAAATGAGTAAAATCCGTATATTAACAAGGAAATTCAATTAACCCCCATTTTGGCCTTTTTAAAAAATTCTAAAATAAACCATGGATGTCGTAGATATGCTTGTTAGATTTCCTAGGAACTATTACATGCTTCGATTCGATAAGGCTAGGCCACTTTATGACCTTTTTAGTGAAAGAAAAAGGGTCAAAAACGAGTAAAATCCGTAAATTAACAAGGAAATTCACTTAACCCCCATTTTGGCCGTTTTTAAAAATTCTAAAATAAACCATGGATGTCGTAGATATGCTTGTTAGATTTCCTAGGAACTATTACATGCTTCGATTCGATAAGGCAAGGCCACTTTATGACCTTTTTAGTGAAAGAAAAAGGGTCAAAAACGAGTAAAATCCGTATATTAACAAGGAAATTCACTTAACCCCCATTTTGGCCTTTTTAAAAAATTTTAAAATAAACCATGGATGTCGTAGATATGCTTGTTAGATTTCCTAGGAACTATTACATGCTTCGATTCGATAAGGCTAGGCCACTTTATGACCTTTTTAGCGAAAGAAAAAGGGTCAAAAACGAGTAAAATCCGTAAATTAACAAGGAAATTCACTTAACCCTCATTTTGTCCATTTTCGAAAATGATAAAATCAACCTTGGAATTCGAATATATGCTTGTTAGATTTCATAGGAACTATTACATGCTTCGATTCGATAAGGCTAGGCCACTTTATGACCTTTTTAGTGAAAGAAAAAGGGTCAAAAACGAGTAAAATCCGTAAATTAACAAGGAAATTCACTTAACCCCCATTTTGGCCGTTTTTAAAAATTCTAAAATAAACCATGGATGTCGTAGATATGCTTGTTAGATTTCCTAGGAACTATTAAATGCTTCGACTCGATAAGGCTAGGCCACTTTATGACCTTTTTAGTGAAAGAAAAAGGGTCAAAAACGAGTAAAATCCGTAAATTAACAAGGAAATTCACTTAACCCTCATTTTATCCATTTTCGAAAATGATAAAATCAACCTTGGAATTCGAATATATGCTTGTTAGATTTCATAGGAACTATTACATGCTTCGATTCGATAAGGCTAGGCCACGTTATGACCTTTTTAGTGAAAGAAAAAAGGTCAAAAATGAGTAAAATTCGTATATTAACAAGGAAATTCAATTAACCCCCATTTTGGCCTTTTTAAAAAATTCTAAAATAAACCATGGATGTCGTAGATATGCTTGTTAGATTTCCTAGGAACTATTACATGCTTCGATTCGATAAGGCTAGGCCACTTTATGACCTTTTTAGTGAAAGAAAAAGGGTCAAAAACGAGTAAAATCCGTAAATTAACAAGGAAATTCACTTAACCCCCATTTTGGCCGTTTTTAAAAATTCTAAAATAAACCATGGATGTCGTAGATATGCTTGTTAGATTTCCAAGGAACTATTACATGCTTCGACTCGATAAGGCTAGGCCACTTTATGACCTTTTTAGTGAAAGAAAAAGGGTCAAAAACGAGTAAAATCCGTAAATTAACAAGGAATTTCACTTAACCCTCATTTTGTCCATTTTTGAAAATGATAAAATCAACCTTGGAATTCGAATATATGCTTGTTAGATTTCATAGGAACTATTTCATGCTTCGATTCGATAAGGCTAGGCCACTTTATGACCTTTTTACTGAAAGAAAAAGGTTAAAAACGAGTAAAATCCATAAATTAACAAGGAAATTCACTTAACCCTCATTTTGTCCATTTTTGAAAATGATAAAATCAACCTTGGAATTCGAATATATGCTTGTTAGATTTCATAGGAACTATTTCATGCTTCGATTCGATAAGGCTAGGCCACTTTATGACCTTTTTAGTGAAAGAAAAAGGGTCAAAAACGAGTAAAATCCGTAAATTAACAAGGAAATTCACTTAACCCCCATTTTGGCCTTTTTAAAAAATTCTAAAATAAACCATGGATGTCGTAGATACGCTTGTTAGATTTCCTAGGAACTATTACATGCTTCGATTCGATAAGGCTAGGCCACTTTATGACCTTTTTAGTGAAAGAAAAAGGGTCAAAAATGAGTAAAATCCGTATATTAACAAGGAAATTCAATTAACCCCCATTTTGGCCTTTTTAAAAAATTCTAAAATAAACCATGGATGTCGTAGATATGCTTGTTAGATTTCCTAGGAACTATTACATGCTTCGATTCGATAAGGCTAGGCCACTTTATGACCTTTTTAGTGAAAGAAAAAGGGTCAAAAACGAGTAAAATCCGTAAATTAACAAGGAAATTCACTTAACCCCCATTTTGGCCGTTTTTAAAAATTCTAAAATAAACCATGGATGTCGTAGATATGCTTGTTAGATTTCCTAGGAACTATTACATGCTTCGATTCGATAAGGCAAGGCCACTTTATGACCTTTTTAGTGAAAGAAAAAGGGTCAAAAACGAGTAAAATCCGTATATTAACAAGGAAATTCACTTAACCCCCATTTTGGCCTTTTTAAAAAATTTTAAAATAAACCATGGATGTCGTAGATATGCTTGTTAGATTTCCTAGGAACTATTACATGCTTCGATTCGATAAGGCTAGGCCACTTTATGACCTTTTTAGCGAAAGAAAAAGGGTCAAAAACGAGTAAAATCCGTAAATTAACAAGGAAATTCACTTAACCCTCATTTTGTCCATTTTCGAAAATGATAAAATCAACCTTGGAATTCGAATATATGCTTGTTAGATTTCATAGGAACTATTACATGCTTCGATTCGATAAGGCTAGGCCACTTTATGACCTTTTTAGTGAAAGAAAAAGGGTCAAAAACGAGTAAAATCCGTAAATTAACAAGGAAATTCACTTAACCCCCATTTTGGCCGTTTTTAAAAATTCTAAAATAAACCATGGATGTCGTAGATATGCTTGTTAGATTTCCTAGGAACTATTAAATGCTTCGACTCGATAAGGCTAGGCCACTTTATGACCTTTTTAGTGAAAGAAAAAGGGTCAAAAACGAGTAAAATCCGTAAATTAACAAGGAAATTCACTTAACCCTCATTTTGTCCATTTTCGAAAATGATAAAATCAACCTTGGAATTCGAATATATGCTTGTTAGATTTCATAGGAACTATTACATGCTTCGATTCGATAAGGCTAGGCCACGTTATGACCTTTTTAGTGAAAGAAAAAAGGTCAAAAATGAGTAAAATCCGTATATTAACAAGGAAATTCAATTAACCCCCATTTTGGCCTTTTTAAAAAATTCTAAAATAAACCATGGATGTCGTAGATATGCTTGTTAGATTTCCTAGGAACTATTACATGCTTCGATTCGATAAGGCTAGGCCACTTTATGACCTTTTTAGTGAAAGAAAAAGGGTCAAAAACGAGTAAAATCCGTAAATTAACAAGGAAATTCACTTAACCCCCATTTTGGCCGTTTTTAAAAATTCTAAAATAAACCATGGATGTCGTAGATATGCTTGTTAGATTTCCAAGGAACTATTACATGCTTCGACTCGATAAGGCTAGGCCACTTTATGACCTTTTTAGTGAAAGAAAAAGGGTCAAAAACGAGTAAAATCCGTAAATTAACAAGGAATTTCACTTAACCCTCATTTTGTCCATTTTTGAAAATGATAAAATCAACCTTGGAATTCGAATATATGCTTGTTAGATTTCATAGGAACTATTTCATGCTTCGATTCGATAAGGCTAGGCCACTTTATGACCTTTTTACTGAAAGAAAAAGGTTAAAAACGAGTAAAATCCATAAATTAACAAGGAAATTCACTTAACCCTCATTTTGTCCATTTTTGAAAATGATAAAATCAACCTTGGAATTCGAATATATGCTTGTTAGATTTCATAGGAACTATTTCATGCTTCGATTCGATAAGGCTAGGCCACTTTATGACCTTTTTAGTGAAAGAAAAAGGGTCAAAAACGAGTAAAATCCGTAAATTAACAAGGAAATTCACTTAACCCCCATTTTGGCCTTTTTAAAAAATTCTAAAATAAACCATGGATGTCGTAGATACGCTTGTTAGATTTCCTAGGAACTATTACATGCTTCGATTCGATAAGGCTAGGCCACTTTATGACCTTTTTAGTGATAGAAAAAGGGTCAAAAACGAGTAAAATCCGTAAATTAACAAGGAAATTCACTTAACCCTCATTTTGTCCATTTTTGAATATGATAAAATCAACCTTGGAATTCGAATATATGCTTGTTAGATTTCATAGGAACTATTTCATGCTTCGATTCGATAAGGCTAGGCCACTTTATGACCTTTTTACTGAAAGAAAAAGGTTAAAAACGAGTAAAATCCATAAATTAACAAGGAAATTCACTTAACCCTCATTTTGTCCATTTTTGAAAATGATAAAATCAACCTTGGAATTCGAATATATGCTTGTTAGATTTCATAGGAACTATTTCATGCTTCGATTCGATAAGGCTAGGCCACTTTATGACCTTTTTAGTGAAAGAAAAAGGGTCAAAAACGAGTAAAATCCGTAAATTAACAAGGAAATTCACTTAACCCCCATTTTGGCCTTTTTAAAAAATTCTAAAATAAACCATGGATGTCGTAGATACGCTTGTTAGATTTCCTAGGAACTATTACATGCTTCGATTCGATAAGGCTAGGCCACTTTATGACCTTTTTAGTGAAAGAAAAAGGGTCAAAAATGAGTAAAATCCGTATATTAACAAGGAAATTCAATTAACCCCCATTTTGGCCTTTTTAAAAAATTCTAAAATAAACCATGGATGTCGTAGATATGCTTGTTAGATTTCCTAGGAACTATTACATGCTTCGATTCGATAAGGCTAGGCCACTTTATGACCTTTTTAGTGAAAGAAAAAGGGTCAAAAACGAGTAAAATCCGTAAATTAACAAGGAAATTCACTTAACCCCCATTTTGGCCGTTTTTAAAAATTCTAAAATAAACCATGGATGTCGTAGATATGCTTGTTAGATTTCCTAGGAACTATTACATGCTTCGATTCGATAAGGCTAGGCCACTTTATGACCTTTTTACTGAAAGAAAAAGGTTAAAAACGAGTAAAATCCATAAATTAACAAGGAAATTCACTTAACCCTCATTTTGTCCATTTTTGAAAATGATAAAATCAACCTTGGAATTCGAATATATGCTTGTTAGATTTCATAGGAACTATTTCATGCTTCGATTCGATAAGGCTAGGCCACTTTATGACCTTTTTAGTGAAAGAAAAAGGGTCAAAAACGAGTAAAATCCGTAAATTAACAAGGAAATTCACTTAACCCCCATTTTGGCCTTTTTAAAAAATTCTAAAATAAACCATGGATGTCGTAGATACGCTTGTTAGATTTCCTAGGAACTATTACATGCTTCGATTCGATAAGGCTAGGCCACTTTATGACCTTTTTAGTGATAGAAAAAGGGTCAAAAACGAGTAAAATCCGTAAATTAACAAGGAAATTCACTTAACCCTCATTTTGTCCATTTTTGAATATGATAAAATCAACCTTGGAATTCGAATATATGCTTGTTAGATTTCATAGGAACTATTTCATGCTTCGATTCGATAAGGCTAGGCCACTTTATGACCTTTTTACTGAAAGAAAAAGGTTAAAAACGAGTAAAATCCATAAATTAACAAGGAAATTCACTTAACCCTCATTTTGTCCATTTTTGAAAATGATAAAATCAACCTTGGAATTCGAATATATGCTTGTTAGATTTCATAGGAACTATTTCATGCTTCGATTCGATAAGGCTAGGCCACTTTATGACCTTTTTAGTGAAAGAAAAAGGGTCAAAAACGAGTAAAATCCGTAAATTAACAAGGAAATTCACTTAACCCCCATTTTGGCCTTTTTAAAAAATTCTAAAATAAACCATGGATGTCGTAGATACGCTTGTTAGATTTCCTAGGAACTATTACATGCTTCGATTCGATAAGGCTAGGCCACTTTATGACCTTTTTAGTGAAAGAAAAAGGGTCAAAAATGAGTAAAATCCGTATATTAACAAGGAAATTCAATTAACCCCCATTTTGGCCTTTTTAAAAAATTCTAAAATAAACCATGGATGTCGTAGATATGCTTGTTAGATTTCCTAGGAACTATTACATGCTTCGATTCGATAAGGCTAGGCCACTTTATGACCTTTTTAGTGAAAGAAAAAGGGTCAAAAACGAGTAAAATCCGTAAATTAACAAGGAAATTCACTTAACCCCCATTTTGGCCGTTTTTAAAAATTCTAAAATAAACCATGGATGTCGTAGATATGCTTGTTAGATTTCCTAGGAACTATTACATGCTTCGATTCGATAAGGCAAGGCCACTTTATGACCTTTTTAGTGAAAGAAAAAGGGTCAAAAACGAGTAAAATCCGTATATTAACAAGGAAATTCACTTAACCCCTATTTTGGCCTTTTTAAAAAATTTTAAAATAAACCATGGATGTCGTAGATATGCTTGTTAGATTTCCTAGGAACTATTACATGCTTCGATTCGATAAGGCTAGGCCACTTTATGACCTTTTTAGCGAAAGAAAAAGGGTCAAAAACGAGTAAAATCCGTAAATTAACAAGGAAATTCACTTAACCCTCATTTTGTCCATTTTCGAAAATGATAAAATCAACCTTGGAATTCGAATATATGCTTGTTAGATTTCATAGGAACTATTACATGCTTCGATTCGATAAGGCTAGGCCACTTTATGACCTTTTTAGTGAAAGAAAAAGGGTCAAAAACGAGTAAAATCCGTAAATTAACAAGGAAATTCACTTAACCCCCATTTTGGCCGTTTTTAAAAATTCTAAAATAAACCATGGATGTCGTAGATATGCTTGTTAGATTTCCTAGGAACTATTAAATGCTTCGACTCGATAAGGCTAGGCCACTTTATGACCTTTTTAGTGAAAGAAAAAGGGTCAAAAACGAGTAAAATCCGTAAGTTAACAAGGAAATTCACTTAACCCTCATTTTGTCCATTTTCGAAAATGATAAAATCAACCTTGGAATTCGAATATATGCTTGTTAGATTTCATAGGAACTATTACATGCTTCGATTCGATAAGGCTAGGCCACGTTATGACCTTTTTAGTGAAAGAAAAAAGGTCAAAAATGAGTAAAATCCGTATATTAACAAGGAAATTCAATTAACCCCCATTTTGGCCTTTTTAAAAAATTCTAAAATAAACCATGGATGTCGTAGATATGCTTGTTAGATTTCCTAGGAACTATTACATGCTTCGATTCGATAAGGCTAGGCCACTTTATGACCTTTTTAGTGAAAGAAAAAGGGTCAAAAACGAGTAAAATCCGTAAATTAACAAGGAAATTCACTTAACCCCCATTTTGGCCGTTTTTAAAAATTCTAAAATAAACCATGGATGTCGTAGATATGCTTGTTAGATTTCCAAGGAACTATTACATGCTTCGACTCGATAAGGCTAGGCCACTTTATGACCTTTTTAGTGAAAGAAAAAGGGTCAAAAACGAGTAAAATCCGTAAATTAACAAGGAATTTCACTTAACCCTCATTTTGTCCATTTTTGAAAATGATAAAATCAACCTTGGAATTCGAATATATGCTTGTTAGATTTCATAGGAACTATTTCATGCTTCGATTCGATAAGGCTAGGCCACTTTATGACCTTTTTACTGAAAGAAAAAGGTTAAAAACGAGTAAAATCCATAAATTAACAAGGAAATTCACTTAACCCTCATTTTGTCCATTTTTGAAAATGATAAAATCAACCTTGGAATTCGAATATATGCTTGTTAGATTTCATAGGAACTATTTCATGCTTCGATTCGATAAGGCTAGGCCACTTTATGACCTTTTTAGTGAAAGAAAAAGGGTCAAAAACGAGTAAAATCCGTAAATTAACAAGGAAATTCACTTAACCCCCATTTTGGCCTTTTTAAAAAATTCTAAAATAAACCATGGATGTCGTAGATACGCTTGTTAGATTTCCTAGGAACTATTACATGCTTCGATTCGATAAGGCTAGGCCACTTTATGACCTTTTTAGTGATAGAAAAAGGGTCAAAAACGAGTAAAATCCGTAAATTAACAAGGAAATTCACTTAACCCTCATTTTGTCCATTTTTGAAAATGATAAAATCAACCTTGGAATTCGAATATATGCTTGTTAGATTTCATAGGAACTATTACATGCTTCGATTCGATAAGGCTAGGCCACTTTATGACCTTTTTAGTGAAAGAAAAAGGGTCAAAAACGAGTAAAATCCGTATATTAACAAGGAAATTCACTTAACCCCCATTTTGGCCTTTTTAAAAAATTTTAAAATAAACCATGGATGTCGTAGATATGCTTGTTAGATTTCCTAGGAACTATTACATGCTTCGATTCGATAAGGCTAGGCCACTTTATGACCTTTTTAGCGAAAGAAAAAGGGTCAAAAACGAGTAAAATCCGTAAATTAACAAGGAAATTCACTTAACCCTCATTTTGTCCATTTTCGAAAATGATAAAATCAACCTTGGAATTCGAATATATGCTTGTTAGATTTCATAGGAACTATTACATGCTTCGATTCGATAAGGCTAGGCCACTTTATGACCTTTTTAGTGAAAGAAAAAGGGTCAAAAATGAGTAAAATCCGTATATTAACAAGGAAATTCAATTAACCCCCATTTTGGCCTTTTTAAAAAATTCTAAAATAAACCATGGATGTCGTAGATATGCTTGTTAGATTTCCTAGGAACTATTATATGCTTCGATTCGATAAGGCTAGGCCACTTTATGACCTTTTTAGTGAAAGAAAAAGGGTCAAAAACGAGTAAAATCCGTAAATTAACAAGGAAATTCACTTAACCCCCATTTTGGCCGTTTTTAAAAATTCTAAAATAAACCATGGATGTCGTAGATATGCTTGTTAGATTTCCAAGGAACTATTACATGCTTCGACTCGATAAGGCTAGGCCACTTTATGACCTTTTTAGTGAAAGAAAAAGGGTCAAAAACGAGTAAAATCCGTAAATTAACAAGGAATTTCACTTAACCCTCATTTTGTCCATTTTTGAAAATGATAAAATCAACCTTGGAATTCGAATATATGCTTGTTAGATTTCATAGGAACTATTTCATGCTTCGATTCGATAAGGCTAGGCCACTTTATGACCTTTTTACTGAAAGAAAAAGGTTAAAAACGAGTAAAATCCATAAATTAACAAGGAAATTCACTTAACCCTCATTTTGTCCATTTTTGAAAATGATAAAATCAACCTTGGAATTCGAATATATGCTTGTTAGATTTCATAGGAACTATTACATGCTTCGATTCGATAAGGCTAGGCCACTTTATGACCTTTTTAGTGAAAGAAAAAGGGTCAAAAATGAGTAAAATCCGTATATTAACAAGGAAATTCAATTAACCCCCATTTTGGCCTTTTTAAAAAATTCTAAAATAAACCATGGATGTCGTAGATATGCTTGTTAGATTTCCTAGGAACTATTACATGCTTCGATTCGATAAGGCTAGGCCACTTTATGACCTTTTTAGTGAAAGAAAAAGGGTCAAAAACGAGTAAAATCCGTAAATTAACAAGGAAATTCACTTAACCCTCATTTTGTCCATTTTTGAAAATGATAAAATCAACCTTGGAATTCGAATATATGCTTGTTAGATTTCATAGGAACTATTACATGCTTCGATTCGATAAGGCTAGGCCACTTTATGACCTTTTTAGTGAAAGAAAAAGGGTCAAAAATGAGTAAAATCCGTATATTAACAAGGAAATTCACTTAACCCCCATTTTGGCCTTTTTAAAAAATTTTAAAATAAACCATGGATGTCGTAGATATGCTTGTTAGATTTCCTAGGAACTATTACATGCTTCGATTCGATAAGGCTAGGCCACTTTATGACCTTTTTAGCGAAAGAAAAAGGGTCAAAAACGAGTAAAATCCGTAAATTAACAAGGAAATTCACTTAACCCTCATTTTGTCCATTTTCGAAAATGATAAAATCAACCTTGGAATTCGAATATATGCTTGTTAGATTTCATAGGAACTATTACATGCTTCGATTCGATAAGGCTAGGCCACTTTATGACCTTTTTAGTGAAAGAAAAAGGGTCAAAAATGAGTAAAATCCGTATATCAACAAGGAAATTCACTTAACCCCCATTTTGGCCTTTTTAAAAAATTCTAAAATAAACCATTGGATGTCGTAGATATGCTTGTTAGATTTCCTAGGAACTATTATATGCTTCGATTCGATAAGGCTAGGCCACTTTATGACCTTTTTAGTGAAAGAAAAAGGGTCAAAAACGAGTAAAATCCGTAAATTAACAAGGAAATTCACTTAACCCCCATTTTGGCCGTTTTTAAAAATTCTAAAATAAACCATGGATGTCGTAGATATGCTTGTTAGATTTCCAAGGAACTATTACATGCTTCGACTCGATAAGGCTAGGCCACTTTATGACCTTTTTAGTGAAAGAAAAAGGGTCAAAAACGAGTAAAATCCGTAAATTAACAAGGAATTTCACTTAACCCTCATTTTGTCCATTTTTGAAAATGATAAAATCAACCTTGGAATTCGAATATATGCTTGTTAGATTTCATAGGAACTATTTCATGCTTCGATTCGATAAGGCTAGGCCACTTTATGACCTTTTTAGTGAAAGAAAAAGGTTAAAAACGAGTAAAATCCATAAATTAACAAGGAAATTCACTTAACCCCCATTTTGGCCTTTTTAAAAAATTCTGAAATAAACCATGGATGTCGTAGATATGCTTGTTAGATTTCCTAGGAACTATTACATGCTTCGATTCGATAAGGCTAGGCCACTTTATGACCTTTTTAGTGAAAGAAAAAGGTCAAAAACGAGTAAAATCCATAAATTAACAAGGAAATTCACTTTACCCCCATTTTGGCCTTTTTAAAAAATTCTGAAATAAACCATGGATGTCGTAGATATGCTTGTTAGATTTCCTAGGAACTATTACATGCTTCGATTCGATAAGGCTAGGCCACTTTATGACCTTTTTAGTGAAAGAAAAAGGTTAAAAACGAGTAAAATCCATAAATTAACAAGGAAATTCACTTAACCCCCATTTTGGCCTTTTTAAAAAATTCTGAAATAAACCATGGATGTCGTAGATATGCTTGTTAGATTTCCTAGGAACTATTACATGCTTCGATTCGATAAGGCTAGGCCACTTTATGACCTTTTTAGTGAAAGAAAAAGGTCAAAAACGAATAAAATCCATAAATTAACAAGGAAATTCACTTAACCCCCATTTTGGCCTTTTTAAAAATTCTAAAATAAACCATGGATGTCGTAGATATGCTTGTTAGATTTCCTAGGAACTATTAAATGCTTCGACTCGATAAGGCTAGGCCACTTTATGACCATTTTAGTGAAAGAAAAAGGGTCAAAACGAGTAAAATCCGTAAATTAACAAGGAAATTCACTTAACCCTCATTTTGTCCATTTTCGAAAATGATAAAATCAACCTTGGAATTCGAATATATGCTTGTTAGATTTCATAGGAACTATTACATGCTTCGATTCGATAAGGCTAGGCCACGTTATGACCTTTTTAGTGAAAGAAAAAAGGTCAAAAATGAGTAAAATCCGTATATTAACAAGGAAATTCAATTAACCCCCATTTTGGCCTTTTTAAAAAATTCTAAAATAAACCATGGATGTCGTAGATATGCTTGTTAGATTTCCTAGGAACTATTACATGCTTCGATTCGATAAGGCTAGGCCACTTTATGACCTTTTTAGTGAAAGAAAAAGGGTCAAAAAC
Organism: Medicago sativa; assembly: GCF_051527215.1. Lineage (NCBI taxonomy): Eukaryota > Viridiplantae > Streptophyta > Magnoliopsida > Fabales > Fabaceae > Medicago > Medicago sativa. The sequence continues at coordinate 24,794,205 of NC_140756.1, read as the reverse complement.
GAGTAAAATCCGTAAATTAACAAGGAAATTCACTTAACCCCCATTTTGGCCGTTTTTAAAAATTCTAAAATAAACCATGGATGTCGTAGATATGCTTGTTAGATTTCCAAGGAACTATTACATGCTTCGACTCGATAAGGCTAGGCCACTTTATGACCTTTTTAGTGAAAGAAAAAGGGTCAAAAACGAGTAAAATCCGTAAATTAACAAGGAATTTCACTTAACCCTCATTTTGTCCATTTTTGAAAATGATAAAATCAACCTTGGAATTCGAATATATGCTTGTTAGATTTCATAGGAACTATTTCATGCTTCGATTCGATAAGGCTAGGCCACTTTATGACCTTTTTAGTGAAAGAAAAAGGTTAAAAACGAGTAAAATCCATAAATTAACAAGGAAATTCACTTAACCCTCATTTTGTCCATTTTTGAAAATGATAAAATCAACCTTGGAATTCGAATATATGCTTGTTAGATTTCATAGGAACTATTTCATGCTTCGATTCGATAAGGCTAGGCCACTTTATGACCTTTTTAGTGAAAGAAAAAGGGTCAAAAACGAGTAAAATCCGTAAATTAACAAGGAAATTCACTTAACCCTCATTTTGTCCATTTTTGAAAATGATAAAATCAACCTTGGAATTCGAATATATGCTTGTTAGATTTCATAGGAACTATTACATGCTTCGATTCGATAAGGCTAGGCCACTTTATGACCTTTTTAGTGAAAGAAAAAGGGTCAAAAATGAGTAAAATCCGTATATTAACAAGGAAATTCACTTAACCCCCATTTTGGCCTTTTTAAAAAATTTTAAAATAAACCATGGATGTCGTAGATATGCTTGTTAGATTTCCTAGGAACTATTACATGCTTCGATTCGATAAGGCTAGGCCACTTTATGACCTTTTTAGCGAAAGAAAAAGGGTCAAAAACGAGTAAAATCCGTAAATTAACAAGGAAATTCACTTAACCCTCATTTTGTCCATTTTCGAAAATGATAAAATCAACCTTGGAATTCGAATATATGCTTGTTAGATTTCATAGGAACTATTACATGCTTCGATTCGATAAGGCTAGGCCACTTTATGACCTTTTTAGTGAAAGAAAAAGGGTCAAAAATGAGTAAAATCCGTATATCAACAAGGAAATTCACTTAACCCCCATTTTGGCCTTTTTAAAAAATTCTAAAATAAACCATTGGATGTCGTAGATATGCTTGTTAGATTTCCTAGGAACTATTATATGCTTCGATTCGATAAGGCTAGGCCACTTTATGACCTTTTTAGTGAAAGAAAAAGGGTCAAAAACGAGTAAAATCCGTAAATTAACAAGGAAATTCACTTAACCCCCATTTTGGCCGTTTTTAAAAATTCTAAAATAAACCATGGATGTCGTAGATATGCTTGTTAGATTTCCAAGGAACTATTACATGCTTCGACTCGATAAGGCTAGGCCACTTTATGACCTTTTTAGTGAAAGAAAAAGGGTCAAAAACGAGTAAAATCCGTAAATTAACAAGGAATTTCACTTAACCCTCATTTTGTCCATTTTTGAAAATGATAAAATCAACCTTGGAATTCGAATATATGCTTGTTAGATTTCATAGGAACTATTTCATGCTTCGATTCGATAAGGCTAGGCCACTTTATGACCTTTTTAGTGAAAGAAAAAGGTTAAAAACGAGTAAAATCCATAAATTAACAAGGAAATTCACTTAACCCCCATTTTGGCCTTTTTAAAAAATTCTGAAATAAACCATGGATGTCGTAGATATGCTTGTTAGATTTCCTAGGAACTATTACATGCTTCGATTCGATAAGGCTAGGCCACTTTATGACCTTTTTAGTGAAAGAAAAAGGTCAAAAACGAGTAAAATCCATAAATTAACAAGGAAATTCACTTTACCCCCATTTTGGCCTTTTTAAAAAATTCTGAAATAAACCATGGATGTCGTAGATATGCTTGTTAGATTTCCTAGGAACTATTACATGCTTCGATTCGATAAGGCTAGGCCACTTTATGACCTTTTTAGTGAAAGAAAAAGGTTAAAAACGAGTAAAATCCATAAATTAACAAGGAAATTCACTTAACCCCCATTTTGGCCTTTTTAAAAAATTCTGAAATAAACCATGGATGTCGTAGATATGCTTGTTAGATTTCCTAGGAACTATTACATGCTTCGATTCGATAAGGCTAGGCCACTTTATGACCTTTTTAGTGAAAGAAAAAGGTCAAAAACGAATAAAATCCATAAATTAACAAGGAAATTCACTTAACCCCCATTTTGGCCTTTTTAAAAATTCTAAAATAAACCATGGATGTCGTAGATATGCTTGTTAGATTTCCTAGGAACTATTAAATGCTTCGACTCGATAAGGCTAGGCCACTTTATGACCATTTTAGTGAAAGAAAAAGGGTCAAAAACGAGTAAAATCCGTAAATTAACAAGGAAATTCACTTAACCCTCATTTTGTCCATTTTCGAAAATGATAAAATCAACCTTGGAATTCGAATATATGCTTGTTAGATTTCATAGGAACTATTACATGCTTCGATTCGATAAGGCTAGGCCACGTTATGACCTTTTTAGTGAAAGAAAAAAGGTCAAAAATGAGTAAAATCCGTATATTAACAAGGAAATTCAATTAACCCCCATTTTGGCCTTTTTAAAAAATTCTAAAATAAACCATGGATGTCGTAGATATGCTTGTTAGATTTCCTAGGAACTATTACATGCTTCGATTCGATAAGGCTAGGTCACTTTATGACCTTTTTAGTGAAAGAAAAAGGGTCAAAAACGAGTAAAATCCGTAAATTAACAAGGAAATTCACTTAACCCCCATTTTGGCCGTTTTTAAAAATTCTAAAATAAACCATGGATGTCGTAGATATGCTTGTTAGATTTCCAAGGAACTATTACATGCTTCGACTCGATAAGGCTAGGCCACTTTATGACCTTTTTAGTGAAAGAAAAAGGGTCAAAAACGAGTAAAATCCGTAAATTAACAAGGAATTTCACTTAACCCTCATTTTGTCCATTTTTGAAAATGATAAAATCAACCTTGGAATTCGAATATATGCTTGTTAGATTTCATAGGAACTATTTCATGCTTCGATTCGATAAGGCTAGGCCACTTTATGACCTTTTTAGTGAAAGAAAAAGGTTAAAAACGAGTAAAATCCATAAATTAACAAGGAAATTCACTTAACCCTCATTTTGTCCATTTTTGAAAATGATAAAATCAACCTTGGAATTCGAATATATGCTTGTTAGATTTCATAGGAACTATTTCATGCTTCGATTCGATAAGGCTAGGCCACTTTATGACCTTTTTAGTGAAAGAAAAAGGGTCAAAAACGAGTAAAATCCGTAAATTAACAAGGAAATTCACTTAACCCTCATTTTGTCCATTTTTGAAAATGATAAAATCAACCTTGGAATTCGAATATATGCTTGTTAGATTTCATAGGAACTATTACATGCTTCGATTCGATAAGGCTAGGCCACTTTATGACCTTTTTAGTGAAAGAAAAAGGGTCAAAAATGAGTAAAATCCGTATATTAACAAGGAAATTCACTTAACCCCCATTTTGGCCTTTTTAAAAAATTTTAAAATAAACCATGGATGTCGTAGATATGCTTGTTAGATTTCCTAGGAACTATTACATGCTTCGATTCGATAAGGCTAGGCCACTTTATGACCTTTTTAGCGAAAGAAAAAGGGTCAAAAACGAGTAAAATCCGTAAATTAACAAGGAAATTCACTTAACCCTCATTTTGTCCATTTTCGAAAATGATAAAATCAACCTTGGAATTCGAATATATGCTTGTTAGATTTCATAGGAACTATTACATGCTTCGATTCGATAAGGCTAGCCCACTTTATGACCTTTTTAGTGAAAGAAAAAGGGTCAAAAATGAGTAAAATCCGTATATTAACAAGGAAATTCACTTAACCCCCATTTTGGCCTTTTTAAAAAAATCTAAAATAAACCATTGGATGTCGTAGATATGCTTGTTAGATTTCCTAGGAACTATTACATGCTTCGATTCGATAAGGCTAGGCCACTTTATGACCTTTTTAGTGAAAGAAAAAGGGTCAAAAACGAGTAAAATCCGTAAATTAACAAGGAAATTCACTTAACCCCCATTTTGGCCGTTTTTAAAAATTCTAAAATAAACCATGGATGTCGTAGATATGCTTGTTAGATTTCCAAGGAACTATTACATGCTTCGACTCGATAAGGCTAGGCCACTTTATGACCTTTTTAGTGAAAGAAAAAGGGTCAAAAACGAGTAAAATCCGTAAATTAACAAGGAATTTCACTTAACCCTCATTTTGTTCATTTTTGAAAATGATAAAATCAACCTTGGAATTCGAATATATGCTTGTTAGATTTCATAGGAACTATTTCATGCTTCGATTCGATAAGGCTAGGCCACTTTATGACCTTTTTAGTGAAAGAAAAAGGTTAAAAACGAGTAAAATCCATAAATTAACAAGGAAATTCACTTAACCCCCATTTTGGCCTTTTTAAAAAATTCTGAAATAAACCATGGATGTCGTAGATATGCTTGTTAGATTTCCTAGGAACTATTACATGCTTCGATTCGATAAGGCTAGGCCACTTTATGACCTTTTTAGTGAAAGAAAAAGGTCAAAAACGAATAAAATCCATAAATTAACAAGGAAATTCACTTAACCCCCATTTTGGCCTTTTTAAAAAATTCTAAAATAAACCATGGATGTCGTAGATACGCTTGTTAGATTTCCTAGGAACTATTACATGCTTCGATTCGATAAGGCTAGGCCACTTTATGACCTTTTTAGTGAAAGAAAAAGGGTTAAAAACGAGTAAAATCTGTAAATTAACAAGGAAATTCACTTAACCCTCATTTTGTCCATTTTCGAAAATGATAAAATCAACCTTGGAATTCGAATATATGCTTGTTAGATTTCATAGGAACTATTACATGCTTCGATTCGATAAGGCTAGGCCACGTTATGACCTTTTTAGTGAAAGAAAAAAGGTCAAAAATGAGTAAAATCCGTATATTAACAAGGAAATTCAATTAACCCCCATTTTGGCCTTTTTAAAAAATTCTAAAATAAACCATGGATGTCGTAGATAAGCTTGTTAGATTTCCTAGGAACTATTACATGCTTCGATTCGATAAGGCTAGGCCACTTTATGACCTTTTTAGTGAAAGAAAAAGGGTCAAAAACGAGTAAAATCCGTAAATTAACAAGGAAATTCACTTAACCCCCATTTTGTCCATTTTTAAAAATTCTAAAATAAACCATGGATGTCGTAGATATGCTTGTTAGATTTCCTAGGAACTATTAAATGCTTCGACTCGATAAGGCTAGGCCACTTTATGACCTTTTTAGTGAAAGAAAAAGGGTCAAAAACGAGTAAAATCCGTAAATTAACAAGGAAATTCACTTAACCCCCATTTTGTCCATTTTTAAAAATTCTAAAATAAACCATGAATGTCGTAGATATGCTTGTTAGATTTCCTAGGAACTATTAAATGCTTCGACTCGATAAGGCTAGGCCACTTTATGACCTTTTTAGTGAAAGAAAAAGGTCAAAAACGAATAAAATCCATAAATTAACAAGGAAATTCACTTAACCCCCATTTTGGCCTTTTTAAAAAATTCTAAAATAAACCATGGATGTTGTAGATACGCTTGTTAGATTTCCTAGGAACTATTACATGATTCGATTCGATAAGGCTAGGCCACTTTATGACCTTTTTAGTGAAAGAAAAAGGTCAAAAACGAATAAAATCCATAAATTAACAAGGAAATTCACTTAACCCCCATTTTGGCCTTTTTAAAAAATTCTAAAATAAACCATGGATGTCGTAGATACGCTTGTTAGATTTCCTAGGAACTATTACATGCTTCGATTCGATAAGGCTAGGCCACTTTATGACCTTTTTAGTGAAAGAAAAAGGGTCAAAAACGAGTAAAATTCGTAGATTAACAAGGAAATTCACTTAACCCCCATTTTGGCCGTTTTTAAAAATTCTAAAATAAACCATGGATGTCGTAGATATGCTTGTTAGATTTCCTAGGAACTATTAAATGCTTCGACTCGATAAGGCTAGGCCACTTTATGACCTTTTTAGTGAAAGAAAAAGGGTCAAAAACGAGTAAAATCCGTAAATTAACAAGGAAATTCACTTAACCCTCATTTTGTCCATTTTTGAAAATGATAAAATCAACCTTGCAATTCGAATATATGCTTGTTAGATTTCATAGGAACTATTACATGCTTCGATTCGATAAGGCTAGGCCACTTTATGACCTTTTTAGTGAAAGAAAAAGGGTCAAAAACGAGTAAAATCCGTAAATTAACAAGGAAATTCACTTAACCCTCATTTTGTCCATTTTTGAAAATGATAAAATCAACCTTGGAATTCGAATATATGCTTGTTAGATTTCATAGGAACTATTACATGCTTCGATTCGATAAGGCTAGGCCACTTTATGACCTTTTTAGTGAAAGAAAAAGGGTCAAAAATGAGTAAAATCCGTATATTAACAAGGAAATTCACTTAACCCCCATTTTGGCCTTTTTAAAAAATTTTAAAATAAACCATGGATGTCGTAGATATGCTTGTTAGATTTCCTAGGAACTATTACATGCTTCGATTCGATAAGGCTAGGCCACTTTATGACCTTTTTAGCGAAAGAAAAAGGGTCAAAAACGAGTAAAATCCGTAAATTAACAAGGAAATTCACTTAACCCTCATTTTGTCCATTTTCGAAAATGATAAAATCAACCTTGGAATTCGAATATATGCTTGTTAGATTTCATAGGAACTATTACATGCTTCGATTCGATAAGGCTAGGCCACTTTATGACCTTTTTAGTGAAAGAAAAAGGGTCAAAAATGAGTAAAATCCGTATATTAACAAGGAAATTCACTTAACCCCCATTTTGGCCTTTTAAAAAAATCTAAAATAAACCATTGGATGTCGTAGATATGCTTGTTAGATTTCCTAGGAACTATTACATGCTTCGATTCGATAAGGCTAGGCCACTTTATGACCTTTTTAGTGAAAGAAAAAGGGTCAAAAACGAGTAAAATCCGTAAATTAACAAGGAAATTCACTTAACCCTCATTTTGTCCATTTTTGAAAATGATAAAATCAACCTTGGAATTCGAATATATGCTTGTTAGATTTCATAGGAACTATTACATGCTTCGATTCGATAAGGCTAGGCCACTTTATGACCTTTTTAGTGAAAGAAAAAGGGTCAAAAATGAGTAAAATCCGTATATTAACAAGGAAATTCACTTAACCCCCATTTTGGCCTTTTTAAAAAAATCTAAAATAAACCATTGGATGTCGTAGATATGCTTGTTAGATTTCCTAGGAACTATTACATGCTTCGATTCGATAAGGCTAGGCCACTTTATGACCTTTTTAGTGAAAGAAAAAGGGTCAAAAACGAGTAAAATCCGTAAATTAACAAGGAAATTCACTTAACCCCCATTTTGGCCGTTTTTAAAAATTCTAAAATAAACCATGGATGTCGTAGATATGCTTGTTAGATTTCCAAGGAACTATTACATGCTTCGACTCGATAAGGCTAGGCCACTTTATGACCTTTTTAGTGAAAGAAAAAGGGTCAAAAACGAGTAAAATCCGTAAATTAACAAGGAATTTCACTTAACCCTCATTTTGTTCATTTTTGAAAATGATAAAATCAACCTTGGAATTCGAATATATGCTTGTTAGATTTCATAGGAACTATTTCATGCTTCGATTCGATAAGGCTAGGCCACTTTATGACCTTTTTAGTGAAAGAAAAAGGTTAAAAACGAGTAAAATCCATAAATTAACAAGGAAATTCACTTAACCCCCATTTTGGCCTTTTTAAAAAATTCTGAAATAAACCATGGATGTCGTAGATATGCTTGTTAGATTTCCTAGGAACTATTACATGCTTCGATTCGATAAGGCTAGGCCACTTTATGACCTTTTTAGTGAAAGAAAAAGGTCAAAAACGAATAAAATCCATAAATTAACAAGGAAATTCACTTAACCCCCATTTTGGCCTTTTTAAAAAATTCTAAAATAAACCATGGATGTCGTAGATACGCTTGTTAGATTTCCTAGGAACTATTACATGCTTCGATTCGATAAGGCTAGGCCACTTTATGACCTTTTTAGTGAAAGAAAAAGGGTTAAAAACGAGTAAAATCTGTAAATTAACAAGGAAATTCACTTAACCCTCATTTTGTCCATTTTCGAAAATGATAAAATCAACCTTGGAATTCGAATATATGCTTGTTAGATTTCATAGGAACTATTACATGCTTCGATTCGATAAGGCTAGGCCACGTTATGACCTTTTTAGTGAAAGAAAAAAGGTCAAAAATGAGTAAAATCCGTATATTAACAAGGAAATTCAATTAACCCCCATTTTGGCCTTTTTAAAAAATTCTAAAATAAACCATGGATGTCGTAGATAAGCTTGTTAGATTTCCTAGGAACTATTACATGCTTCGATTCGATAAGGCTAGGCCACTTTATGACCTTTTTAGTGAAAGAAAAAGGGTCAAAAACGAGTAAAATCCGTAAATTAACAAGGAAATTCACTTAACCCCCATTTTGTCCATTTTTAAAAATTCTAAAATAAACCATGGATGTCGTAGATATGCTTGTTAGATTTCCTAGGAACTATTAAATGCTTCGACTCGATAAGGCTAGGCCACTTTATGACCTTTTTAGTGAAAGAAAAAGGGTCAAAAACGAGTAAAATCCGTAAATTAACAAGGAAATTCACTTAACCCCCATTTTGTCCATTTTTAAAAATTCTAAAATAAACCATGAATGTCGTAGATATGCTTGTTAGATTTCCTAGGAACTATTAAATGCTTCGACTCGATAAGGCTAGGCCACTTTATGACCTTTTTAGTGAAAGAAAAAGGTCAAAAACGAATAAAATCCATAAATTAACAAGGAAATTCACTTAACCCCCATTTTGGCCTTTTTAAAAAATTCTAAAATAAACCATGGATGTCGTAGATACGCTTGTTAGATTTCCTAGGAACTATTACATGATTCGATTCGATAAGGCTAGGCCACTTTATGACCTTTTTAGTGAAAGAAAAAGGTCAAAAACGAATAAAATCCATAAATTAACAAGGAAATTCACTTAACCCCCATTTTGGCCTTTTTAAAAAATTCTAAAATAAACCATGGATGTCGTAGATACGCTTGTTAGATTTCCTAGGAACTATTACATGCTTCGATTCGATAAGGCTAGGCCACTTTATGACCTTTTTAGTGAAAGAAAAAGGGTCAAAAACGAGTAAAATTCGTAGATTAACAAGGAAATTCACTTAACCCCCATTTTGGCCGTTTTTAAAAATTCTAAAATAAACCATGGATGTCGTAGATATGCTTGTTAGATTTCCTAGGAACTATTAAATGCTTCGACTCGATAAGGCTAGGCCACTTTATGACCTTTTTAGTGAAAGAAAAAGGGTCAAAAACGAGTAAAATCCGTAAATTAACAAGGAAATTCACTTAACCCTCATTTTGTCCATTTTTGAAAATGATAAAATCAACCTTGCAATTCGAATATATGCTTGTTAGATTTCATAGGAACTATTACATGCTTCGATTCGATAAGGCTAGGCCACTTTATGACCTTTTTAGTGAAAGAAAAAGGGTCAAAAACGAGTAAAATCCGTAAATTAACAAGGAAATTCACTTAACCCTCATTTTGTCCATTTTTGAAAATGATAAAATCAACCTTGGAATTCGAATATATGCTTGTTAGATTTCATAGGAACTATTACATGCTTCGATTCGATAAGGCTAGGCCACTTTATGACCTTTTTAGTGAAAGAAAAAGGGTCAAAAATGAGTAAAATCCGTATATTAACAAGGAAATTCACTTAACCCCCATTTTGGCCTTTTTAAAAAATTTTAAAATAAACCATGGATGTCGTAGATATGCTTGTTAGATTTCCTAGGAACTATTACATGCTTCGATTCGATAAGGCTAGGCCACTTTATGACCTTTTTAGCGAAAGAAAAAGGGTCAAAAACGAGTAAAATCCGTAAATTAACAAGGAAATTCACTTAACCCTCATTTTGTCCATTTTCGAAAATGATAAAATCAACCTTGGAATTCGAATATATGCTTGTTAGATTTCATAGGAACTATTACATGCTTCGATTCGATAAGGCTAGGCCACTTTATGACCTTTTTAGTGAAAGAAAAAGGGTCAAAAATGAGTAAAATCCGTATATTAACAAGGAAATTCACTTAACCCCCATTTTGGCCTTTTAAAAAAATCTAAAATAAACCATTGGATGTCGTAGATATGCTTGTTAGATTTCCTAGGAACTATTACATGCTTCGATTCGATAAGGCTAGGCCACTTTATGACCTTTTTAGTGAAAGAAAAAGGGTCAAAAACGAGTAAAATCCGTAAATTAACAAGGAAATTCACTTAACCCCCATTTTGGCCGTTTTTAAAAATTCTAAAATAAACCATGGATGTCGTAGATATGCTTGTTAGATTTCCAAGGAACTATTACATGCTTCGACTCGATAAGGCTAGGCCACTTTATGACCTTTTTAGTGAAAGAAAAAGGGTCAAAAACGAGTAAAATCCGTAAATTAACAAGGAATTTCACTTAACCCTCATTTTGTCCATTTTTGAAAATGATAAAATCAACCTTGGAATTCGAATATATGCTTGTTAGATTTCATAGGAACTATTTCATGCTTCGATTTGATAAGGCTAGGCCACTTTATGACCTTTTTAGTGAAAGAAAAAGGTTAAAAACGAGTAAAATCCATAAATTAACAAGGAAATTCACTTAACCCCCATTTTGGCCTTTTTAAAAAAATTCTGAAATAAACCATGGATGTCGTAGATATGCTTGTTAGATTTCCTAGGAACTATTACATGCTTCGATTCGATAAGGCTAGGCCACTTTATGACCTTTTTAGTGAAAGAAAAAGGGTTAAAAACGAGTAAAATCCGTAAATTAACAAGGAAATTCACTTAACCCTCATTTTGTCCATTTTCGAAAATGATAAAATCAACCTTGGAATTCGAATATATGCTTGTTAGATTTCATAGGAACTATTACATGCTTCGATTCGATAAGGCCAGGCCACGTTATGACCTTTTTAGTGAAAGAAAAAAGGTCAAAAATGAGTAAAATCCGTATATTAACAAGGAAATTCAATTAACCCCCATTTTGGCCTTTTTAAAAAATTCTAAAATAAACCATGGATGTCGTAGATATGCTTTTTAGATTTCCTAGGAACTATTACATGCTTCGATTCGATAAGGCTAGGCCACTTTATGACCTTTTTAGTGAAAGAAAAAGGGTCAAAAACGAGTAAAATCCGTAAATTAACAAGGAAATTCACTTAACCCCCATTTTGTCCATTTTTAAAAATTCTAAAATAAACCATGAATGTCGTAGATATGCTTGTTAGATTTCCTAGGAACTATTACATGCTTCGATTCGATAAGGCTAGGCCACTTTATGACCTTTTTAGTGAAAGAAAAAGGGTCAAAAATGAGTAAAATCCGTATATTAACAAGGAAATTCACTTAACCCCCATTTTGGCCTTTTAAAAAAATCTAAAATAAACCATTGGATGTCGTAGATATGCTTGTTAGATTTCCTAGGAACTATTACATGCTTCGATTCGATAAGGCTAGGCCACTTTATGACCTTTTTAGTGAAAGAAAAAGGGTCAAAAACGAGTAAAATCCGTAAATTAACAAGGAAATTCACTTAACCCCCATTTTGGCCGTTTTTAAAAATTCTAAAATAAACCATGGATGTCGTAGATATGCTTGTTAGATTTCCAAGGAACTATTACATGCTTCGACTCGATAAGGCTAGGCCACTTTATGACCTTTTTAGTGAAAGAAAAAGGGTCAAAAACGAGTAAAATCCGTAAATTAACAAGGAAATTCACTTAACCCCCATTTTGTCCATTTTTAAAAATTCTAAAATAAACCATGAATGTCGTAGATATGCTTGTTAGATTTCCTAGGAACTATTACATGCTTCGATTCGATAAGGCTAGGCCACTTTATGACCTTTTTAGTGAAAGAAAAAGGGTCAAAAATGAGTAAAATCCGTATATTAACAAGGAAATTCACTTAACCCCCATTTTGGCCTTTTAAAAAAATCTAAAATAAACCATTGGATGTCGTAGATATGCTTGTTAGATTTCCTAGGAACTATTACATGCTTCGATTCGATAAGGCTAGGCCACTTTATGACCTTTTTAGTGAAAGAAAAAGGGTCAAAAATGAGTAAAATCCGTATATTAACAAGGAAATTCACTTAACCCCCATTTTGGCCTTTTAAAAAAATCTAAAATAAACCATTGGATGTCGTAGATATGCTTGTTAGATTTCCTAGGAACTATTACATGCTTCGATTCGATAAGGCTAGGCCACTTTATGACCTTTTTAGTGAAAGAAAAAGGGTCAAAAACGAGTAAAATCCGTAAATTAACAAGGAAATTCACTTAACCCCCATTTTGGCCGTTTTTAAAAATTCTAAAATAAACCATGGATGTCGTAGATATGCTTGTTAGATTTCCAAGGAACTATTACATGCTTCGACTCGATAAGGCTAGGCCACTTTATGACCTTTTTAGTGAAAGAAAAAGGGTCAAAAACGAGTAAAATCCGTAAATTAACAAGGAATTTCACTTAACCCTCATTTTGTCCATTTTTGAAAATGATAAAATCAACCTTGGAATTCGAATATATGCTTGTTAGATTTCATAGGAACTATTTCATGCTTCGATTTGATAAGGCTAGGCCACTTTATGACCTTTTTAGTGAAAGAAAAAGGTTAAAAACGAGTAAAATCCATAAATTAACAAGGAAATTCACTTAACCCCCATTTTGGCCTTTTTAAAAAAATTCTGAAATAAACCATGGATGTCGTAGATATGCTTGTTAGATTTCCTAGGAACTATTACATGCTTCGATTCGATAAGGCTAGGCCACTTTATGACCTTTTTAGTGAAAGAAAAAGGGTTAAAAACGAGTAAAATCCGTAAATTAACAAGGAAATTCACTTAACCCTCATTTTGTCCATTTTCGAAAATGATAAAATCAACCTTGGAATTCGAATATATGCTTGTTAGATTTCATAGGAACTATTACATGCTTCGATTCGATAAGGCCAGGCCACGTTATGACCTTTTTAGTGAAAGAAAAAAGGTCAAAAATGAGTAAAATCCGTATATTAACAAGGAAATTCAATTAACCCCCATTTTGGCCTTTTTAAAAAATTCTAAAATAAACCATGGATGTCGTAGATATGCTTTTTAGATTTCCTAGGAACTATTACATGCTTCGATTCGATAAGGCTAGGCCACTTTATGACCTTTTTAGTGAAAGAAAAAGGGTCAAAAACGAGTAAAATCCGTAAATTAACAAGGAAATTCACTTAACCCCCATTTTGTCCATTTTTAAAAATTCTAAAATAAACCATGAATGTCGTAGATATGCTTGTTAGATTTCCTAGGAACTATTAAATGCTTCGACTCGATAAGGCTAGGCCACTTTGTGACCTTTTTAGTGAAAGAAAAAGGGTCAAAAACGAGTAAAATCCGTAAATTAACAAGGAAATTCACTTAACCCTCATTTTGTCCATTTTTGAAAATGATAAAATCAACCTTGGAATTCGAATATATGCTTGTTAGATTTCATAGGAACTATTACATGCTTCGATTCGATAAGGCTAGGCCACTTTATGACCTTTTTAGTGAAAGAAAAAGGTCAAAAACGAGTAAAATCCATAAATTAACAAGGAAATTCACTTAACCCCCATTTTGGCCTTTTTAAAAAATTCTGAAATAAACCATGGATGTCGTAGATATGCTTGTTAGATTTCCTAGGAACTATTACATGCTTCGATTCGATAAGGCTAGCCCACTTTATGACCTTTTTAGTGAAGGAAAAAGGTCAAAAACGAGTAAAATCCATAAATTAACAAGGAAATTCACTTAACCCCCATTTTGGCCTTTTTAAAAAATTCTAAAATAAACCATGGATGTCGTAGATATGCTTGTTAGATTTCCTAGGAACTATTACATGCTTCGATTCGATATGGCTAGGCCACTTTATGACCTTTTTAGTGAAAGAAAAAGGGTCAAAAACGAGTAAAATCCGTAAATTAACAAGGAATTTCACTTAACCCTCATTTTGTCCATTTTTGAAAATGATAAAATCAACCTTGGAATTCGAATATATGCTTGTTAGATTTCATAGGAACTATTTCATGCTTCGATTCGATAAGGCTAGGCCACTTTATGACCTTTTTAGTGAAAGAAAAAGGTTAAAAACGAGTAAAATCCATAAATTAACAAGGAAATTCACTTAACCCCCATTTTGGCCTTTTTAAAAAAATTCTGAAATAAACCATGGATGTCGTAGATATGCTTGTTAGATTTCCTAGGAACTATTACATGCTTCGATTCGATAAGGCTAGGCCACTTTATGACCTTTTTAGTGAAAGAAAAAGGGTCAAAAACGAGTAAAATCCGTAAATTAACAAGGAAATTCACTTAACCCCCATTTTGTCCATTTTTAAAAATTCTAAAATAAACCATGAATGTCGTAGATATGCTTGTTAGATTTCCTAGGACCTATTAAATGCTTCGACTCGATAAGGCTAGGCCACTTTGTGACCTTTTTAGTGAAAGAAAAAGGGTCAAAAACGAGTAAAATCCGTAAATTAACAAGGAAATTCACTTAACCCTCATTTTGTCCATTTTTGAAAATGATAAAATCAACCTTGGAATTCGAATATATGCTTGTTAGATTTCATAGGAACTATTACATGCTTCGATTCGATAAGGCTAGGCCACTTTATGACCTTTTTAGTGAAAGAAAAAGGTCAAAAACGAGTAAAATCCATAAATTAACAAGGAAATTCACTTAACCCCCATTTTGGCCTTTTTAAAAAATTCTGAAATAAACCATGGATGTCGTAGATATGCTTGTTAGATTTCCTAGGAACTATTACATGCTTCGATTCGATAAGGCTAGGCCACTTTATGACCTTTTTAGTGAAGGAAAAAGGTCAAAAACGAGTAAAATCCATAAATTAACAAGGAAATTCACTTAACCCCCATTTTGGCCTTTTTAAAAAATTCTAAAATAAACCATGGATGTCGTAGATATGCTTGTTAGATTTCCTAGGAACTATTACATGCTTCGATTCGATATGGCTAGGCCACTTTATGACCTTTTTAGTGAAAGAAAAAGGGTCAAAAATGAGTAAAATCCGTATATTAACAAGGAAATTCACTTAACCCCCATTTTGGCCTTTTAAAAAAATCTAAAATAAACCATTGGATGTCGTAGATATGCTTGTTAGATTTCCTAGGAACTATTACATGCTTCGATTCGATAAGGCTAGGCCACTTTATGACCTTTTTAGTGAAAGAAAAAGGGTCAAAAATGAGTAAAATCCGTATATTAACAAGGAAATTCACTTAACCCCCATTTTGGCCTTTTAAAAAAATCTAAAATAAACCATTGGATGTCGTAGATATGCTTGTTAGATTTCCTAGGAACTATTACATGCTTCGATTCGATAAGGCTAGGCCACTTTATGACCTTTTTAGTGAAAGAAAAAGGGTCAAAAACGAGTAAAATCCGTAAATTAACAAGGAAATTCACTTAACCCCCATTTTGGCCGTTTTTAAAAATTCTAAAATAAACCATGGATGTCGTAGATATGCTTGTTAGATTTCCAAGGAACTATTACATGCTTCGACTCGATAAGGCTAGGCCACTTTATGACCTTTTTAGTGAAAGAAAAAGGGTCAAAAACGAGTAAAATCCGTAAATTAACAAGGAATTTCACTTAACCCTCATTTTGTCCATTTTTGAAAATGATAAAATCAACCTTGGAATTCGAATATATGCTTGTTAGATTTCATAGGAACTATTTCATGCTTCGATTTGATAAGGCTAGGCCACTTTATGACCTTTTTAGTGAAAGAAAAAGGTTAAAAACGAGTAAAATCCATAAATTAACAAGGAAATTCACTTAACCCCCATTTTGGCCTTTTTAAAAAAATTCTGAAATAAACCATGGATGTCGTAGATATGCTTGTTAGATTTCCTAGGAACTATTACATGCTTCGATTCGATAAGGCTAGGCCACTTTATGACCTTTTTAGTGAAAGAAAAAGGGTTAAAAACGAGTAAAATCCGTAAATTAACAAGGAAATTCACTTAACCCTCATTTTGTCCATTTTCGAAAATGATAAAATCAACCTTGGAATTCGAATATATGCTTGTTAGATTTCATAGGAACTATTACATGCTTCGATTCGATAAGGCCAGGCCACGTTATGACCTTTTTAGTGAAAGAAAAAAGGTCAAAAATGAGTAAAATCCGTATATTAACAAGGAAATTCAATTAACCCCCATTTTGGCCTTTTTAAAAAATTCTAAAATAAACCATGGATGTCGTAGATATGCTTTTTAGATTTCCTAGGAACTATTACATGCTTCGATTCGATAAGGCTAGGCCACTTTATGACCTTTTTAGTGAAAGAAAAAGGGTCAAAAACGAGTAAAATCCGTAAATTAACAAGGAAATTCACTTAACCCCCATTTTGTCCATTTTTAAAAATTCTAAAATAAACCATGAATGTCGTAGATATGCTTGTTAGATTTCCTAGGAACTATTAAATGCTTCGACTCGATAAGGCTAGGCCACTTTGTGACCTTTTTAGTGAAAGAAAAAGGGTCAAAAACGAGTAAAATCCGTAAATTAACAAGGAAATTCACTTAACCCTCATTTTGTCCATTTTTGAAAATGATAAAATCAACCTTGGAATTCGAATATATGCTTGTTAGATTTCATAGGAACTATTACATGCTTCGATTCGATAAGGCTAGGCCACTTTATGACCTTTTTAGTGAAAGAAAAAGGTCAAAAACGAGTAAAATCCATAAATTAACAAGGAAATTCACTTAACCCCCATTTTGGCCTTTTTAAAAAATTCTGAAATAAACCATGGATGTCGTAGATATGCTTGTTAGATTTCCTAGGAACTATTACATGCTTCGATTCGATAAGGCTAGCCCACTTTATGACCTTTTTAGTGAAGGAAAAAGGTCAAAAACGAGTAAAATCCATAAATTAACAAGGAAATTCACTTAACCCCCATTTTGGCCTTTTTAAAAAATTCTAAAATAAACCATGGATGTCGTAGATATGCTTGTTAGATTTCCTAGGAACTATTACATGCTTCGATTCGATATGGCTAGGCCACTTTATGACCTTTTTAGTGAAAGAAAAAGGGTCAAAAACGAGTAAAATCCGTAAATTAACAAGGAATTTCACTTAACCCTCATTTTGTCCATTTTTGAAAATGATAAAATCAACCTTGGAATTCGAATATATGCTTGTTAGATTTCATAGGAACTATTTCATGCTTCGATTCGATAAGGCTAGGCCACTTTATGACCTTTTTAGTGAAAGAAAAAGGTTAAAAACGAGTAAAATCCATAAATTAACAAGGAAATTCACTTAACCCCCATTTTGGCCTTTTTAAAAAAATTCTGAAATAAACCATGGATGTCGTAGATATGCTTGTTAGATTTCCTAGGAACTATTACATGCTTCGATTCGATAAGGCTAGGCCACTTTATGACCTTTTTAGTGAAAGAAAAAGGGTCAAAAACGAGTAAAATCCGTAAATTAACAAGGAAATTCACTTAACCCCCATTTTGTCCATTTTTAAAAATTCTAAAATAAACCATGAATGTCGTAGATATGCTTGTTAGATTTCCTAGGACCTATTAAATGCTTCGACTCGATAAGGCTAGGCCACTTTGTGACCTTTTTAGTGAAAGAAAAAGGGTCAAAAACGAGTAAAATCCGTAAATTAACAAGGAAATTCACTTAACCCTCATTTTGTCCATTTTTGAAAATGATAAAATCAACCTTGGAATTCGAATATATGCTTGTTAGATTTCATAGGAACTATTACATGCTTCGATTCGATAAGGCTAGGCCACTTTATGACCTTTTTAGTGAAAGAAAAAGGTCAAAAACGAGTAAAATCCATAAATTAACAAGGAAATTCACTTAACCCCCATTTTGGCCTTTTTAAAAAATTCTGAAATAAACCATGGATGTCGTAGATATGCTTGTTAGATTTCCTAGGAACTATTACATGCTTCGATTCGATAAGGCTAGGCCACTTTATGACCTTTTTAGTGAAGGAAAAAGGTCAAAAACGAGTAAAATCCATAAATTAACAAGGAAATTCACTTAACCCCCATTTTGGCCTTTTTAAAAAATTCTAAAATAAACCATGGATGTCGTAGATATGCTTGTTAGATTTCCTAGGAACTATTACATGCTTCGATTCGATATGGCTAGGCCACTTTATGACCTTTTTAGTGAAAGAAAAAGGGTCAAAAACGAGTAAAATCCGTAAATTAACAAGGAATTTCACTTAACCCTCATTTTGTCCATTTTTGAAAATGATAAAATCAACCTTGGAATTCGAATATATGCTTGTTAGATTTCATAGGAACTATTTCATGCTTCGATTCGATAAGGCTAGGCCACTTTATGACCTTTTTAGTGAAAGAAAAAGGTTAAAAACGAGTAAAATCCATAAATTAACAAGGAAATTCACTTAACCCCCATTCTGGCCTTTTTAAAAAAATTCTGAAATAAACCATGGATGTCGTAGATATGCTTGTTAGATTTCCTAGGAACTATTACATGCTTCGATTCGATAAGGCTACGCCACTTTATGACCTTTTTAGTGAAAGAAAAAGGTCAAAAACGAATAAAATCCATAAATTAACAAGGAAATTCACTTAACCCCCATTTTGGCCTTTTTAAAAAATTCTAAAATAAACCATGGATGTCGTAGATACGCTTGTTAGATTTCCTAGGAACTATTACATGCTTCGATTCGATAAGGCTAGGCCACTTTATGACCTTTTTAGTGAAAGAAAAAGGGTTAAAAACGAGTAAAATCCGTAAATTAACAAGGAAATTCACTTAACCCTCATTTTGTCCATTTTCGAAAATGATAAAATCAACCTTGGAATTCGAATATATGCTTGTTAGATTTCATAGGAACTATTACATGCTTCGATTCGATAAGGCCAGGCCACGTTATGACCTTTTTAGTGAAAGAAAAAAGGTCAAAAATGAGTAAAATCCGTATATTAACAAGGAAATTCAATTAACCCCCATTTTGGCCTTTTTAAAAAATTCTAAAATAAACCATGGATGTCGTAGATATGCTTGTTAGATTTCCTAGGAACTATTACATGCTTCGATTCGATAAGGCTAGGCCACTTTATGACCTTTTTAGTGAAAGAAAAAGGGTCAAAAACGAGTAAAATCCGTAAATTAACAAGGAAATTCACTTAACCCCCATTTTGTCCATTTTTAAAAATTCTAAAATAAACCATGGATGTCGTAGATATGCTTGTTAGATTTCCTAGGAACTATTAAATGCTTCGACTCGATAAGGCTAGGCCACTTTATGACCTTTTTAGTGAAAGAAAAAGGGTCAAAAACGAGTAAAATCCGTAAATTAACAAGGAAATTCACTTAACCCTCATTTTGTCCATTTTTGAAAATGATAAAATCAACCTTCGAATTCGAATATATGCTTGTTAGATTTCATAGGAACTATTACATGCTTCGATTCGATAAGGCTAGGCCACTTTATGACCTTTTTAGTGAAAGAAAAAGGTCAAAAACGAGTAAAATCCATAAATTAACAAGGAAATTCACTTAACCCCCATTTTGGCCTTTTTAAAAAATTCTGAAATAAACCATGGATGTCGTAGATATGCTTGTTAGATTTCCTAGGAACTATTACATGCTTCGATTCGATAAGGCTAGGCCACTTTATGACCTTTTTAGTGAAAGAAAAAGGTCAAAAACGAGTAAAATCCATAAATTAACAAGGAAATTCACTTAACCCCCATTTTGGCCTTTTTAAAAAATTCTAAAATAAACCATGGATGTCGTAGATATGCTTGTTAGATTTCCTAGGAACTATTACATGCTTCGATTCGATATGGCTAGGCCACTTTATGACCTTTTTAGTGAAAGAAAAAGGGTCAAAAACGAGTAAAATCCGTAAATTAACAAGGAAATTCACTTAACCCTCATTTTGTCCATTTTCGAATATGATAAAATCAACCTTGGAATTCGAATTTATGCTTGTTAGATTTTATAGGAACTATTACATGCTTCGATTCGATAAGGCTAGGCCACTTTATGACCTTTTTAGTGAAAGAAAAAAGGTCAAAAATGAGTAAAATCCGTATATTAACAAGGAAATTCAATTAACCCCCATTTTGGCCTTTCTAAAAAATTCTAAAATAAACCATGGATGTCGTAGATATGCTTGTTAGATTTCCTAAAATAAACCAATTAACCCCCATTTTGGCCTTTTTAAAAAATTCTAAAATAAACCATGGATGTCGTAGATATGCTTGATAGATTTCCTAGGAACTATTACATGCTTCGATTCGATAAGGCTAGGCCACTTTATGACCTTTTTAGTGAAAGAAAAAGGGTCAAAAACGAGTAAAATCCGTAAATTAACAAGGAAATTCACTTAACCCTCATTTTGTCCATTTTCGAAAATGATAAAATCAACCTTGGAATTCGAATATATGCTTGTTAGATTTCATAGGAACTATTACATGCTTCGATTCGATAAGGCTAGGCCACTTTATGACCTTTTTAGTGAAAGAAAAAGGTCAAAAACGAGTAAAATCCATAAATTAACAAGGAAATTCACTTAACCCCCATTTTGGCCTTTTTAAAAAATTCTAAAATAAACCATGGATGTCGTAGATATGCTTGTTAGATTTCCTAGGAACTATTACATGCTTCGATTCGATAAGGCTAGGCCACTTTATGACCTTTTTAGTGAAAGAAAAAGGGTCAAAAACGAGTAAAATCCGTAAATTAACAAGGAAATTCACTTAACCCTCATTTTGTCCATTTTCGAAAATGATAAAATCAACCTTGGAATTCGAATATATGCTTGTTAGATTTCATAGGAACTATTACATGCTTCGATTCGATAAGGCTAGGCCAATTTATGACCTTTTTAGTGAAAGAAAAAGGTCAAAAACGAGTAAAATCCATAAATTAACAAGGAAATTCACTTAACCCCCATTTTGGCCTTTTTAAAAAATTCTAAAATAAACCATGGATGTCGTAGATATGCTTGTTAGATTTCCTAGGAACTATTACATGCTTCGATTCGATAAGGCTAGGCCACTTTATGACCTTTTTAGTGAAAGAAAAAGGGTCAAAAACGAGTTAAATCCGTAAATTAACAAGGAAATTCACTTAACCCTCATTTTGTCCATTTTCGAAAATGATAAAATCAACCTTGGAATTCGATATATGCTTGTTAGATTTCATAGGAACTATTACATGCTTCGATTCGATACGGCTAGGCCACTTTATGACCTTTTTAGTGAAAGAAAAAAGGTCAAAAACGAGTAAAATCCATAAATTAACAAGGAAATTCACTTAACCCCCATTTTGGCCTTTTTAAAAAAAATTTAAAATAAACCATGGATGTCGTAGATATGCTTGTTAGATTTCCTAGGAACTATTACATGCTTCGATTCGATAAGGCTAGGCCACTTTATGACCTTTTTAGTGAAAGAAAAAGGTCAAAAACGAGTAAAATCCATAAATTAACAAGGAAATTCACTTAACCCCCATTTTGGCCTTTTTAAAAAAAATTTAAAATAAACCATGGATGTCGTAGATATGCTTGTTAGATTTCCTAGGAACTATTACATGCTTCGATTCGATAAGGCTAGGCCACTTTATGACCTTTTTAGTGAAAGAAAAAGGGTCAAAAACGAGTAAAATCCGTAAATTAACAAGGAAATTCACTTAACCCCCATTTTGGCCGTTTTTCAAAATTCTAAAATAAACCATGGATGTCGTAGATATGCTTGTTAGATTTCCTAGGAACTATTACATGCTTCGATTCGATAAGGCTAGGCCACTTTATGACCTTTTTAGTGAAAGAAAAAGGGTCAAAAACGAGTAAAATCCGTAAATTAACAAGGAAATTCACTTAACCCCCATTTTGGCCGTTTTTAAAAATTCTAAAATAAACCATGGATGTCGTAGATATGCTTGTTAGATTTCCTAGGAACTATTAAATGCTTCGACTCGATAAGGCTAGGCCACTTTATGACCTTTTTAGTGAAAGAAAAAGGGTCAAAAACGAGTAAAATCCGTAAATTAACAAGGAAATTCACTTAACCCTCATTTTGTCCATTTTTGAAAATGATAAAATCAACCTTGGAATTCGAATATATGCTTGTTAGATTTCATAGGAACTATTACATGCTTCGATTCGATAAGGCTAGGCCACTTTATGACCTTTTTAGTGAAATAAAAAGGTCAAAAACGAGTAAAATCCATAAATTAACAAGGAAATTCACTTAACCCCCATTTTGGCCTTTTTAAAAAATTCTGAAATAAACCATGGATGTCGTAGACATGCTTGTTAGATTTCCTAGGAACTATTACATGCTTCGATTCGATAAGGCTAGGCCACTTTATGACCTTTTTAGTGAAAGAAAAAGGTCAAAAACGAGTAAAATCCATAAATTAACAAGGAAATTCACTTAACCCCCATTTTGGCCTTTTTAAAAAATTCTAAAATAAACCATGGATGTCGTAGATATGCTTGTTAGATTTCCTAGGAACTATTACATGCTTCGATTCGATAAGGCTAGGCCACTTTATGACCTTTTTAGTGAAAGAAAAAGGGTCAAAAACGAGTAAAATCCGTAAATTAACAAGGAAATTCACTTAACCCTCATTTTGTCCATTTTCGAAAATGATAAAATCAACCTTGGAATTCGAATATATGCTTGTTAGATTTCATAGGAACTATTACATGCTTCGATTCGATAAGGCTAGGCCACTTTATGACCTTTTTAGTGAAAGAAAAAAGGTAAAAAATGAGTAAAATCCGTATATTAACAAGGAAATTCAATTAACCCCCATTTTGACCTTTTTAAAAAATTCTAAAATAAACCATGGATGTCGTAGATATGCTTGTTAGGTTTCCTAGGAACTATTACATGCTTCGATTCGATAAGGCTAGGCCACTTTATGACCTTTTTAGTGAAAGAAAAAGGTCAAAAACGAGTAAAATCCATAAATTAACAAGGAAATTCACTTAACCCCCATTTTGGCCTTTTTAAAAAAAAATTAAAATAAACCATGGATGTCGTAGATATGCTTGTTAGATTTCCTAGGAACTATTACATGCTTCGATTCGATAAGGCTAGGCCACTTTATGACCTTTTTAGTGAAAGAAAAAGGGTCAAAAACGAGTAAAATCCGTAAATTAACAAGGAAATTCACTTAACCCTCATTTTGTCCATTTTCGAAAATGATAAAATCAACCTTGGAATTCGAATATATGCTTGTTAGATTTTATAGGAACTATTACATGCTTCGATTCGATAAGGCTAGGCCACTTTATGACCTTTTTAATGAAAGAAAAAGGTCAAAAACGAGTAAAATCCATAAATTAACAAGGAAATTCACTTAACCCCCATTTTGGCCTTTTTAAAAAATTCTAAAATAAACCATGGATGTCGTAGATATGCTTGTTAGATTTCCTAGGAACTATTACATGCTTCGATTCGATAAGGCTAGGCCACTTTATGACCTTTTTAGTGAAAGAAAAAGGGTCAAAAACGAGTAAAATCCGTAAATTAACAAGGAAATTCACTTAACCCTCATTTTGTCCATTTTCGAAAATGATAAAATCAACCTTGGAATTCGAATATATGCTTGTTAGATTTCATAGGAACTATTACATGCTTCGATTCGATAAGGCTAGGCCACTTTATGACCTTTTTAGTGAAAGAAAAAGGTCAAAAACGAGTAAAATCCATAAATTAACAAGGAAATTCACTTAACCCCCATTTTGGCCTTTTTAAAAAAAATTTAAAATAAACCATGGATGTCGTAGATATGCTTGTTAGATTTCCTAGGAACTATTACATGCTTCGATTCGATAAGGCTAGGCCACTTTATGACCTTTTTAGTGAAAGAAAAAGGGTCAAAAACGAGTAAAATCCGTAAATTAACAAGGAAATTCACTTAACCCTCATTTTGTCCATTTTCGAAAATGATAAAATCAACCTTGGAATTCGAATATATGCTTGTTAGATTTTATAGGAACTATTACATGCTTCGATTCGATAAGGCTAGGCCACTTTATGACCTTTTTAATGAAAGAAAAAGGTCAAAAACGAGTAAAATCCATAAATTAACAAGGAAATTCACTTAACCCCCATTTTGGCCTTTTTAAAAAATTCTAAAATAAACCATGGATGTCGTAGATATGCTTGTTAGATTTCCTAGGAACTATTACATGCTTCGATTCGATAAGGCTAGGCCACTTTATGACCTTTTTAGTGAAAGAAAAAGGGTCAAAAACGAGTAAAATCCGTAAATTAACAAGGAAATTCACTTAACCCTCATTTTGTCCATTTTCGAAAATGATAAAATCAACCTTGGAATTCGAATATATGCTTGTTAGATTTCATAGGAACTATTACATGCTTCGATTCGATAAGGCTAGGCCACTTTATGACCTTTTTAGTGAAAGAAAAAGGTCAAAAACGAGTAAAATCCATAAATTAACAAGGAAATTCACTTAACCCCCATTTTGGCCTTTTTAAAAAAAATTTAAAATAAACCATGGATGTCGTAGATATGCTTGTTAGATTTCCTAGGAACTATTACATGCTTCGATTCGATAAGGCTAGGCCACTTTATGACCTTTTTAGTGAAAGAAAAAGGGTCAAAAACGAGTAAAATCCGTAAATTAACAAGGAAATTCACTTAACCCCCATTTTGGCCGTTTTTCAAAATTCTAAAATAAACCATGGATGTCGTAGATATGCTTGTTAGATTTCCTAGGAACTGTTACATGCTTCGATTCGATAAGGCTAGGCCACTTTATGACCTTTTTAGTGAAAGAAAAAGGGTCAAAAACGAGTAAAATCCGTAAATTAACAAGGAAATTCACTTAACCCCCATTTTGGCCGTTTTTAAAAATTCTAAAATAAACCATGGATGTCGTAGATATGCTTGTTAGATTTCCTAGGAACTATTAAATGCTTCGACTCGATAAGGCTAGGCCACTTTATGACCTTTTTAGTGAAAGAAAAAGGGTCAAAAACGAGTAAAATCCGTAAATTAACAAGGAAATTCACTTAACCCTCATTTTGTCCATTTTTGAAAATGATAAAATCAACCTTGGAATTCGAATATATGCTTGTTAGATTTCATAGGAACTATTACATGCTTCGATTCGATAAGGCTGGGCCACTTTATGACCTTTTTAGTGAAATAAAAAGGTCAAAAACGAGTAAAATCCATAAATTAACAAGGAAATTCACTTAACCCCATTTTGGCCGTTTTTCAAAATTCTAAAATAAACCATGGATGTCGTAGATATGCTTGTTAGATTTCCTAGGAACTATTACATGCTTCGATTCGATAAGGCTAGGCCACTTTATGACCTTTTTAGTGAAAGAAAAAGGGTCAAAAACGAGTAAAATCCGTAAATTAACAAGGAAATTCACTTAACCCCCATTTTGGCCGTTTTTAAAAATTCTAAAATAAACCATGGATGTCGTAGATATGCTTGTTAGATTTCCTAGGAACTATTAAATGCTTCGACTCGATAAGGCTAGGCCACTTTATGACCTTTTTAGTGAAAGAAAAAGGGTCAAAAACGAGTAAAATCCGTAAATTAACAAGGAAATTCACTTAACCCTCATTTTGTCCATTTTTGAAAATGATAAAATCAACCTTGGAATTCGAATATATGCTTGTTAGATTTCATAGGAACTATTACATGCTTCGATTCGATAAGGCTAGGCCACTTTATGACCTTTTTAGTGAAATAAAAAGGTCAAAAACGAGTAAAATCCATAAATTAACAAGGAAATTCACTTAACCCCCATTTTGGCCTTTTTAAAAAATTCTGAAATAAACCATGGATGTCGTAGATATGCTTGTTAGATTTCCTAGGAACTATTACATGCTTTGATTCGATAAGGCTAGGCCACTTTATGACCTTTTTAGTGAAAGAAAAAGGTCAAAAACGAGTAAAATCCATAAATTAACAAGGAAATTCACTTAACCCCCATTTTGGCCTTTTTAAAAAATTCTAAAATAAACCATGGATGTCGTAGATATGCTTGTTAGATTTCCTAGGAACTATTACATGCTTCGATTCGATAAGGCTAGGCCACTTTATGACCTTTTTAGTGAAAGAAAAAGGGTCAAAAACGAGTAAAATCCGTAAATTAACAAGGAAATTCACTTAACCCTCATTTTGTCCATTTTCGAAAATGATAAAATCAACCTTGGAATTCGAATATATGCTTGTTAGATTTCATAGGAACTATTACATGCTTCGATTCGATAAGGCTAGGCCACTTTATGACCTTTTTAGTGAAAGAAAAAAGGTAAAAAATGAGTAAAATCCGTATATTAACAAGGAAATTCAATTAACCCCCATTTTGACCTTTTTAAAAAATTCTAAAATAAACCATGGATGTCGTAGATATGCTTGTTAGGTTTCCTAGGAACTATTACATGCTTCGATTCGATAAGGCTAGGCCACTTTATGACCTTTTTAGTGAAAGAAAAAGGTCAAAAACGAGTAAAATCCATAAATTAACAAGGAAATTCACTTAACCCCCATTTTGGCCTTTTTAAAAAAAAATTAAAATAAACCATGGATGTCGTAGATATGCTTGTTAGATTTCCTAGGAACTATTACATGCTTCGATTCGATAAGGCTAGGCCACTTTATGACCTTTTTAGTGAAAGAAAAAGGGTCAAAAACGAGTAAAATCCGTAAATTAACAAGGAAATTCACTTAACCCTCATTTTGTCCATTTTCGAAAATGATAAAATCAACCTTGGAATTCGAATATATGCTTGTTAGATTTTATAGGAACTATTACATGCTTCGATTCGATAAGGCTAGGCCACTTTATGACCTTTTTACTGAAAGAAAAAGGTCAAAAACGAGTAAAATCCATAAATTAACAAGGAAATTCACTTAACCCCCATTTTGGCCTTTTTAAAAAATTCTAAAATAAACCATGGATGTCGTAGATATGCTTGTTAGATTTCCTAGGAACTATTACATGCTTCGATTCGATAAGGCTAGGCCACTTTATGACCTTTTTAGTGAAAGAAAAAGGGTCAAAAACGAGTAAAATCCGTAAATTAACAAGGAAATTCACTTAACCCTCATTTTGTCCATTTTCGAAAATGATAAAATCAACCTTGGAATTCGAATATATGCTTGTTAGATTTCATAGGAACTATTACATGCTTCGATTCGATAAGGCTAGGCCACTTTATGACCTTTTTAGTGAAAGAAAAAGGTCAAAAACGAGTAAAATCCATAAATTAACAAGGAAATTCACTTAACCCCCATTTTGGCCTTTTTAAAAAAAATTTAAAATAAACCATGGATGTCGTAGATATGCTTGTTAGATTTCCTAGGAACTATTACATGCTTCGATTCGATAAGGCTAGGCCACTTTATGACCTTTTTAGTGAAAGAAAAAGGGTCAAAAACGAGTAAAATCCGTAAATTAACAAGGAAATTCACTTAACCCCCATTTTGGCCGTTTTTCAAAATTCTAAAATAAACCATGGATGTCGTAGATATGCTTGTTAGATTTCCTAGGAACTGTTACATGCTTCGATTCGATAAGGCTAGGCCACTTTATGACCTTTTTAGTGAAAGAAAAAGGGTCAAAAACGAGTAAAATCCGTAAATTAACAAGGAAATTCACTTAACCCCCATTTTGGCCGTTTTTAAAAATTCTAAAATAAACCATGGATGTCGTAGATATGCTTGTTAGATTTCCTAGGAACTATTAAATGCTTCGACTCGATAAGGCTAGGCCACTTTATGACCTTTTTAGTGAAAGAAAAAGGGTCAAAAACGAGTAAAATCCGTAAATTAACAAGGAAATTCACTTAACCCTCATTTTGTCCATTTTTGAAAATGATAAAATCAACCTTGGAATTCGAATATATGCTTGTTAGATTTCATAGGAACTATTACATGCTTCGATTCGATAAGGCTGGGCCACTTTATGACCTTTTTAGTGAAATAAAAAGGTCAAAAACGAGTAAAATCCATAAATTAACAAGGAAATTCACTTAACCCCCATTTTGGCCTTTTTAAAAAATTCTGAAATAAACCATGGATGTCGTAGATATGCTTGTTAGATTTCCTAGGAACTATTACATGCTTCGATTCGATAAGGCTAGACCACTTTATGACCTTTTTAGTGAAAGAAAAAGGTCAAAAACGAGTAAAATCCATAAATTAACAAGGAAATTCGCTTAACCCCCATTTTGGCCTTTTTAAAAAATTCTAAAATAAACCATGGATGTCGTAGATATGCTTGTTAGATTTCCTAGGAACTATTACATGCTTCGATTCGATAAGGCTAGGCCACTTTATGACCTTTTTAGTGAAAGAAAAAGGGTCAAAAACGAGTAAAATTCGTAAATTAACAAGGAAATTCACTTAACCCTCATTTTGTCCATTTTCGAAAATGATAAAATCAACCTTGGAATTCGAATATATGCTTGTTAGATTTCATAGGAACTATTACATGCTTCGATTCGATAAGGCTAGGCCACTTTATGACCTTTTTAGTGAAAGAAAAAGGGTCAAAAACGAGTAAAATCCGTAAATTAACAAGGAAATTCACTTAACCCTCATTTTGTCCATTTTCGAAAATGATAAAATCAACCTTGGAATTCGAATATATGCTTGTTAGATTTCATAGGAACTATTACATGCTTCGATTCGATAAGGCTAGGCCACTTTATGACCTTTTTAGTGAAAGAAAAAAGGTAAAAAATGAGTAAAATCCGTATATTAACAAGGAAATTCAATTAACCCCCATTTTGACCTTTTTAAAAAATTCTAAAATAAACCATGGATGTCGTAGATATGCTTGTTAGGTTTCCTAGGAACTATTACATGCTTCGATTCGATAAGGCTAGGCCACTTTATGACCTTTTTAGTGAAAGAAAAAGGTCAAAAACGAGTAAAATCCATAAATTAACAAGGAAATTCACTTAACCCCCATTTTGGCCTTTTTAAAAAAAAATTAAAATAAACCATGGATGTCGTAGATATGCTTGTTAGATTTCCTAGGAACTATTACATGCTTCGATTCGATAAGGCTAGGCCACTTTATGACCTTTTTAGTGAAAGAAAAAGGGTCAAAAACGAGTAAAATCCGTAAATTAACAAGGAAATTCACTTAACCCTCATTTTGTCCATTTTCGAAAATGATAAAATCAACCTTGGAATTCGAATATATGCTTGTTAGATTTTATAGGAACTATTACATGCTTCGATTCGATAAGGCTAGGCCACTTTATGACCTTTTTACTGAAAGAAAAAGGTCAAAAACGAGTAAAATCCATAAATTAACAAGGAAATTCACTTAACCCCCATTTTGGCCTTTTTAAAAAATTCTAAAATAAACCATGGATGTCGTAGATATGCTTGTTAGATTTCCTAGGAACTATTACATGCTTCGATTCGATAAGGCTAGGCCACTTTATGACCTTTTTAGTGAAAGAAAAAGGGTCAAAAACGAGTAAAATCCGTAAATTAACAAGGAAATTCACTTAACCCTCATTTTGTCCATTTTCGAAAATGATAAAATCAACCTTGGAATTCGAATATATGCTTGTTAGATTTCATAGGAACTATTACATGCTTCGATTCGATAAGGCTAGGCCACTTTATGACCTTTTTAGTGAAAGAAAAAGGTCAAAAACGAGTAAAATCCATAAATTAACAAGGAAATTCACTTAACCCCCATTTTGGCCTTTTTAAAAAAAATTTAAAATAAACCATGGATGTCGTAGATATGCTTGTTAGATTTCCTAGGAACTATTACATGCTTCGATTCGATAAGGCTAGGCCACTTTATGACCTTTTTAGTGAAAGAAAAAGGGTCAAAAACGAGTAAAATCCGTAAATTAACAAGGAAATTCACTTAACCCCCATTTTGGCCGTTTTTCAAAATTCTAAAATAAACCATGGATGTCGTAGATATGCTTGTTAGATTTCCTAGGAACTGTTACATGCTTCGATTCGATAAGGCTAGGCCACTTTATGACCTTTTTAGTGAAAGAAAAAGGGTCAAAAACGAGTAAAATCCGTAAATTAACAAGGAAATTCACTTAACCCCCATTTTGGCCGTTTTTAAAAATTCTAAAATAAACCATGGATGTCGTAGATATGCTTGTTAGATTTCCTAGGAACTATTAAATGCTTCGACTCGATAAGGCTAGGCCACTTTATGACCTTTTTAGTGAAAGAAAAAGGGTCAAAAACGAGTAAAATCCGTAAATTAACAAGGAAATTCACTTAACCCTCATTTTGTCCATTTTTGAAAATGATAAAATCAACCTTGGAATTCGAATATATGCTTGTTAGATTTCATAGGAACTATTACATGCTTCGATTCGATAAGGCTGGGCCACTTTATGACCTTTTTAGTGAAATAAAAAGGTCAAAAACGAGTAAAATCCATAAATTAACAAGGAAATTCACTTAACCCCCATTTTGGCCTTTTTAAAAAATTCTGAAATAAACCATGGATGTCGTAGATATGCTTGTTAGATTTCCTAGGAACTATTACATGCTTCGATTCGATAAGGCTAGACCACTTTATGACCTTTTTAGTGAAAGAAAAAGGTCAAAAACGAGTAAAATCCATAAATTAACAAGGAAATTCGCTTAACCCCCATTTTGGCCTTTTTAAAAAATTCTAAAATAAACCATGGATGTCGTAGATATGCTTGTTAGATTTCCTAGGAACTATTACATGCTTCGATTCGATAAGGCTAGGCCACTTTATGACCTTTTTAGTGAAAGAAAAAGGGTCAAAAACGAGTAAAATTCGTAAATTAACAAGGAAATTCACTTAACCCTCATTTTGTCCATTTTCGAAAATGATAAAATCAACCTTGGAATTCGAATATATGCTTGTTAGATTTCATAGGAACTATTACATGCTTCGATTCGATAAGGCTAGGCCACTTTATGACCTTTTTAGTGAAAGAAAAAGGTCAAAAACGAGTAAAATCCATAAATTAACAAGGAAATTCACTTAACCCCCATTTTGGCCTTTTTAAAAAATTCTAAAATAAACCATGGATGTCGTAGATATGCTTGTTAGGTTTCCTAGGAACTATTACATGCTTCGATTCGATAAGGCTAGGCCACTTTATGACCTTTTTAGTGAAAGAAAAAGGTCAAAAACGAGTAAAATCCATAAATTAACAAGGAAATTCACTTAACCCCCATTTTGGCCTTTTTAAAAAAAAATTAAAATAAACCATGGATGTCGTAGATATGCTTGTTAGATTTCCTAGGAACTATTACATGCTTCGATTCGATAAGGCTAGGCCACTTTATGACCTTTTTAGTGAAAGAAAAAGGGTCAAAAACGAGTAAAATCCGTAAATTAACAAGGAAATTCACTTAACCCTCATTTTGTCCATTTTCGAAAATGATAAAATCAACCTTGGAATTCGAATATATGCTTGTTAGATTTCATAGGAACTATTACATGCTTCGATTCGATAAGGCTAGGCCACTTTATGACCTTTTTAGTGAAAGAAAAAGGTCAAAAACGAGTAAAATCCATAAATTAACAAGGAAATTCACTTAACCCCCATTTTGGCCTTTTTAAAAAAAATTTAAAATAAACCATGGATGTCGTAGATATGCTTGTTAGATTTCCTAGGAACTATTACATGCTTCGATTCGATAAGGCTAGGCCACTTTATGACCTTTTTAGTGAAAGAAAAAGGGTCAAAAACGAGTAAAATCCGTAAATTAACAAGGAAATTCACTTAACCCCCATTTTGGCCGTTTTTCAAAATTCTAAAATAAACCATGGATGTCGTAGATATGCTTGTTAGATTTCCTAGGAACTGTTACATGCTTCGATTCGATAAGGCTAGGCCACTTTATGACCTTTTTAGTGAAAGAAAAAGGGTCAAAAACGAGTAAAATCCGTAAATTAACAAGGAAATTCACTTAACCCCCATTTTGGCCGTTTTTAAAAATTCTAAAATAAACCATGGATGTCGTAGATATGCTTGTTAGATTTCCTAGGAACTATTAAATGCTTCGACTCGATAAGGCTAGGCCACTTTATGACCTTTTTAGTGAAAGAAAAAGGGTCAAAAACGAGTAAAATCCGTAAATTAACAAGGAAATTCACTTAACCCTCATTTTGTCCATTTTTGAAAATGATAAAATCAACCTTGGAATTCGAATATATGCTTGTTAGATTTCATAGGAACTATTACATGCTTCGATTCGATAAGGCTGGGCCACTTTATGACCTTTTTAGTGAAATAAAAAGGTCAAAAACGAGTAAAATCCATAAATTAACAAGGAAATTCACTTAACCCCCATTTTGGCCTTTTTAAAAAATTCTGAAATAAACCATGGATGTCGTAGATATGCTTGTTAGATTTCCTAGGAACTATTACATGCTTCGATTCGATAAGGCTAGACCACTTTATGACCTTTTTAGTGAAAGAAAAAGGTCAAAAACGAGTAAAATCCATAAATTAACAAGGAAATTCGCTTAACCCCCATTTTGGCCTTTTTAAAAAATTCTAAAATAAACCATGGATGTCGTAGATATGCTTGTTAGATTTCCTAGGAACTATTACATGCTTCGATTCGATAAGGCTAGGCCACTTTATGACCTTTTTAGTGAAAGAAAAAGGGTCAAAAACGAGTAAAATTCGTAAATTAACAAGGAAATTCACTTAACCCTCATTTTGTCCATTTTCGAAAATGATAAAATCAACCTTGGAATTCGAATATATGCTTGTTAGATTTCATAGGAACTATTACATGCTTCGATTCGATAAGGCTAGGCCACTTTATGACCTTTTTAGTGAAAGAAAAAGGTCAAAAACGAGTAAAATCCATAAATTAACAAGGAAATTCACTTAGCCCCCATTTTGGCCTTTTTAAAAAATTCTAAAATAAACCATGGATGTCGTAGATATGCTTGTTAGGTTTCCTAGGAACTATTACATGCTTCGATTCGATAAGGCTAGGCCACTTTATGACCTTTTTAGTGAAAGAAAAAGGTCAAAAACGAGTAAAATCCATAAATTAACAAGGAAATTCACTTAACCCCCATTTTGGCCTTTTTAAAAAAAATTCTAAAATAAACCATGGATGTCGTAGATATGCTTGTTAGATTTCCTAGGAACTATTACATGCTTCGATTCGATAAGGCTAGGCCACTTTAGGACCTTTTTAGTGAAAGAAAAAGGGTCAAAAACGAGTAAAATCCGTAAATTAACAAGGAAATTCACTTAACCCTCATTTTGTCCATTTTCGAAAATGATAAAATCAACCTTGGAATTCGAATATATGCTTGTTAGATTTTATAGGAACTATTACATGCTTCGATTCGATAAGGCTAGTTCACTTTATGACCTTTTTAGTGAAAGAAAAAGGTCAAAAACAAGTAAAATCCATAAATTAACAAGGAAATTCACTTAACCCCCATTTTGGCCTTTTTAAAAAATTCTAAAATAAACCATGGATGTCGTAGATATGCTTGTTAGATTTCCTAGGAACTCTTACATGCTTCGATTTGATAAGGCTAGGCCACTTTATGACCTTTTTAGTGAAAGAAAAAGGGTCAAAAACGAGTAAAATCCGTAAATTAACAAGGAAATTCACTTAACCCTCATTTTGTCCATTTTCGAAAATGATAAAATCAACCTTGGAATTCGAATATATGCTTGTTAGATTTCATAGGAACTATTACATGCTTCGATTCGATAAGGCTAGGCCACTTTATGACCTTTTTAGTGAAAGAAAAAAGGTCAAAAATGAGTAAAATCCGTATATTAACAAGGAAATTCAATTAACCCCCATTTTGGCCTTTTTAAAAAATTCTAAAATAAACCATGGATGTCGTAGATATGTTTGTTAGGTTTCCTAGGAACTATTACATGCTTCGATTCGATAAGGCTAGGCCACTTTATGACCTTTTTAGTGAAAGAAAAAGGTCAAAAACGAGTAAAATCCATAAATTAACAAGGAAATTCACTTAACCCCCATTTTGACCTTTTTAAAAAAAATTTAAAATAAACCATGGATGTCGTAGATATGCTTGTTAGATTTCCTAGGAACTATTACATGCTTCGATTCGATAAGGCTAGGCCACTTTATGACCATTTTAGTGAAATAAAAACGTCAAAAATGAGTAAAATCCATAAATTAACAAGGAAATTCACTTAACCCCCATTTTGGCCCTTTTAAAAAATTCTGAAATAAACCATGGATGTCGTAGATATGCTTGTTAGATTTCCTAGGAACTATTACATGCTTCGATTCGATAAGGCTAGGCCACTTTATGACCTTTTTAGTGAAAGAAAAAGGTCAAAAACGAGTAAAATCCATAAATTAACATGGAAATTCACTTAACCCCCATTTTGGCCTTTTTAAAAAATTCTAAAATAAACCATGGATGTCGTAGATATGCTTGTTCGATTTCCTAGGAACTATTACATGCTTCGATTCGATAAGGCTAGGCCACTTTATGACCTTTTTAGTGAAAGAAAAAGGGTCAAAAACGAGTAAAATCCGTAAATTAACAAGGAAATTCACTTAACCCTCATTTTGTCCATTTTCGAAAATGATAAAATCAACCTTGGAATTCGAATATATGCTTGTTAGATTTTATAGGAACTATTACATGCTTCGATTCGATAAGGCTAGGCCACTTTATGACCTTTTTAATGAAAGAAAAAGGTCAAAAACGAGTAAAATCCATAAATTAACAAGGAAATTCACTTAACCCCCATTTTGGCCTTTTTAAAAAATTCTAAAATAAACCATGGATGTCGTAGATATGCTTGTTAGATTTCCTAGGAACTATTACATGCTTCGATTCGATAAGGCTAAGCCACTTTATGACCTTTTTAGTGAAAGAAAAAGGGTCAAAAACGAGTAAAATCCGTAAGTTAACAAGGAAATTCACTTAACCCTCATTTTGTCCATTTTCGAAAATGATAAAATCAACCTTGGAATTCGAATATATGCTTGTTAGATTTCATAGGAACTATTACATGCTTCGATTCGATAAGGCTAGGCCACTTTATGACCTTTTTAGTGAAAGAAAAAAGGTCAAAAATGAGTAAAATCCGTATATTAACAAGGAAATTCAATTAACCCCCATTTTGGCCTTTTTAAAAAATTCTAAAATAAACCATGGATGTCGTAGATATGCTTGTTAGGTTTCCTAGGAACTATTACATGCTTCGATTCGATAAGGCTAGGCCACTTTATGACCTTTTTAGTGAAAGAAAAAGGTCAAAAACGAGTAAAATCCATAAATTAACAAGGAAATTCACTTAACCCCCATTTTGGCCTTTTTAAAAAAAATTTAAAATAAACCATGGATGTCGTAGATATGCTTGTTAGATTTCCTAGGAACTATTACATGCTTCGATTCGATAAGGCTAGGCCACTTTATGACCTTTTTAGTGAAAGAAAAAGGGTCAAAAACGAGTAAAATCCGTAAATTAACAAGGAAATTCACTTAACCCCCATTTTGGCCGTTTTTCAAAATTCTAAAATAAACCATGGATGTCGTAGATATGCTAGTTAGATTTCCTAGGAACTGTTACATGCTTCGATTCGATAAGGCTAGGCCACTTTATGACCTTTTTAGTGAAAGAAAAAGGGTCAAAAACGAGTAAAATCCGTAAATTAACAAGGAAATTCACTTAACCCCCATTTTGGCCGTTTTTAAAAATTCTAAAATAAACCATGGATGTCGTAGATATGCTTGTTAGGTTTCCTAGGAACTATTACATGCTTCGATTCGATAAGGCTAGGCCACTTTATGACCTTTTTAGTGAAAGAAAAAGGTCAAAAACGAGTAAAATCCATAAATTAACAAGGAAATTCACTTAACCCCCATTTTGGCCTTTTTAAAAAAAATTTAAAATAAACCATGGATGTCGTAGATATGCTTGTTAGATTTCCTAGGAACTATTACATGCTTCGATTCGATAAGGCTAGGCCACTTTATGACCTTTTTAGTGAAAGAAAAAGGGTCAAAAACGAGTAAAATCCGTAAATTAACAAGGAAATTCACTTAACCCCCATTTTGGCCGTTTTTCAAAATTCTAAAATAAACCATGGATGTCGTAGATATGCTAGTTAGATTTCCTAGGAACTGTTACATGCTTCGATTCGATAAGGCTAGGCCACTTTATGACCTTTTTAGTGAAAGAAAAAGGGTCAAAAACGAGTAAAATCCGTAAATTAACAAGGAAATTCACTTAACCCCCATTTTGGCCGTTTTTAAAAATTCTAAAATAAACCATGGATGTCGTAGATATGCTTGTTAGATTTCCTAGGAACTATTAAATGCTTCGACTCGATAAGGCTAGGCCACTTTATGACCTTTTTAGTGAAAGAAAAAGGGTCAAAAACGAGTAAAATCCGTAAATTAACAAGGAAATTCACTTAACCCTCATTTTGTCCATTTTTGAAAATGATAAAATCAACCTTGGAATTCGAATATATGCTTGTTAGATTTCATAGGAACTATTACATGCTTCGATTCGATAAGGCTGGGCCACTTTATGACCTTTTTAGTGAAATAAAAAGGTCAAAAACGAGTAAAATCCATAAATTAACAAGGAAATTCACTTAACCCCCATTTTGGCCTTTTTAAAAAATTCTGAAATAAACCATGGATGTCGTAGATATGCTTGTTAGATTTCCTAGGAACTATTACATGCTTCGATTCGATAAGGCTAGACCACGTTATGACCTTTTTAGTGAAAGAAAAAGGTCAAAAACGAGTAAAATCCATAAATTAACAAGGAAATTCGCTTAACCCCCATTTTGGCCTTTTTAAAAAATTCTAAAATAAACCATGGATGTCGTAGATATGCTTGTTAGATTTCCTAGGAACTATTACATGCTTCGATTCGATAAGGCTAGGCCACTTTATGACCTTTTTAGTGAAAGAAAAAGGGTCAAAAACGAGTAAAATCCGTAAATTAACAAGGAAATTCACTTAACCCTCATTTTGTCCATTTTCGAAAATGATAAAATCAACCTTGGAATTCGAATATATGCTTGTTAGATTTCATAGGAACTATTACATGCTTCGATTCGATAAGGCTAGGCCACTTTATGACCTTTTTAGTGAAAGAAAAAAGGTCAAAAATGAGTAAAATCCGTATATTAACAAGGAAATTCAATTAACCCCCATTTTGGCCTTTTTAAAAAATTCTAAAATAAACCATGGATGTCGTAGATATGCTTGTTAGGTTTCCTAGGAACTATTACATGCTTCGATTCGATAAGGCTAGGCCACTTTATGACCTTTTTAGTGAAAGAAAAAGGTCAAAAACGAGTAAAATCCATAAATTAACAAGGAAATTCACTTAACCCCCATTTTGGCCTTTTTAAAAAAAAATTAAAATAAACCATGGATGTCGTAGATATGCTTGTTAGATTTCCTAGGAACTATTACATGCTTCGATTCGATAAGGCTAGGCCACTTTATGACCTTTTTAGTGAAAGAAAAAGGGTCAAAAACGAGTAAAATCCGTAAATTAACAAGGAAATTCACTTAACCCTCATTTTGTCCATTTTCGAAAATGATAAAATCAACCTTGGAATTCGAATATATGCTTGTTAGATTTTATAGGAACTATTACATGCTTCGATTCGATAAGGCTAGGCCACTTTATGACCTTTTTAGTGAAAGAAAAAGGTCAAAAACGAGTAAAATCCGTAAATTAACAAGGAAATTCACTTAACCCTCATTTTGTCCATTTTCGAAAATGATAAAATCAACCTTGGAATTCGAATATATGCTTGTTAGATTTCATAGGAACTATTACATGCTTCGATTCGATAAGGCTAGGCCACTTTATGACCTTTTTAGTGAAAGAAAAAAGGTCAAAAATGAGTAAAATCCGTATATTAACAAGCAAATTCAATTAACCCCCATTTTGGCCTTTTTAAAAAATTCTAAAATAAACCATGGATGTCGTAGATATGCTTGTTAGGTTTCCTAGGAACTATTACATGCTTCGATTCGATAAGGCTAGGCCACTTTATGACCTTTTTAGTGAAAGAAAAAGGTCAAAAACGAGTAAAATCCATAAATTAACAAGGAAATTCACTTAACCCCCATTTTGACCTTTTTAAAAAAAATTTAAAATAAACCATGGATGTCGTAGATATGCTTGTTAGATTTCCTAGGAACTATTACATGCTTCGATTCGATAAGGCTAGGCCACTTTATGACCTTTTTAGTGAAATAAAAACGTCAAAAATGAGTAAAATCCATAAATTAACAAGGAAATTCACTTAACCCCCATTTTGGCCTTTTTAAAAAATTCTGAAATAAACCATGGATGTCGTAGATATGCTTGTTAGATTTCCTAGGAACTATTACATGCTTCGATTCGATAAGGCTAGGCCACTTTATGACCTTTTTAGTGAAAGAAAAAGGTCAAAAACGAGTAAAATCCATAAATTAACAAGGAAATTCACTTAACCCCCATTTTGGCCTTTTTAAAAAATTCTAAAATAAACCATGGATGTCGTAGATATGCTTGTTAGATTTCCTAGGAACTATTACATGCTTCGATTCGATAAGGCTAGGCCACTTTATGACCTTTTTAGTGAAAGAAAAAGGGTCAAAAACGAGTAAAATCCGTAAATTAACAAGGAAATTCACTTAACCCTCATTTTGTCCATTTTCGAAAATGATAAAATCAACCTTGGAATTCGAATATATGCTTGTTAGATTTCATAGGAACTATTACATGCTTCGATTCGATAAGGCTAGGCCACTTTATGTTCTTTTTAGTGAAAGAAAAAAGGTCAAAAATGAGTAAAATCCGTATATTAACAAGGAAATTCAATTAACCCCCATTTTGGCCTTTTTAAAAAAATCTAAAATAAACCATGGATGTCGTAGATATGCTTGTTAGGTTTCCTAGGAACTATTACATGCTTCGATTCGATAAGGCTAGGCCACTTTATGACCTTTTTAGTGAAAGAAAAAGGTCAAAAACGAGTAAAATCCATAAATTAACAAGGAAATTCACTTAACCCCCATTTTGGCCTTTTTAAAAAAAAATTAAAATAAACCATGGATGTCGTAGATATGCTTGTTAGATTTCCTAGGAACTATTACATGCTTCGATTCGATAAGGCTAGGCCACTTTATGACCTTTTTAGTGAAAGAAAAAGGGTCAAAAACGAGTAAAATCCGTAAATTAACAAGGAAATTCACTTAACCCTCATTTTGTCCATTTTCAAAAATGATAAAATCAACCTTGGAATTCGAATATATGCTTGTTAGATTTTATAGGAACTATTACATGCTTCGATTCGATAAGGCTAGGCCACTTTATGACCTTTTTAGTGAAAGAAAAAGGTCAAAAACGAGTAAAATCCATAAATTAACAAGGAAATTCACTTAACCCCCATTTTGGCCTTTTTAAAAAATTCTAAAATAAACCATGGATGTCGTAGATATGCTTGTTAGATTTCCTAGGAACTATTACATGCTTCAATTCGATAAGGCTAGGCCACTTTATGACCTTTTTAGTGAAAGAAAAAGGGTCAAAAACGAGTAAAATCCGTAAATTAACAAGGAAATTCACTTAACCCTCATTTTGTCCATTTTCGAAAATGATAAAATCAACCTTGGAATTCGAATATATGCTTGTTAGATTTCATAGGAACTATTACATGCTTCGATTCGATAAGGCTAGGCCACTTTATGACCTTTTTAGTGAAAGAAAAAAGGTCAAAAATGAGTAAAATCCGTATATTAACAAGGAAATTCAATTAACCCCCATTTTGGCCTTTTTAAAAAATTCTAAAATAAACCATGGATGTCGTAGATATGCTTGTTAGGTTTCCTAGGAACTATTACATGCTTCGATTCGATAAGGCTAGGCCACTTTATGACCTTTTTAGTGAAAGAAAAAGGTCAAAAACGAGTAAAATCCATAAATTAACAAGGAAATTCCCTTAACCCCCATTTTGACCTTTTTAAAAAAAATTTAAAATAAACCATGGATGTCGTAGATATGCTTGTTAGGTTTCCTAGGAACTATTACATGCTTCGATTCGATAAGGCTAGGCCACTTTATGACCTTTTTAGTGAAAGAAAAAGGTCAAAAACGAGTAAAATACATAAATTAACAAGGAAATTCACTTAACCCCCATTTTGGCCTTTTTAAAAAAAATTTAAAATAAACCATGGATGTCGTAGATATGCTTGTTAGATTTCCTAGGAACTATTACATGCTTCGATTCGATAAGGCTAGGCCACTTTATGACCTTTTTAGTGAAAGAAAAAGGGTCAAAAACGAGTAAAATCCGTAAATTAACAAGGAAATTCACTTAACCCTCATTTTGTCCATTTTCAAAAATGATAAAATCAACCTTGGAATTCGAATATATGCTTGTTAGATTTTATAGGAACTATTACATGCTTCGATTCGATAAGGCTAGGCCACTTTATGACCTTTTTAGTGAAAGAAAAAGGTCAAAAACGAGTAAAATCCATAAATTAACAAGGAAATTCACTTAACCCCCATTTTGGCCTTTTTAAAAAATTCTAAAATAAACCATGGATGTCGTAGATATGCTTGTTAGATTTCCTAGGAACTATTACATGCTTCGATTCGATAAGGCTAGGCCACTTTATGACCTTTTTAGTGAAAGAAAAAGGGTCAAAAACGAGTAAAATCCGTAAATTAACAAGGAAATTCACTTAACCCTCATTTTGTCCATTTTCGAAAATGATAAAATCAACCTTGGAATTCGAATATATGCTTGTTAGATTTCATAGGAACTATTACATGCTTCGATTCGATAAGGCTAGGCCACTTTATGACCTTTTTAGTGAAAGAAAAAAGGTCAAAAATGAGTAAAATCCGTATATTAACAAGGAAATTCAATTAACCCCCATTTTGGCCTTTTTAAAAAATTCTAAAATAAACCATGGATGTCGTAGAAATGCTTGTTAGGTTTCCTAGGAACTATTACATGCTTCGATTCGATAAGGCTAGGCCACTTTATGACCTTTTTAGTGAAAGAAAAAGGTCAAAAACGAGTAAAATCCATAAATTAACAAGGAAATTCACTTAACCCCCATTTTGGCCTTTTTAAAAAAAATTTAAAATAAACCATGGATGTCGTAGATATGCTTGTTAGATTTCCTAGGAACTATTACATGCTTCGATTCGATAAGGCTAGGCCACTTTATGACCTTTTTAGTGAAAGAAAAAGGGTCAAAAACGAGTAAAATCCGTAAATTAACAAGGAAATTC
This sequence comes from Medicago sativa, assembly GCF_051527215.1. NCBI lineage: Eukaryota > Viridiplantae > Streptophyta > Magnoliopsida > Fabales > Fabaceae > Medicago > Medicago sativa. The sequence continues at coordinate 24,752,625 of NC_140756.1, read as the reverse complement.
ACTTAACCCTCATTTTGTCCATTTTCAAAAATGATAAAATCAACCTTGGAATTCGAATATATGCTTGTTAGATTTTATAGGAACTATTACATGCTTCGATTCGATAAGGCTAGGCCACTTTATGACCTTTTTAGTGAAAGAAAAAGGTCAAAAACGAGTAAAATCCATAAATTAACAAGGAAATTCACTTAACCCCCATTTTGGCCTTTTTAAAAAATTCTAAAATAAACCATGGATGTCGTAGATATGCTTGTTAGATTTCCTAGGAACTATTACATGCTTCGATTCGATAAGGCTAGGCCACTTTATGACCTTTTTAGTGAAAGAAAAAGGGTCAAAAACGAGTAAAATCCGTAAATTAACAAGGAAATTCACTTAACCCTCATTTTGTCCATTTTCGAAAATGATAAAATCAACCTTGGAATTCGAATATATGCTTGTTAGATTTCATAGGAACTATTACATGCTTCGATTCGATAAGGCTAGGCCACTTTATGACCTTTTTAGTGAAAGAAAAAAGGTCAAAAATGAGTAAAATCCGTATATTAACAAGGAAATTCAATTAACCCCCATTTTGGCCTTTTTAAAAAATTCTAAAATAAACCATGGATGTCGTAGATATGCTTGTTAGGTTTCCTAGGAACTATTACATGCTTCGATTCGATAAGGCTAGGCCACTTTATGACCTTTTTAGTGAAAGAAAAAGGTCAAAAACGAGTAAAATCCATAAATTAACAAGGAAATTCACTTAACCCCCATTTTGGCCTTTTTAAAAAAAATTTAAAATAAACCATGGATGTCGTAGATATGCTTGTTAGATTTCCTAGGAACTATTACATGCTTCGATTCGATAAGGCTAGGCCACTTTATGACCTTTTTAGTGAAAGAAAAAGGGTCAAAAACGAGTAAAATCCGTAAATTAACAAGGAAATTCACTTAACCCCCATTTTGGCCGTTTTTCAAAATTCTAAAACAAACCATGGATGTCGTAGATATGCTTGTTAGATTTCCTAGGAACTATTAATTGCTTCGACTCGATAAGGCTAGGCCACTTTATGACCTTTTTAGTGAAAGAAAAAGGGTCAAAAACGAGTAAAATCCGTAAATTAACAAGGAAATTCACTTAACCCTCATTTTGTCCATTTTTGAAAATGATAAAATCAACCTTGGAATTCGAATATATGCTTGTTAGATTTCATAGGAACTATTACATGCTTCGATTCGATAAGGCTAGGCCACTTTATGACCTTTTTAGTGAAATAAAAAGGTCAAAAACGAGTAAAATCCATAAATTAACAAGGAAATTCACTTAACCCCCATTTTGGCCTTTTTAAAAAATTCTGAAATAAACCATGGATGTCGTAGATATGCTTGTTAGATTTCCTAGGAACTATTACATGCTTCGATTCGATAAGGCTAGGCCACTTTATGACCTTTTTAGTGAAAGAAAAAGGTCAAAAACGAGTAAAATCCATAAATTAACAAGGAAATTCACTTAACCCCCATTTTGGCCTTTTTAAAAAATTCTAAAATAAACCATGGATGTCGTAGATATGCTTGTTAGATTTCCTAGGAACTATTACATGCTTCGATTCGATAAGGCTAGGCCACTTTATGACCTTTTTAGTGAAAGAAAAAGGGTCAAAAACGAGTAAAATCCGTAAATTAACAAGGAAATTCACTTAACCCTCATTTTGTCCATTTTCGAAAATGATAAAATCAACCTTGGAATTCGAATATATGCTTGTTAGATTTCATAGGAACTATTACATGCTTCGATTCGATAAGGCTAGGCCACTTTATGACCTTTTTAGTGAAAGAAAAAAGGTCAAAAATGAGTAAAATCCGTATATTAACAAGGAAATTCAATTAACCCCCATTTTGGCCTTTTTAAAAAAATCTAAAATAAACCATGGATGTCGTAGATATGCTTGTTAGGTTTCCTAGGAACTATTACATGCTTCGATTCGATAAGGCTAGGCCACTTTATGACCTTTTTAGTGAAAGAAAAAGGTCAAAAACGAGTAAAATCCATAAAATAACAAGGAAATTCACTTAACCCCCATTTTGGCCTTTTTAAAAAAAATTTAAAATAAACCATGGATGTCGTAGATATGCTTGTTAGATTTCCTAGGAACTATTACATGCTTCGATTCCATAAGGCTAGGCCACTTTATGACCTTTTTAGTGAAAGAAAAAGGTCAAAAACGAGTAAAATCCATAAATTAACAAGGAAATTCACTTAACCCCCATTTTGGCCTTTTTAAAAAAAATTTAAAATAAACCATGGATGTCGTAGATATGCTTGTTAGATTTCCTAGGAACTATTACATGCTTCGATTCCATAAGGCTAGGCCACTTTATGACCTTTTTAGTGAAAGAAAAAGGGTCAAAAACGAGTAAAATCCGTAAATTAACAAGGAAATTCGCTTAACCCCCATTTTGGCCGTTTTTCAAAATTCTAAAATAAAGCATGGATGTCGTAGATATGCTTGTTAGATTTCCTAGGAACTATTACATGCTTCGATTCGATAAGGCTAGGCCACTTTATGACCTTTTTAGTGAAAGAAAAAGGGTCAAAAACGAGTAAAATCCGTAAATTAACAAGGAAATTCACTTAACCCCCATTTTGGCCGTTTTTCAAAATTCTAAAATAAACCATGGATGTCGTAGATATGCTTGTTAGATTTCCTAGGAACTATTACATGCTTCGATTCGATAAGGCTAGGCCACTTTATGACCTTTTTAGTGAAAGAAAAAGGGTCAAAAACGAGTAAAATCCGTAAATTAACAAGGAAATTCACTTAACCCCCATTTTGGCCGTTTTTAAAAATTCTAAAATAAACCATGGATGTCGTAGATATGCTTGTTAGATTTCCTAGGAACTATTAAATGCTTCGACTCGATAAGGCTAGGCCACTTTATGACCTTTTTAGTGAAAGAAAAAGGGTCAAAAACGAGTAAAATCCGTAAATTAACAAGGAAATTCACTTAACCCTCATTTTGTCCATTTTCGAAAATGATAAAATCAACCTTGGAATTCGAATATATGCTTGTTAGATTTCATAGGAACTATTACATGCTTCGATTCGATAAGGCTAGGCCACTTTATGACCTTTTTAGTGAAATAAAAAGGTCAAAAACGAGTAAAATCCATAAATTAACAAGGAAATTCACTTAACCCCCATTTTGGCCTTTTTAAAAAATTCTGAAATAAACCATGGATGTCGTAGATATGCTTGTTAGATTTCCTAGGAACTATTACATGCTTCTATTCGATAAGGCTAGGCCACTTTATGACCTTTTTAGTGAAAGAAAAAGGTCAAAACGAGTAAAATCCATAAATTAACAAGGAAATTCACTTAACCCCCATTTTGGCCTTTTTAAAAAATTCTAAAATAAACCATGGATGTCGTAGATATGCTTGTTAGATTTCCTAGGAACTATTACATGCTTCGATTCGATAAGGCTAGGCCACTTTATGACCTTTTTAGTGAAAGAAAAAGGGTCAAAAACGAGTAAAATCCGTAAATTAACAAGGAAATTCACTTAACCCTCATTTTGTCCATTTTCGAAAATGATAAAATCAACCTTGGAATTCGAATATATGCTTGTTAGATTTCATAGGAACTATTACATGCTTCGATTCGATAAGGCTAGGCCACTTTATGACCTTTTTAGTGAAAGAAAAAAGGTCAAAAATGAGTAAAATCCGTATATTAACAAGGAAATTCAATTAACCCCCATTTTGGCCTTTTTAAAAAATTCTAAAATAAACCATGGATGTCGTAGATATGCTTGTTAGGTTTCCTCGGAACTATTACATGCTTCGATTCGATAAGGCTAGGCCACTTTATGACCTTTTTAGTGAAAGAAAAAGGTCAAAAACGAGTAAAATCCATAAATTAACAAGGAAATTCACTTAACCCCCATTTTGGCCTTTTTAAAAAAAAATTAAAATAAACCATGGATGTCGTAGATATGCTTGTTAGATTTCCTAGGAACTATTAAATGCTTCGACTCGATAAGGCTAGGCCACTTTATGACCTTTTTAGTGAAAGAAAAAGGGTCAAAAACGAGTAAAATCCGTAAATTAACAAGGAAATTCACTTAACCCTCATTTTGTCCATTTTTGAAAATGATAAAATCAACCTTGGAATTCGAATATATGCTTGTTAGATTTCTTAGGAACTATTACATGCTTCGATTCGATAAGGCTAGGCCACTTTATGACCTTTTTAGTGAAAGAAAAAGGTCAAAAACGAGTAAAATCCATAAATTAACAAGGAAATTCACTTAACCCCCATTTTGGCCTTTTTAAAAAAAATTTAAAATAAACCATGGATGTCGTAGATATGCTTGTTAGATTTCCTAGGAACTATTACATGCTTCGATTCCATAAGGCTAGGCCACTTTATGACCTTTTTAGTGAAAGAAAAAGGGTCAAAAACGAGTAAAATCCGTAAATTAACAAGGAAATTCGCTTAACCCCCATTTTGGCCGTTTTTCAAAATTCTAAAATAAAGCATGGATGTCGTAGATATGCTTGTTAGATTTCCTAGGAACTATTACATGCTTCGATTCGATAAGGCTAGGCCACTTTATGACCTTTTTAGTGAAAGAAAAAGGGTCAAAAACGAGTAAAATCCGTAAATTAACAAGGAAATTCACTTAACCCCCATTTTGGCCGTTTTTCAAAATTCTAAAATAAACCATGGATGTCGTAGATATGCTTGTTAGATTTCCTAGGAACTATTACATGCTTCGATTCGATAAGGCTAGGCCACTTTATGACCTTTTTAGTGAAAGAAAAAGGGTCAAAAACGAGTAAAATCCGTAAATTAACAAGGAAATTCACTTAACCCCCATTTTGGCCATTTTTAAAAATTCTAAAATAAACCATGGATGTCGTAGATATGCTTGTAAGATTTCCTAGGAACTATTAAATGCTTCGACTCGATAAGGCTAGGCCACTTTATGACCTTTTTAGTGAAAGAAAAAGGGTCAAAAACGAGTAAAATCCGTAAATTAACAAGGAAATTCACTTAACCCTCATTTTGTCCATTTTTGAAAATGATAAAATCAACCTTGGAATTCGAATATATGCTTGTTAGATTTCATAGGAACTATTACATGCTTCGATTCGATAAGGCTAGGCCACTTTATGACCTTTTTAGTGAAATAAAAAGGTCAAAAACGAGTAAAATCCATAAATTAACAAGGAAATTCACTTAACCCCCATTTTGGCCTTTTGAAAAAATTCTGAAATAAATCATGGATGTCGTAGATATGCTTGTTACATTTCCTAGGAACTATTACATGCTTCGATTCGATAAGGCTAGGCCACTTTATGACCTTTTTAGTGAAAGAAAAAGGTCAAAAACGAGTAAAATCCATAAATTAACAAGGAAATTCACTTAACCCCCATTTTGTCCATTTTCGAAAATGATAAAATCAACCTTGGAATTCGAATATATGCTTGTTAGATTTCATAGGAACTATTACATGCTTCGATTCGATAAGGCTAGGCCACTTTATGACCTTTTTAGTGAAAGAAAAAAGGTCAAAAATGAGTAAAATCCGTATATTAACAAGGAAATTCAATTAACCCCCATTTTGGCCTTTTTAAAAAAATCTAAAATAAACCATGGATGTCGTAGATATGCTTGTTAGGTTTCCTAGGAACTATTACATGCTTCGATTCGATAAGGCTAGGCCACTTTATGACCTTTTTAGTGAAAGAAAAAGGTCAAAAACGAGTAAAATCCATAAATTAACAAGGAAATTCACTTAACCCCCATTTTGGCCTTTTTAAAAAAAATTTAAAATAAACCATGGATGTCGTAGATATGCTTGTTAGATTTCCTAGGAACTATTACATGCTTCGATTCGATAAGGCTAGGCCACATTATGACCTTTTTAGTGAAAGAAAAAGGGTCAAAAACGAGTAAAATCCGTAAATTAACAAGGAAATTCGCTTAACCCCCATTTTGGCCGTTTTTCAAAATTCTAAAATAAAGCATGGATGTCATAGATATGCTTGTTAGATTTCCTAGGAACTATTACATGCTTCGATTCGATAAGGCTAGGCCACTTTATGACCTTTTTAGTGAAAGAAAAAGGGTCAAAAACGAGTAAAATCCGTAAATTAACAAGGAAATTCACTTAACCCCCATTTTGGCCGTTTTTCAAAATTCTAAAATAAACCATGGATGTCGTAGATATGCTTGTTATATTTCCTAGGAACTATTACATGCTTCGATTCGATAAGGCTAGGCCACTTTATGACCTTTTTAGTGAAAGAAAAAGGGTCAAAAACGAGTAAAATCCGTAAATTAACAAGGAAATTCACTTAACCCCCATTTTGGCCATTTTTAAAAATTCTAAAATAAACCATGGATGTCGTAGATATGCTTGTTAGATTTCCTAGGAACTATTAAATGCTTCGACTCGATAAGGCTAGGCCACTTTATGACCTTTTTAGTGAAAGAAAAAGGGTCAAAAACGAGTAAAATCCGTAAATTAACAAGGAAATTCACTTAACCCTCATTTTGTCCATTTTTGAAAATGATAAAATCAACCTTGGAATTCGAATATATGCTTGTTAGATTTCATAGGAACTATTACATGCTTCGATTCGATAAGGCTAGGCCACTTTATGACCTTTTTAGTGAAATAAAAAGGTCAAAAACGAGTAAAATCCATAAATTAACAAGGAAATTCACTTAACCCCCATTTTGGCCTTTTTAAAAAATTCTGAAATAAACCATGGATGTCGTAGATATGCTTGTTAGATTTCCTAGGAACTATTACATGCTTCGATTCGATAAGGCTAGGCCACTTTATGACCTTTTTAGTGAAAGAAAAAGGTCAAAAACGAGTAAAATCCATAAATTAACAAGGAAATTCACTTAACCCCCATTTTGTCCATTTTCGAAAATGATAAAATCAACCTTGGAATTCGAATATATGCTTGTTAGATTTCATAGGAACTATTACATGCTTCGATTCGATAAGGCTAGGCCACTTTATGACCTTTTTAGTGAAAGAAAAAAGGTCAAAAATGAGTAAAATCCGTATATTAACAAGGAAATTCAATTAACCCCCATTTTGGCCTTTTTAAAAAATTCTAAAATAAACCATGGATGTCGTAGATATGCTTGTTAGGTTTCCTAGGAACTATTACATGCTTCGATTCGATAAGGCTAGGCCACTTTATGACCTTTTTAGTGAAAGAAAAAGGTCAAAAACGAGTAAAATCCATAAATTAACAAGGAAATTCACTTAACCCCCATTTTGGCCTTTTTAAAAAAAATTTAAAATAAACCATGGATGTCGTAGATATGCTTGTTAGATTTCCTAGGAACTATTACATGCTTCGATTCGATAAGGCTAGGCCACTTTATGACCTTTTTAGTGAAAGAAAAAGGGTCAAAAACGAGTAAAATCCGTAAATTAACAAGGAAATTCGCTTAACCCCCATTTTGGCCGTTTTTCAAAATTCTAAAATAAAGCATGGATGTCGTAGATATGCTTGTTAGATTTCCTAGGAACTATTACATGCTTCGATTCGATAAGGCTAGGCCACTTTATGACCTTTTTAGTGAAAGAAAAAGGGTCAAAAACGAGTAAAATCCGTAAATTAACAAGGAAATTCACTTAACCCCCATTTTGGCCGTTTTTCAAAATTCTAAAATAAACCATGGATGTCGTAGATATGCTTGTTAGATTTCCTAGGAACTATTACATGCTTCGATTCGATAAGGCTAGGCCACTTTATGACCTTTTTAGTGAAAGAAAAAGGGTCAAAAACGAGTAAAATCCGTAAATTAACAAGGAAATTCACTTAACCCCCATTTTGGCCATTTTTAAAAATTCTAAAATAAACCATGGATGTCGTAGATATGCTTGTTAGATTTCCTAGGAACTATTAAATGCTTCGACTCGATAAGGCTAGGCCACTTTATGACCTTTTTAGTGAAAGAAAAAGGGTCAAAAACGAGTAAAATCCGTAAATTAACAAGGAAATTCACTTAACCCTCATTTTGTCCATTTTTGAAAATGATAAAATCAACCTTGGAATTCGAATATATGCTTGTTAGATTTCATAGGAACTATTACATGCTTCGATTCGATAAGGCTAGGCAACTTTATGACCTTTTTAGTGAAATAAAAAGGTCAAAAACGAGTAAATTCCATAAATTAACAAGGAAATTCACTTAACCCCCATTTTGGCCTTTTGAAAAAATTCTGAAATAAACCATGGATGTCGTAGATATGCTTGTTACATTTCCTAGGAACTATTACATGCTTCGATTCGATAAGGCTAGGCCACTTTATGACCTTTTTATTGAAAGAAAAAGGTCAAAAACGAGTAAAATCCATAAATTAACAAGGAAATTCACTTAACCCCCATTTTGTCCATTTTCGAAAATGATAAAATCAACCTTGGAATTCGAATATATGCTTGTTAGATTTCATAGGAACTATTACATGCTTCGATTCGATAAGGCTAGGCCACTTTATGACCTTTTTAGTGAAAGAAAAAAGGTCAAAAATGAGTAAAATCCGTATATTAACAAGGAAATTCAATTAACCTCCATTTTGGCCTTTTTAAAAAATTCTAAAATAAACCATGGATGTCGTAGATATGCTTGTTAGGTTTCCTAGGAACTATTACATGCTTCGATTCGATAAGGCTAGGCCACTTTATGACCTTTTTAGTGAAAGAAAAAGGTCAAAAACGAGTAAAATCCATAAATTAACAAGGAAATTCACTTAACCCCCATTTTGGCCTTTTTAAAAAAAAATTAAAATAAACCATGGATGTCGTAGATATGCTTGTTAGATTTCCTAGGAACTATTACATGCTTCGATTCGATAAGGCTAGGCCACTTTATGACCTTTTTAGTGAAAGAAAAAGGGTCAAAAACGAGTAAAATCCGTAAATTAACAAGGAAATTCACTTAACCCCCATTTTGGCCGTTTTTCAAAATTCTAAAATAAACCATGGATGTCGTAGATATGCTTGTTATATTTCCTAGGAACTATTACATGCTTCGATTCGATAAGGCTAGGCCACTTTATGACCTTTTTAGTGAAAGAAAAAGGGTCAAAAACGAGTAAAATCCGTAAATTAACAAGGAAATTCACTTAACCCCCATTTTGGCCATTTTTAAAAATTCTAAAATAAACCATGGATGTCGTAGATATGCTTGTTAGATTTCCTAGGAACTATTAAATGCTTCGACTCGATAAGGCTAGGCCACTTTATGACCTTTTTAGTGAAAGAAAAAGGGTCAAAAACGAGTAAAATCCGTAAATTAACAAGGAAATTCACTTAACCATCATTTTGTCCATTTTTGAAAATGATAAAATCAACCTTGGAATTCGAATATATGCTTGTTAGATTTCATAGGAACTATTACATGCTTCGATTCGATAAGGCTAGGCCACTTTATGACCTTTTTAGTGAAATAAAAAGGTCAAAAACGAGTAAAATCCATAAATTAACAAGGAAATTCACTTAACCCCCATTTTGGCCTTTTGAAAAAATTCTGAAATAAATCATGGATGTCGTAGATATGCTTGTTACATTTCCTAGGAACTATTACATGCTTCGATTCGATAAGGCTAGGCCACTTTATGACCTTTTTAGTGAAAGAAAAAGGTCAAAAACGAGTAAAATCCATAAATTAACAAGGAAATTCACTTAACCCCCATTTTGTCCATTTTCGAAAATGATAAAATCAACCTTGGAATTCGAATATATGCTTGTTAGATTTCATAGGAACTATTACATGCTTCGATTCGATAAGGCTAGGCCACTTTATGACCTTTTTAGTGAAAGAAAAAAGGTCAAAAATGAGTAAAATCCGTATATTAACAAGGAAATTCAATTAACCCCCATTTTGGCCTTTTTAAAAAATTCTAAAATAAACCATGGATGTCGTAGATATGCTTGTTAGGTTTCCTAGGAACTATTACATGCTTCGATTCGATAAGGCTAGGCCACTTTATGACCTTTTTAGTGAAAGAAAAAGGTCAAAAACGAGTAAAATCCATAAATTAACAACGAAATTCACTTAACCCCCATTTTTGCCTTTTTAAAAAAAAATTAAAATAAACCATGGATGTCGTAGATATGCTTGTTAGATTTCCTAGGAACTATTACATGCTTCGATTCGATAAGGCTAGGCCACTTTATGACCTTTTTAGTGAAAGAAAAAGGGTCAAAAACGAGTAAAATCCGTAAATTAACAAGGAAATTCACTTAACCCCCATTTTGGCCGTTTTTCAAAATTCTAAAATAAACCATGGATGTCGTAGATATGCTTGTTAGATTTCCTAGGAACTATTACATGCTTCGATTTGATAAGGCTAGGCCACTTTATGACCTTTTTAGTGAAAGAAAAAGGGTCAAAAACGAGTAAAATCCGTAAATTAACAAGGAAATTCACTTAACCCCCATTTTGGCCGTTTTTAAAAATTCTAAAATAAACCATGGATGTCGTAGATATGCTTGTTAGATTTCCTAGGAACTATTAAATGCTTCGACTAGATAAGGCTAGGCCACTTTATGACCTTTTTAGTGAAAGAAAAAGGGTCAAAAACGAGTAAAATCCGTAAATTAACAAGGAAATTCACTTAACCCTCATTTTGTCCATTTTTGAAAATGATAAAATCAACCTTGGAATTTGAATATATGCTTGTTAGATTTCATAGGAACTATTACATGCTTTGATTCGATAAGGCTAGGCCACTTTATGACCTTTTTAGTGAAATAAAAAGGTCAAAAACGAGTAAAATCCATAAATTCACAAGGAAATTCACTTAACCCCCATTTTGGCCTTTTTAAAAAATTCTGAAATAAACCATGGATGTCGTAGATATGCTTGTTAGATTTCCTAGGAACTATTACATGCTTCGATTCGATAAGGCTAGGCCACTTTATGACCTTTTTAGTGAAAGAAAAAGGGTCAAAAACGAGTAAAATCCGTAAATTAACAAGGAAATTCACTTAACCCTCATTTTGTCCATTTTTGAAAATGATAAAATCAACCTTGGAATTCGAATATATGCTTGTTAGACTTCATAGGAACTATTACATGCTTCGATTCGATAAGGCTAGGCCACTTTATGACCTTTTTAGTGAAAGAAAAAGGTCAAAAACGAGTAAAATCCATAAATTAACAAGGAAATTCACATAACCCCCATTTTGGCCTTTTTAAAAAATTCTGAAATAAACCATGGATGTCGTAGATATGCTTGTTAGATTTCCTAGGAACTATTACATGCTTCGATTCGATAAGGCTAGGCCACTTTATGACCTTTTTAGTGAAAGAAAAAGGGTCAAAAACGAGTAAAATCCGTAAATTAACAAGGAAATCCAATTAACCCCCATTTTGGCCGTTTTTAAAAATTCTAAAATAAACCATGGATGTCGTAGATATGCTTGTTAGATTTCCTAGGAACTATTACATGCTTCGACTCGATAAGGCTAGGCCACTTTATGACCTTTTTAGTGAAAGAAAAAGGGTCAAAAACGAGTAAAATCCGTAAATTAACAAGGAAATTCACTTAACCCTCATTTTGTCCATTTTTGAAAATGATAAAATCAACCTTGGAATTCGAATATATGCTTGTTAGACTTCATAGGAACTATTACATGCTTCGATTCGATAAGGCTAGGCCACTTTATGACCTTTTTAGTGAAAGAAAAAGGTCAAAAACGAGTAAAATCCATAAATTAACAAGGAAATTCACTTAACCCCCATTTTGGCCTTTTTAAAAAATTCTGAAATAAACCATGGATGTCGTAGATATGCTTGTTAGATTTCCTAGGAACTATTACATGCTTCGATTCGATAAGGCTAGGCCACTTTATGACCTTTTTAGTGAAAGAAAAAGGTCAAAAACGAGTAAAATCCATAAATTAACAAGGAAATTCACTTAACCCCCATTTTGGCCTTTTTAAAAAAAATTTAAAATAAACCATGGATGTCGTAGATATGCTTGTTAGATTTCCTAGGAACTATTACATGCTTCGATTCGATAAGGCTAGGCCACTTTATGACCTTTTTAGTGAAAGAAAAAGGGTCAAAAACGAGTAAAATCCGTAAATTAACAAGGAAATTCACTTAACCCTCATTTTGTCCATTTTCGAAAATGATAAAATCAACCTTGGAATTCGAATATATGCTTGTTAGATTTTATAGGAACTATTACATGCTTCGATTCGATAAGGCTAGGCCACTTTATGACCTTTTTAGTGAAAGAAAAAGGTCAAAAACGAGTAAAATCCATAAATTAACAAGGAAATTCACTTAACCCGCATTTTGGCCTTTTTAAAAAATTCTAAAATAAACCATGGATGTCGTCGATATGCTTGTTAGATTTCCTAGGAACTATTACATGCTTCGATTCGATAAGGCTAGGCCACTTTATGACCTTTTTAGTGAAAGAAAAAGGGTCAAAAACGAGTAAAATCCGTAAATTAACAAGGAAATTCACTTAACCCTCATTTTGTCCATTTTCGAAAATGATAAAATCAACCTTGGAATTCGAATATATGCTTGTTAGATTTCATAGGAACTATTACATGCTTCGATTCGATAAGGCTAGGCCACTTTATGACCTTTTTAGTGAAAGAAAAAAGGTCAAAAATGAGTAAAATCCGTATATTAACAAGGAAATTCAATTAACCCCCATTTTGGCCTTTTTAAAAAATTCTAAAATAAACCATGGATGTCGTAGATATGCTTGTTAGGTTTCCTAGGAACTATTACATGCTTCGATTCGATAAGGCTAGGCCACTTTATGACCTTTTTAGTGAAAGAAAAAGGTCAAAAACGAGTAAAATCCATAAATTAACAAGGAAATTCACTTAACCCCCATTTTGGCCTTTTTAAAAAAAATTAAAAATAAACCATGGATGTCGTAGATATGCTTGTTAGATTTCCTAGGAACTATTACATGCTTCGATTCGATAAGGCTAGGCCACTTTATGACCTTTTTAGTGAAATAAAAAGGTCAAAAACGAGTAAAATCCATAAATTAACAAGGAAATTCACTTAACCCCCATTTTGGCCTTTTTAAAAAATTCTGAAATAAACCATGGATGTCGTAGATATGCTTGTTAGATTTCCTAGGAACTATTACATGCTTCGATTCGATAAGGCTAGGCCACTTTATGACCTTTTTAGTGAAAGAAAAAGGTCAAAAACGAGTAAAATCCATAAATTAAAAAGGAAATTCACTTAACCCCCATTTTGGCCTTTTTAAAAAATTCTAAAATAAACCATGGATGTCGTAGATATGCTTGTTAGATTTCCTAGGAACTATTACATGCTTCGATTCGATAAGGCTAGGCCACTTTATGACCTTTTTAGTGAAAGAAAAAGGGTCAAAAACGAGTAAAATTCGTAAATTAACAAGGAAATTCACTTAACCCTCATTTTGTCCATTTTCGAAAATGATAAAATCAACCTTGGAATTCGAATGTATGCTTGTTAGATTTTATAGGAACTATTACATGCTTCGATTCGATAAGGCTATGCCACTTTATGACCTTTTTAGTGAAAGAAAAAGGTCAAAAACGAGTAAAATCCATAAATTAACAAGGAAATTCACTTAACCCCCATTTTGGCCTTTTTAAAAAATTCTAAAATAAACCATGGATGTCGTAGATATGCTTGTTAGGTTTCCTAGGAACTATTACATGCTTCGATTCGATAAGGCTAGGCCACTTTATGACCTTTTTAGTGAAAGAAAAAGGGTCAAAAACGAGTAAAATCCGTAAATTAACAAGGAAATTCACTTAACCCTCATTTTGTCCATTTTCGAAAATGATAAAATCAACCTTGGAATTCGAATATATGCTTGTTAGATTTCATAGGAACTATTACATGCTTCGATTCGATAAGGCTAGGCCACTTTATGACCTTTTTAGTGAAAGAAAAAAGGTCAAAAATGAGTAAAATCCGTATATTAACAAGGAAATTCAATTAACCCCCATTTTGGCCTTTTTAAAAAATTCTAAAATAAACCATGGATGTCGTAGATATGCTTGTTAGGTTTCCTAGGAACTATTACATGCTTCGATTCGATAAGGCTAGGCCACTTTATGACCTTTTTAGTGAAAGAAAAAGGTCAAAAACGAGTAAAATCCATAAATTAACAAGGAAATTCACTTAACCCCCATTTTGGCCTTTTTAAAAAAAATTTAAAATAAACCATGGATGTCGTAGATATGCTTGTTAGATTTCCTAGGAACTATTACATGCTTCGATTCGATAAGGTTAGGCCACTTTATGACCTTTTTAGTGAAAGAAAAAGGGTCAAAAACGAGTAAAATCCATAAATTAACAAGGAAATTCACTTAACCCCCATTTTGGCCGTTTTTCAAAATTCTAAAATAAACCATGGATGTCGTAGATATGCTTGTTAGATTTCCTAGGAACTATTACATGCTTCGATTCGATAAGGCTAGGCCACTTTATGACCTTTTTAGTGAAAGAAAAAGGTCAAAAACGAGTAAAATCCATAAATTAACAAGGAAATTCACTTAACCCCCATTTTGGCCTTTTTAAAAAATTCTAAAATAAACCATGGATGTCGTAGATATGCTTGTTAGATTTCCTAGGAACTATTACATGCTTCGATTCGATAAGGCTAGGCCACTTTATGACCTTTTTAGTGAAAGAAAAAGGGTCAAAAACGAGTAAAATCCGTAAATTAACAAGGAAATTCACTTAACCCTCATTTTGTCCATTTTCGAAAATGATAAAATCAACCTTGGAATTCGAATATATGCTTGTTAGATTTCATAGGAACTATTACATGCTTCGATTCGATAAGGCTAGGCCACTTTATGACCTTTTTAGTGAAAGAAAAAAGGTCAAAAATGAGTAAAATCCGTATATTAACAAGGAAATTCAATTAACCCCCATTTTGACCTTTTTAAAAAATTCTAAAATAAACCATGGATGTCGTAGATATGCTTGTTAGGTTTCCTAGGAACTATTACATGCTTCGATTCGATAAGGCTAGGCCACTTTATGACCTTTTTAGTGAAAGAAAAAGGTCAAAAACGAGTAAAATCCATAAATTAACAAGGAAATTCACTTAACCCCCATTTTGGCCTTTTTAAAAAAAATTTAAAATAAACCATGGATGTCGTAGATATGCTTGTTAGATTTCCTAGGAACTATTACATGCTTCGATTCGATAAGGCTAGGCCACTTTATGACCTTTTTAGTGAAATAAAAAGGTCAAAAACGAGTAAAATCCATAAATTAACAAGGAAATTCACTTAACCCCCATTTTGGCCTTTTTAAAAAATTCTGAAATAAACCATGGATGTCGTAGATATGCTTGTTAGATTTCCTAGGAACTATTACATGCTTCGATTCGATAAGGCTAGGCCACTTTATGACCTTTTTAGTGAAAGAAAAAGGTCAAAAACGAGTAAAATCCATAAATTAACAAGGAAATTCACTTAACCCCCATTTTGGCCTTTTTAAAAAATTCTAAAATAAACCATGGATGTCGTAGATATGCTTGTTAGATTTCCTAGGAACTATTACATGCTTCGATTCGGTAAGGCTAGGCCACTTTATGACCTTTTTAGTGAAAGAAAAAGGGTCAAAAACGAGTAAAATCCGTAAATTAACAAGGAAATTCACTTAACCCTCATTTTGTCCATTTTCGAAAATGATAAAATCAACCTTGGAATTCGAATGTATGCTTGTTAGATTTCCTAGGAACTATTACACGCTTCGATTCGATAAGGCTAGGCCACTTTATGACCTTTTTAGTGAAAGAAAAAGGGTCAAAAACGAGTAAAATCCGTAAATTAACAAGGAAATTCACTTAACCCTCATTTTGTCCATTTTCGAAAATGATAAAATCAACCTTGGAATTCGAATATATGCTTGTTAGATTTCATAGGAACTATTACATGCTTCGATTCGATAAGGCTAGGCCACTTTATGACCTTTTTAGTGAAAGAAAAAAGGTCAAAAATGAGTAAAATCCGTATATTAACAAGGAAATTCAATTAACCCCCATTTTGGCCTTTTTAAAAAATTCTAAAATAAACCATGGATGTCGTAGATATGCTTGTTAGGTTTCCTAGGAACTATTACATGCTTCGATTCGATAAGGCTAGGCCACTTTATGACCTTTTTAGTGAAAGAAAAAGGTCAAAAACGAGTAAAATCCATAAATTAACAAGGAAATTCACTTAACCCCCATTTTGGCCTTTTTAAAAAAAATTTAAAATAAACCATGGATGTCGTAGATATGCTTGTTAGATTTCCTAGGAACTATTACATGCTTCGATTCGATAAGGCTAGGCCACTTTATGACCTTTTTAGTGAAATAAAAAGGTCAAAAACGAGTAAAATCCATAAATTAACAAGGAAATTCACTTAACCCCCATTTTGGCCTTTTTAAAAAATTCTGAAATAAACCATGGATGTCGTAGATATGCTTGTTAGATTTCCTAGGAACTATTACATGCTTCGATTCGATAAGGCTAGGCCACTTTATGACCTTTTTAGTGAAAGAAAAAGGTCAAAAACGAGTAAAATCCATAAATTAACAAGGAAATTCACATAACCCCCATTTTGGCCTTTTTAAAAAATTCTGAAATAAACCATGGATGTCGTAGATATGCTTGTTAGATTTCCTAGGAACTATTACATGCTTCGATTCGATAAGGCTAGGCCACTTTATGACCTTTTTAGTGAAAGAAAAAGGGTCAAAAACGAGTAAAATCCGTAAATTAACAAGGAAATTCACTTAACCCTCATTTTGTCCATTTTCGAAAATGATAAAATCAACCTTGCAATTCGAATGTATGCTTGTTAGATTTCCTAGGAACTATTACATGCTTCGATTCGATAAGGCTAGGCCACTTTATGACCTTTTTAGTGAAAGAAAAAGGGTCAAAAACGAGTAAAATCCGTAAATTAACAAGGAAATTCACTTAACCCTCATTTTGTCCATTTTCGAAAATGATAAAATCAACCTTGGAATTCGAATATATGCTTGTTAGATTTCATAGGAACTATTACATGCTTCGATTCGATAAGGCTAGGCCACTTTATGACCTTTTTAGTGAAAGAAAAAAGGTCAAAAATGAGTAAAATCCGTATATTAACAAGGAAATTCAATTAACCCCCATTTTGGCCTTTTTAAAAAATTCTAAAATAAACCATGGATGTCGTAGATATGCTTGTTAGGTTTCCTAGGAACTATTACATGCTTCGATTCGATAAGACTAGGCCACTTTATGACCTTTTTAGTGAAAGAAAAAGGTCAAAAACGAGTAAAATCCATAAATTAACAAGGAAATTCACTTAACCCCCATTTTGGCCTTTTTAAAAAAAATTTAAAATAAACCATGGATGTCGTAGATATGCTTGTTAGATTTCCTAGGAACTATTACATGCTTCGAATCGATAAGGCTAGGCCACTTTATGACCTTTTTAGTGAAATAAAAAGGTCAAAAACGAGTAAAATCCATAAATTAACAAGGAAATTCACTTAACCCCCATTTTGGCCTTTTTAAAAAATTCTGAAATAAACCATGGATGTCGTAGATATGCTTGTTAGATTTCCTAGGAACTATTACATGCTTCGATTCGATAAGGCTAGGCCACTTTATGACCTTTTTAGTGAAAGAAAAAGGTCAAAAACGAGTAAAATCCATAAATTAACAAGGAAATTCACTTAACCCCCATTTTGGCCTTTTTAAAAAATTCTAAAATAAACCATGGATGTCGTAGATATGCTTGTTAGATTTCCTAGGAACTATTACATGCTTCGATTCGATAAGGCTAGGCCACTTTATGAACTTTTTAGTGAAAGAAAAAGGGTCAAAAACGAGTAAAATCCGTAAATTAACAAGGAAATTCACTTAACCCTCATTTTGTCCATTTTCGAAAATGATAAAATCAACCTTGGAATTCGAATGTATGCTTGTTAGATTTTATAGGAACTATTACATGCTTCGATTCGATAAGGCTAGGCCACTTTATGACCTTTTTAGTGAAAGAAAAAGGTCAAAAACGAGTAAAATCCATAAATTAACAAGGAAATTCACTTAACCCCCATTTTGGCCTTTTTAAAAAATTCTAAAATAAACCATGGATGTCGTAGATATGCTTGTTAGGTTTCCTAGGAACTATTACATGCTTCGATTCGATAAGGCTAGGCCACTTTATGACCTTTTTAGTGAAAGAAAAAGGGTCAAAAACGAGTAAAATCCGTAAATTAACAAGGAAATTCACTTAACCCTCATTTTGTCCATTTTCGAAAATGATAAAATCAACCTTGGAATTCGAATATATGCTTGTTAGATTTCATAGGAACTATTACATGCTTCGATTCGATAAGGCTAGGCCACTTTATGACCTTTTTAGTGAAAGAAAAAAGGTCAAAAATGAGTAAAATCCGTATATTAACAAGGAAATTCAATTAACCCCCATTTTGGCCTTTTTAAAAAATTCTAAAATAAACCATGGATGTCGTAGATATGCTTGTTAGGTTTCCTAGGAACTATTACATGCTTCGATTCGATAAGGCTAGGCCACTTTATGACCTTTTTAGTGAAAGAAAAAGGTCAAAAACGAGTAAAATCCATAAATTAACAAGGAAATTCACTTAACCCCCATTTTGGCCTTTTTAAAAAAAATTTAAAATAAACCATGGATGTCGTAGATATGCTTGTTAGATTTCCTAGGAACTATTACATGCTTCGATTCGATAAGGCTAGGCCACTTTATGACCTTTTTAGTGAAAGAAAAAGGGTCAAAAACAAGTAAAATCCGTAAATTAACAAGGAAATTCACTTAACCCTCATTTTGTCCATTTTCGAAAATGATAAAATCAACCTTGGAATTCGAATGTATGCTTGTTAGATTTTATAGGAACTATTACATGCTTCGATTCGAAAAGGCTAGGCCACTTTATGACCTTTTTAGTGAAAGAAAAAGGTCAAAAACGAGTAAAATCCATAAATTAACAAGGAAATTCACTTAACCCCCATTTTGGCCTTTTTAAAAAATTCTAAAATAAACCATGGATGTCGTAGATATGCTTGTTAGATTTCCTAGGAACTATTACATGCTTCGATTCGATAAGGCTAGGCCACTTTATGACCTTTTTAGTAAAAGAAAAAGGGTCAAAAACAAGTAAAATCCGTAAATTAACAAGGAAATTCACTTAACCCTCATTTTGTCCATTTTCGAAAATGATAAAATCAACCTTGGAATTCGAATATATGCTTGTTAGATTTCATAGGAACTATTACATGCTTCGATTCGATAAGGCTAGGCCACTTTATGACCTTTTTAGTGAAAGAAAAAAGGTCAAAAATGAGTAAAATCCGTATATTAACAAGGAAATTCAATTAACCCCCATTTTGGCCTTTTTAAAAAATTCTAAAATAAACCATGGATGTCGTAGATATGCTTGTTAGGTTTCCTAGGAACTATTACATGCTTCGATTCGATAAGACTAGGCCACTTTATGACCTTTTTAGTGAAAGAAAAAGGTCAAAAACGAGTAAAATCCATAAATTAACAAGGAAATTCACTTAACCCCCATTTTGGCCTTTTTAAAAAAAATTTAAAATAAACCATGGATGTCGTAGATATGCTTGTTAGATTTCCTAGGAACTATTACATGCTTCGAATCGATAAGGCTAGGCCACTTTATGACCTTTTTAGTGAAATAAAAAGGTCAAAAACGAGTAAAATCCATAAATTAACAAGGAAATTCACTTAACCCCCATTTTGGCCTTTTTAAAAAATTCTAAAATAAACCATGGATGTCGTAGATATGCTTGTTAGATTTCCTAGGAACTATTACATGCTTCGATTCGATAAGGCTAGGCCACTTTATGACCTTTTTAGTGAAAGAAAAAGGGTCAAAAACGAGTAAAATCCGTAAATTAACAAGGAAATTCACTTAACCCTCATTTTGTCCATTTTCGAAAATGATAAAATCAACCTTGGAATTCGAATGTATGCTTGTTAGATTTTATAGGAACTATTACATGCTTCGATTCGATAAGGCTAGGCCACTTTATGACCTTTTTAGTGAAAGAAAAAGGTCAAAAACGAGTAAAATCCATAAATTAACAAGGAAATTCACTTAACCCCCATTTTGGCCTTTTTAAAAAATTCTAAAATAAACCATGGATGTCGTAGATATGCTTGTTAGATTTCCTAGGAACTATTACATGCTTCGATTCGATAAGGCTAGGCCACTTTATGACCTTTTTAGTGAAAGAAAAAGGGTCAAAAACGAGTAAAATCCGTAAATTAACAAGGAAATTCACTTAACCCTCATTTTGTCCATTTTCGAAAATGATAAAATCAACCTTGGAATTCGAATATATGCTTGTTAGATTTCATAGGAACTATTACATGCTTCGATTCGATAAGGCTAGGCCACTTTATGACCTTTTTAGTGAAAGAAAAAAGGTCAAAAATGAGTAAAATCCGTATATTAACAAGGAAATTCAATTAACCCCCATTTTGGCCTTTTTAAAAAATTCTAAAATAAACCATGGATGTCGTAGATATGCTTGTTAGGTTTCCTAGGAACTATTACATGCTTCGATTCGATAAGACTAGGCCACTTTATGACCTTTTTAGTGAAAGAAAAAGGTCAAAAACGAGTAAAATCCATAAATTAACAAGGAAATTCACTTAACCCCCATTTTGGCCTTTTTAAAAAAAATTTAAAATAAACCATGGATGTCGTAGATATGCTTGTTAGATTTCCTAGGAACTATTACATGCTTCGAATCGATAAGGCTAGGCCACTTTATGACCTTTTTAGTGAAATAAAAAGGTCAAAAACGAGTAAAATCCATAAATTAACAAGGAAATTCACTTAACCCCCATTTTGGCCTTTTTAAAAAATTCTGAAATAAACCATGGATGTCGTAGATATGCTTGTTAGATTTCCTAGGAACTATTACATGCTTCGATTCGATAAGGCTAGGCCACTTTATGACCTTTTTAGTGAAAGAAAAAGGTCAAAAACGAGTAAAATCCATAAATTAACAAGGAAATTCACTTAACCCCCATTTTGGCCTTTTTAAAAAATTCTAAAATAAACCATGGATGTCGTAGATATGCTTGTTAGATTTCCTAGGAACTATTACATGCTTCGATTCGATAAGGCTAGGCCACTTTATGACCTTTTTAGTGAAAGAAAAAGGGTCAAAAATGAGTAAAATCCGTAAATTAACAAGGAAATTCACTTAACCCTCATTTTGTCCATTTTCGAAAATGATAAAATCAACCTTGGAATTCGAATGTATGCTTGTTAGATTTTATAGGAACTATTACATGCTTCGATTCGATAAGGCTAGGCCACTTTATGACCTTTTTAGTGAAAGAAAAAGGTCAAAAACGAGTAAAATCCATAAATTAACAAGGAAATTCACTTAACCCCCATTTTGGCCTTTTTAAAAAATTCTAAAATAAACCATGGATGTCGTAGATATGCTTGTTAGGTTTCCTAGGAACTATTACATGCTTCGATTCGATAAGGCTAGGCCACTTTATGACCTTTTTAGTGAAAGAAAAAGGGTCAAAAACGAGTAAAATCCGTAAATTAACAAGGAAATTCACTTAACCCTCATTTTGTCCATTTTCGAAAATGATAAAATCAACCTTGGAATTCGAATATATGCTTGTTAGATTTCATAGGAACTATTACATGCTTCGATTCGATAAGGCTAGGCCACTTTATGACCCTTTTAGTGAAAGAAAAAAGGTCAAAAATGAGTAAAATCCGTATATTAACAAGGAAATTCAATTAACCCCCATTTTGGCCTTTTTAAAAAATTCTAAAATAAACCATGGATGTCGTAGATATGCTTGTTAGGTTTCCTAGGAACTATTACATGCTTCGATTCGATAAGGCTAGGCCACTTTATGACCTTTTTAGTGAAAGAAAAAGGTCAAAAACGAGTAAAATCCATAAATTAACAAGGAAATTCACTTAACCCCCATTTTGGCCTTTTTAAAAAAAATTTAAAATAAACCATGGATGTCGTAGATATGCTTGTTAGATTTCCTAGGAACTATTACATGCTTCGATTCGATAAGGCTAGGCCACTTTATGACCTTTTTAGTGAAAGAAAAAGGGTCAAAAACGAGTAAAATCCGTAAATTAACAAGGAAATTCACTTAACCCTCATTTTGTCCATTTTCGAAAATGATAAAATCAACCTTGGAATTCGAATGTATGCTTGTTAGATTTTATAGGAACTATTACATGCTTCGATTCGATAAGGCTAGGCCACTTTATGACCTTTTTAGTGAAAGAAAAAGGTCAAAAACGAGTAAAATCCATAAATTAACAAGGAAATTCACTTAACCCCCATTTTGGCCTTTTTAAAAAATTCTAAAATAAACCATGGATGTCGTAGATATGCTTGTTAGATTTCCTAGGAACTATTACATGCTTCGATTCGATAAGGCTAGGCCACTTTATGACCTTTTTAGTAAAAGAAAAAGGGTCAAAAACGAGTAAAATCCGTAAATTAACAAGGAAATTCACTTAACCCTCATTTTGTCCATTTTCGAAAATGATAAAATCAACCTTGGAATTCGAATATATGCTTGTTAGATTTCATAGGAACTATTACATGCTTCGATTCGATAAGGCTAGGCCACTTTATGACCTTTTTAGTGAAAGAAAAAAGGTCAAAAATGAGTAAAATCCGTATATTAACAAGGAAATTCAATTAACCCCCATTTTGGCCTTTTTAAAAAATTCTAAAATAAACCATGGATGTCGTAGATATGCTTGTTAGGTTTCCTAGGAACTATTACATGCTTCGATTCGATAAGACTAGGCCACTTTATGACCTTTTTAGTGAAAGAAAAAGGTCAAAAACGAGTAAAATCCATAAATTAACAAGGAAATTCACTTAACCCCCATTTTGGCCTTTTTAAAAAAAAATTAAAATAAACCATGGATGTCGTAGATATGCTTGTTAGATTTCCTAGGAACTATTACATGCTTCGAATCGATAAGGCTAGGCCACTTTATGACCTTTTTAGTGAAATAAAAAGGTCAAAAACGAGTAAAATCCATAAATTAACAAGGAAATTCACTTAACCCCCATTTTGGCCTTTTTAAAAAATTCTGAAATAAACCATGGATGTCGTAGATATGCTTGTTAGATTTCCTAGGAACTATTACATGCTTCGATTCGATAAGGCTAGGCCACTTTATGACCTTTTTAGTGAAAGAAAAAGGTCAAAAACGAGTAAAATCCATAAATTAACAAGGAAATTCACTTAACCCCCATTTTGGCCTTTTTAAAAAATTCTAAAATAAACCATGGATGTCGTAGATATGCTTGTTAGATTTCCTAGGAACTATTACATGCTTCGATTCGATAAGGCTAGGCCACTTTATGACCTTTTTAGTGAAAGAAAAAGGGTCAAAAACGAGTAAAATCCGTAAATTAACAAGGAAATTCACCTAACCCTCATTTTGTCCATTTTCAAAAATGATAAAATCAACCTTGGAATTCGAATGTATGCTTGTTAGATTTTATAGGAACTATTACATGCTTCGATTCGATAAGGCTAGGCCACTTTATGACCTTTTTAGTGAAAGAAAAAGGTCAAAAACGAGTAAAATCCATAAATTAACAAGGAAATTCACTTAATCCCCATTTTGGCCTTTTTAAAAAATTCTAAAATAAACCATGGATGTCGTAGATATGCTTGTTAGGTTTCCTAGGAACTATTACATGCTTCGATTCGATAAGGCTAGGCCACTTTATGACCTTTTTAGTGAAAGAAAAAGGGTCAAAAACGAGTAAAATCCGTAAATTAACAAGGAAATTCACTTAACCCTCATTTTGTCCATTTTCGAAAATGATAAAATCAACCTTGGAATTCGAATATATGCTTGTTAGATTTCATAGGAACTATTACATGCTTCGATTCGATAAGGCTAGGCCACTTTATGACCTTTTTAGTGAAAGAAAAAAGGTCAAAAATGAGTAAAATCCGTATATTAACAAGGAAATTCAATTAACCCCCATTTTGGCCTTTTTAAAAAATTCTAAAATAAACCATGGATGTCGTAGATATGCTTGTTAGGTTTCCTAGGAACTATTACATGCTTCGATTCGATAAGGCTAGGCCACTTTATGACCTTTTTAGTGAAAGAAAAAGGTCAAAAACGAGTAAAATCCATAAATTAACAAGGAAATTCACTTAACCCCCATTTTGGCCTTTTTAAAAAAAATTTAAAATAAACCATGGATGTCGTAGATATGCTTGTTAGATTTCCTAGGAACTATTACATGCTTCGATTCGATAAGGCTAGGCCACTTTATGACCTTTTTAGTGAAAGAAAAAGGGTCAAAAACGAGTAAAATCCGTAAATTAACAAGGAAATTCACTTAACCCTCATTTTGTCCATTTTCGAAAATGATAAAATCAACCTTGGAATTCGAATATATGCTTGTTAGATTTTATAGGAACTATTACATGCTTCGATTCGATAAGGCTAGGCCACTTTATGACCTTTTTAGTGAAAGAAAAAGGTCAAAAACGAGTAAAATCCATAAATTAACAAGGAAATTCACTTAACCCCCATTTTGGCCTTTTTAAAAAATTCTAAAATAAACCATGGATGTCGTAGATATGCTTGTTAGATTTCCTAGGAACTATTACATGCTTCGATTCGATAAGGCTAGGCCACTTTATGACCTTTTTAGTGAAAGAAAAAGGGTCAAAAACGAGTAAAATCCGTAAATTAACAAGGAAATTCACTTAACCCTCATTTTGTCCATTTTCGAAAATGATAAAATCAACCTTGGAATTCGAATATATGCTTGTTAGATTTCATAGGAACTATTACATGCTTCGATTCGATAAGGCTAGGCCACTTTATGACCTTTTTAGTGAAAGAAAAAAGGTCAAAAATGAGTAAAATCCGTATATTAACAAGGAAATTCAATTAACCCCCATTTTGGCCTTTTTAAAAAATTCTAAAATAAACCATGGATGTCGTAGATATGCTTGTTAGATTTCCTAGGAACTATTACATGCTTCGATTCGATAAGGCTATGTAACATCCCGCTCGTCAGCTAATGGAAATTTCATCTGTTAAATGTATCAGAGGACTAAGATTCATGGAAAGTGATTTTGGTGAAGAATATTAAGTACCACGAAAATATTAATGAGTAATATCAGTCAAGCATGGGCTTATGTGTCAGTGTCAGGTAAACACGATTGAGACGAAGGGCATTTAAGTAAACTCGCACGAGGGAGTATATAAGTGATGTTGGGCAAAAATATCTCATTTCCCACTTCACTTTCTCTCTCTAGGTTTTTGGGTAAAGAATTCTCTCCTCCTTCTCTCTACCATGCGCCCTCCTTCTCCTCTCCAAACCATCCAAACTTCATCAATACTAGATCAAGCATGGATTAAGGCAGCTTAGCAAGCAAGAAACACATAAGGGAAAGGATTGAGGCATGGTTTGATTTGAAAGGGCTAAAGAGCAAGAATGAAGAGGAAGCTAGGGTTTGGTGCTAGATGCTTGAAAAGATGCAAGGAACATGATTAGGTGAGTTCCATAGATAGTTTACCTACCTTTGGTTGTGTAAATTCATGCTAGAAAGTAGAGATTTATGTTTATGAGGGGTTTAGAACCTTAGTGTACTTTTGATAAATTCTTGTTGATTACTTGTTAGTTTGCCATGAAATAAGTTTAGAAATGTATATGTATGTTGCTGGATGTTTTGGTGCATTGCAGGAACCATTAGAATGAGTTTTGGGTCAAAAATTGGAAATTTGGTACCACAGACCCGAAGAACTACGCTATTAGCGAAATTCTACGCTAATAGCGTAGCTCCCCAGAAAAGCCACGCTCCAGGGGCGCTATTAGCGCAGCCCTCTGGAATGGCCAACTTAATTTTGGCCTGTTGGCCCTCCCTCGGGTCGGTGGTGCATTCCGAAGCATTTCTTTCATCGTTTTACAACTTTATAACCCCAAAACAACATCTAAGCAATGCACATAACATCAAACGATTCTTGAAAAGAAAATCCTGGCAAACTTAACAAGAATGGCAAGAGTGAATCAAGAGAGAGTAAGCCGATATTACTCGGGTAGTGATGAATTAAGAAAGGGCATGAACGTAAAGCCTTGACATAGCTTGTCGAGAACTAGAATAGTTAGTAAAGAATAGAATGCTAGGCATGAGTATTATGCTTGATTAGATGCGAAGTGATGTAGAGTATTCTCTTCGTATAGAAATTAGAGAGCCATACAAGTATGGCAAGACGTGAATTGATTAGACATCTCTTCACATAGCAAGTTAAGCAACCATACAGTTTACCTCTAGTTGGATCGTATAGGCATCCGAGGTAAAAGAGATAGCTAGCATAGATTTAATACTCATGCATTTATAGACCCAGACTTTAAAGTTAAAGGTGTCATGTCTCTTGTGTCCACACTAGGTTGGCTCAAGGGGTTTCCATTAGGTGAAACGGGGTTAGCCGTAAGGAACCCGCATGTCACTTAGTAAGTAAGATGTGGTGGTCGTGTCTCTTGTGTCCACACTAGGTTGGTTCAAGAGGTTTCCATTAGGTGAAATGGGGTTAGCCGTAAGGATCCCGCACGTCACTGCAGGAGTACCGTTGGTTATTCCTTAGATAGGTTTCCATCGGTTAGATAGGGATTGTGCTCGGGGTTACTCCACTCGGGGCTTTCCGTAAAATGAACTCAGATAATGTTTGTTGTTAAACGCTACTTAATGAATGAACTTGGCTATGCATATTTATTAGATATATTTATGTTATGTCATAGAGCCTTGACGTAGATCGTCAAGAATAGTAGAGCCTTGACGTAGATCGTCAAGAATAGTAGAACATAGACGTAGATCGTCAAGAACTAGTATGATAGCAAGATAGAATATGTTGTTAGATACACATAGTTATGCATAGAGCAAGTATAGAGAAAGATATGCCGATGACGATCTTAGGTTTCCCCTAATCGTCCGGTTTAGAATTGTGTCAAGATTATAGTATGCTTAGGCCTCGATACGTAGAGCGTATTCTTGGCATTGCGGTTTTAGTTTCCCCTCGACCGCCATGACACGTATAGGATGTGAAGCCTATAACAAGTGAGATAAGACTAAGACGGCCCTAGTATGCACGACCGTCTAAGTATGCAAGTCCCCACACACGTATAATCAACCGTCAGGTTGTATTTTAGACACGTGGTGACCGTAGGTTTCCCCTGAGGTTGCCTATAGCCTAGGATTTAGGGGAACTCACTGAGACATTATGTCTCATCCCAATCCTTATTTGTTTCAGATAAACAGGTTGGATGGCAAGCTAGTAGCCGAATGGATATATCAGCAAGTGTTCGTTCGTACCCGCTGCAGGATGATAAGGATATGCAAGGACGCATTCATCATATTTTAGAAAAGTTGAGTTACTTTATTATTGTACGAACGCACATTGTTGTATAAGATATTCATTGTGAGTTTTTATGTTGTAAATTTTTAATGTATCCAGTACTAAATAAACGCACATGCTAGACTTTCTAGATACGTCTAGTATGGGTGTTACATTTGGTATCAGAGCAGGTCGATTCAGACCGTGCCTTGGGTCATTAAGTTACAACAAAGGTAGTGGGACCATTGGGTTCCGAGTAGATGTTCTAGTTGTTGTTGTTAGTTGAGCCTGATCAACTCAATTTAGCATTCGACGATTAGAATGGATGCCTGAGAGCTGAATAGGACCCTGGAGGAACGATGTATGTGATGAAGATTCACCGGAAGTGTGAACTCAGAAGTAAGAACTCAGAATGAGTATTAGTAAGAAGTTGATCGTGCCAGTAGGTGGACGGTGAACTAAGCAAGTAGAAGTATGAATCCTCCGGGAATGTAAGACAATGTTGAGAAGGGTCATTCCGATAAGTGTTGGGTAAGTTGTTAGTGATGCTTCGTATACCCGTAACAGAAGAATACAGAAATATCTTAGCAGGACCTGAAGCTTCAGTAAGGGTCGTAGTTGGAACGGAATTGTATTCCAGAAAGTAAGCGCAAGGCTACAAGATAGAGAGTAGTCGACGTATGTTGACGGAATTAGTGGACTCTCAGGATTAGTGTTATGTTATTGAAGTTACGGACTTGAATGTTCAAAGTGAACAAGGTTCTAGTGTTCAGGAAGCTACGTTAAGCGGCAACGCAGAGAAGTAAGCTACTCGTAGTAGAGAAGGATTCAGTGAAAGTTTTATGTTATCAGGAATGAAGCATTAGTTTCTAAAGTGCCGAAAATTGTATCGAATTAGGTTGATGCTTGCCATGCATATATAGTAGGATATTTTAGATATTGGGAATGATCGATGTGCATTGATTTACTTGAGAAATAAAAAAAAAAAAAAATTTATGCAAAGTATGTTTTGAAAAAAAAAATGAGCTGAAGAAACTCATCAATAGCGAACCCGGAGCGAAATTTTTCAGTTCGTCTCTAGGAAATGCAGTGACTATTGGAGAGTTGTCTTCACCATCTTTATGCAATGAGAAATTGTTTTTTTTTATATCGAGTGACGAATGCATATCACCCCCTAAAGTTTTCAAAAGGGAAAAAGGCATGGGCAACCATCAACGAAAATCGATTCGGTTTGACGTGACTTTGGAAGTTAATGTGACAAGAGATAAGAATGAGTTTAGACCAAGAGTTTAGAGGCACCAGTATCTAGAATGGAAGTCACAGATGTGAAAGCATGAAGCAAGAAGTTAAATGGTGCAGAGTCATATGAAATCACAAGGATTTTGGGACTTTGCGAAGTTAAGAGTACCCCTCGAATCTATGTTTTGCTTGATGAATTTGCGAAGGCTCGTTAGGATGTCAAATCGTAAAGTTTACATGATTTTAGAAAATATATACATAAGGGTGATTGAAGTTGACATTTTTTTGAAAGCAAAATGAATTTTTGTAGGTACCGGGTTGTTACGACTCGTATAGTCGGGCTAAACTCACTAGGACTAAGATTTGATGGCACGTATGTGTTGTCAACTCGTCCTGTGAAATTAGAGTAACAACTGGGACCTAGGTTCGGTATATGTTTTTATTTAGTAGAAAAATCATCAACGTCAATGACCCGTGTGTTAATTTATGAAGTTTCTTTTAAAGAAAAATTAACGAGCAAGCATAGGAAAGATCAAGCAAAACATAGTATGCGAGATGTGAAGCTACAATGTTAGATGCATAAGGAAGTATGTCCGAGTGCAAGATGAGTCTACCATGGGATGTTGTAAGAACGATTTATGGAATAGTAGTTATGTAATAGCAAAGATGTGCTCCTTGAGTTAAGTTGCTCAGGAATAAAGAGTAAGTATGACATTGATATGTCCAGAGGTAAGTTTCCTTGAGGTTCAATCTTACCAGCAAAGAGTATAGCAAGGTTGCAGAGTAGCATGCAACATAGAAGTATCGAGCAGAGATCAAGCAGATATTAATGTAATGATAGAAGAAGAATAAAGTTCACTCGTCTCAACGGATCAGAGTATTGGTTGGAGCCAACCGGTGGGAATCAGAGTAACGCAACGGAAGTTAATTACTTAAGTTGCGAACAGTAGCCATGGAACATGGAATTTTGCAGCTAGAAACTTCGTGAAGGAAGTTCAGGATAGAAATGCAGCTTTAATGAGAAGTATTATGAAACGAGCAGGAAGTTCTCATTATATTAAGTAAGTATAGATGCTTATGCAGCCAGTATTAATTAAGGTAAAAGTTTAAAGAAAGCATCTTCACTCAGGTAAGATGAGAAAGACTAGAGTTAACACAGATGAATTAATCGAGTTGCCTTTTGGTGATGTCTAATTCGTAGAAGAGCTGTTGGTTAGTCAGAAAGAGTATGTGCTATGTTAATGGAGTATGATTTATGGGTTATGCCTGACGAAGTACATACCCTCTTACACCATATTTGTTAAATGATAACGATACTTTCTAGAATGGTGTCAAGCCACGATTTTATAACTTTTAAAGATGAGATTGGTATTGAGGAACTTGGGAACGATGTTTATTTTAAAAACATGAAATTTCACATTGTTAAAACTGATGAGATACGTCGTAAGCGAGTAAGCTCACTTAGGACGTACAGACTTCAGGACCAGCTTGTTAGAGACAAGTGTGAAGGAGAGTCATAAAACCTTTTTCAGATATAGAGACTCGTCCTGTGGTTCTGCAGTACTAGTATAGACTCAGTTTTAAAATGATATTTTTCTAGTCGTGTATTTATTCGTTCCAAGAACCTATGTACCAAAGTTTAGAAACTCTTAGAAACAAAAGCTAGAATGAGTATCGTTATTAACTAACAAGCAGTAGCGCTAGAGATTATGCAGAAACTATAAAAGGTAAAGTTTTATGGATGACAATGCCCATGTGATACTAATGCCATAAGGGATGCACGGATTTATGCTAAGAGCGTTCATTGCAAGTGCAAATGGACTTAGTAGAAAGTTTCAACAGCTTGTGAATCGTCAGACAGGTTAATAGATTGTCAGATGAATCAGTGTAGTTGATTTTACTTCTTCATGCTAAGCTAGAACAAGTCACCCATGAATTGAAGTACATGGATATTATGAAAGGATAGACAGGTTTCATAAGATTATGATTAGAGATGAGTAGAATCATCAAGATAAGTAGCATCAGTAAGAAGCATAAATCGCAATGTGCGGTAAAACAGATTATGTATGCATGATAAGATGTATACATGGAAGATGTGTTAGATACACGTAAGCACTGCAGGGCAAACCTGGATATCAGTAGAACTCCAGTCTAAAGGCAAATCCTGAGTGTTTCAGATAGAGAAAAGTTACGTAGATGCAGATTTTATGCTACGCAAAGAAGGAATAGATCCGAGACAAGCAATCCGCATATAACAAAAGTCAGTTTTAATCACTATGTTCTCAGATAGTTCTGTGATTTTGATAAATATAGTAAGATTGAAGAGACCATATTCAATCATATGCAGAATGAGAAAAAGGATGAATTACATGCTTTGTTGAGAAAAGTATTCTTCAACCTCCCTAGAGTGGTTTTAATCAGATATTGTATAGCAGAAACCAAAGGAGGCAGGTTTTAGTCGCAGTGATTAGTAGATGATTTCTAAATTTCGAGGACGAAATTTTTTTAAGGGGGGTAGAGTGTAACATCCCGCTCGTCAGCTAATGGAAATTTCATCTGTTAAATGTATCAGAGGACTAAGATTCATGGAAAGTGATTTTGGTGAAGAATATTAAGTACCACGAAAATATTAATGAGTAATATCAGTCAAGCATGGGCTTATGTGTCAGTGTCAGGTAAACACGATTGAGACGAAGGGCATTTAAGTAAACTCGCACGAGGGAGTATATAAGTGATGTTGGGCAAAAATATCTCATTTCCCACTTCACTTTCTCTCTCTAGGTTTTTGGGTAAAGAATTCTCTCCTCCTTCTCTCTACCATGCGCCCTCCTTCTCCTCTCCAAACCATCCAAACTTCATCAATACTAGATCAAGCATGGATTAAGGCAGCTTAGCAAGCAAGAAACACATAAGGGAAAGGATTGAGGCATGGTTTGATTTGAAAGGGCTAAAGAGCAAGAATGAAGAGGAAGCTAGGGTTTGGTGCTAGATGCTTGAAAAGATGCAAGGAACATGATTAGGTGAGTTCCAGAGATAGTTTACCTACCTTTGGTTGTGTAAATTCATGCTAGAAAGTAGAGATTTATGTTTATGAGGGGTTTAGAACCTTAGTGTACTTTTGATAAATTCTTGTTGATTACTTGTTAGTTTGCCATGAAATAAGTTTAGAAATGTATATGTATGTTGCTGGATGTTTTGGTGCATTGCAGGAACCATTAGAATGAGTTTTGGGTCAAAAATTGGAAATTTGGTACCACAGACCCGAAGAACTACGCTATTAGCGAAATTCTACGCTAATAGCGTAGCTCCCCAGAAAAGCCACGCTCCAGGGGCGCTATTAGCGCAGCCCTCTGGAATGGCCAACTTAATTTTGGCCTGTTGGCCCTCCCTCGGGTCGGTGGTGCATTCCGAAGCATTTCTTTCATCGTTTTACAACTTTATAACCCCAAAACAACATCTAAGCAATGCACATAACATCAAACGATTCTTGAAAAGAAAATCCTGGCAAACTTAACAAGAATGGCAAGAGTGAATCAAGAGAGAGTAAGCCGATATTACTCGGGTAGTGATGAATTAAGAAAGGGCATGAACGTAGAGCCTTGACATAGCTTGTCGAGAACTAGAATAGTTAGTAAAGAATAGAATGCTAGGCATGAGTATTATGCTTGATTAGATGCGAAGTGATGTAGAGTATTCTCTTCGTATAGAAATTAGAGAGCCATACAAGTATGGCAAGACGTGAATTGATTAGACATCTCTTCACATAGCAAGTTAAGCAACCATACAGTTTACCTCTAGTTGGATCGTATAGGCATCCGAGGTAAAAGAGATAGCTAGCATAGATTTAATACTCATGCATTTATAGACCCAGACTTTAAAGTTAAAGGTGTCATGTCTCTTGTGTCCACACTAGATTGGCTCAAGGGGTTTCCATTAGGTGAAACGGGGTTAGCCGTAAGGAACCCGCATGTCACTTAGTAAGTAAGATGTGGTGGTCGTGTCTCTTGTGTCCACACTAGGTTGGTTCAAGAGGTTTCCATTAGGTGAAATGGGGTTAGCCGTAAGGATCCCGCACGTCACTGCAGGAGTACCGTTGGTTATTCCTTAGATAGGTTTCCATCGGTTAGATAGGGATTGTGCTCGGGGTTACTCCACTCGGGGCTTTCCGTAAAATGAACTCAGATAATGTTTGTTGTTAAACGCTACTTAATGAATGAACTTGGCTATGCATATTTATTAGATATATTTATGTTATGTCATAGAGCCTTGACGTAGATCGTCAAGAATAGTAGAGCCTTGACGTAGATCGTCAAGAATAGTAGAACATAGACGTAGATCGTCAAGAACTAGTATGATAGCAAGATAGAATATGTTGTTAGATACACATAGTTATGCATAGAGCAAGTATAGAGAAAGATATGCCGATGACGATCTTAGGTTTCCCCTAATCGTCCGGTTTAGAATTGTGTCAAGATTATAGTATGCTTAGGCCTCGATACGTAGAGCGTATTCTTGGCATTGCGGTTTTAGTTTCCCCTCGACCGCCATGACACGTATAGGATGTGAAGCCTATAACAAGTGAGATAAGACTAAGACGGCCCTAGTATGCACGACCGTCTAAGTATGCAAGTCCCCACACACGTATAATCAACCGTCAGGTTGTATTTTAGACACGTGGTGACCGTAGGTTTCCCCTGAGGTTGCCTATAGCCTAGGATTTAGGGGAACTCACTGAGACATTATGTCTCATCCCAATCCTTATTTGTTTCAGATAAACAGGTTGGATGGCAAGCTAGTAGCCGAATGGATATATCAGCAAGTGTTCGTTCGTACCCGCTGCAGGATGATAAGGATATGCAAGGACGCATTCATCATATTTTAGAAAAGTTGAGTTACTTTATTATTGTACGAACGCACATTGTTGTATAAGATATTCATTGTGAGTTTTTATGTTGTAAATTTTTAATGTATCCAGTACTAAATAAACGCACATGCTAGACTTTCTAGATACGTCTAGTATGGGTGTTACATTTGGTATCAGAGCAGGTCGATTCAGACCGTGCCTTGGGTCATTAAGTTACAACAAAGGTAGTGGGACCATTGGGTTCCGGGTAGATGTTCTAGTTGTTGTTGTTAGTTGAGCCTGATCAACTCAATTTAGCATTCGACGATTAGAATGGATGCCTGAGAGCTGAATAGGACCCTGGAGGAACGATGTATGTGATGAAGATTCACCGGAAGTGTGAACTCAGAAGTAAGAACTCAGAATGAGTATTAGTAAGAAGTTGATCGTGCCAGTAGGTGGACGGTGAACTAAGCAAGTAGAAGTATGAATCCTCCGGGAATGTAAGACAATGTTGAGAAGGGTCATTCCGATAAGTGTTGGGTAAGTTGTTAGTGATGCTTCGTATACCCGTAACAGAAGAATACAGAAATATCTTAGCAGGACCTGAAGCTTCAGTAAGGGTCGTAGTTGGAACGGAATTGTATTCCAGAAAGTAAGCGCAAGGCTACAAGATAGAGAGTAGTCGACGTATGTTGACGGAATTAGTGGACTCTCAGGATTAGTGTTATGTTATTGAAGTTACGGACTTGAATGTTCAAAGTGAACAAGGTTCTAGTGTTCAGGAAGCTACGTTAAGCGGCAACGCAGAGAAGTAAGCTACTCGTAGTAGAGAAGGATTCAGTGAAAGTTTTATGTTATCAGGAATGAAGCATTAGTTTCTAAAGTGCCGAAAATTGTATCGAATTAGGTTGATGCTTGCCATGCATATATAGTAGGATATTTTAGATATTGGGAATGATCGATGTGCATTGATTTACTTGAGAAATAAAAAAAAAAAAAATTTATGCAAAGTATGTTTTGAAAAAAAAAATGAGCTGAAGAAACTCATCAATAGCGAACCCGGAGCGAAATTTTTCAGTTCGTCTCTAGGAAATGCAGTGACTATTGGAGAGTTGTCTTCACCATCTTTATGCAATGAGAAATTGTTTTTTTTTATATCGAGTGACGAATGCATATCACCCCCTAAAGTTTTCAAAAGGGAAAAAGGCATGGGCAACCATCAACGAAAATCGATTCGGTTTGACGTGACTTTGGAAGTTAATGTGACAAGAGATAAGAATGAGTTTAGACCAAGAGTTTAGAGGCACCAGTATCTAGAATGGAAGTCACAGATGTGAAAGCATGAAGCAAGAAGTTAAATGGTGCAGAGTCATATGAAATCACAAGGATTTTGGGACTTTGCGAAGTTAAGAGTACCCCTCGAATCTATGTTTTGCTTGATGAATTTGCGAAGGCTCGTTAGGATGTCAAATCGTAAAGTTTACATGATTTTAGAAAATATATACATAAGGGTGATTGAAGTTGACATTTTTTTGAAAGCAAAATGAATTTTTGTAGGTACCGGGTTGTTACGACTCGTATAGTCGGGCTAAACTCACTAGGACTAAGATTTGATGGCACGTATGTGTTGTCAACTCGTCCTGTGAAATTAGAGTAACAACTGGGACCTAGGTTCGGTATATGTTTTTATTTAGTAGAAAAATCATCAACGTCAATGACCCGTGTGTTAATTTATGAAGTTTCTTTTAAAGAAAAATTAACGAGCAAGCATAGGAAAGATCAAGCAAAACATAGTATGCGAGATGTGAAGCTACAATGTTAGATGCATAAGGAAGTATGTCCGAGTGCAAGATGAGTCTACCATGGGATGTTGTAAGAACGATTTATGGAATAGTAGTTATGTAATAGCAAAGATGTGCTCCTTGAGTTAAGTTGCTCAGGAATAAAGAGTAAGTATGACATTGATATGTCCAGAGGTAAGTTTCCTTGAGGTTCAATCTTACCAGCAAAGAGTATAGCAAGGTTGCAGAGTAGCATGCAACATAGAAGTATCGAGCAGAGATCAAGCAGATATTAATGTAATGATAGAAGAAGAATAAAGTTCACTCGTCTCAACGGATCAGAGTATTGGTTGGAGCCAACCGGTGGGAATCAGAGTAACGCAACGGAAGTTAATTACTTAAGTTGCGAACAGTAGCCATGGAACATGGAATTTTGCAGCTAGAAACTTCGTGAAGGAAGTTCAGGATAGAAATGCAGCTTTAATGAGAAGTATTATGAAACGAGCAGGAAGTTCTCATTATATTAAGTAAGTATAGATGCTTATGCAGCCAGTATTAATTAAGGTAAAAGTTTAAAGAAAGCATCTTCACTCAGGTAAGATGAGAAAGACTAGAGTTAACACAGATGAATTAATCGAGTTGCCTTTTGGTGATGTCTAATTCGTAGAAGAGCTGTTGGTTAGTCAGAAAGAGTATGTGCTATGTTAATGGAGTATGATTTATGGGTTATGCCTGACGAAGTACATACCCTCTTACACCATATTTGTTAAATGATAACGATACTTTCTAGAATGGTGTCAAGCCACGATTTTATAACTTTTAAAGATGAGATTGGTATTGAGGAACTTGGGAACGATGTTTATTTTAAAAACATGAAATTTCACATTGTTAAAACTGATGAGATACGTCGTAAGCGAGTAAGCTCACTTAGGACGTACAGACTTCAGGACCAGCTTGTTAGAGACAAGTGTGAAGGAGAGTCATAAAACCTTTTTCAGATATAGAGACTCGTCCTGTGGTTCTGCAGTACTAGTATAGACTCAGTTTTAAAATGATATTTTTCTAGTCGTGTATTTATTCGTTCCAAGAACCTATGTACCAAAGTTTAGAAACTCTTAGAAACAAAAGCTAGAATGAGTATCGTTATTAACTAACAAGCAGTAGCGCTAGAGATTATGCAGAAACTATAAAAGGTAAAGTTTTATGGATGACAATGCCCATGTGATACTAATGCCATAAGGGATGCACGGATTTATGCTAAGAGCGTTCATTGCAAGTGCAAATGGACTTAGTAGAAAGTTTCAACAGCTTGTGAATCGTCAGACAGGTTAATAGATTGTCAGATGAATCAGTGTAGTTGATTTTACTTCTTCATGCTAAGCTAGAACAAGTCACCCATGAATTGAAGTACATGGATATTATGAAAGGATAGACAGGTTTCATAAGATTATGATTAGAGATGAGTAGAATCATCAAGATAAGTAGCATCAGTAAGAAGCATAAATCGCAATGTGCGGTAAAACAGATTATGTATGCATGATAAGATGTATACATGGAAGATGTGTTAGATACACGTAAGCACTGCAGGGCAAACCTGGATATCAGTAGAACTCCAGTCTAAAGGCAAATCCTGAGTGTTTCAGATAGAGAAAAGTTACGTAGATGCAGATTTCATGCTACGCAAAGAAGGAATAGATCCGAGACAAGCAATCCGCATATAACAAAAGTCAGTTTTAATCACTATGTTCTCAGATAGTTCTGTGATTTTGATAAATATAGTAAGATTGAAGAGACCATATTCAATCATATGCAGAATGAGAAAAAGGATGAATTACATGCTTTGTTGAGAAAAGTATTCTTCAACCTCCCTAGAGTGGTTTTAATCAGATATTGTATAGCAGAAACCAAAGGAGGCAGGTTTTAGTCGCAGTGATTAGTAGATGATTTCTAAATTTCGAGGACGAAATTTTTTTAAGGGGGGTAGAGTGTAACATCCCGCTCGTCAGCTAATGGAAATTTCATCTGTTAAATGTATCAGAGGACTAAGATTCATGGAAAGTGATTTTGGTGAAGAATATTAAGTACCACGAAAATATTAATGAGTAATATCAGTCAAGCATGGGCTTATGTGTCAGTGTCAGGTAAACACGATTGAGACGAAGGGCATTTAAGTAAACTCGCACGAGGGAGTATATAAGTGATGTTGGGCAAAAATATCTCATTTCCCACTTCACTTTCTCTCTCTAGGTTTTTGGGTAAAGAATTCTCTCCTCCTTCTCTCTACCATGCGCCCTCCTTCTCCTCTCCAAACCATCCAAACTTCATCAATACTAGATCAAGCATGGATTAAGGCAGCTTAGCAAGCAAGAAACACATAAGGGAAAGGATTGAGGCATGGTTTGATTTGAAAGGGCTAAAGAGCAAGAATGAAGAGGAAGCTAGGGTTTGGTGCTAGATGCTTGAAAAGATGCAAGGAACATGATTAGGTGAGTTCCAGAGATAGTTTACCTACCTTTGGTTGTGTAAATTCATGCTAGAAAGTAGAGATTTATGTTTATGAGGGGTTTAGAACCTTAGTGTACTTTTGATAAATTCTTGTTGATTACTTGTTAGTTTGCCATGAAATAAGTTTAGAAATGTATATGTATGTTGCTGGATGTTTTGGTGCATTGCAGGAACCATTAGAATGAGTTTTGGGTCAAAAATTGGAAATTTGGTACCACAGACCCGAAGAACTACGCTATTAGCGAAATTCTACGCTAATAGCGTAGCTCCCCAGAAAAGCCACGCTCCAGGGGCGCTATTAGCGCAGCCCTCTGGAATGGCCAACTTAATTTTGGCCTGTTGGCCCTCCCTCGGGTCGGTGGTGCATTCCGAAGCATTTCTTTCATCGTTTTACAACTTTATAACCCCAAAACAACATCTAAGCAATGCACATAACATCAAACGATTCTTGAAAAGAAAATCCTGGCAAACTTAACAAGAATGGCAAGAGTGAATCAAGAGAGAGTAAGCCGATATTACTCGGGTAGTGATGAATTAAGAAAGGGCATGAACGTAGAGCCTTGACATAGCTTGTCGAGAACTAGAATAGTTAGTAAAGAATAGAATGCTAGGCATGAGTATTATGCTTGATTAGATGCGAAGTGATGTAGAGTATTCTCTTCGTATAGAAATTAGAGAGCCATACAAGTATGGCAAGACGTGAATTGATTAGACATCTCTTCACATAGCAAGTTAAGCAACCATACAGTTTACCTCTAGTTGGATCGTATAGGCATCCGAGGTAAAAGAGATAGCTAGCATAGATTTAATACTCATGCATTTATAGACCCAGACTTTAAAGTTAAAGGTGTCATGTCTCTTGTGTCCACACTAGGTTGGCTCAAGGGGTTTCCATTAGGTGAAACGGGGTTAGCCGTAAGGAACCCGCATGTCACTTAGTAAGTAAGATGTGGTGGTCGTGTCTCTTGTGTCCACACTAGGTTGGTTCAAGAGGTTTCCATTAGGTGAAATGGGGTTAGCCGTAAGGATCCCGCACGTCACTGCAGGAGTACCGTTGGTTATTCCTTAGATAGGTTTCCATCGGTTAGATAGGGATTGTGCTCGGGGTTACTCCACTCGGGGCTTTCCGTAAAATGAACTCAGATAATGTTTGTTGTTAAACGCTACTTAATGAATGAACTTGGCTATGCATATTTATTAGATATATTTATGTTATGTCATAGAGCCTTGACGTAGATCGTCAAGAATAGTAGAGCCTTGACGTAGATCGTCAAGAATAGTAGAACATAGACGTAGATCGTCAAGAACTAGTATGATAGCAAGATAGAATATGTTGTTAGATACACATAGTTATGCATAGAGCAAGTATAGAGAAAGATATGCCGATGACGATCTTAGGTTTCCCCTAATCGTCCGGTTTAGAATTGTGTCAAGATTATAGTATGCTTAGGCCTCGATACGTAGAGCGTATTCTTGGCATTGCGGTTTTAGTTTCCCCTCGACCGCCATGACACGTATAGGATGTGAAGCCTATAACAAGTGAGATAAGACTAAGACGGCCCTAGTATGCACGACCGTCTAAGTATGCAAGTCCCCACACACGTATAATCAACCGTCAGGTTGTATTTTAGACACGTGGTGACCGTAGGTTTCCCCTGAGGTTGCCTATAGCCTAGGATTTAGGGGAACTCACTGAGACATTATGTCTCATCCCAATCCTTATTTGTTTCAGATAAACAGGTTGGATGGCAAGCTAGTAGCCGAATGGATATATCAGCAAGTGTTCGTTCGTACCCGCTGCAGGATGATAAGGATATGCAAGGACGCATTCATCATATTTTAGAAAAGTTGAGTTACTTTATTATTGTACGAACGCACATTGTTGTATAAGATATTCATTGTGAGTTTTTATGTTGTAAATTTTTAATGTATCCAGTACTAAATAAACGCACATGCTAGACTTTCTAGATACGTCTAGTATGGGTGTTACAGGCTAGGCCACTTTATGACCTTTTTAGTGAAATAAAAAGGTCAAAAACGAGTAAAATCCATAAATTAACAAGGAAATTCACTTAACCCCCATTTTGGCCTTTTTAAAAAATTCTGAAATAAACCATGGATGTCGTAGATATGCTTGTTAGATTTCCTAGGAACTATTACATGCTTCGATTCGATAAGGCTAGGCCACTTTATGACCTTTTTAGTGAAAGAAAAAGGTCAAAAACGAGTAAAATCCATAAATTAACAAGGAAATTCACTTAACCCCCATTTTGGCCTTTTTAAAAAATTCTAAAATAAACCATGGATGTCGTAGATATGCTTGTTAGATTTCCTAGGAACTATTACATGCTTCGATTCGATAAGGCTAGGCCACTTTATGACCTTTTTAGTGAAAGAAAAAGGGTCAAAAACGAGTAAAATCCGTAAATTAACAAGGAAATTCACTTAACCCTCATTTTGTCCATTTTCGAAAATGATAAAATCAACCTTGGAATTCGAATGTATGCTTGTTAGATTTTATAGGAACTATTACATGCTTCGATTCGATAAGGCTAGGCCACTTTATGACCTTTTTAGTGAAAGAAAAAGGTCAAAAACGAGTAAAATCCATAAATTAACAAGGAAATTCACTTAACCCCCATTTTGGCCTTTTTAAAAAATTCTAAAATAAACCATGGATGTCGTAGATATGCTTGTTAGGTTTCCTAGGAACTATTACATGCTTCGATTCGATAAGGCTAGGCCACTTTATGACCTTTTTAGTGAAAGAAAAAGGGTCAAAAACGAGTAAAATCCGTAAATTAACAAGGAAATTCACTTAACCCTCATTTTGTCCATTTTCGAAAATGATAAAATCAACCTTGGAATTCGAATATATGCTTGTTAGATTTCATAGGAACTATTACATGCTTCGATTCGATAAGGCTAGGCCACTTTATGACCTTTTTAGTGAAAGAAAAAAGGTCAAAAATGAGTAAAATCCGTATATTAACAAGGAAATTCAATTAACCCCCATTTTGGCCTTTTTAAAAAATTCTAAAATAAACCATGGATGTCGTAGATATGCTTGTTAGGTTTCCTAGGAACTATTACATGCTTCGATTCGATAAGGCTAGGCCACTTTATGACCTTTTTAGTGAAAGAAAAAGGTCAAAAACGAGTAAAATCCATAAATTAACAAGGAAATTCACTTAACCCCCATTTTGGCCTTTTTAAAAAAAAATTAAAATAAACCATGGATGTCGTAGATATGCTTGTTAGATTTCCTAGGAACTATTACATGCTTTGATTCGATAAGGCTAGGCCACTTTATGACCTTTTTAGTGAAAGAAAAAGGGTCAAAAACGAGTAAAATCCATAAATTAACAAGGAAATTCACTTAACCCCCATTTTGGCCGTTTTTCAAAATTCAAAAATAAACCATGGATGTCGTAGATATGCTTGTTAGATTTCCTAGGAACTATTACATGCTTCGATTCGATAAGGCTAGGCCACTTTATGACCTTTTTAGTGAAAGAAAAAGGGTCAAAAACGAGTAAAATCCGTAAATTAACAAGGAAATTCACTTAACCCCCATTTTGGCCATTTTTAAAAATTCTAAAATAAACCATGGATGTCGTAGATATGCTTGTTAGATTTCCTAGGAACTATTAAATGCTTCGACTCGATAAGGCTAGGCCACTTTATGACCTTTTTAGTGAAAGAAAAAGGGTCAAAAACGAGTAAAATCCGTAAATTAACAAGGAAATTCACTTAACCCTCATTTTGTCCATTTTTGAAAATGATAAAATCAACCTTGGAATTCGAATATATGCTTGTTAGATTTCATAGGAACTATTACATGCTTCGATTCGATAAGGCTAGGCCACTTTATGACCTTTTTAGTGAAATAAAAAGGTCAAAAACGAGTAAAATCCATAAATTAACAAGGAAATTCACTTAACCCCCATTTTGGCCTTTTTTAAAAATTCTGAAATAAACCATGGATGTCGTAGATATGCTTGTTAGATTTCCTAGGAACTATTACATGCTTCGATTCGATAAGGCTAGGCCACTTTATGACCTTTTTAGTGAAAGAAAAAGGTCAAAAACGAGTAAAATCCATAAATTAACAAGGAAATTCACTTAACCCCCATTTTGGCCTTTTTAAAAAATTCTAAAATAAACCATGGATGTCGTAGATATGCTTGTTAGATTTCCTAGGAACTATTACATGCTTCGATTCGATAAGGCTAGGCCACTTTATGACCTTTTTAGTGAAAGAAAAAGGGTCAAAAACGAGTAAAATCCGTAAATTAACAAGGAAATTCACTTAACCCTCATTTTGTCCATTTTTGAAAATGATAAAATCAACCTTGGAATTCGAATATATGCTTGTTAGATTTCATAGGAACTATTACATGCTTCGATTCGATAAGGCTAGGCCACTTTATGACCTTTTTAGTGAAAGAAAAAAGGTCAAAAATGAGTAAAATCCGTATATTAACAAGGAAATTCAATTAACCCCCATTTTGGCCTTTTTAAAAAATTCTAAAATAAACCATGGATGTCGTAGATATGCTTGTTAGGTTCCCTAGGAACTATTACATGCTTCGATTCGATAAGGCTAGGCCACTTTATGACCTTTTTAGTGAAAGAAAAAGGTCAAAAACGAGTAAAATCCATAAATTAACAAGGAAATTCACTTAACCCCCATTTTGGCCTTTTTAAAAAAAATTTAAAATAAACCATGGATGTCGTAGATATGCTTGTTAGATTTCCTAGGAACTATTACATGCTTCGATTCGATAAGGCTAGGCCACTTTATGACCTTTTTAGTGAAAGAAAAAGGGTCAAAAACGAGTAAAATCCGTAAATTAACAAGGAAATTCACTTAACCCTCATTTTGTCCATTTTCGAAAATGATAAAATCAACCTTGGAATTCGAATATATGCTTGTTAGATTTCATAGGAACTATTACATGCTTCGATTCGATAAGGCTAGGCCACTTTATGACCTTTTTAGTGAAAGAAAAAAGGTCAAAACTGAGTAAAATCCGTATATTAACAAGGAAATTCAATTAACCCCCATTTTGGCCTTTTTAAAAAATTCTAAAATAAACCATGGATGTCGTAGATATGCTTGTTAGGTTTCCTAGGAACTATTACATGCTTCGATTCGATAATGCTAGGCCACTTTATGACCTTTTTAGTGAAAGAAAAAGGTCAAAAACGAGTAAAATCCATAAATTAACAAGGAAATTCACTTAACCCCCATTTTGGCCGTTTTTAAAAATTCTAAAATAAACCATGGATGTCGTAGATATGCTTGTTAGATTTCCTAGGAACTATTAAATGCTTCGACTCGATAAGGCTAGGTCACTTTATGACCTTTT
Organism: Medicago sativa; assembly: GCF_051527215.1. Taxonomy (NCBI): domain Eukaryota; kingdom Viridiplantae; phylum Streptophyta; class Magnoliopsida; order Fabales; family Fabaceae; genus Medicago; species Medicago sativa. Next base: position 24,709,414 of record NC_140756.1, on the reverse strand, counting down.
TAGTGAAAGAAAAAGGGTCAAAAACGAGTAAAATCCGTAAATTAACAAGGAAATTCACTTAACCCTCATTTTTTCCATTTTTGAAAATGATAAAATCAACCTTGGAATTCGAATATATGCTTGTTAGATTTCATAGGAACTATTACATGCTTCGATTCGATAAGGCTAGGCCACTTTATGACCTTTTTAGTGAAATAAAAAGGTCAAAAACGAGTAAAATCCATAAATTAACAAGGAAATTCACTTAACCCCCATTTTGGCCTTTTTAAAAAATTCTGAAATAAACCATGGATGTCGTAGATATGCTTGTTAGATTTCCTAGGAACTATTACATGCTTCGATTCGATAAGGCTAGGCCACTTTATGACCTTTTTAGTGAAAGAAAAAGGTCAAAAACGAGTAAAATCCATAAATTAACAAGGAAATTCACTTAACCCCCATTTTGGCCTTTTTAAAAAATTCTAAAATAAACCATGGATGTCGTAGATATGCTTGTTAGATTTCCTAGGAACTATTACATGCTTCGATTCGATAAGGCTAGGCCACTTTATGACCTTTTTAGTGAAAGAAAAAGGGTCAAAAACGAGTAAAATCCGTAAATTAACAAGGAAATTCACTTAACCCTCATTTTGTCCATTTTCGAAAATGATAAAATCAACCTTGGAATTCGAATATATGCTTGTTAGATTTCATAGGAACTATTACATGCTTCGATTCGATAAGGCTAGGCCACTTTATGACCTTTTTAGTGAAAGAAAAAAGGTAAAAAATGAGTAAAATCCGTATATTAACAAGGAAATTCAATTAACCCCCATTTTGGCCTTTTTAAAAAATTCTAAAATAAACCATGGATGTCGTAGATATGCTTGTTAGGTTTCCTAGGAACTATTACATGCTTCGATTCGATAAGGCTAGGCCACTTTATGACCTTTTTAGTGAAAGAAAAAGGTCAAAAACGAGTAAAATCCATAAATTAACAAGGAAATTCACTTAACCCCCATTTTGGCCTTTTTAAAAAAAATTTAAAATAAACCATGGATGTCGTAGATATGCTTGTTAGATTTCCTAGGAACTATTAAATGCTTCGACTCGATAAGGCTAGGTCACTTTATGACCTTTTTAGTGAAAGAAAAAGGGTCAAAAACGAGTAAAATCCATAAATTAACAAGGAAATTCACTTAACCCCCATTTTGGCCTTTTTAAAAAATTCTAAAATAAACCATGGATGTCGTAGATATGCTTGTTAGATTTCCTAGGAACTATTACATGCTTCGATTCGATAAGGCTAGGCCACTTTATGACCTTTTTAGTGAAAGAAAAAGGGTCAAAAACGAGTAAAATCCGTATATTAACAAGGAAATTCAATTAACCCCCATTTTGGCCTTTTTAAAAAATTCTAAAATAAACCATGGATGTCGTAGATATGCTTGTTAGGTTTCCTAGGAACTATTACATGCTTCGATTCGATAAGGCTAGGCCACTTTATGACCTTTTTAGTGAAAGAAAAAGGTCAAAAACGAGTAAAATCCATAAATTAACAAGGAAATTCACTTAACCCCCATTTTGGCCTTTTTAAAAAAAATTTAAAATAAATCATGGATGTCGTAGATATGCTTGTTAGATTTCCTAGGAACTATTAAATGCTTCGACTCGATAAGGCTAGGTCACTTTATGACCTTTTTAGTGAAAGAAAAAGGGTCAAAAACGAGTAAAATCCATAAATTAACAAGGAAATTCACTTAACCCCCATTTTGGCCTTTTTAAAAAATTCTAAAATAAACCATGGATGTCGTAGATATGCTTGTTAGATTTCCTAGGAACTATTACATGCTTCGATTCGATAAGGCTAGGCCACTTTATGACCTTTTTAGTGAAAGAAAAAGGGTCAAAAACGAGTAAAATCCGTAAATTAACAAGGAAATTCACTTAACCCTCATTTTGTCCATTTTTGAAAATGATAAAATCAACCTTGGAATTCGAATATATGCTTGTTAGATTTCATAGGAACTATTACATGCTTCGATTCGATAAGGCTAGGCCACTTTATGACCTTTTTAGTGAAAGAAAAAAGGTCAAAAATGAGTAAAATCCGTATATTAACAAGGAAATTCAATTAACCCCCATTTTGGCCTTTTTAAAAAATTCTAAAATAAACCATGGATGTCGTAGATATGCTTGTTAGGTTTCCTAGGAACTATTACATGCTTCGATTCGATAAGGCTAGGCCACTTTATGACCTTTTTAGTGAAAGAAAAAGGTCAAAAACGAGTAAAATCCATAAATTAACAAGGAAATTCACTTAACCCCCATTTTGGCCTTTTTAAAAAAAATTTAAAATAAACCATGGATGTCGTAGATATGCTTGTTAGATTTCCTAGGAACTATTACATGCTTCGATTCGATAAGGCTAGGCCACTTTATGACCTTTTTAGTGAAAGAAAAAGGGTCAAAAACGAGTAAAATCCGTAAATTAACAAGGAAATTCACTTAACCCTCATTTTGTCCATTTTCGAAAATGATAAAATCAACCTTGGAATTCGAATATATGCTTGTTAGATTTCATAGGAACTATTACATGCTTCGATTCGATAAGGCTAGGCCACTTTATGACCTTTTTAGTGAAAGAAAAAAGGTCAAAAATGAGTAAAATCCGTATATTAACAAGGAAATTCAATTAACCCCCATTTTGGCCTTTTTAAAAAATTCTAAAATAAACCATGGATGTCGTAGATATGCTTGTTAGGTTTCCTAGGAACTATTACATGCTTCGATTCGATAATGCTAGGCCACTTTATGACCTTTTTAGTGAAAGAAAAAGGTCAAAAACGAGTAAAATCCATAAATTAACAAGGAAATTCACTTAACCCCCATTTTGGCCTTTTTAAAAAAAATTTAAAATAAACCATGGATGTCGTAGATATGCTTGTTAGATTTCCTAGGAACTATTACATGCTTCGATTCGATAAGGCTAGGCCACTTTATGACCTTTTTAGTGAAAGAAAAAGGGTCAAAAACGAGTAAAATCCGTAAATTAACAAGGAAATTCACTTAACCCCCATTTTGGCCGTTTTTCAAAATTCTAAAATAAACCATGGATGTCGTAGATATGCTTGTTAGATTTCCTAGGAACTATTACATGCTTCGATTCGATAAGGCTAGGCCACTTTATGACCTTTTTAGTGAAAGAAAAAGGGTCAAAAACGAGTAAAATCCGTAAATTAACAAGGAAATTCACTTAACCCCCATTTTGGCCGTTTTTAAAAATTCTAAAATAAACCATGGATGTCGTAGATATGCTTGTTAGATTTCCTAGGAACTATTAAATGCTTCGACTCGATAAGGCTAGGTCACTTTATGACCTTTTTAGTGAAAGAAAAAGGGTCAAAAACGAGTAAAATCCGTAAATTAACAAGGAAATTCACTTAACCCTCATTTTGTCCATTTTTGAAAATGATAAAATCAACCTTGGAATTCGAATATATGCTTGTTAGATTTCATAGGAACTATTACATGCTTCGATTCGATAAGGCTAGGCCACTTTATGACCTTTTTAGTGAAAGAAAAAAGGTCAAAAATGAGTAAAATCCGTATATTAACAAGGAAATTCAATTAACCCCCATTTTGGCCTTTTTAAAAAATTCTAAAATAAACCATGGATGTCGTAGATATGCTTGTTAGGTTTCCTAGGAACTATTACATGCTTCGATTCGATAAGGCTAGGCCACTTTATGACCTTTTTAGTGAAAGAAAAAGGTCAAAAACGAGTAAAATCCATAAATTAACAAGGAAATTCACTTAACCCCCATTTTGGCCTTTTTAAAAAAAATTTAAAATAAACCATGGATGTCGTAGATATGCTTGTTAGATTTCCTAGGAACTATTACATGCTTCGATTCGATAAGGCTAGGCCACTTTATGACCTTTTTAGTGAAAGAAAAAGGGTCAAAAACGAGTAAAATCCGTAAATTAACAAGGAAATTCACTTAACCCTCATTTTGTCCATTTTCGAAAATGATAAAATCAACCTTGGAATTCGAATATATGCTTGTTAGATTTCATAGGAACTATTACATGCTTCGATTCGATAAGGCTAGGCCACTTTATGACCTTTTTAGTGAAAGAAAAAAGGTCAAAAATGAGTAAAATCCGTATATTAACAAGGAAATTCAATTAACCCCCATTTTGGCCTTTTTAAAAAATTCTAAAATAAACCATGGATGTCGTAGATATGCTTGTTAGGTTTCCTAGGAACTATTACATGCTTCGATTCGATAATGCTAGGCCACTTTATGACCTTTTTAGTGAAAGAAAAAGGTCAAAAACGAGTAAAATCCATAAATTAACAAGGAAATTCACTTAACCCCCATTTTGGCCTTTTTAAAAAAAATTTAAAATAAACCATGGATGTCGTAGATATGCTTGTTAGATTTCCTAGGAACTATTACATGCTTCGATTCGATAAGGCTAGGCCACTTTATGACCTTTTTAGTGAAAGAAAAAGGGTCAAAAACGAGTAAAATCCGTAAATTAACAAGGAAATTCACTTAACCCCCATTTTGGCCGTTTTTCAAAATTCTAAAATAAACCATGGATGTCGTAGATATGCTTGTTAGATTTCCTAGGAACTATTACATGCTTCGATTCGATAAGGCTAGGCCACTTTATGACCTTTTTAGTGAAAGAAAAAGGGTCAAAAACGAGTAAAATCCGTAAATTAACAAGGAAATTCACTTAACCCCCATTTTGGCCGTTTTTAAAAATTCTAAAATAAACCATGGATGTCGTAGATATGCTTGTTAGATTTCCTAGGAACTATTAAATGCTTCGACTCGATAAGGCTAGGTCACTTTATGACCTTTTTAGTGAAAGAAAAAGGGTCAAAAACGAGTAAAATCCGTAAATTAACAAGGAAATTCACTTAACCCTCATTTTGTCCATTTTTGAAAATGATAAAATCAACCTTGGAATTCGAATATATGCTTGTTAGATTTCATAGGAACTATTACATGCTTCGATTCGATAAGGCTAGGCCACTTTATGACCTTTTTAGTGAAAGAAAAAAGGTCAAAAATGAGTAAAATCCGTATATTAACAAGGAAATTCAATTAACCCCCATTTTGGCCTTTTTAAAAAATTCTAAAATAAACCATGGATGTCGTAGATATGCTTGTTAGGTTTCCTAGGAACTATTACATGCTTCGATTCGATAAGGCTAGGCCACTTTATGACCTTTTTAGTGAAAGAAAAAGGTCAAAAACGAGTAAAATCCATAAATTAACAAGGAAATTCACTTAACCCCCATTTTGGCCTTTTTAAAAAAAATTTAAAATAAACCATGGATGTCGTAGATATGCTTGTTAGATTTCCTAGGAACTATTACATGCTTCGATTCGATAAGGCTAGGCCACTTTATGACCTTTTTAGTGAAAGAAAAAGGGTCAAAAACGAGTAAAATCCGTAAATTAACAAGGAAATTCACTTAACCCTCATTTTGTCCATTTTCGAAAATGATAAAATCAACCTTGGAATTCGAATATATGCTTGTTAGATTTCATAGGAACTATTACATGCTTCGATTCGATAAGGCTAGGCCACTTTATGACCTTTTTAGTGAAAGAAAAAAGGTCAAAAATGAGTAAAATCCGTATATTAACAAGGAAATTCAATTAACCCCCATTTTGGCCTTTTTAAAAAATTCTAAAATAAACCATGGATGTCGTAGATATGCTTGTTAGGTTTCCTAGGAACTATTACATGCTTCGATTCGATAATGCTAGGCCACTTTATGACCTTTTTAGTGAAAGAAAAAGGTCAAAAACGAGTAAAATCCATAAATTAACAAGGAAATTCACTTAACCCCCATTTTGGCCTTTTTAAAAAAAATTTAAAATAAACCATGGATGTCGTAGATATGCTTGTTAGATTTCCTAGGAACTATTACATGCTTCGATTCGATAAGGCTAGGCCACTTTATGACCTTTTTAGTGAAAGAAAAAGGGTCAAAAACGAGTAAAATCCGTAAATTAACAAGGAAATTCACTTAACCCCCATTTTGGCCGTTTTTCAAAATTCTAAAATAAACCATGGATGTCGTAGATATGCTTGTTAGATTTCCTAGGAACTATTACATGCTTCGATTCGATAAGGCTAGGCCACTTTATGACCTTTTTAGTGAAAGAAAAAGGGTCAAAAACGAGTAAAATCCGTAAATTAACAAGGAAATTCACTTAACCCCCATTTTGGCCGTTTTTAAAAATTCTAAAATAAACCATGGATGTCGTAGATATGCTTGTTAGATTTCCTAGGAACTATTAAATGCTTCGACTCGATAAGGCTAGGTCACTTTATGACCTTTTTAGTGAAAGAAAAAGGGTCAAAAACGAGTAAAATCCGTAAATTAACAAGGAAATTCACTTAACCCTCATTTTGTCCATTTTTGAAAATGATAAAATCAACCTTGGAATTCGAATATATGCTTGTTAGATTTCATAGGAACTATTACATGCTTCGATTCGATAAGGCTAGGCCACTTTATGACCTTTTTAGTGAAAGAAAAAAGGTCAAAAATGAGTAAAATCCGTATATTAACAAGGAAATTCAATTAACCCCCATTTTGGCCTTTTTAAAAAATTCTAAAATAAACCATGGATGTCGTAGATATGCTTGTTAGGTTTCCTAGGAACTATTACATGCTTCGATTCGATAAGGCTAGGCCACTTTATGACCTTTTTAGTGAAAGAAAAAGGTCAAAAACGAGTAAAATCCATAAATTAACAAGGAAATTCACTTAACCCCCATTTTGGCCTTTTTAAAAAAAAATTAAAATAAACCATGGATGTCGTAGATATGCTTGTTAGATTTCCTAGGAACTATTAAATGCTTCGACTCGATAAGGCTAGGTCACTTTATGACCTTTTTAGTGAAAGAAAAAGGGTCAAAAACGAGTAAAATCCATAAATTAACAAGGAAATTCACTTAACCCCCATTTTGGCCTTTTTAAAAAATTCTAAAATAAACCATGGATGTCGTAGATATGCTTGTTAGATTTCCTAGGAACTATTACATGCTTCGATTCGATAAGGCTAGGCCACTTTATGACCTTTTTAGTGAAAGAAAAAGGGTCAAAAACGAGTAAAATCCGTAAATTAACAAGGAAATTCACTTAACCCTCATTTTGTCCATTTTTGAAAATGATAAAATCAACCTTGGAATTCGAATATATGCTTGTTAGATTTCATAGGAACTATTACATGCTTCGATTCGATAAGGCTAGGCCACTTTATGACCTTTTTAGTGAAAGAAAAAAGGTCAAAAATGAGTAAAATCCGTATATTAACAAGGAAATTCAATTAACCCCCATTTTGGCCTTTTTAAAAAATTCTAAAATAAACCATGGATGTCGTAGATATGCTTGTTAGGTTTCCTAGGAACTATTACATGCTTCGATTCGATAAGGCTAGGCCACTTTATGACCTTTTTAGTGAAAGAAAAAGGTCAAAAACGAGTAAAATCCATAAATTAACAAGGAAATTCACTTAACCCCCATTTTGGCCTTTTTAAAAAAAAATTAAAATAAACCATGGATGTCGTAGATATGCTTGTTAGATTTCCTAGGAACTATTACATGCTTCGATTCGATAAGGCTAGGCCACTTTATGACCTTTTTAGTGAAATAAAAAGGGTCAAAAACGAGTAAAATCCGTAAATTAACAAGGAAATTCACTTAACCCTCATTTTGTCCATTTTCGAAAATGATAAAATCAACCTTGGAATTCGAATATATGCTTGTTAGATTTCATAGGAACTATTACATGCTTCGATTCGATAAGGCTAGGCCACTTTATGACCTTTTTAGTGAAAGAAAAAAGGTCAAAAATGAGTAAAATCCGTATATTAACAAGGAAATTCAATTAACCCCCATTTTGGCCTTTTTAAAAAATTCTAAAATAAACCATGGATGTCGTAGATATGCTTGTTAGGTTTCCTAGGAACTATTACATGCTTCGATTCGATAATGCTAGGCCACTTTATGACCTTTTTAGTGAAAGAAAAAGGTCAAAAACGAGTAAAATCCATAAATTAACAAGGAAATTCACTTAACCCCCATTTTGGCCTTTTTAAAAAAAATTTAAAATAAACCATGGATGTCGTAGATATGCTTGTTAGATTTCCTAGGAACTATTACATGCTTCGATTCGATAAGGCTAGGCCACTTTATGACCTTTTTAGTGAAAGAAAAAGGGTCAAAAACGAGTAAAATCCGTAAATTAACAAGGAAATTCACTTAACCCCCATTTTGGCCGTTTTTCAAAATTCTAAAATAAACCATGGATGTCGTAGATATGCTTGTTAGATTTCCTAGGAACTATTACATGCTTCGATTCGATAAGGCTAGGCCACTTTATGACCTTTTTAGTGAAAGAAAAAGGGTCAAAAACGAGTAAAATCCGTAAATTAACAAGGAAATTCACTTAACCCCCATTTTGGCCGTTTTTAAAAATTCTAAAATAAACCATGGATGTCGTAGATATGCTTGTTAGATTTCCTAGGAACTATTAAATGCTTCGACTCGATAAGGCTAGGTCACTTTATGACCTTTTTAGTGAAAGAAAAAGGGTCAAAAACGAGTAAAATCCGTAAATTAACAAGGAAATTCACTTAACCCTCATTTTGTCCATTTTTGAAAATGATAAAATCAACCTTGGAATTCGAATATATGCTTGTTAGATTTCATAGGAACTATTACATGCTTCGATTCGATAAGGCTAGGCCACTTTATGACCTTTTTAGTGAAATAAAAAGGTCAAAAACGAGTAAAATCCATAAATTAACAAGGAAATTCACTTAACCCCCATTTTGGCCTTTTTAAAAAATTCTGAAATAAACCATGGATGTCGTAGATATGCTTGTTAGATTTCTGAGGAACTATTACATGCTTCGATTCGATAAGGCTAGGCCACTTTATGACCTTTTTAGTGAAAGAAAAAGGTCAAAAACGAGTAAAATCCATAAATTAACAAGGAAATTCACTTAACCCCCATTTTGGCCTTTTTAAAAAAAATTTAAAATAAACCATGGATGTCGTAGATATGCTTGTTAGATTTCCTAGGAACTATTACATGCTTCGATTCGATAAGGCTAGGCCACTTTATGACCTTTTTAGTGAAAGAAAAAGGGTCAAAAACGAGTAAAATCCGTAAATTAACAAGGAAATTCACTTAACCCCCATTTTGGCCGTTTTTAAAAATTCTAAAATAAACCATGGATGTCGTAGATATGCTTGTTAGATTTCCTAGGAACTATTAAATGCTTCGACTCGATAAGGCTAGGTCACTTTATGACCTTTTTAGTGAAAGAAAAAGGGTCAAAAACGAGTAAAATCCGTAAATTAACAAGGAAATTCACTTAACCCTCATTTTGTCCATTTTTGAAAATGATAAAATCAACCTTGGAATTCGAATATATGCTTGTTAGATTTCATAGGAACTATTACATGCTTCGATTCGATAAGGCTAGGCCACTTTATGACCTTTTTAGTGAAAGAAAAAGGTCAAAAACGAGTAAAATCCATAAATTAACAAGGAAATTCACTTAACCCCCATTTTGGCATTTTTAAAAACTTCTAAAATAAACCATGGATGTCGTAGATATGCTTGTTAGATTTCCTAGGAACTATAACATGCTTCGATTCGATAAGGCTAGGCCACTTTATGACCTTTTTAGTGAAAGAAAAAGGGTCAAAAACGAGTAAAATCCGTAAATTAACAAGGAAATTCACTTAACCCTCATTTTGTCCATTTTCGAAAATGATAAAATCAACCTTGGAATTCGAATATATGCTTGTTAGATTTCATAGGAACTATTACATGCTTCGATTCGATAAGGTAGGCCACTTTATGACCTTTTTAGTGAAAGAAAAAAGGTCAAAAATGAGTAAAATCCGTATATTAACAAGGAAATTCAATTAACCCCCATTTTGGCCTTTTTAAAAAATTCTAAAATAAACCATGGATGTCGTAGATATGCTTGTTAGGTTTCCTAGGAACTATTACATGCTTCGATTCGATACGGCTAGGCCACTTTATGACCTTTTTAGTGAAAGAAAAAGGTCAAAAACGAGTAAAATCCATAAATTAACAAGGAAATTCACTTAACCCCCATTTTGGCCTTTTTAAAAAAAATTTAAAATAAACCATGGATGTCGTAGATATGCTTGTTAGATTTCCTAGGAACTATTAAATGCTTCGACTCGATAAGGCTAGGTCACTTTATGACCTTTTTAGTGAAAGAAAAAGGGTCAAAAACGAGTAAAATCCATAAATTAACAAGGAAATTCACTTAACCCCCATTTTGGCCTTTTTAAAAAATTCTAAAATAAACCATGGATGTCGTAGATATGCTTGTTAGATTTCCTAGGAACTATTACATGCTTCGATTCGATAAGGCTAGGCCACTTTATCACCTTTTTAGTGAAAGAAAAAAGGTCAAAAACGAGTAAAATCCGTAAATTAACAAGGAAATTCACTTAACCCTCATTTTGTCCATTTTTGAAAATGATAAAATCAACCTTGGAATTCGAATATATGCTTGTTAGATTTCATAGGAACTATTACATGCTTCGATTCGATAAGGCTAGGCCACTTTATGACCTTTTTAGTGAAAGAAAAAAGGTCAAAAATGAGTAAAATCCGTATATTAACAAGGAAATTCAATTAACCCCCATTTTGGCCTTTTTAAAAAATTCTAAAATAAACCATGGATGTCGTAGATATGCTTGTTAGGTTTCCTAGGAACTATTACATGCTTCGATTCGATAAGGCTAGGCCACTTTATGACCTTTTTAGTGAAAGAAAAAGGTCAAAAACGAGTAAAATCCATAAATTAACAAGGAAATTCACTTAACCCCCATTTTGGCCTTTTTAAAAAAAATTTAAAATAAACCATGGATGTCGTAGATATGCTTGTTAGATTTCCTAGGAACTATTACATGCTTCGATTCGATAAGGCTAGGCCACTTTATGACCTTTTTAGTGAAAGAAAAAGGGTCAAAAACGAGTAAAATCCGTAAATTAACAAGGAAATTCACTTAACCCCCATTTTGGCCGTTTTTAAAAATTCTAAAATAAACCATGGATGTCGTAGATATGCTTGTTAGATTTCCTAGGAACTATTAAATGCTTCGACTCGATAAGGCTAGGTCACTTTATGACCTTTTTAGTGAAAGAAAAAGGGTCAAAAACGAGTAAAATCCGTAAATTAACAAGGAAATTCACTTAACCCTCATTTTGTCCATTTTTGAAAATGATAAAATCAACCTTGGAATTCGAATATATGCTTGTTAGATTTCATAGGAACTATTACATGCTTCGATTCGATAAGGCTAGGCCACTTTATGACCTTTTTAGTGAAAGAAAAAGGGTCAAAAACGAGTAAAATCCGTAAATTAACAAGGAAATTCACTTAACCCCCATTTTGGCCGTTTTTAAAAATTCTAAAATAAACCATGGATGTCGTAGATATGCTTGTTAGATTTCCTAGGAACTATTAAATGCTTCGACTCGATAAGGCTAGGTCACTTTATGACCTTTTTAGTGAAAGAAAAAGGGTCAAAAACGAGTAAAATCCGTAAATTAACAAGGAAATTCACTTAACCCTCATTTTGTCCATTTTTGAAAATGATAAAATCAACCTTGGAATTCGAATATATGCTTGTTAGATTTCATAGGAACTATTACATGCTTCGATTCGATAAGGCTAGGCCACTTTATGACCTTTTTAGTGAAAGAAAAAGGTCAAAAACGAGTAAAATCCATAAATTAACAAGGAAATTCACTTAACCCCCATTTTGGCCTTTTTAAAAACTTCTAAAATAAACCATGGATGTCGTAGATATGCTTGTTAGATTTCCTAGGAACTATAACATGCTTCGATTCGATAAGGCTAGGCCACTTTATGACCTTTTTAGTGAAAGAAAAAGGGTCAAAAACGAGTAAAATCCGTAAATTAACAAGGAAATTCACTTAACCCTCATTTTGTCCATTTTCGAAAATGATAAAATCAACCTTGGAATTCGAATATATGCTTGTTAGATTTCATAGGAACTATTACATGCTTCGATTCGATAAGGTAGGCCACTTTATGACCTTTTTAGTGAAAGAAAAAAGGTCAAAAATGAGTAAAATCCGTATATTAACAAGGAAATTCAATTAACCCCCATTTTGGCCTTTTTAAAAAATTCTAAAATAAACCATGGATGTCGTAGATATGCTTGTTAGGTTTCCTAGGAACTATTACATGCTTCGATTCGATACGGCTAGGCCACTTTATGACCTTTTTAGTGAAAGAAAAAGGTCAAAAACGAGTAAAATCCATAAATTAACAAGGAAATTCACTTAACCCCCATTTTGGCCTTTTTAAAAAAAATTTAAAATAAACCATGGATGTCGTAGATATGCTTGTTAGATTTCCTAGGAACTATTAAATGCTTCGACTCGATAAGGCTAGGTCACTTTATGACCTTTTTAGTGAAAGAAAAAGGGTCAAAAACGAGTAAAATCCATAAATTAACAAGGAAATTCACTTAACCCCCATTTTGGCCTTTTTAAAAAATTCTAAAATAAACCATGGATGTCGTAGATATGCTTGTTAGATTTCCTAGGAACTATTACATGCTTCGATTCGATAAGGCTAGGCCACTTTATCACCTTTTTAGTGAAAGAAAAAAGGTCAAAAACGAGTAAAATCCGTAAATTAACAAGGAAATTCACTTAACCCTCATTTTGTCCATTTTTGAAAATGATAAAATCAACCTTGGAATTCGAATATATGCTTGTTAGATTTCATAGGAACTATTACATGCTTCGATTCGATAAGGCTAGGCCACTTTATGACCTTTTTAGTGAAAGAAAAAAGGTCAAAAATGAGTAAAATCCGTATATTAACAAGGAAATTCAATTAACCCCCATTTTGGCCTTTTTAAAAAATTCTAAAATAAACCATGGATGTCGTAGATATGCTTGTTAGGTTTCCTAGGAACTATTACATGCTTCGATTCGATAAGGCTAGGCCACTTTATGACCTTTTTAGTGAAAGAAAAAGGTCAAAAACGAGTAAAATCCATAAATTAACAAGGAAATTCACTTAACCCCCATTTTGGCCTTTTTAAAAAAAATTTAAAATAAACCATGGATGTCGTAGATATGCTTGTTAGATTTCCTAGGAACTATTAAATGCTTCGACTCGATAAGGCTAGGTCACTTTATGACCTTTTTAGTGAAAGAAAAAGGGTCAAAAACGAGTAAAATCCATAAATTAACAAGGAAATTCACTTAACCCCCATTTTGGCCTTTTTAAAAAATTCTAAAATAAACCATGGATGTCGTAGATATGCTTGTTAGATTTCCTAGGAACTATTACATGCTTCGATTCGATAAGGCTAGGCCACTTTATCACCTTTTTAGTGAAAGAAAAAAGGTCAAAAACGAGTAAAATCCGTAAATTAACAAGGAAATTCACTTAACCCTCATTTTGTCCATTTTTGAAAATGATAAAATCAACCTTGGAATTCGAATATATGCTTGTTAGATTTCATAGGAACTATTACATGCTTCGATTCGATAAGGCTAGGCCACTTTATGACCTTTTTAGTGAAAGAAAAAAGGTCAAAAATGAGTAAAATCCGTATATTAACAAGGAAATTCAATTAACCCCCATTTTGGCCTTTTTAAAAAATTCTAAAATAAACCATGGATGTCGTAGATATGCTTGTTAGGTTTCCTAGGAACTATTACATGCTTCGATTCGATAAGGCTAGGCCACTTTATGACCTTTTTAGTGAAAGAAAAAGGTCAAAAACGAGTAAAATCCATAAATTAACAAGGAAATTCACTTAACCCCCATTTTGGCCTTTTTAAAAAAAATTTAAAATAAACCATGGATGTCGTAGATATGCTTGTTAGATTTCCTAGGAACTATTACATGCTTCGATTCGATAAGGCTAGGCCACTTTATGACCTTTTTAGTGAAAGAAAAAGGGTCAAAAACGAGTAAAATCCGTAAATTAACAAGGAAATTCACTTAACCCCCATTTTGGCCGTTTTTAAAAATTCTAAAATAAACCATGGATGTCGTAGATATGCTTGTTAGATTTCCTAGGAACTATTAAATGCTTCGACTCGATAAGGCTAGGTCACTTTATGACCTTTTTAGTGAAAGAAAAAGGGTCAAAAACGAGTAAAATCCGTAAATTAACAAGGAAATTCACTTAACCCTCATTTTGTCCATTTTTGAAAATGATAAAATCAACCTTGGAATTCGAATATATGCTTGTTAGATTTCATAGGAACTATTACATGCTTCGATTCGATAAGGCTAGGCCACTTTATGACCTTTTTAGTGAAAGAAAAAGGTCAAAAACGAGTAAAATCCATAAATTAACAAGGAAATTCACTTAACCCCCATTTTGGCCTTTTTAAAAACTTCTAAAATAAACCATGGATGTCGTAGATATGCTTGTTAGATTTCCTAGGAACTATAACATGCTTCGATTCGATAAGGCTAGGCCACTTTATGACCTTTTTAGTGAAAGAAAAAGGGTCAAAAACGAGTAAAATCCGTAAATTAACAAGGAAATTCACTTAACCCTCATTTTGTCCATTTTCGAAAATGATAAAATCAACCTTGGAATTCGAATATATGCTTGTTAGATTTCATAGGAACTATTACATGCTTCGATTCGATAAGGTAGGCCACTTTATGACCTTTTTAGTGAAAGAAAAAAGGTCAAAAATGAGTAAAATCCGTATATTAACAAGGAAATTCAATTAACCCCCATTTTGGCCTTTTTAAAAAATTCTAAAATAAACCATGGATGTCGTAGATATGCTTGTTAGGTTTCCTAGGAACTATTACATGCTTCGATTCGATACGGCTAGGCCACTTTATGACCTTTTTAGTGAAAGAAAATGGTCAAAAACGAGTAAAATCCATAAATTAACAAGGAAATTCACTTAACCCCCATTTTGGCCTTTTTAAAAAAAATTTAAAATAAACCATGGATGTCGTAGATATGCTTGTTAGATTTCCTAGGAACTATTAAATGCTTCGACTCGATAAGGCTAGGTCACTTTATGACCTTTTTAGTGAAAGAAAAAGGGTCAAAAACGAGTAAAATCCATAAATTAACAAGGAAATTCACTTAACCCCCATTTTGGCCTTTTTAAAAAATTCTAAAATAAACCATGGATGTCGTAGATATGCTTGTTAGATTTCCTAGGAACTATTACATGCTTCGATTCGATAAGGCTAGGCCACTTTATCACCTTTTTAGTGAAAGAAAAAAGGTCAAAAACGAGTAAAATCCGTAAATTAACAAGGAAATTCACTTAACCCTCATTTTGTCCATTTTTGAAAATGATAAAATCAACCTTGGAATTCGAATATATGCTTGTTAGATTTCATAGGAACTATTACATGCTTCGATTCGATAAGGCTAGGCCACTTTATGACCTTTTTAGTGAAAGAAAAAAGGTCAAAAATGAGTAAAATCCGTATATTAACAAGGAAATTCAATTAACCCCCATTTTGGCCTTTTTAAAAAATTCTAAAATAAACCATGGATGTCGTAGATATGCTTGTTAGGTTTCCTAGGAACTATTACATGCTTCGATTCGATAAGGCTAGGCCACTTTATGACCTTTTTAGTGAAAGAAAAAGGTCAAAAACGAGTAAAATCCATAAATTAACAAGGAAATTCACTTAACCCCCATTTTGGCCTTTTTAAAAAAAATTTAAAATAAACCATGGATGTCGTAGATATGCTTGTTAGATTTCCTAGGAACTATTACATGCTTCGATTCGATAAGGCTAGGCCACTTTATGACCTTTTTAGTGAAAGAAAAAGGGTCAAAAACGAGTAAAATCCGTAAATTAACAAGGAAATTCACTTAACCCCCATTTTGGCCGTTTTTAAAAATTCTAAAATAAACCATGGATGTCGTAGATATGCTTGTTAGATTTCCTAGGAACTATTAAATGCTTCGACTCGATAAGGCTAGGTCACTTTATGACCTTTTTAGTGAAAGAAAAAGGGTCAAAAACGAGTAAAATCCGTAAATTAACAAGGAAATTCACTTAACCCTCATTTTGTCCATTTTTGAAAATGATAAAATCAACCTTGGAATTCGAATATATGCTTGTTAGATTTCATAGGAACTATTACATGCTTCGATTCGATAAGGCTAGGCCACTTTATGACCTTTTTAGTGAAAGAAAAAAGGTCAAAAATGAGTAAAATCCGTATATTAACAAGGAAATTCAATTAACCCCCATTTTGGCCTTTTTAAAAAATTCTAAAATAAACCATGGATGTCGTAGATATGCTTGTTAGGTTTCCTAGGAACTATTACATGCTTCGATTCGATAAGGCTAGGCCACTTTATGACCTTTTTAGTGAAAGAAAAAGGTCAAAAACGAGTAAAATCCATAAATTAACAAGGAAATTCACTTAACCCCCATTTTGGCCTTTTTAAAAAAAATTTAAAATAAACCATGGATGTCGTAGATATGCTTGTTAGATTTCCTAGGAACTATTAAATGCTTCAACTCGATAAGGCTAGGTCACTTTATGACCTTTTTAGTGAAAGAAAAAGGGTCAAAAACGAGTAAAATCCATAAATTAACAAGGAAATTCACTTAACCCCCATTTTGGCCTTTTTAAAAAATTCTAAAATAAACCATGGATGTCGTAGATATGCTTGTTAGATTTCCTAGGAACTATTACATGCTTCGATTCGATAAGGCTAGGCCACTTTATGACCTTTTTAGTGAAAGAAAAAGGGTCAAAAACGAGTAAAATCCGTAAATTAACAAGGAAATTCACTTAACCCTCATTTTGTCCATTTTTGAAAATGATAAAATCAACCTTGGAATTCGAATATATGCTTGTTAGATTTCATAGGAACTATTACATGCTTCGATTCGATAAGGCTAGGCCACTTTATGACCTTTTTAGTGAAAGAAAAAAGGTCAAAAATGAGTAAAATCCGTATATTAACAAGGAAATTCAATTAACCCCCATTTTGGCCTTTTTAAAAAATTCTAAAATAAACCATGGATGTCGTAGATATGCTTGTTAGGTTTCCTAGGAACTATTACATGCTTCGATTCGATAAGGCTAGGCCACTTTATGACCTTTTTAGTGAAAGAAAAAGGTCAAAAACGAGTAAAATCCATAAATTAACAAGGAAATTCACTTAACCCCCATTTTGGCCTTTTTAAAAAAAATTTAAAATAAACCATGGATGTCGTAGATATGCTTGTTAGATTTCCTAGGAACTATTACATGCTTCGATTCGATAAGGCTAGGCCACTTTATGACCTTTTTAGTGAAAGAAAAAGGGTCAAAAACGAGTAAAATCCGTAAATTAACAAGGAAATTCACTTAACCCCCATTTTGGCCGTTTTTAAAAATTCTAAAATAAACCATGGATGTCGTAGATATGCTTGTTAGATTTCCTAGGAACTATTAAATGCTTCGACTCGATAAGGCTAGGTCACTTTATGACCTTTTTAGTGAAAGAAAAAGGGTCAAAAACGAGTAAAATCCGTAAATTAACAAGGAAATTCACTTAACCCTCATTTTGTCCATTTTTGAAAATGATAAAATCAACCTTGGAATTCGAATATATGCTTGTTAGATTTCATAGGAACTATTACATGCTTCGATTCGATAAGGCTAGGCCACTTTATGACCTTTTTAGTGAAAGAAAAAAGGTCAAAAATGAGTAAAATCCGTATATTAACAAGGAAATTCAATTAACCCCCATTTTGGCCTTTTTAAAAAATTCTAAAATAAACCATGGATGTCGTAGATATGCTTGTTAGGTTTCCTAGGAACTATTACATGCTTCGATTCGATAAGGCTAGGCCACTTTATGACCTTTTTAGTGAAAGAAAAAGGTCAAAAACGAGTAAAATCCATAAATTAACAAGGAAATTCACTTAACCCCCATTTTGGCCTTTTTAAAAAAAATTTAAAATAAACCATGGATGTCGTAGATATGCTTGTTAGATTTCCTAGGAACTATTAAATGCTTCGACTCGATAAGGCTAGGTCACTTTATGACCTTTTTAGTGAAAGAAAAAGGGTCAAAAACGAGTAAAATCCATAAATTAACAAGGAAATTCACTTAACCCCCATTTTGGCCTTTTTAAAAAATTCTAAAATAAACCATGGATGTCGTAGATATGCTTGTTAGATTTCCTAGGAACTATTACATGCTTCGATTCGATAAGGCTAGGCCACTTTATGACCTTTTTAGTGAAAGAAAAAGGGTCAAAAACGAGTAAAATCCGTAAATTAACAAGGAAATTCACTTAACCCTCATTTTGTCCATTTTTGAAAATGATAAAATCAACCTTGGAATTCGAATATATGCTTGTTAGATTTCATAGGAACTATTACATGCTTCGATTCGATAAGGCTAGGCCACTTTATGACCTTTTTAGTGAAAGAAAAAAGGTCAAAAATGAGTAAAATCCGTATATTAACAAGGAAATTCAATTAACCCCCATTTTGGCCTTTTTAAAAAATTCTAAAATAAACCATGGATGTCGTAGATATGCTTGTTAGGTTTCCTAGGAACTATTACATGCTTCGATTCGATAAGGCTAGGCCACTTTATGACCTTTTTAGTGAAAGAAAAAGGTCAAAAACGAGTAAAATCCATAAATTAACAAGGAAATTCACTTAACCCCCATTTTGGCCTTTTTAAAAAAAATTTAAAATAAACCATGGATGTCGTAGATATGCTTGTTAGATTTCCTAGGAACTATTACATGCTTCGATTCGATAAGGCTAGGCCACTTTATGACCTTTTTAGTGAAAGAAAAAGGGTCAAAAACGAGTAAAATCCGTAAATTAACAAGGAAATTCACTTAACCCCCATTTTGGCCGTTTTTAAAAATTCTAAAATAAACCATGGATGTCGTAGATATGCTTGTTAGATTTCCTAGGAACTATTAAATGCTTCGACTCGATAAGGCTAGGTCACTTTATGACCTTTTTAGTGAAAGAAAAAGGGTCAAAAACGAGTAAAATCCGTAAATTAACAAGGAAATTCACTTAACCCTCATTTTGTCCATTTTTGAAAATGATAAAATCAACCTTGGAATTCGAATATATGCTTGTTAGATTTCATAGGAACTATTACATGCTTCGATTCGATAAGGCTAGGCCACTTTATGACCTTTTTAGTGAAAGAAAAAAGGTCAAAAATGAGTAAAATCCGTATATTAACAAGGAAATTCAATTAACCCCCATTTTGGCCTTTTTAAAAAATTCTAAAATAAACCATGGATGTCGTAGATATGCTTGTTAGGTTTCCTAGGAACTATTACATGCTTCGATTCGATAAGGCTAGGCCACTTTATGACCTTTTTAGTGAAAGAAAAAGGTCAAAAACGAGTAAAATCCATAAATTAACAAGGAAATTCACTTAACCCCCATTTTGGCCTTTTTAAAAAAAATTTAAAATAAACCATGGATGTCGTAGATATGCTTGTTAGATTTCCTAGGAACTATTAAATGCTTCGACTCGATAAGGCTAGGTCACTTTATGACCTTTTTAGTGAAAGAAAAAGGGTCAAAAACGAGTAAAATCCATAAACTAACAAGGAAATTCACTTAACCCCCATTTTGGCCTTTTTAAAAAATTCTAAAATAAACCATGGATGTCGTAGATATGCTTGTTAGATTTCCTAGGAACTATTACATGCTTCGATTCGATAAGGCTAGGCCACTTTATGACCTTTTTAGTGAAAGAAAAAGGGTCAAAAACGAGTAAAATCCGTAAATTAACAAGGAAATTCACTTAACCCTCATTTTGTCCATTTTTGAAAATGATAAAATCAACCTTGGAATTCGAATATATGCTTGTTAGATTTCATAGGAACTATTACATGCTTCGATTCGATAAGGCTAGGCCACTTTATGACCTTTTTAGTGAAAGAAAAAAGGTCAAAAATGAGTAAAATCCGTATATTAACAAGGAAATTCAATTAACCCCCATTTTGGCCTTTTTAAAAAATTCTAAAATAAACCATGGATGTCGTAGATATGCTTGTTAGGTTTCCTAGGAACTATTACATGCTTCGATTCGATAAGGCTAGGCCACTTTATGACCTTTTTAGTGAAAGAAAAAGGTCAAAAACGAGTAAAATCCATAAATTAACAAGGAAATTCACTTAACCCCCATTTTGGCCTTTTTAAAAAAAATTTAAAATAAACCATGGATGTCGTAGATATGCTTGTTAGATTTCCTAGGAACTATTACATGCTTCGATTCGATAAGGCTAGGTCACTTTATGACCTTTTTAGTGAAAGAAAAAGGGTCAAAAACGAGTAAAATCCGTAAATTAACAAGGAAATTCACTTAACCCTCATTTTGTCCATTTTCGAAAATGATAAAATCAACCTTGGAATTCGAATATATGCTTGTTAGATTTCATAGGAACTATTACATGCTTCGATTCGATAAGGCTAGGCCACTTTATGACCTTTTTAGTGAAAGAAAAAAGGTCAAAAATGAGTAAAATCCGTATATTAACAAGGAAATTCAATTAACCCCCATTTTGGCCTTTTTAAAAAATTCTAAAATAAACCATGGATGTCGTAGATATGCTTGTTAGGTTTCCTAGGAACTATTACATGCTTCGATTCGATAATGCTAGGCCACTTTATGACCTTTTTAGTGAAAGAAAAAGGTCAAAAACGAGTAAAATCCATAAATTAACAAGGAAATTCACTTAACCCCCATTTTGGCCTTTTTAAAAAAAATTTAAAATAAACCATGGATGTCGTAGATATGCTTGTTAGATTTCCTAGGAACTATTACATGCTTCGATTCGATAAGGCTAGGCCACTTTATGACCTTTTTAGTGAAAGAAAAAGGGTCAAAAACGAGTAAAATCCGTAAATTAACAAGGAAATTCACTTAACCCCCATTTTGGCCGTTTTTCAAAATTCTAAAATAAACCATGGATGTCGTAGATATGCTTGTTAGATTTCCTAGGAACTATTACATGCTTCGATTCGATAAGGCTAGGCCACTTTATGACCTTTTTAGTGAAAGAAAAAGGGTCAAAAACGAGTAAAATCCGTAAATTAACAAGGAAATTCACTTAACCCCCATTTTGGCCGTTTTTAAAAATTCTAAAATAAACCATGGATGTCGTAGATATGCTTGTTAGATTTCCTAGGAACTATTAAATGCTTCGACTCGATAAGGCTAGGTCACTTTATGACCTTTTTAGTGAAAGAAAAAGGGTCAAAAACGAGTAAAATCCATAAATTAACAAGGAAATTCACTTAACCCTCATTTTGTCCATTTTTGAAAATGATAAAATCAACCTTGGAATTCGAATATATGCTTGTTAGATTTCATAGGAACTATTACATGCTTCGATTCGATAAGGCTAGGCCACTTTATGACCTTTTTAGTGAAATAAAAAGGTCAAAAACGAGTAAAATCCATAAATTAACAAGGAAATTCACTTAACCCCCATTTTGGCCTTTTTAAAAAATTCTGAAATAAACCATGGATGTCGTAGATATGCTTGTTAGATTTCCGAGGAACTATTACATGCTTCGATTCGATAAGGCTAGGCCACTTTATGACCTTTTTAGTGAAAGAAAAAAGGTCAAAAATGAGTAAAATCCGTATATTAACAAGGAAATTCAATTAACCCCCATTTTGGCCTTTTTAAAAAATTCTAAAATAAACCATGGATGTCGTAGATATGCTTGTTAGGTTTCCTAGGAACTATTACATGCTTCGATTCGATAATGCTAGGCCACTTTATGACCTTTTTAGTGAAAGAAAAAGGTCAAAAACGAGTAAAATCCATAAATTAACAAGGAAATTCACTTAACCCCCATTTTGGCCTTTTTAAAAAAAATTTAAAATAAACCATGGATGTCGTAGATATGCTTGTTAGATTTCCTAGGAACTATTACATGCTTCGATTCGATAAGGCTAGGCCACTTTATGACCTTTTTAGTGAAAGAAAAAGGGTCAAAAACGAGTAAAATCCGTAAATTAACAAGGAAATTCACTTAACCCCCATTTTGGCCGTTTTTCAAAATTCTAAAATAAACCATGGATGTCGTAGATATGCTTGTTAGATTTCCTAGGAACTATTACATGCTTCGATTCGATAAGGCTAGGCCACTTTATGACCTTTTTAGTGAAAGAAAAAGGGTCAAAAACGAGTAAAATCCGTAAATTAACAAGGAAATTCACTTAACCCCCATTTTGGCCGTTTTTAAAAATTCTAAAATAAACCATGGATGTCGTAGATATGCTTGTTAGATTTCCTAGGAACTATTAAATGCTTCGACTCGATAAGGCTAGGTCACTTTATGACCTTTTTAGTGAAAGAAAAAGGGTCAAAAACGAGTAAAATCCATAAATTAACAAGGAAATTCACTTAACCCTCATTTTGTCCATTTTTGAAAATGATAAAATCAACCTTGGAATTCGAATATATGCTTGTTAGATTTCATAGGAACTATTACATGCTTCGATTCGATAAGGCTAGGCCACTTTATGACCTTTTTAGTGAAATAAAAAGGTCAAAAACGAGTAAAATCCATAAATTAACAAGGAAATTCACTTAACCCCCATTTTGGCCTTTTTAAAAAATTCTGAAATAAACCATGGATGTCGTAGATATGCTTGTTAGATTTCCGAGGAACTATTACATGCTTCGATTCGATAAGGCTAGGCCACTTTATGACCTTTTTAGTGAAAGAAAAAGGTCAAAAACGAGTAAAATCCATAAATTAACAAGGAAATTCACTTAACCCCCATTTTGGCCTTTTTAAAAAATTCTAAAATAAACCATGGATGTCGTAGATATGCTTGTTAGATTTCCTAGGAACTATAACATGCTTCGATTCGATAAGGCTAGGCCACTTTATGACCTTTTTAGTGAAAGAAAAAGGGTCAAAAACGAGTAAAATCCGTAAATTAACAAGGAAATTCACTTAACCCTCATTTTGTCCATTTTCGAAAATGATAAAATCAACCTTGGAATTCGAATATATGCTTGTTAGATTTCATAGGAACTATTACATGCTTCGATTCGATAAGGTAGGCCACTTTATGACCTTTTTAGTGAAAGAAAAAAGGTCAAAAATGAGTAAAATCCGTATATTAACAAGGAAATTCAATTAACCCCCATTTTGGCCTTTTTAAAAAATTCTAAAATAAACCATGGATGTCGTAGATATGCTTGTTAGGTTTCCTAGGAACTATTACATGCTTCGATTCGATACGGCTAGGCCACTTTATGACCTTTTTAGTGAAAGAAAAAGGTCAAAAACGAGTAAAATCCATAAATTAACAAGGAAATTCACTTAACCCCCATTTTGGCCTTTTTAAAAAAAATTTAAAATAAACCATGGATGTCGTAGATATGCTTGTTAGATTTCCTAGGAACTATTAAATGCTTCGACTCGATAAGGCTAGGTCACTTTATGACCTTTTTAGTGAAAGAAAAAGGGTCAAAAACGAGTAAAATCCATAAATTAACAAG
This sequence comes from Medicago sativa, assembly GCF_051527215.1. Classification (NCBI taxonomy): domain Eukaryota; kingdom Viridiplantae; phylum Streptophyta; class Magnoliopsida; order Fabales; family Fabaceae; genus Medicago; species Medicago sativa. The sequence goes on along the minus strand of NC_140756.1, from coordinate 24,685,816 downwards.
GAAATTCACTTAACCCCCATTTTGGCCTTTTTAAAAAATTCTAAAATAAACCATGGATGTCGTAGATATGCTTGTTAGATTTCCTAGGAACTATTACATGCTTCGATTCGATAAGGCTAGGCCACTTTATGACCTTTTTAGTGAAAGAAAAAGGGTCAAAAACGAGTAAAATCCGTAAATTAACAAGGAAATTCACTTAACCCTCATTATGTCCATTTTTCGAATATGATAAAATCAACCTTGGAATTCGAATATATGCTTGTTAGATTTCATAGGAACTATTACATGCTTCGATTCGATAAGGCTAGGCCACTTTATGACCTTTTTAGTGAAAGAAAAAAGATCAAAAATGAGTAAAATCCGTATATTAACAAGGAAATTCAATTAACCCCCATTTTGGCCTTTTTAAAAAATTCTAAAATAAACCATGGATGTCGTAGATATGCTTGTTAGATTTCCTAAAATAAACCAATTAACCCCCATTTTGGCCTTTTTAAAAAATTCTAAAATAAACCATGGATGTCGTAGATATGCTTGATAGATTTCCTAGGAACTATTACATGCTTCGATTCGATAAGGCCGGGCCACTTTATGACCTTTTTAGTGAAAGAAAAAGGGTCAAAAACGAGTAAAATCCGTAAATTAACAAGGAAATTCACTTAACCCTCATTTTGTCCATTTTTGAAAATGATAAAATCAACCTTGGAATTCGAATATATGCTTGTTAGATTTCATAGGAACTATTACATGCGTCGATTCGATAAGGCTAGGCCACTTTATGACCTTTTTAGTGAAAGAAAAAAGGTCAAAAATGAGTAAAATCCGTATATTAACAAGGAAATTCAATTAACCCCCATTTTGGCCTTTTTAAAAATTCTAAAATAAAATGTCGTAGATATGCTTGTTAGATTTCCTTGGAACTATTACATGTTTCGATTCGATAAGGCTAGGCCACTTTATCACCTTTTTAGTGAAAGAAAAAGGTCAAAAACAAGTAAAATCCATAAATTAACAAGGAAATTCACTTAACCCCCATTTTGGCCTTTTTAAAAAATTCTAAAATAAACCATGGATGTCGTAGATATGCTTGTTAGATTTCCTAGGAACTATTACATGCTTCGATTCGATAAGGCTAGGCCACTTTATGACCTTTTTAGTGAAAGAAAAAGGGTCAAAAACGAGTAAAATCCGTAAATTAACAAGGAAATTCACTTAACCCTCATTTTGTCCATTTTCGAAAATGATAAAATCAACCTTGGAATTCGAATATATGCTTGTTAGATTTCATAGGAACTATTACATGCTTCGATTCGATAAGGCTAGGCCACTTTATGACCTTTTTAGTGAAAGAAAAAAGGTCAAAAATGAGTAAAATCTGTATATTAACAAGGAAATTCAATTAACCCCCATTTTGGCCTTTTTAAAAAATTCTAAAATAAACCATGGATGTCGTAGATATGCTTGTTAGATTTCCTAGGAACTATTACATGCTTCGATTCGATAAGGCTAGGCCACTTTATGACCTTTTTAGTGAAAGAAAAAGGTCAAAAACGAGTAAAATCCATAAATTAACAAGGAAATTCACTTAACCCCCATTTTGGCCTTTTTAAAAAAAAATTAAAATAAACCATGGATGTCGTAGATATGCTTGTTAGATTTCCTAGGAACTATTACATGCTTCGATTCGATAAGGCTAGGCCACTTTATGACCTTTTTAGAGAAAGAAAAAGGGTCAAAAACGAGTAAAATCCGTAAATTAACAAGGAAATTCACTTAACCCCCATTTTTGCCGTTTTTCAAAATTCTAAAATAAAGCATGGATGTCGTAGATATGCTTGTTAGATTTCCTAGGAACTATTACATGCTTCGACTCGATAAGGCTAGGCCACTTTATGACCTTTTTAGTGAAAGAAAAAGGCTTAATTGCACTTACAGCCCCCTATCTTTCCAAAAGTTGCGGTTACAGCCCCTTAACTAATTTAAATACAAAACAGCCCCCTAAGTATTGAATCTTTGGCAGTTTTGGCCCTCAAGGCTGACGTGGCACCCTAAGTAAGGTGACAAGTGTCATTTTTGGCAGTTTTTTTTTGGCCTTGGAGGGCCAAAACTGCCAAAGATTCAATACTTAGGGGGCTGTTTTGTATTTAAATTAGTTAAGGGGCTGTAACCGCAACTTTTGGAAAGATAGGGGGCTGTAAGTGCAATTAAGCCAACGAAAAAGGGTCAAAAACGAGTAAAATCCGTAAATTAACAAGGAAATTCACTTAACCCTCAATTTGTCCATTTTTGAAAATGATAAAATCAACCTTGGAATTCGAATATATGCTTGTTAGATTTCATAGGAACTATTACATGCTTCGATTCGATAAGGCTAGGCCACTTTATGACCTTTTTAGTGAAAGAAAAAGGTCAAAAACGAGTAAAATCCATAAATTAACAAGGAAATTCACTTAACCCCCATTTTGGCCTTTTTAAAAAATTCTGAAATAAACCATGGATGTCGTAGATATGCTTGTTAGATTTCCTAGGAACTATTACATGCTTCGATTAGATAAGGCTAGGCCACTTTATGACCTTTTTAGTGAAAGAAAAAGGTCAAAAACGAGTAAAATCCATAAATTAACAAGGAAATTCACTTAACCCCCATTTTGGCCTTTTTAAAAAATTCTAAAATAAACCATGGATGTCGTAGATATGCTTTTTAGATTTCCTAGGAACTATTACATGCTTCGATTCGATAAGGCTAGGCCACTTTATGACCTTTTTAGTGAAAGAAAAAGGGTCAAAAACGAGTAAAATCCGTAAATTAACAAGGAAATTCACTTAACCCTCATTTTGTCCATTTTCGAATATGATAAAATCAACCATGGAATTCGAATATATGCTTGTTAGATTTCATAGGAACTATTACATGCTTCGATTCGATAAGGCTAGGCCACTTTATGACCTTTTTAGTGAAAGAAAAAAGGTCAAAAATGAGTAAAATCCATATATTAACAAGGAAATTCAATTAACCCCCATTTTGGCCTTTTTAAAAAATTCTAAAATAAACCATGGATGTCGTAGATATGCTTGTTAGATTTCCTAAAATAAACCAATTAACCCCCATTTTGGCCTTTTTAAAAAAATTCTAAAATAAACCATGGATGTCGTAGATATGCTTGATAGATTTCCTAGGAACTATTACATGCTTCGATTCGATAAGGCCGGGCCACTTTATGACCTTTTTAGTGAAAGAAAAAGGGTCAAAAACGAGTAAAATCCGTAAATTAACAAGGAAATTCACTTAACCCTCATTTTGTCCATTTTCGAAAATGATAAAATCAACCTTGGAATTCGAATATATGCTTGTTAGATTTCATAGGAACTATTACATGCTTCGATTCGATAAGGCTAGGCCACTTTATGACCTTTTTAGTGAAAGAAAAAAGGTCAAAAATGAGTAAAATCTGTATATTAACAAGGAAATTCAATTAACCCCCATTTTGGCCTTTTTAAAAAATTCTAAAATAAACCATGGATGTCGTAGATATGCTTGTTAGATTTCCTAGGAACTATTACATGCTTCGATTCGATAAGGCTAGGCCACTTTATGACCTTTTTAGTGAAAGAAAAAGGTCAAAAACGAGTAAAATCCATAAATTAACAAGGAAATTCACTTAACCCCCATTTTGGCCTTTTTAAAAAAAATTTAAAATAAACCATGGATGTCGTAGATATGCTTGTTAGATTTCCTAGGAACTATTACATGCTTCGATTCGATAAGGCTAGGCCACTTTATGACCTTTTTAGAGAAAGAAAAAGGGTCAAAAACGAGTAAAATCCGTAAATTAACAAGGAAATTCACTTAACCCCCATTTTGGCCGTTTTTCAAAATTCTAAAATAAAGCATGGATGTCGTAGATATGCTTGTTAGATTTCCTAGGAACTATTACATGCTTCGACTCGATAAGGCTAGGCCACTTTATGACCTTTTTAGTGAAAGAAAAAGGCTTAATTGCACTTACAGCCCCCTATCTTTCCAAAAGTTGCGGTTACAGCCCCTTAACTAATTTAAATACAAAACAGCCCCCTAAGTATTGAATCTTTGGCAGTTTTGGCCCTCAAGGCTGACGTGGCACCCTAAGTAAGGTGACAAGTGTCATTTTTGGCAGTTTTTTTTTGGCCTTGGAGGGCCAAAACTGCCAAAGATTCAATACTTAGGGGGCTGTTTTGTATTTAAATTAGTTAAGGGGCTGTAACCGCAACTTTTGGAAAGATAGGGGGCTGTAAGTGCAATTAAGCCAAAGAAAAAGGGTCAAAAACGAGTAAAATCCGTAAATTAACAAGGAAATTCACTTAACCCTCAATTTGTCCATTTTTGAAAATGATAAAATCAACCTTGGAATTCGAATATATGCTTGTTAGATTTCATAGGAACTATTACATGCTTCGATTCGATAAGGCTAGGCCACTTTATGACCTTTTTAGTGAAAGAAAAAGGTCAAAAACGAGTAAAATCCATAAATTAACAAGGAAATTCACTTAACCCCCATTTTGGCCTTTTTAAAAAATTCTGAAATAAACCATGGATGTCGTAGATATGCTTGTTAGATTTCCTAGGAACTATTACATGCTTCGATTCGATAAGGCTAGGCCACTTTATGACCTTTTTAGTGAAAGAAAAAGGTCAAAAACGAGTAAAATCCATAAATTAACAAGGAAATTCACTTAACCCCCATTTTGGCCTTTTTAAAAAATTCTGAAATAAACCATGGATGTCGTAGATATGCTTGTTAGATTTCCTAGGAACTATTACATGCTTCGATTAGATAAGGCTAGGCCACTTTATGACCTTTTTAGTGAAAGAAAAAGGTCAAAAACGAGTAAAATCCATAAATTAACAAGGAAATTCACTTAACCCCCATTTTGGCCTTTTTAAAAAATTCTAAAATAAACCATGGATGTCGTAGATATGCTTTTTAGATTTCCTAGGAACTATTACATGCTTCGATTCGATAAGGCTAGGCCACTTTATGACCTTTTTAGTGAAAGAAAAAGGGTCAAAAACGAGTAAAATCCGTAAATTAACAAGGAAATTCACTTAACCCTCATTTTGTCCATTTTCGAATATGATAAAATCAACCATGGAATTCGAATATATGCTTGTTAGATTTCATAGGAACTATTACATGCTTCGATTCGATAAGGCTAGGCCACTTTATGACCTTTTTAGTGAAAGAAAAAGGTCAAAAACGAGTAAAATCCATAAATTAACAAGGAAATTCACTTAACCCCCATTTTGGCCTTTTTAAAAAATTCTGAAATAAACCATGGATGTCGTAGATATGCTTGTTAGATTTCCTAGGAACTATTACATGCTTCGATTAGATAAGGCTAGGCCACTTTATGACCTTTTTAGTGAAAGAAAAAGGTCAAAAACGAGTAAAATCCATAAATTAACAAGGAAATTCACTTAACCCCCATTTTGGCCTTTTTAAAAAATTCTAAAATAAACCATGGATGTCGTAGATATGCTTTTTAGATTTCCTAGGAACTATTACATGCTTCGATTCGATAAGGCTAGGCCACTTTATGACCTTTTTAGTGAAAGAAAAAGGGTCAAAAACGAGTAAAATCCGTAAATTAACAAGGAAATTCACTTAACCCTCATTTTGTCCATTTTCGAATATGATAAAATCAACCATGGAATTCGAATATATGCTTGTTAGATTTCATAGGAACTATTACATGCTTCGATTCGATAAGGCTAGGCCACTTTATGACCTTTTTAGTGAAAGAAAAAAGGTCAAAAATGAGTAAAATCCATATATTAACAAGGAAATTCAATTAACCCCCATTTTGGCCTTTTTAAAAAATTCTAAAATAAACCATGGATGTCGTAGATATGCTTGTTAGATTTCCTAAAATAAACCAATTAACCCCCATTTTGGCCTTTTTAAAAAAATTCTAAAATAAACCATGGATGTCGTAGATATGCTTGATAGATTTCCTAGGAACTATTACATGCTTCGATTCGATAAGGCCGGGCCACTTTATGACCTTTTTAGTGAAAGAAAAAGGGTCAAAAACGAGTAAAATCCGTAAATTAACAAGGAAATTCACTTAACCCTCATTTTGTCCATTTTCGAAAATGATAAAATCAACCTTGGAATTCGAATATATGCTTGTTAGATTTCATAGGAACTATTACATGCTTCGATTCGATAAGGCTAGGCCACTTTATGACCTTTTTAGTGAAAGAAAAAAGGTCAAAAATGAGTAAAATCTGTATATTAACAAGGAAATTCAATTAACCCCCATTTTGGCCTTTTTAAAAAATTCTAAAATAAACCATGGATGTCGTAGATATGCTTGTTAGATTTCCTAGGAACTATTACATGCTTCGATTCGATAAGGCTAGGCCACTTTATGACCTTTTTAGTGAAAGAAAAAGGTCAAAAACGAGTAAAATCCATAAATTAACAAGGAAATTCACTTAACCCCCATTTTGGCCTTTTTAAAAAATTCTGAAATAAACCATGGATGTCGTAGATATGCTTGTTAGATTTCCTAGGAACTATTACATGCTTCGATTAGATAAGGCTAGGCCACTTTATGACCTTTTTAGTGAAAGAAAAAGGTCAAAAACGAGTAAAATCCATAAATTAACAAGGAAATTCACTTAACCCCCATTTTGGCCTTTTTAAAAAATTCTGAAATAAACCATGGATGTCGTAGATATGCTTGTTAGATTTCCTAGGAACTATTACATGCTTCGATTAGATAAGGCTAGGCCACTTTATGACCTTTTTAGTGAAAGAAAAAGGTCAAAAACGAGTAAAATCCATAAATTAACAAGGAAATTCACTTAACCCCCATTTTGGCCTTTTTAAAAAATTCTAAAATAAACCATGGATGTCGTAGATATGCTTTTTAGATTTCCTAGGAACTATTACATGCTTCGATTCGATAAGGCTAGGCCACTTTATGACCTTTTTAGTGAAAGAAAAAGGGTCAAAAACGAGTAAAATCCGTAAATTAACAAGGAAATTCACTTAACCCTCATTTTGTCCATTTTCGAATATGATAAAATCAACCATGGAATTCGAATATATGCTTGTTAGATTTCATAGGAACTATTACATGCTTCGATTCGATAAGGCTAGGCCACTTTATGACCTTTTTAGTGAAAGAAAAAAGGTCAAAAATGAGTAAAATCCATATATTAACAAGGAAATTCAATTAACCCCCATTTTGGCCTTTTTAAAAAATTCTAAAATAAACCATGGATGTCGTAGATATGCTTGTTAGATTTCCTAAAATAAACCAATTAACCCCCATTTTGGCCTTTTTAAAAAAATTCTAAAATAAACCATGGATGTCGTAGATATGCTTGATAGATTTCCTAGGAACTATTACATGCTTCGATTCGATAAGGCCGGGCCACTTTATGACCTTTTTAGTGAAAGAAAAAGGGTCAAAAACGAGTAAAATCCGTAAATTAACAAGGAAATTCACTTAACCCTCATTTTGTCCATTTTCGAAAATGATAAAATCAACCTTGGAATTCGAATATATGCTTGTTAGATTTCATAGGAACTATTACATGCTTCGATTCGATAAGGCTAGGCCACTTTATGACCTTTTTAGTGAAAGAAAAAAGGTCAAAAATGAGTAAAATCTGTATATTAACAAGGAAATTCAATTAACCCCCATTTTGGCCTTTTTAAAAAATTCTAAAATAAACCATGGATGTCGTAGATATGCTTGTTAGATTTCCTAGGAACTATTACATGCTTCGATTCGATAAGGCTAGGCCACTTTATGACCTTTTTAGTGAAAGAAAAAGGTCAAAAACGAGTAAAATCCATAAATTAACAAGGAAATTCACTTAACCCCCATTTTGGCCTTTTTAAAAAAAATTTAAAATAAACCATGGATGTCGTAGATATGCTTGTTAGATTTCCTAGGAACTATTACATGCTTCGATTCGATAAGGCTAGGCCACTTTATGACCTTTTTAGAGAAAGAAAAAGGGTCAAAAACGAGTAAAATCCGTAAATTAACAAGGAAATTCACTTAACCCCCATTTTGGCCGTTTTTCAAAATTCTAAAATAAAGCATGGATGTCGTAGATATGCTTGTTAGATTTCCTAGGAACTATTACATGCTTCGACTCGATAAGGCTAGGCCACTTTATGACCTTTTTAGTGAAAGAAAAAGGCTTAATTGCACTTACAGCCCCCTATCTTTCCAAAAGTTGCGGTTACAGCCCCTTAACTAATTTAAATACAAAACAGCCCCCTAAGTATTGAATCTTTGGCAGTTTTGGCCCTCAAGGCTGACGTGGCACCCTAAGTAAGGTGACAAGTGTCATTTTTGGCAGTTTTTTTTTGGCCTTGGAGGGCCAAAACTGCCAAAGATTCAATACTTAGGGGGCTGTTTTGTATTTAAATTAGTTAAGGGGCTGTAACCGCAACTTTTGGAAAGATAGGGGGCTGTAAGTGCAATTAAGCCAAAGAAAAAGGGTCAAAAACGAGTAAAATCCGTAAATTAACAAGGAAATTCACTTAACCCTCAATTTGTCCATTTTTGAAAATGATAAAATCAACCTTGGAATTCGAATATATGCTTGTTAGATTTCATAGGAACTATTACATGCTTCGATTCGATAAGGCTAGGCCACTTTATGACCTTTTTAGTGAAAGAAAAAGGTCAAAAACGAGTAAAATCCATAAATTAACAAGGAAATTCACTTAACCCCCATTTTGGCCTTTTTAAAAAATTCTGAAATAAACCATGGATGTCGTAGATATGCTTGTTAGATTTCCTAGGAACTATTACATGCTTCGATTAGATAAGGCTAGGCCACTTTATGACCTTTTTAGTGAAAGAAAAAGGTCAAAAACGAGTAAAATCCATAAATTAACAAGGAAATTCACTTAACCCCCATTTTGGCCTTTTTAAAAAATTCTAAAATAAACCATGGATGTCGTAGATATGCTTTTTAGATTTCCTAGGAACTATTACATGCTTCGATTCGATAAGGCTAGGCCACTTTATGACCTTTTTAGTGAAAGAAAAAGGGTCAAAAACGAGTAAAATCCGTAAATTAACAAGGAAATTCACTTAACCCTCATTTTGTCCATTTTCGAATATGATAAAATCAACCATGGAATTCGAATATATGCTTGTTAGATTTCATAGGAACTATTACATGCTTCGATTCGATAAGGCTAGGCCACTTTATGACCTTTTTAGTGAAAGAAAAAAGGTCAAAAATGAGTAAAATCCGTATATTAACAAGGAAATTCAATTAACCCCCATTTTGGCCTTTTTAAAAAATTCTAAAATAAACCATGGATGTCGTAGATATGCTTGTTAGATTTCCTAAAATAAACCAATTAACCCCCATTTTGGCCTTTTTAAAAAATTCTAAAATAAACCATGGATGTCGTAGATATGCTTGATAGATTTCCTAGGAACTATTACATGCTTCGATTCGATAAGGCCGGGCCACTTTATGACCTTTTTAGTGAAAGAAAAAGGGTCAAAAACGAGTAAAATCCGTAAATTAACAAGGAAATTCACTTAACCCTCATTTTGTCCATTTTTGAAAATGATAAAATCAACCTTGGAATTCGAATATATGCTTGTTAGATTTCATAGGAACTATTACATGCGTCGATTCGATAAGGCTAGGCCACTTTATGACCTTTTTAGTGAAAGAAAAAAGGTCAAAAATGAGTAAAATCCGTATATTAACAAGGAAATTCAATTAACCCCCATTTTGGCCTTTTTAAAAAATTCTAAAATAAAATGTCGTAGATATGCTTGTTAGATTTCCTAGGAACTATTACATGTTTCGATTCGATAAGGCTAGGCCACTTTATCACCTTTTTAGTGAAAGAAAAAGGTCAAAAACAAGTAAAATCCATAAATTAACAAGGAAATTCACTTAACCCCCATTTTGGCCTTTTTAAAAAATTCTAAAATAAACCATGGATGTCGTAGATATGCTTGTTAGATTTCCTAGGAACTATTACATGCTTCGATTCGATAAGGCTAGGCCACTTTATGACCTTTTTAGTGAAAGAAAAAGGGTCAAAAACGAGTAAAATCCGTAAATTAACAAGGAAATTCACTTAACCCTCATTTTGTCCATTTTCGAAAATGATAAAATCAACCTTGGAATTCGAATATATGCTTGTTAGATTTCATAGGAACTATTACATGCTTCGATTCGATAAGGCTAGGCCACTTTATGACCTTTTTAGTGAAAGAAAACAGGTCAAAAATGAGTAAAATCTGTATATTAACAAGGAAATTCAATTAACCCCCATTTTGGCATTTTTAAAAAATTCTAAAATAAACCATGGATGTCGTAGATATGCTTGTTAGATTTCCTAGGAACTATTACATGCTTCGATTCGATAAGGCTAGGCCACTTTATGACCTTTTTAGTGAAAGAAAAAGGTCAAAAACGAGTAAAATCCATAAATTAACAAGGAAATTCACTTAACCCCCATTTTGGCCTTTTTAAAAAAAAATTAAAATAAACCATGGATGTCGTAGATATGCTTGTTAGATTTCCTAGGAACTATTACATGCTTCGATTCGATAAGGCTAGGCCACTTTATGACCTTTTTAGAGAAAGAAAAAGGGTCAAAAACGAGTAAAATCCGTAAATTAACAAGGAAATTCACTTAACCCCCATTTTGGCCGTTTTTCAAAATTCTAAAATAAACCATGGATGTCGTAGATATGCTTGTTAGATTTCCTAGGAACTATTACATGCTTCGACTCGATAAGGCTAGGCCACTTTATGACCTTTTTAGTGAAAGAAAAAGGGTCAAAAACGAGTAAAATCCGTAAATTAACAAGGAAATTCACTTAACCCTCAATTTGTCCATTTTTGAAAATGATAAAATCAACCTTGGAATTCGAATATATGCTTGTTAGATTTCATAGGAACTATTACATGCTTCGATTCGATAAGGCTAGGCCACTTTATGACCTTTTTAGTGAAAGAAAAAGGTCAAAAACGAGTAAAATCCATAAATTAACAAGGAAATTCACTTAACCCCCATTTTGGCCTTTTTAAAAAATTCTGAAATAAACCATGGATGTCGTAGATATGCTTGTTAGATTTCCTAGGAACTATTACATGCTTCGATTAGATAAGGCTAGGCCACTTTATGACCTTTTTAGTGAAAGAAAAAGGTCAAAAACGAGTAAAATCCATAAATTAACAAGGAAATTCACTTAACCCCCATTTTGGCCTTTTTAAAAAATTCTAAAATAAACCATGGATGTCGTAGATATGCTTGTTAGATTTCCTAGGAACTATTACATGCTTCGATTCGATAAGGCTAGGCCACTTTATGACCTTTTTAGTGAAAGAAAAAGGGTCAAAAACGAGTAAAAATCCGTAAATTAACAAGGAAATTCACTTAACCCTCATTTTGTCCATTTTCGAATATGATAAAATCAACCTTGGAATTCGAATATATGCTTGTTAGATTTCATAGGAACTATTACATGCTTCGATTCGATAAGGCTAGGCCACTTTATGACCTTTTTAGTGAAAGAAAAAAGGTCAAAAATGAGTAAAATCCGTATATTAACAAGGAAATTCAATTAACCCCCATTTTGGCCTTTTTAAAAAATTCTAAAATAAACCATGGATGTCGTAGATATGCTTGTTAGATTTCCTAGGAACTATTACATGCTTCGATTCGATAAGGCTAGGCCACTTTATGACCTTTTTAGTGAAAGAAAAAGGGTCAAAAACGAGTAAAAATCCGTAAATTAACAAGGAAATTCACTTAACCCTCATTTTGTCCATTTTCGAATATGATAAAATCAACCTTGGAATTCGAATATATGCTTGTTAGATTTCATAGGAACTATTACATGCTTCGATTCGATAAGGCTAGGCCACTTTATGACCTTTTTAGTGAAAGAAAAAAGGTCAAAAATGAGTAAAATCCGTATATTAACAAGGAAATTCAATTAACCCCCATTTTGGCCTTTTTAAAAAATTCTAAAATAAACCATGGATGTCGTAGATATGCTTGTTAGATTTCCTAAAATAAACCAATTAACCCCCATTTTGGCCTTTTTAAAAAATTCTAAAATAAACCATGGATGTTGTAGATATGCTTGATAGATTTCCTTGGAACTATTACATGCTTCGATTCGATAAGGCTGGGCCACTTTATGACCTTTTTAGTGAAAGAAAAAGGGTCAAAAACGAGTAAAATCCGTAAATTAACAAGGAAATTCACTTAACCCTCATTTTGTCCATTTTCGAAAATGATAAAATCAACCTTGGAATTCGAATATATGCTTGTTAGATTTCATAGGAACTATTACATGCGTCGATTCGATAAGGCTAGGCCACTTTATGACCTTTTTAGTGAAAGAAAAAAGGTCAAAAATGAGTAAAATCCGTATATTAACAAGGAAATTCAATTAACCCCCATTTTGGCCTTTTTAAAAAATTCTAAAATAAAATGTCGTAGATATGCTTGTTAGATTTCCTAGGAACTATTACATGTTTCGATTCGATAAGGCTAGGCCACTTTATCACCTTTTTAGTGAAAGAAAAAGGTCAAAAACGAGTAAAATCCATAAATTAACAAGGAAATTCACTTAACCCCCATTTTGGCCTGTTTAAAAAATTCTGAAATAAACCATGGATGTCGTAGATATGCTTGTTAGATTTCCTAGGAACTATTACATGCTTCGATTAGATAAGGCTAGGCCACTTTATGACCTTTTTAGTGAAAGAAAAAGGTCAAAAACGAGTAAAATCCATAAATTAACAAGGAAATACACTTAACCCCCATTTTGGCCTTTTTAAAAAATTCTAAAATAAACCATGGATGTCGTAGATATGCTTGTTAGATTTCCTAGGAACTATTACATGCTTCGATTCGATAAGGCTAGGCCACTTTATGACCTTTTTAGTGAAAGAAAAAGGGTCAAAAACGAGTAAAATCCGTAAATTAACAAGGAAATTCACTTAACCCTCATTTTGTCCATTTTCGAATATGATAAAATCAACCTTGGAATTCGAATATATGCTTGTTAGATTTCATAGGAACTATTACATGCTTCGATTCGATAAGGATAGGCCACTTTATGACCTTTTTAGTGAAAGAAAAAAGGTCAAAAATGAGTAAAATCCGTATATTAACAAGGAAATTCAATTAACCCCCATTTTGGCCTTTTTAAAAAATTCTAAAATAAACCATGGATGTCGTAGATATGCTTGTTAGATTTCCTAAAATAAACCAATTAACCCCCATTTTGGCCTTTTTAAAAAATTCTAAAATAAACCATGGATGTTGTAGATATGCTTGATAGATTTCCTAGGAACTATTACATGCTTCGATTCGATAAGGCTGGGCCACTTTATGACCTTTTTAGTGAAAGAAAAAGGGTCAAAAACGAGTAAAATCCGTAAATTAACAAGGAAATTCACTTAACCCTCATTTTGTCAATTTTTGAAAATTATAAAATCAACCTTGGAATTCGAATATATGCTTGTTAGATTTCATAGGAACTATTACATGCGTCGATTCGATAAGGCTAGGCCACTTTATGACCTTTTTAGTGAAAGAAAAAAGGTCAAAAATGAGTAAAATCCGTATATTAACAAGGAAATTCAATTAACCCCCATTTTGGCCTTTTTAAAAAATTCTAAAATAAAATGTCGTAGATATGCTTGTTAGATTTCCTAGGAACTATTAGATGTTTCGATTCGATAAGGCTAGGCCACTTTATCACCTTTTTAGTGAAAGAAAAAGGTCAAAAACAAGTAAAATCCATAAATTAACAAGGAAATTCACTTAACCCCCATTTTGGCATTTTTAAAAAATTCTAAAATAAACCATGGATGTCGTAGATATGCTTGTTAGATTTCCTAGGAACTATTACATGCTTCGATTCGATAAGGCTAGGCCACTTTATGACCTTTTTAGTGAAAGAAAAAGGGTCAAAAACGAGTAAAATCCGTAAATTAACAAGGAAATTCACTTAACCCTCATTTTGTCCATTTTCGAAAATGATAAAATCAACCTTGGAATTCGAATATATGCTTGTTAGATTTCATAGGAACTATTACATGCTTCGATTCGATAAGGCTAGGCCACTTTATGACCTTTTTAGTGAAAGAAAAAAGGTCAAAAATGAGTAAAATCCGTATATTAACAAGGAAATTCAATTAACCCCCATTTTGGCCTTTTTAAAAAATTCTAAAATAAACCATGGATGTCGTAGATATGCTTGTTAGATTTCCTAGGAACTATTACATGCTTCGATTCGATAAGGCTAGGCCACTTTATGACCTTTTTAGTGAAAGAAAAAGGTCAAAAACGAGTAAAATCCGTAAATTAACAAGGAAATTCACTTAACCCCCATTTTGGCCGTTTTTCAAAATTCTAAAATAAACCATGGATGTCGTAGATATGCTTGTTAGATTTCCTAGGAACTATTACATGCTTCGACTCGATAAGGCTAGGCCACTTTATGACCTTTTTAGTGAAAGAAAAAGGGTCAAAAACGAGTAAAATCCGTAAATTAACAAGGAAATTCACTTAACCCTCAATTTGTCCATTTTTGAAAATGATAAAATCAACCTTGGAATTCGAATATATGCTTGTTAGATTTCATAGGAACTATTACATGCTTCGATTCGATAAGGCTAGGCCACTTTATGACCTTTTTAGTGAAAGAAAAAAGGTCAAAAATGAGTAAAATCCGTATATTAACAAGGAAATTCAATTAACCCCCATTTTGGCCTTTTTAAAAAATTCTAAAATAAACCATGGATGTCGTAGATATGCTTGTTAGATTTCCTAGGAACTATTACATGCTTCGATTCGATAAGGCTAGGCCACTTTATGACCTTTTTAGTGAAAGAAAAAGGGTCAAAAACGAGTAAAATCCGTAAATTAACAAGGAAATTCACTTAACCCTCATTTTGTCCATTTTCGAATATGATAAAATCAACCTTGGAATTCGAATATATGCTTGTTAGATTTCCTAGGAACTATTACATGCTTCGATTAGATAAGGCTAGGCCACTTTATGACCTTTTTAGTGAAAGAAAAAGGTCAAAAACGAGTAAAATCCATAAATTAACAAGGAAATTCACTTAACCCCCATTTTGGCCTTTTTAAAAAATTCTAAAATAAACCATGGATGTCGTAGATATGCTTGTTAGATTTCCTAGGAACTATTACATGCTTCGATTCGATAAGGCTAGGCCACTTTATGACCTTTTTAGTGAAAGAAAAAGGGTCAAAAACGAGTAAAATCCGTAAATTAACAAGGAAATTCACTTAACCCTCATTTTGTCCATTTTCGAATATGATAAAATCAACCTTGGAATTCGAATATATGCTTGTTAGATTTCATAGGAACTATTACATGCTTCGATTCGATAAGGCTAGGCCACTTTATGACCTTTTTAGTGAAAGAAAAAAGGTCAAAAATGAGTAAAATCCGTATATTAACAAGGAAATTCAATTAACCCCCATTTTGGCCTTTTTAAAAAATTCTAAAATAAACCATGGATGTCGTAGATATGCTTGTTAGATTTCCTAAAATAAACCAATTAACCCCCATTTTGGCCTTTTTAAAAAATTCTAAAATAAACCATGGATGTTGTAGATATGCTTGATAGATTTCCTAGGAACTATTACATGCTTCGATTCGATAAGGCTGGGCCACTTTATGACCTTTTTAGTGAAAGAAAAAGGGTCAAAAACGAGTAAAATCCGTAAATTAACAAGGAAATTCACTTAACCCTCATTTTGTCCAATTTCGAAAATGATAAAATCAACCTTGGAATTCGAATATATGCTTGTTAGATTTCATAGGAACTATTACATGCTTCGATTCGATAAGGCTAGGCCACTTTATCACCTTTTTAGTGAAAGAAAAAGGTCAAAAACGAGTAAAATCCATAAATTAACAAGGAAATTCACTTAACCCCCATTTTGGCCTGTTTAAAAAATTCTGAAATAAACCATGGATGTCGTAGATATGCTTGTTAGATTTCCTAGGAACTATTACATGCTTCGATTAGATAAGGCTAGGCCACTTTATCACCTTTTTAGTGAAAGAAAAAGGTCAAAAACGAGTAAAATCCATAAATTAACAAGGAAATTCACTTAACCCCCATTTTGGCCTGTTTAAAAAATTCTGAAATAAACCATGGATGTCGTAGATATGCTTGTTAGATTTCCTAGGAACTATTACATGTTTCGATTCGATAAGGCTAGGCCACTTTATCACCTTTTTAGTGAAAGAAAAAGGTCAAAAACGAGTAAAATCCATAAATTAACAAGGAAATTCACTTAACCCCCATTTTGGCCTGTTTAAAAAATTCTGAAATAAACCATGGATGTCGTAGATATGCTTGTTAGATTTCCTAGGAACTATTACATGCTTCGATTAGATAAGGCTAGGCCACTTTATGACCTTTTTAGTGAAAGAAAAAGGTCAAAAACGAGTAAAATCCATAAATTAACAAGGAAATACACTTAACCCCCATTTTGGCCTTTTTAAAAAATTCTAAAATAAACCATGGATGTCGTAGATATGCTTGTTAGATTTCCTAGGAACTATTACATGCTTCGATTCGATAAGGCTAGGCCACTTTATGACCTTTTTAGTGAAAGAAAAAGGGTCAAAAACGAGTAAAATCCGTAAATTAACAAGGAAATTCACTTAACCCTCATTTTGTCCATTTTCGAATATGATAAAATCAACCTTGGAATTCGAATATATGCTTGTTAGATTTCATAGGAACTATTACATGCTTCGATTCGATAAGGATAGGCCACTTTATGACCTTTTTAGTGAAAGAAAAAAGGTCAAAAATGAGTAAAATCCGTATATTAACAAGGAAATTCAATTAACCCCCATTTTGGCCTTTTTAAAAAATTCTAAAATAAACCATGGATGTCGTAGATATGCTTGTTAGATTTCCTAAAATAAACCAATTAACCCCCATTTTGGCCTTTTTAAAAAATTCTAAAATAAACCATGGATGTTGTAGATATGCTTGATAGATTTCCTAGGAACTATTACATGCTTCGATTCGATAAGGCTGGGCCACTTTATGACCTTTTTAGTGAAAGAAAAAGGGTCAAAAACGAGTAAAATCCGTAAATTAACAAGGAAATTCACTTAACCCTCATTTTGTCAATTTTTGAAAATTATAAAATCAACCTTGGAATTCGAATATATGCTTGTTAGATTTCATAGGAACTATTACATGCGTCGATTCGATAAGGCTAGGCCACTTTATGACCTTTTTAGTGAAAGAAAAAAGGTCAAAAATGAGTAAAATCCGTATATTAACAAGGAAATTCAATTAACCCCCATTTTGGCCTTTTTAAAAAATTCTAAAATAAAATGTCGTAGATATGCTTGTTAGATTTCCTAGGAACTATTAGATGTTTCGATTCGATAAGGCTAGGCCACTTTATCACCTTTTTAGTGAAAGAAAAAGGTCAAAAACAAGTAAAATCCATAAATTAACAAGGAAATTCACTTAACCCCCATTTTGGCCTTTTTAAAAAATTCTAAAATAAACCATGGATGTCGTAGATATGCTTGTTAGATTTTCTAGGAACTATTACATGCTTCGATTCGATAAGGCTAGGCCACTTTATGACCTTTTTAGTGAAAGAAAAAGGGTCAAAAACGAGTAAAATCCGTAAATTAACAAGGAAATTCACTTAACCCTCATTTTGTCCATTTTCGAAAATGATAAAATCAACCTTGGAATTCGAATATATGCTTGTTATATTTCATAGGAACTATTACATGCTTCGATTCGATAAGGCTAGGCCACTTTATGACCTTTTTAGTGAAAGAAAAAAGGTCAAAAATGAGTAAAATCCGTATATTAACAAGGAAATTCAATTAACCCCCATTTTGGCCTTTTTAAAAAATTCTAAAATAAACCATGGATGTCGTAGATATGCTTGTTAGATTTCCTAGGAACTATTACATGCTTCGATTCGATAAGGCTAGGCCACTTTATGACCTTTTTAGTGAAAGAAAAAGGTCAAAAACGAGTAAAATCCGTAAATTAACAAGGAAATTCACTTAACCCCCATTTTGGCCGTTTTTCAAAATTCTAAAATAAACCATGGATGTCGTAGATATGCTTGTTAGATTTCCTAGGAACTATTACATGCTTCGACTCGATAAGGCTAGGCCACTTTATGACCTTTTTAGTGAAAGAAAAAGGGTCAAAAACGAGTAAAATCCGTAAATTAACAAGGAAATTCACTTAACCCTCAATTTGTCCATTTTTGAAAATGATAAAATCAACCTTGGAATTCGAATATATGCTTGTTAGATTTCATAGGAACTATTACATGCTTCGATTCGATAAGGCTAGGCCACTTTATGACCTTTTTAGTGAAAGAAAAAAGGTCAAAAATGAGTAAAATCCGTATATTAACAAGGAAATTCAATTAACCCCCATTTTGGCCTTTTTAAAAAATTCTAAAATAAACCATGGATGTCGTAGATATGCTTGTTAGATTTCCTAGGAACTATTACATGCTTCGATTCGATAAGGCTAGGCCACTTTATGACCTTTTTAGTGAAAGAAAAAGGGTCAAAAACGAGTAAAATCCGTAAATTAACAAGGAAATTCACTTAACCCTCATTTTGTCCATTTTCGAAAATGATAAAATCAACCTTGGAATTCGAATATATGCTTGTTATATTTCATAGGAACTATTACATGCTTCGATTCGATAAGGCTAGGCCACTTTATGACCTTTTTAGTGAAAGAAAAAAGGTCAAAAATGAGTAAAATCCGTATATTAACAAGGAAATTCAATTAACCCCCATTTTGGCCTTTTTAAAAAATTCTAAAATAAACCATGGATGTCGTAGATATGCTTGTTAGATTTCCTAGGAACTATTACATGCTTCGATTCGATAAGGCTAGGCCACTTTATGACCTTTTTAGTGAAAGAAAAAGGTCAAAAACGAGTAAAATCCGTAAATTAACAAGGAAATTCACTTAACCCCCATTTTGGCCGTTTTTCAAAATTCTAAAATAAACCATGGATGTCGTAGATATGCTTGTTAGATTTCCTAGGAACTATTACATGCTTCGACTCGATAAGGCTAGGCCACTTTATGACCTTTTTAGTGAAAGAAAAAGGGTCAAAAACGAGTAAAATCCGTAAATTAACAAGGAAATTCACTTAACCCTCAATTTGTCCATTTTTGAAAATGATAAAATCAACCTTGGAATTCGAATATATGCTTGTTAGATTTCATAGGAACTATTACATGCTTCGATTCGATAAGGCTAGGCCACTTTATGACCTTTTTAGTGAAAGAAAAAAGGTCAAAAATGAGTAAAATCCGTATATTAACAAGGAAATTCAATTAACCCCCATTTTGGCCTTTTTAAAAAATTCTAAAATAAACCATGGATGTCGTAGATATGCTTGTTAGATTTCCTAGGAACTATTACATGCTTCGATTCGATAAGGCTAGGCCACTTTATGACCTTTTTAGTGAAAGAAAAAGGGTCAAAAACGAGTAAAATCCGTAAATTAACAAGGAAATTCACTTAACCCTCATTTTGTCCATTTTCGAATATGATAAAATCAACCTTGGAATTCGAATATATGCTTGTTAGATTTCCTAGGAACTATTACATGCTTCGATTAGATAAGGCTAGGCCACTTTATGACCTTTTTAGTGAAAGAAAAAGGTCAAAAACGAGTAAAATCCATAAATTAACAAGGAAATTCACTTAACCCCCATTTTGGCCTTTTTAAAAAATTCTAAAATAAACCATGGATGTCGTAGATATGCTTGTTAGATTTCCTAGGAACTATTACATGCTTCGATTCGATAAGGCTAGGCCACTTTATGACCTTTTTAGTGAAAGAAAAAGGGTCAAAAACGAGTAAAATCCGTAAATTAACAAGGAAATTCACTTAACCCTCATTTTGTCCATTTTTGAAAATGATAAAATCAACCTTGGAATTCAAATATATGCTTGTTAGATTTCATAGGAACTATTACATGCGTCGATTCGATAAGGCTAGGCCACTTTATGACCTTTTTAGTGAAAGAAAAAAGGTCAAAAATGAGTAAAATCCGTATATTAACAAGGAAATTCAATTAACCCCCATTTTGGCCTTTTTAAAAAATTCTAAAATAAAATGTCGTAGATATGCTTGTTAGATTTCTTAGGAACTATTACATGTTTCGATTCGATAAGGCTAGGCCACTTTATCACCTTTTTAGTGAAAGAAAAAGGTCAAAAACAATTAAAATCCATAAATTAACAAGGAAATTCACTTAACCCCCATTTTGGCATTTTTAAAAAATTCTAAAATAAACCATGGATGTCGTAGATATGCTTGTTAGATTTCCTAGGAACTATTACATGCTTCGATTCGATAAGGCTAGGCCACTTTATGACCGTTTTAGTGAAAGAAAAAGGGTCAAAAACGAGTAAAATCCGTAAATTAACAAGGAAATTCACTTAACCCTCATTTTGTCCATTTTCGAAAATGATAAAATCAACCTTGGAATTCGAATATATGCTTGTTAGATTTCATAGGAACTATTACATGCTTCGATTCGATAAGGCTAGGCCACTTTATGACCTTTTTAGTGAAAGAAAAAAGGTCAAAAATGAGTAAAATCCGTATATTAACAAGGAAATTCAATTAACCCCCATTTTGGCCTTTTTAAAAAATTCTAAAATAAACCATGGATGTCGTAGATATGCTTGTTAGATTTCCTAGGAACTATTACATGCTTCGATTCGATAAGGCTAGGCCACTTTACGACCTTTTTAGTGAAAGAAAAAGGTCAAAAACGAGTAAAATCCATAAATTAACAAGGAAATTCACTTAACCCCCATTTTGGCCTTTTTAAAAAAAATTTAAAATAAACCATGGATGTCGTAGATATGCTTGTTAGATTTCCTAGGAACTATTACATGCTTCGATTCGATAAGGCTAGGCCACTTTATGACCTTTTTAGAGAAAGAAAAAGGGTCAAAAACGAGTAAAATCCGTAAATTAACAAGGAAATTCACTTAACCCCCATTTTGGCCGTTTTTCAAAATTCTAAAATAAACCATGGATGTCGTAGATATGCTTGTTAGATTTCCTAGGAACTATTACATGCTTCGACTCGATAAGGCTAGGCCACTTTATGACCTTTTTAGTGAAAGAAAAAGGGTCAAAAACGAGTAAAATCCGTAAATTAACAAGGAAATTCACTTAACCCTCAATTTGTCCATTTTTGAAAATGATAAAATCAACCTTGGAATTCGAATATATGCTTGTTAGATTTCATAGGAACTATTACATTCTTCGATTCGATAAGGCTAGGCCACTTTATGACCTTTTTAGTGAAAGAAAAAGGTCAAAAACGAGTAAAATCCATAAATTAACAAGGAAATTCACTTAACCCCCATTTTGGCCTTTTTAAAAAATTCTGAAATAAACCATGGATGTCGTAGATATGCTTGTTAGATTTCCTAGGAACTATTACATGCTTCGATTAGATAAGGCTAGGCCACTTTATGACCTTTTTAGAGAAAGAAAAAGGGTCAAAAACGAGTAAAATCCGTAAATTAACAAGGAAATTCACTTAACCCCCATTTTGGCCGTTTTTCAAAATTCTAAAATAAACCATGGATGTCGTAGATATGCTTGTTAGATTTCCTAGGAACTATTACATGCTTCGACTCGATAAGGCTAGGCCACTTTATGACCTTTTTAGTGAAAGAAAAAGGGTCAAAAACGAGTAAAATCCGTAAATTAACAAGGAAATTCACTTAACCCTCAATTTGTCCATTTTTGAAAATGATAAAATCAACCTTGGAATTCGAATATATGCTTGTTAGATTTCATAGGAACTATTACATGCTTCGATTCGATAAGGCTAGGCCACTTTATGACCTTTTTAGTGAAAGAAAAAGGTCAAAAACGAGTAAAATCCATAAATTAACAAGGAAATTCACTTAACCCCCATTTTGGCCTTTTTAAAAAATTCTAAAATAAACCATGGATGTCGTAGATATGCTTGTTAGATTTCCTAAAATAAACCAATTAACCCCCATTTTGGCCTTTTTAAAAAATTCTAAAATAAACCATGGATGTTGTAGATATACTTGATAGATTTCCTAGGAACTATTACATGCTTCGATTCGATAAGGCTGGGCCACTTTATGACCTTTTTAGTGAAAGAAAAAGGGTCAAAAACGAGTAAAATCCGTAAATTAACAAGGAAATTCACTTAACCCTCATTTTGTCCATTTTTGAAAATGATAAAATCAACCTTGGAATTCGAATATATGCTTGTTAGATTTCATAGGAACTATTACATGCGTCGATTCGATAAGGCTAGGCCACTTTATGACCTTTTTAGTGAAAGAAAAAAGGTCAAAAATGAGTAAAATCCGTATATTAACAAGGAAATTCAATTAACCCCCATTTTGGCCTTTTTAAAAAATTCTAAAATAAAATGTCGTAGATATGCTTGTTAGATTTCCTAGGAACTATTACATGTTTCGATTCGATAAGGCTAGGCCACTTTATCACCTTTTTAGTGAAAGAAAAATGTCAAAAACAAGTAAAATCCATAAATTAACAAGGAAATTCACTTAACCCCCATTTTGGCCTTTTTAAAAAAAATTTAAAATAAACCATGGATGTCGTAGATATGCTTGTTAGATTTCCTAGGAACTATTACATGCTTCGATTCGATAAGGCTAGGCCACTTTATGACCTTTTTAGAGAAAGAAAAAGGGTCAAAAACGAGTAAAATCCGTAAATTAACAAGGAAATTCACTTAACCCCCATTTTGGCCGTTTTTCAAAATTCTAAAATAAACCATGGATGTCGTAGATATGCTTGTTAGATTTCCTAGGAACTATTACATGCTTCGACTCGATAAGGCTAGGCCACTTTATGACCTTTTTAGTGAAAGAAAAAGGGTCAAAAACGAGTAAAATCCGTAAATTAACAAGGAAATTCACTTAACCCTCAATTTGTCCATTTTTGAAAATGATAAAATCAACCTTGGAATTCGAATATATGCTTGTTAGATTTCATAGGAACTATTACATTCTTCGATTCGATAAGGCTAGGCCACTTTATGACCTTTTTAGTGAAAGAAAAAGGTCAAAAACGAGTAAAATCCATAAATTAACAAGGAAATTCACTTAACCCCCATTTTGGCCTTTTTAAAAAATTCTGAAATAAACCATGGATGTCGTAGATATGCTTGTTAGATTTCCTAGGAACTATTACATGCTTCGATTAGATAAGGCTAGGCCACTTTATGACCTTTTTAGAGAAAGAAAAAGGGTCAAAAACGAGTAAAATCCGTAAATTAACAAGGAAATTCACTTAACCCCCATTTTGGCCGTTTTTCAAAATTCTAAAATAAACCATGGATGTCGTAGATATGCTTGTTAGATTTCCTAGGAACTATTACATGCTTCGACTCGATAAGGCTAGGCCACTTTATGACATTTTTAGTGAAAGAAAAAGGGTCAAAAACGAGTAAAATCCGTAAATTAACAAGGAAATTCACTTAACCCTCAATTTGTCCATTTTTGAAAATGATAAAATCAACCTTGGAATTCGAATATATGCTTGTTAGATTTCATAGGAACTATTACATGCTTCGATTCGATAAGGCTAGGCCACTTTATGACCTTTTTAGTGAAAGAAAAAGGTCAAAAACGAGTAAAATCCATAAATTAACAAGGAAATTCACTTAACCCCCATTTTGGCCTTTTTAAAAAATTCTAAAATAAACCATGGATGTCGTAGATATGCTTGTTAGATTTCCTAAAATAAACCAATTAACCCCCATTTTGGCCTTTTTAAAAAATTCTAAAATAAACCATGGATGTTGTAGATATACTTGATAGATTTCCTAGGAACTATTACATGCTTCGATTCGATAAGGCTGGGCCACTTTATGACCTTTTTAGTGAAAGAAAAAGGGTCAAAAACGAGTAAAATCCGTAAATTAACAAGGAAATTCACTTAACCCTCATTTTGTCCATTTTTGAAAATGATAAAATCAACCTTGGAATTCGAATATATGCTTGTTAGATTTCATAGGAACTATTACATGCGTCGATTCGATAAGGCTAGGCCACTTTATGACCTTTTTAGTGAAAGAAAAAAGGTCAAAAATGAGTAAAATCCGTATATTAACAAGGAAATTCAATTAACCCCCATTTTGGCCTTTTTAAAAAATTCTAAAATAAAATGTCGTAGATATGCTTGTTAGATTTCCTAGGAACTATTACATGTTTCGATTCGATAAGGCTAGGCCACTTTATCACCTTTTTAGTGAAAGAAAAATGTCAAAAACAAGTAAAATCCATAAATTAACAAGGAAATTCACTTAACCCCCATTTTGGCCTTTTTAAAAAATTCTAAAATAAACCATGGATGTCGTAGATATGCTTGTTAGATTTCCTAGGAACTATTACATGCTTCGATTCGATAAGGCTAGGCCACTTTATGACCTTTTTAGTGAAAGAAAAAGGGTCAAAAACGAGTAAAATCCGTAAATTAACAAGGAAATTCACTTAACCCTCATTTTGTCCATTTTCGAATATGATAAAATCAACCTTGGAATTCGAATATATGCTTGTTAGATTTCATAGGAACTATTACATGCTTCGATTCGATAAGGCTAGGCCACTTTATGACCTTTTTAGTGAAAGAAAAAAGGTCAAAAATGAGTAAAATCCGTATATTAACAAGGAAATTCAATTAACCCCCATTTTGGCCTTTTTAAAAAATTCTAAAATAAAATGTCGTAGATATGCTTGTTAGATTTCCTAGGAACTATTACATGTTTCGATTCGATAAGGCTAGGCCACTTTATCACCTTTTTAGTGAAAGAAAAAGGTCAAAAACAAGTAAAATCCATAAATTAACAAGGAAATTCACTTAACCCCCATTTTGGCCTTTTTAAAAAATTCTAAAATAAACCATGGATGTCGTAGATATGCTTGTTAGATTTTCTAGGAACTATTACATGCTTCGATTCGATAAGGCTAGGCCACTTTATGACCTTTTTAGTGAAAGAAAAAGGGTCAAAAACGAGTAAAATCCGTAAATTAACAAGGAAATTCACTTAACCCTCATTTTGTCCATTTTCGAAAATGATAAAATCAACCTTGGAATTCGAATATATGCTTGTTAGATTTCATAGGAACTATTACATGCGTCGATTCGATAAGGCTAGACCACTTTATGACCTTTTTAGTGAAAGAAAAAAGGTCAAAAATGAGTAAAATCCGTATATTAACAAGGAAATTCAATTAACCCCTATTTTGGCCTTTTTAAAAAATTCTACAATAAAATGTCGTAGATATGCTTGTTAGATTTCCTAGGAACTATTACATGTTTCGATTCGATAAGGCTAGGCCACTTTATCACCTTTTTAGTGAAAGAAAAAGGTCAAAAACAAGTAAAATCCATAAATTAACAAGGAAATTCACTTAACCCCCATTTTGGCCTTTCTAAAAAATTCTAAAATAAACCATGGATGTCGTAGATATGCTTGTTAGATTTCCTAGGAACTATTACATGCTTCGATTCGATAAGGCTAGGCCACTTTATGACCTTTTTAGTGAAAGAAAAAGGGTCAAAAACGAGTAAAATCCGTAAATTAACAAGGAAATTCACTTAACCCTCATTTTGTCCATTTTCGAAAATGATAAAATCAACCTTGGAATTCGAATATATGCTTGTTAGATTTCATAGGAACTATTACATGCGTCGATTCGATAAGGCTAGGCCACTTTATGACCTTTTTAGTGAAAGAAAAAAGGTCAAAAATGAGTAAAATCCGTATATTAACAAGGAAATTCAATTAACCCCTATTTTGGCCTTTTTAAAAAATTCTACAATAAAATGTCGTAGATATGCTTGTTAGATTTCCTAGGAACTATTACATGTTTCGATTCGATAAGGCTAGGCCACTTTATCACCTTTTTAGTGAAAGAAAAAGGTCAAAAACAAGTAAAATCCATAAATTAACAAGGAAATTCACTTAACCCCCATTTTGGCCTTTCTAAAAAATTCTAAAATAAACCATGGATGTCGTAGATATGCTTGTTAGATTTCCTAGGAACTATTACATGCTTCGATTCGATAAGGCTAGGCCACTTTATGACCTTTTTAGTGAAAGAAAAAGGGTCAAAAACGAGTAAAATCCGTAAATTAACAAGGAAATTCACTTAACCCTCATTTTGTCCATTTTCGAAAATGATAAAATCAACCTTGGAATTCGAATATATGCTTGTTAGATTTCATAGGAACTATTACATGCTTCGATTCGATAAGGCTAGGCCACTTTATGACCTTTTTAGTGAAAGAAAAAAGGTTAAAAATGAGTAAAATCCGTATATTAACAAGGAAATTCAATTAACCCCCATTTTGGCCTTTTTAAAAAATTCTAAAATAAACCATGGATGTCGTAGATATGCTTGTTAGATTTCCTAGGAACTATTACATGCTTCGATTCGATAAGGCTAGGCCACTTTATGACCTTTTTAGTGAAAGAAAAAGGGTCAAAAACGAGTAAAATCCGTAAATTAACAAGGAAATTCACTTAACCCTCATTTTGTCCATTTTCGAATATGATAAAATCAACCTTGGAATTCGAATATATGCTTGTTAGATTTCATAGGAACTATTACATGCTTCGATTCGATAAGGCTAGGCCACTTTATGACCTTTTTAGTGAAAGAAAAAAGGTCAAAAATGAGTAAAATCCGTATATTAACAAGGAAATTCAATTAACCCCCATTTTGGCCTTTTTAAAAAATTCTAAAATAAACCATGGATGTCGTAGATATGCTTGTTAGATTTCCTAGGAACTATTACATGTTTCGATTCGATAAGGCTAGGCCACTTTATCACCTTTTTAGTGAAAGAAAAAGGTCAAAAACAAGTAAAATCCATAAATTAACAAGGAAATTCACTTAACCCCCATTTTGGCCTTTTTAAAAAATTCTAAAATAAACCATGGATGTCGTAGATATGCTTGTTAGATTTTCTAGGAACTATTACATGCTTCGATTCGATAAGGCTAGGCCACTTTATGACCTTTTTAGTGAAAGAAAAAGGGTCAAAAACGAGTAAAATCCGTAAATTAACAAGGAAATTCACTTAACCCTCATTTTGTCCATTTTCGAAAATGATAAAATCAACCTTGGAATTCGAATATATGCTTGTTAGATTTCATAGGAACTATTACATGCGTCGATTCGATAAGGCTAGGCCACTTTATGACCTTTTTAGTGAAAGAAAAAAGGTCAAAAATGAGTAAAATCCGTATATTAACAAGGAAATTCAATTAACCCCCATTTTGGCCTTTTTAAAAAATTCTACAATAAAATGTCGTAGATATGCTTGTTAGATTTCCTAGGAACTATTACATGTTTCGATTCGATAAGGCTAGGCCACTTTATCACCTTTTTAGTGAAAGAAAAAGGTCAAAAACAAGTAAAATCCATAAATTAACAAGGAAATTCACTTAACCCCCATTTTGGCCTTTCTAAAAAATTCTAAAATAAACCATGGATGTCGTAGATATGCTTGTTAGATTTCCTAGGAACTATTACATGCTTCGATTCGATAAGGCTAGGCCACTTTATGACCTTTTTAGTGAAAGAAAAAGGGTCAAAAACGAGTAAAATCCGTAAATTAACAAGGAAATTCACTTAACCCTCATTTTGTCCATTTTCGAAAATGATAAAATCAACCTTGGAATTCGAATATATGCTTGTTAGATTTCATAGGAACTATTACATGCTTCGATTCGATAAGGCTAGGCCACTTTATGACCTTTTTAGTGAAAGAAAAAAGGTTAAAAATGAGTAAAATCCGTATATTAACAAGGAAATTCAATTAACCCCCATTTTGGCCTTTTTAAAAAATTCTAAAATAAACCATGGATGTCGTAGATATGCTTGTTAGATTTCCTAGGAACTATTACATGCTTCGATTCGATAAGGCTAGGCCACTTTATGACCTTTTTAGTGAAAGAAAAAGGGTCAAAAACGAGTAAAATCCGTAAATTAACAAGGAAATTCACTTAACCCCCATTTTGGCCGTTTTTAAAAATTCTAAAATAAACCATGGATGTCGTAGATATGCTTGTTAGATTTCCTAGGAACTATTACATGCTTCGATTCGATTAGGCTATGCCACTTTATGACCTTTTTAGTGAAAGAAAAAGGTCAAAAACGAGTAAAATCGATAAATTAACAAGGAAATTCACTTAACCCCCATTTTGGCCTTTTTAAAAATTTCTAAAATAAACCATGGATGTCGTAGATATGCTTGTTAGATTTCCTAGGAACTATTACATGCTTCGATTCGATAAGGCTAGGCCACTTTATGACCTTTTTAGTGAAAGAAAAAAGGTCAAAAATGAGTAAAATCCGTATATTAACAAGGAAATTCAATTAACCCCCATTTTGGCCTTTTTAAAAAATTCTAAAATAAAATGTCGTAGATATACTTGTTAGATTTCCTAGGAACTATTACATGTTTCGATTCGATAAGGCTAGGCCACATTATCACCTTTTTAGTGAAAGAAAAAGGTCAAAAACAAGTAAAATCCATAAATTAACAAGGAAATTCACTTAACCCCCATTTTGGCCTTTTTAAAAAATTCTAAAATAAACCATGGATGTCGTAGATATGCTTGTTAGATTTCCTAGGAACTATTACATGCTTCGATTCGATAAGGCTAGGCCACTTTATGACCTTTTTAGTGGAAGAAAAAGGGTCAAAAACGAGTAAAATCCGTAAATTAACAAGGAAATTCACTTAACCCCCATTTTGGCCGTTTTTAAAAATTCTAAAATAAACCATGGATGTCGTAGATATGCTTGTTAGATTTCCTAGGAACTATTACATGCTTCGATTCGATAAGGCTATGCCACTTTATGACCTTTTTAGTGAAAGAAAAAGGTCAAAAACGAGTAAAATCCATAAATTAACAAGGAAATTCACTTAACCCCCATTTTGGCCTTTTTAAAAAATTCTAAAATAAACCATGGATGTCGTACATATGCTTGTTAGATTTCCTAGGAGCTATTACATGCTTCGATTCGATAAGGCTGGGCCACATTATGACCTTTTTAGTGAAAGAAAAAGGGTCAAAAACGAGTAAAATCCGTAAATTAACAAGGAAATTCACTTAACCCTCATTTTGTCCATTTTCGAAAATGATAAAATCAACCTTGGAATTCGAATATATGCTTGTTAGATTTCATAGGAACTATTACATGCTTCGATTCGATAAGGCTAGGCCACTTTATGACCTTTTTAGTGAAAGAAAAAAGGTCAAAAATGAGTAAAATCCGTATATTAACAAGGAAATTCAATTAACCCCCATTTTGGCCTTTTTAAAAAATTCTAAAATAAACCATGGATGTCGTAGATATGCTTGTTAGATTTCCTAGGAACTATTACATGCTTCGATTCGATAAGGCTAGGCCACTTTATGACCTTTTTAGTGAAAGAAAAAGGGTCAAAAACGAGTAAAATCCGTAAATTAACAAGGAAATTCACTTAACCCCCATTTTGGCCGTTTTTAAAAATTCTAAAATAAACCATGGATGTCGTAGATATGCTTGTTAGATTTCCTAGGAACTATTACATGCTTCGATTCGATTAGGCTATGCCACTTTATGACCTTTTTAGTGAAAGAAAAAGGTCAAAAACGAGTAAAATCGATAAATTAACAAGGAAATTCACTTAACCCCCATTTTGGCCTTTTTAAAAAATTCTAAAATAAACCATGGATGTCGTAGATATGCTTGTTAGATTTCCTAGGAACTATTACATGCTTCGATTCGATAAGGCTGGGCCACATTATGACCTTTTTAGTGAAAGAAAAAGGGTCAAAAACGAGTAAAATCCGTAAATTAACAAGGAAATTCACTTAACCCTCATTTTGTCCATTTTCGAAAATGATAAAATCAACCTTGGAATTCGAATATATGCTTGTTAGATTTCATAGGAACTATTACATGCGTCGATTCGATAAGGCTAGGCCACTTTATGACCTTTTTAGTGAAAGAAAAAAGGTCAAAAATGAGTAAAATCCGTATATTAACAAGGAAATTCAATTAACCCCCATTTTGGCCTTTTTAAAAAATTCTAAAATAAAATGTCGTAGATATACTTGTTAGATTTCCTAGGAACTATTACATGTTTCGATTCGATAAGGCTAGGCCACATTATCACCTTTTTAGTGAAAGAAAAAGGTCAAAAACAAGTAAAATCCATAAATTAACAAGGAAATTCACTTAACCCCCATTTTGGCCTTTTTAAAAAATTCTAAAATAAACCATGGATGTCGTAGATATGCTTGTTAGATTTCCTAGGAACTATTACATGCTTCGATTCGATAAGGCTAGGCCACTTTATGACCTTTTTAGTGGAAGAAAAAGGGTCAAAAACGAGTAAAATCCGTAAATTAACAAGGAAATTCACTTAACCCCCATTTTGGCCGTTTTTAAAAATTCTAAAATAAACCATGGATGTCGTAGATATGCTTGTTAGATTTCCTAGGAACTATTACATGCTTCGATTCGATAAGGCTATGCCACTTTATGACCTTTTTAGTGAAAGAAAAAGGTCAAAAACGAGTAAAATCCATAAATTAACAAGGAAATTCACTTAACCCCCATTTTGGCCTTTTTAAAAAATTCTAAAATAAACCATGGATGTCGTACATATGCTTGTTAGATTTCCTAGGAACTATTACATGCTTCGATTCGATAAGGCTGGGCCACATTATGACCTTTTTAGTGAAAGAAAAAGGGTCAAAAACGAGTAAAATCCGTAAATTAACAAGGAAATTCACTTAACCCTCATTTTGTCCATTTTCGAAAATGATAAAATCAACCTTGGAATTCGAATATATGCTTGTTAGATTTCATAGGAACTATTACATGCTTCGATTCGATAAGGCTAGGCCACTTTATGACCTTTTTAGTGAAAGAAAAAAGGTCAAAAATGAGTAAAATCCGTATATTAACAAGGAAATTCAATTAACCCCCATTTTGGCCTTTTTAAAAAATTCTAAAATAAACCATGGATGTCGTAGATATGCTTGTTAGATTTCCTAAAATAAACCAATTAACCCCCATTTTGGCCTTTTTAAAAAATTCTAAAATAAACCATGGATGTTGTAGATATGCTTGATAGATTTCCTAGGAACTATTACATGCTTCGATTCGATAAGGCTGGGCCACTTTATGACCTTTTTAGTGAAAGAAAAAGGGTCAAAAACGAGTAAAATCCGTAAATTAACAAGGAAATTCACTTAACCCTCATTTTGTCCATTTTTGAAAATGATAAAATCAACCTTGGAATTCGAATATATGCTTGTTAGATTTCATAGGAACTATTACATGCGTCGATTCGATAAGGCTAGGCCACTTTATGACCTTTTTAGTGAAAGAAAAAAGGTCAAAAATGAGTAAAATCCGTATATTAACAAGGAAATTCAATTAACCCCCATTTTGGCCTTTTTAAAAAATTCTAAAATAAAATGTCGTAGATATGCTTGTTAGATTTCCTAGGAACTATTACATGTTTCGATTCGATAAGGCTAGGCCACTTTATCACCTTTTTAGTGAAAGAAAAAGGTCAAAAACAAGTAAAATCCATAAATTAACAAGGAAATTCACTTAACCCCCATTTTGGCCTTTTTAAAAAATTCTAAAATAAACCATGGATGTCGTAGATATGCTTGTTAGATTTTCTAGGAACTATTACATGCTTCGATTCGATAAGGCTAGGCCACTTTATGACCTTTTTAGTGAAAGAAAAAGGGTCAAAAACGAGTAAAATCCGTAAATTAACAAGGAAATTCACTTAACCCTCATTTTGTCCATTTTCGAAAATGATAAAATCAACCTTGGAATTCGAATATATGCTTGTTAGATTTCATAGGAACTATTACATGCGTCGATTCGATAAGGCTAGGCCACTTTATGACCTTTTTAGTGAAAGAAAAAAGGTCAAAAATGAGTAAAATCCGTATATTAACAAGGAAATTCAATTAACCCCCATTTTGGCCTTTTAAAAAATTCTACAATAAAATGTCGTAGATATGCTTGTTAGATTTCCTAGGAACTATTACATGTTTCGATTCGATAAGGCTAGGCCACTTTATCACCTTTTTAGTGAAAGAAAAAGGTCAAAAACAAGTAAAATCCATAAATTAACAAGGAAATTCACTTAACCCCCATTTTGGCCTTTCTAAAAAATTCTAAAATAAACCATGGATGTCGTAGATATGCTTGTTAGATTTCCTAGGAACTATTACATGCTTCGATTCGATAAGGCTAGGCCACTTTATGACCTTTTTAGTGAAAGAAAAAGGGTCAAAAACGAGTAAAATCCGTAAATTAACAAGGAAATTCACTTAACCCTCATTTTGTCCATTTTCGAAAATGATAAAATCAACCTTGGAATTCGAATATATGCTTGTTAGATTTCATAGGAACTATTACATGCGTCGATTCGATAAGGCTAGGCCACTTTATGACCTTTTTAGTGAAAGAAAAAAGGTCAAAAATGAGTAAAATCCGTATATTAACAAGGAAATTCAATTAACCCCCATTTTGGCCTTTTTAAAAAATTCTAAAATAAAATGTCGTAGATATACTTGTTAGATTTCCTAGGAACTATTACATGTTTCGATTCGATAAGGCTAGGCCACATTATCACCTTTTTAGTGAAAGAAAAAGGTCAAAAACAAGTAAAATCCATAAATTAACAAGGAAATTCACTTAACCCCCATTTTGGCCTTTTTAAAAAATTCTAAAATAAACCATGGATGTCGTAGATATGCTTGTTAGATTTCCTAGGAACTATTACATGCTTCGATTCGATAAGGCTAGGCCACTTTATGACCTTTTTAGTGGAAGAAAAAGGGTCAAAAACGAGTAAAATCCGTAAATTAACAAGGAAATTCACTTAACCCCCATTTTGGCCGTTTTTAAAAATTCTAAAATAAACCATGGATGTCGTAGATATGCTTGTTAGATTTCCCAGGAACTATTACATGCTTCGATTCGATAAGGCTATGCCACTTTATGACCTTTTTAGTGAAAGAAAAAGGTCAAAAACGAGTAAAATCCATAAATTAACAAGGAAATTCACTTAACCCCCATTTTGGCCTTTTTAAAAAATTCTAAAATAAACCATGGATGTCGTACATATGCTTGTTAGATTTCCTAGGAACTATTACATGCTTCGATTCGATAAGGCTGGGCCACATTATGACCTTTTTAGTGAAAGAAAAAGGGTCAAAAACGAGTAAAATCCGTAAATTAACAAGGAAATTCACTTAACCCTCATTTTGTCCATTTTCGAAAATGATAAAATCAACCTTGGAATTCGAATATATGCTTGTTAGATTTCATAGGAACTATTACATGCTTCGATTCGATAAGGCTAGGCCACTTTATGACCTTTTTAGTGAAAGAAAAAAGGTCAAAAATGAGTAAAATCCGTATATTAACAAGGAAATTCAATTAACCCCCATTTTGGCCTTTTTAAAAAATTCTAAAATAAACCATGGATGTCGTAGATATGCTTGTTAGATTTCCTAAAATAAACCAATTAACCCCCATTTTGGCCTTTTTAAAAAATTCTAAAATAAACCATGGATGTTGTAGATATGCTTGATAGATTTCCTAGGAACTATTACATGCTTCGATTCGATAAGGCTGGGCCACTTTATGACCTTTTTAGTGAAAGAAAAAGGGTCAAAAACGAGTAAAATCCGTAAATTAACAAGGAAATTCACTTAACCCTCATTTTGTCCATTTTTGAAAATGATAAAATCAACCTTGGAATTCGAATATATGCTTGTTAGATTTCATAGGAACTATTACATGCGTCGATTCGATAAGGCTAGGCCACTTTATGACCTTTTTAGTGAAAGAAAAAAGGTCAAAAATGAGTAAAATCCGTATATTAACAAGGAAATTCAATTAACCCCCATTTTGGCCTTTTTAAAAAATTCTAAAATAAAATGTCGTAGATATGCTTGTTAGATTTCCTAGGAACTATTACATGTTTCGATTCGATAAGGCTAGGCCACTTTATCACCTTTTTAGTGAAAGAAAAAGGTCAAAAACAAGTAAAATCCATAAATTAACAAGGAAATTCACTTAACCCCCATTTTGGCCTTTTTAAAAAATTCTAAAATAAACCATGGATGTCGTAGATATGCTTGTTAGATTTTCTAGGAACTATTACATGCTTCGATTCGATAAGGCTAGGCCACTTTATGACCTTTTTAGTGAAAGAAAAAGGGTCAAAAACGAGTAAAATCCGTAAATTAACAAGGAAATTCACTTAACCCTCATTTTGTCCATTTTCGAAAATGATAAAATCAACCTTGGAATTCGAATATATGCTTGTTAGATTTCATAGGAACTATTACATGCGTCGATTCGATAAGGCTAGGCCACTTTATGACCTTTTTAGTGAAAGAAAAAAGGTCAAAAATGAGTAAAATCCGTATATTAACAAGGAAATTCAATTAACCCCCATTTTGGCCTTTTAAAAAATTCTACAATAAAATGTCGTAGATATGCTTGTTAGATTTCCTAGGAACTATTACATGTTTCGATTCGATAAGGCTAGGCCACTTTATCACCTTTTTAGTGAAAGAAAAAGGTCAAAAACAAGTAAAATCCATAAATTAACAAGGAAATTCACTTAACCCCCATTTTGGCCTTTCTAAAAAATTCTAAAATAAACCATGGATGTCGTAGATATGCTTGTTAGATTTCCTAGGAACTATTACATGCTTCGATTCGATAAGGCTAGGCCACTTTATGACCTTTTTAGTGAAAGAAAAAGGGTCAAAAACGAGTAAAATCCGTAAATTAACAAGGAAATTCACTTAACCCTCATTTTGTCCATTTTCGAAAATGATAAAATCAACCTTGGAATTCGAATATATGCTTGTTAGATTTCATAGGAACTATTACATGCTTCGATTCGATAAGGCTAGGCCACTTTATGACCTTTTTAGTGAAAGAAAAAAGGTTAAAAATGAGTAAAATCCGTATATTAACAAGGAAATTCAATTAACCCCCATTTTGGCCTTTTTAAAAAATTCTAAAATAAACCATGGATGTCGTAGATATGCTTGTTAGATTTCCTAGGAACTATTACATGCTTCGATTCGATTAGGCTATGCCACTTTATGACCTTTTTAGTGAAAGAAAAAGGTCAAAAACGAGTAAAATCGATAAATTAACAAGGAAATTCACTTAACCCCCATTTTGGCCTTTTTAAAAAATTCTAAAATAAACCATGGATGTCGTAGATATGCTTGTTAGATTTCCTAGGAACTATTACATGCTTCGATTCGATAAGGCTGGGCCACATTATGACCTTTTTAGTGAAAGAAAAAGGGTCAAAAACGAGTAAAATCCGTAAATTAACAAGGAAATTCACTTAACCCTCATTTTGTCCATTTTCGAAAATGATAAAATCAACCTTGGAATTCGAATATATGCTTGTTAGATTTCATAGGAACTATTACATGCGTCGATTCGATAAGGCTAGGCCACTTTATGACCTTTTTAGTGAAAGAAAAAAGGTCAAAAATGAGTAAAATCCGTATATTAACAAGGAAATTCAATTAACCCCCATTTTGGCCTTTTTAAAAAATTCTAAAATAAAATGTCGTAGATATACTTGTTAGATTTCCTAGGAACTATTACATGTTTCGATTCGATAAGGCTAGGCCACATTATCACCTTTTTAGTGAAAGAAAAAGGTCAAAAACAAGTAAAATCCATAAATTAACAAGGAAATTCACTTAACCCCCATTTTGGCCTTTTTAAAAAATTCTAAAATAAACCATGGATGTCGTAGATATGCTTGTTAGATTTCCTAGGAACTATTACATGCTTCGATTCGATAAGGCTAGGCCACTTTATGACCTTTTTAGTGGAAGAAAAAGGGTCAAAAACGAGTAAAATCCGTAAATTAACAAGGAAATTCACTTAACCCCCATTTTGGCCGTTTTTAAAAATTCTAAAATAAACCATGGATGTCGTAGATATGCTTGTTAGATTTCCTAGGAACTATTACATGCTTCGATTCGATAAGGCTATGCCACTTTATGACCTTTTTAGTGAAAGAAAAAGGTCAAAAACGAGTAAAATCCATAAATTAACAAGGAAATTCACTTAACCCCCATTTTGGCCTTTTTAAAAAATTCTAAAATAAACCATGGATGTCGTACATATGCTTGTTAGATTTCCTAGGAACTATTACATGCTTCGATTCGATAAGGCTGGGCCACATTATGACCTTTTTAGTGAAAGAAAAAGGGTCAAAAACGAGTAAAATCCGTAAATTAACAAGGAAATTCACTTAACCCTCATTTTGTCCATTTTCGAAAATGATAAAATCAACCTTGGAATTCGAATATATGCTTGTTAGATTTCATAGGAACTATTACATGCTTCGATTCGATAAGGCTAGGCCACTTTATGACCTTTTTAGTGAAAGAAAAAAGGTCAAAAATGAGTAAAATCCGTATATTAACAAGGAAATTCAATTAACCCCCATTTTGGCCTTTTTAAAAAATTCTAAAATAAACCATGGATGTCGTAGATATGCTTGTTAGATTTCCTAAAATAAACCAATTAACCCCCATTTTGGCCTTTTTAAAAAATTCTAAAATAAACCATGGATGTTGTAGATATGCTTGATAGATTTCCTAGGAACTATTACATGCTTCGATTCGATAAGGCTGGGCCACTTTATGACCTTTTTAGTGAAAGAAAAAGGGTCAAAAACGAGTAAAATCCGTAAATTAACAAGGAAATTCACTTAACCCTCATTTTGTCCATTTTTGAAAATGATAAAATCAACCTTGGAATTCGAATATATGCTTGTTAGATTTCATAGGAACTATTACATGCGTCGATTCGATAAGGCTAGGCCACTTTATGACCTTTTTAGTGAAAGAAAAAAGGTCAAAAATGAGTAAAATCCGTATATTAACAAGGAAATTCAATTAACCCCCATTTTGGCCTTTTTAAAAAATTCTAAAATAAAATGTCGTAGATATGCTTGTTAGATTTCCTAGGAACTATTACATGTTTCGATTCGATAAGGCTAGGCCACTTTATCACCTTTTTAGTGAAAGAAAAAGGTCAAAAACAAGTAAAATCCATAAATTAACAAGGAAATTCACTTAACCCCCATTTTGGCCTTTTTAAAAAATTCTAAAATAAACCATGGATGTCGTAGATATGCTTGTTAGATTTTCTAGGAACTATTACATGCTTCGATTCGATAAGGCTAGGCCACTTTATGACCTTTTTAGTGAAAGAAAAAGGGTCAAAAACGAGTAAAATCCGTAAATTAACAAGGAAATTCACTTAACCCTCATTTTGTCCATTTTCGAAAATGATAAAATCAACCTTGGAATTCGAATATATGCTTGTTAGATTTCATAGGAACTATTACATGCGTCGATTCGATAAGGCTAGGCCACTTTATGACCTTTTTAGTGAAAGAAAAAAGGTCAAAAATGAGTAAAATCCGTATATTAACAAGGAAATTCAATTAACCCCCATTTTGGCCTTTTTAAAAAATTCTACAATAAAATGTCGTAGATATGCTTGTTAGATTTCCTAGGAACTATTACATGTTTCGATTCGATAAGGCTAGGCCACTTTATCACCTTTTTAGTGAAAGAAAAAGGTCAAAAACAAGTAAAATCCATAAATTAACAAGGAAATTCACTTAACCCCCATTTTGGCCTTTCTAAAAAATTCTAAAATAAACCATGGATGTCGTAGATATGCTTGTTAGATTTCCTAGGAACTATTACATGCTTCGATTCGATAAGGCTAGGCCACTTTATGACCTTTTTAGTGAAAGAAAAAGGGTCAAAAACGAGTAAAATCCGTAAATTAACAAGGAAATTCACTTAACCCTCATTTTGTCCATTTTCGAAAATGATAAAATCAACCTTGGAATTCGAATATATGCTTGTTAGATTTCATAGGAACTATTACATGCTTCGATTCGATAAGGCTAGGCCACTTTATGACCTTTTTAGTGAAAGAAAAAAGGTTAAAAATGAGTAAAATCCGTATATTAACAAGGAAATTCAATTAACCCCCATTTTGGCCTTTTTAAAAAATTCTAAAATAAACCATGGATGTCGTAGATATGCTTGTTAGATTTCCTAGGAACTATTACATGCTTCGATTCGATTAGGCTATGCCACTTTATGACCTTTTTAGTGAAAGAAAAAGGTCAAAAACGAGTAAAATCGATAAATTAACAAGGAAATTCACTTAACCCCCATTTTGGCCTTTTTAAAAAATTCTAAAATAAACCATGGATGTCGTAGATATGCTTGTTAGATTTCCTAGGAACTATTACATGCTTCGATTCGATAAGGCTGGGCCACATTATGACCTTTTTAGTGAAAGAAAAAGGGTCAAAAACGAGTAAAATCCGTAAATTAACAAGGAAATTCACTTAACCCTCATTTTGTCCATTTTCGAAAATGATAAAATCAACCTTGGAATTCGAATATATGCTTGTTAGATTTCATAGGAACTATTACATGCGTCGATTCGATAAGGCTAGGCCACTTTATGACCTTTTTAGTGAAAGAAAAAAGGTCAAAAATGAGTAAAATCCGTATATTAACAAGGAAATTCAATTAACCCCCATTTTGGCCTTTTTAAAAAATTCTAAAATAAAATGTCGTAGATATACTTGTTAGATTTCCTAGGAACTATTACATGTTTCGATTCGATAAGGCTAGGCCACATTATCACCTTTTTAGTGAAAGAAAAAGGTTAAAAACAAGTAAAATCCATAAATTAACAAGGAAATTCACTTAACCCCCATTTTGGCCTTTTTAAAAAATTCTAAAATAAACCATGGATGTCGTAGATATGCTTGTTAGATTTCCTAGGAACTATTACATGCTTCGATTCGATAAGGCTAGGCCACTTTATGACCTTTTTAGTGGAAGAAAAAGGGTCAAAAACGAGTAAAATCCGTAAATTAACAAGGAAATTCACTTAACCCCCATTTTGGCCGTTTTTAAAAATTCTAAAATAAACCATGGATGTCGTAGATATGCTTGTTAGATTTCCTAGGAACTATTACATGCTTCGATTCGATAAGGCTATGCCACTTTATGACCTTTTTAGTGAAAGAAAAAGGTCAAAAACGAGTAAAATCCATAAATTAACAAGGAAATTCACTTAACCCCCATTTTGGCCTTTTTAAAAAATTCTAAAATAAACCATG
This sequence comes from Medicago sativa, assembly GCF_051527215.1. Classification (NCBI taxonomy): domain Eukaryota; kingdom Viridiplantae; phylum Streptophyta; class Magnoliopsida; order Fabales; family Fabaceae; genus Medicago; species Medicago sativa. The sequence goes on along the minus strand of NC_140756.1, from coordinate 24,646,412 downwards.
GATGTCGTACATATGCTTGTTAGATTTCCTAGGAACTATTACATGCTTCGATTCGATAAGGCTGGGCCACATTATGACCTTTTTAGTGAAAGAAAAAGGGTCAAAAACGAGTAAAATCCGTAAATTAACAAGGAAATTCACTTAACCCTCATTTTGTCCATTTTCGAAAATGATAAAATCAACCTTGGAATTCGAATATATGCTTGTTAGATTTCATAGGAACTATTACATGCTTCGATTCGATAAGGCTAGGCCACTTTATGACCTTTTTAGTGAAAGAAAAAAGGTCAAAAATGAGTAAAATCCGTATATTAACAAGGAAATTCAATTAACCCCCATTTTGGCCTTTTTAAAAAATTCTAAAATAAACCATGGATGTCGTAGATATGCTTGTTAGATTTCCTAGGAACTATTACATGCTTCGATTCGATAAGGCTAGGCCACTTTATGACCTTTTTAGTGAAAGAAAAAGGGTCAAAAACGAGTAAAATCCGTAAATTAACAAGGAAATTCACTTAACCCCCATTTTGGCCGTTTTTAAAAATTCTAAAATAAACCATGGATGTCGTAGATATGCTTGTTAGATTTCCTAGGAACTATTACATGCTTCGATTCGATTAGGCTATGCCACTTTATGACCTTTTTAGTGAAAGAAAAAGGTCAAAAACGAGTAAAATCGATAAATTAACAAGGAAATTCACTTAACCCCCATTTTGGCCTTTTTAAAAAATTCTAAAATAAACCATGGATGTCGTAGATATGCTTGTTAGATTTCCTAGGAACTATTACATGCTTCGATTCGATAAGGCTGGGCCACATTATGACCTTTTTAGTGAAAGAAAAAGGGTCAAAAACGAGTAAAATCCGTAAATTAACAAGGAAATTCACTTAACCCTCATTTTGTCCATTTTCGAAAATGATAAAATCAACCTTGGAATTCGAATATATGCTTGTTAGATTTCATAGGAACTATTACATGCGTCGATTCGATAAGGCTAGGCCACTTTATGACCTTTTTAGTGAAAGAAAAAAGGTCAAAAATGAGTAAAATCCGTATATTAACAAGGAAATTCAATTAACCCCCATTTTGGCCTTTTTAAAAAATTCTAAAATAAAATGTCGTAGATATACTTGTTAGATTTCCTAGGAACTATTACATGTTTCGATTCGATAAGGCTAGGCCACATTATCACCTTTTTAGTGAAAGAAAAAGGTCAAAAACAAGTAAAATCCATAAATTAACAAGGAAATTCACTTAACCCCCATTTTGGCCTTTTTAAAAAATTCTAAAATAAACCATGGATGTCGTAGATATGCTTGTTAGATTTCCTAGGAACTATTACATGCTTCGATTCGATAAGGCTAGGCCACTTTATGACCTTTTTAGTGGAAGAAAAAGGGTCAAAAACGAGTAAAATCCGTAAATTAACAAGGAAATTCACTTAACCCCCATTTTGGCCGTTTTTAAAAATTCTAAAATAAACCATGGATGTCGTAGATATGCTTGTTAGATTTCCTAGGAACTATTACATGCTTCGATTCGATAAGGCTATGCCACTTTATGACCTTTTTAGTGAAAGAAAAAGGTCAAAAACGAGTAAAATCCATAAATTAACAAGGAAATTCACTTAACCCCCATTTTGGCCTTTTTAAAAAATTCTAAAATAAACCATGGATGTCGTACATATGCTTGTTAGATTTCCTAGGAACTATTACATGCTTCGATTCGATAAGGCTGGGCCACATTATGACCTTTTTAGTGAAAGAAAAAGGGTCAAAAACGAGTAAAATCCGTAAATTAACAAGGAAATTCACTTAACCCTCATTTTGTCCATTTTCGAAAATGATAAAATCAACCTTGGAATTCGAATATATGCTTGTTAGATTTCATAGGAACTATTACATGCTTCGATTCGATAAGGCTAGGCCACTTTATGACCTTTTTAGTGAAAGAAAAAAGGTCAAAAATGAGTAAAATCCGTATATTAACAAGGAAATTCAATTAACCCCCATTTTGGCCTTTTTAAAAAATTCTAAAATAAACCATGGATGTCGTAGATATGCTTGTTAGATTTCCTAAAATAAACCAATTAACCCCCATTTTGGCCTTTTTAAAAAATTCTAAAATAAACCATGGATGTTGTAGATATGCTTGATAGATTTCCTAGGAACTATTACATGCTTCGATTCGATAAGGCTGGGCCACTTTATGACCTTTTTAGTGAAAGAAAAAGGGTCAAAAACGAGTAAAATCCGTAAATTAACAAGGAAATTCACTTAACCCTCATTTTGTCCATTTTTGAAAATGATAAAATCAACCTTGGAATTCGAATATATGCTTGTTAGATTTCATAGGAACTATTATATGCGTCGATTCGATAAGGCTAGGCCACTTTATGACCTTTTTAGTGAAAGAAAAAAGGTCAAAAATGAGTAAAATCCGTATATTAACAAGGAAATTCAATTAACCCCCATTTTGGCCTTTTTAAAAAATTCTAAAATAAAATGTCGTAGATATGCTTGTTAGATTTCCTAGGAACTATTACATGTTTCGATTCGATAAGGCTAGGCCACTTTATGACCTTTTTAGTGAAAGAAAAAGGGTCAAAAACGAGTAAAATCCGTAAATTAACAAGGAAATTCACTTAACCCTCATTTTGTCCATTTTCGAAAATGATAAAATCAACCTTGGAATTCGAATATATGCTTGTTAGATTTCATAGGAACTATTACATGCGTCGATTCGATAAGGCTAGGCCACTTTATGACCTTTTTAGTGAAAGAAAAAAGGTCAAAAATGAGTAAAATCCGTATATTAACAAGGAAATTCAATTAACCCCCATTTTGGCCTTTTTAAAAAATTCTACAATAAAATGTCGTAGATATGCTTGTTAGATTTCCCAGGAACTATTACATGTTTCGATTCGATAAGGCTAGGCCACTTTATCACCTTTTTAGTGAAAGAAAAAGGTCAAAAACAAGTAAAATCCATAAATTAACAAGGAAATTCACTTAACCCCCATTTTGGCCTTTCTAAAAAATTCTAAAATAAACCATGGATGTCGTAGATATGCTTGTTAGATTTCCTAGGAACTATTACATGCTTCGATTCGATAAGGCTAGGCCACTTTATGACCTTTTTAGTGAAAGAAAAAGGGTCAAAAACGAGTAAAATCCGTAAATTAACAAGGAAATTCACTTAACCCTCATTTTGTCCATTTTCGAAAATGATAAAATCAACCTTGGAATTCGAATATATGCTTGTTAGATTTCATAGGAACTATTACATGCTTCGATTCGAAAAGGCTAGGCCACTTTATGACCTTTTTAGTGAAAGAAAAAAGGTTAAAAATGAGTAAAATCCGTATATTAACAAGGAAATTCAATTAACCCCCATTTTGGCCTTTTTAAAAAATTCTAAAATAAACCATGGATGTCGTAGATATGCTTGTTAGATTTCCTAGGAACTATTACATGCTTCGATTCGATAAGGCTAGGCCACTTTATGACCTTTTTAGTGAAAGAAAAAGGGTCAAAAACGAGTAAAATCCGTAAATTAACAAGGAAATTCACTTAACCCCCATTTTGGCCGTTTTTAAAAATTCTAAAATAAACCATGGATGTCGTAGATATGCTTGTTAGATTTCCTAGGAACTATTACATGCTTCGATTCGATTAGGCTATGCCACTTTATGACCTTTTTAGTGAAAGAAAAAGGTCAAAAACGAGTAAAATCGATAAATTAACAAGGAAATTCACTTAACCCCCATTTTGGCCTTTTTAAAAAATTCTAAAATAAACCATGGATGTCGTAGATATGCTTGTTAGATTTCCTAGGAACTATTACATGCTTCGATTCGATAAGGCTGGGCCACATTATGACCTTTTTAGTGAAAGAAAAAGGGTCAAAAACGAGTAAAATCCGTAAATTAACAAGGAAATTCACTTAACCCTCATTTTGTCCATTTTCGAAAATGATAAAATCAACCTTGGAATTCGAATATATGCTTGTTAGATTTCATAGGAACTATTACATGCGTCGATTCGATAAGGCTAGGCCACTTTATGACCTTTTTAGTGAAAGAAAAAAGGTCAAAAATGAGTAAAATCCGTATATTAACAAGGAAATTCAATTAACCCCCATTTTGGCCTTTTTAAAAAATTCTAAAATAAAATGTCGTAGATATACTTGTTAGATTTCCTAGGAACTATTACATGTTTCGATTCGATAAGGCTAGGCCACATTATCACCTTTTTAGTGAAAGAAAAAGGTCAAAAACAAGTAAAATCCATAAATTAACAAGGAAATTCACTTAACCCCCATTTTGGCCTTTTTAAAAAATTCTAAAATAAACCATGGATGTCGTAGATATGCTTGTTAGATTTCCTAGGAACTATTACATGCTTCGATTCGATAAGGCTAGGCCACTTTATGACCTTTTTAGTGGAAGAAAAAGGGTCAAAAACGAGTAAAATCCGTAAATTAACAAGGAAATTCACTTAACCCCCATTTTGGCCGTTTTTAAAAATTCTAAAATAAACCATGGATGTCGTAGATATGCTTGTTAGATTTCCTAGGAACTATTACATGCTTCGATTCGATAAGGCTATGCCACTTTATGACCTTTTTAGTGAAAGAAAAAGGTCAAAAACGAGTAAAATCCATAAATTAACAAGGAAATTCACTTAACCCCCATTTTGGCCTTTTTAAAAAATTCTAAAATAAACCATGGATGTCGTACATATGCTTGTTAGATTTCCTAGGAACTATTACATGCTTCGATTCGATAAGGCTGGGCCACATTATGACCTTTTTAGTGAAAGAAAAAGGGTCAAAAACGAGTAAAATCCGTAAATTAACAAGGAAATTCACTTAACCCTCATTTTGTCCATTTTCGAAAATGATAAAATCAACCTTGGAATTCGAATATATGCTTGTTAGATTTCATAGGAACTATTACATGCTTCGATTCGATAAGGCTAGGCCACTTTATGACCTTTTTAGTGAAAGAAAAAAGGTCAAAAATGAGTAAAATCCGTATATTAACAAGGAAATTCAATTAACCCCCATTTTGGCCTTTTTAAAAAATTCTAAAATAAACCATGGATGTCGTAGATATGCTTGTTAGATTTCCTAAAATAAACCAATTAACCCCCATTTTGGCCTTTTTAAAAAATTCTAAAATAAACCATGGATGTTGTAGATATGCTTGATAGATTTCCTAGGAACTATTACATGCTTCGATTCGATAAGGCTGGGCCACTTTATGACCTTTTTAGTGAAAGAAAAAGGGTCAAAAACGAGTAAAATCCGTAAATTAACAAGGAAATTCACTTAACCCTCATTTTGTCCATTTTTGAAAATGATAAAATCAACCTTGGAATTCGAATATATGCTTGTTAGATTTCATAGGAACTATTACATGCGTCGATTCGATAAGGCTAGGCCACTTTATGACCTTTTTAGTGAAAGAAAAAAGGTCAAAAATGAGTAAAATCCGTATATTAACAAGGAAATTCAATTAACCCCCATTTTGGCCTTTTTAAAAAATTCTAAAATAAAATGTCGTAGATATGCTTGTTAGATTTCCTAGGAACTATTACATGTTTCGATTCGATAAGGCTAGGCCACTTTATGACCTTTTTAGTGAAAGAAAAAGGGTCAAAAACGAGTAAAATCCGTAAATTAACAAGGAAATTCACTTAACCCTCATTTTGTCCATTTTCGAAAATGATAAAATCAACCTTGGAATTCGAATATATGCTTGTTAGATTTCATAGGAACTATTACATGCGTCGATTCGATAAGGCTAGGCCACTTTATGACCTTTTTAGTGAAAGAAAAAAGGTCAAAAATGAGTAAAATCCGTATATTAACAAGGAAATTCAATTAACCCCCATTTTGGCCTTTTTAAAAAATTCTACAATAAAATGTCGTAGATATGCTTGTTAGATTTCCCAGGAACTATTACATGTTTCGATTCGATAAGGCTAGGCCACTTTATCACCTTTTTAGTGAAAGAAAAAGGTCAAAAACAAGTAAAATCCATAAATTAACAAGGAAATTCACTTAACCCCCATTTTGGCCTTTCTAAAAAATTCTAAAATAAACCATGGATGTCGTAGATATGCTTGTTAGATTTCCTAGGAACTATTACATGCTTCGATTCGATAAGGCTAGGCCACTTTATGACCTTTTTAGTGAAAGAAAAAGGGTCAAAAACGAGTAAAATCCGTAAATTAACAAGGAAATTCACTTAACCCTCATTTTGTCCATTTTCGAAAATGATAAAATCAACCTTGGAATTCGAATATATGCTTGTTAGATTTCATAGGAACTATTACATGCTTCGATTCGATAAGGCTAGGCCACTTTATGACCTTTTTAGTGAAAGAAAAAAGGTTAAAAATGAGTAAAATCCGTATATTAACAAGGAAATTCAATTAACCCCCATTTTGGCCTTTTTAAAAAATTCTAAAATAAACCATGGATGTCGTAGATATGCTTGTTAGATTTCCTAGGAACTATTACATGCTTCGATTCGATAAGGCTAGGCCACTTTATGACCTTTTTAGTGAAAGAAAAAGGGTCAAAAACGAGTAAAATCCGTAAATTAACAAGGAAATTCACTTAACCCCCATTTTGGCCGTTTTTAAAAATTCTAAAATAAACCATGGATGTCGTAGATATGCTTGTTAGATTTCCTAGGAACTATTACATGCTTCGATTCGATTAGGCTATGCCACTTTATGACCTTTTTAGTGAAAGAAAAAGGTCAAAAACGAGTAAAATCGATAAATTAACAAGGAAATTCACTTAACCCCCATTTTGGCCTTTTTAAAAAATTCTAAAATAAACCATGGATGTCGTAGATATGCTTGTTAGATTTCCTAGGAACTATTACATGCTTCGATTCGATAAGGCTGGGCCACATTATGACCTTTTTAGTGAAAGAAAAAGGGTCAAAAACGAGTAAAATCCGTAAATTAACAAGGAAATTCACTTAACCCTCATTTTGTCCATTTTCGAAAATGATAAAATCAACCTTGGAATTCGAATATATGCTTGTTAGATTTCATAGGAACTATTACATGCGTCGATTCGATAAGGCTAGGCCACTTTATGACCTTTTTAGTGAAAGAAAAAAGGTCAAAAATGAGTAAAATCCGTATATTAACAAGGAAATTCAATTAACCCCCATTTTGGCCTTTTTAAAAAATTCTAAAATAAAATGTCGTAGATATACTTGTTAGATTTCCTAGGAACTATTACATGTTTCGATTCGATAAGGCTAGGCCACATTATCACCTTTTTAGTGAAAGAAAAAGGTCAAAAACAAGTAAAATCCATAAATTAACAAGGAAATTCACTTAACCCCCATTTTGGCCTTTTTAAAAAATTCTAAAATAAACCATGGATGTCGTAGATATGCTTGTTAGATTTCCTAGGAACTATTACATGCTTCGATTCGATAAGGCTAGGCCACTTTATGACCTTTTTAGTGGAAGAAAAAGGGTCAAAAACGAGTAAAATCCGTAAATTAACAAGGAAATTCACTTAACCCCCATTTTGGCCGTTTTTAAAAATTCTAAAATAAACCATGGATGTCGTAGATATGCTTGTTAGATTTCCTAGGAACTATTACATGCTTCGATTCGATAAGGCTATGCCACTTTATGACCTTTTTAGTGAAAGAAAAAGGTCAAAAACGAGTAAAATCCATAAATTAACAAGGAAATTCACTTAACCCCCATTTTGGCCTTTTTAAAAAATTCTAAAATAAACCATGGATGTCGTACATATGCTTGTTAGATTTCCTAGGAACTATTACATGCTTCGATTCGATAAGGCTGGGCCACATTATGACCTTTTTAGTGAAAGAAAAAGGGTCAAAAACGAGTAAAATCCGTAAATTAACAAGGAAATTCACTTAACCCTCATTTTGTCCATTTTCGAAAATGATAAAATCAACCTTGGAATTCGAATATATGCTTGTTAGATTTCATAGGAACTATTACATGCTTCGATTCGATAAGGCTAGGCCACTTTATGACCTTTTTAGTGAAAGAAAAAAGGTCAAAAATGAGTAAAATCCGTATATTAACAAGGAAATTCAATTAACCCCCATTTTGGCCTTTTTAAAAAATTCTAAAATAAACCATGGATGTTGTAGATATGCTTGATAGATTTCCTAGGAACTATTACATGCTTCGATTCGATAAGGCTGGGCCACTTTATGACCTTTTTAGTGAAAGAAAAAGGGTCAAAAACGAGTAAAATCCGTAAATTAACAAGGAAATTCACTTAACCCTCATTTTGTCCATTTTTGAAAATGATAAAATCAACCTTGGAATTCGAATATATGCTTGTTAGATTTCATAGGAACTATTACATGCGTCGATTCGATAAGGCTAGGCCACTTTATGACCTTTTTAGTGAAAGAAAAAAGGTCAAAAATGAGTAAAATCCGTATATTAACAAGGAAATTCAATTAACCCCCATTTTGGCCTTTTTAAAAAATTCTAAAATAAAATGTCGTAGATATGCTTGTTAGATTTCCTAGGAACTATTACATGTTTCGATTCGATAAGGCTAGGCCACTTTATCACCTTTTTAGTGAAAGAAAAAGGTCAAAAACAAGTAAAATCCATAAATTAACAAGGAAATTCACTTAACCCCCATTTTGGCCTTTTTAAAAAATTCTAAAATAAACCATGGATGTCGTAGATATGCTTGTTAGATTTTCTAGGAACTATTACATGCTTCGATTCGATAAGGCTAGGCCACTTTATGACCTTTTTAGTGAAAGAAAAAGGGTCAAAAACGAGTAAAATCCGTAAATTAACAAGGAAATTCACTTAACCCTCATTTTGTCCATTTTCGAAAATGATAAAATCAACCTTGGAATTCGAATATATGCTTGTTAGATTTCATAGGAACTATTACATGCGTCGATTCGATAAGGCTAGGCCACTTTATGACCTTTTTAGTGAAAGAAAAAAGGTCAAAAATGAGTAAAATCCGTATATTAACAAGGAAATTCAATTAACCCCCATTTTGGCCTTTTTAAAAAATTCTACAATAAAATGTCGTAGATATGCTTGTTAGATTTCCCAGGAACTATTACATGTTTCGATTCGATAAGGCTAGGCCACTTTATCACCTTTTTAGTGAAAGAAAAAGGTCAAAAACAAGTAAAATCCATAAATTAACAAGGAAATTCACTTAACCCCCATTTTGGCCTTTCTAAAAAATTCTAAAATAAACCATGGATGTCGTAGATATGCTTGTTAGATTTCCTAGGAACTATTACATGCTTCGATTCGATAAGGCTAGGCCACTTTATGACCTTTTTAGTGAAAGAAAAAGGGTCAAAAACGAGTAAAATCCGTAAATTAACAAGGAAATTCACTTAACCCTCATTTTGTCCATTTTCGAAAATGATAAAATCAACCTTGGAATTCGAATATATGCTTGTTAGATTTCATAGGAACTATTACATGCTTCGATTCGATAAGGCTAGGCCACTTTATGACCTTTTTAGTGAAAGAAAAAAGGTTAAAAATGAGTAAAATCCGTATATTAACAAGGAAATTCAATTAACCCCCATTTTGGCCTTTTTAAAAAATTCTAAAATAAACCATGGATGTCGTAGATATGCTTGTTAGATTTCCTAGGAACTATTACATGCTTCGATTCGATAAGGCTAGGCCACTTTATGACCTTTTTAGTGAAAGAAAAAGGGTCAAAAACGAGTAAAATCCGTAAATTAACAAGGAAATTCACTTAACCCCCATTTTGGCCGTTTTTAAAAATTCTAAAATAAACCATGGATGTCGTAGATATGCTTGTTAGATTTCCTAGGAACTATTACATGCTTCGATTCGATTAGGCTATGCCACTTTATGACCTTTTTAGTGAAAGAAAAAGGTCAAAAACGAGTAAAATCGATAAATTAACAAGGAAATTCACTTAACCCCCATTTTGGCCTTTTTAAAAAATTCTAAAATAAACCATGGATGTCGTAGATATGCTTGTTAGATTTCCTAGGAACTATTACATGCTTCGATTCGATAAGGCTGGGCCACATTATGACCTTTTTAGTGAAAGAAAAAGGGTCAAAAACGAGTAAAATCCGTAAATTAACAAGGAAATTCACTTAACCCTCATTTTGTCCATTTTCGAAAATGATAAAATCAACCTTGGAATTCGAATATATGCTTGTTAGATTTCATAGGAACTATTACATGCGTCGATTCGATAAGGCTAGGCCACTTTATGACCTTTTTAGTGAAAGAAAAAAGGTCAAAAATGAGTAAAATCCGTATATTAACAAGGAAATTCAATTAACCCCCATTTTGGCCTTTTTAAAAAATTCTAAAATAAAATGTCGTAGATATACTTGTTAGATTTCCTAGGAACTATTACATGTTTCGATTCGATAAGGCTAGGCCACATTATCACCTTTTTAGTGAAAGAAAAAGGTCAAAAACAAGTAAAATCCATAAATTAACAAGGAAATTCACTTAACCCCCATTTTGGCCTTTTTAAAAAATTCTAAAATAAACCATGGATGTCGTAGATATGCTTGTTAGATTTCCTAGGAACTATTACATGCTTCGATTCGATAAGGCTAGGCCACTTTATGACCTTTTTAGTGGAAGAAAAAGGGTCAAAAACGAGTAAAATCCGTAAATTAACAAGGAAATTCACTTAACCCCCATTTTGGCCGTTTTTAAAAATTCTAAAATAAACCATGGATGTCGTAGATATGCTTGTTAGATTTCCTAGGAACTATTACATGCGTCGATTCGATAAGGCTAGGCCACTTTATGACCTTTTTAGTGAAAGAAAAAAGGTCAAAAATGAGTAAAATCCGTATATTAACAAGGAAATTCAATTAACCCCCATTTTGGCCTTTTTAAAAAATTCTACAATAAAATGTCGTAGATATGCTTGTTAGATTTCCCAGGAACTATTACATGTTTCGATTCGATAAGGCTAGGCCACTTTATCACCTTTTTAGTGAAAGAAAAAGGTCAAAAACAAGTAAAATCCATAAATTAACAAGGAAATTCACTTAACCCCCATTTTGGCCTTTCTAAAAAATTCTAAAATAAACCATGGATGTCGTAGATATGCTTGTTAGATTTCCTAGGAACTATTACATGCTTCGATTCGATAAGGCTAGGCCACTTTATGACCTTTTTAGTGAAAGAAAAAGGGTCAAAAACGAGTAAAATCCGTAAATTAACAAGGAAATTCACTTAACCCTCATTTTGTCCATTTTCGAAAATGATAAAATCAACCTTGGAATTCGAATATATGCTTGTTAGATTTCATAGGAACTATTACATGCTTCGATTCGATAAGGCTAGGCCACTTTATGACCTTTTTAGTGAAAGAAAAAAGGTTAAAAATGAGTAAAATCCGTATATTAACAAGGAAATTCAATTAACCCCCATTTTGGCCTTTTTAAAAAATTCTAAAATAAACCATGGATGTCGTAGATATGCTTGTTAGATTTCCTAGGAACTATTACATGCTTCGATTCGATAAGGCTAGGCCACTTTATGACCTTTTTAGTGAAAGAAAAAGGGTCAAAAACGAGTAAAATCCGTAAATTAACAAGGAAATTCACTTAACCCCCATTTTGGCCGTTTTTAAAAATTCTAAAATAAACCATGGATGTCGTAGATATGCTTGTTAGATTTCCTAGGAACTATTACATGCTTCGATTCGATTAGGCTATGCCACTTTATGACCTTTTTAGTGAAAGAAAAAGGTCAAAAACGAGTAAAATCGATAAATTAACAAGGAAATTCACTTAACCCCCATTTTGGCCTTTTTAAAAAATTCTAAAATAAACCATGGATGTCGTAGATATGCTTGTTAGATTTCCTAGGAACTATTACATGCTTCGATTCGATAAGGCTGGGCCACATTATGACCTTTTTAGTGAAAGAAAAAGGGTCAAAAACGAGTAAAATCCGTAAATTAACAAGGAAATTCACTTAACCCTCATTTTGTCCATTTTCGAAAATGATAAAATCAACCTTGGAATTCGAATATATGCTTGTTAGATTTCATAGGAACTATTACATGCGTCGATTCGATAAGGCTAGGCCACTTTATGACCTTTTTAGTGAAAGAAAAAAGGTCAAAAATGAGTAAAATCCGTATATTAACAAGGAAATTCAATTAACCCCCATTTTGGCCTTTTTAAAAAATTCTAAAATAAAATGTCGTAGATATACTTGTTAGATTTCCTAGGAACTATTACATGTTTCGATTCGATAAGGCTAGGCCACATTATCACCTTTTTAGTGAAAGAAAAAGGTCAAAAACAAGTAAAATCCATAAATTAACAAGGAAATTCACTTAACCCCCATTTTGGCCTTTTTAAAAAATTCTAAAATAAACCATGGATGTCGTAGATATGCTTGTTAGATTTCCTAGGAACTATTACATGCTTCGATTCGATAAGGCTAGGCCACTTTATGACCTTTTTAGTGGAAGAAAAAGGGTCAAAAACGAGTAAAATCCGTAAATTAACAAGGAAATTCACTTAACCCCCATTTTGGCCGTTTTTAAAAATTCTAAAATAAACCATGGATGTCGTAGATATGCTTGTTAGATTTCCTAGGAACTATTACATGCTTCGATTCGATAAGGCTATGCCACTTTATGACCTTTTTAGTGAAAGAAAAAGGTCAAAAACGAGTAAAATCCATAAATTAACAAGGAAATTCACTTAACCCCCATTTTGGCCTTTTTAAAAAATTCTAAAATAAACCATGGATGTCGTACATATGCTTGTTAGATTTCCTAGGAACTATTACATGCTTCGATTCGATAAGGCTGGGCCACATTATGACCTTTTTAGTGAAAGAAAAAGGGTCAAAAACGAGTAAAATCCGTAAATTAACAAGGAAATTCACTTAACCCTCATTTTGTCCATTTTCGAAAATGATAAAATCAACCTTGGAATTCGAATATATGCTTGTTAGATTTCATAGGAACTATTACATGCGTCGATTCGATAAGGCTAGGCCACTTTATGACCTTTTTAGTGAAAGAAAAAAGGTCAAAAATGAGTAAAATCCGTATATTAACAAGGAAATTCAATTAACCCCCATTTTGGCCTTTTTAAAAAATTCTAAAATAAAATGTCGTAGATATGCTTGTTAGATTTCCTAGGAACTATTACATGTTTCGATTCGATAAGGCTAGGCCACTTTATCACCTTTTTAGTGGAAGAAAAAGGTCAAAAACAAGTAAAATCCATAAATTAACAAGGAAATTCACTTAACCCCCATTTTGGCCTTTTTAAAAAATTCTAAAATAAACCATGGATGTCGTAGATATGCTTGTTAGATTTCCTAGGAACTATTACATGCTTCGATTCGATAAGGCTAGGCCACTTTATGACCTTTTTAGTGGAAGAAAAAGGGTCAAAAACGAGTAAAATCCGTAAATTAACAAGGAAATTCACTTAACCCCCATTTTGGCCGTTTTTAAAAATTCTAAAATAAACCATGGATGTCGTAGATATGCTTGTTAGATTTCCTAGGAACTATTACATGCTTCGATTCGATAAGGCTATGCCACTTTATGACCTTTTTAGTGAAAGAAAAAGGTCAAAAACGAGTAAAATCCATAAATTAACAAGGAAATTCACTTAACCCCCATTTTGGCCTTTTTAAAAAATTCTAAAATAAACCATGGATGTCGTACATATGGTTGTTAGATTTCCTAGGAACTATTACATGCTTCGATTCGATAAGGCTGGGCCACATTATGACCTTTTTAGTGAAAGAAAAAGGGTCAAAAACGAGTAAAATCCGTAAATTAACAAGGAAATTCACTTAACCCTCATTTTGTCCATTTTCGAAAATGATAAAATCAACCTTGGAATTCGAATATATGCTTGTTAGATTTCATAGGAACTATTACATGCGTCGATTCGATAAGGCTAGGCCACTTTATGACCTTTTTAGTGAAAGAAAAAAGGTCAAAAATGAGTAAAATCCGTATATTAACAAGGAAATTCAATTAACCCCCATTTTGGCCTTTTTAAAAAATTCTAAAATAAAATGTCGTAGATATGCTTGTTAGATTTCCTAGGAACTATTACATGTTTCGATTCGATAAGGCTAGGCCACTTTATCACCTTTTTAGTGGAAGAAAAAGGTCAAAAACAAGTAAAATCCATAAATTAACAAGGAAATTCACTTAACCCCCATTTTGGCCTTTTTCAAAAATTCTAAAATAAACCATGGATGTCGTAGATATGCTTGTTAGATTTCCTAGGAACTATTACATGCTTCGATTCGATAAGGCTAGGCCACTTTATGACCTTTTTAGTGAAAGAAAAAGGGTCAAAAACGAGTAAAATCCGTAAATTAACAAGGAAATTCACTTAACCCTCATTTTGTCCATTTTCGAAAATGATAAAATCAACCTTGGAATTCGAATATATGCTTGTTAGATTTCATAGGAACTATTACATGCTTCGATTCGATAAGGCTAGGCCACTTTATGACCTTTTTAGTGAAAGAAAAAAGGTCAAAAATGAGTAAAATCCGTATATTAACAAGGAAATTCAATTAACCCCCATTTTGGCCTTTTTAAAAAATTGTAAAATAAAATGTCGTAGATATGCTTGTTAGATTTCCTAGGAACTATTACATGTTTCGATTCGATAAGGCTAGGCCACTTTATCACCTTTTTAGTGGAAGAAAAAGGTCAAAAACAAGTAAAATCCATAAATTAACAAGGAAATTCACTTAACCCCCATTTTGGCCTTTTTAAAAAATTCTAAAATAAACCATGGATGTCGTAGATATGCTTGTTAGATTTCCTAGGAACTATTACATGCTTCGATTCGATAAGGCTAGGCCACTTTATGACCTTTTTAGTGAAAGAAAAAGGGTCAAAAACGAGTAAAATCCGTAAATTAACAAGGAAATTCACTTAACCCTCATTTTGTCCATTTTCGAAAATGATAAAATCAACCTTGGAATTCGAATATATGCTTGTTAGATTTCATAGGAACTATTACATGCTTCGATTCGATAAGGCTAGGCCACTTGATGACCTTTTTAGTGAAAGAAAAAAGGTCAAAAATGAGTAAAATCCGTATATTAACAAGGAAATTCAATTAACCCCCATTTTGGCCTTTTTAAAAAATTCTAAAATAAACCATGGATGTCGTAGATATGCTTGTTAGATTTCCTAGGAACTATTACATGCTTCGATTCGATAAGGCTAGGCCACTTTATGACCTTTTGAGAGAAAGAAAAAGGGTCAAAAACGAGTAAAATCCGTAAATTAACAAGGAAATTCACTTAACCCCCATTTTGGCCGTTTTTCAAAATTCTAAAATAAACCATGGATGTCGTAGATATGCTTGTTAGATTTCCTAGGAACTATTACATGCTTCGATTAGATAAGGCTAGGCCACTTTATGACCTTTTTAGTGAAAGAAAAAGGTCAAAAACGAGTAAAATCCATAAATTAACAAGGAAATTCACTTAACCCCCATTTTGGCCTTTTTAAAAAATTCTAAAATAAACCATGGATGTCGTAGATATGCTTGTTAGATTTCCTAGGAACTATTACATGCTTCGATTCGATAAGGCTGGGCCACATTATGACCTTTTTAGTGAAAGAAAAAGGGTCAAAAACGAGTAAAATCCGTAAATTAACAAGGAAATTCACTTAACCCTCATTTTGTCCATTTTCGAAAATGATAAAATCAACCTTGGAATTCGAATATATGCTTGTTAGATTTCATAGGAACTATTACATGCGTCGATTCGATAAGGCTAGGCCACTTTATGACCTTTTTAGTGAAAGAAAAAAGGTCAAAAATGAGTAAAATCCGTATATTAACAAGGAAATTCAATTAACCCCCATTTTGGCCTTTTTAAAAAATTCTAAAATAAAATGTCGTAGATATGCTTGTTAGATTTCCTAGGAACTATTACATGTTTCGATTCGATAAGGCTAGGCCACTTTATCACCTTTTTAGTGGAAGAAAAAGGTCAAAAACAAGTAAAATCCATAAATTAACAAGGAAATTCACTTAACCCCCATTTTGGCCTTTTTAAAAAATTCTAAAATAAACCATGGATGTCGTAGATATGCTTGTT
Source organism: Medicago sativa (assembly GCF_051527215.1). Classification (NCBI taxonomy): domain Eukaryota; kingdom Viridiplantae; phylum Streptophyta; class Magnoliopsida; order Fabales; family Fabaceae; genus Medicago; species Medicago sativa. The sequence goes on along the minus strand of NC_140756.1, from coordinate 24,630,254 downwards.
AGATTTCCTAGGAACTATTACATGCTTCGATTCGATAAGGCTAGGCCACTTTATGACCTTTTTAGTGAAAGAAAAAGGGTCAAAAACGAGTAAAATCCGTAAATTAACAAGGAAATTCACTTAACCCTCATTTTGTCCATTTTCGAAAATGATAAAATCAACCTTGGAATTCGAATATATGCTTGTTAGATTTCATAGGAACTATTACATGCTTCGATTCGATAAGGCTAGGCCACTTTATGACCTTTTTAGTGAAAGAAAAAAGGTCAAAAATGAGTAAAATCCGTATATTAACAAGGAAATTCAATTAACCCCCATTTTGGCCTTTTTAAAAAATTGTAAAATAAAATGTCGTAGATATGCTTGTTAGATTTCCTAGGAACTATTACATGTTTCGATTCGATAAGGCTAGGCCACTTTATCACCTTTTTAGTGGAAGAAAAAGGTCAAAAACAAGTAAAATCCATAAATTAACAAGGAAATTCACTTAACCCCCATTTTGGCCTTTTTAAAAAATTCTAAAATAAACCATGGATGTCGTAGATATGCTTGTTAGATTTCCTAGGAACTATTACATGCTTCGATTCGATAAGGCTAGGCCACTTTATGACCTTTTTAGTGAAAGAAAAAGGGTCAAAAACGAGTAAAATCCGTAAATTAACAAGGAAATTCACTTAACCCTCATTTTGTCCATTTTCGAAAATGATAAAATCAACCTTGGAATTCGAATATATGCTTGTTAGATTTCATAGGAACTATTACATGCTTCGATTCGATAAGGCTAGGCCACTTGATGACCTTTTTAGTGAAAGAAAAAAGGTCAAAAATGAGTAAAATCCGTATATTAACAAGGAAATTCAATTAACCCCCATTTTGGCCTTTTTAAAAAATTCTAAAATAAACCATGGATGTCGTAGATATGCTTGTTAGATTTCCTAGGAACTATTACATGCTTCGATTCGATAAGGCTAGGCCACTTTATGACCTTTTGAGAGAAAGAAAAAGGGTCAAAAACGAGTAAAATCCGTAAATTAACAAAGAAATTCACTTAACCCCCATTTTGGCCGTTTTTCAAAATTCTAAAATAAACCATGGATGTCGTAGATATGCTTGTTAGATTACCTAGGAACTATTACATGCTTCGATTAGATAAGGCTAGGCCACTTTATGACCTTTTTAGTGAAAGAAAAAGGTCAAAAACGAGTAAAATCCATAAATTAACAAGGAAATTCACTTAACCCCCATTTTGGCCTTTTTAAAAAATTCTAAAATAAACCATGGATGTCGTAGATATGCTTGTTAGATTTCCTAGGAACTATTACATGCTTCGATTCGATAAGGCTGGGCCACATTATGACCTTTTTAGTGAAAGAAAAAGGGTCAAAAACGAGTAAAATCCGTAAATTAACAAGGAAATTCACTTAACCCTCAATTTGTCCATTTTTGAAAATGATAAAATCAACCTTGGAATTCGAATATATGCTTGTTAGATTTCATAGGAACTATTACATGCTTCGATTCGATAAGGCTAGGCCACTTTATGACCTTTTTAGTGAAAGAAAAAGGTCAAAAACGAGTAAAATCCATAAATTAACAAGGAAATTCACTTAACCCCCATTTTGGCCTTTTTAAAAAATTCTTAAATAAACCATGGATGTCGTAGATATGCTTGTTAGATTTCCTAGGAACTATTACATGCTTCGATTAGATAAGGCTAGGCCACTTTATGACCTTTTTAGTGAAAGAAAAAGGTAAAAAACGAGTAAAATCCATAAATTAACAAGGAAATTCACTTAACCCCCATTTTGGCCTTTTTAAAAAATTCTAAAATAAACCATGGATGTCGTAGATATGCTTGTTAGATTTCCTAGGAACTATTACATGCTTCGATTCGATAAGGCTGGGCCACATTATGACCTTTTTAGTGAAAGAAAAAGGGTCAAAAACGAGTAAAATCCGTAAATTAACAAGGAAATTCACTTAACCCTCATTTTGTCCATTTTCGAAAATGATAAAATCAACCTTGGAATTCGAATATATGCTTGTTAGATTTCATAGGAACTATTACATGCGTCGATTCGATAAGGCTAGGCCACTTTATGACCTTTTTAGTGAAAGAAAAAAGGTCAAAAATGAGTAAAATCCGTATATTAACAAGGAAATTCAATTAACCCCCATTTTGGCCTTTTTAAAAAATTCTAAAATAAAATGTCGTAGATATGCTTGTTAGATTTCCTAGGAAATATTACATGTTTCGATTCGATAAGGCTAGGCCACTTTATCACCTTTTTAGTGAAAGAAAAAGGTCAAAAACAAGTAAAATCCTAAAATTAACAAGGAAATTCACTTAACCCCCATTTTGGCCTTTTTAAAAAATTCTAAAATAAGCCATGGATGTCGTAGATATGCTTGTTAGATTTCCTAGGAACTATTACATGCTTCGATTCGATAAGGCTAGGCCACTTTATGACCTTTTTAGTGAAAGAAAAAGGGTCAAAAACGAGTAAAATCCGTAAATTAACAAGGAAATTCACTTAACCCTCATTTTGTCCATTTTTGAAAATGATAAAATCAACCTTGGAATTCGAATATATGCTTGTTAGATTTCATAGGAACTATTACATGTGTCGATTCGATAAGGCTAGGCCACTTTATGACCTTTTTAGTGAAAGAAAAAAGGTCAAAAATGAGTAAAATCCGTATATTAACAAGGAAATTCAATTAACCCCCATTTTGGCATTTTTAAAAAATTCTAAAATAAAATGTCGTAGATATGCTTGTTAGATTTCCTAGGAACTATTACATGTTTCGATTCGATAAGGCTAGGCCACTTTATCACCTTTTTAGTGGAAGAAAAAGGTCAAAAACAAGTAAAATCCATAAATTAACAAGGAAATTCACTTAACCCCCATTTTGGCCTTTTTAAAAAATTCTAAAATAAACCATGGATGTCGTAGATATGCTTGTTAGATTTCCTAGGAACTATTACATGCTTCGATTCGATAAGGCTAGGCCACTTTATGACCTTTTTAGTGAAAGAAAAAGGGTCAAAAACGAGTAAAATCCGTAAATTAACAAGGAAATTCACTTAACCCTCATTTTGTCCATTTTCGAAAATGATAAAATCAACCTTGGAATTCGAATATATGCTTGTTAGATTTCATAGGAACTATTACATGCTTCGATTCGATAAGGCTAGGCCACTTTATGACCTTTTTAGTGAAAGAAAAAAGGTCAAAAATGAGTAAAATCCGTATATTAACAAGGAAATTCAATTAACCCCCATTTTGGCCTTTTTAAAAAATTCTAAAATAAAATGTCGTAGATATGCTTGTTAGATTTCCTAGGAACTATTACATGTTTCGATTCGATAAGGCTAGGCCACTTTATCACCTTTTTAGTGGAAGAAAAAGGTCAAAAACAAGTAAAATCCATAAATTAACAAGGAAATTCACTTAACCCCCATTTTGGCCTTTTTAAAAAATTCTAAAATAAACCATGGATGTCGTAGATATGCTTGTTAGATTTCCTAGGAACTATTACATGCTTCGATTCGATAAGGCTAGGCCACTTTATGACCTTTTTAGTGAAAGAAAAAGGGTCAAAAACGAGTAAAATCCGTAAATTAACAAGGAAATTCACTTAACCCTCATTTTGTCCATTTTCGAAAATGATAAAATCAACCTTGGAATTCGAATATATGCTTGTTAGATTTCATAGGAACTATTACATGCTTCGATTCGATAAGGCTAGGCCACTTGATGACCTTTTTAGTGAAAGAAAAAAGGTCAAAAATGAGTAAAATCCGTATATTAACAAGGAAATTCAATTAACCCCCATTTTGGCCTTTTTAAAAAATTCTAAAATAAACCATGGATGTCGTAGATATGCTTGTTAGATTTCCTAGGAACTATTACATGCTTCGATTCGATACGGCTAGGCCACTTTATGACCTTTTTAGAGAAAGAAAAAGGGTCAAAAACGAGTAAAATCCGTAAATTAACAAGGAAATTCACTTAACCCCCATTTTGGCCGTTTTTCAAAATTCTAAAATAAACCATGGATGTCGTAGATATGCTTGTTAGATTTCCTAGGAACTATTACATGCTTCGATTAGATAAGGCTAGGCCACTTTATGACCTTTTTAGTGAAAGAAAAAGGTCAAAAACGAGTAAAATCCATAAATTAACAAGGAAATTCACTTAACCCCCATTTTGGCCTTTTTAAAAAATTCTAAAATAAACCATGGATGTCGTAGATATGCTTGTTAGATTTCCTAGGAACTATTACATGCTTCGATTCGATAAGGCTGGGCCACATTATGACCTTTTTAGTGAAAGAAAAAGGGTCAAAAACGAGTAAAATCCGTAAATTAACAAGGAAATTCACTTAACCCTCAATTTGTCCATTTTTGAAAATGATAAAATCAACCTTGGAATTCGAATATATGCTTGTTAGATTTCATAGGAACTATTACATGCTTCGATTCGATAAGGCTAGGCCACTTTATGACCTTTTTAGTGAAAGAAAAAGGTCAAAAACGAGTAAAATCCATAAATTAACAAGGAAATTCACTTAACCCCCATTTTGGCCTTTTTAAAAAATTCTGAAATAAACCATGGATGTCGTAGATATGCTTGTTAGATTTCCTAGGAACTATTACATGCTTCGATTAGATAAGGCTAGGCCACTTTATGACCTTTTTAGTGAAAGAAAAAGGTCAAAAACGAGTAAAATCCATAAATTAACAAGGAAATTCACTTAACCCCCATTTTGGCCTTTTTAAAAAATTCTAAAATAAACCATGGATGTCGTAGATATGCTTGTTAGATTTCCTAGGAACTATTACATGCTTCGATTCGATAAGGCTGGGCCACATTATGACCTTTTTAGTGAAAGAAAAAGGGTCAAAAACGAGTAAAATCCGTAAATTAACAAGGAAATTCACTTAACCCTCATTTTGTCCATTTTCGAAAATGATAAAATCAACCTTGGAATTCGAATATATGCTTGTTAGATTTCATAGGAACTATTACATGCGTCGATTCGATAAGGCTAGGCCACTTTATGACCTTTTTAGTGAAAGAAAAAAGGTCAAAAATGAGTAAAATCCGTATATTAACAAGGAAATTCAATTAACCCCCATTTTGGCCTTTTTAAAAAATTCTAAAATAAAATGTCGTAGATATGCTTGTTAGATTTCCTAGGAACTATTACATGTTTCGATTCGATAAGGCTAGGCCACTTTATCACCTTTTTAGTGAAAGAAAAAGGTCAAAAACAAGTAAAATCCATAAATTAACAAGGAAATTCACTTAACCCCCATTTTGGCCTTTTTCAAAAATTCTAAAATAAACCATGGATGTCGTAGATATGCTTGTTAGATTTCCTAGAACTATTACATGCTTCGATTCGATAAGGGTAGGCCACTTTATGACCTTTTTAGTGAAAGAAAAAGGGTCAAAAACGAGTAAAATCCGTAAATTAACAAGGAAATTCACTTAACCCTCATTTTGTCCATTTTCGAAAATGATAAAATCAACCTTGGAATTCGAATATATGCTTGTTAGATTTCATAGGAACTATTACATGCTTCGATTCGATAAGGCTAGGCCACTTGATGACCTTTTTAGTGAAAGAAAAAAGGTCAAAAATGAGTAAAATCCGTATATTAACAAGGAAATTCAATTAACCCCCATTTTGGCCTTTTTAAAAAATTCTAAAATAAACCATGGATGTCGTAGATATGCTTGTTAGATTTCCTAGGAACTATTACATGCTTCGATTCGATAAGGCTAGGCCACTTTATGACCTTTTTAGTGAAAGAAAAAGGGTCAAAAACGAGTAAAATCCGTAAATTAACAAGGAAATTCACTTAACCCCCATTTTGGCCGTTTTTAAAAATTCTAAAATAAACCATGGATGTCGTAGATATGCTTGTTAGATTTCCTAGGAACTATTACATGCTTCGATTCGATAAGGCTATGCCACTTTATGACCTTTTTAGTGAAAGAAAAAGGTCAAAAACGAGTAAAATCGATAAATTAACCAGGAAATTCGCTTAACCCCCATTTTGGCCTTTTTAAAAAATTCTAAAATAAACCATGGATGTCGTAGATATGCTTGTTAGATTTCCTAGGAACTATTACATGCTTCGATTCGATAAGGCTGGGCCACATTATGACCTTTTTAGTGAAAGAAAAAGGGTCAAAAACGAGTAAAATCCGTAAATTAACAAGGAAATTCACTTAACCCTCATTTTGTCCATTTTCGAAAATGATAAAATCAACCTTGGAATTCGAATATATGCTTGTTAGATTTCATAGGAACTATTACATGCGTCGATTCGATAAGGCTAGGCCACTTTATGACCTTTTTAGTCAAAGAAAAAAGGTCAAAAATGAGTAAAATCCGTATATTAACAAGGAAATTCAATTAACCCCCATTTTGGCCTTTTTAAAAAATTCTAAAATAAAATGTCGTAGATATGCTTGTTAGATTTCCTAGGAACTATTACATGCTTCGATTAGATAAGGCTAGGCCACTTTATGACCTTTTTAGTGAAAGAAAAAGGTCAAAAACGAGTAAAATCCATAAATTAACAAGGAAATTCACTTAACCCCCATTTTGGCCTTTTTAAAAAATTCTAAAATAAACCATGGATGTCGTAGATATGCTTGTTAGATTTCCTAGGAACTATTACATGCTTCGATTCGATAAGGCTGGGCCACATTATGACCTTTTTAGTGAAAGAAAAAGGGTCAAAAACGAGTAAAATCCGTAAATTAACAAGGAAATTCACTTAACCCTCATTTTGTCCATTTTCGAAAATGATAAAATCAACCTTGGAATTCGAATATATGCTTGTTAGATTTCATAGGAACTATTACATGCGTCGATTCGATAAGGCTAGGTCACTTTATGACCTTTTTAGTGAAAGAAAAAAGGTCAAAAATGAGTAAAATCCGTATATTAACAAGGAAATTCAATTAACCCCCATTTTGGCATTTTTAAAAAATTCTAAAATAAACCATGGATGTCGTAGATATGCTTGTTAGATTTCCTAGGAACTATTACATGCTTCGATTCGATAAGGCTGGGCCACATTATGACCTTTTTAGTGAAAGAAAAAGGGTCAAAAACGAGTAAAACCCGTAAATTAACAAGGAAATTCACTTAACCCTCATTTTGTCCATTTTCGAAAATGATAAAATCAACCTTGAAATTCGAATATATGCTTGTTAGATTTCATAGGAACTATTACATGCGTCGATTCGATAAGGCTAGGCCACTTTATGACCTTTTTAGTGAAAGAAAAAAGGTCAAAAATGAGTAAAATCCGTATATTAACAAGGAAATTCAATTAACCCCCATTTTGGCCTTTTTAAAAAATTCTAAAATAAAATGTCGTAGATATGCTTGTTAGATTTCCTAGGAACTATTACATGTTTCGATTCGATAAGGCTAGGCCACATTATCACCTTTTTAGTGAAAGAAAAAGGTCAAAAACAAGTAAAATCCATAAATTAACAAGGAAATTCACTTAACCCCCATTTTGGCCTTTTTAAAAAATTCTAAAATAAACCATGGATGTCGTAGATATGCTTGTTAGATTTCCTAGGAACTATTACATGCTTCGATTCGATAAGGCTAGGCCACTTTATGACCTTTTTAGTGAAAGAAAAAGGGTCAAAAACGAGTAAAATCCGTAAATTAACAAGGAAATTCACTTAACCCCCATTTTGGCCGTTTTTAAAAATTCTAAAATAAACCATGGATGTCGTAGATATGCTTGTTAGATTTCCTAGGAACTATTACATGCTTCGATTCGATAAGGCTATGCCACTTTATGACCTTTTTAGTGAAAGAAAAAGGTCAAAAACGAGTAAAATCCATAAATTAACAAGGAAATTCACTTAACCCCCATTTTGGCCTTTTTAAAAAATTCTAAAATAAACCATGGATGTCGTAGATATGCTTGTTAGATTTCCTAGGAACTATTACATGCTTCGATTCGATAAGGCTGGGCCACATTATGACCTTTTTAGTGAAAGAAAAAGGGTCAAAAACGAGTAAAATCCGTAAATTAACAAGGAAATTCACTTAACCTTCATTTTGTCCATTTTCGAAAATGATAAAATCAACCTTGGAATTCGAATATATGCTTGTTAGATTTCATAGGAACTATTACATGCGTCGATTCGATAAGGCTATGCAACTTTATGACCTTTTTAGTGAAAGAAAAAAGGTCAAAAATGAGTAAAATCCGTATATTAACAAGGAAATTCAATTAACCCCCATTTTGGCCTTTTTAAAAAATTCTAAAATAAAATGTCGTAGATATGCTTGTTAGATTTCCTAGGAACTATTACATGTTTCGATTCGATAAGGCTAGGCCACTTTATCACCTTTTTAGTGGAAGAAAAAGGTCAAAAACAAGTAAAATCCATAAATTAACAAGGAAATTCACTTAACCCCCATTTTGGCCTTTTTAAAAAATTCTAAAATAAACCATGGATGTCGTAGATATGCTTGTTAGATTTCCTAGGAACTATTACATGCTTCGATTCGATAAGGCTAGGCCACTTTATGACCTTTTTAGTGAAAGAAAAAGGGTCAAAAACGAGTAAAATCCGTAAATTAACAAGGAAATTCACTTAACCCTCATTTTGTCCATTTTCGAAAATGATAAAATCAACCTTGGAATTCGAATATATGCTTGTTAGATTTCATAGGAACTATTACATGCTTCGATTCGATAAGGCTAGGCCACTTGATGACCTTTTTAGTGAAAGAAAAAAGGTCAAAAATGAGTAAAATCCGTATATTAACAAGGAAATTCAATTAACCCCCATTTTGGCCTTTTTAAAAAATTCTAAAATAAACCATGGATGTCGTAGATATGCTTGTTAGATTTCCTAGGAACTATTACATGCTTCGATTCGATAAGGCTAGGCCACTTTATGACCTTTTTAGAGAAAGAAAAAGGGTCAAAAACGAGTAAACTCCGTAAATTAACAAGGAAATTCACTTAACCCCCATTTTGGCCGTTTTTCAAAATTCTAAAATAAACCATGGATGTCGTAGATATGCTTGTTAGATTTCCTAGGAACTATTACATGCTTCGACTCGATAAGGCTAGGCCACTTTATGACCTTTTTAGTGAAAGAAAAAGGGTCAAAAACGAGTAAAATCCGTAAATTAACAAGGAAATTCACTTAACCCTCAATTTGTCCATTTTTGAAAATGATAAAATCAACCTTGGAATTCGAATATATGCTTGTTAGATTTCATAGGAACTATTACATGCTTCGATTCGATAAGGCTAGGCCACTTTATGACCTTTTTAGTGAAAGAAAAAGGTCAAAAACGAGTAAAATCCATAAATTAACAAGGAAATTCACTTAACCCCCATTTTGGCCTTTTTAAAAAATTCTGAAATAAACCATGGATGTCGTAGATATGCTTGTTAGATTTCCTAGGAACTATTACATGCTTCGATTAGATAAGGCTAGGCCACTTTATGACCTTTTTTGTGAAAGAAAAAGGTCAAAAACGAGTAAAATCCATAAATTAACAAGGAAATTCACTTAACCCCCATTTTGGCCTTTTTAAAAAATTCTAAAATAAACCATGGATGTCGTAGATATGCTTGTTAGATTTCCTAGGAACTATTACATGCTTCGATTCGATAAGGCTGGGCCACATTATGACCTTTTTAGTGAAAGAAAAAGGGTCAAAAACGAGTAAAATCCGTAAATTATCAAGGAAATTCACTTAACCCTCATTTTGTCCATTTTCGAAAATGATAAAATCAACCTTGGAATTCGAATATATGCTTGTTAGATTTCATAGGAACTATTACATGCGTCGATTCGATAAGGCTAGGCCACTTTATGACCTTTTTAGTGAAAGAAAAAAGGTCAAAAATGAGTAAAATCCGTATATTAACAAGGAAATTCAATTAACCCCCATTTTGGCCTTTTTAAAAAATTCTAAAATAAAATGTCGTAGATATGCTTGTTAGATTTCCTAGGAACTATTACATGTTTCGATTCGATAAGGCTAGGCCACTTTATCACCTTTTTACTGGAAGAAAAAGGTCAAAAACAAGTAAAATCCATAAATTAACAAGAAAATTCACTTAACCCCCATTTTGGCCTTTTTAAAAAATTCTGAAATAAACCATGGATGTCGTAGATATGCTTGTTAGATTTCCTAGGAACTATTACATGCTTCGATTAGATAAGGCTAGGCCACTTTATGACCTTTTTAGTGAAAGAAAAAGGTCAAAAACGAGTAAAATCCATAAATTAACAAGGAAATTCACTTAACCCCCATTTTGGCCTTTTTAAAAAATTCTAAAATAAACCATGGATGTCGTAGATATGCTTGTTAGATTTCCTAGGAACTATTACATGCTTCGATTCGATAAGGCTGGGCCACATTATGACCTTTTTAGTGAAAGAAAAAGGGTCAAAAACGAGTAAAATCCGTAAATTAACAAGGAAATTCACTTAACCCTCATTTTGTCCATTTTCGAAAATGATAAAATCAACCTTGGAATTCGAATATATGCTTGTTAGATTTCATAGGAACTATTACATGCGTCGATTCGATAAGGCTAGGCCACTTTATGACCTTTTTAGTGAAAGAAAAAAGGTCAAAAATGAGTAAAATCCGTATATTAACAAGGAAATTCAATTAACCCCCATTTTGGCCTTTTTAAAAAATTCTAAAATAAAATGTCGTAGATATGCTTGTTAGATTTCCTAGGAACTATTACATGTTTCGATTCGATAAGGCTAGGCCACTTTATCACCTTTTTAGTGAAAGAAAAAGGTCAAAAACAAGTAAAATCCATAAATTAACAAGGAAATTCACTTAACCCCCATTTTGGCCTTTTTAAAAAATTCTAAAATAAACCATGGATGTCGTAGATATGCTTGTTAGATTTCCTAGGAACTATTACATGCTTCGATTCGATAAGGGTAGGCCACTTTATGACCTTTTTAGTGAAAGAAAAAGGGTCAAAAACGAGTAAAATCCGTAAATTAACAAGGAAATTCACTTAACCCTCATTTTGTCCATTTTCGAAAATGATAAAATCAACCTTGGAATTCGAATATATGCTTGTTAGATTTCATAGGAACTATTACATGCTTCGATTCGATAAGGCTAGGCCACTTGATGACCTTTTTAGTGAAAGAAAAAAGGTCAAAAATGAGTAAAATCCGTATATTAACAAGGAAATTCAATTAACCCCCATTTTGGCCTTTTTAAAAAATTCTAAAATAAAATGTCGTAGATATGCTTGTTAGATTTCCTAGGAACTATTACATGTTTCGATTCGATAAGGCTAGGCCACATTATCACCTTTTTAGTGAAAGAAAAAGGTCAAAAACAAGTAAAATCCATAAATTAACAAGGAAATTCACTTAACCCCCATTTTGGCCTTTTTAAAAAATTCTAAAATAAACCATGGATGTCGTAGATATGCTTGTTAGATTTCCTAGGAACTATTACATGCTTCGATTCGATAAGGCTAGGCCACTTTATGACCTTTTTAGTGAAAGAAAAAGGGTCAAAAACGAGTAAAATCCGTAAATTAACAAGGAAATTCACTTAACCCCCATTTTGGCCGTTTTTAAAAATTCTAAAATAAACCATGGATGTCGTAGATATGCTTGTTAGATTTCCTAGAAACTATTACATGCTTCGATTCGATAAGGCTATGCCACTTTATGACCTTTTTAGTGAAAGAAAAAGGTCAAAAACGAGTAAAATCCATAAATTAACAAGGAAATTCACTTAACCCCCATTTTGGCCTTTTTAAAAAATTCTAAAATAAACCATGGATGTCGTAGATATGCTTGTTAGATTTTCTAGGAACTATTACATGCTTCGATTCGATAAGGCTGGGCCACATTATGACCTTTTTAGTGAAAGAAAAAGGGTCAAAAACGAGTAAAATCCGTAAATTAACAAGGAAATTCACTTAACCTTCATTTTGTCCATTTTCGAAAATGATAAAATCAACCTTGGAATTCGAATATATGCTTGTTAGATTTCATAGGAACTATTACATGCGTCGATTCGATAAGGCTATGCCACTTTATGACCTTTTTAGTGAAAGAAAAAAGGTCAAAAATGAGTAAAATCCGTATATTAACAAGGAAATTCAATTAACCCCCATTTTGGCCTTTTTAAAAAATTCTAAAATAAAATGTCGTAGATATGCTTGTTAGATTTCCTAGGAACTATTACATGTTTCGATTCGATAAGGCTAGGCCACTTTATCACCTTTTTAGTGGAAGAAAAAGGTCAAAAACAAGTAAAATCCATAAATTAACAAGGAAATTCACTTAACCCCCATTTTGGCCTTTTTAAAAAATTCTAAAATAAACCATGGATGTCGTAGATATGCTTGTTAGATTTCCTAGGAACTATTACATGCTTCGATTCGATAAGGCTAGGCCACTTTATGACCTTTTTAGTGAAAGAAAAAGGGTCAAAAACGAGTAAAATCCGTAAATTAACAAGGAAATTCACTTAACCCTCATTTTGTCCATTTTCGAAAATGATAAAATCAACCTTGGAATTCGAATATATGCTTTTTAGATTTCATAGGAACTATTACATGCTTCGATTCGATAAGGCTAGGCCACTTGATGACCTTTTTAGTGAAAGAAAAAAGGTCAAAAATGAGTAAAATCCGTATATTAACAAGGAAATTCAATTAACCCCCATTTTGGCCTTTTTAAAAAATTCTAAAATAAACCATGGATGTCGTAGATATGCTTGTTAGATTTCCTAGGAACTATTACATGCTTCGATTCGATAAGGCTAGGCCACTTTATGACCTTTTTAGAGAAAGAAAAAGGGTCAAAAACGAGTAAACTCCGTAAATTAACAAGGAAATTCACTTAACCCCCATTTTGGCCGTTTTTCAAAATTCTAAAATAAACCATGGATGTCGTAGATATGCTTGTTAGATTTCCTAGGAACTATTACATGCTTCGACTCGATAAGGCTAGGCCACTTTATGACCTTTTTAGTGAAAGAAAAAGGGTCAAAAACGAGTAAAATCCGTAAATTAACAAGGAAATTCACTTAACCCTCAATTTGTCCATTTTTGAAAATGATAAAATCAACCTTGGAATTCGAATATATGCTTGTTAGATTTCATAGGAACTATTACATGCTTCGATTCGATAAGGCTAGGCCACTTTATGACCTTTTTAGTGAAAGAAAAAGGTCAAAAACGAGTAAAATCCATAAATTAACAAGGAAATTCACTTAACCCCCATTTTGGCCTTTTTAAAAAATTCTGAAATAAACCATGGATGTCGTAGATATGCTTGTTAGATTTCCTAGGAACTATTACATGCTTCGATTAGATAAGGCTAGGCCACTTTATGACCTTTTTTGTGAAAGAAAAAGGTCAAAAACGAGTAAAATCCATAAATTAACAAGGAAATTCACTTAACCCCCATTTTGGCCTTTTTAAAAAATTCTAAAATAAACCATGGATGTCGTAGATATGCTTGTTAGATTTCCTAGGAACTATTACATGCTTCGATTCGATAAGGCTGGGCCACATTATGACCTTTTTAGTGAAAGAAAAAGGGTCAAAAACGAGTAAAATCCGTAAATTATCAAGGAAATTCACTTAACCCTCATTTTGTCCATTTTCGAAAATGATAAAATCAACCTTGGAATTCGAATATATGCTTGTTAGATTTCATAGGAACTATTACATGCGTCGATTCGATAAGGCTAGGCCACTTTATGACCTTTTTAGTGAAAGAAAAAAGGTCAAAAATGAGTAAAATCCGTATATTAACAAGGAAATTCAATTAACCCCCATTTTGGCCTTTTTAAAAAATTCTAAAATAAAATGTCGTAGATATGCTTGTTAGATTTCCTAGGAACTATTACATGTTTCGATTCGATAAGGCTAGGCCACTTTATCACCTTTTTAGTGGAAGAAAAAGGTCAAAAACAAGTAAAATCCATAAATTAACAAGAAAATTCACTTAACCCCCATTTTGGCCTTTTTAAAAAATTCTGAAATAAACCATGGATGTCGTAGATATGCTTGTTAGATTTCCTAGGAACTATTACATGCTTCGATTAGATAAGGCTAGGCCACTTTATGACCTTTTTAGTGAAAGAAAAAGGTCAAAAACGAGTAAAATCCATAAATTAACAAGGAAATTCACTTAACCCCCATTTTGGCCTTTTTAAAAAATTCTAAAATAAACCATGGATGTCGTAGATATGCTTGTTAGATTTCCTAGGAACTATTACATGCTTCGATTCGATAAGGCTGGGCCACATTATGACCTTTTTAGTGAAAGAAAAAGGGTCAAAAACGAGTAAAATCCGTAAATTAACAAGGAAATTCACTTAACCCTCATTTTGTCCATTTTCGAAAATGATAAAATCAACCTTGGAATTCGAATATATGCTTGTTAGATTTCATAGGAACTATTACATGCGTCGATTCGATAAGGCTAGGCCACTTTATGACCTTTTTAGTGAAAGAAAAAAGGTCAAAAATGAGTAAAATCCGTACATTAACAAGGAAATTCAATTAACCCCCATTTTGGCCTTTTTAAAAAATTCTAAAATAAAATGTCGTAGATATGCTTGTTAGATTTCCTAGGAACTATTACATGTTTCGATTCGATAAGGCTAGGCCACTTTATCACCTTTTTAGTGAAAGAAAAAGGTCAAAAACAAGTAAAATCCATAAATTAACAAGGAAATTCACTTAACCCCCATTTTGGCCTTTTTAAAAAATTCTAAAATAAACCATGGATGTCGTAGATATGCTTGTTAGATTTCCTAGGAACTATTACATGCTTCGATTCGATAAGGGTAGGCCACTTTATGACCTTTTTAGTGAAAGAAAAAGGGTCAAAAACGAGTAAAATCCGTAAATTAACAAGGAAATTCACTTAACCCTCATTTTGTCCATTTTCGAAAATGATAAAATCAACCTTGGAATTCGAATATATGCTTGTTAGATTTCATAGGAACTATTACATGCTTCGATTAGATAAGGCTAGGCCACTTGATGACCTTTTTAGTGAAAGAAAAAAGGTCAAAAATGAGTAAAATCCGTATATTAACAAGGAAATTCAATTAACCCCCATTTTGGCCTTTTTAAAAAATTCTAAAATAAACCATGGATGTCGTAGATATGCTTGTTAGATTTCCTAGGAACTATTACATACTTCGATTCGATAAGGCTATGCCACTTTATGACCTTTTTAGTGAAAGAAAAAGGTCAAAAACGAGTAAAATCCATAAATTAACAAGGAAATTCACTTAACCCCCATTTTGGCCTTTTTAAAAAAAATTTAAAATAAACCATGGATGTCGTAGATATGCTTGTTAGATTTCCTAGGAACTATTACATGCTTCGATTCGATAAGGCTAGGCCACTTTATGACCTTTTTAGAGAAAGAAAAAGGGTCAAAAACGAGTAAAATCCGTAAATTAACAAGGAAATTCACTTAACCCCCATTTTGGCCGTTTTTCAAAATTCTAAAATAAACCATGGATGTCGTAGATATGCTTGTTAGATTTCCTAGGAACTATTACATGCTTCGACTCGATAAGGCTAGGCCACTTTATGACCTTTTTAGTGAAAGAAAAAGGGTCAAAAACGAGTAAAATCCGTAAATTAACAAGGAAATTCACTTAACCCTCAATTTGTCCATTTTTGAAAATGATAAAATCAACCTTGGAATTCGAATATATGCTTGTTAGATTTCTTAGGAACTATTACATGCTTCGATTCGATAAGGCTAGGCCACTTTATGACCTTTTTAGTGAAAGAAAAAGGTCAAAAACGAGTAAAATCCATAAATTAACAAGGAAATTCACTTAACCCCCATTTTGGCCTTTTTAAAAAATTCTGAAATAAACCATGGATGTCGTAGATATGCTTGTTAGATTTCCTAGGCCACTTTATGACCTTTTTAGTGAAAGAAAAAGGTCAAAAACGAGTAAAATCCATAAATTAACAAGGAAATTCACTTAACCCCCATTTTGGCCTTTTTAAAAAATTCTAAAATAAACCATGGATGTCGTAGATATGCTTGATAGATTTCCTAGGAACTATTACATGCTTCGATTCGATAAGGCTGGGCCACTTTATGACCTTTTTAGTGAAAGAAAAAGGGTCAAAAACGAGTAAAATCCGTAAATTAACAAGGAAATTCACTTAACCCTCATTTTGTCCATTTTCGAAAATGATAAAATCAACCTTGGAATTCGAATATATGCTTGTTAGATTTCATAGGAACTATTACATGCTTCGATTCGATAAGGCTAGGCCACTTTATGACCTTTTTAGTGAAAGAAAAAAGGTCAAAAATGAGTAAAATCCGTATATTAACAAGGAAATTCAATTAACCCCCATTTTGGCCTTTTTAAAAAATTCTAAAATAAACCATGGATGTCGTAGATATGCTTGTTAGATTTCCTAAAATAAACCAATTAACCCCCATTTTGGCCTTTTTAAAAAATTCTAAAATAAACCATGGATGTCGTAGATATGCTTGTTAGATTTCCTAGGAACTATTACATACTTCGATTCGATAAGGCTATGCCACTTTATGACCTTTTTAGTGAAAGAAAAAGGTCAAAAACGAGTAAAATCCATAAATTAACAAGGAAATTCACTTAACCCCCATTTTGGCCTTTTTAAAAAAAATTTAAAATAAACCATGGATGTCGTAGATATGCTTGTTAGATTTCCTAGGAACTATTACATGCTTCGATTCGATAAGGCTAGGCCACTTTATGACCTTTTTAGAGAAAGAAAAAGGGTCAAAAACGAGTAAAATCCGTAAATTAACAAGGAAATTCACTTAACCCCCATTTTGGCCGTTTTTCAAAATTCTAAAATAAACCATGGATGTCGTAGATATGCTTGTTAGATTTCCTAGGAACTATTACATGCTTCGACTCGATAAGGCTAGGCCACTTTATGACCTTTTTAGTGAAAGAAAAAGGGTCAAAAACGAGTAAAATCCGTAAATTAACAAGGAAATTCACTTAACCCTCAATTTGTCCATTTTTGAAAATGATAAAATCAACCTTGGAATTCGAATATATGCTTGTTAGATTTCTTAGGAACTATTACATGCTTCGATTCGATAAGGCTAGGCCACTTTATGACCTTTTTAGTGAAAGAAAAAGGTCAAAAACGAGTAAAATCCATAAATTAACAAGGAAATTCACTTAACCCCCATTTTGGCCTTTTTAAAAAATTCTGAAATAAACCATGGATGTCGTAGATATGCTTGTTAGATTTCCTAGGCCACTTTATGACCTTTTTAGTGAAAGAAAAAGGTCAAAAACGAGTAAAATCCATAAATTAACAAGGAAATTCACTTAACCCCCATTTTGGCCTTTTTAAAAAATTCTAAAATAAACCATGGATGTCGTAGATATGCTTGTTAGATTTCCTAGGAACTATTACATGCTTCGATTCGATAAGGCTAGGCCACTTTATGACCTTTTTAGTGAAAGAAAAAGGGTCAAAAACGAGTAAAATCCGTAAATTAACAAGGAAATTCACTTAACCCTCATTTTGTCCATTTTCGAATATGATAAAATCAACCTTGGAATTCGAATATATGCTTGTTAGATTTCATAGGAACTATTACATGCTTCGATTCGATAAGGCTAGGCCACTTTATGACCTTTTTAGTGAAAGAAAAAAGGTCAAAAATGAGTAAAATCCGTATATTAACAAGGAAATTCAATTAACCCCCATTTTGGCCTTTTTAAAAAATTCTAAAATAAACCATGGATGTCGTAGATATGCTTGTTAGATTTCCTAAAATAAACCAATTAACCCCCATTTTGGCCTTTTTAAAAAATTCTAAAATAAACCATGGATGTCGTAGATATGCTTGATAGATTTCCTAGGAACTATTACATGCTTCGATTCGATAAGGCTGGGCCACTTTATGACCTTTTTAGTGAAAGAAAAAGGGTCAAAAACGAGTAAAATCCGTAAATTAACAAGGAAATTCACTTAACCCTCATTTTGTCCATTTTCGAAAATGATAAAATCAACCTTGGAATTCGAATATATGCTTGTTAGATTTCATAGGAACTATTACATGCGTCGATTCGATAAGGCTAGGCCACTTTATGACCTTTTTAGTGAAAGAAAAAAGGTCAAAAATGAGTAAAATCCGTATATTAACAAGGAAATTCAATTAACCCCCATTTTGGCCTTTTTAAAAAATTCTAAAATAAAATGTCGTAGATATGCTTGTTAGATTTCCTAGGAACTATTACATGTTTCGATTCGATAAGGCTAGGCCACTTTATCACCTTTTTAGTGAAAGAAAAAGGTCAAAAACAAGTAAAATCCATAAATTAACAAGGAAATTCACTTAACCCCCATTTTGGCCTTTTTAAAAAATTCTAAAATAAACCATGGATGTCGTAGATATGCTTGTTAGATTTCCTAGGAACTATTACATGCTTCGATTCGAAAAGGGTAGGCCACTTTATGACCTTTTTAGTGAAAGAAAAAGGGTCAAAAACGAGTAAAATCCGTAAATTAACAAGGAAATTCACTTAACCCTCATTTTGTCCATTTTCGAAAATGATAAAATCAACCTTGGAATTCGAATATATGCTTGTTAGATTTCATAGGAACTATTACATGCTTCGATTCGATAAGGCTAGGCCACTTGATGACCTTTTTAGTGAAAGAAAAAAGGTCAAAAATGAGTAAAATCCGTATATTAACAAGGAAATTCAATTAACCCCCATTTTGGCCTTTTTAAAAAATTCTAAAATAAACCATGGATGTCGTAGATATGCTTGTTAGATTTCCTAGGAACTATTACATACTTCGATTCGATAAGGCTATGCCACTTTATGACCTTTTTAGTGAAAGAAAAAGGTCAAAAACGAGTAAAATCCATAAATTAACAAGGAAATTCACTTAACCCCCATTTTGGCCTTTTTAAAAAAAATTTAAAATAAACCATGGATGTCGTAGATATGCTTGTTAGATTTCCTAGGAACTATTACATGCTTCGATTCGATAAGGCTAGGCCACTTTATGACCTTTTTAGAGAAAGAAAAAGGGTCAAAAACGAGTAAAATCCGTAAATTAACAAGGAAATTCACTTAACCCCCATTTTGGCCGTTTTTCAAAATTCTAAAATAAACCATGGATGTCGTAGATATGCTTGTTAGATTTCCTAGGAACTATTACATGCTTCGACTCGATAAGGCTAGGCCACTTTATGACCTTTTTAGTGAAAGAAAAAGGGTCAAAAACGAGTAAAATCCGTAAATTAACAAGGAAATTCACTTAACCCTCAATTTGTCCATTTTTGAAAATGATAAAATCAACCTTGGAATTCGAATATATGCTTGTTAGATTTCTTAGGAACTATTACATGCTTCGATTCGATAAGGCTAGGCCACTTTATGACCTTTTTAGTGAAAGAAAAAGGTCAAAAACGAGTAAAATCCATAAATTAACAAGGAAATTCACTTAACCCCCATTTTGGCCTTTTTAAAAAATTCTGAAATAAACCATGGATGTCGTAGATATGCTTGTTAGATTTCCTAGGCCACTTTATGACCTTTTTAGTGAAAGAAAAAGGTCAAAAACGAGTAAAATCCATAAATTAACAAGGAAATTCACTTAACCCCCATTTTGGCCTTTTTAAAAAATTCTAAAATAAACCATGGATGTCGTAGATATGCTTGTTAGATTTCCTAGGAACTATTACATGCTTCGATTCGATAAGGCTAGGCCACTTTATGACCTTTTTAGTGAAAGAAAAAGGGTCAAAAACGAGTAAAATCCGTAAATTAACAAGGAAATTCACTTAACCCTCATTTTGTCCATTTTCGAATATGATAAAATCAACCTTGGAATTCGAATATATGCTTGTTAGATTTCATAGGAACTATTACATGCTTCGATTCGATAAGGCTAGGCCACTTTATGACCTTTTTAGTGAAAGAAAAAAGGTCAAAAATGAGTAAAATCCGTATATTAACAAGGAAATTCAATTAACCCCCATTTTGGCCTTTTTAAAAAATTCTAAAATAAACCATGGATGTCGTAGATATGCTTGTTAGATTTCCTAAAATAAACCAATTAACCCCCATTTTGGCCTTTTTAAAAAATTCTAAAATAAACCATGGATGTCGTAGATATGCTTGATAGATTTCCTAGGAACTATTACATGCTTCGATTCGATAAGGCTGGGCCACTTTATGACCTTTTTAGTGAAAGAAAAAGGGTCAAAAACGAGTAAAATCCGTAAATTAACAAGGAAATTCACTTAACCCTCATTTTGTCCATTTTCGAAAATGATAAAATCAACCTTGGAATTCGAATATATGCTTGTTAGATTTCGTAGAAACTATTACATGCGTCGATTCGATAAGGCTAGACCACTTTATGACCTTTTTAGTGAAAGAAAAAAGGTCAAAAATGAGTAAAATCCGTATATTAACAAGGAAATTCAATTAACCCCCATTTTGGCCTTTTTAAAAAATTCTAAAATAAACCATGGATGTCGTAGATATGCTTGTTAGATTTCCTAGGAACTATTACATGCTTCGATTCGATAAGGCTAGGCCACTTTATGACCTTTTTAGTGAAAGAAAAAGGTCAAAAACGAGTAAAATCCATAAATTAACAAGGAAATTCACTTAACCCCCATTTTGGCCTTTTTAAAAAAAATTTAAAATAAACCATGGATGTCGTAGATATGCTTGTTAGATTTCCTAGGAACTATTACATGCTTCGATTCGATAAGGCTAGGCCACTTTATGACCTTTTTAGAGAAAGAAAAAGGGTCAAAAACGAGTAAAATCCGTAAATTAACAAGGAAATTCACTTAACCCCCATTTTGG
The DNA here is from genome assembly GCF_051527215.1 of Medicago sativa. NCBI lineage: Eukaryota > Viridiplantae > Streptophyta > Magnoliopsida > Fabales > Fabaceae > Medicago > Medicago sativa. The sequence continues at coordinate 24,609,323 of NC_140756.1, read as the reverse complement.
CCGTTTTTCAAAATTCTAAAATAAACCATGGATGTCGTAGATATGCTTGTTAGATTTCCTAGGAACTATTACATGCTTCGACTCGATAAGGCTAGGCCACTTTATGACCTTTTTAGTGAAAGAAAAAGGGTCAAAAACGAGTAAAATCCGTAAATTAACAAGGAAATTCACTTAACCCTCAATTTGTCCATTTTTGAAAATGATAAAATCAACCTTGGAATTCGAATATATGCTTGTTAGATTTCATAGGAACTATTACATGCTTCGATTCGATAAGGCTAGGCCACTTTATGACCTTTTTAGTGAAAGAAAAAGGTCAAAAACGAGTAAAATCCATAAATTAACAAGGAAATTCACTTAACCCCCATTTTGGCCTTTTTAAAAAATTCTGAAATAAACCATGGATGTCGTAGATATGCTTGTTAGATTTCCTAGGAACTATTACATGCTTCGATTAGATAAGGCTAGGCCACTTTATGACCTTTTTAGTGAAAGAAAAAGGTCAAAAACGAGTAAAATCCATAAATTAACAAGGAAATTCACTTAACCCCCATTTTGGCCTTTTTAAAAAATTCTAAAATAAACCATGGATGTCGTAGATATGCTTGTTAGATTTCCTAGGAACTATTACATGCTTCGATTCGATAAGGCTAGGCCACATTATGACCTTTTTAGTGAAAGAAAAAGGGTCAAAAACGAGTAAAATCCGTAAATTAACAAGGAAATTCACTTAACCCTCATTTTGTCCATTTTTGAAAATGATAAAATCAACCTTGGAATTCGAATATATGCTTGTTAGATTTCATAGGAACTATTACATGCGTCGATTCGATAAGGCTAGGCCACTTTATGACCTTTTTAGTGAAAGAAAAAAGGTCAAAAGTGAGTAAAATCCGTATATTAACAAGGAAATTCAATTAACCCCCATTTTGGCCTTTTTAAAAAATTCTAAAATAAAATGTCGTAGATATGCTTGTTAGATTTCCTAGGAACTATTACATGTTTCGATTCGATAAGGCTAGGCCACTTTATCACCTTTTTAGTGAAAGAAAAAGGTCAAAAACGAGTAAAATCCATAAATTAACAAGGAAATTCACTTAACCCCCATTTTGGCCTTTTTAAAAAATTCTGAAATAAACCATGGATGTCGTAGATATGCTTGTTAGATTTCCTAGGAACTATTACATGCTTCGATTAGATAAGGCTAGGCCACTTTATGACCTTTTTAGTGAAAGAAAAAGGTCAAAAACGAGTAAAATCCATAAATTAACAAGGAAATTCACTAACCCCCATTTTGGCCTTTTTAAAAAATTCTAAAATAAACCATGGATGTCGTAGATATGCTTGTTAGATTTCCTAGGAACTATTACATGCTTCGATTCGATAAGGCTAGGCCACTTTATGACCTTTTTAGTGAAAGAAAAAGGGTCAAAAACGAGTAAAATCCGTAAATTAACAAGGAAATTCACTTAACCCTCATTTTGTCCATTTTCGAATATGATAAAATCAACCTTGGAATTCGAATATATGCTTGTTAGATTTCATAGGAACTATTACATGTTTCGATTCGATAAGGCTAGGCCACTTTATGACCTTTTTAGTGAAAGAAAAAAGGTCAAAAATGAGTAAAATCCGTATATTAACAAGGAAATTCAATTAACCCCCATTTTGGCCTTTTTAAAAAATTCTAAAATAAACCATGGATGTCGTAGATATGCTTGTTAGATTTCCTAAAATAAACCAACTAACCCCCATTTTGGCCTTTTTAAAAAATTCTAAAATAAACCATGGATGTCGTAGATATGCTTGATAGATTTCCTAGGAACTATTACATGCTTCGATTCGATAAGGCTGGGCCACTTTATGACCTTTTTAGTGAAAGAAAAAGGGTCAAAAACGAGTAAAATCCGTAAATTAACAAGGAAATTCACTTAACCCTCATTTTGTCCATTTTTGAAAATGATAAAATCAACCTTGGAATTCGAATATATGCTTGTTAGATTTCATAGGAACTATTACATGCGTCGATTCGATAAGGCTAGGCCACTTTATGACCTTTTTAGTGAAAGAAAAAAGGTCAAAAATGAGTAAAATCCGTATATTAACAAGGAAATTCAATTAACCCCCATTTTGGCCTTTTTAAAAAATTCTAAAATAAAATGTCGTAGATATGCTTGTTAGATTTCCTAGGAACTATTACATGCTTCGATTCGATAAGGCTAGGCCACTTTATCACCTTTTTAGTGAAAGAAAAAGGTCAAAAACAAGTAAAATCCATAAATTAACAAGGAAATTCACTTAACCCCCATTTTGGCCTTTTTAAAAAATTCTAAAATAAACCATGGATGTCGTAGATATGCTTGTTAGATTTCCTAGGAACTATTACATGCTTTGATTCGATAAGGCTAGGCCACTTTATGACCTTTTTAGTGAAAGAAAAAGGGTCAAAAACGAGTAAAATCCGTAAATTAACAAGGAAATTCACTTAACCCTCATTTTGTCCATTTTCGAATATGATAAAATCAACCTTGGAATTCGAATATATGCTTGTTAGATTTCATAGGAACTATTACATGTTTCGATTCGATAAGGCTAGGCCACTTTATGACCTTTTTAGTGAAAGAAAAAAGGTCAAAAATGAGTAAAATCCGTATATTAACAAGGAAATTCAATTAACCCCCATTTTGGCCTTTTTAAAAAATTCTAAAATAAACCATGGATGTCGTAGATATGCTTGTTAGATTTCCTAAAATAAACCAATTAACCCCCATTTTGGCCTTTTTAAAAAATTCTAAAATAAACCATGGATGTCGTAGATATGCTTGATAGATTTCCTAGGAACTATTACATGCTTCGATTCGATAAGGCTGGGCCACTTTATGACCTTTTTAGTGAAAGAAAAAGGGTCAAAAACGAGTAAAATCCGTAAATTAACAAGGAAATTCACTTAACCCTCATTTTGTCCATTTTTGAAAATGATAAAATCAACCTTGGAATTCGAATATATGCTTGTTAGATTTCATAGGAACTATTACATGCGTCGATTCGATAAGGCTAGGCCACTTTATGACCTTTTTAGTGAAAGAAAAAAGGTCAAAAATGAGTAAAATCCGTATATTAACAAGGAAATTCAATTAACCCCCATTTTGGCCTTTTTAAAAAATTCTAAAATAAAATGTCGTAGATATGCTTGTTAGATTTCCTAGGAACTATTACATGCTTCGATTCGATAAGGCTAGGCCACTTTATCACCTTTTTAGTGAAAGAAAAAGGTCAAAAACAAGTAAAATCCATAAATTAACAAGGAAATTCACTTAACCCCCATTTTGGCCTTTTTAAAAAATTCTAAAATAAACCATGGATGTCGTAGATATGCTTGTTAGATTTCCTAGGAACTATTACATGCTTCGATTCGATAAGGCTAGGCCACTTTATGACCTTTTTAGTGAAAGAAAAAGGGTCAAAAACGAGTAAAATCCGTAAATTAACAAGGAAATTCACTTAACCCTCATTTTGTCCATTTTTCGAAAATGATAAAATCAACCTTGGAATTCGAATATATGCTTGTTAGATTTCATAGGAACTATTACATGCTTCGATTCGATAAGGCTAGGCCACTTTATGACCTTTTTAGTGAAAGAAAAAAGGTCAAAAATGAGTAAAATCCGTATATTAACAAGGAAATTCAATTAACCCCCATTTTGGCCTTTTTAAAAAATTCTAAAATAAACCATGGATGTCGTAGATATGCTTGTTAGATTTCCTAGGAACTATTACATGCTTCGATTCGATAAGGCTAGGCCACTTTATGACCTTTTTAGTGAAAGAAAAAGGTCAAAAACGAGTAAAATCCATAAATTAACAAGGAAATTCACTTAACCCCCATTTTGGCCTTTTTAAAAAAAAATTAAAATAAACCATGGATGTCGTAGATATGCTTGTTAGACTTCCTAGGAACTATTACATGCTTCGATTCGATAAGGCTAGGCCACTTTATGACCTTTTTAGAGAAAGAAAAAGGGTCAAAAACGAGTAAAATCTGTAAATTAACAAGGAAATTCACTTAACCCCCATTTTGGCCGTTTTTCAAAATTCTAAAATAAACCATGGATGTCGTAGATATGCTTGTTAGATTTCCTAGGAACTATTACATGCTTCGACTCGATAAGGCTAGGCCACTTTATGACCTTTTTAGTGAAAGAAAAAGGGTCAAAAACGAGTAAAATCCGTAAATTAACAAGGAAATTCACTTAACCCTCAATTTGTCCATTTTTGAAAATGATAAAATCAACCTTGGAATTCGAATATATGCTTGTTAGATTTCATAGGAACTATTACATGCTTCGATTCGATAAGGCTAGGCCACTTTATGACCTTTTTAGTGAAAGAAAAAGGTCAAAAACGAGTAAAATCCATAAATTAACAAGGAAATTCACTTAACCCCCATTTTGGCCTTTTTAAAAAATTCTGAAATAAACCATGGATGTCGTAGATATGCTTGTTAGATTTCCTAGGAACTATTACATGCTTCGATTAGATAAGGCTAGGCCACTTTATGACCTTTTTAGTGAAAGAAAAAGGTCAAAAACGAGTAAAATCCATAAATTAACAAGGAAATTCACTTAACCCCCATTTTGGCCTTTTTAAAAAATTCTAAAATAAACCATGGATGTCGTAGATATGCTTGTTAGATTTCCTAGGAACTATTACATGCTTCGATTCGATAAGGCTAGGCCACATTATGACCTTTTTAGTGAAAGAAAAAGGGTCAAGAACGAGTAAAATCCGTAAATTAACAAGGAAATTCACTTAACCCTCATTTTGTTCATTTTTGAAAATGATAAAATCAACCTTGGAATTCGAATATATGCTTGTTAGATTTCATAGGAACTATTACATGCGTCGATTCGATAAGGCTAGGCCACTTTATGACCTTTTTAGTGAAAGAAAAAAGGTCAAAAGTGAGTAAAATCCGTATATTAACAAGGAAATTCAATTAACCCCCATTTTGGCCTTTTTAAAAAATTCTAAAATAAAATGTCGTAGATATGCTTGTTAGATTTCCTAGGAACTATTACATGTTTCGATTCGATAAGTCTAGGCCACTTTATCACCTTTTTAATGAAAGAAAAAGGTCAAAAACGAGTGAAATCCATAAATTAACAAGGAAATTCACTTAACCCCCATTTTGGCCTTTTTAAAAAATTCTAAAATAAACCATGGATGTCGTAGATATGCTTGTTAGATTTCCTAGGAACTATTACATGCTTCGATTCGATAAGGCTCGGCCACTTTATGACCTTTTTAGGGAAAGAAAAAGGGTCAAAAACGAGTAAAATCCGTAAATAAACAAGGAAATTCACTTAACCCTCATTTTGTCCATTTTTGAAAATGATAAAATCAACCTTGGAATTCGAATATATGCTTGTTAGATTTCATAGGAACTATTACATGCTTCGATTCGATAAGGCTAGGCCACTTTATGACCTTTTTAGTGAAAGAAAAAGGGTCAAAAATGAGTAAAATCCGTATATTAACAAGGAAATTCACTTAACCCCCATTTTTGCCTTTTTAAAAAATTTTAAAATAAACCATCGATGTCGTAGATATGCTTGTTAGATTTCCTAGGAACTATTACATGCTTCGATTCGATAAGGCTAGGCCACTTTATGACCTTTTCAGTGAAAGAAAAAGGGTCAAAAACGAGTAAAATCCGTAAATTAACAAGGAAATTCACTTAACCCTCATTTTGTCCATTTTTGAAAATGATAAAATCAACCTTGGAATTCGAATATATGCTTGTTAGATTTCATAGGAACTATTACATGCGTCGATTCGATAAGGCTAGGCCACTTTATGACCTTTTTAGTGAAAGAAAAAAAGGTCAAAAGTGAGTAAAATCCGTATATTAACAAGGAAATTCAATTAACCCCCATTTTGGCCTTTTTAAAAAATTCTAAAATAAAATGTCGTAGATATGCTTGTTAGATTTCCTAGGAACTATTACATGTTTCGATTCGATAAGTCTAGGCCACTTTATCACCTTTTTAGTGAAAGAAAAAGGTCAAAAACGAGTAAAATCCATAAATTAACAAGGAAATTCACTTAACCCCCATTTTGGCCTTTTTAAAAAATTCTAAAATAAACCATGGATGTCGTAGATATGCTTGTTAGATTTCCTAGGAACTATTACATGCTTCGATTCGATAAGGCTAGGCCACTTTATGACCGTTTTAGGGAAAGAAAAAGGGTCAAAAACGAGTAAAATCCGTAAATAAACAAGGAAATTCACTTAACCCTCATTTTGTCCATTTTTGAAAATGATAAAATCAACCTTGGAATTCGAATATATGCTTGTTAGATTTCATAGGAACTATTACATGCTTCGATTCGATAAGGCTAGGCCACTTTATGACCTTTTTAGTGAAAGAAAAAGGGTCAAAAATGAGTAAAATCCGTATATTAACAAGGAAATTCACTTAACCCCCATTTTTGCCTTTTTAAAAAATTTTAAAATAAACCATGGATGTCGTAGATATGCTTGTTAGATTTCCTAGGAACTATTACATGCTTCGATTCGATAAGGCTAGGCCACTTTATGACCTTTTCAGTGAAAGGAAAAGGGTCAAAAACGAGTAAAATCCGTAAATTAACAAGGAAATTCACTTAACCCCCATTTTGGCCGTTTTTAAAAATTCTAAAATAAACCATGGATGTCGTAGATATGCTTGTTAGATTTCCTAGGAACTATTACATGCTTCGATTCGATAAGTCTAGGCCACTTTATGACCTTTTTAGTGAAAGAAAAAGGGTCAAAAACGAGTAAAATCCATAAATTAACAAGGAAATTCACTTAACCCCCATTTTGGCCTTTTTAAAAAATTCTAAAATAAACCATGGATGTCGTAGATATGCTTGTTAGATTTCCTAGGAACTATTACATGCTTCGATTCGATAAGGCTAGGCCACATTATGACCTTTTTAGTGAAAGAAAAAGGGTCAAAAACGAGTAAAATCCGTAAATTAACAAGGAAATTCACTTAACCCTCATTTTGTCCATTTTTGAAAATGATAAAATCAACCTTGGAATTCGAATATATGCTTGTTAGATTTCATAGGAACTATTACATGCGTCGATTCGATAAGGCTAGGCCACTTTATGACCTTTTTAGTGAAAGAAAAAAGGTCAAAAGTGAGTAAAATCCGTATATTAACAAGGAAATTCAATTAACCCCCATTTTGGCCTTTTTAAAAAATTCTAAAATAAAATGTCGTAGATATGCTTGTTAGATTTCCTAGGAACTATTACATGTTTCGATTCGATAAGGCTAGGCCACTTTATCACCTTTTTAGTGAAAGAAAAAGGTCAAAAACGAGTAAAATCCATAAATTAACAAGGAAATTCACTTAACCCCCATTTTGGCCTTTTTAAAAAATTCTAAAATAAACCATGGATGTCGTAGATATGCTTGTTAGATTTCCTAGGAACTATTACATGCTTCGATTCGATAAGGCTAGGCCACTTTATGACCTTTTTAGGGAAAGAAAAAGGGTCAAAAACGAGTAAAATCCGTAAATAAACAAGGAAATTCACTTAACCCTCATTTTGTCCATTTTTGAAAATGATAAAATCAACCTTGGAATTCGAATATATGCTTGTTAGATTTCATAGGAACTATTACATGCTTCGATTCGATAAGGCTAGGCCACTTTATGACCTTTTTAGTGAAAGAAAAAGGGTCAAAAATGAGTAAAATCCGTATATTAACAAGGAAATTCACTTAACCCCCATTTTTGCCTTTTTAAAAAATTTTAAAATAAACCATGGATGTCGTAGATATGCTTGTTAGATTTCCTAGGAACTATTACATGCTTCGATTCGATAAGGCTAGGCCACTTTATGATCTTTTCAGTGAAAGAAAAAGGGTCAAAAACGAGTAAAATCCGTAAATTAACAAGGAAATTCACTTAACCCCCATTTTGGCCGTTTTTAAAAATTCTAAAATAAACCATGGATGTCGTAGATATGCTTGTTAGATTTCCTAGGAACTATTACATGCTTCGATTCGATAAGGCTAGGCCACTTTATGACCTTTTTAGTGAAAGAAAAAGGGTCAAAAACGAGTAAAATCCGTAAATTAACAAGGAAATCCAATTAACCCCCATTTTGGCCGTTTTTAAAAATTCTAAAATAAACCATGGATGTCGTAGATATGCTTGTTAGATTTCCTAGGAACTATTACATGCTTCGATTCGATAAGGCTAGGCCACTTTATGACCTTTTTAGTGAAAGAAAAAGGGTCAAAAACGAGTAAAATCCGTAAATTAACAAGGAAATTCACTTAATATTCATTTTGTCCATTTTCGAAAATCATAAAATCAACCTTGGAATTCGAATATATGCTTGTTAGATTTCATAGGAACTATTACATGCTTCGATTCGATAAGGCTAGGCCACTTTATGACCTTTTTAGTGAAAGAAAAATGGTCAAAAATGAGTAAAATCCGTATATTAACAAGGAAATTCACTTAACCCCCATTTTGGCCTTTTTAAAAAATTCTAAAATAAACCATGGATGTCGTAGATATGCTTGTTAGATTTCCTAGGAACTATTACATGCTTCGATTCGATAAGGCTAGGCCACTTTATGACCTTTTTAGTGAAAGAAAAAGGGTCAAAAACGAGTAAAATCCGTAAATTAACAAGGAAATTCACTTAACCCCCATTTTGGCCGTTTTTAAAAATTCTAAAATAAACCATGGATGTCGTAGATATGCTTGTTAGATTTCCTAGGAACTATTACATGCTTCGACTCGATAAGGCTAGGCCACTTTATGACCTTTTTAGTGAAAGAAAAAAGGTCAAAAATGAGTAAAATCCGTATATTAACAAGGAAATTCAATTAACCCCCATTTTGGCCTTTTTAAAAAATTCTAAAATAAACCATGGATGTCGTAGATATGCTTGTTAGATTTCTTAGGAACTATTACATGCTTCGATTCGATAAGGCTAGGCCACTTTATGACCTTTTTAGTGAAAGAAAAAGGTCAAAAACGAGTAAAATCCATAAATTAACAAGGAAATTCACTTAACCCCCATTTTGGCCTTTTTAAAAAATTCTAAAATAAACCATGGATGTCGTAGATATGCTTGTTAGATTTCCTAGGAACTATTACATGCTTCGATTCGATAAGGCTAGGCCACTTTATGACCGTTTTAGGGAAAGAAAAAGGGTCAAAAACGAGTAAAATCCGTAAATAAACAAGGAAATTCACTTAACCCTCATTTTGTCCATTTTTGAAAATGATAAAATCAACCTTGGAATTCGAATATATGCTTGTTAGATTTCATAGGAACTATTACATGCTTCGATTCGATAAGGCTAGGCCACTTTATGACCTTTTTAGTGAAAGAAAAAGGGTCAAAAATGAGTAAAATCCGTATATTAACAAGGAAATTCACTTAACCCCCATTTTTGCCTTTTTAAAAAATTTTAAAATAAACCATGGATGTCGTAGATATGCTTGTTAGATTTCCTAGGAACTATTACATGCTTCGATTCGATAAGGCTAGGCCACTTTATGACCTTTTCAGTGAAAGGAAAAGGGTCAAAAACGAGTAAAATCCGTAAATTAACAAGGAAATTCACTTAACCCCCATTTTGGCCGTTTTTAAAAATTCTAAAATAAACCATGGATGTCGTAGATATGCTTGTTAGATTTCCTAGGAACTATTACATGCTTCGATTCGATAAGTCTAGGCCACTTTATGACCTTTTTAGTGAAAGAAAAAGGGTCAAAAACGAGTAAAATCCATAAATTAACAAGGAAATTCACTTAACCCCCATTTTGGCCTTTTTAAAAAATTCTAAAATAAACCATGGATGTCGTAGATATGCTTGTTAGATTTCCTAGGAACTATTACATGCTTCGACTCGATAAGGCTAGGCCACATTATGACCTTTTTAGTGAAAGAAAAAGGGTCAAAAACGAGTAAAATCCGTAAATTAACAAGGAAATTCACTTAACCCTCATTTTGTCCATTTTTGAAAATGATAAAATCAACCTTGGAATTCGAATATATGCTTGTTAGATTTCATAGGAACTATTACATGCGTCGATTCGATAAGGCTAGGCCACTTTATGACCTTTTTAGTGAAAGAAAAAAGGTCAAAAGTGAGTAAAATCCGTATATTAACAAGGAAATTCAATTAACCCCCATTTTGGCCTTTTTAAAAAATTCTAAAATAAAATGTCGTAGATATGCTTGTTAGATTTCCTAGGAACTATTACATGTTTCGATTCGATAAGGCTAGGCCACTTTATCACCTTTTTAGTGAAAGAAAAAGGTCAAAAACGAGTAAAATCCATAAATTAACAAGGAAATTCACTTAACCCCCATTTTGGCCTTTTTAAAAAATTCTAAAATAAACCATGGATGTCGTAGATATGCTTGTTAGATTTCCTAGGAACTATTACATGCTTCGATTCGATAAGGCTAGGCCACTTTATGACCTTTTTAGGGAAAGAAAAAGGGTCAAAAACGAGTAAAATCCGTAAATAAACAAGGAAATTCACTTAACCCTCATTTTGTCCATTTTTGAAAATGATAAAATCAACCTTGGAATTCGAATATATGCTTGTTAGATTTCATAGGAACTATTACATGCTTCGATTCGATAAGGCTAGGCCACTTTATGACCTTTTTAGTGAAAGAAAAAGGGTCAAAAATGAGTAAAATCCGTATATTAACAAGGAAATTCACTTAACCCCCATTTTTGCCTTTTTAAAAAATTTTAAAATAAACCATGGATGTCGTAGATATGCTTGTTAGATTTCCTAGGAACTATTACATGCTTCGATTCGATAAGGCTAGGCCACTTTATGATCTTTTCAGTGAAAGAAAAAGGGTCAAAAACGAGTAAAATCCGTAAATTAACAAGGAAATTCACTTAACCCCCATTTTGGCCGTTTTTAAAAATTCTAAAATAAACCATGGATGTCGTAGATATGCTTGTTAGATTTCCTAGGAACTATTACATGCTTCGATTCGATAAGGCTAGGCCACTTTATGACCTTTTTAGTGAAAGAAAAAGGGTCAAAAACGAGTAAAATCCGTAAATTAACAAGGAAATCCAATTAACCCCCATTTTGGCCGTTTTTAAAAATTCTAAAATAAACCATGGATGTCGTAGATATGCTTGTTAGATTTCCTAGGAACTATTACATGCTTCGATTCGATAAGGCTAGGCCACTTTATGACCTTTTTAGTGAAAGAAAAAGGGTCAAAAACGAGTAAAATCCGTAAATTAACAAGGAAATTCACTTAATATTCATTTTGTCCATTTTCGAAAATCATAAAATCAACCTTGGAATTCGAATATATGCTTGTTAGATTTCATAGGAACTATTACATGCTTCGATTCGATAAGGCTAGGCCACTTTATGACCTTTTTAGTGAAAGAAAAATGGTCAAAAATGAGTAAAATCCGTATATTAACAAGGAAATTCACTTAACCCCCATTTTGGCCTTTTTAAAAAATTCTAAAATAAACCATGGATGTCGTAGATATGCTTGTTAGATTTCCTAGGAACTATTACATGCTTCGATTCGATAAGGCTAGGCCACTTTATGACCTTTTTAGTGAAAGAAAAAGGGTCAAAAACGAGTAAAATCCGTAAATTAACAAGGAAATTCACTTAACCCCCATTTTGGCCGTTTTTAAAAATTCTAAAATAAACCATGGATGTCGTAGATATGCTTGTTAGATTTCCTAGGAACTATTACATGCTTCGACTCGATAAGGCTAGGCCACTTTATGACCTTTTTAGTGAAAGAAAAAAGGTCAAAAATGAGTAAAATCCGTATATTAACAAGGAAATTCAATTAACCCCCATTTTGGCCTTTTTAAAAAATTCTAAAATAAACCATGGATGTCGTAGATATGCTTGTTAGATTTCCTAGGAACTATTACATGCTTCGATTCGATAAGGCTAGGCCACTTTATGACCTTTTTAGTGAAAGAAAAAGGTCAAAAACGAGCAAAATCCATAAATTAACAAGGAAATTCACTTAACCCCCATTATGGCCTTTTTAAAAAAAATTTAAAATAAACCATGGATGTCGTAGATATGCTTGTTAGATTTCCTAGGAACTATTACATGCTTCGATTCGATAAGGCTAGGCCACTTTATGACCTTTTTAGTGAAAGAAAAAGGGTCAAAAACGAGTAAAATCCGTAAATTAACAAGGAAATTCACTTAACCCTCATTTTGTCCATTTTTGAAAATGATAAAATCAACTTTGGAATTCGAATATATGCTTGTTAGATTTCCTAGGAACTATTACATGCTTCGATTCGATAAGGCTAGGCCACTTTATGACCTTTTTAGTGAAAGAAAAAGGGTCAAAAACGAGTAAAATCCGTAAATTAACAAGGAAATTCACTTAACCCCCATTTTGGCCGTTTTTAAAAATTCTAAAATAAACCATGGATGTCGTAGATATGCTTGTTAGATTTCCTAGGAACTATTACATGCTTCGACTCGATAAGGCTAGGCCACTTAATGACCTTTTTAGTGAAAGAAAAAGGGTCAAAAACGAGTAAAATCCGTAAATTAACAAGGAAATTCACTTAACCCTCATTTTGTCCATTTTTGAAAATGATAAAATCAACCTTGGAATTCGAATATATGCTTGTTAGATTTCATAGGAACTATTACATGCTTCGATTCGATAAGGCTAGGCCACTTTATGACCTTTTTAGTGAAAGAAAAAAGGTCAAAAATGAGTAAAATCCGTATATTAACAAGGAAATTCAATTAACCCCCATTTTGGCCTTTTTAAAAAATTCTAAAATAAACCATGGATGTCGTAGATATGCTTGTTAGATTTCCTAGGAACTATTACATGCTTCGATTCGATAAGGCTAGGCCACTTTATGACCTTTTTAGTGAAAGAAAAAGGTCAAAAACGAGCAAAATCCATAAATTAACAAGGAAATTCACTTAACCCCCATTATGGCCTTTTTAAAAAAAATTTAAAATAAACCATGGATGTCGTAGATATGCTTGTTAGATTTCCTAGGAACTATTACATGCTTCGATTCGATAAGGCTAGGCCACTTTATGACCTTTTTAGTGAAAGAAAAAGGGTCAAAAACGAGTAAAATCCGTAAATTAACAAGGAAATTCACTTAACCCTCATTTTGTCCATTTTTGAAAATGATAAAATCAACCTTGGAATTCGAATATATGCTTGTTAGATTTCCTAGGAACTATTACATGCTTCGATTCGATAAGGCTAGGCCACTTTATGACCTTTTTAGTGAAAGAAAAAGGGTCAAAAACGAGTAAAATCCGTAAATTAACAAGGAAATTCACTTAACCCCCATTTTGGCCGTTTTTAAAAATTCTAAAATAAACCATGGATGTCGTAGATATGCTTGTTAGATTTCCTAGGAACTATTACATGCTTCGATTCGATAAGTCTAGGCCACTTTATGACCTTTTTAGTGAAAGAAAAAGGGTCAAAAACGAGTAAAATCCATAAATTAACAAGGAAATTCACTTAACCCCCATTTTGGCCTTTTTAAAAAATTCTAAAATAAACCATGGATGTCGTAGATATGCTTGTTAGATTTCCTAGGAACTATTACATGCTTCGATTCGATAAGGCTAGGCCACTTTATGACCTTTTTAGGGAAAGAAAAAGGGTCAAAAACGAGTAAAATCCGTAAATAAACAAGGAAATTCACTTAACCCTCATTTTGTCCATTTTTGAAAATGATAAAATCAACCTTGGAATTCGAATATATGCTTGTTAGATTTCATAGGAACTATTACATGCTTCGATTCGATAAGGCTAGGCCACTTTATGACCTTTTTAGTGAAAGAAAAAGGGTCAAAAATGAGTAAAATCCGTATATTAACAAGGAAATTCACTTAACCCCCATTTTTGCCTTTTTAAAAAATTTTAAAATAAACCATGGATGTCGTAGATATGCTTGTTAGATTTCCTAGGAACTATTACATGCTTCGATTCGATAAGGCTAGGCCACTTTATGATCTTTTCAGTGAAAGAAAAAGGGTCAAAAACGAGTAAAATCCGTAAATTAACAAGGAAATTCACTTAACCCCCATTTTGGCCGTTTTTAAAAATTCTAAAATAAACCATGGATGTCGTAGATATGCTTGTTAGATTTCCTAGGAACTATTACATGCTTCGATTCGATAAGGCTAGGCCACTTTATGACCTTTTTAGTGAAAGAAAAAGGGTCAAAAACGAGTAAAATCCGTAAATTAACAAGGAAATCCAATTAACCCCCATTTTGGCCGTTTTTAAAAATTCTAAAATAAACCATGGATGTCGTAGATATGCTTGTTAGATTTCCTAGGAACTATTACATGCTTCGATTCGATAAGGCTAGGCCACTTTATGACCTTTTTAGTGAAAGAAAAAGGGTCAAAAACGAGTAAAATCCGTAAATTAACAAGGAAATTCACTTAATATTCATTTTGTCCATTTTCGAAAATCATAAAATCAACCTTGGAATTCGAATATATGCTTGTTAGATTTCATAGGAACTATTACATGCTTCGATTCGATAAGGCTAGGCCACTTTATGACCTTTTTAGTGAAAGAAAAATGGTCAAAAATGAGTAAAATCCGTATATTAACAAGGAAATTCACTTAACCCCCATTTTGGCCTTTTTAAAAAATTCTAAAATAAACCATGGATGTCGTAGATATGCTTGTTAGATTTCCTAGGAACTATTACATGCTTCGATTCGATAAGGCTAGGCCACTTTATGACCTTTTTAGTGAAAGAAAAAGGGTCAAAAACGAGTAAAATCCGTAAATTAACAAGGAAATTCACTTAACCCCCATTTTGGCCGTTTTTAAAAATTCTAAAATAAACCATGGATGTCGTAGATATGCTTGTTAGATTTCCTAGGAACTATTACATGCTTCGACTCGATAAGGCTAGGCCACTTAATGACCTTTTTAGTGAAAGAAAAAGGGTCAAAAACGAGTAAAATCCGTAAATTAACAAGGAAATTCACTTAACCCTCATTTTGTCCATTTTTGAAAATGATAAAATCAACCTTGGAATTCGAATATATGCTTGTTAGATTTCATAGGAACTATTACATGCTTCGATTCGATAAGGCTAGGCCACTTTATGACCTTTTTAGTGAAAGAAAAAAGGTCAAAAATGAGTAAAATCCGTATATTAACAAGGAAATTCAATTAACCCCCATTTTGGCCTTTTTAAAAAATTCTAAAATAAACCATGGATGTCGTAGATATGCTTGTTAGATTTCCTAGGAACTATTACATGCTTCGATTCGATAAGGCTAGGCCACTTTATGACCTTTTTAGTGAAAGAAAAAGGTCAAAAACGAGCAAAATCCATAAATTAACAAGGAAATTCACTTAACCCCCATTATGGCCTTTTTAAAAAAAATTTAAAATAAACCATGGATGTCGTAGATATGCTTGTTAGATTTCCTAGGAACTATTACATGCTTCGATTCGATAAGGCTAGGCCACTTTATGACCTTTTTAGAGAAAGAAAAAGGGTCAAAAACGAGTAAAATCCGTAAATTAACAAGGAAATTCACTTAACCCCCATTTTGGCCGTTTTTCAAAATTCTAAAATAAACCGTGGATGTCGTAGATATGCTTGTTAGATTTCCTAGGAACTATTACATGCTTCGACTCGATAAGGCTAGGCCACTTTATGACCTTTTTAGTGAAAGAAAAAGGGTCAAAAACGAGTAAAATCCGTAAATTAACAAGGAAATTCACTTAACCCTCAATTTGTCCATTTTTGAAAATGATAAAATCAACCTTGGAATTCGAATATATGCTTGTTAGATTTCATAGGAACTATTACATGCTTCGATTCGATAAGGCTAGGCCACTTTATGACCTTTTTAGTGAAAGAAAAAGGTCAAAAACGAGTAAAATCCATAAATTAACAAGGAAATTCACTTAACCCCCATTTTGGCCTTTTTAAAAAATTCTGAAATAAACCATGGATGTCGTAGATATGCTTGTTAGATTTCCTAGGAACTATTACATGCTTCGATTAGATAAGGCTAGGCCACTTTATGACCTTTTTAGTGAAAGAAAAAGGTCAAAAACGAGTAAAATCCATAAATTAACAAGGAAATTCACTTAACCCCCATTTTGGCCTTTTTAAAAAATTGTAAAATAAACCATGGATGTCGTAGATATGCTTGTTAGATTTCCTAGGAACTATTACGTGCTTCGATTCGATAAGGCTAGGCCACATTATGACCTTTTTAGTGAAAGAAAAAGGGTCAAAAACGAGTAAAATCCGTAAATTAACAAGGAAATTCACTTAACCCTCATTTTGTCCATTTTCGAAAATGATAAAATCAACCTTGGAATTCGAATATATGCTTGTTAGATTTCATAGCAACTATTACATGCTTCGATTCGATAAGGCTAGGCCACTTTATGACCTTTTTAGTGAAAGAAAAAGGGTCAAAAATGAGTAAAATCCGTATATTAACAAGAAAATTCACTTAACCCCCATTTTTGCCTTTTTAAAAAATTTTAAAATAAACCATGGATGTCGTAGATATGCTTGTTAGATTTCCTAGGAACTATTACATGCTTCGATTCGATAAGGCTAGGCCACTTTATGTCCTTTTCAGTGAAAGAAAAAGGGTCAAAAACGAGTAAAATCCGTAAATTAACAAGGAAATTCACTTAACCCCCATTTTGGCCGTTTTTAAAAATTCTAAAATAAACCATGGATGTCGTAGATATGCTTGTTAGATTTCCTAGGAACTATTACATGCTTCGATTCGATAAGGCTAGCCACTTTATGACCTTTTTAGTGAAAGAAAAAGGGTCAAAAACGAGTAAAATCCGTAAATTAACAAGGAAATCCAATTAACCCCCATTTTGGCCGTTTTTAAAAATTCTAAAATAAACCATGGATGTCGTAGATATGCTTGTTAGATTTCCTAGGAACTATTACATGCTTCGATTCGATAAGGCTAGGCCACTTTATGACCTTTTTAGTGAAAGAAAAAGGGTCAAAAACGAGTAAAATCCGTAAATTAACAAGGAAATTCACTTAATCCTCATTTTGTCCATTTTTGAAAATGATAAAATCAACCTTGGAATTCGAATATATGCTTGTTAGATTTCATAGGAACTATTACATGCTTCGATTCGATAAGGCTAGGCCACTTTATGACCTTTTTAGTGAAAGAAAAATGGTCAAAAATGAGTAAAATCCGTATATTAACAAGGAAATTCACTTAACCCCCATTTTGGCCTTTTTAAAAAATTCTAAAATAAACCATGGATGTCGTAGATATGCTTGTTAGATTTCCTAGGAACTATTACATGCTTCGATTCGATAAGGCTCGGCCACTTTATGACCTTTTTAGTGAAAGAAAAAGGGTCAAAAACGAGTAAAATCCGTAAATTAACAAGGAAATTCACTTAACCCCCATTTTGGCCGTTTTTAAAAATTCTAAAATAAACCATGGATGTCGTAGATATGCTTGTTAGATTTCCTAGGAACTATTACATGCTTCGACTCGATAAGGCTAGGCCACTTTATGACCTTTTTAGTGAAAGAAAAAGGGTCAAAAACGAGTAAAATCCGTAAATTAACAAGGAAATTCACTTAACCCTCATTTTGTCCATTTTTGAAAATGATAAAATCAACCTTGGAATTCGAATATATGCTTGTTAGATTTCATAGGAACTATTACATGCTTCGATTCGATAAGGCTAGGCCACTTTATGACCTTTTTAGTGAAAGAAAAAGGTCAAAAACGAGTAAAATCCATAAATTAACAAGGAAATTCACTTAACCCCCATTTTGGCCTTTTTAAAAAATTCTGAAATAAACCATGGATGTCGTAGATATGCTTGTTATATTTCCTAGGAACTATTACATGCTTCGATTCGATAAGGCTAGGCCACTTTATGACCTTTTTAGTGAAAGAAAAAGGTCAAAAACGAGTAAAACCCATAAATTAACAAGGAAATTCACTTAACCCCCATTTTGGCCTTTTTAAAAAATTCTGAAATAAACCATGGATGTCGTAGATATGCTTGTTAGATTTCCTAGGAACTATTACATGCTTCGATTCGATAAGGCTAGGCCACTTTATGACCTTTTCAGTGAAAGAAAAAGGGTCAAAAACGAGTAAAATCCGTAAATTAACAAGGAAATTCACTTAACCCTCATTTTTGCCTTTTTAAAATTTTTTAAAATAAACCATGGATGTCGTAGATATGCTTGTTAGATTTCCTAGGAACTATTACATGCTTCGATTCGATAAGGCTAGGCCACTTTATGACCTTTTCAGTGAAAGAAAAAGGGTCAAAAACGAGTAAAATCCGTAAATTAACAAGGAAATCCAATTAACCCCCATTTTGGCCGTTTTTAAAAATTCTAAAATAAACCATGGATGTCGTAGATATGCTTGTTAGATTTCCTAGGAACTATTACATGCTTCGATTCGATAAGGCTAGGCCACTTTATGACCTTTTTAGTGAAAGAAAAAGGGTCAAAAACGAGTAAAATCCGTAAATTAACAAGGAAATCCAATTAACCCCCATTTTGGCCGTTTTTAAAAATTCTAAAATAAACCATGGATGTCGTAGATATGCTTGTTAGATTTCCTAGGAACTATTACATGCTTCGATTCGATAAGGCTAGGCCACTTTATGACCTTTTTAGTGAAAGAAAAAGAGTGAAAAACGAGTAAAATCCGTAAATTAACAAGGAAATTCACTTAACCCTCATTTTGTCCATTTTCGAAAATGATAAAATCAACCTTGGAATTCGAATATATGCTTGTTAGATTTCATAGGAACTATTACATGCTTCGATTCGATAAGGCTAGGCCACTTTATGACCTTTTTAGTGAAAGAAAAAGGGTCAAAAATGAGTAAAATCCGTATATTAACAAGGAAATTCACTTAACCCCCATTTTGGCCTTTTTAAAAAATTCTAAAATAAACCATGGATGTCGTAGATATGCTTGTTAGATTTCCTAGGAACTATTACATGCTTCGATTCGATAAGGCTAGGCCACTTTATGACCTTTTTAGTGAAAGAAAAAGGGTCAAAAACGAGTAAAATCCGTAAATTAACAAGGAAATTCACTTAACCCCCATTTTGGCCGTTTTTAAAAATTCAAAAATAAACCATGGATGTCGTAGATATGCTTGTTAGATTTCCTAGGAACTATTACATGCTTCGACTCGATAAGGCTAGGCCACTTTATGACCTTTTTAGTGAAAGAAAAAGGGTCAAAAACGAGTAAAATCCGTAAATTAACAAGGAAATTCACTTAACCCTCATTTTGTCCATTTTTGAAAATGATAAAATCAACCTTGGAATTCGAATATATGCTTGTTAGATTTCATAGGAACTATTACATGCTTCGATTCGATAAGGCTAGGCCACTTTATGACCTTTTTAGTGAAAGAAAAAGGTCAAAAACGAGTAAAATCCATAAATTAACAAGGAAATTCACTTAACCCCCATTTTGGCCTTTTTAAAAAATTCTGAAATAAACCATGGATGTCGTAGATATGCTTGTTAGATTTCCTAGGAACTATTACATGCTTCGATTCGATAAGGCTAGGCCACTTTATGACCTTTTTAGTGAAAGAAAAAGGGTCAAAAACGAGTAAAATCCGTAAATTAACAAGGAAATCCAATTAACCCCCATTTTGGCCGTTTTTAAAAATTCTAAAATAAACCATGGATGTCGTAGATATGCTTGTTAGATTTCCTAGGAACTATTACATGCTTCGATTCGATAAGGCTAGACCACTTTATGACCTTTTTAGTGAAAGAAAAAGGGTCAAAAACGAGTAAAATCCGTAAATTAACAAGGAAATTCACTTAACCCCCATTTTGGCCGTTTTTAAAAATTCTAAAATAAACCGTGGATGTCGTAGATATGCTTGTTAGATTTCCTAGGAACTATTACATGCTTCGACTCGATAAGGCTAGGCCACTTTATGACCTTATTAGTGAAAGAAAAAGGGTCAAAAACGAGTAAAATCCGTAAATTAACAAGGAATTTCACTTAACCCTCATTTTGTCCATTTTTGAAAATGATAAAATCAACCTTGGAATTCGAATATATGCTTGTTAGATTTCATAGGAACTATTTCATGCTTCGATTCGATAAGGCTAGGCCACTTTATGACCTTTTTAGTGAAAGAAAAAGGTTAAAAACGAGTAAAATCCATAAATTAACAAGGAAATTCACTTAACCCCCATTTTGGCCTTTTTAAAAAATTCTGAAATAAACCATGGATGTCGTAGATATGCTTGTTAGATTTCCAAGGAACTATTACATGCTTCGATTCGATAAGGCTATGCCACTTTATGACCTTTTTAGTGAAAGAAAAAGGTCAAAAACGAGTAAAATCCATAAATTAACAAGGAAATTCACTTAACCCCCATTTTGGCCTTTTTAAAAAATTCTAAAATAAACCATGGATGTCGTAGATACGCTTGTTAGATTTCCTAGGAACTATTACATGCTTCGATTCGATAAGGCTAGGCCACTTTATGACCTTTTTAGTGAAAGAAAAAGGGTCAAAAACGAGTAAAATCCGTAAATTAACAAGGAAATTCACTTAACCCTCATTTTGTCCATTTTCGAAAATGATAAAATCAACCTTGGAATTCGAATATATGCTTGTTAGATTTCATAGGAACTATTACATGCTTCGATTCGATAAGGCTAGGCCACTTTATGACCTTTTTAGTGAAAGAAAAAAGGTCAAAAAGGAGTAAAATCCGTATATTAACAAGGAAATTCAATTAACCCCCATTTTGTCCATTTTTGAAAATGATAAAATCAACCTTGGAATTCGAATATATGCTTGTTAGATTTCATAGGAACTATTACATGCTTCGATTCGATAAGGCTAGGCCACTTTATGACCTTTTTAGTGAAAGAAAAAGGGTCAAAAACGAGTAAAATCCGTATATTAACAAGGAAATTCACTTAACCCCCATTTTGGCCTTTTTAAAAAAATATAAAATAAACCATGGATGTCGTAGATATGCTTGTTAGATTTCCTAGGAACTATTACATGCTTCGATTCGATAAGGCTAGGCCACTTTATGACCTTTTTAGTGAAAGAAAAAGGGTCAAAAACGAGTAAAATCCGTAAATTAACAAGGAAATTCACTTAACCCCCATTTTGGCCTTTTTTAAAAATTCTAAAATAAACCATGGATGTCGTAGATACGCTTGTTAGATTTCCAAGGAACTATTACATGCTTCGACTCGATAAGGCTAGGCCACTTTATGACCTTTTTAGTGAAAGAAAAAGGGTCAAAAACGAGTAAAATCCGTAAATTAACAAGGAATTTCACTTAACCCTCATTTTGTCCATTTTTGAAAATGATAAAATCAACCTTGGAATTCGAATATATGCTTGTTAGATTTCATAGGAACTATTTCATGCTTCGATTCGATAAGGCTAGGCCACTTTATGACCTTTTTAGTGAAAGAAAAAGGTTAAAAACGAGTAAAATCCATAAATTAACAAGGAAATTCACTTAACCCCCATTTTGGCCTTTTTAAAAAATTCTGAAATAAACCATGGATGTCGTAGATATGCTTGTTAGATTTCCAAGGAACTATTACATGCTTCGATTCGATAAGGCTATGCCACTTTATGACCTTTTTAGTGAAAGAAAAAGGTCAAAAACGAGTAAAATCCATAAATTAACAAGGAAATTCACTTAACCCCCATTTTGGCCTTTTTAAAAAATTCTAAAATAAACCATGGATGTCGTAGATACGCTTGTTAGATTTCCTAGGAACTATTACATGCTTCGATTCGATAAGGCTAGGCCACTTTATGACCTTTTTAGTGAAAGAAAAAGGGTCAAAAACGAGTAAAATCCGTAAATTAACAAGGAAATTCACTTAACCCTCATTTTGTCCATTTTCGAAAATGATAAAATCAACCTTGGAATTCGAATATATGCTTGTTAGATTTCATAGGAACTATTACATGCTTCGATTCGATAAGGCTAGGCCACTTTATGACCTTTTTAGTGAAAGAAAAAAGGTCAAAAAGGAGTAAAATCCGTATATTAACAAGGAAATTCAATTAACCCCCATTTTGTCCATTTTTGAAAATGATAAAATCAACCTTGGAATTCGAATATATGCTTGTTAGATTTCATAGGAACTATTTCATGCTTCGATTCGATAAGGCTAGGCCACTTTATGACCTTTTTAGTGAAAGAAAAAGGTTAAAAACGAGTAAAATCCATAAATTAACAAGGAAATTCACTTAACCCCCATTTTGGCCGTTTTTAAAAATTCTAAAATAAACCATGGATGTCGTAGATATGCTTGTTAGATTTCCTAGGAACTATTACATGCTTCGATTCGATAAGGCTAGGCCACTTTATGACCTTTTTAGTGAAAGAAAAAGGTCAAAAACGAGTAAAATCCATAAATTAACAAGGAAATTCACTTAACCCCCATTTTGGCCTTTTTAAAAAATTCTGAAATAAACCATGGATGTCGTAGATATGCTTGTTATATTTCCTAGGAACTATTACATGCTTCGATTCGATAAGGCTAGGCCACTTTATGACCTTTTTAGTGAAAGAAAAAGGTCAAAAACGAGTAAAACCCATAAATTAACAAGGAAATTCACTTAACCCCCATTTTGGCCTTTTTAAAAAATTCTGAAATAAACCATGGATGTCGTAGATATGCTTGTTAGATTTCCTAGGAACTATTACATGCTTCGATTCGATAAGGCTAGGCCACTTTATGACCTTTTCAGTGAAAGAAAAAGGGTCAAAAACGAGTAAAATCCGTAAATTAACAAGGAAATTCACTTAACCCTCATTTTTGCCTTTTTAAAATTTTTTAAAATAAACCATGGATGTCGTAGATATGCTTGTTAGATTTCCTAGGAACTATTACATGCTTCGATTCGATAAGGCTAGGCCACTTTATGACCTTTTCAGTGAAAGAAAAAGGGTCAAAAACGAGTAAAATCCGTAAATTAACAAGGAAATCCAATTAACCCCCATTTTGGCCGTTTTTAAAAATTCTAAAATAAACCATGGATGTCGTAGATATGCTTGTTAGATTTCCTAGGAACTATTACATGCTTCGATTCGATAAGGCTAGGCCACTTTATGACCTTTTTAGTGAAAGAAAAAGGGTCAAAAACGAGTAAAATCCGTAAATTAACAAGGAAATTCACTTAACCCTCATTTTGTCCATTTTCGAAAATGATAAAATCAACCTTGGAATTCGAATATATGCTTGTTAGATTTCATAGGAACTATTACATGCTTCGATTCGATAAGGCTAGGCCACTTTATGACCTTTTTAGTGAAAGAAAAAAGGTCAAAAAGGAGTAAAATCCGTATATTAACAAGGAAATTCAATTAACCCCCATTTTGTCCATTTTTGAAAATGATAAAATCAACCTTGGAATTCGAATATATGCTTGTTAGATTTCATAGGAACTATTACATGCTTCGATTCGATAAGGCTAGGCCACTTTATGACCTTTTTAGTGAAAGAAAAAGGGTCAAAAACGAGTAAAATCCGTATATTAACAAGGAAATTCACTTAACCCCCATTTTGGCCTTTTTAAAAAAATATAAAATAAACCATGGATGTCGTAGATATGCTTGTTAGATTTCCTAGGAACTATTACATGCTTCGATTCGATAAGGCTAGGCCACTTTATGACCTTTTTAGTGAAAGAAAAAGGGTCAAAAACGAGTAAAATCCGTAAATTAACAAGGAAATTCACTTAACCCCCATTTTGGCCTTTTTTAAAAATTCTAAAATAAACCATGGATGTCGTAGATACGCTTGTTAGATTTCCAAGGAACTATTACATGCTTCGACTCGATAAGGCTAGGCCACTTTATGACCTTTTTAGTGAAAGAAAAAGGGTCAAAAACGAGTAAAATCCGTAAATTAACAAGGAATTTCACTTAACCCTCATTTTGTCCATTTTTGAAAATGATAAAATCAACCTTGGAATTCGAATATATGCTTGTTAGATTTCATAGGAACTATTTCATGCTTCGATTCGATAAGGCTAGGCCACTTTATGACCTTTTTAGTGAAAGAAAAAGGTTAAAAACGAGTAAAATCCATAAATTAACAAGGAAATTCACTTAACCCCCATTTTGGCCTTTTTAAAAAATTCTGAAATAAACCATGGATGTCGTAGATATGCTTGTTAGATTTCCAAGGAACTATTACATGCTTCGATTCGATAAGGCTATGCCACTTTATGACCTTTTTAGTGAAAGAAAAAGGTCAAAAACGAGTAAAATCCATAAATTAACAAGGAAATTCACTTAACCCCCATTTTGGCCTTTTTAAAAAATTCTAAAATAAACCATGGATGTCGTAGATACGCTTGTTAGATTTCCTAGGAACTATTACATGCTTCGATTCGATAAGGCTAGGCCACTTTATGACCTTTTTAGTGAAAGAAAAAGGGTCAAAAACGAGTAAAATCCGTAAATTAACAAGGAAATTCACTTAACCCTCATTTTGTCCATTTTCGAAAATGATAAAATCAACCTTGGAATTCGAATATATGCTTGTTAGATTTCATAGGAACTATTACATGCTTCGATTCGATAAGGCTAGGCCACTTTATGACCTTTTTAGTGAAAGAAAAAAGGTCAAAAAGGAGTAAAATCCGTATATTAACAAGGAAATTCAATTAACCCCCATTTTGTCCATTTTTGAAAATGATAAAATCAACCTTGGAATTCGAATATATGCTTGTTAGATTTCATAGGAACTATTTCATGCTTCGATTCGATAAGGCTAGGCCACTTTATGACCTTTTTAGTGAAAGAAAAAGGTTAAAAACGAGTAAAATCCATAAATTAACAAGGAAATTCACTTAACCCCCATTTTGCCCGTTTTTAAAAATTCTAAAATAAACCATGGATGTCGTAGATATGCTTGTTAGATTTCCTAGGAACTATTACATGCTTCGATTCGATAAGGCTAGGCCACTTTATGACCTTTTTAGTGAAAGAAAAAGGTCAAAAACGAGTAAAATCCATAAATTAACAAGGAAATTCACTTAACCCCCATTTTGGCCTTTTTAAAAAATTCTGAAATAAACCATGGATGTCGTAGATATGCTTGTTATATTTCCTAGGAACTATTACATGCTTCGATTCGATAAGGCTAGGCCACTTTATGACCTTTTTAGTGAAAGAAAAAGGTCAAAAACGAGTAAAACCCATAAATTAACAAGGAAATTCACTTAACCCCCATTTTGGCCTTTTTAAAAAATTCTGAAATAAACCATGGATGTCGTAGATATGCTTGTTAGATTTCCTAGGAACTATTACATGCTTCGATTCGATAAGGCTAGGCCACTTTATGACCTTTTCAGTGAAAGAAAAAGGGTCAAAAACGAGTAAAATCCGTAAATTAACAAGGAAATTCACTTAACCCTCATTTTTGCCTTTTTAAAATTTTTTAAAATAAACCATGGATGTCGTAGATATGCTTGTTAGATTTCCTAGGAACTATTACATGCTTCGATTCGATAAGGCTAGGCCACTTTATGACCTTTTCAGTGAAAGAAAAAGGGTCAAAAACGAGTAAAATCCGTAAATTAACAAGGAAATCCAATTAACCCCCATTTTGGCCGTTTTTAAAAATTCTAAAATAAACCATGGATGTCGTAGATATGCTTGTTAGATTTCCTAGGAACTATTACATGCTTCGATTCGATAAGGCTAGGCCACTTTATGACCTTTTTAGTGAAAGAAAAAGGGTCAAAAACGAGTAAAATCCGTAAATTAACAAGGAAATCCAATTAACCCCCATTTTGGCCGTTTTTAAAAATTCTAAAATAAACCATGGATGTCGTAGATATGCTTGTTAGATTTCCTAGGAACTATTACATGCTTCGATTCGATAAGGCTAGGCCACTTTATGACCTTTTTAGTGAAAGAAAAAGAGTGAAAAACGAGTAAAATCCGTAAATTAACAAGGAAATTCACTTAACCCTCATTTTGTCCATTTTCGAAAATGATAAAATCAACCTTGGAATTCGAATATATGCTTGTTAGATTTCATAGGAACTATTACATGCTTCGATTCGATAAGGCTAGGCCACTTTATGACCTTTTTAGTGAAAGAAAAAGGGTCAAAAATGAGTAAAATCCGTATATTAACAAGGAAATTCACTTAACCCCCATTTTGGCCTTTTTAAAAAATTCTAAAATAAACCATGGATGTCGTAGATATGCTTGTTAGATTTCCTAGGAACTATTACATGCTTCGATTCGATAAGGCTAGGCCACTTTATGACCTTTTTAGTGAAAGAAAAAGGGTCAAAAACGAGTAAAATCCGTAAATTAACAAGGAAATTCACTTAACCCCCATTTTGGCCGTTTTTAAAAATTCAAAAATAAACCATGGATGTCGTAGATATGCTTGTTAGATTTCCTA
The DNA here is from genome assembly GCF_051527215.1 of Medicago sativa. Taxonomy (NCBI): domain Eukaryota; kingdom Viridiplantae; phylum Streptophyta; class Magnoliopsida; order Fabales; family Fabaceae; genus Medicago; species Medicago sativa. The sequence continues at coordinate 24,582,791 of NC_140756.1, read as the reverse complement.
GGAACTATTACATGCTTCGACTCGATAAGGCTAGGCCACTTTATGACCTTTTTAGTGAAAGAAAAAGGGTCAAAAACGAGTAAAATCCGTAAATTAACAAGGAAATTCACTTAACCCTCATTTTGTCCATTTTTGAAAATGATAAAATCAACCTTGGAATTCGAATATATGCTTGTTAGATTTCATAGGAACTATTACATGCTTCGATTCGATAAGGCTAGGCCACTTTATGACCTTTTTAGTGAAAGAAAAAGGTCAAAAACGAGTAAAATCCATAAATTAACAAGGAAATTCACTTAACCCCCATTTTGGCCTTTTTAAAAAATTCTGAAATAAACCATGGATGTCGTAGATATGCTTGTTAGATTTCCTAGGAACTATTACATGCTTCGATTCGATAAGGCTAGGCCACTTTATGACCTTTTTAGTGAAAGAAAAAAGGTCAAAAACGAGTAAAATCCGTAAATTAACAAGGAAATCCAATTAACCCCCATTTTGGCCGTTTTTAAAAATTCTAAAATAAACCATGGATGTCGTAGATATGCTTGTTAGATTTCCTAGGAACTATTACATGCTTCGATTCGATAAGGCTAGACCACTTTATGACCTTTTTAGTGAAAGAAAAAGGGTCAAAAACGAGTAAAATCCGTAAATTAACAAGGAAATTCACTTAACCCCCATTTTGGCCGTTTTTAAAAATTCTAAAATAAACCGTGGATGTCGTAGATATGCTTGTTAGATTTCCTAGGAACTATTACATGCTTCGACTCGATAAGGCTAGGCCACTTTATGACCTTATTAGTGAAAGAAAAAGGGTCAAAAACGAGTAAAATCCGTAAATTAACAAGGAATTTCACTTAACCCTCATTTTGTCCATTTTTGAAAATGATAAAATCAACCTTGGAATTCGAATATATGCTTGTTAGATTTCATAGGAACTATTTCATGCTTCGATTCGATAAGGCTAGGCCACTTTATGACCTTTTTAGTGAAAGAAAAAGGTTAAAAACGAGTAAAATCCATAAATTAACAAGGAAATTCACTTAACCCCCATTTTGGCCTTTTTAAAAAATTCTGAAATAAACCATGGATGTCGTAGATATGCTTGTTAGATTTCCAAGGAACTATTACATGCTTCGATTCGATAAGGCTATGCCACTTTATGACCTTTTTAGTGAAAGAAAAAGGTCAAAAACGAGTAAAATCCATAAATTAACAAGGAAATTCACTTAACCCCCATTTTGGCCTTTTTAAAAAATTCTAAAATAAACCATGGATGTCGTAGATACGCTTGTTAGATTTCCTAGGAACTATTACATGCTTCGATTCGATAAGGCTAGGCCACTTTGTGACCTTTTTAGTGAAAGAAAAAGGGTCAAAAACGAGTAAAATCCGTAAATTAACAAGGAAATTCACTTAACCCTCATTTTGTCCATTTTCGAAAATGATAAAATCAACCTTGGAATTCGAATATATGCTTGTTAGATTTCATAGGAACTATTACATGCTTCGATTCGATAAGGCTAGGCCACTTTATGACCTTTTTAGTGAAAGAAAAAAGGTCAAAAAGGAGTAAAATCCGTATATTAACAAGGAAATTCAATTAACCCCCATTTTGTCCATTTTTGAAAATGATAAAATCAACCTTGGAATTCGAATATATGCTTGTTAGATTTCATAGGAACTATTACATGCTTCGATTCGATAAGGCTAGGCCACTTTATGACCTTTTTAGTGAAAGAAAAAGGGTCAAAAACGAGTAAAATCCGTATATTAACAAGGAAATTCACTTAACCCCCATTTTGGCCTTTTTAAAAAAATATAAAATAAACCATGGATGTCGTAGATATGCTTGTTAGATTTCCTAGGAACTATTACATGCTTCGATTCGATAAGGCTAGGCCACTTTATGACCTTTTTAGTGAAAGAAAAAGGGTCAAAAACGAGTAAAATCCGTAAATTAACAAGGAAATTCACTTAACCCCCATTTTGGCCTTTTTTAAAAATTCTAAAATAAACCATGGATGTCGTAGATACGCTTGTTAGATTTCCAAGGAACTATTACATGCTTCGACTCGATAAGGCTAGGCCACTTTATGACCTTTTTAGTGAAAGAAAAAGGGTCAAAAACGAGTAAAATCCGTAAATTAACAAGGAATTTCACTTAACCCTCATTTTGTCCATTTTTGAAAATGATAAAATCAACCTTGGAATTCGAATATATGCTTGTTAGATTTCATAGGAACTATTTCATGCTTCGATTCGATAAGGCTAGGCCACTTTATGACCTTTTTAGTGAAAGAAAAAGGTTAAAAACGAGTAAAATCCATAAATTAACAAGGAAATTCACTTAACCCCCATTTTGGCCTTTTTAAAAAATTCTGAAATAAACCATGGATGTCGTAGATATGCTTGTTAGATTTCCAAGGAACTATTACATGCTTCGATTCGATAAGGCTATGCCACTTTATGACCTTTTTAGTGAAAGAAAAAGGTCAAAAACGAGTAAAATCCATAAATTAACAAGGAAATTCACTTAACCCCCATTTTGGCCTTTTTAAAAAATTCTAAAATAAACCATGGATGTCGTAGATACGCTTGTTAGATTTCCTAGGAACTATTACATGCTTCGATTCGATAAGGCTAGGCCACTTTATGACCTTTTTAGTGAAAGAAAAAGGGTCAAAAACGAGTAAAATCCGTAAATTAACAAGGAAATTCACTTAACCCTCATTTTGTCCATTTTCGAAAATGATAAAATCAACCTTGGAATTCGAATATATGCTTGTTAGATTTCATAGGAACTATTACATGCTTCGATTCGATAAGGCTAGGCCACTTTATGACCTTTTTAGTGAAAGAAAAAAGGTCAAAAAGGAGTAAAATCCGTATATTAACAAGGAAATTCAATTAACCCCCATTTTGTCCATTTTTGAAAATGATAAAATCAACCTTGGAATTCGAATATATGCTTGTTAGATTTCATAGGAACTATTACATGCTTCGATTCGATAAGGCTAGGCCACTTTATGACCTTTTTAGTGAAAGAAAAAGGTCAAAAACGAGTAAAATCCATAAATTAACAAGGAAATTCACTTAACCCCCATTTTGGCCTTTTTAAAAAATTCTGAAATAAACCATGGATGTCGTAGATATGCTTGTTAGATTTCCTAGGAACTATTAAATGCTTTGGCTCGATAAGGCTAGGCCACTTTATGACCTTTTTAGTGAAAGAAAAAGGGTCAAAAACGAGTAAAATCCGTAAATTAACAAGGAAATTCACTTAACCCCCATTTTGGCCTTTTTAAAAAATTCTAAAATAAACCATGGATGTCGTAGATACGCTTGTTAGATTTCCTAGGAACTATTACATGCTTCGATTCGATAAGGCTAGGCCACTTTATGACCTTTTTAGTGAAAGAAAAAGGGTCAAAAACGAGTAAAATCCGTAAATTAACAAGGAAATTCACTTAACCCTCATTTTGTCCATTTTCGAAAATGATAAAATCAACCTTGGAATTCGAATATATGCTTGTTAGATTTCATAGGAACTATTACATGCTTCGATTCGATAAGGCTAGGCCACTTTATGACCTTTTTAGTGAAAGAAAAAGGGTCAAAAACGAGTAAAATCCGTAAATTAACAAGGAAATCCAATTAACCCCCATTTTGGCCGTTTTTAAAAATTCTAAAATAAACCCTGGATGTCGTAGATATGCTTGTTAGATTTCCTAGGAACTATTACATGCTTCGACTCGATAAGGCTAGGCCACTTTATGACCTTTTTAGTGAAAGAAAAAGGGTCAAAAACGAGTAAAATCCGTAAATTAACAAGGAAATTCACTTAACCCTCATTTTGTCCATTTTTGAAAATGATAAAATCAACCTTATGCTTGTTAGATTTCATAGGAACTATTACATGCTTCGATTCGATAAGGCTAGGCCACTTTATGACCTTTTTAGTGAAAGAAAAAGGTCAAAAACGAGTAAAATCCATAAATTAACAAGGAAATTCACTTAACCCCCATTTTGGCCTTTTTAAAAAATTCTGAAATAAACCCTGGATGTCGTAGATATGCTTGTTAGATTTCCTAGGAACTATTACATGCTTCGATTCGATAAGGCTAGGCCACTTTATGACCTTTTTAGTGAAAGAAAAAGGGTCAAAAACGAGTAAAATCCGTAAATTAATAAGGAAATCCAATTAACCCCCATTTTGGCCGTTTTTAAAAATTCTAAAATAAACCCTGGATGTCGTAGATATGCTTGTTAGATTTCCTAGGAACTATTACATGCTTCGACTTGATAAGGCTAGGCCACTTTATGACCTTTTTAGTGAAAGAAAAAGGGTCAAAAACGAGTAAAATCCGTAAATTAACAAGGAAATTCACTTAACCCTCATTTTGTCCATTTTTGAAAATGATAAAATCAACCTTGGAATTCGAATATATGCTTGTTAGATCTCATAGGAACTATTACATGCTTCGATTCGATAAGGCTAGGCCACTTTATGACCTTTTTAGTGAAAGAAAAAGGTCAAAAACGAGTAAAATCCATAAATTAACAAGGAAATTCACTTAACCCCCATTTTGGCCTTTTTAAAAAATTCTGAAATAAACCATGGATGTCGTAGATATGCTTGTTAGATTTCCTAGGAACTATTACATGCTTCGATTCGATAAGGCTAGGCCACTTTATGACCTTTTTAGTGAAAGAAAAAGGGTCAAAAACGAGTAAAATCCGTAAATTAACAAGGAAATCCAATTAACCCCCATTTTGGCCGTTTTTAAAAATTCTAAAATAAACCATGGATGTCGTAGATATGCTTGTTAGATTTCCTAGGAACTATTACATGCTTCGATTCGATAAGGCTAGGCCACTTTATGACCTTTTTAGTGAAAGAAAAAGGGTCAAACACGAGTAAAATCCGTAAATTAACAAGGAAATTCACTTAACCCTCATTTTGTCCATTTTTTAAAATGATAAAATCAACCTTGGAATTCGAATATATGCTTGTTAGATTTCATAGGAACTATTACATGCTTCGATTCGATAAGGCTAGGCCACTTTATGACCTTTTTAGTGAAAGAAAAAGGTCAAAAACGAGTAAAATCCATAAATTAACAAGGAAATTCACTTAACCCCCATTTTGGCCTTTTTAAAAAATTCTGAAATAAACCCTGGATGTCGTAGATATGCTTGTTAGATTTCCTAGGAACTATTACATGCTTCGATTCGATAAGGCTAGGCCACTTTATGACCTTTTTAGTGAAAGAAAAAGGGTCAAAAACGAGTAAAATCCGTAAATTAACAAGGAAATCCAATTAACCCCCATTTTGGCCGTTTTTAAAAATTCTAAAATAAACCCTGGATGTCGTAGATTTGCTTGTTAGATTTCCTAGGAACTATTACATGCTTCGACTCGATAAGGCTAGGCCACTTTATGACCTTTTTAGTGAAAGAAAAAGGGTCAAAAACGAGTAAAATCCGTAAATTAACAAGGAAATTCACTTAACCCTCATTTTGTCCATTTTTGAAAATGATAAAATCAACCTTGGAATTCGAATATATGCTTGTTAGATCTCATAGGAACTATTACATGTTTCGATTCGATAAGGCTAGGCCACTTTATGACCTTTTTAGTGAAAGAAAAAGGTCAAAAACGAGTAAAATCCATAAATTAACAAGGAAATTCACTTAACCCCCATTTTGGCCTTTTTAAAAAATTCTGAAATAAACCATGGATGTCGTAGATATGCTTGTTAGATTTCCTAGGAACTATTACATGCTTCGATTCGATAAGGCTAGGCCACTTTATGACCTTTTTAGTGAAAGAAAAAGGGTCAAAAACGAGTAAAATCCGTAAATTAACAAGGAAATCCAATTAACCCCCATTTTGGCCGTTTTTAAAAATTCTAAAATAAACCATGGATGTCGTAGATATGCTTGTTAGATTTCCTAGGAACTATTACATGCTTCGATTCGATAAGGCTAGGCCACTTTATGACCTTTTTAGTGAAAGAAAAAGGGTCAAACACGAGTAAAATCCGTAAATTAACAAGGAAATTCACTTAACCCTCATTTTGTCCATTTTTGAAAATGATAAAATCAACCTTGGAATTCGAATATATGCTTGTTAGATTTCATAGGAACTATTACATGCTTCGATTCGATAAGGCTAGGCCACTTTATGACCTTTTTAGTGAAAGAAAAAGGTCAAAAACGAGTAAAATCCATAAATTAACAAGGAAATTCACTTAACCCCCATTTTGGCCTTTTTAAAAAATTCTGAAATAAACCATGGATGTCGTTGATATGCTTGTTAGATTTCCTAGGAACTATTACATGCTTCGATTCGATAAGGCTAGGCCACTTTATGACCTTTTTAGTGAAAGAAAAAGGGTCAAAAACGAGTAAAATCCGTAAATTAACAAGGAAATTCACTTAACCCCCATTTTGGCCTTTTTAAAAAATTCTAAAATAAACCATGGATGTCGTAGAGACGCTTGTTAGATTTCCTAGGAACTATTACATGCTTCGATTCGATAAGGCTAGGCCACTTTATGACCTTTTTAGTGAAAGAAAAAGGGTCAAAAACGAGTAAAATCCGTAAATTAACAAGGAAATTCACTTAACCCTCATTTTGTCCATTTTCGAAAATGATAAAATCAACCTTGGAATTCGAATATATGCTTGTTAGATTTCATAGGAACTATTACATGCTTCGATTCTATAAGGCTAGGCCACTTTATGACCTTTTTAGTGAAAGAAAAAAGGTCAAAAATGAGTAAAATCCGTATATTAACAAGGAAATTCAATTAACCCCCATTTTGGCCTTTTTAAAAAATTCTAAAATAAACCATGGATGTCGTAGATATGCTTGTTAGATTTCCTAGGAACTATTACATGCTTCGATTCGATAAGGCTAGGCCACTTTATGACCTTTTTAGTGAAAGAAAAAGGTCAAAAACGAGTAAAATCCATAAATTAACAAGGAAATTCACTTAACCCCCATTTTGGCCTTTTTAAAAAATTCTGAAATAAACCATGGATGTCGTAGATATGCTTGTTAGATTTCCTAGGAACTATTACATGCTTCGATTCGATAAGGCTAGGCCACTTTATGACCTTTTTAGTGAAAGAAAAAGGGTCAAAAACGAGTAAAATCCGTAAATTAACAAGGAAATCCAATTAACCCCCATTTTGGCCGTTTTTAAAAATTCTAAAATAAACCATGGATGTCGTAGATATGCTTGTTAGATTTCCTAGGAACTATTACATGCTTCGATTCGATAAGGCTAGGCCACTTTATGACCTTTTTAGTGAAAGAAAAAGGGTCAAAAACGAGTAAAATCCGTAAATTAACAAGGAAATTCACTTAACCCCCATTTTGGCCTTTTTAAAAAATTCTAAAATAAACCATGGATGTCGTAGATACGCTTGTTAGATTTGCTAGGAACTATTACATGCTTCGATTCGATAAGGCTAGGCCACTTTATGACCTTTTTAGTGAAAGAAAAAGGGTCAAAAACGAGTAAAATCCGTAAATTAACAAGGAAATTCACTTAACACTCATTTTGTCCATTTTCGAAAATGATAAAATCAACCTTGGAATTCGAATATATGCTTGTTAGATTTCATAGGAACTATTACATGCTTCGATTCGATAAGGCTAGGCCACTTTATGACCTTTTTAGTGAAAGAAAAAGGTCAAAAACGAGTAAAATCCATAAATTAACAAGGAAATTCACTTAACCCCCATTTTGGCCTTTTTAAAAAATTCTGAAATAAACCATGGATGTCGTTGATATGCTTGTTAGATTTCCTAGGAACTATTACATGCTTCGATTCGATAAGGCTAGGCCACTTTATGACCTTTTTAGTGAAAGAAAAAGGGTCAAAAACGAGTAAAATCCGTAAATTAACATGGAAATTCACTTAACCCCCATTTTGGCCTTTTTAAAAAATTCTAAAATAAACCATGGATGTCGTAGATACGCTTGTTAGATTTCCTAGGAACTATTACATGCTTCGATTCGATAAGGCTAGGCCACTTTATGACCTTTTTAGTGAAAGAAAAAGGGTCAAAAACGAGTAAAATCCGTAAATTAACAAGGAAATTCACTTAACCCTCATTTTGTCCATTTTCGAAAATGATAAAATCAACCTTGGAATTCGAATATATGCTTGTTAGATTTCATAGGAACTATTACATGCTTCGATTCGATAAGGCTAGGCCTCTTTATGACCTTTTTAGTGAAAGAAAAAAGGTCAAAAACGAGTAAAATCCATAAATTAACAAGGAAATTCACTTAACCCCCATTTTGGCCTTTTTAAAAAATTCTGAAATAAACCATGGATGTCGTAGATATGCTTGTTAGATTTCCTAGGAACTATTACATGCTTCGATTCGATAAGGCTAGGCCACTTTATGACCTTTTTAGTGAAAGAAAAAGGGTCAAAAACGAGTAAAATCCGTAAATTAACAAGGAAATCCAATTAACCCCCATTTTGGCCGTTTTTAAAAATTCTAAAAAAAACCATGGATGTCGTAGATATGCTTGTTAGATTTCCTAGGAACTATTACATGCTTCGATTCGATAAGGCTAGGCCACTTTATGACCTTTTTAGTGAAAGAAAAAGGGTCAAAAACGAGTAAAATCCGTAAATTAACAAGGAAATTCACTTAACCCCCATTTTGGCCTTTTTAAAAAATTCTAAAATAAACCATGGATGTCGTAGATACGCTTGTTAGATTTCCTAGGAACTATTACATGCTTCGATTCGATAAGGCAAGGCCACTTTATGACCTTTTTAGTGAAAGAAAAAGGGTCAAAAACGAGTAAAATCCGTAAATTAACAAGGAAATTCACTTAACCCTCATTTTGTCCATTTTCGAAAATGATAAAATCAACCTTGGAATTCGAATATATGCTTGTTAGATTTCATAGGAACTATTACATGCTTCGATTCGATAAGGCTAGGCCACTTTATGACCTTTTTAGTGAAAGAAAAAGGTCAAAAATGAGTAAAATCCGTATATTAACAAGGAAATTCAATTAACCCCCATTTTGGCCTTTTTAAAAAATTCTAAAATAAACCATGGATGTCGTAGATATGCTTGTTAGATTTCCTAGGAACTATTACATGCTTCGATTCGATAAGGCTAGGCCACTTTATGACCTTTTTAGTGAAAGAAAAAGGTCAAAAACGAGTAAAATCCATAAATTAACAAGGAAATTCACTTAACCCCCATTTTGGCCTTTTTAAAAAATTCTGAAATAAACCCTGGATGTCGTAGATATGCTTGTTAGATTTCCTAGGAACTATTACATGCTTCGATTCGATAAGGCTAGGCCACTTTATGACCTTTTTAGTGAAAGAAAAAGGGTCAAAAACGAGTAAAATCCGTAAATTAACAAGGAAATTCACTTAACCCTCATTTTGTCCATTTTTGAAAATGATAAAATCAACCTTGGAATTCGAATATATGCTTGTTAGATTTCATAGGAACTATTACATGCTTCGATTCGATAAGGCTAGGCCACTTTATGACCTTTTTAGTGAAAGAAAAAGGTCAAAAACGAGTAAAATCCATAAATTAACAAGGAAATTCACTTAACCCCCATTTTGGCCTTTTTAAAAAATTCTGAAATAAACCATGGATGTCGTAGATATGCTTGTTAGATTTCCTAGGAACTATTACATGCTTCGATTCGATAAGGCTAGGCCACTTTATGACCTTTTTAGTGAAAGAAAAAAGGTCAAAAATGAGTAAAATCCGTATATTAACAAGGAAATTCAATTAACCCCCATTTTGGCCTTTTTAAAAAATTCTAAAATAAACCATGGATGTCGTAGATATGCTTGTTAGATTTCCTAGGAACTATTACATGCTTCGATTCGATAAGGCTAGGCCACTTTATGACCTTTTTAGTGAAAGAAAAAGGTCAAAAACGAGTAAAATCCATAAATTAACAAGGAAATTCACTTAACCCCCATTTTGGCCTTTTTAAAAAATTCTGAAATAAACCCTGGATGTCGTAGATATGCTTGTTAGATTTCCTAGGAACTATTACATGCTTCGATTCGATAAGGCTAGGCCACTTTATGACCTTTTTAGTGAAAGAAAAAGGGTCAAAAACGAGTAAAATCCGTAAATTAACAAGGAAATTCACTTAACCCTCATTTTGTCCATTTTTGAAAATGATAAAATCAACCTTGGAATTCGAATATATGCTTGTTAGATTTCATAGGAACTATTACATGCTTCGATTCGATAAGGCTAGGCCACTTTATGACCTTTTTAGTGAAAGAAAAAGGTCAAAAACGAGTAAAATCCATAAATTAACAAGGAAATTCACTTAACCCCCATTTTGGCCTTTTTAAAAAATTCTGAAATAAACCATGGATGTCGTAGATATGCTTGTTAGATTTCCTAGGAACTATTACATGCTTCGATTCGATAAGGCTAGGCCACTTTATGACCTTTTTAGTGAAAGAAAAAGGGTCAAAAACGAGTAAAATCCGTAAATTAACAAGGAAATCCAATTAACCCCCATTTTGGCCGTTTTTAAAAATTCTAAAATAAACCATGGATGTCGTAGATATGCTTGTTAGATTTCCTAGGAACTATTACATGCTTCGATTCGATAAGGCTAGGCCACTTTATGACCTTTTTAGTGAAAGAAAAAGGGTCAAAAACGAGTAAAATCCGTAAATTAACAAGGAAATCCAATTAACCCCCATTTTGGCCGTTTTTAAAAATTCTAAAATAAACCATGGATGTCGTAGATATGCTTGTTAGATTTCCTAGGAACTATTACATGCTTCGACTCGATAAGGCTAGGCCACTTTATGACCTTTTTAGTGAAAGAAAAAGGGTCAAAAACGAGTAAAATCCGTAAATTAACAAGGAAATTCACTTAACCCTCATTTTGTCCATTTTTGAAAATGATAAAATCAACCTTGGAATTCGAATATATGCTTGTTAGATTTCATAGGAACTATTACATGCTTCGATTCGATAAGGCTAGGCCACTTTATGACCTTTTTAGTGAAAGAAAAAAGGTCAAAAATGAGTAAAATCCGTATATTAACAAGGAAATTCAATTAACCCCCATTTTGGCCTTTTTAAAAAATTCGAAAATAAACCATGGATGTCGTAGATATGCTTGTTAGATTTCCTAAGAACTATTACATGCTTCGATTCGATAAGGCTAGGCCACTTTATGACCTTTTTAGTGAAAGAAAAAGGGTCAAAAACGAGTAAAATCCGTAAATTAACAAGGAAATTCACTTAACCCCCATTTTGGCCGTTTTTAAAAATTCTAAAATAAACCATGGATGTCGTAGATATGCTTGTTAGATTTCCTAGGAACTATTAAATGCTTAGACTCGATAAGGCTAGGCCACTTTATGACCTATTTAGTGAAAGAAAAAGGGTCAAACACGAGTAAAATCCGTAAATTAACAAGGAAATTCACTTAACCCTCATTTTGTCCATTTTTGAAAATGATAAAATCAACCTTGGAATTCGAATATATGCTTGTTAGATTTCATAGGAACTATTACATGCTTCGATTCGATAAGGCTAGGCCACTTTATGACCTTTTTAGTGAAAGAAAAAGGTCAAAAACGAGTAAAATCCATAAATTAACAAGGAAATTCACTTAACCCCCATTTTGGCCTTTTTAAAAAATTCTGAAATAAACCGTGGATGTCGTTGATATGCTTGTTAGATTTCCTAGGAACTATTACATGCTTCGATTCGATAAGGCTAGGCCACTTTATGACCTTTTTAGTGAAAGAAAAAGGGTCAAAAACGAGTAAAATCCGTAAATTAACAAGGAAATTCACTTAACCCCCATTTTGGCCTTTTTAAAAAATTCTAAAATAAACCATGGATGTCGTAGATACGCTTGTTAGATTTCCTAGGAACTATTACATGCTTCGATTCGATAAGGCTAGGCCACTTTATGACCTTTTTAGTGAAAGAAAAAGGGTCAAAAACGAGTAAAATCCGTAAATTAACAAGGAAATTCACTTAACCCTCATTTTGTCCATTTTCGAAAATGATAAAATCAACCTTGGAATTCGAATATATGCTTGTTAGATTTCATAGGAACTATTACATGCTTCGATTCGATAAGGCTAGGCCACTTTATGACCTTTTTAGTGAAAGAAAAAAGGTCAAAAATGAGTAAAATCCGTATATTAACAAGGAAATTCAATTAACCCCCATTTTGGCCTTTTTAAAAAATTCGAAAATAAACCATGGATGTCGTAGATATGCTTGTTAGATTTCCTAGGAACTATTACATGCTTCGATTCGATAAGGCTAGGCCACTTTATGACCTTTTTAGTGAAAGAAAAAGGGTCAAAAACGAGTAAAATCCGTAAATTAACAAGGAAATTCACTTAACCCCCATTTTGGCCGTTTTTAAAAATTCTAAAATAAACCATGGATGTCGTAGATATGCTTGTTAGATTTCCTAGGAACTATTAAATGCTTCGACTCGATAAGGCTAGGCCACTTTATGACCTATTTAGTGAAAGAAAAAGGGTCAAACACGAGTAAAATCCGTAAATTAACAAGGAAATTCACTTAACCCTCATTTTGACCATTTTTGAAAATGATAAAATCAACCTTGGAATTCGAATATATGCTTGTTAGATTTCATAGGAACTATTACATGCTTCGATTCGATAAGGCTAGGCCACTTTATGACCTTTTTAGTGAAAGAAAAAGGTCAAAAACGAGTAAAATCCATAAATTAACAAGGAAATTCACTTAACCCCCATTTTGGCCTTTTTAAAAAATTCTGAAATAAACCATGGATGTCGTTGATATGCTTGTTAGATTTCCTAGGAACTATTACATGCTTCGATTCGATAAGGCTAGGCCACTTTATGACCTTTTTAGTGAAAGAAAAAGGGTCAAAAACGAGTAAAATCCGTAAATTAACAAGGAAATTCACTTAACCCCCATTTTGGCCTTTTTAAAAAATTCTAAAATAAACCATGGATGTCGTAGATACGCTTGTTAGATTTCCTAGGAACTATTACATGCTTCGATTCGATAAGGCTAGGCCACTTTATGACCTTTTTAGTGAAAGAAAAAGGGTCAAAAACGAGTAAAATCCGTAAATTAACAAGGAAATTCACTTAACCCTCATTTTGTCCATTTTCGAAAATGATAAAATCAACCTTGGAATTCGAATATATGCTTGTTAGATTTCATAGGAACTATTACATGCTTCGATTCGATAAGGCTAGGCCACTTTATGACCTTTTTAGTGAAAGAAAAAAGGTCAAAAATGAGTAAAATCCGTATATTAACAAGGAAATTCAATTAACCCCCATTTTGGCCTTTTTAAAAAATTCTAAAATAAACCATGGATGTCGTAGATATGCTTGTTAGATTTCCTAGGAACTATTACATGCTTCGACTCGATAAGGCTACGCCACTTTATGACCTTTTTAGTGAAAGAAAAAGGGTCAAAAACGAGTAAAATCCGTAAATTAACAAGGAAATTCACTTAACCCTCATTTTGTCCATTTTTGAAAATGATAAAATCAACCTTGGAATTCGAATATATGCTTGTTAGATTTCATAGGAACTATTACATGCTTCGATTCGATAAGGCTAGGCCACTTTATGACCTTTTTAGTGAAAGAAAAAGGTCAAAAACGAGTAAAATCCATAAATTAACAAGGAAATTCACTTAACCCCCATTTTGGCCTTTTTAAAAAATTCTGAAATAAACCCTGGATGTCGTAGATATGCTTGTTAGATTTCCTAGGAACTATTACATGCTTCGATTCGATAAGGCTAGGCCACTTTATGACCTTTTTAGTGAAAGAAAAAGGGTCAAAAACGAGTAAAATCCGTAAATTAACAAGGAAATCCAATTAACCCCCATTTTGGCCGTTTTTAAAAATTCTAAAATAAACCCTGGATGTCGTAGATATGCTTGTTAGATTTCCTAGGAACTATTACATGCTTCGATTCGATAAGGCTAGGCCACTTTATGACCTTTTTAGTGAAAGAAAAAGGGTCAAAAACGAGTAAAATCCGAAAATTAACAAGGAAATTCATTTAACCCTCATTTTGTCCATTTTCGAAAATGATAAAATCAACCTTGGAATTCGAATATATGCTTGTTAGATTTCATAGGAACTATTACATGCTTCGATTCGATAAGGCTAGGCCACTTTATGACCTTTTTAGTGAAAGAAAAAAGGTCAAAAATGAGTAAAATCCGTATATTAACAAGGAAATTCAATTAACCCCCATTTTGGCCTTTTTAAAAAATTCTAAAATAAACCATGGATGTCGTAGATATGCTTGTTAGATTTCCTAGGAACTATTACATGCTTCGACTCGATAAGGCTACGCCACTTTATGACCTTTTTAGTGAAAGAAAAAGGGTCAAAAACGAGTAAAATCCGTAAATTAACAAGGAAATTCACTTAACCCTCATTTTGTCCATTTTTGAAAATGATAAAATCAACCTTGGAATTCGAATATATGCTTGTTAGATTTCATAGGAACTATTACATGCTTCGATTCGATAAGGCTAGGCCACATTATGACCTTTTTAGTGAAAGAAAAAGGTCAAAAACGAGTAAAATCCATAAATTAACAAGGAAATTCACTTAACCCCCATTTTGGCCTTTTTAAAAAATTCTGAAATAAACCCTGGATGTCGTAGATATGCTTGTTAGATTTCCTAGGAACTATTACATGCTTCGATTCGATAAGGCTAGGCCACTTTATGACCTTTTTAGTGAAAGAAAAAGGGTCAAAAACGAGTAAAATCCGTAAATTAACAAGGAAATCCAATTAACCCCCATTTTGGCCGTTTTTAAAAATTCTAAAATAAACCCTGGATGTCGTAGATATGCTTGTTAGATTTCCTAGGAACTATTACATGCTTCGACTCGATAAGGCTAGGCCACTTTATGACCTTTTTAGTGAAAGAAAAAGGGTCAAAAACGAGTAAAATCCGTAAATTAACAAGGAAATTCACTTAACCCTCATTTTGTCCATTTTTGAAAATGATAAAATCAACCTTGGAATTCGAATATATGCTTGTTAGATTTCATAGGAACTATTACATGCTTCGATTCGATAAGGCTAGGCCACTTTATGACCTTTTTAGTGAAAGAAAAAGGTCAAAAACAAGTAAAATCCATAAATTAACAAGGAAATTCACTTAACCCCCATTTTGGCCTTTTTAAAAAATTCTGAAATAAACCATGGATGTCGTAGATATGCTTGTCAGATTTCCTAGGAACTATTACATGCTTCGATTCGATAAGGCTAGGCCACTTTATGACCTTTTTAGTGAAAGAAAAAGGTCAAAAACGAGTAAAACCCATAAATTAACAAGGAAATTCACTTAACCCCCATTTTGGCCTTTTTAAAAAATTCTGAAATAAACCATGGATGTCGTAGATATGCTTGTTAGATTTCCTAGGAACTATTACATGCTTCGATTCGATAAGGCTAGGCCACTTTATGACCTTTTCAGTGAAAGAAAAAGGGTCAAAAACGAGTAAAATCCGTAAATTAACAAGGAAATTCACTTAACCCTCATTTTTGCCTTTTTAAAAATTTTTAAAATAAACCATGGATGTCGTAGATATGCTTGTTAGATTTCCTAGGAACTATTACATGCTTCGATTCGATAAGGCTAGGCCACTTTATGACCTTTTCAGTGAAAGAAAAAGGGTCAAAAATGAGTAAAATCCGTAAATTAACAAGGAAATTCACTTAACCCCCATTTTGGCCGTTTTTAAAAATTCTAAAATAAACCATGGATGTCGTAGATATGCTTGTTAGATTTCCTAGGAACTATTACATGCTTCGATTCGATAAGGCTAGGCCACTTTATGACCTTTTTAGTGAAAGAAAAAGGGTCAAAAACGAGTAAAATCCGTAAATTATTTTGGCCGTTTTTAAAAATTCTAAAATAAACCATGGATGTCGTAGATATGCTTGTTAGATTTCCTAGGAACTATTACATGCTTCGATTCGATAAGGCTAGGCCACTTTATGACCTTTTTAGTGAAAGAAAAAGGGTCAAAAACGAGTAAAATCCGTAAATTAACAAGGAAATTCACTTAACCCTCATTTTGTCCATTTTCGAAAATTATAAAATCAACCTTGGAATTCGAATATATGCTTGTTAGATTTCATAGGAACTATTACATGCTTCGATTCGATAAGGCTAGGCCACTTTATGACCTTTTTAGTGAAAGAAAAAGGGTCAAAAATGAGTAAAATCCGTATATTAACAAGGAAATTCACTTAACCCCCATTTTGGCCTTTTTAAAAAATTCTAAAATAAACCATGGATGTCGTAGATATGCTTGTTAGATTTCCTAGGAACTATTACATGCTTCGATTCGATAAGGCTAGGCCACTTTATGACCTTTTTAGTGAAAGAAAAAGGGTCAAAAACTAGTAAAATCCGTAAATTAACAAGGAAATTCACTTAACCCCCATTTTGGCCGTTTTTAAAAATTCTAAAATAAACCATGGATGTCGTAGATATGCTTGTTAAATTTCCTAGGAACTATTACATGCTTCGACTCGATAAGGCTAGGCCACTTTATGACCTTTTTAGTGAAAGAAAAAGGGTCAAAAACGAGTAAAATCCGTAAATTAACAAGGAAATTCACTTAACCCTCATTTTGTCCATTTTCGAAAATGATAAAATCAACCTTGGAATTCGAATATATGCTTGTTAGATTTCATAGGAACTATTACATGCTTCGATTCGATAAGGCTAGGCCACTTTATGACCTTTTTAGTGAAAGAAAAAGGTCAAAAACGAGTAAAATCCATAAATTAACAAGGAAATTCACTTAACCCCCATTTTGGCCTTTTTAAAAAATTCTAAAATAAACCATGGATGTCGTAGATATGCTTGTTAGGTTTCCTAGGAACTATTACATGCTTCGATTCGATAAGGCTAGGCCACTTTATGACCTTTTCAGTGAAAGAAAAAGGGTCAAAAACGAGTAAAATCCGTAAATTAACAAGTAAATTCACTTAACCCTCATTTTTGCCTTTTTAAAAATTTTTAAAATAAACCATGGATGTCGTAGATATGCTTGTTAGATTTCCTAGGAACTATTACATGCTTCGATTCGATAAGGCTAGGCCACTTTATGACCTTTTCAGTGAAAGAAAAAGGGTCAAAAATGAGTAAAATCCGTAAATTAACAAGGAAATTCACTTAACCCCCATTTTGGCCGTTTTTAAAAATTCTAAAATAAACCATGGATGTCGTAGATATGCTTGTTAGATTTCCTAGGAACTATTACATGCTTCGATTCGATAAGGCTAGGCCACTTTATGACCTTTTTAGTGAAAGAAAAAGGGTCAAAAACGAGTAAAATCCGTAAATTATTTTGGCCGTTTTTAAAAATTCTAAAATAAACCATGGATGTCGTAGATATGCTTGTTAGATTTCCTAGGAACTATTACATGCTTCGATTCGATAAGGCTAGGCCACTTTATGACCTTTTTAGTGAAAGAAAAAGGGTCAAAAACGAGTAAAATCCGTAAATTAACAAGGAAATTCACTTAACCCTCATTTTGTCCATTTTCGAAAATTATAAAATCAACCTTGGAATTCGAATATATGCTTGTTAGATTTCATAGGAACTATTACATGCTTCGATTCGATAAGGCTAGGCCACTTTATGACCTTTTTAGTGAAAGAAAAAGGGTCAAAAATGAGTAAAATCCGTATATTAACAAGGAAATTCACTTAACCCCCATTTTGGCCTTTTTAAAAAATTCTAAAATAAACCATGGATGTCGTAGATATGCTTGTTAGATTTCCTAGGAACTATTACATGCTTCGATTCGATAAGGCTAGGCCACTTTATGACCTTTTTAGTGAAAGAAAAAGGGTCAAAAACTAGTAAAATCCGTAAATTAACAAGGAAATTCACTTAACCCCCATTTTGGCCGTTTTTAAAAATTCTAAAATAAACCATGGATGTCGTAGATATGCTTGTTAAATTTCCTAGGAACTATTACATGCTTCGACTCGATAAGGCTAGGCCACTTTATGACCTTTTTAGTGAAAGAAAAAGGGTCAAAAACGAGTAAAATCCGTAAATTAACAAGGAAATTCACTTAACCCTCATTTTGTCCATTTTCGAAAATGATAAAATCAACCTTGGAATTCGAATATATGCTTGTTAGATTTCATAGGAACTATTACATGCTTCGATTCGATAAGGCTAGGCCACTTTATGACCTTTTTAGTGAAAGAAAAAGGTCAAAAACGAGTAAAATCCATAAATTAACAAGGAAATTCACTTAACCCCCATTTTGGCCTTTTTAAAAAATTCTAAAATAAACCATGGATGTCGTAGATATGCTTGTTAGGTTTCCTAGGAACTATTACATGCTTCGATTCGATAAGGCTAGGCCACTTTATGACCTTTTTAGTGAAAGAAAAAGGGTCAAAAACGAGTAAAATCCGTAAATTAACAAGGAAATTCACTTAACCCTCATTTTGTCCATTTTCGAAAATGATAAAATCAACCTTGGAATTCGAATATATGCTTGTTAGATTTCATAGGAACTATTACATGCTTCGATTCGATAAGGCTAGGCCACTTTATGACCTTTTTAGTGAAAGAAAAAAGGTCAAAAATGAGTAAAATCCGTATATTAACAAGGAAATTCAATTAACCCCCATTTTGGCCTTTTTAAAAAATTCTAAAATAAACCATGGATGTCGTAGATATGCTTGTTAGGTTTCCTAGGAACTATTACATGCTTCGATTCGATAAGGCTAGGCCACTTTATGACCTTTTTAGTGAAAGAAAAAGGTCAAAAACGAGTAAAATCCATAAATTAACAAGGAAATCCAATTAACCCCCATTTTGGCCGTTTTTAAAAATTCTAAAATAAACCATGGATGTCGTAGATATGCTTGTTAGATTTCCTAGGAACTATTACATGCTTCGATTCGATAAGGCTAGGCCACTTTATGACCTTTTTAGTGAAAGAAAAAGGGTCAAAAACGAGTAAAATCCGTAAATTAACAAGGAAATTCACTTAACCCTCATTTTGTCCATTTTCGAAAATTATAAAATCAACCTTGGAATTCGAATATATGCTTGTTAGATTTCATAGGAACTATTACATGCTTCGATTCGATAAGGCTAGGCCACTTTATGACCTTTTTAGTGAAAGAAAAAGGGTCAAAAATGAGTAAAATCCGTATATTAACAAGGAAATTCACTTAACCCCCATTTTGGCCTTTTTAAAAAATTCTAAAATAAACCATGGATGTCGTAGATATGCTTGTTAGATTTCCTAGGAACTATTACATGCTTCGATTCGATAAGGCTAGGCCACTTTATGACCTTTTTAGTGAAAGAAAAAGGGTCAAAAACTAGTAAAATCCGTAAATTAACAAGGAAATTCACTTAACCCCCATTTTGGCCGTTTTTAAAAATTCTAAAATAAACCATGGATGTCGTAGATATGCTTGTTAAATTTCCTAGGAACTATTACATGCTTCGACTCGATAAGGCTAGGCCACTTTATGACCTTTTTAGTGAAAGAAAAAGGGTCAAAAACGAGTAAAATCCGTAAATTAACAAGGAAATTCACTTAACCCTCATTTTGTCCATTTTCGAAAATGATAAAATCAACCTTGGAATTCGAATATATGCTTGTTAGATTTCATAGGAACTATTACATGCTTCGATTCGATAAGGCTAGGCCACTTTATGACCTTTTTAGTGAAAGAAAAAGGTCAAAAACGAGTAAAATCCATAAATTAACAAGGAAATTCACTTAACCCCCATTTTGGCCTTTTTAAAAAATTCTAAAATAAACCATGGATGTCGTAGATATGCTTGTTAGGTTTCCTAGGAACTATTACATGCTTCGATTCGATAAGGCTAGGCCACTTTATGACCTTTTCAGTGAAAGAAAAAGGGTCAAAAACGAGTAAAATCCGTAAATTAACAAGTAAATTCACTTAACCCTCATTTTTGCCTTTTTAAAAATTTTTAAAATAAACCATGGATGTCGTAGATATGCTTGTTAGATTTCCTAGGAACTATTACATGCTTCGATTCGATAAGGCTAGGCCACTTTATGACCTTTTCAGTGAAAGAAAAAGGGTCAAAAATGAGTAAAATCCGTAAATTAACAAGGAAATTCACTTAACCCCCATTTTGGCCGTTTTTAAAAATTCTAAAATAAACCATGGATGTCGTAGATATGCTTGTTAGATTTCCTAGGAACTATTACATGCTTCGATTCGATAAGGCTAGGCCACTTTATGACCTTTTTAGTGAAAGAAAAAGGGTCAAAAACGAGTAAAATCCGTAAATTATTTTGGCCGTTTTGAAAAATTCTAAAATAAACCATGGATGTCGTAGATATGCTTGTTAGATTTCCTAGGAACTATTACATGCTTCGATTCGATAAGGCTAGGCCACTTTATGACCTTTTTAGTGAAAGAAAAAGGGTCAAAAACGAGTAAAATCCGTAAATTAACAAGGAAATTCACTTAACCCTCATTTTGTCCATTTTCGAAAATTATAAAATCAACCTTGGAATTCGAATATATGCTTGTTAGATTTCATAGGAACTATTACATGCTTCGATTCGATAAGGCTAGGCCACTTTATGACCTTTTTAGTGAAAGAAAAAGGGTCAAAAATGAGTAAAATCCGTATATTAACAAGGAAATTCACTTAACCCCCATTTTGGCCTTTTTAAAAAATTCTAAAATAAACCATGGATGTCGTAGATATGCTTGTTAGATTTCCTAGGAACTATTACATGCTTCGATTCGATAAGGCTAGGCCACTTTATGACCTTTTTAGTGAAAGAAAAAGGGTCAAAAACTAGTAAAATCCGTAAATTAACAAGGAAATTCACTTAACCCCCATTTTGGCCGTTTTTAAAAATTCTAAAATAAACCATGGATGTCGTAGATATGCTTGTTAAATTTCCTAGGAACTATTACATGCTTCGACTCGATAAGGCTAGGCCACTTTATGACCTTTTTAGTGAAAGAAAAAGGGTCAAAAACGAGTAAAATCCGTAAATTAACAAGGAAATTCACTTAACCCTCATTTTGTCCATTTTCGAAAATGATAAAATCAACCTTGGAATTCGAATATATGCTTGTTAGATTTCATAGGAACTATTACATGCTTCGATTCGATAAGGCTAGGCCACTTTATGACCTTTTTAGTGAAAGAAAAAGGTCAAAAACGAGTAAAATCCATAAATTAACAAGGAAATTCACTTAACCCCCATTTTGGCCTTTTTAAAAAATTCTAAAATAAACCATGGATGTCGTAGATATGCTTGTTAGGTTTCCTAGGAACTATTACATGCTTCGATTCGATAAGGCTAGGCCACTTTATGACCTTTTTAGTGAAAGAAAAAGGGTCAAAAACGAGTAAAATCCGTAAATTAACAAGGAAATTCACTTAACCCTCATTTTGTCCATTTTCGAAAATGATAAAATCAACCTTGGAATTCGAATATATGCTTGTTAGATTTCATAGGAACTATTACATGCTTCGATTCGATAAGGCTAGGCCACTTTATGACCTTTTTAGTGAAAGAAAAAAGGTCAAAAATGAGTAAAATCCGTATATTAACAAGGAAATTCAATTAACCCCCATTTTGGCCTTTTTAAAAAATTCTAAAATAAACCATGGATGTCGTAGATATGCTTGTTAGGTTTCCTAGGAACTATTACATGCTTCGATTCGATAAGGCTAGGCCACTTTATGACCTTTTTAGTGAAAGAAAAAGGTCAAAAACGAGTAAAATCCATAAATTAACAAGGAAATCCAATTAACCCCCATTTTGGCCGTTTTTAAAAATTCTAAAATAAACCATGGATGTCGTAGATATGCTTGTTAGATTTCCTAGGAACTATTACATGCTTCGATTCGATAAGGCTAGGCCACTTTATGACCTTTTTAGTGAAAGAAAAAGGGTCAAAAACGAGTAAAATCCGTAAATTAACAAGGAAATCCAATTAACCCCCATTTTGGCCGTTTTTAAAAATTCTAAAATAAACCATGGATGTCGTAGATATGCTTGTTAGATTTCCTAGGAACTATTACATGCTTCGACTCGATAAGGCTAGGCCACTTTATGACCTTTTTAGTGAAAGAAAAAGGGTCAAAAACGAGTAAAATCCGTAAATTAACAAGGAAATTCACTTAACCCTCATTTTGTCCATTTTTGAAAATGATAAAATCAACCTTGGAATTCGAATATATGCTTGTTAGACTTCATAGGAACTATTACATGCTTCGATTCGATAAGGCTAGGCCACTTTATGACCTTTTTAGTGAAAGAAAAAGGTCAAAAACGAGTAAAATCCATAAATTAACAAGGAAATTCACTTAACCCCCATTTTGGCCTTTTTAAAAAATTCTGAAATAAACCATGGATGTCGTAGATATGCTTGTTAGATTTCCTAGGAACTATTACATGCTTCGATTCGATAAGGCTAGGCCACTTTATGACCTTTTTAGTGAAAGAAAAAGGGTCAAAAACGAGTAAAATCCGTAAATTAACAAGGAAATCCAATTAACCCCCATTTTGGCCGTTTTTAAAAATTCTAAAATAAACCATGGATGTCGTAGATATGCTTGTTAGATTTCCTAGGAACTATTACATGCTTCGATTCGATAAGGCTAGGCCACTTTATGACCTTTTTAGTGAAAGAAAAAGGGTCAAAAACGAGTAAAATCCGTAAATTAACAAGGAAATTCACTTAACCCTCATTTTGTCCATTTTTGAAAATGATAAAATCAACCTTGGAATTCGAATATATGCTTGTTAGATTTCATAGGAACTATTACATGCTTCGATTCGATAAGGCTAGGCCACTTTATGACCTTTTTAGTGAAAGAAAAAGGTCAAAAACGAGTAAAATCCATAAATTAACAAGGAAATTCACTTAACCCCCATTTTGGCCTTTTTAAAAAATTCTAAAATAAACCATGGATGTCGTAGATATGCTTGTTAGGTTTCCTAGGAACTATTACATGCTTCGATTCGATAAGGCTAGGCCACTTTATGACCTTTTTAGTGAAAGAAAAAGGGTCAAAAACGAGTAAAATCCGTAAATTAACAAGGAAATTCACTTAACCCTCATTTTGTCCATTTTCGAAAATGATAAAATCAACCTTGGAATTCGAATATATGCTTGTTAGATTTCATAGGAACTATTACATGCTTCGATTCGATAAGGCTAGGCCACTTTATGACCTTTTTAGTGAAAGAAAAAGGTCAAAAACGAGTAAAATCCATAAATTAACAAGGAAATTCACTTAACCCCCATTTTGGCCTTTTTAAAAAATTCTAAAATAAACCATGGATGTCGTAGATATGCTTGTTAGGTTTCCTAGGAACTATTACATGCTTCGATTCGATAAGGCTAGGCCACTTTATGACCTTTTTAGTGAAAGAAAAAGGGTCAAAAACGAGTAAAATCCGTAAATTAACAAGGAAATTCACTTAACCCTCATTTTGTCCATTTTCGAAAATGATAAAATCAACCTTGGAATTCGAATATATGCTTGTTAGATTTCATAGGAACTATTACATGCTTCGATTCGATAAGGCTAGGCCACTTTATGACCTTTTTAGTGAAAGAAAAAAGGTCAAAAATGAGTAAAATCCGTATATTAACAAGGAAATTCAATTAACCCCCATTTTGGCCTTTTTAAAAAATTCTAAAATAAACCATGGATGTCGTAGATATGCTTGTTAGGTTTCCTAGGAACTATTACATGCTTCGATTCGATAAGGCTAGGCCACTTTATGACCTTTTTAGTGAAAGAAAAAGGTCAAAAACGAGTAAAATCCATAAATTAACAAGGAAATCCAATTAACCCCCATTTTGGCCGTTTTTAAAAATTCTAAAATAAACCATGGATGTCGTAGATATGCTTGTTAGATTTCCTAGGAACTATTACATGCTTCGATTCGATAAGGCTAGGCCACTTTATGACCTTTTTAGTGAAAGAAAAAGGGTCAAAAACGAGTAAAATCCGTAAATTAACAAGGAAATCCAATTAACCCCCATTTTGGCCGTTTTTAAAAATTCTAAAATAAACCATGGATGTCGTAGATATGCTTGTTAGATTTCCTAGGAACTATTACATGCTTCGACTCGATAAGGCTAGGCCACTTTATGACCTTTTTAGTGAAAGAAAAAGGGTCAAAAACGAGTAAAATCCGTAAATTAACATGGAAATTCACTTAACCCTCATTTTGTCCATTTTTGAAAATGATAAAATCAACCTTGGAATTCGAATATATGCTTGTTAGACTTCATAGGAACTATTACATGCTTCGATTCGATAAGGCTAGGCCACTTTATGACCTTTTTAGTGAAAGAAAAAGGTCAAAAACGAGTAAAATCCATAAATTAACAAGGAAATTCACTTAACCCCCATTTTGGCCTTTTTAAAAAATTCTGAAATAAACCATGGATGTCGTAGATATGCTTGTTAGATTTCCTAGGAACTATTACATGCTTCGATTCGATAAGGCTAGGCCACTTTATGACCTTTTTAGTGAAAGAAAAAGGGTCAAAAACGAGTAAAATCCGTAAATTAACAAGGAAATCCAATTAACCCCCATTTTGGCCGTTTTTAAAAATTCTAAAATAAACCATGGATGTCGTAGATATGCTTGTTAGATTTCCTAGGAACTATTACATGCTTCGATTCGATAAGGCTAGGCCACTTTATGACCTTTTTAGTGAAAGAAAAAGGGTCAAAAACGAGTAAAATCCGTAAATTAACAAGGAAATTCACTTAACCCTCATTTTGTCCATTTTTGAAAATGATAAAATCAACCTTGGAATTCGAATATATGCTTGTTAGATTTCCTAGGAACTATTACATGCTTCGATTCGATAAGGCTAGGCCACTTTATGACCTTTTTAGTGAAAGAAAAAGGTCAAAAACGAGTAAAATCCATAAATTAACAAGGAAATTCACTTAACCCCCATTTTGGCCTTTTTAAAAAATTCTAAAATAAACCATGGATGTCGTAGATATGCTTGTTAGGTTTCCTAGGAACTATTACATGCTTCGATTCGATAAGGCTAGGCCACTTTATGACCTTTTTAGTGAAAGAAAAAGGGTCAAAAACGAGTAAAATCCGTAAATTAACAAGGAAATTCACTTAACCCTCATTTTGTCCATTTTCGAAAATGATAAAATCAACCTTGGAATTCGAATATATGCTTGTTAGATTTCATAGGAACTATTACATGCTTCGATTCGATAAGGCTAGGCCACTTTATGACCTTTTTAGTGAAAGAAAAAAGGTCAAAAATGAGTAAAATCCGTATATTAACAAGGAAATTCAATTAACCCCCATTTTGGCCTTTTTAAAAAATTCTAAAATAAACCATGGATGTCGTAGATATGCTTGTTAGGTTTCCTAGGAACTATTACATGCTTCTATTCGATAAGGCTAGGCCACTTTATGACCTTTTTAGTGAAAGAAAAAGGGTCAAAAACGAGTAAAATCCGTAAATTAACAAGGAAATTCACTTAACCCTCATTTTGTCCATTTTCGAAAATGATAAAATCAACCTTGGAATTCGAATATATGCTTGTTAGATTTCATAGGAACTATTACATGCTTCGATTCGATAAGGCTAGGCCACTTTATGACCTTTTTAGTGAAAGAAAAAAGGTCAAAAATGAGTAAAATCCGTATATTAACAAGGAAATTCAATTAACCCCCATTTTGGCCTTTTTAAAAAATTCTAAAATAAACCATGGATGTCGTAGATATGCTTGTTAGGTTTCCTAGGAACTATTACATGCTTCGATTCGATAAGGCTAGGCCACTTTATGACCTTTTTAGTGAAAGAAAAAGGTCAAAAACGAGTAAAATCCATAAATTAACAAGGAAATCCAATTAACCCCCATTTTGGCCGTTTTTAAAAATTCTAAAATAAACCATGGATGTCGTAGATATGCTTGTTAGATTTCATAGGAACTATTACATGCTTCGATTCGATAAGGCTAGGCCACTTTATGACCTTTTTAGTGAAAGAAAAAGGGTCAAAAACGAGTAAAATCCGTAAATTAACAAGGAAATCCAATTAACCCCCATTTTGGCCGTTTTTAAAAATTCTAAAATAAACCATGGATGTCGTAGATATGCTTGTTAGATTTCCTAGGAACTATTACATGCTTCGACTCGATAAGGCTAGGCCACTTTATGACCTTTTTAGTGAAAGAAAAAGGGTCAAAAACGAGTAAAATCCGTAAATTAACAAGGAAATTCACTTAACCCTCATTTTGTCCATTTTTGAAAATGATAAAATCAACCTTGGAATTCGAATATATGCTTGTTAGACTTCATAGGAACTATTACATGCTTCGATTCGAGAAGGCTAGGCCACTTTATGACCTTTTTAGTGAAAGAAAAAGGTCAAAAACGAGTAAAATCCATAAATTAACAAGGAAATTCACTTATCCCCCATTTTGGCCTTTTTAAAAAATTCTGAAATAAACCATGGATGTCGTAGATATGCTTGTTAGATTTCATAGGAACTATTACATGCTTCGATTCGATAAGGCTAGGCCACTTTATGACCTTTTTAGTGAAAGAAAAAGGTCAAAAACGAGTAAAACCCATAAATTAACAAGGAAATTCACTTAACCCCCATTTTGGCCTTTTTAAAAAATTCTAAAATAAACCATGGATGTCGTAGATATGCTTGTTAGGTTTCCTAGGAACTATTACATGCTTCGATTCGATAAGGCTAGGCCACTTTATGACCTTTTTAGTGAAAGAAAAAGGGTCAAAAACGAGTAAAATCCGTAAATTAACAAGGAAATTCACTTAACCCTCATTTTGTCCATTTTCGAAAATGATAAAATCAACCTTGGAATTCGAATATATGCTTGTTAGATTTCATAGGAACTATTACATGCTTCGATTCGATAAGGCTAGGCCACTTTATGACCTTTTTAGTGAAAGAAAAAAGGTCAAAAATGAGTAAAATCCGTATATTAACAAGGAAATTCAATGAACCCCCATTTTGGCCTTTTTAAAAAATTCTAAAATAAACCATGGATGTCGTAGATATGCTTGTTAGGTTTCCTAGGAACTATTACATGCTTCTATTCGATAAGGCTAGGCCACTTTATGACCTTTTTAGTGAAAGAAAAAGGGTCAAAAACGAGTAAAATCCGTAAATTAACAAGGAAATTCACTTAACCCTCATTTTGTCCATTTTCGAAAATGATAAAATCAACCTTGGAATTCGAATATATGCTTGTTAGATTTCATAGGAACTATTACATGCTTCGATTCGATAAGGCTAGGCCACTTTATGACCTTTTTAGTGAAAGAAAAAAGGTCAAAAATGAGTAAAATCCGTATATTAACAAGGAAATTCAATTAACCCCCATTTTGGCCTTTTTAAAAAATTCTAAAATAAACCATGGATGTCGTAGATATGCTTGTTAGGTTTCCTAGGAACTATTACATGCTTCGATTCGATAAGGCTAGGCCACTTTATGACCTTTTTAGTGAAAGAAAAAGGTCAAAAACGAGTAAAATCCATAAATTAACAAGGAAATCCAATTAACCCCCATTTTGGCCGTTTTTAAAAATTCTAAAATAAACCATGGATGTCGTAGATATGCTTGTTAGATTTCATAGGAACTATTACATGCTTCGATTCGATAAGGCTAGGCCACTTTATGACCTTTTTAGTGAAAGAAAAAGGGTCAAAAACGAGTAAAATCCGTAAATTAACAAGGAAATCCAATTAACCCCCATTTTGGCCGTTTTTAAAAATTCTAAAATAAACCATGGATGTCGTAGATATGCTTGTTAGATTTCCTAGGAACTATTACATGCTTCGACTCGATAAGGCTAGGCCACTTTATGACCTTTTTAGTGAAAGAAAAAGGGTCAAAAACGAGTAAAATCCGTAAATTAACAAGGAAATTCACTTAACCCTCATTTTGTCCATTTTTGAAAATGATAAAATCAACCTTGGAATTCGAATATATGCTTGTTAGACTTCATAGGAACTATTACATGCTTCGATTCGAGAAGGCTAGGCCACTTTATGACCTTTTTAGTGAAAGAAAAAGGTCAAAAACGAGTAAAATCCATAAATTAACAAGGAAATTCACTTATCCCCCATTTTGGCCTTTTTAAAAAATTCTGAAATAAACCATGGATGTCGTAGATATGCTTGTTAGATTTCCTAGGAACTATTACATGCTTCGATTCGATAAGGCTAGGCCACTTTATGACCTTTTTAGTGAAAGAAAAAGGTCAAAAACGAGTAAAACCCATAAATTAACAAGGAAATTCACTTAACCCCCATTTTGGCCTTTTTAAAAAATTCTGAAATAAACCATGGATGTCGTAGATATGCTTGTTAGATTTCCTAGGAACTATTACATGCTTTGATTCGATAAGGCTAGGCCACTTTATGACCTTTTCAGTGAAAGAAAAAGGGTCAAAAACGAGTAAAATCCGTAAATTAACAAGGAAATTCACTTAACCCTCATTTTTGCCTTTTTAAAAATTTTTAAAATAAACCATGGATGTCGTAGATATGCTTGTTAGATTTCCTAGGAACTATTACATGCTTCGATTCGAAAAGGCTAGGCCACTTTATGACCTTTTCAGTGAAAGAAAAAGGGTCAAAATGAGTAAAATCCGTAAATTAACAAGGAAATTCACTTAACCCCCATTTTGGCCGTTTTTAAAAATTCTAAAATAAACCATGGATGTCGTAGATATGCTTGTTAGATTTCCTAGGAACTATTACATGCTTCGATTCGATAAGGCTAGGCCACTTTATGACCTTTCTAGTGAAAGAAAAAGGGTCAAAAACGAGTAAAATCCGTAAATTATTTTGGCCGTTTTTAAAAATTCTAAAATAAACCATGGATGTCGTAGATATGCTTGTTAGATTTCCTAGGAACTATTACATGCTTCGATTCGATAAGGCTAGGCCACTTTATGACCTTTTTAGTGAAAGAAAAAGGGTCAAAAACGAGTAAAATCCGTAAATTAACAAGGAAATTCACTTAACCCTCATTTTGTCCATTTTCGAAAATGATAAAATCAACCTTGGAATTCGAATATATGCTTGTTAGATTTCATAGGAACTATTACATGCTTCGATTCGATAAGGCTAGGCAACTTTATGACCTTTTTAGTGAAAGAAAAAGGGTCAAAAATGAGTAAAATCCGTATATTAACAAGGAAATTCACTTAACCCCCATTTTGGCCTTTTTAAAAAATTCTAAAATAAACCATGGATGTCGTAGATATGCTTGTTAGATTTCCTAGGAACTATTACATGCTTCGATTCGATAAGGCTAGGCCACTTTATGACCTTTTTAGTAAAAGAAAAAGGGTCAAAAACTAGTAAAATCCGTAAATTAACAAGGAAATTCACTTAACCCCCATTTTGGCCGTTTTTAAAAATTCTAAAATAAACCATGGATGTCGTAGATATGCTTGTTAGATTTCCTAGGAACTATTACATGCTTCGACTCGATAAGGCTAGGCCACTTTATGACCTTTTTAGTGAAAGAAAAAGGGTCAAAAACGAGTAAAATCCGTAAATTAACAAGGAAATTCACTTAACCCACATTTTGTCCATTTTTGAAAATGATAAAATCAACCTTGGAATTCGAATATATGCTTGTTAGATTTCATAGGAACTATTACATGCTTCGATTCGATAAGGCTAGGCCACTTTATGACCTTTTTAGTGAAAGAAAAAGGTCAAAAACGAGTAAAATCCATAAATTAACAAGGAAATTCACTTAACCCCCATTTTGGCCTTTTTAAAAAATTCTAAAATAAACCATGGATGTTGTAGATATGCTTGTTAGGTTTCCTAGGAACTATTACATGCTTCGATTCGATAAGGCTAGGCCACTTTATGACCTTTTTAGTGAAAGAAAAAGGGTCAAAAACGAGTAAAATCCGTAAATTAACAAGGAAATTCACTTAACCCTCATTTTGTCCATTTTCGAAAATGATAAAATCAACCTTGGAATTCGAATATATGCTTGTTAGATTTCATAGGAACTATTACATGCTTCGATTCGATAAGGCTAGGCCACTTTATGACCTTTTTAGTGAAAGAAAAAAGGTCAAAAATGAGTAAAATCCGTATATTAACAAGGAAATTCAATTAACCCCCATTTTGGCCTTTTTAAAAAATTCTAAAATAAACCATGGATGTCGTAGATATGCTTGTTAGGTTTCCTAGGAACTATTACATGCTTCGATTCGATAAGGCTAGGCCACTTTATGACCTTTTTAGTGAAAGAAAAAGGTCAAAAACGAGTAAAATCCATAAATTAACAAGGAAATCCAATTAACCCCCATTTTGGCTGTTTTTAAAAATTCTAAAATAAACCATGGATGTCGTAGATATGCTTGTTAGATTTCCTAGGAACTAGTACATGCTTCGATTCGATAAGGCTAGGCCACTTTATGACCTTTTTAGTGAAAGAAAAAGGGTCAAAAACGAGTAAAATCCGTAAATTAACAAGGAAATCCAATTAACCCCCATTTTGGCCGTTTTTAAAAATTCTAAAATAAACCATGGATGTCGTAGATATGCTTGTTAGATTTCCTAGGAACTATTACATGCTTCGACTCGATAAGGCTAGGCCACTTTATGACCTTTTTAGTGAAAGAAAAAGGGTCAAAAACGAGTAAAATCCGTAAATTAACAAGGAAATCCAATTAACCCCCATTTTGGCCGTTTTTAAAAATTCTGAAATAAACCATGGATGTCGTAGATATGCTTGTTAGATTTCCTAGGAACTATTACATGCTTCGATTCGATAAGGCTAGGCCACTTTATGACCTTTTTAGTGAAAGAAAAAGGTCAAAAACGAGTAAAATCCATAAATTAACAAGGAAATTCACTTAACCCCCATTTTGGCCTTTTTAAAAAATTCTGAAATAAACCATGGATGTCGTAGATATGCTTGTTAGATTTCCTAGGAACTATTACATGCTTCGATTCGATAAGGCTAGGCCACTTTATGACCTTTTTAGTGAAAGAAAAAGGTCAAAAACGAGTAAAACCCATAAATTAACAAGGAAATTCACTTAACCCACATTTTGTCCATTTTTGAAAATGATAAAATCAACCTTGGAATTCGAATATATGCTTGTTAGATTTCATAGGAACTATTACATGCTTCGATTCGATAAGGCTAGGCCACTTTATGACCTTTTTAGTGAAAGAAAAAGGTCAAAAACGAGTAAAATCCATAAATTAACAAGGAAATTCACTTAACCCCCATTTTGGCCTTTTTAAAAAATTCTAAAATAAACCATGGATGTTATAGATATGCTTGTTAGGTTTCCTAGGAACTATTACATGCTTCGATTCGATAAGGCTAGGCCACTTTATGACCTTTTTAGTGAAAGAAAAAGGGTCAAAAACGAGTAAAATCCGTAAATTAACAAGGAAATTCACTTAACCCTCATTTTGTCCATTTTCGAAAATGATAAAATCAACCTTGGAATTCGAATATATGCTTGTTAGATTTCATAGGAACTATTACATGCTTCGATTTGATAAGGCTAGGCCACTTTATGACCTTTTTAGTGAAAGAAAAAAGGTCAAAAATGAGTAAAATCCGTATATTAACAAGGAAATTCAATTAACCCCCATTTTGGCCTTTTTAAAAAATTCTAAAATAAACCATGGATGTCGTAGATATGCTTGTTAGGTTTCCTAGGAACTATTACATGCTTCGATTCGATAAGGCTAGGCCACTTTATGACCTTTTTAGTGAAAGAAAAAGGTCAAAAACGAGTAAAATCCATAAATTAACAAGGAAATCCAATTAACCCCCATTTTGGCCGTTTTTAAAAATTCTAAAATAAACCATGGATGTCGTAGATATGCTTGTTAGATTTCCTAGGAACTAGTACATGCTTCGATTCGATAAGGCTAGGCCACTTTATGACCTTTTTAGTGAAAGAAAAAGGGTCAAAAACGAGTAAAATCCGTAAATTAACAAGGAAATCCAATTAACCCCCATTTTGGCCGTTTTTAAAAATTCTAAAATAAACCATGGATGTCGTAGATATGCTTGTTAGATTTCCTAGGAACTATTACATGCTTCGACTCGATAAGGCTAGGCCACTTTATGACCTTTTTAGTGAAAGAAAAAGGGTCAAAAACGAGTAAAATCCGTAAATTAACAAGGAAATTCACTTAACCCTCATTTTGTCCATTTTTGAAAATGATAAAATAAACCTTGGAATTCGAATATATGCTTGTTAGATTTCATAGGAACTATTACATGCTTCGATTCGATAAGGCTAGGCCACTTTATGACCTTTTTAGTGAAAGAAAAAGGTCAAAAACGAGTAAAATCCATAAATTAACAAGGAAATTCACTTAACCCCCATTTTGGCCTTTTTAAAAAATTCTGAAATAAACCATGGATGTCGTAGATATGCTTGTTAGATTTCCTAGGAACTATTACATGCTTCGATTCGATAAGGCTAGGCCACTTTATGACCTTTTTAGTGAAAGAAAAAGGTCAAAAACGAGTAAAACCCATAAATTAACAAGGAAATTCACTTAACCCCCATTTTGGCCTTTTTAAAAAATTCTGAAATAAACCATGGATGTCGTAGACATGCTTGTTAGATTTCCTAGGAACTATTACATGCTTCGATTCGATAAGGCTAGGCCACTTTATGACCTTTTCAGTGAAAGAAAAAGGGTCAAAAACGAGTAAAATCCGTAAATTAACAAGGAAATTCACTTAACCCTCATTTTTGCCTTTTTAAAAATTTTTAAAATAAACCATGGATGTCGTAGATATGCTTGTTAGATTTCCTAGGAACTATTACATGCTTCGATTCGATAAGGCTAGGCCACTTTATGACCTTTTCAGTGAAAGAAAAAGGGTCAAAAATGAGTAAAATCCGTAAATTAACAAGGAAATTCACTTAACCCCCATTTTGGCCGTTTTTAAAAATTCTAAAATAAACCATGGATGTCGTAGATATGCTTGTTAGATTTCCTAGGAACTATTACATGCTTCGATTCGATAAGGCTAGGCCACTTTATGACCTTTTTAGTGAAAGAAAAAGGGTCAAAAACGAGTAAAATCCGTAAATTATTTTGGCCGTTTTTAAAAATTCTAAAATAAACCATGGATGTCGTAGATATGCTTGTTAGATTTCCTAGGAACTATTACATGCTTCGATTCGATAAGGCTAGACCACTTTATGACCTTTTTAGTGAAAGAAAAAGGGTCAAAAACGAGTAAAATCCGTAAATTAACAAGGAAATTCACTTAACCCTCATTTTGTCCATTTTCGAAAATGATAAAATCAACCTTGGAATTCGAATATATGCTTGTTAGATTTCATAGGAACTATTACATGCTTCGATTCGATAAGGCTAGGCCACTTTATGACCTTTTTAGTGAAAGAAAAAGGGTCAAAAATGTGTAAAATCCGTATATTAACAAGGAAATTCACTTAACCCCCATTTTGGCCTTTTTAAAAAATTCTAAAATAAACCATGGATGTCGTAGATATGCTTGTTAGATTTCCTAGGAACTTTCGATTCGATAAGGCTAGGCCACTTTATGACCTTTTTAGTGAAAGAAAAAGGGTCAAAAACTAGTAAAATCCGTAAATTAACAAGGAAATTCACTTAACCCCCATTTTGGCCGTTTTTAAAAATTCTAAAATAAACCATGGATGTCGTAGATAAGCTTGTTAGATTTCCTAGGAACTATTACATGCTTCGACTCGATAAGGCTAGGCCACTTTATGACCTTTTTAGTGAAAGAAAAAGGGTCAAAAACGAGTAAAATCCGTAAATTAACAAGGAAATTCACTTAACCCTCATTTTGTCCATTTTTGAAAATGATAAAATCAACCTTGGAATTCGAATATATGCTTGTTAGATTTCATAGGAACTATTACATGCTTCGATTCGATAAGGCTAGGCCACTTTATGACCTTTTTAGTGAAAGAAAAAGGTCAAAAACGAGTAAAATCCATAAATTAACAAGGAAATTCACTTAACCCCCATTTTGGCCTTTTTAAAAAATTCTGAAATAAATCATGGATGTCGTAGATATGCTTGTTAGATTTCCTAGGAACTATTACATGCTTCGATTCGATAAGGCTAGGCCACTTTATGACCTTTTTAGTGAAAGAAAAAGGGTCAAAAACGAGTAAAATCCGTAAATTAACAAGGAAATCCAATTAACCCCCATTTTGGCCTTTTTAAAAATTCTAAAATAAACCATGGATGTCGTAGATATGCTTGTTAGATTTCCTAGGAACTATTACATGCTTCGATTCGATAAGGCTAGGCCACTTTATGACCTTTTTAGTGAAAGAAAAAGGGTCAAAAACGAGTAAAATCCGTAAATTAACAAGGAAATCCAATTAACCCCCATTTTGGCCGTTTTTAAAAATTCTAAAATAAACCATGGATGTCGTAGATATGCTTGTTAGATTTCCTAGGAACTATTACATGCTTCGACTCGATAAGGCTAGGCCACTTTATGACCTTTTTAGTGAAAGAAAAAGGGTCAAAAACGAGTAAAATCCGTAAATTAACAAGGAAATTCACTTAACCCTCATTTTGTCCATTTTTGAAAATGATAAAATCAACCTTGGAATTCGAATATATGCTTGTTAGACTTCATAGGAACTATTACATGCTTCGATTCGATAAGGCTAGGCCACTTTATGACCTTTTTAGTGAAAGAAAAAGGGTCAAAAACGAGTAAAATCCGTAAATTAACAAGGAAATTCACTTAACCCTCATTTTGTCCATTTTTGAAAATGATAAAATCAACCTTGGAATTCGAATATATGCTTGTTAGATTTCATAGGAACTATTACATGCTTCGATTCGATAAGGCTAGGCCACTTTATGACCTTTTTAGTGAAAGAAAAAGGTCAAAAACGAGTAAAATCCATAAATTAACAAGGAAATTCACTTAACCCCCATTTTGGCCTTTTTAAAAAATTCTGAAATAAACGATGGATGTCGTAGATATGCTTGTTAGATTTCCTAGGAACTATTACATGCTTCGATTCGATAAGGCTAGGCCACTTTATGACCTTTTTAGTGAAAGAAAAAGGGTCAAAAACGAGTAAAATCCGTAAATTAACAAGGAAATCCAATTAACCCCCATTTTGGCCGTTTTTAAAAATTCTAAAATAAACCATGGATGTCGTAGATATGCTTGTTAGATTTCCTAGGAACTATTACATGCTTCGATTCGATAAGGCTAGGCCACTTTATGACCTTTTTAGTGAAAGAAAAAGGGTCAAAAACGAGTAAAATCCGTAAATTAACAAGGAAATCCAATTAACCCCCATTTTGGCCGTTTTTAAAAATTCTAAAATAAACCATGGATGTCGTAGATATGCTTGTTAGATTTCCTAGGAACTATTACATGCTTCGACTCGATAAGGCTAGGCCACTTTATGACCTTTTTAGTGAAAGAAAAAGGGTCAAAAACGAGTAAAATCCGTAAATTAACAAGGAAATTCACTTAACCCTCATTTTGTCCATTTTTGAAAATGATAAAATCAACCTTGGAATTCGAATATATGCTTGTTAGACTTCATAGGAACTATTACATGCTTCGATTCGATAAGGCTAGGCCACTTTATGACCTTTTTAGTGAAAGAAAAAGGTCAAAAACGAGTAAAATCCATAAATTAACAAGGAAATTCACTTAACCCCCATTTTGGCCTTTTTAAAAAATTCTGAAATAAACCATGGATGTCGTAGATATGCTTGTTAGATTTCCTAGGAACTATTACATGCTTCGATTCGATAAGGCTAGGCCACTTTATGACCTTTTTAGTGAAAGAAAAAGGTCAAAAACGAGTAAAATCCATAAATTAACAAGGAAATTCACTTAACCCCCATTTTGGCCTTTTTAAAAAATTCTGAAATAAACCATGGATGTCGAAGATATGCTTGTTAGATTTCCTAGGAACTATTACATGCTTCGATTCGATAAGGCTAGGCCACTTTATGACCTTTTTAGTGAAAGAAAAAGGGTCAAAAACGAGTAAAATCCGTAAATTAACAAGGAAATCCAATTAACCCCCATTTTGGCCTTTTTAAAAATTCTAAAATAAACCATGGATGTCGCAGATATGCTTGTTAGATTTCCTAGGAACTATTACATGCTTCGATTCGATAAGGCTAGGCCACTTTATGACCTTTTTAGTGAAAGAAAAAGGGTCAAAAACGAGTAAAATCCGTAAATTAACAAGGAAATCCAATTAACCCCCATTTTGGCCGTTTTTAAAAATTCTAAAATAAACCATGGATGTCGTAGATATGCTTGTTAGATTTCCTAGGAACTATTACATGCTTCGACTCGATAAGGCTAGGCCACTTTATGACCTTTTTAGTGAAAGAAAAAGGGTCAAAAACGAGTAAAATCCGTAAATTAACAAGGAAATTCACTTAACCCTCATTTTGTCCATTTTTGAAAATGATAAAATCAACCTTGGAATTCGAATATATGCTTGTTAGACTTCATAGGAACTATTACATGCTTCGATTCGATAAGGCTAGGCCACTTTATGACCTTTTTAGTGAAAGAAAAAGGGTCAAAAACGAGTAAAATCCGTAAATTAACAAGGAAATTCACTTAACCCTCATTTTGTCCATTTTTGAAAATGATAAAATCAACCTTGGAATTCGAATATATGCTTGTTAGATTTCATAGGAACTATTACATGCTTCGATTCGATAAGGCTAGGCCACTTTATGACCTTTTTAGTGAAAGAAAAAGGTCAAAAACGAGTAAAATCCATAAATTAACAAGGAAATTCACTTAACCCCCATTTTGGCCTTTTTAAAAAATTCTGAAATAAACGATGGATGTCGTAGATATGCTTGTTAGATTTCCTAGGAACTATTACATGCTTCGATTCGATAAGGCTAGGCCACTTTATGACCTTTTTAGTGAAAGAAAAAGGGTCAAAAACGAGTAAAATCCGTAAATTAACAAGGAAATCCAATTAACCCCCATTTTGGCCGTTTTTAAAAATTCTAAAATAAACCATGGATGTCGTAGATATGCTTGTTAGATTTCCTAGGAACTATTACATGCTTCGATTCGATAAGGCTAGGCCACTTTATGACCTTTTTAGTGAAAGAAAAAGGGTCAAAAACGAGTAAAATCCGTAAATTAACAAGGAAATCCAATTAACCCCCATTTTGGCCGTTTTTAAAAATTCTAAAATAAACCATGGATGTCGTAGATATGCTTGTTAGATTTCCTAGGAACTATTACATGCTTCGACTCGATAAGGCTAGGCCACTTTATGACCTTTTTAGTGAAAGAAAAAGGGTCAAAAACGAGTAAAATCCGTAAATTAACAAGGAAATTCACTTAACCCTCATTTTGTCCATTTTTGAAAATGATAAAATCAACCTTGGAATTCGAATATATGCTTGTTAGACTTCATAGGAACTATTACATGCTTCGATTCGATAAGGCTAGGCCACTTTATGACCTTTTTAGTGAAAGAAAAAGGTCAAAAACGAGTAAAATCCATAAATTAACAAGGAAATTCACTTAACCCCCATTTTGGCCTTTTTAAAAAATTCTGAAATAAACCATGGATGTCGTAGATATGCTTGTTAGATTTCCTAGGAACTATTACATGCTTCGATTCGATAAGGCTAGGCCACTTTATGACCTTTTTAGTGAAAGAAAAAGGTCAAAAACGAGTAAAATCCATAAATTAACAAGGAAATTCACTTAACCCCCATTTTGGCCTTTTTAAAAAATTCTGAAATAAACCATGGATGTCGAAGATATGCTTGTTAGATTTCCTAGGAACTATTACATGCTTCGATTCGATAAGGCTAGGCCACTTTATGACCTTTTTAGTGAAAGAAAAAGGGTCAAAAACGAGTAAAATCCGTAAATTAACAAGGAAATCCAATTAACCCCCATTTTGGCCTTTTTAAAAATTCTAAAATAAACCATGGATGTCGTAGATATGCTTGTTAGATTTCCTAGGAACTATTACATGCTTCGATTCGATAAGGCTAGGCCACTTTATGACCTTTTTAGTGAAAGAAAAAGGGTCAAAAACGAGTAAAATCCGTAAATTAACAAGGAAATCCAATTAACCCCCATTTTGGCCGTTTTTAAAAATTCTAAAATAAACCATGGATGTCGTAGATATGCTTGTTAGATTTCCTAGGAACTATTACATGCTTCGACTCGATAAGGCTAGGCCACTTTATGACCTTTTTAGTGAAAGAAAAAGGGTCAAAAACGAGTAAAATCCGTAAATTAACAAGGAAATTCACTTAACCCTCATTTTGTCCATTTTTGAAAATGATAAAATCAACCTTG
The DNA here is from genome assembly GCF_051527215.1 of Medicago sativa. NCBI lineage: Eukaryota > Viridiplantae > Streptophyta > Magnoliopsida > Fabales > Fabaceae > Medicago > Medicago sativa. Next base: position 24,544,316 of record NC_140756.1, on the reverse strand, counting down.
GAATTCGAATATATGCTTGTTAGACTTCATAGGAACTATTACATGCTTCGATTCGATAAGGCTAGGCCACTTTATGACCTTTTTAGTGAAAGAAAAAGGGTCAAAAACGAGTAAAATCCGTAAATTAACAAGGAAATTCACTTAACCCTCATTTTGTCCATTTTTGAAAATGATAAAATCAACCTTGGAATTCGAATATATGCTTGTTAGATTTCATAGGAACTATTACATGCTTCGATTCGATAAGGCTAGTCCACTTTATGACCTTTTTAGTGAAAGAAAAAGGTCAAAAACGAGTAAAATCCATAAATTAACAAGGAAATTCACTTAACCCCCATTTTGGCCTTTTTAAAAAATTCTGAAATAAACGATGGATGTCGTAGATATGCTTGTTAGATTTCCTAGGAACTATTACATGCTTCGATTCGATAAGGCTAGGCCACTTTATGAACTTTTTAGTGAAAGAAAAAGGGTCAAAAACGAGTAAAATCCGTAAATTAACAAGGAAATCCAATTAACCCCCATTTTGGCCGTTTTTAAAAATTCTAAAATAAACCATGGATGTCGTAGATATGCTTGTTAGATTTCCTAGGAACTATTACATGCTTCGATTCGATAAGGCTAGGCCACTTTATGACCTTTTTAGTGAAAGAAAAAGGGTCAAAAACGAGTAAAATCCGTAAATTAACAAGGAAATCCAATTAACCCCCATTTTGGCCGTTTTTAAAAATTCTAAAATAAACCATGGATGTCGTAGATATGCTTGTTAGATTTCCTAGGAACTATTACATGCTTCGACTCGATAAGGCTAGGCCACTTTATGACCTTTTTAGTGAAAGAAAAAGGGTCAAAAACGAGTAAAATCCGTAAATTAACAAGGAAATTCACTTAACCCTCATTTTGTCCATTTTTGAAAATGATAAAATCAACCTTGGAATTCGAATATATGCTTGTTAGACTTCATAGGAACTATTACATGCTTCGATTCGATAAGGCTAGGCCACTTTATGACCTTTTTAGTGAAAGAAAAAGGTCAAAAACGAGTAAAATCCATAAATTAACAAGGAAATTCACTTAACCCCCATTTTGGCCTTTTTAAAAAATTCTGAAATAAACCATGGATGTCGTAGATATGCTTGTTAGATTTCCTAGGAACTATTACATGCTTGGATTCGATAAGGCTAGGCCACTTTATGACCTTTTTAGTGAAAGAAAAAGGGTCAAAAACGAGTAAAATCCGTAAATTAACAAGGAAATCCAATTAACCCCCATTTTGGCCGTTTTTAAAAATTCTAAAATAAACCATGGATGTCGTAGATATGCTTGTTAGATTTCCTAGGAACTATTACATGCTTCGACTCGATAAGGCTAGGCCACTTTATGACCTTTTTAGTGAAAGAAAAAGGGTCAAAAACGAGTAAAATCCGTAAATTAACAAGGAAATTCACTTAACCCTCATTTTGTCCATTTTTGAAAATGATAAAATCAACCTTGGAATTCGAATATATGCTTGTTAGATTTCATAGGAACTATTACATGCTTCGATTCGATAAGGCTAGGCCACTTTATGACCTTTTTAGTGAAAGAAAAAGGTCAAAAACGAGTAAAATCCATAAATTAACAAGGAAATTCACTTAACCCCCATTTTGGCCTTTTTAAAAAATTCTGAAATAAACCATGGATGTCGTAGATATGCTTGTTAGATTTCCTAGGAACTATTACATGCTTCGATTCGATAAGGCTAGGCCACTTTATGACCTTTTTAGTGAAAGAAAAAGGTCAAAAACGAGTAAAACCCATAAATTAACAAGGAAATTCACTTAACCCCCATTTTGGCCTTTTTAAAAAATTCTGAAATAAACCATGGATGTCGTAGACATGCTTGTTAGATTTCCTAGGAACTATTACATGCTTCGATTCGATAAGGCTAGGCCACTTTATGACCTTTTCAGTGAAAGAAAAAGGGTCAAAAACGAGTAAAATCCGTAAATTAACAAGGAAATTCACTTAACCCTCATTTTTGCCTTTTTAAAAATTTTTAAAATAAACCATGGATGTCGTAGATATGCTTGTTAGATTTCCTAGGAACTATTACATTCTTCGATTCGATAAGGCTAGGCCACTTTATGACCTTTTCAGTGAAAGAAAAAGGGTCAAAAATGAGTAAAATCCGTAAATTAACAAGGAAATTCACTTAACCCCCATTTTGGCCGTTTTTAAAAATTCTAAAATAAACCATGGATGTCGTAGATATGCTTGTTAGATTTCCTAGGAACTATTACATGCTTCGATTCGATAAGGCTAGGCCACTTTATGACCTTTTTAGTGAAAGAAAAAGGGTCAAAAACGAGTAAAATCCGTAAATTATTTTGGCCGTTTTTAAAAATTCTAAAATAAACCATGGATGTCGTAGATATGCTTGTTAGATTTCCTAGGAACTATTACATGCTTCGATTCGATAAGGCTAGACCACTTTATGACCTTTTTAGTGAAAGAAAAAGGGTCAAAAACGAGTAAAATCCGTAAATTAACAAGGAAATTCACTTAACCCTCATTTTGTCCATTTTCGAAAATGATAAAATCAACCTTGGAATTCGAATATATGCTTGTTAGATTTCATAGGAACTATTACATGCTTCGATTCGATAAGGCTAGGCCACTTTATGACCTTTTTAGTGAAAGAAAAAGGGTCAAAAATGTGTAAAATCCGTATATTAACAAGGAAATTCACTTAACCCCCATTTTGGCCTTTTTAAAAAATTCTAAAATAAACAATGGATGTCGTAGATATGCTTGTTAGATTTCCTAGGAACTTTCGATTCGATAAGGCTAGGCCACTTTATGACCTTTTTAGTGAAAGAAAAAGGGTCAAAAACTAGTAAAATCCGTAAATTAACAAGGAAATTCACTTAACCCCCATTTTGGCCGTTTTTAAAAATTCTAAAATAAACCATGGATGTCGTAGATAAGCTTGTTAGATTTCCTAGGAACTATTACATGCTTCGACTCGATAAGGCTAGGCCACTTTATGACCTTTTTAGTGAAAGAAAAAGGGTCAAAAACGAGTAAAATCCGTAAATTAACAAGGAAATTCACTTAACCCTCATTTTGTCCATTTTTGAAAATGATAAAATCAACCTTGGAATTCGAATATATGCTTGTTAGATTTCATAGGAACTATTACATGCTTCGATTCGATAAGGCTAGGCCACTTTATGACCTTTTTAGTGAAAGAAAAAGGTCAAAAACGAGTAAAATCCATAAATTAACAAGGAAATTCACTTAACCCCCATTTTGGCCTTTTTAAAAAATTCTGAAATAAACCATGGATGTCGTAGATATGCTTGTTAGATTTCCTAGGAACTATTACATGCTTCGATTCGATAAGGCTAGGCCACTTTATGACCTTTTTAGTGAAAGAAAAAGGTCAAAAACGAGTAAAACCCATAAATTAACAAGGAAATTCACTTAACCCCCATTTTGGCCTTTTTAAAAAATTCTGAAATAAACCATGGATGTCGTAGACATGCTTGTTAGATTTCCTAGGAACTATTACATGCTTCGATTCGATAAGGCTAGGCCACTTTATGACCTTTTCAGTGAAAGAAAAAGGGTCAAAAACGAGTAAAATCCGTAAATTAACAAGGAAATTCACTTAACCCTCATTTTTGCCTTTTTAAAAATTTTTAAAATAAACCATGGATGTCGTAGATATGCTTGTTAGATTTCCTAGGAACTATTACATTCTTCGATTCGATAAGGCTAGGCCACTTTATGACCTTTTCAGTGAAAGAAAAAGGGTCAAAAATGAGTAAAATCCGTAAATTAACAAGGAAATTCACTTAACCCCCATTTTGGCCGTTTTTAAAAATTCTAAAATAAACCATGGATGTCGTAGATATGCTTGTTAGATTTCCTAGGAACTATTACATGCTTCGATTCGATAAGGCTAGGCCACTTTATGACCTTTTTAGTGAAAGAAAAAGGGTCAAAAACGAGTAAAATCCGTAAATTATTTTGGCCGTTTTTAAAAATTCTAAAATAAACCATGGATGTCGTAGATATGCTTGTTAGATTTCCTAGGAACTATTACATGCTTCGATTCGATAAGGCTAGACCACTTTATGACCTTTTTAGTGAAAGAAAAAGGGTCAAAAACGAGTAAAATCCGTAAATTAACAAGGAAATTCACTTAACCCTCATTTTGTCCATTTTCGAAAATGATAAAATCAACCTTGGAATTCGAATATATGCTTGTTAGATTTCATAGGAACTATTACATGCTTCGATTCGATAAGGCTAGGCCACTTTATGACCTTTTTAGTGAAAGAAAAAGGGTCAAAAATGTGTAAAATCCGTATATTAACAAGGAAATTCACTTAACCCCCATTTTGGCCTTTTTAAAAAATTCTAAAATAAACAATGGATGTCGTAGATATGCTTGTTAGATTTCCTAGGAACTTTCGATTCGATAAGGCTAGGCCACTTTATGACCTTTTTAGTGAAAGAAAAAGGGTCAAAAACTAGTAAAATCCGTAAATTAACAAGGAAATTCACTTAACCCCCATTTTGGCCGTTTTTAAAAATTCTAAAATAAACCATGGATGTCGTAGATAAGCTTGTTAGATTTCCTAGGAACTATTACATGCTTCGACTCGATAAGGCTAGGCCACTTTATGACCTTTTTAGTGAAAGAAAAAGGGTCAAAAACGAGTAAAATCCGTAAATTAACAAGGAAATTCACTTAACCCTCATTTTGTCCATTTTTGAAAATGATAAAATCAACCTTGGAATTCGAATATATGCTTGTTAGATTTCATAGGAACTATTACATGCTTCGATTCGATAAGGCTAGGCCACTTTATGACCTTTTTAGTGAAAGAAAAAGGTCAAAAACGAGTAAAATCCATAAATTAACAAGGAAATTCACTTAACCCCCATTTTGGCCTTTTTAAAAAATTCTGAAATAAACCATGGATGTCGTAGATATGCTTGTTAGATTTCCTAGGAACTATTACATGCTTCGATTCGATAAGGCTAGGCCACTTTATGACCTTTTTAGTGAAAGAAAAAGGTCAAAAACGAGTAAAACCCATAAATTAACAAGGAAATTCACTTAACCCCCATTTTGGCCTTTTTAAAAAATTCTGAAATAAACCATGGATGTGGTAGACATGCTTGTTAGATTTCCTAGGAACTATTACATGCTTCGATTCGATAAGGCTAGGCCACTTTATGACCTTTTCAGTGAAAGAAAAAGGGTCAAAAACGAGTAAAATCCGTAAATTAACAAGGAAATTCACTTAACCCTCATTTTTGCCTTTTTAAAATTTTTTAAAATAAACCATGGATGTCGTAGATATGCTTGTTAGATTTCCTAGGAACTATTACATGCTTTGATTCGATAAGGCTAGGCCACTTTATGACCTTTTCAGTGAAAGAAAAAGGGTCAAAAATGAGTAAAATCCGTAAATTAACAAGGAAATTCACTTAACCCCCATTTTGGCCGTTTTTAAAAATTCTAAAATAAACCATGGATGTCGTAGATATGCTTGTTAGATTTCCTAGGAACTATTACATGCTTCGATTCGATAAGGCTAGGCCACTTTATGACCTTTTTAGTGAAAGAAAAAGGGTCAAAAACGAGTAAAATCCGTAAATTATTTTGGCCGTTTTTAAAAATTCTAAAATAAACCATGGATGTCGTAGATATGCTTGTTAGATTTCCTAGGAACTATTACATGCTTCGATTCGATAAGGCTAGACCACTTTATGACCTTTTTAGTGAAAGAAAAAGGGTCAAAAACGAGTAAAATCCGTAAATTAACAAGGAAATTCACTTAACCCTCATTTTGTCCATTTTCGAAAATGATAAAATCAACCTTGGAATTCGAATATATGCTTGTTAGATTTCATAGGAACTATTACATGCTTCGATTCGATAAGGCTAGGCCACTTTATGACCTTTTTAGTGAAAGAAAAAGGGTCAAAAATGTGTAAAATCCGTATATTAACAAGGAAATTCACTTAACCCCCATTTTGGCCTTTTTAAAAAATTCTAAAATAAACCATGGATGTCGTAGATATGCTTGTTAGATTTCCTAGGAACTTTCGATTCGATAAGGCTAGGCCACTTTATGACCTTTTTAGTGAAAGAAAAAGGGTCAAAAACTAGTAAAATTCGTAAATTAACAAGGAAATTCACTTAACCCCCATTTTGGCCGTTTTTAAAAATTCTAAAATAAACCATGGATGTCGTAGATAAGCTTGTTAGATTTCCTAGGAACTATTACATGCTTCGACTCGATAAGGCTAGGCCACTTTATGACCTTTTTAGTGAAAGAAAAAGGGTCAAAAACGAGTAAAATCCGTAAATTAACAAGGAAATTCACTTAACCCTCATTTTGTCCATTTTTGAAAATGATAAAATCAACCTTGGAATTCGAATATATGCTTGTTAGATTTCATAGGAACTATTACATGCTTCGATTCGATAAGGCTAGGCCACTTTATGACCTTTTTAGTGAAAGAAAAAGGTTAAAAACGAGTAAAATCCATAAATTAACAAGGAAATTCACTTAACCCCCATTTTGGCCTTTTTAAAAAATTCTGAAATAAACCATGGATGTCGTAGATATGCTTGTTAGATTTCCTAGGAACTATTACATGCTTCGATTCGATAAGGCTAGGCCACTTTATGACCTTTTTAGTGAAAGAAAAAGGTCAAAAACGAGTAAAACCCATAAATTAACAAGGAAATTCACTTAACCCCCATTTTGGCCTTTTTAAAAAATTCTGAAATAAACCATGGATGTCGTAGACATGCTTGTTAGATTTCCTAGGAACTATTACATGCTTCGATTCGATAAGGCTAGGCCACTTTATGACCTTTTCAGTGAAAGAAAAAGGGTCAAAAACGAGTAAAATCCGTAAATTAACAAGGAAATTCACTTAACCCTCATTTTTGCCTTTTTAAAATTTTTTAAAATAAACCATGGATGTCGTAGATATGCTTGTTAGATTTCCTAGGAACTATTACATGCTTCGATTCGATAAGGCTAGGCCACTTTATGACCTTTTCAGTGAAAGAAAAAGGGTCAAAAATGAGTAAAATCCGTAAATTAACAAGGAAATTCACTTAACCCCCATTTTGGCCGTTTTTAAAAATTCTAAAATAAACCATGGATGTCGTAGATATGCTTGTTAGATTTCCTAGGAACTATTACATGCTTCGATTCGATAAGGCTAGGCCACTTTATGACCTTTTTAGTGAAAGAAAAAGGGTCAAAAACGAGTAAAATCCGTAAATTATTTTGGCCGTTTTTAAAAATTCTAAAATAAACCATGGATGTCGTAGATATGCTTGTTAGATTTCCTAGGAACTATTACATGCTTCGATTCGATAAGGCTAGACCACTTTATGACCTTTTTAGTGAAAGAAAAAGGGTCAAAAACGAGTAAAATCCGTAAATTAACAAGGAAATTCACTTAACCCTCATTTTGTCCATTTTCGAAAATGATAAAATCAACCTTGGAATTCGAATATATGCTTGTTAGATTTCATAGGAACTATTACATGCTTCGATTCGATAAGGCTAGGCCACTTTATGACCTTTTTAGTGAAAGAAAAAGGGTCAAAAATGTGTAAAATCCGTATATTAACAAGGAAATTCACTTAACCCCCATTTTGGCCTTTTTAAAAAATTCTAAAATAAACCATGGATGTCGTAGATATGCTTGTTAGATTTCCTAGGAACTTTCGATTCGATAAGGCTAGGCCACTTTATGACCTTTTTAGTGAAAGAAAAAGGGTCAAAAACTAGTAAAATTCGTAAATTAACAAGGAAATTCACTTAACCCCCATTTTGGCCGTTTTTAAAAATTCTAAAATAAACCATGGATGTCGTAGATAAGCTTGTTAGATTTCCTAGGAACTATTACATGCTTCGACTCGATAAGGCTAGGCCACTTTATGACCTTTTTAGTGAAAGAAAAAGGGTCAAAAACGAGTAAAATCCGTAAATTAACAAGGAAATTCACTTAACCCTCATTTTGTCCATTTTTGAAAATGATAAAATCAACCTTGGAATTCGAATATATGCTTGTTAGATTTCATAGGAACTATTACATGCTTCGATTCGATAAGGCTAGGCCACTTTATGACCTTTTTAGTGAAAGAAAAAGGTCAAAAACGAGTAAAATCCATAAATTAACAAGGAAATTCACTTAACCCCCATTTTGGCCTTTTTAAAAAATTCTGAAATAAACCATGGATGTCGTAGATATGCTTGTTAGATTTCCTAGGAACTATTACATGCTTCGATTCGATAAGGCTAGGCCACTTTATGACCTTTTTAGTGAAAGAAAAAGGGTCAAAAACGAGTAAAATCCGTAAATTAACAAGGAAATCCAATTAACCCCCATTTTGGCCGTTTTTAAAAATTCTAAAATAAACCATGGATGTCGTAGATATGCTTGTTAGATTTCCTAGGAACTATTACATGCTTCGATTCGATAAGGCTAGGCCACTTTATGACCTTTTTAGTGAAAGAAAAAGAGTCAAAAACGAGTAAAATCCGTAAATTAACAAGGAAATCCAATTAACCCCCATTTTGGCCGTTTTTAAAAATTCTAAAATAAACCATGGATGTCGTAGATATGCTTGTTAGATTTCCTAGGAACTATTACATGCTTCGACTCGATAAGGCTAGGCCACTTTATGACCTTTTTAGTGAAAGAAAAAGGGTCAAAAACGAGTAAAATCCGTAAATTAACAAGGAAATTCACTTAACCCTCATTTTGTCCATTTTTGAAAATGATAAAATCAACTTTGGAATTCGAATATATGCTTGTTAGACTTCATAGGAACTATTACATGCTTCGATTCGATAAGGCTAGGCCACTTTATGACCTTTTTAGTGAAAGAAAAAGGGTCAAAAACGAGTAAAATCCGTAAATTAACAAGGAAATTCACTTAACCCTCATTTTGTCCATTTTTGAAAATGATAAAATCAACCTTGGAATTCGAATATATGCTTGTTAGACTTCATAGGAACTATTACATGCTTCGATTCGATAAGGCTAGGCCACTTTATGACCTTTTTAGTGAAAGAAAAAGGGTCAAAAACGAGTAAAATCCGTAAATTAACAAGGAAATTCACTTAACCCTCATTTTGTCCATTTTTGAAAATGATAAAATCAACCTTGGAATTCGAATATATGCTTGTTAGATTTCATAGGAACTATTACATGCTTCGATTCGATAAGGCTAGGCCACTTTATGACCTTTTTAGTGAAAGAAAAAGGTCAAAAACGAGTAAAATCCATAAATTAACAAGGAAATTCACTTAACCCCCATTTTGGCCTTTTTAAAAAATTCTGAAATAAACCATGGATGTCGTAGATATGCTTGTTAGATTTCCTAGGAACTATTACATGCTTCGATTCGATAAGGCTAGGCCACTTTATGACCTTTTTAGTGAAAGAAAAAGGGTCAAAAACGAGTAAAATCCGTAAATTAACAAGGAAATCCAATTAACCCCCATTTTGGCCGTTTTTAAAAATTCTAAAATAAACCATGGATGTCGTAGATATGCTTGTTAGATTTCCTAGGAACTATTACATGCTTCGATTCGATAAGGCTAGGCCACTTTATGACCTTTTTAGTGAAAGAAAAAGGGTCAAAAACGAGTAAAATCCGTAAATTAACAAGGAAATCCAATTAACCCCCATTTTGGCCGTTTTTAAAAATTCTAAAATAAACCATGGATGTCGTAGATATGCTTGTTAGATTTCCTAGGAACTATTACATGCTTCGACTCGATAAGGCTAGGCCACTTTATGACCTTTTTAGTGAAAGAAAAAGGGTCAAAAACGAGTAAAATCCGTAAATTAACAAGGAAATTCACTTAACCCTCATTTTGTCCATTTTTGAAAATGATAAAATCAACCTTGGAATTCGAATATATGCTTGTTAGACTTCATAGGAACTATTACATGCTTCGATTCGATAAGGCTAGGCCACTTTATGACCTTTTTAGTGAAAGAAAAAGGTCAAAAACGAGTAAAATCCATAAATTAACAAGGAAATTCACTTAACCCCCATTTTGGCCTTTTTAAAAAATTCTGAAATAAACCATGGATGTCGTAGATATGCTTGTTAGATTTCCTAGGAACTATTACATGCTTCGATTCGATAAGGCTAGGCCACTTTATGACCTTTTTAGTGAAAGAAAAAGGGTCAAAAACGAGTAAAATCCGTAAATTAACAAGGAAATCCAATTAACCCCCATTTTGGCCGTTTTTAAAAATTCTAAAATAAACCATGGATGTCGTAGATATGCTTGTTAGATTTCCTAGGAACTATTACATGCTTCGATTCGATAAGGCTAGGCCACTTTATGACCTTTTTAGTGAAAGAAAAAGGGTCAAAAACGAGTAAAATCCGTAAATTAACAAGGAAATCCAATTAACCCCCATTTTGGCCGTTTTTAAAAATTCTAAAATAAACCATGGATGTCGTAGATATGCTTGTTAGATTTCCTAGGAACTATTACATGCTTCGACTCGATAAGGCTAGGCCACTTTATGACCTTTTTAGTGAAAGAAAAAGGGTCAAAAACGAGTAAAATCCGTAAATTAACAAGGAAATTCACTTAACCCTCATTTTGTCCATTTTTGAAAATGATAAAATCAACTTTGGAATTCGAATATATGCTTGTTAGACTTCATAGGAACTATTACATGCTTCGATTCGATAAGGCTAGGCCACTTTATGACCTTTTTAGTGAAAGAAAAAGGTCAAAAACGAGTAAAATCCATAAATTAACAAGGAAATTCACTTAACCCCCATTTTGGCCTTTTTAAAAAATTCTGAAATAAACCATGGATGTCGTAGATATGCTTGTTAGATTTCCTAGGAACTATTACATGCTTCGATTCGATAAGGCTAGGCCACTTTATGACCTTTTTAGTGAAAGAAAAAGGTCAAAAACGAGTAAAACCCATAAATTAACAAGGAAATTCACTTAACCCCCATTTTGGCCTTTTTAAAAAATTCTGAAATAAACCATGGATGTCGTAGATATGCTTGTTAGATTTCCTAGGAACTATTACATGCTTCGATTCGATAAGGCTAGGCCACTTTATGACCTTTTGAGTGAAAGAAAAAGGGTCAAAAACGAGTAAAATCCGTAAATTAACAAGGAAATTCACTTAACCCTCATTTTTGCCTTTTTAAAAATTTTTAAAAAAAACCATGGATGTCGTAGATATGCTTGTTAGATTTCCTAGGAACTATTACAAGCTTCGATTCGATAAGGCTAGGCCACTTTATGACCTTTTCAGTGAAAGAAAAAGGGTCAAAAATGAGTAAAATCTGTAAATTAACAAGGAAATTCACTTAACCCCCATTTTGGCCGTTTTTAAAAATTCTAAAATAAACCATGGATGTCGTAGATATGCTTGTTAGATTTCCTAGGAACTATTACATGCTTCGATTCGATAAGGCTAGGCCACTTTATGACCTTTTTAGTGAAAGAAAAAGGGTCAAAAACGAGTAAAATCCGTAAATTAACAAGGAAATCCAATTAACCCCCATTTTGGCCGTTTTTAAAAATTCTAAAATAAACCATGGATGTCGTAGATATGCTTGTTAGATTTCCTAGGAACTATTACATGCTTCGACTCGATAAGGCTAGGCCACTTTATGACCTTTTTAGTGAAAGAAAAAGGGTCAAAAACGAGTAAAATCCGTAAATTAACAAGGAAATTCACTTAACCCTCACTTTGTCCATTTTTGAAAATGATAAAATCAACTTTGGAATTCGAATATATGCTTGTTAGACTTCATAGGAACTATTACATGCTTCGATTCGATAAGGCTAGGCCACTTTATGACCTTTTTAGTGAAAGAAAAAGGTCAAAAACGAGTAAAATCCATAAATTAACAAGGAAATTCACTTAACCCCCATTTTGGCCTTTTTAAAAAATTCTGAAATAAACCACGGATGTCGTAGATATGCTTGTTAGATTTCCTAGGAACTATTACATGCTTCGATTCGATAAGGCTAGGCCACTTTATGACCTTTTTAGTGAAAGAAAAAGGTCAAAAACGAGTAAAACCCATAAATTAACAAGGAAATTCACTTAACCCCCATTTTGGCCTTTTTAAAAAATTCTGAAATAAACCATGGATGTCGTAGATATGCTTGTTAGATTTCCTAGGAACTATTACATGCTTCGATTCGATAAGGCTAGGCCACTTTATGACCTTTTGAGTGAAAGAAAAAGGGTCAAAAACGAGTAAAATCCGTAAATTAACAAGGAAATTCACTTAACCCTCATTTTTGCCTTTTTAAAAATTTTTAAAATAAACCATGGATGTCGTAGATATGCTTGTTAGATTTCCTAGGAACTATTACAAGCTTCGATTCGATAAGGCTAGGCCACTTTATGACCTTTTCAGTGAAAGAAAAAGGGTCAAAAATGAGTAAAATCTGTAAATTAACAAGGAAATTCACTTAACCCCCATTTTGGCCGTTTTTAAAAATTCTAAAATAAACCATGGATGTCGTAGATATGCTTGTTAGATTTCCTAGGAACTATTACATGCTTCGATTCGATAAGGCTAGGCCACTTTATGACCTTTTTAGTGAAAGAAAAAGGGTCAAAAACGAGTAAAATCCGTAAATTAACAAGGAAATCCAATTAACCCCCATTTTGGCCGTTTTTAAAAATTCTAAAATAAACCATGGATGTCGTAGATATGCTTGTTAGATTTCCTAGGAACTATTACATGCTTCGATTCGATAAGGCTAGGCCAGTTTATGACCTTTTTAGTGAAAGAAAAAGGGTCAAAAACGAGTAAAATCCGTAAATTAACAAGGAAATCCAATTAACCCCCATTTTGGCCGTTTTTAAAAATTCTAAAATAAACCATGGATGTCGTAGATATGCTTGTTAGATTTCCTAGGAACTATTACATGCTTCGACTCGATAAGGCTAGGCCACTTTATGACCTTTTTAGTGAAAGAAAAAGGGTCAAAAACGAGTAAAATCCGTAAATTAACAAGGAAATTCACTTAACCCTCATTTTGTCCATTTTTGAAAATGATAAAATCAACCTTGGAATTCGAATATATGCTTGTTAGACTTCATAGGAACTATTACATGCTTCGATTCGATAAGGCTAGGCCACTTTATGACTTTTTTAGTGAAAGAAAAAGGTCAAAAACGAGTAAAATCCATAAATTAACAAGGAAATTCACTTAACCCCCATTTTGGCATTTTTAAAAAATTCTGAAACAAACCATGGATGTCGTAGATATGCTTGTTAGATTTCCTAGGAACTATTACATGCTTCGATTCGATAAGGCTAGGCCACTTTATGACCTTTTTAGTGAAAGAAAAAGGTCAAAAACGAGTAAAACCCATAAATTAACAAGGAAATTCACTTAACCCCCATTTTGGCCTTTTTAAAAAATTCTGAAATAAACCATGGATGTCGTAGATATGCTTGTTAGATTTCCTAGGAACTATTACATGCTTCGATTCGATAAGGCTAGGCCACTTTATGACCTTTTTAGTGAAAGAAAAAGGGTCAAAAACGAGTAAAATCCGTAAATTATTTTGGCCGTTTTTAAAAATTCTAAAATAAACCATGGATGTCGTAGATATGCTTGTTAGATTTCCTAGGAACTATTACATGCTTCGATTCGATAAGGCTAGGCCACTTTATGACCTTTTTAGTGAAAGAAAAAGGGTCAAAAACGAGTAAAATCCGTAAATTAACAAGGAAATTCACTTAACCCTCATTTTGTCCATTTTCGAAAATGATAAAATCAACCTTGGAATTCGAATATATGCTTGTTAGATTTCATAGGAACTATTACATGCTTCGATTCGATAAGGCTAGGCCACTTTATGACCTTTTTAGTGAAAGAAAAAGGGTCAAAAATGAGTAAAATCCGTATATTAACAAGGAAATTCACTTAACCCCCATTTTGGCCTTTTTAAAAAATTCTAAAATAAACCATGGATGTCGTAGATATGCTTGTTAGATTTCCTAGGAACTATTACATGCTTCGATTCGATAAGGCTAGGCCACTTTATGACCTTTTTAGCGAAAGAAAAAGGGTCAAAAACTAGTAAAATCCGTAAATTAACAAGGAAATTCACTTAACCCCCATTTTGGCCGTTTTTAAAAATTCTAAAATAAAATATGGATGTCGTAGATATGCTTGTTAGATTTCCTAGGAACTATTACATGCTTCGACTCGATAAGGCTAGGCCACTTTATGACCTTTTTAGTGAAAGAAAAAGGGTCAAAAACGAGTAAAATCCGTAAATTAACAAGGAAATTCACTTAACCCTCATTTTGTCCATTTTTGAAAATGATAAAATCAACCTTGGAATTCGAATATATGCTTGTTAGATTTCATAGGAACTATTACATGCTTCGATTCGATAAGGCTAGGCCACTTTATGACCTTTTTAGTGAAAGAAAAAGGTCAAAAACGAGTAAAATCCATAAATTAACAAGGAAATTCACTTAACCCCCATTTTGGCCTTTTTAAAAAATTCTGAAATAAACCATGGATGTCGTAGATATGCTTGTTAGATTTCCTAGGAACTATTACATGCTTCGATTCGATAAGGCTAGGCCACTTTATGACCTTTTTAGTGAAAGAAAAAGGGTCAAAAACGAGTAAAATCCGTAAATTAACAAGGAAATCCAATTAACCCCCATTTTGGCCGTTTTTAAAAATTCTAAAATAAACCATGGATGTCGTAGATATGCTTGTTAGATTTCCTAGGAACTATTACATGCTTCGACTCGATAAGGCTAGGCCACTTTATGACCTTTTTAGTGAAAGAAAAAGGGTCAAAAACGAGTAAAATCCGTAAATTAACAAGGAAATTCACTTAACCCTCATTTTGTCCATTTTTGAAAATGATAAAATCAACCTTGGAATTCGAATATATGCTTGTTAGACTTCATAGGAACTATTACATGCTTCGATTCGATAAGGCTAGGCCACTTTATGACTTTTTTAGTGAAAGAAAAAGGTCAAAAACGAGTAAAATCCATAAATTAACAAGGAAATTCACTTAACCCCCATTTTGGCATTTTTAAAAAATTCTGAAATAAACCATGGATGTCGTAGATATGCTTGTTAGATTTCCTAGGAACTATTACATGCTTCGATTCGATAAGGCTAGGCCACTTTATGACCTTTTTAGTGAAAGAAAAAGGTCAAAAACGAGTAAAACCCATAAATTAACAAGGAAATTCACTTAACCCCCATTTTGGCCTTTTTAAAAAATTCTGAAATAAACCATGGATGTCGTGGATATGCTTGTTAGATTTCCTAGGAACTATTACATGCTTCGATTCGATAAGGCTAGGCCACTTTATGACCTTTTGAGTGAAAGAAAAAGGGTCAAAAACGAGTAAAATCCGTAAATTAACAAGGAAATTCACTTAACACTCATTTTTGCCTTTTTAAAAATTTTTAAAATAAACCATGGATGTCGTAGATATGCTTGTTAGATTTCCTAGGAACTATTACAAGCTTTGATTCGATAAGGCTAGGCCACTTTATGACCTTTTCAGTGAAAGAAAAAGGGTCAAAAATGAGTAAAATCTGTAAATTAACAAGGAAATTCACTTAACCCCCATTTTGGCCGTTTTTAAAAATTCTAAAATAAACCATGGATGTCGTAGATATGCTTGTTAGATTTCCTAGGAACTATTACATGCTTCGATTCGATAAGGCTAGGCCACTTTATGACCTTTTTAGTGAAAGAAAAAGGGTCAAAAACGAGTAAAATCCGTAAATTATTTTGGCCGTTTTTAAAAATTCTAAAATAAACCATGGATGTCGTAGATATGCTTGTTAGATTTCCTAGGAACTATTACATGCTTCGATTCGATAAGGCTAGGCCACTTTATGACCTTTTTAGTGAAAGAAAAAGGGTCAAAAACGAGTAAAATTCGTAAATTAACAAGGAAATTCACTTAACCCTCATTTTGTCCATTTTCGAAAATGATAAAATCAACCTTGGAATTCGAATATATGCTTGTTAGATTTCATAGGAACTATTACATGCTTCGATTCGATAAGGCTAGGCCACTTTATGACCTTTTCAGTGAAAGAAAAAGGGTCAAAAATGAGTAAAATCTGTAAATTAACAAGGAAATTCACTTAACCCCCATTTTGGCCGTTTTTAAAAATTCTAAAATAAACCATGGATGTCGTAGATATGCTTGTTAGATTTCCTAGGAACTATTACATGCTTCGATTCGATAAGGCTAGGCCACTTTATGACCTTTTTAGTGAAAGAAAAAGGGTCAAAAACGAGTAAAATCCGTAAATTAACAAGGAAATCCAATTAACCCCCATTTTGGCCGTTTTTAAAAATTCTAAAATAAACCATGGATGTCGTAGATATGCTTGTTAGATTTCCTAGGAACTATTACATGCTTCGATTCGATAAGGCTAGGCCAGTTTATGACCTTTTTAGTGAAAGAAAAAGGGTCAAAAACGAGTAAAATCCGTAAATTAACAAGGAAATCCAATTAACCCCCATTTTGGCCGTTTTTAAAAATTCTAAAATAAACCATGGATGTCGTAGATATGCTTGTTAGATTTCCTAGGAACTATTACATGCTTCGACTCGATAAGGCTAGGCCACTTTATGACCTTTTTAGTGAAAGAAAAAGGGTCAAAAACGAGTAAAATCCGTAAATTAACAAGGAAATTCACTTAACCCTCATTTTGTCCATTTTTGAAAATGATAAAATCAACCTTGGAATTCGAATATATGCTTGTTAGACTTCATAGGAACTATTACATGCTTCGATTCGATAAGGCTAGGCCACTTTATGACTTTTTTAGTGAAAGAAAAAGGTCAAAAACGAGTAAAATCCATAAATTAACAAGGAAATTCACTTAACCCCCATTTTGGCATTTTTAAAAAATTCTGAAACAAACCATGGATGTCGTAGATATGCTTGTTAGATTTCCTAGGAACTATTACATGCTTCGATTCGATAAGGCTAGGCCACTTTATGACGTTTTTAGTGAAAGAAAAAGGTCAAAAACGAGTAAAACCCATAAATTAACAAGGAAATTCACTTAACCCCCATTTTGGCCTTTTTAAAAAATTCTGAAATAAACCATGGATGTCGTAGATATGCTTGTTAGATTTCCTAGGAACTATTACATGCTTCGATTCGATAAGGCTAGGCCACTTTATGACCTTTTGAGTGAAAGAAAAAGGGTCAGAAACGAGTAAAATCCGTAAATTAACAAGGAAATTCACTTAACCCTCATTTTTGCCTTTTTAAAAATTTTTAAAATAAACCATGGATGTCGTAGATATGCTTGTTAGATTTCCTAGGAACTATTACAAGCTTTGATTCGATAAGGCTAGGCCACTTTATGACCTTTTCAGTGAAAGAAAAAGGGTCAAAAATGAGTAAAATCTGTAAATTAACAAGGAAATTCACTTAACCCCCATTTTGGCCGTTTTTAAAAATTCTAAAATAAACCATGGATGTCGTAGATATGCTTGTTAGATTTCCTAGGAACTATTACATGCTTCGATTCGATAAGGCTAGGCCAGTTTATGACCTTTTTAGTGAAAGAAAAAGGGTCAAAAACGAGTAAAATCCGTAAATTAACAAGGAAATCCAATTAACCCCCATTTTGGCCGTTTTTAAAAATTCTAAAATAAACCATGGATGTCGTAGATATGCTTGTTAGATTTCCTAGGAACTATTACATGCTTCGACTCGATAAGGCTAGGCCACTTTATGACCTTTTTAGTGAAAGAAAAAGGGTCAAAAACGAGTAAAATCCGTAAATTAACAAGGAAATTCACTTAACCCTCATTTTGTCCATTTTTGAAAATGATAAAATCAACCTTGGAATTCGAATATATGCTTGTTAGACTTCATAGGAACTATTACATGCTTCGATTCGATAAGGCTAGGCCACTTTATGACTTTTTTAGTGAAAGAAAAAGGTCAAAAACGAGTAAAATCCATAAATTAACAAGGAAATTCACTTAACCCCCATTTTGGCATTTTTAAAAAATTCTGAAACAAACCATGGATGTCGTAGATATGCTTGTTAGATTTCCTAGGAACTATTACATGCTTCGATTCGATAAGGCTAGGCCACTTTATGACCTTTTTAGTGAAAGAAAAAGGTCAAAAACGAGTAAAACCCATAAATTAACAAGGAAATTCACTTAACCCCCATTTTGGCCTTTTTAAAAAATTCTGAAATAAACCATGGATGTCGTAGATATGCTTGTTAGATTTCCTAGGAACTATTACATGCTTCGATTCGATAAGGCTAGGCCACTTTATGACCTTTTGAGTGAAAGAAAAAGGGTCAAAAACGAGTAAAATCCGTAAATTAACAAGGAAATTCACTTAACCCTCATTTTTGCCTTTTTAAAAATTTTTAAAATAAACCATGGATGTCGTAGATATGCTTGTTAGATTTCCTAGGAACTATTACAAGCTTTGATTCGATAAGGCTAGGCCACTTTATGACCTTTTCAGTGAAAGAAAAAGGGTCAAAAATGAGTAAAATCTGTAAATTAACAAGGAAATTCACTTAACCCCCATTTTGGCCGTTTTTAAAAATTCTAAAATAAACCATGGATGTCGTAGATATGCTTGTTAGATTTCCTAGGAACTATTACATGCTTCGATTCGATAAGGCTAGGCCACTTTATGACCTTTTGAGTGAAAGAAAAAGGGTCAAAAACGAGTAAAATCCGTAAATTATTTTGGCCGTTTTTAAAAATTCTAAAATAAACCATGGATGTCGTAGATATGCTTGTTAGATTTCCTAGGAACTATTACATGCTTCGATTCGATAAGGCTAGGCCACTTTATGACCTTTTTAGTGAAAGAAAAAGGGTCAAAAACGAGTAAAATCCGTAAATTAACAAGGAAATTCACTTAACCCTCATTTTGTCCATTTTCGAAAATGATAAAATCAACCTTGGAATTCGAATATATGCTTGTTAGATTTCATAGGAACTATTACATGCTTCGATTCGATAAGGCTAGGCCACTTTATGACCTTTTTAGTGAAAGAAAAAGGGTCAAAAATGAGTAAAATCCGTATATTAACAAGGAAATTCACTTAACCCCCATTTTGGCCTTTTTAAAAAATTCTAAAATAAACCATGGATGTCGTAGATATGCTTGTTAGATTTCCTAGGAACTATTACATGCTTCGATTCGATAAGGCTAGGCCACTTTATGACCTTTTTAGCGAAAGAAAAAGGGTCAAAAACTAGTAAAATCCGTAAATTAACAAGGAAATTCACTTAACCCCCATTTTGGCCGTTTTTAAAAATTCTAAAATAAACCATGGATGTCGTAGATATGCTTGTTTGATTTCCTAGGAACTATTACATGCTTCGACTCGATAAGGCTAGGCCACTTTATGACCTTTTTAGTGAAAGAAAAAGGGTCAAAAACGAGTAAAATCCGTAAATTAACAAGGAAATTCACTTAACCCTCATTTTGTCCATTTTTGAAAATGATAAAATCAACCTTGGAATTCGAATATATGCTTGTTAGATTTCATAGGAACTATTACATGCTTCGATTCGATAAGGCTAGGCCACTTTATGACCTTTTTAGTGAAAGAAAAAGGTCAAAAACGAGTAAAATCCATAAATTAACAAGGAAATTCACTTAACCCCCATTTTGGCCTTTTTAAAAAATTCTGAAATAAACCATGGATGTCGTAGATATGCTTGTTAGATTTCCTAGGAACTATTACATGCTTCGATTCGATAAGGCTAGGCCACTTTATGACCTTTTTAGTGAAAGAAAAATTGTCAAAAACGAGTAAAATCCGTAAATTAACAAGGAAATCCAATTAACCCCCATTTTGGCCGTTTTTAAAAATTCTAAAATAAACCATGGATGTCGTAGATATGCTTGTTAGATTTCCTAGGAACTATTACATGCTTCGACTCGATAAGGCTAGGCCACTTTATGACCTTTTTAGTGAAAGAAAAAGGGTCAAAAACGAGTAAAATCCGTAAATTAACAAGGAAATTCACTTAACCCTCATTTTGTCCATTTTTGAAAATGATAAAATCAACCTTGGAATTCGAATATATGCTTGTTAGACTTCATAGGAACTATTACATGCTTCGATTCGATAAGGCTAGGCCACTTTATGACTTTTTTAGTGAAAGAAAAAGGTCAAAAACGAGTAAAATCCATAAATTAACAAGGAAATTCACTTAACCCCCATTTTGGCATTTTTAAAAAATTCTGAAATAAACCATGGATGTCGTAGATATGCTTGTTAGATTTCCTAGGAACTATTACATGCTTCGATTCGATAAGGCTAGGCCACTTTATGACCTTTTTAGTGAAAGAAAAAGGTCAAAAACGAGTAAAACCCATAAATTAACAAGGAAATTCACTTAACCCCCATTTTGGCCTTTTTAAAAAATTCTGAAATAAACCATGGATGTCGTGGATATGCTTGTTAGATTTCCTAGGAACTATTACATGCTTCGATTCGATAAGGCTAGGCCACTTTATGACCTTTTGAGTGAAAGAAAAAGGGTCAAAAACGAGTAAAATCCGTAAATTAACAAGGAAATTCACTTAACCCTCATTTTTGCCTTTTTAAAAATTTTTAAAATAAACCATGGATGTCGTAGATATGCTTGTTAGATTTCCTAGGAACTATTACAAGCTTTGATTCGATAAGGCTAGGCCACTTTATGACCTTTTCAGTGAAAGAAAAAGGGTCAAAAATGAGTAAAATCTGTAAATTAACAAGGAAATTCACTTAACCCCCATTTTGGCCGTTTTTAAAAATTCTAAAATAAACCATGGATGTCGTAGATATGCTTGTTAGATTTCCTAGGAACTATTACATGCTTCGATTCGATAAGGCTAGACCACTTTATGACCTTTTTAGTGAAAGAAAAAGGGTCAAAAACGAGTAAAATCCGTAAATTATTTTGGCCGTTTTTAAAAATTCTAAAATAAACCATGGATGTCGTAGATATGCTTGTTAGATTTCCTAGGAACTATTACATGCTTCGATTCGATAAGGCTAGGCCACTTTATGACCTTTTTAGTGAAAGAAAAAGGGTCAAAAACGAGTAAAATTCGTAAATTAACAAGGAAATTCACTTAACCCTCATTTTGTCCATTTTCGAAAATGATAAAATCAACCTTGGAATTCGAATATATGCTTGTTAGATTTCATAGGAACTATTACATGCTTCGATTCGATAAGGCTAGGCCACTTTATGACCTTTTTAGTGAAAGAAAAAGGGTCAAAAATGAGTAAAATCCGTATATTAACAAGGAAATTCACTTAACCCCCATTTTGGCCTTTTTAAAAAATTCTAAAATAAACCATGGATGTCGTAGATATGCTTGTTAGATTTCCTAGGAACTATTACATGCTTCGATTCGATAAGGCTAGGCCACTTTATGACCTTTTTAGCGAAAGAAAAAGGGTCAAAAACTAGTAAAATCCGTAAATTAACAAGGAAATTCACTTAACCCCCATTTTGGCCGTTTTTAAAAATTCTAAAATAAACCATGGATGTCGTAGATATGCTTGTTAGATTTCCTAGGAACTATTACATGCTTCGACTCGATAAGGCTAGGCCACTTTATGACCTTTTTAGTGAAAGAAAAAGGGTCAAAAACGAGTAAAATCCGTAAATTAACAAGGAAATTCACTTAACCCTCATTTTGTCCATTTTTGAAAATGATAAAATCAACCTTGGAATTCGAATATATGCTTGTTAGATTTCATAGGAACTATTACATGCTTCGATTCGATAAGGCTAGGCCACTTTATGACCTTTTTAGTGAAAGAAAAAGGTCAAAAACGAGTAAAATCCATAAATTAACAAGGAAATTCACTTAACCCCCATTTTGGCCTTTTTAAAAAATTCTGAAATAAACCATGGATGTCGTAGATATGCTTGTTAGATTTCCTAGGAACTATTACATGCTTCGATTCGATAAGGCCAGGCCACTTTATGACCTTTTTAGTGAAAGAAAAAGGGTCAAAAACGAGTAAAATCCGTAAATTAACAAGGAAATCCAATTAACCCCCATTTTGGCCGTTTTTAAAAATTCTAAAATAAACCATGGATGTCGTAGATATGCTTGTTAGATTTCCTAGGAACTATTACATGCTTCGATTCGATAAGGCTAGGCCACTTTATGACCTTTTTAGTGAAAGAAAAAGGGTCAAAAACGAGTAAAATCCGTAAAT
Organism: Medicago sativa; assembly: GCF_051527215.1. Lineage (NCBI taxonomy): Eukaryota > Viridiplantae > Streptophyta > Magnoliopsida > Fabales > Fabaceae > Medicago > Medicago sativa. The sequence goes on along the minus strand of NC_140756.1, from coordinate 24,522,009 downwards.
TAACAAGGAAATCCAATTAACCCCCATTTTGGCTGTTTTTAAAAATTCTAAAATAAACCATGGATGTCGTAGATATGCTTGTTAGATTTCCTAGGAACTATTACATGCTTCGACTCGATAAGGCTAGGCCACTTTATGACCTTTTTAGTGAAAGAAAAAGGGTCAAAAACGAGTAAAATCCGTAAATTAACAAGGAAATTCACTTAACCCTCATTTTGTCCATTTTTGAAAATGATAAAATCAACCTTGGAATTCGAATATATGCTTGTTAGACTTCATAGGAACTATTACATGCTTCGATTCGATAAGGCTAGGCCACTTTATGACCTTTTTAGTGAAAGAAAAAGGTCAAAAACGAGTAAAATCCATAAATTAACAAGGAAATTCACTTAACCCCCATTTTGGCCTTTTTAAAAAATTCTGAAATAAACCATGGATGTCGTAGATATGCTTGTTAGATTTCCTAGGAACTATTACATGCTTCGATTCGATAAGGCTAGGCCACTTTATGACCTTTTTAGTGAAAGAAAAAGGTCAAAAACGAGTAAAACCCATAAATTAACAAGGAAATTCACTTAACCCCCATTTTGGCCTTTTTAAAAAATTCTGAAATAAACCATGGATGTCGTAGATATGCTTGTTAGATTTCCTAGGAACTATTACATGCTTCGATTCGATAAGGCTAGGCCACTTTATGACCTTTTTAGTGAAAGAAAAAGGGTCAAAAACGAGTAAAATCCGTAAATTAACAAGGAAATTCACTTAACCCCCATTTTGGCCGTTTTTAAAAATTCTAAAATAAACCATGGATGTCGTAGATATGCTTGTTAGATTTCCTAGGAACTATTACATGCTTCGATTCGATAAGGCTAGACCACTTTATGACCTTTTTAGTGAAAGAAAAAGGGTCAAAAACGAGTAAAATCCGTAAATTATTTTGGCCGTTTTTAAAAATTCTAAAATAAACCATGGATGTCGTAGATATGCTTGTTAGATTTCCTAGGAACTATTACATGCTTCGATTCGATAAGGCTAGGCCACTTTATGACCTTTTTAGTGAAAGAAAAAGGGTCAAAAACGAGTAAAATTCGTAAATTAACAAGGAAATTCACTTAACCCTCATTTTGTCCATTTTCGAAAATGATAAAATCAACCTTGGAATTCGAATATATGCTTGTTAGATTTCATAGGAACTATTACATGCTTCGATTCGATAAGGCTAGGCCACTTTATGACCTTTTTAGTGAAAGAAAAAGGGTCAAAAATGAGTAAAATCCGTATATTAACAAGGAAATTCACTTAACCCCCATTTTGGCCTTTTTAAAAAATTCTAAAATAAACCATGGATGTCGTAGATATGCTTGTTAGATTTCCTAGGAACTATTACATGCTTCGATTCGATAAGGCTAGGCCACTTTATGACCTTTTTAGCGAAAGAAAAAGGGTCAAAAACTAGTAAAATCCGTAAATTAACAAGGAAATTCACTTAACCCCCATTTTGGCCGTTTTTAAAAATTCTAAAATAAACCATGGATGTCGTAGATATGCTTGTTAGATTTCCTAGGAACTATTACATGCTTCGACTCGATAAGGCTAGGCCACTTTATGACCTTTTTAGTGAAAGAAAAAGGGTCAAAAACGAGTAAAATCCGTAAATTAACAAGGAAATTCACTTAACCCTCATTTTGTCCATTTTTGAAAATGATAAAATCAACCTTGGAATTCGAATATATGCTTGTTAGATTTCATAGGAACTATTACATGCTTCGATTCGATAAGGCTAGGCCACTTTATGACCTTTTTAGTGAAAGAAAAAGGTCAAAAACGAGTAAAATCCATAAATTAACAAGGAAATTCACTTAACCCCCATTTTGGCCTTTTTAAAAAATTCTGAAATAAACCATGGATGTCGTAGATATGCTTGTTAGATTTCCTAGGAACTATTACATGCTTCGATTCGATAAGGCCAGGCCACTTTATGACCTTTTTAGTGAAAGAAAAAGGGTCAAAAACGAGTAAAATCCGTAAATTAACAAGGAAATCCAATTAACCCCCATTTTGGCCGTTTTTAAAAATTCTAAAATAAACCATGGATGTCGTAGATATGCTTGTTAGATTTCCTAGGAACTATTACATGCTTCGATTCGATAAGGCTAGGCCACTTTATGACCTTTTTAGTGAAAGAAAAAGGGTCAAAAACGAGTAAAATCCGTAAATTAACAAGGAAATCCAATTAACCCCCATTTTGGCTGTTTTTAAAAATTCTAAAATAAACCATGGATGTCGTAGATATGCTTGTTAGATTTCCTAGGAACTATTACATGCTTCGACTCGATAAGGCTAGGCCACTTTATGACCTTTTTAGTGAAAGAAAAAGGGTCAAAAACGAGTAAAATCCGTAAATTAACAAGGAAATTCACTTAACCCTCATTTTGTCCATTTTTGAAAATGATAAAATCAACCTTGGAATTCGAATATATGCTTGTTAGACTTCATAGGAACTATTACATGCTTCGATTCGATAAGGCTAGGCCACTTTATGACCTTTTTAGTGAAAGAAAAAGGTCAAAAACGAGTAAAATCCATAAATTAACAAGGAAATTCACTTAACCCCCATTTTGGCCTTTTTAAAAAATTCTGAAATAAACCATGGATGTCGTAGATATGCTTGTTAGATTTCCTAGGAACTATTACATGCTTCGATTCGATAAGGCTAGGCCACTTTATGACCTTTTTAGTGAAAGAAAAAGGTCAAAAACGAGTAAAACCCATAAATTAACAAGGAAATTCACTTAACCCCCATTTTGGCCTTTTTAAAAAATTCTGAAATAAACCATGGATGTCGTAGATATGCTTGTTAGATTTCCTAGGAACTATTACATGCTTCGATTCGATAAGGCTAGGCCACTTTATGACCTTTTTAGTGAAAGAAAAAGGGTCAAAAACGAGTAAAATCCGTAAATTAACAAGGAAATTCACTTAACCCTCATTTTGTCCATTTTCGAAAATGATAAAATCAACCTTGGAATTCGAATATATGCTTGTTAGATTTCATAGGAACTGTTACATGCTTCGATTCGATAAGGCTAGGCCACTTTATGACCTTTTCAGTGAAAGAAAAAGGGTCAAAAATGAGTAAAATCTGTAAATTAACAAGGAAATTCACTTAACCCCCATTTTGGCCGTTTTTAAAAATTCTAAAATAAACCATGGATGTCGTAGATATGCTTGTTAGATTTCCTAGGAACTATTACATGCTTCGATTCGATAAGGCTAGGCCACTTTATGACCTTTTTAGTGAAAGAAAAAGGGTCAAAAACGAGTAAAATCCGTAAATTATTTTGGCCGTTTTTAAAAATTCTAAAATAAACCATGGATGTCGTAGATATGCTTGTTAGATTTCCTAGGAACTATTACATGCTTCGATTCGATAAGGCTAGGCCACTTTATGACCTTTTTAGTGAAAGAAAAAGGGTCAAAAACGAGTAAAATCCGTAAATTAACAAGGAAATTCACTTAACCCTCATTTTGTCCATTTTCGAAAATGATAAAATCAACCTTGGAATTCGAATATATGCTTGTTAGATTTCATAGGAACTATTACATGCTTCGATTCGATAAGGCTAGGCCATTTTATGACCTTTTTAGTGAAAGAAAAAGGGTCAAAAATGAGTAAAATCCGTATATTAACAAGGAAATTCACTTAACCCCCATTTTGGCCTTTTTAAAAAATTCTAAAATAAACCATGGATGTCGTAGATATGCTTGTTAGATTTCCTAGGAACTATTACATGCTTCGATTCGATAAGGCTAGGCCACTTTATGACCTTTTTAGTGAAAGAAAATGGGTCAAAAACTAGTAAAATCCGTAAATTAACAAGGAAATTCACTTAACCCCCATTTTGGCCGTTTTTAAAAATTCTAAAATAAACCATGGATGTCGTAGATATGCTTGTTAGATTTCCTAGGAACTATTACATGCTTCGACTCGATAAGGCTAGGCCACTTTATGACCTTTTTAGTGAAAGAAAAAGGGTCAAAAACGAGTAAAATCCGTAAATTAACAAGGAAATTCACTTAACCCTCATTTTGTCCATTTTTGAAAATGATAAAATCAACCTTGGAATTCGAATATATGCTTCTTAGATTTCATAGGAACTATTACATGCTTCGATTCGATAAGGCTAGGCCACTTTATGACCTTTTTAGTGAAAGAAAAAGGTCAAAAACGAGTAAAATCCATAAATTAACAAGGAAATTCACTTAACCCCCATTTTGGCCTTTTTAAAAACTTCTGAAATAAACCATGGATGTCGTAGATATGCTTGTTAGATTTCCTAGGAACTATTACATGCTTCGATTCGATAAGGCTAGGCCACTTTATGACCTTTTTAGTGAAAGAAAAAGGGTCAAAAACGAGTAAAATCCGTAAATTAACAAGGAAATCCAATTAACCCCCATTTTGGCCGTTTTTAAAAATTCTAAAATAAACCATGGATGTCGTAGATATGCTTGTTAGATTTCCTAGGAACTATTACATGCTTCGATTCGATAAGGCTAGGCCACTTTATGACCTTTTTAGTGAAAGAAAAAGGGTCAAAAACGAGTAAAATCCGTAAATTAACAAGGAAATCCAATTAACCCCCATTTTGGCCGTTTTTAAAAATTCTAAAATAAACCATGGATGTCGTAGATATGCTTGTTAGATTTCCTAGGAACTATTACATGCTTCGACTCGTTAAGGCTAGGCCACTTTATGACCTTTTTAGTGAAAGAAAAAGGGTCAAAAACGAGTAAAATCCGTAAATTAACAAGGAAATTCACTTAACCCTCATTTTGTCCATTTTTGAAAATGATAAAATCAACCTTGGAATTCGAATATATGCTTGTTAGACTTCATAGGAACTATTACATGCTTCGATTCGATAAGGCTAGGCCACTTTATGACCTTTTTAGTGAAAGAAAAAGGTCAAAAACGAGTAAAATCCATAAATTAACAAGGAAATTCACTTAACCCCCATTTTGGCCTTTTTAAAAAATTCTGAAATAAACCATGGATGTCGTAGATATGCTTGTTAGATTTCCTAGGAACTATTACATGCTTCGATTCGATAAGGCTAGGCCACTTTATGACCTTTTTAGTGAAAGAAAAAGGTCAAAAACGAGTAAAACTCATAAATTAACAAGGAAATTCACTTAACCCCCATTTTGGCCTTTTTAAAAAATTCTGAAATAAACCATGGATGTCGTAGATATGCTTGTTAGATTTCCTAGGAACTATTACATGCTTCGATTCGATAAGGCTAGGCCACTTTATGACCTTTTGAGTGAAAGAAAAAGGGTCAAAAACGAGTAAAATCCGTAAATTAACAAGGAAATTCACTTAACCCTCATTTTTGCCTTTTTAAAAATTTTTAAAATAAACCATGGATGTCGTAGATATGCTTGTTAGATTTCCTAGGAACTATTACATGCTTCGATTCGATAAGGCTAGGCCACTTTATGACCTTTTTAGTGAAAGAAAAAGGGTCAAAAACGAGTAAAATCCGTAAATTAACAAGGAAATTCACTTAACCCTCATTTTGTCCATTTTTGAAAATGATAAAATCAACCTTGGAATTCGAATATATGCTTGTTAGATTTCCTAGGAACTATTACATGCTTCGATTCGATAAGGCTAGGCCACTTTATGACCTTTTTAGTGAAAGAAAAAGGTCAAAAACGAGTAAAACTCATAAATTAACAAGGAAATTCACTTAACCCCCATTTTGGCCTTTTTAAAAAATTCTGAAATAAACCATGGATGTCGTAGATATGCTTGTTAGATTTCCTAGGAACTATTACATGCTTCGATTCGATAAGGCTAGGCCACTTTATGACCTTTTGAGTGAAAGAAAAAGGGTCAAAAACGAGTAAAATCCGTAAATTAACAAGGAAATTCACTTAACCCTCATTTTTGCCTTTTTAAAAATTTTTAAAATAAACCATGGATGTCGTAGATATGCTTGTTAGATTTCCTAGGAACTATTACATGCTTCGATTCGATAAGGCTAGGCCACTTTATGACCTTTTTAGTGAAAGAAAAAGGGTCAAAAACGAGTAAAATCCGTAAATTAACAAGGAAATTCACTTAACCCTCATTTTGTCCATTTTTGAAAATGATAAAATCAACCTTGGAATTCGAATATATGCTTGTTAGATTTCATAGGAACTATTACATGCTTCGATTCGATAAGGCTAGGCCACTTTATGACCTTTTTAGTGAAAGAAAAAGGTCAAAAACGAGTAAAATCCATAAATTAACAAGGAAATTCACTTAACCCCCATTTTGGCCTTTTTAAAAAATTCTGAAATAAACCATGGATGTCGTAGATATGCTTGTTAGATTTCCTAGGAACTATTACATGCTTCGATTCGATAAGGCTAGGCCACTTTATGACCTTTTTAGTGAAAGAAAAAGGGTCAAAAACGAGTAAAATCCGTAAATTAACAAGGAAATTCACTTAACCCTCATTTTGTCCATTTTCGAAAATGATAAAATCAACCTTGGAATTCGAATATATGCTTGTTAGATTTCATAGGAACTATTACATGCTTCGATTCGATAAGGCTAGGCCACTTTATGACCTTTTTAGTGAAAGAAAAAGGTCAAAAACGAGTAAAATCCATAAATTAACAAGGAAATTCACTTAACCCCCATTTTGGCCTTTTTAAAAAATTCTGAAATAAACCATGGATGTCGTAGATATGCTTGTTAGATTTCCTAGGAACTATTACATGCTTCGATTCGATAAGGCTAGGCCACTTTATGACCTTTTTAGTGAAAGAAAAAGGGTCAAAAACGAGTAAAATCCGTAAATTAACAAGGAAATCCAATTAACCCCCATTTTGGCCGTTTTTAAAAATTCTAAAATAAACCATGGATGTCGTAGATATGCTTGTTAGATTTCCTAGGAACTATTACATGCTTCGATTCGATAAGGCTAGGCCACTTTATGACCTTTTTAGTGAAAGAAAAAGGGTCAAAAACGAGTAAAATCCGTAAATTAACAAGGAAATCCAATTAACCCCCATTTTGGCCGTTTTTAAAAATTCTAAAATAAACCATGGATGTCGTAGATATGCTTGTTAGATTTCCTAGGAACTATTACATGCTTCGACTCGTTAAGGCTAGGCCACTTTATGACCTTTTTAGTGAAAGAAAAAGGGTCAAAAACGAGTAAAATCCGTAAATTAACAAGGAAATTCACTTAACCCTCATTTTGTCCATTTTTGAAAATGATAAAATCAACCTTGGAATTCGAATATATGCTTGTTAGACTTCATAGGAACTATTACATGCTTCGATTCGATAAGGCTAGGCCACTTTATGACCTTTTTAGTGAAAGAAAAAGGTCAAAAACGAGTAAAATCCATAAATTAACAAGGAAATTCACTTAACCCCCATTTTGGCCTTTTTAAAAAATTCTGAAATAAACCATGGATGTCGTAGATATGCTTGTTAGATTTCCTAGGAACTATTACATGCTTCGATTCGATAAGGCTAGGCCACTTTATGACCTTTTTAGTGAAAGAAAAAGGTCAAAAACGAGTAAAACCCATAAATTAACAAGGAAATTCACTTAACCCCCATTTTGGCCTTTTTAAAAAATTCTGAAATAAACCATGGATGTCGTAGATATGCTTGTTAGATTTCCTAGGAACTATTACATGCTTCGATTCGATAAGGCTAGGCCACTTTATGACCTTTTGAGTGAAAGAAAAAGGGTCAAAAACGAGTAAAATCCGTAAATTAACAAGGAAATTCACTTAACCCTCATTTTGTCCATTTTTGAAAATGATAAAATCAACCTTGGAATTCGAATATATGCTTGTTAGACTTCATAGGAACTATTACATGCTTCGATTCGATAAGGCTAGGCCACTTTATGACCTTTTTAGTGAAAGAAAAAGGTCAAAAACGAGTAAAATCCATAAATTAACAAGGAAATTCACTTAACCCCCATTTTGGCCTTTTTAAAAAATTCTGAAATAAACCATGGATGTCGTAGATATGCTTGTTAGATTTCCTAGGAACTATTACATGCTTCGATTCGATAAGGCTAGGCCACTTTATGACCTTTTTAGTGAAAGAAAAAGGTCAAAAACGAGTAAAACCCATAAATTAACAAGGAAATTCACTTAACCCCCATTTTGGCCTTTTTAAAAAATTCTGAAATAAACCATGGATGTCGTAGATATGCTTGTTAGATTTCCTAGGAACTATTACATGCTTCGATTCGATAAGGCTAGGCCACTTTATGACCTTTTGAGTGAAAGAAAAAGGGTCAAAAACGAGTAAAATCCGTAAATTAACAAGGAAATTCACTTAACCCTCATTTTTGCCTTTTTAAAAATTTTTAAAATAAACCATGGATGTCGTAGATATGCTTGTTAGATTTCCTAGGAACTATTACATGCTTCGATTCGATAAGGCTAGGCCACTTTATGACCTTTTTAGTGAAAGAAAAAGGGTCAAAAACGAGTAAAATCCGTAAATTAACAAGGAAATTCACTTAACCCTCATTTTGTCCATTTTTGAAAATGATAAAATCAACCTTGGAATTCGAATATATGCTTGTTAGATTTCACAGGAACTATTACATGCTTCGATTCGATAAGGCTAGGCCACTTTATGACCTTTTTAGTGAAAGAAAAAGGTCAAAAACGAGTAAAATCCATAAATTAACAAGGAAATTCACTTAACCCCCATTTTGGCCTTTTTAAAAAATTCTGAAATAAACCATGGATGTTGTAGATATGCTTGTTAGATTTCCTAGGAACTATTACATGCTTCGATTCGATAAGGCTAGGCCACTTTATGACCTTTTTAGTGAAAGAAAAAGGGTCAAAAACGAGTAAAATCCGTAAATTAACAAGGAAATTCACTTAACCCTCATTTTGTCCATTTTCGAAAATGATAAAATCAACCTTGGAATTCGAATATATGCTTGTTAGATTTCATAGGAACTATTACATGCTTCGATTCGATAAGGCTAGGCCACTTTATGACCTTTTTAGTGAAAGAAAAAGGTCAAAAACGAGTAAAATCCATAAATTAACAAGGAAATTCACTTAACCCCCATTTTGGCCTTTTTAAAAAATTCTGAAATAAACCATGGATGTCGTAGATATGCTTGTTAGATTTCCTAGGAACTATTACATGCTTCGATTCGATAAGGCTAGGCCACTTTATGACCTTTTTAGTGAAAGAAAAAGGGTCAAAAACGAGTAAAATCCGTAAATTAACAAGGAAATCCAATTAACCCCCATTTTGGCCGTTTTTAAAAATTCTAAAATAAACCATGGATGTCGTAGATATGCTTGTTAGATTTCCTAGGAACTATTACATGCTTCGATTCGATAAGGCTAGGCCACTTTATGACCTTTTTAGTGAAAGAAAAAGGGTCAAAAACGAGTAAAATCCGTAAATTAACAAGGAAATCCAATTAACCCCCATTTTGGCCGTTTTTAAAAATTCTAAAATAAACCATGGATGTCGTAGATATGCTTGTTAGATTTCCTAGGAACTATTACATGCTTCGACTCGTTAAGGCTAGGCCACTTTATGACCTTTTTAGTGAAAGAAAAAGGGTCAAAAACGAGTAAAATCCGTAAATTAACAAGGAAATTCACTTAACCCTCATTTTGTCCATTTTTGAAAATGATAAAATCAACCTTGGAATTCGAATATATGCTTGTTAGACTTCATAGGAACTATTACATGCTTCGATTCGATAAGGCTAGGCCACTTTATGACCTTTTTAGTGAAAGAAAAAGGTCAAAAACGAGTAAAATCCATAAATTAACAAGGAAATTCACTTAACCCCCATTTTGTCCTTTTTAAAAAATTCTGAAATAAACCATGGATGTCGTAGATATGCTTGTTAGATTTCCTAGGAACTATTACATGCTTCGATTCGATAAGGCTAGGCCACTTTATGACCTTTTTAGTGAAAGAAAAAGGTCAAAAACGAGTAAAACCCATAAATTAACAAGGAAATTCACTTAACCCCCATTTTGGCCTTTTTAAAAAATTCTGAAATAAACCATGGATGTCGTAGATATGCTTGTTAGATTTCCTAGGAACTATTACATGCTTCGATTCGATAAGGCTAGGCCACTTTATGACCTTTTGAGTGAAAGAAAAAGGGTCAAAAACGAGTAAAATCCGTAAATTAACAAGGAAATTCACTTAACCCTCATTTTTGCCTTTTTAAAAATTTTTAAAATAAACCATGGATGTCGTAGATATGCTTGTTAGATTTCCTAGGAACTATTACATGCTTCGATTCGATAAGGCTAGGCCACTTTATGACCTTTTTAGTGAAAGAAAAAGGGTCAAAAACGAGTAAAATCCGTAAATTAACAAGGAAATTCACTTAACCCTCATTTTGTCCATTTTTGAAAATGATAAAATCAACCTTGGAATTCGAATATATGCTTGTTAGATTTCATAGGAACTATTACATGCTTCGATTCGATAAGGCTAGGCCACTTTATGACCTTTTTAGTGAAAGAAAAAGGTCAAAAACGAGTAAAATCCATAAATTAACAAGGAAATTCACTTAACCCCCATTTTGGCCTTTTTAAAAAATTCTGAAATAAACCATGGATGTCGTAGATATGCTTGTTAGATTTCCTAGGAACTATTACATGCTTCGATTCGATAAGGCTAGGCCACTTTATGACCTTTTTAGTGAAAGAAAAAGGGTCAAAAACGAGTAAAATCCGTAAATTAACAAGGAAATTCACTTAACCCTCATTTTGTCCATTTTCGAAAATGATAAAATCAACCTTGGAATTCGAATATATGCTTGTTAGATTTCATAGGAACTATTACATGCTTCGATTCGATAAGGCTAGGCCACTTTATGACCTTTTTAGTGAAAGAAAAAGGGTCAAAAACGAGTAAAATCCGTAAATTAACAAGGAAATCCAATTAACCCCCATTTTGGCCGTTTTTAAAAATTCTAAAATAAACCATGGATGTCGTAGATATGCTTGTTAGATTTCCTAGGAACTATTACATGCTTCGATTCGATAAGGCTAGGCCACTTTATGACCTTTTTAGTGAAAGAAAAAGGGTCAAAAACGAGTAAAATCCGTAAATTAACAAGGAAATCCAATTAACCCCCATTTTGGCCGTTTTTAAAAATTCTAAAATAAACCATGGATGTCGTAGATATGCTTGTTAGATTTCCTAGGAACTATTACATGCTTCGACTCGATAAGGCTAGGCCACTTTATGACCTTTTTAGTGAAAGAAAAAGGGTCAAAAACGAGTAAAATCCGTAAATTAACAAGGAAATTCACTTAACCCTCATTTTGTCCATTTTTGAAAATGATAAAATCAACCTTGGAATTCGAATATATGCTTGTTAGACTTCATAGGAACTATTACATGCTTCGATTCGATAAGGCTAGGCCACTTTATGACCTTTTTAGTGAAAGAAAAAGGTCAAAAACGAGTAAAATCAATAAATTAACAAGGAAATTCACTTAATCCCCATTTTGGCCTTTTTAAAAAATTCTGAAATAAACCATGGATGTCGTAGATATGCTTGTTAGATTTCCTAGGAACTATTACATGCTTCGATTCGATAAGGCTAGGCCACTTTATGACCTTTTTAGTGAAAGAAAAAGGTCAAAAACGAGTAAAACCCATAAATTAACAAGGAAATTCACTTAACCCCCATTTTGGCCTTTTTAAAAAATTCTGAAATAAACCATGGATGTCGTAGATATGCTTGTTAGATTTCCTAGGAACTATTACATGCTTCGATTCGATAAGGCTAGGCCACTTTATGACCTTTTTAGTGAAAGAAAAAGGGTCAAAAACGAGTAAAATCCGTAAATTAACAAGGAAATTCACTTAACCCTCATTTTGTCCATTTTTTAAAATGATAAAATCAACCTTGGAATTCGAATATATGCTTGTTAGATTTCATAGGAACTATTACATGCTTCGATTCGATAAGGCTAGGCCACTTTATGACCTTTTTAGTGAAAGAAAAAGGTCAAAACGAGTAAAATCCAAAAATTAACAAGGAAATTCACTTAACCCCCATTTTGGCCTTTTTAAAAAATTCTGAAATAAACCATGGATGTCGTAGATATGCTTGTTAGATTTCCTAGGAACTATTACATGCTTCGATTCGATAAGGCTAGGCCACTTTATGACCTTTTTAGTGAAAGAAAAAGGGTCAAAAACGAGTAAAATCCGTAAATTAACAAGGAAATCCAATTAACCCCCATTTTGGCCGTTTTTAAAAATTCTAAAATAAACCATGGATGTCGTAGATATGCTTGTTAGATTTCCTAGGAACTATTACATGCTTCGATTCGATAAGGCTAGGCCACTTTATGACCTTTTTAGTGAAAGAAAAAGGGTCAAAAACGAGTAAAATCCGTAAATTAACAAGGAAATCCAATTAACCCCCATTTTGGCCGTTTTTAAAAATTCTAAAATAAACCATGGATGTCGTAGATATGCTTGTTAGATTTCCTAGGAACTATTACATGCTTCGACTCGATAAGGCTAGGCCACTTTATGACCTTTTTAGTGAAAGAAAAAGGGTCAAAAACGAGTAAAATCCGTAAATTAACAAGGAAATTCACTTAACCCTCATTTTGTCCATTTTTGAAAATGATAAAATCAACCTTGGAATTCGAATATATGCTTGTTAGACTTCATAGGAACTATTACATGCTTCGATTCGATAAGGCTAGGCCACTTTATGACCATTTTAGTGAAAGAAAAAGGTCAAAAACGAGTAAAATCCATAAATTAACAAGGAAATTCACTTAACCCCCATTTTGGCCTTTTTAAAAAATTCTGAAATAAACCATGGATGTCGTAGATATGCTTGTTAGATTTCCTAGGAACTATTACATGCTTCGATTCGATAAGGCTAGGCCACTTTATGACCTTTTTAGTGAAAGAAAAAGGTCAAAAACGAGTAAAACCCATAAATTAACAAGGAAATTCACTTAACCCCCATTTTGGCCTTTTTAAAAAATTCTGAAATAAACCATGGATGTCGTAGATATGCTTGTTAGATTTCCTAGGAACTATTACATGCTTCGATTCGATAAGGCTAGGCCACTTTATGACCTTTTGAGTGAAAGAAAAAGGGTCAAAAACGAGTAAAATCCGTAAATTAACAAGGAAATTCACTTAACCCTCATTTTTGCCTTTTTAAAAATTTTTAAAATAAACCATGGATGTCGTAGATATGCTTGTTAGATTTCCTAGGAACTATTACATGCTTCGATTCGATAAGGCTAGGCCACTTTATGACCTTTTTAGTGAAAGAAAAAGGGTCAAAAACGAGTAAAATCCGTAAATTAACAAGGAAATTCACTTAACCCTCATTTTGTCCATTTTTGAAAATGATAAAATCAACCTTGGAATTCGAATATATGCTTGTTAGATTTCATAGGAACTATTACATGCTTCGATTCGATAAGGCTAGGCCACTTTATGACCTTTTTAGTGAAAGAAAAAGGTCAAAAACGAGTAAAATCCATAAATTAACAAGGAAATTCACTTAACCCCCATTTTGGCCTTTTTAAAAAATTCTGAAATAAACCATGGATGTCGTAGATATGCTTGTTAGATTTCCTAGGAACTATTACATGCTTCGATTCGATAAGGCTAGGCCACTTTATGACCTTTTTAGTGAAAGAAAAAGTGTCAAAAACGAGTAAAATCCGTAAATTAACAAGGAAATCCAATTAACCCCCATTTTGGCCGTTTTTAAAAATTCTAAAATAAACCATGGATGTCGTAGATATGCTTGTTAGATTTCCTAGGAACTATTACATGCTTCGACTCGATAAGGCTAGGCCACTTTATGACCTTTTTAGTGAAAGAAAAAGGGTCAAAAACGAGTAAAATCCGTAAATTAACAAGGAAATCCAATTAACCCCCATTTTGGCCGTTTTTAAAAATTCTAAAATAAACCATGGATGTCGTAGATATGCTTGTTAGATTTCCTAGGAACTATTACATGCTTCGACTCGATAAGGCTAGGCCACTTTATGACCTTTTTAGTGAAAGAAAAAGGGTCAAAAACGAGTAAAATCCGTAAATTAACAAGGAAATTCACTTAACCCTCATTTTGTCCATTTTTGAAAATGATAAAATCAACCTTGGAATTCGAATATATGCTTGTTAGACTTCATAGGAACTATTACATGCTTCGATTCGATAAGGCTAGGCCACTTTATGACCTTTTTAGTGAAAGAAAAAGGTCAAAAACGAGTAAAATCCATAAATTAACAAGGAAATTCACTTAACCCCCATTTTGGCCTTTTTAAAAAATTCTGAAATAAACCATGGATGTCGTAGATATGCTTGTTAGATTTCCTAGGAACTATTACATGCTTCGATTCGATAAGGCTAGGCCACTTTATGACCTTTTTAGTGAAAGAAAAAGGTCAAAAACGAGTAAAACCCATAAATTAACAAGGAAATTCACTTAACCCCCATTTTGGCCTTTTTAAAAAATTCTGAAATAAACCATGGATGTCGTAGATATGCTTGTTAGATTTCCTAGGAACTATTACATGCTTCGATTCGATAAGGCTAGGCCACTTTATGACCTTTTGAGTGAAAGAAAAAGGGTCAAAAACGAGTAAAATCCGTAAATTAACAAGGAAATTCACTTAACCCTCATTTTTGCCTTTTTAAAATTTTTTAAAATAAACCATGGATGTCATAGATATGCTTGTTAGATTTCCTAGGAACTATTACATGCTTCGATTCGATAAGGCTAGGCCACTTTATGACCTTTTTAGTGAAAGAAAAAGGGTCAAAAACGAGTAAAATCCGTAAATTAACAAGGAAATTCACTTAACCCTCATTTTGTCCATTTTTGAAAATGATAAAATCAACCTTGGAATTCGAATATATGCTTGTTAGATTTCATAGGAACTATTACATGCTTCGATTCGATAAGGCTAGGCCACTTTATGACCTTTTTAGTGAAAGAAAAAGGTCAAAACGAGTAAAATCCAAAAATTAACAAGGAAATTCACTTAACCCCCATTTTGGCCTTTTTAAAAAATTCTGAAATAAACCATGGATGTCGTAGATATGCTTGTTAGATTTCCTAGGAACTATTACATGCTTCGATTCGATAAGGCTAGGCCACTTTATGACCTTTTTAGTGAAAGAAAAAGGGTCAAAAACGAGTAAAATCCGTAAATTAACAAGGAAATCCAATTAACCCCCATTTTGGCCGTTTTTAAAAATTCTAAAATAAACCGTGGATGTCGTAGATATGCTTGTTAGATTTCCTAGGAACTATTACATGCTTCGATTCGATAAGGCTAGGCCACTTTATGACCTTTTTAGTGAAAGAAAAAGGGTCAAAAACGAGTAAAATCCGTAAATTAACAAGGAAATCCAATTAACCCCCATTTTGGCCGTTTTTAAAAATTCTAAAATAAACCATGGATGTCGTAGATATGCTTGTTAGATTTCCTAGGAACTATTACATGCTTCGACTCGATAAGGCTAGGCCACTTTATGACCTTTTTAGTGAAAGAAAAAGGGTCAAAAACGAGTAAAATCCGTAAATTAACAAGGAAATTCACTTAACCCTCATTTTGTCCATTTTTGAAAATGATAAAATCAACCTTGGAATTCGAATATATGCTTGTTAGACTTCATAGGAACTATTACATGCTTCGATTCGATAAGGCTAGGCCACTTTATGACCTTTTTAGTGAAAGAAAAAGGTCAAAAACGAGTAAAATCCATAAATTAACAAGGAAATTCACTTAACCCCCATTTTGGCCTTTTTAAAAAATTCTGAAATAAACCATGGATGTCGTAGATATGCTTGTTAGATTTCCTAGGAACTATTACATGCTTCGATTCGATAAGGCTAGGCCACTTTATGACCTTTTTAGTGAAAGAAAAAGGTCAAAAACGAGTAAAACCCATAAATTAACAAGGAAATTCACTTAACCCCCATTTTGGCCTTTTTAAAAAATTCTGAAATAAACCATGGATGTCGTAGATATGCTTGTTAGATTTCCTAGGAACTATTACATGCTTCGATTCGATAAGGCTAGGCCACTTTATGACCTTTTGAGTGAAAGAAAAAGGGTCAAAAACGAGTAAAATCCGTAAATTAACAAGGAAATTCACTTAACCCTCATTTTTGCCTTTTTAAAAATTTTTAAAATAAACCATGGATGTCGTAGATATGCTTGTTAGATTTCCTAGGAACTATTACATGCTTCGATTCGATAAGGCTAGGCCACTTTATGACCTTTTTAGTGAAAGAAAAAGGGTCAAAAACGAGTAAAATCCGTAAATTAACAAGGAAATTCACTTAACCCTCATTTTGTCCATTTTTGAAAATGATAAAATCAACCTTGGAATTCGAATATATGCTTGTTAGATTTCATAGGAACTATTACATGCTTCGATTCGATAAGGCTAGGCCACTTTATGACCTTTTTAGTGAAAGAAAAAGGTCAAAAACGAGTAAAATCCATAAATTAACAAGGAAATTCACTTAACCCCCATTTTGGCCTTTTTAAAAAATTCTGAAATAAACCATGGATGTCGTAGATATGCTTGTTAGATTTCCTAGGAACTATTACATGCTTCGATTCGATAAGGCTAGGCCACTTTATGACCTTTTTAGTGAAAGAAAAAGGGTCAAAAACGAGTAAAATCCGTAAATTAACAAGGAAATCCAATTAACCCCCATTTTGGCCGTTTTTAAAAATTCTAAAATAAACCATGGATGTCGTAGATATGCTTGTTAGATTTCCTAGGAACTATTACATGCTTCGACTCGATAAGGCTAGGCCACTTTATGACCTTTTTAGTGAAAGAAAAAGGGTCAAAAACGAGTAAAATCCGTAAATTAACAAGGAAATTCACTTAACCCTCATTTTGTCCATTTTTGAAAATGATAAAATCCACCTTGGAATTCGAATATATGCTTGTTAGACTTCATAGGAACTATTACATGCTTCGATTCGATAAGGCTAGGCCACTTTATGACCTTTTTAGTGAAAGAAAAAGGTCAAAAACGAGTAAAATCCATAAATTAACAAGGAAATTCACTTAACCCCCATTTTGGCCTTTTTAAAAAATTCTGAAATAAACCATGGATGTCGTAGATATGCTTGTTAGATTTCCTAGGAACTATTACATGCTTCGATTCGATAAGGCTAGGCCACTTTATGACCTTTTTAGTGAAAGAAAAAGGTCAAAAACGAGTAAAACCCATAAATTAACAAGGAAATTCACTTAACCCCCATTTTGGCCTTTTTAAAAAATTCTGAAATAAACCATGGATGTCGTAGATATGCTTGTTAGATTTCCTAGGAACTATTACATGCTTCGATTCGATAAGGCTAGGCCACTTTATGACCTTTTGAGTGAAAGAAAAAGGGTCAAAAACGAGTAAAATCCGTAAATTAACAAGGAAATTCACTTAACCCTCATTTTTGCCTTTTTAAAAATTTTTAAAATAAACCATGGATGTCATAGATATGCTTGTTAGATTTCCTAGGAACTATTACATGCTTCGATTCGATAAGGCTAGGCCACTTTATGACCTTTTTAGTGAAAGAAAAAGGGTCAAAAACGAGTAAAATCCGTAAATTAACAAGGAAATTCACTTAACCCTCATTTTGTCCATTTTTGAAAATGATAAAATCAACCTTGGAATTCGAATATATGCTTGTTAGATTTCATAGGAACTATTACATGCTTCGATTCGATAAGGCTAGGCCACTTTATGACCTTTTTAGTGAAAGAAAAAGGTCAAAAACGAGTAAAATCCATAAATTAACAAGGAAATTCACTTAACCCCCATTTTGGCCTTTTTAAAAAATTCTGAAATAAACCATGGATGTCGTAGATATGCTTGTTAGATTTCCTAGGAACTATTACATGCTTCGATTCGATAAGGCTAGGCCACTTTATGACCTTTTTAGTGAAAGAAAAAGGGTCAAAAACGAGTAAAATCCGTAAATTAACAAGGAAATCCAATTAACCCCCATTTTGGCCGTTTTTAAAAATTCTAAAATAAACCATGGATGTCGTAGATATGCTTGTTAGATTTCCTAGGAACTATTACATGCTTCGACTCGATAAGGCTAGGCCACTTTATGACCTTTTTAGTGAAAGAAAAAGGGTCAAAAACGAGTAAAATCCGTAAATTAACAAGGAAATTCACTTAACCCTCATTTTGTCCATTTTTGAAAATGATAAAATCAACCTTGGAATTCGAATATATGCTTGTTAGACTTCATAGGAACTATTACATGCTTCGATTCGATAAGGCTAGGCCACTTTATGACCTTTTTAGTGAAAGAAAAAGGTCAAAAACGAGTAAAATCCATAAATTAACAAGGAAATTCACTTAACCCCCATTTTGGCCTTTTTAAAAAATTCTGAAATAAACCATGGATGTCGTAGATATGCTTGTTAGATTTCCTAGGAACTATTACATGCTTCGATTCGATAAGGCTAGGCCACTTTATGACCTTTTTAGTGAAAGAAAAAGGTCAAAAACGAGTAAAACCCATAAATTAACAAGGAAATTCACTTAACCCCCATTTTGGCCTTTTTAAAAAATTCTGAAATAAACCATGGATGTCGTAGATATGCTTGTTAGATTTCCTAGGAACTATTACATGCTTCGATTCGATAAGGCTAGGCCACTTTATGACCTTTTGAGTGAAAGAAAAAGGGTCAAAAACGAGTAAAATCCGTAAATTAACAAGGAAATTCACTTAACCCTCATTTTTGCCTTTTTAAAAATTTTTAAAATAAACCATGGATGTCGTAGATATGCTTGTTAGATTTCCTAGGAACTATTACATGCTTCGATTCGATAAGGCTAGGCCACTTTATGACCTTTTTAGTGAAAGAAAAAGGGTCAAAAACGAGTAAAATCCGTAAATTAACAAGGAAATTCACTTAACCCTCATTTTGTCCATTTTTGAAAATGATAAAATCAACCTTGGAATTCGAATATATGCTTGTTAGATTTCATAGGAACTATTACATGCTTCGATTCGATAAGGCTAGGCCACTTTATGACCTTTTTAGTGAAAGAAAAAGGTCAAAAACGAGTAAAATCCATAAATTAACAAGGAAATTCACTTAACCCCCATTTTGGCCTTTTTAAAAAATTCTGAAATAAACCATGGATGTCGTAGATATGCTTGTTAGATTTCCTAGGAACTATTACATGCTTCGATTCGATAAGGCTAGGCCACTTTATGACCTTTTTAGTGAAAGAAAAAGGGTCAAAAACGAGTAAAATCCGTAAATTAACAAGGAAATCCAATTAACCCCCATTTTGGCCGTTTTTAAAAATTCTAAAATAAACCATGGATGTCGTAGATATGCTTGTCAGATTTCCTAGGAACTATTACATGCTTCGACTCGATAAGGCTAGGCCACTTTATGACCTTTTTAGTGAAAGAAAAAGGGTCAAAAACGAGTAAAATCCGTAAATTAACAAGGAAATTCACTTAACCCTCATTTTGTCCATTTTTGAAAATGATAAAATCAACCTTGGAATTCGAATATATGCTTGTTAGACTTCATAGGAACTATTACATGCTTCGATTCGATAAGGCTAGGCCACTTTATGACCTTTTTAGTGAAAAAAAAAGGTCAAAAACGAGTAAAATCCATAAATTAACAAGGAAATTCACTTAACCCCCATTTTGGCCTTTTTAAAAAATTCTGAAATAAACCATGGATGTCGTAGATATGCTTGTTAGATTTCCTAGGAACTATTACATGCTTCGATTCGATAAGGCTAGGCCACTTTATGACCTTTTTAGTGAAAGAAAAAGGTCAAAAACGAGTAAAACCCATAAATTAACAAGGAAATTCACTTAACCCCCATTTTGGCCTTTTTAAAAAATTCTGAAATAAACCATGGATGTCGTAGATATGCTTGTTAGATTTCCTAGAAACTATTACATGCTTCGATTCGATAAGGCTAGGCCACTTTATGACCTTTTGAGTGAAAGAAAAAGGGTCAAAAACGAGTAAAATCCGTAAATTAACAAGGAAATTCACTTAACCCTCATTTTTGCCTTTTTAAAATTTTTTAAAATAAACCATGGATGTCGTAGATATGCTTGTTAGATTTCCTAGGAACTATTACATGCTTCGATTCGATAAGGCTAGGCCACTTTATGACCTTTTTAGTGAAAGAAAAAGGGTCAAAAACGAGTAAAATCCGTAAATTAACAAGGAAATCCAATTAACCCCCATTTTGGCCGTTTTTAAAAATTCTAAAATAAACCATGGATGTCGTAGATATGCTTGTTAGATTTCCTAGGAACTATTACATGCTTCGACTCGATAAGGCTAGGCCACTTTATGACCTTTTTAGTGAAAGAAAAAGGGTCAAAAACGAGTAAAATCCGTAAATTAACAAGGAAATTCACTTAACCCTCATTTTGTCCATTTTTGAAAATGATAAAATCAACCTTGGAATTCGAATATATGCTTGTTAGACTTCATAGGAACTATTACATGCTTCGATTCGATAAGGCTAGGCCACTTTATGACCTTTTTAGTGAAAGAAAAAGGTCAAAAACGAGTAAAATCCATAAATTAACAAGGAAATTCACTTAACCCCCATTTTGGCCTTTTTAAAAAATTCTGAAATAAACCATGGATGTCGTAGATATGCTTGTTAGATTTCCTAGGAACTATTACATGCTTCGATTCGATAAGGCTAGGCCACTTTATGACCTTTTTAGTGAAAGAAAAAGGTCAAAAACGAGTAAAACCCATAAATTAACAAGGAAATTCACTTAACCCCCATTTTGGCCTTTTTAAAAAATTCTGAAATAAACCATGGATGTCGTAGATATGCTTGTTAGATTTCCTAGGAACTATTACATGCTTCGATTCGATAAGGCTAGGCCACTTTATGACCTTTTGAGTGAAAGAAAAAGGGTCAAAAACGAGTAAAATCCGTAAATTAACAAGGAAATTCACTTAACCCTCATTTTTGCCTTTTTAAAATTTTTTAAAATAAACCATGGATGTCGTAGATATGCTTGTTAGATTTCCTAGGAACTATTACATGCTTCGATTCGATAAGGCTAGGCCACTTTATGACCTTTTTAGTGAAAGAAAAAGGGTCAAAAACGAGTAAAATCCGTAAATTAACAAGGAAATTCACTTAACCCTCATTTTGTCCATTTTTGAAAATGATAAAATCAACCTTGGAATTCGAATATATGCTTGTTAGATTTCATAGGAACTATTACATGCTTCGATTCGATAAGGCTAGGCCACTTTATGACCTTTTTAGTGAAAGAAAAAGGTCAAAAACGAGTAAAATCCATAAATTAACAAGGAAATTCACTTAACCCCCATTTTGGCCTTTTTAAAAAATTCTGAAATAAACCATGGATGTCGTAGATATGCTTGTTAGATTTCCTAGGAACTATTACATGCTTCGATTCGATAAGGCTTGGCCACTTTATGACCTTTTTAGTGAAAGAAAAAGGGTCAAAAACGAGTAAAATCCGTAAATTAACAAGGAAATCCAATTAACCCCCATTTTGGCCGTTTTTAAAAATTCTAAAATAAACCATGGATGTCGTAGATATGCTTGTTAGATTTCCTAGGAACTATTACATGCTTCGACTCGATAAGGCTAGGCCACTTTATGACCTTTTTAGTGAAAGAAAAAGGGTCAAAAACGAGTAAAATCCGTAAATTAACAAGGAAATTCACTTAACCCTCATTTTGTCCATTTTTGAAAATGATAAAATCTACCTTGGAATTCGAATATATGCTTGTTAGACTTCATAGGAACTATTACATGCTTCGATTCGATAAGGCTAGGCCACTTTATGACCTTTTTAGTGAAAAAAAAAAGGTCAAAAACGAGTAAAATCCATAAATTAACAAGGAAATTCACTTAACCCCCATTTTGGCCTTTTTAAAAAATTCTGAAATAAACCATGGATGTCGTAGATATGCTTGTTAGATTTCCTAGGAACTATTACATGCTTCGATTCGATAAGGCTAGGCCACTTTATGACCTTTTTAGTGAAAGAAAAAGGTCAAAAACGAGTAAAACCCATAAATTAACAAGGAAATTCACTTAACCCCCATTTTGGCCTTTTTAAAAAATTCTGAAATAAACCATGGATGTCGTAGATATGCTTGTTAGATTTCCTAGAAACTATTACATGCTTCGATTCGATAAGGCTAGGCCACTTTATGACCTTTTGAGTGAAAGAAAAAGGGTCAAAAACGAGTAAAATCCGTAAATTAACAAGGAAATTCACTTAACCCTCATTTTTGCCTTTTTAAAAATTTTTAAAATAAACCATGGATGTCGTAGATATGCTTGTTAGATTTCCTAGGAACTATTACATGCTTCGATTCGATAAGGCTAGGCCACTTTATGACCTTTTTAGTGAAAGAAAAAGGGTCAAAAACGAGTAAAATCCGTAAATTAACAAGGAAATTCACTTAACCCCCATTTTGGCCTTTTTAAAAAATTCTGAAATAAACCATGGATGTCGTAGATATGCTTGTTAGATTTCCTAGGAACTATTACATGCTTCGATTCGATAAGGCTAGGCCACTTTATGACCTTTTGAGTGAAAGAAAAAGGGTCAAAAACGAGTAAAATCCGTAAATTAACAAGGAAATTCACTTAACCCTCATTTTTGCCTTTTTAAAAATTTTTAAAATAAACCATGGATGTCGTAGATATGCTTGTTAGATTTCCTAGGAACTATTACATGCTTCGATTCGATAAGGCTAGGCCACTTTATGACCTTTTTAGTGAAAGAAAAAGGGTCAAAAACGAGTAAAATCCGTAAATTAACAAGGAAATTCACTTAACCCCCATTTTGGCCTTTTTAAAAAATTCTGAAATAAACCATGGATGTCGTAGATATGCTTGTTAGATTTCCTAGGAACTATTACATGCTTCGATTCGATAAGGCTAGGCCACTTTATGACCTTTTGAGTGAAAGAAAAAGGGTCAAAAACGAGTAAAATCCGTAAATTAACAAGGAAATTCACTTAACCCTCATTTTTGCCTTTTTAAAAATTTTTAAAATAAACCATGGATGTCGTAGATATGCTTGTTAGATTTCCTAGGAACTATTACATGCTTCGATTCGATAAGGCTAGGCCACTTTATGACCTTTTTAGTGAAAGAAAAAGGGTCAAAAACGAGTAAAATCCGTAAATTAACAAGGAAATTCACTTAACCCTCATTTTGTCCATTTTTGAAAATGATAAAATCAACCTTGGAATTCGAATATATGCTTGTTAGATTTCATAGGAACTATTACATGCTTCGATTCGATAAGGCTAGGCCACTTTATGACCTTTTTAGTGAAAGAAAAAGGTCAAAAACGAGTAAAATCCATAAATTAACAAGGAAATTCACTTAACCCCCATTTTGGCCTTTTTAAAAAATTCTGAAATAAACCATGGATGTCGTAGATATGCTTGTTAGATTTCCTAGGAACTATTACATGCTTCGATTCGATAAGGCTAGGCCACTTTATGACCTTTTTAGTGAAAGAAAAAGGGTCAAAAACGAGTAAAATCCGTAAATTAACAAGGAAATCCAATTAACCCCCATTTTGGCCGTTTTTAAAAATTCTAAAATAAACCATGGATGTCGTAGATATGCTTGTTAGATTTCCTAGGAACTATTACATGCTTCGACTCGATAAGGCTAGGCCACTTTATGACCTTTTTAGTGAAAGAAAAAGGGTCAAAAACGAGTAAAATCCGTAAATTAACAAGGAAATTCACTTAACCCTCATTTTGTCCATTTTTGAAAATGATAAAATCAACCTTGGAATTCGAATATATGCTTGTTAGACTTCATAGGAACTATTACATGCTTCGATTCGATAAGGCTAGGCCACTTTATGACCTTTTTAGTGAAAGAAAAAGGTCAAAAACGAGTAAAATCCATAAATTAACAAGGAAATTCACTTAACCCCCATTTTGGCCTTTTTAAAAAATTCTGAAATAAACCATGGATGTCGTAGATATGCTTGTTAGATTTCCTAGGAACTATTACATGCTTCGATTCGATAAGGCTAGGCCACTTTATGACCTTTTTAGTGAAAGAAAAAGGTCAAAAACGAGTAAAACCCATAAATTAACAAGGAAATTCACTTAACCCCCATTTTGGCCTTTTTAAAAAATTCTGAAATAAACCATGGATGTCGTAGATATGCTTGTTAGATTTCCTAGGAACTATTACATGCTTCGATTCGATAAGGCTAGGCCACTTTATGACCTTTTGAGTGAAAGAAAAAGGGTCAAAAACGAGTAAAATCCGTAAATTAACAAGGAAATTCACTTAACCCTCATTTTTGCCTTTTTAAAAATTTTTAAAATAAACCATGGATGTCGTAGATATGCTTGTTAGATTTCCTAGGAACTATTACATGCTTCGATTCGATAAGGCTAGGCCACTTTATGACCTTTTTAGTGAAAGAAAAAGGGTCAAAAACGAGTAAAATCCGTAAATTAACAAGGAAATTCACTTAACCCTCATTTTGTCCATTTTTGAAAATGATAAAATCAACCTTGGAATTCGAATATATGCTTGTTAGATTTCATAGGAACTATTACATGCTTCGATTCGATAAGGCTAGGCCACTTTATGACCTTTTTAGTGAAAGAAAAAGGTCAAAAACGAGTAAAATCCATAAATTAACAAGGAAATTCACTTAACCCCCATTTTGGCCTTTTTAAAAAATTCTGAAATAAACCATGGATGTCGTAGATATGCTTGTTAGATTTCCTAGGAACTATTACATGCTTCGATTCGATAAGGCTAGGCCACTTTATGACCTTTTTAGTGAAAGAAAAAGGGTCAAAAACGAGTAAAATCCGTAAATTAACAAGGAAATTCACTTAACCCTCATTTTGTCCATTTTCGAAAATGATAAAATCAACCTTGGAATTCGAATATATGCTTGTTAGATTTCATAGGAACTATTACATGCTTCGATTCGATAAGGCTAGGCCACTTTATGACCTTTTTAGTGAAAGAAAAAGGGTTAAAAATGAGTAAAATCCGTATATTAACAAGGAAATTCACTTAACCCCCATTTTGGCCTTTTTAAAAAATTCTAAAATAAACCATGGATGTCGTAGATATGCTTGTTAGATTTCCTAGGAACTATTACATGCTTCGATTCGATAAGGCTAGGCCACTTTATGACCTTTTTAGTGAAAGAAAAAGGGTCAAAAACTAGTAAAATCCGTAAATTAACAAGGAAATTCACTTAACCCCCATTTTGGCCGTTTTTAAAAATTCTAAAATAAACCATGGATGTCGTAGATATGCTTGTTAGATTTCCTAGGAACTATTACATGCTTCGACTCGATAAGGCTAGGCCACTTTATGACCTTTTTAGTGAAAGAAAAAGGTCAAAAACGAGTAAAATCCATAAATTAACAAGGAAATTCACTTAACCCCCATTTTGGCCTTTTTAAAAAATTCTGAAATAAACCATGGATGTCGTAGATATGCTTGTTAGATTTCCTAGGAACTATTACATGCTTCGATTCGATAAGGCTAGGCCACTTTATGACCTTTTTAGTGAAAGAAAAAGGGTCAAAAACGAGTAAAATCCGTAAATTAACAAGGAAATCCAATTAACCCCCATTTTGGCCGTTTTTAAAAATTCTAAAATAAACCATGGATGTCGTAGATATGCTTGTTAGATTTCCTAGGAACTATTACATGCTTCGATTCGATAAGGCTAGGCCACTTTATGACCTTTTTAGTGAAAGAAAAAGGGTCAAAAACGAGTAAAATCCGTAAATTAACAAGGAAATCCAATTAACCCCCATTTTGGCCGTTTTTAAAAATTCTAAAATAAACCATGGATGTCGTAGATATGCTTGTTAGATTTCCTATGAACTATTACATGCTTCGACTCGATAAGGCTAGGCCACTTTATGACCTTTTTAGTGAAAGAAAAAGGGTCAAAAACGAGTAAAATCCGTAAATTAACAAGGAAATTCACTTAACCCTCATTTTGTCCATTTTTGAAAATGATAAAATCAACCTTGGAATTCGAATATATGCTTGTTAGACTTCATAGGAACTATTACATGCTTCGATTCGATAAGGCTAGGCCACTTTATGACCTTTTTAGTGAAAGAAAAAGGTCAAAAACGAGTAAAATCCATAAATTAACAAGGAAATTCACTTAACCCCCATTTTGGCCTTTTTAAAAAATTCTGAAATAAACCATGGATGTCGTAGATATGCTTGTTAGATTTCCTAGGAACTATTACATGCTTCGATTCGATAAGGCTAGGCCACTTTATGACCTTTTTAGTGAAAGAAAAAGGTCAAAAACGAGTAAAACCCATAAATTAACAAGGAAATTCACTTAACCCCCATTTTGGCCTTTTTAAAAAATTCTGAAATAAACCATGGATGTCGTAGATATGCTTGTTAGATTTCCTAGGAACTATTACATGCTTCGATTCGATAAGGCTAGGCCACTTTATGACCTTTTGAGGGAAAGAAAAAAGGTCAAAAACGAGTAAAATCCGTAAATTAACAAGGAAATTCACTTAACCCTCATTTTTGCCTTTTTAAAAATTTTTAAAATAAACCATGGATGTCGTAGATATGCTTGTTAGATTTCCTAGGAACTATTACATGCTTCGATTCGATAAGGCTAGGCCACTTTATGACCTTTTCAGTGAAAGAAAAAGGGTCAAAAATGAGTAAAATCCGTAAATTAACAAGGAAATTCACTTAACCCCCATTTTGGCCGTTTTTAAAAATTCTAAAATAAACCATGGATGTCGTAGATATGCTTGTTAGATTTCCTAGGAACTATTACATGCTTCGATTCGATAAGGCTAGGCCACTTTATGACCTTTTTAGTGAAAGAAAAAGGGTCAAAAACGAGTAAAATCCGTAAATTAACAAGGAAATCCAATTAACCCCCATTTTGGCCGTTTTTAAGAATTCTAAAAAAAACCATGGATGTCGTAGATATGCTTGTTAGATTTCCTAGGAACTATTACATGCTTCGACTCGATAAGGCTAGGCCACTTTATGACCTTTTTAGTGAAAGAAAAAGG
Source organism: Medicago sativa (assembly GCF_051527215.1). NCBI lineage: Eukaryota > Viridiplantae > Streptophyta > Magnoliopsida > Fabales > Fabaceae > Medicago > Medicago sativa. The sequence goes on along the minus strand of NC_140756.1, from coordinate 24,494,834 downwards.
GTCAAAAACGAGTAAAATCCGTAAATTAACAAGGAAATTCACTTAACCCTCATTTTGTCCATTTTTGAAAATGATAAAATCAACCTTGGAATTCGAATATATGCTTGTTAGACTTCATAGGAACTATTACATGCTTCGATTCGATAAGGCTAGGCCACTTTATGACCTTTTTAGTGAAAGAAAAAGGTCAAAAACGAGTAAAATCCATAAATTAACAAGGAAATTCACTTAACCCCCATTTTGGCCTTTTTAAAAAATTCTGAAATAAACCATGGATGTCGTAGATATGCTTGTTAGATTTCCTAGGAACTATTACATGCTTCGATTCGATAAGGCTAGGCCACTTTATGACCTTTTTAGTGAAAGAAAAAGGTCAAAAACGAGTAAAACCCATAAATTAACAAGGAAATTCACTTAACCCCCATTTTGGCCTTTTTAAAAAATTCTGAAATAAACCATGGATGTCGTAGATATGCTTGTTAGATTTCCTAGGAACTATTACATGCTTCGATTCGATAAGGCTAGGCCACTTTATGACCTTTTGAGTGAAAGAAAAAAGGTCAAAAACGAGTAAAATCTGTAAATTAACAAGGAAATTCACTTAACCCTCATTTTTGCCTTTTTAAAATTTTTTAAAATAAACCATGGATGTCGTAGATATGCTTGTTAGATTTCCTAGGAACTATTACATGCTTCGATTCGATAAGGCTAGGCCACTTTATGACCTTTTCAGTGAAAGAAAAAGGGTCAAAAATGAGTAAAATCCGTAAATTAACAAGGAAATTCACTTAACCCCCATTTTGGCCGTTTTTAAAAATTCTAAAATAAACCATGGATGTCGTAGATATGCTTGTTAGATTTCCTAGGAACTATTACATGCTTCGATTCGATAAGGCTAGGCCACTTTATGACCTTTTTAGTGAAAGAAAAAGGGTCAAAAACGAGTAAAATCCGTAAATTATTTTGGCCGTTTTTAAAAATTCTAAAATAAACCATGGATGTCGTAGATATGCTTGTTAGATTTCCTAGGAACTATTACATGCTTCGATTCGATAAGGCTAGGCCACTTTATGACCTTTTTAGTGAAAGAAAAAGGGTCAAAAACGAGTAAAATCCGTAAATTAACAAGGAAATTCACTTAACCCTCATTTTGTCCATTTTCGAAAATGATAAAATCAACATTGGAATTCGAATATATGCTTGTTAGATTTCATAGGAACTATTACATGCTTCGATTCGATAAGGCTAGGCCACTTTATAACCTTTTTAGTGAAAGAAAAAGGGTCAAAAATGAGTAAAATCCGTATATTAACAAGGAAATTCACTTAACCCCCATTTTGGCCTTTTTAAAAAATTCTAAAATAAACCATGGATGTCGTAGATATGCTGGTTAGATTTCCTAGGAACTATTACATGCTTCGATTCGATAAGGCTAGGCCACTTTATGACCTTTTTAGTGAAAGAAAAATGGTCAAAAACTAGTAAAATCCGTAAATTAACAAGGAAATTCACTTAACCCCCATTTTGGCCGTTTTTAAAAATTCTAACATAAACCATGGATGTCGTAGATATGCTTATTAGATTTCCTAGGAACTATTACATGCTTCGACTCGATAAGGCTAGGCCACTTTATGACCTTTTTAGTGAAAGAAAAAGGGTCAAAAACGAGTAAAATCCGTAAATTAACAAGGAAATTCACTTAACCCTCATTTTGTCCATTTTTGAAAATGATAAAATCAACATTGGAATTCGAATATATGCTTGTTAGATTTCATAGGAACTATTACATGCTTCGATTCGATAAGGCTAGGCCACTTTATGACCTTTTTAGTGAAACAAAAAGGTCAAAAACGAGTAAAATCCATAAATTAACAAGGAAATTCACTTAACCCCCATTTTGGCCTTTTTAAAAAATTCTGAAATAAACCATGGATGTCGTAGATATGCTTGTTAGATTTCCTAGGAACTATTACATGCTTCGATTCGATAAGGCTAGGCCACTTTATGACCTTTTGAGTGAAAGAAAAAAGGTCAAAAACGAGTAAAATCCGTAAATTAACAAGGAAATTCACTTAACCCTCATTTTTGCCTTTTTAAAAATTTTTAAAATAAACCATGGATGTCGTAGATATGCTTGTTAGATTTCCTAGGAACTATTACATGCTTCGATTCGATAAGGCTAGGCCACTTTATGACCTTTTCAGTGAAAGAAAAAGGGTCAAAAATGAGTAAAATCCGTAAATTAACAAGGAAATTCACTTAACCCCCATTTTGGCCGTTTTTAAAAATTCTAAAATAAACCATGGATGTCGTAGATATGCTTGTTAGATTTCCTAGGAACTATTACATGCTTCGATTCGATAAGGCTAGGCCACTTTATGACCTTTTTAGTGAAAGAAAAAGGGTCAAAAACGAGTAAAATCCGTAAATTATTTTGGCCGTTTTTAAAAATTCTAAAATAAACCATGGATGTCGTAGATATGCTTGTTAGATTTCCTAGGAACTATTACATGCTTCGATTCGATAAGGCTAGGCCACTTTATGACCTTTTTAGTGAAAGAAAAAGGGTCAAAAACGAGTAAAATCCGTAAATTAACAAGGAAATTCACTTAACCCTCATTTTGTCCATTTTCGAAAATGATAAAATCAACATTGGAATTCGAATATATGCTTGTTAGATTTCATAGGAACTATTACATGCTTCGATTCGATAAGGCTAGGCCACTTTATGACCTTTTTAGTGAAAGAAAAAGGGTCAAAAATGAGTAAAATCCGTATATTAACAAGGAAATTCACTTAACCCCCATTTTGGCCTTTTTAAAAAATTCTAAAATAAACCATGGATGTCGTAGATATGCTGGTTAGATTTCCTAGGAACTATTACATGCTTCGATTCGATAAGGCTAGGCCACTTTATGACCTTTTTAGTGAAAGAAAAAGGGTCAAAAACTAGTAAAATCCGTAAATTAACAAGGAAATTCACTTAACCCCCATTTTGGCCGTTTCTAAAAATTCTAAAATAAACCATGGATGTCGTAGATATGCTTATTAGATTTCCTAGGAACTATTACATGCTTCGACTCGATAAGGCTAGGCCACTTTATGACCTTTTTAGTGAAAGAAAAAGGGTCAAAAACGAGTAAAATCCGTAAATTAACAAGGAAATTCACTTAACCCTCATTTTGTCCATTTTTGAAAATGATAAAATCAACATTGGAATTCGAATATATGCTTGTTAGATTTCATAGGAACTATTACATGCTTCGATTCGATAAGGCTAGGCAACTTTATGACCTTTTTAGTGAAAGAAAAAGGTAAAAAACGAGTAAAATCCATAAATTAACAAGGAAATTCACTTAACCCCCATTTTGGCCTTTTTAAAAAATTCTGAAATAAACCATGGATGTTGTAGATATGCTTGTTAGATTTCCTAGGAACTATTACATGCTTCGATTCGATAAGGCTAGACCACTTTATGACCTTTTTAGTGAAAGTAAAAGGGTCAAAAACGAGTAAAATCCGTAAATTAACAAGGAAATCCAATTAACCCCCATTTTGGCCGTTTTTAAAAATTCTAAAATAAACCATGGATGTCGTAGATATGCTTGTTAGATTTCCTAGGAACTATTAGATGCTTCAATTCGATAAGGCTAGGCCACTTTATGACCTTTTTAGTGAAAGAAAAAGGGTCAAAAACGAGTAAAATCCGTAAATTAACAAGGAAATCCAATTAACCCCCATTTTGGCCGTTTTTAAAAATTCTAAAATAAACCATGGATGTCGTAGATATGGTTGTTAGATTTCCTAGGAACTATTACATGCTTCGACTCGATAAGGCTAGGCCACTTTATGACCTTTTTAGTGAAAGAAAAAGGGTCAAAAACGAGTAAAATCCGTAAATTAACAAGGAAATTCACTTAACCCTCATTTTGTCCATTTTTGAAAATGATAAAATCGACCTTGGAATTCGAATATATGCTTGTTAGACTTCATAGGAACTATTACATGCTTCGATTCGATAAGGCTAGGCCACTTTATGACCTTTTTAGTGAAAGAAAAAGGTCAAAAACGAGTAAAATCCATAAATTAACAAGGAAATTCACTTAACCCCCATTTTGGCCTTTTTAAAAAATTCTGAAATAAACCATGGATGTCGTAGATATGCTTGTTAGATTTCCTAGGAATTATTACATGCTTCGATTCGATAAGGCTAGGCCACTTTATGACCTTTTTAGTGAAAGAAAAAGGGTCAAAAACGAGTAAAATCCGTAAATTAACAAGGAAATCCAATTAACCCCCATTTTGGCCGTTTTTAAAAATTCTAAAATAAACCATGGATGTCGTAGATATGGTTGTTAGATTTCCTAGGAACTATTACATGCTTCGATTCGATAAGGCTAGGCCACTTTATGACCTTTTGAGTGAAAGAAAAAGGGTCAAAAACGAGTAAAATCCGTAAATTAACAAGGAAATTCACTTTACCCTCATTTTTGCCTTTTTAAAAATTTTTAAAATAAACCATGGATGTCGTAGATATGCTTGTTAGATTTCCTAGGAACTATTACAAGCTTCGATTCGATAAGGCTAGGCCACTTTATGACCTTTTCAGTGAAAGAAAAAGGGTCAAAAATGAGTAAAATCCGTAAATTAACAAGGAAATTCACTTAACCCCCATTTTGGCCGTTTTTAAAAATTCTAAAATAAACCATGGATGTCGTAGATATGCTTGTTAGATTTCCTAGGAACTATTACATGCTTCGATTCGATAAGGCTAGGCCACTTTATGACCTTTTTAGTGAAAGAAAAAGGGTCAAAAACGAGTAAAATCCGTAAATTATTTTGGCCGTTTTTAAAAATTCTAAAATAAACCATGGATGTCGTAGATATGCTTGTTAGATTTCCTAGGAACTATTACATGCTTCGATTCGATAAGGCTAGGCCACTTTATGACCTTTTTAGTGAAAGAAAAAGGGTCAAAAACGAGTAAAATCCGTAAATTAACAAGGAAATTCACTTAACCCTCATTTTGTCCATTTTCGAAAATGATAAAATCAACATTGGAATTCGAATATATGCTTGTTAGATTTCATAGGAACTATTACATGCTTCGATTCGATAAGGCTAGGCCACTTTATGACCTTTTTAGTGAAAGAAAAAGGGTCAAAAACGAGTAAAATCCGTAAATTAACAAGGAAATCCAATTAACCCCCATTTTGGCCGTTTTTAAAAATTCTAAAATAAACCATGGATGTCGTAGATATGGTTGTTAGATTTCCTAGGAACTATTACATGCTTCGACTCGATAAGGCTAGGCCACTTTATGACCTTTTTAGTGAAAGAAAAAGGGTCAAAAACGAGTAAAATCCGTAAATTAACAAGGAAATTCACTTAACCCTCATTTTGTCCATTTTTGAAAATGATAAAATCAACCTTGGAATTCGAATATATGCTTGTTAGACTTCATAGGAACTATTACATGCTTCGATTCGATAAGGCTAGGCCACTTTATGACCTTTTTAGTGAAAGAAAAAGGTCAAAAACGAGTAAAATCCATAAATTAACAAGGAAATTCACTTAACCCCCATTTTGGCCTTTTTAAAAAATTCTGAAATAAACCATGGATGTCGTAGATATGCTTGTTAGATTTCCTAGGAACTATTACATGCTTCGATTCGATAAGGCTAGGCCACTTTATGACCTTTTGAGTGAAAGAAAAAAGGTCAAAAACGAGTAAAATCCGTAAATTAACAAGGAAATTCACTTAACCCTCATTTTTGCCTTTTTAAAAATTTTTAAAATAAACCATGGATGTCGTAGATATGCTTGTTAGATTTCCTAGGAACTATTACATGCTTCGATTCGATAAGGCTAGGCCACTTTATGACCTTTTCAGTGAAAGAAAAAGGGTCAAAAATGAGTAAAATCCGTAAATTAACAAGGAAATTCACTTAACCCCCATTTTGGCCGTTTTTAAAAATTCTAAAATAAACCATGGATGTCGTAGATATGCTTGTTAGATTTCCTAGGAACTATTACATGCTTCGATTCGATAAGGCTAGGCCACTTTATGACCTTTTTAGTGAAAGAAAAAGGGTCAAAAACGAGTAAAATCCGTAAATTAACAAGGAAATCCAATTAACCCCCATTTTGGCCGTTTTTAAAAATTCTAAAATAAACCATGGATGTCGTAGATATGGTTGTTAGATTTCCTAGGAACTATTACATGCTTCGATTCGATAAGGCTAGGCCACTTTATGACCTTTTGAGTGAAAGAAAAAGGGTCAAAAACGAGTAAAATCCGTAAATTAACAAGGAAATTCACTTTACCCTCATTTTTGCCTTTTTAAAATTTTTTAAAATAAACCATGGATGTCGTAGATATGCTTGTTAGATTTCCTAGGAACTATTACAAGCTTCGATTCGATAAGGCTAGGCCACTTTATGACCTTTTCAGTGAAAGAAAAAGGGTCAAAAATGAGTAAAATCCGTAAATTAACAAGGAAATTCACTTAACCCCCATTTTGGCCGTTTTTAAAAATTCTAAAATAAACCATGGATGTCGTAGATATGCTTGTTAGATTTCCTAGGAACTATTACATGCTTCGATTCGATAAGGCTAGGCCACTTTATGACCTTTTTAGTGAAAGAAAAAGGGTCAAAAACGAGTAAAATCCGTAAATTATTTTGGCCGTTTTTAAAAATTCTAAAATAAACCATGGATATCGTAGATATGCTTGTTAGATTTCCTAGGAACTATTACATGCTTCGATTCGATAAGGCTAGGCCACTTTATGACCTTTTTAGTGAAAGAAAAAGGGTCAAAAACGAGTAAAATCCGTAAATTAACAAGGAAATTAACTTAACCCTCATTTTGTCCATTTTCGAAAATGATAAAATCAACATTGGAATTCGAATATATGCTTGTTAGATTTCATAGGAACTATTACATGCTTCGATTCGATAAGGCTAGGCCACTTTATGACCTTTTTAGTGAAAGAAAAAGGGTCAAAAATGAGTAAAATCCGTATATTAACAAGGAAATTCACTTAACCCCCATTTTGGCCTTTTTAAAAAATTCTAAAATAAACCATGGATGTCGTAGATATGCTGGTTAGATTTCCTAGGAACTATTACATGCTTCGATTCGATAAGGCTAGGCCACTGTATGACCTTTTTAGTGAAAGAAAAAGGGTCAAAAACGAGTAAAATCCGTAAATTAACAAGGAAATTCACTTAACCCTCATTTTGTCCATTTTTGAAAATGATAAAATCAACATTGGAATTCGAATATATGCTTGTTAGATTTCATAGGAACTATTACATGCTTCGATTCGATAAGGCTAGGCCACTTTATGACCTTTTTAGTGAAAGAAAAAGGTCAAAAACGAGTAAAATCCATAAATTAACAAGGAAATTCACTTAACCCCCATTTTGGCCTTTTTAAAAAATTCTGAAATAAACCATGGATGTCGTAGATATGCTTGTTAGATTTCCTAGGAACTATTAGATGCTTCAATTCGATAAGGCTAGGCCACTTTATGACCTTTTTAGTGAAAGAAACAGGGTCAAAAACGAGTAAAATCCGTAAATTAACAAGGAAATCCAATTAACCCCCATTTTGGCCGTTTTTAAAAATTCTAAAATAAACCATGGATGTCGTAGATATGGTTGTTAGATTTCCTAGGAACTATTACATGCTTCGACTCGATAAGGCTAGGCCACTTTATGACCTTTTTAGTGAAAGAAAAAGGGTCAAAAACGAGTAAAATCCGTAAATTAACAAGGAAATTCACTTAACCCTCATTTTGTCCTTTTTTGAAAATGATAAAATCAACCTTGGAATTCGAATATATGCTTGTTAGACTTCATAGGAACTATTACATGCTTCGATTCGATAAGGCTAGGCCACTTTATGACCTTTTTAGTGAAAGAAAAAGGTCAAAAACGAGTAAAATCCATAAATTAACAAGGAAATTCACTTAACCCCCATTTTGGCCTTTTTAAAAAATTCTGAAATAAACCATGGATTTCGTAGATATGCTTGTTAGATTTCCTAGGAACTATTACATGCTTCGATTCGATAAGGCTAGGCCACTTTATGACCTTTTTAGTGAAAGAAAAAGGTCAAAAACGAGTAAAACCCATAAATTAACAAGGAAATTCACTTAACCCCCATTTTGGCCTCTTTAAAAAATTCTGAAATAAACCATGGATGTCGTAGATATGCTTGTTAGATTTCCTAGGAACTATTACATGCTTCGATTCGATAAGGCTAGGCCACTTTATGACCTTTTGAGTGAAAGAAAAAGGGTCAAAAACGAGTAAAATCCGTAAATTAACAAGGAAATTCACTTAACCCTCATTTTTGCCTTTTTAAAAATTTTTAAAATAAACCATGGATGTCGTAGATATGCTTGTTAGATTTCCTAGGAACTATTACAAGCTTCGATTCGATAAGGCTAGGCCACTTTATGACCTTTTCAGTGAAAGAAAAAGGGTCAAAAATGAGTAAAATCCGTAAATTAACAAGGAAATTCACTTAACCCCCATTTTGGCCGTTTTTAAAAATTCTAAAATAAACCATGGATGTCGTAGATATGCTTGTTAGATTTCCTAGGAACTATTACATGCTTCGATTCGATAAGGCTAGGCCACTTTATGACCTTTTTAGTGAAAGAAAAAGGGTCAAAAACGAGTAAAATCCGTAAATTATTTTGGCCGTTTTTAAAAATTCTAAAATAAACCATGGATGTCGTAGATATGCTTGTTAGATTTCCTAGGAACTATTACATGCTTCGATTCGATAAGGCTAGGCCACTTTATGACCTTTTTAGTGAAAGAAAAAGGGTCAAAAACTAGTAAAATCCGTAAATTAACAAGGAAATTCACTTAACCCCCATTTTGGCCGTTTTTAAAAATTCTAAAATAAACCATGGATGTCGTAGATATGCTTGTTAGATTTCCTAGGAACTATTACATGCTTCGACTCGATAAGGCTAGGCCACTTTATGACCTTTTTAGTGAAAGAAAAAGGGTCAAAAACGAGTAAAATCCGTAAATTAACAAGGAAATTCACTTAACCCTCATTTTGTCCATTTTTGAAAATGATAAAATCAACCTTGGAATTCGAATATATGCTTGTTAGACTTCATAGGAACTATTACATGCTTCGATTCGATAAGGCTAGGCCACTTTATGACCTTTTTAGTGAAAGAAAAAGGTCAAAAACGAGTAAAATCCATAAATTAACAAGGAAATTCACTTAACCCCCATTTTGGCCTTTTTAAAAAATTCTGAAATAAACCATGGATGTCGTAGATATGCTTGTTAGATTTCCTAGGAACTATTACATGCTTCGATTCGATAAGACTAGGCCACTTTATGACCTTTTTAGTGAAAGAAAAAGGTCAAAAACGAGTAAAACCCATAAATTAACAAGGAAATTCACTTAACCCCCATTTTGGCCTTTTTAAAAAATTCTGAAATAAACCATGGATGTCGTAGATATGCTTGTTAGATTTCCTAGGAACTATTACATGCTTCGATTCGATAAGGCTAGGCCACTTTATGACCTTTTGAGTGAAAGAAAAAGGGTCAAAAACGAGTAAAATCCGTAAATTAACAAGGAAATTCACTTAACCCTCATTTTTGCCTTTTTAAAAATTTTTAAAATAAACCATGGATGTCGTAGATATGCTTGTTAGATTTCCTAGGAACTATTACAAGCTTCGATTCGATAAGGCTAGGCCACTTTATGACCTTTTCAGTGAAAGAAAAAGGGTCAAAAATGAGTAAAATCCGTAAATTAACAAGGAAATTCACTTAACCCCCATTTTGGCCGTTTTTAAAAATTCTAAAATAAACCATGGATGTCGTAGATATGCTTGTTAGATTTCCTAGGAACTATTACATGCTTCGACTCGATAAGGCTAGGCCACTTTATGACCTTTTTAGTGAAAGAAAAAGGGTCAAAAACGAGTAAAATCCGTAAATTAACAAGGAAATTCACTTAACCCTCATTTTGTCCATTTTTGAAAATGATAAAATCAACCTTGGAATTCGAATATATGCTTGTTAGACTTCATAGGAACTATTACATGCTTCGATTCGATAAGGCTAGGCCACTTTATGACCTTTTTAGTGAAAGAAAAAGGTCAAAAACGAGTAAAATCCATAAATTAACAAGGAAATTCACTTAACCCCCATTTTGGCCTTTTTAAAAAATTCTAAAATAAACCATGGATGTCGTAGATATGCTTGTTAGATTTCCTAGGAACTATTACATGCTTCGATTCGATAAGGCTAGGCCACTTTATGACCTTTTTAGTGAAAGAAAAAGGTCAAAAACGAGTAAAACCCATAAATTAACAAGGAAATTCACTTAACCCCCATTTTGGCCTTTTTAAAAAATTCTGAAATAAACCATGGATGTCATAGATATGCTTGTTAGATTTCCTAGGAACTATTACATACTTCGATTCGATAAGGCTAGGCCACTTTATGACCTTTTGAGTGAAAGAAAAAGGGTCAAAAACAAGTAAAATCCGTAAATTAACAAGGAAATTCCCTTAACCCTCATTTTTGCCTTTTTAAAAAATTTTAAAATAAACCATGGATGTCGTAGATATGCTTGTTAGATTTCCTAGGAACTATTACAAGCTTCGATTCGATAAGGCTAGGCCACTTTATGACCTTTTCAGTGAAAGAAAAAGGGTCAAAAATGAGTAAAATCCGTAAATTAACAAGGAAATTCACTTAACCCCCATTTTGGCCGTTTTTAAAAATTCTAAAATAAACCATGGATGTCGTAGATATGCTTGTTAGATTTCCTAGGAACTATTACATGCTTCGATTCGATAAGGCTAGGCCACTTTATGACCTTTTTAGAGAAAGAAAAAGGGTCAAAAACGAGTAAAATCCGTAAATTATTTTGGCCGTTTTTAAAAATTCTAAAATAAACCATGGATGTCGTAGATATGCTTGTTAGATTTCCTAGGAACTATTACATGCTTCGATTCGATAAGGCTAGGCCACTTTATGACCTTTTTAGTGAAAGAAAAAGGGTCAAAAACGAGTAAAATCCGTAAATTAACAAGGAAATTCACTTAACCCTCATTTTGTCCATTTTCGAAAATGATAAAATCAACCTTGGAATTCGAATATATGCTTGTTAGATTTCATAGGAACTATTACATGCTTCGATTCGATAAGGCTAGGCCACTTTATGACCTTTTTAGTGAAAGAAAAAGGGTCAAAAATGAGTAAAATCCGTATATTAACAAGGAAATTCACTTAACCCCCATTTTGGCCTTTTTAAAAAATTCTAAAATAAACCATGGATGTCGTAGATATGCTTGTTAGATTTCCTAGGAACTATTACATGCTTCGATTCGATAAGGCTAGGCCACTTAATGACCTTTTTAGTGAAAGAAAAAGGGTCAAAAACGAGTAAAATCCGTAAATTATTTTGGCCGGTTTTAAATATTCTAAAATAAACCATGGATGTCGTAGATATGCTTGTTAGATTTCCTAGGAACTATTACATGCTTCGATTCGATAAGGCTAGGCCACTTTATGACCTTTTTAGTGAAAGAAAAAGGGTCAAAAACGAGTAAAATCCGTAAATTAACAAGGAAATTCACTTAACCCTCATTTTGTCCATTTTCGAAAATGATAAAATCAACCTTGGAATTCGAATATATGCTTGTTAGATTTCATAGGAACTATTACATGCTTCGATTCGATAAGGCTAGGCCACTTTATGACCTTTTCAGTGAAAGAAAAAGGGTCAAAAACGAGTAAAATCCGTAAATTAACAAGGAAATTCACTTAACCCCCATTTTGGCCGTTTTTAAAAATTCTAAAATAAACCATGGATGTCGTAGATATGCTTGTTAGATTTCCTAGGAACTATTACATGCTTCGATTCGATAAGGCTAGGCCACTTTATGACCTTTTTAGTGAAAGAAAAAGGGTCAAAAACGAGTAAAATCCGTAAATTATTTTGGCCGTTTTTAAAAATTCTAAAATAAACCATGGATATCGTAGATATGCTTGTTAGATTTCCTAGGAACTATTACATGCTTCGATTCGATAAGGCTAGGCCACTTTATGACCTTTTTAGTGAAAGAAAAAGGGTCAAAAACGAGTAAAATCCGTAAATTAACAAGGAAATTAACTTAACCCTCATTTTGTCCATTTTCGAAAATGATAAAATCAACATTGGAATTCGAATATATGCTTGTTAGATTTCATAGGAACTATTACATGCTTCGATTCGATAAGGCTAGGCCACTTTATGACCTTTTTAGTGAAAGAAAAAGGGTCAAAAATGAGTAAAATCCGTATATTAACAAGGAAATTCACTTAACCCCCATTTTGGCCTTTTTAAAAAATTCTAAAATAAACCATGGATGTCGTAGATATGCTGGTTAGATTTCCTAGGAACTATTACATGCTTCGATTCGATAAGGCTAGGCCACTGTATGACCTTTTTAGTGAAAGAAAAAGGGTCAAAAACGAGTAAAATCCGTAAATTAACAAGGAAATTCACTTAACCCTCATTTTGTCCATTTTTGAAAATGATAAAATCAACATTGGAATTCGAATATATGCTTGTTAGATTTCATAGGAACTATTACATGCTTCGATTCGATAAGGCTAGGCCACTTTATGACCTTTTTAGTGAAAGAAAAAGGTCAAAAACGAGTAAAATCCATAAATTAACAAGGAAATTCACTTAACCCCCATTTTGGCCTTTTTAAAAAATTCTGAAATAAACCATGGATGTCGTAGATATGCTTGTTAGATTTCCTAGGAACTATTACATGCTTCGATTCGATAAGGCTAGACCACTTTATGACCTTTTTAGTGAAAGTAAAAGGGTCAAAAACGAGTAAAATCCGTAAATTAACAAGGAAATCCAATTAACCCCCATTTTGGCCGTTTTTAAAAATTCTAAAATAAACCATGGATGTCGTAGATATGCTTGTTAGATTTCCTAGGAACTATTAGATGCTTCAATTCGATAAGGCTAGGCCACTTTATGACCTTTTTAGTGAAAGAAACAGGGTCAAAAACGAGTAAAATCCGTAAATTAACAAGGAAATCCAATTAACCCCCATTTTGGCCGTTTTTAAAAATTCTAAAATAAACCATGGATGTCGTAGATATGGTTGTTAGATTTCCTAGGAACTATTACATGCTTCGACTCGATAAGGCTAGGCCACTTTATGACCTTTTTAGTGAAAGAAAAAGGGTCAAAAACGAGTAAAATCCGTAAATTAACAAGGAAATTCACTTAACCCTCATTTTGTCCTTTTTTGAAAATGATAAAATCAACCTTGGAATTCGAATATATGCTTGTTAGACTTCATAGGAACTATTACATGCTTCGATTCGATAAGGCTAGGCCACTTTATGACCTTTTTAGTGAAAGAAAAAGGTCAAAAACGAGTAAAATCCATAAATTAACAAGGAAATTCACTTAACCCCCATTTTGGCCTTTTTAAAAAATTCTGAAATAAACCATGGATGTCGTAGATATGCTTGTTAGATTTCCTAGGAACTATTACATGCTTCGATTCGATAAGGCTAGGCCACTTTATGACCTTTTTAGTGAAAGAAAAAGGTCAAAAACGAGTAAAACCCATAAATTAACAAGGAAATTCACTTAACCCCCATTTTGGCCTTTTTAAAAAATTCTGAAATAAACCATGGATGTCGTAGATATGCTTGTTAGATTTCCTAGGAACTATTACATGCTTCGATTCGATAAGGCTAGGCCACTTTATGACCTTTTGAGTGAAAGAAAAAGGGTCAAAAACGAGTAAAATCCGTAAATTAACAAGGAAATTCACTTAACCCTCATTTTTGCCTTTTTAAAAATTTTTAAAATAAACCATGGATGTCGTAGATATGCTTGTTAGATTTCCTAGGAACTATTACAAGCTTCGATTCGATAAGGCTAGGCCACTTTATGACCTTTTCAGTGAAAGAAAAAGGGTCAAAAATGAGTAAAATCCGTAAATTAACAAGGAAATTCACTTAACCCCCATTTTGGCCGTTTTTAAAAATTCTAAAATAAACCATGGATGTCGTAGATATGCTTGTTAGATTTCCTAGGAACTATTACATGCTTCGACTCGATAAGGCTAGGCCACTTTATGACCTCTTTAGTGAAAGAAAAAGGGTCAAAAACGAGTAAAATCCGTAAATTAACAAGGAAATTCACTTAACCCTCATTTTGTCCATTTTTGAAAATGATAAAATCAACATTGGAATTCGAATATATGCTTGTTAGATTTCATAGGAACTATTACATGCTTCGATTCGATAAGGCTAGGCCACTTTATGACCTTTTTAGTGAAAGAAAAAGGTCAAAAACGAGTAAAATCCATAAATTAACAAGGAAATTCACTTAACCCCCATTTTGGCCTTTTTAAAAAATTCTGAAATAAACCATGGATGTCGTAGATATGCTTGTTAGATTTCCTAGGAACTATTACATGCTTCGATTCGATAAGGCTAGACCACTTTATGACCTTTTTAGTGAAAGTAAAAGGGTCAAAAACGAGTAAAATCCGTAAATTAACAAGGAAATCCAATTAACCCCCATTTTGGCCGTTTTTAAAAATTCTAAAATAAACCATGGATGTCGTAGATATGCTTGTTAGATTTCCTAGGAACTATTAGATGCTTCAATTCGATAAGGCTAGGCCACTTTATGACCTTTTTAGTGAAAGAAACAGGGTCAAAAACGAGTAAAATCCGTAAATTAACAAGGAAATCCAATTAACCCCCATTTTGGCCGTTTTTAAAAATTCTAAAATAAACCATGGATGTCGTAGATATGGTTGTTAGATTTCCTAGGAACTATTACATGCTTCGACTCGATAAGGCTAGGCCACTTTATGACCTTTTTAGTGAAAGAAAAAGGGTCAAAAACGAGTAAAATCCGTAAATTAACAAGGAAATTCACTTAACCCTCATTTTGTCCTTTTTTGAAAATGATAAAATCAACCTTGGAATTCGAATATATGCTTGTTAGACTTCATAGGAACTATTACATGCTTCGATTCGATAAGGCTAGGCCACTTTATGACCTTTTTAGTGAAAGAAAAAGGTCAAAAACGAGTAAAATCCATAAATTAACAAGGAAATTCACTTAACCCCCATTTTGGCCTTTTTAAAAAATTCTGAAATAAACCATGGATGTCGTAGATATGCTTGTTAGATTTCCTAGGAACTATTACATGCTTCGATTCGATAAGGCTAGGCCACTTTATGACCTTTTTAGTGAAAGAAAAAGGTCAAAAACGAGTAAAACCCATAAATTAACAAGGAAATTCACTTAACCCCCATTTTGGCCTTTTTAAAAAATTCTGAAATAAACCATGGATGTCGTAGATATGCTTGTTAGATTTCCTAGGAACTATTACATGCTTCGATTCGATAAGGCTAGGCCACTTTATGACCTTTTGAGTGAAAGAAAAAGGGTCAAAAACGAGTAAAATCCGTAAATTAACAAGGAAATTCACTTAACCCTCATTTTTGCCTTTTTAAAAATTTTTAAAATAAACCATGGATGTCGTAGATATGCTTGTTAGATTTCCTAGGAACTATTACAAGCTTCGATTCGATAAGGCTAGGCCACTTTATGACCTTTTCAGTGAAAGAAAAAGGGTCAAAAATGAGTAAAATCCGTAAATTAACAAGGAAATTCACTTAACCCCCATTTTGGCCGTTTTTAAAAATTCTAAAATAAACCATGGATGTCGTAGATATGCTTGTTAGATTTCCTAGGAACTATTACATGCTTCGATTCGATAAGGCTAGGCCACTTTATGACCTTTTTAGTGAAAGAAAAAGGGTCAAAAACGAGTAAAATCCGTAAATTATTTTGGCCGTTTTTAAAAATTCTAAAATAAACCATGGATGTCGTAGATATGCTTGTTAGATTTCCTAGGAACTATTACATGCTTCGATTCGATAAGGCTAGGCCACTTTATGACCTTTTTAGTGAAAGAAAAAGGGTCAAAAACGAGTAAAATCCGTAAATTAACAAGGAAATTCACTTAACCCTCATTTTGTCCATTTTCGAAAATGATAAAATCAACCTTGGAATTCGAATATATGCTTGTTAGATTTCATAGGAACTATAACATGCTTCGATTCGATAAGGCTAGGCCACTTTATGACCATTTTTAGTGAAAGAAAAAGGGTCAAAAATGAGTAAAATCCGTATATTAACAAGGAAATTCACTTAACCCCCATTTTGGCCTTTTTAAAAAATTCTAAAATAAACCATGGATGTCGTAGATATGCTTGTTAGATTTCCTAGGAACTATTACATGCTTCGATTCGATAAGGCTAGGCCACTTTATGACCTTTTTAGTGAAAGAAAAAGGGTCAAAAACTAGTAAAATCCGTAAATTAACAAGGAAATTCACTTAACCCCCATTTTGGCCGTTTTTAAAAATTCTAAAATAAACCATGGATGTCGTAGATATGCTTGTTAGATTTCCTAGGAACTATTACATGCTTCGACTCGATAAGGCTAGGCCACTTTATGACCTTTTTAGTGAAAGAAAAAGGGTCAAAAACGAGTAAAATCCGTAAATTAACAAGGAAATTCACTTAACCCTCATTTTGTCCATTTTTGAAAATGATAAAATCAACCTTGGAATTCGAATATATGCTTGTTAGACTTCATAGGAACTATTACATGCTTCGATTCGATAAGGCTAGGCCACTTTATGACCTTTTTAGTGAAAGAAAAAGGTCAAAAACGAGTAAAATCCATAAATTAACAAGGAAATTCACTTAACCCCCATTTTGGCCTTTTTAAAAAATTCTGAAATAAACCATGGATGTCGTAGATATGCTTGTTAGATTTCCTAGGAACTATTACATGCTTCGATTCGATAAGGCTAGGCCACTTTATGACCTTTTTAGTGAAAGAAAAAGGTCAAAAACGAGTAAAACCCATAAATTAACAAGGAAATTCACTTAACCCCCATTTTGGCCTTTTTAAAAAATTCTGAAATAAACCATGGATGTCGTAGATATGCTTGTTAGATTTCCTAGGAACTATTACATGCTTCGATTCGATAAGGCTAGGCCACTTTATGACCTTTTGAGTGAAAGAAAAAGGGTCAAAAACGAGTAAAATCCGTAAATTAACAAGGAAATTCACTTAACCCTCATTTTTGCCTTTTTAAAAAATTTTAAAATAAACCATGGATGTCGTAGATATGCTTGTTAGATTTCCTAGGAACTATTACAAGCTTCGATTCGATAAGGCTAGGCCACTTTATGACCTTTTCAGTGAAAGAAAAAGGGTCAAAAATGAGTAAAATCCGTAAATTAACAAGGAAATTCACTTAACCCCCATTTTGGCCGTTTTTAAAAATTCTAAAATAAACCATGGATGTCGTAGATATGCTTGTTAGATTTCCTAGGAACTATTACATGCTTCGACTCGATAAGGCTAGGCCACTTTATGACCTTTTTAGTGAAAGAAAAAGGGTCAAAAACGAGTAAAATCCGTAAATTAACAAGGAAATTCACTTAACCCTCATTTTGTCCATTTTTGAAAATGATAAAATCAACCTTGGAATTCGAATATATGCTTGTTAGACTTCATAGGAACTATTACATGCTTCGATTCGATAAGGCTAGGCCACTTTATGACCTTTTTAGTGAAAGAAAAAGGTCAAAAACGAGTAAAATCCATAAATTAACAAGGAAATTCACTTAACCCCCATTTTGGCCTTTTTAAAAAATTCTAAAATAAACCATGGATGTCGTAGATATGCTTGTTAGATTTCCTAGGAACTATTACATGCTTCGATTCGATAAGGCTAGGCCACTTTATGACCTTTTTAGTGAAAGAAAAAGGTCAAAAACGAGTAAAACCCATAAATTAACAAGGAAATTCACTTAACCCCCATTTTGGCCTTTTTAAAAAATTCTGAAATAAACCATGGATGTCATAGATATGCTTGTTAGATTTCCTAGGAACTATTACATACTTCGATTCGATAAGGCTAGGCCACTTTATGACCTTTTGAGTGAAAGAAAAAGGGTCAAAAACAAGTAAAATCCGTAAATTAACAAGGAAATTCCCTTAACCCTCATTTTTGCCTTTTTAAAAAATTTTAAAATAAACCATGGATGTCGTAGATATGCTTGTTAGATTTCCTAGGAACTATTACAAGCTTCGATTCGATAAGGCTAGGCCACTTTATGACCTTTTCAGTGAAAGAAAAAGGGTCAAAAATGAGTAAAATCCGTAAATTAACAAGGAAATTCACTTAACCCCCATTTTGGCCGTTTTTAAAAATTCTAAAATAAACCATGGATGTCGTAGATATGCTTGTTAGATTTCCTAGGAACTATTACATGCTTCGATTCGATAAGGCTAGGCCACTTTATGACCTTTTTAGAGAAAGAAAAAGGGTCAAAAACGAGTAAAATCCGTAAATTATTTTGGCCGTTTTTAAAAATTCTAAAATAAACCATGGATGTCGTAGATATGCTTGTTAGATTTCCTAGGAACTATTACATGCTTCGATTCGATAAGGCTAGGCCACTTTATGACCTTTTTAGTGAAAGAAAAAGGGTCAAAAACGAGTAAAATCCGTAAATTAACAAGGAAATTCACTTAACCCTCATTTTGTCCATTTTCGAAAATGATAAAATCAACCTTGGAATTCGAATATATGCTTGTTAGATTTCATAGGAACTATTACATGCTTCGATTCGATAAGGCTAGGCCACTTTATGACCTTTTTAGTGAAAGAAAAAGGGTCAAAAATGAGTAAAATCCGTATATTAACAAGGAAATTCACTTAACCCCCATTTTGGCCTTTTTAAAAAATTCTAAAATAAACCATGGATGTCGTAGATATGCTTGTTAGATTTCCTAGGAACTATTACATACTTCGATTCGATAAGGCTAGGCCACTTAATGACCTTTTTAGTGAAAGAAAAAGGGTCAAAAACGAGTAAAATCCGTAAATTATTTTGGCCGGTTTTAAATATTCTAAAATAAACCATGGATGTCGTAGATATGCTTGTTAGATTTCCTAGGAACTATTACATGCTTCGATTCGATAAGGCTAGGCCACTTTATGACCTTTTTAGTGAAAGAAAAAGGGTCAAAAACGAGTAAAATCCGTAAATTAACAAGGAAATTCACTTAACCCTCATTTTGTCCATTTTCGAAAATGATAAAATCAACCTTGGAATTCGAATATATGCTTGTTAGATTTCATAGGAACTATTACATGCTTCGATTCGATAAGGCTAGGCCACTTTATGACCTTTTTAGTGAAAGAAAAAGGGTCAAAAATGAGTAAAATCCGTATATTAACAAGGAAATTCACTTAACCCCCATTTTGGCCTTTTTAAAAAATTCTAAAATAAACCATGGATGTCGTAGATATGCTTGTTAGATTTCCTAGGAACTATTACATGCTTCGATTCGATAAGGCTAGGCCACTTTATGACCTTTTTAGTGAAAGAAAAAGGGTCAAAAACTAGTAAAATCCGTAAATTAACAAGGAAATTCACTTAACCCCCATTTTGGCCGTTTTTAAAAATTCTAAAATAAACCATGGATGTCGTAGATATGCTTGTTAGATTTCCTAGGAACTATTACATGCTTCGACTTGATAAGGCTAGGCCACTTTATGACCTTTTTAGTGAAAGAAAAAGGGTCAAAAACGAGTAAAATCCGTAAATTAACAAGAAAATTCACTTAACCCTCATTTTGTCCATTTTTGAAAATGATAAAATCAACCTTGGAATTCGAATATATGCTTGTTAGACTTCATAGGAACTATTACATGCTTCGATTCGATAAGGCTAGGCCACTTTATGACCTTTTTAGTGAAAGAAAAAGGTCAAAAACGAGTAAAATCCATAAATTAACAAGGAAATTCACTTAACCCCCATTTTGGCCTTTTTAAAAAATTCTAAAATAAACCATGGATGTCGTAGATATGCTTGTTAGATTTCCTAGGAA
Organism: Medicago sativa; assembly: GCF_051527215.1. NCBI lineage: Eukaryota > Viridiplantae > Streptophyta > Magnoliopsida > Fabales > Fabaceae > Medicago > Medicago sativa. Next base: position 24,474,802 of record NC_140756.1, on the reverse strand, counting down.
CTATTACATGCTTCGATTCGATAAGGCTAGGCCACTTTATGACCTTTTTAGTGAAAGAAAAAGGTCAAAAACGAGTAAAACCCATAAATTAACAAGGAAATTCACTTAACCCCCATTTTGGCCTTTTTAAAAAATTCTGAAATAAACCATGGATGTCGTAGATATGGTTGTTAGATTTCCTAGGAACTATTACATACTTCGATTCGATAAGGCTAGGCCACTTTATGACCTTTTGAGTGAAAGAAAAAGGGTCAAAAACAAGTAAAATCCGTAAATTAACAAGGAAATTCACTTAACCCTCATTTTTGCCTTTTTAAAAAATTTTAAAATAAACCATGGATGTCGTAGATATGCTTGTTAGATTTCCTAGGAACTATTACAAGCTTCGATTCGATAAGGCTAGGCCACTTTATGACCTTTTCAGTGAAAGAAAAAGGGTCAAAAATGAGTAAAATCCGTAAATTAACAAGGAAATTCACTTAACCCCCATTTTGGCCTTTTTAAAAAATTCTGAAATAAACCATGGATGTCGTAGATATGCTTGTTAGATTTCCTAGGAACTATTACATGCTTCGATTCGATAAGGCTAGGCCACTTTATGACCTTTTGAGTGAAAGAAAAAGGGTCAAAAACGAGTAAAATCCGTAAATTAACAAGGAAATTCACTTAACCCTCATTTTTGCCTTTTTAAAAATTTTTAAAATAAACCATGGATGTCGTAGATATGCTTGTTAGATTTCCTAGGAACTATTACAAGCTTCGATTCGATAAGGCTAGGCCACTTTATGACCTTTTCAGTGAAAGAAAAAGGGTCAAAAATGAGTAAAATCCGTAAATTAACAAGGAAATTCACTTAACCCCCATTTTGGCCGTTTTTAAAAATTCTAAAATAAACCATGGATGTCGTAGATATGCTTGTTAGATTTCCTAAGAACTATTACATGCTTCGACTCGATAAGGCTAGGCCACTTTATGACCTTTTTAGTGAAAGAAAAAGGGTCAAAAACGAGTAAAATCCGTAAATTAACAAGGAAATTCACTTAACCCTCATTTTGTCCATTTTTGAAAATGATAAAATCAACCTTGGAATTCGAATATATGCTTGTTAGACTTCATAGGAACTATTACATGCTTCGATTCGATAAGGCTAGGCCACTTTATGACCTTTTTAGTGAAAGAAAAAGGTCAAAAACGAGTAAAATCCATAAATTAACAAGGAAATTCACTTAACCCCCATTTTGGCCTTTTTAAAAAATTCTAAAATAAACCATGGATGTCGTAGATATGCTTGTTAGATTTCCTAGGAACTATTACATGCTTCGATTCGATAAGGCTAGGCCACTTTATGACCTTTTTAGTGAAAGAAAAAGGTCAAAAACGAGTAAAACCCATAAATTAACAAGGAAATTCACTTAACCCCCATTTTGGCCATTTTAAAAAATTCTGAAATAAACCATGGATGTCGTAGATATGCTTGTTAGATTTCCTAGGAACTATTACATACTTCGATTCGATAAGGCTAGGCCACTTTATGACCTTTTGAGTGAAAGAAAAAGGGTCAAAAACAAGTAAAATCCGTAAATTAACAAGGAAATTCACTTAACCCTCATTTTTGCCTTTTTAAAAATTTTTAAAATAAACCATGGATGTCGTAGATATGCTTGTTAGATTTCCTAGGAACTATTACAAGCTTCGATTCGATAAGGCTAGGCCACTTTATGACCTTTTCAGTGAAAGAAAAAGGGTCAAAAATGAGTAAAATCCGTAAATTAACAAGGAAATTCACTTAACCCCCATTTTGGCCGTTTTTAAAAATTCTAAAATAAACCATGGATGTTGTAGATATGCTTGTTAGATTTCCTAGGAACTATTACATGCTTCGATTCGATAAGGCTAGGCCACTTTATGACCTTTTTAGAGAAAGAAAAAGGGTCAAAAACGAGTAAAATCCGTAAATTATTTTGGCCGTTTTTAAAAATTCTAAAATAAACCATGGATGTCGTAGATATGCTTGTTAGATTTCCTAGGAACTATTACATGCTTCGATTCGATAAGGCTAGGCCACTTTATGACCTTTTTAGTGAAAGAAAAAGGGTCAAAAACGAGTAAAATCCGTAAATTAACAAGGAAATTCACTTAACCCTCATTTTGTCCATTTTCGAAAATGATAAAATCAACCTTGGAATTCGAATATATGCTTGTTAGATTTCATAGGAACTATTACATGCTTCGATTCGATAAGGCTAGGCCACTTTATGACCTTTTTAGTGAAAGAAAAAGGGTCAAAAATGAGTAAAATCCGTATATTAACAAGGAAATTCACTTAACCCCCATTTTGGCCTTTTTAAAAAATTCTAAAATAAACCATGGATGTCGTAGATATGCTTGTTAGATTTCCTAGGAACTATTACATGCTTCGATTCGATAAGGCTAGGCCACTTAATGACCTTTTTAGTGAAAGAAAAAGGGTCAAAAACGAGTAAAATCCGTAAATTATTTTGGCCGGTTTTAAATATTCTAAAATAAACCATGGATGTCGTAGATATGCTTGTTAGATTTCCTAGGAACTATTACATGCTTCGATTCGATAAGGCTAGGCCACTTTATGACCTTTTTAGTGAAAGAAAAAGGGTCAAAAACGAGTAAAATCCGTAAATTAACAAGGAAATTCACTTAACCCTCATTTTGTCCATTTTCGAAAATGATAAAATCAACCTTGGAATTCGAATATATGCTTGTTAGATTTCATAGGAACTATTACATGCTTCGATTCGATAAGGCTAGGCCACTTTATGACCTTTTTAGTGAAAGAAAAAGGGTCAAAAATGAGTAAAATCCGTATATTAACAAGGAAATTCACTTAACCCCCATTTTGGCCTTTTTAAAAAATTCTAAAATAAACCATGGATGTCGTAGATATGCTTGTTAGATTTCCTAGGAACTATTACATGCTTCGATTCGATAAGGCTAGGCCACTTTATGACCTTTTTAGTGAAAGAAAAAGGGTCAAAAACTAGTAAAATCCGTAAATTAACAAGGAAATTCACTTAACCCCCATTTTGGCCGTTTTTAAAAATTCTAAAATAAACCATGGATGTTGTAGATATGCTTGTTAGATTTCCTAGGAACTATTACATGCTTCGATTCGATAAGGCTAGGCCACTTTATGACCTTTTTAGAGAAAGAAAAAGGGTCAAAAACAAGTAAAATCCGTAAATTATTTTGGCCGTTTTTAAAAATTCTAAAATAAACCATGGATGTCGTAGATATGCTTGTTAGATTTCCTAGGAACTATTACATGCTTCGATTCGATAAGGCTAGGCCACTTTATGACCTTTTTAGTGAAAGAAAAAGGGTCAAAAACGAGTAAAATCCGTAAATTAACAAGGAAATTCACTTAACCCTCATTTTGTCCATTTTCGAAAATGATAAAATCAACCTTGGAATTCGAATATATGCTTGTTAGATTTCATAGGAACTATTACATGCTTCGATTCGATAAGGCTAGGCCACTTTATGACCTTTTTAGTGAAAGAAAAAGGGTCAAAAATGAGTAAAATCCGTATATTAACAAGGAAATTCACTTAACCCCCATTTTGGCCTTTTTAAAAAATTCTAAAATAAACCATGGATGTCGTAGATATGCTTGTTAGATTTCCTAGGAACTATTACATGCTTCGATTCGATAAGGCTAGGCCACTTAATGACCTTTTTAGTGAAAGAAAAAGGGTCAAAAACGAGTAAAATCCGTAAATTATTTTGGCCGGTTTTAAATATTCTATAATAAACCATGGATGTCGTAGATATGCTTGTTAGATTTCCTAGGAACTATTACATGCTTCGATTCGATAAGGCTAGGCCACTTTATGACCTTTTTAGTGAAAGAAAAAGGGTCAAAAACGAGTAAAATCCGTAAATTAACAAGGAAATTCACTTAACCCTCATTTTGTCCATTTTCGAAAATGATAAAATCAACCTTGGAATTCGAATATATGCTTGTTAGATTTCATAGGAACTATTACATGCTTCGATTCGATAAGGCTAGGCCACTTTATGACCTTTTTAGTGAAAGAAAAAGGGTCAAAAATGAGTAAAATCCGTATATTAACAAGGAAATTCACTTAACCCCCATTTTGGCCTTTTTAAAAAATTCTAAAATAAACCATGGATGTCGTAGATATGCTTGTTAGATTTCCTAGGAACTATTACATGCTTCGATTCGATAAGGCTAGGCCACTTTATGACCTTTTTAGTGAAAGAAAAAGGGTCAAAAACTAGTAAAATCCGTAAATTAACAAGGAAATTCACTTAACCCCCATTTTGGCCGTTTTTAAAAATTCTAAAATAAACCATGGATGTCGTAGATATGCTTGTTAGATTTCCTAGGAACTATTACATGCTTCGACTCGATAAGGCTAGGCCACTTTATGACCTCTTTAGTGAAAGAAAAAGGGTCAAAAACGAGTAAAATCCGTAAATTAACAAGGAAATTCACTTAACCCTCATTTTGTCCATTTTTGAAAATGATAAAATCAACCTTGGAATTCGAATATATGCTTGTTAGATTTCATAGGAACTATTACATGCTTCGATTCGATAAGGCTAGGCCACTTTATGACCTTTTTAGTGAAAGAAAAAGGTCAAAAACGAGTAAAACCCATAAATTAACAAGGAAATTCACTTAACCCCCATTTTGGCCTTTTTAAAAAATTCTGAAATAAACCATGGATGTCGTAAATATGCTTGTTAGATTTCCTAGGAACTATTACATACTTCGATTCGATAAGGCTAGGCCACTTTATGACCTTTTGAGTGAAAGAAAAAGGGTCAAAAACAAGTAAAATCCGTAAATTAACAAGGAAATTCACTTAACCCTCATTTTTGCCTTTTTAAAAATTTTTAAAATAAACCATGGATGTCGTAGATATGCTTGTTAGATTTCCTAGGAACTATTACAAGCTTCGATTCGATAAGGCTAGGCCACTTTATGACCTTTTCAGTGAAAGAAAAAGGGTCAAAAATGAGTAAAATCCGTAAATTAACAAGGAAATTCACTTAACCCCCATTTTGGCCGTTTTTAAAAATTCTAAAATAAACCATGGATGTCGTAGATATGCTTGTTAGATTTCCTAGGAACTATTACATGCTTCGATTCGATAAGGCTAGGCCACTTTATGACCTTTTTAGTGAAAGAAAAAGGTCAAAAACGAGTAAAACCCATAAATTAACAAGGAAATTCACTTAACCCCCATTTTGGCCTTTTTAAAAAATTCTGAAATAAACCATGGATGTCGTAGATATGCTTGTTAGATTTCCTAGGAACTATTACATACTTCGATTCGATAAGGCTAGGCCACTTTATGACCTTTTGAGTGAAAGAAAAAGGGTCAAAAACAAGTAAAATCCGTAAATTAACAAGGAAATTCACTTAACCCTCATTTTTGCCTTTTTAAAAATTTTTAAAATAAACCATGGATGTCGTAGATATGCTTGTTAGATTTCCTAGGAACTATTACAAGCTTCGATTCGATAAGGCTAGGCCACTTTATGACCTTTTCAGTGAAAGAAAAAGGGTCAAAAATGAGTAAAATCCGTAAATTAACAAGGAAATTCACTTAACCCCCATTTTGGCCGTTTTTAAAAATTCTAAAATAAACCATGGATGTCGTAGATATGCTTGTTAGATTTCCTAGGAACTATTACATGCTTCGATTCGATAAGGCTAGGCCACTTTATGACCTTTTTAGAGAAAGAAAAAGGGTCAAAAACGAGTAAAATCCGTAAATTATTTTGGCCGTTTTTAAAAATTCTAAAATAAACCATGGATGTCGTAGATATGCTTGTTAGATTTCCTAGGAACTATTACATGCTTCGATTCGATAAGGCTAGGCCACTTTATGACCTTTTTAGTGAAAGAAAAAGGGTCAAAAACGAGTAAAATCCGTAAATTAACAAGGAAATTCACTTAACCCTCATTTTGTCCATTTTCGAAAATGATAAAATCAACCTTGGAATTCGAATATATGCTTGTTAGATTTCATAGGAACTATTACATGCTTCGATTCGATAAGGCTAGGCCACTTTATGACCTTTTTAGTGAAAGAAAAAGGGTCAAAAATGAGTAAAATCCGTATATTAACAAGGAAATTCACTTAACCCCCATTTTGGCCTTTTTAAAAAATTCTAAAATAAACCATGGATGTCGTAGATATGCTTGTTAGATTTCCTAGGAACTATTACATGCTTCGATTCGATAAGGCTAGGCCACTTAATGACCTTTTTAGTGAAAGAAAAAGGGTCAAAAACTAGTAAAATCCGTAAATTAACAAGGAAATTCACTTAACTCCCATTTTGGCCGTTTTTAAAAATTCTAAAATAAACCATGGATGTCGTAGATATGCTTGTTAGATTTCCTAGGAACTATTAGATGCTTCAATTCGATAAGGCTAGGCCACTTTATGACCTTTTTAGTGAAAGAAAAAGGGTCAAAAACGAGTAAAATCCGTAAATTAACAAGGAAATTCACTTAACCCTCATTTTGTCCATTTTTGAAAATGATAAAATCAACCTTGGAATTCGAATATATGCTTGTTAGATTTCATAGGAACTATTACATGCTTCGATTCGATAAGGCTAGGCCACTTTATGACCTTTTTAGTGAAAGAAAAAGGTCAAAAACGAGTAAAATCCATAAATTAACAAGGAAATTCACTTAATCCCCATTTTGGCCTTTTTAAAAAATTCTGAAATAAACCATGGATGTCGTAGATATGCTTGTTAGATTTCCTAGGAACTATTACATGCTTCGATTCGATAAGGCTAGGCCACTTTATGACCTTTTTAGTGAAAGAAAAAGGTCAAAAACGAGTAAAATCCATAAATTAACAAGGAAATTCACTTAACCCCCATTTTGGCCTTTTTAAAAAATTCTGAAATAAACCATGGATGTCGTAGATATGCTTGTTAGATTTCCTAGGAACTATTACATGCTTCGATTCGATAAGGCTAGGCCACTTTATGACCTTTTTAGTGAAAGAAAAAGGTCAAAAACGAGTAAAACCCATAAATTAACAAGGAAATTCACTTAACCCCCATTTTGGCCTTTTTAAAAAATTCTGAAATAAACCATGGATGTCGTAGATATGCTTGTTAGATTTCCTAGGAACTATTACATGCTTCGATTCGATAAGGCTAGGCCACTTTATGACCTTTTGAGTGAAAGAAAAAGGGTCAAAAACGAGTAAAATCCGTAAATTAACAAGGAAATTCACTTAACCCTCATTTTTGCCTTTTTAAAAATTTTTAAAATAAACCATGGATGTCGTAGATATGCTTGTTAGATTTCCTAGGAACTATTACAAGCTTCGATTCGATAAGGCTAGGCCACTTTATGACCTTTTCAGTGAAAGAAAAAGGGTCAAAAATGAGTAAAATCCGTAAATTAACAAGGAAATTCACTTAACCCCCATTTTGGCCGTTTTTAAAAATTCTAAAATAAACCATGGATGTCGTAGATATGCTTGTTAGATTTCCTAGGAACTATTACATGCTTCGATTCGATAAGGCTAGGCCACTTTATGACCTTTTTAGAGAAAGAAAAAGGGTCAAAAACGAGTAAAATCCGTAAATTATTTTGGCCGTTTTTAAAAATTCTAAAATAAACCATGGATGTCGTAGATATGCTTGTTAGATTTCCTAGGAACTATTACATGCTTCGATTCGATAAGGCTAGGCCACTTTATGACCTTTTTAGTGAAAGAAAAAGGGTCAAAAACGAGTAAAATCCGTAAATTAACAAGGAAATTCACTTAACCCTCATTTTGTCCATTTTCGAAAATGATAAAATCAACCTTGGAATTCGAATATATGCTTGTTAGATTTCATAGGAACTATTACATGCTTCGATTCGATAAGGCTAGGCCACTTTATGACCTTTTTAGTGAAAGAAAAAGGGTCAAAAATGAGTAAAATCCGTATATTAACAAGGAAATTCACTTAACCCCCATTTTGGCCTTTTTAAAAAATTCTAAAATAAACCATGGATGTCGTAGATATGCTTGTTAGATTTCCTAGGAACTATTACATGCTTCGATTCGATAAGGCTAGGCCACTTAATGACCTTTTCAGTGAAAGAAAAAGGGTCAAAAACTAGTAAAATCCGTAAATTAACAAGGAAATTCACTTAACCCCAATTTTGGCCGTTTTTAAAAATTCTAAAATAAACCATGGATGTCGTAGATATGCTTGTTAGATTTCCTAGGAACTATTACATGCTTCGACTCGATAAGGCTAGGCCACTTTATGACCTTTTTAGTGAAAGAAAAAGGGTCAAAAACGAGTAAAATCCGTAAATTAACAAGGAAATTCACTTAACCCTCATTTTGTCCATTTTTGAAAATGATAAAATCAACCTTGGAATTCGAATATATGCTTGTTAGATTTCATAGGAACTATTACATGCTTCGATTCGATAAGGCTAGGCCACTTTATGACCTTTTTAGTGAAAGAAAAAGGTCAAAAACGAGTAAAATCCATAAATTAACAAGGAAATTCACTTAACCCCCATTTTGGCCTTTTTAAAAAATTCTGAAATAAACCATGGATGTCGTAGATATGCTTGTTAGATTTCCTAGGAACTATTACATGCTTCGATTCGATAAGGCTAGGCCACTTTATGACCTTTTTAGTGAAAGAAAAAGGGTCAAAAACGAGTAAAATCCGTAAATTAACAAGGAAATTCACTTAACCCTCATTTTGTCCATTTTCGAAAATGATAAAATCAACCTTGGAATTCGAATATATGCTTGTTAGATTTCATAGGAACTATTACATGCTTCGATTCGATAAGGCTAGGCCACTTTATGACCTTTTTAGTGAAAGAAAAAGGGTCAAAAATGAGTAAAATCCGTATATTAACAAGGAAATTCACTTAACCCCCATTTTGGCCTTTTTAAAAAATTCTAAAATAAACCATGGATGTCGTAGATATGCTTGTTAGATTTCCTAGGAACTATTACATGCTTCGATTCGATAAGGCTAGGCCACTTAATGACCTTTTTAGTGAAAGAAAAAGGGTCAAAAACTAGTAAAATCCGTAAATTAACAAGGAAATTCACTTAACCCCAATTTTGGCCGTTTTTAAAAATTCTAAAATAAACCATGGATGTCGTAGATATGCTTGTTAGATTTCCTAGGAACTATTACATGCTTCGACTCGATAAGGCTAGGCCACTTTATGACCTTTTTAGTGAAAGAAAAAGGGTCAAAAACGAGTAAAATCCGTAAATTAACAAGGAAATTCACTTAACCCTCATTTTGTCCATTTTTGAAAATGATAAAATCAACCTTGGAATTCGAATATATGCTTGTTAGATTTCATAGGAACTATTACATGCTTCTATTCGATAAGGCTAGGCCACTTTATGACCTTTTTAGTGAAAGAAAAAGGTCAAAAACGAGTAAAATCCATAAATTAACAAGGAAATTCACTTAACCCCCATTTTGGCCTTTTTAAAAAATTCTGAAATAAACCATGGATGTCGTAGATATGCTTGTTAGATTTCCTAGGAACTATTACATGCTTCGATTCGATAAGGCTAGGCCACTTTATGACCTTTTTAGTGAAAGAAAAAGGGTCAAAAACGAGTAAAATCCGTAAATTAACAAGGAAATTCACTTAACCCTCATTTTGTCCATTTTCGAAAATGATAAAATCAACCTTGGAATTCGAATATATGCTTGTTAGATTTCATAGGAACTATTACATGCTTCGATTCGATAAGGCTAGGCCACTTTATGACCTTTTTAGTGAAAGAAAAAGGGTCAAAAATGTGTAAAATCCGTATATTAACAAGGAAATTCACTTAACCCCCATTTTGGCCTTTTTAAAAAATTCTAAAATAAACCATGGATGTCGTAGATATGCTTGTTAGATTTCCTAGGAACTATTACATGCTTCGATTCGATAAGGCTAGGCCACTTTATGACCTTTTTAGTGAAAGAAAAAGGGTCAAAAATGAGTAAAATCCGTATATTAACAAGGAAATTCACTTAACCCCCATTTTGGCCTTTTTAAAAAATTCTAAAATAAACCATGGATGTCGTAGATATGCTTGTTAGATTTCCTAGGAACTATTACATGCTTCGATTCGATAAGGCTAGGCCACTTAATGACCTTTTTAGTGAAAGAAAAAGGGTCAAAAACTAGTAAAATCCGTAAATTAACAAGGAAATTCACTTAACCCCAATTTTGGCCGTTTTTAAAAATTCTAAAATAAACCATGGATGTCGTAGATATGCTTGTTAGATTTCCTAGGAACTATTACATGCTTCGACTCGATAAGGCTAGGCCACTTTATGACCTTTTTAGTGAAAGAAAAAGGGTCAAAAACGAGTAAAATCCGTAAATTAACAAGGAAATTCACTTAACCCTCATTTTGTCCATTTTTGAAAATGATAAAATCAACCTTGGAATTCGAATATATGCTTGTTAGATTTCATAGGAACTATTACATGCTTCTATTCGATAAGGCTAGGCCACTTTATGACCTTTTTAGTGAAAGAAAAAGGTCAAAAACGAGTAAAATCCATAAATTAACAAGGAAATTCACTTAACCCCCATTTTGGCCTTTTTAAAAAATTCTGAAATAAACCATGGATGTCGTAGATATGCTTGTTAGATTTCCTAGGAACTATTACATGCTTCGATTCGATAAGGCTAGGCCACTTTATGACCTTTTTAGTGAAAGAAAAAGGGTCAAAAACGAGTAAAATCCGTAAATTAACAAGGAAATTCACTTAACCCTCATTTTGTCCATTTTCGAAAATGATAAAATCAACCTTGGAATTCGAATATATGCTTGTTAGATTTCATAGGAACTATTACATGCTTCGATTCGATAAGGCTAGGCCACTTTATGACCTTTTTAGTGAAAGAAAAAGGGTCAAAAATGTGTAAAATCCGTATATTAACAAGGAAATTCACTTAACCCCCATTTTGGCCTTTTTAAAAAATTCTAAAATAAACCATGGATGTCGTAGATATGCTTGTTAGATTTCCTAGGAACTATTACATGCTTCGATTCGATAAGGCTAGGCCACTTTATGACCTTTTTAGTGAAAGAAAAAGGGTCAAAAATGAGTAAAATCCGTATATTAACAAGGAAATTCACTTAACCCCCATTTTGGCCTTTTTAAAAAATTCTAAAATAAACCATGGATGTCGTAGATATGCTTGTTAGATTTCCTAGGAACTATTACATGCTTCGATTCGATAAGGCTAGGCCACTTAATGACCTTTTTAGTGAAAGAAAAAGGGTCAAAAACTAGTAAAATCCGTAAATTAACAAGGAAATTCACTTAACCCCAATTTTGGCCGTTTTTAAAAATTCTAAAATAAACCATGGATGTCGTAGATATGCTTGTTAGATTTCCTAGGAACTATTACATGCTTCGACTCGATAAGGCTAGGCCACTTTATGACCTTTTTAGTGAAAGAAAAAGGGTCAAAAACGAGTAAAATCCGTAAATTAACAAGGAAATTCACTTAACCCTCATTTTGTCCATTTTTGAAAATGATAAAATCAACCTTGGAATTCGAATATATGCTTGTTAGATTTCATAGGAACTATTACATGCTTCGATTCGATAAGGCTAGGCCACTTTATGACCTTTTTAGTGAAAGAAAAAGGTCAAAAACGAGTAAAATCCATAAATTAACAAGGAAATTCACTTAACCCCCATTTTGGCCTTTTTAAAAAATTCTGAAATAAACCATGGATGTCGTAGATATGCTTGTTAGATTTCCTAGGAACTATTACATGCTTCGATTCGATAAGGCTAGGCCACTTTATGACCTTTTTAGTGAAAGAAAAAGGGTCAAAAACGAGTAAAATCCGTAAATTAACAAGGAAATTCACTTAACCCTCATTTTGTCCATTTTCGAAAATGATAAAATCAACCTTGGAATTCGAATATATGCTTGTTAGATTTCATAGGAACTATTACATGCTTCGATTCGATAAGGCTAGGCCACTTTATGACCTTTTTAGTGAAAGAAAAAGGGTCAAAAATGTGTAAAATCCGTATATTAACAAGGAAATTCACTTAACCCCCATTTTGGCCTTTTTAAAAAATTCTAAAATAAACCATGGATGTCGTAGATATGCTTGTTAGATTTCCTAGGAACTATTACATGCTTCGATTCGATAAGGCTAGGCCACTTTATGACCTTTTTAGTGAAAGAAAAAGGGTCAAAAACTAGTAAAATCCGTAAATTAACAAGGAAATTCACTTAACCCCCATTTTGGCCGTTTTTAATAATTCTAAAATAAACCATGGATGTCGTAGATATGCTTGTTAGATTTCCTAGGAACTATTACATGCTTCGACTCGATAAGGCTAGGCCACTTTATGACCTTTTTAGTGAAAGAAAAAGGGTCAAAAACGAGTAAAATCCGTAAATTAACAAGGAAATTCACTTAACCCTCATTTTGTCCATTTTTGAAAATGATAAAATCAACCTTGGAATTCGAATATATGCTTGTTAGATTTCATAGGAACTATTACATGCTTCGATTCGATAAGGCTAGGCCACTTTATGACCTTTTTAGTGAAAGAAAAAGGTCAAAAACGAGTAAAATCCATAAATTAACAAGGAAATTCACTTAACCCCCATTTTGGCCTTTTTAAAAAATTCTGAAATAAACCATGGATGTCGTAGATATGCTTGTTAGATTTCCTAGGAACTATTACATGCTTCGATTCGATAAGGCTAGGCCACTTTATGACCTTTTTAGTGAAAGAAAAAGGGTCAAAAACGAGTAAAATCCGTAAATTAACAAGGAAATCCAATTAACCCCCATTTTGGCCGTTTTTAAAAATTCTAAAATAAACCATGGATGTCGTAGATATGCTTGTTAGATTTCCTAGGAACTATTACATGCTTCGACTCGATAAGGCTAGGCCACTTTATGACCTTTTTAGTGAAAGAAAAAGGGTCAAAAACGAGTAAAATCCGTAAATTAACAAGGAAATTCACTTAACCCTCATTTTGTCCATTTTTGAAAATGATAAAATCAACCTTGGAATTCGAATATATGCTTGTTAGACTTCATAGGAACTATTACATGCTTCGATTCGATAAGGCTAGGCCACTTTATGACCTTTTTAGTGAAAGAAAAAGGTCAAAAACGAGTAAAATCCATAAATTAACAAGGAAATTCACTTAACCCCCATTTTGGCCTTTTTAAAAAATTCTGAAATAAACCATGGATGTCGTAGATATGCTTGTTAGATTTCCTAGGAACTATTACATGCTTCGATTCGATAAGGCTAGGCCACTTTATGACCTTTTTAGTGAAAGAAAAAGGTCAAAAACGAGTAAAACCCATAAATTAACAAGGAAATTCACTTAACCCCCATTTTGGCCTTTTTAAAAAATTCTGAAATAAACCATGGATGTCGTAGATATGCTTGTTAGATTTCCTAGGAACTATTACATGCTTCGATTCGATAAGGCTAGGCCACTTTATGACCTTTTGAGTGAAAGAAAAAGGGTCAAAAACGAGTAAAATCCGTAAATTAACAAGGAAATTCACTTAACCCTCATTTTTGCCTTTTTAAAAATTTTTAAAATAAACCATGGATGTCGTAGATATGCTTGTTAGATTTCCTAGGAACTATTACATGCTTCGATTCGATAAGGCTAGGCCACTTTATGACCTTTTTAGTGAAAGAAAAAGGGTCAAAAACGAGTAAAATCCGTAAATTAACAAGGAAATTCACTTAACCCTCATTTTGTCCATTTTCGAAAATGATAAAATCAACCTTGGAATTCGAATATATGCTTGTTAGATTTCATAGGAACTATTACATGCTTCGATTCGATAAGGCTAGGCCACTTTATGACCTTTTTAGTGAAAGAAAAAGGGTCAAAAATGAGTAAAATCCGTATATTAACAAGGAAATTCACTTAACCCCCATTTTGGCCTTTTTAAAAAATTCTAAAATAAACCATGGATGTCGTAGATATGCTTGTTAGATTTCCTAGGAACTATTACATGCTTCGATTCGATAAGGCTAGGCCACTTAATGACCTTTTTAGTGAAAGAAAAAGGGTCAAAAACTAGTAAAATCCGTAAATTAACAAGGAAATTCACTTAACCCCAATTTTGGCCGTTTTTAAAAATTCTAAAATAAACCATGGATGTCGTAGATATGCTTGTTAGATTTCCTAGGAACTATTACATGCTTCGACTCGATAAGGCTAGGCCACTTTATGACCTTTTTAGTGAAAGAAAAAGGGTCAAAAACGAGTAAAATCCGTAAATTAACAAGGAAATTCACTTAACCCTCATTTTGTCCATTTTTGAAAATGATAAAATCAACCTTGGAATTCGAATATATGCTTGTTAGATTTCATAGGAACTATTACATGCTTCGATTCGATAAGGCTAGGCCACTTTATGACCTTTTTAGTGAAAGAAAAAGGTCAAAAACGAGTAAAATCCATAAATTAACAAGGAAATTCACTTAACCCCCATTTTGGCCTTTTTAAAAAATTCTGAAATAAACCATGGATGTCGTAGATATGCTTGTTAGATTTCCTAGGAACTATTACATGCTTCGATTCGATAAGGCTAGGCCACTTTATGACCTTTTTAGTGAAAGAAAAAGGGTCAAAAACGAGTAAAATCCGTAAATTAACAAGGAAATCCAATTAACCCCCATTTTGGCCGTTTTTAAAAATTCTAAAATAAACCATGGATGTCGTAGATATGCTTGTTAGATTTCCTAGGAACTATTACATGCTTCGACTCGATAAGGCTAGGCCACTTTATGACCTTTTTAGTGAAAGAAAAAGGGTCAAAAACGAGTAAAATCCGTAAATTAACAAGGAAATTCACTTAACCCTCATTTTGTCCATTTTTGAAAATGATAAAATCAACCTTGGAATTCGAATATATGCTTGTTAGACTTCATAGGAACTATTACATGCTTCGATTCGATAAGGCTAGGCCACTTTATGACCTTTTTAGTGAAAGAAAAAGGTCAAAAACGAGTAAAATCCATAAATTAACAAGGAAATTCACTTAACCCCCATTTTGGCCTTTTTAAAAAATTCTGAAATAAACCATGGATGTCGTAGATATGCTTGTTAGATTTCCTAGGAACTATTACATGCTTCGATTCGATAAGGCTAGGCCACTTTATGACCTTTTTAGTGAAAGAAAAAGGTCAAAAACGAGTAAAACCCATAAATTAACAAGGAAATTCACTTAACCCCCATTTTGGCCTTTTTAAAAAATTCTGAAATAAACCATGGATGTCGTAGATATGCTTGTTAGATTTCCTAGGAACTATTACATGCTTCGATTCGATAAGGCTAGGCCACTTTATGACCTTTTGAGTGAAAGAAAAAGGGTCAAAAACGAGTAAAATCCGTAAATTAACAAGGAAATTCACTTAACCCTCATTTTTGCCTTTTTAAAAATTTTTAAAATAAACCATGGATGTCGTAGATATGCTTGTTAGATTTCCTAGGAACTATTACATGCTTCGATTCGATAAGGCTAGGCCACTTTATGACCTTTTTAGTGAAAGAAAAAGGGTCAAAAACGAGTAAAATCCGTAAATTAACAAGGAAATTCACTTAACCCTCATTTTGTCCATTTTCGAAAATGATAAAATCAACCTTGGAATTCGAATATATGCTTGTTAGATTTCATAGGAACTATTACATGCTTCGATTCGATAAGGCTAGGCCACTTTATGACCTTTTTAGTGAAAGAAAAAGGGTCAAAAATGAGTAAAATCCGTATATTAACAAGGAAATTCACTTAACCCCCATTTTGGCCTTTTTAAAAAATTCTAAAATAAACCATGGATGTCGTAGATATGCTTGTTAGATTTCCTAGGAACTATTACATGCTTCGATTCGATAAGGCTAGGCCACTTAATGACCTTTTTAGTGAAAGAAAAAGGGTCAAAAACTAGTAAAATCCGTAAATTAACAAGGAAATTCACTTAACCCCAATTTTGGCCGTTTTTAAAAATTCTAAAATAAACCATGGATGTCGTAGATATGCTTGTTAGATTTCCTAGGAACTATTACATGCTTCGACTCGATAAGGCTAGGCCACTTTATGACCTTTTTAGTGAAAGAAAAAGGGTCAAAAACGAGTAAAATCCGTAAATTAACAAGGAAATTCACTTAACCCTCATTTTGTCCATTTTTGAAAATGATAAAATCAACCTTGGAATTCGAATATATGCTTGTTAGATTTCATAGGAACTATTACATGCTTCGATTCGATAAGGCTAGGCCACTTTATGACCTTTTTAGTGAAAGAAAAAGGTCAAAAACGAGTAAAATCCATAAATTAACAAGGAAATTCACTTAACCCCCATTTTGGCCTTTTTAAAAAATTCTGAAATAAACCATGGATGTCGTAGATATGCTTGTTAGATTTCCTAGGAACTATTACATGCTTCGATTCGATAAGGCTAGGGCACTTTATGACCTTTTTAGTGAAAGAAAAAGGGTCAAAAACGAGTAAAATCCGTAAATTAACAAGGAAATTCACTTAACCCTCATTTTGTCCATTTTCGAAAATGATAAAATCAACCTTGGAATTCGAATATATGCTTGTTAGATTTCATAGGAACTATTACATGCTTCGATTCGATAAGGCTAGGCCACTTTATGACCTTTTTAGTGAAAGAAAAAGGGTCAAAAATGTGTAAAATCCGTATATTAACAAGGAAATTCACTTAACCCCCATTTTGGCCTTTTTAAAAAATTCTAAAATAAACCATGGATGTCGTAGATATGCTTGTTAGATTTCCTAGGAACTATTACATGCTTCGATTCGATAAGGCTAGGCCACTTTATGACCTTTTTAGTGAAAGAAAAAGGGTCAAAAACTAGTAAAATCCGTAAATTAACAAGGAAATTCACTTAACCCCCATTTTGGCCGTTTTTAATAATTCTAAAATAAACCATGGATGTCGTAGATATGCTTGTTAGATTTCCTAGGAACTATTACATGCTTCGACTCGATAAGGCTAGGCCACTTTATGACCTTTTTAGTGAAAGAAAAAGGGTCAAAAACGAGTAAAATCCGTAAATTAACAAGGAAATTCACTTAACCCTCATTTTGTCCATTTTTGAAAATGATAAAATCAACCATGGAATTCGAATATATGCTTGTTAGATTTCATAGGAACTATTACATGCTTCGATTCGATAAGGCTAGGCCACTTTATGACCTTTTTAGTGAAAGAAAAAGGTCAAAAACGAGTAAAATCCATAAATTAACAAGGAAATTCACTTAACCCCCATTTTGGCCTTTTTAAAAAATTCTGAAATAAACCATGGATGTCGTAGATATGCTTGTTAGATTTCCTAGGAACTATTACATGCTTCGATTCGATAAGGCTAGGCCACTTTATGACCTTTTTAGTGAAAGAAAAAGGGTCAAAAACGAGTAAAATCCGTAAATTAACAAGGAAATCCAATTAACCCCCATTTTGGCCGTTTTTAAAAATTCTAAAATAAACCATGGATGTCGTAGATATGCTTGTTAGATTTCCTAGGAACTATTACATGCTTCGACTCGATAAGGCTAGGCCACTTTATGACCTTTTTAGTGAAAGAAAAAGGGTCAAAAACGAGTAAAATCCGTAAATTAACAAGGAAATTCACTTAACCCTCATTTTGTCCATTTTTGAAAATGATAAAATCAACCTTGGAATTCGAATATATGCTTGTTAGACTTCATAGGAACTATTACATGCTTCGATTCGATAAGGCTAGGCCACTTTATGACCTTTTTAGTGAAAGAAAAAGGTCAAAAACGAGTAAAATCCATAAATTAACAAGGAAATTCACTTAACCCCCATTTTGGCCTTTTTAAAAAATTCTGAAATAAACCATGGATGTCGTAGATATGCTTGTTAGATTTCCTAGGAACTATTACATGCTTCGATTCGATAAGGCTAGGCCACTTTATGACCTTTTTAGTGAAAGAAAAAGGTCAAAAACGAGTAAAACCCATAAATTAACAAGGAAATTCACTTAACCCCCATTTTGGCCTTTTTAAAAAATTCTGAAATAAACCATGGATGTCGTAGATATGCTTGTTAGATTTCCTAGGAACTATTACATGCTTCGATTCGATAAGGCTAGGCCACTTTATGACCTTTTGAGTGAAAGAAAAAGGGTCAAAAACGAGTAAAATCCGTAAATTAACAAGGAAATTCACTTAACCCTCATTTTTGCCTTTTTAAAAATTTTTAAAATAAACCATGGATGTCGTAGATATGCTTGTTAGATTTCCTAGGAACTATTACATGCTTCGATTCGATAAGGCTAGGCCACTTTATGACCTTTTCAGTGAAAGAAAAAGGGTCAAAAATGAGTAAAATCCGTAAATTAACAAGGAAATTCACTTAACCCCCATTTTGGCCGTTTTTAAAAATTCTAAAATAAACCATGGATGTCGTAGATATGCTTGTTAGATTTCCTAGGAACTATTACATGCTTCGATTCGATAAGGCTAGGCCACTTTATGACCTTTTTAGTGAAAGAAAAAGGGTCAAAAACGAGTAAAATCCGTAAATTATTTTGGCCGTTTTTAAAAATTCTAAAATAAACCAAGGATGTCGTAGATATGCTTGTTAGATTTCCTAGGAACTATTACATGCTTCGATTCGATAAGGCTAGGCCACTTTATGACCTTTTTAGTGAAAGAAAAAAGGTCAAAAACGAGTAAAATCCGTAAATTAACAAGGAAATTCACTTAACCCTCATTTTGTCCATTTTCGAAAATGATAAAATCAACCTTGGAATTCGAATATATGCTTGTTAGATTTCATAGGAACTATTACATGCTTCGATTCGATAAGGCTAGGCCACTTTATGACCTTTTTAGTGAAAGAAAAAGGGTCAAAAATGAGTAAAATCCGTATATTAACAAGGAAATTCACTTAACCCCCATTTTGGCCTTTTTAAAAAATTCTAAAATAAACCATGGATGTCGTAGATATGCTTGTTAGATTTCCTAGGAACTATTACATGCTTCGATTCGATAAGGCTAGGCCACTTTATGACCTTTTTAGTGAAAGAAAAAGGGTCAAAAACGAGTAAAATCCGTATATTAACAAGGAAATTCACTTAACCCCCATTTTGGCCTTTTTAAAAAATTCTAAAATAAACCATGGATGTCGTAGATATGCTTGTTAGATTTCCTAGGAACTATTACATGCTTCGATTCGATATGGCTAGGCCACTTTATGACCTTTTTAGTGAAAGAAAAAGGGTCAAAAACTAGTAAAATCCGTAAATTGACAAGGAAATTCACTTAACCCCCATTTTGGCCGTTTTTAAAAATTCTAAAATAAACCATGGATGTCGTAGATATGCTTGTTAGATTTCCTAGGAACTATTACATGCTTCGACTCGATAAGGCTAGGCCACTTTATGACCTTTTTAGTGAAAGAAAAAGGGTCAAAAACGAGTAAAATCCGTAAATTAACAAGGAAATTCACTTAACCCTCATTTTGTCCATTTTTGAAAATGATAAAATCAACCTTGGAATTCGAATATATGCTTGTTAGATTTCATAGGAACTGTTACATGCTTCGATTCGATAAGGCTAGGCCACTTTATGACCTTTTTAGTGAAAGAAAAAGGTCAAAAACGAGTAAAATCCATAAATTAACAAGGAAATTCACTTAACCCCCATTTTGGCCTTTTTAAAAAATTCTGAAATAAACCATGGATGTCGTAGATATGCTTGTTAGATTTCCTAGGAACTATTACATGCTTCGATTCGATAAGGCTAGGCCACTTTATGACCTTTTTAGTGAAAGAAAAAGGGTCAAAAACGAGTAAAATCCGTAAATTAACAAGGAAATCCAATTAACCCCCATTTTGGCCGTTTTTAAAAATTCTAAAATAAACCATGGATGTCGTAGATATGCTTGTTAGATTTCCTAGGAACTATTACATGCTTCGACTCGATAAGGCTAGGCCACTTTATGACCTTTTTAGTGAAAGAAAAAGGGTCAAAAACGAGTAAAATCCGTAAATTAACAAGGAAATTCACTTAACCCTCATTTTGTCCATTTTTGAAAATGATAAAATCAACCTTGGAATTCGAATATATGCTTGTTAGACTTCATAGGAACTATTACATGCTTCGATTCGATAAGGCTAGGCCACTTTATGACCTTTTTAGTGAAAGAAAAAGGTCAAAAACGAGTAAAATCCATAAATTAACAAGGAAATTCACTTAATCCCCATTTTGGCCTTTTTAAAAAATTCTGAAATAAACCATGGATGTCGTAGATATGCTTGTTAGATTTCCTAGGAACTATTACATGCTTCGATTCGATAAGGCTAGGCCACTTTATGACCTTTTTAGTGAAAGAAAAAGGTCAAAAACGAGTAAAACCCATAAATTAACAAGGAAATTCACTTAACCCCCATTTTGGCCTTTTTAAAAAATTCTGAAATAAACCATGGATGTCGTAGATATGCTTGTTAGATTTCCTAGGAACTATTACATGCTTCGATTCGATAAGGCTAGGCCACTTTATGACCTTTTGAGTGAAAGAAAAAGGGTCAAAAACGAGTAAAATCCGTAAATTAACAAGGAAATTCACTTAACCCTCATTTTTGCCTTTTTAAAAATTTTTAAAATAAACCATGGATGTCGTAGATATGCTTGTTAGATTTCCTAGGAACTATTACAAGCTTCGATTCGATAAGGCTAGGCCACTTTATGACCTTTTCAGTGAAAGAAAAAGGGTCAAAAATGAGTAAAATCCGTAAATTAACAAGGAAATTCACTTAACCCCCATTTTGGCCGTTTTTAAAAATTCTAAAATAAACCATGGATGTCGTAGATATGCTTGTTAGATTTCCTAGGAACTATTACATGCTTCGATTCGATAAGGCTAGGCCACTTTATGACCTTTTTAGAGAAAGAAAAAGGGTCAAAAACGAGTAAAATCCGTAAATTATTTTGGCCGTTTTTAAAAATTCTAAAATAAACCATGGATGTCGTAGATATGCTTGTTAGATTTCCTAGGAACTATTACATGCTTCGATTCGATAAGGCTAGGCCACTTTATGACCTTTTTAGTGAAAGAAAAAGGGTCAAAAACGAGTAAAATCCGTAAATTAACAAGGAAATTCACTTAACCCTCATTTTGTCCATTTTCGAAAATGATAAAATCAACCTTGGAATTCGAATATATGCTTGTTAGATTTCATAGGAACTATTACATGCTTCGATTCGATAAGGCTAGGCCACTTTATGACCTTTTTAGTGAAAGAAAAAGGGTCAAAAATGAGTAAAATCCGTATATTAACAAGGAAATTCACTTAACCCCCATTTTGGCCTTTTTAAAAAATTCTAAAATAAACCATGGATGTCGTAGATATGCTTGTTAGATTTCCTAGGAACTATTACATGCTTCGATTCGATAAGGCTAGGCCACTTTATGACCTTTTTAGTGAAAGAAAAAGGGTCAAAAACGAGTAAAATCCGTATATTAACAAGGAAATTCACTTAACCCCCATTTTGGCCTTTTTAAAAAATTCTAAAATAAACCATGGATGTCGTAGATATGCTTGTTAGATTTCCTAGGAACTATTACATGCTTCGATTCGATAAGGCTAGGCCACTTTATGACCTTTTTAGTGAAAGAAAAAGGGTCAAAAACTAGTAAAATCCGTAAATTGACAAGGAAATTCACTTAACCCCCATTTTGGCCGTTTTTAAAAATTCTAAAATAAACCATGGATGTCGTAGATATGCTTGTTAGATTTCCTAGGAACTATTACATGCTTCGACTCGATAAGGCTAGGCCACTTTATGACCTTTTTAGTGAAAGAAAAAGGGTCAAAAACGAGTAAAATCCGTAAATTAACAAGGAAATCCAATTAACCCCCATTTTGGCCGTTTTTAAAAATTCTAAAATAAACCATGGATGTCGTAGATATGCTTGTTAGATTTCCTAGGAACTATTACATGCTTCGACTCGATAAGGCTAGGCCACTTTATGACCTTTTTAGTGAAAGAAAAAGGGTCAAAAACGAGTAAAATCCGTAAATTAACAAGGAAATTCACTTAACCCTCATTTTGTCCATTTTTGAAAATGATAAAATCAACCTTGGAATTCGAATATATGCTTGTTAGACTTCATAGGAACTATTACATGCTTCGATTCGATAAGGCTAGGCCACTTTATGACCTTTTTAGTGAAAGAAAAAGGTCAAAAACGAGTAAAATCCATAAATTAACAAGGAAATTCACTTAATCCCCATTTTGGCCTTTTTAAAAAATTCTGAAATAAACCATGGATGTCGTAGATATGCTTGTTAGATTTCCTAGGAACTATTACATGCTTCGATTCGATAAGGCTAGGCCACTTTATGACCTTTTTAGTGAAAGAAAAAGGTCAAAAACGAGTAAAACCCATAAATTAACAAGGAAATTCACTTAACCCCCATTTTGGCCTTTTTAAAAAATTCTGAAATAAACCATGGATGTCGTAGATATGCTTGTTAGATTTCCTAGGAACTATTACATGCTTCGATTCGATAAGGCTAGGCCACTTTATGACCTTTTGAGTGAAAGAAAAAGGGTCAAAAACGAGTAAAATCCGTAAATTAACAAGGAAATTCACTTAACCCTCATTTTTGCCTTTTTAAAAATTTTTAAAATAAACCATGGATGTCGTAGATATGCTTGTTAGATTTCCTAGGAACTATTACAAGCTTCGATTCGATAAGGCTAGGCCACTTTATGACCTTTTCAGTGAAAGAAAAAGGGTCAAAAATGAGTAAAATCCGTAAATTAACAAGGAAATTCACTTAACCCCCATTTTGGCCGTTTTTAAAAATTCTAAAATAAACCATGGATGTCGTAGATATGCTTGTTAGATTTCCTAGGAACTATTACATGCTTCGATTCGATAAGGCTAGGCCACTTTATGACCTTTTTAGAGAAAGAAAAAGGGTCAAAAACGAGTAAAATCCGTAAATTATTTTGGCCGTTTTTAAAAATTCTAAAATAAACCATGGATGTCGTAGATATGCTTGTTAGATTTCCTAGGAACTATTACATGCTTCGATTCGATAAGGCTAGGCCACTTTATGACCTTTTTAGTGAAAGAAAAAGGGTCAAAAACGAGTAAAATCCGTAAATTAACAAGGAAATTCACTTAACCCTCATTTTGTCCATTTTCGAAAATGATAAAATCAACCTTGGAATTCGAATATATGCTTGTTAGATTTCATAGGAACTATTACATGCTTCGATTCGATAAGGCTAGGCCACTTTATGACCTTTTTAGTGAAAGAAAAAGGGTCAAAAATGAGTAAAATCCGTATATTAACAAGGAAATTCACTTAACCCCCATTTTGGCCTTTTTAAAAAATTCTAAAATAAACCATGGATGTCGTAGATATGCTTGTTAGATTTCCTAGGAACTATTACATGCTTCGATTCGATAAGGCTAGGCCACTTTATGACCTTTTTAGTGAAAGAAAAAGGGTCAAAAACGAGTAAAATCCGTATATTAACAAGGAAATTCACTTAACCCCCATTTTGGCCTTTTTAAAAAATTCTAAAATAAACCATGGATGTCGTAGATATGCTTGTTAGATTTCCTAGGAACTATTACATGCTTCGATTCGATAAGGCTAGGCCACTTTATGACCTTTTTAGTGAAAGAAAAAGGGTCAAAAACTAGTAAAATCCGTAAATTGACAAGGAAATTCACTTAACCCCCATTTTGGCCGTTTTTAAAAATTCTAAAATAAACCATGGATGTCGTAGATATGCTTGTTAGATTTCCTAGGAACTATTACATGCTTCGACTCGATAAGGCTAGGCCACTTTATGACCTTTTTAGTGAAAGAAAAAGGGTCAAAAACGAGTAAAATCCGTAAATTAACAAGGAAATTCACTTAACCCTCATTTTGTCCATTTTTGAAAATGATAAAATCAACCTTGCAATTCGAATATATGCTTGTTAGATTTCATAGGAACTGTTACATGCTTCGATTCGATAAGGCTAGGCCACTTTATGACCTTTTTAGTGAAAGAAAAAGGTCAAAAACGAGTAAAATCCATAAATTAACAAGGAAATTCACTTAACCCCCATTTTGGCCTTTTTAAAAAATTCTGAAATAAACCATGGATGTCGTAGATATGCTTGTTAGATTTCCTAGGAACTATTACATGCTTCGATTCGATAAGGCTAGGCCACTTTATGACCTTTTTAGTGAAAGAAAAAGGGTCAAAAACGAGTAAAATCCGTAAATTAACAAGGAAATCCAATTAACCCCCATTTTGGCCGTTTTTAAAAATTCTAAAATAAACCATGGATGTCGTAGATATGCTTGTTAGATTTCCTAGGAACTATTACATGCTTCGACTCGATAAGGCTAGGCCACTTTATGACCTTTTTAGTGAAAGAAAAAGGGTCAAAAACGAGTAAAATCCGTAAATTAACAAGGAAATTCACTTAACCCTCATTTTGTCCATTTTTGAAAATGATAAAATCAACCTTGGAATTCGAATATATGCTTGTTAGACTTCATAGGAACTATTACATGCTTCGATTCGATAAGGCTAGGCCACTTTATGACCTTTTTAGTGAAAGAAAAAGGTCAAAAACGAGTAAAATCCATAAATTAACAAGGAAATTCACTTAATCCCCATTTTGGCCTTTTTAAAAAATTCTGAAATAAACCATGGATGTCGTAGATATGCTTGTTAGATTTCCTAGGAACTATTACATGCTTCGATTCGATAAGGCTAGGCCACTTTATGACCTTTTTAGTGAAAGAAAAAGGTCAAAAACGAGTAAAACCCATAAATTAACAAGGAAATTCACTTAACCCCCATTTTGGCCTTTTTAAAAAATTCTGAAATAAACCATGGATGTCGTAGATATGCTTGTTAGATTTCCTAGGAACTATTACATGCTTCGATTCGATAAGGCTAGGCCACTTTATGACCTTTTGAGTGAAAGAAAAAGGGTCAAAAATGAGTAAAATCCGTAAATTAACAAGGAAATTCACTTAACCCTCATTTTTGCCTTTTTAAAAATTTTTAAAATAAACCATGGATGTCGTAGATATGCTTGTTAGATTTCCTAGGAACTATTACAAGCTTCGATTCGATAAGGCTAGGCCACTTTATGACCTTTTCAGTGAAAGAAAAAGGGTCAAAAATGAGTAAAATCCGTAAATTAACAAGGAAATTCACTTAACCCCCATTTTGGCCGTTTTTAAAAATTCTAAAATAAACCATGGATGTCGTAGATATGCTTGTTAGATTTCCTAGGAACTATTACATACTTCGATTCGATAAGGCTAGGCCACTTTATGACCTTTTTAGAGAAAGAAAAAGGGTCAAAAACGAGTAAAATCCGTAAATTATTTTGGCCGTTTTTAAAAATTCTAAAATAAACCATGGATGTCGTAGATATGCTTGTTAGATTTCCTAGGAACTATTACATGCTTCGATTCGATAAGGCTAGGCCACTTTATGACCTTTTTAGTGAAAGAAAAAGGGTCAAAAACGAGTAAAATCCGTAAATTAACAAGGAAATTCACTTAACCCTCATTTTGTCCATTTTCGAAAATGATAAAATCAACCTTGGAATTCGAATATATGCTTGTTAGATTTCATAGGAACTATTACATGCTTCGATTCGATAAGGCTAGGCCACTTTATGACCTTTTTAGTGAAAGAAAAAGGGTCAAAAATGAGTAAAATCCGTATATTAACAAGGAAATTCACTTAACCCCCATTTTGGCCTTTTTAAAAAATTCTAAAATAAACCATGGATGTCGTAGATATGCTTGTTAGATTTCCTAGGAACTATTACATGCTTCGATTCGATAAGGCTAGGCCACTTAATGACCTTTTTAGTGAAAGAAAAAGGGTCAAAAACTAGTAAAATCCGTAAATTAACAAGGAAATTCACTTAACCCCAATTTTGGCCGTTTTTAAAAATTCTAAAATAAACCATGGATGTCGTAGATATGCTTGTTAGATTTCCTAGGAACTATTACATGCTTCGACTCGATAAGGCTAGGCCACTTTATGACCTTTTTAGTGAAAGAAAAAGGGTCAAAAACGAGTAAAATCCGTAAATTAACAAGGAAATTCACTTAACCCTCATTTTGTCCATTTTTGAAAATGATAAAATCAACCTTGGAATTCGAATATATGCTTGTTAGATTTCATAGGAACTATTACATGCTTCGATTCGATAAGGCTAGGCCACTTTATGACCTTTTTAGTGAAAGAAAAAGGTCAAAAACGAGTAAAATCCATAAATTAACAAGGAAATTCACTTAACCCCCATTTTGGCCTTTTTAAAAAATTCTGAAATAAACCATGGATGTCGTAGATATGCTTGTTAGATTTCCTAGGAACTATTACATGCTTCGATTCGATAAGGCTAGGCCACTTTATGACCTTTTTAGTGAAAGAAAAAGGGTCAAAAACGAGTAAAATCCGTAAATTAACAAGGAAATTCACTTAACCCTCATTTTGTCCATTTTCGAAAATGATAAAATCAACCTTGGAATTCGAATATATGCTTGTTAGATTTCATAGGAACTATTACATGCTTCGATTCAATAAGGCTAGGCCACTTTATGACCTTTTTAGTGAAAGAAAAAGGGTCAAAAATGAGTAAAATCCGTATATTAACAAGGAAATTCACTTAACCCCCATTTTGGCCTTTTTAAAAAATTCTAAAATAAACCATGGATGTCGTAGATATGCTTGTTAGATTTCCTAGGAACTATTACATGCTTCGATTCGATAAGGCTAGGCCACTTTATGACCTTTTTAGTGAAAGAAAAAGGGTCAAAAACTAGTAAAATCCGTAAATTAACAAGGAAATTCACTTAACCCCCATTTTGGCCGTTTTTAAAAATTCTAAAATAAACCATGGATGTCGTAGATATGCTTGTTAGATTTCCTAGGAACTATTACATGCTTCGACTCGATAAGGCTAGGCCACTTTATGACCTTTTTAGTGAAAGAAAAAGGGTCAAAAACGAGTAAAATCCGTAAATTAACAAGGAAATTCACTTAACCCTCATTTTGTCCATTTTTGAAAATGATAAAATCAACCTTGGAATTCGAATATATGCTTGTTAGATTTCATAGGAACTATTACATGCTTCGATTCGATAAGGCTAGGCCACTTTATGACCTTTTTAGTGAAAGAAAAAGGTCAAAAACGAGTAAAATCCATAAATTAACAAGGAAATTCACTTAACCCCCATTTTGGCCTTTTTAAAAAATTCTGAAATAAACCATGGATGTCGTAGATATGCTTGTTAGATTTCCTAGGAACTATTACATGCTTCGATTCGATAAGGCTAGGCCACTTTATGACCTTTTTAGTGAAAGAAAAAGGTCAAAAACGAGTAAAACCCATAAATTAACAAGGAAATTCACTTAACCCCCATTTTGGCCTTTTTAAAAAATTCTGAAATAAACCATGGATGTCGTAGATATGCTTGTTAGATTTCCTAGGAACTATTACATGCTTCGATTCGATAAGGCTAGGCCACTTTATGACCTTTTGAGTGAAAGAAAAAGGGTCAAAAACGAGTAAAATCCGTAAATTAACAAGGAAATTCACTTAACCCTCATTTTTGCCTTTTTAAAAATTTTTAAAATAAACCATGGATGTCGTAGATATGCTTGTTAGATTTCCTAGGAACTATTACAAGCTTCGATTCGATAAGGCTAGGCCACTTTATGACCTTTTCAGTGAAAGAAAAAGGGTCAAAAATGAGTAAAATCCGTAAATTAACAAGGAAATTCACTTAACCCCCATTTTGGCCGTTTTTAAAAATTCTAAAATAAACCATGGATGTCGTAGATATGCTTGTTAGATTTCCTAGGAACTATTACATGCTTCGATTCGATAAGGCTAGGCCACTTTATGACCTTTTTAGAGAAAGAAAAAGGGTCAAAAACGAGTAAAATCCGTAAATTATTTTGGCCGTTTTTAAAAATTCTAAAATAAACCATGGATGTCGTAGATATGCTTGTTAGATTTCCTAGGAACTATTACATGCTTCGATTCGATAAGGCTAGGCCACTTTATGACCTTTTTAGTGAAAGAAAAAGGGTCAAAAACGAGTAAAATCCGTAAATTAACAAGGAAATTCACTTAACCCTCATTTTGTCCATTTTCGAAAATGATAAAATCAACCTTGGAATTCGAATATATGCTTGTTAGATTTCATAGGAACTATTACATGCTTCGATTCGATAAGGCTAGGCCACTTTATGACCTTTTTAGTGAAAGAAAAAGGGTCAAAAATGAGTAAAATCCGTATATTAACAAGGAAATTCACTTAACCCCCATTTTGGCCTTTTTAAAAAATTCTAAAATAAACCATGGATGTCGTAGATATGCTTGTTAGATTTCCTAGGAACTATTACATGCTTCGATTCGATAAGGCTAGGCCACTTTATGACCTTTTTAGTGAAAGAAAAAGGGTCAAAAACGAGTAAAATCCGTATATTAACAAGGAAATTCACTTAACCCCCATTTTGGCCTTTTTAAAAAATTCTAAAATAAACCATGGATGTCGTAGATATGCTTGTTAGATTTCCTAGGAACTATTACATGCTTCGATTCGATAAGGCTAGGCCACTTTATGACCTTTTTAGTGAAAGAAAAAGGGTCAAAAACTAGTAAAATCCGTAAATTGACAAGGAAATTCACTTAACCCCCATTTTGGCCGTTTTTAAAAATTCTAAAATAAACCATGGATGTCGTAGATATGCTTGTTAGATTTCCTAGGAACTATTACATGCTTCGACTCGATAAGGCTAGGCCACTTTATGACCTTTTTAGTGAAAGAAAAAGGGTCAAAAACGAGTAAAATCCGTAAATTAACAAGGAAATTCACTTAACCCTCATTTTGTCCATTTTTGAAAATGATAAAATCAACCTTGCAATTCGAATATATGCTTGTTAGATTTCATAGGAACTGTTACATGCTTCGATTCGATAAGGCTAGGCCACTTTATGACCTTTTTAGTGAAAGAAAAAGGTCAAAAACGAGTAAAATCCATAAATTAACAAGGAAATTCACTTAACCCCCATTTTGGCCTTTTTAAAAAATTCTGAAATAAACCATGGATGTCGTAGATATGCTTGTTAGATTTCCTAGGAACTATTACATGCTTCGATTCGATAAGGCTAGGCCACTTTATGACCTTTTTAGTGAAAGAAAAAGGGTCAAAAACGAGTAAAATCCGTAAATTAACAAGGAAATCCAATTAACCCCCATTTTGGCCGTTTTTAAAAATTCTAAAATAAACCATGGATGTCGTAGATATGCTTGTTAGATTTCCTAGGAACTATTACATGCTTCGACTCGATAAGGCTAGGCCACTTTATGACCTTTTTAGTGAAAGAAAAAGGGTCAAAAACGAGTAAAATCCGTAAATTAACAAGGAAATTCACTTAACCCTCATTTTGTCCATTTTTGAAAATGATAAAATCAACCTTGGAATTCGAATATATGCTTGTTAGACTTCATAGGAACTATTACATGCTTCGATTCGATAAGGCTAGGCCACTTTATGACCTTTTTAGTGAAAGAAAAAGGTCAAAAACGAGTAAAATCCATAAATTAACAAGGAAATTCACTTAATCCCCATTTTGGCCTTTTTAAAAAATTCTGAAATAAACCATGGATGTCGTAGATATGCTTGTTAGATTTCCTAGGAACTATTACATGCTTCGATTCGATAAGGCTAGGCCACTTTATGACCTTTTTAGTGAAAGAAAAAGGTCAAAAACGAGTAAAACCCATAAATTAACAAGGAAATTCACTTAACCCCCATTTTGGCCTTTTTAAAAAATTCTGAAATAAACCATGGATGTCGTAGATATGCTTGTTAGATTTCCTAGGAACTATTACATGCTTCGATTCGATAAGGCTAGGCCACTTTATGACCTTTTGAGTGAAAGAAAAAGGGTCAAAAACGAGTAAAATCCGTAAATTAACAAGGAAATTCACTTAACCCTCATTTTTGCCTTTTTAAAATTTTTTAAAATAAACCATGGATGTCGTAGATATGCTTGTTAGATTTCCTAGGAACTATTACAAGCTTCGATTCGATAAGGCTAGGCCACTTTATGACCTTTTCAGTGAAAGAAAAAGGGTCAAAAATGAGTAAAATCCGTAAATTAACAAGGAAATTCACTTAACCCCCATTTTGGCCGTTTTTAAAAATTCTAAAATAAACCATGGATGTCGTAGATATGCTTGTTAGATTTCCTAGGAACTATTACATACTTCGATTCGATAAGGCTAGGCCACTTTATGACCTTTTTAGAGAAAGAAAAAGGGTCAAAAACGAGTAAAATCCGTAAATTATTTTGGCCGTTTTTAAAAATTCTAAAATAAACCATGGATGTCGTAGATATGCTTGTTAGATTTCCTAGGAACTATTACATGCTTCGATTCGATAAGGCTAGGCCACTTTATGACCTTTTTAGTGAAAGAAAAAGGGTCAAAAACGAGTAAAATCCGTAAATTAACAAGGAAATTCACTTAACCCTCATTTTGTCCATTTTCGAAAATGATAAAATCAACCTTGGAATTCGAATATATGCTTGTTAGATTTCATAGGAACTATTACATGCTTCGATTCGATAAGGCTAGGCCACTTTATGACCTTTTTAGTGAAAGAAAAAGGGTCAAAAATGAGTAAAATCCGTATATTAACAAGGAAATTCACTTAACCCCCATTTTGGCCTTTTTAAAAAATTCTAAAATAAACCATGGATGTCGTAGATATGCTTGTTAGATTTCCTAGGAACTATTACATGCTTCGATTCGATAAGGCTAGGCCACTTAATGACCTTTTTAGTGAAAGAAAAAGGGTCAAAAACTAGTAAAATCCGTAAATTAACAAGGAAATTCACTTAACCCCAATTTTGGCCGTTTTTAAAAATTCTAAAATAAACCATGGATGTCGTAGATATGCTTGTTAGATTTCCTAGGAACTATTACATGCTTCGACTCGATAAGGCTAGGCCACTTTATGACCTTTTTAGTGAAAGAAAAAGGGTCAAAAACGAGTAAAATCCGTAAATTAACAAGGAAATTCACTTAACCCTCATTTTGTCCATTTTTGAAAATGATAAAATCAACCTTGGAATTCGAATATATGCTTGTTAGATTTCATAGGAACTATTACATGCTTCGATTCGATAAGGCTAGGCCACTTTATGACCTTTTTAGTGAAAGAAAAAGGTCAAAAACGAGTAAAATCCATAAATTAACAAGGAAATTCACTTAACCCCCATTTTGGCCTTTTTAAAAAATTCTGAAATAAACCATGGATGTCGTAGATATGCTTGTTAGATTTCCTAGGAACTATTACATGCTTCGATTCGATAAGGCTAGGCCACTTTATGACCTTTTTAGTGAAAGAAAAAGGGTCAAAAACGAGTAAAATCCGTAAATTAACAAGGAAATTCACTTAACCCTCATTTTGTCCATTTTCGAAAATGATAAAATCAACCTTGGAATTCGAATATATGCTTGTTAGATTTCATAGGAACTATTACATGCTTCGATTCAATAAGGCTAGGCCACTTTATGACCTTTTTAGTGAAAGAAAAAGGGTCAAAAATGAGTAAAATCCGTATATTAACAAGGAAATTCACTTAACCCCCATTTTGGCCTTTTTAAAAAATTCTAAAATAAACCATGGATGTCGTAGATATGCTTGTTAGATTTCCTAGGAACTATTACATGCTTCGATTCGATAAGGCTAGGCCACTTTATGACCTTTTGAGTGAAAGAAAAAGGGTCAAAAACGAGTAAAATCCGTAAATTAACAAGGAAATTCACTTAACCCTCATTTTTGCCTTTTTAAAATTTTTTAAAATAAACCATGGATGTCGTAGATATGCTTGTTAGATTTCCTAGGAACTATTACAAGCTTCGATTCGATAAGGCTAGGCCACTTTATGACCTTTTCAGTGAAAGAAAAAGGGTCAAAAATGAGTAAAATCCGTAAATTAACAAGGAAATTCACTTAACCCCCATTTTGGCCGTTTTTAAAAATTCTAAAATAAACCATGGATGTCGTAGATATGCTTGTTAGATTTCCTAGGAACTATTACATACTTCGATTCGATAAGGCTAGGCCACTTTATGACCTTTTTAGAGAAAGAAAAAGGGTCAAAAACGAGTAAAATCCGTAAATTATTTTGGCCGTTTTTAAAAATTCTAAAATAAACCATGGATGTCGTAGATATGCTTGTTAGATTTCCTAGGAACTATTACATGCTTCGATTCGATAAGGCTAGGCCACTTTATGACCTTTTTAGTGAAAGAAAAAGGGTCAAAAACGAGTAAAATCCGTAAATTAACAAGGAAATTCACTTAACCCTCATTTTGTCCATTTTCGAAAATGATAAAATCAACCTTGGAATTCGAATATATGCTTGTTAGATTTCATAGGAACTATTACATGCTTCGATTCGATAAGGCTAGGCCACTTTATGACCTTTTTAGTGAAAGAAAAAGGGTCAAAAATGAGTAAAATCCGTATATTAACAAGGAAATTCACTTAACCCCCATTTTGGCCTTTTTAAAAAATTCTAAAATAAACCATGGATGTCGTAGATATGCTTGTTAGATTTCCTAGGAACTATTACATGCTTCGATTCGATAAGGCTAGGCCACTTAATGACCTTTTTAGTGAAAGAAAAAGGGTCAAAAACTAGTAAAATCCGTAAATTAACAAGGAAATTCACTTAACCCCAATTTTGGCCGTTTTTAAAAATTCTAAAATAAACCATGGATGTCGTAGATATGCTTGTTAGATTTCCTAGGAACTATTACATGCTTCGACTCGATAAGGCTAGGCCACTTTATGACCTTTTTAGTGAAAGAAAAAGGGTCAAAAACGAGTAAAATCCGTAAATTAACAAGGAAATTCACTTAACCCTCATTTTGTCCATTTTTGAAAATGATAAAATCAACCTTGGAATTCGAATATATGCTTGTTAGATTTCATAGGAACTATTACATGCTTCGATTCGATAAGGCTAGGCCACTTTATGACCTTTTTAGTGAAAGAAAAAGGTCAAAAACGAGTAAAATCCATAAATTAACAAGGAAATTCACTTAACCCCCATTTTGGCCTTTTTAAAAAATTCTGAAATAAACCATGGATGTCGTAGATATGCTTGTTAGATTTCCTAGGAACTATTACATGCTTCGATTCGATAAGGCTAGGCCACTTTATGACCTTTTTAGTGAAAGAAAAAGGGTCAAAAACGAGTAAAATCCGTAAATTAACAAGGAAATTCACTTAACCCTCATTTTGTCCATTTTCGAAAATGATAAAATCAACCTTGGAATTCGAATATATGCTTGTTAGATTTCATAGGAACTATTACATGCTTCGATTCAATAAGGCTAGGCCACTTTATGACCTTTTTAGTGAAAGAAAAAGGGTCAAAAATGAGTAAAATCCGTATATTAACAAGGAAATTCACTTAACCCCCATTTTGGCCTTTTTAAAAAATTCTAAAATAAACCATGGATGTCGTAGATATGCTTGTTAGATTTCCTAGGAACTATTACATGCTTCGATTCGATAAGGCTAGGCCACTTTATGACCTTTTTAGTGAAAGAAAAAGGGTCAAAAACTAGTAAAATCCGTAAATTAACAAGGAAATTCACTTAACCCCCATTTTGGCCGTTTTTAAAAATTCTAAAATAAACCATGGATGTCGTAGATATGCTTGTTAGATTTCCTAGGAACTATTACATGCTTCGACTCGATAAGGCTAGGCCACTTTATGACCTTTTTAGTGAAAGAAAAAGGGTCAAAAACGAGTAAAATCCGTAAATTAACAAGGAAATTCACTTAACCCTCATTTTGTCCATTTTTGAAAATGATAAAATCAACCTTGGAATTCGAATATATGCTTGTTAGATTTCATAGGAACTATTACATGCTTCGATTCGATAAGGCTAGGCCACTTTATGACCTTTTTAGTGAAAGAAAAAGGTCAAAAACGAGTAAAATCCATAAATTAACAAGGAAATTCACTTAACCCCCATTTTGGCCTTTTTAAAAAATTCTGAAATAAACCATGGATGTCGTAGATATGCTTGTTAGATTTCCTAGGAACTATTACATGCTTCGATTCGATAAGGCTAGGCCACTTTATGACCTTTTTAGTGAAAGAAAAAGGGTCAAAAACGAGTAAAATCCGTAAATTAACAAGGAAATTCACTTAACCCTCATTTTGTCCATTTTCGAAAATGATAAAATCAACCTTGGAATTCGAATATATGCTTGTTAGATTTCATAGGAACTATTACATGCTTCGATTCAATAAGGCTAGGCCACTTTATGACCTTTTTAGTGAAAGAAAAAGGGTCAAAAATGAGTAAAATCCGTATATTAACAAGGAAATTCACTTAACCCCCATTTTGGCCTTTTTAAAAAATTCTAAAATAAACCATGGATGTCGTAGATATGCTTGTTAGATTTCCTAGGAACTATTACATGCTTCGATTCGATAAGGCTAGGCCACTTTATGACCTTTTTAGTGAAAGAAAAAGGGTCAAAAACTAGTAAAATCCGTAAATTAACAAGGAAATTCACTTAACCCCCATTTTGGCCGTTTTTAAAAATTCTAAAATAAACCATGGATGTCGTAGATATGCTTGTTAGATTTCCTAGGAACTATTACATGCTTCGACTCGATAAGGCTAGGCCACTTTATGACCTTTTTAGTGAAAGAAAAAGGGTCAAAAACGAGTAAAATCCGTAAATTAACAAGGAAATTCACTTAACCCTCATTTTGTCCATTTTTGAAAATGATAAAATCAACCTTGGAATTCGAATATATGCTTGTTAGATTTCATAGGAACTATTACATGCTTCGATTCGATAAGGCTAGGCCACTTTATGACCTTTTTAGTGAAAGAAAAAGGTCAAAAACGAGTAAAATCCATAAATTAACAAGGAAATTCACTTAACCCCCATTTTGGCCTTTTTAAAAAATTCTGAAATAAACCATGGATGTCGTAGATATGCTTGTTAGATTTCCTAGGAACTATTACATGCTTCGATTCGATAAGGCTAGGCCACTTTATGACCTTTTTAGTGAAAGAAAAAGGGTCAAAAACGAGTAAAATCCGTAAATTAACAAGGAAATCCAATTAACCCCCATTTTGGCCGTTTTTAAAAATTCTAAAATAAACCATGGATGTCGTAGATATGCTTGTTAGATTTCCTAGGAACTATTACATGCTTCGACTCGATAAGGCTAGGCCACTTTATGACCTTTTTAGTGAAAGAAAAAGGGTCAAAAACGAGTAAAATCCGTAAATTAACAAGGAAATTCACTTAACCCTCATTTTGTCCATTTTTGAAAATGATAAAATCAACCTTGGAATTCGAATATATGCTTGTTAGACTTCATAGGAACTATTACATGCTTCGATTCGATAAGGCTAGGCCACTTTATGACCTTTTTAGTGAAAGAAAAAGGTCAAAAACGAGTAAAATCCATAAATTAACAAGGAAATTCACTTAACCCCCATTTTGGCCTTTTTAAAAAATTCTGAAATAAACCATGGATGTCGTAGATATGCTTGTTAGATTTCCTAGGAACTATTACATGCTTCGATTCGATAAGGCTAGGCCACTTTATGACCTTTTTAGTGAAAGAAAAAGGTCAAAAACGAGTAAAACCCATAAATTAACAAGGAAATTCACTTAACCCCCATTTTGGCCTTTTTAAAAAATTCTGAAATAAACCATGGATGTCGTAGATATGCTTGTTAGATTTCCTAGGAACTATTACATGCTTCGATTCGATAAGGCTAGGCCACTTTATGACCTTTTGAGTGAAAGAAAAAGGGTCAAAAACGAGTAAAATCCGTAAATTAACAAGGAAATTCACTTAACCCTCATTTTTGCCTTTTTAAAAATTTTTAAAATAAACCATGGATGTCGTAGATATGCTTGTTAGATTTCCTAGGAACTATTACATGCTTCGATTCGATAAGGCTAGGCCACTTTATGACCTTTTAAGTGAAAGAAAAAGGGTCAAAAATGAGTAAAATCCGTAAATTAACAAGGAAATTCACTTAACCCCCATTTTGGCCGTTTTTAAAAATTCTAAAATAAACCATGGATGTCGTAGATATGCTTGTTAGATTTCCTAGGAACTATTACATGCTTCGATTCGATAAGGCTAGGCCACTTTATGACCTTTTTAGTGAAAGAAAAAGGGTCAAAAACGAGTAAAATCCGTAAATTATTTTGGCCGTTTTTAAAAATTCTAAAATAAACCATGGATGTCGTAGATATGCTTGTTAGATTTCCTAGGAACTATTACATGCTTCGATTCGATAAGGCTAGGCCACTTTATGACCTTTTTAGTGAAAGAAAAAAGGTCAAAAACGAGTAAAATCCGTAAATTAACAAGGAAATTCACTTAACCCTCATTTTGTCCATTTTCGAAAATGATAAAATCAACCTTGGAATTCGAATATATGCTTGTTAGATTTCATAGGAACTATTACATGCTTCGATTCGATAAGGCTAGGCCACTTTATGACCTTTTTAGTGAAAGAAAAAGGGTCAAAAATGAGTAAAATCCGTATATTAACAAGGAAATTCACTTAACCCCCATTTTGGCCTTTTTAAAAAATTCTAAAATAAACCATGGATGTCGTAGATATGCTTGTTAGATTTCCT
The DNA here is from genome assembly GCF_051527215.1 of Medicago sativa. Lineage (NCBI taxonomy): Eukaryota > Viridiplantae > Streptophyta > Magnoliopsida > Fabales > Fabaceae > Medicago > Medicago sativa. The sequence goes on along the minus strand of NC_140756.1, from coordinate 24,437,972 downwards.
AGGAACTATTACATGCTTCGATTCGATAAGGCTAGGCCACTTTATGACCTTTTTAGTGAAAGAAAAAGGGTCAAAAATGAGTAAAATCCGTATATTAACAAGGAAATTCACTTAACCCCCATTTTGGCCTTTTTAAAAAATTCTAAAATAAACCATGGATGTCGTAGATATGCTTGTTAGATTTCCTAGGAACTATTACATGCTTCGATTCGATAAGGCTAGGCCACTTTATGACCTTTTTAGTGAAAGAAAAAGGGTCAAAAACTAGTAAAATCCGTAAATTAACAAGGAAATTCACTTAACCCCCATTTTGGCCGTTTTTAAAAATTCTAAAATAAACCATGGATGTCGTAGATATGCTTGTTAGATTTCCTAGGAACTATTACATGCTTCGATTCGATAAGGCTAGGCCACTTTATGACCTTTTTAGTGAAAGAAAAAGGGTCAAAAACGAGTAAAATCCGTAAATTAACAAGGAAATTCACTTAACCCTCATTTTGTCCATTTTTGAAAATGATAAAATCAACCTTGGAATTCGAATATATGCTTGTTAGATTTCATAGGAACTGTTACATGCTTCGATTCGATAAGGCTAGGCCACTTTATGACCTTTTTAGTGAAAGAAAAAGGTCAAAAACGAGTAAAATCCATAAATTAACAAGGAAATTCACTTAACCCCCATTTTGGCCTTTTTAAAAAATTCTGAAATAAACCATGGATGTCGTAGATATGCTTGTTAGATTTCCTAGGAACTATTACATGCTTCGATTCGATAAGGCTAGGCCACTTTATGACCTTTTTAGTGAAAGAAAAAGGGTCAAAAACGAGTAAAATCCGTAAATTAACAAGGAAATCCAATTAACCCCCATTTTGGCCGTTTTTAAAAATTCTAAAATAAACCATGGATGTCGTAGATATGCTTGTTAGATTTCCTAGGAACTATTACATGCTTCGACTCGATAAGGCTAGGCCACTTTATGACCTTTTTAGTGAAAGAAAAAGGGTCAAAAACGAGTAAAATCCGTAAATTAACAAGGAAATTCACTTAACCCTCATTTTGTCCATTTTTGAAAATGATAAAATCAACCTTGGAATTCGAATATATGCTTGTTAGACTTCATAGGAACTATTACATGCTTCGATTCGATAAGGCTAGGCCACTTTATGACCTTTTTAGTGAAAGAAAAAGGTCAAAAACGAGTAAAATCCATAAATTAACAAGGAAATTCACTTAACCCCCATTTTGGCCTTTTTAAAAAATTCTGAAATAAACCATGGATGTCGTAGATATGCTTGTTAGATTTCCTAGGAACTATTACATGCTTCGATTCGATAAGGCTAGGCCACTTTATGACCTTTTTAGTGAAAGAAAAAGGTCAAAAACGAGTAAAACCCATAAATTAACAAGGAAATTCACTTAACCCCCATTTTGGCCTTTTTAAAAAATTCTGAAATAAACCATGGATGTCATAGATATGCTTGTTAGATTTCCTAGGAACTATTACATGCTTCGATTCGATAAGGCTAGGCCACTTTATGACCTTTTGAGTGAAAGAAAAAGGGTCAAAAACGAGTAAAATCCGTAAATTAACAAGGAAATTCACTTAACCCTCATTTTTGCCTTTTTAAAAATTTTTAAAATAAACCATGGATGTCGTAGATATGCTTGTTAGATTTCCTAGGAACTATTACATGCTTCGATTCGATAAGGCTAGGCCACTTTATGACCTTTTCAGTGAAAGAAAAAGGGTCAAAAATGAGTAAAATCCGTAAATTAACAAGGAAATTCACTTAACCCCCATTTTGGCCGTTTTTAAAAATTCTAAAATAAACCATGGATGTCGTAGATATGCTTGTTAGATTTCCTAGGAACTATTACATGCTTCGATTCGATAAGGCTAGGCCACTTTATGACCTTTTTAGTGAAAGAAAAAGGGTCAAAAACGAGTAAAATCCGTAAATTATTTTGGCCGTTTTTAAAAATTCTAAAATAAACCATGGATGTCGTAGATATGCTTGTTAGATATCCTAGGAACTATTACATGCTTCGATTCGATAAGGCTAGGCCACTTTATGACCTTTTTAGTGAAAGAAAAAAGGTCAAAAACGAGTAAAATCCGTAAATTAACAAGGAAATTCACTTAACCCTCATTTTGTCCATTTTCGAAAATGATAAAATCAACCTTGGAATTCGAATATATGCTTGTTAGATTTCATAGGAACTATTACATGCTTCGATTCGATAAGGCTAGGCCACTTTATGACCTTTTTAGTGAAAGAAAAAGGGTCAAAAATGAGTAAAATCCGTATATTAACAAGGAAATTCAATTAACCCCCATTTTGGCCTTTTTAAAAAATTCTAAAATAAACCATGGATGTCGTAGATATGCTTGTTAGATTTCCTAGGAACTATTACATGCTTCGATTGGATAAGGCTAGGCCACTTTATGACCTTTTTAGTGAAAGAAAAAGGGTCAAAAACTAGTAAAATCCGTAAATTAACAAGGAAATTAACTTAACCCCCATTTTGGCCGTTTTTAAAAATTCTAAAATAAACCATGGATGTCGTAGATATGCTTGTTAGATTTCCTAGGAACTATTACATGCTTCGACTCGATAAGGCTAGGCCACTTTATGACCTTTTTAGTGAAAGAAAAAGGGTCAAAAACGAGTAAAATCCGTAAATTAACAAGGAAATTCACTTAACCCTCATTTTGTCCATTTTCGAAAATGATAAAATCAACCTTGGAATTCGAATATATGCTTGTTAGATTTCATAGGAACTATTACATGCTTCGATTCGATAAGGCTAGGCCACTTTATGACCTTTTTAGTGAAAGAAAAAGGGTCAAAAATGAGTAAAATCCGTATATTAACAAGGAAATTCACTTAACCCCCATTTTGGCCTTTTTAAAAAATTCTAAAATAAACCATGGATGTCGTAGATATGCTTGTTAGATTTCCTAGGAACTATTACATGCTTCGATTCGATAAGGCTAGGCCACTTTATGACCTTTTTAGTGAAAGAAAAAGGGTCAAAAACGAGTAAAATCCGTAAATTAACAAGGAAATTCACTTAACCCTCATTTTGTCCATTTTCGAAAATGATAAAATCAACCTTGGAATTCGAATATATGCTTGTTAGATTTCATAGGAACTATTACATGCTTCGATTCGATAAGGCTAGGCCACTTTATGACCTTTTTAGTGAAAGAAAAAGGGTCAAAAATGAGTAAAATCCGTATATTAACAAGGAAATTCACTTAACCCCCATTTTGGCCTTTTTAAAAAATTCTAAAATAAACCATGGATGTCGTAGATATGCTTGTTAGATTTCCTAGGAACTATTACATGCTTCGATTCGATAAGGCTAGGCCACTTTATGACCTTTTTAGTGAAAGAAAAAGGGTCAAAAATGAGTAAAATCCGTATATTAACAAGGAAATTCACTTAACCCCCATTTTGGCCTTTTTAAAAAATTCTAAAATAAACCATGGATGTCGTAGATATGCTTGTTAGATTTCCTAGGAACTATTACATGCTTCGATTCGATAAGGCTAGGCCACTTTATGACCTTTTTAGTGAAAGAAAAAGGGTCAAAAACTAGTAAAATCCGTAAATTAACAAGGAAATTCACTTAACCCCCATTTTGGCCGTTTTTAAAAATTCTAAAATAAACCATGGATGTCGTAGATATGCTTGTTAGATTTCCTAGGAACTATTACATGCTTCGATTCGATAAGGCTAGGCCACTTTATGACCTTTTTAGTGAAAGAAAAAGGGTCAAAAACGAGTAAAATCCGTAAATTAACAAGGAAATTCACTTAACCCTCATTTTGTCCATTTTTGAAAATGATAAAATCAACCTTGGAATTCGAATATATGCTTGTTAGATTTCATAGGAACTGTTACATGCTTCGATTCGATAAGGCTAGGCCACTTTATGACCTTTTTAGTGAAAGAAAAAGGTCAAAAACGAGTAAAATCCATAAATTAACAAGGAAATTCACTTAACCCCCATTTTGGCCTTTTTAAAAAATTCTAAAATAAACCATGGATGTCGTAGATATGCTTGTTAGATTTCCTAGGAACTATTACATGCTTCGATTCGATAAGGCTAGGCCACTTTATGACCTTTTTAGTGAAAGAAAAAGGGTCAAAAACTTGTAAAATCCGTAAATTAACAAGGAAATCCAATTAACCCCCATTTTGGCCGTTTTTAAAAATTCTAAAATAAACCATGGATGTCGTAGATATGCTTGTTAGATTTCCTAGGAACTATTACATGCTTCGACTCGATAAGGCTAGGCCACTTTATGACCTTTTTAGTGAAAGAAAAAGGGTCAAAAACGAGTAAAATCCGTAAATTAACAAGGAAATTCACTTAACCCTCATTTTGTCCATTTTTGAAAATGATAAAATCAACCTTGGAATTCGAATATATGCTTGTTAGACTTCATAGGAACTATTACATGCTTCGATTCGATAAGGCTAGGCCACTTTATGACCTTTTTAGTGAAAGAAAAAGGTCAAAAACGAGTAAAATCCATAAATTAACAAGGAAATTCACTTAACCCCCATTTTGGCCTTTTTAAAAAATTCTGAAATAAACCATGGATGTCGTAGATATGCTTGTTAGATTTCCTAGGAACTATTACATGCTTCGATTCGATAAGGCTAGGCCACTTTATGACCTTTTTAGTGAAAGAAAAAGGTCAAAAACGAGTAAAACCCATAAATTAACAAGGAAATTCACTTAACCCCCATTTTGGCCTTTTTAAAAAATTCTGAAATAAACCATGGATGTCATAGACATGCTTGTTAGATTTCCTAGGAACTATTACATGCTTCGATTCGATAAGGCTAGGCCACTTTATGACCTTTTGAGTGAAAGAAAAAGGGTCAAAAACGAGTAAAATCCGTAAATTAACAAGTAAATTCACTTAACCCTCATTTTTGCCTTTTTAAAAATTTTTAAAATAAACCATGGATGTCGTAGATATGCTTGTTAGATTTCCTAGGAACTATTACATGTTTCGATTCGATAAGGCTAGGCCACTTTATGACCTTTTTAGTGAAAGAAAAAGGGTCAAAAACTAGTAAAATCCGTAAATTAACAAGGAAATTCACTTAACCCCCATTTTGGCCGTTTTTAAAAATTCTAAAATAAACCATGGATGTCGTAGATATGCTTGTTAGATTTCCTAGGAACTATTACATGCTTCGATTCGATAAGGCTAGGCCACTTTATGACCTTTTTAGTGAAAGAAAAAGGGTCAAAAACGAGTAAAATCCGTAAATTAACAAGGAAATTCACTTAACCCTCATTTTGTCCATTTTTGAAAATGATAAAATCAACCTTGGAATTCGAATATATGCTTGTTAGATTTCATAGGAACTGTTACATGCTTCGATTCGATAAGGCTAGGCCACTTTATGACCTTTTTAGTGAAAGAAAAAGGTCAAAAACGAGTAAAATCCATAAATTAACAAGGAAATTCACTTAACCCCCATTTTGGCCTTTTTAAAAAATTCTGAAATAAACCATGGATGTCGTAGATATGCTTGTTAGATTTCCTAGGAACTATTACATGCTTCGATTCGATAAGGCTAGGCCACTTTATGACCTTTTTAGTGAAAGAAAAAGGGTCAAAAACTTGTAAAATCCGTAAATTAACAAGGAAATCCAATTAACCCCCATTTTGGCCGTTTTTAAAAATTCTAAAATAAACCATGGATGTCGTAGATATGCTTGTTAGATTTCCTAGGAACTATTACATGCTTCGACTCGATAAGGCTAGGCCACTTTATGACCTTTTTAGTGAAAGAAAAAGGGTCAAAAACGAGTAAAATCCGTAAATTAACAAGGAAATTCACTTAACCCTCATTTTGTCCATTTTTGAAAATGATAAAATCAACCTTGGAATTCGAATATATGCTTGTTAGACTTCATAGGAACTATTACATGCTTCGATTCGATAAGGCTAGGCCACTTTATGACCTTTTTAGTGAAAGAAAAAGGTCAAAAACGAGTAAAATCCATAAATTAACAAGGAAATTCACTTAACCCCCATTTTGGCCTTTTTAAAAAATTCTGAAATAAACCATGGATGTCGTAGATATGCTTGTTAGATTTCCTAGGAACTATTACATGCTTCGATTCGATAAGGCTAGGCCACTTTATGACCTTTTTAGTGAAAGAAAAAGGTCAAAAACGAGTAAAACCCATAAATTAACAAGGAAATTCACTTAACCCCCATTTTGGCCTTTTTAAAAAATTCTGAAATAAACCATGGATGTCATAGACATGCTTGTTAGATTTCCTAGGAACTATTACATGCTTCGATTCGATAAGGCTAGGCCACTTTATGACCTTTTGAGTGAAAGAAAAAGGGTCAAAAACGAGTAAAATCCGTAAATTAACAAGTAAATTCACTTAACCCTCATTTTTGCCTTTTTAAAAATTTTTAAAATAAACCATGGATGTCGTAGATATGCTTGTTAGATTTCCTAGGAACTATTACATGCTTCGATTCGATAAGGCTAGGCCACTTTATGACCTTTTCAGTGAAAGAAAAAGGGTCAAAAATGAGTAAAATCCGTAAATTAACAAGGAAATTCACTTAACCCCCATTTTGGCCGTTTTTAAAAATTCTAAAATAAACCATGGATGTCGTAGATATGCTTGTTAGATTTCCTAGGAACTATTACATGCTTCGATTCTATAAGGCTAGGCCACTTTATGACCTTTTTAGTGAAAGAAAAAGGGTCAAAAACGAGTAAAATCCGTAAATTATTTTGGCCGTTTTTAAAAATTCTAAAATAAACCATGGATGTCGTAGATATGCTTGTTAGATTTCCTAGGAACTATTACATGCTTCGATTCGATAAGGCTAGGCCACTTTATGACCTTTTTAGTGAAAGAAAAAAGGTCAAAAACGAGTAAAATCCGTAAATTAACAAGGAAATTCACTTAACCCTCATTTTGTCCATTTTCGAAAATGATAAAATCAACCTTGGAATTCGAATATATGCTTGTTAGATTTCATAGGAACTATTACATGCTTCGATTCGATAAGGCTAGGCCACTTTATGACCTTTTTAGTGAAAGAAAAAGGGTCAAAAATGAGTAAAATCCGTATATTAACAAGGAAATTCAATTAACCCCCATTTTGGCCTTTTTAAAAAATTCTAAAATAAACCATGGATGTCGTAGATATGCTTGTTAGATTTCCTAGGAACTATTACATGCTTCGATTGGATAAGGCTAGGCCACTTTATGACCTTTTTAGTGAAAGAAAAAGGGTCAAAAACTAGTAAAATCCGTAAATTAACAAGGAAATTAACTTAACCCCCATTTTGGCCGTTTTTAAAAATTCTAAAATAAACCATGGATGTCGTAGATATGCTTGTTAGATTTCCTAGGAACTATTACATGCTTCGACTCGATAAGGCTAGGCCACTTTATGACCTTTTTAGTGAAAGAAAAAGGGTCAAAAACGAGTAAAATCCGTAAATTAACAAGGAAATTCACTTAACCCTCATTTTGTCCATTTTCGAAAATGATAAAATCAACCTTGGAATTCGAATATATGCTTGTTAGATTTCATAGGAACTATTACATGCTTCGATTCGATAAGGCTAGGCCACTTTATGACCTTTTTAGTGAAAGAAAAAGGGTCAAAAATGAGTAAAATCCGTATATTAACAAGGAAATTCACTTAACCCCCATTTTGGCCTTTTTAAAAAATTCTAAAATAAACCATGGATGTCGTAGATATGCTTGTTAGATTTCCTAGGAACTATTACATGCTTCGATTCGATAAGGCTAGGCCACTTTATGACCTTTTTAGTGAAAGAAAAAGGGTCAAAAACTAGTAAAATCCGTAAATTAACAAGGAAATTCACTTAACCCCCATTTTGGCCGTTTTTAAAAATTCTAAAATAAACCATGGATGTCGTAGATATGCTTGTTAGATTTCCTAGGAACTATTACATGCTTCGACTCGATAAGGCTAGGCCACTTTATGACCTTTTTAGTGAAAGAAAAAGGGTCAAAAACGAGTAAAATCCGTAAATTAACAAGGAAATTCACTTAACCCTCATTTTGTCCATTTTTGAAAATGATAAAATCAACCTTGGAATTCGAATATATGCTTGTTAGATTTCATAGGAACTGTTACATGCTTCGATTCGATAAGGCTAGGCCACTTTATGACCTTTTTAGTGAAAGAAAAAGGTCAAAAACGAGTAAAATCCATAAATTAACAAGGAAATTCACTTAACCCCCATTTTGGCCTTTTTAAAAAATTCTGAAATAAACCATGGATGTCGTAGATATGCTTGTTAGATTTCCTAGGAACTATTACATGCTTCGATTCGATAAGGCTAGGCCACTTTATGACCTTTTTAGTGAAAGAAAAAGGGTCAAAAACGAGTAAAATCCGTAAATTAACAAGGAAATCCAATTAACCCCCATTTTGGCCGTTTTTAAAAATTCTAAAATAAACCATGGATGTCGTAGATATGCTTGTTAGATTTCCTAGGAACTATTACATGCTTCGACTCGATAAGGCTAGGCCACTTTATGACCTTTTTAGTGAAAGAAAAAGGGTCAAAAACGAGTAAAATCCGTAAATTAACAAGGAAATTCACTTAACCCTCATTTTGTCCATTTTTGAAAATGATAAAATCAACCTTGGAATTCGAATATATGCTTGTTAGACTTCATAGGAACTATTACATGCTTCGATTCGATAAGGCTAGGCCACTTTATGACCTTTTTAGTGAAAGAAAAAGGTCAAAAACGAGTAAAATCCATAAATTAACAAGGAAATTCACTTAACCCCCATTTTGGCCTTTTTAAAAAATTCTGAAATAAACCATGGATGTCGTAGATATGCTTGTTAGATTTCCTAGGAACTATTACATGCTTCGATTCGATAAGGCTAGGCCACTTTATGACCTTTTTAGTGAAAGAAAAAGGTCAAAAACGAGTAAAACCCATAAATTAACAAGGAAATTCACTTAACCCCCATTTTGGCCTTTTTAAAAAATTCTGAAATAAACCATGGATGTCGTAGATATGCTTGTTAGATTTCCTAGGAACTATTACATGCTTCGATTCGATAAGGCTAGGCCACTTTATGACCTTTTGAGTGAAAGAAAAAGGGTCAAAAACGAGTAAAATCCGTAAATTAACAAGGAAATTCACTTAACCCTCATTTTTGCCTTTTTAAAAATTTTTAAAATAAACCATGGATGTCGTAGATATGCTTGTTAGATTTCCTAGGAACTATTACATGCTTCGATTCGATAAGGCTAGGCCACTTTATGACCTTTTCAGTGAAAGAAAAAGGGTCAAAAATGAGTAAAATCCGTAAATTAACAAGGAAATTCACTTAACCCCCATTTTGGCCGTTTTTAAAAATTCTAAAATAAACCATGGATGTCGTAGATATGCTTGTTAGATTTCCTAGGAACTATTACATGCTTCGATTCGATAAGGCTAGGCCACTTTATGACCTTTTTAGTGAAAGAAAAAGGGTCAAAAACGAGTAAAATCCGTAAATTATTTTGGCCGTTTTTAAAAATTCTAAAATAAACCATGGATGTCGTAGATATGCTTGTTAGATTTCCTAGGAACTATTACATGCTTCGATTCGATAAGGCTAGGCCACTTTATGACCTTTTTAGTGAAAGAAAAAAGGTCAAAAACGAGTAAAATCCGTAAATTAACAAGGAAATTCACTTAACCCTCATTTTGTCCATTTTCGAAAATGATAAAATCAACCTTGGAATTCGAATATATGCTTGTTAGATTTCATAGGAACTATTACATGCTTCGATTCGATAAGGCTAGGCCACTTTATGACCTTTTTAGTGAAAGAAAAAGGGTCAAAAATGAGTAAAATCCGTATATTAACAAGGAAATTCAATTAACCCCCATTTTGGCCTTTTTAAAAAATTCTAAAATAAACCATGGATGTCGTAGATATGCTTGTTAGATTTCCTAGGAACTATTACATGCTTCGAATGGATAAGGCTAGGCCACTTTATGACCTTTTTAGTGAAAGAAAAAGGGTCAAAAACTAGTAAAATCCGTAAATTAACAAGGAAATTAACTTAACCCCCATTTTGGCCGTTTTTAAAAATTCTAAAATAAACCATGGATGTCGTAGATATGCTTGTTAGATTTCCTAGGAACTATTACATGCTTCGACTCGATAAGGCTAGGACACTTTATGACCTTTTTAGTGAAAGAAAAAGGGTCAAAAACGAGTAAAATCCGTAAATTAACAAGGAAATTCACTTAACCCTCATTTTGTCCATTTTCGAAAATGATAAAATCAACCTTGGAATTCGAATATATGCTTGTTAGATTTCATAGGAACTATTACATGCTTCGATTCGATAAGGCTAGGCCACTTTATGACCTTTTTAGTGAAAGAAAAAGGGTCAAAAATGAGTAAAATCCGTATATTAACAAGGAAATTCACTTAACCCCCATTTTGGCCTTTTTAAAAAATTCTAAAATAAACCATGGATGTCGTAGATATGCTTGTTAGATTTCCTAGGAACTATTACATGCTTCGATTCGATAAGGCTAGGCCACTTTATGACCTTTTTAGTGAAAGAAAAAGGGTCAAAAACTAGTAAAATCCGTAAATTAACAAGGAAATTCACTTAACCCCCATTTTGGCCGTTTTTAAAAATTCTAAAATAAACCATGGATGTCGTAGATATGCTTGTTAGATTTCCTAGGAACTATTACATGCTTCGACTCGATAAGGCTAGGCCACTTTATGACCTTTTTAGTGAAAGAAAAAGGGTCAAAAACGAGTAAAATCCGTAAATTAACAAGGAAATTCACTTAACCCTCATTTTGTCCATTTTTGAAAATGATAAAATCAACCTTGGAATTCGAATATATGCTTGTTAGATTTCATAGGAACTGTTACATGCTTCGATTCGATAAGGCTAGGCCACTTTATGACCTTTTTAGTGAAAGAAAAAGGTCAAAAACGAGTAAAATCCATAAATTAACAAGGAAATTCACTTAACCCCCATTTTGGCCTTTTTAAAAAATTCTGAAATAAACCATGGATGTCGTAGATATGCTTGTTAGATTTCCTAGGAACTATTACATGCTTCGATTCGATAAGGCTAGGCCACTTTATGACCTTTTTAGTGAAAGAAAAAGGGTCAAAAACGAGTAAAATCCGTAAATTAACAAGGAAATCCAATTAACCCCCATTTTGGCCGTTTTTAAAAATTCTAAAATAAACCATGGATGTCGTAGATATGCTTGTTAGATTTCCTAGGAACTATTACATGCTTCGACTCGATAAGGCTAGGCCACTTTATGACCTTTTTAGTGAAAGAAAAAGGGTCAAAAACGAGTAAAATCCGTAAATTAACAAGGAAATTCACTTAACCCTCATTTTGTCCATTTTTGAAAATGATAAAATCAACCTTGGAATTCGAATATATGCTTGTTAGACTTCATAGGAACTATTACATGCTTCGATTCGATAAGGCTAGGCCACTTTATGACCTTTTTAGTGAAAGAAAAAGGTCAAAAACGAGTAAAATCCATAAATTAACAAGGAAATTCACTTAACCCCCATTTTGGCCTTTTTAAAAAATTCTGAAATAAACCATGGATGTCGTAGATATGCTTGTTAGATTTCCTAGGAACTATTACATGCTTCGATTCGATAAGGCTAGGCCACTTTATGACCTTTTTAGTGAAAGAAAAAGGTCAAAAACGAGTAAAACCCATAAATTAACAAGGAAATTCACTTAACCCCCATTTTGGCCTTTTTAAAAAATTCTGAAATAAACCATGGATGTCGTAGATATGCTTGTTAGATTTCCTAGGAACTATTACATGCTTCGATTCGATAAGGCTAGGCCACTTTATGACCTTTTGAGTGAAAGAAAAAGGGTCAAAAACGAGTAAAATCCGTAAATTAACAAGGAAATTCACTTAACCCTCATTTTTGCCTTTTTAAAATTTTTTAAAATAAACCATGGATGTCGTAGATATGCTTGTTAGATTTCCTAGGAACTATTACATGCTTCGATTCGATAAGGCTAGGCCACTTTATGACCTTTTCAGTGAAAGAAAAAGGGTCAAAAATGAGTAAAATCCGTAAATTAACAAGGAAATTCACTTAACCCCCATTTTGGCCGTTTTTAAAAATTCTAAAATAAACCATGGATGTCGTAGATATGCTTGTTAGATTTCCTAGGAACTATTACATGCTTCGATTCGATAAGGCTAGGCCACTTTATGACCTTTTTAGTGAAAGAAAAAGGGTCAAAAACGAGTAAAATCCGTAAATTATTTTGGCCGTTTTTAAAAATTCTAAAATAAACCATGGATGTCGTAGATATGCTTGTTAGATTTCCTAGGAACTATTACATGCTTCGATTCGATAAGGCTAGGCCACTTTATGACCTTTTTAGTGAAAGAAAAAAGGTCAAAAACGAGTAAAATCCGTAAATTAACAAGGAAATTCACTTAACCCTCATTTTGTCCATTTTCGAAAATGATAAAATCAACCTTGGAATTCGAATATATGCTTGTTAGATTTCATAGGAACTATTACATGCTTCGATTCGATAAGGCTAGGCCACTTTATGACCTTTTTAGTGAAAGAAAAAGGGTCAAAAATGAGTAAAATCCGTATATTAACAAGGAAATTCAATTAACCCCCATTTTGGCCTTTTTAAAAAATTCTAAAATAAACCATGGATGTCGTAGATATGCTTGTTAGATTTCCTAGGAACTATTACATGCTTCGATTGGATAAGGCTAGGCCACTTTATGACCTTTTTAGCGAAAGAAAAAGGGTCAAAAACTAGTAAAATCCTTAAATTAACAAGGAAATTAACTTAACCCCCATTTTGGCCGTTTTTAAAAATTCTAAAATAAACCATGGATGTCGTAGATATGCTTGTTAGATTTCCTAGGAACTATTACATGCTTCGACTCGATAAGGCTAGGCCACTTTATGACCTTTTTAGTGAAAGAAAAAGGGTCAAAAACGAGTAAAATCCGTAAATTAACAAGGAAATTCACTTAACCCTCATTTTTGCCTTTTTAAAAATTTTTAAAATAAACCATGGATGTCGTAGATATGCTTGTTAGATTTCCTAGGAACTATTACATGCTTCGATTCGATAAGGCTAGGCCACTTTATGACCTTTTCAGTGAAAGAAAAAGGGTCAAAAATGAGTAAAATCCGTAAATTAACAAGGAAATTCACTTAACCCCCATTTTGGCCGTTTTTAAAAATTCTAAAATAAACCATGGATGTCGTAGATATGCTTGTTAGATTTCCTAGGAACTATTACATGCTTCGATTCGATAAGGCTAGGCCACTTTATGACCTTTTTAGTGAAAGAAAAAGGGTCAAAAACGAGTAAAATCCGTAAATTATTTTGGCCGTTTTTAAAAATTCTAAAATAAACCATGGATGTCGTAGATATGCTTGTTAGATTTCCTAGGAACTATTACATGCTTCGATTCGATAAGGCTAGGCCACTTTATGACCTTTTTAGTGAAAGAAAAAAGGTCAAAAACGAGTAAAATCCGTAAATTAACAAGGAAATTCACTTAACCCTCATTTTGTCCATTTTCGAAAATGATAAAATCAACCTTGGAATTCGAATATATGCTTGTTAGATTTCATAGGAACTATTACATGCTTCGATTCGATAAGGCTAGGCCACTTTATGACCTTTTTAGTGAAAGAAAAAGGGTCAAAAATGAGTAAAATCCGTATATTAACAAGGAAATTCAATTAACCCCCATTTTGGCCTTTTTAAAAAATTCTAAAATAAACCATGGATGTCGTAGATATGCTTGTTAGATTTCCTAGGAACTATTACATGCTTCGATTGGATAAGGCTAGGCCACTTTATGACCTTTTTAGTGAAAGAAAAAGGGTCAAAAACTAGTAAAATCCGTAAATTAACAAGGAAATTAACTTAACCCCCATTTTGGCCGTTTTTAAAAATTCTAAAATAAACCATGGATGTCGTAGATATGCTTGTTAGATTTCCTAGGAACTATTACATGCTTCGACTCGATAAGGCTAGGCCACTTTAAGACCTTTTTAGTGAAAGAAAAAGGTCAAAAACGAGTAAAATCCGTAAATTAACAAGGAAATTCACTTAACCCTCATTTTGTCCATTTTCGAAAATGATAAAATCAACCTTGGAATTCGAATATATGCTTGTTAGATTTCATAGGAACTATTACATGCTTCGATTCGATAAGGCTAGGCCACTTTATGACCTTTTTAGTGAAAGAAAAAGGGTCAAAAATGAGTAAAATCCGTATATTAACAAGGAAATTCACTTAACCCCCATTTTGGCCTTTTTAAAAAATTCTAAAATAAACCATGGATGTCGTAGATATGCTTGTTAGATTTCCTAGGAACTATTACATGCTTCGATTCGATAAGGCTAGGCCACTTTATGACCTTTTTAGTGAAAGAAAAAGGGTCAAAAACGAGTAAAATCCGTAAATTAACAAGGAAATTCACTTAACCCTCATTTTGTCCATTTTCGAAAATGATAAAATCAACCTTGGAATTCGAATATATGCTTGTTAGATTTTATAGGAACTATTACATGCTTCGATTCGATAAGGCTAGGCCACTTTATGACCTTTTTAGTGAAAGAAAAAGGTCAAAAACGAGTAAAATCCATAAATTAACAAGGAAATTCACTTAACCCCCATTTTGGCCTTTTTAAAAAATTCTGAAATAAACCATGGATGTCGTAGATATGCTTGTTAGATTTCCTAGGAACTATTACATGCTTCGATTCGATAAGGCTAGGCCACTTTATGACCTTTTTAGAGAAAGAAAAAGGGTCAAAAACGAGTAAAATCCGTAAATTAACAAGGAAATCCAATTAACCCCCATTTTGGCCGTTTTTAAAAATTCTAAAATAAACCATGGATGTCGTAGATATGCTTGTTAGATTTCCTAGGAACTATTACATGCTTCGATTCGATAAGGCTAGGCCACTTTATGACCTTTTTAGTGAAAGTAAAAGGGTCAAAAACGAGTAAAATCCGTAAATTAACAAGGAAATTCACTTAACCCCCATTTTGGCCGTTTTTAAAAATTCTAAAATAAACCGTGGATGTCGTAGATATGCTTGTTAGATTTCCTAGGAACTATTACATGCTTCGACTTGATAAGGCTAGGCCACTTTATGACCTTATTAGTGAAAGAAAAAGGGTCAAAAACGAGTAAAATCCGTAAATTAACAAGGAAATTCACTTAACCCTCATTTTGTCCATTTTTGAAAATGATAAAATCAACCTTGGAATTCGAATATATGCTTGTTAGATTTCATAGGAACTATTACATGCTTCGACTCGATAAGGCTAGGCCACTTTATGACCTTTTTAGTGAAAGAAAAAGGGTCAAAAATGAGTAAAATCCGTATATTAACAAGGAAATTCACTTAACCCCCATTTTGGCCTGTTTAAAAAAATCTAAAATAAACCATGGATGTCGAAGATATGCTTGTTAGATTTCCTAGGAACTATTACATGCTTCGATTCGATAAGGCTAGGCCACTTTATGACCTTTTTAGTGAAAGAAAAAGGGTCAAAAACGAGTAAAATCCGTAAATTAACAAGGAAATTCACTTAACCCCCATTTTGGCCGTTTTTAAAAATTCTAAAATAAACCATGGATGTCGTAGATATGCTTGTTAGATTTCCAAGGAACTATTACATGCTTCGACTCGATAAGGCTAGGCCACTTTATGACCTTTTTAGTGAAAGAAAAAGGGTCAAAAACGAGTAAAATCCGTAAATTAACAAGGAATTTCACTTAACCCTCATTTTGTCCATTTTTGAAAATGATAAAATCAACCTTGGAATTCGAATATATGCTTGTTAGATTTCATAGGAACTATTTCATGCTTCGATTCGATAAGGCTAGGCCACTTTATGACCTTTTTAGTGAAAGAAAAAGGTTAAAAACGAGTAAAATCCATAAATTAACAAGGAAATTCACTTAACCCCCATTTTGGCCTTTTTAAAAAATTCTGAAATAAACCATGGATGTCGTAGATATGCATGTTAGATTTCCTAGGAACTATTACATGCTTCGATTCGATAAGGCTATGCCACTTTATGACCTTTTTAGTGAAAGAAAAAGGTCAAAAACGAGTAAAATCCATAAATTAACAAGGAAATTCACTTAACCCCCATTTTGGCCTTTTTAAAAAATTCTAAAATAAACCATGGATGTCGTAGATATGCTTGTTAGATTTCCTAGGAACTATTACATGCTTCGATTCGATAAGGCTAGGCCACTTTATGACCTTTTTAGTGAAAGAAAAAAGGTCAAAAACGAGTAAAATCCGTAAATTAACAAGGAAATTCACTTAACCCTCATTTTGTCCATTTTCGAAAATGATAAAATCAACCTTGGAATTCGAATATATGCTTGTTAGATTTCATAGGAACTATTACATGCTTCGATTCGATAAGGCTAGGCCACTTTATGACCTTTTTAGTGAAAGAAAAAGGGTCAAAAATGAGTAAAATCCGTATATTAACAAGGAAATTCACTTAACCCCCATTTTGGCCTTTTTAAAAAATTCTAAAATAAACCATGGATGTCGTAGATATGCTTGTTAGATTTCCTAGGAACTATTACATGCTTCGATTCGATAAGGCTAGGCCACTTTATGACCTTTTTAGTGAAAGAAAAAGGGTCAAAAACGAGTAAAATCCGTAAATTAACAAGGAAATTCACTTAACCCCCATTTTGGCCGTTTTTAAAAATTCTAAAATAAACCATGGATGTCGTAGATATGCTTGTTAGATTTCCAAGGAACTATTACATGCTTCGACTCGATAAGGCTAGGCCACTTTATGACCTTTTTAGTGAAAGAAAAAGGGTCAAAAACGAGTAAAATCCGTAAATTAACAAGGAATTTCACTTAACCCTCATTTTGTCCATTTTTGAAAATGATAAAATCAACCTTGGAATTCGAATATATGCTTGTTAGATTTCATAGGAACTATTTCATGCTTCGATTCGATAAGGCTAGGCCACTTTATGACCTTTTTAGTGAAAGAAAAAGGTTAAAAACGCGTAAAATCCATAAATTAACATGGAAATTCACTTAACCCCCATTTTGGCCTTTTTAAAAAATTCTGAAATAAACCATGGATGTCGTAGATATGCATGTTAGATTTCCTAGGAACTATTACATGCTTCGATTCGATAAGGCTATGCCACTTTATGACCTTTTTAGTGAAAGAAAAAGGTCAAAAACGAGTAAAATCCATAAATTAACAAGGAAATTCACTTAACCCCCATTTTGGCCTTTTTAAAAAATTCTAAAATAAACCATGGATGTCGTAGATATGCTTGTTAGATTTCCTAGGAACTATTACATGCTTCGATTCGATAAGGCTAGGCCACTTTATGACCTTTTTAGTGAAAGAAAAAAGGTCAAAAACGAGTAAAATCCGTAAATTAACAAGGAAATTCACTTAACCCTCATTTTGTCCATTTTCGAAAATGATAAAATCAACCTTGGAATTCGAATATATGCTTGTTAGATTTCATAGGAACTATTACATGCTTCGATTCGATAAGGCTAGGCCACTTTATGACCTTTTTAGTGAAAGAAAAAGGGTCAAAAATGAGTAAAATCCGTATATTAACAAGGAAATTCAATTAACCCCCATTTTGGCCTTTTTAAAAAATTCTAAAATAAACCATGGATGTCGTAGATATGCTTGTTAGATTTCCTAGGAACTATTACATGCTTCGATTGGATAAGGCTAGGCCACTTTATGACCTTTTTAGTGAAAGAAAAAGGGTCAAAAACTAGTAAAATCCGTAAATTAACAAGGAAATTAACTTAACCCCCATTTTGGCCGTTTTTAAAAATTCTAAAATAAACCATGGATGTCGTAGATATGCTTGTTAGATTTCCTAGGAACTATTACATGCTTCGACTCGATAAGGCTAGGCCACTTTATGACCTTTTTAGTGAAAGAAAAAGGGTCAAAAACGAGTAAAATCCGTAAATTAACAAGGAAATTCACTTAACCCTCATTTTGTCCATTTTCGAAAATGATAAAATCAACCTTGGAATTCGAATATATGCTTGTTAGATTTCATAGGAACTATTACATGCTTCGATTCGATAAGGCTAGGCCACTTTATGACCTTTTTAGTGAAAGAAAAAGGGTCAAAAATGAGTAAAATCCGTATATTAACAAGGAAATTCACTTAACCCCCATTTTGGCCTTTTTAAAAAATTCTAAAATAAACCATGGATGTCGTAGATATGCTTGTTAGATTTCCTAGGAACTATTACATGCTTCGATTCGATAAGGCTAGGCCACTTTATGACCTTTTTAGTGAAAGAAAAAGGGTCAAAAACGAGTAAAATCCGTAAATTAACAAGGAATTTCACTTAACCCTCATTTTGTCCATTTTTGAAAATGATAAAATCAACCTTGGAATTCGAATATATGCTTGTTAGATTTCATAGGAACTATTTCATGCTTCGATTCGATAAGGCTAGGCCACTTTATGACCTTTTTAGTGAAAGAAAAAGGTCAAAAACGAGTAAAATCCATAAATTAACAAGGAAATTCACTTAACCCCCATTTTGGCCTTTTTAAAAAATTCTAAAATAAACCATGGATGTCGTAGATATGCTTGTTAGATTTCCTAGGAACTATTACATGCTTCGATTCGATAAGGCTAGGCCACTTTATGACCTTTTTAGTGAAAGAAAAAAGGTCAAAAACGAGTAAAATCCGTAAATTAACAAGGAAATTCACTTAACCCTCATTTTGTCCATTTTCGAAAATGATAAAATCAACCTTGGAATTCGAATATATGCTTGTTAGATTTCATAGGAACTATTACATGCTTCGATTCGATAAGGCTAGGCCACTTTATGACCTTTTTAGTGAAAGAAAAAGGGTCAAAAATGAGTAAAATCCGTATATTAACAAGGAAATTCAATTAACCCCCATTTTGGCCTTTTTAAAAAATTCTAAAATAAACCATGGATGTCGTAGATATGCTTGTTAGATTTCCTAGGAACTATTACATGCTTCGATTGGATAAGGCTAGGCCACTTTATGACCTTTTTAGTGAAAGAAAAAGGGTCAAAAACTAGTAAAATCCGTAAATTAACAAGGAAATTAACTTAACCCCCATTTTGGCCGTTTTTAAAAATTCTAAAATAAACCATGGATGTCGTAGATATGCTTGTTAGATTTCCTAGGAACTATTACATGCTTCGACTCGATAAGGCTAGGCCACTTTATGACCTTTTTAGTGAAAGAAAAAGGGTCAAAAACGAGTAAAATCCGTAAATTAACAAGGAAATTCACTTAACCCTCATTTTGTCCATTTTCGAAAATGATAAAATCAACCTTGGAATTCGAATATATGCTTGTTAGATTTCATAGGAACTATTACATGCTTCGATTCGATAAGGCTAGGCCACTTTATGACCTTTTTAGTGAAAGAAAAAGGGTCAAAAATGAGTAAAATCCGTATATTAACAAGGAAATTCACTTAACCCCCATTTTGGCCTTTTTAAAAAATTCTAAAATAAACCATGGATGTCGTAGATATGCTTGTTAGATTTCCTAGGAACTATTACATGCTTCGATTCGATAAGGCTAGGCCACTTTATGACCTTTTTAGTGAAAGAAAAAGGGTCAAAAACGAGTAAAATCCGTAAATTAACAAGGAATTTCACTTAACCCTCATTTTGTCCATTTTTGAAAATGATAAAATCAACCTTGGAATTCGAATATATGCTTGTTAGATTTCATAGGAACTATTTCATGCTTCGATTCGATAAGGCTAGGCCACTTTATGACCTTTTTAGTGAAAGAAAAAGGTTAAAAACGAGTAAAATCCATAAATTAACAAGGAAATTCACTTAACCCCCATTTTGGCCTTTTTAAAAAATTCTGAAATAAACCATGGATGTCGTAGATATGCATGTTAGATTTCCTAGGAACTATTACATGCTTCGATTCGATAAGGCTATGCCACTTTATGACCTTTTTAGTGAAAGAAAAAGGTCAAAAACGAGTAAAATCCATAAATTAACAAGGAAATTCACTTAACCCCCATTTTGGCCTTTTTAAAAAATTCTAAAATAAACCATGGATGTCGTAGATATGCTTGTTAGATTTCCTAGGAACTATTAAATGCTTCGACTCGATAAGGCTAGGCCACTTTATGACCTTTTTAGTGAAAGAAAAAGGGTCAAAAACGAGTAAAATCCGTAAATTAACAAGGAAATTCACTTAACCCTCATTTTGTCCATTTTCGAAAATGATAAAATCAACCTTGGAATTCGAATATATGCTTGTTAGATTTCATAGGAACTATTACATGCTTCGATTCGATAAGGCTAGGCCACTTTATGACCTTTTTAGTGAAAGAAAAAGGGTCAAAAATGAGTAAAATCCGTATATTAACAAGGAAATTCAATTAACCCCCATTTTGGCCTTTTTAAAAAATTCTAAAATAAACCATGGATGTCGTAGATATGCTTGTTAGATTTCCTAGGAACTATTACATGCTTCGATTGGATAAGGCTAGGCCACTTTATGACCTTTTTAGTGAAAGAAAAAGGGTCAAAAACTAGTAAAATCCGTAAATTAACAAGGAAATTAACTTAACCCCCATTTTGGCCGTTTTTAAAAATTCTAAAATAAACCATGGATGTCGTAGATATGCTTGTTAGATTTCCTAGGAACTATTACATGCTTCGACTCGATAAGGCTAGGCCACTTTATGACCTTTTTAGTGAAAGAAAAAGGGTCAAAAACGAGTAAAATCCGTAAATTAACAAGGAAATTCACTTAACCCTCATTTTGTCCATTTTCGAAAATGATAAAATCAACCTTGGAATTCGAATATATGCTTGTTAGATTTCATAGGAACTATTACATGCTTCGATTCGATAAGGCTAGGCCACTTTATGACCTTTTTAGTGAAAGAAAAAGGGTCAAAAATGAGTAAAATCCGTATATTAACAAGGAAATTCACTTAACCCCCATTTTGGCCTTTTTAAAAAATTCTAAAATAAACCATGGATGTCGTAGATATGCTTGTTAGATTTCCTAGGAACTATTACATGCTTCGATTCGATAAGGCTAGGCCACTTTATGACCTTTTTAGTGAAAGAAAAAGGGTCAAAAACGAGTAAAATCCGTAAATTAACAAGGAAATTCACTTAACCCTCATTTTGTCCATTTTCGAAAATGATAAAATCAACCTTGGAATTCGAATATATGCTTGTTAGATTTTATAGGAACTATTACATGCTTCGATTCGATAAGGCTAGGCCACTTTATGACATTTTTAGTGAAAGAAAAAGGTCAAAAACGAGTAAAATCCATAAATTAACAAGGAAATTCACTTAACCCCCATTTTGGCCTTTTTAAAAAATTCTGAAATAAACCATGGATGTCGTAGATATGCTTGTTAGATTTCCTAGGAACTATTACATGCTTCGATTCGATAAGGCTAGGCCACTTTATGACCTTTTTAGTGAAAGAAAGAGGGTCAAAAACGAGTAAAATCCGTAAATTAACAAGGAAATCCAATTAACCCCCATTTTGGCCGTTTTTAAAAATTCTAAAATAAACCATGGATGTCGTAGATATGCTTGTTAGATTTCCTAGGAACTATTACATGCTTCGATTCGATAAGGCTAGGCCACTTTATGAATTTTTTAGTGAAAGAAAAAGGGTCAAAAACGAGTAAAATCCGTAAATTAACAAGGAAATTCACTTAACCCCCATTTTGGCCGTTTTTAAAAATTCTAAAATAAACCGTGGATGTCGTAGATATGCTTGTTAGATTTCCTAGGAACTATTACATGCTTCGACTCGATAAGGCTAGGCCACTTTATGACCTTATTAGTGAAAGAAAAAGGGTCAAAAACGAGTAAAATCCGTAAATTAACAAGGAAATTCACTTAACCCTCATTTTGTCCATTTTTGAAAATGATAAAATCAACCTTGGAATTCGAATATATGCTTGTTAGATTTCATAGGAACTATTACATGCTTCGACTCGATAAGGCTAGGCCACTTTATGACCTTTTTAGTGAAAGAAAAAGGGTCAAAAATGAGTAAAATCCGTATATTAACAAGGAAATTCACTTAACCCCCATTTTGGCCTTTTTAAAAAAATCTAAAATAAACCATGGATGTCGAAGATATGCTTGTTAGATTTCCTAGGAACTATTACATGCTTCGATTCGATAAGGCTAGGCCACTTTATGACCTTTTTAGTGAAAGAAAAAGGGTCAAAAACGAGTAAAATCCGTAAATTAACAAGGAAATTCACTTAACCCCCATTTTGGCCGTTTTTAAAAATTCTAAAATAAACCATGGATGTCGTAGATATGCTTGTTAGATTTCCTAGGAACTATTACATGCTTCGATTGGATAAGGCTAGGCCACTTTATGACCTTTTTAGTGAAAGAAAAAGGGTCAAAAACTAGTAAAATCCGTAAATTAACAAGGAAATTAACTTAACCCCCATTTTGGCCGTTTTTAAAAATTCTAAAATAAACCATGGATGTCGTAGATATGCTTGTTAGATTTCCTAGGAACTATTACATGCTTCGACTCGATAAGGCTAGGCCACTTTATGACCTTTTTAGTGAAAGAAAAAGGGTCAAAAACGAGTAAAATCCGTAAATTAACAAGGAAATTCACTTAACCCTCATTTTGTCCATTTTCGAAAATGATAAAATCAACCTTGGAATTCGAATATATGCTTGTTAGATTTCATAGGAACTATTACATGCTTCGATTCGATAAGGCTAGGCCACTTTATGACCTTTTTAGTGAAAGAAAAAGGGTCAAAAATGAGTAAAATCCGTATATTAACAAGGAAATTCACTTAACCCCCATTTTGGCCTTTTTAAAAAATTCTAAAATAAACCATGGATGTCGTAGATATGCTTGTTAGATTTCCTAGGAACTATTACATGCTTCGATTCGATAAGGCTAGGCCACTTTATGACCTTTTTAGTGAAAGAAAAAGGGTCAAAAACGAGTAAAATCCGTAAATTAACAAGGAAATTCACTTAACCCTCATTTTGTCCATTTTCGAAAATGATAAAATCAACCTTGGAATTCGAATATATGCTTGTTAGATTTTATAGGAACTATTACATGCTTCGATTCGATAAGGCTAGGCCACTTTATGACCTTTTTAGTGAAAGAAAAAGGTCAAAAACGAGTAAAATCCATAAATTAACAAGGAAATTCACTTAACCCCCATTTTGGCCTTTTTAAAAAATTCTGAAATAAACCATGGATGTCGTAGATATGCTTGTTAGATTTCCTAGGAACTATTACATGCTTCGATTCGATAAGGCTAGGCCACTTTATGACCTTTTTAGTGAAAGAAAAAGGGTCAAAAACGAGTAAAATCCGTAAATTAACAAGGAAATCCAATTAACCCCCATTTTGGCCGTTTTTAAAAATTCTAAAATAAACCATGGATGTCGTAGATATGCTTGTTAGATTTCCTAGGAACTATTACATGCTTCGATTCGATAAGGCTAGGCCACTTTATGACCTTTTTAGTGAAAGAAAAAGGGTCAAAAAC
Source organism: Medicago sativa (assembly GCF_051527215.1). Taxonomy (NCBI): domain Eukaryota; kingdom Viridiplantae; phylum Streptophyta; class Magnoliopsida; order Fabales; family Fabaceae; genus Medicago; species Medicago sativa. The sequence goes on along the minus strand of NC_140756.1, from coordinate 24,414,291 downwards.
GAGTAAAATCCGTAAATTAACAAGGAAATTCACTTAACCCCCATTTTGGCCGTTTTTAAAAATTCTAAAATAAACCGTGGATGTCGTAGATATGCTTGTTAGATTTCCTAGGAACTATTACATGCTTCGACTCGATAAGGCTAGGCCACTTTATGACCTTATTAGTGAAAGAAAAAGGGTCAAAAACGAGTAAAATCCGTAAATTAACAAGGAAATTCACTTAACCCTCATTTTGTCCATTTTTGAAAATGATAAAATCAACCTTGGAATTCGAATATATGCTTGTTAGATTTCATAGGAACTATTACATGCTTCGACTCGATAAGGCTAGGCCACTTTATGACCTTTTTAGTGAAAGAAAAAGGGTCAAAAATGAGTAAAATCCGTATATTAACAAGGAAATTCACTTAACCCCCATTTTGGCCTTTTTAAAAAAATCTAAAATAAACCATGGATGTCGAAGATATGCTTGTTAGATTTCCTAGGAACTATTACATGCTTCGATTCGATAAGGCTAGGCCACTTTATGACCTTTTTAGTGAAAGAAAAAGGGTCAAAAACGAGTAAAATCCGTAAATTAACAAGGAAATTCACTTAACCCCCATTTTGGCCGTTTTTAAAAATTCTAAAATAAACCATGGATGTCGTAGATATGCTTGTTAGATTTCCAAGGAACTATTACATGCTTCGACTCGATAAGGCTAGGCCACTTTATGACCTTTTTAGTGAAAGAAAAAGGGTCAAAAACGAGTAAAATCCGTAAATTAACAAGGAATTTCACTTAACCCTCATTTTGTCCATTTTTGAAAATGATAAAATCAACCTTGGAATTCGAATATATGCTTGTTAGATTTCATAGGAACTATTTCATGCTTCGATTCGATAAGGCTAGGCCACTTTAGGACCTTTTTAGTGAAAGAAAAAGGTTAAAAACGAGTAAAATCCATAAATTAACAAGGAAATTCACTTAACCCCCATTTTGGCCTTTTTAAAAAATTCTGAAATAAACCATGGATGTCGTAGATATGCTTGTTAGATTTCCTAGGAACTATTACATGCTTCGATTCGATAAGGCTATGCCACTTTATGACCTTTTTAGTGAAAGAAAAAGGTCAAAAACGAGTAAAATCCATAAATTAACAAGGAAATTCACTTAACCCCCATTTTGGCCTTTTTAAAAAATTCTAAAATAAACCATGGATGTCGTAGATATGCTTGTTAGATTTCCTAGGAACTATTAAATGCTTCGACTCGATAAGGCTAGGCCACTTTATGACCTTTTTAGTGAAAGAAAAAGGGTCAAAAACGAGTAAAATCCGTAAATTAACAAGGAAATTCACTTAACCCTCATTTTGTCCATTTTCGAAAATGATAAAATCAACCTTGGAATTCGAATATATGCTTGTTAGATTTCATAGGAACTATTACATGCTTCGATTCGATAAGGCTAGGCCACTTTATGACCTTTTTAGTGAAAGAAAAAAGGTCAAAAATGAGTAAAATCCGTATATTAACAAGGAAATTCAATTAACCCCCATTTTGGCCTTTTTAAAAAATTCTAAAATAAACCATGGATGTCGTAGATATGCTTGTTAGATTTCCTAGGAACTATTACATGCTTCGATTCGATAAGGCTAGGCCACTTTATGACCTTTTTAGTGAAAGAAAAAGGGTCAAAAACTAGTAAAATCCGTAAATTAACAAGGAAATTCACTTAACCCCCATTTTGGCCGTTTTTAAAAATTCTAAAATAAACCATGGATGTCGTAGATATGCTTGTTAGATTTCCTAGGAACTATTAAATGCTTCGACTCGATAAGGCTAGGCCACTTTATGACCTTTTTAGTGAAATAAAAAGGGTCAAAAACGAGTAAAATCCGTAAATTAACAAGGAAATTCACTTAACCCTCATTTTGTCCATTTTTGAAAATGATAAAATCAACCTTGGAATTCGAATATATGCTTGTTAGATTTCATAGGAACTATTACATGCTTCGATTCGATAAGGTTAGGCCACTTTATGACCTTTTTAGTGAAAGAAAAAGGTCAAAAAGGAGTAAAATCCATAAATTAACAAGGAAATTCACTTAACCCCCATTTTGGCCTTTTTAAAAAATTCTAAAATAAACCATGGATGTCGTAGATATGCTTGTTAGATTTCCTAGGAACTATTAAATGCTTCGACTCGATAAGGCTAGGCCACTTTATGACCTTTTTAGTGAAAGAAAAAGGGTCAAAAACGAGTAAAATCCGTAAATTAACAAGGAAATTCACTTAACCCTCATTTTGTCCATTTTCGAAAATGATAAAATCAACCTTGGAATTCGAATATATGCTTGTTAGATTTCATAGGAACTATTACATGCTTCGATTCGATAAGGCTAGGCCACTTTATGACCTTTTTAGTGAAAGAAAAAGGGTCAAAAATGAGTAAAATCCGTATATTAACAAGGAAATTCACTTAACCCCTATTTTGGCCTTTTTAAAAAATTCTAAAATAAACCATGGATGTCGTAGATATGCTTGTTAGATTTCCTAGGAACTATTACATGCTTCGATTCGATAAGGCTAGGCCACTTTATGACCTTTTTAGTGAAAGAAAAAGGGTCAAAAACGAGTAAAATCCGTAAATTAACAAGGAAATTCACTTAACCCTCATTTTGTCCATTTTTGAAAATGATAAAATCAACCTTGGAATTCGAATATATGCTTGTTAGATTTCATAGGAACTATTACATGCTTCGATTCGATAAGGCTAGGCCACTTTATGACCTTTTTAGTGAAAGAAAAAGGTCAAAAACGAGTAAAATCCATAAATTAACAAGGAAATTCACTTAACCCCCATTTTGGCCTTTTTAAAAAATTCTGAAATAAACCATGGATGTCGTAGATATGCTTGTTAGATTTCCTAGGAACTATTACATGCTTCGATTCGATAAGGCTAGGCCACTTTATGACCTTTTTAGTGAAAGAAAAAGGGTCAAAAACGAGTAAAATCCGTAAATTAACAAGGAAATCCAATTAACCCCCATTTTGGCCGTTTTTAAAAATTCTAAAATAAACCATGGATGTCGTAGATATACTTGTTAGATTTCCTAGGAACTATTAAATGCTTCGACTCGATAAGGCTAGGCCACTTTATGACCTTTTTAGTGAAAGAAAAAGGGTCAAAAACGAGTAAAATCCGTAAATTAACAAGGAAATTCACTTAACCCTCATTTTGTCCATTTTCGAAAATGATAAAATCAACCTTGGAATTCGAATATATGCTTGTTAGATTTTATAGGAACTATTACATGCTTCGATTCGATAAGGCTAGGCCACTTTATGACCTTTTTAGTGAAAGAAAAAAGGTCAAAAATGAGTAAAATCCGTATATTAACAAGGAAATTCAATTAACCCCCATTTTGGCCTTTCTAAAAAATTCTAAAATAAACCATGGATGTCGTAGATATGCTTGTTAGATTTCCTAAAATAAACCAATTAACCCCCATTTTGGCCTTTTTAAAAAATTCTAAAATAAACCATGGATGTCGTAGATATGCTTGATAGATTTCCTAGGAACTATTACATGCTTCGATTCGATAAGGCTAGGCCACTTTATGACCTTTTTAGTGAAAGAAAAAGGGTCAAAAACGAGTAAAATCCGTAAATTAACAAGGAAATTCACTTAACCCTCATTTTGTCCATTTTCGAAAATGATAAAATCAACCTTGGAATTCGAATATATGCTTGTTAGATTTCATAGGAACTATTACATGCTTCGATTCGATAAGGCTAGGCCACTTTATGACCTTTTTAGTGAAAGAAAAAGGTCAAAAACGAGTAAAATCCATAAATTAACAAGGAAATTCACTTAACCCCCATTTTGGCCTTTTTAAAAAATTCTAAAATAAACCATGGATGTCGTAGATATGCTTGTTAGATTTCCTAGGAACTATTACATGCTTCGATTCGATAAGGCTAGGCCAATTTATGACCTTTTTAGTGAAAGAAAAAGGGTCAAAAACGAGTTAAATCCGTAAATTAACAAGGAAATTCACTTAACCCTCATTTTGTCCATTTTCGAAAATGTTAAAATCAACCTTGGAATTCGATATATGCTTGTTAGATTTCATAGGAACTATTACATGCTTCGATTCGATACGGCTAGGCCACTTTATGACCTTTTTAGTGAAAGAAAAAAGGTCAAAAACGAGTAAAATCCATAAATTAACAAGGAAATTCACTTAACCCCCATTTTGGCCTTTTTAAAAAAAATTTAAAATAAACCATGGATGTCGTAGATATGCTTGTTAGATTTCCTAGGAACTATTACATGCTTCGATTCGATAAGGCTAGGCCACTTTATGACCTTTTTAGTGAAAGAAAAAGGTCAAAAACGAGTAAAATCCATAAATTAACAAGGAAATTCACTTAACCCCCATTTTGGCCTTTTTAAAAATTCTAAAATAAACCATGGATGTCGTAGATATGCTTGTTAGATTTCCTAGGAACTATTAAATGCTTCGACTCGATAAGGCTAGGCCACTTTATGACCTTTTTAGTGAAAGAAAAAGGGTCAAAAACGAGTAAAATCCGTAAATTAACAAGGAAATTCACTTAACCCTCATTTTGTCCATTTTTGAAAATGATAAAATCAACCTTGGAATTCGAATATATGCTTGTTAGATTTCATAGGAACTATTACATGCTTCGATTCGATAAGGCTAGGCCACTTTATGACCTTTTTAGTGAAAGAAAAAGGTCAAAAACGAGTAAAATCCATAAATTAAGAAGGAAATTCACTTAACCCCCATTTTGGCCTTTTTAAAAAATTCTAAAATAAACCATGGATGTCGTAGATATGCTTGTTAGATTTCCTAGGAACTATTAAATGCTTCGACTCGATAAGGCTAGGCCACTTTATGACCTTTTTAGTGAAAGAAAAAGGGTCAAAAACGAGTAAAATCCGTAAATTAACAAGGAAATTCACTTAACCCTCATTTTGTCCATTTTCGAAAATGATAAAATCAACCTTGGAATTCGAATATATGCTTGTTAGATTTCATAGGAACTATTACATGCTTCGATTCGATAAGGCTAGGCCACTTTATGACCTTTTTAGTGAAAGAAAAAAGGTAAAAAATGAGTAAAATCCGTATATTAACAAGGAAATTCAATTAACCCCCATTTTGACCTTTTTAAAAAATTCTAAAATAAACCATGGATGTCGTAGATATGCTTGTTAGGTTTCCTAGGAACCATTACATGCTTCGATTCGATAAGGCTAGGCCACTTTATGACCTTTTTAGTGAAAGAAAAAGGTCAAAAACGAGTAAAATCCATAAATTAACAAGGAAATTCACTTAACCCCCATTTTGGCCTTTTTAAAAAAAATTTAAAATAAACCATGGATGTCGTAGATATGCTTGTTAGATTTCCTAGGAACTATTACATGCTTCGATTCGATAAGGCTAGGCCACTTTATGACCTTTTTAGTGAAAGAAAAAGGGTCAAAAACGAGTAAAATCCGTAAATTAACAAGGAAATTCACTTAACCCACATTTTGTCCATTTTCGAAAATGATAAAATCAACCTTGGAATTCGAATATATGCTTGTTAGATTTTATAGGAACTATTACATGCTTCGATTCGATAAGGCTAGGCCACTTTATGACCTTTTTAATGAAAGAAAAAGGTCAAAAACGAGTAAAATCCATAAATTAACAAGGAAATTCACTTAACCCCCATTTTGGCCTTTTTAAAAAATTCTAAAATAAACCATGGATGTCGTAGATATGCTTGTTAGATTTCCTAGGAACTATTACATGCTTCGATTCGATAAGGCTAGGCCACTTTATGACCTTTTTAGTGAAAGAAAAAGGGTCAAAAACGAGTAAAATCCGTAAATTAACAAGGAAATTCACTTAACCCTCATTTTGTCCATTTTCGAAAATGATAAAATCAACCTTGGAATTCGAATATATGCTTGTTAGATTTCATAGGAACTATTACATGCTTCGATTCGATAAGGCTAGGCCACTTTATGACCTTTTTAGTGAAAGAAAAAGGTCAAAAACTAGTAAAATCCATAAATTAACAAGGAAATTCACTTAACCCCCATTTTGGCCTTTTTAAAAAATTCTAAAATAAACCATGGATGTCGTAGATATGCTTGTTAGATTTCCTAGGAACTATTAAATGCTTCGACTCGATAAGGCTAGGCCACTTTATGACCTTTTTAGTGAAAGAAAAAGGGTCAAAAACGAGTAAAATCCGTAAATTAACAAGGAAATTCACTTAACCCTCATTTTGTCCATTTTCGAAAATGATAAAATCAACCTTGGAATTCGAATATATGCTTGTTAGATTTCATAGGAACTATTACATGCTTCGATTCGATAAGGCTAGGCCACTTTATGACCTTTTTAGTGAAAGAAAAAGGTCAAAAACGAGTAAAATCCATAAATTAACAAGGAAATTCACTTAACCCCCATTTTGGCCTTTTTAAAAAATTCTAAAATAAACCATGGATGTCGTAGATATGCTTGTTAGATTTCCTAGGAACTATTAAATGCTTCGACTCGATAAGGCTAGGCCACTTTATGACCTTTTTAGTGAAAGAAAAAGGGTCAAAAACGAGTAAAATCCGTAAATTAACAAGGAAATTCACTTAACCCTCATTTTGTCCATTTTCGAAAATGATAAAATCAACCTTGGAATTCGAATATATGCTTGTTAGATTTCATAGGAACTATTACATGCTTCGATTCGATAAGGCTAGGCCACTTTATGACCTTTTTAGTGAAAGAAAAAGGTCAAAAACGAGTAAAATCCATAAATTAACAAGGAAATTCACTTAACCCCCATTTTGGCCTTTTTAAAAAATTCTAAAATAAACCATGGATGTCGTAGATATGCTTGTTAGATTTCCTAGGAACTATTAAATGCTTCGACTCGATAAGGCTAGGCCACTTTATGACCTTTTTAGTGAAAGAAAAAGGGTCAAAAACGAGTAAAATCCGTAAATTAACAAGGAAATTCACTTAACCCTCATTTTGTCCATTTTTGAAAATGATAAAATCAACCTTGGAATTCGAATATATGCTTGTTAGATTTCTTAGGAACTATTACATGCTTCGATTCGATAAGGCTAGGCCACTTTATGACCTTTTTAGTGAAAGAAAAAGGTCAAAAACGAGTAAAATCCATAAATTAACAAGGAAATTCACTTAACCCCCATTTTGGCCTTTTTAAAAAAAATTTAAAATAAACCATGGATGTCGTAGATATGCTTGTTAGATTTCCTAGGAATTATTACATGCTTCGATTCGATAAGGCTAGGCCACTTTATGACCTTTTTAGTGAAAGAAAAAGGGTCAAAAACGAGTAAAATCCGTAAATTAACAAGGAAATTCGCTTAACCCCCATTTTGGCCGTTTTTCAAAATTCTAAAATAAAGCATGGATGTCGTAGATATGCTTGTTAGATTTCCTAGGAACTATTACATGCTTCGATTCGATAAGGCTAGGCCACTTTATGACCTTTTTAGTGAAAGAAAAAGGGTCAAAAACGAGTAAAATCCGTAAATTAACAAGGAAATTCACTTAACCCCCATTTTGGCCGTTTTTCAAAATTCTAAAATAAAGCATGGATGTCGTAGATATGCTTGTTAGATTTCCTAGGAACTATTACATGCTTCGATTCGATAAGGCTAGGCCACTTTATGACCTTTTTAGTGAAAGAAAAAGGGTCAAAAACGAGTAAAATCCGTAAATTAACAAGGAAATTCACTTAACCCTCATTTTGTCCATTTTTGAAAATGATAAAATCAACCTTGGAATTCGAATATATGCTTGTTAGATTTCATAGGAACTATTACATGCTTCGATTCGATAAGGCTAGGCCACTTTATGACCTTTTTAGTGAAAGAAAAAGGTCAAAAACGAGTAAAATCCATAAATTAACAAGGAAATTCACTTAACCCCCATTTTGGCCTTTTTAAAAAATTCTGAAATAAACCATGGATGTCGTAGATATGCTTGTTAGATTTCCTAGGAACTATTACATGCTTCGATTCGATAAGGCTAGGCCACTTTATGACCTTTTTAGTGAAAGAAAAAGGGTCAAAAACGAGTAAAATCCGTAAATTAACAAGGAAATCCAATTAACCCCCATTTTGGCCGTTTTTAAAAATTCTAAAATAAACCATGGATGTCGTAGATATGCTTGTTAGATTTCCTAGGAACTATTAAATGCTTCGACTCGATAAGGCTAGGCCACTTTATGACCTTTTTAGTGAAAGAAAAAGGGTCAAAAACGAGTAAAATCCGTAAATTAACAAGGAAATTCACTTAACCCTCATTTTGTCCATTTTCGAAAATGATAAAATCAACCTTGGAATTCGAATATATGCTTGTTAGATTTTATAGGAACTATTACATGCTTCGATTCGATAAGGCTAGGCCACTTTATGACCTTTTTAGTGAAAGAAAAAAGGTCAAAAATGAGTAAAATCCGTATATTAACAAGGAAATTCAATTAACCCCCATTTTGGCCTTTCTAAAAAATTCTAAAATAAACCATGGATGTCGTAGATATGCTTGTTAGATTTCCTAAAATAAACCAATTAACCCCCATTTTGGCCTTTTTAAAAAATTCTAAAATAAACCATGGATGTCGTAGATATGCTTGATAGATTTCCTAGGAACTATTACATGCTTCGATTCGATAAGGCTAGGCCACTTTATGACCTTTTTAGTGAAAGAAAAAGGGTCAAAAACGAGTAAAATCCGTAAATTAACAAGGAAATTCACTTAACCCTCATTTTGTCCATTTTCGAAAATGATAAAATCAACCTTGGAATTCGAATATATGCTTGTTAGATTTCATAGGAACTATTACATGCTTCGATTCGATAAGGCTAGGCCACTTTATGACCTTTTTAGTGAAAGAAAAAGGTCAAAAACGAGTAAAATCCATAAATTAACAAGGAAATTCACTTAACCCCCATTTTGGCCTTTTTAAAAAATTCTAAAATAAACCATGGATGTCGTAGATATGCTTGTTAGATTTCCTAGGAACTATTACATGCTTCGATTCGATAAGGCTAGGCCAATTTATGACCTTTTTAGTGAAAGAAAAAGGGTCAAAAACGAGTTAAATCCGTAAATTAACAAGGAAATTCACTTAACCCTCATTTTGTCCATTTTCGAAAATGTTAAAATCAACCTTGGAATTCGATATATGCTTGTTAGATTTCATAGGAACTATTACATGCTTCGATTCGATACGGCTAGGCCACTTTATGACCTTTTTAGTGAAAGAAAAAAGGTCAAAAACGAGTAAAATCCATAAATTAACAAGGAAATTCACTTAACCCCCATTTTGGCCTTTTTAAAAAAAATTTAAAATAAACCATGGATGTCGTAGATATGCTTGTTAGATTTCCTAGGAACTATTACATGCTTCGATTCGATAAGGCTAGGCCACTTTATGACCTTTTTAGTGAAAGAAAAAGGTCAAAAACGAGTAAAATCCATAAATTAACAAGGAAATTCACTTAACCCCCATTTTGGCCTTTTTAAAAATTCTAAAATAAACCATGGATGTCGTAGATATGCTTGTTAGATTTCCTAGGAACTATTAAATGCTTCGACTCGATAAGGCTAGGCCACTTTATGACCTTTTTAGTGAAAGAAAAAGGGTCAAAAACGAGTAAAATCCGTAAATTAACAAGGAAATTCACTTAACCCTCATTTTGTCCATTTTTGAAAATGATAAAATCAACCTTGGAATTCGAATATATGCTTGTTAGATTTCATAGGAACTATTACATGCTTCGATTCGATAAGGCTAGGCCACTTTATGACCTTTTTAGTGAAAGAAAAAGGTCAAAAACGAGTAAAATCCATAAATTAAGAAGGAAATTCACTTAACCCCCATTTTGGCCTTTTTAAAAAATTCTAAAATAAACCATGGATGTCGTAGATATGCTTGTTAGATTTCCTAGGAACTATTAAATGCTTCGACTCGATAAGGCTAGGCCACTTTATGACCTTTTTAGTGAAAGAAAAAGGGTCAAAAACGAGTAAAATCCGTAAATTAACAAGGAAATTCACTTAACCCTCATTTTGTCCATTTTCGAAAATGATAAAATCAACCTTGGAATTCGAATATATGCTTGTTAGATTTCATAGGAACTATTACATGCTTCGATTCGATAAGGCTAGGCCACTTTATGACCTTTTTAGTGAAAGAAAAAAGGTAAAAAATGAGTAAAATCCGTATATTAACAAGGAAATTCAATTAACCCCCATTTTGACCTTTTTAAAAAATTCTAAAATAAACCATGGATGTCGTAGATATGCTTGTTAGGTTTCCTAGGAACCATTACATGCTTCGATTCGATAAGGCTAGGCCACTTTATGACCTTTTTAGTGAAAGAAAAAGGTCAAAAACGAGTAAAATCCATAAATTAACAAGGAAATTCACTTAACCCCCATTTTGGCCTTTTTAAAAAAAATTTAAAATAAACCATGGATGTCGTAGATATGCTTGTTAGATTTCCTAGGAACTATTACATGCTTCGATTCGATAAGGCTAGGCCACTTTATGACCTTTTTAGTGAAAGAAAAAGGGTCAAAAACGAGTAAAATCCGTAAATTAACAAGGAAATTCACTTAACCCACATTTTGTCCATTTTCGAAAATGATAAAATCAACCTTGGAATTCGAATATATGCTTGTTAGATTTTATAGGAACTATTACATGCTTCGATTCGATAAGGCTAGGCCACTTTATGACCTTTTTAATGAAAGAAAAAGGTCAAAAACGAGTAAAATCCATAAATTAACAAGGAAATTCACTTAACCCCCATTTTGGCCTTTTTAAAAAATTCTAAAATAAACCATGGATGTCGTAGATATGCTTGTTAGATTTCCTAGGAACTATTACATGCTTCGATTCGATAAGGCTAGGCCACTTTATGACCTTTTTAGTGAAAGAAAAAGGGTCAAAAACGAGTAAAATCCGTAAATTAACAAGGAAATTCACTTAACCCTCATTTTGTCCATTTTCGAAAATGATAAAATCAACCTTGGAATTCGAATATATGCTTGTTAGATTTCATAGGAACTATTACATGCTTCGATTCGATAAGGCTAGGCCACTTTATGACCTTTTTAGTGAAAGAAAAAGGTCAAAAACTAGTAAAATCCATAAATTAACAAGGAAATTCACTTAACCCCCATTTTGGCCTTTTTAAAAAATTCTAAAATAAACCATGGATGTCGTAGATATGCTTGTTAGATTTCCTAGGAACTATTAAATGCTTCGACTCGATAAGGCTAGGCCACTTTATGACCTTTTTAGTGAAAGAAAAAGGGTCAAAAACGAGTAAAATCCGTAAATTAACAAGGAAATTCACTTAACCCTCATTTTGTCCATTTTCGAAAATGATAAAATCAACCTTGGAATTCGAATATATGCTTGTTAGATTTCATAGGAACTATTACATGCTTCGATTCGATAAGGCTAGGCCACTTTATGACCTTTTTAGTGAAAGAAAAAGGTCAAAAACGAGTAAAATCCATAAATTAACAAGGAAATTCACTTAACCCCCATTTTGGCCTTTTTAAAAAATTCTAAAATAAACCATGGATGTCGTAGATATGCTTGTTAGATTTCCTAGGAACTATTAAATGCTTCGACTCGATAAGGCTAGGCCACTTTATGACCTTTTTAGTGAAAGAAAAAGGGTCAAAAACGAGTAAAATCCGTAAATTAACAAGGAAATTCACTTAACCCTCATTTTGTCCATTTTCGAAAATGATAAAATCAACCTTGGAATTCGAATATATGCTTGTTAGATTTCATAGGAACTATTACATGCTTCGATTCGATAAGGCTAGGCCACTTTATGACCTTTTTAGTGAAAGAAAAAGGTCAAAAACGAGTAAAATCCATAAATTAACAAGGAAATTCACTTAACCCCCATTTTGGCCTTTTTAAAAAATTCTAAAATAAACCATGGATGTCGTAGATATGCTTGTTAGATTTCCTAGGAACTATTAAATGCTTCGACTCGATAAGGCTAGGCCACTTTATGACCTTTTTAGTGAAAGAAAAAGGGTCAAAAACGAGTAAAATCCGTAAATTAACAAGGAAATTCACTTAACCCTCATTTTGTCCATTTTCGAAAATGATAAAATCAACCTTGGAATTCGAATATATGCTTGTTAGATTTCATAGGAACTATTACATGCTTCGATTCGATAAGGCTAGGCCACTTTATGGCCTTTTTAGTGAAAGAAAAAAGGTAAAAAATGAGTAAAATCCGTATATTAACAAGGAAATTCAATTAACCCCCATTTTGACCTTTTTAAAAAATTCTAAAATAAACCATGGATGTCGTAGATATGCTTGTTAGATTTCCTAGGAACTATTACATGCTTCGATTCGATAAGGCTAGGCCACTTTATGACCTTTTTAGTGAAAGAAAAAGGTCAAAAACGAGTAAAATCCATAAATTAACAAGGAAATTCACTTAACCCCCATTTTGGCCTTTTTAAAAATTCTAAAATAAACCATGGATGTCGTAGATATGCTTGTTAGATTTCCTAGGAACTATTAAATGCTTCGACTCGATAAGGCTAGGCCACTTTATGACCTTTTTAGTGAAAGAAAAAGGGTCAAAAACGAGTAAAATCCGTAAATTAACAAGGAAATTCACTTAACCCTCATTTTGTCCATTTTTGAAAATGATAAAATCAACCTTGGAATTCGAATATATGCTTGTTAGATTTCATAGGAACTATTACATGCTTCGATTCGATAAGGCTAGGCCACTTTATGACCTTTTTAGTGAAAGAAAAAGGTCAAAAACGAGTAAAATCCATAAATTAACAAGGAAATTCACTTAACCCCCATTTTGGCCTTTTTAAAAAATTCTAAAATAAACCATGGATGTCGTAGATATGCTTGTTAGATTTCCTAGGAACTATTACATGCTTCGATTCGATAAGGCTAGGCCACTTTATGACCTTTTTAGTGAAAGAAAAAGGGTCAAAAACGAGTAAAATCCGTAAATTAACAAGGAAATTCACTTAACCCACATTTTGTCCATTTTCGAAAATGATAAAATCAACCTTGGAATTCGAATATATGCTTGTTAGATTTTATAGGAACTATTACATGCTTCGATTCGATAAGGCTAGGCCACTTTATGACCTTTTTAATGAAAGAAAAAGGTCAAAAACGAGTAAAATCCATAAATTAACAAGGAAATTCACTTAACCCCCATTTTGGCCTTTTTAAAAAATTCTAAAATAAACCATGGATGTCGTAGATATGCTTGTTAGATTTCCTAGGAACTATTACATGCTTCGATTCGATAAGGCTAGGCCACTTTATGACCTTTTTAGTGAAAGAAAAAGGGTCAAAAACGAGTAAAATCCGTAAATTAACAAGGAAATTCACTTAACCCTCATTTTGTCCATTTTCGAAAATGATAAAATCAACCTTGGAATTCGAATATATGCTTGTTAGATTTCATAGGAACTATTACATGCTTCGATTCGATAAGGCTAGGCCACTTTATGACCTTTTTAGTGAAAGAAAAAGGTCAAAAACTAGTAAAATCCATAAATTAACAAGGAAATTCACTTAACCCCCATTTTGGCCTTTTTAAAAAATTCTAAAATAAACCATGGATGTCGTAGATATGCTTGTTAGATTTCCTAGGAACTATTAAATGCTTCGACTCGATAAGGCTAGGCCACTTTATGACCTTTTTAGTGAAAGAAAAAGGGTCAAAAACGAGTAAAATCCGTAAATTAACAAGGAAATTCACTTAACCCTCATTTTGTCCATTTTCGAAAATGATAAAATCAACCTTGGAATTCGAATATATGCTTGTTAGATTTCATAGGAACTATTACATGCTTCGATTCGATAAGGCTAGGCCACTTTATGACCTTTTTAGTGAAAGAAAAAGGTCAAAAACGAGTAAAATCCATAAATTAACAAGGAAATTCACTTAACCCCCATTTTGGCCTTTTTAAAAAATTCTAAAATAAACCATGGATGTCGTAGATATGCTTGTTAGATTTCCTAGGAACTATTAAATGCTTCGACTCGATAAGGCTAGGCCACTTTATGACCTTTTTAGTGAAAGAAAAAGGGTCAAAAACGAGTAAAATCCGTAAATTAACAAGGAAATTCACTTAACCCTCATTTTGTCCATTTTCGAAAATGATAAAATCAACCTTGGAATTCGAATATATGCTTGTTAGATTTCATAGGAACTATTACATGCTTCGATTCGATAAGGCTAGGCCACTTTATGACCTTTTTAGTGAAAGAAAAAGGTCAAAAACGAGTAAAATCCATAAATTAACAAGGAAATTCACTTAACCCCCATTTTGGCCTTTTTAAAAAATTCTAAAATAAACCATGGATGTCGTAGATATGCTTGTTAGATTTCCTAGGAACTATTAAATGCTTCGACTCGATAAGGCTAGGCCACTTTATGACCTTTTTAGTGAAAGAAAAAGGGTCAAAAACGAGTAAAATCCGTAAATTAACAAGGAAATTCACTTAACCCTCATTTTGTCCATTTTCGAAAATGATAAAATCAACCTTGGAATTCGAATATATGCTTGTTAGATTTCATAGGAACTATTACATGCTTCGATTCGATAAGGCTAGGCCACTTTATGGCCTTTTTAGTGAAAGAAAAAAGGTAAAAAATGAGTAAAATCCGTATATTAACAAGGAAATTCAATTAACCCCCATTTTGACCTTTTTAAAAAATTCTAAAATAAACCATGGATGTCGTAGATATGCTTGTTAGATTTCCTAGGAACTATTACATGCTTCGATTCGATAAGGCTAGGCCACTTTATGACCTTTTTAGTGAAAGAAAAAGGTCAAAAACGAGTAAAATCCATAAATTAACAAGGAAATTCACTTAACCCCCATTTTGGCCTTTTTAAAAATTCTAAAATAAACCATGGATGTCGTAGATATGCTTGTTAGATTTCCTAGGAACTATTAAATGCTTCGACTCGATAAGGCTAGGCCACTTTATGACCTTTTTAGTGAAAGAAAAAGGGTCAAAAACGAGTAAAATCCGTAAATTAACAAGGAAATTCACTTAACCCTCATTTTGTCCATTTTTGAAAATGATAAAATCAACCTTGGAATTCGAATATATGCTTGTTAGATTTCATAGGAACTATTACATGCTTCGATTCGATAAGGCTAGGCCACTTTATGACCTTTTTAGTGAAAGAAAAAGGTCAAAAACGAGTAAAATCCATAAATTAACAAGGAAATTCACTTAACCCCCATTTTGGCCTTTTTAAAAAATTCTAAAATAAACCATGGATGTCGTAGATATGCTTGTTAGATTTCCTAGGAACTATTAAATGCTTCGACTCGATAAGGCTAGGCCACTTTATGACCTTTTTAGTGAAAGAAAAAGGGTCAAAAACGAGTAAAATCCGTAAATTATCAAGGAAATTCACTTAACCCTCATTTTGTCCATTTTCGAAAATGATAAAATCAACCTTGGAATTCGAATATATGCTTGTTAGATTTCATAGGAACTATTACATGCTTCGATTCGATAAGGCTAGGCCACTTTATGACCTTTTTAGTGAAAGAAAAAAGGTAAAAAATGAGTAAAATCCGTATATTAACAAGGAAATTCAATTAACCCCCATTTTGACCTTTTTAAAAAATTCTAAAATAAACCATGGATGTCGTAGATATGCTTGTTAGGTTTCCTAGGAACTATTACATGCTTCGATTCGATAAGGCTAGGCCACTTTATGACCTTTTTAGTGAAAGAAAAAGGTCAAAAACGAGTAAAATCCATAAATTAACAAGGAAATTCACTTAACCCCCATTTTGGCCTTTTTAAAAAATTCTAAAATAAACCATGGATGTCGTAGATATGCTTGTTAGATTTCCTAGGAACTATTAAATGCTTCGACTCGATAAGGCTAGGCCACTTTATGACCTTTTTAGTGAAAGAAAAAGGGTCAAAAACGAGTAAAATCCGTAAATTAACAAGGAAATTCACTTAACCCTCATTTTGTCCATTTTCGAAAATGATAAAATCAACCTTGGAATTCGAATATATGCTTGTTAGATTTCATAGGAACTATTACATGCTTCGATTCGATAAGGCTAGGCCACTTTATGGCCTTTTTAGTGAAAGAAAAAAGGTAAAAAATGAGTAAAATCCGTATATTAACAAGGAAATTCAATTAACCCCCATTTTGACCTTTTTAAAAAATTCTAAAATAAACCATGGATGTCGTAGATATGCTTGTTAGATTTCCTAGGAACTATTACATGCTTCGATTCGATAAGGCTAGGCCACTTTATGACCTTTTTAGTGAAAGAAAAAGGTCAAAAACGAGTAAAATCCATAAATTAACAAGGAAATTCACTTAACCCCCATTTTGGCCTTTTTAAAAATTCTAAAATAAACCATGGATGTCGTAGATATGCTTGTTAGATTTCCTAGGAACTATTAAATGCTTCGACTCGATAAGGCTAGGCCACTTTATGACCTTTTTAGTGAAAGAAAAAGGGTCAAAAACGAGTAAAATCCGTAAATTAACAAGGAAATTCACTTAACCCTCATTTTGTCCATTTTTGAAAATGATAAAATCAACCTTGGAATTCGAATATATGCTTGTTAGATTTCATAGGAACTATTACATGCTTCGATTCGATAAGGCTAGGCCACTTTATGACCTTTTTAGTGAAAGAAAAAGGTCAAAAACGAGTAAAATCCATAAATTAACAAGGAAATTCACTTAACCCCCATTTTGGCCTTTTTAAAAATTTCTAAAATAAACCATGGATGTCGTAGATATGCTTGTTAGATTTCCTAGGAACTATTAAATGCTTCGACTCGATAAGGCTAGGCCACTTTATGACCTTTTTAGTGAAAGAAAAAGGGTCAAAAACGAGTAAAATCCGTAAATTATCAAGGAAATTCACTTAACCCTCATTTTGTCCATTTTCGAAAATGATAAAATCAACCTTGGAATTCGAATATATGCTTGTTAGATTTCATAGGAACTATTACATGCTTCGATTCGATAAGGCTAGGCCACTTTATGACCTTTTTAGTGAAAGAAAAAAGGTAAAAAATGAGTAAAATCCGTATATTAACAAGGAAATTCAATTAACCCCCATTTTGACCTTTTTAAAAAATTCTAAAATAAACCATGGATGTCGTAGATATGCTTGTTAGGTTTCCTAGGAACTATTACATGCTTCGATTCGATAAGGCTAGGCCACTTTATGACCTTTTTAGTGAAAGAAAAAGGTCAAAAACGAGTAAAATCCATAAATTAACAAGGAAATTCACTTAACCCCCATTTTGGCCTTTTTAAAAAAAATTTAAAATAAACCATGGATGTCGTAGATATGCTTGTTAGATTTCCTAGGAACTATTACATGCTTCGATTCGATAAGGCTAGGCCACTTTATGACCTTTTTAGTGAAAGAAAAAGGGTCAAAAACGAGTAAAATCCGTAAATTAACAAGGAAATTCACTTAACCATCATTTTGTCCATTTTCGAAAATGATAAAATCAACCTTGGAATTCGAATATATGCTTGTTAGATTTTATAGGAACTATTACATGCTTCGATTCGATAAAGCTAGGCCACTTTATGACCTTTTTAATGAAAGAAAAAGGTCAAAAACGAGTAAAATCCATAAATTAACAAGGAAATTCACTTAACCCCCATTTTGGCCTTTTTAAAAAATTCTAAAATAAACCATGGATGTCGTAGATATGCTTGTTAGATTTCCTAGGAATTATTACATGCTTCGATTCGATAAGGCTAGGCCACTTTATGACCTTTTTAGTGAAAGAAAAAGGGTCAAAAACGAGTAAAATCCGTAAATTAACAAGGAAATTCACTTAACCCTCATTTTGTCCATTTTCGAAAATGATAAAATCAACCTTGGAATTCGAATATATGCTTGTTAGATTTCATAGGAACTATTACATGCTTCGATTCGATAAGGCTAGGCCACTTTATGACCTTTTTAGTGAAAGAAAAAAGGTCAAAAATGAGTAAAATCCGTATATTAACAAGGAAATTCAATTAACCCCCATTTTGGCCTTTTTAAAAAATTCTAAAATAAACCATGGATGTCGTAGATATGCTTGTTAGGTTTCCTAGGAACTATTACATGCTTCGATTCGATAAGGCTAGGCCACTTTATGACCTTTTTAGTGAAAGAAAAAGGGTCAAAAACGAGTAAAATCCGTAAATTAACAAGGAAATTCACTTAACCCTCATTTTGTCCATTTTTGAAAATGATAAAATCAACCTTGGAATTCGAATATATGCTTGTTAGATTTCATAGGAACTATTACATGCTTCGATTCGATAAGGCTAGGCCACTTTATGACCTTTTTAGTGAAAGAAAAAGGGTCAAAAATGAGTAAAATCCGTATATTAACAAGGAAATTCACTTAACCCCCATTTTGGCCTTTTTAAAAAATTTTAAAATAAACCATGGATGTCGTAGATATGCTTGTTAGATTTCCTAGGAACTATTACATGCTTCGATTCGATAAGGCTAGGCCACTTTATGACCTTTTTAGCGAAAGAAAAAGGGTCAAAAACGAGTAAAATCCGTAAATTAACAAGGAAATTCACTTAACCCTCATTTTGTCCATTTTCGAAAATGATAAAATCAACCTTGGAATTCGAATATATGCTTGTTAGATTTCATAGGAACTATTACATGCTTCGATTCGATAAGGCTAGGCCACTTTATGACCTTTTTAGTGAAAGAAAAAGGGTCAAAAACGAGTAAAATCCGTAAATTAACAAGGAAATTCACTTAACCCCCATTTTGGCCGTTTTTAAAAATTCTAAAATAAACCATGGATGTCGTAGATATGCTTGTTAGATTTCCAAGGAACTATTACATGCTTCGACTCGATAAGGCTAGGCCACTTTATGACCTTTTTAGTGAAAGAAAAAGGGTCAAAAACGAGTAAAATCCGTAAATTAACAAGGAATTTCACTTAACCCTCATTTTGTCCATTTTTGAAAATGATAAAATCAACCTTGGAATTCGAATATATGCTTGTTAGATTTCATAGGAACTATTTCATGCTTCGATTCGATAAGGCTAGGCCACTTTATGACCTTTTTAGTGAAAGAAAAAGGTTAAAAACGAGTAAAATCCATAAATTAACAAGGAAATTCACTTAACCCCCATTTTGGCCTTTTTAAAAAATTCTAAAATATACCATGGATGTCGTAGATACGCTTGTTAGATTTCCTAGGAACTATTACATGCTTCGATTCGATAAGGCTAGGCCACTTTATGACCTTTTTAGTGAAAGAAAAAGGTCAAAAACGAGTAAAATCCATAAATTAACAAGGAAATTCACTTAACCCCCATTTTGGCCTTTTTAAAAAATTCTAAAATAAACCATGGATGTCGTAGATATGCTTGATAGATTTCCTAGGAACTATTACATGCTTCGATTCGATAAGGCTAGGCCACTTTATGACCTTTTTAGTGAAAGAAAAAGGGTCAAAAACGAGTAAAATCCGTAAATTAACAAGGAAATTCACTTAACCCTCATTTTGTCCATTTTTGAAAATGATAAAATCAACCTTGGAATTCGAATATATGCTTGTTAGATTTCATAGGAACTATTACATGCTTCGATTCGATACGGCTATACCACTTTATGACCTTTTTAGTGAAAGAAAAAGGGTCAAAAATGAGTAAAATCCGTATATTAACAAGGAAATTCACTTAACCCTCATTTTGGCCTTTTTAAAAAATTTTAAAATAAACCATGGATGTCGTAGATATGCTTGTTAGATTTCCTAGGAACTATTACATGCTTAGATTCGATAAGGCTAGGCCACTTTATGACCTTTTTAGCGAAAGAAAAAGGGTCAAAAACGAGTAAAATCCGTAAATTAACAAGGAAATTCACTTAACCCTCATTTTGTCCATTTTCGAAAATGATAAAATCAACCTTGGAATTCGAATATATGCTTGTTAGATTTCATAGGAACTATTACATGCTTCGATTCGATAAGGCTAGGCCACTTTATGACCTTTTTAGTGAAAGAAAAAGGGTCAAAAATGAGTAAAATCCATAAATTAACAAGGAAATTCACTTAACCCCCATTTTGGCCTTTTTAAAAAATTCTAAAATAAACCATGGATGTCGTAGATATGCTTGATAGATTTCCTAGGAACTATTACATGCTTCGATTCGATAAGGCTAGGCCACTTTATGACCTTTTTAGTGAAAGAAAAAGGTCAAAAACGAGTAAAATCCATAAATTAACAAGGAAATTCACTTAACCCCCATTTTGGCCTTTTTAAAAAATTCTAAAATAAACCATGGATGTCGTAGATATGCTTGATAGATTTCCTAGGAACTATTACATGCTTCGATTCGATAAGGCTAGGCCACTTTATGACCTTTTTAGTGAAAGAAAAAGGGTCAAAAACGAGTAAAATCCGTAAATTAACAAGGAAATTCACTTAACCCTCATTTTGTCCATTTTTGAAAATGATAAAATCAACCTTGGAATTCGAATATATGCTTGTTAGATTTCATAGGAACTATTACATGCTTCGATTCGATACGGCTATACCACTTTATGACCTTTTTAGTGAAAGAAAAAGGGTCAAAAATGAGTAAAATCCGTATATTAACAAGGAAATTCACTTAACCCTCATTTTGGCCTTTTTAAAAAATTTTAAAATAAACCATGGATGTCGTAGATATGCTTGTTAGATTTCCTAGGAACTATTACATGCTTAGATTCGATAAGGCTAGGCCACTTTATGACCTTTTTAGCGAAAGAAAAAGGGTCAAAAACGAGTAAAATCCGTAAATTAACAAGGAAATTCACTTAACCCTCATTTTGTCCATTTTCGAAAATGATAAAATCAACCTTGGAATTCGAATATATGCTTGTTAGATTTCATAGGAACTATTACATGCTTCGATTCGATAAGGCTAGGCCACTTTATGACCTTTTTAGTGAAAGAAAAAGGGTCAAAAATGAGTAAAATCCGTATATTAACAAGGAAATTCACTTAACCCCCATTTTGGCCTTTTTAAAAAATTTAAAAAAATCTAAAATAAACCATTGGATGTCGTAGATATGCTTGTTAGATTTCCTAGGAACTATTACATGCTTCGATTCGATAAGGCTAGGCCACTTTATGACCTTTTTAGTGAAAGAAAAAGGGTCAAAAACGAGTAAAATCCGTAAATTAACAAGGAAATTCACTTAACCCCCATTTTGGCCGTTTTTAAAAATTCTAAAATAAACCATGGATGTCGTAGATATGCTTGTTAGATTTCCAAGGAACTATTACATGCTTCGACTCGATAAGGCTAGGCCACTTTATGACCTTTTTAGTGAAAGAAAAAGGGTCAAAAATGAGTAAAATCCGTAAATTAACAAGGAAATTCACTTAACCCTCATTTTGTCCATTTTCGAAAATGATAAAATCAACCTTGGAATTCGAATATATGCTTGTTAGATTTTATAGGAACTATTACATGCTTCGATTCGATAAGGCTAGGCCACTTTATGACCTTTTTAATGAAAGAAAAAGGTCAAAAACGAGTAAAATCCATAAATTAACAAGGAAATTCACTTAACCCCCATTTTGGCCTTTTTAAAAAATTCTAAAATAAACCATGGATGTCGTAGATATGCTTGTTAGATTTCCTAGGAACTATTACATGCTTCGATTCGATAAGGCTAGGCCACTTTATGACCTTTTTAGGGAAAGAAAAAGGGTCAAAAACGAGTAAAATCCGTAAATTAACAAGGAAATTCACTTAACCCTCATTTTGTCCATTTTCGAAAATGATAAAATCAACCATGGAATTCGAATATATGCTTGTTAGATTTCATAGGAACTATTTCATGCTTCGATTCAATAAGGCTAGGCCACTTTATGACCTTTTTAGTGAAAGAAAAAGGTTAAAAACGAGTAAAATCCATAAATTAACAAGGAAATTCACTTAACCCCCATTTTGGCCTTTTTAAAAAATTTAAAAAAATCTAAAATAAACCATTGGATGTCGTAGATATGCTTGTTAGATTTCCTAGGAACTATTACATGCTTCGATTCGATAAGGCTAGGCCACTTTATGACCTTTTTAGTGAAAGAAAAAGGGTCAAAAACGAGTAAAATCCGTAAATTAACAAGGAAATTCACTTAACCCCCATTTTGGCCGTTTTTAAAAATTCTAAAATAAACCATGGATGTCGTAGATATGCTTGTTAGATTTCCAAGGAACTATTACATGCTTCGACTCGATAAGGCTAGGCCACTTTATGACCTTTTTAGTGAAAGAAAAAGGGTCAAAAACGAGTAAAATCCGTAAATTAACAAGGAATTTCACTTAACCCTCATTTTGTCCATTTTTGAAAATGATAAAATCAACCTTGGAATTCGAATATATGCTTGTTAGATTTCATAGGAACTATTTCATGCTTCGATTCGATAAGGCTAGGCCACTTTATGACCTTTTTAGTGAAAGAAAAAGGTTAAAAACGAGTAAAATCCATAAATTAACAAGGAAATTCACTTAACCCCCATTTTGGCCTTTTTAAAAAATTCTAAAATAAACCATGGATGTCGTAGATACGCTTGTTAGATTTCCTAGGAACTATTACATGCTTCGATTCGATAAGGCTAGGCCACTTTATGACCTTTTTAGTGAAAGAAAAAGGTCAAAAACAAGTAAAATCCATAAATTAACAAGGAAATTCACTTAACCCCCATTTTGGTCTTTTTAAAAAATTCTAAAATAAACCATGGATGTCGTAGATATGCTTGATAGATTTCCTAGGAACTATTACATGCTTCGATTCGATAAGGCTAGGCCACTTTATGACCTTTTTAGTGAAAGAAAAAGGGTCAAAAACGAGTAAAATCCGTAAATTAACAAGGAAATTCACTTAACCCTCATTTTGTCCATTTTTGAAAATGATAAAATCAACCTTGGAATTCGAATATATGCTTGTTAGATTTCATAGGAACTATTACATGCTTCGATTCGATAAGGCTATACCACTTTATGACCTTTTTAGTGAAAGAAAAAGGGTCAAAAATGAGTAAAATCCGTATATTAACAAGGAAATTCACTTAACCCTCATTTTGGCCTTTTTAAAAAATTTTAAAATAAACCATGGATGTCGTAGATATGCTTGTTAGATTTCCTAGGAACTATTACATGCTTAGATTCGATAAGGCTAGGCCACTTTATGACCTTTTTAGCGAAAGAAAAAGGGTCAAAAACGAGTAAAATCCGTAAATTAACAAGGAAATTCACTTAACCCTCATTTTGTCCATTTTCGAAAATGATAAAATCAACCTTGGAATTCGAATATATGCTTGTTAGATTTCATAGGAACTATTACATGCTTCGATTCGATAAGGCTAGGCCACTTTATGACCTTTTTAGTGAAAGAAAAAGGGTCAAAAATGAGTAAAATCCGTATATTAACAAGGAAATTCACTTAACCCCCATTTTGGCCTTTTTAAAAAATTTAAAAAAATCTAAAATAAACCATTGGATGTCGTAGATATGCTTGTTAGATTTCCTAGGAACTATTACATGCTTCGATTCGATAAGGCTAGGCCACTTTATGACCTTTTTAGTGAAAGAAAAAGGGTCAAAAACGAGTAAAATCCGTAAATTAACAAGGAAATTCACTTAACCCCCATTTTGGCCGTTTTTAAAAATTCTAAAATAAACCATGGATGTCGTAGATATGCTTGTTAGATTTCCAAGGAACTATTACATGCTTCGACTCGATAAGGCTAGGCCACTTTATGACCTTTTTAGTGAAAGAAAAAGGGTCAAAAATGAGTAAAATCCGTAAATTAACAAGGAAATTCACTTAACCCTCATTTTGTCCATTTTCGAAAATGATAAAATCAACCTTGGAATTCGAATATATGCTTGTTAGATTTTATAGGAACTATTACATGCTTCGATTCGATAAGGCTAGGCCACTTTATGACCTTTTTAATGAAAGAAAAAGGTCAAAAACGAGTAAAATCCATAAATTAACAAGGAAATTCACTTAACCCCCATTTTGGCCTTTTTAAAAAATTCTAAAATAAACCATGGATGTCGTAGATATGCTTGTTAGATTTCCTAGGAACTATTACATGCTTCGATTCGATAAGGCTAGGCCACTTTATGACCTTTTTAGTGAAAGAAAAAGGGTCAAAAACGAGTAAAATCCGTAAATTAACAAGGAAATTCACTTAACCCTCATTTTGTCCATTTTCGAAAATGATAAAATCAACCATGGAATTCGAATATATGCTTGTTAGATTTCATAGGAACTATTTCATGCTTCGATTCAATAAGGCTAGGCCACTTTATGACCTTTTTAGTGAAAGAAAAAGGTTAAAAACGAGTAAAATCCATAAATTAACAAGGAAATTCACTTAACCCCCATTTTGGCCTTTTTAAAAAATTTAAAAAAATCTAAAATAAACCATTGGATGTCGTAGATATGCTTGTTAGATTTCCTAGGAACTATTACATGCTTCGATTCGATAAGGCTAGGCCACTTTATGACCTTTTTAGTGAAAGAAAAAGGGTCAAAAACGAGTAAAATCCGTAAATTAACAAGGAAATTCACTTAACCCTCATTTTGTCCATTTTCGAAAATGATAAAATCAACCATGGAATTCGAATATATGCTTGTTAGATTTCATAGGAACTATTTCATGCTTCGATTCAATAAGGCTAGGCCACTTTATGACCTTTTTAGTGAAAGAAAAAGGTTAAAAACGAGTAAAATCCATAAATTAACAAGGAAATTCACTTAACCCCATTTTGGCCTTTTTAAAAAATTTAAAAAAATCTAAAATAAACCATTGGATGTCGTAGATATGCTTGTTAGATTTCCTAGGAACTATTACATGCTTCGATTCGATAAGGCTAGGCCACTTTATGACCTTTTTAGTGAAAGAAAAAGGGTCAAAAACGAGTAAAATCCGTAAATTAACAAGGAAATTCACTTAACCCCCATTTTGGCCGTTTTTAAAAATTCTAAAATAAACCATGGATGTCGTAGATATGCTTGTTAGATTTCCAAGGAACTATTACATGCTTCGACTCGATAAGGCTAGGCCACTTTATGACCTTTTTAGTGAAAGAAAAAGGGTCAAAAACGAGTAAAATCCGTAAATTAACAAGGAATTTCACTTAACCCTCATTTTGTCCATTTTTGAAAATGATAAAATCAACCTTGGAATTCGAATATATGCTTGTTAGATTTCATAGGAACTATTTCATGCTTCGATTCGATAAGGCTAGGCCACTTTATGACCTTTTTAGTGAAAGAAAAAGGTTAAAAACGAGTAAAATCCATAAATTAACAAGGAAATTCACTTAACCCCCATTTTGGCCTTTTTAAAAAATTCTAAAATAAACCATGGATGTCGTAGATACGCTTGTTAGATTTCCTAGGAACTATTACATGCTTCGATTCGATAAGGCTAGGCCACTTTATGACCTTTTTAGTGAAAGAAAAAGGTCAAAAACGAGTAAAATCCATAAATTAACAAGGAAATTCACTTAACCCCCATTTTGGCCTTTTTAAAAAATTCTAAAATAAACCATGGATGTCGTAGATATGCTTGATAGATTTCCTAGGAACTATTACATGCTTCGATTCGATAAGGCTAGGCCACTTTATGACCTTTTTAGTGAAAGAAAAAGGGTCAAAAACGAGTAAAATCCGTAAATTAACAAGGAAATTCACTTAACCCTCATTTTGTCCATTTTTGAAAATGATAAAATCAACCTTGGAATTCGAATATATGCTTGTTAGATTTCATAGGAACTATTACATGCTTCGATTCGATAAGGCTATACCACTTTATGACCTTTTTAGTGAAAGAAAAAGGGTCAAAAATGAGTAAAATCCGTATATTAACAAGGAAATTCACTTAACCCTCATTTTGGCCTTTTTAAAAAATTTTAAAATAAACCATGGATGTCGTAGATATGCTTGTTAGATTTCCTAGGAACTATTACATGCTTAGATTCGATAAGGCTAGGCCACTTTATGACCTTTTTAGCGAAAGAAAAAGGGTCAAAAACGAGTAAAATCCGTAAATTAACAAGGAAATTCACTTAACCCTCATTTTGTCCATTTTCGAAAATGATAAAATCAACCTTGGAATTCGAATATATGCTTGTTAGATTTCATAGGAACTATTACATGCTTCGATTCGATAAGGCTAGGCCACTTTATGACCTTTTTAGTGAAAGAAAAAGGGTCAAAAATGAGTAAAATCCGTATATTAACAAGGAAATTCACTTAACCCCCATTTTGGCCTTTTTAAAAAATTTAAAAAAATCTAAAATAAACCATTGGATGTCGTAGATATGCTTGTTAGATTTCCTAGGAACTATTACATGCTTCGATTCGATAAGGCTAGGCCACTTTATGACCTTTTTAGTGAAAGAAAAAGGGTCAAAAACGAATAAAATCCGTAAATTAACAAGGAAATTCACTTAACCCCCATTTTGGCCGTTTTTAAAAATTCTAAAATAAACCATGGATGTCGTAGATATGCTTGTTAGATTTCCAAGGAACTATTACATGCTTCGACTCGATAAGGCTAGGCCACTTTATGACCTTTTTAGTGAAAGAAAAAGGGTCAAAAATGAGTAAAATCCGTAAATTAACAAGGAAATTCACTTAACCCTCATTTTGTCCATTTTCGAAAATGATAAAATCAACCTTGGAATTCGAATATATGCTTGTTAGATTTTATAGGAACTATTACATGCTTCGATTCGATAAGGCTAGGCCACTTTATGACCTTTTTAATGAAAGAAAAAGGTCAAAAACGAGTAAAATCCATAAATTAACAAGGAAATTCACTTAACCCCCATTTTGGCCTTTTTAAAAAATTCTAAAATAAACCATGGATGTCGTAGATATGCTTGTTAGATTTCCTAGGAACTATTACATGCTTCGATTCGATAAGGCTAGGCCACTTTATGACCTTTTTAGTGAAAGAAAAAGGGTCAAAAACGAGTAAAATCCGTAAATTAACAAGGAAATTCACTTAACCCTCATTTTGTCCATTTTCGAAAATGATAAAATCAACCATGGAATTCGAATATATGCTTGTTAGATTTCATAGGAACTATTTCATGCTTCGATTCAATAAGGCTAGGCCACTTTATGACCTTTTTAGTGAAAGAAAAAGGTTAAAAACGAGTAAAATCCATAAATTAACAAGGAAATTCACTTAACCCCCATTTTGGCCTTTTTAAAAAATTTAAAAAAATCTAAAATAAACCATTGGATGTCGTAGCTATGCTTGTTAGATTTCCTAGGAACTATTACATGCTTCGATTCGATAAGGCTAGGCCACTTTATGACCTTTTTAGTGAAAGAAAAAGGGTCAAAAACGAGTAAAATCCGTAAATTAACAAGGAAATTCACTTAACCCTCATTTTGTCCATTTTCGAAAATGATAAAATCAACCATGGAATTCGAATATATGCTTGTTAGATTTCATAGGAACTATTTCATGCTTCGATTCAATAAGGCTAGGCCACTTTATGACCTTTTTAGTGAAAGAAAAAGGTTAAAAACGAGTAAAATCCATAAATTAACAAGGAAATTCACTTAACCCCCATTTTGGCCTTTTTAAAAAATTTAAAAAAATCTAAAATAAACCATTGGATGTCGTAGATATGCTTGTTAGATTTCCTAGGAACTATTACATGCTTCGATTCGATAAGGCTAGGCCACTTTATGACCTTTTTAGTGAAAGAAAAAGGGTCAAAAACGAGTAAAATCCGTAAATTAACAAGGAAATTCACTTAACCCCCATTTTGGCCGTTTTTAAAAATTCTAAAATAAACCATGGATGTCGTAGATATGCTTGTTAGATTTCCAAGGAACTATTACATGCTTCGACTCGATAAGGCTAGGCCACTTTATGACCTTTTTAGTGAAAGAAAAAGGGTCAAAAACGAGTAAAATCCGTAAATTAACAAGGAATTTCACTTAACCCTCATTTTGTCCATTTTTGAAAATGATAAAATCAACCTTGGAATTCGAATATATGCTTGTTAGATTTCATAGGAACTATTTCATGCTTCGATTCGATAAGGCTAGGCCACTTTATGACCTTTTTAGTGAAAGAAAAAGGTTAAAAACGAGTAAAATCCATAAATTAACAAGGAAATTCACTTAACCCCCATTTTGGCCTTTTTAAAAAATTCTAAAATAAACCATGGATGTCGTAGATACGCTTGTTAGATTTCCTAGGAACTATTACATGCTTCGATTCGATAAGGCTAGGCCACTTTATGACCTTTTTAGTGAAAGAAAAAGGTCAAAAACGAGTAAAATCCATAAATTAACAAGGAAATTCACTTAACCCCCATTTTGGCCTTTTTAAAAAATTCTAAAATAAACCATGGATGTCGTAGATATGCTTGATAGATTTCCTAGGAACTATTACATGCTTCGATTCGATAAGGCTAGGCCACTTTATGACCTTTTTAGTGAAAGAAAAAGGGTCAAAAACGAGTAAAATCCGTAAATTAACAAGGAAATTCACTTAACCCTCATTTTGTCCATTTTTGAAAATGATAAAATCAACCTTGGAATTCGAATATATGCTTGTTAGATTTCATAGGAACTATTACATGCTTCGATTCGATAAGGCTATACCACTTTATGACCTTTTTAGTGAAAGAAAAAGGGTCAAAAATGAGTAAAATCCGTATATTAACAAGGAAATTCACTTAACCCTCATTTTGGCCTTTTTAAAAAATTTTAAAATAAACCATGGATGTCGTAGATATGCTTGTTAGATTTCCTAGGAACTATTACATGCTTAGATTCGATAAGGCTAGGCCACTTTATGACCTTTTTAGCGAAAGAAAAAGGGTCAAAAACGAGTAAAATCCGTAAATTAACAAGGAAATTCACTTAACCCTCATTTTGTCCATTTTCGAAAATGATAAAATCAACCTTGGAATTCGAATATATGCTTGTTAGATTTCATAGGAACTATTACATGCTTCGATTCGATAAGGCTAGGCCACTTTATGACCTTTTTAGTGAAAGAAAAAGGGTCAAAAATGAGTAAAATCCGTATATTAACAAGGAAATTCACTTAACCCCCATTTTGGCCTTTTTAAAAAATTTAAAAAAATCTAAAATAAACCATTGGATGTCGTAGATATGCTTGTTAGATTTCCTAGGAACTATTACATGCTTCGATTCGATAAGGCTAGGCCACTTTATGACCTTTTTAGTGAAAGAAAAAGGGTCAAAAACGAGTAAAATCCGTAAATTAACAAGGAAATTCACTTAACCCCCATTTTGGCCGTTTTTAAAAATTCTAAAATAAACCATGGATGTCGTAGATATGCTTGTTAGATTTCCAAGGAACTATTACATGCTTCGACTCGATAAGGCTAGGCCACTTTATGACCTTTTTAGTGAAAGAAAAAGGGTCAAAAATGAGTAAAATCCGTAAATTAACAAGGAAATTCACTTAACCCTCATTTTGTCCATTTTCGAAAATGATAAAATCAACCTTGGAATTCGAATATATGCTTGTTAGATTTTATAGGAACTATTACATGCTTCGATTCGATAAGGCTAGGCCACTTTATGACCTTTTTAATGAAAGAAAAAGGTCAAAAACGAGTAAAATCCATAAATTAACCAGGAAATTCACTTAACCCCCATTTTGGCCTTTTTAAAAAATTCTAAAATAAACCATGGATGTCGTAGATATGCTTGTTAGATTTCCTAGGAACTATTACATGCTTCGATTCGATAAGGCTAGGCCACTTTATGACCTTTTTAGTGAAAGAAAAAGGGTCAAAAACGAGTAAAATCCGTAAATTAACAAGGAAATTCACTTAACCCTCATTTTGTCCATTTTCGAAAATGATAAAATCAACCATGGAATTCGAATATATGCTTGTTAGATTTCATAGGAACTATTTCATGCTTCGATTCAATAAGGCTAGGCCACTTTATGACCTTTTTAGTGAAAGAAAAAGGTTAAAAACGAGTAAAATCCATAAATTAACAAGGAAATTCACTTAACCCCCATTTTGGCCTTTTTAAAAAATTTAAAAAAATCTAAAATAAACCATTGGATGTCGTAGATATGCTTGTTAGATTTCCTAGGAACTATTACATGCTTCGATTCGATAAGGCTAGGCCACTTTATGACCTTTTTAGTGAAAGAAAAAGGGTCAAAAACGAGTAAAATCCGTAAATTAACAAGGAAATTCACTTAACCCCCATTTTGGCCGTTTTTAAAAATTCTAAAATAAACCATGGATGTCGTAGATATGCTTGTTAGATTTCCAAGGAACTATTACATGCTTCGACTCGATAAGGCTAGGCCACTTTATGACCTTTTTAGTGAAAGAAAAAGGGTCAAAAACGAGTAAAATCCGTAAATTAACAAGGAATTTCACTTAACCCTCATTTTGTCCATTTTTGAAAATGATAAAATCAACCTTGGAATTCGAATATATGCTTGTTAGATTTCATAGGAACTATTTCATGCTTCGATTCGATAAGGCTAGGCCACTTTATGACCTTTTTAGTGAAAGAAAAAGGTTAAAAACGAGTAAAATCCATAAATTAACAAGGAAATTCACTTAACCCCCATTTTGGCCTTTTTAAAAAATTCTAAAATAAACCATGGATGTCGTAGATACGCTTGTTAGATTTCCTAGGAACTATTACATGCTTCGATTCGATAAGGCTAGGCCACTTTATGACCTTTTTAGTGAAAGAAAAAGGTCAAAAACGAGTAAAATCCGTAAATTAACAAGGAATTTCACTTAACCCTCATTTTGTCCATTTTTGAAAATGATAAAATCAACCTTGGAATTCGAATATATGCTTGTTAGATTTCATAGGAACTATTTCATGCTTCGATTCGATAAGGCTAGGCCACTTTATGACCTTTTTAGTGAAAGAAAAAGGTTAAAAACGAGTAAAATCCATAAATTAACAAGGAAATTCACTTAACCCCCATTTTGGCCTTTTTAAAAAATTCTAAAATAAACCATGGATGTCGTAGATACGCTTGTTAGATTTCCTAGGAACTATTACATGCTTCGATTCGATAAGGCTAGGCCACTTTATGACCTTTTTAGTGAAAGAAAAAGGTCAAAAACGAGTAAAATCCATAAATTAACAAGGAAATTCACTTAACCCCCATTTTGGCCTTTTTAAAAAATTCTAAAATAAACCATGGATGTCGTAGATATGCTTGATAGATTTCCTAGGAACTATTACATGCTTCGATTCGATAAGGCTAGGCCACTTTATGACCTTTTTAGTGAAAGAAAAAGGGTCAAAAACGAGTAAAATCCGTAAATTAACAAGGAAATTCACTTAACCCTCATTTTGTCCATTTTTGAAAATGATAAAATCAACCTTGGAATTCGAATATATGCTTGTTAGATTTCATAGGAACTATTACATGCTTCGATTCGATAAGGCTATGCCACTTTATGACCTTTTTAGTGAAAGAAAAAGGGTCAAAAATGAGTAAAATCCGTATATTAACAAGGAAATTCACTTAACCCTCATTTTGGCCTTTTTAAAAAATTTTAAAATAAACCATGGATGTCGTAGATATGCTTGTTAGATTTCCTAGGAACTATTACATGCTTAGATTCGATAAGGCTAGGCCACTTTATGACCTTTTTAGCGAAAGAAAAAGGGTCAAAAACGAGTAAAATCCGTAAATTAACAAGGAAATTCACTTAACCCTCATTTTGTCCATTTTCGAAAATGATAAAATCAACCTTGGAATTCGAATATATGCTTGTTAGATTTCATAGGAACTATTACATGCTTCGATTCGATAAGGCTAGGCCACTTTATGACCTTTTTAGTGAAAGAAAAAGGGTCAAAAATGAGTAAAATCCGTATATTAACAAGGAAATTCACTTAACCCCCATTTTGGCCTTTTTAAAAAATTTAAAAAAATCTAAAATAAACCATTGGATGTCGTAGATATGCTTGTTAGATTTCCTAGGAACTATTACATGCTTCGATTCGATAAGGCTAGGCCACTTTATGACCTTTTTAGTGAAAGAAAAAGGGTCAAAAACGAGTAAAATCCGTAAATTAACAAGGAAATTCACTTAACCCCCATTTTGGCCGTTTTTAAAAATTCTAAAATAAACCATGGATGTCGTAGATATGCTTGTTAGATTTCCAAGGAACTATTACATGCTTTGACTCGATAAGGCTAGGCCACTTTATGACCTTTTTAGTGAAAGAAAAAGGGTCAAAAATGAGTAAAATCCGTAAATTAACAAGGAAATTCACTTAACCCTCATTTTGTCCATTTTCGAAAATGATAAAATCAACCTTGGAATTCGAATATATGCTTGTTAGATTTTATAGGAACTATTACATGCTTCGATTCGATAAGGCTAGGCCACTTTATGACCTTTTTAATGAAAGAAAAAGGTCAAAAACGAGTAAAATCCATAAATTAACAAGGAAATTCACTTAACCCCCATTTTGGCCTTTTTAAAAAATTCTAAAATAAACCATGGATGTCGTAGATATGCTTGTTAGATTTCCTAGGAACTATTACATGCTTCGATTCGATAAGGCTAGGCCACTTTATGACCTTTTTAGTGAAAGAAAAAGGGTCAAAAACGAGTAAAATCCGTAAATTAACAAGGAAATTCACTTAACCCTCATTTTGTCCATTTTCGAAAATGATAAAATCAACCATGGAATTCGAATATATGCTTGTTAGATTTCATAGGAACTATTTCATGCTTCGATTCAATAAGGCTAGGCCACTTTATGACCTTTTTAGTGAAAGAAAAAGGTTAAAAACGAGTAAAATCCATAAATTAACAAGGAAATTCACTTAACCCCCATTTTGGCCTTTTTAAAAAATTTAAAAAAATCTAAAATAAACCATTGGATGTCGTAGATATGCTTGTTAGATTTCCTAGGAACTATTACATGCTTCGATTCGATAAGGCTAGGCCACTTTATGACCTTTTTAGTGAAAGAAAAAGGGTCAAAAACGAGTAAAATCCGTAAATTAACAAGGAAATTCACTTAACCCCCATTTTGGCCGTTTTTAAAAATTCTAAAATAAACCATGGATGTCGTAGATATGCTTGTTAGATTTCCAAGGAACTATTACATGCTTCGACTCGATAAGGCTAGGCCACTTTATGACCTTTTTAGTGAAAGAAAAAGGGTCAAAAACGAGTAAAATCCGTAAATTAACAAGGAATTTCACTTAACCCTCATTTTGTCCATTTTTGAAAATGATAAAATCAACCTTGGAATTCGAATATATGCTTGTTAGATTTCATAGGAACTATTTCATGCTTCGATTCGATAAGGCTAGGCCACTTTATGACCTTTTTAGTGAAAGAAAAAGGTTAAAAACGAGTAAAATCCATAAATTAACAAGGAAATTCACTTAACCCCCATTTTGGCCTTTTTAAAAAATTCTAAAATAAACCATGGATGTCGTAGATACGCTTGTTAGATTTCCTAGGAACTATTACATGCTTCGATTCGATAAGGCTAGGCCACTTTATGACCTTTTTAGTGAAAGAAAAAGGTCAAAAACGAGTAAAATCCATAAATTAACAAGGAAATTCACTTAACCCCCATTTTGGCCTTTTTAAAAATTCTAAAATAAACCATGGATGTCGTAGATATGCTTGTTAGATTTCCTAGGAACTATTAAATGCTTCGACTCGATAAGGCTAGGCCACTTTATGACCTTTTTAGTGAAAGAAAAAGGGTCAAAAACGAGTAAAATCCGTAAATTAACAAGGAAATTCACTTAACCCTCATTTTGTCCATTTTTGAAAATGATAAAATCAACCTTGGAATTCGAATATATGCTTGTTAGATTTCATAGGAACTATTACATGCTTCGATTCGATAAGGCTAGGCCACTTTATGACCTTTTTAGTGAAAGAAAAAGGTCAAAAACGAGTAAAATCCATAAATTAACAAGGAAATTCACTTAACCCCCATTTTGGCCTTTTTAAAAAATTCTAAAATAAACCATGGATGTCGTAGATATGCTTGTTAGATTTCCTAGGAACTATTAAATGCTTCGACTCGATAAGGCTAGGCCACTTTATGACCTTTTTAGTGAAAGAAAAAGGGTCAAAAACGAGTAAAATCCGTAAATTAACAAGGAAATTCACTTAACCCTCATTTTGTCCATTTTCGAAAATGATAAAATCAACCTTGGAATTCGAATATATGCTTGTTAGATTTCATAGGAACTATTACATGCTTCGATTCGATAAGGCTAGGCCACTTTATGACCTTTTTAGTGAAAGAAAAAGGTTAAAAACGAGTAAAATCCATAAATTAACAAGGAAATTCACTTAACCCCCATTTTGGCCTTTTTAAAAAATTCTAAAATAAACCATGGATGTCGTAGATACGCTTGTTAGATTTCCTAGGAACTATTACATGCTTCGATTCGATAAGGCTAGGCCACTTTATGACCTTTTTAGTGAAAGAAAAAGGTCAAAAACGAGTAAAATCCATAAATTAACAAGGAAATTCACTTAACCCCCATTTTGGCCTTTTTAAAAAATTCTAAAATAAACCATGGATGTCGTAGATATGCTTGATAGATTTCCTAGGAACTATTACATGCTTCGATTCGATAAGGCTAGGCCACTTTATGACCTTTTTAGTGAAAGAAAAAGGGTCAAAAACGAGTAAAATCCGTAAATTAACAAGGAAATTCACTTAACCCTCATTTTGTCCATTTTTGAAAATGATAAAATCAACCTTGGAATTCGAATATATGCTTGTTAGATTTCATAGGAACTATTACATGCTTCGATTCGATAAGGCTATGCCACTTTATGACCTTTTTAGTGAAAGAAAAAGGGTCAAAAATGAGTAAAATCCGTATATTAACAAGGAAATTCACTTAACCCTCATTTTGGCCTTTTTAAAAAATTTTAAAATAAACCATGGATGTCGTAGATATGCTTGTTAGATTTCCTAGGAACTATTACATGCTTAGATTCGATAAAGCTAGGCCACTTTATGACCTTTTTAGCGAAAGAAAAAGGGTCAAAAACGAGTAAAATCCGTAAATTAACAAGGAAATTCACTTAACCCTCATTTTGTCCATTTTCGAAAATGATAAAATCAACCTTGGAATTCGAATATATGCTTGTTAGATTTCATAGGAACTATTACATGCTTCGATTCGATAAGGCTAGGCCACTTTATGACCTTTTTAGTGAAAGAAAAAGGGTCAAAAATGAGTAAAATCCGTATATTAACAAGGAAATTCACTTAACCCCCATTTTGGCCTTTTTAAAAAATTTAAAAAAATCTAAAATAAACCATTGGATGTCGTAGATATGCTTGTTAGATTTCCTAGGAACTATTACATGCTTCGATTCGATAAGGCTAGGCCACTTTATGACCTTTTTAGTGAAAGAAAAAGGGTCAAAAACGAGTAAAATCCGTAAATTAACAAGGAAATTCACTTAACCCCCATTTTGGCCGTTTTTAAAAATTCTAAAATAAACCATGGATGTCGTAGATATGCTTGTTAGATTTCCAAGGAACTATTACATGCTTTGACTCGATAAGGCTAGGCCACTTTATGACCTTTTTAGTGAAAGAAAAAGGGTCAAAAATGAGTAAAATCCGTAAATTAACAAGGAAATTCACTTAACCCTCATTTTGTCCATTTTCGAAAATGATAAAATCAACCTTGGAATTCGAATATATGCTTGTTAGATTTTATAGGAACTATTACATGCTTCGATTCGATAAGGCTAGGCCACTTTATGACCTTTTTAATGAAAGAAAAAGGTCAAAAACGAGTAAAATCCATAAATTAACAAGGAAATTCACTTAACCCCCATTTTGGCCTTTTTAAAAAATTCTAAAATAAACCATGGATGTCGTAGATATGCTTGTTAGATTTCCTAGGAACTATTACATGCTTCGATTCGATAAGGCTAGGCCACTTTATGACCTTTTTAGTGAAAGAAAAAGGGTCAAAAACGAGTAAAATCCGTAAATTAACAAGGAAATTCACTTAACCCTCATTTTGTCCATTTTCGAAAATGATAAAATCAACCATGGAATTCGAATATATGCTTGTTAGATTTCATAGGAACTATTTCATGCTTCGATTCAATAAGGCTAGGCCACTTTATGACCTTTTTAGTGAAAGAAAAAGGTTAAAAACGAGTAAAATCCATAAATTAACAAGGAAATTCACTTAACCCCCATTTTGGCCTTTTTAAAAAATTTAAAAAAATCTAAAATAAACCATTGGATGTCGTAGATATGCTTGTTAGATTTCCTAGGAACTATTACATGCTTCGATTCGATAAGGCTAGGCCACTTTATGACCTTTTTAGTGAAAGAAAAAGGGTCAAAAACGAGTAAAATCCGTAAATTAACAAGGAAATTCACTTAACCCCCATTTTGGCCGTTTTTAAAAATTCTAAAATAAACCATGGATGTCGTAGATATGCTTGTTAGATTTCCAAGGAACTATTACATGCTTCGACTCGATAAGGCTAGGCCACTTTATGACCTTTTTAGTGAAAGAAAAAGGGTCAAAAACGAGTAAAATCCGTAAATTAACAAGGAATTTCACTTAACCCTCATTTTGTCCATTTTTGAAAATGATAAAATCAACCTTGGAATTCGAATATATGCTTGTTAGATTTCATAGGAACTATTTCATGCTTCGATTCGATAAGGCTAGGCCACTTTATGACCTTTTTAGTGAAAGAAAAAGGTTAAAAACGAGTAAAATCCATAAATTAACAAGGAAATTCACTTAACCCCCATTTTGGCCTTTTTAAAAAATTCTAAAATAAACCATGGATGTCGTAGATACGCTTGTTAGATTTCCTAGGAACTATTACATGCTTCGATTCGATAAGGCTAGGCCACTTTATGACCTTTTTAGTGAAAGAAAAAGGTCAAAAACGAGTAAAATCCATAAATTAACAAGGAAATTCACTTAACCCCCATTTTGGCCTTTTTAAAAATTCTAAAATAAACCATGGATGTCGTAGATATGCTTGTTAGATTTCCTAGGAACTATTAAATGCTTCGACTCGATAAGGCTAGGCCACTTTATGACCTTTTTAGTGAAAGAAAAAGGGTCAAAAACGAGTAAAATCCGTAAATTAACAAGGAAATTCACTTAACCCTCATTTTGTCCATTTTTGAAAATGATAAAATCAACCTTGGAATTCGAATATATGCTTGTTAGATTTCATAGGAACTATTACATGCTTCGATTCGATAAGGCTAGGCCACTTTATGACCTTTTTAGTGAAAGAAAAAGGTCAAAAACGAGTAAAATCCATAAATTAACAAGGAAATTCACTTAACCCCCATTTTGGCCTTTTTAAAAAATTCTAAAATAAACCATGGATGTCGTAGATATGCTTGTTAGATTTCCTAGGAACTATTAAATGCTTCGACTCGATAAGGCTAGGCCACTTTATGACCTTTTTAGTGAAAGAAAAAGGGTCAAAAACGAGTAAAATCCGTAAATTAACAAGGAAATTCACTTAACCCTCATTTTGTCCATTTTCGAAAATGATAAAATCAACCTTGGAATTCGAATATATGCTTGTTAGATTTCATAGGAACTATTACATGCTTCGATTCGATAAGGCTAGGCCACTTTATGACCTTTTTAGTGAAAGAAAAAGGTTAAAAACGAGTAAAATCCATAAATTAACAAGGAAATTCACTTAACCCCCATTTTGGCCTTTTTAAAAAATTCTAAAATAAACCATGGATGTCGTAGATACGCTTGTTAGATTTCCTAGGAACTATTACATGCTTCGATTCGATAAGGCTAGGCCACTTTATGACCTTTTTAGTGAAAGAAAAAGGTCAAAAACGAGTAAAATCCATAAATTAACAAGGAAATTCACTTAACCCCCATTTTGGCCTTTTTAAAAAATTCTAAAATAAACCATGGATGTCGTAGATATGCTTGATAGATTTCCTAGGAACTATTACATGCTTCGATTCGATAAGGCTAGGCCACTTTATGACCTTTTTAGTGAAAGAAAAAGGGTCAAAAACGAGTAAAATCCGTAAATTAACAAGGAAATTCACTTAACCCTCATTTTGTCCATTTTTGAAAATGATAAAATCAACCTTGGAATTCGAATATATGCTTGTTAGATTTCATAGGAACTATTACATGCTTCGATTCGATAAGGCTATGCCACTTTATGACCTTTTTAGTGAAAGAAAAAGGGTCAAAAATGAGTAAAATCCGTATATTAACAAGGAAATTCACTTAACCCTCATTTTGGCCTTTTTAAAAAATTTTAAAATAAACCATGGATGTCGTAGATATGCTTGTTAGATTTCCTAGGAACTATTACATGCTTAGATTCGATAAGGCTAGACCACTTTATGACCTTTTTAGCGAAAGAAAAAGGGTCAAAAACGAGTAAAATCCGTAAATTAACAAGGAAATTCACTTAACCCTCATTTTGTCCATTTTCGAAAATGATAAAATCAACCTTGGAATTCGAATATATGCTTGTTAGATTTCATAGGAACTATTACATGCTTCGATTCGATAAGGCTAGGCCACTTTATGACCTTTTTAGTGAAAGAAAAAGGTTAAAAACGAGTAAAATCCATAAATTAACAAGGAAATTCACTTAACCCCCATTTTGGCCTTTTTAAAAAATTCTAAAATAAACCATGGATGTCGTAGATACGCTTGTTAGATTTCCTAGGAACTATTACATGCTTCGATTCGATAAGGCTAGGCCACTTTATGACCTTTTTAGTGAAAGAAAAAGGTCAAAAACGAGTAAAATCCATAAATTAACAAGGAAATTCACTTAACCCCCATTTTGGCCTTTTTAAAAAATTCTAAAATAAACCATGGATGTCGTAGATATGCTTGATAGATTTCCTAGGAACTATTACATGCTTCGATTCGATAAGGCTAGGCCACTTTATGACCTTTTTAGTGAAAGAAAAAGGGTTAAAAATGAGTAAAATCCGTAAATTAACAAGGAAATTCACTTAACCCTCATTTTGTCCATTTTTGAAAATGATAAAATCAACCTTGGAATTCGAATATATGCTTGTTAGATTTCATAGGAACTATTACATGCTTCGATTCGATAAGGCTATGCCACTTTATGACCTTTTTAGTGAAAGAAAAAGGGTCAAAAATGAGTAAAATCCGTATATTAACAAGGAAATTCACTTAACCCTCATTTTGGCCTTTTTAAAAAATTTTAAAATAAACCATGGATGTCGTAGATATGCTTGTTAGATTTCCTAGGAACTATTACATGCTTAGATTCGATAAGGCTAGGCCACTTTATGACCTTTTTAGCGAAAGAAAAAGGGTCAAAAACGAGTAAAATCCGTAAATTAACAAGGAAATTCACTTAACCCTCATTTTGTCCATTTTCGAAAATGATAAAATCAACCTTGGAATTCGAATATATGCTTGTTAGATTTCATAGGAACTATTACATGCTTCGATTCGATAAGGCTATGCCACTTTATGACCTTTTTAGTGAAAGAAAAAGGGTCAAAAATGAGTAAAATCCGTATATTAACAAGGAAATTCACTTAACCCTCATTTTGGCCTTTTTAAAAAATTTTAAAATAAACCATGGATGTCGTAGATATGCTTGTTAGATTTCCTAGGAACTATTACATGCTTAGATTCGATAAGGCTAGGCCACTTTATGACCTTTTTAGCGAAAGAAAAAGGGTCAAAAACGAGTAAAATCCGTAAATTAACAAGGAAATTCACTTAACCCTCATTTTGTCCATTTTCGAAAATGATAAAATCAACCTTGGAATTCGAATATATGCTTGTTAGATTTCATAGGAACTATTACATGCTTCGATTCGATAAGGCTAGGCCACTTTATGACCTTTTTAGTGAAAGAAAAAGGGTCAAAAATGAGTAAAATCCGTATATTAACAAGGAAATTCACTTAACCCCCATTTTGGCCTTTTTAAAAAATTTAAAAAAATCTAAAATAAACCATTGGATGTCGTAGATATGCTTGTTAGATTTCCTAGGAACTATTACATGCTTCGATTCGATAAGGCTAGGCCACTTTATGACCTTTTTAGTGAAAGAAAAAGGGTCAAAAACGAGTAAAATCCGTAAATTAACAAGGAAATTCACTTAACCCCC
This sequence comes from Medicago sativa, assembly GCF_051527215.1. NCBI lineage: Eukaryota > Viridiplantae > Streptophyta > Magnoliopsida > Fabales > Fabaceae > Medicago > Medicago sativa. The sequence goes on along the minus strand of NC_140756.1, from coordinate 24,373,983 downwards.
ATTTTGGCCGTTTTTAAAAATTCTAAAATAAACCATGGATGTCGTAGATATGCTTGTTAGATTTCCAAGGAACTATTACATGCTTTGACTCGATAAGGCTAGGCCACTTTATGACCTTTTTAGTGAAAGAAAAAGGGTCAAAAATGAGTAAAATCCGTAAATTAACAAGGAAATTCACTTAACCCTCATTTTGTCCATTTTCGAAAATGATAAAATCAACCTTGGAATTCGAATATATGCTTGTTAGATTTTATAGGAACTATTACATGCTTCGATTCGATAAGGCTAGGCCACTTTATGACCTTTTTAATGAAAGAAAAAGGTCAAAAACGAGTAAAATCCATAAATTAACAAGGAAATTCACTTAACCCCCATTTTGGCCTTTTTAAAAAATTCTAAAATAAACCATGGATGTCGTAGATATGCTTGTTAGATTTCCTAGGAACTATTACATGCTTCGATTCGATAAGGCTAGGCCACTTTATGACCTTTTTAGTGAAAGAAAAAGGGTCAAAAACGAGTAAAATCCGTAAATTAACAAGGAAATTCACTTAACCCTCATTTTGTCCATTTTCGAAAATGATAAAATCAACCATGGAATTCGAATATATGCTTGTTAGATTTCATAGGAACTATTTCATGCTTCGATTCAATAAGGCTAGGCCACTTTATGACCTTTTTAGTGAAAGAAAAAGGTTAAAAACGAGTAAAATCCATAAATTAACAAGGAAATTCACTTAACCCCCATTTTGGCCTTTTTAAAAAATTTAAAAAAATCTAAAATAAACCATTGGATGTCGTAGATATGCTTGTTAGATTTTCTAGGAACTATTACATGCTTCGATTCGATAAGGCTAGGCCACTTTATGACCTTTTTAGTGAAAGAAAAAGGGTCAAAAACGAGTAAAATCCGTAAATTAACAAGGAAATTCACTTAACCCCCATTTTGGCCGTTTTTAAAAATTCTAAAATAAACCATGGATGTCGTAGATATGCTTGTTAGATTTCCAAGGAACTATTACATGCTTCGACTCGATAAGGCTAGGCCACTTTATGACCTTTTTAGTGAAAGAAAAAGGGTCAAAAACGAGTAAAATCCGTAAATTAACAAGGAATTTCACTTAACCCTCATTTTGTCCATTTTTGAAAATGATAAAATCAACCTTGGAATTCGAATATATGCTTGTTAGATTTCATAGGAACTATTTCATGCTTCGATTCGATAAGGCTAGGCCACTTTATGACCTTTTTAGTGAAAGAAAAAGGTTAAAAACGAGTAAAATCCATAAATTAACAAGGAAATTCACTTAACCCCCATTTTGGCCTTTTTAAAAAATTCTAAAATAAACCATGGATGTCGTAGATACGCTTGTTAGATTTCCTAGGAACTATTACATGCTTCGATTCGATAAGGCTAGGCCACTTTATGACCTTTTTAGTGAAAGAAAAAGGTCAAAAACGAGTAAAATCCATAAATTAACAAGGAAATTCACTTAACCCCCATTTTGGCCTTTTTAAAAATTCTAAAATAAACCATGGATGTCGTAGATATGCTTGTTAGATTTCCTAGGAACTATTAAATGCTTCGACTCGATAAGGCTAGGCCACTTTATGACCTTTTTAGTGAAAGAAAAAGGGTCAAAAACGAGTAAAATCCGTAAATTAACAAGGAAATTCACTTAACCCTCATTTTGTCCATTTTTGAAAATGATAAAATCAACCTTGGAATTCGAATATATGCTTGTTAGATTTCATAGGAACTATTACATGCTTCGATTCGATAAGGCTAGGCCACTTTATGACCTTTTTAGTGAAAGAAAAAGGTCAAAAACGAGTAAAATCCATAAATTAACAAGGAAATTCACTTAACCCCCATTTTGGCCTTTTTAAAAAATTCTAAAATAAACCATGGATGTCGTAGATATGCTTGTTAGATTTCCTAGGAACTATTAAATGCTTCGACTCGATAAGGCTAGGCCACTTTATGACCTTTTTAGTGAAAGAAAAAGGGTCAAAAACGAGTAAAATCCGTAAATTAACAAGGAAATTCACTTAACCCTCATTTTGTCCATTTTCGAAAATGATAAAATCAACCTTGGAATTCGAATATATGCTTGTTAGATTTCATAGGAACTATTACATGCTTCGATTCGATAAGGCTAGGCCACTTTATGACCTTTTTAGTGAAAGAAAAAAGGTCAAAAATGAGTAAAATCCGTATATTAACAAGGAAATTCAATTAACCCCCATTTTGGCCTTTTTAAAAAATTCTAAAATAAACCATGGATGTCGTAGATATGCTTGTTAGGTTTCCTAGGAACTATTACATGCTTCGATTCGATAAGGCTAGGCCACTTTATGACCTTTTTAGTGAAAGAAAAAGGGTCAAAAACGAGTAAAATCCGTAAATTAACAAGGAAATTCACTTAACCCTCATTTTGTCCATTTTTGAAAATGATAAAATCAACCTTGGAATTCGAATATATGCTTGTTAGATTTCATAGGAACTATTACATGCTTCGATTCGATAAGGCTAGGCCACTTTATGACCTTTTTAGTGAAAGAAAAAGGGTCAAAAATGAGTAAAATCCGTATATTAACAAGGAAATTCACTTAACCCCCATTTTGGCCTTTTTAAAAAATTTTAAAATAAACCATGGATGTCGTAGATATGCTTGTTAGATTTCCTAGGAACTATTACATGCTTCGATTCGATAAGGCTAGGCCACTTTATGACCTTTTTAGCGAAAGAAAAAGGGTCAAAAACGAGTAAAATCCGTAAATTAACAAGGAAATTCACTTAACCCTCATTTTGTCCATTTTTGAAAATGATAAAATCAACCTTGGAATTCGAATATATGCTTGTTAGATTTCATAGGAACTATTTCATGCTTCGATTCGATAAGGCTAGGCCACTTTATGACCTTTTTAGTGAAAGAAAAAGGTCAAAAACGAGTAAAATCCATAAATTAACAAGGAAATTCACTTAACCCCCATTTTGGCCTTTTTAAAAATTCTAAAATAAACCATGGATGTCGTAGATATGCTTGTTAGATTTCCTAGGAACTATTAAATGCTTCGACTCGATAAGGCTAGGCCACTTTATGACCTTTTTAGTGAAAGAAAAAGGGTCAAAAACGAGTAAAATCCGTAAATTAACAAGGAAATTCACTTAACCCTCATTTTGTCCATTTTTGAAAATGATAAAATCAACCTTGGAATTCGAATATATGCTTGTTAGATTTCATAGGAACTATTACATGCTTCGATTCGATAAGGCTAGGCCACTTTATGACCTTTTTAGTGAAAGAAAAAGGTCAAAAACGAGTAAAATCCATAAATTAACAAGGAAATTCACTTAACCCCCATTTTGGCCTTTTTAAAAATTCTAAAATAAACCATGGATGTCGTAGATATGCTTGTTAGATTTCCTAGGAACTATTAAATGCTTCGACTCGATAAGGCTAGGCCACTTTATGACCTTTTTAGTGAAAGAAAAAGGGTCAAAAATGAGTAAAATCCGTAAATTAACAAGGAAATTCACTTAACCCTCATTTTGTCCATTTTCGAAAATGATAAAATCAACCTTGGAATTCGAATATATGCTTGTTAGATTTTATAGGAACTATTACATGCTTCGATTCGATAAGGCTAGGCCACTTTATGACCTTTTTAATGAAAGAAAAAGGTCAAAAACGAGTAAAATCCATAAATTAACAAGGAAATTCACTTAACCCCCATTTTGGCCTTTTTAAAAAATTCTAAAATAAACCATGGATGTCGTAGATATGCTTGTTAGATTTCCTAGGAACTATTACATGCTACGATTCGATAAGGCTAGGCCACTTTATGACCTTTTTAGTGAAAGAAAAAGGGTCAAAAACGAGTAAAATCCGTAAATTAACAAGGAAATTCACTTAACCCTCATTTTGTCCATTTTCGAAAATGATAAAATCAACCATGGAATTCGAATATATGCTTGTTAGATTTCATAGGAACTATTTCATGCTTCGATTCAATAAGGCTAGGCCACTTTATGACCTTTTTAGTGAAAGAAAAAGGTTAAAAACGAGTAAAATCCATAAATTAACAAGGAAATTCACTTAACCCCCATTTTGGCCTTTTTAAAAAATTTAAAAAAATCTAAAATAAACCATTGGATGTCGTAGATATGCTTGTTAGATTTCCTAGGAACTATTACATGCTTCGATTCGATAAGGCTAGGCCACTTTATGACCTTTTTAGTGAAAGAAAAAGGGTCAAAAACGAGTAAAATCCGTAAATTAACAAGGAAATTCACTTAACCCCCATTTTGGCCGTTTTTAAAAATTCTAAAATAAACCATGGATGTCGTAGATATGCTTGTTAGATTTCCAAGGAACTATTACATGCTTCGACTCGATAAGGCTAGGCCACTTTATGACCTTTTTAGTGAAAGAAAAAGGGTCAAAAACGAGTAAAATCCGTAAATTAACAAGGAATTTCACTTAACCCTCATTTTGTCCATTTTTGAAAATGATAAAATCAACCTTGGAATTCGAATATATGCTTGTTAGATTTCATAGGAACTATTTCATGCTTCGATTCGATAAGGCTAGGCCACTTTATGACCTTTTTAGTGAAAGAAAAAGGTTAAAAACGAGTAAAATCCATAAATTAACAAGGAAATTCACTTAACCCCCATTTTGGCCTTTTTAAAAAATTCTAAAATAAACCATGGATGTCGTAGATACGCTTGTTAGATTTCCTAGGAACTATTACATGCTTCGATTCGATAAGGCTAGGCCACTTTATGACCTTTTTAGTGAAAGAAAAAGGTCAAAAACGAGTAAAATCCGTAAATTAACAAGGAATTTCACTTAACCCTCATTTTGTCCATTTTTGAAAATGATAAAATCAACCTTGGAATTCGAATATATGCTTGTTAGATTTCATAGGAACTATTTCATGCTTCGATTCGATAAGGCTAGGCCACTTTATGACCTTTTTAGTGAAAGAAAAAGGTTAAAAACGAGTAAAATCCATAAATTAACAAGGAAATTCACTTAACCCCCATTTTGGCCTTTTTAAAAAATTCTAAAATAAACCATGGATGTCGTAGATACGCTTGTTAGATTTCCTAGGAACTATTACATGCTTCGATTCGATAAGGCTAGGCCACTTTATGACCTTTTTAGTGAAAGAAAAAGGTCAAAAACGAGTAAAATCCATAAATTAACAAGGAAATTCACTTAACCCCCATTTTGGCCTTTTTAAAAAATTCTAAAATAAACCATGGATGTCGTAGATATGCTTGATAGATTTCCTAGGAACTATTACATGCTTCGATTCGATAAGGCTAGGCCACTTTATGACCTTTTTAGTGAAAGATAAAGGGTCAAAAACGAGTAAAATCCGTAAATTAACAAGGAAATTCACTTAACCCTCATTTTGTCCATTTTTGAAAATGACAAAATCAACCTTGGAATTCGAATATATGCTTGTTAGATTTCATAGGAACTATTACATGCTTCGATTCGATAAGGCTATGCCACTTTATGACCTTTTTAGTGAAAGAAAAAGGGTCAAAAATGAGTAAAATCCGTATATTAACAAGGAAATTCACTTAACCCTCATTTTGGCCTTTTTAAAAAATTTTAAAATAAACCATGGATGTCGTAGATATGCTTGTTAGATTTCCTAGGAACTATTACATGCTTAGATTCGATAAGGCTAGGCCACTTTATGACCTTTTTAGCGAAAGAAAAAGGGTCAAAAACGAGTAAAATCCGTAAATTAACAAGGAAATTCACTTAACCCTCATTTTGTCCATTTTCGAAAATGATAAAATCAACCTTGGAATTCGAATATATGCTTGTTAGATTTCATAGGAACTATTACATGCTTCGATTCGATAAGGCTAGGCCACTTTATGACCTTTTTAGTGAAAGAAAAAGGGTCAAAAATGAGTAAAATCCGTATATTAACAAGGAAATTCACTTAACCCCCATTTTGGCCTTTTTAAAAAATTTAAAAAAATCTAAAATAAACCATTGGATGTCGTAGATATGCTTGTTAGATTTCCTAGGAACTATTACATGCTTCGATTCGATAAGGCTAGGCCACTTTATGACCTTTTTAGTGAAAGAAAAAGGGTCAAAAACGAGTAAAATCCGTAAATTAACAAGGAAATTCACTTAACCCCCATTTTGGCCGTTTTTAAAAATTCTAAAATAAACCATGGATGTCGTAGATATGCTTGTTAGATTTCCAAGGAACTATTACATGCTTTGACTCGATAAGGCTAGGCCACTTTATGACCTTTTTAGTGAAAGAAAAAGGGTCAAAAATGAGTAAAATCCGTAAATTAACAAGGAAATTCACTTAACCCTCATTTTGTCCATTTTCGAAAATGATAAAATCAACCTTGGAATTCGAATATATGCTTGTTAGATTTTATAGGAACTATTACATGCTTCGATTCGATAAGGCTAGGCCACTTTATGACCTTTTTAATGAAAGAAAAAGGTCAAAAACGAGTAAAATCCATAAATTAACAAGGAAATTCACTTAACCCCCATTTTGGCCTTTTTAAAAAATTCTAAAATAAATTATGGATGTCGTAGATATGCTTGTTAGATTTCCTAGGAACTATTACATGCTTCGATTCGATAAGGCTAGGCCACTTTATGACCTTTTTAGTGAAAGAAAAAGGGTCAAAAACGAGTAAAATCCGTAAATTAACAAGGAAATTCACTTAACCCTCATTTTGTCCATTTTCGAAAATGATAAAATCAACCATGGAATTCGAATATATGCTTGTTAGATTTCATAGGAACTATTTCATGCTTCGATTCAATAAGGCTAGGCCACTTTATGACCTTTTTAGTGAAAGAAAAAGGTTAAAAACGAGTAAAATCCATAAATTAACAAGGAAATTCACTTAACCCCCATTTTGGCCTTTTTAAAAAATTTAAAAAAATCTAAAATAAACCATTGGATGTCGTAGATATGCTTGTTAGATTTCCTAGGAACTATTACATGCTTCGATTCGATAAGGCTAGGCCACTTTATGACCTTTTTAGTGAAAGAAAAAGGGTCAAAAACGAGTAAAATCTGTAAATTAACAAGGAAATTCACTTAACCCCCATTTTGGCCGTTTTTAAAAATTCTAAAATAAACCATGGATGTCGTAGATATGCTTGTTAGATTTCCAAGGAACTATTACATGCTTCGACTCGATAAGGCTAGGCCACTTTATGACCTTTTTAGTGAAAGAAAAAGGGTCAAAAACGAGTAAAATCCGTAAATTAACAAGGAATTTCACTTAACCCTCATTTTGTCCATTTTTGAAAATGATAAAATCAACCTTGGAATTCGAATATATGCTTGTTAGATTTCATAGGAACTATTTCATGCTTCGATTCGATAAGGCTAGGCCACTTTATGACCTTTTTAGTGAAAGAAAAAGGTTAAAAACGAGTAAAATCCATAAATTAACAAGGAAATTCACTTAACCCCCATTTTGGCCTTTTTAAAAAATTCTAAAATAAACCATGGATGTCGTAGATACGCTTGTTAGATTTCCTAGGAACTATTACATGCTTCGATTCGATAAGGCTAGGCCACTTTATGACCTTTTTAGTGAAAGAAAAAGGTCAAAAACGAGTAAAATCCATAAATTAACAAGGAAATTCACTTAACCCCCATTTTGGCCTTTTTAAAAATTCTAAAATAAACCATGGATGTCGTAGATATGCTTGTTAGATTTCCTAGGAACTATTAAATGCTTCGACTCGATAAGGCTAGGCCACTTTATGACCTTTTTAGTGAAAGAAAAAGGGTCAAAAACGAGTAAAATCCGTAAATTAACAAGAAAATTCACTTAACCCTCATTTTGTCCATTTTTGAAAATGATAAAATCAACCTTGGAATTCGAATATATGCTTGTTAGATTTCATAGGAACTATTACATGCTTCGATTCGATAAGGCTAGGCCACTTTATGACCTTTTTAGTGAAAGAAAAAGGTCAAAAACGAGTAAAATCCATAAATTAACAAGGAAATTCACTTAACCCCCATTTTGGCCTTTTTAAAAAATTCTAAAATAAACCATGGATGTCGTAGATATGCTTGTTAGATTTCCTAGGAACAATTAAATGCTTCGACTCGATAAGGCTAGGCCACTTTATGACCTTTTTAGTGAAAGAAAAAGGGTCAAAAACGAGTAAAATCCGTAAATTAACAAGGAAATTCACTTAACCCTCATTTTGTCCATTTTCGAAAATGATAAAATCAACCTTGGAATTCGAATATATGCTTGTTAGATTTCATAGGAACTATTACATGCTTCGATTCGATAAGGCTAGGCCACTTTATGACCTTTTTAGTGAAAGAAAAAAGGTCAAAAATGAGTAAAATCCGTATATTAACAAGGAAATTCAATTAACCCCCATTTTGGCCTTTTTAAAAAATTCTAAAATAAACCATGGATGTCGTAGATATGCTTGTTAGGTTTCCTAGGAACTATTACATGCTTCGATTCGATAAGGCTAGGCCACTTTATGACCTTTTTAGTGAAAGAAAAAGGGTCAAAAACGAGTAAAATCCGTAAATTAACAAGGAAATTCACTTAACCCTCATTTTGTCCATTTTAGAAAATGATAAAATCAACCTTGGAATTCGAATATATGCTTGTTAGATTTCATAGGAACTATTACATGCTTCGATTCGATAAGGCTAGGCCACTTTATGACCTTTTTAGTGAAAGAAAAAGGGTCAAAAATGAGTAAAATCCGTATATTAACAAGGAAATTCACTTAACCCCCATTTTGGCCTTTTTAAAAAATTTTAAAATAAACCATGGATGTCGTAGATATGCTTGTTAGATTTCCTAGGAACTATTACATGCTTCGATTCGATAAGGCTAGGCCACTTTATGACCTTTTTAGCGAAAGAAAAAGGGTCAAAAACGAGTAAAATCCGTAAATTAACAAGGAAATTCACTTAACCCTCATTTTGTACATTTTTGAAAATGATAAAATCAACCTTGGAATTCGAATATATGCTTGTTAGATTTCATAGGAACTATTTCATGCTTCGATTCGATAAGGCTAGGTCACTTTATGACCTTTTTAGTGAAAGAAAAAGGTCAAAAACGAGTAAAATCCATAAATTAACAAGGAAATTCACTTAACCCCCATTTTGGCCTTTTTAAAAATTCTAAAATAAACCATGGATGTCGTAGATATGCTTGTTAGATTTCCTAGGAACTATTAAATGCTTCGACTCGATAAGGCTAGGCCACTTTATGACCTTTTTAGTGAAAGAAAAAGGGTCAAAAACGAGTAAAATCCGTAAATTAACAAGGAAATTCACTTAACCCTCATTTTGTCCATTTTTGAAAATGATAAAATCAACCTTGGAATTCGAATATATGCTTGTTAGATTTCATAGGAACTATTACATGCTTCGATTCGATAAGGCTAGGCCACTTTATGACCTTTTTAGTGAAAGAAAAAGGTCAAAAACGAGTAAAATCCATAAATTAACAAGGAAATTCACTTAACCCCCATTTTGGCCTTTTTAAAAAATTCTAAAATAAATTATGGATGTCGTAGATATGCTTGTTAGATTTCCTAGGAACTATTACATGCTTCGATTCGATAAGGCTAGGCCACTTTATGACCTTTTTAGTGAAAGAAAAAGGGTCAAAAACGAGTAAAATCCGTAAATTAACAAGGAAATTCACTTAACCCTCATTTTGTCCATTTTCGAAAATGATAAAATCAACCATGGAATTCGAATATATGCTTGTTAGATTTCATAGGAACTATTTCATGCTTCGATTCAATAAGGCTAGGCCACTTTATGACCTTTTTAGTGAAAGAAAAAGGTTAAAAACGAGTAAAATCCATAAATTAACAAGGAAATTCACTTAACCCCCATTTTGGCCTTTTTAAAAAATTTAAAAAAATCTAAAATAAACCATTGGATGTCGTAGATATGCTTGTTAGATTTCCTAGGAACTATTACATGCTTCGATTCGATAAGGCTAGGCCACTTTATGACCTTTTTAGTGAAAGAAAAAGGGTCAAAAACGAGTAAAATCTGTAAATTAACAAGGAAATTCACTTAACCCCCATTTTGGCCGTTTTTGAAAATTCTAAAATAAACCATGGATGTCGTAGATATGCTTGTTAGATTTCCAAGGAACTATTACATGCTTCGACTCGATAAGGCTAGGCCACTTTATGACCTTTTTAGTGAAAGAAAAAGTGTCAAAAACGAGTAAAATCCGTAAATTAACAAGGAATTTCACTTAACCCTCATTTTGTCCATTTTTGAAAATGATAAAATCAACCTTGGAATTCGAATATATGCTTGTTAGATTTCATAGGAACTATTTCATGCTTCGATTCGATAAGGCTAGGCCACTTTATGACCTTTTTAGTGAAAGAAAAAGGTTAAAAACGAGTAAAATCCATAAATTAACAAGGAAATTCACTTAACCCCCATTTTGGCCTTTTTAAAAAATTCTAAAATAAACCATGGATGTCGTAGATACGCTTGTTAGATTTCCTAGGAACTATTACATGCTTCGATTCGATAAGGCTAGGCCACTTTATGACCTTTTTAGTGAAAGAAAAAGGTCAAAAACGAGTAAAATCCATAAATTAACAAGGAAATTCACTTAACCCCCATTTTGGCCTTTTTAAAAATTCTAAAATAAACCATGGATGTCGTAGATATGCTTGTTAGATTTCCTAGGAACTATTAAATGCTTCGACTCGATAAGGCTAGGCCACTTTATGACCTTTTTAGTGAAAGAAAAAGGGTCAAAAACGAGTAAAATCCGTAAATTAACAAGGAAATTCACTTAACCCTCATTTTGTCCATTTTTGAAAATGATAAAATCAACCTTGGAATTCGAATATATGCTTGTTAGATTTCATAGGAACTATTACATGCTTCGATTCGATAAGGCTAGGCCACTTTATGACCTTTTTAGTGAAAGAAAAAGGTCAAAAACGAGTAAAATCCATAAATTAACAAGGAAATTCACTTAACCCCCATTTTGGCCTTTTTAAAAAATTCTAAAATAAACCATGGATGTCGTAGATATGCTTGTTAGATTTCCTAGGAACTATTAAATGCTTCGACTCGATAAGGCTAGGCCACTTTATGACCTTTTTAGTGAAAGAAAAAGGGTCAAAAACGAGTAAAATCCGTAAATTAACAAGGAAATTCACTTAACCCTCATTTTGTCCATTTTCGAAAATGATAAAATCAACCTTGGAATTCGAATATATGCTTGTTAGATTTCATAGGAACTATTACATGCTTCGATTCGATAAGGCTAGGCCACTTTATGACCTTTTTAGTGAAAGAAAAAAGGTCAAAAATGAGTAAAATCCGTATATTAACAAGGAAATTCAATTAACCCCCATTTTGGCCTTTTTAAAAAATTCTAAAATAAACCATGGATGTCGTAGATATGCTTGTTAGGTTTCCTAGGAACTATTACATGCTTCGATTCGATAAGGCTAGGCCACTTTATGACCTTTTTAGTGAAAGAAAAAGGGTCAAAAACGAGTAAAATCCGTAAATTAACAAGGAAATTCACTTAACCCTCATTTTGTCCATTTTAGAAAATGATAAAATCAACCTTGGAATTCGAATATATGCTTGTTAGATTTCATAGGAACTATTACATGCTTCGATTCGATAAGGCTAGGCCACTTTATGACCTTTTTAGTGAAAGAAAAAGGGTCAAAAATGAGTAAAATCCGTATATTAACAAGGAAATTCACTTAACCCCCATTTTGGCCTTTTTAAAAAATTTTAAAATAAACCATGGATGTCGTAGATATGCTTGTTAGATTTCCTAGGAACTATTACATGCTTCGATTCGATAAGGCTAGGCCACTTTATGACCTTTTTAGCGAAAGAAAAAGGGTCAAAAACGAGTAAAATCCGTAAATTAACAAGGAAATTCACTTAACCCTCATTTTGTACATTTTTGAAAATGATAAAATCAACCTTGGAATTCGAATATATGCTTGTTAGATTTCATAGGAACTATTTCATGCTTCGATTCGATAAGGCTAGGTCACTTTATGACCTTTTTAGTGAAAGAAAAAGGTCAAAAACGAGTAAAATCCATAAATTAACAAGGAAATTCACTTAACCCCCATTTTGGCCTTTTTAAAAATTCTAAAATAAACCATGGATGTCGTAGATATGCTTGTTAGATTTCCTAGGAACTATTAAATGCTTCGACTCGATAAGGCTAGGCCACTTTATGACCTTTTTAGTGAAAGAAAAAGGGTCAAAAACGAGTAAAATCCGTAAATTAACAAGGAAATTCACTTAACCCTCATTTTGTCCATTTTTGAAAATGATAAAATCAACCTTGGAATTCGAATATATGCTTGTTAGATTTCATAGGAACTATTACATGCTTCGATTCGATAAGGCTAGGCCACTTTATGACCTTTTTAGTGAAAGAAAAAGGTCAAAAACGAGTAAAATCCATAAATTAACAAGGAAATTCACTTAACCCCCATTTTGGCCTTTTTAAAAATTCTAAAATAAACCATGGATGTCGTAGATATGCTTGTTAGATTTCCTAGGAACTATTAAATGCTTCGACTCGATAAGGCTAGGCCACTTTATGACCTTTTTAGTGAAAGAAAAAGGGTCAAAAACGAGTAAAATCCGTAAATTAACAAGGAAATTCACTTAACCCTCATTTTGTCCATTTTTGAAAATGATAAAATCAACCTTGGAATTCGAATATATGCTTGTTAGATTTCATAGGAACTATTACATGCTTCGATTCGATAAGGCTAGGCCACTTTATGACCTTTTTAGTGAAAGAAAAAGGTCAAAAACGAGTAAAATCCATAAATTAACAAGGAAATTCACTTAACCCCCATTTTGGCCTTTTTAAAAATTCTAAAATAAACCATGGATGTCGTAGATATGCTTGTTAGATTTCCTAGGAACTATTAAATGCTTCGACTCGATAAGGCTAGGCCACTTTATGACCTTTTTAGTGAAAGAAAAAGGGTCAAAAACGAGTAAAATCCGTAAATTAACAAGGAAATTCACTTAACCCTCATTTTGTCCATTTTTGAAAATGATAAAATCAACCTTGGAATTCGAATATATGCTTGTTAGATTTCATAGGAACTATTACATGCTTCGATTCGATAAGGCTAGGCCACTTTATGACCTTTTTAGTGAAAGAAAAAGGGTCAAAAACGAGTAAAATCCGTAAATTAACAAGGAAATTCACTTAACCCTCATTTTGTCCATTTTCGAAAATGATAAAATCAACCTTGGAATTCGAATATATGCTTGTTAGATTTCATAGGAACTATTACATGCTTCGATTCGATAAGGCTAGGCCACTTTATGACCTTTTTAGTGAAAGAAAAAAGGTCAAAAATGAGTAAAATCCGTATATTAACAAGGAAATTCAATTAACCCCCATTTTGGCCTTTTTAAAAAATTCTAAAATAAACCATGGATGTCGTAGATATGCTTGTTAGGTTTCCTAGGAACTATTACATGCTTCGATTCGATAAGGCTAGGCCACTTTATGACCTTTTTAGTGAAAGAAAAAGGGTCAAAAACGAGTAAAATCCGTAAATTAACAAGGAAATTCACTTAACCCTCATTTTGTCCATTTTTGAAAATGATAAAATCAACCTTGGAATTCGAATATATGCTTGTTAGATTTCATAGGAACTATTACATGCTTCGATTCGATAAGGCTAGACCACTTTATGACCTTTTTAGTGAAAGAAAAAGGGTCAAAAATGAGTAAAATCCGTATATTAACAAGGAAATTCACTTAACCCCCATTTTGGCCTTTTTAAAAAATTTTAAAATAAACCATGGATGTCGTAGATATGCTTGTTAGATTTCCTAGGAACTATTACATGCTTCGATTCGATAAGGCTAGGCCACTTTATGACCTTTTTAGCGAAAGAAAAAGGGTCAAAAACGAGTAAAATCCGTAAATTAACAAGGAAATTCACTTAACCCTCATTTTGTCCATTTTTGAAAATGATAAAATCAACCTTGGAATTCGAATATATGCTTGTTAGATTTCATAGGAACTATTTCATGCTTCGATTCGATAAGGCTAGGCCACTTTATGACCTTTTTAGTGAAAGAAAAAGGTCAAAAACGAGTAAAATCCATAAATTAACAAGGAAATTCACTTAACCCCCATTTTGGCCTTTTTAAAAATTCTAAAATAAACCATGGATGTCGTAGATATGCTTGTTAGATTTCCTAGGAACTATTAAATGCTTCGACTCGATAAGGCTAGGCCACTTTATGACCTTTTTAGTGAAAGAAAAAGGGTCAAAAACGAGTAAAATCCGTAAATTAACAAGGAAATTCACTTAACCCTCATTTTGTCCATTTTTGAAAATGATAAAATCAACCTTGGAATTCGAATATATGCTTGTTAGATTTCATAGGAACTATTACATGCTTCGATTCGATAAGGCTAGGCCACTTTATGACCTTTTTAGTGAAAGAAAAAGGTCAAAAACGAGTAAAATCCATAAATTAACAAGGAAATTCACTTAACCCCCATTTTGGCCTTTTTAAAAATTCTAAAATAAACCATGGATGTCGTAGATATGCTTGTTAGATTTCCTAGGAACTATTAAATGCTTCGACTCGATAAGGCTAGGCCACTTTATGACCTTTTTAGTGAAAGAAAAAGGGTCAAAAACGAGTAAAATCCGTAAATTAACAAGGAAATTCACTTAACCCTCATTTTGTCCATTTTTGAAAATGATAAAATCAACCTTGGAATTCGAATATATGCTTGTTAGATTTCATAGGAACTATTACATGCTTCGATTCGATAAGGCTAGGCCACTTTATGACCTTTTTAGTGAAAGAAAAAGGTCAAAAACGAGTAAAATCCATAAATTAACAAGGAAATTCACTTAACCCCCATTTTGGCCTTTTTAAAAATTCTAAAATAAACCATGGATGTCGTAGATATGCTTGTTAGATTTCCTAGGAACTATTAAATGCTTCGACTCGATAAGGCTAGGCCACTTTATGACCTTTTTAGTGAAAGAAAAAGGGTCAAAAACGAGTAAAATCCGTAAATTAACAAGGAAATTCACTTAACCCTCATTTTGTCCATTTTTGAAAATGATAAAATCAACCTTGGAATTCGAATATATGCTTGTTAGATTTCATAGGAACTATTACATGCTTCGATTCGATAAGGCTAGGCCACTTTATGACCTTTTTAGTGAAAGAAAAAGGGTCAAAAACGAGTAAAATCCGTAAATTAACAAGGAAATTCACTTAACCCTCATTTTGTCCATTTTTGAAAATGATAAAATCAACCTTGGAATTCGAATATATGCTTGTTAGATTTCATAGGAACTATTACATGCTTCGATTCGATAAGGCTAGACCACTTTATGACCTTTTTAGTGAAAGAAAAAAGGTCAAAAATGAGTAAAATCCGTATATTAACAAGGAAATTCAATTAACCCCCATTTTGGCCTTTTTAAAAAATTCTAAAATAAACCATGGATGTCGTAGATATGCTTGTTAGGTTTCCTAGGAACTATTACATGCTTCGATTCGATAAGGCTAGGCCACTTTATGACCTTTTTAGTGAAAGAAAAAGGGTCAAAAACGAGTAAAATCCGTAAATTAACAAGGAAATTCACTTAACCCTCATTTTGTCCATTTTTGAAAATGATAAAATCAACCTTGGAATTCGAATATATGCTTGTTAGATTTCATAGGAACTATTACATGCTTCGATTCGATAAGGCTAGACCACTTTATGACCTTTTTAGTGAAAGAAAAAGGGTCAAAAATGAGTAAAATCCGTATATTAACAAGGAAATTCACTTAACCCCCATTTTGGCCTTTTTAAAAAATTTTAAAATAAACCATGGATGTCGTAGATATGCTTGTTAGATTTCCTAGGAACTATTACATGCTTCGATTCGATAAGGCTAGGCCACTTTATGACCTTTTTAGCGAAAGAAAAAGGGTCAAAAACGAGTAAAATCCGTAAATTAACAAGGAAATTCACTTAACCCTCATTTTGTCCATTTTTGAAAATGATAAAATCAACCTTGGAATTCGAATATATGCTTGTTAGATTTCATAGGAACTATTTCATGCTTCGATTCGATAAGGCTAGGCCACTTTATGACCTTTTTAGTGAAAGAAAAAGGTCAAAAACGAGTAAAATCCATAAATTAACAAGGAAATTCACTTAACCCCCATTTTGGCCTTTTTAAAAATTCTAAAATAAACCATGGATGTCGTAGATATGCTTGTTAGATTTCCTAGGAACTATTAAATGCTTCGACTCGATAAGGCTAGGCCACTTTATGACCTTTTTAGTGAAAGAAAAAGGGTCAAAAACGAGTAAAATCCGTAAATTAACAAGGAAATTCACTTAACCCTCATTTTGTCCATTTTTGAAAATGATAAAATCAACCTTGGAATTCGAATATATGCTTGTTAGATTTCATAGGAACTATTACATGCTTCGATTCGATAAGGCTAGGCCACTTTATGACCTTTTTAGTGAAAGAAAAAGGGTCAAAAACGAGTAAAATCCGTAAATTAACAAGGAAATTCACTTAACCCTCATTTTGTCCATTTTTGAAAATGATAAAATCAACCTTGGAATTCGAATATATGCTTGTTAGATTTCATAGGAACTATTACATGCTTCGATTCGATAAGGCTAGGCCACTTTATGACCTTTTTAGTGAAAGAAAAAAGGTCAAAAATGAGTAAAATCCGTATATTAACAAGGAAATTCAATTAACCCCCATTTTGGCCTTTTTAAAAAATTCTAAAATAAACCATGGATGTCGTAGATATGCTTGTTAGGTTTCCTAGGAACTATTACATGCTTCGATTCGATAAGGCTAGGCCACTTTATGACCTTTTTAGTGAAAGAAAAAGGGTCAAAAACGAGTAAAATCCGTAAATTAACAAGGAAATTCACTTAACCCTCATTTTGTCCATTTTTGAAAATGATAAAATCAACCTTGGAATTCGAATATATGCTTGTTAGATTTCATAGGAACTATTACATGCTTCGATTCGATAAGGCTAGACCACTTTATGACCTTTTTAGTGAAAGAAAAAGGGTCAAAAATGAGTAAAATCCGTATATTAACAAGGAAATTCACTTAACCCCCATTTTGGCCTTTTTAAAAAATTTTAAAATAAACCATGGATGTCGTAGATATGCTTGTTAGATTTCCTAGGAACTATTACATGCTTCGATTCGATAAGGCTAGGCCACTTTATGACCTTTTTAGCGAAAGAAAAAGGGTCAAAAACGAGTAAAATCCGTAAATTAACAAGGAAATTCACTTAACCCTCATTTTGTCCATTTTTGAAAATGATAAAATCAACCTTGGAATTCGAATATATGCTTGTTAGATTTCATAGGAACTATTTCATGCTTCGATTCGATAAGGCTAGGCCACTTTATGACCTTTTTAGTGAAAGAAAAAGGTCAAAAACGAGTAAAATCCATAAATTAACAAGGAAATTCA
The DNA here is from genome assembly GCF_051527215.1 of Medicago sativa. Classification (NCBI taxonomy): domain Eukaryota; kingdom Viridiplantae; phylum Streptophyta; class Magnoliopsida; order Fabales; family Fabaceae; genus Medicago; species Medicago sativa. Next base: position 24,356,410 of record NC_140756.1, on the reverse strand, counting down.
CTTAACCCCCATTTTGGCCTTTTTAAAAATTCTAAAATAAACCATGGATGTCGTAGATATGCTTGTTAGATTTCCTAGGAACTATTAAATGCTTCGACTCGATAAGGCTAGGCCACTTTATGACCTTTTTAGTGAAAGAAAAAGGGTCAAAAACGAGTAAAATCCGTAAATTAACAAGGAAATTCACTTAACCCTCATTTTGTCCATTTTTGAAAATGATAAAATCAACCTTGGAATTCGAATATATGCTTGTTAGATTTCATAGGAACTATTACATGCTTCGATTCGATAAGGCTAGGCCACTTTATGACCTTTTTAGTGAAAGAAAAAGGGTCAAAAACGAGTAAAATCCGTAAATTAACAAGGAAATTCACTTAACCCTCATTTTGTCCATTTTTGAAAATGATAAAATCAACCTTGGAATTCGAATATATGCTTGTTAGATTTCATAGGAACTATTACATGCTTCGATTCGATAAGGCTAGGCCACTTTATGACCTTTTTAGTGAAAGAAAAAAGGTCAAAAATGAGTAAAATCCGTATATTAACAAGGAAATTCAATTAACCCCCATTTTGGCCTTTTTAAAAAATTCTAAAATAAACCATGGATGTCGTAGATATGCTTGTTAGGTTTCCTAGGAACTATTACATGCTTCGATTCGATAAGGCTAGGCCACTTTATGACCTTTTTAGTGAAAGAAAAAGGGTCAAAAACGAGTAAAATCCGTAAATTAACAAGGAAATTCACTTAACCCTCATTTTGTCCATTTTTGAAAATGATAAAATCAACCTTGGAATTCGAATATATGCTTGTTAGATTTCATAGGAACTATTACATGCTTCGATTCGATAAGGCTAGACCACTTTATGACCTTTTTAGTGAAAGAAAAAGGGTCAAAAATGAGTAAAATCCGTATATTAACAAGGAAATTCACTTAACCCCCATTTTGGCCTTTTTAAAAAATTTTAAAATAAACCATGGATGTCGTAGATATGCTTGTTAGATTTCCTAGGAACTATTACATGCTTCGATTCGATAAGGCTAGGCCACTTTATGACCTTTTTAGCGAAAGAAAAAGGGTCAAAAACGAGTAAAATCCGTAAATTAACAAGGAAATTCACTTAACCCTCATTTTGTCCATTTTTGAAAATGATAAAATCAACCTTGGAATTCGAATATATGCTTGTTAGATTTCATAGGAACTATTTCATGCTTCGATTCGATAAGGCTAGGCCACTTTATGACCTTTTTAGTGAAAGAAAAAGGTCAAAAACGAGTAAAATCCATAAATTAACAAGGAAATTCACTTAACCCCCATTTTGGCCTTTTTAAAAATTCTAAAATAAACCATGGATGTCGTAGATATGCTTGTTAGATTTCCTAGGAACTATTAAATGCTTCGACTCGATAAGGCTAGGCCACTTTATGACCTTTTTAGTGAAAGAAAAAGGGTCAAAAACGAGTAAAATCCGTAAATTAACAAGGAAATTCACTTAACCCTCATTTTGTCCATTTTTGAAAATGATAAAATCAACCTTGGAATTCGAATATATGCTTGTTAGATTTCATAGGAACTATTACATGCTTCGATTCGATAAGGCTAGGCCACTTTATGACCTTTTTAGTGAAAGAAAAAGGTCAAAAACGAGTAAAATCCATAAATCAACAAGGAAATTCACTTAACCCCCATTTTGGCCTTTTTAAAAATTCTAAAATAAACCATGGATGTCGTAGATATGCTTGTTAGATTTCCTAGGAACTATTAAATGCTTCGACTCGATAAGGCTAGGCCACTTTATGACCTTTTTAGTGAAAGAAAAAGGGTCAAAAACGAGTAAAATCCGTAAATTAACAAGGAAATTCACTTAACCCTCATTTTGTCCATTTTTGAAAATGATAAAATCAACCTTGGAATTCGAATATATGCTTGTTAGATTTCATAGGAACTATTACATGCTTCGATTCGATAAGGCTAGGCCACTTTATGACCTTTTTAGTGAAAGAAAAAGGTCAAAAACGAGTAAAATCCATAAATTAACAAGGAAATTCACTTAACCCCCATTTTGGCCTTTTTAAAAAATTCTAAAATAAACCATGGATGTCGTAGATATGCTTGTTAGGTTTCCTACGAACTATTACATGCTTCGATTCGATAAGGCTAGGCCACTTTATGACCTTTTTAGTGAAAGAAAAAGGGTCAAAAACGAGTAAAATCCGTAAATTAACAAGGAAATTCACTTAACCCTCATTTTGTCCATTTTTGAAAATGATAAAATCAACCTTGGAATTCGAATATATGCTTGTTAGATTTCATAGGAACTATTACATGCTTCGATTCGATAAGGCTAGGCCACTTTATGACCTTTTTAGTGAAAGAAAAAGGGTCAAAAATGAGTAAAATCCGTATATTAACAAGGAAATTCACTTAACCCCCATTTTGGCCTTTTTAAAAAATTTTAAAATAAACCATGGATGTCGTAGATATGCTTGTTAGATTTCCTAGGAACTATTACATGCTTCGATTCGATAAGGCTAGGCCACTTTATGACCTTTTTAGCGAAAGAAAAAGGGTCAAAAACGAGTAAAATCCGTAAATTAACAAGGAAATTCACTTAACCCTCATTTTGTCCATTTTCGAAAATGATAAAATCAACCTTGGAATTCGAATATATGCTTGTTAGATTTCATAGGAACTATTTCATGCTTCGATTCGATAAGGCTAGGCCACTTTATGACCTTTTTAGTGAAAGAAAAAGGTCAAAAACGAGTAAAATCCATAAATTAACAAGGAAATTCACTTAACCCCCATTTTGGCCTTTTTAAAAATTCTAAAATAAACCATGGATGTCGTAGATATGCTTGTTAGATTTCCTAGGAACTATTAAATGCTTCGACTCGATAAGGCTAGGCCACTTTATGACCTTTTTAGTGAAAGAAAAAGGGTCAAAAACGAGTAAAATCCGTAAATTAACAAGGAAATTCACTTAACCCTCATTTTGTCCATTTTTGAAAATGATAAAATCAACCTTGGAATTCGAATATATGCTTGTTAGATTTCATAGGAACTATTACATGCTTCGATTCGATAAGGCTAGGCCACTTTATGACCTTTTTAGTGAAAGAAAAAGGTCAAAAACGAGTAAAATCCATAAATCAACAAGGAAATTCACTTAACCCCCATTTTGGCCTTTTTAAAAATTCTAAAATAAACCATGGATGTCGTAGATATGCTTGTTAGATTTCCTAGGAACTATTAAATGCTTCGACTCGATAAGGCTAGGCCACTTTATGACCTTTTTAGTGAAAGAAAAAGGGTCAAAAACGAGTAAAATCCGTAAATTAACAAGGAAATTCACTTAACCCTCATTTTGTCCATTTTTGAAAATGATAAAATCAACCTTGGAATTCGAATATATGCTTGTTAGATTTCATAGGAACTATTACATGCTTCGATTCGATAAGGCTAGGCCACTTTATGACCTTTTTAGTGAAAGAAAAAGGTCAAAAACGAGTAAAATCCATAAATTAACAAGGAAATTCACTTAACCCCCATTTTGGCCTTTTTAAAAAATTCTAAAATAAACCATGGATGTCGTAGATATGCTTGTTAGGTTTCCTAGGAACTATTACATGCTTCGATTCGATAAGGCTAGGCCACTTTATGACCTTTTTAGTGAAAGAAAAAGGGTCAAAAACGAGTAAAATCCGTAAATTAACAAGGAAATTCACTTAACCCTCATTTTGTCCATTTTTGAAAATGATAAAATCAACCTTGGAATTCGAATATATGCTTGTTAGATTTCATAGGAACTATTACATGCTTCGATTATATAAGGCTAGGCCACTTTATGACCTTTTTAGTGAAAGAAAAAGGGTCAAAAATGAGTAAAATCCGTATATTAACAAGGAAATTCACTTAACCCCCATTTTGGCCTTTTTAAAAAATTTTAAAATAAACCATGGATGTCGTAGATATGCTTGTTAGATTTCCTAGGAACTATTACATGCTTCGATTCGATAAGGCTAGGCCACTTTATGACCTTTTTAGCGAAAGAAAAAGGGTCAAAAACGAGTAAAATCCGTAAATTAACAAGGAAATTCACTTAACCCTCATTTTGTCCATTTTCGAAAATGATAAAATCAACCTTGGAATTCGAATATATGCTTGTTAGATTTCATAGGAACTATTACATGCTTCGATTCGATAAGGCTAGGCCACTTTATGACCTTTTTAGTGAAAGAAAAAGGGTCAAAAACGAGTAAAATCCGTAAATTAACAAGGAAATTCACTTAACCCCCATTTTGGCCGTTTTTAAAAATTCTAAAATAAACCATGGATGTCGTAGATATGCTTGTTAGATTTCCAAGGAACTATTACATGCTTCGACTCGATAAGGCTAGGCCACTTTATGACCTTTTTAGTGAAAGAAAAAGGGTCAAAAACGAGTAAAATCCGTAAATTAACAAGGAATTTCACTTAACCCTCATTTTGTCCATTTTTGAAAATGATAAAATCAACCTTGGAATTCGAATATATGCTTGTTAGATTTCATAGGAACTATTTCATGCTTCGATTCGATAAGGCTAGGCCACTTTATGACCTTTTTAGTGAAAGAAAAAGGTTAAAAACGAGTAAAATCCATAAATTAACAAGGAAATTCACTTAACCCCCATTTTGGCCTTTTTAAAAAATTCTAAAATAAACCATGGATGTCGTAGATACGCTTGTTAGATTTCCTAGGAACTATTACATGCTTCGATTCGATAAGGCTAGGCCACTTTATGACCTTTTTAGTGAAAGAAAAAGGTCAAAAACGAGTAAAATCCATAAATTAACAAGGAAATTCACTTAACCCCCATTTTGGCCTTTTTAAAAAAATTCTAAAATAAACCATGGATGTCGTAGATATGCTTGATAGATTTCCTAGGAACTATTACATGCTTCGATTCGATAAGGCTAGGCCACTTTATGACCTTTTTAGTGAAAGAAAAAGGGTCAAAAACGAGTAAAATCAGTAAATTAACAAGGAAATTCACTTAACCCTCATTTTGTCCATTTTTGAAAATGATAAAATCAACCTTGGAATTCGAATATATGCTTGTTAGATTTCATAGGAACTATTACATGCTTCGATTCGATAAGGCTAGGCCACTTTATGACCTTTTTAGTGAAAGAAAAAGGGTCAAAAATGAGTAAAATCCGTATATTAACAAGGAAATTCACTTAACCCCCATTTTGGCCTTTTTAAAAAATTTTAAAATAAACCATGGATGTCGTAGATATGCTTGTTAGATTTCCTAGGAACTATTACATGCTTAGATTCGATAAGGCTAGGCCACTTTATGACCTTTTTAGCGAAAGAAAAAGGGTCAAAAACGAGTAAAATCCGTAAATTAACTAGGAAATTCACTTAACCCTCATTTTGTCCATTTTCGAAAATGATAAAATCAACCTTGGAATTCGAATATATGCTTGTTAGATTTCATAGGAACTATTACATGCTTCGATTCGATAAGGCTAGGCCACTTTATGACCTTTTTAGTGAAAGAAAAAGGGTCAAAAATGAGTAAAATCCGTATATTAACAAGGAAATTCACTTAACCCCCATTTTGGCCTTTTTAAAAAATTTAAAAAAATCTAAAATAAACCATTGGATGTCGTAGATATGCTTGTTAGATTTCCTAGGAACTATTACATGCTTCGATTCGATAAGGCTAGGCCACTTTATGACCTTTTTAGTGAAAGAAAAAGGGTCAAAAACGAGTAAAATCCGTAAATTAACAAGGAAATTCACTTAACCCCCATTTTGGCCGTTTTTAAAAATTCTAAAATAAACCATGGATGTCGTAGATATGCTTGTTAGATTTCCAAGGAACTATTACATGCTTCGACTCGATAAGGCTAGGCCACTTTATGACCTTTTTAGTGAAAGAAAAAGGGTCAAAAACGAGTAAAATCCGTAAATTAACAAGGAACTTCACTTAACCCTCATTTTGTCCATTTTTGAAAATGATAAAATCAACCTTGGAATTCGAATATATGCTTGTTAGATTTCATAGGAACTATTTCATGCTTCGATTCGATAAGGCTAGGCCACTTTATGACCTTTTTAGTGAAAGAAAAATGTTAAAAACGAGTAAAATCCATAAATTAACAAGGAAATTCACTTAACCCCTATTTTGGCCTTTTTAAAAAATTCTAAAATAAACCATGGATGTCGTAGATACGCTTGTTAGATTTCCTAGGAACTATTACATGCTTCGATTCGATAAGGCTAGGCCACTTTATGACCTTTTTAGTGAAAGAAAAAGGTCAAAAACGAGTAAAATCCATAAATTAACAAGGAAATTCACTTAACCCCCATTTTGGCCTTTTTAAAAATTCTAAAATAAACCATGGATGTCGTAGATATGCTTGTTAGATTTCCTAGGAACTATTAAATGCTTCGACTCGATAAGGCTAGGCCACTTTATGACCTTTTTAGTGAAAGAAAAAGGGTCAAAAACGAGTAAAATCCGTAAATTAACAAAGAAATTCACTTAACCCTCATTTTGTCCATTTTCGAAAATGATAAAATCAACCTTGGAATTCGAATATATGCTTGTTAGATTTTATAGGAACTATTACATGCTTCGATTCGATAAGGCTTGGCCACTTTATGACCTTTTTAATGAAAGAAAAAGGTCAAAAACGAGTAAAATCCATAAATTAACAAGGAAATTCACTTAACCCCCATTTTGGCCTTTTTAAAAAATTCTAAAATAAACCATGGATGTCGTAGATATGCTTGTTAGATTTCCTAGGAACTATTACATGCTTCGATTCGATAAGGCTAGGCCACTTTATGACCTTTTTAGTGAAAGAAAAAGGGTCAAAAACGAGTAAAATCCGTAAATTAACAAGGAAATTCACTTAACCCTCATTTTGTCCATTTTCGAAAATGATAAAATCAACCTTGGAATTCGAATATATGCTTGTTAGATTTCATAGGAACTATTTCATGCTTCGATTCGATAAGGCTAGGCCACTTTATGACCTTTTTTGTGAAAGAAAAAGGTTAAAAACGAGTAAAATCCATAAATTAACAAGGAAATTCACTTAACCCCCATTTTGGCCTTTTTAAAAAATTTAAAAAAATCTAAAATAAACCATTGGATGTCGTAGATATGCTTGTTAGATTTCCTAGGAACTATTACATGCTTCGATTCGATAAGGCTAGGCCACTTTATGACCTTTTTAGTGAAAGAAAAAGGGTCAAAAACGAGTAAAATCCGTAAATTAACAAGGAAATTCACTTAACCCCCATTTTGGCCGTTTTTAAAAATTCTAAAATAAACCATGGATGTCGTAGATATGCTTGTTAGATTTCCAAGGAACTATTACATGCTTCGACTCGATAAGGCTAGGCCACTTTATGACCTTTTTAGTGAAAGAAAAAGGGTCAAAAACGAGTAAAATCCGTAAATTAACAAGGAATTTCACTTAACCCTCATTTTGTCCATTTTTGAAAATGATAAAATCAACCTTGGAATTCGAATATATGCTTGTTAGATTTCATAGGAACTATTTCATGCTTCGATTCGATAAGGCTAGGCCACTTTATGACCTTTTTAGTGAAAGAAAAAGGTTAAAAACGAGTAAAATCCATAAATTAACAAGGAAATTCACTTAACCCCCATTTTGGCCTTTTTAAAAAATTCTAAAATAAACCATGGATGTCGTAGATACGCTTGTTAGATTTCCTAGGAACTATTACATGCTTCGATTCGATAAGGCTAGGCCACTTTATGACCTTTTTAGTGAAAGAAAAAGGTCAAAAACGAGTAAAATCCATAAATTAACAAGGAAATTCACTTAACCCCCATTTTGGCCTTTTTAAAAAATTCTAAAATAAACCATGGATGTCGTAGATATGCTTGATAGATTTCCTAGGAACTATTACATGCTTCGATTCGATAAGGCTAGGCCACTTTATGACCTTTTTAGTGAAAGAAAAAGGGTCAAAAACGAGTAAAATCCGTAAATTAACAAGGAAATTCACTTAACCCTCATTTTGTCCATTTTTGAAAATGATAAAATCAACCTTGGAATTCGAATATATGCTTGTTAGATTTCATAGGAACTATTGCATGCTTCGATTCGATAAGGCTAGGCCACTTTATGACCTTTTTAGTGAAAGAAAAAGGGTCAAAAATGAGTAAAATCCGTATATTAACAAGGAAATTCACTTAACCCCCATTTTGGCCTTTTTAAAAAATTTTAAAATAAACCATGGATGTCGTAGATATGCTTGTTAGATTTCCTAGGAACTATTACATGCTTAGATTCGATAAGGCTAGGCCACTTTATGACCTTTTTAGCGAAAGAAAAAGGGTCAAAAACGAGTAAAATCCGTAAATTAACAAGGAAATTCACTTAACCCTCATTTTGTCCATTTTCGAAAATGATAAAATCAACCTTGGAATTCGAATATATGCTTGTTAGATTTCATAGGAACTATTACATGCTTCGATTCGATAAGGCTAGGCCACTTTATGACCTTTTTAGTGAAAGAAAAAAGGTCAAAAATGAGTAAAATCCGTATATTAACAAGGAAATTCAATTAACCCCCATTTTGGCCTTTTTAAAAAATTCTAAAATAAACCATGGATGTCGTAGATATGCTTGTTAGGTTTCCTAGGAACTATTACATGCTTCGATTCGATAAGGCTAGGCCACTTTATGACCTTTTTAGTGAAAGAAAAAGGGTCAAAAACGAGTAAAATCCGTAAATTAACAAGGAAATTCACTTAACCCTCATTTTGTCCATTTTTGAAAATGATAAAATCAACCTTGGAATTCGAATATATGCTTGTTAGATTTCATAGGAACTATTACATGCTTCGATTCGATAAGGCTAGGCCACTTTATGACCTTTTTAGTGAAAGAAAAAGGGTCAAAAATGAGTAAAATCCGTATATTAACAAGGAAATTCACTTAACCCCCATTTTGGCCTTTTTAAAAAATTTTAAAATAAACCATGGATGTCGTAGATATGCTTGTTAGATTTCCTAGGAACTATTACATGCTTCGATTCGATAAGTCTAGGCCACTTTATGACCTTTTTAGCGAAAGAAAAAGGGTCAAAAACGAGTAAAATCCGTAAATTAACAAGGAAATTCACTTAACCCTCATTTTGTCCATTTTCGAAAATGATAAAATCAACCTTGGAATTCGAATATATGCTTGTTAGATTTCATAGGAACTATTACATGCTTCGATTCGATAAGGCTAGGCCACTTTATGACCTTTTTAGTGAAAGAAAAAGGGTCAAAAACGAGTAAAATCCGTAAATTAACAAGGAAATTCACTTAACCCCCATTTTGGCCGTTTTTAAAAATTCTAAAATAAACCATGGATGTCGTAGATATGCTTGTTAGATTTCCAAGGAACTATTACATGCTTCGACTCGATAAGGCTAGGCCACTTTATGACCTTTTTAGTGAAAGAAAAAGGGTCAAAAACGAGTAAAATCCGTAAATTAACAAGGAATTTCACTTAACCCTCATTTTGTCCATTTTTGAAAATGATAAAATCAACCTTGGAATTCGAATATAGATTTCATAGGAACTATTTCATGCTTCGATTCGATAAGGCTAGGCCACTTTATGACCTTTTTAGTGAAAGAAAAAGGTTAAAAACGAGTAAAATCCATAAATTAACAAGGAAATTCACTTAACCCCCATTTTGGCCTTTTTAAAAAATTCTAAAATAAACCATGGATGTCGTAGATACGCTTGTTAGATTTCCTAGGAACTATTACATGCTTCGATTCGATAAGGCTAGGCCACTTTATGACCTTTTTAGTGAAAGAAAAAGGTCAAAAACGAGTAAAATCCATAAATTAACAAGGAAATTCACTTAACCCCCATTTTGGCCTTTTTAAAAAATTCTAAAATAAACCATGGATGTCGTAGATATGCTTGATAGATTTCCTAGGAACTATTACATGCTTCGATTCGATAAGGCTAGGCCACTTTATGACCTTTTTAGTGAAAGAAAAAGGGTCAAAAACGAGTAAAATCCGTAAATTAACAAGGAAATTCACTTAACCCTCATTTTGTCCATTTTTGAAAATGATAAAATCAACCTTGGAATTCGAATATATGCTTGTTAGATTTCATAGGAACTATTACATGCTTCGATTCGATAAGGCTAGGCCACTTTATGACCTTTTTAGTGAAAGAAAAAGGGTCAAAAATGAGTAAAATCCGTATATTAACAAGGAAATTCACTTAACCCCCATTTTGGCCTTTTTAAAAAATTTTAAAATAAACCATGGATGTCGTAGATATGCTTGTTAGATTTCCTAGGAACTATTACATGCTTAGATTCGATAAGGCTAGGCCACTTTATGACCTTTTTAGCGAAAGAAAAAGGGTCAAAAACGAGTAAAATCCGTAAATTAACAAGGAAATTCACTTAACCCTCATTTTGTCCATTTTCGAAAATGATAAAATCAACCTTGGAATTCGAATATATGCTTGTTAGATTTCATAGGAACTATTACATGCTTCGATTCGATAAGGCTAGGCCACTTTATGACCTTTTTAGTGAAAGAAAAAAGGTCAAAAATGAGTAAAATCCGTATATTAACAAGGAAATTCAATTAACCCCCATTTTGGCCTTTTTAAAAAATTCTAAAATAAACCATGGATGTCGTAGATATGCTTGTTAGGTTTCCTAGGAACTATTACATGCTTCGATTCGATAAGGCTAGGCCACTTTATGACCTTTTTAGTGAAAGAAAAAGGGTCAAAAACGAGTAAAATCCGTAAATTAACAAGGAAATTCACTTAACCCTCATTTTGTCCATTTTTGAAAATGATAAAATCAACCTTGGAATTCGAATATATGCTTGTTAGATTTCATAGGAACTATTACATGCTTCGATTCGATAAGGCTAGGCCACTTTATGACCTTTTTAGTGAAAGAAAAAGGGTCAAAAATGAGTAAAATCCGTATATTAACAAGGAAATTCACTTAACCCCCATTTTGGCCGTTTTAAAAAATTTTAAAATAAACCATGGATGTCGTAGATATGCTTGTTAGATTTCCTAGGAACTATTACATGCTTCGATTCGATAAGGCTAGGCCACTTTATGACCTTTTTAGCGAAAGAAAAAGGGTCAAAAACGAGTAAAATCCGTAAATTAACAAGGAAATTCACTTAACCCTCATTTTGTCCATTTTCGAAAATGATAAAATCAACCTTGGAATTCGAATATATGCTTGTTAGATTTCATAGGAACTATTACATGCTTCGATTCGATAAGGCTAGGCCACTTTATGACCTTTTTAGTGAAAGAAAAAGGGTCAAAAACGAGTAAAATCCGTAAATTAACAAGGAAATTCACTTAACCCCCATTTTGGCCGTTTTTAAAAATTCTAAAATAAACCATGGATGTCGTAGATATGCTTGTTAGATTTCCAAGGAACTATTACATGCTTCGACTCGATAAGGCTAGGCCACTTTATGACCTTTTTAGTGAAAGAAAAAGGGTCAAAAACGAGTAAAATCCGTAAATTAACAAGGAATTTCACTTAACCCTCATTTTGTCCATTTTTGAAAATGATAAAATCAACCTTGGAATTCGAATATAGATTTCATAGGAACTATTTCATGCTTCGATTCGATAAGGCTAGGCCACTTTATGACCTTTTTAGTGAAAGAAAAAGGTTAAAAACGAGTAAAATCCATAAATTAACAAGAAAATTCACTTAACCCCCATTTTGGCCTTTTTAAAAAATTCTAAAATAAACCATGGATGTCGTAGATACGCTTGTTAGATTTCCTAGGAACTATTACATGCTTCGATTCGATAAGGCTAGGCCACTTTATGACCTTTTTAGTGAAAGAAAAAGGTCAAAAACGAGTAAAATCCATAAATTAACAAGGAAATTCACTTAACCCCCATTTTGGCCTTTTTAAAAAATTCTAAAATAAACCATGGATGTCGTAGATATGCTTGATAGATTTCCTAGGAACTATTACATGCTTCGATTCGATAAGGCTAGGCCACTTTATGACCTTTTTAGTGAAAGAAAAAGGGTCAAAAACGAGTAAAATCCGTAAATTAACAAGGAAATTCACTTAACCCTCATTTTGTCCATTTTTGAAAATGATAAAATCAACCTTGGAATTCGAATATATGCTTGTTAGATTTCATAGGAACTATTACATGCTTCGATTCGATAAGGCTAGGCCACTTTATGACCTTTTTAGTGAAAGAAAAAGGGTCAAAAATGAGTAAAATCCGTATATTAACAAGGAAATTCACTTAACCCCCATTTTGGCCTTTTTAAAAAATTTTAAAATAAACCATGGATGTCGTAGATATGCTTGTTAGATTTCCTAGGAACTATTACATGCTTAGATTCGATAAGGCTAGGCCACTTTATGACCTTTTTAGCGAAAGAAAAAGGGTCAAAAACGAGTAAAATCCGTAAATTAACAAGGAAATTCACTTAACCCTCATTTTGTCCATTTTCGAAAATGATAAAATCAACCTTGGAAATCGAATATATGCTTGTTAGATTTCATAGGAACTATTACATGCTTCGATTCGATAAGGCTAGGCCACTTTATGACCTTTTTAGTGAAAGAAAAAGGGTCAAAAATGAGTAAAATCCGTATATTAACAAGGAAATTCACTTAACCCCCATTTTGGCCTTTTTAAAAAATTTAAAAAAATCTAAAATAAACCATTGGATGTCGTAGATATGCTTGTTAGATTTCCTAGGAACTATTACATGCTTCGATTCGATAAGGCTAGGCCACTTTATGACCTTTTTAGTGAAAGAAAAAGGGTCAAAAACGAGTAAAATCCGTAAATTAACAAGGAAATTCACTTAACCCCCATTTTGGCCGTTTTTAAAAATTCTAAAATAAACCATGGATGTCGTAGATATGCTTGTTAGATTTCCAAGGAACTATTACATGCTTCGACTCGATAAGGCTAGGCCACTTTATGACCTTTTTAGTGAAAGAAAAAGGGTCAAAAACGAGTAAAATCCGTAAATTAACAAGGAACTTCACTTAACCCTCATTTTGTCCATTTTTGAAAATGATAAAATCAACCTTGGAATTCGAATATATGCTTGTTAGATTTCATAGGAACTATTTCATGCTTCGATTCGATAAGGCTAGGCCACTTTATGACCTTTTTAGTGAAAGAAAAATGTTAAAAACGAGTAAAATCCATAAATTAACAAGGAAATTCACTTAACCCCCATTTTGGCCTTTTTAAAAAATTCTAAAATAAACCATGGATGTCGTAGATACGCATGTTAGATTTCCTAGGAACTATTACATGCTTCGATTCGATAAGGCTAGGCCACTTTATGACCTTTTTAGTGAAAGAAAAAGGTCAAAAACGAGTAAAATCCATAAATTAACAAGGAAATTCACTTAACCCCCATTTTGGCCTTTTTAAAAATTCTAAAATAAACCATGGATGTCGTAGATATGCTTGTTAGATTTCCTAGGAACTATTAAATGCTTCGACTCGATAAGGCTAGGCCACTTTATGACCTTTTTAGTGAAAGAAAAAGGGTCAAAAACGAGTAAAATCCGTAAATTAACAAGGAAATTCACTTAACCCTCATTTTGTCCATTTTCGAAAATGATAAAATCAACCTTGGAATTCGAATATATGCTTGTTAGATTTTATAGGAACTATTACATGCTTCGATTCGATAAGGCTTGGCCACTTTATGACCTTTTTAATGAAAGAAAAAGGTCAAAAACGAGTAAAATCCATAAATTAACAAGGAAATTCACTTAACCCCCATTTTGGCCTTTTTAAAAAATTCTAAAATAAACCATGGATGTCGTAGATATGCTTGTTAGATTTCCTAGGAACTATTACATGCTTCGATTCGATAAGGCTAGGCCACTTTATGACCTTTTTAGTGAAAGAAAAAGGGTCAAAAACGAGTAAAATCCGTAAATTAACAAGGAAATTCACTTAACCCTCATTTTGTCCATTTTCGAAAATGATAAAATCAACCTTGGAATTCGAATATATGCTTGTTAGATTTCATAGGAACTATTTCATGCTTCGATTCGATAAGGCTAGGCCACTTTATGACCTTTTTTGTGAAAGAAAAAGGTTAAAAACGAGTAAAATCCATAAATTAACAAGGAAATTCACTTAACCCCCATTTTGGCCTTTTTAAAAAATTTAAAAAAATCTAAAATAAACCATTGGATGTCGTAGATATGCTTGTTAGATTTCCTAGGAACTATTACATGCTTCGATTCGATAAGGCTAGGCCACTTTATGACCTTTTTAGTGAAAGAAAAAGGGTCAAAAACGAGTAAAATCCGTAAATTAACAAGGAAATTCACTTAACCCCCATTTTGGCCGTTTTTAAAAATTCTAAAATAAACCATGGATGTCGTAGATATGCTTGTTAGATTTCCAAGGAACTATTACATGCTTCGACTCGATAAGGCTAGGCCACTTTATGACCTTTTTAGTGAAAGAAAAAGGGTCAAAAACGAGTAAAATCCGTAAATTAACAAGGAATTTCACTTAACCCTCATTTTGTCCATTTTTGAAAATGATAAAATCAACCTTGGAATTCGAATATATGCTTGTTAGATTTCATAGGAACTATTTCATGCTTCGATTCGATAAGGCTAGGCCACTTTATGACCTTTTTAGTGAAAGAAAAAGGTTAAAAACGAGTAAAATCCATAAATTAACAAGGAAATTCACTTAACCCCCATTTTGGCCTTTTTAAAAAATTCTAAAATAAACCATGGATGTCGTAGATACGCTTGTTAGATTTCCTAGGAACTATTACATGCTTCGATTCGATAAGGCTAGGCCACTTTATGACCTTTTTAGTGAAAGAAAAAGGTCAAAAACGAGTAAAATCCATAAATTAACAAGGAAATTCACTTAACCCCCATTTTGGCCTTTTTAAAAATTCTAAAATAAACCATGGATGTCGTAGATATGCTTGTTAGATTTCCTAGGAACTATTAAATGCTTCGACTCGATAAGGCTAGGCCACTTTATGACCTTTTTAGTGAAAGAAAAAGGGTCAAAAACGAGTAAAATCCGTAAATTAACAAGGAAATTCACTTAACCCTCATTTTGTCCATTTTTGAAAATGATAAAATCAACCTTGGAATTCGAATATATGCTTGTTAGATTTCATAGGAACTATTACATGCTTCGATTCGATTAGGCCACTTTATGACCTTTTTAGTGAAAGAAAAAGGTCAAAAACGAGTAAAATCCATAAATTAACAAGGAAATTCACTTAACCCCCATTTTGGCCTTTTTAAAAAATTCTAAAATAAACCATGGATGTCGTAGATATGCTTGTTAGATTTCCTAGGAACTATTAAATGCTTCGACTCGATAAGGCTAGGCCACTTTATGACCTTTTTAGTGAAAGAAAAAGGGTCAAAAACGAGTAAAATCCGTAAATTAACAAGGAAATTCACTTAACCCTCATTTTGTCCATTTTCGAAAATGATAAAATCAACCTTGGAATTCGAATATATGCTTGTTAGATTTCATAGGAACTATTACATGCTTCGATTCGATAAGGCTAGGCCACTTTATGACCTTTTTAGTGAAAGAAAAAAGGTCAAAAATGAGTAAAATCCGTATATTAACAAGGAAATTCAATTAACCCCCATTTTGGCCTTTTTAAAAAATTCTAAAATAAACCATGGATGTCGTAGATATGCTTGTTAGGTTTCCTAGGAACTATTACATGCTTCGATTCGATAAGGCTAGGCCACTTTATGACCTTTTTAGTGAAAGAAAAAGGGTCAAAAACGAGTAAAATCCGTAAATTAACAAGGAAATTCACTTAACCCTCATTTTGTCCATTTTTGAAAATGATAAAATCAACCTTGGAATTCGAATATATGCTTGTAAGATTTCATAGGAACTATTACATGCTTCGATTCGATAAGGCTAGGCCACTTTATGACCTTTTTAGTGAAAGAAAAAGGGTCAAAAATGAGTAAAATCCGTATATTAACAAGGAAATTCACTTAACCCCCATTTTGGCCTTTTTAAAAAATTTTAAAATAAACCATGGATGTCGTAGATATGCTTGTTAGATTTCCTAGGAACTATTACATGCTTCGATTCGATAAGGCTAGGCCACTTTATGACCTTTTTAGCGAAAGAAAAAGGGTCAAAAACGAGTAAAATCCGTAAATTAACAAGGAAATTCACTTAACCCTCATTTTGTCCATTTTCGAAAATGATAAAATCAACCTTGGAATTCGAATATATGCTTGTTAGATTTCATAGGAACTATTACATGCTTCGATTCGATAAGGCTAGGCCACTTTATGACCTTTTTAGTGAAAGAAAAAGGGTCAAAAACGAGTAAAATCCGTAAATTAACAAGGAAATTCACTTAACCCCCATTTTGGCCGTTTTTAAAAATTCTAAAATAAACCATGGATGTCGTAGATATGCTTGTTAGATTTCCAAGGAACTATTACATGCTTCGACTCGATAAGGCTAGGCCACTTTATGACCTTTTTAGTGAAAGAAAAAGGGTCAAAAACGAGTAAAATCCGTAAATTAACAAGGAATTTCACTTAACCCTCATTTTGTCCATTTTTGAAAATGATAAAATCAACCTTGGAATTCGAATATATGCTTGTTAGATTTCATAGGAACTATTTCATGCTTCGATTCGATAAGGCTAGGCCACTTTATGACCTTTTTAGTGAAAGAAAAAGGTTAAAAACGAGTAAAATCCATAAATTAACAAGGAAATTCACTTAACCCCCATTTTGGCCTTTTTAAAAAATTCTAAAATAAACCATGGATGTCGTAGATACGCTTGTTAGATTTCCTAGGAACTATTACATGCTTCGATTCGATAAGGCTAGGCCACTTTATGACCTTTTTAGTGAAAGAAAAAGGTCAAAAACGAGTAAAATCCATAAATTAACAAGGAAATTCACTTAACCCCCATTTTGGCCTTTTTAAAAAATTCTAAAATAAACCATGGATGTCGTAGATATGCTTGATAGATTTCCTAGGAACTATTACATGCTTCAATTCGATAAGGCTAGGCCACTTTATGACCTTTTTAGTGAAAGAAAAAGGGTCAAAAACGAGTAAAATCCGTAAATTAACAAGGAAATTCACTTAACCCTCATTTTGTCCATTTTTGAAAATGATAAAATCAACCTTGGAATTCGAATATATGCTTGTTAGATTTCATAGGAACTATTACATGCTTCGATTCGATAAGGCTAGGCCACTTTATGACCTTTTTAGTGAAAGAAAAAGGGTCAAAAATGAGTAAAATCCGTATATTAACAAGGAAATTCACTTAACCCCCATTTTGGCCTTTTTAAAAAATTTTAAAATAAACCATGGATGTCGTAGATATGCTTGTTAGATTTCCTAGGAACTATTACATGCTTAGATTCGATAAGGCTAGGCCACTTTATGACCTTTTTAGCGAAAGAAAAAGGGTCAAAAACGAGTAAAATCCGTAAATTAACAAGGAAATTCACTTAACCCTCATTTTGTCCATTTTCGAAAATGATAAAATCAACCTTGGAATTCGAATATATGCTTGTTAGATTTCATAGGAACTATTACATGCTTCGATTCGATAAGGCTAGGCCACTTTATGACCTTTTTAGTGAAAGAAAAAGGGTCAAAAATGAGTAAAATCCGTATATTAACAAGGAAATTCACTTAACTCCCATTTTGGCCTTTTTAAAAAATTTAAAAAAATCTAAAATAAACCATTGGATGTCGTAGATATGCTTGTTAGATTTCCTAGGAACTATTACATGCTTCGATTCGATAAGGCTAGGCCACTTTATGACCTTTTTAGTGAAAGAAAAAGGGTCAAAAACGAGTAAAATCCGTAAATTAACAAGGAAATTCACTTAACCCCCATTTTGGCCGTTTTTAAAAATTCTAAAATAAACCATGGATGTCGTAGATATGCTTGTTAGATTTCCAAGGAACTATTACATGCTTCGACTCGATAAGGCTAGGCCACTTTATGACCTTTTTAGTGAAAGAAAAAGGGTCAAAAACGAGTAAAATCCGTAAATTAACAAGGAATTTCACTTAACCCTCATTTTGTCCATTTTTGAAAATGATAAAATCAACCTTGGAATTCGAATATATGCTTGTTAGATTTCATAGGAACTATTTCATGCTTCGATTCGATAAGGCTAGGCCACTTTATGACCTTTTTAGTGAAATAAAAAGGTTAAAAACGAGTAAAATCCATAAATTAACAAGGAAATTCACTTAACCCCCATTTTGGCCTTTTTAAAAAATTCTAAAATAAACCATGGATGTCGTAGATACGCTTGTTAGATTTCCTAGGAACTATTACATGCTTCGATTCGATAAGGCTAGGCCACTTTATGACCTTTTTAGTGAAAGAAAAAGGTCAAAAACGAGTAAAATCCATAAATTAACAAGGAAATTCACTTAACCCCCATTTTGGCCTTTTTAAAAATTCTAAAATAAACCATGGATGTCGTAGATATGCTTGTTAGATTTCCTAGGAACTATTAAATGCTTCGACTCGATAAGGCTAGGCCACTTTATGACCTTTTTAGTGAAAGAAAAAGGGTCAAAAACGAGTAAAATCCGTAAATTAACAAGGAAATTCACTTAACCCTCATTTTGTCCATTTTTGAAAATGATAAAATCAACCTTGGAATTCGAATATATGCTTGTTAGATTTCATAGGAACTATTACATGCTTCGATTCGATAAGGCTAGGCCACTTTATGACCTTTTTAGTGAAAGAAAAAGGTCAAAAACGAGTAAAATCCATAAATTAACAAGGAAATTCACTTAACCCCCATTTTGGCCTTTTTAAAAAATTCTAAAATAAACCATGGATGTCGTAGATATGCTTGTTAGATTTCCTAGGAACTATTAAATGCTTCGACTCGATAAGGCTAGGCCACTTTATGACCTTTTTAGTGAAAGAAAAAGGGTCAAAAACGAGTAAAATCCGTAAATTAACAAGGAAATTCACTTAACCCTCATTTTGTCCATTTTCGAAAATGATAAAATCAACCTTGGAATTCGAATATATGCTTGTTAGATTTCATAGGAACTATTACATGCTTCGATTCGATAAGGCTAGGCCACTTTATGACCTTTTTAGTGAAAGAAAAAAGGTAAAAAATGAGTAAAATCCGTATATTAACAAGGAAATTCAATTAACCCCCATTTTGACCTTTTTAAAAAATTCTAAAATAAACCATGGATGTCGTAGATATGCTTGTTAGGTTTCCTAGGAACTATTACATGCTTCGATTCGATAAGGCTAGGCCACTTTATGACCTTTTTAGTGAAAGAAAAAGGTCAAAAACGAGTAAAATCCATAAATTAACAAGGAAATTCACTTAACCCCCATTTTGGCCTTTTTAAAAAAAATTTAAAATAAACCATGGATGTCGTAGATATGCTTGTTAGATTTCCTAGGAACTATTACATGCTTCGATTCGATAAGGCTAGGCCACTTTATGACCTTTTTAGTGAAAGAAAAAGGGTCAAAAACGAGTAAAATCCGTAAATTAACAAGGAAATTCACTTAACCCTCACTTTGTCCATTTTCAAAAATGATAAAATCAACCTTGGAATTCGAATATATGCTTGTTAGATTTTATAGGAACTATTACATGCTTCGATTCGATAAGGCTAGGCCACTTTATGACCTTTTTAATGAAAGAAAAAGGTCAAAAACGAGTAAAATCCATAAATTAACAAGGAAATTCACTTAACCCCCATTTTGGCCTTTTTAAAAAATTCTAAAATAAACCATGGATGTCGTAGATATGCTTGTTAGGTTTCCTAGGAACTATTACATGCTTCGATTCGATAAGGCTAGGCCACTTTATGACCTTTTTAGTGAAAGAAAAAGGTCAAAAACGAGTAAAATCCATAAATTAACAAGGAAATTCACTTAACCCCCATTTTGGCCTTTTTAAAAAAAATTTAAAATAAACCATGGATGTCGTAGATATGCTTGTTAGATTTCCTAGGAACTATTACATGCTTCGATTCGATAAGGCTAGGCCACTTTATGACCTTTTTAGTGAAAGAAAAAGGGTCAAAAACGAGTAAAATCCGTAAATTAACAAGGAAATTCACTTAACCCCCATTTTGGCCGTTTTTCAAAATTCTAAAATAAACCATGGATGTCGTAGATATGCTTGTTAGATTTCCTAGGAACTGTTACATGCTTCGATTCGATAAGGCTAGGCCACTTTATGACCTTTTTAGTGAAAGAAAAAGGGTCAAAACCGAGTAAAATCCGTAAATTAACAAGGAAATTCACTTAACCCCCATTTTGGCCGTTTTTAAAAATTCTAAAATAAACCATGGATGTCGTAGATATGCTTGTTAGATTTCCTAGGAACTATTAAATGCTTCGACTCGATAAGGCTAGGCCACTTTATGACCTTTTTAGTGAAAGAAAAAGGGTCAAAAACGAGTAAAATCCGTAAATTAACAAGGAAATTCACTTAACCCTCATTTTGTCCATTTTTGAAAATGATAAAATCAACCTTGGAATTCGAATATATGCTTGTTAGATTTCATAGGAACTATTACATGCTTCGATTCGATAAGGCTGGGCCACTTTATGACCTTTTTAGTGAAATAAAAAGGTCAAAAACGAGTAAAATCCATAAATTAACAAGGAAATTCACTTAACCCCCATTTTGGCCTTTTTAAAAAATTCTGAAATAAACCATGGATGTCGTAGATATGCTTGTTAGATTTCCTAGGAACTATTACATGCTTCGATTCGATAAGGCTAGACCACTTTATGACCTTTTTAGTGAAAGAAAAAGGTCAAAAACGAGTAAAATCCATAAATTAACAAGGAAATTCGCTTAACCCCCATTTTGGCCTTTTTAAAAAATTCTAAAATAAACCATGGATGTCGTAGATATGCTTGTTAGATTTCCTAGGAACTATTACATGCTTCGATTCGATAAGGCTAGGCCACTTTATGACCTTTTTAGTGAAAGAAAAAGGGTCAAAAACGAGTAAAATCCGTAAATTAACAAGGAAATTCACTTAACCCTCATTTTGTCCATTTTCGAAAATGATAAAATCAACCTTGGAATTCGAATATATGCTTGTTAGATTTCATAGGAACTATTACATGCTTCGATTCGATAAGGCTAGGCCACTTTATGACCTTTTTAGTGAAAGAAAAAAGGTCAAAAATGAGTAAAATCCGTATATTAACAAGGAAATTCAATTAACCCCCATTTTGGCCTTTTTAAAAAATTCTAAAATAAACCATGGATGTCGTAGATATGCTTGTTAGGTTTCCTAGGAACTATTACATGCTTCGATTCGATAAGGCTAGGCCACTTTATGACCTTTTTAGTGAAAGAAAAAGGTCAAAAACGAGTAAAATCCATAAATTAACAAGGAAATTCACTTAACCCCCATTTTGGCCTTTTTAAAAAAAATTCTAAAATAAACCATGGATGTCGTAGATATGCTTGTTAGATTTCCTAGGAACTATTACATGCTTCGATTCGATAAGGCTAGGCCACTTTAGGACCTTTTTAGTGAAAGAAAAAGGGTCAAAAACGAGTAAAATCCGTAAATTAACAAGGAAATTCACTTAACCCTCATTTTGTCCATTTTCGAAAATGATAAAATCAACCTTGGAATTCGAATATATGCTTGTTAGATTTTATAGGAACTATTACATGCTTCGATTCGATAAGGCTAGGCCACTTTATGACCTTTTTAGTGAAAGAAAAAGGTCAAAAACGAGTAAAATCCATAAATTAACAAGGAAATTCACTTAACCCCCATTTTGGCCTTTTTAAAAAATTCTAAAATAAACCATGGATGTCGTAGATATGCTTGTTAGATTTCCTAGGAACTATTACATGCTTCGATTCGATAAGGCTAGGCCACTTTATGACCTTTTTAGTGAAAGAAAAAGGGTCAAAAACGAGTAAAATCCGTAAATTAACAAGGAAATTCACTTAACCCTCATTTTGTCCATTTTCGAAAATGGTAAAATCAACCTTGGAATTCGAATATATGCTTGTTAGATTTCATAGGAACTATTACATGCTTCGATTCGATAAGGCTAGGCCACTTTATGACCTTTTTAGTGAAAGAAAAAAGGTCAAAAATGAGTAAAATCCGTATATTAACAAGGAAATTCAATTAACCCCCATTTTGGCCTTTTTAAAAAATTCTAAAATATACCATGGATGTCGTAGATATGCTTGTTAGGTTTCCTAGGAACTATTACATGCTTCGATTCGATAAGGCTAGGCCACTTTATGACCTTTTTAGTGAAAGAAAAAGGTCAAAAACGAGTAAAATCCATAAATTAACAAGGAAATTCACTTAACCCCCATTTTGACCTTTTTAAAAAAAATTTAAAATAAACCATGGATGTCGTAGATATGCTTGTTAGATTTCCTAGGAACTATTACATGCTTCGATTCGATAAGGCTAGGCCACTTTATGACCTTTTTAGTGAAATAAAAACGTCAAAAATGAGTAAAATCCATAAATTAACAAGGAAATTCACTTAACCCCCATTTTGTCCTTTTTAAAAAATTCTGAAATAAACCATGGATGTCGTAGATATGCTTGTTAGATTTCCTAGGAACTAATACATGCTTCGATTCGATAAGGCTAGGCCACTTTATGACCTTTTTAGTGAAAGAAAAAGGTCAAAAACGAGTAAAATCCATAAATTAACAAGGAAATTCACTTAACCCCCATTTTGGCCTTTTTAAAAAATTCTAAAATAAACCATGGATGTCGTAGATATGCTTGTTAGATTTCCTAGGAACTATTACATGCTTCGATTCGATAAGGCTAGGCCACTTTATGACCTTTTTAGTGAAAGAAAAAGGGTCAAAAACGAGTAAAATCCGTAAATTAACAAGGAAATTCACTTAACCCTCATTTTGTCCATTTTCGAAAATGATAAAATCAACCTTGGAATTCGAATATATGCTTGTTAGATTTCATAGAAACTATTACATGCTTCGATTCGATAAGGCTAGGCCACTTTATGACCTTTTTAGTGAAAGAAAAAAGGTCAAAAATGAGTAAAATCCGTATATTAACAAGGAAATTCAATTAACCCCCATTTTGGCCTTTTTAAAAAATTCTAAAATAAACCATGGATGTCGTAGATATGCTTGTTAGGTTTCCTAGGAACTATTACATGCTTCGATTCGATAAGGCTAGGCCACTTTATGACCTTTTTAGTGAAAGAAAAAGGTCAAAAACGAGTAAAATCCATAAATTAACAAGGAAATTCACTTAACCCCCATTTTGGCCTTTTTAAAAAAAATTTAAAATAAACCATGGATGTCGTAGATATGCTTGTTAGATTTCCTAGGAACTATTACATGCTTCGATTCGATAAGGCTAGGCCACTTTATGACCTTTTTAGTGAAAGAAAAAGGTCAAAAACGAGTAAAATCCATAAATTAACAAGGAAATTCACTTAACCCCCATTTTGGCCTTTTTAAAAAATTCTAAAATAAACCATGGATGTCGTAGATATGCTTGTTAGATTTCCTAGGAACTATTACATGCTTCGATTCGATAAGGCTAGGCCACTTTATGACCTTTTTAGTGAAAGAAAAAGGGTCAAAAACGAGTAAAATCCGTAAATTAACAAGGAAATTCACTTAACCCTCATTTTGTCCATTTTCGAAAATGATAAAATCAACCTTGGAATTCGAATATATGCTTGTTAGATTTCATAGGAACTATTACATGCTTCGATTCGATAAGGCTAGGCCACTTTATGACCTTTTTAGTGTAAGAAAAAAGGTCAAAAATGAGTAAAATCCGTATATTAACAAGGAAATTCAATTAACCCCCATTTTGGCCTTTTTAAAAAATTCTGAAATAAACCATGGATGTCGTAGATATGCTTGTTAGGTTTCCTAGGAACTATTACATGCTTCGATTCGATAAGGCTAGGCCACTTTATGACCTTTTTAGTGAAAGAAAAAGGTCAAAAACGAGTAAAATCCATAAATTAACAAGGAAATTCACTTAACCCCCATTTTGGCCTTTTTAAAAAAAATTTAAAATAAACCATGGAAGTCGTAGATATGCTTGTTAGATTTCCTAGGAACTATTACATGCTTCGATTCGATAAGGCTAGGCCACTTTATGACCTTTTTAGTGAAAGAAAAAGGGTCAAAAACGAGTAAAATCCGTAAATTAACAAGGAAATTCACTTAACCCCCATTTTGGCCGTTTTTCAAAATTCTAAAATAAACCATGGATGTCGTAGATATGCTTGTTAGATTTCCTAGGAACTATTACATGCTTCGATTCGATAAGGCTAGGCCACTTTATGACCTTTTTAGTGAAAGAAAAAGGGTCAAAAACGAGTAAAATCCGTAAATTAACAAGGAAATTCACTTAACCCCCATTTTGGCCGTTTTTAAAAATTCTAAAATAAACCATGGATGTCGTAGATATGCTTGTTAGATTTCCTAGGAACTATTAAATGCTTCGACTCGATAAGGCTAGGCCACTTTATGACCTTTTTAGTGAAAGAAAAAGGGTCAAAAACGAGTAAAATCCGTAAATTAACAAGGAAATTCACTTAACCCTCATTTTGTCCATTTTTGAAAATGATAAAATCAACCTTGGAATTCGAATATATGCTTGTTAGATTTCATAGGAACTATTACATGCTTCGATTCGATAAGGCTAGGCCACTTTATGACCTTTTTAGTGAAAGAAAAAGGTCAAAAACGAGTAAAATCCATAAATTAACAAGGAAATTCACTTAACCCCCATTTTGGCCTTTTTAAAAAATTCTGAAATAAACCATGGATGTCGTAGATATGCTTGTTAGATTTCCTAGGAACTATTACATGCTTCGATTCGATAAGGCTAGGCCACTTTATGACCTTTTTAGTGAAAGAAAAAGGTCAAAAACGAGTAAAATCCATAAATTAACAAGGAAATTCACTTAACCCCCATTTTGGCCTTTTTAAAAAATTCTAAAATAAACCATGGATGTCGTAGATATGCTTGTTAGATTTCCTAGGAATTATTACATGCTTCGATTCGATAAGGCTAGGCCACTTTATGACCTTTTTAGTGAAAGAAAAAGGGTCAAAAACGAGTAAAATCCGTAAATTAACAAGGAAATTCACTTAACCCTCATTTTGTCCATTTTCGAAAATGATAAAATCAACCTTGGAATTCGAATATATGCTTGTTAGATTTCATAGGAACTATTACATGCTTCGATTCGATAAGGCTAGGCCACTTTATGACCTTTTTAGTGAAAGAAAAAAGGTCAAAAATGAGTAAAATCCGTATATTAACAAGGAAATTCAATTAACCCCCATTTTGGCCTTTTTAAAAAATTCTAAAATAAACCATGGATGTCGTAGATATGCTTGTTAGGTTTCCTAGGAACTATTACATGCTTCGATTCGATAAGGCTAGGCCACTTTATGACCTTTTTAGTGAAAGAAAAAGGTCAAAAACGAGTAAAATCCATAAATTAACAAGGAAATTCACTTAACCCCCATTTTGGCCTTTTTAAAAAAAATTTAAAATAAACCATGGATGTCGTAGATATGCTTGTTAGATTTCCTAGGAACTATTACATGCTTCGATTCGATAAGGCTAGGCCACTTTATGACCTTTTTAGTGAAAGAAAAAGGGTCAAAAATGAGTAAAATCCGTAAATTAACAAGGAAATTCACTTAACCCTCATTTTGTCCATTTTCGAAAATGATAAAATCAACCTTGGAATTCGAATATATGCTTGTTAGATTTCATAGGAACTATTACATGCTTCGATTCGATAAGGCTAGGTCACTTTATGACCTTTTTAGTGAAAGAAAAAAGGTCAAAAATGAGTAAAATCCGTATATTAACAAGGAAATTCAATTAACCCCCATTTTGGCCTTTTTAAAAAATTCTAAAATAAACCATGGATGTCGTAGATATGCTTGTTAGGTTTCCTAGGAACTATTACATGCTTCGATTCGATAAGGCTAGGCCACTTTATGACCTTTTTAGTGAAAGAAAAAGGTCAAAAACGAGTAAAATCCATAAATTAACAAGGAAATTCACTTAACCCCCATTTTGGCCTTTTTAAAAAAAATTTAAAATAAACCATGGATGTCGTAGATATGCTTGTTAGATTTCCTAGGAACTATTACATGCTTCGATTCGATAAGGCTAGGCCACTTTATGACCTTTTTAGTGAAAGAAAAAGGGTCAAAAACGAGTAAAATCCGTAAATTAACAAGGAAATTCACTTAACCCTCATTTTGTCCATTTTCGAAAATGATAAAATCAACCTTGGAATTCGAATATATGCTTGTTAGATTTCATAGGAACTATTACATGCTTCGATTCGATAAGGCTAGGCCACTTTATGACCTTTTTAGTGAAAGAAAAAAGGTCAAAAATGAGTAAAATCCGTATATTAACAAGGAAATTCAATTAACCCCCATTTTGGCCTTTTTAAAAAATTCTAAAATAAACCATGGATGTCGTAGATATGCTTGTTAGGTTTCCTAGGAACTATTACATGCTTCGATTCGATAAGGCTAGGCCACTTTATGACCTTTTTAGTGAAAGAAAAAGGTCAAAAACGAGTAAAATCCATAAATTAACAAGGAAATTCACTTAACCCCCATTTTGGCCTTTTTAAAAAAAATTTAAAATAAACCATGGATGTCGTAGATATGCTTGTTAGATTTCCTAGGAACTATTACATGCTTCGATTCGATAAGGCTAGGCCACTTTATGACCTTTTTAGTGAAAGAAAAAGGGTCAAAAACGAGTAAAATCCGTAAATTAACAAGGAAATTCACTTAACCCTCATTTTGTCCATTTTCGAAAATGATAAAATCAACCTTGGAATTCGAATATATGCTTGTTAGATTTCATAGGAACTATTACATGCTTCGATTCGATAAGGCTAGGCCACTTTATGACCTTTTTAGTGAAAGAAAAAAGGTCAAAAATGAGTAAAATCCGTATATTAACAAGGAAATTCAATTAACCCCCATTTTGGCCTTTTTAAAAAATTCTAAAATAAACCATGGATGTCGTAGATATGCTTGTTAGGTTTCCTAGGAACTATTACATGCTTCGATTCGATAAGGCTAGGCCACTTTATGACCTTTTTAGTGAAAGAAAAAGGTCAAAAACGAGTAAAATCCATAAATTAACAAGGAAATTCACTTAACCCCCATTTTGGCCTTTTTAAAAAAAATTTAAAATAAACCATGGATGTCGTAGATATGCTTGTTAGATTTCCTAGGAACTATTACATGCTTCGATTCGATAAGGCTAGGCCACTTTATGACCTTTTTAGTGAAAGAAAAAGGGTCAAAAACGAGTAAAATCCGTAAATTAACAAGGAAATTCACTTAACCCTCATTTTGTCCATTTTCGAAAATGATAAAATCAACCTTGGAATTCGAATATATGCTTGTTAGATTTCATACGAACTATTACATGCTTCGATTCGATAAGGCTAGGCCACTTTATGACCTTTTTAGTGAAAGAAAAAAGGTCAAAAATGAGTAAAATCCGTATATTAACAAGGAAATTCAATTAACCCCCATTTTGGCCTTTTTAAAAAATTCTAAAATAAACCATGGATGTCGTAGATATGCTTGTTAGGTTTCCTAGGAACTATTACATGCTTCGATTCGATAAGGCTAGGCCACTTTATGACCTTTTTAGTGAAAGAAAAAGGTCAAAAACGAGTAAAATCCATAAATTAACAAGGAAATTCACTTAACCCCCATTTTGGCCTTTTTAAAAAAAATTTAAAATAAACCATGGATGTCGTAGATATGCTTGTTAGATTTCCTAGGAACTATTACATGCTTCGATTCGATAAGGCTAGGCCACTTTATGACCTTTTTAGTGAAAGAAAAAGGGTCAAAAACGAGTAAAATCCGTAAATTAACAAGGAAATTCACTTAACCCTCATTTTGTCCATTTTCGAAAATGATAAAATCAACCTTGGAATTCGAATATATGCTTGTTAGATTTCATAGGAACTATTACATGCTTCGATTCGATAAGGCTAGGCCACTTTATGACCTTTTTAGTGAAAGAAAAAAGGTCAAAAATGAGTAAAATCCGTATATTAACAAGGAAATTCAATTAACCCCCATTTTGGCCTTTTTAAAAAATTCTAAAATAAACCATGGATGTCGTAGATATGCTTGTTAGGTTTCCTAGGAACTATTACATGCTTCGATTCGATAAGGCTAGGCCACTTTATGACCTTTTTAGTGAAAGAAAAAAGGTCAAAAATGAGTAAAATCCGTATATTAACAAGGAAATTCAATTAACCCCCATTTTGGCCTTTTTAAAAAATTCTAAAATAAACCATGGATGTCGTAGATATGCTTGTTAGGTTTCCTAGGAACTATTACATGCTTCGATTCGATAAGGCTAGGCCACTTTATGACCTTTTTAGTGAAAGAAAAAGGTCAAAAACGAGTAAAATCCATAAATTAACAAGGAAATTCACTTAACCCCCATTTTGGCCTTTTTAAAAAAAATTTAAAATAAACCATGGATGTCGTAGATATGCTTGTTAGATTTCCTAGGAACTATTACATGCTTCGATTCGATAAGGCTAGGCCACTTTATGACCTTTTTAGTGAAAGAAAAAGGGTCAAAAACGAGTAAAATCCGTAAATTAACAAGGAAATTCACTTAACCCCCATTTTGGCCGTTTTTCAAAATTCTAAAATAAACCATGGATGTCGTAGATATGCTTGTTAGATTTCCTAGGAACTATTACATGCTTCGATTCGATAAGGCTAGGCCACTTTATGACCTTTTTAGTGAAAGAAAAAGGGTCAAAAACGAGTAAAATCCGTAAATTAACAAGGAAATTCACTTAACCCCCATTTTGGCCGTTTTTAAAAATTCTAAAATAAACCATGGATGTCGTAGATATGCGTGTTAGATTTCCTAGGAACTATTAAATGCTTCGACTCGATAAGGCTAGGCCACTTTATGACCTTTTTAGTGAAAGAAAAAGGGTCAAAAACGAGTAAAATCCGTAAATTAACAAGGAAATTCACTTAACCCTCATTTTGTCCATTTTTGAAAATGATAAAATCAACCTTGGAATTCGAATATATGCTTGTTAGATTTCATAGGAACTATTACATGCTTCGATTCGATAAGGCTAGGCCACTTTATGACCTTTTTAGTGAAATAAAAAGGTCAAAAACGAGTAAAATCCATAAATTAACAAGGAAATTCACTTAACCCCCATTTTGGCCTTTTTAAAAAATTCTAAAATAAACCATGGATGTCGTAGATATGCTTGTTAGATTTTCTAGGAACTATTACATGCTTCGATTCGATAAGGCTAGGCCACTTTATGACCTTTTTAGTGAAAGAAAAAGGTCAAAAACGAGTAAAATCCATAAATTAACAAGGAAATTCACTTAACCCCCATTTTGGCCTTTTTAAAAAATTATAAAATAAACCATGGATGTCGTAGATATGCTTGTTAGATTTCCTAGGAACTATTACATGCTTCGATTCGATAAGGCTAGGCCACTTTATGACCTTTTTAGTGAAAGAAAAAGGGTCAAAAACGAGTAAAATCCGTAAATTAACAAGGAAATTCACTTAACCCTCATTTTGTCCATTTTCGAAAATGATAAAATCAACCTTGGAATTCGAATATATGCTTGTTAGATTTCATAGGAACTATTACATGCTTCGATTCAATAAGGCTAGGCCACTTTATGACCTTTTTAGTGAAAGAAAAAAGGTCAAAAATGAGTAAAATCCGTATATTAACAAGGAAATTCAATTAACCCCCATTTTGGCCTTTTTAAAAAATTCTAAAATAAACCATGGATGTCGTAGATATGCTTGTTAGGTTTCCTAGGAACTATTACATGCTTCGATTCGATAAGGCTAGGCCACTTTATGACCTTTTTAGTGAAAGAAAAAGGTCAAAAACGAGTAAAATCCATAAATTAACAAGGAAATTCACTTAACCCCCATTTTGGCCTTTTTAAAAAAAATTTAAAATAAACCATGGATGTCGGAGATATGCTTGTTAGATTTCCTAGGAACTATTACATGCTTCGATTCGATAAGGCTAGACCACTTTATGACCTTTTTAGTGAAAGAAAAAGGGTCAAAAACGAGTAAAATCCGTAAATTAACAAGGAAATTCACTTAACCCTCATTTTGTCCATTTTCGAAAATGATAAAATCAACCTTGGAATTCGAATATATGCTTGTTAGATTTCATAGGAACTATTACATGCTTCGATTCGATAAGGCTAGGCCACTTTATGACCTTTTTAGTGAAAGAAAAAAGGTCAAAAATGAGTAAAATCCGTATATTAACAAGGAAATTCAATTAACCCCCATTTTGGCCTTTTTAAAAAATTCTAAAATAAACCATGGATGTCGTAGATATGCTTGTTAGGTTTCCTAGGAACTATTACATGCTTCGATTCGATAAGGCTAGGCCACTTTATGACCTTTTTAGTGAAAGAAAAAGGTCAAAAACGAGTAAAATCCATAAATTAACAAGGAAATTCACTTAACCCCCATTTTGGCCTTTTTAAAAAAAATTTAAAATAAACCATGGATGTCGTAGATATGCTTGTTAGATTTCCTAGGAACTATTACATGCTTCGATTCGATAAGGCTAGGCCACTTTATGACCTTTTTAGTGAAAGAAAAAGGGTCAAAAACGAGTAAAATCCGTAAATTAACAAGGAAATTCACTTAACCCCCATTTTGGCCGTTTTTCAAAATTCTAAAATATACCATGGATGTCGTAGATATGCTTGTTAGATGTCCTAGGAACTATTACATGCTTCGATTCGATAAGGCTAGGCCACTTTATGACCTTTTTAGTGAAAGAAAAAGGGTCAAAAACGAGTAAAATCCGTTAATTAACAAGGAAATTCACTTAACCCCCATTTTGGCCGTTTTTAAAAATTCTAAAATAAACCATGGATGTCGTAGATATGCTTGTTAGATTTCCTAGGAACTATTAAATGCTTCGACTCGATATGGCTAGGCCGCTTTATGACCTTTTCAGTGAAAGAAAAAGGGTCAAAAACGAGTAAAATCCGTAAATTAACAAGGAAATTCACTTAACCCTCATTTTGTCCATTTTTGAAAATGATAAAATCAACCTTGGAATTCGAATATATGCTTGTTAGATTTCATAGGAACTATTACATGCTTCGATTCGATAAGGCTAGGCCACTTTATGACCTTTTTAGTGAAATAAAAAGGTCAAAAACGAGTAAAATCCATAAATTAACAAGTAAATTCACTTAACCCCCATTTTGGCCTTTTTAAAAAATTCTGAAATAAACCATGGATGTCGTAGATATGCTTGTTAGATTTCCTAGGAACTATTAAATGCTTCGACTCGATAAGGCTAGGCCACTTTATGACCTTTTCAGTGAAAGAAAAAGGGTCAAAAACGAGTAAAATCCGTAAATTAACAAGGAAATTCACTTAACCCTCATTTTGTCCATTTTCGAAAATGATAAAATCAACCTTGGAATTCGAATATATGCTTGTTAGATTTCATAGGAACTATTACATGCTTCGATTCGATAAGGCTATGCCACTTTATGACCTTTTTAGTGAAAGAAAAAAGGTCAAAAATGAGTAAAATCCGTATATTAACAAGGAAATTCAATTAACCCCCATTTTGGCCTTTTTAAAAAATTCTAAAATAAACCATGGATGTCGTAGATATGCTTGTTAGGTTTCCTAGGAACTATTACATGCTTCGATTCGATAAGGCTAGGCCACTTTATGACCTTTTTAGTGAAAGAAAAAGGTCAAAAACGAGTAAAATCCATAAATTAACAAGGAAATTCACTTAACCCCCATTTTGGCCTTTTTAAAAAAAATTTAAAATAAACCATGGATGTCGTAGATATGCTTGTTAGATTTCCTAGGAACTATTACATGCTTCGATTCGATAAGGCTAGGCCACTTTATGACCTTTTTAGTGAAAGAAAAAGGGTCAAAAACGAGTAAAATCCGTAAATTAACAAGGAAATTCACTTAACCCCCATTTTGGCCGTTTTTCAAAATTCTAAAATAAACCATGGATGTCGTAGATATGCTTGTTAGATTTCCTAGGAACTATTACATGCTTCGATTCGATAAGGCTAGGCCACTTTATGACCTTTTTAGTGAAAGAAAAAGGGTCAAAAACGAGTAAAATCCGTATATTAACAAGGAAATTCAATTAACCCCCATTTTGGCCTTTTTAAAAAATTCTAAAATAAACCATGGATGTCGTAGATATGCTTGTTAGGTTCCTAGGAACTATTACATGCTTCGATTCGATAAGGCTAGGCCACTTTATGACCTTTTTAGTGAAAGAAAAAGGTCAAAAACGAGTAAAATCCATAAATTAACAAGGAAATTCACTTAACCCCCATTTTGGCCTTTTTAAAAAAAATTTAAAATAAACCATGGATGTCGTAGATATGCTTGTTAGATTTCCTAGGAACTATTACATGCTTCGATTCGATAAGGCTAGGCCACTTTATGACCTTTTTAGTGAAAGAAAAAGGGTCAAAAACGAGTAAAATCCGTAAATTAACAAGGAAATTCACTTAACCCCCATTTTGGCCGTTTTTCAAAATTCTAAAATATACCATGGATGTCGTAGATATGCTTGTTAGATTTCCTAGGAACTATTACATGCTTCGATTCGATAAGGCTAGGCCACTTTATGACCTTTTTAGTGAAAGAAAAAGGGTCAAAAACGAGTAAAATCCGTTAATTAACAAGGAAATTCACTTAACCCCCATTTTGGCCGTTTTTAAAAATTCTAAAATAAACCATGGATGTCGTAGATATGCTTGTTAGATTTCCTAGGAACTATTAAATGCTTCGACTCGATATGGCTAGGCCACTTTATGACCTTTTCAGTGAAAGAAAAAGGGTCAAAAACGAGTAAAATCCGTAAATTAACAAGGAAATTCACTTAACCCTCATTTTGTCCATTTTTGAAAATGATAAAATAAACCTTGGAATTCGAATATATGCTTGTTAGATTTCATAGGAACTATTACATGCTTCGATTCGATAAGGCTAGGCCACTTTATGACCTTTTTAGTGAAATAAAAAGGTCATAAACGAGTAAAATCCATAAATTAACAAGGAAATTCACTTAACCCCCATTTTGGCCTTTTTAAAAAAAATTTAAAATAAACCATGGATGTCGTAGATATGCTTGTTAGATTTCCTAGGAACTATTACATGCTTCGATTCGATAAGGCTAGGCCACTTTATGACCTTTTTAGTGAAAGAAAAAGGGTCAAAAACGAGTAAAATCCGTAAATTAACAAGGAAATTCACTTAACCCCCATTTTGGCCGTTTTTCAAAATTCTAAAATATACCATGGATGTCGTAGATATGCTTGTTAGATTTCCTAGGAACTATTACATGCTTCGATTCGATAAGGCTAGGCCACTTTATGACCTTTTTAGTGAAAGAAAAAGGGTCAAAAACGAGTAAAATCCGTTAATTAACAAGGAAATTCACTTAACCCCCATTTTGGCCGTTTTTAAAAATTCTAAAATAAACCATGGATGTCGTAGATATGCTTGTTAGATTTCCTAGGAACTATTAAATGCTTCGACTCGATATGGCTAGGCCACTTTATGACCTTTTCAGTGAAAGAAAAAGGGTCAAAAACGAGTAAAATCCGTAAATTAACAAGGAAATTCACTTAACCCTCATTCTGTCCATTTTTGAAAATGATAAAATAAACCTTGGAATTCGAATATATGCTTGTTAGATTTCATAGGAACTATTACATGCTTCGATTCGATAAGGCTAGGCCACTTTATGACCTTTTTAGTGAAATAAAAAGGTCATAAACGAGTAAAATCCATAAATTAACAAGTAAATTCACTTAACCCCCATTTTGGCCTTTTTAAAAAATTCTGAAATAAACCATGGATGTCGTAGATATGCTTGTTAGATTTCCTAGGAACTATTAAATGCTTCGACTCGATAAGGCTAGGCCACTTTATGACCTTTTCAGTGAAAGAAAAAGGGTCAAAAACGAGTAAAATCCGTAAATTAACAAGGAAATTCACTTAACCCTCATTTTGTCCATTTTCGAAAATGATAAAATCAACCTTGGAATTCGAATATATGCTTGTTAGATTTCATAGGAACTATTACATGCTTCGATTCGATAAGGCTATGCCACTTTATGACCTTTTTAGTGAAAGAAAAAAGGTCAAAAATGAGTAAAATCCGTATATTAACAAGGAAATTCAATTAACCCCCATTTTGGCCTTTCTAAAAAATTCTAAAATAAACCATGGATGTCGTAGATATGCTTGTTAGGTTTCCTAGGAACTATTACATGCTTCGATTCGATAAGGCTAGGCCACTTTATGACCTTTTTAGTGAAAGAAAAAGGTCAAAAACGAGTAAAATCCATAAATTAACAAGGAAATTCACTTAACCCCCATTTTGGCCTTTTTAAAAAAAATTTAAAATAAACCATGGATGTCGTAGATATGCTTGTTAGATTTCCTAGGAACTATTACATGCTTCGATTCGATAAGGCTATGCCACTTTATGACCTTTTTAGTGAAAGAAAAAGGGTCAAAAACGAGTAAAATCCGTAAATTAACAAGGAAATTCACTTAACCCCCATTTTGGCCGTTTTTCAAAATTCTAAAATAAACCATGGATGTCGTAGATATGCTTGTTAGATTTCCTAGGAACTATTACATGCTTCGATTCGATAAGGCTAGGCCACTTTATGACCTTTTTAGTGAAAGAAAAAGGGTCAAAAACGAGTAAAATCCGTAAATTAACAAGGAAATTCACTTAACCCCCATTTTGGCCGTTTTTAAAAATTCTAAAATAAACCATGGATGTCGTAGATATGCGTGTTAGATTTCCTAGGAACTATTAAATGCTTCGACTCGATAAGGCTAGGCCACTTTATGACCTTTTTAGTGAAAGAAAAAGGGTCAAAAACGAGTAAAATCCGTAAATTAACAAGGAAATTCACTTAACCCTCATTTTGTCCATTTTTGAAAATGATAAAATCAACCTTGGAATTCGAATATATGCTTGTTAGATTTCATAGGAACTATTACATGCTTCGATTCGATAAGGCTAGGCCACTTTATGACCTTTTTAGTGAAATAAAAAGGTCAAAAACGAGTAAAATCCATAAATTAACAAGGAAATTCACTTAACCCCCATTTTGGCCTTTTTAAAAAATTCTAAAATAAACCATGGATGTCGTAGATATGCTTGTTAGATTTTCTAGGAACTATTACATGCTTCGATTCGATAAGGCTAGGCCACTTTATGACCTTTTTAGTGAAAGAAAAAGGTCAAAAACGAGTAAAATCCATAAATTAACAAGGAAATTTACTTAACCCCCATTTTGGCCTTTTTAAAAAATTCTAAAATAAACCATGGATGTCGTAGATATGCTTGTTAGATTTCCTAGGAACTATTACATGCTTCGATTCGATAAGGCTAGGCCACTTTATGACCTTTTTAGTGAAAGAAAAAGGGTCAAAAACGAGTAAAATCCGTAAATTAACAAGGAAATTCACTTAACCCTCATTTTGTCCATTTTCGAAAATGATAAAATCAACCTTGGAATTCGAATATATGCTTGTTAGATTTCATAGGAACTATTACATGCTTCGATTCAATAAGGCTAGGCCACTTTATGACCTTTTTAGTGAAAGAAAAAAGGTCAAAAATGAGTAAAATCCGTATATTAACAAGGAAATTCAATTAACCCCCATTTTGGCCTTTTTAAAAAATTCTAAAATAAACCATGGATGTCGTAGATATGCTTGTTAGGTTTCCTAGGAACTATTACATGCTTCGATTCGATAAGGCTAGGCCACTTTATGACCTTTTTAGTGAAAGAAAAAGGTCAAAAACGAGTAAAATCCATAAATTAACAAGGAAATTCACTTAACCCCCATTTTGGCCTTTTTAAAAAAAATTTAAAATAAACCATGGATGTCGGAGATATGCTTGTTAGATTTCCTAGGAACTATTACATGCTTCGATTCGATAAGGCTAGACCACTTTATGACCTTTTTAGTGAAAGAAAAAGGGTCAAAAACGAGTAAAATCCGTAAATTAACAAGGAAATTCACTTAACCCTCATTTTGTCCATTTTCGAAAATGATAAAATCAACCTTGGAATTCGAATATATGCTTGTTAGATTTCATAGGAACTATTACATGCTTCGATTCGATAAGGCTAGGCCACTTTATGACCTTTTTAGTGAAAGAAAAAAGGTCAAAAATGAGTAAAATCCGTATATTAACAAGGAAATTCAATTAACCCCCATTTTGGCCTTTTTAAAAAATTCTAAAATAAACCATGGATGTCGTAGATATGCTTGTTAGGTTTCCTAGGAACTATTACATGCTTCGATTCGATAAGGCTAGGCCACTTTATGACCTTTTTAGTGAAAGAAAAAGGTCAAAAACGAGTAAAATCCATAAATTAACAAGGAAATTCACTTAACCCCCATTTTGGCCTTTTTAAAAAAAATTTAAAATAAACCATGGATGTCGTAGATATGCTTGTTAGATTTCCTAGGAACTATTACATGCTTCGATTCGATAAGGCTAGGCCACTTTATGACCTTTTTAGTGAAAGAAAAAGGGTCAAAAACGAGTAAAATCCGTAAATTAACAAGGAAATTCACTTAACCCCCATTTTGGCCGTTTTTCAAAATTCTAAAATATACCATGGATGTCGTAGATATGCTTGTTAGATTTCCTAGGAACTATTACATGCTTCGATTCGATAAGGCTAGGCCACTTTATGACCTTTTTAGTGAAAGAAAAAGGGTCAAAAACGAGTAAAATCCGTTAATTAACAAGGAAATTCACTTAACCCCCATTTTGGCCGTTTTTAAAAATTCTAAAATAAACCATGGATGTCGTAGATATGCTTGTTAGATTTCCTAGGAACTATTAAATGCTTCGACTCGATAAGGCTAGGCCACTTTATGACCTTTTCAGTGAAAGAAAAAGGGTCAAAAACGAGTAAAATCCGTAAATTAACAAGGAAATTCACTTAACCCTCATTTTGTCCATTTTTGAAAATGATAAAATCAACCTTGGAATTCGAATATATGCTTGTTAGATTTCATAGGAACTATTACATGCTTCGATTCGATAAGGCTAGGCCACTTTATGACCTTTTTAGTGAAATAAAAAGGTCAAAAACGAGTAAAATCCATAAATTAACAAGTAAATTCACTTAACCCCCATTTTGGCCTTTTTAAAAAATTCTGAAATAAACCATGGATGTCGTAGATATGCTTGTTAGATTTCCTAGGAACTATTACATGCTTCGATTCGATAAGGCTAGGCCACTTTATGACCTTTTTAGTGAAAGAAAAAGGTCAAAAACGAGTAAAATCCATAAATTAACAAGGAAATTCACTTAACCCCCATTTTGGCCTTTTTAAAAAAAATTTAAAATAAACCATGGATGTCGTAGATATGCTTGTTAGGTTTCCTAGGAACTATTACATGCTTCGATTCGATAAGGCTAGGCCACTTTATGACCTTTTTAGTGAAAGAGAAAGGTCAAAAACGAGTAAAATCCATAAATTAACAAGGAAATTCACTTAACTCCCATTTTGGCCTTTTTAAAAAAAATTTAAAATAAACCATGGATGTCGTAGATATGCTTGTTAGATTTCCTAGGAACTATTACATGCTTCGATTCGATAAGGCTAGGCCACTTTATGACCTTTTTAGTGAAAGAAAAAGGGTCAAAAACGAGTAAAATCCGTAAATTAACAAGGAAATTCACTTAACCCCCATTTTGGCCGTTTTTCAAAATTCTAAAATAAACCATGGATGTCGTAGATATGCTTGTTAGATTTCCTAGGAACTATTACATGCTTCGATTCGATAAGGCTAGGCCACTTTATGACCTTTTTAGTGAAAGAAAAAGGGTCAAAAACGAGTAAAATCCGTTAATTAACAAGGAAATTCACTTAACCCCCATTTTGGCCGTTTTTAAAAATTCTAAAATAAACCATGGATGTCGTAGATATGCTTGTTAGATTTCCTAGGAACTATTAAATGCTTCGACTCGATAAGGCTAGGCCACTTTATGACCTTTTCAGTGAAAGAAAAAGGGTCAAAAACGAGTAAAATCCGTAAATTAACAAGGAAATTCACTTAACCCTAATTTTGTCCATTTTTGAAAATGATAAAATCAACCTTGGAATTCGAATATATGCTTGTTAGATTTCATAGGAACTATTACATGCTTCGATTCGATAAGGCTAGGCCACTTTATGACCTTTTTAGTGAAATAAAAAGGTCAAAAACGAGTAAAATCCATAAATTAACAAGTAAATTCACTTAACCCCCATTTTGGCCTTTTTAAAAAATTCTGAAATAAACCATGGATGTCGTAGATATGCTTGTTAGATTTCCTAGGAACTATTACATGCTTCGATTCGATAAGGCTAGGCCACTTTATGACCTTTTTAGTGAAAGAAAAAGGTCAAAAACGAGTAAAATCCATAAATTAACAAGGAAATTCACTTAACCCCCATTTTGGCCTTTTTAAAAAAAATTTAAAATAAACCATGGATGTCGTAGATATGCTTGTTAGATTTCCTAGGAACTATTACATGCTTCGATTCGATAAGGCTAGGCCACTTTATGACCTTTTTAGTGAAAGAAAAAGGGTCAAAAACGAGTAAAATCCGTAAATTAACAAGGAAATTCACTTAACCCTCATTTTGTCCATTTTCGAAAATGATAAAATCAACCTTGGAATTCGAATATATGCTTGTTAGATTTTATAGGAACTATTACATGCTTCGATTCGATAAGGCTAGGCCACTTTATGACCTTTTTAGTGAAAGAAAAAGGTCAAAAACGAGTAAAATCCATAAATTAACAAGGAAATTCACTTAACCCCCATTTTGGCCTTTTTAAAAAATTCTAAAATAAACCATGGATGTCGTAGATATGCTTGTTATATTCCTAGGAACTATTACATGCTTCGATTCGATAAGGCTAGGCCACTTTATGACCTTTTTAGTGAAAGAAAAAGGGTCAAAAACGAGTAAAATCCGTAAATTAACAAGGAAATTCACTTAACCCTCATTTTGTCCATTTTCGAAAATGATAAAATCAACCTTGGAATTCGAATATATGCTTGTTAGATTTCATAGGAACTATTACATGCTTCGATTCGATAAGGCTAGGCCACTTTATGACCTTTTTAGTGAAAGAAAAAAGGTCAAAAATGAGTAAAATCCGTATATTAACAAGGAAATTCAATTAACCCCCATTTTGGCCTTTTTAAAAAATTCTAAAATAAACCATGGATGTCGTAGATATGCTTGTTAGGTTTCCTAGGAACTATTACATGCTTCGATTCGATAAGGCTAGGCCACTTTATGACCTTTTTAGTGAAAGAAAAAGGTCAAAAACGAGTAAAATCCATAAATTAACAAGGAAATTCACTTAACCCCCATTTTGGCCTTTTTAAAAAAAAAAATTAAAATAAACCATGGATGTCGTAGATATGCTTGTTAGATTTCCTAGGAACTATTACATGCTTCGATTCGATAAGGCTAGGCCACTTTATGACCTTTTTAGTGAAATAAAAAGGTCAAAACGAGTAAAATCCATAAATTAACAAGGAAATTCACTTAACCCCCATTTTGGCCTTTTTAAAAAATTCTGAAATAAACCATGGATGTCGTAGATATGCTTGTTAGATTTCCTAGGAACTATTACATGCTTCGATTCGATAAGGCTAGGCCACTTTATGACCTTTTTAGTGAAAGAAAAAGGTCAAAAACGAGTAAAATCCATAAATTAACAAGGAAATTCACTTAACCCCCATTTTGGCCTTTTTAAAAAATTCTAAAATAAACCATGGATGTCGTAGATATGCTTGTTAGATTTCCTAGGAACTATTACATGCTTCGATTCGATAAGGCTAGGCCACTTTATGACCTTTTTAGTGAAAGAAAAAGGGTCAAAAACGAGTAAAATCCGTAAATTAACAAGGAAATTCACTTAACCCTCATTTTGTCCATTTTCGAAAATGATAAAATCAACCTTGGAATTCGAATATATGCTTGTTAGATTTCATAGGAACTATTACATGCTTCGATTCGATGAGGCTAGGCCACTTTATGACCTTTTTAGTGAAAGAAAAAGGTCAAAAACGAGTAAAATCCATAAATTAACAAGGAAATTCACTTAACCCCCATTTTGGCCTTTTTAAAAAATTCTAAAATAAACCATGGATGTCGTAGATATGCTTGTTAGATTTCCTAGGAACTATTACATGCTTCGATTCGATAAGGCTAGGCCACTTTATGACCTTTTTAGTGAAAGAAAAAGGGTCAAAAACGAGTAAAATCCGTAAATTAACAAGGAAATTCACTTAACCCTCATTTTGTCCATTTTCGAAAATGATAAAATACCCCTTGGAATTCGAATATATGCTTGTTAGATTTCCTAGGAACTATTACATGCTTCGATTCGATAAGGCTAGGCCACTTTATGACCTTTTTAGTGAAAGAAAAAGGGTCAAAAACGAGTAAAATCCGTAAATTAACAAGGAAATTCACTTAACCCTCATTTTGTCCATTTTCGAAAATGATAAAATCAACCTTGGAATTCGAATATATGCTTGTTAGATTTCATAGGAACTATTACATGCTTCGATTCGATAAGGCTAGGCCACTTTATGACCTTTTTAGTGAAAGAAAAAAGGTCAAAAATGAGTAAAATCCGTATATTAACAAGGAAATTCAATTAACCCCCATTTTGGCCTTTTTAAAAAATTCTAAAATAAACCATGGATGTCGTAGATATGCTTGTTAGGTTTCCTAGGAACTATTACATGCTTCGATTCGATAAGGCTAGGCCACTTTATGACCTTTTTAGTGAAAGAAAAAGGTCAAAAACGAGTAAAATCCATAAATTAACAAGGAAATTCACTTAACCCCCATTTTGGCCTTTTTAAAAAAAATTTAAAATAAACCATGGATGTCGTAGATATGCTTGTTAGATTTCCTAGGAACTATTACATGCTTCGATTCGATAAGGCTAGGCCGCTTTATGACCTTTTTAGTGAAATAAAAAGGTCAAAACGAGTAAAATCCATAAATTAACAAGGAAATTCACTTAACCCCCATTTTGGCCTTTTTAAAAAATTCTGAAATAAACCATGGATGTCGTAGATATGCTTGTTAGATTTCCTAGGATCTATTACATGCTTCGATTCGATAAGGCTAGGCCACTTTATGACCTTTTTAGTGAAAGAAAAAGGTCAAAAACGAGTAAAATCCATAAATTAACAAGGAAATTCACTTAACCCCCATTTTGGCCTTTTTAAAAAATTCTAAAATAAACCATGGATGTCGTAGATATGCTTGTTAGATTTCCTAGGAACTATTACATGCTTCGATTCGATAAGGCTAGGCCACTTTATGACCTTTTTAGTGAAAGAAAAAGGGTAAAAAACGAGTAAAATCCGTAAATTAACAAGGAAATTCACTTAACCCTCATTTTGTCCATTTTCGAAAATGATAAAATCAACCTTGGAATTCGAATATATGCTTGTTAGATTTCATAGGAACTATTACATGCTTCGATTCAATAAGGCTAGGCCACTTTATGACCTTTTTAGTGAAAGAAAAAAGGTCAAAAACGAGTAAAATCCATAAATTAACAAGTAAATTCACTTAACCCCCATTTTGGCCTTTTTAAAAAATTCTGAAATAAACCATGGATGTCGTAGATATGCTTGTTAGATTTCCTAGGAACTATTACATGCTTCGATTCGATAAGGCTAGGCCACTTTATGACCTTTTTAGTGAAAGAAAAAGGTCAAAAACGAGTAAAATCCATAAATTAACAAGGAAATTCACTTAACCCCCATTTTGGCCTTTTTAAAAAAAATTTAAAATAAACCATGGATGTCGTAGATATGCTTGTTAGATTTCCTAGGAACTATTACATGCTTCGATTCGATAAGGCTAGGCCACTTTATGACCTTTTTAGTGAAAGAAAAAGGGTCAAAATCGAGTAAAATCCGTAAATTAACAAGGAAATTCACTTAACCCTCATTTTGTCCATTTTCGAAAATGATAAAATCAACCTTGGAATTCGAATATATGCTTGTTAGATTTTATAGGAACTATTACATGCTTCGATTCGATAAGGCTAGGCCACTTTATGACCTTTTTAGTGAAAGAAAAAGGTCAAAAACGAGTAAAATCCATAAATTAACAAGGAAATTCACTTAACCCCCATTTTGGCCTTTTTAAAAAATTCTAAAATAAACCATGGATGTCGTAGATATGCTTGTTATATTCCTAGGAACTATTACATGCTTCGATTCGATAAGGCTAGGCCACTTTATGACCTTTTTAGTGAAAGAAAAAGGGTCAAAAACGAGTAAAATCCGTAAATTAACAAGGAAATTCACTTAACCCTCATTTTGTCCATTTTCGAAAATGATAAAATCAACCTTGGAATTCGAATATATGCTTGTTAGATTTCATAGGAACTATTACATGCTTCGATTCGATAAGGCTAGGCCACTTTATGACCTTTTTAGTGAAAGAAAAAAGGTCAAAAATGAGTAAAATCCGTATATTAACAAGGAAATTCAATTAACCCCCATTTTGGCCTTTTTAAAAAATTCTAAAATAAACCATGGATGTCGTAGATATGCTTGTTAGGTTTCCTAGGAACTATTACATGCTTCGATTCGATAAGGCTAGGCCACTTTATGACCTTTTTAGTGAAAGAAAAAGGTCAAAAACGAGTAAAATCCATAAATTAACAAGGAAATTCACTTAACCCCCATTTTGGCCTTTTTAAAAAAAAAAATTAAAATAAACCATGGATGTCGTAGATATGCTTGTTAGATTTCCTAGGAACTATTACATGCTTCGATTCGATAAGGCTAGGCCACTTTATGACCTTTTTAGTGAAATAAAAAGGTCAAAACGAGTAAAATCCATAAATTAACAAGGAAATTCACTTAACCCCCATTTTGGCCTTTTTAAAAAATTCTGAAATAAACCATGGATGTCGTAGATATGCTTGTTAGATTTCCTAGGAACTATTACATGCTTCGATTCGATAAGGCTAGGCCACTTTATGACCTTTTTAGTGAAAGAAAAAGGTCAAAAACGAGTAAAATCCATAAATTAACAAGGAAATTCACTTAACCCCCATTTTGGCCTTTTTAAAAAATTCTAAAATAAACCATGGATGTCGTAGATATGCTTGTTAGATTTCCTAGGAACTATTACATGCTTCGATTCGATAAGGCTAGGCCACTTTATGACCTTTTTAGTGAAAGAAAAAGGGTAAAAAACGAGTAAAATCCGTAAATTAACAAGGAAATTCACTTAACCCTCATTTTGTCCATTTTCGAAAATGATAAAATCAACCTTGGAATTCGAATATATGCTTGTTAGATTTCATAGGAACTATTACATGCTTCGATTCAATAAGGCTAGGCCACTTTATGACCTTTTTAGTGAAAGAAAAAAGGTCAAAAACGAGTAAAATCCATAAATTAACAAGTAAATTCACTTAACCCCCATTTTGGCCTTTTTAAAAAATTCTGAAATAAACCATGGATGTCGTAGATATGCTTGTTAGATTTCCTAGGAACTATTACATGCTTCGATTCGATAAGGCTAGGCCACTTTATGACCTTTTTAGTGAAAGAAAAAGGTCAAAAACGAGTAAAATCCATAAATTAACAAGGAAATTCACTTAACCCCCATTTTGGCCTTTTTAAAAAAAATTTAAAATAAACCATGGATGTCGTAGATATGCTTGTTAGATTTCCTAGGAACTATTACATGCTTCGATTCGATAAGGCTAGGCCACTTTATGACCTTTTTAGTGAAAGAAAAAGGGTCAAAATCGAGTAAAATCCGTAAATTAACAAGGAAATTCACTTAACCCTCATTTTGTCCATTTTCGAAAATGATAAAATCAACCTTGGAATTCGAATATATGCTTGTTAGATTTTATAGGAACTATTACATGCTTCGATTCGATAAGGCTAGGCCACTTTATGACCTTTTTAGTGAAAGAAAAAGGTCAAAAACGAGTAAAATCCATAAATTAACAAGGAAATTCACTTAACCCCCATTTTGGCCTTTTTAAAAAATTCTAAAATAAACCATGGATGTCGTAGATATGCTTGTTATATTCCTAGGAACTATTACATGCTTCGATTCGATAAGGCTAGGCCACTTTATGACCTTTTTAGTGAAAGAAAAAGGGTCAAAAACGAGTAAAATCCGTAAATTAACAAGGAAATTC
This sequence comes from Medicago sativa, assembly GCF_051527215.1. Classification (NCBI taxonomy): domain Eukaryota; kingdom Viridiplantae; phylum Streptophyta; class Magnoliopsida; order Fabales; family Fabaceae; genus Medicago; species Medicago sativa. The sequence continues at coordinate 24,311,945 of NC_140756.1, read as the reverse complement.
ACTTAACCCTCATTTTGTCCATTTTCGAAAATGATAAAATCAACCTTGGAATTCGAATATATGCTTGTTAGATTTCATAGGAACTATTACATGCTTCGATTCGATAAGGCTAGGCCACTTTATGACCTTTTTAGTGAAAGAAAAAAGGTCAAAAATGAGTAAAATCCGTATATTAACAAGGAAATTCAATTAACCCCCATTTTGGCCTTTTTAAAAAATTCTAAAATAAACCATGGATGTCGTAGATATGCTTGTTAGGTTTCCTAGGAACTATTACATGCTTCGATTCGATAAGGCTAGGCCACTTTATGACCTTTTTAGTGAAAGAAAAAGGTCAAAAACGAGTAAAATCCATAAATTAACAAGGAAATTCACTTAACCCCCATTTTGGCCTTTTTAAAAAAAAAAATTAAAATAAACCATGGATGTCGTAGATATGCTTGTTAGATTTCCTAGGAACTATTACATGCTTCGATTCGATAAGGCTAGGCCACTTTATGACCTTTTTAGTGAAATAAAAAGGTCAAAACGAGTAAAATCCATAAATTAACAAGGAAATTCACTTAACCCCCATTTTGGCCTTTTTAAAAAATTCTGAAATAAACCATGGATGTCGTAGATATGCTTGTTAGATTTCCTAGGAACTATTACATGCTTCGATTCGATAAGGCTAGGCCACTTTATGACCTTTTTAGTGAAAGAAAAAGGTCAAAAACGAGTAAAATCCATAAATTAACAAGGAAATTCACTTAACCCCCATTTTGGCCTTTTTAAAAAATTCTAAAATAAACCATGGATGTCGTAGATATGCTTGTTAGATTTCCTAGGAACTATTACATGCTTCGATTCGATAAGGCTAGGCCACTTTATGACCTTTTTAGTGAAAGAAAAAGGGTCAAAAACGAGTAAAATCCGTAAATTAACAAGGAAATTCACTTAACCCTCATTTTGTCCATTTTCGAAAATGATAAAATCAACCTTGGAATTCGAATATATGCTTGTTAGATTTCATAGGAACTATTACATGCTTCGATTCGATGAGGCTAGGCCACTTTATGACCTTTTTAGTGAAAGAAAAAGGTCAAAAACGAGTAAAATCCATAAATTAACAAGGAAATTCACTTAACCCCCATTTTGGCCTTTTTAAAAAATTCTAAAATAAACCATGGATGTCGTAGATATGCTTGTTAGATTTCCTAGGAACTATTACATGCTTCGATTCGATAAGGCTAGGCCACTTTATGACCTTTTTAGTGAAAGAAAAAGGGTCAAAAACGAGTAAAATCCGTAAATTAACAAGGAAATTCACTTAACCCTCATTTTGTCCATTTTCGAAAATGATAAAATACCCCTTGGAATTCGAATATATGCTTGTTAGATTTCCTAGGAACTATTACATGCTTCGATTCGATAAGGCTAGGCCACTTTATGACCTTTTTAGTGAAAGAAAAAGGGTCAAAAACGAGTAAAATCCGTAAATTAACAAGGAAATTCACTTAACCCTCATTTTGTCCATTTTCGAAAATGATAAAATCAACCTTGGAATTCGAATATATGCTTGTTAGATTTCATAGGAACTATTACATGCTTCGATTCGATAAGGCTAGGCCACTTTATGACCTTTTTAGTGAAAGAAAAAAGGTCAAAAATGAGTAAAATCCGTATATTAACAAGGAAATTCAATTAACCCCCATTTTGGCCTTTTTAAAAAATTCTAAAATAAACCATGGATGTCGTAGATATGCTTGTTAGGTTTCCTAGGAACTATTACATGCTTCGATTCGATAAGGCTAGGCCACTTTATGACCTTTTTAGTGAAAGAAAAAGGTCAAAAACGAGTAAAATCCATAAATTAACAAGGAAATTCACTTAACCCCCATTTTGGCCTTTTTAAAAAATTCTAAAATAAACCATGGATGTCGTAGATATGCTTGTTAGATTTCCTAGGAACTATTACATGCTTCGATTCGATAAGGCTAGGCCACTTTATGACCTTTTTAGTGAAAGAAAAAGGGTAAAAAACGAGTAAAATCCGTAAATTAACAAGGAAATTCACTTAACCCTCATTTTGTCCATTTTCGAAAATGATAAAATCAACCTTGGAATTCGAATATATGCTTGTTAGATTTCATAGGAACTATTACATGCTTCGATTCAATAAGGCTAGGCCACTTTATGACCTTTTTAGTGAAAGAAAAAAGGTCAAAAATGAGTAAAATCCGTATATTAACAAGGAAATTCAATTAACCCCCATTTTGGCCTTTTTAAAAAATTCTAAAATAAACCATGGATGTCGTAGATATGCTTGTTAGGTTTCCTAGGAACTATTACATGCTTCGATTCGATAAGGCTAGGCCACTTTATGACCTTTTTAGTGAAAGAAAAAGGTCAAAAACGAGTAAAATCCATAAATTAACAAGGAAATTCACTTAACCCCCATTTTGGCCATTTTAAAAAAAATTTAAAATAAACCATGGATGTCGGAGATATGCTTGTTAGATTTCCTAGGAACTATTACATGCTTCGATTCGATAAGGCTAGGCCACTTTATGACCTTTTTAGTGAAAGAAAAAGGTCAAAAACGAGTAAAATCCATAAATTAACAAGGAAATTCACTTAACCCCCATTTTGGCCTTTTTAAAAAAAATTTAAAATAAACCATGGATGTCGTAGATATGCTTGTTAGATTTCCTAGGAACTATTACATGCTTCGATTCGATAAGGCTAGGCCGCTTTATGACCTTTTTAGTGAAATAAAAAGGTCAAAACGAGTAAAATCCATAAATTAACAAGGAAATTCACTTAACCCCCATTTTGGCCTTTTTAAAAAATTCTGAAATAAACCATGGATGTCGTAGATATGCTTGTTAGATTTCCTAGGAACTATTACATGCTTCGATTCGATAAGGCTAGGCCACTTTATGACCTTTTTAGTGAAAGAAAAAGGTCAAAAACGAGTAAAATCCATAAATTAACAAGGAAATTCACTTAACCCCCATTTTGGCCTTTTTAAAAAATTCTAAAATAAACCATGGATGTCGTAGATATGCTTGTTAGATTTCCTAGGAACTATTACATGCTTCGATTCGATAAGGCTAGGCCACTTTATGACCTTTTTAGTGAAAGAAAAAGGGTAAAAAACGAGTAAAATCCGTAAATTAACAAGGAAATTCACTTAACCCTCATTTTGTCCATTTTCGAAAATGATAAAATCAACCTTGGAATTCGAATATATGCTTGTTAGATTTCATAGGAACTATTACATGCTTCGATTCAATAAGGCTAGGCCACTTTATGACCTTTTTAGTGAAAGAAAAAAGGTCAAAAATGAGTAAAATCCGTATATTAACAAGGAAATTCAATTAACCCCCATTTTGGCCTTTTTAAAAAATTCTAAAATAAACCATGGATGTCGTAGATATGCTTGTTAGGTTTCCTAGGAACTATTACATGCTTCGATTCGATAAGGCTAGGCCACTTTATGACCTTTTTAGTGAAAGAAAAAGGTCAAAAACGAGTAAAATCCATAAATTAACAAGGAAATTCACTTAACCCCCATTTTGGCCATTTTAAAAAAAATTTAAAATAAACCATGGATGTCGGAGATATGCTTGTTAGATTTCCTAGGAACTATTACATGCTTCGATTCGATAAGGCTAGGCCACTTTATGACCTTTTTAGTGAAAGAAAAAGGTCAAAAACGAGTAAAATCCATAAATTAACAAGGAAATTCACTTAACCCCCATTTTGGCCTTTTTAAAAAAAATTTAAAATAAACCATGGATGTCGTAGATATGCTTGTTAGATTTCCTAGGAACTATTACATGCTTCGATTCGATAAGGCTAGGCCACTTTATGACCTTTTTAGTGAAAGAAAAAGGGTCAAAAACGAGTAAAATCCGTAAATTAACAAGGAAATTCACTTAACCCCCATTTTGGCCGTTTTTCAAAATTCTAAAATAAACCATGGATGTCGTAGATATGCTTGTTAGATTTCCTAGGAACTATTACATGCTTCGATTCGATAAGGCTAGGCCACTTTATGACCTTTTTAGTGAAAGAAAAAGGGTCAAAAACGAGTAAAATCCGTAAATTAACAAGGAAATTCACTTAACCCCCATTTTGGCCGTTTTTAAAAATTCTAAAATAAACCATGGATGTCGTAGATATGCGTGTTAGATTTCCTAGGAACTATTAAATGCTTCGACTCGATAAGGCTAGGCCACTTTATGACCTTTTTAGTGAAAGAAAAAGGGTCAAAAACGAGTAAAATCCGTAAATTAACAAGGAAATTCACTTAACCCTCATTTTGTCCATTTTTGAAAATGATAAAATCAACCTTGGAATTCGAATATATGCTTGTTAGATTTCATAGGAACTATTACATGCTTCGATTCGATAAGGCTAGGCCACTTTATGACCTTTTTAGTGAAATAAAAAGGTCAAAAACGAGTAAAATCCATAAATTAACAAGGAAATTCACTTAACCCCCATTTTGGCCTTTTTAAAAAATTCTAAAATAAACCATGGATGTCGTAGATATGCTTGTTAGATTTTCTAGGAACTATTACATGCTTCGATTCGATAAGGCTAGGCCACTTTATGACCTTTTTAGTGAAAGAAAAAGGTCAAAAACGAGTAAAATCCATAAATTAACAAGGAAATTCACTTAACCCCCATTTTGGCCTTTTTAAAAAATTCTAAAATAAACCATGGATGTCGTAGATATGCTTGTTAGATTTCCTAGGAACTATTACATGCTTCGATTCGATAAGGCTAGGCCACTTTATGACCTTTTTAGTGAAAGAAAAAGGGTAAAAAACGAGTAAAATCCGTAAATTAACAAGGAAATTCACTTAACCCTCATTTTGTCCATTTTCGAAAATGATAAAATCAACCTTGGAATTCGAATATATGCTTGTTAGATTTCATAGGAACTATTACATGCTTCGATTCAATAAGGCTAGGCCACTTTATGACCTTTTTAGTGAAAGAAAAAAGGTCAAAAATGAGTAAAATCCGTATATTAACAAGGAAATTCAATTAACCCCCATTTTGGCCTTTTTAAAAAATTCTAAAATAAACCATGGATGTCGTAGATATGCTTGTTAGGTTTCCTAGGAACTATTACATGCTTCGATTCGATAAGGCTAGGCCACTTTATGACCTTTTTAGTGAAAGAAAAAGGTCAAAAACGAGTAAAATCCATAAATTAACAAGGAAATTCACTTAACCCCCATTTTGGCCTTTTTAAAAAAAATTTAAAATAAACCATGGATGTCGGAGATATGCTTGTTAGATTTCCTAGGAACTATTACATGCTTCGATTCGATAAGGCTAGGCCACTTTATGACCTTTTTAGTGAAAGAAAAAGGTCAAAAACGAGTAAAATCCATAAATTAACAAGGAAATTCACTTAACCCCCATTTTGGCCTTTTTAAAAAAAATTTAAAATAAACCATGGATGTCGTAGATATGCTTGTTAGATTTCCTAGGAACTATTACATGCTTCGATTCGATAAGGCTAGGCCACTTTATGACCTTTTTAGTGAAAGAAAAAGGGTCAAAAACGAGTAAAATCCGTAAATTAACAAGGAAATTCACTTAACCCCCATTTTGGCCGTTTTTCAAAATTCTAAAATAAACCATGGATGTCGTAGATATGCTTGTTAGATTTCCTAGGAACTATTACATGCTTCGATTCGATAAGGCTAGACCACTTTATGACCTTTTTAGTGAAAGAAAAAGGGTCAAAAACGAGTAAAATCCGTAAATTAACAAGGAAATTCACTTAACCCTCATTTTGTCCATTTTTGAAAATGATAAAATCAACCTTGGAATTCGAATATATGCTTGTTAGATTTCATAGGAACTATTACATGCTTCGATTCGATAAGGCTAGGCCACTTTATGACCTTTTTAGTGAAATAAAAAGGTCAAAAACGAGTAAAATCCATAAATTAACAAGGAAATTCACTTAACCCCCATTTTGGCCTTTTTAAAAAATTCTAAAATAAACCATGGATGTCGTAGATATGCTTGTTAGATTTTCTAGGAACTATTACATGCTTCGATTCGATAAGGCTAGGCCACTTTATGACCTTTTTAGTGAAAGAAAAAGGTCAAAAACGAGTAAAATTCATAAATTAACAAGGAAATTCACTTAACCCCCATTTTGGCCTTTTTAAAAAATTCTAAAATAAACCATGGATGTCGTAGATATGCTTGTTAGATTTCCTAGGAACTATTACATGCTTCGATTCGATAAGGCTAGGCCACTTTATGACCTTTTTAGTGAAAGAAAAAGGGTCAAAAACGAGTAAAATCCGTAAATTAACAAGGAAATTCACTTAACCCTCATTTTGTCCATTTTCGAAAATGATAAAATCAACCTTGGAATTCGAATATATGCTTGTTAGATTTCATAGGAACTATTACATGCTTCGATTCAATAAGGCTAGGCCACTTTATGACCTTTTTAGTGAAAGAAAAAAGGTCAAAAATGAGTAAAATCCGTATATTAACAAGGAAATTCAATTAACCCCCATTTTGGCCTTTTTAAAAAATTCTAAAATAAACCATGGATGTCGTAGATATGCTTGTTAGGTTTCCTAGGAACTATTACATGCTTCGATTCGATAAGGCTAGGCCACTTTATGACCTTTTTAGTGAAAGAAAAAGGTCAAAAACGAGTAAAATCCATAAATTAACAAGGAAATTCACTTAACCCCCATTTTGGCCTTTTTAAAAAAAATTTAAAATAAACCATGGATGTCGGAGATATGCTTGTTAGATTTCCTAGGAACTATTACATGCTTCGATTCGATAAGGCTAGACCACTTTATGACCTTTTTAGTGAAAGAAAAAGGGTCAAAAACGAGTAAAATCCGTAAATTAACAAGGAAATTCACTTAACCCTCATTTTGTCCATTTTCGAAAATGATAAAATCAACCTTGGAATTCGAATATATGCTTGTTAGATTTCCTAGGAACTATTACATGCTTCGATTCGATAAGGCTAGGCCACTTTATGACCTTTTTAGTGAAAGAAAAAGGTCAGAAACGAGTAAAATCCATAAATTAACAAGGAAATTCACTTAACCCCCATTTTGGCCTTTTTAAAAAATTCTAAAATAAACCATGGATGTCGTAGATATGCTTGTTAGATTTCCTAGGAACTATTACATGCTTCGATTCGATAAGGCTAGGCCACTTTATGACCTTTTTAGTGAAAGAAAAAGGGTCAAAAACGAGTAAAATCCGTAAATTAACAAGGAAATTCACTTAACCCTCATTTTGTCCATTTTCGAAAATGATAAAATCAACCTTGGAATTCGAATATATGCTTGTTAGATTTCATAGGAACTATTACATGCTTCGACTCGATAAGGCTAGGCCACTTTATGACCTTTTTAGTGAAAGAAAAAGGTCAAAAACGAGTAAAATCCATAAATTAACAAGGAAATTCACTTAACCCCCATTTTGGCCTTTTTAAAAAATTCTAAAATAAACCATGGATGTCGTAGATATGCTTGTTAGATTTCCTAGGAACTATTACATGCTTCGATTCGATAAGGCTAGGCCACTTTATGACCTTTTTAGTGAAAGAAAAAGGGTCAAAAACGAGTAAAATCCGTAAATTAACAAGGAAATTCACTTAACCCTCATTTTGTCCATTTTCGAAAATGATAAAATACCCCTTGGAATTCGAATATATGCTTGTTAGATTTCCTAGGAACTATTACATGCTTCGATTCGATAAGGCTAGGCCACTTTATGACCTTTTTAGTGAAAGAAAAAGGGTCAAAAACGAGTAAAATCCGTTAATTAACAAGGAAATTCACTTAACCCCCATTTTGGCCGTTTTTAAAAATTCTAAAATAAACCATGGATGTCGTAGATATGCTTGTTAGATTTCCTAGGAACTATTAAATGCTTCGACTCGATAAGGCTAGGCCACTTTATGACCTTTTCAGTGAAAGAAAAAGGGTCAAAAACGAGTAAAATCCGTAAATTAACAAGGAAATTCACTTAACCCTCATTTTGTCCATTTTTGAAAATGATAAAATCAACCTTGGAATTCGAATATATGCTTGTTAGATTTCATAGGAACTATTACATGCTTCGATTCGATAAGGCTAGGCCACTTTATGACCTTTTTAGTGAAATAAAAAGGTCAAAAACGAGTAAAATCCATAAATTAACAAGTAAATTCACTTAACCCCCATTTTGGCCTTTTTAAAAAATTCTGAAATAAACCATGGATGTCGTAGATATGCTTGTTAGATTTCCTAGGAACTATTACATGCTTCGATTCGATAAGGCTAGGCCACTTTATGACCTTTTTAGTGAAAGAAAAAGGTCAAAAACGAGTAAAATCCATAAATTAACAAGGAAATTCACTTAACCCCCATTTTGGCCTTTTTAAATAAAATTTAAAATAAACCATGGATGTCGTGGATATGCTTGTTAGATTTCCTAGGAACTATTACATGCTTCGATTCGATAAGGCTAGGCCACTTTATGACCTTTTTAGTGAAAGAAAAAGGGTCAAAAACGAGTAAAATCCGTAAATTAACAAGGAAATTCACTTAACCCTCATTTTGTCCATTTTCGAAAATGATAAAATCAACCTTGGAATTCGAATATATGCTTGTTAGATTTTATAGGAACTATTACATGCTTCGATTCGATAAGGCTAGGCCACTTTATGACCTTTTTAGTGAAAGAAAAAGGTCAAAAACGAGTAAAATCCATAAATTAACAAGGAAATTCACTTAACCCCCATTTTGGCCTTTTTAAAAAATTCTAAAATAAACCATGGATGTCGTAGATATGCTTGTTAGATTTCCTAGGAACTATTACATGCTTCGATTCGATAAGGCTAGGCCACTTTATGACCTTTTTAGTGAAAGAAAAAGGGTCAAAAACGAGTAAAATCCGTAAATTAACAAGGAAATTCACTTAACCCTCATTTTGTCCATTTTCGAAAATGATAAAATACCCCTTGGAATTCGAATATATGCTTGTTAGATTTCCTAGGAACTATTACATGCTTCGATTCGATAAGGCTAGGCCACTTTATGACCTTTTTAGTGAAAGAAAAAGGGTCAAAAACGAGTAAAATCCGTTAATTATCAAGGAAATTCACTTAACCCCCATTTTGGCCGTTTTTAAAAATTCTAAAATAAACCATGGATGTCGTAGATATGCTTGTTAGATTTCCTAGGAACTATTAAATGCTTCGACTCGATAAGGCTAGGCCACTTTATGACCTTTTCAGTGAAAGAAAAAGGGTCAAAAACGAGTAAAATCCGTAAATTAACAAGGAAATTCACTTAACCCTCATTTTGTCCATTTTTGAAAATGATAAAATCAACCTTGGAATTCGAATATATGCTTGTTAGATTTCATAGGAACTATTACATGCTTCGATTCGATAAGGCTAGGCCACTTTATGACCTTTTTAGTGAAATAAAAAGGTCAAAAACGAGTAAAATCCATAAATTAACAAGTAAATTCACTTAACCCCCATTTTGGCCTTTTTAAAAAATTCTGAAATAAACCATGGATGTCGTAGATATGCTTGTTAGATTTCCTAGGAACTATTACATGCTTCGATTCGATAAGGCTAGGCCACTTTATGACCTTTTTAGTGAAAGAAAAAGGTCAAAAACGAGTAAAATCCATAAATTAACAAGGAAATTCACTTAACCCCCATTTTGGCCTTTTTAAAAAAAATTTAAAATAAACCATGGATGTCGTAGATATGCTTGTTAGATTTCCTAGGAACTATTACATGCTTCGATTCGATAAGGCTAGGCCACTTTATGACCTTTTTAGTGAAAGAAAAAGGGTCAAAAACGAGTAAAATCCGTAAATTAACAAGGAAATTCACTTAACCCTCATTTTGTCCATTTTCGAAAATGATAAAATACCCCTTGGAATTCGAATATATGCTTGTTAGATTTCCTAGGAACTATTACATGCTTCGATTCGATAAGGCTAGGCCACTTTATGACCTTTTTAGTGAAAGAAAAAGGGTCAAAAACGAGTAAAATCCGTTAATTAACAAGGAAATTCACTTAACCCCCATTTTGGCCGTTTTTAAAAATTCTAAAATAAACCATGGATGTCGTAGATATGCTTGTTAGATTTCCTAGGAACTATTAAATGCTTCGACTCGATAAGGCTAGGCCACTTTATGACCTTTTCAGTGAAAGAAAAAGGGTCAAAAACGAGTAAAATCCGTAAATTAACAAGGAAATTCACTTAACCCTCATTTTGTCCATTTTTGAAAATGATAAAATCAACCTTGGAATTCGAATATATGCTTGTTAGATTTCATAGGAACTATTACATGCTTCGATTCGATAAGGCTTGGCCACTTTATGACCTTTTTAGTGAAAGAAAAAGGTCAAAAACGAGTAAAATCCATAAATTAACAAGGAAATTCACTTAACCCCCATTTTGGCCTTTTTAAAAAATTCTAAAATAAACCATGGATGTCGTAGATATGCTTGTTAGATTTCCTAGGAACTATTACATGCTTCGATTCGATAAGGCTAGGCCACTTTATGACCTTTTTAGTGAAAGAAAAAGGGTCAAAAACGAGTAAAATCCGTAAATTAACAAGGAAATTCACTTAACCCTCATTTTGTCCATTTTCGAAAATGATAAAATCAACCTTGGAATTCGAATATATGCTTGTTAGATTTCATAGGAACTATTACATGCTTCGATTCGATAAGGCTAGGCCACTTTATGACCTTTTTAGTGAAAGAAAAAAGGTCAAAAATGAGTAAAATCCGTATATTAACAAGGAAATTCAATTAACCCCCATTTTGGCCTTTTTAAAAAATTCTAAAATAAACCATGGATGTCGTAGAAATGCTTGTTAGGTTTCCTAGGAACTATTACATGCTTCGATTCGATAAGGCTAGGCCACTTTATGACCTTTTTAGTGAAAGAAAAAGGTCAAAAACGAGTAAAATCCATAAATTAACAAGGAAATTCACTTAACCCCCATTTTGGCCTTTTTAAAAAAAATTTAAAATAAACCATGGATGTCGTAGATATGCTTGTTAGATTTCCTAGGAACTATTACATGCTTCGATTCGATAAGGCTAGGCCACTTTATGACCTTTTTAGTGAAAGAAAAAGGGTCAAAAACGAGTAAAATCCGTAAATTAACAAGGAAATTCACTTAACCCCCATTTTGGCCGTTTTTCAAAATTCTAAAATAAACCATGGATGTCGTAGATATGCTTGTTAGATTTCCTAGGAACTATTACATGCTTCGATTCGATAAGGCTAGGCCACTTTATGACCTTTTTAGTGAAAGAAAAAGGGTCAAAAACGAGTAAAATCCGTAAATTAACAAGGAAATTCACTTAACCCCCATTTTGGCCATTTTTAAAAATTCTAAAATAAACCATGGATGTCGTAGATATGCTTGTTAGATTTCCTAGGAACTATTAAATGCTTCGACTCGATAAGGCTAGGCCACTTTATGACCTTTTTAGTGAAAGAAAAAGGGTCAAAAACGAGTAAAATCCGTAAATTAACAAGGAAATTCACTTAACCCTCATTTTGTCCATTTTTGAAAATGATAAAATCAACCTTGGAATTCGAATATATGCTTGTTAGATTTCATAGGAACTATTACATGCTTCGATTCGATAAGGCTAGGCCACTTTATGACCTTTTTAGTGAAAGAAAAAGGTCAAAAACGAGTAAAATCCATAAATTAACAAGGAAATTCACTTAACCCCCATTTTGGCCTTTTTAAAAAAAATTTAAAATAAACCATGGATGTCGTAGATATGCTTGTTAGATTTCCTAGGAACTATTACATGCTTCGATTCGATAAGGCTAGGCCACTTTATGACCTTTTTAGTGAAAGAAAAAGGGTCAAAAACGAGTAAAATCCGTAAATTAACAAGGAAATTCACTTAACCCCCATTTTGGCCGTTTTTCAAAATTCTAAAATAAACCATGGATGTCGTAGATATGCTTGTTAGATTTCCTAGGAACTATTACATGCTTCGATTCGATAAGGCTAGGCCACTTTATGACCTTTTTAGTGAAATAAAAAGGTCAAAAACGAGTAAAATCCATAAATTAACAAGGAAATTCACTTAACCCCCATTTTGGCCTTTTTAAAAAATTCTGAAATAAACCATGGATGTCGTAGATATGCTTGTTAGATTTCCTAGGAACTATTACATGCTTCAATTCGATAAGGCTAGGCCACTTTATGACCTTTTTAGTGAAAGAAAAAGGTCAAAAACGAGTAAAATCCATAAATTAACAAGGAAATTCACTTAACCCCCATTTTGGCCTTTTTAAAAAATTCTAAAATAAACCATGGATGTCGTAGATATGCTTGTTAGATTTCCTAGGAACTATTACATGCTTCGATTCGATAAGGCTAGGCCACTTTATGACCTTTTTAGTGAAAGAAAAAGGGTCAAAAACGAGTAAAATCCGTAAATTAACAAGGAAATTCACTTAACCCTCATTTTGTCCATTTTCGAAAATGATAAAATCAACCTTGGAATTCGAATATATGCTTGTTAGATTTCATAGGAACTATTACATGCTTCGATTCGATAAGGCTAGGCCACTTTATGACCTTTTTAGTGAAAGAAAAAAGGTCAAAAATGAGTAAAATCCGTATATTAACAAGGAAATTCAATTAACCCCCATTTTGGCCTTTTTAAAAAATTCTAAAATAAACCATGGATGTCGTAGATATGCTTGTTAGGTTTCCTAGGAACTATTACATGCTTCGATTCGATAAGGCTAGGCCACTTTATGACCTTTTTAGTGAAAGAAAAAGGTCAAAAACGAGTAAAATCCATAAATTAACAAGGAAATTCACTTAACCCCCATTTTGGCCTTTTTAAAAAAAATTTAAAATAAACCATGGATGTCGTAGATATGCTTGTTAGATTTCCTAGGAACTATTACATGCTTCGATTCGATAAGGCTAGGCCACTTTATGACCTTTTTAGTGAAAGAAAAAGGGTCAAAAACGAGTAAAATCCGTAAATTAACAAGGAAATTCACTTAACCCTCATTTTGTCCATTTTCGAAAATGATAAAATCAACCTTGGAATTCGAATATATGCTTGTTAGATTTCATAGGAACTATTACATGCTTCGATTCGATAAGGCTAGGCCACTTTATGACCTTTTTAGTGAAAGAAAAAAGGTCAAAAATGAGTAAAATCCGTATATTAACAAGGAAATTCAATTAACCCCCATTTTGGCCTTTTTAAAAAATTCTAAAATAAACCATGGATGTCGTAGATATGCTTGTTAGGTTTCCTAGGAACTATTACATGCTTCGATTCGATAAGGCTAGGCCACTTTATGACCTTTTTAGTGAAAGAAAAAGGTCAAAAACGAGTAAAATCCATAAATTAACAAGGAAATTCACTTAACCCCCATTTTGGCCTTTTTAAAAAAAATTTAAAATAAACCATGGATGTCGTAGATATGCTTGTTAGATTTCCTAGGAACTATTACATGCTTCGATTCGATAAGGCTAGGCCACTTTATGACCTTTTTAGTGAAATAAAAAGGTCAAAAACGAGTAAAATCCATAAATTAACAAGGAAATTCACTTAACCCCCATTTTGGCCTTTTTAAAAAATTCTGAAATAAACCATGGATGTCGTAGATATGCTTGTTAGATTTCCTAGGAACTATTACATGCTTCGATTCGATAAGGCTAGGCCACTTTATGACCTTTTTAGTGAAAGAAAAAGGTCAAAAACGAGTAAAATCCATAAATTAACAAGGAAATTCACTTAACCCCCATTTTGGCCTTTTTAAAAAATTCTAAAATAAACCATGGATGTCGTAGATATGCTTGTTAGATTTCCTAGGAACTATTACATGCTTCGATTCGATAAGGCTAGGCCACTTTATGACCTTTTTAGTGAAAGAAAAAGGGTCAAAAACGAGTAAAATCCGTAAATTAACAAGGAAATTCACTTAACCCTCATTTTGTCCATTTTCGAAAATGATAAAATCAACCTTGGAATTCGAATATATGCTTGTTAGATTTCATAGGAACTATTACATGCTTCGATTCGATAAGGCTAGGCCACTTTATGACCTTTTTAGTGAAAGAAAAAAGGTCAAAAATGAGTAAAATCCGTATATTAACAAGGAAATTCAATTAACCCCCATTTTGGCCTTTTTAAAAAATTCTAAAATAAACCATGGATGTCGTAGATATGCTTGTTAGGTTTCCTAGGAACTATTACATGCTTCGATTCGATAAGGCTAGGCCACTTTATGACCTTTTTAGTGAAAGAAAAAGGTCAAAAACGAGTAAAATCCATAAATTAACAAGGAAATTCACTTAACCCCCATTTTGGCCTTTTTAAAAAAAATTTAAAATAAACCATGGATGTCGTAGATATGCTTGTTAGATTTCCTAGGAACTATTACATGCTTCGATTCGATAAGGCTAGGCCACTTTATGACCTTTTTAGTGAAAGAAAAAGGGTCAAAAACGAGTAAAATCCGTAAATTAACAAGGAAATTCACTTAACCCCCATTTTGGCCGTTTTTCAAAATTCTAAAATAAACCATGGATGTCGTAGATATGCTTGTTAGATTTCCTAGGAACTATTACATGCTTCGATTCGATAAGGCTAGGCCACTTTATGACCTTTTTAGTGAAAGAAAAGGGTCAAAAACGAGTAAAATCCGTAAATTAACAAGGAAATTCACTTAACCCCCATTTTGGCCATTTTTAAAAATTCTAAAATAAACCATGGATGTCGTAGATATGCTTGTTAGATTTCCTAGGAACTATTAAATGCTTCGACTCGATAAGGCTAGGCCACTTTATGACCTTTTTAGTGAAAGAAAAAGGGTCAAAAACGAGTAAAATCCGTAAATTAACAAGGAAATTCACTTAACCCTCATTTTGTCCATTTTTGAAAATGATAAAATCAACCTTGGAATTCGAATATATGCTTGTTAGATTTCATAGGAACTATTACATGCTTCGATTCGATAAGGCTAGGCCACTTTATGACCTTTTTAGTGAAATAAAAAGGTCAAAAACGAGTAAAATCCATAAATTAACAAGGAAATTCACTTAACCCCCATTTTGGCCTTTTTAAAAAATTCTGAAATAAACCATGGATGTCGTAGATATGCTTGTTAGATTTCCTAGGAACTATTACATGCTTCGATTCGATAAGGCTAGGCCACTTTATGACCTTTTTAGTGAAAGAAAAAGGTCAAAAACGAGTAAAATCCATAAATTAACAAGGAAATTCACTTAACCCCCATTTTGTCCATTTTCGAAAATGATAAAATCAACCTTGGAATTCGAATATATGCTTGTTAGATTTCATAGGAACTATTACATGCTTCGATTCGATAAGGCTAGGCCACTTTATGACCTTTTTAGTGAAAGAAAAAAGGTCAAAAATGAGTAAAATCCGTATATTAACAAGGAAATTCAATTAACCCCCATTTTGGCCTTTTTAAAAAATTCTAAAATAAACCATGGATGTCGTAGATATGCTTGTTAGGTTTCCTAGGAACTATTACATGCTTCGATTCGATAAGGCTAGGCCACTTTATGACCTTTTTAGTGAAAGAAAAAGGTCAAAAACGAGTAAAATCCATAAATTAACAAGGAAATTCACTTAACCCCCATTTTGGCCTTTTTAAAAAAAATTTAAAATAAACCATGGATGTCGTAGATATGCTTGTTAGATTTCCTAGGAACTATTACATGCTTCGATTCGATAAGGCTAGGCCACTTTATGACCTTTTTAGTGAAATAAAAAGGTCAAAAACGAGTAAAATCCATAAATTAACAAGGAAATTCACTTAACCCCCATTTTGGCCTTTTTAAAAAATTCTGAAATAAACCATGGATGTCGTAGATATGCTTGTTAGATTTCCTAGGAACTATTACATGCTTCGATTCGATAAGGCTAGGCCACTTTATGACCTTTTTAGTGAAAGAAAAAGGTCAAAAACGAGTAAAATCCATAAATTAACAAGGAAATTCACTTAACCCCCATTTTGGCCTTTTTAAAAAATTCTAAAATAAACCATGGATGTCGTAGATATGCTTGTTAGATTTCCTAGGAACTATTACATGCTTCGATTCGATAAGGCTAGGCCACTTTATGACCTTTTTAGTGAAAGAAAAGGGTCAAAAACGAGTAAAATCCGTAAATTAACAAGGAAATTCACTTAACCCCCATTTTGGCCATTTTTAAAAATTCTAAAATAAACCATGGATGTCGTAGATATGCTTGTTAGATTTCCTAGGAACTATTAAATGCTTCGACTCGATAAGGCTAGGCCACTTTATGACCTTTTTAGTGAAAGAAAAAGGGTCAAAAACGAGTAAAATCCGTAAATTAACAAGGAAATTCACTTAACCCTCATTTTGTCCATTTTTGAAAATGATAAAATCAACCTTGGAATTCGAATATATGCTTGTTAGATTTCATAGGAACTATTACATGCTTCGATTCGATAAGGCTAGGCCACTTTATGACCTTTTTAGTGAAATAAAAAGGTCAAAAACGAGTAAAATCCATAAATTAACAAGGAAATTCACTTAACCCCCATTTTGGCCTTTTTAAAAAATTCTGAAATAAACCATGGATGTCGTAGATATGCTTGTTAGATTTCCTAGGAACTATTACATGCTTCGATTCGATAAGGCTAGGCCACTTTATGACCTTTTTAGTGAAAGAAAAAGGTCAAAAACGAGTAAAATCCATAAATTAACAAGGAAATTCACTTAACCCCCATTTTGTCCATTTTCGAAAATGATAAAATCAACCTTGGAATTCGAATATATGCTTGTTAGATTTCATAGGAACTATTACATGCTTCGATTCGATAAGGCTAGGCCACTTTATGACCTTTTTAGTGAAAGAAA